>NC_061799.1:21633855-26633855 GCF_021462225.1 Girardinichthys multiradiatus
GTTGGTGTACAGGGAGAAGAGCAGAGGAGAGAGAACACAGCCTTGGGGGGAACCGGTGCTGATGGTCAGGGAGTCAGAGACGTGCTTCCCCAGCCTCACACGCTGCTTCCTGTCAGACAGGAAGTCAGTTATCCACCTACAGGTGGAGTTGGGCACACTCAGCTGGGAGAGTTTCTCCTGGAGCAGAGCTGGGATGATGGTGTTGAAGGCAGAGCTGAAATCCACAAACAGGATCCTGGCATAGGTTCCTGTGGAGTCCAGGTGCCGGAGGATGAAGTGAAGGCCGGAGGATGAAGTGAAGTGACTAAATCCAATTGAGAATTTGTCACAATACCTCACCAAAAATTGGCTAGCAGTATGTATATCGGTGTATTCATGTACGAACGTTGTCAGTGTAATTGGGTGAATGCGCCATTAGGGTTAATCTTAGATTCAATTGTATGATTGGGAAAGGGGTACACTGTGTAAGTTCAGTCCATTTACCATTTACTTATCAAATTCTTCTGTTCCATCCAATTTCAAAAGTAATCACAGAAAAGATCTCAAGATATTACTAAATTGAACAATTGTAAATAAATTAAGAAGCACTGAAAATATTTCATTTAAAATGGACTAAAATAAGATTTACTGGTGATGCTACATTTCTGTTATGTCAAAAAACTGCGTCTGACATACACATTCCCTCTAGTATCAGTGATACCACCCCTCTGAAACCTTGAGCAGGTGCTTATATATTTTTTTCCCCCCTTGTTTAATTTAATTTGTAAATATTTAATGTGTCATTCTATTTTCCAAAAAATCAAAGAAACTGATTAAAAGCTTCAGTATTTTTCTAACAAGATACATTTTTTTATCACCAAAATCAATTGCATTAAATTGCATTTAGTTTAAAATTTAGACTTCCTCTATTCTGTTAAAACATACCATTTCTACCATCTGCTGGCACCATCAAATTAAAGCCAGCTAGTATCTATCTCTCTTTTGATATAAAACCTAATTTTAGAAATTGACCTTGGCCTCAATTTCTTCAAAGAATGTAGGCTATAAGCAATTACAATTACTTATCTAACTGGGGCAAAAACTGAATAGTCCTAATTTTTCCCTTCAGTGTTACTGGGAGCATAGTTGAGAAGTACCCCGTTACAAGAACAATAAAAGGCTAAAATTATGCCTCACCATGTGGTCAGTGTGCAATTTACAACCAGCCTCCTGTTTGTCCCCTAGATTTAGCATTAAATGATAAAATTAGTTTTACTAAAATTTAACAACTATGACACTGACTCAGTAAAATTCCTGTTGATTTTAAAGAGATTTTGTTTGATGGAATTTCTAAGTATTCTGTTACCAAGAATGGGTAACAAAAAGTTAAGCCTACATACAGGCAGCTTATCCTAGGTAGCCATAAATGAAATATCTAAGTATTGTCTGTACTGTGTGGATTATCCTAAGTATACACTCTTGGATTTATGACGAGTCACAATCTAAAGAGATAAGAGCAAAATTAGATTAAATTAAATTGAACTCGAGTGTTTTCTCTTAGCCAGAAGTTACAGCAGTATGGCGGTATAAATATCAATTGTTCATGCCAAGCCTTTTGTTTTGAAAATTACAGTTTTGAAGAAGTCTGGTTTTCAGGAACTAAAACAATAAATCATTCCTTTATAACTTTACATTCTACATGAAATTGCACTTTTATGGAGAGCTTGCAAATAAATCCTGTTACTCTCCCTCTGATTTAGTAAGCAAAATTATGCGAGCATGATTTCTTTCATTGTGAGAATGTAAGTACAGCCAAACAATCACAGATGGCAAATCAAAGCTCTACTTATACTGACTGTGGCAAATATGACAGAAAGTATAAATCGCACTAGTGTCATTTATCCAGAAGAGTACTATTTGTAGCAGAGACCAGGTATCATGTTTCTTTGTTGTTATTGCAATGTATAACTTCTTGATATCATATAAATTGCTTTATCTTATTTCCTATTTATTTTAACCAGTGGATATTATATGCTGACTTCTTTCTTCTTTCATCTCATTCTCTCTTGTAATGAGAAAACTTTCCCAGTAGACATCAAAATGAAGATTAAAGAAAATAATTTTAAATGTGAAATTATTTTGCTTGATTGGTTTCATTTCCAGTGGAAGATCATGTTTGATGACTTCACTGTTAAAGGAAAGTGAAGAAATCCTGGGCAGGAGAGTGTAAGCATCTTTGCATCTTCATATGAAATGGTGTCCATTTCCATGGTGTGAAGTGAGTTGGGAGTGCAAAGTTACAAAAGGAAAAAAATAATATTTCAATTGGGAGGCATGGAGGACAACTGTGTAGAGAAAGACAAATGTGAAGACAAAAATTAGACACATTGTCCACATTGTCATAAGGGACTTGCACCTCATTCAGTGCTTTCTAATAAAAATAATCTATCTCCCTAACTCTGACTGTATAAATATTTTACTGCAAACACAGACACATGCTAAAAAAGCTTATTGTCCTGAAAGCAACGAGAGCAGGAAGGGATGCTAATAGTAAACAAACAAATGACAGAAACAACAGGGCAGTCCACACATTGGGAGCATTGAAGCAGAGCTGAAAGAGTGTCATTTGGGTCACAGGGATTTGATGGATGAGCTTTGTTACTGACTCTGTGACCCTGCCTTTCAGCCTCTCTCAGCATCAGTGACACAAGCAAACACAGAGGCAGAAACACAAACACCTTTAAAGACACATGGGTATTGTGAGTGTAAATCTTCACAAACACAAAATGAACACAAACATCTAATCACATGATGAGGTTCCCATTGGACATATTATGTACAATAAAGTGTTTAAGACATGCAAGGCAATGACAGCCTTTTGACATCATCAGCTGAGGCACAAGTAGAAATTATGACGCAAACCTGCCTCCTTTACTGCCCAGTGAGTATAAACCTTCCATTATGGACTTGACACGTTTTGCATGTACATTACAGACACTCCAAGACTAATTTCTCTGACCTGTAGTGAAGAAAAAGCTGAGGCAAAATAAAACAGAAGCTCTCGATTTACTGATCTAATTTTGACACTTACCTTTGGTCATAAGATATGAATCAATACTGAAACTAGATTCTGGACAGAGCCCACTGGAAGAAGACCCCGGGGAACACCCAGAACTCGCTTGATGGAGTTCTTTTCCTTTTGGCCTGAGATCCCTTGGGCTTCCCCAGAATGAACTGGGAAGTGTCGTTGCATGGGCAGAGGGCCGTCTAAGTCTCTTACCTGGATCTGATATTTCCACAACCCAATCTTGTATTGTGAATTTTTCGGTCAAAAATACAAGATCATACATTTTCAGTTTCAGACCAAGATTCCTTATTTTCACTCTCATATGTTACAATATTGTGTCCCATAACTTTCCTTGTACACTCAAAAAAGTCTTACTTGCTTACAAATACGCTCTGCTCCTTCTTAAAACTATATGTCTACAGTCAGATTTAATCCATCCTTTCAGTTAAACTTTTTCTGCTTGTGGATAAACCTGCGCTCTCAGTTTTCTTCTTTCTTCTTATGGATGGATGGATGGAATGTGGAATTCATTTTTTCCAAGGTTATATTATATTATATTCCAGTCTTTTCTTCAAGATATGGAGATTTACTAATCTTAAAAAAAATCTCAAAAATATACAAAGAAACAAGCAAAAGCAAAGTGTGAAATTAACATAAAAAAAACCCAGTGGCTAAAACCTTTAAAATAATTAACACAGAGCACCTTAGCAAGACCAATGCAGTTCAAGTATTGTTTTGTAAGCCTAATTAATCATGACTTTGGTGGGCAGCCAACAGAGAGGGAGGACAGCCTCCTTCTGTCTTAAACTCTACAACACTGCTCCAAAGTGAACCCACATTCAGGGTTAACACAATTACCAGCATGTCCTCCCAACCACGATCCAGAATCACACTGCAGGCACTGTAATTGCTGTGCCCGGAATTGCAGGCAAAAATTAGAAAGGCAGCAGAGGAATAGGGGTGATTAATTTGCTTGAGGAGGCCGTTGGTAACTACGTAAATCATTGGCAGTGCAATTTAATTTCCTTATTCTGTTGTCCTTGTCTGCGATGCAAGTCTTGCACACATATTTGTTAAAGAGTCAGGTCATAACCACAGAGCCTGTAAAGTGAAGGGCATAAGATACACACAGTTTAATTACAAAGAAGGCCAACAACATCACGCGGTGCTTGTTCCATGTGTGCTCTGTGTCTGCTCTTCTGATTTCAAGGCATTCTGGATCAGAAAGGTGCAGATATCAAAGGCTGTCTTTGGTTACATTTCATTTATTTAAAGCCTAACTGCAGAAGATAGAAGAGGCAGCAGGTTGCAGCTTGTGAAGGTCCTCTCTTGAATTGGCAACGAATTGAGTTGTAATTAAATACAGATTTGACTTACTTTACTAAAGCAGTACCCTCAAAACACCAATTCACCTCATCAAAAACCTTCAGTGTCTTGACATCAGACAGTTCATTCGATCTTTGGGTTTTCCAAGTAATACCTTCAAAGAGACTTTATACAGTTTTGCATTAACCAACATCAAAACACTGACCACAATCTATAGCCCAATCCTTTTAAATCCTGTTATATTAGCCAGCTCAGTGGTGCAAACAGCTGAGGTGCTGCTCCTCTTTGTTGTTAAATAATACCCATTCAGCAAGGTTTAGCCACAGGGTTCAAGCATACAAAGCATGTTATTCCTAGGGAGCAATTAGCTCTCAGTCACCCGAATGTAAGGTCAGATCTCCTTTGGCTTCGAGGACACTGCTGCTCATCACACCTTGGTGATCAACTCAAGTCTAATTAATGCAAAAGAAAACTCTTGACTGTGTTTTGTGTTATTGTTATTTTTTATTATCTTATATTCAGATGGGAATAGTTTATTTTAAGAACTTTTTTGTACTTGTGTGGCACAAACTCACACGCCACCAGAGTGTTTTTGATCTCAAGGTTTACAAGTGTTTTAATACCTCTGATGCTCATGAACCTTTTATAGAGTGATATATTAAAATGCATTCATATTTATTCATAAGATATACTGCCCTGCCACTGAGATGCATGCTTACATTGTATACCATGAAGCAACTGCAAAAGAGGAAACCCCATGGCAGTTGTGTAAAACAAGTTTTAGAACGGGGCAGACGAAATGCAGGACATGGCTGAGGGAAATAAAAGGTGTAGCAAATAAATATGAGACTATTATAAATCCAATACTCCCATAAGCTTGACGGTGTTCAGAATAAAATGAATTTACCACTTTCTTGCAATAAGAAAAAATATTTTTCCCTTTTTCATTTTTTATCACTTTACTACATTTAAAAAGGTTATAATACCCCTCCATCAAAAAAACATAATTTAAATACCTGGATTTTTTTTAAGAATCCCAGGCAATTTGTGTGCTTTCTGATTCCACTGCTGTGAAAGGCTGCAGAATATTTATTTAAATTAGCCTAATGACATGTGGAGAAATTGTGAGGAAAACTGCACTACAGCTGCAGCATGTGGTGGTAATAAGAAACCAACGGCAAAACAAGCAAAGCCTGACCAAGAAGCCTGTATCTTGCCATTTGTTCTCAAAACAAGATGGAGAACAAACAACTGGCTTTTTTGCTTGTGGTCTTGGACCATATTGTAATTGAAAACTAGCGATCTGCTAGGGAAAGGCAGGTGATCACCATACGACAACATCTTAGAAAATTACAACTCACAGATTTAAATATGGCGGGTGAGCAGAAGTCAGAACACTGCAAGAAAGGGTCGCCAATCATTGTTGCTCAGCACATAGCCCTGCTGCTTTTAAAACAAAATTATGGTGCAAATGGTTATGCTAATTATTATATACACCATTGGCGATTGCTCTAAGATTGCAAGGGACGCTGAGCTTCCCCTAAAATGTCAAAAAATAAGTGATCAAATATATACTGTTGTGTGTACATGTCAGTGACTAAATATGCAGTACAACGCGCTCAACTTTTGTTCAGAATCAGCTTCTTATCACTGGTAACGACGCGGCTTTCCTCTCACTCATTCCCGCAGCTTCACAGTGCTTTAAACAGTGAGTTCAATAGCGAAGCAAAAATGCTGGGCTTTTGTCCCGCCCATCGGACGCTCAGCGTCTCTGGGGGTCTATGGGGCAGTGAATCAGCAAATCACCAATCTTGAAATTGAGCTTCCCCTCCTTGAAAGACCAGCATCCGCCACTGATATACACCACATAAAATATTAAAAAGTTCCTTAACTAATTGTAAAAACACTGTGCACTTTTTGTAGCTATCAACATTGGATCATTGTGTGGTTGGAACATCCACCTTTTACAAAGTTTTACAACTGAGGAGGAAAGTTGTTAAAGGAAGTTGTTTGGCATGTGTAGGAAGAGTGCAAAAACCATCAAGGCTCTGGCCAACCATTAAATCAAAGATTCTGGCAAACAGTGCAAATATTGACAGTGAAGTGGGTTGAACATTAGCTAGGATTCAGAGTGTGTTGACCAAGAAAAATTCAACTTCTCCAAAATTGAAATCTAAGCTCAAGCTTAAATTTTCAGTGGCTCACATGGACAAGCAAACAGTTGGACAAAACGGGATTGTCTAATAGAACAATGATCCCAAGCATACTGGTTGGGAATGGACCAGTAATGAGATGCACTGACATTTAACCTCTGGAATGGACTCAACCTTGACCCTATTGACAATGTGTTGCCTAAGCTCAAAAGCTTTGACTTTGCCAGGAAAACAAGCTAGTTTAGATGACCTCTTCTAATTATGCCCACAGGGGTCAAACATTCAACTACAATTTACAGGAAGCTGGTGATCACTACAAAAAGTCTGGTTTCTCTGGAAATTGTTGAGAGACATTTACCCAAATTGTAGTCAGTATGTGTGTATAAATTTAGTCTTTTATGTATACTTTTGACCCAGATTGGATCTTTGTAAAATCCACACATTTTCTAGGTTCTTTGCCCAATTCTTGTTTTTTTGAAGTTGATTTACTGAAGTCGGTGTGGTGTGTGGCATAGCGGTACACAGGGCACCCCGTATACACAGGATATTAGTCCTAGAAGCAGCCCTGAGGTTCAATCCCATCCTTCAGACCTTTGATTCTTGTCTTCCCTTCACTCTGTCTGATTACTGCAAATAAAGGCCACAATTGCCTTAAAACTTACAAAACAAAAATGTTTTAAAGAGATTCATGGAAAAAAGAATGAGTCAAATTCCTCCTTTAAAGATGAAAAAAATAAATAAAACTTGAAAACCATTGATGATGTATGGGAATGTCTGACAAGAACTGAATAAAAACAAACACTGGGCATTGCAGTTATGAATAGTTCCATACCTAGTAGTTGTAATACCAACATACCCATCTATTACATCTATTATACATCTATTACGGCGTTAATGATCTAATTACAGTATCTTGAAATAAGTAGATTATTTTATTAAACAGCTCCTTTTACAGATAAAATTCACAAAGTGCTACACAAAGAGGGCATAAACAAAAACAATAGAATTAACACATGATTACAAAGAAATCATCCTGTTTCTGTTTTGACATCAACTTTCTTAGTTTGGAAATATTTTTCAAACAATAAAAAACGCTTCAGACAAGTTTTTTGATTGACCTGCAAGAGACATTGAGCAGTGTAGCTGAATATCATCTGTATAACAGTAATAGGAGATATTATGAAGTCTGAAAGATGACTATTCTTGGAAGAATAAGGATAAATAGAAGAATAGGAAATAGGTGTATGTGAAAGTTTTGCCTTCATATTCTTAATTTTTCTCTTGAAGAATGTCAGAAAGTCATCACAGTCAGATTTTGAAAATGCAGGTATGAGATAAGCTTTAGGAAATGTTTTTATTTATTGAATTTATTGAGGCTATAAGTCTAGCAAAGTAAGCAGTTTTGGATAATTTTCTCATTCTCATTCAAAGAAAACAGTTTTTACAGTGCAGCTCGTGAATTGTTTTCCATTGCTTTTCAGTTGTCAGACATGTTCTAAAACCACAAATATCACTTTTCCTTTTGTGATAAACAAATCTCTTTTTTACAGGCACTACTATTTCTAAAATGAAGGAAGCAGCACTGCTGATTTAAGGATATATTGAGGGAGTTAGTTTCATCATCATTACGTTTTTCCTCAAATAATGCAGATATTGCATAGTGCATCAACTGTTAACAGAGTAATGATCTGTTGTTCTGATTTTAATTTGGGCAGAACAGGATCAATATCAGTCTGCATTTTATAGAAAATACAGCTGTGGTCACTAACATGAACCTTTTCAACTTGTAAGTGGTCAATGTATAGTCATAAAGAAAAATAAATGTTCCAATGTGCAACCCATTTTACAAGAGGCCCCAGAAACATGTTGTTCAAGGTTAAATTGCTGTGATAGTTACAAAATAAATAATCATTATAGGCAGGGTCATGAATGTGCAACTTAAAATCATCAAGAATTCCTCTTCTCCCATTTGATAATTAATGCCAAAAATGTGCGAAATTAGAAAGAAAGGTCTAGTTTTATCAAGGGTCAATAAATTAAAATCCTATATATTTTGCAAAACTACTGACATTTCTGACATTCAGAAGTAGTAAATGAGACATGGTCCATCAGATTACAGATGCAGTTGTCTTTAAAGATCCCAACAAGACCTCCATCAGGACCAGACAGGTGTGGTGTGGTAAAAAAAATGCAATTTGCGGGGCATATTACATTCAAATGCACAACATATCCATCTTGTTGCCATGTTTGAGTAAGACATAAAGGTGTCATGAAGTAGAATCTTCTGCTCCTTCTTTTAACCTTATTGTGTGACTTTAGTGTAGTGAAATATCTGAGATCTACTCAAAGCAGAAACAGATGGAAACACATGTGCCACAAACAGTAAACAACCTAATTTGCACCAAAGACTTAAACAGATTCAATGAGGTGACAATAGTGAGAGCCCAACACAAACACAGACACTTTTGCATACATGTTGATGCACACAGACACTCAAAACCACCTATGCAACCTGAGGCATGTCTGGCATCCTAATGACCTGGCCCTGTGTGTTTGTGAGGGTGTAACAGTGTGTTTTGAATTAGGAAGAGGAGAGGCTGAAGATGAGCTAACGATGGCTGCTAATAATTACAGATCTGTAGCGTGGATGAGTTAATGAGGAGCCAAAGCCTCCCATGATGCCCCAGTAATAATGAATGAAGAGGGAGAGACAGGGATGAGAGAAAGAGAGAGAGAAAGAGGTAGGAGATGTCATTTTGAAAGGCTGCGGTGCCCTTTGGTTTCTCTGCTCTTTGGACATGCCAACAAGAGAGGAGCTTTCCCAGAGGAGTCTTGTCTCTACGCTAATGAAGATGTGACAGACCTCCGGTCCATGATTTGCAGAGTGGTAGAAAATGATGGGGGAGTGGGCTTCAGGAAGAAAAATGACAGTTCTTATAAAATGAATGGCGCTGAAAAGGGAAAAAGGGCTTCAAGAAAGAAAGAGATATTGTCAAAGTCAAAACTTGGCTGACATGTTTTGGTTTGAGGGGTGTTTTTAAATTGCTGTATATGTCAGGGGAAAAAATGCATCGAGACTAAATTATAACCACTAGATTAGTCAAGGAGGATTACCCAGCGCACAGAAGCAAAATAAAGAAGAGAATCAAAATAACTCACCAGAGAGCTTGTGTAGCTGGGATCTGACGTGTCTTCCTGCAGATAGCGTGACAGGCCAAAGTCGGAAACTTTGCATACCAAGTTGCTGTTGACAAGGATGTTTCGTGCAGCCAGGTCACGATGGACATAATTCATTTCTGAGAGGTATTTCATCCCTGCTGATATCCCACGAAGCATTCCCACCAACTGGATTACCGTAAACTGACCATCGTTTTGCTGGAGGACAGATGAAATTAAATGAAAATCATTTATTAGATGCTATTTTCGCAAAAATTAACGTATGGCTGAGAGATGCTTACAATTATCAAATTTAGTTAATTCTTCACTGAAATACAGTGACTCTGTTGAGCAAAACATCTAGGCTTGGTATACTTTGGCTGATCTTTAAAGTCTGATTGCGAGTTAGAAGTGAATTGGTTTTAACATCAACTTGCATTTGAATTGAGAATACTGACCAAAAAAGAAGCTCTTGCACAGAAAATTACACCTTCAAGCTCAGCAGGAATTTACAACTTCCCACATGGACAAGCCAAATGTCATCTACAGCAACATTTTTATAAGAAGAGGTAATTGTCCACGATGACAAAAAGTGTTTGGAGGACTTAAAGTGAGGTTTTTACACCTGAAAACACTGGTGGGGTAGCATCATGCTAAGGGTCTGTTTCACTGCAAGTGGTGTCAAAATAGTAAATGGAGTGAACTTATGCAGCACTTTTCTAGTCATACTGACCACTTAATGCACTTTTACAGAGGAACAACAGTCATCCTGTCGCACTGTCAATGCTCACACTTTCATACACCTATACACACAATGGTAGAAAACCTGGGGGTAAGAGCCTTGCCTGGTGCATTGAATAAACTGGGTGGAATAAAGAAGGATGTGGACTATGTCCAAATCTTTCAACTTCACTTCAAATTAACAGCTAAATGGCTGACAAACAGTCTAATATTAGCTGAGCTGTTTAATCAGAGTTTGACTTGAAAGTTTACAGCACAAAGTGCAGAAACTGTTCGTACTATTTTTTGATGCATCAAGGCTACTCATTTGGATTAACTTCTTCTCCTCCAGAATAAGAAAAACCTGACAGTTTATAATTACTAACACAACCAGAGGGCATATGCACATAAAAGACAAGAAAACAAGATATGTTGTCATTCCAACACCCACAAAAGAGAGGAACATCCTGTGTGCAGGCAGTTTCATCTGCTCAACTGTTTTTATTTTGCCATTCCCTCCTTTTTACCAATTGTATATTGGTTTTAATTCACATTGTGATAACATTCTGAGCTCTGCACACATCTATCTGTCCAGCATCATTGATTGGTGCTCTTATGCTTGTCTATAGGCTCTCAAGAGCAGGCTTTGAACCTTTGAAACTAAACAACAAATGAGAGGGTAATGAGAGCTCAACAGAAACACAAGTCAGATGTGGCGGTTAGCAAAGTCAACTTCAAACAGCCCAGTGGAATAGAATTCCAGTCCATGAGATTGAATGAGGGAAAACAAATGCAGAATATTGATTAATCTACATGTTTGTTCAATCATAATTATAAAAAGAAAGAATCTATTATTAATAGCTTCAAAGGCTATTACAGTAAATAAAGGCTGATAAACTAAGCTGGTGTGGAAATATTTAAATTATAAATGACTGAAATCTAAGCCATTGTAATTCAATTAATAAATACAGCAAAAATAAATATATTTTAATTTGGCACCAGACAAATTAAAAAGGCTCATTATAATTATGATTAGACAAAACAAATTCCAACATCAACTGCTTCTAACTATTTTCTGTGTCGAATTACATGAATATTTCATCTAAATCCCATAAACAACTACTGTACATGCAACTTGCTTTCACAGAGATCACTTACCCTAAGGAACGAGTCAAGGGCACCGTTCTCCATAAACTCTGTGACGATCATGACTGGACGGCTTTTTGTGACGACACCCTCCAGACGGATAATGTTAGGGTGGTCAAACTGGCCCATGATGGAGGCTTCGGACAGGAAGTCTCGCCTCTGCTTCTCCACGTAGCCAGCCTTCAGGGTCTTGATGGCCACATAAATTTCCCTCTTACCAGGTAGCCTCAAACGACCCTTGTACACTTCTCCAAATTCTCCTGGTCAGAAACAATGGAGTATAAAGGAGTTTTCATCGAAATAATGAACTGATCTCCTTGATCAGCTCAAAAGCCACTATAGTTTTTTTCAATTAGCCAAACTTCCATGTCCTACCGTGCTAGTTCATTATGTATGTTTCAGGCGTGCTGAGTATTTTGCTACTCTATTGATAGTGTTGATCCACTAGTGATATTCTCAACAGTGTGGGTCCGTCTGACTCACAGCAGTCACCTTATCCTAAAAGATTGCCAAGTGTCTCTGTATTCCCAAACAGAAGAAAATCAGCCAAATACTGACTGGTAAATTTCTGGCACCCATTGTATTAATTATCACCAGCTTGCTGTCCTGTAGAGACACCACACCAAGATTTCAACAAATGGAAATCCTTAATTAGTTAGCCCCCTTGCTTTCTTATCTTTACCCTAGCTCGCACCTAGCTTGCTGAGTAGGCCATGGTTCGGGAGTTATTCCAGGCCCAATCACACTACTACTATTTTAGCACCTTTATGAAGAAGCACAATATGACCTCTTGCCAGGAAAACTAAACTGCACCCAGTTGTATAAAAGAGGAATGTAATAAACATGACCATAATGCACCTGTCAGATTAAAAAAGTATTTTCAAAACTCCTAGTATCTAATCATAAGTTTTAAAAGACACTGTAAATTCATTCTGTGGCAAGGGTCCACACTATTTTGCTTGACAATGTGAAGAATATGTGTGATGCAGGGAAACACTGCAAAAAGAACACACTGGTATTTAATATAAGAATAAATAAAACAGAAACAAGGAGGATAAGCTGAAAGGCTTGAATAATCTAAGTCCTTTGGGTCCTATGCCCTACATACTGCTGGTGTGCTTGGCTTTAGCCCTTGACATGTTTCCATCTGATTCATCAGACAAACAGGCTGACTTTCTGACCTAGAGCAGATTCCGGTTAAACTTAATGGTACACACACATGCACTTCAAATACAATATGCAGAAGCATACAAAACACAGCAGCCCACATCCATATCATGTCACAAAAACCGCAAATGTGCACACAGAAATTCATTCCTTCTATGCACTGTTAATCATACCTGCACCGATGACCTCCTCAATCTTGACAGTGGAGACATCGATCTCCTTGGCAAATTCTCGCACTGCCTCGTTAGGGTCTTCGTAAGTGAAGGGGTCAATGTAGATCTTCATTCCCGGAGAGCCTGAGAAGTGGGTCGGGCAGCCCAGTGGGGAGGGGCAGTTAGACATGTCGGCTCGCAAAGAGAGTTCTAGAACAACCAAAGGGCTCAGTGAGCTTTCAAGAAGGAGATACTCTTTCCTAATGCTCTGATAATTAAAATTAATCTTTAAATTGTAGTTTAGGTCTCAATATAACAAAAATGTTACAACCTCTACTAGCTCTCAGTACTGCGGACACTGTTTCCTTTAAATCCCAAATCAGCAATAAGACAGAAAACAGGTGACAATGAAAATTTCATTTCTATATTTGCCTCATACATTGTAAGTGGTCGGTTGCAGGGACAGCTTCAGCAAAAATAAAATAAAAACCTTTGTTGGAATAAAATGTGAAACCAGAAAAGAAAAATAAGAAGACAAAGCATTAAGGGAGACGGGGAGAGACAAGGTATATGGAAAGCATAAATGTATGCCTTTTTTTCACTCCTTTATCCCTTACCCTAGCAACATCTGCTGTTTCATCATGGTAGAACCACTTTTCCCGCAGCCTTTTCCTATAGGAGCTCATAATCAGATAAACCCACCATGCCATCACCAACCTTTTTATGCAATTCTGAAACAAGCAACCACAGTTCACAGATTGAAGATTTTTCTTCAAACTGAGGAAAGGTTTACTGTGTCAAGAGGTTGGGTGGGAGGGAATAAAACACTTTAAAAAAAACTAATTTAAAATGCTGTAAAATGATGCACAGCCAGCAACCAGAGATCCAATGATCATCTCTGCTGTGACATCTAAGAACAGCCAAGTTTCATAGGGGCTGTTTAGTCCAAACTTTGCCAGCTTTAATTTGAATAAACCCATCTCCATCTAGTCAAATTTATGCCCGGTCATTTGCATGAACTACACAGAAGGAAAGAAGGGTCTTAAGACAAAATAGGACAAGATAGGGTGGGTTCCAGGGATCAAAGTGCCTCGCCTTGCTCTTGACCAGAGGTTCATTGTAGCTATCACTGTAATTGCCTTAACTTTAATTGATCATTAGATATTCTGTTCAGTGCACAGGGTTTTTAGAGATTTGCATTGCATCCTTTTTTAGTATTTACAAGGATCTCCAGGGCAAAGCTTGACATTTCAACAGGGGAACCATTCATGGCAACAGTCACATCTAAAGACACTTAGTGTAAATCTCAGGTTCATGTGCCCCTAAATAAACGTACACCCAATACTTTCTAGCTCACACTGCAGAGCCCATTTTTATCAATAATTTAAAATGCAAACAGTTTATTTTTCTGCCTCCCTATGGAAAGGCCCTGTGTTAACTGGACTCATCTTTTTCTGGCCACTGCCTAAAAACATGACTCTCAATTTAACATGAATATTTTAAAGGGATTTCATCTAAGTGTATGAAGCAAATGTATCTGAACATCATTTCTATCTTTACCAACATATAAAACATGTACTCTGTGGGGAGATGACGCATAGCTGCAACAATGACTCATGGGAACAGAAATACTAAACAAAACTTTTGCAGTTTTCTTCAATAGATGGACACATTTTGCAGGCGATTGAAGAAGATAGGAGTGAATTCATACTTCCTAGTACAGGTCCTTCTCAAGAAATTAGCATATTGTGATAAAGTTCATTATTTTCCATAATGTCATGATGAAAATTTAACATTCATATATTTTAGATTCATTGCACACTAACTGAAATATTTCAGGTCTTTTATTGTTTTAATACGGATGATTGTGGCATACAGCTCATAAAAACCCAAAATTCCTATCTCACAAAATTAGCATATTTCATCCGACCAATAAAAGAAAAGTGTTTTGATACAAAAAACGTCAACCTTCAAATAATCATGTACAGTTATGCACTCAATACTTGGTTGGGAATCCTTTTGCAGAAATGACTGCTTCAATGCGGCGTGGCATGGAGGCAATCAGCCTGTGGCACTGCTGAGGTCTTATGGAGGCCCAGGATGCTTCAATAGCGGCCTTTAGCTCATCCAGAGTGTTGGGTCTTGAGTCTCTCAACGTTCTCTTCACAATATCCCACAGATTCTCTATGGGGTTCAGGTCAGGAGAGTTGGCAGGCCAATTGAGCACAGTGATGCCATGGTCAGTAAACCATTTACCAGTGGTTTTGGCACTGTGAGCAGGTGCCAGGTCGTGCTGAAAAATGAAATCTTCATCTCCATAAAGCTTTTCAGCAGATGGAAGCATGAAGTGCTCCAAAATCTCCTGATAGCTAGCTGCATTGACCCTGCCCTTGATAAAACACAGTGGACCAACACCAGCAGCTGACACGGCACCCCAGACCATCACTGACTGTGGGTACTTGACACTGGACTTCTGGCATTTTGGCATTTCCTTCTCCCCAGTCTTCCTCCAGACTCTGGCACCTTGATTTCCGAATCACATGCAGAATTTGCTTTCATCCGAAAAAAAGTACTTTGGACCACTGAGCAACAGCCCAGTGCTGCTTCTCTGTAGCCCAGGTCACGCGCTTCCGCCGCCGTTTCTGGTTCAAAAGTGGCTTGACCTGGGGAATGCGGCACCTGTAGCCCATTTCCTGCACACGCCTGTGCACGGTGGCTCTGGATGTTTCTACTCCAGACTCAGTCCACTGCTTCCGCAGGTCCCCCAAGGTCTGGAATTGGCCCTTCTCCACAATCTTCCTCAGGGTCCGGTCACCTCTTCTCGTTGTGCAGCGTTTTCTGCCACACTTTTTCCTTCCCACAGACTTCCCACTGAGGTGCCTTGATACAGCACTCTGGGAACAGCCTATTCGTTCAGAAATTTCTTTCTGTGTCTTACCCTCTTGCTTGAGGTTGTCAATAGTGGCCTTCTGGACAGCAGTCAGGTCGGCAGTCTTACCCATGATTGGGGTTTTGAGTGATGAACCAGGATGGGAGTTTTAAAGGCCTCAGGAATCTTTTGCAGGTGTTTAGAGTTAACTTGTTGATTCAGATGATTAGGTTCAAAGCTCGTTTAGAGACCCTTTTAATAATATGCTAATTTTGTGAAATAGAAATTTTGGGTTTTCATGAGCTGTATGCCAAAATCATCCATATTAAGACAATAAAAGACCTGAAATATTTCAGTTAGTGTGCAATGAATCTAAAATATATGAATGTTAAATTTTCATCATGACATTGTGGAAAATAATGAACTTTATCACAATATGCAAATTTTTTGAGAAGGACCTGTATGTGGCAGGATGCAGGCAGGTTTATTTAGACAGAGTTTTTTTTTATTATTAAAAACATGAACATAGAAGGCGAAGTATATGCCGATCTTCCTCTTTAGTGATTTGTAGAGACCAAATATGTAGCTCTTCAGTATGTGCTAACAAATGGGAACTCTGAGTTCTGGCTTTCTGTGCCTATTCATTCAGTTGCAACAAAGCAAATTTTTACCTCTGCTATTTTTGACCTCTGCTACTTACAAACAGAACAGTGTTGAGTAATGAACATGTTTTGAATAAAAAAAGATATTATCTCAGAACAGCAACTTACCCAAACCTAGCAATGATCCCTGATGATCACAACCAAGAAAATCATTGCTTTAACACCACAGTCTTAAAAGTCTGGGACTCACATTATTTAATCTGATCCACAGAAGCAACAGTTGTATCTACTCCATGACCTGAGTGCTGAGAGGTATACTGGTAGCACAGGGAGCTTACCCACTAAAAGTCAGTCAGTCATTTTCTACCGCTTATTCCATAGTGGGTCGCGGGGGAGCTGGTGCCTATCTCCAGCAGTCTATGGACGAGAGGCAGGGTACACCCTGGACAGATCGCCAGTCCATCGCAGGGCAAAAGTCAGTTGGGCTTATTTTTTTGGCTGAATAATTAAAGTTACATTTATACGTACAGTACTTTACCATGCTATTTTCTGTCATTGACCTAAGTGTCAGCTATGCTTGTTTACTAAGTGGGTCTAATGTATCCACAAATCAACCACACAGGACCAATGCTTCCAATGATCTGGTACAACTATAGGGAAAATCCAATTAGAGGTCTTACTTAACAGGATTTACATACAGTCTTAGAACAAATAGGAATTACGGCTTTAACGTAAATCTTTTTAAGTTAAAGGACTCTTTCATACAAGCAACGGGACTTACTGCCCCCTAATTTATTCTCTCTGACAAAGATTTAATTTCCATACGTCTAAGCATTAATGAAGAGCTAGCAATTAACTGTTTTCAGTGATTATATTTGTTGAGGAATTAACAAACAGCAGCAGGGCACTATATCCCTACAGTGAGTTCATTTTCATTTCATGTCTGTCTAAGAAGCAGACTAATCTATTTTAGTGGCTCACAGTAATATGAGTCGAGGTTCCTGACTAAGTCTAAACTAATTATCCATTGTTTGATGTCAGAAAATCATTTGTCTGTCACACACTGTGGCCTATTAGTGTGAAAATCTGCCTTACTTTTATATTGGGTTAGGGCATAAAGGGTAAAAAGGCACCTTGATGTTTATTCTGATACTGCGTGTATGTGAGGTTAATGAAATATCTGGGAACCACTGCAACTCCTCATCTCTCCTCCTCTCTAAAAAACAAAATAGTATGGGTGTAACATGTACTTCTAGCATCTAGCTTCTAGGTCTTGTCATATTAAAATCTCACAATATTTTTCATTAGCATAAATTCTCGAAAATCGCTATCCAGCTTTTAAAAAGGATGCGACTTCATCTAGTGAAGAACAATCATCTTCGAGTCAGCTCCATCTGGACATCAAATTGCCCTGACACTGCAGCATCAGGCACAGTGAAAGGCTGTGCCCTGAATTTAGTTGTTTTTCTAATTATGTGATATTTACATCGAGGCATATTGCCAATCTATTGATTAATGTGGTCTGTCCTAATCAAATAAAAAAACTTAAAATTTAAGGGTATGCTAACCTGAGAGCCTTGGACGTGAGGTTAAGTGCTTTCAGGTTGACACCCACAGTCATGGAGTCACAGACAAGTTACAAAAAATGTTTCAACCATAAGCAACTAGTGATGCTAACTTTGGCATTTGCCTCATAGCTTCCTATTGGCTGTACATTAAAAGCTACCTCATAGTTTTTTGATAATTTTGAATCTAAAATATCTTTTGAGATTTGAGATTTAATCTAACAATAAAAGAATAAATTTGACACTTTAACACTAAAGCAAGAATAACATCTCAACATCATGACAGGGTCTATGATTTACAAGGTTTTGGTTCTAATTTAGTGAAATATGAGACCATAAAGAACATATTTTGAACTTTGAAATGTAAATGAATCCATGATGAAAAGTATCATTAAGAAAAGGGAAAAAATAAGAACAGTGTTTCTGGGAAAATTTTCAGAGTCAAATAAATGATGTCACCTTGGTGACTCAGATGAGATTGATGCCTCATGTGAAGTGCTGTTGTTCATGTGTTTACCAGTTTGTTTTTCCGTTAACATGCCTGGGGTTTACTGTAATGTAAAAAGAAGCCATCGAGTTGCATCACTATATCTACTTTATTGGCACAATATTCCTCTTGAGGTGGGCTGAAAATGAGGAAGACATCATAGGCTGTGTGCGCAACAACATCTGGAGAGGCAGGCAGCTGGATGAAGCGTATTTTTTGGAGGTTTATACAAAACAATTGACGGAATGGTTCAATTTTATTGTTGTGCCGAATACTGTCATTATCAAACTGTCACTCAAACCATAAGAGAATAGAGGAGAACAAAACACCATGAGGTGTTGGTGGCGATGGGGGGAGTTTCTGAGTGTAGGAAGTGTGAAGGCTTAACAACCAAATCTGTGAATAGGATCCCTTATCAGCATTTTATTTCCTGTTTTCAAATCTCTTATTTAGCTGTAAAATTCTTTGATCTTTCATTTTTTACAAGTTACATTATACTAATTGCATCGGGCTCTCCCAAATATAGCTATGGCAAAACTGACTCCTATACTACATGTCCACAGTGGTTTTAATGAGCCCCAAGCTGCCACCTTTCTGTGACTTTGACACAAAGTAACTGTGTTGAAACACTTTGCTGTGTCAGGTTCAACAAAACTCAATTCCCTGGGTGTGAGTCCCTTTTTTCAGACTGCTTGGTTGGCAGATTATAGAGCTTTCATATGAGCTACAAAGCCTGTACACGTCTCTTTGTGCATGTGTGCGACTGAGTGTGCCCAAGATTATTTGTACGCCCCTCTGGGCTTTGTCCACCTCATCAGTGGAATGCCCGGAAAACGCTTAGACAAGACTCAATCATGGCTATCATGAGCAACCAACTGCAAAGAGATTTTAGTCAATGTCACAGCGTACAGGAAATAAAATTATATCCACAAACCTACCTGGTCATTTTAGTGTCACGTTATCTCCATTTTATTTTTGCACCAAACATAACACAGTGCCTTTTAAATGTATTTATACATTTAAACCGTTGAACACTATACAAAGTTGTATCAAATGTGTATTTGTAAAGAAAAAATACAATTATGAAATTGTTTTCTTCCTCTTTACAATTGCTACTTTGTGTTAGTCACATAAAATCCCCCTCCAAAATACATTGAAGTTTGTTGTGGTGAAGTTACAGAATGTGCAAAAGGTTGAAGCTATATGAATTATTTTGCAAGGAACTGTACAGCTGCAATATCACAGGAGCTCAGCTGCCTAAGCACAATTTCAATCAGAGGAAGCTAGACTTGTAAAAAGAAAAAGGTGAATGCTAGTTTGTGTCTTAACCAACTCCCATTTATCATGCAAGTGCATATTTTTAATTAGGGAAGACCATGTGTTATATTTTAGGCATTGAGGCAAACCTGCTGTGTGTATGCCTATTTGTAAAACAGTATTGATTTTATATATACTTAATATCCTATAAACCTTTGTGTTTAAATTTTAAATATGATAGTATTGAGCTTTGCTGTTCCCTGAGGCATGAGCCTGTACTTAGTGAATGTTTAAAAAAAAAAGTCTACTTTGATAAATAAACTCCAACTTTTAGATTATTCTTAGTCATCACTCTTTAGTTTTTCTACTTTCTCATTTGTAATTCTAATTTGTTATTGTATTGTTTTGGATCTGACAGCAGACATCCATTAAGTGAGGGAAAGTCAATAAAGCCTAATATGTTGCATAATTACAATAAGAAAAACACTGTGCAATTTTGAGTCGCAAGCCTTTTACTAAAGTCTAGTGTCCACCCTTGTCTGCATAAACAACCATTATTTTTAGAGAATGAATGTAAACATGTCAGGGTACTTCTGCATCTTTGCCATTTGCAAGATTGTATTTAATCTAAAATGTACACTGTAATAATGAAAAATAACAAGTTTTAAGGCTGCAAGTTGTGAAATAATTTAATACAATGTACAGGTCCATCTAGTTATGCTCTGCTTGATTTCACTGCATGCCCCACCTTTCCTTTTGGCTTTTTAAATAAACACAATAAACTGACACAAACTGGGAAATCCTACACACCTTCTGACTTCCAGCTGTGTTAGATGTACCTGCCCACCTTACCCGTGCCTTAACTACTATTACTGTGATAATGGTGCAGTGTTAAGCAGAATATACAATACGAAGTTCTGTAAAGTGTACATGCTTCCTCCAATTAGTAAATACTCATTAAATATTTTACATAATATAAAAGAAGGTTTGAGTCATCAGAAAATGATAATAAATCTATTAATTTTCATGACTAAGGTTGTTACAATGTGGAATGCAGAATATTACATATGCCGCAATTTAAAGAAAACTATCTGGTACTGCAAACGAACCTCTAGCAATTGTGACTGTAATTATCAGAGTGGACTCACCTCTTCCTGTGCTGTAATGTTGCAGCTTGTCACTGTACACCGCCTCCTTGCTGTATGCTCTTTTCCTGAGAGAGGGGCAAACATTGAGAGAGAACATAAGAGTTGACATGATGAAAGGGAAGACGGCTCATGATGTTCTGTACTGCCTCAAGATGACGCAAATGAAACTAAATCAGTTTCAGCAGTTACCAATGGCAGATGAAGTTTATGAAAATGAGCTGATTTTTAATTAGACCTTGATAGGATCTTTTTTCTTTTCATGTGTCTCCTCTGCTTCGGCATCAAAAGAGCCTGCCCCATTTGATGAGCACTTGACTTGCTCAAACTTGTGCACATCACTGAAGAAAATGTAACTTTTATATATTTTAAGTGGAGTAAGACAGGAATTTGACAATATGACAAACTGCTGCAAAATGAGACTGGCTTAAAAGGGTAGAGTTGTCACTGTCTCTTTGGAATAGAGTCTTCCTTTTAAATCGTAACAGCTTTTGCATTTCTATAAAATCTAATGATTTTTTTTGGTATCCTTATTTTAGACATTTTCATCTTACTTAGGGTAGGGCAGAAGAAACATAGGAAAAACTACTGATTTTACAAAGTGAAGCCAGTGGCTTCTCTTTTTGTTCTGTTTTTATACTGAAAATATGCATTGTACCAAATGATATTTTTGCAGAAAACGGTCTCAAAGCATAGAGGTTTATGGCAAAACCTCTGATAACTGATCAGATTTTTAGTCTGGAGTTGTCAACTGTTATTCCATGGAGACGTATCAGGGTTGGATTAAGATGGCCTGAATTACATGTAGGCATTCACAAACATGTCAAAGGAAGATATAAACTCACCATTCATGCTTAGATCTAATAGATAAAGTTTGGTAAACACGTAAGCTCTTTTTTAATTGATCAGATTTGTACATTTATCCACAATTAGAAGTCACAATGTTGTGTTATGTTTTCATCTGCCAGCATACGTTTATAAAATAATAGTTTTTTTACGTTCTTAAACATTC
Organism: Girardinichthys multiradiatus; assembly: GCF_021462225.1. NCBI lineage: Eukaryota > Metazoa > Chordata > Actinopteri > Cyprinodontiformes > Goodeidae > Girardinichthys > Girardinichthys multiradiatus. Next base: position 21,655,659 of record NC_061799.1, read on the forward strand.
AGATAGTGCACAGCAATATCTATAAGTATTAAAATCCACTTGAGGGGATTGAGTGTGTTTATTACAAATCTTTACTTGGTTGTATTGTAAATACAAAACATACTGTCTGAACACCATATAAAAGTAAACAGAAAGATTCAGGAATAAATTAAAGCTATAACTAATTTCAAAATTAAACATATGTTAATTGTCCACTTAAGCTAATACTTATATTTGCTAAGTGTGGTGAATATTTCCTCTTAACTAGCATCAAGGGGAAACATGTTTAAATGCTGGCTGCTGAATAACCTTTAAAGATTATAACAAATACTCAATAAATAGGTTTGTCTCATTGCACTGTTATTTTTAGTTTTATATTTAATGTCACACAAAATGATCAGCATGATTCTTGAATATACGGTACATATATATTGTTTCCTTTCTTTTATACAGGTCCTTCTCAAAATATTAGCATATTGTGATAAAGTTCATTATTTTCCATAATGTAATGATGAAAATTTAACATTCATATATTTTAGATTCATTGCACACTAACTGAAATATTTCAGGTCTTTTATTGTCTTAATACAGATGATTTTGGCATACAGCTCATGAAAACCCAAAATTCCTATATGCTAATATTTTGAGAAGGACCTGTATTTTTAACCTCATTAAACATTTTCATAATGGTCTCAACAGTTTCTTTCAAATCATTGCAATGTGAAGTAAATAGGACATTAATGAAGGAAAATATTAAAGGGGCAGTTTTAGAACATGACTGAAATCCCATCACCTAATGAATGTGTAGTTGTAGGATCACAATCAATACCAGGAAAACCTAAACTGAAAGCTAATCTTTGTTATAGAGGGCTCATCCATCTGTCTGACTGTCATGATTTGTGGGTGTTTTTGGGATTTTCTTCTTGTTATTTTTCTTGAGAGGTTTTGAATCATGCTTCTGTTATTTTCCTGGTCATGCTTTAGTTTTGTCTTCTTGTTCATGTTTTGTCAAGTTAGGATCTGGTTATGCTTTTGTTTCATGGTTTACTAGTTGTGTTTAAGTTTTTATTCAGGAGTTTCTGTTTTGCTCCAGCCACGTTTTGTTCTCTCCGGTCTGTCAATTAACGTTATTTGGTTCACCTGCGATTCCGACTTTATATTCTCTGGCTCCACAGACAGTTGATGCCAGATTATTGAAAGCCTAACCGTGAGTAGATGTCCAGCGTTCTTTGCCTGCCTGATCAGTGTTTTGACCCAGCTTGCATTTTTGGATTTTTCTGCCTTGCAAGCCCAGCCCTTTGGTTTTTCTAGGTCCATTTCTGCCCCTTGGTTCAAGACCCTCGCCTGGAGAACAGACCTCGCCTCTGTCTTGACCCCCTCTCTCTCCACTGGTTAAAAGCTGCCTTGCTCCGCTCTCAGTCTTCCCACTGTGACGTCATCAGGTCCTTGTCAGTGGAGCCCTCGGACGCCACCTTTGGGACAGAGATCGAACCCCAGGAACAGCACACAGGATTTCTGCCCCCTCCCAGCTTCTGAGAAGCGGTTTCCTGCTCTCTTCCAAGAGGCTTTTATAATAAACATTTTAAAACATCTGTGGCATAACACTTACCCTCTGTGTTGGACTGCCATACAATATAATCCATGCTGGAATGATCTTTCAACATCCAAAGTATCCCTTACCAAATGTATTGTTATTGCATAATGAAGGGCTAGAGTTATTTTACTTAGGAATATATATCCACTGTGTTAGATTAGCTTTTGATTTTTTAAAGATATTTGTTTTGCAGAACTAGTGGCCTTTGTTTTTATTATCTTTTAGAAAATCAGCAGACAGAAAGTAGGGTGGAGAGAGGGGAAAGACATGTAGCACAGGTCTCCAGGGTCAGGACATGAACCCAGGATAGCTGCGTGGAGGACTGTAGCCTCTGTGTATGGTTTGCACGCTCTACCGCTACGGAACGTCCAGTTTTTGCAATTTGTTTTGACACTTTGACTCTAGGGTGTGATGCAATAATAATAATCTGTGTGACGAGTGGCCACAGATTTATAATCACAAAGATATCAGGAATGATGGTGCAGAGCATAATTTAATGTTAGTCCATCCTCCTCATTTAACACAGATTTGATGGGTCACATTAAAGTGGGCTTAGACAGAAATGATCACTGGACTTTAGCAAGACTTTAGTTTCTACTGTTGCAGTGACCCTTGAAAAAAGAACAAAAGCCATAGTGGAGCCACCAATCTCATGGATAGGTGGCCAGTGGCTACTAGACATCTCTGGTATGAGTAGTTGCAATTAAATATATAGAGACACAAATATGTGTTCATCTTTTAGAATGGGAGATGGTTGGTACACATTTTATGCCTAGCAGTCAATATCATATAAGTTCCACTATAACACTCTTGTGAATCACCAGTGTTGACTTATGCTCACGTGGGACCGGTTTTCATCTGGAAACAAGACTGGAGTGTGGGCATAGTATGACTTTACTATATCAAGGTATTAACACCAACATTTAAATCACAATAAATACTGCCTACATTTTATTTAAAACAAATAAGCAACAGCAGCTAAAAAACATGTTGATTATTTTAGTTAAAATGATTATCTATAACGCTTTTTTGCTATTCTGCTCTTTATAGTGTAACACAGGTAGAATAGGCTAATATTGGCTGGTTTATTTGTCTGACTATGTTTGGAAGTCAGCCTGTTGTCGGCTGCGTAGTAGACATGGTGCTTGTAGGTCGCTGTTTAAAATCTGGGTTTCTTTAATGAGAGTGATAGGGCGCTTCTTCGTATTTAAAACCTTGACTGCTCGTTCTGGTTTTTTTGCACTTTAAAATGCTTACAACAAATCTTTCTTGCATTCTTTTAATCAGATGACTAGCAGTGCACAGCTGATGTTGGGAGGAGAATTGCTGTGTAACTCACCATGAATCCAGAGAAATCTCGAGTCACCCCAGCACTTTCTCTGACATCTTATTAAGAGAAACTTTAACTGTGGGTAAGATGCAAAATCTGTGCAGAGCATCTTTGCAGTTTTGAAACCATAACTGTTACAAACCTTAGCACACTTTGATACTGATAACCAGCCCATGTCAATAAGGGCCTCAAACTCTATTTATTCCTTCATCTCAGTGACAGCATTAGCACAAACAATACCTTTTAGAATGTATTACAAAAGACATAATAAGCAAAACTCTGGTTACCTGCTGCACACGATGGAGATAGCAATAAGCGAAACAATAAAGACCACTCCAGCAGCTGCTGACCCCGCAATCAGAGGAAGTTGTTCCCTCAGCTCAGACTTGAAGTCATCTTGGTTACAAAAAGACAAGCCAGAAACACATTTAATAAAAATGACCTAGTTAATGCACAAAAACGAAAGCAACTGTGTGTATTCGCAGTCTGTATACAGTTTGGATGTTTTTGGTAAAGCAGAATGGTTTACCTATTTTAGATTCTGCTGAGAGGTACTGACTGAAACCCTATTGTGTTTGACTAAGAAGGTAAAAGGCAGATAATAAGAAAAGCAAGAAACTTGATAGCATGAAAAGACTAAGGAAGATCTTACAACCCTCCTGTAGGTGTGTCTGTCATAAACAAGCAGACCACGAAATAGTTGTAACCTTGGCTCTACAAGTGTTAAGAGGAAGCCATTTACAGTCAGTCACCCAAGGGTTGACTGGCAAGTCCGGAGGACAACCTGAAAGTCTACCTAAAAGTGCAAAGGCAGCAGAATCCTTAGCTATCTTTTTGTGCGTTCCTGTCTTTCTGCAACTTTGACACTAGGAGCACAGTAGTTAAAGCAAAATCACAATTTAGCATTCTGAAGGCAAATCAGCAGCTTCTAAATCCCACCCCCCATGCAGAATGGGCACATTGGATTAAAGTGATAAAAGGAGAACTAATGCATCTTAGGAGCAGTGTGAGAGTTGGAATATATGAGGAAACTCAATGTGACAGGAATTGCTTACTTTTTTAACTTGCAAATTTTTCAAGAACATTTCAATAAAACATTTCAAATGCCTTTTTTCAGTTTTTCCCAGCAATTTTCTGATGCAAATTCGTTGTGAGAGGTCTATATAAATCTCCCCTTTGCTGATATGAGAACACCAACCTCCCTTGACAGTTTGAAATCCCACAAAAGGCTCTTTCAGTGGTAAATATGTTCCCATAACTTCCAGACCTACACCTGGTCCAGGGACATAATAACTCCCTTTCTTAAATAATCAATCGAGTTGCTTCTACCATTCTGTATATCCAGAAGAGTAAATAAAATATGATGCAAAGGTCTATGAAAATGTCCTGACAGGAGGAAAAGAATTAAGATTATATATTTTGAAGAAACACATGGATTGAAAGGGAGACACAGTGTTTGCTTCATGAGGAAATGTAGCGGTTTGACGGCAGGAGAAAAGACTGGTAAGAGGGCCAGGAGGTGGAGGCGTGGGTGTTATCGGCTGTCCTCTGGTGCATACTGCTAATTGCCTTGACGAATGTCGTGCTATGGCAACCAGCCAAAAGATGAACCATAAACAGCATAGTGACTGTGAGGTATGCATCCCTGAGTGTGGCTGCATGAACGTGTCAAAAATCACACTGATACATGTTTGAGAGAACAATAATTTGTGAAGAAAGAGTGAACAGAGGGGCTATGAATGTGCCTCAACATCTGCTCTGCACAAGTAAATAGCCAAAATGATCACCTCCATCATCATTTCATCCTTTCTGTGTTCCTCTCCCTTAAGATTGTAATCATGGCATACACTGTTATGGTCTTTACTGCTAATAATACAATGTGGAAACATCCTTCGTGCTCTTCATATATTATGAACTCTGGCCATGTGAGCGATCAGTGTGGTCACCCAGTACAGGAGAGTTACCAATTTCCAGTCAAATGTTTATTCCATCCAGACAGATTCGTACTGTTTTGATTCCAGCACCAATATCCCTGCCAGAAAAAGGTTATGAGGAAGTGATCCACAAACCTCACCAACTCTACTCACCCCCCATTCTGCACCTACACTAATGAACATAGCTGCACATACTTGCCAGCTTACCAGGTGTTTCAGCCTTTTTTTCCCTTGCCAACTGCCCCCTGCCTCTGATGCCCAGAAAAAAAAAAGAAAATTAATCTCATCAACTGCTAATCACAGCTATGTATTTTGGGACAGCTCTCCAGCAACAGAAGGGCTGGGTAAAAATACAATTAGCTACACATTTTGAATCAAGCACAGTTAGCTGCACAAACAAGAGACACTGCGCTGTTCATGTTCAAAGCTCCAACACACAGTTTAACCTGACCATGAAGCCATTTTCCTATGGAAATAGAAGTGCAATCAAAAATTTTGTTTTTCCTTCCATTTCACCTGCTAATAATAATCCAACACCAAACATAAAGAGGCGTCCATGGGTGATAGCTAGAAATGGATGGATGCATGTGTGTGACAAAAAAGAAAGGCAGAGCAGAACAGAGATATGGGCAGACAGAACTGATTCCTCTGGCTCCACAATTCTTACCATCTGTGAGGGTTTGGAAGCACATCTTGCTGCTGTATTTGCCAAAGCCGGCCACAGTCCGTGCCCGCACCTGTACCACGTAAACTGTACCCGGCCTGAGGGCCTCCACACGTGCAGTGTTGGTTTGGCTTCGCAGAACAGTCGAGTTGATCTCTGCATGGTCCTGAAAGAAGCAATAAACACATAAAACATTAGAGATTACTTAATGTACAAAAGTTACACTAAGTATTAAAGGTTGTCTGTGTTTTTTGACAGCTAAATTTATAAAGCTAAGCAAAATTTAATAACACATGTTGTAACATCTGCTCACTCCATGTGAATGTTTTTTAAAGAGAAAAGCTGCTGACTCCCTCAAACAGGAAAACAGTGATAGAACTAAAACTAGAAAGAAGCACTGAGCCACTAAATGTGATAAAGGGACATAAGTAGCTTACTTATGAAAGAACTGGGCATCATAACTACACTCTACTTTTTTTTTTTCTTTTACAGTGTATGATTTGTTTAATATATAATGTGAAAACTCTCTCAGTGCAGCCAATAAAAATGCTAAACATTTTATTCTATGCAAGTTTTTGATGGGGTTCTGCACTGCAGGAACATGTGGAAACCAAGGCATGGACAAGGGTAGTGAACTAGGTGAGAGACGAGAGGAACCAGCAGGGAACAAAGAACACAGACCAACTAATATACAGAAAGATGTGAGCGGGGAACAAATGGCAGATAATCACAGAAACAGGGAACAGGTGTGACAGGGACGCAGGGAGACAGAGGGAGCAGGTGAACCTAATATGAAGACTAACACAAGAGGGAAAGGACTAATACAGTAAAGAGAAACAACCCTACGTGAAACTAAAGACAAAGATAAAATAACCCAAAGAAGCATAAGAAATCTAGAATAACCAAGAACTAAAGGTAACTGAGAAAACTGGAGAAAACCCTGATTACAAAGTAAACAAACCTAAACCAACCCTAAAGGAACAAACTGAGAATGGTTCAGAGGAAATGAGGACTGCAATAAAAGTAAACAATAATAAGGCTAACCTATAAAGGAGGGACTAGAAAATAACAATAAACAAAGCTAAGAGGGACCAATACCAAACATAAATCTAAAATGAGAGCAAAAGCTAAGGAACCAAAGAAACGATAATAATAAACCCATAATCAAGAAACCATTCTAAGTAAAATAGGGAAGCAAAACTAAGGGAACAAGGATGAGAGGAACACACACTGGGAGGGAGAAGGAAACCAGAACAGTCAGGAAAGCAAAAATAATAACCAAACATGAATACAAACCAAAAACGAGAAACATCTAGCTAAGGTAAACAAAACACAAAACCACAAACAAATACCAAAATGTCGCACCACGACAGTTTTAGTGAAGGGAGTGGGGGTGTGAGGGCTAAATGAGGGTTCGACATGAAGAAAACACCTTGCTTCATGAGTATACTGAGATTTTCAATAATGTACATACACGCTGACACCTTTTAATTATCATTATTGTCTTAAAGATAGCTTTAATTCAATTTTAATGTTCAACAGAGCAAGTCACAGTCTGCTGCAGTGAAGTTTGGGACAGATTTGAGGTACAGAATCTGCTATAGGGTATCAGCAGTGACTTGGGGGCTGTCACAATCCCGTAACGCAGAGCAAATATGACAGCCAGAAAATAAGACTGCACCTACACTACACCCACCACTGCAGGCTCCTGGTGGCTGCAATGCTGACGAACTGGAGGGCAACTATGAGCAAAGGGCTATATAGCCCTGTGTCACTAATTCTGTGTAACAACAAGAGGTTTTATTTTAAACTGGCTAAACAGGATATTGTTCTGTGTTGGATCTTTGCATTTTTGTTAACACATAAGAATGCTTAGAGAAAGAAAATCAGGTAAGGAAGAAGGAAAGGGAGGAGAGGAGCGGCTGCATGGAGGAGATGGAAGATGGAAGGAAGTGATAAGAAACTCGAGGCAGTGGCAGCCCACACTGAAATCATTATCCAATCTGATTGGTGTAATTGAATCATTCCGGTTGCTCCATCACTAAGCAGACGAGGTAAACATGGCTATGAGATCTGCTTCCCTCCACCTCCCGCACACACATAATGATGTGCGCAATCACATTAACTCTTATTGGACACTCTGGGCTTGATGAAGACAAATGTTTGGGCCTGGGATGTGGGGGCATCGCACCAGCAGGGTTTCATTCTGTCAACGAGAGGAAATACATATTTATAAATTGAATGCTCGATGTAACTGGTTTAGAGAGTTTAATCATTAATGTTCTTTTTGGTCTTGAGATCATGTAAACTGTTTTTAAATTGTTGCACACAAACACTTATGAGACCTGACTTTATACTAACAGCTTGTTTGAAAAAAGTACACCCCATAAAAAGCCCCATGAGAGATGAGAACCCCTGCCACCAATTCATATGGTCCTAACTATGGTTGAGAGCACAAAGGCCACTTAGGGTCAACATTTGCCTATTCTTCTTTGCCTTCTCCCAGCCACACCCCCATCTGTTGAATATCAATGCATAACAGGTGAGCAGACAGATGGCAAACTGCCAATGGGTGAGATGTCCTTTGGGAAAGCATAAGCTCAGAATGGCCTCTTCATGCTGCCTGTCAAAAGTGGATTATGTCTCGCGTACACACATACACACACATCTGCCACACAAAAATGATCTGGCATTTGGCACACCAGCAGGTTAGAAGATAGCCAATGGAATCCCGTGCCAGGAGGAGCTTCCAGCTATGAGAGGTCCTTTCCTGCTGCCAGTCAATTGGGGATTAGAAGGACCACACCCCAATTTACTAAATCAAGAGTGAGTTGCAGGTGGGAAGGCAGATGGCACAACAGCCAATCAAAATCATTGCCAGAGGTGACAGACAGGAAGCACTGTGGGAAATGATCTCTGTAGCATTCAGCAAAATGACAGAGCCAAAGCATACGATGGTTAGTCTCACTATGGAAATATCTTTTAATACTGTGTGGAAAAATATGCGAATATTGATATTTGGTTTAAGTTTGAATTAAAAGTTTAGTTCCTTAAGCCTCGGTGGCCTTTCATGGGTAAATGTTAAATGTTCTTTAGGAAGTTTTAGAACAGCCATAGTGTGTTTTTTAGGTTTTACACTTTCATTCTAGTTTTTTTTTTTAATCTTCATTCCTCTTTATCACAGGTTAGCAAAGTTTTATCTTTTACACCAAAAGGGTTAACTGTCCAAATTAAAACAGCTGCAACTAAATTACTCCTGAATTGTCTTACTTTTTCTTGCCAATCCATTCTTTGTATTCAACATCACCTATCGTAATGGCTACCAAGTGACTAGTTTGGTATGCCAGACCAGGTTTTTCAGCATGAAATATGACTGGTCCTTCAGGTGGTAGAATTCCAGCACACCCATCCTGTATAGTGTGAATGAAACATGTTTTGGTTTTATTTATTGTTAATTATATAGCATGCCAACCCGTTAAACTCTAGAACCACAAGAAAAGCCCTAATTTTGACAAAGCTGACCATTAATGAGGCTACATCTTGTTCCATTACTGTACTTTTACTAATTATACTGTTAGTACAATGAGACCTTACCAGCGGGAAGAGATGTGTGGAACATCTACCGCACAGTAAATAATAACTACAGGCAGAAGTGTTAGGCTGTAGATACACTATATATAAAAAAATTCTCAATACCTGACAACTTTCACAGAAATTCCATGAAAGATTATGCTATGAATCAGAAAAAAGGCGGACACAAGATTCAGCCAGACACAGTACTGAAAGTTTAAAAGGTTTATTCAGCCACAGGAAAACGTCACACAGGTAACACTCCTCAGCTTCCAGGAATCACTGAGACAGATAGAGGGATTAGTGACCTGTAGTCTCTCCAGATTTTGCAGGGATCAGAAAAGCCACTAACCTGCTTTTGTCTTGAGTGGAACTTGAAACCCAGAGAGGGAAACCTCAGTGGGCGGCAGGCGGTGATCTCCACAGCACAGGTAAGAAGTGACTCCAGGCTGAATAATCCGAGGGCTAGGCTGGCTCAATAATCCAAGGACAGAAACAGGGTCAACGATCGGAACAAGAGGCGTCAGGCAAGGGGCAGGCAGAGGCATAAACCAGATGCAGGAAACAAGGTCGACAACCAAAATCCAAATAGAATAGTCCGACAGGGAGAGGGCAGAGGCATAAATCCAAAAGGCAAGGCAAGGTCAAGAACAATGATCAGACAGGAAGGAACGCTGGATATCTACTCACACGAATGGCTATCAAAAATCTGGCACCGTCTGCTTGTCAGAGTCAGTATATATCAGGGAAGACACAGGTGCTTGGCATTCCACATATGGCACTACACTGCAGCAGCCACCAGGTGCATCTAATCTGCTGATTGCAGCCAGGGAGACAGGGTAGAGCAGACGTGCCAGAATCATAACAGTGCCCCCCCTCTAAGGTCCGGCTCCTGACCTTAGAGGCTGATCAAGATGGAGACGATGAAACTCACAAATTAGGTCCTTACCAATGATGAACCTCGTAGGAATCCAAGTCTGTTCCTCGGGCCCATAGCCCTCCCAGTCAACCAGGTATTACATTCCACATCCTCTTCGCCTGGACCTGAGAATGTGCCGGACCGAGAACACTGGACCACCATCAATGACCCGGGTGGGTGGAGGTGGCCCGGAGGTGGGCCCAAGTCGGGGCTCCACGAAGGGCTTGACCTGAGAAACGTGGAACGTGGGGTGAATCCTCATGGAGTTGGGTAATCTTAGTCATACAGCGACAGGGTTGATGATCTTGGAGATTGGGAGAGGTCCAACAAATCGGGGTGCCATTTTCCGGAATTCTACCCTTAATGGGAGGTCCTTGGCGGAGAGCCAAACTTTCTGCCCCACCTCGTACTTAGGGGCAGGGATCCGTCACCGGTTGGCCGTTCTTGACTGAACCAGTGACATTCTGATCATCGACCTCCTGGCCTTTCTCCATATTCTTTGGCACCTTAGGGCAGCCGTTTGGGCGGACGGAACATTAGCTTCTCTCTCCTGAACTGAAAACATGGGTGGCTGGAAACCAAACACAACATGAAAAGGGGACAGACCAGTGGCACTTGATTGCATAGAGTTCATGGCGTATTCAACCCAGGGCAAATTTTGTGACCACTTGGTCGGGTCAGACTCACATAATATACGAAGTTTGGTTTCAGCTCCTTGGTTGGCTCTCTCAGTTTGGCCATCAGAATGAGGATGAAACCCTGAGGAAAGACTAACAGAAATTCCCAACAACGTACAAAACTCCTTCCAGAAACGTGACACAAATTGCGGTCCTCTATCGGAAACAATGTCATTTGGAATTCCATGGAGCCTGAAATTGTCTTGGGTCAATATCTCACCCATCTCCTTAGCAGATGGAAGCTTCTCCAAGGGCACCAGATGAACCATTTTTGAAAATCTGTCAATTATGGTTATTAGTACAGAGTGACCATTAGAAACCGGTAGACCTGTCACAAAATCCATCGCTATATGTGACCATGGGCGAGGGGGAATTGGCAAAGGGTGCAACAACCCCGCAGGGGGGCGACGAGAAGGCTTGGCTCGACAACATTGAGTGCATTCAGCAACAAAGTCTTTGACATCCTTGACCAGCGATGGCCACCAAAACTGAGTTCGAACTGTCTGAATGGTTCTGCTGATTCCTGGATGACAAACTAAACGAGAGCAATGACAAGACTCCAGTACCTTAGGCACAAGACGTTCAGGGACAAAACAGCGATCAGGTGGACATGGTGGGATAGGCAGATCTCTAATGGCTTCCTAGACCTCCCTTTCCACCTCCACTCGGGACACAGACAACCTGATGGTTTCAGCAAGGATAAACTCCTCTTCACCCGCAGACTGAGATTCTTCAGGCTCTTGAATCCGGGATAGGGTGTCAGGTTTGCCATTTTTACTCCCTGGCCTATAAGATAGGGAGAAATTAAAACGACCAAAAAACAAAGCCCACCTAGACTTTCTGGGGTTTAGCCGTTTTGCTGATTTCAGGTACTCCAAGTTCTTATGGTCAGTCCACACCATAAACGGCTCCTTAGTCCCCTCCAGCCAATGTCTCCACTCTGTCAACGCCAACTTGACAGCCAATAACTCTCTATCTCCCATGTCGTAATTCCGCTCAGCCTGTGACAGAGTCCTTGAAAAGAAGGCACATGGGTGAACACAATCATCCTCACCTCTTTGGCTTAATACAGCTCCGACCCCAGTGCTTGAGGCATCCACCTTCACGATAAACTGTGTCTCTGGGTCAGGAGACCGTAACACTGGAGCTGACGTGAAGAGTTCCTTTAACCTATTGAAGGCCTTCTCTGCATCCTTATTCCACACAAATTTCACCTTAGAAGAGGTAAGAGCATTTAGGGGAGTAGCAACCAGGCTGTAATTTCTAATAAACCTCCTATAGAAGGTTGCGAAGCCCAGAAATCGTTGAAGCTGCTTGCGATCAGTTGGAACAGGCCATTCCAATACGGCCTTAACCTTGGAGGGGTCGACAAGCACTTGATCTGGGGAAATGATGAAGCCCAAAAAGGAAGTGGTAGTTATGTGGAACTCACATTTCTCTGCCTTGATGAACAACTGGTTTTGGAAAAGACGCAGGAGAACAGCTCCGACATGTTTTCTGTGGGTTTCCAGATCTTGAGAATAAATCAGTATGTCATCAAGATAAACAAATACGAATTGACCCACCATGTCTCTTAGAACATCATTGACGAATGACTGAAAAACTGCAGGAGCGTTAGTAAGTCCAAATGGCATGACCTTGTATTCATAATGGCCCGTAGGCTTGTTGAAAGCCGTTTTCCACTCATCTCCTTCTCTGATTCGGACCAGATGATATGCATTCCTTAGATCCAGCTTAGAAAATATCTTGGCTCCCTGGATCTGATCAAAAGCTGTGTTCATGAGTGGTAAGGGATATCTATTTTTAACTGTTATCTCATTAAGGCCTCTATAATCAATGCATGGTCTCAATGAACCATCCTTCTTCCCAACAAAAAAGAAACCAGCACCTGCAGGAGAGGAAGAGGGTTGAATGTGCCCTGCCGTTAATGCCTCATCAACATAACTCTTCATGGCCCTGTGCTCTGGACCAGACAATGAATAGGTTCTGCCTTTAGGGGGTGATGTGCCAGGAAGCAAATCAATAGCACAATCATAAGGTCTATGGGGTGGCAGAGCTGTGGCCTTGATTTTATTAAAAACTTCCTTTAAATCACGGTATTCTTGCGGTACCTTGGATAAATCCGGATAGGTTTCCTCTACCTCATTCTCCACACTGTCCTCCGTAGCAGCAGACAAAAGACAGTCATCGGAACATGACTCAGACCAACCCAAAACTTATTTTTTCTTCCAGTCGATGTGAGTGTTGTGTTTCTGCAACCAGGAGGCCCCTAGGACTACAGGAAGTTCAGGTGAATTAATGATCACAAAAGTTACTTTTTCTTGATGATTACCTCCAACTGTTAAGGTAATCTCCTCCGTCCTGAGATGTGAATTGTTCATGCTGTGACCATCCAAAGCTAGCACGTTTCTTGTGTCAGCTGACGGAATAAGTTTTATGCCGTTCTTATTTGCAAATGTTTCGTCCATGAATTCAGTATCTGCTCCTGAATCAATAAACACGGCCCCCTGGAGAGACAAAAAAGAGGTTTGAAAATGGGCAGGAAACAAGAAGGAGGAGGCAGATAGTTGACTTCGGCTCAGTAGAGACCTCCCTTCCTCTGCTGAGCCTGTCCTTTTAGTGGACACCTGAGTGCTCAATGTCCCTTCTCTCCACAATAAAAACAGAGCTTGAATCTTCTCCGACGATCTTTCTCCCCAGGGGTAATCTTGGTTCTGCCCAATTGCATGGGCTCACAATTATCATTTTCCTCAGTGAGAGGTGACCGACTTCTTCTCTCATACCGGTGTGCAGAAACCTGAGTTAATGATGAGCGACCCTTCTCATGGCGCTTCTCCTTCCTTCTCTCTGCCAGCCGAATATATATGCGACCAGCCAAATCCTCGAGTTGTTTCAGGGAAGAAGGACAGTCACGGGTCGCTAGCTCATCCTTGATGTCTTCTTTTAATCCTTTCATGAATGCATCTATTTGTGCTGCCTCATTCCAACGTCTCTCTGCAGCCAACAAATGAAAGTCAATTATATAGGTCGAGACAGGTTGATAACCCTGTTTGAGGGACAATAATCCTCTTGCGGCCTCACGACTTGGAATGACTGGGTCAAAAACTCAGATGAGTTCCTTGGAAAAAGTTTCATAAAGATTACAAGATGCAGACCTGTTATGCCATTCAGCAGTTCCCCACTGTTGCCTTTCCTGCCAGCAGAGATATAACAAACGCCACCTTGGAACGTTCAGTGGGAAAGGATGACGGCTGAAGCTAAAATGAATTTCAAACTGAGTTAGAAAAGCTCGACATTGGTCTGAGTCTCCAATGAACATCTCAGGCGGAGAGAGGCGTGGCTCCCTTACCTCTGCTGTTGTCCGAGTTACTTGGGCGTGGTTTCTTTGTGACGGTGGCGGCTCGGAGTCAAGATTGCCAGAGTGTAATGTGGAAATTATTTCCTCTATGCCGGAACCCAACCAGGAAAGGGTCTCATCAACGTGGGTACACCACTGTTGTGCTGGCGATGGGTCCATTTTTGGCCAGATTTTTCTGCTATGAATCAGAAAAAGGCAGACCCAAGATTTAGCCAGACACACTACTGAAAGTTTAAAAGGTTTATTCAGCCACAGGAAAACGTCACACAGGTAGCACTCCTCACAGCTTCCAGGAATCACTGAGGCAGAAAGAGGGATTAGTGACTTGTAGTTTCTCCAGATTTTGCAGGGATCAGAAAAGCCACTAACCTGCTTTTGTCTTGAGTGGAACTTGAAACTCAGAGGGGAAACCTCAGTGGGCGGCAGGCGGTGATCCCCACAGCACAGTTAAGATGTGACTTCAGGCTGAATAATCCAAGGGCTAGGCTGGCTCAATAATCCAAGGACAGAAACAGGGTCAATGATCGGAACAAGAGGCGTCAGGCAAGGGGCAAGCAGAGGCATAAACCAGATGCAGGAAACAAGGTCGACAACAAAAATCCAAATAGTCCGACAGGGAGCAGGCAGAGGCATAAATGCAAAATGCAAGGCAAGATCAAGAACAATGATCAGACAGGAAGGAACGCTGGATATCTACTCACGAATGGCTTTCAAAATCTGGCATCGTCTGCTTGTCAGAGTCAGTATATATCAGGGAAGACACAGGTGCTTGGCATTCCACAGATTGCACTACACTGCAGCAGCCACCAGGTGCATCTAACCTGCTGATTGCAGCCAAGGAGACAGGGTAGAGCAGACGTGCCAGAATCATAACAAATTATGTATTAAAGCATTTAGAAAGAAAGTAATAGCTGATTTTGCCAGGTGGAATGCCTCTGTGTCATGTTTTTAGTTCTGGGTATTCAAATTGTTATAAAGCATATTTTCAATGATTAGGTCTTTTGGCAGAGTATTCATGATCAATGACCTCATTCCCTTCAAAACCCTAATTCTTACCAACCAAAATCCTCTGGTCCTCATGTTCTGGAGTGATACCAAAACCTGTTTCAGATGTATCCATTCCCTCTTGTGAACGTTTCAACCATCTAAAAAGTAACAGTGAAACTATAAAGCGTTGTTCACACCTCGTTATGGATGAGCCCTTTTGCTTTTAGGAAAAATGTCCCGGTCAAAATAAAAGGAAAAAAGCAGACTGATAAAATAAATAAATAATAAAATAAAAAAAAATAAAAAACTATATATATATATATATATATATATATATATATATATATATATATATACACTGCTCAAAAAAATAAAGGGAACAGTCAAATAACACATCCTATATATGAATGAATGAAATATTCTCATTCAATACTTTGTTCTGTACAAAGTTGAATGTGTTGACAAAAAAAATCACACAAAAATCATCAATGGAAATAAAATTTATTAAGCAATGGAGGCCTGGATTTGGAGTCACACACAAAATTAAAGTGGAAAAACACACTACAGGCTGATCTAACTTTGATGTAATGTCCTTAAAACAATTCAAAATGAGGCTCAGTATTGTGTGTGGCCTCCAGGTGCCTGTATGACCTCCCTATAACACCTGGACATGCTCCTGATGAGACGGCGGATGGTCTCCTAAGGGATCTCGTCCCAGACCTGGACTAAAGCATCCACCAACTCCTGGACAGTCTGTGGTGCATTGCGACGTTGGTGGATGGAGCGAGACATGATGTCCCAGATGCGCTCAATCGGATTCAGGTGTGTCCATAGCTTCAATGTCTTCATCTTGCAGGAACTGCTGACACACTCCAGCCACATGAGGTCTAGCATTGTCTTGCATTAGGAGGAACCCAGGGCGAACCGCACCAGAATATGGTCTCACAAGAGGTCTGAGGATCTCATCTCGGTACCTAATGGCAGTCAGGCTACCTCTGGTGAGCACATGGAGGGCCATGCAGCCCTCCAAAGAAATGCCACCCCACACCATTACTGACCCACTGCCAAACCAGTCATGCTGAAGGATGTTGCAAGCAGCAGATCACTCTCCACGGTGTCTCCAGACTCTGTCACGTCTGTCACATGTGCTCAGTGTGAACCTGCTTTCATCTGTGAAGAGCACAGGGCACCAGTGGCGAATTTGCCAATCCTGGTGTTCTCTGGCAAATGCCAAGTGTCCTGCACGGTGTTGGGCTGTGAGCAAAACCCCAATTTGTGGACGTCGGGCCCACATACTGTCCTCGTGGAGTCGGTTTCTAACTGTTTGTGCAGACACATGCACATTTGTGGCCCGCTGACAAACACAGCAAACCTTCTTGCCACAGCTCGCATTGATGTGCCATCCTGGATGAGCTGCACTACCTGAGCCACTTGTGTGGGTTGTAGAGTCCGTCTCATGCTACCACGAGTGTGAAAGCACCACCAACATTCAAAAGTGACCAAAACATCAGCCAGAAAGCATAGGTACTGAGAAGTGGTCTGTGGTCCCCACCTGCAGAACCACTCCTTTATTGAGAGTGTCTTGCTAATTGCCAAAGATTTCCCCCTGTTGTCTATTCCATTTGAACAACAGCTGTTAAATTGATTGTCAATCAGTGTTGCTTCCTAAGTGGACAGTTTGATTTCACAGAAGTTTGATTTACTTGGAGTTATATTGTGTTAAGTATTTCCTATATTTTTTTGAGCAGTGTATATATTTTGCTATTTGTTATTTTGAGTTGCATCCTTTTAAGCGAGTGTTTGTGTCTGTTGGGTGTTTGTGTCTGTCTGGTATAAGAGGTTTTCTCCAACTAATCTCAAACTAGCTATTTTGATGCCATTTTTAACAAAAGTCATCCCTTCTGTCATTAGACATTTGTTTTCACATATTTTGTTGTGATAATTTAATAAATTAAATTGTGTCTAATAATTGTTTTGGGATTTTTTTGTTTCATTTTCCACTCAAGGTTTTGTGCACTAATTTATTTACAAAAAGCCAGTAAGAATGAATGAAAGGATTGTAATAAAAGGAAAGTTTTCCTGTATGACTAGCTAGTTGATTGTAATTGTTTGCAGAACTGCAAAAAGTCTATCGTTTTTCTATCGGTAACAATTTTAAAGAGACCAGTATAACTGAAATGATCTGCCTATTTAGATTGTGGTGCCAATGAACTGCCACAGTGAACTGGTTACTTCGTCTCACTTTTATTCAGTCAAATCTTTGGGTGTCCTGTCAGTTGAAAACACATTCCTCATAGCCACCACTTTTAAAAAGGCCGCTGAGACATTATATTTTATTCTAGACTATAAAATGTGTGCCATATTGGACTACAAAATAAGCCTCTCTTTATTTCTTATCATTTTAACTGATGTGTGTATGTCTGTGTGTGTATGAATCTTACTTGTGTGTTTTTCAAAAATTGCCAACCAACCCAAAATGGACAGCATGGCCACTTGGCACTAGGACAGACATGGTGGGATTCCATGTGTCCTCTTCACAGACTCAGTTGCATGCATGCAAATAACCGGCACACACAAAGGCAAACCGAGGAGTTTATGAACACAAATTCTAGTCTCGAGTTTGTAACAAAAAAATAAATTATGGAATTATTTCTATGAACCCTTATCAAAGTAAATATTATTAAACCAAACCTTCACCCTAATGAAGTAGAAAAGACAATATAAAATTCCCTTTGAATCCTACAAATTCTTTCCATTTCTTAACTCGGCAGTCTGATGTTTACTGAAGTAATTTTCTTTTTTTAAGGAAAGTTTGTCTGCCTCAGAAATTTAGTTTTCTTTTCCTTATACTCCATACTTTGAGATTTTTCTTTGTACAACAATTATTTTTACAATCATTGTGTGACTGTGTGAGTTGGGGAACAAAGGGGTGATTAGTAAAAGACAATATTAAAAGCAAAACTTGCCCCTCATACATCTCCACATATCCACAAAATGTGGCCAAAAAAGTGAGCATCTATTGATGTCCTTTCCTTTGTTTCATTGCTAATTGCATACAAAACACTGTGCCAGTCCTGTAAAACCTTGGATTTTCTCTTGCGTTACCTCACACTGCTGCATGACTTTACTATTGTTAACCAGAATGGATACAGCTGCACTGCTGCTGGGTCTTGCACATACACAACTACACAGACAAACATCCAGCTGTTCACACACACACCCTCTTCCTGACACCATCAGAGCTGTCAGCAACCAGAGCGGGTGGCTGCTCTGCTCCAGCCTAATGGAGGGCCTGACCTCCGCTATGTCGAGTTATTTCCACCCTCCCAAAATTTTCAGGCAACCGTATGAAAAAAAAAAAAAGAAAACGGTATTAAAAAAGGAAAAAGAAAAGGAAGAATGAGATTTTCCGTTTTTCTTCTGAAAAGCTTTAAATCATTTAACCTTGCTGTGTAGTTTAAGATCCTGGGACCACTTATTTTGGAATAAGTAGGCAGCCTAAAGAAGAGAGTATCACCTGCTGGGTCAACAACCTTTAACATTTAGTAAGGATTTCAGGTGAAAAGCTGGAAAATTATCTTTTAAGTTATTACCTAAATCTTAGACTCTACACTGCCCCAAGAAGGCTTTACTGAATAGCTTGTTCACATTAGTGAACAAACACCATCATGACAACCAAAGTACAAACCAGAGGGGTCAGGGATACAGTTCTGAAGATGTTAGTTGATATAACTAGTGTCAGGCCAGACAAAGAGGGCATTGATCTGAGAAGCGGCACAGAGGCTCCTGGTAAATCTGGAGGAGCAGAGATCTGTAGCTCAGGTAGGAGAATCTCTTATAAGGACAATTATTTGTCATGCACTCCACACTTCTTTATGAGAGAGTCACAAGAAGAAAGCCATTGAAGAAGGTGCTCTGGTCAAAAATTAAAAATACTATGAGTGGCAGTTAACTAACTATGCTCATCTACCTGAAAATATCATCCCTAAGCAGAAATATGGTGGTGGGAGCATCATGCTGTGGAGATTATTTTTCTTCAGCATAAACAGAGATGTTACAGAGAACTGGGAATGGGGTCTAGAGTCACCTTCCAGCTGTACTATGGCTTCTTATCTTTTTCAGCAGTTTTAATGACAACCCTAATGTGGGATTTTGTTGTTTGAAATTACCTTTTTGGTTATACAATAAGGTTTTGTTTTATTTATTTATGATCTCTCTCTGTTTTATCTCTTCAAAGAAGCTACATTTTTGTTGTGTTCAGCTATGATACCCTCCTGGAGAAGGGCATTGGCTGAGCTAGTGCTGCCAATACCTTAATGTTCTCCTTATTTCTATTTTTAACCCAAACTCTCTCCAAGGCAGACACATGATAAGATTTTGTGGTGACTAACTGTATTTGCTTTCTTTAATTCTATAGAATTTAAAACTTGCTCAAAGCTTTTTAGTGGTGTTTCTATTCTAAAAAATGCCTTAAAATGAGCTACTACTGGTATTAACTCTCTACTTTTTATATTCTATAGAAAGTACTCTTGGATCAGTGCTTCTGTGTTTCTTTTTTTGTGTGTATGCTATGTCTTCTCAGATCTTAAGTCGTTTGTGGCAGATGGCCGCTCACAATAAGCCAGATTCTGCTGGAGGTTTTTTCCTATTAAAGGGGAGTTTTCCTTTCCACAGTCAACACAACACATGCATGCTCAGTGTGAGGGATTGCTGCAAAGCTATGGACTCATTGCAATCAACTGTCTACTATCACTAGATACTCGTCCAGGAGGAGTGATTGATGTAGGTCAGAGACCTAAAAATTGACTATGTTTCCTAAGACAGAGGACTTGTGTTTAAAAATTTGAATAGTAAAACTGAACTTCACTGCATCCCTAGGAGCAGTTGTAGTGTGTGTAATTGACATTAAATGTGACTGTATTATTGGAATAAATTGGTTGTCTGTAAACAGTTTAAAAGAAAGAATATTATTCGGTTAAATTTGTCAAGGTCAATATCTGTATAAGAAGCGACAATTCTGGATGAGTATGAGACAGTTCCTGTGAAATTGAGTGAGCAGGGAGGCAACTCTCTGCGGACCTAGGACTAGTCGACTGACAGAGACAGTGAAGCAATCAATGCAACAGCAGAAAACAGTGTGACTCCTCATCTTTAGATATACACATAAATATATATATATATATATATATATATATATATATATATATATGAAACTGAGAAGAGGAGAAAGAAAAGCAGAAAGAGACATAGAGGGAAAGAGATAAAGACAAATTTGGTGCTTAATGAGGTATAAAAACACATATCTGACATCTCCGTCAGCAGAGTCTGGCTGAAGGAAAGTCTGTTTCGAACGTGTGAAAAGCCTTGTCAGATCCAAAATACAGAGTGTCAAAAGAGGACCACCAAAGGGGAAATCTCATCTCGACAGCCCAGTGTGTCACAAAGCAATCACTCTGACTCACCTCCTGTGTCTTACTCACTCTCACACGGTGGAACGTTTTCTACACAGATAAGACATTTCAAGTCTGGAACAAATAGAGGGTGATGTAGGTACTTCAGCCTGGCAGCATGGAGCACAGCCTTAGTCGTCACCTGAATTATCCCGGTGCAAATAGCAATCATGTCCTTGATAGTTTGCTAATTTGTGATTATGCTGTGCTCATTTATTTGTTTGAGGAAGCTCTAATCTAAACATCAGGTTTGATTGATATTCATGAGGTAATGGGGTCTGTGTCAGTGCTATTTACATGGCACTAAACTGCCTGGAGGATAAGGTGTGTCAGAGCCATGTCAGTTGGTTTCAGCTCCCTGAGCCGTGAAACATCAGAGGGAAGAAAAACAACACTGAAGACCTGAATGCAACATCATTTTAAAAAACAATTGTTGCATGTTCCAAAAATGTTTACCGTGACAAAACTATTCTAAGCTGACGCTGTGAATATTGACCTGGGAACCTAAGACACAGAGAGTTTGTGAGAAGTAAAGAACTCAACACTAAAACACACACACACACACACACACACACATTAAAAATTCTATATTGATTATTATCTATGTGAAAAGCAAAAGCTGAGTGAAGGTGAACTAAGTCCCAAAGAAGTTCTAGAATGACAAAAACGGTCAAAAAAGAAGAAACTGTGCTTTCTGGGCTTGGTATACCTATTGATCTGCTTAAGGAAGACAAACAAGGCCCAAAACAAAACAAGCTTAAGTCTACAGGATCTGAGTATTATTATGTCCGAAGCCTTGGGAAAAGCTTACAGGTCAATACTAAAGCAGCGTAGTAACAGAAGGGTAGTGCTTGTGACTTAATAAAGCAGACGTATTGTGTGTGAGGAGACAGGTCGATGCGACTCCCTCCAGACGCAATGCATTTTCACAGCAGGACAGGGTTACTGCACTGTGCAGAGTGGGCCTGGTGCAGAGGTCAGCCTTTTCACTTCATCAGCAGCAGAAACCAAAGAACAGTAGGAGAGGTGAATGGAACACAGGAGCAGAACATATTATCAACCCAGGGGGACAGCTTGCAGATGTACCCGGTAGAGCTTAGATTCTGCAGCATCGCATGTTACATCCTCTTTATATGGAGAGCACAAGTTAAAGAAATTAACCTGGACATAAGAACACTCATGCAAATGCACATAGTCATAGCTTACCTTCTCATAGTAGCGGAGCTCATAGTCAAGGATGATGCCATTGGGTTGTTCTGGTTGAGGCCATGATAGTGTGAAGCTGTTCATGGTTGAGCTGATCTGGTGCATAATGGGAACAATTGATGGGGCTGCAGAAACAGAGAGAGTAAACAAAGTAGGGCTTTTTTTCACAGTTTTTCCATTAATTTAAATACATAATGATTTAGAATAATTCTGCTGCTACAGTTCACGGTTTGCTTCTGCTTCACTAACTCTGGACGAACAGTAGAGTTACATTGCCTTGCAAAGTAATCATACACCTTGGAGCTAAATATGGTCAAATAACCCTGTTTATGGATAAGAATTAGTTCAGCTGGTGTAGATTAATTAGCTGATAAGCCATGGAGCACATGTATTCAAATCCCTTGAACTTTTTCACATTTTGTCACATTACAGCCATAAAGGTTTAATGATTTTTATTTACATTTTACGTGATAGATCAAAACAAAGCTGTGATAATTGTTAAGTTGAGGAAAAATGATACATGATTTTCCACCCTTTTTTTCTTTTACTCTGACCATGTTTATTTTTACTTTGCTGCTGTTGAACAATTTTTTATGTTGTCACATATCGGAAAAATTTTTTTTAAGTTAGTCTGAATGTGAAGAAATGAAGGTCCTTTAGCAAAACATCAATTCCAGTCATGTCTTTGAAGTATGTGTGACTATAAATGACCGAATAGGGTCAAATATTTTTGTGGAATTTATTAGAAAATAGGCCAGGCTGCCCTGCAGCTGGAGCCATTTTAAGACTTTGGGATGCTGAAGGAAGTAAATCATTTGTGCATACAGACGATCTAGATAGTGTAAAGTTGTGAGATTTAGTTATGCTACTATCTAGAGATTCTTGCAACATTAGAACTTGTGTACATTCAATAGCAATATGTGTGGTATATGTTACATTATCGTCGAGTTGCAACACTATTCCCACACAATTTTTCGACATGTCAAAAAAAGCCTGACTTGGCGAGAGGTTAAATTACATATGCTACAGCAACAAATGTATAGAAAGGCTAATTTAGAAAGTTAAATACTCAACTCAATACAACGAAAGTGTTAACCAGCTATGTGTCAACTATTTCTTTGCTGTTCTGTGACTACAGATAAAAGATAACTAATCTTTAGCATGGTGGTGCCTCAAACAGCTTTAACATACAAACATAGTGCATAATGCACTCTAAATTATTCTAATTTTGCATTAATATACAATGCTATTTTACTTAGGTAGAGTACCCTAACATTAATCCAGTAAGTACTCATTGTAAATTTAATCTGCTGTTAGTTTGAGTAGGTTTAAATATAGGAGCTATAATGGTGTATTTTCAAAGCATAAAACATGTTAATGCTTCACATTCATTGACTGAGTGTGCAGCCCTGAAATGCCTTCTGTAGTGCCATGCTACATTTTGAGAGGTCGAGTGTCACACTAGCTCTGTCATTTAAAAAGAGTTGAGGTACAGGTTGCTTTATGCAAAAAAGGGTCAAGCAAAATATAGAGCTTTTGGAGGCCGAGGGAAAACTTTAAAAAGAACATTTGATAATCTAAGATTTTTGTGTGGTTTATTAATCTCTTAAACATTTTCAGAAACAATCAAATAAGGCACTGAAATAGTTGATATGAAACCCTGTTGCAGTCATATGTAACCAATTATGATTTGCATGTTTGGCTGCCTGCAAGATTTTGTTAAAGGACATCCAATTAAGCAGTGTACCTTTAAATTATTGAAACAAACACCATTATTGGATCACACTGTAACATTAGTAACAACAAGATATGCTACATTTTAAATTTTTTCTTTTTACATGAGCATAGCCTGTCAACGAACTTGGTTGTAATGTTTTATGCTGTTTTAATTTAAAACAACATTAATTATTAATTTAAATAAATCTATCTAGACAAATGCATGACTTAAAAATAGACAAATTACATGCTGACAAACAGTTTAAGGCTAGTTGCTTTCCTCACTGTACCTAAACAAATGTTTTTTTACATAATTTACAAATTTTTCATGTTGAAACTAAATCAGCTAACTTAAACATAAACATCTTACTTTCATATGATATGATATGATATGATATGATATGATATGATATGAGGGATAACATGCAGAATACTAACAATTATAGTTTTACAAACCCTAATTGTATTAATATACAATCCCGAAAAATCACCATGAACTGATTTGTATATGAAATGTTATTTGTTGAATCCATACATTTGGAAAGGTATCAGTACAGTGTAAATACCAATTTTCCACCCTTCAGCCTCAGTACACCTGACTGCACACATATGGCCTGTCAGTTAACCTACTTAACCTAGATACATGGCAACTTAATCAGCGTTTTCTTTTTTTTAATGTTTTGATCATTTCCTTTTTGTTTTTTTTATGTTTTTATGGTCTTGCCTCATTCAGTTCATTTCCCTATGCTTATTATTGCATGTATTAGTTCTTTCTTTTGTTTAGTTTCTTAGTTTATTCTAATTTTCTGTTCTTTGTACATTTGGATTTATTTCTGTTACATCCTTGTTAGATTTTCCCTGTGGGTTGATATTACTGTGTGCCTCAGTTCAGCTTTTCATCATCTTTATTAAGTTCCTCCCTCAGCCTCCCCAGTTTCTGTCTGCCACAGCTACTCCACATTATTCCCTTGATTACACACACACCTGCATTCTATGCCATTCTCCACACTTCCCACAGGACCCTAACTCACTGATCCTCTTTGTTCACTAGAATTTTCCATTGCATCCCTTACCATGCCTGTTTCTTCCCTTGCCTATTGTACTGCTTGTTTCTTCATCCATGCTCCATGTCCTGTTCTACTCGTGCCATACTGTATGTTTGCTTATTATTTGCAAACCTACTTATCCTGCCTTCTCCTGGGTTCTACTCCAAAAACCACACTTTTGAAACTGCAGTGTCATGCCACCTCATCACCTAAACCATCCAGCAAACCTCAAGTATAAAATATTTTTACAAGTTGCACATTTGAATTTTACCATTAAAGGACTGGAAATAGCTAATTCTAATCAATCTCATCATTATCTGTCTAAGCAGTTATTAAAATGTGTTTTAAAAAATTAAAATGATAAAATTAAAAAATACTGTAACAAAGACATTTATTAGCTTTTAGGTGCATATTAATCAATATCATAATTATCTGTTTAAGTGTTTATATGTTTAAGCAGTTGTTTAAATGTGTTTTAAGAAATGAAAACGATAAAATTATAAAATACTGTGAAAAGGACATTTATTAGCTTTTAGGTGCATATTAATTCAAATTTGAACACCAACCTCTTTAATCTGTTGAGAGCCACTAAAAACATAAGTCCAATAATGACTTAAACTACATTGTACAATAAACTAACTTGTAAGAATGTGACTGTATCTAACAGGAGTTTCACTTAGTTATAACACTCATAACATTTGGTGCCTATCAGGTACTTGTCTCTTAACACCAATGGCTAGTTTTAAGCCCACCAAATAATCAGCATCTTTCTGAAAAGCTCCTCCTATTAGGACTCATAAAAGGGACACTGAATGATAAACCTGGTATGTTTTCTGTAGGTTTTTCCTGTTTCCATATACTGCCTCTGCATAGACACTGGTGCTACATTAGAAGACAAATCCCTACCCTTTTCACCTATTGCAGTAGTTTGCAAATCATGTTTTATAGGGAAGGGGGCTTATTCTACAGTTTGAGTGCCATGTTATTCTCCTGAATGGGAAAATGCAAATGTGAAACAATGAATGGGATCTGTTTATGTGGATTCTGCTCCATCTGCCCTTGTTGGCTTTCCCCTCTAGTGCCTCCCTCATTCTCCATATAGTGACTGTGAGCGCTGAGCATCACCTCGGTGCACTCCAGCCTCTCTACTTCTCAGGCTAGTTCATGCTCCACTGACCAGGGTGAGGGCTTTCTGGGCCGCATTATCAATTACCAGCCACAGGCAAAATTCCTGCAGTGGGGAAAAGATACCATGGAGGGAAGCTCTTATTTTCTGGTTGCAATTTAGTTCTTGCTTTCAGATGCACAAATAATGTCTATTTCATTAAGGATTCCTGTATAGACATGTCATATGGGTAACTGTAAACCAGAGCATACCCATTAAGTGCAAGAAAATATATGGTACTGTTCATTAATTCACCTGTTGCTGTATACTTATTGAGCTCTAATGGCCAGTCAAAACTTTATAGGGTTTTTACTGTAATTTTCATTTAACAGGGATCATAAATAAGATTTACTGTTTATTTCCATATTAACAAACTCCCACTCCTAATGCTGCTAACCGTTAAATAACAATTAATCTTTAAAGGGCAAAAATCATATTATTTTAGTCCCATAATATATAATATAAACATTATTTCTTTACATTATACATTATATAAACATTTAAAGTAAGCAAGTAAAAAATTAGCGACCTTTATATTATTTTTAAAGCAAGTATGTCATTTTAAAAGCACTTTTTTACAACAAAAAAAGCATTCATAATCAAGCCTTTCCTAAAAACAGGAAGTGAGTACCATATATAGATGATAATATGCAGTGTATGATAAACTGTTTTCTTGATTTAAAAAGAGGATCTTTTCACAAAACTATGTCAAATGGGTGTGTAACTGCTAAGTGGCAACAAAGAAAAAGGATGGATTGAGCATCTTGGTAGAATTTATGACCTCTGTCATAGTAAACCAATACAGTGGATGGAGTTCTCACTTTCAAATGAATAACAGTCACTCTGTAGGACACATTTTTTGCTCCTGTAATATGAAACAATATCAGTCGCTGATTTCAGAAAAGCAACAACCCAATCTATGAGGGTGTTTGAGGAGGGAGTACAGTCAGACCACCAAAGCCAAAACAGCTTTTTCTTACCTTTATCAAGGTAAGAAAAAGCTTTAAATTCAATTCAAAAACATTTTTTAATACCAAAGGGAAATAAAATATTTTTGGTAGCTCCTATTATAGTGTTTTTTTTTTTTCATAGAGCAGTTGTAGATGCTGATGGCTGTGGACAGGAAGGATTCCCTGTAGCGGTCTGACTTACAGCAGATCTGAAAAAGCTTCTGACTGAAGACACGTTGTTGTTGTACAACAGTCTCATGAAGAGGATGCTTGGGGTTTTTCATAATGCTCTTCATTTTATGAAGAATCCCGCTTTGCACAATGATCTCCAGAGGTTCCAGAGGAGTCTCCAGAACAGAGAAGGCCTTCATAATCTGCTTGTTGGGTTTTTTTTTAAGTCCCTGGCTCTGATGCTGCTTCCTCAACAGATGATGGCAGAATCGATCAAACTCTCCACAACAGACTTATTTAAAATATGCAGCATCTTGCTGCAAACAAAGAAAGACCTAAGCTTCCTTAAGAAGTACATTCTGCTCTATCCCTTCTTGTAGATGGCTTCACAGTTGCATCTCAACTCTAGTCTGTTGTCCAGGTGAACTCCAAGGTATGTATACTCCTCCACCACCCCCACTTCTTCTTCCATAATGGATATAGTGTAGAGCTATTTCTGTTTGTCTTGAAATCTACAATTGTCTCCTTTGTTTTATTCACATTCAAGATGAGATTATTGTTTCCACATCATGCCACAAAGTGGTCCACCAGGTCCCAGTACTCAGCTTGTCCATCTCTGATACACCTCATGATTGCAGAATCATCTGAGTATCTCTGCAGATGACAGGACTCTGTCTTGTACTGGAAGTCTGAGGTGTACAGAGTGAAAATGAATGGTGAGAGTACAGTCCCCTGTGATGCTCCTATGCTGCTGACTACCTAGTTAGACTCACAACCCTTCAGTCTCACAAACTGTGGTCTGTTTGTCAGGTAGTCTTTGATCCAGGAGATTGTTGAGGCCTCCACCTGAGTCTTCTGGAGTTTCTGACAAAGCAAATCAGGTTGGATTGTATTAAATGCACTGGAGAAATCAAAGAGCATGATCCTTACGGAGCTGCTGGCTTTGTACAGATGGCTGTGGGTTTGTTGAAGCAGGTGTATGATGGCATCTTCAACTCCACGGCAGTATATGCTCGTCAGCTGAAGGGGGTCCTACTGGTTCATTTTTTGCCTACAAAAGCGGGCCAGCATGAGGCTCTCTAGGACCTTTATGATGTGGGATGTCAGGGCAACAGGTCTATAGTCATTGAGGACTGATGGGTGAGTTTTCTTTGGTGCAGGAACAAGACAGGAGGTCTTCCACAACACTGGAACCTTCTTCTGGCCCAGGCTAAAATTGAGGAGGTGCTGCTGAATCCCACAGAGCTGGTCGGCACCGGCCTTCAGGACTCTAGGGCTGACACAATCTGGACCGGCAGCCTTATTTCGGTTCAGTCTCTTTAGCTGACTCTTCACCTGACTTCAAGAGACACACAGGTGGAAGGAGGAGGCAAAGGGAGCATCAGCGTGTTCTGATTTGGTTGAAGACAAACATGCAGAAGCAGAAAGGTCCATGGCTGAGATGAAAGATAAAACATTTGAGGTGTGACAGGAACTGTGGGTGTGATGTCTGTTTGGCTGTGTTTAGTTCATTGGCTCTGTCCAGACATCCAACAGTCTGATGTCCCTTCTGCTTGAAACCTGTGATCTTCTTCATCCCTGACCACACATCTCTGATATTGTTTTGCTGGAGCTTGCTCTCCAGGTTCTTCTTGTACATCTCCTTGATGTCTCTCATTTTCACTTCAAGTTGTTTCTGTACACTCCTCAATAATTTCCTGTCTGAAGGCTATTTTTCTTGTTAAACAGGTCCTTCAGGTCACTGGTGATCCAGGGTTTGTTACTAGGGAAGCATCTAACCGTTCTGGTGGGGATGGTGTTATCCACACAGAGGTTTTTATAGTCGGTTACAGACTCATGCATTGATGTCCTCTCTATGTGGCTGGTACAGTGCATCCCAGTCTGTAGCCTCAAAGCAACCTCACAGGGCTTCTTCAGCTTCCTGTATCATTTGCATAAACAAATCCAACATTTTGTTTTCTCTGATAGAGCAGCTGACCAACTGAGGTTTACAGCCAGTTTTGCCTTTTATCCATCTACACCTGTCTCTGTCAGTACAAAACAATTCAGATGTCTGCATATGGTGCTAAATCCAGAACTATTCTCTCCGAACGAAACTTCTGCATGTCTTAGACACATGAAGACTGGGTTGCCTGTACTTTACTGGACTGGACCAAAGAGCTCTTTAAATCGTTCTGTAAGGAGCCAGTTTGCTAGGTCTTCAAACTACTACTTCAAAGTAGTAGTTTTGTCTGTAGTCCTGGCTGTAGTCCTGGCTGCATTGTGCTAATTTATTTTCTTTTCATGTTTTTTTTTTTTACACATTTCCTGATTTTGTACAGAAAATTAATATAACAACTCTGAACTACATCCCTGGCCCTAACAATGGATAAATGGTAAAAATTATGATACAGTATATGCTTGTTAAAATACTTGAGTAACTCATCAATATCTACCCTTACAAGAAAATAAGTTGTGATTCTGAGATGAGCTTGACAAAAAAAGGACAATTTGCACATTTATATGTGCCCTTGTAACCTGTGTGACAAGCCTGTCAGTGACAATGTGCCGTGGCTGTATGAGGGTGAGATTCAGCTCAATGACGCTCTGCTGTCCCCTCCAAGTGCATCCCCATTGTCACCCTGGGACAATGATGTTGACAGTGATTGGTGACTGTGTCCCAAGTTTCTCTCGCCACCCTCCATCCCACCAATCCCTTGCTCCTAGTGCTCCACTTTTATCTGGCATCACTTGGAGCCCCTGGCTTTTAATGCAGAGCCTGGCTCACCATTAATCAAAGTCAAAGCCTTCAAGCATCTGACTAAGACAGAAAGCGAAAAGAAGAAGAGGATGGAGTAAGATGGATGGAAGGAAAAGGAAGATGATGAAAGAATAAAAAAAAACGTATTTACCTTTGTAGGTATAATCCGCTGTGGAATACAGATGACTTAGACCAACTTTATGTGTATCTGACATCAAACTGAACTTCTGTTCTCATTATTGTAACTTCATCGTGCATCTACCATAATTTAAATTTAATGGCGAGGGGTCAGCAAATTGAGCTTGTTTTTGTACATCAATGATTTACAATTACATTTGTATTAAACTTGGACAACATTTAACCTGCAACAGCAAAACTGAATGCACCAAAGTGATGCTCTTGCTTTTGGGTACTTGAATAAGTAGAGAAACTGCAAATACTTGCAAAAATGAGTCTAGTATTGGTTATACTTCAAAGTAGGTTGAATTTCTTCACTTCACTTTTTGCTGATTTATTTTAGCAATTTCATAAAAGAGGATTGCATATACAGTGCTTAGGAAAACATTAATACCCCAACATTTATGCAATAGAGCAGCTAAAAGTAGTACATAGCTTTGAAGTGGTTTTCAGTTTCTTTTGAAAGCTAAATTTTGAAAAGGGTATTCAGCTGCCATTTACTCAAAATCAAGAGCAACCAGATACCCTCAGTAATCTACGTGTAATCTACCTGGGTGCAATATAATCTTTATAAAAATTTGTATTTAGTTTCAATGAATAAAGAGAATCGTAAAGACTACGAATACATACCAGACAGGTCAGGAATGAAGTTGTTGAGATGTTTAAAGTAGGATAAAGTTATAAAACGATGCTCCAGGGTTTGCACATCTTACATATGGGGCTTTTTTGGAACAGTGACAAGAAGAAAGCCATGACAAGTCTTGTTTGCCGTTTGCCACAAGGCATTTAAGGGACATGCAAATATTTGGCAGAAGGTAGTGTGGCCAAATGAGACCAGACTTTAACTCTTTTGCCTACATGTACATAATGCTATTGTGGCATACAAATAACACTGCACATTACAGGGGTTGGACAATGAACCTGAAACACCTGTCATTTTAGTGTGGGAGGTTTCATGGCTAAACTGGACCAGCCTGGTAGCCAGTCTTCATTGATTGCACATTGCACCAGTAAGAGCAGAGTGTGAAGGTTCAATTAGCAGGGTAAGAGCACAGTTTTGTTCAAAATATTGAAATGCACACAATATTATGGGTGACATACCAGAGTTCAAAAGAGGACAAATTGTTGGTGCACGTCTTGCTGGCACATGTGTGACCAAGACAGCAAGTCTTTGTGACGTATCAAGAGCCACGGTATCCAGGGTAATGTCAGCATACCACCAAGAAGGACGAACCACATCCAACAGGATTAATTGTGGACGCAAGAGGAAGCTGTGTGAAAGGGATGTTCGGGTGCTAACCCGGATTGTATCCAAAAAACATAAAACCACGGCTGCCCAAATCATGGCAGAATTAAATGTGCACCTCAACTCTCCTGTTTCCACCAGAACTGTCCGTCGGGAGCTCCACAGGGTCAATATACACGGCCGGGCTTCTATAGCCAAGCCTTTGGTCACTCATGCCAATGCCAAACGTCAGTTTCAATGGTGCAAGGAGCGCAAATCTTGGTCTTTGGACAATGTGAAACATGTATTGTTCTCTGATGAGTCCACCTTTACTGTTTTCCCCACATCCGGGAGAGTTACGGTATGGAGAAGCCCCAAAGAAGCGTACAACCCAAACTGTTGCATACCCAGAGTGAAGCATGGGCGTGGATCAGTGATGGTTTGGGCTGCCATATCATGGCATTCCCTTGGCCCAATACTTGTGCTAGATGGGCGCGTCACTGCCAAGGACTACCAAACCATTCTTGAGGACCATGTGCATCCAATGGTTCAAACATTGTATCCTGAAGGCGGTGCCGTGTATCAGGATGACAATGCACCAATACACACAGCAAGACTGGTGAAAGATTGGTTTGATGAACATGAAAGTGAAGTTGAATATCTCCCATGACCTGCACAGTCACCAGGTCTAAATATTATTGAGCCACTTTGGGGTGTCTTGGAGGAGCGAGACAGGAAACGTTTTCCTCCACCAGTATCACGTAGTGACCTGGCCACTATCCTGCAAGAAGAATGGCTTAAAATCCCTCTGACCACTGTGCAGGACTGGTATATGTCATTCCCAAGATGAATTGACGATGTATTGGCTGCAAAAGGAGGCCCTACACCATACTAATAAATTGTTGTGTTCTAAAACCAGGTGTTTCAGTTTCATTGCCCAACCCCTGTATCTTCAATGCACTATTCCGTTTATGAAACTTGGTGGTGGCAGTCCAATGCTTTGGCAGTTACAAGGAAGCAAGTTAGAGTTAACGGAAGGACTGATGATTCACCTTCCAGCATGATACTGACCCTAAACAGAGAGACAGGGCTACAGTGAAATGATTTACATCAAATCATATTCATGTGTTAGAATGGACAATTAAAGTACAGAGCTAAATCTAGTTGAGAATCTGTCAAGGCTTGGGAATTAATGTTTACCGATGCTCTCCATTTGCTCCCCAAATACAAATAACCACACTTTTCAGATTTTTATTCGTAAAAAACAGAAAAACTATACATCATTTTCCTTCCACTTCACACTTACACACTACTGCATGTTAATCTATTACATTCTACTAAAGCTTGTAGTTGTAACCTTCCAAAATTTGAAAAACTTAGAAGTTTTGAATGTTTTTGGCCAGCTCTGTACCTTCATATCAAATTCCCAGCTACAAAACCTTATTCCATTTGAGGTTTTCACTTAATGGAAACTAGTAAAAGAATGGGTCAGCTGATCTTGCAGCCACGTTGTACTCAACATTGCAAATAAAAAAGCGAAAAACATATGGAGACCTTAGCAGCTACAGGTATAATCTAACCAGATCTTTCTCTGATGTGCAGTTGAAGTTTTTACTTTAAGATTCTCTCCCACTACCATGAACCATGCAGACTCCTAATAGGAATTCAGAGTCTTATATGAGGGGAGCAGTTCAGTCATGTGCTGTGCTGCAGTCAAAGTCATAGTTTCGACGGCTGCTACCTTATTAACAGGGGCTCAGAAGGCCAAGCCAGCCATGACTACATGGTAATGGCTCTCTCTCAAACATCTTGAAGAGGGATCAGTTCAGCACCGGGGATTTCTCTCAAATACCAGTGGCTTGAATGATATTTCAAAATCACATTACACAAGGAGGATTCTGAACACAGCTATATGTGGTTCCATTTTGTGAGCGAAAAAGTAAAAAGGAGAGAAAAAAAGGAAGCCATTCACCTTAAACACAGATTCACACTGCCTCAAACACATAAAGACATAGACACATATGCCCACTGTCACTTATTACAAAATATAAAGACATTAGAAGTGACATCTGGGCTCAGAAGCATTCAAGTTGATACGTTTTCTTCTTTTTTCTCGCTTGCAGCTAATACCTCACCTTTTGGATCCGGGGACAGGATCTAACATCAGTAGGAGCAAACATCAGGTAAAAGAAAAATGGCACACCACAAGGCTGTGAAAGCCGTTGGGGGTGGGGGTAGGAGGTAGGGTACCCCTTAAACAAATGTAAACTGGAGAGACATAATGAGTAGTGCCCTGAATATCTCCTAGGGACATGTTTGCCTAGCATATCATCTGATTCTACAGCCCCACAGGGTGTAGATGTCTCTAATTCATCTGGATGTTTGGACTTCAGTCGAGTGCTCTGGATCTCACTATCTTAAACACAACCCACCCGATCAGGCTTGCCCATAAAAGGCTGAGGACAGCAATGTTTGTCTTTCTGCGGGAATAGCTCTCCAAACACCAGCCAAGCAGAGGAGGATTGTTTGTAGATATAATTGGCATTCTGTGGTCTGAGAGATATTTGGCAAATAATCTAGGTCAAGAAGGCTGTGCCAGTGAGATCATAGTGCTATTGTGCATTAGGTGGCAGCCATGTGACTACCTCACATTTGTCTTTACTTCATTTTATCATTTTAATGAATTCACTACAAGTGGGAAGTGTCATGTTCCCCCGAAATTCAACAATATGCCATAAAATAGTTAATTTCTTTCTCGTTGGATATCAGACAAATATGACTAAAACTAGGCCAGACATGAATAATCACCTCACAGGGTGCAGTATATAACTTTTGTGGGGTTGTACCTCAGTCTCTGTGGGTGTATGTATCTCCTGGAGATCAAAGGGCCATAAATGAACTCCTAAATCACCCTATTGATGAGTTGTTTCTCTCTGACACATGCCAGGATTGAGGGCAGTTAAATGGTCTTATTGATTTATACTATATCCCAATCAAGACCGCCCCCTTACTCCCCTTTTCTCCTCTCAGATCTTTGATAATCATTGCTCTACTACTAGCCTATGCTGCATATTACTGCTGGTGAAGATGATTTTTTTCTGCCTAACATCAGTCTACACTAAAGTCAGGTTAGTTTAGAAAGATTTTAAAATGTATTCAGCACTGTAAAATTTAAATGGTGACATATAAGGAAAAATGGGAGAAGGTTTAAAAAATAGAAAGATAGGGTTTACATAAATCTTTTGTAAAATTTTCTGTTAGCCAGACTAAAATGCAGACATACAATCTTTAAAAAAAAACATCTACGTGAATAAATTAATTCTGTCTGGGACAGACGTCTGTCTGACCTAACACCCCTGGATCAGATCTGCTAGCATATTCATCCATGCATGTCAGTTAGTTTATCCAGGAATTGCTGTTGAAAACTTTCTGTTTTGAATGTATTCAAACACTTTTTTGCTATTTTACATAAAATTGTTATTTCTAAAAGGAGAACATTTTTATATTTTAAAAAGGTCACATGCCTTCTTGCTACAGGCTTTGTGTCCCCACAGAAAGAGAATATTTTCTTTCTCATTTGTTTCATACATTCTTACCATGAACTCTTTGTATCCTTCTGCATTATCAGTGGCCTTCTGCTAAAAGCCCCTGTCGATGTGCAAACAGTGCAATTACCTGGTGACAAAAGGGCCACATAAAGATGGACACAAGCCTGGAAGATTACCAGAGGAAACCTCATTACTGCAATAGGCCTCAACAACAGGAATAGGCAATGCTTATTCTACATCTATCTGTCAAGTGTGCTATTAGCCTGTCAAACAGGTACAGTCAGCACCATTAGGCCATCCTTATAGTCAGACCTATTTACCCCATCATTTGCCCTCCTTCACTGTCATGGTCCATGTTTCTGGTAGAAAACAAAAAATCAGACAGTTTCTTTATCTTGATTTATCTCTCCTCCCATTCCACTCCGAACTCTGCACTGGACAAAGACAAGTGCAGTTGGTCATTATGTTCCTCTGAGAGTTGATGTAATGTGGTATGCTATTCACTGGCCGAGCCAAATTTGATTTAGAAAATATGCTCTAATCCAGGAAAGAAATCTGGATAAACCAATTATAATTTTATTGGTCTCAAAGATAAATGTAGAGTAAGTTAATTCAACAATTAAAGCTAAAAAAAGGACTAAAATGGAATACATATGACATGAGGTATTCCATCACTGGATGGGACAATGTATTCGCTCTCCTATGTGTAGAAGAAAAGTACGGTTGAAACCAGATATTTACATGCACCATATAATTTTTTATTTCTCACTGTCCGACTTTTAGTCAGAATTTAGAGACACGCACCTTCATATTAACAGCAGCAAAAGCCTCATGTAGGTCCTATGATGACATTTTTGGGTTTTTTGGAGACATTTTCGCATTTCTGCTGTCAAGGTAAACTTGCCAACATGACCAGACCTGGGTATGCTGGCAGTTGTTTTGGAAACTATTTGCAAACTATTTTCTCTGCAGTAGCATGACTGATTTCACATTCTTCAGAGAGCTCTTTAAATCCCATATCACAAGCAAAAACTCTCGCAATATTCTTTCTGAAGAAAGATCATCTTTTTATCTTACCATGTTGTTCACTTTCATTTCAACAGTCAAGAGAACACCAAACCAACTGTCTCAAACTTAAACTGGGCAAGACTCCATCAAAACACTAAGCATAATTTATTCCTCACCAGAAATTTAATTTTCTGTTTATATATATTTTCATTTTTCTGTTAGTTTATATCTTCCACTTTGAATGTCCCAGTATTGTTTAAACTGATGTTAAATATCTATGTCCAAATATGTTGGAAAAACGAGTGGGTGGATGGATGAATGGAATTACGGACGGATGGATGGATGGACGGACGGACGGATGGATGGATGGATAGATGGATGGATGGATGGATGGACAGATGGATACTTTCATTTTAGAATGATGAATAGGTCGAATTTACATACATCACCAGACCACTATTGTAATTTAGTTTAATCTGTGTGATTGTAACAATGTGTAACAATGATGAGTAATGTACTTTACTGACATTACTTACAGTTCATTTTGAACTTTGTTTAATTTAATAGACTTATAGCAAACCTGGTAAAAATCTGGCACACATTTACATCATTGCTATTACATCATATTTTTTCAGACCTGCATATCAATGGCTCTGCCACTCAGGTGTCCTTTACTCTCATGTAGCACTTTTTGTCAGTATCTCCATTACTGAGAGAGGTTGTCCAAAAGCTGCAGATGTAGGAGGGGCTCTTTAGTTTATATGAAACAAATTTGACTTATTCTGCTAATTTAGTACTGTGCTTTTAATAATGTTCAACATGTGCACCTGGGCAGATGAGTTGGATAAATTTTGCATTGCAGATATACAAAGGTTATGGTGACTTTTTAAGAGTGTAGCCAACATTTTCCAAGACTGAATCCTAGAAAGCTGCAACCTATTTTAACCCCTGGCTTTGCGACTGTAATACATTACAAATGCATTACAAGTGATCGTTCAAATTAAAACCACAAAACAACACCTTTAAAAGCTTTGAAAAAAACAGGCAAGCCTATTTAGTACATTGCAATGCTCTATTGCTAAATTCCACCCTAAGCTATTTACAACTGTGTTCAAAAGGATCTTTCTCTATGGTTTGTCAGGGGCTATGGAGCAGCAAGTAAGCAATACTTAGAAAACGGTAATGTAAACCAAAGAATATTAGACATATTTAATTTGTTTCCTGACTCAAAAGATAAACAAAATGTGTTTATAATTTTATCCAGACTGTTTAGTCCTCTTCTGCTGTGTCTATAGAGCAATATCTTTGTGCACGTATGTCTGATAGGCAATCTGTTTAGAATCTAATTTTTGAAAATTTACATGTTTAAGAAGCTTTCCTGCAGGGGTTTTTGTTAAAATGCCAAATGTATATTTCAGTGCTATGAAAAAAAGTACTTGCTATCTTACAAATCTTTTCTGTTTGCACTTTTTTTTGTCACACTTAAATATTTCAGATCATCTGACCCTTTTGAAGTTCTCGAATTATGGTTTAATTTTTTCATAGAAGCAGTTATTTTTTATCTAAAAATTTTATTAAATTATTAAAGATTATGAAATGAAATAATTCTTTTAAAAATACCCTTTACTTTTACTAAGGGTTTGTATTCAAATTTAATAATTGTTTTTAAAAAAGCAATAAAATAAGAGACCTGTAAGGACCACATACTGTTCAACAAGACACTTCATTGACTTATAACTCCCATTTTTATACTAAAAGAACATATCAGTATTTCAATTTAAACAGTCTTTCCTCTGAATTGTAACCTGAAGATTAAAACTATGAATATTTATGTTTCTCGAGGGATGACTACCTCTACCACTATTTTACTAAAATTTATAGAATGTCATATTAGGGTTGTGCATTGGCCTTGTTTCTGTTACAAGATTTGGTGAGCAAAAAGGGCATAAAGGAAAGACCAAAGTTGCAGGGAACCGATTTTGTCCTGACTAAAATTATAAAAAGCTGCATATTGGTTCCAGGCGTGAATTTCACAGCTGTGATTTCAAAGGGGAAAGCAATTACCTTAATCCAGAGAAGGGCTTAGAAAGAGTGCAAATGTGTACACATCACCTAACAGCCTCCCCTCCTCCTTCATAGCCTTCATCATTCACTGGGAAGTAGACATGAAGGCTGCTAAACCATGAAATGTGACTGAAATGCACATAGTGCCATATTATGCTTTTTGCAGGCAGAATGATTCACAGTAGCAAGTGTCCCATAATAGAAAATTTGCAATTTCACAAATGCAAAATGAAATACAACTATATACAACTATGGTTGGATGGAAGCTCTTCTACTGACAAGCATGAAAAAATAAAATAGTGTGAGTCAAATAAGTCATTAATTTCTATTTAAGATATAATTCAATAATGTAGATGTTATAATCAAATAAGCAAAATTATCATGAAACTTTAGGTACTCACCAGCCTGGTTGGTGGTGATGTCTATGGTAACATGCTGTGCTGGGTATGGGCTCTTGTTGCTGACACCGTTGACAGCTTGTATCTCAAAGCTATAGAGAGTGTGAGCCAACAGGTTACTGATGAAGACCCTGGTCTCTGTCAGACCCAGCTGTCGAGGAACAAAGTCCACGTTGTCATCGCAGTGGGAACAGGAGCGTCGGTCAGCTCGGCACTTCTTGCACACTATGTTGTAGACAACATCATCCCGGCCACCAGTTTCCCTGGGAGAATGCCACTCCAAAATCACTGAGGTCTCATTCACAATAGAGATCACATTCCTTGGGCTGGATGGAACACCTGGAAATATAAAGCAACAATATAATCAATTAATCATTTATTTTCTTTTGACTGTTTTTAGTTGTGACACTCTTAGAATTTGTAAAAAAGTTTAGAATGTAACACCTTTTTAAATTCCCTTTTTCCACCTCTGGAGTTTAATCCTTGATTAATTAAAAGTCCAGATATTATAATTTATAGCCAAATACATTACACTGAAACTTTCCATTGCATTTTTAAACAAATAAGAATTACACTTTTCAGACTTAAAAAGAACCTCTGAAGCAATTCCCTCTAAAAACAGATATGCACTTTCATATTTGGATATCGTGTCATCTGGGAACTGGACTATCTATTTCTGTAAACAGAAAACAGGTTGTTTTCTTAACAAAAGAAACAT
This sequence comes from Girardinichthys multiradiatus, assembly GCF_021462225.1. Classification (NCBI taxonomy): domain Eukaryota; kingdom Metazoa; phylum Chordata; class Actinopteri; order Cyprinodontiformes; family Goodeidae; genus Girardinichthys; species Girardinichthys multiradiatus. The sequence continues at coordinate 21,694,253 of NC_061799.1, forward strand.
TCCTATTGGCAATAAGTCAAACTGATTTGTGGCCACTTATTGGGAACACAGAAAATGGACAAATTAAGGACATTTACTTTGTGCAGGAAACTTGCGTGATCTGGTCAAGAGGTTGGATTTCTCCTCATCCAACAAAAAAAGCACCTTTGGTAAAAACACTTTTTGCAAAAGGATAATGAAATTGGAATCTTGGCTTTTAGGTAAGCATCAATGTAAGGTTATGGGACAAGGGTGCAACACAGTTCATGCCATGGCTTCTACAGATACAGTAGCTTGAGCAGGAAGTCTGCAGTCAAATCATTGAAGTGATCAGGGCATACATTTTCTCAGATAAGAAAACATGTTTAAATGTAGTTTTTCCTTTTTGTATTCTCTGTCACTAAACAAAATCTATTTATGTATGTGGATCATGATATTAATTAAATAAATAACCACCATCTTCAAATATTCCTCCTGTATGTTTACCTACAATATTTAATGGAAGCAGCAACTCATATTTAGCCTTAGATTTAACTGTCTTTTTTAAGCCCAAAATCTTATAGAAAACATTTGCTGTAGATGTAGAACACAGTTTGAGTGAGACATTTACTGTAAGAGTCAGTAAAACAAATCAGGCTATTCTGGTGACATGGTTGTTGGTAGAAACATACTCACACACACCCATGTGCACCTGAGTATCAATGCATGTCAGAACTTGAGCATTCTGTCTGAAAGGTGACAATATTTTAGATTTCAAGTTGTCATTCATTTGTTGTTTAATTTCTTGGGTGGAATGCTCGTCTGTAAGGTCACCAAGCTACCGCTCATTTTTTGTGATTTTCTCTTCCTTACAGGGTAAATTGCCATGTGAATCCTCACCTCATAACCTCCGACTTTCTGTAAATGGAAGACTTTTCTTCCACTACTTTTGTTTTGGGTGGTCACTGTGTTATACATTGATTTGTGGTTATGTACATGATCTTCACATTTTTTACTTATTTTTTTATTTTGGACAGAGAAATGAGTATAAGTATTGTGAACTACAAGCTAAAAACAATTAACAAACAAACATTGTAAAGAAAATGCCAATTGGCCATTATATAAAATTTTTGGTTTTTTCTCAGTTCAGTGCCATTGAATTATAACCAATTCCGTTACCGCTTTGCTTATAGATCTTTGGTTAAAAGATTATTCACTTGTTTTTGTGTTTTACCCAGTGTAACGCGCTTTCTGATGCCCTCTTTTTGTGTAGAAATGAATGACTGATTAACTGACTGAATGGTGTGAGCCAAAGTTAAATCTATCAATGTCTATCACTTTTGGTTCTTGAAACATTTTTTTGTAAAACTCGCATTATGGCTAAAGCAAAGATATTCCTCGTATGTGAAGAAGTGAAAAATAATCCAATCTGTTATATTACTCATTTAAAACACTTTAATAAATATAAGTGCTATTATCAAAATCACTTGTGTGATTTTTCTTAATCTGAAGCGCAATTTAAATGCTAATTTATTCTCTCACATTCAGATATTCTACAGTGCATGTCTATCAAATATTGGGTATTTGCAAAAATGCAGTGTTGCATGAAGTATTCTTATTCAAGTAGCTGTGCAAATTCATGGTTTCATTCATTTTCTTATGGCCCACAGGTAGAGCAGAACCTTAAAAACTATATTAAGAGAGAAATAAATAAATAATGCTACTATTGTTTGGGTTGAGTGGTGGCTGAATATCGGGGTGGAAAAATGGGGGCTTATTCAGCCTCCTGCAATTGCAGTGCGATTTTCTACGAGGTGAAATCTGCTGAAATGGCAGTGAAGAGATTTGCTTAGCTGAGATTCATAGTCCCTCTGGCTGCACAGCAGCAGCTCTTTACTCTCAAATACCAGACAAAGCACAAGCTCAAAAATTGCCTGGTTGGTGCTGCTCAGAAGAATGAAGTAGTCATGGAGGGGTAATGTGTACCAGTTTATCCACTATAAAACTCAAGCTTTTTCATTAACAGAAAAGCTATACTGACATCTTTCTTGATTTACAACATCATTAAATAATTTATGTCAATTCTACAGATGTCTCATCTTCATAACAAACCATGATTTAATTGTCTGTAACTTTATGTATATTTTAATTATAACAATCATGACACTAATCAGATTAATAAGGGAAGAGAACATTTACATATTTGTTTACATTTCAAATATCTGTGCATGTACATCACCCTAGTTAGCAGAAACTAAAACAGAACATGATATTAGCCCACAGAAGAAACTTGAAACAAATATTACTAAATATTATTAAGATTTTGTGGTAAATTACACACGGGTGATCCATATTCAAATGCGATCAGCCAATTGCGAGACTCACCTGCACAGAGGTAATATTGGAGGAATTCATTACTTCATTCAGTGGCTGAGATTTCATATACAAGACACTCTAAAAACATACAATATATAGGACCATATAATTATTTTTTACTCAGGGCAGGTACAAGAGGTGCAATATTCAGAGGTGTCAAGGGTTTCTTTAGTTCAAGAAAGTGATCTCAGATTTGAACCAGAACTCTTTGCAGAAAAGAGTTGTGCTTTTTTGTATTAAAAGTAAGAGCTTAGTGAATGTTGTGTATTGTGTATGTGTATGTCCACAAGCTCTTTTTACGCTGCTGCACACCCATACACACACATCATCTTATTGATAACCTGTCCCTGTCAGTTTGCATGTGTAGATATAGAAGACACAGAGGAATGAAGCACTCTTTCGGTTCTAACTTTGCTCTCTGACAATTGTACAGATTTTTATAGCTGAAATAACAGCATAGGTTTAAACAGAATTAGGATTTTATCAAAGGGGCAAAAGCAACATTGCAGAGTTTTAAAAGTGCCCACTATTAAAAACATTGTCTAAATGGGCAAACTTTTCAAGCTAAACCTTACACTTACAACAACAAATTTAAATATGTAAATGAGAACCACAGTTAGTTTACACTTTTTATAGTTCAGTTTTCAATAAGGGTGAAGTAGCAACAACACACAAATTGTTTCACATAGCTAAAGCTGTTAAAGCTATAACATGTAGGGAATAAAGTTATTAGCAACTTTTAAGAATTATTATTAATAATGGCCAATTATTATCAAACGCTTTAATAACGCTGGAATGATTACTTTAGTCAAACTAAAATCGGGACACCACAGTAGGGTAACAGTGACTGGTTTGGCTATCAACAACTATTAATTAACTATTATAACTATTAATTATTATGCAACAATTATTAGCAAAATTGCACCACCTGATCATCAGGAATTATTAGCCAAACAATGTTCAGTCTCTGTCAGGTATTGTTATAGGACTACCAACCCAGTGCGGTGGTATTATAGAACAATAGATAGAGTGATTTCGTGCATTGGTGTTCTCAAACAACAAGAACTGTATACATATGCAGAATAAACACAAACAGTTACTTTTTAAAATATATACAAGAATTTATGATAATAGAAAATGTTATACATAGACAATAATGCAGCAACAGCACTTTAGCGTGGATATCTATATAAGACAGGACCAGAGCATATTATGAGAAAATGGGATTGTGACAACCTTAGCTCAATAGCTAATTAGAGCAACAATGGATATGTGTCTGTATTTGTGTCTCGGCCATTGATCTATATTAGTGGATAAGACATCACATGACTACGGCATAACACACATGCTCCATTATTATGCACTGAGTCAGGACGGCTGCAGAAGCAGTGTCAGAATTACAGAAAACTGGTTCTTTTTAAAGGCCAATAAAGTTCTATGAATAGAATAACATGATGCTTTGACAGTCTACCTTGAATAAAATTGAGATATATTGGATATAAAATGTAATCTGCAGAAAATTACAGAAACAGTAAGTGATGTACACGGGAATGCCATGAAAATTTTCCCAGTTAAATAAAATAATATAATACAAGGGCTTCAATAATGATATACAGTAATTTATTAGTAGACTTTATGAAGGAAACACAAAATTTGATTTCCTGGATATTTTAGCATTAAACAAATATACATATTTATTTGTATATATATATATATATATATATATATATATATATATATATATATATATACAGGTCCTTCTCAAAAAATTAGCATATTGTGATAAAGTTCATTATTTTCTATAATGTAATGATGAAAATTTAACATTCATATATTTTAGATTCATTGCACACTAACTGAAATATTTCAGGTCTTTTATTGTCTTAATACGGATGATTTTTGCATACAGCTCATGAAAACCCAAAATTCCTATCTCACAAAATTAGCATATTTAATCCGACCAATAAAAGAAAAGTGTTTTTAATACAAAAAACGTCAACCTTCAAATAATCATGTACAGTTATGCACTCAATACTTGGTCGGGAATCCTTTTGCAGAAATGACTGCTTCAATGCGGCGTGGCATGGAGGCAATCAACCTGTGGCACTACTGAGGTCTTATGGAGGCCCAAGATGCTTCGATAGCGGCCTTTAGCTCATCCAGAGTGTTGGGTCTTGAGTCTCTCAACGTTCTCTTCACAATATCCCACAGATTCTCTATGGGGTTCAGGTCAGGAGAGTTGGCAGGCCAATTGAGCACAGTGATACCATGGTCAGTAAACCATTTACCAGTGGTTTTGGCACTGTGAGCAGGTGCCAGGTCGTGCTGAAAAATGAAATCTTCATCTCCATAAAGCTTTTCAGCAGATGGAAGCATGAAGTGCTCCAAAATCTCCTGATAGCTAGCTGCATTGACCCTGCCCTTGATAAAACACAGTGGACCAACACCAGCAGCTGACAAGGCACCCCAGACCATCACTGACTGTGGGTACTTGACACTGGACTTCTGGCATTTTGGCATTTCCTTCTCCCCAGTCTTCCTCCAGACTCTGGCACCTTGATTTCCGAATGACATGCAGAATTTGCTTTCATCCGAAAAAAGTACTTTGGACCACTGAGCAACAGTCCAGTGCTGCTTCTCTGTAGCCCAGGTCTGGGGAATGCGGCACCTGTAGCCCATTTCCTGCACACGCCTGTGCACGGTGGCTCTGGATGTTTCTACTCCAGACTCAGTCCACTGCTTCCGCAGGTCCCCCAAGGTCTGGAATCGGCCCTTCTCCACAATCTTCCTCAGGGTCCGGTCACCTCTTCTTGTTGTGCAGCGTTTTCTGCCACACTTTTTCCTTCCCACAGACTTCCCACTGAGGTGCCTTGATACAGCACTCGGGAACAGCCTATTTGTTCAGAAATGTCTTTCTGTGTCTTACCCTCTTGCTTGAGGGTGTCAATAGTGGCCTTCTGGACAGCAGACAGGTCGGCAGTCTTACCCATGATTGGGGTTTTGAGTGATAAACCAGGCTGGGAGTTTTAAAGGCCTCAGGAATCTTTTGCAGGTGTTTAGAGTTAACTCGTTGATTCAGATGATTAGGTTCATAGCTCGTTTAGAGACCCTTTTAATAATATGCTAATTTTGTGAGATAGGAATTTTGGGTTTTCATGAGCTGTATGCCAAAATCATCTGTATTAAGACTATAAAAGACCTGAAATATTTCAGTTATTGTGCAATGAATCTAAAATATATGAATGTTAAATTTTCATCATGACATTATGGAAAATAATGAACTTTATCACAATATGCTAATTTTTTGAGAAGGACCTGTATATATATATATATATATATATATATACAGTACAGAAGTACTGTATATATATATATAAATATATATATAAAAGTTTGGACACACCTCATTCAAAGAGTTTTCTTTATTTTCATGACTATGAATATTGTAGCTTCACACTGAAGGCATCAAAACTATGAATTAACACGTGGAATTATATACTGAACAAAAAAGTGTGAAACAACTGAAAATATGTCTTATATTCTAGGTTCTTCAAAGTAGCCATCTTTTGCTTTGATTACTGCTCCGCACTCTTGGCATTCTTTTGATGAGCTTCAAGAGGTCGTCACCTGAAATGGTTTTCACTTCACAGGTGTGCCCTGTCATGTTTAATAAGTGGGATTTCAAGCCTTGTAAATGGGGTTGGGACCGTCAGTTGTATTGTGCAGGTGGTGGATACAGTACACAGCTGATAGTCCTACTGAATAGACTATTAGAATTTGTATTATGGCAAGAAAAAAGCAGCTAATTAAAGAAAAAAGAGTGGCCATCATTACTTTAAGAAATGAAGGTCAGTCAGTCCGAACAATTGGGAAAACTTCGAAAGTATCCCCAAGTGCAGTCGCAAAAACCATCAAGCGCCACAAAGAAACTGGCTCACATGAGGACCGCCCCAGGAAAGGAAGACCAAGAGTCACCTCTGCTGCGGACGATAAGTTTATCCGAGTCACCAGCCTCAAAAATCGCAGGTTAACAGCAGCTCAGGTTAGAGAACAGGTCAATGCCACACAGAGTTCTAGCAGCAGACACATCTCTAGAACAACTGTTAAGAGGAGACTGTGTGAATCAGGCCTTCATGGTAAAATAGCTGCTGGGAAATCACTGCTGAGGACAGGCAACAAGCAGAATTGACTTGTTTGGGCTAAAGAACACAAGGAATGGACATTAGACCAGTGGAAATCAGTGCTTTGGTCTGATGAGTCCAAGTTTGAGATCTTTGATTCCAACCACCGTGTCTTTGTGCGGCGCAGAAGAGGTGAACGGATGGACTCTACATGCCTGGTTCCCTGGAGGAGGAAGTGTGATGGAGTGGGGTGCTTTGCTGGTGACACTGTTGGGGAGTTATTCAAAATTGAAGGCATACTGAATCAGCATGGCTACCACAGTATCTTGCAGCAGCATGCTATTCCATCCGGTTTGCATTTAGTTGGACCATCATTATTTTTCAACAGGACAGTGACCCCAAACACACCTCCAGGCTGTGTAAGGGCTATTTGACCAAGAAGGAGAGTGATGGGGTGCTGCGCCAGATGACCTGGCCTCCACAGTCACCGGACCTGAACCCAATCGAGATGGTTTGGGATGAGCTGGACCGCAGAGTGAAGGCAAAAGGGCCAACAAGTGCTAAGCATCTCTGGGAACTCCTTCAAGACTGTTGGAAAACCATTTCAGGTGACTACCTCTTGAAGCTCATCAACAGAATGCCACGAGTGTGCGTAGCAGTAATCAAAGCAAAAGGTGGCTACTTTGAAGAACCTAGAATATAACACATATTTTCAGTTGTTTCACACTTTTTTGTTCAGTATATAATTCTACATGTGTTAATTCATAGTTTTGATGCCTTCAGTGTGAAGCTACAATATTCATAGTCATGAAAATAAAGAAAACTCTTTGAATGAGAAGGTGTGTCCAAACTTTCTGTCTGTACTGTATATATACTCGTACTCGTACTCATCATCTTCCGCTTTATCTGGGACTGGGTTGTGGGGGCAGCAGACTCAGCAGAGACGCCCAGACGTCCCTCTCCCCAGATACCTCCTCCAGCTCCTACGGGGGAGTCCAAGGCGTTCCCAGGCCCGCCGAGAGATATAGTCCCTCCAGCGTGTCCTGAGTCATCCCCTGGGCCTCCTCCTGGTGGGACGTGCTTGGAACACCTCCCGAGGAAGGCGTCCAGGAGGCATTCGATATAGATGCCCGAGCCACCTCAACAGGCTCCTCTCGATGTGGAGGAGCAGCGGCTCTACTCCGAGCCCCTCCCGAATGGCCGTACTCCTCACCCTATCTCTAAGGGAGTGCCCAGCCACCCTACGAAGGAAGCTCATTTCATCCACTTGTATCTGGGATCTCGTTCTTTCGGTCATGACCCAAAGTTTATGGCCATAGGTGAGGGTAGGAACATAGACCGACCGGTAAATTGAGAGCTTCACTTTTCGGCTCAGCTCTCTCTTCACCACTACGGACAGGCACAGTGCCCCCATTAGTGTGGCAGCCGCCCTGATCCGTCTGTCGATCTCCCGCTCCATTCTTCCCTCACTCGTGAACAAGACCTCGAGATACTTGAACTCCTCCACTTGAGGCAAGAAATCCCCTCCAACCTGAAGAGGACAAGCCACCCTTTTCCGGTCGAGAACCATGGGGCCCACAGGGAGAGGTGGCGGGCTGGGGTGGGTTTGCTTGTTGCCCCCCAGCTCAGCTGTCTCGTGTTGGGGTTTACCCCAGTGGATGAGAGGGTCGCATCCCTGTGCCTTCGAGTTGGGGAGAGGTCTCTGACTGTCGTTTTGGCCCACGGGCCAGGCGGTAGTGCGGCGTCCCTGTCAGAGTTGCTGGATAGTGCCCCTCCCGGGTACTCCATTATTCTGCTGGGGGACTTCAACGCCCACGTGGGAAACGACAGTGACACCTGGAGAGGCTTGATCTGGAGGAATGGCCTCCCCGATCTGAATCCGAGTGGTGTTTCGTTATTGGACTTCTGTGCCAGTTACGGATTGTCCATAATGAACACCATGTTCAAGCATAAGGGCGTCCATCAGTGCACTTGGCACTACGACACCCTAGGCAGGAGGTCGATGATCGCCTTTGTTGTCGTATCATCAGACCTTCGGCCGCATGTTTTGGACACTCGGGTGAAGAGAGGGGCTGAGCTGTCCACTGATCACCACCTGGTGGTGAGTTGGATCCGCTGGAAGAGGAGCTGGACAGACTTGGCAGGCCCAAGCGCATAGTGAGGGTCTGCTGGGAATGTCTGGCAGAACCCTCGGCCAAGGATGTATTCAACTCCCACCTCCAGGAGAGCTTTGACCAGATTCCGGGGAATATTGGAGACATAGAGTCCGAGTGGACCATGTTCGCTATGGAGGACCAATCCTGACAAAACTAAAAATAAAAGCAGAAATATATATATTTTGTTTTTCCTTTTCCTTACAAATGCGTTTTAATCAAGAAATGTAACTGTTTTGTTTTTCCTTTTCCTTAAATATGCGTTTTAATCAAGAAATGTAAATGTTTTGTTTTTCCTTTTCCTTAAACATGCGTTTTCATCAAGAAATGTAAATGTTTTCTTTTTCCTTTTCCTTACACATGGCCTTTGTTCTTTTGACATTTCCTTGTCTCTCTTTTTCCTTTACCGTATGCATTTCTGCTTCATTATGCAAATGAGGAGGGCTGCCTTCTTCTCTCCAGCTCCTCTCCTATTGGTCAATAGGAAGAAGGAGGATCCATGTGCAGGCCGAGGGTGTGTACCAATTCAAGGGCTGGATCCTTCCAAGTGCGTACTTGTGGGCTGATTACATTACAGGCGGCGCGTAAGGTCTGTCAGATGCTGCCGACAAATGTGTCCTTCTTTTGCCTGATTTGAAGGATGCGTTGTGAGTATCCTTCGCAGTCCATCTTTTCTCATGATTCATTGCGGGTCGAAGCAGTTTGGTCAAACAGGGGCAGCCATGGCGGACCACAGTGGCAAAAGCTGTGAGTAAACTGAAAAATTACACTTTCTGTGACACAAATGAACTTTTACAATGTTTTTAGTGTGGAAATATAACTGTGTAGATGTGAAAAATCTGCTTGATTTATCAAGTCATCGCTTAATTTCAAACGTGCTCCGACGTGTTTGGAGTTTTCCGCTCCCACTGTAGTAACTGCCGGTTTGCTTCGCCAGCCCTACCTCCGCGGGGCGAGTTAGCCCGGTAGAGATCTGAACGGACTATCGGCACTGAGCTCCTGCTGCCTGTCATCACAGTGAACGTTAAACACAAGTGATTTTTAACAGTTTATGTTAGTGTTATTTTAATGTATTGTGTCATTTGTTCATGTAAGTCGATTTGACATTACAGGCAATATTAAAGTTAACCTGAATAAATGGACGATTTTATGTGATCCTACCGTATCGCTGGAGAGTGTGATTGAGAATAAATAAGCTTTTAAATATTCATTTTTGATGAAGAAATGTGCTATATGTGTTTCTAAAAGTGATTCCAGGTACAGCTGAAGAGAAATACACTTTCAAATGCAAGCAAATCTCAGTAAAGAAGTGAAAAGTTCGAAAGAGCTTGTTTTAGGCATTTGCATAGAAATATTTTAATATGTTCTGCAAATTAAGACAAATGTAAAATTTTTAAAAAAGACTTCTTTTACACTGATATTAAGCAAGATGGTTTTTTGTTTTGGGCCAGTTTATTAAGCTTAGGGGTGAGAACCACCACCTTTTTACTGGAGCTAAAAACTTGGAGGTACAATAACAACATTCTTTGCAGTCAGTTTCTGTCCAGTTTCAAAAACTCCTATCTTTCTAACTTTCATAAATATCCATCCAGTGATTAACATACTTCTTTCGGTTTAGGACAATTCTGGAGAAGATGGACCAACTGGGGAAGGTCACCCCCTTTGCAGACCAAAACAATGTGGGACAATTTGAAAAAAAAAAAAAAAAGAATTTAGAGTATGTTCAGAAGTTCTCATGTCACACACAAATAAAAAAAAATATTTCTAAAAGTCTTGTTGGTTTCTCTGTTTAGTCATTTTTTTTTTTTATTCCATCTAACTTTAGGATTGTAAGTATCCAGGGTCAGGAGAGGGAGTCAGTGAAAAGTCCACTGCTGCTACTTGGCCCTGGTTTTTCCTTATGGATGAGGTGTTGGGACAGAGGCACAACACTTCCTGTCCTGATTGCCTCCATCCCTGAGGACATTCCAGGGCCAATTGGAGCGGTGGGCAACCAGATGGAGAAGGTAGACAGTGAGCCAGCAGGAAGGGATCAGAAAAGAAAGTGGGACAGAAATGATGGATTTAATCAGGGAGGACATGAGGGCACAGAGAATGGACAGACTGTTTTGCATCTTAGAAAGAATGGTACTGAAATAAGGTACTATATAAGAAATAATATGAAGTTTTGTTCAGATAGTTTCTTAAAGTTTTAAGCTGTTCTAATAAATTTCAATATTGTTTTTGTCACCAATGTATTTTATTTCCATTTGACCTAACAATACATCAACTTCATTTAAATTTCTAAACACAGTTTATTTTGAAAATTACAAATAGCATTTTAAACAGAATGTGGAAAAAAACATTCAAACAGATCAAGATTACAAGACAAAAGGCATAAAATAAAACTATGTACAAGTATTTACAACGGCGACAGCAGGATCAACCTGAGTGACCGGTTCCTGGAAAAACCTCTTGAATAGAACAAGAAGGCAGATGTCTTTCTCAACACAAAGTCTCTGGCGGTGTGGATAAATCTCTCGCAAGGTCAGAGACTTGGATTGGATGCTGCAACTGAGACCTGTGGTTTGTCAAGGGCTGGCTGGACCACATCACTAATCAGGAATGTAATCAGGAATATGCAGAATTAGAATGGTGCTCACAAAATATGACAATTAGTTATACCCCTCAAACATTAATCACATCTATGATATTATACTTGCCTGCATACAGTAGTCATGTTCTGGTGGTGTGTATATATATATATATATATATATATATACATATACATATATACACTGCTGAAAAAAAATATAGGGAAGACTTAAACAACACAATATAACTCCAAGTAAATCAAACTTCTATGAAATCAAACTGTCCACTTAGGAAGCAACACTGATTGACAATCAATTTCACAGCTGTTGTCCAAATGGAATAGACAACAGGGGGAAATCTTTGGCGATTAGCAAGACACACTCAATAAAGGAGTTGTTCTGCAGGTGGAAACCACAGACCACTTCTCAGTACCTATGTTTTCTGGCTGATGTTTTGGTCACTTTTGATTGTTGGTGGTGCTTTCACACTCGTGGTAGCATGAGACGGACTCAACAACCCGCACATTTGGCTCAGGTAGTGCAGCTCATCCAGGATGGCACATTGATGCGAGCTGTGGCAAGAAGGTTTGCTGTGTCTGTCAGCGTAGTGTCCAGAGCCTGGAGGCGCTACCAGGAGACAGGCCAGTACACCAGGAGACGTGGAGGAGGCCGTAGGAGGGCAACAACCCAGCAGCAGGACCACTACCTCCGCCTTTGTGCAAGGAGGAGCACTGCAGGAGCCCTGCAAGATGACCTCCAGTAGGCCACAAATGTGCATGTGTCTGCACAAACGGTTAGAAACTGACTCCATGAGGATGGTATGAGGGCCCGATGTCCACAAATGGGGGTTGTGGTCACAGCCCAACACCGTGCAGGACGCTTGGCATTGGCCAGAGAACACCAGGATTGACAAATTCGCCACTGGCGCCCTGTGCTCGTCACAGATGAAAGCAGGTTCACACTGAGCACATGTGACAGACGTGAAAGACTCTGGAGACACCGTGGAGAGCGATCTGCTGCCTGCAACATCCTGACCGGTTTGGCAGTGGGTCAGTAATGGTGTGGGGTGGCATTTCTTTCCATGTGCTCGCCAGAGGTAGCCCGACTGCCATTAGGTACCGAGATGAGATCCTCAGACCCCTTGGTAGACCATATGCTGGTGTGGTTGGCCCTGGAGATCCCTTAGGAGACCATCCGCCGTCTCATCAGGAGCATGTCCAGGCGTTGTAGGGAGGTCATACAGGCACGTGGAGGCCACACACAATACTGAGCCTCATTTTGACTTGTTTTAAGGACATTACATCAAAGTTGGATCAGCCTGTAGTGTGTTTTTCCTCTTTAATTTTGTGTGTGACTCCAAATCCAGGCCTCCATTGGTCAATAAATTTGATTTCCATTGATGATTTTTGTCTGATTTTGTTGTCAGCACATTCAACTTTGTACAGAACAAAGTATTCAATGAGAATATTTCATTCATTCAGATCTAGGATGTGTTATTTGAGTCTTCCCTTTATTTTTTTGAGCAGTGCACATTTTTTTTTATACACAAGATATAATTTAGTTAATGTTGTATGATTTTTAATATGTCCCTTTATCAAGACTTAATTACTAATGTTCACAGACGTTTGCCATCCAGTCTGACTGAGCTTGAGCTGTATAAATATATACATATATATATATATAGAGAGAGAGAGAGAGGAAAATAAGTATTTGAACACCCTGCAACTTTGCAAATTGTCCCACTTAGAAATCATGGAGGTGTCTGAAATTTTCATCTGGTTTGGGGACCAGTGGATTTCGTCTCTTCTCTTTGCGGATGACGTGGCCCTGCTGGCCCCCTCTAGCCAAGACCTACAGCATGCGCTGGGGTGGTTCACAGCCGAGCAGCCATATATATATATATATATATATATATATATATATATATATATACAAGGGTTGGACAACGAAACTGAAACACCTAGTTTTAGACCACAATAATTTATTAGTATGGCGTAGGGCCTCCTTTAGTGGCCAATACAGCATCAATTCGTCTTGGGAATGACATATACAAGTCCTGGACAGTGGTCAGAGGGATTTTAAGCCATTCTTCTTGCAGGACAGTGGCCAGGTCACTACGTGATACTGGTGGAGGAAAACGTTTCCTGACTCGCTCCTCCAAAACACCCCAAAGTTGCTCAATAATATTTAGATCTGGTGACTGTGCAGGCCATGGGAGATGTTCAACTTCAATTTTATGTTCATCAAACCAATCTTTCACCAATCTTGCTGTGTGTATTGGTGCATTGTCATCTTGATACACAGCACCGCCTTCAAGATACAACGTTTGAACCATTGGATGCACATGGTCCTTAAGAATGGTTCGGTAGTCCTTGGCAGTGACGCGCCCATCTGGCACAAGTATTTGGCCAAGGGAATGCCATGATATGGCAGCCCAAACCATCACTGATCCACCCCCTTGCTTCACTCTGGGCATGCAACAGTCTGTGTGGTACGCTTCTTTGGGGCTTCTCCACACCGTAACTCTCCCTGATGTGGGGAAAACAGTACAGATGGACTCATCAGAGAACAATGCATGTTTCACATTGTCCAAAGTCCAAGATTTGCGCACCTTGCACCATTGAAACCGAGTGACCAAAGGTTTGGCTATAGCAGCCCGGCCGTGTATATTGACCCTGTGGAGCTCCAGACGGATAGTTCTGGTGGAAACAGGAGAGTTGAGGTGCACATTTAATTTTGCCATGATTTGGGCAACCGTGGTTTTAAGTTTTTTTGGATACAATCCAGGTTAGCACCCGGACATCCCTGACAGACAGTTTCCTCTTGCGTTAATCCTGTTGGATGTGGTTTGTCCTTTTTGGTGATATGCTGACATTACCCTGGATACCGTGGCTCTTGATACATCACAAAGACTTGCTGTCTTGGTCACAGATGCGCCAGCAAGACGTGCACCAACAATTTGTCCTCTTTTGAACTCTGGTATGTCACCCATAATGTTGTGTGCACTTCAATATTTTGAGAAAAACTGTGCTCTTACCCTGCTAATTGAACCTTCACACTCTTCTGTTACTGGTGCAATGTGCAATCAATGAAGACTGGCTACCAGGCTGGTCCACTTTAGCCATGAAACCTCCCACACTAAAATGACAGGTGTTTCAGTTTCATTGTCATTGTCATATATATATATATATATATATATATATATATATATACATATATATGTACACTGCTCAAAAAAATAAGGGGAACACTCAAATAGCACATCCTAGATCTGAATGAATGAAATATTCTCATTGAATACTTTGTTCTGTACAAAGTTGAATGTGCTGACAACAAAATCACACAAAAATCATCAATGGAAATCAAATTTATTAACCAATAGAGGCCTGGATTTGGAGTCACACACAAAATTAAAGTGGAAAAACACACTACAGGCTGATCCAACTTTGATGTAATGTCCTTAAAACAAGTCAAAATGAGGCTCAGTATTGTGTGTGGCCTCCACGTGCCTGTATGACTTCCCTACAACTTCTGGGCATGCTCCTGATGAGACGGCGGAAGGTCTCCTGAAGGATCTCTTCCCAGACATGGTCTAAAGCATCCGCCAGCTCCTGGACAGTCTGTAGTGCAACGTGACGTTGGTGAATGGAGCGAGACATGATGTCCCAGATGTGGTCAATTGGATTCAGGTCTGGGGAACGGGTGGGCCAGTCCATAGCTTCAATGTCTTCATCTTGCAGGAACTGCTGACACACTCCAGCCACATGAGGTCTAGCATTGTCCTGCATTAGGAGGAACCCAGGGCCAACCGCACCAGCATATGGTCTCACAAGGGGTCTGAGGATCTCATCTCGGTACCTAAGGAAGCCAGGCTACCTCTGGCGAGCACATGGAGGGCCGTGCAGCCCTCCAAAGAAATGCCACCCCACACCATTACTGACCCACTGCCAAACCGGTCATGCTGAAGGATGTTGCAGGCAGCAGATCACTCTCCATGATGTCTCCAGACTGTGTCACGTCTGTCACATGTGCTCAGTGTGAACCTGAGGTCATTTTGTAGGGCTCTGGCAGTGCTCCTCCTGTTCCTCCTTGCACAATGGCAGAGGTAGCAGTCCTGCTGCTAGGTTGTTGCCCTCCTATAGCCTCTTCCATGTCTCCTGGTGTACTGGCCTGTCTCCTGGTAGCGACTCCAGGCTCTGGACACTACGCTGACAGACACAGCAAACCTTCCTGCCACTGCTCGCATTGATGTGCTATCCTGGATGAGCTGCATTACCTGAGCCACTTGTGTGGGTTGCAGAGTCTGTCTCATGCTACCACGAGTGTGAAAGCACCACCAACATTCAAAAGTGACCAAAACATCAGCATAGGTACTGAGAAGTGGTCTGTGGTCCCCACCTGCAGGAAGGTGGAGTAAACTGAATCTGCTATCCAGTTTCTGGGCAGCTGCTCCTCATCTGATGATGCCTCATTTGACTTACTTAACTACACCAAAACACAGAAAAATTCACACCATAATTATTATCAAGTCAATGTACAACAATTAAAATATAGTCAAATATTTTACCTCTGAAGGTGCTTTGCTTGCCAGCTGCTTCTTCAGCTCATCTATCACATGGTTTGCTGATTCTTTTTCTGCCAAAATTATAATTCAGTTTTGTATTTTTATAACAGACATGCAATAGCATCACTGTTGATGATGATTTAGTACTAGTTGCAGAATAAACTGCACCACTGATTCAGAAATGTGCAAATAAAAAAGAAAAATCACGTAAGTTAAGGACTTGACCAATCATTAAATGTATTTAATTATCTGCGGATACTAATCAGGCTTAAAGAGACTCAGACGGTCTTAGTATTGTGCCAAGTTCATGTAACTGATAACAAGAACATGTTTTTTTATAATTTTAAGGATTTATAAAATAAGCAAATTACTAAGATTGGCATAATTATCTAAAAGGGGGTAAAAACAGGAGAGCTACTACTATTTTAAACAAGTTCATTTCTTTACTAAGTTTTATGCACACCAAAAATGATAAAGGAATGTCACTTCTGTTCCGAATTACAGTAAACTGGAGTCATACGGTGTTATTTATCCAGACAGCTACCTTTTTTGTTTGAACTTCATAATCCTCCTCTTCCACATCTTTCCACTTGCTGTTTGGCTTCCTCTTCCTCTTGAGTGCTTCTTGCCAGATGTCTTCACCCTTTATAAAATCCTATCTCTTCTTGCAGAGATCACTGTAGTTGTCTGTGTAAGAAATGTGGTCAAATAAAAAGCCTGACTGGGATTTTAAAAGCCTAAAACATGTAAAAACGGACGAGAAACTACAGGCTAAATGGCAACATAGTTGTGCGTACTTGACTTCACGGACATACGCGTGGACTCAAAGCGGACGTCCGCTGGACATGTCCGCGCAATTGCAATTTTTACGCATAAGTGGTGTTACAAAATAAAACTGCTTGATGGGGAAAAAGTCTCTACATCGAACTGTTTTAACCTTGCCACCAGTCGCGAGTTTGCACAGCATCACTGCCACTGTGCGTCCCACTGATAGTTGTATTCCCCTTCTTAATCCCTATAATGGCCTTTAACACCACCTTCTTTTATTTTTGTTTTTCCATAGCTACACGGCAAATTAGCTTTGTCTCCATGTCTGATGACACCATGGCAAAAGTGTGGGAAATGAAGGAATTTGTCACCCAAAATTGTACGCTTGACTATGAAACCTCAAACGTCCATGCTACTGACAGTACGCCTGACCATGCGCTGCCCTTAAGCCTGTAGGTCAGCCATTATTGAAATGGAGTTTAAAATTGTAATATTAAATTATATCTATATTTATTCAGTAAATTTCAGTACCTATTTTGTTATCTATTTTGAAAAGGACTAACCTTTTGAAAAAAAAAAAAAACTTTGCATCACGCATGCTAGCTTGTAGATTAGCTTTTTTCAAATCTATACAGTATAACTGGCTTTGAGCGACAGGTGAAATTAATGATATCAAGGTAACTGGGAAGCAAAAACTTAAAAACTTACCACCAAACATTAAAACCTTTGCTGGGAAAAAGGTTGGACCACCTTTTTTCTGCCTTTAATGTCCCACTTTACCTTTATCCATCCATCTTCTTCCAGATTAGGGAATTGGGTGATTAATTTTGGACATTGTTGCTGGTCGTCAGTACTTATCCACAAAGTTTTCCCGATTTCCACAGTCTTGTCCTGTGGCAAATGCCATTGTGTTATATCTGAAAATTACGTTTTAGGTATGTCTTTTTCTTCTTCTGTTCAGAACAGGAGCGGGCTTTTTTTATTTTTGGAGAACGAGCCAGTTTGCTGCGGTGGGCGGGAATTTGAAATGGGTAGGAAGGCGGGAACATGAACGGGAAGTGCAACACTCTTACGTAATTGTGGGGGCTAGAAGAAGACCTCTGGATTAGCTCACTAGAGCTAACATGGTGAAACGCTGTGGACCTTATCAAAGACATTTGGAGGATTACAGGGCAGAGATTCCAAGGAGTACAAAGTACAGATGGAAAATAAAAGTAAGTAACAGATAATAAATTAAGAATGCAATGATTACTTAATGTAAGCTAACTGCTTACATTACTTACCATAGTTGTTGTAGTTTCCATGTTGGCGGTGTGACGTTATTGTTAAGAAATTTCCATGTGTTTAGCATTGCATTAAATGGCTTTTTCCAGGTGCATATTTGTATTTTGGACTGGTTTAATATCGTTACAAGAACACTGGTTAATTAAAATGATCATGTACTATTATGTTCTATTTACATGAATGTATTTTTTAATGTATTAATTAATTTTTATTTTTATTTTAGTTGAGAAACTTGGAGTTGAGAAATTTTTTTATATGTAATTTGCTTCTACAAATATTTATAGTAAAAAGTTTGCAATGTGGGCCACCAATTCTTGGGGAAAGGTTGAGCGTGGTTTTGTTTTCAAAAGCAATAGCTACTTTTGCACACCGTACAGTCTCATTTGGAGGCATCTTTCCAAAAAATGTTGGGATTATTTTATGTTAAAAATGCACTCAGTATACTCAGGACTAATACGACTTGAGTTATAATTAGGCCCGAGCAGTTAAACTGCAAGGGCCTATTGTAATCGCTCGAATTCTTATTCTTTTTTCCGGGGACTTTTGGCGGGGCAATATGGGGACTTTGCCATGCCCCAAAACTCACCAAATTTTACCCAAAATTGTCCCCCGCGTGAAATTTTTGTTCTTTAATGTCGTCGTCAGTGGGCGGGTTCATATTTGGTCTACATGCAGTTAAGGGATGGGGGATTAAAAGTTATCAAAATCGTGAGTTTTTGGCCATGTTTAGGGGGTGTGGCCGGGGCACGAACTTGGCGTTCGCGCTGAAAGTAAAAAATTGCAATAACTTTCCCAAACAAATTCCAAATCACACCAATGTTGGCAGCAAGGAGGACCTTCGAGTTCCCACAATCCTATGGGGTCATATGCTGACATCATCAAAGCCACACCCCGTCAGAACAGGAAGTCACTTTTTCACTTGGAAAGTTGCCTCTCTGACCCTCTTGACCCAATCAATTTAGTTAGTGGGTCTAACTTCGTTTGAGGCACAGTGTCTTTTCATAAAAGGGCGTGGCCGTGGCAGCGCCGCAAATTCAGACGTCACGCCATGGCCATACGTTTGCCTCTAATTTCCACATAGATCATCTGATCTGCATCACATTCAATGTGATTGATCCTTGTCCAGTCCCCCACAAAGATCTGATGACATATTCGGTGGGCGTGACCTAATTCGTCCACAGCGCCCCCTAGAATATTTCAAAAAATCAGCCCCAAGCCATGCTTTGACCGAGGATTGTGAAATTCGGTACACATATGTCACTTCTTAGGACCTACAAAAAAGTATCTTGGAGCATTGGTCCAAACCCCACAGGAAGTTGGCCATTTTGGATTGAAGTTGCCATTTTGACCCTGTTTTGGCCGTTTCTAACCCGCATATCTGAGCGAACTCCTCCTACAGCTTTTGACTTAGAGACTTGAAAATCTCTCAGTATACTCTTAAGGGATTGGGGATCAAAAGGTATCAAAAGCTTTTTGATACATGAAAGCGTGTGGGCGTTGCCACGCCTCAAAATATGACTTCTTGCCATAAAACACTACATTGATATAGCTCCTACAAGGAAAGTCACAGACAAATGAAACCTTCTGGGATTGATCTGCCTCTAGGCCTCAACAATATTCACTGATCAGATGCTGACATCATCGAAGCCCCGCCCCTTGACAACAGAAAGTGTCCCGTTTTCCTTTACAGAATCAGTGTTTGATGTTCTTCACCTAATCAATGTGAAACTGTCCCAAGTAACAGATAACATGAAGGTCTTAGACAGTCGCCAGTACTTACTGCTTTAGCTGGAGAGTGTGGCTATGATTGCGTGCCGTATTATGATGTCACGCCACGGCCATACGTTTGCCTCTAAATTACACATGCATGGTCCGATTCACTCCAAACTGAATATTCTTGATATTTGTCAGCCCCCAAACAGCTCTATTGGATTACATTTAAATTCAATAGCGCCCCCTAGGACACTTCAAGGGCTATATCTCCCTCATACATCATCGGATCCACTTGAAATGTAGTATACATGATCATGAGTTAATGATGGACATTTTGACGCAGTCAACTGATGATGTCGTTTTAGCCCCACCCACAAACAAACAAGTGAGTGCAGCTTCCATCTGGAAGGTCAGATTTACTCAAAATTTTGAATGTTTTTTGCCAGACTGAAACTCTGCATGACCGAAGATAATATGACATGTTGCTCAAAGTGCCACCTACTGGCGACATGTTTAAGTGACGCGGTGTCATCGTATGTGGCGTGTAGGAGGCGATGCCAGGCTCCTGCGGTCGCTCGACAGCCCGAGTTGCGCTGAGGGGTGCGAGGGCCTTCAAAGCTGCTTGCAGGTTTCTAGTTTACATTTATATTTGAACACTTCACCTTTCCAGTATAGGGCAGAACTACAGAACAACATACAAGATCACATGAGTCAGCCTATTGCTTCCCACAGAGAAGTTAGAGATGGCAACAGTAGGAGCTCCTCCACACCTAGGCTTTTGGATCCTTCTTTTCGACAGGTAAACACAAAATGACACAGTTTTAGTATAAGTGGAAATGTTTATGTCCCAGTTATTACAGGCAGTCCAATCTTAAAATATGCTAGAGCATCTTCTGTTATTGTGCCTGGTTCATACTGCAAGATAATTATGCCGATTTTGGTTTATGGTTGGCAGCTAATGCCAATTCATTCAGTTCATTATCTTTCTGTTGTCAACCTGTAGAATGCCAGGCATGATGATAACATTAACACCGATGGTCACATGAGTAACTCTTCAACCAATGGAGAGGAAGAAGTCAACAATTCAAGCAGTGACGATGAATTCAATAATGAGAACTCTCCCACAACTACCCTGATGGACATGGGCATACAAGAGGTACACTTGTTTTGTTTGGGGGGGCAGGTTTGCTGTAATGGCTGAGTGGATTCATACCACGTAATGGAACATTTAGCTTAATTGTGGTACCGTTTGACCTATCCTTTAGCCTAACCCATGTGTAGACGAATGACAGCATTGTTAGTAAAAAGCAGAAGCTAACGCAAACCAGTTTCAAAATTTCAATCATAATTTTATTGACTACATTTTTAATTATGTTTCATTTGTTCACATATAGAATGATAATAAAGATAATCTAATCAGCACAGAAAACTGGATTAACACTTCCAGCCGTGAAGATGAAGATGAAGGACTCAACCACTACCACTAGCAAATGGGATGTGGATATTTCAGAGGTAAACGCACTATTGTATGTGGTAGTTTATACACGTTTTCTTTATATACATGTCTGCAGTTTTAATTAATAACTTCAAGTAATCTTTTTTCCTGGGCAACCTGTAGAATAAAGAAGCCATGTCATATTTTGAAGAGGACTTGACTGATGCTGCTAGTCATGAAGGTGAAAACCATGCTGGCAATGAAGATGTAATGGAGGGGAATAGAACTAGAGAAAAGACACCTGAATTTCCAGTGGAATGTAGACAGTGGTTCAATAACACATTGCTAGTAGTTGCTGTAAATGGTAAATGGACTGAACTTATATAGCGCCTTTCCAGTCATACAGACCACTCAAAGCGCTTTACACTAGAGCCACATTCACCCAATCGCACTCACTAACACTCACACATTCATACACTGATACGTAGATCGGTAATCTGTAAGTCCATTATGTAAAATTTTAACATTTAGACACAATACTACTATTACTACCAATAATACATACATACATAGGCTATGCACCTATTGTTGATGTGTTTGCTATAAGGTTAAAAATACTTTATGTTATACTGATGTTACTGCTTAAGTTTGCTGCTACTCATTTTCATTTTTACATGTTTTTTTTTTTTTTTATCTTTTTTCTTATATCTATAGGGCAGTGAATACCAAGCAGATGGTGACAATCCCCTGTATCCTGGTGCACCTGTTTCAAAGGGAGAAAGTTTATTGATGCTCATGTCCTATGTGCTGTAGAACAATTTAACAGGCAAAGCACTTACTCATTTACTGGAGATGTTCAACTTAATTTTTCCAGGTCTTATTCCACCTTCACATTACCTTTTCCACAAAGAATTTGGAAGTTCATCACAGTCTGAAGTTCACTTTTATTGTGAAAAATGCTTAGCATACCTTGGCATTAGTGCACACTGTCCCTCTCATTGTACCTTTTGCAACATAGGGTTTGATGCCAAGAGAGGTTTAAAAAATGGTTTCTCCTTTCTTGTAATTCCCCTTCATGCACACATTAAAAAACTTCTGCAGGAACATGATGTCAGTCTTACTGAAAAAACTAGATCCTTTGGTGTTTTAACTGATATCCAGTCTGGTGGAGAGTATCAGAAATTGTGTTCAATGGAGTTCTTGGAAAAGATGATTTGACCCTGATTTGGAATTGTGATGGTGCAACAGTGTTTAAAAGTTCTAAATACAGCATTTGGCCAATTCAGTGCCAGGTAATAGAACTGGAACCAGAAATAAGAAAAAGGCACATTTTAATGTCAACATTTTGGTTTGGGCCAGCTAAGCCATCATTACATTGCTAAAACCATTTGTTAAAGAAGCTTCATATTAGAGACTGAAGGTATTGCCTGGCAGGACAGAAAACGACACAGTCATGTTTCTAAAGTGTTTCTGCTGATTTGTAGCTCTGATTCTGTGGCTCGTCCATTGCTTCCCAACACTAATCAGTCCAATGGTTTTTACGGCTGTGATTTTTGCTTGAACAGAGGTGGTAAATCATATTCATACGGACAACCTGAACCCCTACTTAGAAATGAGAGGGATCATTTCAGTCATGCAATGTCAGGAACAACTTATGAACCAGTGTATGGAGTCAAAGGGCCATGGCTTCATTCCTGACTATCAACACAATGTATGTCTGGGAATCACTCGCCAACTCTCTACACTGTGGTTTGATTCGACAAACAGAGATTCCCCCTGGTTCATAGCTAAAGAGATTGATGAAGTTGATAGGCGACTTGCAAAAATAAAACCACCTGTTGAGATTACTAGGACACCAAGGTCATTGACTGAACGGAGGTTCTGGAAAGCTTCGGAGCGGCGAGCATTTCTCCTTTTCTATTCTCTACCTGTATTGAAAGGCATACTCCCTGCAAGATTTTGGAACCATTTGTTCCTACTGGTGTTTGGCAAATATACATTATTGTAAGATACCATAAAGACTGAAAGCATC
Source organism: Girardinichthys multiradiatus (assembly GCF_021462225.1). Classification (NCBI taxonomy): domain Eukaryota; kingdom Metazoa; phylum Chordata; class Actinopteri; order Cyprinodontiformes; family Goodeidae; genus Girardinichthys; species Girardinichthys multiradiatus. The sequence goes on from NC_061799.1 coordinate 21,717,230, forward strand.
TTAATAGCAGAGCTAGCTCTAAAACAATTTGTGATTTTTGAAAATTTGTAATTGTTTTCCAAAGACTGTATGGAAAAAAAAAAAAAAAACATGACTTTCAATATCCACTTGCTAACACACATTGCTCAAAGTGTCAAATAATGGGGGCCATTATGGGCTACATCAACCTTTTCATTTGAATCCAGTATGGACAGTCTCATGAAGTATTTTCATGGAACACAGTATGTCCCCTCACAAATTGTCAGAACATTTCTGTTGTGGAGATAATTGCCAAAAAGGGCTAAGGACACTATCCATCCAGAAAATGAAATGGTTAAATCTTTTGTTGAAGAACTTTACTTTAATAAAAGAAAATTGTAAAATACTAACTGAAAGTGTCAGAGGTTTTGGTCATCCCCTGATACAAAACATTTATTAAAATACCATATAGGCTTGCCATAGCAAAGTTGTGTGGAAATCTAAGCACCTGCTTCTGGTCTTACAACCGTTTTTTGGTTGATGGAGTTCTGTATCACAGTCAAAACTATGACAGACTAAAAATGAGATACAACAGTGCTGTATGCTTAAAATATGAAACATTTTGTTTAATTAATGACTTGATTAGTTTTAAACAAACATGTTCACACCAAGTTTCCGCTTTTTGTTCATGTGCCGAACTATGTTGTGTTTTAGTTGAGGTACTTGCTAAATCAGACAGGCCTCTATGTAAAGATTCACAGATCAATGTACAAAGTACTTTCATATATGAGGTTAAACACACTGAAACTGTTAGTGCTGTCTGACAGGATTAAAACAAAATGTGTTCTTATTGAAACGGATGATGCTATGTACCATTGCCAAACCGTTATGAGAGGGACTAGAACTTGATCAATAAAGTCAAGTCTGTTTCCCTGTTTCTGTGTATGTTTTTAAGGCACAAAAAGTTAATGCAATTGAGTACACATGCTATACTGTAACTTAAACTTCAGCACAATATGATTTTGAACATGTAAGTTTATAACAGGGGTAATACCTCAAAGCAAACTTGTGTAGTGAAAAATGTAAATGTAAGCACGAGTCTGACTTCACCTTATCCTGTACTTGGATCAAGATATTCCAAGTATCAGTACTTTGTGGCAGAAATAAAAGTTATACTAAAGTACAAGTATAAGCTTCATTATTATAAGTTTAAGTCTTATTATTACAGTACTTAGTCACAGACTTCTCATTGTACCTTTCAGTAGAAGCCAAGTATACTTCACTATACTATTCTTAAGTAAATAAAATATAGTTTATAAAAAGTAAACTTCAAATACGCAGCCTCATTTTAAGTATAAAATAAGTGTACTAGTAGTACACTTGAATAAACTACTTTTTGCTAAGGGACTGCTTATAGATTTATGTTAAGGTAGAGTACATATTTCTATGTATCATAATTTTGACAATTTATTCTTTAATTTAAGCTTTAACTTGAGCCATATTTTCTAAAAATTGGATATAATAACAGAACCCCCTCGCCCCCTTCTTTATTTTTCTGAGGTTGTCTAATAACGGCACTAAACCAATTTTGTGACTTATTCATGCTCATCCCACATTGGAACAGTATGGTTTTGTTGATATGACTCAATGCATAGCAATGGCGCCTGCGTGCGCACATTGCTGTCAAAAGTGGCTCATAGGTGATGTCCATTCGAGTAATATATATCAATGGTCTCGGCCAAACAACAACTAGGCTAGTGGCTATGCTAACTAGCAAACTAGCTAGCAAGCAAGCTAGTGATGAGACAAAGGGAAATGGGTTGGTTTGGCTGGTTGACGTCTGGCTGCTGGTTGACTCGGCGTGTATGCCGCATGAAATGGGTGACTATATGGAAAAAAGAACAATGGCTGCGAAGCTTTAAAGAACAGATAAAGGAACCACATGGGCTTGTGGTCTCCTACCCCCCCAACCTAAAGTGGAGTTCTACTACACGAACCCACCTATGTGTCTATGCCTAGACAAAAGACTAGCATCCTTCAAGGTGCAGAGTCTGGTCGTCTACATTCTACAAGCTGGGACAGCAGGCAGCAAGCCTCAGTTAACCTCCATTAAAGGGAAAAAGTTCTACCAGGTGCAACAGTGTACTTAAAGCTATCTTCCAAGCTTCTCCTTCGAAGGTTTAAAGAGTCTTTCACTTGATCAGTGAGTTCCAGGGAAAACCAAGTTGCTCGGTTTGCTCAGTATCTAACCAATAATAAATAATCCACCCGTAGCGGGGTTGATTTACTGCAGGGCGGGATGAATAAACACGAGGCTGCTACGAGCTCCAGATCAGCTCATACCAATGTATTGTAATGGCAGCTACGGATAAAGTGTAGGAATAACCCAATAAGGTGACATTAAAATTAAAATGATTCTGAAAATATGCGTATTGTATGCATATAATACAGGTCCTTCTCAAAATATTAGCATATTGTGATAAAGTTCATTATTTTCCATAATGTAATGATGAAAATTTAACATTCATATATTTTTGATTCATTGCACACTAACTGAAATATTTCAGGTCTTTTATTGTCTTAATACGGATGATTGTGGCATACAGCTCATGAAAACCCAAAATTCCTATCTCACAAAATTAGCATATTTCATCCGACCAAAAAAAGAAAAGTGTTTTTAATACAAAAAACGTCAACCTTCAAATAATCATGTACAGTTATGCACTCAATACTTGGTCGGGAATCCTTTTGCAGAAATGACTGCTTCAATGCGGCGTGGCATGGAGGCAATCAGCCTGTGGCACTGCTGAGGTCTTATGGAGGCCCAAGATGCTTCGATAGCGGCCTTTAGCTCATCCAGAGTGTTGGGTCTTGAGTCTCTCAACGTTCTCTTCACAATATCCCACAGATTCTCTATGAGGTTCAAGTCAGGAGAGTTGGCAGGCCAATTGAGCACAGTGATACCATGGTCAGTAAACCATTTACCAGTGGTTTTGGCACAGTGAGCAGGTGCCAGGTCGTGCTGAAAGATGAAATCTTCATTACCATAAAGCTTTTCAGCAGATGGAAGCATGAAGTGCTCCAAAATCTTCTGATAGCTAGCTGCATTGACCCTGCCCTTGATAAAACACAGTGGACCAACACCAGCAGCTGACACGGCACCCCAGACCATCACTGACTGTGGGTACTTGACACTGGACTTCTGGCATTTTGGCATTTCCTTCTCCCCAGTCTTCCTACAGACTCTGGCACCTTGATGTCCGAATGACATGCAGAATTTGCTTTCATCCGAAAAAAGTACTTTGGACCACTGAGCAACAGTCCAGTGCTGCTTCTCTGTAGCCCAGGTCAGGCGCTTCTGCCGCTGTTTCTGGTTCAAAAGTGGCTTGACCTGGGGAATGCGGCACCTGTAGCCCATTTCCTGCACACGCCTGTGCACGGTGGCTCTGGATGTTTCTACTCCTTACTCAGTCCACTGCTTCCGCAGGTCCCCCAAGGTCTGGAATCGGCCCTTCTCCACAATCTTCCTTAGGGTCCGGTCACCTCTTCTCGTTGTGCAGCGTTTTCTGCCACACTTTTTCCTTCCCACAGACTTCCCACTGAGGTGCCTTGATACAGCACTCTGGGAACAGCCTATTCGTTCAGAAATGTCTTTCTGTGTCTTACCCTCTTGCTTGAGGGTGTCAATAGTGGCCTTCTGGACAGCAGTCAGGTCGGCAGTCTTACCCATGATTGGGGTTTTGAGTGATGAACCAGACTGGGAGTTTTAAAGGCCTCAGGAATCTTTTGCAGGTGTTTAGAGTTAACTCGTTGATTCAGATGATTAGGTTCATAGCTCGTTTAGAGACCCTTTTAATGATATGCTAATTTTGTGAGATAGGAATTTTGGGTTTTTATGAGCTGTATGCCAAAATCATCCGTATTAAGACAATAAAAGACCTGAAATATTTCAGTTAATGTGCAATGAATCTAAAATATATGAATGTTAAATTTTCATCATGACATTATGGAAAATAATGAACTTTATCACAATATGCTAATATTTTGAGAAGGACCAGAAGGCTCCCACAGTTTTGTGTCAGTTTCTGTGTCAAAACGTTCAATTACCATGTAGATTTTTCATTTTTCATTGAAAAATACTAACAAATTAACAACTTCAAACATCAAACTGTATCAATTAATCACTTTTCATACAGTTAAATGTAACAAACAGTACTTTTACATATGTTAAAACAAGACAAAGGCATGCAAACAGCCATCAACAAACACTAAAAATGCTCAAGAAATATAAAAATAATTGTTAAACATCTTGATTAAAATATTTAAAAAAATATATAAATATATTTTTTAATAAACCTTACATACCCATGCGTACAACAGTTTTACATGACTTTTCAGATTTTAAATGGACTTAACTCTCTAATTCAACTGAGCCATGTAGTTCACTGAAAAGAGTTAGGTCATTTAACAAAGATATGATAAATAATTGCTGCAAAGTCAAATGTAAATCTAGAGAGCTTGGACAGAGCAGCGGAAAAAGCAAGGTTGAGACAACTATCAAGTTATGGCCCAAAATAAGGGGCATGAGCTTTATAGTGTGATTGTTATGCTCTTGCTGAGGGGGACACATAGTGCTCAAGCCACAGGTCAAATGCCATATAATGAGGTCCTTGGATGCTACAAGATGCATTGTTTGTGGAGTGAAACTATGGCACAATAGGGTGTTTGAGTGACAAGAAGTACTTTATCGGCTCTCCTGGGAGTTGTTCGGTCTATGCCCGATGAGTATCCTCTGTATCATCTATCACATCCATCACACACTTTAGCAACAGCCAAACTTGCAGTCTTAGTGAAAAATAATGCCCCTATTGTCCAAACTATCTCAACTACTTCTGTGTTCTGCTGTCAGGACTATCTGTATCAGTAAATATTACTTCAAAGAAACATATTTCTTATATAAAGTGGGAAGAAGATACTGAGCTATATCATTAATTAGAACCACACACACAGATGCAGAGATACACTCCTCATCAAAATGTTAAAACCAGCAAAAGGCTTTCAAGTACTTAATTTCAAACTGCTAGATGGTACCCAGGCTGCAAGTTAAGCTGCACAATGCAAAGAAACAGAAGCACGATACTGAAAATACAGCAGACAAATTATTTGAAACTAAGGTGCTCCCTTGAAAAGTCCAAAAGGGCAGGCTTGTGCCATGGGAGGAAACATGGTCTTTAAAAATATTTTTTGGGGATTGATCATGTCTACTTTTGGCCAGAAGCCATAGACAGGAGGACAGTGCCAGAGAGCATGTAGATATGTGGCCGATATCTGATCCATTGACGATTTTTCTGCAGTTTCTTTGAAAACTATAACTAACAGCAATTGACATACTGTATTTTTTTTAACCTTCCTGCCATAAGAGACCATTGATTATTCCTATTAGGAGCCAATGGCTAAGTCAAACCGTTTTCATTGTAGTAGATATAAAACATGGTTCTACTAATACTAAACAAAGGCAAGATGAATTATACTTGACATTTCAAAAAGTCTTTAGCATCTTATATTAATGTTTAGTTAAATTAGCACCGTTAGTATTACCCACTGTGTCATGGAGTGACATTTTGGACTTTGTGGGTTCTTGTGATGGTTTATTTTGTAATTTAGATTCTCCTTATGGCTCTTTGTTTATTTCTTAGGTTATTGTTTCTATGTTCCCCTCTAGTTTCTCTGTTTACTTTAGTTCATAGTTATTCTAGTTCTTTATTTCCTCCTCTGATTTATTCTCTTGCTTAGTTTGTGTTTTCTGTCCTTTCACTCTTCCTCAGCCTTTGTATTTGTTTCACCTGTTCCTGCTCCTTCCCTGCCCCCTTGTCGCACCTGTTCCCTGTTCCGTTGATTATCTGCTTTTTTTATTTCCCCAGTATATTAGTTGGTTTGGTGTCTCTGTTCTGGCTGGTTCCTTCTGTTATTCTGTTGATTATCCCTTTCCCTACCATGACTATGTTTTGTTTTTGCTTCGCTTATGCTTCGCTTATGCTACATTTTGCCAAAGTACCTGCAGTGTTATGAAAGTTTGGGATTTTGTCTCTGGATTCATACCTGCAGTGTTTTTGTTACGTTTCGACCTTTTTTTAAGAAATAAACAAAGAGCCATAAGGAGAATCTAAATTACAAAATAAACCATCACAAGAACCCACAAAGTCCAAAATGTCACTCCATGACACACTGTAAATATCAGTTTCTGTGAGTACGTGAATGCAGATCCTTAACTTTACTCTGGGATTTTCAAAAGATTGCCAGCATTTTCAAATCAAGCATTCTCCAAAACAGGCAGGTTGAAAGCTTACATAAATAAAACTGAGCAACTTTGATGTAATATGTTCCGGATGCTAAAATTGGCTCAGTGTCAATTTGCTCTTTACCAGTTAAATAAAACATCCCCAAGGCAGACACAAATTGACCTCCAATAGCAGGCAGTTATTTTCTGCAAAGTTTGGTACAAAATTATCAAAACTGCTGAAGTACAAAATGGCGAAGAATTGAACTGACCAGTATCCATCCGAAATATAGTTCTCTGTTGTAGCAGCCTGGATGAAAATTCCACATGCCTTCATAAAAAAATACAATTTCCCTTTAAATAACCTCTTACAGCTTTTATGCTTCTGCTGGCTTTTGTTTTTAAACACGTTACTTATAGTGAAAACACAGTTTCCATACCATGGACTGTTGTTGACAGCACCACGGAAATGTAGATTCACTAATCATAAAAACAATATATTATTGAGTTTCTGACTGGTTAAAAACTCAAAATAATCAAGTTGAATATGAGCCGATTCTGGTCACTAACTGATATCTTTATGTGTCTTTCATTCTCCAGTACATAAAATAACCTTAGCAGGTGCCAGAGAAAAATGTATGACATTTGAGCATGTGTGGATGCCATGTATATTGTTGTGTGGATTATGGGGTGTCACATCTGAAAAAGAAAGAAAAGAAAAAACAGGAATCCGAGACTTTAGTTCCATTCCTTCATGCCCTTACTGAAGGGAAAAACTGGCCAGCTGACAATAGATTTAGCTAAATTTGGCAGCAAATTAAAGTAAAGACCAACTTAAAGCAAAAGAACACTGTGACAGCTTACTGATGTCTCTCTTTAAAGAAGGAAAACTAGCAAGAAAACAGGAAAGAGAGAAAAAAGGTGTCAAAATATTTACAATTATGAAAGAATTAAAAAAAAACAGTAGACATGTTTTCTTTGTATTATACATGGACAGAAACATGTAGAAATTTATCAGTTTTTATTTCATTACTTATACAAATTGGTTCAAGAGTGCATATAGTAGTTGAATTCAAATGCAAATACATAATATTGTATCTATCTTCTTACACTGGGACTTTTTATAATAAATTTTGTACATACAAAAATTACCCTGGCAGCTTTTATTTTTTGCCAGTTTATATAAGTATTCAAATATTTCCTGATTTCTGGTTACTCCTTTAGACATGGTGAAGTAGTATTTTCCTTTTTCTTTTTTTGTCCCCTCTTTTTGGTGACTTTCTCTTTTCCACTATAGCTCACATCGGGATTCTCTATTATATCTATCTGCTATGGACCAATGAGCAGAGGTTTAACAGGATGAATTCCCACAGTTATCAATCAACTTTACTGACTCACATATTGAGAGAACCCCCATGGTTCAACATGCTAGAACCAGTTGACCTGTCCCCACTACCCTGCTCTGACACTCATGAGAAACCAGAAGCAGTGTAGGTCACCTTGGGGCTTAGAATCCAAAGACAACACCAGGAAGTCACAAAGAAAAATTCTGTTCCAAAAGTACTTACTTTGCAGGGTAGCTTGAGCTTCCCGCTGTGAGACGGAACACTTGTGGTATACCTACCCTAAGGCAAAGATTGAAAACAGTGCAAGACATAGAAAATGGGGAAAGGAGGGTTAAGGGATGCATTGGAGAGTTTAAAATGCAGCCCAGATCTGGTATATTCAGAACCCTAAAGGAGGAGGCTGGTGGAGGTGGGGGGATACACCATGAGGCCTCCTGCTGCGATAGCCAGGGCTTGGCCAATCCGTCAGCAAGCTAATCAAGCTGCTTTGGAGCATACAGGGACCCAGGCTTCAGACACTGGTGAGAAGCACTTAAGCTACAGCTTCTGCTGTTATATACTGGTCTGATTTAAGCTACTCTGGCAGCGCTCTTATCAGGACCCACAGTATTAAAGAGATTCTTACTAGGATGATCTTAGTGGCCCTCCTGCTGCGCTGCAAGGCACCCACAGCAAATCAGGTTCAGCTGCTATAGCAGCCTGAAACTTTCAAAGGAAGCTGTGTTTTTGCTGAGAACTTCGGTTTTTGGGTTTTTTTCACACCTAAATGTTTTTTTATTTCATCAAAGTAATGTTTTTTATCAGACAAAATATACCTGAGAAAATACAAAAATAAAGTTTTCAAATTATTATTTTATTTATTAAGGGAAAAATCTATCCAAACCTGCCCGCTCCTATGTGAAAATCATGAATTAAGTGTGATTAACCTTATCTATGAAAGGCTTATTTCAATTTCCTTAGCAACACAGGTCTGATTACCACCAGACCTACAATTAATTAAATATGAACCTGACTGACAATATCTAGCAAGCTAAAAAATATCTGCAAAAGCAGCACACTATGCACTCATCTAAAGCACAAATGGAAAACAAAGTCCTTGACATCTTCCAGTCTAACAAAGGTTACCGATTCTTTTGTAAATCTTTTCCATAAATCGAGAAAACATAGAACAGTGGTGACCCTTTCAAAGAGTGAGCAGCCCACCAAAATTATGAAAATAATGCTTCAATAACCCATCCAGGAGGTTATGAAAGACCCAAGAACAACATCTAAAGCCCTCCAGGCCTCACTTTCTTCAGCTGGCATCAGCCGTTATAATTTAACAATAAAAAGACAAGGCAAAAAAAGCATACATGGCAGAGTTTAAGATCAAAAAGAACAAAATTTCCTGTCTCATATTTGCAAAAAAAAAAAAAAAAGTAGAAAAAAACATCTGGATGACCCCCAAGATTTTTGAGAAAATATTCTGTGGACTGAAAAGACAAAAGTGGAACTTTTTGCGAGTTGTGCCTTCTACCTCCAGTCAAACATGTCGATGGCAGTGTGATGGTCTGAGGCTGCTTCTGTGTTTTGTAACATGGATAGGTTGCTATACCTGATGGAAGTAAAATTCAGCTCTCTGCCAGAAAATCCTAAGGGTGAATGTCCGACCATCAGTCTGGGACCTTATTCCCCAGTAAATCCAACTCTTAATGGCTAAAAAAAAAAGGTTTTAAGTAGCTTAATCAAAATGTCTAGCTACCTTAAATTCCTTTACAGGTATGTAAAAGACTCATTGCCAGCAATGGCAAATGACTGATGGAGTTCTTGTCACTAAGGGTAGTGCAACAAGTACTAGGTTTAGAGGGGAATTACCTTTTTCACACTGGGTAAGGATGGTTTGGATACTGTTTTTCAGTTTTCATATGAAATCATCACTGCATTTTCCCTTTGTTTGGTATTAAAATTTGATTTTATAAAACATTTAAGTGGAACAAATAGCAATAACAGAAGAAATCTGTGAGTGGGCAAATATTTTTCCACAATATTGTACAGGTCCATTATTTTTCATAATGTCATGATGAAAATTTACCATTCATATATTTTAGATTCATTGCACACTAACTGAAATATTTTAGGTCTTTTATTGTCTTAATACGGATGATTTTGGCATACAGCTCATGAAAACCCAAAATTCCTATCTCACAAAATTAGCATATTTCATCCGACCAATAAAAGAAAAGTGTTTTTAATACAAAAAACGTCAACCTTCAAATAATCATGTACAGTTATGCACTCAATACTTGGTCAGGAATCCTTTTGCAGAAATGACTGCTTCAATGCGGAGTGGCATGGAGGCAATCAGCCTGTGGCACTGCTGAGGTCTTATGGAGGCCCAGGATGCTTCGATAGCGGCCTTTAGCTCATCCAGAGTGTTGGGTCTTGAGTCTCTCAACGTTCTCTTCACAATATCCCACAGATTCTCTATGGGGTTCAGGTCAGGAGAGTTGGCAGGCCAATTGAGCACAGTGATACCATGGTCAGTAAACCATTTACCAGTGGTTTTGGCACTGTGAGCAGGTGCTAGGTCGTGCTGAAAAATGAAATCTTCATCTCCATAAAGCTTTTCAGCAGATGGAAGCATGAAGTGCTCCAAAATCTCCTGATAGCTAGCTGCATTGACCCTGCCCTTGATAAAACACAGTGGACCAACACCAGCAGCTGACACGGCACCCCAGACCATCACTGACTGTGGGTACTTGACACTGGACTTCTGGCATTTTGGCATTTCCTTCTCCCCAGTCTTCCTACAGACTCTGGCACCTTGATTTCCAAATGACATGCAGAATTTGCTTTCATCCGAAAAAAGTACTTTGGACCACTGAGCAACAGTCCAGTGCTGCTTCTCTGTAGCCCAGGTCAGGCGCTTCTGCCGCTGTTTCTGGTTCAAAAGTGGCTTGACCTGGGGAATGCGGCTCCTGTAGCCCATTTCCTGCACACGCCTGTGCACGGTGGCTCTGGATGTTTCTACTCCTGACTCAGTCCACTGCTTCCGCAGGTCCCCCAAAGTCTGGAATCGGCCCTTCTCCACAATCTTCCTTAGGGTCCGGTCACCTCTTCTCGTTGTGCAGCGTTTTCTGCCACACTTTTTCCTTCCCACTGAGGTGCCTTGATACAGCACTCTGGGAACAGCCTATTCGTTCAGAAGTTTCTTTCTGTGTCTTACCCTCTTGCTTGAGGGTGTCAATAGTGGCCTTCTGGACAGCAGTCAGGTCGGCAGTCTTACCCATGATTGGGGTTTTGAGTGATGAACCAGGCTGGGAGTTTTAAAGGCCTCAGGAATCTTTTGCAGGTGTTTAGAGTTAACTCGTTGATTCAGATGATTAGGTTCATAGCTCGTTTAGAGACCCTTTTAATGATATGCTAATTTTGTGAGATAGGAATTTTGGGTTTTCATGAGCTGTATGCCAAAATCATCCGTATTAAGACAATAAAAGACCTGAAATATTTCAGTTAGTGTGCAATGAATCTAAAATATATCAATGTTAAATTTTCATTATGACATTATGGAAAATAATGAACTTTATCACAATATGCTAATATTTTGAGAAGGACCTGTATGTTGTACTGAATGTTTGAATATTTTACCTTAACTTTGTTAAGGTTAACTTTGGGTGGACCTACGGTCTCAGAACAGTAAGGTATTATATTTGCAGGGGCAAATAAAGACAATGACTCGTCATCTTAAATAACCATAACAGGATATGAATTGATATCTAGTGTTTGAAAGGAAGAATGTCTTCCAAATGTCCAAATATACTGGAGATTTTTTTCCACGCTGAGTGAAGAATGAGGGAGAAGAATCTAGCAATAGAAAAAAAAAAAAAAACAAGGGAGGGGATAACGCTTGAATGATTGAAATCAGAAAGAAAGTAACAGGCTGCTTAGGCCATGGGGATCTGTTCCAGAGAGTCAGTGGGGAGCCCTTGTGGAGATTGCTTAGAGAAAATGCAAGGCCTCGAGGTAGAGGCAGATGCTATAGATGATAGAAAATTTGCAAATTCACTGCAAAAGTGTGCAGTGTACAGGAAAAAAACACAAGATGGAAGAAAGGTATTTTCTCCCTGTAGCATCCATAACACAGGTGCTGATGGCAACATGTGCAAGACAATAAAACATTTACAGTCATGTTGCACTGTGATACCTCTGCAGCTTTAAGACAATCATTCAGTTTATAAACACATACATGGAAAAACTAACTATAAAAATGCTTACTAGCTATAAAGGCTATGTATCTGGAAAATAATGTAACCCTGAGCCCATTCTTGAGGCCAGTTAACCAAATTTCTGTTAATAAATCAGGAATTAATTAACAGATAACCAGCCAGCTAATGCCTCAAGGTCTGTTGTATAGATGAAAAAATATTATATACTCCCCGGTGTCCATAAATGAAAAAGAAGAGTAAGCAAACTTTTTGGAGGTCTTCTCTTGTGTAACTCTGTGTCAACAGGGACAGCAGGAAAGCTTAGCATATTGCTTTTACATCATATTAAGATAAGCACGATGCTGTGTAAGGTCTTATTGGATCTCCAGCGGATAACGGCAGGACAGTGTTGAAGCTTCACAACATCTGCCTGAGTAATTAGGACTTCAGGGGATGATAACAGACAAACAAAAAGAACAACATAAAAAGGAGAAAGGGGAAGAAAAAAGACAGCTGAGCGGAAATGTCAGCAATGTAATCCCCCACCCCCGTGATTATTACAACCATACTGAAGAGATGTTTTGGGATTTAGATACAACACAATTGCGGCTGGCCAGTCTGTTTTATATTATTGTCAATCCTAAACCTTTCAAAAAGACCTGTAGCAAGTTCTTATCCTATCAAAATATCATTGTGTCACAGTGAATGAGGGCAACATGCAACATCATGAATACTATGCTCACTGGTGCAAGGTTCATCCGGCTGATCAGCGTCGCCACGGTAGTAGCCGTTGCGGCAAACACAGATTGTGGCAGCCTCAGCTGTGGATCGGCTGTTGGAAGGGCACTGCAGACAAAGACCTGGACCTTGGGTTGATTTGAAGGTACCTGGTGGGCATGCTGTGACAAAAAAAAAACACATTGTCAGAAAACAAATGAATGGGAGAAATTCATCAACCAAACACACTCATATGGAATGAGGCATACGGGGCTAATAAATAAATGTGCAAAAGTGATGAGGAGATAATACAATGTGAAATTATTAAAATATAAGCTGCAATTTATTTTTGTTGGGTCTATTTATGTCTCTCAATAACAAAGATTGTCGTCCAGCACTTTTATACCAGTGTTTAGACAAATAAGATTTTTTATGCAAAAAATTTATTTATAACCTATTAGGTACTTTGAGTAGGGCATTATAATAATTTATGCTGTCAATGTTAGGTTTTTATATGTGTCTTATGTTATGCTGAGAAATCGCAGAAAATCAACCAATTTTATCCTTGACCAGTCGGAAACTCATACATCTGATCCTTTTCAGGTTAGTGAATGCACTAATTAATAAGTGCTATCGCTGATGCAGCACTCTTTGGTGAGCTAGTTGTTGCCATGGAATAAGAAAACAATGTTCGCTGTTTTTTGAGAATTAGCATTTAAAAAAAGAAGAACCACAAAAGCTGTAAGTAGCTATTTAAATGTAAACTGTATTGAATGGAATGCATATTGGCCATTCATTCTTAAACACAGTGTTATACCACCTATGCTTCTTGTGAAAGTAATTATTAACTCACGACAGAAAGACAACAACTAAATATTTGGAAAGCTTCTAATAACAGCTCTCAAAGAAATATTAGAATCTGCAAAAATCAGTCAAATCTTGAGGACATATTTAACAAAGCTCTGATGGTTTTTCATAGTAAACTTCTTATCTAAGTTAAGATATAGAAGAAATACTAAACTTACATGTGCATCCACTTCAAAAGCCCTGATCTAGTACTTACCAAGTCTGGATCACGACAGATGCATGGATTTTTTATTCAATATATAACATCTTCAAAGATTTTATGTCGAATAGACTGAATTCACCCTGGTTTTTTTTACCCTAATAAACAGTCCAAAAGCTTTATGTTAAAAGTTGAAATCCCCCATACCCACAAGCAATTGGATTTTTATCACTTTGTCCAGTGGCACTCCCACATGTGAACATACATAGCCAAGGAACAATCAGATTATGGGCAGAGGTTATTCGTTCTTGGCCACAGCTGTGCAGAAATTTATTCTGCAGTATAACCAAGACTTTAAACATTCAGTCGGAGCGATGGTAGTAGCTGTACTAACACAAAGATCTGAGAATACTTCAGCAGTTTCGGTGGCACCAAATTGTCAGAGTAGCTGTGATGTGTCAGAGTCCTAAATTTTAAAGGCTCTGGTTGAGGACAAAGATTATTGTGGCTGATACCAGTGCCCCTAAGTGAAGGCAATAACCTAATCCATCTACTCTTGCGCCTCAAAAGGATACAAAGCTGAGGGGAATCTGTGCTGTGTGGAAGGATTTAATGACTATAATAACTATGATAAATGTCTGGTATTTTAGCAAGCTTACTGCTGGGGGTGGAAGCTATGGTGTAGCTGCACTCTTAAGGGGGTAAGGGTTATAAATGTAATGGGACAAGGTTGACTGATTGCAACAGCTTGACTGTAGATGTAGGGTATGCTCATACTATGTAAAAACAATTTTTTTTTCTTTTATAGCCATTAGGCAGTAAAAGGGAAAATTAGTCATAGAACAATATATGCAGGCATGATAAGATAAAAGTTTCTTACAAGATTTACAGACAAGGACAGAGTAATAGGATAACTTGTGGTAAGTATTTCAGGCACTAAAAGCTAAGATTTAATAAATGGGTGCTGAATTTGCTTGCAACAAAATGATTATGTTGTCTCTAACTAAGAGCCTTCTAGCATGATATAAAGAGCTTTTAATGGTTACAATGAAAATGAGCCGGTCCATTTCCTCTGCACCGACTGGTCAAATACTGAAGAAAGGAGCATTTTATATGGGAATCTTTCATTTCATCACCCATTTTTTTAAAGATGTGATTAAAATATGTTCTGCTTAATTAAAAACAGATAGAATAGTTTGCTGTGGCCGACAGGCACACCAGAGGCTAACTGATTGACCTCCTGTCTACACTCTCAACAAAACATACCACTACATTTGTTAGCTTTATTTAAAGACATAAATCTCATTAAGACACAGGGTCTACTTTTTAAAGTAACTTGTTTTTACATACAAGATGTTATTGTTATAACAAAAAAAAGAATCAGTTGGAATACACTACATAAAAGAGCAAATAAAAACAAAGACACTTGCCAAAAAAATGATTGAAAACCAGGTTAAGTGGAGCTTAATCCATTTTTGTTCAAATATGTGTAAAATCCAGTTAAATTAAGTTTGTTCCAATTCGAAGGAGCACTGTAGGAGCATGTTTTCCCCCAAAACCTGCAAAAACTGATGGGATGCTAATTGTAATAAAGTCTGTGAGGTGTATCTGTTATTACTTTGTTTAAGGAGCAAATAGGAAGGTAATTAAGTAAGTCACTTAGTGATGTATAAAGGAATATATACCAGTGCAACAGTATGCATGTGGACAATGAACGCCAGTTAGCCAAAAAGTATAAAGTGCAGTTGTGTGTAAAACAATCAGGTCCTGTGATAAATGTCGGTGTAGTCAATAGCTGCGTTTCCATTACAAATGCGCACAAAAGTTTGTCGATATTCTGCTAACCGAAAAAACACAATTTCATAGTTGCAGCATTTTGGTAAATAAGAAATGCAATTAAAGCCACACGTGTATAACTTTTTCCACGTGATTACATCACCCTCCTACTACTTCTTGTTGCCTTATTTGTCTTTTTCGCCAGTAGTAACATCTGGTTTTTGATCATGTGACTCTTGTGATGCAAAAAAACTGTTTCGCAAGTTTTGCAAAATACACCAATTTTGATACGGCCAAAAAAAATCACCTCATCCTAGCGCAAAAACTTTTTATCGAAAAACAGTAGTTTTTTATTTTTAAATGGCATGTTTCCATTAAGCAAACTTATTTTTGTAATTACAATTTGTGCAATTTAATGGTCAATGGAAACAAAGCTAATGTTAAGTAGGCACGTTCTGCGACAAGTCATTTTTTCACTCTAAATGAAAAGCTGGCATTAATTAAAATACCAAGAGATTTATTGCAAGATACAAATTCAACCACGGTATCCTGTGTGGACAAAAGTGCATTTTTTTTTTTTTTTACTTAATCCTTTTTGCAGGGACTTTCTGTCTGTGTTTGTCTTAATTTCCCTGTTTTTATATTCTCTTAATGTTCCCTTTTAGTCCATTACTTTGTTTACTTATTTCCTAGTTATTGTAGTGTTTTGTTACATTTAGATTACCTCTGTTAGAATTCTTCCCTGTATATCTGTGTCTACTTCTTTTCTCTTCTCCCTCAGCTCTCACTAGCAACGTTTGCATGGACATAAGTAATCGGAAAAAATGGCCGATCGGACTAATAATGTATCGTGTCAACATGTCAGTTGGAATATTCTGACATTCAAAAGGATCGGAATGAAATTTTAATCCGATTGAGAGGGGTGGTTTATGCAGATTGACAATCCGATCGGCATGCATGTAAACACTTGACATCAAGTTATTCTGAATTAGGCAAACTGAGTGCGCATGTGCACCCCACGTTAACATGACATATTTTCGACTTGAGTGGCTAGTCGCTCTGGCGACAGAATATTCCGATCCGCAGGTTTACATGACACATTTTCATTCCAATTGGCCGTTTTATTCCAAGTACTAATGTCCATATAAACAGTACAATCCAATTGTTTTTTAGTTTCTTATTCCAAATACATTTTAATCCGATCATGAAATTTTGTGCATGTAATCATAGCTACAGTCACCCTTCATTGGTCTCAGCTGTTTCTCATCTCATTCACCTGTTTGAAATGGCTTGTCCCTACTCTTCCCTCTGTATATATTCCTCTCTGGTTGTCTGTCTTATCGTTGTTTTCTTCCATTGTTCTGTTTCGGTCTGTTATTCTGCCTCATGGTTCCAGTCCCTGCTCTGCTGTCTATGACAGTTGTGTTGGCAATTATTAAACATTGTTTCATTTAACCCCTCTGCCTCCATGTCTACCTGCACCTGGGTCCAACTACAAACAAACTATGACACTTTCAGACAATATTATTAATTTTGAAAGCGCTCTGCACGTTTAACCTGGGACTCTTGGTGGGGGTCTTGCACCCGCCATATTTAAAAACAGAGTTTTGTAGCTGTTTTCTACTTTATACAAGATTCATATTTAAAAATACTTTTTGTGACAGAGACCAAAGGAAGAGGACATACATACATTCATTTTTTATTACTGCCACACACTGGACTGGAGATGTGAGACATTTTTCTTCACAACTTCTCTAAATGTCATTAGGCTGATTTAAATTAATTTTCTACAGCGTTTTTAGGCAGTGGGAAAAGAAAGCACACAAATTACCTGGGATTCCTTTTATACGGGTAAGAAGAATCCCAAGTATTTAAATCCTACGATTTTTGGTCAAAAGGGACTATTGTTTCCAACTAAAGACTTTTTCAAACGGGTAGCTTGAAAAACGGATTTTAAGTGGAATTGAAAAGTGTTTCTGGTTTGTTTCACACTGGTATCGAATTGACAAGTAGTTGGGAAGGTAACTCTGAAGAAAGAGGGGATCATGAAAGACCAAAATGCATCACCTTACTACAATGGCCATAAACACCAGATAAATGGACATACCCCCTTAATGTGAGATATGTAATGTCCACACAGCGTTTGTCAGGGGAACTGTAAACACAAACCTGTGTCTATAAGTGAGAGTGGGATTCTCTTTCTTGTGGGATAGGAGGTATGCAAACTCTGTTGACTTTTACCAGATTTCACATGTGACAAGATAAAGCTCCTTGTACTACAAGCATACTGAGACTCTTAAAAGTGCTCCTTTCTCATATGTGGAAGCACAACCCAGCTGCAGAGACATTTTATAAGGCAATAACTTCTGACAACATCCAATGTTATAAAACAATAAAAGCACAGATCAAAAATTACTTTCCAGCACAAGCAGTGGATGGAACCTACGTATCATCATATCTGATGCATGTATCACACATACATTCTGCGAGATGGCCATCTCAGAATGTAACAGGAAGATTTTACATGTGCTGAATTGGCTCTTGTGGAAACAGATCACTATGAGTTGTTCACTGTGAGGTTAATGAAGTGTGAGTAGAATGTGCACATTAGGTTCTGCCCTCCGGTTGTGTGTTTACATTCAAATCGCAGCTTCCCTGGACACTCATAAATGGGTAAAAGTGAAGAGAAAGGCAGAAGAGCCTGTGCTGATTCAGCTCTTTGAGCTAGCAGTGCTGCAAATGAGCTTCAAAGCAAACTGTGTGCAAGGAAAAAGAATGCACACACTCTCATAGTCATGTACACATACTCAGCTAAACATACACACCATAAAACCCAAAGAAAACATCAGCACTGACATAGAGGAATGAATCTGGTGACTTACAGAGCAGCACATGTAGTCACTGTTGACCACCATTACATGAGACTACATACCCACATTTTCTAGCATTTGATTATTATATGTTCAACAGAACCTGAGATGATTTAAGGCCTCTCCTTCAGAAAGTGGGAACGCTCTGATCAGCATTACAGGAAGGGAGATAAGTGACAGCCAGGCAAAGGCGAATAGGCAGCCACACTCATATCTGTATGTGCAAACATTTTAGAGACAGCAGAAGATTAATGTTTGGGTAGATTATAAGTCCTACCTTGGAGCTGAAGCTCCTTCTCTAATTGAAACATAATATGTGCATGAATCCAAACATTAAACTCATTAATTAACTGCTGACTGATCTGTGTAAGTGAGAGGAAAAAAAGAGACATGGGCAAGGAGAGAAAATTAGACAGTGTGATTCATGTTTGCAAACCCCTAAAACAGTCTTGTTTTAAAGGTTGGCAGCACTGGGTATCATTACACCATGCTTCACAGAATTGGGAACTAAGCCGAAAGTCTCCTCCCTTTATTTGTGAACATTTAGATTAGAGGAGACCAGGAGTTTCTGTGCCAAAGCCAAAAGATCCATCAATCATCCGATGTGTTGGGTTTTTTTTTTTTTGGAAAGGAGGGGATAGAACATTTGCTCAGCAAGTAATTAGTCTCCCTAATGGGATGATAACCCAAAACTGAACTGGCTGCATGTAGGAACAAAACTTTTATTCCTTTAAGGTTGTCCCAACAGGATTTTATCCTTATTCTCTGCCTTCACATGTTACTGAACTAATCTTTCCCCCACCTTTCCTCCCAGCCTCACTTTGATCCTGATTGACAGGTTTGAATCTGCTTCGTTTGGCTGTCTTTCTCTCTATCTATCCTTCTGTCTGACACAATCTGCAGCTGACAGAGATACAGCAGCAGTGAATCTCCACTCTCTCCCCAACAAAGTAACACAACGACGGCCCAATGTCAAAGCATGCCTGACCGAAAGACATGATGGACAACAGGTCTTCCTTGCACACCAGCATGTAAAACATAACTGTGTACTTAACCATCTAATAAAAAAGTGATTGTGATGTAAATGTTTATTAAACAGTATATGTATAAACTGCTAATAAGATTTTTTTTAAATCACTTACCCAACTCCTTAAAACAGAGACAACTTGGAGCAAAATTTAATTCATCATAAGAAAATGGAAAGAGTATGGAACAATTGCAAACCAACCAACACATGGCCATCAACTTAAACGGACTGACATCATAGATACACAATGATTTGAAACTTCTGCTGATACAAAGCAGCACATTATTAGCTGGGACATGGATTAGATTAGATATGAGCTTGTACCTATGTGCAGCCTTTAAAATGGATGATGTGCAAGCTCTGGAGGTTGACTAAACAATATGCTTGCTGTGTGTATCATGCAATGCAGGTAATGCATCAAATGCATGGAGCGACTTTCCCACTTTATCACGTGAGGTGCACGTTTTGAAGTCACAGTTTGAGATGTAGGACTAATGAAATTGGTAGTATACAAATGTTATTAGCCTCTCACGCAAGCATCACCAGCTGTGTGCAAGATAAAATTGGAAATGTAAAAGCAAGTCACTGCAGAAGCCCTGTGCAAATCTGGGCTTGGAAACTCAAATCCTATCAAAGTTAAAGACTACTAAGTCCTCCCCTGACTTTTCTGTTGGCTCACACTGTCCATCATGAATTAAAATTTTAACCAATAGAAATAGTTTGGTAGCAAACAGGAAATACAATCAAAGATTTGCAGCACTTGCTTTGGAGAGCGAATAAGTCACATTAAGCTGTAGTTTGGATATTTGTAAAATTGACAGTTTTACTGCACTCAAATATTGACTGCTACCACTGAAGTTAAATATGTCAATAAGAGATATCAAAATGTTTAATTGTATTTTTCTACTTATTTGTCAGGTTGTAGCTTTGATGACCCGTTACTTCTGCCAAACTTGTTAGAGGGTGTGGGTAACTGACAGAAGGGCACAAGTTTTGAGTTATTGCCAGTGACAGTACACTTTTTGACCTTCCTAAAGACACTCTTAACCCCAACCCTCATCCATCACAATGCTCGGATCACAGCCTTGAGTGGCTTTTGAACCATGCATACATCCCCTTAGTCCCATACACTCAAGCAGACAGTCTTATGATTGGGCCGAGACCCCAGTTAACCCTTATTTCACCATTTTGTTCCTCAGTCAGTCAGAAAGACAGCATCCTTGCACCCATGTCTGGTGGGACCACATGCCAAGAACATTCTGATTAGGTTTTTGTAAGAAAATCTGAAAATATTAACGAACTGATCAGGCTGTGCGACAAAGGGGATCACCAGCATCTAAAGACAAAAGGCAATCAGAGCTGCAAACCATTAGTATTCTGCCCAGCTTCTCATTGTTCGTTCTCCTTGTACAAACCACATTAAGACCTGTTTTTTGAAACTCGTGTATTTTATTTTTCCACAAGGTCATTGAAAAAAAAAAACAATACAATTATTTGAGACTGAGGCATATGTTAAAACAAAAACTTGTCAGAACCTTCACAAAATGCCTGCAGGATCCTGAAGGTCAGAGTAAAATGCCTTTAAGGTTTATGATTTATTCATTTAGAGAAACTGAATTTAGAATGCTTCTGCATGTATCTCATACATTGCCATTTCAGGTCAACGAAGACCAAATATCTCAGTGAAAGGCTTGGGACTTCATTGCATAACGTCTAACAAAAATGGCAGATTTTTTTATGTTCAGAGGCATCCTGAGTTTATAGTGCATAGCTGTTTCATTTCAATTCCCACTATGCCCTGTCAGCACCTTCCCATCTCAAAACAAAAAATGTAAGCTGCAAAAGACTGCCATTGTGGTTTTCTCAGGAATAAAGGATTGATCTAAACAAAGCAGAGTCTCTTGTGCTCTTGTGTTTTTGTTAAGAGTGGCGATACTGAGGAGTTCCACCCACATTACACTCCCCCTAATCATTAATCATCCATCCATTCTGACCCTGTCATAGCTTCTCTTCTAAGATAAGACACTCTCACACCTACAACCACCCACATACACATAAGTGCACTCTTGTACACACATGCTCGGTACTCTTTCTGCTTTCTTCATCCTCACGTAGACATATTCTCCCAACTAGTTGATGCAGCCATGTCTGATGCTGCTAAAAATTCCATGAACAACAGTTGAACACCCTTTGAGAAAAAAAAAATTGATATGTCCCCCAATTATAGAGCTTTTCCACCAAAGAGGCACCAGTTCTTAACCAGGGCTGGTGCTAGAAACAGTTATTAAATGGTTCTTTAAATGAATCGGTTTGGCTTTCCACGACAAGAGCAAAGTCAAAGTCATGACATTACATCATTATAAACGTCCCCGTTGTTTGCTGTTGGATTCTCTTTCTGTTTTTTTTTGGTTTTTGTGAACGACTATAATGCATTGAGACAATTTTACAACACCAGGCATATTACTTATCCTAGTATCCCTGGAAATAGATGCCATAATATCCTTAAAATTTAAAACAACAATTGGTGCCTGCGAATGTCTCACAATGCTGATCAGCTAATCCCTCATCCCCACTAGCAGCGCTGGAGAACTGGAGATAGACAGTATTTAGAGTAAGATCTCTTAACAACACCTGGTAATATTAAAAGGCCAACAGTGTTGAAGAACAGAGTTGGAAATGTTTATGGATTAAGTGAAATATAATCAAGTGTGAGCTCAGCTGTAAGCAGCACATTGACTTAACTAAAATAAACTGTAGCAAAATAAGAGATAGTCAGCTTTGGTTATTCTGACACAAATCCGACATTCTAATGTCATTGAAGAATGGTGTTTTAATGTCATTTACCAATCAAAAAATAAACTAACCTCCCAAGTTTTGAGCCTGGTGATTACAGCATTTTCAATGGTTGCTGTTCCCCAATAAGTCCACCCTTACCTCCTGACGAAATTAGTACTTTGTTTGTGGAATAGCTGTGGTTTGGCATTGAGCAAGATATACTAGATCATTTCAGTAAAGGATTAAGGCTATCCCCTCTGAGCTCGTACAATTCATACAAATGTCTGGTTGCCATGGTAACATTACACTGAATATATATGAACTCTCTCCAATGTTTCACGGCAGTACAGGCCACTACAAAGGGATTAAGGACATCCTCCAACTTTGTTTAATTTAATTCAATGCTATCATTGAGCAAGTATTTATGGTGCATGCGCAAGTGGTTTGTTCTGTGTATCTCTGTGTTGACAGGTGTTAGGGTTCAGTGCTGCTGTCACTAACAGAACTGAAGATAGTTAGGAGCCACAGTCACAAAAGTAATTATTCAAATTTCATAGAGGTAATGAAAAAGTAACAAGTTACATCATTTGATAAGGTAATCAAAATATTTACACTAATATTAGATTTTAATAGATTAACTTGTAACTGTAATCAGTTATATTTTAAAGTAATTTACCCAACACTGATTATCAGAAATATCATTCTGGTTCTTCAAAACACAGGTATTAAAGGTTTGATGCATAAATACAATTGACATTACCTGGCGTAAACTTGTTTCTGCTAGTTTTCTTTAAACACAAATGCATATTTTTGTTTTTAAAGATCATGCCACACTGATTTATAAAATAACGCATAGCAGTAAGAAACAATGTCAGAATACGTTTTTTGTTTTTACTCATTAGAGACTTTAAACTTCAATTGCGTTTCAGTTTCAAACACTGAAGTCTGAGTATCAGAAGATAAAGGTCAGTCTGCACTGTAGTTTTAGGTGTTTCAAAAAAATCAAAGTATATCTGACTACAAAAGGTGGAATCCCTCACCCAAAGAATAAAAGGCATGCGTGTAATTTCAGGTTGCTGTACATGCAGAAATAAAATTACACAAATATATAAAACTATATGATTGCTAACAAACAGGGCCTGTGTTTGTTAAATAAGAAATGTTCTCTTTCAATTAGAGTGTGTAAGCCTTAACAAACCAACGAACAATTTAGCAGACAGCCCACACCCCTGGGTAGGCAGTTACCATGGTAACCTCACAGCCATTTTTTTTTTCGGCCCACAGTTTTGCTTTGAACAGCCGGTCAATGACAGACCAGCCGACTGCGAAAACTGGCTTACTGATGGCGCCCTCATGAGATGTGTGTCTTCAAGTATATGTATGCATGTGCATGTACATGCATAATATGAGCATAATACCGATCAAGGGAGCTATAGAATATTTTAGCTCCACATTGACTCGTTACATCTAAGTGTTTCATTGGCAGTTAGCAGATTTGTCTGGCACAGTGGCTCAGGTGTGTTTATGCATTATATGCAAAAGCCCTGATTATATATTTCAAACTGAAGAGTGGCAAGACAAGGACGGGAAGAGACAGAGAAGATGAGGAGGTATTTGTATTCTAGGAGCTTCCACAATGCCAATCTATCCCTGGCTGGCAAGGTAGTAAAGAAAACCACCCTTCGAAACATATCGGCTCTCGGCAGGCAGTAACATGTGCTTGCACTACAATCAACACTGTAGTCAGAACCTAACAGGGGGCTGCCAGGCTCATTGCCCGCCACCAACTAACAAAGCAAGAAGGGGCAAAAAGTCTTGATGAATGGTGAAATCAGTCAGTGGGAATGCTGTTATAAAGACAAATTTTATTGTTTTTATTCACACAGCAATTGCAGCTTTGATTTAATCACTTTAACTTCACTGTTTAGGTCAACTGATTTTACAAAAGCAAGAAAAAAAAAACTTTTGTACCTTAAAAAATAAATACAAAATCAAATAAGCAACTTCTTTTTGTTGGTCAAAAATCTGTTTCTGTGTCATATAAATTTGTTTTAAATACATTGAATAAAGCCTATGTTGCAAAAAACCATAGCCTTTTCCTTCCTACCATTTGAATTTGGGAAAGACCTTTAGCTTCCTCTGTCTCAGCACTTATCCCCCTTTTTAAATGGATCTAGCTCATTTACTTCATGGCTAGATCAATTAATCCATAGTAGTTAACTGAAGATGCTCACTCGTGCTTTTTTGGTGCCTTGGCCATTGCTGTGCTCAATAACATTTTTAGTCTTAAGAGCTAATTTTCAACTGTTAAGACTTCTGACATAAGTAACTTAAACAAATAACTAACTCTGGACAAATACAGAGCTGGCCACATTTACTTGCACTTCTGGCACAGATACGTAGGAAGCCTAAAAATAAATGAATCTTTTATTGGAGCAGCATTATCTCACACAAAAAATGTGGAAAAAATCCACTATTGAGTTTATTTAGAAGGTAAAAAATACAAGAAGAAAAAAAAATAAAAATAAAATAACCCATGCCACAATTATTGTTATGAGAATGGAGAGAGAATGATCTTTGGCCATTCCTCTTTGCACAATGTTGCTAGATCATCAAAAGTGCTGGGCCCCTCTTATGCTCTCTTCACTTTAGGTAGGGACTATGCTAACCAAGGAAGAAGGTTGACAATGTCTGCTGAACCATATCTGTGTTGATATAACCCTCTGTTATGGATCAATATCAAGTTAAAAGACTTACTGATTGCTGATTAACTTTCTGTTTATTGTCAAAATCAACAGATGACAATCCCACAACATCATACTGTATGTCCTCCACCATATTTAAAAGTGAGCATGAGGTGATTTTATGTATCTCTATCCTTTATTTTCCACTAGACCCCCCTGGAGTGTTAGTTGGAAAAAAAAAAGAAGCTAATTCTTAGTCTCATCTGACCAAAGAACATTGCCCTACTAGAGTCCAGCAAGCTCTACATGTTTAAATTTTTAAAGGTAGGACCGAAATGACTTATTTTCTGGCATCACCCATAAACAATCATTTGTTATTTAGATAGCATGTAAAGATTGTCGTGGAGTCTTTAGGATCGCCAGGATGTCAAACTTTACTATAGTTCTCTAATTGAGAACTTTGGGGATTTTATTTGACCTCTTTTACCAAAATAGTCACTTTGCGTAAAGGCAAAATAAATTACTCTTCTTCAGTCATGATAGACAGTGGTTAAAAGAAATATAATTCTGTGTCACACTATATTTATATCCCAGGGAAACAGAAATGATGGATTTGGGTCAAATTCTTTTTAACTCTGATCACTTTAAAATAAGTAAAGTATAAAAAAGCTTCATTCATCTTTATGTTGAAGGGATTATTAGGTCTACTAATGATTTTGCCACCAGTAATTTGGAAAAAAACAAACTGTACATGGAATTAATGTATTCAACTTAAAGGTTGGAATTTTTGACAAGCATCTTATGTTACTGCAATAAAATAGGAATTCAGAACCACATTTTGTGAACCATAGCTAAATAACATTTAGGCAAAAAATAAAAAATAAAACAAATAGAAGCAATGACCTATTCAATTCTGAAATGTTGATATGCTTTGCAGCAAATGCAACCCAGATCATTGTATCATGACTTCTTAAAAAAAAGATTAACAATTATTTTATAAAAGCCAATTCCTCAAGGTTCCCTTGCAGATGTTTTTCAAAAGCTACTGTAACAGTATAATTAAATTTTGGGCGAGACAAAGATCTCTTCTTAGCCAACCAGGCTGGCCCATTGGGTTGATGCTGATCCCAGAGAGATAATTAAGAAAATAGAAAAAGATATTTGTCCAACATGTCTGTTAGACTCAAATTTGTCCTTTTTTGCAATTCAAAACCAAGCTCTCAAGTGATTGCTGCACAGCTGGTACCTGCTAGCATACTCAGAACAAACGAAAGTTAATTTGTTAACTGCTCTGTTCCTTTCTGTATGCCAATTTAACATTTAACATAATAACAATTATGGCTTAAAGCCCTTCAGGAACCTTTTAAATAATATAATACATTTAATAATAATGTATTGAATGGGTAACCTTTTTTCCTCAGATGATGAGTTAGCTAATAAATGTCAAAGTGTGGGAAGGGGGATAAAGAAGGATGAGGACATTATAGAGAAAAGATAAAATCACTGAAATACATCGGCTTTACAGTTAACTGTTTATACCTTATAACCAAACCTATTTATGCTGTAAGTTATAGGAATTTTCAGTTCAATGTGCAATATTGTGTATATTGTCAGTGTTGTTTATGCTTAGGTTTTATGTCCTTCTGTTCACTGTAAAAATTGCCCCACTGGGTATAATAAAGATATGAAAACCTGAACCAGCTCACCAATCTTTAGTTTTCTAATTGAGCATATCTATCACAATGTTCTCATGAGAATAGTCTGGCAAAGAAAGACACCCAACTATGACATGTTCACAAGGCTTATTGGCAGATTCCCACAATCACTGTGAAAACACAGTGAGAGACTCTTCCATGCTAAACACTGCTGCAACAAAGAAATCTGTTCAACTCTGTACCAAATAAAAGAAAAGAACGAGAATCTGCATTGTTGTATGCTAAATGAGTCCCTTTAACAATCACCAACTAGCTTGCTATGTTTGAAGGTTAAAAGGCTAACAACACAGAGGACCTATATATTAATATCATTATCATTTCAACATATACACATAAACATTTGCAAATTAAAAGCAACTGCACTACCTTTTGTCATGAGTTATTGAAAGTAGTCAGTGGGGTGATAGCAATAAGCTTTATCAACTCATTCCAGTTGTTAAGGGCAACAAACTGAGATGAGGACTAACAAGATATGGTGCACACTTGTGGAATATTGTGGTAATAAAATTACAGGAGCAGAAATTGCGTGTGTCATTGGAAATGTTGAAAAACGTGTAAAGGTAAGCAGCAATTTTGCTAATGATTGTCTCATAAGTAAACTGATACCAACGCAGCATCCTGCAAGAATGGCGTGATGGCCAGTTGACAAGTGAGTACAGATTACAATGGTGATAGTTTGCAGTATAATACATGACACCATGCTTATGAAGAAGGTTTTTGGAGGGAGTCTCATAAACAGTGACAGTGTACTTCAAATTAGGAAGTATTGTCATTTTGACCAGGGTATACAATGCTGAATGGGTGAAAGATGATTTATGACAATATGGGAAACTGATTCTTGGTTTGACTTTAGAAAGATAAGAATTAATGTGATTTTCACACCCCCGTTCGCTATTTCCCATCTGTAGTCGGAGGCTGGGAGATGGAGTGGGCCCTCTAGTCGGGTGTGGGCTGGGGTTGGGGGTCGGGTCTTGGGGTTTGTCTGGTGCTGGGCTGGCGTTTCGGCTCTCTCGGGATCGCTTGGGTTCCCTTGGATCTCGGCCCCCGGCTTTGGGCCCTGGTCTGCCGGCTGGGGGGTGCCGGGCTCCGGCAGGGGGGGTCTTAGCCGGCATTGATTGGGATATGGCCCCGCTTTGATGGAGGGGCTGGCCAACTGGACTGCTTGGTGGCCATGCGGGGTGCCACCCTGGCCGTGGTGCGCCATGCGGGGTGCGGGTGGCCGGCGGGCTGAGGCGCCCCCGGGGTTTGGGGGTGGGGTTGGCCGGGGTCACCCGGGTCTGGGCGGTGACAAAGCTGTCTGCCTGTCTGTGTCTGCCCCAGGATGGAAGGTTCCGGGGGCTGGTTGCCTCTAAGGGGTACCGGCGCCTGGACCTGGGAGTATAGAGTATGCATGGGGAGTGTGAGTGAGTGTATGACATCCATTGTTGCTTATCCTTACGTTGGGTGTGAGTGATTTTATGTGTATGCATGAGGGTGGGAGTGGGTGATTGTGACTGTGTGTGCCTGTTTTATTCTTGTTTTTGCTTGGGGGGTGGTGTGTCCCGGGGTCTTGGGCCTCTGGGTCCATGGCTGGATCTGCTCGGGCGTGGACGGCTGCCGGCGGGGCCTGTGGGTTCGTCGCTGCGGCTCCCTGGGGCTTCTGCACTGTCGCTGCTGGGTGGTTCCCCTGGGACTCTAGACTGCTCTTCTCTGGGGGGGGTTGCGGTAGTCCCGGCAGTGGTTCTCTTGGGATTCCTGTGCTTTGGGGGACCTTTAGATGTCTGTGGCTCGGATCTCCTCAGTGTCCGTCCAGAGACCATGGGGCAGGCCTGTGGGTCCTCACACTCGCTATTGCATAGTTTTGTGGAGAAACCTTGTATACAAAAGCGCGTCCACACCCATACTCACAGGTGTTAAGCTTCAGGTGTTGACAGATACACCGATGTTCTATATTGGGCTGCACCTCGCACTAAGTACATTTTACATTCAGAATTACCGTGTACTATTTTGTTAAAAAAAAAAAAAACAGCTGCAGGTGTACAAGCAAGCAGGTTGTAATCTTGTATTCTCTTCATCCTTCATCCTCCACTCTTTCCTCTTTTTCTCCCCTTTTTCCCCCATCTCTCTTTTTTGAGCTTCTTTTTTCCTTTTCATTTCAGTCTCCATGTCCGTAACAATAGAAATATTCCCAAAGAAGTTTATAATAAAGTTTCTTTTATAAATATCAAGCAGAGCTTTAAAGCATTAGCTATGATGCTCTGCTTGTGAAAGTAAATCTGTTGGGCAATTTCTTGGCACTCAGACAACAATTCTGAGCGATACTCTGCCGGACAGGACATGGTAAAAAAAAAAAAGAAAAAAGACTGCCAGGGCCATATGCTGTACGACAGGTCAAACCATGATGTTCACACCTGCAAACCTAACTTTGGCATGATGCTTTTGGGGTGATATTCAGAACCATTCTTCCTGAAACCATGGTGTGTACAATGACACCCAAAAAGTTTAGAATTTACCTCACGTGACTAGGTTTGGGTGTATTCTACTTGTTTTTCAAGGGATTGTCCAAGTAAATTTTAAACAACCATAAAAAAAAAAAAAAAGAATTAATGTGATTGTCAAAAGACAGGGTTAGTTTGGTTTTTCTTGCATTTATAAGAAGATGAAGCTTAAAGAAGGCATGTTGAATTCTATTGAAGCTGCATTATAAAGAGGTCAAGGCAGCCTTCACAGTTGGACTAGATGTACCCAAAATGGTGTCATCAGAATGTAAAAGGATAAGAGAACTGCCAGCAGCATAACCTAGATTGTTTATATTGATCTTGACTAGGGCTGGACTTGGTATAGATCTCTAAGTAACAACCATAAAAAATGGCATAGGATCAGGATGAAAACTGACAACCAGCATTTGTTGTACACGATCAAAAATTTTACATTTAACCAAGCCATGCCACGCCACTGAAAGACCAATATCTGTAAACCTACTGATACCTAAGATGTTAGGGTTAACAGATCTAAAGACTTTAGCCAGATTGACAAACACAACCATACAATATCCATTGTTGTTGATAATATATGAGATGTCATTTAACATTGTTGTCTGATACACCCATGGCCAGCTCTAAAGAAAGACTGCATTGATCTTTGAGGATCCATGTAATAGTGTAGAGCAGGACCCAAATGGAAGGAGGAGGCAGGAAGCAGGCAGATGGAAAATAAACAATTTTACTTAAGGAAATTCAAAAAAGCTAGGGTCCAGGGAGGGGGATGTATAAAATAATACATCACAAAAGCACCACAAGGAAACAGGGTGGTAGGATTAACAGCATGATCGACTAAGAGCTGGCTGAGAGATATTTAAACTGGAGAATTGACTACTGAACAAGGAGAAGGTGGTTCATCAGAAACTGGGTCCAGCTGTGAGGGAGGCAAGTAAATGAAATTGAATTGAGGAAATGGAAGAAATGGCTGATCAGGAACAATGGGTTAGATTATAAACACATATTTAATAAAAAAAATAAAGCTGAACACAAAAACAAAAGTCAGAAAGATTATGACAAAGTAAACAATTCTCTGTGCACCTCATGCTCATGCAATGGCTTAAAACAGAAGTAAGAGTTGCTTGAAGGGTAAGGATGGAAACTTAGAGCTGCATTATTAAGGGTCACAGCAGTAGTAGGCATACAGTATCAGTAGCAAAAGAATGACAAGAGTTAAGAAATGTTTTGTTAAAAAAAAAAAGTCCTATGAGAAGGAATACTTTTGCAAGGTGCTGCAGGGTTTTGAGAGCTCTTTGATGGCGAACCTAAATTACCAGAAAAAGCAACAAATGTATCATAACAATGTAAAAAAAGAATTTATTCCACCATATTGTGTGTTGATATGTGTTGTTGCTTTTATGCCTAATGGTGAATAAACATAAAGATAAAATGTTCTGCATCAACAACAACAACAAAAAATAGTACAAATTATAGGGGAATCGTGGCTGAGTAAGGTAACTGGACTGAGGGCAATATAGTCTGAGAAAGCCAAACACAGAGAAATGGGAAAACGGGAGCAAAACAAAGTGAGGAAAGCACTCAGGAGTACATCTTGTCACTCATATTGTTGGTGTCAGTGTCCCACAATATGTGTACTGTCTGAGTGATTCAGTCATTTCTCATTGCATACTTTGTGAGAGCTGTCATTTCTAGCCTAACAAGAGGCAACTGAGAATGAAAAAAACCTAACTTTGCTATTTGTATTAGCCAATGTAGGCAGATCCATCCATGATCCTTAGTGGGAGTGCTTTCATGCATACTAAAACAACAGTTTTATTGACATCAGGCCCAGGCAAGACCAGAAAATCTCAATGGATGAATGACATGAATAGAATAGAAATGTCTTTCCTACACTGCAAAAACAGATGGATGTCTTAAAAAAATATTTTGTGGTGTTGTGTGAATAGGTATAGGCTGACCTCATTTCCTGGCACGCAATGCCCCTGCAGCTGTGAGATTCTCTAAAGGTGACTAGACCAACAGCACATCTATATTCATGTCGTATTTACATCTGACTGACCTCTTCAAAACGTTATCAGTAAGCTGTATCTCCCTCCAGACAAACACATGCAGACAAACACACAAAAATGGTGTGGGTGATAGCGTACCTCAGCCCCATCCCACCTGTCCAAATCTGGACAGAGCTGACCTTTATCACATAGTCAATATGCCAAAGGTATGAAACAGGCACACACGTGTTACGTACATACTGCGTGCTTGTGTGTGCTTTTGGGATCTCTTTGCCCTCATGCATTCCTGGATTGATGGGGATGGAGAGCCATTCAATAGGATGAGGAATGAATGACATACTGATGGAAGACAACCGAACTGGATTTTGAAAAGAGAAGCAGGTGTATAGATATATAAAAACACATATGTAGATTTTTAAAAAGACATAATACCAATGAAAGTCTGATCTACAAATTCTAATCTTGGATAATCAATATTTTGTCCTAAATATCTGTAACCACGAGGCTATAAAATATTTTTTTTCTTATATGTAGCATCAAAGAATTCAGCTGCAACTCTTAATAAATCTTAATGAAAAATAAAATGTAATTCTCCAAAACTCCAACAGGTTAGAGAATGGATTATAGTTTTATGAAAGACAACCTGTCTACAAGTGTGTTCAACAATTTGCTTTGTAAAAATACTGTACATGATGTGTACAAAGAAAAACAAAACAAAAAAAATAAATAAAACCTTGGAAAGCCTTGGGCACAAGTGAATGCACAGTCCATCATAAGACACACGTTTACACACACACCTTTAAAACACAGCTTCCACTGACAGGACATATTGGATTAGGACTGATTTTTTTTTTCTTGGCTACTTCTCAGAGGTGCTAGATTAAATGCCATTCCCACTTTACTAGTGATGTCTTGAAAATAAATCATACTATCCATACAATCCAGTAAGAAAATACACACCCTTGTGTACATATAGTGTACTCTGAAGCAGACGTGCAAGCACACACACATAAATACACATAAATTTCACAATGGGGGATATATAACATGTTGGTGCACCTAAACACTAAAGCACCTGTACGGTTCAGTGTGTCTGCTCTTTGTATTTCAATCACTGAATCGATGGTTCTAAATTGATTGTAGCTGAGCAGGGGCCAGAGATGTTCCCCATGGCTTGGTGCCCTAGCCCTCTATTGATTAGATCTGAGAGAGCCAATTGCTTTCACACTGGATTAAGGTGTTCTGGGGCAGTGAGCACATAAAAAAACACAAAGAGAGTCAGATACTAAGTAAGGAACAAAGAGAAGAACAGATCTGAGACCAAGTACACAACATTAACATTTTTCCAACACCCATACACAGAATGGGCACAACATTCAATAGACATGTAAATACATTTGCCTGCACAAACTAACCTAGCTGAAAACACACTCAGATGTAGGATGCTCAAATGTCTGCAAATTGACACAGACATAGTTTTGTGTTGCAGTCTGTTTCAGGGCGACTAATACTGATCAAAGGTGTAATTTAATTCAACCAAGCAGCTAAGAAGCCCAGCATAAAAGCAATATACTTCTTACCAACTGTCAGCTGAATGAATAAAATTAAAACGTTATTGCAATGTAAGCCAGCTTTATAACATGACTTCTGTACTGAATTGAATGATAAATGAAGTGTATAAGATGGATCAGCATTTTTTTCTCAAGGCAGCTTCTTGTTTCTGTCCATCAACTTTAGATTCATCTACCTAACATTTGTATTCTTCTGGGGACAGTGTCATGCAAGGCAACTTTTCAACATCCCATCAGTCTTTTATTCCATGAAACAATTAGCTGCTTCTAATCGGGATTATGTATGCAAGAAAGCAAAGGCAGAGATTGGAGCTTAGAAGGGTCTACACTATCTTCCTCAACATGGGGCCTTTTGACGGACCAATTTTCATGCTCCGAAACACATTCTAAAATGAAGGGGCGTCCAATTCAGATTAAGCGCTTATGAAAATGTAGTGTGCATAATGACAGCCGATGAGAACCCAGGTCACAAGAGTCAGGAAGAACACCCCTCAGTCTGGGTGCTTCTCAAGGCATTTCTTGGAGAGTTGCAGTCCTATTTACAGGGCATTAGGGAGTGTTAAGGCCTCACACTGACTTTGCCACACAGGCAGGCTTAGTATGCATTTGGACAATACCTCTATTGTCACACTCCCTCTGTGACTGCTCTCCCAGCACAACACTGGAGAATAGGACAGTGGAAGATAGGGAATTAAAGAGGCAAAAAAGATGAGATAGAACTCAAAACAAGGACATAAAGAAATAGGATAGACTAGCCCATTGATGCTGGAAAGCGTGTGAATCACACACACAAAGGTTAACTTGAAATTGCACCCACACTAGCGTGTTTGTGTGAGTTCTGTTTATGGGAGTCTTAAAAGAATATTGGCAAACGTTATGAGAGTGTAAACACCTAAAATAGCAAATGACCTAATGATAGGTCAGTCATTGTAAGTTGTAATAAAAAAGCAAGTTATTAAGAAAGTCAGAGAGAAAGATAGGTAGGTAGAGAGAAAAAAAGACATTGAAAAACTGATGTATTGTGCAAGAATGTGTGTTTTTTGTCCCTATCTCTCTCTGTTGCGTTCATTCCCCAACGGGTCTTATTATGCTTCGTACTGGCTCCAACACAAAGCAGTGTCTTTCTATCTCAGCCCTTTCAGCTCCCCAAGAGAACATTCCAGACACAGCAAATCCATTTGTTTGTCAGCCATAGCTAGACTAATCAGATATCATTCTTTCTCAGAAGTGTACCACAGTGTAAAGTGGGCTAGAGCTAGACTCATGTTGGACCAGAGCTAAGATAAAATCATATTTTTTTCAGACGCTTTGTATGTGTAAGCATTGTGCATAGACATCCAAAAAATAATTTTAAAGGCCAAAATATGATGGAATTCAATGACATAAAAGTCACCTTTTTTACTAGCCTGGAAAATGTCCCACCACATAGACATGTAAATATAACTTCAGGTGTGTCCCTTGGTACCTGGTTCTGGCAGACAAGACTGTGTGGATTTGTCATGATTTGTAGGTTTTTAAGTTTTGTTTTACACCTTGCTCTTGCCCTCTCACAATTAGTGCTGTTACATGCTAAGCTGTAAGTTTTTTTTGCAATTAAATCTTTTTGCACTTACCATGCTGCCCTCTGCCTGCCTGGATTTTATTTTCTTTCCTCGGAAGCGAAAAAGAGTCTGTGCCGCTCTGAGGGGCTGCCAGATCTGCAAACACCATATGACAGCTCTAGGTCCGCGATTCCTTATGGGACCCTTTAGGCGCTGCATCTCACACCACAGAGTGTCAGCCAGGCCCCTCTACTCACACCACGGAGAGTTCTTCTGACGCCTCTGCCTCTGAGGGTCCGTCCAACGCCTCTGCCTCTTAAGGGGAGCCCTATGCTTCAGCCTCTGAGGGTCAGCCCAATGCCTTCGAAGGGGTTGTGGAGGAGGTGCCTCTTGTTCAGGTTCCAGATCGCTTTGATGCGGGGTGCGAGGAGGAACCACCTCTTGTTCTGGTTCTATAGCCCTCTGACAAGGGATTCGAGGATGAACTGCCTCTCGTTCTGGTTCCAGAGCTCTCTGATGAGGGGTTCAAGGACCAACCTCTTAGTCTTTAGCCAGATACCAAATCTCATGATTGGCCTCCAAGTCTGGAGCATCAACCTCCAAAGTTCCTGCCTCCTCTCTGCAGCGACCACCAGGCCCTCGTCTTCGCTGCTGTTGCCAGCCACTAAGGTCTCTACGAACCTGCCGGTCTCCAGGTCCTCGTCTTTGCCAGTGTCGCTGGCCGCCAAGATCTCTATGCCACTGCCCCCCTCAGGTCCTTGTCTTCACTACAAGTGCCAAGGACTCTACACCACCACCGGCCTTCTTAACTCTTTGCCTGCACAATATGAACTCCGTGTCGCGTGCCTGAACTCAATCCCCGCATGGGACTACCTCTGGGTCATCCGCCCGAACTCAGTGCCGACAAAGGACAACCTCTGTGTCACCTTCTGGAACTCTATTTTTGTTTTCTTGTTTCAGGCCCTCCTTTCATGCCCTCTGCCCACCTGGTTCGGGTTGTCTTGTGTTTGTTTCAAGGCCTCCTTCCAAGGACCCCTCCGTCTGCCTGGTTTGGGTTGTTATTTTGTTTCATGGCCTCCTTGAGGACGTCCCTTGAGGGAGGGGTTTTATCATGATTTGTAGGTTTTTAAGTTTCGTTTTTGTCCTTGCTCATTATTGTTTGTTTTCTAAGTGGTGCTTTAGTTCCTTACTTGTTCTGTTTTATGGTGCATTTTATGTTCTGTTACTTTTGTACGTATTTTTTTGGTTTGATTGCTTTCTTGCATTTTTGTTCATGTATTTCCACAGTCAGCCTGCAATCCGCTTCATTTGGTCCACCTGCTCCATACCCATTAGTCTCACTGTTTTCACTTGTGCAATGTCCTATATATACTGTATACCCTTCAGTTCTGTTTGCTCATCGCTGGTTTATACTGCCATATACTTACCTGTTTTACATCATTTTAAATCTGTTTTGGTTTACTTCTTGGTTTTCATTTGTCCATATTTAGGGATCAACTGACCATCTGGTGATAAAGAAGTTCAATGGTGCCCCCAAGTAGTCAAATAATTATTAGATGAATTAATCAAAAAGTAGGTTGGGTGGAGGTCAGTTGAAGCTGCTCCAAGCATTCAGCATGCAATGATGAGTGAATCTTCATCACAGCTTAGTATGAGATTAGCAAGCAATTTTATGTGGTCTTTCCTGTGACCTTTTAGTAGAACTTGCATAAATATTTTACCAGAGCCACATATGAGTGGTTTACATGCTGTCTCTAAGTTTGGATGCTCACACTATTTTTTTTTTTTTATATGCCCCAACAATCTGTGGCAACCTAGTTTTCTAGTTCACTAAACATTGATAAAAAAAAAAAAAGTTTTATATTGCGTGTTAATATGGACCCTGTATTTTCTCTAGACGATAAATAAGGTAATTGTGATATTTTTTGTGTAATTTAGCTAAATCAGAATTTAGACAAGCAAGATTTTTTAATCCCAAGAATTTCATACCTGAACTTTACAGAAAATCACTTACTTATAGAATATGAGAATAATAGTGACTCAACTGAATTGGGAAGGCCTAATTAGTTGGTAATCTCTGTAGCAATACACCAGATCTCATAAAAGCAAAAAAATCCATAACCCATTATTGCCAGATTCCATTTGTAAGAGTATTAAAGCAGATAACCATGATATCAGTGTGTACACACTCTTCTCTATAACCTCTAAGTCTATATGTTCCTACAATCCATATTTAACAAATTTGTTGTATATTTTTAAATGGCTTATATATTCTTCCAACTAATGTCATTATGTGCTAAGAAAAATGTTTGAGAACCAAAACAATGTCTGTCTTATTCAGCTGATTTACAGAAATAATGGATTTTTCCATTATATGTCCTATCGTCTATCTATGTTTGATTCAATTATATTTTATATAACACGAGTTTTGTTTAAATATTCTGTCAAAACCCTTAAGAACAGAAAGTGTACTACTCGGGCTGTTATCCCTATACAGAAAGACAATGAGATAATATATGTCAGGGTGTGTCACTTTTTGGACTCTGTGTTGGTTTTGTGTTTTGTTTTTTTCCTCATTTATTTTGGGTGTTAGGTTGTGTTTATCCCTCCTCGTTCATAGCTCCTTTAGTTGACATGACCGAAGTTGACATGAAGGATGACCTTTGGGTTCCCGATGATCCTATGGTCATATGCTGACATCATCGAAGCCACGCCCCCTGAGAACCAGAAGTCACTATTTTTACTGGGAAAGGTCGCTATCTGGCTGTCTACACTCAATCAACTTAAAACTGTGTCAGGTGACTGATAACTAATGGGTCTAACTTCATTTGAAGCACAATTACTTTTCATAAAAGGGCACGGCCGTAGTGGCATGGCGAAGTTGGACATCACGTCATGGCCATACGTTTGGCTTTAATTTCCACATACATCATCTGATCTGCACCAAATTCAATGTGATTGATCCTAGTCCAGTCCCCAACAGAGATCTGATGACATGTTGATGGGCGTGGCCTAATACGTCCATAGCGCCCCCTAGAAAATAAAACTAAATCAGCCCCAAGCCATGCTTTGACCGAGGAATCTGTAATTTGGTAAACATATGTAACTTGTCAGAACCTACAAAAAAGTCTCTTGGAGCATTGATCCAAACACAACAGAAAGTCAGCCATCTTGGATTGAAGTTGCCATTTTGACCCTGGTTTTGCCCTTTCTAGCCCGCATATCTGAGCGAACTCCTCCTATACCTTTTGACTTAGAGACTTGAAAATCACTCAGTATACTCTTAAGGCACTGGGGATCAAAAGCTTTTGATACATGAAAGCGTGTGGGCGTGCCCACGCCTCAAAATATGACTTCTCGCCATAAAAGACGAAATTGATATAGCTCCTACAAGGAAGGTCACAGAGACCTGAAACCTTCTGAGATTGATCTGCCTCTGGCCCTGAACAATATTCACTGATCAGATGCTGACATCATCAAAGCCCCGCCCCCTGAGAACAGGAAGTGTCATGTTTTCCGTTAGAGAGTAAATTTTTGATGTTCTTCACCTAATCAGAATCAGAATCAGCTTTATTGCCAAGTTCGTACATACAAACAAGGAATTTGCCTCTGGTACACTTTGCTCTTTTGTTCTGTTTTTGCATTACAGAATATACAAATGTACAATTTACAATGTGAAATATACACATATCTAATAAAAAAAGGTGCATTTGTAACATCTGTATGCTGTTGTTCTGTACTCTATTGAATGTTCATCAGAGAAACAGCCTGGAGGAAGAAACTGTCTCTGTGGCGGCTGGTTTTAGTGAACAGTGCTCTGTAGCGACGGCCTGAAGGTAAAACTCTAAACAGTTGATGTGCAGGGTGTGTGGGGTCGGCAGAGATTTTGGCAGCTCTTTTCTTGACCCTAGACCTGTATAAGTCCTGGATGGAGGGAAGGTCAACTCTGATTATTCTCTCTGCAGTCCTGATTATTCATTGCAGTCTGGACCTGTCCTGTTTTGTGGATGAGCCAAACCACACTGAGATGGATGAAGACAGGACAGACTGAATGATGGCAGTGTAGAAGATGACCAACAGCTCCTGTGGAAGGTTGAACTTCTTGAGTTGCCTCAGGAAGTACAGTCTCTGCTGGGCCTTCTTTCAAACAGTGTCTGTGTGTGAAGACCACCTCAGGTCCTCAGAGATGGTGGTTCCTAAGAACCTGAAGTGGTCCATGGCCGATGCATTGTTGTTGAGGATGGTGAGGGTGGTGTATGGGGGTGGTGTTCTCCGAACGTGCACCACCATTTCCACAGTCTTGAGTGGGTTCAGTTCAAGGTAGTTCTGACCGCACCAGTGTACCAGCCGATCCACCTGCTGTCTGTATGCAGACTCATCACCGTCCTGGATCAGTCCATGACAGTGGTGTTGTCTGCAAACTTAAGGAGTTTCAGACGAGTCCGATGAGGTGCAGTCATTTGTGTACAGAGAGAAGAGGAGTGGGGATAGAACACACCCCTGGGGGGCACCAGTACTTATTGATCTGGATCGGGAGAAGATGCTCCCCAGTCTCACCTGCTGCTGTCGGTCTGCCAGGAAGCTGTTGATCCACTGACAGGTGGAGGCTGGGACGTTGAGCTGTGTGAGCTTCTGGTGGAGGATGTCTGGTATGATAGTGTTGAAGGCCGAGCTGAAGTCTACAAACAGGATTCTGGCATACGTCCCTGGACGGTTGAGGTGTTGCAGGATGAAGTGTAGACCTAAGTTAACAGCATCATCTGCCGACCTGTTTGCTCGGTAAGCAAATTGCAGGGGGTCCAGCAGGGGGCCTGTGATGTCTTTCAGGTGCTTCAACACCAGCCGCTCAAAGGATTTCATGATCACAGACGTCAGGGCTACAGACCTGTAGTCATTTAATCCTACGATGGTGGGTTTCTTGGGAACCGGGATGATGGTGGATCGTTTGAGGCAGGAGGGGACCTCACATTTCTCCAGTGACTTGTTGAAGATCCTTGTGAAGATCGGAGCGAGTTGATGTGCGCAGGGTTTCAGGCATGAAGGGGAGACGTTATCAGGTCCTCCAGCTTTCTTTGTTTTCATGTGGTGAAAGAGCCAGTTTACCTCTTCCTCGGAGATCTTTAGTGCAGGCAGAGGATCTGATGGTGGGGGGTTGGTTGCTTTATGGGAGGAATTTGTTCCTGAATGGGATGTGGAGGAGATGATTTGAGGTGTGAACGGCTTCTTGTCATGTCTGCAGTAGAAGCCATTCAGACGGTTGGCCAGGAGACGACTCTGTTCAGGATAGGTGGAGGGGCTCTTGTAGGCAGTCAGGTTTGTCAGACCAGTCCATACAGCTGAAGTGTCACCAGTAGAAAGGCTGTTCTTAAGCTTCTCACTGTAGCTTCTCTTAGCTGCTTTGATCTCTTTTGTTGGTTTGTTCCTGGCCTGCCTGTACCGCGCCCAATCTCCACTGCTGTGAGCTTCTTCCTTTTCCCTGCGCAGATTCCTGAGGTGTGGAGTAAACCATGGCTTATTGTTCGCAAAGGTGCAGAAGGTCTTGTTCTGCACACACATGTCCTCACAGATACTGATGTATGATGTCACCACATCAGTTAGTTGGTCAGTGGCTGAGGTTTCAAAAACAGTCCAGTCTGTGCATTCAAAGCAGGCCTGTAGCATCTGCTTTGATTCTTCAGTCCACTTCTTAACAGTGTGAACCTTGGGTTTGGAAGCTCTTAGTCTCTGTCTGTAGGTTGGGATGAGGTGGATAAGATAATGATCCGAAAAACCCAGAGCAGCCCTGATAACAGCATGATATGAGTCCTTTAAAGCTGTGTAACAATGGTCCAGTGTGTTTTTGTCTCTGGTGGGACACATAATATGCTGTCTGTATTTGGGGAGTTCATTTGAGAGGTTTGCGCTGTTAAAATCTCACAGTATTATGATGAAAGAGTCCGTGTATTTTTTCTCCAGGTCTGTAATCAGCTCGGCAAGATGTTTTTCAGCAGCAGAAGTGCAACCATGCGGTGGAAAATATGAGCCGATTATTATAAACGAGGAAAACTCTCTCGGTGAATAAAACGGCTTAGAGATTATGGAAAATGACTCCAGATCCGGGCTACATGTTTTTCCCTTCACTTTTACGTCTCTGCACCAACCTTCATTTATATAAAAGCACATTCCGCCTCCTCGCCTCTTCCCCGATAGCTCCGCGCTGCGATCCACTCTGAGCAGCTGGAAGTCCGGCAACAGCAGTGCGCAGTCCGGGATGTTTTTACTCAGCCATGTCTCGGTGAAGCAGAGAACCGCTGATCCGCGGAGGTCCGTGTTTTTACTGGTGAGAAGAAGCAGCTCGTCCATCTTGTTGTTGAGAGAGCGGACATTTGCCAGGTGGATTGAAGGCAGTGGTGTGCGAAGTCCTCTTTTGCGGAGCTTTACCAGCACGCCAGCACGCTTTCCCCTTCGACGTTTTCGGCCCAGGATCCCATATAGAGCCGCAGCTCCGCTTGCCAGGAGCTCAGTGAACCTCGGAACGATGAAAGATGGTGAAAAAAACCCAAGAGAGGACTCTCTGATGTTGAGAAGTTTCTCTCTACTGAATGAGACCACAGGATTGTGGCCCGACACCACAGAACTGTGGCTCGAAAAACATAAAAACACACAAAATACAAAAACAAAGAGAGAGCGAAGCTCCGAGGCTGCCATCGTCGGCGCCATCTTGTTCATGAGGTGGCTCGGGCATCTATACCGGATGGCTCCTGGACGCCTTCCTCTGGAGGCGTAATCAATGTGAAACTGTCCCAAGTAACAGATAACATGAGGGTCTTAGACAGTACTGACTGCTTTAGCTGGAGGGTGTGGCTATGATGGCGTGGCGAATTCTGATGTCATGCCACGGCCATACGTTTGGCTCTAAATTACACATGCATGGTCCAATTCAGTCCAAAATAAATATGGTTGATATTTGTTAGCCCACAAACACCTCTATTGGATTACATTGAAATTTGGATCAATAGCGTGCCCTAGGACACTTCAAGGGCTATATCTCCCTCATACATAATCAGATCCACTCGAAATGTAGTATACATGATCATGAGTTAATGATGGCCATGTTGACACAGTCAATAGATGACATCACTTTAGCCCCGCCCACTAACAAACAAATGAGTGTAGCTTCCATATGGAAGGTCCAATTCACTCCAAACTGAATATGGTTGATCTTTGTCAGCCCCTAAACAACTCTATGGGATTACATTGGAATTTGGATCAACAACATCCCCTAGGATATTTCAAGTGCTCAATCTTCCTCATACATCATCGGATCCACTTGAAATGTAGTATATATCATCAGGGATCAATGCTTAACATGTTGGCACAGGCAATTCTTGACGTTGTTTTAGCCCCGCCCACTAACAAACAAGTGAGTGCAGCTTCCATCTGGAAGGTCCGATTTTCTCTAAATTTTGAAACATTCTCGCCAAACCAAAACTCTGCATGACCGAAGATCATATGACATGTGGCTTACAGTGCCACATAGCCTCGACGTGTTAAAGTGAAGCAGTGTTATCGTCGGTGGCGTGTAGGAGGGGATGCCAGGCACCCGAGGTCGCTCCACAGAGTTGCTCTGAGATGCGAGGGCCTTCAAGGCTGCTTGCAGCTTTAATTAATGTTGTTTTTCTTATGACTCAGTATGGTTTTATCTTTGTTGTAATTGTTGCTATTGTTATTATGATTATTATTATTGTGCTCTGTTTTCCTTGGGTTCTTTAGTTTAGTTTACCATCTAGTATCTCTGTGTTTTATTTATGGTTAGGTATTTGTTCTTCCCCTTGCACTCTTCTGCTTATTAGTTTCTTTTTCTGTTACTCCTCTTCAGTTATTTTGTATTCGGTCTTTGTTTTCTAGTCCTCCCAGTCTGGTTCTCTAGCTTATTTCTCCAGTCCCTCCTGAGAGGTTAGTTTAGTAGTGTTTACATTTTGTTTATAGTTATTCTATTCTATGTTTTCTGCCTTTCTCCAGTCAGTTCAGTCAGTGTGGTTTTAGGTCTGTTTACTTTGTAATCTGGTTTGCTTTATGGGTTCCTTGTTCGATCTTAGGTTAGGGTGTTTCTTATGTTCCCTCTAGTTTCTCTCTTCATGATTATTCTTAACTCTTATGCTTCATTTGGTTATTTGTTTATAGCTTCGTTTCAGTATTGTTTATTAGTACCTTCGCCATGTTTTAATCTATGTATTAGTTTCACCTGCTCCCTCTGCCTTCCTGCCTCCTTGTCACACCTGTTCTTAGTTCCTGGATTACCTGCCTTTGTTCTCGCTCTGTATATTGGTTTTGTTTCATTGTCCTTTGCTGGCTCCTCCAATCACATTACCTGATTAAGTTCAGTGTTTGCTACGTTCCTGCAGTACAATTCAAGTAAGTTTGGACTGTCTCGAGCTTGTACCTACTGAGCGATTTGCTATGTTTGCTTAACCTTTGAATAAAGCTGAAGCCCGTTTACAAAATGCTGCTGCCAAGCTCCTGTCTACACTTCGGTCCCCCTCAAACCCCACCTTGACAATATCACAGTTAAAGAAAAATATTTAGAACTTTGTTACATGCAGATTTCATGAAATGACAGGTATGCTTTACAAAGCAACAATGGTTTTTACAAGCAGTATTAATTATTGACATTACACCTCATCTCTAGGAATCATTGAGCCAAATCAGTATGAACATTTTGGCTCTGTATGGGTGTATGAGACAGTGTTGTTAGTTCTCTGATTCTGTAACACTGGCATGCTACATGAAAGAATGCATCACTATACTATTGTGCTGCCTTTATAACCACCAAGCAAGATCAGCAACAGTGGTAAAATGATGGTGTCTATTTTGTAGCATTATAGGAGAAGCTCTGAGTAAAAATGACAATAGGAAGATTTTTCTCAGCATGGACTGAGACAGTACATAATGATCAATAATATGCCCCTTAGACCATAGAGAGTCTTTGTCTTAAATTAGAACTTGGTTTTCTGCAAAACCACATGGCTCAATGCTAAATAATACAGCCTGAGTCAATGAAAACACGTAATTACACACAGACACCGACATAGTGAAATGCAGATTATGGGAAGTGTCTAATTGCTGGATAATTGCATATTGTGGAGGTTGTGAGGACGTGTTTGATGTGACCTTCCAGTTATAGGAAGCTGAGATGGTTTAGGATAATGCATGGTGTCATAACATAAATTACACCAACTTCATTTTTTCACATAAGTTTAATCAGGGACACTTAGGGAGCATTTACTGAGAAACTCTAATGTGGTTTGCTTCAAGTGTGCGAGGATTATAGCAAATATGATCAGGTTATGAAATTGGACACGCAAAGTTTAGCCAGAGGTGATGGGAACCGCGTGTCTGGGTGCATATACACATGCACATGGCAACAGCAGGCTTGCCACAGTGGATAATTAAGATGTTTAGAGAGCTTAGGTGCTGTTTTGATTTCAAACAATGATACACATGATAAACTAAGCACAAAATTGCAAGATTTAACCTTTGGGTTAAATAACTGACTTACTTTAAAAGCAAAGAATAGTCACACAAATGTCTGGAGTTATGTTATTTAATATATAAAAAGTTATTTCCCAAATAGCACCAGGAATAAAGTTTATTTTATGATACAATTCTACCTTAATGTAGTTATCATTGACAGTGTACCAACAGTTATTAGTCAAACTATAGATGTCAGTCCAATACAACACACTCCACTTAAGAAATAGTGTTTATGTTGGATAAGGGGTGGTAAAGAAATTCATTATTTTCAGTTCCATTATTTGACTTCTACATGAAGCTGGTGCCTATCTCCAGCTGTCTATGGGAGGGAGGCAGGGTATACCCTGGACAGTCCATCGCAGGGCAACACAGACACACACAGGACAAACAACCACGCACACACATTCAGGCCTAAGGGCAATTTAGAGAAACCAATTAACCTAACATTCATGTTTTTGGACTGTGGGAGGAAGCTGGAGTACCCGGAGAAAACCCATGCATGCCGAGGGAGAACATGCAAACTCCATGCAGAAAATCCAACGGCTGTGGACCACTTCAGGTTCCTAGGAATCACCATCTCTGAGGACCTGAGATGGTCCTCACACATAGACAATGTTCGGAAGAAGGCCCAGCAGAGAATATACTTCCTGAGGCAACTCAAGAAGTACAACCTTCCACAGGAGCTGCTGGTCATCTTCTACACTGCCATCATTCAGACTGTCCTGTCTTCATTCATCTCAGTGTGGTTTGGCTCATCCACAAAACAGGACAGGTGCAGACTGCAACGAATAATCAGGTCTGCATACAGAATAATCAGGGCTGACCTTCCCTCCATCCAGGACTTATACAGGTCTAGGTTCAGGAAAAGAGCTGCTAAAATCTCTGCAGACCCCACACACCCTGCACATAAACTATTTGGAGTTTTACCTTCAGGCCGTCGCTACAGAGCACTGTTTACTAAAACCAGCCGCCACAGAGACAGTTTCTTCCTCCAGGCTGTTTCTCTGATGAACATTCAATAGAGTACCAAACAACCTCATACTGAAGTTGCAAATGCACCTTGTATATATGTATATTTAAGGACATAAAGATATATGCATAAATATATTTAAAATATATTTAAAAACCCAGAGACCAAAGTGTACCGGAGTCAAATTCCTTGTTTGTATGTACGAACTTGGCAATAAAGCTGATTCTGATCTCTAGTGATCTTGGTGTTCCTTTGTCCACTGTGCACAACATAATCACGAACTTTACAACCCATGGCACTGTAGCCAATCACCTTGGATGTGGACAGAAAATAAAAAATAGTTTGAAGACTGCAATGCAGGATAGTCCCGACAGTGGATTAGTAGCCCCAATCAAGTTCCAAAGCAATTCAACATTGACATTTGAATAAAATTAAATGCTATAGCAGGACGCCCAGGGTGACCAACTGCTGACACAGAGACATAAAAAATCTAGACTGCTGTTTGCCAAAACATATGTAAGTAAGCGAAAATACTTCT
Source organism: Girardinichthys multiradiatus (assembly GCF_021462225.1). Lineage (NCBI taxonomy): Eukaryota > Metazoa > Chordata > Actinopteri > Cyprinodontiformes > Goodeidae > Girardinichthys > Girardinichthys multiradiatus. Next base: position 21,762,184 of record NC_061799.1, read on the forward strand.
GGGAAAATGTATTTTGGACAGATTAGACCATAGAGCTTTTCATTCTACTTTTTCCGATAACATATTAAAGGGTACAAAGAAAAGAACACAGTACCTAGAGTCAAGTATGGTGGAGGTTTAAAGATGTTTCGTGGTTCTTTGCTACAGGTCCCTTGACTGTGTGTGAGCATTAAATCTGAAGATTACCAAAGGAGTTTGAGTTACAATGTAAGGCCCAGTGTCAGAATGTCATGCGTATTCCAGCAGGAATACAATGATCCCAAACATACTTCAAAAAGCAGCCAGAAATGGATAGAAATGAAGTGCTGGAGAGTTCTAAAGTTTCCACCAATAAGTCTGGATCTAAGTCTCACCGAACATCTTTGGAGAGATCCTAAAACTGCTATTCAAATATTAGGGACCTGGAGAAGTTTGCAAAGGAAGAGCGGTACACAATTCAGCTTGAGAGGTGTAATAAGGTTGTTGATGATATAGGAAGCAATTGATATCAGTTCTTTTTTTTCAAGGGATGTGCAAAAAATACTAAGTAGAGGGTGCCAATGGTTTTGTCTGGCTCCTTTGAGTTTTACATGAGTCTTTGCCATTTGCTTTTTGACATTGTTCCACAACACACAAAGCAAATACAAAACATGTGTAATTGCAAAACATTTTCTGGGAAATAGGCTTTATTTTCTTGAAAACATTCTGGGGCACCAACAATTTCATCAATTGTTTGCACATTGTTCATGTGTTCGATACTTGTTCCCAGTGTAATTCCAATTTATTACCCATAAATTCCTTTGTGGGCTAATTTGCTTTGATTTCTTTGTATGTGTGGATTACTTCAGTTCTTTCCAATATCTAGTGTATATTTAATGTAAATATGCCCCGTTATAAATAATAAAAAAAATACATTCTGCAGGTGTCATGAGCAGACGTATATTGGGCCTAGCATAATTGCAATCCAATTCTCATTAGATCAACCATGTGCAAGTGCCACAGGGTAACCTTGACTAGCTTACATTTATCACAAGGAAGCATCAAACCCTCCATGAAGCGAGGAGAACATTTTCTAGAAGTGAAATGTGTCCTTCTTCTGTCAATCTGAGTAAACGTGACTGTTTTATTAGAAGAACAGTACATTTTGATAGACACTCATGAGAGAAAGGGAATCAACAAAAAGGCAGCAATAGAGACAGGGAATATTTGTACTTTCTAAATGAAGGAGATACTCTGTGAAGAGGCTTACCTTGTCTCCTCATTACAGTCTGTCGGAACATATTCCAAAGTGGGACAGATTAGAACAAAGGATGGGTGAAGTGCAGAGAAATATTGGTAGACCTGCCCAAACTGAAATTTTACTTAGCAAGTTCAAAGAATTTTAGTAATAATGTATTTAAAGTATTTCAAATATATTTAGGTGCATCAAGTGAGCAATTTGATAAATGGGAGTCATGGCTGGTGTAAGGGGGTGGAAGGGAGTCCCTCACAGCAAAAGGTTTTTGTTTAATTTGAGCAAAGGTTCATGTAGACAATTTATGCGGGGATCCAGCCATCCGGTGAATGTTTGAGGTCCATTGTCTGTCTCCCTGTGCACTGTCCTGTCTCTGACTGACCTCAAAATCCCAGAGCCCACTCCAGAGTGGAAACAGGAGAGAAGAGTCTAACAGTATACCACAAGGAATAAGTATGTGAAGAGAAACGAATGAGGTCTGCCTAAATAGACAGGAGGAGAGGTTAGGTCAAAGTGGAATCTCCTGGAAGAAAAGTGCAGTGACTGAAGAGAAGACAAAGTGAGAGATGACAATAGAAGGCTTGGGAAAAATACACAGCCTGAAAGCAACTAAAGGTCTGCGAACAAGACATAAATTGAAAAGAAAAACAGGGAGAGGAGAGAATAATATGAGTAGGTCTATGTGTCCCTCCTTGGGGAATAAGAACAGTCCTGTTTGTGGTAGGTATGTCTTTTATGTGTGAACAAAATCTCTTGATTCCTCTTGCATCATTAGAGACTGTATGTCCTTGCAGTGAAAGCAGTGCATCTGTGCCTGGGGTCATTATAAACACTCTCTAGGCCTTGAATTCAAAGATTTTTTGTTCGGGTCATGCTCTATCACAACTGCTCTCTACCCCGACCCCCATTCACCCTATTGAGAACCATGGAAACAAGAAGTCTTTCACCCTCTTCTTGTTGTCTAGCATTTCTCTGTCTCTTGCTTTTACTGCTTCTTTTTGTCACTACCACATTGTGTCTGACTGCTGTAAGACTAATAGGAACAGGAAGAGTCAGATGCCTACTTAATTGGGCTTCAAGGTGACTTAGTCGATGTTAGTGGGTGTGTATTTTGTTGTGTAATGGGGAATACACATGGATGCCTCCCTGCAAATGAAGTAAATTCAGTGAAACAGAAGTAGACAAGGCCAAATGGGCTGGAATTAGCTCTAATAGGTTGCGGGGTCTTTGCTGGTCCTATCCTGTCAGATGCTTTGCAGTCTGTTGAGATGTACAAAGAAGTAATAAAAACCTCATTGGAGGAGAAATTGTTAAACGAAAAGTTTTACCGCAAATAGTCAAACTTTAAAGGTAAGAATAAATGCAAAGTGCAGTAGGGATTCAATGTCTGCTTGTGCTTTTAGGATCTGAAAGCATTATTTAATTTTTGTGGGATTCGATATTTATGATTATATTCATGTGGAGAAAAAAAACAGCTATTAGATGTTTATGACTATGAACCCTACAGAAGTGTACAAAATGATTTAAACAGTTTTATTGTAGGGGTTAAAAATGTGATTTAAAAAATGCAGACAGAAAATATTTCTCATGTGTGTGTTTGTGTGTGTGTGTGTGCCACATGATAGCAGCCATTAGACAGGGGTAAGGTATTCATGATGAAATGGCACTTAGTTCAGGGATGAGAACTTGTTCAATGGGCTGTGAATCTCCTACTGCCAATGTCAGCCTGCAGAATGTTAAATAAAGTTATTTGAATATTTGTTTTATTAATGTGCCCACATGTCAAAAGCCCGCTGGAGTCTAATAGTAAGAAAAAAAACATAACAGAAGATTAATATTGCTTTGTGGGTCTATAGGACTGCAATGATGAGAAATTATGTAAATACACAACTATATAAAAACATAACCATGGATATTGCATTGGATTTATAGACTATGAAAGAATGCAGTGGTAGGCTGAAGGAAATTTAAATGACAAAGTTGTGAGATGACATCACAGAGTATATATCTTCAACATGTATATAATTAAAATTTATTTAAAATAATCCTTCTTTTTCTGTGGGTCTGAAAGGTAGAGGGAATACAAAACCTGCTCTCATTCTAGACACCCTAATCAATTGGAAAGTTATCTCTAATTCAATTTTCTTATCTAAAATTATTAAGAGAAAACTTGCTAATCAATTGTGTGAGCATTTGGACCGTAATAATCTGAAAAATTGCAGTCAGGTTTTAAAACTCATCATAGCACAGAAATGGAATTTGTTATAGTCACTAATTATTCTCATGGGCCAAAAAGTGGGTGTGTGTCCATCCTGGTAGGACTCACTGCTGAATTTAACACAGTTTATCACAATATTCTTTTACAGAGCACCAGGCTGGTTTGTATCATATTTGACTGACAGATTCCAGTATTTTTCATATTCCTTGTGCAACAGAGTTATTTATGGAGTACCACATGATTTAATACTTGGGCATTTCTCTTTACTGTATATATATGCTTATAGTCATCCTTCCTTCCTAAACCTAAGAGCGTACGTTTTTAATTTAAGAACAATAGTCCTCATTTTCCCTCCCATATATTGACCTACCCCTCCTTGAACCACCACCTTAACGTGGTGGAGGGGTTTGAGTGCTCAAATTATCCTCGAGGCTATGTTGTCTGAGGCTTAAATGCCCCTGGTAGAGTCTCCCATGGCAAACAGGCTCTGGTGATGGGTCAGACAAAGAGCGGTTCGAGAATCCCTCATGACGACTACAGAATCGAGGCACGTGACGTCGCCCGGTACGGCGGAGCCGGGGTCCCACCCTGGAGCCATGACTGGGGTCGGGACTCGTCGGAGAGCGCCTGGTGGCCGGGTTGCTCCTCGCGGGACCTGGCCGGGCCAAGCCCGAACGAGAGGCGCAAGACCATCCCCCAGTGGGCCCACCACCTGCAGGGGGAACCGTGAGGGACCGGTGCAAAGAGGATTGGGCGGCAGACGAAGGTGGAGACCTCGGCAGCCTGATCCCCGGATGCTTAGGCTGGCTCTAGGGACGTGGAATGTCACCTCGCTGGGGGGGAAGGAGCCTGAGCTGGTGCGGAAGGTCGAGAGATATTGACTAGAAATAGTCGGGCTCGCCTCCACGCACAGCGTGGGCTCTGGAACCCATCTCCTCGACAGGGGCTGGACTCTCTTCTACTCTGGAGTGGCCTGAGGGGAGAGGCGGCGGGCTGGGGTGGGTTTGCTTGTTGCTCCCCAGCTCAGCCCTCTCCCACCATGAGGGACCATTGAAAAGAGAATCTGGCAGCGGACGAAGGTGGAATCCTTGGAGGAGTCCTCGGTGGCCTGATCTCCGGATGCTTAGGGTGGCTCTAGGCACGTGGAATGTCACCTCGCCGGGGGGGAGGGGGGGAGGTGGAGGTCAAGAGATATCGACTAGAAATAGTCGGACTCACATCCATGCACAGCGTAGGCTCTGAAACCCATCTACTCGAGAGAGGCTGGACTCTCTTCTACTCTGGAGAAGAGACAGCCTGAGCTGTCAACCGATCACCACCTAGTAGTGAGTTGGATTCGCTGGAAGAGGAGAAAGCCAGACACACTTGGCATACCCAAGCACATAGTGAAGGTCTGCTGAAATCATCTGGTGGAGCCCTTGGTCAGGGATGTATTCAACTCTCACGTCCGGGAGAGCTTTGACCAAATTCCAGGTGAGGTCGGAGACATCGAGTCCGAGTGGACCATGCCCGTAGCTGAGGCCGAAGGTCTACAGTGCCTGTCCCCAAACCCGGTGGTGGATACCGGCAGTAAGGGATGCTGTCAAGCTGAAGAAGGAATCCTATCGGCTGTGGTTGGCTTGTGGGACTCCTGAGGTGGCTGACGGGTACCAAGAGGCCAATCGTACCACAGCCTGGGCTGTGGCAGAGGCAAAAACTCAGGCCTGGGAGAAGTTCGGTGAGGCCATGGAGAAGAACTATTGGTTGGCCTCAAGGCGATTCTGAAGAACCGTCCGGTGCCTCTGAAGAGGGAAACAGTGCTATTCTAACACTGTTTACAGTGGGATGGGGGGCTGCTGAACTCAACATTTTCGGGTGGTGGAAGGAGTAGTTCGAGGATCTCCTCAATCCTGCCGTTACACATTCCCTGGTGGAAGCAGAGGCCGGGGACTTGAGGTTGGACTCTTTCATCACCCAGGCTGAAGTAACCGAGGTGGTTAAAAAGCTCCACAGTGGTAGGGCTTTGGGGGTGGATGAGATCTGCCCTGAGTACCTCAAGTCTCTGGATTTCGTGGGGCTGTCATGATTGACACGCTTCTTCAACATTGCATGGCGGTCGGGGACAGGGCCTCTGGACTGGCAGACTGGGGTGGTGGTCCCCCTTTATAAGAAGGGTGAACGGAGGGTGTGTTCCAACTATAGAGGAATCACACTCCTCAGCCTCCCTGGTAAGGCCTCTGCCAGGGTATTGGAGAGGAGAGTCCGGCCTATAGTCGAACCTCGGCTTCAGGTGGAGCAGTATGGTTTTCGCCATGGAGCACTGGACCAGCTCTACACCCTCTGAAGGGTACACGGGGGTTCATGGGAGTGGACCCAACCGGTCATCATGTGTTTTGTGGACCTGGAGAAGGCATTCGACTGTGTCCTCTCGTGGTGACCTGTGAAGGGGGTGCTCCAAGAGTACCGAATTGGCGGCCCTTTATTAGGGGCCATCCGGACTCTGTACAAGCAGAGCAGAGGTTTGGTCCGCATTGCACTAGGTCGGACCTGTTCCCGGTGCATGTTGGACTCTGGCAGGGTTGCCCTTTGTCACCAGTCCTGTTCATAACTTTTATGGACAGGATTTCTAGGCCCAACCAAGGGCCGGAGGGGGTCTGGTTTGGGGACCAGTGGATTTCTTCTCTTCTTTTTGCAGATGATGTGGTCCTGCTGGCCCCCTCTAGCCAAGACCTAAAGCATGCACTGGGGTGCTTCGCAGCAGAATGTGAAGCGGCTGGGATGGAGATCAGCTCCTCCAAGTCCGAGGCCATGGTTCTCGACCCGAAAAAAGTGCCCTGTCCTCTTCAGGTTGGAGGGGAGTTCCTGCCACCGCAGGAACTCCCCTCCAACCTGTTCCCACTTACAAGTATCTTGTTAACGAGTGAGGGGAGAATGGAGCGTGAGATCCACAGACGGATTGGTGTGGCTGTAGCAGTAATGGGGACACTGTGCCTGTCTGTTGTGGTGAAGAGAGAGCTGAGCCAAAAAGTGAAGCTCTCGATTTACTGGTCGGTCTACATTCCTACCCTCACCTATGGCCATGAACCTTGGGTCATGATCGAAAGAACGAGATACCGGATACAAGCAGCTGAAATGAGCTTCCTCCGTAGGGTGGCCAGGCACTCCCTTAGAGACAGGGTGAGGAGCTCAGCCATCCAGGAGGAGCTCGGAGTAGAGCCGCTGCTTCTCCACATAAAGAGGAGCCAGTTCAGGTGGCTCAGGCATCTATACTGGATGCCTCCTGGACGCCTTCCTCAGGAGATGTTCCAGGCACGTCCCACAAGGAGAAGGCCCAGGGGACAGCCCAGATCATACTGGAGGGACTTTTTTTCTCAGCTGGCCTGGGAATGTCTTGGGCTCCCGCCAGAGCAGCTGGAGAAGGTGTCTGAGGAGAGGGATGTCTGAGTGTCTACTGAGTCAGCTGGCCCCCGTAACCCGGTCCAGGATAAAGCGGAAGACGACAGGTACAAGTACGAGTGCGAGTACAAGTACAGGTCCTTCTCAAAATATTAGCATATTGTGATAAAGTTCATTATTTTCCATAATGTAATGATGAAAATTTAACATTCATATATTTTAGAGTCATTGCACACTAACTGAAATATTTCAGGTCTTTTATTGTCTTAATACAGAAGATTGTGGCATGCAGCTCATGAAAACCCAAAATTCCTATCTCACAAAATTAGCATATTTCATCCGACCAATAAAAGAAAAGTGTTTTTAATACAAAAAACGTCAACCTTCAAATAATCATGTACAGTTATGCACTCAATACTTGGTGGGGAATCCTTTGGCAGAAATGACTGCTTCAATGCGGCGTGGCATGGAGGCAATCAGCCTGTGGCGCTGCTGAGGTCTTATGAAGGCCCAGGATGCTTCAATAGCAGCCTTTAGCTCATCCAAAGTGTTGGGTCTTGAGTCTCTCAACGTTCTCTTCACAATATCCCACAGATTCTCTATGGGGTTCAGGTCAGGAGAGTTGGCAGGCCAATTGAGCACAGTGATACCATGGTCAGTAAACCATTTACCAGTGGTTTTGGCACTGTGAGCAGGTGCCAGGTCGTGCTGAAAAATGAAATCTTCATCTCCATAAAGCTTTTCAGCAGATGGAAGCATGAAGTGCTCCAAAATCTCCTGATAGCTAGCTGCATTGACCCTGCCCTTGATAAAACACAGTGGACCAACACCAGCAGCTGACATGGCAACCCAGACCATCACTGACTGTGGGTACTTGACACTGGACTTCTGGCATTTTGGCATTTCCTTCTCCCCAGTCTTCCTCCAGACTCTGGCACCTTGATTTCCGAATGACATGCAGAATTTGCTTTCATCCGAAAAAAGTACTTTGGACCACTGAGCAACAGTCCAGTGCTGCTTCTCTGTAGCCCAGGTCAGGCGCTTCTGCCACTGTTTCTGGTTCAAAAGTGGCTTGACCTGGGGAATACGGCACCTGTAGCCCATTTCCTGCACACGCCTGTGCACGGTGGCTCTGGATGTTTCTACTCCAGACTCAGTCCACTGCTTCCGCAGGTCCCCCAAGGTCTGGAATCAGCCCTTCTCTACAATCTTCCTCAGGGTCCGGTCACCTCTTCTCGTTGTGCAGCGTTTTCTGCCACACATTTTCCTTCCCACAGACTTCCCACTGAGGTGCCTTGATACAGCACTCTGGGAACAGCCTATTCGTTCAGAAATTTCTTTCTGTGTCTTACCCTCTTGCTTGAGGGTGTCAATAGTGGCCTTCTGGACAGCAGTCAGGTCGGCAGTCTTACCCATGATTGGGGTTTTGAGTGATGAACCAGGCTGGGAGTTTTAAAGGCCTCAGGAATCTTTTGCAGGTGTTTAGAGTTAACTCGTTGATTAAGATGATTAGGTTCATAGCTCGTTTAGAGACCCTTTTAATGATATGCTAATTTTGTGAGATAGGAATTTTGGGTTTTCATGAGCTGTATGCCAAAATCATCCGTATTAAGACAATAAAAGACCTGAAATATTTCAGTTAGTGTGCAATGAATTTAAATATATGAATGTTACATTTTCATCATTACATTATGGAAAATAATTAACTTTATCACAATATGCTAATATTTTGAGAAGGACCTGTATATTGAGCAGGTCTTGCTCAAAACACTGATCTCACACACAAAAAAAATACTTGCCTGTAAAAATGCCCTGCTCCCCCTTACAAGCATCTTGGCTCAGATTAATGCCATTTGCACAAATATCTTCTGCTCATGTTAGAATCCTTGCGCCTCAGCTTTCTCAGGGAGGATAAAACGTATACTCTCATTTGTGTGTTCTCTATTCACAGGTTTTTGTTGCTCTCTAACAAAGTGGTAACTGCCTGGTATCAGCTTTAACATGAAAGACAATGTGACTTTGACATTACTGCCTTCTTTGTAGTTGTTGTCTTCAAATAGTACAATCAAGATAGATTTGTGTAGTTTGTGAGAGAGTGAGAGTGCAGAGCTGAAAGCTTTATCTATGATCAGAGGAGGTTTGACCAAGAATAAGAGGATTCAAATAGACTAGACTGAATTTAATGTAATTCTTAACTGCCATGTGCTTTGCTATGTTATTCTTAAGTAATAAACACAGGGACAGAAAACATTAAGGTTTAAGAATGAGAAACAATTTGAAAAACTTTGCAAATCCTTTTCCTGGTAAAAAAAAATATATATGTCTCTGCCAACAAGATACACCCAATTCAATGGCGTTGATTCTCTGAACTAGTTTGACTCACATTTTGCTGAAGCTTGTTTAAATAACTCAACCTATCTACTCAAACTTAGTGGTTCAAGCAGACAAAAAGTCTAAAACATACAAGGCAGGTGCTTAGATGGACAGACCTCATAAACACTGCAGTAGAGAGCCATGTAATAGACTTCCAACTATATATACTGCGATCAGGCATTTATGGAGAAAATTCAGTCCCTCACAGACAGAAAGCATTAGCACTACATTAAATAATATGGAGCCCAAAGCTTTGAATTACTTCCTTGAATCAAGTAGGCTTGCTTAGGGTTAAGAAATGTGTCTCAGATAATGTCACCAATGAGATGTTACACGTCAGAATAATTACCCTGAGTATGAATTTCGATCACTGATTTGAGAAAGCAAAGCTCATTAAAATCATCAATGATTGCACGAGCAGATCATGTTAAGTAAACATATTGAAGGCGATTCTATCAATCACTCAGCCAGACCCCACAACAGCAGATACAAGAAGCTTCACTAAAACCCATCACCATCAGCAACTCTGAAGTGCTTGACTTGAGCAGGACACATGCTCTCAAGGCACTCAAGGCAACTCAAGGCAATGTGGAGAAGGTGGCAGGGTGCTGTTTTGAGTGTCTCTGCTCGATTTAACTGAGAAGTAATAAAATATTTAGCAGATTGCTTACATAGCTGAAGGGGGTAGAGAGCAGGAGAAAGGCAGAGGCGGAAAAGATGAGGGCACACCCAAATGGCTTGTGTGGGAGCTGGGGAGCTAGTAATGAGAGTGGCATGCTGGCATCATTGTTGCATAGCACAACATCGCTACATGGCATCTTTGCCTAGCTGATAGCAGGTACCACAAATACACATCACACTAAATGTCACTAATTAATACATGAAAAAAGTGCAATCAGGTACCAACATGTGCTGGTACCTAATTTTATTTGCCTTTCTCCATTTTAAGTACATATTTTATAAGATACTGCATCTTATTCAGGCATTAAATGTTTGTCTGTTAGAAAGTTTCTGTCATTGGACATTTCAATGCAGTTATTTTACCATTAGCTTGCCACCCATCAAACTTTATGTTGTTTCAGCACCTCAAGGTTATTTTCACACACTCAACAATAATAGGGTTTGTTACCATAGAAAACATGACTTCCAGATTAAACTGTTGGTCAAGACAGGCAAACTGCAAGGTTAAAATGCTGTAAAATGTTTGTCATAAGTCAAAACAGAAGCAATAACTTTTCTATTTTGATTTCCAGCTGAGCTATTTAGAACTATAAAGTCTTATTGTTTTCAAGGCAATATCCAACACTGATAGCTAGTTCGGTCAAGTGTACATGTTTTACTTGAAATCAATTCCATTTCTGTTTGTACTGAGATTTCTTCCATTATAATAAAAAAACAGACAAAGTGTTGAGTTGGCATGTAAGTGATGGATGGATGGATGGATGGATGGATGGATGGATTGAGGGATGGATGGAGGGATGGATGGATGGATGGATTTTCTTTTTTTATTCATACCAAATAGTAACAGATAAAGCATTCCACAAACATATACCGATGGACTGCTGTCCCTTAGTACCCAGTTTGCTCAAGAAATTTTGGAATATATTTTTACTTAATTTAATAATGGATTACAAGATCATAAACATACTACATAGTGTAAGATGGGGGGTATTGCTGCTACTGGTGGGGTTTACTTAGTGCAGAAGAGACTGAAACATATTTCATGCAAATCTCCAGAGAGCGAGATGGTTATGAGTGACAAAGATAGACAGAACACTCTTTCTTATTTTAGATATTTATACTTTCTTTGCATGTTTGCTATTTGCAAGTTAAATTGTTTCTATTAAAATTTTAGTCAGCTTTGAATAAAATTATATATTCTGTAATAACCTCATCTCCACATGCTGTTTGTTAATAGAAAAAACAATCCAGCCATCTATTGTCTATAACCGTTTATCCTTGCAGGGTCGCAGGGGCACTATTGCTTATCTTCAGTAGTCATTGGGTGGAGCACAAGGCACAAACTGGACCGGTCGCCAGTCCATCCCAGGATAACAGAGAGACAGACAGGACAAACAGCCATGCAGGCACAAATTTATACCTAAAAGTCTGAAACTATCCCTGTATAGGGGAAACATGCAAACATGCTGGGGTCTTTCCTTGCAGAAAGACCCCAGGCCGAGCTTCGAACCCAGCACCTTCTAGCTGCAAGGTAAAAGTGCTTATAACATCACCACCATCACCACTGTGCAGTATCACAGCAAAAAATATTTGTGGAAAAAAATCAAATCGCTCTATGAATTTAGCAAAAAGACAGATGTTCTATGTGGATCAAAGAGATTTTCGAGCTCTAAATCTATTGGAGCACCCCTATTTGTACATACACGTTTGTATTATACAGTAGATGTTCCAAATTAACAAGAACAGCAATAATCTCTTTTGACAAATAAAACTCAAACACTTTACTGTTTTTATGTAAAATGCTTAGGAATCGTGGGTGAAAAGGAAAAAATAAAAAAAGATATGGTCAATAATAAATGCTTTTACAGGGCAAAAGGTAATACTCTATTGCACTCCCACAACATTTTCTTTTTTATATGAAAATTCTGATCTAAACAACTACATTTTGGTATTACACAAACCTTACCCTCTATATAAAGAGTCTTCGGTAAGTTGGTATTAGGGGTTGGTTAGCTTAGGAAACAAAGTAATTCTGGAAGGATACAGTGGACACAGTCACACACCATGTGCTTTGTAGATATGTGGCATTCTTATATCTGTTTATTGATCAGAGCAGATGGGCGTCAATCAATCTTATCTGGGCTCCACATACTCTCCAACTAGCCTCCTGAGGCACACCAACCCAATAATGCACCACGCTGAGAGCCCCAAGCCACCAATATTATCACCAGACACCTTGAGCAAATTTTCGGTTCGTATGTGTGTTCGTGAGTGTGTTGAAATAACAAGGTGCACAGTCTAGAGGTGCAATGGAGGACACATACCCACCAAGTGACAACTTGAACCAAAAACCCACATTAATCTTCACTTGTGGTTCAAGTAATTATCTATTCCTTAGAACTCCGTTTTCACACATTATGCTGAGGCAGAGTCACAGCTCTTACCATCTGTGAAGTAGGTTACACAAAAGGCTGGCATTTGCTAGAGATTAGGAGGTGACGCTAATTTGATATTTAGTACTCTGGGGGTAGATGTACTAAAGGGAAAAAGTACAGCACATCATGCTCAACAAAACATGTGACATAATCAACTCAGCCTTTCCTGTGATATGGAAAACCTGTGATCTAAGGTACACCCATGCAAGTATAGAAAGAAAAATATGCCAGTTTTTTATACATAATTAAGAGGCTGTACCAAGTAAGCCAAAGCAATACACTTACAAGCAATGCCTTGCAAATGTATTTATAGTCTTCTAACTTCTTTCATTTTGTCACATTACAACTATAAACATTAGTGTTACTTGTTAGGATAGACCAACACAAAAAGAGCATATCTGTGAAGTGGAAGTCAAAGACCACATAATTTTCAAATGTTTTACTTATTTTCAACATATGAAATTCTGAAAAGTGTGGCATGCATTTGAATAATGTCATCTGGCCTGAGAATCTGCTTCCACATGTTTCCCCTACATGGCTTGTAGCAAACAACAAACAGGATGTCTTATGGCTTTCTTCTAGCCACCCTTCAATAAACATCAGATTTGCAGAGTGCTTGTCCTGTTAACAGTCCTGTTAAACGATTCTCCCACCTGTGGTGTGGATCTTTGGCTTTCTTGTTGCTCTTTTACAAAAGCCAGCTTTGCCATACTGTTTCCCATTTTGGATAATAGATTAAACAGCTTTATGCTTTCCTCAACTTTATCCCGACCTGTCTAATGTGTTTATTGGTCTTTGTGATGCTTTTTGTTTATAAATGCTCTCTAGCAAACCTCTGATGCAAAAGAGGTGTATTGGTGCTGAGGATAAATTACACACAGGTGGACTATATTTATCAATTACTACAAATGGCTGCACTGGATTTTATGAAGGGTTATAAAAGTAAAGGGGGCAAAATACTAATGAAAGTTACACTTTTCAGATTTATTTTATGTATAAATATTTTGGAAATCATGTGGCTAAAAACACAATGAAAGTAGAGGCAGTAACATGACAAAACATGAAAAAGTTTAAGGGGTATAAATACTTTTGCAAGGCACTGCAACAACTAAAGCATTTTAAGATGAAGGAATGCATTTTCTTCTTACCACGACAAACGTTGCCATTGTCAGGTTCAAAGCCGGCCTTGCATGTGCAGCTACCAATGGGAACCATCCACTCTCCATCTCCATTACAGTAGAGCTTTATCGGGACATCTACTTCTTCTGAGTTTGGGATGCAGATTCCTCTGGCAATGACAAGGGAGGTGCTTTCTGCCCCTGTCATGGTCTCTGGAAAGATTGCAAAGTTTTGGACCACACTCGGGCACTTCTTAAAAAACACCCTGACGGACAGCAGAGACATGCAGGCGCCGTAGTCCTGAAAGGCCAAGTAGAAGCCGTTTTTAGAAAGCGGGCCAAAGCTGCGCACTTCTGTGTTGACCTTCATTAGGCGCCCGCCAAAGTCCACCTGAGAGAAACTTTCATCTGCAGCAATAGTGTCCACCTTGAGGTAGGGGGCCTCCATCCAGAAGGCTGTTCCTTTGGTGGCAATGACAGAATCAGTTTCATAGTAGTAGAGATTAAACGTCTCTTTGCAGGAGCCAGGGACATTTGGAATGGAGCTGCAGTCACGTACAGTGAATCTTATCTCCACATAGATGCGCTGCGCACCACGGCGATCAATAAAGGTGGTGAGGAGCCAGTTGTTTTGGCTGGGCTCGAATACATTGCAGACTTGGTAGGTCCTGATAGTGTTGAGGTTTTCATCATAGCCACTCACCTCCTCCCACTACAGAAAGAGAAAGAGAATTGTACGTGGTGGGTTAGTAATTATCTTTGATCGAGCTGTGATGCTTTTTTTTCTTTAATTTTTCTGTTTGTATTGGCTGAGCTGCAGAGAATTTGTGCACATATCACAACCTTCCCCTAAGGAGTTTTCTTACTAGATTAACAAAAATGCATGGGGCAACTGAGTGATGAGGCTTATTCATCTTTTGAGGATGCACAAATGTCACCTTTTCTTGGAGTAATAAACAACTGCCTAAGTGTGGCTACAGCAAAATGCCACTGTCAAGTTCTTTAAGTGTGCTCATAGCTATAGTATATGTACTCCCACTGCATCAGCAATAACTGAGTAATTACCGTGGTTGCACTGCTATGTGCCATCTATGCTAAGTGATGCTGGGCACTGAGTTAATGCATTAAAACTACAGTGTGTAACCAATTTTAGATTATGCACTGGTGAATTACAATTAGACAGAGACAGTCTACATGGCAGCCAAGAGCCCATCTGATGGAGAGGCACTTGTGTGCAGACAGAGCTGAGATACGCTGTAGGCCATTTCTTGCAGGTGTGACCCAGAAAGTGTGTTGGATGCGCATCAGAAGGCCCTTAGGTGGTTAACTCAGTGCACCAAATCGTGATGAAAATATGCCATTAACATTTGGCTGGAATCATTGAAAACTGGGGGGAGAAATCACAAACACGAAGAAGCTTTTCATCTACAACTTGCATTCAGAAAAGGTTCTAATACTGGTATGAAAGTTAGTCATGATAAACTTGTTCAAAACAGAGATCTATGGTTCGATTTCTAAAATTGTTTTTAATGTATAAGATAAAAACAAGAAATGAGCATACTTGATGACTTAAAGAAATTGTTTTGATTTTAGAATGGAGGGAACCTCTTTTAGTTGATTTTAGCAATTTAAAACAACACAAACACTGAAAGTGTTTGTATCCATAGGGTACAGTGTTGTGTTTGCAAATATTAAACATCCACATCTTCACAACAAACTGTTTTCCAGGTCTCATAGGCATTTGAAAACTTTTCTGGCAAAAAGAAGACTCACAAGATACCTTGAAAAGAACCAAAATGAACTATCTTCCATGTCGTTGTGTGTCGCATCAAATTCCATAAGCATTGCTTATATACAGTATTCTCACATAGTAATATGGATGTTGTTCAGTTGTGAAAACAACAAATTTAGCAACATTCTCTGTCAAAAGTATGAATTTATTCACTAATTAAATCAACTATTAACACCACAGCCCACATTTTTCATTCCAGCTGTTTTAATTGCTATAATCGGCTTAAATAGGGCACCCTTTCTGCCTGTTTGTTAACCAATGTTAACAAAACTTTTGCCACTTTGTCGTGGATTTCTCAGCTAAACAGTATCTGCAGAATTGTTCAGCTGTAACAACATTGGAGATGTTCCTGTGCTGTTGTGGGTCTCTCATGACTGATCAGTCAAAAAAACCACAGGACCTTGATAAGCATTGGAACAAACAATCTTCAATGTCTTTACACAAGGGACAGCCTATCACAAAATAAATCCAAACCTTTACTCTACCCTTGCAAGGCTAAGATTTGTAAAGACTGAGCAGTTGCGGATCACAGGACAATACAGCCAGCCGGAAATGTACTTTCACAGAAATTGTTTGGTAAAGTAAAGTAGAATGTCCCCTTTGGAAGGTTTATACGTTGTATATCCATTAGTATTCTGTTGTATCTCACTGGTGACAGTTGCTTTAAACAATAAAAATCAGCTAAAACAACTAATGTTAAATATCTACACTTCCACAAGGGACCGTTGTCAAACCTGCCACTGTTTATCTAAACTGAGCAATGTTTGTGTCACTTTACAAAAGTATGTGTGCTAAAGTTGCTGTGTGCATTAATCCACCTTATCAGCTACGACTTTTGAGGTCACCATATAAATCTAAGATCGCCATTAGTAGAAGAAACATCTTCATCTTTTGCGACAGGCTGTCCAATGACAACAAAAATGGTACATTCCTGTGCTTTTGTAGGTCTCTCTCAACTTCTCAGTCCACAGGAACAATTTGGAAAAGCACAGGAAGTTGCTATTATTGCGAAAGTGGCAGCCTATCACAAAACATCCAAAGC
Source organism: Girardinichthys multiradiatus (assembly GCF_021462225.1). NCBI lineage: Eukaryota > Metazoa > Chordata > Actinopteri > Cyprinodontiformes > Goodeidae > Girardinichthys > Girardinichthys multiradiatus. Next base: position 21,778,431 of record NC_061799.1, read on the forward strand.
TTTTCCCCACTTTTGGTGATTACACATTTATACAGTTGAGTGATGAATAGTAGCTTATTAGTCTGCCTCAGCACACATTCTTTTGTGTGACAACATGAACGTTCGTCTAAAAAAACAGCAGCACATTTAACATTGATCTCTTGTGGTAGTTTAGACTACCAATAGTTCAATATCTACTAACATCCTACTGGTAAGAGCATTTTCAGTTTGAGTTGATTTAAATAGCTAAAATCAGTTTAAACATGGATCCTGCAATCTGCCGTCTACCCCTCTGATGATTTCATCACTAACTCTATTGCTTTTACTCTGGTTAGATACAACAGATTGGTTAAGATAACTCTTTCTTCAAATTCTTCCATACCAAAGATCCAAATACCTGGAGGAGAGGAGAAGTTAATGAGATCTAGAGCAGAAGGAGTGGACCTAGAGTCAGTTCATGTTACTGGTGTGCATACATCTCCTGGTGCTTCCTCCTTCCTCTGACCTTTAAAGACCCACCTGCTCAATCAGGCTTAATAGAGCAGAGAATAAATATCAGCTCTCCACACATATTCCCAAAAACGAGTCAAGCTAAAGTAAAGACCCAGACGTCCTGTTCGATAATTCTATGAAATGACGTGAGATTACTGGAACGAAATAGATGTGAGCCCTCCGATGTCAGTGTAGATGATGAAACTATTTGGTGCAAAGAACATATTCAGAGAAAAACAGGAAGGTACAAACCAAGTGAGGGCAAGTACAGGGTAGAGTGAGAAGATGCATGATGAACAGTGAAACTGCAGACATGATAAATGAGTTTACAGAAATCTGAGGTACAAATTAAAGCCTTTTTTTTCTCAACACAGCTCCCTCGGTGCCCACTTTACTCCACTCTCCTCCCCCCTCTTCTCTCTTTCCCTTCCGCTCTCTTCTTCCATCTCTGCTCTGTAATGACCATTCATCAGCATTACAGGAACCTGTCCCTTTCAGCACTGCCTGTTCATTAATACAGCCAGCCCTAGGCTCCTCTGCATCCGTCTGCTCTGGTCTAGGAGGGGGTCCTCACCGCCTCTCGTCTAGCCAAATGACCACCATATTTCACGCCAGAAAGAGGCCTGAGGCGTCTCCAATAATGCCCATCCACAATCTGTCTGGAAATTCATTGGCTCACATAATAATGAAATAAATTTTTTTATTTCCTACTCACTAGATATTCAGCGCCACCATTGTGTCAAACACAAGTCAAACTATTACAGGAGCCCTGCTTATTAAGCAGATAACAGACTCTGTGACACACTTTCGCCTCATCCCTTTAGCGGTTTCCATTTCTACACTGTTTACACCATTGTACTCGGAGAGAGTAGTGTTTGTAATTTAATAGTTTAACGACAAGATATTGATTTTCTGTATCTTGTTTTGCTACCAAAAGCTTGAGGATACCTGCCACATTTCTGCTTGTGTGGGTCCAAATCATTTGATTACTGTGGGTATTGACATTTTTCTGTGTTCTTCGGTGTCTATGTAAATTCCTTTACACTAAAGGACCCTCGTCGCATGCATTTAGAACCCAGGAACAGTCATGCAAAGACCATGACCTTGTCACACCAAGGCATTTCTTTGTTATTGCTTTTCCCTCCAGTCCTTTACATTATTCAAATCAAATGTCTCTATCTGACATCTCTTTGACCCCAAAAAGGAGAAGGCATTATCACCTGTCACCTTAAAGATAATGGAATTCTCTGTTTCTTGGATCCATTTCTTCTTTAATAATTTGTGTATGAAACAGCTCAAGGACTAAACTGTGTATATTTATTCCAAGCATTAAAAACTACAGAAAAGATTTATGCTGACTGTATCTACATATTTCTTAAAGAAAATGATATGAGAAATTGTGTTAAAGGAAAGCAAGGTAAACGGACAAGGCAAGGCAGGGATCTAACTGGAGACTCACTTCTTGGAACTATTTGTGCTTATACTATATACAGCATAATGAAAAATTTAGAGTCATATGACATTGTATGTATCAGCTTGTGATAAATGTTGGGTGTGAGTGTCTGATAAGTTGAGGAGATAAGAGAAAATGGTCTTTTTTATTATAGTCGGGTAAGACAAAATAGAGGAGGATAGGGGTCGCATGGTGAAAATGTAAAAATGCATTGAATTCTGGGTCTTTGGTGTATCTCTGTGAAGTTTGCTTTTTGCCAGTTACTTTAATCCATGAGTTCATATGCCAGAGATTTGTGTGCAGATTCTTTTCAGTAAGGGCTCTGAAATTTTAACAAACATGCTGAGAGGACAAAAAGGTGGGAAAACAACGTTAAATGTCTTCATTTAGTTTCTAGTGCATAAAATTAAAATCATAGAAACGTGCAAGGTGGAATGCAACAGTGCGAGTAAGAAGTTTACATATATCATTCATTGACATTATTACCATATTAATTTTGGAGCTTTCATAATGAATTTGAATAATTATTATAATTTTTGTTTCTAATCCACACATGGTCAAAATCTTAAGAACAACATAAGAACAAATATCTATCTATATATACATACATACACTACCACTAGTATCAGGTAAATGTCTGCCATATGTCTAGCTTTTAATCATTATTCACAAATTCACATACGATTTGAAATTAGGGCCATGCTAAAAGCTTAATGCTAGCCTGCTTTATCCATTTGAAAAGCAAATTTGATGTGTGTTTGGGATAATTTTACTGTTTCAACAACCACTTGTGTAAACGTTTGAACCATTTGACCTAAACGCCCACTCTCGGATGAAGGGGAATTGGCTAGCATGTTTGGGTAAAACTCACTAACTACCAAGGCCCGAGCCTATCTTCATCTGGAAGATGATGGAACTGTCCACAGTTAAGCTAAGTTTTATATTGGGACACACTGAAAGTGTGCTGACCAAGAATAAACATCCCTGCTCCAAAATCAACACTGTTGAGCATGACTAAACGTTTGAGCTTCTTACAGTGACAAGCCCAAAGCCTTATTAAGAGAAAAGTTTCATGGACAGATGAAAACTGGGAAATTTGACCACAATTTTAGGAAGCATATAATCGGAAAAGTTAAGGTGATGCTTTCAAACCAAGCATGGTAATGGTTGCCTCTTGCAGCAGGTGTGTCAGCAGTGTTAGTACATTGCTTTAGGTAGATGGAATAACAAAGGAGGCACAAACAACTAACAAAACTGGCTTATCAATGGATAATGAAGGCCAACATTAAGCTTCTCCAATGCACTCAAGAGATGCCATCTGATTAACCTATGACACATTTGTGTGTGTGTGTGCTCAGCAGCTCTCTTTTATGGGCATTAAGTAGCAAAGAGTTGCAGGAGCTATGGATTCACAGACCACTTAATGTTGTGTTAATAACCGGTGACAGCTAGCTAGCTGGAGAAGAGAGGGTGGAGCAATGGAAGAGACAGAGTGGGAAAGAAAAACAGAATTCATCCAGATTTTCAGGAGTGTGTTACCCATTCCACAGCCTCAGCTCACTGTTACTCTGGCATTCTGCCTTCACAAAAACACTCATCACAATGATCTCTTTCCATCACTATCAAAAAGTAAAATAACACAGAACAGCTCAGTATGCTGAAGTCTAGCTCCAAAAGATTGCATCATCCAGTAATGGGCTGGATACTTCCATGTACAGTCACAGCTGGGAGAACTGACCATTCAGAACATGGGCATAACACCTAGAATAAAAAAGGCAAAATAAGCTGGGCACATGAATCAGTTGGAAAGGACATGGCAGCAACTGGACAAAATCATTACATTTGGCGATTAGACATTAGATTTAAGAAGAGGATAAACTTAGATCCTAATGTAATTTCTGGGCTGTGTTGTGACTATGAATCTGAATATATAATTTAATATCTAATATTAATACCTAAATATTTTATCAAATAATATTTCGGTCTGTTAAGGGTTGTCCTGTGAATACCAGCCTAGTAAGGTGGTGGTATTAGGACAAAATCGAAAAGGTGTGAGACGAGCTCTGACATTATTGAACAGTAAAACTCTGCACACACATGGAATGAATTCACACAATTTATTCAGATACAAGAATTAATTAGCAAAAATAAGTCAACTCAAAGTCAAACATATTTCAGTCAACAAACTCTTCACTATGCTAAAACAATCCAACTAACTACCAAGCAGAATTAAAGAGTAAGGACGACTAATGGGCTATGTACAATATAAACAAGTGGATTAAAGATGGTTAAAACCATGACCAAAAGAGTGATGCAACATTACCATGCAATGTTTATGTTTGAGAACCAAGGATTATCTTGAAGAATCTGGAAGTGAAGTGAAGTTAGTCTTTGAACCAACTTAGGCAATAATCAGCATACCTTTAGAAAACCATTCACAATGCAAGATCAGATAAAATATTATTTTAATAAAATACTGTTTTAAAGAATGATCTGCTGAATAAAACCAACCTTCTGGATGACTAATTCTCAACGGTGTCTCATTAGCTGCCTTTGTTTATTAAAATAATATTTAAAGAAATCTTGTTAAGGAAATAGTAAAATATTTAAGGAAATATTTTGGAAAATAAACAAATCTTTCTGGAGAAATGGGCTATTTGCTCAGCACGTGTTTTTAGCTGTTAGCAGTTAAAGCTAACAAACAAGCTGATAGCTTAGCACCAGAATCAAACACACACCTTGAAAATACCGTTAATAAAAGTGTTAAAATGCATAAGTGCGGACGGCGCGTTATGATCAATCTTCTGTGTTGAAAATCGCCCTTTAAATAAAGTTTTTCTTAACTTTCAAAACACAGAACACAAAACTGAGCATGTGTGCTGCAGACAGCCCGCTAGCAGTAAGATAGCAGTTTCACAAACCAAACCAAACTTCATAAAATGAAAAACGTTTTGATTATTTCATTCTAAATACTTCTATCTCTCTGCCCAAACCCTTAACCTCTCATAAACCGTGCTGAGGGAAAGTTGCCCGTGCGACGACGAAGTTTGAAGAAACTCTGTGAACAAAAGGTTAGCTACAGCTAACCTCCGGAGCAGTGGCTGGGCGGCTCGCTCTGTCCGCTGACCACACTGCACGTTAACTGCCGTAACCACGGTGATGCGGTGCCATTGTCCTCCTTTCAGACCGGGAAACTGTTCCACTCGGCGTCGTAGAGACAAGGTCTCTGCAGGGAATTCTCTGGAAACAGTTTGCTTTCTGTAGATCTCAGAGAGAAAGTCAAGCAACGCTTGGACCTTAATCAGCCTGTTCATGAATGAATACCGGATACTCAGACAGTAATTCATTCGTACTTAACTCAGTGCATCTGATCAATGATCGTATGACACCCTTGGATCCAGTTGAAGAGTTATGTCTGTTTGCCTGCAAAGGGACATTAGCGCGTGTCCCTCCTGTCCCGGTCGTCACCGAGTGATCGATTCCTTGGAATGGGGTGCTTTAATACTGACAGTGGCATCATGGGAAGTACCCCTGTGCCGGAAGTAGGTTAATGCAATTTATTTTGAAAGTTCCAGAACAGCTTGTACCGGACTTCATGTTGTAAACCATGGCTGTGGTCCCAGAAGCTGCTTTGCCAATTAGTTCACGTATGACCGTTTATACAATTTACTAAAGGTTACTGTAAGTTACTGTTTTAAAACAAAACTCAAAGCTGCTGGAGAATTCACATCTATAGTTATGCCAAAACTATTTTGCAACTGCCCACATGGATAAGTTAAATCCCTTTTGGAGAACTTGTGAGAAAAAAAGTGGTATAAAACATGGTGGCGGTGTCCTAAATCTACAAGTCCTACAAGTTGCAGCTTTACAACCTAGATTATTTAAAGTAATTGAAAGATCGACAAATTTTGCTGTCTAATAGAACATCCAGAAGAAGAATATCTAACCTTCAGTTTGTGACCTTAAGCTCAAGCTTAGCTGGGTTATTTAGCAGGACGATGGTCCAAAGCACAACAGTAAATCCACATCTAATGTCTCAAAAAAAAAACAAAAAAAAAACAAAGTCACGGTTTGCATTGGCCAAGTCAAACTCCAGACTTAAGCCCAATGGAAGTACTGTTGCCAGTTATTGCAAATGTGTAATGGCAATAGTTGGGACCAAAAGTATCTTGAAAAGTTATTAGGTATGGAGGGCAATTACCTTTCATATAGAAGCAGGTTGGTTTGGATAGCCTTTTTAACTAAATACATTAAATCATCTGAAACAGCTTTTTGCATTTCCTCCGGTTATATTAAAATTTGTTGGGCAATCTCAAAACTTGCAAGACAAAAAGCAGAAGAAAAGAAACCTTAAAGAGGGGGGAATACTTTTTCATAGCACTGTGGGTCTTCAATGGCGGCCTTAATGTTGTACTTAAACTGAACAGTTTGGTTTATGGAAATCCATTTTATTCTTGCTCTTTCTTTGCAGATGATGAGATTAAATGAGTAATACACCTTAAATTTGTAGCAAAACTACACTAACATATAGGCAGGGCTTGACAACTTTTAGCTCATCCTTCAGTCTCAGCTATTTCAATTGACACGGAAGCCTGAATAGGTATGCATCTACTTGGCTGATCTTTAACCTCTAGTCTGCTGTCTGAAGCTTGGTGGAGTCGCGCTCTAGGACTACTTTTCAAATCCGTCAGCGCCAGTTAATTCAGCTACATGCTCAGGCAAACTGAACACAGATGGGCAATGAACAACTCAGAGTATTTCTACATTTAAAGCGCCTCTGGTAGGAAAGATCTGTGAAATGCCATTCTAAATAATACAAGAGTGTCTGGGAAATGTTTGTTGAATGGCCAGGCAACTGTGCCAGAGAAAGTATATCCTTTTACTGCAGGCCTTGTAAAAAAAGATGTATTGAGTAAGCAAAAATGATCAACCACAGCACCGACCATGTTCCCTGATGCAGTTTACAACTTTGACCTCAGCCTTCAATATAAATGGAAGGCAATATTTTTCTTTTCAATGTGCTTCTTTAAAAATTCCTGGATTCAGTGCTTTGCAAAAGTACCCATACCCCTTGAACTGTTTAAAATTTTTACTTGTTTTATTCACAATTGTTAATGCATTTTACTGGACTTTAAGGTGATAGACCAACACAATGTAGTGCGTAATTGTCAATTGGAAGGTCAAGGATAAATAATTTTTTTAATTGTTTAAAAATTTAGGTATTGACTCAGTCTCCCTGAGTCAATACTTTTTAAAACCACTATTTGCTGCAATAACAACTGTAGGTCTTTTAGGGTGTGTTTTTACTAGCTGCATAATTTGTTTTACCACTTTTTCTTGCAGCTCAAGCTCAGTCAGACTGATAGAGTGAATCTGAGAACATCAACTTTAATGTCTTGGAGCAGATTCTCAATTGCATCTTGGTCTTCACTATGATTGTGCCATTCTAATACATGGATATGGTTTGATCTAACCCATTCAAATGTAGCTCTGGCTGTGTGACTAGGGGTGGTTGTCCTGCTGCATGGTGACACTTTGAGCCTGTCTCAAGTCTTGGTCCTGGATTTAGTTTTATCCAACCTCCTTGTCTCTGCTGAAGAGAAGTATTCTTATAGCATAATGCTGCCTCCATTATGTGGGAAATGTGTTTAGGGTAATTTCATCTTCCAGAATAGACTTTGCTTAACATGTATGGTAGAGAGTTAAAATTTGGTCTCATCTGAGCAAATCACGTTCCTTCATGTTTCCCCATTTAGCCTGTGGCTTTTTTGGTTTGCTTTCAACAATGACTTTCTTTTTGGTTTTTTCCTTGGTTTTTATGTTGTGTTTTGTTCAGTAGTGGTCTATAAAAAACTTTAAAGGTCTTCATAGAACAGCTGGATTTATGAGATTAATTTACCCACATGTGGACTCTGTGGAGTTAATGGGTGACTTCTGTAGTCTATTTTATCATTTATTTAGGGTCATTAGAGTAAAGGTGGCTGAATACAGATGCATGCCACACTTTTCAGATAAAAATTTGTAAATAACTTTGTAAATCATGTGAAATTTTCCTTAAACTTTATGAAAACACACTACTTTGTGTAAATCATACATTGTGCTTGTAAAGCCACAAAATATGAAAAAAGGTTAAAGGGTCGGAATATTTATGCAAATTACTATAATTTCTGTGGGTGCTAAATTTTTACTATATGCCTCATATGCTTTTATTCTTTAAATCAGAAATAACTCCCCCTTCTTCTGTCAGAGGAAAACTAAATGTGGTTGAGGCCTTGTCCAACAATGTTTTTTCATTCTACCTACTTGGGATGGACATCTCAACAATGAGGGTATTTAATATTCATGATAGCCTAACATTTTGCTGATGCAGGGAGAGAGTACTTTCACAGAATCATTTTTAAAATAATTAGGCTTGAATAAATCTTCATTTTAGGAGCGCTCTTTTGATAGAAAAAGGAAAGACAGAAAAAGTGACACATGCACATTTAAAATTCATAAGGACAAGGTCTTGGAAGGACAGTGGTTTAGAGGTGGACGTGAAAAGAGATAAGAATTTAACTCTTTTTGCCCCTGCTTCTCGTTTTTTGCAAAGCCCTCTGCTGACAGTAATCAAAAGCCAGATCACTGTCTTTTCTCTAAAGGCTATCTTAAATCTCTGTGACTTAATGGGTATATTTGCATGTCAACCTTCGGGTCTCTTTCTTGAAGTCAATGGACACGGTATATAAAACAACACTCAGTCCACTTTGGTACAATAACCGCCTAACTTCCCTCAGAAACGTTTGAGAAACATGCTCATAGTCTCTCGTAAATTTACTTACACATACACACATGCACACACACATATACACAGACACAACCAGACTGCAGCATCTAAAATATGCAGTGGCATGATTGCTATTATCATTTCTGATCAGCTGCGTTATTGAATGAATGCTGCTGTCAGGGCTGTTACATGGGAATGATTATTTTGCGGGGCATCTGAGGCCTAGTTCTGCCTGGCTGAATGTGATGGATGGGGAGGAAATGGTGATGTCTGAAACACTCCAGGTCCTGCCAGATCTAAGCCACTCTATAATTACAGTCACACAGTTTGTCGGAGCCCAAGTAGAGTTCTGCCCATCTGGCTTGATGCAGAAAAATGAGTCTTATGAAAGCTCTCCTTCCCTCATCACGCTCAAAATCTGATTAATACGTTTGAGGAAGCCTGACTTTATGTTGAGAATTTGTGTATAAATGAAAGTAAGGCAAATCTGTTTGTGCACATATTTTTGTTTTTAGTAAGCAGGGGATGTTTGTACAAACCTTAATCCTAATGTGTTTTTACTGTGGAAGATGCACTGTTGTGTTTTTGCTTCATGATGAATGTTTTTGTTAAAATATGTGAACGCAAAAAAACACTAAAATCTAAGCAAATAGCAACCAACACACTCTCACATCATCCAAGTTTAATAATATGATTACTACTCTAAGCATTTTTGATTCTGACCCATCTGTTTGAAAGTAGCCATCTTTATAGCCCAGCAATTGACTTTGAAGGATTTGATTCGAAAAGAGCAGTAAAACACAGGCTACCATTCTGTTTTCACTAAAATGGCAGGCTGAGGGAAGTAAATTAGATATTTAATTATTTAATATTACTACAAGTAGAATTCAGACACACGTGGGTGGTGGAGAGCAAACAAAGATGTTTGATGTTGAAACAGAGACACAAACAAATTAAGTTTAATTAATGCTTGAAATACAACAGAATTAGGAGAGTTTGATGAATATACCACAACTGAAAAAAATAATCAGGGGGGTGGGGGAAGAAAACGTATTTGAGCCAACTAAAAAGAGCATCTAAAAATGCAGCTACCGCAGGTACCAGCAGACACAGAATTACTCCTGTGCAAAGGAGCAAAAGACACCCCCAGCTACTCCCTCATACTCCTCCAAATTCATACTAAATTAAGATGAGAATATTTTTTGCCAAAAGTAAAACTTTGTTCATTTATTTATTTCTTGACGAAAAGATTTTTCTTTTATCTTCCCTTATCCAAGAGAATTCTCCATTGTCAAATAATAAAGGGGAATCCTGCAGAAAGGAAATCAATAATCGAGGCAGCCATATGTTCCTTTGGATAATTTCATTTTGAAAAGGAAAATGAAAAGCAGTGAAAACATGGGGAAAAAAAATGAATTAGCTTGTACTATAATGGTACTCTGTTTTCCTCTGTAAATACATAAGCATGATAAAATTATTGAAAAAATGTTTATAGACTAATTATGATTAGAGAGAAATGGGCTGATGACTGGAATTGACCGGCCCTTATTGGCAATCTGCTGGTCAGATATCAACAATCAGATCTTGCTTGTGAACATTATACAAAAAAAGTACTAATGGCTAGGGCTAACACTTCTCAGATGGGAAGTTGTTACTGCAGGAGAAAGACATATTTTTAGAATAAATAACTGTAAGTGAAGTCAGAGAGAGCACAAAAGCAGCAATTTGTTTCTAGAACTACGTTTCCTTTGGACGCATGGCGGTTGTTCAGTTAGACCGGTTAGATCTGATGAAGATGCAGCTGATCAAAAAGTGAAGAGTTCAACATTGCAACAGATTCACTATCTGCACACCTCTCCCAGACCAATGTACTTTTTGCAATGAAAAACAGAGCAGATACAAGCAGTGTCGAAGTGAGTGCAACCATACAGAGGAAAAATGCATCAGAGATTTGTTGTCATAACATTCTAATAGTCATGCTGGGCAAATGTGTCTGAGTATGAGTTCAGATCAAATTCAGCTGTCTCACTATGCTCCTCAATCACACTCGTAAAGGAGGTAGAAGGAAACAGGTCCCCCACTGCTATGCCAATCTAGTATCTGTGTCTATCAGAAAAAACATAAATGGACCTTCTTTCATTCCAAATACAATTCGTGTCTGAAGACTGAAAGAAGTGAGATGAAAAAATATGCAAAAATGTGCTAATGTCTGGTTAAACTAATTCACAGCCATGTGAGCAGTTACCATCAGAGTATATGTTTTTAAGCACATGCATTGAGGTCTGCATACATATACTGAAAACTCTATTCTCACCTGGTCTCTGCAAGAGGGGCCGCCATGACTCACTGTCATTTTTCTACTCTTATCCCATTTCATCTCATTCGCCACAAGTTCAGAGTTCACCTCCATCCCGCACTCTTGCTTGCTCTCAGTCGTTCTTTGTCTCTTTTTTTCCATGTTTCATTTCTGACTCTTATTATCTACATTAAATCAGCCCCTTCTGTACTCCCACCCACAATTTTCTCTTTGCATTTTCTTCAATTTATTGTGCCTTTGGTCTTCCTTTACACCCTTTGAGCCACTACCTGTATATTGGGCAAATTAGAAGAAAAAACTATTAAATGATGAGCTAAAATTCACATTTAGATGAAATAGATCAGAAACCTTATTTATCTATTAAATCAGTACTGGAAATTCAATAATTTGTAAGATGACAATCAGTGTAGGGAGTTAAGACAGATAATAGATTTTGCCCATTAGCTTCAGTAACTATCCTTCGTTGGTGGCTTTAAATGTTTTATTTACTCTTTGTGTTCTTTCGAGCCAGACAGTGTTTTCTTGTTTTTTTTTTTTGTTGCAACAACGATGACCTGCAGTTTAGGTACACATGACATTTTTTAAAATCCCATCAATGCTGCTATGATGTTTTGTTTATTTTTCACCACCTATTCTCTGAATGATCAAATCTGCATTCAATCAGCCCCTTCTTTTTGTCACTCTGCCTTTTGCACTTTTACATTGTCCTTCGTTTACATTATTCCATCTGTGTTCTTTCTCGCTCCCAATAGTCCCTGTCTTTCACAGTATGAATAATTAAGGCATATTGAATTTGACCAGCAGATGGTAAGATAGATGTTATGGATCTGTCCCTGCTCTTTAGCAGGGTTCAGTTGCTGAGTGACACCTGTCCTGAAAGGGTCCACAGTAGCTCTGGGGAAGCATGGGGTATGGTGGGGGCATATACGCAGGGCACACCCATTAATGCATCTCCTCTAAAAGCATATGTACGTTAGTAGCACTAACAGAACGTGTGCCTGAGGACAGACAAGCCCACATGTGGAAACACAAGGGAGAGTACACAGAAACATTTCAGTGTTAGATCCATTTTTTGTTCTTCTGCCAATTATCTGTTTCTTTTTTGCTTTTCAAACCACATCTCATACATTTTTTAACCTGATCTCAAGCTGCTTTGTGTGTTACAAATACCAGTGACATATTTATGAATCTAGATATTTGGTTTGGTTTTCATTAAAAAATATGCACTGCTCGAAAAAATAAAGGGAACCATAAAACAACATAATATAACTCCAAGTAGATCAAACTTCTGTGAAATCAAACTGTCCTCTTAGGAAGCAACACTGATTGACAATCAACTTCACATACTGTTGTGCAAATGGAATAGACAACAGGGGGAAATCTTTGGCGATTAGCAAGACGAACTCAATAAAGGAGTGGTTCTGCAGGTGGGGACCACAGACCACTTCTCAGTAGCTATGCTTTCTGGCTGATGTTTTGGTCACTTTTGAATGTTGGTGGTGCTTTCACACATGTGGTAACATGAGATGGACTCTACAACCCACACAAGTGGCTCAGGTAGCGCAGCTCATACAGGATGGCACATCAATGCAAGCTGTGGCAAGAAGGTTTGCTGTGTCTGTCAGCGTAGTGTCCAGAGCCTGGAGGTTCTACCAGGAGACAGGCCAGTACACCAGGAGACGTGGAGGAGGCCGTAGGAGAGCAACAACCCGGCAGCAGGACCGCTACTTCCGCCTTTGTGCAAGGAGGAACAGGAGGAGCACTGCCAGAGCCCTGCAAAATGACCTCCAGCAGGCCAACAAATGTGCATGTGTCTGCACAAACGGTTAGAAACCGACTCCATGAGGATAGTATGAGGTGCTCACAGCCCAACACCGTGCAGGATGCTTGGCATTTGCCAGAGAACACCAGGATATGGCAAATTCGCCACTGGTGCCCTGTGCTCTTCACAGATGAAAGCAGTTTCACACTGAGCACATGTGACAGACGTGACAGAGTCTGGAGACACCGTGGAGAGCGATCTGCTGCCTGCAACATCCTTCAGCATGACCAGTTTGGCAGTGGGTCGGTAATGGTGTGGGGTGGCATTTCTTTGGAGGGCCGCATGGCATGTTCGCCAGAGGTAGCCTGACTGCCATTAGGTACCGAGATGAGATCCTCGGACCCCTAGTGAGACCATATGCTGGTGCGGTTGGCCCTGGGTTCCTCCTAATGCAGGACAATGCTAGACCTCATGTGGCTGGAGTGTGTCAGCAGTTCCTGTAAGTGTTTTTATTTTTTACAGGTTTTGAATCATATGATAAAGTTGGCTGAACAGCTTTCACGTAGAAGGGGGTTGATGAGACTTGGAGAGAAAAAAGTGAGAAAATAGTATGAAGTGAATATGAACAAATCCCATCAACCTGAACCCAATATCTGAACAGTGAAAGATGATGGTCGCAGAATCAGGCTATAGGAAAGCTTTTGTTCAGCAACTGCATTAAAAGTGTTGACTCGTGAGGTCTTAATACAAATATGCAACACACCTTACAAATTATGATAAGTAAAAATAAAATAATTGAAAAACATGCATCATTGTCTTTTCCCTTTACAAATGAACTTTATGTTGGTCTATCACATTAATTCTCTTTAGTGCTACTTCTTAGACACTGTAGGTAACCCCTAATAATTGCTTTGTAAAGGCATAGAAATGCATATTCATAAATATGTTTGTTTTACCTTTCAGCTGCTACCTGTGACACATTTTTGTGAATATATATTTTTGCACATTTGCATTTGCACTCTGTCTTTTTGAGACATTAAAAATGCTCCTTTTTAACCTGTTAATAGTGACTTCAGCCCTATTTCAGTTCAGTCTAAATAAAGGCTTCATATGCTGAAAGTACAAAAAATGGCAGTCTTCTGACATTAACATGGCATGATTATTCGGAGCAAACATGAGGATCTACATAAACTAATTACAGCCTACGTTGTAATTGCTTTCTCCGAGAGGAAATTAAATAAAGGCAGTGGTTATATAACTGTGATTTAATAAATAAATTAAGAAAAATATGTAAAATATTTTTAGCAGGTTGTTTATTATAAGAAGTTTTCTTCATTTGCTGTGGCTGCAGTGTAAGGCACACTATCTTTTTTGTAAGTAGATGTTTTTATAATTAAATAGCCTCTGTTATATTTTCTTATCTGATCAAACAATGCAGATTTGATTTGGTTACTTGGATAAGACTGCCTTCCACATCTATCTCTCTAGCACTCCAAACTCCCCTTCTACCTTTCCTTCACCCTTCAAGCTTTTTATAACAGAAGTAACCTGCTGCATTTCTCCTTTCTAAACAGCACCGCTTGCGGTTTCACTGTCACCTCAACCCTCTGATTGCTTAACCTTCGAAAACGCATGCCCCCAAGGCTCTCACCTCAACTCTGTGACCTACCAGAGTCAGAGCACTTAGCGTGAGCTTTCCTCCACACTGACATCACTGTATGTTGCAAGACTAAACTGCTGTATTTTGGGTTTCTTTGAAATATAGTCAATCTTGTAACCTCTCCTTTTGCATTTTCTTGCAGTCATTCTATAAATATGTTTCTGCAGCTTGAAATTTCCTCCAATATGTCTGTTTTCTGTTTCTCTGATTTTTTCATATTCACTTCAAACTGTTTTCTCACTCTTTTCTCTCCAAGTCTCATCAACCCCCTTCTAAATGAAAGCTGTTCAGCCAACTTTATCATATGAGTCAAAACTTGTAAAAAATAAAAACAATTATTGAACAAATAAAGTTTTTCTCTCTTTCTACCTGTTTGTTTTTCTTTTTATTGTTTTCAGACAGGAAAAGTAAGGTTAGGAACAGTTATGTTTCCAACCTTCCAACCACATATATTAGATAACTCTATATAGGCCCAACAAAAGCAGGATAAACTAAATCCCAAGCAGACTGCTTTGAATGTTCCGTAATTTAATTTCTTTGTCACTTCTTACCATACTCTGAATCAGTACTAACAAATATTATCTAACAGTGACTTATGTGAAGAACTTCTATTGGCACCTTTATTGAGCTAAGTTATGAGGATGTTTAACAACACCCACTGCAGTGGCATCTGTGAAAAGCTTACAGTACAGAGAGGTGGCTAGATGGAGACCAGTTATACGATTTGGTGGGCAAACCTAAATCAATAGTAAAATTAAATTTCTGGGGCAATTAATGAATAATCAAAAAGGGGCATGCTATGATTTACAAACAAATGAGCATAACATAAATGAAAAAAATAAATATTAAGTGTATAATTCAATTTCTCTCAATTCATAAACAAATTAAATTATTAAAAAAACTAATCTCAATAGCTTAACCACCACTGCTACCATTTAAACCAGAGGTGTCCAAAGTGTGGCCCGGGGACCATTTGCGGCCCCTGGACATATTTTGAGAGGACCCCTACTGCCCACCAGCAAAGGTGGCTGATGCAGGTGGAGACATTTTATTTTTAATAAGGGTAAAATTATTACAGAAATTTAAATCTTCTTACAATGGAAAACGTTGAAAACACAAAGTATGCATCTTTTCATGATCAGGCTTTTTGCATTCTCTTTAATTTCATAGAAAATAGGACCATATCCAGTGACTTTTACTCTAAAGCAGATTTTGCAGCAACCAAATCATCTTTTCTTGGTCAAATACAGCAAGCATTTTCAAAGAAAGAGTGACCCAAATCCTGTTCGTATTGCCGAGAATAGACAAAATATATATATTTTTTCAATCAAACCAAAAAAGAATGACTTACACAACCCTTCCCTACAAAAATCAACTTTCTATAAATAAAATATTCAATGCTGAATGTATTATTGAGCAGGTAAATAAATAAAAAAAACACAATTTTTTTGATTTTAGTTTAATAAAAATGACATTTTTTTGTCCTACAAATATTGTTGAGATGATGATCTTGGTACACATGACAAAAGGTTTTGACATGCTGATTTAAACTACATGTCTATATCTACAGGTCCTTCTCAAAATATTAGCATATTGTGATAAAGTTAATTATTTTCCATAATGTCATGATGAAAATTTAACATTCATATATTTTAGATTCATTGCACACTAACTGAAATATTTCAGGTCTTTTATTGTCTTAATACGGATGATTTTGGCATACAGCTCATGAAAACCCAAAATTCCTATCTCACAATATTAGCATATTTCATCCGACCAACAAAAGAAAAGTGTTTTTAATACAAAAAACGTCAACCTTCAAATAATCATGTACAGTTATGCACTCAATACTTGGTCGGGAATCCTTTGGCAGAAATGACTGCTTCAATGCGGCGTGGCATGGAGGCAATCAGCCTGTGGCACTGCTGAGGTCTTATGGAGGCCCAGGATGCTTCGATAGCGGCCTTTAGCTCATCCAGAGTGTTGGGTCTTGAGTGTCTCAACGTTCTCTTCACAATATCCCACAGATTCTCTATGGGGTTCAGGTCAGGAGAGTTGGCAGGCCAATTGAGCACAGTGATACCATGGTCAGTAAACCATTTACCAGTGGTTTTGGCACTGTGAGCAGGTGCCAGGTCGTGCTGAAAAATGAAATCTTCATCTCCATAAAGCTTTTCAGCAGATGGAAGCATGAAGTGCTCTAAAATCTCCTGATAGCTAACTGCATTGACCCTGCCCTTGATAAAACACAGTGGACCAACACCAGCAGCTGACACGGCACCCCGGACCATCACTGACTGTGGGTACTTGACACTGGACTTCTGGCATTTTGGCATTTCCTTCTCCCCAGTCTTCCTCCAGACTCTGGCACCTTGATTTCTGAATGACATGCAGAATTTGCTTCCATCCGAAAAAAGTACTTTGGACCACTGAGCAACAGTCCAGTGCTGCTTCTCTGTAACCCAGGTCTGGGGAATGCGGCACCTGTAGCCCATTTCCTGCACACACCTGTGCACGGTGGCTCTGGATGTTTCTACTCCACACTCAGTCCACTGCTTCCGCAGGTCCCCCAAGGTCTGGAATCGGCCCTTCTCCACAATCTTCCTCAGGTTCCGGTCACCTCTTCTCGTTGTGCAGTGTTTTCTGCCACACTTTTTCCTTCCCACAGACTTCCCACTGAGGTGCCTTGATACAGCACTCTGGGAACAGCCTATTCGTACAGAAATTTCTTTCTGTGTCTTACCCTCTTGCTTGAGGGTGTCAATAGTGGCCTTCTGGACAGCAGTCAGGTCGGCAGTCTTACCCATGATTGGGGTTTTGAGTGATGAACCAGGCTGGGAGTTTTAAAGGCCCCAGGAATCTTTTGCAGGTGTTTAGAGTTAACTCGTTGATTCAGATGATTAGGTTCATAGCTCATTTAGAGACCCTTTTAATGATATGCTAATTTTGTGAGATAGGAATTTTGGGTTTTCATGAGCTGTATGCCAAAATCATCCGTATTAAGACAATACAAGACCTGAAATATTTCAGTTAGTGTGCAATGAATCTAAAATATATGCATGTTACATTTTCATCATGACATTATGGAAAATAATGAACTTTATCACAATATGCTAATATTTTGAGAAGGACCTGTATAACTATATATCAAAGCTAAGGTAGACTGAAATTATAAAGCTGGGGGCGCCGGTGGCTCACTTGGTAGAGCATACGACCATGTGCAGAAGTAATAGTCCTCTATTCGGTGTCATGGGTTCAATTCCCTGTCTCTGGTTATCTACTGCATGTCTTCCCTTCTCTCTCCACCCTCTTTCTAGTCTGATTACTGTACAGAAAGGCCACTAGTGCAAAAAAAAAAAAAAAAAGAAAGAGCTACCTTGCTTGATTTAAAGTCTGTGATTTCTTGGAGTGCTAAAGATGCCTATGGTGACAGATACGCTTTAGATACCTGCCTTAACTGTCATTTCTTGTTGAGATTTCAACAGTAGAGTTTACAAACTGGATGCTGCTAGATATTGTTTAGCCATTTTAAGCCCCATTTAATTTATCCGTTAAGTCACTCAGCTGTGTAGTGAAGCCTGTAGCAGTTCAATGTAAACATGACATCTGAAGCGTAGGAGAATTTATAAAATGCTTCAACTATCACTCTCACTTGACTTGATTTACTGTGCCTTGCAAAAGTATTCACACCTCTTGAACTTTTTAACATTTTCGTCATATTACAACCACAAGTTTTATAGAATTGACTGACACAAAGTAGCGCATAATTGTGAAGTGGAAGGAAACTGAAATCTGAAAAGTTTGGTGTCCTTTTCTATTCAGCTTGCTAAACTCTTATATGCCTAAATGAAATCCAGTGCAAACAGTTGCCTTCAAAAGTAGATAAGAGTTCACCTGAGTGTAATTTAATCTCGGGATAAATGCAGCTGTTATGTGAAGGCCTTGGAGTTTAGTTAGAGAACATTAGTGAATAAAAAGCATCATGAAGACCAAGGAACACAGTTGACAGGTCTGGCTAATTCTTGGAAAGGTTTAAAGCAGGGTTAGGTTATAAAGTACATAGACATCTCACCGAACACGGTTTAATATCCATGGTTTGAAAGTGAACACCATTTGACACAACTGGAATCTGAGACATGGCTGTCCCCCTAAACTAACAAACTGTGCATGGAGAGCTATTATACAAGGAGTGCAAAGACGAATGAGCAAAAATTCCTTTAGGTGTTTAAAAAAAGGGAGGAACCCCAAAAGACTTGACTCAGAGGTGCTGTATATGAATGTACATTCCAGTTTTTAGAATTTTATTTGTAAAACAAAAAAGAAAAAAAAGACATACACCTTTTTCTTTTCACTTCTAAAATTATGTCCTATACTTTGCGTTGGTCTTTCACTATATCACATACATTAAAATTTGTGTTTATATCTTGACATAGTTTGTAAAGATGTAAGGGGAATGAATGCTGAAACCCAGTTATGTTAATTAAGTTTAAGAATTGCTCTAGGAAGGGCTTTAGACATTGATATTGTCTGTTTTTTAGTGTGTATGCACTTTTGTTGACACATTTCTCTTAAACAACCTTGTAAGGATCACAAAGTTTACCATTTAAATTGAATTAGACAAACATAGCTCTGTGAAGACCTCAGAAAAGTCTAATTTATTGCAAGGAAAAAGCACTCTTATGAAGCTGCTCTGCGTGCAAGCCATGTCTCCTTTGTCATGTGGCTGCACAAGGTCAGAGGACATTTTCCACTGTGAGACTCCATATTTTATTAATCATACAGCTAAGTGAATGGTAGAGGGCGAGAGGCAGTGTGAGAGAAAAGCAAGAAATGGGGGACATTTAACTATGAATGTGAGACAGAAAGAGACGTAAGGACAAGAGAGTGTAAAGCCCCCACAGAGCAGGAAATAGTTTATGCCACAGAAACGAAAAATGTCAAATGAAACAAAAAATGCATATTATGAAAAAATATCATATTATTGGTTTTTTAAGCAGATGTGTCTGCCCCTGGAGCTCTCTGCCTTTCCTGCAGATGCTAACATGTACGTGTGCAATTGCATGTTGCCAGCCCATGACACATTCACACAGTTGACCCTGATGTCCTCATGTTTTTACCTCCGGAATTAATGATACCACACCTCTAGTCCTTCGAAACAAAGTTCAGTACAACAAAAATGGATACACATAAGCATGTTTTTCAAACTTCTACAGGATTTGCAAATCATTGTATTCTGTTTTTATTTACGTTTTACACAACGTCCAAACTTTGTAGGAATTGGGGTTGTAAATAAATCTATAATTCTCCTTCTTAGATAGTTACGGGTATATTGGACCTTCCGTTTGTTCTAACTATTATATATAGCAACGACTACTGACAAATACTTTTTTATGCTCACAAAGAGTTAGTATTAGCTAAAGCCAATTAGGATCACTAACAGAAAGTTAATAAGCCCTGATCCTGTCAAGCCAAAAGGCATTCCATAATTTTCAGGACTACTTCTTCTAATATTTAGGTCAAAGGCACATATTTGGGACTCTTCATATAATTTTGACCCAGTGTGGACCCAGTAAAATAGATTTAATTAACTATGTAAAAGCCCTAAATTAATATGACTTCCATGCTTGCAATGGCTGTAAGTAAGTGTTCTGAGTGCAACTGTATATTTGAGCTTAACGTGCCAATAAAGTTGAACCCGGTCATGCAGCATCTTGCACACTCGCATGAAACTGCATGGAAAGGTACTGTGCTATTCTCAGAATCTTTTGCTTGTGAGTGGCACAAGTGTATTCTCCCTACAGCAGGTTTGAACCTTTGCAACATGAGCAGTTAAAAAAAACTGTGCTCAACAAAGACGAAATGCTCTGGTTGCCTGAACAGACTTCAGTGGAAACTGTCTAGATGCCTCTACTCAGTAGGTGTTAGTAGAAATTTATCTAGATATAAGGTATTCAACCATGGTAGTATGAAACATAAACCGATTGCAAAAACTGTGTTCTTTCACAACATGCCAGGTAAAAGTATGAAGGGTTGTCAACTCATTCAACACCATAAATTAAGAGAAAAATTGGAAAAAAAATAACATTCCCCAAAGGTAGACACTTTGAAGTGTTTAATTGTGACGAAAAGATATGCAGCAGCATGTAATCATTTCATAATACAAAAGTATTATATGGTCATAATATTTGCTTAATAGGGCAGCTACTTAGTAGTCAGTGTAAAGGCTCCTGGTCCCTTTAACATATTTAAAGTAGAAAGATTACATCAAATATACATCCATAATGCAAAATGATTATCAAATGAAACTTCTGTCTAGAATAAAAGCTATACTCAGAAAGTACTTTGCTTGTGAATCTCTAAGCAGAAACACTTTCTTTGATTGTAGGTTTTTAGTTCCCTTATTATTTTCTAAGCTTAGCACGATGTGTTTTTTATGGAGGCAGTCTGGCAAAAAAAGTGTGTAGACACCAGGCACCAACATTATACAGGCATGAAGACTTTTACAATGTAGCAGCTCAAAACTATTTTTTCCTGACTTTGTCTTATCTTTCTGCAGATGCATCTTATTAATACAAATAAACTTAATGGGGAGATCAGACTTATTTAGAGAAAAAAACACATTTGGCAAGGGGTCAAAATTAGCACCAATCACTTTTCAAATATAGGTAATTTAATATGGAGGTGGGTAAATTTGATTAACCTACAAGCCACAGTGGTTTGCAATTTGAACAGGAGAATAAAGTCTGTAAACTGAGTGTAAAATGTAATGTGGGAGTAGCAATGCATCTGAACTGATGCAAGACTGCAACGAATGCTGTTAGTAGAATTGGAGCTCTAGTATCGTGTTACATACTAGAGCTTGTTGGTTCCTAAATCACCCAGGTAAGTGGTTTGATTATGCGTACTGATGTAGGAGTCCCAAATCTGTGATTTGCATTATCCTGATCACAGTGCCAATGATGGCTGCTGCTGAGTACACAAGGTGAATCAGTGGAATTAGGAAAGACAACGGAATAACAAGAAATACTGCAGACTTATATGGTTTGGTGAAGTCGGTATACTTACTTAAGTTAGCTGATTTGCCACAATCATAGTGGACTCACAATAAACACTGCTGACCCAGATGATTTGGTTGAATCGGTTTGTTGTGCCCCAGCCATGGGATGAAGCATAGACTTAACTGTAAACAATCAAAAAGGCTGGTAGGATACTCGGCATTTTTAATTACATGCATTAACCTACTTTAAGTTCAGCCCAGGAAGGAGGAGTCACAACTGGAATCCCATTGAAGTCATGGAATCCCTGAACAAAAGACTTCTCCAGCCAAACCTCTTCCGCTATCCTGCTGCCTAGCAGCTAAAGGAGAGGCAGGTGCATTGTCTTTGAAACTAGCTGGCGGGTATAAGGCTCATTTACTTCGAATAATCCTTGACTATGATCTGGTGTTCATGTACCCGCCAACTGACGACAACAAAAGTTAAGTAATGATCTGCTTTTCGAGCATCCAGCCTTTATGGTAAAACAGTAATTAGGACAAGCTGTCTTATGCATTTCTTTCTGAGCTTCTGCAGAATAGGAATCTGCGTCAGAGATAAGCCCAGAAGAGATTGTGCCTTTAATTGACAGGGTTTTCCCCTAAGCCTGAAGAAGCAGGTATCAAAAATGCAACTCGGCACGCCTGATGCATGCAGATCCAGCATAAGCTACCCCAGCTGCTACTGAAAGCAGCCGCCACAGTTTGCTTTTCACCTTCGCTGCTCAACTCAATGCCCTTTGGACTTCCTGTCCTCCTGTTCTTCAAAACGGTTCATGTATGAGGTACTGTTTGGGCAGAGAAAATTAGTTTAGAAAGAAACAATCTAAATATTGTTTATTTCATGGTGTTTTGCTTTTATT
Organism: Girardinichthys multiradiatus; assembly: GCF_021462225.1. Taxonomy (NCBI): domain Eukaryota; kingdom Metazoa; phylum Chordata; class Actinopteri; order Cyprinodontiformes; family Goodeidae; genus Girardinichthys; species Girardinichthys multiradiatus. The sequence continues at coordinate 21,800,756 of NC_061799.1, forward strand.
GTGGTGGTAAAACGACTACCTGGGGAAGCTAATGCAAACAGGGCTCTAAGCCTTGAGGCGAGTGTACAAACTTTATTTTAATGAGTGGTTTAAACATCTATCGTCCACAACGGGCCACTGGTGGTCATATACATCCTAATGTGTGTATTAATTGTATTTCAAGCTCATGTGAAACTTAAAGGGTTGCTACATAAGCCATCTTTCCTTTGTTAGCCAAACCACTAATGCGAGCACCAGCAAAGGCAAATATTTACATATGACTCATCACCATCTTGTGAAAATCCATAGACGTTCTTCGCCTCCATTTTAGTAGTCTATTACTCCATGTGATGGCTAGCTAAAATGACATAAAGATCAATTGTCCAAAGGATTATTGGTTCATAATTTGGCAAATAATATTTCCTTAAATATTATTTTTACTAAAAAAATGGTGGCTGATAAACAACATTAACAATGAATAATCCAAAAAGGTTATTAAGTTTTCATTTGGAAACTCTTTCCTTAAATATTTTATTAATATAATATTTTACTCACTTTTGATTTTGCACTGTAACTGGTTGTTTGAAGACATACCAATTGCTGTGCTTGAATAGTTTTAACAACTGATTTGACCTATTTTCCTAATTTCTCAAGATAAACCTTGGTTCTTAAACATAAATATCCACTTTGAATTGTCATATCATTGCATCAATTTTATCTGTACATAGTTCATTAGTTTTCTTAATTGTTTTATTTTGCTTGGTAGTTTAGTTGAATTGTTCTAGCCTAATAAAGAGTTTAACTGAAAAATGTTTAACTTAGAGCTGAAATGTTTTTGTTAATAATTGCTTACATTTTGTAAAGAGGTTGTAGTGAATGTGTTCCATATAATTCTATACACTTAATTACTCACCTGAAACAACGTCAAGGTGAATGTAAGCTACACAGATACTTGATGAAAATATGCGGACGCAATGGCCATCTGTAGCATGCATTTAGCTGAAACTCAGTACATCGTATAAATGCAAGTCCTTGTATGAGATGGGATTTTCCCAACTTCTGCAGTCAGGTATAGCTGGAACACTCGGTTGTTGAAATATCAAAGCAAAGTTCTTTAAACATGTTTTATTCTCAAATATGGGCACGGTTTTATGCAAAAATGTTTAAATGTTAACATTTACTGTCTTTAAGTGGTTATATTACTGTACAATCAATCTGTCCAGGAATTGGCTATGCCTGCTTATGCTGTGCTCACCCAAATCTCCAGTTAGTGAAAAAAAAGTTTCTTTGTTTACTGCTGACTAATTCAAAAATAAACATATTTTCAGTATTTTTCGTGATTACACAAAACGTATGGAATCATGACTTCAATCCGGGATATATACCGAACTGTGATTTATGTTTACTGTTAAACCACCCATAGGAAAGTTGCTTTCATCAGGAGCTAGGGGTGGGATCACATGGAACAGCAGCAAATTTAAAACTACAGTTCAGTTTTGTTTTTGAGTTGTTAAATAAAAGAAACAATTCAACTTTGAATTAGTGTCAAAAAAACAGAAGTTGACTCTTTCTTATCTTCCAACAGTTTATTTTGAAATCACCTTTCATGAAGTGTTAGTAGGTCAATGGGCTGTTCTGAGTTGCACTCATGGTAGATTATTTTCCACTGAATCCACAAATGTTACTTTTGACTCAGTTCTTTAACACTGTTGGTGTTTTAATATCACCAGGTGAATCTTGCTCTAAAAGCTCGGTTTCAATGCCTGTTTTCCAGATCCACCGGTATGGATATAAGCTGATCATAATTGTGAAACTTTCACAATTAGTAAATTAAGGTGAGGATATGGTACCATGTATTTGCACGGATACTGGGAGAAATAGTATTACACATGTGGTTAACTCCCAATTACAAATCAAAATCAGTTTTGGAATGGATAAGCAGGTGTACATTAAGCTTATGGAACATTTAATCAATCTAACCAAATGTAATTTGGGTTTTTGTATGTACTCAAGCATGTGTATATAATTTTGATGCTTTGTGAGGAAGAGAAAATCCACAATAGACACAAAGTTGAGAACCAAAATTGAAATGTATCAAAATGTTTGAAGTTATATGTTGAAAAATAATTTCATTTTGGAAAGAGTGGTTCCAATTCATCATTAAAATCCCCAAAAAATGTAGCATTGAGGCCCACAATCCCTTGAATAATGAAAATAAAAGTTGACACTATGCAAAATTAAAGCTATGAGATTCGGCAGAGAGGACTGCCTTCATAAACACACAGATACACACACATACTTTGTTATTTTATAAATCAAATTGTCTTACTACTCCTTGAGGGACACAAAAAGTAATACTAAACATCTGGGCAGCCACAGTTGTCAGTCTTTAAACAAAGTCAAAGCTCTGTTCATCTGGTTTAGCACCAATAAAGGGTGTCTTTACACGGTTATAAAATGCTTCATAAAGACCCAAAGAACCAGAAAATGCAGGAAACAGTCATTGTCTATCCTGAAGAGTTCCTGTAATTTAAACCGATGCTGAGCTATGGAGCTTTTCATTGGGTTATCGAGGTACATAGCTAAAAACTTAAAAATCTCCTTAGGTCTATTAGTGTAATAGGGTGGCAGTCCTTTTAACTGTTTATTTAGTTAATAAAAACAAAAAAAAAGGACTACTGTTTACATTTGGGGTACTTTACCATTTCTCTAATCTTTAGTCCTTTCATATCAACTAAAATACTTAAATGTTGAATAACGTTCCATTTAAATCTTTAAACCCCAGAGCATTTCCATCGTCAAAGCTCCTCCTCCCCAGTTTCACTCTAATACCTCCACTTCACTGCATAAATGTATCATTACAGTATCATTATGGCTACAGTATCCCCCAGCTTCCATTAACAGGGACTTAGGTACTGTGTGCTGTGGCTTACATAGACCCATTATATTATTAAGTCATTATAAACCAGGACACAGAGAAAATTGTGCCCTTAATGGGAGCTACATTGGGAACTACTTAAGTTTACACCCCAACCTACCTATTTGTGTGTGCCTATTTTCCTGTCTACCTATGAATCTGAGTGCCAACAATGTTAAGTTACATATTGGAATATCAAATTACTTTACCCTTTAACAGAAGATAGTTCAATATCAAACCCTTTACTTCGAATAAGCAACTCACCCCAGAGTTGGGATACGCCGTCCAGCCCAGTTCTGCTGTGGCCACCCGAGTGTCCATCAAGGTTTCTGCAGCAAAGAAAGGAAAATAGAGAGAAAAATAGTAGTTAGCCTCCAAATACCTATTTTTAGTATCCCTCAACAGAGATGACTTGCATTCAAGGCCCAGTGATCACTTGACACTATCATCTGTGAACAGAAAGGAGATGAAACCCCACAGTGATTTATCCATCTCTGCCTCACTTCTATTAAGACAAGAAACATGGAAACAAATCCTTGGCACTTTGCTGGGAGGGATGCCTGAGAGCTTCTGTCATGCTGTTAAATGCTCAGCTTTGTATTGTGGTCTCTCCATGAGCATGACTACAATATGCACATCCAGCCTTTGTTTGCATGCAGACGCGTGCATGTATTTGAATGATCTGCAGTCAATTCTGGTAAAGTGGGTGGAAGTTTTTGTACTTTTGGGTGGGAAAAGGCTGTATAGTTTTGCACACTGTCAATCCTGAAAAATCACTTCAAAAATGTACACAGGGTATTTACATCCCTTTCGTGGAAAATTCTCTGAGATGCAGTAGGTTAGAGGTTCATGACACTTTCAAATGAGACAAATGAAAGCATATAGATTTCCTAGAGTGTTACTGACACTGAAACAGATGTTGCACTGAACCTGATTTACCATTTGCACAAAATGTGAAGAAAAGGTATAATACTAAAATAACAACTGAATTTTGGACTTTAAATCTCAATTATATCTGTTCTGTAAAGACTAAGCCAAATAACTAACAATAAGTGAAGTGAAAACACAGTCCACTATGAATTGCAAAAACAAAACAAAAACAAAAGGTAACACAATCTTGCTTTTATTCTACTTGCTAATCCTCAGTGAAACTGCATTGACAAATAAGTCTGGCAGCTCACTATAGATTAGTGAGCTCTGTTTTCATGATTATGTGCCTTCCATATACACTGAAATCATGAAGCCTGATATTATGCTCTACTAAAGGGTGAAAAAATGTGGCAGCAGGTACAAAGAAACATATCTTACCAGATTTTCTCAGTCTGATTTACAGATAAGAGACTAAGAGAAACTTCAGCAGTTTAATAGGAAACCTCCCCTTTAACAGACTGTTTATTCCTTGCTATAAATGATTCCCTTTTTAGGGCGAAAGAACATTTCACATTTTAATGCTTCATGCCAGAACATGTCCTTGATTGTGCTTGTGTTTCCCAAACAGATAAAACAATTTTGCTGAAGGAGGAATGGTATGCCTGGGTGATGGTCTGTAGCAAATAAGCACGGTGCTTCGGGAATTTTCAGAGGAATTGTTTTCACCTTGGACACCTTCCACGCTCAGCAATGGTTGGCTAATCCAAGCAATGTGTGTTGTTCACAGAGAAGGAATCTCAGTCTGATGAAATACAAAGATACATATCCCCCTTTTAAATTTTCAAAAGGACATTCCAACTCTTTGCCTTATCTTACCTAACCTTACCCTAAGATTCACACCAACATTTAGCTTGTCTTGAATCACATTGATCCTGCAATGGCTTCTGTCTCATTTCGAAAATACATAAGGGGAAAAATGAGCATGCACTGAGAAATCAACTGACGACCAAAATATACTTATCTTCAGTGCATGACCTGGCAGGTAGGATACTCAAATATCTCATCTTTTACGAATCAGTGATTGCACCATACACCAGTGCTGCATTTGTTGTTGCAGCTAGAAGACTCATAGTTGGTTTGTGTATCAATAAGGTCTTTCAAAATTAAATCAGAGGAAGCACCAGCGTTTTTAGAAGCCAGTTAAAATGAAACTGTATTTCTGTAGAGACATGTTAGCTGTTCATTCAGGCTGCTTCAACAAATAGCGAGATTTAGAGGGCTCCGGGTTATTTAACTTCAATCCCATCTCATACTCTTGCAGTTTTGCTTTTTGCAAGCTTGACTTCTTATATGTACCATAAGGAGCTTTCTGCCACATGCTGTCGATTTATACATCCATTGGAAAGGTGTGGTTGACTTGTTGAATGAGTAGATTGAATTGAGAAATTCACATACCAGTAAGATAAATATATACTCTGCTTCTCTCTTTTTTTTTTGAGCTTTCAATTCCTGTCTGTTATAAGATATGCTGTATTTACAAATGTTGGCTACCTTCAGGAAATATCACAGTTAAGGTAAAGATTTACATTCTATAGGGAATACACACAGAAACTGTTGTTTACAATTAATAATTCTAACTGTCTTAATAGTCCCAAGTGCTCATATAAAATGCTAAGGAGAGTTTAAATACAATCTGTCTTCTTTATGAAGGCCTCATGCAGTTCTTTTGATCTTACCATGATTTTAATCAAGTGTTTTAATAGTGTTGCTTCGGTGTGTAAGTTTGCCAAAACAATGTCGGACTCCGTAGTTTTCTCTGGTCCCCTGCCTGATCTGACCAGTGACGACATGTTTAGTTGCATGCTGTCATTCAACCGCTGGCTGTCTAGGTGGTGTCCAGAAAACGATGTGGGCTACATTGATAATTGGCGAACATTTCGGGGAAAACCTGGTATGATCCGGAGAGACAGCACCCATCCCACTTTGGATGGAGCAGCTCTTCTTTCTAGGAATCTGGCCGAATGTATTAGTTCTCCAAAACTTTGACAACCAAGGATTCAGACCAGGAAGCAGGGTCGTAGTTTAACACTCCTCTCTACAGCTTCTGTACTGCTACCCAACCATTAAGACAGTGTCTCGCCCACGGCCAAAATTTTATAGATTAAAAAATAATCTAAAAGGAAGAAATCAAGAAAATCTCATAAAGATAAACACAACTCAGTCTAAAAAGAAAAATAAAACAATTAAATGTGGCTTACTGAACATAAGATCTCTCTCTTCAAAGACTTTGTTAGTTAGTGACCTAATTTGTGACAATCAGATTTATTTATTTTGCCTCACAGAAACCTGGCTGCAGCAAGAGGATTATGTTTCTATAAATGAGTCAACTCCTACTAATTATTTAAATTTTCACATTCCTCAAAATATTGGGCGAGGAGGAGTAGCAACCCTCTTTCAGTCAGATTTATTGATTAGTCCCAGACCAATCAGTAACTATAACTCTTTTGAATATTTAATCCTTAGTTTTTCTCATCCAAATTATAAAGCACTAAAACCACTTCTTTTTGTTGTTTTGTACCATCCACCAGGTCCTTAATTTCAATTTTTAGATCAGTTTTCAGACCTTTTGTCTGATTTAGTGTTAAATACAGATAAGGTTATTATAGTGGGGGATTTTAACATTCATGTTGACACAGAAAGTGATAGCCTAAATATAGCCTGTAATGCTATCTTAGACTCAATTGGCTTTGCACAAAACATTAACAAACCTACCCACCTTTGTCTTCATTCTCTGGACCTTGTGTTGACATTTGGCATTGATTGTAAAGACATAACAATATTTTCTCATAACCCTTTCCAGTCTGACCATTTCTTAATAACCTCTGAGTTTAATTTAACCGAGTACTCCACACCTGAAAGAAAATTTTATTATAGTAGATCATTATCAGACAATGCTGTAACAACCTTTAAAGAATCTGTTCCACTTTTAATTTCCTCAATATCACAGAAAAGCACAGTGGAGGGCAATCATTTTGTTTCTGCCCCTTCACAAATTGATTCCCTTGTTCATAGTGTTAATTCATCATTGCGTGGTGCATTAGACAATGCAACCCCCTTGAAAAAGAAGGTAATTATTCATAGGAGGCAGGCTCCTTGGTTTAATTTAGATCTGCGTACTTTAAAGCACAATGTTAGACAATTGGAGAGAAAATTGTGCTCTACGCACCTAGAGGATTCCTACTTAATCTGGAAAAATAGCCTACTGTTGTATAAAAAGACACTTCGCCAAGCCAGAACAGCTTATTTCTCATCATTAATAGAAGAGAACAAGAATAATATTAGGTTTCTCTTTAGTACAGTTGCTAAACTTACACAGAGTCATAGCTCTGTTGATCCATCCATTCCCTTAGCTCTCAGCAGTCATGACTTTATGGGATTCTTCTTAAATAAAATTTATTCTATTAAAAATTAAATCTTTGACATACTCCCAAAGATGATTACTTCATCCTCAGCAAGTGAGACAACATTGGAAGTAACTGCAGAAACTGATTTGTGTTTGGACTGTTTTGATCCTGTGGAGCTTCCTGAGTTATCAGAAATATTAGCTTCATCTAAACCTTCAACTTGTATGTTAGACCCAATCCGAAACAAATTTTTTAAGGAAGTGTTCCCTCTGATTACCAGCCCCATTTTAGGTATGATTAACCCATCCTTGGTAAATGGATATGTACCACAGGCTTTCAAGGTAGTTGTAATTAAACCTTTACTTAAGAGACATTTGCTTGATCGAGATGACTTGAAAAATTACAGACCTATATCCAATCTTCCATTCTTATCTAAAATTCTTGAGAAAATAGTTGCTAATCAAATGTGTGAGCATTTACACAGCAATGACCTGTTGGAAGAGTTTCAGTCAGGCTTCAGAGCTCATCATAGCACTGAAACAGCTCTGCTGAAAGTCACTAATGATATTCTTATGGCCTCAGATAATGGACTTGTGTCTGTACTTGTCCTCTTAGATCTCAGTGCTGCATTTGATACAGTCGATCATAATAGTCTCTTAGAAAGGCTGGAATATGCTGTAGGGATCAGGGGAACAGCGCTAGGCTGGTTTAAATTTTATTTGTCTGACAGGTTTCAGTTTGTTTATGTAAATGATAAATCATCTTTAAACTCCAGGGTTAATTGTGGAGTACCACAGGTTTCAGTACTTGGCCCAATTCTCTTTACTATATATATGCTTCCAATAGGTAAAATTATCAGGCAGCATAGCATAAATTTTCCCTGTTACACTGATGACACTCAGCTTTACTTATCCATAAATCCTGATGGGCCCAACCAGTTAGATAGTCTACAAGCATGTCTTGAAGACATAAAAACTTGGATGACTTTAAATTTTTTGCTTCTAAATTCAGACAAGACAGAAGTTGTTGTCTTTGGACCGGAGTCTTTATAAAAGACTGCTTAGTCAATCACTTAACCTGGATGGCATTAAATTGACCTCCAGTAATAAAGCAAAAAACCTTAGTGTTATTTTTGACCAGGACATGTCATTTAAATCCCATATTAAACAGATTTCTAGGACTTCCTTCTTTCACCTCCGGAACACTGCCAATGTTAGAAATATCCTATCCAGGAGTGACGATGAAAAACTAGTCCGTGCATTTGTTACTTCAAGGCTGGACTACTGTAATTCTTTACTATCAGGATGTCCACAAAATGCAGTTAAAAGCCTTCAGCTGATCCAAAATGCTGCAGCAAGAGTTCTGATGAAAATTAAAAAAAGAGATCATATTTTTCCTATTTTAGCTTCTCTTCACTGGCTCCCTGTTAAATCCAGAATAGAATTTAAAATTCTCCTCCTCACATACAAAGCCCTTAAAGATTTAGCTCCATCATACATCAGAGATCTGATTGTTCCATATGTTCCTAACAGAGCACTTCATTCTCAGACTGCAGGTTTACTGGTGGTTCCTAGAGTCTCTAGAAGTAGAATGGGAGGCAGATCCTTTAGTTATCAAGCTCCTCTCCTGTGGAACCAGCTCCCGTTTTTGGTCCGTGAGGCAGACACTCTGTCTACATTTAAGGCTAGGCTTAAAACTTTCCTTTTTGATAAAGCTTATAGTTAGAGTGGCTTAGGCTATATTCCTTATTTTTACCTCCGCCTTTCTCCCTTCCTGTTACATAGAGTAAGGGGGAATCAGGTTTAGCCTGAACCGGCTCAGTTATGGTCGAGGTGCAAACACACCCTCCATTTCTGCTACCTGTATGACCCCTTCTCTTTTCCAATGGTTATAATCAGTCAGACAGAAAGAGGTATCCCAATCCTTGTGGTTTTTAGTATAACAATGGCCATCAGTGGGCTCTAGTTGGACAATTTGTATTAGTTTATTATTTTACTTAGTGCCCCTACACGTGGCCCGTTCTGGGGTGGCCAGGCTCTGGCACTTGGTGGTTTGGTCTGGCCTCCCCGGCGGCCCCACGACGTTCCAGACCCTTTGTGGGGTGCCTTGAGACAACAGTGTTGTAAATAAGCGCTATATAAAGAAATAAACTGAAACTATCTCTGTAGTTAAGCTTCTATAGGCTTAGGCCTGCTGGAGGACATAATGACCATTTTTACCTTCTTCGCTACATTCTCACACTATTCTCCAATTTTGCATTATTTGCTGTTATTTTAGTTTTTAACTTTATGTTCTCTCTCTTTTCTCGTCCTAGAAGCTACACCTGGCCTGACTCTGTGTCTACCTGTGACACCTTTCTGGAGAGGGGCATTGTCAAAGCTTCTGCTGGCAACAACTTAATGCTCACCTTCTACAGATGATCCACTTGGCCCTGTATTTCAGTGTTTAACCCTTTCTCTCTCCTAGATATAGCAATTGACTGAGCTTTTACTGTAACTAACTCTATGTGCTCTCTTTCAGACTCTATCCTTGAAAACTGGCTCAAAGTTGATCTGTTCTTTCTTTCTAGATGAAACAACTAAAGGAGCTACATCCACTAACATTTACTTTCCCTTCCCATAGAAAGGACTCCTGGATCAGTGCTTCTGTATTCTTTGTGTGTCTCTGCTCTGTTCTCTCAAACCCCCAGTCGGTCGTGGCAGATGGCTGCACACTGAGCCTGGTTCTGCTGGAGGTTTCTTCCTGTTAAAAGGGAGTTTTTCCTCTCCACTGTCGCTACAGGCATGCTCAGTATGAGGGATTGCTGCAAAGTCAACGCCAGTGACTGTCCACTGTCGCTACATGCTCATCCAGGAGGAGTGAATGCTACAAATCTCTGACTCGATGCAGTCTGCTGGGTTTCCTTAGATAGAAATCCAATTTGAATAAATAACTGAATCTGACAGCCCTGTTCAATGGTTAGGATTAATTGGAATGTATGTACTTAACTTTTTTTGAAGTGCCTTGAGACAACATGTGTTGTGAGTTGGCGCTATATAAATAAACTGAATTGAATTGAAAAATTAATTACCAGTTCAACAGCCAGGAGCACACCATACTAAATGTCTGAGGTTTAAGTAAGGGCCAGTCCCTTTTGAAATACTGAGTAACAAACATACAATCATGTGCACCCGAGGGGATACACCTGTGTGTGATTTCATCACAAAACTGGAGTCTGGAAATCAGCCACAAATCTGATCTCTAATAAAACCTAGCTATATACTGTTAATGGAACAAAGCACATGCTTCTATTAATTTTCTTCCACTTACAAGAAGATACTGCCTAAATACATTAAACAGATAGCTAAGATAAATCAGATAGACACTCAAATACTCATATACGCAAATATAATACCCAGATGAATACATACATAGACTTTACCTACAGCTGCAAACTTAGTGAGCAATTTTCTGTGTACACCTACAGGGACAACCCTGTTCACACTTGGCTTCTGCTGAGTATTTCAATTTCCCTAAAATCAGCCTTTCCCTGTCTAGTTTCCACAGTCAAACCATACCAGCCTGCCTGCTTTTAAGACTTGCTGTCAGCTTGGGAGATAGGACCATGAAGCAGCTTGCTGTGCCAGAGAGCATTGTAGGGACTGCCAGCCTTTTCTCAAGGGAAATCACAGAAGCTTTAGTCTAATCACACGGGCACTTGGTAGGCCGTTTTCCATTTCCTTTAAAACACAGAGGAGCGGGGTGGACAAAATTAAAGGCAATGTAGGTAGGGGACAAAAAAGGTCAGAGGCCCCATGGGAAGGCAGGATGAGCAACGTCACCTGACATAATGTCCACCATTAGCGGAATATCAAAGTATTACATGAGTAAATGAAGTGTACTAAATGGTGATTAGCATCGAGGTGGGGCTCACACAGCAGTCATGCCATAGTTTCAACACCTGTCCTTAGGCACAGGGGATTTGAGAAATGTCCCATGTGTCTGAGTGTATTTCAAGCCATCTTCTTTGTTGACCTTTTTTTTAGTTAAGTGGATGTGGGGAGTAAAAAAAAACTTGTCTTTTAAGAACAGATACATCTTGTGAATATTTATAGTTTTATATTCAAACATAGATCCAAATTTTGTAGCTGATTTTGTGAAAAATTGACCTGCTGATACCAATGTTAGCCAATTGAGATTGTTCTTATATAATGTATGAAATGTATAATGTGTATTGTGTAAAATGATGTTTCTCTTCTCATTAATAATTTATACTAGGAGCAGAGACAATGCCATACCATGTTTGTGAAAGAAAAATCACTGCAAAATAGGATTTAGTTATTTTAAAACCAACATAAAATGATTATACAGTTGGCTCTTTTACCTGTTTTATCTTCTTATATTAACAATTACTGTGGTTAGAGCCAACTACTAAAATGGCTGCCTCCATTAATACTCCCTTGAGAATGTGGATTTTCTAAAGGCTAACAGCATTTCCTGATCTAGCATGTTCCGTGACGAAGGTTGGACTTTCGAAAGACTAAACCAGAGCAACATTGTTCTTCGTTTATGTACTGAAACTATCATGTACTGAAACTATCACTTTCTCTTGCACTCTCTGACCTGAATGGACTGAAGCTACATATGTCTTGACAAAAAAAAATATTTTCCTTTTAAATAGACACTGAGTTTTCAACCAGATGATGTCTGGTCTGGGCCAACCAAGCTGAAAAACATCCAGTTTTGGTCACCAGATGATTTTTCTGTGCATCTCTAATCAATCATGTAAACAAATTGTTTCACTTAGAAACCTCTATAAAATCCCAAATGCACACATTACAAGAACTGAACAAAAATATCTTATGCAGACTAATACTATTAGGGTGCAACATAAAACCTAATATATTTTAATCATTTTGTGAGAAAATAAATGTATCTAAAATTAATATAGTTGCATAACAAGCTCTTTTGTTGAAATTTGTTGACAGTATCAAGCATTAGGATTCTACAATGAAATTGTTTACGGTTGCCTGGCAACAAAATAAGTCTTTCCCAAGTTTGTGTTTTGCACATGGTTTTATGAGGGTGGGTTTAAAGATTATGATATCACAACTTAGGCTGCAAATTCTTACTGACTGAGGCTTCTAACTAGAAAGCAGATGTAAAGCAAACAAAATAAGACCTTACTAGTAAGAACAGATCCACCTTTAGGTATTAAACAATTAACAACAATTTGCAAACTAAATTCAGTAACTTTTAACTTACTAATGTAAAAGTAATTTAGTGGTAAAGTTAAAACAACACCTATACAGTCAGTTGTGTTTCAGATTATTTTCTCCTTTGTTCATATGCTACTGTGTCAGCTAGCTCTGCAAGCTCTAACACATTACACACAGCCAGGTTCACGAGCAGTTCAGACTGTGGGAAAACTACCCACATTAAAAACTTAATGTTGACTATCTAAACACTGCTCATAAATTTATTGGATAGCAACAGCTTGTAGTTGTCAGTGCAGAAGATGTACTGTAGCTACAGAACATCACAGAATATTATTTACTCCACAGCACAACGGATGTAGGGCATTCTATAGTAAAAGGCACCTTAAAAATCATACACTTAATCATTCTAGTCAAAACTGAGAAGTCACCATCAGCGAGCCACAACCAAGAGTGAGGCTGGGGCTTATAACACCAGAGAGCACTGCTCCTTCTTATTAGCAGCCAGTGATAGATCAATACCAAATGGTGGGCTGTTTCCACCGATAGAAAGAGGGGGAGGGGGGGGGGGGTATAGAAAACGAAGAAGAGAAATGAAAGTAAGGGAGAGACTGCATTAAACATTGATGGGGCCCTGCGTTACAGATCAATAAGGGGGCAGCTTTCTTCACGCAATTACATGTCAGCAAGCATATAACAATTACTAATCCAAATAATGTTTCTGGAGTTCAGATAGAACAGATACAACAGATTATCTTACTCATTGATCCTTATTAAGTCACTTTGTACAAGCTTAATTTTTAAGAAGTCAAAATAGCTACATGTCTGTACAATTCCTGTCTGTATGATTGAATGGTTGCTGGTCAATTGAACATTTGCTGAAGCCTCTGTTCAAAGTCTTCCCTCCTCTTAATCAATACACCAGACAATTCTCTGTGGATTTCCATTCCCATTTCATTTTTTCAATTCATCTATTCTTTAACCTCCCTCCTCTATGTCGTCCTGGCCAAGGTTTCTGGTACATTTTGTAATTCAATGCGACAATCATGTCCAGATGCTGGAGGGTGAATGGGTAGGAAAAGGCATTCTCTTTGTTATTGTAGAAAATGAAAGATCCGAGGCCCTAAAATAACTTAATTTAGGTAGGATTTATCTCTTGATGTGAATGGAATCAGGACAGAAGGACAAAAACAAAATTACAAAACCTCAAAAAACGTGACAGAAAGAAAGAAAGAACGAAAGATGAAGAAGAAATAACACAGGGAAAATCAGCAGGACTGAAATGAGCACTTAACAATGATGAACCCCATGGTAGCCTGCTGAGCATGGAATCTTAATATGGGGCGGCTGACAAACAAACACAAGAGAAGTGCAGCATCTTCCAAACTAATCAGCCGTCCACTCGAGGGATTTATGAATAAAAAAGCTATTTTATGACAGACTGGAGTATTTTCGGAACAAAGCATGAAGACGTTTCCCACAGAGATAGACTATCTGTACTACCAGGCAGACCTTTATATGAAGGAGTGTGCTTTTAAGCTTCACAACCTGTTGTATCTAAGTAAAATACTTTTATTTTGAAGCAGGAAAGAAAGCAGTTATTGAGTTGCCCTGTTATGTTGACAGAGACTGCTAATTTGTGGTCAGGCTAGCCAATAACAATTTTCCAAAATAAGCAACCGACCACTCGGGGGATTTATAAACATAAAGTCTTTGACAGACTGAACACAGAATGAAGACATTTCATGCAGCAATAGACCTCGTTGAACCACTGAATCATCTGTTACAAAAAGGATTCATATTGGATTGGAAAACAAAATCTGGTCATTTCCTGCATGTTTAAGATGGATGAGCTTTTTTGAAAATACAGGGTATTTAAGCACCCCACTATCACTTGTCAAAGTGAAGCTTGTTGTGCAAAGAGCCATGCAGCTTGTGAAGTAAGTCTAAGCTAGCATTTTCAGCCCTGGTCAGTGATATAAACTTCAGAACATGTATCCAACATTATATTTATTTATGAGACTTTTATAAGTAAGAAGGAAGAATTTCTTGGTGTACCCTGTTGTGTTGACGGAGTCGACTAAGAGCCTGATCTTCAAAGATCCCAAATAGCAGGTGCTAATTGCATGTACTATAAATAAATTGCACGTACAATAAGTGGGATTGTTGCGTGTGATTTTCAAAGATTGCACGTTGTTGGGTCCAGCCATGGATTACAACATTTAAAGGCCAGTTTGATCTTTTCTGGAATTTTTAAAATAAATCACAGTAACCTACTCCTAACTCAGCCAGGAACAGGAACAAGAGGGGTAATAGCGAACTTCCCGTGACATCACTATCACGCCTTCCTGTGTGCACGCCCAGGTAGTGAGAGGTACCCCACCGCATTGCGGGCATTCAAGGAGCCGAACGTGCCTTAGTCGTACGGTTCGGCCAGGCCAGCTAAAAGCCCTTAACCACAGCTATGGAGGTTAGCTGCAAGCTATTCCTTTCTTTACCCACACCTGGATATTTTCCTCAACGCCCAGGACAACTTATCTTCAGCACAGTTCATGTAAGAGGTAGTGTTTGGGCAGAGATGATTAGTTTAGAGTTAAATAATCTTCATAGTTTAATGACATTTGTTTTTGTTTGTGCTGAGAAACTCCGTTACAGTAAGTGCTAGCAGACTAGCACACAACTATGTGTTCTGTGGTGTGTTTTTAAAGACAAACTTTATTTAAAGGGTGGTTTTTAAACACAGAAGATCAGTCCACACTTATGCATTTCAACCATTTTATTAATGGTATTTTAAAGGTATGTGTTTGATTCTGGGAACCAGCTCTAAGCTTCTTTTGTTAGCTCCAACCGCTAATGGCTAAGAACACATGCTTGCCCACTTTATGAGTCAGCTGAAAATCATTCACCCAGAAAGGTTGTTATTTTCCAAACTAGGAAATAATATTTCCTTAAATATTGTTTTACTAAATTTGATGACTAATTAAACACCATTAAGACCCACTAATCTAGAAAGGTTTGTTTCTTATTAAAAAACAACATTTCCTTAAATATTATTTTAATATTTCCTTAATAATATTTTTTTAAATATTATCTTAATAAATAAAGGCCGCTAATTCAACATCGTTGGGAATTGGTCATCCAGAAGGTTGGTTTTATTCAGCAATTAATTTTTTTAAATGTTATCTTATTAAAAAAATGTTTTATCTGATCTTCAAAATCAGAATCAGAATTAGCTTTATTGCCAAGTTCGTACATACAACAAACAAGGAATTTGACTCTGGTACACTTTGCTCTCCGGGTTTCTTTTTTGTTTTGTTTTTTTGTTATAAGATACATTCTGCATATATCCTTATGTCCATAAATACATATATAAAATATACACATATACAAAGGTGGATTTGCAACTTCAGTATGAGGTTGTTTGGTACTCTATTAAATGTTCCTGAGGTGGTCCACAGCTGACATGGTGTTGTTGAGGATGGTGAGGGGGGTGTATGGGGGTGGTGTTCTCTGAACGTCCACCACCATTTCCACAGTCCTGAGTGGGTTGAGTTCCAGGTAGTTCTGACAACACCAGTGTACCAGCCGATCCACCTCCTGTCTGTATGCAGACTCACCACCATCCTGGATCAGACCAATGACAGTGGTGTCATCTGCAAACTTCAGGAGTTTCACCGACGAGTCCGATGAGGTGCAGTCATTTGTATAGAGGGAGAAGAGGAGTGGGGATAGAACACACCCCTGGGGGGCACCAGTACTTATTGATCTGGATTGGGAGAAGATGTTCCCCAGTCTCACCTGCTGCTGTCGGTCCGTCAGGAAGCTGTTGATCCACTGACAGGTGGAGGCCGGAACGTTGAGCTGGGTGAGCTTCTGGTGGAGGATGTTTGGTATGATGGTGTTGAAGGCCGAGCTGAAGTCTACTAACAGGATCCTGGCTTATGTCCCTGGATGGTCGAGGTGTTGCAGAATGAAGTGTACACCTAAGTTGACAGCATCATCTGCCAACCTGTTTGCTCGGTAAAAAAACTGCAGGGGGTCCAGCAGTGGGTCTGTGATGTATTTCAGGTGCTTCAACACCAGCCGCTCAAAGGAGTTAATGACCACAGATGTCAGGGTTACAGGCCTGTAGTCATTTAATCCTAGGATGGTGGGTTTCTTGGGCACTGGGATGATGGTGGATCGTTTGAGGCAGGAACGGACCTCACACATCTCCAGTGACTTGTTGAAGATCCGGGTGAAGATCAGGCAAGTTGATGTGCACAGGCTTTCAGACATGATGGGGAGACGTTATCAGGTCCTCCAGCTTTCTTTGTTTTCATGCGCAGAAAGAGCCTATTTACATCTTCCTCGGAGATCTTTAGTGCAGGCAGAGGATCTGAAGGTAGGGGGTTGGTCACTTTATGGGAGGAATTTGTTCCTGAATGGGATGTAGAGGAGATGGTTTGAGGTGTGAACGGCTTCCTGTCATGTCTGCAGTAGAAGCCATTCAGACGATTAGCCAGGCGAGGATTCTGTTCTGGATGGGGGGGGGCTCCTCAGACCATTCCATACAGCCGAAGCATCGCCAGTGGAAAGGCTGTAACGTGGCTGCTTTGATCTCCTTTGTTAGTCTGTTCTTGGCCTGCCTGTACCGCGCCAAATCTCCACTGCTGTGAGCTTCTTCCTTGTCCCTGCGCAGGTTCCTGAGATGTGGAGTAAACCATGGCTTGTTATTCCCGAAGGTGCAGAATGTCTTGGTCTGCACACACACGTCCTCACAGAAACTGATGTATGATGTCACCACATCAGTTAGTTGGTTTAGGTCAGTGGCTGAAGTTTCAAAAACAGTCCAATCTGTGCATTCAAAGCAGGCCTGTAGCATCTGCTTTGATTCCTCAGTCCACTTCTTAACAGTGTGAACCTTGGGTTTGGAAGCTCTTAGTCTCTGTCTGTAGGTTGGTATGAGGTGGATTAGATAATGATCCGAAAAACCCAGAGCCGCCCTGGTAACAGCATGATATGAGTCCTTTAAAGTTGTGTAACAATGGTCCAGTGTTTTTTTTTTTTCTCTGGTGGGACACATAATATGCTGTCTGTATTTGGGGAGTTCATTGGAGAGGTTTGCTCTGTTAAAATCTCCCAGTATTATGATGAAAGAGTCAGGGTATTTTTTTCTCCACGTCTGTAATCAGCTCAGTGAGATGATTTTCCGCGGCAGAAGTGCAGCCATGCGGTGGAAAATATGAGCCAATTATTATAAACGAGGAAAACTCTCTCTGTCAATAAAACGGTGTGCAGTTTATGGAAAATGTCTCCAGATCAGGACTACATGTTTTCCCCAGCACTTTTATGTCTCTGCACCAACCTTTGTTTATATAAAAGCAGATTCCGCCTCCTCACCTCTTCCCCGATAGCTCCGCGCTGCGATCCGCTCTGAACAGCTGGAAGTCCGGCAACAGCAATGTGCAGTCCGGGATGTTTTCACTCAGCCATGTCTCAGTAAAGCAGAGAACCGCTGATCCGCGGAGGTCCCTGTTTTTACAGGTGAGATGAAGCAGCTCGTCTATCTTGTTATTTACAGAGTGGACATTTGCCAGATGGATTGAAGGCAGTGGTGTTCATAGTCCTCTTTGGCGGAGCTTTACCAGCGCGCCAGCACGCTTTCCCCTTCGGCGCTTTCGGCGGAGTATCCCGCAGAGTGCCGCAGCTCCGCTCACCAGGAATTCGGTAAAGCTCAGATGGATGAATGATGGTGAAAAAATCCCAAGAGAGGACTCTCTGATGTTAAGAAGTTCTTCTCTACTGTATGGGCCAACAGAATTGTGGCCCGAGACCACAGTACTGTGGTTCGAAAAACATAAAAACACACAAAATACACAAAGAAAGAGAGAGCAAAGCGCTGCCATCGTCGGCGCCATCAACGACGCCATCTTGATCTTGCATTGTGAATGGTTGTTTAAAGGTATACCAATTGTTGCCTAAATTAGTTCCAAGACTAACTTAACTTCATTTCCAGATTCTTCAAAATAATCCTTGGTTCTCAAACATAGATAACATTGCATGGTAACATTGCATCACTCTTTCTGTCATCTTTGTTTCACTTGTTTATATTGTACATAGCCCATTAGTCTGCCTTATTCTTTCATTTTGCTTAGTAGTTTCGTTGGGTTGTTTTAGCATAGTAAAGAGTTTGTGGATTGAAATATGTTTGACTTTGAGTTTACTTAACTTTGCTAATAAATTCTTGTATTTTAAGAAATTGTGTGAATTCATTGTGTGTGTACAGTTTTCAATTTTGTCCTAATACCACCACCTTATTGGGCTGATATTTACAGGACAACCCTCAACAGACCGAAATATTATTTAATAAAATATTAAAGTATTAATATTAAATAATATATTCATATTCATAATTACAACAGCGTGCTATGGATAACAGGTGCAAAACTAGTACAGAGAGCCCTATTTAAATTATGAAATTGCGTGTGCTACTGGCTGGCTGCTACTGCCCCTAGTGGAACAAGAAGAAAAGCGAACAGATCCTGTCTGCTGTGTTGCTAGAAATATGCAAGGATTGTTACGCTGCATCATTATAAATGATCCAATTGCTGATTTGTTTTCCTTCTGTTTCGTTCTGCTCCTGCTTTTCTGAATTGTTACAGATTGTTAACCTTTTTCGTCACTATTCACAGCAGCAGGTTTGTCAACTCAGCCCCTCCCCTGACGAGAATATTTCTCCTATATATTAATTTGCAATGTGCGCCACTGAGTGCGTAATTGGGCATGCAAAAGGCTGAAAAAAAAAAAATATTTTCCAGTGATTTTACTGAATTTATTTTGTTTGTGTTTTTCTTTTTGCCAATATTTAATGATATATAATTATTATGATTGTAATTGTATAAACTGCTTTTTGGTGACATGAAATAATTTTTTACTGTATAAACAAAACCCTCCCCTTGCATATGTTCACATTTTAACGTAATCTAACTGATCCAGATCCGATTGCTCTACCATCTATGTCTCCTTCTCACCACATTTCAAACGTCCACACGCAAAAAATTGCTCAAGCAAACTGTTTTAAGTTTGAAAAATCACATTGCGGGTTTGAAAAATCACATTGCGGGATTTGTAAGGAATTACATTTGCATATCCTCCTCCCATAAAATTGCGCGTTTGGGTCATTGTGATATGTTTTGCATATTCATGAAGGCAGACACGCTAAAAAGTTTGTGCCCGATGTTCCGCTGATTTGCACATGCAATCTGATTAGCACTGCCTTGTAGATCAGCTTTGCGGATGTAAACAGATATGCGCGTGGTTTTGTATACGCAAACTGTGTGAAGATCAGGCCCTAAGACTTTTAGTCAGGCTGTCCAACAGCACTTGGTAACGTGCCCCTTTTCTACTAGTACCAACTCAGAGTGGTTCGCTATGGGTCGACTGGCTTTTTGGGCTTTTCCATTAATAATGGTAATGTAGGACCGTTACTATTTTTAGTACCTGCTTGCCTGTGGTTTCAACCATTTTGAGTCACACTGAAAACACAACGTCAGAAGACTGTCATTCACTGATTGGGTAGTGGGCGGCATCACTAACCACAGCATATTTCAAGAACAATTCATAAAAAATATTAATTCTTTGCAAAAATATTGTTAATATCTCATCCTGCCAAGCTCTTGTGAGCACAATATTCTGGAACGTATTGCTTTGTTGAGCTTTATGCAGTATCACTAATAAAAACTAACCAGTTTCATTCCTTGATAGTAATATGAATAAAGAAGAGACAATATCTGAATGAGTGCCCATACTCAATACAAAAGACAACTCTCCCAAGCATGGATGTAAGACTTTTATAATCAATAACCACACTAAAGCTTTGCCAGTCATACTGAAAGGCTTTTTTGCTTCAAAGAGAGAAAAAATAACATTCAACAGGAATCAGTCAAAAGAAACGTGTTATTTCAATGTCTCCCTAAAGACACACATGACAATGTGTCTGATTTGAAAATTGGACAGAAAATAATCTGCCATCCTCTGAGACATTAGCTCAAAGTGATGACACGAGTCCTGCTTTGCCGAGACACAGACAGGATTTAAATGAGCTGGCTTGCAAATTACAGATTGCACAAACAGATGCATTAACAGGGTTGTGGGCTTGCAGTTGCTAAATGAAAATAACATTTCCGGAATGAAAGTAGATGTGGTCAGTATAGGATATAGAAGGAAGTTATGAGACAAGAGAAGATATGGAGGAGTAAAGCCAGACAAGGGAACGTGAGATCACTGGCAGATGTAAGAGAAATTGCCATGTAAAGACAATTAATGTACATACGGTATCAGCAGAACTTGATGAAATTATCCCATAATCACAGCAAGGTGACATTCTCTTGGCCTCACACATCTGGGCTTCCACGCTGCATATAATTTAGGTTTCAACCTTGCAGTTGGAAGCTCTTTGCCATGATTAGAAATTTGTAATGGAGTAGTTGGAAGGGAAGGAGAAAGTACAACACCTACCCCAAAAGAGTGGCAGCAAAGAAGTGCAAAGAGTTTTAGAGATTACAGCGAAAAATCCTAAATATAATACTAGTGGTCAGTCAGTCTTCGAGGTACTGGCATCTTGCAGAGACAGCACTTCTGTACTCTTAACTTAACAAATTCGCATGCATCCCTCTATCTTTTTCTGGTGCCTCTGTTTCTTCATTTGCTCCTCTTACATGCCGTGGTCAGAGGAGAGAGGTTAGGCGCATAATTTGCATTCATTAACATTACATTAGCAGACAGAGTGATCTTTAGAAACCAGGCTGCAGGAGAGTGTCATCTTTAATTCATCATAACCCCACCGCCCACTCACTCACCCGCCTTCTCTTTACCTTCTTCTTTTTCTTCCTCCGTTCCCCTCTATCCATTTCCCCTCTGCAGCACTCTTTTTTCCCCTCATCCCAGGGCATCCCTTCTTCTTCAGTCTTCATTTATGATTAACTTTCATCTTCTGCTCATATTTATCGTCGCTTTTTGCCTTCTCTTTTATGATTATTTTTGAGGCCTCTTGTTAATGACAAGATATAGACAAGTGGTGTTTTTTCCCTCTATATAAGCACTTGTAAACAGAGATGATCTGATCAGATCAGGCTTTTCCTGGCTGATACTGATTCCCAGTTGTCTTTGAGGTGTGCTCTGCATATTCAGATTTTTTTATTCTAAGGACTAAAACAGAAATGAGGAAAAATATGATTACTTCTTCTTTGATATGGGTGGTGGTTTTCAATCCAACAGGAAATGACTGAATTGCTTGAAAATCCTCATTTATGTATCAAAGTGTATATTTCTAACTGTCATCTGATTTGTAGAAAGTGATTTAATTTACATGCTGTTCGTTGATGCATTTATAGAGTGAAAATGGCTGTTCTCGGTTTTTATGCACTACATACAGAAGAAAAAAATAGATTTTTCAGAATTAGACCTGCTGATCAGTTATCAGAGCTGTCAACACTGATCTACATACATTCAAGTTTCTAGGAAAAGAAACATATCCACATTACATGGTCTTATGACTATACCTTCATAAGCATCTGTCTGTGACATGAGAACAAGTTTAGAACAAAATCCTACTCTCGCCCTTGTGATATGACCTTAATGTTTGCCAACAAAAATTGTTTTTCTCACAAATAAAGGGCTAGAGACACGTGCAATAACATTTTAATGAAAATTGTAACAAAGAACAAACATAGAAATGTCTTTGAGTATTTACATTGAGAAATCATATATGCAAGTATCTGTGATTAAGGTCTTGCAAGACTAGTTTGATCTTGAGTAAAGACGGACAATAGGAACTATAATTGTGCTTAATGTCCTGATTTCATTACAAATTGCTGCCTATAAAAAATTGGAGCTGTTTTATATTTATTTATTTTCAATGAACAAAATACACTAAGGGTTCCACCTATAAAACTAAACCATTAAACAAATGTTTTGCTCACCTTTACAGGGATTTCTCCTACTCCTATGCATACACAAAAGCAGGCACTGTTACTCAGAGAATTGACTCATATAAATGCACATGAAATATGCTAATTTATTTAAAAAATATCCAGCAATTTTGCATAAAGGAAAGCTAATTAATCTGTTTTAAATGTGAAAGTTTTTTTCGTAACGAGCTATTAGAGAGATGAAGGGTAAAACGAAATATGCACATTTCTGTTTCCTAAGTTTTGCAAAG
The DNA here is from genome assembly GCF_021462225.1 of Girardinichthys multiradiatus. Lineage (NCBI taxonomy): Eukaryota > Metazoa > Chordata > Actinopteri > Cyprinodontiformes > Goodeidae > Girardinichthys > Girardinichthys multiradiatus. The sequence continues at coordinate 21,823,322 of NC_061799.1, forward strand.
CCAAAAACTGATCCATAAGTAAGCAGCACCATTGTCAAACAATCATCACAAGACTCATTACGGCTGTTATTACCTGAGCCCGCCTGTCTGCTTTTAAGACACTTGGCAATTTGCTGTTCTGAAACAAGGTAATTACAACTCTTATCAGGCTCCTCACTTCACAAAACAGGATTTAAGGTAAGACAGACGTGTCCCTGGCGGTTCACAGGCAGTTAAACAAGATTTTGGCTGACTTCCCAATCTCTCAAACACACCCACCCTTTGTCACTTATTCCTGCATTCAATTTCTTTATTTCCAATGATATAATAAGAAAGCTTTTTGACTGATGATTAGGGGACAATAATTAACCCAATAAATTCACTTATTTTGAATAAACGCTCGCATAAAGGTTTGTCAGACCTATCTGCATCTCTAAATGAGAACCACTTGGACCTTGCTGACAAGCATGCACAATTTTATGGGGTGCAGGCACCTATTTTTAGTTCAGCTAAATGGCAGTACTTGCTACACAGAAGAGAAAAAATGAAAAGCACCAAAAAATAAGAATTTCTTACAAGAAAATAAATGCAGTGCTTGTATCATTGCATTCTCTGTGAGATACATAGATTGACCACACTGGGAGAACAGCAGATCCCTATTTCATAAATAAAAACCTTGTTGTTGCTTTTCTTCTTCTGCACATGATCTGAAACATAGTTCTCTTTGTGTGTTTTGTTGTGTGTTTGGCGCCACCCTCTGATTGGGAGGGCCATATCTCTGTCGGCTAGCTAGTTCGGTCACAAAAACCTGTACTCCACATGGACATTGGCAGCCCCTAGCAGACATAATAGGTGGTTACAGTTAAAAAAAAAAACATTACATCACACAGCTTTGCAGCTATAAGGTATTAAACTGTAAGACCTAAGCAATTACACTTTTAGTAGAGTTGCACAGATCTGAGTTTTGTTACCGATTTCCAACCTGTGATTTTTATTTCAAAGACAAATATATTAAGATTTTTCTTCATGATCTTCATGAACTATAATATAAAAAGAATACTTTTTTCTATCCCACCATATTATTTATTTTTGTAGGAGAGGACGCAAAGTCATCCTGTGTATGAGAGAACAGTCGCTGTAGAACAGAATTACAGTATTTGGAACAAAAACATTTTTACAGATTTTATGTTTTAAATCTTCAGGGATGTTGCATTAGGAATTACAATAATTAGCATGGCTAGCACAAAACATATAATAGCTGGTTCCATCTGTATTCCCCAGAGAATGTTGCTAAACTCTCAGATTTCCAAACAGCTGTAAACATTTCCAAATCCAACAGGTTATTTGGCAGACAGAGGTTGAACGCTCAAAATGTTAGATTAGATTGATTTTTCAGCCCTCCTTTAGGCTTTAGTGTTATCCACTGAAAGTCTCTCTTTCTACATTTTTCACAGTCCATGTTAACCACAGACATGTCTGAACACCTAATAAAAAGAGTTATCTTTTATACACCTTAATGCTTCTCTGTGCTTCCTCTAAGTTAATTTTTTAAACACCTCATAGATGCTGAACATAGTTGACTTTCTCTCTCTTGACTGTTCTGAAAAATGTCACATTTCTAAAGCAGTTACAGCCCACCAATTTAAAAACTGGATGATTCCTGTCTCCAGACAATATCTCACCTTGTGCTTTGAAAAAGAAGAATTAAAAATGTGTATTAGCACCAAACGTTGTTTAAAAAAATTATAGTAAAATGAACATGCAATTTACCCCTTTTCCTGAAGAGAATGGGCTCATACAAAACTTTAGTTCACCAGTTCATTTAAAAATGTTGCTCTGAGTTGCTGTCCTAATATTTATGTCTGCCGCCTATAGACTCGTGACTAGTCCATAAAGGTTCTCACAATGGGATTATAAGACTGCCATTTAACAATGAAAGCTACAGTTAATGGTTTATCCAGAGACAGTAAATGCATATTTGTTTTTGAAGCAGAAAGTAAAGTGCTGAGTGAGCAAAATTATATTAGTCAGCCTAGCTTTGCTGTCTTTTAGACTAAGAGTGAATGGAAGTTTAAAAAAGGCAATCTCAAAACAGTCAGTAAGCATACAGAAGTCTGTGAGGCTTGCCCAGCTGTATTTTCGAGCAACACAGAGTTAAAAGAAAAATTCAGAAGTCCGCCCTTTACTGTCATGCAGCTGAACGGAGATAACCATCGTGTAATATGCAGGTCCAATATGGAGGACAGACAGAAATTAAAAGATAAAGAGAATAAGACACAGGGTAGAAAGACACAAATGTGATAAAAAGACAGGAAGAAATAGGCTGAGTGTAGTTGAAATAAAGATAGTGAATCACATGTAGACAGTGTTATGGAGAGTGCATCATGCAGCAGCTTCTAGTGTTATCCTACTGGATCTTACCTTAAGGCAAACAAATGACTCACTTAATTGGTCAGAAATCCCCCGATTCTTTTCCTGGCACTTGCATTTATAAGAATCCTCTGTTATTTGGTGGTATTTCTAATATTCCTTTTACATTAAGTACAACAGTGTGCCACGTTGGAATAGTTGTTAGAACTGTTGCCTCACCCTAAAAAGGGTCCTGAGTCTGAATCCCAGCCAGGACCTTTCAATATAGTCATCATTCTTGTGAATGTGTTGCTTGTCTCTGGGTACTCCAGCTACATCCCAACCTCATTATAGTTTTATTGGCCACTCTAAATGGCTTTTAGCTCTAAATGTGCATAAGTGTCTCTGTCTTGGCCTGTAAATGATTAGCAACCTTTTTAGGGAGTATTCTTTCGCCTACTAACCACTATAAATGGGCCCCTCCAAGACCCTGCATCGATCCAGCAGTGGATAATGAAAGCACAACTATTACCTAAACATAGACCTGCTAAAACAGACATAACAAAACTGACAGTTGACAAAAAGTTATCCAAGCATGTACTACTGATTATATTGCTGTTCAGAACACCCAAGACAGAAACGTTTGGCTTATGTAAACATCACCCCTACTTGTACCCTGTCCAAGTCTGACCTAAAACATCAGAATAAATTTATACGAGAGAAAACTGACAACTCCACGGGCCTTGAACAGAAAATCCTAAATCCTAAATCTGCACTTTAATCCCCAAAAGAGTATCTTAATTCTTCTTCCTCTGTGTTTCTCGAAGTTTCTCACTAAGAACAGGGCAATGTACAAGTGAAAAAATAATAACTAAGGCTGTTTTCAAGAGACAGAGGCAGAAACCAGGTAGCTATATCCAATCTCATTAAATATTGTTGTTAACCATGTTTGGATGCGCCACAAAATTGACTTGTGCCTTCTGAATAATCCCCCACTTCCAGCATCAAGGAAAACAGACAGGAACGCACAGTGAAGAGTTGAAGAGAGCTTGAACCTTGAGGCTTTATCGCCATGCTTCCACTCCATCTAATTTGTGACGGTAAAAGAACGACCTTCAGCCACCTTGAACCCATTGGAGCAGAATTTCAATAAAACTCAAATTATCACCCTGGTCCATGGGGCTTGAGGAAAGCACTAAGCCTGAATTGACTGAAGATATAAAACAATTTAACAGTCATATGGAGGTGTGAGTGACTCAATCACATGCCATGCTTCTGTTTCTCCCCAAGAGGGTTATCTCAGCAGTAAGAGGCAGTTACTGTACCCCGTGGGGAGAGAATGCCACCGGGATGGATCACTGATTGTTTTCCGATTATATGTGCGTGTGTGTGCCGGCTTGCGATTTGAAAAATGTTGTTCAATTTGGTGGTGTTCTCCCTTGACCAACATAGTAAAATCTAGATAATCGATGCCATACTTTGATGTTCCCATGTTTTGTAGTCTTCTCAACAGGGACACTGCTGGCTAAATCAGTATGAAAGAGAAAAGATGCACAATGAGATTTCACCGTCCTAACAGCTGCCGAGGTTCACTTTGGGGATCTTGTTAGTGCACCTCCAAAATATATGCAGTAACGAAAAGAAGACAAACACACACACACTATCCATACAGCCAAACCAGTGGCAATGGACACCACCAACAACTCCAGGTTGATACTACCTATCACCCTTCTCACTCTTCTTCACCCTAACCTTCTCTAATCCTCCAAAGAAACACAATTGTTTCCATTACAGCGATGCACCTATCTATCTATCTATCTGTCTGTCTGTCTGTCTGTCTGTCTGTCTGTCTGTCTGTCTGTCTGTCTGTCTGTCTGTCTGTCTGTCTGTCTGTCTGTCTGTCTGTCTGTGTAATTAAATATACACTGCTCAAAAAAAAAAGGGAACACTTAAACAACACAATATAACTCCAAGGAAATCAAACTGTCCACATGGGAAGCAACACTGATTAACAATCAATTTCTCAATCTGTTGTGTAAATGGAATAGACAACAGGGGGAAAACTTTGGCGATTAGCAAGACACACTCGATAAAGGAGTGATTCTGCAGGTGGGGACCACAGACCACTTCTCAGTACCTATGCTTTCTGGCTGACGTTTTGGTCACTTTTGAATGTTGGTGGTGCTTTCACACTCGTGGCAGCATGAGACGGACTCTACAACCCACACAAGTGGCTCAGGTAGTGCAGCTCATCCAGGATGGCACATCAATGTGAGCTGTGGCAAGAAGGTTTGCTGTGTCTGTCAGCATAGTGTCCAGAGCCTGGAGGCGCTATCAGGAGACAGGCCAGTACACCAGGAGGAGGCCATTGGAGGTCAACAACCAGGACCACTACCTCCGCCTTTGTGCAAGGAGGAACAGGAGGAGCACTGCCAGAGCCCTGCAAAATGACCTCCAGCAGGCAACAAATGTGCATGTGTCTGCACAAACGGTTACAAACCCACTCCATGAGGATGGTATGATGGCCTGACGTCCACAAATGGGGGTTGTGCTCACAGCCCAACACCGTGAAGGACGCTTGGCATTTGCCAGAGAACACTAGGATTGGCAAATTCGCCACTGGCACCCTGTGCTCTTCACAGATGAAAGCAGGTTCACACTGAGCACATGTGACAGACATGAAAGAGTCTGGAGACACCGTGGAGAGTGATCTGCTGCCTGCAACATCCTTCAGCATGACCGGTTTGGCAGTGGGTCAGTAATGGTGTGGGGTGGCATTTCTGTGGAGGGCCGTACAGCCCTCCATGTGCTCGCCAGAGGTAGCCTGACTGCCATTAGGTACTGAGATGAGATCCGCAGACCCCTTGTGAGACCATATGCTGGTGCGGTTGGCCCTGGGTTCCTCTTAATGCAGGACAATGCTAGACCTCATGTGGCTGGAGTGTGTCAGCAGTTCCTGCAAGATGAAGACATTGAAGCTATGGACTGGCCCGCCCGTTCCCCAGACCTGAATCTGATTGAGCACATCTGAGACATCATGTCTCGCTCCATCACGTTGCACCACAGACTGTCCAGGAGTTGGTGGATGCTTTAGTCCAGGTCTGGGAGGAGATCCCTCAGAAGACCATCTGCCATCTCATCAGGAGCATGCCCAGGCATTGTAGGGAGGTCATACAGGAACGTGGAGGCCACACACAATACTGAGCCTCATTTTGACTTGTTTTAAGGACATTACATCAAAGTTGGATCAGCCTGTAGTGTGTTTTTCCACTTTAATTTTGTGTGTGACTCCAAATCCAGGCATCCATTGGTTAATAAATGTGATTTCTATTGATGATTTTTGTGTGATTTTGTTGTCAGCACATTCAACTTTGTACAGAACAAAGTATTCAATGAGAATATTTCATTCATTCAGATCTAGGTTGTGTTATTTGAGTCTTCCCTTTATTTTTTTGAGCAGTGTATATATACACACACACATATAATTCAATTCAGTTTTATTTATATAGCGTCAATTCACAACACATGTTGTCTCAAGGCACTTCACAAAAGTCAGGTACATACATTCCAATTAGTCCTAACCATTGAACAGTGCAGTCAGAGTTAGTTATTTATTCAAATTGGACAAAAGGTTTTTCTGTCTAAGGAAAGGAAACCCAGCAGATTGCATCCAGTCATATATGCCTCTATATATAGATATATACTGGGCCATGAGCTTTTCTTTTTTCCTCCAGGGCTTTGGTCGAGCCTGTCAGGGAATAGGAGATGGAAAACAGTCCGGAGGCTAAAAGAAAAACTTTCGGCAGAGGATCCTAACCTCACAGGATGAGTCGAACAGAGTGTGTTGATATTCACTGAAAGGAATCTATAAAATAGGGAGGAAGAAAAAAAGTAAGGAAAATATAGGTACTTTTTGCTTTAGGGAGTACAAGTGGGAGACGTTTTTGGAAATCTCTCATCACATCGTGGGAAATTAAAATGCCCTCTCGCCACTTTACTTTCCAATGAAGATGACTGTAGAGTGAGAAAATACAAAAAGTGTAATATGTCAGCTCCAAATGGATGTTTGTGTTTATGGATATGTTGTTCTTCATGTGATGCCATTTTTGATGTTCACCTTTAACATTTCCTTACTTTAAGTGCTTTATAAATGTGTAAAGGTTCTGTTACAAGCTCAGACTTAACAGCTAGTTTGAGAGAGGCTAAAATTAAAATGGGCCTCTACTACATTAAATCAATTTCAATCATAGTGGTTGATGCCAATGATATGCCATAAACCTTTAACAATTTTACCAGAGGTGTAACAGTACACAAAAATCATGGTTTGGACGTTAAATGGTTTCAAAGTCATGGTTTGATACATTTCCGGTTTGTTATAACGAACAGAAACAAATAGAATAGAATTGACTAAACATTTGATTTGTTTTTTTTATTTTAAATAATAAAGAATAAGTGTGTAGAGTGGACTGACTGGATGAATGGATGGATGGATGGATGAATCCTAACAATAAAACCACTTAAAAATGGTCAATGTTATTCAGGATTTTACAAACATTTTAAAATAAAAAAGGTTTAGATCACTTTTGACAGTACGGTGAAGGAGATATGCTTGAATTCTCCAAAAAAGCGCAGCTGTTAGGAAGTCCCCTCTGGTCAGAGGGGCCCCTCACAACAATACTGGGGTGTTGTCACATCTCATATGCTGTGCATCATTTTGGACTGGTTTAATTCTGCAGGGAGCTGGATTTGAACTTTAGTTGATTTTCTATCAGTGCAAGTGATGTTGCAGTTCTGCTTGACGATTTTTAAGGTGCGTAATTCAGTTAGATGCAGAGCATATGTACCTTATTGCTGGTGAAAAAATGTGTACGCTGACATAAAGTTTTGATTCTATAAGATATATGAACTGCCTATAAAACTTTACCAGAATTTTACTTCAGACTTTCAGCATGCCTAGGTGCTTAAAGCTTTGAATCACAACAGAGCTGAAATGTCACAGCTGTCCAGTTGCACAACTGGTCAATGCAAACATCAGCCATGATGACTCTTTGAACTCCCACTGTGTTGTTACCAGCTGTCATCTTTTGTACAACATCCATTAACCCCTCAAATGTTTTTTTCTCATCTTAAATCGTGTCAATTAGGATCCCTCAAGCTGTCTGCTGATTGCTAGTATAGTGGAGACAACATGACTCGATCAAAGGGTGAGCCTCTTGATGCAGTAAGACAACCTGTGGTTATGCTCTCAGTTGAAGTTCTTCCTTCCAGGAGAAAGAAAAAAGCTTCTAGACAGCTCTTTATTCCACATCGGCCAGATGAAGCTATTTGCTGTTAAGCTGTGCTCTAGGAGTCAAAGTGTGACACTTGCTACAACAGTTGCAGCTAAAAAACTGAAGCACCTTGTTAAAAATGCAGTGCCAAGAAACCCATTTAAAAGCTGTTCTCTTTCTTCACATGTCCAAAGCAGCGGAAGAAAATACTTGCATACTGCTCACTTTGCACATTCAGAAACAGACATTGTCTACTGCCAAAGTGCAAATGTAAACACAGAAGTACTTCACACAACTGTATATGCAGCTCCAACCCAATAAATTATTTATCCAATCTGGTTTGACTAGGTTAGAAAGTGTGAGGGTCCGTTTTGAAGATGTATTGTGGTGCAGAGAGTTTATTACTAAAAGAAAAACTATTCTTCGGGGCTCACATTGTTGGCAGTTGGTATGAGCCGGTATGAGGTTTTCACAGTATGATAATATTGTGTGTAAATACAACATTTTCACAGTACTATGGTAATTACACAACAAATAAAAAAACATGTATAACATAATTTAACTGAATTTGAAACAGAAAATATTTTTTTTCCCACTGCTGGTACAGTTATATAACATGTTGACTACTCCAGTTATTATAGTGCTCTCTATGACATTTATTTATTGGTATTTTGGTTTTATTAAATAGACAAAATCAGAAGATACACCTGCTAAATTTAGCATTGGTTTTCAACTGCTTGTTGCACAGAACATGCAGTTATGCTGTCTATAGGTATGGGAAATTTAGACGTAACTCTGACAGGGAAAGTCAGAGGTTGTCAATCAGCCATGAGCTCGGTAAACCATATGGCTGCCACACACTTAAAACAAACTAAAAGTCACAGGTATTTAATAGTATTTTGTATGGGTTTTAATGTGAGGGGTGTGTGGCAGGAGAAGCAGAGAGGAGAGACGCTCCTGCATGGACTGGTGAAGCTCCAAAGTTTGCCTGAAGTAGTTACAATTTTGGGCTTTATGAAGACATTTTTGTCCTATGGCAATAATGAGGACAAAGACTTTAAAGTGTAAAACCATGGATTTTTGGCCACGGTGAAGTTAGTTTTAGGTTGGATATTGCATATTCGAGCTCCATGGATTCACACTTCCTCCTGTTTGACCCAATGGAGGTAGTCTAATTACAGGCAGGTGATCTCTGCTTGCTCCCTCCTCCTGCAGACGCTGGTTCTCTTGAAGATCGTCAATAAAATTTCAAACCAAACACGCTGTTTCATTGTGGTATTGTTTTGTGTGTTTTGGGGGGAAATGCATGTGTGTATGGACAGCTGATTTCATGTGTGATCTGCTGGTTTAAAATGTTATTTAATAAAGCGCCCGCCAGGCGTCTAATTCAGAAAGCTGACAGTGTGTCCTTTTTGTTTTTTCTCTCAGCCTTCTGGGATGATTTATGATTTGTAAATAGTCAAATCAGTCAGTCATTTTCTACCGCTTATTCCATAGTGGGTCACAGGGGAGCTGGTGCCTATCTCCAGAAGTGTTTGGGCGAGATGCGGGTTACACCCTGGACAGGTCGCCAGTCCATCGCAGGGCAACACACAAACAACCATGCACACACTCATTCATACACCTAAGGGCAATTTAGAGTTACCAATTAACCTAACAGGCATGTCTTTGGACTGTGGGAGGAAGCTGGAGTACCTGGTGAGAACCCGCGCATGCACGGGGAGAACATGCAAATTCCATGCAGAAAGACCCCAGGCCAGGAATCAAACCCAGGACCTTCTTGTTGCAAGGCAACAGTGCTACCAACTGCGCCACCGTGCAGCCCTTAAATAGTAAAATTATATCTAAAATTACCCCGCTCAAACCATTGTTGTAGTTGCTCTTAGGTTTTATTAACTTCCTCCTCACTACCTCTTGGAAAACCTTCTCCCTTCTCCTGGTCCCATGGCCAATTACTGAAGAGAAGTCTGTTCACATTACATGTAGTCCATACTCAGCACTGGTTGTACTTGCCCAGGAGCAAGGACGAAAAAAAGTAGGAACTGGTAAAGAAAAAACAGTACTGCAAACGCTCGGAAAGCGGGCCGAGTGGAGTGGAGCCAGACTAAATAGAGCCAGTGGAAAAGGGGCATTAGTAGAGCAGAACGCCTCCATGTCGTGTAAAACCTTAAAATGAGTATACAAACTCACGAAAATGGAGCTCTTCCTCAGGAGGTAGAGCTCCATTTTCATGAGTTTGTATACTCATTAATGCAATGAAATTTGGCAACTGTTGTGCATGTAATGACAGTGATTCACATCTTTCAGTGGAGATTATAAACAGATTGGTTCAGCATGAAAAGCCACAAAAACCTGCTTCTATACAAATAAGTAGATCATGAATTATTCCCATCAAACTGGCTTAAGCCTTTTAGTCAATAACAAACATTACCCTCTTCAAAAGGGAGTTTTCCCATTACTAAATCAACAAATAATACCAGGGGCTCTCATTGTTAAAAAAAACTGTATAACATGAAAACTGAAATTACATATCATACCACTTTATAAATATTGTTTATTTAACAAGACAGTTATTTCAAAATAATTACAAAATAATATATTTCAAATATTTATTTACATTTTTTGTAATCAAACCCATAATAAAGAAAAACTAAAGGTTACTGAGCGAAAAACTAGACTGTGGTATGAACAAGATGTATGATGCTTCAGAAAAGAAAAAGTTAACTCTGCACTATATTAAATGCCAATTTTCTAAATGCTTGCCAGTAGCCATTTTAGTAATGCTTTCGCCTAGGCGATTTTAAAAAGTGTTTGTTATTCATTGAGCTATTACTGTAGATGGGTGGTGAAAAGAGTACCAGGGAGTTTTTACACTTGACTCCTTTGGTTTCCTCATATCCCAAAGGTGTTTTTAGACTGTCCCCTGGCAGCTCCCTCCACATAATGAAGCTGACAGACCAAAGAAAATACAGGTAAAGAATAGGGGCAGACAAACAATAACAACAAAACTCAGAGGCGACAGGGAATGAACACTGCAACTTGCTACATTTGATAGATGGGTAGGTGGCTACAGCTGGGTATGTTGCAGAGACTGCAGGATGAAGCTGGAAATACAAAACAGTTTTGTATTTTTTTGTATTTTCTGTGCTTTTATACTGTTTTCCCTCATTTCTTTCTCTTTTCCTTTGAACACAGGTTTTGTTGGTCATAAACTTTTTAAAGACTTACTCAAAGGAAAATATAGTAAACCATTTTTTTCATGTGTTTCTTTATTTTTTGCCTCAATTTTCTGTGTCTGTCCCTCCCCAAAATTCTCTCCCTAGGTGTCCTGGTCGCTGGGACTAAATGACGAGAAGAGCCACAGTGTCTGCTGTCTCTAATGGGGACAATATGCAGGAAGATGGGAGGAGTGCTCACACAAGCCTCATAAATCACACACTCCTGTAGAGAGGCTCACTGCAAGATGTCAATGTTCCACTAACCCTGCAATGCATACATAGGCCCAATAAAAGGGAAAATCTACGACTTAAAACTTGTACACATGTGCAAATAAGCATTGGCAATTGCAAGGTTAGACACACAAGCACAGTTTAGTACACCATAAAAAGAGAATGCAGTGCCTTGCAAAAATGTCCATATCCCTTTGAATCAAGGTTTTCTACATTCTGTCACATTAATCACAAACTTGTTCATCTATCTTTATGACTTTATTTGATTGACTACATCAAAGTAGTGCATATTTTTGAGAAAGTATGGGTGTTTTATAGCTTTGTTTAATGAAATTCAAAAATGCGTGGTATAAATGAACTGAATTTATAGAGCACGTTTCTAATGATACTGACCACTCAAAAAACTTTACACTAGAACCACATTCACCCAGTCATGCTCACTAAAGAACAGACATTCATATACTGATACGCAGGTTTGGTCAAATGCCTTGCCCGGGGCCACATTAACATGTGGCAGGAGAAAGCTAGTATTGAACCTACAACTTTTGGACTGCAAGATGACAACTTTTCCTACAGAGCCACAGTCACTCACACTTCGTGTGTTTAAATATGTCTTCAGCCACAAATACTCTGTAACCCTTAAGAAAATACAACCAATTTCCATCAGAAGTCACCTACTCGGAAAATAAAGTATTTATGTGTGTTATTTAATGTCAATATAAACCCAGCTGTTCAGTGTAAGCCTCAGAGGTTCGTTTAGATAACCTTGGTGAGCAATGGTGAACACACTAGACCAGTCCGGGACAAAGTTGTGAAGAGAACTGTGCAATCACTTGAAAATAGAATGAGTATGGCACAACTGTAAATCCACCAAGACAGACCTGTCCACTTAAACTGACAGTGATGACAAGGAGATGATTAATCAAAGATGCAGCCAAGAAGCTCATGGTGACCCCTGAAGAGTTGCTACCAATCACAGCATAAGTTGGAAAATCTGTCGCCAGGACAAATTTAGTTGTGCAAACCTGGCCTTTATCTAAGAGTGGAGAGAAGAAAGCCATTGTTGAAAAAAGTTATTTAAAAAGTCTAATTTCGTGTATAACATATAGACCAGATTTTGACCTAATGTAAGACAAAAAGCTAAACTGCCAATCACCCTGAACACACTATTAGCACATGGTAATGGCAGCTTTATGCTGTCAGGATCCTTTTTTTCTCTAGCACAGACAGGGAAGCTGGTCAGAATTGATGTGAAAATTGATTAAGCTAAATAATGGGCAACTGAAAAAGAAAACCTGTTAGAAGCCTCAAAATACTTCATGCTGAGGAGTAGGTTCACCTCTCTGGAGCACTGCAACCCTAAAAACACAGTCAGAGCTACAGTGGAATGGTTTAGATTGAAGCATATGTGTCAGAAAGGCCCAGTCAAAGTGCAAAACTAAATCTAATTTAGAATCTCTAGTAACTGCACAAAGAAGTGCTGCATTCAAACTGACATGAGGTTTTTCACAAAAAAATAATTGGGAAAACTTTCAGTGTGCAAACCCAATAGAGACACACCCGTAAAATACATGCAGCTACAATTACAGCGAAAGGTAATTCTACAAAAGCATTGACTAAGGGGCTGAATACAGAAGGACAGCACACTTTTAACATATATATTTCAAAATAATAATAATAATAATAAAGTCAAGTATGATTTTCCTTTGACATCACAATCATATAGTGTGTGTTCTATCTTATAAAATCGGAATAAAATGCATTGAGGTTTGTGGTTGTAGCATGACAAAATTTGAAAATGTTCGAGGATTATGAATGCAAGGCACAGCACTACCAGGTTTACACATTTTATTGTTTTCCAGTTAACATTTGACATGTAACCATGGCACACTTTTCATTTACATCTGTCCAGTGACAGCCTGTCTGCAGGACAGTTTGCCAACAGCAGAGCTTGTGTCAATTTGACTGAAGTTTGACAGAGCAGTTAAAGTGTTATTAGTTCTCACTGACACAGCCCAGCACACTCTGAGGCCTGCCAGTGGCACAGGTGAGGTAAACAAAGACTCCATTTAGCATTTTAGCCATCAGTCAACATGACAGACAAAAAAGATAAAGAAATGCACACCCACTGGGAGAAGGAAAACATACACGCACTCCAGTCGGCTTTGTCTCACACAGAGGGCCAAATGAAGAAATTTTGGCAGGTGTGTGTTCAAACATTCCACACTATACAGAAATCTGTAGCCACATGCAAAATAAACAATTCTATACAAACGAAGGCTGATGACAGGGAAAGGATTTTATAGTGAAAGAACTCCAGGAGATGCCGCACACAGCCGACTGAGTGAGAACCACCAGCACCAGCATGCATTGATCCCTTTCTATTCTTTTACATATTTGTCCTTCAATTTCTACTTAATCTCTAGTGAGTAAGCCCTAAAAATACCATAACCATGCACATTTACCCTGCGGGATTTATCTTGAAACAATTATGAAAAACTGCAACATGACTAACAGTTTGAAGTGCCTGTGTTAGCTTTTCCCACAAATGCAGAAATTGAAAGAAAACATCTTAATATTGAAGACATTGGCCAGTGATTGATATTATAGGTTTAAAAACATGATAAAAGACAATTGTGACACAAAATAGGTATGTTTCGTTGTTGCATTTTGCAAGTCCAAAGTTGCCTGGAAATGACATCAAAAGGGAAGTCTCCGGTCATTCAATGTGTGAGCATCAATGATAAATGGTTCAGGTAGAAACCAAGTTGCATTAAAAACAGCGTTAATATGGTGAAACGGTGCATTGCTGGTGGTGGCAACAATACTATGACAGCAGCCGTTAGTCTACATTACTTTCTTAAAGCGAAGAGGATCAGAGCTGCCTGGATCAGAGTTGGAATGCTGAGGGACAGATGGGCTGGTCCCACCAAGCACAGCCAGTTGTGACCAGAGGACTTGTTGGCAAACTGCTTCGGACAAGAAACACCTGAATTGGCAACAGAAATTATATGGGAGCTTGGGATTTCTGACAGGTGAAGGCGAATGTTAAAAACGATGCTATAGTCACGATGTTCATTGCATCTGATCAACGCTCAGCAGGTAAGAACACTTCCTTGTCACTAAAGTACATTTAGATATTGGCAGTTATTGTTAACTATTTTATTATTAAAAAGGATCCAAAATTATTATTAAAATAAGATCATTTACACGTGCATATGATATATTTAGATAAATGTTTTTCTAAAGATTCTAATACTGCTCCATGATGCTCAGCTTTGCCGGCGGCTGTTTCACTCAGCGCCCTATTTACTGTAACCCTGAATCGGCTACGAGCCCGGAGGAGTTCCAAGAGCCATATGCAGACCATGTAATAAAAGCCAATAATAAATGCGGTAGAGAACTCATTCTGTGGAAGTTAAACCAGTTAAAACTGCTTCACTATTCATGTTATGCATCCAGATATTTTCCTGTTTTGTTCTACAATGGGTGAGTACAATGGGTGCAGCGAGCTGCGAAGCTATATTTGTTGCTTAGTTTGGTGCATTTACTGTTTAATTGTTTGGTTTAGAATAGCCTACCTTAGTTAACGTATATAGCCCAGTAACTAAACTAATTGATACAAATACTAATATAAACAATTGCTAACATATTCATGTGTATATATAAATAGATGCGTGTATTTATTGATATAGCGAGATCTAGTTTTTAGTGCCTAATTTTGAAAAGCTTGATGTTGTGCTCATTCTGTTTCCTGGTGGTGCGGTATGATATTAACTCCAGCATGCACCAACATCCGGCAAAAATAGACTGGTCAAATTGGATAGCTGTCCGCACGTCCCAGCTCTTGTGCTCTGCCTTCTAATGACAGCTGACTGTCTTCTTCTTACTCTGCTTCGTCTCTCTCTGTTAGTGACTGAAATATATTTAAAAAAAAGATATATGTGATTGTTTTTTTTTTCTTTTCTCATTCTCCTTAATCCAATATTGTGTATAGTCCTATCTTGTGAACTGGATGTATTACACCCCTATGTTACTGTCATGTCTGAAATTAACAAGGATAAATAAAGCAGAGTTGAACATTCAAGAAACACAAGTAACGGTCAAAATAATTAGTACGAGCGTAAAGTGCCTGGATAAAGGTTCGCCTTTCACGGACAAGGCTCTTCTTTTGCGGAATGCTCTTCTACTTGATAACAGATAGGCCTCCTCTGTGTCCTGTTTTTAACCTCTGCTTAAATAATATTTTTATAAATCAGCTTTTATCATTAAGCTCGCTTACATTCTTTTTATTTCTGATTTTTACACTGCTTTTGTATTTATTATGTCTTTTTGCTGTTTTATGTAAAGCTCTTTGGAAATTTGTTTTAAAAAGGTTCTATATAAATAAAGTTTATTATTATTATTATTAACAAACGTTAGCGTAGTACTCAATGGCATGGGGCCCGGCTGTGACAACACAGGCTTAGTGAACAAAGAAAGATGTTCGACTAAAAACCGACAGCTGGCAAAAAATACCTGTTTAAATGTCCTCCATTGTGGTAGCTTACACAGTCCACTGTATTGTTATTGCTTTCTTAATAAATTTCAGATAGAATTGGATTGAATTTCACTTCAGGGAGACAAGTAAAATGGATGAAAAACATTGATGCAGATTAAAAAAAAACTAGATTGAGGAAGGCTGACAAAGCATTTGATATGGTAGATAAAAGGGAGACAGCCTTCACAGCGAAACCGCAATATTTATACGGTCTGCTGGTATTTGTCTTACGTCTTTTAAATGGCATGAGGCAACCTTTATCCCGCGTGATTCCTCCCTGAAGATAATGGATTGTGAAGACAAAACCTCCTCCTCAAACATCATCATCTGCCCCTTCCTCACTTCTTATCATCAACAAATGTGAGCGCACACTCTGTGGAGCACACACCGAGAACACACACACACACACACCTCTGTCAACATTCCCCGAGGCAGTGGTGTTAATTCCTCTCAGCCCATTCTCAGTCACACATGGCTGTGGAGGCAGTCGCCAGCAAAGCCTCACTGCTGGATTAACCTTTGCTCTTGCCACAGATCTGTTTTTCAGTGGGACCGACAGTCAGACAGAGGCCATGCTTGGCAGAGAGTAACTCATTGTCAAAACCCTGTCAGCACCAGACCCTGCATTAGCAGCTTTTGAAAAAAGGGACTGTTGACGTGGGCAGGGTGCCAGGCAAAAGGGAAAACAGAACCACTTCCCCACACAGCACTGAACTTGACCTCTGCCCTCAGGATGTGGGGAAAGGTTGAAGGATTGTGGGAGCAACAGTGTGTACCGTCGTGTGAAATATGTGCATGAATCTGGGGCAGTGAAAGTAAAAATATTCTGAGCAAGTGTGTCTTTTAACTGTTGATAAATCCCATGTCAGAAAAAAAATTATACTTTCTCACTTTCTTCTGACTTTCCCCTCATGACTTTCTCACAAGTGTACCATGTCCAATCCTGTTTTCTCTACTTTCCCCTGTGGCCTGTGTTACATTTACCAGAGGAAAAGGTCATATTTCATTGTGAATGTAATGAGCATGTTCTGCAAAAATACAGCCACTGGCACTCAAGCAGTTTAAAGCAAGTCAAGCATTAAAAGCTGTCAAAACCTCTGAAAAAGTACAAAATGAATATATTAAATATATCTTTGGTAGTTTTCTTTTTTAGTATCTGTTTCACATCTGTTTTACATCAGTCATTGCCACTTCAGTTCTACAATTGTGGTCCAACTACCACCGGTGGTACCTGAACTGCCTTTAGTGCGACTCCAATGAAACTTGGCAATTTCTGAGGTAAATGCAAGCCAAATAAGTCTGACCTAGAGCTTTGGACCACTCATAGACCATTGAAATTTCATTCCCAGATGATCAGTTGATCCTTGAATACAACAACATGGTAACAACCAAAGTAGTGTACCCTGTCCTGACGCAGTTGAACACAGTGAATTCCAGAGTTGTAATCCCAACACACACGTACACATGCATGTGTACATACACTGTATCAAATATGGCACACACACACACACACACACACACACATACACACACACACTTCAAGCATAGCATGACATAGAAGAGTTAGACGCTGTTACAACCACCATGGTATAAAAAAAGAGAAAGCATGGTGATTTGGCTTCCATATCAACCTAATTTTCAGAAATAGAGACTGCATTCATATTTTTGAGTTTTATTTGCAGGTGCTCTATGAATGAACCCAGTATAACTGCACACGCATTCCCTGACAACACAGTGTAATGGAAATATGTCTACATCCCCAGCAGAAAAAATTAGTTTACTTAGTACAATACAGCAGAAAGAGATGTTAGGCAGGTGAGTGGTAGTAGTGGTATTATTCATTGTACTTCAATTACACAGGAAAGACAGTATCAAACACAAGCAGAACAGGAAAAGGCAATTGGAAAGTTTAGCTTCCCTGTGTTATTCCCTGCCTACCCTTTAACCTGGGTAAATGTTATTTGCTCTGTTTCTTACAAGTGGGTAATGTACTGTTTAGAGCACCTTATTCTCAACTAAGAGCAGGTTAGGGCTACAATTCATGGAATTGAACTGCTATTTACAGCAGGCCCAGCCTAGATAACAAGTTGGCAGGAAGTGGGACTTGTTAGTCTGACAGTTGGAAAGCTACTGTGAAAAAGCAATTTGGGTTTTAATGAAACCCTGATGAATGGGTCTCAAACTCTGGCAGCAATAACTCAAAGCACAGTCAGAGACACCCTCCTGGAAGAGATAAGAGCTGCACATTGCTACTTCATAGCGGGGCCACGCTGCTTTCGAGCCTTTAGATTAACTCAAGAGACTTGACACATATTGTAAAAAGTATTGTTATCAAGAAGTTAAAACTAGCTCAGTTGTGATTTTTCAATAGCAATGAAGAAATATATATCTTCTGTAGATATAATTTCTTAAGACAAGCACAAAATGAAAACAAATTCTAATATGTGTCAGCGTTGTGTCATTTCAGAATGTTATGCAATGTACTTAAGCAGGAAAAGAAAGTTTAACATAAGATAAAGTTTGGTGACACTGTGTCCTTTGATATAAAGTCACAGTGACATCTGAGTAACGCGGTCAATAAAGCTTATCTAGAGAACTCTAAGAAGGAGAAACTAAACAGGCATCAAAGTGGCAAAGATATAAAAAGTGGATTTCTGGTGTGCAGATTACAATGGATAGTGGAAGACAGATCCTCTTGCAGAAACATGCATGTGCATCAGGCGCTATTGCCCCTATGTAGAACAGAGAAGATTAAAAGCCGTACAGAGGTCATATTTATGACATCTTTACTCTATTACATGGATCAGTTTTATGTGCATTAGTTTTAGAAAGTCACAGTGATGGGGCATATCTCAAAATTGTGCTTAAGGCCGGATAGACTTCAAAGAAGTCACTATTTTACTACATGTATAACTCCAACTTACATATAGTCCTACCCACTTAAACTCGGATGTATTGCCAGTCTTGAATCTGAAGAGAAACTCCAGAGTGGCAGAGAGAAAATGCACTCACAACACACAGAAAACAGGTAACAGAGCTAACTAAAGCATCATCTAGTCTGTCAAACAGCTGATTGCTGCTGTATTTATGTTACAAATTTTTCATATAATAGAAGATATGTAGAAGAGAAGGTCTGGAGGATGTCATTCCATGACATAAAGGGTAAAGAGCAACAGCTACATCAATTGCACACCAAATAAATAATACAGGAATCTACTCAGAATGCATGATTAACACACCAAAATTGACCCAGTTTTTAATGAGCAATAAATTTTGAGGTGTGAGAAATTTGAATTGCCAAATATTCATAGTGTTGCACTGATGAACATGGCCGCTAAGTGCATTTCTACACACCTGCAAAACCATTTAATGAATTGATTCTTGAAAGTCTTGACAGACATTTGTAAGACATTATAAGGTTGTGCACATTATTCGCCCTTTAGTATTGGCAGTATTCAAGGAAAATTACCAAAATGACACATTGTAACTTTTAAATTAAAAATTTAACAACCATTATCTGGTCGCACAAAAGTGTGACAAGACAGGACCTGATACTGGTATCTAACCTTGGATAGTTTTATCAGAAGTGTTGACACTCCTGAATAGAACATATTTGAAAAAGGTTATTGGGTGCTTTGCCTTGAAGCCCCAGCCACCAGCCAAACACAGCCAGTGTGGATTATTAAACAGAAAACAACAGGGGCATATTTTGACTTCTGTCTGATGCCAGTGATGTACATTGCCCTTTACTGTAGCTCTAAATTTTCAATCTAATACATTGAAAATGCATATCAAACAGTTCAAAATGTATTAGAAAATGGTAGAGATTGATTAAAAATAGATACAAACTACAAACAGCGAGTTTGTAAAATGCTATAGTTCTACAATTTCAAATAATGTACTGCTTTTCATGCTTGGATAATAGAATCATGGCAATAAGTGAATTCAGACATATAAATATTAAAATAAGTAGATTCCAAAACATATCTTAATGTGGGTGTCAATGAAGCCACATTTATGTATGACATAACTGAGAATATCTAGACTAGCAAAATATTGGACGTAAGCATTAGGATACTGTAATGATCTGTTCAGCTCCCCTTAGCATGTGGTCATCCATGGAAGTTGATAATGTTCTTTATATTGTCCACGGTGAGCACTGAGTTCTTTGTCCTAACTGAAAAAAAATATCCTTGTCTATTATAATCTGATTATAAATGGCAATCAAGGTGAGATAAATAAATATTAGATTAAAATCTAATCTTTCATAGCTCTACTGAAGAATTTCTAACATAACCAAAATATCCAAATATGCACAATCTTGCGTCACTTAAGCAAACTCTCAGTAATTTGTACTTGCATAAAACCTTTTACTTATAATCATAAGCCACCATATGTCTCCTTTGACTGTGCCTTGCAGACTCTGTGAGACAGGCAGCAGGGCTTGTGGGGAGTCCACCCACAGTGATTTTATACTCAGCAATAAAACTCTGGTGTTTTAAATCTCCACAGTGGCCTTAAGCCAGTTCTGGTACAGAAACTAGCTGATGGGGAAAAAAAAAAAAAAAAAAAAAAGCCCTCATGAATAATCAGGCTTCAGTAATTAAAATCCTCTTTTGGCTGCAGCATGCTGTCTATTTCCTCCCCCTGTTATTAATTTATTTTTTATTTGCTCCTTGCAATCCTATAAACAGATTGGTTTAAAAAACAAAGCTGAGTAAAAAACAAGGATAGTAGATCATACCAAAACTATCAGAGACTCCAAGTCAAACCTTGAGCCCATTTACTGCATAGACTTTTTGACAGAAGCAGTGCACATCTGCTTTGCATCTGCTCAATTCAGGTGATTAGTAATATTATAAGAAGTATTTCAAGTGACACATTGGTATAGGATTACCTGATTTCACGCTAATTTATAAGCAGTACTTGTTTTGCTTTCAAAATATACTCAAAGTTTAAGCACTCCATGTGTCCTGTTTGGCATCTCTTAAGTGATACAAATTAAACATGTCTGGTTTTTTCTGCACAATCCCAAGTAGAATAACCTGCCAGGCATACACCTCCATAATCTTAAAGGTGACCCAACAAGCACGACTGACACAATCAGCCTACACAAAGAGCTGGAAATTAGATGTAAGATCTTCAAATCATAACATGGCATTTCAAATCCTCAAGCTTCCTGTCATTTCCTCTGCTGTGTGGAATTTAGCATTGATACAAGATCCATCCTATTAAATGTTTCCCTAAGTGACAAGGACAGAAAGACAAAGCAAGTGTGATTAATACTCAACCATTCAAATGTCAAACTAACCACAAATACGACTGAGGAGGGATTAAAGAGACAAAAGCAAGTGTTATCAATATTCCTACAGTAAGCAATATGCAAATCTGTGTCTCTGTGAGGATTTTGAAAAGAAATGATGTCAACTTTACTAACAGAACTGTTTACCACTAAAGAGAAATTAGACTTAGAGTTGAGATATGAATTCACAAGACTCCAAATTGAGGGTCACAGACAACCAATTCCTTAGTAATTTGCAATTAATATCAGTGATTGAAGCAATTAACTTTGCTTTGTCATGGAAAACTATTTATACACTCAGGCGTGGCAGAAGAACACACAAAAATAAATGCGATTGCCAGAAATAGACACGGGAAACATATGCACAGACACACGCACAGTGATGATTGAGCAGCTACAGATCACAGAAGGTCATTGATTTATACTTCTAAGCATTTTCAATGTTTGTATACATCCTTTAAAGAGAATGATTAATTCTTAAATAAATGCTAAAAGGCATTCAGAAATTTAGACCTGTCTATCAGAATGGTCTAACACTTTAAATACTGCACCAGATGGGAAGGCTGTTCACTCCTTTGTTAACACGTTATTCTTCTGTGTGATTTTATTTTATTTTATTTTTTTGTTTGATGTTCCTGAATCAGCCAACAGACAGAGACCATAAAGCACATATAATGCAATGCAACCCTCACTTTCCAACAATAGCTGCTCACATATCTAGCTTAATGTCTTTATTTTAGTAATCCAAATCTCCAGTCTTTCTTTAGATGTGAAAATTTTAAGCACAGCTTCAAAGGCTTTAAGGCTTTCTATCAAGACAATGCCACAGAAAGGCAGCCTTAATTTATTTTATTTTTTTTTTACTTTAACTGCCTTGACGTGTTCATAGTGAAGATAAAAATAGATAGCAGTGACTGAACCACCTTTATTCTACATTTCATTTGTCTAAGGGAAAAAAAAAGTATTATGCTACAATGATATTTAGGTATAAAGAAACAATGAAAAACACAACAGCGATTAAGTAGAAACTAAAGACAATGCTGAGTGATATTATGAGTACCTTGTTAGCACTGTTGGGACCACAGCCATGGGTTTCAACACTAAAACTCCGGTACATACTTTCCTGGAACTTTTCAAAATAAAGTGCATTAACCTTCTTCCAGCACAGCCACAAAAGGGGGTAACTGCGGACTTCCTGTGGCGCCATTACCCAAATAAAAGCCCCCACCTTTCCACAAGTCTTTCTCTTTCCACACGGCCTTCGAGGAGGACGGTTCAGGAGAGGCCCAGCGCGCGAATGTCTTTTGCTGGCAAAAAGACATAAATTCAACTGGATCCAAAGCCATACAATCATCGATCATATGCAAAGTTAATTAGAATGAAATACTGTTTGTGTATCTGGTATTTTCATTCATGAACGCAGATAATTAAGGCACAAGCATTGCTGACTGTCTCTCCGAGGCCCCGCAAACGCACCTTCTGATCGAGAGAAGCCTGAAGGAAGACGGCAGAGACCGCAGCGGACAACGTTCGTTCTTCATCCACAGCTGGAGGTTAGCGGGAAGCTAACCCTTTTGTTCACAGAACGAACGCACCTTCTGATCGGGAGAAACTGAGGAAGTTAGCGGGAAGCTAACCCTTTTGTTCACGGTGGATATCTTCTTCAAACTTCACCCTTGGACAACATTCCCTCAACATGGTCAGAGGTTAGGTTTGGGCAGATTAACAGATAGGTTTAGGATGAAATGATCTAAACGTTTTCATGTTATGAAGTTTGTTTTGTGGAACCTGGCTATCTTTAGCGCTAGTAGGCTAGCTATGGCACGCGCCGGTTCCGTGTTCTTTGTATGTTTTAAAGCTAAGATAAACTTTATTTAAAGGGTGGTTTCAACCAGAACATTGCTCATAACGCGCCGTCCGCGCTTATGCATTTTAACCCTGGTATTTTAAAGGTATGTGTTGATTCTGGTGCTAAGCTATCTTCTAGCTTAGCACTTTAGCTAGCTTCTTTGTTAGCCCAACGGCCAGCCGGTAAGAACACGTGTGCTAGCATTAAGGCTAGTCAACAGAAAGGTTGTTGGTTTTCAAGCTAGTGAATAATAGTCCCTGAACATCATTTGCTAGAGTTGATAACTAAGTAAACACCATTAAGCCCCATTTCTCCAGAAAGATTTGGCTCTTTTCCAAAATACTCAATAATATTTCTTCAAATATTATTTCAATATATAAAGGCAGTTAATTAGACACCGTTGAGAATTAGTCATCCAGGAGGTTGGTTTTATTTAGAACATTATTTTATTAAAATAATATTTTACCTGACCTTGCATTGTGAAGGGTTGTCTAAACGTTTGCTGATTCTTTCCTAAGTTAGTTCCAAGACTAACTTAACTTCACTTCCAGATTCTTCAAGATAATCCTTGGTTCTCAAACATAAACATTGCCTGGTAATGTTGCATCACTCTTTTTGGTCATGATTTCTAATCTTTAATCAACTTGTTTATATTGTACATAGCCCATTAGTCTTCATTATTCTTTAATTCTGCTTGGTAGTTTAGTTGGATTGTTTTAGCATAGTAAAGAGTTTGTTGATTGAAATATGTTTGACTTTGAGTTGACTTATTTTTGTTAATAAATTCTTGTATTTTAAGAAATTGTGTGAATTCATTCCATGTGTGCAGAGTTTATGCTGTTCAATAATGCCAGAGCTCGTCTCACACCTTTCTATTCTGTCCTAATACCATCGCCTTAATGGGGCTGGTATTCACAGGACAATCCTTAACAGACCGAAATATTATTTGATAAAATATTAAAATATTAATATTAACATATTAAATAATATTCTCAGATTCATATTTACAATAGCACCATAGACTAATGTTGCAGAACATTGCTTTTATTTCACAGTGAGATAGATCCGATCCTGTGGGTGTAAAGCAAATTGCATCTCCAAACAGCTTGAGGGCCGTTACATTACAGACAGGAGGGCAATTTAACTGATGTGCACAATTATGTTTGTTGAGAAGAATCTTTGACACTTGAAGGAAATTCTCATCAGAGAGGAAATGAAAACCGTATTTCATAGGTACATCTCACTCTGGATCCTTTTAAAGAAACCGTTGAACATTTTGCGAATGTACCTTTTACATGCCTGTCAATCGCTGATATTTTAACAATAGTTATGATGGAAGAAATAACTATACTTCCAAGAGTTAACCACTGTTATAACAAAGCTACTATATTGCTGGCAGGCAGATTTCATTACAGCTCGACAAAGCAACATTGTTTATCTTTTGTATAGAGCTTTTCTGCTAACAGCTAGCCAGGTGCTGAGAGATGTGTCTCAGCTTATCTTCCAACTACCTATAGGACATGATGTGTTTAGTACATTAGACTATTGTCTTTGTGCCACCATATTGCCATATTACAATGATTCTGTGTGGGGTGTGCCCCTTTGGGAGGTGGGGTTGTGTTCCAGTGTCATGACTGGAATCATACTGTAAGATGTTACCTCTATTTATTCTATTGATTATTTTTTTTGCTAGCAGAACCAATGATAGTCTTCCGATGTTTCATTTCGGAGTTGTATTTTTTTTTCTTGATCGAGCTTGCGTACCAAACCGTAACTTTCAAACCCCAATACGTGCCAAACCATGATTTTTGTATTCTGTTATACACTGTAATGTTTCCATATTTTCAATAGAACCAATGGAGAAAAATCTTTTTTTAATTAATTTATTGGGTCTCATTGCATCCGATAATTTACCACATAGTGTTTTACTTTCAGTTGAATAAGTACATTTTGTGTTATTTCTTGTAAAGTTTTTTGAGTAGTGCTTGTTCCCATTTTAGAAAAAAAGGCAAATAGTTTCGATCAACCCTGTAAAGAATCCAAATCATTTTTACTCTTCATATAGCTAACATCATGAGTCAATTCAGTTTACTGAAATAATCTGTGTAATTTACATTTTGG
The DNA here is from genome assembly GCF_021462225.1 of Girardinichthys multiradiatus. Lineage (NCBI taxonomy): Eukaryota > Metazoa > Chordata > Actinopteri > Cyprinodontiformes > Goodeidae > Girardinichthys > Girardinichthys multiradiatus. The sequence continues at coordinate 21,848,181 of NC_061799.1, forward strand.
AATAACCATCCACTTTTTTTTTATCAATAAGAGGATTCAACTTGATACAAGACTGCTCATCTGAATTCAGCAAAGCAGGAACTAATCCTGCATAGGGTTTCCGGATACTATCTCTCTTTTTCTTTTTTGTTCTTTTCCAACCCTGCCTATTCTGCGTGTTCACATTTCGGCTGTTAATCCCTGTCTTTCATGCCAACAGGAATAGGCGGATTAGGACTGGAAAGTATTCACAAAGCGCACAAACTTCTTAGTTGAAGCTATAAATCTTCTCTTTAACCCATATAGGCACTTAAAAAATTTCCATTTGAGTATGTGTTTGCTTGGCACATACGAAATTAAATCTAGAACAAAAGAGCAAAGTGTGTGTGGGTGGGGCATTGTTTTTCAACACAATATAGCTAAATGTGAACAATGCATCAACACTGTCTAATCTTGGCTTAATTATTAATTCTGTTGGGGAAATGCACAACACACATATAAGTACAAACTTTTAAGCTTCTGAGCAATGCAATGACACATTTACCTCATGGACACAATTCAAACACAAAGCAAGTCTTCGGTTTTGTGATATACACCATGGGGGTTGCTTTTAAGTCTATAAAGCAAATTCTGGTGTCTTCAAAGCGACAATACCTTCTTCAAATTAAGCAACATAAGGAAACACACTATCAAAATCATGCCCCTTCTTCCCCCTTTCCCTTTTGTTCACTTCTAGTCTCCATGAGTATTCACATGACTTTGAGTTGGCAGCAACTTTACAAATAGATAAACACACCTGTTAAGAACAGATCTGGTACATTTTAAAATCTGTTTACTTCCCAATGCTGTTCTTTGACTTGCTTCATTTCTGTGGATAAACCTTAGACCAGTCAAGCTACAAACCTACAAACTGCAGGATCAGTCTTGCAGAGAATTTGTGGGACTGAGATACATAAGCAAGCAGTCTTTCACAGATGATAGGAAGATGACTGGCAGCAACTAATAACATGGTATAAGACCATCCAATCTGTCCAATTCATTTAGGACTGATGCCTCTGCTTTCAAGACCTTGCAGGTAGTCCATGGGTAATGGAGCAGTAGGAAAGTTGGATGCGGGCAGTAAAGTTGTGCTAAGCAGACTGAGTTCTCAAGAGAGTGGCACATAATTGTTCAACATGGCGGCGCACTAACAAAAAATTATCCAGCTCAGGAGAACACAAGCCATTAACACCTAGTCAAATATTGAATGCTATTTAAAATATTAATGATTGTGTTATTGTGTTCTTTTCCTTATCAGTGACAACCTGGACGAGGAAACTGTTGACGATCTGCAGAGCTAAAACGACGAGTCTTTTCAAAGTCGTAATGGGAAAATTAAAGATGCCAGCGGCCACTCGAACATCAAAGGGGACATGGTCTGAATACTCCAACAGTACCACCACCTCACCAGAAATGACCTACACAGATATTTTAGATTCTATCGAACAGAAGCTTACCAGCCTTGAAGCCAGACTGGCCCTGGTAGAAGTTCCGCAGAAGAAAATCCAGGCCCTGAAGGAATTGCTAGAGTACTGCCAGAACAGGTAGCGACGATAGCAGCTGAGTACAAGACGCTGAGGGAAAGTGTACAAAAACTCACCGCAGGGATGATAGAAAAATAAAGGAGACCATGCTGGATATCCAAGCGAAGATGATGCGGGACAACCTTCTTTACTCTGACATCTCTAAGCGCACTGACGCACTGAACAAGACCCAGAGCCCACTGTGCAAGCTGGCAGCTGAAAATCCCAACCTACGACATTTTACTGTGTGCATCATCTGGGCGCGAAGCAGCCCGACAACCGCTGGCCGAGACCCACTGTAGCAAAATTCAAACATTTCAGAAAGAAAGAGCAGGTGAAAGCTGTGGAGGGAACAGTGTGCTATGAATTAGTGTGAACGATCCTTGACCGCCAATGCACTCTTTGTAGTGTAAGGAAGAAGCTCCTCTCAGAGGGAATATGAGCTGTGGTCACGGTTGATAGGCTTAATGTAAATGGACAGCTGTTGCAGGATTGGGAGATTCCTTCATGGCTTTACTAAATACAAATGCAGAAAGAAATAAACAATAAAAACTGATTTTATGATAGGTGAAGATTATTGGCATTTAATAACTTAAATTTTAACAAACAACTCATTGTGATTGTGATTTTGATGTGTGGATCTCTCCAGTCCCCCATTTTTCATTTCTTTCACTTCCATACAGACATGCACAATCTCTTCCTCTTTCTCTGTCATAGACACATACGCACACACATGCACACACAGAAAAACACAATGCAAAATGATCTTAGACCTTATACATTGTTAGTGAGATAAAATTAATATGATTTGTGACATGGAATATACATGGAATTGGAAATAACACTGACAAGCATAAAATCATAGATTAATCAGAAAGATTTAACGCAGACATTGACTTACTTCAGGAAACATAAATCTGGACCAAATGCACTAAGTACACCAGTATTTCCTAATTTTTATTTAGTTACGTATAATTCCAAACAAAAAGAGGGTAACTACTTAATTAATAGAAGCATGCAGTTTACATGCAAAGACAGCATATATGATCCAGCAGGGAGATATGTTATTAACATAGCCATAAACAACAAAGACTGGTGTATCGCTAATGTATACGATCTAAATGTCGATGACTCCAACTTTTATCACTGTCTCTTGTCCGGACTTATAACACAGACTTGCAGACAGACTCAACACTTGTGGTGGGAGGTTTAAACCTAACCCTGACAGGCTAAGCAGATCATCTGCACTTGGTAACTGGCAGTCAGTTGAGGCAGTATATGAAAGATTTCTAACTGTGTGATGCCAGGCGCTCATCTCATCCATGATATACGGAGTTTATCTTTTTCTCACCCTTAGAAACACTTTCTCATTTAATGGTTTTGTTTATGTTTATGACTATTTACATTGTATGTAGATTCTCACTGAAGGCATCAAAACTGTGAACGAACACATATGGAATTATGTAGCAAACGAAAACTTGTAAAAATGACTAAGTTATGTTTTATATTATGTTTTAGATATTTAGATTTAGATTATTTTATATTTTATATTCCTTAATGTAGCCGCTCTTTGCTGTGATGACTGAAATATTAACCTTGGCCGTCTCTCAATGGACCTCTGGAAAGTTATTTCAAAACTCTTTGGAAAACTATTTCAGGTGACCATCTCATGACACTCATGAGAGAATGCCAAGAGAGCAAAGCAGTAATCAAAGCAAAAGGGTGGCTATTTTGAAGAATCTAAAATAGAAAAATATTTTGAGTTATTTCACACTTTTTGTTTACTGTATAATTCTAGGTGCGTTCATTCACAGTTTTGTTGCCTTTGCTGAGAATCTACAATGTAAATAGTCATGAAAATAAAGAGACCCATTAAGTGAGAAAGTGTATCTAAATCTTTTGACCAGTAGTGTGTGTCTATATGTGTATATATATATATATATATATATATATATATATATATAGCACTATTTATTTTAAGCAAGTGTAAAAGAAATAGTGCTGTAAACAAAGAATGCTTTCAAAAATGGAGGTGGTAATCATTTATTTTCATCAATCAACAAAATACTGTGAATGACCAGAAGAGAAATCTAAATCAAATCAATATTTGGCGGGACCACTATTAACCTTCAAAACAGCTTCAATTTCTCTAGGTACACTTACACAGAGTTTTTGAAGGAACCCAGCTGGTAGGTTGTTTTAAATATCTTGGAGAACTAACTACATATCGTCTGTGGTTGTAGGCTTTCTCACACCCTTCTGTCTATTCATGTAATCCCAGACACACTCGACGATGTTGAAATCAGGGCTCTGTGGGGGCCATACCATCAATTTCAGTAAGTCCTGTTCTTCTTAGATAGTTCCTCATGACTTTGGGTTCGCTCACTTAGCATTTTGTAAATTGATAAAATAAACAATCATTTATATTTCTGAAAGCATTCTTTGTTCACAGCATTTTTTCACACCTGTCTAAAACTGTTGCACAGTGCTGTATATGTATATATACACATATATGTATATGTGTATATATATACATATACGCATATTACCAGTTAGATTATTGAAGAAGCTGTGAACGGTTAAATACCGTCTTAACAACAACCAGTCGCTTTGACGTTCCTAAAACTGCTTCACATCAGGTAATTAGGCCAGCATCAGTTAATATGGAGATCAGATGGTTAAAACAGAGCTTACCTTCCGATTCAGCACGATTAGACGCCAATCTCGATTTCTCCGACCTTTCTCTGTTCTTGCGGTTTTTAATTAACATACAAACAAAGCCAGTAGGACTCTGTGAGTAAAAATCAAATTGATTCTACGCCGTTTTGGACTTGTGTACAAGAACGTCTCTCTACACGGCGTATGCAGGGCAGAGTGGTTAGTGTACATTCAGGCAGTTCGTTTTTAAGTTTCAAACAAACAATAAATGAAAAAAACAATCCGTGTATCATTCGTTCTATTCATATTTAATTAATATTTCAAAATCAGAAAATTAAAAACAGTTCATTATGTGGTTATTCGTTTATAAATCTAATACCAAAAAACACATAACGGGTAATTTTTCGTACTTTCAATTTAATGCTCAGATCAAAAATAGGAAAGGAAATAAAACGGTCACAGAACAATTTTGATATTCAATATGTTCGATTTGTGCCAACTGGAAGTTATTTTCTCGTTAGCTTGACTGACTCCTTTAGTTTAATCAAATGACATCAATCATGGAGCATTTCATGTTGTTCAGAGGAATTAAACGGGTGACCGCCAAAGAAGACGACATGACGAATGAAAAATTCGGCAGAATCTTCCAGAATTTTCTGTGTCCGATACATGTCTTTTGCGTTTAAAGTTGTGCTGAACACAGAATTTTCTCACACTCATTTCAGAACATTGCTGGATACCCATCTTCTGCGGCAACAGGTCTATACCACAGCATTAATTGTATTTATGTTTCCTTTGCAGCTAACAACAACACTTTGTTATTAGTGCTAATTAAAGACTGATGGGTTATAAATCTGTGATTTATAATATGGTTCCAACTGATCGTCAGCAGTTGAGATGGAGACAAGCTTGTACACTTCAGACCAAATGGTGGGTTTGCCTTATGTATCAAGCCAATGAAAGACACAGCAGCATTTAATTGACATTTAGAACTGTGCCCTGAAGGCAGCCTCAAATTACTGGAGGCCTCATCCACAGCTGATTATGTTGCAATGATGATGTTAATGATGCTGGATATGTGGTTGCTTGGCAAACAGTTGAAATGTGTGTACTGCAGGGTTAATGTTTCTCTAGGTAACCTCATACTTCAATGTAAATGAACATGTATATTCTTATCACATTTAATGCAACCACAAAAAGCCATATGCTGTTTGTAGAGAAGCCTATTTCGTTATGTTGTTTATGGCAATTAGCTGTTTTCATCAAACTCAATGACAGTTCTGTAGACTATTAGTTATAAATATTCACATATACAAACACATATTATATATATATATATATATATTTCACAGTATATGGTAGAATGTCACAGTCCCAGCTAGTGGCTTTTTGCAATTCCCAGGAGTCTGTGAGATACAAACTGACACAAAGTTGCTGAGCCACTTATCTGAAGCAAATTAAGCCAAAGCCTAGAGAACAATGGGCTGTGTCCCAGTCAAAAGCAAAGAAACACATGCAAACACACATTCACTTATGGTTAAGGCACATTTTAGCCTACCACTCTCAGGCCATATTATTCTGCTTCACTGAGCTCACTTGACTTTCTGTCAGAATATCTGTAAAAGTCACAGCCCTCTCTTCCCAACCTCTGTCTCATGTCCTGACTTTCCTTTCCATGTTTCATCCTTTCCTTCTTTAACTCAAGCTCTTCCTTCCAAATAAATATAGGCACAGAGATCCAGAAACAACTGACGAATGTAAATGGGCCAAGTTATGTTGTTAACAAATATTCCAAAAGAGTAAGCAGGACAAGACAAAGAGCAGCTGACAAGTACACGAGATGGAACTGGTAAAGATAACAGCCGTAAGATAACAAAGACAGTCCTGTTAACACATAAAGAGACAGAGCGGCACCCTGAAATCTGAAAGGCATTAACTTTAAAGCTAGCTTGGAAAAATGGGGTCTGCAATGGCCTATTTCTGTAGGCTCTGCATCTCATCAGACACTCTCACTCCTGTCCTCATGTTGTGTGATTTATTTCGCCTTGAAGGCCTTTTTTTCTTTTAAATCAGTTGATTATAAGTGTGTCCATGTGCAAACCTGGCTTTGCAAGCCTTTCACATCTAGGTATTCCATCATCCAAATGCCTCAAGCCCACATGTCATACAGATGAGCCACAGGTGCTTCAGTAGCTCCGTAGACACATACAGGTCCTTCTCAAAATATTAGCATATTGTGATAAAGTTCATTATTTTCCATAATGTCATGATGAAAATTTGACATTCATATATTTTAGATTCATTGCACACTAACTGAAATATTTCAGGTCTTTTATTGTCTTAATACGGATGATTTTGGCATACAGCTCATGAAAACCCAAAATTCCTATCTCACAAAATTAGCATATTTCATCCGACCAATAAAAGAAAAGTGTTTTTAATACAAAAAACGTCAACCTTCAAATAATCATGTACAGTTATGCACTCAATAATTGGTCGGGAATCCTTTTGCAGAAATGACTGCTTCAATGCGGCGTGGCATGGAGGCAATCAGCCTGTGGCACTGCTGAGGTCTTATGGAGGCCCAGGATGCTTCGATAGCGGCCTTTAGCTCATCCAGAGTGTTGGGTCTTGAGTCTCTCAACGTTCTCTTCACAATATCCCACAGATTCTCTATGGGGTTCAGGTCAGGAGAGTTGGCAGGCCAATTGAGCACAGTGATACCATGGTCAGTAAACCATTTACCAGTGGTTTTGGCACTGTGAGCAGGTGCCAGGTCGTGCTGAAAAATGAAATCTTCATCTCCATAAAGCTTTTCAGCAGATGGAAGCATGAAGTGCTCCAAAACCTCCTGATAGCTAGCTGCATTGACCCTGCCCTTGATAAAACACAGTGGACCAACACCAGCAGCTGACACGGCACCCCAGACCATCACTGACTGTGGGTCCTTGACACTGGACTTCTGGCATTTTGGCATTTCCTTCTCCCCAGTCTTCCTCCAGACTCTGGCACCTTGATTTCCGAATGACATGCAGAATTTGCTTTCATCCAAAAAAAGTACTTTGGACCACTGAGCAACAGTCCAGTGCTGCTTCTCTGTAGCCCAGGTCAGGCGCTTCTGCCGCTGTTTCTGGTTCAAAAGTGGCTTGACCTGGGGAATGCGGCACCTGTAGCCCATTTCCTGCACACGCCTGTGCACAGTGAATTTAATCCTTGATCTGTCATTGAACAAGCTGGATTTGGAAAATGTCGTTGCCCCATGGAAATGGCAGTGTTAACGTAAGGATCTACATTCTTTAAAGACTGTGTAAAGGGAATTCTGCCATTTTCTTCCAAACACATTATAAATGTCATAAATGTATTGTTCTGTGTAAAAAGTCTCCCAGAATTTTATTGAGGAGTTAGAATTCAATTTGGGTTTTTAAGATTTCTGCGTTTCAGGATTTCGTGGGTGTGTCTGAAAGGGCAACCACGTGTTGTCAGGCAGCTGCCCTTAGCATAACTCCGCCCCTGCTGCTCCAGCGGTATAAAAGCATAAAGTGCGGTAGCCTCAGTGGTTCTCCCGCTCACTTGCGAGTCACAGATAGCGCCAACGATAGTTTGATGCTAGCTAGCTAAACAATTATGCCTCGCTCATGAATCTACCCTGGATACCACAATGTGCAGGGTAGCAGCTTGGTGAGTTTATTTAAATTTCTAAGAGATGACTGCTTGAACAAACTCTGGATCAATTTTATAAAAAGGAGCCACTATGGAGACATCAAGATCACCACCAACATTTGGCTTTGCAGTGCCCACTTTTCTTCAGATAGTTTTACTAACTACCAGGAGATACAGTTGGGATTTATGGACAGGCGGTTGGTGCTGGCTTGTGAGGCTGTACCAACCATCTCCCTCTTCGACTCTCATTCTCCCTGCATTTCTGCCACTGACACCGCAGCCCTTGACATTGGCATCGCCGAAGATGGGATTATATGCCCAACAAAAGGAGTAACTTTCCTTGTGTGCTTATGTTTTAAATATTCTAAGTGGTGCCAGCCTTCGCGAACATGGTCTCCTTGTACAGGACAAGGAGGCAGGAGCGCTCCTGCATGTATTTTAACCCCCTCCACTCATCCTCACACTCTCAGTGTCTCTTGGTAATGCCCACTTTAATGACATTTTTCAAAATTTGTCTGGGGGCGGGGTTATGCTTTTACATTGGGTTTAGTTCCACTTTATGGGCACACATTCGTGGAAAGTAGTCTCTTGTATGTTTAGTGCTGCATGAAGTTTGTTGCACAGCGAGCTAAATATTTGCTCAAACATCCTGAAAATATGCAACCACAGCACATTCATGAAATCAGGAACAATAACGTCCCAAAACTGGGAGACTCCGTAAACAGCCCAGATCGATGATCTGCAATAATAATTTTGCAACAGGAGAGCAATCTGAGACACACACAGCATACCTAATACAATTAATTATAAACCAATAAATCACTGTATGCAGCCTTTTCTGGCTCTCTTCTTTTACTTTCAGTCTGACAAAAAGTCATATACTGAGCAGCTGGTTGACCATGGCTTCTATCTCCTCCACTGTTGCGTTGTGTTTGTGTCACATACAAAGCATGCCATGTTGCTTTTCACGCCACCTTGTTATGATGACACCACCCATATTGAGGTGATACTTGATTGTACTAGAAAAACAACCCAAACAGTTTAGAGTCGAACCAAGTCGAGTCGAGCTGAGCAGGTACTAATGGAAAAGGGCCAATAGTTTTCCATGTGTACCTGCAATGGATAGCACAGATGAGCTGTAATCCTTTAACAAAATTTATCAATCGTAAAACGGGTAAAGGTAATTAATTCAAACAAAAATATCTCAATCAACCAGCACCTATGAAAACCAAAACTTTCTTTCTCCGTGAATGACTTTAAATGTCTATATACTGCTTCAAACTCAAGGAATGTGAAACAGGAAAAGGGTTAACATCTCTTGGTCTTCAACTATAGAATACTGAAATGAGCAGCACTGTCCACCAATCACTATATAATGGATAGATTTATTTCAATGAATTGCTACTGCTGCTTTACCAACTCTAATTAATTTTTCTGTGTGAGACAAAGTAAGAGGGATGAGAATAAAAAAAAATTCTGAAAATGAAATTGGCTGTTAATAAATGCAAATTAAGTTTTTGGATTTTTCAAACATTTATATGTAGAATATATTTTGGTAAAAGCAATGAATTCCAATGAATGTGTACTGGTTTTACTGTGACACATTATAAAACATGTGGAATGGCAAGTGGAATACTTATAGATCAGACATCCATGCCAATCCCTTCTCTCTCTCAATCTTACCCCTAATTGGATGCTTAAATAAAGCTCCGACACTTGCATTTAAATATAAAGGCTTGAGTACCTCTCCATAGGAAGAGTGAGTTACTGTACAAGAGTTGAGAATTTTATTTTTTTGCCGGACTAAGTTGCTAACTCAGTGGTTCTTCTATGAGTGGTTCTATGCCACCAAGCAAATCTATTTATCACTGCTAATTGCAGGAAGGGAAACGGTGAGTTGAGTTTCTTTTCCCATAGGGCTAAGACAGCGATTAAGTTGAAATATCAATATAAATACCATTACAATAACTGTTGCGCAGTTACATACTGTGTAACGTCTCTTCTTTGTAGTTGGCTAGCCAGCAATAGCAGAGAAGAGCCAGGAAATTAGTAAATAGAGTCAAAAAATCACAATTTCCGAGTCAGTAAAGTGACTCATGAGTTTTGAACAATTTGTTCAGAATTTACACAAAACTGATCTGTATTAATACAAACAGGACAGCGTGGGATAAGGTAATGTCATTTCTGTGATATTTAACAAGATGTTTGACCAATTCTGTAACAGTGGTGCATATGTGCAGTATGCATGGTGTGTGAGAACGACTGTGCCCATGCTGCTGAATTTTTCAACACGTCACAAAATCAGTGTCATCATGGCTTAGCTAGTGAGATGATCAAATTGCATCTCCTACAGTGTCAAATGTGTAGTAAGGCCAGAGCATTATTCTCCTAAGTATTTGAAATGAAAGGCAAATGCAAACTAGTATAGTGAAGTAATGAGGCGATAGTTAAAAGTTAATTCTAACAAACAAGATCAGTAGGTTCAAAATCAGTAACACAATTTTATCCAAAGGCTGATTCAAAATTACTTTCCTTCTCAAAAGCATTCTTTTTCATTTTCACACCAGGATACAGAAAAAGAGTAAAGCACTGCCTTCCACATCTGCCTGTCCTACATCTACACCTCTAGCTTTATTATAACTGTTCAATGAGAATTACACTGCCTCATCTCCTCTCTGATAAATCAGTGCCCTCAATTTCTCTATGGCTGACCTGTTCCATTCTCCTATCAATCTTTACTTACTGTATGTCACCACTTATTTCCTTCCTCTCAAGTTTTCTATCAAAATGTTCCATATCTCATTAAGTTTCTCAATAAATTAAACTTAATTTGAGTTTTCTCCATGCCGCACCTTTCTATTTCAATCTCAAATGTTTCTTTTGTGTCTGATCAGTTCCTGGTAATACTGGTAAGACAAAATACATGGCTGAATAAAAGCAAGGAAGCATGATGAAATTTTACAATATGTTTTCTATGCAGTAAGAACTGGGACAGATGAGTACTGGGCCAACAGGCTGGTTTTAGTTGCACCTAGCCAAATATCGGTTGGCGGACGCAGTTGTCTGTCTACAGATGGCAGACAAATGCGTGTTTGTCAGATGTGGGCAACAATAATTTGTAACAAGATATACTTTAACCCACTTATCATAGATCTTTTATTTAGTGACAGTGTGTGTGTGTTAGGGAAAGACAGTGAAAGAGAGAATGTGTGAATGATTGGTCTTTGATGCTGTGCTACGCCTTAAATACATCTTCTGTTATGGCAGGGTGACTGGGCAGGCCCTGTTCTAGATGGTGGTGTGGTGTAAATCAGACTTCATCTGGCTCCCTGCCACAAATGTGTCATCTCACCCTGTCCAATGAGGAGCCAACAAATATCATACAGTATCAGGACACGTCGCACTTCATAGATCCTGCAGATGGCTATAGTAGCTCCCTGACTTTCTGTAAAACAAGTCTTGTTGTGGCTCCTTCATGCCCTTTCTATAGATTTGCTGCAAGACAAGTCATCTTTCTTCCATTGCCCTGTCAAACAAGCCCATCTCAGTCTTTCCCCTGCATCAAATGCCCAGATGGCTACAGTCAGCTGAAGATGGAAAAGAAATGCCCTCACTGTAAACTGCAATTGAATTTGATAACATGTAATAAACTGGATTCAAAATATCACTGTACCTCAAGAACATAAGCTTGCATATAGTTATGACAACTCAGATTAATGTAGCACTCATGGAACAAAAGAAAAAGGAAAACTGTGGAAAATATCTTATGCTCCAAGCAATACAAGCTATCTTTACCTTCATTTTATCATATTTTTGTTCAATAAAAAGCTAACTATTGACTGTATTCCTCTGAGATTAATTAAGAATTTAAAAAGTCACCTCTAATCAAGACTACATAATTTTATAAATTAAAGCATTTTGCTATAATTTTCTTTTGTAATATTCACATTTTGGAGTTACTCTGACAGAGTCCTCAGTCCGAGTTCTCACCTGAATGTCATAGAAAATCAGTGGGGGTCACTAAAGATCAGGGTGATCACAAGCAGGGCTTCTCTCAAAGACTTCATCACCAAAAATAAATTGTTATGATACTAATAGAAAATCTGGTCAACATTTATGAATGTTGACCAGCAATCAAAAGTTTCACTGCCGTAATGCAAATAACTGTTTTCCATTGATTATTGAGAGTGGTAATATTCATTTTAACAGGCCGTTTTTAATAAAATGTGAACAAGAACAGATATTTATTTTTAAAGGTACTCTGTTTTATATTGTTCGGTAGTCTTTTGAAAGACCCATCCACCAGTCCAATTTCTATACCCACTTCTTCCGTACAGGGTCACAGGGACAGCTAGTGCCTATCTCCAGTGGTCTACGGACAAGAGGCAGGGTACACCCTGGACAGGTCGCTTTCGAGAGATGCTTGTCCTATTTCCTACAAGAGCATCTTAGTTGAATGAAAATATTTTAAAATCTAAACCAGCCAGGGGTATAAATATTTGTGGACTTAATTGTAGAGATGTGATTTGCATATAATATTCATGCTAATGTGTTGAGTTTGTGTGAATTTGGTGATAAAAAAGTAATCAAGATAATCTTAGAAATGTTTTTCAGCATTAGCTGAACAATACAAGTAATGTTGCAGACCACACAAACAAAAAACATTAAATAAAATCCTATTCAAACAATTATTAGTAAACTATAAAACTAAAATACTATTCTGCTGATATTTTAACATGATACATTTAAATAAGGCAAGCGCTAAGAAGAAAATAAAAAATAAAAGTCAGGTGTATAAATGTACACAATGTGTAGAATATGTCCTATATAATAAAATATTTTGGTTCTAAATTTAAAATAAGGATCCACATTAGCTGTTGACATTAAGTCTGCAACTTCAATGAGAATCGCAAACCACTTTAAGCCCAAATTTAATAGGTGTCACCAGTATTTGCTCTGACAGAGGGGAAAAATGGCCAGATCCATACCTGTAACTTTTAGAAGTAAAGATTTAATTAATATTTTGCCTTCAGAGAACCTCAGTATGCAAACTAGTGAGTTACCTGGAGCTTCAGAAAGGTCAGTTTACAGAAACACCTGCTTTACATAGCTCCATTGTTGTGTTTGTGTGTGGTTGCTGCTCTGTCTGCTTTCCTTTTCCAACATCTCTTCTCCAAACATCTTTACAAAGGGTGCAACATAGGAGCATTGTTTGTTCAGGCTGCTCCCCTCTTCCTGCCTCAGTTGTAGGACAGGCAGAAAGATGCTGTAGCGGTGGAGGACTATTTGGATATCATGACAGGTCACCTGCTGCTCGATGTGACTCAGGAGACCACAAACATGCATAGCTCTGTCTCTGCCCCGTACCTTGTTCTGCTTCACAGGTCTTTCTGCCAACTAAATTTAATTTTCATAATAATGTTGCACAAATGTGGAAACCACGTGGTTCAGGAGATAATTAGTGGCTAAAATGATTATCATTTCAGAATCTTACAATTTATCTGATGGCTGTGGGAAGCCTCATTAAAAATATTGTGAGCTAAATTCATTATTGAGCTTACATGTGAATAAGACAACATTTTGTTCTGAGCCCCAACTGTTTATTTGATCAACTCCCACCCGACTGATCCATGTAAAGTTTGTGCAAAGTTTATGTAAGGATTTATGTTCTCCACTTACCCAGTAAGGTATTTTCAGTTCATTTCCCTGTGTTCTTAACTACGCTTTTGTCATTATCCAGACCTTGGGACTGTTAATTTGGCCACCAACCTGCACCAGAAGGAACCTACCTGTGTCTTCAATCTCTGGAGCAACCCCAGGACGATTTGAACAGCTGTGTGCCAAGACACCACCATCATCTAGGATAAGGTGTCTGAACCACACGTCCACAGAGATAAGGACAGTTAATTGAAAAAACATTAGTAATTGGATCACTAACTGAGTGTCTTACTTTAGCCTTACTGTTCTGCTGAAGCTGGTTTCTGGTGCATTCCAAGTTTTGGTTTTGGGGACTGGACTACATCTCTGTTTTCCCTCTCTTAGACAAATTCTTAGTTAGTATAAGTTATAATGAAATCCTATTCATTTAATTTTCTGAGAGCCCCCTTAGCCCCTGGTAATTTATAGACTTAAATATAAATGATTGTAATTTCTAGAGTTGGAAACTCCTAGACTTTTAATCGGTAAAATATTATTGGTCTGTGTGTTCATTCTAGAAGTATGAAGTCATTCTTGGATACATAGTGTGTAGATCAGAATTCGTGTTGTTTATTTAACAGTTGCTATGTTGTTTTGTTTGTTTAACATCTTTTAATTAAGCCCAACTCAAATTAGTCTATATAGTCTTTAGGATTTTAAATAAATTCCAAACTCTGGAAACTAAACAGACTCATCCTGCTCTTTCAGAGTAATAAAAGTAATTTTAAAAAGTATGCATTCTTAAGACTGATTTTAAGAAAGTATAACAAAATTAAATGTAGCCTAATTTCACTTCATAAGTATAAAACGCATGAGTCAAACTTATGTGGATGTAACAAATCGTATAAGAGATCATTGTCATGAACGTTGGGTCAGCAAAACAGCACAAACTGCAAGGGTTGTTCACAAAACCCACAGGCTTGAAAATTATTAATATCACTGATATAAGCGAGTCCAACAACTGCTTTTAAATGGATTGAAAACTTAAGAATACATTTTCTGTGCTTCACTTTTCTCAATTAATATCAGAAGCTCAAATAAAAGCCCTGAGACACACAGGAAACTAATACAGTTTAGAAGATCCAGCAGAAGTCTGATAGGTTAATTGACATGAATTTTCTGAAGCAGTGTAGAAGAGATCCCAAATGGTTAGATTTTTTCATCCCAATTTCTACTTTTTTAAAGCCTTTACAAGATTAAGGAAATATGCATGCGAGCTTGAACATCACCAGCTAGAGTGATATTGGAAGCACAGGATGGAGAAAGATGCCGCTTGGAATAAATTGGAAGGGGAGGGTGGAGGAAAATTGGAGAGTCAGACATGGAACTCATTAACTTCTCTTTAATAAAGCACAACTCACATGGGAACCCTTCTCTTCATTTATCTAGTATACACACACAGAAACACACACACACACACACACACACACACACACACACACATAACCATGTTTTACTATCTTTATGAGGACTTTTCGGTTACTTCCATTGACTTCCATTCATTTTCCTTGATTTTTAGTGCCTAACCCTGACCCTAACCCTAACCCTAACCAGTTAATACCTAACCCTAACCCTAACAATAACTCAATTCATACCCTAGTCCTAAAGCTAACCCCTGTCCCAAGAACAGAATTTGAAAAAGTGAGGACCAGGAAAATGTCCTCACTTTGTCAAAATGTCCTCACTTTGCGATAAAAATATGAAAAATGGTTCTCACTCAGCAACAAGTACAAGAACACACACACACACACACACATAATAACACCAAAACTTAGAAAATACATTCTAGTGCCAGACTGATCATCCTAAGATTACTGCACAAGCTGTAATCACAATCCAACTTAAAATCACTGGACGAACATCACTAACCTGGAGCTAAAAACATAGCAGGAAGTCAATGTCAACCCACCAGTTCTCTGAAGGTCTAGCACTGACATCATTACTGGTTATCTTTAGCAACTGTGTAGCTACTGCACTCATGTTAAAAACTTTCCAGTAAGTTATTACTTCAATAATTTACTAAAGTCAATAGTAAAAAACCCCTTGTAAATATTTATGTAGGATGGCATCTTAAAGCAACAGTACTCACCCAATAGCCTCTACAAATAGGTCATGCAACATTTTTTTTAATAATTTTTACATCAAAAACTAAATGGGCAAAAGGTTTTCCATAATACTGAAACCACCTTGCTTGCAACAAAACTTGCTTGTGACAAAACGTCTGACACCATGGTAGAAGGCTGGGATGGATGTATATCCACTGGGAAGGAAATCAGTGACTGTAGCATAAAAGCTTCATCTAACTGAACATCTACGCCTTCCCCTGGGGGCCAGAAAGCAATGCTAATTCGAGAAGCGTGGGCCCTGTCACTGGCATGTGCACTCATAGTTGCACGCAGGCGCGTACAACTCCAATAACAATGACAATTATCTGCTATTATATTTTGGCAACAGCATAGTTACTATGAACTCCTGGTTTGTGCTATTTAACATTTTAAGTGAATACGTTATATGCATGAGTTTTCTGTCTGTCAGACCTCTAGGTTTGATTTTTGATTTGTAGCTTTTAACTTAGGGTTATATCAGGAGTGGCGTAGCGGTAAAGCATATATATGAAGGCATCGGTCCTCGAAGCAGCTATCCAGGGTTCGAATCCTGACCCCAGAGGCCTTTGCTGCATGTCCTCCTTATCTTTCTGCCTACTTTCTAAAAAATAAGAAAAAAAAAGGCCAATATTGCAGCAAACAAAAAACCTTATATCAGTTTATATCAGTATAAACAAATTTAATGTACAGAGAGCTAATAAAACAGACCAATCATTCTACCCAAAGCTTGAAGTACACTGTGCCTACTTCAAAATATGTGAATTTGTCAAAATGAATTATCCATACAGCTAGAATAATTATGAATGTATATGTACATCTAGATTTCAGGTTAGGCTACAGAGATTGTAAACTAAAAGACATCTAAAAGAGCATAAGCCATTGCGCTGTTATGTGTCAAACGAATAAGATCAGAGTGCAATTCATTTATGCCTTGAGCTGTTGTTCTCCCTATAAGTAGGATTTTTGTGTCTTTCAAAAAGAAAATATTACTTTTGGCAGCTGTTGAATTATCCCAAAATATCCATGTCATGTTTCATAAATTTTAATGTGTTCCGATGAGTCTCGTTTTTCAGATTAAAAGTACATTTTGAAAATAACACCCTTTAAGCAGGTGTTAAACATATTTTTTAATACGCCTACATTTCTGTGTTCTGTTTTTTTATTGGTCTTATGTAATATTCCACTCTTAAACATTGTGTTTTCATTTGATATAAGCAGAAAATGATCATAATTAACCGAAATAAAGTCTTGGAAACACCAACGATACTGAAACAAATAAACTTGGAATTGTCGTGGGAAAAGGAAATAAGGGGGTATACCCAAATCATCACATCTACTGTAGGTGTTCTGTTACATAAGCAGATATGAAAGCAGTGACGTACACTGATGAAAAAAATACAATGTACATAAGCCTGTTTTTCTATCAGATTTGGCAAAATGGTTATTTAATATACATTTTTACTATAAAAAAGAGTTATTTAAATAACTAATAAAGAACAGAATATAAACAACTTTAAAACTTTCTGTAAAATGTAATGAAAATTGTAATTGCTGCAGAGGAATAAATAGGCACAGGCCCACTTGTATTCCTGTTAAACACTGTTGAAATGACACATATGCCTATCACATTAAGTAAATGTTTTTACATGATGAGAACATCATTAATAAGCATTTTGAAGGAGGTTTGCTCTTCAGATATTTAGTTTGGTGTGTTCCAGACTGTTGAAGTAATAGTAAAAGACCACATTGAGAACAAAAGAGCTATCTGAGGCCTTTGGAACAAGATTGGAGCAACTTATTAGTCAAGAGTATGAGTAAAGGATGTAAAATTAGCCATTCGACTGTATGGAAATAAGTCTAAAATGGAAAGAAATTCAAAATAACTGTTAACATGCTCAGGTCTGGCTGTCTAAACAAGTTAACACTGAAAGCACACAGCAACATTCCTAAATGTCTCCACAAACCCTAAGTTGTAATAATGGACCCTACAGCAGGTTCTTGCTTATAAGGATATGGAAGTGCATGCCTGCACAATCAGAACTAGGATGCACAAGTTTGACTTTCATGGGAGCCGTACTAGGAGGAAACCTTTAATCTCTAAGAAAAACACAAATGCCAGACTAGAGAAAGAGCATAGACAAAGTCCAGGACTTCTGGAATGATGCTCTTTGAAATTATGAAGTGAAACAAAAAAAAAAGAATGGACATCAGAACAAAGGACATGTTTGGCAGGAACCTAATATACCATTTCAGGAAAAGAACCCTTTACCAACCATGAGTCACAGAACTGTCATGGTTTGGGGACCCTTTACTGCAGCTTGACCTGGTTAGCTGACCATCAACGAATCCACCATATATTCTACTGTGTATCATAGGGTGTGGATAATGACCCAAAACATACCAGTAAATCCACCAAGGACTGGCTGACCATTATGAAATGAAAAGTCTTGGGCTGAGTCAAAACCCAGATCTTGACCTAAGTGGGATGTTGTGAGGTGAGTTGAAATTAGCTATAAATGCAAGAAATTCCTTAAACATCTATCTCACAGCTAAAAGTGGGAGTAGGGAAGTTTTCAGATGTCAGAAACTGGTAGATGGCTATAAGAACACTGATGTTATTTTAACCAAATGCTCTGACGGGTAGGGTATCCTAACTTTTTCTCAGTAAGAACACACAAATTTGTTCAGATCTTTTGTTTAAACAAGATTTATTTTTGTGTTTACCTGTAATTAAATTACTTTCTTTTCCAGGGGTTAAAAAAGATGATTAGGCATAAATTTGTCAAAATCTGTTACAAAATTACTAATATTTAATGGGGTGTCCTGTTTTTTTCAAATGGGTGCATGGGGTGAATGCAGTCTAGCCTTCCTATAAAGGAGGAGATTTCTTGTTTTTGTCAGTGTGCTCGAGACTATAAAAGTGTACCATCAGTTTCTTAGTGGCACATGTAAAGGAGACTTTAAACTTTAATCAAGTAATTACCAAACATGATGCAATAGCTACCACCAAAAGTCCATATTGCAGTGGTTGTGCAGCGCAGTTTCTTAGTAGTTGTGTGTACAACAATTCATTTGTCCCAAAATACCTTATGGCATATCTCATGCAGATTTCCATCTCATTGTCACTGCGTGCACCATTGCTCATTCACTGAGATGATACAAGTTAGGGCTTTGCTACTGAAACACATTAGCATTTTAGAATACATTAGCATACCCAAAACGATTTGTGGTAACATTGATTGCAAGTAATCGCATGCATTTAGATGCTGCTCTGCCTCTGATCACGTGCAATATGCCAATACACCCCCTCCAACCCCTCAAACCCCCTTGGTGCATGCAACCACACACTCACAAACATGTACATACACACTATCACACTATCATAGTAAGGCACTCACACCACCTGCTGTGTAGCAGGTGCCGTGATATGATTCTACCCCCTCTTTTCAAGAGAGCATGCCCACATACACATACATGTTTTCAAAGATAGAGTTGTGTAGTAGAGGTGACAGGTCTTTGGTTTGATGCCATCATCAGCAAATGTTGCGCTAATTGCCATCCCTTCACTGTTACCGACCAGAGTGGATTCAACATGAGGTCCATATGGAGCCCAGGATGGAGTCATCTCATGCTCAGTAGAGTATTATGGGGAAAAGAGAACAACCACAGGGTGCTAGCTTTGACATAAAAGTCACTGTGGGAATATTCACAAGGTATCTTAAGTTTTCCCTTTCACTAATCAGCTTCAACACATGATCTTGAGGTTGTCAGACAAGCACAGACGCATGCAGAAGATAGGCGTTGTTGGTATGACAGCTGATTAGAAAGATGAGAGACTCGACTGTGACACCTCTAATGATCTCTCCATCTGATTGACAGGCTAAGAAAGGCTCCAATTCACACATCTAGCACATAACAGAATGTGGTCCACATACCGCAACAAAGGTCGCCATGTCACAATCACACACCACATACAGACACACAAATACAAGTGGTACACTGCTCCATTGCATGTTAGAAAAAGACTATTTGCTTCCATAAATCCCCTCCTGTGGCTACCAGAATATGCCACTATTATGTGGCCCTAGAAGGGCTATTTCCTCCCCAGTTAGCCTGTCATCAAGGGCATTGTGCTGTATTGTCTGGGAGTGAGTCTAAATGGGACCCTTTCAGGGGTATTTTCAGGTACTTTCATGAAAGAATGGAGAGGATATTCATATCATATTTCAGTTTTTTTCTATTGCTGACTGAACAAAGCTTTGGGAAACACACACACACAAACTAGCACACCAGCACTTCCCACACTAACCAAAATGACCATGTCAAGCACATTCCTGCTCCAAGCAATTTCCTCCATCTTTTCCCAACAGACCTGATCAGTTTGCTTGTATCTTTCAACTCAAAACAACAACTGTTGCACACATTGTAGCATGAATGTATGAATAGAAGTCTGTACACATCTTACCTGTTCCAAAAAGCAATAATATTTTCCAGCCCAAAAGCAAAATGATAAGTCAAGATTTTTTTAAAGAAACTAGCACACAGCAACAATTTCCCATATTTGCACTCACACTGATCCATCACTTGAATATTGGCAATTATCTCACAATTAGCAATGTGCTAATGTCATTGGATGTGAGGGGAAAGCAATCCAGGGATGTTAGCATGTTAATCATAGAATACACTCAAATAAGCAAAAGAGTGACCTCATGAGACTACTGTGTATGTTTGTTTTTTAGTTAAATTTCACAGGATAAATTTTACATCATGTGTAGAAACATTTTGAAATGACACAAGACACTTCACCCGCCTTGCCTGCTTTCTTTCTACTTTAAACCATTTTACTACCCCTTGAAAATGGTGTTGTGTCTTTGCTTCCCATCTCTATTTGACCTGTATTTGTAAAGTACAAAAAGCGAGGTGGTGGTTCAAAAGTAATGTGCTACTGAGCAAAAACTTTATTTTAAACATGGCATGTGCAGCTCATAATTACAGCCAGTTGTCACCTCAAACATTACATAATCTTGGCTCATCACTTGTAAACTCATACCAGTTTGGTGCTGTGTGAATTATTAAAGAAAATTACTTAAAGTGTGCAAGCTTCACAGAGACTGTTTTAACAGACATTAGACATTTTTGAAGCAAGAAAACAGTGATCAAGAGTGTTATCATTTCCCTGATCCTGCAATGCCAACATCATTTTTAAGAATCATTATGTTATCGCTATTCTTTTTAAAATTATGACTGTGTACAGTTACCAACAATTTATTTTTTGCGATGATATAAAATAATTTGTCAGGAAATAGGGCTAATGAACTGGTGCAGTTTTGTTAATTAAAACATATAATCCCTCACTATGCAGCCCCATCTTTGTTGTGAAGACAGTTCATATGATACATCATCAGGGAATTGCATGTAACAGCACTTTTCCAGCAGCACACTGAAGGCAAAAATGAACTTGAAAACAGTTAATAACATTTTTAAATATCAAATGTAAATCAAAGTGAAAATGTAACAGATAAAATATATTCTTGGCATTCACCTCATTGCTGAAAACTTCTTATTCTGTAAATAATTAATCTGCACAGATCGAGATTAAATGCTGCACTGTTATCTCGAGCAATGAGCTAATGAAAAAATATATTTTTTATCTAATATACAAGTAAAAAATGCAGGATTACCTATAACATTGTTTTCTTCTAAAGAACTTTTTAATATTGCAATTTTCCCTTCTAGACGAAACAGAGTATTTCTATTTCTGTAGCCAAGATATTGTACCAGAGCATCATTATCATAAGGCTGCAAAAACGTGAATGAAGAGGGACCTACTGTTTTTGGCCACACAAATCCCGTTTTGCAACAGAAACAATGGTGCAGACCTTGTTGGGAGGCAAAGTTTAGTTGTTTTAGCAGCTTGAGCATATCCCCTTTTTTTGGCTGTTTTATTTTAGATTTTTATAGAATTCGAAATACAATACAACAACAAATTACCCATACTGACATCAAACAAATATAGACCCAGGTATTATTACAATAAAATTGAAGGGGGAGAAAAACCCAAAATACCAATTGAGTGCTTATAATATGAACACGGTTATTGCATTACTTTGATTTTCCAAAAAATTCCTACTTCAGTTTTCATAACTCAATCTTTCAATTAACTAAAATCCAGTCCACTTTCCATTTTTGAAATTATGTATAAGTTGGAGATGTTCTTGTAAAATATTGAAAATATTTTTGTGATGATCATCCCTACCATGGGAGACATTTGTACAGTTCTGGACTCTGAGCAACCAAAAATGGCATTTTCAACTTCTGAATGAAAGTAGTTCCACAGTCTTTAGAACTGAAATGTTTTTTGACCAAAATCCAAGAGAAGGACAAACCCAAAAAGTGTGGGACAGTGTGTTCTTTGACATGAGACCTCTACCATATTTTGGTGAGACAGAAGAATAACATTTAAGATAACAATTAAATACAATTTAAACTGAATAATATAAACAATGAGTTACTTTAAATTGAATCAGCTAATGCCTTCTATTAACAGAACATGATCAAATCATAAATAAGATTCTGTTCCATATTGCATCTCATCGACTCTTTCCAACTCTCTGTTAGGCCCCTTTTCCATGTGCTCCACTTAGGCCAGCTCCACTCCATTCAGCCCGTTTTGTGACCATTACTATTACTGGTTTTTCTGGCCTGGTATTGGCTTTTTTGTTACCCGCTTGGCAGAAGGTCACATTGGGGCTGAGCAGGGCCGAAATGTGACATGAACAGAATGCTGTTTACTAATTGCCCATGGCTGTGGTCAGCTGTATGAGTCAGTGAACAGAAAGACAATCGCCATCTTCCAAACTTGCTACGCTACAGGCAAGTCATGGATTCCTAACAAGCAACCAGTAGGTCTAACCCTTGGTGCAACGATGAGGTGCAGGCTTTTCTGTGCATCATGGGAGACTTGACTTTCAGTGGCAGCTCAATGGTATCTCAGAAAAATGACGACACACATTATGGTCGCAATGCTGAGAAGCACAGCACATGAACCTGACAGCTAAAAGCTAGGCTTTAAGCCACACCTCCAGGCATCAATGAGTCAATGGAAACACAACAGGTTTCCTGCTGAGTAGAGTGAAGTCGAGCAGAGTGGAGCCGTGCACTGCTGGAACCATAAATTAAAAACACGCATTATTTTCTCAGTGTTCCAATTATTGTAACTTCTACATGTGTTTCTTATGAAAGGACCTACATGAATGAAAGCTCAATATCTGAATAATCCAATGGCTGAAAATTGAAAAACAATTACCTCCTTATCTTCCTTACCTCCAACCCTCAACCACATAATCCTGTTAAAAGAGAAAGAGAATTTGACCAGCAAATCATAGAAATTACAAAGCACTAACAAAGTTAAGATGGGGAAAAATGTGGCAATACAGGTAAATATGATAAAGGATGTTTGGATTACCAGCATTTCTAGAGCAGAATGTCTGCCTGAAGTGATTTTCAAAATGTGTTTTTTGCCTTTACTGTTCGACTGTTCTAAAGGAACTAGGATACATGTGCCACTTGAAACTACCTTAAATATATCATGTTTAACCCTCTGCCAATAGGCCCATTCCACCCGTCATCCCAGTGAAGCACCTCATTCTTTGAATAATGCTAGGTCTGGAAAGAATATCATGTAGCCTGAGTGAATTTGATTCGGTTCACTAGAAATATGAGCTATGCTCTCAGCTTGCTTCCAGAGTAAGTTCTCGAAGACTAAGATAAAATACATAGCATACATAACTGGCAGAAAAAGTCAGTATGTGAAACAGCTCCTAAATGCAGCCCCATATTTACATTTTCACTTATTGGCCTGAATAAATTCCATATGTCCTCGAATTGGCAGCACTGGTTACTTTGCGAGGAACTCTTGCTACGTGGGGCAACCATTAGCTTGTGGATAAAACACTCAAGAGATGACAAATCATCCCAATATGCATCAACAGAGCAAATCCATCAGACACATAGTTGCCTTTCAAATAAACAAGAAAAACACCTTGGACACGTGTCATTCCTTCTCTGCGCTGTGATCCATGATATGATCGAAACGCTCATATGTCACGGACAAGGCACAATCAATCATAGGAACCAGGACAAAAGAGACAGATGGAGGCCGCTTGTTTTCTTTTATCTTTTCCACGTTTAAAAAGCACTAGTTGTCCATCTGACTATTTGTCACACCTCTTTCCTTCTAGAAACTATTGAATGATGTCTATAAAAGAAACGGCAATCAATTATCAAAGCATTAACCGAAAATCTAAATTGATTGAAAACAGGAGTCTAGAAATGCAAGTCACTCGCCACTCTCCTTCTACATTTCTATCCATCAAGAACAGAAGAGAAAAAAGGGTCTTCTTTCAGGGAATCATTGACAGGTGTCTAAAAGACCTTTAAAAGCACACTGATGGATTTTTTTTTTTGTCTTTTAGACATTCTTGAATCCACTCATGCAAGCATATGCAAAGAAACACTCACAGACTCACACAGTGACCTTGTCAGGAGTGCTAACCATCACATCATAGGAGCATTACACATCTACCTTCATTTTGCACTTTGAGTATTCCCAGGAGATATATGTGGATTTCAGAAAAGCTAAATGAGAAGGATGCATGAACAGATTTTTTGTGGAGAAATGAAAAGCATTGAAAAGCATTTTATGGTGAAAAAGGAGGTATTCTTTTAGAACTTGAAAAAAAGTAAACATGGCTGACAAGAAAATTTCTGAGATTTTAACAACGGTCCTTTATTCACTTACAAAGAAATAAGTCATTAACTGTAAGAGGTGATGTAAATCAATAGACTGAATCAGCTTTTCGTACAAAAGCAACCACAAAGCTCTGAATACCAAAAACATTTATCACTACTCAATAGAAAAATGAAAGCGCGAATCCAAATAAGTCTAAAAATTACAGCAGCATTCGACACATAACACTTTTAATACTTAAATAAATAAACAGTTTTTAATGGTTGTATCCTGTTAGCTAATATGCTAAAGGTATCTTGAACTTTTTCATAATTTCTCACATTACAACCACAAACTTAAGGGTATTGTTTTTGGAAATGAAATGATAGACCAGTGTAAAAGGATACATGTGTTTCAATAATTTTTTCTTGCCTGAAAAGTGTGGTGTACATTTATATTTAGTGCCTCTAATTTAGTTCTGGTTATAATTACCTTTTGCTGCAACTCATTTTGGGGTATGCCGCTACTAGCTTTGCCAAATATCAAGCTTAGTCACACTGGAATAATCTATAAACATCAGTTTTCTAGTCTTGCCATAAATTCTCATTTGGATTTAGGTTTAGATTCTGACTGGGATATTCTGACATATAAATACCGTATGCTTTAATCTAATCTATTACATTGTTGCTCTAGCAAGGACAAAATATGATGTCAGTTGCACCCAAAAATAATTACTCTTGCTAAAATGCAGGTTCGGTCAATGGAAAGCAGCACTGCCTGTTTTGATGCCCAAGAAATATGGCTGTACACCGCAGCTAGCGAATGATTCTAAGGTAGGAGCCTAATCTGCAGCTACCAAAGTTGGGATAATAAAGGGATATTTGTATGTTTTTAAAGAATCTTTCCCTTTTCGGCAAGGGGAATTGGTGAGTATATGGTTATTTTTAGAAGCAAAGAAGGAAAGGTTTGCCCAGGGCAGCATTCAAGCAAGACCCAGTGCTTGGTTGCACTGGATTTTATTTGAGGGTATTAGATTTTTATTTGGTAAAAAAAAAAACATGTATCATTTTTATTTTACCTCAAGAATATGTGCTACTGTCTTGGTCTTTCACATAAAATCCCAATAAAATAAATTGAGCTTTGTGGTTTTAATGTCACAAAACACTAATATTTCAAAGGGTAGGCATGCTGTTGCCGTGCTGTGCATCCATCTAAAAAAAACAGTGAGGAGAGATAGAATTTATTTAAGTCTAAAGACTATTAAACTGAAAGAAACATATACTGTATTTTCAAGTATTATACACGTAAAGATCTCCAGACTTCCCTGACATAGACCAGTTCAGGTTTGTTTTAAAATGTGCTCACAAATTAATCTACAGTGACAAAACATAGGATTTCAGCAGAATGGCATTGATCCACACATTATTAAGATAGTTAGTATATAACCGTGAGCCCAGTCAATCACATAGCTATATAATGACACGCTTGCCATGTCTTACCCAGGTTGTGCAGAATTTCTTATTAAACAGACCAGCAAAGCCTTACAGACAGCATTTATATATAGCATTGTGACTTGGAGGGTTATGTTGTTGGTCAACAATATGTGACAGAACTATTTTAAAGATTTGAGGTAGTTGCTTTTTTAAGCATCCCAAAAGTCTTTCATTTTCAAAGCAGAATTTCACAGCTCTACTCTGTACCTTAGAGCATTGGTTATCAACCCTTTTTGACTTGTGTACCCCCTGAGCCATTTCGTAATACCACGAGTGCCCCTTCAGTCAAACGTGTTAGGAAAAATAGAATGTACAACTGATTATTATATGAAAATTATTTTATTTAATCTCCTTAACTCAAATTAAACATAAAGATAAGTTGGTTGCCATACAAGTGAATAAGTAGTCTAAATAAATACATACAAAATCAACATAAACAATAAACCTGCCTTGCTTAAAACAAATTTTCAATATAGTTCCAAATAAACAGACATTTAAACTTAAAAAATCAGGAAGAGAACATTTAACAAAAATAGTATTCAGGCTCACTATAGCAGTTTTACTTTGTTTTCATCATTTAACTGAGCTTTAATGAGACACCTGTGCTTGCTTGTCTTTGCTAAACTTTGATAGATCTGGAGGCAGAGAGGAAACAGCTGTTACGTTTTTCTCTCTCCCTCTCCCGGTAGTGGAGCGTCGGGCAGGTGAACAGCAATGACCCTCCTGCTCTAGTCTTGCCCATCTGTAATTGTTTTATAGTGCCTTTTTTGTTCTTTTGGTAGATAAAGGCTTGGTGTATTTAGCACATCCAATAATTATCTCTACTAACTGATAATATTTACCCATTATCTTGGAAATAAAATATTAAATGTTTCCCCGTACACCCTGCAATGTGCTCACTTACCACTAGGGGTACAAGTAGCCCTGGTTGGGAATCACTGCCTTAGAGTACCTGTATACTAAATGTATTATGCAACCAAACATCACAGACTCACAGGAAAAAAATGCAAAGTTAAAAGCTTTTAAACTATAATTAATAATTTGTATAATATACAATTATATCACACAAGTCTTGTCAAATTATGCATTTTCAAATCACTGACTATTTTCTGTGCCTGTAGCAAAGATCTAAAGTAGTGCTGTACAGTCAGACTGTGAATTTAGAGATTTAGATTAACTTACCTGTATCCTGCTCTCTGTATCACAGATACATATATCTTGATATTAACTTAACGTCTTTTAAAACCGCCTTGACACAGTTGTAAAACATCTGGACAACTGCTGTACAATTACATTCAGCTCAGCTTAGTGGGAGCGTTTATCATTCTGATATGTTATCAGCACATAGCTACATCGCAGCAGTAGAAAAGCAAGCACATCTGTTCATTTAACCTTACCTTTTTTTAAAACTACCTGACTGTGTGTCATATATGTGGATAGTGTTCAGAAACACTTAATTCTGTTCTTCCTAGCTCTCGGAAAACAGTCCGACTCCTCCCAAATGTCATATGTCAATCTGCATGGTGGGTCTCAAACAGCGCGTGAAACTTGGATCAAAGGCGAGCTACTTTAAATGCTCAGCCTTGGGAGAAACAACCGATGAGGAGGAAGAGAAGAATTAGGCAGGGCTATAAATTTTCCAATATTCCATGCAGAAGAGGTTTGGATGAGTGGGACTGGTGAACTAGATAGTTGAAGAAGGTATAAATATAACAATTCTCAATAATTGGAAAATATACAATTCTACATTGATTTATAGCACTGAGCAGATTTCTTTATATCATTTGTCAAGTGTTTTTTTTATATAAATAGAAAGGTCCCTTGCCTTACAGAAATCCAAGGACAGGTACTCTCAAAGAGATGCAATCACTGCAGGGCTAGGTGTGCTTAAGGGTTACCTTCCAGAACTTCATAATTAGCACGTATAAAATTGAAGTCATGAAGGCTTATCTTTATCTCCCCCTCCCTCTGTCCCTCATCGCCTCTACATTTCTTCTAAAATGGATCCTACTCCTAGACTTCAAGCTGCTCTTAGACAAAAAAAAACCTCATAGTGACTGTACTGTAAATACCTAAATCTGAATCTGACTTTATGTTTGGATTGCACTGGAATTAACTGGATTGATATAAATTAAATTCATAATTAATTAGGCATTGAGCTGAATTAAAATGAATTTACTTTGAACACACATGATGGAGCTCTGTTGCATCTGAAAGAAATTTAAATAATTAAAAAGTGAATTTATTTCCCTTATGTCATTCAAATAGTGAAGCTCAAATAGATTCATTAGACATAGAGTGACATACAGTAGCTCTATCATTCATTTCTGGTAATTTTAATGATTATAGCTTACAGTTAAACTGAAAATGTAGTTTTCATAACATTTCAACATTGCACAGAACATTAAAAAGGGACTTTTTTAAATACAGAAATACTATCTTATGCCCATGTTATGGCTTACACAGTCACAGGGAAGACACCTGACTTGAATGTTGTCCAACTACCAGCAAATTTTAGAGCACTTCATGCTTCCCACTGCTGACAAACTCTATGAAGAAGCTGATTTCACACTGCACTGATGCAGTAATCCATGCAAAGGGTCTACATACTGTACAGCACACGGGCATACAGCTTTTTCGGTCTTATGTGATATTCTAACTGAATTTGGGGTTTTTTCAGCTGTGCAGTGAGGCTAAAATGGGGGGAAATGTGGTTAAACTTTCATGAGCCAGTTAAAAGACAGGCAGCAGCCTTTTGTACCTACTAAAGCTGAGAGATACAGGAATCATTGATTCATTATAAAGGGCGTTATAGTAATCCAGCTGAGTAGCAACAAAGGAGTGGATTACTGTTTCGAAATGCAGCTGGGAAAGAATTGGCTCAACTTCAGCCAGCTGCTTCAAATGGAAAAAAAAGAAACTGGATTTAACAACTGCTCTGATATGATTTTCTAACTTAAGTTTAGTATCTACCTTGACCCCTAGGTTTGTAACAGTTGGTCTGATGTACTGGACCAAGGAACCAAAATCTACATGGGGGATCTCATTTCACTCTTTTCTTCATTGGATTTCAAAAGGTTCACAGCCATCCAGGCTTTTATGTTGCCCAGACATGAAAACAGATCTTGCCTTTAGCGGGTATCTGTGGATCATCCCATGACTCATTCCGCCAAGGCGCAGTATGGATACTGGTATCACGAAAAAAAAAACGTTGTTCCAAAACTGCCGAAAAATTATCCTTCCTACCAATCATTTGGTTTAAGGTCCTTTTAATTTTAATGTATGGTGTATAGAGTACCACTGTGCTGCACCTCCCTGACTTGTTGATCGCAATGCCAGTCAGCTGCCACACTTTTCCCTTCAGCTGAATAGCAATAGTTCCTCTCACAAAAACCAAAGTCAATTACAGTTAAAGAACACATTGATATGACTATAACAATCGATATTTAGCAATATTAAGTATAACTGCAGTTTTTCTGATTGTTTTAAATGTTTGTATAAAAACCTGATTCTGTGGTGTTACCATAGTGTAATATGATCATATACTGCCCAACTTTTTTAATTATGGAAATGCTGGTTTAACAAGGGTTGAGATGGAAGTAATAATTATTCTATTATATTATAAATCAGAAACCCAATGGCTTTTAAGCTAGTAAACTAGAGAAAAGTAATCTGATTAGGCCATCTTGAAGTTTTAGAAGAAAAGCCTCCTTCATACATAGTTTTTGAAGATGTACTGCAGTCACCTAGGTGGATTGAGATAATGTCCGCTTATTTCCCATTACACTCTGTGCTTCAGATCAATAGTTAATTACCTCCACAAATGCTCTTCTTACCCAGTTAGAGAAGCGGATAGCGCAGGACAGGTAGAAACTTTGCCTGGCAGAGGAATTCAGTGTTACGCAGGGTGAGAACTGTCCTCCCACTACTGCTACTTATTGGCCCATCAGTGTCTCTCTTGGAAGCTGGCATTCCATTTTGCAGCACTACGCAGGCACTTCATTTTTCTCCACCGCACTTTTCCTCTCTCGTGCTAACACAGGCAACCCACACACAGAGACACAAGGATTCATATGCACAATTTCTCTGCCACGCTCTTGCTAAGAGACCACTGTTTAATAAGTGATTACATTTATGGAGAGGAGAAGGGCAGCGGAGTGGTGAAATATGCCCACATGTCCCGAACCTGGACGAAGGGCTGGTACTTACTCATTAATAATGGGACAGGCTCCAGGCCCGGGCCCTTAGCACCCATCTCTACTAATTTCCTTTCTGCACATCAAAGCTCTGTATATTTATAGCTGCATGCATAGAGGTTCATACACATTCACATTTGCGTGCATGTATGTGTGCGCGTGTTTTAGTCCCTGTGAGAAACCGCCTGTGGAGGAGCCGGCTTTTATTTAATCAGAAGTGGAACAGCTTCCACCACCGCTTATAATTTTAGCCCTATTAACGTGGTGCCGTTAATTCCTCTGAGCATTCACACGCAGCATCCTGTGAGCTGCTAATTCACTTTACATGCAAACTGTACCACACGTTTCTTTCTGTACAGAGGGAACCTTAAATGTTGAAAGTTTTTACTTGAAAAACATGGGAATAGTTGAAAAAATGTGCTATAGTTATCAAATATGCACAGTGAGTTAAACTAATAATTGCATGAGTTTGGTAACAGATGTTTAGAAGACTCAAACATGGCATCCTTATACCTTTATTTCCTTCACTCTCTCATCACTCGATGACCGCCAAGCCTACTTAATCATACCCTTTAAGCTTTGGCCCCAAAGGTTGTATTCAGTTACGGTATGCCCAACTCAAAAATACATAACATATACAAATCATAAAATAATCTCTTTGTTCCTACATTCCCATAACCCCAACAGTCCCTTTAACCCTTTTCCCGTTTCTGTCCAATGGTGCACTTATTACATCTTTTTTCCCTGGAAAGGCTCAGGCTTCACTTTTCTTCCTTGTAGTATTCCCATCAGTGGTTGTAACATGCATCTGTTTTTAAACATAAAAATGTAGGGGGACAGCAGGTGAGGGAAGGAGGGAGGAAGGATAGAAAAGAGAGGGAGATAATTTAAAAAAGGAATCTGCTACGGAAAGGTTTGGTGGACAAAGGGGGAGAAGAACTTGCAACCAGTGCCTTTTATAATTGCTACACACACACACACACACACACACACACACACACGCACACACATTTATACATATATATATATATATATATATATATATACAGAGGGAGAGAGGGAGGTTAAATGGGGTGGTAATTAGAATCATCTGAAACTAAACTTTGTGAACAGTGGGAAAAAACACTCAATAATCAAGCGTTTCTTTTCTCACCTCTCAATTCAACAAATATCATAGATGTTTCCCTTTTCTTCTTTCACCTAATCAACAAGAAAGGTGATAATGGAGAGGAAGAAAAGCTCAGAAGCTGAAAAAGAATGAGGAAAAGCACATTTTTCACACCACCATCCTTGGGTAGTGAGGTTATCCGGGTCACTGCGGCCAATCAGCGACTAGCGTTTCTATTTTCCACAACACGTAGCTTGGAGGGCTATCTCTTAGTTTCTGCTTCTGTGCGTATCAATCCTTTATACTGTGTGTGAAGCAATGTGGAGATGTGTGTGTGTTGTGTTCGTAAAAAAAAATGATGGAACTCGCTTTTGCAGCAAACAGATGACTCACACAGTTTGAGGTTGAACTGTGCAAGAAGCGTCGCCGCTTCCACTCCTGCGCTCTAAAATGTTATGTATGTTGCTGATGCAGTAGGTCTGCTTATCCCCCGATGATTGGACAGATAAGGCCTCTCTGCTCATCCCGCAGTTTGCCACCTGCTCTGATAAGCGTGGGGCACGGAGTGTGGCAGGTGGAACCTAACACCGTTGATAGCGTCTCTGTGGCAAATATCTGGACAGAGGAATGTCTGGAAGACGCAGGCCGACAACATGGTAAACAACACAATATATCAGCACGTGAGGAACAGGTATGGACTTAAAAGCAAAAAAGAAAAGCACAAACAAATTTAATACAGCACTCCTACAGCTCTGTTCTTCTGTTTTTCCCTTGATACTGCTCACTTTCACGCTAGGGGGCTACAAAAAAAAGTGTACATGCAAAAGCTCACAGACTGTATCCGCCATCTGGCCCTCCCAAGGCTCAGATGTCTCTGGGGTAAGGTGAGCTCCGAGGGGGACTTGCGATGTGTTTATATGTGATATGCGGGGGGGTGTTTGCATATGTGTGCATGTAAGTGAAAGAGAACGAAGCAAACAAAAGGGTTGGGAAAGCAGTGATCAAATAAGCCGTGCAAGAGTTTGTAGTTTACAACTATGTATAAGAACAAACTCTACACAGATCCCTGCATGGCTGCATGACTGTGCAACATATTTACAGCACTGCAGG
The DNA here is from genome assembly GCF_021462225.1 of Girardinichthys multiradiatus. Lineage (NCBI taxonomy): Eukaryota > Metazoa > Chordata > Actinopteri > Cyprinodontiformes > Goodeidae > Girardinichthys > Girardinichthys multiradiatus. Next base: position 21,880,477 of record NC_061799.1, read on the forward strand.
CACACCAACTGCTGGCAAGTGTTTGCACTAGGGTCGTCATAGCTGACTGGCTGGGCTGTCTAAGCACGCCTTAATACCAAGTAGTTGCTCAACAGTGGGCAAAATAGAGCCTCTATTATGAGATGAGGGCATGTCTACTGGCCAAGTCAGCCTTAATAGTTGTAGCACAATACTGACGACACATGAACACCCACTGTAGTACTAACCGAGAGAAGAATTGAATTTTACTTCAGGTGGTCCCAGGTTAGCAGTAGTGCCTATGGCTAAAATACGCTCGTGTGGACACTTAACAAGCAATTCTTCACGTCTTTTCAGCTCCATACTGTGTCCAGCCAGAGGACTAGGTTCCAGCTTTATTTCTTATTGTTCTTTCTTATTTCAGCTGGGAAATGACAAAGCATTGTAAAGGAGCAGTTTTGCTTTCACGTTCCAAGGAGACTCAATTGGACTTTTTTTTAACAGGCTGTCTTCTCAATGCAGCTGGCGAATGCACACAAATTACACATTGAGAAGCAGAGCTTCTAACCACACCAGCCTCACAAGGCTTTACATTTATGCATCCTCAGCGGGCACAGGAAAATTAAAAAGTGGGAGAAATAACTGGGGATCAATAGAGCCTAATAAGACATGTAAGACCCAGACAAGAAAAATAAAACGTAGTCCCCCAAATAACACAATATTTACAAATTTAGGGTGCAGCCCAGCATGATTTTCTGCAGCAATGTGGTTCTTTTTTTAAAGATGAGAAAACAAGAAATATTAAGAGCATTATATAATTTGCAAAGGACCAAAACATAAATAGCATATAGTAAATACCATGCATGTAAATTGTATCATTTACCTCTTCTTTAGTTCTTTACAATTCCAGAGTGATGTACTGGAAAAAAAACTCTGTTCTCTCTTCTCTCTGTAGCATTTACAAAACTGATCCGCGGTAGCATTTATGATGCCACTCTCTATTAATGACTTTAATCACACTGAAAACCTGCCCTTAGCTGTCCCTATGGAACACCCATTGGTCCCAATTGACACAAAAGTTCAACATTACCAAGAACTAGTTCTATGTTCAGTTCATATGGGTTAAAACTGAATTTATTCACTCCTAAAATAAACTACTTCTTGTCCAATTTTCTTGTCCCATTATCTTAGTTTACGCAAATTGTATTTTAATACAGCAAAATTCCCCCAAAAAGCTTTTGTTATTTAAATATCTGAAATTTTACAGAAACGCAACCAGTTATGGCTACATTTTTACATGCGGCCCCTTTTAAAACAGAATGAAGTTAATGCTCCACTGTAATCACATCTTGATGCTATTAAACCTTGTTATCTTACAAAATTGTGTATAATTAGACAATATGTGTGCTGTTCTTTTTGACCACATTCGAATTGCAAAGTTAAAAGTGACAGAATGCAATAAGCTGCAGCTTTATTACTCTACTCGTCTCTTCTGTACTTGCAAACCCACACCTAATCACTCCCTGCCTGCAGCCGGCGCCCACGCAGTAACAAAACCAGGGTCACAAAAAAAAAAAAACACAGTATAATCTGTCAGTTTTCATAGATCGCACAAGAGCCTTCAGAGAGTAGGATGCTGTCCAAGTTAAGGACAATACTGGACAATCCTCTATACCCTCTCTGCAATTTGCAAATCAGAGGAGCCTGCTTAGTGAACAACTGGTTCTAAGGCACACTGTAGAATCATTCCAACCTGTGCCTATTAGTTATTTTACCTCTTATTTATACTAATTTACCCAATTCTTTACAGGACAAGCTTATATTTGTCATATTTTCCTTTTTGACTGAGCAACTGTAATCCCATGTTCTCATATTTTCCTATAGGTTTAGTAATGTGCTTTGATTCTGGTTTAAGTCTTTCACTTTTGAACCAATAGGAAGGCATTGCAGTAAATCTTTCAGCTAGGAAAGAGGCATATATTATCAATACTGGGTCCCCATAAAGGTAGATATATGTGTAAATATCAGCCTAAACCATGCCTACACACACAGCATTCAGCAAACTCTTGCCTTTATGGAAAAAAGCTACAATTCTTTATAGCACAAAGTAACTAATGTTTTGACTAAAGTTTTGACAAGTCTCCTCCAAAATAAATCCCATCTGCATTCTCTTCTGAACCAATTTAGTGACAGCAGGACAAGTTGCCCTTGGTCCAAGTTTGTCATGTCAAAAATAGTATTGGTAAGTTTAACATTCTCCAAATTGTTAGTAACACTCTTTCAAACTCAAAAGTGCACAACACTGCAAATCGCTGATCCATTGTTATGAGACATAATCTTGACTCTAGAGGGATGGGTTTTCCTGTAGTCAATATTTTGCAAAATGTCAGTTTAGAGGCCTTCCTCAAGTAGATATTTAAGAAATTACTGTTTTTGGTGCTTCAGCTTAATTTGTTTAAGCTCTAGATGTTGCCATGTTGCTTTACCTAAATACCCACATTTGGATAAGCAAATTTCCTTCTGTTAAAATTCCAGGAAATTAACAGCTCTGAAATTAAAATAAAAGCCATAAAACACATAATTATTTCTGCAACGTAAGTAAAAAAAACAGAGCAGGGTGAGAAGAATATCCTTCATATAATAAGGCACCTGATAAATCTATACTATCATATTCTTTATTCAGGAAGCTGTGTTCTTCATTGCATCCGCTAAGGATAAAGCATTACAGCTCCGTAATACATGTACACATCATCCTGTGGGACTGCTTACAAAGCATCACTAACATATTCAAATCCAGCCCATATTAAATACAGACAATGTTTTACATCATGGAGTAGCCTATCTTAGGCAAATAACTATTTTAAACAGAGTTTTCTCTTATTCAAGTCGTTTGCTTTTTTTGTAAAACATTCATACAGTATTCTTCTGACCTCTCCTCTTCTGCCTCGGTCATCATTTTATCTGCCTCTGTCCCTGTCTTTCTTCAAGCCGCCGTGTTTAATCCCCCATTCCCTCAAGTCCTCCTCCCCACCCCCCATCATCCACCACCCCGTTCTGGACTATTAAATGAGCGGGTTTATCTAAGCCTAATTGGTTTAAGGGCAAACAAAAATAAGCAATGACTTTCCAAGCGGAGAAGAATGACTTCTGCTGCTGCCGTTTAAAGAACAATCCATGCAGCACTGTGATGGGAAAAAGGAAGGCCAGAGTGGAATAGACAGACTAGTGACAAAATCTGTAAGGAAGGAGGAGGGAATGCTGCAAGTCACTGACTGGATGCAATCTGCTGGGTTTCCTTAGAAAACCTTTTATCCAATTTGAATAAAAAGCTAACTCTGACTGCACTGTTCAATTGTTAGGATTAATTGGAATGTATGTACCTGACTGTTGTGAAGTGCCTTGAGACAACATGTGTTGTGAATTGGTGCTATATAAATAAAACTGAATTGAATTGAATAAAAACTGAAGGAACAGAATTTCAGTTGTGAAATTAGGAAAAATGGAAGGTTTAGAGGGAAGTAAGCATGTAGTGCTAGAAGATGGGAAAATGAATGAAGAAACTGTCCAAAAACATTCTAGAAACTTTCCATCAAAAATTAAGATTGGATTAATTTCATAGATATTCTAAATTGGGAACTTTATAGGAATTTATGGTAATTAAAAGAGACGTCTGACTCATTCAAACAAACAATGTCAGGTCTAAACCTAAATATCAACATTTTTTTTTTTTGTAGCCTTATTACTGTTGCACCAAGCAGTGTGCTGTGTGCATGTGATTGAAGCATGGCAAAGATGTACTTAGGAGTACTTGCATTAATTCAGGCTGCTTAAATTAAGATTACACAAAAATGTAAATTTTCCCTAAGTATATTTGCTATGGAAAGTTTTCCACTTTTAAAAATGTCTGGAATTTTGAAACACTTTTTTACCTATCCAACATTTCTACGCTTGTATATACAACACTGCAAACTTATTTTGCTTCCAACTTTTATCTTATATGCTTGACTGCCCCTAAGTTATCGGTGCTCTTCCTTCTCGTACCTTTTATTTCATGGTTGACTGGTTTATCAATTTGTTATAAGCTGTTTACTAGAAGTGTGATAAAAGAGGTATGATAAATATTTTTTTTTCAAGCATGCATTCAAATGACCACAGTTGCAAAAATACTCAGACACATGCAAACACATATGGTTCCATGAGTTTTTGTTGTCTGATTTGAATTCATAATCAGATCAATAGGAGCCAAGATGGGCAGAGATAACGGGGTCAGAGACTCTACTTGCGTATTAGAGAATAGAAAAACAAGCAGCAGCAGATTGGCATTAAGACCAGTGAAGAATTTAACCTTCCCTTGGGGCCACCTACTTTCAATTAGCAACCCAAACAAGGAAATCTTTGGTAGGGAGGTAACCCAGGGGCCATCTGCTTTATTTTCATCCCACAACCTCTTTACGATGCCATAAAATTTTACTTTTTTCTCTCACGTTCAGGCTCTCATCTCTAAACTGTCATTTAACATGAGGTAAACATCCCAACCTCAAAAATATCCATTCTCGAAGAGGTAGCATTTTGGTCCCTTGCCTTGGAATTTGTGTTGAAATGTGATGAGCACAAACAAGAAAGCCACTGACAAATTACAGAGCAAATCCCAGAGCTGGGAAGGATCCAGGAGGAGACTAGAGAATGATTAAAGAGACAACCTGTGAATGAAAAAAGTAATTCCGATCTAACTCATTTATAAAGGCGGTGGATATAAACAGAAGTTAGTGCGTTCCTGTCTATGTATGACAAGGGAGGAAACAACATGAAGCAAAATACTTCCACAGCCATGATGGGAGAGAGCTGGTTTGATCCACCTCACAGATAAACTGGCTGAGGCCATACAGCCCAGACTCCCGTTCCATGAGGTTACACAGAGGAAATGAAAAACATATTTGACTGAGGACATGCTGGCTATTGTACAAGTGGAGGCGCAGCTTGTCGAGATGAATGTCTCAGAGTGAAAAAAAAAACAGATGCCAAACTGAAAACTGGAGAAAGAAGTCAATTTTTACGCAAGATTTTCCATCAGAGAGTTTGTCTCAACTGAAGATGCAAGAAAATTATACTTTGGGGTTTTCTTAATAACACCAAATTTATTTATTATTTTAAAATGAGAAAACATGATAGGAGTCGTGCAGCTGCACAATAACTCTTTTGTTGCACACTGAGAAAAATTCATTTTTCTTTAAATAATTAACGAGAAAAATCACGTCTTTGTGACATTTGCTATAAGTACCGGGGCAGTTATACCTTTAAAAAATGTGTTTAAATTACACAAAGTTCTGTTAATCGTGTAAACAAGTATTCACGGTGATCAGCGCTGCGGGAGGATGCTGTTCCGAAAGAAAGATAGAAGAACCAATGCAATCCTCTGCGACCCACGTGTATAACATCCCTAAATGCCGAGGAGATGCAACTGCTGCCCAGCAGAAAGAGCAGGACGCATCCTCCCCCTCCAAATAAATTATACATCACTGTATTTTAAAGCAGCGATTTCCACATGTATAGCAAGTGCACCCATCAATTTCCAATTTGATTATTTACCTTCCATCGCAGAGGATGTGATGACCAGGGCGGATAAAAGCGCAAACAAATCCACTGACATGGCAGAAGGGTTAGTCTCCACAAACCTGTGTCCCCTCCAAAAAAATAATCAAGACGCACGGCGCGCGTCAAGAAAAGAAATCCTTCGCTTTGTCAGAGCGGTCCTCCAGCAGACAGCCTCTGTTGTGAGTCACATTTCAAGCCGTAGTAAACAAAGTGTGACAATCACTGCAAAGGGAGAAGCGGAGTATAGGGGACGAGGGGGAGGAGGTGGGGTGCGTAGAGATGGGGAAGGAGGGGAGGACGGGGTGAGGTGGGGGTGAGGGGGGGTCCGAGGAGTGGCTATAGGGGGGGGAGACCCGATGTTGCATGCTCACGGACTCATTAGAGGACCGAGGCCAATCAACGGCTCGTAGCTGAAACTCACTAACCAATGGCCAAGCTGCCGCTCCGCCTATTTTGCATTGTCAAAACAAAACTTTTCCTTGACCTATTTGAATCAGCTTCCCGATGCTATGCGGGGACATGACGCCACCCCTTGGCGTACAGCTGTTATTGCATCGCATGTGAACTCTTGGCTGTCGTGTTTTTTTCAGTCACCCGCCTGCCTGTAGCCTAGAATTAAACATTTGATAAGCACTTTAACAACATAAGCATCTCCCATGGGATCGTTCACTGTTATTTACAAATGCTACAGTTATTTCAAATGTATTGTTTTATTCTTTAGAAATTCTAGGTTAGCAGACTCTATTATAAAATGTCAGGAAGAGCTTTCTTACTTTATTCATTGAAGTTCCTCACAGTTCACACAAATAAAGACTCCATTTGGATCTCTTTAATAGCTCTGACAAATTTAGCTTCACCTCTTCATGCTATTTAACAGGCATTGCACATCAATCCCATCCTCTCACCATAGACCTCTCACCCTCTTTTTTGTGTGCAAGTGTGTTGCAACAGATGGTCCGCACAATGGGTTTTTCCCTGCGGGGACACAGAGGACCATACTCTGCATCGGCAGAGGAAAAGGCAGTTCCCGCCCTGTAGCCCAGAATCATACACCTGTCTTGAGCTAGAAATGTCCCCCCAAGTCCCCAGAGTTGAAGAACTGGAATGGAGTTGTTAATCTTCAGCCTGAATAGGCCTGATTCTACTGCAGGCTACTAATACTTCAGCGCTGTCTCTTTGCAGCACACTGGCCTAGATAATTTTCACCTGTTTTATTATTATTTTTTTTTCACGAGCTTAATGAATAGGATATGACTTTAAATTTCTGGTATATCTTGTAAAAATTATTAATGGTTAGGGTTAGGGTAGTCAACATAACCCATTTTGTCAAGATCTGGACTTTGACTGGGCCATTCTAACATAGGAGTAAGCTTTGATCTAAATTATACCATTAGAGCTCTGGCTGTATGTTTAGTGTTGTTGTCCTGGAAGATCAGCCATTGCCTCATTCTTGAGGTTTTTCCACCTTCTAAACACCATTCATCTTCCTATCACCTCAGACTAGCTTCCCTGCCACTGTTAAAGAAAACCAACTTTACAGCATGACGTTGTCAACACTGTGTTTCAAAGCAGATATGATGCATTCAGGGTGATGAGTTGAAATATTTTCTGCCACTCAAAATGCTTTGCATAGTGGCCAAAACATTCTGTTTGGTATCACCTGACTAGGGTGTAGTTTTTTTCAAGTGTTTTGTCCCCCACAAGACTTTTTGGAAACCTTATGTTTTGCTTTCAACCATGACTTTCTTGCTGCAACTCTCCCATAAAGACTAGATGTATGGAGTTTTTAAGTATTACTTATTCTTTCTTGGCTAATCAGTTCAGAGGGACTGCCATGATGCATTGAAAAGTGGTCTATGAGATGTTCAAAGTTTGGAATGTTGTTTTATAACCTAGCCTTGCTTTAAACCTCTCCACAACTTTATCCCTGACCTGACTGGTATGGTCTTTGGTCTTCATAATGCTGTTTGATTACTAGTTTTCTCCAACATACCTCTGAGGCATTCACAGAACAATTGTATTTATACTAAAAATAACAAAAAGGCAACTTTGAATTTTGTTTAGGGAAACCCAAATACACGGGGCTGGATATAAATGTACAACACACTTCTGAGATTTTTAATAGTAAAAATGTTGAAATCTTTTTCATTCCACTTCACAATTATGCGTTACTTTATGTCTTTCTTTCAAATAAAATCCCAGTAAAATACTTAAAGGTTTGTAGTTGTAATGTGACAGAGGGTGAAAGGTTCAAAGTGTATTTATACCTTTGAAAGACATTATAGCCTAATTCACATATTTTTAATGTTTCAAGAACCTAATGATGAATTTGACTCCTAAACATAAAAACCTAAACAACTGTTTGCCTTCTTTTGTGCAATACTGAAGTGGTTTAATTAATTATCATATAATTAGAAAATGCAAAAACCTCAGAACAAGTCAAGGCTAACATGCTTCAAGCATGGTTGGAAAATAACAAATGAGTGTTAATTAAAAGTCTTGTAAGTACTCAGTCCTTAGAAGATGTCCCAGCCAGCAGCAGCCAAGGGCTTCTCCAAGGATTTGTCAATCACACTGCATATTACAGTGCAAATGCCAGCTATAGACAGAGCAACTATGAAGAATGGATTTTAACTATTAGCAGAAAGAAACATGGTAAAAATTAGCTCTGGAAGACAAAAACAACTTCTGAAAACTTTTTGTAGAGTCATTCAGACAAAATGTCCTCTGAACCATTAAAATTACAACTGGTTTCAGGCCTCCATGCTTAATCGAGGAGAAAAAGGGTTGCATAAAAAGAAGGTATACTCCATAGATCAGGTGGTGACTGATTATTATATTGGTATGAAGAAAATGGTACAATATCGGAATTATTTATCGACTATGAACAGAACTGATAGAGCGCCTCATGGCTCAGTGGTAGAGCAGGCGTACCAAATGCAGAGGCTGCAGTCCTCAACACAGCTGTCCCTGGTTTGATTCCTGGCCCAGGGCTAATTGCTGCATGTCTTCGCCTTCTCCCCGCCCTTCTTCCTACTAATGAATAAAGGCCACTATTCCCACAAAATCCTTTACAAAAATGAACAGAACTGACTTAGCAAAATACCAAGGACTTCAGGAAGCAAACATCTCACCTGCTTTAATCATCTGCAGACAAATGAGAAATGGCTTCTGAATCTGGGAAAATATCCTAAAACACCTCAAATGTTTGGCCATTGCCCTCATGATCTCTTTACAAAATGACTTGAAAATCGTATTTGTCTGGGTCTCAGACAGCACTGCACACACAAATCTCACAATTAATTTTTAGGCAAAAGGGGAAATAAACATCTGAAAGCAATATCTGAAACTGTGCTTTGACCAAATGTGCCCACTAGCTGTGCCAAATGTTATTTTAATCTGCCAAATATTTAGTCTTTGTCTGTTTTCATTTTTGATGTTTTGATTTTGTATAATTAAAAACTAAAAATCATATATGGCTGAAAGTTGAAGAGAGCAGTTTGAATTTTAGAAAAAATCTGAGATTGTTTATTTTGAAGACATTTTCTTTTCACATAAATGATTGTACAGTTTATTCCCACCAGCTCTAAACAGTTTCTCTTTTTTTGGGTGTCCCTTCGTGATTCAACTCCTAACCTTTTACAATGACAGAAATCAAATCTGCTGTAAATGAAAGATGACTCACACATAATAAATGGTTGTTCCAGTTGTGGCAAACTGATGAACTGGGGCAGACACAGGGCTTCAGGAGCACCAGGCGGCAGTTGCTAACCTGGGAAAGCAGTTGATGGGAGCATTTGTCATTTTTAATGGTGTGGTGAGGAGTGGCACTAAAGTGAGGTATAGCATGGCACAGCACAGCATGGCCCCTGGTGCTGGCTGCTTCGTTGGCTTCTTATAGCCAGGCAGTCTTATTTTTCACCCACCAGCCTCCACAGGCCATCTCCACATAGGCCTGTTGAGGAAGGCTGTCCCTGTTTACTGTCCCCACCCAGGGGAGAAAGGAAGGAAGGAAGAGCAAAGGGGAGTAAGAAACAATAGTGCTTCTGCTGTGGCACATCCTCTCTTACAATGCAGACACAGAAAAACAACCACATGTGATAGCACATCCATTTGCAGTTGTTCACCTACACAGCCCTCCTAAAATGATCCAAACAAAGCCTCAGAAGCACATACTTCAGCTCAAGAGCCTCCACCTAATACCAACACAGAGCCCAAACACATCACAGAGAGTCTCTTGTTCTCACTCTGGCCTAATTTCCTGTCTGTGTAGTTAAGCACTGCGAACGTTCATCCCCCTTCTATTTTCATTCCTCTATGTCAGAACCAGATTCACAGCATGATCAGCTGGTGACCTCTTCAGCTAGAGTAATGTTTGAGTTGAGTTTGATTAAATGGGCATTTATGCTCTGGAGTCTGTAAGGTGACCCTAAATTTATTGCACTTTTTACCAATAAATATCTAACCAACATCTCTTTGACTGGTGCCGTGATCTTTGCATTTTCATTCACAGTCTCATTTTGGATTCGGTTTTTGTGCCAAGGGTAACTGAATGACTGATTGTTGTGATCCTTGTGTTTTAGGTTGTGGTTTTCATTTGTGTTGCATTTTCACCATTTCCTTGTTGATTATTTGTGTCTTGCCATATTCTGTGTTCATTATTATTTGTTAGATATTGCCTTATTAGTTCATTCATCTTTGCTTAGGTTTCAAGTTTTACTCCTTGTGTTCTGCTCTACTCTTGCTAGTTATCCTTTTTCCCTCAGCTCCTCTGCCCTCTACCCCTGCTTCAGCTGTTCCACATTGTCACCTGACTGCTGTCACCTGCACTCTATGCCTTTCTGCACACTTCAATCAGTATAAGCTCTTTGGTTCTCTTTACTCACTGCTGGATTCTTCCATTGCACAACCAGATGTTCTGTTCTATGTCATGCCAGTTGTTCCCCAACATATTACATGTCCTGTTCCTGTTGTTCGGCTTTGTACGTTTGGCTTTTGTTATCGTTAAATATTTTTCACTTCTTTACCTCTGGGACCAAATGCATTTGAGTCCAATTATAAACCATACATGACACTGATTGACTGACTGACTAAATACATAAATAAGAATTGAAAATGCCATATTTGAGTGAAAACGAAAAGTTTGGTTGGTGGCAAGTGCTGGCAAAATTATTCATAACTGTTGTTCACATTTTGACCACGAGCTACAATGTAGGCCAACACAAAGTCCCACTTTGGATGGAGCAGCTCTTCTTTCTAGGAATCTGTCCAAATTAATTAGTTCTCCAAACCTCTGACAACCCAGGGTTCAGACCAGGAAGCAGGGTCGTAGTTTAACACTCCTCTCTGCAGCTTCTGTACTGCTACCCACCCATTACCCTATTGTCTCGCCCACGGCCAAAACTGAATAGATTAAAAAATAATCTAAAACGAGGAAATCAGGAAAATCTAATAAAAATAAACACAACTCAGACTAAAAATAAAAATAAAACAATTAAATGTGGCTTACTGAACATAAGATCTCTCTCTTCAAAGACTTTGCTAGTTAGTGACCTGATTTGTGACAATCAGATTGATTTATTTTACCTCACAGAAACCTGGCTGCAGCAAGAGGATTATGTTACTATAAATGAGTCAACTCCTACTAATTATTTACATTTTCACATTCCTTGAAATACTGGGCGAGGAGTAGCAACCATCTTCCAGTCCGATTTATTGACTAGTCCCAGACCAATCAATAACTATATCTCTTTTGAATATTTAATCCTTAGTTTTCCTCATCCAAATTGCAAAGCACTAAAACCACTTCTTTTTGTTGTTTTGTACCGTCCACCAGGCCCTTAATTTCAATTTTTAGATCAGTTTTCAGACCTTTTATCTGATTTAGTGTGAAATACAGATAAGGTTATTATAGTGGTGGATTTTAACATTCATGTTGACACAGAAAGTGATAGCCTAAATATAGCCTTTAATGCTATCTTAGACTCAATTGGCTTTGCACAAAACATTAACAAACCTACCCACCTTTGTCTTCATTCTCTGGACCTTGTGTTGACATATGGCATTGAGTGTAAAGACATAACAATATTTTCTCATAACCCTGTCCTGTCAGACCATTTTTAATAACCTTTGAGTGTGAGTCCACACCCGAAAGAAAATTGCATTATAATAGATCATTATCAGACAATGCTGTAACAACCCCCTCCTTGAACCGCCACCTCCCCTCCTTGAACCGCCACCTTGCCAACGTGGTGGAGGGGTTTGAGTGCTCGAATGATCCTAAAGGCTATGTTGTCTGGGGCTTAAAAGCCCCTGGTAGGGTCTCCCATGGCAAACAGGCTCTAGGTGATGGGTCAGACAAAGAGCGGTTCAAGAACCCCTCATGACGACTACGAAATCGAGGCACGTGACGTCGCCCGGTACGGCGGAGCCGGGGTCCGAATCCTGGAGCCAGGCCTGGGGTCGGGACTCGTCGGAGAGAGCCTGGTGGCTGGGTTGCTCCTTGCGGGACCTGGCCGGGCCAAGCCCGAACGAGAGACGCGAGACTATCCCCCAGTGGGCCCACCACCTGCAGGGGGAACCGTGAGGGACCGGTGCAAAGAGGATTGGGCGGCGGACGAAGGTGGCTCCCCGGATGCTTAGGCTGGCTCTAGGAATGTGGAATGTCACCTCGCTGGGGGGGAAGGAGCCTGAGCTTGTGCGGGAGGTCGAGAGATATCGACTAGAAATAGTCGGGCTCGCCTCCACGCACAGCGTGGGCTCTGGAACCCAACTCCTCGAGAGGGGCTGGACTTGCTTCTACTCTGGAGTGGCCCACGGGGAGAGGCGGCAGGCTGGGGTGGGTTTGCTTGTCGCCCAGCTCAGCCGTTCAGTGTTGGGGTTCACACCAGTGGTTGAGAGAGTCGCATCCCTGCGCCTTCGGGTTGGGGAGAGGTCTCTGACTACAGGCCTACAGGCCGAGTGGTAGTGCGGAGTACCCGGCCTTCTTGGCATCCCTGTTGGGGGTGCTGGATAGTGCCCCTCCCGGGGACCCCATTATTCTGCTGAGGGACTTCAACGCCCACGTAGGAAATGACAGTGACAGCTGGATAGGCGTGATCGGGAGGAATGGCCTCCCCGATCTGAATCCGAACGGTGTTTTGTTATTGGACTTCTGTGCTAGTTACGGATTGTCCATAATGAATACCATGTTCAAACATAAGAGTGTCCATCAGTGCACTTGGCACCAGGACACCCTAGGCAGGAGGTCAATGATCGACTTTGTTGTCGTATCATCAGACCTTCAAACGCATGTTTTGGACACCCGGGTGAAGAGAGGGGCTGAGCTGTCCACTGATCACCATCTGGTGGTGAGTTGGATCCGCTGGGGGAGGGGAAAGCCGGACAGACTTGGCAAGCCCGAGCGCATATTGATGGTCTGCTGGGAACATCTGGCGGACACCTTGGCCAGGGATGTATTCAACTTTCACCTCCAGGAGAGCTTTGACCAGATTCCAAGGGATGTTGGAGACAAAGAGTCCGAGTGGACCATGTTCTCCGCATCTATTGTCGATACTGCCGCCCGTAGCTGCGGCCGTAAGGTCTGCGGTGCCTGTCACGGCGGCAATCCCCGAACCCGGTGGTGGACACCGGCAGTAAGGGACACTCTCAAGCTGAAGAAGGAGTCCTATCGGCTGTGGTTGGCTTGTGGGACTCCTGAGGCGGCTGACGGGTACCGTGGGGCCAGGCGTGCCGTGGCCCGGGTAGTGGCAGAGGCAAAATGTCAGGTTTAACCAACCTAACAATATTTATAACAACACAAAAAGAAAAGAGAGACAAAGTATTAGTTCCTTTTACTCGCTTTGCGAGGAGAAACGGTCAAGATTTGCTCAGTTACAGATCTCGCACCGCTCTGAACAGCATCTGTCCGCCTCCTCTTTTTATTGTCTTTCGGGGGTCCCTAGTTTACAAAAACATTGTTCTCTAAAGGATGGGGGAAAACAACAACTGCATCGTAAACAGGTCATAAACAGCTTTATACATTAACAACACATTTCCCACAGTCTCCTACAACTGGTAGGGTCAGTTGTGACTTTTTGTCGAGTGTAATCGGCCTTCATCTTTATGACCTCCTCAACTGGACTGCTTCCTTCTCTGCTAGTTCAGCTCCTATTTATGATCTTTGCCTGCAGACAAACTCACACATCCTTTCTCACACATACATCATGAAAGGTTATATAATCAAATAGTCAAGTTAAAGAATAGGAGAAAATATAAGATAAATCTATATTCAATTATTCCAACATTTCCCCCCTGTATATCTTATATCTGCTCATATTCTCATATCACTTAACAGCCACTTCTGTCAAATTTTGTAACTGTAAGTTTATCTTCATGAGTACAAAGACAAGAGGTACTTACTGACATTTAAATCACAGAATCATATAGAAATGGATCTGCATACAGGTCAGAAAAGTGGTCAATACCATCCTCGTCATCTTCATCATCCTGATGTTTAAATAACGGATAGAGTTGTGTAACTCTGCTTTCCATAGGAGAAATAGCTGTGGTGATGAGACGGTTAACAGAGTACAAAGCAGGGCATTCAACAACATCCACACAATGTCAAAATTTCAGCAAACACTGCAAAGGAAATTATTACTGATGATACTAAAATTTTATACTTCCCAAACATATCCAGCCAGGAGTCCCACATCGAGGCGTCTACTCCATAATGCTCTTTCATTTTGCCATTTAGAGATCTCAAACCTTCTATGGCTTTCGTTAGGCTGCCATGAGCCAGCAGCAGTGTTGTTAGGTGTGAATGTGCAACATTTTTCTCCAAAAATAGCACAAACTTTTCCTTTTTCAGCTAACAACATGTGCAAAGCAATTCTATTCTGGAATGCCATCAGGGAAGTTGAAGCCAATTGATCATGGACAGTTCAAACCCGCTTTGTGTCCAATTTCCTAGTTTTTGTACATTGTAGTGAATATAGTTCTTCCTGTCTACGTTTCTGTTCAACGTACATCACCAACAGATACTTGATTCAAATCTTGCAGCTACTTGATCAGTTAATTTATCTTCATCTATAGCATCTATGTATGTAGAGTCTCCCTCAATCTGCCAAGCTGCTTCTCTGCACTTCCTATCACACCAATCATGTGGATTTAACACTAAATAGTCCATCTGTTACTTCATCTACTAACATAGGATATAACCATAAAGTAATTAAGCACAGAGTCCTGTTACTTTTGAAGGTAATCAATCAAACAACCACCACCAAATATCTCCTCTAGAGTCTAGTTTAAAACACTTATTTACTTTTACAACTGTAATACACCATACTGCAATGAGATTTCCCAATTTATTACCTCTCTCTGTCATATTTATACATGTATAGTGTCCAGTGGTGATTCGCTTATGGAAAACTGATTTATCCTTATCTGCTCTAATTACAGGAAAAACAGAATCCTTGTGCTGACACATTTCATTAGGATTAGTTTGATTCATTACTTCCATCACACAGAGTTGTGGTATCACAACTGAAATTATTTATAATAAAAGCCTTGAACCCAAACACACAACACAATCTCTTTTAGTCATGTTAGCCCTTGCTCTACCATCAATAATCAGTTATTATTTGTTCCTGATACTCCTGTAATAACCTGGAACTTATTCATCTATGGTTAACTTTTCTAACATAATTTTCACTCTCTTCGCTTTGTAACCTGGATTGCATTATCAGTTTTATGGAACTTAAACAACTTCTTTTAATAACTAGCATAAGCAGTGGTGCCCCACTCTGGTGTCCAATTGTTTCTTTCATCAGCTACCATCATGGACCATGAGGTGTCTCTTCTATCATTAGTTAAGTACCATTTATAACTTCTATAATCCTGCCCTTTCCTTCCTCGTTTGGTCAAGCTAATGAGTGGGATCAGCACCACAGCTATGGTTTTAGATTTCACGCACACTTGAATACCATAAGTATAAGAAGTTTGTTTAGTGCACATAGTTAGGTTATCTTTCCTACCTTGATTTAGCACTACTTGTTTCATATAACTCATAACAGATGTTGTTACATTCTAATTCATCTTGACTGGTTTCCAGAAATACCAGAAAAAAAAAAAAAATCAATATAAGAAAAAAATATAAACACACAGCATCGGAAAGCATTGTTCATCCATCTAGAAATCATTTTGGCTGAAATTTTCACTCCTCTAAATGGTTCCAGTGTCTTAATTGTCTTCACTGACTTTCGGGTCTCTCCAGCCTCTAAATGTCTGGGTCCACCCTATTATCAGTCTATAAATCACTTCCCCTGACGGAGCTTTCAACCGAAATGATCTTTTTACAATGTATAAGGTGAATCCAGGTTCATCTCTCAGTTATTTTACTGCCCTGGCAGTGGTTAATAATACCTAATATGGATCCTCTCACTTAGGTGAATAACAATGCTTCTTCTTTACACTCCTTATTAACACCCAGTCTCCTTGTTTCACTAGTTAGTTTTCCTGCTGGGAAATAGTACATTCTTCGTTAGTTTAAATTTATTTCTGTTGGTTTCTAACATACTCCTCATTTAATCAACTAGGTTAGCTTCTTCATCTAACTCCCACTTATTTTTTAACTGTGGTAATCTGTATGGTCTTCCACATAACATTTCATAGGGTGTTAGCCCTGAGGTGCTTGTAATGTTTAGTTGGAAATAGTTCTATCCGTTTAGAAAATGCATCTATAATGACTAAACAAAACTTTTTCCCTTCACTGTGGTTTAACTCAATAAAATCCATATGAATTGTTTGAAAAGGGTATCTTAGTTTTGCAAATTGTCCCCTTCGTTGTCTTAAATTCCCTTGAGGATTATGTTTTACACATGCTAAACATGTTTTACAAAAAGTTTTTAATAAGAATTTTTTAGAATTTAATCAATATGTTATATAATATTAATATATCTGTCCTACTATTCCCCCTGTTGAGACATTATGAAAACACGATGGCTCAAATATTGCTTCCATTTATAGGTTCTTTGGTAGGACAGGTTTATTATCTGATCAAATATAGTTTTTATCTTTTAATGCAGCTCCATGTTTTTTCCACATTTCTATCTCCTGTAGTGAGCTTTGTAGTTGCATCTTTTCTAACACTATATCCATTGTCACCAATGCATATCCTGTTTGTGTCTTCTCCCTCTCATCTTTTTAGAGAAATCATTCACATAAACTATTTCGTGATCCTGCAAATCACTTCTAATTTTTTTTCTTCTTTTTTTTTTTCCTAATTCTGCAGTAATAATGCTGAAACTGCATGGGAAACTCTTAAGGTTAAAAGGTTAAACAACACTATTGCAGCAATTACAGCTCTCACACAATATAGTTGCACACACGCAACACTATCTAGTTTTGAAAAGAAATAGGCTATTATTTTCATTTTATCTCCATGTTGTTGAACCAGAACTGAAGTCATAAAATGTCCCTTGCAATCTACCATCTGAACAAACGGTTTACTATAATCTGGTAATGCTAAAGCAGTACTAGAAACTAGAACTTGTTTTATGTTGGTAAATGCTTCTTCAGCTTCTACACTCCATTTCAATTTAGACGTCATTTTCAGCTCTTCCTCATACATTAATTTGTTTAATGGAGCTACTATTTCTGCATAATTTGGCACCCAGTTTCTACAATAATTAGTTAGTCCAAGGAAGGACATTATTTGCTTTTTTGTTACTGGTTTTAGAACTTGTAATATTGCAGTCTTTCTTTCTTCTACAATTGTGCGTCCCCCTGCGCTAAGATTATGACTTAAGTATTTAACCTCATTTTTACACAACTGAAGTTTCTTTTTACTAACTTTGTCCTTCTTCTGCTAAATGTTTTAATAATGCTATTGTATCATTTTTTACAAATCTCCTCATCAGGAGAGGCTAGTAGCACATCATCAACATATAGTAAAACCTGACTACCTCCTGGAGGGTCAAACTTGGCCATACTTGCACTCATTTCCTGAAAGTATATAGTTGGACTTTCACAGTAGGCTTGAGGTAGTCTGGTATAAGTATATCTTTGTCCCTCAAAGGTAAATGCAAACCAGAACTGCCTATCTTTCCTGTTGATGGAGCTTGTTTTTTAACTGGAAAAATGGGGGTGTTACATGGTGAGTCCTCACATTTTATTATCACCCCTGCAGTTATTAAATCCTTTATTACTGGTTTTATTCCTTCACGAGCATCATATTTCAAAGGGTATTGTTTTACACTGGGCCTGTATTCTGTTTTTGCTCTAATTTGAACAGGTAATGCTCCTTTACTAAACCCACATCAGTAGGGTCTGTTGACCATAATTTATCAGGGACTTCATTCAAAAACTGTTCCTCCTGTTCAGTAAGGAATAGTTCTCATTGTTGTTTTGTATGCAAATGTATCCTTTCCGGCACTGTCACTCTCCAGAATAGTAATTTTCTAATTAATCCTGTGGATTCACTAGGTTCTGTATTCATTATTGTTACAAACCAGTCTGTGACATCTTTTCCCCTCTGCACTATTCTCCCCATATCATGCTACTTGAGTTCTTTATCCTTGAATAAAGATATTTGTGGAGGTGACCACATGTTGCAGAGCTTCCTAGTGTCTTCCTCTAACACTACTTCAGCAACTGACGTACTCTTCCTATCTGTATAAACATAAGTTACCATCACTTTTATAGGGGTTACTTTATTTAATACTTCTTCATAAATTTTATCTTGTCCAGGAGTATTTTTATACCACATGGTAATATGTAGATCATCTGGTGTCATCTGATCTTATAGTTGAGTAATAACATTTCTTCCTTCTGTTAGTAAAGCTGTCCCTACGTCTAGGGGTGGCTTATTCAGAACATCCAGTTAATAGTGGTAATAAGGTGGTCCTACTCCTTTTTTAACATCAAGACCTTGATGTGTATTGTCTGTAATCTCCTCTGCTCACTCCTCTCTGACCCCTGCGGTTTTTGTCCTCTGCGTCTAAATTTTTCTCTTCCTCTGTTGTTTTAATAATAACTTCTTCTTCTTGCTGAAAAAAGGTGTTGCCTATTGAATTATTTATTTATTTATTTATTTTTCCTTCATAACTTTTTCTGCATGGAGGGCATGATTTACATAGTCTTCTAGATTTGCTGGGGGGAACCCTATAAAATATCTCCTTACCCAGGTATTAATTGCATCCCTGGAACCAGCATGTAGTGCATGTTTTAACTGCTGTCAATAAGCTCCTTGCTTATTGTAGACCACTATGTATTTTAAACACTTTTGTCAGTCTAATCCTATATTCTTCAAAAGGTTATTCCTCTTTTTGTTTCCCTCTGGCTATTAAAAAGAGTAAAATATTTTCTAAGGTTACACAGAAAAAACCCATGTCATGCCATAAACCTCCATGACACGCTGTATCAACAGCCTTCAGCGTCTCAAAACAATAATAATAAAAAATACACACAAATAAAACATACATGAGGTACAGCCATGGTGGGGATGGATTTATTCACCAAAGGGACTCATTTTAGCCCATCTTATCCTGTCAAACCTCATCAGATCTTTGGTACAAAACAAAAACTTTCCACCTGCTCTTTACTCCTTTCTTCTGTCCTGCTATTCCACTTTGCAAGTCTATCAAAAATTACTTCTTAGCCCTCTGACCTATTCTGCTTTCCACAAAAACGTCCATTCTTGTCTCCTGCATCACATCTCTCTCTTTTTAGTTATTTTTAAGCAATAATCTACATCCTCATCTACATTACTGCTTTGTCCATTTTTCTTAAATCACGTTTACTTTTAATGTACTTTTAATTATTGCATCCTATAGATCACCTAATTTTTTTTAGAGTTTAAACGACTATCATAATGATATGTGGTTATCCATTTATCTAAATATTTTCATTTTAATATTTTCATTTGATCCTGTGCTTCCATAAATTTCCAATCTTCACATTATTATTAATTTGAGTGTATTTAAATCCACCTTTTCCCATTTCCTTTATTTAAATCTGGTCCAGCATATAAATACCTAGGGTATTCTAAATACTGGATTTTTCTCTTCAGTAGGGTGACAGAAAAATCTCCTTTTGTGGTAATTCTCACTTCAACTCTTTCGAGTGGAGAATTCTTGCCTTTGCATCCACAAAAGTTAGTCACTAACAATCCTACTGTTTTTGGTATGAGGTAAAACCTAGTGGTTTAAATCCTCCATTTATTTCTCACATACACACATTTAAACGCAGATTTTACTTAGTATTTTTTGTTGTTGTTTAAAATACTTAAACGCAGACTCCGCCGTTCTGGAAACACGGAATTTTAGTATTACTTTCTTAATACTTAAGAGGACTCTGTCGTCCCCTATAACCTCGGAATTTTCAGTATTTTCACTAATACTTCAAGCAGAACTCCAGCGCACTGCTGTTACCTGTTAGTGCCTAGGATTCACAGGGTTTGTTTACTTTACGCAATGACCCCCAGTCATTCGTCACACTTTTGTTTTAAATCCAGATTCAACTCACCACTTTGTCCTCTCCTCTCTCTCTCAGAGTTCCGTCAGCCGTCAGACTCCAGCGGGCGGGCCGAAATCCAGTCCCGGAAAGGGTCTGTGTGTCTTCCTGATGAAAACAGCCGTGCGCACGGTCTTTTCCTGGAGTCTACCGACCCGCTGGAACCATCAGGCGTAGTTGGAATCCGGCTCTCGAAGGACCAAATTAATGTCAGGTTTAACCAACCTAACAATATTTACAACAACACAAAAAGAAAAGAGAGACAAAGTATTAGTTCCTTTTACTCGCTTTGCGAGGAGAAACGGTCAAGATTTGCTCAGTTACAGATCTCACACCGCTCTGAACAGCATCAGTCCGCCTCCTCTTTTTATTGTCTTTCGGGGGTCCCTAGTTTACAAAAATATTGTTCTCTAAAGGATGGGGGAAAACAACAACTGCATCGTAAACAGGTCATAAACAGCTTTATACATTAACAACACATTTCCCACAGTCTCCTACAACTGGTAGGGTCAGTTGTGACTTTTTGTCGAGTGTAATCAGCCTTCATCTTTATGACCTCCTTCATCTTTATGACCTCCTCAACTGGACTGCTTCCTTCTCTGCTAGTTCAGCTCCTATTTATGATCTTTGCCTGCAGACAAACTCACACATCCTTTCTCACACATACATCATGAAAGGTTATATAATCAAATAGTCAAGTTAAAGAATAGGAGAAAATATAAGATAAATCTATATTCAATTATTCCAACACAAAAACTCGGACCTGGTAGGAGTTCGGTGAGGCCATAGAGAAGGACTACCGGTTGGCCCCGAAGCAATTCTGGCTAACCGTCCGGAGCTTTGGGAGTGGGAAGCAGTGCTTCGCCAACACTGTTTACAGGGAGCTACTGACCTCGACTGGGGACATTATTGGGTGGTGGAAGGAGTACATTGAGGATCTCCTCAATCCTGCCATCACGCATTCCCTGGTGGAAACAGAGGCTGGGGACTTGGGGTTGGGCTCTTTCATCACCCAGGCTGAAGTCACCGAAGTGGTTAAAAAGCTCTGCGGTGTCAGGGCTTCGGGGTTGGATGAAATCCGCCCTGAGTACCTCAAGTCTTTGGATGTTGTGGGGCTGTCATGGTTGACACGCCTCTTTAACATTGCGTGGCGGACGGGAACAGTGCCTCTGGATTGGCAGACTGGGGTGGTGGTCCCCCTACATAAGAAGGATGACCGGAGGGTGTGTTCCAACTACAGGGGGATCACACTCCTCAGCCTCCCTGGTAAGGCCTACGCCAGGGTATTGGAGAGGAGAGTCCGGCCAATAGTCGAACCCCGGCTTCAGGAGGACCAGTGTGGTTTTTGTCCTGGCTGTGGAACACTTGACCAGCTCTATACCCTCTACAGGGTACTCGAGGGTTCATGGGAGTTTGCCCAAACGGTCGACATGTGTTTTGTGGACCTGGAGAAAGCATTTGACTGTGTCCCTCGTGATGCCCTGTGGGGGGTGCTCCAGGAGTATGGAATCGGGGGCCTTTACTAGGGGCCATCCGGTCTCTGTACAAGCGGAGCAGGAGTTTGGTTCGCATTGCTGGCACTAAGTCGGACCTGTTCCCGGTGCATGTTGGACTCCGGCAGGGCTGCCCTTTGTCGCCGGTCCTGTTCATAACTTTTAAGGACAGGATTTCTAGGCGCAGCCAAGGGCCGGAGGGGGTCTGGTTTGGCGACCAGAGGATTTTGTCTCTTCTTTTTGCAGATGACGTGATCCTGCTGGCCCCTCTCTAGCCAAGACCTACAGCACGCACTGGGGCGGTTCGCAGCCGAGTGTGAAGCGGCTGGGATGAAAATCAGCTCCTCCAGGTCTGAGGCCATGGTTCTCGACAGGAAAAGGGCGGCTTGTCCTCTTCAGGTTGTAGGGGAGTTCCCGCCTCAAGTGGAGGAGTTTAAGTATCTCAGGATCTTGTTCACGAGTGAGGGAAGAATGGAGCAGGAGATCAACAGACGGATTAGTGCCGCTGCCACAGTAATGGGGGCGCTGTGCCGGTCCATTGTGGTGAAGAGAGAGCTGAGCCAAAAAGCGAAGCACTCGATTTACCGGTCGGTCTACGTTCCTACCCTCACCTATGGCCATGAACTTTGGGTCAGGTGGCTGAAATGAGCTTCCTCTGTAGGGTTGCCGGGTACTCCCTTAGAGATAGGGTGAGGAGCTAGGCCATCCGGGAGGGGCTCGGAGTAGAGCCGCTGCTCATCTACATCGAGATGAGCCAGTTGAGGTGGCTCGGGCATCTATACCGGATGCCTCCTGGACGACTTCCTCGGGAGGTGTTCCAGACACGTCCCACCGGGAGGAGGCCCAGGGGACGGCCCAGGACACGCTGGAGGGACTATGTCTCTCGGCTGGCCTGGGAACACCTTGGGCTCCCCTCGGAGGAGCTGGAGGAGGTGTCTGGGTCTGGGAAGAGGGACGTCTGGGCGTCTCTGCTGAGTCTGCTGCCCCGCGACCCAGTCCTGGATAAAGCGGAAGATGACGAGTACGAGTACGAGTGCGAGTGCTGTAACAACCTTTAAAGAATCTGTTCCACTTTTGATTTCCTCATTATCCACAGCTTATTTCTCATCATTAATAGAAGAGAACAAGAATAATCCTAGGTTTCTCTTTAGTACAGTTGCTAAACTTACACAGAATCATAGCTCTGTTGAGCCATCCATTCCCTTAGCTCTCAGCGGTCGTGACTTTATGGGATTCTTCCAAAATAAAATGTATTCTATTAAAAATAAAATCTTTGACATACTCCCAAAGATGATTACTTCAACCTCAGCAAGTGAGACAACATTGGACGTAATTGTAGAACCTGATTTGTGTTTGGACTGTTTTGATCCTGTGGAGCTTCCTGAGTTATCAGAAATATTAGCTTCATCTAAACCTTCAACTTGTACGTTAGACCCAATCCCGACCAAATTATTTAAGGAAGTGTGCTCTCTGATTACCAGCCCTATTTTAGATATGATTAATTTATCCTAAGTAAATGGATATGTACCACAAGCTTTTAAGGTAGCTGTAATTAAACCTTTGCTTAAGAAACCTTCGCTTGATCGAGATGACCTAATAAGCTACAGACCTATATCATTCCATTCTTATCTAAAATTCTTGAGAAAATAGTTGCTAATCAAATGTGTGAGCATTTACACAGCAATGACCTGTTCGAAGAGTTTCAGTCTGGCTTCAGAGCTTATCATAGCACTAAAACAGCTCTGCTGGAAGTCACTAATGATATTCTTATGGGCTCAGATAATGGACTTGTGTCTGTACTTGTCCTGTTAGATCTCAGTGCTGCATTTGTTACAGTCAATCACAATATTCTCTTAGAAAGGCTGGAATATGCTGTAGGGATCAGGGGAACAGCGCTAGGCTGGTTTAAATCTTATTTGTCTGACAGATTCCAGTTTGTTCATGTAAATGATAAATCATTTTAAACTCCAGGGTTAATTGTGGAGTACCACGGGGTTCAGTACTTGGGCCAATTCTATTGGTTTCTATTGATTTCCTTCATTCATCTGTGGAACATTGCCAAAATTAGAAATATCCTGTCCAGGAGTGACGATGAAAAACTAGTCCATGCATTTGTTACTTCATGGCTGGACTATTGTAATTCGTTACTATCAGGATGTCCACAAAATGCAGTTGAAAGCCTTCAGCTGATTCAAAATGCTGCAGCAAGAGTTCTGATGAAAATTAAAAAGAGAGATCATATTTCCCCTACTTTAGCGTCCCTTCATTGGCTCCCTGTTAAATCCAGAATAGAATTTAAAATTCTCCTCCTCACATACAAAGCCCTTAATGATTTAGCTCCATCATACATCAGAGATCTGATTTTTCCATACGTTCCTAACAGAGCACTTCGTTCTCAGACTGCAGGTTTACTGGTGGTTCCTAGAGTCTCTAGAAGTAGAATGGGAGGCAGATCCTTTAGTTATCAGGCTCCTCTCCTGCAGAACCAGCTCCCAGTTTTGCCCTGGAGAGGGGCATTGTCCAAGCTTCTGCTGTCAACAATTTAATGCTCACCCTCTACCGATGATCCACATGGCGCTGTCTTTCAGTGTTTAACCCATTCTCTCTCCTAGACATGGCAATTGACTGAGCTTTCATTGTGACTAATCTATGTGCTCTCTTTCAGACTCTAACCTTGAGAACTGGCTCAGAGTTTATCTGTTCTTTCTTTCTAGGTGAAACGACTAAAGGAGCTACATCCATTAACATTTACTTTTCCTTCCCATAGAAAGGACTTCTGGATTAGTGCTTCTTTGTTCTCTTTGTGTCTGCTCTGTTCTCTCAAACCCCCAGTCGGTCGTGGCACATGGCCGCTCACACTGAGCCTGGTTCTGCTGGTGGTTTCTTCCTGTTAAAAGGGAGTTTTTCCGCTCCACTGTTGCTACATGCATGCTCAGTATGAAGGATTGCTGCATAGTCAACGCCAGTGACTGTCCACTGTCTCTACATGCTCATCTGGGAGGAGGGAATGCTACAAGTCACTGACTAGATGCAATCTGCTGGTTTTCCTTAGACAGAAAAAGTTTTTATCCAGTTTGAATAAATAACTGAACATGACTACACTGTTCAATGATTAGGATTAATTGGAATGCATGTACCTGACTTTTGTGAAGTGCCTTGAGACGACATGTGTTGTGAATTGGCGCTATATAAATAAAACTGAATTGAATTGAATTGAATTGAAAGTAGCAAATTATTGTGAATTGAAAGGTAAGGAATACTTTATTAATACTTTATAGAATAATTTTTGTTGCAAAAACAACAGCAAGTCTTTTGGGACATGTATCTACCAGATCTTGATTTTGTGTCCATTCTTTCCTCAAGCTCATCAAATCAGATTATGAATGTCTTTGAATAGCCATTTTTAAGTCTTGCCACAGATTTTCAATTGGATTTGGTTGTGGACTTTGACTGAGCCATTTTAACATATTAATATAGTTTAATCTAAACCACTGTATTGTAGATTTAGCTGTATGTTTAAGGTTATTGTTCTGTTGGGAGGTATAGCCTCTAACATGTTTTCATCCAGGATTACCTTGTATTTTGTTCCATTTATCATCCTATCAATTCATACCAGCTTCCCTTTCCTGCTGAATAAAAACACAAAACATCCCCACAGCATGGTGCTCCCACTATCGTGGGGATGATGTAATTAAGGTGATCTCCAGTGTTAGTTTTCCTCCACACAAAGGTTATTGTGTAAGCCAAAAATGTCTGATTTTGGTTTCATGAGACCGGAGCACCTTGTTCCACATCTTGGCCGTGTCCCCAGAAGGCTTTTGGCAAACTGCAAAGGAATTGTTTGTGACTTTTTTTCAACAATAACTTTCTTCTTGCTACTTTTACAAAAATAAAATTTAAAAAAACTATTTGTGGAGTGTGTGATTAATAATTGTCCCTTTCAACAGATTCTACCACCTGTGTTTTGGATCTGAACCTCCTACAGAGTTTCCAGGCCCCTCTTAGTGGCTTTGTTGATTAATCTGCCATTCACCCAGCTTGTCAGTTTTGGCGGATGGCCATGTCTTGCGGCTGTTTGCAATTTTTCAGTTCTCTTACCATTTTCAGATTCTAATTGAACACTGCTCTACAACATGTTCAAAGCTTGGCATTTTGTTTTCAAAACTTACTCTGTTCTAATGTTCTCCAAAACCTTTTATAAACCATTTATATTGTAATTATATACACACATGTAAAGTCTATTTACAGATTAGGTGATTTCTTAAGACAGGTGCTTTGGATTTTATTTAGGGCATCAGATCATATAGGGGCAGAATACACAACACTTTAAAATGTTTTTTTTTTCAAAACAATTAATATTTTTCCTTCCACCGCACAGTTACACTATTTTTGTTTGTCAGTGAAATACAATCCTAATGAAAGACACTGAGGATTGAGGTTGTAATATGACACTGAAAAGTTTTGAGGGGTATAAATACTTTTGGAGGAGCATTTCGATGGAGCAGAATGAGAAAGGCTGAAAAGGATCTTTTGTTCAGATAGTCATCGCAGTAGGCGATGACTATGTGTGTTTGGAAATTAAATGCTTTAACCATTATGTAGACAGGGCAGGGACTCAGGTGACAGAGGAGCATGGTGCCACACCACACTCTACGGGCATAGGCTGGTTATCAGGCCAAGCTCTGACTCCATCCATCTTCAGAGGTCTGCACACTGCTTCCTGAAATTCTGAGTGCAAAGTATGTGCTGAATACAAATACAGGTCCTTCTCAAAAAATTAGCATATTGTGATAAAGTTCATTATTTTCTATAATGTAATGATGAAAATTTAACATTCATATATTTTAGATTCATTGCACACTAACTGAAATATTTCAGGTCTTTTATTGTCTTAATACGGATGATTTTGGCATACAGCTCATGAAAACCCAAAATTCCTATCTCACAAAATTAGCATATTTCATCCGACCAATAAAAGAAAAGTGTTTTTAATACAAACAACGTCAACCTTCAAATAATCATGTACAGTTATGCACTCAATACTTGGTCGGGAATCCTTTGGCAGAAATGACTGCTTCAATGCGGCGTGGCATGGAGCCAATCAGCCTGTGGCACTGCTGAGGTCTTATGGAGGCCCAGGATGAGGCCCAGGATGCTTCGATAGCGGCCTTTAGCTCATCCAGAGTGTTGGGTCTTGAGTCTCTCAACGTTCTCTTCACAATATCCCACAGATTCTCTATGGGGTTCAGGTCAGGAGAGTTGGCAGGCCAATTGAGCACAGTGATACCATGGTCAGTAAACCATTTACCAGTGGTTTTGGCACTGTGAGCAGGTGCCAGGTCGTGCTGAAAAAAGAAATCTTCATCTCCATAAAGCTTTTCAGCAGATGGAAGCATGAAGTGCTCCAAAATCTCCTGATAGCTAGCTACATTGACCCTGCCCTTGATAAAACACAGTGGACCAACACCAGCAGCTGACACGGCACCCCAGACCATCACTGACTGTGGGTACTTGACACTGGACTTCTGGCATTGTGGCATTTTCTTCTCCCCAGTCTTCCTCCAGACTCTGGCACATTGATTTCCGAATGACATGCAGAATTTGCTTTCATCCGAAAAAAGTACTTTGGACCACTGAGCAACAGTCCAGTGCTGCTTCTCTGTAGCCCAGGTCTGGGGAATGCAGCACCTGTAGCCCATTTCCTGCACACGCCTGTGCACGGTGGCTCTGGATGTTTCTACTCCAGACTCAGTCCACTGCTTCCGCAGGTCCCCCAAGGTCTGGAATCGGCCCTTCTCCACAATCTTCCTCAGGGTCCGGTCACCTCTTCTCGTTGTGCAGCGTTTTCTGCCACACTTTGTCCTTCCCACAGACTTCCCACTGAGGTGCCTTGATACAGCACTCTGGGAACAGCCTATTCGTTCAGAAATGTCTTTCTGTGTCTTACCCTCTTGCTTGAGGGTGTCAATAGTGGCCTTCTGGACAGCAGTCAGGTCGGCAGTCTTACCCATGATTGGGGTTTTGAGTGATAAACCAGGCTGGGAGTTTTAAAGGCCTCAGGAATCTTTTGCAGGTGTTTAGAGTTAACTCGTTGATTCAGATGATTAGGTTCATAGCTCGTTTAGAGACCCTTTTAATGATATGCTAATTTTGTGAGATAGGAATTTTGGGTTTTCATGAGCTGTATGCCAAAATCATCTGTATTAAGACAATAAAAGACCTGAAATATTTCAGTTAGTGTGCAATGAATCTAAAATATATGAATGTTAAATTTTCATAATGACATTATGGAAAATGATTAACTTTATCACAATATGCTAATTTTTTGAGAAGGACCTGTACATCTTGAAATGGTGTTGCCCAAATAAAGGGTCAAGACTTGTCAGTGAGCCCTAGACATAGTCAGACTTTCTGGGTCACAGCTCAAGAGAAGTGGAAAGTACGTTCATTACAGGAGGACACGTAAAGCTGGTTAGGTTGCTTACAAATGCATTTTCCAAGATGGGCATGGCCTAGGCCATGTCTCTTTTGGGTAAAAGTAGAAGTACAAACAAAAACTTTTAATACAGCAGACCAAAAATGTGCATAGAATGCTCATACCCGCCTGCCACTTACAGCCAGGCTTCTCCAAATAGAAAAAGGGTTATTGGTTTGCTTGGTCATATAAGAAACAAGATGCTGTTTCTGAGCTTCAGGAGTAGAATTGTTCTACAGAATTATAGTAGGTCAGACAGAGGGGGCATGGCACGAGCTAAATAAAGCACTTTCATTAATCTGACTCTGATGTCAGAACTGATGGGACCTGCACCATGCCATCAGCACATAGTCACTTCAGAGACATTAACTGCACTTCTCCGAGACAGAGCCAAACACAGAAGGACTAAAAAAAATGGAATTAGCAGCAGAAAACAGGGCAAAATGCCTTTATATTTGCACCAGGATGGACGATGCATGTCTCTGTGGAGTTAGAGAATGTGAAGGACAGAAGAGGTATTACACTTCATTTCTCCACGGAGAGAGATGTCGTGACATCT
The DNA here is from genome assembly GCF_021462225.1 of Girardinichthys multiradiatus. Classification (NCBI taxonomy): domain Eukaryota; kingdom Metazoa; phylum Chordata; class Actinopteri; order Cyprinodontiformes; family Goodeidae; genus Girardinichthys; species Girardinichthys multiradiatus. Next base: position 21,909,047 of record NC_061799.1, read on the forward strand.
ATTTGTTAAGAATCATTGTTTGGTTAATAGTTTTTTTTTTTTTTTCAATTTTTCAATTTTTTTTCATTACCATTAATCTGAGTGGCAGAATGAGGAGATTTTGTTCACCACAGAAAAATGATCATTAAGTGTGTGTTTACATAAGAGAGAACAAAATAATTGTGGGATTATGAGTTCATGCAAACTGAAGAGGCTATCTTCCCACTCGTGTGAACAAATAAATACACATACAAGCAAGATCAGATGTGCAAGTGTAGAGTGGCTCATTCTGCATAGAGGCAACTTCCATTATCTGTCTACGAACATGTGGGATCTATTTTATGGAGATTACAAATTCAGAAAACAGCTCTGGAAACCCACAAAACAGCATTAACACATGCTTTAGAACAGTTCACAAAGCCCACAAGGACCCATTAATTGTTTTTTTCTTGATGGCCATGGGTATAAAGGGTGCATTCATTTGCACATGATTAGGACTCTAATCATAGATAAGGATAATAGATTTCTAATTTTTTTTCTTTCTCTTGCAGCATTTAACAAAACCTTTTATTAAACGTCTTTCCTCCTGCTGGTTTTGTGTTGTGCAACCTTTTGTTCATTCACCGACCTTCTTTAAGGCCTTCTTTAAAATAGTTGCCTTGACAAAAATAACATTTGACACATCTTGAATTGTTATTTGAAATGTGGAACAAGTTATCATGGACTAGTCAACCAGGAGAGCTTCACAGGGAATTCTCACTGCAAAAGTAGCATTTAGAAAATGTGCTGTTTAATGAGGAAAAACAAACTAGATTGACACCTCATCACTTTATGTCAGCTTCCAGTGCCAGACCATCCCACAAGGTTTTGTTGGATTGTTTGTCTCCTAGGGACACTATTAAAATGCAGCTCCCTGTCTCTTTCGATTCGTCTTTTTCTCTCCTCTCTGGCCTGTGACAGATAGCTGAGTGCAATCTATCAACTTCAGTCTGCCTAAGTCAGGGCAGCTGACTGTGGCAGAGCTTTGTAAAGCTGGTATGGACAGAACGTGCACACAAGAGTGCTCACCTCTTAGTCTGTCACACTAAATGGGATAAACATCTGGTGGAGGAGGGAGAAAAAGAATAAGGTGGAATCAATCTGCCCTCTGTCCGCCTTACACTGATCCCCTGTCACAGGCTGACCTCTGCAACAAATTAAACTCCTGTGCTGCATTTGAATACAAAAACTGCAGTACTTGACTCGGGTTTAGAACAGTGGATAAAGGGAATAGACCCCCTATAATACTCAGTTTATTTAATTACTATTAGTAGGTCCTTAAACAAGTGGCACCAAAGACTCTTTGAACCAGAGTGCTTTCCAGTGCTCACATCATACTGACCTTAACTATAAATATTATCTGTGGAAGAAAACCCAATATTTGTGGTGACAACTCAGGTAAATGAAGCGTTCAGACTGAAGAAGGAGCTTGTTCAGGTTATAGAACCTTGAACCTTCCTCTGCAGACGGTGACGTGGATTCCAGCTTATGCAGTTGGGGATGTAAATACTAACGTTTAGGATTGGTTTAGTGAGGTAAAACAATGTGATCTTTAGTTTGCCTTGGCAATAATTTGACAAACATTTTAATTAGTAAGTAAACTTTATTGGTGTAGCACATTTCAAGACATATATCACAAGTGCTGTACAGATAAAAATAAAAACAATTTGAAAATTAAACATCAGTACATCAAAATAATAAATTAAAAGCAATTGTAAAACTATGGGTGCTTTGTTGCTTTTCAACAAACTCAATAGATTCCACAGACCTCAAACTAAAGGGGAGAAAGAGTTCCAAAATCCTGAGGCTACTGCTCACCTCTAGTTTTTAGACTTGAAAAGCAGGCCTTAGTCACATGACCTTAGGGTCCTGCTAGGGACATACAGAGATGTATGTTGCTGCTTGGGCATTCAAGTTCCTATAAATGAGAACCAAGATCTTGAAGAGTACTCTGGAGTGGATGGGGCTGTATGAATAGTGGTGTGACTTGAGAAATTTTTGGGGATTTGGTCAGAAGTCTGGCGTTCCAGTGATGCTTTTTTTAGGCAGGTAAAGAATGAGTTACAGTAACCCAATCAGAAAAAAGTGCACAAGTAACTATTTCCAGTTTGGTTCATGAGATAATACTATTTAGCTTTAGAGTCAAAGTTTACCCCAAGGTTCTTGCTGGAGATGATTTTACTCCTGTGAAAGTGGAACTTTGTGCTGGAATATTGTGAAGGAATATTGTTTAGGGTCTTAGGAAATTTCCAGTTACCAGAGGACATTTTATCACTGTTACTGCAGATGTTCATCCTACTTTTGGAATGTGGAACAGCTCTTTATCCTCATGAGAATATTGAAAGGCAGTTTGCCACAATAATCATTGTGTAATTTGTACATATGGTTATGAATGAGAGTTTCCAGCTTTGTAGAATTTGGATTGCAATTTTCATTTTTCCTAAATTATAAACCAAACAGGAATATAATTACTGTCTCCAAGTTTGGGCCCACATCTTGAGAAATTGCTTAAGTGCAACTTTACTTTGCTAATATTTATGTATTTATTGGCCTTGTATAAGCAAGTGCAGGTGCTTAACAAAGTCAGAGATTAATTGACAGCTTGGGGCAATCTCTGAAGTCCTGAGGACTTTGTACAGGTTGGTTTGTTTGTGCAATGGAATGCAATAGAGCAATGGATAATAGCTGGAACAATGAAACTGCAAAAAAAGGGTCGCTCTCAGGGACTGTGTCAGCCAGGCAGCTGGATCTGATGGTGGTGTCCGTGGTTCTTTGGGAAGACGGAGTGGCAGGACTGTGAGGGTGGACAGGCAGGCAACAGAGCCACAGACAGAGAAGCGGAACAGAAGGATCTGAGGAGCGAGAGGCAGGCGGACAGCGGGGAACCTTCCCCGGGTTCCCTGGTGGGTCTTGGAGGACCAGACCCAGAGTGGAGAGTTCAGGAAGCCCCTCAGGAACAGAAATCTGAGGATACAAGAACAGGACTCTGGTTAGATAAGCATCAAAGACTATCTTCCAAGAGCAGAATATCTGGCCTGGTTACCGCGCTACAAGAGCAAAGAACTGGCTTTTGCCTCCGATCTCCAGCTCCTCTTATACTCCAACAGATTACTCCTCATAATCTGCAGCTGAGGACCACACTTGCCCCTCCACCCTTCAGAGAAAGAAACAGACACCGCCAACCTGCACACAGCCCTGTGAGTATGACATAGCTTAATTTACAAAGCTCATCCATCTAAACACAGCTCAGGAAAGTGTCAAATGACATGGTTAGGATCCAGTTAAGATGCCTCCTGGACATCTTCCATGGAAGGCTGATTGGATATCATCCACTTGGGGAGACCACAAGGCAGATTCAGGACTTACTAGGGATCAGATACAGTAGACAGCCTAAAAACCGTTCTTGTTGATGTTCATGATGTAGGAATAAAAAACTTTGGTTACAAAAATGCACTTTCTCTGAAGCTGTGTTATTGAAAATAAAAAAACTATAAATCCAAACCATGCTCATACAATTAAATTAATTCAATTCAATTCAATTCAATTCAAAAGGAATCACAGAGATTGAAGATTCTTAAAGTAAAGGAAAGGACACTGTCAATCACAGAGATAACACAAGGCCAAACATGAGACAAACACTTAAACCTAAGGTTAATCTTGAATATCTACATACTATCAAGGCTGGATTTATGAACTCAAAGGAAAAATTTGAATAATGGATGAGGCCCCACAAAGTTTTGCACGCTGGAGTGTGTCTCGCTAAACATGATTTTGGATCAAGAAGTGAGAATCAGCATGTTCTAGAATTCTAGAATTGCGCCGCTCAAGGTGGCAGCAGTTTGGAATAGCTCTGTTACTTTTGTTTCTGATTGATCCTTTTTTGGGAACTCTTCCTCTTGTGGTGGATACAGTTGTTTTTGTTTTGGACGACTGTCCTCTCTGATGTCGGATGCTGTGCAGCTTGGAGGATTTTTCCTAATACTTTTCTACTTTTGGACATTTGTTATGATGCATTGCCATGGCAACGGGGTTGTTTCTTACAACCGGGAGCAGCTGATTAAGATCGCAAAAGCTCAAATAATACTTCAACTACAACCCCAAATCCCTGATGAGTTGAAACGGAGATGCCGTGGATGCAGAGCAGGAGCTCAGAGAAGAGAGAGAAGGAGGAAGTTCAAACCATCTCTTCCGTTGATTATGATGGTCAATGTGAGATTGTTGGGAAACAAGTTGGATGAACTCCAAGCCCTACAAAGGACCCAGCCAGAGTATCGGGAATGCAGCATTATGTGTTTCACTGAGACATGGCTGCAGAATCATATCCCTGACTCCTGCGTCTCTCTGCCAGGCTTTTTAACCATACGAGCAGACAGAGATTTAAAGAGGAGCGGCAAATGTAAAGGAGGTGGACTGGCTGTACTTGTGAACAACAGATGGTGTAATCCAGGACATGTAATTGTGAAGTGTCGTCTCTGTAGTCCAGATATTGAACTCTTGGCAGTAAGTTTTCGTCCATATTATTTACCCAGAGTTCACCAGTGTTATTTTGGCAACAGTATATGTTCTACCTTCCGCTGTTGCTGACACTGCATGTGATGCCATCAGCTCAGTTGTTGCTAAGCTACAGACACAAAACCCCAATGCGTTTGTGGCAATTTCTGGTGATTTTAACCATGCTTCACTCTCTGCTACACTTCCAATGTTTCAACAGTTTGTCAGCTGCTCTACCAGAGAAAACAAAACGTTGGATTTGTTTTATACAAATGTCAAAGACTCACACATCTCTACAGCAAGATCTCCTCTAGGCAAATCAGATCACAATCTTGTTTTTCTCTGCTCGAATATAAGCCCCTTGTTCAGAGACAACCTGTAATAAAGAGGACTGTGAGAAAATGGTCACAGGAAGCTGAAGAAGCCCTGCAAGGTTGCTTTGAGGCTACAGACTGGGACACACTGTGCCAGCCACTTCGGGAGAACATCAATGCCATGACTGAGTCTGTAACCGACTATATAAACTTCTGTGTGGATGACATCATCCCCACCAGAACCGTGAGATGCTTCCCCAATAACAAACCCTGGATCACCAGTGACCTGAAGGACCTGCTTAAGACAGAGAATTATTGAGGAGTATACAGAAGCAACTTAAAGTCAAGATAAGAGACAGCAAGGAGGTGTACAAGAGGAAGCTGGAGAGCAAGCTCCATCAAAATAATATCAGAAATGTGTGGTCAGGGAGGAAGAAGATAGCAGGCTTCAAGCAGAAGGATGATCATACCAATGGAGGTCTGGATAGAGCCAATGAACTGAACAGATACTTCAATAGGTAGTTTAGAAACAAGCTCAGCATCCTCCTCTCCTGCTCACAGCCAAACAGACATCTCACCCTCCTTTGACCCACAGGACCCACAGCTGTCCAGTAACACTTCAAATGTTTTGTCTTCCACCTCAGCCCTAGACCCTTCTGCTTCTACATGTTTACCTTCAACCATATCAGAAGATGTTGATGCTCCCTTTGCCTCCACCTTCCACCTGTGTGTCTCAAGAAGTCAGGTGAAGATGCAACTGGAGAGAGACTGAACTAGAATAAGACTGCAGGTCCAGATGTGTCAGCCCTAGAGTCTTGAAGGCCTGTGCAGAGCAGCTCTGTGGGATTCTGCAGCACCTCTTCAATCTTAGCCTGGCCCAAAAGAAGGTTCCAGTGTTGTGGAAGACCACCTGTCTTGTTCCATTACCAAAGAAAACTCACCCATCGGTCCTCAATGACTATAGACCTGTTGCCCTGACATCCCATATCACGAAGGTCCTAGAGAGACTCCTGTTGGCCCACCTGAGTAAGCAAACAATAAACTATCAGGACCCCCTGCAGTTTGCTTATCGCTGTGGAGTTGGAGTTGGAGATGCCATCATACACCTGCTTCAACAAACCCACTGTCATCTGGACAAAGACAGCTGCACTGTGAGGATCATGTTCTTTGATTTCTCCAGTGCAATTAATACAATCCAACTGGATTTGCTTTGTCAGAAACTCCAGAAGACTCAGGTGGAGGCCTCAACAATCTCCTGGAACAGAGACTACCTGACAAACAGACCACAGTTTGTGAGACTGAAGGGTTGTGGGTCTAACCAGGTAGTCAGCAGCACAGGAGCCTGACAGGGGACTGTACTCTTACCATTCCTTTTCACTCTGTACACCTCAGACTTCCAGGATAAGACAGACTCCTGTCATCTGCAGAAATACTTGGATGATTCTGCAGTTGTGGGGTGGATCAGAGATGGACAAGAAGCTGAGTACAGGAAGGTGTTGGACCGCTTTGTGGCATGGTGTGGAAACAATCATCTCATGTTGAAAGTGACTAAAACAAAGGAGATGATTGTAGATTTTAAGAGAAATAGGAATAAGTTAAAAACTATTTCCATCATGGGAGAAGAGGTGGAGATGGTGGAGGAGTATAAATACCTCGGTGTTCACCTGGACAACAGACTGGAGTGGAGATGCAACTGTGAGGCCATTTACAAGAAGGGACAGAGCAGACTGTACTTCTTGAGGAATCTTAGGTCCTTTGGTGTTTGCAGCACGATGCTGCATATCTTCTATAAGTCTGTTGTGGAAAGTGTGATCTCTTCTGCCATCATCTGCTGGGGAAGCAGCATCAAAGCCAGGGACTTAAAAAAGCTCAACAAGCTGATAAAGAAGCCTCGCTCTGTTCTGGGGACTCCTCTGGAACCTCTGGAGATCATTGTACAAAGAAGGATTCTTCATAAAATGAGGAACATTATGGAGAACCCTGAGCATCCTCTTCATGAGACTGTCCTACAACAACAAAGTGTCTTCAGTCAGAGGCTTCTTCAGATGTGCTGTAAGACAGACCGCTACAGGAGATCCTTCCTGCCCACAGTCATCACCATCTACAATGACTCTTTGAAGAAACCTACATAATGAGCTACAACAACATTTAATTTCCCTTTGAGATTAATAAAGTATTTTTGAATTGAATTGAATTGAATGTTATCCAGGGTCCAGAGAATGACAAATATTGTGGCAATGTGAAGAGGAAGAGGTGATGCGTTTGAACTCAGAGGCGAAATCAAAAAAGAGTTGGAAAGAGATGTTACATCGGATTATTGGAACCTTGTTTCTCTGAAATTGCCGTACAACCAGATGAAAGCATCAAAGGGCAGACCAGTGGAGTAAACAACCGAAGGCATGAATGATGCTTTGAAGAATCACAGAGTTAAACAAAAAGAGAATTTGGAAAGCAACACAGTGGAGTATAACAACCAAAGATACTATTTAGCACTGGATCTAAGTTCACCTGCTCCTGTTTTTCCTGTGGAGTAGTGAGATAAGTGGGTAGGGTCACTGATGACCTGATGAGATTCAGGTGTGGTTGCAGGAGGAAAATCTGAGATCCACCCATGTAGCAAATTCATGGAATGAACTGAGAGATAGTCTATCCAACAATTAAATGCCTATACCCGCTTATGTTGGGGGGTGGTGCTTATCTCCAGCAGTCAATGGAGGAGAGGTGGTGTACAACCCAGATAGGTCACCAGTCCATCACAGGACAACAAAGCGACACACAGTGCAAATAACCATGCACACACACACTCCTAAGGGCAATTTTGAGTGATCAATTAACTTAACCTAATTAGACAGTTGGAAAGATAGTAACACAGCAAAATTGGGTTCACACAATATACATGCCTATGGAGTGCCAGTGGAATTCAGAATATCTGAAAAATTAAACATGCACAAGGAAAACATACAAACTTCACAAAAAACCTATCCTGCTAGATTTGAACCCAGCCATCTTTTCTTCGTGTAGCATCAGTGCCAAAGTAATTATCACTCAAGAAATCATATAGTTTGAGCACAGAGATAGACATGAAACACAAACACAACACATTTGGCCACTACTATAACCAGAGCCTGATTAGGATATAAACTGCAATTTATTTTTCATTTTCTAGATACAACCATGAAAACTTATCTTGCATGAGTCTCAAAAAATTAGCAAAGGCCATGTAAAAATCTGTTTTGAAATTTATTCCATTATGCTATAAAAATATAGATAGGAAGGTCATGTAACATTAAACTGTCACAATGCAGGGTCCAGATCCACTTTGGCTTTAATTTTTATAGATGCTCTCACAGTCTACTGTTAGGGTGAACTTGCTTAGACAAAAAGATCAGGGCATGTTGGCAGTGGTTCTGAATTTACCCCAGAAAACTTTCCTTGCAGTGAAATGTCTGATTTCAAATTCTTTTTGGGAGCTATTTAAATTCCTCACCAGACTCATATGCAATCTTCCTTCTGAGGGTTTAAAACAGCTCTTTCAATCTTACCTTGTTCTCCACTGTCAGTTCAACAGTCAGGAACACACCAAACTAAATTTCTGAGGTTCAAACAGGGCAAACCACTTTCAGAATACTGTAGAAGTTTCAACTGATGTGAAATGCATAAAATGGCTTTTTTAAATCAACTTTTAGGGACATTTGTAAAATATGTTTTCTTCACTTTATTATTGTTGCTTTAATTTGTTTAATGTTTCTGTATTTTAATACTGATAATAAATATCTACGTGTTCAAATAAGTAAGAAAAACTGTCATCGGATGTTAAAATGTTTCGACAGTTGTATGTATTTAAAATAGTCAAATATAATTGTATATGAGTTTGCATATACACTTCGCTCTCCATTTTTCATGCAATTATAAACTCAATGTCACAAAGTATTGCTAACAGTTTGCCTGTTTGTAACTTTACAAAAAGAGCCCCACACTGTAAGGATTTTTTGATATTATTATGTATGCCAGCTTGAACAAAATACAATCAGAAAAACCCAACCCCAATAATGTAAACTATAATTTGTTAAATATGGTGTTTTTTTCTGTTTTTAAATTTGTAAAGTATAACAGATGGGGCTTAGTTTGATTGTTCATCTTATTTGTATTAAGTGAAGACTCAACATTGGATTTAAAAATCCTACTTAAAGAACCCATTTATTTTAGAAACAGCATAGAATATAGATTTCTAGTGCCCGCTGTTGTGTGGCTCTTGTTGACTCATTTCTTTCATTTTTGACTCTACTTGTGTTAAAGTTCTGCTTTAATCACTTTTGGGATTTTCTACATCTACTCTGCCAACAGATTATTGCCATCCTTGATTGCATTTTGTTCTTTACATTTGTTGTTTCGACTGTTTTACCTATTCAGCCAGTTTGTGAATTTGTCCTCCATCAATCTTAAATGTACTAAAAGTCATGGTCAGAGACCTACAATGTTTGTTTGCGCTAACAAACAAACACAAACATAACTTTGGTTGTGTAAGAGGTGATTATGCAAATTAGGACAGAGTAGAACAAAAGCATTTAAGAAGATACAGAAGCCGTCAAAAAATGTCACACCAGTAGTGCTCAGAGCTTTTAGTTTGGACAGCTGAAATTTTAAATGATTCTTGGTTGTGAGCCAAAAGTGTCTTGGATATTTATTATTCAAATAATGACCTCATTTAACACATACACACACCTACACGACAGTCATGCAGTCAAGTATTCAATAGTAAACAAACAATAGACTTAACACTGACCTTTTCATATTAACGCTGACCTTTGAAAGCAATCTTTTCTCCCAGCATGCAACGTCAGATCAATAATGGTTGCTGCCAGGTGATGCTTGGAGCGTAATCGGCCTGCAGTGGGCTCAGTGGCAGGGAACGCTCCTCCATATATATGCTGCATTTGCTGCAGTCCATATCTAATCCTAAATGTCAAAACTATGTGCTGCATAAAAATATATATGAGTGCAATATTTATCACAGTTATTCTCACCCCCAAAGCACACAACTACTCTGGTCTGAATTGTTGATCAAAATTAACTGTTATTTTTATTATTTTGTTTGTTATGATTTTTTATTTTTTGACAAATCCTTGTTTATTCTGTGTGCTTTCTTTTATCAGGTTTCCCTCTTTAATTTAGCTATGTCTCTTCCTGTTTGAAAGTAGACCACTCAGTCAACACAGTTCGATTTCCTTATCCAATCATGAGCAGATCCATTACCACAGCTTCGTCAATGACTCATCACTTAGATTAAACTTCTCAGGTTTACAGCTCAACAAGGCCTTGATAGATCCCCTGTCAAATAGTGTATATTGTGTGTGTGTGTGTGTGTGTGTGTGTGTGTGTATGTGTGTGTGTTTCTGTGAGCGCAACTTTGAAGAGCCAAAATTATGCTAATAGTGGATAGAATTTGAGAAGAATATGCCATTGAATTTTAGGGCCCCAGTGCTGGGAGATGGGTAGTGCATAGATACAAAAAAAAATTATGCAAAGCAAATGTAATAAGAAATTAATAATTTCAATGAAATCGCTTTGATTTCCTCCCACAGTTCAAAAACGAGCACGTTTCTGCAACCAACATTTATGGTCAAAGGTTTTCATACTCTCATCATGGTCATGAATTCCATCTTAGTTTTGGGCTTTTTAATATTGCAATTGAATTGCTCTTTTCCTGTGTTTGGTTAAACATCCCTTAGCCACTTGTACCTCAACCACACCTTTTTGTACATATCAAATAAACATCTGGCATAGTTTACACTGGATACTTGATCATTCCTGCATTCATGTAGTAAAGATTTACTTAAATTAGTCAGTTCCCTGCCACACAGCCATTGTTTAAGCATAGTCCATACATTTTCAATAGGGCTGAGGTCTGCGCTTTAAAGTAAGCCTGCTTTTTCCATTCCAAAACCAGTTTTGATTGGTTTTTGGGATCATTTTTCGCATTGGTGTCCTAGTTCCAAGCACCTGACCCAAACTGTCACCCTAGGGTAGGATGAAATTTAGTTAAGAAAAGCTGAGGAAACACCAAGTCAGAAGCCTTTTCATAAATTGGAATATGCTGGAATACTTTGGACACTGTCTACAGTGAAGTGAGTCCATCATTACGTACTAAAAGGATTTTGAGAAGGACAGAAGTTCCTGCTCCAAATCAACAATTATGGGCAAGTTAAAGGCCTTTTGGTGAAATGGTTCAAGGACACAAGAGCCTAATATTGAGCTATAAAGACACAATAACAAGAAGAATGATTGTAAAAATCATGGTCAAGCTTTCAAAACTAAGAACACTCTACAAAGCTGTCAAGCATGGAAGAAATAGCATCATGTGGAGGAACGCTTTTACTGCCAGTGGTACTGGTGTTTTCGACAAGTTCGATGGAATAAGAAAGAAGGACAATTGACACTTGGACCCAAGTGATTGTTCCAACAGAACAATGATCCCAAACACATACCAAAACTAATTTTGAGATTTATACAGATGTATTTATCAATAACTTTCGAACTGTGCTTAAAAGCTGGGTCAGTGCTAAAAAACCGACCAACTATGTGGACTCTAGCAAAATGCCTATAAAAACTAATTACAGCCCCAAATATAATACTTTATTCATGCTGACTGATAATGACTGAATGAAAACTTATGATCAGAACTGTTTATAATAAGATACCTTTTTTACGCATGTGAAAAGTTAATATATTCTTAACATATATAAACCCATATCTATGAGATACTAATTAATGAAACATGTCAAACTTTTCCTGCAAGTAATACATAAATATTTGTGCATATATTTACATGTATGCTTCCTGATAGATGTGTATATATATTCAAAATATAAAACTTGTATTTCTATATGTGTGAACAGTAAAGTTTGATTTTGCCTTGCCTTTTTTATAGCCATGTCTTATTGTCTCATGAGGATAGACCCACTTTATTTCTCCCTTTTTCTGTAATTGGTTGCTTTGTTTTTGTTTTGGCTACTTCCCAGGTCAGACCATGCTTCAGGCACTTAAAAGCCTTAATCCCCAAGTGTTGTGGCCCAACATATTTCTTGGTTTTATCCATGTGTGACAATATCACTGCTGTGTTATATTTGTTGTGACAGTTGGGATTGCAGTGGCTTGTAATTTAGCAGTCTGTACTTCTCCTGGGTTTCTATTAGGATAAGGACAAACTATGTACCAGTGCCTTTTATAGAGGACATTAGCAAACAACAATTTAAAATGTTATCTCAATGACAATAAGTTTTGCTCCTTAAAAATACAATTGCAGACACATGGCTACTGCAAGAAAAACATGGTGTCTCTTTAGAATAGGTATTTGCACGACTTCACTGCAACTAAGAGTGCACGGGGATTCAAATTACTATGAGCCATTACAAGTATAGTAGATGGTGAAAGTGCCATTGGCTGAACATATGTCAACTGGATTTTTGAAATGTCAGAAGTGTTACAGGTTGGGGTTGTTGATATTATAGGTTTTTGTTTCTTTGTGAATTATAACAGGGTGGCTGTCGATAAAACAGGGACATATTCCAGCACTCAGAACTCACCCTCTCGTCCAACATTACGCTTGACTTACTGCATTGCTGAAGCTTATGATGATACCACAGTGCCACCTGGTTACAAAGACTTAACACCGCAGTTTGATGCACCAGTGAAAGCTGTTGACAAGACAGGGGTAATCAAGTGGTTAGGGTACAAAATAAGAAAAAATACAAGTGAAATTAAGTTAAACATATCTTCGAAAGCACTCAAGCTAGTGTGTAGGCCTACATTTATATCAGGATTATTTCAGGATTTTATGGAAAAATTTTAGAAGCTCTCAAAATAGAAAATACATTGTAGAGAGTGTGAATACCAGATTTCTAAATGAAATGTATTACCTAAATACTGCATTTATTAACAGCAACAAAAAAAAAAAAAAACAGCACGGCTTCATTTTAGTGAATAAAGTTATCAGTCCTAAAATGTCTCTATTGAAACTGGTCAATTATCCCACTAACCTTTTCTAAAACCTGGTTGAACTGACAAAATAAGCAACTATAGACCCAATATTTACTGTCCAGCTCAAAATGCTGAAGAGATAATTTTAGACAAAGTGGACATCTAGCATCCCACAACAATTCTCAAAAGCATCACAGCAGTTTATACAATGACATTTTATGAAGCTTTAAACTACTGCCATGTCTGCATTGCATTTATTTATAGAGAATGTCATGATTGTTTACACAGGAAATGCAGTTTGGAGGGAGTGCGCTGCAAATATTCTTCCTCTTTGGAACAGGTACCGAGGATAAAAAATGTATGGCATTTCTGGTCAGTGTAACTACCTGACAGAAAGCTACGGTTTCTTAATGATCAATAAGATAGAGTTCACTTAAGCTGCTGTTCTTTTCACCCCTAGATAGTTACTTCACAGATTACTTTCTTAGTAAATGTTTTGTATGGAAATGTAATTGGTGATGCATTGCCTTGTAACTCAATTTCCTGTGTAAATAATAACAATAACTTATTTAAATAACTGTCTTATGCGAAATACAGCAATGCTTGAAAAGTTAAACAAAAACTGTTACCATAAAATGCCATGAAGATTTTGAGACTGCAGTTGTTTTAAGTTTATAGATGTCTGTTTTGATCTTAGTCCCTCCCCCCTGAATTAGTCTCCATGACCCACTAGTCAGGCTTGTATTAGATAAAAACACCAACACAGTTATGTACAGCAGGTGGGACAGTAACTACCTATAACATTTTAACACTACCTCACAGTTCTGTACTGTTACTTTACGTACATTTAATTGTTGTGTTTGATGCCACAGGTTAGTCGTGAGTATCTGCCTACAATGGAAGGTGCATAGCTAACATGTAAAGGAACAGCGAAGTTGAAATGGAGTGTTTTAGCATTCAGCCTGTTTTCCAGCTGTTTATAGAACACTGTGTCTCTTTTGGGACCACAGCGAGACATACATGTTTAGGCAGTAATTTTGTCCATTGCAGTCTTGTGTTTTTTATTTTGCAAATGATGCATCTGTAATAAAGTTGCTTTTCACTCAAATAACAAAAGTATTCTGGGGAGACAAAAGCTCGTAGGCAACTTTTTTTCTCCACACGGCCATTTCTGGAAGAGCTTGAAAGCTGGAAATCTGTCTGATACAAGAAGGTCAGAAGATTCATATACCAATCGAATATCACGCCGACACCCGGCGCAGGTCAAAAACCCACAGAGATTTTATTTCCAAGGAGATAAGTTTTCCTCCATGTTGATTCAGTCGACTAAGCGGTTCTTCATATTATCCTCTCTTGGACGGATGAGAAGTTTACCGTTTTTTTTTGAGTTGATCACAGACGCACGATCCCCCTCGCCCCCTCGTTTTTCTTCAGACCTCACCCATCCTCAACCGGTGAAGAGAAGAAATCAATGTAAAAGTAATTGAGTTTTTTCTTTTATATCAAATCGCGTAGGTGCATTTAGAAGTCTGGGCAGGATGAGGCGTAGTTAAGGTGATTTAGAATCACCAGTAGTTAATCCAAGGTATCAACTTATTGCATGCAATACTGATTGAAGTGTTTTATGCTGAGTGTTTGATTTGGTGTGCAAGGTGCGTGTTCATGTTTTGTCCAGCTGATCCCAAATCAGCCAGGAGTTAGACGTTGGACTTTTAAAGTTTTCCATTCAAAGCAGCTGCGGTCTGGGCCTCGCCTGACAACTCCTTTGTTCCAGTTTTATTACTGGAGTTTTTCCACTGAGTTCCTGCCTCAGAGTTTTATGACTCTTTGTTCGAGATTCGGGGCAATCAGCTGCTAGTGGCTAAGGGCACAGCACCACCGTTTACCAGCTGATCGCTGCAATCGAGACATGAGCACACCAGGAGGGCTTCTCTTTCCAAGTTAACCCAAATTGCACATTTTGTCCATAAAACTGCTGGTTTGATCATCATAGACACTCAATGCAGATATATTTCCTTTTAATTCAATTCAATTCAATTCAGTTTATTTATATAGCGCCAACTCACAACACATGTTGTCTCAAGGCACTTCACAAAAGTCAGGTACATACATTCCAATTAATCCTAATCATTGAACAGTGCAGTCGGATTCAGTTATTTATTCAAATTGGATAAAAGGTTTTTCTGTCTAAGGAAACCCAGCAGATTGCATCCGGTCAGTGACTTGCAGCATTCCCTCCTCCCAGATGATCATGTACAGACAGTGGACAGTCACTCGCGTTGACTGTGCAGCAATCTCTCATACTGAGCGTGCATGCAGCAACAATGGAGAGGAAAAACTCCCTTTTAACAGGAAGAAACCTCCAGCAGAACCAGGCTCAGTGTGAGCGGCCATCTGCCACGACCGACTGGGGGTTTGAGAGAACAGAGCAGAGACACAAAGAGAACAAAGAAGCACTGATCCAGGAGACCGTTCTATTGGAAGGAAAAGTAAATGTTATCATTTATCATTATTGTTAGGTAGTCATTTTTAGCCCCTTAGTGTAGAAAAGTGGTTGTTAGTTAGGTGTAGGTTTTTGGACCAGAATGGTGGTATATCAGAATTATATGGCTTCAATAAATCTTCATATATATAATTAAGAGGAGCGTTCATGTTTATTTCGTGCAAGAGTGATTTATCTGTCAAAATAAGGTTGAAGTTCCCCCACGTTCGAAGCGGTTGAATAAACAGTGGCATGGTTTTTGGTTAATAATTGTTAATTATTAATGAGTATTTACTAATTTTACACCAGAGGACATCTCTGACTTCTATTCGTAAGTAATGATTTTTGTTAATAAATTATTTTTCTGAATTATGAAATATGTTGACCCTTAGTGTGTCTATTATATGTTTGAAATACATGATGCATTATCTACAGAGTTTCAGAATGCTATGTACCACCCATTTACCATGCGGTGATGTTTTTTTTTCTTTGTTTTTTTACCGTGTCCTGTCCGGCAGAGTATCGCTCAGAATTGTTGTTTGAGTGCCAAGAAATTGCCCAACAGATTTACTTTCACAAGCGGAGCATCACAGCTAATGCTTTAAAGCTCTGCTTGATATTTATAAAAGAAACTTTATTATAAACTTCTTTGGGAATATTTCAATTGTTACGGACACGGAGACTGAAATGAAAAGGAAAAGGACACTGAGGAGATCCGAGCCACAGACATCTAAAGGCACCCCAAAGCACAGGAACCGCAAGAGAACCACCGCCGGGACTACCACAACCCCCCCAGAGAAGAGCAGTGGAGAGTCCCAGGGGAACCACCCAGCAGCGACAGTGCAGAAGCTCCAGGGAGCCGCAGCGACGAGCCCACAGGCCCCGCTGGTAGCCGTCCACGCCCGAGCAGATCCAGCCATGGACCCAGAGGCCCAAGACCCCGGGACACACCACCCCCCAAGCAGAGGCCCAACAGAGCCCAGGGGACTAGGCCCCGGTAGGCAGCCACTGGGAGTGAGCCAGCACACACCAAAGCACCCGGACACCGAGAACCACAAGTACACCAGCGGGCAGAGACTCCAACCACCAGCAGGCGGTGTGGCGGGGAGGAAGCTGATCCAGGAGAGGGAGCAGTCCAAGACCCAACCTGTCGCAACCCCCCCCCCCAAAAAAAAAAACAGGCACACAGTCACAATCACCCACTCCCACCCTCATGCATACACATAAAATCACTCACACCCAACGTAAGGATAAACAACAATGGACGTCATACACTCACTCACACTCCCCATGCATACTCTATACTCCCAGCTCCCAGGTCCAGGCGCTGGTACCCCCTAGGGGCAACCAGCCACTTGACCCAGGAGGTGCCCACTGGCGCAACAGGACAGACCCCACCCAGCACCGCACCCACAACCGGACCCCCAAACCCGCACCATGACGGGACAAACTCATCCACCAAGAGGTCCCCGGCCAGCGACATGCACCCAGGGCCAGTGACCCCACCACGCGCCCCTCAGCAACAAAAAACACTACATCACTGCAGCACACCTCCAAGCCCGCCCAACCCCCCCAGACAGCGCCAACAGCCCCAGCCCACCAGTCCACGAGAGGGATACATGCACCAGCCGGGGACCTGGGCCATGCAGGCTACCGCTCCAGGCAAAGCACAACCCGCCAGCCGCCCCGGTGCAGTCACAAGACATGCTCCGCCGCCCCACCCACCCGACCGCCAACCACAGCCCAGTGCCCGGCCCAGGCCAGGACCACAGAAGGAAGCAGTGGAAAAAAAGGGCACGGCGGCCCAAGTTACCGGGCACCCAGCCAACCCCACCCCCAAACCCCGGAGGCGCCCCAGCCCGCCGGCCACCCGCACCCCCGCATGGCGCACCACGGCCATGCGGGGATGTGTCCGGGGATGGGGAGGATGATGTTTTAAACCAAACTAAACAGTCTGTCAGTAAATTTCACTTGGCTATGGCACTGGGCTCCATTTCCTTCTCTGCAAACAAGGCATATTCTTTTAACTTTTAATAAAAAATATCTAAAAATAAATAAATAAATAAAATAACTCTTTTTGTCTTTATTTTGAACACATAGATGCAACTAAATTTGCTTGTTGCTGGCTAGACCTTTCCTGTATAAATGAACTATTATTCATTTTCATCTGATCTCTTTAGGTCAACTTGGACTGCATTATAATAAATGTTTTCTCTTGCAATAAAACCCATCTTCCAGAGGGTGGCAGTGTGCACTACTGTATGGAATGGACGGGGGTTACCTTTGTGGGTGTGAATTATCTATTCAGTTATCTGACAAGAGAAACGAGGTTAAGCCCTTAATCTCAAATATAGTCACTGATGTACAAAATTGAGAACAAATGACTAAGACTGATTCTAGAGAGCCTGTTAAGAGGAAAATTGCAACATAGATCACAGATTGATCAAAGATAATTTGATTTATGAGTCAGAAATGTTTGAAAGATTGGTCTTAAAATCTACATGTTTTATGTCTTCATTGACAGCTCTTTAAAGTCCATGTCTTTGGTACATGGGACCCGGGTTCAGTTCCTAGTTGCATCAGTAAGGTCATTCAGTGTAAAACCTCTGCCAAGTCTGTGAGCAACTTGTCTTGCCTTGCTGTGGCAATCCCTGACCAGGTGAGCAGCTGAATAGACTCCTTAAAAAAATTGTCACATTTCACTGTGTTAAAACCACAAACATTTAATGTATTTTAGAGAGATTTTAAATGATAGATCAACACAAAGTCATGCATAATTGTAAATGGAAAGAAAAATAATACATGTCTATTTAAAGTCTTTATAAAGATCTTACAAATTTGGTCTGTATTTGTATTTAGCACCACTTAGTCTACGTTAACTACATTGTTGAACCCTCTTCTGATGCACTTTAAACTGCATCACAAAGTTGGTAAAATAGCTTAAAATAACTTAATGTCAGATTAAATGGAGAGCATCTGCAAAAAGTAATTTTAAAATCTTTCAGTTTCAAAACTTTCCTCTAAGCCATTCCATTGAAGCAGATTAGGGTCCTGATGGAATTTGAACCTCTGCTTCAGTCACATGTCTTACACAGACAGCTCCCATTAGGTTTTCTTTCAGTATTGTCCTGTAATTCACTCTATCCTCTCTTACCCCAAACAGCTTGCCCTTTCCCACCGAAGGAAAGCATACCAACAGAGTTATGCTGCCACCATCATGTATTGTTATATCGTTATGGAGATGATACTTTTATAGTGATGAGTAGTATTAGTTTTTTGCCAAACACATTGTTTTATATTTAGGACAAAATGTTTAATTTAAGGGCTGCACGGTGGCGCAGTTGGTAGCACTGTTGCCTTGCAGCAAGAAGGTCCTGGGTTTGATTCCTGGCCTGGGGTCTTTCTGCATGGAGTTTGCATGTTCTCCCCGTGCATGCGCGGGTTCTCACCGGGTACTCTGGCTTCCTCCCACAGTCCAAAGACATGCCTGTTAGGATAATTGGTAACTCTAAATTGCCCTTAGGTGTATGAATGAGTGTGTGCATGGTTGTTTGTGTGTTGCCCTGCGATGGACTGGCAACCTGTCCAGGGTGTACCCCGCCTCTCGCCCATAGACTGCTGGAGATGGGCACCAGCTCCCCCGTGACCCACTATGGAATAAGCGGTAGAAAATGACTGACTGTTTAATTTAAGTCTTATCTGACCAGAGCACACTCTTCCACATTTGTCGTGAGTCCACTACTAGCTTGTGGCAAACAAGATGGCATTTTATGGTTTTGGTAAGGTTGCACCTGTGCTATATTCTTTCTATGTTCCGATAATAGATTAAATGGTGCTTCATGAAATGATCCAACTTAGGTTTACAAATTTGTGTCAATATTTTAAACATGGAGGTCATGAATTTTTGAGAAGCAGTCACTCATAAAAGTGTTGTAAACCAGAGGGCAAACTGAAAGCCAAAAGGCTGAGAGTGAGTTGTGTGTTTGTGCAGCGGAGTATGAAGTGAGCAACAGAGATTCAAACACAATCAATAGATAAAATTATGTATGTGTCTGCCTAAATGCATGAAGACTGTTGAGAATGTAGTGATAATTTCAGTAAAATTACATTTGCCACACAGTAATGTTATCTCACACAGAGTACATCAGAAAAGGTTTTTCCCCTCTGGTCAAAATGATTTGTTTTGTGACTTGAAGATTACATTGACAATTTCATTGAATGATATTAGAAAGGGTAGTGTATTGTTATTATTTTTTTTTTACAATTTCCAAGTGTGAGAAAGGGAAAGAGCATAAAGGCCACAAAAAATCTAGGCAAAGGAAGGAGAAGGTTGCCTGGGGACACATTTATAAGAATCACCACTGGTTTGTTGTTGAAACATCAAAACAAATTTTCTTGAGGGAAAGATGATGCCTATGAAGTAAGGGAAGACAAAAAAAATTAAAACCTCTGTATGAGATTTATTTAAAATGGCAGTTAAAGACCAATGTCATGATCAAGTAGAGATTCTGAAGATAATTAAAACCTTCAATGAAAAGCAAATCAAAAGTGCAAAAGACCTTCAGGGTACAACGCCTGCTCAAATATTAACCTCATGAATGAGTCATCAAAACTTATTTTCCCTGTTGCGGTTTACAAATGAACTTCTAAACAAGGCTGCATTGTGAAAATTACTATCTGTTCTGAATCTGGCCAATTCAGAACAGAAACTACATGTTTTGGATGATTCAAATAAAATAATAAAACAATAAAACAATATAAGAAAGAAAAGGTTCAAATGTAAGAAAAGCATGCAACATCAGAAAAGTAGAGTAAATGTGTCCTCAGATTCACAATGGTTCCCTTCAAGAGATAAATCTGAAGATTTAGAATAAGTCTCCTTTAACATAAATAAAATTGTAGATTTGTGTGCAGAGAGAGGGGTAGACACCCACAGAACTTTAACACTCTTGAAAGAAGAACTGAGGAAAGTTTCCCAAACAATTTGTACAAAGGTGAGCCAGCAATCTTTAACTGCAGATTGCCAACGCTTTTCTTTGGGCTTCATTCTTTTTTGTTTGTTTTTGAACATGTGAAACGCCCATCAAACACTGATGCTAATCATATATCTTTAACAAGTGTAACCACTTTTTACTTATTGAAACTGGGTGTCCTAACTTTTGCAAACAACAAAAATGTGCAGATGCTAGTAATGTGGTTTGTAGTTCCTTCATTTTCTTAGTTTCAAAGTGTTGTTTGTGAAGGTCCCCTATATAATCACTGTCAAGTGTGCTTGTTTTTAAATACCTAGAGGTATAATAGTTCTTTTGTCTTTCCACAGACATAAGACAACACACTTGGATTGCTCTGTGCATGTGACCTTTTTTCAGTGTGAAAACGCTTGACACCAGTTATCACTTCTGACATTATTCCTGGAAAACAATGGCCCTTTGCAGATAACAGAATGCCTCGCTGCACTCCAAGAAAACAACCTGAGCAGATGGTGTGGTCAGTTCAATGAGCGACACACATTTCTCTTCTCAAAACCACCTCACTTATGCATTCATTCTGTCTGGTATGTGCAGGTAGTTTAAGCAAATACAAGTGCATTTGAATAAATTAGAATGTCATTGAAAAGTTAACACATTTCAGTACTCATAAATATCCATCCCTCACAACTGGATAGGTCTAGAACTTATTTCTGTGAATATTTTCAATGACTGGCTTAGTTAACTTCAATTTATAATTAAGTTTCTCCGGAAATGTAAGTATTAGGTAAGGCAACTACAAAAAAGCAGTTTTTATAAATAATGGTTATGACTACAGCCTACACCATCATGGGAAGACTGATCTGTTGAAAATTGTCCAGCAGACAGTTACTGACATTGTTCACAAGAAGGCTAAGCCCCTAATGATCATAGCTTAACACGTTAACTTTTCAGAGTGCTACATCCAAGGACATTAATGGAAAGTTGAGTGGAAGGTCGAAGTGTGATGGCAAAAAGGTGTACTTTTTTATTGAATTACTGAAACAAATGTTACATTTTTGGTATTGAAAGTTATTACAATGCACTTGCACAACTTTATATGATTTCTACTTAAATTTTCAAGAAACAGTCATAGAATTACATCCTTGAATAAAGAGAACGGACACAGGGAAGTTGAAAATCTTACAATGTATATAATTGACACAATATTGCAGGTACAACAGCAAATGAGACATGTTATTGTGGATATTTCTCTAGCTCTTTCTGACACCTGTTTTCACCATAGTAACAAACTCTCAACAGATTTCTGATAACAACAAAATTAAAGTAAATCTAAACAAGAAATAAAGCATTTCTTTTCCTCATACATTGGTGCCATTTTGACACACAATTCTCAGCTCAGAGTAGATGGACACTGTTTTTAAGATGGATAATATGGATTGCATTTTTGCCACCTTCAGTGCATTGCAAAAGTGTTCATACAGTAGAGGCAAGCAGAAAACCAAATTAAATCCATCCAATTTAAAATTTGCCATAAGTCCAGTGGTGGACAAAGCAAACAGGTGGGAAAGTGTGCTCTGGTCAGGTCAGAACAATACTGAACTTTCCGGCCTACGTGTAAACCACAATGTGTGAAGGAAAACTGACAATGTGCATCATCATAAACACAATGTTCACTCAGTGAAAAATGGTCACGGCAGTATCATGCTGTTGGGATGATTTATTTAATTTAGTATGGGAAAACTATCCGAAGTTGGTGGAAAAAAGGATGGACCTAATGCAGGGCAATACTGGCGGTGTCACCTTCGATCACAATACGGACCCTAAACATAAAGCCTAAGATAACATGGAAGGGTTTAAATAAAAGCATAATCATTTGTTAGAATGGTCCACTCATAGTCCAGATATAAATCAAATGGAGAATTTGCACCAAGACTAAAAACTTGCAAACCCTCTCCATCCACTCTGCTGAATATGGAGCTTGAGCTATTTAGGAGAAAATAATGGCAAAAAAAATGTAGTCTTTAGATGTACAAAGCTGGTGGAGACATAGTCCAAAAAAGCTGTAATTACAGCAAAATGTGGTTCTACAAAGAAGAGACTCGGTGGCGCTGAATACATACAGAAACCACACTTTACAATTCTTATTTGTAAAAAAAAAAAAGTAAACAATTTTATGATGTTTATTTCTGTCTATCACAAAAAAAAAAATAAAATTGGAGATTTTTGTTTGTAAAGTGACAAAATGTGGAAGATGTTCCAAGAGGTATGAATACTTTTGCAAGGAAACAAGCAGCTATGAAGGAAGGCAGGGTCGAGGAATACATGCTGACCTGAGATCAGTGCAAACCTTTGTCAAGCTTCTGGAGTTTCATGTTTACACTCCGTCACCATACTCAAACAGGAGTCAGCCTGCCGGACCACATCTATCTGCATACACACATTCCCGAATCAATAGTCTTTTCTGGAAGGTGTTGACTTTCTTATTGATCGAGTACTTTGTGATGTCTTTGTGCAGACAATGCCATTTAGTGGCCTCATAAAAGTGCATGTTTCAGTAAATGGGAGGGGAACAAAGAGAGCAACTATGAGATCAGAAAGTGAATGAGAAAAGGGGTTGAGGTTTGGAGGGGGTTGTGCAAATTTCAGCCGATGACATTGTGAAGGAGTCACTAAAATTGAAGTTATTGTTCTGAAAGGTTGTCTTTGAGCTGGAATGTTACCATAACAGGCTAAGTAATTTATTATGTTTTTTTAGGGCGTTCACATTTATTGTCCGTCATAAACTGAGACCCTTGCAGTGCTACTTGTTCAATGTTAAAATATGTAATTTTCTATCCTCACTAACCAACATCGTACTATTTCTCTCTTTATATCTCTAAACTGACCCCAAAGTATCAAAGGCAGTCACAGGCACATTTCCTAGCCGGGGACAAGCAGAAAGACAAACAGCAACCACTCATTCATTAATAAAGCTCTTTTTTTCAAAAAAATTAAAATATCATCTGAGAGACTTTTCTATCAACACGTGAAAACAAATGCATTCACTTTAACAAAGCCCAAATGGAGTTGGATTATTTCCAACACTCTAGGTGCATATAGAATATGTTTTTTTTTTAACATGTACTTCCATGGACAGTCCCATCTGTAGTAATGACACACTTTAAAAAAATCACATAAATTTAATTTCTCTATTTCCATTTCACTGTCACATGTAATTCTGACAGCACATATGCCATTAATAGAGAATGTGAGCTATTACAGCAGTATTTGAAAATGCTATTTTTGAAAAATGGACTACATTAATCTCCTGTTGCTGTCAGTTTAACAGTGCTCTGTCATACATTGTTAGACCGGAGCATTTTAATAGACCAGAATATTTTAATAGATTTCCTTTCTGTGCCATCTTAACAAGATTTATGCAGACTCCTTTGTTTGTCCCCTTTGCTTTGTCGGTCACAGACAAGTACACACATTCACATTTACGCAATGAACTCATACATACATGCAAGCATTGTCCCCTCATGCTGCATGCGAATTCATTCGAACTGAGCACTGCGTCACGTCTTTGAATTAAAATGTAGTACATGATTTCTTCCTAGCAAGCATCTCATCAGGAAAAGCTATTACGTTTTCCCCAAAACATTCCCTGGAAGGTTGACACATAATAAAGCACTGTGTCATTGTCATCTTTGCCTCACCATCATGAAGAACACTCTAAAGGTCATTATAACTGATGAGTGGAAAAAAAGAAGAGAAAGGAGTTGGATATGGAAATGTTGCAGGGAAATAAATGGCAGATAATGATAGAAATACATAAGAGGGAGAGCTCATTGGATTTTTTACCACAAGAAAACAAAATCAAAAATATGTACACTGCTTAGTCTGCCATTTTTAAAATGTCCATAATTTGCCTTGACTGTGGCAATGACCGTTGCTACACTTACACATAAAACCTACTGCACTAAACATCTGACTATGTGTGCAATGGTTTGGATCTGCTGTGAACCTTAAAAGAAGTACTGGACAAAGTGCTGCAGGAAATTTGTGTTTCTGTTTCTACATACATTTTTGCTCTCTTACAAAGGCCACCTTTAAACTAACTACTCTATCCCACTCTGTCAACTGGGACTTGATCCGGTCATGTGAGCATTAAAACCAGAACCTCAAGTTGATGCTACACAGCCAGCAGGGGAGTGGAGTAAATGAGGGGCAGGGTGGGAGATGGATGTGGTGGTAGCAAAAGGGAGGAGAGGATGGATGGAATGGAAGACAGGACATGTTGCTCCCCTACGTAGAAGGAACATGTCTGTGTGAATATTATGACAACTTTTATTGCAGATTAAACATAAACTGGTGCAAAGTGCTGACGGCATGAGCTCACATTCCCCCGCAAAGAAAGATTATATGTAATAACACCGCAAAGCCTAATGCATCAACAGCTCTAATGGGTCATGTTGTTCTGATTATCCTTTGTGAAAATAATCTTTTGAATTTCTAGTTTGTGTTTTTTGCTTATAGAAACAGTGATGTGATTATTCCAATTAGTGCTCTACTGATAACTTCTAATAAATAAATAATTTCTAAAGATTATAAATGGAGCTCAAAATAGCACATAGGGGCTGCCATAATGCTCCTTTCTCTTTATTCCCACCATGTCAATATCTACATTACTCTTAGCAGTATAGTCTGATAATGTCTTAGATGAAAATATTATTTCAGAAAACCCAAATTCTAGGAACAAAACATTAGCGGATGCCAAAAAACCAACTCTAACAGTGTCATAGAATATCGACAAATAAAGAACAGGATAAGAACAGAAACACAGATGACTACTCATGACTCCATTGTGTTTCAAAACCAAAGAAGGTCCATCAAAGAAATTTTTGTTATTGTTTTTTTATATGCTTACTTTTGGCAAGGCAACTAACCCACAATCTTTCTTCCCTCCCTGTTAAAACTCTTCAGTCCCCCATGTCCCAAGCTCAGTCCCATGTAAGAAGACTATCCCATCAATTATCGCTGAAGCAGCAGGACGAGCAGTGAAACCAAGAGGATGCTGATGGAAGGGAGGCTTTGTGACGCTGAACCTCTCACTTCCTTGTTCCTTGGTGGGTAGGCATAGACCATGGGTTGCTCGGTGACTGGGGCGACAAGGCGTGGCCCCCGGGAACACATGTCATCTGCACACATGCCACTTCCGGACCCGCTGACATCATCACCTACAAAATAAGCACAATTGGTTTTTCTGTAATTATCTATGTGGTATTCAAAATTGATATGTCTTTTCTTTAGGTTCACCTGTCTAAAACTTCAAAGAAAAAGTAAATGAAATTTTGCATGAGCATTCTTTAAAAGCCCAACCTTATTGACTTTCCGGGGAAAAGAATATACAAAAGCTGTCTCATATAACATATGTCTTGGAAATATTAAACACTTTACAGATAATTTAAGGGACCATGATTTCAGTTTAACGTTATCTAACGTTTCCAACCACCACAAACACATCTGACTCAGCATATGAACCAAGAATTTAGAGGAAGACGATAATTATACCCCTGTTACACTGTAGCATATGTGCTTTGTGTTTCAATGGTGCAAAATGACGTGGCTTTGAGCAAATAATAGTTGCCTTTTTATGCAGCTGAAATTGTAGCACATGTAATGCAATCTTCACCTAAGCCGGGCTGCCACAGACATTTTAGGTGTTCAAAAACTCCACGTCACGAGCGAACATGGGCCTGTTATGCAGCTTATCAAGCTGAGTTTTTAAAATATATTACACATTTTATTTGTTATGAAATACAACTTTCCAATTCAGTCTTCTTAAAGCATAATCATTTTTGAAAAATCGTTTTATTAATTAGGTCCATGTACATTCATTCTTCAAGGTTTCTAAAAAGTTGAGGGCATAAAAAGCCTAAATGCTTACACCAGCAGAGACAGACTTGTTTCCAGTGGATGGTCATGGAAAATGTTTTGACTGTCTTTTTCAAATTACTCACTGGTATCCTGAAAGTCGACATCCTGGCCATTGAGGGCATTCTTCAGCCTGTGGGTCATGATCTTCAGCTGCATTATTTGCTGGCGTATTTTCATGTCTGGTTTGGTGATGTCGATTTCCACTTCAGGGTTGTTGATCTGACTGGCCAGGCCATCACCTATCACCTCAGGCAGATACCTGGTAAACATAAACATTTAAGAAATGTCACTCTAATGGGTCACAATACCCAAAATCTTCTTTTTCTTAAAGTTATACCTGTACATGCTTATATGGATTTTGTGTAGTCACTGTGACAGTATAATGGGTTATAGTTTTTTTGCAAACGAATAACAGCTTCTATTTTTGTTATGATTTGCGGGTGTTTTTGGGTTTTGTTGGTCTGTTTCACAGTTAAGGTTTTGAATCGTTCTTCCGTTTATTGTTTTCCTGGTTATGCTTTAGTTTCATGTTTTTCTAGTTGTATTTCTATTAGTTTGTATCCTTGGATTTCCGTTCTGCTCAAGCCATGTTTTGTCCTGTCAATCAACATTTATTTGGTTCACCTGCACCTAGCTAATCTGTCTTCTTGCTTTTCACCTGGTTCACGCTCCATAAATACACACCTGTTCTGTCATTCGTCGCGGAAACATTTTCTGGATCATGCTCATGTCTTGTTTTCTCGATCATGCCATGCCTGTCTTGCTTGCCTCGTCTGCCTGTTTTGTTCCTGCCTCTTTTGTAGTGAATGTTTTGTTAATTAAATCAATTTTCACTTACCGTCATGCTGCCTGCTAGTCTGCATTCCGGGGTCCTCCAAGTCTTAAAAATTTTAAATGTAGCCTCCCTTTCCCCTATAATCATTTACATGGCAGTTTATAGAGATTACACAAACTAATAAAAAAATATTAAAAACTTCGTCTCTCGATGTAGCTGTGCCCTGGTTCAAGTCCCAGCCATGGTGAACTATGCTGCATGCCTTCCCTCTCTCTTCATACCCTTTTCCTGTCTGCCTACTTTCAAAGAAAAATGGCAAAAAAAAAGAATTATTGAAACAGTTTTATGGAATTACTGACAGCGAAAATAACCTCCAGATTAACCAGATATCATTCAAAAATCAATCATTGAAAGGGCAGAGAGTTATAATTCAAGGGGGGATTTTAAATACAAAATTCACATGGTGCACACTAAGGAGAGGTTTTTGCACAACTATATGTTGTGTAAACGTTGGTTGTTGACTTGCAGTTGGTGTTTGCTGTATTTTTGTCTGATCTGTTTTGTCCAGAAATATAGTCAGAAAAAGCAAGGCAAAGCTCAATAATTATTTATTTTATGTTTTGGAAAAAGGTCATATGAAATAAATAAATAAATGGGTATTCTTCCCACTTATTTTGAAAAATTAAAATTAAATTAGTCATTTTTGCTCTTTTTTAAACTGCACCATTATTAAAGAATTGTGAACGGTCTTGAAAAGCAAGCAGGGTAAATGAAAGTTCCTGAAAATAAGTGCCTGGGGAAAATATTCTCATAGTTGAAATGCACCTTCCTGCATGGGACAGATCTTTTTTTTCGGATTTGTACTCCGTATCAGCTGATGCTTATTCTTAAATGACTCGGATTGGTATCTGGAACAAAAAAAGTCTATTTAAGATATCACTAATTGTTATGTTTTAATTTTGCTTAGCTTTCATTAGCATTAGCATTCATTCTTCAACTTATTTGTTTATTTTAAATACACATTCATTTTTAATCCTTACCTGGCACGACTCATGCCATTCCAGCACTTGTCCTCAGCCCCCGTTCCACTGGCCACTCTGTCACTGCAAAGAATCTTTGGTAGAGAAACCCAATATGGCCGCATTTCTTTCAGCTTCATGTTGACATCAGACACCTAAGGCAGAATTGACACGAGATCATTGTTAGTAACAGCAACAAGGCACATTTAAATAGAAGAAGGAACTAAAAACTAGCATTAGTCAGACACAGTGTGCACTTTTCTGACTGATTCAACCAACTAACATTTATTGACTTCTAATCACCTCAGTTTCTGTACAAAGGCAACAATACAAGCTAAAGTGGTTTAATGTTTATGTATGTACATGTTTGGATAGGTCAGGTAAATTCATTGATTCAGCTGGGTAAATACTAACCGACTTTGCTATTTTGTTGGTGCTGCCTCCCAATCTGTCATCGCTGATGACCCTTCTTCTGCTTGTGACACCTTCAAATCCTGAACCAGTGGCTCCTCCTTCACTGAGGCTGCCACATGCCTGGAACAGCTGGTGAAGGCAGAATCAAGAAAACATAAAAAGAGAAGAAGAGGGTAGAGAAAAACACCAGAAAGGGGACAAGTTGATGAAAGGGGTGATTAAAGAGTGACGCAACTAAGTGTTCTCAGTGATAGATTGTGCAACATTGTAAGCAAACACAGAGATTTTTGGTGGAAGTAGAAAAAAAACATTTTTTGTAAAACCAAGAAAGACACATGTTACTGGTTATTTGCATGACCAAAGAGTCAACCAGTGCATTTCATACTCATAGCTCATTGAGTCTTGTCTCCATGGACTGCACAGGTTGGAAACCCACTGCATGGGGAATATTTTCAAACAGAGCCATAAAAATGAAATCTTTGAAACTTCATGCTTAGCAAAACTATATCTGGCATTAGATTTATCAATAAATGATACTGCATTACATTGTTTTGGGATAAAGTTCCATGTGAGAATGAATGTCATTTTTTAAACACAGTGCTTTTATAAAGAGATGAGAATCAAAGGGTCACACCGTGTGTGGTTAACATATTGACACAGGTAAGAGATGTTCCACCAGGCCACAGTTCACCTCGGGCCATCTTGGCCTTTTAGGAAACCTACACAGAGGAAGCTTTGTTTCTCCTTTTGCCATCCACAAGGAGTTCCGACTTCACTAAACAATTCAATGCGGTTTTTTTTGTACTCTTGCCAGTTGCTATTCAGGGCCATATAAAACTCTTGCCCAAACGCCATTATGTCTGTAAATAAAAGTTTGCCTGCAGACTGCATCATGACTTACAACTTCATTTTAAACTAGATATAAGTAACAGTACAATAGTGTCAATGTGGTGAGAAGCACAAAGTGTATTTTATAAACATAATGTGGAAAGACTAGACTTGACAGACAGTACCTTAAAATGTATCACATAGTGGAGACCTTTTGTCTGGGATGCTATTTTTACTTCTTTAGCAAACACATTTAACATTTTCAAAGCCTTTGAAAACATTAAATAGTTTTTTAAGTAAATATTTATGTCAGCAGTAACAAAGACGTCTGTGGGTACAAACATTCATTACTAGTGGACTCATGAGACAGCAGACAGGTGCTAGGTAACCAAAAGGACTACAGCTTCAATGGTGGCCAAAGCAAACATTCAGGTATGAAAGGAACTTGGAGAGGGTATGGTGAAGGACTTTCTGTTGGCATCAAGGAAGTTCTGGAAACCTCAGAAAAGGTATGAAGGAACTATTTCAGGCCATCAATGTTTCTGAGGGGGAGCTAGTAATGCAAAATGAGGATATTGTTGGGTGGTGGAAGGGGCAATTGTATAGGGCTTTAACAAGTCTGAGGACTTCAAAGCTATACTACAATCAGTCATCCACCCATTCAAACACTTGCAGTGGTAGGCTACATTGTAACCACAGCTGCCCTGGAGCACAGCTGCTACAATCGGCACCACCAGGCCCTCTGACCACTATCAGCAGGCAAGATGGATGCAGAGTCTCGCTCAAGGACACAACAATGGCCATGGTTCTCTGGGAATGCTCTGGTTGAGGCAGAACATAAGTATATTGGATGGTAAGATGGAGCAGGAGATGAATAGACGGGTCCTCATCTGCTACTCTGGTCTATTTTAGTAAAGAGCTGGCTTTTCTGGCCAGGTACTGGCTTTCTTGGTAGCATTTCATCAGCTTGTCCGATTGGGGCTAAAAATGGCTGATGTATGACGTAAACAGCCTGCAGATCACTGATTGGCCATGAGTGTAGTCAGCTTTATGTCAGCAGAATGAGAAAGTGTTTGTCAAGGTAGCAGAGAGAATGACAAGCCACAGATTTAACCGCACACCGCAATGCCGAGTGAGTACAAAAATATTAAGGACCACCATGGCCAGAGCAGGTCAAACCGATAGCTGTGGCAGAAGTTCAAAAAAACTGTTGGAGGACATGTTGTGTGACAGTTAATCTTTATTTTACTCTGCATGTTTGCACTTGAAACGTTTGTCATGTTTGGTAGGCTCACACTAAACTATAAGGCAGTAAGGCTCGATAGCGGCACAGAAGAAGATGCTGACGGGTTGAGGTGGAGCTTTAAGCCAGCCGAAAGATATTGAGACTAAATTGGGGGGGGCGAGATTAATTACTCCAGATATTCTGCGGATCCACCTCGAGAGTTGGTCATAGAGCTTAAGTGGGAAACAAGTGTGAAATACTGATTCATTACTAAAAAAAACAGCTGCAGCACATGAGTCCACCAGTGCAACTTCCTCTGGTGTCCAGCTAATCTGTTAAACCTAATGATCAGCAAAATTCCATCAAGATAAAATGTTGAAGAATGGTGAACACGTTTGAATGCATTTGGAGATTTAATGTGGGGATTCATCAACACATATTTTTTGTAATTGGTCAGTTGAATGTTGCCAAGTTATGATTCATGCCCCTTTGGTTTTGCGATCCCAACTGCACGTTTTGATAGGATATATAGCTTTGTGATCTTACCAGATAGACTTGAATGATGCAAATAATAAAGTGAACTATAAAGGGTGGTTTTGTGGTTGCATGCCTATTGTCAAACTATGATCATAAAAATGTTGAAACAGTCTTTAAGGTCTCATGGATAAATAGGCACTAAATCATGTAATTTTATAATGATCCAAAAACTTGTAAGATGAAGAGAACTGCAATCCAATATCTCTTTTAATAACACCTAAAATACAAGGCAAAAACACAACTGCAAAAATCCACCTTTAAATAAACAAAAATATTGAGTAAAAACATGGTGAAAAGACCTTTAAAGCTTGTTTTTTATTTGTTGCATACTGTAAGAAATATTTCTAATTTCATTCAAGATCTTCATCTCTGCAGGTAATAAAAAATTTTAAGAATTTTAATTTAGACAAGTTTCATTTCAGGATGTGATTTACAGACAAGCATTATATGAATTTAGTTCTTTAATTAATTATTCAAAATTGACACCTGTATTGATTGTACAAAGTGAATACAAAGCTCAAAGGAGTACATTTCTCATTTAGAAGACACAAAGCAGACTCATTTGTAGTCAAGTCTTTTCTTGGTTTAGCCTACTTAATTATATGAAACTCATTTACATAATGCTAGTAGCAAGTTTTGACCATCACAGACAATCAGTAATTGTCTTGCAGTCCATGGGAGGATATAAAGATACTGCCACGAGCAGACAGAATTGTTATCAGTAAAATAGGAATAAACATGGCATTACATATTTTGACTTTTGTTGTTTTTTAACTACATATAAAACTTTATGGTTCAACCATTCTATAATTTTTATATCTTTTTCCCACTTGTAGTAAAACAGATTTTGTAGTTGATGCAGCTGTTTAAAGGTGTATGTGTAAACCAAAATGTAATCTAACCTTGCTGTTGATGGTGGGCATGTTGTCCATCACAGTGGACATGGCTTCTGATATCTGATTTGGGAGGGAAAGGATCACGCTATCCACATCATTCAAGCGACGCTCTCCCACCTCAATCATTGTATCTGCAAAGCATTAAAAAAGAAGGAGCAATGAAAGAGCAACTATTTTTCAGGCAGTTGTGAATTGACATATTGGGCATCTTTTCAGCAACCTTTATTGATGCTGTGTTTTGGGCTGAAGCTCTGAGCAAACATATGAAACAAAATATGGATAAACTCAATCCATATCTCAGAATTAGGGGTGTCACAAAAATCAGGCTTTGGTGTACCTTTATTTGAAATCATGGTTTGGTACATTGAAATCAAAATAAAGAAAGATACAAATGTCCGTCCGTCCGTCTGTCCACCTACCTACCTACCTACCTACCTACCTATATAGTTATATATATATAACCATATATATATATATATTAACTATAACTATATATATAATATATATATATATATATATATATATATATTATATATAGATATAGATAGATATGTATATATCTATCTATATATATATATATAAAGATGTATATAGATATATATAGATATGTATATAGATATATATAGATATGTATATATATATATATATATATATATATATATATATATATATATATATATATATAGATATATACATATCTATATATATAAGATATTTTAGAGTTGTTTTAATATACTGTAGATGATACAGTGTATGAGTTGTACCTAAATGCACCAGGAGGTAAAGCACAACAAGTGGACCACGTGGGGTCACCTCCCACCAGAAAGATTCTCAAAAATATACTTTATACAGACTATGGTCCATGTCTGCATCTATATTCTGTAATGCAGAATATTGCATTGTACATTGTATATTGTACATTGTAAATTGTAAATTTGTATATTCTGTAATGCAAAAACAGAACAAAAGAGCAAAGTGTACCGGAGTCAAATTCCTTGTTTGTATGCACGAACTTGGCAATACAGCTGATTCTGATTCTGATATAGATGGTATTTGGAGCAGGTTAAATGCAAATGGGAGGCTAGGCTTGTACCTCAGCTTTACTTTACTTGCAAAAGTCATGCTTACATTTGGCTTTACTTCTTTTCAAGTGAGTAATTAATTCAGTAAAAATAAGCTATGTACCTTAACGCCTTTAAACATTAGCTGAAGTGACACATTTGTCGTTTCACTTCAATGTTTTTCAGTATAATGGTGGACATCAGTGAGCAGAAAAGATGCTAAGTTATTGTTTAACTTGTCTGGGAGGCACCTAAAACTCACAAAACACGTTTGTTTGGCAATTTGCTGCTTTTATTGCACCTTACATCCGAGAAGTCGCTATGACTTTCTTTAAAGCTGGGTCTATTTTTCCATAAATGATAGTGTGGATGTTGTTCAAGCTAAGACGTCTGAATCCATCTCGAAGCAGATCTTCGTGATAGTTGGGACTCTATAAACTCTGCTTTGTTTTGGTGCTGGCTTTAAAAGTTGGCAGGAGAACCTAGAGTGGCGCACTTCAGTTCTGGACAGAAATATTCTGCATCTTCTCTAAATTCTTAAAAGAATGCTATATTTGTTTGCTACACTCGCATGGCAAACTGAAAGACTTGAACAAAAGTGTTTTGGCTTGAATACATGTACACCCCTGGCAATATGTGTTTGCGAACTGACCTGCTAGATGTGACCATTCTGTGTGGAGGTCAGCCTGATTGGCGAAGCAGCCCTTCATGACATTGCTACAGTAGTTGGCGCAGGGTTTAGCAGTGGGCATGCCACGACAGTGCGGACAGTAAGTCATCCTCATAATAGCTCCCATGCACTTCGGGCTCAGTGGCACCTGCGGTAAAGCACAGGCAAAAATAAACATAAGTCCCATGAAAGAACATAAAAACTTTCTAAAAGGAATACCTGAAATCACTGGTTCATAAAACTGGACATTTGTCCACTTGTTTTAGTGGCACACTTATATTCTAATGGAGAAATGAATATTGGATTTAAGAAATTAGTTTTTTTATTTAATGTGAAGAAATACGTTTTTTGCTGAGGCAGTAACAGCCACAGAGCAGTGGGAGGTAAACTCCTGTGCCGACCTTTGAGTTTGTACCAGACTTTGTTCAAGCACCGTTACCTTGGAAACCACAAAGGGAAAATTTATTTTTCTTTTTACATATGATAAAAAGACCCTGACATTGATACAACTGTTCTCTGTCCCCCACTCTGTCCTGCCTCCCTCTTCCATTTCTCTCTGTATTTCCACAAGGCCATTCCCAAAGGGGAAGAGGCCTTCGTGCGTGAAAAATGAAACTGGGTTAATACCAGTAAGCTCTGTTCACAAGAGAGTACAGCTATGCATACAAAACCTCAAGAAGTATGTAGCGTGTGTCTATGTGCAAGAGGGAGAAAGAAGGAGAGAGGTGGAATGAACCCAGCTACGCATACAAAGCTCTTCTAAGCTGACATCTGGGCCAGCTTGATGCTTTTACTGAAAACCCCTCCTCTAGCAGCAAAGTCCCAGTTAAAACCACATTTTATCAAATTTAAAGTAAAAATAGGGCAATAGTAGGGGTATGATAGCAAGAAAAGACAAAGACATGTTTTACAAAACATGGAATGTGCTTAAGTCAACTTGTCATTAAACTAAATTACCTGAAAAAAGAATGAATTGCCATGTTAGGGCATTAAGCTAGATCATCTCAAATCAGAAAAAGTGGAATTAAAAAGTAATTTGTGCTAGAGAGTCAAAAAGTGTTCTAAGGAAAAGAGAAGACAAAAAAAATCAACACATTTCCAGATACAATTTCAACTCAAATGACACATGAGTCACACCCTCATTCCTTCACTTCTTCCATTCTTCCATCCATAATGTTGCCCTAATTATCAAGGGATAAGTAATAAGATTGCTTTTTAGGGAGCAGACGATTCAGAGTGGAGTACAGTAATGACTGGGGAGGATGACAGAAAATTTTAGAAATAAAGGTATGAAGAAATATGGTCAACTAAGGTTAATAAAATGCCTGTTAAAAAAGAGGAGGGTGATATTTTTTTAATCTGTGGGTTTAGTAACATCTCATTAAAGTTCAGTTTGGTTTTGGCTTTAGAGATGACTCCGATTGTGAAAATCTTATTTAACTCACATCTAAATGTGTATTAGAAAAGACAATCAGAACCTAAATGATAACATAACTGTGGTATACATCCCTAAAAATATATTTCTTTTGGGGTAGACATGAGACACTTGGTGCTAGACTTCAGATGGTTACCAGTATCAAGCCACGCCAAGGTCTTAAACAGTTACGGTTTCAAAACCGCTAAGGTTTTTAGTAATATCTTTTGTACACTTTAAAGTTCTTTTAAAGAGATGCCAGGGAAAATGCTGGAATGACCCCAATGTTTTATATTTGCTATGGAGCACAAAGTGCCATCCAGTCCCTTCTCCACGTTGCTGTGCACAACTTAACACAACTTAGCTGGCAAAAAAAATAATACCTTCTCATTCAAAGAAGACAGATAAATATCATAAAAAAACATGGACTGTCAATGTGTGTAAACTTAAAGAATGCCATGGAATGCTTTTTGTGGAACTACATTATTCGTCCTTCTTCTCAGAGTAATCTTCTGCATTTTGAAAGGTTGAGGAGGAGCAGAAAGAGGGACATGCCCAGAAAGCAATCTCAAGAAACTTCACTGGTCATGACTCAATCATCTGAGGGTAACACTGTTTTTAAAACTACAGTTGGTAAGCTAAAGTTGGTTTGACAGCTGGTTTAAAATAAAGCCAACGATCATTACCTCAGTAGATCTTTACAATTTATTCAATTTCAATTCAGTTTATTTATATAGCGCCATTTCACAACACATGTCATCTCAAGGCACTTCACAAACGTCAGGTACATACATTTCAATTAATCCTAATCATTGAACAGTGCAGTCAGATTCAGTTATTTATTCAAATTGGATAAAAAGTTTTTCTGTCCAAAGAAACACTGCAGATTGCATCCAGTCAGTGACTTGCAGCATGAGCAATCCGGGAGGAGGGTATTATTGAGTTAATACCGTGATATCATGAAATCATGGTATAATCGCCCAAGGATACCATACAATGAGAATCTTATGCTGGCCCAAGTCTAGTTGGAACAAGAAATGTTTACTTCCCAAGAGCATTCAAAATCCCTCCAAGGCCCTCCAAGGCAACTCTCAAACTCCAGATTGCTCATCTGCAAGCCCTCAGAATTGACAAAGACTACTAGATAGATGTCGAAAACATATTCTGAAAAAACTGAAACGAAAGTTTGGTTGCCTTCGATTTAAGCCTGTTGTAGCTACCTTCACATTGGTGATAGATTCTTTACACACACACAGAAACAACTGTCAAATGAAACTATCTGAATACTCCATATGGTTGCATTTCATGAGATGTGGTTGGAAACCATCCAGTTTTTGTTTGTGATTCCTTAACGTGTTTTTAGAGGGACATACTTTTGTTTTTGACCCTCATAACACTGACCCACATCACTACTGTCTGACCCATAGCTCTGTATTAATATATTTCCTGG
This sequence comes from Girardinichthys multiradiatus, assembly GCF_021462225.1. Taxonomy (NCBI): domain Eukaryota; kingdom Metazoa; phylum Chordata; class Actinopteri; order Cyprinodontiformes; family Goodeidae; genus Girardinichthys; species Girardinichthys multiradiatus. Next base: position 21,945,507 of record NC_061799.1, read on the forward strand.
TAGATCTGGTGTCTCTCTTCTGTAATTAGCATAGATATCCAAACTTCCCATTCTCACTGCAAAAGAGAGTAAGACAATCTAGACTGCGTGCCTCCAGAGTCAGCTGTGCAGCACATGGCCTACTTCCAACATTCCCCTTCCCGAGGGTATAAAACAGACCAGAGAATGTTAAGGACAAAGCAGCTGGCATAACCTAATGCTTTACTGGAAAGAGAGATTGAAACTTCTGGCACAGATCTTTTCTCAACATTTATTTTTACCGTCTGGCGCTTAATTAAGCTTTATTTTTCTACAGTTTCCTAATGAGACAATATCATGTTTTATTACACGCTTCTATTTTTTAATGAATCCTGCCCCACGCAGTAAGAATTTATGCCAACTTTACAAACGGTCTTTTCTGGAAGTCATGAAATGTGCACATACATTGAAATCTTGCTGATTTATGTCAAATTAGCTTAAACCCTCCAGGAGAAGGACACATTTAAGATCTTGAGTCATTTGTCCCTTTCATTTTGCAAGCTTAGTTATAAATAGAAAAGCAGATCTCATTAGTGCCAAATCAGTCAAAAATTACACATTCTCTTTCAAATTTTAGAGATCCTCATTCTCAGAATGTAAAATATTAAGCAAAAAGGGACCTGAGGTTGTATTAAAATAGGAACACATTCGATCATTTTGCATTAGCTCTGCTAATTATTCATGCAATTTTCCCAGCCAATATTGTTTAATGATACATTACCTGGTGTCCTTCATTGTATCCACATATAATCAAATTGATTCAGGGTAGAAAAAAAACCAAAAAACTAAATAAATTATATATATATATATATATATATATATGTATATATGGTTTTATTTATGTAGCACTTCTTAAAAGGTTCTTCACATGGATAAAACCGTACAAAAAATTTAAAATATATAATAAATACAAAAGCAGTGTAAAAAGCAGGAATAAAAAGAATAAGAGCGAGTTCAATGTACAAAAGCTGATTCAATGAAAAAAATGTTTTAAGGAGAGTTTAAAAGAGGACATGGAGGAGGCCTTTCTGATATCAAGTGGAAGAGCAATCCCAAAAAGTTGAGCCCTGACCATGAAACCCCTACAACCTTCTGTTGGAAGCCTTGCTGTGGGAAGAGAAAGCAACAGTTTATTAGATGATCTTAGAGTCCTAGGAGTGATAAGCTCAGAAAGATACACAGGAGCAAGACCTTTCAACGATTAAAAAACTAATAATAAGATTTCAAAGTCAGTTCTGAACCTCACGGATAGCCAACTGCTGCAGGGGTTGTTGTTGTTGACCGTTTTGTTTTTTGTTTTTTTATCCGTAACGAAAAAATCTGAAGGCCATCATTTTGAATGATTGTAATTCATACCCCTGACCACTTGGTGGAGAGTTTGCAAATTAATTAGCTGTAGAGAGAGCTTACCGGATCGGGAAACCCCTCGTTTAGCCTTGTTGACTTCTGATCACTTCCGTGGCAGAAATGTTCCCTGATTTCAAAACTTTGGCTGAAGTGATGCTTGTAATTCTGGTGTCTAGTGTGGTGGCAGAGCGTGGATTCAGCCTCAACAGCAACATCAAAACAGCCACGAGAAGTCGTCTATGTGAGGCAAAAGTCCAAAACCTCATGACTGTAGCCTCTGCAGCAGTGACACTCCATATTTGATTAGACACATACAAGTGTGCAATTCAGGTCCGTGTGGACCAGTAGAAAGTTGTGAGACTGTCTGTTCAGGTCACAGTTCAGGTTTTTTTTTTTTTTTTCCTCTTGCTCTTGGTGGAAGACACACGCGTTTTCTCTCTCTCTCTCCCTCCCTCCCTGCTGATCGTTGCTTCTGCTTTTGTCTGTATTTTTCTCAGAGCCTCTCTTTGCATATCCTCCAAACTTGTAAATTATGGATTCGGTCAGCTGGTCTCTCAACGTAATTGATAAAATCTTTTCGACAGGAAGACAGGGTAAAAGAGAACCCTCTTGTCCAGACGGGACAAGAATACACAATGGATTCTTGGCAGCAGTGGAAGATTGTGTGCCTGACTACGATGTCGGTCGAGGACGTAGAAGATGTGTACATATTTGGACTTTTGATAACAGGGATTTCTGCTTTTTGGAGTTGGTGGTTACCTGGCTTATTGAGTGATTAGCAAAACGTGGGCGGCTGTTCATAGCATTCCAAAGCTGCCTGCGATGATGGATGGAGTCTGTAGAGCGATCAACACTCAGACTGAAATGTTAAGAGAGCAGAATTGCAAGCTGGACACGATTCTTGAACAGAATTGCAGCCTGGCAGCGTTTGGACTCAGAGGTTAAAGGATATAATCTTGGAGAAGTTGTACGCTCGATATCTGCGAAATTACCAGAAATTTGGCTATTTGGATTCGCAATTGAGACATACTAGTAAAACTCTTAAGTTAGTTGGAAATTCACAACTGCCTGAACCACATTTATTGTTTTTCTACATCTGGCGCCCCCATGTGGCCTTGGCAACTTCTGTTAACTGGCTATCGACAAAATATCTCACGACGGTCTTACCCAGCACTCCCCTACTGTGTGCTGATAGGACTATGCAGCCGATTGATAAAACTTCCACATCTCTTCTCAAGGACAATGACGCTACTATTAGTGTTGACAGTCTAATTCTTCAACACACTCAGACTTATATATTCGCACCCTCAAGATTCCACCATACCCTTGCTAAATCTTTACTTATGTGTGTGTTGCTTACCCCTGCTGAGATTTTTTGTACTACTTCAGACTGTATTATGCTCAGAATAGAGTCTGAAATATGATTTTTTTCCCCCTCCTATCTTAATGTACCTAAATGTGTGATTTCATTACTTTTCATAGATTCTCAGATTTCTCAGAAGGATTACCAGCAAAAGCCAAATATTATTAGTATATGAAAATTTGATTAAGGCTGTTTTTACACCAATGAGCAGAGATTTTTAGATTTATTAGAAGGACTGTATTACAACAAGTTCATAACAGTTAAAGCCAAACATTACTAGTATTTAAAAAGTTTGTACTAAAAATGTTTTATACCAGTGACCCAGCTACTCTACTTATACTTCAGTGAGTGCCCATGACTGTTATTATTTGAATGATGGGACCACAACTGCCGAGCATCTGGGCTAGTTAGCGTCTTGTCGATAGAGTCCAGGACATCAGTGTAGCTTTTCACTGGAGATATAGAGGGGTGCCAGGCGGGTACTCTAAACGGGTGCGTTTTGATGTTGCTGTGGTCATAGGTGCAGATTTTTGTGGCTTGCCCATTACAATGTTTTCAAAACGTTTGTCCACGTAGCTCTCCAGGCTATCCAAGGTTTCCTTGCCAGTTTGTTTTATTGTGACAATATGAGACAACTGTCAGTATTTTAAATATTTCTATTTTTGGCTTGTTTTACCTGAACTTGTTGTGTTTATTTGTTTACCAGTATACTCCCATATTACTTACACACAGCTCACGCAAGATAGTAGCCACTCATTTCCCTCTCTGCAAACCAGTTTGTTTTCCAAAGCCCCTTGGATTAAACCCAAACTTTAACCCTGAAGCATTTCAAGCATTGCATTTGTGACATATGACTTAAACCTGAATAATAAAGGTAAAGAACACATATTTGTGGGTTACATACAGGGGTTGGAGAATGAAACTGAAACACCTGTCATTTTAGTGTGGGAGGTTTTATGGCTAAATTGGACCAGCCTGGTAGCCAGTCTTCATTGATTGCACATTGCACCAGTAAGAGCAGAGTGTGAAGGTTCAATTAGCAGGGTAAGAGCACAGTTTTGCTCAAGATATTGAAATGCACACAACATTATGGGTGACATCCCAGAGTTCAAAAGAGGACAAATTGTTGGTGCACATCTTGCTGGCGCATCTGTGACCAAGACAGCAAGTCTTTGTGATGTATCAAGAGCCACGGTATCCAGGGTAATGTCAGCATACCACCAAGAAGGACGAACCACATCCAACAGGATTAACTGTGGACGCAAGAGGAAGTTGTCTGAAAGGGATGTTCGGGTGCTAACCCGGATTGTATCCAAAAAACATAAAACCACGGCTGCCCAAATCACAGCAGAATTAAATGTGCACCTCAACTCTCCTGTTTCCACCAGAACTGTCCGTCGGGAGCTCCACAGGGTCAATATACACGGCCGGGCTGCTATAGCCAAACCTTTGGTCACTCATGCCAATGCCAAACGTTGGTTTCAATGGTGCAAGGAGCACAAATCTTGGGCTGTGGACAATGTGAAACATGTATTGTTCTCTGATGAGTCCACCTTTACTGTTTTCCCCGCATCCGGGAGAGTTACGGTGTGGAGAAGCCCCAGAGAGGCGTACCTCCCAGACTGTTGCATGCTCAGAGTGAAGCATGTGGGTGGATCAGTGATGGTCTGGGCTGCCATATCATGGCATTCCCTTGGCCCAATACTTGTTCTAGATGGGCGCGTCACTGCCAAGGACTACTGAACCATTCTTGAGGACCATGTGCATCCAATGGTTCAAACATTGTATCCTGAAGGCGGTGCCGTGTATCAGGATGACAATGCACCAATACACACAGCAAGACTGGTGAAAGATTGGTTTGATGAACATGAAAGTGAAGTTGAACATCTCCCATGGCCTGCACAGTCACCAAATCTAAATATTATTGAGCCACTTTGGGATGTTTTGGAAGAGCGAATCAGGAAACGTTTTCCTCCACCAGTATCACGTAGTGACCTGGCCACTATCCTGCAAGAAGAATGGCTTAAAATCCCTCTGACCACTGTCCAGGACTTGTATATGTCATTCCCAAGACGAATTGACGCTGTATTGGCCGCAAAAGGAGGCACTACACCATACTAATAAATTATTGTGGTCTAAAACCAGGTGTTTCAGTTTCATCGTCCAACCCCTGTAGCTGCTTGGCATAACAGGGAGAAGGGGAAATGAAAATATAGATTTTTTGCTTTGTTTTGTTTTACTGTTATTAAAACCTCAGGGGAAACATTGTGGTTGCTGTCTGTCTAAGAGCATTTTGTGTTGGGTCCTTTATCCAACACAATGCCCACACATTTATGGCACTTCTGGCATCCCAAGTTGTCTAAAGTCATACATTTGTGACTCGAGTCTATATTCTAAGTCAAATGGCTGGTGTCCAAGCCTCTAGTCACTGTGCAACTATTGTAAAATTACATCATAAATCATATGAGGTACCACTTTTTGTCCTTCTCCTCTTTTACAATTTATTGCTAAATATAATGCCAGGCCTTTTATTTCACAGTGTGAAAAAATTTTTTTTAATTTGAAATGCAGATTTCACACTAGAACTCCCAGGGCTGTCAATTTGACGGTTTTGAAAGTTTGACATGCCATAACTCGGGTTTATTAAAACTCTTATCTTCCTGTCATCCTGACTTTATCTAAACCTCTCTTGTGTATTCCTATGTCTCTATTTAAAAAAAATAACAAAGTATATAAAGGTTCTAAGTATTTCTACCTCTAACAACCACAGCCGCTATTTTGACGGCCCTATTATTTACATTGATATTTTTTTCCCGCGGCTGAGTATTCGCGCGAGCGTTGCCTAGCATCCGCCACTCTAGACGTAGTCTAAGAAGGAGATTGTTGGCATCCTATAAATGGCTTCTAGAAGGATATTTTCTGCTCAAGAGGCATTGGAAATGCTTGAAAAATTACATGTTTGTGATTCTGGGGTCGAGAGGGATTCTGACGGCCCTTGGTCAGCATTCAGTTCCAGTGACAGCGGGTCAGAGAGTGAGCCTCCCCCCGGCTAAAAAACACGAGTCGTCCCATTAGCAGGAGGTTGTGCCGCATTATTTCAAGGTAGTAAAAGACTAGCCTATGTAGCGATTTTATCATTTTAGGCTATAGTTTACAGATTAGTAAACTAATAATATATAAACTACAGCAACAGTGCCACAATCAGCGCAGGTTCAGAGATAGGGAGACGAGCCAGGTGCCCAGTGCCCAGCTATAAACCCAGCAAACCAGCTCACTGGCAGGAGAGAAACTAAAAACAAGGTACTGATAATGGAAAAAGAAATACACAATAAGTTAGGTCATAGATATAGTAGCCGAGTAACAACAATCTATTCTGCGCTTTACAGTGTTTTCATCGCAAGACGAGTGCGCACCTGAGAAGTAGGAGGAAATAGGAAAGGATGGCACTGTGTGGACAGTGGTAGGGGAGGAAGAAAGTAGAGGGAGGCGTCAGAGCCAGAACGCGTTGACAGAGCGCCAGATCCAAGATGCCCAGACCGCATTCCTCTGCTTGGTGGATGCCGAAATGCACATCCACGTTCAGGGCTGTAGTGTGGCTGAGGCCCGCAGAGTTTTAGGAGATGATTCCTCCTCAGACATGAGTGTGGATGAGCTGAAGGCATTTTTAGCACTGGTTTATGTCCGCGAAGTGAAAGGAGGGCGTAACATGGAGCTGTCCAGCTTTTGGTCAGATTAGTAAAGCTTTTTTTTAAAAGCTGTATTATTTTTCAGTACTATTTATAAATAATAATAAAGCATAATAGGTTTCGATTAAATACTATTATTATTTCCTGTCCAAACCATAATTTTATAGCGTGCAAGAAAACCTTTAGCATTCTGACCGCTTGTAATGCGATGACTCATCACCGCCCTCGCATCCAGAATGCTCGCCGCCAAATTGACGGACTTGGGAGTTCTAGTAGTGTTAGAATTCTGGGAGTCCTAGTGTTAAAAACTCACATCTTGCTTCTTTTCCCCCACAATCTACAGTATATGTGCAATTTGGAGGTGTGCATGTTTCTACCCAGCTGGCAACCACATAGAGCACAGCACATCTCTATAATTAAGAGGGTTGAGCATAGAGCTTTTTTCCCTAGTTAACTTTTTGGTTTTCCTTTTTTCAGCTGCTCAATTCCTTTTAGTATGGCAAAAAGTGGCAAAAACCAATGCACATAGCAGCTGGAGTATAAAAAGCATTAGAATAAATCAGACTACTTTGACCATGTCTAGCCAGGTTTTGGTGTGATTAGATTGTAGTCATGGAATGAGGTCAGCATTGGTACTCCTCCTCTGATGACCAAGCCACACAGGTGCATGTGGGCCACACCTCAATATGAGAGCAACTAATGCTGCTGGACATGTGCCAGTGACTTTGCTCCTTCTAACAGTGGCAGAGAGAGGCATGCCAGGCCATGCTGCCTGGCTCTCAACACCTTCTGCCTGTGCCAGCAAGACCATAAATCACAAAGTGAAATCTGAAAGGATGGGGAAAATTCTTTATGTGAGGTCACACAGTTTGTTTGTTTCTTCTTGGCATTTCTTGTTTCATGCTTCTATACAACATCACCTTGCGATTTTTGATCAAGAAAAGATTGCTAAATTCATGCCTTTTCTTGCTAAATGCCCGTCTCCTTTTCTCTTAGGGGTACTTCTCTCACCGCTCTCCTTATCCAGTGCCTGACAAGAGATAATTTTAGCTGTGGCATCAAAACTGGCTCAACCACGAAATGATTTCTTGGTTTTGCTCCAGTCTTAACCTTACTCTTGTGTTATGAGCAGAGGGAACAATTTCTCTTGGGATATATTAACCCTCCCTACATTCACAGGAAACATTTTTCAGTTTGGATTTGACATTAACTGGTGTTGCAGGGGATGATGGTCCACACTGCAAGCCATACTTTATAGAGTCAAGTGCTTCTACCACCATTAATCTGCCACAGCTACTGTTCATATGCAGTGGTAAAACTGGCATGTGTGGGTCTGTTTGAGCTTAGATGTTTACATCAAGCAGCAGAATAATAAGCATCACTATGGAGAGATACACACATACATTTAGCACACTTATATTAATAAAAATGTTGCAAAACATAGCATTGTAAAGTATAACGTAGCATGATTTTTTTAAAGCAGTAAAAATAATCTTCTAAGATGGGGAAAACAGGACTAGAAACGTAGAATCTGCAGTTTTGAGTGTTGAGGTTTACCTGTAACACTTTGCCCACCACTTCTCGACTGGTATTTAGTCCCTGAAGGAATGCACGTGCTGCCACAAATGTACGTGTGACCTGTGTTGTCACTTTATGGGGTGCCTCGCCAAAAAGTCGAAGTGTCTCTATTTTCTTTGATACACACTCCTGGTAGTCCTCACCTGTAATAAGCAGAACATATTATCTAAAACGTACAGTCTAGGTAGAGCATTGTATATATTGCAAATGCTTTAATTCATAGGACACGATATAAGTTGACATATTTTTTTTTTCATACACTCCTTAGGAATGATTTTAAAACAACAAAAATATCAACATGCTAATTTGTTTGATTTTACTTGTTGAGTTCTAGCTTCAGCTTATTGATTGTTCTTGTTGAATACCATACAAAAATAAAGCTTACAACCAAATACCCAATCACTTCAAGATCATGTTGTCATGTTGTTGCAAATGATGTAAATAAAATAATTTTACATGAACAGTGTTTTCTTTCTTTTCAAGGACTCTCACAAACATGACCACATAACAAATTAAGAGTTGTATGCTTTTCTTGCCATTATTGTACTCCCAAACGTTTTGCAAAACTATTTTGCAGGCAGGACTAAAAAATTTGTGTTTTCTTAAAATAAGAAATAATCTCAGAGAAAGGGGCTGTCATACGTTGAATTTTCTGATTTTTAAAGCAGCATGTGATAATTAACTATTCTGGCTGACAATGACAATGACATTCCACTTTATTAATTACTTTAAGCTCAGTTACAAAACATAGCTCTGTACACATCAGTTTTTCAATTGAAAATTTGTCAGTTATTTTATTTTTTTTAAAATCCTGCATAATCCCTGTATTTAACAACATCCATCTCCATCAACCTACTTCTCTGGCTTCGATGAAGTAAGCATCACCACAGCATGTTGCTGCCATTAACATGTTTCACTGCGGGGATGATGTGTTCAAAGGTTTAATGTTCTGTTACACAAAGCATGTTGCATACAGGCTTGGTCTCAACTGATCATAGCACCTTCTTCAAACATGTCTGCTGGGTTCCCTTAACGGCTTGTGGCAAACTGCAAATAGGAGTTCTAATGGCTTTGTTTTACTATTGACTTTATAGCCACTCTTCTATAAAGGCCAGGTTTGTGGAGCTTCTCTGATTAATGCTCTCCTTGTCTGGCCCAACGGTATAGGTGAACTCTATTCCTGAATAGGTTTGCAATTGTACCATCCTCCTTCCATTTTTTAAAGATTGATTGAACAGTGCTCTGTCAGATATTCAGAGATATGCACATAGCTTATAAACTAAACCTGCCTTAGACATCTCCACAACCTTGTCCCTAAGCTGTTCAGTGTGTTCATTGGTCGTAATGTTCGAAAATGTGAAAGAATTATGTTGTATAAATACTGTAGCTTCATTGGCATACTTTAAATCTGTCTTAAAATATCAATGTTTGCAAAGCACTCTTAACAAATAATTTGTTCTTTAGCAGAACACATCGCAAGTCATCATCTACTGCAATAATTTTATATTACATGAACTTACCCAATGAACTCTGTTTATTTGCCTGGTAAAAGAGCTTCTCCAGCAGCCTGGTCCAGAATTCATTTAGCACCTCTTCCAGATTGACACTGGCACGTCGGTAGTAGTCCCTCAGATCCTGGTATAGGTCATGAAAAAGCTGGGAATTTCTGGAGTATAGAACGCCCCATGTTGAAGTGAAAGTATCCTGAAGGGTTATCATGGACCTGTTCATCAAATCATCCATGTAGCCTAAAAAACACAAACAAATAAATACATTTAAATCATAGTTATATTGCCAGCAAATATAACCTTGTTAATTAGCCACTTTGTTCTACAAATTGTTGTTGCTCAAAAAACATAATCATGTAAAATGTGAAGAATTTGATTTGACTTTATTTGATTGGGAAGGTTTAGTTGAAGCTAAAAACGTCTGTGGAGACGTGCTCACATTTCCAAATGGTATAATAGAGATCTGACCTTCGAGATGAAGTTGTTTTTTTATTCATTCTGCATTTTAAAGGTTTACATTTGCTTGGCAGAAGTTCGGAAGACACAAAGAAAGGTCTGTTTTTAGAAAAAGACAGGGTCACTGGTGACAGAAACAGGAGCATATGAAGTGAAGTTTCACTGTAGCAGAAACATAAAACCCACATTTAAAAGAGCTAAAGTGAATCTCGGCATTTGAGTTACATAATGATTTAATATGCTAAGCTCATACTGCCCCATCTGTGTAGCATAATTTAAGCACTGGCCTTGTTAGACACCACATATCAGTTCTGCTTTTCCCACTTAGTAAGAAAAAGAAACAGTTTGCTGCTTTCTTCTGATGATTTATCATGCTTCAAGGTAGAAACAGGACACTCACTGAAGCTGTTGATTTTTAACAGGTCTGTATACCCCAGAATATTGATAAAGACAACATTCTGTCATGTGGGTGATTCATATTTCACTTCACAGAAAAACCACCACTCATCAATTATTATTTCATTACTATTTTCTCTTTTGAGTCTACACATCTGTTGCTAAAACTAGCTACCTCCAGAGATTTCCCTTGTTCCAATTCATACTGAGAACAATGTCAGTAAACACATTTTGCAACTAATGTTTTAACTTCACGGGGTTGATTTTTCCAAGTTACAGGCTACTAGTATTTGGTATTTTGTCTAAACTATATATAGGATTATTTTAACAGACTCAGGATGAAATGTTTGTCCATTGAGTTTCAAGCCTTTGAGCGTTTTCTTGTCCAGGTATTTGGCAGCACAGGTTTGAGGGGTTGCTGCTTTGATTGGAATAAAGAAATACAGCCAAATTAAATGTCTGAGGGGAAAAGAAGGAGTATTTTCTGAAAGAGAGACATTGTGAGTTAAAAAAAAAGTGCAGTGACAAATAATATGTCCCCTTACAGTTTGGTTTTTGGTTTTTTGCAACACTCTATTACAATTACTGTAATTGAACACATTTTAATGTAATTACACAATACCGTTTTCAAATGATTTATTGATTTATAAAGAAAGACTATTTTTGTCTCTTTCTCACTGTTGATTCATGAACACTAACCTTGACTGAGGCAAGTGAGGTCAGCAGTGCTTTAAAATGTTCTGGCTTCCTTTGTGACCTTTTGGAAGAGTTGTTGATGAGGTCTTGAAGTAATGTTTGCAGACTGACACACTATTCCATGTTTTCTCCATTGTGGCTCTTATGGTTGGTTTGTTGTAATCTTACAGCCTTAAAAATGGCTTTGCAGCCATTTCTATACAGTTATATGTCAGTAACTTTTGTTTCTCATCTGTCTCCGAATTTCTTAAGATAATAAGATATATATATATATATATATAAGATAAGTGAGATTTTCGTAAAATTCATTAATATACAGTATTCATACATATAGGTTATATGTTAAAGTTTAAGTGTATTTAAGTGATTGATGAGATAAAGAGAACATTTCCAGTTTATTGCAAATGTTTGCAGTAAACTTGTTATTACCTTAATCTTTTCTGAGATTAATTTATCAGAAATGTCACAGCAGTAAGTCGGTAAATCAATTGACTGCATGACACAGCAACCCCTTCATGTTTTGTTTTATTTCTTGTCATCTAAACATAAAAAAAAAACTATCCAGGACCTGCCTAATATTTTCTAAAGTCAGTAGAAGGGCAAGTAGAGGCCAGAATTAAAGCTACATTAGATTCAGTTGTTCACCTAAGAGGGCAACATACCTTCACATAAATACACGCACATCAACTATATCCCCACTACAGAGTAGGCAGAGGGCATGCAGACAAGACTGATGCAGTTAAATGATTCACCTTTCTCTTTACACTGGTAATTTGTCAGTGGGATCTGGTAAATGGCATCATGCTGTTGGAGTGACAAATATCATTAGCATGATGCAAAATGTTTGTGTATGCCTGTCTGTGTTTTGCATGAGGAAGTTATCTCTGTTTGTGTCGCTATGGGAACCACTAAGAGAACCACAAGCTGAAAGATTTCCATGTTTTACTCCCACTTAGTACCATGCATCATTAGGGCCTCGCCCAGGATTCAAAATTTTGCCTATTTTCTAGAGAGAATGTTGATGAATATATTATCTCTGATGCAAATACATTGTATACATTTAAATGTACACTTAAATGTACACCTCTTATCCAGGTATTAGAATATTTTACATTGAAGTACATTGAAGTGCATACAACTGTATGCACAGCATATATGCTGTGCAGGCAAAAAGATAATACAAATATAAAATTGATCGATGTAACATTTATGGAAGGAAGACAAATATTGTCACAGAGGCTATAGGGTTAAATGTAAACACATGGTGAATATACATGAGGTGAGTATAAATAAGTATCGGCGATTTTGCATTTGTATATGTGTATTTTTCTTCTTTTAGATATCTGATATCTATATATATGTATAATCTTGTAAAATTCTGCCCTTCTTTGAGACACCAACCATAGGAGCAACATACTTCGAGGAATGTTCCAGCGTAAATTGGTACCACTAATTTTTGATGAATGTGGCACTGGATTATTTAAAGACACATAGCATGCTTGGTGCGACGAGTTGTGCCATGCGGGAGGGTGGGTGGCCGGCATCCTGGCATACCTCCGGTGTTTGAATGTGGAGTTGGCGTGCAGGGGCTGGGGTAGCGTTGCGTGGGGCCCTTGCCTTGCCATTGTGGGTTGCTGTGCAGTGGGGCCGGGACGTGGCGGGGGTGCTTGGAGCGGGGCTGTGTGTGGTGCTTGCACTGTGTGGTTGTTGCTTTGTCGGCTTTTCAGGGATGAAGCTCACCTGTGGGGGTGTCCCCATGTGCTGTGGGGAGGGGATTCATGGCATTTGGGCTCGGTGGCATGTGTTGGATATCTGTGTCCTGGTTGGGGGTGACCCTGTGGGGAAATTCATGTTGGTGTTCAATGGGGGAGGGGCTCATGGGGTTGGGATCGGAATTCATTGTGGGGTTGGGACTATTATATCATATGGCGGCTCGGGTTGGTGGGCTAGTTTGGACCATGTAGACCCCTCTTTTGTACATGGCCCCCTCTCCTGTTGAGGATGGGGGTCATTTGGGACTGGGGTCAGGGCGGGGGGTCGGGCTCCAGGCCGGGGTTGCTCAGGTTCAGGCACGAGCCCGGGTTAGCACCTCTTGAGTCCGGGGGCTGCTAGTCCCTATGGGATATTGGCACCTGGACCTGGCAGTATAGAGTATTTATGGGGAGTGTGAGTGAGTGTACAACATCCATCGTTGTTTGTCTTTAGGTTGGGTGCGTGGGTGTGAGTGTTTTTATGTGTACGCATGAAGGTGGGAATGTGTGAAGGTGGAATGACTGTGTGTGCCTGTGTTTCGTGTCAAGTTGGTTCTTGGGCTGCTCCCTCTCCTGGATCAGTTTAGGCCCCCCATCAAATGTGGGGCCTATTTCCTCCCTGCCACACTCCCTGCCAGTGGTTGGTGTCTCTGCCTGCTGGTGTACTTGTGGTTCTCGGTATCTGGGGCTGGGTGCTTTGGTGTGTGCTGGCTCACACCTGGTGGTGGCTGCTTGCCGGGGCCTGGACCCCCAGGCTCAGTCGGGCCTCTGCTTGGGGAGTGATATATCCTGATGTCTCGGTTCTCTGGGTCCATGGCTGGATCTGCTCGAGCATAGACGGCTGCCGGCGGGGCCTGTGGTCTCGTCGCTGCAGCTCCCTGGGGCTTCTGCACTGTGGCTGCTGGGTGGTTCCCCTGGGGCTCTCCTCTGCTTTTCTCTGTGGGGGGGGGGGGGTTGTGGTAGTCCCGGCAGTGGTTCTCCTGGGGTTCTTCTGCTATGGGGGCCCTTTGGATGTCTGTGGCTCGGATCTCCTCCGTATCTGTCCCGGGTCCAGGGGGGCAGGTCTGTGGCTCCTCACACTCACTAATGCATATTTTTATGGATAAACCTTGTATACACAAGAGCGCTCACACTCAGATCCACAGGTGTTTAGAGTCAGGTGTTAATAGATACCCAAATGTTCTAAATTGAATCGCATTTACCACTAAATACATCTTGCATTCATAAGTACCGTGCACTTTTTGGTAAAAAAGCTGGTAATATGAACGTTTCTGCAGGTGTAGAAGCAAGCAGGGTGTTATCTTGTATCCTCTTCATCCTTCTTGCTTTCCTCCATTCTTTTCTCCTTCTCTACCCTTTTCCTTTTTGCCCCACCTTTCTCTCTTTCGTGCTTTTGTTTTTCCTTTTCCTTTTTGCCTCCATGACTAAAAACAATTGAAATAATCCGAAAGCAGTTTCTAATAAAGTTTATTTTTATAAATATTAACTCGGCCAGACAGGACACAGTAAAAAAAAAAAAAGACACATAGCAAAACACATTGTGGCCTGAACAGACAGATACACACCTACAAAAGGTAAATGAAGCATGCATAACTTAATGACTTTATTCCTGGGGTTAGAGTGGAAATAAGGATTTTAATTGTAATTACCCTACATATCACATCCAGGCTCTTTGACAAGTCAGAGTCTCATTTAACTAAATTTTTTACTTCTTACCTCCCACTCCTTTTAAACTGACCACATACAAGTACAAAGGGAGCCACATCTAACATTCATTCATCTTCTATACCGCTTATTCCATAGTGGGTTACAGGGGAGCTGGTGCCCATCTCCAGCAGTGTACGGGAGAGAGGCAGGGTAAGGGAAACATAAAACTGTCCAAGGATTAGAGTTGTAACAAAATATCCAGCTAATGAGACTAAACAATACACAATACTGGGTTTACAAGAAGGAACAGAAAAGGAGAAAGTTTATCAATATATTTTTCTTCATTTTTTTGTATCAAATGTTGTAGGCAAGGTCCACTGAGAAACCATTATTAGCTCAATCTGTCAATAAAACATAGACACTCAAAAACAATTTCCTTTTATTACATACTAACATAAATGCAACAGGGTTTCAGTCTTACATCATACCCATTACATACCTAATGGGTATGGTGTAAACATTATTTTCATTTGGACTCTGAGTTTAGTTTTGTCTAAGCTCTGTGCTTCTACATTGCTCGCTTTAGCTTAGTTGCAGTGTGCTAATATTTGAACTTGCTATTATTGCCAATTCTTTAATCACCAATTGAGCCACCTATTTAAGCATTTCTTGTTCTCAAAACTGAAATGCATGGCAATTTCTGGAAAGTTTTTTTTATCGGATGGAAAAACTAATTATTAATATATGAAGAGTAGTTTTGTCAAGGCAAGGACACCTCCCCCTCTAAATATACAAAGGATATTTAAAGATTTGCACTCTTGTTATTTCCCTTCTTTAACAAGGACAACAAAACAGTAAACATAGCAGGCAAAACCAAATGTCTGCTTCTGTTCTGAGTAGCATCTATGCACAAATGGCTTTCTGGGAGCCGTTAGACTGTTTCTGAGTCAGACTGACTCTCCATCAATGGCAATACTTATCACAACCACAGTATGCCCCAGGAACACTGCTAAAACCTCAGTGAGAATTTAGATACTATTAAAAGGTGCCCTACATTAAACAAGCCAACACATCACATAATGCATGCCATTTTTCAAAAAGCTCTCAGTGGAAGCCTTTATTGCGCTTTCTCTCGTCCCTCTCCAAACATTATCTGGCTGGCATAATGCACCATTTATTCAGGCTTTTTATTTGAACTACCCATCTGGTTCCCTTTCACAACTTCTTTTTGTTATATGTTTCATCTAACACCCACCATTGCTTATGCTTGCTGTCATTTTGTTCATTTTTTCTCTTTATATCTTAATTTGCTTTTCACATCTTGCCCCAGTTTCTGTATTCCTTACATAGGTATTCTCTTTCCATGTTTCAGTTTTTCATTTCATCATTTTATTCTCCTAATGAGCCATCACTTCACAGAGGAAAAGTGTATTTGGCACAATTAGGTCAGTGTATGCTGTGTCCCCATAGACCTGATTTGGATGTAGATAAAATGAGTCAATCAAGCCCCATGATGGTAGTAGATGTCCTTGTCTTTTCTGACATTATCAGAGGTGTCCCAAAAAGCAGAAAATTAGAATTACCCTGTAGTAGTTCCCTGTCCAAGTAAGCCTTCATTTAGTCATTTGGAGCTTCATAGTAGGGATGTCTCCATCCACTCCCAAGTATTGAATCAGGGTAGTGTTCAGAACATTGTTTAAAAATGTTGTAAAAATCAAACAAAAATCAGGAGTTAAGTTTAGTTGGGGAAGCTGATATCAGTCATTTAGAATCTGGTGTTTGGCTTGCAAAACTGTAATGTAGGCATGAAAATTATTTTGATGATCTTACAAATCTGTAGTTTTGTTAACAGTCTAAGTGTTTTCACCCTTTACAATGGTGTTCACAGAGAAATAAATACTTTGTAAGCTGCAGCAGTATCCTGTCAGCGTCCATGTTATGCAATCTGCTCTGTAAGTTGCACTCAGCTCTTAATGTAGGACATTGTTGCCAACATAGCCAAACCCTATGGCTGCCCTTGACAGGTTTTTATTTTATAGATTGTTTTGGTAAATATAGTTATTCAAAAGGTAATAATAAAAAAATGTAAATGGCGTATCAGGATACGTAAGCTCCTAACTCTATGCCCTCTAAGACCATATGGTTAAATCCCAAACTAGACTTTATAAAACCAAAAACAGACAGACAGAAAAACTTCAAGTCAAACATAGACTCCAGAGTCCTGAATGTCACTGGTGAGTATGCTAAGTGGGACACAATTACATTAAACTAGACCATATAATACTACACTTTGAAGGTAGTTTTTAAGCATATATAGTAAAGCCTGCAATTACTGGGAGAGTATGTGTTAAAGTACACTTCTACCAACATGTTTCTTGTGACTGGTAGTAATATTAATGTTTTGGAGTGGCCCAGTCAAAGTCCCAACTTTAATCTGACAGAGAACATATGGAGGGAGCTAAAGATTAGGGTGATGGCAAGCAGGCCCTTCAGATCGAAACGTGCAGCAAATGAATAAACGAGCTGCAAACACAGAACATGCTGCACATACATAAATGATGCAAACGCACAAATGCAAAAAAAACAAAAATGCTGCAAATAGCAAAACTTCTTGCAGTTGTTTTGCTATTTGCAGCATTTTTCCTTTGCAATTGTTTAAAAACATGCAGTTGTTTTGCTATTTGCAACGTTTCTCTTTAGCATTTCTTTTTTGGTAACTTGCAATTTTTTTGTTGTTGTTTTTTGACATCATTATGTGTTCACAGCACATTTTGTGTTTGCTGCCATTACACCTGACAGCCACTGTACTTCAGCCTTTTGGAGCTCATCACCAAAGACACCGTTTTCAAGGTACTGCTGGAAACATTTAAAAAGCCTGAAAGTGTTTAAAGCAAAAGTTAAATTACTGTAATGAATATAAAGATGTTTCAACTGATTATTAAGAAGCATATTAATAATTTTCAATATGCCATTGTTAATAAAATGTAGATAAAAAACTGTTTTTTTTGTTTTTCAAATTAATGATCCTTATATATTGTTTTATTTTATTTTGAGAGACACCTGTTTCATTCTCTGTCAGAAACAAACTTCTTGCTTGAATAAAAAACTATTTTAATTTTAATCTGACAGTGATTCAATTGTAGTCAAACTAAACCAATAGGGTGGCATCACTATTTATTACTAATTATTTCTGTATTTTTCTTTGCCTTGGTTGCTTGTGAAAAAGGAGCACTATACGTCCATCTTAAATCACAACTAACATATTGGAAGCAGTAAAGTGAGAAAAGTTCTCCCATGTGTACCAATTAGCGAGAACATTATAATAAACTGGGATCTGCATAAGGAAAAATGTACTAGTGATACTATTGTTGAATATTGTGATGATTATATCAATAACAATACACAAATACGTCCGTCTTCTCTTTTTTCTCCATCTTTACAATTTCTCCACCACTTCCTATAAGCTTTGCCATTCTAAACAGTACAAAAATACATATGGTATGCATCATGGGCACTACAGAATTCCCAACAGGTCAAATATAGTACGTGCATGTATTTTACCTTATAATAAAGAGGAACTTGAAATGTATCACAGCAAATATTGAAACCAAGCAATTGCAGGCATTGATATACTGATGACCATTGCAATTCAACAAATGATGCACATCTAATTACACCCACCTACTATTCAGTAGGTATTTCTTTTGCCACTAAAGTAGCCCAGACTTGTCAGGAATGTTAACCATCTTTCCAGTCTATATTTCACTATTTAAGCAAAAGCATGTCAAATGAGCACACTAAAGGGAAAAGGATTAGGAGAGCAGTGTGCAGTTGTTTGCAGAATTGGCACAATGAAAACATTTTAGCATTCTTCCATACCTTGTCATAATTGTGGGACAGGATGTCATGTACTTGCTTCGTTAACAGGTGGATCTCCTAGTGCTCCTAGTGTGGTAAGGCATATCCGTCACTTCCTGTTTTCGCTGTTGCAGTCAGTGGATTGTTTGGTGTGTGAAGGCTTTCTCGTTTGATCTGATATCTCTCTACTGTGATATCTCTTACTTGTTCTAATACATAAGCATGTTAAAATATAATTCCTGTTGCTGCATTTAACGTTTGGGGACTCTCCGTGTCTTACACGGTTTTTCTAGTAGTGGTAAGGGGTCGCTAGCTTAGCTTTAGCTCCACCATGGCTACCCGTTCTGCTTTTTCTCTCTCTGAGTCTCCTCCTCTCTCCTGCTCTCTGTGTCAGATGTTCAGTTAGTCCTCTGCCTCCTTTAGTGATAATAGTACTTGTAATAAATGTAGCATTTTTGTAGCTTTGGAGGTGAGGGTGTCGGAATTGGAGGCCCGGCTCCGCGCTGTTGAAAAACCAGCAGATAGCCGAGGCCCCTTAGCTAGCGCAGAGACACCAAGGGTAGCTCCCCCGAGCAGTCCTTCAGCAGAGCCCGGGTGACAGTATGTAGAAAGCATAGTCCTAGATCTGTGGGAAGAAACTTGTACCATCAAAAACTGAATTTGAATTGCTCAGACTGAATCTGTAGTTGCGTAATTTAAAATTAAATGCATTGGTTTGAAGATGAATTTCACTAAACTGAAACTGAATATAATTGTTCAAACTGAATTTGTTTGCTTTAAAATTGCTTTGCTTTGTATTGAAAATTCAGTTTGATTAATTTCACTTTCAGGTCAGAAATTCAATTCCTCCGTGGCCCACCCTATCCCATGATTCATTGCGGGTCGAAGTTCAAACGGAAGTAGCAAAGGCCGGAGAGAGAAAAGTTGTGAATAAAATTATATTGCGCATTCTGTGAACTTTAATAATGTTTTTAGACCAGAATGTAGTTGTGTAAACCTAAAATATCTGATCAGTTTATCAAGATATCGCTTAGTTGCACAAATGCGCCGATGTGTTCGTCCGCTGCCCCAGCAGCCGCTCGCCTCGCCAGCTGTCAGCTGACAGGGTGGTTGAGGTGCGCTAAACCCCAAGAGAACAGCTGACTCCCGCCACATTGTTTTCAAACTCCCGCTGGGTTTCCCCAATGGGTGGAAGTTAGAAAGATATAATTTAGTTGGATGAAATCTAATATTAATCTTTAGTTTACTTATAATAATAATAATAATAATTACTATTATTATGCACTGCAAATAAACTGATTTAAACGTTATTCCTAAAGTTAATATGTTAGTGTTTAAGTTGTTGAAAGCTTTACAAATACATTAAACAAATGGTATTTGTCATCAATGTATTTTATCTAGTGTTAGATTTATATCTATAAACACAAAAAATATGTTCAACATTTTAAATGGCTAAATAATGAACAAGATCATAAAACAATAACATATTAAAACAAAACAGCAATATAAGTGTGATACCCTCCAAGGTAGAAACATTGTGGATTAATTTAATATTTTATTTTATTAATGAAGAAGGTCCCATCACCATAAATGATACACTGATTTTAGTTGGACTGTAGTTGTAATTACCATACTTCGCTAGCAGAGGGAGTTGCTCCCAGAAGTGTGTGCTAGGTGTGGTAGTTGCTGGGAGCTCAGATACGGTTAAGAGATGGTTGATATGTTGTTAAGAGTTGTTCAGTAATGGTTTAGAGGAGCACGTAAATATTTGCACTGAATGTGATACATTTATATTTCGTATTCTTAAATTGTACGTTATTAGAGTGAAAGAAATGCTCCAAACTTAAGGGAAAGTAAACACTAAATGGAACCATAGTAATTTCTGTATACAAGAATGAACCAAGAAATAACTTGGAATTTGGCAAAATGTTCAGAAGTATTGTGAAACTGAAGTAAGATTAAGGTGTATTGTTTATTATTGTGATTTTTCTGGTAATAAATCAGAGCAGAGCCTGCTTGCCGACAGACCGCATCTAACATGTCGTCTGTGCTTTTTCCTGCAAAATACAGAATACAGGGTATTAGCATGGCTAAAAACAGATCTCTTTTGAGGCCTGTAACATAAGCCATTAGCAGTATGTAAAAGAGTAAATAAAAATCGTGTAGTTATTTACAGTAGAGACAGCGTTATTAACCTTCAGGCTCCATTTGTTAGGACCTTAGCTCTGCGCTTCATGCTAACACGGTTCCTAGCCAACGGAAGTTACACTGAGGTAAGGGCAAGAGAAACGCAGACCGACGTAACACCGGCGGCAAACTATGCTAATCTGGCATGTTTAGTTAATAGCTACAGGTAGCATAAGTGTTACTGTTTGACCATCATTTGTTTACATGACACTTCTTATAGATGGTCATTTGACTTGGTGATTGACGACCGCCAAGCTCATGTATGCTGCACTTTTCTAGCTCAACATGCCGTAAAGGAAGTTTAACCTGATGTGAAACGTAAATTGATGAATCTGTGTTTGATTAATCTGTGGCTATCCTCAAGGACCCGGATGTGTGACACAAAAAACTGAATTTTGGAACTCAAATTTAATTACAGACTTGAAAGTAATGAAGCTGAATTTTTAATAAAACAAAATACATTTTAAAAGCAAATGAATTCAGTTTCAAACCATAAAATTCAGCATCAGTTTAGTGAAATTCCTTTTCAAACCAATGCATTTAATTTCAAATTACACAAATACAAATTCAGTCAGAGCAATTCAAATTCAGTTTCTGAGGACACAGGTTTCCCATATAGATCCCAGCCCACAGGTCACCACCAACCCATCTGCATTTCTAACAGATTTTCCCCGCTCAGCAACACACCCGCAGAGAAGCCAACTCTGGTAATTGGCAGTTCCATAGTCAGAAACGTGGCACTAGAGACACCAGCGACCATAGTCAAATGTCTGCCAGGCGCCAGAACGGGCGACATGAAATCCTACCTGAAACTGCTGGCTAAGGATAAGTGTAAATACAGTAAGATTGTTATTCACGCTGGCGGTAATGACACCCAGTTATCTCAATCGGAGGTCACCATAGTTAGTGTTGCTTCGGTGTGTAAGTTTGCCAAAACAATGTCGGACTCCGTAATTTTCTCTGGTCCCCTCTAACCAGTGACGGCATGTTTAGCCGCATGCTGTCATTCAACCGCTGGCTATCTAGGTGGTGTCCAGAAAACGATGTGGGCTACATTGATAATTGGCAAACAGTCAGTAAGTCAGTCATTTTCTACCGCTTATTCCATAGTGGGTCGCAGGGGAGCTGGTGCCTATCTCCAGCAGTCTATGGGCGAGAGGCAGGGTACACCCTGGACAGGTCGCCAGTCCATCACAGGGCAACACACAAACAACCACGCACACACACACCTAAGGGCAATTTAGAGTTACAAATTAACCTAACAGGCATGTCTTTGGACTGTGGGAGGAAGCCGGAGTACCCAGTGAGAACCCACACATGCACAGAGAGAACATGCAAACTCCATGCAGAAAGACCCCAGGCTGGGAATTGAACACAGGACCTTCTTGCTGCAAGGCAACAGTGCTACCAACTGTGCCACCGTGCAGCCCCAAAAATTAATTGGCAAACATTTTGGGGAAAACCTGGTCTGATCCGGAGAGACGGCATCCATCCCACATTGAATGGAGCAGCTCTTCTTTCAAGGAATCTGGCCGAATTTATTAGTTCTCCAAAACTCTGACAACCCAGGAATCAGGGTCGTAGCTTAACACTCTTCTCTGCAGCTTCTGTACTGCTACCCACCCATTACCCTATTAAGACAGTGTTTCACCCACAGCCAAAATTGAATAGATTAAAAAATAATCTAAAAGGAGGAAATCATGAAAATCTCATAAACATAAACACAACTCAGACTAAAAAGAATAATAAAACAATTAAATGAGGCTTACTGAACCTCTCTGAAGATCTCTTTCTTCAAATACTTTGCTAGTTAGTGACCTGATTTGTGACAATCAGATTGATCTATTTTGCCTCACAGAAACCTGGCTGCAGCAAGATGATTATGTTACTATAAATGAGTCAACTCCTACTAATTATTAAAATTTTCACATTCCTTGAAATAATGGGCGAGGAGGTGGAGGAGTAACAACCATCTTTCAGTCAGATTTATTGATTAATCCCAGACCAATCAATAGCTACAACTCTTGAATATTTAATCCTTAGTTTTCCTCATCCAAATTGCAAAGCACTAAAACCACTTCTGTTTGTTGTTTTGTACCATCCACCAGGTCCTTACTTTCAATTTTTAGATCAGTTTTCAGACCTTTTATCTGATTTAGTGTTAAATACAGATAAGGTTATTATAGTGGGGAATTTTAACATTCATGTTGACACTGAAAGTGATAGCCTAAATATAGCCTTTAATGCTATCTAAGACTCAATTGGCTTTGCTCAAAACATTAACAAACCTACCCACCTTTGTCTTCATTCTATGGACCTTGTGCTGACATATGGCATTAAGTGTAAAGACATAATATTTTTTCATAACCCTGTCCTGTCTGACCATTTTTTAATAACCTTTGAGTTTAATTTAACCGAGTACTCCACACCTGAAAAAAAATTTCATTATAGTAGATCATTATCAGACAATGCTGTAACAACCTTTAAAGAATCTGTTCCACTTTTGATTTCTTCATTATCACAGAAAAACACAGTGGAGGGCAATCATTTTATTTCTTCCCCTTCACAAATTGATTCTCTTGTTCATAGTGTTACTTCAATGATGAAGTAACACTATGCAGCCCCCTTGAAAAAGAAGGTAATTATTCATAGGAGGCAGGCTCCCTGGTTTAATTCAGAGCTGCGTACTTTAAAGCACAATGTTAGAAAATTGGAGAGAAGATGGCGCTTTACACACCTAGAGGATTCCTACTTAATCTGGAAAAATAGCCTACTGTTGTATAAAAAGACACTTCGCCAAGTTAGAACAGCTTATTTCTCATCATTAATAGAAGAGAACAAGAATAATCCTAGGTTTCCCTTTAGTACAGTTGCTAAACCTACACAGAGTCATAGCTCTGTTGAGCCATCCATTCCCTTAGCTCTCAGCAGTCATGACCTTATGGGATTCTTAAATAAAATTGATTCTATTAAAAATAAAATATTTGACATACTCCCAAAGATGATTACTTCATCCTTAGCAAGTGAGACAACATTGGAAATAACTGCATAACCTGATTTGTGTTTGGACTGTTTTGATCCTGTGGAGCTTCCTGAGTTATCAGAAATATTAGCTTAATCTAAACCTTCAACTTGTATGTTAGACCCAATCCCAACCAAATTATTTAAGGAAGTGTTCCCTCTAATTACCAGCCCCATTTTAGATGTGATTAATCTATCCTTAGTAAATGGATATGTACCACAAGTTTTTAAGGTAGCTGTAATTAAACCTTTACTTAAGAAACCTTCACTTGATAAAGATGACTTGAAAAATTACAGACCTATATCCAATTTTCCATTCTTATCTAAAATTCTTGAGAAAATAGTTGCTAATCAAATGTGTGAGCATTTACACATCAATGACCTGTTTGAAGAGTTTCATTCAGGTTTCAGAGCTCATCATAGCACTGAAACAGCTCTGCTGAAAGTCACTAATGATATTCTTATGGCCTCAGATAATGGACTTGTGTCTGTTCTGGTTCTGTTAGATCTCAGTGCTGCATTTGATACAGTCGATCACAATATTATCTTAGAAAGGCTGGAATATGCTGTAGGGATCAGGGGAACAGCGCTAGGCTGGTTTAAATCTTATTTGTCTGACAGATTCCGGTTTGTTCATGTAAATGATAAATCATCTTTAAACTCCAGGGTTAATTGTGGAGTACCACAGGGTTCAGTGCTTGGGTCAATTCTCTTTACTATATATATGCTTCCAATAAGTAAAATTATCAGGCAGTATAAGATAAATTTTCACTGTTACGCTGATGATACTCAGCTTTACTTATCCATAAATCCTGATGAGCCCAACCAGTTAAGATAGACTACAAGCATGTCTTGAAGACATAAAAACTTGAATGACTTTACATTTTCTGCTTCTGAATTCGGACAAGACAGAAGTTGTTGTCTTTGGACCGGAGTCTTTATAAAAGACTGCTTAGTCAATCACTTAACCTGGATGGCATTAAATTGACCTCTGGTAATAATGTAAAAAACCTTGGTGTTATTTTTGATCAGGACATGTCATTTAAATCCCATATTAATCAGGTTTCTAGGATTTCCTTCTTCCACCTCCGGAACATTGCCAAAATTAGAAATATCCCATCCAGGAATGACACTGAAAACTAGTCCATGCATTAGTTACTTCAAGGTTGGACTATTCGTTACTATCAGTGCTTCAGCTGATTCAAAATGCTGCAGCAAGAGTTCTGATGAAAATTATAAAGAGAGATTATATTTCTCTTATTTTAGTTTCCTTTCATTGGCTCCCTGTTAAATCCAGAATATAATTTAAAATTCTCCTCCTCGCATATAAAGCCCTTAATGATCTAGCTCCATCATACATCAGAGATCTGATTGTTCCATATATTCCTAACAGAGCACTTTGTTCTCAGACTGTAGGTCTACTGGTGGTTCCTAGAGTCTCTAGAAGTAGAATAGGAGGCAGATCCTTTAGTTATCAGGCTCCTCTCCTGTGGAATCAGCTCCCAGTTTTAGTCCGTGAGGCAGACACCCTGTCTACTTTTAAGGCTAGGCTTAAAACCTTCCTTTTTGATAAAGCTTATAGTTAGAGCGGCTTAGGTTATCCTGAGCTATCTCTGTAGTTATGCTGCTATAGACTTAGGCTGCTGGAGGACATAATGACCATTTTCACTCTCTTCGCTACATTCTCATACTACTCTCCAATTTTAAATTTTTTGCTGTTCAATTCAATTCAATTCAAAAATACTTTATTAATCCCAAAGGGAAATTAAATATTATTTATTTATTTCAGTGTTTAACTTTATGTTCTCTCTCTTTTCTCTTTCTAGAAGCTACACCTGGCCTGACTCTCTGTCTACCTGTGACAACTTCATGGAGGGGTGCATTGTCCAAGCTTCTGCTGGCAACAACTTAATGCTCACCTTCTACTGATGATACACTTGGCCCTGTCTTTCAGTGTTTAACCCTATCTCTCTCCTACTGACTGAGATTTTACTGTGACTAACTGTATGTGCTCTTTTTCATACTCTAACCTTGAAAACTGGTTCAGAGTTTATCTGTTCTTTCTTCCTAGATGAAACGACTAAAGGAGCTACATCCATTAACATTTACTTTTCCTTCCCATAGAAAGTACTCCTGGATCAATGCTTCTGTGTTCTGCTTCTGTGTTCTTTTGTGTCTCTGCTCTGTTCTCTCAAACCCCCAGTCAGTCGCGGCAGATGGCTGCTCACACTGAGCCTGGTTCTGCTGGAGGTTTCTTCCTGTTAAAAGGGAGTTTTTCCTCTCCACTGTTGCATGCATGCTCATCCAGGAGGAGTGATTGCTACAAGTCACTGACTGGATGCAATCTGCTGGGTTTCCTTAGATAGAAAACATTTTATCCAATTTGAATAAATAACTGAATCTGACTGTACGGTTCAATGGCTATTATTAATTGGAATGCATGTGCCTGACTTGAAATCTAAATGATTCGATTGAATTGACTTAGCCCATTTTAACGTTACCCACCTGTCACACAGTGCAACAGGAAACAACACTCTCCAATTATTCTTAGCTCTGCCCGCCTCCCTCCCTGTTGGATGGGGTAAAGGGGAGTTAGGTTTAGCCCTAACCGGCTAAGTTATGCTTGAGGTGCAAACACGCCCTCCATTTCTGCTACCTGTGCAACCCCTTCTCTTTTCCAATGGTTATAATCAGTCTGACAGAGAGAGGTACCCCCAATCCTTGTGGTTTTTAGTATAACAATGGCCACCAGTGGGCACTACATGGACACAGTGTATTATTTTACTTAGAAATGCAAAAAGAACAGACACACTCCCCCCTCACAATGTCACTGAAGGCAGTATTTGGCCAAATGCCAAATGTCAGGTTTGGGACTTTTGTCTGTCTAACACATCTGGCCACTAACATGAGCCAGTCAATTTTACACTGAAAAAATTATGCATATAAAACACATTTGCATGCTCATATATACACAGTGTACACACTTTCAGGCCCAGAGCCAGCTGTAAATGAGTATACTAGTCCTTTAATCTGTGGCTTTGCTGGTGCTTCAACCAAAGTTCCTGGACTCAAAAGGCCTAGCCATACTGGGTTGGAACAGTAACACCCTGCACTTAGCCACATGGCACTAGTTAGCCCACACCCTGCTAAATACAGCCAGATGTGCAGGAATGGAAACAGGGTACAATGTCACTACATGTTTTTCTGGTCATATAAAAGAAAAAAAGGTTTTCTGTTTGAAACACTGTTCTTTCCTAAACATTTGTTTTTTACAATTAAATCAAATGAACGTGACACCTTAAAAAAAACAATATGTTAGTCAACAGCAATGGATGTTTAACTGTTGCCTGAAATAAATGGAATCAGTTTTTTGTTTCACTACAAAACAAAAACAGGATGTCTTTAACAGGAATGACTGACAAAATGTCATTTAAATGGTAGCAAATATAAAATGTCGCATCTTTTTAACCCCTGTCCAAGGCTTAGTTCTTTCTAAAAGCACAGTCAACAGCAGACAATGTTCAGATTTTTGCATTAACAATAAGGACATTAGTCAAACTGATATGTTTCTGCTGGGAAACAAAAAATGAAAATACCCAGTGAAACCACCGTTTAAGAAAAAAGAGAAGCCAGTCTAGGACAGCCAAGCCACAGGAGCTCTAAGGTCTCCACAGCTTCAGAGAAAATGCAGTGACTCCCTGTTCTTGATCTTGGATCTATGTGTGTGCCACATGTCTGTTCACAACCAAAGCCTAATGCTCCTTATTGTGGTGTAAATCTTGAGAGAAACTCCACCTTCTCGTTTTTTTTTTTTTTTTTTGGCCTCTATTAAAAACATGAAGTGAGTGTCATATATTGATGATGGCATATCTGAATCCAGAGTGTCTAATGGACTATGTTAAGATAAGACATAGACTGTTGTCTTGATAAAATTAGAAAAGCACTCAGAATGTGCAGACCTGTTCCAAGGCCACTGAATGGCAGCTGCTGACAGAGTTGACAAGTTGTCCTGTCATGGCCAGGCAATGAAAAAAATATTGGATTCAGATGGTGCTCCGCATCACCACCAAAATCTGTTCCTTGTCCCAATTTACACCTTGTTTGCAAATTTTATCAAAATCCATTAATACATTTTTTTTTAGATATTTTGCAGATGGACAGACAGACAGAAAAACTAAATAACATAACCTCCTTGGTGGAGGTAAAAAGAGATTTTGAATTAGAGTTCCCCAACTTCATGTGTGGCTGCTCTTTCGAATTGTTTGTGACTCTGTTGTTTGGGTAAATGGGAGAGCTGATGCCATTGGGTATCAGAATAACAATGCTGGTCAGAACAAGAGCAGAAATTACAACATCTAAAATAGCTGGCAGAGTTTTAGTGCTTTAAACTACAGGTTTTGAAGCAACTGTTTATTTTATCAAAATGGTCAATTATCAGAAGAGTGGAGTCACAACAAAGCACATTTAATCCCATAATAACAGATCCAGATTGTCTGGTTTCCTAGCAACTGCAGCCACACAACATTTGTCCTGACTTTCTTGTTTACTAGATAAACTGACATATAAATCATCATTTTATGAACTGAATGTCAAGTTCAGTTTTAGCAATTTTATACATAATAAGTAGGGTTAGTCTTGATATAAAAATATATCCAATTTATTTTGATGCAACTGGACTTGTTGCTTCTCCATCAAAGTTCATAAAATCTATAGAAACAGTAACAACAATGACCAGTTGAAAACAATAAAGCCAAACATCTCAAACTGCGTTAAAAGCCAAGGAGAAAAAAAGTGTTTTCAGAGAAGAAAAACAGGAAGTGAGTCAGCCAGAGGTATTCTACATGTAAGAGGCGCTACAGAGGAATTAACAGCTCCAACACTGGAATCCAAAAAATGTCTCTTCATTAAATAAGATCAAAACCACTCTGGAGCAACACCCTGTTCTCCAGGTGAGACAGAAGGATTTGATGGGCCACTATGTTGAAGGCAGCTGTTAGATAGAACAGCATTAAAATAATGCAGTGACCAGAGTCTGTGGTTAAAAGAATGTCATTAAAACCCCTCAACAGCCCTGACTTAGTACTATGATGGTTTTGAAACCAGATTCAAATGGCTCAAGAAGGTTGTGCTCATTTACTGTAAGTATAAAATCAACTGGCTGTAGACAATTTTCCAGGATCTTAGACAGAAAAGGAAGTTTTGAGATGGGCCTAAAATTTGAAATTCCTGTGGAGTTCAGGCCAGGCATTTTAATCAATTGGGTCACCATTGCATGTTTAAAACTTACTGGTACATATGACTAGCAATTGTAAGACACGTAGTAGTAAGAGAAGTAGGATAAGGTCAAACTGGTTAAAAACAGCACTGTGTAACAGAGATGGAAGGGTCATAAGAAGGATGACTAATGAGGGCTCTAGTGCTTGCAACCTTGTTAATGAAAAGGCTCAGAACGTTCTCACACATTTCAGTCAAGTTCTTTAAACCTGCTGATTGTGGGACACTAAGAACTGAGTTAATGGTTTTAAAAAGAACATGAGGATTGTTACAGTTAGAGGCAATTATGTCAGATTTTTTGGGGGTTTTTGCAGTTGTAGAATTTGTTTAATAAAAACACCAGCTATCCAGCAATCTCTCAATGTCTGGAAAGACACCTGTAACTTGCCCCTCAGGTCTTATTTTCAATGGAGCCACAGCATCTAAAACAGTCTGGCAGGATGAGTTAAAATGAGATAAGACGGTCTCGGCATCTGAGTAAAGGCCCATAGAATCACTGGGTCATACCTCAGAACAATAGGCTGCGGAGAACTGTGAAGCAGTGGAGAAGTTAATAACCTGACAGGGCTGCGCAGGAGTGGGAGGTTTCACAGTATGACAAAGGAGTGTCATGTCAAACACAACAGGGATGTGGTCTGAAAAGGCAGCATCGAAAACCTCCACACTGAAAACATTAAAACCATGAACTAAAAAAAGATCTAAAGTTTGGCCACATTTTTGTGTTGGACCAAACACAAACCAAACATAATCAAAAGAATCAATAAGATATAAAAACTCTTTGGCCAACGGTTTATCAGGACAGCACACATGAATATTAAAATCTCAATTTAAAGCGCATATGTAGGCAGGATTCCTGCCAAAATATCTGCAAAGTCTTGTGTGTATTTTAGAGGTTTTTTTAAAAGAGTGATCAACACCGAGAGGGCAGATACAAATTTAAGTCAAGATGTTTCTTGCCATATACATAGCAAGCAAAACAATAGTTATCCTATGCAATGCAATTCTTACTTTGTTTTGCATCCTTATCTAAATATTTCCACAAAACAAAACCACAACTACAAAGAAGGGATAGTGCTGTGAATATAATGAAAGCAGTAGTGCCAACTTTGCACACCTTATTGACTAGGGTGTTGATATTACATTTAGTAAAAGCTATGTGTGTGCAACTGTTCTTGTGGAGGATGGGGTGGGTGGGGTTCTCCGTCAGACTTTCGTTAATGGGTCTAACAGCCTGAGGGTAGAAGCTATCACTTTCACACTCCTGTTGCACCTCCCTGAGGACAGGAGTGTGAAAAGGCAGTGTTGGGGGTTTGTTTTGTCTTTGATAATATACATATACAGCACTCTTGTGCTGTATATGTCCTGCAGTGATGGGAAGGTCTGCACTTGTAATTTTCCGTGCAGTTTTTATGACCTGTTGTAGTGGCTTCCCGTCATGTGTGCTGCAGCTGCTGTACAAACACTGTGATGGCGCTGGTGAATGTCTACTTCCCGACTGACTAACTTTGGCGTGTCAAACAGGAAGCCCAGCACCCAGCCAGTGAAGGGACCAGTCCAAGTCCAAGGGATCACAGCTTCTGCGAGAGTCTAAGTGCGATGACAGTATTAAAAGCAGAAATAAAGTCCACAAATAGCATTCTGACATAAGTGTTTAGATGTTCCAGGTGTGTGAGGGCCATGTGGAGGACAGCATTAACAGCATCTTTACTGGATCTTTTTTGCTTGTATTAGAACTGCAGTGTCAAGGTTGGGTGGAATGTTTTCTGGATGTGGTAGTAAGTGCAACTAGTCGATAGTTATAGAGTCATGTGATGATGTTTTTCTTAAGAACAAGCACAAGCGTTGAACTGGAAGCAGTTGGGATCTGTGGCTAAAGTGAGGGACATGTTAAAAATATCAGTTCACACATCTGTCAGCTCCAATGAGAAAGGTCTGAGCAGGAACATTATTCGGCCCTGCTGCCCTATGATGGTTGGTACTCCTCAGAGCTGAACACACCACTGTCAGTGATGTGTCTTGTGCATCTTCAAAGGACAGGATCAGTCTTCGTCAATCGGAGTTGAGGGCGTCAAAATAGGCGGCAAAATCATTCAGCTCTTCAGGCAGCATGGTGTGTCTCTCTGTTGGACCTCTTTTCTTCTGCTAGAAGTTGGTAATGTGTTGCAGACCCTGCCACAAGCATCTGGAGTCAGCTGAGAGATAATATCCCTTAATCCTGGACTGTCTTTTGCCCCCCAACATGTTTGGTTTAATGACTTGGAATCTGGTTTATTCCTATTTATTTTGCATAGTATGACAATGTAAAGCTCCGTTCTGAAAGCAGGACTGTAATGCAGTTTTTAAGCACGCCACTAGGGGCGCTACCAGTTTACATACACATACAAGCCTCTACCTCTGTTCCTATCCGAGGCTGCTGACCGGTCCCCATGGTGAATGGAGTCTTTGTCAAGCTGAACAGCACAGTCTACTATGGCATTTGAAAGCCAAGTATCTATAAAGATGAGAGCACAGAATGTACTCATTGCTCTCCTCTCCTGGGGCCTCATGTACGAAAGCGTGCGCAGCTTTCATACTAAAAGTTTGCGGTAGGGAGACATTCTGAAACCTGCTGCGAAGACATGTCACCGCACATGTAGCCTTTATACATCTCAATTTGCGGTAGATTTGACGTAGTTGCACGTGGCACTTGGACCGCCCAGTCCCCGCCCCAAATACATATGTAAAGTAGTATAAATAGCCGGAAGTGACATATCACGTGTCCAAATAACCATAGCAATAGGGCTGTGACAGTCAAGGAACCGTTTCCTGATGGCGAAAAAACGCTTCGCATCGTGCCACTGCATTTGCACATCACAAATAGGTTGCACATATATTGAATTAAATGTATAATCATAAAAGCATTTTCACTTAGAGCTGGTGCCCTTATAGCAGTATGAGAGCAGGAGTGTGATGACTGTTACACCCGACCTGTCAGTCAGCTCCATCTGAAAAGCTCCGGTTGAAAGGCAGCATTGTGAGAACTGGCAACACACGGTTCCTCTTGGTTTACCTCTGTAACACTGAGGTCACCTCCGTGCAGAGCTCCAAAATAATTACTCTGCCCATGGCTGATAAGCCATGCATCATCATGCGCCACCAGATCAGTACGATCTCTGAAAAAAAAAACACTTCCTCAAACTTCTTCCACTGGAGATGGCCTCCAGCTGTGCCAAAGCTGCCATCATTCCAAAATAACGCACAACTTTACGCAGCTATTTATGGACATGTGTGATTGTCTCCAGCTTGTCCACTTTAGGAATCATCAAACCTAACTTGTTAGGAATCAATCTGCTGATCCAACCCAGTTTTCTCTTTCAGTGAGAACTAAAGTGCCCCTTAGATTATTTACATGCATTCTATGCTTCTCAGTGCACAACCGATGCACATTTACATCTACAGGTGAAAAAAACAGGAAGCTTCACAGTTTCCAGGTGACTAAGGTTGTTTCCACCATTTTCTGAGGTGTTACATTATTGTATGGGGGAAAATGTGATTTAGTTTCATCGCTCAGGTTTAAACCATGAAAGCTCAAACTCATGAAAAAACATCAGCTTTGATGCTCTATGAATTAAATAAAACTGGATTTAGTCTTATTTCAGTGGATTTCGGTGAGTTTTAGTTTTCAGTAGTTTATTATTGTCGATTGAAAACGTTTGCGTGGCTTCCGCACATTTTCACGGCAGGTCAAAAGTTTGCGTGGATTTACACACACTTTCACGTTACGTTCATTTTGTACATGCCAAGTTGTGTGTAAAACGCTTACGCAGGTACGCTTTGTACATGAGGTCCCTGGTCATCAGCTCATCCATCTTACTGTCAACCAAGCGGACATTGGCTAACAACAGGCTAGGCAGTGGTGGTTAAGTGGATCTGGCTTTTAGCCTAGCATGTAGCTCATGTCTCCTGACACGTTTCTAATTGGGATGTGCTGGTCCTTGGCTTGCTGACTGGTTGCTGGCAGTTGCCAGTCCGGCGAAGAAACAGTTAACTCTTTCAGCTCGTGCCACAGTTCATAAGAAAAGTGTCCAGAATGAGCATTTACAATATTGAGGAGCGTTCTGCTGTATTTTATGATTGCAATTGGGAATAACCCATTTAATACAAATAATAATAATAATAAAATGTAAATAAAATGTGCACAAAGTTACTTGGTTGAGAGAACAAAACAAACAGGTCAGCCACACTGACACCATGATCAAACAAATCCATCTTGAAGCTGGAGTAAGATAATATTGGTGTAACCTGTTCACAGAGACAGCCATCCCTGTAAACAGTGGCTAAACCTCCTCCATGTCATCCTTGAAGAGCTCAAGTATTTACAGTTTAGTGGCAAAAGTTCACAAAAAGGACTGCACTCACTTATGGTTGTCCATGTTTTAGTTATAAATATAAGTTTAGTCCAGTTTATGGGAGGTGAAGAAATCCTTTATAATAATCTTAACGAGAGTGTGAGCCAGGGTCTTAGCCATTCAAGGTGCCCAGAGTTGCACCATCTATCATTCACAAAAAAACGTCAGACCCCCTTCTCTCTTCCTACCCCTCTCATTGTTTTGATTACCATCCATGTTTATGTGTGTGTCTGGAATTAGCGAGGATAGCCATGTCACAGTCAGCATTACCAGGCTTCTCTCTCTGTAGACTCTATGAAGCTAAGTTAGCGCTGCCAATTCATCCACTATGTTGGGAAGGGATCTCACATTTTCCATGATGATTGATGGGATTGTGGGTCTGTACCTTCTCCTCCAGACACGCAATGCTCTTGCAGGTTCCGCATCTCTTCCTCCTCAGCTTGCGGGGAATATTGGGCTGCTCAGTGGGAGGCGGCACAGTGGAGCTGCCGATAGCTAGCAGTTGATCTCTGGAGTTAACAATGGGAGCATGGTTCACGCCATCTCAGAACACAAATGCCATTAAAAAAATCTTAAATAAAAAATAAAAGTAAACTTGTCAGCAAAACGGTCAACTCCATAATGTGTACAACAAGGCAGAAAAATAGGAACACACAACACTTTTAAAGGGATTTAGATTTAAAGAAAGAAAAAACACAAGAAAGAGTGGGAGCTGCAGAAACATGCTGCCTAATCATGTGCCACCTGAAAAAAATATTTCCTTTCTGTCCAAAACTACACTGCTCAAAAAAATAAAGGGAACACTTAAACAACACAATAACTCCCAAGTAAATCAAACCTCTGTGAAATCAAACTGTCCACTTAGGAAGCAACACTGATTGACAATCAATTTCACATGCTGTTGTGCAAAAGGAATAGACAACAGGATGCAGGACAATGCTAGACTTCATGTGGCTGGAGTGTGTCAGCAGTTCCTGCAAGATGAAGACATTGAAGCTATGGACCGGCCCGCCCATTCCCCAGACCTGAATCCGATTGAGCACATCTGGGACATGATGTCTCGCTCCATCCACCAATGTCACGTTGCACCACAGACTGTCCAGGAGTTGGCGGATGCTTTAGTCCAGGTCTGGGAGGAGATCCCTCAGGAAGCCATCCACCGTCTCATCAGGAGCATGCCCAGGCGTTGTAGGGAGGTCATGCAGGCACGTGGAGGCCACACACAATACTGAGCCTCATTATGACTTGTTTTAAGGACATTACCACTTTAATTTTGTGTGTGACTACAAATCCAGGCCTCCATTGGTTAATAAATTTGATTTCCAATGATGATTTTTGTGTGATTTTGTTGTCAGCACATTCAATTTTGTATAGAACAAAGTATTCAATGAGAATATTTCATTCATTCAGATCTAGGATGTGTTATTTAAGTGTTCCCTTTATTTTTTTGAGCAGTGTACAGGTCCTTCTCAAAAAATTAGCATATTGTGATGAAGTTCATTATTTTCTATAATGTAATGATGAAAATTTAACATTCATGTATTTTAGATTCATTGCACACTAACTGAAATATTTCAGGTCTTTTATTGTCTTAATATGGATGATTTTGGCATACAGCTCATGAAAACCCAAAATTCCTATCTCACAAAATTAGCATATTTCATCTGACCAATAAAAGAAAAGTGTTTTTAATACAAAAAAACGTCAACCTTCAAATAATCATGTACAGTTATGCACTCAATACTTGGTCGGGAATCCTTTTGCAGAAATGACTGCTTCAATGCGGCGTGGCATGGAGGCAATCAGCCTGTGGCACTGAGGTCTTATGGAAGCCCAGGATGCTTCGATAGCGGCCTTTAGCTCATCCAGAGTGTTGGGTCTTGAGTCTCTCAACGTTCTCTTCACAATATCCCACAGATTCTCTATGGGGTTCAGGTCAGGGGAGTTGGCAGGCCAATTGAGCACAGTGATACCATGGTCAGTAAACCATTTACCAGTGGTTTTGGCACTGTGAGCAGGTGCCAGGTTGTGCTGAAAAATGAAATCTTCATCTCCATAAAGCTTTTCAGCAGATGGAAGCATGAAGTGCTCCAAAATTTCCTGATAGCTAGCTGCATTGACCCTGCCCTTGATAAAACACAGTGGACCAACACCAGCAGCTGACACGGCACCCCAGACCATCACTGACTGTGGGTACTTGACACTGGACTTCTGGCATTTTGGCATTTCCTTCTCCCCAGTCTTCCTCCAGACTCTGGCACCTTGATTTCCGAATGACATGCAGAATTTGCTTTCATCCGAAAAAAGTACTTTGGACCACTGAGCAACAGTCCAGTGCTGCTTCTCTGTAGCCCAGGACTGGGGAATGCGGCACCTGTAGCCCATTTCCTGCACACGCCTGTGCACGGTGGCTCTGGATGTTTCTACTCCAGACTCAGTCCACTGCTTCCGCAGGTCCCCCAAGGTCTGGAATCGGCCCTTCTCCACAATCTTCCTCAGGGTCCGGTCACCTCTTCTCGTTGTGCAGCATTTTCTGCCACACTTTTTCCTTCCCACAGACTTCCCACTGAGGTGCCTTGATACAGCACTCTGGGAACAGCCTATTCGTTCAGAAATGTCTTTCTGTGTCTTACCCTCTTGCTTGATGGTGTCAATAGTGGCCTTCTGGACAGCAGTCAGGTTCTCAGTCTTACCCATGATTGGGGTTAGGAGTGATGAACCAGGCTGGGAGTTTTAAAGACCTCAGGAATCTTTTGCAGGTGTTTAGAGTTAACTCGTTGATTCAGATGATTAGGTTCATAGCTCGTTTAGAGACCCTTTTAATGATATGCTAATTTTGTGAGATAGGAATTTTGGGTTTTCATGAGCTGTATGCCAAAATCATCCGTATTAAGACAATAAAAGACCTGAAATATTTCCGTTAGTGTGCAATGAATCTAAAATATATGAATGTTAAATTTTCATCATGACATTATGGAAAATAATGAACTTTATCACAATATGCTAATTTTTTTAGAAGGACCTGTATATTTAATGTTGTTTTATTGCATTTATTAAATTGTTTTTCTTTCTTCTTGTCAAATTTAATTCAAAAACTTTCATACCATAACAACAAAGACTATTCTTTTCTTTTACAGGTTTCATAGTCAGAGCTGTGTTTTTTTGAGAATGAGAAAACTAATAAGTTTGATTTGACAGTTTCAGGATCAATAAATTAAAATACCTTAAGATTTTAAAGTTTAAATAGTAATTGGCAAGTTTACTTTGTAAAACCGAAAAAAAAAATATTGTTTGTATTGGGTTAACAGTTACAATCTGATGCAATGAGTTTATTCTTTTCTTTGTATGTCAGCTCAGTTTTTTTCACAAATACTTCTCAAATAACAAATAACAGTGGTGAGTAGTAGTGGTGATGTTCTTAACAGGAAGAGGAGGCCCAAAACAAATTCAGCTTAAGGACCCATACAACCTTGGGCCAACCCTGTTCACAGTTAGGAATACTGGAAACCTTGCTTTATCCCATCTGTCATCATATGTTATATTAAAGTTCCCTAGAGTTTGCAGAAGAGACATTGCATGTATGTTTAGGCAGTTACTGGAGGTGCTTCAGTCATAAATAGTTTTAAAGCAGCTGGTGAACTTAAAAGACTGGCTGAACATAATGTCAGTGAGCGCAATCAGGATGAAGAGTGGCCAAGCAGATGCTTTTGATCTCACCTATTTGCCAATTCATACTTTTGAAGTTTTAGCTTACCTTTCTGGTACATATGGCATCATAAGACATGGAACATTACATACTGACCATGTGTTATGTTTTGCCAGCCAGCGGGATGTTTCACACCTGCTTTGAAAGTTTTTCTACTTTAAGGAAGCCAAATAGTGACTTTAACCCAATAGTTATCACTTGGCTTTTTATGGATTTAACTAAGGATTATAAATGGTCATATTCTATAAGATTCAACCAGCTTCACTTAGGATCCAAAAAAAAAATACATTAGTGCAATAGAACTTTTTTAGAGATAATATAGCATAGTAATACAAAATAAATGTGATTAGAATGGCTATTCCTATAAATAATGAAATAATACAATACAATTTATAACAATAATACAAATAATAAACTGATACACCATGGTTCAAGGGTACCAAACCTATCTGTTAATGGTACAAAGTGGGAGTACTAAAGGACAAAATAGCAAAATGTAGGTTTAACATGGGTACAAATTTGCAAAGAAGCGAATTGACCTTCAGTGAAAGCAAACCTAATAAATATCATAAACAATGAGGGGATAAAAATAGGCCATGCAGTGAGAACCCCTTTACATTAAATTACTGATTTCACAAACATCATCTAATTTATATCAGCTCCCAGTACAAAATTCTCATCATCAGTCGGATTCCTACTTTCTAGAAAAGCCTGTGCCATTGACAACTCTGACTTCATGTCTAATACATAGGGCAACACCACCAGTCTGTATGTTTGGCAGCTTCATTTACAACTAACTTATCTTTACCCTCATGATATGAAACACCCAAAAACCCAGATTAACAACTACTTAACACATTCACTCTCCCACTGCATATTCTCCATATTTAGGACAGAGAATAGGAGAGGAGAGGTCGTAGTGAGAACAAAACAATCCCCAAATGACTTAGGGGTTGGTTAAAAAAATAATATAAAAACTGCACCAATGAGTGGTACTTTAATATGTGTTTTGCTAGGACTTTGTTATTTACAAGTTGATATTGTGCTAAAGGACGCACATAACCAAAGAATAGGACATTTTGAGAACTGCTGGGTGAGACAAACTAACTTTAATAAAACTGTATGCCTCTGACAGGTTCTTGGCCTGCACATATGTGTGTGTAGTTCTGCTTTGGTGCAGTGACTGTATCATTCTGGCACTGCAGCCCAACGCTAAGAGTGAGAAGAAGGGGTCAGGAGATAGAAGGGCACAAAGCCGTGGAAGAAAAGCAAACAAGTCTCACTCAGCCACTAATCACTGTGCTCTGAAAAGGTCAGCCTAACCAGTCAAGCTCAGCTCCAGCCGACAGAACTATTGTCACAAACTGTCTCAAAGGAAGAAGTGGACCACAGAGAACACCCTTTCATTAACTAGAGTAAGTCATTAGAGACATATAATTACCCTCCTGCATCAATCTTCTTTTTTTTGTTTTTGTTTGCATCAATCTTCTTACAATGAAAATTACTTTCTCACACTTGATACATTGCAGGTACGGCAATATATAGCTTTTCATTCCATATTTAACTTGATTTCTGTTGCAACAATGAGACCTCTGATTAGAGATGGGCAAAACCTGAACCTGGATTGGTCTTGGATCTGATACGGATGTCATTCTTGAAGCCACCGACCCATCCATCAATCCAGATATATTGGCCCTGTGTTGTTTGAGGTCCAGTTTTGACAGAATTTACTCCAGATACTTAAGATTAAAGTCAACAAAATGTTGTACACTTAAATAATAAAGTATTTAACTGATGTTTCAAATGTATATTTTTTTTAGATTTGGCAGAAAACAACATTTAAATCTACAGTTTGGCTGCTGCTCAACAACACCATCTTTGGACAAATATTTACATTTACCAACAAAGCTGTTTAAAATAGCTACTTTCCAAGCTACATGCACCACTTTTTATCTAGGCATGCCCAGACTGAAACTTGAAAAGAGATAAATCACTTGGAATGTTTTGGACCTTCTGACGAACAATACATAGTGCTGAATGCTTAAACTCGCTGCATTATGAATGCTTAAACTCACCGTTAAAGGTGTAGTAACTGTACGACAATGAGCTCTGTAAGGGTCTTTTAGTTTCTCTAAGAAGTCCTTCCATCTCCCTGCGGCTGAGGGTGGCCAGGTTGTCTTCCATTTCGCTGGTGCAGCAGGTGTAACCCTGAGGACAAATACGAAGGTGCTCCCCTGGCAGAGGGACAGTACAAGAGTTGGAGAGATAAGAAAAAGAAAGTACAAAGTAAATAAAAGGAAATTACCAAACAAATTAAGCATGTGTCCAGATGGTTAAAGATTGTGCCATTAAAAAAAGAAAACAATGAATAAGCTTAATTAACCGCATCTGCTTTGTTTATACCAATAATGCAAAGATATTTCCAGGAACAGCAATCAGCTAAAAAAAGATGTATTGACTAAACTATTTTGACTACAACTTGGCACTTTGTTCCTGCTGAAATTAAGTTAGTGAGACAGAAAGACAGAACTGTGGTTAATAATTAAAAATGTATAGCATTACCTGCAAATATGAAAAGGATGAAGCGATCACATCTACCTTTTGGTTAGTTGTCACGCTAAAGTTCCATTATGAATTCCTTTCACGCTCTCCATAAAGTGCATTACCTTTGAACATTATAAGCCACCCTACACTGAAAATCTGAAAGTAGCTATTATCGAAGATGAATTTGAAAGTCTTTTATGGAAGGCCACATAAAAAAAGAAAACAAGTCTTGTTCTATTTTCATGTTTCCTTGCTCTTATTGTTGTTTTCTCAGTTTATTTGACTTAATTGTAAAGCACTTTGGTCAACTTCCGTAGTTTGTTATGTGCCATATAAATAAATTGACCATGATATTCTTGGAGGCAAAACACAAAGAAACTATGACCTTTGCACAGCTCTGCTGTTGAATTGAGTTATTGCAATTAAAAATAAAAGGCAAATGCTTAAAATAACAATCTTTACCTTCAAAGACAATTCATTTCTACTTCCTTAAAAACAAAAACACACAATCACAGAAAACTGACAAAAATTGGACAATATTTGTATGATACAAAAACATTTAAAATATTATTAATGCTCAGAAAGGAATTTATGAATATTATGAGATTATTCTTAATAAAATAATAAATAATATTGTTCTGTTCTCACTTATTTGAAAAAAAAAAGAATACATATTTCACACTTTATAATATACACAAACACAAGAGGCATACTTAACTCTGCCCAACCCATCCTGCTTTAATACTGTTAGATGTGATTGCTTGCTGTTTGATCTCTTTCATTTTTAGTGACACCTGGTGTTTTCCTCAGTTTACAACATTGTTATTTAATACTAGTAAAAAAGGTTGTATATTGTACGAAGTACTGCTTGTCTTGCAGGTTGCTTTGCTTCTGTTCTGATTATACATCCATTACAAAACCAAAGAGCAAAGTGTACCGAAAAAGTGTTCCCAAAATTAATATATTTAACACTACAGGGATAAAATGGCTTGGTCTTTTAAATACATACATTTTCAAAAACTGATAAATTTAACTGCTTTTTTGAACAGCTCTTTGAAGTGAATGCATCTTGAAGATTCAGTTTCCTTCAAAGTCTCTTTACTATGAGAACCAGTTCTTTTGGCTCAGCTCATTTAAAAGAGCTGTCTCATTCAACTCCCAAACGGCTCTTAAGATCTTCATTTTTAGTGTGATTCCAATGTTTCACACATTGTGCAACCACCAGTTCACAATAATATTAAGAGTGAACATCATCCTAAGCCACAACATTGAACACACCTCTAATCAAAACAGCAGCTTTGCTCATCGTGTTGCAGCTCTTTCTACACCATTGCCAAATCATCAGCCAATGAGTATACCTGCCGCCCCTTCACCCCTCTGCTAGTGCAAACAGAGATGATGACACACATATTGACCAATTATCTCTATTCAATATCTGTGAGAAAAAAGTCTGTGTGTGTGTGAGAGGGAGAAAAACAGAGAGATAGAGAGAGAGAGAGAGAGAGAGACAAGAAAAAAGCGGCTCCCATGGCACACTTCAAAGAGCCAGCTCTAAGTGGTGTTTTGTTCATGACTGAAACATCACTAGTGTACTGTGGCCTAACTTCCCACTAAAGACCTAGCTAAAGACTTATAAATGGCTTGATGAGAATGAGAGAAGACTGCGTCCTTTTATATCAAGTCTTGCTAAGATTCCTCTGAAATCTCTTGGTACTGTCTTGAACAGTTTTTACTGGTCACTGCTTTACCTACAATGGCATCTTACTAATTGACGCAAATGTATAATTGCCTACTTATGCAGACTATACTATAAACATGAACACAACACCAGGTTCTGGTTTGGTTCTTATTATGCAAAAACATTTTCTTCATTGGCAGAAGGATGAGGTCTAATAACAGGTCTAAAAAAAGCTAAGTGTGACAAGTTCAAAAGCAAGTCAGTGTTCTTAATGTAATTAGAGCTTTTCAGCTGAATGTACACATCTAACACGTTACAAGACTTGCAACGTTTAATGTGTCAGCTCACATCATCAGGCTTTACATTGTTTGGAGAAAGGCACAAGTACATTTGGCCCACATAAGTGCTGGATTAATGGTTTGACCTGTCAAAGCTGTAATTATTACACACCTGGCTGAACTCAGGGCAAGACTTTAAGCACAGTTTGATGAGACATCAATGTTACAGATTATTCTGCCATCCCTTTTAGTGTCCACCACTCGCACTGGCTCATTGAATAAGAAGGTGTTTTATTAACTGTAGTTATAAATTAATTAGAGTGCTCCATCTCACCCTATCAACCTTCTCATTTGCATTTTAAAATTAGGGTACGATTCATGGCAAGAATCCAAGTTTTTCCTGAGGATGCTTTAAACAGCCTTCAATAACTTTTTGGGTGCCTCATTGAGCACAAGTCTGAAGTGAAGAAATTAAAGGTAATTCTCTTGTTTAAACACCAAAATAGAAAAATAAATGACTAGATCAGAGAAGTTGAGAAGTATCCCTTGGCATCCTCTTAATAATAATCTTGCTTATATTCAAAATGAAAATAAATTTGTGCCAATTTTTCCTATTATTTAGGGGTGCATGATAAAACGGTGTTAGGCCCAGAAGGTTGAAAATTTGCTGATAACAAGCAGATCGATGGTGGTATGATTTATAGAGCAAATTCTATTCATTCTGTGCTCTTGCTCACACCCAGTTGCATTTTTTTTCATTTTCTTTCAGCTTCATAAAGAAGCTTTGATATAGCAGGGGTTACAATGTTACTGGTTTTAATGATCAAAATAGCATAACTATGGTAATAATATATCTACAGTTATGTCTAAGGGTGTATTCACACCAGAAAAGTCCTTTGGTCCGCTAGTTTGGTCCGGACCAAAGCTAACTTTATTTTTTTTAATTTGGTGCGGTATGTTCTCACATTGTACTTTTTGCAAGTGAACTATTACTTGTAAACAAAGCCACGCGGGTGACGATCATGGCTCCCATTGGACAGAAATGATGGGGGCAGGACAGAGCACAGACCTGGAAATTGAGGAAAACAGCTGTAGACGTGCTGTGTGCAGCACCTCTGTTCTGCATAATTGTGCCGTTATTACAGCTGCATTATTATTGTGAGGGTGAAGAGCAGCTCATTCAACACAGACTTTGAGATGTTCCATTTGTAATGTTGGAACCCCGTCAGAGAATGCGTGCTGAACGCCGACATTCTCTACGTGCCTTGTCCCACAACAAGCCAGTAGCGTTGCTAAGCAACACACAGGTTATTAGGTATGAGTACCTTACAAAACACACCTTTGCAACCGGCTACAGTGGCTTTTTATGTCCATAGAAACGTACACTTTTTGTAGTTGGTTTGGATCGGGGCCGGTTTGTATTCAGACCATAAGCACACTGCACCAGAGTACGTTTGGAAGCGGACCGAGACCACCTCAAAAAGTGGGTCTCGGTCCGGTTGTTTGGTCCGGACCATGGTTCGCTTGAGTGTATTGCACCCATTTTTTGAGGTGGTCTCGGTCCACTTCCAAATGGACTCTGGTGTGGTTCGCTTATGGCCTGAATACGAACCGGCCACGATTTGAAACAACTGCAGAAAACGTACGTCTCTTTGGACTTAACAAGCCACTGTAGCCGATAGCAAAGGTGCACGTTATACTCAAATCATACCTGGCCAGCTGATTGTTGCAACACGGGGCATGTGGCACCAGGCACGCACAGCACACCGTCTTCTTCGGAGTTCAGCACGCATTCTCCAACGCTATTCCAAACTTATAAATAGAACATTGTAAGGTCTGTGTTGAATGAGCTACTCTTCACCCTCACAACAATATT
This sequence comes from Girardinichthys multiradiatus, assembly GCF_021462225.1. Taxonomy (NCBI): domain Eukaryota; kingdom Metazoa; phylum Chordata; class Actinopteri; order Cyprinodontiformes; family Goodeidae; genus Girardinichthys; species Girardinichthys multiradiatus. The sequence continues at coordinate 21,988,763 of NC_061799.1, forward strand.
GCAGCTGTAATAACGGCACAAATATGCAGAACAGAGGTGCTGCACGCAGCACGTCTACAGCTGTTTTCCTAAATTTCCGGGTCCCGCCCCCGTCATTTCTATCTAATGGGAGCAACTATCGTCACCAGCATGGCTTTGTTTACATGTAATAGTTCACTTCCAAAAAGTATAATGTGAAAGCAAATCGCAACAAACAAAAAAAAATAATAAAGTCCGCTTTTGCTCCGGACCAAACAAGCGGACCAAAGGACTTTCCTAGTGTGAATACACCCTAAGACTATTCATATCCTTGGCAGATAGAGGTATCAAGTAATGTGTTAATTTCACCAACATCTTTCTTTAGACTGAAAGTAATTTGAATATCTTGAAGTGACCTGTCCGGAGACATGACTTGAATCTAATAGGGAATCTGTGGACGGAGTTGAAGATTAGGGTAATGGCATGGAGACCTTCCAACCTCAAGTACTTGGAGTTAATCATAAAAGTCAAATTGTCAAAACACCAGTAGATGCTTGCAGAATGCTGGTCAGCAATTATAAGAAGTATTTGACCACTGTAATGTCAATAAAGATTTTTCCTCTGATTATTGAAAAGTTGATGAATAATTTTAAACATGGCATTTTTTGATGAAATGATAACAAAACCAGAAACAATTGTTTTTCAAAAGTGAAACATCAAGTGTTAAATGTGCCTGAAACCTAGACTTTATAACTGTGCAAGAAATAGTTTTTGCAAACATTTATGCTCCTCTCTACCAGCGGATTTAAACTACACAAAAAGATCACTACCTCTAACTACTTGCCTTGTGGCAACTAGTAGCAGAGTAATGCTAAGTTACCTTTTAGCCGGATGCATATGGTCTTCAGAAAGGTCTGATAAGTCTGTTTAACTTTTATCAAAAGACACTTGACATTGTAACCATTGTAACAGCCATAACAATATGCAATATAAGACTTTTTGGTTGAAGCAGCAATAGCATCAATGCACCAAATGGACTGACATACACACACACAAACATAGAATACAGAAATGTTGCCTTCACGAAAAGTATGTTTAATACCTGTTTAAAAGCTGTTATTATCCAAAGGTACTTTTGTGTATTAAAAAGCTGCAGTCATAGCCTTAGTAGTTGTAATAATAATAATAATTATTAATGTTCATAATAACATTTATGCTTTAGATAAACTGATAACTGTGATTAAGTTGGCATTTTTAGCACTTCAAGTCTTAAGTATAGTAAATCTTTTCCCTATTATTCACCCCTACTGTAAATAAAAAGAAACAATAACAAAAACAACAAAGAAGCTGCAGATGCAAGTACAAGAAAAGGAAAGGGGATAAAACAAGTTAAAGAGATTCATTGAGGAATACACTGTAATTTAGTGGATCAGCTGCCCTCAGTTAGCCCCAACGACAGCCATTTCGACAGCTTAGACTGGCTTTAATGTGTAGGCATTGTATTTTCTTGTGGTCATTCCTCCCCGTGAGGCGTACTAGATGCCTGTCATTTGACATCTGTGCAAAGATCTTGAATATACTCTTTGATGCACATGAATAGCAGGAGGGGTGAAGCTCCCAGATGCCGCCAAACAGAAATCCTGCCTTCAAAGCGTCGGCTGTTCTTCATAAGTAACAACATACAGCTAGAAAACTGACCTGTAACAGCATTATGTTTCAAGCTGTCAAAGTCATTTTATGTTATAGATATGGCAGACTCATTTGTTTGTATTAGTAAACTGCAATATGTACGACTGTTCGTTTCAATTTTGATGAAAGTGACAACAAGCATCTCTCCTGCAAAGTGAAAACGAAAATGCAAGCTTATAGTGGCAGCATGACTTTATATGGTCACTAACCTCAAAACTTCCCAGACACCAATAGGATCTGATTTGACACGATATGTACAAGCGAGCTCAGCCAAAAGGTACTCACACAGCCCATAGCCCGGAAGGCTCAAATCATCTACATCCATTGCACCATTACAATCCTGGCTGGTCAGATCTAACTAAGCGGTAAAAGATCTGCCCAAAATCAGCTAGGTGATCATAATGTTTCTGTTGATCAGTCTAAAGAAAATATTTTCAGTTTTACCAGATTGTTCTGACGAAATCAAAGCAATAGGACTATAAACTAATTTTGCATTCATAATTTAAGAGTATACATTTTCAATTTAAGAACAGAATTGCTCATTCACAGTCTTCAGTAATTTCTACGCTCTCTCTCTCTTTCTAATATGGTGTGCTTCCCTTTAAATCAATGTTGCTGTGCTAATATTTAGCATAGGTCTAGCCTACTCTCTCGGCTCTCATCTCTGCTTTCTACTTATTTTTGCTTTCTCTTGCAGAGACCCAGTTACCACGCCCTTTCACGTTTCCAGCCATTGGAATGAGAAAGTATGACTATAATCCCAATCTTTCCTAGGGGCGTGCTTGTTTTTTTCTGATGGGTGAACTTGTGTGACTATGGTATGTGCTCTTAGATTAGGAAAGTATGATTCCCCCAAAAATGACAGGCATAAGTTTCATGGTTGAATGTTGAAATCCTAAGAGCATGTAAACTGCAACCATAAATATCCAACATTCAATTCGTACCACAATATCGTACCACAAATCTTCACAAGGAGAAAGCTAGTCCCATGAATGTACCCTCCACCAAAAGCTTTATCAAGACCCTCAGTCTTTTATCACTTCTTACTCTTTCTTTTTTTTTTTTTTTTTGCTTTAGACAGATTCAACTGTTAAATTCCCTATCCATTAGCTTCTTATTGTTCATCAGTGAGGAAGGCTTCTATTAAACGTCAATCTCAAAAGGCAGAATAAGGTCATGCACACTGTGATGAAGCATGGGAGAGACCGACAGTCATTGGCTTTTAGAGATGGTGGGAAAAAAGGAGAGGCAAGAGGGAGACAGGAAATTAAGAAAGCATCACTGCTCTGGGAATCTCTGGACAAAATGGGTTTCTTGTCCAGTTTGGTCAATTTTAAAGTGGTATCCATTTTAGGGCTGTCCTTCTAATCTCTGGCTTCAAACTATAATGAAACTAATGCTCTGTTTACACACTGCAATGTATAACATCCATTATAGTATTTGGTGTAACTATTCAAGTAAGATCTTTTGAAGTTGCACAAGTTAATTTCACTTTACAATTGCAAAGAGCATGCAAATTCTTAAGTAATCCTTAGTCTGTTGAGGGCACTTGGCTTTGTAACAATGTCTTTGATTTCATTTCAAATTCTGCATAGGTAAGAAAACACAACCACTGTGTAGCTGTCAGAACTATTGGATATATTTGAAGTGATATTTTGAACACAATTATGTGTTTGTAGTACATATTCAGTGTAAATAGTGGAAAAATCACAGAGGCAATCACAATTTATATTCTATTACCCAAATAAAGGAATGTCACAAGTTACTAAAAGGAAACTAGTAGCTGCTTATTCTTGCTCCACAAACCGACAACAAAATACTCACTAATTAGGCTACTGTTCAGTTAAATTTATTCAGGCGTTTTCATGGGTGCCTGATTCTGTTATAAATAGAGGAGAAAAGCCAGAAGATAGGAAAAATACATAAATTATGTCTTTTACAGGCACAAGAGAGATGAAGTACTGTAGTGTTTAAAATAAGCACCGCACATTTGGTTTGTTGACATTTACTCCAAATAGCTGCATACTATCTGACCAACAAGCTTACAAACTATGTTCTTGAGCTTCACTGTCTACCCTTAGCCACGTGCATCAAATTCAAGTCACTAATGTCAGCCTCCTAAGTGCTTAATAGAATGACTGCCATCTTCCAGAATGTTTACCCAAATGCTTATGTCACTCGCTCCATCAGGTTGCAAAGGATTGTTGGCTAGCACCACGTTCAAGACAATCCAGACTCATATCATGTGTTGTTCCATGATGGTAGAATGACTACCTGTGATTTTCAAATACCTTTGAAATAAAACTGAAATGTATTGAGGGTAAATTAAACCTAATTTTATGTTTTGACAACAACCATCACAGTAGTTAGTCGTAATTTTGTGTTTCGGTCAAGATATCAACTATTGATTAATGTCAATGCAATGCAAGGTCCTCAAAACATATAGTAAGACAAGAGTTTGTGTGTGTGTGTGTGTCTGTGTGTGTATGTGTGTACGTGTGTGTGTGTGTGGGTGTAGGTGTGAGTATGTATGGTTGTTTGTCCTGTGTGTCTCTGTGTTGCCTTGTGATGGACCTCAATGCTTATCCAATGACTAGAGGAGATAGGCGCCAGCCCCCCAAACCCCTGCATAGAAAACTGGGTATAGAGAATGAATGGATAGTCTATTTATCTATGTAGCTTGGCCACCAGTGCACGGACTTAAATCAGGCACACTGACTGAATTATTCTGTTTAAGCAAGTCAGAAGTCTTGCAGCAGGGTTTTGGACCAGGTGAAAACCAACAGCCTTACTGGGATAAGCAAAGAAACCACTGCAGTAGTCTAATAACATAAAGACAAAAACATAAATTATCATGTTAAGTTTACTTTGTAGTGCCATTGATCAATTTTGAGATGATCCTCAGATTAAAAAAGCTGTTTCAAATTATTTGTGTTAAGTAATATTCCAGGTTAAAATCTTCATTAAAAATTACATCTACATTACTGAGACTGGGCTTCTGTGAAAATCCTAAATCACCCAGTTGCATTGTATTAGCAGTGATGGCACTGTCTGGTAACCACTGCTTAATACTTGTAAATGCATAAATTAAAGAAGTCAATTTGAAAATTATCAGCTTCATATAAAGTGTGCAAGGAAAAAATCTTTGCTTTCTTAGAAAACGATGAAGGCCAGACTAAAGTTTGCCAGAGAGAACATAGACAAAGACCAGGACTATTGGAAATCTTTGGACAGATGAGTCTAAATTGAATTATTTGGACACCAGAACGGAGAACATTCTTGGACTAAATAAAATACATATTTCCATGAAAATAACATCAGACCACCTGGTAAGTATACATCTGGACGATCTTGGCTGAATAAGATAGATCTTAAGTAGAAGAACCAGTTTAAGGCTGACAAAAAGGGACAGAGAACAGTTCAAACCATAAGAATGGATTAGAAAACTAACTAAAATGATTTATTATCTGAAGGAATGTTCTAAAGGAAGATAATTTAACAAAAACTACACAGGTCTCAAAATGGAACCTTGAGGAACTCTCCATGACAGCTCTGTAGTTTCTGACATGATCCAATAAAACTCCTACCTGATAAAATGAAGAAATGCATCTTAGCTGAGATCTAAACATTCCAGCCAAATCACAGTCTAGGATTTTATTTAGAAAATTATGTGAGGATATGTCTGTTTCTCAGGATATTATGGTTAACAGTCTCAAAAAACAATAATTGTTGTGAATGTATTAAGCATGAAGTCAAAAAGTTACCCCATTCAAAACAACTAGCAAAGTCCTCCAGATTTGTCAAGGAAAAATTCTAACTTTACATGTGAACATTTTGTGAATACCCTTTTCCTGAAAACATGTTTAACAAAATGGCATGACGAGAATCACAGTAGCATTATGGCTCCTGGTAATGACTGACTGCATATAACTGAGGAGATTCAAATCACAATTTGCAATGCATGTGTGTAAGTGCGTGTGTTTGCATGCATGTTGAGCTGTGGGACCAAAGGGATTAGCAGCCTAATCCAGCCAGTGGTCAGACAGTGTGTGTCCACAGCTCGGTGGATTATTGCCTGTGCCACAAAAAGCATTCATAGAACACCAGGAATCGCACACATGCACACACGCACCCCAGACCCACATACTCTTGAACAGTGGATTAGGGCTAAACACATGAAGAACAACAAGGCTGTGTGGCAGCAGAGGTTGACATAGCTGATCCACCAGCTATATATACTGAAGTTTCACACACCAATCCAACCAAAAGCTCATTATAAATAACACTATCAAACTAGATCACCGTCTACCATTTTATTATATGTCAATCAGGACTTTCTTTGGGCTTCTAATTTTCATACACATTGAATGATCCACAGGTTACCCTGTCTTTCACCTACAGACCCTGGATACTCAGCCTGGTAATGTGAGCCGCACAGAGAGTCACATAAATAGCTTTCTCCAGCCAGACTAGGTGGCTGCCACACAACACATTTATAACACATTAACACTAAGGTCAGCTGCTTTAACCCACTGCGTTCTTCAAGCTTAGTGTGTTTCTACACTGCTGAATGGCCAGATACTTATTTGCCTATGCATTTACTATTGCACAGTAGGAGACAAAATTGTGCTGCTCTGTACACTTACATGGAAAAAGGGATCTTTCATTCACTTGACCTGAATCAGTCATTAATTAGTAAAGGAAGTTTGTCTAATAAATTATTTACACTCAATAGGACAAATGACTACATGTATTAAGTGATAATGTGTTTATTTAAATAAAATAGATAGTGTTGTTGGATCTTAACACGCAGACAGAGCAATTATTGACTGAAGCTATTAAAACATCTTCTAAAGGTGCAAAATTCAGCTCTAAATATGTAATGACTATAAATTAGAAGCTGTTGTGAACACAAACACGTTTCTGCTAATGTACCAGATCATATCTACCCACAGAGATCTCATCAGCCTAATCTGAAACACATTTCTCCTGAGCAACACTTTAACACATCCCACAGGGAAAGTCTGACTTCTCTTTACATTTTAAAGAAATAAACTAGTTTTTTCTGATGCAGTAAGGTGTGAAATAAATTAGACATACCAATTATTCTACACTCACTAGCCACTTTAATAGGCAGATCTCTTCAATTGCTTGTTACACTAACAGTTGGTCAGCTAATCATATTCCCACAACTCAAGGCATTTATGTATTTTGAGGTGGTAATGATGACTTACTGAAGTCCAAACTGAGAATCTGAAAGGGGGTAAAAGAGGATATAAATGGCTTTGAATATGGTATGGCTGTTGGAGCCAGATGGGCTGGTTTGTGTATTTCAGATCTAATGGGATTTTCACATGCAACCAAAATAGCTTACTCTTGATAGAGGTCAGAAGAGAATGCACGGACTAGATGGAAATAATATAAAGGCCATGGAAGTTTAACTTTCCATACGCTACATCCAGGTGTGGGAAATACCATCTTTGAATGCACAAATGGAACCTTACAACAGATGAGCTACAGAAGTGGTGTCCAAATTCAGTCCTCAAGAGCTCCTGTTCTGCATGTTTAAGATCTTTCTCTAGTTCAGAATAGCTAATTCAAATTACGGCTCATTACCAGGCCTCTGCAGAACTTGATGACATGCTAATATGGTAATTCACTGTTTTATTAATATGTATTGGAGCAAGGACACTTGTAAAACATGCAGGACACTGGCCCTTGAAGACTGGAGTTCAACACTCCTGAGCTACAGCAACAGAAGATCTCACTGGGTTCCACTCCTATCAGCTAAGAACAGGAAACTAAGGCTAAAATGTGCATGGCTCACCAAAACTGGACAGTAAAATGTTGCCTGCTTCTCAGCTAGAGCTGTAACATTCAGATGGTAGGACCAGAATTTAGCAAAAAAAACATTAAAGCATTGATCCGTCCTTGTTTGTGTCAATGGCTGAAGCTGGTGGTCATGGTCTAATGGTATGTTTCTTGGTGATGTTTTCTTGGCATGCTTTGGACCCCAAACTAAGCATTGTTTGAACACCACAGCCTACTTGGCCACAGTGTATCCATCTTTAGATGGCTACATCCAGAAGAATAACACACAATATCAAAATGCTCAAATATTCTCTAACTTGTTTCTTTAACATCGAGTGAGATCACTGTACTCCAGCCTCAGTAGTCACCTGAAATTTGCATCATGTACCTGCCTGAACACACCATCTATTGGCAAGGTAGACAGATTGTATTTTAACAGATCTGTCTTATGTTCTGCGCTCTGGGTATGTCTTACTAAACTCAGGACGGAGGTACAGAGTTCTTCCCCATAAACGCAACGGCTAAAGGCATTCTTTCCTTTATCAGTTAAAGTCATTATTGAACACAGAGAAAGATATGAACTTGTCCAGAAGAAGGCAAAGCTACCTATAACTAATTCCTTGGTAACCAGTTTAGTTATTTATTAATGTATTTACAGGCTGGAGGAGCATGTGTTTTTTTAAGGTTGCATGGGTTTCTTTAGTTTTTTCTAATTATGAGAAGATGACACTGTTTTAATCAACTTAATTTTTGTTGTTTTTTAATTGACAAACCTTGCTAGTGATGTGTTTTGTAATGAATTAGTGCTCTGTAAAGTAGTAATTCTATTCATTTATTTATGTATTTATTATCAGTGTGATGTAATGAAAGAGTGCAATGTGGTAAAGCAGTGTAACCCCTCTGCCCAAGGCAAATTTCTCCCAAAGGGGACAAATGAAGAGACTTTGGACCTGCAGCCATCAAACTGTGCAGTAACTGTGTAATGCTATCATCATCGACCAAAATCTCTGAAGAATGTTTCTGTCATCTTATATGCCGCAAAGTATAAAGGCAGATCTAAAGGTAAATTTAGATCCAAAAAGGTACTTGTAAGGTGTACCAAATAAAATTGCCTGTGAGTATGCCGCGTATAACTGGCTAAATCAATAAATAACAAATATACCAAGAGGAAGTATAGGATTAAATCTTTATGAACCATGCTTCTCTGAAAGTTATTATATAATCTTCAATAACAACGGATGTGAGCCAGATGCTTGAGCATCACCCTTGAGAGTTAGTGATACAGTGCCATTGTTTACTGCACAAAATGAATTGAAAATGGCAATTCCTAATGTTGTGAGAAAAAGACTGAGTGGGTGAGGAATAGCTGCAGTCTACACTGAAATTTTCTATTGCACAGTCAAGTGTATGAAAATGAATTACATAAATGTTAAGCCCCGCAGCCCATTCCTGCGACATTTGCAATGTGTCACACAGTATCTGCAAAGAAAGCAGCAATTTTGCAGCCCTCTTACAGGATCTGTAAATTATAAAGAACATGATGGATTACAACAGGTCTTGTAATTAAGTTAGTGTAGGCCTGAGAAACATGACTTTGCACTGACAGGACATGTATGGAGTGTCAAAGAAACAACATTGCACAAACATTTTGATTTTTGTTCTGTTCTGTATTTCTTAGCGTCCTTCAGATCCACCCCACACACACACACACAAACCAACACACACACACAAACCATCACACACACACACACACACACACACACACACACACACACACACACACACACACTGTGTGTTTTGAATAACTGAAGAGTGTGAATGCCATCTACAATAACTGAAGGCAGCAGCCTGTCCCATTCACTTAGCAGGTACCAAGTGTTGTCAACAAGAGTCGATCTGGGGCTGTAGTTCACTGCGTATTAGCCTAATAGCTTATCCATAGTTCCCCCACCGTCTTTGTTGGCATCTTTACAATTTATACCACATATTTTTTGCTTTGTGTGCAGCCAGAGAATTCACTAAACTGAACCAGAATGCAATTAAATGTAACTTGCACAGAACTATGAGAAATTAAACATCCAACATCGTGTCCTAGTTTCACCCTCTAACCCACCCTTCTCTTGCAAGTTGCAGACATGACTTGACTTGAACTTCTCAGTGTGTTACCTGACATGATTGTCAGTGTGAGTGTAAGTGCAAAAAAATAAGAGACTTGTGGGAGAAGAGGTCAGTAACTTCCTGATGTGTTATAGACATGCTATAATGCAGACCACTTCTAAAGAAATTAAGTAAGCTGCAGGGAGTTGACCTTATTTCTGTGTATAGAAGATTTCTTTTTCTGTTTTCAGATGCACGTAGGTGGGTATTTCACTGATGATCCCTTAAGAGCTCTTGACAATAGGTGTCAAAATTTGGCACATCAGAAAAAACCTCCTGCCACATCAAGTGTACAAAACAGACTGATGTCTCAGTGTCACACACAACTATGAACCCTGGAAGTCTGAGAAAAACTGAAGGAAGAGGGAGGATGGGGAAGAACTGACAGATGCTCTTTTCACAAAGTTAATCTGTAGTTCCTCTGGATCTTAAGGCGCTGTCAGAAACTCTGAAAATCACAAAGGTTACTTAGTCTTTAAATAGGAGACGAGGCAGTTTAGTTATCCAGTTGCTTGCTTATTGTTTTCCTCTCTAAATAGGCTGCAGTTATGAAAAAAAAAAAAACACTACAGAATTCTGTTTTTTGCAATTTTAACAGTAGTCAAAACAGAAAACTTGAAACGTATAGCTGAAAAACACCATAAGTGGATACTTTAAGCATTTTAGCACATTTCAACAATTTGCATGTTCACTTTAGGTGCACAGATTATCCTGTTCCTGGTCATAAACAGCAATTACCAGAATATGTCTGGTGGCAGTTACACACGGCACAAGTTGTCTGTCTAGGACAAAGTCATGGGGTCTCCAATTGACACCTAATCTGTATCTATGCATTTTTAGTTGGAAGTTGAAAGTTTGAGTCAAAACTCAAAATGCAAAAAAAAATTTTATAAATAAACATCAGGTAATTGATTAGTCAAAACATCAGAAATATAATCATTTTGGGGTCAGAAAAATTAATCATACCCATGTACTAGCAGAAGACAAAGTTAGATATATTTGGTATCAAAAAGGCGCTTAAAAATTACATCAGACGATTTAAAATAAAAGTAGAACAGAAAGTCTGCTGTTCATTCAGGCTTTAACTTTTGAAGTTACTTTAAGAGATAACAGGAAGGCTAAATAGAGGACAGCAAAACAGCTCTTTTTATTGTATATTAGCAGCCTGACTCACCTATTGTGTCTTTGTTTTAACATAATAGCCAAGTTGTACAATTAATCCTGTCTCACACACAGGGATAGACATTTTCTCTGCTTCTAATAAAAAATGTTAATGACTGCTCATGGCAGGCCAACTTCATAACCATTTTAAAACACAATGAATTCCCCTAACATCGGTATGGGAAGTCAAAGCTTAACAGAACTCACAGCAAAGATCTGTTCAGTGCATCTCTAGCATGCATGGCTAATAGTTGTTAGTTTGTTCCCCGACTAAAACAATTAAGAAATTCCACTAATTTTCTTACTTGCAAACTGAACACACTTGGCCCAGATTCTTGGATCAAACTGAATACAGCATGAGAATTTCCAGCTCCAAAGAAAAAATCCAACAAGCAAGAACCAATATGCAAATTTCACACGGGCAAGGGTTCATGAATCAGAGACCTTCTTGCATTGAGGTGACAACCACCAGCCTATTGTGCAGATGTAGCTTTGAACTTGTTTTGATCAATTAGGCCCACAGTTCATTTTTTATCACCTGTCTTCTATTTGAAGTAGGTTTCCACAAAACCACAGTTATTTGCAAGCTCTGGGCTGGAAAGGAAACAGGCAAAGATGAGTGACTTGGATTGAGATTTGTGGGAACTAAACAGATACATTCTTCAGAAGATGCTGATTAAGCTACATTCCATTGACATCTCAGGATTCTTTACACTAAATAGGTACAAATTATTTAAAATGATTTTTTTAGCAAACAAAACTATTAAAATTACTTGTGCTTGAAGAATAATATTATAAGGATATTGTTTTGCTTTTAGTTCAGTGTTCATATTAAATCTTTTAAGATGGCATTAGTTTATACAGGTCCTTCTCAAAATATTAGCATATTGTGATAAAGTTAATTATTTTCCATAATGTAATGATGAAAATTTAACATTCATATATTTTAGATTCATTGCACACTAACTGAAATATTTCAGGTCTTTTATTGTCTTAATACGGATGATTTTGGCATACAGCTCATGAAAACCCAAAATTCCTATCTCACAATATTAGCATATTTCATCCGACCAATAAAAGAAAAGTGTTTTTAATACAAAAAACGTCAACCTTCAAATAATCATGTACAGTTATGCACTCAATACTTGGTCGGGAATCCTTTTGCAGAAATGACTGCTTCAATGCGGCGTGGCATGGAGGCAATCAGCCTGTGGCACTGCTGAGGTCTTATGGAGGCCCAGGATGCTTCGATAGCGGCCTTTAGCTCATCCAGAGTGTTGGGTCTTGAGTCTCTCAACGTTCTCTTCACAATATCCCACAGATTCTCTATGGGGTTCAGGTCGGGAGAGTTGGCAGGTCAATTGAGCACAGTGATACCATGGTCAGTAAACCATTTACCAGTGGTTTTGGCACTGTGAGCAGGTGCCAGGTCGTGCTGAAAAATGAAATCTTCATCTCCATAAAGCTTTTCAGCAGATGGAAGCATGAAGTGCTCCAAAATCTCCTGATAGCTAGCTGCATTGACCCTGCCCTTGATAAAACACAGTGGACCAACACCAGCAGCTGACACGGCACCCCAGACCATCACTGACTGGGTACTTGACACTGGACTTCTGGCATTTTGGCATTTCCTTCTCCCCAGTCTTCCTCCAGACTCTGGCACCTTGATTTCTGAATGACATGCAGAATTTGCTTTCATCCGAAAAAAGTACTTTGGACCACTGAGCAACAGTCCAGTGCTGCTTCGCTGTAGCCCAGGTCAGGCGCTTCTGCCGCTGTTTCTGGTTCAAAAGTGGCTTGACCTGGGGAATGCGGCACCTGTAGCCCATTTCCTGCACACGCCTGTGCACGATGGCTCTGGATGTTTCTACTCCAGACTCAGTCCACTGCTTCCGCAGGTCCCCCAAGGTCTGGAATCGGCCCTTCTCCACAATCTTCCTCAGGGTCCGGTCACCTCTTCTCGTTGTGCAGCGTTTTGTGCCACACTTTTTCCTTCCCACAGACTTCCCACTGAGGTGCCTTGATACAGCACTCTGGGAACAGCCTATTTGTTCAGAAATTTATTTCTGTGTCTTACCCTCTTGCTTGAGGGTGTCAATAGTGGCCTTCTGGACAGCAGTCAGGTCGGCAGTCTTACCCATGATTGGGGTTTTGAGTGATGAACCAGGCTGGGAGTTTTAAAGGCCTCAGGAATCTTTTGCAGGTGTTTAGAGTTAACTCGTTGATTCAGATGATTAGGTTCGTAGCTCGTTTAGAGACCCTTTTAATGATATGCTAATTTTGTGAGATAGGAATTTTGGGTTTTCATGAGCTGTATGCCAAAATCATCCGTATTAAGACAATAAAAGACCTGAAATATTTCAGTTAGAGTGCAATGAATCTAAAATATATGAATGTTAAATTTTCATCATGACATTATGGAAAATAATGAACTTTATCACAATATGCTAATATTTTGAGAAGGACCTGTAAATGTTGTTAATCCCTAACCAGGAACATTGTTTGCACACTAGGTAAAATGAGTTAATATTTCACAAAAATTGGGCATAGAAAAAGAAGACAGAACAGTATAAGGTTTGTGTTCTATTCCACAGTGGATTAGCTGACACAAAGAAGCTGACCTGCTCTTGTCAGAGCCTGTCAGAGCAGCAAGAGCTGAAACACATTTAGTCAGAGATGCGGACTCAGAAGTGCAGGTTGGTATAGTAGCAAACTAATGGAAAATGGGAAAGCGACTACGTCAAACAGCCCGTTTAAAAGAGAATATGGGGAGTAAACAAAAGCTCGGAGAAGAGAGTGACAAGGAAAGTCAATTTAAACAAAACATTAATTGCCTTTTTACTGCACAATGTAAAATGTGCTCCTCAAACCAACTATTATCTGTAAATACATATTTAAACTAATGGATTCAATATTGTGCAAACTCAATTTTTCTAAATAGCAAATAATTTCCAATTTAAAAGTTTGAGTAATTAAGCATGTGGCTGTAGGGACTTGTGCATGTTTGTGCACTAAGGTGCACATAATTACCTCAGCATTATTACCTCGGGTAAAAGATGGAGCAATTATGTAAGCTGGGTTTAATCAAAATAGGGTAGGCAGAACAATTCATGTTGAAGAAGGACTTATAACCAGTTCCCAAAACCTCTCTCAGTTTCTGGGATACAAACCTTCCTTAAACAGTGGTACAGGAAGAAGCCAGCAGTCTTCAAAAAACTACTATATTTAGTTTCTAACACATGTATCGAAAAACTCTTGACTAGCCACTTGACTAGTCTTCAAAGTCAAGTGCTGGCTAGTCAGAGAATTTTGTGCTTCTTTTTGACTAGATCTCAGTGTAAGTACAACTTTTCTTTGAATGCCTCAGAGCTTTATCTGTCAGAGAACATTAGTGCACAAACAGCATCATGAATTAAATTAAGGTTGGGGAGAAGTCTAAAACAGGGTTTGGTAATAAAACAATAACAATCCAAACTTCTCACTAAGTACTGTCCATCCATCCATCATCAAAAATGAAAAGAGTATGGCACAACTGCAAAAACGTATGAATTAAGCTTGCTGGTTAAGGAGAGCAAAATCAAAGAAGCAGCCAAGTAAGCCCTGGTAACTCTGAAGGAGGTGCAGGTGTTTGTAGCCCAGCTGGGAGAATATGTTGGCACAAGTATTATTGGTCCACTCTACAAATTTAGCATGTATGGAAAACTATCAAGAAAGGCATTGTTGAAAAACAGCCACTAGAAATCTCATTCATAGTTTGCTACAAGCTGTGTATGGCACACAGCAAACATGGGGAAGAAGGGAAGAAACCAAAACTAAACAGGTTTTAGTACACTCAAAAGAAAGGGTTTTGTAAAATTAGCACTGCACATTACCCTGAACGCATCCCAATAGAAAAACATGCTGGCAGCATTGTGCTGTAGGGATGCTTTTTGATAGGCAAGGTAAAGGAGACATAAGGGCTTCTGATTCTTGGTTGTTCTAAATGACAACAGACAGGGTGATTCTTTTTACAAGAAGGGCTAGTGCAAAAACTAAAATTAAACAGTTTTGAGAAGTTATTGAAAATATTCTACTAGTATGTGGTACAAAGTCCAATTTTCAGCAAAGCCACCTTTGCAAACAGCATCATTTAAGGCTGCTCAGAAAACCCCAGAGTGGCAAAAACAATGTCCACAAGCTGTTTCTGACCACTATGCTGCACATCCAGAAACTTGCTACTTTTATTTGGGGATTTCTTCACCTTCATGACAATAAATACCTATGCCAGAAATCCTGGCTGTGTACACCGATACAACAAACCTACAATCAGTACCTTATATTTTTTATTTCAAACTTTCAGAAAACTTCAAACTAGTTTAGTTTAGAATTTTTATTGTTTCTCTTAATCTTCACAACATCCAATAGTACTACAATTGTAGAAATCCATTTGTAAAGATCCCTTAATAAAAAATATTTTTCATAATTATAATAAAACCAACACTCCTTTACATCAATATTAAAATAAGTGTCACCACACATTACGGTATTTAACGATGGAGTCATTGCAGAAATGTGGCCAATTGTTGAGGCCTGGGAAACATGTTGCTTTCTTAAAACATGTTGCTTTCTTAAAACCTGGCTTATTTACAGACATTTTAAACACTCGCCAGTCTCGCTGGTCTCTGTTTTTCTCCCGTTTCAATCTAACCATCTCTTACAGACCAGGTTAAAAAAATATAAAACCAGATGCCCTCTCTAGACAGTTTTCCTCAGATGATGTGGAACAGGAACCAGCACCCATCCTTCTTCCCAGTTGCACTGTTGGAACCATCACATGGGAGATAGATGATCTGGTGAAGCTGGCCTTGAGACCTGAACCTGAACCTGATCCTGGTACAGGACCTCCCAACCGTACATACGTTCCCTCCTCATTCTGACCCCAGGTAATTCACTGTTTCACACAGCTAAATTCTCTGCTCATCCTGGAGCTAGTCGCACCACAGCTATTGTCTGCCGAAGATTTTGGTGGCCCTCCATGCACAAGGACATCAAGGAGTATGTGCAAGCGTGTATGATTTGTGCTAGGAACAAACCCCCAAATCAGCCACCTGCGGGGTTACTCAATGCACCTAAAAGACCGTGGTCCCACATCTCCCTGGACTTCATTACAGGTCTTCCCAAGTCAAAAGGTATGACCACTATTTTAACCATCATTGACCGTTTTTCAAAATCATGCCATCTCATTCCACTCAGAAAACTTCCCTCAGCCTTCCAAACAGCTCAAGTCTTAGTGAAACATGTTTTCCGCCTACATGGCATTCCTAAGACATCCTGTCCGATCGGGGTCCCCAGTTTACCTCACAAGTGTGGAAACAATTCTGCTTGGCCCTGGATGTTAAGGTCTCATTGACTTCCGGTTATCCCCCGCTATCCAATAGACAGTCCGAGAGAATGAATCAGGAGCTCGAGACTGCACTCCGTTGCCTCACCTCCGCCAGCCCCTCTGATTGGAGCAAGTGTCTTCCCTGGATTGAGTACGCACACAACTCCCACGTTTCTGCTGCAACTGGCCTATCACCTTTTAAGGTTTCCCTAGTCTATCAACCTCCCCTCTTTCCATCTGATGAGAAAGAAAATGCTGTCACATCAGGCACTAGAGACATCAGTGACCATAGTAAAATTTCTGCCAGGGGCCAGAAGGGCGACACCAAATCCTATCTGAAACTGCTGGTTAAGGATAAGCGTAAATACAATAATATTGTTATTCACGCTGGTGGTAATGACACCCGATTACGTCAATCGGAGGTCACCAAAGTTAGGGTTGCTTGGGTGTGTAAATTTGCCAAAACAATGTCGGACTCCATAATTTTCTCTGGTCCCTCCCCTGATCTGACCAGTGACGACATGTTTAGCCGCGTGCTGTCATTCAACCGCTGGCTGTCTAGGTGGTGTCCAGAAAACGATGTGAGCTACATTGATAATTGGTGAACATTTTGGGGAAAACTTGGTCTGATCCGGAGAGACGGCATCTATCCCACTTTGGATGGAGCAGTTCTTCTTTCTAGAAATCTGGCCGAATTTATTAGTTCTCCAAAACTCTGACAACCCAGGGTTCAGACCAGGAAGCAGGGTCATAATTTAACACTCCTCTCTGCAGCTTCTGTACTGCTACCCACCAATTCCCTATTAAGACCGTGTCTTGCCCACGGCCAAATTTGAATAGATTCAAAAATAATGTAAAAGGAGGAAATCATGAAAATCTCATAAAAATAAACACAACTCAGACTGAAAAGAAAAATAAAACAATTAAATGTGGTTTACTGAACATAAGATCTCTCTCTTCAAAGGCTTTGCTAGTTAGTGACCTGATTTGTGACAATCAGACTGTCTTACTTTGCCTCACAGAAACCTGGCAGTAGCAAGAGGATTATATTACTATAAATGACCCAACTCCTACTAATTATTTAAATTTTCACATTCCTCAAAATACTCGGCGAGGAGGAGGAGTAGCAACCATCTTTCAGTCAGATTTATTGACAAGTCCCAGACCAATCAATAGCTACAACTCTTTGGAATATTTAATCCTTAGTTTTCCTCATCCAAATTGCAAAGCACTTCTGTTTGTTGTTTTGTACCTTCCACCAGGCCCTTACTCTCAATTTTTAGATCAGTTTTCAGACCTTTTATCTGATTTAGTGTTAAATACATATAAGGTTATTATAGTGGGGGATTGTAACATTCATGTTGACACTAAAAGTAACAGCTTAAATATAGCCTTTAGTGCTATCTCAGACTCAATTGGCTTTGCATAAAACATTAACAAACCTACCCACCTTTGTCTTCATTCTCTGGACCTTGTGCTGACATATGGCATTGAGTGTAAAGACATAACAATATTTTCTCATAACCCTGTCCTGTCTGACCATTTCTTAATAACCTTTGAGTTTCATTTAACCAAGTGTTCATCATTGCGTAATGCATTAGACAAGGCAGCCCCCTTGAAAAGAAAGGTAATTATTCACAGGAGGGGGCTCCTTGGTTTAATTTAGATATGCGTACTTTAAAGCACAATGTTAGAAAAGTGGAGAGAAAATGGCGCTCTACACACCTAGAGGATTCCTACATAATCTGGAAAAATACCCTACTGTTGTATAAAAAGACACTTCGCCAAGCCAGAACACCTTATTTCTCATCATTAATAGAAGAGAACAAGAATAATCATAGGTTTCTCTTTAGTACAATTAATAAACTTACACAGAGTCATTGCTCTGTTGAGCCATCCATTCCCTTAGCTCTCAGCAGTCATGACTTTATGGGATTCTTCTTAAATAAAATTGATTCTTTTAAAAATAAAATCTTTGACATACTCCCGAAGATGATTACTTCATCCTCAGCAAGTGAGACAACATTGGAAATAACTGCAGAACTTGATTTGTGTTTGGACTCTTTTGATCCTGTGGAGCTTCCCGAGTTACCAGAAATATTAGCTTAATCTAAACCTTCAACTTGTATGTTAGACCCAATCCCAACCAAATTATTTAAGGAAGTGTTCCCACTGATTACCAGCCCCATTTTAGATATGATTAAGCTGTAATTAAACCTTTACTTAAGAAACCTTCGCTTGATTGAGATGACTTGAAAAATTACAGACCTATATCCAATCTTCCATTCTTATCTAACATTCTTGAGAAAAATAGTTGCTAATCAAATGTGTGAGCATGTACACATCAATGACCTGTTTGAAGAGTTTCAGTCAGGCTTCCGAACTCATCATAGCACTGACACAGCTCTGCTGAAAGTCAATAATATTCTTATGGCCTCAGATAATGGACTTGTGTCTGTACTTATCCTCTTAGATCTCAGTGCTGCATTTGATACAGTCAATCATAATATTCTCTTAGAAAGGCTGGAATATGCTGTAGGGATCAGGCGAACAGCGCCAGGCTGGTTTAAGTCTTATTTGTCTGACAGATTCCAGTTTGTTCAAGTAAATTATAAATCATCTTTAAACTCCAGGGTTAATTGTGGACTACCACAGGGTTCAGTACTTGAGCCAATTCTCTTTACTATATATATGCTTCCAATAGGTCAAATTATCAGGCAGCATAGGATAAATTTTCACTGTTACGCTGATGATACTCAGCTTTACTTATTCATAAATCCTGATGAGCCCAACCAGTTAGACAGGCTACAAGCATGTCTTGAAGACATAAAAACTTGGATGACTTTAAATTTTTTGCTTCTAAATTCAGACAAGACAGAAGTTGTTGTCTTTGGAATGGAGTCTTTAAAAAAGAAACTGCTTAGTCAATCACTTAACCTGGATGGCATTAAATTGACCTCCGGTAATAAAGTAAAAAACCTTGGTGTTATTTTTGACCAGGACATGTCATTTACTAAACAGGTGTCTAGGATTTCCTTCTTTCACCTCTGAAACATTGCCAAAATTAGAAATATCCTATCCAGGAGTGACGCTGAAAAACTACTCCATGCATTTGTTACTTCAAGGCTGGACTATTGTAATTCTTTACTATCAGGATGTCCACAAAATGCAGTTAAAAGCTTTCAGCTGATCCAAAATGCTGCAGCAAGAGTTCTGATGAAAATTAAAAAGATAGATCATATTTCTCCTATTTTAGCTTCCCTTCATTGGCTCCCTGTTAAATCCAGAATAGAATTTAAAATTATCCTCCTCACATATAAAGCCCTTAATGATCTAGCTCCATCATACATCAGAGATGTGATTGTTCCATATGTTCCTAACAGAGCACTTTGTTTTCAGACTGCAGGTTTACTGGTGGTTCCTAGAGTCTCTAGAAGTAGAATGGGAGGCAGATCCTTTAGTTATCAGGCTCCTCTCATGTAGAAACAGGTCCCGGTTTTGGTCCGTGAGGCAGAAACCCTGTCTACTTTTAAGGCTAGGCTTAAAACTTTCCTTTTTGCTAAAGCTTATAGTTAGAGTGGCTTAGGTTATCCTGAGCTATCTTCCTTATTTTGTACCTCCGCCTGCCTCCCTCCCTGTTGGATGGAGTAAGGGGGTGTCAAGTTTAGCCTAAACCAGCTCAGTTATGGTTGAGGTGCAAACATACCCTTCATTTCTGCTACCTGTATGACACCTTCTCTTTTCCAATGGTTATAATCAGTCTGACAGAGAGAGGTATCCCAATCCTTGTGGTTTTCAGTATAACAATCGCCATCAGCGGGCTCTAGATGAGCAAACTTTATCAGTTTATTATTTTACTTAGTGGCCCTACACGTGGCCCGTTCTAGGTTGGCCGGGCTCTGGCACTCGGTGGTTTGGTCTGGCCTCCCTGGCGGCCCCACACCGTTCCGGACCCTTTGTGGGGTGCCTTGAGACGACGTTGTAAATAAGTGCTATATAAATAAATAAACTGAACCTGAAACTATCTGTAGTTATGCTGCTATAGGCTTAGGCTGCTGGAGGACATAATGACAACTTTCACCCTCTTCACTACATTCTCACACTACTCTCCAATTTTGCATTATTTGCTGTTATTTCAGTTTTTAACTTCATGTTCTCTCTCTTTTCTCTTCCTAGAAGCTACACCTGGCCTGACTGTGTCTACCTGTGAGACCTTTCAGGAGAGGGGCATTGTCCAAGCTTCTGCTGGTAACAACTTAATGCTCACCTTCGACAGATGATCCACTTGGCCCGTTCTTTCAGTGTTTAACCCTTTCTCTCTCCTAGATGTAGCAATTGACTGAGCTTTTACTGTAACTAATTATATGTGCTCTCTTTCAGACTATATCCTTGAAAACTGGCTCAAAGTTTATCTGTTCTTTATTTCTAGATGAAATTACTAATGGAGCTATATCCACTAACATTTACTGTTACATAGAAAGTACTCCTAAATCAGTGCTTCTGTATTCTTTGTGGGTCTCTGCTCTGTTCTCTCAAACCCCCAGTCGGTCGTGGCAGATGGCCGCTCACACTGAACCTGGTTCTGCTGGAGGTTTCTTCCTGTTAAAAGGGAGTTTTTCCTCTCCGCTGTCGCTACATGCATGCTTAGTATGAGGGATTGCTGCAAAGTCAACTCCGGTGACTGTCCACTGTCTCTACATGCTCATCTGGGAGGAGTGACTGCTACAAATCTCTGACTCGATGCAATCTGCTGGGTTTCCTTAGATAGAAAACGTTTTATCAAATTTGAATAAATAACTGAATCTGACTGTACTGTTCAATGGTTAGGATTAATTGGAATGTATGTACCTGACTTTTGTGAAGTGCCTTGAGACAACATGTGTTGTGAATTGGCACTATATAAATAAACTGAATTGAATTGGATTTAGGCCTAATGTGTGGTGTGTTTCTGTGTGTGTAGGTATGCATGTGTGCAGTTACATGTACATATGTGGAGGTACATGTTTGTCTGTATGTGTACATATGTATATGTGTATAGGTATATGTATGTGTGTATGTGTATATATGTGTGTGTGTGTATGTATGCAGTTTAGCTTTATTGTTGCTTTTCTGTTAATATGATTTAATTGAGTATGTGTGCAGTTACATGTACATATGTGGAGGTACATGTTTGTCTGTATGTGTACATATGTATATGTGTATAGGTATATGTATGTGTGTATGTGTATATATGTGTGTGTGTGTATGTATGCAGTTTAGCTTTATTGTTGCTTTTCTGTTAATATGATTTAATACATGTATATGTATACACATGCATATATATGTAGATATATGCATGTGTATATGTATATACAGGTCCTTCTCAAAATATTAGCATATTGTGATAAAGTTCATTATTTTCCATAATGTAATGATGAAAATTTAACATTCATATATTTTAGATTCATTGCACACTAACTGAAATATTTCAGGTCTTTCATTGTCTTAATACGGATGATTGTGGCATACAGCTCATGAAAACCCAAAATTCCTATCTCACAAAATTAGCATATTTCATCCGACCAATAAAAGAAAAGTGTTTTTAATACAAAAAACGTCAACCTTCAAATAATCATGTACAGTTATGCACTCAATACTTGGTCGGGAATCCTTTTGCAGAAATGACTGCTTCAATGCGGCGTGGCATGGAGGCAATCAGCCTGTGGCACTGCTGAGGTCTTATGGAGGCCCAGGATGCTTCGATAGTGGCCTTTAGCTCATCCAGAGTGTTAGGTCTTGAGTCTCTCAACGTTCTCTTCACAATATCCCACAGATTCTCTGTGGGGTTCAGGTCAGGAGAGTTGGCAGGCCAATTGAGCACAGTGATACCATGGTCAGTAAACCATTTACCAGTGGTTTTGGCACTGCGAGCAGGTGCCAGGTCGTGCTGAAAAATGAAATCTTCATCTCCATAAAGCTTTTCAGCAGATGGAAGCATGAACTGCTCCAAAATCTCCTGATAGCTAGCTGCATTGATCCTGCCCTTGATAAAACACAGTGGACCAACACCAGCAGCTGACACGGCACCCCAGACCATCACTGACTGTGGGTACTTGACACTGGACTTCTGGCATTTTGGCATTTCCTTCTCCCCAGTCTTCCTCCAGACTCTGGCACCTTGATTTCCAAATGACATGCAGAATTTGCTTTCATCCGAAAAAAGTACTTTGGACCACTGAGCAACAGTCCAGTGCTGCTTCTCTGTAGCCCAGGTCTGGGAAATGCTGCACCTGTAGCCCATTTCCTGCACACGCCTGTGCACGGTGGCTCTGGATGTTTCTACTCCAGACTCAGTCCACTGCTTCCGCAGGTCCCCCAAGGTCTGGAATCGGCCCTTCTCCACAATCTTCCTCAGGGTCCGGTCACCTCTTCTCATTGTGCAGCGTTTTCTGCCACACTTTTTCCTTCCCACAGACTTCCCACTGAGGTGCCTTGATACAGCACTCTGGGAACAGCCTATTCGTTCAGAAATTTCTGTCTGTGTCTTACCCTCTTGCTTGAGGGTGTCAATAGTGGCCTTCTGGACAGCAGTCAGGTCGGCAGTCTTACCCATGATTGGGGTTTTGAGTGATGAACCAGGCTGGGAGTTTTAAAGGCCTCAGGAATCTTTTGCAGGTGTTTAGAGTTAACTCGTTGATTCAGATGATTAGGTTCATAGCTCGTTTAGAGACCCTTTTAATGATATGCTAATTTTGTGAGATAGGAATTTTGGGTTTTCATGAGCTGTATGCCAAAATCATCTGTATTAAGACAATGAAAGACCTGAAATATTTCAGTTAGTGTGCAATGAATCTAAAATATATGAATGTTAAATTTTTATCATGACATTATGGAAAATAATGAACTTTATCACAATATGCTAATATTTTGAGAAGGACCTGTATATGTATATATATAAATAATTGTGTATATATATTTATTTATTAGTTTTTGGTTTGTGAATTCTGGATCAAAAACAGAGATGTTAATTAGGAAGGTTACACAAAGTTTATTTAAGTGCAATTAGGGGGAGAAGGGGTATGAAAAATAAGTTTTACTTCTTCATACCCCTTTTCAGACAATTTATATTAATTAATAATCAATGTCAGATCTCAGGTTAAATATACTGACAAGTTTGCTTGTTGGAAAATGTTTATTTTACTGGTTTCTATTTGTGTTTAAGTTAATTTAATTTATTTGGAACTGGAAATTTAATTTAATTTAATGTTTACTAAACACTTCTTTGTATGGCATTTGGATATTTGTTTGTTTGTTATAAGCATTTCAGAAATTGATTTATTTATTTACTGTTGTTTGTCATTGTCTGAAATCATTGTCTGAAATAAATGCATAAATGAATAAATATTAAATTGAATCAGTTCAACACCACATCTGGGACTCCGCCGTAAAAGCTCTTCACCACACTGTGGCTCAGAACAAACGCTTTGCCGACAGGAGATGCAGACATGCCCTCCAGTATCAGCCTTGGTGATGTCAGGGTTTGGGAAACTTGTTGCTTGCTTAAAAAGTTTTTTCTCCCAAGAACTTACCTTTTGTGTGCAATCTTCCTCAGGTCTTCCTGACCTCCAGGCTCCAGTCTCGGTGTCGTTCCTCTGGCAAGATCCAAAGTATTCCTGACTTCAAGTTCCCTCATGCTTACTAAGCTCCAGCTGGCTGACTCCAAGCTCCAAACCTCCAAACAACCTGCAAGCGAACCTAGTCCACCCTCCAATGTGAGTACAGAATCCACCACCAAGTGCACTCACATCACTCTGGCGTTGTCTATCCTGGAAAGGCAATCCAAGCTTGTGTTCCTCCAAACCATTCATCGGAGGATTTCAAGTCTTACCTGCACAACAGACATCCACCAACCTCCCAGGCTCCGCTTCATCTTTTCCCTCCTCTGAAGACTTCATTCAGCTCCACTCCATAAGCAAACAAGATCTTCCAACTTCTAAAGTTACCTCTTAACCCCTCATCCACTTACCTGTTCTCCCTCTCCATACAGCTGGTTTGGTTACCTGAAGTTATCTTTTAATGGAAAATAAACTGTTAAATTTTCCTGTCTCCTGAGTGTTATCTGCATATGGGTCATAGCAGTTAAATTTACCATGACACCAAAATCTTTTTGTAATCCTAAAAAAAAAAAAAACTTAATGACAAAATTTCCCTCACTTAGATTAACACGTGGACAACTAAGACTAATGCTCCTTTGCCATTAGTCTACACAGGTCGGGTTGGCTGTATAAAATTTGGTTTGTTTTCCATTACAACTGAGTACCCTCCCAACATTTGCAGGATTGTCAATAGCAAGGTGATGTGATTTGTACCAAACTAAAGGGTATAAACCAGAGGATGTGCGAAGGTAGGTTAACACTAACTAATGTGACCTTATAGTGGTCATATACACAATAAGCTTAGCATACAACAATTTAACAGTTGAAGTTATTAGTTATTAAAATATGATGTGACTAGTGACATTTCCACCTACCCAATCAGTGACGACACTCTGATTTTGGGTTTTCAGCACGACTCGGCACAGTTGGAATCGCAAGCAAGCAGGTACTATTGTAACTACTTGTTGGAACTGTTACTATGTTTATAAAAATAGTAACGGTTCCACATAACTAATGGAAAAGTTTAAAAAGTGAATAGAGCCATAATGAAACATACTGATTAGTGGAAAAGGGGCATAAGATTTTGACCCATAAAAGTACTGAGTTTAGAGTACTAATAAAAGGAAATCGTGAGCACAAATGACACATGTAATCGAACACTTGACTGCAATCCAGAGTGGTGCCTCCCTGCCACCACTCTTCAAAATCAGTCATCAGCTTCAGACATACAAAAACACACCCCTGCCATTCCAATTTAAGCATTTTCAAAGCCAGAAAGAAAGAGTGTCAAATCCTTGATCAGGTCTTCTTTAATCCTAATAATGACTCAGATAAGCACTAAATGTTGGATGATCTACCAATAGATCCTTCTTGGAGAGCGCATGACAGAGTTTCTTTGCCTCACTCATCAGATCAAAGGACAGACCGCCCTTTTACTTCCTCGCTCAGTCCTGTCATCTTTTTCTCCTTTCTATCTCCATACACCCACACCCCTACTCCCCCAACTCACTTCTCACACACACAGGCACACACAATCTTCCCCCTTTCTTTCAGCCTATGGCTGGGAATCCAACCAGTGAAACTGGGATTTCATGCAGCAGATCCACACTTGCCCGGGTCCTCAAAAACAGACTTGTTTTATTTATGGCTTTAACTAGTCAGCAGTCATTACCTTGGGGCGTTTCTCTCACCTATATTATTTCATGTCATCTGTCAAACTTTAATATAGATCAAGATAAATAGTGTGATCACCTTACAAATGGTTCCAATACTGCTGTGAAGAGAGTTGAAATAAAGTATGTAAATTGTCTTTCTATCCACACCTGTAGCATATTAACATTATGATAAAATCAACATTCAGCAAAGGCCCAATCACATGGCAAACCAGCAGGACAATAGTGTATTCTACAAACTGACAATCAAATATGTAATGATTATGGCCATGGGATTTAATGATTGCTCCCTTTGGAGTCTGTTAACCAGTGAGTCATTCTGAAAGTGTGATCTGAAGGAAGGCCTGACATGGGAGCTAAAACTGTACAAGGAAAGCCCTGTTTTGACGAAGCTGCGTGAGAATAGCATACGTGCCAAGCTGTCTATTTTGGAGTCAGGTCAGGGCAGGCTAACACTTTAGGCTCTCTTAGTCACTATGAATCACTGAAATGTCTTGACAACAGATGGATGGGCATGGCTAACTGACACCAGAGACTGAAACAAACAGAAACATGAATGTCAGATGCCAAGACACCACTGTGTGATGCATTAACAACAGTTTGGCAGCCAAGTGAAAAAAACAAAAACAAATGACAGAGAGGTTGTTCATATTCAGCGCACAAATCACTGAAAGGCCATTACATCCCAAGATAAAGATGAAGATGTTTAGGAATTTCAGAACCATTAAATATGTGGTTGATGCTTTCTGGCACTGTCTACAAACCACAATGACTCCCTATAAAACTGCACAGAGCACCATTTTACCACAGCAGCTAATTTCAGGAAGCCAGGCCACCAAATGATTGCTCTATATAGGCCACCAGCCTGGATGTCACACATCTTATGCATGATGCAAAGCAGCACAGACTTGGACCAGATACACACTACATATAAAGAATGTCTTTATATTATATGCAGCCAACACTCAACTGTTACCTGTCAGTTATGTTGAAATAGTACAAATTATTCAGATTTAAATGAAAATAACTAAACACAATAAGTAAGTCTTAAACATTAATCTTGGTAACTTGCATTAAAATTGGTCCAAGAAAATGCGTAACTGTGTATACAGTAAGTGCAAAAATTGCGATTATGATACTGATTATGATTAGTCTTTATTTTCCTTACCATTACACAATGGCCCCACTACTCTCCATGAGCTTTAATGTCTTAGACACTAAAAAGATACATTAGAAGTAGGAAATACTGGCAGTATAGTCCACCCAGCTAACCAAATGTATTATTGATATGCATAGTGTGAATGCATGACAGTAAAAATATAATAAGATAACAAATATTGGCACAAGCAATCCTTTGCAACTGTCCACACTGATATTGGATTGATGATTGTGATGAAATACCGTGAAACTCTAATAAAAATATATAATGTAAAGTGCAAGTGACTCCTACCTCACTCTCCAAATATTTTCACGTTTTGTCTCATTAACACCTGAAATTTCAAAAATAGATTTAATAATAGATCAAGAAAAAACTAGTGCAAAGTTAGGAAGTGGACAGAATTAAATACATGGTACACATACCTTTGCGCAAAAACAAAAGAAATAAATCTAAAAAACTTCCCTTTCCATTATAAAAAAACATCCCCATAGCATGAAGATCATGTAGACCAAAAAATTTTAAGATTTTCCCATCTGAACAGAGCACCTCCTTCCCCATCTATGTTGTTTACCCTACATGGGTTGTGGCTAAATGCAAATAGGGGTTCTTAATTTTTTTTCAACAATGACATTCCTCAGGCCACCTTTTCATAAATCTACCTGATTTATGAATCTCTGCAGCTCCTCCAGAGTTACCATGGACCTTTTCACTGTTTTTCTTATCCTTGCAAGGCCTGTCAGTTAAGGTGGAACAACCATGTCTCAGTAGGTTTGCAGTGGTGCCATACTGAAAGGTGCTCAATGAGATAAGATGATCAGAGCTTCAAATACAGCTTTATAACCAAACCTTGTTTCAAACGTCTCCACTACTTGATCTCCCACCTGCCTGGTGTGTTTCCAACTCCTGAGGCTTTCAGGGTACAGCTGTATTTACACTGAGATTAAATTACACACAGGAGGACTCTGTGAATTAGGTGACTTCTAAAGGCATCGGTTGCACTGAATTTAATTTGAGGATATCAGAGTAAAGAGGACAGAAATTGAAAAATGCATTTAGCCATTTTCACCTTTTGAAAGAGTAGTGAACCAAAGCAAATTACTCTTCTCCGGAGCTGTCAGGGTAATCAGATCCTAAAAGGCATTGAACTGGCATGCATCTGTGATGTTAAAAGGTTAAAGTGGAATGTGTCACTTAGACAAAATAGGAAGACAGCTATTTAACAACAAAACGCAATGCTTTTTTAAACTGACAAATGATGAAAATTGTTGGAATTATGATAATGATTCACATTACAGACATATGAGCTGTCAATGAAAAATAAATCCCAAATTATGAAAAACATAAATCCACTTCTTTCAATTTAACCGCTTTCTTAGGTGTTCAGATTTTTACAGACAACTATGCAGTCCTTTAGAATTCAAAACCTGGCATATCGTCCATGTGGGTGCAGCTTTATTGCAAAGCTCTGACAGGTAAATGCACAAGATGTGTAAAGGAATGTTTCTGCCTTTCACTCCGTACTCCTCTGTCTAATCCCCCTATCAGTCCAGGCTTGAAAGAGGGCTTTTCATAGTTTCTTCTATGAAAACAGAAAACTTAAATGCTTGTCAAGTGTGCACTCTGAAGCATAGACCTGCAACATCAGCTCTTGGCTCTTCTAAACCTTTTCCTCTCCCTTGTGCACCTCTCATTTTAGTTTATGTTTTTCCTTTATCCATATATTCTTTCATGCATACTATTAATGTTTTCCTCTAAAACCCTGTATACACACTTAATTCACTTAAAGTGCATTCTGTTATCTGTCCTGTTTTCTTAGCTCTGCTTTTAGTTTAGAAAACTTTTTCTTCCAATTTTGTAATATCTGTTTTACAAGCAATCAAACACACTTTCTGCGAGGAATGGCTTGTTCACCCCAAGCATGCATGCACCATTTTAAGTTCCTTAAGGTGTGTGTTTGTATACGTGTGTGTGTGTGTGCATGCGGAAAGTATCAGCACTGTACCTTTTGCCCTTTTCCACTGATATCAACTTCAGCTCTGCTCGCTTTTTAAGCTATTTCTATCTATAACGGTTTGTGGAACTGTTACTATTTTTAGTACCTGGACTGATGTGGTTCCAATTGTGCCGAGTCATGCTAAAAGTGTGATATCAGAAGACTGTCGGTCACTGAGTAGGTAGAGTGGCAATGTCACAAGTCACAGCATATTTCAAAAACTAATATCTTCAACTATTAAGTTGTTGTAAACTGGGATTATTGTGTATATGACCACTATAGCAAGTTAGCAGCGGGTAGCGTTAGCTTATCCTCACACATCCTCTAGGCTGTACACCTTAGTTTGATACCACTCCATGGCTTCCCTCTCTCCTGTACTTATCCACAGTGCTTCGGGTCTCACTGCCCAAAGCCTTCTCTGGCTCTCTTCTTTTACTCTTTCACAGCAGTCTAGGCTGTTGTGTTTGTGTCACTACAAATCACATCACGTTACTTTTAGGGACTGTGCAGCCACCTTGCTATTGACAATTATGCCCACATTGAGAAGGTACTCAATTGTAATGGAAAATCAACCAAACCATGTAGAGTAAAGCCGACCCTAGCCAAGTCGAGTAGGTACTAATACAAAGGGGCACTTTTTTCCACTATCAGCTGTTAAAAAGAGCTGGCCTGTGTTGAAAAGCTAAATGGTTATCCCCCAGAAAGAGATGAAGGGAGAGGAGAAGGACGCAGGTTTTAAGGAGGCCACAGGAAGACACTGTCTTTTGAAGGAAAGGATAGATGGTTATCCATCCTTCTCCCAGGATGTAGGAGGAGAGACTGAAAGAATAAAAAGAAAAAAAGTTTTTAAAGAATTTGTGTCACTTGCAAATCTCTCTACTGTATGGTGGCCAGGAAGTGCAAACCAACATTACAAAATCTGAAACACTTTTACAAAGCTTGAGAAAAATTCACATTTCAGAAAACATTTTAACAAGATGTAAAACACTTTTACAAGTCCCAAAATAAATGTACATTTCAGAAAACAAATAAACATTTGAGAAAACAAATTTAAATGTAAGAAAACAAATTAAATTTCCGAAAACAAATTAAAATTTAAGAAAACTAATTTACATTTCAGAAAACAAATATACATAAAACAAAAAAAACATTAACAACATTCAAAACACTTTTACAAGTCCCAAAAGACATTTACAAAGGACAAAACCTAATGGAAAGGGATGTACCAACTCCAGGGCTCACCCAGAAGTGATAACGGGATTTTGTCATTTGTAAATGTGTTTCAGGACTTGTAAAAGTGTTTCGCGTGTTGTTAAAGTGTTTTCTGAAATGTAAATTTATTTTCTGAAATGTAAACATGTTTTCGGAGATGTACATTTGTTTTTGGATGTGTAAATTTGTTTCGGGACTTGTAAAAGTGTTTCATGTCTTGTTAAATTGTTTTCTGAAATGTAAATTTGTCTCAAGCTTTGTAACAGTGTTTCAGATTTTGTCATGTTGGTTTGCACCTGCCGGCCACCGTACTACTGCTTTTACCTCTCCATGAATCCTAGCAGAAGGACTGACACCAATTAAAAATGTGCATGCATAGCACTGCTAAAATACCACAAGTTATAACAGTTTTAGAATATCAAAAGGGAGACTACAATTTTAATGTTATTTTAGCATAATATTTTATTCAATCCCCTTTTAGCATGTTGTGTCATGACATGTTTTGCCCTTGGTAATAACTTAATTAAACGTGCATTGAAAGCACCTGGGGACAGCTGATCTTAAATCTTTTATCAAAATACCCAAACTCAAAAGATAAAAATATATCATTATTACCTCTGATCTGGCAAATATTGTGCTAATATGCAAGTTTTTAAAGCCAGTTAGACATTGTCTAACTATTAAACTAGTCTGTTTGCACAATCCATTTGACTGTCATGAATGCTTGATTTCGTTTCACTCTTCAGCTCACCCAATATGTTTCTTTAATATGTAGGCCTGGAAACTGATATGGCAATGGAAAAAGCTTAATTTTGTGTCTGGTGAAATTTTCTTGGGCTCTACTGAAGTATATTTTGGATTAACGTCTTACTTTTTCAGAGTTTTGCAGAAGCCAACACAGTTTTATTCAAAATGGCCTGGTATTTCACAAAATCCACAATGCCTTGTTATCTGACAAGGCTCCAAGAGCCTGTGGAAGAGAAACAGGCCCTCAGCATCATATGTCCTCCACCATATTTAACAAGGAGCATGCAGTACTTTCCACATATTCATTCAGTTTCACTCATGAGTATTTCTTGCAACCTTTTTCTAATTTGCATGCAGTTATAGCCCCAGGAGAGTTCAGCAAACTCTACACATTAACATTTGCGACGATAGAAAAAGCAATGGTTGGCAGATGCCGTTTAATGGTTATAAAGTCTCACTAAGCCCAAGATGCTAACTCGTTGGAGATAATCTTTTGCCTGCCTGGCCTCCATGGATTTCCACGTAAAACATTTAAAACATTTTAATCCTAATTACATTTCTAATCAATTTTATTCATTTTTTCAAACTAATGAATGCTTTTACATGTGTTATAGGGTGCCAATAAGTGTGTAACTAGAGATTTAGCAAAAACAAATACAAATATTTTGTTCATGTGGATTTTTTAATTTTCAAACCATGATGATAAAAACAAGAAATAAAAGATTCATAAAAAGTAAATGAATAAAATAAACATTTATTTTAAGACTTGTATTAATCTTTCCCAGGTGTGCTAAAAACTTATGAAGTCATTACAGATATTTAAAAAATGAAACTACTTCACTTTACAAAACACATCCGACCTCTTAAAAATATTCTGAACCACATTACTAACAAGTAACCTTATTACTGAACTTCGTCCTCCTGATCAGTTTTTTAATCAGCTGGTCCTCCTGCTTTCCTTCCTCATAATTTAGCTACATGTGTAACGTACAGATGCTCTTAAAGCCAGCACTTGCCTTACAGCATATAGTGTATCTGCATTACAGGGAACTATAAAGCCCATAATTTTGTAGGTCAGATTGTGCTTTCCACCCATGCCCATCTAACCATGCAAACTACACTGTTCTTGATTTAGTCAACATGAAAAACTCTTCCAATTAACACATCTGTCAGCAAAATACTAAGTTGCAATATGTCAAACTGGTATGTCAGATCATTTCTTGTGCAATGTATTTGAGGAGACTTTGATTTCATCCAAAACAAAAAGAAACTAAAGATCCTTAGGGTAAAACTCATAAAAAATGCAGAACGGGTTGGAGAAAAAGTAAAAAAAACTAAACTTTGAAAGAACCCCTGAGTGGAAGAAAATACATAAATTAATAAATTTTGGTTAGCTAGAAGGTTTTTTCCCTCAAAGCAATGAAACGACAGTTAAGCGTAAAAGGGCAAGAGAGGTAGAGTGTTTGCTTCACTGAGGATCAGCACTGGGTAAAGACATTGAACATCAAAGCTGGTCCTGGGCTAGAAATAGGCAGAAAGATAAGAGCAGTCTGGCAAGAACTCACAGAGTGAAGTCTCTACCAAGCATCTTTAGAGGAAGAAAAGGAACAAGGACTGCATGAAAGAGTAAAGGGGGAGAAATTAAAGAGACTTTTTTCACTCTGGAGAAAGAGACATGAAGCTGACAGAGTCCTATTAGGGTAGATGTTTCCAAAAAGCACAAAGGGTTCCTTTTACATACTATATTAAGAGCAGGGGTAGTCGTTAGTTAACTGTCGGGGGAGATTTTTCTATCACCAAACACTACTGCAGTGCACAATCCTGCTGCAGGGTGGTTTAACTGCAAGGACCAACCTGCTCATATAAGCAGATATTGCCAGTATGTTTTTGTACACACACACACATGCATTCATTTGCATCATTCAGACCAAAGAAACACCCATACAGGCAATAAAAACCTTAAACCAAGTGTTTCTGTTTGCTAAACAAGTCAGAGACAATATATCTGACAAAACTGACTGGAACGCCTCCAAAAGCTTTTCCACAAGGACACAAAAAGGCAAATTGCCTGAACTGAAACCATTCATTTCCTTTTTCCCTACCAGACATGATTTATTGAAGGCTCAATACAGTGTGCTGGAAGGATTATGTCAATTGGGATAGACATTTGCAGCAGTTAAGGAGACTGTTTGCCATCTGAATCTCCTGCTGTCAACGTGTTTTACTGGAAATGCAGGTGGATCACATGGCAGGGAGTCAGTGAGATTCTTGAATACTGGAGTTCTTATTGTTGAAAGTGATCAATTTGCATAAAACTTAATTACAAGATGCAGGCAACTAATCAGTAAATAAAGAGTAAATCATTAGGGAAGGAGCTTAAAACCCCTTGACTTTCTTTTGGATGCACTTTCGTTTGCCAGATCAGCAACTGCAAAATGACAATTGTCTTTTCTTGGCTCGTCATAAGGATTCACTGTGTGCTGCTACTGATACTAACTGATAACATAGCATATTTGATGACAAAATAAATGCAGTGAAAATCATTTCTGTCAAAGCGCATTTCTTTAATAATCTTTATTGGATCATGCAATCTGAACAAGAGAAGAGTTGCTGCAAAACAAGGTATTGCTGTTGTTGTAAAACAAAATAAAATGATTATAGAGTTTCTATTTTAAACTGGCTTTTGCATTTTATATTAGTGATTAGCACCATAAGAGATTTTAAAAGTAGTTTTGGTGTCTATATCTAAGGGAATGTAGGTCCTTAGCATAGCTAAGATTTTTAAATAGCTGACATTATAAGTGCCACATGCATGAAAACACTGTATTGGACCACTCATTCATTGGTGATTATTTTTCACAACTAGCTGAGGATAAGCACTGGGAATGTCAAATGATTTGAGCTCCCTCACCTTCAGTGTCACAGCTCACTTTGGTTTGGTCGGATTGCCTACGTACCCTGTGGGCACACATCTCTGTGATTTAATTTGGATGAGTTAGGCAATGCTCCACTGACTGCAGTCACAAGCACAAGCAACTGTTTTAATGTATTCTGCCAAATTAGCAGATAGAGCAAATTGGCATTTGGCTAAAACCTATCAACCTTAAATGTTTATGCATGCCTGGCTTAAAATTTGAATGCATGTTTCTCCAATGCCCACTTAAATAAACATACGCACACAAAACACTTATCTAGGTATTAATTAAGGGAGCTCAAGGAAAGCTATCTGAGAAGACAGAAGAATCAACTCTGTCCAAAGCTTAAACAGCAGCTACTTACATCATCCAAAATTAACAGAGCCAGTGCCTGAGGAAGACAACCAACTAATTTATATAACAAAGTGAAAAAAAGGACTTTGGGACAGGCAAACTAACTGCACTCAATCAAGACAACTAAGGCAATAGAGTTAGGTAGGGATGTAGAGAAGCTGGAAGTAGGTGGAGAAAGCTAACTAGAAGAAGACAAGCCTTTGGGGACCAAAAGAAAGTGTAGAAAAAGAATAAAGAGAAGAAAGTCTTAATTATAAACTCACATCTCAAAAATCAATGAGCTTGACAAAAAGGGATTTACAGATTAAAAAGATAGTACACTGTGAGTGAGGGTTCATTCATCAAAGAGAACACCACACTGATGAGAAAACACCACAGTGGGAAACAATCAGGGTGTGCTAATTTAGCCAACGTGTCAAAATGAGTACATTCACAAATAAAAACTTGTAAGTTTGAATTGTTCTAAAATCCACAATATGAAACAGTATGTCGAGATCACACCCTTGTTTACAGAAAGAAATTCTAAGCAGGATAATATATAATTAAAAACAGCTTCCTGGGAGACAACTTCCACTGGTACCGGTACCTCAATTCAGCTCATCTAGTCCCGTAGTCCCAAGTCATTCATCAGCAAACATCACATGAAACA
The DNA here is from genome assembly GCF_021462225.1 of Girardinichthys multiradiatus. NCBI lineage: Eukaryota > Metazoa > Chordata > Actinopteri > Cyprinodontiformes > Goodeidae > Girardinichthys > Girardinichthys multiradiatus. The sequence continues at coordinate 22,023,237 of NC_061799.1, forward strand.
CCAGAGTCATTCATCCTGAGCCATAGTTGCCTTTGCCCAAAAGGATTTGTGATTCAATTTGACTGAGTGATGATTTGGGCCCCGTTGCTGTAACAAAGACTGCTTGGGCCTGCTGGAAAGGTATCATACATGGGACATTGTGCACCGTGGATTTCACTATTGCTGCTTTTATTGATTCGCGATGTTTATAACAAGCTTGTTAACAAGTAAATGGACAGACTTTATATAGTGCCACTTTCACCCAATCCCACTTACAAACGCACAAATAACTCACAACAATACACACATCAGTAGCAACTTGGGGAACCAGAGACTCCACATTGACATGAGGCAGGATGAAGCTGGAATTTAACCGACGACTTTCTGATTTCAAGACGACTACTCTTCTCACCGAGCTACAGTTGCCAAAGTGTAAGGGGTCTGATTGGTTAATCTAGTGTTTTATCTTGTATGATACGAATAATAAAGCATTAACAGAGAATGACAGAAACAGACAAAGAAGTACTTTCCATCATCTCTCCATCTTTTTCTTCTTACTGGATGGCAGCAAGAGTTTGAAAGATATAAACAAAAGACTTTTAGGTTTACTCAGATCTTATTTCGTTGGCACAAACTTAAATGCAGAACGAAGACCAGACCCAATAATTTATTTAATGAAGCAGGTAGTTACTTCAATTACAAGCACCATTATTATCACATAATAAAATGGGTACAAGACTGTTGCACATTTGGATCTCCTTAAAGTGAGTTGTTATGCCCCTGAGTCAGGCAAACAACATTCCTTTTCGCTTTCTTAAAGTTTTTGTGAAAGGACTATGACTACCTCACTTGGTGAATCAAGGGCCACCTTATGCCCTTGATTCACCAAGCGAGGTAGTCACACCTCAAAGGTAAATTCATTTTGTAGCTCAAGTGTAAAATGTACAGATTGCAGAAGGCCTGTGCAGTCAGCTGGCTGGCTGGATTTAGATGAAAACATACAAACCACCTCTGCTTTGTGAGCACTTGACACACATCATTTCTTGCCATTAACAAGCACAGAACGAAGTGTGCTGAGACAGTACAGATCACTTTAGGCAACTCCAGTTCTTTCAGTAACACTTATGCTTGAAATAGAACAAAGAGACTGGCTCATCTTTGCAGGTTTTGACAGGACAGAGCTGTTTTGTAAAGAAGCTCCTGATTATTATGGAAACATATGTATGAATAAAGAGTCCATAACTTCTTGCAATTTAAATATTATCTCTAAATATGCAAATGGTAACAACATTTTAAAATAAAGTACATTTAATACTTCTGCATAATTGAGTTTACCATTGTGCTCAGAAGATACACAGTGTTTGTGCAATAACTGTGTCTCAATTCGGTGCTTTAATTGCTCTGAGTTTATCTTTGCAACGCAGTCTATCCAAACATTACCAGCCTGCTAAGTACTATACACTTAAAGTCCAGTGTGCACCTATGTGTAACACAAATGTTATAATCTTATAAGAAACTAAGTGTAAAAAATTAATGATGGTTGGTAAAATCTATAACTATTAAGGAAATAAATCTCAATGCTACAAAGGGCTTTTGTAGTGTTTTTTAAACAACTTTAGCTATGTGCTGTGAAACCAAATCATGGCTTAGTGTACGATTTTCACTTCTGCTCAGTTGCTTTACAATTTTGTTTTCTTTCATCATACTCTGCCCACCTTAATCAATATTTAAACCTGCTATATTCTATTTCTGAGTTAAGTATTTAAAAGCACTTGTTTTTGGTAGAGGTTATATACATACATTTTCCTTTAAATAAGATTATTAATATTATTATTTTTGGTGAAAGAAAAATACGATAGCATTACATGACATTTTATATCACTGATGTAATGTAAAGATGTCTTCTGTGCAAACTCTCAAAATGAGCTGGCCAAAACAATTTGGTTGTGCAATAATGTAGTGAGGCACTCATATATGAGCTATTATTTCTCAGATTCAAATGCACACATGCAGAGGGCCAAACACATTTCATACATAAACACATTATATGCTCTATAGAGATGAGTCAGTGAGGCATGCAGTAAGCTAGGGTTGACAGGGTTCATTTGAAAGATGTAAAATATTTATGCAGAAAGACAGTGCAGGAAAGGATGACGAAAATAAAATAGCATGAGAGAAACTGAGAGATAACAAACAACAAGGCACAAAACAACGATAAGCGCCCCAAAATGAAATACTCCATGTTACACCTGAACAGAAAGCAAGTGTCATGAGTCATTGTCATTTTAAGTTCATTAACTTACTGTATAGCACTTCCCCCTGGTTGGTATGAGAGAAGAGAATATGGTTAAAAAAGCTAATATTTCCTCAGTGCACCTTAGCATAAATTTGAGCATCTACAGCAATGTTCAATTATCATCCAAAAATAGAAGGATTATGGCACATGTGCATACCAAGATGGTATTGTACCTAAATTGACAGTTTGAGTAAGGAGAACATTAATCAAGAAAAGTAGCCAAAAGGTGCATAGCAACTCTGAAGGATTTGCAGCAATCCAAACCTAAGGTGGGAGAATCTCTTGAGAGGACCACCGTTAGATTTGGACTTCACCAATCTGCCCTTTGTAGAATACTTGCAAGAGTACTAAATGGTGCCAGAGCTACAGCGTAGTGTGAGAATGGCCCAGTCAAACTCCGGATCTAAACTGAGAATCTGTGGTAAGACTTGAAAGTGTCTCTTTAAAGACACTCAACTTCTATTCTTTGCTGTTTTGAAAGGGGGAATGGACAATAATCTTTTAGAAAAAAAGGAGTGCTTTCATAAACAAGTCATCAGAGGTTACTTTTTGCTAAAGTTAGGAAAAGTAAAAGGAATGAAGCGGAAAGCAGGAAAAGTGGCAAAACAGAGGAAAATTAGAACAATCCTGTAACAGCAAACAGGATGACAACTGACAGTAATTACACATTTCCCTCCCTAATTACGAGGGCCCTTTTTTTTCCAAGCCCCTCTTCTCTTGAGGCTTCAGTAATCTTCTGGTCAGTCCTGCTCCTCCATTTATCTCCACAAGTAAATAGCAGGGCCCATTCAAGCCAAATAAGCAAACCACCATCAACTGTATGGGGCTTTCCTTAGCCCTAAATAACCCTTGAGGAATGATGTCACATAAACCTAGATCTCACTATCTAATTATAGAAAAATGTGCTTCCTTAGAAAGACTAAAAAAAAAATCCAACTGCAGACCAGTTGGAAGGATCTTTAAGGGAGTGGAAGAAAGAAACAAGACCACAAACAGGGAGAGGGACATGAACAGAGACTCCCTTGCATAGCTTAAAGTATTCACTTTTTTATTCTGCTGGCTATGAAAACCTGTAAGGACCAAGGACTTCTAAAGTGTAACACAATTATAAGGAGGCTGTCTCAAAAATGTACAGGACAGAAAGGCACTCATGCTGTGAGGTCTTCTAAGGCCTGAAAGAAGTGGGCTTTTTAAGCTGCTAGGAAGATAAAGGAACACTATAATTAAATTCAAACCCAGAGCAAAAAAAGCTCCCTTTTATTAGTTAGTTAAAACTATAATAATACTACAAGCCTGTTTCGATTAAACTGACTATTATGTGGACATGAAATTCAAAACATATTCACGAATAAAATCCTACATCAAGCTTGATAGACATAGGAGTTCTTGGCTAAAATCATGCTTAACTCCAGATATTTTCATGCACAATTTTCAGTCAATTTATTGAATCACTGCATGTGTGTCAGAATAATGTGCTATTCTTAAAGTCATAAACAAGTGGCAGAAACAAATGTTTTTGGAGAGCATCTTTGTGCACTTGCAAAATTCACCATGAAAAATAAATGAATTCCCAACTTCCTCTGCAGCTGCAGATAAGAAAAAATTAGAGTGAGATAAAAGTCTCAAAAAAGTGAGAGGACTTTTAGAAAAAGAAAGTAGCAAACAGAAGGGAAATTTGATAACATAAACTATTACTGTATGAAATGGTTTATCTGTATGAGAGAGAATCCCCAGGAAATTATGAATGTTAGAAAGTTAGAAAAAACAATAATACCTATTGTGTAGAGACCAATGCCTGGCAGCTAAAATACAAAAGCTCAATGAAATAACCAGTTAAAAGAAAAAAAAGAGATTTAGATTTGCTTAAGCTGAGGAGAAGGTGGCAACAGATCCAAAGTATGAAAAGCGTTATAAAGAGTGACCTCAAGGAAGAGAGAGAAATTTACAGCATTGGAGCAATTTTAAAAGCTAACTTTTGAGAAATAGAAAACATATATTTCCTTTTGACATCTATATTGTTGCGTGTGCACACCATAAAACAACAGTTCTAGAATATTAGTGCATTACCAGAAATGTACATCTTTGAGCACCTACTTTCTAAAAATGGAGACAAGCTGTAAATCCTACTGCACTTTCAGTAGGAAAATAAATGCAACCTAAAAATCTCCATTATGAGTGGTCCCTTGGAGGTGTGAGGTGAGGCACTGACAACATGGAATATCGTACCGAACGTGAATGTCAATTTTATTTATACAGAAGATTTAAAATCTTTTTTGATTGAGGGAATATAAGAAATATGTTGAAAATTAAGCTACAATGTTAACTGTGGTTACAGAATTTTGCCCAAGCCTACTGGGTGATCAGGGCTTGTAGCTGGTTAAACAAAACAATATTCTGGGACTTTGGTTTTGTGTTTTGCCTTATTTGTGGATTTGGCACTTCTGGCATTCCATGTTCAATATATCCAAAATTAGTCCTTTCTAAAGAACAGAAGAAAATATCTATTTATGTTTGTCACTATACTGCCACAGCCACAGGATTCTCCCTGGCAAAAATCTCTAGATGAATACTCCAATCCACAGTTGCAGATGGTGCATATGTGTGGGCTGGTTTAGGGTGTGTCACACTGTAGAATTCACACTGTGTGCTCTCACTTGAAATGGTACATGGCATCTTGGTTTGGGTCTACACCATTTATCAAGCAGCAAGGGACAAACAGGAGAAGTAGCTGTAGAAAAAGGAATCTCATGATGAGCGCTGCTGCTTGTTCCTTGTCAATTCAAATACCTACCTACCTAGTCCACAGAGAGTGCAGCTGACGGTGACAAGCAGCACAGCAGCCTAATGTGCTAAGCATACATATTTACATGCTGAATAAAGGGCAAAACAAAAATGCCAGCAATCAGTAACATGCAAAATCTTCACACAGTGGTAGCAAATAGGAAGGAAACTGTTTCATGACATTGATTTTGCATTAGTTATCCAGAGTTCAAACATCTGTTCTGCACACATAAACATAAACACACTGAACAAATGCATTCATATCTGAACTATTCCTATGCTCACATACACAAAAATAAAAGATAGAAAAGGAGCTTGCAGTAACAAAGTAATAATTCTCCTTTTGACATAGCCAGTTCCTCTGAAGAGAAATGAGGAGTTTTACACAAACAGATTGCAGCCCTCGGAGGAAAACACACACACACACACACACACGCATATGCTCCCATTAAATATTGCAATGTCTTCCATATATTCTCCATTACCTAATCCAAATCAGTTTCCTGGCATCTAACCTCTTCGATTTGTTTTTTCTTACTTCATCTTTGGCCTGAAAAGGTCTCTCTTTGTGCCCAAAAACATCCCGATGAGGTAAGAGAAAACAAGCACACATGCAAGTTAGAACGACACTGTCACCCCCTGTGTAGACATAAATTTAAAACTGCTCTTTGCTGTCATCTTTGTGTCTGCTGCTTCTGTGTGTTCTTGCCCAGGAAGAGCTCTATGTGTGAACTCTTGCTCTCACATTAGTGGACTGACATGGATCAAAACACAAGAGGAGCCCAAGAGAAAAGAAGCCAGAGGAGTGAGTGCAAGTGAGGTGCAAAGTTGGACAGAACACAGGCAGCAGATACATGTCAAGATAGAGCATTGTGCATAAGGGGTTTGACAAAATGTTGTGATATGAAGACTCCCAGATATTTATCGTCGAAGGGTAGTCTGTCTTATAAAATACATTTCTCAGCTAGATATGGAAATTACTGCTATAAGCTTGACATCCTGTGTTTTAAACTAATACTTCAAAGTAAGAAAGGAATTTACTATTGAGTTATCCTGTTATGTTGAAAACCTGCCCATAAGTTGCTTGTCGGGCTAGCCGACAGCACTTGGATATAAAACCATTAAAAAGGCCATTATTACATTAAAAATATATATTTTTAATACTTTTTGGTATTAATTAAAAATCAAAGTGTGATAAAAACACACACACAAACATTTGAGCATAAGGCAACCATCTAACCGTTAGCTGTACCCCAAAGTATTGACTAAAGTTGGCATCTGCATCAGAGCTTCTTATTGGTGATACACTAAAGAGCTATTGCTCAGACCAATTAAATCTGAACTGGATAAGTCTACACTAAACCCTCTGGGTTGGGGGTCAGTCTTTGCCTCATGAGGTTTTCAGTCGTGGTGTTTAGTTCATCTTTGATGGTAGGATGGGGGAAGAGATAGAAAGATCAATGGATTAAGTCTTCATCTGCAATAACATGGGCATTGCTCAGGTCTGTCTTGGTAAAGGTAGAATTGAGCCAAAAAGTGAAGCTCTCAATTTACCAGTCAATCTACCTTGCAACCCTCACCTATGGTCAGGAGATGTGGATGGTGACTTAAAGGACAAGATTAGGGAGACAAGCATCTGAAATGAGTTCCCTACATAGGTTGATTAGTACAACTGTAGAATATAATGCAAATATATTGTTGTCTACAACAATATATTTTCCAATGTTGTGTACACTACAACAGTGTAAACAACATTATTATTGCCAAGTACTGTTTAGAATGCAAGAACTGGTGGGTAATATTTTCCAGGTCTCATTCAATTCAATTCAGTTTTATATGTATAGAGTCAATTCACAACACGTCGTCTCAAGGCACTTCACAAAGTCAATTCAATCAAATAATACAGATTTCAAGTCAGGTACATACATTCCTCTCAAGTGTCATGTGTCATATGTCACATGTGTTCACTCTTTGCATGCTAATGTAATATACAGCCTGTTGGATGTATCACTGCTAGCATACAGGATGCTAAAGGTCACAGAAAGTGATAAGACAGAAATGTTGATTTCACTGCTATATTTATCAATATATTGCAACCAAAAGATTTTCTGATATTGTGCAGCGATAGTGGCTGGGGTCACCCTTAGAGATACAGTGCCGAGTTTTGTCATCCGGGCAGAGTTTATAATACAGGTCCTTCTCAAAATATTAGCATATTGTGATAAAGTTCATTATTTTCCATAATGTCATGATGAAAATTTAACATTCATATATTTTAGATTCATTGCACTCTAACTGAAATATTTCAGGTCTTTTATTGTCTTAATACGGATGATTTTGGCATACAGCTCATGAAAACCCAAAATTCCTATCTCACAAAATTAGCATATCATTAAAAGGGTCTCTAAACGAGCTATGAACCTAATCATCTGAATCAACGAGTTAACTCTAAACACCTGCAAAAGATTCCTGAGGCCTTTAAAACTCCCAGCCTGGTTCATCACTCAAAACCCCAATCATGGGTAAGACTGCCGACCTGACTGCTGTCCAGAAGGCCACTATTGACACCCTCAAGCAAGAGGGTAAGACACAGAAAGAAATTTCTGAACGAATAGGCTGTTCCCTGAGTGCTGTATCAAGGCACCTCAGTGGGAAGTCTGTGGGAAGGAAAAACTGTGGCAGAAAACGCAGCACAACGAAAAGAGGTGATCGGACCCTGAGGAAGATTGTGGAGAAGGGCCGATTCCAGACCTTGTGGGACCTGCGGAAGCAGTGGACTGAGTCTGGAGTAGAAACATCCAGAGCCACCGTGCACAGGCGTGTGCAGGAAATGGGCTACAGGTGCCGCGTTCCCCAGGTCAAGCCACTTTTGAACCAGAAACAGCGGCAGAAGCACCTGACCTGGGCTACAGAGAAGCAGCACTGGACTGTTGCTCAGTGGTCCAAAGTACTTTTTTTGGATGAAAGCAAATTCTGTATGTCATTCGGAAATCAAGGTGCCAGAGTCTGGAGGAAGACTGGGGAGAAGGAAATGCCAAAATGTCAGAAGTCCAGTGTCAAGTACCCACAGTCAGTGATGGTCTGGGGTGCCGTGTCAGCTGCTGGTGTTGGTCCACTGTGTTTTATCAAGGGCAGGGTCAATGCAGCTAGCTATCAGGAGATTTTGGAGCACTTCATGCTTCCATCTGCTGAAAAGCTTTATGGAGATGCAGATTTCATTTTTCAGCAAGACCTGGCACCTGCTCACAGTGCCAAAACCACTGGTAAATGGTTTACTGACCATGGTATCACTGTGCTCAATTGGCCTGCCAACTCTCCTGACCTGAACCCCATAGAGAATATGTGGGATATTGTGAAGAGAACGTTGAGAGACTCAAGACCCAACACTCTGGATGAGCTAAAAGTCGCCATCGAAGCATCCTGGGCCTCCATAAGACCTCAGCAGTGCCACAGGCTGATTGCCTCCATGCCACGCCGCATTGAAGCAGTCATTTCTGCCAAAGGATTCCCGACCAAGTATTGAGTGCATAACTGTACATGATTATTTGAAGGTTGACGTTTTTTGTATTAAAAACACTTTTCTTTTATTGGTCGGATGAAATATGCTAATTTTGTGAGATAGGAATTTTGGGTTTTCATGAGCTGTATGCCACAATCATCCTGTATTAAGACAATAAAAGACCTGAAATATTTCAGTCAGTGTGCAATGAATCTAAAATATATGAATGTTAAATTTTCATCATTACATTATGGAAAATAATGAACTTTATCACAATATGCTAATATTTTGAGAAGGACCTGTAGAGCTGTTGCTCCATTGAAACAAAAGGAACCAGCTGAGATGGTTCAGGCATTGGATCAAGATACCTCCTGGGAACCCTCCTTCTAAGCCATTCTGGGCACATACCAGTGGTAGGAAATCCCAGGGCAGACCCAGAATTTGAGGGGTAATATATTTCCATTTGGCCTAGGTATGCCTCAGGTTGCCTCCCCCCTGCAACCTGATGTTGAGTAGAAGAGAGAGGGAAGGTGGGTGGGTGGGTGGATGGATGGATGTTCTTTAAAATGCATCTTGGGATTAACAAAACCTTTTTTTGTAAAAAAATAACTATCGTAATACATTGTTGGCATTGGGACCACATTTGATTGGTACAAGCATAACTTACTCAATATGGTCAAATAAAATCTGGAATGAATCTCATTAATAAACGTTTATCCATTACAGATTATTTAAAATGCAGTCTGGAATCTGTAAAACCTTCACTGTATTTGCTGTGTTAGCAAAACAATGTGGATATTTAGTTTTGTAAAAACTAGGAAAAAAAACATTCCTAAAATCTTGTCTAATTCTGCGAAACCCACAACTCAAATTAAGACTTTCTTGTTTAATATAAATAAATTTACATTTAATTTAAAATACCTAAACAGGCCAAAAGTAAAATATTTTTAAAAACACTTCAGCTTGCCATTAAATGTTTGTTAAGACTTGTTCACAAAATACCTGGACTCAAAGGAAACTTCAAAGAAACATGTCCAAACAGACTGTGTCATGGGTAACCCTTGCCTTCAGAAAAGTATCTTGCACACAGTATAGACAAACAACCTTCCACAATTGTGTTTCTTTGTTTGTGTGGTACTCCACTGTGAATGCAATGATTTGGATGGCTTTTTAATTAGTTAATGTTACTATGAATGATTACCAGGTATGATGTGTTGTTTGTTTTCATCTTATCATCAGGTGTCTTTCTAAGGCAGAATGGCAAACCAGGGCAGGTGGCCTTAAAAGCCTTATATAGACAAGCTGATTATGGGATGTTCCATTTGTAATGCCCTGCCTTGGGGTGTTTGTGTTTGCGACGCCATTTTTTACAAAAGAACAAATGCATGCATATGTAACACAATGCAATTTCAATTGCTGGGGAAAAAAATTAATACAATCTGTGAGTCCTCCTTCCAATTGGCCTGTTCTACAGACTGTGTTGTAGATTTCCATATTTCCAAAAGGTCCAATAGGGAAGAAATATTCAATGGGAAAGAACCTTTTTCTTAAATAATGCTATTACTTTTCATAATATTCAACATTTGGTCCTTCTCTTTTTTTGTTAGACTGCCAACATGGCAAAAAAGGAAAAGCAAAACCAAGTCAGCCAAAGTCAAGTCAGCGGTCCATCTGCCCTGCTTCTTTCTCTTTAGTGAACATTAAACACATGTGGTCTGTTTCATGCTCCTTGCAGCCCATTATAGCTTAATGCTTCAGGAGCCTTCTCACTGACTTCAGCATTTTAACAACTTCAGTGTATTCACACACACACACACACACACAAACACACACACACACAAACACACACACACACACACACATGCAGGCTCCCAGATGCAGGAATTGACACTAATTTAACCACAGCAGAGTTATGGGCCTGCACACTGAGATACAGAAACAACTGTTGCTTTGGCTTTAATCTGTCTAAGAGGGGAAGAAGAACAGAAGTGCAGAGGTTTTTGCTTACATTAACCTTCAAATAGGCATTGGCCTTCTTATCTCCAAGCTATCAATGAGTTCCATTTATGCGTAATTCAGAGTAGTCAATTTGTTTTTTTTAATGCACAGAATAAAGACAGAGTCTCAGTTCTACAAAACATACAAGATGAATTTAGTTGGGCTGATGCAAGTACTTTTTGCTTGTCATTCCCCTCTAACTCCTAATTATTCTATCTGGCATCTGCTGTATTCTTGTAAATATTGACCACTAAAATATTTGTAAAGAAATTACTTTTGAAATATGTTAATATCCAATGAAAGGTTAACAGAAAGGTGAAAGCTTAATTAATTTTATTTATATTGATACTGACAGCTACTGTATTGAAAACATAGTACTGATGTTACAATGCATTAAGCATAAATGTCAAAACAATAAACGATATCAGTTTGTGAGAATGACACTTTAACAATACTTTGGAGAAAACATTTTTTGTATTTTTTTTTAACAAACTGTCTCTAAAAAAATCTATAAGTGTATTCAATTAAATTCAATTCAGTTTGACTTATATAGCGCCAATTAACAACACATGTTGTCTCAAGGCACTTCACAACAGTCAGGTACATACATTCCAATTAATCCTAACCAATGAACAGTGCAGTCAGAGTTAACTTTTTATTCAAATTGGATAAAAAGTGTTTCTGTCTAAGGAAACCTAGCAGATTGCATCCAGTCAGTGACTTGCAGCATTCACTCCTCCCGGATGAGCATGTAGAGACAGTGGACAGTCACTGGCGTTGACTTTGCAGCAATCCCTCATACTGAGCATGCATGTAGCGACAGCGGAGAAGAAAAACTCCCTTTTAACAGGAAGAAACCTCCAGCAGAACCAGGCTCAATGTGAGCGGCCATCTGCCACGACCGACTGGGGGTTTGAGAGAACAGAGCAGAGACACAAAGAGAACAAAGAAGCACTGATCCAGAAGTAGGTTCTATGGGAAGGAAAAGTAAATGGTAATGGATGTAGCTCTAGTCGTTTCACCTAGAAAGAAAGAACAGATAAACTCTGAGCCAGTTTTCAAGGTTAGAGTCTGAAAGAGAGCACATACAGTTAGTTACAATTAAGCTCAGTCAATCGCCATTTCTAGGAGACAGAAAGGGTTAAACACTAAAAGACAGGGCTATGTGGATCATCGGTAGAGGGTGAGCAGTAAGTTGGACGATTCCCCTCTCCTGAAAGGTGTCACAGGTAGACACAGAGCCAGGCCAGGTGTAGCTTCTAGGAAGAGAAAAGAGAGAACAAGGTTAAAAGCTGAAATAACAGCAAATAACACAAAGTTGGAGAGTAATGTGAGAATGTAGCAAAGAGGGTGAAAGTGGTCATTATGTCCTCCAGCAGCCTGAGCCTATAGCAGCGTAACTACATAGATAGTTTCAGTTCAGATTATTTAGTTAAACGGCACTTATTTACAACAATGTCGTCTCAAGGCACCCCACAAAGGGTCCCACTGATGGTCATTGTTACTAAAAACCACAAGGATTGGGATACCTCTCTCTGTCAGACTGATTATAACCATTGGAAAAGAGAAGGGGTCATACAGGTAGCAGAAATGGAGGGTTTGCACCTCAACCATAACTGAGCCGGTTTAGGCTAAACCTGACTCCCCCTTACTCCAACCAAAAGGGAGGGAGGAAGGCTGATAACCTAAGCCACTCTAACTATAAGCTTTATCAAAAAGGAAAGTTTTAAGCCTAGCCTTAAAAGTAGACAGGGTGTCTATTCAAGTCAAGTCAAGTCAAGTTTATTTATAAAGCGCTTTTCAGCAACAAGGCACTCAAAGCACTGTACATGAGGAAAAACATTACAATGATACAGAAAATGAAACACAGAAAAACAAATCAAATGACACTAATAATCATTGGGAGTTTACTGGTAAGAGCTGGTTCTAATCCAATCTTTCTAATTCAATTCAATTCAATTCAAAAATACTTTATTAATCCCAAAGAGAAATTAAATGTTGTTATAGCTCATATTATGAAGGTTTCCTCAAAGAGCCATTGTAGATGCTGATGGCTGTGGGCAGGAAGGATCTCCTGTAGCGCTCCGTCTTACAGCAGATTTGAAGAAGCCTCTGACTGAAGACACTCTGTTGTTGTAGGACAGTCTCATGAAGAGGATGCTCAGGGTTCTCCATAATGTTCTTCATTTTATGAAGAATCCGTTTTTCCACAATGATCTCCAGAGGTTCCAGAGGAGTCCACAGAACAGAGCCAGCCTTTTTTATCAGCTTGTTGAGCTTTTTTAAGTCCCTGGCTCTGATGCTGCTTCCCCAGCAGATGATGGCAGAAGAGATCCCACTTTCCACAACAGATTTATAGAAGATATGCAGCATCTTGCTGCAAACACCAAAGGACCTAAGCTTCCTCAAGAAGTAGTCTGCTCTGTCCCTTCTTGTAGATGGCTTCACAGTTGCATTTCCACTCTAGTCTGTTGTCCAGGTGAACACCGAGGTATTTATACTCCTCCACCACCTCCACTTCTTCTCCCATGATAGAAATAGTTTTTGACTTATTCTTGTGTCTCTTAAAATCTACAATCATCTCCTTTGTTTTAGTCACGTTCAAAATTAGATGATTGTTTCCACACCATGCCACAAAGCGGTCCACCACCTTCCTGTACTCAGCTTCTTGTCCATCTCTGATCCACCCCACGACTGCAGAATCATCCGAGTATTTCTGCAGATGACAGGAGTCTGTCTTGCACTGGAAGTCTGAGGTGTACAGAGTGAAAAGGAATGGTGAGAGTACAGTGCCCTGTGGTGCTCCTGTGCTGCTGACTACCTGGTTAGACACACAACCCTTCAGTCTCACAAACTGTGGTCTGTTTGTCAGGTAGTCTTTGATCCAGGAGATTGTTGAGGCCTCCACCTGAGTCTTCTGGAGTTTCTGACAAAGCAAATCAGGTTGGATTGTATTAAATACACTGGAGAAATCAAAGAACATGATCCTCACAGTGCTATTGGCTTTATCCAGATGACAGTGGGTTTGTTGAAGCAGGTGTATGATGGCATCTTCAACTCCAATTCCACAGTGATAAGCAAACTGAAGGGGGTCCTGATGGTTTACTGTTTGCTTACTCAGGTGGGCCAACAGGAGTCTCTCTAGGACCTTCATGATGTGAGATGTCAGGGCAACAGGTCTATAGTCATTGAGGACTGATGGGTGAGTTTTCTTTGGTACCGGAACAAGACAGGAGGTCTTCCACAACACCGGAACATTCTTCTGGGCCAGGCTAAGGTTGAAGAGGTGCTGCAGAATCCCACAGAGCTGCTCTGCACAGGCCTTCAGGACTCTAGGGCTGACATGATCTGGACCTGCAGCCTTATTCCTATTCAGTCTCTCCAGTTGTCTCTTCACCTGACTTCTTGAGACACACAGGTGGAAGGGGGAAGCAAAGGAAGCATCAGTATCTTCTGATATGGTTGAAGGCAAACCTGTAGAAGCAGAAGGGTCTAGGGCTGAGGTGGAAGATAAAAAATGTGAGGTGTTACTGGACAGCTGTGGGCCCTGTGGGTCAAAGGAAGATGGAATGTCTGTTTGGCTGTGAGCAGGAGAGGAGGATGCGAAGCTTGTTTCTGAACTGAACCTATTGAAGAATGTGTTCAGTTCAGTGGCTCTGTCCAGACCTCCATTGGTGTGATCATCCTTCTGCTTGAAGCCTTTGATCTTCTTCATCCCTGTCCACACATTTCTGATATTGTTTTGCTGGAGCTTGCTGCCCAGCTTCTTCTTGTACACCTCCTTGCTGTCTCTTATCTTGACTTTAAGTTGCTTCTGTATAATCCTCAATAATTATCTGTCTCCCTCTCTGAAGGTTCTAATAGAGGTAGTTAGCTCATTAAGTCCTCTGTGGTAAGGAATTCATCCAGTGCAAGAAGAAAAATTATAATATTAATCCTTGAGGTCGCTGGTATGGGGCAGTTGTGGTCCCATCATTCAAATAAGCTGGGTCACTGGTATAAAACAGTTTTAGTCCAAACTTTTTAAATACTAATAATGTTTGGCTGTCACTGGTATTATATAGTTGTAATACAATCCTTTTAAGAAATTTAAAATGTTCTGGTCATTGGTGTAAAAACAGCTTTAGTCCAAATTTTCAAATGCTAATAATATTTGGCTTTTGCTGGTAATCCTTTTGAGAACTCTGAAAATTAATGAAAAGTAATAAAAACACACATTTAGGTAGATGAGAAAAGAGACATCATTAGGTAAGAAGAGGGAAAAAAAATCATATTTCACACTTTATCCTTAGCAGGATACAATTTGAGATTGCAAAAATAACCTCAGCACAAAGCAACATATATACGAAACAACATCATGCAGGGGATCCGGTGAATGTGGTGTAAATGTGCATATGTTTATCCTGAGCATGTGTGTATGTGCATGTGAGTGTGTGTAAAGTAAGTCCGTGAAGCACTGTCACAGAGGCCATTGTCCTTGATGATACGATGGAATGTCCTGAGCAGGTCCACAGATGTCCTCAGGGAAGGGACCGAGGGAGCAGAGCGTCATGTATACATAACTTCCAGGAGAAGTTGAAGATAGCAGCCATCAAGGCCGTGCAGGGGAGCCAGATTCAGAAAAAAACAATTATTTAGGTTATACTGACTCTTAATTTTCCGTCAGCCTTGAGAGTCTTGCTGGTGCTTCTCAATGGCGAATCCAAACAGCCAAATTCCAGGTCCTCTCCGCCAGATCCGAGCAAACAACCTTCTCCAATATTTATCCCATTTCACCCCTGAGTCCAGGAACCGCAACCTGCCAGTGATCCTGTGTAAGGATCACATCCAGTCTGCGATTGAGCTCACGTAACTTCTCAGTCTGAGTGTTGATCACTCTGCAGATCCCATCATACATGCCAGGCAGCCTTACAATGCCCAGAACAGCTGCCGACGTTTTTTGAATTTCTCGATATGCCAGGTAACCGCCAACTCCAAAAAGCAGAAATCCTGTTATCAAACATCCAATTGTGTACACATCTTCGACATCCTTGATTGACAATATCAACAGACACACAATCCTCCACTTCTGCCAGAAGTCCATCGTGTATCTGGAGAAAAATGTCCCATCTGGACAAGAGGGTTCCCCTTCTTGTCGAGAAAATTTTATCAATTGCACTGAAAACCAGCTGACCAAATCCATAACTCAGAATTTTGGAACATATGCAAAAAGAAGCTCCAAAAAGAAAGACAAGACACAGAGTTGAAGCAGGGCAGATATAGTAGGGTGCGGGAGACAGAGAAAAGCGTCCTCCTTCACCGAGAGCAGAAAGAAAGAAATAATAATAAAAAAAAAGATTTCTCTTGAAATTTTTTTTTTTTTTTTTTGACCCATACCGGGGCTACGGACACATTTTAGAAACACCTGTTAATGTGTAATTTTATGTTTTTGAGTAACCTCGGGGAAAATAAGTGATTTAATTACACTTAACAAAACTCAACCTTGTTTTACTCTTTATACAAAAGGGATAAGCAAAATGTCATTCTAGCTGAAAGAAAACAGTTAAAACAGTCTACCCACTCATAGTTAGTGTTACCTTTAATAACTTTAGTGAGATGCTTCTTGTAGCCATCTTCCAGTCTCTAATGTCAGTCTGAGGAAAGTTTACATTTCCGTTTTTTTGGTGGATTTATTAGTATGTTTTGGGCTGGACATCACTGCACTCAAAGATTTACAATCACAGACCAATTATTACTAAAAAAAACAATAAATAGAAATGAAACGACATTTTAAAGATTATTGAACAGGACACCAGTTGCATTAAGTAGTACAATTTTATCACTAAACAAAACACACCAAATGCATTTAATTATGTTTTTAAATGTGCTGATAATTTTTTGCTAATCTCATGAAATCAACAGTGAAAAACACAGTAAAATTAACAATCTTAACAGTATTTTCAGTTTTTGGGGTTATTTAACATCATCTTGCAGAGAATATTGTTACCACAAATCAAAATTCTTATGCTGATAAAAAAAGATTTTACCATAGCGACAAATGGTACCATATTTGCCCATCCCTAGTTCTGCTGTCCAAATTATTTAGGACTCATCTGTCTATGAACATCAATCAAGAAGTTCTTGTCTTTGTCTATTCCCCCCTGTGGCAAACTGCAGACTGGAATTTGTGTTGTTCTTAAATATCAAAGATTTCCTTCTTACACACCTCTCATTGAAGTTAAACATGCAGTCTTTTTCCTGATTTTAGAGATATGCACTTTCAAATCCACAGTAACAAGCACTTGTTAGCACTGGGTCCCTTGATTACATTTTAGGGTTTGTGGATACTTATTTAAGCATCTTGCAGTGAACTTGAATGTTGCAATGAACTTACTTGGACAGGCCTCATAGAGCACTTATAGCTCTGGCCTCCTTATCAGGGACTTAAAAAAACAGCTTACCCTTATTTCACCTAATAAGGTCATGCTGACAGCAAGTGATGGGTGCAGAAATATTGTGGTGTTTCAATGTTGCACCACTCAGTAATCAAAATCAAAGAAACAAGCAATATTATTTTTTTATAGAACTAGGTAACCCTGGCAGCTTTGAAACCAACTGCTAACATTGTTAAATAGCAATAATTCTCATCAGAATCTGTGAATAATTTAGACAGATTGACACTATTGACAACATGTACACTAACAAACTATGGAGTTAAATTTGTCTCAATATTATTCAATCAAACAAAAAACTAATCTCAATCAAAAAAAACTAATCTCAATCAAAAAATATTAAGTTGTGATCAAAACTTTCAGAGTTTTTTCTCACAGAGAAAAAAGTTATTTGTAAAACATAAACTTTTATTTGCGCATGTCAAAAATCTTTGGTTACGAGTCTCGCTTTTTTGGTTTTGACGCTCTCTGTTTTTGGTTGAACTCAACGAATTTTGAGTTCTGGAAACATGAACATCCTGGGCGGGGCCTAAAGACGAACGCTGTAAGACGTTTCCCTATTGGTTAGCGCTGACTAAAGCAGCAGACTCTGATCCCCCGCATCTCTGAACTTCTGCTCGAACTGCAGGGCTTGCAGCGTTGCTTCAGTGAGGAGACATCAACTGTACAGAAGAAAACTGCGGTCAATTGAGCCGAAAGTCAGAAATACGCGGTCACGCCAGCCGACACTAGCTCTCTCTTAAAGATTAGTGTCGCGCATACAAGGCGCATTACGGTAATGGAGCAGAAAGGACGCCGATCCTGGCAACGGTTGAGAAAATAAGAGGAAAACAGAAAAGTAACCTTCAGAACATTTATATTAATTACATTTTTTACAACTTTCACATTCATGTTTTATGTAAAAGAATAAATATTTTATATTTTACTGTACAGTTTTGGAGAAATATCTTGTCAAAATACCTCAAAATGCTCAACCATTATATGCATTTGTCCCACTTTCAGGAATTTATTTCTCCAAAACCATGAGGTGACAACACAATCTCTTCAGATTTTATCAGAGGGTCATCTATATTATAACCAGAATTAGTATTTCATAATTTTACTGGAAAGGTTTGGAGAAATACACAACTACCTCAAGTATAGTATAAAACAGAATCTATGTCGGGCAGACGGCATCCCATAATCCTGTGTGTTGTCCTCACAACCCGTGATACTTCCTCTCCTGTGCAGTTCCCTCACCACACTGTCATGCTGAGACACGGAGTGCTTTCCACCGTGGCCCTGTAGATATCTGTAAGCAGCTGAGGAGATGAAGAAGAGCTGTTGTTGTACCTTCTTCAACAGGCGAAGGGCATTTCCGGTCCAGGAGAGGTCAGAGGAGATCTGGATGCTCTTGCACTTTAAGCTGTCCAGACCACTTCCCAGGATCTCATCGACCTCACCAAAAAGAAGCGTTTGTGGTACTTTGTTGGGGTAATTGTGTATTTCTCCAGAAACCTACAGTCAGCGCTAACCAATAGGGAAACGTCTTACATTGTTCGTCTTTAGGCCCCGCCCAGGATGTTCATGTTAGTTTTTTTTGATTGAATATTATTTTTTTGATTAGGTTTATTTTTATTGAGATTAGTTTTTTGTTTGATTGAATAATGTTGAGACAAATTTAACTCCATAACAAACAAACTAACAAATGCAAATCTGATCAACTTGCTTTACATAGAATAATTGAATTACTGTATTCCTCAAATGACATAGCCAATGCTTATTCAGTCTATCAATCAAATATTGTGAGCTTTGTCCAAACTAACCTTGATATTCTGCACAACAATTTGATCTAACTTTGTGTCCATTCAAACTTCAAATGAAAGTTAATATATATATATACTCCGGCTTCCTCCCACAGTCCAAAGACAT
Organism: Girardinichthys multiradiatus; assembly: GCF_021462225.1. NCBI lineage: Eukaryota > Metazoa > Chordata > Actinopteri > Cyprinodontiformes > Goodeidae > Girardinichthys > Girardinichthys multiradiatus. The sequence goes on from NC_061799.1 coordinate 22,042,132, forward strand.
GCCTGTTAGGTTAATTGGTTAATCTAAATTGCCCTTAGGTGTATGAATGAGTGTGCATGGTTGTTTGTGTGTTGCCCTGTGACGGACTGGCGACCTGTCCAGGGTGTACCCTGCCTCTCGCCCATATATATGTATATATATATACTGAGAGCGAACTGGCAAACCGTCCGGCGCCTCAGGAGGGGGAAGCAGTGCTTCGCCAACACTGTTTACAGTGGGGGTGGGGAGCTGCTGACCTCGACTGGGGACATTATCGGCCGGTGGAAGAAGTACTTCGAGGATCTCCTCAATCCTGCCATCACGCATTCCCTGGTGGAAACAGAGGCTGGGGACTTGGGGTTGGACTCTTTCATCACCCAGGCTGAAGTCACCGAGGTGGTTAAAAAGCTCCGCGATGGCAGGGCTTCGGGGTTGGATGAGATCCGCCCTGAGTACCTCAAGTCTTTGGATGTTGTGGGGCTGTCATGGTTGACAAGCCTCTTCAACATTGCGTGGCGGACAGGGACAGTGCCTTTGGATTGGCAGACTGGGGTGGTGGTCCCCCTACATAAGAAGGGTGACCGGAGGGTGTGTTCCAACTACAGGGGATCACACTCCTCAGCCTCCCTGGTAAGGCCTACGCCAGGGTATTGGAGAGGAGAGTCCGGCCGATAGTCGAACCCCGGCTTCAGGAGGAGCAGTGTGGTTTTCGTCCCGGCCGTGGAACACTGGACCAGCTCTATACCCTCTACAGGGTACTCGAGGGTTCATGGGAGTTTGCCGAACCGGTCAACGTGTGTTTTGTGGACCTGGAGAAAGCATTCGACTGTGTCCCTCGTGATGCCCTGTGGGGGGTGCTCCAGGAGTATGGAATCGGGGACCCTTTACTAGAGGCCATCCAATCTCTGTACAAGCGGAGCAGGAGTTTAGTTCGCATTGCCGGCACTAAGTCGGACCTGTTCCCGGTGCATGTTGGACTCCAGCAGGGCTGCCCTTTGTCACCGGTCCTGTTCATACCTATTATGGACAGGATTTCTAGGCGCAGCCAAGGGCCGGAGGGGGTCTGGTTTGGGGACCAGAGGATTTCGTCTCTTCTTTTTGCAGATGACGTGGTCCTGCTGGCCCCCTCTAACCAAAACCTACAGAATGCACTGCAGCGGTTCGCAGCCGAGTGTGAAGCGGCTGGGATGAAGATCAGCTCCTCCAAGTCAGAGGCCATGGTTCTCGACCGGAAAAGGGTGGCTTGTCCTCTTCAGGTTGGAGGGGAGTTCCTGCCTCAAGTGGAGGAGTTTAAGTATCTCGGGGTCTTGTTCACGAGTGAGGGAAGAATGGAGCAGGAGATCAACAGACGGATTGGTGCGGCTGCCACAGTAATGGGGGCGCTGTGCCGGTCCGTTGTGGTGAAGAGAGAGCTGAGCCGAAAAGCGAAGCTCTCGATTCACCGGTCGGTCTACGTTCCTACCCTCACCTATGGCCATGAACTTTGGGTCATGACCGAAAGAACGAGATTCCGGATACAAGCGGCTGAAATGAGCTTCCTCTGTAGGGTTGCCGGGCATCCCTTAGAGATAGGGTGAGGAGCTAGGCCATCCGGGAGGGGCTCGGAGTAGAGCTGCTGCTCCTCCACATCGAGAGGAGCCAGTTGAGGTGGCTCGGGCATCTATACCGGATGCCTCCTGGATGCCTTCCTCAGGAGGTGTTCCAGGCACGTCCCACCGGGAGGAGGCCCAGGGGACAGCCCAGGACACGCTGGAGGGACTATGTCTCTCGGCTGGTCTGGGAACGCCTTGGGCTCCCCCCGGAGGAGCTGGAAGAGGTGTCTGGGGAGAGGGACGTCTGGGCGTCTCTGCTGAGTCTGCTGCCCCCCGCGACCCGGTCCCGGATAAAGCGGAAGACGACGAGTACGAGTACGAGCGAACTGCTTTATCCGCCCTTTTTTCTTCTTTTGAATTTTAATGTAGGTATTGTTGACATTATCGCCAACTGATGGCAGAGTCTAGGTACTAGTGTTTATTTCCTGGAATCCACAGATTGTATAGACATAGATCTTTCAAAAATGATAGTGCAGTGTAGCTGGCTCTGGTAGCTTAATTTACCTAATATTTAGGCCTGAGCAGCTAAGTGCTGCAAAGGCCTATTGTAATCGCTCCATTTCTTCTTATTACTATTCATCCGCCAAATAAATTGCCTTTTTGGATGCTTTAACAAACTCAAAAACTCACCAAATTTGGTGGAGACATCAGTCGTGCGTGAAATTTAAGCATTTTAGGGGTTTCGCAAAAGTCGCAATTAAAATAGTTTAACAGCGCCCCCCTGAAATTTTCAAAACACCCTCCTCGTTGACCTTACTTTATCTTAGTTATGAAATTTGGGATACTTGTAGAACTCCCGGAGATCTACCTAAATCTCTGTTGCAGCTATGTTCTATGACAAACAGGACGTCATCCATCTTGGATTGAATTTGAGATTTTGACCAAATTTTTGCTGTTTATAGCCTCTAACATTTGATCGAACTCCTCCTAGAGATTTTGATTGACTGGTTTGAAATTTGGCAGTTTGCGCAGAAGGGATGAGGGATCTAAAGATATCAAATGGGCTAAAGGGGCGGAGCCAGGCCTCAAAGTTGACCTCTCACCAAAAAAAATGAAATTATTTCAAAATCACACTGTGTACTCTCAAAGCATTGAGGATCAAAAGTTATCAAAAGCTTTGTTCTACAAGAAAGCGTGTGGGCATGGCCAAGCCATACGTTTGCCTCTGATTTCCACATTTTTTATCTGATCGCCACCAAATTCAATATGATTGATATTAGTCCAGCTCCCTAAGGATATCCAGTGAAATAATGTGTGGGCGTGACCTAATGTCTCCACAGCGCCCCCTAGAAGCACTAAAACAACCAGCCCCAAGCCATGCTTTGACCGACCATTATGAAATTCAGTACACATATGTAACTTCTCAGGACCTACAAAAACGTCTTTTGGACCCATGGTCCAAACCCCACTGGACGTCAGCCATTTTGGGTTGAAGTTGCCATTTTCTCTTGTTTATACACATCCAATCTGAACAAACACCTCCTATAGCTTTTCACCTAGAGACTTTGAAGTCATGCAGTGTACTGTCAATGCATTGAGGATCAAAAGTTATGAAGAGATTTTTGCTACATGAAAGCATGTGGACGTGGCCAAGCCTCAAAAACTGACTTCTTGCCATAAAAGTCGAAATTTTCATAGCTCCTACAAGGAAAGTTGCAGAGACATGAAACCTTCTGAGATTGATCCGCAACTGGCCCCAAATAATATTTAATGGTCAAATGCTGACATCATTGAAGCCCTACCCCCCGAGAACAGCAAGTGAAATGTTTCACTTTGGATGGTCCATATTTGATTGCCTTGACCTAATCAACATGAAATTGCCCCCAGTGACAGAAAACATGATGGTTTAAGTTGGTCTCTAGTACTGAGAACTTTGGCTGGAGGGTGTGGCCGCGGCAGCTTGGTGAAGTCTGATGTCACGCCATGGCCTTAGGTTTGGCTCTAAATTACACACGCATTGTCCAATTTTCTACAAACTGAATATGGTTGATCTTTTTCATCCCCCAAACAGCTCTAGATCCAATGTAATTCCAAGATTACATTGGAATTTGCATCAACGGTTCCCGATAGGAAACTTCAACCTCTTTATCTCCCTCATACATCATTGGATCCATTTCAGATTTGGTATGCATCATCATGGACAAATGCTGGACACGTTGGCACAGTCAAGTCATGGCATTACTTTAGCCGTGCCCACTGACAACCAAGTGTGTGCAGCTTCCATAAGGAAGGTCAGATTTCAGCCAAATTTTGAATGCTTCTCACCAGAGCAGAACTCTGCATGACCGAAGATTGTGTAAAAGCTTGCTCACAGTGCTGCCTAGTGGTCACGTGCAGAATTCAGCGGCAGGCAGGTCAGTGCCGGAAAGGTGGCGATACCAGATGTCCGTGGTTGCGACACAGGCCAAGTGCTGCTGAGCTGCGAGGGGTGCCAAGGGCTGATTGCAGCTTTAATACATGTTGTTGTACTTCTTAATTGCTCAATGTTTATGTATCCAGCAAGGTGTATATTTTTAATGATTTAATTACCCTCTTAGCATTTGTCAGTACAGCTTTGAAAATGAGACAAATATGAATTGTTTCGATCAAATTTAGAGAAAGACGTGTACTCCTGGGTTAATTATTGTACATTAAAGGGAGAAATGTAAGTTCAAATTGTTAAATGTAACAGTTTATCCTTAGTTTGTGTTTTCTAAAATGTCTCTTAGACAGCTTATTGGCTTAACACTTATTTTATCATTAGTAACCTAGCAAGTCAAAAGATGAAAAGGTTTTATGAGGAGATTTTTTTTTAACAAATGAGTTGACAAAAACAGCGTTGTCAGCAAAAAGACTACTAATTTACATTTCATAGTCAGTCTCAATTTCAGGAGCCACTGAGTTCAAAACATTTCCATACTTCTCACACTGGGTTATTGCACTGATCAGTATATATTTCAAACCACGAAGCAGTCCTTAGCAACTAGTTCTCCCAAGAAATCCTAGCAGGGCTGGGGAGCAGAAGCAACACTATGTCATTATCTAAACACTGGTTACAGATGACACTCCAGAGCATCACACATCTCAGTTGGTATGCAGCAACCAGCAATCAGCAACAACAAAAATACAGCATGGGAAAAATCAATGCCAAAATGTTACCAGCCATCCTGCAGATGTCTCACACAGCTTGCCTCTTTGTACTGGCCTATGTGACATTGAGAATCTAACACTCATTGGCTGCCAGCTCCTTTCAAAGACCCACTGACGCCTCTCTCTTTAAGAGCTGATGAGAGAGCGACATATAGAGATGAAAAATGACATCCCCTCAAAGACAAAAAGATAAGTCATCAAGACTGTAATGATGGGGTGGGACTAGGAGGGGGCAGTGCAAGGAGGAGACGAATGACTATCATAAAAATCAATCTTCAATTTTTGGTAAACAGTGACAAAAAAATCTGTTTTCCAAACTGATTACCCTAGCCGCAGTTGAGTCATCAGGCTTATTCTAAAAGCATCCATCAGTTTACTTTAGTCCCTGTGAACTTGTTCATTTTTTGAATCGCCTGGCTTATTACACAGCAATGGACCAGTAAACATTGCTTCAACACAATTATAACAAACAGCTTACCCTTAACTCAACAGCTTTCTTCTGTGGGACCTCTCTGGGGGTAAATCACTTATAGTGTTTTATGAGGCGTATCACTGTGGAAGTAATATCTGGAAATTGTTTCCTGTCACTTACAGAGCATAATTAGCCAAGAATTGGGGTATCATGTGGTGATATTGAATACTTCCTTCTGTTTTATTTCATTATAAGCTTAAAAGTCCTGTTGTTTAAATCAAAGAGAAAAAATAACCATAAACTTTAAATCCTGTACTTTAAAATGAAAGAAAATACATTTGCTTTACTTGCATATCTTGTTTGAACCTTATTTACACATAATTTAGCGATTTATTATGGACACTTTGTGACTGTATAGGAAGAAGGTAATGGGTTCATGCAGTAATAGTTTCCATATCCAGGACTGAGCGGCGCAGTGGTTATTTAAAAGGTTTAACTGATAATCACTTCTAGAGTTGAGAAGCAGTCATCTCACATCTTCCTCCTAGCCCGGACTGAATCTGGCTGATGCAGTCAGCATGTGACCTTGAATCCAACTCAGTCAATACCTTAAGTTGTTCAAGCAATGGTGTCACATTGTGAAATACCCGATCCAGATGTCAGAGATTATCAACACTGCAGAACTGGCTCACCATCTGAAAGCATTAAATAAAACCTAGTATATTTTACAAGGTGTTTATTGTGCTAGAGTGCAACCAATGAATACCCGATGTTATTACTGCTTAAGACCCAAGTGACATGGGACACAGGAAAAAATTTCCCCTTTAATTCTCTAATTATGTTAGTTAGTTACTTAGTTCTCATCAGAATAATGTTTTCACAAAAAAAAATGTAACCCCAACTTTTTTTAAGCTTGATATCACTGATTGATGCTGGCTGTTGGCAATTCTTTAAAATGATTTCTTGAGTGTGGCCAATCAAATAAACTAGAAAAAGCAAACTAGATGAGTCCCCTGTTAGTAACCCTTGATAACTGTAACTTGTGAAGACATGATAATGTGAAAGAAGAATTTCATCACATTAGAGTTATTCTTTCAACATTTATATTAGATTCTATCTTCAATATTTGAAGAATTACTTCAACATCTTTGAATTTATTAGATTTCATAAACACCCCACAGTCTTCTCATGCTCAATTTATGATTCTGAGTAAAAGCACACCAAGAGTACATTACACTGATCAGCATCAGCTAGGCATGGGTGAGTTACCAGCATTAAGACGTACCAAGACTTTAAACATTCACAGATTTAAACCAGCAAATCTTCTGTGATACCGTTCCTACGGTTATGGGTCCTTTGAATGAGAGACCAGTTTTCTATGTATTTAAACAATACAACAGTGCTTCTCCTCCAAATGTGGCTGCGCACTGCCAAAGAGCTAACTGAAAAAAGTCAAGTCTACTTTCCTTGCTCACAAAAAAAAAACAAATTCTGCTCTCTGTAAAGCCAGACTAATTAGCCATGTAATTAAATTCCCAGTGAAAACTACCAGTAGATTCAGCAGGTGCTTTTAAGTTTATTATTTGCACAGGTCTATGTATAAAAATAAATAAATGATATAGATAAGATTATTTAATTCCATCATTATTTTAGGAACAGTGGGGATATTTGTTGCGTTTCTGTTAAAAAAAGCAATTATATTATGTTATTTGTTTTGTATCTTCATTATTTTGCACAAATTCTCTAATACCATGAAGGTATTATACCATTGGTATTTTTACTTAAGAATCTCATGACAGATCATGCCATTTACCTGTGAAGTCATAACTTCCCAAAATGACTGGATATGGTAATAATGATTTGTTTCTCTACAAATAAATGAGCTTGTGGAGCACTGTGTGTAAAAGACCTCACTGAATTCTAGAGGAGACAACAGATAATTGTCCAAACTGCAACAGGGGGCTTGTGACTGACATCAGGCCATGGATGACACAGTCAGCAGCATTATATTTGCACAGTCACAGCACTGGGTCAAGTGACTGTCTGGTAACTTATAAGGCTGGCCTCCTTGGCCTATACCAGAACACATCTTAGAGAAGAGGTCAGGTTAGGAAATGTCATCCAGAGAAGGAGCTCTGTTTGGAACTCCTAAAATAAAGATAATCGGAAAGCAAGTTGCACTATTGCTTTTGTGCTTCCAAGATGTTAAGCATACAAAAGATTTTGAGCGTTTTTATCAAGGATCAATCAGGATCAAACAAACATATTTCCTGTGGTGTCTATGTTCTGTCTCAATAACTTTTCAAAGCAGTGTTTTATCTTCAGAGCCTGGAGCCATAGCTCCTCTACTTTACAGTACCATGTGACATCAAATGAGTGTGATAACAGATTTCAGAGGTGTAAAGATAGATCCCGTCTTTGTACCCTCATGCCAACAATGAATAAGAAAAAACTTTAAATGTCTTTTTTCAAATGAATATGATGCACACGTTAGCTAGAGTGTTTTAACTAGTTAAATACAACCTTAAAATCGTTTATGTATAATTGTTGAAATATGTCACATAATATAAAGTTTAGTTACCAACATGAAAACATTCTGAAGGAGCTTACCTGATATTTCAAACTGGGGTACAGCATTCTGATTGAATCCCTTTCCGCCGTAAAATCGCTGAATGTCCGAACATGTCCGGGCTTTGGTGGACCCTTTGTCCCCAAAGGCTGGCGCTGTGAAAGAGCACAGCACCAGAGCCGCTAGGATAAAGAAATCCATGCCTACAGACCAGTGTGGCTTTGGACTTCGGCAGAATTTCCAAGTGGAAAAGCAAGCGACTTAGTATAAAATACAAAGTATATCAAAACCGGGCTGTGCGTAAAATATCCTCCACCTTCCTGCTCCCTTAAGCGCGTCTGCAATTTCTGTGACCGTTCTCTGCGCGCTACTGCGCGGCACAGGAGCAATTCCTGTCTTGTCTCTCCTTTAATCCACCTATAACAGCGCAACAAGGGCAAACGCTCGCCAAAATGTATGGTTTTCTCTTGCTGAAATGTTATTCTGTAAAGATCCCCGGTCTGATTCAGCCACCCATGGAGCTTTTTGGCTGACCTAGAGAGAGAAGCAAGAGATGCAAAAACTAGGTATACGCTATTTTAAGTCACGTTAGAAAATAGCGCTGCACTGGTGTAGCCCGGGCTGTTTTGACACACGCCTGTCCAGCTTTAATGTGCCAATCCGGAGGGATCCGAGTGCAGAGCACAGAGGTGCACACACCGACAGACACCGCAGCTCAGGCTTTTCTGGACAACGATTTGCCAGCGCTGCCACTCTGTGGAAATCAGCGGAGGCGGGGAGAGGCAGGCATACAAAAAGAGGAGGATGAAAGGAAGATAGAGCTTTAAAGCAACTCTTGCCATTTCTCGTTTCACCCTGACACATTCCTGCTTATTTTAATCAAATTTTTTAGACGAATTCTGAATACAATTACCACACGTGTCAACAAGCAATTTGAAAAAAATATACCTAAGCATAAAAATTATTGTTCTCGTTTTTTGACCGACTGATTTGCAGATGAGCATACCTGGTTCCCAGGTGAGGAATGTCCTGTGTGGTTCTCAGGTAAAGAATGCGCTGGTTGGTGCTCGCTTACCATCAGCAGGTGTCACATGAACTATAGGCCCCTTCCTTTCCATCCACAGAACTGGATACCTTCGTCTGAGTGTGTCTGTGAAACAGAATGCATCACTCTACAAGGCAAAATTAATTGGCTAATAAGTCAACATCTGTCTTGAGCTGAGCTGCTTCCAAGTTGCCTGTCAATCTTGGTCAATACCACAATCCAGACAACATTGCCACTCTGCGCTATATTTAAGTTTACTTCAATGTCAGAGAGAAAGGAAAAAAAGATATCTACACGTTAAAATCTATATGGTACTTTGTTCTCTATCTGATTTAACCTGCAGATGGGAAAACGGATAATACGTTTCAGTCATGTTTCTCATAAGTTATACAATGTAATATTTTTGCAGAATTTGCTTCTTGATGGATGTGTCTTTGGTTGTGTGTAGGGTGGCAAACAAGAAAACACACACACACACACACCAAGGCACCATTCATTCAAGAACCACCATTTGTACCAAACATGTACAAACAAAATTGTGACATACTTCATTGGATTAGAGAAGAGACTAGGAAGACCTTCATCATTTGTCAAAGCCTGCCAAAAGTGACCTTTACGCCGTTAAGTTAATTTAGACAGACAATGTTGTATGAAGTGTAATAGACTGAATATATATGTTTTATCTAAATTTTAATGTTTGTCATAAATGTCTCATTGTGATGGTGTTGTATTGAATTTTGTTAATTTAATACATTTTAAAGCAGATCCACTGGTGCATTTCCTGTTCAACAACTGCAACTGAACTATATCTGACCTAAGTTTTGATTGATTTAAAAGCTTAGTTTAATATGTTTAGGTTCATAAAGTAAAATTGCAAAACTATTCACGTTAGTGCATGACAGTGCAGTTCTTAGCACTGGTTCTTCAAAGCAAGAAGGTCCTTCCCCTAGTATACAGGTCCTTCTCAAAATATTAGCATATTGTGATAAAGTTAATTATTTTCCATAATGTCATGATGAAAATTTAACATTCATATATTTTAGATTCATTGCACACTAACTGAAATATTTCAGGTCTTTTATTGTCTTAATACGGATGATTTTGGCATACAGCTCATGAAAACCCATAATTTCTATCTCACAAAATTAGCATATTTCATCCGACCAAAAAAAGAAAAGTGTTTTTAATACAAAAAATGTCAACCTTCAAATAATCATGTACAGTTATGTACTCAATACTTGGTCGGGAATCCTTTTGCAGAAATGACTGCTTCAATGCGGCGTGGCATGGAGGCAATCAGCCTGTGGCACTGCTGAGGTCTTATGGAGGCCCAGGATGCTTCGATAGCAGCCTTTAGCTCATCCAAAGTGTTGGGTCTTGAGTCTCTCAACGTTCTCTTCACAATATCCCACAGATTCTCTATGGGGTTCAGGTCAGGAGAGTTGGCAGGCCAATTGAGCACAGTGATACCATGGTCAGTAAACCATTTACCAGTGGTTTTGGCACTGTGAGCAGGTGCCAGGTCGTGCTGAAAAATGAAATCTTCATCTCCATAAAGCTTTTCAGCAGATGGAAGCATGAAGTGCTCCAAAATCTCCCGATAGCTAGCTGCATTGACCCTGCCCTTGATAAAACACAGTGGACCAACACCAGCAGCTGACACGGCACCCCAGACCATCACTGACTGTGGGTACTTGACACTGGACTTCTGGCATTTTGGCATTTCCTTCTCCCCAGTCTTCCTCCAGACTCTGGCACCTTGATTTCCGAATGACATGCAGAATTTGCTTTCATCCGAAAAAAGTACTTTGGACAGCTGAGCAACATTCCAGTGCTGCTTCTCTGTAGCCCAGGTCAGGTGCTTCTGCCGCTGTTTCTGGTTCAAAAGTGGCTTGACCTGGGGAATGCGGCACCTGTAGCCCATTTCCTGCACACGCCTGTGCACGGTGGCTCTGGATGTTTCTACTCCAGACTCAGTCCACTGCTTCCGCAGGTCCACCAAGGTCTGGAATCGGCCCTTCTCCACAATCTTCCTCAGGGTCCGGTCACCTCTTCTCGTTGTGCAGCGTTTTCTGCCACACTTTTTCCTTCCCACAGACTTTCCACTGAGGTGCCTTGATACAGCACTCTGGGAACAGCCTATTCGTTCAGAAATGTCTTTCTGTGTCTTACCCTCTTGCTTGAGGGTGTCAATAGTGGCCTTCTGGACAGCAGTCAGGTCGGCAGTCTTACCCATGATTGGGGTTTTGAGTGATGAACCAGCCTGGGAGTTTTAAAGGCCTCAGGAATCTTTTGCAGGTGTTTAGAGTTAACTCGTTGATTCAGATGATTAGGTTCATAGCTCGTTTAGAGACCCTTTTAATGATATGCTAATTTTGTGAGATAGGAATTTTGGGTTTTCATGAGCTGTATGCCAAAATCATCCGTATTAAGACAATAAAAGACCTGAAATATTTCAGTTAGTGTGCAATGAATCTAAAATATATGAATGTTAAATTTTCATCATGACATTATGGAAAATAATTAACTTTATCACAATATGCTAATATTTTGAGAAGGACCTGTATATGCTAGGATGCATATTCTGTTATTTTGCCATTCTGTATTGCCATTAATGTGTGTTTGCATTGCATGGAGACATGTAGGAAGAATCCGGTGTGTCTCTGTGTTTCCCTTTGCTGGACTTTCCAACCTGTCCGGTGTGCAGTCCTGTGTGTATATTGCCTAACACCCACTTTATAATTAATTATTTTGAACAGAAATATTACTTATTTGGTAATCGAGATTATTGTTTTTTTTTTCAATACAGTCTATAATTTAGATAAATGTTCACTTAGGCTTTGGGTTCAACACCTAGCCTAGTATGTCAGGTCAAACCCATAACCCAGTTTGTTTTTTAAGTAAGATGCCACCACCCATTACAGCAGTGGATATATAAAACTGCAGCACTTTTTAGAATAAAGAACCATCATGACAGATGTGCAAACAAATGTCAAGAGAAAAGAGAGAAAGGCGTAACAAAGATGAACAGGAGAACCTTGTGGCAACATGAGCCATTTCCTATCCCCTAATCATTCTCTTTCCAAAGGCAAATACTGTTTACGATTACATTTTAAACTACTACACTATAATTAGCCTTTTCCTCGTCACTGGCTTAGTCCAAACAACGAGGAAAGCATCTCACAAATCAGTAGCTGACAAAGGGCCACACTTGCATCCTATTATTACAGCTGCGAAATGAATAGGCATGAATTACACATTCATTCGGGAGTGTCAAGTGTCATCCTCATTGGCAGCCTCTCTCTTTCTCTGTGTGTGTGTGTGTGCTCGTGTGTGTGTGCGTGCGTGTGTTTGTGTGTGTGTGTGTGTGTGTGTGTGTGTGTGTGTGTGTGTGTGTGTGTGTGTGTGTGTGTGGGAAAAACTGGTGATACACCTTCACAGCTGCTTTCTAATATTGAAATATGTACAATACAGACCAAAAGTTTGGACACACCTTCTCATTCAAAGAGTTTTCTTTATTTTCATGACTATGAATATTGTAGCTTCACACTGAAGGCATCAACACTATGAATTAACACATGTGGAATTATGTGTTAAATTACTTACCATCAGCTACTAGTTAGACTAGTTGAACTGTCAAAAACACCACAGTTTTTGCTCAAGTATTTTATTTTGTATATTTGTTTATTTGTCCATTGCATTCTGAAAATCCCAGTACATGTACAAAATCAAAAATTTCAGTCAAGTGAAAATTTGCCTTCAATTTTGAATAAATCCTCAACAGTGTCACCAGCAAAGCACCCCCACACCATCACACCTCTCCCTCCATGCTTCACGGTGGGAACCAGGCATGTAGAGTCCATCCGTTTATCTTTTCTGCGCCGCGCAAAGACACAGTGGTTGGAACCAAAGATCTCAAACTTGGACTCATCAGACCAAAGCACAGATTTCCACTGGTCTAATGTCCAGTCCTTGTGTTCTTTAGCCCAAACAAGTCTCTTCTGCTTGTTGCCTGTCCTCAGCAGTGGTTTCCTAGCAGCTATTTTACCACGAAGGCCTGATTCACACAATCTCCTCTTAACAGTTGTTCTAGAGATGTGTCTGCTGCTAGAACTCTGTGTGGCATTGACCTGTTCTCTAATCTGAGCTGCTGTTAACCTGCGATTTCTGAGGCTGGCGACTCAGATAAACTTATCGTCCGCAGCAGAGGTGACTCTTGGTCTTCCTTTCCTGGGGCGGTCCTCATGTGAGTCAGTTTCTTTGTAGCGCTTGTTGGTTTTTGCGACTGCACTTGGGGACACTTTCAAAGTTTCCCAATTGTTCGGACTGAATGACCTTCATTTCTTAAAGTAATGATGGCCACTCATTTTTCTTTACTTAGCTGCTGTTTTCGTGCCATAATACAAATTCTAACAGTCTATTCAGTAGGACTATCAGCTGTGTACTGTATCCACCTCCTGCACAACACAACTGATGGTCCCAACCCCGTTTATAAGGCTTGAAATCCCACTTATTAAACCTGACAGGGCACACCTGTGAAGTGAAAACCATTTCAGGTGACTACCTCTTGAAGCTCATCAACAGAATGCCAAGAGTGTGCGTAGCAGTAATCAAAGCAAAAGGTGGCTACTTTGAAGAACCTAGAATATAAGACATATTTTCAGTTGTTTCACACTTTTTTGTTCAGTATATAATTCCACATATGTTAATTCATAGTTTTGATGCCTTCAGAGTGAAGCTACAATATCCATAGTCATGAAAACAAAGAAAACTCTTTGAATGAAAAGGTGTGTCCAAACGTTTGGTCTGTACTGTAACTGTGACACATTGTTGACAAAAAACAATTTCATTACTGTATCTTACTTGTACCTCGCTCTTCTTGCTGCTGTGAAACAAAATAGATTGTGTTGAGGAAATCTGGCAAGTAGAATCAAACCATGTGTGATCAAGACTGTAAATTGCGGGGGGTTAGGGGGGTTATGGACCCCCCCCCCCAAAACAAAAATGGATCCAGTCAATTACCCCTGCAATAAAATTATATCATTCAGATTTACAAAAAACATCATACATGAATACCTTGTTGATTTTCTTTATTTATTTACATTTGCCAGCAAAATAGTAGTGTGTTTAAACATCTAATAATGTAACCCCCCTTCCTCCTGCCAAAAGATTGCTATAACCCAATCCACTTTCCTACCAAGCGTTCACTGTTGGCTGTTCTTTTGATGCATTCGCTGGTGAGAGTGGTTGTACTTTCAACTTCTGGTCGACAACAACCCCTTGTAAAAAGAGCAAAAATCAAAATGAGGGAAATACATATGTATTGTTAAGTTAGCTCATAACTTGTTGACTATGCTGTTCGCAAACGCAGACACACTGTGAATGCTGGTGCAGGTATTTGGGCTAGCTCTGTGGTACAGTGGCACCCAGGAACATTGTTAGACCAGTCACCTGTACTTCCGGAACTGAAGCTCCAGATGTTTTCTGAATAGCCCCGAATCTCATGATAGAAGATATTTCAGATAAAAACATGCATTCAGCCCCCAAATGACATTAGACTTCACATATTTTTATCTAAAAAGAATCCAGTTTGTTTCTACTGTATTCCATGTCGCATTAGTCATAATGCTCCACATGTAATCACTGCCTGCTCCACCTAATGAAGTTAGCGGTAAAGCCTGAATACGGACTTAGAATGGGATATTTGGTTTTTTTATTGTATGTTTTTTTACCGTGTCCTGTCCGGCAGGGTAGCAATCAGAATTGTTGTCTGAGTGCCAAGAAGAAGCCCAACAGATTTACTTTCACATGTGGAGCACTATGACTAATGCGACAAGGCTCCCCTTGATATTTAAGAAAGAAACTTTATTGGAAAATGCTTTAGGATTATTTCAATTGCAATGGATATGAAGTCAGAAACAAAAAGAAAAAAAAAAGAAGCAAGAAAGAAAGAGAGGTGCGACAAAAAGGAAAAAGGGAGAGAAGGAGAAAAGAATAGAGGAGAGAAAGAAATATGAAGAGAATACAAGACAACAACCTAGAAGACCATTTCTACACCTGCAGAAACATGTATAACACCCGCATTGTTATCGAAAAGTGCACAGTGATAATGAATGCAAGATGTATTTGGTGGTAACTGTGGCTCAATATATAACATCTGTGTATCTGTTAATACCTGAATCTAATCACCTGTGGGTGTAAGTGTGAGAACACTTGGGTATATAAGGTTTCTCCAAAAAAATATGTAATAGTGAGTGTGAGGAGCCACAGACTTGCCCCCTGGACCCGAAACAGACATGGAGGAGATCTGAGCCACAGACATCCAAAGGCCCCCCAGAGCACAAGAACCCCGGAAGGACCACCACAGGGATTACCACAACCCCCCCCCAGAGAAGCGCAGAGGAGAGCCCCAGGGGAACCACTCAGCAGTCACAGTGCAGAAGCCCCAGGGAGTTGAAGCAGCAAGCTCACAGGCCCGCTAGCAGCCGTCTACACTGGAGCAGATCCAACCATGGACCCAGAGACCCCAGAGGGGCAACCAGCCAATGGTTCTATCTGTGATGAGTATAAAGCTTGTAAAAATCTCTGAAAGTGCTGTTTATTCTTTCAGGATCATAAACTGTATTCCCTCTTGAATCTTTAACAGTAAATATATTTGTCTTTTCTTTGTTTATTTTTAGGAGGTTAGCTAAAAAGCTACCTGATTTATTGGCATGTTCAAAGTTTTCCATTTGAAGTCTCTGTACTAAGGAATGTTTGTTTTTTTTTGTCAATAATTTTATTTAATTCTAGTTTTGCCTTACATAGTTTGCCCAGGATTTCCTGTTCCTGGGATTCTTTTAACAGTTTAATGGTTTCTTCTAATTCCTGAATACATTTGTTTTCTTTTTTGTTATGTGATTAGAATAAGATTATTTTACCTCTCATCACTGCTTTCCCTGCCTCCCAGTGAACAGATGTTGATGTACCAGGAGGTCATGATACTCCAAATATGAAGTCCACTCTTCTTTAAAGTATTTGATAAAATCTTCATCCTTAAGTAATGATGTATTAAACCTCCAGCTTTTGCTTTGGGGGTTTTATTTCTTATTTACTAGAGTTAAGGAGACATGAGGATGATCGCTGACAGCTATGGGGTGTATCTGAGATTCTGAGATGTCAGTCAACAACAAGCTGCTGACATAATGCAGACAAGAGTAAGAGTGAAGCACATGTGAGAAAAAAAGTATATTCTCTGTGATTAGGGTGAAGAGATTGCCATGCATCGCAAAGTCCTTAATCACTTATGTACTGCTTAACTATATTTGTTGACTGCCAATTGCGCTGAGTCCCTGTTGTACTCAACATGTCTGTTTTTTCATTTAGACCAAAGTTGAGATCACCCCCAAGAAGTGAATAATCCAAGTGTTCAGACAGCGCAGAAATAAAAGTATAGAAGAATAGGGCGTCATCAACATTTGGGGCATATATACTGGCAATACATAACTTTTGGTTATGTATAGATATTTTTATTTTTATAAATCTACCCTCTAGATCTGTAACTATGTCTAATACTGTAAAGTTTTGCTACTCCCCTTTGTCTATAATTATAACAGGGAGATAACAAATTAGGAAACTCAGGTGATTTAAGATCATTCGCAGCTGTGGCAGATTTATGAATCTCTTATATTAAGATGTCTGCCTGTAGTCTTTAAAGCTGGTTAAAAATCTTTAACTTTTTCTCTATGGTGTTGGCTACATGCACATTCCATGTGACAAACCTTAGTGTGCCCATAGTGGTGTGTGTGTAATTAAAGTTGGACAGCACATGACACCATAGAAACAGATAGAGTTAAGTGAAATCACAGTTAGTGCTTGGGGCTGCCTGATGTAAAGTCCAGAAGTAGAGATATAGCAGAGAAAAACACAGAAAATTAAGAAGGTGCTGAGGATAATGTTAATAAGTATTTGTGTGTGTATGTTGATGTATGTGAGTGTGCATGTTTGTGTGTTACAGAAAGAGAAAAGAGTGACAGAGAGATGTAGTAACAGACAAAATGAGAGAAGACAAAAAGGAGCGGATTCCTAAAAGCCCAGCCTTAGCCCCTCCCACATCTAAATATGTAAACATCATGCTGAGCTGTGCTTTCTAGTATATTATAACTGCCCGTTTTCTAACCTTTTATCTAACCAGGTTTACATGTTTTAGACTAACCTGCTGTTGTTCCTAATAAAACCAAGTGATCTCCTGGTCCCTCAACAACTGCCCATTACAATGTTTTAAAAACATTTGTCTTAGTTCTCCAGAATGTCCAAGGTTTCCTCGTCCAGTTTATCTGGAAGATATGACACAGTGGTTAGTATTTTAAACGTTTCTATGTTTGGCTTGCATTTATTAGCTTGCTTTACTTGAGTTTGTCGTGTTTGTTTGTTTACCAGTATACCGCCATATTACTTACGCACAACTGTCACGAGATCTCAGCCGCTCATCTTGGGCTATTTGTAAGCAACAGCTAATCACTTATTCACCCAATAAGGCATGAGGACGAGTTTTACTCATTTTTACTCAAGTTACATGTACATACAACTTTATGTATACATTTATTAATAACTGTAACATTAGTTTGAATAACAGGACAAAATATTAGAGTCAAAGAAAGGTCCAGGATGAGGCTGTATAATATTTCAAACTTCGTTTTTGCTACAGAAGGAGTTTAATAGCAACGACTAAACTAAAGACTCACATGCTCCGTGGAGAACAACAGACTGTGTTGTAAAATGTTTTATTAATTATTTTTGGCAGGCCAAATTAAAATAGTTTCTTCTTAAGTATAATGAAGAGCTAGAAAGATCGCAGTAAAACATAACAGGTTCATGAAAGAAGGAACATATGTTTAAAAACTCTCATCATAATTAAAATAAAAACATGTGTTTGTAGGATCTTACCATTTGACTAAAATTTAATAAAATAAACTTTATACCAGTATCATTTTTTTGAGATGTAACAAGGTATGAACCTGAAGTCAGAACAATTTGATGATATTAACATTTAAAAAGGTCATTTATGCAGATGAGCGAAGTAGCACATTTTTGACCCACAGTAAATATGGTTTCTGTAAGTTTAATAACATATTTTTTCAGACGGACTGAGCAGAAATTCAGATTAAGATTTTTCTAAATATCACAAAATGTGCCATTATCTGCTTCTGCAAAAAAAAAATCATCAATCCAGAACTCCATTTCTTTTCATCTTTCACTTCAACTACTAGCAAAAAAAAAAAGATAACCATGTCAAATTATTGTAAATCTTTTTTGTTTGATTCACAATATGTTGCATTCAATGAAAACCCAGTCAATGCAGAGAGGAACAACATAACTTTATATTACTTATAAACTGGGCCGCTGTCTTATGAAAATGAAACTGTTTAGGGCCTGAGGTAAAGTCCCCAATGCTTTAAGACCCTATTAATGCCCATGGTGAAACCTTTACTTTATAATATAATTTGTTCTCTGATGAAGCTCTTAGCTGAAATTATTCATATGTAGAATCAATTTTTCTTATTGAAATGAATTGAAATATAATTATTCCGTTCCAGACTCCAAGAAAAACCGTGATGCAGCACTCATGAATATGAAGGTGTTTAGTTTAGTTTAGGGTTTAGTATATGACCTTCACATGTGCTTGTGTCTTTGTCAGTGGCATTTGGTTTGTGAAACCAGAGATTATGCGTCTGACCGTGTTCCACATGTGGTCATAGGTCGGCTGTCTTGTTGGAGAGCTGATTGGCCCTCTACTGTCTGGTATGGAGATTATGTAATTAATGCTCAATAAAGCCACAGAGCAGCCATGTTTTCTTCCGACTGCCTCTCATTGATGTTTTATTGCCTGTGACCATGAAAGGCTTCCTAATGAGGAGCAGGATGCGGGGGGAAGTCAAGCAGACCAGCAGAACGTTAGGAAAGACAGAGGAGAGTGCTGCGTGAGAGGCCATAAATAAGCAGCAGTTTATTGTACATGTGCAATAATTATGTGGGGAGCATTTTCAGGGTATGGTGAGGTTTTCCAGCAAAAATGACATGTGTGCGAAGTTACTTTTGCATAGTGACAGTGGTAAAACGTGTTATGAGAAAAAATAGGTAACTAAATTGAAACTGTGATTTAGAGGAACTTTTATTTGTGCTTTTAGTCACTAAATACATCTATGGAATCTATTGAAAACGAGTCTTATGAAATGAAATTAAAAGCAGAATGCTAGACAAAAGGATAGAACAAAAATAAAATAAGGACAAAAAAGCAAAATTGTTATTAGTGCAATTTAAATGTATGTCTTTTAAAGAATTTCAAGTGTTTCCACTAGATAGAATTTTTATAAGAAATTCCTCGTACTCGTACTCATACTCGTCGTCTTCCGCTTATCCGGGACCGGATCGCGGGGGCAGCAGACTTAACAGAGACGCCCAGACGTCCCTCTCTCCAGACACCTCCTCCAGTTCCTTCAGGGGGAGCCCAAGGCGTTCCCAGGCCAGCCGAGAGACATAGTCCCTCCAGCGTGTCCTGGGCCGTCCCATAGGCCTCCTCCCGGTGGGACGTGCCTGGAACACCTCCCGAGGAAGGCGTCCAGGAGGCATCCGGTATAGATGCCCGAGCCACCTCAACTGGCTCCTCTCGATGTGGAGGAGCAGCGGCTCTACTCCGAGCCCCTCCCGGATGGCCGAGTTCCTCACCCAATCTCTAAGGGAGTGCCCGGCCACCCTATGGAGGAAGCTCATTTCAGCTGCTTGTATCCGGGATCTCGTTCTTTCGGTCATGACCCAAGGTTCATGACCATAGGTGAGGGTAGAAACGTAGACCGACCGGTAAATTGAGAGCTTTGCTTTTCGGCTCAGCTCTCTCTTCCTTCACTCGTGAACAAGACCCCGAGATACTTAAACTCCTCCACTTGAGGCAGGAACTCCCCTCCAACCTGAAGAGGACAAGCCACCCTTTTCCGGTCGAGTACCATGGCCTCGGACTTAGAGGAGCTGATCCTCATCCCAGCCGCTTCACACTCGGCTGCGAACCTCCACAGCGCATGCTGTAGGTCTTGGTTAGAGGGGGCCAGCAGGACCACGTCATCCGCAAAAAGAAGAGACGAAATCCACTGGTTCCCAAACCAGACCCCCTCCGTCCCTTGGCTGCGTCTAGAAATCCTGTCCATAAAAGTTATGAACAGGCCCGGTGACAAAGGGCAGCCCTGCCGGAGTCCAACATGCACGGGGAACAGGTCCGACTTAGTGCCGGCAATGCGGACCAAACTCCTGCTCCGCTCGTACAGGGACCGGATGGCCCCTAATAAAGGGCCCCCGATTCCATACTCCTGGAGCACCACCCACAGGGCATCACGAGGGACACAGTCAAATGCCTTCTCCAGGTCCACAAAACACATGTGAACCGGTTGGGCAAACTCCCATGAACCCTCGAGCACCCTGTAGAGGGTATAGAGCTGGTCCAGTGTTCCACGGCCGGGACGAAAACCACACTGCTCCTCCTGAAGCCGAGGTTCGACTATCGGTCAGACTCTCCTCTCCAATACCCTGGCGTAGGCCTTACCAGGGAGGCTGAGGAGTGTGATCCCCCTGTAGTTGGAACACACCGTCCGGTCACCCTTCTTATGTAGGGGGACCACCACCCCAGTCTGCCAATCCAAAGGCACTGTCCCTGTCCGCCACGCAATGTTGAAGAGGTGTGTCAACCATGACAGCCCCACAACATCCAAAGACTTGAGGTACTCAGGGCGGATCTCATCCAACCCCCGAAGCCTTGCCACCACGGAGCTTTTTAACCACCTCGGTGACTTCAGCCTGGGCGATGAAAGAGTCCAACCCCGAGTCCCCAGCCTCTGTTTCCACCACGGAATGCGTGATGGCAGGATTGAGGAGATCCTCGAAGTACTCCTTCCACCACCCGATAATGTCCTCAGTCGAGGTCAGCAGTCTCCCGCCACCACTATAAACAGTGTTGGCGAAGCACTGCTTCCCCCTCCTGAGGCGCCGGACAGTTTGCCAGAATCGCTTCGATGCCAACCGATAGTCCTTCTCCATGGCCTCACCAAACTCCTCCCAGGCCCGAGTTTTTGCCTCTGCCACAGCCCGGGCCGCAGCACGCTTGGCCTCACGGTACCCGTCAGCCGCTTCAGGAGTCCCACAAGCCAACGACAGCCGATAGGACTCCTTCTTCAGCTTGACAGCATCCCTTACTGCCGGTGTCCACCACCGGGTTCTGTGATTGCCACCGCGACAGGCACCGCAGACCTTACGGCTGCAGCTACGGGCAGCAGCATCGACAATAGATGCGGAGAACATGGTCCACTTGGACTCTGGTCGAAGCTCTCCCGGAGGTGGGACTTGAATACATCCCTGGCCGAGGGCTCCGCCAGGCGTTCCCAGCAGACCCTCACTATGCGCTTGGGCCTGCCAAGTCTGTCCGGCTTTCTCCTCCTCCAGCGGATCCAACTCACCACCAGGTGGTGATCAGTGGACAGCTCAGCCCCTCTCTTCACCCGAGTGTCCAAAACATGCGGCCGAAGGTCTGACGATACGACAACAATAACAAATTCCCTTCTATTTAATGGCAGACAGAAATAACAAATCAAAGAGAAAAGAAATGTGGGGAGGGGATACAACAATGAAAAAATATTAGTAATAATGAAATAAGTTAATGTAATTCATAAAATTGACCTGCAACACATTCTGTGTTAGGGCATGAAAGTTTGTGATTTCCCCTGCTGCCATCTACATGTGTTGTGTGAGTTTATGTCTTTATGTGTTTGTGTCTGCACAGAATTTAAAAGGCGAAAGTTGTCTGTAGTTCAACTGTGGAAAAAGCCACAGAGGAGACAGAACATTCCCACCTAGCAAGGGCAGGGGCAGACACAGGTCTGTACCTGCAAAAACTACAAAATGCAGCCAGCTCCTCCTTCACTTATCGTTTAAACGTGGTGTTTCTTACATGTTACATGCCAATTAGTGGTGTGATAATGTAATTGGTAATAAATTGGTAACATGCTTATGAAGCAAGCACATAATGTTTTATTTATGTGGGGTGTTGAGCTACAAAGTACTTTGCAATTGACAACTGAACAAGAAACACTATGAAATAAAGTTAATTAAAGAAACAATTACACAACAGAACAATACAAATGGACTGAGGTAGGTGAGTGGGACTTTTAGAGAGACAAATGTAGTTAGGTTTGTGTGAGACAAAGTATAGGGAAAAATTAACTTAAATTAAAAAAGTAACTAGGTTCGACTCCCAGCCGGGGGTCTTTCTGCATGGAGTTTGCATGTTCTCCTCGTGCATGCGTGGGTTCTCACTGAGTACTCCGGCTTCCTCCCACAATCCAAAAACATGACTGTTAGCTTAATTAGTCTCTCTAAATGGTGTGGATGCGTGTGTGCATGGTTGTTTGTCCTGTATGTCTCTGTGTTAACCATGTGATGGATTAGTGACCTATCCAGGGTGTACCCTGCTTCTCACCTGCAGACTACTGGAAATAGGCACCAGCTCCCACGTGACCCACTATGGAATAAGCAGCATAGAAAATAAATGAATGAGTGAATTAATGAATCAATGAAAAAGTAACTTTAAGTACATAAAATGGCAAACCTGTGATTGTTTAAGTTTGATACATTTCTTTATATGCAAAGACAATGTTGAAAATTACAACCACATGACCAGCTGTGTAAAACCATCGTATCCTCTAATACATTCTTCTTGGAAATTATTGATGTGGTGTCCTTTGAGGTAATGACAGAAACTTGAAAGTTATTATATCTGCAAAAGCTACCGTCTGTGATGGTAAAAGGTTATTAAATGGGATTAGTATGGACAACGGTATCCGTAAACTGTTACTGGTCTGATGCAGGATAGTGACAAGTCTGCATGTAGACAGGAGGTGAATCGGCTGGTCCAGTTATGCAATCAGAACCACCTGAAAGCTAGCCTGCTCAAGACGGTGGAGATGACTGTGACTTCCAGAGAACACGCCCCATACTTCCTCCCCTCACCATCCCCAACAACGCCGTGTTTGCTGTGGATCACTTCCAATTCCAAGGAACCCCCCTTTCTCGGGACTTGAGGTGTTCCTTACACATAGACACTGTTCAAAAGTAGGCCAACTAGAGACTGATCTTCCTGTGGTAATTTAAGAAGTACAACCTTCCACAGGATCTGCTGGTCATCTTTTACACTGGCATCATTCTGTCTGTCATGTGCACATCCATCGCTGTGTGTTTTGGCTCATCCACAAATAAGGACAGATCCAGACTGCATCAAGAATCATCAGGGCTGACCTTCTGTCCACCCAGGACATGTACAGGTCTAGAGTCAGGAAAAGGGCTGCTAACATCTCTGCAGACACCACATATCCTGGTTACAATCTATTTATACTTTTTTTTGGTAGCGACTTTTATTAGGTAACGCTCTGTAGCAACCTTCAGGTGTGCTGTTTACTAAAAACAGCCGCCACAGAGACAGTTTCTTTTCCCAGGCTGTCTCTTTGATGAACATGAACACCTTACAGCCAGAGTAGTCCACGACTCTGCTGTGAAACCACAAAAGCATATTTGCACTATCACAACTTGCCTTTCTGTTTTAACCAAAGAATTGCTGACATGCTGCTCATTTAGCCTTATTTTTATTTTGTCTGACGTTTATGCATTTGTGAGTGCTGGAAACCAAAGTTAAATCCCTTGACACAAAAACATGGACAACATAGATGACTGTCATTCTGATTAATTGAAGGGCTTTGTGTTCATTTTATGCTCCTGTTCTGTTCTGTACTTTAGAATTTTTATGTGTTGGTCTGCATTCTGGTTTGAGTTGCAGCGCCTTTCTCCTTTTGGTTATCTGGTTTTCTTTTTTGTGCTGTGTCCTGTTTGCTTCCTTTTGACCTCTAATACCTCTTTCTGAGTGTCTTTGTCACTTTTGCTCTTTTCTTGTCACTTCTCTGTTTAATAATGTTCAGGTTAGTTATTATTTACCTTCTGAATGCCTAAAGCATGTCTCTATGCAGCTGGGTCCTCATCACACAACAAATACTGTTTGACATAAACTTGTCAATGAGTTGCTTATTAAGCTCAATTAGTTCATGGTTCAAAGAACGGAATAAACTGCCATTCAGATGACATCTCTGACATCAGCAATGGTGTCTATTCCTGGAAGATCATTTGAAATCACCTGAAGAATTGCACTCAGAAGCCAATGATTTTCAGTAAAATAAAAAATCTTTATGTAGTCAAGATCTGTAATCCATGGAAAACACCTGGGAAATTATGTTTATAGTATAACAACAGAATCCCAAATTAGGAGAACTTGTCAAATCCAACAACAGGTAAAAAGGGGAAACCTGGCAATTAAAAAGATAGGAAAATAACAGCGACAACTTCTATGAATATAAAACTGCAAATACCATACCACTTCTTTAGTCCAGTGAAATTTTCTATACCTGTTATAACTATCTGATGTGTGACCTTCCAGCACATCAGTTTGCATTCCTGTTTGTGTTCATCCATTCTTTATTTTAACCTGGAAGAAAAAAATGTCAGTAACATTTTTTAGTAGAGTTTAAAACAGAGATACAAATTCAAGTGACAGATAACTCCATCTTTTATGTGTGAAACTTCATCACAAATGTAAAGTTTCCCTGATTAACAATTAATTCACCTTCATCAATCTTTACAGCTAGAAAAGTGATTTAGTTGCTTTACAAACAAATGCAATTATCTTCATTTTTTTTCCACATAGCTTTGTAAAAAGCAATACTTGCATAGTTATGAAAATAAACTAAAATACTATAGATTTTGCCACATTTAGACAAGCACAGACTACTCATATTCAAGCACAAACTCACTTTCTCCCCAAAATAAAAGTGATTTAGTGAGCATGCGTCAGGACTGGATAATCTACAAGGCCCTCTGCTGGGCCTCAGAGTTTCTCTGTAAACTTCAGTGTGCTGTTTCAACAGATGTAATCATTAGAGGGAGATCATTGTGTCCTTTCCCTAAAGCCAATCTCTTCCATGTTCTTACAGATACCATCGAATCTTCATCCGCTCTAGGTTTTAATGTCAACCATTAGCCAGGGTTCAGCACATTCACTAGAGTGCTTAAGTGCCACACATTACTCAGCAGATCTGTCTTTTGCTTTTCGTATTCATTGTCCCCTTTATTCAGTCCATTACATTTATATTTTATCTCCCATCCAGAATACTCCCTGATGTCCTCTTCTCATATATGTCCTACAGGAATTTTTGATCATACCTTCATCCTTAACTTTGAAGCTACAATGCAAAATTGTAGGTTTTTGAAGTCCCCTCCTGTAGCATTTCCTTTGTCATCTATGTTTCTGTTTGACTGGAAGATTTCCTGTTTCAATAAAAGAAAGCCTCGCCAGTTGCCAAAGATAGATAATGAGAGGAAAAGGAGTAATATGTGCAAAGGGAAGACATATTATATTGTGGAGGAAAATGACAATAAGTGGGGAAAACATTAGGGCTTGGCTGGGTGAGGTAGTGTGATAGGAAGGACAAGAACATAATGATGGATGACATGAGGAAAATGAATAAGAAGGAAATTTAAGGGAGTGAAAGCAAGTTAGAACTGAAAGAAAGTGCACAGCCTCAAAAAAATAAAAAATGTTTTGCTGCTTTTTGTAAAATCTATAAATATTTTACTTTTTTTACATTAGTTAACTTTAAAGTCAGTAAACTATATATAGAAATCCCCCAACTTAATTTCTGTTAGTACAGACGAAAGCTAATAATTACACACTGTGTGAACAGCTAACATTTCACCATCTTACTTTCTGAAATTAAATCAAATCAATTACTACAATTATTTATATCTGCTAAGTGCCACACTAATGAAAGGAATATTTGTTGTCAATACTTAAACTTTCTTCTATTTCAGATATGTTCATAATTTTCCTTAGTACTTGTAAGAATTGTCTTTTCAACTGAATGAGTATGGTCAAAGCTTTTGGGAACCCCTTTACAAGCTTGTCACAGTAGCTTACTGTAATTCTGAGCCATTCCTTCTGACAGAACGTGTGTAACTGAATCAGTGAATAATGAGAAGGCAGGAGGTCCCAAGGAGAACCAGACATCAGGCGGGTAACCCGGAGGTCATTCCGGGGAGACGCAGAGTTCAGGCGGGTGACCCAGAGCTTATCCCGAGGAGGGACAGATTGCAGACATGCAGTTTAGAGGTCGTCCCAGAGTAGTACAGAGTTCAGGCAAGTGACCAGGAGGTCATCCCGAAGAGGTAAAGACTTCAGACAGGTAACAGGAGATAGTCTAAAGGGTAGTTCTGGTGGGCATCAAGTTCAGCAATGAAGTGCCATGTCAGAATGGCTGGGCCTTGAGATAGAGGAGTCATCGCAGCTGACCTGGATGCTGACGGCACAAGAGGTGTGGAATTCAACAGCAACGACGATAGAGCCACTGGCAGACGGGTTCAGGAGGTCCTCGGTGATGGCGGCAGTGGTGGAGGGGTTCAAGAGGCCGGTGCTGCAGGTGGTATGGAGGCCGGCCAGGAAACCGGGAGGACCCATGAAGAACCTTGTCAGAAGTCTGATCAAGAGATTAGGAGAACCCACAGAGAACCTCTGGAGACTAGACCACAAAACGCTGGATTCCATGGTTAGTCCACATGGCACTGGAACCCACAGTGGAGCGATGAAGAGCAGTGCTGAGGCTGCTGGAACCTACAGTGGAACCCTGGAGAGTAGTCATGGGGCATCTGGAAGCCTTGGAGGATGTAGCCTAGACATATCTTGGCAGAGTGGAAAGGAAACCGGAAGATCCCTCGAAGGAGCTCGGTGACAGCAACGTGAGATGGAGGAAAACCCATTTGGATTCACTCATCGGAGAACCCAGGAACACAAGGCGGGTCCACCTGGACACCAATGTAGGAGAACTCGGAAACAGGAACAGGAGTTGGGTCATCCTCAACACTTTCGGAAACCTCAGGATCAGGACCTTGAGGCTGAAATGGAGCCATGGATGGCTAAACAGGTGGTGCAGATGGCAACAATGATGATAATGGCGGAGCAAGGGATGCAAATAGTGACAATGATGGTGTTGTTACTGATGAGGATGTGGAAGCTATTCCATGCTGTAGATCACTGAGAGGTGCTGAAGCAGCAGCAGGGGCACTGGAGAGGTCTTGGCTCTGGCATTCAGAAGGGATGAGGAGTGGGCTCTGGTGTTCTGCGGTGGTGGCATCTTGAGGTAGTGGTGGTCTTGTGCCAACGACATTGTCTGCAGCCAGAGGATGAGGTATTGACAGGGAGGGTGAAGATGTCAACTGATGCCATCAACTGGACCTCTGATACTGGAGTGGGGGTGTCAGCTGGACCGTCCAGAACAGGAGTGGAAATGTCTGGATGGTGGCGTTGTCTGCAGCATGCAGAGAAGGAAACAGCAGGATGTACTGAAACGTGGCGGTGGAGGAGGTTGAAGCTGTGACTGAGGTGGAGGTGATTGTTGAAGAATCTCTGCCCATGCTTCCTTGTAGTTCCACTCTCCTTCGTTGAGATGGAAGAAGAGGGCTCCATATGGGCAGCTGATGCACAAAATCAGCTGCTGCAAATACATGCTGCCAAGGTTTGCCAGGCTGAGCCACTGTGTTGCCCTACACTTTCAATATGTATTTGAGTTTGTTGAAGCCCTCATCAGAAGAGGAATCTGCTGGGTCAAAATGGCTGGATTCTTCAGTCATGATTGTCAGTTAGGAGAAGGACTCAAGTGCAGCTATAAACTGGCAACAGAGGACTTTAATAAATAAAATAGAAACGTACAGGTGGTATGGCACAAGAAGAACAGGCCATAGAGCATGGGCAAAGAAACAGGCAAACTAATGGTATCTAGTTTGTGCACCAATCCCTCCTCCAGCAAAATATAAACACAGCATCATGCTGCCACTTCTGTATTTCATAGTTGGGATGCTGTTCTCAGGGTTGCAAGTTTCCCCCTTTATCCTTTAAATATAACAGTGGTCAATATGTCCAAACACTCAAATCTTAGTTTCAGTTGTTTAAATTCAGACGACAGAACATGTCCCCAAAACTGATGATCTTTGTCCCTGAGAGCTTTTGCAAACTTCAACCTGTTTTTTTTTATGTTGTTTTGGAATAGGTCTCACATCTTATGCTTTTATTTCTGGATTGGTGCATATTTCACACCAAATCCCAATAGTTTCTGGGAAACATAACCTGGCCTGAACAAATATGGCTGGACATTCCCATGGTGTTTATACTTGCATAAAATTGTGTGAACAGATGAAGTCATTGGGTGAGAGGTGGGGGCAGACATCTAGAAATTGTAGCCAAGAAAGAGATCAGTCAGTCAGTCATTTTCTACCACTTATTCCATAGTGGGTCACTGGTGCCTATCTCCAGCAGTCTATGGGCGAGAGGCGGGGTACACCCTGGACAGGTTGCCAGTCCATCATAGGGCAACACACATGCACACACTCATTCACCTAAGGGCAATTTAGAGTGACCAATTAACCTAACAGGTATGTCTTTGGACTGTGGGAGGAAGCCAGAGTACCCGGTGAGAACCCACGCATGCACAGGGAGAACATGCAAACTCCATGCAGAAAGACCCCAGGCTGGGAATTGAACCCAGGACCTTCTTGCTACAAGGCAACAGTGCTACCAACTGTGCCACCCTGCAACCACAAGAAAGAGGTGTTGCCCAAAATACATTATTGCTTCTGTTTACCTCAGATGTTGTGAATTAACCAATCAGAAGCTTAAAAATTCACTGAATTAACATCTGAGTTTTCCCAGATGTTTTAGTCACACTAATCTTGTGTATCTAAAAATCAGTCAGTCAGTCATTTTCTACCACTTATTCCATAGTGGGTCACTGGTGCCTATCTCCAGCAGTCTATGGGCGAGAGGCGGGGTACACCCTGGACAGGTTGCCAGTCCATCACAGGGCAACACATACAACCACTCATTCATACACCTAAGGGCAATTTAGAGTGACCAGTTAACCTAACAGGTATGTCTTTGGACTGTGGGAGGAAGCTGGAGTACCCGGCGAGAACCCACGCATGCATGGGGAGAACATGCAAACTCCATGTAGAAAGACCCCCGGCCAGGAGTCAAACTTGCTGCAAGGCAACAGTGCTACCAAACGCGTCACAGTGCAGCCCCATATCTAAAATCAATTTTCTAGAAATCTCTCTCTCTCTTTCATTATTCTAGTATTAATGAAAAATAAATAATTATGCTAAACTTAAATTACCTAAAACTGGAAAGGTTTGTGTCTGATACAATCAAACCAAACCTGATTTATTCAGTGTCTGATTAAGTCAAACGGTGAAAAAACGGTTATATGTCTTTTTATGCAGTGTATGTAAACCTCTGATATTCACCGTAAATCAAAAATGATTACTACAAATTAACAAGCCTCTCTTAAACATAATAGTGAGCTTTACCTGACAGTAGCATATTTCTGTCAAACTGCTATGTACATTTACCTACTCTATTGGTCATATGTCCCAGAGAATGAATGAGTTACTCCCCTCAATTGCCTCTTTCTGTGAAAACTCATAAACTCCAGAAACAACATGTCAGAAATGAATGATTAGGATTACAGTAGTAATGCCTACGATTGTTAGCACATTTTGACCATGAGTTCAATGCTTGGATGTGAATAAATAAATGTGTTTTATACAGGTTTTATGCATTCTTTTTTTCTTGAGAGAAAACCATGGTAAGGCAACGAAAACGCTGAAACTGGTCACAAATGTTCTGTAAAATTTAATTCATGCAAATCTGATCGAGGGTCAACTAACCTAAACTCCCCTTTGCTCCTTTTTGGTTCTGTGACAGATCTTTGTTCAGACTGGCAGCACCTCCCTCCACACTCCCTCCACACTGGCCTCGGAAACAGTGGGAGGCAAAAACTCTGTGCAGTTCTCAGCCCCCTATGAGGAGTCCTACATTATTTTTCCACTAACACTTAAGATTATCTACACATTCCTTCAACATTCCTCAGCCCTCCTCTGCACACAGGGCACTTTATCGCATTACTCCTACTCTCATCTCCAGAATTGGGGTTTAATGAGAGAGATGTCAGAAAAATAAGAATGCATCAATGTCAACAACATTACCAATAACAAGGATAAGGACTTTAAAGTACAAAACCATGGACTTTTGACTGCAATAAAGTTAGTTTTAGGTTGGATATTTGATAATCATGTTCGAAAGTTTTAGCAGAATCTTACTCCCAATTGATCCGATGGAGGCAGTGTGATTCTCTGCCTGCTACGGTGGTTCCTTTAGTGACCGTCCATAAATTTCTGAGTCAAACACACTGTTTCATGGTGGTATTGTTTTGTGTGTTTTGGGGGAAATGCACAGTATGTGCGTCTGAACAGCTGATTTTATGTGTGATCAGCTGGTTTAGATTGTTATTAAAAACATCGCTCCTCGTCTTCAGGCATGGTTTCTGTTTGTACATAGTATTTTATTTCAGTTTGACCTGGCTCCGGCCACTGTTTCCTTAATTATTATTGTCATCTCTTTTCCATTTTATTAATTTTCCCTGCACTACCTATTCAAAAACCTTCTCATTTCTCCTGGTTCCATGGCCAATCAGTGAACCGCAGTCTGTTCACGTCATATATAGTCACTACTCAGCCCCGGTCGTCCCTGCTTCTGAGCAGGTACGTAAAAAGTAGGTATCAGTAAAGGAAAAACAGCAATTAAAACACTCGCAAAGTGAGATGAATGGAATGAAGCCGGCCTATATAGAGTTACTGGAAAAGGGGCAAAAGTGACTGTGTAAATGCAAATCCTTCCCACCTTAATAAACCTTCACAAACTGATTTTCTTTTTCAAGAACAGCTGCTGAAAACAACCTAGGAAATGTATTGGTGTTTTCTGAACCTTTCCATTTGTTTCTAATTGTAAATTTCCATTTAGATGGATTGTTCACTCAGCGCATTCTTCTTATGGGGTTATAAAGTAAACTGTAAAACAAATTTGGCCAATAAATCTGTCACCTGTGAACAGGCTGAGTATGGCTGGATTTCAAATGAAGTTGTAATACTGTGCTAAAAATTAGAAAAAGCTGTGTGATGATGCTGATGGAGAAGCCTGCTTGAGTGCAGTGTGATAAGTTCATGATTTGATTGTATTCAACTTCGTCTCCATCAAGGATTTTAAAAATGCAAGATTTAAGGAATGCTCAATTTGAGGGCATGGTTTCTAGTGACAATGGCTGTGGAAATAGTCATGGTTGTACAAGTCACTTTTTAATTTTGGAAAATGGTCTGTGCTTGTATAGCCTTTCATGAAAAGAGTATTCCTTCATTTTATTGTTAACTAAATGTATATCAATTGTTTTTTTTATCTTAATGTTTGTTCATTAGAGTGTTGTCTTTGCATTGATCAAATGTTTAAAAGCCATATTTGGTGGAACCACCTTTGACGAAGCTACAGCCACAATGGTTTTTTTGGATATTTCCATAACAGCTTTGCACAGGTCATACCAAAAAAATATATATATATATATATGCTGACCGTTCTTCATTACAAAATAGCTGAGGCTCAGTCATATTGGATGAAAAGTAACTTTAACCAAGGGTACAGTAGGTAAGATAAGCATTGCTTTAAAATACCTTTTTTCCCCAAACTTTGGTTTTATGACGATTTTTTTTCTTTGTTTTTTTTTTTAAATCAGGAGAATGACAAGTGATTGAAATAATAAAATAAAGTCCTTTTTGTCATTATGCTCGAAATAGCTCGGACCCACATAAAGAGAACACTCAGGAGGAGGAAGTAAAATAAAGATTGTTTATTGAAGATAGTCAGGAACAGACGACATCTCACTGTAAGGAGAGAAGTGAAGAGAATGGATGAGTATGGGTAACGGAGGGAAAAACGAAACTAAGAGCAAATAGTTATCTTGATACTGAGATCGGCTTACTGAGTTATGATGGTCAGGTTGCCAGGGGGAATGAGATTCAGGATCCAGGTCTTAGGCAGATATATCCGTAGAGAGTTCACTTGGTGCTGTTCTGTGGAGCTCAGGTTACAGTAAACAAGTTCAATATACAGTGGCTTACGTTGGAGGGTGGACAGGGTACACTTGTGGTTTGGCCCAGGAGACGAAGAGGACAGGAAGCTGCCAGCTTGATGCGAATCCAAACGAAGGTAGATCACAGGATAGGAATCCTCAAAATGAAGACAGGCTTGATCATCCAGAGTAACTTTCAGAAACATAGTCCAAAAAACTCAGTGACATAGACCCAAAGCTTAGGCTTTCAAAATCTGCAGAGGAGCAAAAAACAAAGCTAAACGAGGTCGACACACAAAGCATAACTTGGAGTGTGGCTAGAGTTTGTACCACTGTGGCATTGAAGTGCTGGAAGCCTCCTGCTTAAGTACTCCTCCTGGCAATCAGTGGAATAAGTAGCACCTGTCACCCAGCACGCCTGAGAGCTCCAGCACCACCTGAGAATGAGCACATGTAGCAAGCACAAAAACACAAACAAAACCCAGATCCTGACACATTTTGTTTTTTATTTGTTTCTGGACTTAAACTATGTTACACGATAATGATGGATCACTCCATTGTAGATCTGCCTGTATGTTTAGTGTCATTGTGCTGCTAGAAAGTGAACCTCTGCTATAGTCTCAAGTCCTTTGCAGCCTCTAATAACATTCCAGGGCATTCAGGGTGACATGCATTAATAGTTTCCTGCCACCTACGGATATAATTTTGTATGTTGACTAGAAGGTTTTATTTTGCTCTCAGCAGAGCCACTTCATCCTCGTTTGCTTTGTCCCCTACATGGCTTATAACAAATGCGAACAAGAGTTCTCATGACTTTCTTTCAACAATGGCAAGATTCAAAACCAGTAACCTCTTGCTGAGTCAACAGTGCTAACAACTGTTCCATTAAGGGTGGTGAAATTACCTTTAAAGAATAAAGGAATATGTAGATTTAGAATTTTAGAGAATATTGTCAGATACATTTTGAGTATTGGTTTAAGTTGTGCTATCATTGTGTAAACAGAAACAATTTCCGAACATCTATTGTTATATTTTTACGCTGAGAGTACAGATCTGATCTGAAGTATGTGATTGGGGTTCTCCAAATGATGGCGGAGATCCTAACTGCACTCAACTCCAAATTTCCCATTATTGGGGTAGTGTCAGTGATCTTAGTCAGCATCTAATGTAGAAAGTTCTGATGGAAATATTTTAACAGAAAATGTAAGCAGTTAAGCAGACACATCACAGGTTTGCAATTTGAATATTTCTTGAGGTATATGAATAGAGCCATGTTCTGTCCCACCTATTTAATTCAGCATTGAAATTCACGCATTCACCTGAATACAAGGAAATCATCCAAGCATTTTTCTTAGGTTGTTTATTCTAAAAACCAGCCTAAAGAACAACATGTACATATTTTTATATTACTGTACTTTAGAGCTACTAAGAATAAACACGGCACTGACTTCAGTAATGTATTCTGTATCAGAAAATCTTGATCTGGACATCCCCAAATTTCTATTTTTAGAGAGCACTTGAAAAGCAGTCACCAACCTATTTTAATATGCACAAAAAGTTCCATCTGCTGGCAAAATTATCTTCAACTTTCAGCATATTATAATGAAGCATAGCTGCATAATATACATGTATTGGAAATAAATGCTTCAGTTGCTATTTGCATGATTTAGATTTCATATTTTAACTCAACGTAAAAAACAAAAACATTTTCTTTAATTAATTTGAACTTAGAGACCTTAATTTTGCAGAGGAACATAAAGTCTTTTTAGGAGAGAATGTATGCTACAATATGATGTGATATTCTCTGTGTATTGTTTATTTCATGTTTCAAAAACCTCTGCATCAAGATGCTGGAGCAGAAGCTAACTTACTTCTACTAACTCACTGACTCACTCGCTCACTGACTCTTACTAATAAATCATGTATGAAGAGCATTTAAGGAACACTCAAATCAGCAAGAAATGTTTTTGTCATCGCTGCCGTCCAAAATCACTCAGGCATGAGAAGTGGAGGTTATACTACAAGAATGAGGCTGAAGCACTCGATGGCCCGAATAATTGATTTCAATTCATTCACGGTCTGTGAATTTTGACGTCGATGTGCACCTCTGAATCTCTAATCCAAGCCAATCGATGACACTCATTTATCTTGAGTCACATACAAACTGTGTATCCAACAAGTCCAGCAAATCAATCAAAAGATTGATTTAACTTTAATACAATACATTGTTCGGACGTTATGAACATGGGCAAAATCCTGTAAAACTAAAATAATCGACAAATAATATTCAGTTTCAAACTGTTACAGATAGACAGAGAGGTGGAATGGCACCCATGGCACCCATGGGACCTGTGGAACATTCACAGTAGTGCTCATCCGTCTCCA
The DNA here is from genome assembly GCF_021462225.1 of Girardinichthys multiradiatus. NCBI lineage: Eukaryota > Metazoa > Chordata > Actinopteri > Cyprinodontiformes > Goodeidae > Girardinichthys > Girardinichthys multiradiatus. The sequence goes on from NC_061799.1 coordinate 22,076,300, forward strand.
GGACATAAGGAAGAAGGCTGCCTGCCGCATGCTAAACAGAGCAATCCTGAAAGAGAATTCTACTTAGATGAAGGCCAGCCTTTAACATATTTGACACCCATGCAAAACGACCTACAAACATTCACACACATGTGTATTACTCAATTCTCAGCCTCCTCAATCATACCTCAAATTACAGTAACAGCAACAGCGACCCTACTGGTCTAATTGCAATAGGGGCTCATGCTAGAGGGGCCACATTTTTCTTTTGCTGGCCTCATGTGGAGACAGTTAATCTGTTTTCTTAACTGCCTGACTTTCCCATTGACTAATGTTCAGGCCCACTGCTGTGCCTTATTAAAGCACAATACATTCCAATGACACACTCAATCTAGTCTTTGGTTTCGTTCACCAGGCCATCAATAACTTTGTGTCTTTTGGACATTAACATGGGTAAGCATGGACAGTCCTCATGGATGCAACAGTTTGCATCTGTTGATAAATCATGTTAACCAATATTTACACTTACAGGGATATCTAAAAGAATTTGAGTATTTTGATGAAGTTCAATATTTTTTGTTGCTCATTCCAGAAAGTGAAACTCAGGCAATACGTAGATTTATTCCACATAGGGCGAAATAGTTCAAGCCTTGTATTGTTTTTTATTACTATGACTAATAGATAAGGAAAACCCAAAATTTGGTGTCTCTGAAAATTAGAATATTGTGAAAAAGTTAAATATTGGAAACTCATGTTGTCACATCCTAATCAGCCTATTAACTCAAAACACATGGAAAGGTTTGCTGAGCTTCTAAATGGTCTCTCAGGGTGGGTCAGTAGGCTACACAATCATGAGGAAGACTACTAACTTGACAGACGTCCAGAAGACAGTCACTTACATGCTCCACAAGGAAGGTAAGCAACAAAAGGCCATTGATAAAGAAGCTGGTTGTTCACAGAGTGCTGTATCCAAGTATATTAATAGAAGGTTGAGTAAAGTCAGGCAGGAAAAGGTGCACCGGCAACAGGAAAAATCACAGTCTTGAGAGGATTGTCAAGCAAAATCCATTTAAAGCTAGAGTCTGCTTTATGGGCCTCTACGCAAAGACAAATCTGACGCATGGGCTACTAACATCATTCTTGGACTAAGGAGAAAGGGAACTGGACTGTAATTCACTGGTCCTAAGTCCTCTTTCAGGTGAAAGTAAAGTTTGCATTTAATTTGGAAATCAACATTCCAAAGTCTAGACGAACAGTGTAGAGACACATAACCCATGTTGCTGCTGGTTTTGGTCCACTGTTTTTTCTGTGGTCCACAGTCCACAGAGAACTGCATGCTTCCTTCTGCTGATAAGCTTTATGGAGATCCAGCAGGATTTGTCTCCTGCCCGCACTGTAAAAGGTACTAAAAGCTGGTTCTATGACCACAATGTTACTGCGCTTGATTGGCCAGCAAACCCGCCTGACAAGAGGAAGATGAGAGAACCCAGACCCAACAAGGCAGATGACCTGAAGGCTGCTATCAAGCAACCTCGGCAAAACCACAGCTGATCATTTTCATGCCACTTCACACTGATGCAGTAATTCATATAAAAGGAGCCCCAACCAAGATTTGAGTAAAAGAACATACTTTTCAGAAGCCTGACAGTTCTGTTAAAATTATCCTTTTTTTATTGGTCTTATGTAATCTAAGTTTCAAGGACACTACATTTTGTGTTGTCATTATCTGTAAGGCCTAATTATCACAATTACAAGAAATAAAGGCTTGAAATATTTCACTCTATGGATAATGAATCATTTAAAATTTTTGAGAGGCACCTGGTGGTGTAACGGTAATCTTTGTTCCACTGAATGTGTTGCATTTGTCTTTGAGAAATCGAAGATCATAACGTGAATGGAAATGACACTGACATTTTAAAAACCTAAACTAGCAATACTTTTTAAATGATTTCATTAAACGTGCAAATTCTAAGAATAGAGAGAATTATTAGGATTTTAAAGAATGGCTCTCAGTAGGAGCATACAGAGTTTCTGAAGCATTTTTCAACACTACAATAAAAATGGAAACATATTTTTAATAAATGGATGATAAATATAAAATGCTGTTTAATTTCTCTTCTTATCCTTTTAGTTGAGCATTATTTCTGTAATTCCTAAATGGCATGGTTTCCCATGCCTTTCATATCCACACATTCTAATTTGAAATACAAAAGTAAATAAAAAAAAAATATATATATTCATAACAAATTATGGGGTTTTAGGTGTTTCCTCAAGGTCAGTACTGCCTTCACCAATTTGGTACCCATGTGTATGGAGGACCGATCCTGACATAATTAAGAATAAATAAATAAATAAATAAATGACTCGATAAAATAACTACTGGTCCAAAAAGTAACTAGAAATATAAATTAGTGTGCCATTAAATGCAACAAAATAATAGACAGAAGAGATTAATTAAATTATTGATCAATTAATCAGATATAAATATATATATTTTTATTTTAATCCGCAATTTTTATTTAAACCATTAATTTTAAAATCTTTTTTTTTTTCTTAAACTCTATATTTTTCCTTTGTTTATTTAAGTAGATTTCTTGCTGTTTTATTTTTCTTACCCTTTTTATTTCTTTCAAATGTATTACCACTTTCTGATACTTTCTGAATAATATTAAGATATATATAAACTTTTCAACAATAAACCCTAGTAAATATGGCCAATATTACTCAACATATAAACCTTTTTAAAGTAAACAGTGATTCAAGGCTGCATGGTGGTGCAGTTGGTAGCACTGTTGCCTTGCAGCAAGAAGGTCCTGGGTTCAATTCCCAGCCTGGGGTCTTTCTGCATGGAGTTTGCATGTTCTCCCCATGCATGCGTGGGTTCTCACCGGGTACTCCGGCTTCCTCCCACAGTCCAAAAACATGCCTGTTAGGTTAATTGGTAACTCTAAATTGCCCTTAGGTGTATGAATGAGTGTGTGTATGGTTGTATGTGTGTTGCCCTGTGATGGACTGGCGACCTGTCCAGGGTGTACTCTGCCTTTTGCCCATAGACTGCTGGAGATAGGCACCAGCTCCCCTGTGACCCACTATGGAATAAGCGGTAGAAAATGACTGACTAAATATGGCCAATATTACTCAACATATAAACCTTTTTAAAGTAAACAGTCATTCAAGGATGATTTCTGTCCAAAAAAAAAAAAAAAAAAAAAAGAAAAAAAAAAAAATATATATATATATATATATATATATATATATATATATGATTAGTTAATCAATAATTTAATAAATCTCTTCTGTCTATTATTTTGTTGCATTTAATGGCACACTAATTCATATTTCTAGCTACTTTTTGGACCAATAATTATTTTATTGAGTCTTTTATTTATTTCTGTATTTATTCTTAAATACGGCAGGATCTGTCCTCCATAATATTGTGCCATTTCATTACTTAATATTTCGTACCTGTAAACAAACCCTTTCTTATCCACGTACTCAACCTGTGTTTTACGAATTTATTTTAATTTGTGGCTAATAATTTTCTTAGTAATGGTGATAAGCAGTTATAAAATGCTCAAATGCAAATCTCACATATCTAATTGTACATTGTTTTCTGAAGAACCAGGTACTGATCCCCATTTGGGGTTGTTGATTCTCGTGGAATTTGACAGATTATGACCCCTGATCAAATCAAAGTAACTCTACGTGACCTTCTGGTGGTAGATAACATTTATTTGAGTCACATAACTACATAAATTAATATTAGACAATGTGTGGATTTTAGAAAGTTACAATGGATTTCAAAGCAGGTATAAGTTGATGCATGAACAGCACAAAGATTTATGTGGTAGAAAGGTCTATTTACCTAAAAAGCCAGACGTGAAAATGCAAAACCTGTACAAAATGTCCAGCACCTGTTTGTTCAAAGCTATATGTCAAGGTGGGACTGACACCTAGGTGTTATATCTGACAAAATGTGGGATTTTATATGTATTTCTTTTGTCCGTGGGATACATGGCAATGCCAAAATCAGACTATTTGGCTGTTAAATGTTCTCAAATTTGTGTTTTCTGACAAAAATGTGTAAGTGTTAAGAACTGAACATTATTTACAGGAACTCTATTGTACAACTTCTGTGAAGTTCTTGTAGGACCTGCCTACTGCTGCATTTGTTAGTTTAGTAACCATGACCCTGTCAAACTTCTGACCAACCTCACAATATTTGAGTGTGTCAAGAACAAACTGCAAGAACTCCCAATCTAAGATGGCAAGAAAATAATTGTCATTTTGTTTTTACCACTTTGAAAAAGAGCAACTTCATCTGTTTGTGCAGAGTATTGGCCTTAAGTTAAGCTTTTTAAAATATTTTAAAGTTCTCTTTGAGACTGTAAATGAGAGTAGGGGTACACCCTGGACATGTTACCTCAGTGAATCAGAGAACAATGCTGAGACAAACAGAACTGACAATCATGCGTGTACACATTCTCACTTAAGGAGATTTAGAGTGGCCTAACAGACACGTTTGAAATTTTAACCTAGGTCTTTTTGCTGCAAGGCAACACTAGGCAAGGCAAGTTTATTTGCATAGCACATTTCCGCAACAAGACAATTCAAAGTGCTTTATATGATAAAAAAAGTACATTGCAGTGACAAAAAACATACACTAACAGCTGCACCACCACACTGCCCAAAATGGAGCATTCATCCACATAATAATACAGATATCTTTAATCAGTTTTGTCTATTCTAATACTGTAGTTTCAGTAGTTTCATTTAGACATTTTTATTTTCCTTAATATGAGACATGTTCGCCCTGCCCTTTCACTGTTTTTCCCCCTCTTAAACTGTGAATCTTAGAAGTGATTGGAAATGATACGAGCCAACTGCTCAGTCTTCTGGCCTGTGGTATGATAGTTAAAGTCTGCCTCTGTTTTTCTTTCATAAGAGGAAGAATAGGTTGGAAATCCCATAGGATCTGAAAGTATTGCATAGTTGAATAACTGCTCATATTTGATGTAGTCCATCTTGAATGACTTGCCGGAGGCAGTTATCAGCAGAGGACAGGATGACTACAGTATGACAATTTGTTATTTGTATTAAAAAGAGGCTCATAAATTTACTGTGCATGAAGCTAGTAGGCCACCGGAGCAAAGTGACAGATCAACAACTGACTATATCTGCCTTCGTTAACCTGTTATTACAGTTGATGAAGCTCTGAGCAGAGAGAAATTGATACATCTGACGACTGAAAGTCAAGAGGGAGAGCTGTGGTTAAGAGTAGCCACAGGACTCTTTTCACCCGATTGTCTATCACAAGCTATTTCTGGTGCCGTCTCCTTTCCATTGCCTCTTTCATTCTGTTCAAGCTTGTCAAAGTGATCCCATTGCTGAAAAGGTAAGACAATCTGGAGGTATGGGGTGGAGGATGGTGGATGTTATCCTGGTTTGGAGAGTGGGCTGCTCTGTTTTTACTCTGCTTAAGCTGGGATCATCGACTAGAAAAAACATAATGTTGTCAAAGCTAGATTCAGTGTGTGTGGTGTGACATCTCTTTGAATTAGTTCTAGAACCTATCTTTACCAAGATGGCAAATATTTCACACTGTCTTACTCTCCCTTCTCTCTATATATGTGAGGATGCTTGGGTGTGCATGAAGTTCTGTTGGAACGACAGAAGTGCTGATGTATGTCATTGTTTAAAATAGCCCAGACAGACATTTAAGCAGCTTTGACCTTAGGTCCCCCAAACTCTCAGTTAAACTCATTGACCACTCTGGTTCTCACTCTGTGTCGGCATATCCCACAACATTTTTTTAAAGATAAATTCAAAACAAAAGTGAATGTCAGACATTGGTACATTAAAGGTTTACAAGTTTGCGTGGCCATATTTATTAGGCTTTAGTCACTTTATTACATGATGAGCTCATTACCAGAACCACAACACTTTGATACTGTAAGACAGAACAGTGTAGACCACTTATAAATGAGGAAAAGGTGCAGAAAACGTTTAAATACCAAAGTTTGATGTCATGGGTTGATATGCTGGACCAGTGGTATGAAGTAATGAATTTTAAACCAGATTATATTGGTTTTTTGGTAGTTGTTGCTGTTTCTTTGGTTTTGTTTTAATCCAACTGATTGGTTTTGGTAAACAATCAAATTAAACCAGTAGGACAGCTCACTGTTATGAAGCAGTGTATTTTGAAACCAGATAATGATTTTTTCTTTATTTGTTTGTTTTATATCTGAGTAGTTTGACATGTTTGAGTAACCAGTAAATGCATTTGAGTTTATGCAGAACTTTACATTTTAATTAAAGTATTTTAGGAAACTTTTAGTTAAGATGTGAAGGTGTTTTGCACTTCTACACATGCAGCTGTCCTTCTCAGTATAAACATTCTTAATGTCCCAAAATATTATGTACCCATACATACTAATTAAGGTGAAACTAAATGTTGAATCTCCTTTTCCTACCTACTCACTGACATTGTTTCCCAACATATATCCAGTTCATACCCATATAAACACAAATTTCAAACCCATTGCCATTAAGCCTTGTGTATTTGTTTAGTTTTAGTTTTCTCATTGTAGTTGGTAGCGTACAAATGTTAAAAACTAACTACTTCATTTAATTTAATTATCAAATTTAATTATATTTAGATTTTTTTTTCTATTGTACCCTATTACTAGCGACAGAGTTTCTGATGTTGGCAAACATTATTTGGGTCATAGGTCCACGTGTCCTTAAGGTAGACTTTGAATATGTTATAGAAAATTGGCTTAGATCATTGATTGCCAAAGTGGGCACAACATACCTCCAAGATAGATAGAAATTAACGCTTGGTCAATATGGAACATCCCATGACATACGGTTCCATTTTTTACCAAAAAACAAAAAAGAAAAATAGTGTTACAATAATTAAACTGCAAAAGTACAACATGGTGAAGGGGCAAAATGAACAGCACCTAATTAATATGGATCAATTACTTTGCCTTTATGTGTTCTAAGCTTGGCTATTTGGGATTTGGGGAAAAATAATTATTTGCTAACAGGCAACCCAACCCCCCCTTCAGGGGCAACCAACAGGTCATTCATAACCAATTTGATAGATGTTGCTGTCATCAAGACTGGCTTTGACAGTGCCTGAACTATTCATGTCTTCTGCACTGTCACACTACTGGTGCAAACACGGACTGGTATGCTTAGCAAAACTTCCCCTTGGTACAAATGGTGAAGGACATAATAAAACAGCTTGTCCTGTCTGGACCCTCATAACCTTAAATATTCCTCAGCCCTGACATCAGAACATTTGATCACAGTCTTTATGTTGAGAGATAACACCCTGCTCTATTCAACTTGGTAGTTACTGCACAGGTGTAATAGTTACTGGAGTTGAATCTGGTTGTTTCTGTAAAACAATGATGCAAATTATGCATAGGAGCATCCGCAAAGGTCAAGCTCAGAATGAGTTATGACAACATGAAACATTAAAAAGTCTCAAGTGGCAAAAGTGTTTGCATCTATAAAATGTGTAGGTAGAAAATGACTAGAGACTTTGAGCAGACCTTATGAGGTGTCATTAAATTAGACAGATGTGTTGCCCTTACAGTTATCATTTCCCATGTCAAGGATAGTTTGTTAACAGTACATTTAGCATATTAGAATGTATCACAAAAAAAACAGCTGTAGATCTATATATGCACTTTAAAGAGTACTGTGACAAGCAGAAAGAGCAGAGCACTTTTAATAGAGCTCGAGTGCACTGTATCGTAATGATACAAAAATGACAAACACAAAACAAATGACAGGATGAAAAATATATACATTTATACACATGCAAGGGCCTAAAACCGCTGATAGATGGGTGAATTTACTGCTGCTTTGGAGCAAAAGTTATGATGGAACAGCTGTGTTTAGAGAACACAAAACGTTACAAATTCAACTTTTGAAAGCTTGCATAGTTACTATAATAATTATTCTATTCCAATTTGACTTTGATGCTTCCGTATGTAAATCCATGGATGTTCTAAATTACACTTCACATTTGTGTTTTCAGGTAGGGTGTAGTACTTTGTTATCAGCCCAGCTTACACAGCTACAGTTAAAACCAGGTATTAATAAACACTGTATAAAAATGAAACACAACTTTTTTTTTTCACTGTCAGACCTCATATCACAGTCTTTAGGTCAGTTTAAGAGCAACTAAATTATTTTCATTTGCTAAATGCCGAAATAATGAGATTATTTGCAGAGAATGTTGAATTACTTTCTTCAAATTTAAAGAGTTGCATACCCTAAGCTTCTGAAAGGTTAATTCACAACATCTTAGTTTAACAGAGCCACACCTGTGGATGTATTTTAAGGCCGTACCTCAAACACACTGACTTCTTGTGTGAAATATGGAAAAATTAAAGAAATCAGGCCAAATATCTAAAACTTGGTCTCTCTCATTATTGCGGCAATTAGCAGATAAAAATGGTTGGATGATCCTAACTGACCTAAAACAGGGAAAAGCATATCTGATTTAATGTGTGACACTGAGGAAACAAATGTATGCCTATTATACAATGCATGTTCTATTTGATTTAAACCGTATTCCTCTGTGTTAGTGCCAGCCATTACAACATTTTACCAGTCATTACAATTCGTCTGCACAAAAGGATAAACTGGCACTCAAATGAATCCATATCTGAACACATGTTTTTTCTTCCTCTGTTCTGTGCCATCACAATATAATGAAAACACATTTTCAATTGTTAGATTTTCTGAAAAAAAAAAGAAAACAAATAGAAAAAGCATATACTAGGGATACTGTATTGTTTTGTGATTCTACATCATCTGGTTGCAGAAAGGCAAAAAATAAAATATAATTTCACAATTAGAAATTTTAAGGGAAGAAATTCAAAAATAAAGAGTATTTGAAACTGAAGCTCTGTGAGAAATAATTTTAAAAAGTTATCATTTAATTCGTGCAATAATGTGCAATTCATCAAGCAAACACACTAAGCAGGATGCACAATAAACATTACTAGAGCCAGCATTTTACAACCTTTGTTCAAAACTCTAAAACTCCCCATTCTTATAATGACTTAATGTGGTAAATTATTCATATTTTCCCTTTATTCCTGACATTAACATTATATTGACATGTTGTGTAGAGCTGACAAGCATAGCCTATTCATGAAAGAAAACAAATTAACAACCCATTCAGCTCATGTCATACATTCACTCAAATCTCTCTACCTATATACAGTTGCTTGCTACAGTATTCACACCTAGTTTGTCTGCACAATATGTTCAGCCATGCAAGGGAGCTTGTGAAGTCATTACATTCTAATCCCTGCAAGGCACACAGTCATTACAGCAAGTCAAATCTGCTGTTTTGGACCAGGCACCTGGGACGGATCTATTGGTTTTTCATGCATTCCTTAATTCCACAAAGAAATTAGTTAAATTTTTAAGAGCAGAATTCTTCCACCTGGCTGGTATTAGTACAGTGCTGTGAAGAGGTTCATAGCTTAGAGGATAAGTTAAATCAACAGTAGAAAAAGAAGACAGCTGCTATATGTTATTTGAATTATGTTTGTATTTAAGTGCTTACAGTTGTAAATGTTCTTAAGAATGATACAACCCCATTCTGAATTACAAAAGTTAGGTCTGTGCAAGTGAAGCGAAAGCTGTACCACTCCTTTATACTCACATCTAGCCCCAAACAGTATAGTGAAAACGACAAATCTAATCTTTACAAGCATTCACTATGGTGATTCTGTGGGACAAGACCCTGTGGTTACCCACTCATTATGCATATACAGGCTTCCACACTGTTGTCCACACAATGTCCCACTCTTCATTACTGTGTTGCCCTTAGTGATGTCTATCCGTGCAGAATGATGAGAGAAGTAAGGGAAATATTTTTGATATGTCTATGATGTGAGTGTCATGTACAGGGGCAGGGATGAGAAGAGTTGTTTTTTTGTTTTTTTTCTTTTTAGATAGCACTGTCATCAGAACATCATCCACTTCAGACAAAGTCCAGCAACAAGCAAAACAAGGCAACCCGGTTGTTGCCAGCTCATAGTTGGTGAACCCCCGACCACCTTCACTGCAGGGGGCTTGGAAAGGTTTTCTTGTGTGTTGTCACCTCCAGGCTGTCTTTCATTTGACGTCCGCCCATTGACATCTTTATGGGACAAAAAAGAAAGAGAGAGAAAAAAAAACAGATAAATATTGGTATTTAACAATATGATCAGTGCCATCGGTTTTGAATTTTTGAAATGAGGTTATGCAAACACGGTACATAATAAAGCAGTTAATATCTTACCTGTTGGCATTTTCATTCAGTCAATCCAGATTAGTGGATCCCAAAAGCTAAAACAACTCCAATCTCAAAAACATCAAAGCAGTTTATGTTAACACCATTTTATAAACCATTAAACCATTGTCACATTTGCATTGGGTGGTTATTTTACACAGATGTTGACAATTATATACATAGGAAAAATCAGGAGGTGGTGCGCAATGATCTGTTAAACATGGACTAAGAATGGAACATACAGTCAGAATACAGAACTATCTGACGGGAAAGTAATACAGTGCATAAAGCAAAAATATTACTTTTTTTTTTACACAACCTTGTCTTTTCATCTTATATTTAATTGACAGGAAAATGTTTTACATTTTCTGTCCTCAATGTGTGTTTCACACAGAAAGATCATTTGAGGTGCAGCACCTCCATTTCCAATGTAAATAATCATCAGTTTTTGTGTACACAAAGGCCTAAAGTAAATGTATTGACAGTTTAAAGGTTCAGAAAATAGCATTTGCATAATCTGATGTTATGTGTTTAAGATGAGACTGGAGTTGATTTAAGATGATGGAAGTTCTTTTCGGACTGCGACGCAAAGCTGTCAGGTCCAACTAATTTATATTTTTGCTAAATGAAGATACCACCAGAGTTATCCTGCTTGTAAGACAATAAACTTTGTACAGTCTCTCACTTCTAAAAGCCTGAACTACTTTTAAGTCCTTTAAAGTTGTGTTGGGCTCATAAAAATGTATATATTATTATTTTACATCACCAGTTGAATCACTTAATTCTAAGTGTTGTTGCTCTCCCTCCAGGCCAACTAGATGATGTACATTAACTGATGTATAGCTGTTGGATGAGTTTAAAGCACTGTATTTGTGTGCCCTAAAGATCTTTAAAATGCACCTACACTGTGCACAGTAATACATGAACACTGTAGGTCCTACATCTGACAGTGCAAAGGACATTTTAGTTTCTGCCAATCAGGAACTGCCACCAGAATTTCCATATATGCATCAGTAGGAAGAAAATGCCTTGATGTCTTCTTACCTCTGGATACTGTACATATTCATCTGAACTCGGACACAAATATAAAACCTTCCTGCTGACATCAGTGAAATCTCAGCTCTTCTCTACTTTTATACTCATGTCAGTGTCATCTGTCTTTATTTATCTTTTCTTTCAACATGATGACAAGGTGGAAATGGATTCCTCCTATTCATTGCCCATCCCTCTCTCCAGTTCTCAGTATAAATTCCAGCTTGACCCAACCTAACTCTGCTAAGAAACGCAAGTGTACAGATGCCAGCGTAACACTCTCTGCACAGTAGGATCACACAACAGGATCAAACACACCCATAGACAGAAAGATGAGAAGGTTTTTTTACATCTGTTTGAGGGACTCATGTGAGGCTCATATGAGTGTTAAAGGAAGATCAAGATCAGTAAAACAAAAGAAATGGTTTGCAAATGTGGTTAAGGATGGAAAGACATGGAATTTGCACTGTAGAGTTAAAGAGCAAAATGTTGTTTGCTCAAAGGCAGGACAATTCAGCAATGCTTTTGTACCGTGTTTAAACAAATCAGGATAATGTATGAGGAGGTAATCCAATACCATGTTTGTGAAATACAAATAATTATTTTGCACACCAGAGTAAAATAGGAAATGGGTATCCAAATCTCCTATTTTTAATGTAAAAATATCCAATGATTTATTTTTCTTTCCTTCAAGTATCTTTGAATTTACATTCTTTTGTAAAAGAAACAACCCATCCCTAACCATGCTCCTGGGTTTCTGTGCATTCCTCTGTCAGGGTATGGCGGGGCTTTGGATTGAGGAGTGTTCCCCGTGTCAGTGATTTTTGTTGCTCTAGTAGACAATAGACAAATACATTATTTATCCCAAGTCAGATTTCTGTTATTGTGTAATGGGAATGGGTTAATGAAGCAGGTTGTTACAAATACAACAAATTACAACAGAGTTTGAGAGCATTGCCAAATAGATAAAATGGCCTTTTATATGCTCCTTGCACTCTAAATGATGTCTTCATCCTTCCACCCCTTGTAAAGGTAAAATAGCTTAAACCTACAAGCAGAAACAGTTGACACATATAATGAAGTCAAATTATAATAATCAAAGTTCTGAAGCTGTCTAAATATATCAATGTAGGCTTTCTGAAGGTGCTATTGTGAACATGGTGATGAATGTGAACCTGGCAATGATGCGGCACTACCAAAAAGGTCAGAAATGACATTTACAATTGTTTTCAACTTGGCTTGTTGTGGCAAGAGAGAATACGATGTTTTTTGTGTCTGGATGATTTCCGTGATATTTTAATGATAGTACATAGATGTGCATGTTTCTTGAACTGCCACCTTAACGTGGTGGAGGGGTTTGAGTGCTCAAATGAGGCAGCGGCAATCTCCGAACCCGGTGGTGGACACTGGCAGTAAGGGATGCTGTCAAGCTGAAGAAGGAGTCCTATCAGTTGTTGTTGGCTTGTGGGACTCCTGAGGCAGTTGACGGGTACTGTGAGGCCAAGTGTGCCATGGCCCGGGCTGTGGCACAGGCATAAACTCGGGCCTGGGAGGAGTTGGGTGAGGCCATGGAGAAGGACTACTGGTTGGTGATCCTGGCAAACCATCTGGCACCTCAGGAGAAGGAAGCAGAGCTTTGCCAACACTGTTTGCAGTGGGGGTGGGGAGCTGCTGACCTCAACTGGGGACATTATTTGGCGGTGGAAGGAGTACTTCGAGGATCTCCTCAATCCGGCCATCACACATTCCCTGGTGGAAGCAAAGGTTAGGGACTAGGGTTTGGACTCTTTCATCACCCAGGCTGAAGTCACCGAGGTGGTTAAATGCACCACAGTGGCAGGGTTTCAGGGGTGGATAAGATCCGCCCTGAGTACCTCAAGTCTCTGGATGGTGTGGGGCTGTCATGGATAGTGCCTCTGGACTGGCAGACCAGGGTGGTGGTCCCCTGGCATTATAACTGGCATTATAAACTGAATTTGACTGAACTGTATTAGATCAAACTGACAAATGATCTCTTAATTCACTATCTGAAACTAAACTAGAATAAACTAGATTAAATTGTTTGTAAACCTGTTTTTCTTGTAAATTGCCATACAATGGCATTTGTTGTGATTTGGCACTATATGAATAATTTAAATTGCACTGAATCAAATGTGTTTTTAAACTTAATAAAGCTTCATGCACATTTCTTTTCCATGTTCCAGTGTGTTTCCAACAAGCTGCTTGGATAAAATTTGGACTTTCAAAATCACCAAACTTTAAGTTTTAACAAACTTGTAATACCATAAAATTTTAGCTCCATTGAGTTACCAACTTATTCTTTTCACATTTAAACAATGAAAAGCCAACAAATGTTAACAACATCTGTATTGAAATGTCACATTATAATGTGATAATAATGGCCAGAAAATGTTGAGTAGGGTAGTAACTTGAGAAAACAAGCTAGAGTGAAGCAGCTTGGAACACAAAGAAATCTGAGATGTAAATGGAATGTGATTTTGTTGTCATAATCAATTTATGTTAGCAGATAAGCCGTGCTTTATAAGATGGCTCATGTGTAAATCCTTCAAATACGAAGGGAGAAATGCAGAAAAGATCAAGGGAAACAGCAAAACAATGAGTGGGAGGGAGCAAGGAATGCCATAGAGGGAGAGGGGAAGAAAGCAGTAGAAGGATGGATTTCCTTCATTGTTCACATAAGGACAGATGGAATCAATCACTTTAGGCAACATCAAGGTTATGCAGCAGGAGTGATATGCCTCTTCCACTAGGCTGTCCGTTACTAAAAGACAAATGTAATTTAATTTGTAAATGTTGTATACAGTGATTACCAATAATTAACTGATAGAAAATCAAGTCAGAACTAATAAATCAGGATGGATGAAATATATTTGTGGTAGCTTTAAATTGTTATTCAGATCTAAAGTAAACTAAAAAGAAAATAGTTTAACTATTTACAATTGTTTATTCAAAATCTCCTCTGATATAACACATAGCTTCAGGATCTTGTTGACCTCTGTGTTAGCAAAGTGTGTGAGAATTAGTTCATATAGTCCTTTGTCACTAATGCTTCCCCTGATGGGTTAGCTTGTGTGTTTAGAGAAACAATTTCCCACTGGGCAGGGAGAAAACAGCTGCCTGTAGCAAGTCTGACTATAACAACAGAGCAGTTCAGGCTAGGAGGCAAGGCAGATAAAATGGCAGTGTGGGAGAAAAAAAAAGAAACAAGTCTTGACCATAATATGAGAACATTCTAAACTAGAAGGTCTCTTATTTTTACTGTCAACCTTAAGTGGCATGTGAGCACTTTCAGTCAATTTTTTGTTTTGCTATGCTTCACTTGCTGCACACACTTTGGCTGGCAATATACACTGCTCAAAAAAAAAAAAAGGGAACACTTAAACAACACAATATAACTCCAAGTAAATCAAACTTCTGTGAAATCAAACTGTCCACTTAGGAAGCAACACTGATTGACAATCAATTTCACATGCTATTGGGTAAATGGAATATACAACAGGGGAAAATCTTTGGCAATTAGCAAGACACACTCAATAAAGGAGTGGTTCTGCAGGTGGGACCACAGACCACTTCTCAGTACCTATGCTTTCTTGCTGATGTTTTGGTCACTTTTGAATGTTGGTGGTGCTTTCACACTCGTGGTAGCATGAGACGGACTCTACAACCCACACAAGTGGCTCAGGTAGTGTAGCTCATCCAGGATGGCACATCAATGCAAGCTGTGGCAAGAAGGTTTGCTGTGTCTGTCAGCGTAGTGTCCAGAGCCTGGAGGGGCTACCAGGAGACAGGCCAGTAAACCAGGATATGTGGAGGAGGTTGTAGGAGGGCAACAACCCAGCAGCAGGACTGCTACCTCTGCCTTTGTGCAAGGAGGAGCACTGCCAGAGCCCTGCAAAATGACCTCCAGCAGGCCACAAATCTGCATGTGTCTGCACAAACGGTTAGAAACCGACTCCATGAGGATGGTATGAGGGCCCGACATCCACAAATGGGGGTTGTGCTCACAGCCCAACACCGTGCAGGACGCTTGGCATTTGCCAGAGAACACCAGGATTGGCAAATTCGCCACTGGTGCCCTGTGCTCTTCACAGATGAAAGCAGGTTCACACTGACACATGTGACAGATGTGACAGAGTCTGGAGACACCATGGAGAGCAATCTGCTGCCTGTAACATCCTTCAGCATGACCGGTTTGGCAGTGGGTCAGTAATGGTGCGGGGTGGCATTTCTTTGGAGGGACACACGGCCCTCCATGTGCTCGCCAGAGGTAGCCTGACTGCCATTAGGTACCGAGATGAGATCCTCAGACTCCTTGTGAGTCCATATGCTGGTGTGAAGCTATGGACCGGCCCGCCCATTCCCCAGACCTGAATCCGATTGAGAACATCTGGGACATCATGTCTCGCTCCATCCACCAACGTCACGTTGCACCACAGACTGTCCAGGAGTTGGCGGATGCTTTAGTCCAGGTCTGGGAGGACATCCCTCAGGTAACCATCCGCCGTCTCATCAGGTGCATGCCCAGGCATTGTAGGGAGGTCAAACAGACACGTAGAGGCCACTCACAATACTGAGCCTCATTGTGACTTGTTTTAAGGACATTACATCAAAGTTGGATCAGAATCAGAATCAGAATCAGAAAAGCTTTATTGCCAAGTACGTTTTTGGACATACAAGGAATTTGTTTTGGCGTAGTCGGTGCAATACAATACAAATTAAACAGTATAAACATATCTACAATATAATATAAATATATGTGCACAGTTTTAAGTGAGTGAGAGTAAATATAGAGCAGTATAAGATGCAAGAGCAATACAACAGTGCAGGTGATCATTGTGCAAGTATGGCAGTGCAAGTAAAGCAGGAGTCCATGCTGAACGTTAATGTAACGCATAGAGTTACAAGTTACGGGTGTCCTGTCAGCAAAAAAAGGGGGGGTGTGGGTAAAAGGGAGAGTGTCAAGGTGGTTTCCGGGCTTTGTTAACCAGGCTGGTGGCAGATGGGAAAAAACTGTTCTTGTGGCGTGAGGTTTTGGTCCGGATGGACCGCAGCCTCCTGCCAGAGGGGAGAGTCTCAAAGAGTCTGTGACCAGGGTGGGAGGGATCAGCCAGAATCTTCCCTGCCCGCTTCAGGGTCCTGGAGGTGTACAGTTCCTGGAGCGACAGTAGACTGCAGCCAATCACCTTCTCAGCAGACCGAATGACACGCTGCAGCCTGCCCTTATCCTTGGCTGTAGCAGCGGCGTACCAGATGGTGATGGAGGAGGTGAGGATGGACTCAATGATGGCTGTGTAGAAGTGCACCATCATAGTCTTTGGCAGGTTGAATTTCTTCAGCTGCCGCAGGAAGAACATCCTCTGCTGGGCTTTCTTGATGAGGGAGCTGATGTTTGGCTCCCACTTGAGATCCTGGGAGATGATGGTTCCCAGGAAGCGGAAAGATTCCACAGTGTCAATTGTGGAGTCACAGAGGGTGATGGGGGCAGGTGGTGCTGGGTTCTGCCTGAAGTCCACAACCATCTCCACTGTCTTTAGAGCGTTGAGCTCAAGGTTGTTCTGGCTGCACCAGTCCAACAGATGGTCCACCTCCCATCTGTACGCGGACTCGTCACCATCAGAGATGAGTCCGATCAGGGTGGTGTCGTCCGCAAACTTCAGAAGCTTGACAGACTGGTGACTGGAGGTGCAGCCTGTAGTGGGTTTTTCCACTTTAATTTTGTGTGTGATTCCAAATCCAGGCCTCCATTGGTTAATAAATTTGATTTCCATTGATGATTTTTGTGTGATTTTGTTGTCAGCACATTCAACTTTGTACAGAACAAAGTATTCAATGAGAATATTTCATTTATTCAGATCTAGGATGTGTTTTTTGAGTGTTCCCGTTATTTTTTTGAGCAGCGTATTATACTTCTGGTCAACTAGGGGAGTTGTCCCTCTTCCACTGTATAATTTATCTCATTTAAAAATCTTCCCAGATGAATAGGCATAATGTGTGTGCTTTCCTAATCTTTCAGTTTGGTGGTTTGTAGTTGTAATTATGGGACAGACTGGCTAAGCTCTGAATAACGGTTGATCAGTGCCAATATAAGTAACTTCTGCCCATGCAGTTAGCACAGCAACATGTACTTTGCTGTATTGCAGAAAAAAAGTCAAACAAGCATGCAGCCATACAAAAATGTACAAGGTGCACACACAAGTAATACAGTGTGGAAAACTAGAAGTATTTGATACATTGCTGATTTTGCAGGTTTTCCCACTTGTAAAGCATGTAGAAGTCTTTAATTTTTAGGTACTCTTCAACTGTGAGCAACAGAATCTAAAACACAAATCCAGAAAATTTACATTGTGTGATTTTTAAGTAGTTCATTTGCATTTTGTTGCATGATATAAGGATTTGTTCACCTAACAACCAGTAAGAATCATGGCTCTCACAGGCCTGTTAAGAAGCCCTCCTGTTCTCCACTCATTACCTGAATTAACTGCACCTGTTTGAACTCGTTATCTGTATAAAAGACACCTGTCCATACACTCAATCAAACCAACTCCAACCTCTCCACAATGGTCAAGACCAGAGAGCTGTGTCAGGACATCAGGGATAAAATAGTAGACCTGCACAAGGATGGGATGGATTACAGGAAAATAGCCAAGCAGCTTGGTGAGAAGGCAACAACTGTTGGTGCAATTATAAGAAAATGGAAAAAGTTCAAGATGACTGCCAATCTCAGTTTGTGGCTCCATGCAAGATCTCACCTTGTGGAGCAATAATGATCATGAGAAAGGTGAGGGATTAGCCCAGAACAACATGTTAAGGCCTAGACAATGACCTGAAGAGAGTTGGGACCACCATCTCAAAGAAGACTATTAGTAACACACTACCCCGCCATGGATTAAAATCCTGAAGGTCCCCCTGCTCAAGCCAGTGCATGTCCAGGCCTGTCTGAAGTTTGCCAATGACCATCTGGATGATCCAGAGGAGGAATGGGAGAAGGTCATGTGGGCTGATAAAACAAAAAGAGAGCTTTTTGGCCTAATGTCCAATCCCAATGTTTGAAGGAAGAAGAAGGATGAGTAAAACCCCAAGAACACCAAATGACATTTTATGGAGATGCTTTTCTGTTAAGGGGACAGAAAGACTGCACCGTATCAAGCGGAGGATGGACGGGGCCATGTATCGGGAGATCTTAGCCAACAACTTCCTTCCCTCAATAAGGGCAATGAAGATGAGTCATGGCTTGGTTCCTCAGCAGGACAACGACCCGAAGCATCTCAAGGTCCTGGAGTGACCCAATGATAGCCTTGAAACCTGAAAGATCTGAAGAAGATCTGTATGGAAAAGTGGTCCAAAATCCCTGCTGCACTGTGTGCAAACCTCTTCAAGAACTACAGAAAACATCAGATATCTGTAATTGCAAAAAAAGGTTTCTGTACCAATGTTAAGTTTTGTTTTCTGATGCATCAAATACTTATGTCATGCAATAAAATCCAAATTAATTACTTAAAAATTACACATTGGATTTTCTGAGTTTTTGTTTTAAATTCTGTCACTAACAGTTGAAGAGTACCTATGATAAAAAATTAAAGACTTCTACATGCTTTGCAAGTGGGAAAACCTGCAGTCTGTGTATCAAACACAGACTGCAGGTTTTCCCACTTCCCAGTTCTCCTCACTGTTTATCATTTGCTTGAGCAACTGGAAAAATGTTCTATTTGACTTGTTTAGACATGGGAAAATTGGTCTTGAAAGGGCACAGCTTTAAACTAATCTTTCTCTACTAAGAGTACTGTTGCTGGTCATGAGCAAAATACAGCCTACATATGACTATTCCTTGCACTTCTAAAATAATGTTGTCTCCCTTCTTTACATCTTTCCTACTTTCTGGTTTGTTTGGTTTCAGATAAAACTATCACTGTTGCCTTACAAAAAAAAGTTCTGCAATGGTAAAAATGCAAACATATCACACCTATCTCTGTGTTTACATAATATTGTCTGTCTTTTCCATATCTCATCATTGTTCTAAGAGAACTCACACAAAGAATGTATGTACATACCGGACAAAGATGGGAAGATTTTAATACTGACACACTCCTACAATGGTGCACTAATGGGGCTAGCAGGTGGTGAATCTATAAAGAGACAAATCTGGTGAGATAATGCTGGAGACTTAAGTCTATGTAAAAATATATATTTTGCTTAGACACAAACCTGTACATGTGTTGCTGTGTGAGCTGTGCATGTCTGCACAGAATTCCTGACTGAATCTTAACTGTGATCCATCAAGGAAAAATGCTGCTGTACTCTGACTTATCAGGTTGTGACACTATTTGATTCTGAGTTGGCAAAGCAGCTTTTGTAGACTGAAAACACACTGGTAGCTACTACAAATATTGTAATCTGTGTGGAACCGGGTTCTAAACATTGCACCTAAAAGTTTCACTGAAGTTGAATGTGCATATATTTAATATGGACATTTTTAAAGTACCTCTGCTCTGCATGCCGTGCGCAATTGTATGACGCCAGAAAGCAGAGAATAGATTGATTCCATACCAAATGTGTGTTGTGGATGTTGATGGGATCAGTATCTTGCTTCTCATCTTGCTTTATTGCTGTTTCTCTCTTAGTTCCCACAGCGGCCTTGACCTTGTATTGCCTCTCCCTGCTAAGCAGTTGATGGGTGGTGGATGCAGCGGTTGGGAACATTAAAGCAGCTCGAGTCTGGCTTTTCACAAGGTCATTGAATCTGCATTATGGTGGGCTTTCATTAACACAAGTAACCTCTGACAGTTTTTACCACTCACAAAGCAAGTCACATAAACGTAAGCAAGCACACAGGCAAGAAGATTCACGAAACTTATGATGCATGCACATCAGAATGCACATACAAATATACTGTCTGACACATGATGTGGGTAATAGCTCCTTATCTTAAATATTTCAATAATTAGTCTCTTTTTATAGAAAATTCCTGATGTTAACTTTACTGTTATTTGCCATTGTTTCATAAAAAACTGGGTCTGTCTGCTTCCAGTGTGAGAGGGAGAAAAGCCAGAGATAAACGGTCAATGCATGTTTCACCATTGCCTTCATCGATGGAAATCAAAAAGTTTTGGAGTGTTGGAAAAAATAGATTAAAAAACTAAAATTGTTTAGAATATGATTTTTTGTGTTGTTAGTTTGTTATGGGCTAAATGAATGAAAAAAAGTATTGTACAAAGGAAGACAATATTAGGTCCTCTTACAGAGTGATACTTGTATTATCATAAGAGTCCACTAAAACAGGCAATGAATGTCTAGAACATAAAGCTTCCACTTCTACACTAGCAAATCATATACAAGTAGTATATTGTGATTCAGTGAAACAACAAGGGCATGCCTGAATCGGTCTTTTTTTATCCTAAATCTTGTGATAATTCCACCCGCTGTTGTCATCGTCAGGGTGCATACATGCATGTTCTGAAAAACAAAACAAAAAGATATGCTCCACATGTTACATTTTGAGATGGTTTTCTTAGATTTTAATCACAATAGCTTATAGCAGTTGCAGTTGGTAGCACTGTTGCCTTTCAGCAAGAAGGTCCTGGGTTTCAATTTTAGCCTGGGGTCTTTGTGCATGAAATTTGTATGTTCTCCCCATGCATGTGTGGGTTCTCTCCAGGTACTATAGCTTCCTCTCACAGTCCAAAAACATGACCGTTAAATGGTATCTGTAAATTGTCCCTGTGTGTGTGTGTGTGTGTGTGTGTGTGCTTATCCAGTATGTCTCTGTGTTGCCCTGTGATGAACTGCAGACATGTTCAGGGTTTACCCCACCTCTTGACCAATGACCACTGAAGATGGGCAGCACCTCTCCCGTGACCCTGCATGGACAAGCGGGTATAGAAAATGGATGGATGGATAGTTTATAGTTAGGGTGGCTTACGTTACCCTGAGCAGATTCTGCTACACACTTAAACTGCAGCATGACATACTGACCACCTTTCTCACTTTGCTATTTTCTTCTAACACTTTCCATTAATGCTTTATTTGTGCTTATTGTTGCCATTTATTTTGTGTTATCTCTCTGATTATTTTCTCCATAGAAGTGACACCTGGCCTGGTGTCACAGTGCTTAGCTGTGTCACCTTCTTTGAAGGAGCCATCTGCTTAGCTATTGCTGCCAATAACTTTATTTCACTCTATAGATCATACACTTGGCTTAGTTTTTCAGTGGTTAACTGCTTTTCATCCCTTTAGATTGTACTACTGGCTCAGAATTTTGGTTTAGCTTCTGTTTAGCTGTGTTTTTGTCTTGGAAACAGTCACTAAAAGTGCTTCCGCTGTTTTTTGTTTTTTTTTCCGCCTGCCCTGTCTTTGTAAATCTCCAGTTGGTCGAGGCAAATTGTCATTCATATTGAGCTGGTTTCTGCTGGAAGTCACAGTTGCTGGATGCAAGCTCAGTTTTGAGATTGCTGAAAAGTTAACACTCGATGCAAACGACCATTCACTGTTCCATAATGTTTGCACAGTATAAAGAATAGCTGCAAATTCAGACTCAGTGCAGTTGGCTGGGCCTCCATAAGATAAATAACTGGCATTATGAAATAAATTTAAGTATATTGTGATACAAAGGGCTGCACAGTGGCACAGGTGGTAGCCCTGTTGCCTTGCAGCAAGAAGGGTTCGACTGCATGGAGTTTTCATGTTCTCCCCGTGCATGTGTGGGTTCTCTCTGGGTACTCTGGCTTCCTCCCACAGTCTAAAAACATGACTGTTAGGTTAATTGGTTTCTCTAAATTGCTGTAAATGGGTGTATGCATTGTTGTTTGTCTTGTTTGTCTCTATGTTGCCATGAGATGGACTTGCAACCTGTTTAGGGTGTACCCCCTGACTGCTGGAGATAGGCACCAGCTCCCCCACGACCCTATACGCAAGAAACCGGTACAGAAAATAGAGGGATGTGGTATAAATACAATCATATTAAAATGCATGTAAATTAATTTGAATCTGTCTATGATTGATCTGGTTTTACACAGTATGTAAATTGAATTTAATTTAATAGAACTGGATTGGTTTAAACTGAATTTTGTATATAGCTTGACATATAAGCTTGACTGCTTAGTCAATCAATTAATATGGACGGCATTAAATTGACCTCTGGTAATAAAGTAAAAAACCCTGGAATTATTTTTGATCAGGACATGTCATTTAAATTCCATTTTAAACAAGTTTCTAGGATTTCCTTCTTTCACCTCTGGAATATTGACAAAATGGGAAATATCCTGTCCAAGAGTGATGCTGAAAAACTAGTCCATGCACTTGTTACTTCAAGGCTGGACTATTGTAATTCTTTACTATCAGGATGACCACAAAATGCAGTTAAAAGCCTTCAGCTAATCCAAATTGATGCAGCAAGAGTTCTAATGAAAATTAAAAACAGAGATCATATTTCTCTCTTTGGCTTCCCTTCAATGGCTCCCTGTTCTCTCAAACCCCCCAGTCGGTCATGGCAGATGGCCGCTGACACTGAGCCTGGTTCTGCTTGAGGTTTTGTTGTGATTATAAATATGAATATATAATTTAATATTTAATATTAATACTTTAGCATTTTATCAACACTTTATTAATATTTCGGTCTGTTAAGGGTTGTCCTGTGAATACCAGCCCAGTAAGGAGATGGTATTAGGACAAAATAGAAAGGTGTGAGACGAGCTCTGACATTGTTGAACAGCAAAACTCTGTACACACATGGAATGAATTTACACAATTTCTTAAAATACAAGAATTTATTAACAAAAATAAGTCAACTCAAAGTCAAACATATTTCAATCAACAAACTCTTCACTATGCTAAAACAATCCAACTAAACTACCAAGCAGAATAAAAGAATAAGGAAGACTAATGGGCTATGAACAATATAAACAAGCTGATCAAAGATGGTTGAAAACCATGACCGAAAGAGTGATACAACATTACCATACAATGTTATTTATTTTGAAAGTCCCAGAAAAGTTCTTACTGGCCCATTATGTTGTATCCATGGCTGGTGTCCTAACAGTTTCTTCCTGTTAAAAGGGAGTTTTCCTCTCCACTGCTCCACTGTCACTACATGCATGCTGAGTATGAGTAATTGCTGCAAAGTCGATGCCATCGATTGTCCACTGTCTCTACATGCTCATCCATGAGGAGTGAATACTGCAAGTCCCTGCCTCAATGCAATCCGTTGGGTTTTCTTAGATAGAAAAACTCTTGAATAATAAACTGAATCTGACTGCACTGTCTGATAGTTAGGATTAATTGGAATGTATGCACCTGATTTGAAATCTGTATGATTGAATCGACTTTGCAAGTGCCTTGAGATGATATGTGTTGTGAATTGGTGCTATTTATATAAAACTGAACTGAATTTAAATTACACACCACCATCAGACTGAAAGTGCCAAACTGGACATGAAACATTAATTTGTCTTCTATACCACTTATGCCATAGTGGGTCACAGGGAGCTGGTGCCTATCTCCAGCAGTCTACGGGCGAGAGGCGGGGTACATCCTGGACAGGTTGCCAATCCAGCGCATGGCAACACAGAGACATACAGGACAATTCACACCTAAAGTTAATTTAGAGAGACAATTAACCTAACCGTCATGGTTTTGGACTGTGGGAAGAAGCCAGAGTACCCGGTGAGAACCCACGCATACACAAGGAGAAGATGCAAACTCCATACAGAAAGACCCCCGGCCGGGACTCAAACCCAGGACATTCTTGGTGCAAGGCAACAGTGCTACCAACTGACTCACTGTGCAGCCCACTAAACTAGAAATGTTTTTCTTTAGCAGGAAAGTGTAAACACATTAACAGATTTATCTTGGAATTGCTCAAGAAGTGAAAAAAATAGCATGGAATGTGAGCAGGAATAATGCAAATAAAAGACTTTTGCAAGTACTGAATAAAAATGGTCAAATAAAAAAATAAGGGCAGTATAAAACGTTGGTGGGTCATGCAAACAAATAAACAAGTTTGGAGCAAGATTGCCCTCTTAAAATATTAAAACAAATAATTTATACTTTTGAGTCTGTACCTATAGGAGCTGTTTTAAAGAGGATAATTTTTTGTTGTCAAATGAAGAAGTCAATATATGTGTGATGTGGGAATTATATCTTCACACATATCCTGTAACATATGTAGATTAGTGCCAATTGTAAGTCAATAAAGGATTTTTTAATATTCTGTAATTTGTCATCTACAGAAGCCCTAAAAGGCAAGCGGAAACCAAGTGAGCTCATCATGTACTCCAGAGGTAGATTGTGTTTGTTATTTCACTTGTGGGACAAACAGAACTACTTATAATATTATATTATTTCACCACCGAACAAAACAAAATGTGGCTGAGAAGTCAAAGGAGAATAGACATTCACTGGTTAAAGTTGTCTAAATTTAGACAGAATGCATGGACTACAAAAGGTTGGATGTTGAATATATTGCTCAAGCCCAAATAAAAAACATGCTCAGGTCAACTTTAAAATAACCTTTAAAAAGGTGTCTATGGATATCTAGTCTTTTCTAGGATTAGTCCTATAAAACTGCTGGGCCTTGTATTGTTTATGTGTTATGCAGAATCAGATGCTGTTGTTCGAAGAATGAAAGCAAGGTCTATTTGTCACTATGTCCCGTGAACATTTACGTTTCCAAGAACTCCCGTAATGTTTTCTTATTGTCTTTTACTGTATAATTAAATATGGGGGTAGATGATGAAGAATAGAGAGGAGAGTAGGATGAATTTATACATCATTATTGTCCATCTAGGTTGTCCATAACTAACATTTTATTCCACTGCTTGTTTTGTAAAACAAACACATACATAAATAATTTCTCTAAAAGATTTCCTTGAATAACGAAACTCTGTATATGTAAAACAGTAAAAACAGTACAGATACCTAATGCCTAATATGAAACATATAGAAGCTAAAGGGGCTCAAATACTGGGGCATCAGTTGGATACACATCTTAGCCCAGAGCTACCCCAGCAACCAGCAATACCAGTAATAACGTGGCAAATCCAGAGAAGAGGTCACACCAAAGGCATCTGTCAGGACTATTGAGCTTCCTGGCCAAAATAAAATTTACACCCTTAACACAAACAAAAACAGGTACATAGAATAAATTGGCATATGGGCCATTCAGAACACAGTGACCTGTGCTATTTATAGTGAAAGATACTGAGGCTAATTTGGAAACTTTCGAAGAAAGCAACCTCTATCTACACAGCAGTTAAATGTCTAACATAACTTCGCAAATGCAAGCACACATGCACACAAAGCTTCTCAACAGAGTATAGAGAATACACAATAAACCTGTGTGCACTCAGATGCCAGATGTCTCATTGCACTGGCAGGTGTCAGGTTGTCCTTGCAGACAGACAAGCATGAAGGATGCAGAAATAAGCTCACATTCATTCTCCTTTACTCCATATTTTATCATCTAACACATGCATGAACACACTTCATCATCATCCATTTAAGTCAAGAGGAAGTGTACATAGGGTACCAATCAAGAGATTCTGTCAAGGTTTTGTCTGACATATATTCAAAACTAAGATCAATCTATGCATGTAATCTTTATATTTTACTGCATAAATGTTAATTTGTTTTATAACATCAATAATAATGCTGGAGTCCTAGGTCACAGTTGTTACAACCCCAATTCCTGTGAAGTCAGGAAGTTGCTTAAAATGTAAATAAAAACAGAATACAATGATTTGCAGATTATATTCAAGCTATATGCAATTGAATACACAACAAAAACAAGATATTTAATGTTTAAACTGATAAACTTGTTTTTCACAAACATTCACTAATTTTGAATTTAATGCTTGCAACACATTCCAAAAATGTTTGAAGCCATTGGTCTCAATTAGAAAAAGGTGCATTGCTCCCTGATGGGTTGGGGGTCAGTCAATGCCTCAGACAACCGAGTTCATGCATTTGGGTGTTATGTTTACAAGTTCACAAATGATGGTAGCATGGAGCGAGAGCAGAATATGCAGATTGGAGGACTATACGAGTGCTATTCTTACCTGTCAAGGTGAATAAATAGCTGTTCTGACCCTCATAAGTGGTAATGAGATTTGGAACGCCACAGAAAGAATGTAACCTAGGATACAAGCAGCTAAAATGAGAACACTCCATAGGGTGGCTGGACTCAGCCTTTGATAAATACCGTAAGATGTTTTTTCATCTGAGGCGAGTTCAAAATAGAGCTGTCCAGAGGGAGTGAGTTGAGGTGGTTTAGGCATCTGATCAAAATGCCTCATCAAAGCCTCCCTTTGGAGGACTTTTGGGCATGTCCCACTGGGAGGAGATCCTGAACTGGGGTTGAGGAACTAAATATCCCCTTTAGTCTTGGAACACCATGGTTCCTCAGAATGTGCTGGAAAAGGTCGCTGCAGAGAAGTGTGTCTGTGTTTCTCTCCTAGAGCTGTTACTTCCATGATCTGATCTCAAATATACAGATGAAAACCAATGGATGTATGTCTTATGTTGATACCTGTTTAGTGACAAGCAGCAATGATGCACACACAAAAGTACTGTTCAGAAATTAGATTGCAGCTCTGTGTTATGTTACATGACTAGCCTCCCTTGAATAAAACTAACTTAAGTAAAGCTTATCATCCTTACTTCAAAGTGATTTCAGATATCTGTGAGGGTAAGAAGAAAAAGCATTGTGCTGTGATGCTATAAATGTTTCATTTCGTGGCAGTGAGTAAGATACTTTGATGTAAGCTCTTCCTCGCTTACTCCTTGCAGTTTTAAAGTATGTATATGCAAAATGCATTGAATAAGCTGTCAGTGGTTCTTTCTCGTTAAACTGTAATTAGGTAGTTTGGTGTGAGGTCAAACCCTTCCCAGTCTTCAGACTTCATGGCCTGTCAAGGTTCAGCTCTAATTAACATTAATTATGGATAACAGAGAGGGCCTTTGTTGCTTTGGTCAATAGGATTGGCCTTTAATCGAGAGACTTGTCTTGAACGTGTCTTTTATGCATAATACCTAGAATACCTACAATACCTAGTCAGACTGCAGGTAGTCAATATATAAATGGGCTGATTGCCACAAGCCTTCACTGCCTAACCAAACATACATTGGTTATGTAAAGCCACCATCTAAACCTTTTTTAGTTTCAACTAGATGTAGCTTCGTAACTCTGCACTATGGGGGCATTTCTTTCCTTTTTTATCTCTCCTACTTTATGCTGTCCTTCTCCCTATACAGTGGTTTGAGACGGAAAGAAAAACACTAATCCCTGCTCATCCTTCCACTGTATTTTTCAATATCATATGTCTTTCTTTATTTACCCAGTACTACCTTACAACAGGAATGTTAGTTTATCTATTAATAGAGAGAGATAAACCACAGCCATGGCAAGACAGTCCAAGCTGTCTCTCATGCTACACAAACACACCTATACACTCATTAAATTCTCATCGCAGCCCTCTAAATTATATAAGCTTGAATATAAGCTTTAATGAAGCAGATGGGAAAGTAAGTGAGTCTGTCCAAAAGTTGCCCCAGCCCCTAAAGTTAAAACCAAAATGTTTCTTTAAAATCAATAAGCATCTGGTCCAAAAACCAAAATCAATGCCAGGGTCAAGTGGAAAGGGTGGTGCACAAGGGCTTCATGCACATAATAAACCTCAAGTTATATGCATTGAATTTTCAATTTTCAATGAAGAGACCTTTATGAGACTGGACGCCATCTTTTAGCATCCCTAAATTGCCATTTACTGCCTTGAAACCTGCAAAAATCCATGAAGACTTATTGAGATTAGTGGATATTAGTTTCATGCTTTTATTTGGCTCTGGTAGAGCATGGAGCCATTGGCATTCTTTGTGCTTCTGCTGGTTAACTTCCCAGCAGTCACTCAAAGTTCTGAATTGTATGGATCATTTTCACTAATTTCTGTGGGTAGTTACTCACACCACAGGCCTTCATTTTATGGCCTGCTGCTACACCAGAGATTCTTTGTGCTAGGGAAGCTCAGTCATAAAAGGCCTACAGATTCTGCTTTAAAAGGAAATGATGATGATTGCTAATGGGAGCTATGCTACACTGATGAACATTGCCTAGAGAGTCTTTAAAGCTAATATGGTCCAAAAAAGTGCAATAAAAACCAGAGGGCAGCATGTCCACCAAGGAAGAAAAAGGAGTCCACAAAAAGGTATGATGAATCAGGCTTTAAACAGCATAACAAGTGACAGAAGAACACAGGAGTTTATTGAAAAACTAACAAAAATGTTTGCTGTGATTTGGTAATTACAGATTGGCTTATTAGAAACAAGTCAAATTAAAGCTCCTTTAAACCAATTTTCTTTCCAAAAAATAAATTTTTGGAAGCCAAAACTTTACAACTATGTAATGTTTTTTGCAGCTTCTAATACAGAAAAAGCCACTCTGCAAATGTGACTGGGAATGTGATGAATTACTACCACATCTAACCACAAAGCAGGCCATTTTCCTGTAAATTCAAAGCCATCCCAGATCCTCATGTTCCTTCTCCCACAACACCACTCTTCCGGGAGGAACATTCTCTGAGCCCAGTGAGCTCTAGATAAAAAACTAAGGGAAATGGCAGCCCCTCTAGTAATATCCGCACCTGGGACTCAGCCACTACATCTGCTGGCCAGCCAGCTTCTATGCACGCAGTCTCATGGGGGAACCTTGCAGGAAGAAGATCCAGGGTGAGTGGAGGTCAAAGCATCCAAACAAGTACCAAATCCAGCATTTATGTTCCTAAACCTCCTCTCTCACAGTAGATTGTCATTGATTTGACCGATAAATTTGTGTTCTTTGATTCTTACCCATTTTTCGCTCTTTTACCTGTTCCTCCATTACCTAATTACATCTTTGGGTGTAACATCCAATCAAACAGCTATATTCCATTAGTTCTGCATTGTTTCATGATGTTTTTCTTTCCAACCCATCTATGGCTGTGACACCAGGTACTTCCAGCCTAATCTCCCTTTTTGTTCTAACTTTTCTGAAACAAGATGTAGGTGTGTTCTTGTTCTAGAATAACATCCATCTGTACTGAGCTTGTGGTTATTCATCGTAATCTTAGTAATAATGATGTAAGTTGACCATCTACTCGTACCATCTTCCCTGTTGCTGCTGACAAAAATTCATCCCTATAGCATTATTCTGCTACCAGATGTTTCACCTTAATGATTTGCAGGGTTAGTTTTCTGTCACACAGTGTTTTGCATGTTGGCCAAAATGTACATTTTTGGTATCATCTGAGCAGAACAACTTGTTCCACGTGTTTGCTGCTTCCCCTCAGTGTCTTTAAACTACAAACAGGCTTTGGGATGCCTTTCTCTAAACAAAGCAACCCTAAAATTTTTATTGTTGTTCCAAAAGGCTGGACTTGCGAATAATGCCCCTGTTCCACTGGTACCTATTCAGCACAATTCTGCATGGCTGTACACGCTTTTTAGACTTTTCCATTAATAACTGTTATGTAGAACTGTTATTAATTTTTATCCTTGGTTGGATGCGGTTCCAACCGTGTCAAGTGCTGAAATTGCGACATCAGAAGACTCTCGGCCACTGATTGGGTAGGGGGCGGCGTCACTGGTCACTACTATATTTAACCGTTAAGTCATTGTATGCTGGGCTTATTGTGTATATGACCAAAATAGCAAATTAACATTAAGAAGAGTTAGCTTACCCTCACATGTTCTCTAGCTT
The DNA here is from genome assembly GCF_021462225.1 of Girardinichthys multiradiatus. Taxonomy (NCBI): domain Eukaryota; kingdom Metazoa; phylum Chordata; class Actinopteri; order Cyprinodontiformes; family Goodeidae; genus Girardinichthys; species Girardinichthys multiradiatus. Next base: position 22,106,362 of record NC_061799.1, read on the forward strand.
GTACCCTTTAGTATGATACCACTCCATGGCTTCCCATTATCTCCTGTAGTTCTCCAGGGTGTTAATCTTGCCGCCCTCAGACGTCTCTGGCTCTGTTCTTTCACTGACAACAGCTATAAATTGAGCAGCATATACTCCATTGTTGTTTTGCTTGTTTAACTACAAATGACATCACATTGTTTTTCGGATTGTGGTGTCGCCTTGATATTCAACTGTAATGTAAAGGAAAATGAACCAAACCGTGTAAAGCTGACCCGACCCGAGTCAAGTAAAGTAGTTACTAATGCAATTAATACATTTTCTGTTTTTGCTATTTAGATCTTCCACCTTTCATTAAATGTGTCTTTGTTTGGTTCTCGTTTTCTTGATAAGTCAACCAACCATCCTGACAGATGTTGGTGGAAGAATTGTATTTCCAAGGCTGAATGATTCACTTAATAATGCAGAGCACAAACCTTTAGCTCAGTCCCATGATTATCTTCCTATCCTCCTGTGTAATTTATGACCTGCTTTATACTCACCTATTATAGACTCTTTAAATCCCATACCATAGTTTTAACGATATAACTTTTAAAACTTCAGTGGAAACAGGTATAAAACATACTTCAGATAGAACAGCTTTTTAGTTTCTAAAATATTTCATTGTTCTACGGTTTCTAGTTGTTGCCATTCCATTTCTTAATAACATGTTGACATGTGCCTTACGTCCCTGATGTTATTTAAAAGACACCATCTGGAGTTAGGTCTATGGAAGGAAGCATATGTCTGAATAACAGAGCGGGATTTGAGCAAATACAATGCAGATTAGCTAACATTTCTGTAAAGCTTAATTCCAGAGCAGTTACAGTATATTTGTTATTGTGTCTGTCATGGAGTGACATTTTGGACTTGTTGGTGTATTTTGTAATTTTGATTCTCCTTATGGCTCTTTGTTTATTTCTTAAGTTATTGTTTCTATGTTCCCCTCTAGTTTCTCTGTTTACTTTAGTTCATAGTTATTCTAGTTCTTTATTTCCTCCTCTGATTTATTCTCTTGCTTAGTTTGTGTTTTCTGTTTCAGTCCTTTCACCCATCCTCAGCCTTTGTATTTGTTTCACCTGTTCCTTGTCACACCTGTTCCTTGTTTCTTTGATTACCTGCCTTTTGTTCCCCTCTCTGCTCTGTGTATATTAGTTGTTCTGTTTGTTTAGTTCCTCGCTGGTTCCTTGTTTCTATGTTGGTGATGTCTATGCTTCGTTTATGCTACGCCACGTTTCTATGTCTATGTTTTGTTCATGCTTCGTTTTGCCATACTACCTGGAGTGTGGAATAAATTATGATGCGGCTACCGAGCTCTGTTCTGCGTTTTGGTCCGACCCACAGTCCTTCCCCGACAGTGTCATTTTATTGTAAAATGTAAACTGAAAGTAATTTAGTATTTTTATTAGTAATTTACTATTACTTAATTTAGTAACCCTAACCCCTTGGTATCTGGGGAGAACCAGACATGATGGACATGATAGCAGAACCGGCTGTTAGAAAATCTTACTATATAACTGTCAGTTTTTTGCATATTTGTTCTTCAGTATAAGCAATAAAGCAGCACTATTTCACAGAATTTCCATTTGTGAACCTGTTGTCCAATTCACTAACAAACAACCAGTGGTCATTTTGTGATCTTATTCTTTGTTTTTATACTGTGCCTTTTTGACAAATTCAGGCAAAATCCTTTATTGGCTGTCTTTTTTGCAGATTTACACATAAAACTGTAAGAAAAAAAAGAAAAAGAATGAAAAAATATCTACTTAAACCCCAGGAAACATTGTTGGCCCCATTAGAAAATGGAGTCAAAAAAGTCTTGATGTGTCTACATTTGAAGCAGCTCTTTTCCTAATGGAGAGATCATGGTCTAAACTACCATGAAAAGTGTTTTAGAGATTAATGTGCTAATGAGCTATCTAGAAATGAATAGCTTTGCAAGCAGCATCACAAATGTTCCCATGGCTAATGCGGTTAATAACCCCTGCTCACGCCACAAAATGTACTACAGAAGAGGCACTCATAGCCCCAGAGAAGAGGGATCATATGGGTCATTAAAGATTCGTTGATTTATCCCTTATGTTCGTGATTGTCGCAATGGCAATTCGAACATGACCAGACCTTGTTTAGCTGGCACACAAAGTACACCAGCATGGAGTAAGATCACAGCCAAGATCAAGGAGGGATTACAGCATACAGTCAGACTGCACTTTCTTCAAGAAAGAAACAACAGACCATATCCATAGAGTTTGAGTTCTATTTTTTTTCTATATATACAGTACTGTACAAAAGTACTGTTGCACAGTATAATAATTAATAAAGTTGGAATAATTTGTTCATCTTTTTCTCCTTCTCCATGTTTTTTTTTTTTTTTGCTGAGAAAAATAATGAAACATATATAATAAAACGTAAACTTATAATTTAATATAATAAAACTCAAGACCCTGCTTTGACGAACAGGATCCTAACCTAATAACTATCAAAGATAATTATTCACTTCCTATAATTTCCTTAGCTTTTGAACCAGTCCAAGGTGCCATAAACAGCTAAGTGGTTAAAGTCTTGTCAGTAGTGTTGGTCTCTGTTCTTTTCTTATTTCTCCATCACTTATGACCCAGGATCCAAGAAAATCAAGCCCCACGCCCTCTCTTTACTGTTCTTCCTTGAAGAAGCATCTATAGAACCAGAGCCCATCCTACCTCAGTCTTGCAGCATTGGGGCCCTCTTGTGGAATCTGGAAAAAAAATGTATGCGCCCTGCAGGAGGAACCAGATCCTGGGGAGGGTCTTCCTGGCTGCCTCTACATACTGTTATCTGTTCAATCCCAGGTAATTAATTGGGCATATTCTCTCTTGTCATCAAGGAGCCATTTGCAGTGTTGACTTCTTTGACGTTACTTCTGGTGACCCTCTCTCAATAAAGATGTCCAAGAATGTGTTTCAGCATGCTCAATCAGTGTCAGCAGTAAGAGTACTTACAGACCCCCTCAGGGCTTCTACAACCACTCCGTTACTAGCAGTCCTTGGTCTCACATTGCAATTGGTTTCTTTGGTTTTACCATCTGTCAAGACACACCTTTTCCGATGCCACAGGATCTGGAACCAAACCGAAGCTGCACTCCAACTTACTTCTGTCCAAAATAAAACAATTGCTGGCAGGAAATGCATCTCGACACCCATCTACTACCCTGGATGAGAGGTTTAGCTTTCTTTTGCTATCATCCCATATTCCATGTCTCCCAAATTAAACCTGCTCTTTCTAGCTCCTTGCCCATCGCTCCACTGCTCTCCACTTCTTGGACAGAATGAATGAGAAAACATCTGCATACTCATAACATAATCAGAAAAAGCAAGAAATAACATAAGTCCTATTTTCCTAGCAGGCAGCAGTTCCATTCTTTCTGAGTGATAGATAGTAAACTGAATCCATTGTCTGTAAAGTAGAGCTGTTAATTAACTTTTAATGAAGTCCTCTTTTTAATACAACAAAGGATGGTTAATCTTGCTTATTACCTGGACATTAGAATCTCTGCCTCAGTGAGAATCTCAAGAGTACTTGTCTTGCAACTTAACTAAGCTACAGAAAATCTATTCTACCATTTCCTTTAAACTTGCCTCCTTTAGGATTGTGAACCTTGCTTTAAAATACTTTTTAGACCCAAAATAATTTAGCTTGAAATAATGGTAACCAATCTAATGTCTTAAAAAACATGAAACACAGTGTTAGTTTTTGACTGATGTCCTTTTACTGAGATCATTACTTAAAATGTGTAGCGCCCCAGTCATGGGACAAAACATGGACTTGAACTGTACACCATTAAAGAGACTGGTAAAGACTCTAGATCTCTGGGTTCTCCATGTTAACCTACTTTTAGTACAGCCCAGGAAGGAGGAATCACTGCTGAAATACCTGTGATATCATGGAGCCACTAACAACACACTTCTCCCAGCTACACGTCTTTTTTCAATACCCCCGACAGCTGATCACACCGGGGAGAGCGTGCAAGAACCTGAATGTCTTTGAAATCCGTTGGTGAGTAACACTCTACTACTTTAAAGAACCCTTGGATCCAAAGTCAGCTACGATCTGATGTTACTGTATCTGTCAATTGAAGAACAACCACAGGTTAAGCTGTGATCTGCTGTGTGTGCCTCCAGCGTTCCTATCCAGGGTTAATTAAGGCAAGCCGCCTTAAGCCTTTTTTTCTGAGCTTCTCCAGAAAAGGAATCTGAGCCAGAGGTTTCCCCAGAAGAGATGGTGTCTCTAACCATGTTGAGTGAAGTGGCCTTCCCCCTTACTGCCTGAGAGCAGATGGAACAGGAACTGCAGCATCGCATGCCTTCCTGTGTGCTGGTCTGAGTAGCAGAGGTGACCTCTCAGGTGCTACCAAGAGCAGCAGCCACATTGCCAGACAACTCAAGCCCTTTGGACTTTCTTTACTTCTGTTCATCAGAATGGTTCACGTAAAAGGTAGTGTGTGGGGCAGAACATTTGTTTTAGGATTAAATGACCTAAATATTGTTTATTTTATAGTTTTTGGCTTTTGTTTGTGGTTCTAATGCTATTTTTATTATCTACATGAGTGCTAGCAGGCTACCGAGCCTGAGGATACAATCTAGCTTGGCTCGGTTTTCTAGTAAAACTGCCTTACTGCTGCCTCGACGAAGGCGTGCTATGGGAATCTCCTCCTTGCCAACAAAAGCAGGAAGTCTTTCCGCGCTGGCATTTTTTGCGGCAGAAGGAAGACGACAGCTTTGCTGCCGGGTGAAGGACAGGAAGAGAGAAGCCGTATCTTAGGGGACCTGTCCCCAGATGAGGAATTGCCAATCTTGAGCCATCATAAGATGACTGCGGCACTGGTAGGCCTGCAGAACGGCGCAACGTCTTCTCCGCCTCCCAAGACAGGTAAGTGAACAGGTCCAGGGTGTTTGCCTGCTGCTCATCCACGAGGTCCGTGTGTGGCAGAATAATTCTGTCAAACATGTTGTGGTGGAGGGCCCCAGAATGCAGACGAACAGGCAGTGTAACGGTGGTGAGTAAAGGATTTAATAAATAAAACTCACTTCAGCAGGTGGTGGCAAAAACATTCATAGACAGGTAGGCAAGACAAGACAGGCTTGGCATGAACAGCATGAGCTGAATGAAAAAGGGTGGGATGTATATATAAGCTTTTAACTAAGTGTTTGACGTTTTAAAGGAGACCACAAATGACTGTTTAACTAAGGGAGCGTAGAGCAATGAACGTAGAAAAGAAAAAGGGGATGGGTACCAAGATGTTAAAACTCTTCTTATTGATAGAGCTTATAGTTAAAGCTTTCTTGGTTAACCTGAGTTAACTCTATCTCTATGGGCTTAGGCTGCTGGGGGACATAATAACATATTTCCCTCACTCTGCTATATTCTCTTACTACTCTCCAATTCTGGATTGTTTGGTGTTATTTGAACCATTTTTTTTCTTTTCCTGAAAGATATATCTGGTCTGTCGTTCTGTTTAGCTGTGATACCTTCTCGGAAGGGAGCATCAGCTGGGCTACTGCTGCTGATAACTTAATGTTCTGCTGCTAATCTCCTGCTATAGATGATACACTTGACCCTGTCTTTTAGTGTTCATCTCTATCTCTTTCCTATTGACTGAGCTTTTACTGCAACTAACTGTATGTGCTCTCTTTCATTGTATAGACTGAAAACTGCATCAGAGCTTATCTGATTGGCTGTGTTTCTCTCTAGATGAAGCCACTAAAGCAGTTTATACTGCCATTAACTTTGTACTTTTATTTAACAAGAAAGTACTCCTAGATCAGTGTGTCTGTGTTTTCTTAAGTGTATGCTATGTCTTCTTCTCAAACTCCTAGTCAGTCATGGCAGATGGTCATTCACACTGAGTCAGGTTATGTTGGAGGTTTCGTCTTATAAATGGACAGTTTTTCTTCGCGCTGTCGCTACATGAATGCTTATTATTACAGATTAAACTGAATTGAATTGCTCTACCCACCTATAGTTGCTTCACTGAATGAATGACAAACATATTTTAACCAAAAATGCTACAGATACATACACACACCTACAGTTTATGTGAAAGTGTAAAGTCTTGTTTGTACACTGTTCCAATGTTATTTTCAATCTCCTGAGCCTGTTGTACTATTTATAGGTCAAGTGAATGTACAGTGAATGGTATATCTTGTCAGAAGAAGTACTTTGCCCTGTTCTAACATATATACATTATGTACTGTAAATCTTGGTTTCACAAGCTTTATGATGTGAAAAAGCGAGATTTGAAAATGTGTGTTTCTTCTGTCTGACTGTTGTTTTGAAATGATAGTTGTCTATTACAATTTTTTTAATTTAATTCCTTTAAAATGACAGAATTTGCAAATTAGTTTTTATTGTGTGTCTAATTACCAAAGTCCATTTTAAAAATTTACAAATGGTCTATTTTATTAATTATGTATTAACTAGTCCTATTCTAAGCTTTAAAAAAAACTAAAGTAGGAGCTTCTATGCAGTGTTATAGTGCCAGTTATAGAGTATATCTTATCTGCCCCAGGTTTCCGCAAATATCAATAGGTTCCCTTTAGTTATCTTGTAGCAAACTTATTTTTCTTATGCTTCTGTCATAAATGTATTAGAGGAAAAATATATTTCAAAAATAATGAAACCAAATAAAATGTTTGTTTGTTACATAAATGGCCTTACCGAGTTATACCGAGTTATAAGGTCATGAGCAAAAGTACATTTGGGCCCACCTAAGAAAATGGTTCTTGTACTTTGCCTTACTTGCCTTTTTTGAGGCTTAAGTAGGATTAACTGTAACAGCAGTTAAATTACTTACCATCAGCTGCTAGTTAGACTAGTTGAACTGTCAAAAACACCACATTTTTTTGATCAGTTTTTGCTCAAGTATTTTATTTTGTATTTTTGTTTATTTGTCCATTGCATTCTAAAAATCCCAGTACATGTACAAAATCTAAAATTTTAGTCAAGTGAAAATTTGAATATTATACAGTACAGACCAAAAGTTTGGACACACCTTCTCATTTAAAGAGTTTTCTGAAGGCATCAAAACTATGAATGAACACATGTGGAATTATATACTGAACAAAAAAAGTGTGAAACAACTGAAAATATGTCTTATATTCTAGGTTCTTCAAAGTAGCCACCTTTTGCTTTGATTACTGCTCCGCACACTCTTGGCATTCTGTTGATGAGCTTCAAGAGGTAGTCACCTGAAATGGTTTTCACTTCACAAGTGTGCCCTGTCAAGTTTAATAAGTGGGATTTCAAGCCTTATAAATGGGGTTGGGACCATCAGTCAAGCATGCTGGAGAGCTGTATTGCACACACACTATTCATCAGTGGATGTCAAGGCAGTAAGTAAGTTTTTCTTACTCAACTGGGAACTTATCACATCTCTTTATGATATGCTTAATTTATCACATTTGCATATTGTCTACAAATGACCTAGCTACACAAACGGAACTAAAATGCTTTACCTCTAAACACTTTTTTAACTTTTTGATGTATTAGATAAAGTATGAGAGAAAAATTTGCAATGCAACTGGAAATGTGATTGACTTATGGTTTTGGAGAGCTCTTTGAACCAACCTAAAACAAGAAACTTCTGAGTCTTAACCTGCCAAGGTTCCCAGCTGAGGAAATGCACACACATTTAGACCTACGTGGGCAGTGTACATGGGAGACAAAGAACATTACAGGAAACATAAAGTATACGAAGCACTGAACAAAGAGACTGGGGTTTGGAAACTATTTAATCCCTGTTCTTGTAGTGCACTGTAATTATAATTTTTTTATTTTTGAAGGAAAGAGCTCTATTTTATTTTGAGTTATTCTCTGTCACTGTAATTGTGATATTCTATACATTTTTATATTTTGTTTTGTTGTTGTGCGTTAATGCAATAAATCAGTCAGTTGCACTACCAATCATAATCCTTCTTACTCCTCAGAACCTAGGTCTTAGTAGCGCAAATCTTTAGTAGAATACAGCACAAGTGCTACATATATTTTAGAGAGATTATAGAAAAATACTAGACCAACAAAGATAACATAAAATGAGAGAAAAATCCATCTGTTTTTATGAATTATGGATAGAAAAAGAAGTGCATGTACACTGCAAGCATAATATGACTAAACCATGTACCTTGTATTACAGATCTCCTGGTGTGAAAAACTTGATCTCCATAAATCCCCAGTGTTTACCCAGTACTATAATATCTTTAGAAGATCGAGTACATACCAGTTTGTGACATAGTCCTTGCACCTTCTTAACTGTAAGCACATTTCTGTCAATGCTGAGATGGGTAACTGGGCTCAGTCTTTCTGAAATAAATGGCCTTTGATGGTTATATGGTATAAGGAAAAGTGGGTTGAAAAAATACAAAATATTAGTGACTGCAAGTCCTTACTACAGATATTCTCTCAATATAATGTGGAATATGAAAAATGAGTAACTGTTTTTGGTATAGGTTTTTACAGATGGCATTTTTCATGTTGATGTGGTGCTTACTGTTGTGTTCTTCACCATCTCCTGAGCTTTGGCAGCCATCTTCATCATCACAGTCTGCGGTGCTTCCATGCTCTTCCCCACTGCCCAGTTCTTCCCAGACGTGAATTTCAATAAGATCTGGGAACTTCTCCTGGGTTTCCTACAAAACGTATGGACTGTCAGCATGCAGTAGGGTACAATTTTAAGGCTAAACAAAAGAATAGTAGAGAAACATTTTAATTTATATTTTCGTTCAAACTGAACAAAGTAACAATACTATTCATGCAGTGACTAAGTAAATAGTTTCTATATGACAAGTCATATACTTAGTGATCAATATTGTGCTAATATTTAAAATAACAAGTGAGTGTTTCAGAAATTAAAAACAAGATGAACATCAATGTAAGACAGGAATGATTAACTATGACATTTAAAAAAAAAAACAACAGATTAAAATAGGCCAAGGGCTTGGACTATTTGACTGAGTGTGAAGAGACAGCAGAAGACAGGCACATCTTAGTTTTCTTACAGCTGGAACAAAGAAGTATAGACTGAAAAGCCAGATGTAAAAATTGAGTGAGAAGGGAAGTGAGAGTTGATTGAGAAGAGAAGTGAGGAACAGAGTTAAAATAAAATAAACAATAGGACAGAGCCATAAAAATAAAAAGGATGAAAACCTTAGGGCCATGATTAGGGCAAATTACACAGCATGAAACTGCTGCCAGACAAAAAAATTAATTTAACATGGGAACTTATATGATACTTTAAATTTTGTAAAGTACATCCTGTGTTGGAATAGGGGATAATTGTGCTTTCTTAGTTTTCCTGTGAAACATTTCTAAAGATGAAACATGGCCTCTGTTTAATGTCTAATGTTGGCTAGAGCTCAAAATGTCCTGGGGTAGATCAACGTGGGTGGTGCACAATAGCAAAGGCCCTAAGTGGTAGGATTATGTGTTCCATTTATTCCAAATCATGTTTCTAGAGAAACAATTACTCAAACAAAAAAAAATACCAAGTGTTATTTATACATGCATTTTATCTATATTACATATAAAATTGTCTGTCACTTCACACCACGACTTACAAATGTGTTGTACCTCAAGGCACAGGGACAAAAGAATAGCATGAATCCTAACTGTTGAATATATGGAACCACACACACACTTCTTGTTTTAACACTGTTGGTTGTACATTTCAATGTGAAAACACACTAATATCATTTACTGTACCAGCCCTAATGATTGACCGTCATACAGAAGAAATATCTAGTAAAAATATGTCAACTGGTGAATGTGAGGAATTGGGGTGAAGGTATCTGTGTAGAGGCATGACAAAAATCTTTGCAACTGGAACCACACCACTGACCCACACTCCTGGCAGCAATGGTGACTTGGGAATACCCCACAACAAAATCTTTCAGGGGCCTAGACATGCCTAAGTAATGTTTAGTAAGTCATGCAAATTCTTGAACAAAATCGGCAGGTGGCAGTGTTGCAGTTCTGTATGTACGGTATTTGGTAACAACCAAGAGACTACTGACATCTAAGGGAATTAGTTACTTAGTTACTACAATGAATATTCTTGAAGAGTTACCCAAAAACAAAAATACATTAAATGAACAAGTTAAAACTGTGAAAGATTAGAAGAAAACTTGTTAGCAGCTTGATTACTAAAGAAGAGCAGGGGTTGGACAATGAAACTGAAACACCTGTCATTTTAGTGATGGAGGTTTCATGGCTAAATTGGACCAGCCTGGTAGCCAGTCTTCATTGATTGCACATTGCACCAGTAAGAGCAGAGTGTGAAGGTTCAATTAGCAGGGTAAGAGCACAGTTTTGCTCAAAATATTGAAATGCACACAACATTATGGGTGACATACCAGAGTTCAAAAGAGGACAAAATATTGGTGCATGTCTTGCTGGTGCATCTGTGACCAAGACAGCAAGTCTTTGTCATGTATCAAGAGCCACGGTATCCAGGGTAATGTCAGCATACCACCAAGAAGGATGAACCACATCCAACAGGATTAACTGTGGACGCAAGAGGAAGCTGTCTGAAAGGGATGTTCGGGTGCTAACCCAGATTGTATCCAAAAATCATAAAACCACGGCTGCCCAAATCACGGCAGAATTAAATCTGCACCTCAACTCTCCTGTTTCCACCAGAACTGTCCGTCGGGAGCTCCACAGGGTCAATATACACGGCTGGGCTGCTATAGCCAAACCTTTGGTCACTCATGCCAATGCCAAACGTCGGTTTCAATGGTGCAAGGAGCACAAATCTTGGGCTGTGGACAATGTGAAACATGTATTGTTCTCTGATGAGTCCACCTTTACTGTTTTCCCCACATCCGAGAGAGTTACGGTGTGGAGAAGCCCCAAAGAAGCATACCACCCAGACTGTTGCATGCCCAGAGTGAAGTATGGGGGTGGATCAGTGATGGTTTGGGCTGCCATATCATGGCATTCCCTTGGCCCAATACTTGTGCCAGATGGGCACATCACTGCCACTACCAAACCATTCAATTCCATTTAATTCAGTTTTATTTATATAGTGCCAATTCACAACACATGTTGTCTCAAGGCACTTCACAACAGTCAGGTACATACATTCCAATTAATCCTAACCATTGAACAGTGCAGTCGGAGTTAACTTTTTATTCAAATTGGATACAAAGTTTTTCTATCTAAGGAAACCCAGCAGATTGCATCCAGTCAGTCACTTGCAGCATTCCCTCCTCCTGGATGAGCATGTAGAGACAGTGGACAGTGACTGGCGTTGACTTTGCAGCAATCCCTCATACTGAGCATGCATGTAGCGACAGCGGAGAGGAAAAACTCCCTTTTAACAGGAAGAAACCTCCAGCAGAACCAGGCTCAGTGTGAGCGGCCATCTGCCACAACCGACTGGGGGTTTGAGAGAACAGAGCAGAGACACAAAAAGAACACAGAAGCACTGATCCAGGAGTACTTTCTATGGGAAGGAAAAGTAAATGTTGATGGATGTAGCTCCTTTAGTCGTTTCACCTAGAAAGAAAGAACAGATAAACTCTGAGCCAGTTTTCAAGGTTAGAGTCTGAAAGAGAGCACATAGAGTTAGTCACAGTAAAAGCTCAGTCAATCGCCATTTCTAGGAGAGAGAAAGGCTTAAACACTAAAAGACAGGACTATGTGGATCATCGGTAGAGGGTGAGGATTAAGTTGTTGCCAGAAGAAGCTCGGACGATTCCCCTCTCCAGAAAGGTGTCACAGGTAGACAGGCCATGTGTAGCTTCTAGGAAGAGAATAGAGAGAACACTCTTGAGGACCATGTGCATCCAATGGTTCAAACATTATATCCTGAAGGCGGTGCCGTGTATCAGTATGACAATGCACCAATACACACAGCAAGCCTGGTGAAAGATTGGTTTGATGAACATGAAAGTGAAGTTGAACATCTCCCATGGCCTGCACAGTCACCAGATGTAAATACAGGTCCTTCTCAAAACATTAGCATATTGTGATAAAGTTCATTATTTTCTATAATGTAATGATGAAAATTTAACATTCATGTATTTTAGATTCATTGCACACTAACTGAAATATTTCAGGTCTTTTATTGTCTTAATATGGATGATTTTGGCATACAGCTCATGAAAACCCAAAATTCCTATCTCACAAAATTAGCATATTTCATCCAACCAATAAAAGAAAAGTGTTTTTAATACAAAAAACGTCAACCTTCAAATAATCATGTACAGTTATGCACTCAATACTTGGTCGGGAATCCTTTTGCAGAAATGACTGCTTCAATGCGGCGTGGCATGGAGGCAATCAGCCTGTGGCACTGCTGAGGTCTTATGGAGGCCCAGGATGCTTCGATAGCGGCCTTTAGCTCATCCAGAGAGTTGGGTCTTGAGTCTCTCAACGTTCTCTTCACAATATCCCACAGATTCTCTATGGGGTTCAGGTCAGGAGAGTTGGCAGGCCAATTGAGCACAGTGATACCATGGTCAGTAAACCATTTACCAGTGGTTTTGGCACTGTGAGCAGGTGCCAGGTCGTGCTGAAAAATGAAATCTTCATCTCCATAAAGCTTTTCAGCAGATGGAAGCATGAAGTGCTCCAAAATCTCCTGATAGCTAGCTGCATTGACCCTGCCCTTGATAAAACACAGTGGACCAACACCAGCAGCTGACACGGCAACCCAGACCATCACTGACTGTGGGTACTTGACACTGGACTTCTGGCATTTTGGCATTTCCTTCTCCCCAGTCTTCCTCCAGACTCTGGCACCTTGATTTCCGAATGACATGCAGAATTTGCTTTCATCCGAAAAAAGTACTTTGGACCACTGAGCAACAGTCCAGTGCTGCTTCTCTGTAGCCCAGGTCTGGGGAATGCGGCACCTGTAGCCCATTTCCTGCACACGCCTGTGCACGGTGGCTCTGGATGTTTCTACTCCAGACACAGTCCACTGGTTCCGCAGGTCCCTCAAGGTCTGGAATCGGCCCTTCTCCACAATCTTCCTCAGGGTCCGGTCACCTCTTCTCATTGTGCAGCGTTTTCTGCCACACTTTTTCCTTCCCACAGACTTCCCACTGAGGTGCCTTGATACAGCACTCTGGGAACAGCCTATTCGTTCAGAAATCTCTTTCTGTGTCTTACCCTCTTGCTTGAGGGTGTCAATAGTGGCCTTCTGGACAGCAGTCAGGTCGGCAGTCTTACCCATGATTGGGGTTTGGAGTGATGAACCAGGCTGGGAGTTTTAAAGGCCTCAGGAATCTTTTGCAGGTGTTTAGAGTTAACTCGTTGATTCAGATGATGAGGTTCATAGCTCGTTTAGAGACCCTTTTAATGATATGCTAATTTTGTGAGATAGGAATTTTGGGTTTTCATGAGCTGTATGCCAAAATCATCCGTATTAAGACAATGAAAGACCTGAAATATTTCAGTTAGTGTGCAATGAATCTAAAATATATGAATGTTAAATTTTCATCATGACATTATGGAAAATAATGAACTTTATCACAATATGCTAATTTTTTGAGAAGGACCTGTATTATTGAGCCATTTTGGGGTGTTTTGGAGGAGCGAGTCAGGAAACGTTTTCCTCCACCAGTATAACGTAGTGACCTGGCCACTATCCTGCAAGAAGAATGGCTTAAAATCCCTCTGACCACTGTGCAGGACTTGTATATGTCATTCCCAAGACAAATTGACGCTGTATTGGCCGCAAAAGGAGGCCCTACACCATACTAATAAATTATTGTGGTCTAAAACCAGGTGTTTCAGTTTCATTGTCCAACCCCTGTAGATATTCTATTATTATTAGAGTGCTTACTGCATCTTTATACTATGTGTAATGCAATAGGAAACTGCAAATTATCTTGTCTCACAGATACGTTTCTGACATTGTAACTCATTACATTTGTCATGTATAGCATTTTTAATCAATGTGAAAACATCTATCCACTCCTGAGGTGCAACTAATGTGATGTGATATAATAAAAACTGTACAAAAATGGCAGAAGTCCAGTTTTGATGAATGTGATACACTATATTGCCAAAGGTATTGGGTCACAGACCCAAATTAATTTATTCCAGTGTTTCAATGTCTGCAGGTGTATAAAACGTGATACGGAGAAGCTTGACTGGCCTGCACAAAGTCCTGACCTCAACATTCTTGAACACCTTTGGGATAATTAGAGGGGAGGCTGCAATTCTGGTTTCCTCATCTAACTATGAATACACCCCTAAATCTTGTGGAAGTTGTTTAGATAATAGTTAAAGTTGCTGTTGATGGCAATGGTGGATCCATCAAAAAAGTGAACCTTATGGATTAAGAATAGAAGTTCATGTACATGAAAAAGTAGACAGACAAATACTTTTGACTATGTAGCGTATATTAAAACGAAAGGACTTTAAAAACAAGCTGGTAAGACAAATCACTTACAAAGCAAGAAAATAAAATGGATTCACAGATTGACATCTCAGTTCAGAGTTTTGTAACATTCCCAAGAAATACTCAGCAACAATGCATAGTTATGTTTATGCAGTTTGTGTTTAAGGGTTGATTCAAATTACAACCTGTCTATTTTTGTTTCCTAAGCACATTTTGGCTTTTTGGAAATTGTAAGCTTATATTCTGTGTTCAAAACAACACCAAAAAAAGTACTTTCAGTCAGAGAGATCATAGTTGATGTCATTAACAGTAGATGTTTTGTGTATGTTTCTAACTTTACACTGCCATTTGAAGTTTTACTAGTGGGCATAAGAAAATGCTTTTACACCCAGGTAAGTGACAAATAGTCAGAAAATATCACCTATAAGAAAGATGAAATGCTTCTTAATTTCATCCAGAGCACAGTAATGGTAAACGTAGTGCCCTGTGTTAATTTTGCAAATCATTCAAATAAAAATCATATGCAATTAAATAAGTTAACAGCTATATGACATGTTGAAAAGCAGAAGCTCCTGTACCATGTAACAGTAAGTCTTAAACTTTTAATCACATCTTTTAGGGGAAGGGAAAACACAATGTCACTTCACACAGCCATGTTTAAGACATGTTAAAAAAAACAGCAAATCAATTAAGGACTATTTCATCACTATTGAAACCAAAGTAACTAATTGTGACTTGGTTGCTGTCCAAAGTGGCTCCAGCAACACAGAGAAAGAAAATGTGCCTGCGTACAAAACCTAAAACAAAACAAAAAAATCAAAAACAACAATAATAGCTCTCTTTTTGTCGTTCAAATTAGGACTATCCTACAAAGTAGATGTTTGAAGTGAAGGTAAACTATGACAGAAAAATGGAAGTGTATCTGTCTGAAAGAGAAAAGGTTATACTGTGAATATGCTGCTAGACAGGTGCTTCCAGTTATGTAAGGTGATCTGCAGCCAAGAGAGAAGTGTTTGAAAAATTAAATTCCAACCTTTCATTACTCTGGCATCTAAAGAGAATTTAGGTATTCCCAAAAGACTTGATGAAATAGTTTTCTAGTGCTGCTCATAACATGCAAACTAATTCTCTCCTCTCTTTCTTCCTAAGAATATTCTTTAGTCAAAGGATGATAGGGTTTTAGAGCATCAAAGGCTAAAGTTCTGCAAGCAGTCAACTTCTGAGTATGTCTAACACAGACACACACATTCATATTTAAATCCAGTATAATTTCCACTGGGGAGTCTAGCGTGTCTAAGTCTGCAAACAAGGACTTCTGTTCTCAAATGGAAAAATATGCTTGTGATGAAAGATGGTAAAAATCCCTTATTGATGCTCTGTGATTGTCTACTGATAGTTTGAAAATGGAACTCATTATAGAGGCTGTTGGTGATGAAACTGCATTTGCAGAAGATAAAAAGAGAAGTAAAAAAAAATATGCTGGGAACAGAAGGAAAAAATAGCAATTATTAATAATAAAAAGGTATGCCCAGTATTTCTCAGTGCCTAAAAAAATTCAAAGTCAAACTAACACACACAGTCTCACTTCATATTTATACACTGCTCAAAACAATAGAGGGAACACTTAAACACAATATAACTCCAAGTATATCAAACTTTTGTGAAATCAAACTGTCCACTTAGGAAGCAACACTGATTGACAATTAATTTCACAATCTGTTGTTCAAATGGAATAGACAACAGGGGGAAATCTTTGGCGATTAGCAAGACGAACTCAATAAAGGAGTGGTTCTGCAGGTGGGGACCACAGACCACTTCTCATTACCAATGCTTTCTGGCTGATGTTTTGGGCACTTTTGAATGTTGGTGGTGCTTTCACACTCGTGGTAGCATGAGACGGACTCTACAACCCACACAAGTGGCTCAGGTAGTGCAGCTCATCCAGGATGGCACATCAATGCGAGCTGTGGCAAGAAGGTTTGGTGTGTCTGTCAGCGTAGTGTCCAGAGCCTGAAGGCGCTACCAGGAGACAGGCCAGTACACCAGGAGACGTGGAGGAGGCCGTAGGAGGGCAACAACCCAGCAGCAGGACCACTACTTCTGCTTTTGTGCAAGGAGGAACAGGAGGAGCACTGCCAGAGCCCTGCAAAATGACCTCCAGCAGCCCACAAACGTGCATGTGTCTGCACAAACGGTTAGAAACCGACTCCATGACGATGGTAGGAGGTCCCGACGTCCACAAATGGGGGTTGTGTTCCCAGCCCAACACCGTGCAGGACGCTTGGCATTTGCCGGAGAATACCAGGATCGGCAAATTCGCCACTGGCGCCTTGTGCTCTTCACAGATGAAAGCAGGTTCACACTGAGCACATGTGACAGAGTGATATGCTGCCTGCAACATCCTTCAGCATGACCGGTTTGGCAATGGGTCAGTAATGGTGCGGGGTGGCATTTCTTTGGAGGGCCGCATGGCTCGCCAGAGGTAGCCTGACTGCCATTAGGTACCGAGATGAGATCATCAGACCCCTTGTGAGACCATATGCTGGTGCGGTTGGCCCTGGGTTCCTTCTAATGCAGGACAATGCTAGACCTCATGTGGCTGGAGTGTGTGAGCATATATAAAATTATTTCATAATTTATAAAATATAAACATATATACATACGAATCAAAAACTCAGGCTGTGATTTACACAGGCTCTCCAACATTTGACATTAACATATTGCAAATTCTTTCCTGAATAGTCTCTTTTTCTGCAGATGGTACAGTCCGAATTCTGTGCAAATATCATGAAAGAATGGATCCATCCTGCCTTACATTAATGGTTCGAGCTAGTGGTGTGAGTGTAATGGTGTGGGGGGATATTTTCTTGACATACTTTGGGCCCCTTCATGTCCACTGTGCATTCTTCAAATGTCACAGACTACCTGAGAGCTGGTGCTGACCACATCCTTTCCCACTGAGACAACAGAATACCCATCTCCCAAGACCTATGTCCAGCATGTCACAAATGCTCAAATCATGTCAAACATTAGTCACCAGTCACCCTAGTTTTAACTTTGTAATATATTTTGGTTTACCCAGACAGGTTCCTATAATATCAAAAAAGATTCCACTAATTCATTTAATGCAGGGAACATTTACTTATATGTTACAAGTTTTATAATCGATGATACCAAACTGGCTTAGATTTTCAGTAGAAGATAAAATAAAGAAAATACCCAAAATCAACCAGAAGAATTTATATAAACGAAAATACAGATGGCCATTTTAAAAATGCATGAGTACAATTATAACCTTGGACAAGTTCTAAACAACAACAGAGCAACACACCCCTAAACTACATGCCAGCACAAGCTGATTGTGTTCCTAACTGTTAGTGACACATTATTGGCTGTGGTCTTACGTAACTCTCATGACTCATTCACAGCAGTGCACTGTTAGGTCAGGCTGTCACACCCTGCACCTTTTAGACACTCACTGGAGCATATTCCATGTGTGTATAATGTATGTGTATTTGAATAAAGTTTGACTCATGCAAGATGAATGACAGATTTAATAAAAAAAAAAAAGATGACAGTTTGAGTAATATCTGTATTCTTTTAGAGCCTGTTCCAACAGCTGCTTAGATGACAAAAAAAAAGAATGTGAGAAAATGTGAGGCTGCTCCTGTGTTGCTGGGAACCAGAAGTTTTTCAGACATCAAACTGAGCTTAAATTGTCCTCTAGGCAACAGTATGAACAGTTTTAAAAGCTGCTCTGACAAGGTACCACTTGAGGTCACTCGCCATGAATGCCCATTATAATGGTAATAGTCAGCCCATGTGCTGGATTAATGAGAACAGCCTCTACAGTACAAGTATGTTTATTATTTCAGTTGTTTACTGACAATAAACTGCATCTATTTATCAATCCTTATAAAGAAAAGTCACTCTTTGCAGATCCATTTAAATAATAGAAGCTCCAAAGGTCTATAATTCCTAATGATAATTGTTAAAATAAGTGTTCATTCACCTCAGCATGCTGAACTCTTGACCTTCTAGACCTACCTTCTGATTAATTCAGTTAAAAATCATTCGACAACCTGGGGGCACTTAACTTCAGTTCCCAGATTAAAGACCCCCATTTAGACCAGCACGATAAACCTTTATCGTTATATTAACATTCACGCAAGAGACAATTGCAAGAAACAATGTGAAGCAAGTGACTCTGGAAATTCGCCATGTTTCTAGTGTACCGGTAAAGGCCATTACATAGGAAAAGCATAATTAGCATAATTACGCTGCTTTTCTTCTTTTTTTTTGTGAGCTATGGCTTTTCAGATGCAGGAGCGCGTTTCAGAGACACTTTAGATGTGTCCTTAAAAAGGTACGAAGCAAAGATTGCTGTAATCGGTATAGATCCATACTAGGTGGACAAATGCAACATGTCAGGGAAGATTCGCTCCCAGCAGTCACCTATATAGACATTCTGAATTATTTAATTCACAAAAAAATGTCTACACTAAGGAAAAGCTACAGTTCTTGAAGTATTTGGGCTCTTTTAACCTTTTTCCAAGCAACTAGAAGAATTGTGTACATGTACATTTACACATTTTGTAGTTCATATTTTATGCTTTGTGCACATGCAAATGGTATTACCTTTTCTTTGTGTGAGATTGACAGCATTTTATGTTTGTTATGACAGACAAAAATAGACTGCTCAAAAAAAATAAAGGGAACACTTAAACAACACAATATAACTCTAAGTAAATCAAACAATGTCCCACTGGGCAGGGAGAAAACACAGCTACCTGTAGCAAGTCTGACTATAATAACAGAGCAGTTCAAGCTAGGAGGCAAGGCAGATAAAAGGGCAGTGTGGGAGAAAAAAACAAAAAAACAAATCTTGACCATAATTTGAGAACATTCTAAACTAGAAGGTCTCTTATTTTTACTGTCAACCTTAAGTGGCATGTGAGCACTTTCAGTCAATTTTTTGTTTTGCTATGCTTTACTTGCTGCACACACTTTGGCTGGCAATATACACTGCTCAAAAAAATAAAGGGAACACTTAAACAACATAATATAACTCCAAGTAAATCAAACTTCTGGGAAATCAAACTGTCCACTTAGGAAGCAACACTGATTGACAATCAATTTCACTGCTTTTGTGCAAATGGAATAGACAACAAGGGCAAATCTTTGGCGATTAGCAAGACACACTCAATAGAGGAGTGGTTCTGCAGCTGGGGACCACAGACCACTTCCCACTACCTATGCTTTCTGGCTAATGTTTTGGTCACTTTTGAATGTTGGTGGTGCTTTCACACTCGTGATAGCATGACACGGACTCTACAACCCACACAAGTGGCTGAGGTAGTGCAGCTCATCCAGGATGGCACATCCATGTGAGCTGTGGCAAGAAGGTTTGCTGTGTCTGTCAGCGTAGTGTCCAGAGCCTGGAGGCGCTAGCAGTTGACAGGCCAGTACACCAGGAGATGTGGAGGAGGCCGTAGGAGGGCAACAACCCAGCAACAGGACCGCTACCTCCGCCTTTGTGTAAGGAGGAACAGGAGGAGCACTGCCAGAGCCCTGCAAAATGACCTCCAGCACGCCACAAATGTGCATGTGCAGGACCCTTGGCATTTGCCAGAAAACACCAGGATTGGCAAATTCGCCACTGGCACCCTGTGCTCTTCACACATGAAAGCAGGTTCACACTGAGCACATGTGACAGACCTGACAGAGTCTGGAGACACCGTGGAGAGCGATCTGCTGCCTGCAACATCCTTCAGCATGACTGGTTTGGCAGTGGGTCAGTGATGGTGTGGGGTGGGGTGGCATTCATTGACCTCATGTGGCTGGAATGTGCCAGCAGTTCCTGCAAGATGAAGACATTGAAGCTATGGACTGCCCCCCCCATTCCCCAGACCTGAATCCGATTGAGAACAGCTGGGACATCATGTCTCGCTCCATCCACCAATGTCAATTCAACTTTGTACACAACAAAGTATTCAATGAGAATATTTCATTCATTCAGATCTAGGATGTGTTATTTGAGTGTTCCCTTTATTTTTTTGAGCAGTGTATTATACAGAACACATTTAAGGGCTTTTTACTGAACTACATCAAGTTACATGCTCATTGCATGATCCTGCTTTCAGGACTAACACATTGTTAAACACAACATAATTGTAAGTACTTCAGTCCTATAAGACAGAAACAGCTTATCAACATTCAACAATGAAATGCATTGATCCCTAAGGCTCTGGTAGTTGTTGAAGGTATTATTTAAATAAACAGAGCAGAATGTAACACATGTAAGGCTTTCTTTTATAATCCCAAACAACTTGACAAGCTAAATTAAATGTACAATAATAGTTGTAGACTGATATGTCACAAACTGGTATGTACAATGTCAGGTGCGGTGTAACGGAGGACCCCGGAATGCAGACGGACAGGAAGCATAGGTGGTGAGTAAATGGTTTAATAAATAAATCTTTCTTCAGAAGGTGGTGGCAAAAACAGGCATGGAAAGGCTTGGCATGAGCTGCATGAACTGACTGAACACAGAGTGACATGATCCAAAATGTAAACTAAAACAAGAATGACTAGAACCCAAACAACCTCAAATCATGACAGAACCCCCCCCTCAAGGGCGGATAGTAGACACCCCAAAGAGTCCAAACAAAAATCAAAACATCCAAAGCAGGGTAGGCGGAGGGGGCCTCGGAAGAAGGGCCAGAAACAAAATAAAGTTCTGGCGGGTGACCCGGTGGTCGTCCCGTGCGGGCACAAAATTCAGGTGGGCGACCCGGTGGTCGTCCCGTGCGGAAACATTCTGCGGTGTAACGGAAGACCCCAGAGAGCTCTGGCTGTGTTTTACTTGTCCTTTGTGTGACACCGGTCCTATCCTTTTATATTTGTTGTAATAAGAAGGAAGAATGCATAGTACTATTATCAATAGAGAAACAGGAACAATTCAGATATTAAAGCACAATAAGAATAAATGGATGAAATATGTCAAGTAATGCATTACACAATCATGAATGAGTGGGTATGGTATTTTATTAATTATAATGCAATATAGTTTATTATTTCAATAATAATTATTACTATCACACAATTACAACATTTTACCATATATTGTGCATCAAATTACCATTACTGCATAATCTGATTGCAGATATATAATGTCTGGGACAAAGCCTGTACTTTTTTAAGTTAGCTTAATAGAGTCTCCTTTCACAGTCGGTTGTTGAGGCAGTTGCTGTGTCAGTCTGCCTCAAGGTAGGAGCCCAGTCTGGGTTGGATCCGCCATACAAGTCTGCACATTTTGCTTATATATATATAGAATTTGCTGATATTTTACATCAACCAGTTCAATATACCACTGACTGACTGACAGCGTCACAGTTTGGTTCTTGTTTGAAACATTTGAAAAAGTCCGTACCGCTAATGAAGTGATCAGAGCAAATCCGCGCCATATCTGATGGCTTGTATTTGATGGCTTGTATTTCCTCTGGAAACACAGGCCTGGAAGCCTGAAAACACATGCTGTCAAATACGTTGGCGGTTTATGCTTAATTGCAAAGTTTGCTCACTTTCTTCTGATTCTTGGTATGTAATGAAAATTTCTGTTTTCAATTTACTGTCTTAACAGTAATTGTTTTTAAACCCTTAAACTCAACAAAATACACAACCGTCGTTGTTTTCTTACGTGCGACCAATGAAGTGGAAAACTGCTTCCTGGATGTAGGACGTGTGATGTCATGTGGGAGCTATCTATTGGGTATGGTGTGTGTTAACTGATCAGAAAAGGATTGGATTCACTGGGTTTTTACCCAGCCTGTAACCATTTAGGGCCAGGTAAACCCAAAATAGTCCAATCCTGGTAACTAATTTTCATATTGTTGATTTTTTGTTCTTTAATTAAAAGCCCACTGGGTTACATTAAAAAAGTCAAATAATTGGGATTTTTATAAACTATGTGCTACCACCACAAGCAAGTTTTAAGTTTTCTACACGTGTCAATACTTGAGTTTGCAACCCAAAAAGGAGGCTAATGTATAAAAAAGCTGGCAGGATATTTAGAAGCTTTGCATTAACTAACAGTGGTTAAAAAATGTTATGGTCAAATTACCGTCTGGCTTCCTAAAGTTTGGTTGTCATGGCAACATAAAGCCTTATGTAGACAGACCTGTTACTGTATTGTTGCCACAGCAGCAACAAAAAGGAGCAGAGCTCCTGTGAAAACCAATTCCATCCTCTTTTTCAAGTGGAAAGAATTTGTCCCCTCCCTGTGACATGCTGCCAGCTAAGTCCAGGCTCTTTCTTCATCCCCTCGACTCCAGTAACTCTTTACAGCTCAAACGCCCTTAGACTAAAACGTTAAGTGATGGCAAGTTAAGGCCAGAAAATGTATTTTGGTTTTAGCTAAATAGCATGCACAAATTGGTTAGAATAAAAGCAGTAAAGTATATTCAAAAGCTGAGATAACTGTGGATTGAATGTGTTAACAGTAGTGATTTACTGAAATGTGTTCAACACCAAGGGAGGTTTATCTGGTGTCTTACCTAAACTGACAGCAAAGCAGGAGTCAGCCTCATCAACCACACAACTGGTTTCTCTCAATTTGACTTTATGCTCTATATCTTTAAAGAATCTTTAAAGCAATCTTCATGCTCTGACTGCTCAGTTACCACAACTTCCCCATTTTTAATGATCCTATCTGGGTTTCTGCATAAATGTTAATCTGTGTGTTTGACAGAAAATAAAGGATTAAAATAGAAAAAAATACCTTTTTGCATCTTGTTGGTCACATTCCATTTACAAAAGAATTTTCTTTACTCTATGACACATGTTCTGACCTCGATGATGGAAACAAAATGAGCATTCTTAAAGGGTCCACACTCAAAAACAGCTGGACTTAATGCTATTAATCAAAAATACATTTCACAACATTTATTGTCCACTTTAGTAGTATTTATGGGCAGAGAGCAGATAGTGAAACAGAGAAAATAGTCTGGGGAGGAATACATGGTTGAATCCTGATCTGACATACAAATTAGACCATTTTATATAATATAACCCTAGGTTTGACATATTTGTGCATTTGTGTTTCTATTAGGATGTTATTTCTAGATACTATTTGATTAAATGATTCTTGCTGTAGATTTGCAGCTGTATATGTCTTCATTCACCACATAAAACTGTCAAGCACATGTCACATGACTGTGAGAACCTAGCATTTGCACTGTCTGTTTTGTTATGGTTAAACCTGCACTCATGCTCTTCTTTGTGCATGAACAAAATAATGACATGAATAAATTCTAGGCAAATGTCTGTGGTATTTCAGAAAGAATTATCTTAGCATAGAGAAATTTCAAAAGCACATGCAGCAAGAAACATATTTTCTTGTTGTTTTTCTTCCTCTGTCCTTTTAAGTTTTTTTCTATGCCATAGTGCAGAGCATTTTATAAACTTTACATTATATTGAGGAAATTAGAATTACAGTTCATGTACACAGCTTTGAAACTCAGTCATTCATGCAGCTACACTCAGCCGAGGGGACAAAGTGTGCCCTGCAAACTTTGATTTGAAAGAAAGAATTCTAAACAAAAAAGGTTTTAAAAGCAAACACAACCTGTGGAAACATGTAACTGTGATTCATTTTCAAATCTGCCCATCCCAGCTGAGAACTCTGTTGAATGACTAATAAGGGGCTTTAAAATAAAACAATAAACTATTAGAGGAGTTTAAAAGACATTTTTTCTAAAGTCATTTTCCCCTGCCATTATGTATTTTGTTAGATTTTTCAGGTTTGCTTTTCAGTTAATCTCAGACATTGCTCCGTTAAAAGAAAAAAAAAAAAACTCAAATAAGGCAAGAGTAGATTATAGCTAAAATAACAGGGCTTCCAAACAGTTGCTGGTATAGTCCACATTAGATACAAGGTTGTTTGTGCTTAATCAAGAAAGATTCCATATGTGTTAATTAAACAAGATATACATAGTTCACCAGCTTCTTTATTAGGTACACCAGTTTTATTGCTTGATGAAAAACAAGTTGTCTTATCCTGAGCATCAGAATAGGGAAAAATGAAATTAAAGGACTTTCAATATGGTATGGTTGTTGGTGCTGGGACCAGCTTGTCTGAGCATTTCAGAAACTGCTAAACTACACATACAATCATCTCTTGAGTTAACTGAGAACAGTCCAAATAAGAGAACAGATCCAGAGAGCAGACATGTTAATGCAATTGCTTTGTTTTTATTAGATTTCAGAGAAAATTGCAAATATTACTTTGTGATAATATAAGTGTAACATTAGCTAAAATAACAAAGGTATGCAAAATACTACTCTGAATGCACAACACATTGAACCTTGAAGCAGACAGCAATGTGTGCGTCTCTCGTCAACTAAGAACAGGAAGAAGAAAAGACGCCACAATTTGCACAGGCTCACCAAGATTGGATAATAACAGTGTGGAAAAACGTTGCCTCATATTATAAGTCTTAATTTCAGCTGCAACATTCAGATTGTAGAAAAAGAATTTGGTACAAGCCATATGAAAGTATGGGTGAACTCTGCCTTTTATCAATGTTTCAGGCTGTGGTGATAATGTAATGATGTAGAGGATGTTTTATTGGCAGACGTTTACCCTGTGCAAACTCTGAACGCAACAGAATATCTGCTGCTGTAAAGAAAAATGAAAAAGAAAGACTGCAGGGTCTAGAACACCACTGATGAGTACATTGAGTTGGAGACATTCGCAAGACTAATGTAGACCCTGTAATCCTCATACAATGCAGTCTGGTTTTTTAATTGCACTTTAACGTTACCAAGTACATACAGTTCTGTTCAAAATAATAACACTATGTTTAAAAACTAAGTAAAGCTTGAAAATCTTATAAAAGTTGTTATTACCATACACGCAAATACAGAGCCTTGCAAAAGTATTCATTCATTTTTTATGTTTTATTGCCTCATAACCTGGAATTAAAATTAATTGTCTTAGAGTTTGCACCATTTCATTTCCAAATTATGCCTACAGCTTTGAATATGTATTATTATTTTATTTTGAAGCAAACAACAAATAGCACAATATAACCAAAAACTTCAGCATGCATAACTGTTCAACCCCCCCTAAAGTCAGTACTGTGGAGCCACCTTTTGTGGCAAAACATCTGCCACTCACCTTGGATAAGTCTTTATGAGCTTGCCATAGAGCCTATCCAAAGACTCTATGGCAAGTGTTAGTTGAGCAGTATTCTTCAGGTCATTGTCCTGCTGGAAGGTTAACCTCTGTCCCAGTTTCAAATCACAGGCAGACTGACACAGGTTTTCCTCAAGAATATTCCTGTATTTAGCACCATCAATCTTTCCCACAACTTGGATCAGTTTCCCAGTCCATGCTGCTGAAAAATCTTCCCACAACATGATGCTGACACCACCATGTGTTGGGTTTGCACCTGATAGAGCGTTTCCTTTGTGGCCAAAAAGTAAAATTTTAGTTTTGTCTGACCAGAGCACCTTCCTCCATACATTTGGAGAGTCAATCACGTGCCTTTAGGCAAACTCAAAATGTGCCTTCTTATTTTTAACACTGAGTAAAGGCGTTTTACTGGCCACGCTTCCATGAAGCCCAGCTCTATGGAGTCTATTGTGGTGTTGTGGACAACTACTCCAGTCTATCCTGTGGAACTCTGCCACTCATTCAGGGTTACATTTGATTTCCATGCTGCCTCTCTGATTAATGCCCTCTTTGCCCTGTCTGTGAGTTTTGGTGGGCAGCCCTCTCTTGGCAGGTATGTTGTGGCACCATGCGCTTTCCATTTGAAGATTTTGGATTTGATGGTGCTTTTAGAAAACATTAGGGGGCAAGATTTGGATATTTTTATAACCCTACCCTGACTTATACTTCTCAACAACTGTACTGGACAATGGGAAAACTGCCCAATACTGGTCCTTCTCAAAATATTAGCATATTGTGATAAAGTTCATTATTTTCCATAATGTCATGATGAAAATTTAACATTCATATATTTTAGATTCATTGCACACTAACTGACATATTTCAGGTCTTTTATTGTCTTAATACGGATGATTTTGGCATACAGCTCATGAAAACCCAAAATTCCTATCTCACAAAATTAGCATATCATTAAAAGGGTCTCTAAACGAGCTATGAACCTAATCATCTGAATCAACGAGTTAACTCTAAACACCTGCAAAAGATTCCTGAGGCCTTTAAAACTCCCAGCCTGGTTCATCACTCAAAACCCCAATCATGGGTAAGACTGCCGACCTGACTGCTGTCCAGAAGGCCACTATTGACACCCTCAAGCAAAAGGGTAAGACACAGAAAGAAATTTCTGTACAAATAGGCTGTTCCCAGAGTGCTGTATCAAGGCACCTCAGTGGGAAGTCTGTGGGAAGGAAAAAGTGTGGCAGAAAACGCTGCACAACGAGAAGAGGTGACCGGACCCTGAGGAAGATTGTGGAGAAGGGCCGATTCCAGACCTTGGGAGACCTGCAGAAGCAGTGGACTGAGTCTGGAGTAGAAACATCCAGAGCCACCGTGCACAGGTGTGTGCAGGAAATGGGCTACAGGTGCCACATTCCCAAGACCTGGGCTACAGAGAAGCAGCACTGGACTGTTGCTCAGTGGTCCAAAGTACTTTTTTCGGATGAAAGCAAATTCTGCATGTCATTCAGAAATCAAGGTGCCAGAGTCTGGAGGAAGACTGGGGAGAAGGAAATGCCAAAATGCCAGAAGTCCAGTGTCAAGTACCTACAGTCAGTGATGGTCCGGGGTGCCGTGTCAGCTGCTGGTGTTGGTCCACTGTGTTTTATCAAGGGCAGGGTCAATGCAGCTAGCTATCAGGAGATTTTGGAGCACTTCATGCTTCCATCTGCTGAAAAGCTTTATGGAGATTAAGATTTCATTTTTCAGCACAACCTGGCACCTGCTCACAGTGCCAAAGCCACTGGTAAATGGTTTACTGACCATGGTATCACTGTGCTCAATTGGCCTGCCAACTCTCCTGACCTGAACCCCATAGAGAATTTGTGGGATATTGTGAAGAGAATGTTGAGAGACTCAAGACCCAACACTCTGGATGAGCTAAAGGCCGCTATTGAAGCATCCTGGGCCTCCATAAGACCTCAGCAGTGCCACAGGCTGATTGCCTCCATGCCACGCCGCATTGAAGCAGTCATTTCTGCCAAAGGATTCCCGACCAAGTATTGAGTGCATAACTGTACATGATTATTTGAAGGTTGACGTTTTTTGTATTAAAAACACTTTTCTTTTATTGGTCGGATGAAATATGCTAATTTTGTGAGATAGGAATTTTGGGTTTTCATGAGCTGTATGCCAAAATCATCCATATTAAGACAATAAAAGACCTGAAATATTTCAGTTAGTGTGCAATGAATCTAAAATATATGAATGTTAAATTTTCATCATTACATTATAGAAAATAATGAACTTTATCACAATATGCTAATATTTTGAGAAGGACCTGTATATTCCAAAACAGAATTTGCCAAATTTGTTGTCGCACTACATAAAGTGAAAAAAAATGAAACACTAGGCATTTAAAAAAATATGTGGCATGTGCTTATTTTATGGAAATTTAAACATTTAACTTTCCTGTGAATTATTTGACTAGTATAGTTGTTCAACCACTATTGCTGAGAATGGTCTCACATCTTTGTTGCATGAACTCTGCTTTTCCTGATTTTACCTCAGAAACTGCATGCTTGATGTTACACCACAAGTTTTCTATCGCAATAAGGTCCTGGGATTGGACTGGCCCCTCCATAATGTTAATCATGCATCTAAATCAGCATCTAATCAGGATCCTGCTCCCTTACTAGTGTCTTTGGAGTTGTTGTCGTGTTAAAACATCCATTTCAAGGCCATTTCCTCTTTGAAATTAGGCAACACGACCTCACATTTTGATGTATAGACTCATCCAAGATCCCTGGTATGCACATGATGCCTTAGCCACCATGCTTCACAGTGTTCTTTTGCTTTAGTTCAGTGTTTAGAGACTTGTCTGCTAAACATTTTACAGCCCTAGAATAAAAAGAAGCAACATTGATCAGTCCATAAAATTGTACCATTTACCTTTAGGCCAGTTAATATGTCCTTTTGCAAGCTACAAGTTCTTCAACCTGTCTTTGTTTAACAACTATAGAACACTGCAAGAGCATCTTGCCAATGGCTTGGCTTCACATAGGCCTCTTCTAATTATTACCCTGGATCTGATCCTTGGTTAAGTCTTTGTCATTTTGGCTATTCTTCGATCTATTGTATTGGTAGGTTTCCCTTTTCCTGCACATCTTTCTGGTTTTGGTTTCCATTTTACAGCATTTGAGATTATTTAAACCGAGAAGCCTTTAATCTTCTGGCCTTCTTACATGTTTATTCTTTTCTCAATTCACTTGTTTACCACACTGCTGTTCTTCTAAACCATGTCTGGAATGAACCATGTTATTCCGATTTTTTGAGAGGAAGGCAGTATAACCAGCTTGTACAACATGTTTTGCTACTTTGCTCCTTCAATAAGGGCCACCTGTAAAATACCTGTTTTTCACATAATGAATGACATTACTGTTTGAACCTAAAGCAGTTATGACTGTGAATAAACCCCATTCAATTAATGATTAGTTACACTAAATCGGAAATTACCAGAATCAGAGAAGGCAGGTCACATTGATATAGTAACCTGTGTTTGTATGGCCTTCAACCATTTGAGTATTTGCGTGCTGATATTTTTGTATTTGTGTGTGTGTGTGTGTGTTTGTGGGTGTGAATTTGTCTCCTGGACGTATACATTTGTAAGTGTGGCGAGAACCGTAGAAGACCTGTAATCCACAGCACCTAGAAGCAACAAAGGGCAGGTAGACCTGGCTCCGGAAGGCAGCAGCAGTCCCTGGTTAGTCATACGCTAAGCACAGAAGTAGGTTGCCAGCAAGTCACAGGAGCAGCAGCCCCCAGGTCAAAGAGGCATAAAGCAAGACGCAGGGTATTGAGCCCCGCCGAATCAGCCACACCGCCAACCCCAGCCTTGCCAAGCCCATGAACAGGTCCCAGACCAAGGCCTGCACCAACCCCTGGCAGCAAGACCGCCTGGCACCAAGCAAGGGAATCCCACCAAGAGTCCCCAACATGTTGGGCAGGCACCAGCTCATCGCACCAGTCGGAACCCGGAGTGACCAAGGTAGGAGGGGCACATTGTTTTCATTCTGGGGAACCTATCCGTGACAGGTCTGGAGGGAGGAATACCAAGCAGAGTGAGGCGCAGCCCCCATGGCCCTCAACCGGCCAAACACACCTCCGGGAGCTATAGGCCACCAGAGGGGGGCCCACCACTGTGGGACATGGCCCGAGGACCCACACAGACAACACCCCACCAAGGCCGGCAACCCCCTTGCTGGGCCCAACCCCAAAGCCCTAAGTGTCTCTATCGCATTGAAATCAAGGTGCAGGACAGGACCAAATATAACAAAGGGGGGGGGATTGGATGGTTCCCCCCATACCGATAAGGCCAATTGTCCCACTCCCCAAGAGCAACCACCAACAGTCCAGAACCCAGAGATCTGCCGGACCAGCCATTACCGCAGGCCACACGCAGGCCCCGGCAGGTGCTCCCAGCTCTCAGCCTATCATCCACACGAACATACCCATTCCTCAACCCCCCTGCCAGCTCTAAACCCTATTTTGGCCCACACATAGCCAAAATACCCCATGGCTCAGCCCTACCTCAATGCCAGCTGCCACAGCACCCCCACACCACCAGCTACACCTCCATGGCAAATCCACTGGGTTTGTTGGTTTTCTATTACTCTGAAACACCTTCTGGATTCACCATGCAGAAACTGAGTGGTTGAATGAAGTTGGAGTAATACTTTTTAACACAAATAGACATGGAACTGATTTTCTTAAATAACTAAATAATTATATATATACTATGTAAATTCAGTCCATTTACCATTTAACTGACTAAGGCTCAGTATTGGCAACCTAATTTTAATTGACTTGGATCAGTATTGGGTTACTAACATCCTGGCCGGCGTGTCCCTACTGGAGACAAATTATTCAAAGACAAATGACAAGTCTTCTGACAATAGAAGGACATCCAATGAACTTAAACATTGCAACAACAAATATTTAAGCTGACAAATAATTTTTGACAAGAAACTCAGTATGAAGTCTATTCATATTCTAAAAATCAGTTAATTGCCAAATAACTACACTTTAGAAGTGAAACTCACGACTTAAACTGAACAGTGGTGGTAAAGAAAATGTTGTGATGCTAACAGAAAATTAAGCAGCTGGCCTCTAAGCCTGTCATATGCATTATGAGCATGAATGAATTCTGTTGGATGTGCATCTAATTCTGAACAAAATCCCTTTGATCTGCCATGTGGCAGAGGTTAGCATCATTCCAATGCAAACAGTAAAAGTGAAATAGCTTGATTTCAGAAAGTGCTATTAGCAATAGTAGAAGTACCATTTCAACAAGCCTTTAATTATTATGCCTAAAATTGGCAATGTAGCCATACTGTTCTGTAAACATGTAACGGTTTAAAACTTGCATTTTGACTATTTGAGAAGTCTGATCTTATGCTCTTATCTGACATAGCTGTATAACTCACCAAATCTCTGTCACTTGGTGTGGATTCAAGGTACACTCTTAAACTCTGTAAATGTCAACGGGACACCTGCTCAACTCTGCATAGTTTCCATGACAACAAGGTACTTGACAGGTGCAATGCACAACAGGATGCTGAAGTATAACAGAAGTGATCTTGAGCAGTCAGAGGCAGACAGCTTGACAGACGGACTGATAGATATACAAGATATTCAAGAACAGGAAAAAAATATTCATGAAAAAAAGAAGAAAAACTGTGATAAATGCAAGATAATGAAAGCAGATAGAAAGAGTCATGATGATATCACTTCAAATAAGAGCAACAGAGAGGCTCACTAACAGGGAGAAACAAAGACAAATGAGAACACGGGAGAGAAAGTTTCTTTGATGTATGAGAAGCACGAACAATCAAATAGGCAAAGACAGGGTAAAATCAGGAGAAAAAAAGAGAGATCTATAGATATAAAGTGGACGGTGACTGCTATACTATTTGTAGGCATAATTTCCAGGGCAACAAAAGGGCCGTCAGGCAAAGGGGAACAAAATCCTTGTCCGTTTGTCTCCTCAAATGGCCTCTAGGGAAAGTCTGAAATGGGGCTTTTCTTCTTGGTCCTTTTGAGCTCTAAACCCCATCTACATGACAAACAGTGTCACTTTGAAGCTGCTTGTCATCTATGCCTATCTGTCAGTCATTCCTGACCTTTTGCTCTTGCCTCTCATCTCTCTCTTTTTTCTTTCTTTTCACAGTAATTCAACTTTTTTGTCATGGTTTCCTTTTCACACAAAATCCTTCTCATTTATCTTTGATTCCTGCCTCTGTTCAGAAAACAAGAATGTGAATCAAGAGAAAATGGCAAGAATAATTAGGTAGATTGGCGTTTCCCTGTGTTTGAGGAGAGGAAAACAAAAATTATTTTAAACTTGAATGTTCAGGTTTTACAATTGTACATTGCTAAAATATTGCCAATGAATGTTGGAAATGGTTTTATTATTCAGCAACATTAGGTTTAATCAGCAAAAAAAATTTTATTTGTACATAAAAAAATCTGTTGTTTTTATGGATCAATTTAGTTTAATGATGAATTCAGACAGCTATAGAATTGCACTTTTTTTTAAAACATGTAAGAAGAACCCAATAATTCAGTGGCACCCTTGGGTCAATTTCCTGTATTTGCTGTATGAGATGTACATGCCTATATTTGTTTAAAAAAGGAAGTATTGATGACACATATCCTAGTGCTAAAACAAAGTGCTCCTACCCGGTTGAAGAGCTCCAGCCTTTTCTTTAACTCAGCCATTGTAGGATCTAAGCTTCGAACCTTGACCTCTGGGTTTTGCCTCTGGGCATCCAGACCATTTCCGACGATTCTGCTAATATAACTGGGAGAAGAAATAAAAACATAAATAAACCACATATTAGTTGATTGACCAAACACCAACCCTATTTTCTAATTATTTTAGAGCACAAATTGTTAGATAGCAGGCTGTTTGTTGTTACCAAGTACATTGCTTTGAAAAAGTATTCACCACTTGTTTGTCACATTTAAATCACCAAACTAATTTTGTTATTGGAAACAACAACAAACAAATTAACTTGAGGAAATGCAAAATGTAGTTTTCAAATGATGGTTTATTTTATTGTGGGAAAAAAGTGATCCAAACCCACCTCGGCTTATGTAAATCATCCCCCTTGTTAAGTCATGAATTAACTGTGATTAACTACATCATTTGGAAAGCTAAGCTTAGTCACATCTTGGTCTGATTACTGTCAGACCTGCAGAATACAGAAATCACACAAATATAACCCATCTCTGACAACACGAAGTAGTTTCCAAACATAACAAATTAAGCCTGTCTAACAGAAAACCCTTCAGAAAAATGTCTGGCCATCAGTTGGAAACCTTAAGGTCAAGTGCAATTATGTTAAGCAGAAAAGAAGCAGCAATGAATTGAGCTCACAAGCAGACACATCTCAAAATTGCTCCAAAAACAAACAGAAAGTTTTGAAGATCAATCCATCCATCCATTTTCAATACCCGCTTCTTCCATACAAGGTCACGGGAAATTTTGAAGGTTTAGAACTTATTTGAAGTGAGGTGACATGACCCCAATAAGTCTGTTTATTCTGGGACAGTAGCTGGAAATAAATTTGGCTGAATTAAAGCAAGGTTGGTTTTGGATAGCTTTGATTCCTTATTAAAATAAATAATTGAAAGCTGCATTTTGTATTTACTCAGCTTATCTTTTGTTTAATATTAACTTTTAATCATCATCTAAAATTTTAAAGTGTGAAAAAAAAAGTTGTAACAGAAGAATTGTACCAGTATGTATGTAACAGTAGTTGTAAATTAATAATCTATCTGTAACTTCAGTGGAACCATTAAGCAAAGGTCCTTTTAAATTACGATGGTGTACTTTCCTTTTTTCATCACAATCCATGAAAAAGGAAACAAAAACATACATCATGTACAGCAGTCATTATAAACCTAAAATCATTAGGACCTTATTTGTCAAATACGAAACTCAGCAAATTATACAAAGCCATTAAATGCTCCGTTATGCAATTGCATCAACACAGAATCAAATCTGGTCCAAATCATACATTGTGCTTTTAGGTTCTCCTCTGACTGAAAATATTTACTTTGAAAATATGTCTGAGCTCAGCATTGTAAAAATTAAATTAAATTAAATGGTAAGCTCAGCACTGTAATATCTGCTCTTCATGCTCTTTGGACCAGAAGCTTGCCATTGTTGAGGAAGTGTTATATCTTTGTCGTATATTGAAGTTTACTAAACATGCAATAACCTTATAAATCCCATCTAAATTGTGCAACTATGGTGGGAGGGTGAGATGAGAAACTGTTTCGATAAGTGAAGGGTCTGAATGTGTGTGTGTGTTTGTGTGTGCAGTTGCTTAGGGGGAGGAATCACTTTTAAATAGTGTTTTTTTTATTCCTGTAAAATAAGAATAAGAAAGAAATACCTTCTTATAAAAAAGATGGTTGTGTATTTATTTAGTCAGGATGTAATACTGAAAATATTTAACTTTAATCAGTGCCTTTGCAGTTAAAGGGATGCATGTTGTACAAGAGGGGACAAATGCAAATTCAGGGGCATATTGTTCCCTTGACTATGGATTGCTCTGCAAGAACAGAGGGGTATTTTTGCTTTCTGCGTCTATTTAGAGTATTCTGCTTTGGGAATTAAGTGCAGAAATAAAGCAAATAGTAGGAGCCAAACAGAAGCAGAAAATGGAAGAGATTGCACTGCTTTATGAATTTCCTCATCTATGTACTAGTTTAGTAATCTTTATTTCGCCTTCACATATCTTTGTAATGTTGTCTGAATTATTTTGGCATTTATATACTGATATTAATTATTAATTCATGGACTTGACATCATCGTAGAGGAGTGACAGGCACTGACACCAAATTAATCGATGGTTTCAGCACCAGTGCTTGGCTGATAAATGATTATGTATGGTTATAGTTGGTGTGTTTATGCAGACATGTTTATGATTATGTCATGCATTTGTGGTTTCCTGCACTCCCACGTCTATGTATTAATTCAAATATGAGTAAAGGAAATCATAAAAGTGCTGAACCTGAGAATTTGTGGCCCGTGATCTGAGCAATGTGTTGATGAGGTCTGCACCATCAACTTGCTGAAATGGCACTTTACTGATTGGGCCAATGAAAATCCCCCCTTTACCCTGTCATGCCGCACATTAACTTTACATCCCATTGTTCTTTTTTTTTATTATTTGTTCCTTCATGAATTGCTTGATTTACTTTAGTGTATTTGCAAAGCTAAATTCCTAAATCCCCCAAGGCACAGACACAGATAACCATATCTCTGTTTTGACAACAGCTAAAGCTCTCATTGCTGCCAACTCTAAATCTTGTCAGGATGGAAACAAGCAATAGTGTTCCAGCATAACTTCACTGAATAAAATGATTAAATTAAAAATCAAACATCTGTGGGTTTGGGGGCGTATGCATGTCTGTCTCTATACCTGGCTTCGGGATGACAGAACCGGTGTGGAGTTTTTCACACTAGTCTGGATGCTAGCGAAAGGGAAGTGTAATTTCTTTGAAGTAACATTTGATAATACATAAGGGACATGACAAATGATGCAGCAGGATATCCAGGAATTATTACTTCATAACAAATTTAGTGCCACAGTATAATCAAGTGGTTCATGACACAAATCAGACCTTACAATTACTGCACCAACATTAAGCAAATGGTCAAATCTTTACCCACTGTGCCTTACTTTAACAAACCAACATTTTGCTTTTTTATCTCTGCAGAGTGTTAGCGAACATTTCAAATGATTACCTAAAGTTATATTACACTTGACCCATGGCTCTCTAGCTACTTTTGGTGGAACTGTAACATTGCTCACTGAATGCCCCATTAATCGCTCTCTTAAAGACAGCTTTGTCTGGATCTTCTCTCTGCTCTGAGCACACAGTAGCAGTGACCTCCGCTCACTATTTTCAACTTCTAACTGAACTCACTTGATCTTTTAAAGATCTGCAGGAAATCTTTTTGCATTGGAAGCAGAAAACAAAATTAAATACTCATCTGCAGGGGCATCTGCAGGGGCAGATAGCAAAGTGAACTTGCACCTCATTATTCTGATGTTGGGTATACTTTACATAGATTTACTGGTGAAAAAAAGCAGGTGCATTTGAAATATAGTTTATAGAGATTTTAAGTTGTATCAGTGAGGGTTTTTAAATTAGACTTGAAACAATTAAATTCCTTTTAACTTTACATTTCATCAAAGTGCAATTCTCTATCTACCAAAAAATCATCTTTATTTCTTCCTATACATTGTTTTTGCAAGGCAATGGTGCAGCCCGGTTTGTCATGATTGATAATTTTCCCTTTAAAATAAACATACAACAAAACTAAAATGTAGATCTTAACACAATTTTAAAGATGCAAAAGAAAAAGAAAACTAGAATCTCTAACAAGATGCAGTGCTTACATTTTTTTTACAATAAGCTGTACACAAAAACATATCAGAGTATTGTGCGTGCATAAAAAATAATTTTATACAGTTTTAACATGCTGTGGTTTATCTTCAAGGAATATATAATAAAAAACATGCTCAGAAACATTAACTAAAACTCAGTCCTAAGCAGGAATTGCTTTTATGCCTGAAAACAAACCAAAAAAATGGAAGACTGGCTGTACAGATGCAGTATATTTTATTTTCCTCACTCACTTTGGTTAATAAATCTGTGTTTTCAAATATCATGCAAAGCATTATTATCATGATCATTATTATTATTATTACTATTATTATTATATAATAATTTTGGGTATAATGCCCATCAAAGAACAACATAACTGCATCATCACAGACACTGAATGTTGGAAAAGGCTGAGTACAAGTATTTCTTCCTTCCCTTATAGGAAAACTTGAAGTCACAAGTGAGTGCAGCAGTGAAAGCAAGGGAGGGGTCTAGTGGATGTCTGTAGTCAGCTAACTTTTACGAGCAGGACTTGGACATGTTGAAATAGTCTGAACGAGAGGTTTTGTTCTGAAAGGCCAGACTGTTCTCACACACTGTGAGCCTAGCAGCCTTTTGCTGTACTGCAAACACTAAAGGAACTGGTGAAAAGCCACTTTACAAACATTTAACCAACATAACCTATGAGAACATGCTCCCACTTACACTGAATATAAATATGTCTAAACAGATACAAACACTTTTCAGGAGTGTCATGCCCTGTAAACAAGTACATATGGCTCTGAGACTTGTCATAACCTCTAAAATATAAGATTTGCTCCTTGGAAAATAAATATTTCAAACATCAAGCAAAAAAAAAAAAAAAGAAAAAAAATGGAATGCTGGCAGAATATTTTGATTGCTCTTGCTGAAGCTGTCTCAACTCCTGGCAATAAGCAATGTAGCATGCTGTACTTCAAAGGCACCATTATTAAAGAGGAAATACTTGGATCACAAAATGTGCAAGAAGAAACTGCAAGCAAATACAGAGGGGTCATCTGCAGGGCAGGCAAGCTTAAGCAGTATGCTTTTTATTCAATGCTCTGTTTCACTCACCCTTCCTGCACTCCTACCCATTATTTTGTGCTCCTAGATGATCTCTCCAAGCCAACCCTTTGATTGTCAGTTCCAAGTCTCATTTTTCTTACTTTACTGGCTTTATCATCCTTTTTTGCTGCTGCTGTTGTCATTTGTAACGCATCTGGAATTGCATTGAATTCTGAATGGACTTGGAGGTTTTAGGCCATACTGTATCAGCTTTGTTTTATCATTACTTTTCATTGCCCACAACTTCAGATTTTATTACGTTTTAAAGTCTTCTTCTGACATTTAGCGGTTGTCAAAAAGCTAATTATTTCAACAACATTTTGTTTGCTCTTCTCTTTCCAGTGCTGACAAAACCTCTGCTTTGCTCAATTTTGTGAACCCTCAAGTTAATCTATTTAAGAGGTGAGTTAAGGGTGCCGTGGGATTCTGTGGTCCTGGCTGGAAGCCCAGAGAGCCTCCTGGCATGCCTTTCATGATGTGATGGCTCAGATTTGTGGGAAGAGCTGAGCAGAGTCAGAAATATAAAGATCAGTACAGGAAAAGAAGGCATCTTGACAACGACAAACATCATCAAAATAGATAGCTGTAGAACCTAGCGATATACTCTTTCTTGTTCTGAGGTTACTAGGAATTTGTTTGGATGATTTCATTCTGACTAACCACTTCTTGCAATGGGGAGTTTCTGCATGACTAATCAGGAGATGGTGAGAAACTGAAAACTCAGAAATGTTGTTGTTTGTAATAAGTCTTCTATGGCTCAGCCAACATTGATCCTCTCGAGGCAATCTAGAATTTAAAGCATATCAACTGGTTTCAAAGGTTTTTGACTTTTGATTCCCAGGATATTGTTTATAAATGGCTATGTTTTCCTGGCCTGTTGAAAATATTGTTAAATATAAAATTAGAAAGGAACAAACATTAGACTGCTGGAGATAGGCACCAGCTCCCCCGCGACCCACTATGGAATAAGCGGTAGAAAATGACTGACTGACTGACAAACATTTAATTATCAAGTGATAACATAACCCTCAAAATTGAACAAGGGGAAAAAACATTGTTAAGTGTACCGGTATAATGAATCTATTAACATCATCCATACAAATCTTTTAAGGTTGGCTGTTGACATGGTCTTTTTACTCTGAGCTCTAGATTACATCATTTTAGTCAAGATTATGAATTTTTGTCCATAATGTTTACATTAGCAGACCTTTACAGGTAACTTCTTGGACTATACAGAGGGACATTACCGGCGCATAGCTGGTGATGTGTATATTTGAGGTATTTGTCAATGAAATAAAGATGTTTATGGCTTTGTGGGTAGGGTTGGAACTACCCCTTTTGAAGGGGTCCCAGATTGATTTGTACTAAGACAATAGTGGTTTATTGAATGGTTGCACTGCAACAGCTATATGCCTTAATGTCTTACAGCTCAGATTTCTAACAGTTCATGCACAATAAAAGCCCGGCCTCTACAGTGCAGTAAAGGCTGTAACTATGCTTACAAAATGCTCCCTTTCATACTGTGCTTTCTAGATAATTTTGATTCTGGCCTTTTATTAGGTCAAGTCAGGTGCTTCATGATTTTCTTAAACATTTAGTTGATTTGTCAATTAACCCATACATGTAAGAGTTTAAATTACTTATTCAATCATTTATGATTTGACGTAATCTGCATCATATACAGTGTCTTGCAAATCTATTCATACCTCATATATTGTCACAATAAAGCTACAAACATGAGGGAATTCTGTTTTGAAGATATGTGGTAGAGCAACATAATTAGCACATAACTGTGAAGTGGAAAAAAACGATAGATGGTTTTCAATATTTCTATACAAATAAAAATTTATCTATTTTTAGCCGCTAAGACTAAATTCTTCGTAAAATCACTTTTCATTTTAGGAAAAGCCACAAGTCTTTCTGGGGTATCTGATTCCAGGTTTGCACATCAAGAGAAATATTTACCAGTTTTGAAAAATAGTTGAAAATCATTCTGACTGCATGCAATCATCTGTGATCAACAGCAATTGTCAAGTCTTGCCACCGATTCACAATTGGATTTAACTCTATCCTCTGACTAAGCCAGTATAAAACATAGATGCTTTGATCTCAACCACTGCATTGCACCCCTGACTGCATCAATACAAAAACAGTGAAAACAAGCCAGTCAGAGGCTGCATACCTCCGTCACCCAATGCTGGGTTAGAAATCTTGCATCTGGATCAACTGAATCACTAGCAAAATTTAACGGATCCTTCCTTGGGCTAAGACACACCTATGGTAAGAATTTCACAAGAATTTGTGAGTAACTTTTTCCGTAAATGTTCTGACAGACAGACAGACAGACAGACAGACAGACAGACAGACAGACAGACAGACAGACAGACAGACAGACAGACAGACAGACAGACAGACAGACAGACAGACAGACTCACTCAACTGAAAACATTACCTCCTTGGTGAAGGTAATCATTTCCATAAAATACATTGTAAAACAAACATATACGCTTCTTTTTTTTAAACACATGCTATTATCAAACATTGGCAAAAGCCACCCTGGCAGAAAACATTAAAAGGTGTGGAATTTTACTGCATGCTTTGAATGGGCAAAAAAGTTGTGCCATCTGACGGACTTAAATATATATATATATATATATATATATATATATAGCTGCCACTCCAAAATGAAACCAGAACATAAAGGATTGTTGGATGGTAAATTTATGATCTGAAATTACATTTTCAGATCATAAATTTAGGAACAAACTTGACCATGTTTAAATTGTTTAACCATTTTAGGGTAATTTGAGGCCACAATTGTACAATTGTTTAAAAAAAAATATCCACTGGAAAACTTAGGCTACATAATCCTACACAAAATAGATTATAATAAAGAAAAATATACTAAACTAAACTGACAAACAATAAAACCAAATGGTATAAAATATTGTGTTAAATTATACAGTGGCAGACATTTTTGTTGATTTTTTAATAATTAGGGGAATTCTTATCACATTTGGTTTCACTGGGTTTTATTAAAGGGAATCAGTGTAAAGACAGCTGAATACAAAATATACAACAGTTTTTTTCTGATTTCCGTTTCTAAAATAAATTAAAAAATATTCTTCATTTCTGTTCCATTCACAAAAGCTACATTAAAGATTGTGGTTGTAATGTGATAAAATGTGAAAAATACTTATGGGGAAAACGTGCAATACTTATTTAAAATTCTGTGTAAAGGTCACTCTATAGTTTTACACTGATCAGAGTTCCATGTGTTGAAACAAGGCCTCAAAGGTTGCCTGAATACGTATTCTGTACTTGCTTGTATACTCAGCCATGTGCTTTGGTAGCTGTTGACTGAGTGTGTTTGGCAGATTCTTGCGTAGATGGAGATGAAAGTTGACCCCAGTTCCCCCACTCTATTAGACCATGGTCTTGTGGTGATGTGGCCCACTGTAAATAGCAAAATGAAATGCTCTTCAAAGATGAGCTGTTCAGTGTACTTGGGGCCAAATTAGTTAAGCAAAAAACAAATTGCAGCCAGATTTCCAAGGGGAAGTTTGGAGTATATGTTCGTGACCAAGGTCATACTGCCTGCACAGTAAGCCTAACAAACAATATTTATTATATCCCCTAGCCATAGCTTGTGGAAAAAAAACAAGCCCTGACGTAGGTTATCCAAACAAAAATGTTTTTGTTTTTAATTTAGCCCATGTCTTCTCCTTTCTTGGAATGTGCTGAAGACCACTGTGACCGGGGCCAATCCCAGATATTTGGAAAGCTGGAACAAAAACTGAGCCACAGTCAGTGCACTGAGTTTTAAGAGGAAAATGGAACTAATATATAGCTAGACACTTTAAAAGGATTGCATATATTTACAGATATCCACACTCTGTTGTTTTCTCGTATTGTGATTACCGTGTACCTGAGAGGTGTTTTATATCATTAGACCTATTCTTTTTCCATGTCTATCTGCAGGCGAGTTGAGACAATATCAAGCCTGGCTCATCATTACCCCATTACTACACTGCATTCAGCTGAGCATGTCTCATTTCTTCAGTACTCTAGGCTAATGAACATGTATCGATTTATCTAACAATTGCAGCAACTGCAAAGTGGCAAATTAATTTGGAGATAGTGACTCACTCTTGGCAAAAAGTACTCAGGCTCCTTTGGTTTTCTCATACTCCTGTTTCTCTCACTCCTATATGTTTGTGTAAAGATGTCATATTAGCAAATCTGTCATGTTTGCTTGTAGTTTGACTCTGGAGGTGCAATAATTACAGACAGATTGAACTGGTTTGAAAGATTTATTGATACAATAATGTAAGTGATGGGTCTTCTGGGTCCTGGGGTAGATTTAGACCGAGCGCTGAATAGGAAAGGTAAGTGGTTAAATAGAGAGAAGATGACGATGATGATGATGACGGTGCGCAATGGGTTCTGAGAGTGGAATAGAACACTTGTAAACAGATGCCCTGGGGAGTTCAGCAACACACAGAGTCTGAGGCTGATAATGCAGCGTCTCCTGTTGTCTTCCAAAAGGATGTAGCTTTTGGAGCACTTGATGTTTGGAGGGAGGACAGGCAGGCGAGTGAAAGTTTTGTAGCAGAGTACCAGAGGTAACTGTTATCAGGCTGAAGATCCAAGGAGCTTTTCATCTTTGATCACAGGGAGGCTTCGCCAGGTGTCCAGGTGTCATGCTACCACACAAATGTTCTGGCATCCCCTTAAACACTGGTTTAAATTATATCTCTTTGGACAACTCAGTTCATTTAAATTAAATCCTTTTTGGGGTTGGTGCAATGACTCAACATAAAGAAAATGTCATCTGTTGCTTCCTAAGTGAGTTTTCTATTGCTGTTTTGCCTGTGCTGTATATTTTAAGTGGGTGCCCCCTCTATTGTATGCTCTTCAAACACTGTTGAAAATATAAGAAGAAATAATTGAATACTGTGGCTGGGTAATGACGCTGAAGTTTCTATCTGAGTTGCAATGGATGCCTAATTAAAAGAGCTTTTGATGTGTCTTCTGTAAGGAGTCTGGTCTAGATTTGAAAATCTTTAGGCTGAAATGGAAAATAAGCAGTCTGGTCTATCTACCTATAATCCCTAATTATTAAGAACAAGAGCTAACATTGAAAAGACCAACATTTTTAGGGTGGAGAGCAGGATCCCCTCCCACGGTCCCATTCATGTAAGAACCGCCACTGATCTTAACTATGGTGTAGTTTCCCACAAAAAGAAATACACATGTTGTTTAAGAACTATGACACACTAATCCTCACCAGAAGTCTTTATATGAATCCCATCACTCATGTCATTCAACATTTATTCTGCTGACTATTACATTTCATGCTGACTGCAAAATTCTGTTTCTCCCTTTTAAGGCCATTAATTACGTAATTAATGGGTTGCTCATTATCGTTCTATCGTTTTCAGTCACTCTGCCCACCGCCTCTGCCATACCTTTATACCTGACATTCGTAACAATAAGTCTCTGTCCACTTTCAGATCAGGTCTGAAAACATATTTGTTCACTCTCTATTTCAATTATATTTAGTTATTTTGTTTTTTATATGTCTTTGTGTATGCACTTGCTTTTAGATTGTTTAAAGTTGGAAGATGTGGTAGCCATTGAAACCTTCCCTTAGACAAATGTTCTTCTAGTATAAGACCTTGTGTTTGGTGATGCAGGTCACGACAGAATCCTAGGCCTGGAAAAGTTTTCAGGCAAGAGAAACAGCGGCAGCTGGCCGACAGGACTTCACCAGAGCCACCATGAGGATGATATCATGATGATACTGCAAAATCAATTTGACAAAATCTGCAACTTGTGCTGTTTTTCCAAGATAAATGTCAGTCAGTCATTTTCTACCGCTTATTCCATAGTGGGTCGCAGAGGAGCTGGTGCCTATCTCCACCAGTCTATGGGCGAGATGCAGGGTACACCCTGGACAGGTCACCACTCCATCACAGGGCAACACACAAACAACCATGCACACACTCATTCATACACCTAAGGGCAATTTAGAGTTACCAATTAACCTAACAGGCATGTCTTTGGACTGTGGGAGGAAGCCGGAGTACCCGGTGAGAACCAACACATGCACGGGGAGAACATGCAAACTCCATGCAGAAAGACCCCTGGCTGGGAATTGAACCCAGGACCTTCTTGCTGCAAGGCAACAGTGCTACCAACTGCACCACCGTGCAGCCCCAAGACAAATGTTTCTGAAAAAACATGGATGACAAAGGATTAGGAGATGCCTGTATTAAGAAACTTGTTCAAATGCTTCTTAAAAAAAAGAACTAAAGAGGCTTAAGAGAAATATAAGAAATATAAAAATAAGCTAATATTGATTTTAAGAAGACATAAAAAAGGGTACTAGCAATTTACTAAGTAAAAACAGAAACAACATGAAGGCTCAACGGGGAAGAATAAACAGTGTGATAAAAAATTATATAGAAAAAGTCTTTCAAATTATTTTATTAAACACAACTTTGAAATTTCAGATAAAAAGAAAATAGTAGATAATTTCAATCTTTTTTTTTTTAGATGTAGGCACAAATCTTTCAGCAAATGTCCCTTAAAAATGTTATTTACAAAAGTATTAATAAAAATGTTAACAGCATTTTTCTTTAGAAAACAGAAAGAAGAAGAAATATCTGCTGATAAAATGATCAACTGACCATTTAGATATGGACATCAGGTCAGTGAAACCTATCATTCACACACTGATCTAGATGCCAGTCTAAGAAAAAAGGTGCTGCTATACTTCCCCCAAGTGGTGAGTGCCATGAGTTCATTGCATAGATCCATTATTTAAAAACAATGGCTAAACCTAAACGAGGTCACTTGCAAACAAGCTTGAAGATTGGTTATACAACTGTAACATCTTTTAACTATTATAATAATCACATTGGCTTGTTGAACAATGAGATATTGTTTTTTTTAATTCTTTTTTTTTCTGAAAGGAATGCAAAGCCATCAATCCGGTCTGTCATTACTCTACAATAAACACTAATATTTCAGTAAAATATTACAGTGTTTTGATAGTGTTTATATCTGGATTTGACAAATTATTGTTTGTTTATGGAATTTTAGCTCCATGGACATTGGAAATCTAATGTAAACCAGATAAATTTAAACTGACAAGTTTTATTTGCAAGTGAGGGAACTGACCATTCTCCCTCTCCGCA
The DNA here is from genome assembly GCF_021462225.1 of Girardinichthys multiradiatus. Classification (NCBI taxonomy): domain Eukaryota; kingdom Metazoa; phylum Chordata; class Actinopteri; order Cyprinodontiformes; family Goodeidae; genus Girardinichthys; species Girardinichthys multiradiatus. The sequence continues at coordinate 22,150,694 of NC_061799.1, forward strand.
AGTACAAATTTGTGACTCACTGGGGACATGAAAGTTAAACAAATTATGAAAATAAATTTGTAAACATTTTCTGCTAGTGTTAGTGGCAGAGTAGTGGAAACATAAAATATGGCCATAGCATATTTAAAGCTCTAATAGTCTGTGATGGAAATGAGATCGATTAAAACTGTAATTGGTTTGTGGTTTTCTTTGAGGACATTTCCAGGCCTGGCTGCCCTGACTATGTTTGTGGCAGGGTATAACGACTCCCCACCTCTGTGTCGCCTGCATTATTGTACCAGCAGAGATGCTGCAGTTTGAGATAGCAGACCACAAAGATCTCTTGAGAAAGGGACAGAACCAAGGGAACACGAGTGTAAAACCCCACTGTGTACACTTAAAAAACTGGCATAAACTGAGACTGATTTTGTCATAAAGAGAGCACTTATTTAATCTAGCGCCAGACAAATAACATTTTCAAGACATCTTTTATTTATCCCAAAAAATATTTATCTATCTGTCTACATTTTACTTTTTAAATTCAATCTTTTTCTTTTTTGTCATTTTTCATTATATCTAAGTTATTTAGATTTTCTGGGCACACCTCAACCAGAACTCCATGGAGAGTTTGGAGAGGATCCATCTTTTTCTAGAAGATGGATTGATCGAAGGGCAGACGGATGGATGGACGACCAGACGGATGGACGGGGGAGGGATGGATGGATGGGAAGGAGGAATGCATGAAAAGATGAATGGACGCATTGTTTACTGCTTGGGCAATACAGAACCTGCACTACTGTTAACTATAGCTGCAAGTCTGAATCAAGATATTCTCTGCGCTTCTTTATGCTAAATTTATGAGTTATTTAACATTTTTTTAAACACATACTGCAGTAACAAAAGATTGCCACTAAGTGGCAATACAGGTCAACATAAAATCAGCTTAAAGAAAGAAAGAAAGAAAGAAAGAAAGAATCTTTCCTCAAGCTACATGCCTACATGCCAAGAAGGGCATGGATAACTGAGGTAAGATGTCTGGGGGGATGCAGAGGGACAGTTGGTGTTTGGAAGGCAGACAAGGGCAGGCAGGGGCAGAGCCAGCAGAGTAAACTATGCTCGAGAGCACAGCCGGGTGGAGTGGCCTGTGATCCTCTGGTGTGGTGCGACCACCTGTTTGCCTGTCTGTCTATGTTTAACTGGTCAGAATAACATGGGCTAAAGCTTAGGGTTGACATTTTTATTGTAAACTAGCAAAATGTTGTCAAAACGGGTTGACCGTTTTGAGGTGAGAGCAGTATATTTTAGTTCATGTTTTAATTTTGCAATCAAATTACAATTCTGTGTGTTCAGAGGAACATTTTACAGAATCAGAATCAGAAAAGCTTTATTGCCAAGTACGTTTTTGGACATACACGGAATTTGTTTTGGCATAGTCGGTGCAATACAATACAATACAGAGGATATAGGATCTGTTAGGGTGTTGAGTAAGGAAGCCAGAGTTCATGGTCTGCTGGTGCAAGTAGGTGGGGGCACATGGAAGTACTTCTTACACTCGTGCTCTACCATGAACACATGCCCACAAATTCTCAAGACACACCAGCCCCAAAGCACACTTATCATGCCTAAGAGCAATCTCTTTACATACGCATAACCACAGATGGTCCCGTGATGCTCAATAAGATGGACATTTGAGAGCATATTGTAGATAGATAGATTAGGAGTCTGCTTTAATTGCAGCTACCCAACACCAGAATTACATATATTGGAATATGAAAATGTTGAGAAGGAAGTGACTATATTGCAGGTGTAAAAAAGGAGGGCAAAGATTGGGGATATGTTATCTAAATGAAGTCAAACAGATGTTAGCATTGACAAACACATGAACAAATGGCCTTCTTGGTGGAAATCCCAGCCATACCTATCATGTTTGCCATGAACAGGCATATCTGTCAATCAAGCACAGGTTGGAAACTGTACACATCATCATAAAGCAGCCACTGAGACGAATCTGAGAAGTCCAGGTTAAGCCAATTGGTCCTATGCCAATTCAGTAATTTATTACAGTATCCTGTTTATAAAGGTTTTGGAATTATTCAATAATATCAATTTCTTTCACATGAGTAACATTTCACAGACAAACCATCAGTAATAAAGATGAAGGCTGATAATATTTTGTCTTGGTTTTCACATTTAAGTATTTTATGTTACTCCTTAACTTGGTCTGTCCAAATTTACCATGAACTCTAGCAACATAAGAGTTAGACTCATTTAAAGATCACAACCAGTGGTGTATTTCTTTCTTTCATAAATGTATACTGACAATAAAAAAACAGCGAAATAATAAAGAATGGACATCTACTGCAGGATTTCACAAAATAATATGATTCTATTAGCACACCAAAGGAAAAAAATCTGCTGTGCATTTTTAAGGCAATGAGAGCACAAGGATTTTGCTCACCAGTAGCTGCTAGTTAAACATCATGGTGGGCAAGCAACTTTGTACAGGTTTCAACATGTACTCTGAGGGATTTTAATTACATAGAAGTTCCAACAAGTTCAACAGTAGGTGTTCAAAATGGTTAGTTTTTCCAGTTTGAATTTTTCTACCTGATTAGTTTTTGTGCATATTCACTAATAAGTAAATGGTGTTTTCGTCTGTCCTTTACCTAAATAACACCTCTCTTTTTGATCGTTTAATAATATAAATATTTCCTACTTTTACCCTCTGGTGTTGGCAGAAATGATGGTGATGGTACAGGCACTGCAGGTGGATGAACAGCAGGGCTTACAGGCAAAATTGGGCTCATCACTAGTATGCCTGGTGATAAATTTTAGGGAGTAATGCAGCAGTTCTGCAGTAAATATTGTTGAGATTTTAAAATCATCTTAATAGAATGTATCAACCGGACCATATGGTTTTGTAAAAGCTGGCTTGAAATAATCACCAGTGATAATGAAATCTGCCTCTTCACAAATTTGTTCTTGAATTGAATTTTCCTGAAATACACTTCAAATGTTTTACAACTGTAATGAATACAAGTAAAAGTAAAAAGCTTTGACGGATGAATTTCATTAAAAGATCCCTTTAAAGAAGAAAAATATAAATGGACATACACAAAAGAGCTCAAATTTCATTAATGAAAACACAGCATTTATAATTAGAATATTTAATTAGACTATTAAAAAACAATTTAATCCAGAAATGTGGACTTAATGAATCTGTTTAATACCTGCTTAAACACTGTTTCAAAAGGTACTTTTAATCTAAACACATTTTACTTTAATTTGCTGTACTTGTAAAAGCATGCTTCTGCATTGGTAGATTTTACCTTACTTTAAGAACAATTTACAACAAGATAAAATGTCCTGAAATGTTTAAGAGGTGAGGAACTGTATCTGAAGTAAGTTTAACTGATTTTAAGGAAAAGTCTGGCTAGTAGCTTTAAATCAACAGCAAAAATGTATCCTTTCGTTTACATGAATCTTGCAATAAATCAGTAAAGTAATCTGCGTATTAATCACACACTCATCAATTACTTTGATACATCCATCACTAGATGCATCATAGTAGTCTCATAAACCTACTTTCATGTTCCTTTTTCATCTCATCAACATTTTAGATAGAGAAATCTATTCTCTTGCTATGTCTGTACGTTGTGTTATTTGCAGACGGTGGAATGGATTTTTGCTTGATAAATAAACCACTTATTGAGTTAAGATGATTGCGTGGCTAAACTGTTTAGACCGGGGCCTTAAACATGGGCCAAAAAGTAAGCCTTAGCAGAAATTAATGGAGGTGCTTCTCTTCGGCAATATGCCAATACCACACCCACAGAGCATAGTAATATCTGACAGCCATGTTTGAACCAAATCCATTTAAATTATAGGGCAATAACTCAGCCACAATAAGACATAACTGAGTGGAATGATGGAAATATATATCTCACAACCTAAAGACGGCATAGGCTGCTAGAACTTAGAAGTGTTTAGTGTGAAACCTTGATTTGGATTACCACTGTTTAAGAAACAAGAACTCTTGCTTATTGTAGAACATGTGCTGTTAAGTTGTGCATGAGTGTTCTGTATCATTATTGTATTCCTGTGTGTTTGACTGCAGGTCTCATATACACGAACGATTGAAAATTAGGTTTCCCTTCGCTTTGCACCTCTTCCTCCATAGAGGCAACATTCCCAGCACCATTCAGGGGGGCTTCAGTAAGCAAGGCATGATACCCAAACCCACCCAGAATTCAAAGAGCTTTTTCCCTGAGGTTTCAAGTTACCAAATCCACAAGTTTAACACATACCATAGAAACACACACACACTCGCACACACACACACACTCGCACACACACACGTCTGCCTACACAGTAGCATACTGTACTTTTGTTATTTAGATAGAGTTGGGTTGTTGGCTTTCCTTCTACCCTCCCATGCCTGTTGTTCATTTTCATTTTAAAACTCACATTCTTTCTCCTGTGAGTTGTGAAAAACTTGGACATGAACTCAAAACCTCAGGTTGACCCAAACCAACCGCCTGTTAAGATTCTCACTTTATTGATACATACCACACGCTGAAAGTTTAACCTTATATACACATTTACTCTAAAACCATACAAGATATTTGGCCAGAGCTCACCTCATATTCCAAGCTATATGTAAACATGGCATCTCTCAATATTCAGTAGCATTTCTGTCAAAAAACTGTTAATTCACATTCACAATGTCAGTTTGTTCACTGTATCCATCAGAAAAGGGAATAGAGGCCAAGTCAGAAATCTACAGTTTTTACAGTGTGTGCCATAATGAATGATTCTTTACCAGACCTCTATAGAACAGGGATGCCTCCAGTAAGTTACCAAAAGTGTGCCAAGATGGGGGCCATTGATAATCTTGGGGTACAACACAAAAACACAAACAGCCTTTAGGAGGTTTTATCTAGCTGTTTGGGTTGATAAAACCTCTTAAAGGCTGTTTGTTGATGTACCCCAAATAGCCTTTAGGAGGCTGTTTGGGGTAACAGCAGGGGTGAAAGTAGCTTTAAATTCTTGCTGGTAATTAGGGGCGGAGCTAGAGGGGGGGCTGGGGAGGCACTGGGGGCATATATGCATGTATATATATATATATATATATATATATATATATATTGTTAAAGAGCTGCCATGTATTAAGCAATGATAAACCATTTTCTGATGCATAAGGTTTCATCTTCAGTTTCCCTTATTGTTCTCTGCATTGTGGTCAAGTTTTGATTTCATTTAAATAAAACATTTGACACTTTGGTTATTTTTGCGTTATTTAAAAGTCTGTAGATGGTAAGTGATTTATTGTTCGTCCTGTCCTAATGCAAGGGGTGTTTTTTTATGTCCCAGTCCATTAAATCGAACGCACCAATCTCCTTGGCAACCGTTCTGTTTTGGGGGTAAGCGCACATGCGCTCTCCTGTAGTGTATGTGAAATCTCTGGTCATAAGCGGTTTTTTCGAGCTGAACTGTGTTGTTGTAATTCAGCAAAATAACATGAAACACAACTAGCTACTCTTCCTTTGCTTTTAACTGGGGTATTTAGCAGCGAGCAGACAGACATTAAACGTAGCGGTGCTCGTTTTAAAGGCTGGCCGTTCACAAAAACCTCGAGCTCCGAGGGGAGAGAAGGAAAGCAAGAGCACTGAGACTCCAGCATAGCAGAACAGTTCAGAAACAATTTGGAATGAGGGGAAAAAAGCTATATTTATATTTTAGACTGGCTTTTGATAGCGGATCTGATGTTCTTTGTGTGCTCGTGAATTTTTGCAGCTGTAACTGGTTCTGGATGACGGCTTCATAGCAGACAGCCGTTCCTCCGTCTTCCCGGTACTGCGTACCGGCGCAGAATCTTTTACTGGTACGCAGTACCGGACCGTACTGGCTCACTTTCACCTCTGGGTAACAGTGAACAGAAATGTTTGGGAGGCTCACACACACCACTCAAACATACACAGAGAACAATGATATAAGACTACCATTGGCTGGCCACCAGGCAATAAAGCCACAAAGACAGAGAACCCTCTTCCTCCTGCCACAATCATACATAATTTTCAAATAGACTTCAAATATGCTTTCCTTGTATGATTGAGACTTTCATTCTTCATCCTGTTCTCAATCGCTTTACTTTCCAGCATCAACTTCCACTTTGATATATTTCCAGTGGGCAGGGATTGGTTAGTCCAGTCTACCTTGTCCAATATACACTGCTCTTATAAAGCATGCCAGTCTATTAAGGCATTTTAATTATATGAGCTTAACCCACTCCACTGTCTAGGCACACAACATTACAGGAGAAGCTGGAAACCCTTTGTTTGCATAGAAGAGATGATGAGAGCAAAGCAAGCTGGAAGGCAACCTCACAAAAATGTGTACAAAGGCGTAAACACAGGGAGACTGAAACACTCATTACTGAGAGAAATGTGACAAGTACCACATTTGTAGTATCATATTACAGTGTCACAAGGAGTGCATAATTGGGCATGTTGCACATTACCTACAATAGGCATCTTTTGCAGTCATTTTAAAAATATTTTTAAATGTCATAAATCCAAAGTCACAGTGCAAACATGTTAGCATTGAAAATAAATAAATCAAAAACTGAAATGTAATCACTGCTGGTTTCCCTTTTCTTCACACACACACACACACACACACACACACACACACTCTCTTGTTTTGCTATATGTAGTGAGGACCATGTGTTGACTCCCATTGACTTCCATTGATTTTCAGTCATTTTCAACCCTTTCTATGCCCTAGCCCTGACAATAACCCTAAACCTAACTATTACCAGTGCATGCCTAACCCTAACCTTCACCTAAAGTCAATTCACACTTTAGTCCTAAACCTAACCATTAGCAAAATAGGTCGTGAGGACCAGCAAAATGTCCTCACTTTGGTACAGACGGTCCTCAATCTGATGGTGAAATCGGGAAAATGGTTCTCACTGTGATGCCAAGACAGGAACACACACACACACACACTCTTGTTTTGCTATATGTAGTGAGGACCATGTGTTGACTCCCATTGACTTCCATTGGTTTTCAGTCATTTTCAACCCTTTCTATGCCCTAACCCTGACAATAACCCTAAACCTAACCATTACCAGTGCATGCCTAACCCTAACCTTAACCTAAACTCAATTCACATCTTGGTCCTAAACCTAACCGTTAGCAAAATAGGTCGTGAGGACCAGCAAAATGTCCTCACTTTGGTACAAACGGTCCTCAATTAGATGGTGAAATCGGGAAAATGGTTCTCACTGTGATGCAGACAGGAACACACACAAACATACACACACACACACACACACACACAGTTCAAAAGATTCACAGCAATGGAGGGTCAAACTGAGGTCCTAAACCCTAATTTAGGGTTATGGGAAAGGAACAGTCCACTAAGTCAAGGGGAAATTCAGAGAAGAATAGACAAAAACACGGACTAAAGAGGTTAATCATAAAATTAAACACAGTAGGGTTGACTTTAGTCCTTAAAATTTGATATATGATGTCATCTGCTCCTTGTCCCAATTCAATCTGGTCTTTTTCCTTTTTCAATTACCTCACAGATGTTTAATGTTTTCAAAACGCAACAAAAACCCTCGTAAGGCTTTAAGCTGTAAATGTCTTTTTTCCCTACATATACAAATTAATTTACTGTCGTCTCAACCTATGCTATTCAATTTAGCCAATTCTCTTACATTTTTTAACTAAGCTCCTCGAGACCCAGGAGACGGACAGAAAAGAAGGGGGAAACAAAACTTATGACTTGACAGTACTAAAAGGAGTGGAGTATGAGGGTTGAAGGCTTTGCCCAGTGCACCGCTCTTTCTGTTTCTCTTCACAATGAGCAGAATAGATTCCAGATGTCAAAATGATAAACAAATGGTTTGTCATAACCTTATAAAAATGCAAGGCATTCAGAAGCATTCACATTGCTGTATTGTCTGTGGACCATCTCTTTGACTTAATCACAAAACCTTGGAATCAGCCCCAAAGAGGAGTGCTGAGTTATTAGTTTCTTCATTCTTTCTGAAGAACACACACATATGTTCAACACACCAGCCTGTGCAGAGCAATCTTAGAATAATTTAGCATTCTATGAGGTTAAAGTGTCAAATTTCTTTAAAATCAGGCTCACATTATAAGAAGAAAAGAAAAATTGTAAAATATGTATTTGCTAATTTGTGGAGAATCTTTGCAATGAATGTGTCCTCCTCCAGAGATCAAAAATATCCACAGGAATATAATTTACTGTATTCTGCTTTCTTGATTTCCACCACTTAAGGTGGCAGGTTGTTGCAGTAACTATGTTACAGTTGTTCTAATTTATTCTTTTTTTTAAACTTTTGAAACTGAGACATTGCTTTTTTGGGGGATTATTTTTGCAGTTTTGAAAGCAAACAAGCTGAAATGTTTTTCTTAACATTTCGACAGTTGTTATGATGAAGAAAACATAGCACAAGCATTGCTATTTTTGTTTTTCTTTACAATCGGAAACAGTTGGACATCTTAAAAGCTCAAATAATGTCTTAACTATGATCCCATATCACAGATGAATTGAAAAGGAAGCATTGTGAATGCTGAACAAAAACAAAGACAGAACAGAAAAGGAGGAAGTTTAAAGCATTCCATCAATCATAACAGGGAACCCCCAGATCTCTGGCAAATAAAATAGATTAACTTCAAGCGCTAAAAAGGACCCAGTCAGAGTATTGGTAATGCATTATAACGTGCTTCACTAAAATGTAGCTTGAGGATCACATACCCCACGACAATGTCACTCTGCCCGACTTTCTAACTATATGAGCAGAAAGAGATTTGAAGAGTAGCAAAAGCAAAAGACGTGGATTATTAGTTCTTGTCAACAACACATGGTCCATGACATGCTACTGTGAAATACCATCTCCGCAGCCCATATTTAACATTTAGCTGTAGGTTTATGTTTGGCAATCGTATATATTCAACCATCCAGTCTTGACGACATTAGATGTCATGTCATCAGTTTAGCTGGCGCCAAGTTGAAAACAAACACCTAAACACATTTGTGGCAAGATCAGGATATTTTAACCATGCCTCCTCTCTCCTATATATTTAACATTTCAAAAGCTTATCAGCTGCTCTACCATAGAAAACAAAACACTGGATTTTTTAATGCAAATGTCAAGAATGCATACATCTCCAAAGCAAGACATCCTATTGAAAAGAGGACCTCCTATTGGACAGCACCTTCATCACCAGAATAGTGAGATACAAAACATCAATTACCATTGTTCTAAGGGAACTGCTCAATAAGAAAAAGAAGAGCCTTCAGCTAGGATGATAAATTTATTTATTTCATAGAGGAGTAAAACAAGCCATTTAAAGTAGAGATTAGAGACAGTAGGGAGTGTTAAAGTAAGATTTTCAAATCTGTAGGGGATGTGTGTCGTCAGGCTAGGGATTGCGGCTTTTGATGCAGATATGGGGGCCGGGGTAGTAATCAGTTAATTTCTGATTAGATTTCTGTTACACCTTGGACTTCTTATCTGTTTCCCTGCTCATCTATGCTAATATGCCTCCCTCCTTCACTTGACTTGTATTCTCCCTGCCACAGCTGCTCCACATTTTATGTGACAAGTTCTCCTGGTCCATTGGTCAATTATCCACCCTGCCGCTGTATTTAAACTCTATTTTCATTGTTCACTATCCCATCCATCCGTCGTCTTCCGCTTATCCGGGTTTGGGTCGCGGGGTCAGCAGCCTAAGCAGAGCGACCCAGACTTCCCTCTCCCTAGCCACTTGGGCCAGCTCGTCCGGGGGAATCCCAAGGTGTTCCCGGGCCAGCTGAGAAACATAGTCCCTCCAGCGTGTCCTGGGTCTTCCTCTGGGCCTCGTCCTGGTGGGACGTGCCCAGAACACCTGACCAGGGAGGCGTCCAGGAGGCATCCTAACCAGATTCCCACCTCAACTGGCTCCTCTCCACATGGAAGAGGCTGCAGCTCTACTCTGAGTCCCTCCCCTATGACCGAGCTTCTCACCCTATCTCTAAGGGAGAGCCCAGACACCCTGCGGAGGAAACTCATTTCAGCCGCTTGTATCTGTGATCTCATTCTTTCGGTCATGACCCAAACCTCATGACCATAGATGAGGGTAAGAACATAGATCGACCGCTAAATTGAGAGCTTCACTTTTTGACTCAGCTCTCTCTTCACCACGACAAACAGGTACAGCGCCTGCATCACTGCTGATGCAGGACCAATCCGTCTATCGATCTCCTGCTCCATTTTTCACTCATTCGTGAACAAGACCCCAAGATACTTGAACTCCTCCACTTGAGGCAGGACCTCCCCCCCGACCCAGAGAAGCCACTCTACCCTTTTCCGGATCAAGACAATGGCCTCGGACTTGGAGGCACAGATTCTCATCTTGGCCGCTTCACACTAGGCTGCAAACTGCTCCAGTGAGAGCTGTAGATCACGAGCTGAAGAAACCAATAGGACCACATCATCCGCAAAAAGCAGAGACACAATATTACGGCCACCAAAATTGATCCCCTAAACACCTTGGCTGCGCCTAGAAATTCTGTCCATAAAAGTTATGAACACAATTGGTGACAAAGGGCAACCTTGGCGTAGTCCAACTCTCACCGGAAACGAGTCTGACGTACTGCCGGCAATGCGGACCAAGCCCTGACACAGGTCATACAGGGACCTAACAGCCCGTATCGTAGGGCCTGGTACCCAATACTCCCGGAGTACCCCCCAAAAGATTCCCCGAGGGACACGGTCGAATGCCTTCGCCAAGTCCACACAGCACATGTAGATTGGTTGGGCGAACTCCCATGAACCCTCCAGGACCCTGCTGAGGGTGTAGAGCTGAATATTGTTCATTGTTCACTACTGGATTCTAATGTTTGCCTGCCCGTTCCATGCCCGTCTCATCACATATGACAGCTGGAAGGTGAACCTCCGTCCCAGTCTCAAACTATAGGCACTCTGACTGGTTTTGATCCCTGTACTTAGCACCATCGACTTGGACCAGTTTCCCGGGCCCTGCTGCCCAAAAAACATCCCCACAGCATGAGGCTGCCACCACCAGAACAAACATTTTAGGGGCTTTATAGCAAAGAAGGTGGACACTTATGAACATACCATTTTTCAGTGTTTTCACCAATTCAGATTATTTTGTGCAGATCCATCACATAGAATAAGATAAAAACATTTAAATTACAGGTTGGAATGTAACAAAATAGGGAAAAAACCATACTATTGCAAGGCACTATATATTGAATTGCTTACTTCTGAACCTTCCTGTGCTCTTTTTGAAACTGATACCTCCTGCAACTGCCCATTCCAAACAAGCAGAGTGAACACTAAGTGAGTAAGCTTAAACCCCATTATTAAGATGACATATAAAAGCTTTAAGGTGAATATGTGCCGCCCCCTTCTGTCGAGTAGGCTCTCCCGACACAGGAAGGGGGGGGCACAGCTTCAACGCAGACACAGCGGATCTGGGAAAACCAAGCGATGTCAATAAGACATTTATTTAAAACTTTGGAGAAAGTGTGATTGTTGGATCCCGTCACCAGAAAAGTGTGAGTGTTAAAACACCTACATCCCCCCGTGTGACACCCATAACAGCAAGGGGGGAGATGGAAGTTGGAAATGCTATCTTGCAACTTCAACACACCGACTGTCATCTGGACAAAGCAGGGCAGCACTGTGAGGATTATGTTTATGTTTTTACCCTTTTGTAAAGCACTCTGGTCAACGTTGTTGTCCTAAATGTACTATATAAATAAACCTAACATTGACATGGTGCTTCGAAAAGGCTAGCATTGATCAAAGATTTCATTAAACAAAGTACAACTGAAAAGACATAATGTATTATATACCACGGAGTTAAAATAAGGCACTTACTCATAGAACGTGACCATTTTGATCCTTATTTTCCAGAAAACATGCCCCACAAAAGTCACACCTATGAGGGTTTAAATGCTGAGAGATGTGAGCAGATGTCAATATGCCCTTTACAGCTGTTTGCTCCCTGTTTGCCACTCTGTCATCAAATGTTGAACAAAGAGAAGAATGGGATTTCAACCACAAAAGACTTTCATGTGCTTTGAAGTTTTAAATTGTGTGTCTGTCTGCGGATATGTGCTCCTCATCTGAACCCCTTATGAATAACCTCCCAGCTGTTCACAAGCTTATGGATCCCATGTGGATTGATACTGTATATGACTCTACATCTCTTGTTTAGGGAAAACCCTATACGTCTTTGTAGGCTTTGTGAGTGCATCCTGTGTGAAATAGACTTACACCTTTGCATCTCTGTTTTGGGTCTGCTTTGGCTGGTGTTATTTGTTTTTTTCTTTTGCTGCATTAAACTCTTTCTAACATGGTTAGTTTTACTTAACATCTTTGCTTATTTTAGTCGTATTGCAGTTCTGACACAACTTTCCAAAGCATGGTGCATGCAATGGCAAAGTTATGGCAGTGATGTCCGAGTCTTTCCCATGCAGACTCATAGGAGGGCCTTTGTTCCCCCTCCATGCTTTGGGGGTCCCCACAGCGGGGCTGTGCCCTACTCAACTGACTCCACAATGGGTCTTTATGCTGCCAATGCCCCCCTCCTCACTTTTACTCCAACGTGCTTGCCTCATCAGGGGCACCCTGACGCACAGGGGGCACCACAACACCAAAATGACAACTCTTTTATCATGGTCTGCTCTGTCCTCCCTTCTCTGTAATGAATGCCTACAGATTCAGCAACAGGGAAAGAGAGTAACTCAATGGGCAAAGCTAGTGAGAGTTGCCAAATGTCTCAGTGGGGCACTGTTTTCTCATTCAACCTAGAAACACTTGATACCACAAGCAATGACCTGGCAGTCAGCAGGGAGTGTGTGATAACACACTGTTACAGCCCTGTAGTACAGTTAATGAAAAAGCAACACACTTGTGAGTAAATGACACAAACTCAGTTACGTACAGAGTGAATAAATCGACAACTGGTTATTCATACAAAGGTGGACGCTTTTGTACAGTTGTTTCGAAATGAATGTATGCAGCCCACTCGCTTTCCCCCCCCTCCACATGTTTCTAATCACAAATCTCCAACACAGATCAACTGTCTTTTTTAATGGTGTACTAAAATCCTGGCACATGCCCAGTTAACTGGTACTAAGTTCATCGGAGTACTTTGCAAAACTATTCATACTTCTTGAACTTTTCAATATTTTGTCATGCTACAACCACAATACATATGGCATGCATGTGTATTTAGCCCCACAGAGTTAATTTCAAGAGCTTCCTTTCACTGGAAGTGCAGTTGCAAGCCTTTTTTGCTTATTCTTTCTTGCAAAATAGTTTAAGTTCACTCAGATTGAATGGAGAGCATCTACTGTATAAGCCTCAATTTTCTACTTTTGCAACTCTCACTATGATTTAGGTCTAGGCTTTGACTGGACCCTCCTAACACATTAATCTCCTTTGACCTAAATCCTTACTCTGTAGGTCTGGCTGTATGTTTAGGGTTTTGCTCCTGCTGGAAGAATTACCGCTGCCCATGTCTTAAACTGGTTTTCTCCCCATTTGCACTGTATTTAGCTTCACCTATCTTCACCTAAAGCATGCCACACTTTTTGGATTTGTATTTGTAAAAAAAGCGAACATTTATAAATTTTCTTCGTTATGTCAAAAGGTTCGAGGGGTATGAATACTTTTGAAAGATCCTGGATTTCTCAACAGGAAATATATTAAGGAGGCAGAGAACTGGGTCATAGTGAAAATTACAATATTTTGAAATCAGCCACTGAACACAATAAAAACCAAAATCCAGTACATCTGTTCCTGAGCACAGTGTCTCATCAAGTAAAGCAAGGCCAAATCCCTTATGTTGAACAAGGGCAAAATGATCTGTCACACACACAAAGGGAAAATAAATCCAAAATATATTTTTTATTCTTCTGTTCAAGTAAGTAGTGGCGGGGCCATAGAGCTAAAGTTACTATAGTTGTTAAAATGGGAGAGTATGACCTCAACATAGCTGTGGAGTTAGCTACAAGAGTGTTTAAGAAACTGATCCAGAATTTAGAATCAATTACAGATTTGAGTTGGCTTAGTAATTGGCTTAATTTTCTTCATACGCTGAATGAGAGGCAGAAGAACCACACACTGAGCAAGCTCTCTGGTCTCTTAAAGATGTGTCCAAATCCATCAGCAGGAAAACAGTTCCAAGGCTATATCTATAAATCACCACAAAATAAAAATCTCAGCAGAAACAATTCAATCACTGACACAAACACAAAGACAAGAGCATTATGACTTTTTGCCCTGCCAGCATGCAGTCAATAATAACTTCCTTATTTTCACTGTGATTAAGAGCAGCCAGCCACACTGACTCTCAGCCTGACGGTTTTAGAAATATCCTTTATTGTCCCACAGTGGGGAAATTCAGGTGTGTCAGCAGAAACGTAAAAGGCAAGTGGAAGCATGCAGATACTCACAAATGTAAAAAAAAAAAAAACTATAAAAAATAATAACTTTACAACATAAAAAAAAAAGAAATACTGTACAAATAGAAATGGCATACTCAGATTAAATTAAATGTGCAACTGAGTAGGGTGATTTAAAAATTTACGAAAAGCACATTTGTAATTGTGCATGAAAAAACTGGTTTTCTCATGCACAATTACAATTTACAAAAAATGGAAAATTTTGCAAATAACAGCAGGGATGTAAACATTCATTGACACTTTGGAGTTCACTGTTTAAAACCTTTTTTTTTTAAATCAAGACATTTAAAATATATATTTGTTAAAGCAGGTGATTAAGCATTTAACTACTAAGAAATGATAAGTTAACACAAGTCATGATTTGTGGATTTAAACAACTAGAATTAAATTAAGAATTATGTGTCTTTGTCACTAAAGAAAAATGGTAATTGAACATTGTAATGTGAACATTGGAGAGACTAGAAAATCTTCTCTTACCTTTCTACAACACCATCACCACCCCAGCAGGTGGAGTCGTCCACTACATACTCTCCTTCACAGAGCATCTCTGGCACTGTTATAAAGAAGGGCTTATATCGCTGCAGTAACCTTAAGAAATCCCTGATGGAAAAATAGAAAAATTCAATAAAAAGGTTCATATTTTCATTATTATTATTATTATTATTATGCATTTTAAGATTTAAAGCTATTTAAATTAAGAGTCCTCAGCATGATTATGACGTAAGTAATCTCAATATCTGTTATTAGGCTCTGGAATATTTGAAGTAAGAACAAACACTAGTTTAATATTCTTTTGACATTCTTTTAATATTCTTGTGATACATACACATGATGATATTGACAGTGGCACAAATAACAGCCAATAAATGTGACCGCATCAGCACATTTCTTTTGTTGCACTGTGAGGTGAAGTGCTTGCTTCACCAGATCTGCCAACACATGTTATCAATGTAGACACTTTTGCAAAACAAAGCAACCCTTTTTGACCTGATGCAGACTGTCTAAACCCACAAGGAGAAACAGAAATGACAGGTGCTGATACAGCCAATGGATTTTAAATTCCTTGAATTCTCTCTTTTGTTGAGTTTCCAACAATAATTTCAATCTGTTTTAGAGAGAGTAGGTCACATCTGCGAAGTGCATAAAATAGTTTGATGGTGTTCATATTTTTTACTAATGAAAAGTGCTTTTGTTTTTATTCCCCACTACTCTGACACCTCTAAATAAAATCTACCGCAACCACTTGCCTTCAGAGGTCACATAATTAATACATTTGAGGTTTGTTAGAAAACATTAGTGAACAAACAGCATCACAAAGACCCATGAACACACCAGTCAGGTCAGGGATAAGGTTTTGAAGAAGTTTAAAGTAGGGTAAGGTTATAAAGTAATAACGCAAAGTTTGACCATCTCAAGGATCACTATACAATTAATCATCTGAACATGGAAAGAGTATGGCATAGTCAGAACAACTTGAAAGCTTTGAAAGGAGAGCATTATTTAAAGAAGAGGCTCATGGTAACTCTAAACACACATGAGCATCAGAGATCCACAGGTTTGATCGGAAAATGTGTTGACAGGGCAACCATTTCTTGTGCACTCCACAAATCTGGTCATTACAGAAGTGTGGCAAGAAAAATCGCTGAAAGAAAGTATTGGACACAGCAAGCACGTGGAAGAGGGTGGTTTAGTTAGATAAAACCAAAACCTTGTCTTCTATTAGCCTTCTCTTCTTCTATTGCAATAATACTGTGTATATAAACATTTCTCTTAATTTTTTTTTTTTTCCCACCAAATGTATATATTTATATTTAAAATCTCTTTACATTAAGAGCAAAGTGGATGTGAACTTAAATTCTCAAATTCATTGTTTTTGTGCACAAACAGGGCCAATAAAGCTGATCGGTAATCAAATTCTGAAATTGCACTTTTAAGGTACATACAAAATGCTGTGTGTGACGGAAAACTTAAACTGCAAATCACCTCCAAAATACTATCCTCACAGTGAAACATGGTGGTGGCAGCATCATGTTGTGGGAATTATATTTTTTAATAATGGGAAAATTGAGATATTACAGGGCAATCCTAGAAAGAAAGCCCTTGTTTGAGGCTGCAAAAGACTTGAGACTGGGGTGAAGGTTTGCTTCCAGCAGAAAAGTTACCATTGATATGAGTCAAATGATGTTTACGTATTAAAATAGCCAACTCAAAGTACAACCATAAATCCAATTGAAAACCTGTACAAGACCTCAAAACTGATGGTCAAAGCTTGGGATACTATTGTACAACCTCACCAGGCTCTAAATGTCTCTACAATATTGTCCTTGACATGTCTGGTGTTTCTTGGGCTTCATAAGGTTTGTTTTTAAAGATTTATATTAAGAAAAAAAATTTAAGTTTATTCAGGGGTATCAGACGGTACTGAAAACAAATGCATGCAACACTTTCCAGATTGTTAAGGATATTGTATCACAAAAAAGAAATCCAAGAAAATACATGGATGTTTGTATTTATAATGTAACCTAACATGAAAACGATGATGGTGTATGGACACTTAAATAGTCATAGTCACAAGTATCTCCACGATACTGGATGAAATAAACTTGGAAAAACAATTGCCTTGCGTTCATGCTTACCAAGAGAGCGTTCTCAGATTAGGTTTATTGTTCTTGGAGGGTTTCAGAGGGAATGGGCTGGGAATGATGGGGGTTGATGTCCGAGGGAAGGTTGTTGCAAGCAGGAGGATGCAGGGTGAAAAGGGAGCATGGAGAGATAAAAAAAAATATATATATATATTCACATGACACGAAGTGTGGGGAAGATGAATAAAGGACACTTAATTGACCACTGTAGAAAGTGATTATTCATGCACATGCCGAGACTAACCAATCTCCCACTTAATTAAAATTATGGTCACTAAATACAATCAAACTGATATATACACGTGTGCAAACAGTTAAAACAAATAAAGAAATGCTGAACATCATGATTCACTTTCTCCCTACAAAAATTGCTATACTCTGTAAGCTTTCATATTTTCCAACCACTATTCTTCCTTTGCTGTACTGGTTGCTGCTGTGGCTTTGAAGTGTTCAGGGCTCACACGAGCTCTGGTCAGCTCTGGCAACAGGCGGATGAACTGGATTGGTTTGCTATGAATGGCGATGGCAGTGCCATGCCAGCCGTGACAGCTAGGCTTGGCATCAGTGCAGTGATTCACGGACTGTGACAGGGTCAAGCAGTCAACTGTGCTTTAGTTCATCTGAGTGTGCTTTCCAATACGGTGCTGGCTGGTGTGCAGAATTGGCGGTATGACTGTCTGGGTAAACAGGAAATTGTGTGGTCTGTCAAGATTAATCTTACCAAGGCTCCGCCTGCCCACCAGCTGTTGTGGGCACAGGATGGTTGCCCTGGGGACCAGATGGGGAGCTTGGGTTGTGCTGGATAGAAGCTACTTTGTCTTTGTGTGTGTTTGAATCCAACTAAACATTTGAAAGCTGTGTAAAGATATTGAAGTTGTAATAGCTTTGGATATATAATAATAATAATAATCATCATCTTTATTGGTCATTGCACATGTACATTACAACGAAATTTGTCCTCTGCATTTAACCCATCCCCTATAGGGAGCAGTGGGCTGCCATTGTGCGGCACCCGGGGAGCATTCTGGGGCTAAGGGTCTTGCTCAGGGACCCTGAGTGGCAATCTGTGGGAAATGAACCTGGCCCCTCTGGAACGCAAACCTCCTGTTCTAACCACTAGGCCACCACTCCCCCCGCTAACCAACCTCTTAATCTATGTCAGTACAGCTACTATATGCAAAAAGTAGGTAGTTATAAATCTTTATTAAGTTTATGGTTCATATTAATTCAAAGCTTAACCTACCTTTTTAAGTGGGCAAACTTGTCCAGCCACTCCTCTGGTAAAAGTTGGGAGGAGGGGGCGGATGCAGATGGAGGAGGTGAAGTTGAGGTTGTGGTAGAGGTTGTGAACTCTGGGCTTGTAGGCCGCATGCCTGGAGGTTCCCCCGTAGGCAGGCCACACACCTTGTCCACCTGTGGAGAGAGCAGAGCAAACACACACCTGCTAAGCAAGGACAACATATGAAAGTGTGGGTGAAGCTACAGGGTGGCCTGCAACCCTATCACTGACACCTTCACATTTGAAAGTGTTAAAGGTAAATGAAATCTTTTCTGATAGAGAATGACAACATTTTGGTTGTCAGATAAATGACTAACATAGATGCAAAGGTAGATGTAAAGGCGGAGATGTGATGAAATAAAACAGTATAATGAGTGAGTTACTGCCTGGAGGACTGACAATAAATATAGAACATTCCACTACATCATCGAGGTGAGCGCACATGTGCACATTTGGCAATGGTAGCAAGGATCTCTTGTGAGCTATTAAACCCTGCAGCAGAGACGAGGTGAAAGCAGGATCTTGGAAGTAAAAGGACAAAAATCAATGCCGTCTCATTGGCTTAAGAGCCTTGAGGCAATGCAGTTAAGTGATCCTCAATTAGCCAGAGAGACAGATTGTGATGGCTTTTTGTGCTTGACTGAATAGATTCTTAAAGTGATCAGTGCCTTCACTGCTTTATTTACAAGGATGAATCATTCTACCATGTAACAGCATCCAACTGGACTTAGTAATACTTTACAGGGTAATGTTATTTTAACTTCTGGTTTTCAGTTCATGATGTTACGGTTAAAAGCACTAGTTATGATTCCAGTCAATTTTATCAGTTGTGATAAATACAATCTTAGCAAAACGTTAGACACACCTCAGCTTTTGTTAGAATAATTAGATCACAAAAAGTGATTTAGTTCATTTACTTTGACTACAGACTTTATCCAAAGTAAAAAAAAAAAAAATGTACATTTTATCTGTAAGATATGTAAATGTTTTATGTAATTTGATGTCTTTAGCACACAATAAGGCCAGGTACTAATATAATATCTATTTAATGCAAAGGAGTCACAACACCTTTACATGACCCAGAGCATACAAAAATCCTGACTACACTTCCCCCCAGTTGGTGGCAGTATTGCATCTTTCACTCAGCTTAGCAGTCCTTTTAAAACTCAGAAGAAAAAGTATTAAAGCAGCGTACCATCTTTAACCCTTTGCATGTTAATTCATGTAGCACAGCACTAATTTCCATTAAATCTAAGTTCGCCTCCACAGGCACAAGTTGTAAAGCACTTGGAAGCTACTTTTTAAAAAAATGTGGTTTTGGTACAGATTAAGAGGGTGTCAACCAAAATCTTACTTCTTAGGGTAGAAAAAAAAAGTGTTTTACCATTTTAAAAAACAAGGACTGTAGAGATACAAGGCAATAACAGAAGGTAAAAAAAGAGCAGGAAGCAGCAGCATGCACATTCTTAAGGAAAACAAATAAAAGCAGCAATCAGCAGATGCACTCTGACTGACAGGAAATCAAGTGGTTTATTAAAATTACTACCATCTCATAATCTTATCCATAAGATTCTGATGCCTGTCCACACCTGTTTTATTTTTTGACAGATTTGCATGTATTGTTGTGTACATTTGTTTAAACATTTGTTGTTCACTTTTATAATGTCACAATTATAGTGTACTGTGCTGCCTCAGTCAGAAGGTTAAATTGCGTCTTTAAATATTCATTCATATAAGTATAGTCATGAGACAAAAAAAGTACACCCTCTGTCAGTTATAGTGTTTTACCTAATAAATGATCTGAGAAATTATTTACCAAGTTATAGAAGTGTTTAAATATAACCTCAAGTTTGCAAGAAAGCAAAGCAGTTTCTATCATGTCATTTTTTTCATTAAACAAAGATGAAGCCAAGCTGTGAAGAATGCTGTATCCTTTGTAACCCTAGATAAAGTTAAATACCACTAATTTATTGACCTAATACATTTAAGATGCATTTATAAAATTTTATTTTTTTTTTTTTTAAATTAACTTTCTTTAACGTTTTACTATCATATTAAATATGGTTACCACAATGTATTTCTTGACATATCTGGACATAATGTTAAGATCATACCTGCCGCCCATGGAACACAGATTGCAAAAATTTTTTACACAAAACAAAAACAAAGGACTGACCAAGCCAACATCTGTGTTAAACTGTAGGCATTAAAGAGTTTGAATTGTCAAAACAATATGTGAAAAATATGTGTTAAGAGCTTATTAATACTTGTCATATCCTCCTAAAAATGTACTTTCTTTGAATTTGCAGTTGATTGATCATTACAAAACAGCAACAGCATTTCATAGCAGAAGTCAGTGGCTTTGAAATTAGAGATCACCATAGCTACCTAAACCACAGAGAAGAACTTCACCGTAGCCTTTTGCTCCAAACCTTTTCCTAACTACATGCACAGTAAATCCACTCTTCAAGCAGATGCTAGGCACGAGGAAGGTTGTTTTACTGCATTAACCTTAAGTCCCTCTGGAACCATAAAACACACTCACATGTGGTAGAGCAGCCAACAGCCACACATGCAGACAGCCATACATGTAAACATAGAGCACATGCATATATATGTCATTGTCCCAGGAAGAAAAAAATAGATTACAGCAACTGTTTTGGCTAAGTGATGTGGAAAAACACTAAAGAAAATGTGCTTTGCACAAGCTTTTGGTTTCTTTTTTTTTTTTTTTTTTTTTACTACCTCATTTAAGCTAATAAAATGCTGTTTAAATAAAATATAGGTGCAATTATTTCCAAGCAGTTGGGGGGTAAAGGTTCAAGTAGTCAGCATTAATTAAACTATATTGGTAATTGAAAAACATTTATATATTATATCTATAAATGTAAAAACCAGTTCATTTCATCCTCTTGCTCAAACCTTCACATATAAAGTAAATATGTGTCTGCTTAGCAAATCTGGTTTGTCTTGCCTAAAGGTTAGGTTCATATGCTGTTCTTCATTTAGGAGGGAAACAGAATGTTTAAATCAAACACTGAGGATGCTTTAGATGACTTAAAGTCCAGTGACAGGATGTCAATGCTGTTGCACTTGGGAGGTCTAAAACATTATGCATGTGAAAGTGTGTGTGTGTTATTCAAGAAAGTTTCAAATTATTTAAGTAATAGTGTTTTGTAAGATAAATTCTTAGATTGTGAATTGTAAATTCAATTTGTAAATGTTTATCCAATTTTTTGGTATTACATTTTAGTCAATTAGTTTTGTGTCACTTAGACTTTTGTTCACCAAACAGAGGTGCGAAGGCAATCAAAACACTTAGAGGACAGTTCCCCTCCGCCTACCTTCAGGGGTGGCCTGGGACACTTTCATCTAAATTAGCTTAGCAGTCTGAACACATTCTATCTTCAGACTAGCTGAAGGACCACCAATTAACCTGATGTGACTTCCACCAAGAAACGGAGTTATTACCTTGAGTTTTATTGACACATTTTTAATCATTTATTTTAAATGATTACACAGTCTTCTGAGAACATATTCTAAAGATCAGATATTGTATAAATAAAACTTTGAATAATAAAAAAAGATAATAATCTTCTGGCATAACTCAGTTATAGTCCACTTTCCCACTAGAAAAAATGCTCAACTCAAATTTTCTATTTTATTTTAATTTTTTTTAAGATCAGATAGTTTTGCATTGTTGTTCACATTAAATTATGGGACCTCCATCAGAGTGTGATCAGTCTGCACCCCCAGTCCACATTCCCAGAAGAAGACGTAACATGACACGCAGTTTGCTGTGTTTACAGAAATAAATATCGATGCTGCTCATGTCAGTGAGTTTATATAACTTCTAAAGTTGTTTCGAAAACTGACAAAATTATGACAAGTTCCACGCACAGGGTCTATTGCAGTGTTAAATTCTAATGGTAAAACCTACATCCCCAAATAAGGGTGTGAGCATGCAATTATTAAATCAAGCAGCAGTCAGCATCTCCCATACTTAGTTCATCCATTGTTTACATTTGATCATACCTCCTCCACCGTAAAATAATGAGGCCGTCACATGCAATGACACTAAAGTTGAATGAAATGCAACATGACTGTTCACACTTAGAATGCTTTGAAAAACATTAGAAGAATGTGACCTGGGTCTGATTTAAAAACCTATATATGGGTCACAAATGGCCAAAAATTCAAATTTTCCTGTAGAGTCAATTTAGGATTTAATTAATCACGATGCTGTTTGGGTGTGTGAGTTTTCTCTATAATGTGAATTTTTTGGGGGATGATTGTACTTGTTGTGATCACTATATCATAAAAATATGTTATGCCAAATAAATAATCTCTCTATGGCAATAATAATAAGCAAGTCAAGAGTTTGCAACATATAGCTCAACAAAAAACATGCTTGTTGAAGTTTAGTTTTATCAGAATCAGCCATGATGCATGGTAAGGAAAGGTCTGAACCGAGCCTTACTGTACCAACTGTTAACTACCTTGACAATAAATTATCCTGGGGAAAATATGAAAGAAATGAACTTTGAGGCAAAAAATGTCTGTATAACATGTAAAAAGTAGATGTGGAAAATATAACAAGGTATTTAAGCTCCAGGTATTTAAAGAAAAAAGTCAAACTTGCTGGATAACATAAAAATAATAAAATAGTTAAATTAAATAAACAAACTACTGTTTCACTAAAGTGATTAAATATCAAATTATAAAATTGTATAAAATATAGAATAAAAATACAATGCCAAGATATATTTGTATGTACATTCACATATATATGTCTTCCTGTCACGTTTTTTACTCTTATTTCTGAATTTATCCTAAAAGTAGTAAAATGTGTTCCGTAAAAACAATTATAAGATGGTAATTCAAGGCTAGTCGTTCTATAAAGACGATTAATAAAGAATGTCACCTTTTCAAGAAATTGCTGTCAAGCTCCACTTAGACTCATTCAATTTCTCACCTCCCATTGCTATTCTAAAAAGGACAAAAACGTAAACATTCGAACACACAGAAGAGGTCATTCTTGGTTCTGTTTGCATTACACCATTATTTTTGCACACATACCTCACAGAAAAGGTTCAAAATCACAGGACCTCTAAACAGGCCAGAGGAGATTGGAGAAAATGTTTCATTTCAAAACAATGATAGCACAAATCCTTCTTTTGCCTAACTAAACAGCAAACCAAGTAAATAGAAGGCAAACTCATTGCAGGGAAAATAAACAATATCCTCTTAAGAATCCTCTTGAGGAAATGAGACATGTCCTTATAGGTTAGATCTGCTCACCATTTAATCTCAGGGGACAATCTCACAGGCTAAAATAATGACATGAGCTAAAACATAAATTGATTATCTTCTTAGCAGATGATGGGGTGGGAATGAAAATCTTATTTGGGAAAATCGTTCCACCATAAATTATGTTGGTGTGTGTGTGTGTGTGTGTGTGTGTTGTACCACCTGTTTGTCCTTGTTATGCCTCTGCAATTTCAACAATTTTGTAGAGCATTTCTTGTATGATTGCTTAAGGACGGAGACTGATGGTAGGGGAAGATTGATGGGATGTGCGCTATCCACGTGGTAGTGCTTAAGGGAATTGCAAGGCATGCGTTCAATGTGCATTTGAGCTGTCAAATAAAATCTAACTTTTCCTGCAGTCTGCAGCAGATACACAACAGATCGCACATTTGTTTATTAGGTGTAGGTTTTTAGTTTTGCAAAAAAGTTTATATGCATGAGTTGTACTAAAATCAAAGGTGTGCAGATAGGTGGGTGAGACAGTGTACCTCTATATCTGCTCTAAATGTGTGTTTGTGTGTGGGTGGTGTGCTTTATGCTCAAATATTCCTAAGGCAACAGAGTGCCAAAAAGAACACAGCAAGAGAATCAACTCCATCAGAGCCAAGCCCTGGTCCATCCTTTCTCCAAAGGAGTATTGGTTTACAGATAGCAGCAGTGGTCTTTCTTTTCAGTTTATTTATCAAGGGATTACCCAGTAAAACCAAAGGAAATTTCTCAGCCACCTATCACCCCAAGCACTGTGGGATGGAGGTCCTTTGGGGCTTTTTCAGTCATAGAAGACCTTTATATTCTGCTTTAGAGTTTGAGTTAATTGTGCATACAGTTATAGACAATGAAAAATAATTAGAAATCTCAATAAATCTTAGCTTTATTACTGTATTTCAGTATTTTAAAATTAATTAGGTTGCAGAGGTTAAACTACATAAAGTCTTGAGATGAAGAGGTATGAACTAACCACAGGAGCACAGCAAAAACATTTTTGTGTAAATGCTCAAAACCTTTCAGAAGAGGAGTTTGGTACAAATGTACCAACAAGATCAAGCAAAGTGAGGCAGATTATTGCATGAGTAAATAGCATTTTATATATTTATTTGGCATTCACTTGGTTGCGGTTTCTAACTAAATAAAAAAAGAAAATTAAAATTAAAAAAAACACAGTCGTCAGTTAGAGGCATTAGAAAACAAGAGCTTAAACTTTCTATTCCAGATTTTTTTTTTGGCAAGACTGTTGTCTGTTACATTTTCCAACAAGAAACCCATGGCTTATACTTCTAGTTCATATGTGGAGCCATTACCACTGAGCACTATTATATCTGTGTAATTGTGCAAAACATTATTTCCACTCCTAATTGCAGGATGTTGAAGTTAAAAGTCCCATGAAGTAACTGTTTCCACATCTTTTTTATTGACGTTTTATTGACATTTCACCAGCATTTCAAGGCCAATTTAGTACAGAGATTATTCTGAAAGAGTTTTCATGCTTTTGTTCATGCAGGACACAAACTTTATTGTACATGAATTTATTGTACATCCGAGTTTATGGTCACATCAATTGTTATGTGTAGGAAGGATACAGCCAAAGAAATACCTTTATGTCTTTATATTGGAGGTGCAGCAGTGCTATGGTGGAGGCCTTGAGGTTAAGGAAGCAGACGTGTGACTGGATAGTTGCCAGCAGAAATCCTGGACCATCTGGGAAAACTTGAGTGTGTTGAGGGACTATAAGAATTTATCTCCTCCCTCAGTTAGGTTGTGTTTTTAGATTAATTACAGAAGTGGGGATTAAATGTTGACTTTATTCAGCCACTGTGGAAATCCACTAGAACGAAAGCATGTCTCCCCCCACAATCAGCAAGACAATTGCAAGGAAGGTGTATAAAAAAAAAAAGTAGCGATGCATCAAGAAATTGGCTGTTGACCAAAGCTGGACAATTATCAGGCTTATTGGTGCTGACTGGTGACCGACAGACAGGAAACTCAAAAATCCAGTTTTGTTTTCTTATCAGTGAAAGTCAGAGGAAACAAAGTTGTAAAAAGCTTTAAAATCAAACTATATTTTTAATAACTTGTTAAAACGTGTCTGTGACTCATTTAGGCTGAGTGAGATGGTTTTATCCTTTTAAGCTTTCAACATCTATTTGTTATGAAACATGCGGGATTCGGAAATGTTTCTAGCATTTGGAAATTTCAGAGGTAAGATAACAAAGAAAAAACCGAAACCAGAGTTTGTCCTGAGGAGGCACATGCACATAGTTCAGGTGGGTGACCTAGAGGTCGTCCCAAGGAAGCACAGAGTTCTGGATGACAACCCAGAGGTTGTTCCGAGAAACCACAAAGATAGTGGCTGGGAAATTGTCCAAAGGAGGCATAGTGTTCTGGTGGTCATTGGGTCCACGAAAGGAACCTAAGAGTTCCATTTAGCAATGGCTGGGGCTTGAGATAGACGAGATGTAGAAGCTGACCAGGACATAGATGGTGCAAGAGGTGGGCGGCACAGGAGGTCTGTGTGCCAGTGGCGAGGGAGAGCTGGGTCCGGCAACTCTTCCGCTGGAACCCTCGGTGGAGCACTGGAAAGAGGTGCTGGGGCCACTGGAACCCTCAGAGGAGCCCTTGAGAGCAGCACTGGGGCTGCTAGAGCCCTCAGTGGAGACCTGCATAGCGGCTTTTGAGCCTCTGGAACCCTCTGACAAATCCTGCAGAGCGCCATTGGGGCCACTGGAACCCAAGGAGGAGCCCTGCAGAGCAGTTCTGGGGCTTCCACAACCCTCAGAGGAACACTGGTGAGCAGTGTTGGGACCGCGGGAACCCTCAGCAGAGCTTAGGAGAGCATCTTGGATGCTAGAGGACAAAGCTCAAGAAAACGGAGTGGATTGCGGGAAAGTCTCTCAACAAAGCTCGGAAGAGTGTCTTGGATGCCAAGGGAACCATCGATGAAGCTTGGCGACAGGGACGTTAGACAGAGAGAAGTCCACCTGGACCCTCTTGTTGAAGTACTCGGGATCAGGAGATGGAGGCATGGCCACTTTGACCCCCCCACCGGAGAACTCGGGATCAGCAGATGGAGGTGAGCCCACCTGGAACCCCCCACCAGAGCAAGAACGAGAGTCGGGTTATCATCTTCCACCACGAAGAACCCAGGAAATGGGAAGTTGAAGCAGGTTGCCCTATACCTCCTCAGAGAACATGGGTTTAGGAACCCAAGCATAAGTGGAGTCGTAGAAGACTGAATAGGAGGTACAGACGGCAGCGATGATGATGATGATGACTGTTGGAGAATCTCCACCCACACTACCTGTTAATTCCACTCAACCTCCTTCAACAGCTCCTCAAAGCCCTGAGGAGGAAGGAGAGAAATCCATATGCACACCTGATGAACGTAATCAGCTGCTGAAGATAAATGCTGCCAGGGTTTTCAAGGCTGGGCCACTGTCACAGTAAACCCTCACTATAAGTGTACATTTGTAGAAGTCATTAGAATAGGAATCTGCTAGGTCCAATTGGCTGGATCCTTCTGTCATGGCTGTTGGTTTTGAGAGGGACACAGTGCTCATATAGAATGGCAAAAGAGTTCTTTACTAATAAAAACAGAAAACTTACAAAAGGTGTGTCAAAGGAAAACAAGACATAGAGCAAGCGCAGAGAAAGAGGCAGACTTGACAGAGAAACAGATTACATGGCAGCTGAACGGAGTAAGGGGAAGATCTAGCGAAGAACAATGAGAACCAGAGAGCTTATATACTGAGGGTCGAGTGGAGAGTGACATCGAATGCTGGTGAGTTAATCATTGGATTATGTGGAGCAACTGAAACAGAAGGAATGAATGGAGACTGAGGGAGGGAGACTAACATGGATGGAGCTAAACTAAGATGCAAAGAAACTCTCTAACCAAGGGGAAAAGTCTAGCAGAGATTTAAAAGAAGTAAATTCAAATATACATAGAACAGAACACCATAATAAAATAGTAAACTAAACACAAAGGAATAAACTAATAAGGCAATACATTTCTAATAATAATGAATGCTTATTATGGCATGAGCTAAAAAAAAAACACAAATAAATAACAGAGAAATGGTGAGAGCACAAATGCAAATGAAAACCAGAGTCTAACACCAAGGATCCTGACATTTAGTGCTTCAAGGAATATCTGATTCACAAGAAATAAGTAATGCAGATCAATGCTTTACAAATTGGGATCGGTGCATCTCCAAAGCAATACCTAATTGAATATAAAGTAATTTAAGATGTATCTGGTGATGCAGGGATACATTCTATAATAAAAGTAGACTATCCTAAATAAGGGAGCTTTACTTGTATAAACAAGTAAAGTCCTCTCTACTGTTTGTAGAATCTATATTTCAAAAAGGGTTTCAGAGTGATTTCAGTAATCGCTGCGTGACAAGTTTCCGTTCTGTAATAAGTGCTTACATTAGCACAGAATTTAACTATACAGGGTAAAATTTTACTTAATATAACAAGTCAAATCTATAGATGAAGCACTGATTTTTACTTCTAATACAAAAGAAACAAATATGATCTATCCTCTAACAAATTCTAAAACATGGAACTTCAATTAGCCCCTTTCTTAAAAAAAAAAACCATCCAAAATCTGAAACCATTAAATCAGAAAGATATTTACAGCCTCTTCCTATTTGGAAAAGCTTCAAAATAGGAGCATAGATATCAAACATCAATCTGCCAATACATCCGCATCTCTCTCTGACATTTCTTTAATGCACTCTTTTTAGGGTCTCCTTCAGTCTTTCTAAATCATGTTGTCTGCATCTCTCTGTCTCTGTCAAGAAGTCCTTCTCTCATCGTCTATTTCTCTCTATTTTCAAAAAAGGTCAGGGCTAATCAAAGAGAGCTGCAGTTGTGTATATATCACAGTGGATTCCAATCTGCAAAAAAGCGCGCTGAGTTTCGCTCTAAATGCTGACGCTTGTTTATCCTGATTAAATCATTTGCAGATGATCAGAAAATGAAAGACTCATGGGTATTTCGAATATAGATGACACTGTGGAATTGTGTTATTTTCTGTCCCTTTCTGAAAGTAAAGATCATTGTAACAAAATGTGCCAAGAAATTTGAGTAATTTAATGTGTTGAGAGAGGTGTCTGAAAAAGAGAGCAATGAGGGTTAAGTTTAAATCTGGTTTGTCTGGGACACAGTGGAACATACGAGGGGAACGGAAAAAAAAGACATCTGTGAAAAGAAAATTTTAGAATCCGTGTGTTCGTTTGAAGTTTCCATATTAACCAGAAAAGGAAGAACTTACCCTATTCATTGAGCAGTCAGTTCTTAACCTGACAAAAGAAACAGACAATTGTCATAATCCTGAGTTGTTTTGTGTCTTTGTGCACTGTTTTCTAAGCTACAATATGGCACCATCGAGATTCTGTCATACTGTTTTAAATCACAGTGAGAAATTCTACATTGTTGTCATTTGTTTGTCTCAGAAAGACAACACCAATATATGCTCACCTTCATCCTTTCCTTTTCTTGTCACCTCCATAATATATGTGAAATTGTCCATCGAGCTGAGCTAAAGATTTTTAGGAAAACTCCACAATAATCTAAGTATCACTTGTTTACAAAAAACACGTTTTGTTGAAATTAGATTCTTTCTTCAAATTAAATTAATTTCAAATAATGGCTGTGCAGTTCACAGAAGAATACTGTATCCCAAAGACAACAGTTTTGTAATCTTAGAACTGTGGCTGAAAAGATTCCTCGAATAATTTGAGTACCTCGATTACTAAAATTCCTTCAGGCAGATCTTCTGCCTTGAGACTTTGTTAAATTTTCTTTAACTATTCATTGCACTTTGTTCCAGCTGGATGATTATTTGTGTTGCACAATGCTCTCACTTCCGCTAATAGCCTACGTTGCTGATAAATGGATGCCAAATGCGGTTATAAGCACAGAGGAAACAACTGAAAGGATCAAAAGTGTGGGATCACTTTAAGCTTTACAGAAAAGAAAGTACAACACAGTGTGTGTACTGCTAAACTAAATTAGCATTCCACAATACCACGTCCTCAATGCTGCAACACCTGAGCAGGAAACATCTGCTGGAGTAACGCCTCAAACCTCATCCCTCTGAGTCAATTCACAATTAAGTCAAAGGCTCATTATCAACTTACGTATCGAAAACACCCTAGAAAGACATATTTTACTGATTGATTACTTCGGTAAACAACAGATGTGTACACAAAAGGAGACCACTTTTGTGCACAAGGGGGGGAAACCGACAGTGATGTCTGATATATGAAATGCAATGTTTATTATGCCAGAATTTAAATTTACTGCTTATCTTTTCGATAGGTAATGTATAAGTTCTTTTTCTCAGTTTTTGTTCTAAAAAGACAAGTGTGTAACTTGGCACTTGAGTACCCTCCAAGCTCTTTAAAAATCCAGAATGCAATATGCAAGTGACACTTGATGCAATTGTTTGTTTGTGACTATTTTTATTACAGAAGCTGCTAGCACTGTATTGATGTTGTCAGTCAGAAAGGGCTGAGCTTTTGACATATTAACGTTAGACCTTTTTAAGCTACAGATCCATTATTTGCTACAAATGTTCAAGGGTATAATAAAGACATGCTATGTTATTGCATTTTAAGCTACGTTATTTTTTTCAGTTATTTAGAATTCCATAATTTCTTTTCTTGCATTTTCTCTTTAGTATATTTCTATTAATCATAAAATATGCTTAAGTAGTTAAATGGAAAATCTGCAGAATCTGCCACTTTTTTATCTGATTTCTCAATTAATCATCAGAATAATTGATAGAATACTCGATATAATACTCAAATACTAAAATAATCATTAGCTACAGTCCTACTTATAACTTAATTATCCAACAATCAGACATATTAAATTTGCAGATGAAAACAGAATGAGAACTATGGAAACCTTCTATGGTGTCGAGGTATACTGCATATTATCCTAATAGCCTAAATTAGTCAGGCTAGAGGCATGAAAAGAAAGGAGAGATGAGGGACAAATGTGTGAGAGCAACTATGGACAAGCTAGGCTTCATCTACTATCATTAGCTAATGGGCTGCTAAGTAAATCATTTTGGAGGATTAGAAGCGGAATTAAAATGAGCACAAACTGTGACAATTCAGCAACCAATAAAACATTAGAAGGAACTTGAACAACAAAGTCTGTGCAGCAATTCCTTTATTGACTTATTCTTTCATTTAATTGCCTTCATTCATTTCTTTAACTAAAACAACATGCATGTTAGAAATAGCTTTTCTCTATACTGCCAAAACAATATCAAAGAGTTTTGGGTACATTCCACAATGACTGAATTGTCAGAGTGTTAACAAAATAATATTGGCGTTTAATCCTGATGGTTTCTAATCCCCATTGGAGTCAATAAGGAAAATGCAGCATAATAAGTAAAATTTCAATATTACTATTTAATACTTAAAAATATTTTGTTACAGATTTTGTAAGATGCTTTATGTCACTCCACAATCTTCCTCACACTGTTCCATTTTCTGCTAAAAATTAAAGAGTGCATAATTGTACTTGATTGTCTATACTTGTCAGGACTTATGTAGTGGAGGAACCCAGAATGTAGACGGACAGGCAGCATGATGGTAAGTAGAAGATTTTAATCTTAAGAAAAACACAAACTCATTCGTAAGAGAAGGCAGGAACAAAACGGTAACAAGACAGGCATTGCATGATCCTTAACCAGGGTGGCATGATCCGAAATGTTTCCACGAGGAATGTACAGAACAGAGGTGTATATATGGAACAAGAACCAGGTGGAAAGAGGAGACTGAATGCTAGGTGCAGGTGAATCAAATAAGGTTAATTGTCAGACAGGAGAGAACAAAACGTGGCTGGAGTAAAACAGAGACTCTTGAATATAAACTAATAGAAATACAACTAGTAAACCATGAAACCAGATCCACAAAAAACCTAACTTGGCAAAACATGAACTAGAATACTAAACCTAAAGCCTGACCAGGAAAATAATAAACAGTAGCATGATTCAAAACCTATAAAGAATAATAATAACAATAAGAAGAACCCAAAAACACCCACAAATCATGACAATACTATTTTGTAAAAGTGAAAAAAAAACCTGCTATTTGCAGTATGGAAAATATAAACAAATGTTAAAGACTTTAAAGTTGGAAACCCTACTGCTCATTGAAACAATACTTTTTTCACCTGAAAAGGGATTTAAATAAAAGTAAGTTTCTGAAACGCTTGCAAATAAAATGACAAAAAAGAATCAGTTTCACAAAGATTTAATCTTTGCTTTTTTGTCATGTTTCAAACTAAGTGTTATCTTTAGTTATATGCTTGTTTTAGTTGACATTTCACGTTGGGCCCTTTTTCTAGATTCTTGAAATATTTTATCTTGCATGGGCTTTGTTAACAATTTGTGGGGGAAAATTAAACAGAATATTTTTGTATACCTTTGTCTTTGTGCCTCACTGCATGGGCCCTGACAGTTGTGTTTTGTAATGTACTGTATACCAACAAATAGGTCTGTGTTTGAATGTTTTTCAATAACCTTGCTGTATATATAGTTTGTAAGTTTTATTTGTCTGCTAAAAGAAAATACTAGTATTGCAAAGAAATTTGTGATCAGCAGATATTCTTGTATAAAATGACTGGAACTTGTAAAAGGGACTAATAAAACCAATGCTGCATTGGCCTTCCAGACATTCAGTTGCACTCTGTTACCATTATCTGTTTAAGGTCATCGGCCTGGAGTGAAATGATGTGGCAGGACCATCAACTACATCACAAAGACCTGCCAATAAACCGCTGTAATCTGCACCAGGATTATGATTTGCTAATAAACACAGTATGAAACTTGAACAGAATGTATGGCTCCCATGTTAAAATTTAACCATGTCTGCCCATCTTAACCAAGCAGACGCTGTATAATTTCCTTTCAGGTTAAATAAGGTATTACATTTTTATGACCCTGTCAATAAATTGCAGTCTCTGACCTGTCAAGCACAGCAAATACTGGGATTTTTTTAAAACAAATTCAACAAGCCAGTATTCATTGAGAGAAAACATAACTAAACACTAAAACTATCATTTACACCTGGGCCCAATAAGAATATCAATTTTTTATTTAATCTATCCAACTTTCTCTTAATTGTGCCTGCTTGGCATAATCCTGCCCCAGGTTCCCCTAATATACATGACCACTTCCTTCTGACATGTCCTCACGATCCATCTCTGCACAAGAACAAGGTTCTCAAAACAAATAGTATCCTAGATTCTTTACAAGCCTTAAAACCTAATACCTCTAAATTGTGCAGAGCATATGAACAATTGTTATGATGTGGGTTCCTATGATTTATAGCAATATATAGTGAATGTTAACCCTGTTCAAACCAGTCATTGTAACCAAAGAATCAATATAATGTTTTAATACTAATTTCAATTTAAGAGTGTAAACAAAGTTGATGCTTCTCGTGTGTACCTTTACAAAGAAACACATGCTTATGAAAACTTCACATTAAAAGAAAGCACATTCCTTCAGTTTGTTATAGTCACAAAAAAAGTAATTGCAGCAGTAAACTTTTTATAAACTGTTTGCAGGTATCAAATTTTAGGCCTGTTAAACAGTTATAAAGTTGATTTTCATTCTAAGGATGGTTCATAAATGCATTTACATGCTGCTACCATAATCCAGTGGCTGCACACTTAAGAATTAACACTTTTTTTTTTACAAGCCACAGTTGTTTCATTAAACCATGCGTGAGAGCACAGAAAAAAAGAGGCTCCAGTTTCTAAACTCTCAATTACCTCCTTTTTTTTACCCTTTTTTTTTTTTTTTTTTTTACATCAAACTAGACTCTGTTTGCTTGGCCTGGCTGGAGCCTTTCCAGTTTTTCCTACTTGGTTCCATGGGTCTCTGTCTTCTCCACTTGAAAATGACACCATGAATACCAAGCAGGCATCCAGACGCATATGCATGTACATACAGTTCACACGCACAACAAACCCTTGGTTTCTCAGTGCATTGCTGGATATATCAGTGTTTAAGCCTGGCAACCATTTCCCTTCTGTTTCTTTCTGAGTTTGTGTATGGTGTATAGTCTATTTAAAATAACCATCGACAGAAAATCAGAAAGTTTTATAAAATTCCTTTGTAATCTCATGGGTATTTAAAAATATGAAAATATGAACAAATCATAACTTTCATGCCAGCAACACAGCCACAAAAAAAATGACTTGCAATTGTGTCATTTGGCCTTTTTATTAATCTGCACGCATTGTACAGTAGATTTGTAGAGCCAGTGAGTCCACGTTTTTCCCTTTGCTCAATAACTGGTGGTCATTTTGGCCTCGTTTACTTCTATAAACATTCTTGCAAAGTGTGCCGAATGAAGTCTAGCACTGTCCTAATTAAATAACTAAAGAAAAAAATGTTGCAATATAATTTAAATATGGTATGTATATCTTAAACAATCCCAGTATAATATATTCTGTCAACGGTAACTGGGACACCCAAAGAACATTAGAGAAAGTCTAATGAAAGCCAGGATGGTCTATGTTTCGTATGTACAACCTTGAAAGCTGAAGTTTAGACTCATTTTACCCTAGGGCATATGTCCACTATATTTTTGTTAGTTCAAGGTCCACCTTTGCCCTTCAGAGTTTATGCCCAATTAATACACACATTGCTCCTTGATAAATATTGTTTCAGGTGGATGCAACAGCTGACTGTGTTAAATGACAAGGGGCTCCAAAGGTCCTGTGGCTAATCTCCAATAGACATCCACCAAAGGACTCAAAAGTTAGAAACATCCAACAAGCCCTCAATTCTTGACCTTTTCTGCAGGGACAATTTTCAAATAAATCGATAATGTTAGAAAAACTTTTTTTAGTCAATGTTCTCATTTTTGATCCATTTCAAATCCTTGACAAAGGTAAGCACTTAGAGGTTAGCAATACTTCTCTGTACATCGACAAGGGTACTCCACTGGTGCACTTTCAGTTTTCTTACAAAAACAATCCTTGTAAATACTGATGAAGTATTTAAAGGTTCTTAATGTTCATATGCCAAAGCTTAAACCTCAGAAAAAAATCTCTGACAGTGGATTTTGGTTTTTAGTTGTAGATAACACATTTTTCCTCAGAGTTACAAATTGGAAATATAACACAAGTTGGTGGACAACCACTGCTGATTTCTAAACCAAATCCTCCTGCTGCGTGGATGTCAAGCATAATGGCAGATGCTGCTCCCCTTCCAAGTGCTATTGTATCTCCTAATTATCTGAATGAAGACACTACTCTATCAATATATCCTCTGACAAGAGACACAGAATTTCATCCTGTGGTATATTTTTGATAAGCATCTAAACACAAAAAATATTTAAATCTCTGGTAGATTTAAATTTAAAATAATTTTTATTGAACAGAGAAGTTTGTTTCTGATAACAAATAAGAAGTCTCTCAAAAGATTATAAAACAAAATGTAAAAGGAGTATCAGTTTTGAGCAACATATTGTATCTGTTTGTATTTACATTTTATTCTAAATATAGGGTCTCAAAACTTACTTACGGTATATTCTACTCAATGATCAAAGAAACAATTGTATTACAGCAATCAAATCATTCCTATAATTGCTGGCCAGGTTTTTGTGTGTTTTTACTAGTATTTTGATGATTTACCTTTGGTGAGCTTCTTGCCATCGCCGTAATCTTTAGCTCCCTCAACAGACTGTCTATCAGATTCTAGTTGGGACCCTGGCTGAGGTATTCAGAAATGTCAATACTGCTTCATTTCAGAAGAAACCAGGGGAAAAAATAAAAAATGTTTTAAGCCTAAATCTGCTGGGGGTATAAATAACTATCTGGTTAACTGGAGCTATAAGAAATGGCAAGAAATTACTACTAATGCTTACCAGCATTTTTGTAGAATAAGTACTACAAAATGGCAAGAAATAATCTGCAGCACACATTTAAATTTAAAGTCTTACAGTGAAAGCACACATTTGTGAAATGTTGTTCCTATAAGAGTTGTCTTTGTGCTGCTAAGATAAAAGGAGATATGACATGATAAGTGTTTTTTTATATATTAAATCTCCCCCAAAATCAGTTGCTCAACATAAATGTCATGACAAACATGCATGAAATTTAGAGTAAGACAGATCCATGATGGAAAACCTGAATTAAGTGTAAAAACTAAAATGGTCCTTGAAGTTGCCCCCTTACAACATATTTATGTTTTCATTTTGGCAGCTGACTGACTATGGTAAATTTAAAAAATAAAACTAGAAGGAATTCAACACAGTACTTAAATCAGTTTTAACAAAGCTAATTATTGATAACCCAACAAAAGCACAAACTCTGTATTTCATTTGGTTCATAAAATACTACACAAGATTTAAGACAAAAACAGTTGGAGATTTCTAGCTGATGTATAAGTCTTAAACTGAAAACTTATAGTACTGTCAACTCCGAGTTGATTTATTTTCTGTTTGTTTATATATTTCTCCAAACCATGGCTCTCTGCCTAACAATAAAAATTAAAAATCAAGAATATATTGTTAAATAAAAACACAACTTTCACTATAGATTTAACAACATAATTCCACTGTAAAACCTGTATTCATGTGGAAATATGAATGAACTATAAGTTATAACCACATATAACATAAGGCATATGGTAGTAATCATACCATGTGAAATTCAAAAAATATGTGGTTTGATATTTGACTCCACTGCATCATTCTCAATGACAAATAATATGGTTGTCAGAATCTAAACAACAATGATGAATTTAAGATGCATTGCCAATTTCAGAACACTTGGACAAATGTTTTATTTGACTAAACATTGTTTTTCTTGGATTAGTTTCAGCACTGCACAAACATTAATGAAGCGTGCAGGATATTTTGTAACACGAGGGAAAAAAAATCTCACAGACCACAAGCAACCAGGAAAGGCTTCCCAATAATTACACTTAACACTGACAAGGTATATGGATTAAACAAAGATGTGTTAAAAAAAAAGCTTAGATGCTTTGGAGCAAACCATTAAGGTCTCTGATTGGGGTTTTATTAGTGTATACTCACCGTAGCAGTAATGAGTGGACCATGGTTCTGTGCGTAGAGCAGTGCTCCATTAACACGCCCTCTGACCCCCAGAATGGCTAGCTCCAGGCTGTGGTGGCCAGCCATTGCAATGGTTAGTTTCTCCAAGAAGCTGATATATATCCTCCAAGGCTGATCCAGCTCGGACATACTCGCTAAGCAGCCCCGCATTACATTCAAACAGTAGCCAGCACAGGGCTTAATCAGTGTCAAGCCTCTGCAGTGAGAGCAGTACACCATCTTTGCCAGACCTTTTACACAATCTCTACTGAAGTTGACATGTTCTGTTGCGTTGATGACCTCTAGTCCTTTATTCAAGGCGAGACCCAGTTGTCTGCCAACCTCCAACAGCTCAGCCAGTTCCTGAGCCATGATGACAGGATAATTCCCAAAAGGTTTCACGTCCTGCCTGATCATACGCAGGCAGTCTCCAAATGTGCTGCTTGCTGTAACACTCCCTTCAATGCCTGGATTTATGAACCGTGTATACACAAGAGGGAAGATGTTATTAAAAAATCTGTGAACTGTCAACTCAACTGAGACGTTGGCTCCACGCAGAAATAGGGAGAGTGAGGAAAACAGTTGATTCACATGGGGCAAAGCCTGATGGGATAGGGACGAGTAGGTTCCCTCCAACAGTGAACTTAGATGACCTTGAGAGAATGACAGGAGGTACTGAAACATGTCTGCAAGGAGAGGAGAAAATAAACAGAAAGAAGACATAAGAATCATAAAAAACAATTTAATTGTAATCAGTGAATTTCAACTTTGTATGTCTTTTGGAAATTAAATAAAACTGAGTTGAATTTACAGCAAATATTTCAAACTGAAAAAGATTAACTCAAAATGCAACATCTTTTAAACTTTTGTCATCACAATGTTTGATCACAAATGCCCTCTATAAGATGGGATGTTTGATTTTACAAGAAAGGATAAGTGTATTGAAGTTTGTTACTTGCTCAGACTACTTACCGTTCTTCAAACCTGCTATCATCACAAAAAGAAGGTAAATGGACTGATGCTAAAAGGTCCGCTTTATGACACTGACATACTGATACACTGACTGATAAGCAACACTGACTGATAAGCAACTTGGAAGTTATGTGCCTTGTTCAAGTCACTTTGACATTTGGTGGGGAAAGCAACCATCCAGTTGCCACACGAATACCGCTGCCAACAACCCATAGCCAGTCCACAAAAAAGTAAAAGAAAGCCTCCACAGAAAAATATTTATTTATTTATTTATTTTTTTTTTTTTTTTCTTTGGTTCAGTGTGTGTTGCATTAATTACTTTAAATAAGTCCATATGACTCTTTTGAGACAAAATGTTGTCTAACTCTATCCAAACATAGAAACCTTCTGCAGACAAAGGCTGATTGTCTAGTGAGACAACATAAAACCTAAAGTTTCATCTGTTGGAACTACCAGCAATATGTTGCTTGTATTCCATGTCTGTTGTGGAGATTGCAAGCTTAATTGTCATGTTATGTAGCCTGTTGAGCTGATTCTGTAAAGAATTGAATTGAATAATTGCGCTTTGGATTTTCTGTGACAAATGTGATATTATAGATCTTAATTCATGCTAGAAATTAATATTGTCAGTTTTTTGGTGCACTGTAAAGTATTGAATCAAACACTTTGAAGAAAGATGCTGTAAAGCTTTACACTGCCTTAATGGCCCCAATGAGTAGTACATTGCTAAGAAATTCAATTCAATTCATCAGTCAGTCATTTTCTACCGCTTACTCCATACTGGGTCGCGGGGAAGCTGGTGCCTATCTGCAGCAATCTATGGGCAAGAGGCGGGGTACACCCTGGACAGGTCACCAGTCCATCACAGGGCAACACACAAACAACCATGCACACAGTCATTCACACACCTAAGGGCAATTTAGAGTGACCAATTAACCCAACATGTCTTTGGACTGTGGGAGGAAGCCGGAGTACCCTGTGAGAACCCACTCATGCACGGGGAGAACATGCAAACTCCATGCAGAAAGACCCCGGCCGGGAATCACACCCAGGACCTTCTTGCTGCAAGGCAACAGTGCTACCAACTGAGCCACCATTCAGCCCTTCAATTCGTCACATCATCTCAAGCCTCTTCACAAAAGTCAGGTACATACATTCCAATTAATCCTAACCATTGAACAGTGCAGTTTCAATGTAAAACACTTGAGGAGATAGATGAACTGAAGGTAAGTTTTTGTTTTAGTCTTATCTTCTATTACATTAAATTCTCTGAACATAATAAAGTCCCATACTAAATGTTACTTTAGATTTGATGAAGTCTTTTAGAGATTGCGGTAAAAATATTCTTCACCACATTTAAAATTATTGACCCTAGTGGCTCCTGGCATTGTCTCCTTGGAATACACCTTGACCCCTGTTAGTACAAAAAATACTGCTGATGGAATAAACATATTACTTAATTTATTCAGATCATGTGCTGTTCTCACTTTTGGACATACGATCTTACTTAATGTAGACCTGACCACATGCGGCAAACATCGATCATAACACTTAAGTCAAGTTTATTATTCCATGCAACATTTTTCCCGATTTTCTCGCATTTCACATCAAACTGGCACACTTTATTATTGCGTTTTGTATTTCTCTACTAGAATAAAATGTAAATTGGTTATTTTACATTGCAATTTAAAACGATCTAATGGCTGTCCCTTCCAAACCTGCCATGTTGTTATACCCCTACAAACTTTCGCCTGACATGCCACTTCCCATCATACAGTCTTCTCTATGCATATACAGGGGTTGGACAATGAAACTGAAACACCTGTCATTTTAGTGTGGGAGGTTTCATGGCTAAATTGGACCAGCCTGGTAGCCAGTCTTCATTGATTCCACATGGCACCAGTAAGAGCAGAGTGTGAAGGTTCAATTAGCAGGGTAAGAGCACAGTTTTGCTCAAAATATCGAAATGCCCACAACATTATGGGTGACATACCAGAGTTCAAAAGAGGACAAATTGTTGGTGCACATCTTGCTGGCGCATCTGTGACCAAGACAGCAAGTCTTTGTGATGTATCAAGAGCCACGGTATCCAGGGTAATGTCAGCATACCACCAAGAAGGATGAACCACATCCAACAGGATTAACTGTGGACGCAAGAGGAAGCTGTCTGAAAGGGATGTTCGGGTGCTAACCTGGATTGTATCCAAAAAACATAAAACTACGGCTGCCCAAATCACGGCAGAATTAAATGTGCACCTCAACTCTCCTGTTTCCCCCAGAACTGTCTGTCGGGAGCTCCACAGGTTCAATATACACGGCCGGGCTGCTACATCCAAACCTTTGGTCACTCATGCCAATGCCAAACGTCGGTTTCAATGGTGCAAGGAGCGCAAATCTTGGGCTGTGGACAATGTGAAACATGTATTGTTCTCTGATGAGTCCACCTTTACTGTTTTCCCCACATACGGGAGAGTTACGGTGTGGAGAAGCCCCAAAGAAGCGTACCACCCAGACTGTTGCATGCCCAGAGTGAAGCATGGGGGTGGATCAGTGATGGTTTGGGCTGCCATATCATGGCATTTCCTTGGCCCAATACTTGTGCTAGATGGGCGCATCACTGCCAAGGACTACCGAACCATTCTTGAGGACCATGTGCATCCAATGGTTCAAACATTGTATCCTGAAGGCGGTGCTGTGTATCAGGATGATAATGCACCAATACACACAGCAAGACTGGTGAAAGATTGGTTTGATGAGCATGAAAGTGAAGTTGAACATCTCCCATGGCCTGCACAGTCACCAGATCTAAATATTATTGAGCCACTTTGGGGTGTTTTGGAGGAGCGAGTCAGGAAATGTTTTCCTCCACCAGTATCATGTAGTGACCTGGCCACTATCCTGCAAGACGAATGGCTTAAAATCCCTCTGACCACTGTGCAGGACTTGTATATGTCATTCCCAAGACGAATTGATGCTGTATTGACCGCAAAAGGAGGCCCTACACCGTACTAATAAATTATTGTGGTGTAAAACCAGGTGTTTCAGTTTCATTGTCCAACCCCTGTACATTCATGTAAGTTTGTGTATGCATGTGCTAAATGCAACACTCCTCTCTGGGGTGTGATCTAAGCTTAAAAGCATGACAGGACATGAAGGAGCAGCACCAACTGTACAGACACTGAGACCTGAGAACAAGGGTGCCAGGACACGCACAATATTCCCCAATACAACCACAAAGTACACACACACACCAACATACACAAACACACGTGCACACCAACACACACCCACATGCACCCCTCCCCCCCACACACACATATACAAGCAGACATTTCTAAAATAAGATCAAACCTACACCGACTCCCAATCCTACATACAATGCTAACAGCTCACCAAAAGTATAAATCACGTACTTTTGACTCAAATTACCATATGTTACCACTTTCACATTCATTTATAAGAGTCATTCCAGTGTTGATTCTACTTCAGCTCAGAGCTTGTTAGCAAGTGTGTGTGTATGTGTGTGGGTGGGTATGTACTTCTGTGTGTGTACTTCCATGTGTGTGTTAATGCTTTTGTGTTTTTTGCATTTGTCCTGCCCCTCCCAGGTCACAGACAGAAGGATTACAACAGTCATGTCCTCACGAACAGCTGCACTAATATGAGTACTGTCTGTGACACACAGGGACTCCCCATTTGCTGGTAAAAGTCACAACTTATTTGTGAGCCCCAGAAAACACCATGGAAATTACACTCACACGAGATGGTATTGGAACAATGTAAAGGCTAAGGACAGATATAAGCCAAAGGCATGTGAGAAGAAAAATAGAGGTATAGAATTTAGGCTCAACTGAGATATGAAAGGGGGTAAATAGTTTAGAAATAGTGAAAATAAAGATTCACAATAAAAAAACAATATAAAAAAACAAATGACCAAAAGATTATAAAGATGATATATCCATCCAACCTTACTGTCTTTGTGTAAATTGTACTAGTATGTACTAGTAGATGTCAAAGCTGCAAGGGTCATCACCTGCTGTTACAACATAACAGTTAGTTTAGTTATACAACACTAAAGAATGTTAATATAATTATAAGGCTCTGAATCCTGTTACATTTTGTCTCTGTCCTCAACAAGTCCATGTTTCAACTGGGATACAGATTTTTTTTTTAACCAACAGGGTGGCACATATGTGAAAAAAAGAAAAAAAAAATGTCAGAGAGAGGGAAAGCCAGGAAAATATAAAAAAAAACACATCAGAACTTTTTAAACAAGGAATAACTACTGTACAAGACGGCTCCACCTTGTGAACATGCTGACATCTGGATCCATTTGGCTCTTGGCCTGGAGCACTTCCCTGTCTCTCTGTGGATTTTACTTCAAACATGTACTTCTGAAGGAAGGAGGGACATGTTGTTACTTTAAAGATTTAGATTTTCTTCTGTTTAAATACAGGAAAAACAAACAAGAAATAGTAGGTTCCGAAAACAACTTACGCTCCCTGAAGGTGAAGATTAAGGCATAAAATATAACATTGGTGGGTGGCCTGGCTGAAACACCTGTATTTACACCTGCTCAGACATACACATGCTGACAGTGTGAGTTGTCTCTCAGGTCAATGATAACTCTAAAATCCTCTCTGGTGAAATCCTGGGATACACCTAATTATTTTCCAGTTGTGAGCAGAAGTCATAGAGGACAATAATGCTAGTTAGTGGCTTGCCAAACTATTCATACTGCTTAAATGTTTTTGACATTTTCTCTTGGTACAATCAAAAACTTCAGTGTATTTTATTGGGATTTTTTGTGACAAACCAACAATTGTAATTGTAAAGTGTACTAATAATATTAAATAATAATAGTAATAATAATAAACAGTTTTTAACCCTCCTTACCAATATGTTCTGAAAACTGCGCCGGGCATTTGCATTCAGCTCCCTTATACTCTGATTCCCCTAACAAAATCCATGCCAAGTAAATGCCTTTAGAAGTAACCTAATTAAGTAAATGATTTATTTATTTATTTAATCTTGGTATAAATACTTATGTGAAGCCCGCAGAAGTTTGCTAGAGGACAGCAGTGTACAAACAGCATCATAGAGACTAAGACAGGTCAGGAATAAAGTTGTGCAGAAGTTTAAAGCACTTTTAAGCTCTAAAAAAATATCCAAAACATTAATCATCTCACAGAGGATTGTTCAGTCCATCATCTTGAAATGGGGAAGAGGTCGGATTTAAGTCGCAGACATGTTTCTGTCTTATAGGTTGGGGGTTGGTTACGACCCCTTGTGGTTGGGCTGGGCATTTGCCTTTCATGTGCAACACTGATTGCTCATGTGGGACACCTGAGGACCTGGTAAGGCTCTGTTTCTTCAAAACCCTGACTTGATTTTAAACCTTAGTTTTGCTGAATACATTTATATTTGAGAACTCTTATACATGGTGTGGCCTTTGAGCCAAGTCATAACAGTGGTATAACTGCAAACCTACCAAACAATAAAAAAAAAAAGCAATAAGAAAGCTGCACTGGATTTGTTTAAGTTTGCTTATTTGGTTTGTTTGGAGCAATGCTGTTTAAAGAGTCTAACAGCTGCTGGGAGGAACTACCTACAATAATGCATTGTATTACACCCCTACATGTATTCTGAATCTGATCCTCACACGGACAATTTATCTGATATATTAGAGATTAAAACCATAATAATAAATAAGTGCTCATAGATTTTATAAAGGTGTCTCATGACCAAATTTATGCACTGTTTTGTTGTAGCCTTTATACATAATAAGTTTCATTTTCCGTTTAGTATTGTTCAAGTTCATGTCTTAATAAAGTACAGTATATCATTTAACTGATTCATCAAAACATTTACTGTTAGAAGAAAATTTCAGTACTAATTTGCTTGTAGCTAAAAAGGTTTTCTTTTGTCTAAATGTCCTTTCATAATAAAGCACTTTATTGCTTTAT
Organism: Girardinichthys multiradiatus; assembly: GCF_021462225.1. NCBI lineage: Eukaryota > Metazoa > Chordata > Actinopteri > Cyprinodontiformes > Goodeidae > Girardinichthys > Girardinichthys multiradiatus. The sequence goes on from NC_061799.1 coordinate 22,194,462, forward strand.
TAAGACTATAATTTCAGTTGTGTTAAATTGCAGCTGGTGTGTCATTTGGCACAATGTAGCAGTCATCTCAATATGACCAGTCACCAAAGTGTATATATATTGAAACTATGTTAAAGTCCACACATAATTCCAATTGAAAACGTGTGGTCAGACCAGAAAATTATTGATCACAAACGCCCTCCATCCAATCTGACTTAGATTGGTCTGCCTTACAGCCTCCACTAAAATGTTTTCACCCTGAATTTTTTTAATCAGAGTCAGGTTTATTTGCCAAGTTTGTGCGCACAAACAGAAATTAAGAAATATTTCCTATAAAGTAACATGCATTTTTACAATATTTTAATAAGCTTAATACATCCATTAGCTGACACAAAATGTGCTTTGTTCACAAGGAATCTAAAATGAAATAATTATAATCTGTTTTTTTTTTATTTTGTGGTTTTTAGTTCACAAAGTATTTTTGTAATGCTCTCTACCTGACTCGCAGATCTGTCCTGTCATTCTGCAAGTCAACCGAGAGCTCCAAAACATTTGTTTTAGGTTCTTAGTACCATTGTATGAAAGTCATTTGGCTCGGATTGCTCTCTCTGACCACCGTGCCTAAATTTGGATGTGACCACATTCATTTTAGAGAAGCATCTGTTGGTAGCTATCCTTACGCTTTATTGTTTCCCGTCTATGTTTCTCTTGGGAAATGAAAGATGGTTAAAATGTGGTCACTGTGCATGGGGCAATTATCTTTCATTTCAATGAAAGTCCGAAAACACGGAAATTACAAGCACATATTTTCAAAGTTGACAATTTCAGAATAAACTGAGATGCCTGCATTTGCTTTGCTTTAGTCCTGGGGGGGGGGGGTCATGCTCTTTGACTGGAATAAACAAGAAAAAATGCAGCCCTGGTCCTACAATAGCCTGAAGTGAGTACAAATGTATGACTCCAAAGTGAGGTATTACACAATATAGTTCCACCAATCCGAGGCCAAAATTGTTCTCTGAGATCATTGGGTTAAAATTGCACGAACCCCACTCCGTTCGACACTCTGCACAGCAAACCCCATGTTTAACTGGCACAATTTAATTTAAGTGTCACCATAGGAAAGCTGCCACAATCAGACTGAAATAAGCAAGTCTGTGGTTTCAGTCACAACTATGGTGTTTATTGCCTCTGCTTTGATTGGCTCTGATTTCTCCACAAATATATTATATTGTATATCTAGTAAAAGAGGCAATTGTAACAGTAGCAGTTTCCGCTGTTGCAGCAACAGCTACAATTACTAGTTAGTGATGTTTAAAGCTCTCATGTGAATGCTTTTCTGCAAAGAAAACAGCTGTCTTGCTGCACTTTAGTTCCTAATGTCAAAGCATTTGGTACAACACAGCCATGCTTAGGAGGAATCAACTTCTCTCAGTGCAGTTCAGTTTTTTAATGAAACAACCAAATATGACTCCCACTACAGCATTTTTGTGTCACATTATACACTTAAACCATAGACATAGACCATTACACACAGAGTGAAATATTTCTACCCATTACTTCTTAAATGTTTTAAGATTATGGCTTACAGATAATAAAAACCCAAAATTCAGTGTTCCACATAATTTGAATATTGTGAAAAAGTTCAAGCACATTCATAAAAGGTTGAGTGGTGAGAAAACGTGTGGTACAGTGCCTTACGAAAGTATTCAGCCCCTTTGAACTTTTCAACCTCTTGCCACATTTCAGGCTTCAAACATAAAGATATAAAATTCAATTTTTTTGTGAAGAATCAACAAGTGGGACACAATTGTGAAGTGGAATGAAATTTATTGGATGTGTCAAACTTTTTTAACAAATAAAAAACTGAAAAGTGGGGTGTGCAATATTATTTGGCCCCCTTGCGTTAATACTTTGTAGCGCCACCTTTGCTGCAATTACAGCTGCAAGTCGCTTGGGGTATGTCTCTATCAGTTTTGCACATCGAGAGACTGAAATTCTTGCCCATTCTTCCTTGCAAAACAGCTCGAGCTCAGTAAGGTTGGATGGAGAGCGTTCGTGAACAGCAGTCTTCAGCTCTTTCCACAGATTCTCGATTGGATTCAGGTCTGGACTTTGACTTGGCCATTCCAACACCTGGATATGTTTATTTGCGAACCATTCCATTGTAGGTTTGGCTTTATGTTTTGGATCATTGTCTTGTTGGAAGATAAATCTCCGTCCCAGTCTCAGGTCTCTTGCAGACTCCAACAGATTGTCTTCCAGAATGGTCCTCTATTTGGCCCCATCCATCTTCCCATCAATTTTGACCATCTTCCCTGTCGTCATGTTTGGTGTGTCTCCCAGGTGGCTTGTGGCAAACATTAAACAAGACTTTTTATGGATATCTTTGAGAAATGGCTTTCTTCTTGCCACTCTTCCATAAAGGCCAGATTTGTGCAGTGTACAACTGATTGTTGTCCTATGGACAGACTCTCCCACCTCAGCTGTAGATCTCTGCAGTTCATCCAGAGTGATCATGGACCTCTTGGCTGCATCTCTGATCAGTCTTCTCCTTGTTTGAGATGAAAGTTTAGAGGGACGGCAGGGTCTTGGTAGATTTGCAGTGGTCTGATACTACTTCCATTTCAATATGATTGCTTGCACTGTGCTCCTTGGGATGTTTAAAGCTTGATAAATCTTTTTGTATCCAAATCCGGCATTAAACTTCTCAACAACAGTATCTCGGACCTGCCTGGTGTGTTCCTTGGTCTTCATGATGCTCTCTGCGCTTTGAACAGAGACCTGAGACTATCACAGAGCAGGTGCATTTATACGGAGACTTGATTACACACAGGTGGATTCTATTTATCATCATCAGTCATTTGGGACAACATTGGATCATTCAGAGATCCTCACTGAACTTCTGGAGTGAGTTTGCTGCACTTAAAGTAAAGGGGCCAATAATATTGCACGCCCCACTTTTCAGTTTTTTATTTGTTAAAAAACTTTGACACATCCAATAAATTTCATTCCACTTCATGATTGTGTCCCACTTGTTGATTCTTCACAAAACATTTGAATTTTATATCTTTATGTTTGAAGCCTGAAATGTGGCAAAAGGTTGAAAACCTCAAGGGGGCCGAATACTTTCGCAAGGCACTGTAGGAAAAGTGCACCGGCAACAGGGATAACTGCAGCCTTAGGTCTGGTAAGGTAAAACTAAACTATAAATGTAACAAACAACCATATTAGTAGGTCCTACATCAGTGTTTATGTTGGTTTTCTCTCAGCATCCACTGCCATTCAACAAGACAAACTATATTATAGATGGATGAGTATGTAAGTGTGGCCCTGTGATTTCCACTTGGCTTGATTATATTTGCTTGGAGGTACAGCAATATTGTGATAATTGAGACAGGAGACACTGTTCTCATACCATAAAGCTGTGGGACATTCCCATCCTGGCAGTTGGTCCTGACAGTACTGAATGAATCTGACCAACCAGCATCTCGGGAAAAGCATTTAATCCTTCTACTGGCTTGGGTTTCCAACAGGTCACCACACAGATATGTGTCATAGTGACACATGTGAAGATTACATATCCTCGTTTTAATTAGCAGAAAGACTGTATATGTAGGGCTGTCTTCTTCCAGGCATTGGTGGTCATCTTGAGTTACAGTCAAGAGCTGCTGTGTCATACAATCTCCTACTTTAATGGTAATAAACTATTATTAAATTCTTGAATCAATCTGTTGATTCATCTTACTTATGTGACTCTTGAACACAGCATGACCAAGTCTAAAGAAGGAGCATGAGTCACCTACCAAATTACATGAACAGGTTTACTGCAAGCATGAGCAGTAAAGGGGGGAGGGTGCACCTTCCAAAACGTTTTACTTTTGACTTTCACAACATTTTTTCTCAAAAGTCTAAGGGATCATCTAAGATCAGATTATCTCCCAAGGCTGCAGATTTTGCCCAACCTCTTACTCATTAATGAATCATGAACACTGACCTTAAATGAGGCAAGTGAAGCCTGATTTGCTTTAGGAACTGTTCTGGTTTTTTTTTGTGGCCTCCTAGAGAAGCTGTCAATAATGCTCCTGAAGTAATATTGGTAGGCCTGCCACTACTAAGAAGGTCTACAACTGTTCCATGTTTTCCCTATTTGTGGATGGATAATGGCTCTCACGGTAGTTTGTTGGAGGCCCAAAGGCTTAGAAATGGAATAATCAATTATTTCAGAATCAGAATAAGAATCAGCTTTATTGCCAAGTTCGTACATACAAACAAGGAATTTGACTCCGGTACACTTTGCTCTCTGGTTTTTGTTTTTTGTATATACAATATACAAATATACACATATATAAATAAAAAGGTGCATTTGCAACATCTGTATGCTGTTGTTTGGTACTCTATTAAATGTTCCACAGAGAAACAGCCTGGGGGAAGAAACTGTCTCTGTGGCGGCCGGTTTTAGTGAACAGTGCTCTGTAGCGGCGGCCTGAAGGTAAAACTCTAAACAGTTTATGTGCAGGGTGTGTGGGGTCTACAGAGATTTTTGCAGCTCTTTTTCTGACCCTAGACCTGTATAGGTCCTGGGTGGAGGGAAGGTCAGCCCTGATTATTCTCTCTGCAGTCCTGATTATTCGTTGCAGTCTGGACCTGTCCTGTTTTGTGGATGAGCCAAACAACACTGAGATGGATGAATACAGGAAAGATTGAATGATGGCAGTGTAGAAGGTCAGCAGATGACCAGCAGCTCCTGTGGAAGGTTGTACTTCTTGAGTTGCCTCAGGAAGTACAGTCTCTGCTGAGCCTTCTTTCGAACAGTGTCTATGTGCGAAGACCATCTCAGGTCCCCAGAGATGGTGGTTCCTAAGAACCTGAGGTGGTCCACAGCCGACACGGTGTTGTTGAGGATGGTGAGGGGGGTGTATGGGGGTGGTGTTCTCCGAAAGTCCACCACCATTTCTACAGTCTTGAGTGGGTTGAGTTCAAGGTAGTTCTGACTACACCAGTGTATCCGCCGATCCACCTCCTGTCTGTATGCGGACTCATCACCATCCTGGATCAGACCAATGACAGTGGTGTCGTCTGCAAACTTCAGGATTTTCACGGACAAGTTCGCTGAGGTGCAGTCATTTGTGTAAAGGGAGAAGAGGAGTGGGGAAAGAACACACCCCTGGGGGGCACCAGTACTTATTGATCTGCTGCGGGACAAGATGCTCCCCAGTCTAACCTGTTGCTGTCGGTCCGTCAGGAAGCTGTTGATCCACTGACAGATGGAGGCTGGGATGTTGAGCTGTGTGAGCTTCTGGTGGAGGATGTCTGGTATGATGGTGTTGAAGGCTGAGCTGAAGTCTACTAACAGGATCCTGGCGTATGTCCCTGGGTGGTCGAGGTGTTGTAGGATGAAGTGTAGACCTAAGTTGACAGCATCATCTGCCAAAGTGTTTGCTCGGTAAGCAAACTGCAGGGGGTCCAGCAGGGGCCTGAGATGTCTTTCAGGTGCTTCAACACCAGTCGCTCAAAGGATTTCATGACCACAGAAGTCAGGGCTACAGGCCTGTAGTCCTTTAATGCTAGGATGGTGGGTTTCTTGGGCACTGGGATGATGGTGGATCGTTTGAGGCAGGAAGGCACCTCACACGTCTCCAGTGATTTGTTAAAGATCCGGGTGAAGATCGGGGCGAGTTGATTCGCACAGGCTTTCAGGCATGATGGGGAGATGTTATCAGGTCCTCCAGTTTTCTTTGTTTTCATGTGCTGAAAGAGCCTATTTACATCTTCCTCGGAGATCTTTAGTGCAGGCAGAGGATCTGAAGGTAGGGGGTTGGTTGTTTTATTGGTCGAATTTGTTCCTGAATGGGATGTGGAGGAGATGATTTGAGGCATGAACGGCTTCCTGTCATGTCTGCAGTAGAAGCCATTCAGACGGTTGGCCAGGTGAGGATTCTGTTCAGGATGGGTGGAGGGGCTCCTGTAGGCAGTCAGGTTTCTCAGACCAGTCCATACAGCTGAAGTGTCACCAGTAGAAAAGCTGTTCTTAAGCTTTTCACTGTAGCTTCTCTTGGCTGCTTTGATCTCCTTTGTTAGTCTGTTCCTGGCCTGCCTGTACCGCGCCCAATCTCCACTGCTGTCAGCTTCTTCCTTGTCCTTGCGCAGATTCCTGAGGTGTGGAGTAAACCATGGCTTGTTATTCCCAAAGGTGCAGAAGGTTTTGGTCTGCACACACATGTCCTCACAGAAACTGATGTATAATGTCACCACATCAGTTAGTTGGTTTAAGTCAGTGGCTGAAGTTTCAAAAACAGTCCAGGCTGTGCATTTAAAGCAGGTCTGTAGCATCTGCTTTGATTCCTCAGTCCACTTCTTAACAGTGTGAACCGTGGGTTTGGAAGCTCTTAGTCTCTAATTTTAGAGAGACTTTTAGCTCTTATTTAGTGATTTAACAAGTAGGACAGAGCCAGGCTGGATTGGACAACTGCTTTCTTTTTGTAAATGAAATGATCATTTGTTTTTTATTTGTAATAAAAAAAAATTCTAAAATGAGCATCTGTATATACATAAAACTGTCTGAATAATTTAGCCATTGGTGTTTTAGTAATTAAAAGGCAATTCAAAATTCTGGAATATGGAAAACTATCATAAATACCAGCATAATTTAATTCACACTGCCACAAAAAATTGAAGTGAAGTGGACCCTATATTAGAAAGAAATGAGAACACATTTCTTGTTGTTTGCAGAAATACAGAAACAGGATCACAGGTGATGTAATAAGGAGATGACAGAATGATGGGGACAGAGGGCAATTGCTGAAGGAGTGAGGGAGGTATGAGTGGATGAGATTATTGAAATAACTAATGGGGGTCTTGGAGGGTGTTTGTTGCGCACTGTTGACAGGCTGATGGACAGCACCTCTGGTACAAGGCATTAAAGGGACAAAGGTCAAATGTTACCCCAATTTATTTTTTATTGGTTTAGACAATGCAGTATAGAGCACATCGAGCATACCCAACTGCAGGGGAAGTGTTGTCTACAATATATTCCTAAATCAGCCTTCAAAGTACAGTCAAACCATCCTGAATGTCAAACCACTGAGCAGAAGGCAGAAATGCAACTTATTCATCACCAATTCACATTTTACCAATGTTGATGGAGCAGGCTGACCAACTTTGCACATTTAATCAAAATCATGATATGAGCACAAACTCAAGACAACAAGAGGAGTCCCATTTACACAGAGAAAGTGCATGTTTAATAGCACACATTCATTAAAAAAGTTATTTGTTTGTGGTTTGGTCAAAAGTAGAATGTGCAGAACAAAAAATCCAAAGAAAGAAAATAACTACTTGCAAATAGAATCAAATTCCATGCATTAACACAAAATCAATCTCAGTCTTATCCACTAGAGGCATTTACTTCAAAACTACTAATGCAGTGTAAGTTAGGATAAACAAAAGAAGGCAAATAATGCTGATGAAGGTATTAAAAGGTAGTGAAAGAAATTAAAGGTGCTCAAGATTTTTTCGGAAAAGAATAGGTAACATTTAGGCTAGCATATGTTTAACAGGTGTGGAATGAATTCAAGAAGAAACGGACTCTAATGACAAATTTTCCACTATTCTTAGCAGGTGTGGTTCCTGTTATCATTTATCAGCTTTTCTTATGAATAGTGAGAGGTCGAGGTGCCCACTTACTGCATTGCTTGAATTCGGGTCCGTAACTTCTCGTTGTTTAAACACAATCCAGACACAGCTCTCTCACACACACAGACATACACAAATTGGAAATTATGGGATCAGAAGTTTAATAAAAATTAAAAATAAATATTTCACTGAAAAAAATAACCATTTTATTGTACTGAACTACATGGATGATGATTGAGGACTATGGAAGCAAATCGTTACCATATTTCAAATGAAAAAGCATTTTCAGAAATGCCTTTTCATTTTAAGAATGTGGCGGCATTGTTTGACTCATAAATGAAATTAGTAATCAATAATCCTATTTGCATTTTAATTTTCTTCTTCAAGACAGCTCATTCTTTCACTTAATTAAAATTAAAAAGATACATTTGAGATATATTTTTCAAAATGTACCCCAGCAAATAGATACCAAAATTCTATTTGAAATGTAAAATTTGAAAATGAAAAAGCATTTCCAGAAATGCTTTTTCATTTTAAGAATGTGGCTGCATTATTTGACACATAAATAAAATTAGTAATCAATCATCCTACTTGCATTTGCTTCTTCAAGACTGCACATTTTATGCCATAATCAAAAAGAAAACATAGCAGACATTGCTTTTTCGTTTTTGTGGTCTGCCCGCAAAGTACTGCCCAGAACTCGAAAACGAAAAAGCATTCCGAGCGGCGGGCGCAGCAGAGTGACGTCAGCAGCCGCTCTTCCTCAGCTCCCTGCTGACTGAGCTACCCATCTTGTTCAGTAGGGGGCGCTGTGCACGTCTGCATTGCATTACATTGCAAACGTGCCGAGAAATTGATTGAATTGCAGCAGGGCCGAGCTCAAGTTGTGGCAGTGGCAGGCAGAATTGGCAGTTCCGGTGGCAGGCTGTGGCTGAGACATCCAGCGTGTTTTTAAGCATTTATTTATAATTTTCTGTGAGTGACAATTCAGAATAGCCACTTGTGCTCTATAATAAACCGGCTGTTTGTGCAATAAATCTTCATCATCCTTTCAACACACACACACATAGTGCTATTTATTTTCCATGTCAAGTAAATACAATCACCTTATGTTATATGGGTCTAAAGCTGTTTATTAAATAATAATCAATAATGAAATCATTATTTAAAGGTAACAGGCTATAACAACAATGACATCCCGTTTGCCGATAATCAGCATTGGCATCACTTCCGGTAGCAGCTCCACAGAAACTATTAACAATAATGACATCCCATTTGCCAATAATCAGCATTAGCTTCCACAAAAACAGCGGCAACCGCATTGGCAAGCTTTTATGGCCGGTCTGGCACCTTCTGGCATCCTCGCGGAATCCCGTGCCACCCTGCTGCAGGCTGTGGCAGTTCTGATGGCAGCTTCGGTAGCAGGCTGTGGTGGAACTGCCACAGCCTGCCACCGGAACTACCAGTTCTGCCTGCCACTGCCACAAATTGAGCTCGGCCCTGCTGCAATTCAATCAGTTTCTCGGGACGTTTGCAATGTAATGCAATGCAGACGTGCACAGCGCCCCCTGCCGAACAAGATGGGTAGCTCGGTCAGCAGGGAGCTGAGGAAGAGCGGCTGCTGACGTCACTCTGCTGCGCCCGCCGCTCGGAATGCTTTTTCGTTTTCGAGTTCTGGGCAGTACTTTGCGGGCAGACCACGAAAACGAAAAAGCAATGTCTTCTTTGTTTTCTTTTTGATTATGGCATAAAATGTGCAGTCTTGAAGAAGAAAATGCAAATGAAAATAGGATGATTGATTACTACTTTTATTTATGGGTCAAATAATGCAGCCACATTCTTAAAATTAAAAAGTATTTCTGGAAATGCTTTTTAATTTTCAAATTTTACATTTCAAATTGAATTTTGGTATCTATTTGCTGGGGTACATTTTGAAAAATAAATCTCAAATGTCTTTTTCTTTTTCATTTTAATTAAGTGAAAGAATGAGCAGTCTTGAAGAAGAAAATTAAAATGCAAATAGGATTATTGATTACTAATTGAATTTATGAGTCAAACAATGCAGCCACATTCTTAAGATGAAAAAGCATTTCTGAAAATGCTTTTCATTTGAAATATGGTAACGATTTGCTTCCATAGAGGACCAGATACACACTTCTGTTTGTTTTGGTGGCATACTAGCTTCACAGAAGTGGATCAAACAAACATAACATGGCTGGCCAGAGCAAAAACACCATTTATGATTGTTAATTTCTTTATTAATTATTTTACATGCTGCTCTGGAATACACTGATCTATAGCAGGAAGATCAGTGGATAAAGTCCTGCTCACGGAAATCTTTATGGTAAACAGACCGAAAAGGGAGGCAGAATAAATGGTGAAGAAGACATCATAGGGTGTAATGGGGAAAGTTAGTTTAGTCAAATGTGGGAGTGATGGAGTGAGCCAGAGGTGAAAGATGGGAGAAAGAGAGCCAACCCCATCCCAGTGTGACTGAACCAACAGTATGAGTCATTATTGAGAGACTTGCATTACAATGTCTTTCACTTGTGCATTAATATTATGGATTCCAAACAGACCTTGATGTTGCACAGGCACTGAGTCACAGCATTTTTTAAAATACCTCTCTAGCCACTGTGTAACGTTCTGTCCTCTTTTATCTCAAACACATCTCAGTAACACTCTCTTATTTCTCAGAGGATAACAAGGTCTGCTTTTTCTCAACTTCAAATTTATATCAATGTTTTGCTGGTTATCTACCAGGCTTTAAAAAAGTATTTGATTGGCAATTACTTATGCAGTTACATATTGCATAGCTGCTATGTTCTGCCGTTGAACCACAAAGGAAGCAGAGTCAGACAGGACACGTTAAAAACAGACATACCAGAACAATTAAAAGCAGCGCAGTAAATTCCCAAAGGCAAGTCAGACAAACTGTGTTCCAGATAGGCTGAAATCCACTGAACAGAAAAAACAAGCCCAAAAAATGCAACTTTGATAAGATAAGAATCTACAGCAAAATCAAGGTTTTGTGCTTATATTGTGAATCTTAAAAGTGTACAAGCCCTTGTAAAGATTTTAGTGAAATGTTACAGTATGATAAATTATTTCAAACATATTTCTACCTTTTAATATGATATTTATACTGTACAACTACTAGTCTGTTAATGGGAAAAATGTTCTAATAAAAAAAAAGAAAATACCTTACAGTCTGTCAAACAGAAACACAAAAGAAGCTGCAGGAATTTCTGGCAAGTACTGGTTGTTTTGTAACTAGAATGTTCTATATTGTATCTAAGTTTGGACTAAATAGTAGGAAAGCAAGAAAGACTCCTTCCACTTAAAATAGGCCTGGCAAAATTATGTAAAACTTGTGGGAGAATCTGTTATGGTCTGATAAAACCAAAACTAATATTTGGCACCACGATTCTGAAAGGTTTGTGTTTTAACCAAAACCAACACTGAACTACATGAAAAGAACCTCATATAGACATGGAAATATGGTGATAAAAGCATCAAGTACCATCATCATATGTTTCTTTTGTTTTTAAATTGAACCAGACGTTTTCACTAGGGGGATTAAATTATATATTTTTTTTGTCCAATAACTTCATGTGTCTCAAAAGTTCAATACAAAAAGGAAATTCAACCTGAAAAGACTCACAATAAGAAACACAAGATGGCGATTAGAGAAGTTTATTGATAGAAGTTAATATCTTTGGCGCTCGGACCCCGGAGGAAGACATGAATGCTGAGAATGACATGAGCTTGAATGAACGTCTTAGGCTTAGAATTAGATGAGTCCTCCCCCCTTGGGATCCGATACTGGTGGTGGAGTGAAGGCCTAAGAAGGTAAGGGAGCCGGGAGGAGTATGGAAGGGATATGGTGGAGGTGGGGCGATGCTCAGCTGAAGAGCGGGGAATCCATGACTCGAGGTCCTTAAAAGCGAAGCCCCAGAGGATGATTGATTGAAGACACATGGTGATCTGACACTAATTGGATGGAGGAGAGATGCACGGTGGAGTCATAGGTTGGCCGGGGGGTGGAGGTGAGTCTTTCAGTTTGAATTTTCGTCAAAATTTTTTAATGCCCTTAGCAGAGCTCAGATATAGAAGGTACTTTAACAGACTCTTAGTTCTGGGTGTGTGCATGTATGCAACCAAATAATTGCTACTTATTTAGTTTGTTAGATTTTTCTAGATGTATGTGGCTTAAAGGTGAAAAAGTTAACTAGTTTAAATTGGCCTCATTTTTTACATCAGGAAAAATGGCATTTAACTCAAGTGTGAACACTTTAGAGATACCGTTAAAACTTTGTCTGCTGCAGAAAATGTATGCGTTAGAGCTTGGTGAAATGCAGGGTGAAAGAAATTTTGCTTGGGGATTAAGGAAACTGTTTATTTTAGAATAAATGGGATCAGTAAAGAAAGGGTTACTTGGCATTATTGTTATGTAAATATAAAATGATGTAAGTGAATCAGCAGTGACAGCAGGCCAATAAACCCAGACTTGGCTTTTAAATGAAATGTTGAGCATCAAGGACAGATGGTGAGTAATGGCGTGACTAATGAATAAAAATATTGGCAGACCGCTCGCTTGAGGTAAAATTTAGGACATATAATTTAAGCCTAAAATTTCAATCTCTGGAGTGACCTTTTGACAGCGGGGGTTAACATTAGTGTCTGAGGAAACCCTTCTCAGCAATCGTGCAGTCTGTTCCTCGGGGGCATGGCAGTTGCTTTGGCCGGTTGTGCAGACCCTTCAGTCCACGGACAGCTCAAGTGGAAGTTCCCAGAAACAAAGAGCAGCAAGGTAGATTCTCAAACCCCAATAGTTTTTGAAACCATATGCACAGCTCAGTATAAACAGAACAATACCCTGGCGTAGGCCTTACCAGGGAGGCTGAGGAGTGTGATCCCCCTGTAGTTGGAACACACCCTCCGGTCCCCCTTCTTATAAAGCGGGACCACCACCCCAGTCTGCCAGTCCAGAGGCACTGTCCCCGACCGCCACGCAACGTTGAAGAGGCGTGTCAACCATGACAGCCCTACAACATCCAGAGACTTGAGGTACTCAGGGCGGATCTCATCCACCCCCGAAGCCTTGCCAACGCGGAGCTTTTTAACCACCTCGGTGACTTCAGCCTGGGTGATGAAAGAGTCCAACCCCGAGTCCCCAGCCTCTGTTTCCACCACAGAATGCATGATGGCAGGATTGAGGAGATCCTCGAAGTACTCCTTCCACCGCCCGATAATGTCCTCAGTCGAGATCCCGGATACAAGCGGCTGAAATGAGCTTCCTCCGTAGGGTGGCCGGGCACTCCCTTAGAGATAGGGTAGAGATAGGGTGAGGAGTTCGGCCATCTGGGAGGGGCTCGGAGTAGAGCCGCTGCTCCTCCACATCGAGAGGAGCCAGTTGAGGTGGCTCGGGCATCTATACCGGATGCCTCCTGGACGCCTTCCTCGGGAGGTGTTCCAGGCACGTCCCACCGGGAGGAGGCCCAGGGGACGGCCCAGGACAGGCTGGAGGGACTATGTCTCTCGGCTGGCCTGGGAACGCCTTGGGCTCCCCCTGGAGGAACTGGAGGAGGTGTCTGGGGAGAGGGACATCTGGGCGTCTCTGCTGAGTCTGCTGCCCCCGCGACCCGGTCCCGGATAAGCGGAAGACGACGAGTACGAGTATAAACAGATAGATGATAATTTTTGCTTAATATTTAATAGAATTCCACTTTAGACTGTTTTTTGCTAGAGGCGATAAGCTGTGCATAAAAAAGGAACAATCTGTAGGCAGACGCTACCAAATGTGTAAGGCTTACATATTTGCTGTAGCACCGACTTCTGCAGCAACGGACATTAAACAGCAACATAAATTAGAGGAAGACACATTTAAGGCAGACAAGATGAAACGAGAGAGTAGTTGATAATGTAAGTTGTAGCATTAGTAAAACAGTGAGGGAGGCAGATAGTGTTTGATAACAATAAAGTCCTACTGTTTTTATCATCATCATAGCTAAGCCAAAGTTTGTTTTTTTAACTGTGTTGTTTAGTTACTGTAAGTAATGCAAAATAAATGTCCCAGCATAACTGTGCTAAAATGTATGCTTATAGGTATTACATTCAGTATATGCCTGCTGAGTGAAAAAGTTTTAAAATAGAATGTTATTTTATCATACACCATCATGTAACAGAAACATAAACTGTGGATCAAATTAGGTATATCATATGGGTACAATACTTTTTAAATAATATTACTATAAAACTATATATAAATATGAATACAGTAAAAATCCCGATGCGGGATTTAGCATCAGTTCTAATCAGTAATTTAGCCAGCTTTAAACACATATACACTCACCGGCCACTTTATTAGGTAGACCTTGCTTCACCTTGTTGGAGCCCCTTTTGCCTTCAGAACTGCCTTAATCCTTCGTGGCATTGATTCAATAAGGTACTGGAAACATTCTTCAGAGAGTTTGGTCCATATTGTCATGGTAGCATCACACAGATGCTGCAGATTTGTCGGCTGCACATCCATAATGCGAATCTCCCGTTCCACCACATCCCAAAGGTGCTCTACTGGATTGAGATCTGGTGACTGTGGAGGCCATTTGAGTCCAGTGAACTCATTGTCATGTTCAAGAAACCAGTCTGAGATGATTCGTGCTTTATGACATGGCGCGTTATCCTGTTGGAAGTAACCATCAGAAGATGGGTACACTGTGGTCATAAAGGGATGGACATGGTCAGCAACAATACTCAGGTAGGCTGTGGCGTTGACATGATGCTCAATTGGTACTAAGGGGCCCAAAGTGTGTCAAGAAAATATTCCCCACACCATTACACCACCACCACCAGCCTGAACCGTTGATGCAAGGCAGGAGGAATCCATGCTTTCATGTTGTTGACGCCAAATTCTGACCCTACCATCCAAATGTTGCAGCAGAAGTCGAGACTCATCAGACCAGGCAATGTTTTTCCAATCTTCTATTGTCAAATTTTAGGGATGGATGGATGGATGGACTGAGGACCCTCAAACTCTCATTTAAACTATGTCCATACACACCTATAGACCTGTTGGTTTTTAAAATGGAGAACATGGACATTTGTCCAGGGCAGCATTAGAAGAGGGGCCAATCAGCACCAATAAGAAATTTAAAAAAGTAATTTTTATGGTTCAATTATGCACTAAATGAGTTTTGTTATGCATTTATGGCATGTGCAGCCGGTGAGAATTTTGAGTCCCTCCTGTGTGGAGAAGACGTACCTTGTTTTTTGTTGACATTAGATGGAGTGGGTTACCTGACCTGGGTAGACCTGCACAGCATTTTTCCAGCCCCATATTTGAGGGGGTTTCCTGAATTTGGATTTGTTTGGAGGTATGGCTGTTCAATTGTGTTGATCAAACTGAGCCCTTGTGGGGTAGAGCGCAAATCAACTTAGGACATCCTCTCTGACTTTAGTAAAAGTGCTTTAGTGCTATGTGAAGGTACGTGCAAGCTGGAAATTTGAGTGAATTACGTCCTCACAAACTAGGCGCGTTTCTTTGAATGCTTGTATCATGGAAACAGCTACATGGAGGATAACATTTTGAGCTAACAGGGAGACAGAATGACCCAGCATTCAGGTACCGGCTATGGATGCTTTTACACAACATTCCCTATAATCTTGCCCACTCTCTTCATTTAGTTTTTGTCTTCTTACTTTCTGGAATCATCTTTCAGCTCCTTTGGGTTTCACGTATTAATAAAGTGGTGACAGTTGCTTATGAAAACACAAGTAATAAGATTAGTTTAAAGGAAACTTTATGATATTAAAAATACATTAAGTTTTTCTTCTCTTCTCTTTTCTTCCCTTGTTATTTCCTTTTATTCTGTAGAGAGTTTAGTTCTCCAAATTCAGTGAAAAAAATGCTGTCCTTTGCAGTGACATCCTAGGAGATTTGCATAGGCTCAGTAACAACACAAGCAACATTCACACACAAATATGCAACATCCTGGCTCCACTGTTAACTTCATAAATACATTTCCTCTCCACCCAGCATGATTAAATAAGATGTGTAGGGATAGATTCTGGATATCCACCCTAATTTAAGAATGAGCTCATTCGTGCAGAGAAATATCATCCTGTGTTCAAGCATGAGTCTCTAGGGCAATAACCCTGTCAGTCAAAACATCTGCAGAAAAAAAGACAGAAGAATGAAGTGAGAGTACAAAAATGTGAGAGGACAAAGAAAACAAAATCACCAAAGATGAGCCGGAAGGCTTCCAGACAAAAAAGATCGCACATAAGATAGAAGGTGCTGAATTTAATGAAACAGTGAAGACAGTATGCAGTTCTTATGTCTGCTGCTAGCAAGTACGTATACAGGCATATTTGGAATTCATAAATATGCCCACATGACAAGGAAAACAAATGCCTGGAAATCCCCTCTTGTTAATTAATGAGTCAGGTGGCTTTATAAAAGCTCCGTTGCCTGGGCCACCTAAGATGATTACGACAGCTGATATTAGCAAAAGGAAAATCCTTTCCATCAAGCAATATGCTCTTAGGCTACATAGTCTTGTCTGTCTGCCAACAGATCTCACTTATCTGACATGCACAACTTTCCTTTATCTGTGCAGAAATATAAGTTTTTCCTTTGTGTCTGAAAGAGCACTCTGGTCAGGGCATAAAGGCTGAAACAACAATTTTGTGTAACATCTCACAAGCCTGACTAATCTGAAGTGAAGTCATTCACTCACTTTATTACGTACATCTTGCTAGTTGTGGGTTGCCCCGTTTTGTCTTCAGAACTGCTTTAATTCTTCATGGTAAGGATTCAAGGCCGGTTCTAGGCATGCATATATGAGGGGGCAGGCAAATACAGGATATATTTATGCTTTTATTGTCTCTCTTTTCGTGGAATTATGCAGCAAAATTTGTAAATGAAATAAATCAATGTTCTGCTAGGCATCGTAATCAAAAGAGACTCACTGAATCAGGTGAGAAAACATTAAACATTATTTCACTGTTTTCTGACAGAGTTGAAACATTACACTAATAATTAACCATTACCAATATCAATATAACTCACCACACTTTCATGTAGCTCAAGAACCACCTTTCATTTCAAATCACAAATTGACTTTAATTAGTTAATGTTAACATTGGCTCTATTATTATGCTAATAAAATCAAACAGACAGCTAAGCAACATTTTCTTATCTATTCATCATTTTGTGTTTCCTGCTTTATATCATAGAACATTATATTCAGCCTTCGACATATAATGTTAATGTAAAGTTAGCTACCTAGAAAAATGATTCATCAACTGTTGGAGTAGAAATGCTTGCGTGAAAAGAGCTCCTTAAGTTAAAGTGACTTTTATCTCCACAGAACAGTTTGGCCAGCATGCTGTAATTATACAATACTGTATGTTGGTTTCTATTATCAAGACTTTATTATGAGAGTTAGGCTACTAGACATTCAGAAAAAGGGCTGTGGTCATGCTTTTTCTTTTCTTCTTCAGACTTTACCATCAAAGTAATAAAATGAAATGAGTGAAATGGTCTAATTGGTTTGTTTGGTTGTATATCTCCCTCTCTGTCTCTTCATTAAACCTGACAAACATCAGTCAACAGCTGGATTTTCTGAGTACAAAACATGAAGGCAATGCATTACGCATGCATGGATGCTGATTGGAAGAAAATGCAAGCGTTTTTCAGCAGGTGTGGCGCCTCACCGGCCCTTTCTCTAAAGAAACTTTGGGCCAGAAGCCTCGTAATGTTTTCAGCAGCACTGTAATGTTAAGCATAACATTGCATACGCGGTCATGAAAATTGAGCTTTGCGTGGACATGTCCGGCAGACGTCTGCTTTGAGTCCACGTGTATGTCCACGGAGTCAAGTAAGGGCAACTATGTTTTGTAAGTGTAGGAGGAGGAGGGAAAGGCAAGGCAAGGGGTTGTGCTTGTGTGATTGAGAATTGATTTGAGGGGGCCAGGCATTTGTTTGAGGGGGCATTGCCCCCCTGCTGCCCCTGAATAAAGACTCGTATAGATTCCACAAGACGTCTGAACATTTGTGAGAGGAACATATTGACATCATAGCATCTTGTAAGTGCTGCAATATTTGTCGGCTGCAAATCCATGATGGAAATCCCCCCATTCCACTACAACCCAAAGTTGCTCAGATTGGGATCTGGTAAATGTGGGGGTCAGTGGAGTACAGTGAACTCACTGTCAGGTTCAAGAAACCAGTCCCGGCATCATCCAGCTGGAAGTAGCAGTCAATAGATGGGTAGGTCAATAGGTCATTAAGGGATGAACATATTAATCATTTAAACTGCAGCATTTAAGCTAGCTTTAGTTATAAGCACTTTAAAAACAACACAACTGACTAAAGTGCTGAGTATATATATAATGTACATGCATTAAAACACATGTACAAGAAGACATAAAAAAATCTTTAAAAAAAAAAAAAAATGAGCTCTCTCAACGCAAATTAAAAAAGATGAATTTTCAGAACAGATTTAAAAGTCCCCAGTAAGGAAGCCTGTCTGATGTCAACTGGCAGTGAATTGCAAAGCCTTGGAACTGTCACAAAAAAACTTCCACCACATCACTCGGCACAGCCAGGAGAAGTTGGTCCGCTGACCTGAGTGAACGGGAAGGGTAATTGTAAAAGTTCAGGGACGTAGGGCAGGGCAAGACCTTTTGAAGACCTAAAAACAAGTAAAGGTATTTTAAAAGGTACCCTAAAATGAACAGGCAGCCAGTGCAGTGAGACTAAAACTCTCTCTTTTGTAACAGTCAAAAGATGTGCAGCTGTATTCTGCACTAGCTGGAGATGAGACAGCGATGTCTGTGAGACACCATAATATATATATAAGAGTTACAGTAATCAAGGTATGTTATGATAAATGCATGGATTACAGTTTCAAAGTCCTCTTTTAATAGAACATGTTTCAGTTTTGCTAGGTGTCTCAGATGAGATGATAAAAACTGGACTTTACCACTGAGCTGATCTACCTGTCAAGACTAAAATTATGGTTGATTTTCACCTCAGGTCAGTGCCAGTAGGCTTTATGCACTGAGTGAGAGTGCCAAGCTCTACAGAGGATGGCCCACTGGAGACCCCAGGTCTAAGGTCTTGTCCCAATACCCACACTAAACCCTACGCCCCTCTATGAAGTGTGTACTTCATACAAGTGCACATAGGGGTTGAAGTGCGCAGGTTTCAAGCATGCAAAATTGGAGAATTGGGATAGTAGAGGTTACGTCATTGAGTTGCACCTCTGCACTGCAACTGCAAAATCAAAAGAGGCAGGAACCAGTGCTGTTTTCGCAGTCTTGCTGCTAAAAAAAAATATTTTAAAACTGCAACAAGCAATTGTTTTGAGGAGAAGAAAGTGCAGAAAGCGAAGGAGGTTTTTACACCAGACTCTTGCCGTGCCAGTGGTTGTTTGAAAGGTAACTTCAGTGTTATGACCTACTGACTGCCCAGACTCACTCAGAAGCCAGTGGTATCTTACAATGTTGAGCTTGGAAAACCAGTAAAAAAAAAATATTTGTCGGCTTGCTGTCTAAGGTTTATGCAGTTCTTATTATTCTGATTTGATGGTTGATTACATTGATGGTTGTGATTGGTTTTTGGTCAGAACGTCATCTGCAGCAGTAAATTGTGGGTAATATGCTTCAGCAAAGTCCGCTTAGATGCGCGTTTAGCCGAAGTGTGGATTGAGGGGGTGGGGCTAAGGACCACTCTGGAGAGTTGGGACACACTACGCACTCGAACCCATCAACTGAACCATGAAATTCAGGGACACAAGGGAGGAAGTGCAAGTGTTGGAACAGGGCCTAAAAAGCAAAGCTTCTGTTTTTCGGGCATTAAAGTTCAGGAAGTTTAGAATCATCCTATTTCTTCAATGACAGCATGGAGTGAGTGTTCTCTCATTTAAGGGGAAAATAAACATGACAATTGTTGCCATTAAAATCAAAGGCACATTTGTGCTTCCTAAAAATGAAACCCAACTGAAGCAGATACAATGAAATAAGCAGAGGCCTGAGAACTGAGCCCTGTGGGACTGCACAGGATAAAGAAACAGCAGACAACTTAAAAATGGCCCAGGCTGACAGAATGTCCTTTCTGTTGAATAGGACCTGAACCAGTAAAAGGCAGTCCCTTGAATGCCTTTAAAATTGTCTTAACAAAAAACTGATGAGATTCAACCTAAGATGCTGAAGGCTCTGGAGATTGTGGGACTGTCATCGATCTTATTTGTGGTGTTCACGGTCAGAATCTCAAGGCGTAGTCACAAAGGATGTCTGGTTTGGAAACCTCAGGGTTTCATCATTACTTTTTGAAAGTGGTTTGGTTCTTCTGGATAGTTAAGTGTGCCCTGGATCTATTTGCAGCTGTATACACACATCATTGATGAACATAAGAGAACCAAATGGTCCTTTTTTTTCAATCAACTATCCTGAAAGAATATAAGCCACCTTTCACTCTAGGAATACATTTTTGAAAAGGAAATTAATTAGGACCAATTTTAAGTGACCCCAGCCTGAAGTCATTTAACAACAAGTAAGTACAATGTCATTTTTCTTTTTTTATTTGTGTTGTTGATTGACATAAAAAACAGCGAATTTATGTGAAGAGACTATCTGAACCGACAAACTCTGATCAGGCCTTATGCTCATTTCTACTTGTACTTCTCAGTCTGATTTTACAAGCCATCAGTTGAAGAAGGAACCTGAAGTAGAAATTCTGACTTTGGAAGTCGGAGGTCTTCCATCAGCCTCATGTTCAGTGTGCAATATGTTGCATATAAAATGTAGGAAGAATTTTAGATAATTTTAGCATCTTTGATACCTTACATGCCATTTAACTAGTGGCAGATACAGTACTATATTACCTATAGCTGTCAGCAGGGGAGAAATGCAATGGCTGGTGCTGGTTTTTGTGGTTAACAACAAAACAGTTTGCCAATTCAAAATTTAACTGAAAAGTGCTGAAATTGGATGCAGTATTTTAGTGAATTTGAGAACATGGAGAACAATTAGAAGATACAATAATGAAGATAATGCACATCCCACACTAAGCTGTTGAAGGAGTGAGCACAGTTGAACTCTTTAAACCCATACACTTGCCGCTTGGATGGATTAGCATGCCCTTAAATGCATCTGATGTCAGTTGATTCAGGCCAGGCACCACGCCAACCAACTTTAATTATGTTAATGGTGTTGTCTACAGCTGCACGACCAAGAAATGGAATCAGAAACAGGGCAGAGAAATACACACACACAAGACTTACTGTAAGATGTACTAGACTGTATGACTTTAAACACAGATAAATGAATATGAATGAAGTTTAAAAAGTCCATTATGTTAAAGTAACTGGCTCTAACAGCACAGATACAGAACAGAAGTGCACTTGCCAAAACCAAACTGTCATTACTTCATGCAGCATAATCCACTTGCTACTTCACATTCCTCCAAAGGCACTTAGACAGTGCAGAGACTGTCCTTAGAAGGCCTTGAAAAGGAAGGGCCAGTGACGTCATTATTTTCAACACCATCACACCCTGGTTTCTATCGTTGCTCTGTTGTGATTTTCCATTTTCGGCTTTTCTGTAAATTTGGAACACCTGATTATCATTGTCCAGACTGGCTCAGACATGATGTAAGATGAGAGGGATCTTATTCATGATAAAACAGACAAGTAGCAAAAACACTCTTCAAAGCCACTTATGTCACTTATTGTAACAGCTGTAAGAGGGAGGGTCATATTCCCAGTACTCTAAACACCTGAAAATTATGTGTGAAACAGATGGATTTTATGACATATGTCAAAAACAAATCGTAGACATTGAAGTACCGATATCCAAAACTATAAGGTTTGATGACCTATATCAAATTTTTGTGTTAGATCAAACATTAATAACATTTGTCAAACCAAGATCTGTTCTTTTTTCAGGGGTTGGACTAAATATACAACACACCACACGTCTGACTTTACTATGAATTTTCTTTAATCCATGCAAGGTCAAAATTATAATTGCAGGCTCACATATATGCATACACTCCCACAAATCTTAAGATATATGAATTTAACCAAGATGCAGAGAAACCTCAAACTTTTAGAAATCATGAACAATGTTCTACTCTCTTTTTAACTCGAGATTTGATCACAATAATTATTCATTACATTTTTGCAGATTTTTGGTTCTTATGGATTCTTGATCCCACGATCTTCAGTGTGCATTGGAGCAGTTCCTAGCTGTGTATCTAAGTAGCTGACCAATTTATGTTGACACAAGCATGAAGTCGTTAAACAACAAGTGAATACCAGGTCATTTTTCCTTTTCCTTTGTTTTGAATGTTATGAATGAGAAAAGACTAAATCCAACAAGCATGGATCAGACCGCATGTTCCTTTCTATTTGTACTCGTTAGTCTGATTTTTCAGGTCACCAGTTGAAAACATTTGCAAAAAATTAATTCTGACTTTGCCCTGCGATGGACTGGCGACCTGTCCAGGGTGTACCCCGCCTCTCGCCCATAGACTGCTGGAGATAGGCACCAGCTCCCCCGCGACCCACTATGGAATAAGCGGTAGAAAATGACTGACTGACTGAATTCTGACTTTGGAAGTTGAAGGTCTTCGATTAGCCGAAGTTAAATGTGCAATATTTTGCATATAAATTGCAGGGATTCAATATAATGTGCAGCTCTATACTGTACCAAATATTACAAGTTACTGAATAAATAAAGCATTGCATGGAAGCATGTTTTTTGCTGAGTGTCAGCCTAGATCCATTCAACCCTTGCTAGACACAATATTTTGAGCACTTACCCTTAAACGTATCTGAATGGCCAGAAAGGAGGTGTTCCAGCTGATACGTGTGGGACTCGATTTTTTGCAGGGTTTCTCGTTTCACAGCAGCCTGATAACATTCCTCCATCTTCTTGTTGCAGCAAGATGGACCTTGGTGCTTGCATATCTGCAGATCAGCATCTGGGAAAAGTGGAAACAACAAATCCAACTGTAGTTAGGATTTTTTTCTGTGTTTTTCTTTGTGGTTTTTGTTTCAAAATATGTATTTTGTTGTTTTTTTAATTAAAAAAAACCATAAGGACTAACATGATGGGAGCTTGAGAAAATTAATTTTACTTTTGTGCAGAAGTTAATTGAAATTTTGCAAGTACTGTATTTGTCTCTGATTGTTAAAACATTTTTACAACTTTGCATATATCAGTTTATGATCGTGCACTGAAAAAGTATGTTACAGTGCATCTAACGTGTCTGGCTATGTGCAAAGACAAGCCATGATTCCTCTGAAAGACAGAAGCAGCACCATGTCATGGTGAGAAAGTAGAACAAGTATTTCATCCACGATTAGCTGCTATAAATACTGTGTGCTAAATATATGTCCTTGCCTCAATGTGATACGAAGGCACACATGGTTGTTTCATATACTGTGGCATGCACATATACTTTATGATGCATATGAAAGACATAAAAAGTACGTGCATTTTTTCCAAACATATACATATAAGCAAGATCACTTGAGTTTAATAGGCTTTAATAAACCAATGTATAACAAGCCTATTACAACAATAATTAAACTATGATCAAACACAATCAGATGAACCTTTGTTACACCTGTTTGAGCTGTATTTACAATGTAGCTAAAGTGAGAAAGTGACCTGAAAAACAAAAAGTGTTTTTTTTTCCTATTAAATTGTTTTGCTATTTTTTAAATTTTCTATAGTATTTCCACAGATAAATGAAAAGTTTATATTATGCAAATGTCTGCTATCACTCAGATAACTCATTTTACTCGGGGAAGAGGTGGACAAAGATGGCTCGAGGCAGATGTTATCAGAGCCTAAAGCATGGTGTTAGGCCAGACCACAAGACCAGTGCCTCACTGGTCAAATCCCTTCATGAAACACAATAGGGTTACATTCTGAATATCTCTTTCTCTCTCTGGACCCTCACTCCCATTTGCCTGGCATATCCTTGTGAGGCCTGGGTGTCTTTTAATTACCCAGAGAGGCTGCATTTGTTTCCATCCCAGAGCCAGATGAATTAAGTCATGACTAGCTGTCCTCCAGCTGTTGGCTCATTATCTCTATCTCTGTAGGGGTCTGCTTTTTTTATTTTGACACTTGTCTGTTGCCTCATGCTCTGCCTGACAGTTTTCTGCACTGTCATGGAAAAAGCAATAGAGTTAACAGATAGTGTTTTTATTACAAACAGATTGGAATAATAAACCAGTGCTGATATAATCACAATTATCCTTGCATTTATATGTTCTGTTTTATGTGAAAAACAATCTAGATTCTTTTGATTTCTATGAATTAATATACACTCTCCAAAAGGATGTAACCTTTAAACAAACAAAATTAATGAACTGTGGGGATCTGGAAGGTCTGTAGTATATAATTAAAAGCTAAGCTTGAAGGAATGGTTTAGTTCTAGGATCAATATCTCTTTTCTCCATTGTAATCCTTCCCTTCTGTCCCTGACCTCCTTCTCTCAGGTTGACACTAGGCTTAACTCTTTGTCCAATACATGTAGCTGCATCAAGTAAATGATACTTAGAAAGGCAGAGAAACCAGCTGCTGTCCTAAATAGAAAGACTAAATCAAATGTATATATTCATTAGAAAGAATGTCACAGTATGTTCCAAAACCCATGGACAAATGACTGATTGGCTCCTTTTAGCATCTTTATGAGGTACATGTTCTTAGAACCAGGTTGCCTTTAGAATTGTCTTAATTCTTCATGACATATGGTGTTGTTCTTCAGAGATTTTGGTTCATACTAAAATGACAGCAACATGCTGTTGCAGCTGATTTGATATTTCCACAGCCATGATGTGTTTCACCACATCCCAAAGGTGCTCTATTGGACTTTGATCAGGTGAATGTGGAGGGCACTGAAATACAATAAACTCATTTGGATGTTAAAGAAAACAGTTTGTCATTTGATCTTTGTGATATGAAGCAGAATCCCACTGCAAGCAGCCTTCAGAAGATGGGTATACCATGGTCATAAAAGGAATAAACATGGTCAGCAACAATACTCAGAAAGGCTGTGGTGTTTAAGCAATAGTCATTTGGTAATAAGTGTGCTAAGAAAATATCTACCAATCAGCCAGAATCACTGATAGAGGCAGAATGGATCAATCCTTTGATGTTTACGCAAAATTGCCATCCATTTTGCAGCTGAAATCTAGATTCATGGATCAGGCAATCGTTTTTTGTTGAATTTCAGTAAGCCTTTTTAAAGTGTGGCTTTTGTTTCCTGATGTTATTTCACAGGAGTGGCAACTGAAGTGGTCTTTTGCTGCTGTTTTTGGTGCTGTAGGCAGCACAACCCTAACCAAAATGCATTGATATGCCTGGTATTGCAGGCCTGTGAAACCTATTGACTTCCTCCTAATCTTTTCCCATGTTGTAATGTTTTATGAGAATAAATGATCAGATGCAACACCACAGGTTCTCACCCTTAATACGTAAAAAGTTTGTAGTCACATCTAGCAACAGTGACAGAACATCTGGACAATAAAATTAATGTGATGGCTGATGGAACTAGTCAGTCAAACTGCTTGAGGACCAAGACAGAACAATTTTTATATGTTTGACTAACTGGATTTGGAACAGTTTCTGACTTAAACTAATTATTAAAATGTTCACATTCCTCGAAATACTGGGTGAGGAGGAGGAGTAGCAACCATCTTTCTGTCCGATTTATTGACTAGTCCCAGACCACTCAGTAGCTACAACTCTTTTGAATATTTAATCCTTAGTTTTCCTCACACACAAAGTGCAAAGCACTAAAACCACTTCTGTTTGTTGTTTTGTACCATCCACCCGGCCCTTACTCTCAATTTTTAGATCAGTTTTCAGACCTTTTATGTGATTTAGTGTTAAATACAGATAAGGTTATTATAGTGGGGGATTTTAACATTCATGTTGACACTGAAAGTGATAGCTTAAATATAGCCTTTAATGGTATCTTAGACTCAATTGGCTTTGCTCAAAACATTAACAAACCTACCCACCTTTGTCTTTATTCTCTAGACCTTGTGCTGACATATGGCATTGAGTGTAAAGACATAACAATATTTTCTCATAACCCTGTCCTGTCTGATAATTTTTTAATAACCTTTGAGTTGAATTTAACCGAGTACTCCACACCTGAAAGAAAATTTCATTATAGTAGATCATTATCAGGCAATGCTGTAACAACCTTTAAAGAATCTGTTCCACTTTTGATTTCCTCATTATCATAGAAAAACACAGTGGAGGGCAATAATTTTGTTTCTTCCCCTTCACAAATTGATTCTCTTGTTCATAGTGTTACTTCATCATTGCGTGGTGCATTAGACAATAAGGGCCTCTTCAAAAAGAAGGTAATTATTCATAGGAGGCTAGCTCCCTGGTTTAATTCAGAGCTGCGTACTTTAAAGCACAATGTTAGAAAATTGGAGAGAAAATGGCGCTCTACACACCTAGAGGATTCCTACTTAATCTGGAAAAATAGCCTACTGTTGTATAAAAAGACACTTCACCAAGCTAGAACAGCTTATTTCTCATCATTAATAGAAGAGAACAAGAATAATCCTAGGTTTCTCTTTAGTACAGTTGCTAAACTTACACAGAATCATAGCTCTGTTGAGCCATCCATTCCCTTAGCTCTCAGCGGTCGTGACTTTATGGGATTCTTCCAAAATAAAATGTATTCTATTAAAAAGAAAATCTTTGACATACTCCCGAAGATGATTACTTCATCCTCAGCAAGTGAGACAACATTGGAAGTAACTGATGATACTCAGCTTTACTTATCCATGAATCCTGATTAGCCCAACAAGTTAGATAGACTACAAGCATGTCTTGAAGACATAAAAACTTGGATGACTTTACATTTTCTGCTTCTTAATTCAGACAAGACAGAAGTTGTCGTCTTTGGACCGGTCTTTTAAAAAGAAACTGCTTAGTCAATCACTTAACCTGGATGGCATTAAATTGACTTCCGATAATAAAGTAAAAAGCCTTGGTGTTATTTTTGACCAAGACATGTCATTTAAATCCCATATTAAACAGGTTTCTAGGATTTCCTTCTCTCACCTCCGGAACATTGCCAAATTTAGAAATATCCTGTCCAGGAGTGACGCTGAAAAGCTAGTCCTTGCATTTGTTACTTCAAGGCTGGACTATTGTAATTCGTTATTATCAGGATGTCCACAAAATGCAGTTAAAAGCCTTCAGCTGATTCAAAATGCTGCAGCAAGAGTTCTGATGAAAATTAAAAAGAGAGATCATATTTCCCCTAATTTAGCTTCCCTTCATTGGCTCCCTGTTAAATCCAGAATCCAGAATAGAATCCTGTTTGCCCACCTGAGTAAGCAAGCAGTAAACCATCCGGATCCCCTTCAGTTTGCTTATCGCTGTGGAGTTGGAGTTGAAGATGCCATCATACACCTGCTTCAACAAACCCACTGTCATCTGGACAAAGCCAGCAGCACTGTGAGGATCATGTTCTTTGATTTATCCAGTGCATTTAATACAATCCAACCTGATTTGCTTTGTCAGAAACTCCAGAAGACTCAGGTGGAGGCCTCAACAATCTCCTGGATTAAAGACTACCTGACAAACAGACCACAGTTTGTGAGACTGAAGGGTTAAGAGTCTAACCAGGTAGTCAGCAGCACAGGAGCACCACAGGGGACTACTCTCACCATTCCTTTTCACTCTGTACACCTCAGACTTCCAGTACAAGACAGACTCCTGTCATCTGCAGAAATACTCGGATGATTCTGCAGTTGTAGGGTGGATCAGAGATGGACAAGAAGCTGAGTACAGGAAGGTGGTGGACCGCTTTGTGGCATGGTGTGGAAACAATCATCTTATTTTGAACGTGACTAAAACAAAGGAGATGATTGTAGATTTTAAGAGAAACAGGAATAAGTCAAAAACTATTTCTATCATGGGAGAAGAAGTGGAGGTGGTGAAGGAGTATAAATACCTCGGTGTTCACCTGGACAACAGACTAGAGTGGAGATGCAACTGTGAAGCCATCTACAAGAAGGGACAGAGCAGACTGTACTTATTGAGGAAGCTTAGGTCCTTTGGTGTTTGCAGGAAGATGCTGCATATCTTCTATAAGTCTGTTGTGGAAAGTGTGATCTCTTCTGCCATCATCTGCTGGTGAAGGAGCATCAGAGCCAGCAACTTAAAAAAGCTCAACAAGCTGATAAAAAAGGCTGGTTCTGTTCTGGGGACTCCTCTGGAACCTCTGGAGATCATTGTGGAAAGACAGATTCTTCATCAAATGAAGAACATTATGGAGAGCCCTGAGCATCCTCTTCATGTGACTGTTCTACAACAACACAGTGTCTTCAGTGAGAGGCTTCTTCAGATCTGCTGTATGACGGAGCGCTACAGAAGCCATCAGCATCTACAACGGCTCTTTGAGGAAACCCTCATAATGAGCTACAACAACATTTAATTTCCCTTTGGGATTAATAAAGTATTTTTGAACTGAATTTGAATTGAATTTAAAATTCTCCTCCTCACATACAAAGCCCTTAATGATCTAGCTCCATCATACATCAGAGATCTGATTGTTCCATATGTTCCTAACAGAGCACTTCGTTCTCAGACTGCAGGTTTACTGGTGGTTCCTAGAGTCTCTAGAAGTAGAATGGGAGGCAGATATTTTAGTTATCAGGCTCCTCTCCTGTGAAACCAGCTCCCAGTTTTAGTTCGTGAGGCAGACACCCTGTCTACTTTTAAGGCTAGGCTTAAAACTTTCCTTTTTGCTAAAGCTTATAGTTAGAGTGGCTTAGGTTATCCTGAGCTATCTTCCTTATTTTTTTTACCTCCGTCTTCTTCCCTCCCTGTTGGATGGAGTAAGGTGGAGTCAGGTTTAGCCTAAACCGGCTCAGTTATGGTTGAGGTGCAAACACACCCTCCATTTCTGCTACCTGTATGACCCCCTCTCTTTTCCAATGGTTATAATCAATCTGACAGAGAGAGGTATCCCAATCGTTGTGGTGTTTAGTATAACAATGGCCATCAGTGGGCTCTAGATGGACAAACTGTCTACTTTTAAGGCTAGGCTTAAAACTTTCCTTTTTGATAAAGCTTACAGTTAGAGTGGCTTAGGTTATCCTGAGCTATCTCTGTAGTTATGCTGCTATAGGCTTAGACTGCTGGAGGCCATAATGACCACTTTCACCATCTTCGCTACATTCTCACACTACTCTCCAATTTTGCATTATTTGCTGTTATTTCAGCTTTTAACTTTGTTCTCTCTCTTTTCTCTTCCTAGAAGCTACACCTGGCCTGACTCTGTGTCTACCTGTGACACCTTTCTGGAGAGGGGCATCATCCAAGCTTCTGCTGGCAACAACTTAATGCTCACCCTCTACTGATGATCCACATGGCCCTGTCTTTCAGTGTTTAAGCCTTTCTCTCTCCTAGACATGGCAATTGACTGAGCTTTTACTGTGACTAACTCTATGTGCTCTCTTTCAGACTCTAACCTTGAAAACTGGCTCAGAGTTTATCTGTTCTTTCTTTCTAGGTGAAACCACTAAAGGAGCTACATCCATTAACATTTACTTTTCCTTCCCATAGAAAGTACTCCTGGATCAGTGCTTAGTTGTTCTCTTTGTGTTTCTGCTGTGTTCTCTCAAATGCCCAGTCGGTCGTGGCAGATGGCCGCTCACACTGAGCCTGGTTTTGCTGGAGGTTTCTTCCTGTTAAAAGGGAGTTTTTCCTCTCCACTGTCACTACATGCATGCCCAGTATGAAGGATTGCTGCAAAGTCAACGCCAGTGACTGTCCACTGTCTCTACATGCTTATCTGGGAGGAGTGAATTCTGCAAGTCACTGACTGGATGCAATCTGCTGGGTTTCCTTAGACAGAAACATTTTTATCCAATTTGAATAAATAACTGAATCTGACTGAACTGTTCAATGGTTAGGATTAATTGGAATGTATGTACCTGACTTTTGTGAAGTGCCTTGAGACGACATGTGTTGTGAATTGGCGCTATATAAATAAATTGAATTGATTTGAATTAAAGGCAAGAGAACCAAGCAACAAAAGACAAGAAACCTCACAGTGCCTTGCAAAAGAATTAACATCTCTTGAAATTTTCTGTGTTTTCTAATAATGCAATGCAATAGACCAAATGAAATTGTTCATAATTGTGAGGGGAAAAAAAATTTATTTTATTTTTTTATACTAAAATCAAAAAATGTGGCAGGAATTTGTATTTAGCTACCTTTACTGTGATACTCCCAGATAAAATGCAATGCAACCAAATGCTTTCAGAAGTTGCCTAAGTAAAAAAGAGTTCACCTGTGCATTATTTAATATCAGTATAATTTAATCTGTTCTATGTAGAGCTCAGAGATTTGTTAAAGAACATTAAAACACTGCAGGTCATGGATAATTGTGTAGAAGTTAAAGTCAGGTTATGACACAATACCCTAAGCTCTAAATATCTCATATAACACTGTTCAATAAATTATCCAAAAAATGAAATGATTTTTGGCATAACTGTAAACCTACCAAGACATGGCCATCCACCTAAAGGCCAGGCAAGACGAGCATTGACCTGTTAAGACATGTTAAGTTAAAGGGGTTTTGGAGCGATTTCCGTTTAAGTTTAGCTCCAAATTTATAAAGTCTAAATGCAAACTTTTGGTACCTGTGTAAAGATAGGAATATTTAATTATAAGTGGAACTACTATTGTAACCATTACTATGGCTGATTTACTTGTGATTAAACAAAGCAAAAATTAAATCTTTTGAGCCTCGCCAAAACATTTTTCTAAATGAACATTGCAAAACACCATGAAAATCCTTTGGAAATCCTAGTCGAAGCCCAGGTTGTATTCATCAACATCTTGACTATAACTGCAGCGAATTTCAACTGAATCAGTTGATGCATATTTGTTCCAAAAAGGTTTAAGTGGGCAATGTGCCAGGCGGAGCAGAGATTTTGGCACAATTTATCCAAATGTGCCAAAACTGTGCCGAATGTGTTTTTTCATCTCATAAAAGGGAATCTGGTCTAATAAAAGTGCTGATTTCCATTGTAGGACTCTCTCTGCATATGGCATGACATTTGGTCATGTCATTTACTCTGTATATCAATGAAATGTACAAATGTGCACAGCATACAGTCAATATAATGGACAGAAATCAAACTAAATTGTAGACTTTTATTGCCAACTGGAGGAATTTTATTGAAAAAAAAATTTATGTGAAAAACAATGTAAACAAATGTCCGAAAACAAAATTATCAATAACAACTATATAAACAAACGTGCAAAAAACAACCATAAAACAAACAATGTTAACCAATGTGCAAGAAGAATTAGCAATAAAAACTATATAAAAAAATGGTGACCACAGGTATTTCTTGCCAGCTGAAATTGTCCTTTGCGCATTCAAATTGGTATGATTGATTATGGTCCCGATGGTGCTTGCACTAAAAAACAGTTTCTACCACTTGCCACTTGTCCTCGTCATCACGAGTTGTAGAAGTAGCCTGACTCACCCGCCTTGAGAGTTGTTTCCCTCTCTTTGTTGACTTCAAAGAGCTGCTCCTTTTTCTTGGGACAGAAACTACCTTATGTTTTATGGGCCTTGAGGCACTACCTAGCTGATGGGCAGGTGGGTCATACTCCTCATTTTCTTCATCTTTGCACCATTGTCACTGCAGAAACAGAAAGATATATGCTGAAGACTAATTTTATCTAAATGACATGCTAAAAATTAAGTTGCATCTGACACTGACTTATAATAAGCTTAGGAACACAATGGTAACACTGTAATGACCCATCATGTATACTTTGTAACCATAATAGTTTGCACCTTCTCACCTTGAAGAAGAAGATAAAGCCTCAACCCAAGTAGTGGGAGGCTGGGTCCTTTCAGTGCCAGATGGTCCTTCCTCCTCTGGGCTGTAAAAATACAGCTACTGTACAGAAAAATAATAAGATAACATACAAAAGCCATGATGTAATGCTTTAACAGTAAAGTGGTATTGGTAAAGTGTCAATGATATAAAAGCTATATAACAGGCCTTCATCTACTTCCACAGACAGGCCTTGCAGCCTTTAATCGGGTTGAATCAATGAAAAATAAATCATTGTTGAAATAGTTGACATGTAATGTAATGTTGCTGGAAATAAAAAGTAACACTATAATTTACTCATGAAATGGGTCCTGAAGAAGGTCCTCATCTTCTTCCACTTCACAGTCCACGCTGCTGTCCGAAGAATCTTCTACTTCATGGTCACTGCCATGCAAAATGTTTACCAAGGCTTCCAAAGTGCACATTTTACTCTTCTGCGACATTATGATGTTTGAAGTTCAAGTAAAAACACCAAAACAACAAGCAAGCTGTGTGTATAGCAGTGCGTAAAACGAGCTGTGCATAAAGCGAACGTAATTTTATGACCTCAGATATGGACGGGATTTATGTGACTGGTGGGATTCTCTAGTTTCCATTGGTACTGAAAAAATAGGGGGTGGGGAAAAAGCATATGTGCTTCCTGTAACATTTTACCTACAGACTCAGATATGCCTGAAGGACATTTAAGTATCATCTTGTATTTAAATTGCTGCAAAACCAAAAGTTTGCTGGGTTTCCTTAGATAGAAAACGTTTTATCAAATTTGAATAAATAACTGAATCTGACTGCACTGTTCAATGGTTACGATTAATTGGAATGTATGTACCTGACTTTTGTGAAGTGGCTTGAGACGACATGTGTTGTGAATTGGCGCTATATAAATAAACTAAATTGAATTGAATTTCTGAAAGACTAGTTTCGTGAATCACTTTGTAAACATTAAAGCCTCCTCTTGCGAGGGATTTCGGGAAGAAAAATAGCATTTTTTCAAAAAATAGGCATTCCAACCGTGAGGCTTAACAGGTTAATAAGAGATGCAGCCAAGAGGCCTATAATACTCTGGAAGAGGTGGAGAGATCCATAGGCCGGAGAGATCTGATGATACAACTACTGGTCGTGCACTCCATAAATCTGGCCTTACTGGAAGAGTGACAAGGCAAAAACCATTGTGCAGAAAAGCCATATGCGACAAGTCATCTAGAGAACACAGAAGACAAATGGAATAAGGTGGTGTGATCAGAAGACACAAAAATATGGCCTTTATACAAAATGCCATGTCTTTAAAGACATAAAATGGTAATTGTGGTGAAAAGTGGTGCAACGAAGCATTATCTAATGTCAATATTCCACACAGACTACAAATAGTATGAATAAGAATTAACTGAGAGTTTTTGGATTTGGGAGTTTGGCAGCAAAAGTTTTAACAGCTCAAAATTTTTGCCACAAATTCCAGATGGCTTAGCAATTGAAAGAACTGACTAAGAATAAATAAGAATAAAATACAAATTAAGGAACTTTTCAGCAAAGAATCCTGAAATCTGGCAATTCTTGGTGATTCGTATTATTCGTGGGCAGTGTGGAATGGAGCAGTAAGAGGGACTGAATGCAAATGCAAACCACACTTTTTAGATTTTTTTTATTTTTGAAATCCTTCTATCCCTTTCCTTCCATTTTTTTGTGCACTACTATCTGCTGGTCTATCACATAAAATTCTAATAAAATATACTGAAGATCATAATTATAAATTGATAAAATGTGGAAATCTTTAAAGGGTACTACTACTTTTGACACCTTTAATCCCACCACATATTTGTTGGCTGTGAACAATTTTTTTAAGTTGTTGCATTTGATTTGTTTATGATGCCAGGCAGTAAAACAAACTTCTAATGTTCCTTACTACGTTTAACAAAGAAATTATACAGTGGTCGAGTTTCTCCAAACTGAATTTTTGACAAGATCTTTAAACCATGGCAAGTTACTCCAGAGGCATTAGTCACCTGAGAACAATTAAATAAAACCCAGAGCTGACATCTCATCTGGACTGTGTTAAGGTTTTGCCAAACAGCATGTCCATGGGCACTAATTAACTCACATGCCAATAAAAATATGCTAAACAATAATATCAAAATTTGCATTATATAGTTTGTGATGTTTGTCAATTTAAACCAGCTTTGAGAGGGTCATGCATAATCACAAAATTGTACTTACTCATTTTTTGCACCCGTTTAATATGTTCTATGTTACAGAGGAGGTTGGAACATAATCCAGTTGTCAACAGGTAACACAAAGGGTATATTATGTAGCCTGCCACTGCGCAGACCAGATGAAATGTATGTGTTGTTTAAACCTTTCAAATGCAAAATGGATATATCACTCTGATATTCACTAATAACTGGATGGGTGGTTCTTCCTAATGCTACTCTTTATTTATATGCAGTGTCATTTTTCAGAGAACAAGACCAACTTTGTTATAAAGTTGGCAAATAATACAGTTTGCCTTCTACTGGCCCAAGAAGTCAGTGTCCTTTGAACATGAAGGATATTTACACTAAAGATTTGATGGGCTTCCTGCAGACCAGGTTAAATGAAAGCACATCTCAAAGCGTTCTTTGCCACATACCTGAAGTTCTGGACTACCTTGAAACTAAACAGGAATGTTTGTTTTTCCCTGAACCCAAGCTGAAACTGCATTTAGTGATTAGCAAGTAGTCCAAAGCCACATCAGAGGGCAGAAGTTGGAAATGCAGATCATAAAGATAGATGTAAGGTGGTGGGCAAATAGATGTAGACCTGCTGAAGCAGCAACCTACTGGAAGGGTATTAAGATGCTATTACTTTTTGGAGCAAGATAATACATCTGACAATTTAGGAGCATATAAAATCAGCTGAAACATAAAAATTAAATATCCAAAAACAAGATGATAAGTAAAAACTAAATTAGAGAGATCGGCTAAGATTAGTTAACTGACTGAAACGATCTGGTTGTACTTTACACTTATATTCACTTCTTAAATCAATAATGTGGTCTATATGCTTTTAGAACAAGATTTTGTCTTGAAATTGGTCTTAAAAATCCCCAGTGTTTACTTTACTTAGGTAAAATCATCACAGAGCATGTTTATAAGAATTCTATATTAAGCTGTTTAAGGCAGTAAAGAAATGGGCAGAAAACGTAAACACAGATGTTTTCAAGTGTTTACAGTAGGTAAGTCCTGTGTTTGATGTTCAAGTTAGAGGCTAAGTTTAGAATGAATCAAAATAACTACAGTCAATAAAAGATGATGGCAAACTTTGAGAGCTGTAACTGTTTAAGGATGTGGCTTCAACATACTGTTTTCCCATTCATCTGCAGTTTGCAGACCACTCGAATTTTGTTTCATTAATTACACAAACACATTTTCTTTTACACTGGTATATACAGTGCATTCGCTTGTGTAGTGTGACAAAGGTAGTTGAATGTGAAAGCAAATTACACAACAATATTTTATTCTGCGTATCTCAGTAATACAATCAATCTACTTTTTTTTTTTAACAAAGATTTTGTATGGTCTAAGCATGTCTATACTTTAAATAAAAATTGCAAATGGTTTCAAATATTCCTGTAAACTTAACTGTTTAGGTTTCAGTTAAGCTGCAAAGATTGGAAATACCTATCAACATGAAAAACAATAGTATCCAAAGAATTAAAAAAGCATTTCAGACATTTTTCACCTCCATACTAATTGCTGATAAAATAATTTGATGTTTCATTTTTAAGATAAGAAGAATGACAAACAACAACATATGTGTACAGCAAGAATGCTGTTCATTTGAAACTGGATCATCAAAATGCTGGGTGACACACTCCTGCTACTTCGTAAGAAATCTGTTCACAGCACATAAAGTGCAGCACTGTATCCTAAGGCAAACATCACACTGTGAAAAGGCCTGAAGCCTGGCCTCTTCGCACTTTAGGAGTTGCTTTTGTTGGCATACGATGTGAGGACCGAACAGAAATTGCATCATTTTGTACACAGAATTCTTACAGATGCCAAATCTCACAATCTCAGAAACATTTCCACATTTTAGCTTTAAAGATATTTTTTTTAGCCCTTTAAAGACATAATTCAAATTAGAAAGCTTAATTGCCATGTACTGTTTTTCTTTGTTACTGTAGTCTTCAATATGTACATGCACCTACAGCAACAATGCTTAACAACAGAAGTAAAAAAAATATATGCACAGCTTGGAAATATATATAATTTTGGTAATCCTAATCGACATAGGGCAGAAAAGTTCAGTCTGATTTTACATCAGACAACCTGGTTAAAAAAGGCAATGTATCTTTCTATCCAATTTATTTAAATATCTGGTTTCACCTCTATATTTACAAATGCTGTAGACAGCCGTACAAACTGAAGCAAGTTAACAGGTATTGTGAAATAACTTAAAATAGCATGTACAGTTTAACTAAATGTATAGGAAAGCATGTAAATAATTTATACATTGTGGATAATGTGTATGTATAACATGTAACATGACGATAACATTTTGTACAGGTAAAGCCAAGAGTAGTGATAAATAACAAAATGTAAAACCAGAAATACAAAGTTTACAGGTAATGAGAATAACCACAAGGCAGTGTAAATACTTTTGCTCCATGAGAGGGTAGCATCACATACACTAGTACTAAACAGATTGAGGGATTAAGTTATTTTGTGCTTTAAAGCTGTGAAGTGATCACTTGTAAGCAACATCTCAAAAAGTTCAAGTTTCATGTGTGAGAAGTCTGACATCTTTAAAAAGCAGTCTTTGCTTCTTTGCTAGAGGTCAAGCGATTTGTCAACTTTGGGCATTATGTGATGGTGGTCTTCAGGAACCTGAAGAACTCCACAGAACTCCATGGAGCTTTTCAGAATTGTAAAGAGTGGCTGTATAACGAGGCCTCTTGATATCCACTCTCATCCTAGTCTTTCAGCTGTAGAGGGGTATCCAGCTGCTCCACTTGCAGATTCAGGCTAATGGTTGACATGCCTGACATCCTTTAAATTCTTATATCTTTTCTTAAATTAAAGTCACTGCAGTTATTAATGTAAAAGAGGAGAGTAGTGGGGAAAATAAACACCTTTGAGAAACACCTGTGTTTATGGACCGAGAGGTGGTTTTGAATTTTCCAAGCCCCAAAAGATGTATCTTTTCTGCTGAGGAGGACACAAGTAGGGTCAGATACAGAAAACTTGAAAGGTTTTGCATTAAGTTCTGGAATGACCATGTTGAAAGTTGAGCTAAATACCACAGAGTTGATCTTCAGCTAGGTGCCTGGGTGGTCAAGTTTGCAGGATTTCATCCAGCCCCTTCCTAATCATGTAATGCACTGAGCCCGTGCCCTAATCAGTGAACTAGAGAGTCTGTTAGGGGTCTAGTGCTGTTCTATTGGTATGACAATTCTATTTCCTAATAATTTAATGATGTTTAGGCAGCTGGTCTTTATAAGCTACTGATTTTTTAGGGTAGGATTTGAGCATTTTGAGCAGTAAAGAACAACTCACTGCTTCAGTGATCTGTTGACACTCTGACAACAGGTCAGGACAAAACATGAGACAGGAGGCAAATGCACCTTGGCCTGGTGCTTTCCTGATATTTTGTTTCTGGAAGAGCTGGTAGACTCGTCCTTCACAGATCTCAGGTGCAGGCTAAAGATTGTCGTAATAAATTAACTACACCTCGTAATGGGAATGACATTCTCTGTTGCTAATAGTAACATTTGAAAAAAAACAAACATATCAAGTGGTTTGGATGCACCTCAAACTATGTTTCCAATTGACCTATCTGTTACTCTTCTTGCGGTTACAGCATGCAGACTCATGCAGGGTGACACTTGATCTGTAACCCACATGCAGGTTACACTACTGCAGCACCAATCTCAGTGTTAATCAAACAGAAAGCTATGCCAGAAATAAACTCTAACCCTTAATACAACCACCATAAATAAACTGACCTTAGTACTACCAGATATAATGTATTGTTATCCTAAATTTTAATACCTACAAAACCAAGAAAATGTTTTCTATTTGAAGAGCAAACTTGAATAACTAAAGAATTGTGGCTCAATATTTTATTCAAAGATTCTAGATCAGCAGCTGATCTAGAATCTGAATCTGTAGCTAATGAATTTCTAAATAGCAGAAAATAGTCAAAAATCATAACTATATCTCTATATCAGGATATCATAATGATCTCTATGTATCATGCTCCCTGAGCTTTGGCAAGTGGCATGAACCTCTGTGCAGTTGAGATCAGTTGATTGATTGAGTCACTGACAGATTTCGACTTGTATGGTAAGCAAAGGTAGACAATTGCCAGCCCCCCTTATAATACATAATAGTAGTATGGAAATCCAACTATGACAAATATGTCTACCCTTAGGGCAACCTCCAATACAAATTATTGAGAAAATTGCATCATCTGTCCTTGGGTGAATAGTGTTTGTGGGATCTTAACTGTTGATTGTGGATTGCCCAGATTTATGAAATGTTCAGAGATAGCAGTGTGGTTTACAATGACATACCAAAAGGGTAGTGCATTGAAAAGCACTAGTAATACAAAGAGTAAAAGTCAAACATGACAAGTTGTGTTAGTACCTTTAAGAGTACAATAATCTGCAAATCTGTGCAAATTGTGAAAATCTGCTTATAGAGTGCTTTTTTATGATTAGGTAGTGAAAAAGGAAGTGCATAACTAGAGGGCCAGTTGCACTGAAATTCATGCTAGTAATCAATTTATTTTACCAGTAATGTTGGGTAAATGAAATATTTTACCTAACAAGTACTCTTTCGTATCAAGTACTCTTTTGAAAGATTTGGCAATTAGTTAAGTAATTTGACAAAACAGGTTGTACAACACATGCTCTCAAACCTTTTTTTTTTTTCCACCAGGTCACCCACTCAAATGTGAAACATAAACTGTACCCTACTTTTTCTGCATCAGAACTATTCATGCTGACATGCACCCAAATTTTCTAGCTCACCGTTTACACTAAATTTAGTAATTTATTGTTTATATCTCAGAAACTCCTTTCTTGTGATTTTTCCATAAAATAGCAAAGAAAGTCCACTTGGTGTAAACATATTTGTCTAGAGATAAGTTGTAATTGTGTCCACTGGACCAAGCTGAAGTGTTTATTCTCAAGATGAAGGAGTCTTAAAAAGTACATTAATATGAGAATAAAATATACCTCAAGGTTTGTCATACCTCAGTCCAACAGTGTGTCAATTGAAAATCCCAAAATCTTGTTCTCCATAAAATATTTCTTTAACACAGAATTGACTGACAGGTAAGGTTGTCAGATATATTATTTTCTAGTAATATAGAAGCCCACCAACTTTATAACCTTCATAAGAATGCATTAGCAGGCTTTAAACATGACTTATTTTGCATTTAAAGGCTTACTTTGTCCCCAATCTGAAGGCTTCATCTTTTCCTAATCAGTGAACTAGAATTCTAGAATCATGCTACTCAAAGTGGCCACATGTTGGGTTAGCTCTGCTACATTCATTCTGATTTTCTTTTTAAAACTTAAATTCCTCCTTTGATGGCTGAAACGGTCCAACTGCACAGCATCCAAAACTAGAAATGCTGCTGTCCAGTAACCATCATACTGTAACCAACACTATGTACATTATGAGAGAAGAGGTGGAGACAAACCTGAGCAAGGAAAAATAATATGGGGGTGCAGAATGCGTGTTACTTCTATTATTTTCTATTAAACATTCCAACCCTGTAGCCTCTGATCAGCACCAAACCAAGGCATTATGCCCAGTGATCCTTTGTGGACTTGCTCTATTCTGAAGTGTTCTGCAGCCCAGTCCTCTTTGCACCAGTCCCTCATGGTTCCCCCTGCAGGTGGTGGGCCCACTGGGGGATGGCCTTGCGTCTCTCATTCGGGCTTGGCCCGGCCGGGTTTCACGAGGAGCAACCCAGCCACAAGGCGCTCTCCGACAAGTCCCGACCCCAGGCCTGGCTCCAGGGTGGGACCGGGCGACGTCAAGTTCCTCGCTTTTGTGGTCCTCATGAAGATGTCTTGAACCGCTCTTTGTCTGACCCATCACCTAGAGCCTGTTTGCCATGGGAGACCCTACCAGGGGCATTTGAGCCCCAGGCAACATAGCCTCTAGGATCATGTGAGCACTCAAACCCCTCCACCACGTTAAGGTGGCGGTTCAAGTATTGGGTCCTCTTCAGGTTGGGGGGGAGTTCCTGCCTCAAGTGGAGGACTTCAAGTATCCTGGGGTCTTGTTCCCTAGTGAGGGAAGAATGGAGCGGGAGATCGACAGACGGATCAGTGCGGCTGCCACAGTAATGGGGCCGCTGTTTTCTGGTGAAGAGAGAGCTGAGCCGAAAAGTGAAGCTCTCTTTGGGTCATGACCGAAAGAACGAGATCCGGATACAAGTGGCTAAAATGAGCTTCCTCCATAGGGCTGGGCACTCCCTTAGAAATAGGATGAGGAGCTCGGCCATCCGGAAGGAGCTCGGAGTAGAGCCGCTGCTCCTCCACATCGAGAGGAGCCAGTTGAGGTGGCTCAGGTATCTATACCAGATACCTTCTGGACCCCTTCCTCAGGAGGTGTTCCAGGCATCTCCCACTGGGGGGAGTCCCAAGGGACGGCCCAGGACACGCTGGAGGGACCATGTCTCTTAGCTGGCCTGGGAAGGCATTGGCCTCCACCCGGGAGGAGCTGGAAGAGGTGTCTGGTGAGAGGGACGTCTGGGTGTCTCTACTGAGTCTGCTGCCCCTGCGACCCGGTCCCGGATGAAGCGGAAGACGACAACAACGACAAATTCATAAACAACAAGTCACTATAGTCCAGAAGAGGAAGGAATGTTGATTAGATTAAGTAAACTCTGACTTGTTGAGAGAAACAGTTCCTGTTTCTGTAGAAGAAACCAAGCTTTGACTTTAATTTAGACACAAGATGGTTAATGTACTCCTTGAAACAACGTTTATCATATCTGATCTCACCAAGGTACACATGAGAATTGACCATCTCAATTTCTGTCCCATTTGCCCTTTTAATTGTAGGAAACATATACGGTAGTGATTTACTTCCCGAAAACAACATTAGCATAGTTTTTTTTTCTTAATACTGGTTTGAGCAGAGTCACATGTAACTGATTAAAAGCAGATTGAAGAGATTTATGTTTGCACAAGAGAATTGGAGGAGACATTCTCTTTTGGTCCCAGCATATATGACTTTGACAAAAAAAAACACACAAAAAAAAACTATTGAAAGGCTTGTGTAGACTCATTTGATCTAAACGTACGTATACGTGCTTGGATATAGTTGTTTAAAAATGTGAGTTATTTAAAAAAAAAAACAGCACGCCGCTTATTAGATGATGCTTTTTGTGCGCCAGCTGAAGCGCTGTTTTTCCCCCACTAGCCTTACCTTTGTACGGTTTCTCCGGCACCAGGTGAAGCGGTCCGACGTGTCGCTGCTGGAAAGCGGCTCTCACTTCATAACAGCTGTGCTTATCCGCGTTGATTACATTTACTGAAAAAAACACCAACGCCAAAATCCGGACCGAGTCAAAAGAGTTCACGCGTAGGTATATTCCTCGGGACATTGCCGCATCTCACACCAGGTATCCTTGCAAATGACCAGCTGTAGCCTGACTGTAAGCTGTCTGACTGCGTTGGAAACAGATTCGCGAACGTAAAAAGCGACGACTCGTCTGAACAGCTGACAGATCTTTCCAAGTCTTACATTATTGGTTGGGATAGGAGAAAGCGCCTCAAAGACAGGGGAGGTTTGGGGTCGGACAGAGGAGTGGTGTCTTCTGAAGCCAGTCTGTCCCGCGTTTGGCAGAAGCTGACTGCATGTTGGCTATGCCTGTTTCCAAAGTACTGCGCACATTCCCCTCCCTGTTCTGTATATCCCTGCTGAACGTCAACACTAAAAAGTTAAACTGTATTAGACTTATGGAAGTTTGCACTGCATGTGTATTGGGAATTACATTTTAAACTCTGACAAATAAACTATTAAGTTATAAGAAAGGAGAAAATATTATGGGGTTATTATAATGTCAACATTAGCATTAGATTACATTTTCTTACTACTTAC
Source organism: Girardinichthys multiradiatus (assembly GCF_021462225.1). Taxonomy (NCBI): domain Eukaryota; kingdom Metazoa; phylum Chordata; class Actinopteri; order Cyprinodontiformes; family Goodeidae; genus Girardinichthys; species Girardinichthys multiradiatus. The sequence goes on from NC_061799.1 coordinate 22,236,103, forward strand.
TGTACCGACATCACTTGCCATTGTGGTCCTTATTTATCTCAATATAAGTATGCTAAACTTGGCAAATGGCTTATTTTCAAGGATTAAAAGCAACCAGCAAATGAATGCAACATCAGATTGCATCTTTAAGCACTCCAGTTATCTGTTGTGATTATGTAGTTGATTTCAGCATTAATTTGTCCTCAAGACGCAATTAAGCCTGTGGAGTTCTGGGAATTGTTTACTTTAATATATTGTAAGCTGTCTATTTGAGATACGATGGCGCCCCCTCATGGAGAAAAAGAATCATAACATGGCTTACTTTTATGTTTGAGGATAGATAGATAGATAGATAGATAGATAGATAGATAGATAGATAGATAGATAGATAGATAGATAGATAGATAGATAGATAGATAGATAGATAGATAGATAGACAGACAGACAGACATATTATGTTCCTCGATTTATGAAGATTTCTTCTTTACACAAAGAAATTGCACTCTCCTAAACAGACGTGCAGAAGATATGTAGCATCTTGCTGCAAACAGTGAGGGATCAAAGTTATTTTCAAGAAGTGCAGTCATGTATGTCCCTTTTCTAGACAGCTTCACTGTTGTGTCTCCACTCCAGTCTTTTGTTCAGGTGAACACTGAGTTATTTATACTCCTCCATCAACTGCATCTATTTTCCCAAGATGGTAATAGCGCTTGACATAATTTGTTTCTCCTGGTATATAAAGTTAGAGTATCTCATTTGTTTTGTTCACATTCAAGATAAGATAATTATTTCCACACTATGCCACAAGTCCATGAGTTTAATGTCCTCAGCTACTTGTTCATCTCTGATACACTTGATAACTGCAGTCATCAGAGTATTTTTGTAGGTGACATGACTCTAACTTATACTTGAAGTCCTAAGTGCATAGTGTGAAAATGATTGGTGAGAGTACAGTCCCATGGTTAGACACATAACCCATCAGTCTCACAAACTGTGATCTGTTTGTCAGGTAGTCATTGATCCAGGTGACTGTTCAGGCCTGCACTTTTGTCTTGTGGAGGTTTTGAATGTTGAAGAGATGCTGTGGAATCCCACAGAGCTGTTACAACAGGCATATAGAAGTCTGTGGCTGACACCATCTGGACCTGCAGCCTTGTTCCAGTTCAGTCTCCATCTGTCTTTTCACCTGACTTCTAGAGACAGACAGGTGGGAGGGGGAAAGAAAGGGAGCACCGGCATCTCCTGATTTCCTTAAGGACGACAGTTTAGAAGCAGAAGGATTCATGACCAAGGTGTAAGATAAAACATTTGAGGTTTGACAGGAAAGCTGTGGGTCAAGAAAAGGTGGGATGTATGTTTGGCTGCAGGCAGGAGGAGAGAATGCTGAGCTCTTTTCTGAACTGAACCTATCAAAGGATGAGAATGTTTGTGGGCTTTAGGTTGTCATCTGCTTCATCCCTGACCACACATATCTTTTATTCTTCTACTGCAGCTTGTTCTCCAGCTTCTTTCTGTATCCTTTTTGCTGTTTCTAATCTTGACTTTAAGATGTTTTCGTATGCTCTTCAATAATTCCCTGTCCCCCTCCCTGAATGCTCACTTTTCTTGTTCAGCACTTCCTTTATGGTAATGGTGATCCAGAGATTGTTATCAGGGAAGCATCTCACCTTTCTGGTGCAAATGCTGTTGTCCACACAGGTTGATATAAATAAGATTGTGATTGGATTTGACAAGAGGATGTCTTGCTTTAGAGATGTATGCAACCCTAACATTTACATAAAACAAATCCAATGTTTGGTTTCCCTGGAAGAGCAGCTCTCAACCTGTTGAAACATTGGAAGTGAAGAAGAGAGTAAGGTGTGATTAAAATCACCAGTTATTGCCACAAACGCATCGGAGTGTGTCTGTATGCTTGCGACTACGGAGCGGATGACACCACGTACATTGTTGGCAACAGCTGAGGGGAGAATGTATGCAGTTGCCAAAATAACACTTGTGAACTCTCCTGATAAAGAATACTGTATAGATGAGCACTTACTGCTAATAGTTCAATGTACAGGCTGCAGAGACATCAGTCTTTTAGGGGATTGTGGTGTCACTTAGTCTCTTGTTTTCACTGTTTTTTATCCTGCCTGGTAATATTAAATGCATGTATTTATATAAGACTTGATTGCAGTTACAGAAATTACATGAGTTTATTTTCTGCACTGAAGTAAGTTTGTACACTTTCAAAGAAATAAACAATAGGTAATTTTAATGGAAGGTGTATATTTACTGTATGTTGGAATTAGAATACCAATCAAAAATCCAGTAAAACGCATAACATAAAAGTAACAATTGATTTCATTTAGTGAAATACATTTTTGATACAATAAAAACAAGACAGAATTTTGGTCCTCGCAGCTTGATTGGGTGCTCATGCGGCACACAGGTTGATCAGTTATGGATCTACAGATATATCTAGTTTCTGCTCATCACTCATTAACTCGATCTAAAATCTTATCTCATGAAGTGAGAATTATCATGGGATAGGTGAGAGACAACAAGGTCCCTCATGGAGGGAGCTTGGTAATGATCTAAAGGAATGATCTAAACACAACTTGGTTTTAAAATGAAACTCTTTGACATCAATTTCACCTATTATGTTCAGATTATGTAAAATGTTGATTGTGACCAGAACAACAGTATCCTGACATTAAAGTATAAGGATGGAAAATTATCCTCTGGGGCGGTTTTTTCTTTTAAAACTATTGAACAACTTCCCTGTAAAATGTTGAACAAGAGCCTTCTTCATTCAACCAGAACTATGTAAATGGGTCATGAATGGATCTTACAGCATTAATGTTACCCAAAACAAGGCAACAAATAATTGGCTCACCAGCAAGTACATCAGGGTCATGGAGTTACCTGGCCAGTCTCCTGATTTCATTCTTGTAGAAGCTGCAGCTTTGAGTTTCTAACAGCAGTCAAGAAAAAGTTTAGAGAGTTTCTCTAAAGAGGAGCAGGCCAAATTTCCATCTGAGATGTTTGCAAACCTGAAGACCAACTACATGAAAGGTGTTAAACATTTATTTACTAACAGGGGTTTCTCCACCATATTCAAAATCATTCATCACTTCAGGATTGAATAGTTATGCAACTCAATAACATCCACATATATTTCTGTTTTTTGAGATTTTTGCTATTTGTTCTTTTTCCATTGAAATTAAATCAACAGAATAATTCCAGAGTTCATTTCTTTTAGAAAATCGGCTAAGGAACAAACAATTATTTCCCACACTGTTGTAGGAATCTCAGCACAGAGAGAGTAAAGAATTATTTCCAAACAACAGTGTATGTTAGCAATTTCAGTCATACAACAGATTCATAATGCAACTTTAATCTTTGTATTGTTTTTTTTCTACAATTCTTCTATTTTAACCAATCCGTTTCTAAAATTATAGAAATATTTATTGTATTTAACATTTTTAATTTGCTGTTTACACCCTCATGTTTTATCACATTTTAAAACGTGACCTGTGTTTCCTCAAGCCTTTGATGTCACAGGTCTCTTTCCCAACTTTGTTTTAAGTGTAAACAGAAGACTGCTTTAGTTGCTCCACTCATCTTGTAATTTTCCATTGATCCAATTTATAGTTTTCCCAGAGGTTTTAACTTTGGTAAAGAAATGCTTTAGACAGCTAATATTTGGATGTGCCCACAGAACAGCAAACTCATACAGGGTCGTTGCAAGATGACATTCCTGTCCACTCTAGGCTCCCTTTAGTATCGTCTAACCTGTTACGATTTTACTGATTAAATTTTTTAGGTAGACCTAATTTTTTAAGATTATGTTGTGCAAAAATACAATGTCTCTATGTTGATTTAAAAATAATGACCGTAATTGTAACAATTATTATAATATCTTTATTTTTATCATTATTTTAATAATTATTTATACTAAATATTTATACTACACGATGGAGACCATATGATTTGGCCATTTTACAACAGACAAAGGCACTCTGAAAAGCTCCCTGTGATCCCTAATTTAACCTCAGACAGTGAATTATACTGCCATCAATGCACATCCACTGAGCTGTGTGCAGGTTGGTGCGTGTTTGTGTGCGTCTCTCCGCTCTGCAGGGTGTGACTGGCAGGCGTACTCCAGCAGCTGCAGCTTATTGAACCTAATCAGGAGGAGTTTAAAAGGAGCAGAAATCAAAAGGGAGATACCAGCTTGTTCGCTCTACTAGCATGGTAATCAGGCCTACATTTTGAATGCCTTTTGCTCTCTTTGATTCTGGCTCTTACCTGACTCTGTTTCTCCCCTTGGCAGAAACCAATCCATGTCTGTGCTTGGATTCCTCCACTCTGGTCTGAATGTTGCAGCAGAAATTGAGACTCATCAGACCAGGAAACGTTTTTCCAATCTTCTATTGTCCAATTTTGTTGAACCTGTGCGAATTGTAGCCTCAGTTTCCTGTTCTTAGCTGACAGGAGTGGCACCCGGTGTGGTCTTCTGCTGCTGTAGCCCATCCGCCTCAAGGTTCAACGTGTTGTACATTCAGAGATGCTCTTCTGTATGCCTTGGTTGTAACAAGTGATTATTTGAGTTACTGTTGCCTTTCTATCAGCTCGAACCAGTCTGGCCATTCTCCTCTGACATCAACAAGGCATTTGCGCCCACAGAACTGCCACTCACTGGATATTTTCTCTTGTTCAGACCATTCTCTGTAAACCCTAGAGATGGTAGCGCATGAAAATCCCAGTAGATCAGCAGTTTCTGAAATACTCAGACCAGCCTGTCTGGCACCAACAACCATGCCACGTTCAAAGTAACTTAAATCACCTTTCTTCCCCATTCTGATGCTCGGTTTGAACTACAGCAGATTGTCTTGACCATGTCTATATGTCTAAATGCATTGAGTTGCTGCCATGTAATTGGCTAATTAGAAATTTGTGTTAATTAGCAGTTGGACCGGTGTACCTAATAAAGTGGCGAGTGGTGAGTGTATATGCAATCATATTGTCAAACATAAGTAATACAATTTTCTAAATGTTTTGTGCTAACTTTTTATGTAAGTCTGTATTTTATGCATTGCTTAAGAAATTTTGTGGTAGGTAAGTGTAAATGTATGTTATCTCCCTTGGGACTACGGATGAAATCTAGCTAATATGCAAATTCCAGCCTATTTACAATGAAACATATTGCTATTGTGTTGATTACTGTGCACTGTCCTAGTAAAATAAAATAATTAAATTGAGTTAAGTAAAAACTGTTGTCCTGTAAAACTACTTATAGGATTACTTTTTTCCAAGTAGTTATTAAAGTAAATGTTACAGAGTAAATGTAAGTAATTACTACCAACCTCTGCATATATGAGGCTGTACAGGATCACCACTACTGGACAACAGCATACTGGCAAATTGCCAGGAGAGATGCATTTTTCTTACTGCTTCATCATCCTTTGGTACCATTTCAGGGTGCTGTGGATGGCATATTTTGCAATTATCCCAGAGTAAAACACATCTACATACTTCATGCGTGATAGTTCACAAAGATTGTGATGTGTCACTACACACAGCTCAGAATATATTTGTGAGATGTGGAGGCACAGGAGATATTTGACTCTATCAAACCTGCAGAAGCAATTAATTTAAACTTTGTATTGGATCAGAATCAATGGGAGAAATAAAAATGGTGTTTCCATATTTTTCTTATTTGGTTATTTGGTTTGTGGCAGATTTTTCTCTATAAATAAATGTTGATTACAATGAAAAATTAACATGTCATTTGTGCATTTGATAATGGTAAATTTACTTTTTATAAATTATACATTTTGTTCAGGATATTTTATTTATTTTAAGTTGTTTTGTATAGTTTTTTTTTTTTTAGTGGTAAAAGAAATTGTCTACACCAGAGGGCGCTAAATGTTCAAATTTTTCCTACTCAGCTTTCCCCCATAGTCATTTTGCTGTTATAATTATGGAAAAAAAGTGCAAAAGAAGGTCAGTGGGAGGGGAAAGACAAATTGTTTTTACAATCAATACAAGATGCATTTGTGTTTTCTATTCTCGGGGTTAACCTAATTTTAAATCAAAACCAAAATCAATTAAACAAACATTTCTTCAAAACGCAAACTATTCAGTTTTGCAGCTTTGCATCAGTCACTCTGGATATTTTCACAGTGCATCTCCAGCTGTTTAGAACAGAAGAACAGTATGCTCCTAGATCTACTGTACACCATCAATCTGAATATGTCAAATACCTATTTTAAAGATTATTGGGGAAAAAAAACTGTTATGTGTGTTATAAAAATCATATTCTGTCCAGTAAATAGGGCTTTGGAGGGATGAACATTCTCCAGTGGTCATGGCGGAAGATCATGTACCAATTTGCCTGGGTCCAGTGCTTTGCACCCAATCTGCAGGTGCTTTAGCTCATCAGTTCTGGCTCTATAAACTGGAGATTTATAGATTCAGATGGGGTTAAGCCCATTGGCTGCCTGTTAGGGAGATTACTGACTTCAGTCTGTAATTTTCACCTCTCTGTCTTGTTGGAAGCAGCAGGAAGTGTGAAGGGTGGACATTAAGGACATGCCTCAGCTTAACATCTCTGGAGAGAGGAAGCTGTTATAAATTAATGCTTTGAAGCTTGCAGCATTCTAAGGAAATTGTGGCCAAGACATTTATTTTTAAAGAATCTCTGTAATAAAAAGGTCCCATCAAGATGCTCTTAAATATGTTATCTTTTTCCATAGAGAGGAAACTAAATCAATGTTTTTTCAGCTTGACTTGGAAAACGTGAATCATAGAGTGGTCACATTTCTACAAATGGCCAGTCAGACCAGAAACCTTATGTTCCATTTCTCTCTCCAAGATCTGAGGAATGGAAGCAAGCCTTGCTGCATCTTTAATGAGAGTCTGACATCTGTCTCACTATGTGTTCCAACAGCTCCTTATTCATCTTCACCTACACTGGACCTCTAGAGTAAACAAAATGTGACTAAGCATCCAAAACACATTGAGGAATCTGCATTCTGCATAAAGTCCTTTAAAAATGAATACCATTGACAGACAAGTGCTTTGTACATGTCAATTCCTAATATTCTGAGCGTTCTGTTTAACAAACATTCTAATCTACAGACACCCCATATTCACAACAAATCAATTTCCTTTGTGTCATTTGATTGATTGGAATAAAGTTTTTATAGACTCTTCATTAGCCTGTTAGTGTACCGGATCAATTCAACATTGCAACATGCATGACTAAATGGAGCACCATGTATCTGCTCCAGGGTGTATTAGTCTGTATTTGTACACAGTCATTAATACAATACTCTTCCCTATATATGGACTGGCAATTTTATGTTATGTTATGTTATGTTATGTTATGTTATGAGGAATAGTTTGAAGAATAAATTTGAACACCCTCACATTTATTATCACTTGAAATCACTGAAATTACACACGGATTTATCACATTTGTTGCACATGATTAGGACATCATTGGCCAGCATTTTTGATGGAGGTTTTCTCTGTTTAAACCTCAGACATTCAGTTTGGTGTTCTCCTGATTGTTGGTGTGAGAGTAAACACCATGATAACATCAGGGAGCTGTCTGAGGCTTTCAGAAGGAGTTATTTTTGAGTCTGGTAAGGGATTTAAACAGATCTCAACGGAATTTAAAATCGGCCATTTCCACCCTACAGAAAATAGTCTACAAGTGGAGCACATTAAAAACAGCTGCCAACATGCCCAGGTCCGGCTGTTCATGCAAGCTGAGCCTGAAAGCAGTTAGCAAGATACTAAAAGAACTCTCCAAACCCAGAAATCCCATCATGGAGTGTAGAGCAGACTCTACTGTTACATGCCTCTACAATTAAAAAGAAACTGCATAAATATAACAATCATCAGAGGTGTGCAAAAAAACATGCTGGAACTAGGTTCTGTGGTCATCAGAGTCTACCTTCTAACCTAACCTGACATCTAATCGTGTCATGTCCATATAATGACACAAATCATAGTGTACAGTAGGTATAATTGGGATGGGTGAATTAGGACAATGCAAAGCTAAAATCTAAACCACTCTGATTTGAATCTGCCTGCAATTGCATTTGAATGCAGGGTGTTTTGATCTATTTTTCTTTGTATGCAAATATGTTCCTGCAAGGCTACATGAACTAAAAAGTTCCAGGAATTGCATTCTGTTTTACCCCTCATTCTGTCCCAGAGGGAGTGTACTCTACTGTTCACAAAACAAACTACTCTTGTGCACATAGGTGAAAATATTTGTTTAACCCTCGAACCCCTGGGGTTTTCTTTTACTGTCTGTTTTCATCAAAATCCTATGGGCTCTAAACACTCCCTTTGAGATTGGACACACTGAGGTTGCACTGGCTTTTTGTATAAATGCACATGTGTTTGTCTGTATGTGATGATCCAGTATTATCTGACTGACTTCCTTTGTGCAAGATCAGTTAGCCACATCCTTCCCAATAGGCATAAAAATGGGTTGACTACCTTTTGAGAGTGCATTTTCAACTCAATGATACCACTTCAGCTGCCTGTTTGTGATACTTGACTTGCTGTTATGAGAGTTGAAATGGGTGCAGATATATAAGATTGAATTTCACCCTGTTTTACCCCTCCAATTACTGATTTGTAATCAAACACAATTTGGGTATCTTGGTGCCCTCACCATGTTGTTGATCTGTTACTGTAGATGCACTTGTGTACTTGCACCCATTTTAAGATCTGCTGTTATTTCAAACAATATTAACTCCTGTTATTCCCATGACCGACCACTGCATGTTTTAGCTTGTTTTGATGTCTTCAAAAACTTGTTCCATATGCTTTTTTTCCTTAACCAATGTGGAAGGTACAACCAGGAGTTAAAGGAGGATAAATGCAAGGGGGGCAAGTGTAGGAGTCAAGAGAAATGGAGGGAAGGGTTGATAAAAACAACAGATCTCTGATTCTTAATCCCTTTGTGTCCGTGGTGTAATCCATTCAGGCAAACCTAGTCCCCTCCAATCACCCACCCATCCTCATTTTGTACACTAGCCTCCCACCCCCCGAGAGTCCTGCTTTTGCACCATATACTGCTCACTACTAGCACATAAACAACCAGCAGCTATACTAAAACCAGTATTCAGACAGTCATGCAGTGGTACACCACCCACGAAAACAACAGCTCAGCTACAACTTTGTCCTTTCTTTTATCTCCACACTTATGTGGTCTCTGGCAACCCATTTGAACAGATTTTGTTTGTTTTGTATGTTTGTGCACTCAGCTTTTAATCTTGCATCAGCGTTTTAATTTGTGCATGGAAAACAATTACACGCTGCTGTTGTTTGGCTCTCTGTAGTGTCCTTATTCATCTTTGTTGTGGCCACAACACATGTGAAGAAGGCACCTGAGAGCATCACGGTGCATTCACTGCAAATGTTTTCATGTCATGGTCTTGTTTACGAGCTACAAGAGAGAAGCGGGAGGAGGAGGCATCAGGGAGGGGTCTCGCAGTGGTTGCCAGGGGAAGAGGAGGTTGTGTCTTATGAGGTCACACCCTGGCAACCCTTTGACTCCTCCCACTTACTCCTCCCCCTCTCCCATCTTTGCAATTGTCCCTCTGTGCCCACCCAGAAAACTCCCCGCCTTCTTCACCCCAAGCAAGGAGAACTCTCCGTGGTGCTGACAGCAGAACAACACATTCAGGCTCAAGCTTCCTCTCAGCTGCAAAGAGAAAGGCAAACCACACACAAGAAACAAAAACTAAACACGATTGACTGCAGAGAGAGCCTCATGTATTAGCGTTTTCAGAAAAAAAACATTTAAAGAGACTCAGCAAGAAGAAGAGAAGTGAAAGAAAGGAATGCACAGAGAGCAAGAGAGAGAGGCTGACGTATTAGAGCAAGGTGGCTACAGTAGGCAGTGGGCGTGTTCTTCTTTTGATGTATAGTTGGGAAGCCCAGTGTCATCTGCTTAAGCACCGAGCAACTGTGCTGAACAGGACTGAGAAACCCAGCGTGGAATGCCATACCTTTGGTCTACCTCAATCACGATGGCACTGCGGATGTGGACCCCTTTTTTATTATTCTTGTGACACTTTGATCCAATAAAACATACACGTTCTACTAAAGAAGAATTTGAAACATTTTGAAAGCCAGCTTGGCTCTGCGGCTGAGAGAGGACTTTAATGTGAGAAGATGTGATGTGCTTTTTTGCAATGCATGCAGCGGCAGTTGTGTCCTGTTTCTTTAGGATGTGCAGATGTGTGCAAAAGTGAAGCTTATAGCTGGGTCGGAGTTTGGTAGCATCTGGATTGGTGGTTTCTGATCTTTGGCCCAGGAGAAGGGAGCATCGGGCAGGGCACCTGATGGCCCAACTCCCTTCTAGTTCCATCTTCATCCTGGGTCACTGATACTCCTTCTAGTGGGGCAGAATCTGTTGGAAAATACAATGTATGGAGGTCTATGTGAATTTAAGGGGAAGTGTGCATGGATCCTCCAGCCTAGGTCAGAGTTTGTTATTGCACCGTGGACTCAGGGACAGACAGAAGACACTTTGATCTACATTACAGTAAAGACAAAGCCCTTTTGTAAGTATGCATCATAATACTTGTTTATAACAAAAAGTTCTTGAAAGGCAGTAGGTAGATTCATTTTCATCTTACCCATGTCAAACGTATAATCTTTTGTTTGCCAATAGTCTACTCAAAAGTTAGCAATTTGCTATATGTGAAGGGCTTCTGAGTATTGGACATTTTGTAAAGTAGAGCAACTAAAGTTTAGTTGAGGTTAACTGCGATGCATTGACGTTTGTTTGTCTGGATGTGTGTATGCGTGCACAAGCATCCATGCGTGTGGCCACCAGACTGCTGGCCCTAAAATTTTTTTGACATTGTGTCTTTCAAATATCCACGCTGGCCCTCTCCGGTGACATGGTTGCCTGGAAACAGAAATGATGTGCCACCATCAGTTACTTTTTTAGTAAAGTACACCTCTGTTTCAACTGTTGCAGGCCCTCTCATTCAGAGCAAAAAAATGGGAGGGGGGAGAAGAAAATGATGACATTAATATAGCAAAATAGGATGGAGTTGGAGTGAGAGAATAAAGCCTTGATTTTACATAAGTAATTTACTGGAGGACAAGCAGTTGTGAAAGGCCAGTAAAAACACAGTGATAAACAAGCTGATTTCAGTTCAGGCTCCGGTGGCTTACAGGATTAGACTGGTAGGCTTAATTCAGCTCAAGCACTGTTTGAACAGTGCTTTTTCATCTATGCTGGTGCACATCATTTCTTCCCTAAAACCCAGTTATATATTCCTGTGGCACAGCTGCAGATGTATACATGCAAGTCTGCATGTGCAGCAGTGTCTGGATCTTGCAATCAAGATACAAAAACAATCATCAAGATTATTTGGCAACATGCTTCTGTGCCCTACTATGAACTCTCCTGTCTTTGACACTAATCACTCCACATGTCTTTCAGCTTGGCTGAAAAGTGTTGAGTATGCCTGAAGGGGTGTGGAACCTACAGATAAACCCACTGACCTACCCTCCATGCTAATGCATAGATAGACACGAGATGCAGAGATGCTGAGGATGATCAGGCAACCATTGCCCTCCTGTTAGCTTTGCAGTTTTCATCTGCCCTCCAAGACCCCCCACACTGCTATAGCCTCCCTACACAAACAACATACACACAACCCCCCTTCCCACCCCCACTACGCACGCTCACACTCAGTGCTTCTCTCACACGTAAACAAGCAGGAGTCTTAGGCTGATCTGAAAACACTGACCTACATAAAAGCATGCACTGTCTTCTCTTCACCCTCTTCTAGCCTCTCTCATTTCAACTTGGGGCTGTTGCACATTAATTCATAATTTTGCATGCTGTTGCAAGTGGTTTTAGGCAAATGCATCCAGCACATGTGTGCTCTCTGAACCTAATCATTAACTGCTTCCTTCTCTGCTCGAGTAGATGCAAAGAATTGTACTCTGGACTGATTACAGTTTACGAGTGAAACCCAGAATTTCTTACTGTAGCATCGATTTTCTTTTCTACCAAAACAATACAGACAGGTTTATTCTTTGTGTAGAATTAGAAGCCAACAGACGTTTTTGGATCAAAACAAATAGGGACAAAAAATGTACAGTACTTGTACAAGCAAAGCTGAGCCTGTCAAGTGAGATTGTCTATTAATTTGTCTATTCTTATTTGTCCCACGGAAGCCATATTTCCACATCTGAGCCCAGCACATATTACAACAATGGAAAACAATTTAAGCTGTATTCACATGCTCGCTTGGTTAAAACCACTAATTTCAGTTTGAGTGTTGATTAACACTCAAACAGGAGGTTATGACTAATTGCAGTTCGCTGGTTATGGTTTGTGAAAATGAAACATGCTGTAAAAAATATTTATACTGTGGATGTGATGCAAGGTTCACCAGCACTATAAACCTTTCATTGGAAATGGACCACACATCATTGGTCAGAAAGGTTCAGAGATATTCAGACCAACTCAGTGTGTTGAATATGTTGGGCTTTTAACCATTTTTATGCTACCTTTCTTATCATCAGACAATAATACAGTGCCTTGCACAAGTATAAGGAGCAAAGGTAGTAGTTGAAAAAGTCCTCTGAAAGTTGAACCTCTGCCCCAGCCTCAAGTCTTTTGCAGTCTCAAATAGGTTTTCTTCCAGGAATGCCCTGTATTAGCTCCATTCATCTTCCATGACCTCTGACCAGCTTCCCTGTACCTGCTGCCAGGAAGAGAAGCATCTCCACAACATAATGCTGTTACCTCTGTGTTCACTGCAAGGATGGTGTCTTCAGGGTGTAACATTAACAGTGATTTCTGAAGGCTATTGGTTGCATTGGTTCAAGGGTTATGAATTTTTTGTGAGGCACTGTAACCAATGAAACAAGAAAATGCTGACATTACATGTAGAAGGTCTTCTGTAGCTCTTAATTCTGAGGAATAATCTGTGCCCTGATTAGGTAAATGATTATGAGTAAACATTGTTTTATCTTCCAGAATGCAGTGCAAAGACTTGAAGAATGATGAGCTCCAAAGAGGAGGAAACACTCAACTTTTTTCAATATGTTGAGGAGAATGGACTGAGAGCCTACAACGGCCTGGTGGCTCAGAACTTGGACCATGCCAGGAATGAGAGAAACAGAACATTCCTGCAGGAAAAAAAAGACAAGAAAAGAAAACAGGAGGAAGCCATAAGAAGGTAGGAAGACAACCAGCAAACAAAGCAGCCACAAAAGGAGAAACAAGATTCATTGCCACAATTCTATAAGGACAGATTTCCTAGAATACACAAACATGTATGTTTGCCTTCATATTTAAAGAAATGTAGCACCCCAGCTTCTGTAACATCACATATGTGATAGAGTTCACTTTGGGTCAGAGAAAATTGGGACAAATGGCCGGAGGGTGCCGGTGGTGGTAGAAAGTTGCTCAATTCTGGGGTTACCAAGTGCAGATGCACTCCATGAACCTACGGAGAATAATTAATTTCTCATTTAGACTTATTTAGGACTCGTCCTTGCACAGAGGTCATTGCTGCTCCATTTTTGTAAGAACCAAGAATGCAGAGGATGAGCTGTGAGAGAAAGTGTGTTAAAACTGTCAGGATAAAAATGAGAAGGATATATGGGAGCCAATTTTATTCGGTTTTCTATAGGAAACAGCACTTCTATCTATGCTTAAAATATGTAATTTAATCAGTTATAAAAGGTATGGGAATGTTTTATGTCTGGGACGATATGTTTTTAGATGTTTTCTGTCTGGGACAATATGTTTTTAGATTTTTGAATTCTGTTTTCATGCTGTTGTTAAAAAGCTTTTATGAACGAACATCAATGATATCCCTAAATTTAGCCGTTAAGAGATACACTCTTAAAGGGATAGTGTAGGATTTCGATGTCAGGTTCTTTTTAATAAGTAAGAAGAAGTTATTATTATCTTACCAACAGTAAATAACGCTATTGATGCCTTCACTTAGTATAGGTTCAGTATCAGTATCAGTTTAGCTGACTCAGAGGCAAGTCCAAGAGGTGCAAACACCAAACCGGACCTCTACAATCAATAAACAGCTCTACTATAATTGTTTATGCAGATGATACTTTATGCATCTTAAACTATTTTCATGTTTGCATTGAGCTGCAATTTACAGAGAAGCAAGCCCATCTCTGGGCCCATGTTCAAAGTTTTATCTCGTCATCCAGTCATTACACTGATACAATTCTAGGTGGTTGAATGGTAAGTGAACAGAGGTTGTTCTTCTTAACCATTGAGACTTGAGCCCTGTCACATTTCCATCAAAGGTCATGCATTTTAAAAGATATTTTCCTGTTCTGCAGTGTTTCTACTGTCCTCTGTGTGACTCTTTATGGACAGTTTATTACAGAGTGCCTGCACTTTATTACGTTTGTGATCAAAACTGATTTAGAGTCATTAATGTTAATGCTTCAAGCATTTTGGGAGACAGTTAAACATGGAAATCCCACAAGAACCCTATCTCTGTCCTCATTAATTTCACCAACACAACATTTCCCCCATCTATATCAGCAGTCTGATGTAATCTTGTGTAGCAGCTTGATGAATTAGGCACATGGGATGCCTAAGAAAAATGACATCTGCTTTCTTTTAGATTTTGTCAAAGCAAAGACGTTAATACATTTTCATTTGAGGAGGAACATAGAGTTTAGAGATTTTTTATGAGTGCTACAAGTAGATCAATAGATGACCTATTTCTACAGTTACTGAGTGAGAGTTTGAGAATCCACGGTGCATACTTGTTTTTGCGAGTGCATAAGCATATGCATAGATGTGCATACATGGGCTTGAACAACAAGTTAAAAAAATTAGAGAGGGGTTGGATGGAGCAAAAATTAGCAAATGGCATGCCAGATTATGTTAGAGGTACAGATCTTGTTACAGCAAATGTATTTAAGAGTGTGGTGAAGGGAAAAAAAGTAAGTAAAACTTGTTAGAGAGAGATTAAGTGTGAGCTCAGTTACAGGAGATGTGTTCTGCCTGGTGACAGCTGGAAAAGCTGTAGCCCAATTGAATCAGCCTGTTGGATTTGAGCAAGGCGGACCTTCCTGCTGACAGTTTCCTTGCTCGGGGTCTCTTTTGTTGTTTTTCACCTGAAGACGAAAGTCAGTCATGTTGCCACACAGAAGGGCATGCAAGGGCATGTATCACCATTAGTTCCTACAAGCCACAAACTCACAGAAGACCAAAGACATTTAAATGTTCCCACATTTACATATGAATGCAAATTTCAAACGTCTCTCTTTCCCCTTCTGAACTCTTTGTGCATAAGTGCATTTTCTTGCAGGCATCCACTTTCATTTTTTTTTCAGTATTGTCCTTAGTCCTAGACAGACATACATGTTTTTTTTCACATTGCCAAAGAGAGAAGCAGAGTTGCTCAACAACAAGGCAACTTCATTTGGTCCAACTGCACCTGTGGTCTGTTCTCTAGCCAATCACTGGGCAAATATCCTAAAAATAACTCAGCCACCAGTACTCCAGTCACACCAAGCCACCTACACACATGCAACCCCTGCATACTGGAACTGCAACGAGATGCACACCAAAACATATGGGAAGCAGATACTTTTTATTTCAAAGACACCTGTGGCTACATCTAGCAGGTGGAAGTTCTCTGCTTCATTTCCAATAAAATTGTAAAATAAAACCTTAATAATAATAACAATAACAATAATGATACAAAAAAGGCCATATAAATATACATTTTTGTGTCACGTTTTTTGATTCTTTGGTTTCTCTATTTCCCTGCCTTGTCACACTGATATTCTACAGGTTGCTGTAGACCAAAGCACCCTTTTTGTGAACCATCTGCATTTGTTAAAAAAAAAACATTCCTGATTATGATGTGCTCATGTGCAAATGTTGTTAGGTGCACATGTACTTTGTTAGTGTTGTGCCAGGACAGCTGGTTTTGTGTCTTATGTGTATGGGTACCCTGTTGCTAGGCAAAGTTAAGCCCCTGGCCATTGAATCAACCTACAGAGCACCTTCTGTTCGGCAGCTGGCCTAAAGAGAGTCAGTGTCAGCAAAGTAACATGCATATGCATGCTTTAAAGATATTTGCATTCTGCATCCTGTTACTTGTGTAAACATGGACATTTTTCACATCTGTTTGCATTGTGTATGTTTGAAAAGCTTTCAATATATCAAATAAACAGCAGAGTTCAAGCATGCACACAAACACACACCTACACACAATGTCCATTGGCCATCATTAATGCTACATTCAGGCCAATCATCCATTTAAGGGCATTGATTGTTTACAGGCAGGGGGGCTTTCATTGTGTTTGTGTGATATCCAGGGATAAACTCAAATCAATACTTTGCCTTGGCTCTGGCGACTTTCATGCTGTTTGTGGAATTAACATTTGTTTATATTAAGTTGGTGCCCTTGTCACTTTAGCCACTGATACAGAATGAAACAAACAAACACTGATTGACTGACAAGAAGAGCTAAGAAAGAAGATGTGGGTACTTTCTCTTAGACTTTTTGTCTGACACCTCTCTGTTTACCATAGTAATTTAAACAAAAATGTATTTGAATATGTGTTGTTTTTAACCATCTTGCATCAGAACTAACATGTTTAATTCTCAATCTTTAAATTTGTATATCTATTATCTTCCTTCTACCCTCGCTCCCCTTCTCTTGCTGCTTTCAGAACTGGTGAAGATATAACAACAGAAGGCAAGCACTTGCGAATGGGCTCAGTAACCATGCCTGACCCCCAGAAGCGCATCCCCTTGCCCCAGCTGCACACCATCGCCTGCGGGCAGGGCTTTTCCGTTCGCTCCCAGTCCCTCCATTCTGTCGGTGGTGGGAGTAACAGTGGAGGAGGAGGAGATGAGGAAGTGGGCAGTCCGACCTCTAGGAAGCAGCCACCGCCCAAGCCTAGGAGAGACCCGGCCACCAAGCTGAGCATGTCGTCTGAGGCAGTGGACCACAGCGCTATGTCCACCTGCCACGAGGACAGATGTGACGGTTAGTGTTGGTGGCACTTTATACCGGACTGCTTCAGATATATATATATATATACACACACAACCGGTCAAAGATTTTAGACACACCTTTTCTTTTAATGGGTTTCTTTATTTTCATGGCTTTACATTGTCAAATCTCGCTGGAAGCATCAAAACTGTGAATGAATACACATGGAATATATGTTAACATTGGTTTTGGATTGGAAAGGGCTTTAAAAAATGTTTGATTCACTGATTATTCCATATGTGTTTATTCACAGTTTTAATCCTTCAGTGAATCTATGTACAATCTAAAGTTTAAACACATCTTTATCATTCGATATTTATTATTTTTATTACGTTCTACATTGTAAATACATGGTGAAGACATCAAAAATAGGAAACAAAAATCAAATCATGAAGCAAACAAAAATTGTGAATTAAATCAAACATTCTTCAAAATATCCACCCTTTGCTTCGATTACTACTTTGCACTCTTGGCATCCTCTCGCTGAGCTTGATGAGGCAGTCGTGTGAAATGGTTTTCCAACAGTCTTGAAGGAGTTCCCAGAGGTAGTAATTAAAAAAATAAAGACAAGCCATTAGATGACAAGGTCTATCCAAATTGAATCTTTTTCACTGATTATTATATGTGTCCAGTCCCCATGCTTTAAGTCTGAACAAAAAAAAAACAAGTTAGTGCATCCAAGCAGGCAGATAAAGGTGCCATAAATATTTCTTAGAAAATCATAAAGTTTTATATTTTTATAGCACGTTTTGATTGCTGGGTCAATTCATTTCATCCTTTTATACTGGCATTCTGCACCCATGAACTGCCATTTCATCTTTTCTGGTTTGATTACGTACCTGCAAGCAAACTCCTTTCCCCCATGTTTTTAAACCCTTGCACATGTGCTTATTCGTCTTTTTAGTTAAGTATTACCATGATTGATGAACACAAATGGTCAAAAAAGGTTCAAATCTCACATTTAATTTTACTGTAAACCATTTGCTGGAAGCTATATTGCATCTTATTTCCATTTTATTTGGTTCTGATCACAAGAAAGATAGTTGGTACTGAAATATGACAAACTAAGACCAGTTATCTAACAGAAATATTCACAAGGTAGGGCCTTGCTTGTAGATAGGTACTGGAGTTGTAAAATCATAATGATCAAATGTACAAATGTACATTGTGAAGAGGCAAAATCTCCTGCCCCATTTAAATGTCTGTCAATTATTCTTGGCCCTGCTCTCACACACCAACTGCCTACATATCATGAAAGCATAATAAAAATTATCTTATAGCTTTTGGTTTAGTTTTGTCACCCCTAAGATTTGGAGGCATTACTTTGAGAACTTTCTCTGGTCTTGTGCTTTTTAAGAAAAACTGCGTGTTCATATCATATCCCAATAAATCAGAGCCAATAAAGTAAACATTCATAGCCTGATATAAATAACACATTTTTTTCTTGTGTTTCCATTTTAGCAGGTGCCATCCAAATTATACTACACATATTTGATTAGTGAAATTTTCAGTGAACAAAGCAAAACTTAATGCTCACATGAGTGATAAAGTAAGATGTCTTGTGGTATGTGCATGCATCACCTGCTAATGAACTCTAGCTTTAACAAGCTGAGATAAAAGTGATTGTATATAATGCTAAAAAGGGAAAAAAAATACAGAAAAAATCTTTTAAATCCTTGTAATCTAATTTATAGAATGGTACTTATAGCATTTGAATCAAGAGAAGCTTTAAGTTCTTTCTCATTGGTATCCTTTACTGCCAATGTGATGTTTAGGGAGTCACCCAGCCAGGCTCAGATTGGTGGGGATCTATGTGTGCACATACAGATCTTCCTGGGCACCACGGCAACCAGCCCACAGAAACAAGACCCCCTGCAGTTCGGCCAATTGCAGCACTGTTGAGCAGCTCGGGCCAATGGGACTCCAGAGATGGTGATGTCTGAGCTTTGCCAGCCAATCTGTGACAGAGTGTGGGGGTGTCCCTGGCTAAGGGGAGGCTTGCGTGTTCCGTAGCTGGTGCTTTTTGTGGAAAAGGGAGGAGCTTGTCAGAGTAAAATTCATTCAGATTGACCTAGATACGTATTCCCCTGGAGAAGAGGGAGGGGGAGGGTGTTGCGGGTAAACAAATCCACTACAAGGGGAGGGGGAGATGGGTAAGCATAAGACACAGGAGAAGAAAAAAAACAGGCAGTAAAGGATGTTTAAACGGGAGATTTTAGCATTAGTGCAGATACAGATCTCAGGGTCCAACAAGAAAACCTCATTGTGCAGTAATGCATTTTGCTGTGATAAAGAAGAAAATACTTTAACCACTTTGGGCATTATTGGATGCACATGTACATATTCTAGCAAATATTCAAACAAAGAAGCAGGGGGAAATCTTAAGAATATGGCCACTATGTTGGTCCAATTGTAGCATCTCCTTCTACTATTTAATTTCAAGTCGTAATAAGGGCAAAAATGCAAAAGCCATTGTTGACAAAAGAGAAATAAGCATAACTTGACATCAGCATCATGTTAACTTGCAAAATATGAGTGCAGAACAACATTATATGTTCACGTGACTTATTCTAGATTTTAAATCAGAAAATTATCTACTATAACAATAAATCTACAAAGTTCAGATATAACAGGGACAAGGAAAACAAACAAGTACACTATTAAGACTAAGTAGTAAATAAGCAAATAAATTGTTTTTATATTTTTCATCAATACATGTGTAGCCATATGCTGTGTGCATGCACTGGTTTGCATGTACTGTAGTGATGGGTGGTGAGTCATACAGTTATGGGAAGTATGCATGTCGGGGGCCATCTGGTATCTGAATTATTAAAAGGTCTAAAATCTGCAGTTTGGAAATTTCAGCTATGGTTTACTTCTTCAATACGCTCATCTCTTATTTTCTATCCTAGGGAAAGGCATTTCTATTTCATCGACTGACCTAGAAATACACTGTGACACAGAGCAGCGAATGAGACTTTAGCCCAATGCTGCTTTTATACAGTAGTATCTAGAAAATACACGCACTGTATCAAAACCACTCTGCACCACACCTAAGAGATTCACACTGCAATACCCCGTCACCGCTATCAAAAAGAAGCTCCACAGTGTTTGTGGCCCAGATACAATACTCACATACTGCTTCTGTGTTATATGTCTGACCTAGAAACATGCATATGCGTCAACTGTTCTCACGACTCACATGCAAGGTATTGCTCTCAGCAATAAACGATGACCTACAGCTGACCCATAGCAATGCAAAAAGGTTTCTGCTTGTATTTTACTTCGATGTAGACTTTGAAATTCTACATTTTGCCTATGCTGTATACCTCCAAATGAGTGCCCGGTGGCGCTGCCTGTATGGCAGCCTCGCTTCTGTCAGTCTGCCCAGGGCAGCTGTGGGTACATTGTAGCTTACCACTGTCAGTGTGTGGATGTGTGAAGTGTTAAGCGCTTTGGGCCCATGGACTTGATAAAGCGCTATACAAGTGCAGGCCATTTACCATTTAAAATTGAAGACAACAAATTTATAAACTACAAGAAAAAGATAATTTTTCAGATTTTACTTGTCACTGTAGATTTGATGAATTTATTCCTCCCTGTATTTCAGCAGCACAAGGATGCAATGAGGACTGTAGGAGGGTGCCACCTCCCAAACCCAAGAGGAACCCCAACACACAATTGAGCGTTTCCTTTGATGAGTCGTACATTAGGAGTCATGGTAGCAGTGGTGTGTGCCCATCCAAGCCCCTCCACCTCACCACATCCCCATGTGAACATAACCCCTCACCTCCTCAGAGCAATGAGAGTCCTACAGACGACTGTGAGGATGAGCCTGTCTATATAGAAATGGGGGGTATTGACATAAGGCCCCGAGAAGCATTGAAGAGTGAGGATGAGGAGCCAGGAGAGTCCGTGTATGAGGAAATGAAGTATCCAGCACTGGATGATATGGAGTACCGCACCGACCCTGTAGGATGTCGTTCTGCCTGCCCCACCCCGGCACCCTTTGACCCTGAGCCACTCAGTCGCTGCTCCACACCTCGAAACATTCCCCTCTGTGACATTCCTGCACCCTTTCCTAATTTACTCACTCACCGACCCCCGCTGCTGATGTTCCCTCCAGCACCAGCCCAGTGCTCTCCAAACTCAGATGAGTCCCCCCTCACACCTTTAGATGTAGCCAAATTACTAATGCTGGAGAACCAGCCATACAGCAAATCCCCCACCTCTTCAAACGACCCTCCCTCTTCTGCTCACATCCGTCGGGAGCTCACTGCCACCCCGACACTAACAGTCTCCGGCCGCTCCTCTGCACCTCCACTTCCCTGTACTCTCTATAAATCCTCCTCATCGTCATCCTATCAGCGTAGCCACTCTGCCTGCCCATCACCGGTTAGCATGGGCCGCTGTCTCACCCCTCTGAGTCTAATGCGCACACCTCCATTTGACACTCCAATGCCGTTTCCTGGGGGTCTTCCTCGGAGTGCCTCTGCTACCCCTCATGGCAAAGGTTCCCCACCTCAAGAAGGTGTTGGACGACTCCACGGATCTATGCAGAATGTGTCAACCGGTCGTTCACGGACACCCACCAGTCCACTCGATGAATTAACAAACCTGTTCACCACAGGCAGGAACATGCTAAAGAAAAACACCAGTGGAAGAAAATCTAAAGAACCTGGAGAGAGTAAGATATATCTCAGATTTGTCTTTATATTATAAACTGTTGTAAAGCAAAGAATAAAAAACTATTTCTTGATTTAGATTACTAATGTGGATAAAAAGATAGGTTAGCCCTTTACCTTGTAGTTTATTGACCCCTGACATTTGAGAAAATTTGCATAAACAGATCAGTTTGTTCAACAATCTGCACACCAGAAATTTCCTGCAAAATCTGAGACTATCAGATTTAAACAACCAAACACAAATAAATAATATTACATTTATTTCCTCTGTCCTTTTAATTAGTCTTATTTTTGGAATAAATTATGAACCCTGCCAATTTAAAAAGATGTGAAAAGTGTGCATCACTATTACAACATGGTTGCTGCAATTTCTGCAAAAAGTTTCATTTGTGTAATCTAGGTCCACAAAGCCAAGTCAGATACAGATCGTATGATTTAATCTGAAGAGATTAGAGACAAAAGCGGACAGCGGCTCTCTGAAACCAATTCATGGCATTAGGCCATCAGGCAGGATTACTTTTAAATATGTAAACATTAGATTTAAATACCGGTATTCATGCCACACTCTCTCAAGATGCTGCCAAAATCAGTTCATCTGCAGAGGAAAGCAGAATCTGCTTGACGACAGGCAGATATCTTTCAATTTAAAAATATATTAAAACTGTGATTTAGATCAGACTGTATTTTAGTATGGCTTGTTTGCAGCAGTATCAGTAAACCACAAATTCACTATGTTGGGTATGGGTATGGGTTTTTTTTTTTTTTTTTAGAAAGATAAGACTTATTAATCTGCTATGCTTCATCCTTCTTTTGGGTGGTCTTTCAGTATAACAGAAATTTAATAGTTAAACTAAAATTGAATTGTATTTTAAACCTATATGGTATTTTAATGGTTTCATTGAGGTACTCCCCTCCCCCCCCATAAATTGTGACAGAATTGCACAGAATCCACACATCCATCCCCAGTCAGTGCTCTTAACAACTACAACATAGCAACAGAGGAAAGAGGGAATATCCCTGTTTCTTATTTGCAGATTTCCTTCCTGTGTGTAATGCAGCCAATCACAGCTCAGGGCATGGTGTTGAGCAGCTGACAGGGATGATGATGGGTCTCATCTCAAATCTAGTTTGTCCAATCAGCACATACCTTCCCATGGTTAAGCCAATCATGCAGCTGGTACAGATGTGCAGCTGGAGAAAATAGGAAACATTATTGGGTCGCTTATTCTTTTCACTAAAGCAACATTTACTTCAATTAAGTTTTTTTTTTTCATAATAGTCAAATTCCTAACTGACAATAAAGAAAACAAGGAAAAGGTATTTAATATGTAAAAATGCTGAATATTTATCCGCTCTCTGGGTTTATTGCAAAATCTGAAGCAAGTATTGAGTGCCACCTAGTGGAAATTACCCAACATAGCTAGATAAACCTATTTCCTCAAACCTTTTATTGACAATATGTTAATAGAGGTTTTGAGAATTACAACCATAACATGAACATTTAAATTTTTGGTGGATCTAAAAATATATATTTATTTTTATGTTCCTCTGCAGCTGAGTCTAAGGTCAAGTCTCACAGTGATTCTAAGCGGGAAGGTAAGGAACGCCACAGCAAGGAGTCCAAACGTGAGTCTAAAGAGCGCCAAGGCAAGGAGTCTTCTCATCGAAGAGAAAGAGACAAAGACAAAGACAGAGGCAGCAGCAATACAGAACCTCCGCTCCACAGACGCAACAGTAAAGACCACACATCCAGCAGCACCGACATGCCACTTGTCTGCAGGGATAGTAAGGATCAAGCCTCCATTGGTCTAGAGTTTATCCCTGGAAGACGGGACTCCAAAGACAGAGGCTGCACCTCCATTGATCCCATACCTTTAATAAGAAAAGACTCCAAGGAAAGAGGTATTAGCAATGGTGAGCTGATGCCAAGGAAAGACAACAAAGACCGGAGTGGGGGACATGTAATAGAGACTTCACAAAGACAGGACAGTAAAGACAGAGACAAACTAATAGATCAACCACATGAGCCGTTATCAAGACAAGACAGCAAGGAAAGGGCAAGGAACAGTATGGATTACAAGCATGAAAGCAGAGAGAGACTGTTGGATCGGCCACCTGAGCTTTTACCTCAACAAGACAGCAAAGAGCGAGCCAGGAATGGTTTGGACTCAAAGCAAGATAGCAGAGAGCATCTGCCTCGTCAAGAAAGTAAAGACAAAACTAGAAATGGACCTGAATATAGGCATGATAGCAAAGACAATCGTCCTGATTTGTTACTCCATCAAGAGAGTGTAGACAGAGAAAGAAGTAGCACTGAACATAAATATGAAGGAAGAATAGACCAGCCTCCTGAGATGCTGCCGCGACAAGAAACATCCAGGAGTAACAGGGTTGATTTTAAGTATGAAGGCAAAGACTGGAGCTGCCAGAATGGAGGGGATCTTCCTCCCCCTCTTTTACCAAGGCAGGAGAGTAAAGACCTGAGTAGGACAGGCCTCGAAGTGAGACGAGACAGCAAAGACAAAACTCTTATTGGCTCAGAGCAGCATCATTATGAAGTCAAGCGCACTAAGAGTCCTCCTACAATGGAGTGTAGATGTGATAAAGAAAGTGGGCACAAGTCAGAAGGTACACCACGGCGTGATAACAGAGTTATTTACAATATGGACCAGTCAAAAGCACAAGAGAGCAGCACAATTTCAGGGCAGCATTCATCAACTACTACACCCACTCATCATGGGAAATCATCCGGTAGCCCACCTTTGACCGCAGGAACTGGAAACGGTGAGTGCTTACATCTTAGTTCCCAGACAAAAATAAATATTGCGAACGTTTCTAGAAGGCAAATGCATTTAAACTTTCCCATGACATATAGCTTTACATGTTTTTTTTTGTTTTTTTTTGTAGATTTGAAAACAGCATCTAAGTATAGCCGCACCCATTCACTGCCCAATACTCCGTCCCCAATAGGAACGCCCCAAAGGAGAGCATTTGAGACACGTCAAAGTCAGGTATGCGGATGTGTTATTTTTCTTTGTATGACACATGATTTGAAAAAAAAAAACACAAATCATTCTTTAACTTTGGATAATAGTGTCATTGTTTATGTGTGAATTCTTGTTTGAGCAATGTAGATATTTGTTTTGTATTTTTCACTGTACTGTCATATTTGTTTTATTGGTTTTTAGTCCTCCTGGGTTGTACAATCTGAAAAATCTCAAGAGCATATTTGATTCTAAAATCAAAAATAGATAGCAGCACTATTCCCAAAGCAACCCAAGCTATTTCACCAAGCATTAAAAACTGTCCAAAGTGTTTTAAATAAGTAAAACAAATGTTATAAAGGACTCACTTTTTAGAGAATGTATTAAAAGTGAAAGTCATGTACAGAAATTAGGTTAGACAGACATGAAACTTGAATCCTACCGTTTCAAACAAAATTAGTGTTGAATTATTATTGACAATACAACTAAAAGTAAATGTAATTTTCCTACAGTTCATTTCAAACCCTAATCAAGTAATAGTAACTTGGCAGAAATGTTAAAATTAATATTTTCTTGGAAACATTTTCAAGACAGTTTCCGTTTATCAGTTTCTGGCCAAATAAATGATTTTATACATTTAGGAAGAGTTTATGTACTAGACAGCTGAAAATACATTAACAATTTTGAGAATTGTGGGTAATTTCTGACAGCTAGAAGCTTTTTTGTGGAACAGAGTAATTATATGAGAGACACATATGGCATCTAAAATAACTGAAATGTCAAAACCAATAATCTTACCTGACCAGTACCAGGGAAAAGGCACAGTACTGGTTATGATGTTTCAGTTCATGGAATATAGAGATACTGTAAGCACAGTTCTTTTTTATAGTTAGTAACTCAACATCAATTTTATCAGTGCTTATTTTTGTTACCTCTGATTCATTCAGTTAACATTATACCAAACTGACAATAAAATAACTGATTTGAATCAAATACAAACATGAACATGTGCAATTTTATATAACTGCATATGAGCTATACTTGTTTGTAAAGTGCCTTGAGATGACGTGTTGCACTTTGTCACTACATAAATAAAACTGAATTTTAATAAATAACAATAACTCTGTCACTCAGATGCCACAGATGCCATGGATATGTGGAGACACCACTATGCTAGAGCAGATAGAGAGAAAGCGTAAGCTTTGTGCGGAGATCCTCTCCAGACAGCATCCGCACTTGCAGAGATATCTGGAAAGGCCTCCACCTCCTGACAAGAATGAGGACAGGTACCATGAGGGAAGTCAATGCAAGCAGGATAGTGTGTCTGTTCTCGCCGGCTGTGGAAAGAGCAGCGGAACCAAGAAGATCCGACCTCCTCCATACCCAACACAGACAACTGTATTCTGGGACACAGCCATCTGACATAAAAAAAAAAAAAAAAAACCTTTAACCTCCTAACCACATAACCCCCACATGCTCACTCCATCCACCTGCTTGGTGATACTGGGTCTCCCCTGCAACAATGCTTCAGGGTGACCACAAAGAGCACCAGAGGGGTAAGACTCTGTGATGTCAGGACTATAGTAGTTACCACTGCAATATTTCTGCTTGTTCAGGTTGTCACATTTTCTTATCATCACTGGTGATATTTGATATTTTTCTATTTCCTGTGACTAGACTCTTGTATATTGATAAGAAGGGTAGATATTCAATGATGAATAGATATTTTCTAAATAAGCTGAAGGGGAACAAAAAGCATCTTAAATCATGTATAGTAGACTTCAATGCAATCTAATATTTGTGTCAATGTTATATTTTGTTCAGTTTATTTTACTTTAAAAAAACATAATCTATCAATACTTGTACTGTAGTAGCATAATTTTTTTATGCCCAACTCTTTCTTTGTGTGTGCCCAAAAGCACTTAATTTCTGCACAAAAGCTCAATTCTATCTATATTCTTCACATTTTCACAGTTGTATTGTCAAAGATTGAACATTGACGTGATTCACTGTAGATGGAAAGAAAGGCTCTCAAGGCCTTTTGAAATCTATGTTCTAGAATGTACAGCAGCGGATCCTAGAACAGATTCATCTTCTCTTCTGTGAATCGCAGTTACAAGCTGTGTGCTCGCAAACTCAAAGCCTTTCTGAAATGGTTGAGTCATTATACCTGTTGCTTGACTTGATGTAAAAGACAGAGCAATGTTACAAAGTAGTCCAAACAAAGCTATGAGGTTGAGTTTGATAGGTAGTAAATTAGAACATACATTTTAATAGTTTAAGACCAACCAAAGCGTGCTGACATGTCAAAGGTGTAGTGCTGGTTTTTGATAAGGGCCATATGGGAAGTTGTTCAGGGAGGTATTAGAAAAGGGGGTGCACGAACACCAGACAAACAAGAATAACTTCTGTCAGTTGTGCCATTACGTTTTTTTATTGCTTTTATGCAGTTGAGTGGGAGTCCTCTGCTTGTTGCTGAGAATAGAAAGACTAGCTTACCTGCTTTGTGTGGGACAGCCTGCATTTTGCCCCAACTCAGAATCTCAGAAAACTTCCTGCATTTTAATTGGTTGGCATGCAGCAGCAGAAGTTCACCTTGGGTGCCATTAATATGAAAACTGCCACTGCAAATTGGTGTGGTTGCACTCAGAAGGTTGGGTTTTTGGCAGGAGCTTGTGAATAATGTCGCCCTTATAATGCAGTGCACAATATAACCACCATAACAAATATGTAAATATCTGATGCCAACACTTAGCCCGTACAATCAAAACCTAAGCTTTTAGTGAATTTCCTAATTTTACAGCAGATTATTATAGCCATATGCACTTGAAGAAATAATGTTCAATGTTATGCTTATATATCTTTTTGGGAATGGTTAAGAGTGATGAGTTTGCCATGTATGGTTTAATTTATTGGCAAGAAAGTAAAGCCTCAGGAGTATGGCTGTGTTCAACATGCAGTCCTTCATATTTGGTTGTCTTTGACAATGTTCCCAATCCAGAATTGGTTGGCAACCACTTTACAAATATCAGATTGTTTAAGGACCTATCACATTATAATCATGAAGACAAGGGGTTGCACAATGGCCTTTAAAACATTTGGGCTTTTTAAAAAAAAAGCAGCATTACCCATCATTTACTAATAAACTGGATCAGGCTGGTGATCTATATGTCCTTCTTTTCCTGTTCTCATCCTCTACCTCAACCCTATTCTTACATCTTCATTGGTATTCCTTTTGTACATTAAATTGCAATGTTAACATTACCAAAAGCACCATAAATTTGAGAAATGAGCCAGTTCTGAGTGTCCAGGTGCAGCACCCCTCACTCTGGTGAAGATTAAAGAAAGACAATACTTCGTGCTGCGTGTGTGAAGAACAAGGCTGTATGTGTGTGTTTGTGTGTGATTGCATGTTTGTGAGTGAGTGCCAAGCTACACAGGTTTGCAAGTCGCAATGTCAAAATGATTGTTTTAAAGACATTCACTTTGCTCTATCATGACATTGATGGGTGAAGGGTGGAAATGTAATATTAACGATGTACAATCTTTTTGTGTGTATGAACACGCACTGTGAAAAGGTAGAGAGAGCACCGCACTGTCAGTCCTCTGTCTGTATTGCACTGTGTTCTCGTTTTGCATTATATTAAAAAAGAAAAGGAAAAAAAGTCCTGTATTCTGATTGTCACTTGGGTTCTATTGAAAGAAATAAATATGAATTTCAAACCTGCAATGGAAAAGTTTTATGTAGGTATTTTTTGTTGAAACATTAGACTATAACCTTTTTTGATCAATTTTACATTCTGTTAGACTCTCAATGTCATCTTTAAATACTGGAAAGCTTTATAAAAATCACAGTAGAAATTAAATAATTAAAAAAGCAAAAACAAAATTAAAATAAAGCCTTTATTCCAAGAACATTTTATTTAATAAAGAATGTAAAAGGACTCGTGATTGTGAAGCAAAACAAATTCTGTTGTACAGTCAGATTGATTTCTTGTCTCTCTACGTAACCGTAAAACAAGTTGTACTAAATGTAAAATGCAAAATGGCCCAAATAAAAGACATGGATGGCGCTTTGGTGGCTGTTAGGCAATAGTCTTAGCTAAAGGTGGACCCTAAAATGCAATTTTAGCTTAGGGCCTTATGTGACCTTGGGCTGGTCCTGGTTTTAATTATCTAAAAAAACACAAATGTGTTTATAATAAGAAGAGTTATGGCTTAAAGTCTAGAGAAATCATTAAAAGCGAAGGCAAACATTACACCAGCTGGCCTTGTATTGCTGCTGTTCAGATCCTTTGATGGTACCAGGCCTTACAGGGATAAATTCCTTTGTCTCTCTAACAGTAGTCAGCCAAAAACTGTAGAGGTTGGAAAAGTAGTGACAGGAACCCTGTTCACCTTGACACTCAATGAAGGGATAAGTTCAAAAATCCTTAAGGCAGCTACCAGAAGAAACAAGTGATTGTCCACCACCCTTGTCACCTGCCCCCGTGTGCTAAAAAGTAGTGACATTAGATGAGAAGAGTTTACTTCATAAGGTATTTATAAACACATTCCAACTTTTGTTGTAACTCACCAGAAGGCAATGCAGGAGAAAATGTCTCACACACAACACAGCGGCTAATATGGAGGCTAATATCCTGGCCAAAAAGTGGCATCATGGGTATGGGAGCAGTAGTGGAAAGCCAATAAGATTTGTCATTATGACTTGAGTAGTAGCAGGCATCTCTGTCACAGTAGGAGAAAGGCATGGTGGAGAAAACAGGGAGACAAGAGCCAGGCTGACCTACATGGAAGAGATATAAAAGAAGACAAAGACAAGGAGATATTTTAAAACTATGAGCTAATTTTAGAATTTCAAGAGGACAACTGAATGACATGTAGACTAACCCAGATCTTGTGTGTGAGGTAGATGAGACTGTCTCCCACCCACAGCTGATTGCTAGCTGCAGGACACTGAGGTACCTGAACAGACTGGCTATGAACAACCAAAAGGAAGCCTGATCTCAGTGGCCCTCCATGGCCTGGCTCACCAGCATCACCAGGGGGACCAGGGGGACCTGAAACAAGGAGGAATTGAATGAAGAGCAAAACAGCTCTATAGGGCAATCTAAAGTGGAAATAGGTAATATATTTTAAGACACTTGTCATTTCTGTGCAGTTTGTTTAGCCCTGCTCTCAGATGTGTTTACAGGTAAGTTTGCACTGAAAAGGATTTCACTGTAAAAAAATAGTAAATTACTGGCAGCAGGGACAACAGTAATTTACTGTTTCTTTACAGTTAATTTACTGTAATTTATTTTAACAGTATATTACTGTAAAATGAATTACAGTTAACTTACAGTAAAATAACAGTAAATTACTGTTAGGCAAGGCAACAGCATTTTATTGTTATTTTAGGGTTCATGTACTGTAATTTATTTTAAGAGTATATTACTGTCATTGGATTACATTAAACTTTTTTTTCTTTTTAATTTTACAGAATGCATATCAGTTTACAAAAGATATTGAAATCTGCAAATTCCCATAAATCCTTTGAAATTCACCCAAAAAAAGAGAGAACAGATTTACTAAAATAGTTTTTTATTCACAAAACACAAGGACTTATTTCTTAATGTCAGACTTAAGTGAAATTATGACCAGAACCTCCGTATAGTGGCTCAATAAAAATGTTCTTCAATAGTATAAAGTTCTAGTAAAATAGCAGCAACAGTGAAATTCTTAAAAAACATGGCAGCAACAACAGTGTAAGAGAAATGCATCACAGTCTAGCTTTGACACGAGTCTTTTGTAAGTGCAAGTGTTTATAACAGGGAAGGTAAAATGCAGAAAGAGACAGCTAACACACAGAAATGGCTTAACTGCAGTAGTTGATTGGTATCCTCCACATGAATGATTAGTGCCTGTAAAACAAACAACAAAAGAGCAGCACAACGTCACTCTGAGGTCTTCTTCTGCCTGACAGCTCCATCTTCAAAATTATTTGTCCACTATCCCTCTTCAGCATGTCAACCTGTCCACAGCATTGTCCACTATCCCTCTTAAGCATCTCAACCTGGCCTCTCTAGCTTCACTATTCCTCTGATCTATTCATTTCTAATCTTGTCCATCTTTTTACTTCCAACAAAAATCTCAGTATTTTCATCTCTGCCACTCCTGCTCAGTCTCCTGTCTTTTAGTCTCACTGTCACTAAAGCCTACATCATAGTAGATCTCACTAGAGATGCAGAGTAACTGTTTTTCACAACCAATATTGATAACTTCATGCTTATCATAGTCGATAACTACAGATAAAACCACATTTTAGTAGTTTACATTCAGCCAAACGTTTTTAGAATGGCTATTGGTTTTCACAAAGTCTGCTGCTTCAGTAAATTTAAAGCTTTTTGTTAAATGTTTCTATCTGATATCTTTTCAGAACATTCCGGAGTATATAAACTGCCATAATAAAAAACTGAGGCATCACACTTTGTGAAAATATTTTTGTCATTCTCAGAACTTCTGAACGAACTTCTGCTGTACGAAAGCCTATATGTAGTAAGCAAGTAAGATTTTACCATTATAGCTCTGCCCTAATCAAATAAGAATATTCAACATAACTTGCAGTCTCTTCGTTGTGTTTTCTAACTTTTTTCCTCCTCTCTGAAATGAACCTCACTACTCATTACTAATTCTCTGCACTTCCTGATCCACTATCTGTCCCACATCTGTTCTCTGCTCTCTGTTTTCCTTATTCATATAAAAGCAACTGTATTTCAAATATTTCACACACTTCAACTGCTAGTACTGCTATTAATGTAATTAGTCTAAGAATTACTTTAAGTGCCCACAAGTACATAGACAAAAACTAATATCAAGGTATTTGCAAAGTGTTATACAGTGTTATAGGACACTGCTATGACAGGCACACCAATATACATTTTATAAGCAAAGTACTGAGTGTGCGGTTTTAGTGGCATAGAAACACGCACATAATAACAGCATTATGACAAGACAGTTGTGACCTACCTCTGAAGTCCCACTCAAAGTCCAGCAATTTCTTTAACAGTGTGGCAACATGTGGGTTGACAGTCACGGGCCTTTTCTGAACCACCTTCCCAGTCCTCTAAGACATGACATTTCCATGGCTGGCTTTGTTGCCTCTTTCTGGATTTATGCCAATAAACTGTCATAAAAAACAACAATAGAAGAAAATTACAATAGTCAGTGGCAAGATTGTGAGACTGGTGACTTAATTGATATTTGGGGAAACAATACAATTCAAAACAAATTAATGTTCCCAGTAACATACAGTAGTCAAAACTGTTTGCATTCACTAATCTGTCTCCAATAGGCCACAAGCAATTGTGCTATATTAATATATTAAGTTCTTGAGCCATTTATACTAGTAATAGCTACCTTTGAATGAATTCCAGGGTCTGGGAAGCCTCGTCCTGATACTGGAGGTTGAAAACATAGAACACCGCAAAGAAAGTCGCAAGTCCTGACTGAAATGTTGGCTGAATGCTCTGACAAATCACATGGCTCTCAATGCTGATCATCCACTTGCAGAGTGTGTAAAATACATTTTGGAATTAATTAATCTACAGTTTGAGAAATATAAATACACCACGAAGGAGATGGCAAGATTTCTCCCAAAAAATCTAAGTAAATGAAGTTGCCTGGATTGTCAGATCATGAAAGTTTGCAAGGATAGAAATTATCTTCAGTACTTGAACTCACATTTCATCTCGTACTGTGGTAATTTCAGTTTTAATTAAGCAGAATGTATTTCTATATAAAAAACTACAGTGAGGTTATTGTGTTTTATCATGGCATGCCATTACAGTGATGGACCTAACCCTGCAAAAAGCATGTTCTGTAGTTACCTACTTCTTTGATAAATAAAGTTTTTTTTGTAATGTACATGGGCTGCATGGTGGCGCAGTTGGTAGCACTGTTGCCTTGCACCAAGAAGGTCCTGGGTTTGATTCCCAGCCGGGGGTCCTTTTGCATGGAGTTTGCATGTTCTCCCCATGCATGCATGGGTTCTCACCAGGTACTACGGCTTCCTCCCACAGTCCAATGACATGCCTGTTAGGTTAATTGGTCACTCTAAATTGCCCTTAGGGCAATGAGTGTGTGTGTGCTTGGTTGTTTGTGTGTTGCCCTGCGATGGACTGGCGACTTGTTCAGGGTGTACCCCGCCTCCCGCCCATAGACTGCTGGAGATAGGCACCAGCTCCCCCGCGACCCACTATGGACTGACTGACTGTAATGTACACCAAAATACATACCAAGCAAAATGAGCTGAGGACTGACTGGTAGAGTGAAATTCCTCCCAACATGAGCAGGTGTAGCAAATTCCTGTAAGTTAAGAAAAATCAGAACAAATAATAATCTTATAGTACACATAGTGTAAAGTACAATCACAAGAATCATTCAACAATCAATGATGAATACTCACATCAGCAAAAATCATCAATCCATCTGTGCTTTCACCAAAGTGGGCCATAAGAAGCTGGACCACATGGAAAGTGAGATCCCTATCCAGACCCTAGGAAACAATACCCTGGACATCATGGTGGCTGGACTGGGTTCTGAAGTATTCCACAATCACTTGTCCACACTCCTCAATAGAAAGCTCCAAAACTTGCATTACTTTGACATCTGTCAGAAGCATAAAATGAGCATAGATACCACACAAATGTTGTCCTTCAAAAAGGAGTCCTCTCAGTCGATTGATTGTTAATGATGTGATACCATCAGGACAGAACCAGCAGCCAACAGCATTTCAAAATATTCTGACAGATAATGCCGCGACTTGTAAATGATTGCTTTTTCCACAGCTTGAAAAAAAATACTGTATTTGCACTATGATGTGATACGATGTGCTTCGAAGCACTAGGGATCCAAGGCTTTATCTGTGATACATGAAATGTAGGGTGTATGCGAAGGCTTGCAGGTAGATGGACCGCTGAGGGGGTGATCACTGTCTCAATCTCATAGGGTCTGATGAAATGAGGTGAAAGTTTTCGGGACATAGACTTCAATGGTACATCACGTGCAGATAACCAAACCTTTTGGCCAGGCTGATAGTCCGGGGCAGGTCGGCGTCGACGATCAGTGAACTGTTTATTCTGTTCTGCGGTTTGTTGGAGGGTTTGAATGGTGGAGTTCCATATGGTCTTGCAGCGACGGATGTGTTGGTGGAGTGAAGGGACCGTGATGTCTGTTTCATCAGCAGAAAACAAAGGTGGCTGGTAACTTAGCAATGCTTCAAAAGGGGAACGTCCTTTAGCAGAGGAAACGTGAGAGTTCAGAGCATATTTAACCCTTGGCAGGTATGAGCACCAGTCTGTAGGATTAGTAGAAGTGAGACAGCGTAAGGTGGATTCAAGTTGTGGATTGAGTCTTTCTGTTTGTCCGGTGGATTGGGGGTGGTAGCCGGAAGTTAGTGAAACTCTAGCTCCCAAAGTTAAACAAAATTGCTTCCAGACCTGAGAGATGAATTGTGGACCTCGGTCAGACAGGATGTCATGTGGTATGCCATGTAAACAAAAAACATGTTTGGTGAGAAGTTTGGCAGTTTGCAAAGCAGAGGGAAGTTTCCTGAGTGGGATGAGATGGCATGTCTTAGAGAATCGGTCAACAATTGTGAGAATAGTGGTCATACCTGAAGATGAGGGTAAACCGGTAACAAAGTCCAAAGCAATATATGACCAGGGACGATCAGGTATACTGAGCGGTTGGAGGAGACCAGCGGGGGGTTGATTGCTGGTCTTGTTTCTGGCACATGTGGAACAAGCATGAACAAAGTCTTTAACATCCTTATGGATTGAAGGCCACCAAAACCATCTCTGTATTAGAGCTATAGTCCTGATAACTCTGGGATGGGCTGAAAAATTAGCTGTGTGTAACCAATCAATGAGTCTGTGACAAACCTGAAGTGAGACGTAGGTACAATTGGGTGGTCCTGTGCCGGGGTTGGGTTCTTGTTGTTGTGCTCTGCGGATTACATCTTCCATCTCCCACCTGAGCGCCCCGACCGTCCAATTTGGTGGTAAGATGTGCGCTGGCTCCTTTACAGATTCATCACCTGTAAACTGTTTGGAGAGTGCATCAGGTTTAGCGTTCTCAGTTCCAGGTCTGAAAGAAATACAAAGATCAAAACGTGAAAAGAACAAAGACCACTGGGACTGACGTGGGTTCAATCTTTTAGCAGATTGCATGTAAGCCAAGTTCTTATGGTCCGTCCAGACTTGGACTGGATGTTCCGCGCCCTCAAGCCAGTGGCGCCATTCCTCAAGAGCTAGCTTACTAGCCAGTAATTCCCTATCTCCGACGTCATAATTTCTCTCTGCATTGTTCAGTCTGCATGAAAAAAAAGGCACAAGGATGTAATCTCCCATCTTCAGAGTTCTGTGATAAGACTGGTCCTACCCCAATGTCAGAGGCATCAGCCTCTAAAATAAACTGTTTCGAAGAGTCAGGGTGAATTAAAATGGGAGCTTGAGAGAACTTCCTTTTTAGAGCCTGAAATGCTTCTTCAGCCTCAGGTGACCATGAAAATGGGACCTTGGAAGAGGTTAAAGCAGTAAGCGGTGAGGCTGTCTGACTGTAGTTTCTTATGAAGCGTCTGTAAAAGTTTGCAAACCTGAGGAATCTTTGTAGTGCTTTGCGGGTGTCTGGTACACTCCACTCCAGGACCGCCTTAATCTTCTCAGGAACAGATCGAACCTGTCCTGTCTCGAGAATGTATCCTAAGAAAGTGACAGAGGTTTGATGAAACTCGCACTTTTCACTCTTCACAAAGAGACGGGTTTCCAAAAGACGTTGTAGTACTTGGCGTACATGGCGATGATGCTCCTCAATGTCCTTAGAAAAAAGCAATATGTCGTCAAGATATACAAAAACAAAAATGTTCAAAAAGTATCTAAGCACATCGTTAACAAGTGCCTGAAAAACAGCAGGAGCATTGCATAGTCCAAAAGGCATGACCAGGTATTCAAAATGACTGAGAGTCTTGAAGGCCGTCTTCCACTCATCCCCCTGGCGGATCCTAACAAGATGGTAAGCATTTCTCAGATCTAGTTTAGAAAATACTGTAGCACCATGAACCGGTTCAAAAACTGAGGAAAGTAGTGGAAGAGGATACTTATTTTTGACGGTGATTTGATTAAGACCCCTATAGTCAATACATGGTTTTAAAGAACCATCCTTTTTTCCTACAAAGGAAAATCCGGCCCCGAGAGGCGAAGAAGATGGTTATCCCTGCTGATAAAGACTCACTAATATAATTCTCCATGGATTTCTGTTCTGGGTGGGAGATATTATATAGTCTACTAGATGGTAAGGGGGCGCCAGGGAGAAGGTCAATAGCGCAGTTGTAAGGCCTATGGGGTATTAAGGACCAAGCCTTATTTTTACTAAAAACTCCCTTGAGGTCATGATATTCTAAGGTTACATGTGAGAGATCTATCTCCTCATTTTCCTCACTACTCTGTTCAGAAAAGCTCGGGGAAAATGCTGACTGAAGGCAAGATGAGTGGCAACTAATGGACCAAGATTCAACACGACCCTTCAACCAATCAAGATGAGGATTGTGTTTTCGTAACCAGGGGTAACCTAAGACCAAAGAACCCTGCGATACAGGAAATACAAAGAAAGAAATATTTTCTCTATGGTTCCCTGATAACAAAAGGTCAATGGGTTTGGTCCGATGTGTAATTTGCTGTAAAGCCTGACCATCAAGGGCTAATACAGATTGCGGGGAAGGAAGTGGTTCAACCTCAATTCCTGCTTTGCTTACTAACCCTGGATCAATTAAATTCTGTTCACTTCCAGAGTCGGCCAAAGCGGACATAGTCAAGGTTTGTTGGTTAACCATGATAGTTGTTGGTAAGCTGATTCTAGGGGCTTCATTATCTACAAAATGGTCCGCTAACCACCCCTTTATGGTTTGTGGACCGTGTCTTTTGGCTGACCGGGACAAATAGGACAGTTAACAACAAAATGATCAGGAGAACCACAATAAAAGCACTGTTTGGCCTGTGTGCATCTCTGTCTTTCTTCTGGAGTTAACCGGGTGCGTCCTATCACCATAGGTTCCGACCCAGTAGCTAAGGGCTGAGTGCAATGGGTGAAAAGTTAATCTGTGATCTAATACTAGATTCTCCTGTTCTGGTTCTCCTTCTCTCCCTAATTCTATTATCCACTCTTGTGGCCAAGGAGATTACTTCGTCTAATGTGTCAGGTTCATCAACCAAAGCTAACTCGTCTTTTAAATCCTCATCTAAAGCATGAATAAATGCTGACCTTAAAGCAATATTATTCCAACCGGAAGCTGCTGCCAAAGTACGAAATTCTATCAAAAACTCAGTGAGAGGTCTATTGCGTTGCTTTAATGCTCGCAGTTGCCTTCCGGTGACTGGCTGATCCACTTCAGTGGAGAAGGTTTGCTTAAATTCAGAAACACATTCTTCAAAAGTACAACCAAAGTTGCAGGAAACAGAAAATCGGGCCTCGGCCCATCGCAAAGCCTTCCCAGTCAATAAACCAATGATATATGAAATCTTAACTATCATCATGCGGGAAGGAACTTGGAGAGTGGTTGAAAACTAAGGCACATTGGAGTAAAAATCCTCTACAATTTCCTACTTCTCCAGAAAACTTATCTGGGTTAGGGGAAATGATGTCACAAGACTGGGACAGTTGTGGAGTAACCGGGGATGCAGCAGCACCATCTACCTGTGTGGTGGACTGGGCACAGAGGGTTTGCCGTAGCATGGAGGTGATCTAAAGTAACTGCTGGTGGGTTTAACGCTGCTGCTCTGTAAGAAAATGGAGAGAAGAGTCATGAGAATGAAGCTGATTTGCATGTTCTGAAATAGTTCTTCAGAGGGTTTCTGCAGGGTCTTGTTGGCCAGAGTGTTCTGTCATTTTTGGTATAGATTTGACCCACATACAGAGAACACTCAGAAGGAAAAGTTTTACGGTTTTTATTCTCAACAAAGTAGTCTTGGACGGGAACTGGGAACATCAACTGTAAGGGAAGGAAGTAGAATGGATTGGTGAACAAGCGAATGATATGAGGCAACTGATTACTTAGATTTGAGAAATGACTTACTAAATTGTTGTAGCAAGAACCGCCAGGGGTAGAGAGATTCAGAGTCTTAACTTGCGAAGGGGGATTGTCCAGTTGTCTTTTCTGTTGTGAGCTTGGTGCCAGCAAAAAGGAGCTCAGGTGCCGATGTTTGAAAAGCAGGAAGAAGCTGGGTGTGCTGATGCCTGGGTCCTGGAGTCGAAGGAAACAGGAAGCCGCCAGCTTGGTCCGTGTCCGAAAGGTTCATACGGAAGTGAGTGAAATCCACAAGAAGTAGTTTCTTAACTCAGTAGTTAATAATCCAGATGCTCAGAGATACTCTGGAAACGAAGTTGGAACTCAGCAAGGTAAACAAAGCCTCAGGTAGAAACCACTAAGGCAAAAACTCTGGCATCAAAGTGCTGGCAGCCTCCCGCTTAAGTACTCCTCCAAGCAATCAGCAGATAGGAAACACCTGTCCTCCAGTGCACCTGAGAACTCCAGCACCAACTGGAACACTGAATGGTTATTTAAATAAGTACACAAAACACACACGAACACACACACACACTCTCAGACTCTGACAGTATTATGCTGTTAAATTCAAGTTGAATTACAATTATTTACTGTTACTGCTTAACCAGCGAAATTAACTGTAAATTAACATGCTAAGTGTAGTAATTTAACAGTATTTTCCTGTTACAATGAAATACAATAAAATACTTTTAAAATTCACCGTCAATGTACAGAAATCTGTTACAGTGTGGGATGGGTACATTATAGCATCCTATTTACCTTGAGACCCATTGAATCCTATCTCACAAACATCACCTGGGTCTCCATTGGGACCATCTAACCTAGGAGGACCTGGTCTGCCAGGAAAGCTCAGAGACCCTTTAGGACCCTTTGGTCCTGGAACATAAAAAAAATAGGTAATGAAATTAAAAGAGATGATACATAACATAAACATACATACATTAAACTTTCTCACCTGTTCGTCCAAAAGAACCAGGTGGACCTGAATACCCTTGAGGTCCTACACTGATCTAGGGACTAGGGAGAGCAGCCACTAAACCTTAAATGATTGAATCACCAGGTTCACCACTGGCACCTAGAAGAGGAACAACAGAATGACCTCAGTGAAAAAAATTCTGTACTTTAATTATTATAGTTTATTAACATATTTTTGATTTTCTGTCACAGTCCCACAAACCTGGATCTCCAATCGGGCCAGGCTCACCCTTGCGACCTTGGGGCCCAGAGATGCCTTTCTGACCTTTGGGTCCCTGAGAGCCCCTTGGACAAAAGCTAACTTTTTTTCCACACGGCCATTCCCCGGAAGAGCTTGAAAGCTGGAAATATGTCTGATACAAGAAGGTCAGAAGATTCACATACCGATCAAAGACCACGCCGACACCCGTCGCAGGTGAAAAACCCACAGAGGTTTTATTTCCAAGGAGATGAGTTTCCTCCTTGTTGATTCAGTCAACTAAACGGTTCTTCATATTTTCCCCTCCTGGACAGATGAGAAGTTTATCGTTTTTCTTTTGAGTTGATCACGGACGCGTTTAGCAGCCGATCGCTGCGATCGAGACATCAGCACACCAGGAGGGTTTCTCTTTCCATTTAACCCAAATTGCACATTTTGTCCATAAAACTGCTGGTCTTCATAGACACTCAATGTACATATATTGTTCTTTTATTATCATTGTTAGTTAGTAATTTTATCCCCTTTGTGTAGAATAGTGCTTGTTAGTTAGGTGTAGGTTTTTGGACCAGAATGGTGGTATATCAGAATTATTTGGCTTCAGTAAATCTTAATATATATAATTAAGAGGAGCGTTTGTGTTTATTTCATTCAAGAGTGATTTATCTGTCAAATCAATGTCATAGTTCCCCCACCTTTGGTGAAGCGGTTGAATAAACAATGTAATTTTGTGGTTTTGGTGAATAATTTATCAATTATTAATGATGAATAGCTAATTGTAAGAGCTTTGAGCCCATGATCACAACACCAGAGGACATCTCTGATTTCTATTTGTGAGTAATGATTTTGGATAATAATTCGTACTCGTACTCGTACTCGTCGTCTTCCGCTTATCCGGGACCTGGTTGCGGGGGCAGCAGACTCAGCAGAGACGCCCAGACGTCCCTCTCTCCAGACACCTCCTCCAGTTCCTCCAGGGGGAGCCCAAGGCGTTCCCAGGCCAGCCGAGAGACATAGTCCCTCCAGCGTGTCCTGGGCCGTCCCCTGGGCCTCCTCCCGGTGGGACGTGCCTGGAACACCTCCCGAGGAAGGCGTCCAGGAGGCATCCGGTATAGATGCCCGAGCCACCTCAACCGGCTCCTCTTGATGTGGAGGAGCAGCGGCTCTACTCCGAGCCCCTCCCGGATGGCCGAGCTCCTCACCCTATCTCTAAGGGAGTGCCCGGCCACCCTACGGAGGAAGCTCATTTCAGTCGCTTGTATCCGGGATCTCGTTCTTTTGGCCATGACTCAAAGTTCATGGCCATAGGTGAGGGTAGGAACGTAGACCAACCGGTAAATCGAGAGCTTCGCTTTTCAGCTCAGCTCTCTCTTCACCGATCCGTCTGTCAATCTCCCGCTCCATTCTTCCCTCACTTGTGAACAAGACCCCGAGATACTTAAACTCCTCCACTTGAGGCAGGAACTCCCCTCCAACCTGAAGAGGACAAGCCACCCTTTTCCGGTTGAGTACCATGGCCTCGGACTTGGAGGAGCTGATCTTCATCCCAGCCGCTTCACACTCGGCTGTGAACCGCCACAGCGCATGCTGTAGGTCTTGGCTAGAGGGGGCCAGCAGGACCACGTCATCCGCAAAAAGAAGAGACGAAATCCCCTGGTCCCCAAACCAGACCCCCTCCGGCCCTTGGCTGCGTCTAGAAATCCTGTCCATAAAAGTTATGAACAGGACCGGTGACAAAGGGCAGCCCTGCATGCACCGGGAACGGGTCCGACTTAGTACTGGCAATGCGGACCAAACTCCTGCTCCGCTCGTACAGGGACCGGATGGCCCCTAATAAAGGGCCCCCGATTCCATACTCCTGGAGCACCCCCCACAGGGCATCACGAGGGACACAGTCGAATGCCTTCTCCAGGTCCACAAAACACATGTGAACTGGTTGGGCAAACTCCCATGAACCCTCGAGCACTCTGTAGAGGGTATAGAGCTGGTCTAGTGTTCCACGGCCGGGACGAAAACCACACTGCTCCTCCTGAAGCCGAGGTTCGACTATCGGTCGGACTCTCCTCTCCAATACCCTGGCGTAGGCCTTACCAGGGAGGCTGAGGAGTGTGATCCCCCTGTAGTTGGAACACACCCTCCGGTCCCCCTTCTCATGAAGGGGAACCACCACCCCAGTCTGCCAGTCCAGAGGCACCGTCCCCGACCGCCACACAATGTTGAAGAGGCGTGTCAACCATGACAGCCCCACTACATCCAGAGAATTGAGGTACTCAGGGCGGATCTCATCCACCCCCAAAGCCTTGCCACCGCGGAGCTTTTTAACCACCTCGGTGACTTCAGCCTGGGTGATGAAAGAGTCCAAGCCCGAGTCCCCAGCCTCTGTTTCCACCACGGAATGCGTGATGGCAGGATTGAGGAGATCCTCGAAGTACTCCTTCCACTGCCCAATGATGTCCTCAGTCGAGGTCAGCAGCCTCCCGCCCCCACTATAAACAGTGTTGGCGAAGCACTGCTTCCCCCTCCTGAGGCGCCGGACGGTTTGCCAGAATCGCTTCGAGGCCAACCGGTAGTCCTTCTCCATGGCCTCACCGAACTCCTCCCAGGCCCGAGTTTTGGCTCTGCCACAGCCCGGGCCGCAGCACGCTTGGCCTCACGGTACCCGTCTGCCGCCTCAGGAGTCCCACAAGCCAGCCACAGCCAATAGGACTCCTTCTACAGCTTGACAGCATCCCTTACTGCCGGTGTCCACCACCGGGTTCTGGGATTGCCGTTGCGACAGGCACCGCAGACCTTACGGCCGCAGCTACGGGCAGCAGCATCGACAATAGATGCGGAGAACATGGTCCACTCGGACTCTATGTCTCCAACATCCCCCGGGATCTGGAGGTGGGAGTTGAATACATCCCTGGCCGAGGGCTCCGCCAGGCGTTCCCAGCAGACCCTCACTATGCGCTTTGGCCTGCCAAGTCTGTCCGGCTTTCTCCTCCTCCAGCGGATCCAACTCACCACCAGGTGGTGATCAGTGGACAGCTCAGCCCCTCTCTTCACCCGAGTGTCCAAAACATGCAGCCGAAGGTCTGATGATACGACAACAAAGTCGATCATCGACCTCCTGCCTAGGGTGTCCTGGTGCCAAGTGCACTGATGGACACCCTTATGTTTGAACATGGTGTTCGTTATGGACAATCCGTGACTAGCACAGAAGTCCAATAACAAAACACCACTCGGATTCAGATCGGGGAGGCCATTCCTCCCGATCACGCCTCTCCAGGTGTCACTGTCGTTCCCCATGTGGGCGTTGAAGTCCCCCAGCAGAATAATGGAGTCCCCGGGAGAGGCACTATCCAGCACCCCCGACAGGGACACCAAGAAGGCCGGGTACTCTGCACTACCACTCGGCCCGTAGGCTGAAATGATAGTCAGAGACCTCTCCCCAACCCGAAGGCGCAGGGATACGACCCTCTCATCCACTGGGGTAAACCCCAACATGAGACGGCTGAGCTGGGGGGCAACAAGCAAACCCACACCAGCCCGCCGCCTCTCCCCGTGGGTCACTCCACAGTAGAAGAGAGTCCAACCCCTCTCAAGGAGATGGGTTCCAGAGCCCACACTGTGCGTGGAGGCGAGTCCGACTATTTCTAGTCGATATCTCTTGACCTCCCGCACAAGCTCAGGCTCCTTCCCCCCCAGCGAGGTGACATTCCACGTCCCTAGAGCCAGCCTAAGCATCCAGGGACCGGGCCGCTGAGGTCTCCACCTACATCCGCCACCTTCGTCCGCCACCCAATCCTCTTTGCACCGGTCCCTCACGGTTCCCCCTGCAGGTGGTGGGCCCACTGGGGGATGGCCTCGCGTCTCTCGTTCGGGCTTGGCCTGGCCGGGTCCCGCGAGGAGCAACCCGTCCACCAGGCGCTCTCCGACGCGTCCCAACCCCAGGCCTGGCTCCACGGTGGGACCCCGGCTCCGCCGTACCGGGCGACGTCACGTGCCTCGATATTTTGTTCTTCATGAGGGATTCTTGAACCACTCTTTGTCTGACCCATCACCTAGAGCCTGTTTGCCATGGGAGACCCTACCAGGGGCATTTAGGCCCCAGACAACATAGCCCCTCCTTGAACCGCCACCTTAACGTGGTGGAGGGGTTTGAGTGCTCAAATGATCCTAGAGGCTATGGATAATAATTTATCTTCTTAAATTAAGATTTTGTATTATAATTTTTGATAAATATTAATTAATAATTATCACAATCCTTACACAAAGACAAAAAGATATGCATCATGTGAATCTGTCCATGTGGGAGACCTTATGTACTGGCCATTACAGCCTATGATTTTTCTAGTTTAATTTTAAATAACAGAAAACAGTATGCAGGGTTTGCCTTCCTCTATTTACTAAATACAAGAAATCCAAGAAAAAAAGTCAACAAAAAGCCACAGCTTCAGTGGAATATGTTTTGAAACATAACTTTCTTGAAAGTTAATGTGGATGTCAAACACACACCTTCAATAATCCCCACAAAAGAGTCCCCTTTCTCACCTTGATTTCTTTAGGACCTATGATACCTTGTGTGCCCTATGAGAAACCAAAGATAAATATTAAATACTTTCAGAATACAATTATTGACATAAAAGTTTGGAACTAATATTCAATTTAAATAATGTCCTGACATCTGGCCCTCTGGGGCATTGATTTCCCCTAAGTCCAGGGTCCCCCTGAGGTCCTGAAGCTCCCAGAAATCCTGGAAGTCCTTGATAAGGTGGTGGACCAGGGGCCCCAATAGTCTTCCAATCATGCACACATTCATATTCCCCTGGACAACCTTCAGGATGCAAATGACAAAACATTAAACACCACAGTGTGACTAATTCTCACCTAAGACTTTTGATGTTTCCTTGCTGCCCTTTTTTCATGCTTGATTCATGTTTGACTTGCTTCTTTTGTTGCTATTAAGCCCCAATTCCACACAGACCACAATTTGTAATAAGATCCTGAATTCATAACTGCTTTGTATTTTAGTCAGTTCTTGTAATTCTTGAGCTATTTGGAATTTGTGGCAAATGTTTTGAACTGTTCAAAGTTTTGGTGCAGAAC
The DNA here is from genome assembly GCF_021462225.1 of Girardinichthys multiradiatus. Lineage (NCBI taxonomy): Eukaryota > Metazoa > Chordata > Actinopteri > Cyprinodontiformes > Goodeidae > Girardinichthys > Girardinichthys multiradiatus. Next base: position 22,280,160 of record NC_061799.1, read on the forward strand.
TCCCAAAATCATTCTTAGGCATTGTACTCGTACTCGTCATCTTCCGCTTTATCCAGGACCAGGTCTTGGGGGCAGCAGACTCAACAGTGACACCTAGACGTCCCTCACCCCAGACACCTCCTCCAGTTCCTCCGAGGGAAGCTCAAGACGTTCCCAGGCCAGCCGAGAGACATAGTCCCTCCAGCGTGTCCTGGGCTGTCCCCTGGGCCTCCTCCCAGTGGGACGTGCCTGGAACACCTCCCGAGGAAGCATCCGGTATAGATGATCGAGTCACCTCAACTGGCTCCTCTCGATGTGGAGGAGCAGCGGCTCTACTCCAAGCCCCTCCCGGATGGCTGAGCTCCTCACCCTATCTCTAAGGGAGTGCCCGGCCACCCTACGGAGGAAGCTATTTTAGCCGCTTGTATCCGGGATCTCGTTCTTTCGGTCATGACCCAAAGTTCATGGCCATAGGTGAGGGTAGGAACGTAGACCGACCGGTAAATCGAGAGCTTCGCTTTTCAGCTCAGCTCTCTCTTCACCACAACGGACCGGCACAGCGCCCCCATTACTGCGGCAGCCGCACCGATCCGTCTGTCGATCTCCCGCTCCATTCTTCCCTCACTCGTAAACAAGACCCCGAGATACTTAAACTCCTCCACTTGAGGCAGGAACTCCCCTCCAACACAGAAAAGGACAAGCCACCTTTTTCCGGTCGAGAACTGGTATTAAGTACAATTAGGTATTGTAACCAACACCTCATTGACTCTTGGGCATTCCTATGTATTCTTAACTCAATCCGGTATTCTTGAAGCATTGCCTAATAAAAAGGTAAAAAAAATAAATAATGATAATTGTTTTATTACATAAGAAATATAAAATAAGATAAAACCTAACCTTGTGTTCCTAACCTTTGTGCAGTATTCTCAATACATTCTTATAAAAAGTAATGAATTCTTGACAATATTAATTCAAATCAAACTGAAACTTGTGATTTACCTTTATCTATCTTATCTGTGTCGTAACTGAATTTGATGGCGACACAGAATCAACCCAAATATTTATAAATTTCCAAGAATCCTCATGAATTGCACAATTTTAAAATTGTTGGCAATGTGCATATTTTAAAATTTCGATCTACAACAGGTTTTTTTTTTTCCACTCTCTCCGCTAATCCAGTTGTCCTAGTTTTGAAACAATTTAACTCCTGAATGGAAACATCATTTTTAAAGTTTTCGCACATACAAAGAAATCTTACTTCTGTTCTAGATGTTTGTATGTTAACATGCTCAGCAAAAATGGTATAGAAAAATATCTGCGTGTACATGCAAAGAAACAAATCACCTCTAACTCCTTTTAGGCCTTTGTTTCCAGACAATCCTTTGGGTCCATCCTCACCAGGTTCCCCAGGACAAGCAAGCTTGCAGTAATAATCTGCAGGATTAACAAATCCGAGATGTTGACTAACATAAACTATGTCTGCAGAGGATGTTTTTTAATGACCTAAGTATTTAGTACTTAGAAGAATTAATTACTTTCACATCCTGGTCAGATCCCAGCACAAATGCCACACCATCCCCACAAACAAAGCAGAAACAAAGTCATTGAAAATAATGATTCATAGAAAATCACAGGATCAAAGGTTTCGCTCAGAAATCTGTAGATGTAAGATTGATTTATACATGATGTCTTGTATACCTTGTGGACCAGGGGTCCTTTGGCACCTCTTGTCATTTTGTTCCTTTTGTTCCCTTTGGTCCCAGAATAAAAATTATTTCATTTGTATCAAATATTCTTGGTTCTCCCTTTTGGCCCTTTGCACCAGAAAGATCTGGTTGACCAGGGGGACTATGTGCCTGTAGAGGGAAAATAAAAATTATGTGAGACTTCACATGACATAAGACCAACCCTTTCCATTTCTATGTTTGCAAACAGAGATTTGTAAAACTTGAGAAAATTAAAAAATATATATGTTTCAAAGCGTTTATTATACTGACTACTACTGCATCACTCCTCTTGCTTACATCATTAAGTTGTAAACTGTGCTATCACTCACATACAGTTATTGTTATCAGCACAAAGTTCAAATGTCATCATCTGTGATGGTGTGGGGGACATGTGCTAGTGCCCATGGCCTGGGTAACTTGCGCATCTGTAATGGCATCATTATTGCTGAAACGTACATAAAGGGTTTAAAACAGCATATGCTGCCGTCCAAGCAACGTCTTCTTCTGGGACATCCCTGCTTATTTCAGCAAATCAATACCAAGCCACATTCTGCACATGTTACAATAGTGTGGCCTCGTAGTAAAAGAAAGTGCGGGTAGTAGACTGGCTTGCCTGCAGTCCAAACCTGTCTCCCATTGAAAATGTGTGGCGCATTATGAAGAGCAAAATACAACAACAGAGACCCCAGACTGTTAAGCAACTGAAGTTGTACGTCAAGCATGGATGGGACAGAATTCCACCAACAAAGCTTCAATTAGTGTTCTCAGTTCCCAAAAGCTTACTGAGTGCTGTTAAAATGTAAGGTGATGTAACACAGTGTTTTTTTGGAACATGTTGCAAGCATCACATTCAGAAATAGTGAATATGTGAAAAAAAGAAAAAACTATAAAGTCTTTCAGTTTGAACGTTAAATATCTAGTATATTTAAATGCATTTAAGTTGAACAGGTTTTGCAAATCATTGTATTCTAGTTTATTTCTGTTTTACACAACATTCCAACTTCATTGGAATTGGGGTTGTAAACGGTGTTTAAACTCTGACCTGGTAACCCTGGTGAGCCAGGACGCCCAGGCATGCCCATAAACCCAGGGTCCCCTGCGGGCCCGGGTGCACTTGGATCTCCATGGTCTCCTTTACCACCTATAGTATATAAACATACAACAAAAAACAAATTGTTTATTCTGATAATCTTATAAAGCAAATCTTAGTATTTCTAATTTGACAAAATACCTGGTAGTTTTGTCATAAATTTAAATTATGCATGGTCCACTGTAATTGTCTGATATAGAAATTGTCTTTATATCGTATATGATTCTATTTCGTAAATTTCTTTGAGAGAGCATAATAAATTTCAAGGAAATTTAGCAAAGTACATTTTTCAGATGTCTCTGAGCTGAGTTAAGTGACCTCTGTTAGTAGGTGGCATTTTTCAGCTAAATCACCTTAGGAAGAAAGCTGCTTGGGATTAGTGCTAGAGGGTTTCTCTGAATGGCATTAATTACATGTAGAAGACCTTGGTGTTATCTTTGACCAGCATATGTCCTTTACTTCCAACAAAGAACATGCATCTAGGACCTTCTTCTTCTGCCTGTACTTTTTATGATCAACTTAATCTGATTATAACTGAGTTGCCTGTAGTTGGACTTTAATCTGGATCCAACGTAATTAGATTTGATGGTGCTGGAAGGAATTAGACTGAATCTAATACGTTTTAACTGAATTGAATATGCCTAATTAGATATAAATTTGTCCATTTGTCTTTTAAAGGTCCACAGATTTCCTTTAGTGTGAATTGTTGCTGTAAAAAGAGTCACACATCTCAAATGGGTATTATAAAAAGAAAATAAGTTGTTATTATTGGCAAAACAAAAAACTATCCAACTTTTCCTTCACAGGAATATCATTTCACCTTATTTCAGCTCTCTTTTATTGCCTCTGAATGCAACTATAGGAAAAGTGTAATGCAGATCATGATCTGATCTCACCTCTCAAAGCACTTTCAATATAAAGCTGTGAAGGACCAGGGAGACCTGGATCCCCTGGCAAACCCTGTTGACATCAAACACATAAATGGAAGTTATGAGCATGAATGTAAAGGGGCTATTGAAAAACTTCATCTTAGAATAGTGGATTAACCTGTTACACTACTTACAATGTTTACACAGAAAATGACTGCATCAATAACACTAAATAGCCATCAGGGGCCAAAAAGTAACACGTTTCTTCCTACTTCCACATACAGTCATATTCATTAAATTAAAATATAGATTGTGATGAGGCTCGTTTGTCAAATTAAAAGTACCTTTTGAAAATAACAACCTTTAATCCGGTAATAGACATGTCTTTCACTAAGTTCACATTTCAGTATATATATATATATATATATATATATATATATATATATATTTTTTTTTTTTTATTGGTCTGACATAATATTCTAATTTTAGGACTCTAAGAAATTAAATGTCATATTTTCAACCAAAAGAACTGCTTGAACACATCAATCTGTTTGTAATTAATCTATATAATGTGATTCAATTAGTGAATTGTTACTGATACAAATTAACTTTTCAATAATATCCTAATTTATTGACTATGACTGTTGCACCTCTAACCAGAAATCTGTTAAAACCTTGCATAATTATCTGCTATTTAATTTCCATTACATACCAAAAAGACCCTGAAATCCAAAGTTATGCACAGTAACCTAAATGAAAGTACTAGCCTACTTAGGCTTCATGGGGCTATAATAATACATTTGGCGTACCTCTGGTCTTGTTGATCCATCCTCACCAGGCAGCCCAGGAATACCTTAGAAATGGCAATAAGTACTAGAAACACGCATTTTAGTGGAAGTTTGATTTACTTGACTGACCCTATTTCCTCGAAATCCAGGGTTTCCCTGCTCTCCTGTTGGACCTGGGCTGTAGGTATCTCCTCTTTCATCCTAATTTGAAAAAAATGAAAGTCAAACATATTTTCTGTCTTCTTCACAATTGACAGCTAAAAGAAAAAAATTACAACTCACACGTCACCCCTTTGGTCCACATGGTTCTGGTGGACCTTGATGAGCCTGAAGGTCAACAAGAATGTCAACATTTAAATAGTAAAAAGTCCTGAAATGTGGCTATGTCATGTATATTTTAAATAAAAAAATACTATTGCTTTATACAAAAGTTGAAAAGATCTGCTTCAGAATAATATGAAAAATCCGTTTTTTTCTACCTTCTCACCTTTATGAGGAACGTATTCTGGTGGGTATTCTTCTCTTTCTTCTGGACCTGGTGGGCCGGGTGGGCCCTGTTAACCCTAGAGTTTAGAATTAAACATTAAGTTTAATTCATCCACACATATATGCAAAATGATGAGACAAATACATATGCAACAGAAAGACACTAAATAAATAGTAGCCAAACAACAGAATGGTTTCTTACAGTGTCAACTTTAGGACCAGCAGGTGATCCTCCTGGGTCACCCTGCAGAACAAGCAGCAATTTAATGACTGTTACTTTGAGTTGGTTTAGTTGTGTAAAGTTACAAAATATTTTTTCCTTTATGGCATGAATAGGCATAGATGTTTGGGCTACTTACAGGTTGTCCTTTCACATCTTTAAGACCTTCTAAACCCTAAAGGTGTCACACAAACATAATGTCGCACAATGATATACTGGAGCAAAGGTTCTAACAAAAATATACACATAAAGATTTTTAACCTGAGGCCCATGAAGTCTAGGAGGGCCACAGAGACCTTTAGATGTGGTGCTTACATATTGTCACAATGAACATAGAAATTATGCATGACCCTTGAACTTGTTTTACATTTTGTAACTACACTGAGAAATGTCATTGTATTTTATTGGTTTTTTTGTGACGGATCAACAAAAACTAGTACATAATTGTGAACTGGAAGAAAAATGATAGATAGTGTTCAAAGTTTTTACAGATAAGAATCAGAAAGCTGAACATAAGTTCCCCCCAAGTGGAACTTTGTGGATCCAACTTTCTCTGCCATTAGAGGTGTCAGTCTTTTGTGGTAAAACATCCCCATAGCACGATACACCTACCACCATTTTTAATGATGGAGATTCAGGGTAATTTGCAGTGTTAATTTTCCACAACACATAGCTTTTTGCATGTTGGCCAAAATGCTTCACTTTAGGTCACATCTGACTAAAGCACTCTCTTTCCATGTTGGTCGTGTCCCACATGGCTTATAACAAACTGTCAAAGAAACTTGTTGTGGCTTTCTTCCAAATAAGGAATTCTTCTTAACACTTTTCCATTAAGGCCATGTATGTGGGAAGCATGAATAATAGCTTGGTGTCGACAGATTCCGACATCTGAGTTGTGGATCTCTTTAACTCACTGGTACTAAATTGTATTGTCTGAATTATATTTAGGGGTGTCACAGTAGACCAGCTGAATACATATGTATAACTTTCTTCTCTCATGTTATTTACTACTTTTTGTTGATATATCACATAAAATTGCAATATATGCTTGCAAGGCACTGCAAAATAGAGAACAAATCCTCTCGCAACAGACAAAAACAAACTAATTCACCATGGTCTCCATCTCTACCCTGTTCACCCGGTAAAGTGTATATGGAAAATAGAAATTAAGAAAGCATTTGAGGGGAATATTAAAGTTTGGATCTTAGGCACCAAATCTCATACAACATAGATTATGAACCTTTAAAACCAAGACTTCGAAGTTGAAGATTGCTAAATTGGAAGAATACTTACAGGAAGACCTGGAAGAGCAGCAGCATACACAGGCTCTCCTTTAAGTCCTTTAGCACCACTTAATCCCTGACAGGAGGGCAGTAAAGGCTCAAAAAGGATACATTCATAATGTTTCAGAGGATAATAAAGCAATGTCTGTCATATGTATTTATGTATTAATATGTATGGTTTTTTTTACCAAACATATGCCTGTCAGATATACTCAGGACACTGTGATGAAAACAATTATGCTTATCTAGATGTTATATGACACCTCTAGGTGCAGGTGTATGCTTCATTTATAAGTATGTTCAGCATGTGCATGTTGCCTTTCCAAGGCTGCCTTGACTTAATAATTGAGATATACTCACTGGTGGCCCATGGAGGCCATCAAGTCCAGGCTCACCAGCCTGTCCTGGTTTCCCTCGTGTTCCACTACAGCCATCCAGTCCTGGTAAACCAGGCTCACCCCCTGCCCCAGGATGTCCCTGAGGAGCAGAATTAGGTAACATTAAATCAGGTTTAAAGATTATTAAAGGTTACATTCAAAGCCTTCCTGGCACCACATAGGAATGCTACATTTACTATGTCATTGTTCAATATAGTGGCGAAAAATAGGCTATATCAAAATCCTGGCATATTTATAAACAGTAAAGAAAACCACGTTGGTAGCTTTCATAGCATTCCTTACAGGTTTCCACTAGAGGTCGCAAGAAACACTTGCATGAATATCAGCTGTATTAATCTTGAATTTGTACAGCAGGTACTGAAAAACACTTCATGACAGATAAAAGCAAAAACCTCTTACACAGTGATCAAATAAATAATCTAATTTCATTATAATATTAAGAAGTAAGAAGAATTTGACTCCACATTAATTTGTACAGGTTTTAATACCTGCAAAATCCATACATAATGTTCATTTTTAAGGGTATTGTTAGTATTAGTAAAATATATTTATCATTGGCCTTTGAAAATTGAACTTGGATTGAAAATCCTGACTATTGAAAGCTGAACTATTTGCTACACTGACATGAAACATGACAGCTAACCTTCCTATTTTGGTGCCACCTGCAATGCAGTTCTTTGTAACATGGTCTAACTTTTAGTTTTGTTCTAAATATCCATGTGTACGTAGTTAGAAACCTATGCATCTTGGTTTGGGTTTAGTGGATTATAAAGAATCAGTTTGATAGAACCACAGGTGATTTTGAGTTTTATACTGAGGGAATAAACTGTCTCTAATATGTGGGGTTGAGCCTTTTCTTTAGACCTATACACATTTTGTACCTCTGTCAAGGGAGATGTTGCAGTAAAATGATTTAAGTTAACCCCTTTGATTTGATGATACATTTCTCTTCTGATGAAAGTGATTTCTTGAAAGTCACTTTTCAATCTGAAGGCCACAAAATTACAATCAATAGTTTGCTGAGTGACAAACTGCAGTGAATCACCTGCTTTAGTCTACACAGTTAACTTATTGTTAACTAGTTGAACACATTCTGTCCAAGTGACCAACTACTACTCTGATAACTATGAATTAAAACTCTTTTGTTATAAGCTATGTCTTTTACAACTAGATGAATAAAAGACATATCAAAAGTTTGCTATACACTGAACAAAATAACAACATAATTATTGTAGCTGTTTTTGCATCAAATATTTAGCCTTGTTTTTAAATACTGCTACAATAAATGGAAATCAATATTACCCTGTTATTAACATTGATTCTGTACTTTAATTCTTGATAAAGACACACATCCAAGGCATTATTAAAGCTACAAAGCTATGTGGGTAGCTTAACTCAGTAGCACTTACTAGAGGTAGAAAAACAAAACAAACATTTCATGTTATGACAATCTAGAATTGCTAATTAATTTAACCCACATGTTTCTAGACGGTGGGAGGAGGGGACAGAGTAAACTGTAACACCACTCAGCCAGCCCAAGGTATCTTTTATTTAAAATTATTGTTATTGATTCCTGGTGGGTAATGGATGATTATAGAATCTATGGGTTCACTTTCAAATACATACAGCAAAATGCTTATAATTAGCATCCATATTTTAACTCTGAAGGGCCTGCTAACTCTGATATACCGATTTTTTTTTTGTGCTGTGTAAAACGTCTTAATTTTTCTTATAATTAATATTAGAAACAGATAAAAACTCAAACATTCAACTACATCAAGGAATCAACTACTGCATCAACTACATCAAGGAATCTTTATATCATATCTCATATTTATATAATCTGTTCCAGTATTCAGACTGGGACAGAGGCCAGTATTTGAAGATATATGTGGAAAGATGAATAAAATTAACATAAATCCTGTATGTATACAGTTCAGCAAATAACAGGGTTATCTTTGTGCCAGTACCAAAGTGTCGTTTGTTACATGCAAATGCAAAGTACATAGCAACAAAAATGGGATTGACAGTCTTAACAGAAAATAAGCAACACAACGTTAAATCCTACTTCCTTACAAGACTTATATTTTAACCCATTAGTTGGTAAAATACAGTAGCTTACACATTACTCTATACATATCAACATGGTTTGACTTCGTCTTTTAATGTACAGCAGGTACATATTGCACTTTAGTTTACAATATACATAACGGATTATTATAACCCATGTAAATACATTACAGGAGCAAGTGGATGTGAGGTGTTTAAATGACTGTAGTAGTTTTAGTTAAACAGGGCACATCTGTGTCCTTAAGTAATTTAAAAGCAATCTGCATTTGAAATACTTTTCAGTTTGTAAAAATAAATATGCAACTTTTTGCCAAACAATATGTTTAAAAATATATAAATTAAAATAAAAAAACAAAACATTATTTGACATTTTTTAAGTCAAAATGCATATATGTATTGAATTGTTTAGAGAATAATGTGTATAAGAGAATTGTTGTTCTAAAGATTCTTCCTGTGTTGAAGAGCTGCACATTAATGACCAGAAAAACAATACACCTGTGAATAAAAGCATAGAATGAATGAAGCAATAAACCGACCAAAGAGTGTTTACGTTCAGTCAAGCAAAACTACAAAACAATTTATGTGAATATATCACATAAGGCGACTGTGGCTCAGTAGAAAGAGTAGTCGTCTTGCAATCAGAAGGTTGTGGGTTCAACTCCAGCTTCCTCCTGCCATATGTCAATGTGCCCCTGGGCAAGGCACATAACCTCAAGTTGCCTACCGATCTGCGTATCGGTGTATGAACGTGTGAGCATTAGTGAGTGCGATTGGGCTAGTGTAAGGTGCTTTGAGCGGTCTGTATGACTGGAAAAGCACTGTATTAGGTCAGTCCATTTATCTGATGAATTTCAGATTCACCTGCTGTGTAAACTGAATTAGCATACATACCTTTCAATGATGTTCTTACGCTTCTGTCACATATATATATATATATACAGTATAGAGCAAACGTTTGGACACACCTTCTCATTCAAAAATAATGTATTATTGTGAAGTGAATGAAAAAAGATAGTTGTTTTCATAACTACAGATACAAAATTTGTATTCAGTACCCCCCGAATAAACACTTTGTGGAACAAGGCTTCCAGTTTTGCGCGTCAGGAGACTTGAAAGTAAAGAATTATTACCTTTTCTTTGCAAAATAAGTTCATTCAGATTGGACAAAGTGAATAATGAAAAAAAGTATTCAAGTTTTGCCATGTGATCTCATCTCAGTATGAGTGTGGACTTTGAATGGGCCATTCTAACTCATGAATAGGCTTTGATGTACAGTTCAAACCAAAGGTTTGGACACACCTTCTCATTCAAAAAGTTTTCTTTATTTTCATGACTATGAATATTGTAGCTTCACACTGAAGGCATCAAAACTATGAATTAACACATGTGGAATTATATGCTGAACACAAAAGTGTGAAACAACTGAAAATATGTCTTATATTCTAGGTTCTTCAAAGTAGCCACCTTTTGCTTTGATTACTGCTCCGCACACTTTTGGCATTCTGTTGATTATCTTCAAGAGGTAATCACCTGAAATGGTTTTCACTTCATAGGTGTGCCCTGTCAGGTTTAATAAGTGGGATTTCAAGCCTTATAAATGGGGTTGGGACCATCAGTTGTGTTGTGCAGGAGGTGGATACAGTACACAGCTGATAGTCCTACTGAATAGACTGTTAGAATTTGTATTATGGTAAGAAAAAAGCAGCTAAGTAAAGAAAAACGAGTGGCCATCATTACTTTAAAGATAAAGAAAACTCTTTGAATGAGAAGGTGTGTCCAAACTTTTGGTCTGTACTGTATATATATGTATATATATATATATATATATATATATATATATAGTGGGGCCAAACATAGTTGAAGTACACTTCATCTATATGAGAGACAAAATAAGAAAACAAATCCACAAAATGACATTGTGGGATTGTTAAAGAATTTATTTGTGAATTATGGTGGAAAATAAGTTTTCGTCACCCACAAACAAGCAAGATGTCTGGTTGTCACAGACCTGTAACTTCTTCTTTAAGAAGCTCTTCTGTCCTCCACTCGTCCCCGTATTAATGGTACCTGTTTGAACTCGTTATCTGTATAAAAGACACCTGTCCATAGCCTCAAATAGTTAGACTCCAAACTCATGGCCAAGACCAAAGAGCTGTTGAAGGACACCAGGAAGAAATTAGACCTGCACCAGGCTGGGAGAAGTGAATCTACAATACTAGGCAAGCAGGTTGGTGTGAATATGTCAACTGTGGGAGCAATTGTAAGAAAATGGAAGACATACAAGACCACTGATAATCTCCCTCGGTTTGGGGCCCCAAGCAAGATCTCATCCCATGGGGTCAAAATGATCCTGACAACAGTGAGCAAAAATCTCAGAACTACACAAAGGGACCTGATAAATGACCTACAGAGAGCTGGGACCAAAGTAACAAAGGCTACCATCAGTAACACACTACGCCGAGAGGGACTCAAATCCTGCAGTGCCAGGCATGTTCCCCTGCTTAAGCCAGTAGATGTCCAGGCCGGTCTAACGTTTGCCAGAGAGCATATGGATGATCCAGAAGAGGATTGGGAGATCGTCATGTGGTCAGATGAAACCAAAATATAACTTTTTGGCACAAACCCAACTTGTCATGTTTGGAGGAAGAAGAATGAAGAGTTGCATCCCAAGAACACCATGCCTACTGTGAAGCATGGGGGTGGAAACATCATGTATGGGGCTGTTTTTCTGCAAAGAGTACAGGATGACTAATCCGTATTAAGGGAAGAATGAACGGGGTCATGTATTGTAAGATTTTAAGCCAAAACTTCCTTCCATCAGTGAGAGCGTTGAAGATGGGACATGGCTGGGTGTTCCAGCACGACAATGATCCCAAACACACCGCTCAGGCAACAAAGGAGTGGCTCCATAAAAACCATTGCAAGGTCCTGGAGTGGCCTAGCCAGTCTCCAGACCTCAACCCCATAGAAATTTGTGGAGGGCGTTGAGTGTCCGTTGCCCGGCAACAGCCCTAAAACATCACTGTTCTAGAGATCTGCATGGAGGAATGAGACAAAATACCAGCCACAGTGCATGCAAACCTGGTGAAGACCTAGAAGAAACGTTTATTTTTTAATATACTCAGGTTGTATTTGCTGCATGATCTGAAACATTTAAGTGTGGCAATTAAACCAATTAGGTGTTAGCCTTCAGAGGTAATTTATTAACAAAAAGAGTTTACCTGCATGTAATTTCATCTCAGAATAAACCAGCTTTTCTATAGAAACCTCCAGGAAAATTAGTGAGCACAGCCTTAAGGAGAATAATAATCACACCAGGCAGGGTTTAATTATTGTTTAACAATAATTATTGTTTAACAATAATTAAACAATAAGCTTAGAACATCTTTCAAGACCCTACATCATGAGAAAACTGTGGCACATCTGCAAACATACCAGAACATAGCTGTCCCCCTAAACTGACTGGGAGAACCTTTGATCAGATGGGACAGAAAAAATGATGAAAGATGAGGGAAAGATGGATGGAGATTTAACTAATTATAGAGTGATCTTAAAAGAAAACCTGTTACGGGTTGCAGAACACTTCAGACTGTGATGGGTGTTCACATTCCAGCAGGACAACAACCAAAAAGATGTCAGAGCTACAATAGAAACGTTTAGATTAAAGTATATGTCTATGTTTTAGAATGGTCCAGTCAAAGTCCAAACCTAAATCCAAACTTATGGCAAAGCCAAAAGTTGTGATGCTTAAAGACACAATTCATCCAGTCTATCTGACCTTAACAGACAGTGATAATGTTGTTAGATATAACAGAATATATGCTATGAGCTCACCAGAAGGTGAAAAAAGTCAAAAAAGTTCCTTTTGTTACTTTTGTGACATCTTTCATTTTCTCAGGCTGCTGAACAATGAGTGCTCGCCTCAGTGCTGCCCCCTATGGTACATAAAAAGGAACATTATGCAATAAAGACAAGTTAGTCAATTGTCACTTCATTTTATAAAGTGAAAATAACTTTCTAAGTGGTAAGAAAGGGGAAAAAGTATTGGACATCCACTTTTGACATTAAAAAATTGTGAAAAAGGCAGATATTTACGACAGCTTTTTAAGTTTGTTGTCTGTGAGTTTTCATTCATTCAATACAGAAATATCGACAACTTATCAAAATACTGAATTTGTTCTCATGAAGGATTCGGTAGACCCAAATTAATCCGTCTCACAGTCAATTAAAACCAAACTGTCTCTGTTTGTCACTGGTGGGAGTGAGATGCACACTTGGATATTGTTTGGGGTAAAGCATGTGAGTAAATTTATACCACCTCCCTTCTTCCATGCCCAGTAAAACAGCTTCCTTTTAGCTTTCTGGATTGTTTCAAGACAGTTGAACCAACATAGTAAACTGTGATTTTACTAGAGCAATGATCCAATCCTATCTTAAGTGTTGCAGTGGACGGTGAAATGTGGTTGCTGAGGAGGAACATTAAAAAGCCATTTATTACCCTTGAAGAACCTAAGATTTAAAAGGACTGATGTAAATGGGACAAGGAAAACCATAAAAGAGCCAGCAATCATAGTTTTCCCGATCTTCTTTGTTGATGCCGAAGTTCACTAGAGGAAAAAAAGCAAGATGTTTTTTGCTCTTGTGTTTGTTTTTCCTACGGCTAAAGCTGCAATTATTATTTATGCTTATCTTAAACTGTGTAGCCACTTAAAATGGATAGTTTGTTTTTGGTATTGTTCTCACATTACACTAAACAGGCTGGGCTTGCTGCTGAACTATGGTGGTCACATGGTGGTCAGTGTTTGATTAACACAATTAAACAGATCTATGTACAATGATGATCAAAGCTATTAGCCTAACAATAAATGTTTTTCTAAAACTAAATTTTGAGAATGGTTTTAATTGTTTATCCCAAGACTAAATTTGTTAAGTCATTTTCCTAGTAATCATTTTTATCCTTTAATAATGTTTCTTCTCCATAATGAAACTGAATTAATTACAGTGAAAGTAAATAAACCAGTGGGATGAAGAACTATTCTTTCTTCTTTAGTTTTCCACTGTGCTTTGTTACACAGAAAGGCAATACATATTAGTAAATTTCCCTAAATTTGGTTACAGTACACAGCATACACACTATTTTGTTGCCACATAATAACGGATCATTTTCAGTTAACTTCTTTTACCTTTTTTAACAGAATTCTCCATGAATACTGAATAAGAGACTAAGCCTCCTCTAGAGTTTTACATAATTAGTTTTTATTTAGTGGTTTTGAAGCTTATATTATTTTCCATAACTCTTTCCACTTTGGCCTCATCTTAATTTACATCAAAGCTGACATATAGTTTAGTTTATTGCTACCACGACTCTGCGAATGTTTTTCTAAGTATGGTAAGTGCATTATGGGTTAACTTAAATCAATAAATTTTCTTCATTAATCGCACATTTGAATATCAAACAAAAGAGAAACCCTTTGAGGAGTTGCTAATCTTGTTTTGCTAGATTTTACTCTGATTAGTGGTGTCTTAACATTAAACACAAAGTAGCCACATTTATTCATTTATTTACAGTGCACATGCGGTGGAATATCAAGATGCCACTGTAAAGGAGTAAAAGGCAACAGGGTAAGTTTAGTTTGTTGCTTTGCCTAACATGCACCATACTGTATAAATGCATGTTTTCTTTGGATTTAAATTTACTAGGTACTACTACTTATTTTACACTTAAAGGAATTTGTTTAATTTTTATTTATTTTCCAGGGTATATGTGGAAGTAAGTCATATTTACTATCTGGAACTTATAGTGTGTGGGAACAAAGGAAAAGGAACATATGAAAGTGTTTCAGTCTTGGTATGTAGAAACACCTTCTGTTTGATTTGAATCTGACATAAATCAGCAAGGACTTCAAGACAAATGTTTTATACTTTCAGTTTTATTTACAGCTTTTTATTATTTGTACAGCTAATAACCTTTAGATTTGCATATGGAGTTGATAATTTCAACACTTTTATAACACATAACGTCATGTTTCACCAAGTTTCAAGGTAACATTAACAAACATGCAAATGTATGTAAAGGCTTTTTTCCATCAGTAAAAAGAGTTAGAAATTGGAATTTGTATGTTTGACATTTCTCTTTCTTACAGATACACAGGGAGAGAAAGGTTTTCCAGGAGATCCAGGTCTTCCAGGACCAGAGGGGCATCCAGGATTATTGGGTCAACCTGGACTAATGGGACCAGAGGTAGAATTTCAGCCACACTCATTATTCTCCCTGCTTATATTGCATTTTGTTGTCACTCTACATTGTAAATACCCTTAGCCACAGATGGTGAGAAATTTCAATGCATTTTGTAATACGTTTAGCAACACATGTTGGATCTCTAAGATGAACTATGGATTGCATTCTTTGAAAGGGAAATCATGGGCCTGACCGACCAATGGGACCTTAACTTTCCACAAACCCTTTGTCCACACTAAAACCAATCACAGGAATCATCTTCACTATAGTAGAAAGTCAAACATAAACCTTGTTTAAACTAAACAATGATAATTTTTATACATTTTTCCAACAACATCATTTTCTCACAGGGAGACACTGGACTTCTAGGTGTTCCAGGAAATCCTGGTCTGTTTGGAAAGCCGGTAAGAAGTAAACTCCAATACTTCCTGCACTGAGTAAACTTTACTACCTTTACAATATTTGGGCATCAATGTTGTACATTTATTCCAAATAACACCGCAGCTGATGGGAGCCTCACCAAGGCCCTGGAGGGCCTTAGGTCACTTAACAGCAAAATGAAAGATCATTCTGGAGTTGACACCACAATGTGGGATGGGTTTGGAGAAATGTTTGGTAAATATAAACAATTAGTGTTGTCTATCCTTATGTCAATAGCAGTCTTTGCAGCTATTCTCACATTGTGTGGATGTTGATGTATTCCGTGTATAAGAGCTTTGTGCACTCGCATAATAACCTCTGCTATTCAGCCAGTCAAAACAGAAATGTCAGAGATGTATGCCCTCCTGAGACCTGAGGAGACAGAAGGAGCCAGTGATGATGATGATGATGACCAGGAAGAAGAAGAGACTTCTCTGCATTTCCCTGATCTGTATCCTGACCCTGACGACAATTAGTTGTATACAGTAAACTTAAAGACCTCCTGCTACTTTTTTAATGACATGTACAGATAAAACACACCATGATGTCTTAACTGAAAATCTGAGAAGAAAAGGTTAATGATTGATGTATCAAGTGTTTAAAACATTTATAAAGAGGAGGAAAATGTTAGGGTTAATTAATGATTATATATGTTTTAACTTTAATAGAAGTGAAGCTTGCTGTTCAGAGTGATTATATCTTATATGTACAAGAGCTGCAAGATAGAGACAGGATGTTCTAGATCATTCTGTCAGTGCAGCTGTTTCTAATCTTATGAGTGTGCATCTCTCCCTATTTTGTGCTTGGAACATTCTGTAACCAGGGCCTCTTCTCTTATCAATAAAAGGCAGAGAGAGCAGGGGCTGTTTCAGAGTGTTGGTGGAGGATTGTAACTGAGCAGCCTCTGAAACACTCTCACCTGCAGGTTAAAATGAACTAACTTCTCTGTGTCTTTCTTTGTGCAGAAATGTGAAAGTGTTTGGTGTTTAAACCTAACATAAATGGTCCTTCGAGCCGGATGCCAAGATGCTTGACGATCCCAGTGGGTGAGTGAGATTCCAGACAAATCTGTGGCCACAGTACTAATACCCTTTCCGGGACTGGTCCCTCCCTGACAGGCTGGGGTCTGACGGCTGACGGTACTCCCGAGGACACAGAGAACCAGTGAGTAGGTCTTTCATTTAAAAGGAATGAGTGATGAAATGCAAATGATCTAAAATAGTACAGTATAGAGAAACCCTGACAATTCTAGACACTATCAGGTGAACTAAAATAGACAGTTAAATTCCGCAGGAGGGTAGACTCCCTTAGTTGAAATAGACTAATTAAACTCTACACAGGACGGCGGAGTCCTCTGTTGAACTAAAATAGACAGTTAAATTCCGCAGGAGGGTAGACTCCCTTAGTTGAAATAGACTAATTAAACTCTACACAGGACGGCGGAGTCCTCTGTTATGTTTTTGTGAAAGTAATTACAGTAAGAGTAAAACGCGTAAAAAAGTGTGACTGAAAAACGTGTGGAAGAGTGAATGGAATCGTAATGACCATTAGGTCCTTACCTTTCATATAAACTGAAAACAGATAGTAAATGGTGAGCCTTTGTGGATGCTTGTAGGCAAGAAAATCCCACCTGAACAGGGTTGAAGTGGATTTTACCACAACTGACTTCTTGATCACCATCCTGTTTTCAAATACATAAATCCAGTATTTAGAATACACCAGGTATTAAAAAACATACTGGATCTAAATCTAGTTCAAAATGGGAAAGGGGCAAAGTAAAGAGAAACAAAGTAAACTAATTGACTTAGAAGGGGAGGTAAAGTTTATGGAAAACTATGTAAAAGGAGCAGGTATGATCTGTCATAGATGGAATAAAAAATAAAAAACATGGGTTTTTGGGCAAATTAGATACAAAGGATGTCTTAAAATTACAAGGGGATCTAAAATTAGCAATAATGAAAACTAAAAAGAGAAAAATAACAAAGAACAATGGGGGAAGAACAGAGAAAAAGCTCTGATTTAACAGAAATATGTACACGATGGCATAAAAATACGGATTTTCAGGTAACTTAATTATCACTGAAATCCTAAAACTACACGGGGATCTTAAACTGGAGATTATGCATTTAAAAGATTCAAGAGACAATAAAAAACCTTGCCAGATTATAATTTCAAAGGGGACTTTTCAGTCCCTGAGTGCTCACAGTTGATAAACAGATTAAAACAAAAAGATGAATTAAAAAAAAAAACAACAACAATAAGAGCAGCTTTTAACTGACATAGCCATAATACTGAGGCCTTAAGAAAAGCACAGGAAAAAACTTTCAGCTTAACTGAAAACAAATAAAGGGGGGGGGCGGACTGCCACCCATCCCAGTTTAGAATACCAAGGTAGCCCCAAATTATAAAGACTAAGAGGTGGTTTTAGAGGACGTGGTAAAAGAAGTTAAAAGAGGAGGTGACAATGTGGACAACATGGAAACTGTCCAACTGGACAACCCAGTGAACAATGACTAGAGTTGTTAAAGAAGTAATCTGAGAGTAAAAGATTTTGTAGGCAAGCATTAGTGAGAAACAGGTGCTTTAAAAATCATTCTATGGTGTTATACTACCAACAATATCATGATAAAATGCAAAAGATTCATTTTACAGGGAAATAATTCCATATTTGGCTCAGATTGTGTGCATTCTTGATTTTTCCTCTTTGAGAGAAGTTAAATTTCAGCTCTGTGAAACGACCTTGACAAAGAGATGCAGCTGCCTGAAAACAAAGATAAAACTTCTGCAAACAGCAGAAGCCTGTCTCTGCTGAAAGGTCTGAAAAAATTGTAACTCTACCCTGCATGTGTCAAACTCAAGGTCCGCGGGCCAAAACCGGACCCCAGAAGTTTAGTGATTCTCTAGAAGTAGAGCCTTTTAATATGGTGATTGTGTGCTTGAATGTTATTTTGTCAATCAATAAGCAGTTTTGTTTACATTCTGCCACAATCTGCCTTTTGAAAATGTTTTGAATCTTGCTCTTTATGTATAAAAAAAAAGAAAGAAAAGAAAAATTGGCTAAAGTCTGCAGACACAAAATGAACTTGGATTGAAGCTCTAACTAAGTTTATTTAATCTGAGATCTTCTCCAAATGCAACAGTATATGTCAGTCTACATGAGATACTAACAACTTCACCTACTGATATAATATAAAGATGTGAGTGAATATGTGAAACAAACAATGATGAAAGTTTTTCAACAGGTGATGCTCACCCAGGAGGAAGACAGTGTTCCTAGGAAATGCAGCTCATTCATTAACAATCATTTTTTCTCCTATAGGTGGACGTTTTGCTGATTAATCATAGGCTGGATCTATGAAACATTATGTGCACAGAACAAATGACCAAGGTTCTGACTGACTTATGAACCTCACCGACCTGACAATGATAACATGACACCCAACAGATAACACCTTTAAGGTGGATCCACTAAGACCACCTTATTGATTCTTGGTGAATAAAAAAAAAAGAATTGAAGCGTTCAAAACAGACCTTGTGGAAACAAAAGGGGTTATGAGGAAACAATGTGCATTTTAAGAATAATAGAAGTCAAATTATGTTCAAATCTTTGCAAATAAAAATTACTCTGACAGAGAAATAAGTAAGCAGTGTGTGAATGTGTGTGAATGGGAATGACTGATTTCATTGTAATGCATCTTTGAGGGACATTAAAAGCGCTAATAAAGGTCTGATGTTCTGATGATCTTTGCCAAATTTATATCTTAATAAGGTTTCCAGAATCTTTTCCGAAAAATCATATAAAGATAGCAAAGGTTCTACCTGTATTAAAAATACTGATAACTATAGGAAAGTTCATAGATCTGTCTTCAATTTTTCCTAATTCTTTTACAAACAGGTTATTTAAACTTTCATGTGGCCAAATGTCTGTGTTTGACTTTCTGTTTTTGTGAAATAAATGTCTGTTTCATGTTATGTAAAAATTAGAGTCCTCAACATTACCATAATAATATTAGGTCAGTTCTCTATGGTAAAACAAAAAGATTTTAACAGATGTTTAGACTTTTTCCAGTCAGGTTCAAAATGATTGAATTAGACTCAAACTTAACATAAGATTAAATTAACCTTAACAGAATTACTGGACTGGACTGAAATAGAGAAAACTTGAGTTAATTGAAACAAACTTTAGTTACTTGAATTAAATACAAAGCTGACTGAAACTGTATGTTGTATCTATAAAACTGGGTAAAACAAACTAAGATTATAAGATATAATATGCCCTTCATTTTTTGTGTTCATCAGTGAGTGAGTTTTTATTTTTTATTTTTAATAAGAACTAAACCAAACATTATCTGAAGAAATAGCAAAAAGCCGAAAAGACTTAAAAGATACCCCTCTGACAGATGGAGAAACATTATTTGTAGACGGGTCTTCCAAAAAAGATGAGAAAGGTAAAACAAAAACCGGATATGCTGTAGTAACTCTTGATAAAGTACTGAAAGCAGAAGCACTCCCTTCACACTACTCAGCGCAAGCTGCTGAGTTAGTAGCCTTAACTGAAGCATGCAAATTAATGACAGGAAAAAGTGCAACAATATACACTGATAGCCAGTATGCATATGCAACAACGCATACTTTTGCACAACATTGGAAAAATAGGGGTATGATTACCTCCACTGGAAAACCTGTAACACATGCAGCACTATTAACAGAGCTATTGCAAGCAGTCCAACTGCCAAAAAAGCTTGCAATATGCAAATGTGCGGCACACACCACAGGAACAGACACTGTGACTAAAGGCAACGCCTTTGCTGATAAAACTGCTAAAGCAGCTGCAGAACAACAACCAAGTAGTCTTCTCCTAGTAACAATAGAACTAAAAGATGAAACATTACTGGAAATGCAACAACAATCACCCCAAAATGAAATACAAACCTGGCTAAAAAAGGGAGCTCAACTTAAAGAAGGAATATACACCTGACCAGAAAATAAACCTATCCTACCAAAAAACCTATACAAATGGGCAGCAATATCGAGTCATGGAGTTTCTCATGTCTCGAGAGGAGGAATGGTAGGATTAGTGAACAAAATATATACAACATATGGATTTAATTCTTATTCAAAAAAAATTTTTGTAGAACATGTTTGATCTGTGCTAAATACAATGCACAAGGGAACTTCAGACTAAGTGGGAAGGTCCCTATCAGGTGTTGTTGACCACTGGAACTGCAATTAAGATTGCAGAAAGAAACTCATGGATCCATCTGACACATTGTAAAAGAATAATAGAACATGACTAAAATAAGTTTCTTAATAGCAGTGTATATTCTAACCATCATAATTTGTGTTGTGGTCATAGCATTGTGGTATCTGCTGTAGCATTGTGACTTTTCAACAAACCTACAGAGAAAAGTCCGGCTACAAAGGGAATTGTAATTATAGTTTACAATTGTCTCAAACCGGTGAAGATCTCCACAACTCTGTTTAAAGGTGCTTAGGAAAGGTTCCAATCTATAAGTAAGATGTACACCCCCACACACAAGAAAATAGTGCTAGTAGCTGGAATAATCTCAGTGGTAATTGTAGGAGCTATTTTACTATGGGAACGTTTTTACGAAGAAAGAAAAGATTTGAGTAAAAGACAAATAAATGTTAATTCCTGCCCAAATGATGTAAGCATCAGAACCACAAAACTATGTGTACCAGTACAAAAAACCACTACAGTAAAAATACCCTGGGGAACGCTTGGAACAGCACGTGATGGCGCAAACAAACATGCCGCATTGTATAAGAAGTGGGAGTGGTATTTGACCTATGGAGATGTGCAATGGTGGAGTTGGAAATACTTAGTAGCAGAAACAGGACAGGACTGGTCTGATTGGTCCACAGGTCCAGCAATTAAATGGAGAAGACAATTGACCCTGATAAAAGATGGAGGAGGTCTAACCTTGACTGTAATCTCCCCCAACAACACGGGATGTACAGACTTTGTGGCGGCACCATATGTAGATTCTAGCCAAGGCCAATATTACTGGCAGATTCAAATATGCGTTAAAAACATTACTGAGCCACTTGCGGTAATACGGCATGATGCAGCCACACCTGAAAACAAAACAAACAAATGGCATATGGGGCTAAAACTATTAGTGGAGTTCAAGACAGAACCAGTAACCCCAGATGACTGGTTCAAAATATCTACAGGAATATCTAAAATAGATAACAACTGGCTTTTAATGGCAGAACAGGCTGCCCAGGCAGCAAAAACAGATTGTGTAGTATGCATGGGAGCCAGACCCCTGCTACAAGTGGTTCCCTCAACGTTGACAGAAGAATGTCTAGTGGAAGTAATGAACAGCACAAGACTCTCAACAAATTGTACAATGTGGGATAATGTTTATCCCTTAACTACAGCTGAAAAACAAAAACCGATGTTTTCAAATAAGGTTGCTCCAGGAAATTTTTCCTGTATAAACCGAACAGGTGTGGGATCAAACATAAGCAGACTCAATAAAGATCAATGTCACTCCATCATAGCAGTAGGTGTCAGCTTTAAACCTAAAGCACGCAGCGACATCTGGTGGTGGTGTGGAGACGATAAACTGTATGACAGGTTGCCATACAACACAACTGGATTGTGTGCATCAGTGTCATTAATATTTCCCGTGTCTGTTATTCCACTCTCAGTGGCAGATTTGTTGGGTACAGTAGCCAGCATATTTCCACACACCTGGAAAAATAGAGAAAAAAGATCAGGATGGAGTAAAGACGACCCTACTTATATAGATAGCATAGGAATACCAAGAGGAGTTCCTGATGAATATAAATTAGCAGATCAAGTAGCAGCAGGTTTTGAATCCACCATATGCTGGTGGTGCACAATAAATAAAAATGTTGACAGAATAAATTACATCCATTACAATGTGCAACGACTAGGAAATAAAACTGAAGAAGGATTCTCAGCCATCCATGAACAATTGTCAGCTACCTCTTTAATGGCTTTCCAAAATAGAATTGCTGTCGATATGCTCTTAGCTGAAAAAGGTGGAGTATGTTCAATATTTGGGCATCAATGTTGTACATTTATTCCAAATAACACCGCAGCTGATGGGAGCCTCACCAAGGCCCTGGAGGGCCTTAGGTCACTTAACAGCAAAATGAAAGATCATTCTGGAGTTGACACCACAATGTGGGATGGGTTTGGAGAAATGTTTGGTAAATATAAACAATTAGTGTTGTCTATCCTTATGTCAATAGCAGTCTTTGCAGCTATTCTCACATTGTGTGGATGTTGATGTATTCCGTGTATAAGAGCTTTGTGCACTCGCATAATAACCTCTGCTATTCAGCCAGTCAAAACAGAAATGTCAGAGATGTATGCCCTCCTGAGACCTGAGGAGACAGAAGGAGCCAGTGATGATGATGATGATGACCAGGAAGAAGAAGAGACTTCTCTGCATTTCCCTGATCTGTATCCTGACCCTGACGACAATTAGTTGTATACAGTAAACTTAAAGACCTCCTGCTACTTTTTTAATGACATGTACAGATAAAACACACCATGATGTCTTAACTGAAAATCTGAGAAGAAAAGGTTAATGATTGATGTATCAAGTGTTTAAAACATTTATAAAGAGGAGGAAAATGTTAGGGTTAATTAATGATTATATATGTTTTAACTTTAATAGAAGTGAAGCTTGCTGTTCAGAGTGATTATATCTTATATGTACAAGAGCTGCAAGATAGAGACAGGATGTTCTAGATCATTCTGTCAGTGCAGCTGTTTCTAATCTTATGAGTGTGCATCTCTCCCTATTTTGTGCTTGGAACATTCTGTAACCAGGGCCTCTTCTCTTATCAATAAAAGGCAGAGAGAGCAGGGGCTGTTTCAGAGTGTTGGTGGAGGATTGTAACTGAGCAGCCTCTGAAACACTCTCACCTGCAGGTTAAAATGAACTAACTTCTCTGTGTCTTTCTTTGTGCAGAAATGTGAAAGTGTTTGGTGTTTAAACCTAACAATGATTATTCATAATTTGTGTTTATTTTTGTTTTACTTTATAGGGAACTTCAGGTCAGCCTGGTTATAAGGTAATAAAATGTATGGCATGCTGTTGTAAGCTCTAGGCTTAATCCTTTTTTATTCAAGAAAGGTGAAACAGCAAATTTGCTACAGAATAATTATCTTTAAGGAGGTGGAAGTTCTGGAAGCATCATAAAAAGAAAACAACATGATGCAGCACAATTACAGTCACTGCTTTCCCCTGCTCCCTGAGCTAATTTTGTATCAGGTCCATATGAGACCAATAATTTTTTATCCCTTTTTATCACACAAGTCTGTGTTTCCAGTTTGTGCAGTAATGCACTGGTTAATCCTAAGACTAATTGCAATTATAAAAACTTTATTGTAAAGTGCTGAGTGACTTTATAAAGATAATCAAATAGTAATATATGCTAAAATAGGGGATCTATAAGACTGCAGTTCATATCCTAATCGCCTGTTTTATCTGTGGTCTCATATATATTTAAGTAATAGTTGCTGTCTGTCAACATGCCAGGGCATTAAATGACAGCAGTCCTGTAATGTTCCTTTCCTGCATTACACAACGACCGTTCTGGGAAATAAACCACATTCAATATATTCAAGATTGTGAGTTTAACACTGTCTTAGACCCCACATAGGGGCACTTAAAATCCTAATATGTCTTGTCTTGTCTTAGAATCACCAGAGGTGGACAGAAATGGAAGATAAAAAATGTTTCTAATACGTTTTTCTTTTACAACTAAAAAAATAAAAACTGGAGATCAGATGCATAAAGTTTAATATTAAACTGGCACTGTGATTATCATGTCAGGGTTATTCTCAAGCAACAGCCTGTTTGATGCCAGTGCCACAAGGACCACAAGGAAAAGATAGAATTCTGGTAAACATACAATACTAATTATGTGTAAATCAAAAAATGTTTTCCTTGCATCTCAGGGTTTACCAGGGGTTTCCAGGTTTACCAGGAGAAGACGGTGACATTGGTCTTGTATGCTATCTATCTATCTATCTATCTATCTATCTATCTATCTATCTATCTATCTATCTATCTATCTATCTATCTATCTATCTATCTATCTATCTATCTATCTATCTATCTATCTATCTATCTATCTATCTATCTATCTATCTATCTATCTATCTATCTATCTATCTATCTATCTATCTATCTATCTATCTATCTATCTATCTATCTATCTATCTATCTATCTATCTATCTATCTATCTATCTATCTATCTATCTATCTATCTATCTATCTATCTATCTATCTATCTATCTATCTATCTATCTATCTATCTATCTATCTATCTATCTATCTATCTATCTATCTATCTATCTATGATCATTCTAACTTCTCTATTCCAGGGCTCTCCAGGTGATCTAGGAGCTCCAGGATTCAAGGCAATGCTGGAGACTTTTTTATCTGATATGCATGTTCTGTATAAGGACAAAATTGTCAGTACCATTCTTTGTATTGACAATAAAAAAAACAAAAACCACATCTGCAGAATCTTTTGTTTGTAATCCTTTCTTCATTATCAATTTTCGTTCCACCAGTGAAAGACTAAACTTCTATCCCCTTGTGGTTTTGGTTTCTAGTACCACTGCAGTGCTCACTTATCTGTATAAACACAATGTAAACTTTCACACTCCCATCTCATAGATGTGTGCGATATCTATGGTGATAGGATTCTTTTTATCTTGGAAGGCACATCGTTTTATGGCTGTTTGTGATTATAGAGCACAGTACCTAAATGTAGGAATGAATGGTGTTTGTAAGATGTGGTTGTTTATAACACAAATTAAAATATCCACATCCATCCCACAGGGCCAAGAAGGAGCCCCATGAACTCAAGGACCAAAGGTAATATCTTTTTTAATGCTTTATTCTGAGTCAGACTTTAGTCAGACATCACTAAACTTAATGTATGGGATGTAGGATATGTGAGGGACACCAGGCCCACCTGGACCTCCAGGCACTATTAAGGCGTTTTTCACTGGGAGTCTTTCATTAATGGTAAAGTAAAAGTCAGTTTCTACAAAACATTAATGTAATGCAAAGTGCTGTTTTTTTTTTGTATGAATTAACAGAATGTCTCTGTTGGACTGATAAAGTCTGAGAAATTGCAGATGCACATGATGAAACAGTTTTGTCAGTGTTGTAATTATGAATGTGAATATATTATTTAATATTGATACTTTAATATTTTATTAAATAATATTTCGGTGTGTTAAGGGTTGTCCTGTACAAGCTCAATAAGGCGGTGGTATTAGGACAAAATTGAAAGGGATAAGCCAAGCTTTGACATTATTGAACAACAAAACTCTGCACACATATGGAATGAATTCACACAATTTCTTAAAATACAAGAATTTATTAACAAAAATAAGTCAACTCAAAGTCAAACATATTTCAATCAAGTAAGTAAGTAAGTAAGTAAAATTTATTTTATATAGCACCTCTCAAGACATGGATCACAAAGTGCTTCACAACACTAATACAAAGTACAATTGGAATAATATATTTATAAATGTAAAATAGAAGATAAGATAAAATCAAAAATAAACTAACCTAACGCAAGCCTAAAAAGATGAGTTTTTAGCTGTTTTTTAAAAGACACCACCGAATCCGCAGTCCTTATACATAAGGGGATAGAGTTCCAGAGTCGGGGAGCTACTGTTGCAAAAGCTCCATCACCCTTAGTTTTCAGCCTTGTGTGATGTACAGCCAGTAGGACTTTATCGCATGACCTCAGAGACCTGGGGGCAATGTACGGATACAAGAGTTCACTGATATAAGTTGGGGTTTGGCCATGAAGACCTCTATAAGTCAGGACCAGAATCTTAAACTGAGCTCTGAAATTAATGGGGAGCCAGTGCAGCTGGATGAGTAACGGTGTGGAGTGGGAATACTTTGAAGATTTTGTCAGAAGTCTAGCAGCAGCATTCTGAACAACCTGGAGACGTTCCAGGGAGTTTTTGCTAAGACAGGTAAATAAAGCATTACAGTAATCAAAACGTGAGAAAATGAATGCATGGATAGCAATCTCAAGTTCAGAACGTGACACAATGGGACTTAACTAACAAGGTTACGTAAATGATAACAACAAGAGTGAACCAGAGATTTGATGTGGGTATCTAAGGAGAAAGCAGAGTCAAAGGTTACACCAAGGTTCCTGATGGAAGATTTAGCAAATTTGCCAAGAGGACCAAGAGCTTCCATTATCCTGGGTATAAATCTATCAGGGGCACAAACAATGACTTCAATCAACAAACTCTTTACTATGCTAAAACAATCCAACTAAACTACCAAGCAGAATGAAAGAATAAGGAAGACTAATGGTCTATGTACAATATAAACAAGTTGATTAAAGATGGTTGAAACCATGACCGAAAGAGTGATGTAACATTACCATGCAATGTTCATGTTTGAGAACCAAGGATTATCTTGAAGAATCTGGAAGTGAAGTTAAGTTAGTCTTGGAACCAACTTAAGCAATAATTGGTATACCTTTAGAAAACACAATGCAACATCAGATAAAACATTATTTCAATAAAATAATATTTTAAAGAATGATTTGCTGAATAAAACCAACCTTGTGGATGACCAATTCTCAACGGTGTTTAATTAGCTGCCTTTAGTTATTAAAATAATATTTAAAGAAATATTATTAAGGAAATAGTAAAATAATATTTAAAGGAATATTATTTCGAATAAGAACCAAATCTTTCTGGAGGAATGGGGCTTAATGATGTTTACTTAGTTTTCAAGTTTAGTAAAATAATATTTAGGGAAATATTTTCTAGATTGAAAACTAACAACCGTTTTGGGTAAATGATCTTAGCAGGCAACCATGTGTTCTTAGCTGTTAGCGGTTAAAGCTAACAAAATATGCTTATACCTTATCAGAATCAAACACATGCCTTTAAAATACCGTTAATATAAGGGTTAAAATGCATAAGCGTGGACGGCGCGTTATGGCCGATTTTCTGTGTTTAAAATCACCTTTAATTAAAGTTTGTCTTAACTTAAAAAAAAAAAACACAAACACAGAACACCTTAACTGAGCACATGTGCTGAGCAGATAATCTGCTATTACAGCTGTAACCGCGGTGATGCGGTCCCACTGTCCTTCCTTCAGACCGGGAAAACTGCTCCACTCGGCGTCGTAGAGACAGGGTCTCTGCTGGGAACTCTCTGGAACACAGCTTGCTTCTGTAGACCACAGAGAGAAAGTCAAGCCACGCTTGTACCTTAATTACCCCTGTTCATTAATGAATACCGGATACACAAACAGCAATTCATTCCTACTTAACTTGGTGCATGTGATCGCGTGATCGTATGACACTCTTGGATCCAGTTTGGAGAGTTATGTCTGTTTGCCAGGAATATTTCCTACAGGCATTAAGCACTAACTTCAGTTCTATGTGTTCATTAGGGTGTAAAATGAGACAAAGGAGATGTAGGAGACAAAGGATGCAGAGGAGATCCTGTAAGCTTCTCTTTGAAATTCACAAAACAGAAAGTCTCTGGCCATAGAACTTCAAAAGTATACAATTGTTTCAAAGGGATATTTTTTTTAATTTATTTTTGACCTTGCTCAATCTTTACTTAGGGAGATCCCGGTGGCAGCTACCACACAAAAGGGCAACAGGGAGACAGAGGAAACCCAGGTCCAGAAGTAAGAATAAAAATTTTAATACATGTCTTTCTCCATACATGTAGCCTGTTGTTGACCACACTTTGTATTTTAGCACTGTCACACCTCAGAATAGAAGAAAAAAATATGATCAACAGAGGGCAGTAGTGCAGCATTAGCCTTGTTATTCAGTTCAGCTGCTGGAGCAGTAGCTAGACCCGCTGCCTAGATTAGATTACAAACGTTTTATTAATCTGTTACATGTCTGGTTGTTTTGTATCGGGTTTTCACAAATTTATATCATCGTGATTTCATAAATAGCAAAATGCTGAAAGGTGTGGTGTGAAGTTTTGTACAACTGAGGTTAGAACCTGGTAAAGATGAGATCTTGTATGTGATACACCTGTATGATTTATAGGGACTGTACTTTCTTTTACCATAACTGTATTTCTTCCCCTTGATAATCATCCAACAAACCATGACACAAATATGAGCAGGTGTTTAACTTGACTGCAGCTACAAAATATTACCTAGGTTCTATGCACAACCACATGTGATATGAAAATGCTTTGGAATACATTGAGAAAGGCCTGTATTTTAATGGACAAAACAACTTAAGCACATTTGAAAGAAGTTCTGCATTTAAATTACAATGTAAATTATGTTGGCTATGCTTTTTGCTGTATTGCTAAACAAAACTGTTCAATATAAGAATAAAATGCAACGTTTCAGAGTCTTGCTAAGCAAAAGTATGGCTTATTAAGTCGATGTCGTTATGCAAAATTGTATTTACAGGGAAAGCCAGGAAATGACGGTGAACCTGGAAAACGTGGATTCGGGGTAATCTCTGATGTAGTTAATGCATGAAAGGACATTTTACTGTTTAATCTGTGTTTTGCACGTTTTGATTACAATGCAATTCTGCTTAGGGAAGACCTGGGCCTAAAGGTGATTCCAGATATCCAGGTGCACAAAGAAGAATGGTTAGTCAGCATTCATCCATCCTTCTATCCATGCATCCATCCATTCATCCAATTCATTTTGATTGCATCCTGTATTTTAGGGTGAGAAGGGAAACAGGGGTCCACCTGCAAAGGTGAGTTTGCACTAATATAATTGTATGTGTATATCTAGTATTTAGTGATTCTCATTTTTTTATACCATCATGCTCTTTACAACATTAAAAACTAGGTTACCACAGGAGGTTGGCTTTTAACAAAAAAAAATAATAAAATCTGTTCTATTTTTAGAAAGAAAACTTTCAAAGTTCCAAGGTTTTTCCTTCCAAAATACTGAATTCATTATGTTGAATGATAGATAACGATCAATGATGTTTCTGTATGATACTTAAAACTTCATAAATAATGCTTGATGTATTGTACAAAAATCTTTTTTAGGTGTTATAGGGTTTCCAGGGACCACTGGACCTCCAGGTTTGTGTGATGTAGTAATTGTCACATTCAAAATATATTCTTCTTCTCATATTGCTTTTATATAGGTTGTGAATTTGGGATTTATGTACCAGGTGAAATTGTTTCCCTAGGCCTCCCAGGGCACAAGGGAAATCTTGGGGATCCTGGTCGTAAATATACAGGACATCCCGGGCTAGATGGTGATACTGGTGATCAAGGGCCTCCTGGAGACCAAGGCCCACCTGGGCCCTATATAAACAGAAGTAAGTAAAACATGTTAATCTTAAAAACAACACATGTGCTCTGAGTAATATTGAGAAACTTAGAAAACATGCAATAGTGGCCAACCTTCCCAGGAGTGACCAGCCTACCAAAATTACTCCAAGAGTGGATCAACGACACATCCAAGAGGTGAACAAAGAACCCTGAACAACATTTAAATCGCTGCTCAAGCATACTTTGGTTTTGCAACAGGAAGATAATGTGAAGGGCACCAGCAAGTCCACCTCTGAATTGCCCATAAAACATTAAATTAAGGTTTTGTAGTGGCCTAGACAAATTCTGGACTGAAGGAATCTTGCATGACAATATTTTGTAATTTTATTTTTAAAAAAGGACAATTTTTGTTTTTTTCTTCACACAATAGAATATACTATTATGACAAAAATGGCAGGAATATTTAACCATTTTAGTAGCACTTTTGCATGGGCTTTTTTGGGTTCCAAGGGTCCTAAGTGTCAGAGCGTGGGGTTTTGCTTTGTGTTTTTTGCCTGCTGCTTACTCTGTTTAGCCTCTAGATGCCGCCAGAGCTGCCACTGCCAGAGGGCGACAGGTGCAGTCTGTTAACCGCTCATCAGGAGGTGCTTAAAGAGGCTGGGCAGTCAGCACTCCAGTGCCTGAGAATTTCTGCAGATGACAGGAGTCTGTCTTGTACTGGAAGTCTGAGGTGTACAGAGTGAAGAGGAATGGTGAGAGTACAGTCCCCTGTGGGGCTCCTGTGCTGCTAACTACCTGGTTAGACACACAACCCTTCAGTCTCACAAACTGTGGTCTGTTTGTCAGGTAGTATTTGATCTAGGAGATTGTTGAGGCATCCACCTGAGTCTTCTGGAGTTTCTGACACAGCAAATCAGGTTAAATTGTGTTAAATGCCCTGGAGAAATCAAGGAACATGATCCTCACAGTGCTGCTGGCTTTGTCCAGATGATAGTGGGTCTGTTGAAGCAGGTGTATAATGGCATCTTCAACTCCACGGCGATAAGCAAACTAATGGAGGTCCTGATAGTTCATTGTTTGCTTACTCAGGTGGGCCAACAGGAGTCTCTCTAGGACCTTTATGATGTGGGATGTAAGGGCAACAGGTCTATAGTCATTGAGGACTGATGAGTGAGTTTTATTTGGTACCGGAACAAGACAAGAGGTCTTCCACAACACTGGAACCTTCTTCTGGGCCAGGCTAAGGTTGAAGAGGTGCTGCAGAATCCCACAGAGCTGCTCTCCACAGGCCTTCAGGACTATAGGGCTGACACAATCTGGACCTGCAGGCTTTCAGTCTTTTCAGTTGTCTCTTCACCTGACTTCTTGAGACTCACACGTGGAAGGAGGAGGCAAAGGGAGCATCAGCATCTTCTGATCTGGTTGAAGGCAAACATGTAGAAGCAGAAGGGTCCATGGATGGCATGGAAGAACAGACATTTGAGGTGTTACTGGACAGCTATGGGTCCTGTGGGTCAAAGGAGTGGGATGTCTTTTTGGACATGAGCAGGAGAGGAAGATGCTGGGCTTGTTTCTAAACTACCTATTGAAGAATGCATTAAGTTCATTGGCGCTGTCCAGACATCCATCGGTCTGATATTCCTTCTGCTTGAAGCCTATGATCTTCTTCATCCTTGACCACACATCTCTTATATTGTTTTGCTGGAGCTTGCTCTCCAGCTTCTTCTTGAACACCTCCTTGCTGTGTCTTATCTTGACTTTAAGTTGCTTCTGTATACTCCTTAATAATTCACTGTCTCCCTCTCTGAAGGCTCTTTTTTTCTTGTTAAGCAGGTCCTTCTATTTACTGGAGATCCAGGGTTTGTTATTGGGGAAGCATCTCACCATTCTGGTGGCGATAGTGTTAAGTTTATATAGTCGGTCACACACTCAGGCATGGCGTTTATGTCCTTTCCATGTACAGTGCATCCCAGTCTGTAGCCTCAAAGCAACTTTGCAGGGCTTCTTCAGCTTCCTGTGACCATTTTCTCACAGTTCTCTTTATTACAGGTTGTCTCTGAACAAGGGGCTTATATTCGAGCAGAGAAAACCAAGATTGTGATCTGATTTGCCAAAAGGAGGTCTGACTTTAGAGAAGTATGAGTACTTGACATTTGCATAAAACAAATCTAATGTTTTGTTTTCTCTGGTAGAGCAGCTGACAAACTGCTGAAAATTTGCAAGTGTAGCAGAGAGTGATGCATGGTTAAAATCACCAGATATTGCCACAAACGCATTGTGGTGTTTTGTTTCTGAAGCTTATCAACAGCTGAGCTGATGGCATCACTTGCAGTGTTGGCAACAGCTAAAGCTGGAACATATACTGTTGACAAGATAACACTGGTGAACTCTCTGGGTAAATAATATGGATTGAAACTTATTGCTAACAGTTCAATATCTGGACTGCAGAGACGACACTTCACAGTAACATGTCCTGGACTACACCATCTGTTGTTCACAAGTACTGCCAGTCCACGTCCTTTGCAATTGCCACTCCTCTTTAAATCTCTGTCTGCTCGTATGGTCAGAAAGCCTGGCAGAGAGACGGTGGAGTCGGGGATATGATCCTGCCACCATGTCTCAGTGAAACACATAATGCTGCATTCCAGATACTCTGGCTGGGTCCTTTGTAGGGCTTGGAGTTTATCCAACGTGTTTCCTGATCTCACATTGCCCATCAGAATCGATGGAAGAGATGGTTTGAACTTCCTCCTCTTTCTTCTCTTTGCTCCTGCTCTGCATCCACGGCCCCTCCTTTTCAATTCATCAGGGATTTGGGGTTGTAGTTGAAGCATTTTTTTAGCTTTTGAGATATAAACCATGATGCTGCCACCACCATGTTTGACAGTGGGGATGGTGTGTTCAGGTTGATGAGCTGTGTTGCTTTTACGCCAAACATTTCGTTTTGCATTGTGGCCAAACAATTGGATTTTGGTTTCATCTGACCAGAGCACCTTCTTCCACGTTTGGTGTGTCTCCCAGGTGGCTTCTGGCAAACTTTAAACAAGTCTTTTTATGGATATCATTGAGAAATGGCTTTCTTCTTGCCACTCTTCCATAAAGGCCAGATTTGTGCAGTGTACGACTGATTGTTGTCCTATGGACAGACTCTCCCACCTCCACTGTAGATCTCTGCAGTTCATCCAGAGTGATCATGGGCCTCTTGGCTGCATCTCTGATCAGTCTTCTCCTTGTTAAAGATTAAAGTTTAGAGGGACGGCCGGGTCTTGGTTGATTTGCAGTGGTCTGATCCTCCTTCCATTTCAATATGATTGCTTGCACAGTGCTCCTTGGGATGTTTAAAGCTTGGGAAATCTTTTTGTATCCAAATCCGGCATTAAACGTCTCCACAGTATCTCGGACCTGCCTGGTGTGTTCCTTGGTCTTCATGATGCTCTCTGCGCTTTGAACAGAACCCTGAGACTAT
Organism: Girardinichthys multiradiatus; assembly: GCF_021462225.1. Classification (NCBI taxonomy): domain Eukaryota; kingdom Metazoa; phylum Chordata; class Actinopteri; order Cyprinodontiformes; family Goodeidae; genus Girardinichthys; species Girardinichthys multiradiatus. The sequence goes on from NC_061799.1 coordinate 22,313,498, forward strand.
CACAGAGCAGGTGCAATTATACGGAGACTTGATTACACACAGGTGGATTCTATTTATCATCATCAGGCATTTGGGACAACTTTGGATCATTCAGAGATCCTCACTGAACTTCTGGAGTGAGTTTGCTGCACTGAAAGTAAAGGGGCTGAATAATATTGCACACCCCACTTTTCAGTTTTTTATTTGTTAAAAAAGTTTAACACATCCAATAAATTTCATTCCACTTCATGATTGTGTCCCACTTGTTGTTGATTCTTCACAAAAAATTTGAATTTTATATCTTTATGTTTGAAGCCTGAAATGTGGCAAGAGGTTGACCAGTTCAAGGGGGCCGAGTACTTTCGCAAGGCACTGTATATATATATTTCCTGATAATTGTTTTTTTTGGGACATTTGGTCACCATGGAAATGGGGTTGTTTTCTATATTGCCAAAAGCTTTGGGTCAAACCACCAAATCAAGGAATTCCGGTCTTACAATCACTTCCTGGGCTGCAGGTGTAGCCATGGAAGTGACGTTTGTTGTAGAGAACCTTGACTGGTCTGCACTGGTCCTGACTTCAACCTGCAATTCTGGTTTTCTCATCCAACTATGAACACACTTGTAAACCTTGTGGAAGATGTTTACAGATAGTTAAAGTTGCTATTAACAAATGGTTAATAGCCACTTTTCTACTGAAAGCCCCAGGATGTGTTTTAATAGGAATCCCAGTTCAACATATAAATAATACATGATAAGCACCTTTAGATTTATACATGCATCTCAGCTTGGACCTCTGCTTTACTTGTACTGCCATACTTGCACATTGATCACCTGCACTGTTGTACCGCTCTCGCATCTTATACTGCTCTACATACTGCTCTACATTTACTCTCACTCACTTAAAACTGTGCACATATATTTATATTTATATTGTAGCTATGTTTATAATGTTTAATTTGAGTACTGTATTGCACCGACTACGCCAAAACAAATTCCTTGTATGTCCAAAAACGTACTTGGCAATAAAAGGTTGTTGATTCTGATTTTGATAAAGTTGATTAATTCTTTCCATTAATCCTTAACTAGCACTGGATTCATAAGCAGGTAAAATTGTAATAATTATATTACATTTAATTTTTTACCAACCTGCATCTGGCCAGAGTTGCTGCTTTACAACTGCTTGATTCTTTCACAATAATTACTAAACACTGATTAACACACTACAAAACATGTTTTTATTGAACAACAATGTATTAGAATAAAAAAAAACTGATAATCAGTCCAGAATTACATACATACATTGATACCTTGACTGTCTGATCATAAGCAAATATTTATATAAAGTAGAAGATTCATAGAGAGTAGAGCAGAGAATGGCAGGATCACTGAGCCTCTGGGAGGCTGCATCCAAACCTAGGAAAGATTTATCATTTGCTCAAATTTATAGGAAAAAAAGTCAATTTAAAATGATTTTGTGTTCATGTAAGTACATGTTTTGATTGTGATATTCAGGTAATAAAGTTCAGCCTGGTCCCCCAGGGATTATAGGTTGGGTTTTACCTTTGTACATCTGTGGACATTTACGCTCTACAGCAATTCTTTAGGTTTTTGTTTTTTAATTAAAAATTAAGTTTGTTTTTATTATTTTCTTTAAAACAAAGAGATCTAAGGTAACAGATTAATTTAGCAAGTAAACACCTGAAATTATGAGGGGGGTACTTTTTCTGCTCTATAGATTCTTACCATTATTGACTAAATTATTGGTTAAGTAATTAATTATTACATCCATTAGGGTGACAATGGCCATGGAGACTCTGGTCGTCTGGGTCTTCCAGGACCATCTGGTGAAAATGGAGCTCCAGGGCCTGCAGGTGATCCTGGAATGCCTGGTCTTCCAAGAAATCCTGGATTGATAGGCAAACATGGGCCTCCTGGAGAAAAAGGTAATTATAACTAAGTACTAAAAGTTTAGAATTACAATAATGATAAGGATTTCTTGATCCAGACACTGTATGAATTACAGACAATTTCCATATTATTGTATGGTTCCTATAGGAAGAAAGGGTTTTGTTGGCCCTCCAGGGCTTACTGGTAGCAAAGATTTATGTAACTGTTTACCTGGACTAGAAGGATTACCAGGACCTGATGATTATCCAGGACATACAGGTGAATCAATTATTGACATGTAATATCCTTTAATGGAACATTTAGAAGAAGGAAATGTGTAAAATGTAATGGATATGCAAGAGATTTGGTTTATAATTTTCTTCCCTTTAATTTAATATTTTCCATTAATCTATAAACATGTTGTTCTCCATTGATTCCCCAAGGAGCCCGCAAGGAGCTAATGGCTTGCCAGGAGAAAGGGAAATGTAGGTTTACCTGAGTTTGGTTTGCCTGGCCGTCTAGGTGATGTCACGATGTGGTTTTGGATCGGACCAAAGTGCAGACAAGAGCTCGGCAGGATCATCTTTGTAATTCAATTACAGCGCTACTGCTACTGCACTCATTTTGCCTTTTCTTTAAAACGTTTTTTGTTTGCGACAGTTTTATAGGCCGGAATGAGACAATTTACCATTGTCTGCCTTTGTCAATACACATGTGTTACTGTGCACTTGCAAAAAATCCTGCTGATTTGGCAAGAAATTGTACTAATTAAGCCTTAAAACATTTAAGACTTATTTAGTATTTCTATTTTTCACAAAATACAGTACCCAACTAGAAAATATTAAAAATTACATTCTATAATGTTTATATTTTACTCACTTAGGGATTGTTTTTTAGACAGGTGGTAATTATTAACAGTATTTAAACGATGTAATGCCAATAAAGAGATCATTTTCTGCATGCCATTTTTTTATTTTCTATCAAAAACAAACTTGTTGGTTGAATGGAAATATATTGTAATCTAAATCTGTCAAAGGTGTGACTAATTTGGGGCTTAACTGTAGTTTCACTTAGCATACAACAAATCTTTAAACCAGAAGCACTGCAAGGAAAACTTATAAAAGATGCACACCATTTATGTTTATTTATTCACTAAACAATTAGTTCCTTTATAAAAGAAAATAGCTTTATTACTTATTAAGAATACTTATATTAATTTTGTTTTGGGCTTTTTTCTGCAACATAGGGCCTCCTGGGTATGCTGGTCCACCTGCCTTGTTTGTTACAAGGAGACCAGGACCAACAGGGGAAAGGGGACTTCCAGGTCTACCTGGACTTCATGATGAAACAGGACAACCATGGTTGTCCTGAAAAGAAGGGACTTGTGTCACAGGGCCCAAAGGTGATCCCTGGCAATCCAGAAAATAGAGGTGAGTATGTTAGAGAATATATGTTATCTACACAATACCAGGGTTTAAAGGAGACAGAGGAGATCCAGGTTTTTTAGGAAACTCATGTTATAGTGGGCCTAGAGGAGATCCAGGCCCTCAAGGACCACATGTAAGTAATTATAACATTTGCTACAGACAAAATGTTTTAACAATAAATTTGTAATAATGAATATTGAACATTGCATTCTGTTGTTGTTTAGCTTCTGAAAATGATTCAAATGTGTAAATTTATGTAACTGGAAATGTTACATAAATGCATCTTTTATTTTTTAAAAGAGGCAAGAATTCATTGCAAAAGTTTTCTGTGTACACTGCTACTTGTGTGTGTTTATGTAAGAAGTGGTAAATCAAAGTCTCACTGCAGGACTCAAAGTCTAATCTTTGACTTTTTGTGTCCCCTATACCTTTTAAGGGTCCACCTGGTATGCCCGGATTCCCAAGACCAAGTGGGGATCCTGGTCTCTCCGGAATTCATGGCCCTCTCGGTAATCTATCATCTTTCAACTGCAAACAAAAGTGTTATCTATCACTGCAAAAGAATACTGGAGCACAACTGATTTATGTTTCAACAACAGTGATGAAATGCCTAGAATACTGGAGACAAAGAAAAATAAGTTTTATCAGACTTCAGTTCGCTTTAGTCTGCAATATCTACTTAAGTGGTATTTATGCCGGAGGTTGTGAGCACAACCTAATTCTTTGAAACTATTGCAATGTTCTACGTAAAAAGTTGAAAAAGGAGATCCTAGACAAGGGAAAAGCTGGACTGCCAGGTTTGTTCCTGTGTGTATTTGTTCCATGTTACATGAGCCTGTGGCACATTCAGATTGTAGAGTCGGAATTTGGCATAAACATAACTGAAGCATGGATCCATCCTAGCATGTAGCAATGTAATGCTGTGGGGGATATTTTTTTAGGACAATTTTGGTCCCTTAGCTTAACTGAGCGTTGTTTAACCACCTCAGCCTACCTCAGTGACATAGCTGACTATGTCCATTCCTTTAAGACCACAGTGCACCCATCTTCTAATGGCTACTTCCAGAAGAATGAGGCACCATGACACAAACCATCTCAAACTAATTTCTTGAACATGATAATGAACTCACTGTTTTTCAATTACCTCCATAGTAACAAGATCTCAATTCAGCATAGCAAATCTGGAACATGTTGGAACTGGGGAATTGGATCATATACAGATGTGCAGCAAGCAAATCTGCAGCAACTGTGTTCTATCATGTCAATATATGGACCAAAATCTTTGAGCAATGTTTCTATAGCGTTGTTAAATCTACAGTATATCATCATATTTAGTTGGAAAGGTAAAAGGGGGTCCAACCTTTTACTATCAAGGCAACGTAATGAAATGGCCAGTGAATATATTCTGGCTCTTAAATCCTCTCTTCTGCTTTTTTTCCTCTTTGTTTTCTTTTCAGTATAGGTTTAACTGTGAGAAATTGCACAAACATTCATAGAAAATCCTTAAAGCTCAAACCTAAAAAAATATTTAAAGTTAAAGAGTTAAAGTTGCCTGTATTACATGTGATACTTAAATATGCTCTTTAGGTCAAATAGGCATACCAGGAATCACTGGCCAAAAGGGACTGAGAGGTTTGCCTGGGAGAGCAACAGCATGTTATACTGATGGTTTCCTGATTGCCAGACACAGTCAGAGCATTAAGGTCTCTGACTGCCCTAATGGCACAACTCTCATCTAATCTGGATATTCCCTCCTTTTCATCAATGGAAATGAGAGAGCTCATGGCAAGAACCTAGGTATTAAGATAAGGATCATCAATCCAGAAATAATGTGTATTTTATTGATTATAGTAATCTGTGTCTTTACTTGGATCACAATAAAACATTTCTCTAAGGTTTTTTCCTAAACTCTCAGGCACAATGGGAAGCTGTCTCCTTCGTTTCTCCACCATGCTCTTCCTGTTCTGTGACACAGAAAGTACCTGCCCCTATGCTTCTCGCAATGACTACTCATACTGGCTGTCCACTGATAAGCCCATGCCTGCCAGCATGGTTGCCATCACAGCTGATAAACTTTCCCCCCACATCAGCAGGTCAGACAACAGTATGCACATGCACTCCCTTCCGCATTATTCAGAAGATGTTTATTTAAAGTATATACAATGTACAACGAGAGGTTTGTATACACAATAAAAAGACACAAAACCTTTGGGTTCTTATTGAATTCTATTATATCAGACTAAACCTTTCCTGTTTTAGATCAGCTATGATGACCTAATTTATTCCTATTTCCTAAACGACAAAATATTAAGAGAAAGAATTCTTCATTACTTTATTTATTATTTTTTCAAAGACATGCATTTGCATAAATTTCCTTAGCATTTGATAGAACTGCCTTTCAGATCTAGAGGTCGTTGGGGACTGGGGTCAGGGCAGGGGGTCGGGGTCCTGGTCGGGGTCGCTCAGGTTCAGGCACGAGCCCGGGCTAACACGGACCAGGTTCAGGTGCTGGGGCGGTCTGCCTGTCTCCACCCCCAGAGGGAAGGGGACCACCTCCTGCATCCAGGGGCTGGTTTCCCCTATGGTGTATCGGTATCGGCACCTGGACTTGGGAGTATAGAGTATGTATGGGGAGTGTGAGTGAGTGTACAACGTCCATTGTTGTTTGCCTTTATGTTGGGTGCGTGGCTGTGAGTGTTTTCATGTGTATGCATGAGGGTGGGAATGTGTGATTGTGATTGTGTGTGCTTGTTTTTTGTGTCAGGTTGGGTCTTGGACTGTTCCCTCTTCTGGATCAGTTTAGGCCCCCCATCAAATTTGGGGCCTATTTCCTCCCTGCCACACTACCTGCCAGTGGTTGGTGTCTCTCCTCGCAGGTGTACTTGTGTTTCTCAGTGTCCGGGGCTGAGTGCTTTGGTGTGTGCAGGCTCACTCCCGGTGGCTGCTTACCGGGGCCTGGACCCCTGGGCTCAGTCGGGCCTCTGCTTAGGGAGTGATATGTCCCAGGATCTCGGGTCTCTGGGTCCATGGCTGGATCTGCTCGGCTGTAGATGGCTGCCGGCGGGGCGTGTGGGCTCGTCGCTGCAGCTCCATGGGGCTTCTGGGGGTTACGGTAGGTCCGGCGGTGGTTCTCCTTGGGTTCCGTATGATCTGGGGGGCCTTTGGATGTCTGTGGCTTGGATCTCCTCGGTATCTGTCCCGGGTCCAGGGGTACAGGTCTGTGGCTCCTCACTCTCGCTATTGCATATTTTTATGGAGAAACCTTGTATACACAAGCGCGCACACACTCAGACCCACAGGTCTTTAGATTCAGGTGTTAACAAATACACAAATGTTCTATATTGACCCGGATTTACCACTAAATACATCTTGCATTCATAAGTACCATGCAATGTTTGGTAAAAAAGCTGTTAACATGAACATTTCTGCAGGTGTAGAAGCAAGCAGGGTGTTATCTTGTATTCTATTTATCCTTATTTCTTTCCTCCATTGTTTTCTCCTTTTCTCCCCTTTTCCTTTTTGCTTCACCTCTCTCTCGTTTGTGCTTTATATTTTCTTTCTCCGTGTCCATAACAATTTAAACAATCCGAAAGCAGTTTCTAAAAGTTTATTTTATAAATATCAAGCAGAGCCTTAAAGCATTAGCTGTAATGCTCCACTTGTGAAAGTAAATCTGTTGGGCTTTTTTCTTGGTACTCAGACAACAATTCTGAGGGCTACTCTGTCAGGCAGGACACGGTAAAAAAACAAAAGAAGAATTTTGGCCCATTCCTCCTTATCAAACTGGTGTAACTGAGTCAGGTTTGTCTGACTGTCTAACCTTTTTTGCAGTGCCCACAAATTTCCCATGAGACCTAGATCGGGCCTTTGTGATCAAGCCTCTAAAACATTGACTTTGTTTTCAATAACTCACTTTGTAACTAATTTGATAGAATGGATATGGTGATTGTCCATTTGAAAAAATACATTTTTATTCTCAAAATGTTATGATGGTCAACACTTGAATTTTTATTTAATCAGACCACAAGGTGGTACACTTGCAAACGGTAGTCTGTTTCTTTGTTGCCTTTTGGATTTTTTCCTTGCAGAGGGGCTTTCCAGACCATTTTGGTTTCGGACTTGTTGAACTATGGATAATGACTCACTTTTTCTAAACTTAAGCCATTATGTTTTCAATTTCATTTGCTTTTGCTTCATTGTTTATTCACGCATTTCACACCAAAACACATTTATCTCTGGGACACAGAATCCACTTATTTTCTTAACAATTTACATGCTATCACAACTTGGCATAATCCTATGAAGTAAAACCTCCAGGGATCTTGTAACTTGTACTAAAGGATGAACCAGACTTGTTGAGGTCCGCATTTCTCCTTCCGTCATCTTGCCTTATTTGTGTTTTTTATTTTCCTCTGTTGTCACACAAAGAAGGAATGTATTTAAGGTCTTGTTTAAAATACATCAAATGTCCCTCCATTTCATTAAAATGTTGTCAATTTTCAGAAGTTTAAAAGCTATAACATCTTCATCTAGGCTTCACAAATTATTTAAGGGCATAGTACTTATAGGGCCTGATCTTCAAAGGTTTCGCATGTACAAAACCACACGCAAACCTGTTTGTGTCCGCAAAGCTGATCTACAAACCAGGTGCTAATTGGATTGTGTGTCTAAAATCAGCGGAATAGCGGACACAAATCTTTTAGCATGTTTGCCTTCATAAATATGTAAAACGCATAATAATGACCCAAACACGCAAATTTATGGGAGGGGGATATGCAAGACCACCTGCAATGCGATTTATCAAACCTGAAATGGATTGCAGGTGCTGTTTTTGCGATGAGATTTAGCAAGTTTGAAATGCAGGTGCTAACTGGAATGCAAAAATGTCTGCTGTCACTTTGGCAAGAAGGAAGCATAGATTGCAGAGGCAAACCTCTAATTAATTCATTAACAGACATATTTGTCTTTTTTATTGTTAATATTGATTGGCCAATTTGTAAGCTGAAACCGTTGCGAGTTAAGCCGAGCAACATCGTTAACAATCTGTGCAGATGCAGTACTGACCGGCTGCCGCGTGTGCGCACTGAGGCCAGAGGGTGTGCACTACTCAGGACACAGCTCTACCCTGCTGGGCAATGGCCTGTTATCCAATATTTTTATTAAAGGCAAAGCAGAATGTAGTGTTTGCTTCACTGGGTCAGTCTGAACATAAAGCATCTGCTCGCAGAACAACTTCAAACTCAGCCTTCTGTATCTGCAATTAAACACTAAAAAGCACCCAGCGCAAATGAACATAGAGGGGGAATAATCTTGTCAGGGCAGAGGCTGCAATGAGAAGCCTGCTGCTGTGAATAGCGAAGACAAAATTTACCTTACTCTAGCAGTCCAGAAAAGTAGCAGAAGAATGGAACAGAAGGAAAAAATCAGCAACTGGATCATTTGTTTCAAGCAACACAGCTTTTCTTCGCTTTTCCTCTTGTTCCAATGGTGGCAATAGCAGCCAGCCAGTAGCACATGCAATTTTCTCATTTAAATAGGGCGGTTTGCACCTCTTTTGCACCTACTATCAATTACATGCGCAATCTTTGAAAATCACATACAATATGCCCTCTCATTGCATTTTTTTTGTTTTGTACAAGCAATTTAGCGGCCCCTACTTGGGATTTCTGAAGATCAGGGCCTTGGTGTATGTAAACGTCTGACTGTAAAGTAAGTAATGAATAAATGTCAGCATATTCTCTCTGTTTCATTAGCATTGCAAGTAGTAAACAGGAGTAATTAAGGTAATCCTATCGAACAGTAACCTTTCAGTCTCATTTTATCTCAGACAATGAGGATCAAATGTTTGTGTGTTAATACAGTTTTATTTGAGAACTTCTTTCATCTCATCACAGCTCCCTGTTTGCATTCATGATTTAGGTGCTAAGTTTGTGAAACAACCTCCAAAATATTAGCGATCCATAGCCAGAACACTCAGACACCTGAATATCCCAGGGGCTGGGAGGCCCTATGGACTGGTTATTCAGTTATCTTGGTAAGAAAGAGAGCATTTTAGCTCTTGGATTTCTTGATCTCAATAAAAACCATATTCTGCTTTCTTTTTATTATTACATCTTCCAGCAAACAGGAGTTGTAGCAGAAGGATCCTCCCAACACCTGACGTCTCCTGGGTCATGCATGGAAAATTTCCGCCAAGTGCCTTTTATTGAGTGTCATGGCAGAGGGACCTGTAATTACTATCCTGATTCCTACAGTTATGGGTAGCCTCCCTTGACCCAAACAACATGTTTCGGTAAATGTTTTATTAGTGATGGGTATATTAATATAACTCTTTGAATAATATATTTAGCCATGTATTCTGATAATCTCAGAAGAATTCCAAGTTGTTTTCTTGTTTTGTACCACAAAACATTGATTCAATTATCCATGTTACTAAGCTTTCACTAATCAAACCACTATTTCTTGTTCATTATTCCTGTGTTTCAAACAATGTTTTTTTCCCACTCCTGTAGCAAACCAGTTCTCCAGGATTTGTGAAAGGATTTGCTCTAAAGAGAGTCATCAGCATCGAGTACGCAGAAAACTAAAACAATGGCAAAGATGTAGTCTAGAGAAGATGTTTAAAATCACAATGTGTAAAAGTAAATATTAATATATAGACATTATGCAAACACACTGAATCTTAAAGCTCTTATAGGCTTCAGCACAAGGTTGCTGTTACAATTTGTGTTTTGTTTAGATTTGTTCTCAATTTAAATATTTATAACCTTTCTTTTTTATTATCTTTGTATCATTTTGGTAATACAAACAGGGCATTTGTCACAAAGCAAACCTAAACTTTGACCATTTATATCATATTTGTAATTTCCACATTATGTCAATTGATTTTTAGCATTTTTGTTTCTTTCAATAACATCTGTACAATTTTAATTTAAACAAAAATTTATAATGATAAAAAATTTTATCATTTCCAAATTTCTGGTCTGAATTCCTTAATATTCCAGCTGAGATTGTTTTAGTTGGTGGGTTTCTGCTCATTCGGAAATGTTAGTATTTTCCATACCTTTTTATAGATTCATGAAAATGAAAGATTTATTTTACTACTGATCAAAATATCAGATGTAATTCGATGTTTGAATTTCAGTCTTAAGCTTTTATAATTTATGTGTGTGCTAATAATCCCATTTTGAATCTTTGTTTTTTTGATGGATGTGTATTTATTAATATACTATTTTACCCAGCCCTTTTCATATGTATTTCCTCACAAATATATTTGCGACAAACATTTACTTAAAGAAATGTGTATTTTTTTTTAGATAGTTTTTTTGTCCTTCTAATTCCTGGCTCCAAGCAGGTAGTGATGGCAAACTTCCGGCATGATGATGCTAATGAAGTTAGGCATGAGCAGTGAGCAGTAGAGAACTCTGTTAGTGCTGTCTAATTTTTTTAATAAATGTTTTTGTGAATATATTTGAGGTAATAAATATGAAAGAAATAAAACGGGTAAAATAGTATATTAATAAATGCACATTTGTGAAGAAAAGGAAAAAATAGAGTGAGGTTCAAATACAAAATAAGAATAATTGCATGAAGATAAATTATAACAGTTTAAAGATTGAAATTAAAATATCAAGTTATGTCTTATATAAAAGGATATTTGAGCTGATTTATTATTTAATAAATCTTTTTTTTTATTATTTGGTTGTGTTTAGTGGCACACTATTCCATTTGTTTAACCATTTATTATATAAATAACTTAACTTATTGGTTAAGTTATTTATATATTTTGTATTTATTTTGTATTTATTCTCAATTATGACAGCATTGGTGCTCCCAACTCTGATCAGTTAACACACATCACTAGAGAATGTGAGGCTAGGTGTGAAAGTGATTCTATCTTATAGAATAACAATTTACAAAAAAACAGAAAAATTAACCATTTGTAAAAACAAACATGTTGATTTATTTGGATAACTATATATATATATCCAACATTTATTTAATATAAATCCCCTAAAATAACAGCTAGATAACAGAGAAGTAATAACTTTTCATGGCATGTTTTTGCTGCCTAATTCCAGCATCATAAAGATGGAAAAGTCTTGTAAGTGCTTGATGTTAAACTCCATTGGGTCACCATAAATGACTCACATTTTCCTCTAATATCTGGATGTCATAAATATGACACACATGCTTTGGAAGTGCTGTGTTATTGAATTTCCAAGTACAAATATGAAGTAATTTATTCCCTGACTCTAGAAGTATTTATTGAATTTAGGCTTGTTGAATGGAGCAGATAAAAGATCTAACTTTATGAGTCATGCTGCCAGCAACTCTTTCCAATCTGTCTTGAAATATACCCATGGCAGAAAAAGGTTCAGTAAAAATAGTTTATATTCTTATTTTTTATGCGTAACATTTATCCTCTGATTTCAAATTTGACCTGTAACAGTACAATTTCAATGTTGTTGTAATTTTCTTGTAATATTTCTCCACACTTTTCCCCCTGAAAACTATGACTAGTAGTGTCCCAAAGAAACATTACTAAAGCATCACTCACTCATAATTTGTGATGTTGACCAATAGATGTAAAGTGTGAAAGGCAAAAGGGGAGCGTACGTTCTTAGAGACCTCTCTGTTCAAAATAGAACTACTGTTTGGCACCAAAGTTTTTCTTTGCATTGATTGTGCCGTCAGAAATAACAAACAGCCTTGTATTTTTTTTTTTTTTTTACAAATATGTCAGTAAGCACAAGGACATGCTAAAAAAGCTGAAATTGAAAATCTATCAGAATGTGACATGGCACATCAAAATCCTGCCCATTCAAACTTATGTTTCAACATCTTTGAAAGTCTGACTTGATCAAGCCAACAGTGTACTCACATGGTCTGGTGAAGACAGTTGCCGGGCTGGATGGAAAAACCTCTGGCTCTGGAGTGCTTTCTGCAGCCTTCTTAAGATAATTTAGCTCCCAACAGCGCAATTACTAATTGTTTAGGCAGTGTGTACCAGAGTTCTACACGTCAACTACAATTAGGTTAGAACGCCAATTTGTTGAAAAGTTGATGCATCCCAAGGTTGTCTTTTATTTGAAAGGCATGTGCTTTTACTTTTCCCCATCCACCTTACATGAGCTGGAGAGAGATAAACCTTTAATACTACAGGTGGGAATCACATATGAAACAGTAAATGCCAATGCAAATATTTAAAAAGTGTTGCAGGAATTTTCTGTTTATTCACGCCTACACTACTGTCTTCACATGTACAGTGCCTCACAAAAGTATTCAAACCCTTTGACCTTTTTCTTATTTTGTTATTTTACAACCATTCTCCAAATGAGACAAATGTCCAGGTAAAATAACACTGCACATCACCATGAATACACCACCCCTACTGTGAAACCTGATGGTAGTACGATCATGCTGGGAGGATGCTGTTTTTTAGCAAGGAAGGGAAGCTAGTTGCAGTTGATAGAAAGACAAATGGAGCTAAATACTGGACAATCCCAGAAGAAAACCAATTAAAGGCTGTAAAACGCTTAAAACAATGACAAAGGTTCACTCTTCAGCAGGACAACAACCCTAAAGACGCAGCCAGAGCTACTGTGAAGTAGTTTAGATCAAAGAATTGCATTCAGTGTCGTAGAATGGTCCAGTCAAAGAAAAGACCTAATACATTGCAAAGACCTAACAACATACATTGACCAAAGTGCCGTACAATTAAATATAAATACTTAACATAAAACAAATGTTGAAAATTGATGTTCAAATGTGGTCTCCATCTAATCTGACTGAGCTTGAACTACACTGCAGAGAAGAATTATGCAAAAACTGATGGTAGTTGGTAGGAGAAATACCCCAAGAGACTTGCAAGTGTAATTGCAGAGAAAAGTGGTTCTAATACTGTAACTATTGACTCAGGGGACCTACATGCATGCCACACTTTTCAGATCTTTATTGGAAAAGGCACTTGAAAATCATGTATCATTTTCTGTCCACTTAATAATTATGCACTACTTTTTTTGTATTGGTATATCACATAAAATCCCATTAAAATACATTGCAGTTTGTGATTGTACTGTGTAAAAATGTGGCAATATTTGAAGGGTTTTAATATTTTTGCAAGGCATTGTATATAAACAGTTATATTGTTTTTTTCGTTGTATTATAAACATTAAAACAACCAAACACTTTCTGTTAGTCCATGAAACAGTTACCATTTTAAGGCATGTACCGTGGCAAAATCATTATGGCCTTTGACAAATACATCTTCATTTAGATGCATCACAACTATAAAATTAAACAGAGCAGAAATTCCATCAAAGACATCACTAGAGTTAGCTCACCAGGCCTCAACTAATGATAAATTGACCTTTATGGCCTTTAGATGTCCAACTGTTTCTGCACTGTCGTTGATTTCACTATACTGGAGAGCGGGGATAATAAAATCATTGTTTCCTCCATGTTTGTGTCATTAAAGTTTTATCTTACATGAGTGCACGCAGCACTAAGCTTACAGGGATTCATTGTAAGATATATTCAAACAATTTACAGGTTACATTTAATAAAAGATCAGGATGGCCTTTACATATGCAGTCAGATTCCAGGGGTGGTTAAGTACAGACAAAGACCACGATGGTGAAAATGTCCTTATTTAGATTTTTTGTCACCCTGATAATGGCTGTCGTAAATCAGGAAGTAACGCGCTTCAGTGCATTGATGGCAAGGAACACAAAGTTGAAGAAGCTTCTGACGCATTACCTGCACTACTCACATCTTCTCCCTTTATTGGGCTTGAGCACTATAAAACTGAGATCTTGCTGTGCTGAGCATTAGTTGTAAATTTTGTGGTGTCTTGCTGGGAAAAATAATTCCACAAAGAAGAACAAAGGAGAATTTATCTTTCCCAAGATGGGCTTCATACTGTGTATTTTGGGTCTCCTGTGTTTTGCATTATGCACTGCAGAAAACAGAGAAGCCGAGGAAAGATTTGAAAGCCTGCAACTGCCACCATTGGACAAACTACATGACACTCTGGTACGGCCTTTATTTTATCTTCTTTCTAATGCAACTTCTTAATTTGGAATTCTGAGGTTTAGTACATTACTAAATAAAATAAAATTTCTTCAAAAAGCTGATTTTGGCCAACAGCTACTGTTACAATACTGTTAGCATCAAAATGTCATTTTTTATTATTTTCTGACAGTTTTTGGTTATTTGATTATTGTTCAAATGGAGGTTAAAAATTTGTCTCAAACAACTTTTCATCTCACCTTCTATTAAAATATTTACTGTACAAGCAGCTTATGTACAGATAACCAGGTAGTCCCATCTTGCTGGAGTACATGTGGAAGGATTTATCATTACAAATAGTTTTTTTGCAATGTTTTTCATGAAGTTATTGTTTTATTTTTTTACAGGAATCTGTAAACAGACTGAACCTAATCGATTTCATTCACAAACTCTCCAAATATGAAAATGGGATTGTATACCAAGAGTTCAGAGAAACAGAGAAGAATCGGAAGCGTGGAGCAGAAACTGGCTTGACAACTCGCACACCCTGCAGAATGTTCTTCTGGAAATCCTGGGCTTCCTGCTAACATTCTCATTTACTGCTCCGACTCATAAATTGAATGCCTACTTTTTTTTTCTGAATTAAAAGGTAGTTTTTTTCCCAGCCAGTGACTTAATTTAGTCCTGTTTAATATTCCCAAGGGAAAACATGGAAAATTAAGCAACATTTAAAAACTGCCACCAAAAATTAAAAACAGCATAGCACCGTCACAGCCTATGTGTGAATGTTTGTTATCACTGCAACATGTGCTGCTTTCAATTTGACATGAATGTCGTAATGCACATCTGGCTGTGAAATCCCACCATATAAGACACTACGTTGTTGCAAGGCAGAAAAAATAGCATGTCGATCCTTTTTTACAGTAGTGCTCAGCGACCAGACTAGCTACATTGGCAGTACAAGTGGGTGGTAATGTAATGTGTTGTGTTATGTGAATAAAAACACTGTAGCAACATGGTTACAAAAGCTATATATTCAGCACTATGTATGCAACAAATGAGTTTGATGAAAGACAAATTGACAGCTCTGCAAATAAACAAATTCAAACTTACAATTACTACTACATTTTTGGGTCAAATGTTTAACTGTCATGGTGGGTTAGCATCCTGCAATGAATTAGTTATTAAATTAAACATTTTATGATAAATTTGATCAAATCCTTTTGCTCAAATTTGAAATTCCATCACAATATAAAAAAAAAAAACTTTTAAAGTCAGCGCTGTTTTTGCTAATATCAATTTAGCTATATTCAAAAATAGTCAAGGGCCCTTAACAGATGGACTCACAATTTAAGTTTAGTACTGATTAACAACAAATGTCATCTCAAGCCACTTACAAAAGAAACAACCTCTTATTTATAGACAGAAATATATCTGAATCTGTTCCCCAAATTTGTGCACACAAACAAGGAATTTGACTTTGGTTCAACTTTTCTCTCAATGAAGATGTTTTAAATATAAATATATAAAAATAATTGCTGAGAAATAAAGTTCTATTTTTTTTTAAATGTGTATATATACAGTGTGATATTTAAAAGAGGAAGACAAGATGGAATTAGCCCAAGGTTATCAGAGTGAAAGCCCGTGGAAGGAAACTGTCCCTGTGGCAGCTGGCGTTTGCAAATAGCACTCTGTTAAACTTGTTGGGACTCAGCCATGGCTACAACGTGAACGGCCAGTATAGACTTTCCTGGAACTTTCAAAATAAATTGCATTAACCTACTTCCGGCACAGCCAGGAAACGGGGTAACTGCGGACTTCCTGTGATGTCACTGTCCAAATAAAACCACCGTTCTTGCTACCTCCTGTCTCTTCCACACGGCATCCAGAGGGACCGGATAGGGGGGACAAGCACGCTAATGTCTCTTTGCTGGCAAAAAGACATAAGCTCTTCAAACTGGATCCAAGGGTGTCATAAGATCACGTGATCATATGCACAAGTTAAGTACTGATGAATTACTGTTGAAAGTGTAGTGGAATTTTCTTATCAAAGTGGGAGAGAAATTTACTCATATAAAGAGCAATACCGGGCTTTGTCTTTATAAGTTTTATTCAAAGGCATTCAGTGTTTGAATGACTCTGTCACTGAGCAAGTCAGTTAAACAGAGCCATGAACACCATTTACACACAGTATTTATACCAAACATGACAGTGTTATCTCAACTTCAAAGAGTCTGTGTTTTATGGCCCTAGACCCTCCTCAGGTCAGAGGTAACAAAGTTATCTAGGAACAGACCATTGGCTCTTCCTGAGGCATCACCCTAAATGATGGGTTTAACCATTAAACCTCTGATAATGGTTTTACAGACCAACTCCTCTAGGGTAACAAAACACAGTCAGAGCATTGAAAAGAATTTTCCACAACACTCCTTTCTTCTGATTACAAGATAATCACAACTAAAAGGAAAATTCTTCAAAACCATCACCCCTCTCAGATAATCCAAAGCCATTCTACTTTGCAAACTCATCGTTCTAAGAGCTTGCTGCTCCTTGGTCAAAACAGTGAAACCTTCCTCTCTAATAATGGGCTGATTGAATTATAAGTTGTGACTGTAGGTAGTAAGTGAGCTAGATAACATACTCCAGACCAATTAGCAAGCAGATACAGATATGATCTGTTTCCACACATCCAAACCATGTTCTTAGGACACGAGTACCCATCTCTACTAGGAAAAGTACCAAGAACCCTGGTTAATTTACCTGCCTGGCCATACAACTTACTTCCATTTGGTAAAGCTGTAAGATTCAAAGTTAACACAAAGGGATCTGGGACCAAAGATCCTGAAATAGTATAAGGATCAGTTCTGACAGGACATGGTCCAGATGTATTCCTGTGGGTCAAGGCACATGAAACTGGTATAATAGTTTTGCAACCCTCTGTCTTTCCAAGAAAATAAGGTGTGTTTTCCTCCTGTGCCATACAAATATCTGTACCTATATCTGGATATCCTATTGATTCCTATTACCCCAAAATCTATAAAGAACTATAAAGAATTCCTGTAGTAGCACATATTAAATTAGGCTCACTAGAAAATCTACTAACATTTCTGCTTTACCTTACAATATAATTCCTCACCCAAGGAAAAATAACCTCCACCAGCTGGTTATGTTGCCTATCTGGAAAGAAAGTAGCTGGAATAGAAGCGGTATCAATAGGAACAAGTACTAAAAATGGTTGATCATAGCACGTGGAATCAAACAACAAACATAGCAACTATCATTTCTTATCTTCCTCACAGTTTGATGCATCAGTTGCCACCAGACATTATCAGCATGATCATGGTAGTCAGAAAAGTGATGAATCTTTCTTCGAATCAGCTGATGAGTATTATTGGCTTAATTAATCAGATTAGCCACAAATTATCTTTGCTGTACCTTTCCCCAAATGAACACAAGAGTAATAAAAATACTTGCAATACCAATCATTAGCATCAGAACAGACCATCTTCCATATAGCTGCATTGTGACCTTGAAGTGGAATGACCTTTCTTCTGGTACTGAAAGCAAACAGGTTTTTTTTTCAAAGAAAACAAATCATAAACAAAACTCAGAAATCCTGCTGCCTCTCCTGAGTGGCTTCTGCGCTTCAAGCTGCCCTGTTACCACGCTGGTACAGGTGGGCGGTCGTAGGAAGCTCCTCTAGCAATATGTTTAGAAACAGGAACTCTAACCTGCTGGAAGTTAGGCTTCCATAGTCCAACTAAACAACGGTGGAAATGAACACATTTCAAATTTGTAATAATACCATATTGAAAGATATCAAGCAATAAACATGAAAGTTAGATAAAAGCATCCGAGATTTTCTCCTCAGAGTCAGTTTTGCTGTCAAAGTGGGAGAAATAATTTGGCTGACCCTCGCTGTCCAGGCAAAGGAGCCTAGTAGCCACCAAATGTTAAGAAATTAAGGAGAATAAGCATCATGGCACATGTTTGACTGTCTCTCTGTTGCAGACGTCGCCAGTCCATCATCCAGAGAAAGGTTATATGCAAATGTGTAGAGGTCTTCCCTGTATGTTTCCTATGTGTCTCTCACTGTGGTGTGTGTGCAGTGAGGCAAATGACCTTATGATTTCTAACTTTCAGGCAATGCGATGGCCTTAAGTAGATTCGGAAATAACGTTGCACTGCCCAAGGGATTGTGCACTTGTAAGAACAAGGGCACAATGTGTTCTTCAACCACCTCTTCAATCACTCGCCAGTGATCAGCTTACAGTTCTTTGTTTTGTGGTGGTCCGTTGTCCTCACACCTTTCAGGCCGTGGATGATCCAGTTGGAAGATGACTTGTGTCCTGGAAGCCAGATTAAGCTGGAGGAGCTGGAGCTTTCCTGCAGCTTTCCTGGGTGACTAGTATGATCTGATATGGGCCATTCCAGTGCCTGGACTTCCAGTGTTTTCTCCTAGATTCTCTGACCATAATCCAGTCGCCAGGAATAAAGGACTGGAGGGTGGAAGTGGCTGTTTCCGGTAATGCAGCCTTCACCGTCTGTGAAACTTGAGAAAACACAGTGGACAGGTTTTAACAGTAAAACAACATCCTATCTTCACACAAAGATGTGGAAGAAGATTATCTTGGCAATATCCCCATGTCCAAATTAGGAGACCTGCCACACAGCACTTCAAAAGGACTAAGATTTGCCTGTGTCCTTTGTCTCAATCTCATTTAAGTGAGAACAATATGTAGAGCCTTCACAACGCTTGGCTAATATTCATTTCAAAGTCCCATTCTCAAACCTAAGTGCTTAACTACATGAACTTCATCAAAACATCCAACAAAATCAAAAGAATTGATCTTCTGACTTCACCTGATATACTAGCAGTGACCATCAGCTAAATATTCTGAATATCAAAAGGATGACATGATGTTTGTGGAAGGTCTGATTACAGGTCAATATTTCCATAGTTTCAGAATACCCAAAGAGAATTTCAAAAATGATCTATTCTGTAGAGATGTAAAATTTCACAAAAGAATCAACAGCATACTTTCAGACAGGTTTTCAGAATGTGGTCTCAGGGAGCTATGCACCATTTATATAAACAAAGCACAACGTCTCTCTCGCATTGTCACTAAGTCCTCACTGGAGGTATGAGCTACCCCTTTTCCCATGAGTGCTAAAACTTTTGGAACCCCATGTTACTTTATTCTGACATTCCCCTCTTCTGGCGCAGGGTCCAACCCATGCGACAATCCAGCAAAAAGTTTGTACAAAAATGTTCTAGTAACCAAGATCACATTACATAGAACCAAAGAAATGAATTCTGACATAACTGTGTCACTATGAATTTAACTAAAGCAACATAAAGAAAATCCAGATATTTTAACTGCAATTCAGTTCCATTAACAACAAAACACAAACTTTAGTCATTCAGTTCATCATTGTCTCACTTAGAAATTAGTCACATATCATCCTGATTTGTCTTGTATAAAGATAAGTATTAGATTAATAGAAATCTAATGTAATTTGGATGCATAAACCCTACAAATTGAATCTAATAAATAATTCCCACCAAGTATGAAGTCATGACTCAGATTCTTTATCAAAAATATATTCCTTACTTTTGGAATATCTTGAACTGTCAGCTAGCTTAATGGCACCAGGGAAAACTTTCAATCCAATAAATCCCCAATGGTTCTGCATACAAAACAATTTTTTTTTTTTTTAAGTTTTAACTATTTCATTAACCTTTTAATAGTAAAACACATAAATTTAAATGTCATGCTACATCCTTAATTATTATACAAAAAAAACGTGTTATTAAGGCAACAATCACTACAAGCATTTTGATTCTATGGTCTCTTAAACAGTGTTAAAACTCAGGAAGGGAGGTACTGAGCGTTACCATGGGAGCAAAGGTGTGAACCAACCTGGTAGGTGGGCAGAGTCAGGCAGAACTAACCTTTGATGGACAGCCTATGGGCGGGACCCACAGTTTCTTCATTCCAACCCATCTGGCCCTGTCCCAATTCCCACACTACACCCTACGCCCCTCTATGAAGTGTTTACCTTGTACAAGTGCATGTAGGGGTTGAAGTGTGCAGGTTACAAGCGTGCAAAATTGGAGAATTGGGACAGTAGAGGTTACGTCATCGACTTGCACCTCTGCACCGTAACTGCAACATCAAAAAGGGCGGGAACCAGCGCTGTTTTCACAGTCTTGCTCCTAAAAGAACTATTTAAAACTGCAACAAGCAATTGTTTTGAGGAGAAGAAAGTGCAGGAAGCGACGGAGGTTTATACACCAGACTCTCGCCGCTCAGTGTTTGTTTGAAAGGTAACTTCAGTGTTATGGCCTACTGACTGCCAAGACTCACTCTGAACCCAGTGGTTTCTTACAATGTTGAGCCTGGAACACCAGTAAAAAAATATATTTGTCGGCTTGCTGTCTAAAGTTTCCGCTGTTCTTATTAATCTGATTTGATGGCGGGTTACGATGGCGATTGTGATTGGTTTTTGCTCAGAACGTCATCTGCAGCAGTGAATTGTGGGTAATATACTTCGGCGAAGTCCGCTTCGATGCGGGATTCGCCGAAGGGCGGATGTGGGGCGCAATTGGGGCGGGGCTAAGGACCACTCTGGAGAATTGGGACACACTACGCACTCGAACCCATCAACGGGAACGCGCAATTCAGGGACACAAGGGTGGAAGTGCGAGTATTGGGACAGTGCCTTAGTGTACCTGAAACTGCAAAACTGTTAACATGCACCTACCTCAGAAACAAGCTGCTTCTTAACTCTCCTGAAAACTCAAGGTTTTAATCAATCTGGGATTTGGAAACATTATTCTAAACATGGATTATTGTTTCATGCAACATATAAACAAACATTCATTCCAACAAAACAAACACAAAACATCAAAGACAGACAAATGACCAAATTTGAAGCTTCAAGAATTAAAAGAAATTTTTAACAATCTCTTTTCAGAATATGTTTTCTCAGCCATATCTTTTAATGCTGTAATTGATCAATTTTGTTATGACAATCTTCAGGATCCTTTTTTAAGATGAGTGCACATAGTCCAAAGAGATCTCAAAGTATTTAGAAGCACAGCAACAGTTTTCTCTTAAATGAACCCAAATTTGCTGATGCTGAAACCTTTTGCCAATTCTTTGTACTGTAACTCTGCAATAATAATAACTACAATCCTGAGGGTTATTGTTATAATTCTCTTTTTGTTTGGCTCAATTTGATCCCAGCTGTATTCAAGAATTTCTCTGCTCAGGTTAAATGCAAGAAGTATTTTAAGCTGGCGTTGACATTTTATGGTATACCCAAACAAAACAAAAACCGCAGTGTTTGACTTAATCAGAAATTAAGATAAGAAGCTTGACTCCAAACTGGACTTTTTTCCACATAGTGTTTCAAAGGGAAGACATAATTTTCCTTAATTTGGCTATTTAAATTTTGAGAGTTGGGGAGAATCTTATTACTAGAACCCCTCTTTAATAATCTAAATGCTGATAAATGTTCCAATATTTTATAATTAGTAATCTGAAAGTACCCTGTGTACCTTTCTACTCCTATGTATTCTTTTAATCTTTAAACCCTAAGAAATCAAACAAGGAGACTGGAGTTTGAGCCGACCATCCTCTTATTGTTAAGAGGACATTTATTTCTTTTGTCTTTTTTTTCCCCTAAAATAAAGGATTTTACTTGTCTTTATTCTGTTATAAAAATCCTAACCTTGGTTCCAAAACAAAACTCTTCAACCCCAATCTGTGTTACCCAGAGTAGAAATTTTGAGTATTATTGCATTTCAAAGCCACCAAATTACTGGAACTCATCATTGGCTTAGATCTGTTTTAATAGGTAATGGGTCTACCTTTAATTAAGTATTATAATTTTATGGACCCAAAATCTATGGCTTACGGGCTTCAGGAGTCCAGGAACCACAGGTTGAATACTACTGCATTGAACAATGATGTTAGCTTTCTGCAGAGATTGAAGGATTGGTTAAATATCCCCAGACCTGTTAGTGTATAATTTCTGCTTGGACAATAATCAGATTTAAAATTATTAGTTCACAGCTCCTAATTTACCTCAGATCATATTTGCTCCTAACCCAGTTCATAAGAAGCTTCAGACTAACATTGTGCTAAAAAGAAAACCCAAGAACAAAACAAAAACACAGATCTGTTTTAAAATAAAGAAAAAGCATGATTAAAAATTTGGTAGTGTGGTGGGAAATAACTCCACAGTTCTGAAGGCCTTTTCTGTACAGTCTTTTAGGAAACATGAGATTAGTTAAATTTTTGTGTGGTACCACTGTCCAATCAGAATCTTTCTTACCTTCAAAAATAACCCAATTTTTCCCATTCTCATTTTAAAGGTTTATTTTACCAAGGAAAATGTGTTTAACAAAACCAATTACTCTCAAAAGTTTTAATAGTTTTAGCCAGTGATATCTTAGAAAACAACAAGTGTTTCAATATTTCTGTGCAGCACAGAACTGATTAGGTTTTCTTTCCTTCCCCAAAGGGAGAAAAAAGGAAACTGCAGAACCAAGCCTTTCATAGTTTTTGTCAGGACCTGATATAAGGTACAGTGTAAATCAACACGCTGCATGAATCAGAAAAGGGAAGAAAAAAAACTAATGTAACCTCTTCCCAGCAGCTGCTGTGAAAAACAATGAATTTGTACTTTCCACAAGCGTAAGTTAGCACTTGCGGACAAAAACTGCAACCCACTGTAAGTACTGTGTCAGAGACTGTATGAAGACCATCTGCAGTAAAACTAAGCCTGTTTTAATGAGGTCTCTACCCATTAGATTTATGGGATACAAACTCTGACAACAGAAAACAATGCCTGAAGGAGAAGCCCATCAGGTGTTACACATGCAATGGGTTTTGAAAATGTTCCTTCATGAGATCTCTCTGAGAATAACATAGAAACACATGGTTGCTGCTGAGTTTTGGAGATGTTGTAACTTCCTCTGCTTTTTAATAACTTTTAATAACTAGAATAATTGACCCTGAATATTCCACGACGAAAGAGAACTTGCTTCTCTAAAAGAATTAACTGGAAAGTATCAAATGAGCTAATTTATCACCCTTTTAAAAATACTTTTCTAACCCTAAAATAATATTTTAACCCGCTATATCTGTCAACGTCAAGCAAGCGTCACATGAGCAGCGGTTAATAAGCGTTCTTCGTTGCAGAAAATAGGAAAAGATTTATGGAAATGTGTGTGTTTGTACATTACCCACATCAGTTTCTTAATCGCTCCAGAGTCAGACTGTCATGGCACACAGTCCTCTATCAGTCCAAAAAAACCCAGGCCCTTCCCCGGTGTGTTGGTGGGACATTCACTCCTTCCTTGTCCACTTTATCTTCTCCAGGTGGGAGAAAAAACTTTGCTCCGGCCTGTTTCTCTTCTGCCCGCATAAGATGTGCTTTCAATATAAATCCAGTGTATCGCTCTTCTGGCTCTGGCAAACAGCATGGATCGTTGTCCATCTCAGTGGGTTTGGGGCCAGATTTCTTCTGAGTTTCGTTTTGGTGGAAACTCACACTGTCATTTGCAGCAAGCAGGCAGACAGGCAGGCAGGCAGACCCTCTCTCTTTCAGGCCGTGCTGAAGAAGCGTCTCTGGTGGAGTAGCCATGGGAAGGGCAGATTTCAAAAGTCCAGACTCAAAAACGCAGATGTTGCACTCATATCCCATATGTGTGTGCATGTGTGTGTGAGAGAGGCAGAAGAAAAAGTTTAGTATAAGTTCAGATTTTGCACACAGAAATATTATCAGTCAATCAGTTGTCCACCTGCCTGTCACTTCTTTCCACAACATGTACTATACTCCTTTCTAAAACAACTTTATTTTCCCATCTCTAATGTCCCTTTTCACTTTTACCTTCTTTTCGACTGATCGCAATATTTAAGACAAACGAAACTTCCTGCAGGAAAGTTTTAACTCTTTAACCCCTTAATAGATTTTTAATCTTTTTCTTATGATTTTTTTATTTTTCCCATCTCCATCCATCAACTGTTTTACTTTAAACTATTTAAACTATTTTTTTTTTACTATTTAACTTATTGACACTCAAACTTCCACGCTGTGAAAAAACAAACTTATCTTCCCAAATTAAAGCACATTTAACACAATCATCCCCACTTTTTCCTTTCATTATTTTATAAATCACAGAGTCTGGAGAAGGAGGCAACCCTGATGCCTCAAGGTTCCGGAACCATTTTTCTTTTCCTTTTTACCTGTTCAGCGGCACGTCTGCCGTCTGGCTTTTCTCCTTAAAAGGTGTAGAAAATTGCCAAAAACCACCCGCAAAACCCTGTGTTTTGCTTTATCTTATGTTACCAATAAGAACCTCCCTGTATTTCCTTTACAGGGTGACCTGGGCCTCAGCTGATGTCCTCCCTCTCGCAACTCCGGAACCTAATTAATTAGTAAGGAGATGATGGTTAATGTATAATAAAAAATAATATACATTATATCATACAGAGCAACTTCTCACCCAGATATATTTGTAGACAAATAGTTCGGATCCAATTAGCCAGAAGCCGCAGGTGGGCATGAGGACTCCCCTCCGTAAAATGGAGGTGGACTGAGGACAACGTCTCCAGGCTGGCCAGGCGTCCGTGTCCCCTCCTGCGGTTTCCTCTGGCACGTTAGATCCTGCTCGTGACGCTAAAATTGTAGTGGAATTCTCTTATCAAAGTGGGAGAGAAATGTACTCATATAAAGAGCAAAACCGGGTTTTATTCAAAGGCATTCAGTGTTTGAATGACTCTGTCACTGAGCAAGTCAGTTAAGCAAAGCCACGAACACCATTTATACACAGTATTTACACAAAACATGACAGTGTTATCTCAACTTCAAAGAGTCTGTGTTTTATGGCCCTAGACCCTCCTCAGGTCAGAGGTAACAAAGTTATCTAGGAACAGACCATCGGCTCTTCCTAGATGATGGGTTTAACCATTAAACCTCTGATAATGGTTTTACAGACCAACTCCTCTAGGGTAACAAAACACAGAGGTCAGAGGGGAGAGAGGTAAGGGAAGTTCAGAGCATTGAAAAGAATTTTCCACAACAAAAGAATCCGGTATTCATTCATAAAAGCTAAATTAAGGTATAAGCATTGCTTTACTTTCTCTCTGAGGCCTGCAGAAGCAAACTGTGCTCCAGAGTTTTCCCCACAGAGACAGGGTCTCTACAACCCGAGTCTGAAGGAAGGACAACGGCCCCGCATCACCGTGGTTACGGTAATGTGCAGTTGGTTGGCGGACAGAACGAGCCGTCTTTCATCCACAGCTACAGAGGTTAGCTGGAAGCTAACCCTTTGTTCACAGAGCTTTCTTCAAATGTCGTTGTCGCCCGGACAACTCGTCCTCAACACAATTCAAATGAGGTTAGGTTTTGGGCAGAGAGAAGGAGTTAGATTGAAATGATCTAAACGTTTTTCATTTTATGAAGTTTGGTTTTGTTTGTGTTGAACTCTGCTATCTTGGTGATAGCAGCATATCTGCAACACACGTGCTCAGCTTTGTGTTCTTTGTGTGTTTTTAAAGTTAAGACAAACTTTATTTAAAGGGTGATTTTAAACACAAAAGATTGACCATAACGCGCCGCCCGCGCTTATGCATTTTAACCCTTTTATTGAAGGTATTTTTAAAGGTGTGTGTTTGATTCTGGTGCTAAACTATCAGCTGCTTTGTTAGCTTTAACTTCTAAGGGCTTAGGACTCGTGCTTGCCTGCTAAAGAATATTTACCCAGAAAGGTTGTTAGTTTCCAAGCTAGTAAATAATAGTTCCCTAAAAATTATTTTACTAAATCTGATAACTAAGTAAACACCATTAAGCCACATTTCTCCAGAAAGATTTGTCTCTTTTCCAAAATACTTCCTTAAATGTTTTATCATCCCCTTAATAATATTTCTTTGAATATTATTTTAATAAGTAAATGCAGCTAATGAGACCCCATTGAGAATTAGTCATCCAGAAGGTTGGTTTTATTCAGCAGATCATTCTTAAAACATTATTTTATTAAAATAATATTTTATCTGATCTTGCATTGTGAATGGTTGTCTAAACATCTGCTGATTATTGCCTAAGTTAGTTCCAAGACTAACTTCACTTCACTTCACTTCCAGATTCCTCAAGATAATCCTTGGTTCTCAAACATAAACATTGCATGGTAATGTTGCATCACTCTTTTGGCCATGGTTTTCAATCATCTTTAATCAACTTGTTTATATTGTACATAGCCCATTAGTCTTCCCTATTCTGCTTGGTAGTTTAGTTGGATTGTTTTAGCATAGTAAAGAGTTTGTTGATTGAAATGTTTGACTTTGAATTGACTTAGTTTTGTTAATAAATTGTTGTATTTTAAGAAATGATGTGAATTCATTCCATGTGTGTGCAGAGTTTATGCTGTTCAATAATGTCAGAGCTTGGCTCACACCTTTCTATTTTGTCCTATTACCACCACCTTACTGGGCTGGTATTCACAGGATAACCCTTAACAGACCAAAATATTATTGATAAAATATTTAAATATTAATGTTAAATATTAAATAATATTCTCAGATTCCTAATCACAACAAACTGACCTAAAGGTAAAAGTCTAAACAGGTTGTGTCCAGGATGTGTGGGTTCTGCAGAGATGTTAGCTACCCCTTTCCTGACCATAGACCTGAAAAAACAATGCAGTCAAGTTCAGTTTATTAAAACGTTGTTTTTGGTTACATGTCTACTGCTATAAAGTCAACAATGACCCGGTAAATTCCACAGGCTACTGGGTTTTAAACTTTGGCTTTATTTTCTTCATGCAGGTAATGTTTGCATTCAACTTTATATTGTTTCAAGTGAGTAATTAAGTATAAGGCTGATTTAAAACCTTGGTTTGGTCCAGCTTTCTTTCTCCATCTTCAGTGGAGTAGTCTGAGAAACCGTAAAAGTCCTTCTTGGCTGCTCCCTTCTTCAGGGGTCGCAACAGCAAGTCATCACAATTTGCACACAGACTTGGCTGAGTTTATACGCCAGATGCCCTTCCTGACACAACCAGGATTCCAATACGGCTCCTCATACCAAAGACACAGGCTTAACCTGCTACAACACCACGGAGAGTCCATGGTGACAACCAAACACATTGCTACAGACCACACCCACCCGGGAAATGTACTGTTTTTCCATTAGGAAAACAAGTTAAGAACATCACATCAAAAACAAATAGACTCAGAAATAGTTTATTTCCAAAAGCAGTGAAGGTAATTGTCCCCCTGCAGGCAAACAATAAAGATCCCTGCTGACTATCAAACAAACCACCAGCCCATCTCAGACTGTTTCAGCATAAGCTGCACTTTATGTAAATAATAAATACTACATGCCACATTCCATGTACATACGTTCTCTATTTGTATAAGTGTTTTTAAATTTTGTAAGTGTTCTTAATTTATGTCTGTGTAATATATGTGTATCTCTGGAGCCAGATCTCAGCAAAATTTCATGATGGTGACATGACAATAAAGAATCTTGAATCTTGGTGGTGTAGTGGGCCCTCCATTACACCACTAGACTTCAAAACCGTAATGTTTACAAA
Source organism: Girardinichthys multiradiatus (assembly GCF_021462225.1). Classification (NCBI taxonomy): domain Eukaryota; kingdom Metazoa; phylum Chordata; class Actinopteri; order Cyprinodontiformes; family Goodeidae; genus Girardinichthys; species Girardinichthys multiradiatus. The sequence goes on from NC_061799.1 coordinate 22,341,412, forward strand.
TAGCAGACATTAGTCATATTTAGGAGTCCTCAAGCTCTGCTTTAGTTTAGTGCCACTTTAAAAAGTTGTGCTACAGAACATAGGTTCCTGAACATTAGTTCCACAGATAAATATCCTGAATTTGCAAAGGTTTAAAACAATGCTGTATTTATTATTATGTATACCTGACAGATTTTTTTGGTAAGAAAAGGTGTAGCAATACACCACTAATGTGAAAGACTAATGGCAACTAATAAAGATTCTAAGTCATTTAGATTCTGTTTTTGCTCCAACGTTTGTTGCCTTTTATTTAGCATTTATTGCACTGGTGTAATTTTGTTTTCAGTGGAACGTATTTAACTTTTTAAAGCAAGCTTCACACTATATAATGTTGAGTCAGTGCCTTTGCCATTGTTTTAAATGTGAATGTTCTTTTTAGGACTTTACAACACTCTTATCATTTAATATAAGCCCTTCAGAAACTTTTTATACTTGTAGTTAGTTGATTTGCAGTTGACCTTGATTGTGCATGCCTGCGATGTTTAAAGTAGATGGTCTGGCACGGAATTTGTAATCATCCGGAAATGAACAGTCAGGGTGGAAATGTTGCTGCAAAGTCCTGTTTGTCCTGCCTTTGTGAGAGACGCTGTTAAATGAGCCCCCGCAGAGAGCTGAAAACTCAGCAAGCTTTGTCGATGGCCAGCTGGACTCAGTTGACCTAGAGACATAAGTGCTTTGTCTAATCGTGCATTTGTTTTATGAAAAATCTAACAAAATTTGTAAATTTAATTTTGTCCCTAAGTTACCAGTGCTCATCTTGCCCTTTTTCTCTACTCTGATGCAGTTGTTTGATCCCCTGCAAAATAAGCAATTCATCCTCGTTCATGTAGTCAATAATGAATATCAGCAGTGTGTCTCATATTCTTCCACATGGCTGATTAACAAAGCAAGAAAATGGCTGCAAGTGTTTTTTTGGTTTTTTTTATTGGTGCCCTAATAATATGCACCTGATTTTCACAAATCAGTTCTTATCCTCTGAGTATTTATGTAATCTGTTATAAGATTATCAACCACATATAAGCGTGGCATCATATACATCTTCATACATATTGCTTATGCATTATCCTCTTTTTTGTGTATTTCTAGCTCTTGCCTGCATAACACTGTCCTGTAACATCTAATAATCTTTCACTTATAATATGTTAATGAAGCTCAGCCGAAAATAATAACCCCTTGGCATTTTTTTTTTAAATGCCTAGGTGTGCACTGTGTCTGAACTGTGCATGGATGTAAAATGAAGACAAATTTGCAAAGAACAAAGAAAATTCATCAATATATAACTGTTGGGAAAATATTTAAGGAGAAAGTCAGAACCAAAATGGATGCAGCATTTTGAAAAAGAAGCAAGATTGATGTGGTTGAAAGGGTGGACTGGGAATAGAGATTAGCAAAGTAAGAAAGCTGAGGAAGGGATGTCATGAGAGACATAAAGAGGATAAGTGAGGAGATGAGAGAGGAAATTATTTAAGCAACTGTGTTGGAGCATGACCGCTGTCAAAGCATAGCTTAACATCCTTTCTTTCCTCAGGCTACACAGATTCAACAGAACTCTTTTCCTGCTACAGGAACCACTATCAGCACATCCTGCAGATCTCATAGAGTAAATTAATAGCACATAAATGTGAGAAATACAGAGCTTGTTTTAGGACAGAAAGGGTTAGAAATCTGTGTGGGTGCAAGTGTGCAGGAGCTTCTCTATGATCTGAATATGGTGAACCAGTGGATGCAGCAGGTTTAGATTCTGCCCTATTAAAAGTGAGAGCTCATTTCATTCAGACGTTTATGATCACTCTCAGGCATTTGGATAGAAAAAATCGACCCAACTACATCAAAGGAGCATAACTGAGTCTTAATTGAACACAGGCTAATTATTTTTAATGAGCAGCACTGAACACCCTACTTCTAAGTAGGAGTTCCCTCATTCACTTCAAAGAAGCATGAGAATAAAGGAGAGAATTGGAGTCCCAGAGGCACAGACAGGCACAACAAAAAGCTTAACAGAAGGAAGACAGAGATGGAAGATGAATGTTTTTCCTGCACGCTCACAAAGCTTTAGAAGACAAACACATGTATAAGTTACTTAACAAGGATCTTTGTCATTGTATCAGTCTAGATAAATATCCATTATCCATATCCATTCACTTTTCTAGAGAAAAGAAAACAAGAAAAGAAAAAACAAGATAGTTACCCGGTGAACTGATACCATTTACACATAAAATCTAACCTCTAAAACTGTAAATTTGACAGGTTTCTGGAGAATGGATTTTTACTATCACAGAGAAGTTGTAAAATAGGCCAGCTGTGACCTTTAAAATCCCATAACACCTATGCTACAAATCTGCCATGTTAGATCAGTTGCTTTACAAGGAAAAAAAGAATATAAACTTTTGTGGAATCACAAGAATGTCAAGACTTGAGCAACGGACGAACCCAGAATGCAGACTAGCAGGCAGCATGACGGTAAGTGAAAAAAAGATTTAATGAATAAAAAACAAAAACGCACTCAGGGAGGAGGCAGGAACCAAAACAATAAACAGACAGGCAAGACAGGTAAAAACAGACTTGGGCAGGCTGGCAAGACAGGCTTGGCGTGAATAACAGGACAAGAGCATGATCTGAAAACAAGACTTGAGCATGATTTGAAAATGTTTCCACGGTGTGTGACTGAACAGGTGTGTATTTATGGAGCGTGAACCAGGTGGAGCAAGGAGACAGATTAGCTTGGAGCAGGTGAACCGAATAATGATAATTGACAGACAGAACAAAACGTGGCTGGAGCAAAACAGACTCTTGAATACAAACTAACAGAAACTAGAACAACATGAAACTAAAGCATGACCAGATCCAAAAACCAAACTTGACAAAACATGAACAAGACTAAAACATGACCAGAAAAATAAAACAGAAACATGATTCAAAACTTCAACTGTGAAATAACATATAAAGAAAAAAACCCAAACCAAACCAAACAAAGAAGGACATTTTTTTATATGGCCAAAGATATTTTCCAAGAATATAATAGAATATAATTTAGTGTTCTGAACATCTTGTCTTATGTACGATATATAAATAAATTTGCAAAGCCTCCACCAGATACACGGGGTTAAAAGCAGTTTCCATCAGCCTTCCAAAACAAAATTATTTCCCTGCTAAGAATGTACACTGCTGACACTAAGGAAGTACATAACGGGCAAAAAGACAAACCAGCCAAGTGGAGATGATGTAAATTTAATCAAAATCGTAACAATTTGACAACAAAATTATTTTCCACTTAATTTGTCACTATCAAGCTTAAACTGAGTGTCCTGAGATGCATTTCCTCTTAAACAATTATATAATTGTTTAAAAAAAAACACACAGAATGAAATAAATTATATTTCATCAAAATATGTTGTTTTAAAAAAAGTCTAAAAACAAAGGAAATTTGTGTTTCTATGTGATGAACTTCCAGGTCACCCAACGTTGTTGTAAGGGCAGACAGTAGATGGTAATAACAACTGAAAACAACAGGGATCAAACAAATACCTGAGTTTTGAGGTGATTCACACGCTGTAGTAAACCTTATGCTGGATGAGCGACTTTGGTCAGATTTCCATATGATTTCTGAAGCATTTTCAGTAAGTTGGATTTTTTTCCCTGATGGTACAACTTCAGCAGAAGGAGCGTTCCGGCTGCAAATAGCGAATACATCTTTTTTCTAACTTATGTCATTATTCAGACAAATTTAAAAAGTGATTGATTGTGTCATTCTTAGTTTGGATTGTTATTTGAAATGTTGTAGAGTGACTGCGTCTGTGTTATGTTTTCTGTTTTCCACCAGGCAGCAACACAAATTTCCCTAGGGGGGCCAGAATAAAGTTATTCTATTATTCAAAAAAAAAATAGTTCAGCCTTATATATCTGAGCCACATACACAAGTTATAAAAGATGGTAACATGAGTGCAGAGGCTAAAAAAGCAGAGATGAAAACAATTTTCCTGTTCAAAACATAAACCAGGATCTATTTATATTCCAGTTTTGATGTTTTCAATTTATGAATTTTGTTTTCCACTTGTAAATACAAAATTTTGTTGCTTTTGCACAATTATGTGACATGTCAGCAGTGCGGTCATACAGATGATGTACAAATCCACTGTTATATACATCTAAACACTCTACAAACAGCTTAAACAGAGTGGAGGACTACTTCCAGTGGATTCGTTGTCAATTTGTCAGCTTGCTGATCATCCATGGCAGTCATATCAGACATATACAGGTCCTTCTCAAAATATTAGCATATTGTGATAAAGTTCATTATTTTCCATAATGTCATGATGAAAATTTAACATTCATATATTTTAGATTCATTGCACACTAACTGAAATATTTCAGGTCTTTTATTGTCTTAATACAGATGATTTTGGCATACAGCTCATGAAAACCCAAAATTCCTATCTCACAAAATTAGCATATCATTAAAAGGGTCTCTATACGAGCTATAAACCTAATCATCTGAATCAACGAGTTAACTCTAAACACCTGCAAAAGATTCCTGAGGCCTTTAAAACTCCCAGCCTGGTTCATCACTCAAAACCCCAATCATGGGTAAGACTGCCGACCTGACTGCTGTCCAGAAGGCCACTATTGACACCCTCAAGCAAGAAGGTAAGACACAGAAAGAAATTTCTGAACGAATAGGCTGTTCCCAGAGTGCTGTATCAAGGCACCTCAGTGGGAAGTTTGTGGGAAGGAAAAAGTGTGGCAGAAAACGCTGCACAACGAGAAGAGGTGACCGGACCCTGAGGAAGATTGTGGAGAAGGGCCAATTCCAGACCTTGGGGGACCTGCGGAAGCAGTGGACTGAGTCTGGAGTAGAAACATCCGGAGCCACCGTGCACAGGCGTGTGCAGGAAATGGGCTACAGGTGCCGCATTCCCCAGGTCAAGCCACTTTTGAACCAGAAACAGTGGCAGAAGCGCCTGATCTGGGCTACAGAGAAGCAGCACTGGACTGTTGCTCAGTGGTCCAAAGTACTTTTTTCGGATGAAAGCAAATTCTGCATGTCATTCGGAAATCAAGGTGCCAGAGTCTGGAGGAAGACTGGGGAGAAGGAAATGCCAAAATGCCAGAAGTCCAGTGTCAAGTACCCACAGTCAGTGATGGTCTGGGGTGCCGTGTCAGCTGCTGGTGTTGGTCCACTGTGTTTTATCAAGGGCAGGGTCAATGCAGCTAGCTATCAGGAGATTTTGGAGCACTTCATGCTTCCATCTGCTGAAAAGCTTTATGGAGATGAAGATTTCATTTTTCAGCACGACCTGGCACCTGCTCACAGTGCCAAAACCACTGGTAAATGGTTTACTGACCATGGTATCACTGTGCTCAATTGGCCTGCCAACTCTCCTGACCTGAACCCCATAGAGAATCTGTGGGATATTGTGAAGAGAACGTTGAGAGACTCAAGACCCAACACTCTGGATGAGCTAAAGGCCACTATCGAAGCATCCTGGGCCTCCATAAGACCTCAGCAGTGCCACAGGCTGATTGCCTCCATGCCACGCCGCATTGAAGCAGTAATTTCTGCAAAAGGATTCCCGACCAAGTATTGAGTGCATAAATGTACATGATTATTTGAAGGTTGACGTTTTTTGTATTAAAAACACTTTTCTTTTATTGGTCGGATGAAATATGCTAATTTTGTGAGATAGGAATTTTGGGTTTTCATGAGCTGTATGCCAAAATTATCTGTATTAAGACAATAAAAGACCTGAAATATTTCAGTTAGTGTGCAATGAATCTAAAATATATGAATGTTAAATTTTCATTATGACATTATGGAAAATAATGAACTTTATCACAATATGCTAATATTTTGAAAATGACCTGTAGTTGGTACTTGAAAATATAATTTGTCCTTGATAGTCCAACCTGGTTCTTTTTATAACCAGTTTCCAAGTATTTCTGGTGCTGACTTATCAGACACTTGTACAAGGCTCTTAATATACTCTTCAGGGGGTTGTCAGGCAGCTGACAAAAACCAAAAAGTCATACTTTGAGCCCTACTTACACATGTTGCCTTCTAGAGACTAACACCTACTGTGATGACTTCAAGTCTTTCTCTCACAATGTGGAAGCTGCTTTGTAGTAAGTATAAGTTTTAGCAGTGCAACACAAAAAAGACAAGCAATAACAGACTGTGGCCTTTTGATTTAATTAGAGTAGTTAAATATATATTATGCAAGTTTGATAGATTCAATTACCTCACATAATACACATAAAATTTTGTTTAATGGAGCTGGCTCACTTTTGTGTGGAATTCAACGCATAATTTAATTCTGGCGTCCATATACAGATAAGCACATTGCCCATCAAAGCACCACTCTCTCATCTCTTTAAAAGTATCCATGTTTGTTCAACTGACCATTGTGCCTTTAACACATTAGTTAACTTGTGAGCCAACAATGGAAACCTTTAATTGACTGAATGACAGAATATCTTTGGCTTGACCAGCATGAGGCACTTTCTATCATTTAATTTATAAACAACAACTGAAATTACATGATTATTTTAAACATCCATCTGTCCATTCATTGTCTACACCCACTTATCATTGGGCAAGAGGCGGAATAAACATTGGACGGGTTACCAACCCATTGTGACTCTGAGGACAAACAAACATGCACACACAAACATTTATCTCTAAGAACACTTTAGGGAGAAAAAATAACCTAATATATACATTTTTGTGTATGTTAGGAAGAAGCTAGTTCCTGGAGAGAACCCACCAATGCAAAGGGAGAGGATACAAGATCCACCTCAGGCTGAAATTCAAACCCAGAATCTTGTGTTGGAAAACAACTGTGCAACTGTGCAGCCCTCATTTAAACTTTTTTGTTTCCTTTTCTCTGTCTTGTACGGTGGCCGTGGGGTGCAAAACACTTTTACAAGTACCGAAACAAATTTACATTTCAGAAAACAAATTTACATTTCAGAAAACAAATTTACATTTCAGAAAATAAATTTACATTTCGGAAAACAAATTTACATTTCAGAAAACAAATTTACATTTCAGAAAACAGATTTACATTTCGGAAAACAAATTTACATTTCAGAAAACAAATTTACATTTCAGAAAACAAATTTACATTTCAGAAAACAATTTAACAAGATGTGAAACAAATTTACATTTCAGAAAACAAATTTACATTTCAGAAAACAAATTTGCATTTCAGAAAACAAATTTACATTTCAGAAAACACTTTTATATTTCAGAAAACACTTTTACATTTCAGAAAACAAATTTACATTTCAGAAAACAAATTTACATTTCAGAAAACAAATTTACATTTCAGAAAACAAATTTACATTTCAGAAAACAATTTAACAAGATGCAAAACAAATTTACATTTCAGAAAACAAATTTACATTTCAGAAAACACTTTTACATTTCAGAAAACATTATTTGAGTGTTCCCTTTATTTTTTTATTTTTTTGAGCAGTGTATATATATATATATATATATATATATAAACTTTATTAGAAACTGCTTTGGGATCATTTAAATTTCAATGGACACAGAGACAGAAAGGAAATGGAGAAAAGAAGCAAGAAAGAGAGAGAGGTTGGGCAAAAAGGAAAAAGGGAGAGAAGAGAAATGAATAGAGGATAGAAAGAAGGATGAAGAGAATATAAGATAACAACCTAGAAGACTGCTTCTACACCTACAGAAACATATATAACAACAGCAATAATTACCAAAAATGTGCAGTACCAATGAATGCAAGATGTATTTGGTGGTAACTGCAGCTCAATATGGAACATTTGTGTATCTGTTAACACTTGCTAACAAGCATGCTCACCCACAGGTATTTGAATAAACAAACACCTGTGGGTGAGCATGCTTGTGTATCTAACGTTTCTCCATGTAAATATGCAATAGCGGGTGTGAGGAGCTACAGACCTGCCCCCTGGACCCGAGAAGGCCCCACAGAGCACGAGAACCCCAGGATGACCACTGCCGGGACTACCGGAACTCCTCAGAGAAGAGCAGAAGTGAGTCCCAAGGAAATCATTGGATTCTTGCGTTCCAATCACTTCCATGTCCACAGTGTGGATAAAATCAGACACCTAGCCATGCAGACTGCTTCTGGAAACAGCTGTGAAAGATGGGGTTGCTCTCAGCTTTTTCACCAAAACCCCATCTACTAGTTGGCTTAGTGGCCCATGTTATTTAAACCTATGGATATGGTTCTCAAAGCCTACAATAAGGTTAGGAAATAATAATTTCTTCATTCATTCATCTTCTGTACCGCTTATTCCATAGTGGGGAGCTAGTGCCTATCTCCAGCAGTCTATGGGCGAGAGGCAGGGTACACCCTGGACAGGTTACCAGTTCATCGCAAGGCAAGACAGAGATATACAGGACAAACAACCATGCATACACTCATTCACACCTAAGGGCAATTTAGAGAGACTAATTAACCTAACAGACATGTTTTTGGACTGTGGGAGCAACTCGGAGTACCCGGTGAGAACCCACGCATGCACGGGGAGAACATGCAAACTCTATGCAGAAAGACCGGGAGTTGAACCCAAACACCACCGTGCAGCCCTTCTGGATGTTGGCTTAGTGGCCCATGTTATTTCAACCTATGAAAAATTGTATGGGATTCTGAAAGTCTACAATAAGGTTAGGAAATCATAATTTCTTCTGCATAATAAATAACTTGTGGCTGATTAGGCCTCAAATTCTGGAAAAGGAAAAATAAATAATGAAGAAACTTTGTCTTTTACCCCCGTTGTACCCTCTGTTTAGCAATTTCAAACTTGTTAGCTTGTAAGCTTATGACATTACTTCAGTATTATCAAAGACTACGGTGGCCGTGGGGTGCAAAACACTTTTACAAGTACCGAAACAAATTTACATTTCAGAAAACACTTTTACATGTCAGAAAACAAATTTACATTTCAGAAAACAAATTTACATTTCAGAAAACAAATTTACATTTCAGAAAACACTTTTATATTTCAGAAAACACTTTTACATTTCAGAAAACAAATTTACATTTCAGAAAACAAATTTACATTTCAGAAAACACATTTACATTTCAGAAAACACTTTTACATTTCAGAAAACAAATTTACATTTCAGAAAACAATTTAACAAGATGCAAAACAAATTTACATTTCAGAAAACAAATTTACATTTCAGAAAACAAATTTACATTTCAGAAAACAATTTAACAAGATGCAAAACAAATTTACATTTCAGAAAACAAATTTACATTTCAGAAAACAAATTTACATTTCAGAAAACACTTTTACATTTCAGAAAACACTTTTACATTTCAGAAAATCAACCGGAAAGGGAATGTACCAACGCCGAGGCTGACCCGGAAGTCAGCCTCAGGGCTGCATCCTTCGAAGGCCGTATTTGTAGGCCGATTACGTTACAGCGCGGCGACGAAGGCTGTCCCAATTCATGAATCATTCCGAGCAAATGCTGCCGACAAATGTGTCCTTATTTTACCCGATTTGAAGGATGCGTTGTGAGTATCCTTCGCGGCCCATCATTTCCCATCATTCATTGCGGGTCGAAGCGGATTGGTCAAGCAGGGGAAGCCATGGCGGACCATAGCAACAAAAGCTGTGAGTAAATTGTGGAAAATTACACTTTCTGTGACACAAATTAAGTTCTACAATGTTTTTAGTGCGGGAATATAACTATGTAGACGTGAAATATCTGCTTGATTTATCTAGACATCGCTTAATTTCAAATGTGCTCCGACGTGTTTGGAGTTTTCCGTTCCCGGCGTAGTAACCGGCTCGCCTCGCCAGCCCTACCGGCGGTGAGGTGAGCTAGCCCGGTAGAGATCTGACCGGACTATCGGCACTAAGCTCCCGCTGGCAGTCATCACAGTGAACGTTTAACACAAGTGATTTCTAACAGTTTATGTTATTATTTTAATTGTTACTGAAAATCGATTTAATATTTCAGGTGATATTAAGGTTAACCAGAATAAATGGTCAGTTTTATGTAATCCAACTGTATCGCTGGAGAGTGTGATTGAGAATAAATAAGCTTTACAATATGAATTTTTATTGAAGAAATGTGCTATATGTTTTAAAGGTTTATTTATAATTCAGTTAGCATTATAATTTCTGATTCCAGGTACAATCCAGAGACAATCATGTTCAGGTAAAAAAGATGTTTGATTTAACTAGCCAATAAACAAAGAGATAGCAACTTTATGGCTAATGTATGTTGACATATTTTATATATATATATATATATATTATAAACAACAACTTTAAATTTTAAGATAGATGGGAATTATAAAGTATTTGATCCCCTCTGGCTGTTCTTAGATAATTATATAATAATGCAGTGTTTTTGGTGAATTAGTATCTTCTTGCTTTGATCACTTAAAATATCCAGAAGCATGCCTTAAAAATAATGTGTTTTTCCATCTCCATTCTTCCCTTTTCTAGACCAGACCTCTTTACTGCAGGCTCAACCTGAGTGTCCCAGTCCTGAAACGCTTCTTCAACCAAGAGGACACCAGGCCTGATTTTCCGCTGAGCAGGGAGTCTCTGGCTTAATCTTTTGCACCAGGATAAGCAACATGGATGGGTGCTACCATTGAGACCTTGGTTTTTCTTTTCTGGCTGGCAAGTGGCACATCCTACAGAGTGGTCAGCAGAGTGTTTGGGATGCCTCGCTCTACTGTCCATCGCATCGTCCACAGAGTTACAGAGGAGATCGTGGCTATTCGTCACCAGGTCATCTACCTTCTAAAGACCCCTGAGGACTTAAGGCAGTGTCCCGTGAGTTTGCAGGGCTGGCACGCCACAGCGTTTTTCTTAAAGCTGTGGGTGCAATTGACGGCTGCCATATCCACTTCAGGTGTCCAAGCAGCCTTGATGGTCAGTGCTACAGGAACAGGAAACTCTTCCCTTCCATAATCCTGCTGGCAGTTTCTGAGAGCCATTTTATTGGCACGTATGTGGGCTGGCCTGGGTCAGTGCATGACTCTAGTGTGCTCCGCCACAGCCCACTGTACAGTTTATTCTCCTCCAGGGCATTTTATCCTTGCTGATGGAGGGTACCCATGCCTCCAATATCCACTCCCCCTCATCACTCCCTACAAGAGGACAAGACAAGGTGTGGGAGCCCAGCGCTTTAACAGCCATCATTCCAAAAACACGCTCTATTTTTGGAATGATGAAAACCAGATTCAGGGCCATCTTCCTGCAAGCGCTGGAGGTGCATGACACCTTTGTACCTCACGTAAGTCTTGACCTAGATCCATTTTATATATACATTATACATAATATATACACATACACATATATGCACCCTCTTTTAAATTGTTTTCAGGTCATAACAGCATGCGCCATCCGCCACAACATCTGCCTTGGTGCTGGGGATGTCATGGCCCTAGAGGAGGCGGTAGAAAAGGATGAGGTTGAGGTCAGGACTGAGGCAGTCAGCGTTGCTCTCTGGCAGGACCAGCTTTCAGCTGAGGTGTCTGCCCTGGAGGAGGTACCACCAGAACATGACTACTGTTTCAGCCAAGTATAATATTATAGATGTGATTAATGTTTGAGGGGTATAACTAATTGTAATATTTTGTGAGCACCATCTTCTAATTCTGCATTTTTCCGATTACCTCTTAGTGATGTGGCAGCCGTCAATTCAGCCAGCCCTTTAAACCCACTTGATGGACGATGACGTGGACAGCGGAGAGAGGCATCACAAACATCTGCAGACCACCTATGTGATGCTTCGCTCAACATCCAGAAAGACAAACCACAGGTCTCAGTTGCAGCATCCCATCCATGTCTCTGACCTTGCGAGAGATTTAGCCACATCACCAGACTTTCTGTTCAGAAAGACATCTGCCTCTTTGTTCTGTTGAAGAGGTTTTTCCAGGAACTGGTCACTCAGGTTGATCCTGCTGTCGCCATTGTAAATATTTGTACATAGTTTTATTTTATGCCTTTTGTCTTGTAATCTTGATCTGTTTGAATGTTTTCTTCCCCCATTCTATTTAAAGTGCTGTTTGTATTTTTCATAATAAATTCTGTTTATAACTTTAAATGAAGTTGATGTATTGTTAGATCAAATGTAAACAACTAGTGACAAAAACAATTTTGAAATTTATTAGAACACCTTAACATTTTAAGAAACAATCTGAACAAAACTTAATATTTCTTATGTAGCATCTTATTTTGGTGCCATTCTTTGGAAAACAGTCTGTCCATTCTCTGTGCCCTCTTCTCCTCTGCTTCTCTCTGTACCCTCATGTCCTCCCTGATCAACTCCATCATCTCATCTCTGTCCCTCTTTCTTTTCTGACCCCTTCCTGCTGGCTCACTGTCTTCCTTCTCCATCTGGTTGACCACCGCTCCGCTTGGCCCTGGAGTGTCCTCAGGGATGGAGGCAATTAGGATAGGAGGTGTTGTGGAAGACCTCTGTCCCAACACCTCATCCATAAAGACAAACCAGGGCCAAGTAGCAGCAGTGGGCTTTTCACTGACTCCCTCTCCTGACCCTGGATACTTACAATCCTAAAGTTAGATGGAATAAAAAAAAAAAGAGTTGACTAAACAGAGAAATCAACAAGACTTTTAGAAATATTTTTTTATTTGTGTGTGACATGAGATCTTCTGAACATACTCTAAATTCTTTTTTTTTTTTCAAATTGTCCCACATTGTTTTGGCCTGCAAAGGGTGTGACCTTCCCCTGTTGGTCCATCTTCTCCAGAATTGTCCTAAACCGAAAGAAGTATGTTAATCACTCTATGGATATTTATGAAAGTTAGAAAGATAGGAGTTATTGAAACTGGACAGAAACTGACTGCAAAGAATGTTGTTATTGTACCTCCAAGCCACGGTGGCTGAGTTTGTAGCTCCAGTAAAAAGGTGGTGGTTCTCATCCCTAAGCTTAATAAACTGGCCCGTTTTTAATTTCACATTTGTCTTAATTTGAAGAAAATATTTATATGCAAATGTCTAAAACAAGCTCTTTCAAACTTTTCACTTCTTTACTGAGATTCACTTACATTTGGAGGTGTATTCCTCGTCGGGTTTACCTGGAATCAGAAATTATAATGCTAACTGAATTATAAATAAACTTTTAAAACATATAGCACATTTCTTCAATAAAAATTCATATTGTAAAGCTTATTTATTCTCAATCACACTCTCCAGCGATACAGTTGGATTACATAAAACTGGCCATTTATTCTGGTTAACCTTAATATCACCTGAAATATTAAATCGATTTTCAGTAACAATTAAAATAATAACATAAACTGTTAGAAATCACTTGTGTTAAACGTTCACTGTGATGACTGCCAGCGGGAGCTTAGTGCCGATAGTCCGGTCAGATCTCTACCGGGCTAGCTCACCTCACCGCCGGTAGGGCTGGCGAGGCGAGCCGGTTACTACGCCGGGAACGGAAAACTCCAAACACGTCGGAGCACATTTGAAATTAAGCGATGTCTAGATAAATCAAGCAGATATTTCACGTCTACATAGTTATATTCCCGCACTAAAAACATTGTAGAACTTAATTTGTGTCACAGAAAGTGTAATTTTCCACAATTTACTCACAGCTTTTGTTGCTATGGTCCGCCATGGCTTCCCCTGCTTGACCAATCCGCTTCGACCGGCAATGAATGATGGGAAATGATGGGCCGCGAAGGATACTCACAACGCATCCTTCAAATCGGGTAAAATAAGGACACATTTGTCGGCAGCATTTGCTCGGAATGATTCATGAATTGGGACAGCCTTCGTCGCCGCGCTGTAACGTAATCGGCCTACAAATACGGCCTTCGAAGGATGCAGCCCTGAGGCTGACTTCCGGGTCAGCCTCGGCGTTGGTACATTCCCTTTCCGGTTGATTTTCTGAAATGTAAAAGTGTTTTCTGAAATGTAAAAGTGTTTTCTGAAATGTAAATTTGTTTTCTGAAATGTAAATTTGTTTTCTGAAATGTAAATTTGTTTTGCATCTTGTTAAATTGTTTTCTGAAATGTAAATTTGTTTTCTGAAATGTAAATTTGTTTTCTGAAATGTAAATTTGTTTTGCATCTTGTTAAATTGTTTTCTGAAATGTAAATTTGTTTTCTGAAATGTAAAAGTGTTTTCTGAAATGTAAATGTGTTTTCTGAAATGTAAATTTGTTTTCTGAAATGTAAATTTGTTTTCTGAAATGTAAAAGTGTTTTCTGAAATATAAAAGTGTTTTCTGAAATGTAAATTTGTTTTCTGAAATGTAAATTTGTTTTCTGAAATGTAAATTTGTTTTCTGACATGTAAAAGTGTTTTCTGAAATGTAAATTTGTTTTCTGAAATGTAAATTTGTTTTCTGACATGTAAAAGTGTTTTCTGAAATGTAAATTTGTTTTCTGAAATGTAAATTTGTTTCGGTACTTGTAAAAGTGTTTTGCACCCCACGGCCACCGTAGTCTTTGATAATACTGAAGTAATGTCATAAGCTTACAAGCTAACAAGTTTGAAATTGCTAAACAGAGGGTACAACGGGGGTAAAAGACAAAGTTTCTTCATTATTTATTTTTCCTTTTCCAGAATTTGAGGCCTAATCAGCCACAAGTTATTTATTATGCAGAAGAAATTATGATTTCCTAACCTTATTGTAGACTTTCAGAATCCCATACAATTTTTCATAGGTTGAAATAACATGGGCCACTAAGCCAACATCCAGAAGGGCTGCACGGTGGTGTTTGGGTTCAACTCCCGGTCTTTCTGCATAGAGTTTGCATGTTCTCCCCGTGCATGCGTGGGTTCTTACCGGGTACTCCGGGTTGCTCCCACAGTCCAAAAACATGTCTGTTAGGTTAATTAGTCTCTCTAAATTGCCCTTAGGTGTGAATGATGTATGCATGGTTGTTTGTCCTGTATATCTCTGTCTTGCCTTCCGATGAACTGGTAACCTGTCCAGGGTGTACCCTGCCTCTCGCCCATAGACTGCTGGAGATAGGCACTAGCTCAGCTCCCCACTATGGAATAAGCGGTACAGAAGATGAATGAATGAAGAAATTATTATTTCCTAACCTTATTGTAGGCTTTGAGAACCATATCCATAGGTTTACATAACATGGGCCACTAAGCCAACTAGTAGATGGGGTTTTGGTGAAAAAGCTGAGAGCAACCCCATCTTTCACAGCTGTTTCCAGAAGCAGTCTGCATGGCTAGGTGTCTGATTTTATCCACACTGTGGACATGGAAGTGATTGGAACGCAAGAATCCAATGATTTCCTTGGGACTCACTTCTGCTCTTCTCTGAGGAGTTCCGGTAGTCCCGGCAGTGGTCATCCTGGGGTTCTCGTGCTCTGTGGGGCCTTCTCGGGTCCAGGGGGCAGGTCTGTAGCTCCTCACACCCGCCATTGCATATTTACATGGAGAAACGTTAGATACACAAGCATGCTCACCCACAGGTGTTTGTTTATTCAAATACCTGTGGGTGAGCATGCTTGTTAGCAAGTGTTAACAGATACACAAATGTTCAATATTGAGCTGCAGTTACCACCAAATACATCTTGCATTCATTGGTACTGCACATTTTTGGTAATTATTGCTGTTGTTATATATGTTTCTGTAGGTGTAGAAGGTCTTCTAGGTTGTTATCTTATATTCTCTTCATCCTTCTTTCTATCCTCTATTCATTTCTCTTCTCTCCCTTTTTCCTTTTTGCCCAACCTCTCTCTCTTTCTTGCTTCTTTTCTCCATTTCCTTTCTGTCTCTGTGTCCATTGAAATTGAAATGATCCCAAAGCAGTTTCTAATAAAGTTTATATATATATATATATATATATATACACTGCTCAAAAAAATAAAAAAAATAAAGGGAACACTCAAATAACACATCCTAGATCTGAATGAATGAAATATTCTCATTGAATACTGTGTTCTGTACAAAGTTGAATGTGCTGACAACAAAATCATGCAAAAATCATCAATGGAAATCAAATTTATTAACCAATGGAGGCCTGGATTTGGAGTCACACGCAAAATTAATGTGGAAAAGCCCACTACAGGCTGATCCAACTTTGATGTATTGTCCTTAAAACAAGTCAAAATGAGGCTCAGTATTGTGTGTGGCCTCCACGTGCCTGTATGACCTCTCTACAACGCCTGGGCATGTTCCTGATGAGACAGCAGATGGTCTCCTGAGGGATCTCCTCCCAGACCTGGACTAAAGCATCCGCCAACTCCTGGACAGTCTGTGGTGCAACGTGACGTTGGTGGATGGACAAGACATGAGGTCCCAGATGTGCTCAATCGGATTCAGGTCTGGGAAACGGGCGGGCCAGTCCATAGATTCAATGTCTTAATCTTGCAGGAACTGCTGACACACTCCAGCCACATGAGATCTAGCATTGTCCTGCATTAGGAGGAACCCAGGGCCAACCGCACCAGCATATGGTTTCACAAGGGGTCTGAGGATCTCATCTCGGTACCTAATGGCAGTCAGGCTACCTCTGGCGAGCACATGGAGGGCCATGCAGGCCTCCAAAGAAATGCCACCCCACCCCATTACTGACCCACTGCCAAACCGATCATGCTGAAGGATGTTGCAGGCAGCAGATCACTCTCCATGGTGTCTCCAGACTCTGTCACGTCTGTCACATGTGCTCAGTGTGAACCTGCTTTCATTTGTGAAGAGCACAGGGCGCCAGTGGCGAATTTGCCAATCCTGGTGTTCTCTGGCAAATGCCAAGCGTCCTGCACGGTGTTGGGCTGTGAGCACAACCCCCATTTGTGGACGTCTGGCCCTCATACCATCCTCATGGAGTCGGTTTCTAACTGTTTGTGCAGACACATGCACATTTGTAGACTGCAGGAGGTCATTTTGCAGGGCTCTGGCAGTGCTCTTCCTGTTCCTCCTTGCAGATTGGGGGAGGTAGCAGTCCTGCTGCTGGGTTGTTGCCCTCCTACGGCCTCCTCCACGTCTCCTGGTGTACTGGCCTGTCTCCTGGTAGCGCCACCAGGCTCTGTATTGATGTGCCATCCTGGATGAGCTGCACTACCTGAGTCACTTGTGTGGGTTGTAGAGTCTGTCTCATGCTACCATGAGTGTGAAAGCACCACCAACATTAAAAAGTGACCAAAACATCAGCCAGAAAGCATAGGTACTGAGAAGTGGTCTGTGGTTCCCACCTGCAGAACCACTCCTTTATTGAGTGTGTCTTGCTAATCACCAAAGATTTCCCCCTGTTGTCTATTCCATTTGCACAACATCATGTGAAGTTGATTGTTAATCAGTGTTGCTTCCTAAGTGGACAGTTTGATTTGACAGAAGTTTGATTTACTTGGAGTTATATTATGTTGTTTAAGTGTTCCCTTTTCTTATTTTTTTTGAGCAGTGTATTAGCCCTTAAACACAAATACTTTATTATTTTGCACAGCATCCATAGTTTTTGCACCAAGAAGGAAAATATCACTGCAAATACAATTTGTATGATTTATCTTCTCACTAGCCCTTAAATCCAGTGTGTCATTTTGGGATGGTGATCCTTCCCCCTTAATACTCTGTTGTCATGGAAACAGACCTTTCGTGTCTTCTGCAAGGATAATATGGAGGAGGAGGAGGATGAATGTTCCCCAGGCTTTTTGGACGTCTCTTGTATTCTCTCCTGCACATTGACTGTGGTGCAGAACAGCAGGAGTGTGTGTGTGCAAGTGTGTGTGTGTGCTCTTTTCTATTTTGGAGTTTCCTCGGTCACAGCACAGACCAGAGAAGAGTACAAGCCTACAACCTGGCAGACAATGTCTACTCTCAATGAGATAGAGACTAGGTGAACAAGAACGCTGACAGATGTAAGCAGCAAAGAAACTGCTAAAGGTTTCTCAGTATCTTCTGTGTAGTTTATCATGTTGCTTCCCCTTCAAATACACTTTAATTCATAATTATTAAATTCTGCATTATATGTTTATTCATAGTTATTAATTGCCACTCCAAGTAATTTAGAATACAGTACTGTCTGTTGATTGTGCTGTTTTAAACAAGTAACTTAGAATATATTTAGTAATAGATGCAACAAAAGACTTATGTTTTACTCTATGATGTGTAAAAAAATTTAATTGTAAATTTCAATACCAACAAAAATAATATTGTCTTATTAATTTATGATGACACCAATCAGTTTTTGTATTTGTTTGTAGTTGATTTTGTTTTTAGATATTTTATTTTGGATTATTTATTTATGTTTGCAAATCACTGGATTCTTTTTTTTTTCTTTTTTTTCAACATGTCCTGTGTGGCAGAGTAGCACTCAGAATTGTTGTCTGAGTGCCAAGAAGAAGCCCAATAGATGTACTATCACAAGAGGAGCGTTACGGTTTACGCTAAAATGTTCCGCTTGATATATATATATATATATAAATGCACTGTTCAAAAAAATAAAGGGAACTCTTAAATAACACAATATAACTCCAAGTAAATCAAACTTCTGTCAAATCAAACTGTCCACTTAGGAAGCAACACTGATTGACAATCAATTTCACTGCTGTTGTGCAAATGTAATAGACAACAGGGGGAAATCTTTGGCGATTAGCAAGACACACTCAATAAAGGAGTGGTTCTGCAGGTGGGGACCACAGACCACTTCTCAGTACTTATGCTTTCTGGCTGATGTTTTGGTCACTTTTTAATGTTGGTGGTGCTTTCACACTCATGGTAGCATGAGACGGACTCTACAACCCACACAAGTGACTCAGGTAGTGCAGCTCATCCAGGATGGCACATCAATACAGAGCCTGGAGGCGCTACCAGGAGACAGGCCAGTACACCAGGAGACGTGGAGGAGGCCGTAGGAGAGCAACAACCTAGCAGCAGGACCGCTATCTCCCCCTTTCTGCAAGGAGGAACAGGAGGAGCACTGCCAGAGCCCTGCAAAATGACCTCCTGCAGGCCACAAATGTGCATGTGTCTGCACAAACAGTTAGAAACCAACTCCATGAGGATGGTATGAGGGCCCAACGTCCACAAATGGGGGTTGTGCTCACAGCCCAACACCGTGCAGGACGCTTGGCATTTGCCAGAGAACACCAGGATTGGCAAATTCACCACTGGCGCCCTGTGTTCTTCACAGATGAAAGCAGGTTCACACTGAGCACATGTGACAGACGTGACAGAGTCTGGAGACACCGTGGAGAGCAATCTACTGCCTGCAACATCCTTCAGCATGATCGGTTTGGCACTGGGTCAGTAATGTTGTGGGGTGGCATTTCTTTGGAGGGCTGCATGGCCCTCCATGTGCTCGCCAGAGGTAGCCTGACTGCCATTAGGTACCGAGATGAGATCCTCAGACCCCTTGTGAGACCATATGCTGGTGCGGTTGGCCCTGGGTTCCTCCTAATGCAGGACAAGGCTAGACCTCATGTGGCTGGAGTGTGTCAGCAGTTCCTGCAAGATCAAGACATTGAAGCTATGGACTGGCCCGCCCGTTCCCCAGACCTGAATCCGATTGAGCACATCTGGGACATCATGTCTCGCTCCATCCACCAACATCACGTTGCACCACAGACTGTCCAGGAGTTGGCGGATGCTTTAGTCCAGGTCTGGGAGGAGATCCCTCAGGAGACCATCCTTCGTCTCATCAGGAGCATGCCCAGGCGTTGTAGGGAGGTCATACAGGAACGTGGAGGCCAAACACAATACTGAGCCTCATTTTGACTTGTTTTAAGGACATTACATCAAAGTTGGATCAGCCTGTAGTGGGTTTTTCCACTTTAATTTTGTGTGTGACTCCAAATCCAGGCCTCCATTGGTTAACAAATTTGATTTCCATTGATGAATTTTGTCTGATTTTATTGTCAGCACATTCAACTTTGTACAGAACAAAGTATTCAATGAGAATATTTCATTCATTCAGGTCTAGGATGTGTTATTAGAGTGTTTCCATTATTTTTTGAGCAGTGTATTTTAATGTGTGAAGTCACAAGCAACATAAAGCAAAAACCTGTCCTTGTACATTAATTCATGGTTCAGATATTTAAAGGTTTTCCTGATCAGTGGTTAGACATCTAAATACCAGGTTAATATTAATTTGATTTCTCTTTTGTTTCCCGGAATTTGGACTTAATACTGGTGTTCTTTATTTTTCAAACCAAAAGAGGACAATTCCAGTTTCTTTTCTGTCAATAAAAGCACAATATTGTCTGTTTTTCTGCACTTTCCTGTTTTTTAGCTGCTTTTTTTCATTAGTTCATTCATATTAGATTAGGTTTATGGTTATTCTAGTGTTTAGATATTTATGTTTCCTGGACTTCTCTGTGTTCCCATTCATCTGTTTTAATTAGCCTTCTTCCTTTAGTTGCTATATATTCTCACTGCCACCAGCTGCTCCACATTTCACCTGATTAGCCCTTCTATTACATTGGTCATTTCCCACACCACCTCTGTATTTATACTCTGGTGTTCATTGCTGGGAACTGGATCTTCCTGGTTACTTCTAGGTCCGGCTTCTCTATTGGTTTACCTGTCCTACCTCCTATGCTGTCAGTTACAAGTTCTGTAATTGAACGTTTCTTACCATGCCGCTCCCACGCGCCTGTCTGCACAATGGTCCTACAAAACTCCAGCCTGTTATGACATTAACAGTGTCAAATTGGTTGATCTTAAACCATATAAAGTGAATTTTTCATCATGAGCCTCTGAAATCCAAAACAAAACCTAGGAATAAATCAAAAGTGAAGCCCAGGGTTTGTGGAGCATGTACGTGATGGAGGAACTACAGCTTGCTTTTGACTGGTGCAATTACCTGGCTGGTTGGCTGTTATGTTACTCTGTCTGCGTAGTGATGTTTTCCCAACCTGAGCAAGGTCAGTGCATGATTTGTGATAAAAGTTTGTCTAAAAGATTGATCTGTACCATCTGTACTTGCTGAGGTGCAGACAAGTGAAATATGGAATTAAACTGCCAGTCAAGTGTTTTTCTCACCTTGGTCTGTCTGTTTCTGTATTACCTTTGAAGTGTCTGGCCATGTGCTTTATCATCTTTTCAGTGACAATAATGTCTTGCCATACTAGCTTGTGTTCCAGTTTAGCACTGAGAAGCGATGGAAAGCTGTGCAGCCGATCTCAAAAGTCACACTTCCCTTGGAGATGGGTGGAGTTTTGTGTCTAACTGCACATTTTAGGCCCGAGAACTTTGGAAACAGACGGGGTGTGTAGAAGGTATAAAAACTACAGTTATGTTTAATCAATAACTCACTGAAACAATCACTCAGAGGGGATTTTTTTGATAACATAATCTTTATTCTTAAACAATCACTAACTTCATTCTGAATTTGATAATCAATGCATATTTTTTATTATCTCACAATTCATAATGCATACATGAGTGTGTTTGAATGCAGTGATATCATCTGCAAACATAAAAATATGAAATTATATTCAATATTTCAAAAACCACAGCATTTGCCCCACTTATCATACATCAATAAACCCACAAAAAAGTGCTTTGCTGTTTTTTGCCGCCTTACTCATTTCATTCATTTCCAAAATCTGTCCATTCTGCTGTCGGCTGACAATGTAGATATCCAGTTTCATGCACGGCTTTAACTCCACAAATATCTCATTTACACAATATAAACGTCTGTAAAAAGATACATATATGCTGGTCTTGCCTTTTGACTTTCAGTGTCACATTAATTATAATGTACGATTCACAGTAATGCAGTACTGCAGGAGATGAAGTGGAATTTGAACTAATCTACCATTAGCTCTTGCAGATATCAGCTGTGGGCCTGGGTTCCAAGTCGAAGACCCTCCCAGATCCATGTCGATACACCCACTGCCATTTGCTCTGTGTAGCTGAACGTGTGCTATTAACTGTACAAACTACCAACATGGCAACCAAGGGTTTCCACCCAAGTTTAAACCCTCACCAAAATACTGAAACAGTTGCATATAAAATGTTTGAACATATGCTCCTCAAAGTCAACTTTTTTATTTTTTATTTTCACCTCAAACTTAAAGAGACTTTTACAGTCATGCGATGGTCATGCTTTGTCATTGTCAGTTTTCTCTTTCCAGCCTTTCTAAAATGGCTAGGTTAAGCTGTGCACTGTCAACCTCCATGACAAAACACCAGGCTTTGTGCAATGAGGTCTGGACCATAAGCCGCCATCTTTTAAGTCCCACTCCATCACTGAAACAGCTGTGAAACTTCCTGAGATAGATAAACTAAAGAGGAGGCTACGAATGAGTATAGCAGGGTACACACTATGAAGTGTACCAGTCAAATCACCAAGTCTAAACAGCCCTGTAAGAATGTAGATTTGTGAAAAATAAACTCTTCATAATACAGCAAATGGCTCATTACATGGGCGGTTGCACAATGAAACCTTCAGCTTTCACTGTGATGGGACAGCAATTATAATTGAAATAGTAGCATGACAGATCAGTGATTTATTGAACAGTCAGGCATCCTGTCCGTCAGTGCTAAAACATCTCCCAAAAATTTCATAATAAATGTAAAAGTGGTTGTGAAACTTAAAATTCTTGAAAGTTAACTAATTCACCACTAAGCCTGCTACACAAAATTCAGCTTCTCTTTCATTCTAAAATAACAACACGTCTTCAGTCAAAGAGCACTTCTTGATTTGCTCATATAGTTCTTAATATAGAGTTCTATTTTAAAATTTGATACAGCTAACAGCATCTCTTGAGGTGCAAGTGTAAAGTCACCTTTAGCAGCAATGGCTCAATGTACTGATGTTGGTCATTACCGGCCCTTCAGCTTTTGGAGAAAAATCAGTCAGTCAGTCAGTCATTTTCTACCGCTTATTCCATAGTGGGTCGCGGGGGAGCTGGTGCCTATCTCCAGCAGTCTATGGGCGAGAGGCGGGATACACCCTGGACAGGTCGCCAGTCCATCACAGGGCGACTTTGGAGAAAAATCATTAATGTTTAATTTTGTAAAGTTTGCACGTCTTTGCAAACGAACAATTTCTGCTATCATATTAAAACTGTAGCAAGATAGTATTTTCCTATTCTTACGTTTACCTACCTATGCAACTTTCTTTGTCATTCATTTGCACACAAAAGCTGCAGCAATGTGTTGT
This sequence comes from Girardinichthys multiradiatus, assembly GCF_021462225.1. Classification (NCBI taxonomy): domain Eukaryota; kingdom Metazoa; phylum Chordata; class Actinopteri; order Cyprinodontiformes; family Goodeidae; genus Girardinichthys; species Girardinichthys multiradiatus. The sequence continues at coordinate 22,364,529 of NC_061799.1, forward strand.
CAGTTTACTATTATTAACATTCCAGTTTGCCCTTTATGATATTGCTTGATGTAGTTCTGTCCTGCTACAGCAGGATAACACAGGGAAGGTAATTCCCTATGAGTCACATTGGTCTAACTTACAGGACACACCTGAGTAAATTACATCCAACCAGTAGTAACTTTCAGCCTTGACCTTCGACCTTCATTTGAGATTATCTAGTAAGATAAAAAACTCATAACTGAAAAGTCAACAAATCTGAACCACTATTACCCTCATAGTAATTGGGCTCAGTAAATTAGTAATGATGGTAATAATGATAATGACTTAGGATTTGCTTTCCAACAATAATACAGTAAAGCATAAAAATTCCAATAAAGTTTAGGAAAAAGGTCTTGAATTAAATGAACATGTATTAAAGCTTGTTTTTCACAACATAACATAGAAATGACAGATGTTTGTATATATGTGAAGAGAGACCACAATTCCTTTGTTTTCACAGCCTATTTCTCAGTTTTGCATAAAATGTTGGTCAAGAATATATATATGTAAATATATATATAGATATCTAAAACGTTTTCACAGGCAAGAGTTCAGTTTTGTTTTTGTTGTCTTGGTTGTACAGTATTAGCTCCTTGGAATTGTCCCACGCCCTCATTTTATTTAAAAAGAGTATGGAGGTGCAGAAATCTCAGGGGGAGTTGTGAAATTGAAAACTGTGAAATTGAAATTGAACCCCCCCCCCCCCCTGCTGGAAGTCCTTGTAGCTGGTGCTATGTGGAGTCTTGATTGACAGCTTTCCCTCCGTTCATGGTGGGAGTCCCTGAGCTCTTCCTGGAGCGGTGCTTCTCCTCTATCTCATGCAGCGATGGCTCCCGGTACATACAAACTGTGACAGCATTGCAAACACAAGGGGGGAAGGAAAAGGACAAAGATAGGAGGTGATCAGAAGGGAACGGCGGAGAGTAAATTTAAGAGATGGGCGTGCAGATAAGGTCAGGTGTGAGGCTGGGACAATTATACCAGGCTGAGAGGGAAAAGACAAGAGAATGAGGACACGGTCAGCACTTTTCTTATCACACTGCTTGACGAGTTCTTTTGATAAGAGTGATCCTCCGACAGGAACACAAACAGCTGATAACATTTAGTAAGTCTGTGTCAAAACAGCTAACATGACCATTCTGTCTTAAAGCTGATTATTGAATCTGTTTTTTTTTTTTCTCAATATAGTTTTTAATTTCATGATAAGGTCAAATTTTAAGACCTTTAAATCTGTAAAATTTGTTAAGTTATGAATAAGCAATGGGATTTCCATAAAATCACTGCAAGCATATAGCTTGTAATCTATTTTAAACATGTGTTTGTGTGAATCCTACCTAAAATGCCAACTGGAAGGTCTGTCATTTGTTCAAAAACTGGACTTATGCTATTACACACTTTGAAACACCTGATGGTGAGACTAAAAGACTGAAGAGTGTTAAGTTCTAAAGTCCATTTATAAACCCTGCTACAAACTGCAGTTGAAAATTCACAATGAGTCATATTTGAAAAAATGACAAAAACAGCAGGAAGATAATGGGCTTGCCTTTTTGCAGTTCTCATACAACTTTTTATTCATGTGGAAGCTAGACTAGAACCAGTGGTAACATTTTAACTGATTTATAGTCTTCAGCTTTTAACAAAACTAGCTGTTTATCTTGGACTAGCAAAGATGTCTGTGAGCAGCATGGAGTATGTTGCTGATGGGAAGATAATGCATGGAAAGACCACTGTTTTCTACCTGAGATAGCCTGCTGACATCCCGTGGTGCTTCGCAGATGAAAACAGAAGTAAGAGGTGCTAATAAACAAGTGATTGCATTAATTTAGCTCCAGAACAGCTTTGATGGGAAAAAACTGCAAATATCATTCACTTTTATACTAATTCAATAAACAAAGTAAGTGTTTAATACTTAAGTAATTTTAACTCAGCAAAACAATTCTCAAATTTTCATTTTTTTGGCAGGAATTTAATCACATTAATTTCTCACATGTGGTTCTTTACACTATTTCTCCAAAATGAAAGATTTTCCAATATATTAGGTCAAATAATAAATAAAAAATGTTAATTCAATTTCAGAATCAAAATCAAGAGAGTATGGTTACGATGAGACCAACATTAAAGGTCAAGACAGCATGTAATAGGTTTCACGGTGAATAACACAAAACTATGAACTTTCATAAAAAAAGGAGAGAAATTTAAAAATGTCATGATTCTGTTAAGATCTTTTGATTGTACAGGGTTCCAATGGACTTTCCATTTCAAAAATCTAAAGTTTACCAGATCAAAATTTCTAATTTGTTTCAAGTTTTTATAACATTCTGGACATTTGAATTCAAAACATTTATCTTGAAAATTTCAATATAGTAGATGGGGTTTACTATATATATATTTATAGAAAAGATTAAATAATAGGACACTTTAGCTTTTGATTTGGCAATATGGCCAAGGGTTGTTTCACTGTTTTTTGGCATCTGAAATAAAACAGTTTGTGAACTTTGATAATGATCTGTCTGTAAAAATAAACATAAAAAGTAGTTTAAAATCTTTGTTTGGCATCTGAACCCCCTTTGCCCATCTCTGTTTACCTACAACACACGTTCAGTTTAAAACCCTCATTTGAAGTGGGCTAGAGATCAAACATCAGTGTATTTTTAATACACTATTTGCAGGCAAATATTGAAGTGCCGCCCTGCTGGATGAGAAAACATAATATAAAGTTAGGCACATAAACTTTATTGAAACAGAAGTAAAGTCCCAACTCATTTAATCATTTCAGAAAAAAAGTATGATGCCTTTTTCCTTGATGTAACAACTCAAAGGCCCACATTATGTCACCCTAGTATCCTGTTCGCAGTGCAAATGCAAATAGAGAAATTTAGCATCAAGTTTTTTTTATATTCAAGCTGCATGAAATGCATGAAATGTCCTATTATGCCCCAAAAAACCTTTGGGAGAGTTTAGTCAAATAGTTGCTATTGTTATATGACTGAACAAAGCTTCAGAACTTGCCAAATATTTAAAAGATAGCTTTAAAAATGTTCATACCTTCAATAGGCCTGGGCACAAAGTGAGATGAGGGCTTAGTTTTCTTGACCCGATTGCCTTTCATGACTTGCCCCTCCTTTGTGAGGCCAAGGAACCATGCTCTGCCTGACTCCTGTTGCCGGTATACAGTGGACGAGTAGATCACATAGTAGTTTTCAAAAACTGACTCCTTAAACCTGCACTCTGGTGTGAACACCTCCTGCAGAAGAAAAATCAACCACTCAGATACAAAGAGAGCATAGAGAAGAAATACTTGTACATCAGCTCACACAGAAAGCTATTTGCATTCACATCAATATCAAATCAGTGGGCGAAGATAATTAGAAGCCTTAAAGACGGAATGCACTTATTAAAAGAAGATCCGTTTATTTCACACTGTCTATGTCTGCATTTAAGACCTGCATGTGGACATTGCCAATGTCAGTTCAAAAACGTTATTTGCATCAACAGATAAACTCAACTGAGAGATAATGAGAATTACAGTGTTATGTGAAAATTAGCAAACAGCAGAAGATTTTTATCTTGTGATTTCATTGCACGGCTGCAAGTCAAGGGGACAGTGAAAATGAAAAGGACCTGGTATCGGAGAAAGTGTCAGAACAGAATGCACCACTAGATCACAATCATGACAGTGAAAGAGTGAAAGAAACAATGCATTTGACCCTCTAAATCCATCACCAATCCAAGACACTGGTAAACTTGGTCATTTATAAAATTTTAATTAGGGTAATGGTACCATTTTATTTAAAGTTTGTTTCTTCACTTATCTCAAACTAAATCTATGTTTACTGAGCTAAGTGTGATGATTAATGAATGCTGACAAAGTGAGTTCCAAGCTTCTCATCTTTAGTCCTCGTCCCTGCTTGTACGCCCCTCTCAGTGGCTTCTAAAAGAATGAGGCAGGATCATAAACAAACCCCAATCACTTTTAAAGGAAGGGAAATGTGTCTGTCGATTATAGAGGCGGCTGATGCACAACAGCTGGTTTAGAGGATGTTGGAGCATCTCAGTTTTGGCAGACTTTGCATTGCGTGTGTGTGTGAGAGAGAGAGTGTGTTTACCCCTGAGCTGTATTTTATTTATTAATATATCCTTCAGGGCTCTGTGCCCTTTCACGGTTGTCTGTTTGACTGACAGCCCAATTCTGCTTCCTGCTGGAGGTGACTGGGCATCTATGATCCAACTCAGTCTGGAAACACATAAATCTGTATATTGTAAAATGATCAGTACCAAATACAAGTCTACATCTTATGTTCTCAAATTTAGACCATGTTATTCTCATAAGACAAAATTTAATGTTTTTTCTAGGGATAAATAGATTACAACCTAGGTTACAAATTTCAGTTCTATATATTATATTTTTCTGAAAGCCCAACCAATACCAAAACCTCAGTTGACCAGGTTAAGAGTCAGTCAGCTGAATCTGAATTAACATCATCAAAAACTTTCTTGACACTGTAAGTGGGCTATTGCATGTTAATTTGATGCACACTGGGTGGGATTCATTGTCATTGAGAAGCAGATAATTGGTCAGTTGGCTATAGTGAGTACGTTAGCTTTCCTACTATGTTGTGTGCCTTGTGTGCCTTGCAAAGTGTTCATAATCCTTGAAATTTTTTTCACAGTTTATCACTTGAAAATCATAAATTACAATGTGCTTTATAGAGATTTTATGTGATAGACCAACACAAAGTAGAGCACAATTATGAAGTGAAATTGAAATAATGCATGGTTTTCAAACTGTTTGAATAAAAATCTTAAAAGTGTGGTATCCATTTATCTTTAACACTCCTGAGTTAATTTTTGGAGCATGCTGTGGGGATGTTTTCTGTGGTTGCTGGGTTCCGTATATTGTATTGTAACAAACGTTATGTGCGATGTCTTAAGTTAACAATGTTCTTTCTTCCTGGAGCAGGATTTGTGATATAGTTGTCTTGTGGACGGATACACCTAATTGAACTGTAGAACTCTACACCTCTTCCCAAGTTGCCATGGGCCTGTTGGCTGCTGCACTTCATTCAGCCTCTCTTTGTCTTGCCTGTCAGTTTAAGTGGATAACAATATCTTGGTAGGTTTGCTGCTGAGCCTTAGGTTTTTTATTTTAATTTATTTTATTTTAGTTAGTGTTTAAGTAATTAGTGTTTGAAACAAAATGTGAAAATGTTCTAGGGGTATAAATGCTTTTGCATAATACTGCACTGAGAGGTGCAGGGGAAAAAAATGTTTAAACCAAAGAGTTGTTTGCAGATTGGCTCACTTTTAGTAAAAGATTCAAATTGCAGGACAAGTATAAGGTTATAGCTGAAACTGCCACATAGATGATAAATGAATACAGCCAGCACATGTATTGAGGTGCAATAGTTAATTAGAAAACACGGGTTGTATTTTTTATAAGATCTCAATTTCTGCTCAGTAATACTATCGTACAAAAAAAAACCTCAGTCAGCAGGTTATATGCATGTGTCTTATTTCTCATTGCAAGCTGTTTTTAAAAAAATTACCCATTTGAGTCTCATTAGAGAAAAACAGCTATGCTTAGCAGCTAAGGTGAATAACTCAGGCACATGGTCAAAAGTGTGGAAATGTCTCACTGGTCAGCAGGAGGGAGGACAAGCTCTGCAAAGACCTTGTGGTTCAGTTAATCTAAACCTGCTGCGAAATGTCTGCTGTCAACCAGCAGACATTTCACACCGGTGGAACTTCAGAGGTCACATTGCGCCTGTCTGACTGCCGGAGTTAGAGTGTGAACATATGTGTTGAGGCAGGTAGAGGTTTTGCTGTGATGCATTACATGGCAGCAAGCTGTTGTTTTTGTTTTTTCTTCAGCACACACATACACATTATTAATAATACTGTACCTTCATAATCAGACATTTGTCTTTGTTGACAGGCTTCAGAATCCTCTATAACAGGGTTCTTCAGCATTTGTTAGTCTGGGACCCCCTAACTGATGAAGGGACAGAGCAATATATATATATATATATAACAACACCGGGGGACCTTGTTTTGACTAGTATGGATAGGGGTGTGTGCTTCTCTTTGTTTGCAGATTGCACAGAAGGTCAGAATGTGAGTGAAGCAGAGTTTAGCTGGCGTGCCTAATGTATGTGTACATTTCTGAATGAAATACATTCTTTATGCCTCCATTCATCAGTTTACTACAACATGTTGGATTCATTTTAATGTGTGTTTAAAGACATAACTTTGAAAAAAGAAAAAATGAAAAAAGTCTAATTAACCAAACATTTTAATAGCCCCCTGCAGTACCTCCAAACCCTACAAAATATAGACTGGCACCTCTAACTACTGCTTTAGGATAAATTAAAAGAAACAATTGAAAGAAAATTGAAATTATGGATCGGAATTAATTAAATGTGTACATTAATCAAAAAGGTATAAAAGGGTCACTTTTTAAAACTTAAATGCAAAGATTTGACTTAAAGTTAGGATTTCTTTTACCTGACTTAAGTCTAAGAAAGACTTTTGCTAGAAGGAAAAAAAGGAGAAATGAACTCCAAGTAAGGTCTCTTTTGGTGTGTCAACTTGGCCACCAAATGAACCGCCACAATAAAACTGATAAGAGGACTCCTTACTTTGGTCCGAAATCAAACTGTTACGTGGCCTCTCTCTGGTAACCCAATTTGGGCCAAAGGCTTGTTTTTGGACTCCAGTTTTGACTGGAGCTTCTTGGTGCTGATTCTGTGTGTTTCTCCGTCTGTCCGAGACTCTACCAAGTCAAGATTGGACAGCTCACAGGAGTTGTCCCTTGTGATGTCATCAGATGGCAACCATCCCAACGGGGAAAACGTTTGGAAAAAGTGTGTTTGTGGCACATTAACACAATCGAAGCCAAAACCAAATCTATAGTTCTTCAAACCGTTCTGTTTAAGTTTAATGACCCTTGATTAACATTTTTCTGGCTGGAACTGCTTATTCCTTCAAGGACAAAGTAAATTATCTAAGAAGAAAACTAAGTCTGAGTCATGGCTTGATTAATCATCTTGTATGATTAAACATGAGTGTTGAGGAGCAGAAAGAAGTGGAAGAAGGATAAGTTTCAAAATGTAAAGGACTGTTGGCGTCATTATTAGTCAGCTGTGAAAGATGCTAAAGTAGCCCACACAATTTCCTCATTTAAATTGGGCAGTCTGCACCTTCAAAGCACAATATCTTTGAAGATCGCACGCAACACGCCCACTTATTGCACATGCAATTTATTTATAATACACACAAATTAGCACGTGCTATTTGGGACCTTTGAAGATGAGGCCCTTTGTGTCAACCTGGGCAATTTTAAAACTTTGCCATTTCCCTTTACTGTGGGGTCCCACAGGGCTCAGTTCTTGGCCCTATGTTTTTTTCCCACGTATCTGCTTCCCTTGGGTTCCTGTTTTTTCGGAAGCAACAACGTGCCTTTCATTTTTATGCAGATGACTGACCATCCTCTGTAGAGCTTGGCCCTCTGGCTCAGTACATAAAACCTACCATTACGAACCTTGGGATGAAACTGGACAGTGATTTTAATCTTGATAGGCGGATCAGTTCAGTGGTGAAATCCAGTTTTTATCAACTGAGACAACTGGCAAAAGAAACAACTGTTCTTCTTAAAAAAGGATTTTGAAACAATAATTCACACATTTTTAATAACATGCAATGATTACTGTAACTCTATTTACTATGGTGCCTCACAGACATCCCTGTCTTGTCCCCAGCTGGTGCAAAATGCAGGTGCACATCTTTTAACTTGTACAAAAGAGAGAACACATAACTCTTGTTTTAGCCTCAATGTGCTGACTGCCTGTTCATATTTGGGTATATTTTGATTTGATTTGATTTGTTTTTAGGTTTTTAAAATGGTCTTTGCCCAGCTACCTCACTGAGCTTTTACAATTACATCGCCCCTCCTATTCGCTCAGGTCAGCGGACTGGCTTCTCCTGGATGTGCTGAGGACACAGCGGAAGCTCAGACGGGACAGAGCTTTTTTCTGTGGCAGCTCCAAGGTTTTGGAATTCACTGCCAGCGCACATCAGACAGGCCTCTTCACTGGGGAGGTTTTAAATGTGCTCCGATCTCATATTTTCTTTATTAGCTTGAGAGTGGTCATTTTACTTGTTCGAGTTGTTTTATAGCATCTTTTAAGTTTTTTTTTTTGTATTTGTTTTAATTCTTATGTGTGATATTTGTTCAGCACTTTGGTCAGCTGTGCTGTTTGAAAGTGTTTATTAAGTTGGCTTGGCTAGGCTGGCATCTATCCATCCATCTATTGTCTACACTCCGGTCGAAGGCGGGTATCTTCAGGGGTCATTGGGCAAGAGGCTGGCCCCAGCTTCCACAAGTCACCAGTCCATCACAGGACATTTTTTTAAATAAGCAGTTTTAGAACAGAATACTTTTTAAACACTGCATATTTTAAAGATGTCAGGAAGATCTTCTGCCAAATAAACATTATGTTATGATGATTCCACAAAGTCGTGGCTATAGTGAGATTCTGGGGATTTATATCTCTACAGCATGACTAGTATTAATACAAGTCATTCTCAAAATATTAGCATATTGTGATAAAGTTCATTATTTTCCATAATGTCATGATGAAAATTTAACATTCATATATTTTAGATTCATTGCACACTAACTGAAATATTTCAGGTCTTTTATTGTCTTAATACGGATGATTTTGGCAAATAGCTCATGAAAACCCAAAATTCCTATCTCACAAAATTAGCATATCATTAAAAGGGTCTCTAAACAAGCTATGAACCTAATCATCTGAATCAACGAGTTAACTCTAAACACCTGCAAAAGATTCCTGAGGCCTTTAAAACTCCCAGCCTGGTTCATCATTCAAAACCCCAATCATGGGTAAGACTGCCAACCTGACTGCTGTCCAGAAGGCCACTATTGACACCCTCAAGCAAGAGGGTAAGACACAGAAAGAAATTTCTGAACGAATAGGCTGTTCCCAGAGTGCTGTATCAAGGCACCTCAGTGGGAAGTCTGTGGGAAGGAAAAAGTGTGGCAGAAAACGCTGCACAACGAGAAGAGGTGACCGGACCCTAAGGAAGATTGTGGAGAAGGGCCGATTCCAGACCTTGGGGGACCTGCGGAAGCAGTGGACTAAGTCTGGAGTAGAAACATCCAGAGCCACTGTGCACAGGCGTGTGCAGGAAATGGGCTACAGGTGTCGCATTCCCCAGGTCAAGCCACTTTTGAACCAGAAACAGCGGCAGAAGCGCATGACCTGGGCTACAGAGAAGCAGCACTGGACTGTTGCTCAGTGGTCCAAAGTACTTTTTTCGGATGAAAGCAAATTCTGCATGTCATTCGGAAATCAAGGTGCCAGAGTCTGGAGGAAGACTGGGGAGAAGGAAATGCCAAAATGCCAGAAGTCCAGTGTCAAGTACCCTACAGTCAGTGATGGTCTGGGGTGCCGTGTCAGCTGCTGGTGTTGGTCCACTGTGTTTTATCAAGGGCAGGGTCAATGCAGCTAGCTATCAGGAGATTTTGGAGCACTTCATGCTTCCATCTGCTGAAAAGCTTTATGGAGATGAAGATTTCATTTTTCAGCACGACCTGGCACCTGCTCACAGTGCCAAAACCACTGGTAAATGGTTTACTGACCATGGTATCACTGTGCTCAATTGGCCTGCCAACTCTCCTGACCTGAACCCCATAGAGAATCTGTGGGATATTGTGAAGAGAACGTTGAAAGACTCAAGACCCAACACTCTGGATGAGCTAAAGGCCGCTATCGAAGCATCCTGGGCCTCCATAAGACCTCAGCAGTGCCACAGGCTGATTGCCTCCATGCCACGCCGCATTGAAGCAGTCATTTCTGCAAAAGGATTCCTGACCAAGTATTGAGTGCATAACTGTACATGATTATTTGAAGGTTTACGTTTTTTATATTAAAAACACTTTTCTTTTATTGGTCGGATGAAATATGCTAATTTTGTGAGATAGGAATTTTGGGTTTTCATGAGCTGTATGCCACAATCATCCGTATTAAGACAATAAAAGACCTGAAATATTTCAGTTAGTGTGCAATGAATCTAAAATATATGAATGTTAAATTTTCATCATGACATTATGGAAAATAATAAACTTTATCACAATATGCTAATATTTTGAGAAGGACCTGTAAATGCATACTGACAAGTTTACTCTATCTTATCACAGAAGAAAGGTAAAATGGCACATTTTAAGGGTAACATGCTTCCGTTCGGGACAGGAATCTAATTGCAGATATGCTGATTTTTGTTCTGGGTATAGAAGTATTTTTAAGCAAACTCTGCATGTACTGTACTTTTTTTATACAACACCTGCAGAATAGTTATTACTTGTAAGGATTATCAAGAATCATAATTTAAAATCATAATTTGAAAAAAATGTATTTCCTAACCAAAAATCATTATTTACGAATAGAAATCAGAGATGTCCTCTGGTGTTGTGATTTTGGGCTCAAAGATCTTTAATAATTACAATTAGCTATTCATCATTACTTGTACTCGTACTCGCACTCGTCATCCTCTGCTTTATCCGGGACCGGGTCCCGGGGGCAGCAGACTCAGCAGAGACACCCAGACGTCCCTCTCCCCAGACACCTCCTCCAGCTCTGCCGGGGGAAGCCCGAGGCGTTCCCAGGCCAGCCGAGAGACATAGTCCCTCTAGCGTGTCCTGGGCTGTCCCCTGGGCCTCCTCCTGGTGGAAAGTGCCTGGAACACCTCCTGAGGAAGGCGCCTAGGAGGTATAGATGCCCAAGCCACCTCAGCTGGCTCCTCTCGATGTGGAGGAGCAGCGGCTCTACTCCGAGCCCCTCCCGGATGGCCGAGCTCCTCACCCTATCTCTAAGGGAGTGCCCGGCAACACTACGGAGGAAGCTCATTTCAGCCGCTTGTATCCGGGATCTCGTTCTTTCGGTCATGACCCAAAGTTCATGGCCATAGGTGAGGGTTGCAATGTAGACCGACCGGTAAATCAAGAACTTCGCTTTTCGGTCAGCTCTCTCTTCACCACAACGGACCGGCACAGTGCCCCCATTACTGCGGCAGCCGCACCAATCCGTTTATCGGTCTCCCGCTCCTTTTGTCCCTCACTCGTGAACAGAACCCCGAGATACTTGAACTCCTCCACTTGAGGCAGGAACTCCCCTTCAACCTGAAGAGGACAAGCCACCCTTTTCCGGTTGAGAACCATGGCCTCGGACTTGGAGGAGCTGATCTTCATCCCTGCCGCCTCACTCGGTTGTGAACCACCCCAGCCCATGCTGTAGGTCTTGGCTAGAGGGGGCCAGCAGGACCACGTCATCCGCAAAAAGAGGAGACGAAATCCACTGGTCCATAAACCAGACCGCCTGCCGCCCTTGGCTGCGCCTAGAAATCCTGTCCATGAAAGTTATGAACAGGACCGGTGACAAAGGGCAGCCCTGCCGGAGTTCAACATGCACATGGTCAAAATTGTGCCAGCAATGCGGAGCAAACTCCTGCTCCACTTGTACAGAGACCGGATGGCCCATAATAAAGGTTCCATACTCCTGGATCACCCCCCACAGGGCATCACGAGGGACATAGTCGAATGGTTTCTCCAGGTCCACAAAACACATGTGGACCGTTGGGGCAAACTCCCATGAACCCTCGAGTACCCTGCAGAGGGTATAGAGCTGGTCCGGTGTTCCACGGCCAGGACGAAAACCACACTGCTCCTCCTGAAGCTGAGGTTCGACTATCGGCCGGACTCTCCTCTCCAATACCCTAGCGTAGGCCTTAGCAGGGAGGCTAATATCTTAATATGGATGCCAAAATCATCCATATTAAGACAATAAAAGACCTGAAATATTTCAGTTAGTGTGCCATGAATCTAAAATATATGCATGTTAAATTTTCATCATGACATTATGGAAAATAATGAACTTTATCACAATATGCTAATATTTTGAGAAGGACCTGTATATGAAGATTTATTGAAGCCAAATAATTCTGATATACCATTATTCTGGTCCAAAAACCTTCACCTAACTAACAAGCACTATTCTACACAAAGGGGATAAAAATGACTACCTAAAAATAATAATAAAAGAAAAATATATGCACATTTAGTGTCTATGAAGATCAAACCAGCAGTTCTATGGACAAAATGTGCAATTTGGGTAAAATGGAAAGAGAAATCCTCCTGGTGTGCTGATGTCAGCAATCAGCTGGTAAAACGGTGGGGCCATGCCCCTTTAGCCTCTAGCAGCTGATTGCCCCAAATCTTGAACAAAGAGTCATAAAACTCTGAGATGGGAACTCAGTGGAAAAGCTCCAGTAATAAAACTGGAACAAAGGAGTAGTCAGGCGAGGCCCAGATGCTTTGAATGAAACATTTTTAAGAGTCCAACTTCTAACTCTTATCTGATTTGGGATCAGCCGGACAAAACATGAACATGCACGATTCAGCAGCGCTTGCACAGCAAATCAAAACACAGCTCAACATAAAACACTTCAATCAGTATTGCATGCAACAAGTTGATACCTTAGATTAACTACAGGTGATTCTAAATCACCTTAACTCTGCCTCATCCTACCCAGACTTCTAAATGCACCTATCCAATTTAATATAAAAAGAACGAAATTACTTTGACATTAATTTCCTCTCTCCATCGGTTGGGTCAGATCTGAAGAAAAATGAGGGAGGGGGGATCACGCGTCCGTGATCACCTCAAGACAAAAAAACGGTAAACTTCTCATCCGTCCAGGAGGGGAAAATATGAACCGTTTAGTCGACTGAATCAACAAGGAGGAAACTCATCTCCTTGGAAATTAAACATCTGTGGGTTTATCACCTGCGCGGGTGTCGGCATGGTCTTCGATTGGCATATGAATCTTCTGACCTTCTTGTATCAGACAGATTTCCAGCTTTCAAGCTCTTCCAGGAATAGCCTTGTGGCGAAAAAGTTCGCCTGCAAGCTTTTGTCTCTCCAGATATGCGCCTCCCCTGTGTCGCCCTGTGTGCTGGAAATGGCAACGAAACTTTATTTTCTGCGGGTTTTACAATCCCGGGTGACGTCAGAGCTGTGATTTTGTTGAGCTGTGCATGTTCAACTGTGCGACCAAAATGGATGACTCCAACATACTCATGTGAAATGTTATTCCAAGTTAAAAAAAAAGACCAGTGACAACCTGCCAAGCAAAAAAAACATATTAGATCAATCACAAGATCACATAAAGAAGACTGGGTTTTATCGACATCTTAAATTTCATAAGTACCAAATCAATGTCAAGAATCATCAGCAGCAGCAGGTCCTGTTGCTCTGGTTTCTAACACTGCCAACTGTAGTGTCAAATACAGTTTTAGCTTAGGTGTATTGGATTGTTCTGTATATATTTTCTTTTTAAGCCATAAAATGTTATGTACCTTAAACACCACATTAACTTTCAGTTGAATACATTTTTCAAACAGACCCCACATTTTCCTACTCCACCAAAAGTGAAAACATGCTAACCAGTGTGAGACTTATAAATGACATCTAAAAAAAAAAACAGTCAGAGGACCAGAATCTGACAATTTATCGCTTGACAAAATCAGTGGTCAACTGGCAGCAAATTAATATCTTTTCTTTTGTGAATCAGTGAGCACACTTTACATAAGTCATACCAATCTGTGCTGACAACATTATTCTGTGCGGACATTGTGACTGAGTGAAGAAGACTCAGTTGTCGTCAGTATACATGAGATGTTTGAGGTACAATAAAAGATGCAAGAAGCTACAAGGCTGACACAAGAAGGAGATGCATTCAGCAGATAACAGGATGTAGAAGCAAGATCGCCCTGTTTTACCTAAAAGTTGAATTCTGCCATGGGTCATGCCAGAAATATCTCATCAGTCAGCAGGAGAGCAGACAATTGGAAATCTCAATAATCTCTCACCTTCATATATATACAGTACTGTGCAAAGGTTTTAGGCAGGTGTGAAAAAATGCTGTAAACAAAGAATGCTTTCAGAAATATAAATAATGATTGTTTATTTTTATCAGTTTACAAAATGTTAAGTGAGTGAACACAAACAAACAGCCAAAGTCATCAAGAAATATCTTCAGTGTAAAGAACAAGATTCTGGAAGTGATGGGGGCCATACCATCACTGACCCTGATCTCAACATCATAGAGTGTGTCTGGGATTACATGAAGAGACAGAAGGATGAGAGAAAGCCTACATCCACAGAAAATCTGTGGTTAGTTCTCCAAGATGTTTAGAACAACCTACCAGCCGAGTTCCTTAAAAGACTGTGTGCAAGTGTACCTAGAAGAATTGACGCTATTTTGAAGGCAAAGGGTGGTCACACCAAATATTTATTTGATTTAGTTTTTTCTTTTGTTTCCCCACTGATTTTAGTTGATTAATGAAAATAAATGATTAACATATGGTTTTCTGAAAGTATTCTTTGTTTACAGCATTTTTTCACACCTGCCTATAACTTTTACACATTACTATATATATATATATATATATATATATATATATATATATATATATATATATATATATATATATATAATATATATATATATATATATATATATATAAAGGGGAGATGCTGACAGAACATTAAACTAATTAACCTCGTATTGGTGCCTCACACACAGGACAGTGATTTTTGTACCCAAACTGTAGAGTAGGGTTGGGAAATCACAGCTGTAGTCCAGACAGACAGACAGAGAGAGAGAGAGAGAGAGAGAGAGAGAGAGAAAGAGAGATAGATAGATAGATAGATAGATAGATAGATAGATAGATAGATAGATAGATAGATAGATAGATAGAGATAGATAGATAGATAGATAGATAGATAGATAGATAGATAGATAGATAGATAGATAGATAGATAGATAGATAGATAGATAGATAGATAGATAGATAGATAGATAGATAGATAGATAGATAGATAGATAGATAGATAGATAGATAGATAGATAGATAGATAGATAGATAGATAGATAGATAGATAGATAGATAGATAGATAGATAGATAGATAGATAGATAGATAGATAGATAGATAGATAGATAGATAGATAGATAGATAGATAGATAGATAGATAGATAGATAGATGAGGCACACTGAGAAGGAACAGTGGTAACTGCTGTGCAGTAAAGTAGGTCATATTGTGTATTATAAATAATGTAAGAAAACTCTTCATTGTAGATGCTCAGTCCCCACGCACTTCATTGCTTAACACTTCACATTTTCACCCAACTCACCCCCAGTGTTCAATGAGCAACAGCCCTCACAGCACGTTCTGCACTCCAAATACTGTACAAAGAAGTGAGCCACCCACTAGTTTTACTGTGTGCAACCCATTTAACTGATCAGTAACAATTGTAAAGCGAAGTTTAACAATTAGCCACATACATAACACTTGGATTAAAAGGCTGAAATATTGCTTGAAGTTGCAACCTAACAGCAAGAATGGAAGCAGACTTTCCAATTTTTAATAAGAACAAAAAGCAAAGAAGTAGAGAAAGCAAAATGAAAGGAAGGGAGTGTATAAAAGGGAAGTTTCCCCTTTGTATATATTTCCCTAAGGACAAGAGAGTGAGAAGAGCTGCACCTCAGTGCTTTACAACAGGATAATGAGAAAACAAGACAGCATTAAGAGGCAGTGGGGAACATTTAAAGTTTAGACAGAGAAAATAGAGGTCTGGCAACCTTAAAGAAAAGGAAGTAAACTGACAAGTTTAAATAAGAACAGTTCAAATGAAGGAAAAACAATAAAGACAGGGACAAACAGGGACAAAAGATCTAGAATTAAAGTGAATGATGCAGCTGTACCATGAGGGTGCTCATTATGTGTGAAAATGGAGCAGAAATGCTTCTCTTTACTGGCCTCATCAGAGACTTTCAACAGTTGTTCCAAGTCACACATTGGAACATTTCACAGGTAAATAATTGGAATAACTGAAAAAGCGGGAAGCTTTTACTCCTGGTTTGCATCATAATTTAGCTTGTTTATGAGCATTCTGCACCCATCTGTTTTGATTGCCCCTAAATGATCCATACTACCACCCACATAATGGACATTAAAGGTAATTTCCCCATGCTTTGCATTTTTAGACACTGTTCTGCATGTGTTTGGCCAGTGTGTGGATCAAGTTGGACTCTTGGTGCAAAACTGTCCTTTCTTTCCAAAGGTCAAAACCATGCTCTTCTGCATAAAAATATTTTTTAAATTTTCAACTGAAAGCTGCAGTTTGACAGTAGGGTCCTTTACTGCTAGTAATTATTAATAATAACCCTTTGACTCACATCCAAATGATGATTTCATAAAGCAATGAACTCTGTTGGAGATCATACAGCATCTCCTAACTTAGAATCAGTTTATGTAATGAAAAATCTCTCTCCATCCAGTCGTGATTAAACTTTAATTAGGCTTAGATGGGTGGGTGTTGGGGTTTTATTGTAGGCATTATAGTGAGGCTGTGAATTGTGAGTTTGTTTATGAGCTTGTAGTTATGAATGAGTCCATCCATGGGTGAGTCATTACAGCATTCGCTGAATGACCTTCCGCGAGCTTAAAGCTGGCTTATACATGTGTCAGGTTGTGCTGAAGTTTTACAAAGTCAAGAAATCTTGTCATGAATAAATTACCTAAATTTTAAATAAATTTGTAAGACTTAGAAACTTAAAAAATATATACTTTTTCAACCACTTTTGATTTTCATGTCTCAGTAAAGCTTTTGCCTTGTCAAATAATCCAGGGAGGCAACAAGATAGAAAAGAACTTCACTGGGTCCTTCAAGTATTTATGAGTAGAAAAGCTTTGATGGACAGTTTGGGAACTCCAACTCTAGCTTTTCATTCATGATGGATGAGCGGCATTCAGACAATCATGACCAAGCCGCTCAACAGAGGTCTTCAAGTAAGACATCCTTCCAGTCTTCTTGTCCGCTCAATAATAATACCTTTATTTAGATTAAAAAACACATTACAGGTTTAACTGATGAGAGCTGAGATATTTTTATATCCTTATCCCTGCCTGCCTGCATGCACACATTATATTCCTCCCTTTAAACATCAATGACCAGTTCCATCCCTGATTGTGATTATACGATCCACACTGTTCGATATGTGCTTGTGATATTTCACTCCAGTTTCAAAGTCCATCTGAGTAATATGTAATGCCTAACTTGGCATGGCCAGTTATCAGTATCACAGTATTCAAAGGTTTTAAAAAGCCTTTAGATGCAAGTGACCAAACCTTTCTCAAATAAAAACTGCAGCATTTTCCCTCTAAATGTGAGCTTTGTGACTGCTCTGTGTGGTGGAATGTGGGTGTTATGGAGAGCCGTTTCATTCAAAATTAAATAAATAAATACTGCTATTGATAAATTATTAATAAATATTCCATGATATAAATAAACATCCACATGAAATAAAACAAAATAATTATGTTAAAATTAATTTTTATCTTATTTTATTTAATTCATTTCAAGATTTAATTTACTTAAAGATTTATTTAATTTACTTAAAATTTATTTATTTATTTCATAATGTAGTTTTGATTTTGTGACACTTTTATTGTGTAAAACTACTTTACATATTTCAGTGACTTTTACTTTTTAACCCCGTTTTTCCTTTTAAGCTCTTTTTATTTCATGTTCATATATTCAAATGAGGGAGCGGAGTTTTATCTGTGGGGCGGCGCTGGGACAGCAGGACTGAGCTCAATTCGTGGCTGTGACCGGCAGAGAAAAGAGAGGTCTGGAGCTGCCACCGGAACTGCCACAGCATGCCGGAGGGAGCCAGCGGATTCCGCGAGGATGCCAGAAGGTGCCAGACCGGCTGTAAAAGCCTGCCACGGCGCTTGCCGCTGTTTTTGTGGAAGCTGTTTGTGCAATAAGTCTTCGTCATCCTTTCAGCACGTCATACACACACATAGTGCTATTTATTTCCCATCTCAAGTAAATACAGCCACCTTATGTTATGGGTCTAATGCTGTTTATTAAATAAAAACCAATAAAGACATCCTCATTTAAAAGTAACAGCCTATAACAATAATGGCATCCCGTTTACTGATAATCAGCATTGGTTTCCACAGAAACAGCGGCAACCGACGTGGCAGGCTTTTACTGCCGGAGCCAGGGGACGGAGCCATCCGGCCACTGCCACGAATTGAGCTCGGCCCTGCTGTCCCAGCGCCGCCCCAAAGATAAAACCCCGCCCCCTCATTTGAATATAAGAACATGAAATAAAAAGAGATTAAAATGAAAAACGGGGTTAAAAAGTAAAAGTTATTAAAATACGTAAAGTAGCTTTACACAATAAAAGTGTCATAAAATAAAACGGCATTATGAAATAAATAAATAAATCTTTAAGTAAATTAAATAAATCTTGAAATGAATTAAATAAAATAAGATTAAAATTTATTTTAACAAAATAAAGAGAACACTTAAACAACACAATATAACTTCAAGTAAATCAAACTTCTGTGAAATCAAACTGTCCACTTAGGAAGCAACACTGATTGACAATCAATTTCACAGCTGTTGTACAAATGGAATAGACAACAGGGGGAAATCTTTGGCGATTAGCAAGACACACTCAATAAAGGAGTGGTTGTACAGATGGGGAACACAGACAACTTCTCCGACCATATGCTGGTGCAGTTGGCCCTGGGTTCCTCCTAATGCAGGACAATGCTAGACCTCATTTGGCTGGAGTGATGATGATGATGATGATGATTTCCTTTATTTGTACAGGGACAGTGCACAGCAATACATTGACCTAAAAACAGGAAATATGCATGGTGCCAGGTTATAGCAAAAGATGCTAATTTCCACCTGTGGTCTCTTGACAGGTTGATATTAATCAAAACTAACTGTTTTTTTTTATTTTTTTTTATGGAAATGTATGAGAGAAGAGAACCAGTGAACATAAACTAATACAATACAATCGTAACAGACCTTGCCCCTCAGTTACACCAGTTACTAAAGACTTCCAGGGATTTATCATTTCTCTATCACACACTTGCACCTGTGTCAGCAGTTCCTGCAAGATGAAGACATTGAAGCTATGGACTGGCCCCCCCATTCCCCAGACCTGAATCCGATTGAGCACATCTGGGACATCATGTTTCGCTCCATCCACCAACGTCACATTGCACCACAGACTGTCCAGGAGTTGGCTTTAGTCCAGGTCTGGGATGAGATCCCTCAGTAGACCATCCGCCGTCTCATCAGGAGCATGCCCAGGCATTGTAGGGAGGTCATACAGGAACGTGGAGGCCACACACAATACTGAGCCTCATTTTGACTTGTTTTAAGGACATTACATCAAAGTTGGATCAGCCAGTAGTGTGTTTTTCCACTTTAATTTTGTGTGTGACTCCAAATCCAGGCCTCCATTGGTTAATACATTTTTATTTCCATTGATGATTTTTGTGTGATTTTGTTGTCAGCACATTCAACTTTGTACAGAACAAAGTATTCAAAGTGTTCCCTTTATAGTTTTTTTTAGCAATGTAGATAGATAGACAGACAGACAGACAGACAGACAGACAGACAGACAGACAGACAGACAGACAGACAGACAGACAGACAGACAGACAGACAGACAGACAGACAGACAGACAGACAGACAGACAGACAGATAGATAGATAGATAGATAGATAGATAGATAGATAGATAGATAGATAGATAGATAGATAGATAGATAGATAGATAGATAGATAGATAGATAGATAGATAGATAGATAGATAGATAGATAGATAGATAGATAGATAGATAGATAGATAGATAGATAATGTTGGATTTTTGTATCTTTCCAGTTTGAGATTAGTTTACTTCAGTAAAAGATTTATTTTTTAAAGGCTTTTTACACACATTTTCCAGGGGGGCAATAATCATGGAGGGTGCTGTGTTTATTAATGAGTTGCAGAGTAAGGGAAAGTTTTATAAGCAGCTGGTGCAAGAAAATAAAATCCGTTTTAGAAAGGGAGTGCAAAACGTAACAGTAAATTAAATGCAAAACATGTGCCATGCTTCTTCAAAGACACTGGGGGAGTAGGTGCTGCAAAGCAACACAAAACCACATCTGAGAGAAGCTACTGAACTGAGCAGAGATAAAAAAGCTTTGAATAAGCTATGTATTTACTGCAATGGAATAATAAAACAGACAACCACCAGAACAATAGACAACATGTGTAAGTGAATAATTACATGTGACAATGACAAAGAGATTTGCCCAACCCAACAGCCCAACTGGAGCTTACCGAGCTGTAGAGCATGCCCTCGCCATTCATGGCGATGTAGAAGCCGCTCTTCACCCCTTGGATGGCCACCACTCTCAGACCCACAGGAATAAGATTAAACAGGGCTGCAGGATGGAGCAGATTCAAGCCAAGGCAGGGAGGCACAAAGAGGCAGAGACAAAGTAGAGACATCAGATACAAAAGGACAAAACAGGACAATAGAGTTTGCATTTAACTCTTGTAGACTGTACAAGCTTTGATTTGTGCTTTTTGGCTATCTGTCAGCAATAAATTAAAACGGATAATAGAAACACAACCACACTTCACAGTGAAGCACTGGGTCTAAAGCAGGAATCTGAAACTGCCCGGTGACAGCTAACTTATAGAAGAACAATTACAACCGTAGGGCATCTCGATCACATAAAGAAAGAGAGGTCTTTAGGGAACATTACAGTCAACCGTGGTTCAGTATGGGTGGCTCAGGTTAATTACACTGCACAGCAAAGATACCTAAGGACTATAAAATTATTTTTAAAATATTACAGATGTGGATGAACATGTTTACACCCCTTGTAAAAATGTGTAATAGGCCTTAAAATAAATTATTATTTTGCTGCAGTAGCATAATTCCACAATAGAAAATTTAGAAAAAATCGACCCTTTATTTATTTAAGTAATTATATTAATTAAGGAAAGATAATCCCATTTTAAGGAAAAGCTGTTTTTAACCAAATAATCCATTTTGTATTACACCATTACACTGTAAACATGTAGAATCCTAATGGGACTTTTGAAGGCTCATTTACACTCACGTTTATCCACATAAATAAGCCTACCCGATTCTGAAGTCGTCTTAAAATTATTGCCCTCATGCTTTCAATGCGTTTATTAACTTCGTTGTTAGGCAGTAGAGCGAGGTTCTGACTTAATTTCCAAATTTAGGGAAAACCTTTAGAAAATTGCACACATAGTGACGGTGAAGGAGGAAATCGTAATAATGTATATTCTAAGAAAGAGGCATAAGAAGAGACCCCGCAATAGACAATGTTGGTGCCTTCCCCCCTTTGAACACATTCTGGCACACTGATGGAGAAAAAAAAAGTTCATTTTATCATCGTCTTCATCATCATCTTCCTTCCATTCACCTATCCCCATGTGAGCTATACTATACCACAATGTCCCCACAAATACCCATGGTATTGCTCCATTTATAGGATTTGGCTATCCATCCACTTGCTCCCTGATGACTGACTAAAATAAGCAGAAAATGAAGGCACAAGATGGACAAAAGATTCTGCCTGTATGTGTTTGCATATTTAACATTGAGCAAAAATGGGCCTTGACTGGAACCATATGATTTTGTCAGATGGGAAAACTCATGTGGTGTTCCTCAATGCTCTATTTATGCCCCCTTCTCTTCTTCCTTTACCTACTTCCATTAGGGTCAATTCTCCAAAAACCTGGTATAACGTTTTCATTTTTATGCGGATGACAGTCAGATTTTTACGTCACTAAAAAAGGAAAATGGTTACTCTACGAACCAACTACTTAAATGCATTGCAGATCACGTCCTGGATGTCAATGCATTTCTTACACCTGAACGATAAAAAAACCGAGGTCATGTTGTTTGGGCCCAGAAAAACTGAGGTCATGTTGTTTGGGCCCAGTAATGTCTTCAACATCAGTGTTTACCTTGGTCCTTCTGCATTGTTTTGAACTCTGGAATATAAAGTATCTGTTTCTGACACAGACAGCTACAGACCTGGTCGTAAGACTGGACAGTGATCTTAAGATTGATGCTCAGATTAAATCAGGTCCAGCTTTTTCCAACTGAGACAGTTGGCCAAAGTTAAACAATTTCTGTCATGGCATCATTTTGAGATTTTAATCCATGCTTTAATTACAACTTGTTTATTTTATACAATTATACAATTTTGCGGCTCCTCTACAGTTGGTCCAAAATGCTGCTGCTCATCTTTTAACTGGTTTTACAAAATGAGATCACAGTTCTCCTGTTTTAGCAGCAAATTATTGACGCTCTGGCATTTAAACCGGTTTGAAATGTTGGCATTTCTAGGTGTTGTTGTTTGCTTTTATGTATCTGCTTTCTATTTTACGGGCTGCACGGTGGCGCAGTTGGTAGCACTGTTGCCTTGCAGCAAGAAAGTCCTGGGTTTGATTCCCGGCCTGGGGTCTTTCTGTATGGAGTTTGCATGTTCTCCCCGTGCATGCGTGGGTTCTCACCGGGTACTCCGGCTTCCTCCCACAGTCCAAAGACATGTCTGTTAGGTTAATTGGTCACTCTAAATTGACCTTAGATGAATGAGTGTGTGCATGGTTGTTTGTGTGTTGCCCTGCGATGGACTGGCGATCTGTCCAGGGTGTACCCTGCCTCTCGCCCATAGACAGCTGGAGATAGGCACCAGCTCCCCTGTGGCCCACTATGGGATAAATGGTAGAAAATGACTGACTGACTGGCTTTCTATTTTACATGTTTTATTCTGATTTTGTTTTACTGCTTTTATTTGTTTTATTGTAAGTTAAATTTTGTTTCTTTTTTAGCTCTTTAGGGTGTGTAAAGCACTTTGGCCAACTGAGTTGTATTTTAAAGTGCTATAGAAGTAAAGTTGAGTTGAGATTACACTAATGTTGAGATTTACAGCAACAAACGCTCCAGACGAGTTTGGCGTGAAACAAATGATGAATATGTGGAAAAGCACCTCATACCCTGTATAAAGGATGGCTGAGGAGCTGTAAAACTGTGGGCCTGTTTCTTATCAAAAGGTCATGTGAACCTTGTTTGAGTGCATAGCACCTTGAACTCTCTGAAATACCAGGACATTTGAAATAAAGATCGGGTGGCCTATGTCAAAAAATGGAAAATGGGATGTCACTGGGTCTTTCAACAAGATAATAATCAAGGATATAGGAAATTAAAACAAACATGGTTCGCCAGATGCAATACCAACCTCGTACCAACAACATCTCAGTCCCTAGACCCAAATTCTATACAAAACCTTCAAAATGGGCTAAAGAGAAGACAGCACAAGAGCCTGGACTCTTTGGACAATCTCAAAAGATTTATTTTAACCATCTTTAAACAACTTTCCCATGTCTTCCCTTTAACTTTGTCAGCAAATGTTTCATCTAACAGGTAATCTAACTTTTTGTTTGTGTAGAGTAGGATTTCAATTAGATTGTTCTGACGGACCCCATCCCACCACTGTCATCCTGTTTTTACTCAAATAATGTAGAGCGTTAACTAATCCATGAGGGCTAAGTGTCTTATGTTTAAAGCAGGGAACCTTTAAATTAACAGCTAGACACGTCTGATGGTTAAGAACCACAGTGGTTTAAAAAACTGTTCAAACAGTATTTTGATGTAGGAGCAGGATGTTGATTGTCATTCTTCACCCCTATTTGTCCTCCTGTCTGAACCATGACTTTGATGGACATTGGCCTGGTGAGGGTGTGGGACACACTTTACCTACAGAGAATTCCATACACTGCTGGAATGATTGCTCTGCAAGTGCCGGTGGGCACTATCAGATAAAACTGGCAGGAAAAAGCCGAGATGTGCCAACACAGGTCAGTCCTCTAAGTTGATTCAATTTCAGTCAATAAATATCGACATGCTGCTTTTACCTGCCAATGGTTTAAGGCTGTTCTTCGGCCACTGGAGCATAGATGCACACTGTCCATTCATAAAAAGCCTATAAATCAGCAGAGTGCAACTTTCAATTTCATTTCCCAGCTTCCAGATAATTTTTTTTATTTTCATTTGTACTTTCCATAACCATTAGGTCTTTAAATGACTGGCAGAGCTTGTCAAGGGCACCATTCCCAACCTAGTCTAGCTTGAGAAGGCATAAAATACAGCACGCCACAGGACTATTCTACTATAGTTTTAGTTCATTGTTCTTGCACTAATTTGTCACCTATTGAATTGACAAGAATTGTCATCTGGTCAAAGGTACGGCTTTTCTATTTTCAGCCGTTAATGGATTTCATTATTACAGTGGCACCGTCTCCTCTAAAGAGTATCTGATGACTATCCTGAAGGTGATTCTTTTTCTTTAATACCCTCCCTGACAAAAGAGAGAGGTCTGGGTGGCATGGGAAGCCTTTAAGAGATTGATGGGGATCTTCTGTTATAAAAAAAACAGGAGATAAAACAGATTGAAACACATCAGTAAAGTAAAAATCTTTGAAAACAGCAAATATGCCAACAGAACGGTAATCTTCTTGAAGCAAATCCTGCAGTTAGGCTGTGAACATTATATTTGATGTGAAGGCTGCCAGCACAGCAGGAATCACACGTGCTCAAGTGGTCCAATTGGGTGGAAGGAGCAGCCAATTGGGTGATTTCTGCTGATACAACAAGGTAAGCTGACAAAGAACATCTGAAATCAGAGCCTCTACAGTCAGATACTTCATAAAGTTTACCAACTCCTGAATCCTCTCATCACATGTGGCAAGGTCAAACTGATTTAAAGCATCCCGCTAATCTGGAGACAAACAGATGAGATCAGCAACCACCACTTTCTGCATCTCCACGTCTGCTGAATTCATAATGGAGTTTGTTTCCATCATTCTGGCAGACACTACAAAACAACAACAAAGTTATGAGAATATTGCTAAAAGCAACAACATCTAAGAAATGTATGTCCAGCTATATACAGCTATATACCTTCTCAAAATATTAGCATATTGTGATAAAGTTCATTATTTTCCATAATGTCATGATGAAAATTTAACATTCATATATTTTAGATTCATTGAACACTAACTGAAATATTTTAGGTCTTTTATTGTCTTAATACGGGTGATTTTGGCATACAGCTCATGAAAACCCAAAATTCCTATCTCACAAAATTAGCATATTTCATCCGACCAATAAAAGAAAAGTGTTTTTAATACAAAACACGTCAACCTTCAAATAATCATGTACAGTTATGCACTCAATACTTGGTCAGGAATCCTTTTGCAGAAATGACTGCTTCAATGCGGCGTGGCATGGAGGCAATCAGCCTGTGGCACTGCTGAGGTCTTATGGAGGCCCAGGATGCTTTGATAGCGGCCTTTAGCTCATCCAGAGTGTTGGGTCTTGAGTCTCTCAACGTTCACTTCACAATATCCCACAGATTCTCTATGGGGTTCAGGTCAAGAGAGTTGGCAGGCCAATTGAACACAGTGATACCATGGTCAGTAAACCATTTACCAGTGGTTTTGGCACTGTGAGCAGGTGCCAGGTCGTGCTGAAAAATGAAATCTTCATCTCCATAAAGCTTTTCAGCAGATGGAAGCATGAAGTGCTCCAAAATCTCCTGATAGCTAGCTGCATTGACCCTGCCCTTGATAAAACACAGTGGACCAACACCAGCAGCTGACACGGCACCCCAGACCATCACTGACTGTGGGTACTTGACACTGGACTTCTGGCATTTTGGCATTTCCTTCTCTCCAGTCTTCCTCCAGACTCTGGCACCTTGATTTCCAAATGACATGCAGAATTTGATTTCATCCGAAAAAAGTACTTTGGACCACTGAGCTACAGTCCAGTGCTGCTTCTCTGTAGCCCTGGTCAGGCGCTTCTGCCGCTGTTTCTGGTTCAAAAGTGGCTTGACCTGGGGAATGCGGCACCTGTAGCCCATTTCCTTCACACGCCTGTGCACGGTGGCTCTGGATGTTTCTACTCCAGACTCAGTCCACTGCTTCCGCAGGTCCCCCAAGGTCTGGAATCGGCCCTTCTCCACAATCTTCCTCAGGGTCCGGTCACCTCTTCTCGTTGTGCAGCGTTTTCTGCCACACTTTTTCCTTCCCACAGACTTCCCACTGAGGTGCCTTGATACAGCACTCTGGGAACAGCCTATTTGTTCAGAAATTTCTCTCTGTGTCTTACCCTCTTGCTTGAGGGTGTCAATAGTGGCCTTCTGGACAGCAGTCAGGTCGGCAGTCTTACCCATGATTGGGGTTTTGAGTGATGAACCAGGCTGGGAGTTTTAAAGGCCTCAGGAATCTTTTGCAGGTGTTTAGAGTTAACTCGTTGATTCAGATGATTAGGTTCATAGCTCGTTTAGAGACCCTTTTAATGATATGCTAATTTTGTGAGATAGGAATTTTGGGTTTTTATGAGCTGTATGCCAAAATCATCCGTATTAAGACAATAAAAGACCTGAAATATTTCAGTTAGTGTGCAATGAATCTAAAATATATGAATGTTAAATTTTCATCATTACATTATGGAAAATAATGAACTTTATCACAATATGCTAATATTTTGAGAAGGACCTGTATGTATATCTGACTATACATATAATAGAAACATTTGATTGTAAAATGGGTGCGCCAGTTGATCAATCAACCTGTGACTTATGACAACACTATGCTCCAAGTATTACAATGCTACTCCTTTCTCTAAGGATATTTTGTGATTTTAGCATAAATTGTTTTACCTTTCTTTGGGAGAACTATTGATTAGACACTGTTCTTAACCTTTAAGGGAATTTTGTTTAAAAATGCAAAGGAAAAAGAAAATTGCTACACCTCCTAAGGGTAATAATTGCAATTTGGCTTTTGGTTCACCCCCCTTTATGGCAGGGTGGATTAGATTAAATTTGGGATTTAATCTGGCAATAAATCCTGTTCTTTCAAAACATAAAACATATCTAAAGTTCCTGAATGGATACATGCATCGAAATTAGGTCAGATACTAAAATTAACTGCAAAGTTAATTCAGTTTCAGAATGTGGTCTTACACAAAACACAGCCTCTGGATACAGATGTGCAGCAACTGTCTGGACAGTGAGGTTAACTGAAGTTAAATCAAGTCTCAAGTCATTGCTTACACAGAAGAAACCAGACTGAGTCAAAACATCTAAAATTTTACCTATGTAACAGGATTGATTGTTACTAGCACGAAGATACTGGAGTTATTAATTTGACGAAAGTCTAAAATTGTGAACTCCTGGAATGTCATGAGTTATAATGTTCTCTTAAATATAATCAGTGACATCTGATGTTAGAACTCTGATGTTTTGAGTCATATTGTGACCAGTGACAGCTGGTTTTAAGCTATCAATAATGTGCAGTTGTGGTTTATTCATTCTTATTTATGTACAGTGCAAGCTGTTCATGATAATGCCCACCCAGGGACGCCAATGTTGGGATTATGAATCTGAGAATATTATTTAATATTTAATATTAATATTTTATCAAATAATATTTCGGTCTGTTAAGGGTTGTCCTATGAATACCAGCCCAGTAAGGCGATGGTATTAGGACAAAATAGAAAGGTGAGACGAGTTCTGACATTATTGAACAGCATAAACTCTGCACACACATCGAATGACAATTTCTTAAAATACAAGAATTTATTAACAAAATTATTATTATTAACAAAAATAAGTCAACTCAAAGTCAAACATATTTCAATCAATAAACCCTTTACTATGCTAAAACAATCCAACTAAACTACCAAGCAGAAATAAAGAATAAGGAAGACTAATGGGCTATGTACAATATAAACAAGTTGGTGAGAGATGATTGAAAATCATGACCAAAAGAGTGATGCAACATTACCATGCAATGTTTATGTTTGAGAACCAAGGATTATCTTGAAGAATCTGGAAATGAAGTTAAGTTAGTCTTAGAACCAACTTAGACAACCATTCACAATGCAAGATCAAATAAAACATTATTTTAATAAAATAATGTTTTAAATAATGATCTGCTGAACAAAACAAACCATTGACCATTTCTCAATGGTGTCTAATTAGCTGTCTTCATTTATTAAAATAATATTTAAATAAATATTATTAAGGGAATGGTAAAACATTTAAGGACGTATTTTGGAAAGAGCCAAATCTTTTTGGAGAAATGGGGCTTAATGGTGTTTACTTAGTTATCAGATTTAGTAAAATGATGTTAGGGACACATTATTTACTGGATTGAAAACTAAACCTTTCTGGGTAAATATTATTTGGCAGCAGGCACTGTCCTTACCTGTTAGCAGTTGAACCTAACAAAGACGCTGATAGCTTAGCACCAGAATCAAACACACACCTTTGAAAATACCGTCAATAAAAGGGTTAAAATGCATAAGCGCGGACGGCACGTTAGGATCAATCTTCTCTGTTAAAATCCCCCCTTTAAATAAAGTTTGTCTTAACTTTAAAAACACACAGACAAAGAACACAAAACTGAACATCTGTGCTGCAGATATTCTGCTAGCACCAAGATAGCTGAGTTCAACACAAACAAAACCAAACTTCATAAAATGAAAAACATTTAGATCATTTCAATCTAAATCATTCTATTTCTCTGCTCTGCCCAAACCTAACCTCGTATGAACTGTGGTGAGGAACGTTGTCCAAACAACGATGAAGATTGAAGAGAGCTCTGTGAACAAAGGGTTAGCTTCCAGCTAATCACTGGAGCAGTGGCTGGAAGACGGCTTGTTCTGTCCGCTGACCACACTGCACGTTAACTGCCGTAATGCGGCTACTCGTTCATCCTCCTCTCAGGCAAGGAAAACCGCTTCACTCGGCTTGTAGAGACAACATCTCTGCAGGAACGTCTCTGGGACACCATTTGCTTCTGCAGGCCTCAGAGAGAAAGTCAAGCCAGGCGTGTACCTTAATTCCCATTTTCATGAATGAATTCTGGGTACACAAACAGTTATTCACTCATACTTAACTTGTGCATATGATCGCGTGATCTTATGACACTCTTGGATCCAGTTGAAGAGTTTCTGTCTGTTTACCAGTAAAGAGACATTACCGCGCTGCCTCTCCTATCCCAGTCCCGCAAAGAGGAACAGTGGAAGAGATCGGCTTGTTGGAGAGAGGGCGCTCTTATTCAGACAGTAGCATCGTGGGAAGTCTGCTGCTATCCCCCTTTCCTCAGTTGCTGGAAGTCAGTTAAATGCAATTTATTTTGAAAGTTCCAGAAAAGTGTGTACCGGAGTTTTAATGTTGTTTCCATGGCATACTGCTGAAAAACTCTATTATGTTGGAAATGGGTGAAACCTCTTGGTTCTTTAAGGGTTTATAAGGTGGGCCTGTTTGTTGATGGCAGGAGTGCGGTACCAACTGATGCTGGCTTTAATTGAAATTATATTAACACGAGTTGGCACAAAATGCCAAATCAAGATACTATCAGTAAGATGAAAGATTGTGTCTGTCGATAGTAGAGACAAGCAAGCCTTATCGGTGATTACTGAGCCCGTGCTCCCCTTTTAACAACATAGAAACTCATAAACAGCTGGCAAACAATCAAATAAATTTAGGTTAATTGACAAACAATATGGATTAAGGTGAAAGTATTGGTTGAGGAGTAATGGTAAAGAAATAACTTAAGGTTAGGTAAGACTTTCTTTAGGGATTTCTTTATTTACACACTCTTCAATTCAGATACGAGGTTACTTTTATTTTTGTTGAGAGTATTTTATAGGCTTGTTTTACTGCTGCTCTGAGACTTGATGTTGAAAGGCTGCTGGGTATGGCATGTTACAAAAAGGTTTTTGGTCATCAGTGCTATTTGGAGAGTTAAGGACTAAGACCGCAGGTATCTCATTACCAGCGGTATCTTTCAAGAGTCTTAGAGTGTGCAGTTAATTACTGAGTACGAGTGACTGATTATTCACTGTTCAAATTTGAACACGGCTGTTCATTTAATTAATCATGTTTTAGAGCTATTGCACTCAGTTTGGTGCATACCTTTGCATATATATATATATATATATATATTTATATATATATATATATATATATATATATTTATATATATATATATATACAGGTCCTTCTCAAAATATTAGCATATTGTGATAAAGTTCATTATTTTCCATAATGTCATGATGAAAATTTAACATTCATATACAGGTCCTTCTCAAAATATTAGCATATTGTGATAAAGTTCATTATTTTCCATAATGTAATGATGAAAATTTAACATTCATATATTTTAGATTCATTGCACACTAACTGAAATATTTCAGGTCTTTTATTGTCTTAATACGGATGATTTTGGCATACAGCTCATGAAAACCCAAAATTCCTATCTCACAAAATTAGCATATCATTAAAAGGGTCTCTAAACGAGCTATGAACCTAATCATCTGAATCAACGAGTTAACTCTAAACACCTGTAAAAGATTCCTGAGGCCTTTAAAACTCCCAGCCTGGTTCATCACTCAAAACCCCAATCATGGGTAAGACTGCCAACCTGACTGCTGTCCAGAAGGCCACTATTGACACCCTCAAGCAAGAAGGTAAGACACAGAAAGAAATTTCTGAACGAATAGGCTGTTCCCAGAGTGCTATATCAAGGCACCTCAGTGGGAAGTCTGTGGGAAGGAAAAAGTGTGGCAGAAAACGCTGCACAACGAGAAGAGGTGACCGGACCCTGAGGAAGATTGTGGAGAAGGGCCGATTCCAGACCTTGGGGGACCTGCGGAAGCAGTGGACTGAGTCTGGAGTAGAAACATCCAGAGCCACCGTGCACAGGCGTGTGCAGGAAATGGGCTACAGGTGCCGCATTCCCCAGGTCAAGTCACTTTTGAACCAGAAACAGCAGCAGAAGCGTCTGACCTAGGCTACAGAGAAGCAGCACTGGACTGTTGCTCAGTGGTCCAAAGTACTTTTTTTTGGATGAAAGCAAATTCTGCATGTCATTCGGAAATCAAGGTGCCACAGTCTGGAGGAAGACTGGGGAGAAGGAAATGCCAAAATGCCAGAAGTCCAGTGTCAAGTACCCACAGTCAGTGATGGTCTGGGGTGCCGTGTCAGCTGCTGGTGTTGGTCCACTGTGTTTTATCAAGGGCAGGGTCAATGCAGCTAGCTATCAGGAGATTTTGGAGCACTTCATGCTTCCATCTGCTGAAAAGCTTTATGGAGATGAAGATTTCATTTTTCAGCACGACCTGGCACCTGCTCACAGTGCCAAAACCACTGGTAAATGGTTTACTGACCATGGTATCACTGTGCTCAATTGGCCTGCCAACTCTCCTGACCTGAACCCCATAGAGAATCTGTGGGATATTGTGAAGAGAACGTTGAGAGACTCAAGACCCAACACTCTGGATGAGCTAAAGGCCGCTATCAAAGCATCCTGGGCCTCCATAAGACCTCAGCAGTGCCACAGGCTGATTGCCTCCATGCCACGCCGCATTGAAGCAGTCATTTCTGCCAAAGGATTCCCGACTAAGTATTGAGTGCATAACTGTACATGATTATTTGAAGGTTGACGTTTTTTGTATTAAAAACACTTTTCTTTCATTGGTCGGATGAAATATGCTAATTTTGTGAGATAGGAATTTTGGGTTTTCATGAGCTGTATGCCAAAATCATCCGTATTAAGACAATAAAAGACCTGAAATATTTCAGTTAGTGTGCAATGAATCTAAAATATATGAATGTTAAATTTTCATCATGACATTATGGAAAATAATGAACTTTATCACAATATGCTAATATTTTGAGAAGGACCTGTATTTTAGATTCAATGCACACTAACTGAAATATTTCAGGTCTTTTATTGTCTTAATACGGATGATTTTGGCATACAGCTCATGAAAACCCAAAATTCCTATCTCACAAAATTAGCATATCATTAAAAAGGTCTCTAAACGAGCTATGAACCTAATCATCTGAATCAACGAGTTAACTCTAAACACCTGCAAAAGATTCCTGAGGCCTTTAAAACTCCCAGCCTGGTTCATCACTCAAAACCCCAATCATGGGTAAGACTACCGACCTGACTGCTGTCCAGAAGGCCACTATTGACACCCTCACACCTGCAAAAGATTCCTGAGGCCTTTAAAACTCCCAGCCTGGTTCATCACTCAAAACCCCAATCATGGGTAAGACTACCGACCTGACTGCTGTCCAGAAGGCCACTATTGACACCCTCAAGCAAGAGGTTAAGACACAAAAAGAAATTTCTGAACGAATAGGCTTTTCCCAGAGTGCTGTATCAAGGCACCTCAGTGGGAAGTCTGTGGGAAGGAAAAAGTGTGGTAGAAAACGCTGCACAACGAGAAGAGGTGATCGGACCCTGAGGAAGATTGTGGAGAAGGGCCGATTCCAGACCTTGGGGGACCTGCGGAAGCAGTGGACTGAGTATGGAGTAGAAACATCCAGAGCCATTGTGCACAGGCGTGTGCAGGAAATGGGCTACAGGTGCCGCATTCCCCAGGTCAAGCCACTTTTGTACCAGAAACAGCGGCAGAAGCGCCTGACCTGGGCTACAGAGAAGCAGCACTGGACTGTTGCTCAGTGGTCCAAAGTACTTTTTTCGGATGAAAGCAAATTCTGCATGTCATTCGGAAATCAAGGTGCCAGAGTCTGGAGGAAGACTGGGGAGAAGGAAATGCCAAAATGCCAGAAGTCCAGTGTCAAGTACCCACAGTCAGTGATGGTCTGGGGTGCCGTGTCAGCTGCTGGTGTTGGTCCACTGTGTTTTATCAAGGGGAGGGTCAATGCAGCTAGCTATCAGGAGATTTTGGAGCACTTCATGCTTCCATCTGCTGAAAAGCTTTATGGAGATGAAGATTTCATTTTTCAGCACGACCTGGCACCTGCTCACAGTGCCAAAACCACTGACCTGAACCCCATAGAGAATCTGTGGGATATTGTGAAGAGAACGTTGAAAGACTCAAGACCCAACACTCTGGATGAGCTAAAGGCCGCTATTGAAGCATCCTGGGCCTCCATAATGACCTCAGCAATGCCACAGGCTGATTGCCTCCATGCCACGCCGCATTGAAGCAGTCATTTCTGCAAAAGGATTCCCGACCAAGTATTGAGTGCATAACTGTACATGATTATTTGAAAGTTGACGTTTTTTGTATTAAAAACACTTTTCTTTTATTGGTCGGATGAAATATGCTAATTTTGTGAGATAGGAATTTTGGGTTTTCATGAGCTGTATGCCAAAATCATCCGTATTAAGACAATAAAAGACCTGAAATATTTCAGTTAGTGTGCAATGAATCTAAAATATATGAATGTTAAATTTTCATCATGACATTATGGAAAATAATGAACGTTATCTAAATACAGTGCCTTGCAAAAGAATTCATGACCCTTGAACATTTTCAAATTTGTCAGTCACACACTTTTATGTATTTTCATGGGATCTTATGTGATAGACCAATTCAAAGAAGGGCATAATTGTGAACTGAAAAGAAAATGATACATGGTTTCCAAACTCTTCCCTAATATGCAGCTGCAAATATTTAAGGTTATATCTTCCAGCTGTACATACCAAGAGACTGAAAATGTCCCCTATTCTCTTTGACAAAACAGCTTAAACTCAGATTGCATCAAGAGGCTCTTTGAA
Source organism: Girardinichthys multiradiatus (assembly GCF_021462225.1). Taxonomy (NCBI): domain Eukaryota; kingdom Metazoa; phylum Chordata; class Actinopteri; order Cyprinodontiformes; family Goodeidae; genus Girardinichthys; species Girardinichthys multiradiatus. Next base: position 22,398,159 of record NC_061799.1, read on the forward strand.
CACCAACGCTCATGTCTTGGCACAGATTCTTAATTGAATTTAAATTTGGACTTTGACTAGGCCATTGTAACACATGAACATGCTTTGGTCTCAGCTATTCCAAATCCAGAGTCTTCAATAAATTCCTGACAGAGAGAAGTAGCTTTGTGGTCTGTCTCACATAAACAAATGCGTAGTTTTTTTCAAAACTCAACGAGCCTCATAAGATTCAGCCTCATCCATCTGCCCATCAACTGTGACCTGCTTCTCTGTCCCTGTTGAAGAAAAGCAACCCCACAGCATGGTGCTAAAACTATCCCACCACTGAGGGGATGGTATATTTAGGGCGATGTATTGTATTTGTATTCATACACACATAGCCTTCTCCACGTAGGTCAAACAATCTAGTTTTGGTCTCATCTGACCAGAACTTCCATGTCTTTGCTATATCCTCTGAAATGCTTTCGGTGGATGACCATGTTTTAGTAGGTTTACAGTTGTGTCATACACTTTCCATTTTCGGCTGATGGACCGAACAGTGCTCCGTGAGATGTTCACGGCTTAGATGGTATTTTATAACCTAACCCTACTAAAACTACTCCATTAGTTCTTTCACCTTGAACGAGATTGGTTTAGGGGTATCAGAGTAAATCAGAATTTGGTACCCATTACCTTCCACTTCACATTTATTCACTATTTTATGTTCATTATGGTCCATCACACAAAGTTCCGATAAAATACAAAAAGTTTCTGGTTTTAATGCAAAAACGTTCAAGAGGTATCAGTATTTTTGGAAGGCATTATGGTTTAATGACTTAATAATTTATTGCCATTTTGGTGGTTAAAAAAATGAATACATGGAAGAAAAGGTTATATATAATTGGGTTTTCTCAGCTTTTCATCCAGAAACCACATTGAAAATAGTATCAATCTAAATGCACATATCCATATGACATGCACATTTGAAAAAATTATCCTCCATCCACCACCTGCCCCACTTGCCATGCTAGTGAGTGAGATTGTTTGGGAGGTTGTGTGTCACAACAAATAGTTTTGTGCTTTTCTCAGCACAACCATCCATTACAGGAATATAATCAAATAATAATCAAAAAATAAATTGGGTTCGGTCTGAGCTCATGTTATGCAAAGCATTTCAGTTTCATCAGTTTCAACAAGCCTCTGTCTGGAAATAAATTACTGTATTCCATCTGCCAGTGCTGAGAATGCAGCAGGTCAGAAGGTGACGTGGTTCAAGGGTGGGGGTGATCTATTATTCTAATAATCCACCCCAGCAATCAATGGTTCCCTGTAAAGAGCTACATACTAAATCTCCCTGCTCCATTTCTAGCTTTCTAAATCACTCTACAATGCTTTATCTATTATCCATTTTGCTTTTTGTGTTTGTATATTCCACTGAAAATACTTCAAATTTCTCTTGCAACACCTCCGACTTTCTGCTGCTCCTTGTCTTCCTTCAGACTGTGCCTGAGCTTGAGGCATCTCATATAGAGAATTATTCATTGGGCACAAACGGAGAAGGTGGTATTTTTAGTTTGCTATGGCTGAATTATTCACTGCATTCCTCCAGCCAGGGCCAGTGGGACTGCTTAACTAAAGGATTACCTCGAGGTGGGGAAACCCTCTACAATACAATAAAATCCTGCACCAGCCGTGATCTCTAGAATACAATAGAGGTACCTAAAATAACGATAAAGAAGTGCTTCACCTGCACAGATGAAATGCATTATGTCGATTTTGCTCCCTTCTTATGCTGTAATCCTCTTTGGTAGGAAGACCTTTCGTTTGTGCCGTTAGTAGTTTTAACTCCACAAGCTTCCTCATCGTAAAATATAAAGTGACATTTGATGAGGAGAGGTCGTTTTTTTCACCGCATGACTGCCGACATCCTGCAGTTTTGGCTGCAGCTTCCTTCAAGATTGGCAGGATCTTTTAGAGAAGAAAGGTCATGATTAGTTTCCTGACTGGCTTCAGTCCAGACTGGTAGTGTCATCATTATCGCTTTGATGACCGTTCTCTGCTGATATATATTTCTTCCCCAGTACTACATGGGAAGGTCTTTTCAAAGAAAAAGCAAGGAATTTAAGGTAGAAAACAAAAAGCTAAACTAATTTTTTATCGGTTTTTTGCTCCCGTAAAGGCAAACGGTGTCATAGCTTCAGACTGACTATACCTAGGACACATTTTCTTACATGGATCATTACGGAAAGGCATTTGGTCTTAGAACACAGGGTGGTTCCAGAAAGGATCTTTGTGGCAAGAAATAAAAGAGTGAAGGTACAATGGTTTCAAAAAATGTACATTTAACTATCTTAAATGGTTTGAAGCTCAAACAACTAACACAATGTGACACTTACAATAGTGCCTAAAGCAAAACACAAATTATTAAGGAATCAGAAGAAATATTTGAATTATTATAACTGTGAAAAGCACATTTTTGTCAAAATAAAGGGAAAGCTCTCAAACCATTGAATAACCATTTGACACATTTCTTCTCCTGTGATTGCATAACCAGATGCAGGAATGAGGGCATGCTGCACTGTGAACATGACTGAACAATTCCCTTCAAAACAGGTCATTTCAGTAGAGAAAATTCATTTTAGAAAAGTCCTAAACTAATTTTGGAGCATGTTAAGCTGTCTTACATGTATGACTTACATAACAATTATGTTTAAGTACATAAAATGTGGCAAAACATTATATAACTGGCTGACTCACAACTGTTAAAACATTTGGGAGCTGCAGCCTTCAAATGCTTCACTCACTGTTGTCGCTGTTCTCGTCCTTGCTGCCGTCGATGGTCCCATCCGGCTGCATCTGCAGGTAGAATCCCTGCTGGCTGAACAGTCGTGTCACGATGCCTTTCAGCTGTGGCTCTGAAACATACAAACATGCACGCACACAGGCAACACACAGCACACATACACAACCACAACAGCAAAGCCACCGCAGCATCCCCAACAAGAACATGTCAGAACAGAGTCGCATGATTATGAAAAACATTTTACTCACAACACTTTCACAGACAAAGCTATTTCTAATCTACTTGCAATGCTGAAATCGTTACAAATGAATTACAAAGAGAAACCTGAGTATCATCAACAACACTGGCTGTGGAAGATAGAGTGTTAAGGCAACCGTGATTTTATCCCATTTAAGATATTCATAGTTTTTTATTACCTCTACGCAGCACCCCCACTATTAATGGAACCCCTGATGAATGTGTGCAAAAGCTTTAAAGTGTGTTTTTTAGGAGACTTGCTGATCCCAAAATGTTGCTCTCCTAACAGCAAGATTGTTTTAACCTTCCCGACCATCGCCCAAATTGTGCATGGCGAGAAACCAAATCTGTGGCCTTGTCCAGCCTTGTTAATCACAGATTTGTTTTAAAATTTCTAATTGTTGCTCTGACTGTAGATAGAGGCAACTCTATGCAAGTAGCTTTTTTTTCTTAAAATGTAATGTACAAAAATGCTTCAGTTGCACTGATTTGATTAGATTTTTTCCACACTAAATGATGTACCTAAATCAAAGGTTGGGTTTTACAATTGTTGTTGTGGAATTACAATAAATTAACATTTCATTATTTCAAGACTTTTCTATACCAGGGGTTTAAATAATTTATTGTTTAACATCAAAAAATAGATTTTTCTGTAAATACATTTTAGGAAAACTATATTATATTTTTTTAACCTGAAGAAAGACGGCCAATCACTCCAAGGTTTATCTCACCATGACTGAATAAATGACTTAACCTCACAATCCAGCCTCCACAGCTTTCATATGTAAAAGTAACTAACACTAAACATTTCAGGACATTCATTTCAGTCTTACCAGCTGTTGAATCTGCTGCATCACTTATAATAAAAATATAAATGGCTGCACAGGCACTTTAACAACAAGAGAAAATCGATCAAAATGCACTTGTTTTTTCCTTGGTTTAATGCATCTAATGCATAAAAGTGGCTGCTTTATATTATTTGGACATTTAAAAATAATTCTCTAATCATCTAATTTTTACAGGTAGATTGCTTGCATCGACTGGATGAATACACCAGTATTTCTTGATGTTAATAAAGCTGGTTTTTTTCAGTTTATTTTCTTTCCTAACATTACAATGACCCTGAACCAACCTCTATCTTTGAATGGTTGGACGTCTGGCAATTCATCAGATTGCTGCTCAGAGCTCTCCACATTTGAAGTGAGCAGGTGGAGATCAAAATTAGCTCAGAGCAACAAAAGCCTCGAGGCCCCTAGCAATCCCAAGAAAAACTATAGTACAGATGTAGAAAGCTATCCTTATCCAGGAGAAAGTGTACAGCCTGCAGTCTGTTCCCTGTTCAAGAACTTTTGATTTGTATGTTAAAGTAAAACATAGATAGATAAAACCAGTGGTATAGAGCAGAGATTTTGGCTCCTCGCAGGGCAGTGTGTGGGAAAATTATGTTGTTTGTTAAATTTTTTAAGATTATTTCAGTGTTTTTTTTTTTTTTTTTTTTGGTAATGATAACCTAAAAATGGGCAGTGCGCGTAGGCAGTGCGTTAGAGATGAACTGATCAGAATTTTGTGTCTGATCTCTGGATATTGACCAACTGAATTTTCTTTAAGAAATGGAAGATACTAACCATAACATGGTTACAATTTCAAACTGTCTTTAGCATCATATGTTAGTGAATAGTAAGGGAGATGCAGCCACACATCATCACAGTGCCTCCACCAAAAGCTGTTCTGCATTGGGAGGGAAGATTGGGCAAGAACTCAATTCTGCTGCTCAACCCACAAAATAATTTCTCATACCTATGTTAGTTTTCAACTGCATGAGATGTATGACTAAGAATCATTGTTAGAATAAAGATATAATTGAGTTTAGTTCTGGTATATATTGTTTATTATTCTTTTTTTCTGTCATGGACCCAAAGAGAACATGTTTTTGTTTTTGCATGTACCAACTTGAAGTAATGCCATTCATGAACCAGAAAAAGCTACAGACTGTGGGGAATACAGGTACCATCCAAAAATTTAAATATCGTGAAAAAGTTAAATATTTTTTGTCACTCATTTTAGAAAGTGAAACTTATATCCATTCATTACACACAGGGTGAAATATTTCAAGCCTTTATTTCTTGGAATTTTGATGATTATTGTTTACAGATAATGAAAACCGAAAATTCAGTTTATCCACACATTACATTATATATTACAATAAACAAAAGGAAATTTTAAGCAGATATGTCAGGCTTCTGAAAAGTATGTACGTTTCTATTCACGCAATAGCTGGTTGGGGCTTCTTTTGCATGAATTACTGCATCCATGCAGCGTGGCATAAGGTGATCAGCCAGTGGTACTTCTGAGGTATAATTGAAGCCCAGGTTGCATTCAGGTCATCTGCATTGTTAGGTCTGGTGTCTCTCATCTTCCTTCTGTCTCTCATGAACCTTCTGCAGTGTGGGCAGTCCTGCTGAAAAATGAAATTAGCATCTCCATAAAGCTTGTCAGTAGACAGAAGCACAAAGTGCTTACTTCCTGGTAGATGCCTGCATTGATTGTTGGCTTCAGAAAACACAGTGGACCAGCACCATCAGATGACATTGCCCCCCAAACTATCACTGACTGAGGATCCTTCAAACTGGACTTCAAGCAACTTGGATTGTGTCTCTCCACTTTTCCTTCAGACGGTGGGACGTTGATTTACAAATGTAATACAAACTTTACTTTCATCTGAAAACAGGATTTTGAGCAACAGTCTAGCTCTTGTTCTTCTTAGTCTGGGTGAGATGCTTCTGACATCATCTCTGGTTCAGGAGGTGGCTTGACACGAGAATTACAATATTTGTAACTCATTGCAGGATTTGTCTGTGCGAAGTGGCTCTTGATGCACTGACTCCAGCCTTAGTCAACTCCTTTTGAAGCTACCCTAAATTCTTGAATAAATTTTGCTTGACTATCTTCTCAAGGCTTAATTCTGCTGCTGGTGCATCTTTTACCTTCCACTCAACCTTTTATTAATATGCCTGGATACAGAACTCTGTGAACAACCAACTTTATTAGCAATGACCCTCTCTGGCTTACCTGCCTTGTGAAGGGTGTGGATAACTGTCTTCTGGACATCTGTCAAGTCATCAGTCTTCCCCATGATTGTGTCGCCTACTGAACCGGACTGATAGATGGCTCGGGAAACTTTTGCAGGTGTTTTGAGTTAATTAGGTGATTAGGATGTGATCATCAAACTTACTTGACTTGAACATTTTCAGTCTATGTGTAATGAATCTATATATGAGTTTAACATTCTGAAATGAGTGACAAAAAATATTGAACTTTTTCATAATATAATTTTTTCAGAGGTCATAGCTTTTAGTGCTTAGAGTGGTGTTGAGTGTAAGCAGCTACATATTATTGGACCTAGTAGTGCTTACGTATTGTTCACTGATCAAAAGAAAGATTGGATTTGTTTGTTTGTTAGTTTTTAGTTTCAAACTGGCTTATCAATGTTCAGGGCTGATCAAGCTTAAAATTACTTGAATCCAGCCAGCAGCGCATCAGTGTGTAGTTATATTTATATAAGGGTTACTGTAGAGAATCACACTTTATGTTGTGCCATATATCTGACACTATGTCACAAAGTCCCTGCTTTGTGCATGTATTTTCTCCTTCCTGGTAAATCAAGAATGTGGTAGGAATTAACAGATATTTGGGAGCCAGACTGTCCTCCAAGGTCACAAGAGTTGGAGGACATGCAATTAATTTCAGCCTGGCCAGACACAAAGTATCATTAATGATTTAGCAAAAAAAAACATTTTGAGACTTGCAATCTTGAGACAGAAAGACGGTTTTAAGCCAATCCTAATTCAACAGCAATAACAGATGGGATCTGCTCCAAAGCTGATTGCTCTAATAATTACAAGTGTGTGAGATTTATTCATATTGTAAAAAAGGGACAAGTGAATGGAGAGCGGAGCAAGCCAAAATAGTTAGCCAAGTAGTGAACCAGAGCAAGAGTGAGTTCATGTCTGCTCAACTATACATCATCCCTGACCATCAATTCCCAGCTCACCTACCCCTGGGTTATGGCCATCAATTCCTAGGACAGGCCCTTCATCATCCATCATGGGCAGGTTGAGGAGAATGAGTGTGTGTGTTTATGTGTGTGTTAAGCACATGGGAGTGTACATATCAGTAAATCACATGTGATAACTACACTTCCATAAATTACAGCAACAGTGCAGCCCCCTGCAATTGCTGACGGCTCATCAGTTCCACTCATTTAGCAGAGAGTAGGTGTACTGTGCATATGTGTGTCAGGGTGTGTATGCAGGTGCAAACAGATTCCTGCAGCCTGTGTTTGTGCATTAAAAATGACTTCCAATGACAACAAACTTGAGATCATTGTATGAGTGTATGGACCAATAGAACGACAATAAATTTACTTGATACCATTACAGAAGGACAAAAACATTCAGGTACACTGACAAATGGCATCATGACCATGGAATGGTGAATGATCACCTGCTCTGATATCATATTTGACAAGAAAAGACACATCATAGTAATGTACACTAATATAAACACAATGTCAGCCTGTACTCCACTTACACAGTTCTAATCAACACATATTTACAGACACACAACAAGGGACGATCATAAAGACTGACAGACAGAGAGCATGAGACTGAAAGGAAATGAGGGGAGGCAGAAGGAGAGAGAGAACAACAGACGACCTGCTTGAGTAGAGCTTGAGCTGGTACAGGTTAGGGGAAAAGGTTAGAAATTAAGCTTAAAAACTGAAGAAAAAAGCCACACAGAGAGAAGAATGAAGTAGAAGAAAATCAGCGAGGGAGAGGGTCGTCGGCTGTCAGACAGGTGTTGAGGCCCCCAGCCCTTCCATTCCCCGTTTGTTTCCTCTCACAGACACTCAACCCCTAACCACCCACCCCCCCTCCCTGGCCGAGGAGGTTGTCGACATGGGCGCGAGATGGAGTGGAGACAAGGAAAACACAGCAAACACGGATGGAGGCTGAGCTACTGACCTAGCCTGCAGCCCTTATGGGACACCTGTGGAGGTTTCAAGGGTGCATCTTACGAAGGGGGGGAAGGGGAAATAAAAGGAAAAACAACAGTCTTTTAAACAGGCAGAATTCATCAGTTTTCCAGTGTATCTGTTATTTATAGGTAAATATATGGCAATGCATCAGTGCAAATGTAAGGATAATCAAACATCAGAAACACAGCATCTTTGCCTTTCCAGCCTCCCTAATGTCAGGCCAAATTTCAGATCACAAGAATTACCTAGCAGCTTAATGATAACTAGAAGCACGACTAATTTATTTTCAGTAGTTACTAATATTTAAGAAATTTGTGGCTCTTTGGCGGCGTTAAAACTATTGTTTGCTGAATTGCAAGACAACATATTTTAGGACTGTGTGGCTGTAAGGGGAGGGAGAGGGATTGACTGCCTATGTCATTCCCTAATTCTGCCTTAGAAATGTTTGTCTGTCCGTCTCTTCCCTCATCAGTTTGTCTGCGGGACTCTGAGTGGACTGGGCAGTCGTTCATCACACAACAAAACTACTTGGATGGGGGGGTAAGGGGCTAGGGAGCAGAGGGGATTGGAAAGAGGAGGTGGGAGTGTCTGGCACAACTGGGCTGTTATCTGTGCACCACGCACGGCAGAACAAGACTAATCAAAGGGAGAAGGCTGGACCTCTAAGTTTGGTGGGAGAAGAGAAGCGATGAGTACGTCAATATGGATCTCAGTGGCAGAGGGCTATTCCTCTCTTCGCTGCAGTAGAGCTCCCTCTGCAATAAACATTTACCATTAAAAACATTTAATCTCAAAAGAGTCTTGGTGCACTGCAGTGCAGTTTATGTCCCCTCTATCCCCCAATCTACATTAATATTAAAGTAGGCCATTTACAGCAGTTTTTTTTTTTTTTTTTTTGTATATTCAATTTGCCTTTGTATTTGGGTTTGGAATGGGGCAGGGTGGGGTGCAAGAGACTGGGTGGGGGCCTATTAGTCTATATGTCTGAGGGAACAAAACCGTTTTGTTTGGAATCTATTGTGTTTAACAGCAATTTATTTAAAGAAAATTGATTATTCGTGATGGAGTTGAATAACTAAAGGAATAACGTCACAGGAGACAGCATTTGCTTTGCATTCAAACAGATCCTGTGCTTTATGTACAGGAAGAACCGACGTATAACAAGGGGGCCTACAATAAAGGAGCAGGTGGATTTTTCAAGCGAAAAATTCACCTTCTCAGATTAAAGCCCCTGACTGCAGTATAATGTTTCTGCAACTCAAAGAGCCAACGATGGGCGGGTTGCGCAAGGGGTCTGGATGGGGGTGGGGGTTGGAGGGCGTTATTTCCCTACATACACACAACACACATCTGTAAGAGAAAAAAATTAAATCGTCCTCACTGACCTGGTCGCCGCCGAACGGGTCTTTTCTTGCCGCTGCAGAAACGGACTTTGCTGAAGACCCCTAAGAAATGTCTCTCGCAGAGAGAGCGGGGGTCTTTGCTGGGGCTGGGGCGACGTTTTGAAGTAGAGACGCGGTCGCTGTTGGATTCCCTCGCCTGGCGTTTCTGCCGGATCAGGGAGCTGGCGATAGCAGCCATCTGCCCGAACCCGAACTGCAAAGAGGGAGTCTATAGTCGCCGCCGTCAGAGGTCGGATCTCGATGCGCTCCCCTTGCGTGGTACACAAGCACACGGGACAAAAACGTCAGTTCTGGGTCTCGGTCCGCCGAGAGTTTTAACTAAATGTCATCCCGATTAGAACATTATGTGAGTCCCGCGCATCGTTGCATGTCATGCATCGTCTTTGAGGAGACAGTTGCATGCAACTGTTCTGAGTTCCGATCGCATCCGAAGGGGAGCTTAAAATCAGCAGTTAACGAACCCGCAACATAAACCTACGGGTAGGGCCGCTGGGGACCGAAATATGAGTCGTTAAAACATGCAACAGTGTTCGGCGGTCGGTGCAGCTGAGTTGTCATTGGAGAGCTTCAGGTATTCCAGGTGAACAGAGCCGCGTCCGACGAGCACGAATCTTCCTCTGCACAGCAGTCCGTCCTAAGGATCCCTGATGCCTCTTTAATTATGCGTGTCCACCTAAACCCGAGTAATGCGCGCCTCTGCGTGCAAAAAGAGAAACAAAGCGGCCCTAACTTCCTTTGCTTGTTGTTTCACATCGTTACCTCAATGCACATTGAACAATGACACCGTCCGCCGCTGGTTCAGACAGGAGCCCACATATGTGAGCCCAGCCCTCGGTTCCGTCGATGGCACCTCTAAACGCAGTCTTGGCGAAAAAAAAAATGGAATCGGTAGCAGGGGCTTTACTCTGCAAGGATGCTGCAGCGCTGGAAATGAAGCCAGTGGGGAGCGATGTGTGTCTGAAGAGCAACAATTAGTTGAAGCAAAGTGCTTTTTGTTGTAGCGCACAAATAATAAAGGAGTTTTTTTCCCCAGTGCGTCCCGAATGAACGCAGTCTGTGCGTTACATCGCGGGACTGAATGGTCTACAGTCTCCCCCTTTTCTGTCTCGCTTTCTCTCTTTCCTTTCTTCTCTCTCTCTCTTTCTCTAACTCTCTCTCTCTCTCTCTCTCTCTCTCTCTCTCTCTCTCTCTCTCTCTCTCTCTCTCTCTCTAACACTTTTAACGCAATCATACGTGATTGAGATTCGTATTAGGAATTCACAGGAGTTGTACGGGGATAGATTAATTATCTCTTGATTAAAATGTACGACTAAAACTCAGGTCAAATACAAAAAGGAAAGGGGTTAAAAACTAGGTGTGCCTTTTGGATTCGAAATGGGTTCCTTATTAAGCACAGAATAGAATTTGAGATTATGTCACAGTGACACCACTGTTAGGAAAGCAAATGCCATTTCACTCTCATTCACTTCAGATCTTAATTTTATATAAGAGACAATGTATAAAACATATTTAGTTTGGCTGTAAAACTCCCTGCAACAGGTCTGGGCAAACAAACTGCATGTATGGTCAACTGAAGACTAGAGCAAAGACAAAACACATAAATGGAAACGGTTAAACAAAAAAACAAAAAAAAAGAAAGAATAAATGAAGTGTCCTGACACATGTAAAATCAAAACGTTACCAACATCATCATGCATATTTATGCACCTCTGGGTTCATAACACACGACATTTCATGTTTCAGATATGTGATACAGTTCCTTTCAAAAGTATTCATACTCTGAAGTTTCTCACACTTAGAACTGCAAAAATAATACAATTGAGCACTCCACAACAGTACATAATTGTGATATGGAAGGGAAGGTATAGATGGTTTTAATTTTTACAAATAAAATCTGAAATCTTTTTTGCAATCATGTTCAATCCCTCTTACTTTGATATCCCTAAATAAAATCAAATGCCTTCAGGTGCCACCTAATTAGTAATCATAGTACACTTGTGTGTCATTTAATCGATGTATCAATACAGCAGTTCTGTGAATGGCTGAGAGGTTTGTTACAAAACATCAGTGAACAAGCATCCCTAAAAAGACCATAGGAACACATCAGGTGGGGAAGGGATAAAGCTCTGCAGTAGTTTTAAACAGGGGTAGGAAATTAAAGAATATTCCAAGCTTTGGACATCTCACAGAATACTTTTCAATCCAACATCCGAAAATGGGAAGAGTATGGCACAACTGCAGACCTACCAAGACATGGCCTTCCATCTAAACTAACAGACTGGGCAAGGAGAGCACTAATCAAAAAATCAGCCATGAGGCAATATAAAGTTTCCCGCAGCAAACATAGGAAAGACTTTGCTCTGGTCCAAAACTGAACTTTATGGCTGATATTTAAAATGTCACACTGCAACTCACCCTGAAAACATCATCCCTGTTGTGAAACATGGTAGTGGTTGCATGATGCTGTGGGGATTATTTAACAAGGCCTTAGAAGCTAGATGGAGGTAAATATAGGATGATCCTGAAAGAAAGCCTGCTATTGCTATGGCCTACAAAAGACTTGAGACTGGGGTGAAATTCCCCTTTCAGCAGGACTACAACCCTGTACAGATATAAAGGAAGGGTTTCAAGCAAAGCACATTCTGGACATGGAGTGGTCCAGTCAAAGTGCAGAACAAAATCCAATTGGGAATTTTTGTCAGACTTCCAGTCTGACTCGGCTTAAGGTATTTTTGCAAAGAGGAAAAGAACTTCAGCAAAAGATGGTGCAACAAAATACTGACTCGGGTTGTGAAGGCCGGATGCAGATGTAGATCATCCTTTAAGAATTTTTTATTAAAAAATTTTTTTTGTAAAAATAAATACATATATAAATCACATATCACATTTATTTTACTTCAAAGCTGTAATGTGACAAAACATGAAGACGTTCAATGTGTGTGAATGTGTCTGAGAGCACTCTAAATACCTATTTCGTACTGTGACACTGTATGCCAAACACAAACCCACCAATTTATTAAGGATATCTCAAACACGATACCAAAGTTTTTCCATGGGGAAGACTACATTACTTTCTGCATGCATACACCATTAGGAGCCCCCTGCAAACATGTGCGTATATGTCAACGTAGGTTTGTATGCAATACTGTGGAATAAAAATAAATTAAAAACTAAATTGTCAGATTTTATGCCCATCATCTTGCATTAGTGTTTGCACATAGGCAAAAATTGCAGAAAGACAAAAACACAAGAGGTCAGCAAACCTTCGATATCCCCATGATGAAACAGCATGAAACATTTAAAGGCTTTCTCTGTGACTTTGACATTCTCCATCCAAACCACATCTGTTCCGACAGCAAGATCAGGGGAAAATATTTTAGAAGACAAGGAATGTGAATCTGATCAGCTAGAGCCCTGGTTAGTCTTTTGTCTGATTATTAAAATGTGAGTGATAGTAAGGGAGACAGGTAGAAAAAGTTAGAAAGAGACAGAGAAAGACACACCATGGATAAACTTGTTCCTTTCCAAGACTAAGATAAGTGTCTAAAAAAGGCTAATCAGAAACTGAGCAATTGACTCAGACTCAGTCAGATTGTAAACAAATACTCTTCAACAGGCTTTGTATTATATTGAGCTGCAGGTGAGAGGTAGAAATCATTATGCCACAGCAGTATTAAGAAATATATCAGTAACAAATTGTCTACACAGCATTAATTATTCCCAACTTTGTGCAACAACATTATACACAGAACACACAGGTTGCAGCGTGAAGCACAAAGGGAACATCTCAGAAATAAGCAGGACCTTGTCAAATCTGGCAGCTACAAATGTGAACATATATCTTTGTCAAGAAAAGATAAAGTATCCCATTTCAGGAATCTGCTTAGCTTCCTCCTTCTACTGCAGACAATTAGTGTTTGCTTCCTGGAGAGATTGACAGAAGAGCATTGAAACAGTTCTGCACATCCTAAATGCAGAAAGAAACATATTTTCTAAATGTCAAACTGCTTTTTTTTTTACACAAACCTCTGTTTCAAACGTGCAAAGTATAAAACGGTTAAGGTTTTGTTATTAGCTAATGACTGTCAGTTAAATGAATGAAATAAAATAGATCAAAGCTTCAGCATACCTTCAGTCCTGTCATTAAGAACCGAACTCGCTTGTTTTCGTCTGCTGCCATCTTGTGGTTAAAAAGACGAACCACAGCATGATAAGAGGAAAAAAGTACACGTTCCAACTTCTAAGTTTGTCAGTTCTGAGTGTCCTTGAAATACCTCACAGATTTGTTGACTCACAATAGCTGGAGTGAGATTTCATAGCGTAATGTCTGCTCGACTTTCTCACCGAGTGTGTAGGAGGCTGAAGTACTGAAATGTGAGAGAATGAAAGCAATCCCACTGCTCACACTGCTTGTTCAACACACTTCTACTATTGATATAAATCATCACATAAATACCAGCAGTTTGTGGCAAAAAAAAAAAAAAATCCCTCAATGTAAGGGTGAATCAAACATCTAAACTACTGTACAAAAGACAGAAAACTAACCAACCAGCTAAAAATCAGTTCAGTCATAAATGTGCATAACCACTGACAGGATTTTCTTTTTATTTCTCTATTTTGCTGACCACCAGTAAGCCTTCCCTTTTAGTTGACACCTTCAATTAAATTTTTTCACATTTTATTATGTTTCAACGACAGAATTCAATGTATCGTTTTGGGGTTTTAGATGATAAACCAGGACAAACTAGCATATAATTGTAATGTGTAAGGCAAATGAAACTTGGTGACCAGAACTTGCTAAAAATAAAATCTAAAGCATTTGACAAGCATATATATTAACCTTGCTTTACTCTGATAACCCTAAATAAAATACAGAGCAAACAATTGCTTCATCTAGTTGGTAGAGTCCACTTGTGTGTAATTTAATCTCAGTATAAATAGAGTTGTCCTATGAAGACTGCTGAAGTTTGTTAGTGAACATCAGTGAACAAAATAGCATCATAGAGACCAAGGAACACACTATATATAGCAGGGATGACATTGTGTAGAACTCTAAATAAGGGTTAGGTTATAAAAATATTTTCAAAGCCTAACATCTAACAGAGCTCTGTTCAATCCATCATTTGAAAAGGAAGAATATGACACAACTGCAAACCAACCAAAAGATGGATGTCTAAACTGAAGCACATAGGACCATGGTAGGACAAGAAGAGCTGCAGAGAGCCACAGCTCAGAGGGAAGAATCTGTGATAAGACAAATATTAGTTGGGCTCTAAATCTAAATCTTATTTATATGAAAGAGTGGTAAAATTGAATGCTTTTGGCCTACACACAAAACTAACACTGCATATTCCCCTGAACCCATCACCACCACCGTTAAACACGGCAGCGACAGCATCAGGATGTGGGGATTACTTTTTTCAGCGGGAACTGAGATGTTTGTCAGAGTTAATGGGAAGATCATTGGAGCTAAAATTGTGCACTGACTGTGCAACTGATAAAAATATTCTTATTTTCCTTCTGCTTATTATGTACTGAAAAAAGATATCCTGGGGAGCAAATAATGCAGTGAGGGGTTAGCAGAGAAGAATGTCTTTTAACAGATCTTCTTCCAAACAAGCGTAGTCCTGCTTTATTGTACCAATTATTTATTCAGGAGTCTCAAAACTGCTTAGTTATCAAGCATTTCCCAAATTATTATGAGGCACTATGAGGTCAGTGGTTTGACTTGTACCAAAACAATCCCTAGCTCAAATTCAAGAAAATAAATCATTTAGCTACAGTCTTTAATGTCCTACTCCTTGTTGGTTGTACTTCTGGAATGCTTCTACACATTTGCCAAAATAAATAAATGCAGTTTAAACAATATTTTTTACTTGCAGTTGAGACAGCTTTAAGTAAATTTATCTGTTCAAACTTTGTATCCATTTTTCCCAACACCTTTGAGCTGACTACTGAAGTTTTGATTGAGGTCATCCGGTTCAGGTAAGGTAACAGTGAGCTGAAATGCAGGAGAAGGACCACCAGGGCTTTGACTCAGAGCCCTGCAGATCCCAGTGTGCATGCTGCTTTTGGTCCAAACTACCTCGAAGGAATCAGCTGTGCTTAATGGAGTTTTTAATTGTTTGCCCTGAATCTGAGGAATTGAGAGGGGACAAGAAGAGGCATGAGGAGAAACAATGCACAGTTTTCTGTAAATACTAGACAGTCTCTTTGATGCCTTTAAAAACAGGAACAGTTATGTCACAAGTAAACAACTGTAGCATTGCAGTCGGCTGCCTCTGAGATGACTAAAGGACATAGGAGTGATCTCAGGCTTTTTGCCAAACACAGGTAAGTGGTGTGTGTGTGTGTGTGTGTGTGTGTGTGTGTGTGTGTGTGTGTGTGTGTGTGTGTGTGTGTGTGTGTGTGTGTGTGTGTGTGTGTGTGTGTGTGTGCGTGTCAGTAAGTTTGGGGCAGTATAATATGTTGTGTAAGTCATCTAGAAGAAAAATGCTTCAGGTCCAAGGTAGGCCTGTTTTATGATATGCATTGAAAAACTCAAGTCAAAGTAAAGAACAAGGATTGTTTCTGCCATTTTGGAGTCTGAATAATATTTACTCAGAAAACAGGGATTTTTTTTTTTCAATTGAGTGAGTGAATTTTATGTTTTGTTGACCAATTGTTCAGTTCTGATATAAGCTGTTTAAAACCAACTGACATGAAAAGTTTGAACCACTGCCCCGGAGTGCGTCTGCTCTGGCGCTATCCATGGTGCTGAAACCGGCTATGTGTTTGGGGCCCTCTAAGGAGCGCTTTCTGGCCCCTGAAGTTTAATGACTTGATCCCTGCATTGTTTTTTTATTGGCCCACTTCGGATAGAGCACAGTAAATATATAGTGCGGCTGGGATAAAGTATATGGAGCTCTTTGTGTCATCTCGGTCCCGACTTGCAGCAGCCATCTGCGGCCGGCTCAGACTGCACACAAAAGTCGGGACAAACGCGAGGAGCGCAAGGAGAAGAGAGGACGGCTCTTTCTATGAGGCTCTCCCTACTGCAGACTCGGAGGATGTTAAACACTCGAGTGTTTAATGAAACATATCCCCATCCTTCCTTCCTCTTTCGTATCCTTTCTCCTTTCTATAACCATCTTTCTTTTTCCTTCTGTCACCCAAGAGAGAAAGCATGCAAAACAAAGGCAGCTGTTGAAGCTATGTTTGTCTCTCACCGTCGGTGATAGTGGTCGATTTCGATCGTTGTCCACAGAAACACTGCAGCATATGCGCTCCTTTCTGAAGGAATGGCCTCAGAATCCTCATTGATTTGGGTTGGTGGGAGCCTTTCCTCAATCCAAACAATCGGACAGCGCAATCACAACACAGAAGGGTCAGGCTGCATAGCGTTGCCAGCCAGCCAGCCTCTCTCCGTAGGCTTAACGGCAGCCCCTCAAAACGCCAGAAGGGCACAGTCTGCGGGACAAATTACGCTAAAACGAGGCATCTTGAGTGATCCCCCCGTCTCTGTCTCGTTCTCCTTCTCTTTCTCTCTCTCTCGTTTCTCTTTCTATTCCTGTCTCACTCTTCCACAGTCTATCCACGGTCATTCGCGTCCTCACACTTCTCTTCCGCTACAGCAAGGCAACGCAAGGACGTTACAATGTGCTCTTTTTAATTGAAGCCACATCCTATGCCTCCGCGTCTTTTCCAGCAGCGGACGTAGACAGCAGGACCGCGAGAGGAGAAGGGAGAGACTGCGTGGAGGAGGGGAGAAAGGGAGAGAGGGAGGAAAGGGGGCACACACGCCAAAGTTAAACTGCAGGGGTGAAGTGGCAGGCCGGACACCAGTGAGGTAATGCGGAGCTGACAGTTTAGAAGAACCGCACAGATGTTGAAACCAGAGATCCAGTAATTTTCTCTCTCCCTCTCTCTCTTTCTCTCTCTCTTTTCTTCACAAATCTGCCGGGAGCAAAACGCAGAGGCTACGTCAGCCGCAGTCAGATGCTTTAAAGTCATCCTCATTGTTTGATAGTAGCAGAAAGTTTCCGGCTCTGTCGCTGCGTTATGAAAGAGCCAGCCGTTACCTCATTACTGTCCTTCAGGTTCAGTTAATCATCACCCATCAGCGATTGAGTTGTGTTCTGCAATACTATTCAACCATGTCGTTTGTATTACCTTTTCCACATCTACATATATGATCAATAATTGATGCTGCACGATATTAGGAAAACATATTGTGATTATATTCACTCCAATCAGTTTTTTTCCTCTTTTAAAACATTGTCCCCACCAGTCACTACCTGAGCTGTACGATGTTGGTCACTCAGCTCTATATCAGATGTCATACAGTCCATCCAAGATATTATAAGCAAACAACGCCTTGAAAATATTGCGCCCAAGCATTCATTTAATATTGAAATCCTGCACATATTGAAACCGTGATTACTGATGTTGTGATTGGATATACTGTGCAGCTCAGGCAAAAATCATATTGAGTAGATCAGAAAAAGCTGATCAATGTTTTATTATAAAAAGTGAATGAGAGTGGAAGAGAAAGTTAGGCAAACAGGACAAAGCAAGAATCAAACAGAAGAATCTTTATTTGTCAACATTGGCTCTATAAACAGTAGGAAGGCAGACTTATGCAGTGAAATCAGCCTTAGCAATAAACTAAATATTGTGTGAAAACCAAAACCTTAAGCTCTAGGATATAGATGTGCATTTTGGCCCATGATGACAAGCACTATCCTGAGGTGCAATGGTACAAGGAGAGATTTTTACCACTAGAGGGAGATACAGCATAAAATGCTTGAGGGTCAGAGACAAGAGATGGGTCTAAAGTTAGGGGCCAACATAAGAAAATACTGTTTTTAGGTACTGGCGAGTATTAGAGCTCAACTTCCTATTCAGCATGTGTTGTAAAACTGTTTTGAATTACTGAAGTTGTATGTATTGCATTACTTAGTTATTGTGCAACATTGCACCAGGCACAAGGACAACAAATTATGTTGCACAAAATACCTTGGGAAAATGCTGTGACTGTTCATAATATATAATGTACATTAAAGAACACATCAGGTCAGCAGAATGCTTTAACACCAGTCAAGCAAATAAGAGGTCAGAGAGAAATAAAGAGGAGCTGGGCGCAGAGACAGAGGATAGAGGGGCTGTGGTGAGGCAGGGTGTGGTGCCGGTCTGGCACCCTACCCAGACTCATAGATATTTTGATGGTGCACTTTCTTCAGATCCAAACCCCGTGCCTCTGCAAAGCCACTACTTGCAGGCTTTAGCAGAGAGCAATAAGCAAAGTCTACATGCATCTAAATACAGAAAGAATGCTGAAACAGTGATCAATTATTGCATTTAACATAATGTTTCAGACTAAACAAAATCTTTATTTGAAGCTGTTTAAAAAATAGAAAGCTTGAACTGTAGACAATTTTAAGAAAGATTGTAGTATCAGTGTTCTTCATCCTCTTAGATCCAAAATACCTGATCAACAAGGGCTGAGTTAAACAATGTAACACCAAAAAAGGTATGAGGTATTGGTTATAGAAAAATTACATGTTTTCAGTTATGTCCTTGAATTGAGAATAATTAATCTTCTTAAGATGTGACCTGCAAACTGAGTGTACATTGGTCATTAATGAGTATTGTCTTGCTACTCCTACCCACCCTTTTTTCAAAAACAAAAGTTGTAGCTGTATCTCATCCAAATATTCAAATGGGTAAGATAATTTTTTTTAGGTTTTGCTTTTCTTTCTTCAAGTTTATAAATGGTATTATAGTAGTATTCAGCAGAAATGCCTTTTAGTTGTGTCAACTCTGATTTTGGGTGTCTGTCCACAAGCATCTCACAATGGTTTGCTTGAATTTTGGCCCATTCCTCCTGACAGAACTGGTGTAATTGAGTCAGGTTTGTAGGCCACCTTATAATGGTCACTCCAGAACATTGAATATGTTGTTCTAAAGCCACTTTGTAAGAAATTCGGTGGTACTTTTAGGGTCACTGTCTATTTGTAACACCTGTTTGTGCCTTAGTTTTAACTTCCTGGCTGATGTCTTGAGCCATAATATTCCATATATTGTTGTTTCCTTATGATGCTATTACTTTGTGAAGTCACAGACTCTGCTTCAGCAAAACACCCCCCACAATGATGCTGCCACCCTCATACTTCACAGCTGGGTTGGTGTTTTCAGGCTTCCAAGATTCCACTTCTTTCCTCAAAATGTAACAGAGCTCATTATGGCCAAACACTACAATTTTAGTCACACCAGACAACAGGACATGTCTCCAAAAATGAAAGTCTTTGTCCCAAACTGCATTTGCAAACTTTAGTCTGATCTTTTGCCAATTTTGGGGTAATACCTTCTTCCTCTCTGAGTGGCTTTTCAACCCATTCTACTGTAAATAATGACAACCTTTTACCTGCTTCAGCCAGGATCTTCCCAAGATATTTTGCATTGGTTCAGATGTTGATCCCCACATTCCAAACCAAAATACATCCATTTCTGGGAAATAGAACCCTTATTCTTCCTGAATAGTATGATGGTTGGGCATTTCCATTTTGTTTATACATTCATATGTAATAAATTAGATTATTGAAAAGTTCATTTATTTCAGTAACTCAATTCATAAAATGGGGCTCATTATATAGATTAATTATACACAGACAGGTGTCTTCAAGCTTTTATTTCTGTGTCTAATTTATTGAATATTACTACTTGCATATAATTGTTTGAACACATAAACATTGCACCTTCAAACATCTGGACATTGGATGAGCCTTAATGAAGACTTGTGGAGGTCCACAATTCTCCTAAAATCTTGGTTGATCTTATTTGATGTCACACAAGAAAGCAATATGTTTAAGGTGCTGCCTTAAAATACATCCACATGTCTGCCCCCAGTTAACTGAAATGTTGTGAAATATTGTTCCAAACCTATTACATAATCATCTGGGCTTTCCCAAATACTACAAAGAAATAATAATCTTAGTGTGTGTAAACATTGTCTTGGAACATATCTCTTTCATTACTCTGGCATTCAGCAAACAGGAATATTTTTTGTAATCCTAACTTGCCCTAAAACAGGAAAAGCTTAGTCTGATTTAATGAGAGAAAAAAAAAATATTTATCTGCCTATACAGCATATGTATAAATATCTTGTTTCAGCTGTATAACCTGTATAACCTGTCTGCATTCAAGCAAACTCAGGTCTGTCCTTAATGACACTTTGGAAAGATGCTATACAAGCCATTAGTCATTTCACCTCCCTAAATACGTTAGCAACAGGGAGGTTAAAATGGTCACCTTGAAAGGCGATACCGCATTAGTTTGAAGCGTAATCAAAATTAATTTTGTATTGTACTGTAACAAAATACTAAACATCAACATAAAAAATTTGCACACGAGCTACAGTCTCAAGTGGTTTTTATTTAGGATATTATTTATCTTTAAACTGAAAATGTTATTTTTATTTATTAAATAGAGCTTGTTTTTCATTTTAACAAAGCTTGCTGACTACCACAGTTGTATTGATGTTCTAAAATTATCAGAACAGATTTTAGATTATTTAACATTGAACATCTGCACTTACACTATGGGTCAAAAGTTTTAGACACACTTTCTCATTTAATGGTTTTCTTTATGTTTATGACTATTTATGTTGTATGTAGATTTTCAATGAAGGCAACAAAACAGTGAATGAACACATATGCAATTATGTAAAAATTGTAAAATAACTTTAAATACGCTATATTTTAGAATCCTTTAAGTAGCAACCCTTTGCTGTAATGACTGAAATATTTACCTCTGGTCGTCTTTCAATGAATCTCTGGGAAGTTCTTTCAAGACTCTTTGGAAAACCATTTCAGGTGACCACCTCATGAAGCTCATGGAGAGAATGTTAAGGGTGTAAAGCAGTAATCAAAGCACAGGGTTGCTATTTTGTAATAATCTTATTATTTCACACTTTTTGTTTATCACATAATTCCATCTGTGTTCATTCAAAGGTTTCTTGTTTCTGGTGAGAATCTACAATTTAAATAGTCATGAAAATAAAGAGACCCATTAAGTGATAAAGGAGTTCTAAGTACATAGCACCGTTTAAAGTGTGGCTAAGTTTACCTTTTTATATGCAATATTGTACATTTTCCACTAAAGAACTAAAGTGTAAAGTTTGCAATGGGTGGATGGTTGCCAACAACAGACACAACTCTTTGTAAATCCAGCAACCATAACATTAAATCACAGACAACGCTGGACTATCCTCAAACCAACAAAAAAAGGCATATTCAGCTGTTTGTAAATATTTCTGGTTGTGAAAAACAAGGACAGTCATGGCTTGAAAACTAAAGTAAACCATTCCTCATTCTTATTAAAGTAATGCTGTTTACAACTGTAGATGCCAAACTACAAGAGGCATGTCTTTTAAGCAGTCAACTGGAGGCTCTACCTGCGCAGACAAACAACTATATACCCAGTGAATATGAGCTTTTTAGATTCCCATTGTTTCTCTTTGAAGAACAGAATAGTAAAAAGGTATATATTCTGCATAAGTATACTTACGTAAAAAGATATCGAATTTACCATATTGTAATGTTTTTTTTCCATCCTATATTCTTCTATAAAATAACAAGAAAACAATATAAATTAGGCAATAAATGTAAATGTAATTTAAAAGCAAATGAAGCAATCTCTCAAAGAATTATAGTCCTAAATTTAAATGACAGCAAGTGATGCTAACTGTGAAAAAATACAAGTGCATGGATGACTCAGTTGTTTGTAAGTGTTAAGAGCAAAGCTGCCCACAGAGGGGCATGAGGATGAGAAAAACAAATCAACAATTTCACCTAATATCTAGCACACAAGAGTACTAGAAAACAGAATATTCTTACTGCATGTCAGTTTGAATGTGAACGTATGATTAAAATGTATTTGTATGCATTCAGACTACTGCAAACCAGAGACTGATGCAATCAAAGCTTCTTTAAAAGTTAACGATGTGTTCAAACTGTAACACCGATATGTTTTTCCCCAGAGGACATGCTGAAACTTTTTAGGGTGTCTTGCAAAAGTATTTATACTCCTTTAACTTTTTCACATCTTGTCCTGTTACAAATTGTATTTAATCTAAGCTATCTTATTCTCAGTCTTCCATAAAGGCCAGATTTGTCCAGTGGACAGATTCTATCTGAGATGTGGATCCATCCAGTTCCTCCAGCTGCTTCTCTGAATAATCCTTTCTTTGCTCAGCCTGTCAGTTTAGTTGGATGGACATGTCTTGGTAGGTTTGCAGTTCTAACAAATTATTTCACTTTTCAGATGGAGTGTTTAATTACCTAACCCTGCTTTAAAAGTCTGCACGACTTTATCCCAGACCTCTCTGTTGTGTTGTTTAGTATTCCTGATGTTTATTTAGCATCACTTAGATGTTACTTTACTAATGTTCTCTACCAAACCTCTGAAGCCATCACAGAACAACTGTGTATATACTGAGTATATCTTAGACACAGCTCTGTGTACCAAAGTACACCAAAACATATATTTTTCATAGCTGACAGGCCATTTTCACAATATAGAAACTGGGTTTAGAGCGTTCTGTTTTTGTGACATTTACAGTAAATGAGCATGCATTTCTCCTCAGAGTCATTTGAGTTAAAGTAATGCTGAGGCCACATCCCTCTTTCTCCAGTGGATGTAGTAAATAAACTAATGAAACAAAATGAACTGGGAGGCATTTGTATATACTTATTGGACACGCATTGGGCAAATACAATGGTTAATGGTTAGGACAGAGGCATGAGCATGATGGACTTAAGAGATCGAGAAAGATGTACAGCAAGTCCACCACTTTTATCTGGGGGTGGGGGGGCAAAGCGACTTTACATAGACCTATTGTAGGAATAGCAACACTAGCTTGTTGTAACGGTGTACCAAAATACTGCGTTAATCATTCTAAAATCAACAAGCACCTATACTTTATCTATCATCGCTGCATTATGGGTCAAACAAAAAAAACGTTTCTACATGCTCAATCTCTCTGTCCCCTGTATTTTGATTTCGGGTCTGCAAAAGAGTTGATTTAACCATATCAGTTGATTTGTACCAAATAAAGTGATGTTAAAAAATAAAATTAGCTAGAACATAGGTTTCAAAAAAGTCTAATCATCATTTGTTAAGAACGGCTTTTCCAATGATGACAATATTAATATTTTAAAACAAACACATACAATTATTGTCTTTTATTAAAAATGGCATCTTCATAGATAATTTGCCTGGTCATTGTGAATGCGATTAATGTGGTCAGGGTAACTTCACCTACAAATGGACATCTAGACTTCCAATCTCCATATCTGTGCTACATTATAACATGTCAATGTGTCTAGCAGTCAAAGAACAAGAACAGTTTATTGTATATAAACAATATCTCCTCCCCAATTTCACTTATTTTTCTGTTTTATTATTTCCTAAATGTGGGGTTATTTTGGGATTTTAATACACTGCACTCATTGGACTTTGTTTTTGCAATATATTTAATACATTTGCATAAAGAATCACCACTGTACTGTAGGGGCCCGCAGAAGCGTACACACCACGGTATTAATGCCGGCTTGTACCAGTAATGTAACAAATGAAACTGTGATGAATCTGAAATATTGTTTTGCAGATCATGTAGCCTTTATCCTGTATTTTTAGACTGACAACTAAACTAATCTGGTAAAAGGACAAAACATTTAAAAAGTTGCAAAAAGTGTGCACACCCTTAAACAAGTACCTTTTGATTCAGTTTTAGCATTCAGTTCTCTATAGGAGTCTATCAACATTTCACATCTTGACTTGAAAATATGTATCCACTCTATCTTGCAAAAGTTCTTCAAATCTCTCAGAGTGAATGGACATCTCTTGTATACATCCATCTTTAGGTTACCCCACGGATTTTCTGTTGAATTTAGTGCAAAACTATGGTTCGGCTATTCCAGAACTTGAATTTTCTTTCGATGCAGCCATTGTTTTGTTGATTTGGATGTATACTTGGATGCACTCTGGTTATTAAAATAAAATCGATCTTAATATTGAACATTCTTGCGGATAAATGAAGGTTTGTGGACAAAGTTGACAGTATTTGGAACTACTCAAAACTTTATCCACCTTAGCAAAACCCTCAGTTCCATCTAAAAAAGTAACATCAGAGCAGGATGCTGATACTACCATACTTCCCAGAGGGGGTGGTTTTCTTTCAGTGACCTGCATTGTTATGTTTGTGACATACTTTATAGAACTGTCCAAGCTAGGTTTCACCAGACCATGACACATTTTCACACAAGGTTTTGGGAGATTTTAGCAAGGATGGGATGTTTTCTTTAGAAGAAAATAATTCTGTCTTGCAACCTTACTCCTTAGTCCAGACATATGGAGAATACAGTTGATTGTTGTCACATGCAGAACACAACCTCCCTGCTCAAGTTTTTTCTTCTGTTTTAATTGGTTTTGGAGAAATGTTCAGCTTTTGTAATGCCCCCGTTGTCCCAGATTCCCTTGTGACTGCCTTTATGTACAATGCTGTGGAATATTTTGTTGCCTTCTCATGACTTTGTACAATAAGATCCTTTTGACAATTTGAAACCTTTAGCTAAAGGATGCAAATGGGCAAATGTCAATAAAATGCCCCAAGAAGCTTTATTTCAGGGTAATCAGATTCACTATAATTGATGGCAGACAAGTTCAAGTTAGTTTATGAGTAATTTATGCAGAAAGGTTTGTTGTAGTTTTGGTATTATTTAAATAATATTCACTCTAATAAGTATGTTTGTAATTCACTTAAATTCCCAATATATTGCATTATATGTCAAAAAAGGATTGAAATTCTATTTTTTACATAACTAATTCTGGCATTTCAAAAGGGGTGTGTACACTTTTGAGAGCCACTGTACTTACAAAGAATATTTGCTGATTTTTCCAAGTTAATATGAGATCTGTAATTGCATTTTTTAATTAATGATGCATTTTGGATGTTGAAAGTTAATTGCCTCATTGCCCCACCTAATACGTACTGTTCCAGAGGGATGTGTATTTATGGTAGTGTTCTCTGAATGTTCAAACTTTTGACCTGACAAAGATTCTAGCTGAATTAAAACACTGTCCATTAAATTATTTCAGTAGGATTAACTGCGCAGACTGTTCTAAATTTCTCTTCACATATAGACTTTAAAGCCAAGCTTCCTATCTTTTCATGTTTTTACCTTTTTACATGAGGGAAAAGTTCTCAAGTGCATTTATCCTCCACTATCAGGGCATCAGTTATGTACCAAACAATTACTCAAACCCAGACCAGATATAAATATAAATCAGGGAACTTAAACATGATTATTATCGCAAACAAACCTGACTACTAAATAAATACTAAATCAATACCAGCATGCCCTAAACTTCTAACACAGCAGAACAGTAAGAACACAATCTCAGTATAAATACAGCGGTTCTGTGAAGGCCTCAGAGGTTTTTAAGAGTATACAGTATTAGTGAACAAATAGCACAGTTAAGACCAAGAAGCATACCAGACAGATCATCAGCCGATTGTCAGTCAGTCTGGATAATTTCCAAACAGCTACAAAACATGGAAAGCAGAGGAACATACCATGTTGATGCAGATGTATAACTGACACAGAATCTAAAGGTTTACTCTGTTCTCGGCAGAGCTAGAGTGCACTGGTGTGTCGCAGCTGATTTGATGGATACATACAGCCAACTGGCTGAACCAACATGACTTCACACAGAAACACAGTTGCACAAAACAGCAACAAATGGTGTGTTTTAATATTGTTGGCTATTCATACCATTGTATCCCACCAATATGAACATTTTCATTTGGACTTGAATTGCTAAAGTCAACTAAAACAGGTGGTGCCTGACTAACAGCCACCTCTGTGGGGTCTTGTTTAATTTAAATAAAGCACATTGTGATATGACATCTTCCTACTACAGGAAAGGAAATTGAAATCCTACCTCACAGAACCTCACTTAAAAAAAAGAACTAAGACTTTAGCAATCACAGCTAACAATATAGGGAACACATTAAACATGTGGAAGAAGGTGCTCTGGTCAGATGAGACCAAAGTTGGACTTTTATGGCTGCATTCCAAACCTGTGTGTGGCAGGAAACTAGCACTCCACAACACTCTGAACACACCATCCCCACAGTGCCACTTGATTGTAGTAGCATCATGCTGTAGGGATGCTTTTCCTCAACAGGGACACTGAAGCTGACAAGCTAAGGCTATCCTTGCAAAGTGCTTAATATGATATAAAGAAGTTGCACATGACTGCATGACAATGTTGCACAGAGCTTAACAAGTAAGGCCAAAATGTTTCGTTAAATATGAACCATAATGCAACAGTCCACTCATTAAAACGATGCAAAAGATGTAAAAACTGAGAAGGAACACTAATTCCAGTTGGGGTAAGGGCTTTGTATCCCTTTGGGATTAAGACCATGAGAATGAAGTCCCAAGGTGGGGTTACAGAAGCCTGATTGCCTGTAATGCAGAAATGTAAGAGAAATGGAATGTGAAAAACACAAAGTCACCTTATTTCCAATGACAAGGTTTCAATGCAACTTTATAGTAAATCCAGGGTAGAAACAGGACAGAGGTTAGCCTATTTAAACAAGGGCACTCTGTCCGTTCTCTAAATATACTGTGCTGTTAATGTGTCTGATCTGTGTTTGGACCCCATCCATTAATTTTAACACAACAAGACTGCTGTATCTTTTGTGTATCTATACTGCAGCATCTAGGTTGTTTTGGTTTTTTTTTGGTTTTTTTTCTAATGCAGCAAACTTTCAGTCGCTGCGAATCACAGTTTCTGTAGCCATTACAGGCGGAGTTGAAAAGCTTTGTCAACAACACGCTTGCTGATTGCTGAAGCCACCGCGCTGCCCCACTCTGGGAACAGCAGCACACACACATCCCAGCAGTAAAAGTGGAGAGGCAGCATTTTTCACCAGATCGGCTGACGGCACTGACAGAGTATGAGAAAAGGCAGGGAGCATTGGAAGACTGAGTCGTTTACAGTTGTAAGCACCCTGGGAGCAACGCAGTAAAACACAAGCTCAAATATGAAGTGGTCATTCAAAAGCGGGAATGGTTTCCAGGGCGACGTGGGAAAACGCATACATGATGCGTTAATATGACACGGACCTGGGTAAGTGCGGATACCTGCTTTGGAGGTGGACAAAGCTGAGAGCAGCAGAGACCCAGGGGCAGCACCTCGCTGCAGCATTCAAGAGTCTGCTGATCTAACTGCGTGTACTCTATTCGTATAGATCATAACTATTTTAAAATATTAATTATCGGCGCAGGTCTAATGAATGCACCTTGTATGTTGCTGTTTGCAACTAAATAAAGTGAAATGTGTGCCCAGATTTAAAACAAAGACCCAACAGCTGCTGCAACCATCTCCAAATTCACTCAAAATGCATTCATAAAGACAAGCATGTTTCTTACCGGCGTTTTTATCACTCATGTTCCCGCGCTTTGCAGAAGTTAAACACCACAGGCTCTCTTCTTCTCCTTCTTCAGACAGGGCAGCCGAGACAGATTGGCTTGTTTCATGCGATGTTCGGCCAAGTTGGACTGATCTGGGACCTCCCTGTTTGTCTCGCTGGAGTATCACTTGATGCAGAGCAGCTCTGTGTGAACTCCTGCTTCCTTCACTGCTGCTGCTACTGAGGGTTTCTGAGAGAGATGCACTGAGGGCTCAGGTAAAGATGTAGAGGGGAGAGACTGTGTGTGTGTGTGTGTGTGTGTGTGTCTGTGTGTGTATAATTTGTGGGGTTGCAGTGGGTGCATCTTGTTACAGAAATAATGGAAACTAAAAAAAAGAGGGGATTTATGCTTTAATGTATGCCTTATGTTAATGAGAACTGAGTTTGTTAACTTCTCCTGGATTTTTTTAAGCAAGACCGGCTGTAAGGCAATGTTCTAGTACGATTGTGATTATACCTGTGTTTAACTCTGTTGGTTTACATATATCAGGTTTGGAGTTGTACAGTTTTTGTGTAATACACACAAACACACACGCATACACACAGGGGGGAGAACAAGTATTTGATACACTGCCGATTTTGCAGGATTTCCCACTTGCAAAGCATGTAGAGGTCTTGTAGAGGTAATTTTTATCATAGGTACTCTTCAACTGTTAGTGATTCGTTTGCAATTACAGATATCAGACGTTTCCTGTAGTTCTTGGCGAGGTCTGCACACACTGCAGCAGGGATTTTGGACCAATCCTCCACACACATCTTCTCCAGGTCCTTCAAGTTCCAGGGCTGTCGCTGGGCAATACGGACTTTCAGCTCCCTCCAAAGATTTTCGATTGGGTTTAGGTCTGGAGGCTGGCTAGGCCACTCCAGAACCTTGAGATGCTTCTTACAGAGCCATTCCTTAGTTGCCCTGGCTGTGTGCTTTGGGTCGTTGTCATGCTCGAAGACCCAGCCACGACCCATTTTCATTGCCCTTACTGAGGGAAGGAGGCTGTTGGCTAAGATATTCTAATACATGGCTCCATCCATCCTCCCCTCAATACGGTGCAGTCGTCCTGTCCCCTTTACAGAAAACCATCCCCAAAAATGATGTTTCCACCTCCATGCTTCACGGTAGGGATGGTGGTCTTGGGGTTGTACTCATCCTTCTTCTTCCTCCAAACACGGCGAGTGGAGTTTAAAACAAAGCGCGCTATTTTTTTCTCATCAGACCACATGACCTCCCATTCCTCCTCTGGATCATCCAGATGATCATTGGCAAACTTCACTTAAAAAGCTTATTTAGCCTTGTTTTCTTGACTTGAGAAACAGTTTAGGCGAACCTAAAACCATAGTTGAAAAACATGTATCACAATTAAAGTTATCAATTACTTTTAAGTATTTTAGTCATTTAGTCGGCTACCAAAATGCAATGATGTATACCAGATGCCCCAGTGAGTCCAGTGAAAAACTGTTAAACTTGCTGACAACATAATCTCTCAAGCTTTTTTAGCGAAGACATATAATTTTATGCTGAGACATCAATATTTAATATGTACATCAGATCAATAGTGTGTTCTTAGCATTTGATGCTGTATTGTTCCTGTAATTTGATTATGCTGCAGAGTATCTCAGATACATATTGTGTACTATATACACAGTGAGGGTACATTGAAAATAAGTGTTCTGCACCTGTGTAATCAGTTTGTTCAAAAAGCTTTCGGGACATTGCTTGTGTTGCATAATTGAATTTTGTCAGCACAGGTATACAGTACATTTATAAGAGTGTGTTTTTTTCACATTTATTGCAAGCGCTCCTCTTGCTTCACAATGCCTCTTTTTTCATTTGAAATTAAGAATCACTACGTAAATGCAACTATTGTAAACCCGCACATCTATTAGAAAATCGCTTTTCTCTGTGTTCATGTTTAAAACAAACATCAAGAGTGAAATCTGCCTATGACATCTGTCCAAAGAAAATCACAGTCATGTACTGATCACCATGATGGATGAAGGTTAAAACAGAAAGCAAGTGTGGTGTGGTTATCTCACAGGCCCATTGATCAGCGTCTTAGAAACTGCCCCGTCAGCACACTTATGGGACGCTATGACAACAGCTAGAGTTTCCTGTGATGGTATAAAAAGAGTGTGCTGCTGGTATAAGATGTTTTCAGACTTTGCACTGAAATAGAAGCCTCTAGTCCAAATCACATTCAGCCTCATGAGTCTGTAGATCTAAATCTTTGAACAAATGCAAGAGGAGAATGCTTGGGCTGGCTTTCTATTTAATCCACATAGATACGATTGCATTGGGGTGAATAGATGTCTAAGACGCCTGACAAGTTGGCCTTATTACAGGCATCATGCTTCCTATCACATGGGCAATGGTGTGCCTCCCCCTTTCTTGTTCTTGACACAGGCCGGCGTCGGTTCTCAGTGAATCAATGACGGAACCTGAAAGAAGACACCTCTGTGGGGGAAAATGTAAACTGCATTGATTGAAAAAAAAATTATGCTTAAAGGTCCTGCAGAATCAGACAGAGATCTATCTATGAGTGTGTTTTCAAAGCAGAGGCTGCAATATCTTTTTATATCCATCCAAATCCCTCACATCTTTACCCTTACTTATCTGTTCCCTCTGGCCTTCCCAACTTGACCTGTCCCTTCTCACTACTCTCACTCCTTCTGCTCTGCCCATCCATCCAGCCTCTCCTTTCCCACATATCTGTGTCCTCCCCTTGCCCTAGACCTGCACCCATAGGATATCATCTGACTTCGCAGCATGCCCTTGGTCTATACAGTAGCAAAGGCATATTGCTCTCATTTCTTTGTACTTTGGATCTTTGCCCTGAAACAGCAATGCCCCCCACCCTTTCTTTTTTGTTTGACTGTATAATTTTCTATTTAACTGTGAAAATTAGATTGTATTCAAATGTGTGAACAGGATGTGTTGTCTAATTCAGTTAAGATGAGTTGCTCCTACTCTTTTATTCTTCTCTACCTCTGTCACAGCAATTCTCTAAACAATACTGTGTGGACACAATACAGCTATGCAGATTTTGCACTGGAGAGCCCTGCTCTGCAGACACTGCAGTGAAGCTTGCTCACTGCAAATCCCACCTTTTTCCTACCTATTTCTGGAGTCAGTGGGCAAGTAAGCAAGTTTGTGGAATTTGTCCAAATGCCAATAGCAACACCCAATACCATCAATACGGTTTACCTACTGGCCAAGACTGCTACCATTCTAAAAGGTGTAGGAACAAACCTGCATAAGAAACTGAATAAAGTATTATTTATTTACATATTTGCTATTATTGTATGTAAGATAGTGTGTTTATACTCAGTGTTCTTTGATTCAATATGTTTAAGATTTAAATGTGGCAACTAGGTTGCATATGCATGAAAGGAAAAATGTAAAAACATTTGATTTGACACTAAACAACACTAAACTTATTAAAATATATAAACAGTTAGTCATATGTTGATTAAACTTTTATCTACTGAAAAGTCTGTTTGAAAAATTAATTATCCTTATCAGTTAGTTCTAATCACATATTTTAAAGAATGAAAGAAACAATTAACTTTCTTAAAAGGGCTTCAAATGTGCAAAACCAGCAGTTACAAACATCCAACTGCCACTCCTCTCTCTCTGGGTATTGTAAGAAGGATTCTGATTGATTACTCTAAGCCTCTTTCAACCTTTGTTTGATTTTTTAATTTTTTTTGTAAGATAACCATAGAGGGGCAGCGTAGAGTGGTGTGTGATGGGCTTTATGAAAAGCCACTTTTACTAGAATCGAATAGGCGCTAAACTTATATGCAATGGTGTTGGCCTCAGCATCAGGGTTACAACATTGCCTGCATATATATTGTCATCATCATTTATTTAAACAGTAATAAAATATTTCATGTTATCTTTTTACAGACCCCAACATCATTGTTTGGGGGTTTAAACAGGAAGGTTTAGCCATGCCTCTTGATTAGTTCTGCTTATAAAAATAGCACTTCTACATTATATTTCATATCTGGGCACGCAATTTTTACATCAGATTTTTCAAATGAGCTAATGGGGAAATCTCTGCATAACAACAACCAGTCTGAGTAACCTTCAGCTGTTGATTCAGTTGATGTTCATTCAGATGGGAAGGCTTTAGCTTCACAGATGCCTTTGGATGTCTTGAGTAGTTCCTCAATCATAGCAATGTGAAAAAGCCCTAATATCTTGACACTTTGGGACATTATCTGTGGGATAAGAGGCTAATATGACCAGAACTCAAGTCATGATGAAGGCATTTTGAAAAGTCTTAGTGGAAATAATTAAATGTGTTTAAAAGGTCAGACCCGAGGTGTTTGCTTGCACTACACAATCCAATAATGCTTCCAGTCATGCTCCATCTAAAAGATTTTAAAAAAGAGGTTTGATAAAAGTTTTACAAGCAGAAATCCTACAGAACTAAGCCTTTTCAGGTAAACGTTAATAAAACTTTTAGGCAAAACTAGAGTACATTAACATGTTATGCTAATCATGTAATAAGCTAGTATATCATGTTCTGGGAGCCTGGATACTATAAAGATGGAGAACGGATTCACTGTATCACAGTATTTATACAAACAGACAATTTAAATTAATAAATGAAAATGGATCATAATCTAGCAGCTTTTAAATAAAACAAAATGTAACAATTGTTCCTGCGGTTGCTTAAATACTTTGACTGACTGACATGACTGATATTTTTGAATCTATATAAGTTACAAGGCTATATATTTTTGGTATTGTTATGCAACCTGAAATATTTCTAACAGACAAATATTGGAGTCCATCATAAATATATAAGAAAACATGTAAGAAAACAGCTGATCAGTGGTGAATGGCAACAGGTGGAGGAGGGGCAACACTGCATTGCTTAAGGTTACTCTGGAATCTCATTGTCTCAAGTTACTTTCAACTGTATGAACATTATAACATTACTTTTGTGGTTTTATAACTTTATGTTTTTAAACTGGTATGCATTAATACAACCACCCCATAAAGTCAGGCTTGTCTGTTTGAGGACAACTATTTGTTCTCTGCAAGCTAAGGTTTTGCAGTATCTTTCTTAGTCTGTTTACTGTTTTTATTTATTTTAATTTTAACCACGGTATGACTTATGTCAGCTTAGTAATTGTTTTCTTACAAATTGGTAAATCATCCCATAATTTGCTTTTCTTATGTTTCCAAAGAACCAGCCTCTATTTTTATTTTAGTTTTCTTGAGCAATAATCAGGGTTTCTGGAGGTCTTTGAAAGCCTTTCTTTGGACATTGCCTGCTTTTCACTCAGTTTCAGTTGATTCTAGTGCCTGACCATTTTCAGAGAATTTTATTTTTCAATTTGGTCCACTTTACTCTACACTATGATTAATTTGAGTATACAATTTCTTAGTGCATGTGTGTACAAATACTAGACAACTTAGTGCCGAACAAACTTAATTAAATTTGTTTTATAGCAAGAGGACTCTCAAAAAACTATTTGTTAAAATACGTGGCATACAACTGATATTTACCAAATGGATAATACACATTTCAGGTTTTTTGTGGGTATAGTGTTGTGATGGTTTTCATTTGGAATTTATTCTTATTTTGTCCACAGTTTTTATTTCTTTCTTTGCACAAATTGGGCAACATAGCTACTATCACAACAAAATACAAAGAACAGGACAAAAACATTGTGAAGATTCTGCCAAAATAAATATAAATAAACTGAAAAACTTCCAGAAAGAGAGAGTTATCAAGTGCAGCTCCTTATTCTCCTAAAGAATAAAAACGTTAGATTTTTCAGACACTTGCATTGTACTGTTTTTGAGATAAATGTACCAACCAACCAGTGAAAATGTTTATTTTATCTTTCAAGCAGTTAAGGAGAATAGGAAACAGAGGCTACATTTAAAAAGAAATGCAAGTGTTGAAAACTATAGGTATATACAGGGGTTGGACAATGAAACTGAAACACCTGGTTTTACACCACAATAATTTATTAGTATGGTGTAGGGCCTCCTTTTGCGGCCAATACACCATCAGTTCGTCTTGGGAATGACATATACAAGTCCTGCACAGTGGTCAGAGGGATTTTAAGCCATTCTTCTTGCAGGATAGTGACCAGGTCACTACGTTATACTGGTGGAGGAAAACGTTTCCTGACTCGCTCCTCCAAAACACCCCAAAGTGGCTCAATAATATTTAGATCTGGTGACTGTGCAGGCCATGGGAGATGTTCAACTTCACTTTCATGTTCATCAAACCAATCTTTCACCAGTCTTGCTGTGTGTATTGGTGCATTGTCATCCTGATACACGGCACCGCCTTCAGGATACAATGTTTGAACCATTGGATACACATGGTCCTCAAGAATGGTTTGGTAGTCCTTGGCAGTGATGCACCCATCTAGCACAAGTATTGGGCCAAGGGAATGCCATGATATGGCAGCCCAAACCATCACTGATCCAACCCCATGCTTCACTCTGGGCATGCAACAGTCTGGGTGGTATGCTTCTTTGGGGCTTCTCCACACCGTAACTCTCCCGGATGTGGGGAAAACAGTAAAGGTGGACTCATCAGAGAACAATACATGTTTCACATTGTCCACAGCCCAAGATTTGCGCTCCTTGCACCATTGAAACCGACGTTTGGCATTGGCATGAGTGACCAAAGGTTTGGCTATAGCAGCCCGGCCGTGTATATTGACCCTGTGGAGCTCCCGACGGACAGTTCTGGTGGAAACAGGAGAGTTGAGGTGCACATTTAATTCTGCCGTGATTTGGGCAGCCGTGGTTTTATGTTTTTTGGATACAATCCGGGTTAGCACCCGATCATCCCTTTCAGACAGCTTCCTCTTGCATCCACAGTTAATCCTGTTGGATGTGGTTCGTCCTTCTTGGTGGTATGCTGACATTACCCTGGATACCGTGGCTCTTGATACATCACAAAGACTTGCTGTCTTGGTCACAGATGCGCCAGCAAGACGTGCACCAACAATTTGTCCTCTTTTGAACTGTGGTATGTCACCCATAATGTTGTGTGCATTTCAATATTTTGAGCAAAACTGTGCTCTTACCCTGCTAATTGAACCATCACACTCTGCTCTTACTGGTGCAATGTGCAATCAATGAAGACTGGCTACCAGGCTGGTCCAATTTAGCCATGAAACCTCCCACACTAAAATGACAGGTGTTTCAGTTTCATTGTAAATCCCCTGTATGTTGAGCATAGATATTTACTTTTTTACTTTTTTACTTTTATTACACCACTAGAGTGGAGTACAGTTTTCTTTGTGAGAATAAAATCTCTGTAAAGCTGAAGACTGCTGGATAACCTGCTGCACACCCAAGCAGATTTACATCACAATAATTTTAGGAATTTGCGATTTCATACAGTATTCTGCTTTCTATAAACTCATATCAAATACAAATAAGCTATAATGGTATAATGGTAGCAACACAGTCAAAATGAAGACGAAACCAATATTTAAACTGTTGGCACTGAGTTTAAAATTAGGAAACTAAACTGTAATAAATGGAACCCCTTCAAATCCAGAGCTTGGTGCATCAGTTTTTTTCTTTTTTACAAGCGCCCGTGAATGCAGCATTAGCTTGAGTCTGACAGTGGGCGGGGCTTCGATCAGGAGGTCACAACAATAATGGCGTGCAGAGGATTTATTATAAAATGGGGCAAAGCAGAGTTCATTAGATCGCTAAATGCTGTTTCCCGATGCTCAAGGTGAGCAGTAAAAACGGCGCTCAGTTTCCTGTGCCTGTCTAAACAAGAGTAACTGTGGCAGGAGGCGTGTCTGTGTGTTTCTGTTTTTCTTTTCGCTAGTAATGTGAAGTTACCTAACCGCTCTGTCATTGTAAACAGAGCTAACTCTGCTTAGTTTGGGAAACCTGTGCTGTGAGTGTCTTATTCCTTTACAGCTGCTTTCGCTTAAGGTCGTGTTAAATGGGCCGAGCGACACACACGCTGCATATTATGCAACCTACATTAAATTAGCCAGCTTTACGCGGTTGTAACCAATGGGGTTTCAGATATCTGTAATTTTACTAGTTGGTTGGTTTTGTTTGTTTCTGTACATAAACATAGTGCAGAGTCCGCATTCAGCGGTTAGAAACAAAACTCGACGTAACACCAGCGGTTTAACGAGTGCTTAGGGACTGTCAACAAATAACAAAACCTGGGTATTAACAAGACAAGCTGTTTTTAGTATTAACAGCACTGGTGGACATCTTGTTGCCAACATGAAAATATTCATTGCCACCAAGACCTATTTTTTTGTCGTTTTAAGTTAAACAATTTCACCCATATAGAGACATTTCTGTTTTATATATATATATATATATATATATATATCACATGATGTAGTTTTTATTTAAAACAGTAAAGCAACAATGTTCTGTTCTGCTGCTAAAATAATATGTTGATTCTTAGTTATAATAATGTTATTTTTAATATTTATTTACTGTTGGTTTGATACTGATGACCAACATTTAAGCAAAAAAATAAACTAAACACCTGAAGTAGGAGTTAAAAAGGAAAAAGCAACAGTATCTGATATTTGTGGCATTTACCTCATCACAACATAAAAAATTAGGTGTGTGTATATCAACCAAACAAAACAGTTATTTTTTTAAAGGAAACCTTTATAAATGACTTTTATCAACTGCCTGTTGCTCAGAATGCACAGTTATACAGGTCCTTCTCAAAATATTAGCATATTGTGATAAAGTTCATTATTTTCCATAATGTCATGATGAAAATTTAACATTCATATATTTTAGATTCATTGCACACTAACTGAAATATTTCAGGTCTTTTATTGTCTTAATACGGATGATTTTGGCATACAGCTCATGAAAACCCAAAATTCCTATCTCACAAAATTAGCATATTTCATCCGACCAATAAAAGAAAAGTGTTTTTAATACAAAAAACGTCAACCTTCAAATAATCATGTACAGTTATGCACTCAATACTTGGTCGGGAATCCTTTTGCAGAAATGACTGCTTCAATGCGGCGTGGCATGGAGGCAATCAGCCTGTGGCACTGCTGAGGTCTTATGGGGGCCCAGGATGCTTCGATAGCGGCCTTTAGCTCATCCAGAGTGTTGGGTCTTGAGTCTCTCAACGTTCTCTTCACAATATCCCACAGATTCTCTATGGGGTTCAGGTCAGGAGAGTTGGCAGGTCAATTGAGCACAGTGATACCATGGTCAGTAAACCATTTACCAGTGGTTTTGGTACTGTGAGCAGGTGCCAGGTCGTGCTGAAAAATGAAATCTTCATCTCCATAAAGCTTTTCAGCAGATGGAAGCATGAAGTGCTCCAAAATCTCCTGATAGTTAGCTGCATTGACCCTGCCCTTGATAAAACACAGTGGACCAACACCAGCAGCTGACACGGCACCCCAGACCATCACTGACTGTGGGTACCTGACACTGGACTTCTGGCATTTTGGCATTTCCTTCTCCCCAGTCTTCCTCCAGTCTCTGGCACCTTGATTTCTGAATGACATGCAGAATTTGCTTTCATCCGAAAAAGTACTTTGGACCACTGAGCAACAGTCCAGTGCTGCTTCTCTGTAGCCCAGGTCAGGCGCTTCTGCCGCTGTTTCTGGTTCAAAAGTGGCTTGACCTGGGGAATGCGGCACCTGTAGCCCATTTCCTGCACACGTCTGTGCACGGTGGCTCTGGATGTTTCTACTCCAGACTCAGTCCACTGCTCCCGCAGGTCCCCCAAGGTCTGGAATCGGCCCTTCTCCACAATCTTCCTCAGGGTCCGGTCACCTCTTCTCCTTGTGCAGCGTTTTCTGTCACACTTTTTCCTTCCCACAGACTTCCCACTGAGGTGCCTTGATACAGCACTCTGGGAACAGCCTATTCGTTCAGAAATTTCTTTCTGTGTCTTACCCTCTTGCTTGAGGGTGTCAATAGTGGCCTTCTGGACAGCAGTCAGGTCGGCAGTCTTACCCATGATTGGGGTTTTGAGTGATGAACCAGGCGGGGAGTTTTAAAGGCCTCAGGAATCTTTTGCAGGTGTTTAGAGTTAACTCGTTGATTCAGATGATTAGGTTCATAGCTCGTTTAGAGACCCTTTTAATGATATGCTAATTTTGTGAGATAGGAATTTTGGGTTTTCATGAGCTGTATGCCAAAATCATCCGTATTAAGACAATAAAAGACCTGAAATATTTCAGTTAGTGTGCAATGAATCTAAAATATATGAATGTAAAATTTTCATCATGACATTATGGAAAATAATTAACTTTATCACAATATGCTAATATTTTGAGAAGGACCTGTATTAGCTGGTTTAGTTGGGCTGTTTAAACTACCTATTCCATAAATCACAGACATAAAATGATGGTCACCCAAGCATATTGTTCTGCATCTTATCAAGAGCAGTAGGAACATTATGAGGCAAGAATCTTTAGCAATATTGAAACCTTAACTTTTTTAAACTTTGGTGTGGCTTGATATTGGCACCAGGTATTAGGTACATGGTACCACATTAGGTACAAGTTTGTTTGTTTGTTTTTTGTTTTTTGACAGACTCAACCCATATCAGCAACAGAGGCGTGGTTTCCGTCGGGAAGCTAAAAGGACAGATACCAAAAAGGGAAATGTCACCCAGCAACAAACCAAAGCATCACCCCCTGAGGCTGGCACACCGGGACCCCCGCCTCCTCCTAAAGTCCGACAGCCAACGCTCTTTAGACCACTAATGTTCACAGTAGGGGTATGCTGATTTCCACATTATAACAAAATCTGAATATAAAGCCTAATAAGTAAAGAGGATCCTTTTTTAAAGTCTTTAAACCCAATAGAGCTTGTCTCTGTTAACAACACAGGGCACCCTCAAATTACCTGTGATCATTCCCTAAAGGGGTCTGAGAGAATTTGATGCATGAAATCAGAGGACTGGAATCAGATGATATTGACTTTAAGGCTAACTCGTGTAAATTGTTGTTAAAACAATATTTAGTACAGAAGATTGTTGAATGTTGTCTGACTCCATGCCAGTTTGCAGGTTGTTCCTTCGGTGGAGCGGCCATTCTTCAATATGAGACGCTGAAAGCAAGAGTTCAGACTGCTAAAGATAGGGAGGAGTTAGACAAACTTGTGATGGTAAGGATTTTACGCAACTGTTTTACTCAGTCTGCCACCACCATTATTTTTTACAACCTTCATTGTGTTAACAAGGGTTCCCAGGACATGGCCTACTGGCACGACTGGTGGAACCAACTGTCCAGCTTCCAGCGGCAGCTCCTCCTCCTGATGTCAGTGGTAGAGGACATCTGGAGCAACCTCACGGAGGGACAGAGAACTGCTACTGGTAGTTTTAACAGCAGATATATTTTGGGTCTCAAATTGTGAAACATGAGTTTGCAAATGTGTAATAACACTTC
The DNA here is from genome assembly GCF_021462225.1 of Girardinichthys multiradiatus. Lineage (NCBI taxonomy): Eukaryota > Metazoa > Chordata > Actinopteri > Cyprinodontiformes > Goodeidae > Girardinichthys > Girardinichthys multiradiatus. The sequence continues at coordinate 22,437,530 of NC_061799.1, forward strand.
AATTTCTTCTTAATATCTTCCAGGTATTATAGCGATAAACGCTGCAGTTCTATTTTGCTGGAGGGTCCCGGCATTGCAAAGAACTATGATTAAGTACTTCACATCCAACCCAGCTTCCAGTGAGTATGGTTGCTTGTTGTGGGAAATCAAATGTAGAAACAAAAAATGAGCTCTTTTTCTTTCTCTGCGATGTAAATGTTTGCGGTTTTCTTTACTTTTCCTACACAGAAACACGGTGCCTTCCCATGGTTCTGTCTTCCTTCAGCCACTACTCCATTATCCACATGGTGGCCAACATGTACGTCCTATGGATGTTTTCCTCTGGCATAGTCTCCCTCTTAGGCAAAGAGCAGTTTATTGCTGTCTACCTCTCTGCTGGTAAGTGGAGCAAAGGAAATAACTGGTTCAGACGGCAGAAAAGTTTATCCACTCGTATTATTTAATAGGTAAGTCTAGCATTTTTTGACAGAAATGGAAATCATTATTTTTATGTTTTAACAGGTTTGTGATTAAACTGAAGTCAGAGGTCTTTATATGTACAGTGGATTTAGATTAAGCCAATGTAGCACATTCCTTTCTATAGTTGTAAAACATGACAAACCAAACAATCTCCTGGAGCTTTGCATTTTTTATGTTTTTGTCATCTTCCATCAGTTTTACTATTCTAGCTACTATGTGGTGTACTCAGACAGCAGCAATCAGTATTGTTTAGCCACTAGATGCCACAAAAGTGTAAATATTGTCTTTTCTTATCCAATGTTTTAAACATTGGATAAGAAAAGACAATAAGTCTGACAGTCAAGATCCATTCTAAGAATGTTTTAGAATAATTTGAGTTGAAATGTTTAAACACAGGCAGAATTACTTTTTTTCTGGCCGGTCTGATAATACAGGTCCTTCTCAAAAAATTAGCATATTGTGATAAAGTTAATTATTTTCCATAATGTCATGATGAAAATTTAACATTCATATATTTTAGATTCATTGCACACTAACTGAAATATTTCAGGTATTTTATTGTCTTAATACGGATGATTTTGGCATACAGCTCGTGAAAACCCAAAATTCCTATCTCACAAAATTAGCATATCATTAAAAGGGTCTCTAAACGAGCTATGAACCTAATAATCTGAATCAACGAGTTAACTCTAAACACCTGCAAAAGATTCCTGAGGCCTTTAAAACTCCCAGCCTGGTTCATCACTCAAAACCCCAATCATGGGTAAGACTGCCGACCTGACTGCTGTCCAGAAGGCCACTATTGACACCCTCAAGCAAGAGGGTAAGACACAGAAAGACATTTCTGAATGAATAGGCTGTTCCTAGAGTGCTGTATCAAGGCACCTCAGTGGGAAGTCTGTGGGAAGAAAAAAGTGTGGCAGAAAACGCTGCACAACGAGAAGAGGTGACCGGACCCTGAGGAAGATTGTGGAGAAGGGCCGATTCCAGACCTTGGGGGACCTGCGGAAGCAGTGGACTGAGTCTGGAGTAGAAACATCCAGAGCCACCGTGCACAGGCGTGTGCAGGAAATGGGCTACAGGTACCGCATTCCCCAGGTCAAGCCACTTTTGAACCAGAAACAGCGGCAGAAGCGCCTGACCTGGGCTACAAAGAAGCAGCACTGGACTGTTGCTCAGTGGTCCAAAGTACTTTTTTCGGATGAAAGCAAATTCTGCATGTCATTCAGAAATCAAGGTGCCAGAGTCTGGAGGAAGACTGGGGAGAAGGAAATGCCAAAATGCCAGAAGTCCAGTGTCAAGTACCCACAGTCAGTGATGGTCTGGGGTGCCGTGTCAGCTGCTGGTGTTGGTCCACTGTGTTTTATCAAGGGCAGGGTCAATGCAGCTAGCTATCAGGAGATTTTGGAGCACTTCATGCTTCCATCTGCTGAAAAGCTTTATGGAGATGAAGATTTCATTTTTCAGCACTGACCTGGCACCTGCTCACAGTGCCAAAACCACTGGTAAATGGTTTACTGACCATGGTATCACTGTGCTCAATTGGCCTGCCAACTCTCCTGACCTGAACTCCATAGAGAATCTGTGGGATATTGTGAAGAGAACGTTGAGAGACTCAAGACCCAACACTCTGGATGAGCTAAAGGCTGCTATCGAAGCATCCTGGGCCTTCATAAGACCTCAGCAGTGCCACAGGCTGATTGCCTCCATGCCACGCCGCATTGAAGCAGTCGTTTCTGCAAAAGGATTCCCGACCAAGTATTGAGTGCATAACTGTACATGATTATTTGAAGGTTGACGTTTTTTGTATTAAAAACACTTTTCTTTTATTGGTCGGATGAAATATGCTAATTTTGTGAGATAGGAATTTTGGGTTTTCATGAGCTGTATGCCACAATCATCCGTATTAAGACAATAAAAGACCTGAAATATTTCAGTTAGTGTGCAATGAATCTAAAATATATGAATGTTAAATTTTCATCATGACATTATGGAAAATAATGAACTTTATCACAATATGCTAATATTTTGAGAAGGACCTGTACAACGTTCAACTTCGGTATATCCATTTCAAAACCAGATCACTGTCCTGTTTAAGCACCTAATTGTGTCTGTTTTAAAAATGCAGCTGTTGCTTTAAGGAGCCGTTGATGAATTCTAAGGTAGAACTACATCTTCATTATTCCATCAACATCATCCATTTGCATCAAAATAGGCCCTTAGCATAATACTACCACTGTCAGGCGCTATAGTTGGTACAGTCTTCTTAGGTCTGGCTTTTCACCTTCCCACTTCTTAAGACATTTCTTGCCTCTGGTCACAGAGGGTGACAGTTTTTGTCAAACCTGGTTTTTGAATGTGTGAATGACGCTTACATAAAGCTTCTATAATGGCCTCCCTAACACCCAAACCGCAGCACATTAAAAATTAGTTCACGGTGCTAAAAAGCTAAATCAGAAAACCAACCTGTTTTAATGAACTCTACCATTTCTGATTGAAAAAAATAATGCTCAAATGTATAATATATATTTTGTGAGAAGGTTTTTTTTTTTTGGCCTCATAAAGCAGGTGGATTCTCTGGAACCTACTAAGTTCACAAATTGTATGTTGTGTAGTCATTCTCACTCTGAAAAACAAAAATGGTTCAAATGCATCATTAAAATGCTGAAACTAAAATAGCATATCCCAAAAGGGCTGCATGTACATTTCTGACTGGAACTATATCTTTGGGGCATAAAGGGGAAAAAAGTTATTTTATTTTATCAATTTCAGGTGTGATCTCCACTATGGTCAGTTATGTTTGTAAAACAGCCACCGGGCGGTTCTATCCATCACTAGGAGCGGTACGTTTTGTTTTTCACTCTGTATTTTAATGTAAAAGGTGAAAAGATTGTGATCTATGACTCTGGTTGATTCCCAGTCAGGTGCTGTTATGGCAGTACTTGCTGCAGTCTGTACAAAAGTACCAGAGGCCAAGCTGGGCATCATCTTCCTTCCTATGATCACTTTCACTGCGGGAAATGTACGTGTTTCACAGTTTCTATGGATATCAAAGTCTCTGTCACATTGATCATATGGATGTTTGCCATTTCCTGCATTAAATGTGTTCTCATTCCTATATTGTTTTGCTGCAGGATAAAGATGTAAATCTGTACATGAACAAAGCATGCAAGTGTATGAATGTGTGAATGTGTAAGTATGCATGACTGAATGCACGGCAGAGAGATTGTTGTTTTGGTGCACTCCAGTGCATTGGTTACAATTTAAACTTCCTGGTGTCTTCAGGCTCTCAAAGCACTTGTGGCCATGGATATGGCAGGGCTCGTGTTGGGATGGCGGCTGTTTGATCATGCTGCTCATCTTGGTGGAGCTCTCTTTGGAGTGTGAGTCCCCTTTCCTTAATGTTTAGACTTTACTCAAAGTATGTCCAGGCTAAGTGACTGAAAACACAACTTCCAACTGCTGGAAAGACTTAACAAGAGCTCACTGAATGGTTTTACTCTTCTTATTGAAGTATCCTGGTCAGCTGGAATCCTTAAAAATGGCTTTTGATGGATGCAAATGTCCTTTTAAAGGGATATCCACTACTGCAGTCTTTGTTCTGGGACATTCACTTCTGACCTCTTTGTTCTGTCTTACAGCTGGTACGTGACTTATGGTCACAAACTAATCTGGAGAAGGACGAAGCCTCTCGTGAAGCTGTGGCATGACCTTCGCTCTCCAGGTGGCCGAGGATCTAGGCCCGGCGGTGGGTCTGGGGTCAGAGGTGGTGGAGGACCTGGACACCAGTAAAACTACCTAAATATCCCTGGAATCGTTTACAAGAAAGATTCCTGTTATGTTGGAAAATACCTAGATGTTTTTATTATCTGTTGGAGGGGGGTGTTATTTTTCATGAATAAATATAGAAATATATAAAAATATAGTTTTCTGTTCCATGTTAACTGAGTTAACTGACCTAATGATATTCAGAGACTTGAGCTTTAATGGGGCCATTATGTTTTTTGGGAGCTTCTTTTCTACTACAGCGTGGTACCAGCATCTGTTTCATTCTGAGGCTTTCATATTACAGCATAAAAATGATCTTTGCTGGGTTTTAAAAGGTAGATAAATATAATCTCAGATGATCAACAGCAAATTACATGACGTTTTTTGTCATGTATCACCAAACCTGGTGATGCTCAGTGCAGTGAAACATCTGACATTTAGATTTGTTTGCTCAGATGATCGTCTTTGATAAGTTCTGCAATCTCTTTTATTAGAGGCAATATATGTTCCGTTTTTCCAGTTACCGTCAGTAACCTTCATTTTGTGGACAGAGACCAAAAGTAAGGCTTGATTTTGGGTAAACTACCATTGCACTGTAAGAGTTAACTGTCATTTTTCTACACATAATGCATACTGTCTTAGTATTTTCTTTGATTATAAAATGAGTACATATATTTTGGATCATTTGGTGATCAGGACAGGACAATGTTCTAAATTTTAAGAGCTAACTGGGACATCATATACAACCCCTGGCAAAAATAATGAAATCACCAGTCTCAGAGGATGTTCATTCAGTTGTTTAATTTTGTTTTAAAAAAAGCAGATCACAGACATGACACAAAACTACAGTCATTCTAAGTGGCAACTTTCTGGCTTGAAGAAACATTAAAGGAAATCAAGAAAAAACATTAGGGTTGTCAGTAACAGTCACTGTTTTAGCTCAAGCAGAAGAAAAAGTTATGGAATCCCCCTGGATTATTTAATTCCCAAAACTAACACCTGCATCAAATTAGATCTGCTCTTTAGCCTGCGTCCTCTGAGACTGGCGATTCCATAATATTTGCCAGGGGTTGCATGTTCTTGACAGGTAAAACCTTCTTTTTACCATCACTGTATGCAGACATTTTCTTTGATACGAAAGGACCTCTAAGTTATAAAACCCAGTTTTTCTCTTTTGTGAACCAGAATTTATTTTTGCTTTTCACTATCTCCAGCATCACAACACGCATGCAGTAACTTCCTAATGTTGTGGGTGACCTGCCCCAAACTAAGGATGAGCAGAAGCTTCACACCAGAACTCTTTATGAGTAGAAGATGGTTTTAAACATTTTTAACGTAACAATATTTGCCATATCCAGATATACAGTTAAGCCAAACATTTTTCATACTCCTGGCAGATTTGGGTTTCAAGTAATCTTTTGATTTGACCAATATGTTTCTCCTTTGAAACATTCTTTGAACCCTTAATGGACTCTTAGGACTTGTGTTTCTTAGGATCTTGACCTACATTTACATGTTTTCAGATTTAACTTTTATATGTATAAATTAGAAATTACTCACTACTTGTGTTTAAAAAAGGGAAAAGATCACTTTTATTTAACCAATTTACATGCAATAGTTTAAAAGATGAGCCATACAAATGATTGTCTAAGCATGCATTGGATTTAAAATAATACTATGAGTAATCCTGTTAGATTTTCTCCAGTTGATTGTAATCCACTAAGTAACCTTATCTAAGATGGATTCTTACATTTGACTAGACTATGTTCCCATCACAGTCTACCTACGATGGGAATTACCTTCACGTCACACAAGCCTAAAAGCATCAGCTGATTGGCATGTGAAATGGTACCAGCCAAACTTACCAAACTCCTCATGAGTCTCGTCTCTAATTTTAAACAAAAACAGCGACATGTTACATCTTCATCCCCTACTCTTGTGATTTGCATAGCTTGGGAAACCAAACTGGGACACCATGAGGTTGGAGTAGCAGAGCGGCATGAAGCCATAAATCTGTGTCAGCCGGTTCAGACAGTACGATCTCTGGAGAAGGTGCTCAGGACGATGCCACATTCCCTGATATCCACTGCTGGCATCTTTCTCAAGGTTGCGAAGGTCGACAGGCTTGACAAAGATCCCAGAAGGTTTATGGATTGGGCTGGACTTTGAGTATTTTCTTAAATACAGAGCAACAGCAAAGTTCACAGCTATATCATCACAGTTTTGGGTCTCATCAACTAAGGAGTGCACTTGTTTAGGCTGATCCTGGAACAGTTGTAGGTAGCGCTGATGGAAGAAGGCAGCACCGATTAGAACCATGGAGTACCTGCAGCCAGAATTTATCAAAATAAGAGCAAACCAAACAAGGAGCCAATAACAAGGCAAACATAAGACAAATGCAAGGACAAATTACATGTCTCCTCCAGCCACTTCTGGATTCTGCAACTCAAAGCTGCCGTAACTGTAAACTCCTCCAGCTGTGAAGACGTGTTTCCGTGGGACAAATCCGACTATTTGGTCTGGAAATTGCTTTAAAATATAAAAATGCAGTTCTTGATTATATGACCAACAGTTGCAGTTTAATTATCACACAATACCACAGTGGTAAAACTGAAAATGCCATTTCATTTTATAATTGACAATGGAACTTATTACCTTCCACACAGAAAAAGCAAAAGTGACGTCAGGAACACTAACGAGTGTGTCATCATCCAGCATTAAGACAGCTAAATGGTTCGGAAAAATAAAATCAGAAGGAATCCAAAGAGAAAAAAACAATAAGAGTCATTAAAATACCTTTAAAAATTGTTGACAATAGGCTGAAAGTGAAGGTAGTTCTAAGATTTAAAGCATTTAATAAATAAGGGAAAAACTTTAGATTTTCTGTATTTGTCCTGCCAATCTCCTAAAAACAGCTGATCATTCCGTTCTGAGGCTTATTGATGGGTACATCTCTAGCAAAAAGACCTATGAATCTTTTACATATTGAGCGTTGTGCAAGTTTAAAATGCACTGACCATTAGTGGCAATCTCAGGGAAGGGCTGGAGTCTGTTTCGCATTTGGTTGCTCGCCTGTTCTTTGAAGATAACCTGGACTGGATGAGGACCCAAGGATTCCCACAGCTTCCCCGGTGTCTCTTCCCTGATGTTGTTCCAAACTATGATGATCATCTGAAGATGAGGCACAGCCTGATAATGGTTCAGGAGTTTGAGTAAAATGTCTGTGCGATTGTAAGTTTGGATGATGATGGTAAACTTCTCCTCCTCTGAGGTGTCTGCAAGTTGAGCCTGAGCAGGATTCCCCTTTTGCGGGGCTGCCCTGCGCAGTACTCCCAGGACCCCAACAACACCTCCATGGTCCTCAGCAGGGGGCAACAGAGCTGTCAAGGCTGCTCCGACCAAGAGGATCAGCAGAAGTGGGAAAATGAGGAACTTTCGCCGAATCCCAAAGCAGCAACGCAGAAGCCTGCAAAAAAGAGGAGACAGAAGTGACAGTTTTTCAGAGTAAATACTTTGTTAACAATGGAAGTTAAGTTGTTGCTTTCAAGCAACAAACCTGTTTTTGGCCTGTCAGCATCTCTTTGAAAACGGAGGTATTTTGAAAAAGAAGACCATAAGGAACCAATAACATTATTTCTTCATATTTCCAGGACGCAATGTTGAAACCCCTTTTAACGGACTTTGTCACAGGAAACAGCTTTGAGAGTCTAAAGACATAATTTTCAGGCCCTTTTCCATCTCACCTAACTAATTGAAACTTGGTAAAATACTACTTTAGACCTGAGGCAACAACGTACCATTACTGAAAACTGCATACGCTGTCTTCACCCAAGAGTGAACTGTTCTGGTATGACCATGGCATTATTTTTTTTTCCTATTTTTCCTACTGTGTGTTTAGGAATGTACAGTACAGACCAAAAGTTTGGACACACCTTCTCATTCAAAGAGTTTTCTTTATTTTCATGACTATGAATATTGTAGCTTCACACTGAAGGCATCAAATCTATGAATCAACACATGTGGAATTATATACTGAACAAAAAAGTGTGAAACAACTGAAAATATGTCTTATATTCTAGGTTCTTCAAAGTAGCCACCTTTTGCTTTGATTACTGCTCCGCACACTCTTGGCATTCTGTTGATGAGCTTCAAGAGGTAGTCACCTGAAATGGTTTTCCAACAGCCTTGAAGGAGTTCCCAGAGATGCTTAGCACTTGTTGGCCCTTTTGCCTTCACTCTGCGGTCCAGCTCACCCCAAACCATCTCAATTGGGTTCAGGACCGGTGACTGTGGAGGCCAGGTCATCTGGCGCAGCACCCCATCACTCTCCTTCTTGGTCAAATAACCCTTACACAGCCTGGAGGTGTGTTTGGGGTCATTGTCCTGTTGAAAAATAAATGATGGTCCAACTAAATGCAAACCGGCTGGAATAGCATGCCACTGCAAGATGCTGTGGTAGCCATGCTGGTTCAGTATGCCTTCAATTTTGAATAAATCCCCAACAATGTCACCAGCAAAGCACCCCCACAACATCACACCTCCTCCTCCATGCTTCACGGTGGGAACCAGGCATGTAGAGTCCATCCGTTCACCTCTTCTGTGCCGCACAAAGACACGGTGGTTGGAACCAAAGATCTCAAACTTGGACTCATCAGACCAAAGCACAGATTTCCACTGGTCTAATGTCCATTCCTTGTGTTCTTTAGCCCAAACAAGTCTCTTCTGCTTGTTGCCTGCCCTCAGCAGTGGTTTCCTAGCAGCTATTTTACCATGAAGGCCTGATTCACACAGTCTCCTCTTAACAGTTGTTCTAGAGATGTGTCTGCTGCTAGAACTCTGTGTGGCATTGACCTGTTCTCTAATCTGAGCTGCTGTTAACCTGCGATTTCTGAGGCTGGTGACTCGGATGAACTTATCGTCCGCAGCAGAGGTGACTCTTGGTCTTCCTTTCCTGGGGCGGTCCTCATGTGAGCCAGTTTCTTTGTAGCGCTTGATGGTTTTTGCGACTGCACTTGGGGATACTTTCGAAGTTTTCCCAATTGTTCGGACTGACTGACCTTCATTTCTTAAAGTAATGATGGCCACTCATTTTGCTTTACTTAGCTGCTTTTTTCTTGCCATAATACAAATTCTAACAGTCTATTCAGTAGGACTATCAGTTGTGTACTGTATCCACCTCCTGCACAACACAACTGATGGTCCCAACCCAATTTATAAGGCTTGAAATCCCACTTATTAAACCTGACAGGGCACACCTGTGAAGTGAAAACCATTTCAGGTGACTACCTCTTGAAGCTCATCAACAGAATGCCAAGAGTGTGCGGAGCAGTAATCAAAGCAAAAGGTGGCTACTTTGAAGAACCTAGAATATAAGACATATTTTCAGTTGTTTCACACTTTTTTGTTCAGTATATAATTCCACATGTGTTAATTCATAGTTTTGATGCCTTCAGTGTGACGCTACAATATTCATAGTCATGAGACAACTCTTTGAATGAGAAGGTGTGTCCAAAACTTTTGGTCTGTACTGTCTAATGTTGAAAGGCATACAGTCCTTCATACATTTGTTCTGATCTTTACAATTTAACAAAGATAATTTTGAAGTTGGTTGCAGTAAAGTAGAATTTCGGCTATTATTATTCTCCGTGGGCCACAGTCTACTGTTACACTGAACTTTACTGGTATTGTGTCACATACAAAAACACAGAAGCAGTGGTCCAGGAGTACAGGTCCTTCTCAAAATATTAGCATATTGTGATAAAGTTCATTATTTTCCATAATGTAATGATGAAAATTTAACATTCATATATTTTAGATTCATTGCACATTAACTGAAATATTTCAGGTCTTTTATTGTCTTAATACGGATGATTTTGGCATACAGCTCATGAAAACCCAAAATTCCTATCTCACAAAATTAGCATATTTCATCCGACCAATAAAAGAAAAGTGTTTTTAATACAAAAAACGTCAACCTTCAAATAATCATGTACAGTTATGCACTCAATACTTGGTCGGGAATCCTTTGGCAGAAATGACTGCTTCAATGCGGCGTGGCATGGAGGCAATCAGCCTGTGGCACTGCTGAGGTCTTATGGAGGCCCAGGATGCTTCGATAGCAGCCTTTAGCTCATCCAGAGTGTTGGGTCTTGAGTCTTTCAACGTTCTCTTCACAATATCCCACAGATTCTCTATGGGGTTCAGGTCAGGAGAGTTGGCAGGCCAATTGAACACATTGATACCATGGTCAGTAAACAATTTACCAGTGGTTTTGGCACTGTGAGCAGGTGCCAGGTCGAGCTGAAAAATGAAATCTTCATCTCCATAAAGCTTTTCAGCAGATGGAAGCATGAAGTGCTCCAAAATCTCCTGATAGCTAGCTGCATTGACCCTGCCCTTGATAAAACACAGTGGACCAACACCAGCAGCTGACACGGCACCACAGACCATCACTGACTGTGGGTACTTGACACTGGACTTCTGGCATTTTGGCATTTCCTTCTCCCCAGTCTTCCTCCAGACTCTGGCACCTTGATTTCTGAATGACATGCAGAATTTGCTTTCATCCGAAAAAAGTACTTTGGACCACTGAACAACAGTCCAGTGCTGCTTCTCTGTAGCCCAGGTCAGGCGCTTCTGCCGCTGTTTCTGGTTCAAAAGTGGCTTGACCTGGGGAATGCAGCACCTGTAGCCCATTTCCTGCACACACCTGTGCACGGTGGCTCTGGATGTTTCTATTCCAGACTCAGTCCACTGCTTCCGCAGGTCCCCCGAGGTCTGGAATCGGCCCTTCTCCACAATCTTCCTCAGGGTCCGGTCACCTCTTCTCGTTGTGCAGCGTTTTCTGCCACACTTTTTCCTTCCCACAGACTTCCCACTGAGGTGCCTTGATACAGCACTCTAGGAACAGCCTATTCATTCAGAAATTTCTTTCTGTGTCTTACCCTCTTGCTTGAGGGTGTCAATAGTGGCCTTCTGGACAGCAGTCAGGTCGGCAGTCTTACCCATGATTGGGGTTTTGAGTGATGAACCAGGCTGGGAATTTTAAAGGCCTCAGGAATCTTTTGCAGGTGTTTAGAGTTAACTCGTTGATTCAGATGATTAGGTTCATAGCTCGTTTAGAGACCCTTTTAATGATATGCTAATTTTGTGAGATAGGAATTTTGGGTTTTCATGAGCTGTATGCCACAATCATCCGTATTAAGACAATAAAAGACCTGAAATATTTCAGTTAGTGTGCAATGAATCTAAAATATATGAATGTTAAATTTTCATCATTACATTATGGAAAATAATGAACTTTATCACAATATGCTAATATTTTGAGAAGGACCTGTAGTTTCTATGTTAAAGAAAAAGACAGGGCTAAACACCAGCAAATGTTTGTTGGTTTGAATTGGAAAAACAAGAAAACTTGTTTCACCTTTGCACCATTGTGGTACAATGTTACCAACAGAAAAATCCTAAAAACTTTTTTTATTATCTATTAAATATATTTAGAATAGGGTTATTTGTTGTATTTTAGGACATAAACACACCTCAGGCATTTTTTTCCCTAACTGGAGGTAATATAGGGATAATATGGTTTGTATGAACTCTGAGATTCTTAAAGGATGAGTCAAATCAATCAAGGACCTCGGCCACCACCGTGCGTTCTTCACAAAAATCGATAGGTCCGTTTATTTTTTGAGGGGTCCGAAATCTCTGCTGCTGCGAACTTTGTATGCTGAGATCCAAATGTTTCCTTCCGTTCAGCCTAGCTTCTTCACATTTGACTATAGAGGCGTTCTCACTCTTGTGTTTTGTTTATTACTCACCTCATTTTGTTGGCATTGCGATCATCTCGTTCGCGTTACTGTGTCGCCATATTGGTTGCGTAGCTATGACGTAACCAGCTGGGTTGATAAAGGAGTGGACAAATCCCTGCATTTGGAGCTAGACATGTGGAAAAGAGGGTTGAGCTACACGTTAAAGCTCAGCCCTGACTGGACAAAATACGCGTCTTTTAACATCTAAGGGTTTTTTTCCTAAGTAAATGTAAGAGAACTCCAGAAGTGAATCTGGCTGGATTTTGCTGGTTGGATAGAAAAAGTTCCTTCACCCCTAAATCCCAGGTGCATACAAAGCAAAGGTCAGGTGAGTTTATCATATGATCCTGTGTTTAAAATCAATTGAGCTCTTAAAGAGTGAAACAGGCTGCTCTCAGTTGTCAAATTTAAAGATTAGCACCTTCTTTTTTTTCTGATCCAGGATTGTTTACCAGTAGAGGAGCATGCCTTTATTCCCAGCCCTGAGCTGTGCCACAGTCCAACTCTCCAACGCCCTGGAAATCCCAATTCTTGGATTAGGTCTGTATTACGTTTAGAATGTGATTATTAAGATTACAAAAATGGAAAGAAAATTTACAAATAGGTTAAATTAGAACGTTAAAAGAAAAATATATGTTGTTTACAATGCCAATAAATCATCTCATCGGGCTTCATACAAAATTGTGATTTTTACATAGGCTTTTACATTAGCAGATTTTTCTCTTTTATTACGTTTTTACTGATGTTTGGAAACACATCTGAAGTCTGCTTTACTAATTTCTGAAAGAAAAACTTAATTGTTCAATCTGTATTTTGAGGTAGGTTTGTATCAGGTTTGTGGGGAAAAAATGAAATCTGGGGTGTTTCAAGAAATGTTCAAAGTATGTGTAAATGCTTCACCTTTAACAAGGGTGCATTGTAGGCTACGTGGTTCTTACAAAGTTAGTTTGTTTTTAGCTTAAAAACTGCATACAGGTAGCTTTCAAAGAGGATGTGCTTTTTCTACCTGACTTGTGGTAGGCCAATGGGATAAGTCACTCTTTTTCTATTCTATTTTATTTATTTAAACACCTCAGAGATCAGTCTCATTCTGATCGCCCAAATTCATTGTCCTATTATTTCCAGTTCTTACAATGCATGTTTGGTCTACTGATCAGAGGAAACTAGTTTTCCTTGGTGCAAAACCTTGGTGCAACACAGATCCCTTTCTATTTCACATTGTGCATCATATGTATAGTTTGAAGTTACGTACTAAACTGTGCTTAAGCCTTTAGCCATCTTTGAGTTTTTTTTAAGTATATTGTAGTAGTGTATTAAAGTTCATCCACTTTGAAAAAAAAACAGCAGTTTTTTTTAAATTGAGATAATATTCTTTTAAATTGTAACATTTGCTTTTGTCTCAGGTACTTCTCATAATGGCGGATACTCCCATGATGCCGTTGTGTACGCTCTCACTGAGTGTGGCATTCGACACCTTGACACAGCAAAGCACTACGGCTGTGAGGAGAAGCTGGGCGAAGCTATCAAAGAGAGCGGGCTCCTACGAAGTGATCTGTGGCTCACCAATAAACTCTGGCCTGGGGACTATGGATACAAAGCTGCAAAAAAAGCCTGCCTGGACTCCTGCACAGCAATGGGGGTTGAATATTTTGGTATGAGGTGCAATTGATAAAGCTGGGTGAAACAAATTTAACAGTCTTGAAGTTGTCACTATGCCACAGAGCAACTCTAAAAAACTTCCTTTATTATCCTTATTTTTTACCTTTGAATGTAAGTTGATATCTTCTTGGATGTTTTAAATAACAAGTATCCTCCTTTTTCAGATCTGTACCTGATGCACTGGCCTGAGTCATTAAAAGTCGGCAGTTCTAACAGAGAGATTAGAGCTGAGACGTGGAGAGCTCTGGAGGATCTCTATAAAGAAGGTGACATCACTGGAGGCAGCATGTTGCAGAAACTATGCTCCTATTCTTCATCTTTGCGCCATCCTGAGATTTTCTATCATTTGTCTTCTTTTTGGAACATTTTCTGACTCGTGCTAGGACAGTGCTCACACAACCCAGATGTTTCCCAGTGTTACAGCTAAAATCCACTCATCATTGCAGGGGTTTGTCATGCCATTGGGGTGAGCAACTTTCTGGTCCGCCACCTGGAGCAGCTGAAGGAAGACTGCAATGTGGTGCCACATGTTAACCAGGTAATTTTCCCATGTTTTTAGTTATTTACATATATTTATTTTTCAAGAAGTTTGGGCAAAACCTAGGAAGAGAAGAAAAGCTTATCTTAGAGATGATCCAGAAAAGATGTATTTAAAATAGAAAAATGATCCTCATTTTGGGTGTCTAAAATGTCCTGCTACTGACTACTATTCCTCATATGTTTGAAACATTGCTTCATAAATAGCTGTTATATATTTATGAGATGTATTGATATTTTAAAAAAAATGGTGATAATAGATTTTCTTTCATTTTTTTCTGCCTAATACACATTTGTCATATATACAGTAATGAACGATATTGCTCTTATTGTTCAGGTTCAGTGAAGTTGAAAAATTATCTTTCCCCCAAATAATTTTCATTAATGTTCTATGCACGTGCTTTAAAACATTGCTGTGCTTGTTTAACTTTTTTAGGTGGAGTATCATCCTTTCCAACAGCCAAATCGTTTGATGGAATACTGTCAGAAGGATGGGATAGTGTTTGAAGGCTACAGTCCCCTGGCTAAGGGTCAAGTCCTCAGCGATCCTGTTGTACAACAAATAGCAAAAAAACACAGACGAACAGCAGCTCAGATTTGCATTCGTTGGAGCATTCAGGTAGTCAGATTTGTCCCATTGCTGCTATGGTTAATGAGTTTCTGCAAGTTATTAACCAGAGCTTTTTTATGTTTTCTCAGAATGGAGTTGTCACTATACCAAAGTCCATCAAAAAGAACAGGATACAGGAAAACTGTCAAGTGAGTAATGAGACCTTTTTTTTTTTCAGCCTTATAAATGTCTATGCACTGAGGAAAGATATTGGTTGGATGTGCCAGGGATAATGTGAGTTCTAGGGTTTTACATTCTAAATGATCGGCTCTTTACTAGACTCTAAATTACTCAACCATATCCACATAACATACATTTCACTGTCGTTATTTAATGAACGCAAAACTTTTTTTTTTCCTTCTGACTCTGACATTAAACCACATTAAACGTTTCCTATTTTTGGTCAGGCAAAAATGATCAAATTTACTAAATATCAGCAAGGTATTTTCTTAAGCTTCTCTAAATTCAAAAGTTTACATAAAGTTCCTTACTATTTGTTAGGACTGCCTTTTAAACTGCAGATCTTGGGTCAGATATTGTTGGTGTCCTTCCACAAGCTCTCCTAAGTACTTTTCTGGAATTGTGGCACATTTTACTCACACACCTTTTTGTGTTTGTAATTATTTGGTTTAAACTGTAGGCAACTGGCCAAGAGAGGCATCAGCTCACCAGTCAACTAGGTCTGATTATGTGTTTTTAACTCAGTCACCTTCTGCCATCTCATACACAGGTGTTTGGGTTCCAGCTAGACGAGGAAGACATGGTCGCTTTAGGAAATTTACATGACGGACGGCACGTAACTTGGGATCCCACAAATGTGGAATAAAATGTGCTGAGAAACAAAAGGAAAACAAATCTCGGTAATAGCTTTGATTGTGATTTGCTGAGTGAAGAGGGGTTTTTTTTTTTTTTTTGTATCATGTGCAAAAGTTTAGGCAGACAGTGATGTGAAGTCCTTTCAAGTAACTTCACCGGACAAACCACCTGGTAACTCTTAGTGTGATCATCGTAGATTTGACAGATTTTTGTAGTTTTAGCACCAAATTAAGATAGGCTTTAAAGGGTTTAATATTTAAAACTGATGATGAATATACTTGCATTTTTTAATGTTTTTATTTCCTGCTGGTTATCTACAATTATATATTTGTTGTCACCAAATTAACAAAATTTTAGACCAAATCTTAATTATGGGCTTAAATTTAATGTAAGGACACAGGGGCGTTTTTAGGGTCTTGAAACATTGGGGGCTTTAGCCCAGACCCAAAATATTTTAATTTTCATAGGACAGCAGCCAAGTCATTTAAAGTTAAAATAAGATAGGACATGTTGTACCAGTTCTATGTCTAGGCCAGGTTTTGATTGAATGTAAATTATTTTGAGTCAAACAAAGAAGGTTTACAATAATTGTTCTTGGGTTTTTATTCTCATCTTTGTTAGAAGCTGAATGAAGGAGAAACAGAGTTTAGGATTGATTAAAAACATTTTGCAGATAATGACAGATTTTGTTGTATTGAGAAGTTTTTTTTGCTGACAAAATGTGTTCTTAAACTCAGAGATATTTATTATGGGCCAAATAAATGTGCTTCTTTTCTCATCTATGTAAATAACCTTTTTAAACAAACTCCTGTGGCTCAATGGTCTTAATTTGTTACATTTCAAAAAAGGAAATTGGTATAAATTTGATTCATTTAAAACTTAGTCAAACGGTAAGATCCTTAAAACACATTTAATTATGCGGAGAGCTTTCCAAACATTTCATTAAAATTGTTCCTTCATTCATGAACCTCTTCTGTTTTACTGGTATCTTTTCAGCCTTTCATTCCACTTATGAAGAAATTTGGCCAGCCAAAAATAATAAATGAAACATTTACAACACAGCCTTTTGTTCTCCACTGAGGATGTGAGCCATGAGTTAAGCTCTATTAAACACTTTCTGAGAGAAATGGGTGTCAAGTTGTGGTGTTTGAAACATAACATAGAGCCTCATCCTGGACCTTTGTTGGACAGTCATCTTTTGTTCTGTTATTAGTATTAATAACTGTATACATATGGTATGAATATATTGCCTTGAGTAATCCTGTATCCTTGTTTAATTTATTTAATATCACGTGTTATTCAGAAAAATAAAACAGTTAACTAGTTAAAGGTACACCTGTTATTAATTTATCAGATTTTTATTTCTCATACTGCACCTTTAAACAACCCAGAGCTGTATGTTTAGAATCAGCACAGAAGATATGAAAAAGAATCCGGAGGCTTACTTTTACACTTTCTACTATGTCTTAGTGGCACCAGTAGATATTTTCCCGGTGTTTTCAGCAACAATTTATTCTTTCTACATGTAGAACTGCAGCTTTGAGATGCAATGTTATGATCTGAAGAACCTTTTCAACGTGTTTAGTAACTTTTATTTTGACTGAACTAAAGGACCAGATATATTTTTCATCATGAATAATCCAGCTAGTATGGAACGCCAAAGTGTTCAAGTTTGCAGGGCTAGGCCACCTGTTCCTGTGCGCAAACACGCACCAGACTCAGCTCTCCGGTTGCTCTGAAATAAGCCTTGTTCGAGGCGCTCAGTGTAACTTTTCGAATAATGATTGAGGAAAGCCGACTAAAAAGTGTGTGCAAACAATTTGAAGTATATTACGTGTAACGGTACGGTTTCATATTTTAGTTTCCAGAAAGTCAGTTAGACTTGACCTTTATTTAATGTGACTGGTTTAATGATCTAGAATAGGGCGTGTGCTGTAAAAGGTTTAAAACCAAATTGTCAGTATGGATTGCCCACTCCTCAACACGAGTTGCACTGTGCAGGAAACCAGAAACATCACCGGAAATCGGAGAAGCTCCAACTTCTCTTAAACAGAAACTTGAACTTTATAAGGCAATAAAAAAGACGAGAAAAACTCTCAGTTAGCAATATCATTTAATCTTTCCCCCTCAGTTTAGAATCACTGTTGCTCATAAGTTACATTTTCTTTTCTCAATTTCACAGGTTCTTTTTCCTTTCTTCAAACATCCAGTTTAAGCTCCCTCTTGTATCAAACAAAAAAAAAAGAAAGCAGATTGTATTATACAAAAATGCAAACCAATTTTCACACAGTGAATTCTCTTACAAAGTCATAAAATGGCGTAATAATGGCTACATCCACATTGGAGGAAGATAATTCTAGACATTCCTTAATGGAGTATAATATACATATAAAAACGTTTTTCTTGCTGAAATCAAACCTGTACCTTAATTTAAGAGATATTTTACAAGGGAGTAATAATATAAAAAAAACGATTTGTGAATTTCCTCAAAGTCTGAGAATAAAATGTGAGCCTCGAACAGCAGTAACAGAGGTCAGTGGTCAAGGGTGAGGGTGGTTGTTTTACCATCAAAAGGTGTAGGCAGCAGTTTCACTCAAAACAAAAACACACAAGATTGAAATTAACATCTTTGCCATTTACTATAAAGTAAACTCCCCCCATACAATCACTGCACAAAAACGCTCCACTAAGCTAAGAAGGTGTTTTAGGCTCATTCAGACCTGCAGTGACCCATCAAGCAGAATGAGCTTTTTGGTCGTTTTGGCTTAACTCTAATTTAGAGATCATTGGTATGTCTCTAAATCATGATGTGTTAATTTTTCAGATCTAATGCTCCTTAAACAAATAATGTAAAAAGAGTATTACAGAGGAAATGAAAGCTTATCTGTCAGAAGAAACGTCCTGGTTGTTTTCACTGGAGCAGCGGTGAAGGTGGGGGGACAAACCCGTTCTAAAATCTCAACACTACCAGGTACAGCACAAGGGGGGGGGAACCAAAAACAAACAAAATGATGGTACGTTTCCTACAATCCAATCTATCACACAAAAAAAAAAAAACATCTCCATATAAATTTTCCAAAGTTACAGATTTTGTCATCTTCGGAAGCATATTCTATAAAGAACAACTTTGTTTGAACACAAAAGATTAAATGAACACACATCAATGCACACAGAGGTCCTTCGTCTGGGAAAGGATAAAGTCTGTGTTGGCAACCAGTGGACAGAAAAACAAGTAAAAAAACAAACCAAAAACAACATTAAGCTGATTCTAAGTAGAGATCATTTAATATAAATGCTGAGCAAGTAGAGTAAGAGGTGGCACATTAATAGTGCTTTAGTATACTAATGTATGTATACATACTCATATGTATAAGTGAGCTGTGTACCTAAACAATAAACGCAGCAAGGAGCAGCCTGAGGCTTTAAGTGTGGATGGAAATAAACAAAATTGCTATCCTGGTGCTGACGAATTAAAAGCGTTGCCCTACAACACCTGATGAGGGCACACAGATGTGTTTATGCCTTGATCTGATTCATCAGTAATCAGGGATTTGTCAAAGTGTCAGTTTATAAGCAAAAAGAGGGCTTGATACAACAACTTGACCCGGAACGTCTCTATCTTTTTAACCGTTCAAGCACATGAAATCATGCTAATTGTTTACAGAAGGCAGAGCGCTCTGTGTTGAGAATCAGTGGTAAACAGTCCATATGCTGAAGAAAGAGCTATAGCAGTAGTAATGGTGGTGATGAGGACGGCATGCAATGGCAAAACCGATGTTAAATCGACTTTTTGGTCGGTTGTCATAAGTACACTTGAGGACAGACCGTTTGAAAGGGGAAGATTTCTGTTTCAGTAACTAACGTTGCCATTCTCCAAGCTGTAAACATCATTTTCCAAACGTTTCGCCAACTACGACAGGAGGCTTTCCAGGGATTAGCACAAAATGCAGCTATTCCAAAGAAAGGACGACACGTTTTCAGCAATGCTCTATGAAGGTTTCAGGAGGTAAGCTGCACCACCCCAAAATTGTAACAATGTAAAGCAAACAGTCAAAATTAAACTAAAAAAAAAAAAAAAAAAAAACACAAGGGAAGGCAACTTCATAGAAGTTATGTGAACAAATGACAAGATAATCCCAATGGGGAGGCCTCTGTGTGGCCAGAGGAGAAGCTCTGATGAGGGAAGTACTTTTTTTTTAGTAGTTTTAATATTTGAAAAATTAAGGTTCTTATCGTTTATTGAAGTAGTAAGATGTTCTCTCCGCCAAGTAATGTGCGGCACTCAAAAATACTTCTGAGGATAACATATTTCATTACGAGATAGGCCTAACTGTGCTCAGAAACACAGGCAAAGGGGTGCTGAAATTAAACCACTTCAAGGTCACGCCGCAACCAAGAGAAGCACCCAATATTCCCTTATCGAAAAGAAATCTCATTATCAACACAACTGCAATCTTTAAAACAGAATGCTTTCATTAAATAGATACTGCTTTCACGTATGAAATAGAAATTATGTTGTTCATAAAATACAAGAATAAAAATCTTAACTTCCTGAAGTAATGCATTTCTGAAAGCACCTGACGTATCTATTTTGGCTGAATACAGGTGGAACTTGATGCTGCCTTTCCCTCCTCAGGCATCCACATCTGGCCAACCTCTCGTTACGATTTTGGGGGCGAGCACCGAGCCACACATTTGAGCTCCTTCCTATAGTTTTGTCACATTACAGGACTTTTGAGAAGAGCTCCTCAAAATGTATGTGATGAGAAAATGCTTTTTGACTTGCGCACCTCTGCATGTAACCGTTCCAACTATACGTACTATAAGTACGACTCTGCAGGTAAACAAAGAACCTGTTATTAGGACAGGGCAATCAATTTGCTGCTACTGTTGCTTTTAAGGTGTCGTATCTATTTCAAATTAATATGCAAATGCTGTCATCATCACCACCATTTATACTTCTTGATGTATCAATTGTGAGCCTTGTTAATCAAATACCAGTACAAAAAAAAAAAAAAAGAAATAACACACAAGAAATGTTATTATATGCTCTGGTTTCCAGGCAAGGAAAGTCATAAAAAAGCTCATTCACAGAACAAAAAGAAAGAAAATTCATCACGGCAGATACTGCTCATCTTCTAAATAGAATTGGTGTATGTGTGCCTGTGCATGCTTTTCAAATGAGCATCTTGTGTGTGTTTGTGTGTAGGTGTGTGTGTGAGTAAGTGTGTACTTCCTAAGAGCAGGAATGAACAACGCCGTTTTTCTGCATCTCTGAACCGGTGATGACTTGGTCAGAACACAGGCTCAATGCGGCTGTCTTACTGGTCAGAGACAGCATGGACCCACCCACTGCACTTTCTTGCAGACCGCTGGAGCCGTTGGACACATCGCTGAATTAAAAAGTGGAGAAAGAGGCCCATATAAGAATAAAAGGAAGAAAAGATACAATAAATAAAAAAATTTTATGAACACATTTCTGTTTAGGGACATATTAAAAGACATCACTTTTTTGAAGGGGGGTTGAACTAAATATTTATAAAGAGAAAATCTAAATTTCTGTCTTTTCAAGGGTCTCTTTATTTCCTTATTGCCCTAACTTTACAACAAGACCATTTCTACACCCCCATATTGTCATGCTCCCAAAGAGGAACACCCAGCAAGAAACCAGACAGGATAGCAATTACCTTCAAAAACTGACTGGGGCCATTTAGCAGTAGGAAACTGCAGCACTTAAAGTGGCGTGTAGAATTGTGCTACTTAATAAAAATAAGTTGATTACATGCGTTCTGTAAAGTTCAAGGACGTTTACTACTTACCCAAGAGCCAGAGACATTTCTTCAAGCTGGGTCTCTTGTTCTGGCTGTCCATTTTCTGCAGGCTGCATTTTGTACTGCTGAACATCATGAGTTATCTGGTTTTCCTAGCATGCGGAGGGAAAAAAATAAATAAAAAACAAAGAAAAGTGATTAGTTATAGTAGTATACAAGACAGCCTTAACTACACCAAAAAAACAAAAAAAAAGCGTCCCCTACCAACGCCATCTCTCGGGTCCTCTTGCCTATTTCTCTCTCCACCTGGTGGAGCTCCAAGCTTAACTGCTCATTGGAGATAGCTGACACACTTGCACCCCCTGCTGGCCACTTGGGCTGAGGTTGCTGTGTGCTGTGTGCTGTCTGGCCCTGGATGGGCTGCAGGGGCTGACCTACCAATGCACTAGTCTCCCTCTGCAGGAGCAAAGAGTTACTGGCAGCCTGCAGCATCGAGAGTGAGAAGAGATGTGTGGAAACATGAAAATATGGGAAATGATGAAAAGGAAAAAAAGAAAAAACCCTGATATGAGATATATAAATGAAATATTTGGATTACTTCTTGAAATTTTAGAAGCTTTAATTCTTCAACACCGTTTTGGGATAAAAAGTAACAAAAATGCAGTGCAAATATTTTTCTTAACGTTTCAGAAACTAAAACTTAATTTACTTTCGATTCATTCAGTGTCTCGGCTTCAGATAGATCCTCCATACCTCTATGTTGTGCATCTGAGTCTGTTGGGTGATCTGCTGATTGACCTGCTGCAGCTCAATCTTCAACTGTTCTCTGTCTGGGGTTGTCATGGGAAGGCTGTGAAAATGAATATAAAGTAAAAATGGCTATATAATATTTCAAAGTCTTAAACTTATTTTACAAATCCTTTCATAACTTTTTCTTTCTAAATGCACAACTAATATAATTGGAATAATTTAAAAATCTACAGAAACAGAAAAAAAAGGGACTCACCGCTCAATAAAGTGTCCCTGAGAGGAGGGGGCAATCTGGTGGGAGGGGTACGAAGCCCCGCCCCATCCCCCATGACTTCCATATGAGTAATCTGCAGCAGGAATGAAAGAACAAATATTTTCATGAGAAACTGGAGAGCATTACCACACAGTGCATTTAATTCAAAATTTCATACTGCAAAAATTCAGCTGGATGATGCACATAGCTTCATTTATCTTGAAACAACTGTACAATCTGATATAACATGAATTACCAGGCTACAAGCAAAGATAAGCTAATATTTAGCATTTTATCGCCAATAACCAATATTTATTGATATTAGATATATGTCCCTACCCATTCGACACCATAAAAAAAACAACATTGTTTCTCAGCTTTAGTTAAAGACCCTTCCAATCATGTGCGGCATCACTGTCACATGCCCAAACAAATACCACATGGCAAACCTCCTCGCCTTCCTTCTCCAGAAACAGATACACAAACAGCAACAAGGTGGAAATAAACAGTTATTAATATTGGTCCAAATTTTAATGCAAAGTAAAAAGGTAAGGATTGCAAATCCCAACCACAAACGTTCTTCAGTCATTTAACTGCAGGTATGGGATTCTTACCTGGCATGGTCATGTGTTTAGAGTTGGGGTTCTGGGAAGTGGAAGCCATAGCTTGCACTGGGCCAGTGGTCTGGTAGCCTGTCTTTGAAGTGCGGGAGATGGCGCCGAAGCGCGACACAGTGGGCTGGGGGCCAAAAGGTATAATAGGGTCATCATCTTTCACTTCTGTTCCCCTCCGAGGAGCCTCCATTGATGGTTCCCTCGGACCTTTATCCTCCACGTTCTGACAAAAAGACAAAGGGGAAGAACACGGAAAGAAAGGATCATGAGATCAAGCAGGACAGATGAGGCATAACATATGCAAAGATAAGCTGAATATACACTGTGTAAAGCAAAGTCTATTAACACAAAAGCTTGAGTTAATATTAGTTAATTAACATATACTGAATAAATCTAGTCACAAACTAAACCTTTTACATATTTCCCACATTCCTCCTCCCTGATACCTACATCAGAAATAACTAGGAGTCACTTATCTAACTTACCATCATTTCCATGGCACCAGGAACCATCACATTTTTGGGCTTGGCATCCTTTGTGCTAATATAAGAGCCAATGGTTTCGCAGGACCAGGGGGAGTACTGCCCTGCATAGTCGGGCTCTCTGCCTTTCAGTATTGTTTTGGAGCTCTCATCGCCATACTGCACACAAGAAAGGTTATTAAACAGAATCTACACTGATTATCAATAATCTCCTCCAGCATCATTACTAAATAAAATGAAATGTTTTTTGTAATAAACAGTTTAATGTGTATGTATAACATATAATATTGTACTAACCTCAGTGGGGTAGTCGTTGGGGAAGGGATGTGAAAGAGTGGGGGAAGCGGCAAACGGTGGAGGAGAGATCACCTTCCTTTCTGCCAGCTGAGATAACAGCTCCTGCCGTCGTCGATGGAGATAGTCTAGGGTGGTCTGCGAACTGCTGTATGGTGACCCCTAATCAACCAGCAGATACAAAAATACAACTGCTGAACTGTAAACCATCTAATCTGCCTCTATTCAAAACAAAAAATATTCACAACAATTTAAAAAAAGACAACTGACATACCCTGACATAAGTCCTCATAGGGGGAGGCTGGGAACCCGTCTGATAGTAACCATCTGGAGCGTATCTATCCCGGGCACTTGACTCTTGATAGTAGAGTGAGTTGGCCTGTCCTGCTGAGGGTGGTGGAACATCAAGGGGAGCCGGACTCATTTTGACAAGAGAATCCCTCTGAGTTGGATAAGTCTGCGGGGGAGGTGGTGGGGCACCGTAAGCACCGTGGTGACCTCTGTCATAGTGAGTATAGGGAAAAGGTGGACCAGAGTGCTGGGAATGGTAGGGGCGCTCTGGAGCACTGTAGCCTGTGTAAGGGTCGTGGTAAGGGGGTCCTGACTCGCTCGGCGGAGGGGGGTTACGGATGTATTCTCGAGAAACATACTGCGTTGGCTGTTGGTAGGGATAACCTGGGAAAAATAGACATAAAAAAAAGGCCACCAACACTTAAGATACTTTCACATCATAAAGCTTTCCGCCATCCTTTTAGTCAAAAAGCACTACGCTTCTAAAGATATTTTACTGCTGCTGTAAATGTACAGATCTTATCAAGAAAAAAAAAAAAAACATGTTTTCCTTTGATAAGATTATTTGAATGACTTTATTCTTACTTGCTGGGTACTGAGGCGGCTCATACTGAGAGGCAGGCGGGGGACGAATGTCATATACATCACGGGGTTGCGGTTGAGAATAGACTGGTGAACCTCTGGCAACCCCGGACATGTGCTTAACCCCCGAGAGGTGATCTGATGGCAACCTGGGGTGAACCATTGCATGAGGTGGCAGTGGTATACCGGATTTGGGCATGGAGTCCAGGCTAAAAGAATGAAGCATTTTAAATGTATTTCTTCCCCAGTTTTACACAATGTATCATTTTCTCCTCTGGTTACATACCCAACAAATACATAAAATGACCGTAACCAGTAAACACTAAAATTAGTGTGAGAAACTGCACTCACACATCAGGTGGCGATCCTGGGACACTTGGACTTCCTCCATCCATCTTGACAGGTTTAGACAACAGCTCATATGGGACTGTGTCGGTGCCACGAGCGACTAATTGGGGCAAGTTTGGGGCACCGCTGCCATTGGTGACCGGGGAAAGCTTTGGGGTCACTGCTACATCAGGAGTGAGGCCGTCGTCTGTAAAAACCACCCCAACTCCTGGGCGAGTGGCCAGACGCTTATTCATCTTACGATACCTGGCAAACATTAAGAGGCGTTACTAAAGACCAAAAAAAAAAAAACAATGCCGCAGTGATGGTGGATAAAGCTTCAACATTTTAAACTCACTTCTCTAGTTCTTCCTGAGAGTGTGCAAACGTACAGCTGGCTCCACGAGGACAGCCGCCTTTCTGCTTCATGTCACGGCACATGTATGTTTTGTATTTGCTGTGCTGAGGAGGCTGAAGAGATTAGGAGAACATAACCTTTATGTTTGTGGAACAACAACATACAAATACATGTCTAAAGCAAATGAAAAAGGTAAAACGTTCAATGCACAAGAAACACTAAGTTTATTGGTCAGTTCAATTTAAACACTGCCGTTAGATTAACAGAAGACCATGCTTTGTGTACAATATTCTGCCGTTCATGCGATAATATGACAACGCAAGACAGCAAACCAACCGGCAACAAAATTAGGAAGGACCGAAAGGATAAATAATTCCAACATTTGATGAACAACTCCGACTTTTGTTTATTTTTAGGTTGAACTGAACTTAATTGTGATTTATGTTGTATAGCTCTTTGTGACTTTGTGTCTATGAGGCGCTTTATAAATACCATCTAAATACTGACCTGTTGAGGATCGGCTCCTTTCTTGCTGTGGTGTTGAATGAAATCAACCAGGCCATGTACCACTGTTTTCACTGCTACCAACCCCTTCTCAAGCTGCTCCCATGTCGGAGGAGGAGCATCTAAACAAGAAAAAAAAGGGGCCAAAAATAATGAGAAAACTCCTGAGTTCAGTAGATTTAGACTTATTACACGTCATCTGCAAGGACTCTCAAAAAAATTCAGCTGATGACCTGAACCAATCGACTTTCAGCACAAGGGACCCTGACCTATGATAAGCCAGGTTGAAACCGTAAACTTGATCTTTTTCGGCCAATCACGGACCCCACCACAAATAATAGCTATCAGGCAGCTGGGACAAAAACACTCTTCGGTGTGGATGTTGCTACGAACGTCTTGAAGTTTTTTGCATCAGTGAGAGGTATGTAACAATTAACTAAACTTACACCGAGTCATAGCTCTGTTGAGCCATCCATTCCCTTAGCTCTCAGCAGTCATGACTTTATGGGATTCTTCTTAAGTAAAATTGATTCTATTAAAAAGAAAATCTTTGACATACTCCCGAAGATGATTACTTCATCCTCAGCAAGTGAGACAACATTGGAAATAACTGTAGAACCTGATTTGTGTTTGGACTGTTTTGATCCTGTGGAGCTTCCTGAGTTATCAGAAATATTAGCTTCATCTAAACCTTCAACTTGGTGTTATTTTTGACCAGGACATGTCATTTAAATCCCATATTAAACAGGTTTGTAGGATTTCCTTCTTTCACCTCCGGAACATTGCCAAAATTATAAATATCCTATCCAGGAGTGACGCTGAAAACTAGTCCATGCATTTGTTACTTCAAGGCTGGACTATTGTAATTCTTTACTATCAGGATGTCCACAAAATGCAGTTAAAAGCCTTCAGCTGATTCAAAATGCTCCAGCAAGAGTTCTGATGAAAATTAAAAAGAGAGATTATATTTCTCCTACTTTAGCTTCCCTTCATTGGCTCCCTGTTAAATCCAGAATATAATTTAAAATTCTCCTCCTCACATATAAAGCCCTTAATGATCTAGCTCCATCATACATCAGAGATCTGATTGTTCCATATGTTCCTAACAGAGCACTTTGTTCTCAGACTGCAGGTTTACTGGTGGTTCCTAGAGTCTCTAGAAGTAGAATGGGAGGCAGATCCTTTAGTTATCAGGCTCCTCTCTTGTGGAACCAGCTCCCAGTTTTAAGTCCGTGAGGCAGACACCCTGTCTACTTTTAAGGCTAGGCTTAAAACTTTCCTTTTTGATAAAGCTTACAGTTAGAGTGGCTTAGGTTATCCTGAGCTATCTCTGTAGTTATGCTGCTATAGGCTTAGACTGCTGGAGGCCATAATGCCCACTTTCACCCTCTTCGCTACATTCTCATACTACTCTCCAATTTTGCATTATTTGCTGTTATTTCAGCTTTTAACTTTGTTCTCTCTCTTTTCTCTTCCTAGAAGCTACACCTGACCTGACTCTGTGTCTACCTGTGACACCTTTCTGGAGAGGGGCATCGTCCGAGCTTCTGCTGGCAACAACTTAATGCTCACCCTCTACATATGATCCACATGGCCCTGTCTTTCAGTGTTTAAGCCTTTCTCTCTCCTAGACATGGAAATTGACTGAGCTTTTACTGTGACTAACTCTATGTGCTCTCTTTCAGACTCTAACCTTGAAAACTGGCTCAGAGTTGATCTGTTCTTTCTTTCTAGATGAAACGACTAAAGGAGCTACATCCATTAACTGATGAATCTTTAGTCAGCCGCCTTGCATCTTTATAAAAGCAAGACTGTTGAAGTTTGCCTGCTTCTTACCAGGACTGGGGTCGATGTTTGCCAACAGTTCTAAATGGGGTCGTAGTCTGTTGAGGTTGGCTGGGTCTCCAGTCCTTTGCAGTGCAATTGTCAGCTCCTGTACACTTTGAGCAAAAGATGCCGGGGTCTGCAGCTACATTGGAAATAAACAAAGGAGATACATGAAACAACGGTCTGCTGAAATCTCCTAATAAATGGGCTTCTGTGCATCACGCAGATAAGCCTTCTTATATAAAAACTGGACATAGAGAAAAAATTTGCTTTGTCACATACCTTATCTATGATAGACTGCATATGTGACTTGTGAGACTGATCTCCATACAACAGAGAAGACCACTGGTCAGGTGCAATACGTAATCCACCTTCCATAGCAATCTGAACGATCTGAGAGTCATGCTCCCGCCGCAGAGCCTCGTAAGTACGAAACTCCTCTTTCAGCTGCATGAGGGAGGAATCTTCATCCCGTTTGGTAACCTAAAGGCACAGAAGAGGGAGGATAATTTAATGCCTAATTTAATACAGTTAAAATTGCATCTGTATGCTGTCAATAAATTTTCACTAATTAATAAAAACTCCCATTTGTGCATACAGTGTCACAGATACTAATCCCACTATTGAGCAGCACCAGATTAAGTCTTGCTGACCTAAAAACATCAAAGGCTGATAGTCAGACACATACCTTGAAGCAGGAAGCCCTATAAAGGAGCTGCACCACATGGCCTATACTGGTTTTAGAGGCCTGAGGGAAGCGTGGTTCAAGCCTTTGGACAACAAAAAGAACCAGCACTTTCCTGGACAAAGCAGAACCATCCTCCAGAGCAAGAAGAACCAACTTGAGGGCTTCCTCCTGCATTGCTGGTGTAGGAGAAGACACAATGATGACCATTTTAAGTAACAGTCGATTGTCAAAAGCTCCTGAAATATTCATTCAACAAGGATAATTTACTGGCTGTGTGGTGGTATCACTTTACATTTATCAGGCACCTACCTGGGCCAAGAAACTGACAACCCCGTGCACGAACAGCCGCCCACAGATTAGAGGAGAGCTGCTGTGGATTCTGGTGCTGCAGGATGAGTTCGGTGACAGTTCGCTCGCCAAGAGAGCGGGCAGCTCTCATGGCCCTAACACGTCCCTCCTCCTCCACCAGCTGGCAGTGAACCAAAGTTACCAATTTCCTCTGCATGGGTCGACTCAGCATGCTTTGGGCTGTGCTGCTCAGACCCACACCTGGACAGACATTTAAGGGGAGATATCTTACAAACTACTGAATCACATTTATTTCACTCCAGGCCAACTCTCCCTCAGAACATTGCAGATTTCAGACATCTTTATGAAATGTCCAAATTTTGGGGATGCTAGACAGTGGTTTTCTCAGAACATGCCAGACCATATAATACTAATAGGAATAGGCTAGAATAAAGCTAACATATCTGTCAAACTACTTTCACACACCTTAGAGGGTCAAGTCAATAATTATATCAAATTTATTTTCTATATATTGTAGATCACAGCAGGAGTCATCAACATTTACCTTTCCTATACAAAACAGGTCTTTACACTGTCCTTCTTTACAAACAAACAAATTGCTCTTGTTATTTCTGTTATTTTTTACAACACTATGCCATTTCTGCCTCGACATGGACGTGTCTACAATTTTCAGCACTCTCTATCACTCACGGCAGTTTCACTCTAACACGCCGCCCAGTCAGCAAAAACGCGTGTGCTCATTGTAAGCTAGCTCCCGTCTCGCTCTGCTTGAACCACAGGTAACTACGGCCACCGTAAAAGCTCGAACATCGTGTTTGGCGAAGCGCTGCACACTTTGTAGATAAATGTTTGTTAAAGTAAAATTTTGAATACCTGTAAAATCATGCTGCGTTTATATTGGTTGTTAATGTTAAATTGATAAAAGCCATCAATTGTTATATTGCTGCTATTAAAAGAAACAAACATTAAGATGCGCTTCCCTAGGAAAACACTGATTACCTTTAATACGCATCACAATTTCTCCTCAGCAACACTTTACCTGTAATTTCTGACATTTATAACTGCTGTCATACAAAATTGATTAATAATTCAAACAAATGTGTTGTTTTGGTTCGTTTATTTTCTTTATTTAAATAATAATATTAGGTTATGATGCAAGAAAGCCAATTTTGGTTTGGTTCCAAAACAGCGGTGCTTTTTGTTGCATGCGTGTCTAATCGTCCGGTGTGCGGGTCATTCATCGACCTGGTGTCGAACATTAACAGGGCCAGTGGATGAATGAATAAGTGGTTCAGACCGAGCAGTCAGTTTTGTGATAAAAACATCTCGAGGCTTGCATAAAAACGCCTATTACATCTTTTTTTGAGCCCGTTTAACATGCTATGTAAATTGTCTGTACCCATTAAATACTGGGACATACCGACACGTCTATAATTATAAGGCAAATGAGAACTAAAGTTTGCCTTAGTATAAATTCTTGTTAAACATAAAAGCTAACATTTGGAATAAACTGTTATTTTAGATATTAAACAGAAAAATGTTACAAGTTTAGATTTAGGGTGTGATACTTTTGTAAATAAGCCGTGCATTGACAATTTTGACCAAAAAAAGTTTGGCTGAAGGTCGGTATCAGTGGCATCAAATGATAAAGCAAGTACCTCGGGTGTTGCTGAGGGGTTTGAGGTAGAGGGCCAGCTCCTCCACACACTGTCTCGCCACCTCATAGTTCTGAGCGTCCTCTGGACTTGTAATCAAAGCAACCGGCTGGGCCTTGGGAACCTGAAAGAAAACAAAATAGGAAAATGATAGTAAATTCTACAAAGACATCCTGAACTTATTTATTCGCTACACAGTGGTTTTATGTGTTGCACATGTTTTGGTGCACACACAATGTTGAGTATATATATATGAAAATGAGAAAATATCTTTACAGGGCAAAAATAAAGAAAAGAAAAAATTTATTGAAACATTTTAGTCTACAGGAATCCTAACCCTAACAAAATGTATATATAATACAAGCTTTATACACTGCTCAAAAAAAAATAAAGGGAACACTTAAACAACACATTATAACTCCAAGCAACACTGATTGACAATCAATTTCACTGCTGTTGTGTAAATGGAATAGACAACAGGGGGAAATCTTTGGTGATTAGCAAGACACTCAATAAAGGAGTGGTTCTGCAGGTGGGGACCACAGACCACTTCTCAGTACCTATGTTTTCTGCCTGATGTTTTGGTCACTTTTGAATGTTGGTGGTGCTTTCACACTCGTGGTAGCATGAGATGGACTCTACAACCCACACAAGTGGCTCAGGTAGTGCAGCTCATCCAGGATGGCACATCAATGCGAGCTGTGGCAAGAAGGTTTGCTGTGTCTGTCAGCGTAGTGTCCAGAGCCTGGAGGCGCTACCAGGAGACAGGCCAGTAAACCAGGAGACGTGGAGGAGGCCGTAGGAGGGCAACAACCCAGCAGCAGGACCGCTACTAACGCCTTTGTGCAAGGAGGAACAGGAGGAGCACTGCCAGAGCCCTGCAAAATGACCTCCAGCAGACCACAGATGTGCATGTATCTGCACAAACAGTTAGAAACCGACTCCATGAGGATGGTATGTGGGCCTGACGTCCACAAATAGGGGTTGTGCTCACAGCCCAACACCGTGCAGGACGCTTGGCATTTGCCAGAGAACACCAGGATTGGTAAATTCACCACTGGTGCCCTGTGCTCTTCACAGATGAAAGCAGGTTCACACTGAACACATGTGACAGACGTGACAGAGTCTGGAGACACCATGGAGAGCGATCTGCTGCCTGCAACATCCTTCAGCATGACCGGTTTGGCAGTGGGTCAGTAATGGTGTGGGGTGGCATTTCTTTGGAGGGCTGCATGGCCCTCCATGAGCTCGCCAGAGGTAGCCTGACTGCCATTAGGTACCGAGATGAGATCCTCAGACCCCTTGTGAGACCATATGCTGGTGCGGTTGGCCCTGGGTTCTTCCTAATGCAGGACAATGCTAGACCTCATGTGGCTGGAGTGTGTCAGCAGTTCCTGCAAGATCAAGACATTGAAGCTATGGACTGGCCCGCCTGTTCCCCAGACCTGAATCCGATTGAGCACATCTGGGACATCATGTCTCGCTCCATCCACCAACATCACGTTGCACCACAGACTGTCCAGGAGTTGGCGGATGCTTTAGTCCAGGTCTTGGAGGAGATCCCTCAGGAGACCATCTGCTGTCTCATCAGGAGCATGCCCAGGAGTTGTAGGGAGGTCATACAGACACGTGGAGGCCACACACAATACTGAGCCTCATTTTGACTTGTTTTAAGGACATTACATCAAAGTTGGATCAACCTGTAGTGTGTTTTTCCACTTTAATTTTGTGTGTGACTCCAAATCCAGGCATTCATTGGTTAATAAATTTGATTTCCATTGATGATTTTTGTCTGATTTTATTGTCAGCACATTCAACTTTGTACAGAACAAAGTATTGAATGAGAATATTTCATTCATTCAGATCTAGGATGTGTTATTTGAGTGTTCCCTTTATTTTTTTGAGCAGTGTATATTCCTGTGTCGTACTATATGATGTGTCCTTAGAAGGATGTACCTTATTACCCCAATCCTGATTGGTTTTGCCACCTTCAAGTGACAACAACTAAACATTAACATTTATTTAGTTTAACAGAAAACAATAAGTGCCAAAATGAGGCCAAAATGGTTACCCCAATGATTCTGATCAATGACTGAGATCCCAATGTTTTATTAAATAATTTATTCATTCTAGCAAAAAAAGGTTTTACTCTAATGCTGCATAAATGTCACATAAATTGCATAAGTCTGTTGAGCTTAATTCTTGCTACTATACAAAATGAAAGTGGTCTTATTGACTGAAATTATGTTTTCTGAAGTCTCATTAAGACTAATAGAAATATGTGCTACTTTAACAGACCACCGCAGGTAAACCACAGTCCAGTTAGGGAAACATGCTTTTAATTAGCTATTCTATAATGCACCCCTCTATCCCAGGGCTGGCATCCTAAACCCAGTGGATTGAGGAGCTACTTATTGAAAGGCCATTAGATTTGTCTGTAGCCAAGGTCAAAAAACACTTTCCAACCAAGCCTTGTTCCCACATTGGTGTCATATTTGACATGAACGAAGCAGCAAGGTGGTTGGAGGTTGAACCGTTGCTGCTGGGTCCAACAGTTAACCGCTGAGGTAGCGTCAGAGTTAAGTTGATGGGTAGATGTGAAGTGGGCAGCACCAGACGCACACATAGCAGTAAAGCAGTGCTGGTAATTCCAGTTCCTGGTATGGTAGAAGACCAGGGAGGTAGTGGAGGGCGGCAGGGTCATACAGTGACAAACCAGCATCATTTTTACATGAGGACTCTACAGAGCAGGGGACCTCATTATACAGCGAGATTTACAGCTTAGCGATGTTGAAGTGAAAGCCTGAATGTTTGGTATCACAACAGTGAGGCAGGAAAAGTCAAAGTACAGCCCTATAAAATGTTATGGCCCAACATATCCAAAAATATGGGTGTTCGCTCAGTATTTTTTTTTTTGGATACGTTTTACAACATCTTCATTTGATAAATATGCTATGGAGCAAGCTGTGGTGTGTTTTTGAACATTTGGGATGAGATTTAAATGATTTTATAGCCGATATAGACCAGATAATATAAATAGTATAAAGATAAAACCCCTGAACCTCTTTTTTTTTAATAATTAACATGACAGTGAGAGAAAGTCATGGTAATCTCCAAAGAAAGGTATGAGTTCATTGTTTTGTGTAAATTGTAAGAAGCCGACCCTATTCAAAAAATAAAAAAACATCTCCTGCAAACTCCAGACAGACTAGTCAGAGTGAAATGACATTTATCCATCATCAGACAGAAACTCATTGCTGAGCCATCTGAAAACAAATAACAGTGGGACTGCACACTTCATTTGGACACTGATCTAAATTATAAAAATATTATAATATAATAACCAAATGTATTCAAAAAATATCCAATGACGTGTGTATTTTTAACTTTGACTACAGTACAAAGCTGGGCATAGCTCACCACTTTACCATCAGAGATATATATAGAGTTTAATATTAATCATTTATTAAAATAACGCCTCATCAACGGGAGCATGTGCTGATATTGGTCAAGGCAGGTCGTTGTTTTTGAGTAAAATTAGCAACAACAAAAAAACAAGCTGTTAAAACATCTCTTTTATGTTGCCACACAACACCAAGAAAGCATGAGGAGAAAGAGACTTAAAAAACATTCTAACCATCGCCAAGTTCCGTTTTAGGCTTTGTCAAGTAACTCAAATACACAAAAAAAACAAACAATCAAGTTTGTTGAATTTGCTTTGTACATTTCAGGAAAATGAAGTAGGTTTATCTTAAACAACTGCAGCTTAAGTATAAATCCTAGGTTTAATTAATCCATGTAATAACTGCTCATATTTGGATAATTACTAATGTGTTTTTTAGTCCAGCACTGACACTGCGGGGGAGGAGGTAGGTTTTAATCCATCTGTCTTGTGTGATAATTGTTTAAATGTGAGAACACGGTCAGAGTTTCAGTTCCTAGTTTCTCACAGTGTGTGTATATTTTCCGTATATCTGACTGTTAAATTGTAACTGCTTTTTTAAATGGTGTGTAAATGAACAGCTATAATATCTCCTCGGGTAATGTCTAAAATGAAAGTAGGTCAAAAAGGGAAAGAACATTTAAAACCAGACAGCGAGAAAGTCCTGCGCAATTTCTGGTTGATTTATGGAGACTATAAATTGTCTTTCACTTGTGTTCAGGTGGGAGTAAGCTGATGTTATAAAGTAATGCATCATTTTTATATAATTGTTAAAAGACAAAACTGTGACTGAGATTAACATTTTATTATCGGTGCAGTCCTAACCATGACAAGGAGATTGATAAGAAACATGTCTAATAAAAGTTCATGAGGAACGTGGTCTCTTTTATGAGTGCATTGTATTTTTTGAACAATATGTTGCACACAAATGTTGCATTTCATATTGTCCTGAAACAATAGAGAAAAAGGAGCACATTGATGTTTCCTATTTTGTTTTAGAAAACAGAAACATCATTTTTGCATCATCTCTTTTGCAGAGTGTACATGAACTAAGCAGAAATTACTAGAAAATTGGGTTCTGATGTTACATTCAAATGAACTTCTCAGACTGTGCTGACATGTTACCATTATAAATTAAGTTACTATTTTGGTAATATTCAACAACGCTACGAAGCAACTGCTTCAGCTTGGGGAAAATGTAAACACTGGATTCCTTTTATTAAAATATAATTACTATAAGTTTAAATACGGATTTATGTCAAAACATATTCATCAACTGAACAGGAAAAGTAAAGGAAATGTACTATGAACTTCTCCACATATGTAACTGGGAATATTATTTGGCCAGTTTGGTATGGTGTGATATTAGCACTAAGCATAACCTAGAAGAATTCCCAGCCATGACTACAGAATATGAATTTCAGTTTTATGGTAACACTGACGGTTTCCATTACGACACACTCTACCAACACCATCAGCTGTGCCTCGCCCTGTCGTTCAAACATTGCCTCACAGAAATATGATTTCACCCATTGTTCCAGCGCTCAGTAAACCAAGAAAATCTCATTTATATCTTAATGAGTGTGCTGTGACACATTAAAGGAATACCCATGCCATTATAGTGTTGTGTAAAAGAGTATCTTAAGACATTCCTCAACTGCACACATTACCAGGATCTTCGCACCAGCAATGTGAACTGCTCCGTTTATTTCGTAATTAATGACAAATCCACGCAGACTCGCGTCTTACCTGGCCTCCCACCAGCTGCAACAGGGCTGTGTTGACAGGTAACTGCTCGATGTCTGTGCTGATGGCTGTCTGGTCAAAGGGACAGGCCTTGCGGTGCAACTTGTTCAGGCACATCTTGCACACAGTATGTCCACAGCCCAAGCTGATTGGCCGGCGAACAGTCTCTTCAAACGTCTGCGTGCAGATTGGGCACAGCAGAAACTCTGTCCATTGTGGCGCTTGCACAGGCATGGTTATATGTTGATGGGATGGGTGTATATATAAATGTAAGTACAAATTAACACAAAGAAAAAATATAATAATTATATATATATATAGATATATGGAAGATTCCACTGGAATCAAGATTTGTTTTTTTCCGAACTAAATCGTTCTTAAATATCCTCACACATTGTGGATGGTGGATCACATCTCGTGACAAATACTGGAAAAGAGAGAAAGAAAAAAAGACAAAATTGTAAATTTTTATTATACGATTTTACAAACATGTCAAAATTGTGTAACAGTTTCCAAATGTACCAAGAAGGAAATGCAACATTGTGTATTTTATTGCTGCCTCTTGCACAGGTTGACATTGTAAATGAGAACTAGTTCTCAATCGCCCTACCTGGTAAAATAAAAGTTTAAATAAATTCTATGAAAATTATAGTAGGCAAGTGTGCAGCTGCTGTTCAGGCTAGTAATCACGCTACTGTCTGTGCAGTTAACCTAAGAAACTGCTTTTTTTTTGGCGTTGTGGGTTGGAGTTTCATAAATTTCCATTGTTGTACCCACAGTAGAACTTTCGTTTTTATTTTTAAATTCACATATGTCACAAAACCAAGTTTAATCATCCGGAATATGAGTAGAACCCTTTTAATCGCCCAAATAGCCTAATAGTTCATGTTTTCAAGAACCTGTGCTCCGAAAATCAACTGATTTGATACAAGAGCAAATCACATGTTTAATTAGCAGACAAAGTGCAGTTTCTAACAATTGTGAAAAACGTCATGGTGAAAAAATAAATAAATAAACGTGAAAATTAGTTCTGTTGCTTTTAATTACGAATGTCATATTCCATTGTAACACGTGATTTTTAGACATAATAACATTATTACAAATCAATTTTACTGATGCTTAGCCTAACCATAGAAACAAAGTTGTTGGAGGTTACATGGCCTGTCAAAAAAAAACATTTTTTTCCTAGATTGTTGGTCTCAGTCTCTCAGTTTTGAATTCAAATTTAGAGGCTGAAATGACCACTAAATGTATGCTTTTAAAATGCTGTAGCTACCTTAAATTTCTACTAACAGATTATGCTGACATATTTTTATGTAAATGAATTGTTCCTACAGATGAAATCGTTTGCTTTGAAAAACAACTTTTTTGAACAATTCGCTAAAATACCTGAACATATCTGAGAATTATCATCTAGACAAGTAGGCAATAAAAGCCCACAGCTTATACTGTGATAAAACCGCCTTTTCTCCGGCAATCACAGCTCACTCGTGACAAATAAGATGCAAAATAAAACAAGGAGATATGCTTAAAATGCAACACTAAAGTGAACGAGAAAAACAACAGCTGTGGGGCCTGCAACTACTATGACTATGGACAAAGGATACCGAGGTAGCCACCACCGAAGTCCCAAATGCAAGAAGGCAAATCTCGCCATTAGGAATTAGTAATATTACAATGACTTAAATGTTGACAGTCTGTTTCATTTTATCGACGAGCATGACACACTGGGTTTTGGAATTTGTGTGTAACATAAGCGATCGGTTAGCTGTTAGCAACGTAGGCTATGGGAGGCTAGTTGGCTAGCTTAGCTAAACAATAAACGTCGTTGGCTTACAACAGTCAATTTCACAATTTTAAGCACTTGTTTACTTGGCTATAACTTAGTTATAATGCTCACTAGCATCGTGGATTTAAAATCCATGCTCCATTGAGAACTTTAGTTGCAATATATACATTTGGTCAAGAATACGATAGGTAGCAGACGAGTCGTAGACTACCATTTGACTTGCAGTGATATTATGTAACGTTAGCATATGATGCTAACAAACAAAACGTTTTATCTGATTGCATCTGTGTACATTAGGAGCATCATTATAATACCTTTAAAATAATTACAGCTCACATTATTAAAAAGCGTTAATCTGATCTGAGAGGGCCTTACTCCAACGCTTCTGTTAGTAGAAACACCGAGGGATAACAAGCTAACGAACAGACGTTAGCAACTCCTCCTTTTAGTTGGTGCTAAATATCTTTATGTCAGCTACTAACCATCGCTATGCGTCATTAACTTCACTCAAACTAATAATATAATTACTGATGGCAGTTTCCCATGTGATAGTAAAAATGTATTTATCGTTACTACTCACTTATTCCAAATGACTTGGAAGTATTTCATCCTTCTTTACAGAACTGTTGCGATATTTTCCTGCCATGTCGACTGTGCAGCTTCGCTGCTGCCGAGGTTTCGGGGAGGTGTCATCAATCCTGCTAGCCGGTTAGAGCTAGCTGGGCCCGGACGTCTGTACGTGCGTGTGCTTGTGTGCGCGCAACCCCATGTCTAAATAGCGGCCTCTGTTGACTTTGGAGGGCATGCACAACACATGACTGAGATACCTTCCAGAATTTGGTGTCCAGACCGACTAGGAAGGGTATTATTACAGAATAATATTTAATAATGTATGCAACTGTACCGTGTTGAATAAAATAATATTTTATGAAAGAATATATTAAAATGTAAAATCAGAATGAGCTTTAGTGCCAAGTTCGTACATACAAACAAGGAATTTGACTCCGGTACACTTTGCTTTCTAGTTTTTGTTTTTTGCCTTAAAGAGTATACATATATACAATATACAAATATACACATATATGAATAAAAAGGTGCATTTGCAACATCTGTATGCTGTTGTTTGGTACTCTATTAAATGTTCAACAGAGAAACAGCCTGTGGGGAAGAAACTGTCTTTGTGGCGGCTGGTTTTAGTGAACAGTGCTCTGTAGCGGCGGCCTGAAGGTAAAACTCTAAACAGTTTATGTGCAGGGTGTGTGGGGTCTGCAGAGATTTTTGCTGCTCTTTTTCTGACCCTAGACCTGTATAAGTCCTGGATGGAGGGAAGGTCAGCCCTGATTATTCTCTCTGCAGTCCTGATTATTCGTTGCAGTCTGGACCTGTCCTGTTTTGTGGATGAGCCAAACCACACTGAGTTGGATGAAGACAGGACAGACTGATAGAGTGATAGTTTAGGTACTGATAAATGAAAAAAATAAGACAATAAGAAAAAGAGACAAACACTGGTGAAGTTCAAAACAATATTATAGCCCCATATCTATGCTAACAGTCAGCCCCATGCAACATCCAACTTTAAGTACACGTGCAAGGCCTTTTTTGTTTTTTGTGTATTTCACAGAATTTGTTACATCGCCATATAAAGTAGGTCTGATATAGTCTCTATAGCATTTTTAGTTGTTTTTTAGTGTGAACAAAGACACTTCAGGAAATAAAACTTTGTGAGTCAATGAAATACAAAAATCTTTCAGAAAAAAATTATTTTGAGGTGGACTGCAGGATTGGTAGCACTGTTGCCCTGCAAAAGAAGGTCTGAGGTTCAAATCCCGGCCAGGGGTCTTTCTGCCCAGAGTTTGCATGTTCTCCTAATGCATGCGTGGGTTCTCCCCGAGTACTCCAACTTCCTCCCACGTTTTTGGACTGTGGAACCCTTAGGTATGGGTGTGAGGATGCATGGTTGTCTGTGCTGCCCTGACGGTCTCACGACCTGTCCAGAGTGTACTCCACCTCTCACCCAATGGTAGCTGGAGATAGGTAGTAGCCCCCCGCAACCTTGCACGAATAAGCGGGTAAACAATGAAGGGACGGATCATTTTGAAGTAGGCAATACCTTGAAGCCCTGAGATTATAGTGAATTTAACCATCAATCGACTCTAATTTGTATGCATAAAGAAAACTGGTGTGGAGAGGGCACCAAAAATGGCAATAGCCCAGGGGCCCATATCCTAACTTCAGCCCTGAGAGTACTTCTAGAGCCTATGGAGGTCTATAGTACAGAGCAGGGGAGGTTTTAACCAGGTTAGTACTTAATCATTGTGAGTGATAAGATGCCTGAGAAATTAAGATCAAGTCCACTGGTGCTAATTTTAAAGAACAAAGGTGATGTGCAGATATGTAGAGGAATAAAGTTGTTTTCCATGCCATAGGGGAAAGAGTTGTTAATGTGAAGAGAGCTGGTAGTCAATTAGCAGTAATATGCTTTCATACTGAGAAAGAACACTACAGCTGTGATGTTTGTTTGAGAGGTTTTTTTTTTTTTTATGGTTTTTGGATAAAGTAAAAATGGCTTTCACTTGGCCTTGGTGCCTTGCAGGAGATGTGCATTGATTCCCAAAAGCCAGTTCATTCACAATTTTAACATTTACCCAACTGCAAACTTTAGCATATTTTGTTTTTATGTGACCAACACAAAATAGAGCATCATTGTTAGGTAGAAGAGAGCTGATATATGGTTTTCAACCTTTCTTTTATAAAAACAAAAATCTGAAAAGCATGATTTGTACTCATCAACCATGAGTCAACACTTGGTAAAATCTCTGTTTGCTGCCTTCGGCAAACAGAAAAGATAAGATTGGAGAGTCCCTGTAAGAGCAATTTTCAGAGCAATTTTCAAGTCTTGACACAGATTCTCAATTAAATTTATGTCTGGACATTATATGAATGTGCTTTGATCCAAAGCATTCCATTGGATGGCTATGTATGGTTGTGTGCTGGTGAACATCTATCCCAGTCCTTTTTTGAGTCCTTTGTAACCTCAGGTTAACCCTAACCCTAACAGGTTTGCCCTGTACTTAGCTTCACCCATCTTCCCATAGGCTCCAACCAACTTCACAGCACTTGCTAAAAAACATCTCCACAAGATGACACTGTCACAACCATGTTTCACTTTTATTGGGGTGATGTGGTTTTCTGGAACACTGTGTTTCATATAAAAGCCGGGAACGTAAATTTTGGTCTTATCAGACCAGAGTAACGTCTTGCACATGATTGTTGTGTCCAACACATAGATTGTGGCAAACCACAGACAGGACAATTTTCAGCAATGGTTATCTTTTTGCATAATGGTCATATTTGGGAAATGCATGACCAATAGTTGTCCTGCCTGAGCTGTGAATCTGTGCTTCTCCTCTATAGTAACAATGGACCTTCTGGCTGCTTCTCCAAATAATGCTATCCTTGCCCGTACTGTCAGTTTAGGCAGACAACCATTTCTTGGTGGTTTGCAGTTATTCCAAACACTTTCCATTTTTGGACAGTGCCCTGTGAGATGTTCAGAGCTTGGAAGATATTTTATAACCCAATCAAGGTTTTTAAATTCTCTACAACTTTACATCTGACCTGTCCGGTGTGTTCCTTGATCGTCAGAATATTGTTTTGTTTTTTTTTACCTCTGAGGCCTTAACCTGTATTTCTAATGAAATGGAATTACATATACAGACCCTGTTTAATAATTAGGTGACTTCTAAAGGCAAGGTAGTGGTGAAGTATGCAGTAGGAGTTACAGATGTGCTCAATGCAGAGGTGGGATTACATCAGGGATCAGCTATGAGCCCTTTTCAAGTTTGCAGTGGTGACGGACATGTTAACAGATGGAGTCAGGCGGTAGGCCCCATGGACTTAGATTTTTTTCAAAGTACACTGTCATCTGTATTTAGAGTCGGGAATAGGTAGAAGAGAGTCTGAGCAGGTGGAGGTATGCTCAGGAGAGAAGAGGGATGGAAGTGAGTAGAAGCAAGAAAGAATACATGTGGATGAAGAAGAGGGAGACACGTGAAGAACAGGGAAGCTCTAAGGATAGTGCTATTAAACATGGATGAGTTAAAGTTGCCAAGACGAACCATCCAAAGCAATGGAGAGTGGTGAAGAAGAGAGTGAAGGCAGGGTGGAATGGAACGACACAGGTGTCAGGGATGATTTGTGACAGGATAACTGCAAGAGTTAAATGTTAGGTTTATAAAATGGCAGTGAGATTTGCTATGATGTAAATTTTGAACTAGATGCCACAAACAACAACACATAAGACAGAATTGGGAGTGTCAGAGCTGGAAATGCTAAATTTTTTATTAGGAGTGACCCAAAAAAAGCCAGGATTAGACATGAGCACATCAGAGGGACAGCTTAAGTTGAAAAGAGACAAAGTTAGAGAGACGAGGAGGTGGCTTAGACATGTGCAGAGGAGGGATAGTGGATGAATAGAGGAAGAATGCAGTGAACGTTTATAGATTTAGCGAAGGAGTATATGCAGAAGAATGGCATGGCAGAGGGAAATGCAGTCGGGATTGAGTGAGATGGAGACAAATGATGACAACCCCTGAAGGGAGCAACCAAAGGAACAAGAATAGGAGGATAAGAGGACATCATTGAAATAAAATATGGTGTGTTGGATAAGTGAATAAATCTCAATAAAATAGAAAAGCAAGTAACAAATACATTAAGAGCACAAAATCTCATGCAAAACTATACCTAATCATGACAAAACTATATGCCTTATTAGTCAAATGCAGCATTATGCCTGTAATTAAAAGTCTTATATGCAGAATATGTTTTCTCTGAATATGCTTTGAATATGAAGCGTGGTGGAGACAAATTTGAGTCAGTTATAACATTTATTTTGTTTTGCATCAGCTCCCCCCTTTTCTGGTCCTTTGTAGCACAAATTGTGACTTCCTGTGTATATGCTCAGAGCATAATAAAACTCCAGAAATGTTACATTGCCTTTGGTTTTAATGTTCTACATTAAATGTGACCTCCTCCTGGCCACCCTTTTCCAAAACTTTTTAGACGGGCCCCTGAAACTGCCCTCAGTTAACTCCCAGAACAAATTAAAAAAGAAAAATACAAAAATCCAATTTCCATTACTTTTTTTCTGAAACAAAAAGGATTATATGGAAGAGAAGAAA
This sequence comes from Girardinichthys multiradiatus, assembly GCF_021462225.1. Classification (NCBI taxonomy): domain Eukaryota; kingdom Metazoa; phylum Chordata; class Actinopteri; order Cyprinodontiformes; family Goodeidae; genus Girardinichthys; species Girardinichthys multiradiatus. The sequence continues at coordinate 22,480,049 of NC_061799.1, forward strand.
ATACTGATACCCATAATGATAAATGAAAAGGAGAGACTATCTGCTGAAATACCCACTGAATAATTTGTTTATTATGCATAGAGACACAACATGAAGAAAATACAACAACAAAAAACTCACAATAGAAGGAAAAATAACACATTTCCTATAGAACAAATATGGTGCAAGATCATTATGTAAACAACGCAAATATCGAATTACTCTTCATAGAGTTTCATGTGTTGTTTCCATTTCTGAGCTCAGGTGAATTGTTTTATAGCATGATTCAGGTTGACTTGCTCGCCAGCCAGAGGGGTGGGATAAAACTAGACAGAGGGATGGATCAGCTGTAAGTAATAACCAGTTGAGAGTCAGCTGACAGTTGTTTACAGAAAACACAATCTGACTTGTATTCCATCTCAATCTCAGCCCCAATCTGGAATCGGGAAACTGGCAATAGAAGGATTTTTTTACTTTTCCCCTTTTCATTGGGGTATTATTGCAGCGTGGGAATGACACTATGTGCACCGCGCTTACGCAACAGTGAGCGTCACTCGGCAGAGAGTTTGCGGGGCAAGGGCGAAATTAAAGCGAGCATTTTTGAATTCCATTTTTATTAATCCCACTGATTTTCTGAAGGGATTATCGGACCGAGCATGATAGAGGCATCGTTGGCTCGCCAGGCACCGTTCGGATCGGGAGCTACAGACAGTAAATGCAAAGCAACCTTGAATCCAGAGATGCGCTCAAAAATATTAGGTGTAATTTTTCCTTTTTTTCTTTCATTTTGATCCGCTCAGGATATATTGATGTGTCTTACACTTTTATTTTCTTACACATGTTAAAACATGAGAGTGAGAATGTGCGTTGAAATGTTGGCGCACGTTTTGTTGCGATAGACTTTAATTTGTGATGTTGCGCAAGAATATAACTTCCTCAGGTTGATTTTAGATGATTGAACTGAATTTGCGTTTTAACAACTCACTTTTCCACTAAATACCAAGGTATGCTTTTCATTTGTGCTTGTTTTACATTCTATTTAAGTTATGGATGACCTACTTTTGTTGATAGTATTTAGTTATATATGAAAAAGGACGTTGTAATATGTCGTGGTTCTTCACTTCTAATGCATAAATGTTCAAGTTTGAAAAATTAAGCAAAATCTTCCTTTTACTTGGTTTGAATGTCATTAAATAAGAACTTATTCGGTGTTTAATGCCACCCCTGTTTAACAAAAGAAAATGAACCATCTTATACTGCTTAGGCTTGTAAGGTCTCAGTAGCAGACAGCCGTTGCTTATTCTCATTCTAAAGGATTATCCTGTGCCCTGCAAAGTAATCACTGGATAATGCAACGTGACTGAATCCACAATAAAGATCTCCTCCCATGAGAGAAAGAGGAACCAGCGATGTAGAATACAAGAGACATGTCTCCATCATTCTTGTGAGTGACAGTTTCCAAATCTCTGTTTTTTTTCTTCAGAAAATTTAAGAGCGTAACCCTTTTTTGTGCATCAGCCACCCAATGGAGGAGGAGAAATCTGAAGGTGATGTTCTTCCTAAATCTACTTGCCCTGTACCCACTCGCCTTCCCATCAACTGGGAACTCATCACAGGCCCTGTTCCAGAGCCTGTTTTCCCAGCATCTTCTTTGAAGACCTCACTGCCTCCTCCGCAGAGCTCAGCCTCACATGCGCTACAGACCAAAGTGAAGTCGTTGACTCAGAGAAGAACAAGAGGCAGGGAGAGGGAGAAGGACAGAGAGAAGTTGGATACAGGTGAAGTGCGCATGAGTGATCCACCTGGGCAGATTTCATCTGAAGTGCTTCTCAGGCAGAGGCAGAGAGCCAAAGGCCAGCTGTTCATGCCACCCCCCTCCTGGCGATCAGGTACTGCAAAAGACTTGAGCAGCAACGATGAAGATGATGAGGTAGAGGTTCAGGTCAGATTGGAGATTCACAGTCCTCCTGTAGACCTACCAACAGAGCACGAGACAGAAGAAGGTGAAGACAAGAAGTCAGAACAAAAGGGCCAGGTCAGCTCTTGTGGGTTTGGAGAGGGCACCAGTCTGGAAAGTCTTCTCTCAGATAACTCGAGTAGTAGCAAGGATGATCCATCACCTCCTTCTCATCTGCCTGTCATCTCCTCCTCTAGTTCTACCACGTCTGCTTCCACCTCATCCTCTTCTTCAGCAAGACACTGGGCACCTCCAAAGGGCTTCTGGAGAGTAGCGCGCCCAGAAACGTTGCTTCTAAATGGGGTTGGCCCTCACAACATACCCCCAACTTTACCTTTAAAGGACTACACGCAGATGGAGCCATCAGTGGAACCTCAGTGCAGATCCAAACCTGATGCAGTCAACAGGAATGAGGTAGAAAGTGTGGCTGAGGACACTGAAGCACCCTCAGCGTTCAAGCATTCGGATAGTGTGGAATTTTACCTGGACAGATGTGAGCAAAGTGAAGCAGATGTGACTGATTCAGCCAAAGGGCTGTGCAGTTCGGACAGCTGGGAAAGCATGTCTTCTCAAAGTGGGTTGCTGCGTGCCGATCTGAAGCTTAGGGTGAAGGAGAGGGTCTATGCAAAGCTGAGGGAAAGACAACAAAACTGCAGAGAGGTGCGAGATCGCCGTGGAGGAGAAAGTGTCGACTATTATGGGGACATAACATACAGAGTAGATTATAAAGGTAAGCATCTCAACGGGTAGCAGTTTTATTAAGTCAAAAGGAGAAATCTATTATCAATGCTTCAAACAATAAATCTACATAAAGGTGCTCAGACTCAAATTAAATAATGTTAAACTCAACTAAACCTCTATCAATTCTTATATATAAAAGTAACCAAAGCATTTTTTAAAGTTTTGTTTAGTTTTTCAATTTAATAAGAGTTTATGCAGACTTTTAATCAGTAACTTCCTGTTTCTTTTGGGTATAAATATGACAAAACATAGAGGTCCATTTTTTTTAACTGCTCTTCAAAATGGTAAAAAAAAAAAAAACAAGAGCATATGCCATGCAAGTTAGGTAGATGAGTTTTGATCTTCATAAGTTTTTTTTTTTTAAATTGCCTACAGGAGAAACAAGGCTACTCTCCTAAACTTGGCCAAATACACAGTCAAATCAATTTTTTAAAAAGTTTAAAACAACCTGAACTGTGACAAACATGGCTAGATGACGACCCAAGGTTGTCTTGCTATGAGGCCCAGTGGCACTTCTCGAAATGGTAAAAGAATTGGAGCAAAGAATGGAGCTATATGCCCACCTGTTATTTACGAGGCATGCCTGAAAAAAGCCTTATATGTCCAACAATCACAAATGTGAATATGTAGAGTTGGTTACAAGCTGGAACTTTACCTGAGGCTGTATAATATGAGACTAAGACTAAAGGTTATAGAATAACAAGCATTCTAGGTCGGTCTTTAAAATAAAAGTTGAATATTTGGGAAAACGTATTATAAACTTGATTTATTCAGAACTTTTACAAAGACCTTTACATAGATAATAAAATAAAATAAAATACAAAAGCAGTGTCAAAAGCAGATATAAAAGGAGTGAGAAGCTCAGAAACATATACAGGAGCGAGATCTGTCAAAGATTTATAAACAATAGGATTTTAAAGTCAATTCTGAACTTCACGGGTAGCCAGTGCAAGGAAGCAAGAATTGGAGAGATATGTTTGTATCTGTGGGTTCTGTGGTGACTCACTCTAGGTGGAGTGTTTTGAATAAGATGTAGAGGATGTATAGCTTAAAAAAAAGGTTAGATTTGAGTCTAGGACTACTCATTGGTTCCTGGTCTCAGGGTTGCCACAGAAACCAATAAAAGGAAGAGTCCGTTTCACAGGATCTTCGTGGGCTTTGGGCCCAAAAACCATCACCTCACATTTATCATCATTCAACAACAAGACGTTCTAGGGCTTCCAGGCTTATGTTGGAGGGACAGGAGATGAGATCATTGATTACAGAGAGAGGACAGAGGGATCCATGAATAGATATAGATAGATATATTTGAGAGTCATCTGCTTACAATGGAAAAAAGGTGTGATTGCAGATGACCTGACCAAGTGGTGACATGTAAATAGAGAATATTAGTGAACCATTACAAAACTCATTACCAATAGATACAGAAAAACATCTGTTGCTTTGAACCAGTCCAGAGCGGTCTCAGTCACACCTACACAATACTGGAGACGATTAAAGGAAATGATGTGATCAACAGTAATAAACGCAGCAGAAAGATCTAGCCTTAACAGAGCAGAAGGACAACCAGCATCTGAGTTAATCCTAATGTCATTCACAACTCTTAGAAGAGTGGTACAGCATCATGGTGTTTATGGAACCCAGATTGAAAATTCCCAAAAAGTGAGTTTTTATTTAAAAAGGCTAAAAGCTGAGTATAAACCACTTTCTCTAAAATATTTGCAATTAAAGGTAATTTGGAAATCAGCCTATAAGTATTGTCATGGCCAGAATTCTCCAATAATGGTTGGACAACATCCAGTTTGAAAATTGTGGGAGCAACCTCAGAGGATAAAGACTTATTAAAAATTGTTAAAATATCGAGAGATAAAAAAGTTTAACCTTCTTGAGAGAAGCGGACTTCATACTATGAATTGTTCTCATTGATTCAGAATGAGAAAGTTGATGAAATTACTTCAACTTCCTCTGTTCCTCTAAATATTGAGATGTAAAGGAAGAAGGTACAATTTGGGTTCTGAAGTTAGAAATCTTATTAACAAAAACAGAGCAAAATGATTCACAATTCTCGGTAGAAGATTTTTCATTCCTCACATGAGGTGATTGATCAAAAAGGTCATTGTTTAGGGTCAGAGCTTTTAAAGCTACTTTTTAAGTATGGTGGAGGATCTGTAAGGTGGGGGGCCTGCTTCACTTCCAAAGACCCTGGAAACTTTGCTAGATTGCATGGCATCATGAACCATTGCCATCTAAGTTTACAGGTCAAGAGAGATTGTGCAAAGAGGACTGGTCAAAGATTCCTCTCTCTGTTCGCACCATTGTTATAGGAGAGGCTAAGTGATGTAAGACTAAGGGGTATGGCAAAGTATTATCGGTAGGGGTGTCAATAAGTGTGGCACTGCTGATTGTTTTTTAAAAACATGAAATCTTTCCCCCCCAATGAATACATGAGCGAAAATTAAAGGTTGATTTTTCTTTAAAAAATTTAGGGTTTAATTATACTGCTGCAGTAAAAATAACTGTATTTATTTTAAGGATTTCACCCATCATTACCAAAGATCCTCATAGTTAAGAAGGAGACATTTTCCAAGTAGACAGATGGTTTTGTTTTGCATCATACCATCTAAAACCTTATAGTATTTATCAATTAGTCCACTTTGTTTGCCATGTAGCTGTTGCAGTCATTCGAAGTGCCATTCACACGCAGTTGAATGGTTAGGATGTTATGTTAAACTGCGGTATGTAACCTGGCTGGTTCCCAGCTCTGAACAGATGTCAGATGTGCAGATGTGCATGAGGCTGTTGCTATTATTAGCAGCCAGCGCAGTGGGGGAAGTGTCCCTGTGTTGGTATCTCAGTTTGAGCCATGCTGGATGTCTTTGTATGCTTGAGGATGAGAGATTATGTATTATCCCATGCTGTTTACATATGAAACTGTACATCTGCTCTGTGAATGTTGATATCAGAAAGTCTATGAAAAACATGCAGATGCATATCTATGAAAATGTACTTGCTGTGACATGTTTCAGGAATGAAAAGAGTACCAAAGGCAAGCTATTCTGAGTTTAGAAAGCCTCAATTTGAAACATCCATTTTCAAAAAGGTACATTTTAATTACAGCTTAATTTTCATTACATATCTGCTCAGATTTGTTCTCTTTTTTCCTGGTTTTGCCAGTATCAGGGGACAATGATGTTCTAGAAAGCACAGACACCGCACGTCTTGCTCAGGAACTTGAACCATATTTGAGGTAAGTTCTAAAAGTTCTTGTTTGATCTTTATTGTTTATGGTTAAATACAACCCCTAAACAATATCCTTCTTAATATCCACTTATAAATTCCACCTTTACACATTGTGACTGTGGATCAGTGGGAAGAGTCTTGCAATCTGAAAGTTGTGGGTTTGATTCCGGCTTCCTCCTGTCACATGTCAATGGGCAAGGCACTTAACTGCAAGCTGCCTACTATGTGAGTGTGATAGGATGAATGTGGCTATTGTGTGAGTGCTTTGAATGGTCTGTTTAAAAAGAAAAGCGCTATCTGAATTCAGTCCATTTAGATCCACCTGTATAAAACAGGCAGGAAAACCAAAAAAGGGAGTGGTAGAAAAGGGTGAACAAGTTTCAGGGATAAAGGGAGCCAGAAGAGGATTTTGAAACAAAGCCCAGTGAAGCATGTGGGTGAGATTCAAAAGACATGGATTGTAGCGTCAGCAGCAGCCTCGGTGCACAGAAATATGGAGGACATGGGCTACAGCTGTTGCATTCCTTGTGTTAACCCCCTCTTGTGCCAGAATACATCTCAAATGTGTCTTTTCTTGGTTACAGACTGGACTGTTGCTCAGTGCTCCAAAGTCCTCTGTTCAAATGCTGTGTTTTGTTAAGTCCAAAGGCAGTGCTGACATATGCACAGAAATTGTGCTTCTTTCTGCTGATAAGCTTTATGAAGATGCTGATTTAAAATTTCCAGCAAGCTAGGCATACGCCAACACTGCCTAAGGTGCCGACGCCTGACCATGGCATTGACGTGCTTGACTAGCCAGCAAACTCACCTGACCTGAACCCCTTGAAGAATGTATGGGGTATTTACAAGAGGAAGAGGTGAGACACCTGACCAAGCAATGCAAACAAGCTGAAAGCCGCTACCAAAGCAACCTGGGCTTCCTTAACACTTCAGCCACTAACTGATCACCTCCATACCACACAGCATTGATACAATAACTCATGTAAAAGTAGTTTAGAACATGGACAAACTTTTCAGTAGGCTTTTTGTTCTAAAACTGTATTTTTAAATTGGTTTTATATATGTAATATAGTAAATAATATACAAAAGGTTGGGTTTTCGTCAGATTTAAACTATATTGATAAATATTACTAGAACTAAAATATAAATATATAACTCTGTGTGTAATGAATCAATATAATAGAATAGTTTCCTTTTTTAGATCAATTTACTAAACTAAATTAACTCTGATGACATTCTAATAACCTTTTGTCATGAAACAAACTGCAGGCTGCTAATTTCCTGTAGGTTGTAACTGATTGGATGAAACAAGGTGACAAACTGTAATCTACTAAAGCACACTGAGCTCTCTTCTTGACACTCAGGAGAAAATGAATCACACTCGGTCCAGTCTAATGATAATCCATGTAGCTGGTGTATCATGCTATCTTTATCACTGGGCCAGGGGATAAAGAAGTACAGACGATGAAGCACAATGCAGAGCAGCTTAGCTTAGAGTGTGAGGATAGATAGATAGATGGATGGATGGATGATGTTACCCTTTGCTGCTTACCGTTGGGGCCAGTCCCCAGTCTTTTTATCTTACATTGCATAAGACAGCTTAGGAAGATTCAACTCGATTCACTCAATGTTAAGTTAATCTTTGTAAAGTATGATGATGGAAATGTATCAACACAGGCCGAGTTTGCACATTTCAACATTTCCTCAGGTATTAGCAGTACTCAAACAAAAACTGGTCTATTTTAGTCTAATAACTCTTAAATCTATCATTCAGTTGCTGTTGTAATTACCTACATAAAATGTTTTGGTATTGATCTCCACTTTTATTTTGATCATCAGGTCGCTTCTCGTAATAAGTGATGAGCTACCTTTAAGCCCAAGGCATGAGCAAGCCAAGCGTCTTCTGGAGCGAGCCCGGCTCAAGGCTCGCTCCCACCACTTCAAAGACGACCACCCCAGACGCTCTCAGTCTGATCAGAGATCCAGCGTGTAAGTTAGTGTTGTCTTAGTTTTCAAATCTGCATGTCTTTTCATCATCCATCAAACTGCTCTTTGACTGGTTTAGGGAGTTACATAACTGAAAGCTTTGAAACCTGACTGCGCTTTGTAATTACAAGACTAAAACCAACGATGCTGTGAAAATATTTGCTTTTATTCTGTTTATGTAACACTGTGAGCATCATAGAGTTAAAGTTATTCCATATATATATTTTGTTGTAAGTAAGAAGTATTTGGCTAATATGGGATTATGAGTGCTTACAACAGACCCTTCATTCATGACATGATAACAACAGGTTGCAGTGATTGAGGCAGATCACTATGTTTACATTGCTGAACAATCTGTGCTCATTATGTAATCTGAGATGGGACATTTTCGATTCATTTGTTATGGGTCTGTGTTTGGTATGATGCTGGCAACTATAAAATAACTATCTCTATATTGTTACTTCCTACTTTTATGTGCCTGAATATTAGAACTTCATGTTGACCCATCAATAGTATGGAAGTCATATTTATTTAGGCTTTTAATGCCTATAATGCCTAATTTCACTTTTTTGGCTAAAATTATGACTACAATGAATTTTAAAAACACGAATTGAGTGTACTAGTATACATGCATACAAGCTCAAATATATACATGCATTCCAGTGCTTGCAAATGTATACATATCCTTTGAAACTGGTGACATTTTGTGATGTTTCTAACCTTAGTGTACTTTAATAGGATTTTATGTGATAGAAATGTTGTGATTATGAATATATTATTTAATATTAATACTTTAATATTTTATTAAATAATATTTCGGTCTGTTAAGGGTTGTCCTGTGAATACCAGCCCAGTAAGGTGGTGGTAATAGGACAAAATTGAAAGGGATGAGCCAAGCTCTGACATTATTGAACAGCAAAACTCTGAACACACATGGAATGAATTCACACAATTTCTTAAAGTACAAGAATGTATTAACAAAAATAAGTCAACTCAAGTCAAACATACTTCAACCAACAAACTCTTTGCTATGCTAAAACAATCCAACTAAACTACCAAGCAGAATGAAAGAATAAGGAAGACTAAGGGGCTATGTACAATATAAACAAGTTGATTAAAGATGATTGAAAATCATGACCAAAAGAGTGATGCAACATGACCATGCAATTAAGTTAGTCTTGGAACTAACTTAGGCAATAATTGGCATACCTTTAGACAACCATTCACAATGCAAGATCAGATAAGAATGATTTGCTGAATAAAACCAATCTTCTGGAAGACCAATTCTCAATGGTGTTTAATTAGCTGCCTTTATTTATTAAAATAAATATTTAAAGAAATATTATTTTGAATAAGAACCAAATCTTTGAGAAATGGGCTTAATTGCGTTACTTAGTTATCAAGTTTAGTAAAATAATGTTTAGGGAAATATTAATTCCTAGATTGAAAACTAACAACCTTTTTGGGTAAATGATCTTTAGCAGGCAAGCGTGTGTTCTTAGCTGTTAGTGGTTGGAGCTAACAAAAGAAGCTTATAGCTTATCATCAGAATCAAACACATACCTTTGAAAATACCACTAATAAAAGGGTTCAAATGCATAAGCGTGGACGACGCGTTATGGCCGATCTTGTTCCTGTGTTTGATCCTGTGTTTAAAATCACCCTTTAAATAAAGTTTGTCTTAACTTAAAAAACAAAACACAAACACAGAACACATTAACTGAGCACATGTGCTGAACAGATAATCTGCTAGCACTAAGATGGCTGAGTTTTCAACACAATCAAAACCAAACGTCATAAAACGAAAAATGTTTAGATTATTTCATTCTAAACTACTTCTCTCTGCCCAAAACTCAACCTCTTACATGAACCGGGCTGAGGAAAAGTTGTCCAGGAGACAAAGTTGAAGAAAGCATCCACAGTGAACAAAGGGTTAACTTGCAGCTAACCTCCGTAGCTGTGGGTTGGGGCGGCTCGCTCTGAGGGATGGCCGAACTGCACGTTACTGTTGTAACCACGGTGATGCGGTCCCGTTGTCTTTCCTTCAGACCGGGAAAACTGCTCCACTCGGCGTCGTAGAGACAGAGTCTCTGCTGGGAACTCTCTGGAACACAGTTTGCTTCTGTAGACCTCAGAGAGAAAGTCAAGCCACGCTTGTACCTTAATTACCCCGTTCATGAATGAATACCAGATACACAAACAGCAATTCATTCCTACTTAACTTGGTGCATATGATCGCGTGATTGTATGACACTCTTGGATCCAGTTTGGAGAGTTATGTATGTTTGCCCCAAAGAGACATTAACGCGCTTTGTCCCTGCATCCAGTTCCTCTGGGGACCTGCGTGGAAGAGGTCAGTTTGTTACAAAAGCGTGATTTTTATTTGGACAGTGACGTCACGGGAAGTCCGCTGTTTTTGGCTCTGCTATGAGTAGGTTAATGCGATTTATTTTGAAAGTTACAGAAAAGTTCTTACTGGCCCATCATGTTGTACCCATGGCTGGGGTCCCAACAGAAATATGAAGACAACGGAAAATGATTCACATATGTTTTTACAAAAGCATGTATAATCACTCATTAACTGTGATATTTCTAAATAAAAACCGGTGCAAACAATTGCCTGTAGAAATCACTTGCATGCAAATATAGCCCCCTGTGTGTAGTTTAGCCTCGATATAAATGCAGCTGCTCTGTGATAGCCTCAGTAGTTTGTCAGTGAGCATTAATGACACACAGTATCATGTCGACCAAGGTACACACCAGAAAAGTCAGGGATAGGTTGTGGAGAAGCTTAAATCAGGGTTAGCTTACAAACTATACTTCAAGCCAAGGGTGTCCAAAGTACGGCCCAGCGGCCATTCGCTGGCCCTGGCCTGATGTTAGTCGGGCCCCGACTGCAGTTCAAGAGTAATGCAGTTGGTTGATGAAAATGGAGACTTTTTATTTTTAATTAGGAAATAATTATTACAGATAAATTAAGATCTTACAATGGAAAATTGTAGGTAAAACACAAAATATTTGTCTTTTACCATTTTGATAACCACACTGCATTCTCTTAAATTTCATCTTTCCAGTGACTTTTACTGAAAAAATAATTAATTTCCTAAACTTCGCTAAATACAGCAAGGATTTCAAAGAAAGATGAACCCAAATCATGTTCCTATCGCTGCTATTGTTTTCCCCTTTTTATTCAGTCAAGCCCAAAAGAATTTGGAAACTGGATGGCTTTGTTTTAATTAGACAAACGTGTAAAACCTTTTTTAAGTGTTGGATTCACAATGATTAATACATCTCTTTTGCACACAAAAAATCTGGCTACTTTATTTGTTTAATTAAAATGTTGCACGCTTAGTTTATTGTAAAGATGATGGAAAAAATTCACAATACAATCTTTAGTAATTGTTTTTTAGATTATATGTTTTAGCCCACAAGTACTTTTGACTTTACAATTTTGGCCCACGTGACAGAAAATAATTTGAAAACAGAAAGAGTGGCTCAACTGCAGACCTTTCAAGACATGGTCAAACAAGGAGACAATTACACAGAGATTCAGCCAAGACAGCCATGGTAACGCTGGAGGAGCTCCAGAGATCCACAGCTCATGTGGGAGAATCTGCTAACAGAAAAACTGTAAGTCAGACACACCACAAATCTGGTCTACATAAAAGAGTTGGAAGAAGAAAGCCATGGTTGAAAGAAAGCCATAAAACATCAATGTAGGAGTGCAAGCCTCAATACACAGCTAGCACTATGGTATGGTTCGGCTCAAAGCATATTAGCATAGCTGCTGGAAAAGATGATTCTACAGGGTGCTGATAACAAATCCATGCCGCACTTTTCAGGTTTAAAAAAAAGTATGAAACTATTTATCCTTTCAGGTCCATATCACAATCACGAAAAGGCACTGTTGTTGATACACTTCTGTTGTTTGATACTGACAAATGCCTGTAAACCACATTCTTTCTATTGTTACTTTCTACTTTCATTTAGCTCTACCTCTATGAAGAACTGTGGCCGACATTTACATATCTAACACTTTAAAATGTCATCGATAATTACACGCTTTATATTTTATACAGGAAACATCAGCACGCTGAAGCTCCCAATCACACAACAGTGCAGGGAACTGTTCAAACCAAAGACGATCCTCCATCTCAAGCCTCGTCTGGTCCTCTTCTGGTTCCCACACAAAGGGACACTTCTCCGGGTGAACAAGCAGGTCGACCAAAACGGTATGGCTGTTCCCCCACACGTGTGCGCTTTGAGGACGAATCTGAGAAAGAAGCTGAGTCCCGCTATTTGGACAGAGTGAGACAGCGTGGCAGACTTGGAATGCCCAAGTCCAGGGTAAAAGAGAGTAATACAGACTCCAGCAGTAGTGGCTCAGAGAAGAGCAGAGGACACAGGAGTATCTCTTTGTCACATTCCCAGAAGCAAGAAGATCTTTTGACAAATGATGAAAAAACTGTTATTAAAGAAATAATAGTACTGGTGAAGAAATGTGAGGCATGTGGCTCTGTGGTCAGGGAACCTCAGCCAGTCTCTGGACGATCAGACCTGCAGAACAATGAGCCACAGCAGACCTCTGTCTCTGAGGACCCACGGGCGAAATCAACTCCTGTCTGCATGTCGTCAAACAAAACAGATGCAAACACTCGCCCTAAGGCTCCACTCACTGTCACGTTTGCTGGAGCTTATGTGCTGGGAGAAAATAAAGAAAGAAGTACAGGGTGGAAGTCTTCTGGCTTTGGAAAACTCAGAAGACGAAGCAGAAAGGGAGAAAATCGCTTGGAGTCGGGCCATGGTCCTTATGGCCCATCTTGGGCTCAGCGCCGAAACTCTAATCCACGGAATAGGGTCAATTTGAGCAGAGAAGTTTCATTTGCTCCTGGAAGCCCCGTTGCCTTAGAGCCACATTTACTGGAGGCATCTGGTGAATTTAGACATTCGCCCGCCCCATCACTGCCCATAAAGTCAGCCCTGAAGTCAAGCTCGAGAAATCGCACAACTGCGGCTCAGTCCACAGTTCAGTTCCAGGAGTCCCCAATTCAGGGAGGAGAAGGCGGATCCCAGTCCCCCGATTCCCCAGAGGCAAGAAGGGAATCTCCTGTGTCTTCAAACCAAGGGTCACCAGCAGCAAGCAGCCCAGTACCATGTATCAGGCCTTCCACTCTTAGATACTCCCCAGCCAGAATCCTCTCAGATCTGCCATCTGCTGAGCTCTGGGATACCACCTCAGATGGAGTAGGTAAGTGAAGACAAGCTTACTACTATAGAAACATTAAAACCTATAGTTCCTGCTGTTAATTTCAAGCAGTAAATCCACCTCTTATGTAAGTAGATAAAATGGATTAATCCCTCTATCCTCTTGTAAATATACTATATACTCTATTGTTCCATATGAGACCTGGAATTAAAATTGTACTCTGTTTTAATTAAAAATTTAAAAATTATTGTAATTAAAAAAATATTTATTTTCAATTGGATGAGGTACTTTTTTGCAGATTCACATGGTTATTAATTTTTATTCTGATAAGTGTAACTATTTCTGATTGGTTTAAGCAGGTTTAAGTGGAGAGCTTGGTCCTGGTTCAGATTTTCGAGCTCTGCGAGGCATGGGTATGTCTCGGGCTGAGGACCTTAGAGCTGAGCTGCTGAGAGCTGAACATCTGAAAGCTGAGGCTTTGTGGGAAGAAAGCTCTGATGGCTCCAGGTGTATATTTCATAACCTTACACACAAATATCCTCCCACACTAAAACTGTCATTGCAACAAATGTACGTGCAGCTGTTCCAGTTAGAGATTAAAACTAAAACTGACAACAGTACTCAATATTACTGCTTAAACATTATGTGAATTCTAAAACAATTCTGCCCTCTATTGGAGAGAAAACGCAATTAGTCTTTTAGATATTACAGAATATCATTTGGAAACAAAAACTAAAGGGGTAATTTACAAACCAATCTCCAACATAGTTTGCAGCTAGTAAGGATGTGGTATTTGCTGCATTTCTGCACTGAATTCACAAAACAGATTGCACTAATTACTCATGTTTTCTCAAGTTTTTTTTGCCAACATGAGGCCTTCATCTGATTATTTATGCCTGTTTGAACAGCACTAATAGGCTCTCTTTTTTTAAAATAGTGCCAGGCCACTTTCATTTGTAGTCTTTAACCAGGTATATGATGGTTGTTAAAGCAAGCGTAGTCTGAACGGTTATGTCATATTTTATCTGAAGAGTGACAGAGCTGGAATTTTGTGGCAGAGGAGACATAAAGAAGAGAGATTAATTGTAAACAATGGACTAAACAAGCGGAGGAAACACCCATGATGGAGCTGGCCATGGTTTTGTTGGCTCTGAGTGTATAATAACTTCAGAATTGATACACATATGCTGACATTTCTAACATCCATATTTACTTGCATAATCACATTGTGCAATGTCAAATCTTCTTCTGCACATCCAGTTAGATTTTGGGGCATGAGGCGGAGTCTGTTGGTGATCACATTAAAATGTTGACGTAAAAACAAATTGTATCTAGCTAAAATCTGAATTGGACCTGCAGTGTGAGCCTAGCAATATTGCAGATGATAAAAGCCAGTGGAGTGATGCAGCCCATAAACTGATTCTTTCAGAGATTAATATATATATAGAGATTTATTGATTTAAGTTAGAAATGTGTGTCAGATTGTGACATTTTTACAAGTAATTATCTTACAATAAAAAAGAAAAACACCTTATATCTTGTTAATGTCACTCAGTAGAAGAAGAAAGGGGTTTGGTTTATGTGGCAAAGTGCAGTCCCTCTGCTTCCTCATCCCGCCTCCACAGCCGAGCAGGACAGAGATTCCTCAGTGCTCCTCAACTAAATTGTAGAATAAAGACAGATTTTCTTTACAGAGTTAATTAGGCCCGAGCAGGAAGGCTGCAAAGGCCTATTGTAATCGTAGGATTTCTTATTTTCTTTCTTTCTTTCTTCCGTTGCATCTTTGCAGGCAATTTGGGGACTTTGGCATGCACCAAAACGCATAAGATTTTACCCAAAATTGTCCCCCGCGTGAAATTCTTGTTCCTTAATAACGTTGTCAGTGGGCGTGGCCAAACCACTTAGCCACGCCCCCAAACGTGAGATAGGCCGAACTGTAAGTCGTAGAGATCTGAAATTTGGCACACAGGTACAGCTCCAAGAAATAAAGGCTGCGATTAGGGGGTATGCCCTAAAACGCACAGGAAGTCGGCCATTTTGGGTCAAAGGCCAATTTTTGGCCGTTTTACACTCACCTCGAACTTTAACAAACTCCTCTTAGGGATTTTGAGCTATCGGCTTCATATTTGGTCAACATGCAGTTAAGGCATGGGGGATTAAAAGTTATCAAAATCGTGAGTTTAGCCATGTTTAGCCACGAAAATGGCATTCGGGCCCAAAGTGAAAAAATGCAATAACTTTACCAAAGAAACGCCAAATCATACCAAAGTTGGCATGAAGGAAGACATCCGGGTTCCCGACGATCCTATGGTGTCATATTCTGACATCATCAAAGCCACGCCCCTTGAAAACAGGAAGTCACTTTTTTTACTGGGAAAGGTCGCTATCTGGCTGTCTACACTCAATCAACTTAAAACTGTGTCAGGTGACTGATAACTAGTGGGTCTAACTTCGTGTGAAGCACAGTGACTTTTCATAAAAGGGCGGGCTGTGGTGGCGCGGCGAAGTTGGACGTCACGCCATGGCCATACGTTTGGCTTTAATTTCCACATACATCATCTGATCTGCACCAAATTCAATGTGATTGATCCTAGTCCAGTCCCCAACAGAGATCAGGTGACATATTTGATGGGCGTGGTCTAATTCGTCCACAGCGCCCCCTAGAAAATTTTAAAAAATCAGCCCCAAGCCATGCTTTGACCGAGGAATCTGAAATTTGGTATATGTAACTTCTCAGGACCTACAAAAAAGTCTCTTGGAGCCTTGGTCCAAACCCCACAGGAAGTTGGCCATTTTGGATTGAAGTTGCCATTTTGGCCCTGGTTTTGCCCTTTCTAGCCCGCATATCTGAGCGAACTCCTCCTACAGCTTTTGACTTAGAGACTTGAAAATCCCTCAGTATACTCTTAAGGCACTGGGGATCAAAAGTTATCAAAAGCTTTTTGATACATGAAAGCGTGTGGGCGTTGCCACGCCTCAAAATATGACGTCTCGCCTTAAAAGATGAAATTGATATAGTTCCTACAAGGAAAGTCACAGAGACCTGAAACCTTCTAAGATTTATCTGTTTCTAGGCCTGAACAATATTCACTGGATCAGATGCTGACATAATCGAAGTCCCGCCCCCTGAGAACAGGAAGTGTCATGTTTTCCTTTAGAGAGTGAATTTTTGATGTTCTTCACCTAATCACTGTGAAACTGTCCCAAGTAAAAGATAACATAACGGTCTTAGACAGTACTGACTGCTTTAGCTGGAGAGTGTGGCTATGATGGCATGGCAAATTCTGATGTCACGCCACGGCCATACGTTTGGCTCTAAATTACACATGCACGGTCCGAGTCACTCTAAAATAAATATGGTTGATCTTTGTCAGCCCCCAAACACCTCTATTGGATTACATTGGAATTTGGATCAACAGTGCCTCCTAGGACACTTCAAGGGCTATATCTCCCTCATACATCATCGGATCCACTTGAAATGTAGTATCCATGACCATGAGTTAATGATGGACATGTTGACACAGTCAATTGATAACATCACTTTAGCCCCGCCCACTAATAAAGAAATGAGTGTAGCTTCCATATGGAAGGTCTGATTCACTCCAAACTGAATATGGTAGATGTTTGTCAGCGCCAACAGCTCTATTGGATTACATTGGAATTTGGATCAACAGCGCCCCCTAGGACACTTGAAGGGCTATATCGCCCTCATACATCATCGGATCCAATTGAAATGTAGAATACATGATCATGAGTTAATGATGGATATGTTGACACAGTCAATTGATGACATCACTTTAGTCCCGCCCACTAAGAAACAAATGAGTGTATCTTCAATAAGGAAGGTCTGATTTACTCCAAACTGAATATGGTTGATCTTTGTCAGCCCCCAAACTGTTCTATTGGATTACATTGGAATTTGGATCAACAGCGCCCCCTAGGACATTTCACGTGCTCTATCTCCCTCATACATCATCGGATCCACTTCAAATGTAGTATACATCATCAGAGATCAATGCTGAACATGTTGTCACAGTCAGTTTATGACATCATTTCAGCCCCACCCACTAATAAACAAGTGAGTGCAGCTTCCATATGGAAGGTCCGATTTCCCCCAAATTTTGAATACTTCTCGCCAGACCAGAATTCTGCATGAGTGAAGATCGGGACATGAGGCTCACAGCGCTACCTAGAGGCGGCATTTGGAATTGAAAGGCAGCCTCGTTGGTGGCGTGCAGCTGCCGATGCCAGGCTCCCGTGGTCGCTGCACAGGCCGAGTTGCGCTGAGGTGCGAGGGGCTTCAATGCTGCTTGCCGATTTAATTTATTTATGCTGTTTTATTAACCCTTTATTAACCTTAAAACAAGTGACACAGTGATTTTAATTGCAATCTAGACTGTTTATTTTAGTCAAAGCATTATCTCACTAGAAGATTGGATGAAATCATTCTTCTGTAAAGCCAGTAGCAAAGCGCTTCATTTTTCCACTTCTTTTCCGAGCTAAAATTTCCACCGACTTTTAGCAAATGGTATAATTTTCATGCAACCTGCATAGCACGCAAAAAAACACTTTTGTGGTTTTAGAGAATGCAAAGCTATTTCCCCTTGACGTAATTTAGATAAATACACAAAAATATGGATATCCTTTCCTCTAAATGCATGTAGAATCCCTCATTTAAATTTAGGCAAACTATCAGTGCAGAGAGATAGTGTTTGCTTGGTAAAGCAACTTTTGGAGCAGATCTGCCTTAGCATCTAGTTTCAGAATTAAAATTGCACAGATTTGCACAGATTTAGGACCCACAAATATCTTGGTGAATTTGCTCGTCTAAGTAAAAACACTTGTGTATCCGTTAGATGCTTGTTACTTATTTAATATGCTTTCACTATTACCAATTATTTCTCATTTCTCTTACAGGAAATTTGATGGACGACCAAAGCTTTTCCTGCGTCGCTTCTTTTCCTCTATCGGACTGAACAGTGTTGGTAGACTTGTGAAAGGAAGTCGTTCCAGTAGCATGGAACAGCTCAGTCTCCCCAACGTCCCACGGGCAAGCTCAGCCTCACCGAGCCCAACACGGAGACCACAGCCTGCTATTCGTATACAGAGGACACCCTCACTGCAGACCCTGCATACAGTAAGCAAGAAAAGCTAACTTTTTATGTTTTATCCCCAATCAAAAATGTGCTTGATTTGTCATATAGTACTGCCTGATCTCTCTTGAAATTATCAGTTGCAAACTTATTGTCTGACTTTAGCAGTACAAGATTAACTGTGTGTTCTGCATAACCTGCTCTTTTTTAACCTTGTGATGCATCAAACAGAATTAATCAAACTCCTAATCTAATCATTCACAGTCTCTTTGACGATATGTATCTATTTTTACATTTGTAATTATGGCACTACTCTTCCAAAAGTCGTTCTGTTGAGTTTTGACACTATAAATGCAAAATATGTTACAATTCCACTTGTTTGCCACTAGGTGCTCCCACTGGCCCAGCTGCGTAAAGCCTCCTCTGTGCAAAGTTTAGAGAGAAGAACTGAGCGCTCAACGATACTGGGAGAGGTCCAGATACCATATGGCTTGGCACCCAGGTAGACCTATAAAAACAGGGACATCCTGAATCAGACAGAGAAAAAATATTGTGTATAATATAAATAATTTCTAAAACATATTCATTAAATTTATTTGTTTTTCCTCAGCCCTGATACCCCCCAGATAGAGATTCACAGAGCCCTAAGCGTTGAAGATGTAGTTGTCGCCAGAATGGTTCATCCAATGGGGCGGGTCACCCAGGCTTTCCCTGATGGGACTATCCTGCTGGAGCTCATCAAGCCCCCAAGTGGCCCATTTGGTTTTGTTATTTCAAGGGGAAAAGGTCGACCAGATACAGGTAATATGTTTTCAATTTGCCAAATTAACGCCTCATATTACTGTAGTAGTCCCCCACCCTGATCCACAGTGCCAGCTGTCATGCATTTTAAATTTCGACATCCTTGATTCAAATAAATGGTCCATTCAGAGGATTCTACAAAAGTTGATGACATGTTGAAAAGGCAATTAAGTCAGTTGGAGAGCCACCTCCACTTATAAAATTCAAGTAACTCTACAAGGAAAAGAGAATGTTTGTTAATCAAAACTGACATCCTTCATCGTCTGTTACGTACAGGTGTATACGTTGAGAAAGTCGGTGACGGCGGTGTGGAGGGCCTGCTGGGAGTTGGCGATGAAATTCTGCAGGTTAATGGGGAGGTGGTGGCAGGACTCAGTATGGACCAGGTGACACGCCTCATGACACGGGAAAGCACTGCCACCCTACGGATATTGCCTGCCCGACGCAATCAGCGCTGAATGGGCAGGCATGGCACACAACTTGTTCTCTCTGGAAACACAGCTAGCCACTAACCATGCACTGCGAGCTGACTGGAACAGATTGTATATGTGACACAATGCCGTTTGACGTAATTCTATATGATTAGCCAACATAGATTTTATTTATTTTAGAGCAAACAATCCAGCTGCACAGAGAGCTAAAAATTTGTAATAACTATGTATTGTGATATAGGGTTGAATCTCAAACATAGCACTTTTTATGACTGTATTTCAATAAATACATTTAATTCAGTTCAGTTTTTTATGTAGCACAAATGTACAACAAATGCCATCTCAAGGTACTTTACGAGACAAGCATTTCAATGTATATACAGAAATATATGATTAAATAAATCCAGTCACATAGGCACATTAAGATTAAATTGCATGCATTCCAGTTTGACCCTATTTATAATACCTACTGGAAAACATTTTTCCATCTCAGGAAGTGATGACAATTGCATGGAGAAATTGACTTTGCAGCCATCCTCCTTCGAAAGTAAGCATGTAATGAGTCAACATAACTAAATTGAAATGAACTGGTATTCATTACATTGAATTGAATACATAGACACATTCTCTTTTAAAAGTATTCATACCCCTTGACTATTTTCATGTTTTGTAACATTGCAACCACAAACTACAATGTATGCACTGGGATTATATAAGAGAAAAGCAGCAGAAACAAGGAATGCTGTTGGGATGGAAAATATTAGATGGTTTAATTTTTTTTATTACAAATAAAAATCTGAAAAGTGTGGTGTACACTTATTTCCAGCCTCTATCAAGTCAATATGTTGTAGAACAATTTTTTACTTTAATCCAGCTGCAAGTTTCTACCAGTTTTTACTTAAACTTTAGCCCAGTTTTTTTTTTGCAAAATAATTCCAGCTTGGTTGGAGAGCTTCTGTAAACATACATTTTCATTTGCCACAGATTCTCAGTTAAATTTAGTCATGGACATTTACTTGGCTATTGTAACAGTTTAACATGCTTTGATCTAAATCATTCTATGTTTTAGAATTCTTTATCCGGCTGCTTTGGGTCACTCCACCCTGGTCTGGTGAAGCTCCACTACACTCTTAAATCATTTGCAGCCTCTTCTAACTCTGACCAATATCGCTGTACCTGTTTGACATATGACATTTTGCATTGGTTAAAAGTTCAGTTTTGGTTTCACCTGACCTTTCTCCAAATGTTTGCTGTGTCCCTGACATGGCTTGTGAACCTTAAATTGGACTTCTTGCAGCTTTCTTTCAACAGTGGATTTGTGATTTATTATTATAATTACTTTATTTAACCAGGAAATATTTAAAATCTCATTTTACAAGGGTGACCCTGTTATTTCCACTCTTCTATAAAGACCAGATTTGTGAACTGCAAGACTAATTGTTGTCCTGTTGGCAGATTCTCCCACCTGAGCTGTGGAACTCTGCTGCTCCTCTGGAGTAACCCTGTACTGGCTGCCTCTCTGATTAATGCTCTCCAAGTCATTGTATTAAATATAAGTCCTTAAACACAGGTGGACTTCATTTACGATTTAGGTGACTTCTGAGGCACTGAATTTTATTAAGGGGTATCAGAGTAAAGGGCGCTGAAGACACATAGGTTTCTTATTTGTAAAAAAAACATATTGCACAATTTTCCTTCCACTAATTCCCAATACAATACATTTAAGTTTGTGGTAGAAATAGGAAAAACGGGAAAAAGTTAAACGTGGATGACTTTTATTTAAAAAAGGGTCGGTTTGATCATAACATCAGTGGAATCAATTTTTCTTTTTACATGTTGTAAAACAATGTTTGGTCACATTTGTCACATTTATTGTCTGGTCCAAAGGCAACATTAAAAAGTCAATAAATATATCAATATGTTCTTCTCCTGTTTGTTAGGCGCATGATGACATTTCCTGTGCGGAGCACTTGATGACAAATGTTGCTTTTACTCCACAAACTGTGGTTTTATTTTCGGGACGTTTATTGCTTGCAAAATAAAGTATTTTATTTTGTCAAACATTATGATTGAGTGTCATACATTTCTTAATTGTTTCACAAAACCACCAGTCCACAAAAAGTAAGTCTGGCAATGTGGACCTGAGGTTAAAATAAAACAAGCAAAAAAAAAAAAAAAACGGAGATCGCGACGCAATCAATCTGTTACGCAAAAACATATTTGCGTGATTTATTTATTTATTCATTCATTTATTTATTATTACATCGACCGGTTTTGTTATATGCCTTTTATCAACCTGAGTCGCGGGGATTATTTCACTAAAAGGAAAGCTGCTGCTGTGAACACAGGATGCAGGGTGACGGTCGTGACTGCTGTTTCCACAAGGTCCATCCATCTATCTATCTATCTATCTATCTATCTATCTATCTATCTATCTATCTATCTATCTATCTATCTATCTATCTATCTATCTATCTATCTATCTATCTATCTATCTATCTATCTATCTATCTATCTATCTATCTATCTATCTATCTATCTATCTATCTATCTATCTATCTATCTATCTATCTATCTATCTATCTATCTATCTATCTATCTATCTATCTATCTATCTATCTATCTATCTATCTATCTATCTATCTATCTATCTATCTATCTATCTATCTATCTATCTATCTATCTATCTATCTATCTATCTATCTATCTATCTATCTATCTATCTATCTATCTTAAAGCAGCGGTCAAACAGTCTCGTATCCATGTTACTTTTATAAACTAAGGAATTAATAATTGAACTTATAGGGACAGAAACGTGTGGAAAATCCGTTATTATGATGTATCTTACCATTAAGGCATGTCCTGAATGTGCCCTGATAGCATGTCAACAGTTGATGCTCTGCTGTTTTATCTGATGCCTCCAGAGACCGATATGCTTTTATCTCCCCCAGCCATGACTGTCACCCCCACCCCCCATCCGTGGACGTCGGGGAACCGACGGCCACGGAGGACCAACCCCTTCTCCCGGATAAATTAGTGGCACAAACGTTTATTTATTTATTTATTTGCTTAGGTAACTGTATCCAATTAAGGCGTCGTGGTTCCGATTTAAAGCAGGTTGTCTTTCAGATGCGCCTCCATCGTCAATGGAGATTAATATAGATTAAAAAATATATTCCTCTCTTTTTAAGATCTAATAAAAGAATATATATATATATATATATATATATATATATATATATATATATATATATATATATATATATACATAAGAGCTTTTATAGCTTGATAAATGAGCTTAAGAAAGCGGTTGCTAAGAATATAAAGTTGCCCAAGGCTTAACCTGAGCCTTTGTTTCTTTCATTTAAAAAAATTAAAGCACCTACAGAGCGCAGCCCACAGTCTGCCATATACCTCACGTTGTTACAGGCCGTTGCGCTTTGCCTGTTTGCTTTTTTTTTTTTTTTTTTTTTTAAGCCTTGCCCTCCACAAGACTATATAGCCCCAACGACAGCGAAATAATAATGAATCATTTCATAAATAATGGGTTTAGGGGCTTATCGGGAATGAAGAGGCCGCTGCCGTGCGCTTATCTCACTCGGCCACATTGCGGCCTGTGTTCCGCTCCCCATACAGAGAGGGAGCGCGCTGGATGCGTCGGGGAATAACTCACACTTACACACACACATTAATACACACACACTGCTTCACAACTGGCAGAAAAAAAAGAAAAAACTCAGACATGGATGACCCACTCACAAAATGGCTCCACTTACACAGTAACATCAACAACACGGCTGAAACGGTAAGTGCGCAAAAATCTCTCTCCATATTTAAACCGTCGTATATGTTGCTCCTCTTGTTGCGGTAGGGACGCCATCGGGTTTATTTTATTGCCGTAATGAGCGACATATTTAGTCTATGTTTTCTGTTTTTTTTTTTCGATCGGGTATAGAGACTGTGAGGAAAAACGGATGTGAGGCCTGTCGGAGAATTCCCAGGGAATAGGAAAAAACACGTATATTATCCACAGTCTTCTGCTCGTTTTTCATATTTGCAGTGCTTTATTACGTTATATTACACCTAAAGGCACCTTACGCCGATGGGTGATGGATAGAATGCAAAACCCTAACGCTCCCTTGTAGCAATAATAGCATTGTGGCCTTCCAACCGAATACAGACAAATATTTCTACAAATAATTCTCTCACTTGTGTTGTTAGGAAAACGATCCAATCCTAGCTGCTTCGGATTATATCAGAACGGATTTGGAGAAAAAACTGGATTTTATTTCGACGCAGAAATAGCCTAGTGTCTACATTATAATGTGATCCTTTCTCCCACGATTAAAGGGAAATAAAATACTCTTTAATTTACAAAAGGTGAATTACACTTAATGGTGTTTTGTTTCTCACTTAAAAAATGACATGTACTATATTACTGTGAATCAGGCGTTAAATTACCAATCATAATTTGCAAGCTATTGTATAAAAGCGTCGCGAATCCCATAGTTATAAGAAAATTATTTAGCTTAAATAACCGACTTTACTCAAAGGAGAGAGTAAGGAATTTTATCATCATGACAGAATGCTGAACTTGCAAGCTGACTATATTATAGCTGACTGCATTTGTTTTATATTACATTGGAATTACTGTTTTAGTTGAGAAAAACCCGACCAGTTGGTTTTGAAAACGAGAGAACTAAATACATAATCCGAAAGCAAAAAACGTTAATTCCAACAAATTTAAAAACGTTTGATTCGTTTGTTTCACATAAACCTACAGAGTTTAAATGTTTCAACTAATAATAATTGTTGTAAATTAAAAAAGCCTTTTAAGACGAATTATTTATCATTTTAATGAACTTTTATTTAAGCTTTTCAAGAACGGCATATGCTTACAGTGCGAGAAATGTTGCTATTTGACTCGAGTTTAATCGAATAAATTTTCATTTAGGACATTGTGGGACTGTAAAGGGGGTCACGGTGTAAAAATGATGGAAAAACGGGAGCAGGAGCTTTGTCCTGGAAGTCCCGACGCAGGATCCGGTCCTGGAAAGCGAGAAGTCTCGGCCATCATCTCCAGACACAACGGATACAAGCAGGACGAGGAGCCGCGGAGAGAAAGGGGGGAGGAGGGTGATGGGAATGAGGAGGTGGAGGAGGTGGACGAGAAGGAGAGGGGAGGGAGCTTCAAAGGGGCTGAAGAGACGGATGACGTTCCGCTGCAGAACTCGAGCAACGGGACCAGCATCAGCATCATCATCAACGGCGTTGCCAGGGAAACTGCCTCTCTCAACGCCCTTGACCTGAAAAGGGAAGTGCCGGTGATCGAGCTCTCCAGGAGGGACGCTATAAAAGCGCTGGAGCAGAGGACGGAGAGCCATTTGGTGCCGATCACGGAACTTCGCAGACCTCCACCGCTGCCGCTGCCGCCGCCGCACCGAGACAACGCTCGAATGGTCCAGCTGAGCCCAAACGCGTTCCCTGTCCCGGCCCGGGCGATGCTCTACAACCTGGCGCAGCCTCTCGCCGCCATCAACAGGTACCGGTGAAGTCAGAAAGATAAACTGTTTTATCTGCACGTTGGATCTTCGAGTTTAGGATAGAAACTTGTTAAGACAGATGGTTGTAATCTTTGCCTTTCTTGCAAGATATAAAAAGCTTGAGATGTATTGGACTGAAATCCAGTATGCATTCAGTACGTGAGGCTCTGTGTATCCTTGCATCAAGGTATTAAAACTTTTGAAGTGATTCAACAATGTTTTCAGAACGAAATCTAAGTTTTCTCATATAGCCACATTGACATGTGCGTGGTTTTCGACTGTTTTCTTTTTTTCTGTAGTCTTGGAGGGGAGTCGGAGCAGTACAGCATGTATCCCAGCAACAGGGTAAAGCGCCGCCCGGCGCCTTATGAGGTTGAACTCGACGAGGGTAGGCGCATTTTAGATCTTTATAAGTATGGTAAGATGCACTTCTGCTGTGTGCTCCTTCTCCCAGTGCAGACCCACCTAAGTGTCCCTCCCTCATCTCCATCGTTATTCATCCACTGACATGGATGTATACTGTTCCCAATCTGAGTGTTGCAGAAGATGCGATGCAAAGAGGAAAAAAAATGTTCAACTTGTGAGATGTACAAAATCCGTCTTCACAGAAGGATTTTGTTACTATACATTTACCCCCATATCATTAAAATAAGTCATTCTTAGGCAAATTTGGAGTACATGTGATTTGAAATATCCTCTCCAGTTTTGCCCACTCACTGTCATAAAAGGGAGGAGAATTGGGGGTTCTACTGCCTCCATGCCAAGGTTTTACTGCAGACTGGGCTGAAGGATTAAGATAGGCTGGGTGTGTTCCAAGTGCAACAAAACCGAGAAGGAGACTTCTGTTGGGGGTGGAATAATACGACTACCTGCAGAGAACCCTTTTCAGTGAGTCCAGACAAAAAAAAAATCATAGATTGCACAATGGGATGAACACATCATCCCAAACACATTTTCTTAAAGTTTGGTGAAGAAAATATGTATTTTCTTGTATCCATAAAAATCCATGAAAACAGTTTTACATCTAGCTTCACCAAGTTGAAGTTAGATGTATATGATTGTTTTCTAAAGCTTTCAAATTGATCTAAATAAATACAAATTTTGTAGTTTGAATAATGGCGTTACAACCTCCTCAACCCCAAAACACAATTTAATCCTGCAGTCTGAAAAGCAAAAGCAGTGGATTATTTTATCCCTAAAATCCATTATACAGAGGGGAGTTGTCTACATAACAAAAAAGTCATAGATTGCAGAATGGGCTTAACACACCCTCCCATACACACTTTATACTTGAGGTTTGGCAACAATATAGTTTTGTATCCTAAAAATTCATGGTTGAATGGAAGACAGTTTTGCAACTTCTATGTAAAATTTGAAGACGGCCATTTTAGATTGTCTTTTTCACCCATCTTCAATGAAGCCTTTCAGTATGTCTACATAAATAAAAACAACTATGTAATAGGGATAACTTATCAATCCAAAAAAATTGTCTTCTTAAGATTTGTGCTATCAAAATTGATGATTTCGTTTATTGTTTAAAACTCCACGGTTGAACAGTTTTTTAAGTATATAATAATAGATATGGTTGGATGTAATAGATCATATTTTATTTACACATCTTCAGAGTAGCCTTTTCAGTGTGTCTAAACAAATACAAATCCCATAGATTGCAGAAGTTAACACACCCTTTCAAACTCCCTTTGTTCTTGAGGTTCGGCAAACAAAATCAAGAATTCCTTGTAACTCTATGAATCAATAGTAGGGAGAACAGTTTTGCAATTTCTAAGTATTTTAGATTATGTTTTTTTTTTTTTTTTTTTTACTTATCTGCATCATTCTGTCTAAATACATAATCACTGATTTCACCATAGGGAGAACACAGCTTTCCAAATACAAATTATTCTACGGTTTTGTCGAGTAAAGTAAATTATTTCTTGTATATTTTAAAATCCATGGCTGAAATGAAGGCAGTTTTACAAATGTTGGGTTTTTCGGTTTAATTTATTTTTTGTTATAAATGTTGTGCATCTCTTCGCAGCTATAATTCCTCCTCTTTTTAGAACTTGTGCCCTTTTGAAAAACCAAATTTTCACTAATAATTGCAAGTTGAGTTTTGTTTTACTGCTACGTTTCTTTATATCCTTCATGTCTGTCCTTTTTTCTTTCCATTTCCTTCGACAGCTGGCCAGCCGAAAATTGTGCGTCGCATCTTCACAAATAGCCGCGAACGCTGGCGGCAACAGAATGTAAACGGTGCATTTGCAGAGCTTCGCAAACTCATCCCCACTCACCCTCCTGACAAGAAGCTGAGCAAAAATGAAATTCTGAGACTTGCTATGAAGTATATCAGCTTCCTCTCTAACCTTCTGGAGGACCAGGATGGGGGACGGAATGTTGGCAGCACAACTGATGGGGACACAGGGCTGCTGGTTGGTGTTCCAACCCACGAGGGAGGCCCTCAGGGTGTGCCACACCAGGAGACTGTGGTGGGCCTGGCAAGGGATGATCTTCTGGAGACAATGTCACCAGGGTCCAGCTGTGGTAGCTTACCCGATGGCGATGCAGAGGGGAGTCCCGAGAGCTTCATGGAGGACCAGGACTCACCTCCAGCTACAAGAACTCTAACAACTTCCCGTGGACCCTCAC
Source organism: Girardinichthys multiradiatus (assembly GCF_021462225.1). Taxonomy (NCBI): domain Eukaryota; kingdom Metazoa; phylum Chordata; class Actinopteri; order Cyprinodontiformes; family Goodeidae; genus Girardinichthys; species Girardinichthys multiradiatus. Next base: position 22,507,672 of record NC_061799.1, read on the forward strand.
TGCATCTAGCAGCTAGGGATCTGAGGCGCAATGGACGCCCATTAGATGGTTCCACTCGACGATGATGCTGAAATCTGGGGATCATAGATATGTCATCAAAGACTAAAGAAAAACAATTACAGATCATTTGAAAAGTGGATATCCTCAAAACCCTTTATGGTGGACTAATCAGTTTAGGAAGAATTATCTCACACACAGGGAGAAGGTGACACTGCACCTGAGACAATACACCTATATTGTGGTTGAATTTGATCCATCAAAACACTTGTAAATTCTGCATGTGCCATGCTCTTGACCAACCTGCAGACTATAAGTTTCTACATGTTGAAAGTTCCAAAGATACTCTACAAAATGAAACCATAAAAAAAATAAAAGAAAGAAATATCGTAAATCATCATTTAGAAGATCATCAGTGTAAGAAGTTCATTTGTCCTAAACCTACAATCACCATTCATTACAAAATGGTGCATATGGTATAGATCCACTGTGCTTGAACAGTTCTGCAGGTAACCTGATCTAAAATGCCAAGACATAAACCTAAACATATAAATGGAGCAAGTTTCACAGGATAGAATAATAATAAAACAAGCGTTTGCTAGAGGCTGTTAATACAGTGAACGGATGGAACTCAGTTACGTATGTATTGTAAATAGTATTATATTTCCACTGCACAATATAATAACAGTGACTTTTTAGTCATGAGGTTTCAGATGTACCATAGCGTGTTTGTCAATGGGTTTACCATCAAAACCCTCTTTAAAGAGACGGAATATAAGAAGAGGAATAAAAAGGAATTCAACTCTAAATGTAACGCTATAACAAGTGAACATAGGGATGAAAGTACATCAAATGTGGTACCACATCTGTCACACTCGGTGATTAGAAAATTATGCCAAATATTTCAATAGACGGTCAAACAATTACACTGTGTGTGACGAAGAACACATGTATTTGAAATTGTCGTGGAGGTACAATATAAACAGTGCTCTTAAAGTGTACAAAACATGGGTCAGATGAAATCTTGAGATGACTCATGAAGTCCTTTTGATATGAATGTTTTAATGTTTTTTTTTTTTTTTAACTATAATGCAATGTAGTTTAGCAAGGTACACAAATAAGTCCCTTTGTTTCTGCATTACACATGTACACTCCCACCACAGCTACCCCCCACCCCCAACACCTTACAGTATTAATATCATAAGAACACCAGCAGTTTTCTGGAAGTTAAGTATTGTTCACTGTTGTTGGTTATTCTGCTTTTGTAGCAGAATCTGGTAGCTTATCTTGGTACCTTTGGTATTTATGAATTACAGTAAAGGGACATTGTACGTTTGGTAATAACATATTTGTTGTATGATAGCTGTATCTATAAATATATACAATGTTAAAGGGATGGATTTTATAAAAAAACAGAATAAAATATGCAGCGGAAGAGTTGATTTCTCTGTGGTTCATGTTCATTTTAAATAATTTCTGTGACAATTGTATTCCATTTGATTTGATATAATTTTAGTTTGGTTCATTTAGATTCTTTTCAGTTCAGTTCAGACTAATTCAGTTCACTTTAGTTCTTTTCAGCTCAACTCAATTCAATTCAGTTTAGTCGATTTCGATTCAATGTGATTAAATTCATTTAAGTTCTTTATAGTTAAATTCTGTTCAGTTCAGCTTAGCTCAGGTCAGGTCAGGTCAGTTTGGTTAGGTTTAGTTCCCTTCAGATCAGTTCAGCTCCAATTAGTTCAGGTAAGCTTAACTGAATTAATGCATTTGCATTAAATACAACTGGATTCAGTCAAACTGAGTTTTGTTCAATTAGATTATGTTCAAACCTATTAGATTCATTTCAGGTAAGTTGCATTATATTTATTTCAATTCAATTAAAAAAAAGTCAATTCAGTTCAATTCAATTCACTTTAACACCATACTTTCATTGTGTTAGTTAGATGCAACTCAATTCAGTTCACTCTTATAATAATTAACTGAGTTCAGTGTAATTCCATTATTTGTATCTTAACTCATCCTGTTTAATTCAGTTTAATTAATCTCACTTAAGTACCATTTAATTCAGTTCAGTTCATTTAAAATCTATAAGGTTTGTTTTTGCACAAGCCCGCTTTATTTCATGACTGTAAAGCACAAATTACTTATCTAAACAGGCAGAAAATGTAATGCCATGCAATTATTTCCCGCTTTATCTGGACACAGTGTATAGTTCAAAACCACAACGTCCTTAGAGAAACTCCCTCAGTGGGCACTGCAATCCTCACTTCCACCCCCAACAAGTGACAACTTCCTGTGGAGGTTACCATGGCTTGCTGACCTGCAGGATATCCTGCCATTGTGAAAGTGGTTTTTACAGCCTCCACTGCACTCGTTTGCCCATTGTTGTGTCTGTGCACTTTGTTAAAACAAGCGCTCAGATCAAGAATTCACTGGCCGTAAATAAGTCTCTTGAGCCATGGAAAATTCACTGTCTATTCACTAACTGTGTTTTATTAGGAAAAATAAGAAAAAAATCTGCGGAAAACTGGCATTTATTAAGTTTATGTTAACTTTGTGTGACTTGCTATGCCACCACTACCACTACCTCAACACTGAGCACTCAGACATTTCCTAAGGCTATAATTGCTGCCACAGAGCATCAGAGACATCCAGGTGTTTGGAGACCTCTCCTGTGCTCCGCTCTGGCTTAGCTGCAACTCCACCAAGGGGCTCTCTAGGTTAAAGCCTGCCAAACGTTTACCTGCTTCAGTTTTCCTGACTCTCAGAAAAGACGCAGGCTCACAAAAGGGAAGGATAGAGGGAATTGAAAAGCCAGGGAGTGAAAGGATATGTATATGTGAGAGAGCATGTTTATATGTTTTTATGCGTATGTGAGAACTGGCTGGTGTTTATGTGCCAGCATTTCATGGATCTGTTGGTGCGAGCCTTGTATATGAGTGTGTATGTGTGTACGTTTATCAGCTCTGTGCAGATGGGTGGCAGAGTGGCTCTTGCAGCCAAATGATTCAGTATGCTAATGAGTTGTTATCTATGGTGCTGCAGGAACAATATACTGTCTTTCTCACATTGGGAATCCAGCCTGCTGGGAACAGATTACACTGCACACACCGCCAAGGTAGTTATTTATATTTTCACATCGAGTAGTCGAAAATACATAAATGTACAAACACACTTAGACACTTGCACACATTAATTCCCGTGTGTGTGTGTGTGTGTGTGTGTGTTTGTGTGTGTGTGTGCGTGTGTGTGTGTGTGTGCATAAACAAACAAGCAAAATAACATTTCAAGAAACTGACACAAATATTCTGCCATCACCACAAGCAGCAGCAAGAATAAGATGGAAATTTGACAAACGCTTTAGCAGCGGATGGAGATGTCATGGGCCTTCCTCCTTAACAGGTATCATTGTTGTTTCTGTCTTTTTCTATAAATATCTACAAATGCTGTTCTCCTAATTATAGAGAACTCTTAATTAAATTAGAATGCTCCTCATAAAACATCTTAGCAATAAAGAAGAAATAGTTTTTGTGAAAGTTCTGTCTTTGTACGTTGGATAAATCTTTGTATCAACATTAACTAATTTAGCTACCATTTGATAGCAAACTGGTAGAAAATTTCTTTAACTGTGCTAAATGAATTTCCATAAAGATCATTGACTGATTTCTATTTACCAATCTTTATTCCTGTCGATCCAATGGTGTAGGGTCTTATATACACATTTATTAAAGACATAATGAGCATATGTAGCTCATTTTGATGTTCATATACACATATTATTAAATAGCAATTCCTCCTTTCTAATCTGTCATTTTATAGTCATTTTGTGGTAATTATGTATTCATGTGATGCGGTCCACAGTCTTGGTTAGCGTTGCATCCTTAATGATAAGACTCCTTCTGTAAAACAGAGGAAATGTGAAGAAAATAAACCTTTTGTTTAGGTCTTGTATACATTTTTACAAGGGGTACACAAGTGTAGCCCTGCTGTCAACAATACTGAATTAGTAAAATCTAGGAAAGTTTCATATATTCAGTTTGCAGATTGTTGGTGAATCAAAAAATAAAATTATAAATTAAATTTGCTATATTATTTAAGAACAATATTTTGCAAAAGAGATTATAATTTCAAAATATCCCATAAAATAATAGGTTCTGTTGCATTGTCTATGTCTATTCATTTTACTTGTGAGGCTCTCACTGGCTCTCATGGCCCAGTAAAGACATCTACACTCTTATTTTGTTTTTCATTCATCAGTTAGTGGAATTTGACGATACATCTAAAGAAAGGAAAGAAAATCCAGACTACTGAATAAAAATAGGACCAAAATGGTACAGTTTCTATTATTCTACTGTAATCTACAGGCATCTCTGTCTTATTTTTTATCCCTTTGTAGTAATAGATTTATAGATCTCTTTTAGGAACCTATAATCTTGAGTGAATGTGCAGGCAAGTGCTTCTATGCCTTGTTTCATTTTAGATCCCCACTGTGGAAAAGCCTCTGAAATAAGGAAAAACACTGTCAATATTTACAAGATTAAATATATATAACACACACACACACACACACACACACACACACACACACACATACACACAAAGGATAATGTGTCTTCATATATAATCTGTTGCAAATGACTTGTCATAATGTGGAATATATATATATTAATCAATTCATTTTTTAAATGCACTTAATGGAGCTGCAGAAAGCTGTTCTTCCTAAAAAGAGAATCAACTGGAAATGTGCTTTTTTTGATTCTGTGAATCCTAATCAGTGTTTTTAAACATGGCTAGTTATTAGGAGCAATATGAGGCAGCTTATTATAAATATTTAGGTTTCCAATTGAATTACGCAAAGGTAATTGGACTGAACTAGTATGAGTCAGAACAGGTCTTTGAGAATCCAGGAAAAAAACAACAACAAAACATTTCGGTGTGTTCCATCGAGTTTTGTTAATAGTCTGTTTTTTAGGACAGGGGTATTGACCTTCTCTTGTTTGTAGGCAATCAGTGATCTAATTTTCTAAAATAATTTCCATTGTTTTTAGTAGCTAGACTGCGATCTGATAATCAAGATAGCGATATTGTGTTTCTAGTCTCCGTTTACAACTTGTTTAACCCATTTTGTAATATAAGCACACATTATCGTCTCCAGCAATTCTTCTACTAAATTTGAGCATATTATGCCCTCTAGTGGTAAACAAGTTTATTTCAATTTATTGGTCCCAAGAAACGATGAGATTTTCTTACTGAAATCCCAAATCCTTTATGAATTAAATACTGGCAATCTTAATAAATAAAAATCCATACGTAAGTTGTTTTTTTAAGCTGTGTAATTTTAATGCAGTTTTGCAAAAACAAATCATGACCTAGTACAGTTAAGCATGTAAAGGACTTGGTTCTATCAGCAAACTCTAAAAAATGAATTCCAAGCAGCAGCATGTTAGAGAAAAATGCAATACGCTGAGAGTTCAACATCTACAAGCACAGTAGTTGGAAAAAGAGCTAACAAAAAATTAGCATTCAATAACAAAACGTTGCATTCAAATGTTTTCAATAGCGGTTGCTTTTGTATTTGAGTCTGGGTAAATCAGGAAGCCAGAGAAGGTGCTATCATCCTCACTGCTGGAGTAAACCCCGTTCCAGTCTCTCAGGGTCTCCAGCCACACTTGGTCGCCCTCGCTGAGCTGCATAAGCACAAGGTTAGAAGCCTGGTCGATGTCCTGGCCGTAAAGGGAATCTCGCGTCCTCACCTTCCGCACCCCATTAACCACCAGGGCAACTCGCAGAGGCCGGTTGCGCACAGTGATGTGATAAGTGAGTAAGTAGACCCCTGAGTGTGTGACATTAAACTTGTGGAGTGCTGAGTCCCAGTGCCCCTCCTCATTGTAAAAGACCTTATCAAACTTCACAGGCAGTCCAGGTGGAGGAAATGACCGGCTTGGGAACAAACCCACACTAAAAGCAGAGCGAGCCGGGTTCAAACTCTCACCTGGATCGCCTTTTGGGCCCCGAGGGCCACGTACACCTTTTGCTCCCCTCTCCCCCTTTATTCCTGCCACTCCCCTTGCACCTGGGGGCCCTCTTGTGCCAGTGTCTCCCTTCTCTCCTGGTGGCCCCATTTCTCCTTTGGAACCATCAGTCCCATCTGCTCCTTGAGGGCCCATCTCACCTTGTGGACCAGGAGGCCCAGGATCACCAAGATCACCTTTCTGTCCTCTCTCACTAAGTAAACATTCTCCCAAACGTCCCTGTTCACCTTTCTGACCTTTTGTCCCAGCTGTCCCTGGGGGACCCATTGGACCAATGGTGCCCTTAGTCCCATTGTGGCCAGACTCTCCTTTTTCTCCTGGGTCTCCTTTCAGCCCATTGATCCCATTTTCACCTTTCTCTCCTTTGGGGCCCAAATCACCTACAGTATGTAAAGAGTTTATGTGAAAAATTAGGGAATTATAATATGCCTACAATCATAAGATGCAGCTTAACTGTTTACAGGCATGGTTGTCCATTTTAATTTTGAACACTGTGGGAAAAATATGTAGTGAACGCATCAATTTTTTTCTCAGTAAATATATTTCTAATGGTGCTTTTGACATGACATTAATCCCATGTTGACAACAACCCAAGTTATCCATAGATACAAATTATTTAAAACATTCAGTCTTTAAATTTAGTGTAATAAACTGTAATGAAGCAGGTAATAAACATTGAAGATGATAAGAAAGGTAAGGCTATTTACATTGCACCATTTATACACAAGCTAATTCAAAGAGCTTATCCAAAGGAAATACATTAAAATAACACAAATCTTAAAACTTTGCTTAAAAACAGAGCTCAATGTTTTAAACACACACAAAAAATAAATAAAAACAAATGTCATAATGCCAACTGAATCTTCAGTCTTACATTTCAGTCACTCACCAGTGATCTGGCAAACAGTTCATTAATGAGATTCTTTGATCAAAAGCTAAACTAAACAATAATATTTTTGATGATAGTTTCTGCAGATCTCAGGTTTTCAGAGGGTTTGTTCCAGAGCTGGGGGTCATAGAAACTAAATGCTGCCTTGCCTTGTTTAGTTCTGGTCCTCGCAACACTGAGTAAGCCTATCTCTGATGGCCTTTTGGGTCTACATGATTCATACTTGACAAGAAATTTAGAAATATCATTCCGCCAAATGGGGCTGCACGGTGGCGCAGTTGGTAGCACTGTTGCCTTGCAGCAAGAAGGTCCTGGGTTCAATTCCTGGCCTGGGGTCTTTCTGCATGGAGTTTGCATGTTCTCCCCATACATGTGTGGGTTCTCACCGGGTACTCTGGCTTCCTCCAACAGTCCAAAGACATAAATGTTAGGTTAATTGGTAACTCTAAATTGCCCTTAGGTGTATGAATGGGTGTGTGCATGGTTGTTTGTGTGTTGCCCTGTGATGGACTGGCGACCTGTCCAGGGTGTACCCTGCCTCTCACCCATAGACTGCTGGAGATAGGCACCAGCTCTACCGTGACCCACTATGGAATAAGCGGTAGAAAATGACTGACTGACTGACATTCAGCCAAATGATTTTGAGACCAATAGCAAAATTGTAACAGGAAAGGATTTGGTTGACATGTGTCAGTATTAAGAAACCAATCGTGCGGCACTTTAGTACAAATCCTCACCTGATGTAGTCCTAATTAATGACCTATAGAAAGGTTTTTCATTACCAAGGTACAAAAAGCCTGTCGATAACCAGAAAGGCAATAGCTTGCTCAATACCTTTGCAATCTTATTGTTGCAAAATTTACTGAAGGCATTGGTTACAGACATATTTCTAAACTTAAAAATGTTCCAACGAGCAAATAAGTTAAAGTAATAATCCTGAAGACCAGAAGAACATAATTTCATAATAAACCGATCATGACCAGGGGCTCCTCTTAAGACTTTCATCAGAGGGGTCAAAAATAATCTGTAGAGTTTTCCAACAGCCAAGGACCACTCAGAAAGTTTCAGAAAGACCTGACAGGTAGAGATTTCTATGTAATTAATAAGTGATACACTCAACCCTCATGGCCTTTATACTCAGAATATAAACAGAATATACAGAACATTTGGTTATTCTGATTAAATACTGGAAGGATGTAGTCTGGTCCGATAAGACCAGAAATGAACTGGTTGGATGTCATTGCAGACACGATGTTTGGAGGAGAAATGGCAGACTTAATGTAATTAGAGGAACAATGAATGGAGAACTTTAGTGAGACATTCCCAGTAAGAATCTCAAGATGAAACAAAAGGGTATTTTTCAGCAAGACTGTGATACAATCACACAGCCAAGGAAACTCTAAGCTCATTTCACAGAAAGAAAATAAATAGTCCAGTCAATCACCTGACTGATCCAATTTTAAAAAATCAATGGAGATAACAGAAAACTAGTGAGAATAGGAGAGGCCCCCATAAACTTTAAGATCTGAAGACAGTTTGTTTGGATGGGTCAGAATTACAGCTGAGCAACACACAACAAGGAGGAAAAAACAAGGAAGGAAACATCTTGACGTTCTCATTGTCAACAAAGGGTTTTCTAAGCACTTATTAAAGTAAGCATATTAAATTCTTCTTTTCTACACATTAATTACGGACCAATTTGTTTCTTGGGTCTTTACTGACATGGAGTCAATACCATGTCAACAACTCAATTATAAATATATTTACTGAGAAAAACGTCAATGTGAACTTATTTTGAAAAGTTATCCAATTCCAGTTCTTGAAAGAAGTTACACACCTTTCTCTCCAAGTTTCCCTGGGATTCCAGGGGAACCTGGGTGACCCATTGGCCCTTGATCACCTTTTTCACCTGTGGCAGTTTTGGTAAAAAAAAAACAAAAAAACAAGAACAAATTTTAAAAAGAGAACCTGCACAAATCAGGATTTTATGACAAGCAAACAGCACAGATAAATTAAGAGACCTTCAATAAGTTTATTTTTGTTTATTCTTTTTGTACCTTTGTCGCCATTTAATCCACTGAGTCCAGGTAACCCAGCTGGTCCTGAAAGACCCCGTGGTCCACTTTCTCCCTTTTCCCCTGGCATCCCTAATAAACATTAAGAAGAATGATTTATGGCCTTTGGAAATGGACTTTCTTAAAATAAATGTCCAATCTTACCTGGAGGGCCCCTTTCCCCTGGTGGCCCTTTCTCGCCATTCGGTCCTTTGGGACCTTTTTCTGGTGGGCAGCACTCACAAACGTTAAGGAAGCATTCATTGTAGTCAAAAGTAAAATTTCCTTGGGTGTTTCCAGGGCGAACAAATGCATCAGTGTGGTACTCAGTTGGGTTAGTGTCAGTGTTGAAGGTGCTGCTATCTGTTGCAGGCAGGGAGTATGCATTTGTCATCACCTCAGTTGGCTCTTCTGTGTGTAGGCTGTTGGAAAAAGAGGGGGCTTTCGTAGGAATCTGTCCAAACCTTCCTCCCCCACCTAAACCATTGGTCCCAGTTTGAGAAGGCTTGTTGGTGTTCTGAGGTTTTGGCCAGCGTGTGATCCTGGCACCAGAAGTCAGAGTAATAATGAAGGCCATAAAGACAGTGGTCACCAGGATGAGATCAGCGGATGGCATACTAAATGATCAGATGGAAGTAAGAAGGTGCATTACTAGTCATTTATTGTAAAGATTTACAGCCCAGCTAAAAACTTCAGAGTACTTCAGCATGATTGTGTACTATTCACACACAAAATAGTGCAAAACTGCAACGTAAAGGAAAAAGGATAGAGGGTTTTCCTTTTTTGTAACTAACTGGACCATTGTAACACAAAAAATTTATTTGATCTTAACTATAAAGTTTAGATCAGACTTATGGCCCATTCTCAAGTCTTTGCAGCCTCTAACAAATTTTCAACCAGGATTTCACTGTATTTGTCTCCATCCATCTTTCAATCAACACTGACGAGTTTCCCTTTTTCCCACTTAAAAAACACATCCCCACAACATGATGCTGCCACTGCCATGTTGTTTTCAGAGTGTTAGCATGTTTTTTCTACATGTTTTCTGAGTCCCCTGTACTCAGGAAATATGTATACTTCTGCAAAGCACAACATTTTTGTTGTTCTAACGCAAAACCGCAAATATTTCAAGTGTCTTTCCGCACCTACAGAGCTTAATAACTTGAAAAGATTAAGGAGGTTTGGTAAAATTACAAAAGCCAAAAACCACTGTTAAACTTAAAGATCACAAGCATTGAACCCACACATAAGAAACCATGAAACCATTTTAATCTCAGTTCTCCTTCTTGGCTGCAGCTACACTTTAATGTCAACACAGTTTGCTGCTGCTTGTAAAAATGTAGCCTGAAACTGAAGGAGGAAGTCATATATCGAGCAGAAACTCTGAAACTCTCTGTGCAGAAGTAATCTCAGTTTAAAATAAAAATGTTGGATATGTGGACTGTCATAACAGAACTCTGGGGGCCAGCTTGCTTTTGATGAAAAGTGGACATAAGGTTTAAAAAAGGAGAAAGGTGGAGGTATTTGTTGGTGAAGGTTTCATTACCCATCTTCCATGATAGTATGTGGGTGCATCAGTGTAATTGGCCTGGAAAATGTACCTTTGCATGAAATACCATTGATAGATTTAAATTTCACGAGAAACAGACCATCAAGGAAAGATTTTACTCAGTTACCAAACAACTGAAAAGTGTAAATAAAGGGAAATGTTATGCATAATGTGTTAAAGATTTCTAGCTTTTAAGTATGTTCTTATCACAATGCTCTTTCAGTTAAGAATCTGAATAACCCTCTTGATTTCAAGATTTTTCTGGAAATAAAGTCTATAGCATATAGCAAAGAAAAAAAAACATCCAGAAGCAAAGTATATTTTACCTGATGATGTAGACTATGATTCTTCACTCCATTCCAACCAAGCAGGGACTGGTGGTGTTTACATACCCCCTTTTATTTCTCATATAGCCCAACTTCAGCACCTCTAAGCCAATGAAAGAACAAAACACACAGGGTTATCAGGAGGTAGGTGGGCTGGACTGTGCAGATTATATGACTCTCTATGGATAAGTAACAAAGCAGGTTGTGTACAAAGAAGGACTTTCTTCTTTGCAAGTGGGATATGAATACAGTACCCCAAGAGTATATAAACCATTTAAGAGTTATCTACAAGCATACTTGCTTTAATGAAAATAGGAAAATATACAATTAACAAAAGGTTCTGCGAGCATTATGCATTTTGTTTAGACATACAAGCTCAAACACAGTCTGAAGTGAAAAGCATCTCATAACAAAGTATCTGCAAATGGTAGTGATCATACCGTCTGGCAGTACCTCAGAGCAGATGAGTGGATCACCATTCCCCCCCATGGGATGAGGATCAATGTCTTGAAACAGGTGGTAAGGCAACACTCAGCCAACGATTTTCTTCCTTGATCAAGCACGCCTAAAGATCAGCCCGGAAAACCCAAGAAGCATAATGGAAATTTAGCACCGATGAAGTGATCTTAGCGTGTCAGAACGTGAGACATTAACTTCACAGACAATTCTTTCAAACGCCTTTTGAGGTTTGCTCTTTCCATTGATGGGCTGTTCAGCTTCTGTGCACATCTAAAACAACTTTTCAAGCTCAAGATTTATCTCCTGGTATTATTTGTCCTCAAGCTTAGTCAGGCTGAATGGATATCAAGTCTTGCCACTAATTCTCACTTGTATTTAAGTGTGGACTTTGACTGGGCTATTCTAACACAAGAATGGGCTTTGATCTAATGTATTCCATTTTTGCTCTGGCTGTAGGGTTGTTGTCCTGCTGGAAGGTGAACCTCTGCCTCAATCTGAAGTCTTTTGCAGCTACTAAAAGCTTTTCTTTCAGGATTGCCCTCTATTTAGATCAATACATCTCATTAATTCTGATCAGCTTCTCTGCACTTGTTTAAGTAAAGAACAACAGCATGATGCTGCCACCAACGAGACATATCTCTTTCTTTCAACAATCGCTTTTAGCCGCTCTTTCATAAAAGCCAGTTTAGTAGAGTCCATCATTAATAATTACACTGGAGACAAATTCTGAAACCTGAGCTTCGAATCTCTGCAGCTCCTCTGAAGTTACCATGAAAGTGAGACAGGAGTTGTTTAGATATTTCAGTGAGAAAAATGATTCAACTTTAAAAAGGAAATGTCAACATCTGATTGCAGTCATGATTAGGTGTGCCCCTGGTTTTGCACATATACATGGGAAAATCTCTCAGGTGTTTAGAAACAATGTTCCTCAAAGATAAATTGAAAGAGCTTTGCTTACTCCGAGTTTAACCTTTTCAGTAATCTGCAGGAATTTTAGAGCCTGGAAGTTAAGGGAAAGTCCATGCATGAAAACTGTCATTGTGGGATTTCAGATTCCTCAGAAACACTGGATCAACAACAGTTATTCATCAGAATGGGAGATATGGTCATCAGGCAATCAGTGTTGAAAGCAATTGCCAAATATTATAAGACATTTAGATCCCCAATGTCATCATGTCTTTCATTCCAAAAAGCAGACATTCTAGCAAAGTTTTACTTGGGGTGGCAGTATTTTTATTAGCATTTTTGGTATCAGTCCTAATAATTTTCTTAAATTTTATGTTAATTTGCATGCATAAAAAAAATGTAGGGGTAGAGTACCAAAAGTGACTTAAGCCCTGGGACTCAAATCGTCCTAAATCTGGCCATGCCACATCAAATTCGCTTCTCTAAATAATGGCTGAATCATTAGCATGTTAGGCACCCTGTAATGAGTTAAAGATAGGCTGTTGGCACTGAGGAACATATGAAATAAAAGCTTTGTGTGATATTCATGCCTTGCAGTTCTTGGTGCAAGTTATGTTCTTGTTAAAAAAGTGAATGACCCTATTAATTTTATTTCACTGCAGTGACTTATCTACCTACTGTAAATAAGTGCGCATGGTGTTACTGGACCCCTAGTTGTTAATTTACGATAATTAGCCCTCGTGCATATATTATTTATTTAATTTTTTTATTTTAAATCCTCTTTTCGAGAACATGGCTTGCTTTTTTCCCCCGGTATAACCATCACAACAGTTCTTTCTCATTAAAAAAATGCTTAGTTAATCATAAAAAATGTTGTAATTAACAGCTGATGAATGCCATATATTCTAGGGGAAAATTTGTCGATGATTTTTGGTTGGTTCTGAGTTCTAGCCTGCTGACGTTACAGTATAAACTCCGCAGTATCTGCCATTTGTCCAGTGTTTCGCTTGAGCTCGCAGCTGCGCAGGCTTGTCAGCACCGACTATATGGACTTAAGGTCACTTCACCTATTTTAGCAAGCACTTCCTCTTTAAACTTTCAGAATAAAAGCTCATCTCTCAAAGCTTTGCACAGACCCCAGGGGTTCCCTGTCGCTTTTTTTGCTTTATTAAGACAAACAATCAACTTCCGGTCTTGCCCCCTCTCACGTTTGTGTGGCAACGCTCAAGAATGGAGGCGTGTGTGTGTGTGTGACAAAAAATCATATTGATGTGGAGACTGAATGAACGCTTAAGAAAAGGGGTCAAGCGCGGAAAAGGAGGACACCTCCAAGTCACAGGTTCTAATGTCGCTCTCCGGTGTGGATTTAACCCCAAAACTCAGGCTTTCAGCGATGGGATGTGGGAGATCGACTCAGCCCTCTTGCAGCTGTTCAGGGGGCCGAGGATAGAACCAAGACATCGGCCAGAGTCACCGACAGAGTGGCCTGCTGGTTCTCCACCCGGTGTCTGGCTTCCAAACAATCAGTGCGCTCGGAGGCGCAGGAGAAGCCAGCCAACGCAGACGCGTTTTTAAAGCGTAAATTCCACTTTTGCCCATCGTCGTGGTAGTAAGTCGATCTCTTCACAGCTCCGCGAAGCGGATGGAGTGAACTGTGCCAAAAGAGGAGGGGGTAGTCAGACTGCAGTTCGGTTGCGTGTGATGATAGGAGACACAATGACGCTCCTGTCTCTTCTGGGTCGGATCATGCGCTATTTTCTCCTCAGGCCGGAGACGTTGTTCCTTCTGTGCATCAGTCTGGCGCTGTGGAGCTACTTCTTTCACACCGACGAGGTGAAAACCATCGTCAAGTCCAGCCGGGATGCCGTGAAGATGGTGAAGGGGAAAGTGGCGGAGATGATGCAGAACGACCGCCTTGGAGGCCTCAGCATTCTGGATGCGGAGTTCTCCAAGACATGGGACTTCAAGAATAACAACGTAGCCGTGTACTCCATACAGGGCAGGAGGGATCACATGGAGGACCGCTTCGAGGTGCTCACCGACATCACCAACAAGAGCCACCCGTCTATATTCGGGATATTCGACGGTCACGGCGGGGAGGTACTGTATGTCACAGGCCCATTGTATTACAGCTGCTGCATTGGGTTTAAATGCGGTTAGTCCAGTTACTGTATCTGTTTCCAGCTTAAAACTGATCTGGAACAAATGAGACAGATGCGACATCATATTTTTTGCTGAGGAAAGCAACTCCATCTTATGTGATCATGATATTTTACATTTAACAGTTTTATGCGTATAAGAGAGACAATTCTGAATTAAAGCCCTTTATTCTAACAAACTTCCCCTTTTTTGACTAGAACAAGCTGACTTGGTTTTTAATTATCTTTTCAAACAAAACATTTATTCCCTTTTTTATTCTGTGTTTGTATTTTTTTTATTTGTTATTTTTTTGTATTAACACCCTCACAATCCCTCTGGTGCTCAGGGAGCTGACTTGATGTTAACAACAATGAGCTTTGTGTGTGTGTGTGTGTGTGTGTGTGTGTGTGTGTGTGCATGTGAGTGCGTGCTTTGTGTCCCTCATTCACTCCCTCTACTGTCAAGGGTCATTGTTTTGTCATGCTGTGCCTGAAGACTTCTTGTTGCAGGCACCATCTGTCACTGAGAGGTTGTAGTTTGAGACTTCTTTGAACGATGAGAAGTCAGCCTAAACATGTTCTTTCTAGTTTGTTGCTAAAAAGCTTATGTTTTTGAAGTAATAGACCCCCGGATGGTTTCAGACGTATATACAAAGATTTGAAATTAATTGGCTTTAAGGTCTTTAATAAATATGTTTTTATGCTGCTGAAACAATTAAGAGAGTTGGCTTCTGTTTCTAATGCTGGCTGATGCAATCTTTGAACCCCTCGTGCCTCGAGACAATATTTATCGTGAGTTGACACTATATAAATAAGATAAATCGAATTAAATCAGGTAGCACTGGCTGGCTACAAAAACAATTTCATTTGACTTTCAGTCAAACACATATCCCAAAACCCGATGTAGACATACTTTCCTCACTGTTCACTGTTTGACTGTAGTTATAGCGAAATAATAAACAGCTAGGCTTGTACAGTGTTTGGTTGACCAGTAGTGATCATTCATGCTACCAAACTGGGTGCTGGGTCAGAATTGCTTGTCCTGCTGGTGGCATACAAGAAAAATATTTTCTTTCCTGTGTCTATAGAAGATGAAAACAGATTGGTATATTAAGATTTGTGACATAACAAGTGGTGGGGAAAAGTCAGTGAGCATATTTTAGAGACAGTAGCGGTTTGCTTCAGCTGGTTTTTTTTTTTTGCTGATTTCTGATCCTCTGGTTTTTAAAAGCCTGATAGAGATTTCAGATTATTCTTTATAGGAGTTCTAATTATCAGCATTTAATATATATATATATTTTTTTGACTGTCTGCTGTGATTAATAATTATTTATATTAGGAGACTCTAAAAAAGACAAAATGATTGCTAGCTTATTTGTTAAACTGTCTTTAGCATCTTATGTTAGTATTACAAACTCTAAACAATAGTCTTCTGTAAGTGTTCCCCTCTTAAACCTTCTATGCTTCTTTTGTCTTTATTTTAGAAACAAATAACTGATACTGAAAATAGCTCTTTTTGTGTCTTCTTCCTTCAGAAACAACTTCCACACTGAAGAGTGTCGTGGTTAGTTAAACTTGTTACTGCGTAGATATGATGCATTGACCACTTAAAAAAAGGTCGTTTTTTTTTTATTTCCAACTAGCACCAGGGTCTGCAACATAAACAACACAAAGAGCCATTTTTGCCCTTAGTCCAGCTAAATTAAACTCGTTTAGAGCTGCAAATGTTACAAGATCTTTTGAAAAAAGACAACTTTTGATGAGTATCAGCTATAGGAAATTTGTTGTCATTCTTAAAGAATCACCTTTTTTTTTCTTTCTATTTTTAAGTTTTAAAATAAAGACAAACATACTGCTTTTGCTATAAGAGGATGGGTACATTTTCGTCTATGTGATGTTTATGTTTGTGCAACACAATGTAAAAAACATCTAGTTTCCAACCTAATGACAAGAAAAATTTATATAAAAAATCTTACTGGTACTTTTAGTGTCATTCTGTTGTGAAACTTCAATGCAGTTATTCAGTAAAACCTGAAAAACTGCCAAAACCTGCATTTTCTATTGTATATTTATTTAAAAACATTAGTTGCTTCTTTATTATTTTGAGCCAAAGGACACCCCTGGACTAGCCTTTCAAGCTAAAAGTTATCCAGATCTGGTCGCTTTCGATGTGTTGCGCATCTTCAGGAAGAGGTTAGGTATATTTATGGAGCATGCTCTTTTAATCATTATGTAAGATCTTCCTTTTAAAAAAATATTAAACATATAGCACTGTCACAGTCTTTTGTTTGGTTTACAAGAAATTTAAATGTCAGATTAGAAGCACCAGTCCTATATATTGTGGTAACAGTTGGTGTTTACTCATGTGGACTTATTTATTTTTGTCCCATAAACCAATATTTGTTCTTGTCAGTCTGATTTCGCCCCCCATTGAAAATTTTACTGTCTCTGCTGCTATTTATGTTTTGTTACCTTCTGTTTTTTAATATGTATTTTTGTTTGTCTATCCCCATATGTGTTAGTTGTTTGTTCATCTTATTTCCACATATTTTCCCATTTATCTGTTCTTTAACATGGAGACATAATTCTGTGTTGGATTCCCAGTTGTGAATGCACAAAGAAGATAATAAATGAAGCAATGCTGCTGCTCAGCCATATATGGACAAATTGTACAATGCGTTGTGTCCCAGTTCTGGAAATATGCAGAACATTTCTTAGACATGTGTGGTTTTTTTTTCCCCCTGTTTTGTTTATTGAATCATGGGTTAGGCCCCTGAAAATGAAAGTCAGCGCAAGCTGCTGCTGCTTTCAGAGCTTAATTTAAAGAGACTATTGCTGTGGAAACAGACTCACCCATTTACAACTTTGCTCTATCAAATCCTAATTTATAGCTGTACGCTGAGGGATGGGCGAAGACTTTTTATTATAACAGTGAGGTCAGCAAGAAACCTGGGCTATCCATCAGTCCACTTTTAATACCGTGGCTTCCATATTTTACATTCACTGATTAAATACACCGGCAGTAAAATCTTTTGGCTATTAAAGAGATTTGCAGCTGCATTAATCCTGCCGTTTTTCGCTGTTTGCTGCAAGTGAAAAACTGCACTTAAAGCTCTTTTTCCTCATCCAGTCTCAAAGAGTACCACTCAATCCAATTAAATAATGCCCACGTGCTCTTCCAGCAAGAGGAGGGTCGTAAAAATGGGATGATTTTTCTTCCATGTTAAGTAGGATTTTGTTTTATCGACAGTTTCATAATCTCTGTCAAATACCTTTCCTCCAGTTCACACATCTTTGCTGCAGCGGATTTGCAATTTCACATTCTACATGATAAACAGTGCTTGTGTAGAATTAAAGTTTTTGCGCAGAAATGTGATCTGTACTCATCAATAAACAAATTGCATTGAGGAAAGTATGCTGTTTTAGTTTTGTGTTTGACTAAGTAATTACATCGGATGTGGTGATTGTTAACCGAACACTGAAACTTTGCTGCGACAATGTGAATGTGTGCTGTGTTGTGCACAGCCAAGTCACTGCCAAGAGAAGCTTTATTGGTAAATAGATGTTTGTGAAGGGAGGGGATGGATGATGAGAAGGCTGTTCGGTAATTCAGCTCAGAACGCTGCTAGCTCTGTGCACTTAAAAAGGCATTTCTGAAGTGAGGGTTAAATGTAATTACTTCTGTTGGGTCTTCCTCTCTTATCAAATTGATAAGACATGGCATTTTGCAGCAGTTTATACAGTATCCTAGAGAAACATGTCAGATCAGCTGTGTTAGTGTTCAGTGGATAATTCAGAAGAAAAACTTACATAATTCCTGACACTACTGTGGCTTGTTGATAAAAGCTTAGGTTTAACACAGTGCCCACTTATGAACCGTGATGAATGTAATTTGGTTGCTAGAATTGGTTGCCTTCGAAGAAAAGCACAATAGTAATACAAGCAGTTGAAAGTGTATCTTTCCTGCTGGCAGTTATAATAAAATCTAGCAAAATAGAGTCAGATTTAAGCAAACCTAACTCATCTTTATGTATATTTCCAACACATTCATGGCATTTCTGAGCTTACTGACAGCATCCATGCAAAGTACTCAGATCTGTGCTTCCACTCTCTTTATTTTATTGATGTCTAATCAGCACTGTGGGTCTGTTTGTGTTTCTCCGGCTTCCTGTCTACCCCAGGCTGCAGCTGACTATGCGAAGGCCCACCTGCCTGAGTCTCTGAGGCAGCAGCTGCAGGCCTTTGAGAGGGAGAAGAGGGAGAGTGCTGTCTCTTACGCCAGCATTCTCGAGCAGCGCATCCTGGCTGTGGATCGGGAGATGCTGGACAAGCTCTCCGCCAACCATGATGAAGCAGGTCAGAAGCAGTTGGGGTGGGGGTGGGTGGGGGTTTGGGTCCTTTTGCATGATAAAATAGAAAAAAAACCTTTACTCTAATACCCTTAAATAAAATCCATTGCAACCGACTGCCTTCAGGAGTCCGTAAGTGTAGAATTTACTCTCAGTATGAATATAGATGTTGTGGGAAAGCCTCAGAGGTTTGCTAGAGAACGCTAGTGAACAAAAAGCATCATAAATGCCAAGGCACATACCAGTAAGGTCAGGGATAAATGTGTGGAGACATTTAAGGCAGGCTCAGGAAATAAAATTATATCCTAAGCTTTGAACGTCACGCAGAGCGCTGTTCCGATTGTTATCTGAAAATGGGAAGAGAATGTAACAACTGCAAATCTACCAAGACATGGCTGACTGGTAGGATCTTTTTGGCTTACATGCAAAACGCTGTTTTTCTAGGAAAACCACCATTCTACGTCATCACCTAAACACACCATACAGGGAAAGTTCTGAAAAATGAATACAAATATACTTTTAAGATTTTGATTTGCATCCTTTTCATTTTACTTTACAGTTGAATTGTTGTGAATACACTGAAGTTTGTGGTTGTAATGGGAAAAATGTCAAAAAATTTAAGGAGTATGAATACTTTTGCAAGGCACTTTATTTCACTCAGGAAAAAAACAAGAGGTCAACTGAAGACTTTAATTAACTTTAATGAAAACGCAAGCATATTAGCTAAAGCTAAATTTACATGAACATTTACTGTTAGCAACACTAATCGTTTCAATATTGTACCCTCAGTGTAATTAAAACAAAATCTTGAGCTTCTATTGTCACTTGGTAGATGAGAATAAGTAAATCTGATCAAATTTAAACTGTTAAGAACAGATGATGTGATTTCCACAAACTCTGGTTTCTGTTGTTTCCTTTAAATGTCCTATCTAGGTACAACATGCCTGATGGCGCTGCTGTCAGACAGAGAGCTTACTGTGGCCAACGTTGGAGACTCTCGCGGGGTGTTGTGTGACAAAGATGGTAATGCGGTTGCACTGTCACATGACCACAAGCCATATCAACTTAAGGAGCGCAAGAGGATCAAGAGGGCAGGTATATGCTCAGACAGTACTGCAATGCATCCAGAATATTCAACTGCACCACCCTTCCCTCTCATTTTAGGGTTCTTTGCTGCCATCTGTAGGGGAAATCCAAAATAGTATTCTGTTAAAATATCCTGCATCAAGAAAAACACTACACACCCTTATATCTCAGTGAACTCTGCATTGTTGTCATTTTGATTTTGTAATAAGATGACATTTTATTTGCTAGCATTTGAGTTTTTACAGTTTTCCTAATATATCTTAGCTAAATTAGGATCTCTATGATGGCCAGTTCATGTGCGAAATGACTTATGTTTCTTAAAGAACCTTCTCCCAATTTAACGCAATTTTAGCTGTCAGTTTACCTCATTACTTTTCTACACTGGTACCATAGCACCAAAGCTTTTTGGTGATATTTTTTCCTCTGGTTTGTCTCATAATCTTTTTTTAAATTATTTTTTTTATGCATTTTTAAACAGCTACAATCTACAAGCTTTTTCATGGTCATAATCATAATTTCACCATCCTTTCAATAGATTTCTGATAACAACACATTTAGAGATTCTTTGCATAACCTTGTATAAATGTTTA
Source organism: Girardinichthys multiradiatus (assembly GCF_021462225.1). Taxonomy (NCBI): domain Eukaryota; kingdom Metazoa; phylum Chordata; class Actinopteri; order Cyprinodontiformes; family Goodeidae; genus Girardinichthys; species Girardinichthys multiradiatus. The sequence goes on from NC_061799.1 coordinate 22,528,050, forward strand.
CTTGCAGGAGGCTTCATCAGTTTTAATGGATCCTGGAGAGTTCAAGGAATCCTGGCTATGTCTCGCTCCCTGGGGGACTACCCTCTCAAGAACCTCAATGTCGTCATTCCCGACCCAGATATTATGACCTTTGACCTGGACAAACTGCAGCCAGAGTTCATGATCCTAGCATCTGACGGTCTCTGGGACGCCTTCAGTAATGAGGAGGCAGTACGCTTTGTCCGTGAGCGGCTGGACGAGCCTCACTTCGGTGCCAAGAGCATTGTCCTCCAGTCGTTCTACCGCGGCTGCCCCGACAACATCACGGTCATGGTGGTGAAGTTTAAAAGTGGAGCTGGGAGAAGTAGCAAGGTCGGTCAGTAGGGGAGGGGTTTAGAGCTCACACTGTGATCAGAACGATGCTTTCCCCCTCATCTGGATGCAGCAGGAAGATCATTGGAAGAAACAGGAAAGCGGAGGAGTGTACCTGTGGCACAGGTTTCCTCGCATGTAAAATCAAAGCTGTTTTATGTCAACTGATTATGAAAAGGACATTTAAACTTACTATAACTAACCTAGGTATGAATGATCAATTCCTTAAAAAATAAATACAGAACTACTACAGACACAGGGAATTTTCTCTTAACCAGCACATACCAGACTGTGACTGCTTTACTTCTGTTTACTTTAACTTGCAAATGGACAGTGCAGCTCCATTGGAAGCTTTTCATGGCACACATTGAGGAAAATCTGTTATTACGGGAAGGTGCTAAAAATGCAACTGCAAAACCACCATCCAGCTTGTGGCAATACGATGCTGCTCTGAATTGTTGTATGTATCAGACATCATTTATCAAATACAACAAGGCTGCAGTGGATCCAATATGTTTAATTAACTTGAAGCAGTGCTTTACATAGATCTAACCTTTAAGTATACAAAACAAACCCCTTGCATACTTGAATGGTTGCTGTGTAGAAAGTATCACCCTTAGTATGCATTCAGCATGCATTCTGAACTGCATGGATTCTATAAATAACCTGCCGACACATCTAATAGGGCTTCAGACCACGCTAGTTTGACTTTGCAGTTCCTTCTTCGTTCATTGAACTCTTTAAGAAACACGTTTCTACATTAGTAAGCTGTCTTCCCAAAAGTAGATTCAAAAAAAGATAAATGATGAAACTGAGGCGTCTTTATTAAGATTTGTGAACTGAAATTGCTAATTCATTGTATTTTTAAGAAGAAAACTGAATTTCTAATTCGTTAGTTTAATAATAGTCTTTCATCCTATTATGTAATGGAAACTTTTACCAAACCTTTACAACAGGTATGCTGTTGTGTGTCATTCTTGTGTTTTAAATGCATACAAAGACACGCAAATAAGTAATGCTCTGGCATCGCTTTCCTATGCATCTGAGTGGAAAAGACACGTTCTAATCTCCAGTTAAATCAGACTGCCAAGAATTTTCTATACATGTCCAAAAATCTTGTGTCACTAGTCCTGCAGCTTTGAGAAGCTATGGAATCATTGCAAGTGCTGCTAACTTTTTTGGCAATGACCTGGTAATACCATCTCATGCTACAACATGCAGATGCTCTGTTTGTGCTGAAGAAGATACACTCACCTTGGCTGAGTGCTTCAAGGAGCTCCAAATGCAGGGCAGTCTGGCCTATTTTTGATTAATTTGACTAATAAATTTTTGACCATTTAATAACACTTGTAGACCATTTATAGAGAATTGTGCTTTCATTCTCAGATGGTCAGGTAAAACTGGAAAAGAAACTGAGACAGTAATCTTACAAAATGAGACATCAAGCCACACACATACTGCATAGATGTGACAGGATGTCACTAAGGTTGGTTTTCCTGGAAGTGACCACTTAATTGCATTAAGAATGGAGCTGAAATCATCCTTGTAAATGGGTTTTTCTGTGGACACACTTTGATGGAGCTGTTGTAAAGGTTTACGTAGATTTTCTTTTCTCTCTCTTTACCTTGAGGAATGACCCCTACTGAAACCTTATTTCACGAAAATAACTTTTTTTTAAAGTATTAATATTGTTTTAACTCTTTTTTTTTAAAGCCATCTTTCAAGTCTGCAGAAGGTGGGTGGTACTCAAAGAGAAATTATGGACAAAATGCTAAGTTAAATGCAAGTTAAAGTGTTTTTTCCCCAATCTGCATCAAGGCATGTGCTTTTGCTTCTCCATGTTAATGAACAAAGTACTGTACTTAAGAGGTTTATCAGACGCTGGTTTTGAGCAGATGAGCCCACAAGACTTGCTAAAACAAATGAGAAGATGACTCACTATGAACTCTTTGCCTCAGAAGGGAATACTGGTGGTTATACAGCTGACTTCACAGGGAAGAGCCACATGTCTAGAGAAAGTTCCAGTAATCCACGCTTGATTTACTACTGTTTTCAGTTCAACTATTACCACTGTGTACTATGACTACGTTATCAGCTGAGCGCAACAATGAGAACTTTTTTTTTTAATATTACTATTTACCAGTTTACCTGATGCCTTATTTATTGAGTTTTTGGATGTCTCCGGCAGATCACACCAGATCAGCATACCGTATGTTTAATCTCTGTCCCTCTGTACCTCAGCAGAAGTTTACAATAAAAACATTTTCCTCTGAGAAGATGGAATCCTGAGTATTAAAACCATGTTCTGTAAAATATGCATTTTTTGGAATTGTATAATACCAGAAGCCTGACAAATAATGTAAACAACTCTAAATATCAATATTATTTACTTTGTTTTAAGTTTTATTTTTACAGCTCAGCAAATAGGGAAATATAGGCAATTGTCAGATAAAGCTCTGCCATTTTGCTTTTCGTCACCTGTTTGGGAAATTGAGTCATCTGTCTTCTCATTGCAGGGTCTAAATAAACACGTTGTAAATCTGTCCGTTTACTGTGGCTCCTACATGAGTCTAAAGTTGAGAAACGTGTCATCTTGTAGGACAGCACCTGGTATGCTTCAGTCAGGCCAGGAATAGCTCCTTCTCTATGTCATGCCTGCAAGGAAGCTCACCCTGCTGCAGCACACTGAAAGGAGACAAGGCAAGAGTGTCTCCAAAACGTTTTATATATTAGATGGAGGGCAACTCTAATAACCTTGGTGTGACGCATCAAATACAAAAGTGTTAACAGGATTTCTAAAACACTGTTATTATTAATAAGGCTTTGTTGCATATGTTAATAGTCTAATAAATGTTAGTTTATGTTACAAGTTTATATTACAAGTATGTATATACCAAAAATAAGCTGATTTTTCTTATGTTAGCACATGAAAATTCTTCCCATTTTTATACTCAAGTCTTGCCATTTGAATTGCATTTAGGTCTTGACTTTAACAGGGGCAGGTAACACATAACACATTAATATGTTTTTACAGGGGTTAGCTTTGCAATATTATGAGCCATTTTTAACTTTATGTTTTAAAATTGTCTAAGGTCCCAATCATTTTTGGCCAAAGTTATAACGAGCCACTGTGGCCCAGGAGCCACAGTTTGCAGAGCCCTGATCTAAACCTTTCCATTGTAGCTTTGCTGTGTGTTTAGGGTCGTCGTCCTGCTGGAAGATGAACCTCTGCTCCAGTCTTAGGTATTTTGCAGCCTCCGATAGATTCTCTTTAGCCACATCTTAATGAGTTTATTGATGAGCTATACAGTTTTGTTTTGTTTTTTGGAAATGTTCAAAGTTTTGGATATATTCTACAGCCTAAACGTACCTTTAACATTTCCACAACTTTATCCCTGAGTTGTTCGTTGCGTTCTGTGTTCCTTATAATCTTTTCTGTTCACTGATGTTCTCATAACAAACTTTCTAGTAATTTATAGGGGTGGACAATATGCCCCTTGGTGGCCCCACTGATTCAAGGTCGGAGATGGTGTGCAGCAGCAGAACAAACTTAATATAGCTTGAACATGAGCTGATCTGATCGCAATGTCCCCCCACACCAACCCACATTGGTGTCTTATAACCCTATAAACAAATGCATCACACTTCAGTCTTACCGGAACACTATAATCTGTTGTATATACTTGGCATATATAAGTGAAATAAGAGGAGGGTACTGACTACAGAGGAAACGGCCCGGTTTACTTCATTTTAGGTGCTGTCAAGAAATCCATTTCTTGCACGAGTTTTTATCCAGCATGGGACAACACGGGTCCAAATCCTCCGTTGAAGCCCGCGTTATTTTTCAGCGTTCTTCTCCAGAGGACGTAAGCCTGAAGGAGGATCCATGCTCTACTCCACCCTCCGTGGTCCGCATTCAGAGAAAGGTTCCGTCTCCGGCAACCTGTATTCACCCTTCAGCCCGGACCGCAGAGAAACCCTCACCCCACTCCTGGCCACTGTGTCGCCGTGACACAGAGGGACTGGTGTACGTGATGGATAACCCAACTGGCGGTGTGTGGGTGAAACCGAGGGAAAAATGGACCAGATCTTGATGGGAAAAGAAGACTTCATGCGGGAAGCAGAGGATTTTACCTGAAGAATCAATCGAGCTGACTGAATACATGCAGTTGCCTTTGATTCATGTTCCCTAAAGCTCATGTGCAACTGCACCGCAGTGTGTTCAGCTGGAGCGATCATAAAGGGTCTGGGCAGCAGGCTTTAACACTGATTACTGCAGTTATTTAATTATAACTGTGTGCTTATCGTCTATAATATCGGGGTTTGAAGAAGATGGCCTTGTATGAGTCATACGCTTGTGTACTGCCATGTGCTGTTTATTAGTTGGGCAGTGATCCATTAGATTAAGGATGGATTATACGCAACAATTAGAGGAAAATATATTATGAAAAACAAGTCTGAATCAAGTCAGTTAAAGCGTTGGATACACTTTGGTAGAAATGTATCTCAGTAAAACTTTCCGAAGTCTGACTTAAGCTTTATTTATTTTTCTCTCTTTTTTATCTGTTGATCTTCATTGCTAGAGCATTGAACGTTAAAACTGAGTTTATTCATTATGTTTTGATATTTAAGTTCGAATGTAATAACTTAAGAATCGGTATTGACCCACTTTTATTAAAGTCAGACCACGTATTTTTTTAAATTGTGTAATTTGTTGTTTTTTTTTACTTCTTGCAGAAAGATGTGTGCCCTACACCGATGTTTACATCCAGTATTTGAACGCCTCCTGTTGTTTGCACTACAATTCATGATTTCATACGTTTTAACTGCCTTTGCAACTTGATTTATTACTTTAGCAGAGACAGGCGTAAATATTTGTATTCTTGTTTTGTGATGGTCGCATATCGTCTACATAGAAAATTTCTTAATTGAATGGATATGCTATTAAAACTGTTTAGAGTGGATTTTTTTGTTTATTCCCACCGTCATTATGTAGTCCACCATGTTCACATGTTAATATTAAACAGTCTCCCCAAAAGACTGTTTAATATGTCTGCACAGCAACAGTGGCTCCAATCGGCAATTGTAGATTACAATTGAAGTTGGCATCTGATATGTTGATTTCCATTTGGTGCTAAATTAAAGGGCTGTTTTACTCTTTTTAAAGGCGTTTGGACTCCTTGTATAACATCTGGGGTTTAAAATACATAACCTGATCAGATCTGAAGTGGATTATTTCACACACACACACACACACGCACACACACACGCACACACACACACACAAATGAGATATAAACATATATGAAAACTACTATAGTCATGCCACTCAAACCTGAAATGATCGCATGCTATTCAAAACACAATTTTGATTTGTGACGTTCAAGTTTTATTCTGATTGTATGACCACAAAGGGGCTTTGAAAGAAGAATGAGGTTCTCACCCAGGGTGCCTTTTATTCAACACCTGTCATTACCTGTTAAACAAATAGCCTACCTAATCACCTACCTGAAATCAACCTGCTAAAGTTCCCATAAAAAAATGTCCTGCGTAAATATTTTTATTGTCATAACTGCAGCAGTATGTAAGATAACTGATTACATTTGGAAAAAGGATTGTCAAGAATGATCGTGCCACTTTGAATGAGGGATAGGTCGAAACTTTGCCCTTGTCTCCGGGCTTTATCAGTATACAGTTAATGTTAGCGTGGAGATAATGGCTTATCTATTAAACTCCGGGCAACGCACTGTGCAAACAGTACACCAGGCCGGCGATGCGGCTGCCCCTCACGCGATTAAAGCGACTGCGTGAATCCACACCGCCATGGGCCACCTCATGTCTAAACAACCTCAAGTTCAAGTCCTTCTCCTCGGTCTGGACAATGCTGGGAAATCCACTCTCCTCTACAAACTGAAACACAACGTCAGCGTGTCGACCGTCCCAACCATCGGTTTTAACGTGGAGATGATAAACGCCAGAAAGAACAGGAAGAATATTGCCGTGACCATGTGGGACGTCGGCGGTCAGGGGAAGATGCGTGAACACTGGCACGACTATTACCCAAATGCAGGAGCCGTCGTATTTTTGGTGGACGCCTCCGACGTGGGGCGCATGGAGGAGGCGCGCAGTGAGCTGGAGAAGACGCTGCGGAGCGACCACCTGCGGGGCTGCCCGGTCATTCTCCTCGCCAACAAGCAGGACGTTAGCGGCGCGATGACCGTCACGGAGATGAAGGACAGGTTCAACATCAGGAAAATGTGCGTGGGTCGGGACTGGTTAGTCCAGCCTTGCTCCGCTTCGACTGGGTTTGGAGTCGAGGAGGCTTTTCGGCGAGTGGTCCAAATAGTCAAACTACCTTCTGAGCCTGGAGCTGTCAAAGACAATATCAAGAATACAGTGCACAACATGCGACACACTGGCAAACAATAAGTTTCATTTGGAGCATATGTGTCATGTTTTACTTATTTGCGCCAACAGGAAACTCAGCAATCAGTTCAATGGGTATATCACTGTAAAAATAGATGTTACTTTTTAAATAAGCATAATACGTTTTTAGTCATATTTCACAGTGGTTTCATTCTAACAGCATTAACTACTTTTTGTTTACAGATTTTCTCTGTTTGGTCTTCAGCGGAAATGTTAAGTGAACTGATATCACTGTCAGCTCCACACTAATGGAAACCTATCATTATAGTAGGCTTACCCTTGCTGTGTAACATCACATTTGAAATATGAATATGAACTTTACAATCATCGTTTAGTGGACTGTTTTAAAAACAGGGTATGAACTGGAGTCCAAAATATGGGATTTGGAAACTTGATATCTGGAACAATCTTCAACCTGAACCGCATCTGCAAAACATTTAGTCCATGAATTAAGGGCCTTTATGTATTTTGCTACTCTGTTGTGAGATTTTATTGAACTATGCTGCTGCTATCTTGGCCAAAACGAGATCTGTGATCTCAATAAGACAAAACTGGTTAAAACAACCCAAGTAATATTATTGTCACTCGTTGTGTCCAGCAGAGAATGGTAATGCTTATATGTGTATTGGTCATATTATGAATAAATAGACCAACTTAATTAAAACTGTCAGATTTGTGGTTGAGAAGGTTTCTGTTTTGGAGGAAGAATGGTAGTTTGTATAAAGCTGATGAAAGTGCTAATGCTATATCAAACTTTTTAAATGTTTGTAAATCTGAATAATTGCAAAGGCTATTACTATTTACTGTAATGTGAAACCACTCTTATTTTTTTATTTCTTTTTATAGATGGGCACATTTTAAATTTAACTAATTTAGTAGAGGATTAAAAAATCTGCTTGAATATTAATTTATTTAAATGTTTTCTAGCTGTTAACCTTACATAATGTGTGCTCAGAAATACTGATTAAAATCTACCTAAATAAAATGTATAACCAGTTTTGCTGTGTAAATTCCAACAGCTTGTTTTTATCAGCGTACATGTAAGTGATATGTAATCCTCAGAGTTAAGATGCAAACACGGGGCAGCCGGTACATTGCTTTAATCACTATTGTTTCAGGTTTGGGCCGGTATCAGAGTCTTTGTTCAATAATGCTATCTCATAGATTGCATTATTGAAACTTAAAGAGCAACAACTGTGTTATTTGTACCCTTCTAGAATTTTTCCAAAAAACGTGAAGGGAAAATATGCACTTGGCAAGCATATAGGCTAACTGGTCAATTTATTTTAATCTGATCAGTAAAAAGTTTATAAATTCTTAGCATTGGTCCAACAATGCCATATGGTGAATTTACTCGAATAAATTGTTGCTTAAGTGATAAGATAGTACTGACGTCTTAAAGTTGAATTCTGATCAAAAAGTGTTCTCGTCATTCATCTTGGAGGGCCCCGCTCGTCCTCGGCTCCCACCCGTCATTGTCTCTTCATAAGTCGGGAGATCCCTGCATTCCTCATATGTGGGCAGTTTTGCAGCTGGAGCATAAGCTAAAGGTGGATCAGCCAAGGTGTCCCGCGAACAGCTCTCCATGAGCATCTCTTGTGATGTGGTGACCGGCGGCTGTCGGTTTTGCGGCAGGCTGTCCTGCCTGGACCTGGAACACAGCATCCTCTGGATAAAGTAGCCCAGAGCGAAGAGGAGCAGCATGATGAGCACCCCGGAAAGTTTGCGGGTGACCATGGCGATGTTGGAGTAAATCCTGTTCTCATGGGGGTTGCAACAGGGGGCGGACGTGGTGTTTTTGCAGCAGATCTTGTCGTCCCTGCAGATGTCCAGTCCACATCTTCGGATGGAGGAAGAAAGTGAGCGAGTGAGGATGCAAACACTGAACACTATCAGTGCTCCGCATCTGCTGGAAAACATATCTGAGATCGAAACCGAAAAAACTGTCAAGCTTTAAAGGTGTAAGGATTCCCGGATCCAAACACTGAAATAGAGCAATCAATGAGTCACCGCATGTCCAGAGGAAAAACAAAGCATGAAAAAACAAACCAGTTTAAAGCTCCTAAGTTTGCATCATAAATTCCCAACAACCGGGTGTAATTAGCACATTCAGAAAAACAGAAATATTCCAACCAGCCGATCATTAACATTTAATTGAAGTATTTGGCTTTCAGTGTGTCAGCAAGTTGTAAACCCAGTCATATGCCTCACTCCTTTCTCATAGAATAGGCGCGCAAGAAACCTACGAGTAGACTCGTAGAAAGAGACATTATCTCGGAATCCAAAACAGTGGACGGAAGACCAGTCAGTATCCCAGAGTAGTCGTGTGGGATTGTTTCATGGACAGCGTTTAATACGCCCTCCCAGAAGAATCGGTGGGGGTCGGAGGCGGTTCCGGGCGCTGATGTATTTAACTCCAAACAGCTTAAAACTCTTCTCTGGCAAGAGTACAAGGAAGATCCATTTGCAGTAAGGCTTCGTATTCACTCACAGGTCAATCTGGGTCAGCGGAATGCAATGTTGTTGGTCCATTTAGACTGCTCCGTCGATACAAAGCACAAAGTGATGTCCTTTAATTGACAAAAAAAGGGAACAATCAATACTCAATGGACAGTTGTTTAGGCTACAGGAGAACAATAGCACGGCACTAGTCCTTGTGTAACTATAAGCAGCAATAAGCAAGAAAAAGAGCTGGGGCTGTGAGGGGTCGTTTTACTGGCAGGACTGAAGACAGCGTTTGTGTTACATCATAGCCTTTAGCAAAGATAATCAATGAAATGTCTGCATTATTACGTTGTGGGCTGTAATGGCAGGAAGTGGTTCTTAAAAGCATGTCTGAATGTCTTCTAAATTGACAAGAGCCAGTATCATGTTTCTGCAGATGAATCTTTGCTCTTGTCTGAGAGATGCATCGTTTGTTTGCATTACAGACACAATGCATTCTTTTGACTTCCACTTCTCTGTGATTTAAAGAGTCTGAAGATGAAATCTAATGCTAAATAAATTGCTATAGGCATTTACACCAAGGACCATAGACTGGCAGTAGGTTAATGGTATGTAATGCATTTTTGTACAAGGCGATCGGAGGTGTGACAAAAATGTTTGACCTTTAAGCAGTCGATTACTGGTGGTTGTTCATGAGATTTTATAGAATTCTTACAAAACCTTGTGTAAAATTATTTCCACTTTTTTTAACCATCTCTATTCAATTTTTTTCACTACAGTTTTATTTATATTGCGCCAATGCACAACACATATTGTCTCAATGCACTTCACAAATGTTTGGATTGGTGCGGGGTTGTTGGGGAGGTTAGAATAAACTACTGAGTGTTAGAGTTTGGCCATTTTAGAATGGGCTATGTGGGCACTAGGTAAAATAATAAACTGATCAGTTTGTCCATCTAGAGCCCACTGGTGGCCTTTGTTATACTAAAAACCACAAGGATTGAGGGTACCTCTCTGTCAGACTGATTAAAAGAAAACAGTAAAGGAAAGAGGGTGCTTCAAGTCCTCGCTCTTCCACATTCATTCTGATTGAGTACCAGGTGAGCAGAGTAACAGAACATCCCCCATGCCAGGTCCATTGAAACATCAGCTCTGCCCCTACAGGGTCTCATGCTTGCAGCTACGATAGGAATCCAAACCTTTTATACACGCCCTCAAAAAAACTCAGTCCTTTGTCTCCACAACTGGCATTGGGCCTCTGAGGGAAGGGAGCAGATGACAGTCTGTCCAACAGACTTAGATGTTTAAATGGAATGCTCATCTGGATCCAAGCTTGGTCCCGTTCTCAGCATAATGGCTGATAGGTCACCTGCCTATTGTGATCACAGCAGGTTCCCAGATAAGGGTGTGCAGTCTCAGGTTTGCAGAAAAAATGTTTTCAAGATGCAACAGTCAAGAGTGATGCAGACAAACAGGTGATATCACAAAGGAATATCAGTCACACTTGACCATTTAAGCAGGCTGGCTGACTTCAACTGCTCATTTTGAGTGAGCTTTGGACATCGCACTTGTACTGATTCTTTTCCTTTTTGTTAACTACATCTATTCTCCCAACTTTCTGCCATCTGTGATGCATTTCAGGATACGCCACAAATGAGGTAGCATGGATTTTAAACTCTTGTGCTAGCAAACACTCAATTTTCCAGTCTGGACTTGGAAACTGTCACTCCGACTTAACTTTAAAGAAAAGCCAAGCAATGCATCATATTCGATAGTAACCAAAAGCTACTCCTCTCAATATAAATAGCTAAGTAGCCACAGGGCTTCCAGTGCCAACTGTTCACCAAGTAGTGTCAGAAGCCACATGTAAGCAATACAGGTGAACATCCATTTTCTTAATGCCATTTTGACAAAACGTCAGAAACATGGGATGCATCTACTCTTCTAGAGTAATCCAAATTACATTTTACTGCCATTAGATATGGAGAAATAAGATAGCAGTTTTTCGATAAACATCTTCTTGCTGCCCATTCCTCTCCCTCAGAAAAAAATCTTTTTTCCTTTGTGTCAGGATTCTGGCCCAGGTGACACACTGTGGGACCAAATGCTCTGTAAGCACCGCTACTCAAGCAAAAACCTAGTTGCTCTCTGCCTCCTCCACACCTTGGTGGATCATATCCACAGCCTTTTGTGCATTAAACCTTGGTGTCCTCACCCCAGTCAAGAACAGCAGCTCAGGTGCCTTTAAAATCTCTGAAGCATCACTACAAAAGTGTTTAAATAGTCCCATTAATGCATTTTGGGTCACGTTAGGAACAATCCTCAATTTCAGGCTTCAAGAATGACATTTTAACTGCTGTCAAATGTTGAAACAATATGCAAGGATTTAACAGAAAAGTTCAAGTTGATGGACAAAGTTCGAAGGGAGAACTTTATTACAAGTCATTTGAGGGATGGGATCAATATTGGCATTTGCATATTTTGTGGTTTTGTCCAAAAATCATTTCATTCACACTCCTGTCAGGTCTCCCCAGTCTCAGAGGGTCTTCGCCGTTTGTTGATACACCTCTTGAGAATCTGATGATTTTCTGGGCAACATGACAAGAAGAGGTCCAAGGTTGGCAATTATGTCTGTAAAAACAAATAGTGTCATTTAAAAAAGTATTCTTATTGGCTTTACCAAGTGGTTTGAAGCAATAAATGATTTATCTAGTAAGATTTAAAAAGTCAGGATATTCATATGACAATCTTTGGAAAAAAAATAAAAATGTCACCAAGTAGCAATTCAATGTACTCACGCTGTTTGTAGTCAATGTTTCTCTGTTGCCTCTTGTACATTCCTGGATGGAAGTGGAAGTAATTGGCTGGATGATGTTCAGCTTTACTCTGGAATAAACTTTCTGGTGTAGTCATGGTGGGTCTTGCTTTGGTGCTGGTAATGGTTTTGAGGGGTACTGTGGTTTGAGGTTTCTCAAAACAGTAAGAGACATCACAGCTTCTACATGCCTGGTCATTTCCATCCACTGACTTCCATCTGGAGAAGAGATAAAGTCTTAAATGCAACTAGTGTACAAAATGGATATCAAAATACTTGGTAATATATTGTAAGTACTTTATTACAAGGCAGAAAAAAATAAATACTCAAATGGGTAGATGATGCAGTACTGATATTTTTGTAGTAATAATTGTGTATTGTAGAAAAAAACCTGATAAATTACCGGTTTCCGATTAAAGAGCATGCCCGGTTTTGAGAGTTGACAGCCAGTGTGACAGGAACAGCTTTCACAGAGCAGGTTATGTAAATCTGTGGAAGAGAAGTGTTTGTATGACCTGGTCAAAACTAAAGATGCAAATTAGCCAACTCTGCTCATACCAAATATACCGATACTTTCCCAGTTAACTTTATCTCATACTCGAGGCCAGTATAGACTGGATCATTAACCCCGTTCAGTAGAGTAAATTACCTTCTCTTTGCCCCCTCATTTAAGGAAAATAAACACCTTCAAAAATTAACGTCAAGATAAAAAAAAAGAAAAATGTATATGTACACACACACAAAACTGTAGACTTCTTCCGACTTTACTAAACGTGGCTTGTCTGCTCCAGTACCTACTGGCCAAATTTGACCTCATCTGCATGGCCTTAGGCAGAGGAAACAAATTTTAAACCATAACCATGCATAGAACATGCAGCCAACATAATAGATCCTCACTCAAAATTACTTTAATAGTAGAATATGCAATGGATAAAACGATTTAAACAAATGATGAAACATCTGAACTCAGAACAAATGCCTCTGTTTTTTAAAATTTTTTTTTTAGAAGTTTAATTCAAAAACTGAAACTGATTAATTACACACACACTCATCTCATACATTTCAAGCAATTTTTACAGTTACTTCTGATGATTATGGCTTACAGCTAAATGAAAACTTCAAATTCACCTTCTCAAAACTAGAATGTTAGGACTAAAAGGCTTCTTATAACAAAATAACATATGGAAAATTTTATCCATGCACTATACAGTATATTCTCTCTCAAGTTTGCTTGGGGCTGCTTTTACATCAATTACTGCAATAAAAACATGGCATGAAAGCGATGAGCCTGTAGCTCTACTGAGGTGTTAGGGAAGCTTTACTAGAGCATTTCAGCTATTCCATATTTGGTCTGGTGTCTCATCTTCCCATTTAACAATACTCCATAGTTTCTCTCTATGGGGTTTAGGTCCGGCCAGCTGGCTGGACAATCGAGCAGTGATGCCAGTCATCAAATTAGGTATTTGTACTTTTGGCAATGTGGATAGTTGCCAAGTTCTGCTGGGGGAAAAAAACAAGTCAGCATGGCCAAACAGATGCAGATGAGATGGCTCCTCAAATCATGGATTGTCAAATTTACTCATCTGAATACAGAACTTTGCACCATTGAGCAACAGTCCAGTCCTTTTTCTTCTGTGACAGTTGAAGATCTTTCCTGGATACGTCTATGGTGGAACCTGTTGCATCGACTCCCTACGCGACACACGCCATGTGAATCTTCCTCAAACTCTTGAACGGGGTTCACTCCACAATTTATTTCAAAATTTTGTAATCCTTTTTGCTTGCACACCTTTATCTAACAAATGTTTGCCTTCCACTTAACTAAGATGCATTGATACAGCACCATGAACAGTCAGCTTCTTTTGCAGTGGCCATTTGTCACTTACCACCTTGTTGAGGTTTGTCAATGAGCATCTGCTGTACAGCTCAGTCTTCCCCCATGATTATGCAGGCCATAAGACATTTTGTATCCAATTCTAAATTAATTTACCAATGTACAGAGAAGCATCTAGTTTGGTAGATATTTACATCGGCCTCACCAATTTGTGTCTGCGGAATACTAAGCAAATCACAAACCTCGTTACTGGGTTCCTGGTGGAACCTGAAGGCCACTAGCTGGAATCTCAGCTTGTGCTCCTCAACTCTTGGCAAGAAAAGAGAGTTGGAGTTTGTCAGGTAAGCATCAACAAGACATCTGTTGGGGCAGAAATGGATATAAAGTTTGTTAACTTACAAAAAAAAAAAAGGGGGGCATTTTTTTCATGCTGCATCATTAGAAAGTGCCACAGCTCACCCATAATTCTCAATGAAGTCGTATCTTAAAGGGGCTTCTGTGTCAGGAGTTGCTGTGGCAACACAGTGGTCAACATAAATTCGAAGAGGCATGTGGTGACCCATAACAATAGATACTTCAAAGTTAATCGGATCACCCACAAAAAATGTGTAAGATCTTCTCTCGAACTGCCAATCATCTGCAAAGACAATAAAAGACCGTATTTTTCCCCAACACGTCCTTATCAACGTATCCCATGGTCCATAAAAAGATATAATTTATTCAATACCAGTCATGATTTGCAGGTTGAAGGCTGTCTGATCATCTACAGAATCTATGGACACAAAAGGAACCCAGGTGGGATACAAGGAAAGGCCATCCACAGTGTACCTCCTGAAACCAGACAATATGGTTTTAAAAATCCAATAGGCCTCATGCAAACTGTACTAGAACATAATATGGGTTCTGCAACACATGTGCCAACTATTCTAAGCAGGAGTCACCTGTCATAATGACATTCAACTGGTACAGCTGCTACATCCAGTCTGAGCAATCCATCTAATGAAGGTTTAGGTGAGTAGTTCAGAACATTGGAATAGATGATCTTGTCTTCTGTTGACTGGTGAATAAAAAAAAAAAAAAAAAAATACACCTGCGTTTAAACCTGAGCTGGATCGTTCCATACTAAAGATTTGTGAAACATTTTAATATATGCTTAACAATAAGCATTTATATATTTTTTTCAGATTAGGGACACCACAGATTACATTAATGGTCAAATAAAATCTGGACTGAATCACTTTACAATGAACACAGATTTCTTACTTCCGCAAAATATGTAATGTTTTCAGTAGAGTTTGTGTGTGCTTGTAGTTTTAGGTTTTTCTTTTTTCTTAACCAAATGTGTCCTAGTCCAAGTAAGAATCCATTAAATTTTGGTGGTGATCCACATGCAGGATTTATTTTCTATCGTGTCAGTGACCCTACTTTGGGTGGTGGAGGTATACTGTCTTGTTTTAATTCGCAAGTCCTTAAATTCATTTGTAGAAGATAAACCCAGATAAAGTGTATCAAGCTTAGAAGGACTGAATCGCCCAGGGTATCATTCACACAAAAAACTACGCTGCTTGGAAGGCCACATTTTCATTAGGTATGGAACAGTGCTTACATAGAGTTTGGTCCCACAGTCTGTCAACCGGGCCAGAATGGTGAACTCCTCCTCTCCTGACTGGACCGCCCCGCATTCAGTCCCTTCGCTCAGAGAGTTTGAGCCCAGTTGAAGATGTGCAACGTCCACCTTTAGGCCTGCATCAAACATGTCTGCCTGCACCACAACCTCCATAAAATCCGGGAGGCACTTTACCACGACTGGTCGAGGCCGAACACTGAGCTCCGCGCTTTGCTGCTGCTTCATGGCCGACAGCTGAGGCTGAACTCCTCCGTATGCTCTGACCAAAGCTTGTGGGTTTGTTGCTCTAGAACCCCGGCTGTAATCCAGTCGACCTTTTGTTACAGTGGAAAGTGAGTAAAAGATGATGAGCCACCAGGACACGATTTGTCGCAGGTTGTGGTCCATTCTCAGACACGTTTGGAAGAGACTGGGTCCAGAACCCACTGAAGATATGGCTGCAGCTGCAGGTGATTAAGGCTCCTTAGAATCACCTGGTGAGGAATATTTATAACCGCTGCCAGCTGTGAATGAACATGTTTATTACTTACTTTGCGGTGAATAAAGCTTCTTAGTGTATTCAGTTTTTATTTTCTTTGTTTCTTTTGCATAAAATAATTATTAATTTGTTGGAATGTAGTCACACTATTAGTCATAAATGCTGTACGCTTAATTGTCCACTAGATGGCGATAAAGCTCATTTTCCGAGCTTCCAGAATGCCTTAACACTCCCAAGCCACACCAATTGTGCTTTACAGGCACAATTGGTGTGGCTTGGGAGTGTTAAGTACTCATTGTAGTTAACCAAAATACCATCAGTTTGTTACATAACTTACCCTCTGACTTTAAGGGTTATGTTAACATATGTAAAATTAGCTCAAAAGTTATGACATTTATGTTTGGTTGATTATATCTTTGTTTATTACAGCTTCTTGGCAATAAATCTTATACTGTTGGAAAACTGGTTTGTTTTTTCTTAAATGTGGCCATTTCTGTAATGAAAATGCATTTTTGGGTTATACTGCAGAGTTGAGTGTGCGGGTTACCAAATCCTCCCTAACAGCTTATTCGACTATTGACTTGTTTGTTGTCGTTATTTGGACTTAATAATAGAAGTCTGAAGTAACAAGAAATATTGGTAGTTTAAAAATCAGCTGTGGGACCCCAGTGCATGGGAGAACTGCACACATCCACAACATTGTTGGTATGTAAACATACTTTTATGGGACATCTTCAAAAATGCAAAGTTTTTTTGCTCAACAATTTATTTATATTTTCACAACTTTTATGAATCCCTAGTCATTTTGAGGTTTGAACTCCTGTGCGGATGAAGCAAGTAAAGGTGCCACTGTGGACCCTGGTAATTTTTTACTTTTTTCAGAACTAATTTGTGTGAGAACATGATGGTAATGATTGATATAATAACACCTTAATTTTTGGTTGGTGGAAGGTAGTGGGTATCTGTAAGTCACATAAATGAAGTCTAAGCAGTCATGGATTAGAGTCACTTCTGTCAGTGCACCCCAGGGCAGCTGTGGCTACATTGTAGCTTATCACTGTCAGTGTGTGAATGTGTGTATGAATGGGTACACACACATAAAGGACATCCTTCAATCAAACGAGGTGTGAAAATTTTGACAGGTGGGCGGGACTTCCGGTGGCTGGGACATCCTAGGGCGGGACTTCCGGTGGCTGGGGCTTCCTGTGACGTAACCGGATATCATCATTAATCGGATGTTGTCATTAACCGGAAGTTGTCATTACAAGGAAGCGAATCTTTCTAATTGGATGTTTTTTGATGTTTTTTACATCTAAAAACAAAACATGTAGTTTCTCCACTTTAAAAGGTCACTCAATTTAATGCAGGCACATCACACGAAATTCTGATAAGAAGAGAGAACCTGACAGATTGTAAATTCATTTTGTTTTAACACAGGGGGTTATTTAGATGCTATTTAGAAAAGAAGGATGAATTGGCTTCTGTTGTAGAGATGATCTAAAACAGAGAAACCAATGAACTGAAAAAAAAAAATGTTATGAGTGCTCAGCATCCTGTTTCCAAATTAGAAATGGATTCTACAGCTAAAAGACTTTGTTTGGAATCATGAGAGACTCCATTTGGTAAAATGGATGATAATTTTACTTACCTTAAGCTTTTCTTTTTTTTCATCTTAGAGATCTTGATGATTTAGAGAAAACAGTTTTCTCCTCATTCCACATGGGAGCCAGAGGTTGTAACCAGTATGTCTATGTAAAACGTAACAAGAAACTGAAAAAATAAAAACTAAAGGTTATAAAATCCTCAGACATGTCACTGTTTATTGAATTAAAGCAGACAACTTGTGTATTGTCTCAGACAGTCTTCACACCAACTGTAGTCAAAAGTAATCAAGACGAAAATGGCACTTTCATGGCTATAAGTCTGGAGCATTGTCTGACAATACACATCCACTGTTTAATGAATTAATGCGTCTGCGCTGTTGCTGAGGTGTCTCAGGGGGGGTATGGCCAAGGGGCGTAACTAAGCGCGCTAATAGGATTTTGTCATTAGGGGCGAATCTAGAATCAACAAATTAAAAAACAGAGGGGCGTTCTTCATTGTTTGTTTTAAATACTAGCGGAAAATGCAACAATTTACTTGCAGCATTCGCTGGAAAAGAACGCTTGTTGAACAATGGTTAGAGTTAAGAGAGTTTTTCATCAAACCGGGGAGAAAAGCAAGATGTGCCAAGATGATGAACAACCATCTACATCATCTATTTCCTCGTCTGAGATATCTATCGGAATTCCTATCGTAACATACTCTGCAGATGATGATTCAACTTCACCAACAACAATGGATGAAAAACAGGCCTCAGGTCAGCTAAGACGTACATCTCTTCTGTGTGAAACCCCAGTAACCGTCTACAGGCATACGCGCCGTGAAATGGATGCCCCGAAGAAATCAACATATTACCTATGCAAGGTACAAAGGCCTCCGTTCGACACTCTGCAGGAAGAGTGGTCTTTGGAACAATATGGACTGAGCGGTAGCTGGGGGTATATTTTCATGTACGAAATAGGAGAGCTCTGCCTGTATCAATTGGATCAAGATGAGGTATTTAATGGATCATTTGCTCTGTGTACTCTCACCCACAACGACTGGGCTGTGTTACGGCTGGCAATCCCACACCTTAACGAGAACCCTGAATCAGTCTCAGTGTACGAAAGGGAGGATGAAGATGAAAGCTCTCCTCGACCAGCAAAAAGGATGAGAATGTGTCCTTCTGATGTCGAAATAGCTGCGAGAGAACCTTTCTTTAGTGCAGTGTGGGGGTCAAAAACCACAGCAAATGGCCGCTGGTCTTTTCAGGCAAGCAAACGCAAGAATAACCAGACGACCCCCTCAGATCTGTTTGTGTTGGAGGCATTCAATCAGAACTGCGGTGTATTCAAGACTGTGCTGGCTCTACCGTATGATGCTTGGGTTGAGAAGATGAATGAAATTGGACAGCGTCTTCCCAACCTTTTCGAAAACTCATGCTGCTGGATTGATGTTATGTCAGTGAAAAGAATCCTGACGTTCCCTGTTGTGGATCTAAAGCCCACCCTCTTTTGAGAACCCACCCTCTTTTGAGGACCCACTCCCCTTCTTCAGGACCCTCCCACCTTCCTGCGCTATATATCAGGGTCTAACTGCGAGCTCACAGACTCTTCTTCTTCATAACGGCGGGCTGCAGACCTTGAGAATGTACGGGAAAACACCATACTGGGACCTCTACAGCCAGCAAGAAGAGACTGTCTTCTCTCCTGATCATGATGATAAAAGCTTCAACACCGGGCCATATCATCCACCTTCTCCAGACCTCTACTCACCAGCCGCCTCATCGTCGCAGCTCTTTGAGTCCCTATTCAGTTCAGGGACACCAACAGGATATAACCTCAGATCGTATCATCCGCCTTCACCCGGCCTCTATTCACCACTATGCGTGGCTGAGTCTGCACACACAGATATCCAACCTTGGATACAGTTGGTGTGAAGACTGTCTGAGACAATACACAAGTTGTCTGCTTTAATTCAATAAACAGTGACATGTCTGAGGATTTTATAACCTTTAGTTTTTATTTTTTCAGTTTCTTGTTACGTTTTACATAGACATACTGGTTACAACCTCTGGCTCCCATGTGGAATGAGGAGAAAACTGTTTTCTCTAAATCATCAAGATCTCTAAGATGAAAAAAAAGAAAAGCTTAAGGTAAGTAAAATTATCATCCATTTTACCAAATGGAGTCTCTCATGATTCCAAACAAAGTCTTTTAGCTGTAGAATCCATTTCTAATTTGGAAACAGGATGCTGAGCACTCATAACATTTTTTTTTTCAGTTCATTGGTTTCTCTGTTTTAGATCATCTCTACAACAGAAGCCAATTCATCCTTCTTTTCTAAATAGCATCTAAATAACCCCCTGTGTTAAAACAAAATGAATTTACAATCTGTCAGGTTCTCTCTTATCAGAATTTCGTGTGATGTGCCTGCATTAAATTGAGTGACCTTTTAAAGTGGAGAAACTACATGTTTTGTTTTTAGATGTAAAAAACATCTAAAAAACATCCAATTAGAAAGATTCGCTTCCTTGTAATGACAACTTCCGGCTAATGACAACATCCGATTAATGATGATATCCGGTTACGTCACAGGAAGCCCCAGCCACCGGAAGTCCCGCCCTAGGATGTCCCAGCCACCGGAAGTCCCGCCCACCTGTCAACATTTTCACACCTCGTTTGATTGAAGGATGTCCTTTATGTGTGTATGGGTGAATGACTGATTGTTGTGTAAAAGCGCTTTGGGGTCTCTGGGGACTTGATAAAGCGGCGTACAAGTTCAGTGCCATTTACTATTTAACCATTTTACAGTCCACATCGAGTTGCAAGTTCTCTGTGATTTGAGTTTTAATCAAAAGGTTCCTATACTGACAAGTGAAAAACCCACATTTGTCAAGAGTTCACTACTTCATTAGTTTCGGTTTCTCACAAAAACATTTCAGAAGAACTGCTAAAGAACCTAATAAATGTTTAGATTTTGACAATAAATATTCTCAAAAAATTTGTTTTGGTAGAAAATCTGTAAAACTAGTAATTTCATTAAAATAAAGCATTACTGTTTAATGCTGGCATTGTAAGATATGGTATTCCATTGTAATTTAATACTGGCATAATTAAACTGTTTTCTTCTACTTTTGGTGGTTTCACTACACATATTTCATGAGACCGTAAGGATATGATAGGTTAGATAGAAACAAATATTCTTTACAATTAAGATTAACATGTATGAGTATATGGGACTCAGTAATAGACAGATTGTAGAATTATTCTTTTTACTTAAATAAAATGGTAGTGTCGAGGTTTATAAAAGTAAGATTTATTGTAAAGATTTTGTTAGATTAAAATAAAAAAAATGTTATGCTAATAAAAACCTATAAAATATAATCATGCATTATAACAGCAAATGAAATCTCCAAACATTCCAATAGGTACAAAAGAAAGACTTTCTGGTTTTATAATTAAATTACATGGGATTTAAGGTATATTTCTTGCATTTATATAATGATTGTTTAAGCTTTTTCTTTAAAAATCAAAACAAGAAATGTTTTGTTTGTTATTATAATTAGTTTATAACATCTAGATATAACTTTTCAACTCCATGATTTCTGGCTTTTGCCCAGAAATATATACTAAATCAGATAAGTGTAATTGTTAAAGTGTAACGTGTTCATTTACAATAATATATTCATTCAGATGTTCTGTACTTGGTGGATTTTTTTCCCTATTGCCATGCTCTCAGAGATTACATCACAGGTCTCAACCTCAGCAACCACAACTATCAGTGGTGTTTGTTCACACGACAAGGAAACAATACAAACTAAAACTGACAAAACAAAACCAACTATTGACTTTCGGTACTGTTTTATGAATAACAAGTTGCAGACTAGCTGCACATTCGAAAAACTCTTTCATATAACCAACCTCAGTCACTCCCAAGGTTTGCCTCTGAAGGATTCTTATGAGTGGGATTTTGGATCTTCCACTTAACAATCAAGGTGGTGATTACAGGAATATACTTTCACATGTATTTTATCATGTATTTCTATGGCCACAAAATGAACAGCTGAGTTGGAACTGACAAGTGGCACAAACAAATGATAGTTAATGTTTGTAAAAAGCACTATTAATTCTGAAATTATTCATTATTCGTAGCTTAATCCTAATCTTAATCTTATTTAATCTTATGAGTGGAAAAAAGCAGCATGCAGAAAAAATGTTGGTTTTAGAATAAAATGAAATACATCAAAATTAGAAGTCAGAAAATCAACATGAGGTCAATGTAATAGAAATACTTTGACAAAATGTATATTTCTAAAGATCATTTGGATGTAAAATATAAAATGTATCCTTTTATAAAGTTCATAAAAATGTGCCATTTGTTTTTATCTTTGCCCTAAATTTTTTAAACCATTAAAGAAAAATAAAGCTTAACAACCTTATTCTTTAAGAGGCAAATTCATTTAGATGTTGTTGATAGTATTGAAACATGTTTAAAGTATTTTAAAGAAATAATATTAGCAGATTTTCTGATGCTGGGCTTTGAGGTTTAATAAATTATGTTTTCTTAAAGATGGAGGAATGAATAATACTGCAAGCACTACCAAAATAACAATTCTGAAATTGTTAGAAATTTGAAATGTATTTTTGAAACTTATACTGCAATAAACTGCAGCAGAATATTAAAACCAATGACTTTCAGTAGTGTTTTCATAAAAATAAAACTTTTTCTCCATTTTGGCTTTGTTAAAACTGAAATTAGCATATCTGTAATAAAGCTCTGAAATACAGGAAAAAAAAAACATACATTTTAAAATTTTTTCATCAATGTTGTGTGATCACATGTAGAGACATATAAATACAAGTAAAAAAAAAAAAAAGTTAAGTGTGATGAAAAGAAAAAGCACAGGTGAAAACAGCTACAACAAAATGCTTGACATGGGAAAACATGTTGAGAACATTTCTAAGTTCTTTGATAACAATAGAAACCATAACAAAGTTCGCTGAATGTTGTACAGCTGAAAAATGTAAGACTTTTAAAGGATTTCTCTCCCAATTAATAGATGAACCAAGCTGAAGAATTTTTTGCTTATTAATAAATGAGTAGATAAATTCTGAAATGGTGCTATTTTTGTTTCATTTATGTAAGAAACAATATACAGTGGGGAGAATAAGTATTTGATACTTATAACCCTAACCCTATTTTGCAGGTTTTCCCATTTGCAAAGCAATTAATTACTTAAAAATCACACAATGTGATTTTCTGGATTTTTGTTTTAGACTCTCACTCACAGTTGAAGAGTACCTATGATAAAAATGAAAGACTTCTACATGCTTTGCAAGTGGAAAAACTTGCAGCATATATCATACTTTTTAAAACAAATATTAAATTACATTGAGATATATTATTTTTATTTGGTCACAGTTGGTCATGATTATGTCTTAGACTCATTTATATGTATAACTGCATAAGATTCAACCCTGCATGATAATGAAACATTTCTCGGTAACAAATAAAATACTTAATTTTAACAAATAAAATTGTAATTTAAGTGTACTAATTAGTGATTGCAGGTTTAACAGGCTACACACACATACAGGAATATAAAATACAACATTTTAAAAAAAATTAACCCTATAAGCACATTTTCCTTAACCCAAGCTAAGAGATTAGAGACATTTGAGCTTTTGTGGTGGGTTTAAATGGTTTCTAAACAGACAGCCTGCCTCAGTTTCATTCATAAACATGGTCAGATTTCTCTATACAGGAGTGATCCACAAAGTCTGCAACCTTCTCTGAGGTAATAACATCATAGGTCTCTCTCAGCCTCAGCAGCCACAAAGAAGCCAAATATTTACTTTCAGTACGCTTTTTTCATTAACAGGCAGTGGTTTACCTGCACTTTCGAAAAATCATTCATTTAACTGACCTACGCCCACGGCTGACAGTTCATGGTGTTTATTCAGAGACTCATCAGGATTTGAATGACTGGGTTTGTGAGGTGATGTCATTATGTTCTGAGAAACTGATACTTATGTTGACACATCATTCGTGCTTCTTAGCATTAATTTCTTAAGGAAAGAATGTAGACTCTGCAAGGACTGGTGTCAAGTCTTGGTACCAGTCAAAACCAAACAAAATCAAGAGAAATCTAAATTCTTTGTTATAAGACAAATTTAATCTGAGCCCAAAACCTGACTTTCAATACCTTTCTATATAAGCTATGACAATCCCGATGATGATGAGGGTGGTTACCATTACACTGAACTTTCCAAATTACTACAAACAGCATCATGAAGACGAAGAATCATCCCGGCTTTAAACAGTGCAGTGTTCAATGCATCATTCAGAAATGGAAACCGGATGGCACAACTGCAAACCTGTGAAGACATGGCCTTCCACCTTAACTTGGAAAGAGTGGCATTAATCACAGAAGCAGAAAAGAGGTTCATGATAAGTCTGGAGGACCTGCAGACATCCACACCTGAGAGCTGAGAGCTGTCGATATGACAGCTATTATTGGGAAACCTTACAAATCTGGGCTAAATGGACAAAGCAAACATTTAAAACAAGATGCTCTGGTCAAATTAAACCAAATTTATTTATTTTTTGCCTACATCCAATATACATCCAAAAAATAACATCTCCCTAAAAACACCATCCCTATTGTGTATCATGGTGGTCGCAGCATCACGCTGTCGAGATGCTTTTCTACAGCAGGGACAGGGAAGATGGTTAGCAGTGATGGGAATATGGATGAAGATAAATACAGGACAATCCTGGAAGAAAACCTTTTAGAGGCTTCAAAAGACTTGGGGCAGAGGTTATCCTTCCAGCAGGACACTGACCCTATAGACAGAGCTAGAGCTGCAATGTGGTGGTTCAGATCAAAGCATCATAATGTGTTGGAATGGCCCAGTCAAAGCCCATGCCTAAATCCAATCACAAATCTCTTGCAGGACTTGAAAAATGATGTTCACATATATTATATTGCCAAAAGTATTTGTCTGTCTACTTTTACATGTACATGAACTTTTATGACATCCTATTCCTGATCAATGGGGTCCAATTTGTTGAGGGACCCACCACTGCCAGCAATAGCAACTTTTACTATTCTGTAAACATCCTCCACAAGGTTTAGGGGTGTGTTCATAGTGAGATGAGAAAACCAGGATTACAGCCTCCACTCTGATTCATCCCCAAGGTGTTCAAGAAGGTTGAGATCAAGACTCGATGCAGGCTAGTCAAGTTTCTCCACGCCAAACTTTATACACCTGCAACTATGGAAGTGATTGGAACACCAGAATTCATTGATATGGTGGTGTGATCCAATACTTTTGGCAATACAGGTCCTTCTCAAAATATTAGCATATTGTGATAAAGTTCATTATTTTCTATAATGTAATGATGAAAATTTAACATTCATATATTTTAGATTCATTGCACACTAACTGAAATATTTTAGGTCTTTTATTGTCTTAATACGGATGATTTTGGCATACAGCTCATGAAAACCCAAAATTCCTATCTCACAAAATTAGCATATTTCATCCGACCAATAAAAAAAAGTGTTTTTAATACAAAAAACGTCAACCTTCAAATAATCATGTACAGTTATGCACTCAATACTTGGTCGGGAATCCTTTTGCAGAAATGACTGCTTCAATGCGGCGTGGCATGGAGGCAATCAGCCTGTGGCACGAAAGTCTTATGGAGGCCCAGGATGCTTCGATAGCGGCCTTTAGCTCATCCAGAGTGTTGGGTCTTGAGTCTCTCAACGTTCTCTTCACAATATCCCACAGATTCTCTATGGGGTTCAGGTCAGGAGAGTTGGCAGGCCAATTGAGCACAGTGATACCATGGTCAGTAAACCATTTACCAGTGGTTTTGGCACTGTGAGCAGGTGCCAGGTCGTGCTGAAAAATGAAATCTTCATCTCTATAAAGCTTTTCAGCAGATGGAAGCATGAAGTGCTCCAAAATCTCCTGATAGCTAGCTGCATTGACCCTGCCCTTGATAAAACACAGTTGGACCAACACCAGCAGCTGACACAGCACCCCAGACCATCACTGACTGTGGGTACTTGACACTGGACTTCTGGCATTTTGGCATTTCCTTCTCTCCAGTCTTCCTCCAGACTCTGGCACCTTGATTTCCGAATGACATGCAGAATTTGCTTTCATCCGAAAAAAGTACTTTGGACCACTGAGCAACAGTCCAGTGCTGCTTCTCTGTAGCCCAGGTCTGGGGAATGCGGCACCTGTAGCCCATTTCCTGCACACGCCTGTGCACGGTGGCTCTGGATGTTTCTACTCCAGACTCAGTCCACTGCTTCCGCAGGTCCCCCAAGGTCTGGAATCGGCCCTTCTCCACAATCTTCCTCAGGGTCCGGTCACCTCTTCTCATTGTGCAGCGTTTTCTGCCACACTTTTTCCTTCCCACAGACGTCCCACTGAGGTGCCTTGATACAGCACTCTGGGAACAACCTATTCGTTCAGAAATTTCTTTCTGTGTCTTACCCTCTTGCTTGAGGGTGTCAATAGTGGCCTTCTGGACAGCAGTCAGGTCGGCAGTCTTACCCATGATTGGGGTTTTGAGTGATGAACCAGGCTGAGAGTTTTAAAGGCCTCAGGAATCTTTTGCAGGTGTTTAGAGTTAACTCGTTGATTCAGATGATTAGGTTTATAGCTCGTTTAGAGACCCTTTTAATGATATGCTAATTTTGTGAGATAGGAATTTTAGGTTTTCATGAGCTGTATGCCAAAATCATCCGTATTAAGACAATAAAAGACCTGAAATATTTCAGTTAGTGTGCAATGAATCTAAAATATATGAATGTTAAATTTTCATCATGACATTATGGAAAATAATGAACTTTATCACAATATGCTAATTTTTTGAGAAGGACCTGTATAGTGGATGAGTTCTATTCAACCTTACTGAGTATGAGCTATTTTGCAAAGAATGGTCATAAACCTTAGTCACTTAGTGTGCAGACTCTTACAGCTGTAATTAAAAAGAAGCATTTAGGTTTGTGGTTGCAAATGTGAGAAAAGGTGAAAACTTTCAAGGGAAATGAACACTTTTGCATGCCACTTTATAGTTTGTAAATCCCAGTAACTGAAATGAATCAGCAGGGTTTTAAATGTAACTGCCGGTCTTGATACCTATTTGAATCATCATATTTTTTAAGTAGAAAATGGTGTAAATCAATGACAAGTAGAGGACAAAACAGTAGGCATTATGCAGCAAAAATGTTTATTTAGAACCAAGTAACCAACATTAACATAAATAGTTAAAATAAATAGTCCTGAATAGAAAAACATGTAAATATCACATGTTCCATAAATATTCTTTATATAAGTACACTTTTACACATCATCTGGATGTTACATAGAAGCATCACAGTCTAATCAAGATAATAAATATGTTCAATATAGAAAAATATATATTCAGTGTTTCTCTTGGCTGGATTTAAAAATAATGTAACATTCGTGTAGTTTATGCGATTGACAAGTGGTTCCTTGTTGCCTGTTTGTTCCCTTACAGGTCGATGAGGATTTAGTTAGTGTGTTCACCGAGGTCCATGTAGCTGATGGCACGGTTGATGGTGATGGCGCGGACCTGGAAGCCTTTCATGACTTTGCAAAGGCTCAGTCTTTCATCAAAGTGGTTGGAAACTTTCACAAGGGCCTTGAAGAAATACAGAGCCATCATTAAGGTTTTATGGAAATATCTGGAAAATATGTGCTCTGGTTTATCAAAAATATATTTCTTTGTTACTTTTTGACAGAAAAGCTAAGACATCTTACCTCATTTGAGGTTAAATGTGTTGGCAAAGACGGCGTAAAGCAATTCTGTTGATTACAAAAGAAAATCACTTCAGTTTTTCAGTAACATTTTTATAATTTATAGTAACAATCAAAATTTTTAATGTGTAAAAAAAGTACACGTTTTTACTGTAAAGCTTACAAAAGCACCAAGTATCAGTTCAGAAAGAGCTGGTGACAATTTTGACTAACCTTCATGAGCTCTCTGAGGCTGTAGAGAACAGAAGAATCAAGTAATGTGTAAGGATCTGGCTGAGCGGAGAGAAATTTGTAGTAGTGGCTCAGATCCCTTCTGATGTCCATAATACATGACTCCTACACAGAAAAACAGCAACCATATCAATCAGACACAAAAGAAGTGACGAGAAAGAGTCTCAGATTTTATTTCCAGTAAAAAAGAGATTTAAATGGATGATAAAACTGAGTAAGGTAATTATTTTTATTTGTGTAACATAGAGCGGCCTACCTGATCAAAAACTGATGTAGTTATTCCAGAGCATGTTGAACCCTGTGGAACGGTTTATAAAAACCCATTAATACAGCTGCTATAAGAAGTTAATATGTAGAACAGTTTTCTTTTTTTTTTCTATTGAATAAATTCTTTGAAATTCAAAATACTGTCATGATATGTGAATATTTTGCCTGTACCTGTGGCGAACACACAGTCGGCGTTCTGGTCTCCAAGTTCAGCTCCATGTTCTGACTTGTGCAGTTGATCCCACTGAACAGCTTTGGCTGTTAGAAGGACAGATATTTAATACCCAAGTACAGTGGAGACAATGTAGAATCCAACCTTCACCGAGTCACCTACCTGCGTTAGAGCATTGGCGATGTTTTCTAGAAGCATCCGTGCATAAAAAACACAAGAGTTGTTCATCTGTCCTTTGTCCGTCACTGGCAGCGACCGGCTGACCACCCATACAGGGCAGCTGAGTGCCAAGAGCAGCAGCACTGGAGTAAAGTCTGGAAATAACACAGAGAAATGTTAAAAACTCTCATCTTCTAATTATTTTCTTGCTGAGATCCACAGTGAAGTCACATTATACTCACAGAGCTTCATGAGTGTCATCCTGGACTTGGGTGAAATTCTTTGAGTGGATCTGTCTCAACTCAGGCATCCTCAAGGGTTTTATACG
Organism: Girardinichthys multiradiatus; assembly: GCF_021462225.1. Classification (NCBI taxonomy): domain Eukaryota; kingdom Metazoa; phylum Chordata; class Actinopteri; order Cyprinodontiformes; family Goodeidae; genus Girardinichthys; species Girardinichthys multiradiatus. The sequence continues at coordinate 22,556,573 of NC_061799.1, forward strand.
CCAAGTGATGCAGGGATTTTTTTTTGATAAAAAAAAAAAAAAACAACTGCAAACTGAAAGTGCCCACATCAAGGTTGTGTAATTTCCTTTTCCCCCTATACGTTGATAAATGCTTTGGTGAAACTGGAAATAACATCAACAATGGATAAGACGCCTATTTTGAGGTTACCCTTTGTGTAGCTCTGCATTAATGATTGTGAAATGTATTGTCTTACATGCTATTTTCATCTTGCACAGTCAGGCTGGTTGTCAGGAAAAGGGCTCCATTCAATATTTCCCAAAGCACAAAAAAAAAAAAAAGAGTCAAAAGGTAAAGTAAACTTTGATGTTAAAGAAATTGTATAACTATATTTACATAAAAAAAACATGCCATTTTTATATGAATATTAAATCATACAATGTTTGATAGTGGTATTCAATGTAATGTTTCAGCATTTTTATTTAATGTGGCTACATATGATAATTTGTTGTATACATTTTTGAGTTTTCTTTTATTTTCATTGAAGTCATCTGAGCACAGCTAGTGAAAAATAATGTGAAGCCTTAAGCAAAACATTAGTTTAGGCCCAAATTCCAGGTTATATTATTTATTAAACAAAAAAGCAGTGAAGAAAATATGAAGACAAGGTTATAATAATAATAATAATTTATTTGTATTGCCCTTTACCACAACCACTGGGTAACCAAAGTGCTTTACAGTGAGTAAAATTAAATAAAACACATAAAACACACGCAATAAAATAGTGTTAGCATAAAAAAAGACATACGATGAATGAATGAATGAAAACATAAGAAACAATAGAAAAATACATATAAAAATGTCACACTACTAGGTATTAAAAGCCATCTTTAATATTTATTTATTTATTTATTTATTCAATCATTCATCTTCTGTATAGCTTATTCCATAGTGGGAAGCTGGTGCCTATCTCCAGCAGTCTATGGGTGAGAGGCGGGGTACACCCTGGACAGGTCGCCAGTCCTTTGCAGGGCAAAGACACAGAGACATACAGGACAAACAACCACGCACACACCCATTCACACCTAAGCCGAATTTAGAGAGACCAATTAACCTAACAGTTATGTTTTTGGACTGTGGGAGGAACCCAGAGTACCCGATGAGAACCCACGCATGCACAGGGAGAACATGCTAACTCCATGCAGAAAGACCTCCGGCCAGGGGTCAAATCCAGGACCTTCTTGCTGCATTAATCTTACTTATTTGATCTGGCAGTCATGTCCTGATTACACCTTTGTGCAGACTTACTTGAGTTTTAAGGAAGGGCCAACTCTCACCTTTTTGTTGATAATTATCAGTTATAAGTCGTGGTTATATAGTCCCTGAAATGTGAATCCAACACAGACACAACCAGTAGAAATTATTATACATGAGAAAAAAGTTTAGCAATTTTTTGTGAAAATGAAAAAATAAAAATTTTGTCTTTTTATGAACAGAGTAAAGGTATTACAAATCGAAATGTGTGTTTTCAAGAATATGTATTCAGCGTAGAATAATCAAACCCTGATTGGACTGGTCAATATATTGCAGTTAATATGTTTGTCTAATTTTCATGTTTGAAAAACATGTTCCCTTTTTGTGTTTTGACAAACAGAATAAAATGTTTATAAATCTTTTAGATTTTGAACCAAAACTTAAATGTAGTAATTACAAAATTGTTAAATAGTCTTTAAGTGACAATCGGAAGCTACAAAGCAGATGCCAACTTTAGCATCCTTAGCTGTTATTTGTTAGGCTAGCACAGCATTCACACACACAAATACATTAGATGTATTACAGTCATATTTAATAAATTAGAATCACAAATTGATGTTTACAAGCCTTTATTTCTGTTCATTATGATGTCTTTCCACTCATAGCCACTGAAAACACAGCATAGAATATTCCACCAGGAAAATACAAAAAAAACAACAACACAATTTAATACAGAAAAGTGGACTAAAAAGTATTTTTAATATCCGCTGAAAGGTCATTTTCAAAAGGTACTGTTAATCTGAAAACGAGCCTCATCGGAACTCATATTCTAATTATTCTTATTCTTATTAAAGACTGTATGTCTGTCACTCGGTCACACTTTCTTTCTTCGAACTTTCTTTGAAATGATTTAAAAGTGATTAGGGCTTTATCTGATGGCTATGCCACTGAGTGCTTTCAACCACCCCAACAAGCAGCCTTTATTAGTCGAATGTCAACACAACAGGGCAATTTAATAACTACTTCCTTTCTAACTTCAAAATAATAGTCTGAGTAGATGCAACAGGTGTTATGCCTAAAACAAAGATCTCCATATATGGGACTCATAATAATAGCTTACATTCATTACACCAGATGAAGTTGCATGCTGACAGCAACTGGATAATGCATTGCGAGTCACATTTCAAATTGACAAGAAATCATATTTGCAGCCCTAATGTTAGCATTGCTATCAAATTATGCTTTGGTGGATATTCTGTGTGAGGTTAATGTGGGCCCCCTGCTGGCAAGGGGTTAAAATACATCAGTTCTTTTCAATGTAAAAGTATTTTATGTTTTAAATATTATAGCATTTAGAGTACTTTAAAATTTGCTGTAAACAAATCTTTTAAGCTGAGTTTAGTTTGCTTATGCCTTTGCGCCAGCTATGTATCTGAGGTATTTTTCTCATTCTTCTTGTCTATGTTATGTGTTCATTTTAATAGCTGTATTTTTCTACCATAACTGTTGGATCCATCTATTATTCAATCAATGGTGTATACATATAACCACCTGCATAACTGATCTGGTTTTTCACCTACTTTGCTTTAGCCGCGATTTATTAATAACCTCTTACATCAGTTTTATATAAGTCAGCTAAGAGGTATTTTTATCATAGTCATCAGAGTTGTTTCCCGCTTGCTTTCTGTAACGGTTTTTCAAAAGCTGTCACACATTAAGAAGCGTGAATGTGTGACTGGGGAGAGAAACTCAGCAGTGGCTAATCGTAAAGCTCCCCAATAAATGTGTTAATGAGAGTGTACATTGTTACTCCGCCTTTTGGTTTCAAGAAAGTCACACCACCCATTAGTGCGAGGCTTTTGGTAAATAAGAATAGAAAGAAACAAATTCCATCATTAATTTCAAATGAAATTAATGATAATCCAACTGAACACAGACCACTTTAGTTCACAAAATTGAAACATTTATTACTACTGGATTCGTTATTACAATCATTGTACAGTACATTTCTTAATGAAGCAAACAATATAAAGTTTCTTTGTGTGAATTGACATTCTTAAAAAGCTGAGTGTGAAAACATCTAACGCGTCTAACCAAGTTATTCATTCTTTAAATAAAGTCTCTTAACATTTACACAGACAAAATAGATTATTCTCTGACTGTTATTTGTTAATATATAACTGATATGTTGTATGGTTAGCATAAATAAATAATACATAAAATGTGATTTTGCATATTTCCTATCAGGAGGTTTTTACTTTAATACAACTCCATTTTTTTAAACTAGACTATACTTATGTTAATACCATATTGATAGGAACAAAATGTCTGTTCCAAGCAGATGCTAAAAGTGAATTTCAGTAATGAAACAGCTTTGATACAATGCTCATAGTGAAAAAAATAATACATTTTACAAATACACAGAGCACGTCAATAGAATCAAGTGTTTTATGTGGCACATTTGGAGAGGTTTAAATCTGTGATCTAAAAAAATAATAAAACAAGGCTGGAGAATAATTCCCAAAAATGAGGGTTCTGTGCAAAAATCACCAAAAACTAAATAAAAAACACCAATACAAATGGGTCAAAAGGATTCCCCCATCCTGACAAATAAATAGCATGACTTATATTGTGCAGTGGTAGTGAGAGGGATGTATCAACTCATTTGTGTGAATGTTGAAATTAGTGATCTTATTCTTTTTTGATTTGGGGAATTTCTTCACTGAGTAATGTGATGCGATAAATTGGATGTACATGTTCATACTATAGGCTTTTTTAAAGTAGGGGGGGTTTCCAAAAATCATCATGATTGCTTGGGTTAAAAACACAAAACACCAGCAATAGTCTGTGGTATGGGAGGTTGGATGGCATGCAGACGGACACGTGTAAATAGGATGTTTATTTAGAGACTGCTTTCTCTGTCGGGTGCCGCTGATGGCTGTGTGCATGCCTGCAGCAGAAAAGAACAGAGGTTAATGATTAATAAATTCACCACCTTCAAACATTAAATCTATGCTAAAAGTGGAATAATACCTGGTGAGATCTTCTATGTCCACTAGCATAGCATCTTGCTCCACATGCAGCTCATCCCTCATTAGTAACAACTGCACCAGCTCCTCATTTAGATCTGGATTAGATTATCAACTAATTAGTATTTCAGAAAGCCCATAAATGGTTCCAGGTGAATTGTTTTCTTTTTTAATCTGTTCCCCACTAAACTACCAGAGCAAATTACATTATGACTGCTTAACATTTGGAAGGTCATGGAACTTTCATTTCTCAGGTTGTTTAACATCTTGCAGACATGCATTTGTTGTGTGATCGACTCACTCTGAATCTGTGAGTGCAAGTCATTTGTTATGACTTGCAGCTGTCCCAGACTCATATCTCTCATGTCCCTACGCTTCAGGTTCCACTTCACCAACCCCTCACTGATGTGGGGCAGATGAGGGAGCTAAAAGACACACATAGTCAGGAATTGTTGCACATCAAAGAAGTACAAAATTATAATGTTTGTGAGAACCCATGAGCTTTAAATTAACCTTGCAAATACTCCCTATCTAGTAAGATTGGGACAAACTTGCTGGTCTTTGTTTACCAGTTTTAGGGGCTTTCTCTTGTGTCACACACACAAACCAGACAAGTGACATTTTACTGAAGCCCTGCAAGTCCCTTATGTCATTTTTATTGTGTTTACTGTAAGAGTAAACTTAATTTCCCCTTATTGTCTTGAAATGTTTATAACAATAAATATGATCTCTTTTTCTCTGACTAACCAGATCGGCCACAGGTGAACGTCTGTGCAGCTGGATTTGCCTCTCCACCTCCACCTGCATGCGGGCCATGGGTCGAGCTAAAGCCAGTGCCACCCGGGCCTCCTCCTGCAGCTTTCGTTGCACCCGCCAGAACCCGCTGCAGTCATCTAACGGATCCGAGTCCTCCTCCGCAGTGTCCCGGTCTGACAACGATGAACTCTGCTTGCTCTGAATGGGAAGTAAGGAAATTAGTGTAGAGTTGCAGCAGCCAGTGTGTGTTTTTAGGTGGTTATGATCCATGAAAGGAGCTGGACATGAGAAACAGACACCATGAAAATATCTGCAGATGCATACCATCGGTGACAGTGGTGTGTCCAGGCTTGTCTCTGTCCTACTGTCCTCAGCATCACTGTCTTTGTCACTGCTGCTGTCGTTAACGAAACAAACCTGCAGGTTCACCCCACTCTGCAGTCTGAGAGGAAAAATAAAGATTTTTTATTTATTCAAATAGACAATAAACACTGAGGAAAAGAAAATCAAGAAAAAAAATAGTACAGTTTCCCTTTGGACTGTTTCTGAATAGATCATCAACAACATCAAATTTGTCCAAAGATTGTAAAAACAAAATAAAGTTAACCAATCAATAAATAAAATTGTAAATACATAAATAAGTTATTATTAATAATAATAGCTACAACAACAAGAAAGTTGCTGAGGAAATATTGACTAATAGTAGCTGTTATCCTATCATAATAAAATCTTAACATAACCTTAAATGATAACAGTGGTGCTATTTAACAGTATCATGTTAGCTAAAATTAGGTAATCATCCACTAACTTAATATCAGATTATATTATGTTACTAGCATAAAGTGCTAAGGTTTGCTAATAGAACCCAGAGCAGTTTGGGTGAAATGCTAATATTAGCATGCTGATTAATGCTAGCATGTAAGCTAAATGTAACCATCTACTATTGTTATAGAGTATACTTGTAATATTTTTAATTCACAATTCAATGGTTGGTTAAATGGCAATATTACCCTTGCAAGTTAACTTATTACACAAAATGTTCACTATGCTAATTGTAGCTTCATAATATGCTAAATTTAGCTTTTTGGCTAACAATAACATTTCAGCCAAATTTTCTTTACTCCAACAACCATGGTAATAGAAAAGTTTGTGCAATTATTAGCATAAAATGCTAACTTGAGTTAGTATTTTACATCATGTTGGCAAATGCTAGTATGTTAGTTACCACCAATTAAAAGCTATGTTGCTAGGAAGAAGGAAGGAATGAAATTGAAAGTAATAATTACATTTTAAACAAAAATTGCAAAGTCAGTCCCCTCACAGTGTCCTCAACCACAGCTTTTCCGAACAATAAATACGCTATTCATTCAATTTTACACCCCCCTACTGAAAAGAAATTACTCAGCAACCAGAATGAGAACAATTTATTATACATTCCACAAACGGGACAGGGTGGAGCTGGAATTTCCACACAGAGCTAAACCCAATGATGATGCACCTATATGGGGGTCACATGACTCAAATGCCACAATCCCAGTTTAATGGATTGCATCAGGCATCACTTCTTGTTTCACAGACAGAGCTGCAGTTCCTCAAATGAACCTCAAAGCATGCGGGGGCCGCCCATGGTTTGAAGTTAGGTAAACAGGGTTTATGAAAAAATCAAAGGCTTTGAAGTTACAGGAGGTCAAAGCTGCCATGACTAGAGATGATGAAACAATCCTGTTACAGGTGTTTCGAGTTATTGTTCTTGACCATGATGTAAAGCAACTCCCTCTACTACACGCCTTTGTTATTATCCAAAAGCTCAATTACAAATGTGAAATGTCAGTTTTAGGGGAGAGCAATTTTCATCATCATGTTTCTATGTAATTAAAACAAATGAGGCTGTTGTTAAGTTTTTTTTGTAATGATGGGGGTTTTATGTGCTTAACAGCAGATGTAAAAACAAACAGCAGGGAAGGCTGCCACCTACAAAATGTAAGTGTGAAAAAATAAAATGAACTGTAAATGTGATAAAGAAATATATAAAAAATGTGTCCAAAACAATTTCACTTATTCTCTTTTTAGTATAGTGCAAAAGTCTGGGAAATGTATTCCAAATTGACATTATAATGTTTTCTTCTCATGAAAATGTCAGAGGTTAACTGCTAACCCTGTGGCTTATACAAGCTCTTCCCAAACTTCAACCTTTGTTCTAGGTATCTTGGGGTGGAAGGGGTTATTTGATCCAATTCCTGTCTCCTTGGAATGAACCTGATCTTACAGAAAACCTTTTACTTTCTCTTTTAAACTTCCTCCTCTTAAACCAAACAGAATACAACAATTTTATTTAAACATTTTATTTCTAAACAATGCAACTCTCTCACATACTATTTTTACATACAGTGCACTGCCAAAGGACAGATATGGTCATTTACAGATATTTGAGCATATGATATCATTAGGTATTTTTGTCTTTTCTGAGGAGGAGGAACTGAGCATCTTAAAAACCCAATCCAGTTTGTCAAAAATAGCAGAATATGTCAGTTAAATAAAAAAAAAAAAAATCATTACTACATAGGATATTCTGTTTTTATTAGGACTCACTTTTGGTTTACTTTTGAAATGTGAACTCACACAAAGTTAAGGCCCATAGTGAGATTGATACATTAATTTACCAGAATGGTGGAAACATGTTCTGTCACACATCACTACATTGGATTAAAAAAAAGTATTTACTAGATAAGCTGACTGTTCACAGCTGGCTGTATCCAGGCACATTAATGGAAGTTAAATAGAAGTAAAGGTCTCACAGAAATTGGTGCACACAGAATAGTATAAACTTCTTCCTTGAGAGGATTGTGAAACAATGCCCGTCCAAGTGTTTTGGGCAGATTCACAACAAACACTGGAGTCCAGGTGTCACATTCCTTTTGTTAATCAACTCCTTAACAGAAAATATCATAATCATGTTACCTGGGCTAAGAAGAAACATGAGTGGACTGTTGTTCAGTGGTCCTCTTTTCAGGTGAAAGGAAACTTTGCATTTCACTTGGACATTAGGGTACCCGAGTCTTGGAAGAGGTGAGAGTCACAGAATCCAAGTAGCTTGAGCTCCAGTATGAAGTTTCCACAGTCATTAATTATTTGGTGCCTTATGTCATCTGCTGTTGTTGGTCCAAAGTCAGCACACCCATCTACCAGAAGTTTTTTTTTTATCACTTTATGTTTCCCTCTGTTGTTTCTAGATGCTGATTTTGTTTTCTAGCAGGACTTGGTGCCTACATTCACTGTTAAAAGTATCAATATCTGTACAATAGTATGAACTTTAGTGTCCAGAAAGTTCACTTGACCTTAACCCAGTAGAGTATCTCTGGGATATTTTCAAGAAAAAGATGAGAAACCAGAACTAACAATTCAACAATTCAGACGAGCTGAAAGCTGCTTTTAAAGCAACCTGGACTTCATTAACGCCTTTGCAGACCCACATGGCGAGCGCCTCCATGCCACATTGCATTGATGCAGTAATTGCAGTACTGCAAAATGAGCACCAACCAAGTATACACCAATGAGTGCAGATACTTTATAGTACATAGACATAGTTTAGCAGGCCAACCTTTCTGTATTGATAATTTTTCTGCTGGTCTTATGAGATAATCAGATTTTATAAAAAGCTGAATATTTGCTGCTGCCACACCATATCACTGCACCGACTCCCTCCCTTTTTGTAGAATGATAGAATTCAAACCCTTGAAGGTTTATAAGACACCAAATTATCTGAATACATTTCAGATATATTGCTCAGGTGTGAACCATGTAGACCTCTCAAGTCAGACCTTTTAATTCATTATATTGGGAAGCAGAACTAATTGAGAGGCAGCATTTAGTTTCAATGCTCCTTTTCCAGCTTTCTTAATAAGGTCAATTACGTTATCAGTTTATTCCTATCATGTCTTAGCTTTTTATTTGTTTGAATTAGCATTTTAAATTTTTCTCTTTTTTTATTCCTATCTCTGTTTTTGCACTTCTAATTACCCTGTGTAAGAAGACTGTGTTGTCTGCATATATATTGAATGGGTAGATCAGGACCAGGAGTGAGTAATGTATATTTAAAAGTGGTGCACTATGAAAGGCATGAAAACTGCATAAGTATGTAGGTATATAAATAAAAGTCTACAAAATACTATAGCAGCCCTCTTCTTTCTTAAATTAATATAAGTAAAAATATTAAAGGTGTGCTTCCCCCCCACCAGTTTTTAATTGAAACAAGGACACGTTTATCTTTCATCCACCCAAGAATTTATCTAAAAATAGATTTAAAGCTATACAGTGTTAGCTAATGACAGATCCAGAACAGTAATTCTGTTAGATTAATAAAAACGCCATATTGATCAAACCCTAACACACACTGATTGAAGCCTACCGGAAGGATGGGGTGCTCTTGCTGCAGCTGGTATAGATGACAGGCTCGTCGTCATAGAAACTGCCAAGGGCAAGTTTCTGCCTGATTGACTCTCTATCATTCCTCTGAGCCTGCCAGGAAAAGAAGAAACATGCACAAATTATAAAGGATATTAATAAAAGTGCAGCTCCTTTGCTGCCACATCCACTCAACTGGCCTAAAGATGAACAGGGACGGAGATGATTGGTTACAGCTGCAAATGCTTTACCAACAATAATATGAGGGACCATTACAAGGTTTCAAAATGAGCTTTAACACCCTGTCAAGAGATTACAGGTCCTTCTCAAAATATTAGCATATTGTGCTAAAGCTCATTATTTTCCATAATGTAATGATGAAAATTTAACATTCATATATTTTAGATTCATTGCACACTAACTGAAATATTTCAGGTCCTTTATTGTCTTAATACGGATGATTTTGGCGTACAGCTCATGAAAACCCAAAATTCCTATCTCACAAAATTAGCATATTTCATCCGACCAATAAAAGAAAAGTGTTTTTAATACAAAAAACGTCAACCTTCAAATAATCATGTACAGTTATGCACTCAATACTTGGTCGGGAATCCTTTTGCAGAAATGACTGCTTCAATGCGGCGTGGCATGGAGGCAATCAGCCTGTGGCACTGCTGAGGTCTTATGGAGGCCCAGGATGCTTCGATAGCGGCCTTTAGCTCATCCAGAGTGTTGGGTCTTGAGTCTCTCAACGTTCTCTTCACAATATCCCACAGATTCTCTATGGGGTTCAGGTCAGGAGAGTTGGCAGGCCAATTGAGCACAGTGATACCATGGTCAGTAAACCATTTACCAGTGGTTTTGGCACTGTGAGCAGGTGCCAGGTCGTGCTGAAAAATGAAATCTTCATCTCCATAAAGCTTTTCAGCAGATGGAAGCATGAAGTGCTCCAAAATCTTCTGATAGCTAGCTGCATTGACCCTGCCCTTGATAAAACACAGTGGACCAACACCAGCAGCTGACACGGCACCCCAGACCATCACTGACTGTGGGTACTTGACACTGGACCTCTGGCATTTTGGCATTTCCTTCTCCCCAGTCTTCCTCCAGACTCTGGCACCTTGATTTCTGAATGACATGCAGAATTTGCTTTCATCCGAAAAAAGTACTTTGGACCACTGAGCAACAGTCCAGTGCTGCTTCTCTGTAGCCCAGGTCAGGCGCTTCTGCCGCTGTTTCTGGTTCAAAAGTGGCTTCACCTGGGGAATGCGGCACCTGTAGCCCATTTCCTGCACACGCCTGTGCACGGTGGCTCTGGATGTTTCTACTCCAGACTCAGTCCACTGCTTCCGCAGGTCCCCCAAGGTCTGGAATCGGCCCTTCTCCACAATCTTCCTCTGGGTCCGGTCACCTCTTCTCATTGTGCAGCGTTTTCTGCCACACTTTTTCCTTCCCACAGACTTCCCACTGAGGTGCCTTGATACAGCACTCTGGGAACAGCCTATTCGTTCAGAAATGTCTTTCTGTGTCTTACCCTCTTGCTTGAGGGTGTCAATAGTGGCCTTCTGGACAGCAGTCAGGTCGGCAGTCTTACCCATGATTGGGGTTTTGAGTGATGAACCAGGCTGGGAGTTTTAAAGGCCTCAGGAATCTTTTGCAGGTGTTTAGAGTTAACTCGTTGATTCAGATGATTAGGTTCAAAGCTCGTTTAGAGACCCTTTTAATGATATGCTAATTTTGTGAGATAGGAATTTTGGGTTTTCATGAGCTGTATGCCAAAATCATCTATATTAAGACAATAAAAGACCTGAAATATTTCAGTTAGTGTGCAATGAATCTAAAATATATGAATGTTAAATTTTCATCATGACATTATGGAAAATAATGAGCTTTATCACAATATGCTAATATTTTGAGAAGGACCTGTATGTCTGATAGGCATTTATCCAATGACTTAAATGAAAACAATATCTGGGGGTTTCAGGTTGTCAGATGTCTCATTATAAACAGATAGCTCACAATAAGTGACAACCCAGATTCTTTCATGCATGAATGCGAAAGTTAGTTCAAGTTAGTTAGTTTTATTTAGTCTCAGGATTCCTTTTTTAAATGACAATTTATTTGAATTTATGTATCTATACTTTAAAAAAATATATTTTGTCTATTGTACAGAATAAGTTCTTTTATAATTATGTACTATAGTTGTCTTGTTTTTTATTTTAATTTGTTCATTAATCAAATGTAGGTAAATACTTTCATTTCCCTTCAACTTTAATTTTTTCATTTTAAATAAATATGTAATTACTAAACTAAGACATGTGGAAAATGCAGATTTCTTTTTTTTTTTTTTAAGTAAAACCCACAAATATAAAATATTAAAAATCAAAACCATGAAAGTCCCTGGTAGGGATTTAAACTTCCAGTAGGTGGCTCTCTTTCTATTCTCTTGCTATCTTATAGGACCAGAAATGTGCATTGTCTTCTCGAAGTGTTGGTTTGCCACAAAAAAGAAATATGAAAAAGAATGATCATTTTAGAAATTGTAAAAAGGCATATAAAACATTTTCTCAGTTCATAACCGTCAGCTGATGCATTTGTCAACAACTCCTGCATGACTTGAGGCTGAGGCTCAATTCATGCAGGAGTTGTTGACAAATTCTCAATTCTCAATTGAGAACAATCCTGAGGCTTCTTCAGATCTGCTGTAAGACGGAGCGCTACAGGAGATCCTTCCTGCCCACAGCCATCAGCATCTACAACATCTCTTTGAAGAAACCTTCATAATGAGCTACAACATTTAATGTCCCTTTGGGATTAATAAAGTATTTTTGAATTCAATTTGAATTCAATTTCAAAGACCCTGAGGCAAGCAGGTGTCCATAAGGGGTCACAAGGTTGTCCTATACATTAGTCCAGCCTTCCTGTACATCATGCTCTAACATTGGTATTTAAGGCCTTTACTCTTGTTCACAACTTCCAGTCTTTAGCTGTACTTTCATGTGTTCTCTCTTGGATTTCTACACTTTTTTATCTTGATCCTCGAAGATATGAAACCCAGGGATCCCTTCCATGTTGGAGAAAGTTTTTTCTCAGTTATGACATTAATCCAGAGATCGCTTTTAACACCAATAAACAATCATCTCCAGTGACTGTTAATATTCAGCAAGAAATAATATCCAGCCCACAATCACACCCACACGTGTATATACTCCACCTCTTTTTTTGTGACGCACATTCAGATGAGAATGTGACGTCTGAACATGAATCAGGTGAGAGTCTTTACTCTGAACACTCTTGCTCCCCCAAAACATGGCCAGATACTCCTTTTCCCAAACACTAACAACATTTTTCACCTCTAAAGTTGTAAGTATTGATGAATGAAAAGGAAAACACAGACACCACAGTGATGCACCACCTTAGCCTATTTTTAGCCTCCAAGAATATGGTTTAGATAGACAAATAAGTGTCACTAAAATGACTGAAAATGATTTATGATAATCTTAATCTGGACAAGGATTAAACAGATATAGATGTGATTGTGAGATTAATGAGAGAGACAAATGAGAATCACTCCCTTTTCAAACATACTCTTATCCATTATGGCTGACATCTCTAGCTGCACACCCATTACATAGATACCTATTGTGCATACCTGTGAAAATCATGTTACAAACACTTTACTCTCGGAATCTCACACCAACACAAAGACAAATCCACACACCTGGTAAACACGTTTCTCCTGGTGCACCATCCTTCTAACGCATCGTACTAACACAGACGTCCTGCCCTTCTCTACACTGCAGTGGAGCTCTCATATACTGCAGGTCCATGCAGGAGAGGAGAGTGAGGGAGGAGAGCGCAGGGAGGGGAGAGGCAGCAGAGGGTGAAAAGAGGAGGAGGGGGATGAAAGTGTGGGAAGAAACGGAAGCAGAAGAGGAGAGAGAAACGGAAGAGAGTGGGAAAGGGAGGGGAGAGTTAGAGCTGCCATGCCTTTCCTGATCTGTTATCTGTGCCTCCATCTTCTTTACTTGCTTTCAGTCTCTATCTTTCCTTTATTGGAAAGAAAGGAGCAAGTAATACTGATAAAGCTGGGGGGAGAAATAGAAGATGTAGAATTGTTGAAGGAAATGAGATGAGTTCCAGGTGAACGAGACCAAATACAGGGGTTCGGATGAGATTGCATTTCTGGAAGGCAAAACAATCAAAAAGGCCCCGATTTATTTGATAGAGGTTCTGTTATGCATGACCACACTAATACAGCCTCTTTTTCTGACCAAATCTGTCTTTTTTGGTTTTCTGTATTTTCTTTTATGTGCACAGATTCAAGCACAACCTGCCATAAAAGAGAGAGGAGGCGGCACATGATGCATCTGCCCAAAATGACTAAAACGCTCCCAGAGTACTGTGTCACAATGAAGCAGTAGGCAGATCAAAACATCTTGAATCATACATCCGTCATTTGCATACAACTAAAAATAGCAGGAATTTCTCTCAAGGGCACTACATTATCTTTTTCACTTATATATTACGTACATTTCTGAAAAACAGTAGGCTAAACAGAATAGATGGCCACTCACACAGATGCTGGACAGCCTGGTTTGCACCCCACTGTAACAGTCTTTAGCTCGTGATGCGAATATGTCCTGGACCTCGTTGGCCCAGCTGCAGCTCTCAACCATGCAGCTTTCTCCATGGCGTTGTGTATTCCTGCTGCCATCACCATCTTCCCACCAGTGGCCTAACATGGCCCCTCTGAATATTTCTACTTCATCCAAATCATCATATTCCTCCATAAAGGCAGACTATCATATAGATGCAAGGAAGTAGGTGAAATTGAAGCAATAGTTTCAACTTTTTTTAAATTCTATACAACCATACATACCTTTGAATTCCAATAGCCCCTTCAGATAGCTGTATTATGCATACCAACCTAAAGCAGTCTTGCATAAAAAAGATGCATTTTGAATTCCTTGCTCTTAGAGGTTTTTTATGTCGATCAGTGCCTCTTAAAGCACAGCTATTCCAAGTGACTGTGGAGCATCAGAGAAAAGACGTACTCTGTTTCCAGAGTGTGCAGCGTTACACATTTTTCACCATCACATTGAGCCCAGTTTCAGTGATGTGTAAATGTTTCTTGTTCACATGCAGCATCAGTGGGTGCCCAAGGGAGAGAGCACCATGCGGAAATTTATAAAAAGAGACAGAATGGGGTGTACACAGGCACATTTAGTTTGTAATGGAATTAAGATACCAATACTGCTGTTCAAAGAAGCCATTAAACAGTTGCTTATCAATAAATTGGAATTGAAAATATATTAAATTTCAACTGTTTATTTCTATTATACAAAACAGCCAATTAAAAAACAATGTTTAGCTCCAAATCAAATTTTAACATTGAATAATACCCTACCAATACTACCATGAAATATGTGTTTTAAGACAAATGTTATGGTCAACCCAATCATAGAAGAGACAGCTGACTTGATAATTGTCCAGCAGATCGACTAAAGAACCTTCTACACAACTAATGGGAAGTTAAGTGGAAGGAAAAAGTTCACACCTACCATCAAGCAGGGGAAGGACTGTATACAAAACTGTACTCATGGGCAACAATTGCAACTGAAAAGCAACTCCTAAATCAGACTGAGATGTTGTACCTTGGTTGAGGTAAAAAACTGAAAAATTAAATGGTTTAACGTCCTATTTTAGGATAAAAGTAAATTTTGTGTTTTGAAAAATCAAGGTTCCAAAGTCTGGAAATACATTTCCCCCTGATCAGTACAGATTACAGGTCCAATGCCCACATTGACTGGCCAGCAAATTTACCTGATCTAAACACTAAGGGAATCTAGTGACTTCAGGAGGACGCCAACATCAATATCTGATCACAAGACCCTAATGCAGTTACTGGAAATGCACACTTCAGTACACCAACACGACTGCCTTAGAAGAGTAATTTGGGCTTACAACCCAGGAAACTATTTTTGGTTGTCAGCAAGTTCTCAAAAAGGGTCATCTCCCTCCCCCAAATTACAAACTTTATACCAATTTCAAATGCAAAGTTAGAAACACTCAAGGTTTTAAAAATCTGAAGCAAATTTAAAGTCAGTTTAATTTTTCATTAAGAGCTCAGTGGCAAATTCAATTTGCACTGTAGAAATGTTTTTCATGTGTGCACATAATTCTGCCAAGCTAATGGCCATTATAAAAAGCATCTGAAAACACCAAGGACCAAAGTGAACAAAGACAGTTGAATCCTTACATATGACAAGACATTGGTTCAAGTTAAACTTGTTTATTAAACTCTCAAGACAAGCATCTAAAAAAAAGGGAGGACAGTCAGACCTTTACAGGAGAGCCTTGACACTCATTTAGGGGTTAGGTCCTCCCAGTCAAAGTGTGGATTATCTTTGGTTGCCGAGTGGTAAAGCAAAGGAAAGGACTCCCAGAAGGAGCCATGATTCACTGGATCATTGTATCCAGATCTAGGACTCTGCTCTGAAAAATCTTGCTGGTCCTCTGGGATTTCACTGTTGCCAAATGACACTCTTGGAGCCAAATGGAACCTGTCATAAGGACCAAACTGCCTAGAGTGTGGGCAGTGACTGCTTGACGTTGTCATCTTGGGTGTAGTTGTCTGCTTTGTTGTTGTGGGAGTAAGATACCCTTCATAGAAGTGATGGAAGGGGTGGTTAAACATCTGAGGCTTCTGAGTTGATTGCAGGTGTGTTAGCCAGTCTGGGTACTTGAAAGAATGGTAATAGTGCTGCAGGGGTTGTGCATGGCCTTGAAAGTAGTGACTATACAACGGGTAGAGGTCAAGGAGCTTTTTCCAGAAGTGGGGATTCATTATAGGTGGGCGTGTTGGGGCAGCAGTAGTGGTGGTGGTAGTAGTTGTACTCCTAGTAGGTGGTGCAGGTGGGGTATACAGGCAGAGTGGAAAACGGCGATATGGACTACAAGGAACATACATGGGAGGCCATCTTAAATGCCGTTTCATACGATAAAGGTTCAGGGACTTGTGTGGTAAAGGAGCTTTTAAAGGATGCTCAACAGGCTCTGTTGTGTTGGCTTCAGCATCTGGCAATATGGTGCAAGTTATATTAACAACTCTGTCCCTCAATCGCATTGTCAAGACATGTGTCCCATTCTGAAACAAGCAGACACAGGTCAAATCATGCAGTGCCTTATGTACATTTAAACAACTGCAAAGGGTTTAAGTCTATAGGATCACAAAGGTATACCTCTTGTTTAACAGCACAGCTATCGTAACGAACAAGTAGAACAAGTCCAAGCACAGTCTGATTCACCAAGATACCACAAGCTTCAGGCACCTGGCTTAGAAGTACTGGGTCTGCATTGCCTGAAAAAGGAGAGCCTGATAAGTTAGCAGACACATACTTTAAGAGAATTTAGGTCAACGCTAAAGACTTCTACCCATGTCCAGTTGTAGTTCAGTAGCACCCGGTCCCATCACTTTGAATTTCATTTTGTTACGACCGCAGTGAAGTGAAGAATTAGAGCTGCGCCATGCAGTGGCTTCAATCATATTGTCCTCTATAATTTTAGGGGAAAAAGAAAATTAAGCCATTGTCCATTGCTACATTTCAAATAGCAACATAAGAGTGACTTACCTTTGCTGTCGGTTTGGATTGAGGCATCACTTAATCCCATTTCTGTGGCAACAGCTGAGAAAGGACTGGACTCAAACTCCTTCCCATTAAATTCATCTTCTTTTACTTCAGAACCTTTACCCACTTTGACTGCGTCAGTTAGTCTTCGCCAGCTAAAATAAGTTAAACCAATAGCTAAACAACAGAAGAGCAACACAGCTGCTATTGTTTGCCATCTTCTATGCCGCTCTCCACCTTTCATCATGACAAAAACAAATCTGAAGGAGACAAGAGGTCAGCATGCTGCAAAGCTTCTCAGTCACACCTTTAACATGGCACACATTCTTAGCACCAGGTGATTCTGAAAAGTAATGAACCAATCAAATGCAAGAGCAGCCACAGCTAACCTCCTGTTGCCAATTAGGTCACAACTGGTGATTATTTAGTTTCTCTTTCAAATTTAACCATAATTCTGCAGCAAAAGTGTCTAAAGCATTGTTTTATAGCAATCTGAAGGGCCTTGTAATGGACAAACCATGGCAGAATATGAACAGTTTAATTATATCTGTATATATATTGATCACTAGTTTACTTTTACCCTAAATGGCTCTGTGCCCAAAACTGCTTTTTGCCATTTGTTTTGCATGTTTTTGTTCAAAAAGGGGAAAAAGGGATCTTAACGCTGACAAGAACATCATAGAGCTGAGACAAAAAAATTACTCAAGATTAAAAAAAAACTACTTAGTGAGAAGTACTGATTGAACAGTTGGACCATAATGTCTGATTAACTTTTAGAAATTATGTAATCCCACAAAAAAAAGTAAAATAACATGCAAATTGTGGTATTTTGAAATAAAAATCTGTAAAATTAAAAAAAGATCTTTATACATTAACCAACTAAAGCACAAGAAACAAATGTCACAATCTCACTTGTTCTCATTATGAAGCTTTTAAAACCAGTACCATCAGAAGGCAACAAGTTAGAATGTAGATTCCTCCAAATGGCACGGCATGGTCAGCAGGTAGAAATTAACATTGAAACACGGAAGCTGGTGTACTGTGCATAAAAGACCCCCTGTACCATAAACTGTGTTTATGTGTCTGTGCAGTTCTTCACTACTTCAAAATATTACTTAAGTAATAAGCATTTGAAATTAAAACTTTTAAGTTACAAATAAAGGTAATTCACTACTCCATCTCTGTGATGATTTTACTTTCAATATATACAAAAAACAAAAATTGAAATAATTTTTTTTATATGGAGAATATTCACATTCTCAATGTTGGAAATATAGAATAAGGTAATTGTAGAATTGAAGTTCATATATTTTAAGTATGGTTCAATCATGAATATGTGGATATTTTTGTAATAAATCAAGCATATGTCCTATTAATGGGACATTTTTTACCCTGCTTTTTCAGTCCCCAAAACAAGTTACAAAATTATTTCAAGTACTTTGAACAGGATTGTGAAGTGGCAATTCCTTCTCAAAGATCTTCTTTCATACCTAGGTTTCCCAGGTATGTTTTGTGCCCCAGCTAAAGCAATGTCTAAACAAGACCATCTGATGGTATAATCCACACCAGCAAACAAACAGGCCACTTTCACTATAGCCATTTACCAGACCCATTTAAGCAACTCAATACAAGATTAATTTAAGGGGCTTTGTCAGTGACCCAAAAATATTTGGTAATTGATACAAGTTCAAATATAAAATGTGTCAGAAGGATGGTACCATTTTTACATTGTTGAATAAGTGTCCCCAAATGTTTTTAGCATCACATTCCTTCTGCAGTCTGAAGACAAACCATATACCATGTTTTAACAAAAACAAAAAATATTGACCAAAGTGCTGCACAACAGACAGGTAATACCCAACAAACACTAAAGAACTGAAATCCTACAAAAAAAACAATAAAATCTGAATAAACAGTATAATCACTGTCAGTCTCACTCTGGGTTAACAACCCAACAATGAGTTTAAGTGAGATTTAAAAACTGAAGAGAATTTGAAATTGATCCTGAAATACATACAAAGTCAGTGCTGAGGCTAACCCTGGAGTGATATGCTAATTTCTTTGTACCTTTAAAAATGATGCTGCCTCACTTTGAACTAATTGAAAGCTTGGCAGGCTAATGTTATAAAAGCATGGATTACTGATTCCAAGTCACCCTAGACGTTTGATCTTAAAAAACATCCAGGAATAATTCTTTTACCCCATTAACATGGTTATGAAACTTAAGGGAAGCATCCAGTTTTACTCCCAACTTGGTTACAGATGTCAAATGGAGGGGTGCAGGCAAGGGGCAATATTGGGATTAAATAAAACTTGGGTTAACAACACTAAGAGCCATTTCCATATCACCAAGACAGTCATGAATGGGCTAAATAGAGTGAGCATCAAATTGCTTCAGTGAGGGGGAAAAAAAAGGCCAAGAATAGAGGTCAGCAATCCTCACAATTGCCAGAGGTAATTCATTTACTGGAAAGCAGAACCTGAAATTCTTACTCATTGCTGGACCCAAGGTGGACAGCAAGATCAAAAGCCAACAACCAGGCTAATTTTAATCCATACACCCCAATCAAAAAGGGAGTTACATTTTTAACCTTGTTTTACATTTGCTACAGTTTCTAGAATATCCCCATTTTTTAAGATTTTTGGTAAATTCTGTGAGAGACCTCCACTATCAAACAGCAAAAGAAAAACCACAAGTAGTGTTTTCAAATATTTATTCCAACAGATTCAGACTAGCCTTGAGAGTAAAACATCTGTGGCCAAATGTCATTTGG
The DNA here is from genome assembly GCF_021462225.1 of Girardinichthys multiradiatus. NCBI lineage: Eukaryota > Metazoa > Chordata > Actinopteri > Cyprinodontiformes > Goodeidae > Girardinichthys > Girardinichthys multiradiatus. The sequence continues at coordinate 22,576,377 of NC_061799.1, forward strand.
AACAAGAGGCATGTAGTCCATAGGATACAATGGTATAGGAGTATCAGGAGGAGCCTGGGTAGTAGCAGGAGATGCTGCAGTTGAATAAGGAATCGATGTCATCTTTGGTCCTGAAGTTGGATACTCTGGATAGTTTTCAATAGGATAAGGCAAGAAGGGCGGGAGTTCTGGAAATAGAGGCCAGTATGGTAAGGGGAAATATGGGACATGAGGAACATGGGGATTTGGGACTTTTAGTAGTGAAGTGGCAGGTGGTGGGGCAGTTGTTTGAGGTGGGTAAGGGTATGGTGGGTATGGATACAAGGGAAATTTTGGAAACTGCGATACAGGTTTTGCAGGTTCAGCAGGTGCATGTAAGAGATGAGAATAAAAGTCCAAGTAAGGTTTGTGGGGCACCGGCAGAACCTGGGGCACCGGCGGCAATTGTGGAGCAGTAGTTCTTACATGTTTGGGACACAGCAGGGACAGGGGACGGCCTTGCCAGAGTAGTGGTAGCATGTAATTTCCACTCTTGGGATAAAAACAGAACATTACATGTGAGTCAGCGCTGCTCATTCCTGATTGTACCAAACAGAGCAGTAACTGCAAGAGATTTCACTGAGGTCAAAGTTTTATCCTTAATGGGTATAGGTGTTGCACAAAGGTGTGCAAGAGACATTCTTTGTTTTAATACAAACCGTTAGATCAAATTAAGGGCTACCTGCTGAATCATGTTGCAGCCATCATATGGAGCCATCATAACAAATGCCTTCGAGTTTCCATGCATTCTGTAGCCACATGTTGGAGGGACCATGGACAGAGGTATTGGGGGTTCATGTGCTGTGGGGGAAGAAGAAAGTCATCAGTGTCCACTCCCAGCTACAACTGTACTTTGAACATTTTAGTTTTACCTTGCTCCACTGCAAGCTGTGAAGCCCCTGGACTGAGTAATCTGAACTTCATGTGGTCACCAAAACAATGCAGAGAGGTTCCTAAGCGATTCCATTTATCCTTGGAGGCCTCATCAATGCCCACCTGCTGGGACCAGCCTATGAAGGGGAAATTGCCATTCATTGACGTTTTCTGCCAGGCATTACTGTGTTTTTATGTGTGTGTGTGAGAGAGAAATACCTACCTGCAAAGTCTGCCTGATAATCCGTTTCATCATCCACTGAAGTAGACAGTTTTTTATTTTCGTCTGGGACCTCAAAAACGTTCCCGAACACAATTATTCCTTCTTGGACTTCAGCTGAGGGAGCAACATTAGTTCCTCTGTGTGAGAGTCGCCTCTGAGTTTTCCTCAGTCGAAGAGAGTCTGTCGTTTGCACCAAAAAACACGTCAGAATAACAGCTGCAGCCAAGCCGGCAGCGGGATTTTTCGCCTTTTTTGTAACCATCGTTCAGCCCTGAGTAACTACTGAGAAGCAATAACTTGTCACGGCCTTTTGAACTAACTTGTCTTCGGAAGCAAGTGCAGAAGGGGCTGTGACCGTCAATCAAATGTTGCGGGAGACAGCGGTGTGTAATCAGCTGGGATTGGCTACACTTGAGTGTCCTCACTGACGGATCGCTGCCATTGTCGTGAGTATATTCAAACTGGGTGTACATCATTTAAACGCCGGCGCACCACTTAGGACAGGCGGAGTTTGCACACCATTTCAAGCTATGAATGAGACTGTGGAGTGACAAAAGTTTTGTCTGAAATGTAAAAGTGTTTTCTGAAATGTAAATTTGTTTTCCGAAATGTTAATTTGTTTTCTGAAATGTTAATTTGTTTCGGTACTTGTAAAAGTGTTTTGCACCCCCCGGCCACCGTACAAAAGTGCCACGAGAAATATGTATTTATAATAACTCGAATTAAAGTTGTAAATAAGCACATAATCTGCATTAAGAAATACATCTAGAATTATTTAAATCGGTCGATTTATTAATACCATAATTAAATCATTAAAAGTGATTATTTATTGTTAAAATTAACTCTTGCTCTACAATCCATCATGAAATGACTAGATTGTGTCTGACCAGAGAAACACTTCTGACTGGTTAACCTGCAAGGCAACTCAATTTCAGACCATTCATCTTGACTTATATGCTTTTCCTTCCTGCTTAAATAAATTTATCATGCGTTTTTTTTTTTTTTTTTTTACAAATATTAGGGTAATACATTTGCACATTATTCCCATAATAATTATATAACAGAAAATATGAATTACATGCTGTTTCAATACACAGTTCAGTCAATATCAAGAAGAACTGTGCATTAACCTTATTTTCATCATCGGTTTCCAAACTATTTCAGGCATTGCAGAAAAGTGAATCTACACACAGACAAGAACATTATAGGCCTGAGATAATTTTGTTTTCTAAATTTACAGCTAATTTATTTGACCTATTAATTATTATATCACACCAAAGTATAATATACAGATGCAATACCCTGGTGTGTGCAAATTCCTAGACAAATACTCGTAATGACATCAGTTATAGTAAATGTGATGAACTTTGTGATGTGATGAGCTGTCTCTGTAGGATTTACCTGACATTTGCCTCTTTAAGCTAAAGCCAAAGTTCAATGACAGTTTACAAATAATGAAAGGACAATACAAAAATGAAATATTTATAGATAGTGAAAAGACACAATTGAAACTGGCCAGCAAGGCTGCGAAGAGGCTGACAGCAACCTAAAATAGCTGCAGGAATTTCTGGCAAGTAGCTACTGGTTGTGTTTTTTATGTGACACTAGTCTCCTGTATGTTTTGACTGTCACGACAAAGAAGTAGAGTGAAAGACAGAAGCCTTTTATCTCAAAGAAAACATTCAGGCCTGGCTGAAGATCTCTAAAAGCTTGTGGGAAATGTGTCATGGTCAGATTAAACCAGACACATTTTTGAGCCACAGTTTCACAATTTGGAATTCTGGCCACAATTTGGCACCAAAAAGCAGCACGGCACATCACAAAAAGAACACTACAGAACATAGTGAATGTTTGATCTGCTATAGAGTGGTCCAAGGAAAATGCTTACATCCAGATTGCAGCTCAATCCATCTCTCTCAACAGTCTTAATGATAGATGCAGAAAACCTCTTTTGTGTGAAAAATTGTTATAAGATTTGTTTCTATTTTGGGTTTGTTTCTGTTGCATCTCTGTTGCTCCTATCATGGTTAGTTACATGTATTTATTAGATCTTCTGTTTGTTTCCCCTTTTGATTGTCATGGTTCATTTCTATTTCACTCTTAATGTGTCAATTTGTCCTTTTGTAAATTTACATTCACTGTGGTGAGATTTATAAGCGCTTCGGGTTTCCTTATCTCATCTGCACATTTTATTTCATTGTGGATCTGTTGTGAACTGTGTTTTATTGTGCAAATAAAGAAATAGTCAACTTATGCAACTTTTTTAGAACTTATGCAAAATATTTTTTATTTTTTTTCATTTGAGGTGTGCAAGATAAATATCACAAATAATTGTCCCCTGAGAAGATCTCTGAGAAGACTCTCAGAGTCTGAGCTTAAGAATGATTCAGTTCACTGCTGAGAGAGACTCTGACCTAGGAGGCGACAGAAATTCCTATCTTAGTGAGGAGGTGATTTGGTCAGTCATTTTCTATACTGCTTCTTCCATAGTGGGTTGCAGAGAATCTCCAGCAGTCTATGGGCAGGAGGCAGGGTACACCCTGGAGAGGTCATCAGTCCATCGCAGGGCAACACACAAACAACCATGCATACACTTAAGGGCAATTTCGAGAGAACCCACACATGCACAGGGAGAACATGCACACTCCATGCAGAAAGCATCCCAGGACCTTCTTGCTGCAAGGCAACAGTGCTACCAACTGTGCCACCATGCAGGTGATTTGGTAAAATGACCAAAACAAACCAGAGAACAAAAAGGTGGAAAAAAACAAACTGGACAGAGGAGCCGAGTCTGCTGGGATCACGGTGCAAACAGGCCTTCCTGAGCTGATCAATGCGTTTTTCTCTCTGCTCTCAGCACCAGCCTGGAATGTGCTCTGTTAGCTGCTGCATTCGGAAGTTGAGAGGAAATTGCAGCACACCAGCGAACGTCTCCACAGATGGGGAGCGTTAAGATGACCATTTAGGCTATGGCTATTGACATGTACAATACAGCAAATACTTTTTCACCTCATTTACATCTTCTATGTATGTAATGCTTAGATTATTGTACTGCATCTTGTCTAGAGTTTGTATTTATGGATATTTTGGGTTTTCCATATTTCATTTTTGAAAGCATTTTACAGTGTAAACCTTTAAATAATGTACTATTGTTTGCAATTTTGTTCACTTTTTAGTCAATTATTTGTTTCTATTATTTAACCTTACCTTACCAGAGCTGCACCTGCTGCTAAAGGTATTTAATTTTCACTTAGGGGGATAAGGGTAATCTTGTTTCTGTATTAATTGTATGATTGTTATAGTTTGTTCATTTACTCATTGAGCTGGTAGCATTTTATTAATTTACTGTTCAGAGAATGTCTGTCTTCTCTGCTTCAGACACTCAAGCTTGCTAAAAGTCCTCACTAAACATCTCATATTAGCTATTTTAAGGCCTAAGGTGCTTTGTGAAAAACTTCTTACAGGAGGGAAAATCCTAAGAAAAATCTTATAATTCTACCATTTCTATGTCCTAGGAGCCATTTTTAGTCTTAGTATGCTTTGAATATGGGCTCAGATATTTAAATACATTTTCTTTGCTTATGAAAAAAAGCTTTGTGAAATTAAAAATGGTACAAGTTTGCTGCACCAGCTGGTGCTGATGTTAAAATTCAAGACCATGAGCCTTGCTTAGAGGTGGTAGGCCAAATATAACTAGTTTCCTTTGTAAGTTTACCCTTAAGGGTTTCAAACTCCAGCTCTCAAAGCTTTTAGGTTTCTGCTTCACACCTGAAGCAAGGTGTTTTGGTTTTTTTCATAAAAAATAAACAAAAGTCAAGTTCACCATTTGTAGTGCATTGGACAAAATAGTCTAAAATTTGCACAACACTGGAATTTTTAGATCCCTACTTAACTCAACTTCTCAACTGACAATTGAGAGTTAAGCCAAAACTAGATGTGCACCAAAGCATGAAGATTGCTAATTGCAAATAAAGAAGAAACAAAGGAGTTTATTTCAAATATTTATTTTAGCTGTTCAGATTTAGCCTTGTTGAGGATAAAGGTATGGAAATTGTCCCTTTGGAAGAAAAGGCAGGTAGTCCATAGGATGCCACTGTGCAGATGTACCAGGAGGAGCCTTAGTAGCTGCACAGTTGGTCTTTGATGCCTTTGGTCCAGACATTGGATATTCTGGGGGATAAGGAAAAAGGAGAGGAAATTCTGGAACCTGACGCCAGTATAGCCAAGGGAGACGTGGGTCAAAAGGAATCTGGGGATAAGGGTCCATTGGCACTGGAGTGGAAAGAGGAGCCGTTGGATGTGGGTAAGGAATATAGGGATAAGGGTCCTTTGACACTGGAGTGGAAGGAGGAGCCGTTGGATGTGGGTAAGGAATATAGGGATAAGGGTCCTTTGACACTGGAGTGGAAGGAGGAGCCGTTGGATGTGGGTAAGGAATATAGGGATAAGGGTCCTTGACACTGGAGTGGAAGGAGGAGCCGTTGGATGTGGGTAAGGAATATAGGGATAAGGGTCCTTTGACACTGGAGTGGAAGGAGGAGCCGTTGGATGTGGGTAAGGAATATAGGGATAAGGGTCCCTTGACACTGGAGTGGAAGGAGGAGCCGTTGGATGTGGGTAAGGAATATAGGGATAAGGGTCCTTTGACACTGGAGTGGAAGGAGGAGCCGTTGGATGTGGGTAAGGAAATGGGTAAGAAGGAAAGTGTACAGGTTTTACAGGTTCAGCTGCTGCTTGAAGAAGAGAATAGAAGTCAAAGAAAGCTTGATGGGGCGCCTGCTGTGGCGCCTGCTGCGGCGCCTGGGTTGCCGGACACAGCAGGGACAGTGGATGGCCTTGCCAGAGCAGAGGTAGCATGTAATTCCCACCCTTTGAATGAAAACAATGTCAGTTTAGCCAGACCTGCTCATTACTGTTCATCAGGAACTGCATTAAAAGAGTCCACCAATGGTGGATTGAGATGACTGGTATAACAAAAAAAGTACACTAGTTTACTACAGTTCATAATTTAACATTTACACCAGTTGAAATACCTGCTGAATCATGTTGCAGCCCTCATATGGAGCAATCATGACAAATGCCATCAAGTTCCCATGCATTCTGTAGCCACATCTTGGAGGTACCATGGAAAGAGGCATCGGTGGATCATTTGCTGTGGGGGGAAATAAACACATTTGTATCAGTTTGCACTACTTAGTGAAAATCTAGCGTTTGTTTTTTTACCTTGCACCACTGCAAGTTGTGAAGCCCCTGGGCCAAGTGATCTGAACTTCATGTGGTCACCAAAACAGTGCAGAGAGGTTTCCAGATTGTTCCATTTCTCCTTGGAAGCTTCATCCACATCTGTGTGCCGGGACCAGCCTATGAAGGGAGAGGAACACGCAAATCCTCATCTCACTTGATGAGTTTTACTGTGGAGTCTACAGAAAGTGATGGTCCTCTGAAACATTGACAACTCATGAAGCATGTAGATCAAGCTGTGCTGAGGCTTGGTTTGGCCACATGACCAGTAACAGTTGAGGGACTCTGCTGCTTTGAATGTTGTGATATAAAGCATCTTCCTGGTTCATTTTATCAGGTAAATCACCTAGCAAAAATTAACTAGTATCAGTGTAGGACATCCCTGGTTATCCTTTACCTACACATTCATGAAGCTCTTTACCAGATAACCCCAAGGCACATTTTAACCAAAATCTAACATTACAGGTTGTATTTGTAGAACACAAATGAATGTAGCAGCACCAGTACCAATCATTAAGAACACTGCAACACCTAAGATGGTGGACGATAAATGCATCTCAATTGCACTTCACTTAATTGACCACTAGATTTCACACTAGAGCACCATCATTGAAGCCGCAATAATGATCCTTTAATAGAGTTTTGAAGGTTCAATAAAGCCCATCAGCCATAGCTACATATGTCAACCAATTAGACTGGAGTTCTCTATATTCAGTGGACACTGAGAACATACCTGTCATACCTGTAAAGTCTGCCTGATAATCAGATCCGTCATCCACTGAAGCATTTGAAGACTGCTTTTTGTTTCCATCTGGGAACTCAAAAACTTTCCCAAACACAATTTTTCCTTCTTGGACTCCAGCTGCGAGTGTAAAATCAGCCTCTCTCTTCACCACTCGTATCTGAGTTTTTCTCAGGCCAAGGCAGTCTGTAAGCTGCACTAAATAACACATCAGAAAAACGGCAACGGCCAAGCAAACAGCAGGACGCTCCCTCCCTCCAGAACCCATTGTTCTCTGCTGTCTAAATATTGAGAAGCTGCACTGCGTCGCCTGCTATTTAACCTAAATCGGCTGCTTGAAGCCAGTGCAGCAGGTGCTACAGCAGCCAATCAAATGTCGCAGGAACTGCTGCCTTTTAATCAGCTGGATAAGTTACACCTGAGTTTCCTGTAGTTCAATAAAATCATAAAGGGCAAATTCGTGTACCAAGCCAGCAAGTCAGCAGCCAATAATACACCTGGCACTTATTTCTCCAAGGTAACTCACAACACTAGGAAGAGCCAAGCTTGCAACACATCCATCCCACTAACACTCTGGTAAGTTAACGTCGTTTGCTTCTTTATATTTTACTATCCAAAGATATATAGACTGTTAAGTTTAATTTATACCTTTTGCTTGCAAGTTTTTCTCTATAACTGGGACATTTATCTGTAACCACAAATATAAATGAATAAATACATAAGAAATAGTAATATATGAAGAGTTAGTTTTCTAGGGCTGCACATAGGTACAGGTGCACAATAAGATAATAAAAATAATCACTGTAATCATAATGGTAGCAATGTAAACAATGGATCCATATTGAAAAAAATTATGTTTTCATTTTTATTTATATGTTTATTTAAAAAGTCGCACGTGCAAATTATTTATACCATTCTCAATGATCAATGCAAGAAATCTTTATAGGCATTATGGCAATCAAACCCTTCTTATAACTGCTGACCAGCTTTTTGCATGTCTCCACTGGCGTTTTGATAATTTATGTTTAGTGATGAGTTCCAAGTATTTAAGGATGGAAGACCTCCTTGCCATCAACTTAATGTTCCTCAGATTCAAGTCAGTACTGTGGCTAAACTACTGCAAAACACTGATATTACCTGCAGTTACAAGGAACCTGTATGGGCATTTAAAAAAATTACCTAAACCTGTTATTAATATATTTTATAATATATTTATAAAAAACAACTTTCAAAACTAAGTGTGATAGAGCCAAAATGTAAATTCAGTTTTTAATGACATATGGCACTTTAGGAGCAATTCACAAAATATGTTTCCTTAAATATACACTCCTGAACTCCACATGTATGACATTTAATTCCCTGGTGTCTAATAATTTCTATTATTTTATTTACTTAGTTTTGTGTGATTGTTGATGCCATGCTTGTCTTGTTTAATATATGTAAGGCAATTTGTGTTCTATTTAACAGTTTGAAAAGTGCTACATAAATAAAATCGGATTGATTCATGAAGGTATATTGCAGCGCTCTGAGGCCAAGGACATTGCACTGACGTTGACTGAGAGGGAAATGAAGAAGTCCGGCTTGTCCTGTGAGTTTGCTCCATGTTTGTTTACTGGAACACCTCAGGAAATTGTATAATATATTACAAATAGAAATTTTAGCACATTTTTTGTTAAGATGGGTGTGACTGTCTTACAGCAAACTCCTTTGCATCCTTGGAAAACAATCCAACATGTGTCAGATGAGAAGTAAAAAAGCTTAGTCTCTTGACAATAAATCAATCTATTTTTAGCAGTTGACTCATTTCTTTTCATTTTTTCCCTTACTTTTCCTTGTGTTTGGTTAGAGGATACAAAAAGCAAGCCCGCATTTTGTTAGTGAACCACCGACCCATTGCATCAGAGCTGCTGGAGTTCTGAAGTACAGTCGGGAGCCTGAAAGCTATTGCCTGAACATAATAACGTCCCTTCTAGAGGTGAGGTTCACTATTCATCTGTTGTTGTACATTTTTATCTGAAGATGCTTAATTTTACTGATTGTCCTTCTATAACCCTGTTATCCAGATCCAGCAGCCAAGAAACTTTCCAATAAAGTGTGGCTATTGTGGAAAAAATCCCTGCCCCTCACTGGATTTAACATGGATTCAGGATCCAAAGGTGTGATGCTCAAAATTACTTTCCTCCAAACCCATACGTAGACACTGTATTGATCTTTGATATAATTTAATGTACATCCTAGATAGCTCCACGGTTCTGCTGCACCCAGCATCAACATCTGTTCCAGACGCTGGTGAAAAACAGATTTTTGTTTGGGGCTGGATGTGAGTGGAATATTTGTAATCTGATGACAGAGAATGATAAACCAGCAAAGGAAAGGAGAGGGATGTTCTGTCAAAGCAAGAAGATAGAAGATCGCAATAAGTTCACCACTGGCTTAAAAAGTGGATTGGGGTAAATTACTGCATTCTAAATGATTCCATTTCATGGGTAAGTAATGCCAGGAATAATATAAAAAGTATGTTTTTATAGAACACAATTGGCTCTAAGAACTGGCAGCAATCACACCAGTCACCACATGGCAGAGACCAGTAAGTACCCAGTGAGCAACATACACTTTGACAGTCTGGGTTTTTGACATTGTTATACAGTATAGCTTTTGTATTTTTTTCAATTTACAAGTGGGTAAAAAACTCCAGTATGCTGACTTTGTCATAATTCCATGTTTGGTTACCCCAGTAGCAAAGATCCTTCATTTCCGACTCTCTTGCCCTCCTTGGGATGACTGCTGGAAAGTGCATCTTGGCCACACAACTGAAAAGCCTTTGATGGTAAAAGAAGACGAGCCAGTGTCCGATGCTCATTGGGATCACAATCCAACTCAGTTTGGTTTGTGCCATTATCAGGTGACCATGCATAATTGGGTTTACTAATACTCTTATAAACACAGCACCACTGAAAATATAGATGTTGTTTGCTCAAGGCATTGCATAATGGCATCGAGTATACATAGTGCCCCCTTGTGGTCATACTGTTAAGCAAATGTTTTTTTTTTCTCTCTGGAATAGAAAGAAAATGCTGAATAATATACCGTGAAATGCAGCAATGTAAGGTTGTTTGTGAAGTGCCTTGAGACATGTGTTGTGAATTGGCGCTGTATAAATAAACTGAATTGAATTTGTCATCTAAACAAAGAGTAGGACCAAGATTATTTGGCAGAAAGTGGAGATTGCCCCACTTTAGGTTAGGTTGCAAAAATATTTGAGCCAAAAACTAAAGAAAAATAAGCTTAGCCACTGGCAGGTTTATTGGCATGTAGCTGAATGAGTGTGTTTCTTGATCTATCCTCAGAAGCAATCTTTTAATTTTGAATAAACTGACACAATTATGTATTTAGTGGAACTCCAAATCATAGGAGACTTCTAAATACTCAAATGTAATCATTTAACATTCTTTTTCCTAATCAGGGAAGAGGATTTCTGCAGAAGTTTTATTCCAGTGGCTTGAAATTCCTGAACACTTTCCCTGACGGCTCTGCTCAGGTCTTGTATCCACTCACATGGGAAGTATTTTAAATAATAATGATCGTGTAAGAACGTTTGATCAAAGTCAGTCACATTTTCAAAGTAATAACAGATGCCTTTAGCCAGTAAGAGATTCAAGCTATGATTGAGTCAGATACATTAGACTCCTGTTCCTATCTTTATCAGCAGGGTTACAACTATCCTTCAGGCCTGTTGGCTGTCATCATTGTGGTCATTAAACAGAAAGGCAGAGTCTGCATTGTTTATGATGATATTGGTGCTCCTCATCAGCCTGTCAGAGCTGTGTTCCAGTCTGATGGCAGTGCAGCATGTTACCACAACAGTGGGAGCATATGGTAAATGTTAACATATTATTAATTTCATTTTGCAGGTTATATTAAAACAGGGAAACATAATGAATTTGTGTCTAGTAAATTATTCCAGCTGCTTCATAATTCATGAATGATTCCAATGACATAATACAAAGCTAATATTGCTCCATTAAGGAAATCCATGTGAATGCATTAATGTGCGTTTGTGTCCATGTTCCAGGCTGGCCCTGAACACATCAGGTGGTCAGTGCTTGAATGATGCAGGGGCCAAAATGTGCCAGTGGAGTTGGAGAAGCAGGAGTAAAACTTCCTTTCACCCTATCTTCCTGATGCTGAACCAAGCGATTGGAGTACGAGTCCCTGGGAGCCAAAAGGTGTTCGTGTCCTTCTTATCAAGAGGGCAGCAGTCAAAGTTCAGTGTGGGTCCCTGATGTGTTCAGGTAAAATTGATGCATTGTTTCTTCTTTTTTTACTATATTCCTTCAGGAAAAAAAGAGAAAAAAACTTGATAGCATGAATGTCTTTATAAATGTATAAGTAATTGATTGAATTGCAAACTGGAGTCTTCAGGCACCCTTTGTTAAAAGCCATGCATAACAAACTAATACTTTGACTAAAAACAAAAAAGCTGATTAGATCCAAGTTAAAGGGTTCTACTAATTCAAAGAACTCCATTTCAGGAAGAATATAAAGCACCAAGTTCCAGATCATCCGATTTAAAGGAGGTGTTACTGTTGATAGCCCATATGAAAATCTACCTGGCGATACAGCATCTTCACAGTTGCCTTGTAGCAACATCCACACATCAATCTCCTGAGATCAAGCTTACTCCACATGTCTGTGTTGCTGCTCAAAGACTTGGAGATGAAGAGATGAGTGGTAGTGACAAAGCCTGTTTCCATGGGTGCCTAAAGGATTACTAATGTATGATGGTTCAGTTTACAGTAGCCAGAAGGTCAGATTCTGGCAGACATTTGCATCTCAATTTATTAGAATGTCATCAATATGTCGAGATGCTCTTTCCAGGTGTGCATTGCTACGGTCCTTTTTCTCAAACTCTATTAAGAAGTTGACAAGAACACAGAAGAGTACAATGGAAATAAATAAAAATGATACAACTTAAGTATATTATAAACACAAAATGTCAGGGCTTTCAAATCATAAAAAAACCCAAAAGTAAAGAAGTACAGAATGTTAAAAAGATGGTTTTAAGGCTTTTTTATTCTTGTCAGTTGGGAAAATATATATGCTTCATATTCAATGACATTTGTCTTATGATTGGAGAACTTAAGACTAATGAACGTAGAATTTGGACAGTAGAGGTAGCAGGTTAATAACATAAGCGTTTATATTTGTGTCATTGTCTTTGTAACCAAACAAGACATTTTTTCAGCATGAGGAAAAATTAGGGAAAACATAATAGTTTGCCCCAAAGATGTTTTGTAAATGACCAACACCAGAATAAAAGAACCATTGTTTCCCTATCGGCTTCACAAAACGCAGAATTTACATGAAATCTCTTAAGGTACTGGATAGTTGAATGGAACCCATGAAGCATTTTTGAAGAAACTCCCTTTACTTTGTTGGTCAAAAAGAACCTTCATGAGAGCCGAACTTTGTCCCAGCAGATATTTTCCACAAAACTGGACGCCTTACTCCTCTTTAGCTGTTAAGGCATTGGGCGTTAATATGGTTAATAAAAACACAGGTTATGATGGAGCCAGTCTGAAGCTGACAATTAAAGTAGGAACCTGTAGCAATCTATCCTGCTGCTGTAGTTGATCATCACTAAAAATATTATGCAAAACTACCAGAAAGATAGACATTGTACAGGGCTGTGCTGAATACATTTGCATGGACCAGTCCTTGTTATCATTATTGGTTTTGCCTTTAATAAAGAAAGTTCAAATATTGTCAGTTTTTTTTCTTTTAACCATAAAGAGCCCTCCTGTCTTCAACAAAATCTTGCCAGTTTTGAAAATGGCATTGAGTATTTTTCTTTTTAAATTTTAGCATCGTGAGAACCCCGTGACAAACAAATGCTTAAAAAACTGAAGTCAAACATTTTGATATGCAGAGACAGATGACACCATCTAGGGCAATTTATATGTCCGGCTCAGTTTATCTTTTTACCTCCCACCCATTTTGTCACCTGTAACATGTTATTTTTTAAATTACACCAGAGATGTGCTATAATGTGTCATAAAGCCTTTAGATGTGAACTTTCTCTTCCTTCCTCATTTAGGCAAGTCGGCATATAGTAAAGAAAACAAAAAAAATTTACCAGCTTACATGACCAAGTTAAATTAATTGGGCATTAATTTACTTAAGTCCATCATAAACAGAAATTGTTACAATGTTTTATTAATCTTAGGTTCCTCCAACATATGTAAATATAAAAATTATTCAGAAATCTTTCCAAGACATGGTCAGAATGGCATTTCACAACAATAATTACAGGTCTTAATTGGTGCATTTTCTACACAGTTACCTACTTCTCTGAACGGTACACTTAGAATTCTACTTATGGCTCATTGGTACAAATAACTTTTTTTAAATTCACATAGGTCAATTATATGCAACAAGTTGAAGACTACAATAATCAATGTTAAATCTTTCCTTAGTGGACCACTAATTGCCTGGATGAAATCTGCAGTAGTATGGATAGTACGAGAACTAACAGAACGGCCTAAACTGTTGCCATGGATCCCGCTCTGGCGTCAGGGGCAGGACATCTCTACAGAGCATGGTGAAGAGTGATGGGGACATCCAGTCTGTGCCAGCAGTCCTCCTGCCTTCAGCGCAGACGTTCATAAACATCACTTCACGGCCCAGAGAGAAGCCCACCTCAAACCTAGAGAGAAACAAGAGTCAGTGTGGAGCTCGCACATTTTACCTCGCCAACATTCATATAAATAAATAAATAAAAAGTTTTAGAATAACGTACAAGGAGGGGCTTTCAGCTCCAGCCAGGGTTTAAAAAGTAGGGTTAGGAGAGGGGATGCGTTCTTGTGTTCATGTGAACGTTCATCTTCATCTCGTTGTCCAGGATTTGCACAAGCTGTTGCATGGAGGGCAGATGACCCGACTCCAGTTTGGACCACACTGGTACATCTATAAAACCAATACTTTCCATTTAACTCATTCTCTTATACTTACAACAATATCACAGTAACAGCTAATAAAGCTGGGTTGCATGTAACTCAGGTGGCCTTTTACACATCAAATTTATGAATACATTTTCCCTAACAGAATTATCTTAATATCACACATTGGAACATGACGTTTATTCCCTAAAGCCATGCTGGGAAAGAAATGCTCACCGTTTAATGTGATTTCAAACGCTCCTGTTGACATTAACTGGTTTTCAATCATATTGCTGAAGAAGAACACCATCATGCAGGCATATATCTGACGAAAAGAACAAAGGCTGGGTTAAAAGCTGCAATCAACAGCTACCCAACACCTCTTCCTACAATTATCACCATTCGGTATATATTATTTTTGATCATGTAGCAAAGAGAGAAAATCCACAATAAATTCAAAATTGTGCATTCAATTCTGGTTTGAAAAATTTAAGGTGTATGTTGTACAATTTCAAGTCAAAAATTCACTTTCCAGACTCACACCTCTAGAGTTTCAAGTCATTTTAGCCCCTTTCGAAAAAAAATATAAATACAGACGTTTTCAATGAATTTATGGCAGATATTTCTAGAGGGGTCAGATTTAAATATATATAGACTTTAGGAGGAAGGAAGAACGGCAGGAAGGCTAATGGATGGATGGATGGATGGACAGAAAACTGACAGACAGATGAGCGGCTGGATGAATAAAACAATGGATGGATGCACAGACTGAAAGACTGATGGACGTATGAATAAATAGCTGGATGGACGGTATATAAACAAGTGAACTGTTGGGTGGAACAGACCAATACACTGATGGAACAATACTGTTTTCAAAAACTAGGAAGGTGAATAAAGTTGGGAAATCTATTTTCTTCTATGCTCCATTTTCTTTCCCCATATTTAACCAGACAGAAAACACTATAAATCTACTTCACACTTGTCTACCATTTTACATCAGAAAAGAATGGCTCAAATAAATCATTAAAGGCTTGAAACTAATGTCATTCCTCACCATGATGAGTGTAGGTAGACTTCTGACCACAACTGTACACCCATCTGTAGAGGATTGAATTTTTTCTATTGGGGATCACCTAGCCCCATTAAACTTGTGTTGAGGATAAACTTTTCTCAACAGAAGCTAAATACATTTTTAATATTGTTAACAATTATTGTTACATAGCTGAGGGTGTGACACAGAACTAATATGATATACCGTACGTTTCTAGACCATGGTATCAGTGGTGGACTGTTTTGCAGCAGACTGATAAATCCTCTCGCTGAAAGCTCTGCTGATTGGTTGTTTGGATTGGAGCATATACTCTGGTGCCATTAGCAAAGCCAGATTTGTTTTCTCTAACCTCAGATTTATCAATAGTTGTTAAAGTATCCAAAATGTCCCATGCAAAGTTTACTGGTTCCTACCAACAATAGAAACCAAACATTGTGGCTCTGGATCTTAGCTTTTTATTTCAGCTCTAACTGCAGTATATTGTGATGCCACGTTCCCTGATGGGGAGATCAAAGACCTGGTGGAAAGGAATGTAAGCAGAAACAGTCCCCCACCCCCGCTGACACATTAGGGTATGATTTTAAAATGAAATACATAGATCCAGAAATCCTCACCTTATTTTGCTGGCCCCACTCCCAGATTCCTGGGGCTTGAACACCAAAGAAAGCAAATGGGTCCTTGCCGATTATAATCAGCCCGATCACCAGTAGTTTGAACATAGACAGAAAGGAGGCAATGTGTCTGAGGAATTTAAACAGAAACTCATCAGAAACCGAACTCATGGATACAGAAACATAAAAGCACACAGTAAATATGCTATACAGCCAACCTCTCTACCATCATTAACGACTAGGTGCACTTTTACACTAGTGGGGAGGCCAACTCATCGCGACTCTCATCGCTATCTTCTTACATTTTCAAGCAGAACTGGTAAAACAAAAACTTATCAGTAGGACAATCATATTCTCACCGTGACATCAGCAAAACTAATTTTACAAGAATCTAAAGAAAGGATGCATGGAGAATTTAAAGCAGGTGATGAGATACAGTCTCCTCTCTTAAATGTAGCCAATCTCTTGTGTGTTCATTAAGAGTCGACTAGATGAAGACCCAGGAGTCTCCAATAACACCCCCCCAATAACTGTGGCAACATAAATCAGTCTCACATCAATGCACATATTGTCTAATTCTAATGGGACTGAGGTTTCACAGTGTCTGAGTTTATTTACTGCTTCCTGTTTATATCCAATGTAAAAAGCTTTACGTTGCCATCGTTGGGTATGAAAAGTGCTCTTTAAGTAAAGAATGATTTGACTGATTTATGAATGTGAGACTGTTACCACGTAATAAGAGTCAAAATGAGAGTCTGTGACTCTGCATAGCAGAGAAATGGTTCCTGTAAATTCTCGTACTCGTCGTCTTTCGTTTTATCCGGGACCGGGTCGCGGGGGCAGCAAACTCAACAGAGACGCCCAGACGTCCCTCTCCCCAGACACCTCCTCCAGCTCCTCCAGGGGGAGCCCAAGACGTTCCCCGGCCAGCCAAGAGACATAGTCCCTCCAGCGTGTCCTGGGCCGTCCCCTGGGCCTCCTCCCGGTGGGACGTGCCTGGAACACCTCCTGAGGAAGGTGTCTAGGAGGCATCTGGTATAGATGCCCGAGCCACCTCAACTGGCTCCTCTCGATGTGGAGGAGCAGCGGCTCTACTCCGAGCCCCTCCCAGATGGCTGAGCTCCTCACCCTATCTCTAAGGGAGTACCCGGCCACCCTACGGAGGAAGCTCATTTCAGCTGCTTGTATCCAGGATCTCGTTCTTTCGGTCATGACCCAAAGTTTATGGCCATAGGTGAGGGTAGGAATGTAGACCGACCGGTAAATCGAGAGCTTCACTTTTCGGCTCAGCTCTCTCTTCACCACAACGGACCAGCACAGCGTCCCCATTACTGTGGCAGCCGCACTGATCCGTCTGTCAATCTCCCGCTCCATTCTTCCCTCACTAGGGAACAAGACCCCGAGATACTTAAACTCCTCCACCTGAGGCAGGAACTCCACTCCAACCTGAAGAGGACAAGCCACCCTTTTCCCTTTTCCTGTAAATTCACACGAGAGAAAGACACAGAATCAAACTTTCTAATAAAAATAAATTGGTTGGTCTTAGGGCTCCAAAGAAAGTAGTTTCAGTAATCCAATTCAAAAGGTGAATCTCAAAGATCCATACACACATAACAGCGGGCTGTTCAGAGGGAGCTGTATTCAAATGGAAAACTAAGTGAAAGGAAAAGGTGTGGAAGAAACCGGTGCACAAACCAGCTTTGACTGACCAGTAATCTTACCTAACCTCCACCCCACAGAAGATCTGTGGAAAACCATCAGTTGGACGACGAGACATGAAAACCAACCATTGCAGACAAGCTGAAGGGCACCGTTAAAGCGACCTGGGCCGCCCGAACACCTGAGCAGTGCCACACTGATGTGGTAATTCATGCAAAGACATTCCCAAACAAGTACTGAGTGCAGAGAACATTCTTTTCAGTAGGGGGACATTTCTGTACTACAAATCTTTTATTGGGCTTCTGTAATGCTCCAATTTTCATGAGCTGTGAGCCATAATCCTTAAAATGAACAAACAACTGAAACATATCACACTGTATGTAATGCGTCTATATAATATACAAGGTTCAATTTCTAAACCTAATCACTTTATGTTATGTACTGTTTATTGATATTCTCATTTATTGAGGTGCACCTTTAATTCACTTGAAATCAGAAGAGGCATGGCACATATTGGTGAAGACATTTAGCTGTGTCCGTTACACATACCAGCGACAAACGAGTATCCAAGAGAACCTCAGTTTGTTAAACACATTACAGCTAATCCTAGGCTGGACTTAATCCACTAGTAACCCGGCAGACAATGGTCGGCTCTTACCGATAGATGGGTACAGGGAGATAATTCTCCCCTTCGATGCGGATGTCTGGGTACCGCTGGTACAAGGCCTGCGTGTACTCCTCAAACACCCGCTTGTACCCTCAGGAAATGCTGCAGAAGAAAAGGAAAACAGGTGGTACAACTTTGAGGACAAAATATACGTAGCCAAAACATCGTCATTATCAGCATTTCCTGGAACGCATCGGCCGTTTGTGAAGGACATTACTTCCACTGTATTTCAGAGCAGAAAAAAATGGCATTTTTGTCCATATTTCTTACAAATTAAGATGTTAAGATTCGGGTAACGATGGGGGATTACAAAGGTAACTAAAATCCAATGCAGTGGTCGAATGATAGAAACGGCTTTTATCTTTTCCTCCAAAAGTATTGAGTAGTCTGGGGGACGTCTCACATGTTCCTGAGTTACCATCTCCAACATTCGTTCAATTCCCCTCTGAACTTAAATGAACAATAACAGTATAATAATTGCGAACAACCAGTACTTTCCTCATCTTTTCCGGCTGCAGTCAAGTATTTATTTTGTCCAATCATCAGCAGCCAATCATTTTATTTATCTCCTTAGTTGTACCAGTGCAGCAAATATTTCACACATTTCCCCCAAGACATGGATGTTTTTCTCTCTATATGACATGCAGAAACAAAGATTACACTTGCTCAGTGTCCACGTAATGCCAAGCAAGTTTATTTTTAACTCGTTGTATGCAATCTTCCAATAGGTATGACTTGCTTAACGTGTTGCAACTTGTCAGATTTATTGGCACTTGTTGCACTGGAGTCGGGGATCAGCTCAATATCGTCAAGACTGCCAAAAATCATATACTGAAGTGCATTAAAACAGATTTTCTTCATTCTTTAAATTTGAACTGTCCAAGTGATGGCATCAACTCCTGGCATATCTGCTCATTTAATGAACAGATCCAGGGAATTTGGTTCATTATCACTTTTAACATCCAGAACTTTAACCTTTTGTATGTTTTGGGGCCACAAATACCAACTTCACGTGGTTTTGAATCACAACAGAATCAGCATGTTATTACATGTTAATAATAGCAAATTTAGGAAATTAAGATCATTAAATTTTTCTAACTTCCTGTGTTTTTAATTTTAAGTTTCTATACAAGTATCAATGAGATGTAAGGTCATATAGCCTAATCTAGACAGACTTGTTTAAGACATTTAATGTTTTAAACTGTCTTGGTGCCGGTGTTAATATGTGACAGTGAATTCAGTGAAATAAAAATAAAATGGAAAGCTGCTACTACTAATACTAATAATAATAATAATAATCACTCATTGTAAGTCAACAGTAAGCAAAAATATAGTGTGGACATTTTCAACACATTTTTAAAAAACTCCAATAATATTGATAACCGTGATGCATTTCAACACGATAATCATTATGCAGTATTTTCATATTGTTTACATTAGTGTTGGAAAATGACAAATGAGACCGTTACATGAGAAATGTTACAGTGCTCAAAGTGCTGGCTTTTAACTGAAGTTCACTTGGCAAATGTTTCTTAGGTCAAAGTTTAATCTTGCAAACTGCATTAGGGTTAAAAATCAACACCTGCGCTTGTCCATCTTTTATTTAGCGACGCAGAGACTTGCTTTGACAGCTTTAGGTTGATGTTCAAGGAGGAATTTATAAAATCACAAACGTTTTGAACTGTACAGATTTGCTCCATTCTCTGGCTGTCGTCTGTACATAAAAACTTGATCTAATCCTCAGAAACTGGGCGGTTCTTGGAGGAATTACCATGTTTCACTGCGGAAGTGGAGCCATGTTTCCGATGTGTGCGGCAGCTGTCAAAAATATTACTTTCACAAATTGTGCTCCGGTGTTTCTTTAGGAAGCGATGATACCGATGCTCTCCTCGGTTACTGTATTTTTTTTTTTATGTACACAAACTAACTGACATATGCTATTTGTTTGTGATCGTACTGCGAGGTTAGCTGTTTTCTCTTAGCTAGCTTGCAATGACTCGCCAGATTTCTTTTTCTGATCGTTTGCTTACCAGATCTGAAACCTAAGCAGAGGTCCCGTAGCAAACTGCATCTTCATCTTCTTTATGCCGCTGCTGTCACCAGCCGTGGCACAGCACAGCGAGAAAACCCCCAAGACGAGGA
Organism: Girardinichthys multiradiatus; assembly: GCF_021462225.1. NCBI lineage: Eukaryota > Metazoa > Chordata > Actinopteri > Cyprinodontiformes > Goodeidae > Girardinichthys > Girardinichthys multiradiatus. The sequence goes on from NC_061799.1 coordinate 22,596,542, forward strand.
GCGAAAAGCGCAACCACTTCATGGCCATCCGGTCCACGGTTGCTTTCCTCCGAGTTAATCTGTAATCTTTTTTTTACTGGTTAACCACGCCTTTGCTTCTTCCTCGCAACTTGCATTTAAGCCAGATCCTATAGCACCCCCTACTGTTCTGGCTGAGGATGTCAAGGTCCATTTGTGAATGATCTTCCGAAGACCTTGGCCTCAGTACTCTGCATTGGACACTTGGACGTTTTAAGTAATCAAGGTTTTAGTTAAAGCTTTTTTTTTTTATTTGAATTACTACAATCCTAGAAGCTCTCTAGAATCCTCCTAGGTTTTTTCTAAAAGTTTCATTCAATGTTTCCATCACCTTTGGGTCCACACTTCCTAATGACTTGGGTGGAACTGAGAATGTTATTCATAAAATGCTTTTATTTTTTTTTAGCCCGGTCTTCATGCCTTGACTTTGCAACAATCCCCTTGAGGGATTCCTGAAAAGTTAGGATCAGCGACTGTCCACTGTCTCTTCATGCTCATCCAGAAGGAGTGAATGCTACAAGTCTTTGACTCGATGCAATCTGCTAGAAACACTTAACCAATTTGAATAAATAACTGAATCTGCCTGTACGGTTCAATGGTTAGTTATTAATTGGAATGCATGTACCTGACTTGAAATCTTTATGATTCGATTGAACTGACTTAGCCCATTTTAAAGTTACCCACCTTTCACACAATGCAACAGAAAACAACACTCACCAATATTTTTGACCTCTGCATTCCTCCCTCCCTGTTGGATGGGGTAGGGGGGAGTTAGGTTTAGCCTTTTTTGGTCATTATATGGCATTCATTTTCATTTAAATCGTAGATATCAATGGCTATTTCATACATTTCCCACTAATCCTCATTTAAAAAGTGTAAAGTTAAACTGATTTATCCTACATGAATTTCAACACTTCACTGGTAAAAGTTTGTTCTTTAATAATCTGCAGACTCAATTTTAATATAATTCATCGATCATATCTGCCTTCGTTTGAATGAGAGGATGTAAAACAGGGTGAGACATTCCAGTCCTCAAGGGCCAATCAAATATAAGGACACATCTAAAAGTTGCAGGACAGCGACCCTCGATGTAAGAGCTACACTCTGAGTTCTTTGTAAATAACTGAAAATGAATTAATGCACCTTAATAACAGAAGTAAACTATGCCATAGACCAGGTAAAAAATGGCACGAGTAGAGCAAATGCTGCATTTACTAAAAGCATCAATTAAATTCTTTAAAAAAAAAAATGTTAGTGTTACATTTTATTTAAAGTACGTATTACAATAAAAACAAAGAAAACGTTGAAAAACAGGTTGTCCCTCTGGTGGTGTTTTGGCGTCTCAGTGGTTCAGCCTTGCCATGCGCTCCTTTTCCACAGCAGACTGCAAAGCCAGAACTGAGTCTGCAAATACATACAAATGGAAATCACTTCACCATATTTGGGTTATTGGTACTTGTTTAAGATTTACATGTATTTTTAACTAAAGCAGAAAGGTTGCAGAAAAGTAAATTAACAAAAAAAAAAAACAGTGGTCAAATCTTTTACAAACCCAATAACTTCCTGGAATGATCCACTAGATCAGGAAGTCCGTCCTCAATGCTGTATGAGATATTGTCCATTTCTTTAACAAGTTCAGTTGCCCTCTGAAGAATAAAACATCTGGTTTGTTTTTAAATGTTTGTTTTTTAATGCCTTAAATAATGTCAAAGAACAGAAATATAAAAACTACCTTTAGCTCTGCATAGACGTTTTCCTCCAACTCAGCCACCTGAGAGATGGCATCAAGCACGCTGGTATCGACAGCAGTATCCTGTTCAACAAAAAACAGATGTTAAAAACATTTGAAAAATGTTATTAAGTTGAGGACTTGCTGATTGTTGTGATGTAATGCACCTCTTCTGAGGAACTGTTTATTGGCTCCTTTTCCTTCTGTGCTTCAATGGCTTTGGAACCGGCATTCAGCTCCTTCACTCTGCCAAAGAACCGGAAATGTTTAAGTGGTAAGGTGTCGAACATTATGAAGACTTTTCAATAAAAAATATTTTAAAAAACATCCATGACTAGTAGTTAGTCATCAGATTGAAACAACCTCTGGCAATAAGGAATCACTCCTATAAAAAAGACAAAAACCTAAAACTAAGTTGAGTCACATATTTAGTTAAAAACTATTTTATGTGGAAACATTACCTCAAAATAAATTAAATGAAATCATAAATAATGGCTCATCTACTTTTCAGATAGTTCGAAAAGCAGGTTATGTAATCGCTCAGAGTAGAGGAACAACTTAAAGAATTAGCCTTTTCTTTGACCTCTAAAATCAACTGTTAAAGTTTAATTATGCAAATTATTGTGCAATTTTAAAGGAAAATGGCAAACTTCTCACTCCTTTAGTCATTTTAAAATGTAAAATACAAATATTTACTATGAATTTATAACATACATGTGTACTGCAGGCAAGGCTGGCATGTGGTACTAGCAAAAATTAGGAACCTAGAAGGAAGGATGGATGGAAAGAACAGACAAGAAAGTAAAGAAGAAATGAAAGAACATAAGAAAAGACTGGAAGAAATATAGAAATGATGGACACAATGAAAAAAGGATGTGAGAAATGAACAATGGAGGAAAGAAGCACAAAATGAAGGAAAAAGGAAGGACACGAGAAAGGAATGGAGGCAGGACAAGGAAAGAAGGAATGGGAAGAAAGGGAGGTAGGACACAAGGAAGGATGGACAGACAGAAGACAGGGAGTCAGGACATGAAGGAGTGCTAACCAAGGAAGGAGTGGAGGCGGGACACCAGGAAGGTAAGAAAAACAGCAGAGAATAAAGTCTGAAAATACAAATTTATTTTCATACTTTTTTACTTGTTCAGACCTGAAAAATGCTGGAATCAAATTCAAGACTTTTTGGACTACGTCGGAACTTCATCTGATTTATTTTGGCTAAAAACGTAAAACTGCTTTCTGACTATTCTTTAAGAGAAGTGAGTCCGTATTCTGTTACCAGAGGTTGTATTTCCCACTGTCTATACCTGTCTGCATAGCGAAGTGTATTCATTGTATATTCACAGGACGCCATGCCCGGAGACACCATGGCAATCTGAATGAGCACATAAACACAATCATTTTTAGAAAACGAGCACATGTACACAAACCAAGCATAATACTGAGATTGATTGACCTGACTGGCAAGTTTCCATACCATGCAGGTTCTGGACTTTTCTCCAATGAAGGAATCCCTGAGCACTTTGGTCAAAGTACTCATCCGAAAAGGAATGTGATCACTGTTCCTCCCCAGAGAACGAATACACTCCTACAAGAACCAATGAGTGGGTTAGATTTAACCTTCTTCCACGTGAACTTAATTTTTTTTCTACGTTCATTTGATCCTAAGATACAATTTAAGAGAAAAGCTCTTTCTGCGTTTTGTGCTTTACCTTGAGAGCCAACAGGCTACGGTTGATCTCCGCCGTCTCCACTAAAGTGCTGCGGTCGTTGCTGCTGACATCTGTGCCACGCTCGTTGCCTGCCAAATCGACCAATGAGAATTTGCCATGCAGCGTGGCGGCACGGTCACTGCGCCGCAGCACAATCTGGAGGACGGCGTGGGAGCGTGAGGAGTTGGCGTTGGCTGAGGTCTGCCCTGATGTTCTGGACAGACAGTTGAAGTGGTAAGACTCAGATTAACCACATAAAGAAAGGACGACTATCAAAATAGCAACATTAATTGGACATTTGTACAAAAAAAACAACCAAACTTCCATAATTTAATGGCAACATTTATAAAAGTTCAGTCTCATTTTTGGGCCAGAGTGAGTGATGTGGAAGTACCTGCATGCACTCCCTATTTGTATAATCTTGATGACGTCATCAGCTGAGGACACACAGACCTCCTCCAGCCCCACCACCTGAACCTGCTGCCGGTCATCCTCTAAAACACGCAGCTTGGCCTTCTTATTCAGCAGGTCATACACCTGAATCAAAAAAGGGAAAATGTTTCTACAGGGAGAACCTGAACACGCCGATTCTGGAGTGGCTCGTGCTTTCTTACTTTGCCGTTATAAATCTCAAAGAAGCTGACGTAGATGCAGAGATCCAGATTAGCATACTTCCTGTGGTTGAGATGGGTGAAAACGTCTTGGGCTGAAAGATTGAACACCACGATTAATAAAAATGTAGTTCTAATATGCAGCATCAGCATTTATTGGCATCCCTGGCAAAGTTGTGCAACTAATTTCCTATTTTATTGCAGAAGCAGAAAAACAATGAAAAACATTTAGAAAAGTCTATTCTTTAAATCCATCTGTTAAATCTCTGCCACGCATATTGACACGCCTGCTGTTTAAACTTTGTACAACTCTTTTTGCCAGGACAGTCTTGTATAATAAATAACAAGGTTGTAGCATAAAGTTACTGCAGTTGGATCTTTGACCATTCAACTTTGCAAAATATCTCATGCTCTCTTCAGTTCATCTCACAGACTTTCTATAGGCTTAAGGTCTGGCAACTCTAATATCCATTGAAGGTTAGTTATTTTCATCTGGTGAAGCAGTTCTGAACTGATTTGGCCATATGTTAGGCATTTTTATCCCATATCATTATCTTTTATCATTTTTATTGGTAGAGGTTTTTTTTTTGTTTGTTTGTTTGAAATGCCCTTTAATAAGCAAGGCATCATGCACTAATCATAAGGTTTCCATTGACCTTTGGAAGAGAAACATGCCCACAGCATCGCAGATCCTCTGCAACGCGTAACAATGGGTCTAAAGTGCAGAAATACCATCTATTAAACATCATTTGTGTCTCAGACAAAATGAGTCCTATACTATGCAGCAGGTTTAACCTATCAGTGTTTTCATAAAGATGTCTAGCTGAACTAAACCAGACATTGAACATTGGTCTTAAGTGGTACTACGAATCTGGTTCCCAACTCTGTAACTCAACCCAGGGTTACTGGCTCTACGATTGGTCTTCTTATTCTAGCTTCACTCATCTTCCATTAACACACACATATTCAATGAAAAGGGAGGAAAAACCTTGCTAAAGGGTGGGATTTTTCTAAAATGTCTCAGTGTGATTCAATACAACCACAATTAAAGATACATTTATTTTAAAACTTCCTACGCTGCACCCTCCACATTTATATGAATCGCTTCAAATTGATCTGCATTTTAAAAACACCACACATTTAATCTATTTACATTTAACCCTTCACACAGAAAGCATCTGATTGTAGTTTTACCTGCCAAGGCATAGATTCCTTTAGCGCTGTTCTGCTGCCTCCCCGTGAAGTCCCCTCCCATCGTCTACAAAGATTCAGGGAGGGAGAAATTGATTCGGTATGAGGAAAATTGATTTCGGCACAATCTTAAAAAAACTATGGTACACAGAGGCTTACATGGGTCTTCCCACTTCCTGTCTGGCCGTAGGCAAAACAGGTTGCCATGCAACCTTGAAAAATGGACAGCACCAAAGGCTTGGCTGTGAACCTGAAAGGAAAAAAACAAGAAACTCAGGAGTCAAAAAAGAAAAAAAATGTACTGCATTAAAGGTTTAGGAAAGTTGCATACGTCATCTACATGCAACATATGAAATCTTATACAATGTTAAAAAAAACATGATGTCAGACTAAAAGAATGAATACTTTTTTTTTGTGTGTGTGATAAAATGAACACATTAGGCTATATTTACTTGTAGACGAGCTCATTGGTGGCATTCTCATTGAAGGAGTAGTCAAAGTGGAAGACCTGGTTTTCCAGGTACTTTGTTAGGTCAACTTTCTGCTTCGGTTCATGGACCAGTAATACACCTCTACCAGGTACTGATACCACATCAATCTCCTTCTTGTTAATCTCTGAAAAACAAAAAAACATAAAACTGACATCACCTTCATTATTTACTGTATTATATTAATTTGATAATGCTGCAGGAGACATTTTCAGCCCACCTTGCTTGTTTAGAGGCCGTTTGCGAACACACACACATATCTTGTAAGGCTCGATCTGTAAAAGCAAACCAGCAATTCAAGGAGTGGAGTAAAAACTGCTTAAGTAGAAAACAGCCGGGGACCTGAAACAGGGTTTCTGTGTCCAAACTCACCGGGTCTGTGGTTGTTAACGGAGTTATTTCCAAGGTTTCTCTAAAGTCCTGGATCATCTCATAGAACTTCTGATTTGGGCGAGATGACTCTCCAAACTAAAGCAGATTCAAATCATTGAGTGAAATTTGCAAATTTCTTTAGGATTCAGAGAATTAAGAAAAGCAGAATTGTTAAAGATTTATCTCAACCTTTCCCTTCTTGGGCTGCGTGTCAAAGGGCTTCATGACACTAGAAACCCTTTTGTTGCTTCTGTTTGATTCCTGAGGAGCCACAGATTTTCTTCTGCCTGCAGTGCAGAGACATGGGGATCGCTTTTTATTTTGTTCTTTTTACAGACTAGTGCTGTTGCCTAAACATTTAAGGCTTTTATGGGATTTGTGTAAATTTAATATGATGTCAGTAAGAATTGCTGACTTTTGGCTGAAGGTAGAGGAGGCATTCTCTCAGGTTCATTTTCTTTGACTGCCTCACGAAGTAAAGGCATCGGCTGTGATGGTTTGGCTTCGTTTCCTCTCCGCAGATGAATAGGAGCCACTGCACAAAGAAGAAAGAGTAGAATCCATTAAGATATATTGTATTTTGATTGCTGAAATAGGAAACAACTGAAAGGTGGAGTTATGAATTTAAAATACATGCAAATCCAACTAAAATATGTGGTTGAAAGCATACCATCATGTTTAATAAAACACATGTAAGTACTCTAGATTTGGATCTAGTTGGTAGGTACTTCAGGGCATCACTACTAACCAGAGCTTGCAGATGATGGGTTCATTTCGGGACAGATCGTCTCTGGGTTTTCTGGAGAAGTTCCCAAGGTTGATACTGATGGCAAAACAGGGGCCTGGGGTTGGAAGAAACACGTCTGTCGTGCTTGAGGCCGAACGGCAACTAAGAGAAACGCAAAGCCAAGAAAAAAAAAAAAGAAAAGAAATATGAGTTTTAACAGCAGAATTGGTAGGGTTTTTGTTTTGTGTGCAGAAATAACCGATCAAGAAGGTTCCCTTCCAAATAAGGCTACGTTCACACCGCAGGTCTTGATGCTCAATTCTGGTCTGTTCTAAAATCTTTGTTTGGTTTTTTTTTTTGCATCGTCATTCACATTACTTGTCAAATGTTGCCTATATCTGAATCCAATATGAATTTGTGGTTCCAAACTGACCAGCATGAGCAAAACAACAATCACAATGATGTCACACACAACACACTTTGGTCCTGCAAACATGGAAGACGTAGATGTTATTGGTGTCTGTCCAACGAAAGTCGTTGTGTCATCAGACGCTGAGGAAGAAACACACAAAACGAGAATTCTGTATTCTGGCATTTAGTATCGCTTTTGATGCCAATTCATCACAGCCATCTGTTTGGATGTGGGGACGATCCAAATTCCAATTTGGCTTGAAAAGAGGTGTCACTCCATATTTTAATGAGGTCCAACATCTCACTGTCCGATACCATTGCAGCTGCTGTTCATCTTGCTAACTGCTATCCCTTCCCGCCGGTGTAAAGTGGCGACAAATGTAAATGAAAAGTGACGTCAAAGTGGGTTGTTCCCACTGGAGTCGCATTCAAAAAGATTGGATACGAGTCGGATTCAGAACCACATATGGAAGTGGCTCATAACGGACCTGATTTGGGCCACATTTGCCTGCAGTGTGAACGGAGCCCAAGTTATCACATCTAAATATTCACCAGTTAAAAAAGTACAGCAAAATCTGTGAGTGAACAAACAAATATAAAAGCAAATAAATAAAATAAATCTCAGAAGCAAACAAGAACGTGTTTCACATCACAATTCATTCTTCCGTTTATTCCAAACTTATGCCACAAAATTTGCCTCCCAGTCAGAAAGTGAGAATCAACTGGCTCTAGATTGTGCTGCATGCCCGGCGTACCCAAACACCCGTGTAATGTAAAAATAAAGCAGAAAATTGGGCCTGAACAGAACAGAGTAAAGCCCACGCAGGATTGCTGTGGGTTTTTTTTTTTTTTTTTCTGCATTATTTGCTTTCTTTAAAGAAAGAAATATGTGAGGCTTGCCGACCTGACTCCTCGTCATTTTCGCCCGCTGGAGCAGAGGCTTTGGAATGAAATAAACTATTAGCTCGAGAATTACTGAAAGTGATAATCTACGAGAGAAAATATGCCTTTGGTTACACACAGGAAGGAGGAGCCGGGATCCTGGATGAGCGCAGTCGACCTTCATACTTCTGTGAAAAAAATAAAGAAAAATAGATAAGATTGCTGCCATCCCATAATAAGCCTTATGTTAAATTAGTTCGATCTTTTTTATAATTTTACATTTTATTTATTTCTTCTTTCTACACATTTATATTGAATAAATCAGGAAGATGGAAATAGAAACTGGAAAACAGAAATGAAACTATTTGCAGGACTGGTCGTCAACACAGTGGCTGATGAATGTCTGTTTGTAGTTGGTGCTTATCTAAGTTTTCATTTAGTACACCAGTTGTTATTAAGTTTATCGTTATATTTATTATTATTTGAAAAGGAAGCAAAAAGGATTGTAAAGCTGGGAAATGGAGCATTTATATGACTTATATAATGATGTATATAATTTATATAAAATCGTTAAAACCCTATTGAGGAAAGCACAAAAACCTAATACCTAATATTTAAGTTCTGCAGTACGTTGCTTAGATATGTAAATAAATATACACATAAATATAATGCCTTGCCTTGTTAGGAACAGCGGTGGGCATCTCAGCAGCTTTGGTAGCAGCATTCACATGGTCCAGAAGCTCTGGATTTAGATGGCACAACTCACTCATCTCAATCTGAAATGCAAAAAGAACTGTTCAGCACAAAGCTCGGCCCTCATGTTGACGTAAACTAAAGCGTGGCAGCTGAAATTCGGAGAAAATGTTGGATTTCTGTTTTGACAGTGAACGCCATGAAAACAGTCGTCTCTGCAAAATTCATTTGGAAAAAGAAACTCACCAACAAGGTATTTATGCTTTCCAGGAAATGTTGCCACTTTTGTTTTCTTGTTTTTCAAAACCTGCCGTTAAACTTAGGGGTCACGAGAACATTGATTTGATACTTAGTGAGTGTGGAGTTTTAAGTTTAGAGGTTCTACGAATATTGCACAGCCTTTATTCACACTTAATTACCAACTCTAAAATAGGGGACAAAAAACAGTATATAGAAGAAATGGTGTAAGGAACAGCTTATTATTTACAAGGTGTCAGTAACTTTTCTAAACAAAATCTTTTTAACAAAAACATTGAGTCTTTCCTATAATATTCCATAAGCTCGAAGCAAACAAATAGAGGAATGTTTGGACGTTCCTCTTTGCAGTCTTTAGTTCTAGATCCTTTCATGTACTCTTATTTTCATCTCTCCCCACGTGTCTCTTTTTTTTGCGTGGCCTTTCAGACCAAATGCCACACACTACAACAAGGTTTGTAGGGCCTTTGGATGTAAAACAGGCCCAAATCATCACATATCCTCCACAATACCTATCAGTGGGCATAAGGTACACACATTACTTGGCATAATCATCCTTGAAACAAACGGTATTTCATGTGAAACCGACCTAGTGCTGATTGAAAAAAAATCTATAGGCAAAATGCAAACAAGTTCAGGTGAGAAGCTATTTCCTTACAGCCATTTTCTGATTTAACAGGCTCAAGATACATCTTGTTGCTTCTTTGTTCTGAGGTTTTTTGCAATCTCAAATTGTATCCTGCTAAGGATAAAGTGTGAAATATGATTTTTTTCCCCTCTACTTACCTAATGTGGCCTCTTTTCTCATCTAACAAGGGCAGCGCCTGAGTGGGCAGCAAAGCCTCGGTGACCCGTCCCCCCTGGTCTTGTGTCATGATGTCTGTTTGGATGGGTTGTACTGGAATTCTAATTTTCCCTCGGGGATCAATAAAGTATCTTTGAATTGAATTGAATTAATAAAATCACGTGTTCTCTTGTATTTCCCAATTTGATGAGTGGCCAAGAGAAATAGGCATCTGTGTTACATATTTATTCCTCAGGAGACAAATATTAAGTTGCAAATGTTTCATAGGTTTTCTTCTACACATTTTACCAGGGGTCCCAATAAATGTGTAAGGAGCTGCTGTTTAACTTGTACTAAAGTAGGGCATTTTAAATTAAGAGAAGATGTGTATTTCTCTTTGAACTGCATCAAAAGCAACAACAATAACCAACAAGTAAACTTTTGTTTTGCCATTTCTGCATAATTCATATGAAACTAGGATTTTTCTTCTTGAACAAGAAAATTATGAAATATTTGTTGATCAAGAAGACAACTCAAAGAAAATTCAGATTGTTTATGCAATATGTTCAACTGAATGCCTTAAATCCTAGCTTCCACTCAGTCTTCTCCTTCAGCCTTCTACACACAAGATGACATTTAGAAACTGTTACGCTAGGCTTGCTCTTCAGAAAGGTGTGCGTTGCATCGTTTCTTTTCCAAACATGTTTTAGTTAAATGAAATCATTAACCTCCTTCCCTCGGCACATTTTCCTCTCCTGCCACTCCACCATAGCCGTAGACTTGAAGGCATCAACGGATTTAACGATGGCCGAGTGGATTCGACCTGAGTGACACACAAACAAGTCGGAATCAAGCTCACAGTTAGGATTTGGCAGATAAATCATAAAATAAAATTAAAAAAAAACGAACCTACCATCACTGCGACTGATTTGGACGGAAAGCCCAACTAAAAGTTTGGACAGATTCTTTTCCATTTTTGACTCTTCTGGCTGCCGTAAGGGAAAAAAATATGTATAAATGTACCTGCGTCAGCGTTTGGGCGAACAAGCTACCTCCTGATGCTATAATACGGTCGCTGTCAAGCTAATAGAAATAACCAGCTTCCGTATTTAAACATATAACTACTCCATAAAAAATATTTGTTTATTAAATAATCCTTTCGCCCGCTGACTGAAAGGAGGAAATCTCACCCACCTGCAACAAAACTCTACACCGCCAAAGATTCAAACTAGCATCATTTCCTACCCTCCTAAAGCCTGATTGGCTCATATCTTTACGTAGGGGGCGGTATTATTCTTTTACTACTGTTTTGAAAAAAGTCAAAGATAGACATAGCGCCATCTCCCGGATACTCTGGACGTTACACAGATGGAAATCTGAAACACGTTAAAAATAATGTGTTAATCTGAAACAGATTGTGTAAAATCTGACAGTATTTGAAGATAGTTTCTATTTTTTCTTTCTAAGGTACTTCTTTAGAGAAAGAACTGGACCAGTGAGCATGGAAAACTCATGCGTTTGGAGATTTTCTTTTGAAAAACATTTGTCCAAATAAGTGACTTTAAACTGCCAATCTGTAAATTAATAAACATAGTGTTCTGATTATTTATTTATATCCAAGTAATAATGTCTGCTGTCAGATACTTTACAAGTTTTCTTTAACAGATGTTTTTAAAGAAATGCATTGTGTGTATTTCTCAAAAATATCATCCCCATTTCACTTTTTGTTAAATGTTAAATTATTTATTTAGATTTTATGTGATAGATTAATGCAAAGTAGTGCTAACTGTAAAGTGAAAGAAAAGATAGGTTTCTAACTTTGTTACAAATAAAAATCTGAAAAGTGCATTTGTATTCAGCCCCTCTGAGAAAATGTCTACCAGCTTTGCACATTGCACAAGCTTATTGAATTTGGAGGGAGAGTATCTACTAACATTTTTGAATTTTTGGCGGAAATTCACAAATACATTTAGATGTGGACTTTCACTGGATCAATAAAAAACAGCCATGGTTCTCATATTTGGGATGCCTTTAGTGGTACTCAAACAAAGTTGCCTTTTGACAACTTCCTGTGCAAACTGATGCAAATGACACTGAACCGGCACAAAATGCTTTTACTTGTGCTGAGTTCCATTTACTTCTGAAGTCTGTGAAGTAACTCGAGGTGGGGAGAGTAGTGAGAGATTTTACTCAAGTAGCTTTACTTCAATATAATATTGTTCAAGTGGAAGTAAAGAGTATGGTGCAGTAAAGTAATTGTAACTACTGAGCCACATTCACTCAGTGGGTTAAGTACTCGTCCTGCAATCCAAATATTGACCTCCGATCTGCGTATCAGTATATGGATGTGTGTGTTCTTCTGAGTGCCACTGGGTGAATGTGACTCTAGTGTAAAGTGCTTTGAGTGGTCAGTATGACTAGAAAAGCGTTACATGAATTCAGTCCATCTAACTGTGCCAGTCCATTGTGGAGAAGGGAGAGCTGAGCCAAAAAGCGAACCTCTTGATTTACCGGTCGGTCTACGTTCCTACCCTCACCTATGGCCATAAACTTTGGGTCACGACCAAAAGAACGAGATTGAGATACAAGCAGCTGAAATGAGCATTCTATCCTCCGTAGGGTGGTCGTGCACTCCCTTAGAGATAAGATGAGGAACTCTGCCATCCGGGAGGGGCTCGGAGTAGAGCCGCTGCTCCTCCTCCTCTCGATGCGGAGGAGCAGCGGCTCCTCCACATCAAGAGGAGCCAATTGAGGTGGCTCGGGCATCTATACCGGAAGCCTCCTGGACGCCTCCGTTCCAGGCACATCCCACCGGGAGGAGGCCCAGGGGACGGCCCAAGATACGCTGGAGGGAATATGTCTCTTGGCTGTCCTGGAAGGAGCTGGAGGAGGTGTCTGGGGAGAGGGAAGTGTGGGTGTCTACAGAGTCTACTGCCCCCGCGCCCTGGTTCCAAATAAAGCAGAAGACGACGACGACAATATGTATATATGCTCAAATGTTTGTTGGGATCCAGCCATGGAAACAACATTAAAACTCCGCTACACACTTTTCTGGAACTTTCAAAATAAATTGCATTTAACTGACTTCCAGCAACTGAGAGGCCCAGCGCGCTAATGTCTCTTTGCTGGCAAAAAGACATAACTCTTCAACTGGATCCAAGAGTGTCATAAGATCACGCGATCATATGCACAAGTTAAGTATGAGTGAATAACTGTTTGTGTACCCAGTATTCATTCATAAAAACGGAAATTGAGGTGCACGCCTGGCTTGACTTTCTCTCTGAGGCCTGCAGAAGCAAACGGTGTCCCAGAGAAGTCCCTGCAGAGACGCTGTCTCTACAAGCCGAGTGAAGCGGTTTTCCTTGCCTGAGAGGGGGACAAACGAGTAGCCGCATTACGGCAGTTAACGTGCAGTGTGGTCAGTGGACAGAACTAGCCGTCTTCCAGCCACTGCTCCAGTGGTTAGCTGGAAGCTAACCCTTTGTTCACAGAGCTCTCTTCAAACTTCATCGTCGCCCGGACAGCTTTTCCGCACCACAGTTCATACGAGGTTAGGTTTGGGCAGAGCAGAGAAATAGAAGGATTTAGATTGAAATGATCTAAACGTTTTTCATTTTATGAAGTTTGGTTATGTTTGTGTTGAACTCAGCTATCTTGGTGCTAGCAGAATATCTGCAGCACACATGTTCAGTTTTGTGTTCTTTGTCTGTGTGTTTTTAAAGTTAAGACAAATGTTGTAAAATGGGAGTTTTACTCTCTTTCCTCCCTCTGCCCCACCGGGTCCGTTTCTGTCCAGTTCCGAGACCCAACCAGTAAAACCAGCAAAGTATTTACCTTGTGAAATAATGAGAAATGGTTAAGTATATAATCAAGATTTCATGCCTTAAAATTGATCAGTGTATAGAGTATACAATTGAACAGATACAGAGTGACATTCACCTTTGGTACCGGGCCCCCCTCAGCCCATCTTAGGGATGAACCGAGAGGAGCCAAGAATGGAGCGTGAGTCGTGCTTTTATCTATGCCTGTTCTTAACCCTCCTAAAGGATGTCATCCTCTTGTATCAGTTTATCCTTGACTGTGTGTTGTGTCTTATGTGATCAGGAGTTATGGTGTATAAGCTGTAGCAGTGAGCGGTGCAGCAGATAAGCAACAAGATCAGATATATTTCATTAGGGCAGCAAAGAGATGATTAGAAAAGGCCACAGAATCAAACATCCATAACAATCCCCCTGTTGAGGTGGGAAAAAACCCACCTCACATCAATCAATGTGTCTAGAGTATATGGATCTAAGCTAGAATATGGCAGGCAGTTCCTTCCAGCCGTCGTGTAACTACGCCCCCCAAACGGAGTGCCATCTCTCCGGTTACTGCCTGCAGCCCTCAGTGTGTGCACCCCCTCTGTTCCCCATAGAACAAACCTATGCTGATGTGTGTCTGAAATTTAAATGATTGAAACATTGCAAATAGATAATGATGCCGTCAAAAAATTAAAAACAACTAAAATAATAAAAACCTAGAAGCACAGCGGAAAATGAGCAGCACAATGTGTATCAGTGTATTGTAGACCCTAAATTGTAGACCCTGTTCAATTATCTATTGCAGTCATCTGGTCCGGTACCCTTCCAGGCCGCAGGAAAGGGTTGGTCATCCTCCTGGTGTGACATCCTTGGTTTATGGTTGTGATTTAATTTTACTGCCATTTTCAGGCTGGCTCTGAACAATGGGTTTTGACCTCCTCCTCACAGCACAGTATCATAATTTCTCACTTTGGTTTGGTTCCATGGGATCCACATCATCATTTGTGCTCAAATATTCAGTGGACAACATCAGTGTGTGCTCTGGCACCACATCAATTTGATATTCTGGTAATCTCAAACCTCTGGTATCACTGGAACCAATCGCACGATCAATACACCTGAGGATGGGAGCTCGAATACACGCTGCACAACAGCAAACATAAACTGCGATCACCACAACAGGCAATGAAGTGAATATACCCACCAGCAGGCTTCCCCATTTTCCAAACCACGTCTCAAACATGTTTGTGAATTGTTCATTGATTCCTGAGTGCGATTTTAATTCAATGGACAGTGATTGCAATTCATTTAGGGCCTTCATTAGAGATCCATCAGGTGCTGTAATTGTTGGGAATAAAAGAACAACAAGCCTCTCCAGAAACACCACACAACCATTTTTCTGAAATAATTTCAACATCCTGTTTACACAGCCTTCAGCTGTCTCTCCTGTTTTGCCGTGGTGTCATTTAAAAGATTAGAATCGGTTCTAACAGGAAGCAGTTTGTATTCTAGCAGACATATCAAATTCAAAAACACATTTTCTGAAAGGTTCCCCCTGACGAAGTGGCCCAATCGGTGTCAGGGCATCCTGGAGGGAGAGGGTAACCAGGCCACAGCTTTCCTGTTCAGTCAATAGCAATTATTATTAATTATTAAAGCAATTATTCCCCATAAATCAGATCTCTTCAGCAGCAAGTAGAAGTTCAAGGCCTTGTATCAAGTTAATTTACAATCTAAGTTGCAAACATCATCATCTATAAATAAATAACTCAGAAGCACATGGGAAGTTATTCAAATTGATTAAATAGTTGAACACTCCTTTAACCCATCATGCAAATGATTCCACAATTTCCCACATTCACAGAAGTAAACATTTGTTTGTTGATTATTCACAGTTTTACTTTAGAAATCCTTCTCCCCTCTGTGATTCTTGATTTTGTGAAATTTACCGGGACATACTCCTTCAAGCTTTAACCCAACGAATAGAATTTGTTTGTTTAATTTTTTACCACGTGACCTCCGTTGAAGTAACCCAGCCCACTTAAAAATTTATGAAACAGGTTCCACATAATTGTATTTTGTTACTTGAAAGCAAAAAGATGAGTTAATCTTACAGTTTGACGTTATGGTTACTGGAATAAATTAATTTAGTTTCACAAGCACATTTTTGATGTGTGAGCTGGAAATGAAATGTTAAGTCAAAAGATATCCAATCGAACCTATTCACATGTTCTTCCTCAGGTGCTTTCTGATTTCTCTGAGGTTTCCTTCGGGAGGATGGCTCTACCTTCCTGCAATATAATCTTCTTACCTTAGTTTTGCCCTCATCCAGAGTTCCATTTGTTTCTCCTGTTGGTTTCTTGGTTAGAGCCTCCTGTGTGTTATGACACAAAAACTTCACAGCAGATTAAAATCTTTGAGTATTTCAGTTGCTCTCTCTGTGAATCCAGACTGGGTTCACAGCCCGACTGAAGCGAGGAGGTGAAAGGTCAGGGTATGGTTCTTCCTGTCGGCAGCTGATGGGGAGTTAAACCCATGAGCTCAGTGCGTGATGATCTGATGTAAAACATCACCAAGGGCAGCGCATTCAGCCACTTCTTTTTTTTTTTTTTTCAGCATAAACTTTAGCCAATAGTTTTTTGATTGTGTGATTAGCTCTCTCAGGAGACCTGGTGAAAGTGTCAAGCACATCTCTACATCCTTCCACTCTGTAGTCAGTACCCAGAAAATCAATAACAATTTCCTTTAGGGCTTGTTGGGAACCGGAAATGCTCCAATACCTGATTTACCTGATAAGATACCTGATAAGTTTTTCATAAAAATCTTATATGTGGATAATGTAATAGAGTCATCTTCTCATCTTTAACCAAAAATCATATTTATATTGTAACCCAGTTAGTTGCTACTTTATTGTCCGTTAACTAGTAGCCAAAGTTAGATTTGTTCAAACCGTTATTTTCCAAAAACAATTCTTGAAATCATCCCCAGAACAAAGTTTTCGCATCATTTACCATGAAGTTGCCCAGCGTTTTGGACAACCTACTTTTGAAACGCATTGATAATTTGATTATATCTACTTAAATTAGACCTTTAGGGTCCTTCCCCTTAACCTCTACCCCCAATATTAGATAAAAGTTATTTGCATTTCTGTACAACCTTAATTATACAATTATTTAGTTATTTATTCCTGTTAAATATGTGATCACTATAACCAGTCATTTCTTCCCCCCGACATATCCAGTTCCAATTTTCCATCCCATGATTATTATTATTTCTTTTGTTTTCTCTGAAGTCTAAAGGTTAGTCAGACAAACATTTGAGACAAACATTGAAACAGAAATTTAGACAAACACTTAAGACACACAACACATGCCGGCTTCAGCCTCCCCTCTTAAGGAAGTTTGGGCGGCCAAATCTTTAACCATCAAATTATTCAACCAGAATGACAGGTTCTATTTGGTCAGAACAACTAATGAACTCCAAAACGTTCATTAGTTGTCCGAACACAACTATGAATCAAAACCTAAAACAAATAATGAGCTCACAGAAACTAAAACATACCATTCGATCTATGAACCTTTCACTCATGTGGCCCACATCATTCATCATTCATACCTTGGGCCTTCATTCATTCCTGTCACACTCTTCTCAACCACACGTTTTCAACCCTCAAACACAATCTTTGGATTCCTATTGTTCCTGAACCCCAGAGATCTCATGTTCTAAGTAATAATGTGTCAATGGACCCATTTGTCAGGCTGGTCTCAGCCACCTTTTCAGGCCTTCTTCACCTAGGAGAAAAATAAATGTTTAGGGTTATCACTCACATCATCAGGCAATATAGTGGGACGACTCTTCATCAACTTTTTCAGAAAATTATGAGTATTGTGACCGGCAATGCCTGAATATAAACAGTTTGATCATACAGCCATCCCAGTACAACAATTTAACACAAAGAAGTCACAAACTTGGGTAGTGAAATCAGCATTTTTCTTTCTTTTCTTCATTTCACAACACATAATCATATTTGTACATTGTTATTTCCATTATTATTATATACAAAGAAGACAAAAATAAACGACATTGCAGTCTTGCTGTGTACCAGCTTATTAAGGAGTAAAAGAAGATAAAAAGCAAATAGATTAGTTATAAACAGAATCATTTTGTTCAGAAAAAGGAAAGGATAGCCTACCTTTGTAGCACCTGGTGGTCTGACACAAAAACTATGGATACTTGGCCTCTTGTCACCCTTTTTGCAGCATCCAGTAGTGAAAGCTGAGAAATTAATTTGTACTTCTGCCTACCACAATACACCTATTAATGCATAAATAATGACTGTGCCATCTAAACATTTTAAGTTAAGTTTTAGTTAAGTTTTCAGTCCAACTTTCCTTTCATTTTCCTATCCTTCATTCTATTCTCACCTCTGTTATTTGATTTTCTGTACCACTGCAATGCTCCTCCTTATGTACAATGCCCCGAGTGCCTTGTTGCTGAAAAACTCTATATAAATAAACTTGACTTGACATAAATTGGTATATATAATCCGCCAGGGATTTTATTGTTTTTAATTAAATCAATTCTATCATTTAATGCAACTACCACTTTTGGTGAAAACCAAGTTTTAATATAGGACATTCATTTTAATCTCGTCAGAAGGCAATGGTAGATTTATTCTGTTCAAATTATATAAAGTTAACAGCCTTTTTCCTCCTGCTGGAAGTCTTAAATGAGTGAAAGTTTTTCCAAGTTTAATCACTGCAATTAATTGTAAAGTTTTCGAAAAATCATCTTTTGGTGTCAGATAATCTGAGTCTAACTGGTCGAGCTAAAATCCTAAATTTAATATTGTTTTGAAGCCTGTTGCCTTAAAATTGTCACATTATTGTTCTGAGAATGTTTTTTCCCTTCCAGCTCGTAAAAGAGTTTTCCACAACTGGTGCTGCCAATCCTAGAAGACGCTGATGTTATTTATGGCAATGCCACAGAAGCTAATCATCATCCCCTCAAGCTTTCAAATACTGCGTATTTAGAAATACTTAATCCAATTTAATTCACAATATGGTCTGAGAAATACTGATCAGTTCTCTTTATGTGTTTTACACCAAGAATAAGGAAACATTTGACATTTTGCATTTCAATTTAAAGCTTCATCAGCTTGGGATACTTAAGCTCACCTACTTACTTGCTGTATCACAGCTATTCATATTTACTTTATTGTAAAACATCTTACTCTTGCTTTCAGTAAGAACAAAGGTTCATTTATTCTGGACTTAATCCTCACAGAGATGTGCACAGGAACTCTGCATCTGTATGTGTTATCTTATTTTGTGTCTTGATGTTAAGTCAATGTGCCATGCAGTTGCTATGCTGGTGATTGTGAGAGTGTATCTGACTATGTGGTTGTGAGAGTGTGTGTTTGTGGGTCCTTGAGAACGTCATATTACTGTTGTTTATCTTCCTGTTCTGCAAGGACCCTCTCAAGAATGAGATGGTACATCTCAAGGGGTTACCCTTTAAATAATCAGTTGTCAGTGCTGCCAATTATACCTTTTATTTATTTCCATACGTAATATATGCCATCCAAGATGTTAATAAGACCTGTCACTACTGGTATGGTGTCATGATAGTTAGGCTTAAATAAAGTCAAAATCAGGTCAAAGGACATTGGATCTTCCCTGCAAATGTTTCTGTTTGGCCCTGATAAAGCTGCTCCCTCGTAATCATCTGGTTCCATAACAATATTTGTTGTATTCATCAGCAAGATTATAATGGCTCTGAATGTTCTATTCTAATCTAGCCTTATTTAGATCTATCTATAATTTCTAATCCAGTAAATCCTTATTATATTTAAGAATGGGGTCACTAGTTTTCATTAGTTGCTATAATTCTAATAATGCTAAGTGCTAATTTCATTAGTTCTAGTGCTTATTTTACTGTCTCTCCATACCTCGATTGGTCTCTTTTTATGTGTAGTGTAGGATTTAAAGGGGTCAGAGTATTGTGTTCATTAAATTGTGAATGTAAGTATTGAATCTCAACTACAGATACCATTTTCAAAATCTGGTTCAATTACATTTAACTGTAACTGAGTCCTGTGGAAAAAACTCACTCCTCATCCGTTTAGAAGGCTTAATGAAATTGATGAACACAGAAATGAAGGGCATGTTGTGTCTTATAATCTTAGTTGTCTTGCCCAGTTTTATAAATACATCCCTTTTAGTTACACTTTGTATTTATTTCAAGTAACTAAAGTTTGTTTCAGTTAACTCAAGTTTTCTCCATTTCAGTCCAGTCCAGTAATTCTGTTAAGGTGCATTTCATCTTGTGTTAAATTTGAATTTAATTTGATTATTCTGAAAAAGTCAAACCATCTATTAAAATCATGTTTTGAGGGGAGAGATTGTCCCTTTCTGGCGCTACCTTTCGTGTTATCGTAAAGAACTGACCTAATATTATTATGGTACTGCTAAGGATCAGAGCGTCAGATAGTTTAAAATGTTTTTACCTTTCAAGCAGGCGGTCCATGGCCAGGACTGCTTCCCCAGACATAAAAACTCAAAATTCCAATTAGTTTTATATCAGAAAACAATTTAAATTAAATGTACCCTGCCACATATACTCTGATTTGTACATAACATGAAACAGACATTCATTTCACAGAAACAGACAGACAAAATGGACAGACATTGGCCACATAAATGTTTGATTACCCTGTTTGTAAAAGAATTGTCAAACATTGAAGACCGGTCTATGAACTTTCTTATTCTTATTTTCAATCACGGTAGAACTGTTGCTATCTTTATATGATTTTGGAAAAAATCTGGAAATCTTTTTGAGATAGAAGTTTGGCAATGATCATCAGAACATCAGACCTTTATTAGTTAGTGCTTTTAAGGTCCCTCAAAGACGCTCTATTATGAAATTAGTCATTCCCATTCACACACATTCACACACACTGACAACCTTTCCCCCATGGCTGTCATGAATATCCGCTTGAAGGTTTTTAATGATTTCATGTTTTTATAATGTAAAGCACTTTGAATTGCCCTGTTGCTGAAGTGTGCTATAGAAATACATTTTTACTTACTTCTCTGTCAGAGAAAATTTCTATTTGCAAAAATTTGAATATAATTTTCGCTTTATATTCTTATAATACACATAATTTACTCATAATCCTTTTTGTTTCCACTAGGTCTGTTTTGAATGCTTAAATTCTTTTTATTCCACCAAGAATCAATAAGGTGGTCTTAGTGAGGTCCACCTTAAAGGTATTGTTTGTCCGGTCCGTCCAGTCTGGAGAAGTGTCAGGTTGTCATTGTCAGTTCAGTGAGGTTCACAAGTCAGTCAGAACCTTGGTCATTTGGTCATTTGGTCTGTGCACATTATGTTTCATAGATCCAGCCTATGATCAGTCAGCAAACCTTCCACACAGTTTGATGTTATTTCTGCGGTAGGTGAAGTTGTTAGTATATCATGTAGACTGACATATACTGCTTGGAGAGGTTCTTAGATTAAATAAACCAAGTTAGAGCTTCAGTCCAGGTTAATTTTGTGTCTGCAGACTTTAGCCAATTTTTCATTTTGTATACATAGTTCTGTTAGCTCTCCATACTAACCCATGAGATGCCGGTTTGAAAACCTGCACCAATTAACGTTTTACTCCCATTTATCTTTCAACTTCCCCTGGATCTTTATTGGAGAAAATGAGTGCCATCGTCAGATCTCATGATTTGAGGCACTCCCATGGTGTGATTTTCTCCTCTTTCCTTTTTTAGAAGGAACGTTTCCTTCAGTTTTGTGTTCTGCTCCCATGTTAGTGAAATCAATCATTATTTGCTTCCATGGAGCACTGTGGACTGGAACGCTGCCCAGTCCTGCTTTTAATGAAACCTTTTGATTAACCTAATTGCAGATTTGACACGGTTGCACAAAATATGTTGTGACATTTTTCAAATTATCCTTCAGCTTATGACTTTTGAGAAATGGGACCTGTTGCTTTGAACCAGCACAGAGACTTGTGCTGTTTTCCTACTTCCCCCTGTTGAGAGAGAAAAGGTTATCATATCTAAGGTTCTACTTCCAGAGAATCACATACATTTCTGGTGGGGCGGTTTTGCCCGCGGGCCTTGAGTTTGCTACATGCAAGGTAGAGTTACAATCTTTATCAGAGCTCTCAGCAGAGACAGGCTTCTGCTGTTTGCATTAGTGTTATCTTTATTTTCAGGCAGCTGCATGTCTGTGTCAAGTTTAATGCTGCAGTCATTTCACAGAGCTGAGGAGAGAATTTATCTTCTCACAATCTGGGTCAAATATGGAATTATTTCCCTGTAAAATGAATCTTCTGCATGTTATTATAGTGTCGCTCGTAGAGTAACACCATAGAAGGATTTTAAAGCACCTGTTTACCTTGTGGGAGTTTTGATTGGTTTTAGCCACTGGCCTGAGTTTTAGGGTCCTCTTCTGAGTAATTTGGAGCAACCTTGGTGTTCTGAACTGGGATGGGTGGCAGTCTGCCCCCTTTTTGTTTTAAGTTTTCAGTTAAGCTGAAATTTCTGCCATGTGCTTTTCAACTGGCCTCAGCATTATGGTTATGTTAGTTAAAGGCTGCTCTTGCTGTTCTCTCTGTTCTTTAATTTTCAATCTAGTCTGACAGAGTGAGAAAAAGTGATTCACCTATAAAATCTCCATGAATTTCCAAAACATTCCCACAACCTGCATGTATTTGCACCAGCTGTTAATTCAATTCAATTCAATTCAATTCAAAAATACTTTATTAATCCCAAAGGTAAATTAAATGTCATTGTAGCTCATTATTAGGGTTTCTTCAAAGAGCCGTTGTAGATGCTGATGGCTGTGGGCAGGAAGGATCTCCTGTAGCGCTCCGTCTTACAGCAGATTTGAAGAAGCCTCTGACTGAAGACACTGTGTTGTTGTAGGACAGTCTCATGAAGAGGATGCTCAGGGTTCTCCATAATGTTCTTCATTTTATGAAGAATCCATCTTTCCACAATGATCTCCAGAGGTTCCAGAGGATTCCCCAGAACAGAACCAGCCTTCTTTATCAGCTTGTTGAGCTTTTTTAAGTCCCTGGCTCTGATTCTGCTTCCCCAGCAGATGATGGTAGAAGAGATCAAACTCTCCACAACAGACTTATAGAAGATATGCAGCATCTCGCTGCAAACACCTAAGGGACCTAAGCTTCCTCAAGAAGTACAGTCTGCTCTGTCCCTTCTTGTAGATGGCTTCACAGTTGCATCTCCACTCTAGTGTGTTGTCCAGGTGAACACCGAGGTATTTATACTCCTCCACCACCTCCACTTCTTCTCCCATGATATAAATAGTTTTTGACTTATTCCTGATTCTCTTAAAATCTACAATCATCTCCTTTGTTTTAGTCACGTTCAAGATGAGATGATTGTTTCCACACCATGCCACAAAGCGGTCCACCACCTTCCTGTACTCAGCTTCTTGTCCATCTCTGATCCACCCCATGACTGCAGAATCATCCGAGGAGCAAAGAATGGAGCGTCAGTCCTGCTTTTATCTATGCCTGTTCTTAACCCTCCTAAAGGTTGTCATCCTCTTGTATCAGTTTATCCTTGACTATGTGTTGCGTCTTATGTGATCAGGAGTTATGGTGTATAAGCTGTAGCAGTGAGCGGTGCAGCAGATAAGCAACAAGGGCAGAGATATTTAATTAGGGCAGCAAAGAGATGATTAGAAAAGGCCACAGAATCATACATCCATAACACAAACTTTATTTAAAGGGTGGCTTTAAACACAGAAGATCGGCTATAACGCGCCGTCCGCCTTTATGCATTTTAACCCTTTTATTGACGGTATTTTTAAAGGTATGTGTTTGATTCTGGTGCTAAGCTATCAGCTTCTTTGTTAGCTTAACAGCTAACAGGTAAGGACACGTGCTTGCTGCTAAATAATATTTACCCAGAAAGGTTTAGTTTTCAATCCAGTCAATAATGTGTCCCAAACATAATTTTACTAAATTTGATAACTAAGTAAACACCATTAAGCCCCATTTCTCCAGAAAGATTTGGCTCTTTTCCAAAATACGTCCTTAAATGTTTTACTATTCCCTTAATAATATTTCTTTAAATATTATTTCAATAAATAAAGGCAGCTAATTAGACACCGCTGAGAATTGGTCATCCAGAAGGTTGGTTTTATTCAGCAGATCATTATTTAAAACATTATTTTATTAAAATAATATTTTACCTGATCTTGCATTGTGAAGGGTTGTCTAAATGTTTGCTGATTATTGCCTAAGTTAGTTCCAAGACTAACTTAACTTCACTTCCAGATTCTTCAAGATAATCCTTGGTTCTCAAACATAAACATTGCATGGTAATGTTGCATCACTCTTTTGATCATGGTTTTCAATCATCTTTAATCAACTTGTTTATATTGTACATAGCCCATTAGTCTTCGTTATTCTTTAATTCTGCTTGGTAGTTTAGTTGGATTGTTTTAGCATAGTAAAGAGTTTGTTGATTGAAATATGTTTGACTTTGAGTTGACTTATTTTTGTTAATAAATTCTTGTATTTTAAGAAATTGTGTGAATTCATTCCATATATGTACAGAGTTTATGCTGTTCAATAATGTTAGAGCTCATCTCACACCTTTCTATTCTGTCCTAATACCATCGCCTTACTGGGCTGGTATTCACAGGATAACCCTTAACAGACCAAAATATTATTTGATAAAATATTAATATTTTAATATTAAATATTAAATAATATTCTCAGATTCATAATCCCAACATGTTTTTAATGTTTTTCATTATAGTCAGGGTAGTGGCACTTGGAAAACCTAATATATACTTTGGTGGAACCCGAAGTGAGAATCAATTATCTAAACCATTTTATTGTACCTCTGTGGGTCGTTATCCTTCTGGAAGGTGAACCTCCACTTCGGCCTCAAGTCTTTTTGATCTCTAATGGGGTTTCTTCCGGCATTGATTTGTTTTTGTCGCCAACCATTTTTTCATCATTTTCCATGAGAAAAGGCATCCCCACAGCATAATGCTGCCACCACCATATTTCACAATGGGGCTGGTGTATTAAGGGTAATGTGAAGTGTTAATTTTCCATCACACATAACGTGTTGCAAGTAGGCCAGATTTTTAGAGTTCAAAACTAATTGTTGTCTTGCCAGCAGATTCTCCCGCCTGTTGGTCTGGCACCTTCTGTATTTATTCCTCTCCTTGCCCAGCCACCAGCTATGGTGGATGGTCATGTTTGTTTAGAGTTGTAGTTGTGGCACAATTTCTGCCATTTTCAGATAAAAGATTTATATTTGTGAGATATTCAAAGCTTGGCATATTGTTTTTTAACCCTTTAACCCTGCTTTAAATGTCTATAGCTAATTTCTGACATGTCCAGTGTGATTCTTAGTCTTCATGATACTGTTTCTTTTTGTTTGTTTGTTTTTGTCAGGCACTGTATTTAATTAATGTTTATTAATTGTCAAAGGGAAAAACAAAGCACACCTTTATGTTAATGAATTGACAAGGAGCATTTTGCAGTTAGAATCCTGAACTGCCATATGAAGTAGGTAAGTAAAGAAAAGTTTATTCATGTTGCACCTCAGATAAATCGATAAATGTCACAACATGCTTTAAATAAAAGTAAGCCATTAACACATGCAACAATACAGTACTGTGCAAAAGTTTTAGGCAGGTGTGAAAAATGCTGTAAACAAGAACGTTTTCCAAAATGGAAGTGTTAATCATTTATTTTCATCAATCAACAAAATGCAGTAAATAACAATAAATGAATATAAAACCTCCAGTCTAACAAAAAGCGTCTTGCCTTAAAAAACCTACATTAGGCTATACATACACTATACTTTAAATGTTAGGTTTTATAGGTTATTGGGATAGTATGACTGGAAAAGCGTTGTATAAATTCAGTAATTTTCCATTTGCTTCCTCAACAAGCATAAAATAAATAATCTCTGCCGATATCTGCTGCAAGATTGATAACTGGTTATCTGAAACATATAGGCATATAAAATTATGTGTGTTTAGAGAAATTAAGACATGTTAGCGTCCTCTGAAGCAGTATCCTATAGCAGAATATTTTCATCTGATTCAAGTCCCAGAGGAAAGGAGGCAGAGGGAGTTCTAATGGTAGGAAATGGGATTAAGCCTAAATGCACCCAATAAAAATCTCAGTTTTCAGGGCTGAAAAGCTGCATCCATTCGTTTTCCCCCTACTGAGCAGAAATACTTCTCATAAAGATTTGGTTTGACAGCTACTAATGAGAGACAAGGGGGGGAACTGTTGATTCATTAGTTTAATTTTGTGCTTGATTCATAGTGGTATTGGCATTGAGCAAGCTGCACTTTAGAAGCATTTAGCTGTTTACACTTTCATAAAGAAATTAATTAGATGTATTCCCAGTTTGGTGAAATTCCGGTTTTCCAGAATAATTTTAAAGGATCTGTTTTAAAATATTGCAGCTGCTTCTTTAGAAACCTAATAAACCTTTTAAGGCATTAACTGCTGTGTCATATATTTCAGCTTTAAGGGCTGTTTTTCCTTTGACACCCTATAGTTGTGGCCAAATCCTCCTAAATACTCATCCATTTGGCCCATACTACATTTCATCCATGTGAAAACAGGAATCCTGTGTTTGTCAACATGCTGTCTCTCTTTTCACACACCTTCTGCAAACCAGTCCCTTGTGACACCAACAAGTAGGGACAGCTGGAGAATGACCCAAACTGCATGTCAGCCTTTGCCTTCAGGGTGGGAGTCCCCACCCCCCAAAAAGCTTCTTCGCTCCACACCCTCTCATCCTCCAAGCCTTCTAACTCTACTATACACAAGCCTGACTTGTGTATACACATTCCCCCTCAAGCGAACGCTGACACATGACAAATCAAAGTTCTAATAAACAGCTTGTGCTATAAGCAATTTTCCCGCCGCCACCAAGGGATGAAAAATAAATAAATCCCTGTCGGTCGACTGTCCGGGCCATTTGGTGGGTCTGTCTGCCGGCGACTGGGTGGCCCAGGGCTGCTTGGTGTGAGGCCTGGGATGGAGCCACAACTGTTTCCTGTGGGCAGCCCAACCCCCAGGACTTCTCCACAACTGACTTAGTGGGTGGCATTCCCCTCCTCCTGTTCCTGTCCCCCCACCTTCCCCCTAATGCTCTTTCCTCCAGGCACCTCCCCCTGTTCCCCTTCAGTCAGTAAGTCCATCATTTTCACAGCCTGAGTTCAGCACTTCCACAGTGGTACATACAATATAATTGTATTTTAAATATGTGCAAATGAAAACATGTCAGTTAGTTTAAATGGATTCATTGAAATCCAACACTAATAGTTTCATATAATATAAACTTTTAAATTGTATTCTTCAGACCTTTCAAAGTAAGCCGACATTTTCATAAATCTAAAAAAAAAAAAAAAAATAGCATTTCAGGAGTCTTGGAGCAAAACTCAAACTAACTACTGACACACAATTGAAAGACAATTTTTTTTTGTTTTTGTTTTTTGTTTACCAAATCTTGTTTATTATCTAATTTATTTGCCACTTTCTACTTGGATGTATTTAATAACTGTATATGTTTTTCCACATTTTCCTCAAATCTGAATATTGTCTTGTGCTCTTTGGTTTACATTTTTGTATTCTGTGTTCTTGTTCCATTTGCGAGCCTCATATTCTGTGGTGGTTTTTGATAGGGGCTACATGGCTTTCTGCCCCGGGCAGTTATGGCAGAGGGCAGTACAATGTGGCACAAAACCCCAAACATGTTACTTGCTCTTTGTACAAGTGTTCAATTGCTTATTTACAGGAGGTGTGCACAGTGCAAGAACTATAATGAAATATATATAAAATAGCCGGTGACACAGAAGTTGTAATCTAAAGGCTTTTATTGTGCTTTTTTAACAAGTCTGGACTGTATCTGATCATCTCTAGGTCCATGTTAGACTTTTTCGACCTAAATCTGGATTATTCTACACTGAACAGAGATTCTTTAAAAAATAAAAGCTGAGATTTAAGAAACCTTCATTGTGTTTGTGAAACTAGCATTGACAACGTTGGATCAGGTCTGACGAATAACAGCGAAATAATTAACAGAGTACAAAAGGCAGCAACAAGAACATCCAACACAAGACCAACTAAAACGGGACAGATACATTCAGTATAAATACCTCCAGATTCAATGTGGTGACTATACAATGTTCCATTGAATGCAGTTCACACTTAAAGTATTCTGAAAATGTTGACGGAGTGCTATTCTCTGGATAACACACTGCTGATGCTCTGGGTCCAGAGACATTCTGTTCAAGGAAATTAAATAGAAAGTTGATTCTACAGCTTAAGTTAGAGTTACTCCATTTCTGACAAAACCCAACACTGGTAATTTATTTCGTTTTGTGTTACATTAGTGACCTACTTAATATTGCAGTAATTTCCACCAAATGCTTCTAAACTCTTCTTTAATTTCCTTTATTTTTGATGCATTTCATTTATTGTCTGAATATTTAATACCAGTAATGTCACACAGAGCCTTCAGGGTGGGCCTTCTGCCTAACACAAACACAGTGCATGTTTGTGCACAGTTAGCTCTGTTAGGCATTTGTTTGTTCAAATTTGTAAGAGTTTAATGTTTAACTAAAGAAAAAAGATCAAACTGAGAGCAGGCCAAGCCTCTATAGCCACTACACGAGTCTTACTGGGAGAAGACTGCAGTCACAAGAAGAGAGCAGCGATATTCAGATGTGTCAGTTCCTCAGGTGGTTGATCTGAGGAAAGGGGTGTGGGGGTGTGGGGATTTGTGTCTGTTGGCCCTGAGTCTGTTGAACTGTTCCCATTTTTACATCTGTCCAATATCAAATTTTCTCAGTGTAAAGAAAATCGGCAGAGGCCAAGGTTCTGTTCCCCCTGCACAGATCAAATAAACATGCGTATGCTATTTGTGAGCTGAGCACACTTAAAATCCGAGGAAGACAAAAAAGAAAAGGAAATGGAAAGTAATACAGAAAGGCATTCAACAGAACTAGTTATTTTAACTTTTTTTTTAAAAAGGAAAAATTAACTATGTGTGTCAATTATAAAATACTAGATGTAATAGCCAGATGTGTTGTTTTTAAAAACAACTGCAAGATTCAGATCAAGCATTACTATTTTTTATTGGAAAAAAAATTTCCCATGTGGACCAATGCAAGGAAAGGTGAAATAAAAATAAATTTTAAAAGTATTATTTTGCATTTTGAGAGTATAAAACGTTCATATTCATCAAATCCTGGTTAATGGAAAAACAATTTTTCATGCCTGATGTTGAGATATCTCCTTTGTGACACACCTCAGTCTGATCAAAAAGTGGAGTTTGTGATGCAATTTGCAATTAAATAAATAATAAGAAATATTTAATTTCCCTTTGGGATTAATAAAGTATTTTTGAATTGAATTGAATTGCAAAATGGCCAGCAGAGGGCACTATAGTAGCAAATTGGGATAGTAATAGGCAGATGCTCAGTTTTAACGTAGAATGATTCAATCCCATCTATTCATGTTCTGTACCTTCCTAATACTGTTCACTATCACAAGAGGGATTGGAGTATATCCTGGATAGGGGCAGTCCAACACAGGTTAACACAAATAAAAGATAAACATGCACACACACCCAGGTAAGAACAATTAACGTGATTGAACCTAACATGCACCATCATAGACTTAGGCAGGGTACCCAGAGAAATCTTACACATGTAGGGGGAGAGCATGCACCTGGTATGAGTCAATAGTAATATTGGAGTAATATTTTTCTGTTTTATGAGTGCAACTAATCTACTGTATCTGTGCATCCAGCTTCAGCAATTTTTCAATCAGTCAGTCATTTTCTACCTCTTATTCCATAGTGGGTCACGGGGAAGCTGATGCCTATCTCCAGCAGTGTATGGGTGAGAGGCAGGGTACACCCTGGACAGGTCACCAGTCCATCCCAGGGCAACACACAAACAACCATGCACACACCTAAGGGCAATTTAGAGTGACCGATTAACCTAACAAGCATGTCTTTGGACTGTGGGAGGAAGCCAGAGTACCCGGTGAGAACCCACGCATGCACAGGGAGAACATGCAGACTCCATGCAGAAAGACCCCGGCCGGGAATCGAACCCAGTACCTTCTTGCTGCAAGGCAACAGTGCTACCAACTGAAATCAGTGAGATTAGCAGCTAGCAGGAGTGGTAATCAGTGCACGAATGGTGGCCCAGGCAACCCTCTCCTTCTTCCCTCTATTCTTACTCCTCCATCCCTCAAATACAGCCAAACACATTATCCCCCAATAAATAATCATTAAAAACTAAAACATATTGATCTCTTTGACGCTAGGTGCAATTAATTTTCAGTTGATAGATTTATAGATACAGATATAGGAAAATAGATACAATAGCAATATTACAGGGAACATAAACAATTACTTTTTTAACAAAAGTAGTAACAAGAGTAAAAATTGCACAAATCAAAAACTATGTTTTAGAAAATCTATAATCAGAATTTGCCATTAGAATAAACCAACCAATGTTTGACCAGGGTATGTGTTTTGCTTCTCAGTTTTGATGCAATTCAAACTCTGTTTTAAATATTGGCTGTTAAATGTAGGGCAGTCCAGTTAATAAGTCAATTTTAGATTTTGAACTTAGATGATTAAATGCAGTCCAGATTCCCTGAAAAGCAGGTAAATTGGGCTGAGCACCAAACTGAAGCTGAAAATTAGATACCAACTTTAGCACCATCATACAGCTGCATAGCCATATCTGCTGAGAGTGCTTAGACTTTGCCCAACATGAACTACAAACTCCACATGGACGACACATGCAACAGGAAACTCATTTGGGGTGCAGCTGACATAATGTTTTTTTTCCCCTAAGTGCTTGTGCCACCCCCAAGACTTTGCTGCCCTGGACGATGAGCCATGCTCCTCATAAATACCTGCCTGCCACTGGCGGTAATAAAGATGGCTTCAGATCTGATGACTATTTGATATTAGTGAGTGGGGATTGACAAAATAAGGTTAGTCAAAGCCTGCCATGACATGAGTTTATCTATGCACATCTATACATTTTGTTTAATTACAGAGCTGCTAAAAGCTTAATGAAATGAAGTTATACGTTTGGATATCCACATGAAAGAGTCAGATCCTTTATTTAATATTGCGAAAATAAAGCACAGGAGGGATAAACCTTGAAGTTATAGTAGTAGCAATTAAAAAAACTTGTTCTTACTTTGAGGTATATACACTGTAAGGATTTGGGGAGGGGGTTGTGGTTTACTATGCTGCACTAATGAAATACAATTAACGTCACTGCTTTTCTCCCACAGCCTTACACACATGTCTCCCATGCAGTTCATGGTTCCTCTGTTTCTCTATTTGGTCAGTAACTAGTCCACAGGGCCACTCTGTCAGTCACAATTTCCCGCTTCGTCTTCTTCAGTTTTTACTTTAAGTTAAGGGAGCAGAGTGGGTCACGCCACAGAAAACACTAAGTAAGCAAACTTTCAGCCTAAACATAATGTGAACTTGTCCTGTGACAAAATTAAATCCATCAGAAACAAGGCCTAAGCCATGACTGTGAAATTAACTGATAAACTCTATTCTTGCATTCAGTCAAATCCTTAATGTGAACTGTAAAGATAGAAACCTAGCAGGCCCAGGCATGGCCTCTTAAAGGGAACACCAATCGAAACCACAAGCTCTGAATAGAAACACTAATGTGTCAGTGTGTTTTCAAAATTAATCCTCAGAACCCACAAGTGTTTCGTTTCCCTCCCTTTTTTTTATATACAGGAACTCAACTGAGAAATCAGATGTTTACTGGCATAGTAGAGAGATCCTCAACATGTGGAGCTCAGAGTTTTCAAAGAAAAACTTACACCAGTTTTATAGCTCTCTCCCAAGACCACAGCATTAAGCCACACTGCAAAAATGCCTGCCTAACCGATCATTTCTGTGTTTCACCAAAGCCCAAAACACGTATAGAAAGACTGACAGAAAATGTAAAATATTGACAAAGTAAAAGGCATTTTAAACATAAGACTAAAATCTATTGACAAGTCAACATTTCAAGAAAAAATAAATAGTCTTATAGACACCAAAAAATGTTTGAAACTGTGTGATAACCTATATTATTAAATTAAATTAAATTAAATTAAATTAAATTATATTTTATTCTATTCTATTCTCTGTGCGTGAATAAAAAAAAAATTCATTTAAAAATCTGGAAGGTGTGTCATAAGGGTTAGGGTAAGAGTTAGGGTTATTTCGCCCTGTTTACTCTGTTACCCCTAATTAAAACTCATTGTAATTGATTGCCTTTAGAAATCAACAAAATAGTAAATAGAGTCCACATGTGTGTAATTTAATCTTGAAATAAATGCAATGGTTCTGAGGTTTGTTGGAGAACATTAGGGAACAAATGTGTCATTCTTTGCCTTATCTATTGCCCAAACAATGATTTGGCAGCCGATGTCAATTAAAATTATTCTCTGGTTGGCCTTACTTTCTGTAGAAGCCTTTGCCTTGTTGCTCCCCAGCCTATCCCAGTTCTCCTCCTCCTCCACTGCCTCCCCCTCTCCTCTTCACCACTTGAAATGGCCGTCTGTGCCAACCTAGCACTGAGCTTTCATTAGCTTTTACTACCCCACTTGGATGTGTTTAGTTTTGTTTTCTTTCTCCCCCTCTGTGTGTGTCTCTTGCCCTCTGTAAGTGTCTGTGTCTGCATATGTTTAATTACCGACCCCCGCCCTCCTTCTGCGCACCCCTCAATGCCATGCCACCATATTATTACACTGTGGCTGCAATTTAAACTTCACTCACTCACTCTCACACACACACACACACACACACA
Organism: Girardinichthys multiradiatus; assembly: GCF_021462225.1. Lineage (NCBI taxonomy): Eukaryota > Metazoa > Chordata > Actinopteri > Cyprinodontiformes > Goodeidae > Girardinichthys > Girardinichthys multiradiatus. Next base: position 22,629,097 of record NC_061799.1, read on the forward strand.
CACACACACACACACACACACACACACACACACATACACACACATATGTCAACACACGCTTGCTGGTGACTGCAGAGCTGCTGTCGCTTCCTTGTTCCACCCTAACTATGAACCCTCACACTGAGCCCCATACGGACAAAGACAGAGAGACGGAGGTAAAGAAGAAGCAGGAATTTCAAACTGTGGAGTACTACAGCACAACACATCACAACTTATCCACAGCTACATCTGGTGTTCAAACTGTTATTGTTTGAACCAAACAAACCACTTATAAACACAAGGCCTCTGCCTTGTGAGGCTCATATTTAGACCCTTCTGTAAACAGCAAAGCACAGAATGAATCAATTAAAAGGGCATTACGCTGTTCCTGTTTATTTAAAACATGTTTACACTATACGGACCCTACCGCCTGTCTGCATGATTGCCTGGAACTTCACATTCCTCCTCCTGCTCCTCCTGCCACCCCTCAACAGGCCTGGTCACGGCCAAGGTATACCACATGCACACACACACACACACACACACACACGCGCACACACACACACACGCACACACACACGCACACACACACACACACACACACGCACACACACACACGCACACACACACACACGCACACACAAACACACACACATATACAGGGCATAGATTACAAACACATTTGTTATGTCGAAGAGGGCTTGGGGTAAATATTGATCCCGTTCTTCCTCTGTTACGGTGAGAGATGATTAGAAGGAGCAAGTTGGAGCAATAAATCCAGAGCAGTGTGCAATCACATCACATGGAACACATATAAATACACAGAGCATCAAGGAACTCAAAGCTTCACAGAGCATGCAGTGTTTGAGAACAGGCTCAGAATGGAAAGTGCTTATGTAAGTAAATGAACATGACAGCGGATTGTTAAGAAGGATTCGACATCTCTGAGGGAAAATGTTGTGAAGCATTGCGATATCTGGAAATTTGTGGTCTACAGAGACTCAAACCTCATTAGCTGTGCTAATTACTAAATGAAATTAATGATGGTCTCACAATCCTTTTTACATGCTTTAATGCTTCTCACATATGTACTAAAATCAAAGGTTGTGAAATGTATGAAGAATATAATATAGAAGATGAAATTCCTTTAATGGTATGTTCTTTGATTTGTCTCTGATTAGTTTTAACCTGTCAAAAAGTACCTATAATAATCTCTGGTTAAAACCAAGAAAAGTCACTCTAAAACATGATGCTGCCACCGCTATCTTTTACTGTGGATGTAGCGTTCTTTTAGTAATGTAGTGTTGTGTGTAGACTAAAAAAACCTTATGAATGTGCATCCCAAAAGGTCAAGTTTGGTTTTATTAGACCATAACACATTCCTCAGCAAGGTTTGGTAGATTTCTGTTGGGCCTGAATTATGGTCGTAGGTATATATTCTCCTGACTGATACCTTTGTTCAATAGATTTTATTTATCCTTTGTAACTTCTCTGCAAACCCTGGCTTTAGCTAAAGGATGAAAGTAAGCAAACATCAGGATAGCAGAGATCCTGTAGGAGAGCTTTATGGGTAATCAGATTCTCTATAGGTGGTGACATGTGTGAACTAAGGAAGACTGAATGCTAAAAGTTACTCAAAGGGTGCCTCATTAAAGTAATTGTTTAAGGACCTGAATCTTTACACAGCATGGTTTAGTTTTTTTTTTTCCCCTTATAAGGGAAATATTTTGTTTATATTGCTCCTGGAACTGTAAAGGATCTATTTTATGTCATTTTATATGTGAAACATTCTTTAGATAATTTATCAAAGTCACTTTTTTGTGTATACTCTTTTAAGACCCACTGCATTTATTCAGAAAAAAATATATATACATTGTTGAATTCACCGCCTGCTATACCCTCCATGCGAGTGCAGACTCAATACTTAATAGGGTGTTTTTGAGATTCTACAAGTAGTTAAACCTACAATGTTTAAATTAAATCGTCATTTGCAATGTACAAATCATCTCAGCATTTTTTCTAATATCTTTGACACATTTCCCCTATGCCTTGTCCTTTTACTTGATCTCACATCTAAAATGCAAATATGTAATATATGATCATATCCTAAAATTCTAAAAGCGCTTGAGAAGCAAAAATATGTGTCAACATTCAAATTGTAAACAAGAGATATCATGTATGTCTTTTCTTATAAATAACAGCTTTTCTTTCTGATAAATAACAGCTCTACTAACTTTTCTTTGTTGCTGCTTTGAATTTTTCTTAGCTGAGGTACAAAAATCAAGATTTAGTAAAGCTGTACTGCAAGTCTTTATTTCACTTTGCTCCCACACTTTGAAAATATCAGTTACAAATTGTCACACATCTTTAATCAATTGATAGAAACAATTGAAGATCTAGCAAGGAATGCTACAAAAGCAGCAATATTGATAGCAGATGAAACTTTACCGTTTCTATATTGCATACATTGCAGATTTATTTTCCAACATGAAACCTTCTGCTTGTGACACAAAGCCAGTGAATTTGAGAGCGGCTAAACAGGCTCTTTCCACTCCTCTGTGGGTGTGAGAGCAGTGTGTGGGCCCAGATAGGAGCTGATAGCCCAGATAACACGAGCATGCTGTGCCAGCTCCTGACCTGAGTGTGAAGGTGAGACCGCTGGAGGAAGAGAAAACACGAAGAAAGAACAAAAGTCTGATCTCATGATCTGGTCATGCTGTTTTGTGTGTGTGTGTATATGTGTACAGCTTGGGTGGCCAGAGGATGAGCGCCCATTGTTACTGGAATTCAATGGAGCTGATTAGCAAAGAAAAGTGTTTGTGTGTGCCTAAAACATGCACTGTGTGTTTGTGAGGCAGGGGGTGGTGTATGTGTTTCTACGGTGCAGCACAAAAGAATGGAGGAATTAGCTGTGCAGCGAAGGAGAAAGCAGACTTCAGGGAGACACACATACCACACAGTTTGGAGGAAGTCAGACTGCTTATCTTCTCATCTAAAGTAATTTTGTTGCAACTCCTTTGTTGATGAACAGTACTGTGGAAATGTTTCAACCTCCCTATTTTTTGTGAACCTTCAGTGTTCATGTCAACCACATCATGCCAGGTACGATGTGGAGTCCCTCAGAGTACTCTTTTAGGACCAATCCCTTTTCTTCTTACATGCTTCCTCTTGCAGGAATAATACATCAATTCAACATCTCTTAGCACAGTTAGACAGATGACAGTTGTACTCTTCATTTGAGGACTCTGGGTTTGTCACGATCCTGGTGTGTGCTCCTGTGTCGCTTGTGTGAGTACTCTGTCTGAACAGAAGATCTCTGCTGAGAGGTGCATTTGAGCGGCACCAGGTGCTTTAAGGAGCTGCAAAACAACCATTGTTTGCCTGATAATTAACCCATGTGGTTTCCTTGTTGTTGTTTTTGTTTTTGTTGTTGGTACCGCTGCTTACGTCAAGCCTGGACTCCCCATGCAATCCATTCAATGACAGATCGTCTTCAGATACTTCTCCACACCTTGGTTGTCTGCAGCAAGCCCTTCGCTCTCCACTGGCTGTTTTCTCCATCACTGATCCCCCGGTCAATTACACTCTTGCCTCTGTGGAAACATCTTGCAAAACTGGTCCACTACAAAAGAATCTCCACCAAAAACCAACTGCTAGGATCGGCTATTTTCCTGCTCAGCACCTCCAGCCATCTACTAGAGGTAACATTTCCTATTCACAATTACTTAAAGCAATACATCCTAAAAAGTCGAGTAAATGAGCACATAAAATTTTATAACCATCCTACAATCATAGAGATAAGATAAACGCCCCAGGGGGAAATTAAATAGTTTCAGCAGCAGGACAAGGTAAGGTGCACTTCTAGTAAGGTAATATTAGGAAGGATAAAAAAATAATTGAAACAATATTGAATAACCATGAATAAAGAGTGAAAAGATGTAGAAACTATATAGCACAGTAGAAGAACTACATAGTACAGAAGAATTTAAATAATATTTATAGAAAATAAAATGCTTTCAAAAATAATTTGGAAAAACTTGAAAAAGTCAAAATATTTATGTACCGGTGTATATATATATATATATATACCGTAAATTCCTTTTTTCCCACACTTTGAACACTGCGGCCTATACAACGGTGCGGCTAATGCATGTTTTTTTTTCATGCCGCCAAAAACATTTTGCCTGTTAACAGTAGACCAATCAAATTGATGAGTAGTTCACAGAGGTCCAATGAACTTGTGCGATAAATCAAGAGCACTTTCACAATTCAATTACTGGTATTGTAAATCAGACATTTATATTCACCCTCATCAACATGGAAAATCATCAATGGGTTTCGAAAGATTGGACTGCTGCGTGTTTAAGGGGATCAGGTGGCGCTCAAGTGAGAGCGTCAATGAAGAGGCTGAAGTGAGTGACGTGATCCTGAGGCTGTTCAATTCAGACACTGAAGAACAGGATTTTGATGGTTTCAGTGCGCAGGAAGAAGATGAAGGAGGCGATCAATGACTTTTGACCTGTTAGGCTGCAGTGTACATCAGTTTGGAGATATTGGAATGTTGTTTGTGCACTGTTCAGTAAAAAAGCATTAGCAACAAAATTTGTGTGTTACTAAGAACGTACGTATATTTAAAGGTAGCCTAGCCACTGTTCGTAAAAAAGAATTTGCAATATGCATTTGTTTATATTACCATATGGATAAAGTTAAATTCCCCACGTGTAATATCCTTCTGTGTAAATCGTATTACAACGTGGGACACCCGCGGCTTAACAAGCAGGTGTACAAAAAAATGACAATTTTGTTCTTGCAGCCTGTACAAGTACAAAATTGGTTTTCTTTCTAAAATTAGAGCATGCGGCTTTTAATCAGGTGCGCTATATATATATATATATATATATATATATATATATATATATATATATATATATATATATATATATATATATATATATATATACACACTCTAGACAACATGAAATACAATGACATCTGCTTGGCAATGTGCTCCCAAGTCTGCATCTTAGTGATTCTAGGACCAAATCTATCTTTCAACACTCTCCTCCACAAACTGTGCAACAGCAGGCTCTGCTCCTTTATCCAGTTTGGTTTTCTCGACCTTTTGTTCAAACCTATTTATACAAAAAGACAATCACAGTTAAAGGCTGACAGGTGAGTGTCCACATTAATATCAAATAGGTGAAGAAGAAAAACAACCAGCATGGAGAGTAAACACAATAATAAGAAAATCTAAATAATGATGAGCAAATAAATGCGGTACATTGAAACATGTTGATGCTTTGTGACAATTGATTGAGGTCTGCTAAGTTTTGTCATGGCATACACATTTCCTTATCCAGTCTAAATTCTATGATCGGTTTATTTATCTCCACTGATTACTGGGAGTACATTTTGTTTTATTTTTTTGTCTATAGCAACAATCAATCACAGCTGTTAGAAGACAGCGTCACACCTAGCAACGGGGTCAACTATATACATTAATACATTGACCCCCTATCGAGCGTTGAACGACATAGAATTGTTCAAACTGTTTAGGTGTCCAAAGGAAAATACATTTTGTTTATTTCAGCTATGCTATTTTGTAAGAGTTCTCATAAAAATTCTGACTTTATTCTTGTAATAAAAAAAAAAATATTCTCTTACCCTGGCCCTAATTCTCCGTCGTACCTACGAACATAGGTTTGTGTGTGAATAAATAAGGTGAGGCATTAATGTAAATCTCTTAAAATATAATTTGTGAAATAAAGTCTCTTTATTTGTATTAGTTCACATCACAGCCTTGCCTCCAGCAATATGGTAGACACATGGTTACATCTCAGCAGCGGGCCAACCCAGTCAAAGAAGCGTCTACGTATTAATGTCTGGTCAACCACACCTCCTCCCTAAGATAAGAATTTCAGCTGTCTTCTTGCTCAGAGTCGCTCTCAGCAGCGAACTGAATCACTCTTAAAAAAAGACTTGGCAGGAGTTTTTAGGCTAAGTTAGGAGCTCTCTAAGAGGACTCTGAGAATCTATGAGAATATAAGCCCTGATTGGACATAATACAAGGACACACATGACTTCTGCCCTACTATTCACTGGTTAACAGTTAATATTAGAATTTATTTTAAAATCTTCACGTTAACTTTTAAAGATTTGCATGGCCGAGCAACAAATTACATCTCTGACCTGTTAGCCTTACAGATCAAATCGGACCTTCAGCTAAGCTTACCAGAAACTGTTCCTTTGACCCATGCTAAAACCTCTGGAGATACTTTTTAATTTAAAGGTGCCGTTCAGCTCACTCGAGGACACTCTACGATAAAAGAGTCAGCATAAAATAGTTAAAATGCAATAAAATGACAGAAAGAGTGATTTCCCAAACAAGTGAGTTTTGTTTTAAACAGAGGTAGAAAGTCAATAATACGGATGTCCTTACAAACAGTGACGTCTGGACAGTGGAATCCTCCTCCCTTGCCTTTACGCTGTATTGACAATGTTTTTTTGTTTATTTTTTTTAAGTAGCAGAATTGTTTATTCAGACATGCTCTTAATTATTTTTATATTCTATTTTTATCTGTATGGTTTTAGGTTTTTGCCTTATTGTATTCTTCATAGTTTAAGGTGAATTACTTTGTGATTTTTGTATATATAATGTTTTATATAAATAAACTTTACCAACTACTCACCCATTTTTAAACATGTTCAGTTTTGTTTCATTTTTATCACTCCATCTGGGTGCCTCCATATTTTTTGTGAGTGAGTGTATTTATATGGTTTTCTTTTCTAATACAAGGAGCAAATTTCATGACAATTGGGAGATGTGTGTTTAACATTAAGACATACAACCCTTTGTTGACAATACTAAGAAAAGCCAGCAGTGGAAGTTTGAAAGGAAAATGGTTTTCCATTCCTGCCTGAATTTAGAGTACAGCTGCTCCCACTTAATTGTTTAAGGCCCCTTTGTTTAATTTGAAGTGTTGAACTTGGGGTGAGAATATGTGTAAAACATCAGACTAATGGAAAACATGCCGTCTGCTCCATGACTGTCATGATTTGTGGGTGTTTTTGGGTTCTTCTTATTATTCAATTCAATTCAGTTTATTTATATAGTGCCAATTCACAACACATGTTATTTCAAGGCACTTCACAAAAGTCAGTTACATACATTCCAATTAATCCTAATCATTGAACAGTGCAGTCAAATTCAGTTATTTATTCAAATTGGATAAAAAGTTTTTCTATCTAAGGAAACCTAGCAGATTGCATCGAGTCAGAGATTTGTAGCAGTTACTCCTCCTGGATGAGCATGTAGCGACAGTGGACAGTCACTGGCATCGACTTTGCAGCAATCTCTCATACTGAGCATGCATGTAGCGACAGTGGAGAGGAAAAACTCCCTTTTAACAGGAGGAAACCTCCAGCAGAACCAGGCTCAGTGTGAGCAGCCATCTGCCACGACCGACAGCGGGTTAGAGAGAACAGAGCAGAGACACAAAGAGAACAAAGAAGCACTGATCCAGGAGTACTTTCTATGGGAATTAAATGTTAGTGGATGTAGCTCCTTTAGTCGTTTCATCTAGAAACTTTGAGCTAGTTTTCAAGGTTAGAGTCTGAAAGAGGGCACATATAATTAGTTACAGTAAAAGCTCAGTCAATTGCTATGTCTAGGAGAGAGAAAGGGTTAAACGCTGAAAGACAGGGCCATGTGGATCATCTGTAGAAGGTGAGCGTTAAGTTGTTGCCAGCAGAAGCTTGGATGATGCCCCTCTCCATAAAGGTGTCACAGGTAGACACAGAGTCAGGCCAGGTATAGCTTCTAAGAAGAGAAAAGAGAGAGAACATAAAGTTAAAAACTGAAATAACAGCAAATAATGCAAAATTGGAGAGTAGTGTGAGAATGTAGCAAATAGGGTGAAAGTGGTCATTATGTCCTCCAGCAGCCTATGCCTATAGCAGCATAACTACAGAAATAGTTTCAGTTTATTTATTTATGTATATAGCGCTTATTTACAACAATGTCGTCTCAAGGCACCCCAAACAGGGTCCGGAACGCGCGGGGCAGCCGGGTAGGCCAGACCAAACTACCGAGTGCCAGAGCTCGGCCACCCCAGAATGGGCCACGTGTAGGGGCACTAAGTAAAATAATAAACTGATAAAGTTTGTCCATCTAGAGCCCACTGATGGTCATAGTTATACTAAAAACCACAAGGATTGGGATACCTCTCTCTGTCAGACTGATTATAACCACTGGAAAAGAGAAGGTTATTATTGATAGGTTTTGAATCATGCTTCTGTTATTTTCCTGGTCATGCTTTAGTTTTTGTCTTCTTGTTCATGTTTTGTCAAGTTAGGTTTTTTGGATCTGGTTATGCTTTACTAGTTGTGTTTACGTTTGCATTCAAGAGTCTCTGTTTTGCTCCAGCCACATTTTGTTCTCTCCTGTCTTCAATCATCTTCATTTGGTTCACCTGCCCCTAGAATTCAGTCTCCTCATTTCACATGGTTCTTGCTCCATATATACACATCTGTTCTGTTCATTCCTCGCGGAAACATTTTGGATCACTATCTCTATTCATGTACTGCCCTTTGCTCATGCCAAGCCTGTCTTGCCAGCCTGTCCATGTTTGTTTTTTGCCAATGTCTTCTTCAGTAAGTTTCTTTTCATTAAATCATTTCACTTACCGTCATGCTGCCTGTTCGTCTGCGTGTCCTCCGCTACTGAAAACCCTGACAATGACAAAATAACCAAATTCTTGGTAATTTCAAACGTCAATGAGGATTTTGCCATCCCTAATCACAAACATCGTCTTTGTGAAGGTATTCACAACAGGTAAACTTTTTCACATTTTGTCTAATCATAATCAAAAACTTCAGCCTATTTTATTGGTGTTTTATCTGATAGACCAACACAAAGCAGTGTGAATATGAAGTGAGAGGAAGATTATGGTTGGTAGATTTTTTATTACAAGTTAAAATCTGAAAAAGTACTCTATTTTGTACTCTCTTTAGCATCTCTATGTCATTAACTTATAGTACCTCTTAGCTGCAGCTACAACTGCAAGTGTTTTTGTCTCAACCCGCTTGTTGAGTCAGATTAGATGTAGAGCATATTGAAACTCCAAATTTTGAGACTTGCCACTGATTCTTAATTGGGTTCAGATCTAGAGATTGAATGGGAAATTGTAACACATTTGTAAGCTTTGATCTAAACCTTTCCATTGTTGCTCAGGTTGAATTTTTGGTGTTACTGCCTTACTGTAAGGTAAACCCCCCTGCCAGTCTCAAGTCTTTTGTAGCCTTTGGCAAGTTTTATTTTAGGATTGCCCTGTATTTAGCTCAATCCATCTTCTCATCATCCCCCTTCCCAGTTTCCCAAACGGAAAAGCAATCCCACAGCATGATGCTACCACAACCTAGTTTCACAAGGGGTCATGGTGTGTTCAGGGTAATGAGCAATGACAGTTTTCCACCATGCACAGTGTTTTGCATGTAGGCCAAAATGTACCTTTTGGTCTCATCTGTCCACTGCACCCTCTTGCTGTGTCCCCTACTTGGCTTGTAGTTAACTGTAAGCTTGTCTTCTTATGGCTTGCTTTCAGCAGTGGTTTACTCCTTGCCACTCTTCAATGAAGGCCATATTCCTGGAGTACAACACTAACATTTGTTATTTAAATAGACTCTCCCACCAGAGCTGTGGATCTCTGCTGCTCCTCCAGAGTTATAATGAACCTCTTGGTTACATTAACAATTAATGCTCTCCATGCCAGGTCTGTCAGTTTAGGACAACCATGTCTTGGTAAGTAAGCAGGTGTGCCACACTCTGCATTTTCGGATGGATTAAACATTTAACTGTTGAAATTTTGAAACCATTCAATGTTTCACAAACTTCCCCTTTGTGTTGGTCTATCACATAAAAACAACTCATTAAAGTTTACAGTTGTATAATGAAAAAAGTTGAACAATCGATTATGTTTTAGTATTAAATTGGCTTTCAGATTAACCTATTTTTACCAACGTTTAAAGGGAAGTTTTATAACCTTTGCTAAATGTATCTCACCAAAAATAACCTTATATATGCTCCAGCTCACCCATGAGCAAATATGTCTTACTAAGCTGTGACATTAATTCAACATGTGCTTTCACCATAACTTTTCCTACCAAAATAATATTTATTGTGAAGCGCATATTCTTAAAATTCCAGAGGAGGTAAGTGAAATCCAACTTTTCACTTGCACTGTGCCATATTGTTAGTTTAAATTGCAACCGTGTGTGTGTATACTGTTTTGGTTTGGATGTAAATGGACATGAAAGCAACTTCAAAAGACTGAGGTATCAGATTCAGACTTGGGCTGCTTTGCTTGAGCCGACAAATGAGGAGTTGTTATGTGGAAAGCATAGGAATTTACAGGGTCTACCTTTCATCTACACAGGTGGGCCTGTGTGTATAAGTGAGTGTATCTGTCTATTAGAGGGCGTGGAGGGGAGGAAATGTTTAATTATAGCCATGGGATCCCAAAAGGGAAAGGTGACTACTCATTTGGGCATTAACATAAATCTTGATTTTATAGCTAGAGATTGGAGATGAATAAAGGACTTGTAGTACTGAGTTTCAAGTTGCAATACATATTTGCTAACTATAACACTAAGAATGTGTATGCTTTTGTGTGTCTTTGTTTTCACACAAAATGACAGAGCTCTTGACAGAAGAGTCAGAGCAAGGGATCGCAAGCAGTTTGCAGGTAGTTCAGAGCTTCAGTTCAGTTTTAATGCTGACTCATTGTTAACGAAGTGGACTTGTTTCACACTGTGTGGCACTTTACAAGTACACACAAAGTAAGATGAATAAAGAAATAACATTCAATTGTGTACAAAATAATGGCAGTGTAGTTTAAAAAGTTAGAAAAGCTCAAGGTCCATATAACTTTAACTTCCATGCAACATACACAATGTCAATACATGCACATGCTCTGGGAAGATTACACATTCTATTCCAAAGCAAGACATATCAAATTTTGTTTATTTCAAATTAACTGTTAATTGCTAATTTGTTTTACAATTTCATTCACTTGTTATCACTCTACAGAAACTGAAGAGAAGGGAATATTATGTTGTATAAACTGAAAAATGTTTGAAGATTTAGGTTTTCTGCAAATAACTAAACTAATATTCAGTTGTATAACCATTGTTTTCTAGAACTTCACATCTGTCTTGCATGGAGTCAAACAACTTCTGGCACCTGTGAACAGGTTTCCAGCCCAAGATGATTGGACTACATACCATAATTCTGCATTTCTCAGCTTTGCCTCAGAAAAAGGATGTTTGATATCACCTTTTAAGTTCTCTATTGGATTAAGGTCCTGGAATTGCACTGGCCACAACATTCATCTTGTTGGTCTGGAACCAAAAATGCTGCTCACCCACTGGTGTGTTTGGGGTCATTGTCTTGTTCAAACAACCATTTCAAGAACATTTCCTCTTTACTGTAAGGCAACATGGCCTCTTCAAGTATTTTGATGTTAAAATTGATTCATGACCCCTGGTATGTGATAGGTCCATGAAAACATCCCCATAGCATGATGCCACCATGCTTCAGTTTACTGTGCGCTGAACTCAACGTTTGGGGGATTTTCTGGTATACTGTGCACAGCCACCAAACCAAAAAAAAGCAATCCAACTTTCATAAAATGGTACCATTTCTCAGTTGGCATAATGCTGTGCTTTTTTTTTTTTTTTTTACATATATTTCCCTTTCTTCTCAACTTTTTAATCAAAGTATGCTGTTCTACTGAACAATGCCTGGAACGTATGATTTCACTCAGATTGTTACGGAGGAATGCATTACAACCAGTATGTACACAATCTGCTGCCTTTGTCCTTGAATAGGGGTCAGCTTCTTGACTCCTGCTCACTGACTGAACTCCCCTCCTGTACAGTTAAATGATTTGGTTACACAGAATGACCAGCAAGCATGTCATGACTGTTCAGTCATGTTCAGTGTTCTGTGAAAAAATATAATTTCTACCAAAAACACTGGTTATAAGAACGCTTTGATTGCTGTAATGCCAAAGCGACTTTTCTTTTGATTGTGGAGAACCATACAAATCCTTTTTAACATGCAATTATTAATACAAGTGTGATGTATTATTGGAAAAGTTCCCTTCATCCTGAAAATGATAGGTTCTATATTCATAACGAAAGCTGCATATCATTTTTATCCCATGAAATGAATTTGAGTCAATTTTAATTGTGGAATTGCTTTACCCTGCATGCAGAGAGGGGTTCAATTTAAAAAGGCACATTTTCTAAATGAATGAACACATTTCTGTCTTTCATAATGTGCATTTATAATGAGATTAGAATAAATATAGTTGTGCTTGTGATTGTTGAGATAATTGAAAGCCAGGTAAAAGTTAGATTTTAAGTCATAAAATATCAACATGCTACCATCAAACCTTTTGTTAGAGTCCCTAAACAATGCACCTTGACAAAGGCTGGGACAGCTGAATGAGTACATTTACCGAGCAAACACAGAGAGTTTGAACAGCATGTGATAACAGCACTGACCTATGATGTCTTTGCAGAATCACAAAGAACAGGCAAGAAAAGAAAAAGGGGGAAACATCACAAGAAAGCAGTTTTTCATACAATTTATTTTGTTAGTTTAATTTCTATAGCAGGTGAGGGAACATAATGGTCACATATGGGTTTTCTTGAGCATAGTTTTCAGAAATCACAGTGTTTCAGACGTGGACAAGAACATCTTAAAAGAAATGACAATGAAGAAAAAAGGGCCAAGAGGAAACCTTAAAACATGGTGTCACTTTTCCTACACACCTTCTCCTTCATGGTCCTCCAATTGCCACCTTTGCTCCACACCACACACACACACGCACACACACACACGCACACACACACACACACACACACACACACACACACACACACACACACACACACACACACACAAATGTATTGTCATCCCCTCCCCATCCCCAAAATACAAACAAAACAATAAAACAAAACCTCAGGAACAAATAGATATATTTATATATAATATATATTTACTCTTTAAAAATAGAACTTCAGTCTAGATACTAACATCTGTACAAACTACAAAAATAAAAATTTTAATATAAATAATTTATATGACATGACATTAACATCTTTCTTGAAACAAACTACAAACCAATGCAGGAGACCCCCACCCCCTACCCCCTAGCCCTCCCTAAACAGCATCTAACGTGGTCTGCTTGAACTGGAAAATGGTGTTTTGCTTGCTTTTGCTCCATGATTTCCCAACTGAAGTAGCTAAATGACTCATCTGTCATATTTACAAAAGGCAAGAAAACGGAAAAAGCTGCCACTTGAAACATGACAAAAACAATAGATCTGCATGTTTATCCCTGCAGTTTAACCTGGCAGTGACGAGACCAATACTGAACGACTGAAGCTTTGTTCTCTGTTTTAGGGGGAAAAAACAAACTACTAGAAAGTGAGTCAAAGCGAGTTCAGGCACCAAGATTGACTAAATCGTTTGAGAGTCACAGCAACATGACACTGTAACCACTTGAAAAGGGGAAATATTCAGATAAGATATTTCTCTTTGCATTTCAAAATTCCCTTTTTGACATAAAACAATAAGGTGAACAACACTTTTTCGACAAAGTGACTAAAACAACCCCCCCAATCCCATACATGAGCTTACAAAACTGCTAAAGAAATAAACATAAGTTATCTGAGCACCTTCAAGTAGATTAGAACTGCAGAGGATGTTGAAACCAAGTCAAAATTAGGAGCGTTGCTTTCCAGTATGATGGCTGAATAATTCAAAACAAAGTTAAAAGCCTAAAAGGAGAACCTAATACTGACCTTTAATTGCTGGGATAATGAGAAAGGGGACACACACTGAAGGCACAATGGTTACTGCTGTTAGGAAAAGAGTATCTGCTGTGTAATTCTCCGCAACTTGCGGCAGAGAACGTGGACCCAACAGATTGTGTATGATGAAGGATTTCATAGTATAATACCATGAAATAAGAGGAGAGGGGTGGGTTAAGGGTGGACTGCACTTTTTAAGGCAAACTGCCTGAAAACAAATTCAAAGTGTAGCAGCAAAAAGAAAAATAATAATAATAATAATACAAATAGAATTAAAACACTGACCATGTATGTTCAATACTCTAATACCCTAAAAAATCTCAATTTTTTGTGAAAACATATAGAACATGTCATTCCATACACAGTGGGATGGAAAACAAATCCACAACCCCATGTGAAAATAATCTTGTACATCTTACATGAGAGAATACCCAAGTTATACAGTACTCTTTTAAATAGCGTCCCTCTTTTTTAGTATTAAAATATATATAATTATAGATTTATTTAACTCTTAAAACAGTTCTTTTTTTCGTGGCCTTGACGAGAATTCTCTCATTTTTTATGTGAAGTCTATGTACAGTTTAGAGTTCGAGACACAGTAAAAGGTGAAGGTGCTCTGGGATCCAGAGACTCAAAGTGAGAGGGCCACAGTGATTGAGTCTTTAGCAGTCTTTGGATGCTTGGATCCTCAGCCCACCTGCAGCACACAGAAAACAGGAAAGGGTTAGCCAATAAAGCTCTCAATTCTAACTCCCTGGTGGTAGGTGGCAAAGTCAGCAGCGAAACTTAGCTCACCTTGTGACTTGCCTAGTTGATATTCTGTCTGGACCCGTGTTGCCTCCAAGTCTTGGAGCTCTAGAGAGTCTCTGTTGCATGAAGAATATTTTGCTTTGTCACCACAAGTCCTTTTAGCAGCTTCAAAACAGTCCAACTCGCTGTCCATGTCAAAACCTTCATGCATGTAGCCTTGATAGGTGGCCCCCGGTAGGGTCGGATGCACGGCCACTGTGACAGAGGCCGTGGCCGTGACCATGGTAACAGGGCCCCCAGTGGGGCCTTGTTGCGTTGGCAGGGAAGAGTTGCTGTGACCATAGCTCTGCCCTTTAGTCCTGTTTGGCAGAGGCCCTCTGCTGTTCTGCAGCCTGGGGCCACTTTGATAAGTCCTCCCAGGAAAATTAGCTTTGTCGCTGGGTAAGCCGTGAGCTGACTGAGCCTGCAGTCTCTGAAGGTCACTCTGCTGCTCCTGCTTGTTTCCATCCCAGCACGTCACCTGGGGAGGTGATTGCATATTGTGGGTGGATTCACATATTGGTTCAACCCTCCCACCTGCTGCGTTTTCTCTAAACGGCTTCAGCACCTATTACAAACACAACATTTATATGTTACACATGGGTAAAAATGCAATATTTAAGTGGAGTTACATGTTACATGTATATCTTTGCAGACCTATGTGGTCATAGTGCTTACCGTCAGTTTGGGGAAGCTTGGATTCTTGCTGGCTTCCACCAGTATATGAGACGTTGCAGATGGAGCTGCAGTGTGCGACGCTTGGTACGCGCTCCTGTCACAGTACTTATAATCCTCCTCCCCGATCCCAGATGTCGTCGTCAACTCAGAGTAATATTCAGAATCTGACGACTCAGAAAATGCTTGTGGCCGGGATGAGCGTGGGTGGTTGAGGCCCGTGAAGTATCCGTGGTGGGCCATTGGAGGAGGCAGCGGGGGCTCGGGGGAAGGTGTCGGCATGCAGCTAGCGTTGTCGACCGGGGTGACTTCAGCTGGAGGGCCCATCATGGAGAGGAGGACTGGGAGGAGAACTAAGCCATTCAGCATCCCCAACACAGTCAGAATGGCAAGCACGGCAAAAAAATACCTGCAAGATGAATAGATACAGAGAGTTACTTAGGTTAAAAAAAGAAGACATTAGACAATTTTTAGCTTGAATGGCGCTGATCAGTCAAGAAATCCCAGAGCACATCATATATAAGAGCTACCGGGTCACTTTTACAAAACAATTTTCACAAGGATCAAAATGAGCTGTTTTCAGTATCAGGAAGGTTTTTAAAAATAAGGTCAGATGAAACAAAGGGATCTAGGAAGCTATGTTAATGTAAACTTATTTTCCATATGTTAAGACCCGTCTGCGGTTCATTCAGGCTGCAGGAGAGCGAGAGAGGAAGATCAAGACTTAAGATAACAGGAAAACTCAACATGTTACAGTACAGTTGCTTTGTTTTCTTTGTTTCCTTTTACGCTTTCAACTTTTGTTTGTCATGGAACATGCTGGATTTACAAATGTCGGCAGCCCTTTGGAAATCCCAGAATAAAGGTATGGATTCACATTCTCTAGAATATAAACACAAAGACTGGTGGTGTTGTAATGCTAACCAGGCTAACATAAGATGCTAAAGGCAGTTTATAATGTAACATCTCTAATTGTTTTGTCTTTGTTTTAAAAAATAGCAAAACTTTTTTTTTACATGGACTAGTCTTTCACAAATGTTTGATGTTACATCTGGTCCTAATAAAAGTACATATTAATTGATCATAGTATCTTCTGATATTGTGTACTTCTCACAAGCTGACTGTTTTATGAAGATGCCAAAATCGGCAGCAAGCGTGTCAAACCTTTCCAAAGACTGGACATCAGAAATTGGCCACAAATAGCTGATTGGATCGTGTCTGAGTAAGAGTGACTTAAAACAATAATTAATTGTTCATGTAGATGATGCACAGCCATTCCTGGACTGAACAGATCTATCATTCTTCCCTCCTCCTTGTGTTTGCATCAGCCAGATCACACCCTGTTGCTCAAACATAATTAAAGTCCTTTATTTCCAGACTATAACCCAACTTTCTTTGCCTTATCAGCATTTAAACTTTTTTGCCAGTGTACACCCTGACTCACTGTTAGACAAACTTTTAGTACTTCTACATAATTTAAGGGAAATTTAAAATCACAAATAAATCAGTTTATTAATCTAAGCAGTTCAGTTTTTCCTTTTATGATCCACAAAAGGAGCAAGACCATAAAGTTAAAGACACCCAAACACAGGTGTGCCCGTGATTTAAACACACACAGAAACATGCTATACATGAGGAAGCTTGGGGAAGAAAGGCTGGGAAAACCTAATGTTTGTGTATCAAAGAGGTTGGGGGAGAGGCTAATCTGACTCCCCACTCAGCTTAAACATGCTTTGATGCCTCTTGTGCTGCTGCGGCACAACTTTCTCTCGCTCTGCTCTGTTGCAACTCCCACTGTATGCGTGCCTGTTTTGCGCATGTGTGCGTGTATCTCGACGGAGCTCCGGGGAGGCCGGGGGTGGAGGCACGCCACAAGAAAGAGCACCCCCGAGCAAATTAGAGAGGACTCCACTTAAACACTAACAGAAAACCCAAAGGGAGAGAGACAGATGCTTTAAGTCTGCAAACCAGACTTTAAGAGGTGAAAGAAATAAGCACAACAAATATGATGAAGTTGGCAAAATAACGAAGATAAGCTGTGGAGTTGTTAAGGAACGACGCTTCTTAAAGGTCGTCTTTTCAGGAAAGATAAAAAAAAAATGAAGGTAAAAACTCAAATCAAAGCAAAATCCCATTAGACCACTGAAGTCTTAATCATGCCATTATTGCTTTTCACTTTTTACTTTATTCACAGACAAAAGAGACAACTGTGGAACCCCCATCAGCAACTTCTCAATGTCAGGAATTTTGTAGTTTACAGTGGCTCTAATCTTTTTCAGTTCTGGTCAGGGCTTGAGAGTCATGCATGTAGATATATGAAGGTACATGTGTCACTCTTTGTAAAAAAGACAGAGTTGAACAGGGCTTGTTTGTTTATTCAGTACATATTAAGGCCAGAAGATGTTTACAGCAGCGTGTTTATGCTGCTCCCCAGCTAGCCTGCTTTGGCTCACCCCGTTTGCCCAACTTCAGCTAAACAAGACCACCAACAGAGCCTCTGCCCCTCTGCCTTGCCCCTTCCCATCTTCTGACCATATGTTGCATGGCAAACAATTTCTAGTGCTTTCTGTATTCTTTTTAAAGTACATTTGAATTTACTTAAGTTCAGTTCTGAATCTATGTGGAGGATCCCTTTACTATCTTTGACCCACCCTTAAGAACCACATATCTGTGCAAGTCAGCCATCCTCCCTCCTCCTTCCACTCCCTGCCTCACTTTCTGCTTCTGTATGAGTTTCTTCAGAAAAACTGTGCTTTTTTATGTCATGAAGGCCCGTTGCAGTCTGTGAGCTCAAGGTTGTGGTTTGGGGTTTGGGCCGAGACCACGTTCTGCTGAAAAACATGGAGCTATTCGCCTTTTTTTTCCACTTAGCCCATGAAGTGCTAGAAAAAAACGAATGTGCGCATTACGACGCACATGCACGAGATTTACACTTCACTCGGAGGACACGCACATGCACTCAGAAGGCAGACGGAGATAGACAGGAAGGAATGCTCTTTGTTGGTGGGCTGCACACCATCTGACTGGCTAACCAGTTCAAATTTAGCTCCACTTTTTATTATGGGATCCGACACGGAAGGGAAAGAATGCCAAATGGATGATAGGAATTTTTACAGATTCCCCGAGTGTGTGCGAAAGAGACACAGATCGAGGGAGTCAGAGAGAGACAGCACCCAGTGGGCAGCAGAAAGCTTCAGTGTTTACAAGCAGCTGCTACACACCACTGATGTTTTCCCCATTTGTTGCATTCTGAAGTTGGAGATGTGTATGTGTGTGTGTGTGTGTGTACGTGCCCCTGGAGTGACAGAACCAGCTGCGTAGTAGTTACATGTATGTGTGCAGAAATAGACGAATAACACTTCCACCTGCATCAAGCCCTGAGCCCCCCAAGAAGGCTTCCCTTTGCATCCAAATTAGAGGAAACACAAACACAAATCTCACCTCATGATGAAGTCAAACTCTGATCCTGCCAGCATAAGAACACCCAGCAACGTGGAGATTGCACCGTCGACCACTGGGGCAAACATATGTTCCAGGGCCACCGCTGAACGCTTGTTCCTGTTGCCAATTGCTGTCAGGAAGCCCTGTGGCAAAAAAAGGGAAAGGTGGGGAAGAGGGATAAGTTGGAAATCTTTCCAATCACACAAAACGTGTTTGTGGCAAAACTTGGCAGGCTGCGGATCTGCTGGATTACTGCACTTTACTATGAGGCAGCACACAGTGCTACAATGCAAGTTTGCCAGCATGAAGGAAGAAGCCATAATAAATCCTTAATCACAAACATTTCACCTTCATTACTTTCTATTTAACAAATAAAACTACAGGAGTCTCTGCTTTGAACAGATTTTGGCTTTGTGAAGAACAAATTAAAGTTCTAGTTTTGAGTATTTTTTTCCATCACTCATGCAGGTTTCAAGTGAAGCAGATGTTTAACTGTTAATCCACAAGTGTTGCTGTTCCAGTTTAACAACTTACCAGGGCTATGTGAACCGTAAACTCCACGCCGATGCCCACCGATGCAATCAGGATGACCACAGGAATGGCACTGAGCTTGATGCCAATTAGGCCCATGATGCCAAACAACTCCACAGTCATCATGGCCAAAATAAACACCTGAAACACACAGACACACAAAAAAATGTCACAGCTCAGGTGTGGAAAAAAGAAAAGTGTGCCAACAGTACAGCCAAAAAAACAGACCTGAAAGACATCATTATCAGGGAGTTTGTCATTTAATAGTGACTGGGTTTTTGCACACTCATAGTACAATGTGGTCACCCTGTGATCTTAATCACATTGGGTCAAATTTCCCATCCTCACTGTTGCAGTGTCCCATTTTTCCTGAGGTGGACAAAATGATTGACAGTACTATGCCATTACCAGGTAGATCTAAAGCAACAGATGAGCAACAGTAAAAGTTTGCTGAAATTATAAACCACAATTTAAAAACATTAATATTAGAGATTCACCAAGAATTCAGCTAGTGAACAGAATTAGACGATTTATAATTTGGAAATGATAAAAATCTAATCTTTTACGATTATTGAAAACACTACACTAAGTGCTACCAGTTTACACTAACCACACAAGTCTTGGATGTGAAGTTGTAACTATATGATGAAGACTTAAAGTTAGCTAATTTCAGTATCTGTGAGGTGTTTCAATATGAAATCAAAAGATGCATTACTCCTCTGTCACACACCCAGTTTGAGATCACCTCTGCTCCTAATATAAAGAGTTACTAATCACCCACGACAGAAACTAGAAAAAAACAAAAAGTCAAAGCGTTACGAAAACCAGAGAAACCAGATATCGGACACAAAATTCTGATTGGTGCATCTCTATATGAAAAGGGAGACAAAGGAGAGACGTATATCTAAAAAATATGGTTACTATGTGTTCCACATAAATCTTTAGTTTAGAGCGTTTGATCCAAGCGTGGGTCTTGAGTTGGGGCGCAGTTACACTGAAAATGATAAAAGCAGCTTTATTGCTCAACCACATACAGGCGGAGGGGAATTGTGGCCCTCTGGCACCATCCTTACATGCAGCTCTTTTTTGCTGCCTCAATCAGTGCTGCTGAAGTAGTGCTGTTAAAATAAAGTTAACCACTGACACTAGCTTAGCGGTTGTCCTGCAGAGGACATCAAAATGTTACTTATATATGTGTGTGTGTGTGTGTGTGTGTAATGGGGATCTTTCAGTTTGTGCAGTCAGATAGTTTCCTTCTCACTGAATCACACACACACACACACACACACATCCGTGTTTTACTATCTTTATGAGGACTTTTCAGTTACTTCCATTGACTTCAATTCATTTCCTTGATTCCTTGAACCCTATCCCTAACAATAACTCAATTCATACCCTAGTCCTAAATCTAACCCCTGTCCTAAGAACGGAATTTGAAAAAGTGAGAACCAGGAAAATGTCCTCACTTTGTCAAAATGTCCTCACTTTGCGATACAAATACAAAAAATGGTTCTCACTCAGCAACAAGTACAAGAACACAAACACACACACACACATATATACATATATTCTGATGGATGACATGAGCAGGCCAAGGTCACAACTGGACTGATCTGTTCTTCTCCCTTTGACAAAAACAGCAAGTGAGCTGGAGGTAAAGGCTTAAGGAGGGAAAAGGCTGTCTATGCTAGAATGACAATGTCTTGGTCTGTTTGAGCGTGGCCCTCTGCAGAGGAAAACAAGGGCCCCTAGACAGTGTTGGTGAGCTTTGCTGAGGAGTGAATAGAAAGAAAAATCAAGATTGGAGTAAGGAAGACACTAATGATCTTTAGGACAGAAATGGGAAATGACAGAATAGATGAGCAATGGAAGGATGAGGCAAATAGGAGGGTAGCAGGATGGTAGACTTACAATGATGCCAGCAGTCCAGGGGTTAAGCAGGAGAATGGCACAGACCAGGAAGGTACAGGCCAGCACAACACTAATCGACAGCAAGAACCAGTGACGGAGGCCGATGTACTGCTCCCAGAACAGGAAGGGGTGTCCGTTAGGGTAGTTGAGCACGCCCTTGCGGCTGAACTCATCACAAATGGCACGCACGCTCTCGATGGCCTCCACAAAGTCACTCGCCTGCCGAAGGCCGTTCAGGTAGAAGGGAAACTGGGCAAACTCCAGAGGCTCCGCTGATGGGACTGAATGATCAGAGGAAAATATTATATTGTTGTCTGTACTGGCAGGTATTTCAAGTATAGAAACTTATTTGTTTGAAATGAAACACGTACTGCGCAGATTTTCTCCTGTGGTGTCATACTTGTCATGAATCCACTCTCTGGGGTGAGGGTAGAAGTTGGCCTGGGATGCGGCATAGCCCAGAGGATCGTTACTAACCCACACGGTCAGGTAAATGTAAAACACCTCTGGGGGGATCAAACCCTCGGCATCCACCAGCCGGCGAGAGGTCAGCTAAAGGAGAATGAAGATCAATGCATTTAGTTTACCCTGAGCCACAGACTAAACTACAACCATGACATCTGGTTATCTGTTTTGAGATACCTGGCTGCGGTTGAAAGGCTCTTTCTTGGAGCCTGTCTGGATGAGCAGCTTGTACGCCAGAGCTCCATCTTCTGTGCCGTTCCTATAGCTGTCAGCTGTAATCCGGCCAGCCTGCCAGTCAGCATCAAAAGCAGCCTGAAGACCTATGTGTGAGGTAAAAACACACAAAGAGGAAGAATTATTGTGGATATTACCTGGAAATGCCTGGATTCCTATAAACTTAAAATATAAAGTTTTTCCAGATGTCTGTCTTCGTATGAGGTGACGTTCAAAATGTGAAATATCATGTTTCCTTTTATCCCCCACACAGTTGGCCCTGATTGACCTGTTAACTATTACTTCCTCTTGACTGGGCCTTTGACACATTATAACCAAAGGACATCTACACCACACATATATACACACGCATGAAAAGATAACCCATGACCTCAACCTATCGAATACACCACCTCTGAGCCCAGGTGGAGGGGAGAGTTGGATAGCATGACTGAACTTTCGCTCACCCTTTCCACATTCTCAACCCCACACCCACTGCTCACTGCATGCTGTCTTTAGTAAAAGAAAAACTGGACATGCACAGAATTGGTTGATTTTGAGCTGGAATACACAATACCTAAGTGCTAACACCTTGTGCTGAATACACACTTCGGTGTGGATGCTGTTGCTGAGTAAAGAATCACACTTGTTTGTTTTCAGCACCAGTGAGGTGTATAAAAAAAGGAAGAGATATCTCACCAATTTCAAAAACACGGTTAATTTTTAATGACATGCAGAGACATGTCTACGAATCATTCATGCTGAGAGAGAGTGAGCGAGACTGAGAAAAGAGGAAGACTAAACAAGTACAGCAAAGATGCTCTGTTTCATAAATTAAGCTTTCAACCTGTTGGATTTGTTGAGAGCTTGCACACATTAATGCCAGCAGCACTAAGCGTGCTAATCGCTAGTACAACATGCTAAATAATGTCATTTTTTTGCCTTAAAATACTATTAAAACCCTATTTTACAGAAACCTTTCTCTCACTCATGTGGTGTGACATTACCTGTGCTCCTTATATAAAAAATAAAGAACCCTCACAGCAGAAAGACTAGAAATATGCCTCTGAATGCTGTTCTTAAATCTTCTTATGCTATATAGTTCTTTAAAGGAAATCTGAATCGACAAGAATTGATAACAGCAGGTCAGAAGCTTTATACTAAATACTGGTGATAGGAAATGGACCATAAAATGTTGCATTTCTAAAATAAACTTGACTACAAGAAAATAATGTTGTTTTGTTCAAAGAAACCTTCAGGAGGTTGGAGAAAGTTTATGCAAATACTGTTTCTCTGAGGTTTTTACCTTTCAGCCAGTCCTGGAAATAGTGCAACCACATGCGGGGCAGCTTGTTGTCGCTATCTCTGACCACATATCTGACAGAGTTGAAAGCATTGTGCAGCTGAACCAGCAGCCTTTGAGACTGGGCGTAGTCGAACCCATCCATGGTCACCAGGTACATGTTGTAGAAGGAGAAGTACTTGAACTGTGCGTCGATAAAGTCGTATTCCTTGGTGTCGCGGGGCACGATGTCGGTCAGATAGAGGCCATCGTGGACCATAGTGGTCCCGTATAGGCTAAGGCTCAGCAGCCCCAGGAAGAGGACCACCACTGCAACTTTGCTCTTGGGCTTCAAGAGCAGGGGGGCGTACTTTTCCCGGGCGAAGATGGACAGGTTCCAGTGAAGGAAGGGGAGTGGGACGCATTTCTTCCCCGATTTGGAGTCTTCCACCTGGGCTAGGAGGTCCCGCGTGGAGCTGGAGGTTGGAGTGAAGAGCTGGGAGCCGTAAGGGTCTGGCACAGAGGTGGTGGTTGGAGAAGGTGAGACAGCTAGGAGAAGGAATAACATTTAGAAAGCAAGTGTTAGGTTTTTTTAAATAATAAATACAAGTCCTTTCCTATATCATTCTTCCAGAGGCCTCATTTACCGTGAGTCTGTGTAGTGGGGCAGACAATGATGGAGGGAGAGCTTGTGGAGATCTGTGAAGTCGGTGGCAGAATTGTGACAATATGCTGGCCTGCTGCATCACACTGTGTAAATGCCTGCACTGTTGTGGTGATCTGGGTGCTGGTGGTGATTGTCGGTCCGGCAGTATACTGGTGTGCATGAGTCGTGCCCGCCCCAGGCGTGTGAGACTGCTCGCCGGCTTCCGAAAGCTCCTGTGCCGAGAGGTGAATGACGCGATTGGCACAGGGGCTGTACAGGCAGCAGAGAATGTCCAAACGCTTGTCCTCACGCCTGTGGAGGTCCAAGCTGAGGATGGCAGGGAAGATGAGCAGCACCATGGCGAAATTAAATACAACCACAATGGCCGCCTGGGGAGAGAGAAAGATGCACGGAGAAAAAGACGAAAAACAAAGTGAGAAGAGTGCAAAATTACAGATGTATAAGCCCAGCAGGAGAAAGTCAAAACTTTTTTTTTAAGATCTGAGAGCACAGCCCAGTAAATTAAGTAAATCCCTGTTCTGAATCAACAAGTCAGGAGGAAGTTAAAAAGACAGAGCAACGAGAGAAAGAACGACTTACAAGAAAAGAAAAAAGAAGAAGAGAGCACATATATGTTGCGAGTCTGAGCAAAACCATCTCCTGTCACCAGTGCTTCCACCGCCACCCCCCACTCAACTCAGACCCTGGAGCTGACATTCTACTATGTGGTTTCGAGTGTGAGCACATTTTTGCTTGTCCGTTTATCTGTGCGCTTGTGTGTCTCAGACCACCCACAGTTAGTCACAGATCAGAGAAAGCCGCTTTGACGGGCCAGTGATATACTGATCCACTACTCCCTCCTCTCTCTGTCTGCTTTTTTAAGTCTGTTCACTGCTCTCTATGCTCTGAATATTTCACATTATACACACGTGCAAAGACATGTATCCACAGAAAAAAAAATCCAGGCCCTCTAGGTGCAGGGGCAATAAAACCAGGAACAAATGCTTTCTTTGCCATGAATAAGTGTCACGTCTTTTAAGTTTTCTCTTTCATTTGCAAAGGAGCTTTGGGCTTCACGGTGCGCAATTGTACACTCGCCGCATTTATGTCTTAGTGCATTCGCGTGATGGTGGAATAAAAAAAAACCTACCTGTAGAGAGAATGCTCGCAAGGCCGGGATGGGCACCAGGGCAGCCATGAAGAACGCGATCATGTTGTTTATGGAAGTCAGAGCCACGCTGGTGCCGGTGCGACGCAAGCAGTCTCCTGTTCGCTCCTTTACGCAAAAACAAAAACACAGAGACTGAAGAAAAAAAAAAGGAGAGCGTAGGAGAGGAGAGCTGTGTGGAGGACATATTTAAAAGTACCTTAAAGGGGATATTACTTCCTGTCTCTGTGAAGGAGTGAGCCAACAGAAACATGTCATCCACACCAATCCCTAGCGCCAGGAAGGGAAGCACCTGGGATGGGAAACGCATCAATGGAGGGCAAAGGGTCAGAATGAACATTTGAACAAAGTTAACATCAAATTCTGGGCATTAAATCAAAGGCAGAACCCCCACACATATTTTTAAGACCAAATTGTCCTCTAAACTAGTGGTTCCTAAACTTCTTTTCTCAGAGCCGCCCTTTGGCCACCAATAAAAAATGCTGAGGATTCATGCATTGATTGCGACAAAAATCTTGACAATTTATAATTTCTCCTTTGGTTAAATAATCCAAAAATGTACTTTTCTAAAACATTAACAGCCACTCTAATCGTTTAATACCTTGGTCTGGCTATCAGACGTGTATGTAGACATAGACGTGCTTAACACAGCTTGTCCTTTTATAGTCTAAAACTTCTTTTCTAATAATCCTACTGGCCTTTTTTCTTTACTCTGATTTAACCCAAGGATAGTTAATTACAGATGACATATTTGTATTCTACGAGTATAACACTTTTTATTTTCATATCAAGCTTTTTTCAGTAAATGAGACTTAATTACCGAATCAATGCATTAGTTTCCCAAAGCATGATGCAAAATTTACTGGCAACCTGTCATTGGTATTTTAAGGCCTTTACGTCATCTGACTGTGTTTGAAAGATGATTCCAACCTGTGTGAAAAGATTTCCAAATGACCCCCTCAACCACCCCAGACTTTGTACCCCACCTTGCTGCTGCCAATGTGGTGTTTTCCTCCAGTTTATGCACGTTTGTTTCAGTGTGAACAAAACAAATACATGGTAGTGATGTTTGTTATTTCCTAGTATTCTTGATACATTTATACGCTCGCGAAAAAGCACATGTATGTGTACGAGCGGCGTTTGATTCAATAAAAGTCCCCCCACACATGCACACACAGGTTGGGAATCACTGCTCTGTAGTTCCTCTGTGTTGTACCTGCGTAGTTGCAGCATTGAAGGAGAGGCCAAGTAGGGAGCAGAGACCCAGTCCTGCTGCCACCGACAGGGCTACTAGCATCACCCCTGCCAGTCCAACAGCCCCCTGCGACTTGGCACAGTCCCACCTGAGCATCGTCACACAGGCGTAGGCCAACTAGGTAGAAGAAATGCTCAGTAAACACCACATCTTCTTGCTTAAACTTCTATATTCATTAAAAACCTCAGATTTGATTAGGTAATCACCATGAGCAAGTATCCTCCAGCCACCCTGATGACACTGACGTCAGAGAACGACTTCATGATGTCATTGAGGGTGGTTGTGGAGAAGGCGTGGATGGACTGACTGGAATTACCAGGAATACTCTGGTGGACGACCTGCAAAAAAATAACTAGTTGTCAAAACATGCTTTGCAGAATGCAAGTAAAGAAAAATGTGAGAAGAAAAAAGACCCATCTATCTTTTTGAAATGTGTCTGAATGTGAGCATTAATCTGTTTTTACATGTGGCAGCTTGTGTGTGTGTCCGCATAAGTATGACAACTGAGGAGTAATGACCACAGATGCCAGAGGTTATGAGGTCAAAGGTGAAAAGGATGGTATCACATGGTGCAGATGGCCGCTCATTGCATACACCATGCCACGCATGAACCGAAACTTTCTGAAAATGTACCTGCATGCATGAAGTCATCATTCGCTGTCTCAAACAGATCTGGTCCTCTTATTTAATGCTTCGAGGAGGAGGTCTTGTGTCTCGGTCAGTTTACATTTGAAGTTTATCCCCCCCAGCCCCCCACCCACCCTCTCAGTGGTCGGTGTCGGCTATCATAGCAACAGCTTGTTCCTATGACTAGGGCTCTGACAGAGAGAGATGATTGCCCTGCCACACACACATATGCACAGAAGCCCACTGCCCTGTTCTGCCCTGCGATTCACTCAAAAGGGAGCTGAAGACTGATGGAATTTGAATACTGCAGTCAGAGTGTGTGTGCATGTGTGTGTACAAGGAAAACAAAGCTACACAGAAAGAGGTAAATGAGTAAAACACATATTAAGTTTAAATTAAAGGTTGTAACGAATGTATGGCATAAAATGGTAGAGCGTTCACACCTCCACAAACTTCCTCTGCCAGGACTCAAGGATGGCGGTGGCCTTTTCCTCGTTCCAGTTGATGTCGTGGATCTCGTAGTCGTCTTTGAAGTGTTCATAGAGCTGCTTGGGACTCATCAACAGGAACATAGTTTGGAGAGCCTCCGCACTGCAGAAAACAGAACAATGGATTACCTGGGTGTTGAGCATCATCCATCTCACTCTACCGTGCTTTGGAATGACGTCACTTAAAGTAACCCACAGGCCATCTTGAAAGACAAACAACGAGGGTAATCATAGCCACACGTGCAGGAAGATGTTGCTCTATCTTCTACCATTGATTACCTGCTGTCTATTTCAACAACTATACATTGGTGCTGTCTAGTTTGTTTTATTGTGTAGAGGCTCCAATCCTAGAAGGCCTGTCTTTGGATGCTTGGGGTAAGACAGGAAGAAGTTATTCAAGTTGCTGCCAAGGCGGCTAATAAAAGATTTGAGCTGGCCAACAACTTTTGGCTAAATTGGCATTGAAGAAGCCCCCATTATCTGTTTGTTTGGCAGCATTCTGGGTACTCAGTAAAAAAACGAAACAGTAACAGGCTGACACACAAAATACAAATGATTTGTAAGCACTGAGACAATACAACTTGTTAGCCATTGCTATTTATATTTATATTGCTACGTCGGAGCTTCCTATCAGTGCTATACTAAAGGTTTATTTGCGCCCGATCAAATGATCAAATAGTTTGATAAAACAGCAACTGATTAATTCTACACTAAGCAGAGATAAAACATTTCAACATATAGTGGGCCCTACTTTGGAAACTAATAGACTTGGACCAACCACTAGCCAATATGTTTATCTGCTTATTCTATACTTTGTTCATACAAAAAGGTGTACTAAGCCTCGTGGCTTTATTTGGTTGTCAATCATCTTTAACTCGTTAACCAGCCTATTAAAGATTGAGTTTGTTTAAGAACCTGATTTTTCTTGATATGAGGCATTCTGACATTAGTCTGCAATGTTTATATGGGTTAAACTCCAATCTGATGCGTATTCTTTTTTTCCTTGCAAATGTACACACCTTAGTAGAGTATCCTGGCTGCTTTTGACCCGCCCTCCCAGAATGAGCTCCTCCTGCCAGTGCATGAACTTCTGACTGAAGCCGTGGCATCCACCCTGGAGACGCCCAGCAATGTCCGGAGTCTGAAAAGGCAGAAAATTATAGGTTTTAGAAAAGTGATGCTATGCTACTACAACCTAGTATATAACATCTACAGCTGGACTTTTTAAGCATGAACCCACCTCTTCCTGTTCCTTATTGGGAGCACTGAGGGGACAGTCGGTGTCTGACGGGTCGAGGCATGGTCTGTCCATGTAGGCGTGACTCACCTGAAGAAAAAAAGTGTTATAAGAGCCTTTTTGTTTGACGGAGTATCTATGTTCTTGTATTATTTGTTCCCAGTGTGACTTTCTGATTTTGTGATGTTATTGCAAAAAGAAAAAAATTTGGCTCCTTGTTACACCTATGAAGATATTTTACCCTAGCAGTGAGCCACATTGCCTATGTCGAATACTGCCACAGTTTATAAGTAAACAAAGCAAGTCTTCCTTTCAGTACATTCGGGTGTGTTTCAGTGTCTTACCTGGGCTTTGTCCAGCATCTCTTTAAAACCTTCCAGGGACGTGTACTGGCCCAGTTCTTCCATCAGCTTGACAGGATCTAAATTCATCCACTGGATATCTGGCATGCCCCTGCAAAGCCAAAAAAAGTACTTTTAATGGTCAACAATCCAAACCGCTTTAATCATAAAATCCTAACTTAGAGAAGAAATTCTAAACTATCGGATCTAATCTCCACTGCTTAGTCGCTAATCTTTATTGCGAGCAGGAAAACGCCTAATCTGGTCTCTGCTTTTGCTCTTCTGCTGCTTGGAGGCCACGCAGGAGGCGAGCTGCAGATACAGGATAAAATAGCGTTTATTATCCTGTTTCACGCTGCCACAATGCCCGGGAAAAAAAGGAATGGTGGCTGCCTGCTCACTTTCATTCCTCAGTGGCCTGCACTGAGTCGTAACAATTACCCCTGCCTCCCAAACATCTTGATAAGGAAGAAAATGGGGAGGGAGAGGAAAAATAGATTAAATGATGAGCAACCGTTTGGACGACAGAGTATTTGTGAATATCTTTCATTTAATTGTTTATTCAATTTGCAAAGTTTTATTG
This sequence comes from Girardinichthys multiradiatus, assembly GCF_021462225.1. Taxonomy (NCBI): domain Eukaryota; kingdom Metazoa; phylum Chordata; class Actinopteri; order Cyprinodontiformes; family Goodeidae; genus Girardinichthys; species Girardinichthys multiradiatus. The sequence goes on from NC_061799.1 coordinate 22,658,609, forward strand.
AAAACATTAAAACTAACTAAATAGTTTATTTTATTCCTGCTACTTAAAATTATATAAGGACTAAAATTGCATTTACTGCTTTTGGTCCAATTTCTAGAACTATTTAGGTCTCCAGAAATGATCCTTTATTGCTGGCTCGTTTTTGCGCCTTTGTTCTGTAATTTGGAATGATAGAAATTTAATAATTCATAATGTACTTTGGTTCAAGATTCAATCTCCCTTCAATGGCTCCTGAACAGGGGTCCTCTCCTATTCCCACATACCAGACTCCCATTTTGCTGCTGGTTGCAAAGACACTTCTTTATCAGCTAGTTTTTGCTTGACTGAACCAGGCCTGGGTCCTTTTGTTTTTTCATATGTTGCTGCTTTTTCCTTCTCTAAAGTTTTTTTGCCCTTCTCTTGTTTTGCACATTCTTCGTCACCCTCTTGCCCAGTCTGTCTCCCTCTGATTTTCGCCTTTCTCCCCTCTAGTGCTCTCTTTTTTTTATATATATATATTTTAAACATATCTATATAAAAAGTCAACCGTGACCATTCCCAATTTTCTTCAGCTCTTCATAGAACACAAGTAATAAAAGCACTTAATAAACAACAACAGATGTCGCAAACATTCGGTGGATTACAGGAATGCTTGGATGACGTGTGAATCATCAAAGACCCCACTTCTCCCACTCTTGTGCAATCACACAAGCCAACTAGGGGATGCTAAGGATGGGAAACTTTGTGTTTGTTTCTGTACGCGCTGGCTTGTCATGCAACATGGCGCTGTCAGCTCAGACGGATGCATAAACAAAATATTTCTTTGCGTAGAAACATCTGTTGCGATCTAAACATTCCTTTTCTAAAGTACACACTCAATTGAAATATCACTCCTGACGACAAAAAAAGAGAAGAAAGAAAAAGAGAGAGATCCCTTTCAGCGACTCTATTTCTCAAGAGAACTTTGTTCCTCAAAAAAGAAAAAGGGCTCGAAAAAAAAAATTTGAATCTGCGAATACGCCCAGACTCCACTGTTAACTGTCTTGTAGCCTCTCTCCGTCCATCTCGGGGGACTTGAGGTTTGAATACTGCCCATTTTATTTGTTGGACAACTTGGGAGCTGGGAGCCCGGGGCATTACCATGAGAATGCCGAGTGTTAGCCGTGAGCTGACAAAGCAACCCCTCCACCACCACCATCGCCACCCCCACCTCCCTCCTCCTCTGGGGCCCCTGGCCTGATGGACACTCACTCGTAAACTGAAAGAATGCTTACCATTGTCTGACCCAAAGGGCTCCCCTGCCACCGCCACCACCAATGCCACCGCCTCCCCGCCCTCCGCACTACCAACCCACCACCCAGTTGCCGGTCCAGCCATCTCCTCTCCCTCTCCTGCATCCCTCCCTAACCTTTCTCTCTTTGAATTTCTCTGTCAGAACACCCCTCTCCCTCCTGTCCTACTCCATTCCCTCTCTAGATCCTAAAAGAACTCTATTACTGCCCACTGCTGTCAGTCATAGCACCCACTGACAGACTATTCAAAGCCCAACTGTATGTCTCCATCCTGCAAGTTGTGGACCTCTTGTTGGATCAGATGGAGCCTTCTATCATGTGTTATAAGGAAGGTTTATGTTAGGTCAGATATTCCAGAACTTACGGTAAATAGGCAGAACCTCCTTGTAGTTTGGCCCCTTCCCAGAAACAGTCCAATGGGGTGATTATCATACATGGGAAAAGCTTGTCAATCATCTGGGATCAGGAAATAAGGAGGGAAAAAACAAGTTAAACTATGTATCAGTAAGAAACGTGTGCTTGAAAGAAATAAAGCATAGGCTAATTTTCAACTTACCCTTTCAATCATGACATTTTCTATAATAGGAACTCCGGATTTGTAGCATATCTTATTGAGATCCCATGATCTATAAGTGACCAAAAATAATTAATGTTCAGTTTGCCTTTCTTATTACAGATGCATGTAAATGCAAGAAAACCCTCCACTCACTTTCCAAACAGCGACACCTGCACCTTGCTGGCAGACAGCGCCGCCTCCATGTGAACCAGCAAAGCCTCCTGTGTTAGAATATTAGTGCCCTCTTCTTTGGGGGTCTGGATGAGCATCTGCGAGGTAAATACTGACTCTTCTCCCTGCTTCTCCCTGGTGTAGCGAAGCTCTGTGCTCACCCGGCTGCCAGCTAGAAAGCAAAGAAAGAAAAACCATTGTAGCTATTCTTCACATAGATCAAAAAAAGCTCACATTTGCACCCTATTGCAGTTTTTTTATACAGTACGCACACACAGAAGAACACACGCACACATGCATATATATGTATTGACCAACGCCCTTGGCCTTCACCAGTGTTGGTTTTGAAGGCACTTCACACAAGGCAGCGTCTAGCCAAGAGAAATGACTAATACGGCTCCTCATTGATTCCTTCTGCAAAACAGATGTGCCCTGTTACTTTGTAAAACCAGGCTTCTGATGCCCAAAAAAACCTTCTACTGTAGCTCTCGTAGCTGCAGATAGGGACTCAAACATTCTGAACCAGTAGGAACAACATCATTATGGAAGCATGGCTAGCTTTTCTTGTTAAAATTCAAGACTGTTTACATGAAAATACACTTTTCTTATGTAGAGAGAAGACCAAAACACAAAAGACTACAAAGGTACACCAGAAGATAAAGACATTTGAACACATTTAAGAAAAAAAGAGGCTGTGATGAGCAGAAAACAGTCAGAAGCAGAAAAAAATTTTTAGAGAAGAAAAGTAGAGCTATGCTATGCTGTGTGGTAGACCCCAGCCCCTTAATTACAGGAGGTTGCCCTGAAAAGAGTTTGCCAGCCGGGGGGATCTGCGCCTGTGCCAAGTGGACATGAAACATGCCGCGCTGGATCACAGAGAGCCTGTCTGCCCCTCTTGCTGTCCCACTACATGACAACCCCGGAGAGAAAAACACAAGGAGGGGAGGCGGGGGAGAGAGGAAAAATGGGGACGAGGAGGCGAAGGGCTATCACCGTCTCAAATTGAATTTTTTTCACTCTCTTACTCATTACTACTGCGCCTCGCTCAGTTATGGCTTTACCCTGTTTTTGAGCATCTATATCCCTTCACCTTTTAACCCAAACTGCTTTGCTATATCTTTCCATCTGTCTAGTTTTCGTATCTTTTTTTCCCCACATGTTCGCTGCACCTCCCCCAGCCCAGAGCAGGCTGCTATAATTGATGGAGAGAAAAGAAAAAACAAACTAGCAGCGTACGCCGCTAAAGTGTGAGATCAGGTTAGGATTTCTGGGCCTTGGAGACACAAGTCCAATATTTCTAGGCTTTGCTTTCAAGACATCCAATCAACCTGTTTGGATTATGGCTTGTTTGGATTAGGTGAGATTTTCTCAAAATTGGACAAATCCAACTTGTAAAAGTTTTAAATGTATTCCTACATTGCAAATGAGTTACACTGTCATCTACCTGTATTTAAAATAAATATTCCACTGGGCGCAAATCTACAATTTGACTCCACTCGTATTCCATCCCCACACAGCTTCCCAATCAAAAATGGCTACAACTAAATGGAAGCTTTTCCGTTTGCGGACATCTCTCTGACATCTGTTAAAACCTTTTTTGACGTTTCATATGTTAACCTCTGCAACGCGGGGTTTTGATCCCAACAGGAACTGGGTGGCTTGGAGAGACTCTGGCTCTGTAATTACAGGCCTCCTGAAGTAAATTATAGCTATTTGTGTCTCGTTCCTCCCATCTGGACCACCCAGGCGGCTGGTCCTCTTCGCTGCTCTCCTTCTCGCTTTCGCTCCTCAGCCCCAGGTCTGGCCCCAAAACACCCAAACTCTGCAGAGCGTCACAAAGACCCTTCTCGTTACTGCTTGAATCAGCTCAGCTCAGCTCAGCTCAGCTCTTCTTCTTCTTCTTCTTTTTTTTTTTTTTACCTTTTCTCATTTCTCTCATCCTTTCTCCCCCTTTCTCTCTTTCCAAAGTTCCCTGTCTCTTTCTCACTCTTTTTCAGTCTACCCCCTACTCTCCCTCTCCCCTCAGCCTCTGTTTCTAACAGCCTTAAAGAGACAGCTCCCAGAAATGTTCTAACCCTGGGAAGAAAGTTCCTTTGAGTGTGGAAACACGTGAGAAGTTATTTTCTCACATTTACAACACAGAACTATGACATTTTGTCTTTGTTAATCAAAACAGAACAAAATTATAAGACCATATATAAAGAAATATTCTTTGGGTTTTTGGTGTTTTTTTAAGAGCCTTATAAATTTTAGGCCAGCATGTTCGGTGCAACATGTACTTGTTTACCAGTTTCACCACCAAAGATGCTTTTACAGTAATTCTGATATTCGGAAATTGAAGAGTTAAAGAAAATCTCACAACAGACGCAAACAAGGTTTCACTGTCTTTTGTTGACAAATGCAGAGTTTTGTGCAGATGTCTGGATGTACCTTGGTCATTCCCTCTCTACCTGACCCTTCATCCTAATAGCCAAACATCAAGAAATCCCTAAATCACTGTGGCTTTCCACACCTAAGATGATGCCAGGACACCCTTTATATACTGTTGATTCTGTTATTTTCTTCGTGGCGTCTTAAAGGACTCGTTCCAGTTCCAGACCTTGCCAGGTCAGATCGGGCCACCTTCTAACTTAAGTGTGGTAGATTAGCTGGATTAGGGGGCCCCTGAAAGCCCCCACGCTGCTATGGAGGAAGACCCAAAACGAAGAAGGCTTAAAGTGACATGTATGCTTTCACTTGCTACGTAGTTGGTTTTTTGCCTCATTTATAAAGCGTGTCAACAAGAGATGGAGTCTCTGAAACAAAGAAACATTGAGAAAAAGTTAGTTTAAACTAACATAAAACTCTCTTTAGTGTTCATATAAAGCGAGTAATCAGTTGGTTGGTCTTAAATGCAACATCCCAACACTCCCTTTAGGTGTTTTTTCCTATATCTGGACCCACCAGAATCCAGGCTGTGGATCTAGGAACACCCATGTACCATGGCATTCCCCCAGCCAGGGCACCTCCCAGCAGATGGGCTATTCCTCCTATACAATCCTTCAGTACAGCTCTGCACTGAATGCAGACCCTTTGTAATTCAACCCTTCAATTTCTTTCAAATGTTTCCCAACAAACAGCAGAATGTAAAAATGTCTTTTTTCCCTCAATTGGACCAAAACTTTGCCAGCCCTGTAAAACAATGCCGGAACTGGCTGTATGAGGGTGAGACTTGGGGGTGAGAAAGAGGAGCCGAAGTGTTGCTGTCTTACCTATAGAAATACAGTGTATCTGTTTATGAGTTATCAAGTATACTGTTACTTTAGTGGAGAAGCATATTTGGTCCATGAAATTGAGAAAACAATATCTCTAATTTCTGCTTGATGTAATTCTGCTGCTCCACTTTTCACACCTATACTGAAGAAACTGTATCAACAGCCAAAACAACAGGAAAATCAGTTTCACTTACACTCTATTCAGATGTGTCAGTGGTGTTAGCCACCACACATAAATTTCCACCACGGCTGGCATTTAGGCCCTTTCCATTTCCATATGTATAGGCTTGCCTCTGCTAATTATGCTAATCATGGCCAGTGTTGGCCACTGTGAAAAATAGTCACATTAGACACTCCACTGACCGCTAATACTGCTTAATGTGTGGTTGAAACATACATTCATCCCAGTCTGAAAAGCAAAATTTTTCCACGTTGCTGGTCTCATTCAGATGAGAAATGAATTTATTGAGCCCAAGAAGGATTTCTTTTTTTTCTCCCTTTCCCAAGTACTAACAAAATGTCCAGTCTCTGTCTCCATCGCCCTCTCTCTTTACTTTTTATACTTAAGTGGAGTAAGGACAGATGCAAATGGTGTAAACTCCAAGGTGACTGGTGTTGCTTTATACCGTGCAGATGAGAGACAAAGGTTGCTCTTCAGCAAAAAGAGAAGGAAGGGGTGCCACAGTATACAGATTAAGATTCTATAATCCTGCTTTCTAAGAAGATTGCATTCAGTGTTGCAAAGTCTTGACCATCGAACACCATGTTGTTATATTAATGACTAGGCTCAAAAAACAAAAAGTACTACATTTTCTGAGCAGCAAAATATATAAAATATTGTAAAATCCAAGTGTGCAAAACTCTCTTTGCGAAGGGTCTGAGAGCATGCTAAATTTGTAAGGCAATTACATTTTAAGAGCCGTACATTAACGCTGTATGATGCAGGTAACATTTAATGTTGCTGTGATGGACTTTCATTTACTACTGAACTGGAACCTGATCTAGATTTTAGTGACAGGGATGCTAACACTTGTAGACAGTGGTAGGGATATTGTGAAGATGGAAATGAAAGAGAAGAGTGAGGAAAATGGAGGTAAATCCCACCCAATATCATCATCGCAAAGAATAAAATCCAAGAATCAAAGAACAATATTGCAATAATATTGTGCATCCTATATATTTTAAACACTGTGAACATTTGACTAGCTAATGAACATGATTAGTTTTGGTTTTTGAGCTTGAGAAAGCAGCTGTAGCAAAATAAATGTAGGTGAACATGTGTCTGTCATCTGCCTATATCTGTCCGGAGTGTGTTTATTTGTTAGGGGGTGGTCCTGGTCTGTCTGTTGAGTGTGTGTGCATGTGTGTTGGTGATGGTGAATGGGGGGGGGATACTGCTGAGAAAGAGGATGGAATGAGGTAGTGTTGAATTGAAGGATGGAAGAAAGGGGGTGAAGTAAACATTTAGAAGTGACCCAGGTTGACTCTGGCCTTGTTTGTTCTCTCTACCAGTGAGGTCCTGGGCCCTGAACGCTGGGAGTTTATTTATCTAGCTGGGGCACCACCGCGCACTATTCACCTCCAATAATGCCTCATAGAGCTCCCTTTCTCTGTCTGAACTGGGCCGCTGTGTGCACTCCAATGAATTATAGCATTTACCTGCCGCACTGCTCCGAGGTTTGTTTAGAGAAACAGCACCAAACTCCCGGAATGCCCACGTGTGCATTCGCTCATTTGCGTAAACTCAGATGTTTCTCTCTAAACCAGCCCTTTCTTTTTGATTCTAATCAATCTAGTTCTTGATCTCCTCATATCCCCTCTAATTTCACATCGAGCTAAACCAGCACTTCGGTGCCTGTGCATTCACACCCATTCGGACTACATAAGGCCTTTAACTCCCCCTCTTTCCACGCTGACATTTTATGGGACATGTGGCGCGGCTGCAGGGCCCTGTCTCACTGCATTCATATTTGGACAGCTTGAGTCTGTGTATATGTCTGTTATGTCCCACCCGAACCTCACCAAGAAAGATGAGTTTAGTTGATGTCAGAGTAAATACCGCCTCTTTACGTGCAGCCCATTTCATTTTTTTTTTGCCTCCACCCCTTCTCTTTTCCAACCAAGCCTTTCTAACAGGGCATTGTAAATTAAGAATAACAAGCAGAGAAAGCAAGTATCTAAACAACGTAAGAAAGGAAAGTGCCACATTCTGGTAAACCTTTAGGATAAAGAAAGCAAACAGTGTAGCAGGACTTTGTTAGGAAATAAAGAAAGACAGGCTCACACTTGATGTTTGTTTAAGTGAGTCAGAAAAAATAGCAGCTAAAAGAGAGGAAAAGCCTGAGCAGGCCATAAACTTTCCACCCTGTTCCTGCCCCAATCCCCCTATTGTCTCAACTCATCCATGTCTTCTTCCTGCACCTCTTTTTATGATCTTTCCTTTCTGCTTGTGAACAATAAAGACTGCTGACCAGGTCACAGCATCAGCTCAGAGAAAATAGTATAAAAGTGGTAGCGGAGTTCAAAGTTTAAACTATGGAGATGCAGCGATCTTAGGGCCAAGTGCTCGAAATCGGCCCGTTGTCTCTTAAACGGTGTTCAAATACTGACAGCTGTGATTTTATTCAAAATGTTTTCAATAGACCAAAAAAATAATCTACCTAAATAAGATTTAGGGGGATGTCTGCTTTGATGCATAAATCCTTAATGTTTCTGTTGAATATAAAACTACAACATCCATTAAAGAACATACAACACAATTATCTTGTGTTTCGTATTATTTAGAAAAAAATATCGGAAAAGCTTGACTGGTGCATTTCTGTTTTAAAATGTTAAACGAGGTTGAAGGACTTTCTTCGTAATGGGACATTTAAAAGCAAACTGTGACTTTCTAAGAGACCTTGCAAGAAACAGGTCATAATCCCTCTTTCAGACTAAACACCCTGATGCTGCGGCTTTTACGTCTCACCTATCCAGGTGTGAGGCTGAAAACTGATCCTTCAATTTAGGAACCGCATTTCCACGTTGCAGATGCATGAGAAGACTTGAGTCAAACCACAAAAACTGAAGTGACTAAATGTAAGAAAATTAAAACCTTTCAAGGTTTTTGTCACATCTTTCTATGTCTAGTCCTCCTTAGACTCATGCTGCTGTGGAAGGGAGGAAGCAATTAAAAAAGCCCTGGTGGCCTGACTTCACAGAGCAGGTAGAAATATAAACAGACCCACCCACACACACACATCCGTGTTTTACTATCTTTATGAGGACTTTTCGGTTACTCCCATTGACTTCCATTCATTTTCCTTGATTTTTAGTGCCTAACCCTGACCCTAACACTAACCCTAACCCTAACCAGTTAATATCTAACCCTAACAATAACTCAATTCATACTCTAGTCCTAAACCTAACCCCTGTCCCAAGAACAGAATTTGAAAAAGTGAGGACCAGGAAAATGTCCTCACTTTGTCAAAATGTCCTCACTTTGCGATAAAAATACGAAAAATGGTTCTCACTCAGCAAGTACAAGAACACACACACACACAAAACAAAGACAAGCAGGCAGACAGACAGACAGAAAGACAGGAACAGAGCCAGGAGCCGAACACGTCTAGGTGAGAAAGATGGGAACTTTGTATGTTTATAAAAATGTTAACATATAATCGGAAGCCAATGCATTCAACACATCCAGAGTGTAAATATTTACATTGTTAATTCCCAACAAGTGTAATACGAACAAATCAGGACAAATGTAAGAAAACATGCTTTTAGCTGCAACACAGCAAGCATCATTGAAATCCACTCAGAGGGACAGAACAATATTTTGAGTCTCTTCATTTAAAATCTCCTGTTTTATTTGTGAGCATGTCACCCCCCTCCAAACCCCTTCATGTTTTCTGGCTCACATACAATAGCGCATGAGTGTGTGAAAGAGAAACAGAGAGAACTAACCTCTCCTTGTTACCGAACCACTTTACTCTCCATTGAGGCCCTAGCAGCTTTGTCAATGGGCTATTGGTGGAAACAAGGCAGGCAGAAACTTTAGAAACATGGCCACAGCCTCTTAAAGGCACAGCGCTCCCTTTCAGCAGCAGCAGCCCCCTTACTCCCCTCCTGGTTCAGCTCTCTGAATCCTACAGCAAAACAACTGGCACACAAACATCCAAACATCTCCTTTAAGGGGGTAGCTTGGCCAATTAGCTCAAGAGGTAATCCGAAAGATTTACACTAACCAAAGGAAACCGAAACAGTGGCAAATCTTTCTATTGTTGCTGTTTCTCTTGTATGTACAAAATGTACACATTCTTTCCTTTAGACTCAAACTAATTTTACCTAATATTAACACAGATTGTTTTTTAAAAGCGTGCTCCAGAGGAGCTTATTCAAATTCCTGTGCAAGTCAAGCGTACGGGCCTCCCAACACTCTTCTGCCGACACCCAGCAGCGTTCAGAGGGCGACAAGACTGACACCTCCGAGCCGGGCCCTGTGGGAGCCGCCTGTTCCTGTCCTCCAGTGACATGGTGGGCTTAAAAAACCCTATAGAGTGTGTTTATATTCACCAACTGCTGTGGCGCTTTTAGAGCGTGCAAAACAGGTGGGTAAACTTCAGCTGCATTCACTTATATTTTTTTTTTCTTCTTGCTAGGAGGAGAGAAGGAGGAGGAGGGAGGAGAGAAGAGGGGGAGGAGGGGAGGTTTCAGGGAGGTGGTGCCTGCTTGCCTCTTGTTGAATGGAATCCAAGAATAGTTAGGGACCACACAGGGAGCTGAAAGAGGGGGGGGTGAGGGTTGGGGGGAGGGGTCAGAGCCCTCAAAGATGGCTAACCATTCACACAGTCCCATCTGCTGTGGGGATCAGGCACAGCACAGAAAGCCTGAGGGTTTAAAAGGAATTTGGCCAGTGTGAAAAACTAAATGAGGCTGCCTTTGCTTCTGAAAACAAACTTATATATATATATATAAGTTCGTTTTCAGAAGCAAATGCATATATGAAACTTGGAAGTAAGAGAAGGATGAGAATTGGAGGTTTTATAAGGGAAGCTTTCATTGTATAAGCAAAAGTATGTTCTTGCATGAGGTAGAGGTAGAAAGCATTTTAAAGTCAAGATGTCAGAATTCTGTTTGCAGGAAAAGCTGTACTAGCAAATTGCGACACATAGCCAAAGAAAAGCCTGGCGTTATAGAATATGACAATCAAGAATCCATAAGTATCCACAAGACATATTCACCATGTAAACAAGAGGAAATGTGAAAAATATCTGCTCTGATTTATCACAAACACTCAACCTTGCTTCCACTCTTGTCAGAAAACCAGACAAACTGGATGCTCTGTCACCAAACGATTTCCCTCCCATGACACAAAGGTGACACTAATATGGCCACCCTGCATCTTTCCACTGGTCATTATATTCATTCACACTCCTGTTAATGGAAAATAACTGGATCTGTCAACCCTTAAAGCCCACACAACAGCTGTGGAACCAGAACCCAACAAATAACAGCACAATTGAAGACTTTCACGTTCATTGCTCCTTCATGCAACCACATCCAAACACAAACCAGCGTCTCTTGAAACTCACCTTCCACCCACAGCTGCTCAATGTTGGTTTCGATAGCTGCCACCCGGAGTCCCACAGACAAAGCCCCGAACACCAAGAGTCCAATAAAGAGGACCTTCCCGCAGTGGCTCTGGATGTGGCAGCCCAGAGAGAACAGCAAGGCCTGGAACCTCGCCCGGATCCACAGAGGAGCTTTCTGACCTACTGCCTTTCCCTGGATGTCAGGCAGGAGTGGAGGGGTTGGAAAAAGGGACATTATTACAAAGTTACAACATTCAGGTAAAATAATGCATTTAAAAACATGATCCAACATGGATACTTCAGTCTTAGCAAAAGGCTACAGAATCTTTCTGCACTAGAATTCAGTTTTTAATCTATATAAAGATGAATTCAAAGCACTGGCTGGTGCTCAGGGTACCCAGTGACATTTTTGATGGGAATGGCACAGTTGTGGAAATAATTTCAGCAAATTATAAATTATATAGGAAGATACAAATTTCTAAGTTATAAAGACAGTTAGTTATGTTATGGGAATAAAGAAAAGTAGCCTACTGCAAAAAATGTGTTTTAATTTCAGTGCACCAAGGAAACCTTTTTTCAGTCTCTAAAAGCCACAAACTAAAAGTACAAACTAAAACCCTGCACACGGACAGAACAGCGATTAACAAATAGTCTTCCAGCTTATATAAACCGTTCTGTTGTATGCCTTTCGAAGCTTTCTCCTCAACAGTTTAACTTAAATTGTGGGAGCCATTCGTTAAAAATGTCACTGCTGTTGCTGCTGCAGAGGACACAGCTCTCTGGTGTTGTGGTTTCTCTCAGTGGTGCTGTAACACGTCCAAGCATCCGGGCGGTCCAAAGATGCTTTGTCGGATCAAACTCAATCAGTGAATTCCTCTACAGGACCCACCACATTTCCAAACAGACCCGGGGCCAGTGCGCTCCTCTCCGCTGGCTCGCACAGACCTGGGGAAAGCACGCACTGCACGGCTGCACAACAAGCCGCTCCACTGATTTGTCCCAGGAACAAACATGAATGAGACGCCGCATGTCCATTCAAACCTACAGCTGTTCTCGTATTAGATTGACTATTTTTCAGTGAAAGAATAAAGCATATTGTTTCTATCCTATCTGTCCCAATCCTGATTCTACCGGGAGCTCTGGTGGGACCCAAGACCCCAATTGTGGTACATGCAAATCGGGTTAGATGAAAACAAGAGACTTTGCGATCACGTTTGCCGGCTTGAATGAAAGTAAATCCAAGCTAGAGTGTGATTAAAATGCATCACCTTTGAGATCTGTTTAAGTGCGAAAGCGGCATGGCAGTAGCTGGGTCTCCGCTGCAGGTCTGGGTGCGCAGGCGGCTGGGAGCGCTTATAGCTCGGGGGTAAATCTCCAAAGACGCCGGACCCTGGGACCCCGCGATCCGAGGCCATAGTCCAAAGGGGGTGATCGGGACGCGGAATGGTGCGAAGGGGAATCGATGCTCGCAGTTCAGAAAAGGAGACAATAATCCAACATAGACGTGGAGCGCATCTAGCACCACCGGCGACAAACTCGCTTTTCTACTCTTCCACTGAGCCAAACGAGTCTCGAAACTCCATCCCGACATTATGCGCCGAAATCCGTATAGATCCTTCAGTCTTCATTCGTCCCGAGAGTTGGTGAAACTGCGTCTCAGAGAGGAGCCGTAGTAGTAATGGTAGTAGTAGTAGTAGAAAGCCTAACAGTCTGTGTCCGCCCGTCAAGTCTAACTCCGATCCCGTAGCGGTAACATTTGGAGACGTTCGCCTCTCGGCAAATCCTGAAAAGGGAGGTTTGATGGAAAAGTGCTCCGGCTCCCATTGGCCAAGGAAGAGGCAAATTACTTTGCAAACAGCGCCTATTATTAGCTGCTAAGCAACAGCTCACCAAAGTGGAGAGAGAGGGGGACCACCCAGGCTGCCGCTGCCTGGGCTGGAGGGAGGAGGGGGGAGGTAGGGAGGGAGAGAGAGAGGAACTCTTTCAATAAACTCTGCATGCACGCGCCCATGCTCACGCGCACAGCCTTTTCCCAGTGCCCTTCCAGTTTGCACATGCCGTCAATTGATGTAACAACGCCGGACATGCACGCAAACAGCTCTCAGCTCTGCTGTTTCATCAGCGCAGGCCAATCAGCGAGAGAAGAAAAGTTAATTCAGCTTTTCAGACCGGAATGTAAACATGTGATTCCGATTTTTTTTTCCCCCAACGCTTTGTGTGTGGGAATTACAGATCTTTTAACACTCTTCCTATCATTGTAGCCCATCTCGTGTTTGAAAAGGCTCGGGAGCCTCTCATTTGAGATAGAATCCCCAAAGCATGAGGTTTTTAGACAGATTTGGGTCTTTGGTGTTGTAGTGCTCCCACAGCGCCTTGCTAAAGTAAGCTATCTGGAGCTTTTGTTACTTTACTACAACTTTCAGTGTATTTTATGTGCATTTAATGTGACAGATCAAGGCAAAACAGGTTTTAAATTGAACTGGAAGGAAAATGATACACTGTTTACAGATATGTAATCCAAATAGAAATCTGAGTACTTGTTTCCATACTAAACGTTTTGTTCATCCCTTTTCACCAAACAGTTCAAGTTCAGCCCGATTGGATGGAGAGCTGTGAACAACAGTTTTCATATCTTTCACACTTCTCACTTGGATTCAGGTCTGGACTTTGACTGAGCCATTCTAATTCTTGAAAATACTTTGATCTGACCTATTCCATTGTAGATCTGGTTTTTATTCGGGTGGCTGTCATGCTGAAAGCTAAACCTCCATTCTAGTCTAAAGTCTTTGGAGCGTCTAAAAGGTTTCCTGCTCGCATTTAGCTTTATCCATTTTCCAATCAACTCTGACTAGTTTTGCTGTCTCTGATGAAGATACGCATCCCAACAGCATGATGCTGCCATCCCTATGTGTTATCATGGAACTGTTGAGCTCAGGGTGGTATACATCACAAATTTTCCACCACACACAGCTTTTTGTACAAACATGTAATTTTGGCTTCACCTTACCACTGCTAAGTTTCCCCTACATGTCTTGCAGAATGAGAATTCCCATGCTTTTCAATAATGTTTTTTTTTTTCTTGCAATTTTTCCACGAGGCCAGATTTGAGCACAGCACAAATAATAGTTCTTACCTGCATGTCATATATTGGTATATTTGTAGTTGTGCCGTACCCGGTCCCATTTTCAGATGATGAATTGAACAGTGCAAAACTTGGGGGATTGTTTTTGTATAACCTAATCCTGCTTTAAATCTCTCTTCAGCTTTATGCCTGACCTATTCAGTTCCTTGATCTTCATGATACTGGTTTTTCACTAATGTTCTCTAACAAATTTCTGAAGTCTGATGCCTCCACAGAACTGCTTTATTTTCACTAAGATTAACTCACACAGGTTGAATCTATTAACCCATAAGGTGTGTTGTAAAATGGAAGTTTTTACTCTCTTTCCTCCCTCTGTCCCACCGGGTCGGTTTCTCTCCAGTTCCGAGACCCAACCAGTAAAACCAGCAAAGCATTTACTTTGTGAAATAATGATAAATGGTCAAGTATAAAATCAAGATTTAATGCCAAAATGATCAGTGTATAGAGTATACAATTGAGCAGATACAGAGTGACATTTACCTTCGGTACCGGGCCCCCCTCAGCCCATCTTAGGGATGAACCGAGAGGAGCAAAGAATGGAGCGTCAGTCCTGCTTTTATCTATGCCTGTTCTTAACCCTCCTAAAGGGTCTCATCCTCTTGTATCAGTTTATCCTTGACTATGTGTTGCATCTTATGTGATATCAACAGTTATGTTGTGTAAGCTGTAGCAGTGAGCGGTGCGGCAGATAAGCAACAAGGGCAAATATATTTAATTAGGGCAGCAAAGAGATGATTAGAAAAGGCCACAGAATCATACATCCATAACAGGTGACCCCTGAAGGTAACTGATTGCACAAGATTTTACTTAGGATAACCACATTAAATGTTGGTGAATATGGATTCACACTTTTTAAACTTTTATTAGTAAAAGGTTTTGAACTCCATGTGTCATTTTCATTCCTCATCACAGTGATGCGCTACTTTGTGTTTTTTTTATCACACAAAATCCCATTGATACAGACTGAAATTTGTGGTCTTAACTTGACAAAAAGTGAAAAGAAAGTTCAGGAGATATTAATATTTTCACAAGGGAATTTGCAGAGCTGTAACTTCATCTCTTGTGGCCAAAATCTAACCAAAATATTACCCTTCAGTCCAGTAACAACACAAAAAAGAAAAGGGGAGACATGGGGGAGAGGGGGTGTATACTGGATGATTGTTTCCTTTTTGTCAACACCTTGGTGCTGCCTGGTTCACTGTGACAGCCTTATCTCTGTGCAGATTTTTGGATGGCTTCCATGTCTCACCTTGCATGATTTCATATGTTCAGAAAGCAGTTCACCTCAAGGTGATACAAAAAGAAAGAAAGATAGAAAGAAAGAAAGAAAGAAAGACTTAATATTTAGTGCTCTGCTGATATTAGCCCCTGCTGGCCCGATTCATGACTGGATGGAGGGTGAAGAACAAACATTTTTCCTGATTACGGTCATTCCCTACCTAAACACTATTCCAAGCTGGTGTGTGGAACATTTGTCAGGCGGCTGGTGCTAATTTGATGTCTTTTAGGTGCCAGTAAACCAATCTAAAGCTGAAATGGAGCAGTTTGTTGCATACATAGGTGAGGGTGTGAAAAGCTCACTGGGCTTTTATACAAAAGTAATGGAAGTGCTTGTGAGTTTGATGTCACAGTTTGATGTTGAGCAGCTAGTTCCATCATCACTGTTTACATGGCCTCTGGATGGAAAACTTGCATGTCAAAATAACAAGGGTTTAGTGTGGTAAGACATGTGGAAACAGAAAGAACATCCTGAGAAGATAATATTACCAGTTTTTACATTTTTCCTCTTCCACAACCTAATACAGTGTCCCCTAGAGGCACTGAAAAACAATGCTTTTGACATATATTTTCTCACGAATCATATGTTTTGTGGAAAATCCCAACAAAATTAATGTAATGTCTTTTTAAAACAGGTTGAATTAAAAATACAATACATTGTAGTTCAAATAATTTAACCCCATTAAATGAGTAATAGTTGCAGTGTTCCTCATCAGCAACATTTAATAAAGATTTGCCAGATCTGCATTTAGTCAATCCTACTTTAAAATCCTGGCATAAAAACCTGTGTCAATAATCATTGAAAAGATGGAGACAGATTTGAACATAAATGCTTCAGTTGCTGTTATTCACAACAATCACACTCAGGGCCAGAGCAAGGTTGAATGCGGCCCTGGGTACAATTTTATTTGGGGGGCCACTTCCAGCTAAGCTCACTGCAGTTATTACACGCTTGGCAGAGCAACCACAGGGAATTAGTTCTCAGTGATCTACTTAAAAAAGTTGTTACATTAGGCGACTGTGGCTCAGTGGGAAGAGTGGTCGTCTTGGAATCTGAAAGATGTTGGATTAATTCCAGATTTCTACTGACACACGTGCCCCTGGGCAAGGCATGGGGGCACATGCCTATCGATCTGAGTCGTGTATGAATGTGTGAACATTTGTGAATGCGATTGGGTGAATGTGGCTCTAGTGTAAAGTGCTTTGAGCGGTCTGTAGGCCTAGAAAAGTTCTATGTAAATGTAATCAATTTACATAAAATATGATCCCAGCTCAGACACAAGCCACAGACAGTAATAAATAAGATCTTTGAAATATATCATTAAAATATTGAAGGTTTTCCTTTGTGTGTTTCCAACTGGTGCATTTGTAAACCAGTTTCAGTACAAAGAAAGTCATGTAAATGCTTTTATATATGTTTTTTCTTATGTATAAAAGTTCCGGGGGCAGGGGCCTTTTTGTCTCGTGGTGCCCCCTGTGCTGTGGTGCCCTCGGCAGAAAGTCGTGTTGCCCATATTTAAAACCACCACTGTCAAAGTGCTTCACTTGATAAAACAGTAAAAGGCAATTTAGAAGTGGACAAGGTAAATTATATTTTTATGACAGAATTCTTACTTTGCTTTCAATAAGAAAAAAGCAAGTCAGGAAGTTTTATTTACGATTATTGAAATTTCTTAATTAAACTGATGCAATAAATCTGAATCTAATGTAAGATATTGTTGCTGCATGACAACTCTCTGCAGTCGTCCACTGATAAACGTCTACAAATACACCATCTCTAGAGCCACTGGATTTTTAAAGGTGGCGCTGACCAGCCTGTTTCTTTGCTGTGCTGGAGCGGGTTCTTTTGGACTGGGTTGGGTCAGGTTGAATGGTAGAGGCAAACAGGCAGCTAGAAATGCGAGCTAATGTGGAATGTGAGGAATTGGGCTGTGTGGTAAGGGGCCCCTTCAAGCCTAACAAACTCAGGGAGGTCCGAGGCCTGGTCTAGAGGCCTTGGATAAATAAACCATGGTAGATGACCATGCGCTGCATAGATATCTGCCATCACACCTCCCTAGCCTCCAAACACAAACCCCTTGATCCCTCCTTCACCTCTCCACATCCTTTGTCCCATATGTTCTCTCTCTCCCAACTTCCTGTTTATCCTCTCCTCTGCTTCATCCTCTTATACTTCCATCCTAGTTTTCTCTTTTGTTTGCATTTGAACTTTTCAGACTATGCTAATCTCCCTTTGTTTTTTTTTCTTATATTTTTGTTCTGCCATCGTGTCCCTCTCCCTTCACATGATCTCTATTCCTTCATTTTATCTTTCCCTAGTGACCTCACCCGTCCAGTCGTTCATCCATGCTTGAATTGCTGTCTGTGGCGGGTTCTGTATTCGCTATAGGCAGAGTTATGGAACCGCTTTGGCAGTCAGCCGTCTTCCAGCAGCCGAGTCGCTGATTGTTCAGGCCCAGAAAGTGTTTATTTTTTAACACAGAGGCAGTTAGATTGGTCACAACTGCAATTCTTCTTTTGCTTTTAGAAGGACTATATGACGGTAAAAAAAAGATTTTACATAAAAATAACTCATAACCTAGCAAAGCTGGGGGACGTTGTGTGTTTGATCTTCCAAGAAAATTATGTTAAAGTAATCATTTCATAGGCTACTGAAAATATTGTAGAAAAAGAGGTCATCAGATATGCCTCCTGGAAGAAAAAAATATATATCTTAAAATATCCAAGAAACATCATCAAATCCACTATGAAGAAGAGGTGATGATATTTTTAAAAGGTGATTTGAAAAGTTAGAAACAAAATTCTTTGATATGAGAGCTATTTATCTGGCCAGTAGTTTAAAATATGTTATGTTAACTTATTTTCGGGAACAACTGATCTCACCCATAATAAACTTAGAAAGTTGTTTACAGCTTATGCCCGATTATTACTCTAAACTAAGACTTGAACTATTAAAAGCTTAGGAACGAAACAGAGACAGAAAAAAAAACATGAAAACAGAAAACATAAAGTCCGTAACATTATTTGGAAAAATATTCAACAAACTGAAAACCTGACATGTGCAGAAAAATAAAAAAAACTTTTACAAAAAGTTTTAGTTTTATCCACAATAGGACTAACTCATGGACAATGAACCAACATGCACGTCCCATTTAGTGCAACTTCTGCATATGTACAATGTACAACAAATTGATTTAACTGGACTGCTGAAAGTAAATCAAATGTACATACAGTTGAAATCATAAGAAAATATACACTGTATGAAAGAGACATAACATTTTAAATCAGACTAAACTTTAACTGTTTTAGGCCAGTTGGGGTACAAAAATGATTTATATTTGCTAAAGGTCAGAAAGGAGACATATTTTTATCAAATTTTTATTACCTTTTTTAAAGTGAGAAGTTTATGTTTCCTTAGTATTTGACTGTGTTGCCATTAAACTGCACAACGTGGATCAAACGTTTTGGGTATACATCTACAAACTTCTCATTTGTAGAAATCTGGTCTCATTCCAACCAACCAGAACTGATGTAACTGGGTCAGGTTAAAAGGCCACCTTGCTCACACACACCTTTTCAGCTCTGCCTGCAAACTTCTATGGGATCTTTCGAGGCTTCATGATGGTCATTTCAAAACACTGACTAACTAATTGGGCCTTTTAATTAGGGTCACTATCCATTTGAAGACCCAATTGCGTCTTTAAATTCATAGTTGAATACGTTGACATTTCCACATAATGTTCACCCTCCTGCAACAATATTCTTTTTTTTTTTTACTTTGGCTTTAGCAAAAGGTTTTTAATAAAAGACAACCCGTCTGGATCCTGCAGTCCGAGGTGGTGAGAAACCTTTAACATTCCCACTCACAATGCATATTTCTAGGGACTTTATTTATAGACCTAAAAATGTCCACTTTTAAGTCTCAACTAATCATTTATGAAATAACAAAAGCTGGAAAACTACATGTCTGTGTTCTTGGAAAAGACTGATAATGTCCCTAAGGTCAACACATGATCTCTATCAATTCTATTTTTCAGCAAAAATGATAAAGCAACAGATCACATTAATTATATAAAAAAACAGTCAGGAAGCTAACTTTGATGAGTTTGATTTAGACTTTTTAAGTCAAATCTGATTTTGACAGTAAAATTATTTTATAAGATTTTATATAATTAGATTAAAATATTTACCTGTGAGACAGGCAAGTGTCAAGTGAATTCTTTGGTCAAACGAAAAGCTGCTCAGCGGCAGAGGGAGGCATTCAGCACTGAGATCCTCCTTCAGAATCAGAAGCAGAGTCGAAAGCTGCCACCCACAGTCTTGCACAAGATTAATTATGATAATGCATTTCTTTGCTCCTTTGTCATCGTAATGAATGGTTGCCTTTCCGTGGCAAAACACATAGAACACAGAAAGAGACGGAGAAACACACTTTCTTTAAGTCTTTGTTTGAGATGGTTGTATCAGAAGTATTGTCAGATGCAGCTGGCAGGTGGTAATGCAAACTTTGGACCTGTGGACTTAAGAGGAAGCACAGAGCTTCACAGGCCATGCGTATCCATCTATCTGCCTATCCATATTTCTATGAAAATCAGATTTGATCAGTTTGAGAGAACAAATCTTTGATCATTTAGATTTTCTTTTCATTTTGCTGGAAAAGAAGTCAGAACATTTTAGACCAGGATGTTTTAAAAAAAAAACATCTTAAAGAACAGAAACTGATATGAACTTATAGACAAAAAGAAAAAGAATGTTTATGGAGACAAAAATGGGTACATTTCAAATGATTTAACACAACCTGTGCGTTCAGAGTCCCACCTCAACACTTGTGCTAATCAGATTAGAAAGGAATAAGAACCTTGTGGGTGTCAAGCAGGTCAATCTTTTACTGCAATTTTACTTCAAAAGGCTCGATTCCAATCAATCAGTGGCCCAATGCAGGCTTAATTAGCAAAGGGGGGCTCTGCAGCGACAGGAATATATCTGGCTTAGTGAGAGTTTGTGAGGGTTTTTGAGGCATTTCATTTAGCTTGTTATCTTCACACATTCTCTTTGTTGGCCAAGTAACATAAACAAGGGGAGTTTGTGAAAAGAGCGTCTGTGTGCGTATGTATTCAGAAGTTTAGGTTAGAGATGGGGTGGGTCTGGCGATACCAGTGAAGGAGGAGGATGTTAGCATCTTGAAAGGTAGTGTGTGAAAAAAAGAGGGAGGGAGGAAATTCATTTGTGGTCCAAGAACACAGAAGACAAATTGAGGAAGTGTTGTGCTAATGTGTAGGGGTCAGCAGCAAACACACGCAGGTTTCTGACTGACTACCACTTGGGTGGCCTGCTCACTCGCTCTGTGTGAGCGTGTCTCTTGCTCACCCACAATCAGCCCTCAAGCAATGAAGCCACCCATCTACTCAGGCAACAACCCCCACCCTCACCCCCCAGGCCAGAACTCCAACCCCACACAACTCTGTGCATCTGTGGATGTCTGTGTGTCACACATTTGTCTCCTTTCATCCGTCCGCCATGTCCGTCTTGCACTGAGCTTCTTTATTCTATATTTCCACACGCTGGATTTCATGCATTGGCATAAGACGTGTCAGAAACCAAGACATGAAGAGTTGCTTTAACAGTTTCCCTAATTTGTCTCGTTACAGGCAATTAATTTCACACAGACTGATGATCTCACAAATATGTCTAGTTCAGTTCTTCCTTGAAGCAATAAGGTTGAGGTCATTTGCAACATCTCATCAGCGAAGGAAAGCTTGTTCACAATATTTTGCAATTGAAATATCTAGATTTAAGTTTAATATGAGACTCTGTGTAGAGGAGCAAAATAGAATATTTGGTAATTTTCGGCATCCAACTTGTTCTTTTTTCTTAGCGTTTATGAACCAGAACAAAAAAGAAAACAAACAACTCTGTTCTCCTCAAGGCTTTACTAAACGTACCCTGATTAGCAGACTTTTTTTGGGCATTTTTGTATTTAAACTGTTTTAGTACATAACACATAACACAGTTGGATAATTGAATGTCGGTTTTGCAGATCCATGCACCAGAAACAGTTTTTTGTTGACATGTGTTGCATTCAGCCAGTAACCAGAGCAGCAGGTTCTCCTTGAAACAAAATCTTTAAAGTTTCCTGTTACAAAATGTGCTGCATTTTTACTGCCTGAAATGAACTGCTTGTTTAAGCTACAAACCAACCAACTGGATCTTTTTATCTACCTTTTTTCCAGTGGTTTTCCCGTATGACTGATTTCTGAGAGCAACTTTGAGCAAGATAGAAGAAGGATTTGCTTTGATGGGTAATCATATGTAGTGATATGAATTTCTTGAAGTAACTGGATTGCAGTTCAGCTAAATTCTGTCCACATCGATAATCACAGACTTAAGGACATATTCCTGCAAAGATATTCCTATAATATCTGGGTTGTTTGCAGCCCCAGACCATCAACCTACCACCACCATGCTGGGCAGCAGGCACAGGGCCTAGGAGGATGTCAGGGCCTCAGGCCACCCTCATGTAGTCTGTTTCTGATGATTTGGTCAGAGAAATTCCCACCACTGTTCCCGTAGGGGTCACCTTGTAGGGTTCTGGGAGTACTGACTCTGTTCCTCCTTGCACAAAGTAGCATATATATATTCTTCCAATGCATTATGAACCTCTGTCCAGCCCTCCTAGATCAACTGCCTGTCTCCTGGAATCTCTTCCATGCTCTTGAGACTGTGCTGGGAGACACAGCAAACCTAGGAACAATTCAAATCATTGATGTGCCATCCTGGTGGAGTTGGACTGCCTGTGCAACATCTGTAGGGTCCAGGTATTGCCTCATGCTACCAGTAATGACACTGTCCCTGTTCAAATGCTACTACTGAAAAGGGAAAAATCCATGGCATCCTGCAAAACCATTCCTGTTTTTGAAGTCTTCTATTTCTTGCCCTTTTAGTGCACCTGTTGTTGATTTAATTACCACCAAAACAGCTGATACTGATTAACAACTCCCTATACTACTTAACTGATGAGATCAATATTCCAGACATTCAACTTAATTGATATCAGACTTTGATTATAAAGGGTTTGTGTAATTTTTTAAGGAAGTATATTAAAAATGTCCAATTTAAACCAAGCAAAATAATATCTGATCACCATAGATTAGCAGGAAATCGGGTCTGTAACTGAACCTATTTAAACATGGAGATTTGTACATGTATCTTTGCAATGGCATGGTGTCATTGTCTTACAGGTGTTTGTCCAACAGTGACTTAAGAGGTAGGCCTCCACACATTCTTGCACTTGAGGGGTTCAGCCCTAGGTGTAGAGAAGGGACTCTGTGGTCTTTGTACAAATACACAAACTTCTACCCAAACATAACCAGCTGGGTAGATCCCATCATGCGGTCAAAGGGGTCAGAGAGGTGCCTTGCTTAAAAAGAAAAAGTCAAAACTTTGGAATGAAAGAGATAAAGTGAATCCTAACTGTTGCTTTTGTGAATTTATAGCTTGATGGCAAAGCATAAAGTCAAGCCATTAAAAAAGGTTTCCTTAAACAAAAACAAAAAAAGACAACAAACAGAAATTCTTGAACATTGAGAATGCATAAAATCTGACATGAAAATGCAGTCTTCCAAAAGAACTGAACACTGAAGTGTTTTATTTGTGGGATTTAAGCCACTTTTAGACAGACATAATTCTGTGGTGAGACCTAAAGACCACATTGAGCTTGGTTTTTTTGTCATAATTTGGCACTGGTCGTTTTGTTCTTTCACCTTTTTGTACTTCTGCAGTTTTTTGTATAAAAGTGGCCATGTGTGTATATATATATATACACACGCACACACACACATACATACATACACACAGCTCAAAAAAATAAAGGGAACGCTCAAATAATACATCTTACATCTGAATGAATGAAATATTCTGTTTGTATAGGCTCAGTATTGTGTGTGGCCTCCACGTTCCTGTATGACCTCCCTACAACACCTGGACATGCTCCTGATGAGACGAAGGATGGTCTCCTGAGGGATCTCCTCCCAGACCTGGACTAAAGCATCCGCCAACTCCTGGACAGTCTGTGGTGCAACGTGACGTTGGTGGATGAACCGAGACATGATGTCCCAGATGTGCTCAATCGGATTCAGGTCTGGGGAACAGGCGGGCCAGTCCATAGCTTCAATGTCTTCATCTTGCAGGAACTGCTGACACACTCCAGCCACATGAGGTCTAGCATTGTCTTGCATTAAGAGGAACCCAGGGCCAACCGCACCAGCATATGGTCTCACAAGGGGTCTGAGGATCTCATCTCGGTACCTAATGGCAGTCAGGCTACCTCTGGCGAGCACATGGAGGGCCTGCGACCCTCCAAAGAAATGCCACCCCAAACCATTACTGACCCACTGCCAAACCGGTCATGCTGAAGGATGTTGCAGGCAGCAGATCGCTCTCTACGGTGTCTCCAGACTCTGTCACGTCTGTCACATGTGCTCAGTGTGAACCTGCTTTCATCTGTGAAGAGCACAGGGCACCAGTGGCGAATTTGCCAATCCTGGTGTTCTCTGGCAAATACCAAGCGTCCTGCACGGTGTTGGGCTGTGAGCACAACCCCTGTTTGTGGACGTCGGGCCGTCATACTATCCTCATGGAGTCGGTTTCTAACTGTTTGTGCAGACACATGCACATTTGTGGTCTGCTGGATGTCATTTTGCAGGGCTCTGGCAGTGCTCCTCCTGCTCCTCCTTGCACAAAGGCGGAGGTAGCGGTCCTGCTGCTGGGTTGTTGCCCTCCTACGGCCTCCTCCACGTCTCCTGGTTTACTGGCCTGTCTCCTGGTAGCGCCTCCAGGTTCTGGACACTACGCTGACAGACACAGCAAACCTTCTTGCCACAGCTCGCATTGATGTGCCATCCTGGATGAGCTGCACTACCTGAGCCACTTGTGTGGGTTGTAGAGTCCGTCTCATGCTACCACGAGTGTGAAAGCACCACCAACATTCAAAAGTGACCAAAACATCAGCCAGAAAGCATCGGTACTGAGAAGTGGTCTGTGGTCCCCACCTGCAGAACCACTCCTTTATTGAGTGTTTCTTGCTAATCGCCAAAGATTTCCCCCTGTTGTCTATTCCATTTGCACAAAAGCAGTGAAATTGATTGTCAATCAGTGTTGCTTCCTAAGTGGACAGTTTGAATTCACAGAAGTTTGATTCACTTGGAGTTATATTGTGTTGTTTAAGTGTTCCCATTATTTTTTTGAGCAATGTATATACAGTGCCTTGCGAAAGTATTTGGTTCCCTTGAACTTTTCAACCTCTTGCCACATTTGAGGTTTCAAACATAAAGATATAAAATTCTAATTTTTTGTGAAAAATCAACAAGTGGGACACAATCATGAAGTGGAATGAAATTTATTGGATGTGTCAAACTTTTTTAACAAATAAAAAACTGAAAAGTGGGGCGTGCAATATTATTCGGCCCCCTTGCATTAATACTTTGTAGCGCCACCCTTTCCTGCAATTACAGCTGCAAGTCTCTTGGGGTTTGTCTCTATCAGTTTTGCACATTGAGAGACTGAAATTCTTGCCCATTCTTCCTTGCAAAACAGCTGGAGCTCAGTGAGGTTGGATGGAGAGCGTTCATGAACAGCAGTCTTCAGCTCTTTCCACAGATTCTCGATTGGATTCAGGTCTGGACTTTGACTTGGCCATTCCAACACCTGGATACGTTTATCTGTGAACCATTTCATTGTAGATTTGGCTTTATGTTTTGGATCATTGTCTTGTTGGAAGATAAATCTCCGTCCCAGTCTCAGGTCTCTTGGAGACTCCAACAGGTTTTCTTCCAGAATGGTCCTCTATTTGGCCCCATCCATCTTCCCATCAATTTTGACCATCTTCCCTGTCCCTGCTGACAAAAGCAGGCCCAAACCAAGATGCTGCCACCACCATGTTTGACAGTGGGGATGGTGTGTTCAGGTTGATGAGCTGTGTTGCTTTTACGCCAAACATATTGTTTTGCATTGTGGCCAAACAGTTAGATTTTGGTTTCATCTGACCAGAGCACCTTCTTCCACATGTTTGGTGTGTCTCCCAGGTGGCTTGTGGCAAACTTTAAACAAGACATTTTATGGGTATCTTTGAGAAATGGCTTTCTTCTTGCCACTCTTCCATAAAGGCCAAATTTGTGCAGTGTATGACTGATTGTTGTCCTGTGGACAGACTCTCCCACCTCAGCTGTAGATCTCTGCAGTTCATCTAGAGTGATCATGGGCCTCTTGGCTGCATCTCTGATCAGTCTTCTCCTTGTTTGAGATGAAAGTTTAGAGGGACGGCCGGGTCTTGGTAGATTTGCAGTGGTCTGATCCTCCTTCCATTTCAACATGATTGCTTGCACAGTGCGCCTTGGGATGTTTAAAGCTTGGGAAATCTTTTTGTATCCAAATCCGGCTTTAAACTTCTCCACAACAGTATCTCAGACCTGCCTGGTGTGTTCCTTGGTCTTCATGATGCTCTCTGCGCTTTGAACAGAACCCTGAGACTATCACAGAGCAGGTGCATTTATACGGAGACTTGATTACACACAGGTGGATTCTATCTATCATCATCAGTCATTTGGGACAACATTGGATCATTCAGAGATCCTCACTGAACGTCTGGAGTGAGTTTGCTGCACTGAAAGTAAAGGGGCCGAATAATATTGCACGCCCCACTTTTCAGTTTTTTATTTGTTAAAAAAGTTTGACACATCCAAAAAATTTCATTCCACTTCATGATTGTGTCCCAATTGTTGATTCTTCACAAAAAATTTGAATTTTATATCTTTATGTTTGAAGCCTGAAATGTGGCAAGAGGTTGAAAAGTTCAAGGGGGCAGAGTACTTTTGCAACGCACTGTATATATATCTATATATATATCTATATATAATCAAATTCAATTTGAGATTTGAGCAATTTTAAAGTTTTTTTAGTTAAACAGGGGCCTCCATAGTGAGTCTGGTACCTCCACCTCATGCAGATCTCCAGCTTGATCATGCACGACTGTGGGATATCACCCCAATCCTCAATCAACCTTTGTTGCAGGACAATGTGGTGGTGCTGGTCACTCTAAATCAAACACCACATCCAAGCTGATTCCACAAGTATGGTGTTGAGGTCAGGACTGCAAGCATTTCATTCCATCCAATCCACTCCTTAATTCAGAAGGTAGTCTCTGATAATTCAGAAGGTAGTCTCTGATAAACCCCACATTGCATTGACCTCTTGGAGGATAGAGTTTGAACGTTAAGTGGGGAGTAAGGGGTTAGCACCTGACAGCAGAATCTTATCCTAGTATCTCTCTGACCTTAGATCACCTCCACTGATTACAAGCCTTGTTTTTCTAGTGAGGGAGATGCTGCCCCACACTCAACTTAACACAAATTTCTGTGTTTTTTCATGCAAAGTTTAGTTTACTTATGGGTCCCAAATCTATGTAAGTTGAAACAAATCGGCAGTATGAACTGCAAATAGGCAAACTGACCCACAGCTGTCGAAGTTTAAATTTGCAGAGGGCAACACATGCAGTTTCAGCATTCAAATAGAGACTGCTCTCTTAATTTGTGTTGCACCCTGTAGCTTTAAACCATTTCATTTTAAATAAATGTATAAAAATTATGCTTTAACTTACTCTTCCTGCCAAATAGAATTGAATAGTTCCTCTTTTTTTAAACTAGCATACAATTAACTACATAAATTTTTTTGCCACTAAAATATAACGACACTTCTGGCAATTCAGTTGTTCATTAAGGAAATTCCCTAAACGTTTTCATTTCCTTACATTTTCCTTAGCGTGGCATTTCAGTTTCATCATCTCAAAACAATAAGTAGTGTAATATTTGAGTTATTTATTTTGCATTTTGTTGATATGAGCAGTGTAAATATTGCATTATCCAGCATTTTAAAGTATATTTCTTACCATTATGAATCAATAAAATATAATGCATGTTATAAGATGACATATATCTCTCATGCATCATATTCTCAGGCGTTAAACTGACTGAAACAAGCAAGGCCATAGACACAATAGGAAATAGGGGCCGTAAATTAGACATGGTGAAATCTCGTTCTCATCTCTTTCCTACATGACTAAGAAACTTCTAATCTGTAATTAAGGAAAAACTCCACCAATGAAATGCAACAAATCTTACGACAGCAAGAGGAATTGAGAATGTGAAAGATGACAAAAGGAAGGAGAAAGAAAAGCATCAGTCATGAGTCAGTTTCCTCGTGTGCTGGGCTAGTGTGTGTGTCAGGGTGGGGTGTCGGTGTTAACTGATACACGGTCGAGCTGGGTGGTCCAAGGCCGACACATACACCATTTTTTGTGTACAAATAAACTTAACCCCCCCACACACATATCATTGTGGTCACCCCTCCCTTTGCCTTCTCTCCCCATTTCTGCTCACAGCTGCACAGCGTGCGTGTGTAAACACCATCACACTGAGATGTCAGCGTGTGTGGTGTGTGTGTGTCCACGCTCCTCCCTCTGGAACACTGTAAACTGAGTAATTGAGAACTACTATTAGAGGACAGCAATGATCTGATGAAGGCTAAGAGTGGTGACAGAATGGCCAAGATATGTTGGTCATTATCGGTTTATGGCGTTAAAGCAGAATGAAAATACAAAAACACAGTCATGCACTGAAGTCAACTTGTCTTTATTCAGACTTATTGTAAAAACAAAAAGCCCCAAAAATTGTTGGACCATCCAACAGCTTCCAGGCTTCTGATAGGTCAGCTAGAGGACCAGTTATTCTATCAGCTTTGCTGCTCTCAGGTCAACAGAGTGATGTTTCTCCTTTTCTGCAAAGAAGTTAGATCTCCATCAGTTGGTCCGTTCCAACGATGACCTCGTTTGTCCGCTCAACTGAAAAGGAAAGAAACAAAATTAGTGATGAAAGGTGGAAATAAGTAATTAAATATCTTACGAGTCCATCTTTGGTGATAGTTGTGATTTAAAATCACAGATTTATCAGGGAAATAAGAGATTAAACTAACTACCTAGAACCCATGACGAGTGCAACATTAGCAACAATGCATGATATTGGGAGCCATTTATGGTTCAATTATATTTATATTCCGTTTCAACAATTCTGAAATTCATTTAAATACAAAATATATTCTATTTTTTTGTTGTGCCTGAATGTCACATTATGATGTTTTGTTGAGAGTATGCTTCCAACTTCCACAAATCATCTTTACTTTGAAGCTAAATATTCATTTATACTGTATGCACACACATAACTAAACCAGAGGTCAGACAGGCAGGGCATGTCTAAGTTCTTTTGTGATAAAAAAAAAAAAAGAAATATAAAAAATATCTAAATTATAAGCAACAAATCACATTCATTTGCAGCTTCTTGACCATGTTAATTTTGTCATATTGTTTGTTTAGGTTTATTAAGATTTATAATTTCCCTTCTTACAACAAGATTGCAGAAGACTGTATCCTGCAGAAAAATGCAAGAGATTTCAGACAATCTCAATATCTTTACTGTAATTCGACTTGTTATATCCCAAACTGCTGGACTAATATGTGTGATGATCTCTTTTAACCTAAAACGTCTCTAACACATGGAGTACAGCCACAATTCCTCCTTGGATCCCTCCTTCACCACCAAGTACCGGTGCTGATCCAAAACAAATGGTGGCAGAGAGCAATGTTCCATCCACAGACAGGTTTTAGTGTGAAGGAATCTTTTGCTCAGAATGAGCTTAGCCACTGTTGTGTGAAAGGGGAGGACAAATGAAGCATGGGACTGCAGGAGAGGGAAGGAAAGGGAAGGTGGGGAGGGACTGGAGTGTAAAAGAGGAAAAGCGTATGCTGTTTGAGCCAGAGACGCCTCCAAAAACCAGTATAGGTTGTGGTTGTAGTGACACCATGCGTGCTTACATATTTCTCCTGCTGAAGCTGTGATGGGAAGTAGAGAGGATGCTGGGCTTGATGTACATCTACCCAAATATTGATTGGAGTGACTTTATTTTAACCCGATTGCAACATAACATATATAAACTGTGAAAAAAACATAAAGACACGAAAAATGTTGCGTCTCTTTATGGTGATGATAAAAATGTGCATCAAAGCACAAAGAGATGAGGTATCCAGCTTTGAAACAAAAAAAATAGAAGAAGAATCAACAGCTGATAAAAGATTGTGAATGCAGCGTGTGTGTGTGTCTGTCAGGCTGTCATGGTGGTCTTTGGCTGCTAACAGCTTCAGCGGTAGGGTGGGTGTATAATGTCTTTAACAGCCTGTGGTCAGACTGCTAGATTGGCAACAAGGAGCTATCTTTTATTCAAACATTACAACAAAACAGAGAAAAGGAGACGAAAGCTTTATGCGCCATTTAATGTTGTATAAAGAGTAATCAAAAAAGAACATTGAATCTTTAGAAACTGATACTAAAACGAGTTAAACAGGCACCAGCGGGTTTAAATAAGTCCTTCATTTTCCAAATGCAAAAAAAAAAAAAAAAAAAGAATAATGCTTGCATGCTGACAAAACACCTGCAATTTTTGTGTTTTTTGAATAAATCTGACTTTCACAGGGGGACTTATATACAGCATAAAACAACAGTGAATGAGAGTGATTAGTTCATGTTTAGGAAAAAAAAAAAGAGATCAAAAGACAACAAAAAGCTGATATGGGCTTAGCTTTGCTGCAGAGCGGTCTGAACTGCTTCATTTTAAGATGATTTTACCTCAAATTCAATTCAAACTGTTGTTGCCTAAAGCACCCTGTTGTTCACTCAATTAGGCTTCTTAGTCTGGTAGCCAAGCTTGTTCCCTTTTTCTAACATGTTCACAAGTTAAAGTGTGTGTGTGTGTGTGTGTGTGTGTGTGTGTGTGTGTGTGTGTGTGCATGGACGTGGCTGCAGGCTGCTGCTGTTGAATTCCGGGTGGTCCTGTTCTGGCCGTGCTCTCTAACCTCTCCGTCAATGTAACATACACACACATACACGTATAAAAACGCAAACACACACACAGAGCTAGCTCTGGGGACAAGGAGATTAAGAAATAATAAAAAAAGAAATCAGACAAATCAGATTTTAAGAAAGAAGAAACTTTCCTTGTTGGCCCTAATGCTTGGCACCCTTAAATGGATGCCACACAT
This sequence comes from Girardinichthys multiradiatus, assembly GCF_021462225.1. Classification (NCBI taxonomy): domain Eukaryota; kingdom Metazoa; phylum Chordata; class Actinopteri; order Cyprinodontiformes; family Goodeidae; genus Girardinichthys; species Girardinichthys multiradiatus. The sequence continues at coordinate 22,688,993 of NC_061799.1, forward strand.
ACATTAACACCTTATCTGAGTCAGCTAGAGGGAAGCACTGGAAATTAAACAAAAGAGTATATTGCAAGGTGGAACTAATTTTATATTTTTCTACAGAGGGTTTACAGAGATGAACTGATCAGGCTTTTTCTACACGTGATGCAAATTTCCAGTTTTCTTTAAGGGCTGACCTGCTGACTTAGATTTCTTTTTATTTTAAGAACTATAACTCATAAAAGAAAAAGGAAATGTGCTACAGATTCTTTGACAGAGGCAGGAGTTTTCAATCTGGCTATAAATGAAGGAATTATGAGATGATCCTCATTTATGCATCAAAGCTTATGAAAGTACATCCTGTTGCTTGATGTGTTTATCTGTAATGATCCATTGGTGCAATTCCAGTTTGATACTGCAAATGATTACTAGTATTTCATCAACTTTGTGTTTGTTTATAGTGCCTCTTTTTTAGCATAATTTTATTATGAAGCCGTATAACATTGCTTTAACTATGGATCCATATATTACAGAAACGATGATCTCAAAACGACAAAAAGACCTCAAAATGTTTATTTTATTTTTTGAAATGAGTATACTAAAATATCATTACTGTCCACACAAACATTTGCTAAGAATCTGAAATTACTACGGCCATTTTTTTGACTAATATCTTCTGAAGTGATGAAAGGACATATTTATCTAGTTTTTTGATTTAACAGACATCATTGACATTCACACATTTACATTTCAACTATAGATGCACCAATCAGAGATCGGGATCGGCCAATTTTTTGTTTAATCAGCTCTGATTGGTGTTTGGCAGGTCAATTACTGAAAAAAACTAACTTTTTAATCTCCTATTCATTAAATGCGACAAATTTAAAGTCCATATGCTTTAATGCATGAATGGGAATATTCTTTTAATTCCTTCATTTTCTGTTGGATTCAAAACTACTGTCTGTATCAAAGAAACTCAGCATTATTTTTTTCTTTCATGTGTTATAGTCCTTAGAATAAAGAAAATGGTTAAAAGGTTGAGATCAGAACGTCAGAAAACAAAAAAAAACAAACAGAAATTGGCTCCGGCAAAGAAGAGCTAGATGGGCACATCTCTAATTTCAACCCACTCTTTCATCTCTTGACACCTGCAACAAGACGTGAACAAGTAATGCTTGTCTTTTGCTGTAACTGACTTACTGGAAGATAAAAAGAAAAAGACGGTTCAGACGATACACAAGTAAAATGTTGGCTTGCTGTAGTTTAATATATCATCCTCAATGAAGAGCATCTGGTGGAAACTGCTTCATCACTACTATAATGTCACAAAAGTGCCCTTTGATACAGGGCTTAATAATATGTGCCTATAAAAAGAATGTGAAAACAAGCCTAAAACAACAGAGTAAGTAAGTAAGAAATGGAATAAGAAAGAACCCTCAGAGCTTATTTTTTAAAGTATGGGCGTGTTCATTTTGTTGAGTCTCACCTTCTGCCTCAATTCGTTGTCCATTTCCAACCAAACAATATTTGAGGTCTGCTCCCCTGCCAATGATTGCATTACTGCAGATTACGCTGCCTTGGATGTTGCATCTGGAAATCAAACACACACATTTTATTAAATGTAAGGTTGTTGGAATCATACACGTATACACTTCAGTGTTTAGAGGTGGCTGTCTATACACAGGGGAGAGCAAATCTCAACAGATTAGGACTGCTTCAGGTAGGAAGGGAGAAAAGTAGAAACAGATGTTAAAGTTATTGGTTGGGGGAAAAAAAAGATGAAGACTTTTGGTTGTGCTTGGTCATAGCTGAGGTAATACATGGGCAAAACAACGTTTCTGAGAGTGGCAAAACCTCTTTGAAGAATTCCTCCTATTTCAGATTTTTCCACCAGAAATTCCCTCAACTCCAGACTTAGATTTCTTGGTTCAAAATGTTTCCCCTGTTCAGTTTTGGTATCTGCATGTGCCACGACTTGTATGGCAACACAGTGCTGAAGGCAGCTTCTGATTCAGCAGTGTGGCAAATTCATTTTGTGTTGTCCGTCACATAAAACCAAAATGGTCAATGAGTTGGACAAAAGCTTGATCTGTGATGTGGCAAATCAAAGATAAAGCACAGCATTTAAATATAAAATCTAAACTAAAAGCCTCCTTACTTTTCAGGAATTCAAATTTCTATCTTGTAGATAGCATAAAAAAGGGAATAAAGTATAGGAAAACAATTCATTTTCCATACTTTCCATTTCCTCTGTCCTTACACAGATGTGGAAAGGGACAAAATCAAATTTCCAAATTTCAAGAGTGAGTTAATTCCCTGTAAGGAATTAAGTTAATCCCACTTATAAATTCTGCTTAAGTAGCACCTGCAACAGGTGAATTCGCGTCCCATTAGTGCTGAAATATTAATTTTCAACTGAGCTACATGTTTCCTGCAAACACATCAGAGAACCTTTATGCACAGCTTTCCTTACACAGCTGCAGTGCAAACCGAGCGGACAGAGTTGAGGGTTTTACTCCTCCTCACCTTTCCACACCTGCTATGAAAACTCAGAAATATCCAATCAACTGAACTTAATGACATGACATTAGCATTACTGTCAGCTACTGTAATAACAGCCTATGCTGTGAGAGTGTGTGTGTTTGCCTGAGTTAAAGATCTTGTGCTGCAGTTCCACCTGAGCGGGCCGTGCCAACCCGCCGTGCGTACTCTCATTCAGCCAAACCATCACCATAAAATTCTTGGAGAGACACACAGACGATGCCTGTGTGTCCAGCACCCGGAAAACCATAAAGGGCGTGTATGTCCAAGTGTGTGAGATGCAGAATGTGTGTGTGTAGCAGAAGCCATGGGAGCCAAGTGGAGAACACACGCGGGTCCTGCCCGGGCAGTGACGCACACACACTTGGCTGTCCATACCTCACACACAGACAGGTTTGTATTGGCCCATTTCATTCAGGTGGTTAGACCAGGACGGGAAAGGGAGAAATGTCTGTGTGTGTGTCTGTGTCTTTGTGCATAAGTGACTACCTAGGAGGTAGTGGTGGTAGTTGGTGACGGGAGATTACAAGATTCTGAGTTTTGTAACATTACAGAGAAGGGGAGACCACCAAAGAAGCTTCGGAGCTGAAACACCACTAATTACTAACACCAGGGCTCCTCCTTGTCATGACCCCCACATCCTCCCTCCCTATTACACAAGCACACACACAAACATGTACACACATCAACCCCCACCTCCTGTGTGCCCATCCTATAAAGTTGACCCCTACTATCCCCCTCCCCAAACACGCAGAGCTTTGTCAACAAGCTTTGGTCAGCTCCAAACAAAGAAATCAGAAATGCAAGGGGTTTCAGCGACATGGCTGGGGTCCGCTAATCCCCTCATACTGGCTCTTTCTTTCCCTCTTTCTCCATCCTTCTTATGTCCTCAAAGCAATAAAAGAAAGAATTGCAATTTTCTTTCTTGCGTGCTAGCTTGCTCTCCCTTCACTCCTTTCTTCCCTTCTCCTGTCTCTCATTCTTTCATGGCTTTGTGCGTGCACCTACACGGGCATGATGAGGGTCCCCGCGCTGGCTGGCCGGGCTCCCTGAAAGAGCTTAAGGAGGGATGGTTGGAGACCGAATGAGAAGGGAGATGGCGTTGGGGCCATGATGAAAAGAAAGGGAGGAGGAGTAAGAAATTGAGATAAAAGAAAAGGACCTTGTGAATGAGTGCATTAAAATTTGGAACAGAGGCCAAGTTGAGTCCTCCTTCCAAAATGATTCTTGGCTCAGAGACTGAACAGATCAATCTACATGCTAATTCTACTGTAGTTTCTGTTGCTCTCTGTACAACGGCACTGCGTTCTTACGATTCCCACTGCTAGCAAAAGTTCAGATGACTTTTTGAAGTTTAAAAATGTTGCTCATCATGCTCTTTTAAATTTAGTTCATTGCTTTTGATTTTTCTAACAATTTCTCTAAAACAAAAAAAAAGAGAACATTTTATTTTTTCCAATTAAATAAGCTGAGATCACAAACAGATGCAAAAATTAAAATCAGTAAAAAGCAAAATAATAGTTAATTTTGGTATTGTGTAACTTATTAAATAATTCAAGAGGCTTGCCTCCGTCAGATAGATCAATAGATAGATAATTATTCAAGTGTTCATTCAAACTTGGAAGCAAATGTAGAATTAACCATTATAGACATTTATAGTTGTGTTGTAAAGTACTCTATTAATTATTTGTTGATTACTGCAGCAAATCAGGAATTTACTTTATATGTTTACTTTGATCTGTTTATCTGTAGGTTTAACCAAGAGAGTCAGTGGGGGGGGGGCTACCCTACTCACACATACACCTATAGAAACACAAACACATACACAGAGCTAGCTCTAGGCACAAAGATATTAAGGAGGTAAAAAAAAAAATCTTTCATAAATTGGACTTTTCTTGTTGGTTCTACTGATTGGCCCCCATGAATAGATGCCACATATTAACCCCTTATCTGACTCAGCCAGAGGAAAGCACTGAGCTTTAGCAATTAGGCCTATTGTGCACCTTCATTAAGTATTCAGTAATTTATTGATACTTTGAAATACTTATTGGTATATTTGCTTATTAATATCCAGTTTAATTTAAATTATGAGACATAACTAATTATTTAATGATTTATTAATTACCTTTTGCCAATATGCACCTGGAAAGCTGTGCATGTATAACAAGTTAGGCCAAACTGTATTGAAACAATTCGCTCACCATTGGGAAACTGGGTCCAGGTGAGAAAACTGGAACCTAACCGATATTAGACACAAGTGTTGGGTTTCTCTATCAGAAGCTGTGTTCTTTTGGCTGTGGTCTCTAGCTGGTTGCACACTAATGGATGCTTTGTTAACACTGCCATTTCTATTTGACCTCAGAGAGCGTAGAAAACAAAACCAGCTACACATCCTTTCAAGACACACATACATACATTAGCATCTGCGTAAAACATACGCACACACCCACACACAATTTGCAGCAAAAAAAAAAAAAAGAAATCGGAGAAGAGATGTGGAGCGAATGAGAAACTAGACAGTACACTCTTTCTTATAACTTAATCACTAAATGATTTTAAACAGGCTTAAATAGGGTTCCTACACATTTTCCATTCATAAACTTCATACTTTTCCTGATTAAAATTTCTGGTGTTTTTAGTCTTTCACAAACCACTTTTTAAGTATAAATTTAAACATTGACAGAAAATGTAATGTAAATAACTCTATCGTGATCAGACTTTAAATACGAAATCTGAAAAAAACCAATGAATGGATGGATGAATGGACATGTGGAAAAGAGTGTGTGTACAGGTGTGTGTGTGTTCTCACCCCTCCTCTATGGTAACCCCATGCATGACAATGGAGTTAGTGACTTTGACCTTCTCTTTCACTGTGCTGGAGTTTCCAATGGTTGATCTTTTTATGGAAGTCTTATCTGCTATTTGGCACTGAGGTCCAATGATGCTGTCTGATCCCACCTAAAAGCAGAACCAAAACAGTAGGTCCTACTCTGAAGCATGCATATTAAATACAATAGATGCACTGGTATGAAGCATAAATTGGACTGAGATAACTGAAATTTGGAAACCAAAGATTTTGACTTGTGGGTAATATTCACCTGACATCTCTCAGAAATGGAAGCAGATGGGTGAACTGGTGGCTCCTCAAACAGCTTCGGGGCCTAAACGTGAGAAAACCAACGATGTCAGACAAAACATTAAATAGTAGAAAAACATATTAAGGAACCAGATCACCAAATTGAGGTCAACAGGATCTACCAGTAAATAAGAAATACAGCAAATATATAGAGAAGAAGACAGAAATTGAGAAATTGGCAGGCCAATTTACACCTTGATCAGCCCTGACCTGTGACTGGAAACTCAAAGAAAGCCCTACCAGGTCACTGTGACAGCAACACACACACATGCTCAAGATAAACATTTGCACTCCTCACACCACCTTCACCGTTCCTGGCATGATGTTGTTTTGTAAATTTGTTGCTTCTTTGTGCTGAGGTTTTTTGCAATCTCAAACTGTATCCTGCTAAGGATAAAGTGTGAAATATGATTTTTTTCCCCCCTCTACTTACCTAATGTGGCCTCTTTTCTCATCTAGCAAGGGCAGCGCCTGTGAGTGGGCAGCAAAGCCTCGGTGACCCGTCCCCCCTTGTCTTGTGTCATGATGTATGTTTGGATGGGTTGAACTGGAATTCTAATTTCCCCTCGGGGATCAATAAAGTATCTTTGATTTGAATTGAATTGAACACACTTCAGGGTGATTAGTTACAGAGAAAAGAATAAAAGTTTGCTATTTTAATACCAGCAAGGTGTTTAAAAATAAAGTCAGAGAAGCCACATACGTATAAGAAGCCATTTTAAAGAGAAATGTATTTTCTATGACATGTCTACAGTTCCTTCAAAGTTCCAAGAGCGAGTGAGAGGGACACTTTCAGCAGATAACAGGAAGGCTAAACTGAGTGCATCAAGGTTTCTCTGTTTTATACTTTTGAGCTTAAAATCCTTCTATAACTGAACATGCTATGTTTGTAAATGTTGACTGTCTTTTGGTAATCTTACAGTTAAAGAAAGGGCCCTCATTCTCTGGGGACTAAACCCTTCAGTTTCTTAGAGAACGCTGTTTTCTAAGAAACAGCGTTCTCTAGGGATGCCTACTTTATCAGTGCTAGCAAGCAGTGCTAAGTGCTAATATAAGATGCTAAATACAACTTAAAATGTCCCCTCCCTAATCATTATTGTTTCAAAACGATAAAGCCCAGTTTTACAGCGACTTGTCTATCACACATGGCATGACATCACTTCTGCTTCTAATATAAATAATTAATGACTCATTATGGCATGAACTCTATTCAAAAGACATTTTTAATGCTGTTCTTATTCTTTTTCTGAGCTCCTAAATAGAAATAAGAATGGGCAAAAATCTGTATTGGCATATCAAAGCTTTAGAAAAGCCAAGAATGGAAAATTGGCCACAAAGTTCTGATGATCAATGAAATATATCAAACACAGGGGAAACGCGTTCTTTTAGGATGTGGATATCCGAGGAGCAGGCTTATTCTCTGACATACCTGTCTGTTTGCCTCTATGTAAGCAGCGAGAGTGTTAACACGGTAACACAGGCCCTGGTCCATAATGTGAACATAGCAGCGAAGCTTTCCTCCATGGTAAGCCTCACTCATGTCACCGCGGTGGTCATTCCAACAGGACCTCTCTTGGGCCAGCTGGAGCAGAGGCTCGTCCCGCGATGAGATGAGGAGCTCTAAGAAGAGCCAGAAAAGGTGGCAGGGGTTTAGAAATAATGAAACCAAATATCGCAGGTGGCTTTGACTTTTTTGGTTCATTTGTGAGCTTTAAAAGACTTTTTTTTTATTTTTTATTGGCTATGCCGCTGAGGTTGGTAAATGTTATTCTGATCTGATCTCATTGAAAACACAAACCATGGTTTGTAGAGCTGTCATTCTTCTTCGGGGTCTGATCCTCAGAATCTTCTTTCACCTTCTGACTGTCAGTGGTTCTGGAAAATTGTTTACGAACTAAATACGGTACTAATTCTCCACGGATTGATGAAATGGACCTAGGGCAAAAAAAGGACACACAAAAGAAAAATGTTTTAATTTAATCTGAATTTATAAAATAATTTAAAAGGCATATTCAGGTTCTGTGATGAACTGCCAACTATTTTCAGTTATAGCAGGTACAGAAAATGGATTAAGGGGCCGATTATTTCTTTTAGTCAAAACTTCAAAGTAATTTTCATGTCACATACAAACAGTGTGATGCCTTGTTCAGCATTTAACCAGACCGCAATAACATTGTATAGACCTTTTTTTATTTAAAAGCAGTCTTGTATTGTATGAAACAAAAAGAACTGGTACAACTAATGATGTGCACATAAAGATAAAGTCTCTTTCCTATTTCTCACTTCAAATCATCTTCATCTGTTTGCTCATCACTGCACCGGGCTTTGCTTTGCTACGGTGTTCCTTTCCACCACCCAACATCTCCAGGCCCCCTCTACTTACTTTCTTTTAAAAGGAGATTAGAATTTCCATTTGAATGACAGGAGAAAAACAACAGTTACTTTGTCTATTTCTGTCCTCGAGCAATGGACGGAGAAAGAACACGGAGGAAGGAGGAAAGCCTGAGAGGAGCGGCTGAAAAGAGATTCCAAGAAAGGAGCCGGAGAAAGGAGTGAGTCATCTAACAAGAGAGACGATATATGGTAGGGGGCGAGTGGGCATTAGTGATGCAATGATTGATGTAAGATTTATATCTACATCTCTTTAACTCAAAATACTATCAGGGTGAGCAGAGGTGATTTCAGATTTGTTTGAATTTATTGGACAGGAAATATCTTAAGAGGGATAGCTTAACCTTGGTCATATCAGATTTCAATAAATTGAGGTTTGGACTGGCATTTATGTTTTTCATGCAGCAGTGTCCAGAAATATACAAAGAATACACCAGCAAAATGTTGTCATTATTGTCCTTTAATCATTTAGGTACTATATATTCGTGGCATAGATTCAACAAGGTACTGGAAACATTCCTCAGAGAGTTTGGTCCATATTGACATGATAGCATCACACAGATGCTGCAGATTTGTCGGCTGCACATCCATGATGAGAATCTCCCGTTCCACCACATCCCAAATGTGCTCTACTGGATTGAGATCTGGTGACTGTGGAGACCATTTGAATCCAGTGTTCAAGAAACCAGTCTGAGATGATTCGTGCTTTATGACATGGCACGTTATCCTGCTGGAAGTAACCATCAGAAGATGGATACACTGTGGTCATAAAGGGATGGACATGGTCAGCAACAATACTCAGGTAGGCTGTGGCATTGACACGATGCTCAATTGGTACTGACAGGCCCAAAGTGTGCCAAGAAAATATCCCCCACACCATTACACCACCACCACCAGCCTGAACCATTGATACAAGGCAGGATGGATCCATGCTTTCATGATGTTGACGCCAAATTCTGACCCTACCATCCGAATGTTGCAGCAGAAACCGAGACTCATCAGACCAGGCAACGTTTTTCCAATCTTCTATTGTCCAATTTTGGTGAGCCTGTGCGAATTGTAGCCTCAGTTTCCTGTTCTTAGCTGACAGGAGTGGCACCCGGTGTGGTCTTCTGCTGCTGTAGTCCATCCGCCTCAAGGTTCAACGTGTTGTGCGTTCAGAGATGCTCTTCTGAATGCCTTGGTTGTAACAAGTGATTATTTGAGTTACTGTTGCCTTTCTATCAGCTCAAACCAGTCTGGCCATTCTCCTCTGACCTCTGGCATCAACAAGGCATTTGCGCCCACAGAACTGCCGCTCACTGGATATTTTCTCTTTTTCAGACCATTCTCTGTAAACCCTAGAGATGGTAGTGCATGAAAATCCCAGTAGATCAGCAGTTTCTGAAATACTCAGACCAGCCCGTCTGGCACCAACAACCATGCCACGTTCATAGTCACGTAAATCACCTTTCTTCCCCATTCTGATGCTCAGTTTGAACTGCAGCAGATCATCTTGACCATGTCTATATGTCTAAATGCATTGAGTTTCTGCCCGAGCAGTTGGACAGTTGTACCTAATAGAGTGAGTTGAGTCGAGTCGGTCGGTCGGTCGGATAGTACGGACTAAATAGGTTCGCCAACAGGTCCCAAAAAACCCCACCAAACTGTTTTTTTGAATGGAAGGTTAAAATTAAAGTTCTACGAAAAAGCTGCGGACTGTGTTTAAAAGGCTGGGTTCATGGGAATTCACCATTTTCCATTGACCAATAAGAGTGGTCAAATATTCAGGCAGAATGATGGCTTGATTCACTGGGGATTCATAGGGACTAAATGCATAAGTTTAACACTTTGTGAACTAGAGAAAATCCACAATAACAAAAAAAAAAAAGTTTGAAGCTAATTTTATATTTTTAAAATTTACTAAGTTAAATGTGGTATTCCACCCGGTATTCCACTCTGGGAAACAGAGTTAAAATGCATCATTAAAAGCCAGAAATAGGGATGACACTCATGGCTAAGATGAGTGCTACAAAAGTAGGACCACAATAATTGTTTGCATTAGGAAGGTTTTTCTTCTTAAACCAGGTGAGCCACATCATTTTCCACAAACCCTGCAGATTTACGAGACGTTGATATTGCGTAGATCCTCCAGCTGGGGAATATAAACACTGGGCTGCAACAGAAGGCCAGTGTCACACTGCTTTACTCCGGAGGCTAAAGGCCTAACAGCCTGTCTCAGTGGCACATAGTAAAACAAATTAACACCTTCCTAGAATACCAGCTAACAGACCCTTTCAAAGCCTTCCGCGCCATGGAACCACGTTTAACAGTTGCAACAGATCAGGCAGTGATCGAGGGTTCAAGCTGATGTGACTGTGTACACATGTATGCTGCTAAATGACCTTTGCATGGCAAACACAAACTGGGAGAACTTTCCATCATCTTTAAGAACTGTCACAAAAGTCATACTAAAATGGCTAAGTGGAATACTTACTTGTTTTCTGTGAGAAAGTCAACAACTGCTTTCTTCAGACAGTAGAGGTGAGCATCCACCAGGCCTGTTTTGATGTGCATCCTGGGATGTCTGCAGGTTAAAAGAAAAAAAAGGGTAATTTTACAGCTTTCAGTTTTATAAACACACACAAGAAAACATAAGTTCAAATTAACACCTTTAAGTTAAGATGCTCTATTTAATGATGCATCTGTTCACAAAACTTCCCCCAAACCACAGATAAAACACAAATAACACTATAACCCCAGATGCTCACTGGGTGACAGAAGTGCCAAAATGTAGATTAATTAATTGATCAACTTAAATTATAAATTATACATCTCATAATCATTAAAACGAGGAAAGAAATAAATGAAATAATCTCTAAATATTTAAATATGCCAGTACGATTATTTATTTAACCAGTTAGTATCCATGAATAAAAGCCTCTTTACCAAGGGAGACATGACCAAGATAGGAGGCATAACACAAAACCGTAATCCACAATGTTACATCATCAAAAGATTATTGAAAATACTGACACTGAAATACAAAAGATATGACACGTGAAATTAATATGTTTGTGTTATTTGTCATTATTTCTAGACTTTTTTGGCGAGTGTAGCCTGTTTAAAATGTCCTAACTTCTGATTGGTAAACCTGGGACATCAATCCAACTAAGACCAATCACTTTGACTAGAGCGGTGTTAGCCCTGCTTACTGATTTTGATGCATTCCTGATAACCTCTGAATAATTAAATACTTGAAGACACGCTTGAAATAATTCTAGAAGTTTTTGTTTGAAGTTATCAATGTCATATTTGTTTAATGATCTATTTTTGTATCCAATTGTTTCCATTTTTATTAATTTATTGAAAAATGTATCAAAATTATTTAAGGCTTTGTTTTTCTATTGACCTATGACACTTCTGGACCTCCAAAAGTGTGACCTGACGGACATTTTATTTTGATTTATTCATAATGTTTCAATGTTTGCTCCTCATTTATTGAAACCAGTTTTTAATCAACCACATTGTGGGACACCAGGCAGGAGTGGCTTACAGAAAACAAGAAATAGCCATTTTACTTTACATAAACATCACAGACCAGTGACATCTGCTTATTACCCGATGTCAGCTACAACCGATGTGCATTCACATATCTGGTGCCACGAGACAGCTGCCAGTCAGACATGTTTATATTGACTGAGGCCTCTCACTCACTCACTCACACACACACACACACATCCTACTGTGCATCCGCTCATGCACGCATTTCTTCCCCATACGGAGATAGTGTAGCTCCAGTTAAAATGTGGCATTTATGAAGCAAGAGGCAAAGAAAATCATGTCATCCTCCAGGATTCAGGAGAGAAATCGGTCTTCACCCTGTCCTGATGCCCTATCCTCCTCCTCTCTCTTCTCAGTCGTTACATAATAAAAGTGAGGGGAACGTTGTTCCTGAAAGCACCTAGTAGCTGTTGTATGTTTTGGCCCCTTTACTACTAAAGCCACATACCCTCTGTTACCCCTAGCTGTTTCAAAGCATGCTGTACCGACTTAAAAGTTCGTAAAAAACAAAGCGAAGTCTGGGACATATTATCACAGAACAACATGGCTTTGGCAAAAATCAAAAGCAGACGTGATGTTTGCTGTTCACAGTTTTACTCTGATCTGTTTTATTTTTTTCACATTAAATGGGGCTAACGATGAATTCAAAACAATTGCCTTGTATGTTGGTAAAACGTACTGATGCCAGAAAGCAAGAAATATTGACACTAATTTTAGTATGTCACAAAGAACTATGCGCATTTTTCTAATATATTGTTCAATAACAAAAAAATAATCAAATGAACAAAAAGGTAAATATTAACAAAAGTCTCTTGAGATAAAGAAGGTCAACTGAGATGTGTGTGGGGGTAGGTCAGGGGTCAACCTATGGCTCTGGAGCCAAGAGTGGCTCTTAAGGTCCCTACAGTTGCTCTTAATTGTTTTTGTTTTTTTTCTTAGTCCTGGCTACAAATGGTGTATAATATAGAGATGTCCTCTCAAAGAAGATAATTCATTAGGTCAATGCAAAAGTTCAATGTTTTTCTTTGTTTTAAAAATTAAGGATTTTTTGATTGCAAAATGAAACATTTTATACAATTTATACTTTTCTACAACTTGAAAAGTAATCTTTTTTAAAAGGTCATGCAGGCTTTAGGGCTCTACACATTTTAATTTTGTAAGTTCAAAGGCTTAAATGGTTCCTTTAGTTGTAACAGCTGCTGACCCCTGGAATAGATGGATGTACAGACGAATGAGAAGACGGACTAATGGGTTAATGGACATAAGGACGGACAGACAAGTGGAAGGATGGATGGACTGGTGGATACTTTGAGAGACAGAAAGACACACGGGTGGACAGATGAATGGAAGGAGGGATGTAAAAAAAGTTGTTATGTATGCATGTACGCTACTGGTTTTCTTTACGTTTATGAGTATTTACATTGCTCATAGATTCTCACTGAAGGCAACAAACAGTGAATGAACACATATGGAATTATGTAACAAATGAAAAATTGTGAGAGAGAGAGAGAGAGAGAGAGAGAGACAGAATAGATTTCACCAGCTTTGCAGCACAACTACAGCAGCTGTGATGCAGCTCAGGAATATCGCTGCCTGGTCACACATATTTTACAACCAGATGCTGAAATCCATAAATCAAACGTAATATACATGCATCTGAGTAAAAGGTATTTCAAAAGCATAAAAACATATGGTGATGCACGCACCGACGTGCTCTGCGTGTGTTTTGCAAATGTATTTATTTGCAAAACATATCCCAGGTGTGCATTTTGGTGAGGGTAGAATGAGCATAAAGTTAAATTTATGGGAACACCCAGCATGGGACAACAGTGTTTGGCACCTGCAGTGGGATACTTGGACTAGGCCAAGTGTGACTGTATCTGGATGTGTGTGTGCACCGACTAGTGGGCCAAAAAGTCAAGAAAATCATGCAAAAGTATTGTTAAAATTCTCAAAATCTTAAAAACAACAATGTCAAAGTATTACAAAAAGAAAAACCTTGTAGCCATTTAACAAAATACAGCTTTTCTTGAATGTGATGTTGAATGTCAGACTCAGCAAAGAGCTTTTTAAAGAACTATAGTTTTTTCAAATGTTTGTGTTACTTACTATAGAAAAGTATTGAGCCAACCCTTGTTTTTTGTATTTAGGTGGATCTAAAAAAATTTGAAAACCACTGAAAAGTTCAATAATTTCCCAAATTTCATTCAAAAAATGAAATTCCCATATTATATGGATTCATTACACAGATAAATATTTTAAGGACTGCCAATTTTGATAATTATGGCTAATGAAAACCTAAACTTACACAAGAGCAGTGAAAGGCTATTTTATTATTACCTATCTCCAAGGAGGTAATGATTTAAGTTGAGTTTGTCTGTCTGTATGTGTGTGTGTTAGCAACTTTATGGAAAAGGTTACAGACGAATTCTAATGATTTTCTTTTAATCAGAGGTGTGTCTTAACCTACAGAAGGATTCATTTTGGTGGTGATCCAGATCCAGGATTTTTTTTTTCTATGGCGTCATTGACCCTATGTTGGATGGCATAGTTATACAGTCTCTGACTGTCTTGTTATACATGAATTTTGGGCTAGTGAAAACTATGTACATACATTGTACTGTACTGGTTTGGGGCTCCTTTTGAATACTGCATCGATGCAGTGTGGCATGGAGATGATCAGCCTGTGGTTCTGCTGAGGTGCTAAGGAAGTCCAGGTTGCTTTAATTAATTTCTCACCACTGGTCTGCATTGTTGTGTGTGGTGTTTGTGATCTTCTTGATAATACTCCATAGATTCTTTATAGAGTTCAGGTCAGCTGAGCTTGCTGTCTAATTGAGCACAGTGATGACATGGTCCTTCAAGCAGGTAGAGGTTCTTTCAGTGGCTTGTCTGGTAGACGGCTGACTTGACATTAGACTTCAGAAAACACAGTGGATCAACACCAACAGATGAAATGGTTCCCCAAATCATCACTGATCATGGAAATGTCCCATTGGACATCAAGATAGTTTGAATTCAGTGTCTTCCTATTCTTCCTCCAGGCTATGGGACCTTGAGTACTAAATTAAATGCAAAATTGACTTTCACCTAAAAAGAGGATTTTGGACCATTGAGTAACAGTCCAGTCATTTTTCTCCTTAGCCCAGGTAAGACACTTCTTACATTGTTTCTGGTTCAGGAGTGGCTTGACACAAGAAATGTGACAATTGCCCATGTTCTGGATACGTCTGTTTGTGGTGGCTCTTGAAGCTCTGACTCCAGCTCCAGTTCACTTCTTAAGGATCTCCTGAAACCCTTGAACAGACTCTGTGGCACAAGTATCTCTAGACTATCGCGTTTAGTTTTGAACTTGTTTCTCCCCCATTTATCCTTCCATTGAACTTTCCATTTTTGTCACTGGATACAGTCGTCTGAACACAGCTTCTTTAGCAACCAGCTTTTTCCTTGTACTACACTGATCGGATTTCCTTATATCGTTGTAAAAAAATACTACCCAACATGGCAAGGTATGGTAGGTCTTCAAAAAATAGATTATTAGGAATTACTTTGTGGGTTAAAAAGTATGATATTATGTTGGGCAAACGCTGTAATTGTTTGTATTTCTTGTAGGTTAGAATAAGGAAATCAGCTCAAACTCGGGCTTTAAACATTCTAGTAGCCAAGAGCCTTCTAATGCAATTTCAGTGGTTAAGATTTTTAATTGGCTTAAGGCATAGACCCTTTATACGCTTTAATAATATTTGGCTTTTGTATATGTTCAATAAACAAACAGACAAAATGTAACCTTCAGAGAGCCTAGAGAACCATTACTAAAGACAACTTTAAATTACTGATCAGGATCTTTGGAAGCAACATATAAAGAAATGAGAGATGACTCAATACAGCACCATTTGTAAAAGGATATTAAAGTGTAAACTTTGATCTATCCTGTTTGTACTCTCATGTCTCAATGTGCTAAAACAGTGCTGCCTTGGCTTTTAGTTTTCATCCCATTATGAATATAAGTGTTCTGCATTAATCTGTCGATTACTCAGTTTGAACAAACAATAACAGATCTGAGAGCAGATCAAGATCTTATGTTTATCCCTTGCACTTTCTAAATAAGAGATTTTTTTTTCTTGCTTTCTCTTCATCTCTCATCTTTTTGTCCTATTATGGCCATAGAGAGGGAGCAGGCCAATATCATTAACTGCTGTTTGTACTAATTGTACTATCCCCTTTTTGTGGGAAAGACAGTTCATGACATCTATAAAATCGAAAAATGAAAGGCTATGAAAACCTAATTAAATCACTGATCTCGTTAAACATTGCTCAAAGCACATTTCACAGCTTTTGTTTTTTACAATATATAAATAAAACAAACAGCAATCTCAAAAAATTATTAGTTTGGTCAATATTGAAAAACCATTATTTATCATGATTTCTCTGTAAGTTTGTAAAATATTGCATTGTTACATTAAATGAAGAAAATAAAAGTATACTTGCAAAGCGAAATATAGCAAAAAGTTTTTGTAATTGTTTTTATTGCTATACATTTTTTTTGTTGTGTCAGTTTGAATATAAATTTAAAACTGATATACAAACCTAATTAACTGCACTGCCCTAATTTAAAGTAAATATGCTACTATGATAAGGTCTTGTTGCTGTATTTTATAATGTTTTGAGGGTACAATAAGTGATATTTGGTTTGATCAAATCTAATCCTAACCATCTTGTGTAATCATTGTTAACAGATACAAAGAGACACATTGCTCCACTGAGTCTTTGGCTGCCATGTAATGTTTATTTTATCATCATATTAAAGTCAAAACAGGGTTAGTTAAGAATACTGAGCAGTGGTTCTGCTTTAATAACTCTTGCCATCTGATCCAATTTAATTGGAATCTGTATATTATTACAATGCTGATCCTTTCTCCAGATCTGCCTCCAAGATGTTCTGATAGGTGGAGCTGTAATGTACCAGGCTAAGCTTGGCTGGAGTGCTTTCACACCATTTAAGCGATTTCCAGGTCAAACAAACTCACATGTGCAGGCCGTTTAAAGCGAAGACACCACAGCCATGTGGAAACCATAGAGAAGGGAAGGGGGAAAATATTGCACAGGGGTTGAGGCTGAGCGAGGATGGAGGGATGAAAGAACAGATGGCTGGTTGTGTATATATATATATATATATATATATATATATATATATATATATATATATATATATATATATATATACATATATACACTGCTCAAAAAAATAAAGGGAACACTAATAGCGCATCCTAGATCTGAATGAATGAAATATTCATATTAAATACTTTGTTCTGTACAAAGTTGAATGTGCTGACAACAAAATCACACAAAAATCATCAATGGAAATCAAATTTATTAACCAATGGAGGCCTGTATTTGGAGTCACACACAAAATTAAAGTGGAATAACACACTACAGGCTGATCCAACTTTGATGTAATGTCCTTAAAACAAGTCAAAATGAAACTAAGTATTGTGTGTGACCTCCACGTGTCTGTATGACCTCCCTACAACGCCTGGACATGCTCCTGATGAGACAGCAGATGGTCTCCTGAGGGATCTCCTCCCAGACCTGGACTAAAGCATCCGTCAACTCCTGGACAGTCTGTGGTGCAACGTGACGTTGGTGGATGGAGCGAGACATGATGTCCCAGATGTGCTCAATCAGATTCAGGTCTGGGGAACGGGCGTGCCAGTCCATAGCTTCAATATCTTCATCTTGCAGGAACTGCTGACACACTCCAGCCACATGAGGTCTAGCATTGTCCTGCATTAGGAGGAACCCAGGGCCAACCGCACCAGCATATGGTCTCACAAGGGGTCAGAGGATCTCATCTGGGTACCTAATGGCAGTCAGGCTACCTCTGCCGAGCACATGGAGGGCCGTGCAGCCCTCCAAAGAAATGGCACCCCACACCATTACTGACCCACTGCCAAACCGGTCATGCTGAAGGATATTGCAGGCAGCAGATCGCTCTCCACAGTGTTTCCAGACTCTGTCACGTCTGTCACATGTGCTCAGTGTGAACCTGCTTTCATCTGTGAAGAGCACAGGGTGCCAGTGGCGAATTTGTCAATCCTGGTGTTCTCTGGCAAATGCCAAGCGTCCTGCACGGGGTTGGGCTGTGAACACAACCCCCATTTGTGGACGTCAGGCCCTCATACCATCCTCATGGAGTCGGTTTCTAACTGTTTGTGCAGACACATGCACATATGTGGTCTGCTGGAGGTCATTTTGCAGGGCTCTGGCAGTGCTCCTCCTGTTCCTCCTTGCATAAAGGCGGAGGTAGCGGTCCTGCTGCTGGGTTGTTGCCCTCCTACGGCCTCCTCCACGTCTCCTGGTGTACTGGCCTGTCTCCTGGTAGCGCCTCCAGGTTCTGGACACTACGCTGACAGACACAGCAAACCTTCTTGCCACAGCTTGCATTGATGTGCCATCCTGGATGAGCTGCACTACCTGAGCCACTTGTGTGGGTTGTAGAGTCCGTCTCATGCTACCACGAGTGTGAAAGCACCACCGATATCCAAAAGTGACCAAAACATTAGCCAGAAAGCATAGGTACTGAGAAATGGTCTGTGGTCCCCACCTGCAGAACCACTCCTTTATTGAGTGTCTTGATAATCACCAAAGATTTCCCCCTGTTGTCTATTCCATTTGAACAACATCATGTGAAATTTATTGTCAATCAGTGTTGCTTCCTAAGTGGACAGTTTGATTTACTTGGAGTTATATTGTGTTGTTTAAGTGTTCCCTTTATTTCTTTGAGCAGTGTATACAGGGGTTGGACAATGAAACTGAAACACCTGTCATTTTAGTGTGGGAGGTTTCATGGCTAAATTGGACCAGCCTGGTAGCCAGTCTTCATTGATTGCACATTGTACCAGTAAGAGCAGAGTGTGAAGGTTCAATTAGCAGGGTAAGAGCACAGTTTTGCTCAAAATATTGAAATGCACACAACATTATGGGTGACATACCACAGTTCAAAAGAGGACAAATTGTTGGTGCACGTCTTGCTGGCGCATCTGTGACCAAGACAGCAAGTATTTGTGATGTATCAAGAGCCACGGTATCCAGGGTAATGTCAGCATACCACCAAGAAGGACGAACCACATCCAACAGGATTAACTGTGGATGCAAGAGGAAGCTGTCTGAAAGGGATGATCGGGTGCTAACCCGGATTGTATCCAAAAAACATAAAACCACGGCTGCCCAAATCACGGCAGAATTAAATGTGCATCTCAACTCTCCTGTTTCCACCAGAACTGTCTGTCGGGAGCTCCACAGGGTCAATATACACGGCTAGGCTGCTATTGCCAAACCTTTGGTCACTCATGCCAATGCCAAACGATGGTTTCAATGGTGAAAGGAGCGCAAATCTTGGGCTGTGGACAATGTGAAACATGTATTGTTCTCTGATGAGTCCACCTTTATTGTTTTCCCCACATCTGGGAGAGTTACGGTGTGGAGAAGCCCCAAAGAAGAGTACCACCCAGACTGTTGCATGCCCAGAGTGAAGCATGGGAGTGGATCAGTGATGGTTTGGGCTGCCATGTCATGGCATTCCCTTGGCCCAATACTTGTGCTAGATGGGCGCGTCACTGCCAAGGACTACCGAACCATTCTTGAGGACCATGTGCATCCATTAGTTCAAACATTGTATCCTGAAGGCGGTGCCGTGTATCAGGATGACAATGCACCAATACCCAAAGCAAGACTGGTGAAAGATTGGTTTGATGAACATGAAAGTGAAGTTGAACATCTCCCATGGCCTGCACAGTCACCAGATCTAAATATTATTGAGCCACTTTGGGGTGTTTTGGAGGAGCGAGTCAGGAAACGTTTTCCTCCACCAGTATCACGTAGTGACCTGGCCACTATCCTGTAAGGAGAATGGCTTAAATCCCGCTGACCACTGTGCAGGACTTGTATATGTCATTCCCAAGACGAATTGATGCTGTATTGGCCGCAAAAGGAGGCCCTACACCATACTAATAAATTATTGTGGTCTAAAACCAGGTGTTTCAGTTTCATTGTCCAACCCCTGTAGATATTCATATAAGAAATACTCAGGTGATTTGTGTGAGTGAATTGTGACGTCTGTCAGTACTGATGCTGAAAACGGTGAGATCTTGTAAAACTACCTACTGCCAAGTTACAGAACATCAGAACTCCATGATTTCTTCTTTTACTGCATCAGGCAACTTTTTTCTTTATCTGTCTTTCGTTGTGTTGTGACATGTGAGTATATACCTGAACAGAGGTGACTTGAAGGTTTTAGGCATTTAACTGCAAACTGTAAATGTTTATCTACGAGATCAATGTGTTTCCATAACACTGTGACAACATGTGGCTGGTTTCTTTCCATCAGAGTCCACTTTGACGTTGTGTTACGTATTCCTATGCGTGCTCGTGTAAGCATCTCTGGTTTGTGAAAAAAGACAGAATGTGAGTGTGTGTGTGTGTGTGTTTATATGCGAGTGTGGCCCAACAGTTCCCTGTGCAGGGAAGCATGCGAGCAGCTGCTCTGGCCCCCTCTTTTGTTGGCTAGAATTTACAGTGGCTTTGGCTCCATGAAATATTTACGAGCTCCCAAAGCACCCGCTCTCACACATATGCGCATTATAGGACTGAAAAACAAACAAAACAAAAAAAAAAAACACAGAGTGTACCGTTACTGTAACAAAAAGAGAAAAATACAAAGCTACTCAACAAGAAGTGAGATAAATATCTGCACTGTTGAAACAAGGAAACAACTGGAAAGGAATTCCCGTGAATGTATGTAGCCTTTCAAGGGCTAGGTGGTAAATAAATAGAGGCTGGAAAAATCTGACTCCCTCTGTTTGGTACAGCGTTCACTTAAATTCGCAATAACCCTGGTGTCTATGTATAGCAGGTGATAGATGTAGTAGATTTAAATGAGGAAACTGATAGAAATAAAATACTGGATGTTTAAAAAGGGTTTAGAATTGGTCAACAAACTGCAACATCTGGCTACAGTATGAAATTAAGTTAATCATACTATAGTTTGTTACTGCAAACATCATCCAATACAAGTATAAAACAGACATATGAATGAGAAACATCCATGTCTTCACTTCAGTTTTTACCCTTATGTTGCCTTGCTGACCTCACTCCCATGCCTTGCCAATAGCCTTGCTATTACAGTTATTGCAGTACAGATACACAGTAGCGTCAGGGAAGAGGGGTGACAGGAATGTAATGTATGGCTCATGAGTGGCTATGTGGGGGGGAAAAAATGTAAAACTGCATTCTTTCAAAATAAAAACTCTGGGGGAATGAAATATGAATGCAAGTCAGACACAAGCAGCAGAAACGACAAAATAAGCAACAAAATATGACTTTGTTAATGTAACTTTTGAATTATCATGTGTTTACTTCACGTGTATAAGGCTGGTGCATCTGTAAACTTGAGCTTTGTGAATTCAGGTGCTTTTGGGATTGCCCAAGCAGGTTAAGCAGTCACAAGAATTCACTTATACCCCAGGCCCGGTTCTGTTTGACATTTCTGACGTACTCTTGAAGTGAATGAGAGAATGACTTGCTTTGATTAAAGTAAGGCAGTGGGATTTAGTCAACTTTTCTTTTGTTGAGAGAATGTAATGTCAGTGGTTTTTGGTAATTGATCCAAGCAGTAAAAATCTCTCAGTGAACAGATTTCACTTTCTACTAGTTTTACTTGGACACCTACCAACTGGTGAGCCCACCATTGACATCCTAAAATAGAACATACTAAGCAGGTTACATTTTTACATCAACTAACTTTAAAGGGTTGATAGCTGGTACTTTTAATCATTAACATTGTAAGCGGTGAAACCTCCAAAAGTATTATAGGGACCATTTGGTCTGCTTTGAGGTGAGCATTAAATGAAGCATCATTTGTGTATTTATGTTCATAAATAGGTACAATTAATCACACACATATGAATAAGACAGGGTTCAGTAACTGTAAAGCAAGCCTTACTTTCTTATGACAGACTTCCTCACTGACAGCCCATCTTCCAGATCCGCTTCATTGGCCATAAAGAGCAGCCTCTTCCCTGACTGATCCACACCAACGAAGTCTCTCTGCTCAGCTGGCAAAAATACACATTACAATACAATACAATACAATACAATACAATACAATGCACACCAACGTGAATATATCACATCTCATGCACTGACCACTTTCTTCAATTCCAGTTGGACACAAAAATGAGGTTTAAACCAGATGCTTATATACACTGTATAAAAAGACACATGACCTTTTGTTCTCACCATCTGACACTGTATTTGATTAAACTTTAGGTCAGTTAGGATTGCAAAAACATTTTCTTCTGTTTGCTAAATGCCAAAAAAAATCAAAGCTAGCATTTTTTCAGAGAAAGCTTTACTACTTTTTTTTTTTTAATTCAGACATTTACATAAACAAAGAACAATTGGTTTTAAACAATTTGGGAAAGCCCAGATGACAATCTCATGGCTTAGAAGGTTTTGATAGGTAAATCCACAACATTTAAGTTAAATGGAGGCACATCTGTGGATGTAGTTAAGGCAACCCTTCAAACACAGTTCAACGGTTCTAACAATTATATGAAACTCCATGGGAATGTCCAGCCATCAAACCATTCAGGAAGGGAAATATGCTAATCGACCCCAGAACAAAAGCAAAAGACCTTATGAAAATGCTGGTTTAAGTCGGTGTTGTTGTCTATAATGAAAAAAGTCCTGTACCAATATGAGCCACTCAGAGAGGAAGAAGCCACCACTCCAAAAACAACAGAAAAAGCCAGATTACATTTTGCCAAAGCACTCGGGAATAAAGACCTTAACTTTCAGAGATATGTCCTGTGCTCTGCTGAAACTATAATTGAAGTGTTTGACCATAATGACCATTATTAGATCAGGAGGAATAAAGGGGTGAGTTTGCAAGCCTGAGGACATCGTCCCAACTGTGAAGTACAGAGGGTGCTGAATTATTTTTCAGGGGGTGTTTTTGCTGCAGGAGGGACTCGTGCACTTCACTAAATAAATGGCACCATGATGTTTGACAATATGTGCAAATATTGAACTTGTATAACATCCGCCAGGAAGATAAAAATTTAGGCACAAATTGGTATTCTAGATGGACAACGACAATTTTGCTAATCCTAACAGATCTAAAACAGGAAACGCTTCCTCTGATTTAATGTCAGAGTGAGAAAAGAGGTTTGGTGTCTTTTTATCTAATGTACAAAAATATTTTGCTTGAATTGTATTCAAAAGCCACCATCTATCTTTTCACACACCAATAATAGACTACAACATATCTCCAACAGTTATTCACGTTGCTGTTACCTGTCTTTTTTTTCCCTTTCTGGCCTGGCACCGTCTCTGTGAACTCATGGGCTTTGCTCATTAACATGGCCAGTGTTGCATTGTGGGCTCTAAATAGGTCGACCACCTCATGAAGAGCCACGTCGGTTATAAGGTCACAACTCACCACCAGGATGTCAGTCTATAGAAAGATGTTGGAGGGAGAAACAACAGTCAGGACAGTCTTATAACCATCACAGTTTCTCTGTCAAATAGGACAGAATGTCTAAAACACACTGCTGGATGCAGTTTATCACTCCTAAAAAACCCTTGATAGCTTTTATTCACAAAATATTTCTTTTGAATTTTTCAGCAAGATACTTCAAAAGTCACAAGACTAAGACCCTGAAATATGACAATAGTCGATTGTGGAGGATAAGAGCATGTATACAATCTGCTAAAGCAGCGAGATCTTGTCATCTACAGAGCAAATTCTATCTATTGCTGTCCACAGTTTTGCACAAACAACCTTAATTTCCTAGGCTAGTTTTTAGGGATGATTGGAATGTTAAAAGTTTGTCTTAACAGTTTGTAACTGTCACCGTTTTTAATCAAATTTACCATCAAAACCATATTTGGCCATCCATAATTTTTTGATTGCCCATCAAACGCCACATCTCAGATGCAAGCAGAAGGCACTGAATGTAAAGTGGAAAAATATCAACCAAAAAGAACAAAGCCTTCAATGCAGCTGACTCTGTAATTGTACAAAAAAAGGCTTTTTGAAGATGTTTTTGTCCTCACTCCATGCAGGAGGAATCTTCAGAATACTTTTTGTCAGATTAAGTTGTTGTCAGTGAGTCAGATTTCTTTAATTACTGAGACTGTAGCCGATGGTCTGTTTGCACTAAGCAGGACAGGCTCTTTGCCTGAAACCACTTTTCTTTATTATGCGGTCATCACAGCAGATGAAGTAAGATTCAACTTCTTTTAGACCTTCACAATAAGAGTGGTAATTATAAATACTGTTTTCTGAACTTCACATAATGCCTTTTAAAGCTAATTCAAACAGCTTTAATGCTATGGAGCAAACATACACATTACCTGGGTTGTGTTGTTGCCTATTTTTGAAATCAGGTTTGAGGGGAGTTTCTGCCTCAAGTGGAGGAGTTTAAGTATCTCGGGGTCTTGTTCACGAGTGAGGGAAGAATGGAGCGGGAGATCGACAGACGGATCGGTGCGGCTGCCACAGTAATGGGGACGCTGTGCCGGTCCGTTGTGGTGAAGAGAGAGCTGAGCCAAAAAGCGAAGCTCTCGATTTACCGGTTGGTCTACATTCCTACCCTCACCTATGGCCATGAACTTTGGGTCATGACCGAAAGAACGAGATCCCAGATACAAGCGGCTGAAATGAGCTTCCTCCGTAGGGTGGCCGGGTACTCCCTTAGAGATAGGGTGAGGAGCTCAGCCATCTGGGAGGGGCTCGGAGTAGAGCCGCTGCTCCTCCACATCGAGAGGAGCCAGTTGAGGTGGCTCGGACATCTATACCGGATGCCTCCTAGACACCTTCCTCGGGAGGTGGTCCAGGCACGTCCCACCGGGAGGAGGCCCAGGGGACGGCCCAGGACACGCTGGAGGGACTATGTCTCTCGGTTGGCCTGGGAACGCCTTGGGCTCCCCCCGGAGGAGCTGGAGGAGGTGTCTGGGGAGAGGGCCGTCTGGGTGTCTCTGCTGAGTCTGCTGCCCCCGTGACCCGGTCCCGGATAAACGGAAGACGACGAGTACGATAATTTTTTTGAGTGGCGTGTAACAACTTGGGATAAAGTTTACGTCAGTTTACGTGTTTAATGATGTCAGTGCAGTTATTAAATGACGGTTATGCTTCACACAAACTATATTGTAAAAATTTATTAAAATCTGTTCAGATATGTTCTTCTGCTCAACTCAATTATAGGAATCATTTCTATTCAAAAGCTATTATTTTATGTAGGGGAATCAAGATATTACATTTTAAAAATAATTTAATATTTTTTTCATATTCCAAACACAAACCCCTACAAACTGACAGAAAAGAATAAATAGAAATGAAATAAATACGGTTCTGATGTCATTACAAAGACTGTTTTGCTAGTTGAGTCATCTAAGCATGTGTGTAGACTACATATTTATGTATATGGCGACAGTCGTTTAGATAAACATGTCTTGCTTGGGACATAAGGACTGTGTAATGTTCAGCACTGAGCATAATTGTGAAACAGACAAATAGCTGAATAAGAGAAATAAGCTGCTACTTGTAGATTCTTTTTAGCTTCATATCAAAGCAATTTCAACAAGGGTGACTAATGAATGAATTGTCCTTTGTTGGTTTAATTCTTTTTAAGCTAAATTTTACAACCAAATGTTTTCCAGGAAAAATTATTTCATTTTACACTATAGGAATGTTTAATTATGCTAGGCTGCAAAATTCTTTATTTATGGTTTATTCACCATTTGAGATTTTTAACTGTCTGAGGATGTTTTTTTAAGCAAACCTCACAATGACGACATTTTCCCCTTCAATACTTTGCTTTCTTTCCATCATATTTAACTATTGCCAATATTCCTGCCGTTCTCAGCCGCCACAGACAATAGCTGAGACAAGGTGTTCAAAGCAACAAATGTTTTAAAATCGAAATAAATACGTAGCTTGTGAATTCGTATCAACGTTCTAATCTTCCACCATCAGCAGGAAGCATGCATGTGGGCATGCCTGCATTTGTGCATCTGTGTTATCCATTTGTCAGTCAAACAATGAAGGCTGTCAGCATGTGAACTAATCCCACCATTAGCACCAGAAGCCTTAATGACAGAGACATGGTTGCTCTGTTTGCTGCAGGAAACTTAGAGTAAGGGGGCATAGTGAACAGATGTACATCTAGAAAAAGAAAAGGAAAAAACAAAACCCCACAAAATTTGGATTTTTTTTATTTTGTTGCTGACTGCATCCATAATTAATCAGTATGTTTAAGACCTCAAAAGTCCATCACCAAATGATACAATTTATAACCTTTTAGTTTTTGTTTGCCCAGTGCAGCTATTAGTTAACATTAACTAATCATGAACAAACTACTAATTAACATTAACTATTAATTAACTAATCACAAGCTGCTAGTTAACATGAACTACTCATGAACAAACTACGAGTTAACATTAACTTATGATGAACTAATCATGAACTAACTGCTAGTTAAAATTAAATATTCATGAAGAATTAATTCTGAACTAGCTGAAACTAAATGCTGACTGATGATAAATGGACTGAATGTATATACACTTTTGTAATCATACTGAACACTCAAAGCATTTTATAGTAGAGCTACATTCACTCAATCGGACTAAGATGCTAACATTAACACAAGAATACGCAAATCAGTAGGTAACTCGGGGTTAAGTGCCTTGCCCAGGGGCACATCGACATGTGGCAGGAAGAAGCTGGAATTGAACCCACAACAATTGCATTAAAAGCCAACTTGTCTTCCCATTGAGCCACAGTCACCCCAACAGTGATGAACTAATCCTAAACTATTTGGTGATTAACTGTTAATGAATCAATGTTTCTTCAGGTCCTCATCATAAGGAAATGCTGTGTTACTGGTTTATGGTTGCCTATAAAAACTGAACATTCTTGACTTGAGCCTCCTTATTAGTGAACACTTGGTGAGCAAAACACAGTGAGAGTTAATCTAAAACAAACCTTTTTATAATGATGACATTTTTTAGTAGTCATTGGTTAGCCATGTTGGTTTATGATTATTTTATTATTAGTTAATGGTTAGTTAATAGATAACTCATGATTAGTTAATTAATTAATAATTACGGTTCATTACTAATCCTCTGTTTCTTCTTAAATGTGTATCTTCATGGCCCTTATTAGAAAGTATTAACATTCCTTTAAATTACTTTTGCTGCATTTCAGATTCTGTATTATGATTTTTCTCTTTACAATATTGTGAAACACCGATTCAAGCCAAGCATGAGCCAGACCTCTAATTGGCCAGGTAATGGTGATTTCAGTTGGAGGAAAAATGGGTTTAGAGCAGTTTTTATGTGAATCTAAGAGCAGTATCGGCAGGATTAAGGATCATCAAGTTAACCAAAATTAACTTCAGTCATAACCTCTATCCGGACCTGGCGACAGGAAGCGGCCTGACTAAAGCTGAAGGTGTCCGCAGATGGTCTACAGACTCATATCTTTCAACTCTGCTCTGTTTCTATCACACACTGACAAGTTTGCACACATGTTCAGCGACAGAGCACAAAAGCATGCGCACATCAATGGACAATAGCGTGCTTACACACAGGCCACACACACATTCGCAAACACACACAGCCACACACTGTGAGGCGACAGCAGAGTGGAGTCAGCTGGAGAGGGAGAGACACTTTGGCCTTTCCACAGCCAGGATCAGTGGACAGGTCAGGACCACACACCAATGCTTACAAAATCCCACACAGACACATACTTATTCAAGTGGTAGGTGACTTCAACCCAGAACTACGTACACAATCTTGACCTTCCACAAAAACGTTTTTTAAACAGTAAAAAAACATGACGCAACCCAATTAGGTTTTCATCTCTGTCTTCTAAGCCAGGAAAAAAGAATTATTACACAAAAACTCAATGTTATCACTTACTTTCAATATTTGGACTCATTTTTTATCTTAAAAGAGCTTGAAGCTAATATCAGTCTAAAATCAAATGAATTAAGGCAGCCAGTTGGAACCAGCAGGCTCTTTGCTTGCAGGTTGTTACAGTAAAGTAAATTATGAACTGTTTTTGGTCTACAGTTTGGGATTTACAGTGCCTAGTAAAACTATTAATAGCCTTTGAACTTTCAACCACAAACCAATAATAAACCAACACAAAGTTATGCATAACTGTGAAGTGGAAAGAAACTGGGTGATGAATATCAAATCTGAAAAGCATGGCTTGCAAATATATTTAGCTCCCTTACTATGTTACCCCTAAATAAAAGGTAGTGAAACCAATTGCATTCAGAAGTCCCTTAAATAGTAAACTGAATCTACCTGTGTGTAACTTAATCTCAGAATAATTTCAGTTTTTCTGTGAAGGCCTTGGAGGATTGTTAGAGCGCAAAGAACACAGCAGACAGGTCAGCGATGAAGTTGTGGAGAAGTTTAAAATAGAGTTAGGTTTAAAAACAATATCTCAAGCTTTGATCGTCTCACAGAGCCCTGTTTAATCCATGATCTGAAAATGGAAACAAAAATGTATATGATCATCCACCTAAACTGACAGGCCAGGCAAGGAGAGCATTATTTGACAAGTATCTAGAGGCCTGTGGTAACTGGAGGAGCTGCAGAGAAACATGGCACAGGTCAGAAAATCTGCAAACAGGAAAACTCCCTAAACATCTCATGCCCTACCTCAAAAATGTATGCTTTTCTTCAGCAGGGACAGGTAAGCTGGCCACAGTTGATATGAAGATGGATGGAGATAAATTCTGAGCATTCCTGGAAGAAAACCTCTTAGATGTGGCAAAATACATGAAAACAAAAAGGCAGAAGTTAATTTTCCAGTAGGATAAAACCCCTAAACTTCCAGCTAGAACCAGAATGAAAGTGTTGAGATCAATGCACATTCATATGTCAGAAAGACCTGGACTTAAATCAAGTTGAGAATTTTTAGCAAGAGTTGAAAATTGATGTTCATAAGTGCTCTCCATCCAATTTGACCAAGCTTGATTTATTTTGAAAAAGATAATTGGCAAAGCTTTCAGTCAGTATCTCTGTAAAGCTAGTGGAGCATACCCCCAAAAGACCTGTTCACTATTTGATGTTGGTTTATCACAAAAAAGATTACCTTAAAGTTTGTGGTGTTAACGTGATAAAAATGTGAACATCAATGTATTCCTCCTTTCAAATAAACGGTTTGCTAATGTCACCTTAGCAACTACCTGCTCTTACAAATAGATATATTTTGTCTAACACCATCAATTAGCTAACGATATTTGTATTAAAACAGAGGAAAGTCTTGACACTGACTTCAATTTTCTTACGACACATAAAAGGTTTTTCATTTACATTTTCAAATATGACCGTGTAGTTTAAACAAATAGTCCCTAAAAAGGAAACAAAGCTACAAGAGCTATATTATGAAAACAGACACTCAATCTTGTATGTTTGCAGTTTCTCTCTGCTCCGTCTCTCACGCCTCTCTTTCTTCACCTTTTCTCTTGAGTCTTAAAAGCCGACTAACATTTGTAGACCAAAAGAACATTGAATCGGAACCTTCGTTGTACATTTGGTTCTCTTGGCT
Organism: Girardinichthys multiradiatus; assembly: GCF_021462225.1. Taxonomy (NCBI): domain Eukaryota; kingdom Metazoa; phylum Chordata; class Actinopteri; order Cyprinodontiformes; family Goodeidae; genus Girardinichthys; species Girardinichthys multiradiatus. The sequence continues at coordinate 22,718,212 of NC_061799.1, forward strand.
CACGTACCCTGATTTTCCGACATAATTAAACCTGAATGATAGTAAAAAAAAATGTCAAGGAGGGTTTAAACATACAAAACAAAATGAGCCTGGTAAGTACTCCTTTCACTAGTTTGGCTTTTTGTGAAAGATCCAAGCATTAATCAGCATATCCGTCCACCTTTGTATTACTTCAGTGTTTGAAGAGAGAACAAATCAAAATATGCTGCCTGTAATCTCTCTTTTCATTAATCAAGAGGAATGACCCACTGTGCTTGCTAAGTGTACATTGATTCCTGTAAGTATTTTGTTTTTAGCTTCAACCAAATCCCCTCATGGGACGGTGTTTGCCAAAAGACACAAGTAGGTGTGTCGGGGTTTCTATGCTGTGCTGATGCATCGCTTTGACAGATGGGGAGATCTGTCTGCTTGGATTTGGCAGGCTGTGGGTACACTTCTTCACTCATCACCTCGCACAGTGTGAGTGTCTGTAACTCAATGCCTCTAATCTGACGAACTGCTTGGAGGATTAGAGTGTGAGCGACTCTCAATAGGAGCAAGCAGTGGCTAGTTTTGTTTAAGTATGTTTATACGAGGATATACAAAGTTTCGATCAAGGAAATCTTCAACAGTAACAGCAACAATCAGTACAGACATGTCCTGGAAAAAGTGCGTAACACTACAATGTAAAACTTATACATAACATGTTCTTACTGTAAAATGTGTCGAGAACAACCTTAATGTTTTTCACACTCACACTGAGGCACAGGTTACTGAAACACAAGGCCTTGCAACCAATTGTAAAGTTTTTCAATTGGTTGCAAAATGGCATTTCCACATCTTAAGGTCTGAGTCTCGATTAATTTCTGCAATGCCAAAAACACAGAGTGAATATGGGAGCGATCAACCAAATATAGGGTTTCCCTAAGTGCTTTCCACCCCGATATGCAGGAAGAAAGAGCACACATAGAGAGACCTTACTGGTTGCTGCAGCTTCTTGCCTTGGACATGATCTGTTAAGTACCATATTCAGGTTTTCCTTTCATGAAACCTCAACTGTAAGGAGAGCAATGGAAATTTTCATTCATTCATCTTCTAAACCGCTTATTCCATAGTGGGTCACGGAGGAGCTGGTGCCTATCTCCAACAGTCTACGGGCGACCCAACGTTAGCCTGCCACCTTAGTAAACTCCACATGCAAGCGCCCTCAGCAGAAGAGAAGTGTGTGTCTATTAATGAATTTATAGCCGCAGATTTAGTTTCCTTTAGAAACAAACGATAAAGCCACTGGTGTTTTATATAAAATGTTATTAGAACTTTATAGCAGCTTTCTCAAACACAGTTAACCGCATGTTGAAGTAAAGAAAGTTACCTTGCAGAGACTCCTCCAGGTTGACATGCCACTGATGGAGTGGGCTGAACAGAACGCAATCACAATACTACTGTAGAAAACTTATCAATGTAGTTTGTGGTTAAGGCTAGGGGAATTTACAAACCGGAAAAGCCCTCAGAGTAATGAGTGCCTGAGAACGGTGCCTGCAGCCTGATCGCTCTCGTTTTACTTCTTTGGGGCTTGTAGCCTGTCATGGAATATGCAGGATTTGGAAATGCTGCCAGCCTTTTGGAAATATAAGAGTGAAAGTAAGGATTTCTATTGTCTAGGGCATGTGTGAGCAACATTTAGAAGCCAAGAATCAATTTTTCCCTTGCTTGTACTAAATACTTTGTCTATTTTGTGCAGGGCCATAAAATCTACATGAACCTCAAAAATGTTACTTTTAGACTTTAGAAAGTCAGTAATATTTGATCGAATGTAATGCTCAATTTTTATATACAATGAAAAGAGAAAAAAGCAATTAGCTTGCAGCCTAATGGCATAAAATTAACAAACAAATGTGTGTTATTTGGTGGTTTTAACTCAAAACAGATATTGCATGAAAACACCAAAACTGTGAAAATGTTACTTTTATATTAGAAATGACTGGTGAGTTCTATGCTATTTTTGGCCAATCATTCTAAGAACCACACTGAGGAGGACCTAAAGAGCCACATACAGCTTTAAAGCGACAAGTTGCAGACCAATTCTCTAGGAATACATAAGGAGACTGATACAGTAAGCATGTCCTCCTTGTGCATGTGTGGGTTCTCTCCAGGTACTCTGTCTTTCTCCCACAGTTAAAAAAAAAAGCATGTTAGGTGAACTGGTTTTTCAAAACTGCCATTGCTAGTGAGGCTGTACATGCATGGTTGTGTGTCTTTGTGTTGCCTTATGATGGACTGGAGATCTATCCAGGGTGTACCTTGACCCACACCCCTTACAACCCTGCAATGATAAATGTAAATAGAAAGTTTAGGGATGGCTGCTAAACACAATTTAAAGTATCAATTCTGTAAACGTTCTGTCTCCTTTAAAATAACACAGCATATTAAGCAACTGCCACCCTAAAAAACATGTTTTGTCCAACCTTCCAACTACATATAAATCACAAACAAAGCCAACTGATTGTGCAAGGAATCCACAGTTCTGCAATACACAAATGTCAAACAAATTTGTCATCATGTTTAGAGGAAGCCGGTCAGAGCCGTGGATTATACACCCCAACGTACCCAAACACAAATGTCCTACAGATGTGCACATCCACTGCATGAGACTGAATGGTGCACTGGGTAAACTGGCAGCACAGAGAATTGGAGTCTTTACCATGATCTCATATGTTTAAAGTGAATTGGATGAGGGGAGGCATGGTGGGATCAGCAGGCAGGATACAGAGCAGGGCCTAGAAATTAGAGTTGGGAGGTCATGGATAGCAACCCACCATGGGTTCGTGTGTGTGAATGTGAGTGTGTCTTTGAAAATTAAAAAAATTAAAAAAAAGGGGAAAATGAGGCACAGCCTTGGCTGCCAATCGGTGGAGAACCAGGCATGGATCAGTGGTAGCCATGCAGAACACCTCTTCACCTCTCTTAAACTTCCCCTCCAGTCTTCATCATTGTTCCCCTCCACCTCTGCAATTTTTTAAATAATTTGAGATCATATCCATGCAGGTTGCCTCCTTATGAACCAACTCAAGATTGGAAAAATTGGAAATTTAATAAAACATAGGTATGAAGTTTAAGGATTAACCCATCCGTTTTTATTTAGTTTGAAAATTTAGAGATCATGCAAAACAGTGATAGCTTAAATAACTATAATCTGGACATTATGTAATTATTGTGACAGGAGCAATTTATCATACAACAAAAGTTTCTGACAACAAACCCAGTAAACAGACCTTGATCTTCTGCTGAATGTGTCTGAGAGCATCAGCAGTGCCCATGTCTCCATCCTCCGGGACACAAACAACCTCCATTTTCATCTTTATGTCCCGCTTCATTTTAGGCTCTGTGCTCATCATCTTCTGGACGTCTTTGGTGGTGATTACTATAACCTCTAAAAAAACAGCCCACAGAAAACATGCATCTGTTAAATAAACATGAAGTCAAAAAGGGGGACAAGTCAAAGAAAATAAATATTTCTGCAAAAGGTACGCTGATCTTCTAATCAATCTCTGAGCTTTGAGGATAACAACAGAACTATATTACTTAATAAATCCAAAGAATGCAGAGTCTGACTGTTCTAATTAATATGAGTCGTCAACGTTAAACTGTTTCTACCGAGCATTTGCTCAAACTAGCTGTGTCAGGCCAGTAAAATCTAATTGCGAAGCTCTGGCTAGCAGGCAGCACATAGTAAACTTCTGGCCACACAGAGTGACTACTTATAGAGAACAACTTTCCTTTAGACTAATACTACAGGTAATGAACAGTCCAGTTTATTGTCAAGTCTGGAAAATAAAAAGTTTTCCTTAATCAAGCCAGTCTCGTGAACCTGTAGCAGTTAAAATGTCTGAACTCTGGACTGTAGGTCCAGACAGGAAAACACACCTGACTATGGCTCACGATGCGCAGACAAACTAATAAAGGTTTGGTTTCACCGCAGCGCTTTCAAAGTTTAGTTATGAAAATCTGCTTTTCCAACACCAGTTTGTGTTGAGAACAAAAACATGATCTTTTTGCAAAACTTAAGGCAAGCCCTAACATTTCAATATTTGATGTTTACTAACAAATGTGTCATAAAATCTATCTTTGGTTCTTTATTTCTTTAAGTAATGGCTACATATTGATATCTAATCTTCTCTTTATCTCTAGAAGGAATCTGATTTAATTGCATTTAAAACAACAAAAATATACCTAGTCTTCTTTTACTTTAAACAAAAGCTGAGAAAAATGTTAGGACACCCTACAACCTAATAGCTAGCGTTAACCTCTTTGCCTAAATACCTTAAGGAGAATTCTTGTAGCCATCAGTCTGAGGAATTTCTGGCCCACTCCTCCCTTTCTTCAGTGAGATGTTTGAAGGAGTCACTCCACAGGATCTCAAGGAGACCAAGATCTGGGCTTTGACTTATTCCAGGACTTTCAATTTCTTAATTCTCAGCCAGTCCATAAGGGATTTACTGTTGTTTTGGGTCATTGTCATGCTGCAGGGTCCAGTTCTGCTTCAGCTGTATTTATTTATTCCCATTTTTTTTCCTGAAGCACCTTCTGATGCACCATAGAATTTATGGTGGATTCTCTGATGGTGAGCTGGCCCGGTCTCTCTGCAACAAAGGATCTCTAAACCATGACACTTCTACCTCCATGTTTCACAGTTTGTTCTTTTTCTGGATTACAGTATTTGGTTTATGCCAAACATTTGCTTTGTTCTGGTGTCCAAGAAATTAAATTTTAGCCTCTTCTGTAAAGAGGCTAAAAGAACATGTTCTAAACAACATTATTAAAGAAGCCCTGGTCTTTGTCTACATTTTCTTTGTAAAACTGGCCTTTTTGTTTTTCTTTGAAAGCAAAGGCGTCCTCCTGGCACACCTCCCATGGAAGCTAAATTTGAGCAGTCTCTTTCTGACTGTAGAAGCATGCACCTAAAACAGTAGCAGGAGCCTGTTGTAGGTACTATCCATGATAATATTCTATGGTTTTTAGAAATGTTTTTTTTTTTTTTAGCAACTTTCAGTCTGCTCTTGAGGGGGTGAACTTGCTAGGACAGCCAGATCTGGGCATGTGTTTGAATGTCCTTCACTTGGACTCCTTTATGTTTCTTAGACCACTTTACATTGATTTCTAATTATCCCTAGATTTCCTTAAAGGCTTGTGAACTGCTGCAATCCTCTTGCTAAAAGGCCTGAGACAGCTATGTAGTTTCACCATGATGTTATCTTTCGCCTTAATAGTCAGGAACACACAATGCTGAATGTCTGAGGTATAAACAGGGCAAAGCCTCTACAAAAATTATAGGCAACATTCTCACTGTGTGCACCTGATGAAACCTAGGTGGGATTTTAGTCATTTTGGGTGGAAATAATTGCTTTACTTTACAAAACCATATTTTCTTTCTGTTTTCCCTTGCTAAATTAACAGAATATTTAAACATAGACATCCAAATGTCCAAACAAGTAAAACAAAACACACAGACTGACATACAGTGTCTTAACGTTTTTTGAAATGACCCCCGTTTGCAGCATTCTGGATTCTTTTTATTCAGAACATTTTATTTATCTAATAAATTGAATCTTCTAAGCAAATTTCTGTTATTTAATCAACCTTTCAACCAGAGATTTCAATTACCAGCTTAAACATAAGTTGAAACAAGGTAATTTTACTTCTTCACATTAAAAGACTGTAATGATGTGACTGTATGTCCTCTTCAAACCTTACTGATCAAACATGCCACACTGAAAATTAAACCACAACAAAATGACTAAAGTGGATAACATGGATTTCCTCTTTTAAAACAGCAACAGTAAAGCTAAACCTCAACATCGACACACAAGTTGAAGTCCTTATGTGTAAGTGAGAGGTAAAGTTATTTGCTTCAAGGTAAGTTTTTCCACTTTGTGCTCCAGACTTTTCATGTGGGCCACATAAACCAACATTTTGTTTCTTTACATTTTATATGGAAACCAAGAATGCGCTCCCTAGCTCCTGTCACAGAGACACTTAATCTCACTGAGAGGCACACAGCTCACCCAAAGCCTCTGACTTCAGGTTTGACACACAATGTGTGGGATTAGACACAGTTTACAAAACCGTATTTCACACAACTTAAACTAGATGTTAGATTTTTGCTAAAGGATGTAAGCTTTTGAGCCTGAAAAGTCACATTACACTTTTTAAGCAAGTTGAGGGTGGTTGAATATAGAAATAAAGTTATTTACAGTTTCAGGTATTAAACGGTGTATTAAACCAGGAGGGAATGGGTAGGGGGCACAGGTATGACCTTAGTTCTCACCTTCAAATCCCACTCTCTCAAGCAGGTTCAGGGGATACCACATCAGTGGTTTGTTGCCAACAGGTAGCATGGGTTTGGGAGTGTTGTATGTCAGATCCGTCATACGTGAGCCACCCCCGGCCGCCATTAGCACTGCCTGGAGCTCCATGTTGTCTGACAGGAAAGGCTAGAAGAAACAAATAAAAAAAGGAGAAAATGATTGACTGATGTGACACAGACATTTGTAGAGAAAACAAAGTACCTCATATGCCATCAACATGATTCATCAAAATGCGACAAAGGTATACCTTTCACATTTGAACCGATGCACGTTACCTGGGTAACGGTATTGGTACTCAATGGTACCAGTTTCCTGTACTTTTGTGAGTGTTTATGTGGTAATAAATGTTAATTCGTTTCATAATAAAATCCCCCAAAATTTTCCGTTTAACATATTTATTTCTCAATATATAAACTTTAATGAATATATGAAAACAACATCTCAGTTGTTTCATTTCTCTGTTCATGTTGCTGGCAGTAGACAACGCCTGCATCGCAAACAGACGCAGGTGGGCTAACGGTGCCTAATGCAGGAGTTGTAGCCATAGATCTCAGGCTGTCGAAAATTGTGCACTCTTCAGCCTTGAGAAAAATCTTGTGCTTAACCAGGTTCTTCTTCAGATTAGAAGTATTCCTGCCGCTGGTCTTGCACTTTGCCTCACAGGTATTACATTGCATTTTGAAAAGTGGAGCCATACTCTTGAGCACTTTCTATCAGCCATGCTTTGTTGACGGTACCAGCGGCTGCTGATGTCATTACGCTCTTGTGTGTGCAATTCTGTGTTCATGTCCAGCATGGAAAATCACCCACTCTTCCACCCCCTCAGTGTCACGATGATGCATTTGGGTACCGAAATATGGTACCGTTTGATTTTACGTGAATAGATACTCGGTAGTACTGACGGAATTTGGCCGGTACCTATAAAAGTACCAAATTCGGTACCCATTCCTACTCCAGAGTCACCATGGGACCCATAGCAGCCTCCCAGATTAATGCTCTCCTTGCCATGCATAACAGTAAAGGTGAATGGCCATTTCGAACAATGGATTGTTATATTTTAAAACAAGATAAATGCTCTGTCATATATATATATTTAAAGCTTTCCTTATCATTTTATATCCTTGATTTAAACATCTCCACAACTTTATCTGAGTAGTCAGGTGTGTTCCTTGGTCCTCTTGATTCTGTTTGTTGACTAATGTTCTCTAACAAACCTCTGAGGTCTCAATAGAACAGTTGTATATTGAGATTAAATTACAGACAAATGGCCAAGAGTCCAAAAGTGAAAACGTCAACCTTAAGTCAAATTAAATATGGATTCAGTTTGAAGTGTGCTAGTGAGAGCTCTCGGGCTCTGCACTCTCATGTACATTATCAAAACAATGACAACCATGTCCAATTTTTTGTTTTCATGATTGTTTAGAACAACAGAAACAAAATGTACTCCACACCCGGGTGGTAAAGAAATAATTCAAAGTTTCACTAAAAACCGAACAAATATCTACAGTTAAATTATATTTTAGAGACTTTAAATATACACGTAGATGCATTCTGCTTAGCACACAAAAAAAGGAAACATGATCATATATGGTTAAGGTTTGTAAATTGGAAGAGAATTGAGCATGAATGCTTTTATTAGAAGCTTCAGCCAGGAGATGGGTCAGTTACATTTAGAAAAGGTCATTCATATAATTTTGTGTGAGTAAAATAAACATTTACTGGCTCTTAATTTCAGCTTCTTAAAATATTCAGAATAGTTGCCTGAACTATGTGAAAAACGATTTGTGCAACAGTACATTAAAATCATCAATGCTGAAGACAGCATGAACAAACTATTTTAACGTTTCGTAACTTGCAGAGACGGTTCTATTAAACTTATCCGATGAGACTGCAAAGAATACTCTCTTTGTATATCTGCAACTTTCCCTCGAACATTTAAGTATTGCTTGGCATCAACACAGCAAACAGTGACGATTATGATTTCAACAGCAGCAACTGGTCTGTTGTGTTACTGATTAAACGAACCTAAAGCCATCAAAGAGGCTCTCAGAAGAAAATAAAACATTTAAAACCGACTAAATAAACTTTACCTACCTGTGCCAGTCTCCTGGACCCCCAGATAATCGGCTGTCTATGTATGACAGTGGTGGCAGAAGCATGTAAGTTTCTTGATGTCACTGTGGCAGTTAGCGCTTAGCTAACGGACATGCGCAACAGCACTGCTCTCGAGACAGTGTGAATGTAAGAAGTCACCTCTCTTCAAATCTAAATAATAGATTAACTGTGCTGACAAAAACTAAACTACGTCCTAAATTACTTTAGAACAAGTCTGTGAAACAAGCTAACTGATAGCATTGTATGATGACACATTGGAGCGTTCAGTAAAACAATGTCCGTAAGGAAACATATTCCCTCCGTATTGTGGTTCCTAGAGAAGAATTTATATTATATTTTAGATATACTGTCGTTGACACATTGTTTGCTGTAATTATAATAATATCGAAAATAAAAAAAAATGAAAATAATTAAGATAAAAATATCAGTATGTTTGTTTTATTATACATTTTATTCAGTAATATTACACTTTAACTCAAAAATACAACTTTCTTACAATAACTAGAGCATGAAAAATAAAATACGTAAACAAATTAAGTAAATTAAATAAAATTCCATTATTATTTTTTTTAATCAAAGTAATTTATTTATCACAGCTCAGCTAGGAAGTAATTTGATAAGAAAAAAAAAAAACCATCATCAGTGATCATGGCAATAACAATGATTTAGAGAGGGTGATGAATGGAAGACAGCATTGAAAACCTCGTTGGGGCATTTTGAATATTTGGTCATGCCTTTCAGTCTGACCAACACACCTGCATTGTTTCAGTCCCTGGTCAATGACGTCTTGAGAGATTTCATCAATGTGTTCGTGTTAGTGTATCTCGATAATATTCAAATTTTTTTTTAAAGATTTGGATCATACCATCCAGGTCAGAAAGGTCCTGCAGAGGCTGTTGGAGAATTGTCAATTCCTCAAAGCTGAAAAATGTTTCACCATCCACAATAACATTTCTGTCATACGTCAAGTCATGTTATATCTGCACCCATAAAAAGAACACTCAGCAAGCCCCAGCCGGTCTCCTCCAGCCACTTTCCATCCCCAGTCGACCCTGGTCCCATATTGCATTGGATTTTGTCACCAGTCTACCTCCTCATCACAAAACTGTCATACTCTCAGTAATTGATCGCTTCTCCAAGGCCTGTCACCTCATCGCTCTTCCAAGCTGCCACCTGCTGCCATCACCACTAAGATCCTCCTGAACCATGCCTTCAGAATTCATGGTCTCCCCATAGAAATCATTTCTGACCGAGGCCCACAGTTCATATCCCAGGTATGGAAAGATTTCTGTTTAATCTTTGGAGCTCAACCCAAACTTTCTTCTGGTTTTCATCCTCAGACCAACGGACAGAGTGAACAACTACATCAAGAAATGGAGAATACCCTGATATGCCTCTGCACCCATAATACTAGAACCTGGAGCGAGAATCTCATTTGGGCTGAATACGCCCATAACTCTCACATTTTCGTTGCCACTGGTCTGTCCCCGTTCGAGGCATCCCTTGGTTATCAACCATCACTCCTTCCATCTTCCAGCCCAGAACCTATTCTTCCATCCATCAGAAGCCACTTCAAGCAATTCAAGAGATCCTAAAACATCACCAAGACTGCATTACAACAATCATCTCTCACCTATAAACAACACGCAGACCTGAAGAGGAGACCGGCCCCCAACTATGTCCCATGTCAGGAGTTATGCCTCTCTTCTTAAAACTTCCTCTTGAAGGCCTACTCCCACAAACTTGCTCCAAGGTTCCTGGACCCCTTCAAAGTTGACCGAATCGTCAGTCCTTCCTCCATCCATCTCCAGCTTCCCTCACACCTCAGAGTCCATCCTGCTTTTCATGTCTCCCAAATTAAATCAATCCTACCCAGTCCTTTGTGCCCTCTGGCCAAACCCCCTCCACCGGTCCGGGACGTGATGGACACCCCATATATGATGTGCGAAGGATCGTGGCCTCCTGGTGTCGAGGCTGGGGAATGCTGTAGCTGGTCGACTGGGATGGCTACGGTCCTCAGGATCGCCAGTGGGTACCAGGGAGCTTCATTGTGCACCCAACCCTCATCGCAGATTTTGAAGCCTCGGCTCCGTCCACACCTGGAGGCGTCCATTGAGGGGGGTGATGTCAGGCCAGGGTGTGACAGAAAGGTGTGACAGCTGTACAGCTACACCACATCAAAAGCAATCACTGAGGAGACCTTGCAGCTGAGACCTTGGAGGAAGCGTCGGATTGTTTACTCTGCCGAGTGGTAATGAGACCTACAAACCCTGATCTGTGCTTGCCTTTGTGCTAACCTGCCTTTGCAAACCTCAGCTCTGTTCCTCCCTGAAGGTTGCTGACAATGAGACTCTGTTCTGGATAAATCCTCTGTGGTTCTGGCTTTACCTTGCTGGTTTTCAGCAAACCCGCCTCCTGCCGAATGGTAAATACTTCAGTGAATTTACCTCAGTCCAAGGACTGCTCTGGATCCACAAGATCAGACTCCAAGATCGCTCCTCACTTCACCTGCCCTACCTGTCCACCCTCCAACGCTATTCACCATCTGGAGGAATTTGCTTGCACAGCATGCTTGCCTGTCACCCTCAGTCTCCGTGGCTTACTCACTTCTTCCCAGAACCAACACACTCACCTACAAGTATGCCTGGAACTCTTACCTTTAACATTAAGAACCACCTGCCTGATAGTAACCGCTCTCTTATCCCTAATGAGCCGATCCCTGATACTGCCCAAAACACAATTTCAATAAACTTGTTTAAACCTTTTCTGTTTCTCTGGTGTGCTGCTCTAGAGTCTCCTGGTTCAGAATTCATCATGACAAAACCTACAAAGCCATGGCTTTCCACCTTGACTAACAGGCTGGGCAGAGAGAGATTTAATCAGAGAAGCAGGAAGGAGAGGTAGTCCTGGAAGAGCTGCAGAGATCCACAGCTAAGATTGGTGAATCTGTTGACAGAAAAACTAAGTTTGTCTGTCTACAAATCTGGCCTTTATATGGAAAGTCATGCCAATGCATGCAGGACTTGTGGAGGTCACCGCAAACATGCAAACATGCTGAGGAAGATTGTGACTGGGGCCAAGGTTTACCTCCCAGGAAGACAACAATCCTAAACATACAGCCACATTAAAATTGGTTTAAATTAAAATTGTTAGTACTAGATGCCTACATATTTCTTTACCTTCACAATAACACAGTATTTTATGTTAGTATTTTAGGTTTAACCCCAACAAATATGAATTGAAGTTTGTGGCTGTAACATGACAAAATGGGAAAAAGTTCAAGGGATATGAAAACTTTTGTAGGACACTGTATATTGAACTGGGAATAAGACTTGAGATGAGCTAAAGCAACCGGCGACCAGTCTATGAGTGTGCCCACCCTACAATTTGCGATGAATTAAATAATTAAAACAATTAAGTGATCAAAAATAATGTAACCACTCATGTTAATACTGCACTGAATTTACAATCAACAAATGAGTACTGCTGAAGAAACTTAAAGGATGACTAAAAAAACTATCACTCTCTGGGGGTTAGGATCTGCTAAACTATGGTGTAATTTGTTTTTACAAAGAGTCACAGGTAAACTGTTCAAAAGAGGTTAATCTGGCAAATGACTTTTGGGAGACATCATTTAAAATTAATCTGTAAGTAGATCATACTTTTTGAATGTAATTAAACTGACAAATATGCTTGTCATAACTGTGAGGTAGTGTCCTCTAATATGAAGTTTATTGTACTACAAAAGTAAGTGTTAGGAATTAGGGTTTTGATCTGGGAAAAGGTTTCCTATTTTATCTTGTAAGACTATAACTGTTTCTGAATTTTCAAAAACACAAATTTTCTCTTTTATACTGCAATCTATTCTTATGGATAACTTTGTTAAGTACACCTATTTCCTTGTTTGTAACACAAATAGCAAATCAGCCTATCATATGGTAGCAACACAATGCATTTAGGCATCTGGACGTCTAGAGGCCGACTTTCTGAAGTTGAAACTGAGCATCAAAATTTGGAATAAAGGGGAATCATATGACTTGTTGTTGCTGCCAAACAACTAACCCTGGATTGAGTTTTCAGAAATTGTTGAGGTACTGGGATTTTTGCACACAACTATCTCTCAGGTTGACAGAGAATATTATGTAAAAAATAAAATGTCCTGTGAGTGGCAGTTATAGTGATAAAAATACTTACTCGGAGGAAAACAGACAGACTGGTTCAAAATGATAGAAAGGGAACAGTATTTCAAATAAGAGATGGAAAACTGTTGCCTGATTAGAATTTATGTCAGATGCAACATGCCTTACAATTGACAGTGGTAGACTACACTGTAGCCACATCCGCCCTGGGGCAGCCTGACAGAAGTATGGCTGCAATACAATTGGTGGCAGCATCAGCAGGCAAGGCGGGTGAAGTGTCTTGCCCATGGATGCAACAACTAGATAGATGGACCAGGGGTTCAAACCAGCAACCCACCAGTTACAGGACAGACCCCATACCGCCTGAGCCACTGTCTGTCATATTGGGGTTTCTTGTTGGACCAATATGCGGGGAAGAACTCCTGAAGCTCGAAGTTTGCAGGTAAGAGGCGGATCCCAGACGCCCACAAAACAGAAACAAAACATACATCCAACCAGGGTGGGCGGAGGGGGCCTCGGAAGGAGGGCAAGAATTCAGGCGGCTGGCCTGGAGGCCTTTTCGGCAGATCCAGAGTTCAGGCGGCTGGCCCGGGCAGATCCGGCGATCAGCAGGCTGGCGACGTAGGAGTTGAGCAGGCCGGTGACGTAGGAGCCGATGATCTGACGGACCAGGAGAACCCGCGGTGGAGCTCAGAGTCGCAGTGCGGAGACCGCTGGGACCTTTGGCGAGGCTGTGGAGTTCTGCAGCGGAGCTGCCGAGACACAGCAGGCGGGGAGGGTGTGTCCTCTTCATCCAAGAACCTCTCCGGAACAGGACCAGAAACAGGATTGGGGTGTGGAGGCCGTTCATCCATGAACCCCTCCGGAACTGGATCAGGAACAGGATTAGGAGTCGGAAGCAGCAGGATGGCTGATCAGGAGCTAAACCATGAGCCGGAAAACAGTGTCGAGGCGGGTGGAGGAGGGAGCAGGAGATCTCCTCATAGACGCGACGATTTCATATAGGGCCCTTTGTCGCCCGGCCTCGATGGCATGGTGAATTCGAGGATCAAAAAATCCCCCCTCACCTCGAGCCAGTCTTGAAGGCTGCCAGCTATTTCCAGCCTTCTCCATGGTGAGCTGGGAGAGGTCACCAGGTGAGAAAATAATTTGACCAGAATCTCGCCCCTCTTGAATTCCCTCACCATTCCTCACGCTTGGTCCTGTTGGCTGGTTCCTTCTGTCATAATGCGGTTTCTTGTTGGACCAATATGCGAGGAAGAACTCCAGAAGCTCGAAGTTTGCAGGTAAGACGACACTTTATTACTCCCGGCAGGATCGGACATGGTAGCCAACGCACAAGATCGTGCATACACATAACATAAGGAACCAGCAGGAAACAACGGAAACAAACGGGCTTAAACACAAAACTGAACAGCGGGGGAACAATAACAAACGTGACAAGACAATCAGGGGAAAACACAGAACAGGTGAGGACTTGGGGTGCAGGGAGATGGAAAACAAAGGACTAGACCAGGTAATAGTACAAAAACACAAGCAGGTATGACACTGTCACTTCGTGCAGACCATAAAGCTGATACATAATCTCTAAGTTTAGTGTGTTTGAAATGAAAATAGTCTGTTTATTTAAAAAAAAATAATTCATTCATGTAAAATAAATAAATTTCAAATACATTTTACAGAAATCAGTCTAATTAATAACATGGACTTTCTTGTGGTACAGACAAGAGAAAAACTTAAACACATTGCTGAAATCACTTGTCAGCACCAGAGAAATAGGTGCCACCAGACATCTAGACACTGGAATTGGTCTAATCACAGAGTGAATAGAAATGGAGCCTAGAGATCTCCCGTGATTTCCTCTGCCTCCTCGGTCCTGCTGCTGCTGCATCTTGTAAATAATTCTCAGTTCACTGAAACAAGCCAGTTGGATTAGCTTGGATTGGATCATAAACATTTGCAGCACAGACCACCCAGGGAGAGTGTGGAGCCAAAGTGTATGTTTGCACGAGTCAGTGTGCATGCATGTGTGTATGTGTGGTTGAACCCTTGCTCCAGCTTTTAGATGTGGGCATTGCAACACATAGACACCTTAGTACACGTGCAGCGAGACATACAAGCATAGCAAGGATTGTATTTAGCCCTTGTTCATGGTCAGTGTTCTGTCAGATCCTTCTCTCTGCCATGAAAGCATAAATGATCTCCTCTTTAAATCACTGTCAAAAATGCAGACTTTGTTACAGTTAAAAGATTTAAATCTTTTACTACTCTGCTGTAACAGTGCACAGACACGAAAATGATGCTGCTGCAGCAGCCATGTTTCACTGTGGGTAAAATGTGTTTAGGGTCATGTGCAGTTTCAGGTTTCTGTCTAGTTGTCTTGCATGTAGGTCAAACAGTTCAAATATGGTCTCATCTGATCAGAGCACCTTCTTCCAAACTCTATTTAAAAATACCTTATTAATTCCAAAGGGAAATTTAATGTCGTCGTAACGCATGTTAAATGAGTTTTTATTACCAGAGTCGTTGTAGATGGTGATGGCTAATGATGATGGTGATGTGTCCCCTATATGGCTTGTGACAAACCTTACACTTGACTTCTTATGGCTTTCTTTTAGTAATGTTTTTCCTCTTGCAATTCCTCCAAAAAGGCCCACATTTTTGAGTGCACTGCTAATACAGGTCCTTCTCAAAAAATTAGCATATTGTGATAAAGTTCATTATTTTCCATAATGTCATGATGAAAATTTAACATTCATATATTTTAGATTCATTGCACGCTAACTGAAATATTTCAGGTCTTTTATTGTCTTAATACAGATGATTTTGGCATATAGCTCATGAAAACCCAAAATTCCTATCTCACAAAATTAGCATATCATTAAAAGGGTCTCTAAATGAGCTATGAACCTAATCATCTGAATCAACGAGTTAACTCTAAACACCTGCAAAAGATTCCTGAGGCCTTTAAAACTCCCAGCCTGGTTCATCACTCAAAACCCCAATCATGGGTAAGACTGCCGATGTGACTGCTGTCCAGAAGGCCACTATTGACACCCTCAAGCAAGAGGGTAAGACACAGAAAGAAATTTCTGAACAAATAGGCTGTTCCTAGAGTGCTGTATCAAGGCACCTCAGTGGGAAGTCTGTGGGAAGGAAAAAGTGTGGCAGAAAACGCTGCACAACGAGAAGAGGTGACCGGACCCTGAGGAAAATTGTGGAGAAGGGCCGATTCCAGACCTTGGGGGACCTGCGGAAGCAGTGGACTGAGTCTGGAGTAGAAACATCCATAGCCACCGTGCACAGGCGTGTGCAGGAAATGGGCTACAGGTGCCGCATTCCCCAGACCTGGGCTACAGAGAAGCAGCACTGGACTGTTGCTCAGTGGTCCAAAGTACTTTTTTCGGATGAAAGCAAATTCTGCATGTCATTCGGAAATCAAGGTGCCAGAGTCTGGAGGAAGACTGGGGAGAAGGAAATGCCAAAATGCCAGAAGTCCAGTGTCAAGTACCCACAGTCAGTGATGGTCTGGGGTGCCGTTTCAGCTGCTGGTGTTGGTCCACTGTGTTTTATCAAGGGCAGGGTCAATGCAACTAGCTATCAGATTTTGGACCACTTCATGCTTCCATCTGCTGAAAAGCTTTATGGAGATGAAGATTTCATTTTTCAGCACGACCTGGCACCTGCTCACAGTGCCAAAACCACTGGTAAATGGTTTACTGACCATGGTATCACTGTGCTCAATTGGCCTGCCAACTCTCCTGACCTGAACCCCATAGAGAATCTGTGGGATATTGTGAAGAGAACATTGAGAGACTCAAGACCCAACACTCTGGATGAGCTAAAGGCCGCTATCGAAGCATCCTGGGCCTCCATAAGACCTCAGCAGTGCCACAGGCTGATTGCCTCCATGCCACGCCACATTGAAGCAGTCATTTCTGCAAAAGGATTCCCGACCAAGTATTGAGTGCATAACTGTACATGATTATTTGAAGGTTGACGTTTTTTGTATTAAAAACACTTTTCTTTTATTGGTCGGATGAAATATGCTAAATTTGTGAGATAGGAATTTTGGGTTTTCATGAGCTGTATGCCAAAATCATCCGTATTAAGACAATAAAAGACCTGAAATATTTCAGTTAGTGTGCAATGAATCTAAAATATATGAATATTAAATTTTCATCATTACATTATAGAAAATAATGAACTTTATCACAATATGCTAATTTTTTGAGAAGGACCTGTAGTTCTCCTACCTGAGCTGTAGATCCCTGCACCTCTTTCAGAGATACCATGACCCTCTTTTCTGCTTAATCCTCTACATACTTGGCCTGTCAGTTTAGGTGGACAGCCATATCTTGATAGATTTGTAGTTATGCTATATTCTTTTCATTTTGTAATGATGAATTAAACAGTGTGCGATGGGATGTTCAAAGCTTGGGATATTGTTTTATAGCCTAACCCATGCACTTCCTTGTGTTGGTCTATCACCAAGGGGTATAAATCTTCTCTTCTGCAAGGAACTGTATATAAAGACTGCACTACAGAAAGATAATTACATGGTATTTTTTTTTTTCCTTTCAGGACCATGCATGGGGAGGCATAAAAAAAGGAAACATTGAGCAAGAGAAGACAGAGTTTGACCACATGTTTCACCCCCAGCAAGCTCTCTGTGTGTCCTTTCTTGGTCAGATTCTGTTTGACAGACTGTCTGGGAGGTCCCTGAACCACACAAGCCAAACATGCTCAGTCTTGCTAAGCACACAACATTTAAGCATAGTGTAACTATTTTTGCAACTTTATTACCTGTGTCTTCAGTATACATCAAGTATGTAGAAAGACATGGGATGGTTAAAAAACACACCATCAACCCAAAGTATTATCACATGGTCATAAATTCACATTTTAAACATAGTTCCACAAAACAGAAATGTTTTTTTCATGCTCTCTAAAACCGAGAAACTCTGTTTCCTAATTGGCTAATTCTCCTAATAGGCTCAACGACACAATTCCAAGATGCTTTGGTAAATTTCATAGACATGCAATGACTTAGCTGCTTTATTTACATAAACCCATCCCATTTAATGCACAACAAGCTTAAATTATACCCCTGTTTGATCTCTATCTGGTGGCCCACATGTGTAGAAATACTTTCCTTCCCTTTTGAATAACACATTGTATATACAGATAAACACACACACACCCATGCCTGCACATACACACCGAAAAATCTTCTTTTCAACCGCGATAAATGTTTACAGCATTCCAAACATTTTGTGTGCAAGACGGTATGTGTGGTCCTGTCTGCACCTAGCATGTGGTTTGAGGTTAAGGTGTTTTTCTGCTGGCGTGTGAGCATGTCGGTGTCCATGCTGTCTCTCCATGTGGGAGTGCATGTGTGTGAATTTATCTGTTTGCTGCTGAAGGTTTTCTGAATAAAAGAGCAGGACCAAGAAAACAAAAGAAATGTCAGTATCTCAGGGGTAATTACATATATCCTGAAAATTACTAAACATTCTAGATTTGGCAATTAACTCTGTTGCCATAAAACCAAAAGACTGAGGAGCTGCTTTGAATTCGACATTAAGCTAGCTGTAACAAAAGGTACTAAGTTACAAAATACTGATAAAATGTATTAGTAAGTAATGAAGATTATCAATTTGGAAATATTATTTATCTCTTCCTGTTTAGTAGATGCAAAAAAATGTCAGAAACCCTCCACACATCACCTTGTGCTATGTGCTTCATCCCATGATATCACTGTTCATACATGGTAGAGGTTAGAGATTTTGACACTTAATTCATAATTGTGAAAAAAACAAATCCTCGCCCAAACTCAGCAACATTTTATATATGTGTTTGTTTTAGATATTTTTGTTCATTTATATCTGTTTTGTGGTGTAATATGTGTGACAACACCTTTTAGGCAGCCCTAGGGTTTCATTTAACTGGGACACAGCTTTTCAAATAATAATGACTTCCTCTGTGATTTGCTGGTTTCCCAAAGCTCTAGAAATACATCTGAATCTGTTTTTTCAGACTGATAGATGTCAGTTACTTTGTTTTTCAACTGTTCTTGAATTTCTCTAGATCTGGGCATGATGTGTTGCTTTTTCAAAATCTTTTAGTCTGTTTCATGTTGTCAGACCGGTTCTGTTGAAGTGTTTTCTTGATCTACTTGTCTGGCAGTAAGCAGACCACGCACTGGCTAGTGAACTTGAAATAAGCCTAACTACAGTTAATAAATGATTCATATTCGTCTTTCTTATAGAGGTAAAATGGTTAAGACAGCCTTTTTCCATTACTTTAAAATTGCTCTTTATATTTACTCAGGTTATCTTTGTGTGTGACAAGAAAATCATCAACAGAGAGGGGGCATATAATTGTAGCTATATTCAGTTAGATTTATGTGACATATTTCATTAACACGAGGATCTATCAAATTCACATTTGCCATTAATTTAGAACACAAATAATACGTTTTGACAAAATTATACATTTCCGGATGCAAGTTTCTGCCACTGTAAGTTATGAATATTATACACCTTATGTTAAAGCACCATTTTACAACACTGTAACATATTGTGTCTTACTTTAAACAAAATAATCTCATCACATAATTGTGACGTTTGGTCATAAAACTGTCATTATTCAGAAATGCCTGCAGCAATGTGTAATTCCAAGTGCAAAACTTAATACTAAGAATTTAAAAGAAAATTTAAAAGAAGCAGCTTAATGATAGCCTTCTCACATCCAAGATATCCTTTACTGCAGTCTGCTTACATTGTGGAGTTTTTTGAACTCTTCAGTGTTTCTTCAGGCTCTCTGCCAGGTTCCTCAAGTCAAACATGAGGTGAAAAGAGTTCAGCATGACCTATATGCATCCATTTTCTACACTCAACTCACATTTCTCCTGTTCAAGATCAGGACAGGGGTGGAGGTGTCCCAGCGTTCACTGGGCGAGAGGCGGGTTACACCCTTCACAGGTCTCCAGTCCATCACAGGGTTCAACATGTACTATAGGTGTGAATTTTATTTTAATTTATTCTTAGTGCATGCTTTATCCTGTAATGGACTGACAATATGTCCAGAGTGAAATATGTTATCACACACATGGGTGATGATATTTAACATTGGTTAACAAAGAGACTGAAGCAAGAACGTGATTTAGAAACTATATATCTCATATCATTGTTATTGGTATAAAATAATTACAAACAATAGTAACCCAACCTCATAACCTCTAAAACTCTTCTGTAAAAAAATAGATAAATAGCCAATCACCGTACTCCGAAAGTTTACAAATATTTGTTCCATCAGGCACTATAAAATAACAGTTGTTTGCATTTAGACACAATGATACAAGTCAACTGAGAAAGAAAAGCACATATATGTGGAGATTTCTAGGAATACAAAGTACCACACACATACATACAGAGTCAAGGCAGCTGAGTGATGATCCTATGGTTACCTGTTTTAAACATCTATTTGCTTTATTTACTTTGGTAACCAACTAAAAAACAACCTGAGGCTGTCATAGTATGTCATGACTTGACAGTTCTGTTTGTCCCAAATGTACAAACACACCAAGAGCTGGTAAATATGGTTAAGATCTCTTTAAGAAGTTTGTGATTTTAACAACAGACTGTGAAGGGATTAGTGCAGCTCAAAGAATGGTTCATATGTCTTAATAGTATGGTTTTAATATTATCTGGGATTTGCTACTTATCAAGCAGTTGATAGACTGCCAGACACCTTGGTTGTGAGATGTTAGTGATTCAGATACTTGATAAGGACTCTGATCTCTATTAATGTTATCATTGATAATTAGCAAACATTTTGGGGAAAACCTGGTCTGATCCAGAGAGACGGCACTTTGGATGGAGCAGCTCCTCTTTCTACGAATCTGGCCGAATATATTAGTTTTCCAAAACTCTGACAACCCAGGGTTCAGACCAGGAAGCAGGGACGTAGTTTAACACTCCTCTCTGCAGCTTCTGTACTGCTACCCACCCATTACCCTATTAAGACAGTGTCTCGCCCACGGCCAAAACTGAATAGATAAAAAAAAAATCTAAAAGGAGGAAATCATGAAAATCTCATAAAAATAAACACAACTCAGACTAAAAAGAAAAATACAACAATTAAATGTGGCTTACTGAACATAAGATCTCTCTCTTCAAAGACTTTGCTAGTTAGTAACCTGATTTGTGACAATCAGATTGATGTATTTTGCCTCACAGAAACTTGGATGCATCAAGAGGATTATGTTACTATAAATGAGTCAACTCCTGCTAATTATTTAAATTTTCACATTCCTCAAATTACTGGGTGAGGAGGAGGAGTAGCAACCATCTTTCAGTCCGATTTATTGATTAGCCCCAGACCAATCAATAGCTACAACTCTTTTGAATATTTAAAGCACTAAAACCACTTCTGTTTGTTGTCTTGTACCGTCCACCAGGCCCTTACTCTAAAGTTTTCCAACCTTTTATCTGATTTAGTGTTAAATACAGATAAGGTTATTTTAGTGGGGGATTTTAACATTCATGTTGACATTGAAAGTGATAGCCTAAATATAGGCTTTAATGCTATCATAGACTCAATTGGCTTTGCTCAAAACATTAACAAATCTACCCACCTTTGTCTTCATTCTCTGGACCTTGTGCTGACATATGGCATTGAGTGTAAAGACATAACAATATTTTCTCATAACCCTGTCCTGTCTGACCATTTCTTAATAACCTTTGAGTTTAATTTAACCGAGTACTCCACACCTGAAATTTTTTTTTATTATAGTTGGTCATTATCAGAAAATGCTGTAGCAACCATTAAAGAATCTGTTCCACTTTTCATTTCCTCATCACAGAAATACACAGTGGAGGGCAATAATTTTGTTTCTTCCCCTTCACAAATTGATTCTCTTGTTCATAGTGTTACTTCATCATTGCGTGATGCATTAGAGAATGCAGCCCCCTTGAAAAAGAAGGTAATTATTCATAGGAGGCTAGCTCCCTGGTTTAATTCAGAGCTGCATACTTTAAAGCACAATGTTAGAAATTGGAGAGAAAATGGCGCTCTACACACCAAGAGGATTCCTACTTAATCTGGAAAAATAGCCTATTGTTGTATAAAAAGACACTTCGCCAAGCCAGAACAGCTTATTTCTCATTATTAATAGAAGAGAACAAGAATAATCCTAGGTTTCTCTTTAGTACAGTTGCTAAACTTACACAGAGTCATAGCTCTGTTGAGCCATCCATTCCCTTAGCTCTCAGCAGTCATGACTTTATGGGATTCTTATTAAATAAAATTGATTCCATTAAATGGACTGAATTTATATAGCGCCTCTCCAGTCATACAGACCACTCAAAGCGCCTTAGACTAGAGCCACATTCACCCAATCACACTCACTAACGCTCACACATTCATACACCGATACGCAGATCGGTAGGCAACTTGAGGTTAAGTGCCTTGCCCAGGGGCACATCGACATATGGCAGGACTACTCTTCCTACTGAGCCACAGTCGCCTCTTATGAAATCTTTGACATACTCCTGAAGATGATTACTTCATCCTCAGCAAGTGAGAAGTGAAAATTGGAAGTAACTGTAGAACCTGATCTGTGTTTGGACTGTTTTGATCCTGTGGAGCTTCCTAAGTTATCAGAAATATTAGCTTCATCTAAACCTTCAACTTGTATGTTAGACCCAATCCCAACCAAATTATTTAAGGAAGTGTTCCCTCTGATTACCAGCCCCATTTTAGATATGATTAATGTATCCATAGTAAATGGATATGTACCACAAGCTTTTAAGGTAGCTGTAATTAAAACTTTACTTTGGAAACATTTCGCTTGATCGAGATGACTAGAAAAATTACAGACCTATATCCAATCTTCCATTCTAAAGTTCTTGAGAAAATTGTTGCTAATCAAATGTGTGAGCATTTATACAGCAATGACCTGTTTGAAGAGTTTCAGTCAGGTTTCAGAGCCCATCATAGCACTGAAACAGCTCTGCTGAAAGTCACTAATGATATTCTTATGGCCTCAGATAATGGACTTGTGTCTGTACTTGTCCTGTTAGATCTCAGTGCTGCATTTGATACAGTCGATCACAATATTCTCTTAGAAAGGCTGGAATATGCTGTAGGGATCGGGGGAACAACACTAGGCTGGTTTAAATCTTATTTGTCTGACAGATTCCAGTTTGTTCATGTAAATGATAAATCGTCTTTAAACTCCAGGGTTAATTGTGGAGTACCACAGGGTTCAGTACTTGGGCCAATTCTCTTTAATATATATATATATATATATGCTTCCAATAGGTAATATTATCAGGCAGCATAGGATAGATTTTCACTGTTACGCTGATGATACTCATCTTTACTTATCCATAAATCCTGATGAGCCTAACCAGTTAGATAGACTACAAGCATGTCTTGAAGACATAAAAACTTGGATGACTGCTTCTAAATTCAGACAAGACAGAAGTTGTCGTCTTTGGACAGGAGTCTTTAAAAAAGAAAATGCTAAGTCAATCACTCAATCTGGATGGCATTAAATTGACTTTCGGTAATAAAATAAAAAACCTTGGTGTTATTTTTGACCAGGACAGGTAATTAAATCCCATATTAAACAGGTTTCTAGGATTTTCTTCTGCCAAAATTGCCAAAATTAGAAATATCCTATCCAGGAGTGACGCTGAAAACTAGTCCATGCATTTGTTACTTCAAGGCTGGACTATTGTAATTCTTTACTATCAGGATGTCCACAAAATGCAGTTAAAAGCCTTCAGTTGATTCAAAATGCTCCAGTAAGAGTTCTGATGAAAATTAAAAGGAGAGATCATATTTCTCCTATTTTAGCTTCCCTTCATTGGCTCCCTGATAAATCC
The DNA here is from genome assembly GCF_021462225.1 of Girardinichthys multiradiatus. Taxonomy (NCBI): domain Eukaryota; kingdom Metazoa; phylum Chordata; class Actinopteri; order Cyprinodontiformes; family Goodeidae; genus Girardinichthys; species Girardinichthys multiradiatus. The sequence goes on from NC_061799.1 coordinate 22,741,708, forward strand.
AGAATAGAATTTTAAATTCTCCTCCTCACATACAAAACCCTTAATGATCTAGCTCCATCATACATCAGAGATCTGATTGTTCCATATGTTCCTAACAGAGCACTTCGATCTCAGACTGCAGGTTTACTGGTGGTTCCTAGAGTCTCTAGAAGTAGAATGGGAGGCAGATCCTTTAGTTATCAGGCTTCTCTCCTGTGGAACCAGCTGCCAGTTTTAAGTCTGTGAGGCAGACACCCTGTCTACTTTTAAGGCTAGGCTTAAAACTTTCCTTTTTGATAAAGCTTATAGTTAGAGTGGCTTAGGTTATCCTGAGCTATCTCTGTAGTTATGCTGCTATAGGCTTAGGCTGCTGGAGGACATAATGACCACTTTCACTCTCGCTACACTACTCTCCAATTTTGCATTATTTGCTGTTATTCCAGCTTTTAACTTTATGTTCTCTCTCTTTTCTCTTCCTAGAAGCTACACCTGGCCTGACTCTGCGTTTACCCGTGGCACCTTTCTGGAGGGGGGCATCGTCCAAGCTTCTGCTGGCAACAACTTATTGCTCACCCTCTACCGATGATGCCCTGTCTTTCAGTGTTTAACACTTTCTCTCTCCTAGACATAGCAATTGACTGAGCTTTTACTGTAACTAATGTTGGGACCCACAGTTATGGATTGCAACATTAAAATCCGGTACAAACTTTTCTGGAACTTTCTAAATAAAGTGCATGTAACCTACTTCCGGCACAGCCAAGCAAACAGTGGACTTCCCATGATGCCACTGCCCGTATAAAATCCCCACTTCTCCCACAAGTCGCTCTCTTCCACGACGGTGACGACCGTGACGGGGAGGGACAGCGCGCTAATGTCTCTTTGCTGGCAAACAGACGTAACTCTTCAACTGGATCCGAGAGTGTCACACGATCATCGATCATATGCACTGAGTTAAGTACTGATGAATTACTGTTGAAAGCCGCATCACCGTGGTTACGGTAACGTGCAGTTTGGTGGCAAGACAGAACGAGCCACTCCCCACAGCTAAGCAGGTTAGCTGTAGCTAACCGTTTGTTGATTGTGGAGGTTTCTTCAAACTTCGCCGCCCTGGAAAGCTTTTCCTCAACACGGTTCAGAGGTTAGGTTTGGGCAGAGAGATTTTGGATGAAATGATCTAAACGTTTTTCATTTTATGAAGTTTGGTTTTGTTTGTGTGAAACTCAGCTATCTTGGTGCTAGCAGGCTATCTGCAGCACACGTGCTCAGTTTTGTGTTCTGTGTTTGTGTGTTTTTAAAGTTAAGACAAACTTTTTTAAGCGGTGATTTTAACACAGAAGATTGATCCTAACGCGCAGTCTGCGCTTATGCATTTTAACCATTTTATTGACGGTATTTTTAAAGGTGTGTGTTTGATTCTGGTGCTAAGCTATCAGCTTCTTTTGTTAGCTTTAACTGCTAACAGCTAAGAACATGTGATTGCCTGTTAAAAATATTTACCCAGAAAGGTTGTTAGTTTTCAATCCAGTAAATAATAGTTCCCTAAACATTCTTTTACTAAACTTGATAACTAAGTAAACATCATTAAGCCCCATTTCTCCAGAAAGATTTGGCTCTTTTCCAAAATATTTCCTTAAATATTTTACCATTTCCTTAATATTTATTTTAATAAACAAAGGCAGCTAATGAGACACCGTTAAGAATTAGTCATCCAGAAGGTTGGTTTTATTCAGCAGATCATTCTTTAAAACATTATTTTATTAAAATAATATTTTATCTGATCTTGCATTGTGAATGGTTGTCTAAGTTAGTTCCAAGACTAACTTAACTTCACTTCCAGATTCTTCAAGATAATACTTGGTTCTCAAACATAAACATTGCATAGTAATGTTGCACCACTCTTTTGGTCATTTTCAATCATCTTTAATCAACTTGTTTATATTGTACATAACCCATTAGTCTTTTTTATTCTCTAATTCTGCTTAGTAGTTTAGTTGGATTGTTGTAGCACAGTGAAGATTTTGTTGATTGAAATATGTTTGACTTTGAGTTGACTTATTTTTGTTAATAAATTCTTGTGTTTTAAGAAATTGTGTGAATTCATTCCATGTGTGTGCAGAGTTTTGTTGTTCAATAATGTCAGAGCTTGGCTCACCATTTTCTATGTTGTCCTAATACCACCGCCTTACTGGGCTGGTATTCACAGAATAACCCTTAACAGACCGAAATATTATTTGATAAAATATTAATATTAAATATTAAATAATATTTTCAGATTCATAGTCACAATACTAATTATGTGTGCTCTCTTTCAGACTCTAACTTTGAAAACTGGCTCAGAGTTTATCTGTTCTCTTTTTCTAGATAAAACGACTAAAGGAGCTACATCCAATAACATTTACTTTTCCTTCCCATAGAAAGTACTTCTGGATCAGTGCTTCTGTGTTCTTTTTGTGTCTCTGCTCTGTTCTCTCAAACCCCCAGTCGGTCGTGGCAGATGGCTGCTCACACTGAGCCTGGTTCTGCTGGAGGTTTCTTCCTGTTAAAAGGGAGTTTTTCCTCTCCACTGTCGCTACATGCATGCTCAGTATGAAGGATTGCTGCAAAGTCAACGCCAGTGACTGTCCACAGTCTCTACATGCTCATCCAGGAGGAGTGAATGCTGCAAGTCTCTGACTCAATGCAATCTGCTGGGTTTCGTTAGTTAGAAAAACGTTTTATCCAATTTGAATAAATAACTGAATCTGACTGCACTGTTCAATGGTTAGGATTAATTGGAATGTATGTACCTGACTGTTGTGAAGTGCCTTGAGACGACATGTGTTGTGAATTGGCGCTATATACATAAACTGAATTGAATTGAATGTTTGACAGGTATTGGGGAGTTAGGACAGGTAAGACTAAAGAAAAGGACCAGGAGTAAATTCTTGTTCATATAAGTAGGCTTCCAGGTAATGTAATGATAGCTTGGTCTGACTTGGAAAAGGCTTGATGGTCCAAGCTTTACACCAGTGGAGGATTGAGGTAAGATCCAAGTAGGTAATTCTGGGGCTCACAGTCAGTAACATTAATCCACAGAGAGCACAATGGAAGGAGAGCTTAACTACAGAGGTCTGGTTGGACAATCAGGCAAGCTGTGAGAGTCCTGCTGGTCTTTTTCAGCCATGGATTGATGAGATAACAGATCAGGTGAGACTGCAGCACAAAAGCAGAGGCCCCACATCTCAGGGGAAGAGGAAGTTTATATCGGTCATATATCATTTTTGTAATTCATCATTGTGTGGATTCACTGAAGAGTTGGAAACATTCCTCAGAAATAATCATTTAGTTGCCACAGATTTGGGCAATTAGGTCCTCTTTCCCCTTTTTTTCCTGATGCTCGGTTTGAACTTCATGTCACAATCTTGAGGTGTTTGGGTTTTGATTTTCTTTTGTGTATTTTGATAATCTCCTTGTTATATTCATTTCTCTGTGTTCATTGTTGTTATGTTTCTTCCTATTAGTTCATTTTGTATGTGCTTAACTTCCAAGTCTATTTTTGTGTTATTTGTACTTTAAGTGATTTTCTTTTAGATATATTTCTTGGGTCTCTTTCTATCTCTGTTCAGGTCTTTCTTAATTAATTAGCCTCCCTCCCACAGCCTCTCTGCCTGCCTTCTGTCTCAGCTGTTCCTCGTTATCCCCTGATTACTCACACACCTGCATACTGTGTCATTCACCACACTTCCCTCAGTATATAAACACACAGGTTCTCATGTTTTTCACTAAATTCTTCTTTTGCTTTCATTTCGATACCTGTTTCTTCTCAATTGTTTTTGGCTTCTGTAATCTGTTTCCATGCTCGTGAGTTTTCCGTTTTGCTGCCCATGTTCCATGTCCTGTTCACTTTGTGTCATGCTGTACGTTTTTGCCTTTTTGTTTATATTAAATCTTTTATCTTTATGCTGCTTTCAAGTTCCAGTCTACGCTTTGGTCCAGCTCACAAACCTCAAATTCTGACACTTGACATCATTTTCACCACATCTTCACTGCTAGACAAAGGTTTGGACACACCTTTGTCATTTAGTGACTTTTCTTTATTTTTCTTACGTTCTACATTTCAGTGAAGAATAGTGAAGACATCAAAACTATGAAACAAAAGTATATCGAACTACGTAGCAAACAAAAAATTGAGATATAACTTAAATAAATCTTTTTTATTTTAGATTCTTCAAAATAGTCCCCATTTGGTTTGATTACTACTTTGCACACTCTTGACATCCTCTCAATGAACTTAATGGTGTAGTCACCTGAAATGGTTTTCCAACAGTCAGTGTTCCTAGATGTAGGAAACAATAAAGACAAACCATTATAGAATAAGGTGTGTACAGACTTTTTTTCTAGTAGTGTATATTTCTAAATACAGTGAGATGTTGCTATGCAACAGGTAACTACCATAGTAGCTAGTGAGTATAATGTACCTGCAGATCTTTTTTTTTTATCATATTGCACAATACGTTTTTTATTTAGTCTATCTTTCCTCTCTCCATTCTTCTTTTGGTGATGAAGCCTTTTTCCTATCTCCATATTTAAAGGGACACAAATGAGTTGTAGTAATGCCCTGAGCTTGTACTGTGAAAGATGTGCCAAGAAAGAAGCATCAATCATCTAGTGAATCAGCACCACCTGCTGGTCAAATCTATGTATTACTATTGACTTAGTAAATAAATGGATGACAATTTATTTGAATCGAAAAAAGTTGATTATCAATGCAATTCTCGCTTCATGGTCATTGTAAAACTTTTTAATAGCACATTAATAATTGTGCTCAACTACATAGCAGATTTTTTCCCAAGCATTTTCTTGAGTTTAGAAACTGCTCAGTGCTAAGGTCAATAAGAATTTAGTTTCGTACGTTTACTGTTCATTCATTGCAGCCAATTGCAACCTAAACTGATATGTTCCAGTTTTGTGACTGGACACCTAGTAATGTCCCATTTGGCATGAAAGTTTCAGTTTGATGATTAAAAATGTTTGTCTTTTGCTCTGAAGGTGGATACTTGACATGTTGCACTATTGTCACAGTCGAGCCTTGCTTCATGGGTGGATGTTACTGTGTCACCCACAGTGAAGAGGGAAACTACAGACACAGATGCTCATGCACAGATAAACACAAACCATACACACCACCATATCTACAGACAGGCTTGGCAAGGCTAAGGCGTTGCAATTGCTCACTGCATTGTGAATCCCCCTTAACCTCCCTCCCTTTGCCACTTTTTTTCCTCACACCACCACAGTCACTGCCTGGATCCCAACTAACCAGACCCCCACTCTTTTCTCCTGGTTGCCACGGAAATGGCTAACAAAGCCATCATTTTACCAATTTCCTCAGAGACAGGTGCTGGCACAATGACTGTTTCCTCGGCGGCTGAAAGGGGAAGGGGCAAGAGGGGTCCATGGGAACTCCAGGCGGACACTCTGAGGCCCGTCCAAGTGTCCTCCTCCCCGGGCCTGGCCGAGAAAAGAAGGCTAATTTGTTGTCCCTGTTTTCCCAGGGAGGGGAGAGGTAGGAGGGGGAGTGGGGTAACGCAGCTGGGGGTGGAGGGAGGGCAAGTGGGCAGAAGGAAAATGAGGCAGAGGGAGAGACAGAGCAAATGCAAAGACTTGTCTACTAGTTTTCAAAACAGACCGCCTAATATTAGCTTTCTTACACTTCTCTCTGCCAGTGGGTGGAAAGGTCATTCTTTTCTCCCCTTATTCCTGCATCTCATCTCACTTCTCTCATTCTGCTGCCTGAACTCTCTGGGCCTGGAAACAATAACAAGCCATTGCATCCTGACAGAGAGATGTTTCAATTTAGCTTTCAGCATGCATCCACTTCCTTCTTTTTGTGGTTCTTTGTGTGTGCTGGTTACAGGATTAAAATGAGACTGATAAACTAACCACTGAAATGGATAGTTTATTGTTTTGTTTGAGATCACTTCAATGAAATTGAATTCTCTCTAGTACCCATTATTCAATAACAGATTATTTGTTTAATGAGCTTGCATATAACCGTTTAAACAGATGAACATGGGATCGTCAGACATCTGGAAATTTTACCCAATGATGAACTGGACCTGCGGAGGTCCAAAATTGTCTTCCTGATATCTTGGGTGATTCATTTAGATTTTTCCATGATGCCTTACAAGTAAGTAGTGTGTTTGTTGTGTATATATAATAATATACACCAGTCAAAAGCTTTAGAACGCCTTTCTTATTTAATGGTTTTCTTTATGTTTGTGACTATTTACGTTGTGTGTAGATTCTCACTAAAGGCATCTAAACAGTGAATGAACACATATGGAATTATGTAGCGAACAAAAAATTGTAAGAGAACTTTAAATATGTTATATTTTAGATCCTTAAAGTAGCCGCCCTTTACTGTGATGACTGAAATATTAACCTTTGGCCATCTCTCAATGAACGTCTGCGAAGTCTTTCAAGACTCTTTGGAAAACCATTTCAGGTGACCACCTCATGAAGCTCATGGAGAGAATACTAAAAGAGCAAAGCAGTGATCAAACCAAAGGGTGGCTATTTTGAATAATCTAAAATATAGAAATGTTTAGAGTTATTCTACACTTTTTGTTTACTACATTATTCCATGTGTGTCATTCACAGTTTTGTTGCCTTTGGTGAGTCAAGAGACAGTTTAATTAGTCATGAAAATAAAGAGTAAGTGTGAGAAAGTGTATCTAAAACGTTTGACCGGTCGTGTGTATATAGTTTTATAGAATATAAAAAAAGTTATTGCAAGTGTAAAATATCGTCCATCTGAAAAAGCCACGGCAACTGTATCAAGTGAAACAATCCTTCCAGAACATGCAGCAACACCGGAAGAGAACATGAGTAAAACTTCTGCAGAAACCAGCTCAGTATGAGTGGACATATGCTGCAATCGGCTTGGGGTTGAGAGGACAAAAAGTTGACACAGAAAAAAATAAAAACAACACACAATATCTGAGTACACCAAAAGTTTGGCAGCAGCACGTCTGTTAGTGACTTTGTCTAGGAGAGAAACCCACCTGTATATAAAGGCTGAAAAAGAGAACACATATAGTTACTAACAGCAGTGGTTCAGTGTTTGTCTAGGTAAGAGATAAGGTTAAACACAAAATCTCTTGATCAGGCATATCTTGTATAGAAAGAAAACACGGAGGAAAAAGGTTTATATCAGCAATCATTGTGGTCAATGCATAAATATAGAGTAACGGTAGACTGTGGCAGAATGCGGAAAGTGGTCAGCATGTCCTTCAGCAGCCTAAGCCTATAGCAGTATAACCACAGGATAGCTAAGGGTAACATAAACCACTGTCAGTATCAAAAAGGAAAGTTTTAAGCCTAACCTTAAAAGAAGACAGGGTGTCTGACTGGTGCAAAAAACACAACCGAGAACCGTTTCCACATAAGAGGAGCCTGACAGCTAAAATATCTGCTTCCCATTCTACTTTTAGAAGGGAACTACCAGCAAACCTTTAGTCTGAGATCAGAGTTCTCTGTTGGAAATAATAAAATCTTTAATATAAGATGGTGCTTGATCATTGGGTGCTTAACAACTTAAGGAAAAGAGTTCCTGGCCTGTCCCAAAACTGTCTAACATATTTTCTAAGTCCAAATATGTTGCATCAGTCTGGCAATTATTTCAGATATGAATGCCATTCAAAAGGAGCTACTGAAATGCAGATATAAAACATTATTGAAAGGATCAAGCTTCTGTCTGGTAATAAAGTTGTTTTGTTGCTTGAGTCCTAACCTGAGCTAAAGAAATGCACCAGCCATCCGCCCTCCGAACCTCATAAGAACAATGCATGCAGATACAGGAAGTAGGTCTCTAGTGAGCTTCTAGAAACTGCTATAAAATCCGTGACATAATGTTTCTGTCTGCATGTGCTAAACCTTCTTTGCCCTCCAGGAACTGCTAACAATCCTAAGAATAGGATGATTCAATAATATACCAGTGGCTCATGCTTTGTCCTGAAAGTGTGTACAGTGAAAAGGACAAATCAAGCTTGCATTCGAGTTGAGGGAACAGAATAAAATAACAGACAGTAGTAAAAACAGCACTTTTGAGAAGTTAACAAGTTGGATAGATAAGTGGCCTTTTCCCCATTGGGGGCCACCAAAGTATTCCTAATTTTTTTATTTATTTATTGCTTTTGAAATGTTTTTTCCATCAGCTTTCATAATTTTCTGTTAATTTTATCACTTTAAAAATGCATTTTTTCAGATAATGTTTGAAGGATCAAATATGAATAATAAAACTTCCTGTAACAGTTTTGGGATTTGACAGGCCTAAATGTCATGATTTCATGTTGCTTGGTAAACAGGGAATTTTGACATTAAATGTTGTTCTGGACACTCACATATTTTTTGTTTATTATACGCTATATTTATTTATTATCAATTAATGAGGAAGAAAACATAGATAAAAAGGTGTGCAATAAACGATTCTACTCTCTTAACACAAATCTTCTTTATTTAATAACAAAGGTCAGGAGTTTTCTAAGAACCCGTAGATTACATTAAAAGGACAAAATGGAAATAAGAAAAAAAGAGTACAAGTAAAAGGGGTTTGAAACAAAACACAAGTGAAGGTTTGTTAAAAACCAAATCAAGACAGGCAAAGTGTTTTAATCTATGAATATTAAAATGTTTTTAGGTAACCCTGAGATCATTTAGCAGACAGAAGATCAGAAACTTTGTCCCCTTTAAGAAATAAATCCCATGATTTCGGTGACTCGTTTATTTTCATCAGTCCTGATGTTTTGTTGACAGGTTCTGGTTCGCTGTTTAGTTTAGGGTTCATTTAACGAAATGTGGAAGCATTCCTTCTAGCATTAGGTTCATCTGAGTTGAAACTGATACTATTACATCGTCCCAATGTACTTCTCACTCCAGCTTAGAGTCAGCAGAACACACACAGAGCAGAATAGGAAAATAATTAATTTCATTAATAAAGATACATTTTAAAATGAAGGGGTACTAAATTAAACTCAACCAGATAATGTATCTCTTTGTAACCTGTAGGGAGATGGTTCAAACCGGAGTTGTTTTCTATGTAGTTTTTAAAACATGAGTCAGAGACTGTGAAACGTTTTGGTTTCTTGAAACTAAATAATGTCTACACAATATGCTGTAACTGGTGAGGTCTGTATCCACCTTAGATTCCTTTTAGACATAATTTACAAGGAATGAGAAAAAAAACTCCAGGACACTTACCTTTAACATAGAAAAAGACATTCATTCATTGTAGAATATGTGTCATTTCAGCAGCAGTTCATCAATCAACAATAGAGCATGCCATATTTATGTTTAATCCCTTGTCCACCCTGCCCTGTCATTGATCACGCGTTGTGAGTTACTCAGACCTACAGGCTTTATGTTTTATAGACCAAAGTCAACTAATGTATTCAGGAAATCTCACTCACACAAATATTTGAGTGATTTGTCACAGTCAAACATTTTCTTTGAGCTTGATAGTCCGTACACTGAGTTGGCACGTTCTTGCTTAGAAGAGAAATAAACTATTTTAAAGATTTATACAAATATTCAAAGCAAGGAAGTACACTAATGCCTGGATTATTTGACAAATATGTATGTACTTAAGCTTTATGCAGGTAAATCGAACTAGATTAACCTTTTTAAATTTCTAGTATCACAATTATGCCAAATCTTTTATGGAAAATATAATAATTTCTATCTCAAGACATATGCTAATATATAAACTTAATATAGTAATCACACAATCATCGCTTTTTTTGTAGTTGTTACAGAATGTGGCAGACAAAAACCAAAAATGCATCCATGCTCGTAGGGTGAAAAAAAAAGTCTTAAGTGAAATGTAAAGTTAGTCCAGCAGGTGTCAGTGTGAGACTAAATAATTTTAAGCGAAAGTAGTGAGCTGCATCTCGGGTAGATCACAAATCATGTCGCATGTACTATTTCTATAAATGATTCAAGCTGAACTGATTTAATCATTTAACAGTTTATTTATTCCTGATGGGGGATATGATGAAAAGATGAGCTGCGTGTCTCACTTAATCCACACTTGAACAGTGACTTTGTGTGAGTTATTATAGGCAGTGATGAAGATGTAAAATGACGCAAAGCAGGAAAACAGAGAAACATATCATCAAATGCTTCTGGTTTTTGTTCTTCATCATGCTTGTTGAGGTTAGCGTTAGTCCTTTTTCATTTTGTACATCATATTTTTCATGATGACGCAAACGTACTGCTTGACTCCAACCTTTTGAATTTTCCTGACTCATTTCTTTCTGTTAAAATGTCAAATGATTGAATTGCTTTTAGAACAAGCACATGGATGTGATGAAACAGATGCTCCATTTTGAGGACAGTAATAGTTTAAGGATTGGAAAACACAACCTTTTAAGATGATTCATATCATGTAGTCTTGTTCCCAAAGGGGTCTTCATGCCATTCATGAAGGACCAAACAGCATCAGCTGAGATCGTCCAAGAAAAGACGATGCTGGTAAACTGGATTCAGCTGGGAACAACCAGTGATAATACATGCACACTATCACAACACCCTGGACACTCCTGATGTCACAACCGACTGTTCTCCTCATTCTTTTTAATTAATGTGGCTGCGTAACTGGTGTGCATGCACTGCCCAATTTGCATGCTTTACCACAATCAAACATTTATTATTCAACAGTTCAGTGTTTTCAGCAACTGTCACGAAAAGCAGAAATTCAATACCTACACAAACACTGATTTTCTGATAATCTTAAAAAAAACATACAATTTTAGATGATTTTAGATGTTTAAAACCCTCACTTTAAAAACAGCTGATGCCTGATGATTTGCATAGGAAAACTGTAAGAATACAAGAATAGGAAGAACATGAAGAGCAATGAAACATTCTGTGAGCACATAGGCAGTGCTGGAAATAGTGGCCAGAATAGTGGCAACACAAAATATTGACACTTTGGGCACAATTTGGACATTTTTGCTTGGGGATGTACTCACTTTTGTTGCCAGGAGTGTAGACATGAATCGCTGTGTGTTGAGTTATTTTGAGGGGACAGCAAATATACACTGTCATACAAGCGGTATACTGACTAATTTACATCATATCAAAGTCGTTCCATGAAAAGATATGATAAAATATTTGCAAAACTGTGAGGGCTGTACTCACTTTTGTGAGACACTGTATATAATGTTGAATGAGAAAGGATTTTTTCAGTGGTGTTGTGTTTTAATCTCTTCCCCTGCTGTTGTTTTGTGCCACTGTGTCGTTTCTGTTAAAACCTCTCTTTCCTGATTTAGAAGACTTTGTTGAGCACTTAGGTGATGCACATGTGCTAAAATAGCTGCATTCAGTCAGCCACCTGCTATGAAAGTAGTCTGGTTGTTGCTTTTAAGCATGAACATTGAGTCCAAAACATGCCTTTAACAGCCACTGTTAGCTTATGCAAAATGCAGGAATCACCTGTGTCCCAAAAATAGTTTTGTCATCAAATATAACAAAAACCAGCAAAGCACTGTATTTTAAACTGGACAGTGTGTAGCTTGAAAGTGTCCAGATGCAGGAATGCCTGCAGATTAATCTGCAGACTCACTGCACTGTGATGCAATGATGCGTCTAAACTCTATTACTGTTCCCTTTTGTGTGTTGGACTCATCTTTTCCTTTCTACTTTTAATCTATTCATGTCCTGCGTCAATGTCCCACTTTTACTCATGCATTATTCTGGCATTTACACTGGAAGCACCCAAGCAAAGACAAGCTACACTTTAACACAGATTTAAAGAGACAAAAGCTTGTGAAAGCTGAATAGAGGCCAAAAGGTCTGTTTGCTATTCCACATACACATAGCAGAAACAGACAGACATTTAATAGGAAAAACATTTAATTTGGAAAGTTTAACAGGATTTATTGTTCAGTTTGTCTCCATTGTGAAATCACATCAGGGTTAATTATGACACAGTAATCATCAAAGAAGCCCTAGTTTCTATATATAAATAAAAAGATAGTAGAACTGTTTTCTTTAGAATGAGTCATAGTTCACACACAGATACATTTATTTTTACATTTGTTAACCAGTGAATTTAGATTTGTGCAAGAATTGGGAAAAAACCCCAAAAGAAAGTAAAATGTGACATATGCTAATAAGAAATGTAACACTATTGACCTAAGACATATTAGACAATGAAAAAATCAGTTCATCTTTGTTGATACAGTGCGAGGTTTGAGGCGGCTGCTGCATTGACAGGTTTAAAAGGAAACAGGAAGTGACTAGAGTGTACTCTGGAAATTTCAGAGAATTTTACTTCTCTATGGTTCACACTTTGTTGTGTTTCGCTGAAATATGGGGGTTGTCTGTGAAAAGAGTCCTCACTGGGATTTATGCTTGTTTTATTTCACCTTACTTTAAGAAATAAACCTCACAGATTAGTCATGATTTCAATTAGTTACAGTATGTATTCCAATGAGTCTCGTTTGTCAGATTAGAAGTACCTTTTGAAAATAACAACCTTCAGGCAGGTATTAAACATACTTTTCATTATTTTAAATAGTATTTTTGTTTTTATCGGTCTAACGTAATATTTTAATCTTAAATGTTTTCATTAGCCGTATTTGGAAAATCATCATGATTAATAAAAATAAAGGCTTAAAAAGATCACTTTATGTGTAATTAATCTATATAATGTGTTTCACTTAGTGAATTGAGTTGCTGAAAAAGGTGAACCTTTCATTAATGTTTTCATTTAATAAATGTAACTGTGCTCTCACTTGTTCTCTCACATTTTCTTTAGTTTTTTTTTTCTTTCCACACAGCTGTATCAAAGTAATTTTAAAGATAATCTGATTAAATTCAATAACCAATTTTCAAATAAAGATTTGATTTATTAAAGTAGGAAAGCTATCGAAAGGAACCTGGCCTTATCCAACAAAATAATATCCCCCATTTACCTAATACCTGGTTGTGCCATCCTTGGTCACTAAAACTACTAGCCATCTCTAATTATGTTGTAGGGTCATTTTTTAATATACTTTGACTAGGCCACTCAGACAGTTTGTTTTCTTTTTTTGAGTTGTTGAGGTTGACTTTCTGCTGTGCTTTGGATCATTGTCCTGGTGTCCTGAAGTTTCTGTTAGAGCAGAATTATTGGTTCCATCAATTACAGCAAGTTGCCCAGGTCCTAAAGGAGCATAGCAGACCCAAGGCATCACACCACCACTACTAAAGTGTGACTGTAGGTATGCCGTTCTTTTTCTGAAATGTTGCATTAGTTTTAAACCAGACGTCACCTTCCAAAAAGTTCCACTTTTGTATCTTCAGCTCACAGATAACACATAATATTTTCGCAAATTCTTGGGGATCATTAGGCAACTGAGGCAACTAAGGCCTACAGTTCTTTAGATGCTGTTCTGGGTTCTTTTGGGAGCTGATAAATAATCAGTTGTGTCATGGAGTGATTTTCATAGGTCGGCCTTTCCCAGGAACATTCTCCATGTTTCCCTGTTTTCTCCATGTTTGGATAATGCCTCTAATTGTGGTTCGCTGGTGTCGGAAAGCCTTAACAAATGACTGTGGCATTTTCTGGATTGGTAAATGTCAATTACTGTGTTTCCTATCTGTTTCTTTCAATTAGGGCATGGTGAGTTACTTTTTATGATCTTTTGGCCTACTTCATGGCGTCAGACAGGTTCTGTTGAAGTGACTGCTTGATTCTACAGATCTTATCATCTATTTTAGCATTTAAAAACAGCTTTTAGAATGTAATCAGATTATCTTTGTCTAAGATTAAAAGCTGCTTGCTGAACTTTAATCTTTAGGTGTAACGAAAAAACAAATACAGAAAATATCAGTAAGGGGGGAATTATTTTTTCAAAGCACTGTATGTGTTGAAATGTGTTGACAATTAGCACACTAAAATGGTATCCTCCTGATTTATGTTAATGCCTTTCTAAGGCTAAGAATTTGATTCATCCTCTTTTGAAAAATATTTTCACTTGATATTCACTGATTATAAACTCTGAGTCAAACAACAACAACAAAAACAAAGCTAAATATTTTATTTTATATTGTGGAAAAAACTGTAAAATAGATTTCAATATAAGTAAAAAGAGGTTACAGTGCCCTCATGTGTTACATGCCCTAGATCCACCTCATGATGACTCATTTTCCTCTGTAGCGTGATTATATAATCCAGAGCACAGCAGTTTTGTCAAATGCTTATAGACAGTTGTTTTAGAGACCTTTTTGAAATGATCTGAGCTAAATTTGGTCTGGCGATATGCCAGTGTTTGTGTGCAAATGTTTCTTTTATAATAAACCTGATAGCCATGGTCTCTCCTTGTTTACTTACATTAAATTTCCATGCCATGAGAATACCATTGCTCAAAAAAGGCCTAACAAGTAAAAATGCTGTTAATGATCAATTCTAGGAACTGTATAATTTACCATTGACTATCTGTGTTTGCTGAATGTGGCCTTAATCACTGGCCGTTTAGCCCAGAATAGCTACTCTTGAAGAAGAAAATCCCCACATTAAATTTCTTAAGTCACTGAGCAACACATAAAAGATGAGTTTTGCAGTTTTCACTTTGGAAAATCTTCCTATACACTTGGTTAACTACACCAGGGGAGGTCTGCTTGTAAGAAAAGTCAGATATTTTCTCTTTGGGCTGATGGTGAGAATAATGTGTGAAATAACCAAAGGTGCGATCCGTCCCTTTCTGACTTCATGTAAAAACATCAAGATAACACAAACTATTATAATAATGCTCAAAATAGTCTACTAAGAAAACACTTGCTCATGTCAATGGAGAGCTAGCACTTCTGATAAAGCTATTTAAGATAAAATAAGAACTGTAAACTATATTGTTGCATAATGAAAGAAGTGAAGTGTATAAGAAGAAGCTTCGTCAAACGGCACCACTAAACATGCTTTATCTCTAAAAGACAGACGCCACACATCAGTCAGTATTAGTTGTACACTTCACAAATCTGGCCTTTATAAAAGAGGGGCAAGGATAAAAGACAAAGAAAACCATGAAGTCTCATTTGCAGGTTGTCACGAGCCATATAGAAGACAGAGTAGTCATGTCAGAAGGCGTTTTGCTCAGGTGAAACCAATATTTAGCTTTTGATGCCTACATGCCAAATGCTGTGTTGGGGAAAACTAACACTGCACATCCTCATGGTGAAACATGGTGGTGTGTCATGATGTAGAGATGTTCTTCTTCCAGAGGGACAGGGAAGCTGATCAGAGTTGCTAGGGAAAAGGATGGAGTTAAAAACTGGGCAGTCGTGGACAAAAAACTGTTGGAGGCTTGTAAGAAACTTGAGACTGCAACTGCGGTTCACCTTCCACCAGGACAACACTAAACACAGTGTTGGTTTAAAGTGTATTCATATTGTTGCAATAAAAGATAATAGCACATCCTTATTTTAAAATTTAAGCACAAGTCACTAACATAAGACTGAAAATACTTGCAAACACAAACAGTGATGACACTTTCTGATGAAGCTGAAAGATGAAACGGTAAAAGCCAATCCATTATTTGTGTAGTGAAATAAGTACATTAAGTTGAAGAAGCTCTCTCAGGCAACAACACTCAACATTATACAGGTATCTGTGAAACACAGATTCTCAAACCCACAAGCATGCAGATAACATAAGCAGCCATATACTGATATATATTTGAAGAGGTGGCTAACAGTTAACAAAATGGATAGTTTGCAATGAGTGAAAGAATGTAAAGCTAAACAGTCTCAGCAAGCTGAGCATCTGATTACACTGTATCCTTCACAGATGGACTACCCGTCATTTGAATAAGAAAAAAGATGCCCAAAAGAAAACTGAGTTAAATCTATGTTCTCTTCACATTTGGTTGCATTTAAAAAAAAAATGTGTCTGTTCTGACTGGTTTGCATTAGGAATGTCCCAATCTGATTACAAAAAGTAGAGTTCAATCAAGGCATTTTAATTTATCATTGTTTTAGTACCTGACTATACTCAACAACACTAGTTGTGTACCATGTGTTTGTTTTCCAGAAGGTAGTGTAGCTGCATGTTGGACAGCTAGTTTTGTTGTGAATGGCTTGCAAAATTGTCTTGTTGTCCCCCAGCATGATGTTAAAAAAGCAGTAAAATACAAGAATATAAGTACAACACAGACACACAATTAGCAAGGACACGAAATTAGACCAAACAAATCCTGACACTGAACAAACAACAAAACACTACTGCTTAGAAAACGGAGACAATACAATACAAATACAATACAGCACAACATATACAATTTCTATTAGTTGACAGGTATATGAATCAACAAGCCATTTTTTCAGATGTTTAGTGAAAGCCTTATATGTTGTTAATTGTCTGATTTCTTCTGGTACTGTGTTCCATTGCCGGGGACTTCTCACAAACCAGGCTGACTGACTAAAGACGCTCCTCCTCAGAGGGATAACACAGTCTCCTCTTACACAGCCTCTAGTCACATGCTCACTGTTGTTTCTCTGAATGATGAACTCTTAGAGAGGATCTGGTTATAAATTATGAATTACCTTATAAACAACTCATAAATCTGGAAATATGTGAAGGTCTGTTGAGTTTAGAAAACCCTACTTATTTAATATATCACAATGATGTTAGCATCTTGGTTTTATATCCATTTCAACCTGAAAAGACTTAGAATAAGAAACACAAAGATGGCGATTAGAGAGGTTAATTGATAAAAGTTAATATATTTGGCACTCGGACCCCGGAGGAAGACATGAAAGACATGACTGCTGAGAATGACATGAGTTTGAATGAACGTCTTAAGCTTAGAATTATATGAGTCTTGGGATCCGATACTGGTGGTGGAGTGAAGGCCTAAGAAGGTGAGGGAGCCGGGAGGAGTATGGAAGGGAGATGGTGGAGGTGAAGCGGAGGAGGGACGAAGCTCAGCTGAAGAGCGGGGAATCCGTGACTGGAGGTCCCTAAAAGTGAAGCCTCAGAGGATGATGGATTGAAGACACATCTGATGATGATTGGATGGAGGAGAGACGGTAGAGTCATAGGACGGCCGAGGGGTGGAGGTGAGTCTTTCAGTTTGAATTTTCATCAAAACTCCATTACCTTAATGGCTTGTTTGTACAATATTTCCAATGGTTTCATATTAGAGACCTGTGACAAGGTAGTTAAACAATAATTAAGGTGGCTCACCAGGTTCTCGAGAACACATTCTTTATAATTGACAGTTCTTCAAGCAGGTAAAATGGTGAGCATTTTCCATGTGGGCTTATTAAAAGAATCACTGGTTTCACATTACTTTTGATGTGGCATACTCATTTGTATGATTGTTTTCCTCACTTAGGTTTCTTACAAACAGAAACTGATTAGACTGTGGTGGAGTAAAAGAAAAAAAACCTCCACCTACAAAACACTTTGGGAATTTTCTTTTTCACAAATTCAGATTCTAATAAAGTTAGGACTTTTCTGTATATGCACTTCATACCGGCAATTGATCTGGGTCACAAGTCAGACTTAGGATCCACACAGTTGAGTCGAGTTCAGTGTTCAAAAAAATAAGCCCTCCCTGCATCCTCCCATGTTAACTCCAGCTAACGTCCGGTAGTGAAATGTTCTCTCCACTAAATATTACACAGTCAGCTTTTAGTGGTGTGATAACAAAGTGGAAGTTATTAGGAGTAAATAAGCCACAAAGTGGTAGGCAATGTATAATCACAGAGTAAGGTCAACGTTAAATGGTATTACTTGCAGCTTATTGTGTATATATCTACTATCTGTATATGCGACTGTGGCTCAGTGGGAAGAGTAGTCGTCTTGCAATAAAACTTGGCTTGTCATAGCCACAGACAGAAATGGTTTCTCCTATACGATATTAATCTGAAAGTGAGAGTGAGTGGGTGGAGTTTACAGGGGTTACAGGGGACAACAAACTGAAGCTGAATATCACTTTCAACATGTTGCCATGACATAGACAAAACAGGATGATGAGCAATGAGACAAAAGTTTATTGTCAAGCGTTTTTCCATAACAGAAGGTTGATAAGGTGACATGCAATGATGCGATAGAGAAGGCAGGATGTATAAGGTCATGTGGTGGTTTTGGCAGCCTTCCAGCTTTTTCACATCTGCTTCATAAAACAGTTCCATCACAAACCCACAAAAATGAGGCCCTCCCTGAGCTGCCTCTGGACATTTTTAATGAATTACAAATCAAGACGGTAATATTCTGGTCACATGTGAGCTTTAAAACATCAAACGGTCATCTTGGAACCAAGGGAGGCAGGATTGGGTCTCATCAGGGCTGAAATAGAGCATCACACATGAAATAAACATCAGCACACTCCTAAATGGTTAAAAACACGTGGTGTCACCTGAATACCCCTTTTTCACTGCTCTAATGCTCAGTTTAAACTTCACCTTGTCCAGAGGTCTACATACTGAATTGTGATTGATAATTCTAGCTGTTTTGTCATTGCAATGTGTTTGACTGATTTGCTATTTGTATTACCAAGCAATTGAAAAGGTGTACCTATAAGGTAGCTGGTGAGTGTAAATTCCATTTTTGTATAGCCTACATGTTAGAAATTGATCAAATCTATTGTAGACATTCATTCACTGACCTACTTTACCTTATCTGAGTCTGCCATATGACAAATAGTCTGTTTTATATTGTAATTATTGTTAGACAGGCTTTCAAAGGTCACTCTTCTGGATTGTTTTTTTTAACACAGCAATGTCTGACTAACACGTGTTCAGTTTGGATAGGCTCCAGACAACAAAGTCTCTCACTATCACAAACACTCACACACACCAATGCAATGCTGCTAAATGCAACCGCAGAAGCATGTCACAGGACAAAGTTAGACTTCCTGTGAGCTTTTTACAGCAGCTAGTAAACACACCCCGACTGATCAATAGTTTAATGATTTTGTGGTGTTTTTCAAGTCATCTCCTTATCTTATCTAGGGGCTTTGACAAGTATCATGAGTGTTTTTGTGCGAAACAGAAAATGAGATGAGCAGGAGAAAAAAAAAACAATGGTTCAAGTTTACAGGAATCATTTACTATAAAATGAAATGTGTGTGTGTCAGACTCAGACTGAGACAGAGAGAGAGAAAGATTAAGAGATAGATGAAGCAGAAAAGGATAAAGATGAAGAGGAGGGGAAAAAGGTTGGGGTTTCCTCACCTCTTCCCTTTGTACACTCTAATCAAGGTAATGACGCAGGCATTGAAGATGATACCAAGCATATGTGCACACCTCCTTGCAAGCACACACACACACACACACACACAAGATGTAACGTCTTGGCCCAAACCATCATTATGCATTTCACAAACCCCCCCACATCTGTCGAACTTTAACACTTACACTTTCTCCCCTGATTTCTCCTTTAGTCTGAATTGGTTCTGTCTCATCTCTTGATGTCTCATGTTTTCTCTGCCTCTTACTCTTTTTTCCTAATCCATTGGCCCTCCTAATCTTTCTTCATCTGTCTCTTCATCCCTGTATTTGTTCATCATGCAATAACGTAGCACTTGATTAAATCACTTCCAGTGATAAGTATGACAAAACAGAAGAAATCTTTAACTGGGTAAATACTTTATATAACTTGATCATACTCCATCATACTTTATCAACCTCTCCTGTTACCATACAGGGGAGGTTACTACTTCTGAGGTACTTTTAAACTTAAGAAAGCAAAGGTAGGAAGGTAGGAAAAAGTTTACATTTGGATCAACTTAGCCAGAGCATGTCCCAAAATACGTAACCATTTGAATCTGTTGAAGAATTAATGATAATTAATGTCCCTGATTGAACCTCCTATTTAAAAAGTAAAGGCACCAGAAAATGTTGCTTTAATGAGATTTTTACTTTTTATTTTGAGGTATTCCTTATTTAGACAGTGCATCACTTCAATTTTACACCCAAACCATTTTGGAAAGATGATTTTGTTATGTTTGCACACCTCAACACAACCACACATAACTTTTCACAGCTTAAATTTCAATTCGACTGACCAGATTGACGTTTTTTCTTTGCATGGCACAGTATGTTTTTATTTCACCCATTATCAATTCAATTCAATTAAAATACTTTATTAATCCCAAAGGGAAATTGAATGTTGTTGTAGCTCATATTATGTAGGTTTCTTCAAAGAACCGTTGTAGATGATGATGGCTGTGGGCAGGAAGGATCTCCTGTAGCGGTCTGCCTTACAGCAGATCTGAAGAAGCCTCTGATTGAAGACACTCTGTTGTTGTAGGACAGTCTCATGAAGAGGATGCTCAGGGTTCTCCATAATGTTCTTTATTTTATGAAGAATCCTTCCTCCTTCCTTCCTTCATTATATGCCCCTTTTCGAAATGTTCTTACTCAGCGTGGGTTGGCACGGCTCTACTTGCTTTTTAGGCTTTTCCATTAGGAACAATTATGTTCTAAGTGAGCTGACCCATGTTGAAAAGTTGATGTCAGAAGACTATTGGTCACTAATGGGGTAGGGGGCGGCGTGACTATTTACAGCATACATATTATAATAACTAACTAATATCTTCAACCATTAAATTGTTGTATGCTTGGTATTTTGTGTATATGAGCACAATAGCCAGCTAGCATTAGGTAGCACTAGCTTGCCAACAAATGTACTCTAGCTTGTACCCTTCAGTTTAATACTGCTTCATGGCTTCCCTCTCTGTCCTGTGCTTCTCCAGAGTGCTTCGCTTGTCGCCCACAGCCTTCTGTTAATCTCTTCTATCACTCTGAGTCTGACAACAAGACTATTGTTACTACAAATTACACCAGGTTAATTTTTCGGACTTCTTACCCACAATGAAATGGTAATCAATCATAATGGGAATCGATTATAATGGAAAGGGAACCATGTAGAGTACAACTGACCCGAGATGGACTGCGCTGAGTAGGTACTAATGGAAAAGGGGCAATAAATAGAACAGTGTAGCTTTTGAAACAGCTAAAGTTCGCTGTATAGCGATGATGCACTTCAGACCATCTTTGGTCAGAGACAGTTATCACCTGTAGGCATAAAACCACTTTATATCAGTAGTACTGTATATGACAAGTCATTTCCTTGTTTTATCAGTTTGTTTGTCAGTCTGATTTGTTTCATCTCGTTTGTCTCCATGGCTCTCACATAGATGCATAAATAGTGCTAAAGATGTAATTGATGCAATGTGTGTCATCAAAGCCTTCTTGAATCCTAAGCATTCATTTATGGATGACAGAAATAATTATTTGAAATAATATAACAAATGTATTTCTTGAAGATTTGTTGTTGAAAATAATTCAGTAAGAGGTCATCTAAGAGCTCTCTTCAATCTCTACACTGTCATAACCTTACATGGAAGTTGAAAGAAATATAATATTGAAAGAAATATAATATTAGTTAAACATACAAGGTTAAGGATGTAAGTAGTTCACAAAAAGCCATCATTTAAATCTGTTCATCGTTTCATGTAAAATAATCAGATAAGTAAAGTACAAAAGGTGAGTGAAGGACAAAACAGACAGCTAACAAAATACCTGACATTTTAAGACAGGTAAAGTTAAGCACAAAGCTATTCATATCCCTGTCAGATTTAGACAAACTTCATTCAACTAAGATGTTTGTTTCTCATCTTAAACCCTACATTGTTTGGAGTCTTGACAATAGTCATTGTGCTCAAGCACTTCAATTTTACTTTTATCATTGACCATTGAATATGTCTCCAAAAATAAAATTCTGTGTCCCTGTGAGCATTTGCCAATTGTTATCTAGCATTTTATGTTACTTTTGGAGTTTTTCAAAATAAGGTCATCTATTCAACTGCATGTGTATATATGGGATGATTATAGAGAAAACGTATTATAAAAGAATGAGAGATGAACTAAAAAAGAATACAAAGAGCTAAGGAATCTAAATACTATCCAACAGATGAAATTCAAATACAAGAAATTATCAAAGTAAGCAGAAATGATGACAAACAAAAAAAATATATATATATAGCAAAGACAAAGACGTAAACTGTAGAAAATAAAACATCAAATGAAGCCAACTAAATTGTAATGAAAAATTGCTTTTTATATTTAAAAGGAAGTTTGACTACTGCAGCAGTCAGTTAACAGATTGGCTTTGCTAATAATTTGCTTCTTATGGTTGTAAAAGTATTTAAACTATGACATTTTGTGCAGATCTATCTTCATGAACCTCTGTGGTTTGAGTTGCTTTGCTTGTTGATCAAGTTCACATGTGTTTGCAGATGTTTTTGTGCCTGCGAAAGGGAAAAACATAATGTCATCTCTCCAATGGTGCAACATCTTGTGGTGAGAGATTAAGTGACTGACAGTGAACTGCCTCTGCTGGCAGAAATGTACCGATGTCTTTATCACCACTTGCAGTTTTGCAACTTGGTCTGTGTAAACACACACCGTGTGCCATTTTGCTTTTCTGGGTGTGTCAGCGATGAATGATTTCTGTGGTATGCCTCAGATTCTTGCTCATAACATTTTACTGTTTCATATCTAAGTAACTGGGGGAGAATCTGAGTGCATATGGGGCAACACAAATTGGTCACTTTCATTTAAATAACCTTCTTGAAAAGTTACCAGTAAACGTGGGCATATTGGAAACTACTAATAAGTTTTGCCATTTTGTTAATTAACAGTACTGAGCCCTTTGAGTAACTAAATTTGGAGAGGAATATTTCAGTATTTCAGTATGAGCAAGCATGATAAAAATCTTAATGCAGAGAAATCCTAAGAAATGAAAGCACAAAGTCAGCTGCATTAGAGAATAAAGACCACAGGTGCTTTCATGTAGGTCATGGCAAAGAAAGCAAGAAAGCCCAAGATAATGGAAAAAAAGAAAATAAGTGTAAAGAAGCTGGCATAAGCTAGGAGATTAATATTGGGTTCAAAGAGGATGCTGTCTTAACTTGTTGCTATCAAATAATGACTGGTCAGCGTGCCAGTTGTGTGTTGCATCATGTTTACTTGGGTTCTGTAAGCATAGGTGTCTTCGTCACATAATCATTCTAATCATTATTTAAAAGTTTAAACTTGGTACCTTTGCAGGATCAGGTTATGATTCAGCTGAGGTTAAAGAGTTGTTCATAAGGCGGTGGTATTGGGACAAAATTGAAAGGGATGAGCCAAGCTCTGGTATTATTGAACAGCAAAAGTCTGTACACACACAGAATGAATTCAAACAATTTCTTAAAATACAAGAATTTATTAACAAAAATAGGTCAACTCAAAGTCAAAAATATTTCAATCAACAAACTCTTTACTATACTAGAACAATCCATCTAAACTACCAAGCAAAATGAAAGAATAAGGAAGACCAACTATGTACAATATCAAGACGTGAATCAAAGAATCATTGAAAACCAAGGCCAATAAAGTGATGCAACATTACCATTCAATGTTATTTATGTTTGAGAACCAAGGATTATCTTAAAGAATCTGGAAATTAAGTTGTTATTCTTGGAACTTAGGCAATAATTGGTATACCTTCAAACAACCCTTCACAATGCAAGATCAGATAAAACATTATTTTAATAAAATAATATTTTAAAGGATGATTTGGTGAATAAAACCAACCTTCTGGAGGACTAATTCTCAATGGTGTTTATTTATTTAGTACAATGATATTTAAGGAAATATTATAAAGGAAATATTAAAATAATATTTAAGGAAACATTATTTTGAACAAGAACCAAACTTTCTCAATAGATGAGTCTTGATGGTGTTTAATTAGCTATCACATTTTGTAAGATAATATTTAGGGCAATATTATTTTTCTGGGCTGCACAGTGGCACAGTTGGTAGCACTGTTGCCTTGCAGCCAAAAGGTCCTGGGTTCAATTCCCGACCGGGGATCTTTCTGCATGGAGTTCGCATGTTCTCCCCATGCATGTGTGGGTTCTCACCGGGTACTCTGGCTTCCTCCCAGAGTCCAAAGACATGCCTATTAGGTTAATTGGTCACTCTAAAGCACCCCCTTTCCAATGGTCTGACCCAGTGTTGCCAAGTGTATGATAATTATTGTATTTGTATGATAATTTTGCTCTCTGTACAATGTACGATCAATATTCGTAAAAAAGGCCAAATGTACGATAATTTGACCATTCCATTGAATGTGTGGTTTTAATCAGTCATCATCAGCCTATCGCCAAAGTCTGTCGGAGTTTTTTTGTGAACCTTGAAGGCATCTGTGTCCGGATTCGGAAACAAACGCTGGAAATTCCAGCCAATCTGGCTTTTCTAAATGTGACCTACGTGTGACGTGATGCGTTGGCCTCAGAACAACGGCCATGATTGGCTGAATAGTCCACTACATCTGCCCATGATTGAGGAAAAGAAAAAAAGAAAAGAAGAAGAAGCAGAGCCCGGCACTGTGGGGCTGCAGCTGTTGATAAATCCATTCCGTACTGACACCACAAAGCTGCGAGTGTCTGTTAGACGCTATTTAACACATCAACAGACTTGTTATTTTCTTTATGAGTGTACGATAATTTCCCTCAAAATACGATAATTTTAGGTCTCTAGTACGATAATCCTACATTTCTCACCTGGTAACAATGGTCTGACCTCTTTCCACTGCTCCTCTGCGGGACCAAGATAGGGGAGGCCCAGCGCGCTAATGTCTCTTTGCTGGCAAACAGACATTAACTCTTCAACTGGATCCAAGGGTGTCATAAGATCATGCGATCATATGCACAAGATAAGTAGAAATAAATCACTGTCTGCGTTTCTGGTGATTTTCATTCATGAACGGGGTAATCAAGGTACAAGCATTGCTTGACTGTTCTCTCTGAGATCTGCAGAAGCAAACTGTTTGCAGAGAGTTCCCAGCACGACGCCGAGTGCAGCAGTTTCCCAAGGAAGGACAACGGAGACCGCATTACGGCAGTTAATGTGGTCAGCGGACAGAACGGCCCGCCAAGCCACTGCTCCGGAGGTTAGCTGGCAGCTAACCGCTTTGTTCACGGAGCTTTCTTCAAACTTCGTCGTCACCCGGACAACTCCTCAGCATGGTTCATACGAGGTTAGGTTTTGGGCAGAGAGATAGAAGTAATAGAGAAAGATTAATGATCTAAACGTTTTTCATTTTATGAAGTTTTGTTTGTGTTAAACTCTGCTATCTTGGTGCTAGCAGAATATCTGCAGCACACGTGTTCAGTTTGTGTTCTGTGTTGGTGTGTTTTTAAAGTTAAGACAAACTTTATTTAAGCGGTGATTTTAACACAGAAGATTGATCCTAACGCGCAGTCTGCGCTTATGCAATTTAACCCTTTTATTGACGGTATTTTTAAAGGTGTGTGTTTGATTCTGGTGCTAAGCTATTAGCCTCCTTTGTTAACTTCAACTGCTAACAGGTAAGAACATGTGCATGCTGCTAAAGAATATTTACCCAGAAAGGTTTAGTTTTCAATCCAGTAAATAAATGTGTCTTTAACATCATTTTACTAAATTTGATAACTAAGTAAACACCAATAAGCCCCATTTCTCCAGAAAGATTTGGCTCTTTTCCAAAATACGTCCTTAATGCTTTACCATTTCCCTTAATAATATTTCTTTAAATATTATTTTAATAAATAAAGGCAGCTAATGAGACCCCATTGAGAATTAGTCATCCAGAAGGTTGGTTTTATTCAGCAGATCATTATTTAAAACAGTATTTTATTAAATAATATTTTATCTGATCTTGTATTGTGAATGGTTGTCTAAAGGTATATCAATTATTGCCTAAGTTAGTTCCAAGACTAACTTAACTTCACTTCCAGATTCTTTAAGATAATCCTTGGTTCTCAAACATAAATAACATTGAATGTTAATGTTGCATCACTCCTTCAGTCATGGTTCTCAATCATCTTTAATCAACTTGTTTATATCGTACATAGCCCATTAGTCTTTGTTATTCTTTAATTCTGCTTGGTAGTTAGTTGGATTGTTTTAGCATAGTAAAGGGTTTCTTGATTGAAATATGTTTGACTTTGAGCTGACTTATTTTTGTTAATCAATTCTTGTATTTTAAGAAATTGTGTGAATTAATTCCATATATGTGCAGAGTTGTGCTGTTCAATAATGTCAGAGCTCGTCTCACACCTTTCTATTTTGTGCTAATACCATCGCCTTACTGTACTGGTATTCACAGGACAACCCTTAACACACCAAAATATTATTTGATAAAATATTAATATTAATTATGGCTCAACATGTTTTGTAGCCTGCAGTAATTATTATAATCAATCTGATAGCCTGTATTTCTCTGAACCACCGTTTCAGTTTTTAAAAGAAGATTAAAGTGTAAAAGTTAAGTATGATTATGACTTCTACGTATCTGCACATATTTTAAATGAGAAAATTGAGCTTTAGCCTGGACTGACCCACCGTACCGCAGCCTTGGGGCTACCTCTGGGACTTTATTTTGCAGAATGTATTCTAACTGGGCTGGACATGAGATATCATGTGTTTGCTTATGACCATAAGTAATCTCACAGAGAACACATTTGTCTTTGGCTTAAATTCTTTTATGTAACAATGATGCATTGTTCTAAATCCCGCTTCTCTTTCTCCTAATCACACTGTTACCCTAGGTCTAAATGTTGAGAGCTTTGACTGACTGTTTCCTGGCCCAGAGCCACACTACCCAGTTTATGTGGATAAAATCTGAGCCACAAAAATCAGCAAATTAACTTTTTAGTTGCAGCAGATATTGTTATTCCAGGAATGTCAGGAGCTTTTTGTCGCTAGACAGTGTGAATGGCCAGGGGATTTCCAGACTAATATTTTGTTCGAAAGAAACTGTGAGGATAGACTGTGAATTGAATAATTTATGAATATGAAAGCCCCTAGCTTTTGTTCAGCTTTAAAGGAGAACATTAACATGCAAGGCTTTCAGTGTGTGTAGGTCCATCACAACTGAGCTACATGGAATCCGACTGTTTTGTGTTAATCTCATGAATTATTATGAACAGCTGATTTTAGGCAGTAAAATGTCCAATAGAGTAAACAGTTTAAGACGCAGTATTATTTTCTTTTGGTGCCCTGACATAAAACAATATCTGTCTCTGTTGATTAGATGATGGTTTTTATTTTGTTGTTTTTTGGTGTTATGAGCCTGTCTGATACATTGAGTGAGTTTGCTTGTAGTTTCATTATCAACCAACAGGGGAAGGTGTTTCAAATTCTTGACGTGTGTGAAGTCTGTTTTAAGGAAAAATATAAGGCCTTTTGGAATTGTGAAAGATTTAAAAGTAGATATTTTCATTCTTTCATTTAAAGCTTCAGATTTAACTACCTGCATTTGCAGAATCCATTTCAGTTAAGAGTAAATATAACCAAAACTGACATAACCAAACAAAACAATAGTTGGGATAAATCAGCACCAAGTTTGTTTGGCTTTCACTGGTAAAGCATCAATTATACATAAATATTTAGGGACTAGAGCTGGCTAAGCTCCAGCTCTGCATTGTTTTTAATATATAATGGGGCACCAGCTGATTCACACAATGTATACGAAATTCCAAAAAGGGGGGCACTCACATTCATACAAGTAAGGGCACATACATATGCAGACTCACTCTAAACACATCAGACATGGAAGTAGAAATGTCTGCATTTAAAACTGCCATAACCCCCAAAAGTGTGCCGGAGAGAGGACAACAGCAGGGATTAACAAGATGAAAAGAAGCTTTCCAACGTCTCCAACACACACACACACACACACACACACAAACAGCCCCCCAACCTTTAAAGGATGGCGACAGATGGGACTTTGTCTGGTCTTTTCTGACAGCTGTCCAGGATGTGGGGAGGTGTTATGTGGGCAATTGCCGTGTGTGTGTTAGTAGGTTTTGGGGAGGAGGCCAAAGGTCAAACATCCCCTAGAAAACTGAACTTGAATACAAGCAAATTTATATAAACTTCAACAAAGAGCACACTTGCAACCAGGCAGGAGCTTTTGCCTCATCTTGCATTCATGCAGGAGCATCCATATTTATTAATGTTTCTGTCTGCTTCAGCCTCTGTTAATTTGTCCATCTGCCTGCCTGTTTGACCCATTGTCAGTTCTCTCTTGGGTCAGCGTATTAATCTGGGTCCTCGCCTCCATCAGTTCAGAAAGAGCGCCAAGCCACATAACAAAGCATTCCTAAGTATCATAGCCAAGCACTGAACCAGTCATGTGCTTTCTGTTTCTTATGGTTACAGATCAATCCTGTGATTCAGGATGCAGAGAGCTTCCTCGCCATGTGCGGGGATTTCCCTTGTGTTCAGTCTGGACATGTTGGTGCATGTACTGTGAGAGAGAAAGAGTGGGGGACAGGAAATCTAAGAGGGAGGAATTTCTCACAGTTCTGCACCAGACCCTGTTAAAACAAAATTGTCAGAGAAAAGCTATTTCTCCTGCCATTAACATTTTTAAACAGAATGTTTTTGGTATTGTTAAAATTTTCAGTGGTTGTGGTAGGGTTTTTTTGCTTTGCTTTACACCCAAACTTATAAAGCTATTATCAGCAGCAGCTTTCTTCTCTGTAGTCGAAAATGCCACATTGCTATGTTTTTGTAGAAAAGTAATATACTCTCAGAAAGCTACTCAAACTGTAAATTTGTATATCCATAAAACAGTGCAACATTAGTGGATATTAACTGTCTATGCCGAGTAGCTTATATGTTACTATGTTAGAGTTGTGTTGGTTGATAATGTGACTCGTCAGTCCGCTCTAAAGACTATTTCATACTTCCTAATTTGTTTTACTGTCCACTTAACCGCAAAGCCTGTGTGACTTAAATTTCTTTATCCGTACTACTAGGGTGCACTAGGAATCTCAGCGGATTTTTAATCCAGGTTTTTGTGACCATGTTGCCTGTACATGTCAGCAGTTACAATAATTACCTAAATCAGTAGGCAGTGATAGATACATAGCATAAAAAAAAAAAGAGAAATCAGATCATGGGCAGAAGAATAAAAACAACAACCAGGCTTGTTTTAAAGAAATATAGTGAGGAGAGATCTGCTGTTTTCCCAGTGAGAATAATTTATGTCTAATGGACAACCACAATACAAAAACTGCAAGTTTCCTGTTATTCTTTCTATTTAGGTCTTTTCTTCTTCTTGTCTTCTGAGACAGTGTATAAACCATTACTATGTGGCCCCCGAAGAGGCTGTAATGAATGTTGTATATCTCTGAGGGAAATGCTAAAAACAGCAAGAGTACAAGCGCATGCTTGCCAATGAGGTCCAAGCAGTTCACACACACAGACACAGAGAGGTATGTCAAGCTCCTATAGTCTCCATAGAGTTTGGCTGGTTTGTATTATTGCAAAGCATAAAAAAAGTGTACGTTCATGTCCTGTTCCCAATATGGTATTTCTTAGGGGATTATCCCAGTGTGCTTACAATCACCTGACAAGGTGGACCGATATTGCCAGCAGCCTCTGCCAACAAAACTTTAGGATTGTTACAGAGAAGCTGTTCAGCAGAGACGACTGAGACAAATTCCTGATCTCTTGTGAAAGCGTACATTTTACCCACTAACTGTATCCTATTGATATGAACATTTTCCATTTTGAAAAAGCTAAAATTTCTCACCTATCTATGGTGGCTGACAAGTGCAAAAGTGCAGCAAATGGCTAAACGCATTGCAAACATATGAATTATGTAAACTCCATAATCAATGAATGCCGCAAACTCCAAAACACACAAACAATGCAATACAAAAATGCTGCAAAAGAAAAATTCTGCAATCACAGAAAATATACAGAAGCAAACGGAAAAATTCAATTCAATTAAAAAATACTTTATTAATTCCAAAGGGAAATTGAATGTTGTTGTAGCTCATTATGAGGGTTTCTTCAAAGAGCCGTTGTAGATGCTAATGGCTGTGGGCAGGAAGGATCTCCTGTAGCGCTCCGTCTTACAGCAGATCTGAAGAAGCCTCTGACTGAAGACACTCTGTTGTTGTAGGACAGTCTCATGAAGAGGATGCTCAGGGTTCTCCATAATGTTCTTCATTTTATGAAGAATCCGTCTTTCCACAATGAAAATGCAGCAAGTACAAGAACAACAGCAAGTAAAAAACAAATAAAAATAAAAAAGCTGCAAACTCGCTCCTCAAAATGGAAGGGTGCCAGATCCTTAGGGGGAGTTGACCACCGAGTCATATGGGACAGCTTTTCTTAATGTCTTTTGTAAACAAGTGGTCTTAATATTTTACAATATTATAGAACAACAGCATATTTACGTCAATAATATTAGTGGTCGACTCCCCCTAGTGGTCCGGAGTACTTCCATTTTGTGGAGCGAGTGTGCAGTTTTTTTTTTTTGTGCTATTTGCTGTTGTTTTCACATTTGCCACGTTTCTCCTTTTGCTTCTGTCTATTTTTTGTGATTACAGCATTTTTTCTTTTGCAGCATTTTCCAGTTTTTTGGGTTTGTGTGATTTGGAGTTTGCATCATTCATGTGTTTGCACCACGTTTAGCCGTTTGCTACGTGTTTGCACCTTTTGATCACCTTACCTATCTGACTAACCTCACAGAATCTTGCTTCAAACAAGCCCAAACTGTTCCTTTAATTTCTTGCCACAGACTGAATCTTACTTTTATCAACTAAATGTTTACCGAGGAGAAATAAAATAACAAACACAGGGTAAAAAGATCGGGCTCAAAATCAAAAACTGCTACATTGTTTTGCCATTTTGCCAACAAACGTCTGACTTTATGGGAAGGATTAAGAAGTCTAGAATAAGGATGAGGACAAATAAGTCTACTTTTCTCTTTAAAATTGTCTGCTACCATTAACAAGTTATATTAAATAGCTGTATCTAAGTATCCAGAAAAAAATAATGAACATGATTAACAAGGTATTCCCTATATAAGTTAAGTAAAAATGTAAAAAAGCACGGAAAGATAAGATAGGATAGGCTTTATTGATCTCACAATGGAGAAATAACTTGTTACATCAGCTCTTAGTAACACACAAGTAGGGTGTAGATAGTTGACAAAAAGTGCAATCAATGAAGACCTAGTTAAATGTGCAAAAACAAGTAGTAATAATAGAATAGAATAAAAATAATAAAAATAAAATGTACAGTAAAAAGTGAAGGTAATTTGTGCTAAAGTGACACCGATTGCAGGTATTTACAAATACAGAGGGATTTAGAGTTGTTAGGCCAAATTATTCAAACTTAATAAAATACAGCTTTTAAAGTCATGAAAAAATAAGCAAACTCATAAACATTTTTGATATAGCTTTTGCATCTGCAGCTGTTAATGGAAAACCACAAAAAGAAACTTTCCTGAACTGGAGCGAACAACAAAACACTTCCGGTGACCCAGATGCTTACCATCTAGAGCACTGAACATCTTTTCTCAGGAATGAAAAGTAAAATGAAAGTAAAACAGATCTAGCCAAGTATTTCTTTTTTTTTTGGGGGGTTTTTATTTTATTTGTACTTTTCATGTACAGATTAGGCCATGCCACTTCCTGTTGATGGTTGTGTGTATACTGTCTAAGACATATAGATCATGAATCAAAGTGG
This sequence comes from Girardinichthys multiradiatus, assembly GCF_021462225.1. Classification (NCBI taxonomy): domain Eukaryota; kingdom Metazoa; phylum Chordata; class Actinopteri; order Cyprinodontiformes; family Goodeidae; genus Girardinichthys; species Girardinichthys multiradiatus. The sequence goes on from NC_061799.1 coordinate 22,773,241, forward strand.
GTTATGGTTAACTTACTTTCCATCTGACGTTGCTGAGCAAGCTACTCTCAAACTGAATAAATACACCAAAAAGCCATGAAATGCAACTTTCAATCTCATAAACTGGAATCACTTTTTAGTATCTTTTACAAAAAAACAAATAAATTACAAGAAAGTACTTACTGTAATCTAATTTACCACTCATATCCCTACTTTTTTTTGTTCTGTCAAATTTCAGATAATTGCTTTCTGTTTTCACCACTGGTATTTATTTTGCATAAGACACATTGCTCAAAAGAAAACTAAAGCCTTAAAATAAATAAAACAAAAACAATAAGAATATCCTTCTGTGTTCACCGTTGAATGAGAGGTTAACAAAAACGAAGAGTTCTTTTTTATTGTAATCTGATTAATGTGTGGGGAAAATAATGTAGCATAACTTTAAGGAATAAAAAATATGCCTTGTGAAACATAATATTTTATTCAATTGAACTGTTTTACATCTGATTCGGAGATGCCCACAGTAAAAGTGGTTTCAGTAGTATTTCATAATAGTTTCTGAATATCTGTGATAGTCATAATGTGTGTCTTTGAATGTCTCTGTGTGTGAAAGCTTCGCCAGAACTGGCGTTTATTTTAAGGACACAATATAAAGCAACATTTTTCTATCAAAATACTAGAAATACCTAAGAACTGACTCGGGTTTCACAAGATGAAGGGAGAAGATGAAATCCTGTTGTGGAGAGGTAGTGTTGGCCTCTAAAACAAGTATTTTCAGCTTTACTCTTAGTTTCTTTTGACTGATTCTAGACATATATTAGTATGTTGGACACCAGAATGTTTTTGTCAGCTCACTTGGCCACTCTATGTGGCAGCATCATGGTTTCAGAATGTTCTTGTTCAACAGGGGCATGGGAAGTGGTGAAAATTGAGGGGAGGATGGAAAGGGCTAAATGTGATGCATGTTATGATGAAGTCATCGCAATTTGTCTTAGAATGACCTGTTAAGGTAGTTTAAATTTAAAGCAAAAACACCAGTAACACTGAGATTTCTTGCAACAAAACAATTTGCAACTATTAGGAGCAGCTTAGGCATAACAGATGGGATAGTGCATTGATGCATTCCCAAGCCCACCCCCTCTCCCCTATCTTGTCTTCTTTGCAGACAAACTAAGAGGACAGGTGTGAGCCTATTGCCTCCACACACGCACACAGCCGGGATTCGGATTTCAATAATGTCATTCAGTGGAACTGAATAGGAGTCAGTGGGGGCCCACTCTGGCCTGCGCCTCCAGTTGACAGACTAGCAGCCGTGTTTATGTGCTGAGCCGATGGGCCCCCTTTCAGTCAGTCAGAGGAGGGGACAATGTGGAGGAGGAGAGACTTGGTGGGGTTTACGGGGGCTTTAGCATCAGCAATCAGCGGAGCATGCAGTCACTCAATGAAGACAAGAGGAAAAGTAGAAGTGGGAGGAGGAAGAGGGGCTTTTGTGGTGCTGGTTTCTGTGGTGTTGGCAGCTGGCGAGAAGGTCATGTGTCAAGTAACCGTCCTTTGCTTTCGTCATGGCAGATGGAGTCTTGATTGGCCTTTTTTACCTAGTTTTAGTTGAAACCAGATATTTGCACACATTTTAAGGTAACACAGCCTTTTCCTGTTTCAGGTCAGTTAGGATTACCAAAATTTATTTACGTTTATTTTTAATAGACTTAAGTGCTCTTTTGCTGAGACAGTAAAAAAAACAAAACAAACAAACAAACGAAAATAAAAGCAGTCACATCTGACTGTGCAAAACATATGAAATATTTAGTGCTGTGTAGTTGTGATCAGGTCTGTTGTACGGATGCACAGAGTTGCCACCTAGGCAAAATAAAAACAGAACTACATACCATTATAATGTGAAAACTTTATTGTTCTAAAAATATACTTTTCACTTTTGACCAATACAATATCACATTCTTACAATATACATGTTTTTATATTCCAACAAAAACTTTCCTTGTACTTACAATATCAATATTATATTGTAGTAACATGATAATATATTGTAAATGAAAATTATATTGGTTGAATTACAAATTGTTCCCAGTAAAACAGAATGCGTTTAATTGATGAAACATAAGATTTGTTTACCTTATAACATTATGAAGCTGGTAAGAATACAGATCAGCGACTGAGAAAATGTCTTGTCTACAGAAACTGATTAAGTTTTACTACATGCTTGGATTGAGCCATGGAGAGATTTTGGCTTTTATTCAGCAGCGTGGACAGTATTGTGATAAGCATGCGTACACTGAGAAGGTTTTTAAAAAGCATGCGGCTACAGGAGGAAAAATCAGTCTTTCTTACTGAGGTGGCAGCATTTCTTAATAATCATCTCAAGGGGCACGGGGGGGCTCCATGGATACAAACAAAACCACCTGAACTACATTCAGGCAGGTTACAGGTGTAATATTATATTTCTCAAATGTGAAAGTATATTGTAATAACATGATTTTATATTGTATAAACATGAACAATTTATAGTTATATTATATAGTTAGAACTAGTTTTCACTTCATAGTATGATATAGCTCTATTTCCCTTGCCCGAGTGGCAGCTCTACACATCTGTAGTATTTGTATCTGTGTGCAAATGTGTAAGATTTATATACAAATGCAGATTAACAACATATACATATATTTAAATTTTTTTACGTAAAAGTGACATTAAAAAAAAATTTTTTTTTTCCTCAATCTTTCTTAAATGTTAAAGATAACGCAAACACCTTGAACTGCAACCTTAACGTGGTGGAGAGGTTTGAGTGCTCGAATGATCCTAGAGACTATGTTGTCTGGGGCTTAAACGCCCCTGGTAGGGTCTCCCATGGAAAACAGCCTCTAGGTGACTGGTCAGACAAAGAGCGGTTCAAGAACCCTCATGACGACGATTAAATGGAGGCACGTGACGTTGCCTGGTACGGCGGAGCCGGGGTCTCACCCTGGAGCCAGGCCTGGGGTCGGGACCCGTCGAAGAGCGCCTGGTGGCTGGGTTGCTCCTCGCGGGACCCGGCCGGGCCAAGCCTGAACGAGAGACGCGAGGCCATCCCCCAGTGGGCCCACCATCTGCAGAGGGCACCGTGAGGGATCGGTGCAAAGAGGATTGGGCGGCGGACGAAGGTGGAGACCTCGGCGGCCATATCCCCGGATGCTTAGGCTGGCTCTAGGGACATGGAATGTCACCTCGCTGGGGGGGAAGGAGCCTGAGCTTGTGCAGGAGGTTGAGAGATATCGACTAGAAATAGTCGGGCTCGCCTCCACAGCGTGGGCTCTGGAGCCCATCTCCTTGAGAGGGGCTGGACTCTCTTCTACTCTGGAGTGGCCCACGGAGAGAGGCAGCGGGCTGGGGTGGGTTTGCTTGTTGGCCCCCAGCTCATCCGTCTCATGTTGGGGTTTACCCCGGTGGATGAGAGGGTCGCATCCCTGTGCCTTCGGGTTGGGGACAGGTCTCTGACTGTCGTTTCGGCCTATGGGCCGAGCGGTAGTGCGGAGTACCCGGCCTTCTTGGCATCCCTGTCAGGGGTGCTGGATAGTGCCCCTCCCGGGTACTCCATTATTCTGCTGGGGGACTTCAACGCCGATGTGGGAAACGACAGTGACACCTGGAGAGGCGTGATTGGGAGGAATGGCCTCCCGGATCTGAATCCGAGTGGTGTTTTGTTACTGGACTTCTGTGCTAGTCAGGGATTGTCCATAAAGAACACCATGTTCAAACATAAGGGTGTCCATCGGTGCACTTGGCACCAGGATACCCTAGGCAGGAGGTCAATGATCGACTTTGTTGTTGTATCATCAGACCTTCGGCCGCATGTTTTGGACACTCGGGTGAAGAGAGGGGCTGAGCTGTCCACTGATCACCACCTGGTGGTGAGTTGGATCCGCTGGGGGAGGAGAAAGCCGGACAGACTTGGCAGGCCCAAGCGCATAGTGAAGGTTTGCTGGGAACGTCTGGCGGAGCCCTTGGCCAGGGATGTATTCAACTCCGACCTCCGGGAGAGCTTTGACCAGATTCCGAGGCATGTTGGAAACAGAGCCTGAGTGGACCATGTTCACTGCATCTATTGTCGATGCTGCTGCCCGTAGCTGCGGCCATAAGGTCTGCGGTGCCTGTCGCGGCGGCAATCCCCAAACCCGGTGGTGGACACCGGCAGTAAGGGACCCTGTCAAGCTGAAGGAGTCCTATCAGCTGTGGCTGGCTTGTGGGACTCCTGAGACGGCTGACGGGTACCGTGAGGCCAAGCGTACCGCGGCCCGGGTGGTGGCAGAGGCAAAATCTCGGGCCTGGAAGGAGTACTTCGAGGATATCCTCAATCCTGCCATCACACATTCCCTGGTGGAAACAGAGGCTGGGGACTTGGGGTTGGATTCTTTCATCACCTAGGCGGAAGTCACCAAGGTGATTAAAAAGCTCCGCGGAGGCAAGGCTTTGGGGGTGGAGGAGATCCGCCCTGAGTACTTCAAGTCTTTGGATGTTGTAGGGCTGTCATGGTTGACACGCCTCTTCAACATTGCGTGGCGGTCGGGGACAGTGCCTCTGGACTGGCAGACTGGGGTGGTGGCCCCGCTTCATAAGAAGGGTGACCGGAGGGTGTGTTCCAACTACGGGGGGATAACACTCCTCAGCCTCCCTGGTAAGACCTACGCCAGGGTATTGGAGAGGTGAGTCCGGCCGATAGTCGAACCTCGGCTTCAGGAGGAGCAGTGTGGTTTTCGTCCCGGCCGTGGAACACTGGACCAGCTCTATACCCTCTACAGGGTACTCGAGGGTTCATGGGAGTTTGCCCAACCGGTCTACATGTGTTTTGTGGACCTGGAGAAGGCATTCAACTGTGTCCCTCATGATGTCCTGTGGGGTTGCTCCAGGAGTATGGAGTCAGGGGCCCTTTATAAGGGGCTATCCGATCTCTGTACAAGCGGAGCAGGAGTCTGGTTCGCATTGCCGGCACTAAGTCGGACCTGTTCCCGGTGCATGTTGGACTCCGGTAGAGCTGCCCTTTGTCACCGGTCCTGTTCATAACTTTTATGGACAGGATTTCTAGGCGCAGCCAAGGGACGGAGGGGGTCTGGTGTGGGGACCAGAGGATTTCGTCTCTTCTTTTTGCAGATGACGTGGTCCTGCTGGCCCCCTCTAGCCAAGACCTACTGCATGCGCTGGGGCGGTTCGCAGCCGAGTGTGAAGCAGCTGGGATGAGGATCAACTCCTCCAAGTCCGAGGCCATGGTTCTCGACCGGAAAAGAGTGGCTTGTCCTCTTCATGTTGGAGGGGTAGTTCCTTCCTCAAATGGAGGAGTTTAAGTATCTCTGGGTCTTGTTCACGAGTGAGGGAAGAATGGAGCGGTAAATCGACAGACGGATCGGTGCGGCTGCCGCAGTAATGGGGGCACTGTGCCAGTCCGTTGTGGTGAAGAGAGAGCTGAGCCGAAAAGCGAAGCTCTCGATTTACTGGTCGGTCTATGTTCCTACCCTCACCTATGGCCATGAACTTTGGGTCATGACCGAAAGAACGAGATCGAGGATACAAGCGGCTGAAATGAGCTTCCTCCGTAGGGTGGCCGGGCACTCCCTTAGAGATAGGGTGAGGAGCTCGGCCATCCGGGAGGGGCTCGGAGTAGAGCCGCTGCTCCTCCACATCGAGAGGAACCAGTTGAGGTGGCTCGGGCATCTATACCGGATGCCTCCTGGACGCCTTCCTCGGGAGGTGTTCCAGGCACGTCCCACCGGAAGGAGGCCCAGGGGATGGCCCAGGACACGCTGGAGGGACTATGTCTCTCGGCTGGCCCGGGAACGCCTTGGGCTCCCCCCAGAGGAGCTGGAGGAGGTGTCTGGGGAGAGGGACGTCTGGGTGTCTCTGCTGAGCCTGCTGCTCCCGCGATCCGGTCCCGGATAAGCGGAAGACGACGAGTACGACATTAAAAAAAAAATTTTTTTTTCCTCAATCTTTCTTAAATATTAAAGATAATGCAAACAATTAGGGTTGTCCAGATCTGATCCCAGATATCCGTTTAGTGTTTCGTTTCTTAGCAGGAAAACAGTTTCTTCTGGAAATTTGTCTACACACATAATTTAATTCAACCACCCTAAAATATCTATCAAGCGATATTATCAATGAGTCATATCAAAAAGAGGACGAAACATGCCAACATTAGCCTAGCACTGCAGCAAACTGCTCCACAGGAAAAGATCAGTGGGTTTATTAAATACTATAGCTCTTTTTATAGTTATATACATAGATTTAAAATAAAACTACTGAAAGTTGATAGCCAGAACAAAGAGAACTGACACAAAGAATCAAGTTTAAACTTGATTTGTTGGCTTCAGTGGACTCTATGCTGGACAAGCAGTTTATACCAAATTCTAAAGGTGGATTCAGAAGCATTTTCATCCAATCAGATGGACCTTTGCCTCAGGAATACAACTCAGGCCCAATCTGTCTTTCTGCTGCAAGCTGTTTAGCTTCATATGTTTCTGATGTTCCACAAGCCATGGTGGATACTAAGGTGAATGCAGAGGGTATAGCAAGCAATGACAAGGATAATGATAATCTTTAGAACTTCAACTGGCATGAATCTTTTAAATTCCTGTTTGACTTTTGCATAGCTTTCTTCACAACAGACTTCCTGATGACATTTAGATCTTCTGTTCAATACATTAACCACTCTGCAAACTGCATAAACAGAGCTGAGGACTTAACTTTATGACTTGTGAATTGCATAGATGGTTGCTGCATTCATTATAATGTACCTTGCTCTTTATATTGTAAGAAATAAGATATATTGGATCAAGTTCTATATGCTATCTTGGTGCTTTCCTGCAAGAGGTCATATTTACTGTTTTGGGTCTCATTGAGGCATAAATAAGTAAAACACATTCAGAAGATGTGATCCATTTAGAACCAGATAACAGCAGGGAGGATGACAGCATTGTTATGGCCCTGTTATGTATGCTGATCATGTCTAAGCTGCGACATCACCTTTGCTTCCCTCAGCATACCTCTGCTTTTCTGTCCCCTGTTTATTCACCCTGCATTCAGAATCCCAAAACTTCTATTCGAAGAGGTGTGTTTAATGTAAGAATGAATGAAATTTGGAGCTGGGTATATTTTAAAATCCAGAGGGGAAGGGAAAAATAACGCTGACAATGAAGGCATGAACGAGATGAAACATGGAGAGAAGACACACTGGAAGGAGAGGGGGAGGTAATAAGGGAAGGCTTGAGGATAGAAAATGATGCAGTTTGGCTTCTGAGTGTTACTCACAGAAGACATTCCTCTGGGAACTGCCTGTCTGTGTGTGGTTCTCTGACTGCTACAGCATTATGTCTGACCACTCTCTGGTATTTCTTACCCTCTTTTGGCTAAAATGCATCTGTGCTGAATGATGCACATTGTCACGTGTACTTACATAGTTTTTAGAGGTCTGAACAAGAACACGAAACGGTTTTCGGCACCATCAGGTCTATTTGTTGCTTAAAAAATCCAAAACACTTTTTAACAAGAGACTAGAAACATCTTCACAAGGGTAAAGTTTGACTTAGACTGCATCTAGTAAAGTTGAAATTTCCACATTCAGGAGAACAAGCACATTATAATATTGATTCATTTGCGGCCGGGGAGACATATTGATGCAGTGTCTATGGTAAAGGAATGCAAACTGGCAGCAGTGAATCACCTAATTTTTCCCCTGTGAAGATCCGCTCAGACAATAGTTCATCTGGAGCTTGTATTGATTACATGTCTCCCACCCTCCCAGGCCATTGATCAGGTTTTAGAACTTGTGGCTTAGCTAAATTATATTGGGATTTAACACACAGCGTTTTATGTGAATGAATATTTAACTGTTGGATTGAGTAAATAAAGCATATATTTAACAGGTTTTTATAAAAACAGATCAAGTGACTACCTATAGTGGAAGAAGCTTAAAACAAGATCAATATATTTTCTTCTACATTTCAGATTTAAACAATCCAAGAACAGAATCTATAACATTCCACAAAAGGTTAGTAAGGTTAGGGAAAATATAATTTATTCAGGAATAATTTGTAAGAATGTTCCACTCCCAAGTATCGGTATCAGATCTCGTCCTAATCAAGGAATCTTTAAATGATTGGTATCAACTTCCCTGACAAAGTTCAACTCCAAATACATGTTGGTGTCCTGTCTTATGATTTTATGTCAACTACATATGTAGGGTTAGCCAACAAGCTGTAACAACATTTTTAAAAATCATGGACTATTTTTAAGTGCTAGTAAAACTTTGTCACAGACCATGTCCATTTCTGTTGATCTAAAGAATTTCTGCTCAGATGCTGCCTATGTGGAGGAGAGGTGTGCAGAATGCAGCTGAAAGGCATTTTATTGTTCAAATGCTAGCCTTATCCCTCTTTTAGCCTGACTACGTTCCGTGTCTGCTTCGCCGTCTGTCACAAATTGTGCCGTGTAGCAATTTACACTGAATGCGTTTTTGTGTTTAGGTTCCATTCATCTGTGAATTTTACCCAGGTGAAATTCAGTGTGTGCACTACGTCATCTGTGAAAAATAGACTAGATCCGTATTACTGACAGAGGACAGCTCTCCGTCATGCTGTAACTCTACGGAGCCAGTGTAAAATACGATATTGACTAGAATGGCTTCTATTTGCTTTGCCTACAAAAAATAACAGTGGGATAAAAATACAAAAATAATATATAAACCTCTTCTGTTCTCTAGAGGTGGAGTACCAGTAAGTGTATAATGACGCTTTTAAGAGATATAGTAGTATTTACTGTCATTTATTTGAAGAATGAAAAGGTAGTGTTGGTAGTGATGAGCTGCTGGACTGTAAGGCAGACATTTGTGATGTCATATGTGTGAGGGAAAGGAAATTCATTAAATGCACAGGCACCATAGTATGGAATAAGAATGCAAACATGACTCACCTAAAGCCAGAACCAAACATCTGTCACAGACAGATTGCCCTAGCGTTAAATGTCTGCGTTTGGGGAATGCTTACAGAAGTATTAATGCATGACTCGCTTTTTTTTTTTGCAGGATCACTATGTCTAATATTGCCACATTATTTTAAAATATATACATCTCCGCTAATGTTTTAAGCAGACAATCATTAATAAATTGGCAGCTACGTACAGTGCTTACATCTTTTCAGTATTGGTGCAGTTTGAAGAGTCATGCTGACACCATTACGTCCGACTGAACAAGTTACAGCTGCCATGGCAACTGGATTATCATTCAATCTATCCTTTTCAGTACTAGGAGTATGTTCAGATATAATTCCTACCTCCAGTTTAAATTCTGAAGTGTAAATGCAACAATTTGTGGTCACACTTTTGCCATTTTCAGAACTCTTTTTTCCACTTCCTCTTTGTGTTCTCCTTAGCCACTCTGCCTGCCATAGACATTCAGTACATTACAGCTTCTTCTGTTCTGGAAGTTTTTCAAAGCAGTTTCATTAAATTGGTTCAGTTTGTATTAAAATGAAGATGCAACAGTCCTGTAAGAGCTGCAATTATGCATTTAAGACTCTGAAGTGATTCATTTTGCTGCAATGATAGTATGACCTGTAGTATTTCTTCTTCTCAAACAACTGCTGTGTTCTCTCTTTTTGACCCAACATTTTAGGAGTTGGAGACCATTGGCCAGATATTTGCATGGATTAGTTTAACCAGTGGAGCATCTTTTTAGTTTGTGTTTATGTCATATTGTTTCGAACAGATTTGACCCACATGCAGAAAGCAATTCAGGAGACTGAGTTTAACGGTAATGAGTTTATTTACAGTGTAATGAAATGTGCAGGGAACTGGAACTGGGATACCAACTGTAAAATAAACAGAACGGTAAGCAAGGGATAACTCTGGATCTAAATTCTTAAATAATAATTCTGCCTTACTGGAATGATGGCGAGATCTGCCAGAGGGGGGATGGAGAGACCAAGGGGTTGTTTACCCGTGAGACATGACATGGTGAATACTGGTGTGCCAGGATGTTTAGTAGGTCCAAGAGTTTCTGAAGTTGTTGCAGTGGATGGAGGAGTGTGGACAGGGTTCGTAGAAGGACATCCAAGGAATGAAGGAATCAGGAGGCTGCCAGCCGGTGTGATCGAACAAAGTAATAAGAGGCTTGAGTCTTTGTTCATAGAGCTGGATAGCTTCTTTCCAGAAGATGGTAATCCAGGCAGGGTTCAATGCAGAAGGCAAAGTCAGGTTCAGGTAAACTTGTAAGGTAACAAATACAAAATTACCAAAAGTACAAGGCAAGGTCAAGACAAAGGTAATGTGGCTTGAGCTGTACCACTAAGGGCAACACTCTGGCAGTGAGTTGCTGGCAGCCTCCTTAAATACTCCTCAGCAGGTAATCATCAGGGGGATAGAGAACACCTGTACCTCTCCTCCAGGTTCCACACCATCTAGAGGCTAAGCACAGTAAACAGCACCAAACAAACAGACATGGCACAGATTCTGACAGTTTATCTGAATTTTTGGTTTGTTACTGTTCTTTTCCATACTAAACTTGTGAGCACTAAGTGACAGGCAGCTTTATTTACAGAGCAAGAGCATGCTGCTGAATCATGAAAATATCACAAATACTGTTACTGATTTCTGGTGAAAATAGTTTTATCTGTGTAATAAATATATGTAAATGTTTCTTTGTCTTATTTTGTATCCTCCCTTACAGGAAAATTCCCATTGTATTGTTTAGTGATGACATCTGATTATCTGTCTAGGCTTTACTGCAGGTTATGTCCAATTAAAAATAGAAACTAGATATCTCGATACACCATAAAAAAGATGCATAACTGTTTTTTAACTAATGTTTGCTGTTTCAGATCGGTTAGGATTTTTTATTATCATCTAAATTCCAGAATAATCAAAGAGACATTTGTTTTATTACTTTAATTCCATTGAGATGGTTACATACACTAAGATTATTCTGCCTTTAAACTATTTGGAAACGCCCAGATGATGTAAGCTTTGTAAGCTTCTAAGTTAGCTCATTGTGTTAATTTGAGGCACACCTGTGCCTCAGGTGTGTCGCCTGTGTATTTAATGACACACCTCCAAGACACTGCTTATTAAAATGAGATGAATGAAAAAAAAAAAAATTGGCAACATTCAGATGAGAATTGTGGACCTCCACATGTGTTGTGGTGCTAAATATGTGTATGTACTTCAGCACCAAATTGAGGACAAAGTCACTCAAAGACAACAAAGTCAATGTTTTGGAGTGTATATCACAAAGAATTGATCTCAGTTCCATAGAAAATTAGTGGGCAGAGCTAAAAAGGTATGTGTGAGCAAGGCACACTACAAACCTGACTCTGTTGCACCAGTTCTCTACAGGAGTGGGCCAATGTTCCAATAAACTATTGTGAGAATATTGTGGAAGGATACCTAAAACATCTGACCCAAGTCAGTGAGTTTAAAAGGCAATTTTATAAAATATTAAGGAGATTTATGTAAACTTCTAAATATGAAAAAGGTAAGGATATCTTAAACCAGTGTTCATTGACGCATTTATTGTCAGAAAACGCTGAGTGTTGGCAGGACCAACATGCAGATCAGGAGCTTCAAGTTGGACAGTGAGTTGATCAGTTCTTTTAATTAACTAAAACAAGAAACCTTACAGTCAGGAAGGCAGGGCACAGAACATGGAGAAGAAGTTAAACAATACAATCCAGTGGTGAAAATAGAAATACAGAGAGAATACATGCTGAGGAAGGTTGGAAATTGGACCAATGAACCAGGAGAACTAATTAGAAGGAATAGGAGTCATCTGGTGACCAGGAATGCAAGGTAACTGATGGAGGGAGGTTGACCACCACAGATGAGCAAGGACTTCAGGTGAATAACAAAACATCCAAGTAAACAAAGAAACTAACTTAAAGAACATAAACAGGAAGGAACAGATACACAAGGAAACTGGAATATTTAACACAGGACTAAAGACCTAAACACAAAAATGAATGGTTAATCTTATCAACCTGAAATAAACAGAATTAAAAGCAACTGAATAACATGGCAGTGCAGAGAGAACTGATAGAACTCAAACTCAAAACCTAACAGAGGCAAATTGTGACATGTGTGTTTTATGCATGAAGATGTTGTGAGCACTTCTTTCAATGGCATCATAAAACAGTACATTTTTGTGAGTGAGTGAAAGATTAACCCTGTGATTATCTGAGGGGGCAAAACTTTGGTATCTTATGCAGAAAATAATCACAACATTTTTTGTCGAGGCTAGTACTTGGAAGGAAAATGAAAGTTGCGAGATCTGCTCTATGTGTGTGTGCAGACATAGGCTGCCCACACAGGGAGTCTTTGCAGTCTTAGTAGGAACCATTATTGTTAATGTTCTCCTTTCTCCTCACATTAAGCTTGACTAAAATGCATGCAACTTGCCAAATCATCAAAACAAATAGATTTAACTTTTATTGCACCCTGATATCTTCTGACTGGAGCCTCACTTTTAACTTGTCCCTTAGACCATCATACAGGTAAGTATGGCAGAAATAACAGCACACATGTTGTCATTCTTTAAAAGATATTGTCAATATGATTTTTAAAAAAGCTGGATTTTGTTAAAGATAAACACCGGTGGTCTAGAGCTTTGTTCAATTTTGTTTGTTTGATATTCTGCACCAGGATAGCCCATTGGTGGGTGCTCTAAATATGTGTAAATGTGTTTAATGGGGTTTTCAGAAATAAAAGCGGTCTTTTGAAAGTGCACCCCTGTAAATAGAAAATTCATAACATTAAAATTCAAGTTCTTAGGTTTGAGGTTATGTTATTTATATACTAGTTGAAATGAACCGTTTGAGAAATTGATTGTAAAGTTCATGGAAAGTAAAATGTTTTTAAACTTAAAATTCATAGAGAAGTTCAGACTATTTCATTCAGAAAGAACTCTGGTTAGCTTGCTCATTTAAATCTTGTAAATTATTTTGAACTGTCTCTTAAAAGAATCGGTATAAAGAATCCATAGGAGCTGGAATATGTGTGTAACAACTGTATTTACATCTATCAGTTTGTTCTTAAACTGTTAAGGTGTTAAAGTGATACTTAACAGCAGCTATGACAGGTGGAGCCAAAAATGCCACCACTAAAGGCCACAAGAAGACTATGGCTTTGTTGTTTTAACTTTATTGAACCCGTTCAGTCACACATCAAAACACAGCCAAAAAAGTGTGGCATTAGCAATTTATATTTCAGACTTCCAAAATTACATATTTAAAGCTGCTGAGAAAGATGGATTGGATGACAGCCTGTCATACTTCACCAGCCCAGATTGAGTTCTGGCAAATGATTCACCCAGGAAGTGGGAAATACAAACACAGATAACACAGATCTTGACACACACACCCATACAGCCTCCTCTCTAAGGAATCTAACAGTAAGGGTTACAGTGACGGCAGCGGCGGGGAAGGATAAAAACTACAAAATCTATTGTTAAGGAAGTGATCGCTATCAAAAATACATTAAAGGGTTTAAAGCTTCATTTCAAAAAATGCTAGAAAACGCATCAAAGCAATAAAGGATAAATTGCATACTAATTATAGCTCCAATAAACTGAGAGGAAAAGTGTTTCTCACCCCAGAAATCTGCCACATTAAGGTCATCACTAAAAGTAAAGTTCAAAGCTAAATTGTTTCTCATGATTAAAAAGGACTTATTTTGGTGTGCAATGTGTAGATAGATAGATGATAGATAGATGATGCTTGACTGAACTAATGACAATGGTGAAAAAAATAAATTTTTAAACAAGTTGCACATTTAAAATCTCTTTGCTCATACAACCATTTGCTCCAGTAACCTTGATGTGGTCTGCAGACTAGTCTTTTCGGCTCTGCGTGTTGGCTTGTGCAAGACTTGGTGGGAAAAAGGAGGAACCCAGAGAGGTTTCTGGAAAACACATCAGAAAGAGAGGTAAAACAAAGGGGGGGGGGGGGGGGGGGGGAACAAGGCAGAGAAGCAGGTGGTCACTGGAGAAAACATTACAGAGTAGAAAACCCATCTTCCCCAATCGAACCCACACAGAAGCACACAAGGACATTAATCCATGAACTGGACAGGGGGATAATCATTCCCTCAATGCTTGTGTGAGCGTCTGTTCCTTAACCAGACACAAGCATATAACTATAGTATATAGTATATGGACACATGTACATGGAGCATAGGTGGGAGTAAGGGAAAAACACTGTATATGAATATGGATTAATATGGGCTGACTCACCAACTCTCAGGGTGATTATGGGTTGTTGCATTACCATGGCAACCCTTCTTGTAATGTGCTAATGCCACATTTCTGCTTCTGAGTGTGCGGTCCTATTTTAGTGGGTAGGAGGCAACACCAATGTCTTCTTGTGCTTAATTGCACAGAGAGACATTGGATATTTTAAATGTGACGCAGGAGCCTGCAAATAGAAAAAGGCTTTTTCTTTTCTTTTACAAATGACAGGGTATTTATACATTAGAGGAAATTCTTAGCTGTTCCATAGATAGGCTTACTAAAATTATATATGTATAAGTGTGTTGTGGTTGGCAGAACAGTCATCTTTGTGTTGTAAATGTTTTAGTTTGAAAAAAAAAAAAAAAAATACAGCTTCAACCCCTTGGGTTGAAAGTTTACCCTTAAAACCTTTGAGAAATTTAGCTCTTATCTGAAAGAGCAGAAGGAGGACCCTGAATTTTTATGAATTCAGACTCATCCTGACTGTCACAGGTCAACCGTCCTGGGACAAATTTTCCAGTTACCCAACCACACCCATCACAAGACCCAAAACCCCACCAACTGAGTTAACTAACTGAAGGTCTCCAGCTAAAAGGAGCTTTAGATCCGGCTTTAACTGTTCAAAATAAAATTTGTCACCCTTTTTAACACCAGAGTTACTACCACAGACATCATATTGAACTGCTGTGCAGTGGCAAATGAGCGGTTGAGCCAGCCTATCTCGTTGGGCAAGAGCTGGAGTACACCTTGGGCAGGTCGCCAGTTGAGACAACGCAGAAGCACACAGGACGAATAACAATGCACACGCACACTCTTTATTTTATTTAAAGAAAATAAATTACCTAACATGCATGTTTTTGGGCTGTGGGAGGAAGCCGGGGTACCTAGAGAGGACCCATGAATGCTGATTCCATGCAGAAACACCACTGGCTTGAATTCAAACCGAGGACCTTGCAAACAATTATGCCTACAGCCAAGACAGACGTCTCTCAAAGATAATAAAACAATGTAAAAGGGCTATAAAAAACATAATTTTTCTGTTTTTATTTAGATTTTATTCAAAAACAGTATGTCTAAAATAATTGCAATGAGATCTAAGTGTTTAAAGTTTGAAGGCCTTTTCAACATACCTCTAATCTTTAGCTTTCTCCAAAGATGTTCTTTTCAGATTTGAGTCCTAAAGCTTGCTGGCCCACTCCGAAACTTTAACATTACTTCCAGTCAGAAGAAACGGGTTGGTAGAATTAAACGATTACTTAAAATCTAAGTGCCAGGGGTATGAATACATTTGGGGTGAGTAAAACATATAAAACATATGTAAAACAGTTTTAAATATGATCATATCTCCAGAGTTTACCAAATGGCAAATTATGTTTTAAAATTTAAAATTGAGACAGACATTACAGTCTAATAGCAGTGCTGAAACTCCTGTACAATCTAACAGTAAATAGATGTTGAAACTTTAATAATTCCAATCTTTGCTCATTCTCTTCATTAAGAAGTACCTGATTTTCTTCTGTACATACATTTAATACATTTTGCCTAAAAGTAACCTTAATGACAATCTATAGATAATGTTCTTTACCTTATTCTTATTAGCTTATTCTACACAAAATGTGTAAAAAAAAAAAAAAGTTTGAATTGGGGATGAACTCAGCAGAGGTGAGAAAGTAAGAAACCTGTGAGGGGACGTTGTTGAATGGATTAGGTAAAGAAATAAAGCAGAGTCCAAGCATGACCCAGTTAACAGAACATTACAAAAACTACAGCAAAAACTCTGGAAAAATACAGAACAGAGTAAAGGCTTTGACCCGCTATACTCTCACTAAATTCTTACTGTATCTTTTGTAAAACATTTTCTGTTGGTGGTTGAGAAGAATTGTAAATGACACTTGGTGTGTACAGGAATCTGTTTTATTGATTAATTATTGACTAATATGTGGAGAAGAGGAACAGACATCCAAATAATTTTGAGCATGTAATATATGTTCTGATCATTATTTTGATGTTGTGTTGCTTCAATATGTTCAAATAATTTTTGCATGTGTGAATATATATATGTAATTTTGACCCAACTGTGGTCACTCAGAGAGAGCAATGCCTGCCAGTCAAAGCTCTGGAAAAAAACTGAGGTAGTACCACAAAAAGGCCTAAAAAGTGTTTCATCTGTAGGGACTTTAACAGAGAGCCCGTGGACTAACCTTGACAGAGCTGTTCAAACAACATAACCAAAAACAAGATAAGCAGATCCATTTCTGTACACAGGAAAGGTCAAATTGATGTGAAGCTGCCTGAAATATCTCTCTCTCAGTCCCTCACATGGCCTTTTAGCTCTGGTAGCTTTGGTTGTTTGTTAAATGCCAGCCTTCAATAGTTCTGATTTATAAAATGTAGAAAAGTACTATAAATCCTACATAAGATTAGTGTTTCCTTACAGTTTTGGCAGACTATGTTTAAAAATGTCATTTTCCAAAAAAGGTATGGCAGAAATAAATAATGTTTGAAGGATTCACATACTATCTGTCCACATTCTGAGGTTTATCTTTATAAACGTTACTGTGAAATGTCTGCTCTCTCTCAAAGTTTAAGTGCGTGGCACAGAATGACACACAAAACTCCCTGATTTGAATTTTGTCCAAATCTACTCTCAGTTTCAGGGTAACGAGGTTACTTTGTAACATACTTGGAGAGGAATTTACAATGCACTCTCATGCCTGGAAATAGCATTCCCTACGGATGAACAATATGCAAAAATAATTAACAGGTTTTACTGGCGAATGACAAGTCCAAGAATGTGAAAATTATTGTGTTTATCTTTGTTGTTTCTATGAAAACAGTTATTATTGGGCTGTGGACAACTATGTGACTAGTTATGCAATCCACTGAATAGCTTGTTCAGTGTGTGGCTCGGAATTTAAGGCAAAAAGTGGCACCACCTTTTCAGCTATAAATAGAAAAATCCAACATGAAACATGATTTCGGGAATGCAAGCTTCTTTTTATTATGGAAAGTTGTGAGTTTGATTTCAGCTTCTCCCTAAAACTTGATGATCTACCTTAGGACAAGGCACTCAAGGTGCCTAGTGATCTTTGTATTGGTATATGAATAGATGCATGTTTGAGAGTGTGACTGGTTAAATGTGGCTCTAGTTTAAAGCTTCAAGGTGTAGGCATGACTAGAAAAGTGCTATATATGTTCAATACATTTATTAGTTGCAGTCAGCATCAAAAGACTTTTTGAAAACATCATCTAAGATACATGATATATATATATGTTATGATTATTAATCTGATAATATTATTTAATATTTAATATTAATATTTTAATATTTTATCAAATAATATTTTGGTCTGTTAAGGGTTGTCCTGTGAATACCAGCCCAGTAAGGCGATGGTATTAAGTCAAAATAGAAAGGTGTGAGACGAGCTCTGACATTACTGAACATCAAAACTCTGCACATATATGGAATGAATTCACACAATTTCTTAAAATACAAGAATTTATTAACAAAAATAAGTCAACTCAAAGTCAAACATATTTCAACCAACAAACTCTTTACTATGCTAAAACAATCCAACTAAACTACCAAGCAGAATTAAAGAATAGGGAAGACTAATGGGCTCTGTACAATATAAACAAGTTGATTAAAGATAATTGAGAACCATGACCGAAAAGAGTGATGCAACATTAACATGCAATGTTTATGTTTGAGAACCAAGGATTATCTTGAAGAATCTGGAAGTGAAGTTAAGTTAGTCTTGGAACTAACTTAGGCAATAATCAGCAAACCTTTAGACAACCATTCACAATGCAAGATCAGATAAAATATTATTTATTAAAATAATACCCTGCCTCTCGCCCATAGACTGCTGGAGATAGGCACCAGCTCCCCCGCGACCCACTATGGAATAAGCGGTAGAAAATGACTGACTAACTGACTGACTGACTGTTTTAAATAATGATCTGCTGAATAAAACCAACCTTCTGGGTGACTAATTCTCAAAGGGGTCTCATTAGCTGCCTTTATTTATTAAAATAATATTTAAAGAAATATTATTAAGGGAAATGGTAAAGCATTTAAGGACGTATTTTGGAAAAGAGCCAAATCTTTCTGGAGAAATGGGGCTTAATGGTGTTTACTTAGTTATCAAATTTAGTAAAATGATGTTAGGGACACATTATTTACTGGATTGAAAACAAAACCTTTCTGGGTAAATATTATTTAGCAGCAGGCACCTGTCCTTACCTGTTAGCAGTTGAAGCTAACAAAGGAGGCTGATAGCTAAGCACCAGAATCAAACAGACACCTTTAAAAATACCGTCAATAAAAGGGTTAAAATGCATAAGCGCGGACGGCGCGTTATGATCAATCTTCTGTGTTAAAATCACCGCTTAAATAAAGTTTGTCTTAACTTTAAAACACACCAACACAGAACACAAACTGAACACGTGTGCTGCAGATAGTCTGCTAGCACCAAGATAGTAGAGTTCAACACAAACAAAACCAAACTTCATAAAATGAAAAATATTTAGATAAGTTTAATCTAAATCTTTCTATTATTGTTCTGCCCAAACCCTAACCTCATGAACCGTGCTGAGGAGTTGTCTGGGCGACAAAGAAGTTTGAAGAAAGCATCCACAGTGAACAATGGTTAGCTACAGCTAACCTCCTTAGCTGTGGGGAGTGGCGACCGTTCTGTCGGCCAGTCAAAACTGCACGTTACCGTAACCACGGTGATGCGGCTCAAAGTTTTCCTTCTCTCGGGCCAGGTAAAACCGCTCTGCTCAGCTTCGTAGAGACCAAGTCTCTGTCAGGAACTTCTCTGGGACAGTTTGCTTCTGCAGGCCTCAGAGAGAAAGTAAGCAATGCTTACACCTTAATTTCCCCGTTCATGAAAATATGAAAATACCGGATACACAGACAGTATTTCATTCATACTTAACTTTGCATATGATCAATGATCTTATGACATCCTTGGATGTTTGAAGTTTATGGAATAGGAGTTTATGTCCAGAATAGGAGTTTATGTCCAGTTTGAAGTTTGTGTCTTTTTGCCAGCAAAGAGACATTAGCGCGCTGCCTCCTCCTATCCCGATGATCACCGGCGTGGAAGAGATTGGACCATTGGAAAGGTTTATACGGGCAGTGGCATCATGGGAAGTCCGCTGTTACCCCCAATTCCTACGTTGTGCCGGAAGTAGGTTAATGCAATTTATTTTGAAAGTTCCAGATTTCCTATGCACCCACAGCTCTCTCTGTGGATGCATGGGTTTTCTCTAGAAATGTACCGATCTGAGGTTTCCCATCTCCAGTTTAGTCATGGTTTTACCTGCCGATACTAATTTTAGCTTATTCTAATTTCTCAGACAGAGGATGAAAGCTCAAAAGGATAAAACAGAGGATTTTGACAAAACATTCCAGAACCGAGCATGAAAAGACGTCCTGTGGCAGTCATCTCCTTTTTGTATTCTTTTGTGTTTTGACTTCATTTTAAACCCCTCTCTAACACTGAAAATACAGGTCCTTCTCAAAATATTAGCATATTGTGATAAAGTTCATTATTTTCCATAATGTAATGATGAAAATTTAACATTCATATATTTTAGATTCATTGCACAATAACTGAAATATTTCAGGTCTTTTATTGTCTTAATACGGATGATTGTGGCATGAAAACCCAAAATTCCTATCTCACAAAATTTGCATATTTCATCCGACCAATAAAAGAAAAGTGTTTTTAATACAAAAAACGTCAACCTTCAAATAATCATGTACAGTTATGCACTCAATACTTGGTCGGGAATCCTTTGGCAGAAATGACTGCTTCAATGCGGCGTGGCATGGAGGCAATCAACCTGTGGCACTGAGGTCTTATGGAGGCCCAGGATGCTTCGATAGCGGCCTTTAGCTCATCCAAAGTGTTGGGTCTTGAGTCTCTCAACGTTCTCTTCACAATATCCCACAGATTCTCTATGGGGTTCAGGTCAGGAGAGTTGGTAGGCCAATTGAGCACAGTGATACCATGGTCAGTAAACCATTTACCAGTGGCTTTGGCACTGTGAGCAGGTGCCAGGTCGTGCTGAAAAATGAAATCTTCATCTCCATAAAGCTTTTCAGCAGATGGAAGCATGAAGTTCTCCAAAATCTCCTGATAGCTAGCTGCATTGACCCTGCCCTTGATAAAACACAGTGGACCAACACCAGCAGCGGACACGGCACCCCAGACCATCACTGACTGTGGGTAGTTGACACTGGACTTCTGGCATTTTGGCATTTCCTTCTCCACAATCTTCCTCAGAGTCCGGTCACCTCTTCTCGTTGTGCCGCGTTTTCTGCCACACTTTTTCCTTCCCACAGACTTCCCACTGAGGTGCCTTGATACAGCACTCTGGGAACAGCCTATTCGTTCAGAAATTTCTTTCTGTGTCTTACCCTCTTGCTTGAGGGTGTCAATTGTGGCCTTCTGGACAGCAGTCAGGTCGGCAGTCTTACCCATGATTGGGGCTTTGAGTGATGAACCAGGCTGGGAGTTTTAAAGGCCTCAGAAATCTTTTGCAGGTGTTTAGAGTTAACTCGTCGATTCAGATGATTAGGTTCATAGCTCGTTTAGAGACCCTTTTAATGATATGCTAATTTTGTGAGATAGGAATTTTGGGTTTTCATGAGCTGTATGCCAAAATCATCCGTATTAAGACAATAAAAGACCTGAAATATTTCAGTTAGTGTGCAATGAATCTAAAATATATGAATGTTAAATTTTCATCATGACATTATGGAAAATAATGAACTT
This sequence comes from Girardinichthys multiradiatus, assembly GCF_021462225.1. NCBI lineage: Eukaryota > Metazoa > Chordata > Actinopteri > Cyprinodontiformes > Goodeidae > Girardinichthys > Girardinichthys multiradiatus. The sequence goes on from NC_061799.1 coordinate 22,794,265, forward strand.
TATCACAATATGCTAATATTTTGAGAAGGACCTGTAGATACTTTGAGTCCCTTTTCTTCTTGTGTAGTGACAACTTCCTCATAAATGTGTTGTGGTTAGCTCCACCTGTTAGCACTTAGTTATCAGAAAAAGATTGGAATTTTTCAGTTTCCGAACAGCTGGTCATTGGTGAGGTCAGGTCAACCTGAAAATGGTCAGATTCTGCTCACTTGCCAGTTTCTCAGCCTATCTGTTAATTTCTCTCTATTCTGGTTTATTCCAACTGTCCCAAAACAATCATGTCATCAGTGATTCTAAATTAAATGCTAAGTTTGAATTATCATTATAAAAAAAAAAAGATCACTACAGGCTTTAGAATAGACCCATCTGATAAAATTAGCTTTAAAAGGCCTTTTTTTTTCACAGCCACTGAAGCCTGTGACAATTGCACAAGCATAAGGAAACACGTGATGCATACATAAGCAAAATGCTTCAGCTGAATTATATTCTAATACATGTTGGATTTAATAAAAAAAACAAGTATTAAATAATAATCTCATTGACAACACACTACAGTAAATGTGTGCTGGAAAATAACCTTCACAGTGATCTTCTTTCTCTCTGCTGTTTATACATAGTGTTTATGGGTGAAAATATGAGCTGGTCCTCACTCCTCACACGTAGACACTGTTCAGGAGAAGGCCCAGCAGAGACTCTTCCTGCAGCAGTTCAAAAAGTACAACCTCCTACAGGAGCTGCTGGTCGTCTTCTACGCTCCTATTATTCAGTCTGTTTTGTGCACATCCACCACTGTGTGATTTGGCACATCCACAAAGCAGGACAGGTCCAGACTTCCTGGAACAATTAGGTCTGCAGAGAGGATCATCAGGTCTGACCTTCTCTCCATCCAGAGCCTATACAGGTCTAGGGCCAGGAAAAGGGCAGCTAACATCTTTGCACACCCCACACATCCTGGACACAAACCAAAGTCAAATTCCTTGTTTGTGCACACAATCATGGCCAATAAAACCTAATCTGATTTCTGATTCTGCTTTCCTTCAAATTTTCAGTTAAATTCAATTCAATTCAAAAATACTTTATTAATCCCAAAGGGAAATTAAATGTTGTTATAGCTCATATTATGAAGGTTTCCTCAAAGAGCCGTTGTAGATGCTGATGGCTGTGGGCAGGAAGGATCTCCTGTAGCGCTCCGTCTTACAGCAGATCTGAAGAAGCCTCTGACTGAAGACACTGTTGCTGTAGGACAGTCTCATGAAGAGGATGCTCAGAGTTCTCCATAATGTTCTTCATTTTATGAAGAATCCTTCTTTCCACAATGATCTCCAGAGGTTCCAGAGGAGTCCCCAGAACAGAGCCAGCCTTTTTTATCAGCTTGTTGAGCTTTTTTAAGTCCCTGGTTCTGATGCTGCTTCCCCAGGAGGTGATGGTAGAAGAGATCACACTTTCCACAACAGACTTATAGAAGATATGCAGCATCTTGCTGCAAACACCAAAGGACCTACGCTTCCTCAAGAAGTACAGTCTGCTCTGTCCCTTCTTGTAGATGGCTTCACAGTTGCATCTCCACTCTAGTCTGTTGTCCAGGTGAACACCGAGGTATTTATACTCCTCCACCACCTCCACTTCTTCTCCCATGATAGAAATAGTGTTTGACTTATTCCTGTTTCTCTTAAAATCTACAATCATCTCCTTTGTTTTAGTCACGTTCAACATGAGATGATTGTTTCCACACCATGCCACAAAGCGGTCCACCACCATCCTGTACTCAGCTTCTTGTGCATCTCTGATCCACCCCACGACTGCAGAATCATCCGAGTATTTCTGCAGATGACAGGAGTCGGTCTTGTACTGGAAGTCTGAGGTGTACAGAGTGAAAAGGAATGGTGAGAGTACACTCCCCTGTGGTGCTCCTGTGCTGCTGACTACCTGGTTAGACTCACAACCCTTCAGTCTCACAAACTGTGGTCTGTTTGTCAGGTAGTCTTTAATCCAGGAGATTGTTGAGGCCTCCACCTGAGTCTTCTGGAGTTTCTGACAAAGCAAATCAGGTTGGATTGTATTAAATGCACTGGAGAAATCAAAGAACATGATCCTCACAGTGCTGCTGGCTTTGTCCAGATGACAGTGGGTTTGTTGAAGCAGGTGTATGATGGCATCTTCAACTCCAACTCCACAGCGATAAGCAAACTGAAGGGGGACCTGATGGTTTACTGTTTGCTTACTCAGGTGGGCCAACAGGAGTCTCCCTAGGACCTTCATGATGTGAGATGTCAGGGCAACAGGTCTATAGTCATTGAGGACTGATGGGTGAGTTTTCTTTGGTACTGGAACACGACAGGAGGTCTTCCACAACACCGGAACCTTCTTCTGGGCCAGGCTAAGGTTGAAGAGGTGCTGCAGAATCCCACAGAGCTGCTCTGCACAGGCCTTCAGGATTCTAGGGCTGACATGATCTGGACCTGCAGCCTTATTCCTATTCAGTCTCTCCAGTTGTCTCTTCACCTGACTTCTTGAGACACACAGGTGGAAGGGGGAAGCAAAGGAAGCATCAGCATTTTATGATATGGTTGATGGCAAACATGTAGAAGGGTCTAGGGCTGAGGTGGAAGATAAAAAATGTGAGGTGTTACTGGACAGCTGTGGGTCCTGTGGGTCAAAGGAGGGTGGGATGTCTGTTTGGCTGTGAGCAGGAGAGGAGGATGCTGAGCTTCTTTCTGAACTGAACCTATTGAAGAATAGGTTCAGTTCATTGGCTCTGTCCAGACGTCCATCGGTCTGATCATCCTTCTGCTTGAAGCCTGTGATCTTCTTCATCCCTGTCCACACATCTCTGATATTGTTTTGCTGGAGCTTGCTCTCCAGCTTCTTCTTGTACACCTCCTTGCTGTCTCTTATCTTGACTTTAAGTTGCTTCTGTAAACTCCTCAATAATTCTCTGTCTCCCTCTCTGAAGGCTCTTTTTTTCTTGTTAAGCAGGTCCTTCAGGTCACTGGTGATCCAAGGTTTGTTATTGGGGAAGCATCTCACGGTTCTGGTGGGGATGATGTTATCCAAACAGAAGTTTATATAGTTGGTTACACACTCAGTCATGGCATTGATGTCCTCTCCATGTGGCTGGCACAGTGCGTCCCAGTCTGTAGCCTCAAAGCAACCTTGCAGAGCTTCTTCAGCTTCCTGTGACCATTTTCTCACAGTCCTCTTTATTACAGGTTGCCTCTGAACAAGGGGCTTTTATTTCGAGCAGAGAAAAACAAGATTGTGATCTGATTTGCCTAGCGGAGGTCTTGCTGTAGAGATGTATGAGTCCTTGACATTTGCATAAAACAAATCCAATGTTTTTTCTCTGGTAGAGCAGCTGACAAACTGTTGAAACGTTGGAAGGGTAGCAGAGAGTGAAGCATGGTTAAAATCACTAGAAATTGCCAAAAAAGCATTGGGGTTTTGTGTCTGTAACTTAGCAACAACTGAGCTGATGGCATCACATGCAGTGTCGGCAAAAGCGGAAGGTAGAACGTCAACTGTTGCCAAAATAACACTGGTGAACTCTCTGGGTAAATAATATGGACGAAAACTTACTGCCAACAGTTCAATATCTGGACTGCAGAGTTGACACTTCACAGTAACATGTCCTGGATGACACCATCTGTTGTTCACAAATACTGCCAGTCCACCTCCTTTACATTTGCCGCTCCTCTTTAAGTCTCTGTCTGCTCGTATGGTTAAAAAGCCCGGCAGAGAGACGCTGGAGTCGGGGATATGATCCTGCAGCCATGTCTTAGTAAAACACATGATACTGCATGCCCGGTACTCTGGCTGGGTCCTTTTTAGGGCTTGGAGTTCATCCAACTTGTTTCCCAACTATCTCACATTGCCCATCATAATCGACGGAAGAGATGGTTTGAACTTCCTCCTTCTCTCTCTTCTCTTAGCTCCTGCTCTGCATCCATGGCGTCTCCTTTTCAACTCATCAGGGATTTGGGGTTGTAGTTGAAGTATTATTTGAGCTTTTGAGATATTAATCAGCTGCTCCCGGTTGTAAAAAACAACCCCGTTGCCATGGCAATGCATCATAACAAATGTCCAAAAATAGAAAGTATCAAGAAAAATCCTCCAAGCTGCACAGCATCCGACACCGGAGTGGACAGTAGTCCAAAAAAAATCAACTGTATCCACCACAAGAGGAATAGTTCCCAAAAAAGAATAAATCAGAATCAAAAGTAACAGAGCTACTCCAACCTGCTGCCACCTTGAGCGGCGCAATTCTAGAATAGTTATACATAGTGATACAAAGTTCGGTCTATTTATTTATTTATTTAAGTATATTTGATAGGGACAGACACACATTGACATAGACCAACTGAACAAAACAGCAGTCCCATGTTTGCGTCATAGTGCAATAGCAACAGCTAATTCGCAACACTTGTCCCTAGATGGGCTTTTTTTTTTTTTTTTAAGTACCTCTAAAAATGTAAGTAATAATAATTTAAAATAGCACAACATAATGTTGACAACATATACAAACAAACAAACAAACAGTGAAACATAAAACATCAAAAATGGGTACAATTCTGTTTTTGACATAACCAATTCAATTCAGTTTTATTTATATAGCACCAATTCACAACACATGTTGTCTCAAGGCACTTCACAACAGTCAGGTACATACATTCCAATTAATCCTAACCATTGAACAGTGCAGTTAGATTCAGTTATTTATTCAAATTGGATAAAAAGTTTTTCTATTTAAGGAAACCCAGCAAATTGCATCCAGTCAGTGACTTGCAGCATTCCCTCCTCCCGGATGAGCATGTAGAGACAGTGGACAGTCACTGGCGTTGACTTTGCAGCAATCCCTCATACTGAGCATGCATGTAGCGACAGCGGAGAGGAAAAACTCCCTTTTAACAGGAAGAAACCTCCAGCAGAACCAGGCTCAGTGTGAGCGGCCATCTGCCACGACCGACTGGGGGTTTGAGAGAACAGAGCAGAGACACAAAAAGAACACAGAAACACTGATCCAGAAGTACTTTCTATGGGAAGGAAAAGTAAATGTTAATGGATGTAGTTCCTTTAGTCGTTTCACCTAGAAAGAAAGAACAGATAAACTCTGGGCCAGTTTTCAAGGTTAGAGTCTGAAAGAGAGCACATATAATTAGTTACAGTAAAAGCTCAGTCAATTTCCATGTCTAGGAGAAAGAAAGGGTTAAACACTAAAAGACAGGGCTATGTGGATCATTGGTATGGAAGCAAATCGTTACCATTTTTCAAATGAAAAAGCATTTTCGGAAATGCTTTTTCATTTTAAGAATGTGGCTGCATTGTTTGACTCATAAATGAAATTAGTTATCAATAATCCTATTTTCATTTTAATTTTCTTCAAGACTGCTCATTCTTTCACTTAATTAAAATGAAAAAGAAAAAGACTTTGGAGATTTATTTTTCAAAATATGCCCCAGCAAATAGATACCAAAATTCAATTTGAAATGTAAAATTTGAAAATGAAAAAGCATTTCCAGAAATGCTTTTCATTTTAAGAATGTGGCTGCATTATTTGACCCATAAATAAAATTAGTAATCAATCATCCTATTTGCATTTGCATTTTCTTCTTCACGCCTGCACATTTTATGCCATAATCAAAAAGAAAACAAAGCAGACATTGCTTTTTCGTTTTCGTGGTCTGCCCGCAAAGTACTGCCCAGAACTTGAAAACGAAAAAGCATTCCGAGCTGCGGGCGCAGAAGAGTGACGTCAGCAGCCGCTCTTCCTCAGCTCCCTGCTGACCGAGCTACCCATCTTGTTCGGTGGGAGGCGCTGTGCACGTCTGCATTGCATTACATTGCAAACGTGCGAGAAATTGATTGAATTGCAGCAGGGTCGAGCTCAATTTGTGGCAGTGGTAGTGGTCTATTTGCTGGGGTACATTTTGAAAAATAAATCTCACATGTCTTTTTCTTTTTCATTTTAATTAAGTGAAAGAATGAGCAATCTTGAAGAAGAAAATTAAAATGCAAATAGGATTATTGATAACTAATTTAATTTATGAGTCAAACAATGCAGCCACATTCTTAAAATGAAAAAGCATTTCTGAAAATGCTTTTTCATCTGAAATATGGTAACGATTTGCTTCCATACATTGGTAGAAGGTGAGCATTAAGTTGTTGCCAGCAGAAGCTCGGACGATTCCCCTCTCCAGAAAGGTGTCACAGGTAGACACAGAGTCAGGCCAGGTGTAGCTTCTAGGAAGAGAAAAGAGAGAACAAAGTTAAAAGCTGAAATAACAGCAAATAATGCAAATTTGGAGAGTAGTGTGAGAATGTAGCGAAGAGGGTGAAAGTGGTCATTATGTCCTCCAACAGCCTAAGCCTATAGCAGCATAACTACACAGATAGTTTCAGTTCAGATTATTTAGTTAAACGGCGCTTATTTACAACAATGTCGTCTCAAGGCACCCCACAAAGGGTCCCACTGATGGTCATTGTTATACTAAAAACCACAAGGATTGGGATACCTCTCTCTGTCAGACTGATTATAACCATTTGAAAAGAGAAGGGGTCATATAGGTAGCAGAAATGGAGGGTGTGTTTGCACCTCAACCATAACTGAGCCGGTTTAGGCTAAACCTGACTCCCCCTAACTCCAACCAACAGGGAGGGAAGAAGACGGAGGTAAAACATAAGGAAGATAGCTCAGAGTTTTGTTTGTTTTTTGAACGTACTAAAACTGGTTACAGACTTTAAATCAACAGGAAGTGAATTCCAAACTGCAGTTCCTCTCACGGACAGAGCACTTTGAGCAAAAGTGGTTCTTCGAAAGGGGACCTTACAATTTCCATCTGAAGCTGCTCTGGTAGATCTGCTATTGCCCTGCAGTCTATGTATGCAATCGCTTAAGGGTGCATGTTGACCACAGAGCCTTCTCACTTCCTCCTACTTATTCCCTGGAATCTAATTATTGAAAAACTGCTGTGTAAAAGTGACTAAACAACAATCATGAACCCTTAGTTTAATAAATACTTATGCTAGAATTGAATGGGGCAATGTATTATTTTTAGCAACGTGTTGATCAAACAGGAATCCTTAATCAGGTTATTCTAAGATGTAATTAAAACATTTAGTTTAATGTAACACATATGAACAAGCATGTAAAAGTTATTCAGCAAGCAACAGCGGACATTCATTGCACTAAATACCATACTTATCTGTCATATGTCGTTTTAATCTGAGTTTAAGGTCAGCGAAGCTTACTCAAACTTTTTGTCTTATTCTGTTAGTGTTGCAGCAGTTAACCTGCCAGCTCACTAAGGTAACTTCACACTGGTAAACTCTGAAAAGTTTACAGGAAGAACATAGCCCCCACATTATCAAGCAGAATGTTCTTCAGGTCTTTCGAGATAAGTCTCACTTTGGTTTTCCCTTCACACCGACTCCTCTCTAAACACACCCACAGCTCAGATGTGAGGCATTGTTTTCTAGGATCTTCTGATTAAAATGGTTACTGCGGGCTTTGCTGATGAAGGTGGCAGCCGTGGGACAGCCCCACGCTTTACTGAAGCACGATAAAAGGACTCTATGAAAAGCATAGGAGGCTGTCGCGGGGACATCCAGAGTTGGGGAGGGGGGTTGTTTTACTGACTAAAACTATTGTTGCACCTCCTCCACAGTCATTTTATTATTGTGACATCTGTTTACCATGTTGGTAAATGGCAATGTGACTTATCTAGTTCCTCTAAAAGCAAAATTTCCCTTTATCACAAATTAAAACCAGCATGCAAAATAACCTTAAGTATTATAATGTATATATACCATATAATACCATATGAAACAGGAAAAAGTTTGTGGGTAAATTTGTTGTTGATGTATTTTAATGTGTTTCGTTTATGTTCTTGTGACACGCATGACACAGGTCGTGTAAAATTTCCCCTTTATTCCCACTTCAAATTCTCACTCATTGGTTATCACTTTAAACTTTATTTTCAACAACAGGAGATAAAAGCACTACAAATATGAAACAGGCCTTTTAATAAACAATTAACACATTTCTAAACAATCTTACACCTCTTTAATTTCTGGTCATTGGCTTTTTTCTTCACTTTAACTAGAGACTGAGGTGACGGAATAACTATGTACTTAACTTTAATTGGACTGATTTTGCAAACATGTAGGCGTATCTTGAGTCAGAATAACTTTCCAAGATATTTGGGTTCATCAACTGTGTTTTCTGCTCAATATAATTTGTGAGGGAAAAATGCACCACAAAGGTGCATTTGTGACAATCAGGTGCAAAACAGTGCAAAAAGTAAAGTATCAGAATAAATGATGATGTTTATAGAGTTTCAGGTATATCACTCTCTTCAATCCGCTCATCATCATTGTTATGTTTTTCTGAGTTTTTTAGATACGTCCTCAAATGTAAACTCTTTAAGGCATTTGCAGCCAACAGAGGCCTAACATCCCGAATACAGAACTTGCATTTAACTGAGATGTTTTTTTTCTTTTACCTTAAACTACTTAAAATTTGAATAACATCACACAGGCAATCCTTCCTATGATCTAACTTAGTAATAATAATGTTTTGAAAGAACAGTGCTCTAGTTGCTAAAGGCTTATGCTGTTGGAGGACATTTCCACTTTTCCTCACTCCACTACATTCTCCTACTACTCTGATAGTTTTCATTATTTGCTGGTTTTTTCAGCTTTAAACGTTATGTTCTCTCCTTAGAACCAACATCTGGCCTGGCTCTGTGTTTAGCTGTGACACTGTCCTGGAGGGGGGCATCGGCTGAGCTACAGCTGCCAGTAATTTAATGTTCTCCTTCTACAGATGATACACTTTGCCCTGTCTTTCAGAGTTTATCTGCTTAGCTGTGTTTCTCTCCTGGATGATGCCACTAAAGGAGCACCACTGCCATTAATTTATTACTTTCCTTTAACTTATAAAGTTCTGCTGGATCAGTGCTTCTGTGTTTGTTTCGTGTGTCCATGTGTTGTGTCTTCTCAGCCATCCAGTCGGTTGTGGCAGATGGCTGCTCACATTGAGCCTGGTTCTGCTGGGAGTTTCATCTTGTTAAAGATGAGCTTTCCTTTCTGAGGTCGCTAATTGCTTGCTCAGTATGAGGAATTGGTGTAAAGTCAATAACGCAATGCAAATGACTGCTTGACTAGGAGGAGTGAATGCTGCAAGTCAGTGACTCGAGACAATCTGCTGGGTAAGCTCAGATAGAAAACAGACATACAGACAGATTCTATATAAAACAGGACAGAGAATGCATACCTCCACCACCCAATGTAGGGTCACTGACGCCATAAAAGAAAAATCCTGGATCCGGATCATTATCCGGATTACCTCCAAAATTTAATAGATTCTTCCTTTGGCTAAGACAAACCTCTGGTAAAAAATTTGTAACTTTTTCTGTTTTTTGTCTGGTGACAGACAGAGAGACAGATCTCATCTGAAAACATTAATTCCTTGGCAGAGGTAATGAACTGAATTTTATTTAATTAGTTTGAATTTATACTGGATTTTCTCCAGTTCATTTGGGCACAAAGGTCAGAGTTGAATGTAATAATTTAAGGGATTTAGATGTGAGCTTTACATACAGAAGTGTTGGTACACATATTTTATAACATGGAATACTGTTGTTCAGAAACTTATATATAAACATAACTCTTAAACCAAAAACATACAGATTTTTAACATAAGTTATTATTGTACAATATTCATTTTGACAACTTATTTCCTCTACACACAGCAGTTGATTTCTACTTTCTGCCTCCTAAAATATCCTGTTCCCCTGACTGAAACCTGGGATGAATCCAAACTGGCCAGTTGACAGAAAAACCATTTATCATGCTTTTAACTCTCAGGGGTTCACAGGTTCCAAGTCACTTGCTTCAGGAAACAAAGTCACACAACTGTTTTTGCTGTGGCAAGGGACATCTTGAAATATAGCACAATAATCCTATTATCTCAGCTCACTGATTTGGCTTCCAGTCAGTCATTTAGACCGTCAGGTACTGGGTTTTCCCCATGTTCTTCTAGTATTAGATTAGGTTTGTCTCTTTATGCATGTTTCAGTGCCTTGGGTGGTGGAGGTCTCGATGGTAGTGTATTGTCTTGATTGACAATAAAGGTCATCATTGAAAAAAGAATCACACTATGTTTTTATGCATATTCTATTTTATATCATTTCTGCTTGTTTATACATCCTAAACATCAATCTTGTTTGTCTTTAATCAGACAAAGGGTCATTGCTTTATTTTTTACTAAAACAATTAGGAAAAAAGCAAGTTGTCCATTTTCTTTGAAGTATTTATCCTTTATGCTTCTATCATTTTTCGAAAATTTGTACATAACTCATGACTGGACTCAGCCTGATGTGTTGCTTTAGCACTGTGTGCAAGTTTCACCATGACACACAGTGTCATGGTGAAACTTGGTTCTCTGTGAGTGCAAGTGTGTCAGATGATCCACATTATAGGATTTCCCCTTCTATCAGTCTGCTCTGGTCTGGAATCACTCTTTATGGTTAATGTCTGTTCAGCTTTGTGGAAAGCAAAAAGAGAAATGATAAAAGAGAGAAGAAGAGAAACAGGGACAGGGGCAGTCAAGGGATTTGAGTAAAATTTAAAGACCATTAACAAAAAAAATCACCTCACGTTTTAGATGTGATGTTTACTTTTAATCTCTTCATCTTGGTCATTTATTTTAGGAATGACAGCAAGGATTTATGTCTGTCTTCCAGGTGTGTTTTTAATAGTTTGGATATAAATCAGGGTTTAAAAAAGCCTGATGAGGGGTTTAAAGCCCTTTGCACAGAAATGAACAAAGCACAAAGTGTCTCTTTGAGATGTATAAGAGGAACCAGGGTGCCTGGTCCTAAGACATGCTCTCATTCTACTGCAGATTGACTGCAGCTCGAACATACTTGTAGTCTTGATTGTAGCCTCCAGGCAATTCATGATGAATAGAAAAAATGGCTTGTATTGTAGCTGACAATAACAGCTTAAAAGGACAACATTTGGCTGAAAGAAAGTGAAATAAATAGCTGCTCGTTGTTGTAAAATGGGCGATTTTACTCTCTTTCCTCCCTGTGCACCACCGGGTCCGTTTCTCTCCAGTTCCGAGACCCAACCAGTAAAACCAGCAAAGTATTTACCTTGTGAAATAATGAGAAATGGTTAAGTATAAAATCAAGATTTATTGCCAAGATGATCAGTATACAGAGTATACAACTGAACAGATACAGAATGACATTTGCCCATCTTAGGGAAGAACCGAGAGGAGCCAAGAATGGAACGTGAGTCCTGCTTTTATCTATACCTGTTCTTAACCCTCCTAAAGGATGTCATCCTCTTGTATCAGTTTATCCGTGACTATGTGTTGCATCTTATGTGATATCAACAGTTATGTTGTGTAAGCTGTAGCAGTGAGCGGTGTGGCAGATAAGCAACAAGGGCAAATATATTTAATTAGGGCAGCCAAGTGATGCTTAGAAAAGGCCACAGAATCATACATCCATAACGTCGTATAACTACACCTATAGAGAGATTGTATTTGAAAATTCAAAAGAATCTTCATGTGATTTAGTGTGTTGCAGACAACCACAAACATCAATGTATTTTAATGGGATATTATGTGACAGACCAACACAAGGTAGAGCATAATTTTGAAGTATATGGTCTGCAAATGTTTTTTACGATTTAAGTTAAAATCTAAAAACTGTGGTATTGTTTTGTATTCAGTCCCCCAAGTCAATGCTTTGTCGAACCAATTGCTCTGCAATTACAGCGCAAGTCATTTTGGGTATGTCTCTTCCAGCATTGCACACAAAAACGTATGTGATTCTTCCTTGCAAAATAGGTAAATTTCAATGAGATTTGATGGAAAGTATCAGCAAAAAGTGATTTTCAAGGCTTGCATCAAATTCTCAAATGGATTTAAATCTGAACTTTGACTGGGCCATTCCAATACATGAGTATGTAATTCTGATCAGCTGACACGTCCCTGCTGAAGTAAAGTATCACCATAGCATAATTCTACAACGACCATGTTTCATTGTGGGGATGAGGTGTATAGGGTGATATGCAGTGGTAGTTTTCAGCCGCACATAGTGGTTTGCTTAGGCCATAAGTTTTGATTTTGGTTTAATCTGACCAGACTCCTTCTTTTTACTTGTTTGGCGAGTCCTCTACATGACTTGGCAAACTTGAAAGAGGACTCCTTACAGATTTCCTTCAACAATGGCTTCTCTGATACAAGTTTCCATGTCCAAGCTGTCAGATTAGGTGGATGGTGATGTTTGGTACAATCTTTCTACATTCATCACCATATATTTATCCCTTAACTGTCTGGTGTTTTTCTTCCTGATGCTGTTTGTTCATTAATGTTCTCTAACAAACCCCTGAGGTCTTCATAGAACAGTTTTATTTATGAGAAATAGATTACATAAAGGCAGACGTCTGAAGGCAATTGGTTGCATTAGATTTTATTTAGAGGTATCAAAGTAAAGGGGGTTGAATGGGTATACTCGCCACACTTTTCACATTTTTACTTTCTTTTACAATTATGTGCTGCTTTCTGTTGGTCCACCACATAAAACCCCAACAAAATACATTGAAGTTTGTGGTTGTAACGTGACAAAATGTGGAATACCTCAAGGGGTATGATTGATTTTATGAGGCACTGTATGCTCCCCACATGATTGGCCCACACCATTATCATGTGTGCAGTGTCTTACAGGGAATCACAAGGGTTTTTCTATTTTGAACGAAGCGTGACTGTGATGAACCTTGGAAAGGGAAGTATGACGCAACAATAATCATTCACGTGAAGTTATTTAAGATCCAAAATAACCAATAAGTGCAAGTCATCAAATGTTTACATGTCAGCAGGCTCAGTGGCAGTCAGTTAAAGGCGGTCAGATGATGAGGTGGGGGAAACAGTGTTTGAGTGACCCCCCTCACAGTGAATCAGGTTTTATACTTCCACAGGTCAGGTTTCAAAACATTATATCCTACATCCCATTTTGATTTTATTGTTTCTTACTATAATGGGGTTGGATTACTTTTATCTTTTCAGGGGAAGATGCTGATCTGTCCATTCTCAATGACCCTATTCACTGAGGGATGACCGTGTAATGTGTTAGGTGCATATTACAGGCTCTGCATTAACATTTCCAGATTTTATTTTTTCTCTGTCAGCACACAGTAAGACATCGTTTTTGATTGTTCTGAAAGCATCACATCCACAGCCTTTAATAAGGTGCTATGTGCACCCATCCACCTAGCATGCAGGGGTGCATTTTAGCAGCTTCTGTGACATGACAGATGGTCAAAATTGCATATTCATGTGGAATATTTATTACTCACTGTGGCTAACTACACTTATGTGATACTCGTCCCTCGCTGAATAAGATCATTGAGCCATTGAGTGTGTTATGAATATGCATCTAAAGCATCACACGAGTACAGTTAGCCAGAGTGTGCTCAGAACCCTTTCTGTCACTGTTTGAATGCCTTTGTTGCATGATATTAATAGTGAGTGCTTATAGATAAACTGCATGTTGAGTTGCTGCAGTTATTTGCACTCTCTGTGATGAAACTCAAACCTAGTAAATTGATTTAAAGAGCATGCAGGGTTGCTGCACATGCCCTGTGAAAACTGTTTGGAAAGCTTAATCTGGAGCCTCATTGCATCCACTGCATTACTGTTTTCTGGCCATCTGTTGTGGGTTTTTGTCTAGTCAGCACAGCCTTTCCCAACCAAAGACATTAGTGTATTAACAGTCTCTCACACTAGCTGCCCGCACATTATTCAAGACTATGGATGTGATGCTTTCAGAACAATAAAAAATTATGTCTCACTGTGTGCTGACAGAGAAAAAATAAAACCGGAAATAATAATAACAATGATGATATATATTCTCTTTAGCCTATTTAAAGATTAGCTCATGGTAGTGCTGGATTGGAGTCAGTTTGTGCCTACAGTGTAGTCTTGTGTATTATATGCAAGCAGCCTCATGGTGCAAATCTCTGTTGCAACAATTCCCAAAGGCCTACAATGGGATTTAAACCTGTTAGCTTTAGAGGCTCTATGAAATTGTGCCTTATCCTACCAAATACAAACCATTAGAAGATTATTACAGGGGAGTAGCAGAGGAATGGGCACAAGTAGCAATAATCCTCAGAAACACTGGAGTTTTATTGAGTGTTTAAATAATAGCAGGTTTGAAAGCATCCATCCTGCTGCGTCCTCACATTCTATCAACAATTCATAATAGAGCCATGTTTTATATTGTATTTTCCAATAGAACTGAAATCAAAATTGAACCTTTTACCTGAATGTTGCTCAAAATATCAGCTGTCATCAGATAAGGTGATGACCTGCACCCTTCCAATGCCCAGTCATAATAAGTATGTACCTTAGGCATTGTTACATTGGAATTATACACCCTCACTGTTGAGTTGTTTTAGCAGTGGGAAACTGCCATTGACTGTGTTTGATCTTAACTAATGGAAAAAAGACATAGCACTGCGGAGGTGTCTTTTATTTTTGTCTCTCTTAAATGTTTGTTGTTGCGTGGGCACTGTGCATTCATTTTCCTTTTCACTTGACAAACAGGAAGGTGAGTGTGTGAGAGTACTCACCACAGGATGTAAGTCACTTATAGTGAACTTTCCACTCAGTACACCTTTTTGCACTGTAATACCACCTCTCTGACAGTTCATCTCTATAAATAGCTTCTTTCTGTGTCACCACAAAGATTGTACATCAGACATACCTACACATACTATAGAAACACACTCTCTCAGATAAGAGAAGGCTGTTATATGACCTAGCTGACCATGCAGGATTCATACCCAAGGCTTCCTTGCTGCAAAGCAATAACACAAACCACTGCATCGATGTCGAGCCCAAAAGCGAACCAACACTTGGAGCAGCAAAATATTAGTAAAATGTGAAAATGCACTAAATTGTTGAATAATAGGCCATGACAGTAGTGCAGAAGTAAAGCACGCAACCCATGTACAGATGCCTTAGTCCTTGATGCAGCCTGTCATGGGTTTGAGTCCCATCCCATGTCTTCCCCAACTCTCTCTCCTCATTATAACGTCAGCTCACTTTCAGAAAAATAAGAAAATAAAGGCCAATAGTGCCACAACTTTCCACAACTCTCTTTTACATCATTACAATGTCTCAACCACTCACTTTGAGGCTCAGTATTTCAGCCAGGCGAAATAAAGGACAATGAGAGTCTATCCAAATAAAATTAAATGTTGACGTAACTGAAACTGTCCACATCTCTTTCAAACGTTATTGTAGATTCTTATAGCAGTGAGCATGAAGGGTCTCCTGCAGCAGTCTGTTTTACAGTGGACCTGAAGAAGCCTCTGCCTCAAGACACTCTGTTGTATGACATTTCATTAAGAGGATGCTCTGGGTTGTTGTTTTTTTAATTTATGAAGCATCCTTCTTTGCACAATCATCTACAGAAGTTCTAGAGTAGACCGCAGAACAGAATCAGCTTTCTTTTTCAGCTTGTGGAGCTTTTTTAGGTCACTGGCTCTGATTCTGCTACCGCAAACAGATGATGGCAACAGAAATTGCACTCTCCATAACAGCCCTATAGATGATCTGGAGCATCTTGCTGCAAACACTGAAGGACCTAAGCTTCCTCAAGAAGGACAGTCAACTCTGCCCCCTCTTGTATACAGATTTACTGTGGCGTCTCCACTCTAGTCTGTTTTCTAGGTGAACACTGAGATATTTACATTCAATAAATTTGAATATTATTGAAAGTCAGTTGGACTGGTAAACTGTCCAGGGTGTACCCCGCCTCTTACCCATAGACTGCTGGAGATAGGCACCAGCTTTCCCCCAACCCACTGTGGAAGAAGCGGTATAGAAAACGATTGACTGACTGACTGAAAGTCAGTTTATTTCAGTAACTTAATGGTAAAACACATTTTATAGGTTAATTGCACACAGACTGATGTTTTCAAGCCTTTATTTCTGTTAATGACGATTTTCAGCTTACAGTTGATGAAAACACAACTTGTAAAATTAAAATATTACATCAGACCAATAAACAAATATTCTGTTAATACATAAATGTGGGTTTAATGATAAGTATATTTAATATCTGCTTTGAGGTTGTTATTAAGATAAGGTACTTTCAGTCTGACAAACAAGCCTCATTGGAAAGCATATTCTAATTTACTGAATGTGACCGTATACTCCACCACCTCTATCTGCTCTCATGTTGTAAATAGTGTCTGACATATTCCCATTTCTCCCGAATTCTGCAATCATCTCCTTTGTTTTGGTCACATTCAAGAAAGGATGATTGTTCCCACACCATGCCTCAAAGCATATTGGATTCAAGCAGTCTAATGCAATTGCAATATTTCACATATTGAAATTGCAAAGATGATTTGGACTTGATACATTGTTCAGCTCTACTGAAAATCTTTTTTTTTTTTTTTTCCATATTATATAAAGGCTTATATTCTTCCCCTATCAAAAATTTTAAATGGTGAATCAATTTTGTCACCATGGAAAAAATTAGATAATGAAGCCATGAGCTTTGAATTAATAGTAACACCTGGTAGAGGGTATAGGCCCCCTCAGTTGTAATAAAACAATGTTTCATAAAGGACGGAAGGCCTAACAAGAGTCTTCACTTTAACAATCTGTGACAATACTCATTGCAGACAGGGGTGTTCACATGCAGAGGCAGATATGATTTAAGCAATCAATAACTTCGTCAAAGCCTGCAAGTAGTTTTTGTACCTGAACCTCTGCAAACAGTGAATATGAGTGAGGTAAAAATGGGTGAAACTCAGCATGAATACGTCTCATAAGATTACGTTAAGCTCTGCAATGATGATACAAAAGTAACAAGAAACTTTAGAAAAAGGTTTTGCTGTATCTACTTTCAAACTCAGTCCCTATCAAGCGTCTTTGTGCCACAGTCTCTACTGTCAGTGCTTGTGCAACGAATCAAGATAACACAAAATAACTCTTATCCCCATTCTTCAAACTTTGCTCTGTGACACTATTAGCTGTGATGACTGACAAAAGTGGTGATTTCTAAACACGTTAGCACAGAATGAAAGCTGGCATCAGTCCTTCATTATCAGAGGTGTAAAGTATAACAGCTGAAGGCTTTTGCAGAGGCATTATCACCCTTCTAATGACAGGCTTTGTTTAGTCCTTGATTTACCATCTGATACTACTCGTACTTGAGAACTGACATAATAAAAACCCAAGCACAATTTCTACAAATGTGATGCTTCTTCAAGCATTTATGTATATTTCATCCTGTTATCAAGATTTGTGTGAAATGGATGCTGGTCATTTTTCATTTTCACCATTTTGTATCCTTTTGTATCTTTTGGTCATATCAAACCTGAAAAAGTCAGGTTTGAAACAAAGCCATCTGTTGCAGTAATTTTTCTTCTGACCATGCATCTGTTTTCC
This sequence comes from Girardinichthys multiradiatus, assembly GCF_021462225.1. Taxonomy (NCBI): domain Eukaryota; kingdom Metazoa; phylum Chordata; class Actinopteri; order Cyprinodontiformes; family Goodeidae; genus Girardinichthys; species Girardinichthys multiradiatus. Next base: position 22,811,747 of record NC_061799.1, read on the forward strand.
AGGGGGATGTTTTGTACCCACTTTGACAACAAAAGGTTTAAAACGTATTTTCCTATTTTTTTTTTTATTTGGTCTGTAATATTTCATAAAATGTTAAGTGGCCAAATCGAGACTGGGAATGGGTTGCAATACAATGATTTTAGAGAATATTATAAAATATTATTCAATTATTCCCAGGATTTGAGTATTCGTCTGAATGTTTATCTTTATAACTCAACAAAGTACTTAACTACAAAGAAAATAAAAGGATATGCAAAGTACAAAATAGAAAAAGGTCTGGATAAAATGGTTATGATGGGGAACAAGTTGAAGAAGGGGAGAATTGGCTGTGTAAACAAATGACTCAAATTAACAAAATAATATATGCTTGTAATAAGCATTAGGACCTCCTATCCTACCAAATTTCTTAATTTATATGTATAAAAAAAGTCCAAAATGACTTGACATATCATATTGAACTGTATTTTCATTAAACTGCACTGTGAAAGTATCTGCAAAGTACTTTTTGAAAATCTTTACAACTTACAAATATTCCTTTTTTTTCACATTGTTCATTGTAATAAACACAGTAAATGTAGCTGGATTTGATTTGGGCCTTTTTGTATTTAAAGTGTCCAGATATGGCATTTGTTGTAATTTGTATATAAATAAAGAGAATTGAACTGAATTACGCCATCTGCTTTCTTCAGTTAGGCCAGATAGAAGGGATTTCAGAAAAATTTCACTGCTTGCAAAAGGAAAACCTAAAAGAGATTTTAGGTGACACCTGTGATCATAACAGCTGTCTGAAAAAATTATGCCTCCTGAGGGAAGTATATTTTGCAGTGCTAAGGTTGAAATAGTCAGATGGGGAAGCCATAAATGTGAAACGTCTATCTGGGAAATAAATGTGCAACTCTGAACAATGCATTAGGATGTGGTGGGTCTAAATTAAAAGTCATGGGAAGAGAAAAGTGGTGATGAAACCCTTTTTCCTGAGAGGAAACCAGTGATGGATAAGTAATCCTCCTAAAGCATAACTTTTCCTGCATGCACTCATGTGGGCTGTGGATTGCGGCCTTGGCTGCAGCTCATGAGGAAGGAGCATTACAATAGCTCTCTCTCTCTTTCTCTTTCTTTCTCTCTCTCTCACACACACACACACACACACACACACACACACTCTTGTTTTGCTATATGTAGTGAGGACCATGTGTTGACTCCCATTGACTTCCATTGATTTTCAGTCATTTTCAACCCTTTCTATGCCCTAACCCTGACAATAACCCTAAACCTAACTATTACCAGTGCATGCCTAACCCTAACCTTAACCTAAAGTCAATTCACATCTTAGTCCTAAACCTAACCGTTAGCAAAATAGGTTGTGAGGACAAGCAAAATTTCCTCACTTTGGTACAAACGGTCCTCAATTTGACGGTGAAATCGGGAAAATGGTTCTCACTGTGATGCCAAGACAGGAACACACACACACAAACACACACACACACACACACACAAATATAAATTCACTCAAACACATACAGCGGAGGAGGGTGGAAATAAAGGAAGCCCTTGAGAAAACAGAAGTTACTAATTAGATAAAATTGTCCCAAGGCAGTTGGATGTCTGGCTGAATTCCTTCTCTCCCTGCTCTCTCCTCTCCTCTGCCTGCCTGTCTCCAGATGTTCGACTTCCTGTAGCTTTGACCTTGGTTTAAATGTTGATTAATGTTCTGTTAGCCCAACCTAAGAAGACAGTGACAAAGGTGTAACAGAAAATAGTAGGAAGACAGGAAAAGTAATACAAAAAATAAATAGCTTGCACATTTATTAATAGCAAACATATAATTTTTGATTAAATGTTGTACAATTATTGCATGTGCAGTTTCAGTTCATGTGGACATTAGTAGATGGCGCCACCTAAATCAATGATAATCCATTCCAAGCACATCCAACCGATCATTACAACGATGGTGTCGGAAAATCAGAGGCTCCTCCTCAAACGCGTCGCCACACCACTAAATAGCTGAGGGAACACACCAAAGAGGCTGCTGCCATCAAATTCCTCATATTCAAATAAAACTAAGCGGCAACGAGAAGCACCTAAACAATTCCAGTAAATCTGCAACCCAGAGGAGCCACTGCCAGTGTCCCCTGTGTCTGTCCATGTAAATGCCAGGACAGAGTAAAGCTCACAGAACCATGCAACACAATGATTTATCTGTTGTTTAACCACGTTTTGAATAATATATCTATATGTTTTAGGTTCTTTATCCTGTTGAGACTAATTAAGAACTGCAGCCTTTCACAGCTGCCATCAGGTGGGAAGTGGGAAAAGCTCCTTAACAAATAGTAAACAATAGGCAAACAAAAAAGGCAAAAACTAACAACATCTCTTTTCCTTGCCAGATTTCATATCAATTTTTAGGACTCCAGAAAAAATGCCCCATTAATCCAGTTGGCCAAAATAGAGAATCTCTATGCTGGGAGGTGACACACAGGTCCGATTTTCCTAGATGTTCACAAACATACATATCTCCCTAAATTATTGAGAACTGGTACAACTATATGCTTTAATCTAACGGTGTTAATTCTTGTTTTCATATTATCATTATTACTTAGTATTAATGTCAATGACAGAATGACGGAAACTTGTGTCAAGCAATGTCAATAGAAGTTATATACTCTGAGGTTTACTCTACGCCTCCAACAGTATTTGCTGCCGTTACATACATTTAAATTGTGTAACATGTCATTCTTAATCCATAAGGTTCAATAGGATGTGGGCCCACCCTTTGCAGCTATAACAGCTTCAGCTCTTTCTTATCTTCTGTGGTAACTCAGAGGCAGGGTGCCCCCTGAACAGGTCAAAAATTTGACCAAAGTGGTAGCACTTCAGTAAACTGCACTGCAGGAAAACATCGTCAGCAGGAGCAAGATGTGACTTTACTGAAGGCTGTATATGTATGGGTTAGGTTAGATACATCGTTAGAAACAAATGATAAAACTAAGGCATGTTTAGGTGACTTGTATTTAGAACATCATAGCAGCTTTATTAAACTAGTTAACCCCATGTTGGAGCAGCATATTAAGGCTGTCCTGAAGAGGGACAAATGTTTTGGGACAAAATATGTTTCGTTGTCTACCATAATGGATAGGGCAGAATCTTGAACAGAATTGGGAAATTGCAACTTGGTCAATAAAGTCTACATCAGGACAATTTTAGGTCATGATATTATTCACTTCCTGTTCTCTACTTTCTTTTTAAATTAGTGTGTGATCCTCTAAATTGAAGACTGCAAGCAGTAGTTTAAACCTTAACAAACCTTTACTTTCAGAATAATTTTGTTTCTTTTATATTTTATTTTATAATAATAAAAAAAAAGAATAATTTTGTTTCTGTTCACACATCAAGCCTCCATGCTCTGTAAGATGACTCAAGAAAACGACTCTATTTCGTAAAAGGGAGACTGACTCAGAGAAACGTTGTGCCCTCTATTTTGCTTTGTTCTCCTAATGGGAACCAGAGGGAGACTTGTGAAAGGAAACACACATTTCCTGTAGGAATGGTGAGTGATGTACATAAGAGTGAGCGATGGGCTTATTGCAGCTGTAGCAAGCAGGAATGTCTCATCAGCAACTGGATGCCGCATGGAGGGTAAACCACAACCAACACAAGCACACACCCATAAACATCAGAGGCGGACCAAGACGTGCTCGAGGACCATTGGAACAGAAACAGAGGAAGGGAACACACTTCCTTAGGAGTGCCACCCACTTCGCCTTGACTCATGTTCTTCAAGGGTTTTATGGATTGCAACAGTGGGGGGAAATAAGCACTCCTCACAGGGAACATAATCACTTCAAGTTCCCTTAAATAAGCATCCTTGTATTTCAAAACGCCAGAGAGGGTGCTAATGTGAAAATCAAATGCACTTGAATATACTTTTTAACATCAAGTTATGTTGTTAAAATATATTTATTCTCCATGACACTAATAAAGCAACCTTATGAGAACACACACACATGGGTGATACAGCAAAGTGAAGGCAAGAGAAAGGTTTAGAGTACAGGATTACAAATCCTGTCTATAAAAGGGAACAGTTACTAATTTGATTATGTGAACTGAAAATAACAACACTAATGATTAAGCACAGTCGATAACTAAAACAACAATTGAAGATTTTGGATTATTGTTGAATTATCAGACAGGGGAAGGGTGGTGGTCTAAAACTATAGTTTGGATTACAGAAAATTAATTAATGTTTTTGTGAACTTTCCAAATTAAATCAAGCAGGCTTAATAGTACAGCTGGATTTACAGTATGGGTTGTGTGTGCAGGTTTTGATGTTCTCTCACATATAATGCTCTCTGCATTTCTTGGTAATTTTAAAGATGCCTAAAAACACTTAACTGAAATATTTTCTTTAATGCAGTTGCATAATCTCACACTGAAACACTGTGATCTTTGGAAACTGTTTTTTTTTTTTTTACCGCATTATCACCCTCCTCACTCAAGATTACCTTCTCCAGCTTTTTTTGTCAGTTGCTATAAACGGTTTAATTGTTGCTCTGACCATGGTTCTAACTTTTGGTACCTCGCTATTTTTGTCTAGCCATTTCCTGACTCATGAAAATCAACACATATCTAGTTCTTCTGAGGGGCATGTTCTCCTGTCTTCCCTATTTTGAGGAACAGCTAAGAGAAATGAGCATCTATAGCATTTTTATACAATTTCATTCAGTTTAGTTCAGAAATACTTTAATGTTGCTTTGATGCCAAGGATGCTGGTTTCTTCAGAATTGTTGTAGGTGGTGATGGCTGTGCGCATGGAATGGAAACACGCATTTCCATTCCATTTCCAGGGTTACGAATTATGTTTCTCGACAGTCTTCTACTTCTGCTTTTTTTAGGTTTATAAAAGTGGATCAGGGCTGCACGGTGGCGCAATTGGTAGCACTGTTGCCTTGCAGCAAGAAGGTCCTGGGTTTGATTCCCAGCCTGGGGTCTTTCTGCATGGAGTTTGCATGTTCTCCCCGTGCATGTGTGGGTTCTCACCGGGTACTCCGGCTTCCTCCCACAGTCCAAAGACATGCCTGTTAGGTTAATTGGTCTCTCTAAATTGCCCTTAGGTGTATGAATGAGTGTGTGCATTGTTGTATGTGTGCTGCCCTGTGATGGACTGGCAACCTGTCCAGGGTGTACCCCGCCTCCTGCCCATAGACTGCTGGAGATAGGCACCAGCTCCCCTGCGACCCACTATGGAATAAGCGGTAGAAAATGAAAAAAAAAAAAAAGTGGATCAGATTAGTTTATTCAGACTAAAATTGTTAGGAAACAATTACTTCATATTGAGGTAGCTGTATCCCCATTGAATCAAAATGATACCAATAATTGATGTGGGGTGGGTGACCTCAGAAATAACAAAAAATGTTTAATAGAAAATTGTTACATACATACATGATAGTATCTTCATTTATGAGAACACTTTATGAAAAAAGTTGCTATTTAAATGCTTCACTGATATACACACACCATTATGCCATTTTTAAATAAAATATTAATAAAAACAAATAGTTGTTTTTAAAATGTATACTCCTTTTACGTTACTTTATCTTTATATATTTTCAGGTGTATTTTTTGGCGTCAAGTACACAACACTATGTTCAATAGTATGAGGAGATGATTTAACACCGGCATTGCTGTGGGTTGCTTGTGGATTTTGATGTCAGCATCTATACAGAGATAAAAGAAAACACCCAAATTAATGTCCCCAAATTAGATTCAGTAATGTCTGACATAGGTTTTATTGTTTTTGTAATTAGCAGTCTCATAAAACTTTATTAGTTATGGCAAAAAAAATGACCTCTTGGATCTGGTAGTGGACAGGAATGGACTAGTGTTTGTTGACTGGGATCTTATATGAAGTTATATTTGCTTGTAACTTAAAGTTTTTTTCTAATATTAGAAGTATTGAAGACTTGGTTACAAACTTGTCTTGTTTTGTTATATACAGTATTTTGTTAAATATTTGAGGCCTTTACAGCTTGAAAGGATATATCTACATCTCATGGTGCAAACAGATCACCAACAAGCCATGCTGGAAGTAGAAAAAATCTGTGCATAAAATCTGACATGTTTTTTTTTTTTTTTCCATAATTGAGTGGTATACAGAAACAGAGAACTATTATGCTTTTTTTCATTGTGACTACTTTCAAAACTAAAACAGATTTTTATATAAAATATGAATCAGAGGTGTTGGGAGCTTGTTTAGTAATTTTTCAATATTCTAAAGGCTTAAGATCTTCATCTTCCTCCTGCTGATAACATATTAGTTTGTATGTTGTGCTCTAAATCTTATAGGTTTTATTCATTTACTCAGTTAACACCATTTCTAATAATTGTTAAGCATTTTTTGTGTTGTGTTTTTTTTCCCTTTACGATACAGTCTACTCTTTCTTTTTTTAGTTTTTTTTTTTTATATATATTTTTGAGTACCAGTATGCTTACATTTGCCTTTTACGTTGCTGCTGACACACCTGTGGGACTATAAAATATATTCGATTCTATTCTATTCTATACATTTATAAACACATTTGTGATTTCTTTGATTTTCTTTATTTTGTTTTTTAAAATAAATTATAAGTCAGTTTGTGACAATGTGACAATGTGACTAACAGTCTGCTGTTAGTGCATATAAATGTTATCAACAGCAACCTGAAAAACCTGAAAAACCTAAAAAACGTATCTTGTTTTTGCCTTTTGTTTCTAACTTATGAAATCATGTTCCAGCTTTAGACCTGTTGCCCTCTTGTCAGTCAAATGGGCTTTAACTGCAGCATGTACTCTTAGGATGCCATTGTTTGACTTATATAACTTAAGTTTCTGCTGTGAAGCAGAATTGATAAATGCGGAGAAGTAAATAAAAATTGCCTAGGCTGTAATCTGAAAAGGTGAATTACAGTAACTCCTCAATGTTGGAAGAGTTCTTTGAAATGATCACATTACCAGGAAGAGAAACAAAACACTCCAAGTGTACAATGAAGCCTTGATTCTAGGAATTAGCAGCAGAGATTTTATCACAGCAAGTAGGATTTATCCGACTGCCAAGGCTGCATTTCTGAACAGGCACAAATTAAACAATGACCTTATTTATAGGAACCCTTGATAATGGTCTGTAAAAAGCCTTTCGATAAATTCAAAAGTTTAGTTTAGACAAATCCAAACTTTCAATTTTTACTCAGTGGGGGAAAAAATCCCTTGCTCAAAGTAAAAACAGCAGGGTGCAATTGTTGGCACCCCTGCTCTAATTACTTTGTACAACTGCCCAATTCCCATTAGGAAAGCAATTAGTCTTCTCCTGTAACATTTAACATAATTTCTCAATCATCTGCAGTCACTGGTCTCTTCTTATAAACACTTCTGTTCTATTCACCCCATAGATTTTCTATAAGATTTAAGTCTGGAGACTGTGCTGACCATGAAAGAAGGTTGATTTTGTGTCTACCAAAACCAATTCTGGGTTGATTTGTCCACATGTTTAAGCTCATTTTCCTGCTGAAAGACCATTTGAAGACCCATTTTCAATTTACTGGTAGGGTCTGGCATTTTATTTAAATAAAATATGCCCTGATAAAGAGTTCATGATGCCAGGCACCACAAAAAAGTTCCTTTGGCCTTTGAAAGAGAAAGAGGCCCACAGCACCACTGATAACTAAAAGAGTGGTAACTAAAAGTTAGCACACAGCTTCAGTTAATACAGCTAGAAACCACCAGTCAGGCTTGAAACCTGGGTGTAGTGATGGACTCAGACCTGAACCTTCAGAGGCACATAAAGGTAGTAACAAGGTCAGCCTTCTATAGCCTAAAAAACATATCCAGGATTAAAAGACTAATGTCTCAGCAGGACCTTGAAAAACTAATTCATGCGTTCATCTTTAGTAGAATTGATTACTGCAACGATGTCTTCACAGGTCTGCCTAAAAAGTCGATCAGACAGCTGCAGTTGATCCAGAACGCTGCTGCCTGCGTCCTCACTAGAACTAAGAAAGTGGAGCACATCAGCCCGGTTCTAATATTTTTAATATTGTAGTTTCACACTGAAGGCATCAAAACTATGAATTAACACATGTGGAATTATATACTGAACAAAAAAGTGTGAAACAACTGAAAATATGTCTTATATTCTAGGTTCTTCAAAGTAGCCACCTTTTGCTTTGATTACTGCTCTGCACACTCTTGGTATTCTGTTGATGAGCTTCAAGAGGTAGTCACCTGAAATGGTTTTCACTTCACAGGTGTGCCCTGTCAGCTTTAATAAGTGGGATTTCAAGCCTTATAAATGGGGTTGGGACCATCATTTGTGTTGTGCAGGAGGTGGATACAGTACACAGCTGATAGTCCTACTGGATAGACTGTTAGAATTTGTATTATGGCAAGAAAAAAGCAGCTAAGTAAAGAAAAACGAGTGGCCATCATTACTTTAAGAAATGAAGATCAGTCAGTCTGAACAATTGGGAAAACTTTGAAAGTGTCCCCAAGTGCAGTCGAAAAACCATCAAGCGCTACAAAGAAACTGGCTCATATGAGGACCGCCCCAGGAAAGGAAGACCAAGAGTCACCTCTGCTGCGGACGATAAGTTCATCCGAGTCACCAGCCTCAGAAATTGCAGGTTAACAGCAGCTCAGATTAGAGAACAGGTCAATGCCACACAGAGTTCTAGCAGCAGACACATCTCTAGAACAACTGTTAAGAGGAGACTGTGTGAATCAGGCCTTCATGGTAAAATAGCTGCAAGGAAACCACTGCTGAGGACAGGCAACAAGCAGAAGAGACTTGTTTGGGCTAAAGAACACAAGGAATGGACATTAGACCCGTGGAAATCTGTGCTTTGGTCTGATGAGTCTAAGTTTGAGATCTTTGGTTCCAACCACCGTGTCTTTGTGCGGCGCAGAAGAGGTGAACGGATGGACTCTACATGCCTGGTTCCCACCGTGAAGCATGGAGGGGGAGGTGTGATGGTGTGGGGGTGCTTTGCTGGTGACACTGTTGGATTTAATCAAAATTGAAGGCATACTGAACCAGCATGGCTACCACAGCATCTTGCAGCGGCATGCTATTCCATCCGGTTTGTGTTTAGTTGGACCATCATTTATTTTTCAACAGGACAATGACCCTAAACACACCTCCAGGCTGTGTAAGGGCTATTTGACCAAGAAGGAGAGTGATGGGGTGCTGCGCCAGATGACCTGGTCTCCACAGTCACCGGACCTGAACCCAATCGAGATGGTTTGGGGAGAGCTGGACTGCAGAGTGAAGGCAAAAGGGCCAACAAGTGCTAAGCATCTCTGGGAACTCCTTCAAGACTGTTGGAAAACCATTTCAGGTGACGACCTCTTGAAGCTCATCAACAGAATGCCAAGAGTGTGCGGAGCAGTAATCAAAGCAAAAGGTGGCTACTTTGAAGAACCTAGAATATAAGACATATTTTCAGTTGTTTCACACTTTTTTGTTCAGTATATAATTCCACATGTGTTAATTTATAGTTTTGATGCCTTCAGTGTGAAGCTACAATATTCATAGTCATGAAAATAAAAGAAAACTATTTGAATGAGAAGGTGTGTCCAAACTTTTATGAATAAAGCATAAGTACCCAAGGCCCATTAATTTAATTTTCAATAAACTTTATTTTTATCCCATTTCCCCCCCCCGAAACAAATACAAAAAAAAAAAAAACAGGTGATCAGAATTGAACATTTTCTCATGTCAAGACCACATTTACACAATAAATAAAAAAAGAACATGTATAAATAAAAAAATAAATATAGACATTATGTGCCAAAAAAAAATAAAGACTCTTCTGAACTGGTAGATGGCTTTCACGACACTGGGCGTTTTTGGGGAACACATGTAAGCAACACTTGCATTCCAGGTCACAGTTTTAAGGATACAACTCTGGATCAAGAAAGCAATGTAAACCGGAAGGATTACAGTACAGTACAACAGAGTACAATGTATTCTTTTTTCCATAGTGGGTATAATTGGGCTATATACTTCTAACAGTTGTTCTAAAAGCTTATACCAGGTAGTGAGAATGTGGTGCTGTTGGTTTACTTTTAAACTTGGCTCGAAGAGCAAAAGTAAACTCCACCTTTAAAAACCCATCTGAAATCTTGCTCATAGCCAGCTAGACATTCATCAAAGGGTTGTTATTGCACTATACAGACATCCCTCAGAAAGGCACTTTTATCCAAACCTCCGCACCCTCAGGTCCCAAACAACTGCTGCGTCGTTTCCTGGCACTTGTGTATTGGACACACATTCACCTACTGCGAGTGAACTAAAAAAATGCAATCATTTTTAAAACCGAAACTTTTAATATTTGATTAAAAACTAATAAAATTTAACAAGTGAGAGCATAAAAATGTAGTCCTCAAAAATTTTAAAAGGAAGTATAGAGTGCAAAACAGTGTTCATCCCTGTAGGATCTTGTGTACCGCATCAGTGAAATTTACGTTGAATTAAAAAAAAAGTGACATTGCAGCAAAAGAAGCAATGACTTAGTATCGCCTTCATTAAATGAGCCTGGAAATATTGTGCGTGTGAGGCTCAGATCTCAAGTGATCTGTTGGCTCATTTTCAGAGAAACAAAAAAAAGAAAAACAAAAAAAAAAACAGAGTGCGCCATGTTCCATCAAGGCCAGAAACCGACTGAGGGTAGGAGGTTCTCTCTCTCAAGTCAAACTATTCTTAAATTTGAAAGCAACTCAGCTTAAAAATATCACAGTTGCAGTCTACAGGAAGGAAAAACTTGCTGCTGAAACAGTTTTTTGGAAAAAGCGAGCCTCACTTCATTTCAACCACAAGATCAACCCTTTTCAATTGCGAGCTATTTGAACAGTTTTTTGTTTTAGTGTTTAGAAACCTTTGAAATACCGTGCTTGCACAGTCAGTCGTCAGCTGAAAACCTGCAGGGTCATTGGTGTTCAAAGGTCGAGGAAAAAAAAGCAATGGTTGTGAGTAAATGTGTTCTCTCCATCGTTTCAGGCAAGGTACTAATCTCTTTCAGGTATCAAAACCTTCCAGGTGGATACCGTTTGAGGCAAAAACTGGTAGGCACAAACCCTTCAGGCAGACGCTTCTTTGGGTAACTTCACAATTGCTCAATGTCAAGGTCATTAGAACCAATCACCCTGGTAACAACAGTCCAGAGGAGATCGTCACTCGGTCAAGTTGAGCAGCTTTTCATCAGTTAAAACAGGCTTCACCTGCCCTCTGCACTGCCTTAAGTAAACAAAAATGGCAAAGGCCAAGTAAGGAAAGAAAAAAAGTCAGTAACTGGTCTGGCTGCTCCTGAAGTATCTGCAACTCAGAAGCTGTGCTCTCAGGCATCAGTGTGGTGCTGGAGCAACTGGACCACATATCTGAGTCGGTGACATAGATCAGTGGTGCAGCCCATCTCATTTAGCATGCTGAGGAGGTACGTGTACGAAACACGCTCCCGGCTGATGTAGGTGAGTAGGTAGGCGTCGGACGACTTGCACAGGATGATCTTTGTATGGTCAGTGTAGAAGTTCACCTGAAGAGAAGGATTTAAAAAACAACAGAAGTAAGTAAAGGAGAGACTAAACTTTTACCAACTAGCTTATTACTTGTAGCTTTTATGAGCTTGCTCGAACCTGCAGGGTGCCGTTGTTGAAAAGCATGACAAGGGCATGGTCGGTCTTCACCCACTGAAGCAGCAGAGGAGGGGGTCCAGAGCTCTGCTCCTCACAAGGAAGATCTCCACCCTGAGGAGAGGAGAAAGTTTGGTCTGATCCTCTTCGACTCCTTTCTGCTAGGTTTATGTGAATGACATTTTTACAGAAGACTTTCCATACCTCCATCAGGTTGTGCTCCATGTAGTTGGCCATGAGTTCAACAATCTGTTTCTGGCTGCGAAGCTGCTCAGGCAGCGACTGGGTTGGGAACGTGAAGTGTTTGTTGTTGGTCAAACAGTAGTGAACCGTCCTGTTTGGAAGGAAAACAAGTTCATTAAACAAAATCTTTAAAGCACATCTCTGACTGTTTGAAAGGCCTTTCTGAACCACTTACTTGCGTTGATCACAAAGGCTGAGATGTGTTCCCTCATTGAAGAGCACACCAATGCTTTGGTTCGAAAGCTGGTAGCCAAAACCATATTTGTTGGAGTAGTCGACCCATTTTGTCACCCACAGGAAGGACTGAGGCCTGGACAAACAGGGTGGGTTTCTGGTAGCTGGGGAGAAGCAGAAAAGATGGCATTGAGAAACATGCTGTTATTTACATTATCAGCATTCTACAAATAAATACAACACGTGTACAGCTTAGAAAGGTTAGACTTCAAAGGCTGAGATGAAAAAAAAAAAAAAAAAAAGTTATCCTAGAAGAACTCCCATTTGAATTAATGATTCATCTTCACAAATCAATGCTTCATGTTAAGGTGAGCAGCACTTTGTTTCTCTGTGACATCAAATGCATGGACCACATGAATGCCAATCATTGCCAAGCGCTCCAAACTCACCTGCAGGCATGGTGGCCAGGCAGTTGTTGAGCACCTTCATGGCAGCTTCAGCAACAGCTGCAGGAGTCAGGACATCCTCACATGCTGGAGGGAAAACGAGAAAATGCCCATTACAACATCAGCAAGGAATGAAAAAAGGTCAGGTAATCAGACAAAAAAAAAAAAAAAAAAAACCTACGTTCAGTGCTGCTGGCCATGGTGCCCTTGAAGGAGCGCGAGATGGACTTCCTTGATTCCTCTTCAGCAGGAGTATGTTCCAGAGGCACAGGGCTGACCAGCTGATCAGCAGGAGAAGGCCCCTGCGAGGAAAACGGCATGGTTAATAAAACAATCTCAGATTTAGATCCCAAAGAATAAGGTACCATGCTAAGAAACAACTGCAGACTTGCACAAGAAGGAAGAGGAGTCAATGCGTGCAAACTCGCCTAGCTTGAGCAGCATTGTTGCAGCTTCTACCACATCATAAATGATCAGCGCTTCACTGGTTATAATGTTTTGTTGTTTCAGAATTTTGCAGCTTCTTGCAAAGAGCTGAAACTGAAACCACCTTTGGCTTCCAATGTCATGTTATCACAAAGTAATTTGATGGAAAGCATCAGCTTAGCTCATGAAAACAAAAACAAAAAATGGGGACCAAAATATAAAAAACTACTTTAAGTGCAACTGGATTTCAGTTTTTCATCCTGATTACTTTGATCAGGACACATTCAGTCCTTGCAACAAACAATGTGGCTCCTACTGGGCTCTATAAATAGAAACTGGACCAGTCTGATTAGGGGAGGGCCCAACTGAGCATCCTGCGGCTGTGGCATTTAGTCTCTGCTCTGGTGGTAGATGACAATCTTTTTTTAAAAGAGCACAGTGTTCATGTGTTTCTTCATCACATAAATATGCGATGAAGAAACCGACTAACATCAAGTTCCCCGTTAAACCACATCGAAAAAAAACGGGCTTAAAAAAAAAACGTGTGCTTTCGCAATAGGAATCCAGTATATAAACTAAATTAGCTGACAAATTTCTTATTTATAAAAAAGGAACACATCTAACATAATTAAATGCACAGAGTTACACTATGTTGAATAGTTAACTTTTTGACAACTTATTTTAAAATATTTTGAAAAAGGAACTTCCCTTCGTATTAAAGAAATCCATCCGTTCCCACTTTAATAGCATGCATAATGAGGTTTTAACATCAATATAAATACGCCAACATGCTACAGTGGCAGCTGGTGCCAGCTTTAAGTTTTAGCTGCCAATTTTTCCCCTTTCAATTAAACCAGGTTGCTGTTTTCTTGTAAGAGCCAGAGAATTAAAAAATAAAAAGTCTGAAAGACATACCTCATTGGCTCCCACTGTTTTGTAGCTTATCTGCCGGTTGAGGGAACATTTAACGATGTCCGACACCAGCTTGGAAAGGTCCTTGTCGTCTTTTTCCTCGCATGGAATCTTCTCTGCTGTGGGAATAGTTGCGGTTTTAATGAGCAACGGCCCTTTGAAATACTTGATTAAAGCAAAAAAACGTACAGTTGGTTCGTTATGCTCACGAGTGCTGCTGCCGCTTACCTTTTGCCTTTTTCTTGCCAAAGAAGCTCTTGGCCATTTTAGTGAAGAATTTCTTGGCAGGGCTTGGAGGATGGAACTCTGGTACCTTCACACAGCTGCTGGGAGGAAGTTTGTCAGGGGTGAAACCCTGAAAATAAAATGAGAAAACTATTGATTACTTTTTGTCCTGCAACTAAAAGCAAGACAGCAATCATTAGATGGCAAAAGGTTGCCAAATTTGTTCACTATAGCAACAGCTCTGAGATATGACATACCTTGGTCAAGAATTCATGGTTGAGAATTTGATCTAGTGTCAGTCTGTCGCTGGGGTTTTTCTGCAAGATGCCCGAGATGAGTTTCTGTGCAGCGGGGGAGATTGTGGAGGGAAGGGTGTACCGAACATCCTTTATACACTTGTACGTCTCTTTCAAGTCGAGCGTCTCAAAGGGAGGGTTGCCACACATCAGAGTGTACCTATGAAGGACAAACCAGAGCTGCCATTGGTCAGTTTGAAAAACAAAAAAAAACAACTATAGTACATATGGCAGAAAAATATGTTAAACCAAACTTACATGACACATCCGAGCGACCAAACGTCTGACTCTGTGCCATGACCCTGTCTGTTGAGCACCTCGGGGGCCAAGTAGTTGGGAGTTCCACAGATAGTTCTGAGAAAACAAGAACATATTTGTCTGAGTAAAATTCAAAACAGTTTCTGTTACACAACAGGGACAAAGAACAAGGTGAAGCATTTGGTTTCTCCTCCAGCACTCATTCTGGTATGCCACAGGATGTCAAAGTACTGAGACTCTAATCTAAGCCCTACATACAACTGCCAATTGGAAACTGGTTCTGTCAGGTACCTGCAGGAGGAAAGCAGTGGAGGGAGGAAACTGCTTAGTAACTGAGGTAATGGTTTTAGGTTAAGCTACTTTGTTAAAAAAAAAAAAAAAAGGGGGGCATTTAGGTCTTAGCTGGAAAATCACTCAAACTGTATCTTGAGCAAAATGTTTGCAAGTATTTTCACTTTGTAAAGATTTTTTTTTTTTTTTGCTTTAGAATCAAGTACTCACTTTTTCCTCTGTTCAACTGTCTCCAACTTAGAAGCAAGGCCGAAATCTCCCAGCCGCAACTCCATGTTCTCATTGATGAAGAAGTTACCTGAAAGAGACAAAAGCCTCCATTAGTCAGCATTCCACAGAGGACACGTGCATGGCTCAGATTCCCAGGATGCCTTAGCGAGCCGTTTCAGGAACTTGTCCACGTACCTAGTTTGAGATCTCTGTGCAGGATCCCCCGGCTGTGGAGGTACTTGAGGCTAGAAATGATTTGTCTGAGGTAATATCGCACCTCTGGCTCTGTCAGAGTACGTCTCTCCTTCCAAATGTGCGCCAGGGACTACAAAGAGAGCAATGAGTAGACCGTCAAACCCTGCATCAGTCAGTCAAAACGTATGCACTTAAGCGGCAGGGACATTATATAAATAGAACCGCGATTTGGTGGTTACACTTTGGTTTTTTTTTTTAACTCTATGGGGCTTTTCAGTAAGCTGTCAAATACAAAAGCTGTAGATTTGATTTCATACAACTCAATGATGCACCTATCAGTTTGTTAGATCTGAAAATCAGACTAAAACTAAAAACATTCACCATTTTTCATCTAGAAATGAATCAACCAAAATGTACTTTGAGTTTAGCAAAGAACGCAAAGTAAAGGTTAGGGACAGACACTTAGATGCATGAATGAGTAAATGCATTTCCTTCCTTTTCTGTTTGATTCAGAAACTGCTACCTTATTAATAGGACCCACCACCCTCAATTCCCATTAGTTACAGTCCACAGAAGGACAAAAACAGGGCCTGTCAAAACAAAATTAGAAAAACAAAAATTGGTATCGACCAAGAATCAAACTGGATCGGCGCATTTCCACTCGATAAAAAAAAAAAAAGACTAATAATTTACAGAGACATACAAAGCAGCTTTAACAGAGATTTCCCAAAGAGCTGAAATAAATCGGGAAGAAAACCAAAACTGTGGTAAAAGTAAAAAAAAAAAAAAAAAAAAGGAGCAAACATTCTGTGCTTTAAGAAGCTGCACCAAATCATTCTGGAGATTTCCAGCCCCTCACCTTCCGACTGCAGAGCTCCAGGAATATGTAGATGTTTTCATGGTCCTCGAAATAGTGGGAGAATTTCACCACATGCTTGTGTGACAGGGATCTGTGCAGGTCGATCTCATTTGTAATCTGGCAAGATTTGACAATAGATCAGTTAGAGAACATGTTTCAAATCCAGATATTTTGTATTCAGGATTATGCAACAGACTCAGGCATAATGAGATGCATGTACCTTTTCCTTCTGGTGTGGTTTGGAGACTCGGCTCTGTGGAATCACCTTCACAGCATACATTTTGTTGTTGGAAAGGTCTGTCATCTCATAGCATCGTGCAAAGCCACCCTTTGAAAAGGAAAATATTAAGAGTTGAAAATGGTTGAACCCCTGCAATGGTCATAAATAATCAACCCTCCCCGGCAAATCGTTCAGCCGAGGAAGCTATGAACTGAGCGCAATTAATAGCAATCATCTGTAATTTAGCATCTTCTAAAAGCCACACCAGGGAAAAACATGAGCAATCTACTCAATGGACCATTTCATAAACAAGCTAATTGACATCTTTGGGTCTAAACGCCTCTGAATCCGACAATCATGTGTTTTTTCCTCCCTGTATTTTCTTGATGCAATCGTGTCTCCACATCCTGAAGGATGAAGCACACCGCACTGCTGCATTCATTAACCGTGAAAGTGACGTTTCCAGCTCTGCGGCAGGGGGTGGGGGGAGGAGGAGGGAGAAAGAGTCTGGCTCACTGCCCTCCGCCGCAGCACATACATGACATGATGGAGCAACACGTTGATATAAAAAATAAAAAGGGTTCAAATGTACTGTAGCGGAAATATTTCAGAGGAATACCACATTAGGATAGAGGTGTGGTAAAAAAAAAAAAAAAAAAAGGCCACATAGGGTTTAAAGACGCGAGGAATGTTCTGTTCATTCCTGACATTTTTTGTGCTCATGAGGCGTTGCAAAAAAGGAGCTGGGCACACCTTGAGTCTGATTCATTAATCAAAGACGCGTAAAGCAGGGAGAGAGGATGGGGTGTAAAGTACATCTGGAACATCCACCACGAGGTTTTCACCTCTATAACCCCCCATACACCATATTACTCCGCGACTCTTGATCTGCGTCTAACTCAAACAGTCTCACTAGGTTTAGTTTCTGGGTGGATCTGCCGCCTCGGAGCGAACTGGTCAAACAGGATCTGAACACATGTAAGAATCAGACCAGCCTTACCTTGCCCAGAAGCTTCCCTTTACTGTAGGACCTTCCCGTCTTGGGATCCGTCACCACCTGAGCCAGCTCAGGTTTGCTTTGCTCGGGTTTATTCCTGCTGTTCTTTGTCGAGGCAGAGGACTGGTGGTGGTGTCCGCGCTCCGGGACAGGCTTGAATAGATCCGCATTCATGTTGTGGCACGCAATACGCTGTGCCGCGGTGAAGCAACCGGAATCCATTAAATGTATAAATCGATCTTCTGTGTACTAGTCCTTCCTCTTGCGTGTAGCTCAAAAAGTAGTATGATGCTCTGTTAAACGTCCCTCTGCTCCGACTATCTCCATGTGGCGTGTCTGGACACAGATCTGCGAGGCTTTATAGTGAGACGAGACGTGACGTCACGGAGACGGGGTGGGCGGAGGCACTACGGGGTGGGGGGGGGAAGTCAATTTCTCAAAGAAATATGGATCCGGGGCGTTTAGGAAATATGAATGAAACGGTGCATAAGAAAACAATCATCCACAACAGTTGTGAGTCAAAATTAGTAGGTTAAAATTCAGATTTTAATCCTCGTTTTTAGGTTTTTCTTTTTGATAAATCCGACCCCCAGCTCCCCATTAAAAGGATCGGACGTTTACTTAATCTCATATTTTAACTCAAACGTTAACCGATTGATATTTTCTACGAACAAATCCTGCAATACGTCAGCAAGTTTCTGAAATATAATCAAAGATGCTAAAAGAGCTGCTATTCCTACATGACCTACGAAAAACAACAGCAAACTACTGCCGCTTCACCGAAGGCAAGAATTCCCCCGAGAAAAACGTTTACGGAACGCTGCCACCTGGTGGAGACAACCTGCAAAACCCACGGATGCTCTACACTAAAAGGCTTTAAAATAAAGCAAACTAAATATAAATTCACAAAATTAAAATGTCTAACAGGCACAACCTATCCCTTTCAAAACTTAATTGTAAAGGGGAAAAAAAAGAACAGATGTACGGAGAAATGGGTTAAAGTGTTATCTTTGTTGAATGTTATGACCAATATGATGGCAGAAAAAAAAAAAAAAACACATACAAAAAAACAAAACAGTATGGCGAGTCCAAAACTAAGCGGAACAGTTTCACAATAGCTGTAGTTTGGGAGAGTGAACACAATGACAACAGTCCTACATTACACATGTAAGAAAAACTGTCCAACAAGAATAAAATATAAAAGATCAAATAAGGAATTACACATTGGTTTTCATTTCAAATAAGGTGACTATAACAATCTAAAAGAAGAGTTATGCCTTCACAGATATTATTTATGATTTATGAAATGAAACATTAAATCTGTTTTTTATTTCTTGACCTTCTGGATTACTTTATTTCTAGGAAAACTGAGGTATGACTTTGGCACTGTTACAAACATATCAGCCACCAAATGTAAGTAAAGACTACAGCACCCACAACTTACTCCTTAAGTGCTGGAATCTTAAGCAAGCAGTCATATATCACTGTGTAACGGGCGCCATCTGCTGGACGGGACATTTTCTTTTCAATCTACTGATACCTATTCATTACAGCCAATGACTAACCTTAAATTATACAAAACCAAAATCATTTTTTTGAAGGACCATACAATATTCTCAAATGACGAGCTCTACTTTTTTAAATTTAGCTCATGCACGCTTGAACTTTGAAAGCTCTCATTTGGTCACTATGTATAAAAAAAAAGGGAGGAACATTTAGAAGTCCATCATATCTTCCCCTTTTTTCTTCTTGTCTTGAGACTCTGTCCAGGCTTTGTTGATAGTTCTCTTCATCTCATCATCTCCATCATCGTAAATCTTCTTCAACACGCTCATGAGACCCTCGCTGGGGTCTGCGTTCTCGTCCATAGAGGGTTTTCTGTTGAGGCACAGTATGAGAATATTGTAGTTTATATTTCAACGGTATGTGTATGCCTTTCTCAGCTGTTCACATCATTTCTGAAGATGAGAGTAGATCATGGCACACAGTGAGGTGAGATAAAACAAGCTTTTAAAGCTGTGCTCCTTTTGAACATGCAGAGAGGTGTGAAACTGAAAACCTGCGGATCTAAGAAAAGAAAGCTCAACAGTTTTTATAGATAACTGATAAATCTCCCAATATGGTTAGTGTTTTTGTTTTAATAACTGTTAAATCAGGTTATGTTTGTATTGATTGTGATGTTAAATTGAATAAAGCAACCGTTATTTTACTGTCATAGGCTCCATATAGGCTCCTGTGTTTGCTAGCGTTCCTTAGCTTGAAGTCTATTAATAGGTTTTGAACTTACTCCTTCTCTTTTGACCGTTTCTCCACTGCTGTAAGGCACTCCCACTTCTTTGTTGTCTGCTTTTTTAACATGACCAACACCATGTCTGTTTTGACCTGAAAGAAAAACAAGAGCTTCAAGTTACACAAAAATCCCCAAATATAAAAACGTCACGCAGAAAAATATTTTAAGGAGGCTTGTTGATTTGACATGGCAGAAGATGAATGGTTCTAGAAAAAATAAACCGATATAAAGCAAGTTTAATTTGTTAGGGAGCATACTATATGAAGCAGAGAAAGATATAAAGAACATTCTTTGTATTCAAACAAGGGTGACAGATATTTTAAATTGGTGGACCTGGATCACAGTCATTATACCACAAAAGATGATGTTCTTTGAGAGTAAATAGGACAAGAAAGATAAACAGGAGTTGACCTGTAGATGTCAAAATGAAAAAGCAGAAATGAATTCTGTCCAAAAGATGGAGAAATAAAAAGCTCAAGCAGCAAAGTTCTTGAAACAAACTGGACACCTAATGACAAGAGGCTGGACCTCAAACTAGCTGTTTAATATGTAGTTTACTGCACACCAGGGAGAAACTGCCAGGCCTCCATGTGTGGGACAATGAACATAGGATCAAGTGATCAAAAGAAGAAGCTCTGGGCTGGAAGTAAGGTACACTCTTGTATTACAAGTTTTACTCACCTTTTTCTCGCTGTTCTTGTCATCAATTGCATGCAACAGGTTAAGAACAGTCATCTGATGGTTTTTGCCATTTAGGTCCTTTATCAGCACAGAAAATGACCTGTAAGAGAAACAATAAGAAACTGCAACTTTACACTTTGTCAAATGAGAAATACACAGAGGAGATTTTATTTGTCAATCATCATGTTACCTTTCTGTGAAGTTCACTTCTACGCTTTCTGCTGAAAGTTTGTGCACGTCTTTCAAATCCAGGTAGATTTTCACAAACTTCTCGGACTGGTCCCATGCTGCAGGAAATTTAAGTGTCACAGTGGAAAAATCTTCTCATGCTCTTGCATGCAGTTTAACTGATGGACTGCCTGATAAATCAATTTAAAAACAGACATACCATAGTTGGTGATCTTCACGGTGTACGCTGCTTTAGATGCTGCAGATGGGTCTGCCTCTCGCCTAGCCTGCTGCTCCTGCTGTTGTCGTTTGGTTGCTAGTTCTTTCTCTACCTTCGTTTGTTCCTGCTTTAACAGTTCCTGTACCCTTTTCCTTTCTGCCTTCTCCAAAAGCGAGCTTAACTCCTGCAAGTCTGCTTCAAGCTGACTGATCTGTGTTGGACAAAGAAAGCGGGATAGTTTTAAGTTCAGCTCAGTGCCATTTTGCAAGTTACACTATGTTGGGCCTTTCACCCCTCAAATGGGTGAAAAAAAAAAAAATTATTGAGTGAAAGAATGTTAAAAAGTAACATAGCGAACCCTGATAACTCCAAAACCATTTAGTTTATAATGCACATTAAAAACAAAGAATTTGATTAACCAAATGGCTGTCAAGTACTAAAACTGATCAAACCAAGACATAGATAAGAATAATATAGAACTTAAAATAATAGAGGCAGATTGACACATGCCTCAAAGATTGAAATGAAAGAAAAACAAAAACAAAACGCACAAAAGCAGTGTCAAAAGCCACTGAAAATGTGTTTTTACACCTGATCTAAGGGCCTGCTGACAAAATCAATCTGTGCATATGAGCAAAAGGATACAAACAGAAGGCCTATCAATTTCTGACTGAAGTAAGTTGGAAAGGAAAACAATACATCATCCATACAATCAAGTCAACAGTCATGTTGTTTGATAATAATCTAGGTAAAACACTTTAATAGCTGTCCATCAGCAGGTTGGTTACAATAATAATAAAATTGACATAATATCCGCAGGTATTTTGAAAAAGGCGGGCCAAAATCTATTCAAATCTAATCCAATTAAAATTTTAAGTGGATAAAAACATGCTATTTCTATGTTCAAATATGATGGTTGACGTTTTTATATATACACATTAAAAATGATTTGCCTATATTGTTTGAATGTAAGTATTGAAGATTATCCTGATTCTTTACACTTCCAGTGGCTTTAACCCAAAACATTTTCATATACTTTTGGAGATCATTTAAAGTATTTTTTAAAAACCCTTAACCAAAAATGTTCAATTTACTAATAAACATGATGACAACAGATAAATAAATATGGAGGGTTCAGAGTGCCTAATTACAACAAATAAATAAATAAGTCATGAAATAATTACATAAATGTTTCATTGATTTAATAAAACTGGAAATAAATGCACTAAGAATGAATTAAATATAGAATTAATCATCTTGATTTCATTTTAAAAAGCATAAACAATTATTTCACGATTTAATACAAATATTTCATGTTCCTCAGCTGAAGAACATCGTGAATTAATTTAAACTGTCACACAAAGTCAGAAGGGCAGAGTTTAGGCCAATCAAGGAAGGATAGTTGCTCTGGTCTGAAGTTGAAACATGGTGGCGCCCACTGAGGAGGAATTGAGTGAAGTTTCTAAGGATTTGAAGAGATATTGTGAACCTCGTCGAACAATTAGAAGCGGGTGACGCTCTTTCAGATTATGTGGCAAGAAGAATTGAAGAAATTATAGATCCTCTTGGAGTTATTACTGCTCTTTTTGACCAAGATTTTGTCAGCCACCAAACACTGTTTTCCAGCACGTCACGTTTATTTATACTTTTTTTTAAATTACTAATATAAAACAATGGATGCTCACTCTGCTGGACACGAAACGTCAGGCTTCCTGAAAAGATGAGAGTGTAGCTTATTATTCTGGTAAATCGCGTTCTACTGTGAAATATGACAAAATACTGGATTTATGAAAGATATTTCTAGTAGCTAATTTTTGATCGGTAATGTCTGATGTTTTGTCTAAAATAATCAACTCTAACAGATGTATTATTAAAGTACTTTCCATATTCCTATATCAAACATACTGACCCTGTCGTATGAGGAAATATTTCCTCGCTTTTAAAAAGAGGGAAAAATGTTTAAAGGAACATCAAAGGGGAACAGAATATTTCAGCCCTCAGTTCCCCCTCTATAACAAGGTAACAAATTATTTTTCAACAAGTCCTTCACTGTGTTTATTCCTCTCATCATGGACAATAAGTCCTGTGAATTTGGATACATTTGCTCTTTTTTTTTTTGCCAGAGTTACAGGGGCTGTGAAGCTTTTCTTCAAGCTTCATCAATCATATTCGCTGCTTCTCTCAGAAGCCCTGGACATGATTTTGAAACCTCACTCATTGTGCCCAGGTGGGGTAACAGTAAGGAATTTCTCCAAACGCTTACGCAGTCAAGCTTTTGTTGCCTCTGTTCCTAATTCATGGTAAATAGCCCCACCTACAGAATTGGAGTGTATTAACAGGTTCTGTGTCAACCCATTTTCTGGCATTGATTACTCTGGCCTTGCTGTGCGGTTTAACCAATTGAACTTTAGGGCGTGTTGAAGAGTAACAGTGACAGTTTAAAATTAGTTCATGATGTGCTTCCAACACAGGAACGTGAAATAATTTATTAAATCATGAAAATAATTACTTATGCTTTTTAAAGTGAAACCAATATATTTAATTGAGGCAAATATAATTAACTCTATATTTAATAAATTATGAGTGTGTTTTGTTTCCGGTTTTATTAAATTAATGACATTTAAATAATTGTTTCACGACTTATTTATTTATTGTAATTTTGCACTCTGAGCCCTCCATAAGTAAACAGCCAATATCTTTAATACGATAAGCAAATGTGGACTTGAGGAATCAATAGTCCTCTCTTTTCTTGTAGCAGCAAGAAGTGACTAGACAAAAGATTACCCTGACAAAACATTAAACAATATCTATTACAATCAGTGCGTTTCCGAAAATGTATTAAAACCACGTGACTTTCATCTAGTTGCCAAAGCAGTTAGAAACCGTAACCCACGAGACTGCGCACTGGTGTCGCCTGCTAGCTAAAAGATGCTAGAATGTTCTGGCAAATTCCATTCAAAGCTTAGTTAACACCCGATATATTGACGCACACTGCAAGCAATAATCAGATACTAACGTCACATTTAGAGAATGAACGTTTTAAATCAGAAATTACAGATTACTCGAGTTGTGAGCTCGAAACCGTAAAGCTCAAATAGTTTTTTTGTGTCGTCTATGTAATTGTTAAAGTTAGCTAATGTAAACTAAATTGCCGTCACGGAAGGAAGATAAATTCAAGTATGTACATTTAAACTATTAATTTTCGGTCAGTTGACTGTAACCTAACTCGGGGCTCACCTGTTCTTTTAAATCCATTACGGTCTTGTACTTCTGAGCTGTACCCAGATGTTAGCTTGCCTGCTACAGTCGTTACTACCTTTACCCTGCAACATGGACCCGGCCAGGGTTGCCAGATTTGATTGCCAGTTTCCATCCCAAACCCAACGTAAAACCCGCCCACCTCAATATAAACTATCCCAATGTTAAAAGCGTACAACTGTTACGCGCCCTGTACTTTTAAATCATGAAGTTGCGTCCCGAATTCTGTATTACAATACTCGCAACAAACCTTTGAGTCATCCTTTAGGACAGGGCAATCCACGGCCTCCTTTAAGTATGGTTTTTGTAGTTTCCCCCGACAACATGATGCTGTCCTCTCAACGTCTAGTCAAAGCTTAACAGTAAAGGCACAAGCAACCCCAATATAGCTTGATTTAACTCTTAACCCCATTTGAGGCGTTTACAACTGACATTTTACAGTGACACCTGATTAAACAATGACAATCACTGATTGATTACGTCAAGTTCGACAGTTCCTATATATTTCAAAATAAGTTACCTAATGACATGAGTGCACAGCATTTCTTCATTGTGTACGTGTTTACTTATCTGCCACACACTGACACTTATTTTGAGAGTATTTTCCTATGAATACTTTCTAAAAACCTGCCAAATGTGAAACATTTTTTCCAGGCCAACCTGTTTGGCGGAAATCCGCCCAATCTGGCAACACTGAATCCAGCCAATGAATGACCTCGTCTACTTTCTGCTATTGGTTGGCCAGGGTTAAATATCCAATACCGCCACCCACAGGCCTGCATGAACTCTTAACACCGTTAAGAATCAGAAACAACTTTTTTGGCCAAGTTTGTGTGCACAAACAAAGACTTTGACCTCTGTTTCCATCGCTCATATTGTAAATCAACATCAGTCCTAACAACAACCATAATGTGTTAATAAAATAAATAAGGACATGGAACAGTATACAAGTGTGTTTTTTATGTGTATAAAAGATGGAAGGCAGGTTTGTGGTAGTGCAGATATGCTTATTCGTTTCCAGCAGAGTAGCTAACCAGTCTCGCTGTAAGGTGTTGTTTTCCTCAAAGAAATAGCTTGGGGGAAGAAACTATCTCTGTACTTGTTTTTGCCATTAGAACGCTGAGCGCCGCCCCAAAGACAAAAGTTTGAACAGTTTGTGTCCAAGACATGTGGGATCTGCAGAGATGAAAGCTGCTCTTTTTTTTTTTTTTTTTTACCCTAGACCTGTTTGGCCCTGTCCCTCTTTGTAGATGAGCCAAACCACACAGTGATGGATGAGCATAAAACAGACTGAATGATGGCAGTGTAGAGGATGACCAGCAGCTCCTGTAGAAGCTTGTACTTCTTGAGTTGACGTGGGAAGTACAATCTCTGCTGGGCCTTCTTCCGAACAGTGCCTAAATGTGAGGACCACCTCAGGTCTTGAGAAAGGGAGGTTTCTAGGAACCGGAGGTGATCCACAGTAGACACAGTGTTGTTAAGAATAGTGATGGGATGCAATGTAAGGGGTGTTCTCCAGAAGTCCACCCTCATCTCCACTGTGTTTAGCGGGTTTAGCTGCAGATGGTTCTGATTGCACCAGTGGACCAGACGATCCACCTTCTGTTTGTATGCAGACTCATCACTGTCCTGGATCAGACCATTAACAATGGTGTCATCTGCAAACTTTAGGAGTTTCGCATACGGGTCTGCTGAGGTGCAGTCATTTGTGTAGAGAGGACACAACCCTGGTGGGGCACCAGAAGCTAGAGAGGAGATTGCAGCACTTGATGGGGTCTTGATGGGTTTAATGTCTGGACTCTTAATCCAAGTGTAAAAGGATACATGGATGGAGTCCCACAAATTGGTTTGACTTGCATATGGAAGACATGGTCATAAGGGATATTCAGGAAATAAATTGTTCTTGATAAACCAAAAGCTGACCAAATTTTATGTCGTCCTCTGTTTTGCTGATCTTAAGCCACTTATTTTGGACACAGCAGGCAACATAAGCTAATTTCATTGCTCCAGACTCCAATGTATGTTTCCTGTCTCATCACAGTCTTCTCATAATATAATTTTTGGTTGACTTCACAAATAATGGTAATAATAATGGCTTTTTTCAAACTTCACAGAGGTCTGCCTCAATGACCTTTTTTGTGTGTCCATGCATGATTGCTGGCCTCTATCAGTTTTTATTTGCTTGATGCTGAAAAAAAAAAAAAAAAGACTCATCTTGTGAAACCCTTGTGTCCCTTGACACATTGAAAAGCTTCATGTTGCATTAATTGGGGTTGAATAACTTCATCACTAACTTTTCCAATATTTTTTGGTATGAATAAATTTTATTGTTTTCCCCAAATCTGGCACTACTTTAGCGATTTAATCAATGACACCATAAGAAATATGACCTCAATAGCATTAGCCAACTAGCAAAAACTACTCAACTTTGTTTGGACTTTAGAAATACTTTACCATAACCTCTTTAACAAATATAATTAAGTCAGCGGTTATTGCCCAGTTATAAACAAAGATGTGTTTTAAAAAAAAAACCTTATTCAGCTATATTTCACCTTATATTTATTGAGAGAACCCTTAAAATTAATTATAGCCTCTTCTTATCATTGCATAGCTAGGAATATATTTCCGACATAGGTGATAAGTCTAACAGAAAGATAAAGTTTTGTTTTTATAAGTCTTTGACATGCTTTGTGTATATCTGTTAATAAACAATAAAACAATCCATGAAAGACAGATCCTTTACAGCAAGTGTTATTAATCACTGCCAATTAATCATGACCCTTTTTATGTGTACAGTCAATGAAACTGATATTTTCTCTTCAATAATATTTTTATTTTTTATTCATTCCCAGAGGAAAACAAATGCATGTCACTGTACAGCAAACAAAATATATCCAGAAGTTTGAAACGCTGATGTCAAACAGCCAAGTTTTTATTGACACAATCTCTCTACCAAGTCCAACAAAGCCACAGTCACCACCTTGCCCTCAGGATTCCTGACATCTGATTGTGATCAGCTAGATGCCGGAAGACAATACGACTCAGTCTCCATCTTCTCTTCACTCCCCGAGGTCGGGAAGTCAACACACACCTGTTACGTATCCTCACAGGGCAGCTGTCTCTGGGTAGTGCTGCAATCTCCTTGTCTGCTATTTCCTGCAAACAAAGTAAAATAAAGTTTCCAAACTAGCTCTCAATTGATACTTTCAATAATTTGAAAGTACAATATTTACTTTTTTCCTTTTGAAAGAAATAAATCCCTACAAATGATAAAATGATCTTATTCCTATTTTGAGAACAACTATATTGGTAGCCACACCGTTATACAAAGAATATTTGCAGACCTTTTTTTCAGTATACATTGTTAGTTTAGTAATGAACTCTACCTGAAGCTCTTTGGGCAGGATGGTGTTTTTTCGCAGTGCATTTATACGTATCCTCTCATCAGCGTACTCAAAGGCCATCTGTCTTCTCTTGACATCCCTCAGCATCCTCCAGTCAACATAGTAACTTCTTGCCTGTGCCACTACTCCCCAGCAGTTCCTCAGTGCCTGTGCATCATATACCTGCAATCAGTCCCAGCTTTGTAGAAAATCAGCCAAGGTTTCTTCCAAATTATATTAGAAAAAAACTAAAAGCAGATCTGAACTACAAAATGCAGATTAGATGTGTGCAAATGTGTCAAGAGACGGTTTACGTTGTGTAACAGCAGACAGAGCCAAGCTGAAATAGTATAATTATGGTACTAATCCATTGTTGTTATACTCTTACAGACACCTATGGTCATCAACCAGCTTGTGACCTTTATAACTTTCAAATAAGACCAAAAATGTTAAAACATATTTTCTATTGTAGGCAAAAAATAAGATAAGGTATAAGCAATGTAAGGCTAAGTTTAACCTTACATTGCTTGAACTATAGGATCATCAGAATGCAGTTTCAAGCAAATTACCCTCAATCAAGTACTGTGTGCATTCAGTATACTGTATTGTGGCACTGTTGAATAGGTTGACATTTCTGTATTATTTTTTAATAGGTCTTATTTAATATTCTAATTTTCTGATAAACACATTTTTGGCTTTTTATTATCAATGAACCATAGTCTTCCAAATAGGTAGAACGTAACGCTTGCAATATCTAGTGTTTTCATTTAGAAATTAATTACTGTAATACATTAAGTTTGCAATGTTGCTACCAACAGCAATTTTAGATTTGAAATAAGCGTATAATTTAATAAATCATTTCATACTGTACAGTAGTCCAGATCTCAGTAAACCATCATAATTAAAACCTTATATAATTTTTTTTTCTTAAAAATGTATGAATATTTGGTCGGTCGATGCAAAAATAATTTGTAATTAGCATAAACTTAAACTGTCCTCTGTTTTTTTACTTCACCGCAACACAGACGATCTCAGTGCATTAAGTAACATAAACCTTACAACTGTCTATGACAACTAGCATTAGCAACTAAGCTAACGTTACGAAGCCAGTCGGAACATTAAGATTTTCACTGCTATCTCGACAGCTTTCCAGTCAGAGAACTAAGAGCCGCCTTCACAACACTGCAGCTCAAGTCACAACATGTGTGTTGTAATTGTGTTGAAATTAGGTATGTTACCTGCTTCGGTGCGTAAATGAGGGCATTTAACCCCATACATGATATTCTGTTAGCCGCCATGATGGACCTGAGTTAAAACACCAAGTGGACCGAGTAAATAATGATACAAATGTCGCCCCCTACGGCCAGGAGGGCGAAGTAATAATGTAATTCGTCTGTTTCACCATTCTTTTCCAAACAAGTGCTGTGTTTATGTCTTTAACATTGATGGGTAATTACTGTCAAGCTAAAGTCGCTGCAATTTGTCTCTGAGATTGACAAAATACACTGCTTTTAGCAAAGTCACATATTACAATGCTGCGTTTAAGATTACATCAGGCATGATGATTAAATTTAATTTGTATCAACTCTGACATGCCAATACTACTGTTGAAGCCTTTCAGTAACATCAAACCCAATCTCCCGAAATAACTAAAACCCACTAACTTCATCAGACAAGAAATTTAAATTATTGTGATTCTACTTAGAAACCACTAGGCGGCAATGTAGTTCCGTGATAAAGGTCATCACAAATATTCCCACCAGCCAAGAGGAGTAGAGTCCTTACATTTTGTATGGGATGAAAACATTATATCTGACTAAAATCCTACTCCAAATACTTCAAAATGCCAATCCACTCGATCATGATGTCTCTAATAATTAAGCTTTTATAAGGTAAGAACGTACAGTACAGACCAAAAGCTTGGACACACCTTCTCATTCAAAGAGTTGTCTTTATTTTCATGACTATGAATATTGTAGCTTCACACTGAAGGCATCAAAACTATGAATTAACACATGTGGAATTATATACTGAACAAAAAAGTGTGAAACAACTGAAAATATGTCTTATATTCTAGGTTCTTCAAAGTAGCCACCTTTTGCTTTGATTACTGCTACGCACACTCTTGGCATTCTGTTGATGAGGTTCAAGAGGTAGTCACCTGAAATGGTTTTCACTTCACAGGTGTGCCCTGTCAGGTTTAATAAATGGGATTTCAAGCCTTATAAATGGGGTTGGGACCATCAGTTGTGTTGTGCAGGAGGTGGATACAGTACACAGCTGATAGTCCTACTGAATAGACTGTTAGAATTTGCATTATGGCAAGAAAAAAGCAGCTAAGTAAAGAAAAACGAGTGGCCATCATTACTTTAAGAAATGAAGATCAGTCAGTCTGAACAATTGGGAAAACTTTGACAGTGTCCCCAAGTGCAGTCGAAAAACCATCAAGCGCTACAAAGAAAGTGGCTCACATGAGGACCGCCCCAGGAAAGGAAGACCAAGAGTCACCTCTGCTGCGGACGATCAGTTCATCCGAGTTACCAGCCTCAGAAATCGCAGGTTAACAGCAGCTCAGATTAGAGAACAGGTCAATGCCACACAGAGTTCTAGCAGCAGACACATCTCTAGAACAACTGTTAAGAGGAGACTGTGTGAATCAGGCCTCCATGGTAAAATAGCTGCTAGGAAACCACTGCTGAGGACAGGCAACAAGCAGAAGAGACTTGTTTGGGCTAAAGAACACAAGGAATGGACATTAGACCAGTGGAAATCTGTGCTTTGGTCGGAACAGTCCAAGTTTGAGATCTTTGGTTCCAACCTTTGTGCGGCGCAGAAGAGGTGAACGGATGGACTCTACATGCCTGGTTCCCACCGTGAAGCATGGAGGAGGAGGTGTGATGGTGTGGGGGAGCTTTGCTGGTGACACTGTTGGGGATTTAATCAAAATTGAAGGCATACTGAACCAGCATGGCTACCACAGCATCTTGCAGCGGCATGCAATTCCATCCGGTTGGCGTTTAGCTCGACCATCATTTATTTTTCAACAGGACAATGACCCCAAACACACCTCCAGGCTGTGTAAGGGTTATTTGACCAAGAAGGAGAGTGATGGGGTGCTGCGCCAGATGACCTGGCCTCCACAGTCACCGGACCTGAACCCAATCGAGATGGTTTGGGGTGAGCTGGACCGTAGAGTGAAGGCAAAAGGGCTAACAAGTGCTAAGCATCTCTGGGAACTCCTTCAAGACTGTTGGAAAACCATTTCAGGTGACTACCTCTTGAAGCTCATCAACAGAATACCAAGAGTGTGCAGAGCAGTAATCAAAGCGAAAGGTGGCTACTTTGAAGAACCTAGAAAAGAAGACATATTTTGAGTTGTTTCACACTTTTTTGTTCAGTATATAATTCCACATGTGTTAATTCATAGTTTTGATGCCTTTAGTGTGAAGCTACAATATTCATAGTCATGAAAATAAAGAAAACGCTTTGAATGAGAAGGTGTGTTCAAACTTTTAGTCTGTACTGTATTTCCGCATTTTTTAACAAGTTCGGTCGGATACTGTCCTATAACGTTTTATGGACAGAAAAAATAATAAAATAATTCCCTTAGATTCCATTCCTTGTTATTTTGGATCCCAGAGGGGATACATTCTTGGATAAATATTAACACATGACAAAGTAGATGGAGCACTTCCTCTCTAAAGATCAACATTTTTACAGAGGCTGGACAAGTTTTGCAGGAATAAAAAAATCTGCATTAATAGCCACTGTGTTTCTAACAACTGTGTTTTTAACACGCTTTTTTAATAGTAACAGTGGGTTAGTGTATACTATAGTAGGGATTGTTGAAGTCAGTGGAAATTTCCTTTATTGTGTGGAAATGTCTTATTGCAACAGATGTCTGAATACTTAGCTGCTTTTATGTAAAATTACATTAAGAGAACCTTCCCAATCACTGTAGTTCTAAAATATGTGGTTGTCCTCAAGGTCAAAAATACTTTTGTTAAGTTTACTGAAATTTGGAAAAACAGTTTTGTCATGTGACAGCAGTAGTATGTCATAATTAAAGTGCACTTAGATGGTTTTGGCCTTTCACTGAAATCCCTCTAGAGGCTATTCTAGAGGAAGGCCTTCAGGAAGGTAAAAATAATCACTGAGATATCTAAAACAGAAAAGGAGCTCTGACCTGCCAGGATTTGCAGTTCTGAAAATTATGATAAATGTCAAACTATTAACTTCTGCCAGCAGAAATTAACCTTTGTCTTTATAGGTTAAAAATGATTCACTGCTGCCTTTTTCAGTCACGTCTTCAACAGCTTAATAGCAGTAAACACACTTTTATTATTTCTAAATGAAGCAAAATCAAAGCCAGTTCCCAGTTAAATTGGGAATGTTCATTTAAGAGTATTTACAGTTTGGCAAATGCATGTCTGATAACCACGTTGGCTAACTGTGTTAGACTTTGATCAGTTCTATAGAGGAATTTGTGGATTTTATGTTGTGTTCTCAGGGATCAGATGGGCATTTACAGGCTTTACAAGAGATCTCAGGACTTGGGAGAATGAAAAACAAAGCCACACAATGTTGTACTAGTGTGCTTCTGAGGCAAATGGACATTACTCAGAGAGACAAGAGAGACAGGTGGCATCATCCATAAAACTGACAGGAGTCAAGTGAGCAACGTCAACCAATGACACAATGCTGCTGTACTAAAACAACTGGGAATGCTGTATACATATGAGAACTGCAGGAACACATAGAAGAGTAAACGCAAACACAAGATGAACAAATTTCTTACACTCTTGTTAGAGATGTTTTAACACAAAGTAATAGTGTGGATATTATTCTTTCCAATCAAAACAATGCATTAAATATAATTACACTGCTCAAAAAATAAAGGGAACACTCAAATAACACATCCTAGATCTGAATGAATGAAATATTCTCATTGAATACTTTGTTCTGTACAAAGCTGAATGTGCTGACAACAAAATAACACACAAAAATCATCAATGGAAATCAAATTTATTAACCAATGGAGGCCTGTATTTGGAGTCACACACAAAATTAAAGTGGAAAAACCCACTACAGGCTGATCCAACTTTGATGTAATGTCCTTAAAACAAGTCAAAATGAGGCTCAGTATTGTGTGTGGCCTCCACGTGTCTGTATGACCTCCCTACAACACCTGGGCATGCTCCTGATGAGACGGCGGATGGTCTCCTGAGGGATCTCCTCCCAGACCTGGACTAAAGCATCCGCCAACTCCTGGACAGTCTGTGGTGCAACGTGACGTTGGTGGATGGAGCGAGACATGATGTCCCAGATGTACTCAATCGGATTCAGGTCTGTGGAACGGGCGGGCCAGTCCATAGCTTCAATGTCTTCATCTTACAGGAACTGCTGACACACTCCAGCCACATGAGGTCTAGCATTGTCCTGCATTAGGAGGAACCCAGGGCCAACCGCACCAGCATATGGTCTCACAAGGGGTCTGAGGATCTCATCTCAGTACCTAATGGCAGTCAGGCTACCTCTGGCGAGCACATGGAGGGCCATGCGGGCCTCCAGAGAAATGCCACCCCACACCATTACTGACCCACTGCCAAACCGGTCATGCTGAAGGACGTTGCAGGCAGCAGATCGCTCTCCACGGTGTCTCCAGACTCTGTCACGTCTGTCACCTGTGCTCAGTGTGAACCTGCTTTCATCTGTGAAGAGCACAGGGCGCCAGTGGCGAATTTACCAATCCTGTTGTTCTCTGGCAAATGCCAAGCGTCCTGCACGGTGTTGGGCTGTGAGCACAACCCCCATTTATGGACATTGGGCCCTCATACCATCCTCATGGAGTCGGTTTCTAACCGTTTGTGCAGACACATGCACATTTGTGGCCTGCTGGAGGTCATTTTGCAGGGCTCTGGCAGTGCTCCTCCTGTTCCTCCTTGCACAAAGGCGGAGGTAGCGGTCCTGCTGCTGGGTTGTTGCTCTCCTACGGCCTCCTCCACGTCTCTTGGTGTACTGGCCTGTCTCCTGGTAGCGCCTCCAGGCTCTGGACACTACGCTGACAGACACAGCAAACCTTCTTGCCACAGCTTGCATTGATGTGCCATCCTGGATGAGATGCACTACCTGAGCCACTTGTGTGGGTTGTAGAGTCCGTCTCATGCTACCACGAGTGTGAAAGCACCACCAACATTCAAAAGTGACCAAAACATCAGCCAGAAAGCATAGCTACTGAGAAGTGGTCTGTGGTCCCCACCTGCAGAACCACTCCTTTATTGAGTGTCTTGCTAATCGCCAAAGATTTCCCCCTGTTGTCTATTCCATTTGCACAACAGCAGTGAAATTGATTGTCAATCAGTGTTGCTTCCTAAGTGGACAGTTTGATTTCACAGAAGTTTGATTTATTTGGAGTTATATTGTGTTGTTTAAGTGTTCCCTTTATTTTTTTGAAGTGTATTTATTGCAGCAGCCAAAGGGTTTGTAAATAGGATCAATGAGAAGTGCACTAAATATTTAGTCCTAACATTGTTTATTGTTGGATGAAAGACTCACATTCTCATTTGCTCACATCTAAAATAAGGAAGAACTCCACCACATCTACAGAGTAACCCGCTAGGTTCTCTGATGTCAGTCAACAATATTGTCTGTAACAGCGATTTATTCATTCTTTCACCCACCCCAAACATGCTGATTAAAGCAAATAAGGATCCCTTGGATGATCAAACAATGGTCTGATTTACTCAATACCACATGAAGATGAAAATGTGACAGGAACAGATGTCTTTGTATTTTCTTGTGGCTGAAGTGTTTGAAGACAAGGGAAGTGGTTTAATTTGCTGCTGGCATCTCACAGCTTTCTTATCTTAATGCCTCACTGATGAAATGTAAGATAGATGGGGGCAAACACACACAGTCAAGCTATTAAATTCATGGTTACAAATGTCTGTATCTTCCCATTTGGCATTTTAATGGCTGCTTCTCAGCTTGTAAACAATAAACAAAATGTTCATTGTGGGTGGGCATTCACACTTCTGACCTTGACATGTTTACACCTGAACCTCTAATCATAAATCATATATAGCCCTAGCTTATATTAGCAGTGAAATATGTGGAAATAAAACAGACGAATTATACCTTAGATAATTTCAGAATTACATGCCTCTTTTTTAGTTCAAATATTTGATATGAATCACAGCCAGCTGGAAAAACAAAAATGTTTCTTTTATTTTTGCACAGTAAAGAAATTCAGTAATGTCTATGATTGTAAAGGGGTGGAATCACATTCCATTTTAGCAAGAAAGCATTATAGTTGTTATCCATATGTTTGTGAAATGTTTAAGTACTGTTTGCATACAGGTCCTTCTCAAAATATTAGCATATTGTGATAAAGTTCATTATTTTCCATAATGTCATGATTAAAATTTAACATTCATATATTTTAGATTTATTGCAAACTAACTGAAATATTTCAGGTCTTTTATTGTCTTAATACGGATGATTTTGGCATACAGCTCATGAAAACCCCAAATTCCTATCTCACAAAATTAGCATATTTCATCCGACCAATAAAAGAAAAGTGTTTTTTTTTATACAAAAACGTCAACCTTCAAATAATCATGTACAGTTATGCACTCAATACTTGGTCGGGAATCCTTTGGCAGAAATGACTGCTTCAATGCGGCGTGGCATGGAGGCAATCAGCCTGTGGCACTGCTGAGGTCTTATGGAGGCCCAGGATGCTTCGATAGCGGCCTTTAGCTCATCCAGAGTGTTGGGTCTTGAGTCTCTCAACGTTCTCTTCACAATATCCCACAGATTCTCTATGGGGTTCAGGTCAGGAGAGTTGGCAGGCCAATTGAGCACAGTGATACCATGGTCAGTAAACCATTTACCAGTGGTTTTGGCACTGTGAGCAGGTGCCAGGCCATGCTGAAAAATGAAATCTTTATCTCCATAAAGCTTTTCAGCAGATGGAAGCATGAAGTTCTCCAAAATCTCCTGATAGCTAGCTGCATTGACCCTGCCCTTGATAAAACACAGTGGACCAACACCAGCAGCTGACACGGCACCCCAGACCATCACTGACTGTGGGTACCTGACACTGGACTTCTGGCATTTTGGCATTTCCTTCTCCCCAGTCTTCCTCCAGACTCTGGCACCTTGATTTCCGAATGACATGCAGAATTTGCTTTCATCCGAAAAAAGTACTTTGGACCACTGAGCAACAGTCCAGTGCTGCTTCTCTGTAGCCCAGGTCAGGCGCTTCTGCCGCTGTTTCTGGTTCAAAAGTGGCTTGACCTGGGGAATGCGGCACCTGTAGCCCATTTCCTGCACACGCCTGTGCACGGTGGCTCTGGATGTTTCTACTCCAGTCTCAGTCCACTGCTTCCGCAGGTCCCCCAAGGTCTGGAATCGGCCCTTCTCCACAATCTTCCTCAGGGTCCGGTCACCTCTTCTCGTTGTGCAGCGTTTTCTGCCACACTTTTTCCTTCCCACAGTCTTCCCACTGAGGTGCCTTGATACAGCATTCTGGGAACAGCCAATTCGTTCAGAAATTTCTTTCTGTGTCTTACCCTCTTGCTTGAGGGTGTCAATAGTGGCCTTCTGGACAGCAGTCAGGTCGGCAGTCTTACCCATGATTGGGGTTTTGAGTGATGAACCAGGCTGGGAGTTTTAAAGGCCTCAGGAAGCTTTTGCAGGTGTTTAGAGTTAACTCGTTGATTCAGATGATTAGGTTCATAGCTCGTTTAGAAACCCTTTTAATGATATGCTAATTTTGTG
This sequence comes from Girardinichthys multiradiatus, assembly GCF_021462225.1. NCBI lineage: Eukaryota > Metazoa > Chordata > Actinopteri > Cyprinodontiformes > Goodeidae > Girardinichthys > Girardinichthys multiradiatus. The sequence continues at coordinate 22,847,938 of NC_061799.1, forward strand.
AGATAGGAATTTAGGGTTTTCATGAGCTGTATGCCAAAATCATCCGTATTAAGACAATAAAAGACCTGAAATATTTCAGTTAGTGTGCAATGAATCTAAAATATATGAATGTTAAATTTTCATCATTACATTATGGAAAATAATGAACTTTATCACAATATGCTAATATTTTGAGAAGGACCTGTATTTCAGTTTGCTTTTGTTTGTTACAGTAGTTTCTTTTAGTACATCAACACAGGAGATAACCACTGGTTTTCCCACAGTTACTATGTTTTTCTTATCATCTGATTGGCAGATTGATCATCTGTGGGACTTTTTGTTATGTTATGGGTAACTGTGTTTTTTGCACGGATTATAAAGGTTTTTAAATTTTCAACAACTTTAAATACTTGAGGGTAGTGTTTATTTCCAATTCTGTATGTGTGTAAACATTTTTTATAAGTCACTTCTTATCCCTAGACAAAACAGATTTATCTACATGGTTATTGGGGGTTTATACATTGACTGGGAGTCTAACCTAAAGGATATTGTGCCATTCTGGCAGAGCAATCTCTCGTACCAGTTCATTCTGACTTTATATGTTGAGTATCATTTGGTTGAAAATTGGGTATGAACAACCATGTAAATCTTACCTTGGTTTAAAAGACGATGTAAAATTTAGTGAACCTGAATTATAAACTACTCAGAGCACAATAAGAAATAACACAAGTTGACAAGTTGGACAGGACATTATATGCACTGCAACGAGTTTGTGCCTGGTCCATCAGTCTCATTCTTTGTGTCCTTGGGTAAGCCATTTCATCTGCCTGGTGGCACTGATTGTATAGCGGCCCCACGTCTGTCAGTCTGCTCCAGGGCAGCTGTGGCTACAATGTAACCTACCACTGTCAGTGTGTTGATGTGTGTTTTAATGGGAGGATGACTGACTGTTGTGTAGAAAACATTTAATCCTAGTTACAAAACAATGGAATCAAGTCAAGTTGGTATTTCAGTTTTGTACAAAGGTTTTTATTTATGTAAACTCAGCCGATTGTATTACACCACTGACTTTGCAGCAATCCCTCCTCCTGAATGAGCATGTGCGACAGTGGAGAGCTGATTACCTCGAGTTGTTAACTTTGCAGCAATCCCTCATAATCAGTATGCATGTAGCGACAGTGGAGAGGAGAACTCTCCTTTAATTGGAAGAAACCTCCAGCAGAGTCTGGCTCTGTGTGTTGGAAACACAGCAGAAAATATCAGTTATGCATAATATCCCCATTAGAGTAGGCATGCCCACAGTCAGTATAAAACAAAAGTATACCCCTATGAAATTCTAGGGTTTTACACATTATGCACAAATCTATGGATTGCTGAGTTGTGTGTAATTATTCCTAAACTTTTCCTTTCCATTTTTGCTTCATGTTTAAATGAGCTATATATTTCACATGTTAAAAACCTAGAACTGACACAGGCTGTACTTTCTTTTTACCATGACTATAGATACCTATATGTAGAGTTCCTATCTCATCTTTGTCTCCGGTTAGTCCAAGTTTCAAACTGTGCCATTCACAAACAACATAGAAGACAAAAATAAGAGGGGGTCCTTGCAAGGTCAATCTGATGGATCATTATAATTTTATATGCCTCAGCAACATTAATTACAATTTATTTGTAACTCTTTACACAAGCATATCTGATCAGAGGATTGTGGTCTAAGAAGTCAAAGAGTTATAGTTATTGTGATCCCATCACTGTATGGCCCCTAGTTATGAGTCTTATCACACTCAGATGTGTGTCATAACCTGCATACATGCCATAAAGTGAAAAAGTCTGCCTTTAACCCCTGGGGGAATGCTTGGCATTCCTGAGTTATGGAAGAAAGGGCCCGACATGTCGGTTAGGGCAAGACCTTCTGCTAAATGAGCTGTGTCTGGAAAGTAGTTGCAAAGAGTGGAAGGATTTGACACACTGATGTGCCAGTGATTCATCATGCCAGCTAGACTGCAAATTCTATGCACTGTGGCATCGGACTGAGTGACATATTCCCAAAATTAGTTTTTCTTTTCCCATCTGGAGACAGGATTTAATGCTATTTCAAAGCAAACACAGGAGCTTACCTCTATTTTGTTTGTTTCAGCTGTGTGTATGTACTAGGTGCTGGCAGATTTAAAAACAAACCATTCACTGCTTATTATACTGTCCCCCTTGTTTTTTTCTAAAGCTTGTATGTCCGCTGCACAAACTTGTGAATGTCTTATTAAAAGCACCTTTATATGCTGTAACATCTGCTCAGTTCTTTTCATTAGTCAGAAAAAGAACCTTTGCTTGATACATCCGGTTCAGAATAATGGGTCGGTTGAAGGCTTGAATGCTGTGGCTCCATTACTGACATTTATGACATCTCAAAGAGAGAGAGGTATTTATTTTACACCGAAACATTTTTTCCTACTTACACGTGACACTGTATGCATTTATTCATTGTGTCACAGAATTAGGGAAGTTTTAAATTGAACAGCTTTATTTGTAAAGATCTGGCTTTTTCTTGACAATGAGATGTTTCAATTAGTTTCTTATATGTTTAAAAACAGCCATATGATACGTAGTTTTTTGTTTTTTTAAGAAAGGCTAATGTATGGTCTCATTTTATGTTCATAGCCACACCCTTGTGACAGGATGGGGACTTTGTACATTTCAAATAAACTGTGCTCCAAGAATGACCTGGTCCTATATCTTGGTGGAACATCTAGTGTGGTTTTGAAACATGTACTACTGTACACTGTGACTTTCATTATTTTTGAGTTTCAGATCATGACACTTGTTTTTTTCTTTATATATTTCAGTGGTTTACCTTTTAGCTATTTCATCTAACTGTGCAAAATTTTAATTGTTGATTATTTTAAACTGCACAATGATACACTTTTACCACACACCTAGTTCAGCTCTAAGCAATACATTTCAGCCCGTAGGATGAGAAGGGTCATATTTTGGGTCTGGTTTTCCATTTAGTCCTGAACGTTTGGCATGCAAGAAGCAGTCACATGGGTTTGAACTGTTGCTGGAATGACAGAATCAACTGTATTATCTATAGCTAATGTAGATACTACAATTGATTCTGCAAAGTTACTTTTTACACCTTGTGTAACAAATGTCTTTGCAGTGTTGAAGCTACATCTTGCTGACTGTTCCCAAGACTATGTTTTGACATTAATTAGCCAATAGCCAGATTCTAAATGTATACATAAAAACAGAACACAATGCAAATCTAAACAAACAGCTAAATATCTCCATTTTTACATCCTTACAAATGTTTGGTGATAGTGCAGCTGCTTTCAGACGCAGATAAGAAAGAAGGAAAAAGTGTAGAACATTTGCCTTTGACTGGGTCTTCAACTGGAAAGTTTGCAGCCTGCTGCATCCTCTGCTCAGACCTGATGAGGCAAAGTTGGTAGGCAATTATTCACAAAAATAAAATGTAGATGTTCCATGTTTATTCTATAACCTTACTCTAACCTTTTTGCTTAAGCCCTAAGTTAATTACCCATTGCTTAGATCACTTTGTTCAGAGTAGAAATTGTAAAAGAAAAAGAAAATTCTATCTTTAATTTAAATAATTGATTAAACAAAATCACAACAAACATTTAAATGCAGACTGTGATACTACACTGCTCAAAAAAATAAAGGGAACACTCAAATAACACACCTAGATCTGAAAGAAAGAAATATTCTCATTGAATACTTTGTTCTGTACAAAGTTGAATGTTTTGACAACAAAATCCCACAAAAATAATCAATGGAAATCAGATTTATCAACCAATGGAGGCATGTATTTGGAGACACACACAAAATTAAAGTGAAAAACCCACTACAGGCTGATCCAACTTTGATGTAACATCCTTAAAACTCCTGAACAGTCTGTGGTGCAATGTGACGTTGGTGGATGGAGCGAGACATGATGTCCCAGATGTGCTCAATTGGATTCAGGTCTGGGGAACAGGCGGGCCAGTCCATAGCTTCAGTGTCTTCATCTTGCAGGAACTGCTAACACACTCCAGCCACATGAGGTCTAGCATTGTCCTGCATTAGGAGGAACCCAGGGCCAACCGCACCAGCATATGGTCTCACAAGGGGTCTGAGGATCTCATCTCGGTACCTAATGGCAGTCAGGCTACCTCTGGCGAGCACATGGAGGGCCATGCAGCCCTCCATAGAATTGCCACCCCACACCATTACTGACCCACTGCCAAACCGTCATGCTGAAGGATGTTGCAGGCAGCAGATCGCTCTCCACGGTGTCTCCACACTCTGTCACGTCTGTCACATGTGCTCAGTGTGAACCTGCTTTCATCTGTGAAGAGCACAGGGCGCCAGTGGCGAATTTGCCAATCCTGGTGTTCTCTGGCAAATGCCAAGCGTCCTGCACGGGGTTGGGCTGTGAGCACAACCCCCATTTGTGGACGTCAGGCCCTCATACCATCCTCATGGAGTCGGTTTCTAACTGTTTGTGCAGACACATGCACATTTGTGGCCTGCTGGAGGTCATTTTGCAGGGCTCTAGCAGTGCTCCTCCTGTTCCTCCTTGAACAAAGGCTGAGGTAGCGGTCCTGCTGCTGGGTTGTTGCCCTCCTACGGTCTGATCCACGTCTCCTGATGTACTGGTCTGTCTCCTGGTAGCGCCTCCAGGTTCTGGACACTACGCTGACAGACACAGCAAACCTTCTTGTCACAGCTTGCATTGATGTGCCATCCTGGATGAGATGCACTACCTGAGCCACTTGTGTGGGTGGTAGAGTCCGTCTCATGCTACCACGAGTGTGAAAGCACCACCGATATCCAAAAGTGACCAAAACATCAGGCAGAAAGCATAGGTACTGAGAAGTGGTCTGTGGTCCCCACCTGCAGAACCACTCCTTTATTGAGTGTGTCTTGCTAATCGCCAAATATTTCCCCCTGTTGTCTATTCCATTTGCGCAACAGCATGTGAAATTGATTGTCAATCAGTGTTGCTTCCTAAGTGGACAGTTTGATTTCACAGAAGTTTGTTTTACTTGGAGTTATATTGTGTTGTTTAAGTATTCCCTTTATTTTTGAGCAGTGTATATGCCCAGGTATTTTTTATTTATTTTTATATTAATTGTTTTTTTTTAAGATATTTTTTCGGCACTAGTGGCCTTTATTTTTGACAGTAGGTAGACAGAAAAGAGGGATAGAGAGAGGGAGAGACATTCGGCAAATGTCATCAAGTCTGGGACTCAAACCCAGGACAGCTGCTTCAAGGACTGGAGCCTCTGTATATGGTCGCACGCTTAACCCCTACACCATCAGCACCACACCCATGCCCTGGTATTTTTTAAATTAACTTCAAGAATAAAGAAATGGACATCCCTCAACAAGTTTTATGTGTTTTCACAAGTAAATAGACAAAGTTAATGGTTGAGGGGAAACGGTAAATAGTCAAAGAAAACAGATGCTACAATTGTTCTGGGAGAAACTTTTGCTTAGCATGCTGTAGCCATCCTCATGTTGGTCCTTTTAATTTTATCACCATTAATGTTCTGTCCTCACCACCTTTTGGCATTGGCATTACAGTGTCTTCAGTTCAAGGTCGAAGAGACCATGTCATTAACTGTTCAGTTTTTTAACTTGAGACTTGAGATTCATCATAATTGCAAATAGAATTGAAACATTCTCTCATTGCCTGAGTCTAATATAGTTAGATTAAAAAAAAGCTTTTCGACACCGACATGAACAAACTGACTTGTGACAGAGTACTCAAATTCACTAGTACATAGGAACAACCTCTGAGATCTCATTCCAGAAGAGGGCATTCCATGGAACAGCTTCAATACTGCTTAGACACTTCAAGCTCTCAGGCTTTATTTCTGTCTCTAGTATCATTCTTGCTTGGAAGACAGACTATCAGCTTCATACTAACAAACACAGTATCGTACTGTGATATGACCTCGACTTGTTTTGAGGTTTCTTAATATGCTACATCACATTCCCTAATGCTTAACAGAACGACCATCTTTTTACAACGGCCTATCTGTCTCAAATTAAGCATTGCTGTCTCAACTGGCCTCTTTCTCAAGTCTTCTTTAGTGTTTTTTGATATTTTTATAAATTTAATTTCTTAAAACACCAAAAAATAAATTCCCTCTACTTTTTATTTAGATACTAAAGTATTTTTTAAGGCAAACAAAGACAACATTAGTTTGAGATCTAAAGTAGAATAAAAATTATTTTGTTAAGGCCAAAACAGTGAGCACTGGGGTTGTGGGGTTCAAAGCCATCTGTCATTACACTTAGTTAAAGGACCACCAATGTTCTCGGAAGTGCAGTTTGCAGGCTTTGAAAACAAATCTTTCTCAAAGAAAATGGATCCGGAGAGGAAACTGAAATAGTTTCCTTTTTATTTCTGCTCTAGGATATGCACATTTATGCTCCATTTATGTGTAAGTGTTTAGTTTGTACTAAAACGACAGAAACAGTGTAATTTAAAACACTCATGTGGCCAAAAGAACAAGAGCACTTGCTGTGCACCAGAGAACCTTGTCTTTTTGCTGTTGCAGACCGTAAAAGCTTGGCCTAATAAGCCACGGTCAAATAAGCCATACAAAAACTCTATAAATGATTGGTAAAAAAAAAATGCAACAATTACTAGAGGATTTCTCTAGATGGAATTTACATAATTCATACTATTTTGTTATGTCCATGACTAATTATGTTGTTCATTTGGTATTGGTTTTTGCCAAAAACCTATGAAAGAATTATCTTGTATTAATTCTCTTCTCCCACCTCCTTTCTATGGCTAAAAGAAGAACCTAAGGAGAATCTTTAAGATTAAAATACAAGGTTGGTGCTAGGTTGGAGGGTTACATCAGCTGATATTTACTGCATAAAGTTATGTTTATTGTCTGTATGAAGAAATAGTTGTTTTTCAAAGTAGTCTTATATGCAACAATAAATTTAATCTATAATTGTCTTTAAAAGTTCTAGAATATTTACATTCAGCTATTGTTTACTTCTCTGTGATAAAAGTGTTCTACTTAGTCCTTATTACTTCCAATTAGGTTTGGTTCAAATCTGTATTTCACCAATGGACAAAACCTGGACTGAATAAAGACATCTTTTTATGCATTTATTCATATATTTATTCATTTTAAAATTTTATTAACATGTGAATTTGTGGCAGCATGCCTCCATCAACACTCCACGACATTAATGTCTAATACGTAGGTTTGCAACAATACATCTAGCTGACGAGATGAGAGCATAAATGAAAGAATACACAACATTGTGTTTACAATAACTAGACTAGATTTTAGCATTTTAGTAATATCTTTAGAAAATCTAAAGGTTCCAATGTCTTGTTGTCAAAAATGACAATTCTTCAAATCACAAACTGTGTTTTAAAGAATTTGTAATCAGTGTAGAATATTTAGGTTGGGGTGCATGTATTAAGTTTTTTCTGATCATGATTATGTTTTCCAGGCATTGCTTTAGTTCATTCCTTTAGGTTTACTTTCTTATTGTGTTTATGTTGCATTTTAATTTTGTTACTTTTGGAAGATTTTCCTTTGGTTGGATTGTGTCCTTGAATTTCTGTTTAGTTCCAGTCATGTTTTAGTTTCCACTCCCTGCTACTGTCAGACTATAATCAGCTTTATTTGGTCCACCTGCTCCATGCCCATCACTCTCACTGTTTCCACCTGTGCCAGGCCCTATATTTACTCTTCTGTTCTGTTTACTCCTTGCTGGAGAACACTGTTCATGCCAATTTACAGAATGACTGTTTGATGTAACTTTGTCCTGTTTAAAGGTTTTAGATTGTGAACCAAACATGAGAGAAATGTAGTCCTGTTAAACCCTTGTCACAAACCTAGGAATGCACAACACTCATTGCAAGGTGAACAAGCAAGAGCATAGAAGACAAGCTCTAAATGAAAATTCACACACAAGATAATCAATATTCAATTTTAGTGTTTTTATCTTAATGTCAGTTCAATTAAACTATGTTTTATTTAAAGTGCTTTATTAATAGGTTTGTTCATATGTTAAACAATCTTTTCAATCTGTACTGATTACCTTTATTAGAATACAGCCACAATTTTGGATTACTCTAGGTAAAATGAGGTCTTGCAACAAAAACTTTCTGAGTTCGAGTCCTGGCTTTTCTGTTCAGACTTTAAAGGTTCTCCAACTGCATGCATGGTGTTTTTACAAGTACTCAGGGAACCTTCCTTTGCTGCAAAAGCATGCATGTTAGGATATTTGGCCAGTCTAAATTGCCATTAGGTGAAAATGTATGCATGCATGGTTGCTGCAAGGACTAAGTGGATATATGAAATGGATGGATTCCAGTGTAAAGCTGATCTGCAGACCAGTATTATTTGGCCTTTAAAATCAACATAGTAACTGGTCGCTAATCTTCAAAGTTAAAATTATTAGTCTGACACATCAGGGTAATTAAGCTTTAGATATGAATCACATTCTACACATCCAAGTACACTTGCTACCGTAGGAAACGTTTACCTCAAAATCTACAGTTTACACCAGGCCCCTCTAAATTAGCTCCCATTGTTTATTACTTCATTTTAACATGTTCAGTTCAGTTTCAGTTCAGTTTTATTGATATTTCAATTCAATTTAGTTTATTTATATAGCGCCAATTCACAACACATGTTGTCTCAAGGCACTTCAAAAAAGTCAAGTACATACATTCCAATTAATCCTAACCATGGAACAGTGCAGTCAGATTCAGTTATTTATTCAAATTGGATAAAAAGTTTTTCTATCCAAAGAAACCCAGCAGATTGCATTGAGTCAGTGACTTGTAGCAGTTACTCCTCCTGGATGAGCATGAAGAGACAGTGGACAGTCACTGGCGTTGACTTTGCAGCGATCCCTCATATTGAGCATGCATGCAGTGACCATGGCTACGGCTGGACGCTTTTGTTTGTTTGTTTGTCTTGCTGAAAATCACAGTTTTCTAGACTGTGGTCTGGTCTATGCACAGCATTTCACATTGGTTGTATGATGTGCTGTGCTACACATGCAAGTCTTAAGTTGCATTTTGACCACATTCTGCCTTGAAAACAGAAGTCCCATTATATTCACTTCAAACTAAAAGCTAGCAGTAATTTAAGAGCATTTGAGCCTAATCATGCTTTAGACCAACATTTACTTTACATATGTTCACTGTGTTATTTATATCTTTGATAGAGAGTATAAATCAAGTTGGGTATACTAACTGCAGAGATGACAGAAAATGTTCTGTACATACAAATCTGTGTTCACAAGTAGTTCTTATGTGCACAATGTGGAAACCATCATAGAAATCTGAGCACACAACCAAGGCTCTGAAGGAAACGCATTCAGCCATACCATCATATGGGATTAATTTGTTTCCTCCTAAATTACCTTAGTTTTATCTACACAGCTTTCTCTAATGTGATGTATTTTCCACTGAAGTTAAAAAGCTTTACTTTACATTGGAACAAAAACAAAAATAGCTCCAAGATGTTTGACAGTTGTAGACACATAGAATATGGTCCTGAAGTCTCCACTTGACCTTCTTACTTGGACAGGAGGTTTTTTTAATATGTAAAAATTACAAAACATTATGTATATTTACTTAAAACTTAATGAGAATGACATTTTTTGTCATATTTGAACTTTTTAATGTGTTAGACATATATAGATCACATAAAGGATCTTAAAGTTGTCATTTACTGTATGCTGCTCAAAACAGCCCTTCTTAAACAAGACTTCTCAAATCTGTGAGGAAACACAAAATCAGTCATGTCTCTACCACACTAAAACTTTGCAGGATTGAATATACCATATTCTTCAAAGTAAGCTTCTTTTATATTTACATTATGAAACCATTGAGGGTTTTTGTTTCCATTACTGAAGGGGGCGTTTAAGCCCACATACACAGGCAGGGGATATAAATGTTTGGTGGTTACCAAATGTATTTACACTAATGTGGTCAGCAGTCTTAGACAATCTGATGTATAGACTAAATGTTTTAGTGATGGCTGCTGAATTATTTCTAGCAAGAAAATGACATATTCAGTCACTTTAATGGGGTAGTTGGACATTTAGTCTTTGTATTGGTTTAGAGTTTTTATTTAATTTATTTAGCTGTTTGGGAAAAGCAGCATTCTGATATTCGCATTCTCGTAAAACGCTTTTTTCACACGTAGTTCATTTGTATTTGGCTTTCCTATATTTCCCTTTGATTTTGCACCTTAACCTGTTTGTTCAAGGCCAAAGCTCCTTCAAAGCTCAGTTTGCCCTTATTGACTTCAACTATAATATACTGATCACTGTTCACCCTATTACTGGTGTAGTATTGACAGTGTTAGCAACTTTCAATATGATAGCTGGAGTTGCAGTAAAGCAGTTTATTTTGATACCTTTTAACATTTAGCAAGCTGTATTTTTGAATTGTTTGCAGTTTAGCAACATTTTCATCAGATTAAATTTAAACTTTGGCTTTAGCAGGAACCTCCTCCCAAAGTGAAACTGGATTATTCCTGTGATCAATTGATTATTTTTCATCAGTTATCAACAGATGATGAATCAAGATGAATGTGATATCTAATTTGAAGACGACCACAGAAACATCTGCATATTTTGTTATTTCAAGAAAAGCCCTTACCCCCACATTATGCTTGTGCTACAAACAACCAACAGGGAATAAATGTTGGGGTCTGAAAAGGATTAACATCACTGCTAAATGCAAATTAGGCAATATTTTAGGTTAAAGAAAAATTGAGAAAGGTAGTTTGGTCCTTTTGTAACTCAGTAGGGCCAGAGATCCTGGTCTTTTTTCCTTGACCACTACAGTAAAAAAAAAATCATTAAAACAGTATAGGTCTCACGGCAACCTGTACAACTCTAAGAGCTATTTTTGCATTTGTTCTATTTAAACAAAAAGAAAATTCCTGTACTATTAGTGTTATTTTTCTTGGGCATGTTATGCATATATTGCCTGAAAGCGCCTTGGAAAAATTGGTAAAGCTTGGATTTTGGATTACCTTTGCATTTTAAAACATTGCTGAATTCTTTTGCATTTTTGGCCAAAGTTACTATGAGCCGCACTGGACAGTCTAAAGAGCCACTTGCGGCTCCCCAGATGCAGGTTGCAGACCCCTGGTAGGTAATCCAAAAGTATTCTTCAGGTCATTCTCACAATATTTGAAAGATTAAGGTGTCCTTATAAGGTGTAATAGTTGCTATTTGCTCTGCGAGTGACAATTTGTTTACATAGAAGAATGCTGAACCAAATTCACACAGCACCATGGGTTGTAAGAATAAGACAGGTAGCACCTTTTAAAAAAAACAAGTTAAGGAGGGACTTGGAGTAGAACTGCAAGATTTCAGAAAAGCCTGAGGCTAGGACACAGTTAAAGTCAACTTGGAACTGCTGTGAACCGTCAAGTGATGGGGTGACAGCCCCAGAATGACTGACTAATATAAGGGTTATCCGCCATTGCTCCTTGAGGGTAGACAGTCTGTGCGACCAGTCACTTGCTTGTTTTAAGGTAATACACACCAGGATCACCATGACATGTTGGCAAAATGATAAAAGTCCAGCTGGCTGTATTGGGCTGGATAGCACACTGTCTCTGGAGGTAAACAATCGATATTAGAGGTGTCTTGCTCCATTCTCAAAAGCATTGTCTTATTCACCCTATCTAAAACATTTTGCAAATGGGGTTAAAAATAAATACAGCAATATGGCGAACAAGGTCTGTGTTTTGTGAATTTCTATTCACCTAATACAAGGGCATTCATGAGAAAAAAACAACTATGAAAACCTTAATTCTTGCCATCTATTACAATGATAAATTATGTATGCTGTATAGAAACTATAGTAGAATACAAGGTAGCCAGTGGCTCAGTTAATGACATCTTTGGCATGTTATGGTTTGGCATAGATGGGGGTAAAAACAAGCTTTTATAGCTGATCTTAATGAGGAAAAATCTAAGGAAGTAAGCAAGGTTTATCTCTTGGCTTTGTTGAAAATAGCCTATTAAAAGGCATGCTTTGGACCTAATGTGATTTATGGGATTTCTTCACCACTTATATTCTACTGTGAAAGTGAAGCACTGTAAAATAAAAAGGAAGATGATGACTGAGATGATTAACAACATTTCCACATGACATTTAAAGATATGGGTATGTCTGCAAACATAGTATTCCCATTCCATGGCTGTATAGAATATACTTTGAGAACTATTTTGCCTATATATGTCAATGTCAATTTTATTTACATAGCACATTTAACAACAACTCTTAATGTTAACTAAAGTGCTTCACATAAAGGTAAATACAAATGATATAACTGCAGAAGACATACATAAAACCAAAACACCAACTTATCCAATAAAATAGAATTAAAAACTAATATATAGAAACATCTCAACCAAACTGCTTTGATGGACTCGCACTGAACTCTCTCTCTCTTTCTCTCTCTCCACTGCTCAAAAAAATAAAGGTAACACTCAAACAACACATCCTAGATCTGAATGAATGAAATATTCTCATTGAAAACTTTGTTCTGTAGAAAGTTGAAAATGCTGACCACAAAATCTCACAAAAATCATCAATGGAAATCAAATTTATTAACTAATGGAGGCCTGGATTTGGAGTCACGCACAAAATTAAAGTGGAAAAACAGACTATAGGCTGATCCAACTTTGATGTAATGTCCTTAAAACAAGTCAAAATGAGGCTCAGTATTGTGTGTGGCCTCCACGTGCCTGTATGACCTCCCTACAACGCCTGGGCATGCTCCTGATGAGATGGCGGACGGTCTCCTGAGGGATCTCCTCCCAGACCTGGACTAAAGCATTCGTCAACTCCTGGACAGTCTGTGGTGCAACGTGACGTTGGTGGATGGAGCGAGACATGATGTCCCAGATGTGCTCAATCGGATTTATGTCTGGGGAATGGGGGGGCCAGTCCATAGCTTCAATGTCTTCATCTTGCAGGAACTGCTGACACACTCCAGCACATGAGGTCTAGCATTGTCTTGCATTGGGAGGAACCTTGGGCCAACCGCAGCAGCATATGGTCTCACAAGGGGTCTGAGGATCTCATTTCGGTACCTAATGGCAGTCAGGCTACCTCTAGCGAGCACATGGAGAGCCGTGCGTCCCTCCAAAGAATTGCCACCCCACACCATTACTGATCCACTGCCAAACCGTCATGCTGAAGGATGTTGCAGGCAGCAGATCGCTCTCCACGGTGTCTCCAGACTCTGTCACATCTGTCTCAGTGTGAACCTGCTTTCATCTGTGAAGAGCACAGGGCGCCAGCGGCGAATTAGCCAATCCTGGTCTTCTCTGGCAAATGCCAAGCGTCCTGCACGGTGTTGGGCTGTGAGCACAACCCCCATTTGTGGACGTCTGGCCCTCATACCATCCTCTTGGAGTCAGTTTCTAACCGTCTCTGCAGACACATGCACATTTGTGGCCTGCCGGAGGTCATTTTGCAGGGCTCTGGCAGTGCTCCTCCTGTTCCTTCTTGCACAAAGGCGGAGATAGCAGTCCTGCTGCTGGGTTGTTGCCCTCCTACGGCCTCCTCCACATCTCCTGGTGTACTGGCCTGTCTCCTGGTAGCGCCTCCAGGCTCTGGACACTACGCTGACAGACACAGCAAACCTTCTTGCCACAGCTCACATTGATGTGCCATCCTGGATGAGCTGCACTACCTGAGCCACTTGTGTGGGTTGTAGAGTCCGTCTCATGCTACCACGAATGTGAAAGCACCACCGATATCCAAAAGTGACCAAAACATCAGGCAGAAAGCATAGGTACTGAGAAGTGGTCTGTGGTCCCCACCTGCAGAACCACTCCTTTATTGAGTGTGTCTTGCTAATCGCCAAATATTTCCCCCTGTTGTCTATTCCATTTGTGCAACAACATGTGAAATTGATTGTCTATCAGTGTTGCTTCCTAAGTGGACAGTTTGATTTCACAGAAGTTTGATTTATTTGGAGCTATATTGTGTTGTTTAAGTGTTCCATTTATTTTTTGAGCAGTGTATATATATATATATATATAAATATATATATATACACAGTATAGACCAAAGGTTTGGACACACCTTTACATTCAAAGAGTTGTCTTTATTTTCATGACTATGAATATTGTAGCTTCACACTGAAGGCATCAAAACTATGAATTAACACATGTGGAATTATATACTGAACAAAAAAGTGTGAAACAACTGAAAATATGTCTTATATTCTAGGTTCTTCAAAGTAGCCACCTTTTGCTTTGATTACTGCTCCGCACACTCTTGGTATTCTGTTGATGAGCTTCAAGAGGTAGTCACCTGAAATGGTTTTCACTTCACAGGTGTGCCTTGTCAGGTTTAATAAGTGTGATTTCAAGCCTTATAAATGGGATTGGGACCATCAGTTGTGTTGTGCAGGAGGTGGATACAGTACACAGCTGATAGTCCTACTGGATAGACTGTTAGAATTTATATTATGGCAAGAAAAAAGCAGCTAAGTAAAGAAATTCGAGTGGCCATCATTACATTAAAAAATGAAGGTCAGTCAGTCCGAACAATTGGGAAAACTTTGAAAGTGTCCCCAAGTGCAGTCGCAAAAACCATCAAGCGCTACAAAGAAACTGGCTCACATGAGGACCGCCCCAGGAAAGGAAGACCAAGAGTCACCTCTGCTGCGGACAATAAGTTCATCCGAGTCACCAGCCTCAGAAATCGCAGGTTAACAGCAGCTCAGATTAGAGAACAGGTCAATGCCACACAGAGTTCTAGCAGCAGACACATCTCTAGAACAACTGTTAAGAGGAGACAGTGTGAATCAGGCCTTCATGGTAAAATAGCTGCTAGGAAACCACTGCTGAGGACAGGCAACAAGCAGAAGAGACTTGTTTGGGCTAAAGAACACAAGGAATGGACATTAGATCCGTGGAAATCTGTGCTTTGGTCTGATGAGTCCAAGTTTGAGATCTTTGGTTCCAACCACCATGTATTTGTGCGGCGCAGAAGAGGTGAACAGATGGACTCTACATGCCTGGTTCCCACCGTGAAGCATGGAGGGGGAGGTGTGATGGTGTGGGGGTGCTTTGCTGGTGACACTGTTGGAAATCTATTCAAAATTGAAGGCATACTAAACCAGCATGGCTACCACAGCATCTTGCAGCGGCATGCTATTCCATCCGGTTTGCGTTTAGTTGGACTATCATTTATTTTTCAACAGGACAATGACCCCAAACACACCTCCAGGCTGCGTAAGGGCTATTTGACCAAGAAGAAGAGTGATGGGTTGCTGCACCAGATGACCTGGTCTCCACAGTCACCAGACCTGAACCCAATTGAGATGGTTTGGGGTGAGCTGGACCGCAGAGTGAAGGCAAAAGGGCCAACAAGTGCTAAGCATCTCTGGGAACTCCTTCAAGACTGTTGGAAAACCATTTCAGGTGACTACCTCTTGAAGCTCATCAACAGAATACCAAGAGTGTGCGGAGCAGCAATCAAAGCAAAAGTTGGCTACTTTGAAGAACCTAGAATATAACACATATTTTCAGTTGTTTCACACTTTTTTGTTCAGTATATAATTCCACATGTGTTAATTCATAGTTTTGATGCCTTTAGTGTGAAGCTACAATATTCATAGTCATGAAAATAAAGAAAACTCTTTGAATGAGAAGGTGTGTCCAAACCTTTGGTCTGTACTGTATATATATATTGCAGTTTTTTTTAAATCATTTTATTCTAACCTATTTATTGTTTTAACTGCTCTTATTCTATTAGTTATACTGTAAATGTTGTATTATATTGCCTATTTTATGTTTCTATGTTCTTGTACAGCATTTTGGTCACTTTGGGTGTGTAAAGCGTTTTATAAATAAAGTTTGATTGATTGATATATTGAGTCAATATATTGGCTTTTCCAGTTAAATGAAGTCATTTTGTTCCCATTTTGTATTGTCTTGTAATCCCATAGTTTTCCAAACCCCTTATATAAATTCATTTGTAATACAAACATAATTCTCACAAAAGGCCAAAGTAAGGTTATTAGCTAAATGGAAAATAGATTTGATTTTTATAAATCAGAAGAAACAATGAAGGCATTCAAAACATCAACAAAAAATCCTGATTATTATTAATGAAAATCCTAGAGTGGAGATGCAACTGTGAAGCCATCTACAAGAAGGGACATAGCAGACTGTACTTCTTGAGGAAGCTTAGGTCCTTTGGTGTTTGCAGCAAGATGCTGCATATCTTCTATAATCTGTTGTGGAGAGTGTGATCTCTTCTACCACCATCTGCTGGAGAAGCAGCATCAGAGCCAGGGACTTAAAAAAGCTCAACAAGCTGATAAAAAAGGCTGGTTCTGTTCTGGGGACTCCTCTGGAACCTCTGGAGATCATTGTGGAAAGATGGATTCTTCATAAAATGAAGAACATTATGGAGAACCCTGAGCATCCTCTTCATGAGACTGTCCTACAACAACAGAGTGTCTTCAGTCAGAGGCTTCTTCAGATCTGCTGTAAGACGGGGCGCTACAGGAGATCCTTCCTGCTCACAGCCATCAGCATCTACAATGGCTCTTTGAGGAAACCTTCATAATATGAGCTACAACAACATTTAATTTCCCTTTGGGATTAATAAAGTATTTTTGAATTGAATTGAATTGAATTAAAGCAACATCATTAAAAATATTCTGGTTAAATATGCAGATCAAACTACATGTGGAAGGGGAGAAGTACCTGACCTATTTTTGACACCCCAAGCAACAGGGGGAGTTGCATAAGCAGTGTAACTCCTTAGTCAGCAGTAATGTCTGTGCAGCAGTCTGCATTCAGTTTCCTTGGTAACCTACTGTCACATTGGCCAATGGATGATGGTGGTTTCCACTACTTTCATCACTACACTGGGTTTTAAGTCTGACATTTACTACAGCATCAGGGAATCTTGCAGCAGACCGACGGCTATGTTGTTTGGATGGAAGGATGTAGCTGCCAGCCCGCCATTACATCCAGCAAGATTTAAGCATATTACCACGGAGACTGTCAAAAACACAAGTAACATTTTCCTAGTTGGGGGTGCATACTGCTCATATACTTGCAGCTGTTTTTTTTTCATCCTGTTATGTAAAGCATGTATATTAGAGGGAGAAAACAATGGTGTTTTCTGGAGGTCAGCTCTAAGCTGTGTTTGACAAATGGCTCTGATGCCGAGCTTCAGACTCAAAGCACAATGAATTGTTTCCTAACCTTGCATGCTCAGCAGTCAACCATGCAGCCCCTCCTCCACAACAATCTGTCCACTATTCTCCGTCAGTCATTCAAAAACTAAAAAAGAGGCCAAAGGATCTATGGTAAACATGCGAGCAGCCATTCTGAAATAAGACGAGACTTCAAGGATAATCACTGTATTGGTGCTTGTTTTTAGAACACAGGAAATTGCAAGCCCTGAGCCATAACCAATCCTGTTAATCAGATTTTAAATAAGAAAAAATACGTTGTACAAGAAACTGTCATAGCAAATATAACTTAGCAGCTTCTTTTTCAGTTTTTAAATCTGATTCAAGGTATTGTCATCATAAAGTTAAGGATTATTTTCATTGGCATGTTTAATATAAACTGAAACACACTAAATAGTTGAGTGTCTGTTTTTTTAATCAGAAAAGGTCTGAGTCCTGAGGTACTTTAAAAAGAACTGTGTTTTTCTATCTTTTAATGAGTATTCTAAGGCAGTAGACAATAACATAAACTAACATATGCAAATAAATCCAATCAACACATGCTTGTTATACACAGGCTAAATCAATGGGATTAGCCAGAAGGATTTCAGAAACCGCTTTGACCTTTATGTGTGCCCTGGTTTGCATTTTGATGTTGGAAAACAAAAAAAGACCACTTTTATTCCACAAACAGAATTTCACCCTGAGAAAAGAACAGGAATGAATAAAGAAAGTAAATCAAAAGGTGTGTGTGGGCTCTTCTAATAACATCTGAAAGTTTGTCTTCTGCCCAGGAGGGGAAGGAAGCTGAGTGCAGACATGCATCACTTTAAAAAAAAACATAATATAAAATTCACTCTGCTGAGAAGAGTTCTGTTACATCTGTATGGGGTACATTTTCCCAGCATGGGGCAAAACCAACACACACAATAGGAAACATTCACATTTTTCTCTCGAAATAGAGACGTGCATGACGTAGTTTCTCATCGTCCCACGGAGCACTGTAAATGGCATTTCCTACCACACAGCATGTCATCTTTACATTGCTTATTCTTCAAGTGCAGTGTTACTGAAAGTGTTTTATTGCTAGTAATACCAACATTTCTGTCAGGTTAAAGGAAAAAAAGTAAAGTAAAACCAAAAACGGTTAAAATATTATACGACATTTTAGACTGTAGCATGTTTTTATTTAGTAAACAATATATAATGTAAATTGCTTTTTTGTAAAAATAGCAGTAACTCACTAGTTACACTAGCCCAGTAGCTATTGTCATTTTATTGACAATATGATGTTGAACTAGCGTACAATAGGGCACAAATACTGTATTGTACAGTAGTAACATGTTACTACTCAAAAAAACAACAACAAAACATTTACTGGCTTATTGCTGAATAATATAAGAATGTTTTTAGGTGATGTAAAAAATTAAAGAACCTATAACTTGGTCGCAAAGCAAAACCATAATGCTAACAATGATAAACTAATACAAAAAGATATGTTAAAAAGAAAAAGTAAATAGCTACACATGATAAGCAGACAGAACTGATTAAATTAAATGGGCTTAGTGTTTTTCCATAAAAAGCAATTATATGTTGCTACATAAAATGATAGTAGGGTTCAACAATCTTTAACACATTTCTTTGCTAAATGACATTTAACATGTTTTTTTTGTTTTTTGCAAATTTATGCAAATTTTAGTCATAAAAACACAATAAAGATAAAGTACACTAAATAGTCAACAACTCATCATTCAGAATCACCTTTTAAACCTACATAATGTGTGTCCACCCCTACAAAGTAAATAAAATAGTTGTTTTGTGATATTGTCTGACGCAAATTTCATAAAAATTACTAGAGTGGACGTAGCTTGAAACCCATATATGCAGGACAACACGCAGAATACCTAAAACAATCAGTACCAGTTAGATTTAGGTGGATGTGGGTGCCAGGACAACCGCCAGTTTTGGTGTCTTACACTCAGAAGTTTATTTATTTTGCAAACTACAATTCACTTTTTTTAGGCCTTATGGAAATAGATTTTTTTAGAATTTATATATTTTTTGTCCTTTGTGAAACAGTTCCTCATGAACACAACATCATTTCTATAAATGTATAATACAGTAATTTCACAGTACTTATTTTAAAAAGTTTGATGTTAAAAACACAACAACAAAAAAACTATATCGGGTCATAATGTCTATGGCTAAAACTTCTCTTTAAGTGTTTTTCCACCGAAGGAACTCTTGAACCGGTTTGGTCCACGTGCCTTGGAACTGTGGAGTTTTGTTGAGTACTTGTGTTTCCACCAGTTTTGGCAACCAAGCATGACTCAACAGTGGCCGTTTCACAACATGATAGCGAGACAGTGGAGCATTGCTGAGCTGTGCGCAATGTTCCTTTTAATGCAAAAAGAGAGCGTCCGTACACTACAATTAATACGGGAAAGGAGACCGCGACTCCATGCAAAAACAATGGTACAATGTTTTCAGTAGTATATATTCAGCATCTGCAAGTGAAACAGAAAGGAGTAGTTATACAATGTGTCTTTAGTGTGTTTTTATATAAATAATGTTTATAAGGTAGGTTCTTCGTCCTTGCCGGCGCACTTGTTGCTTCTATTGTCTGCTGCTTCGACCCGCCCATAGGTGAGGTTACGGTTTGCGCAAAAGAATCAAGTATTCCGCGGTGCCTGAGCTGAACCAGAGTTCGGACTCTGGAACCGCTTTTCGTTGTTGGAAACACGGGTCACCGGTTTGAAATCATGTTCGAGAACTGGAACGGGCTCCGTACTGCGTTGGTGGACAAGGAGTATTTAAGGGGTCACACCTACAGTCTCAGCTCATACCTCAAAAAATCCCAGTGTTCCCTATCTGTCCCCATAGGAATGTCAAAACTTCCTTATGTAGAGTATTTAAAGCCAGGCCACCCTACATACTTATACTTTACATTTAACTTGTTCTTTAAGGGAACCATTAAAAAAAATCTTTGCATTTGTGCTCATCTTCTGAAGGGGTAAGATTTATAATTTGGTGGTTTTTCTGTCAGCTTGAAGGATTTAGCTGTGATGTGTCTTCAGAGGGCGCTCGGTGGTGGCCATTTCCACTAGAATAATGCGAGACACATTTTTAAAGAGAAAAAAATTTAAATCAAGTTAAAGTCTTTTGTTTTTTTGGTTTTGTTTACTCATCAGAAGAGCCGTGGATTCACCAAAATGATCATTATCATCGTTCTCAAGAAGCCATTGATGAAGAAAGATTTATTCCAGGATGTACAGCTGGTGCTCTTCTGTTGTCTCTATCTCTAACACAGCCTGTATGTCTGCCATTCCCTTTGAATGTGCTTTTGAATGTGTATTCATTGTGCTCTGTTTTGCCATAAGGGATAAATTCTGTCAAAAATAATTATTCCCCAGAGGAGTGTTTTACCCTGAACTAAATCTGTGTTTGTCTTGGCTTCAACCCCACTGCTTTCAACCAGATCTTTATTCAGTTACTGCTACAGAGATTAAGTTTAAGTCATCATGCTTTGTTTGGTTACTGCAATTAAACATTCACAGTATTAATTGGAAAAGGAGTTATGAGCATTGAGAACCAATGTACAAAGAGTGTTTAGGTCAAGAGCCATTATCTTCAAGATAAAAAAAAATAAGTAGTCAATTACCCCTCCTGCTCCTGAGGTCCTTCATCCTCCTTATTCAGCAGTGTAGAGAGGAGCAGAGACACTCCCAAACTGACTACCCATTGGCCTACAGAGAGAGAGAAAGAGAGAGAGAGACTGGAAGTGTAGGGATCTTTGAATAAGTAGCTCTGGCCTGTCAACAGGTGGCAGAGGCAGAGTTGGTTAGTGACATTCAGACCTTCAGAGAAAAGAGACAAACGAAAGATAAAGGAGGAAAAAACGTAGCAATCCTGGGGTAAGTCAACAGAATTTTTTATTGTTCATCTTTACGATCAATAAACTTTTTATTATAAAAAAAAATACACTTTTGACAGAATAGGCTGTAAATGTGTGACAATTTCAAAAGGCCCATTTCCAGATTTTGCACAGTTAAATCACATTTATTGTACTGAATCTCTTTGCAGTCTTATTTGGCTGTGTAAAATCTCATTTATACTACTTATCTGCAGCACTGCTTATAGGCCTTTAGTCATCTTTGCAGCAGTTTTTCACCTTTTACTAATGCCTTTTTTTCTACATTCTCACAACAAACTCGGTTCAGATTGTTTCTGTGATTTAAATGAGGTAGTCTCCACTTCTGGGTCGAAGTTTTAAGGTTGTTTCAATACGTTCCAAAGGCTAATGCTGTTTTTGAGTTTGTTAGGCATGAATGACTATTATATTCCGGAGAAAACCCTGGAAACCTTGATTAAACAATAATAAATATAGATAAATGCCAGTTTGATTTGTTGTAAAAAAGTAACATAAAACCACACAGAGTATTTTGTGACCGGGTTATATAAATTAAGATGGTTAATTTCCCAGCAGGCAGAGCAGCTTTCAATTGCGATTAAAAGCATGCTAAAACCATCATCCGTGCCTCCTATATATTAATTAAATAGTTCCAATATATTGTAGATAATCATGTTTTGTTTGTCAATAAAGCTGACAGCAATAATTTTTCCTTCATGATAAAAACCTAACTAAATACAATAACGTTTTTGCTGGTGAGATAGATATCCTTAACAGGCTGTTGATCCAGTAGATTTTCTATTCAAAGCTACTGTGCTGGCTCGGGGAAACAGAGGAGCGCTCTTAAAATGAGCTGCAGATGTGGGCCCTCAGTTGTGCAGAATGATGCAGAGGAGGAGGCAAAGAGAGAAAGACCCGCAACCCTTATTTGATAGCTCATAAGAAGTGTTGTCATGGAAACATCAAAACTCTTACAGAGAGGATATTTTCATTTGTCTTCACTGACTGAATCTGTCCTTTTGAAAAACATCAAAAATGAATACATCTCTAGTCTCATCGGCTTTCTTATTACAATCTCAGTAGTTTTATTGACAACCCTGTTGAGGGAGTGGAGTTACAATATTTTAAAATAAGGTCCATGTCGAGGTCTACTTGTGGTCTGTGCGGGTAACAAGAAGCAAACAGGATCATGAAGATATTATCTCCATTTACAGATGATAATTGAGCTCAGCTGCATTTTACATTTTACTTTCCATGTTTAGTTTGCAAGCTACAGATTGGATAGGAAAGGAAAGAAAAATAAAAGGCAATGAATGGAAATGTGGCTCTGAAACCACACATGCATATAATGCATCACTGTTGTCTAAAGAGGATTGTTTCAATGTGCACAAGCTAAGTTCTACTCATGTATTTTTGTGTCTGTGTTCCCTAACATTGCCTTTTCCATTTTGTCTTGATAAAACTAAAAACTTTAACTCTATTGTTTTTACTAATAAGAATCTGAAAAGTGTGGTGAGCATTTGTATGCAGCCCCTTTACTCTGATGACCGTAAATAAAATGCATTGCTGCCAACTGCCTATAAATATAAAAAAGATCAGTAAAGTCCACCTGTGTGTAGTTTAATCTAGTGTAGATACTGATTTTTTGTGAAGGCCTCAGAGGTTTGTTAGAAAACATTAGTGAACAAGCAAAGTCCAAACCTAAATATTATTAGAAACACGTTGCAAGACTTCAAAATTCATGTTCAAAGATATGTCGAGTCTTACAGAAATTGAGCTACTGTGCAAAGACGAATGGGCAAAGATTTTTGTCTCTAGATGGGTAAAGCTGGTAGAGTCATGGTCCAAAGAAATGTGCAGCAGTAATTACATCAAACGACGATTCAACATAGTATTGACTTGGTTCATTTTTGATTTGTAAAATAATTTGAAAAAAAACAAAACAAAAGATTTCTCCTTTTCTCTTTACTACCTTTTTAGTTATTCAAGCACATAGTATCTTAATAAAACACATTAAAAGTTGGGATTTTAATGGGACAAAATGTGCAAAATTGTTACTTTTTCAAAGCACTTTAAAGGATATTGGTTTTTTGAAGTTTTATTTTTCCTCAAAGGAGCAAAAGAAAAACGCAGGTTTCTTTGTCCTTTCCTTTTTTATTATTCATGGCGTATGGCACTGTGAGTTTCCAAGACTCTTAAAGTAATGTTTTATGTTAAGGTATTGTTCAGTATATATTGTATGTATTTCATCCATGTGATTAAAGTGTTACTTTAAGAAAACTTCTTCCTCTGCTCCTTTGAGCTTTAAATGTCTACTTTCCCATACTGTACACACATGGACTCACTCTTTCTTCTGTTCATATAAAAGAACACATGTTTTCAACAAACATTTTTACAGGCCCATAACAACACATTGATTAGAGATAGAGAAATTACTCTCAGGAAGGAGTCTTTAATGGCATTTTTGGACGTGATTAATCTTACTTTGTCCAACTTAAAAACCAGGTTGAAATGCAGTCAAGGTGAGCTGTATGTCCTGACAAAAAGCCACATTGTTTCCCTGTTGTGTTCCCCTGTCTCAGAGTGAATGTCTAATGCCTTTGCGTTTCAGACCTTGAAGCCAAACATGTGTTCGATATGGTCCATTGGAGTGCATCCAATATATTTAGTAGCTGTGTGAAAACATTCTGAGCCACTTTGAGTCATAACGAACAATTCATACAACTGTGACTCATTTTCTTGTAATACTCAGTTTACAGACAGATATGTCATTTATTTATGTCAGAACTGATTGCAGCAATAGCAGTACTAATATTCACCAGTGGATGATTTTTTTGTTCATAAAAATATAATGCTAATGTCAAGATGTCAATAAATCCTTGCTTACCTGTTTACATTCATACTCCTTTCAAACATTGGATGTCCTTAAAAAGTTTTAATGACTCACTCATCCGTCCTTGTGTTTATTTAGATGTTAAAAATGTTACTCTTTTAGCCCATAACTCCTGTTCAAATCTGGACGAGATAAAGACAGGTTAAACTTTTTCTCACCTTTCACTTTCCAATCACATTTTTACATTACAAGATAGAGACAATGGCATCATCTCTCTATGTTTACAATGAAATTTCGCCTGTGGGGGGGTTGTATTCATTTATTTCTCAAGTTTATCATCATTGCATTTGGCAACTTTTTTTTTTTTTTTACCATTCCACCTTCCTTCAGCCTTTACATCCATCACCACAGCAGTGAGTGTCATACATTTATCAGTGTTCATTTCCCCTCTCCACTCATGTCTTCATATGTCTCATTTTCTTCCACTCCAGGACATTTTCTGACAGTAGCAGCCTTTTGCTTTATGTGCGGAAAGTCAAAGTTCTATCTTCTCTAAGAGAAACAAGAGAAGGATTTAAAAACAAACTAAATCTTGACAGGGAGCAATAAACATGGTCAATGAAGCTCTCTGTGTGGAAGAGCTTTGGGCCATTTTACATGGCTGTAGTATTTTGTATATCATTTGTATATCATTCAGTGGCTACTGTCAGACAGATAGGAAAGGTTTTTCCATCATTTCTTCTATGATCAGTTCATTTTCTACTACTCATTTAAGTTATATTTACAGTTTTAAAAAACTGAATGTCCTTACTGTCGCTCTTTTTTCTCATTCTAATATTTAAACATCTTTAATATTTGGCATATGATATGAAAAACCCTCCAAAGTAATTTTGCCTACCACAAATAAACAAAACTTGCCATATCTCATAGGGTGAATTTTGTGCACAGGTTACCAGGCAGCAACACGCAGAGTTTAAAAAGAGCATTAAAACTGGAATGCTTTGAAACTCATCATGACAAATATACATATATCTGTTTCCCATAAATAAGGTCATTCACCATACTCAGGATTCATATGCAAACAAATGGTATCCAACTGTCAGCAAAGTGGGATATTTTAAGATTTCTTTACACGCCCCTGCAATTTACATTTGCCCTAAATCATGTAATGACATCACGGTGAATGAAAGATGGGTTGGATTTACATCTAATTGTTGACATTTTTATATTCTGGCCAATGGTATGCCTGTATTAAATCATATAATTTTTGGCTTGTTTCTCAGCACATTTTCAACTTTTCCACATTTTCTCCCATCTTATGCTCACCAAGCTTTATGTTTAAACATCTAGGGCTTCTGAATGAGAAGATTGTTGTTCTCAAAGCTTTAATTAAAATATAGATATTACCTGGCTTTTATTGGAAGTCAAATTGAAATATGAAATCAGGGAGAACTTTTTTTATATTAAAATACTTTTACTTTGCCAACAGTTTTACAGACTAATTCTGTGCAATGTTTGGCAATTACAAGATATTTACTAAAACGAAAATGTGACCAATTTGTCTGATATGCAGCTTGGATTTGACAACCAACACACATTTTACTACTTATCTTTCCTCCAACATCTGTTCGATGTGTGTTTCTTCCAGACCACACAAGCTCAACATAGTCGGTGCAGAAGCTTCGACCACTTTAAAACGTTTTTACCAGAAAGTTAAATACAGACCAAGGCCCAAAATGATCTCGATATTTTAAAAGGCATGCTAGTTTTAAAGCATGTTATTTGGGGTTTTTTTGGGAAAGCCGCTACAAGGTTTTATGTTAACATGACATCACTGTCATTAGATGTAATGACATCAGCGCTTCAGATGAGCTTCTGCCCTTTCTGCACTATTGAAATGACTGAATGAGCAAATTTCATAGTTCAGACCAAAAAGATCTCTGTTAAAGTGATGACTGCTTACTTTCTGCTGCTTTCTAATGTGGAGTGGGTGCACCAGCATACATACAAAACTCACACTCATGCACAATGACATCATGGCTCAAGTTTCCTGAGATTAAATATACAGACATTTGCCTCACTGAGTATATTAGAACTCATAAATTGTTAAAATAGAGGTTCTGTCCTCACTTAAACTTGAAACAATGTCAATAAAAAAAACCCCTACCTCACCCCTTGATTTGGGGTTCTGGTCCAGTGAAGCACAAATACAAACATCTCCAGTTTCAGTGAGCTGTTCCACACCCTGTAGTTTATTCCAAATATATAACATGTAGAAAACAAATATTCATTGTTTCATCTTCTACACCGCTTATTCCATAGTGGGTCACGGGGAGCTGGTGCCTATCTCCAGCAGTCTACGGGTGAGAGGCAGGGTACACCATGGACAGATCACCAATCCATCGCAGGGCAACACAAAGACATACAGGACAAACAACCATGCCCACACCCATTTACACCAAAGGCCAATTTAGAGAGACCAGTTAACCTAACAGTCATGTTTTTGGACTGGGGATGAAGCCTGAGGACCCGGTGAGAACCCACGCATGCAAGGGGAAAACATGCAAACTCCATGCAGAAAGATCCCCGGCCAGGAGTCGAATCAGGACCTTCTTACTGCAAGGCAACAGTGCTACCAACTGCACCACCATGCAGCCCCCAGAAAACAAATACACCAACTTTAAAAATATCTCCAGTCAGTGAAGGTAGTTGGATGTCATCAACAGTCACTTTGAGGTGCTTATTAAGTTAATTAAGATCAAATTTAGATATATTTCAGAGTTAGTTACTTGGTCTTACATTGATGGACTCTGAACTCAAAATAGGCAATTGCTTCTTTTTGTGTATTGTTAATGATTTTCAAGTATTTAATTATTCTCAATTATTTCCAGAGCCGGAGTACCCGTTTCTGTCCGGGTACTCCGGCTTCTTCCCACAGTCCAAAAACATGACTGTTAGGTTAATTGGTCTCTCTACATTGCCCTTAGGTGTGTGCGTGGTTGTTTGTCCTGTGTGTGTCTGTGTTGCCCTGTGATGAACAGGCAACCTGTCCAGGGTGTACCCCGCCTCCCGCCCGTAGACTGCTGGAGATAAGCACCAGTTCTCCCGCAACCCACTATGGAAGAAGCGGTATAGAAAATGACTGACTGACTATTTCCAGAACCTAAATGCCTGGTAAATACAGACTTTGCAATATAACATTTCAGAAAATAATGGCAAGTAGTTAAAAAGACTACTAACACAAAGTCGGAGAGAGAAAGAAAAATGTGCCAAATAGCCAAAAAAACAAAACCCAAAAAACTTTAATATGCATCAGCAGAAACGTTGGTACAATAATAATTTTTTTTCAGGAACACTAATTTGAGTTTTTCTTTCATGGTGCAATTTTTTTCTGACACATTTATAGCCTGGAAAAAGCTTGCATTATTTTAATCACTAGTGTTACAGTAAAATGATTTCCTGGTACAGTCAGTCCCTGCATAAAACTCTCATTAAGAAAGAAAAACCTGGAGTGGTTACTAAAATATTTTCAAGGTGTAATAGATTAACTGTATTTTACATTTAGGGTTGAAAGTAGCTTCAAACAGTCAGGAAAGAGTTTGGCATTATTCTTTGATTTATGGGCACCAGGTGCCTAGTCTGTGCCAGAAGAGGTAACTAAACAAGAATAAAAAAAAAATATTTTTTTCTTGCAGCGATGAGCACCGGACTCCTGTGGAGGGCCTTGTGCCTCCTGACCATACTTTGCACTGTGTCACACCATGTGTGCTGCATAGCAAACCAGCCAGATCCCTCAGTCACAAAACAGGGGCTCACCTTCAGCCACGTCTATAAGATTGACGTCCCAGGAAGCTCCAGCTGTACCGTGGAACATCTGCCATCCCACGAGACAGGTTAAACAGACGTGAAAAACATAAAGCACAAGCAGAGGGAGATTAAAACTATTACTGATTCTTTCTTTGTGCTTTAATTAGCATCAGAAGCTGTTAACAGCTGATTAAATGAAAAGTTTAATCTTTTTGTAGGTCTGCAACAAGACACCACAACCAGTGGAGAGAATGACATAGTCTTTAAACACAACATCAGGCTGCAGACACCCAAGTGTAATTGCGAGGAGTCAGAAAGCTTCAAGAACCTGTTGTACAGAATCAATGGACTGGAAGAAGAAGTCAACTACCTAAAGACCCAGTGCACTCAGGGATGCTGTGGAAGAGGAGGTACTACAGGTAAGCTGTCACAACCAATGCATTTAAGCACCTGAAGGTAGTCAGCTCTTGCATTTAAAGTAAGAGGCCACTTAGCTTCAAGATGTAGTAAAAAACAGTATAACATCTCTTACAAAATCATTCAGTCTGAGCAAGATAAATGACAATTTGCAGCTACCAACAGTCTGTTTCCTTTTTTCTAATGTATTTTTGTTAAGGTGTAGACACAAGCTGCAGTGATCATGGTACATATCAGCACGACACCTGCAGCTGCCTCTGTAACCCAGGATGGGAAGGCCCTGATTGCTCTGTGTCCTCCTGCCCCGATGAGTGCAGTGACAACGGCCGATGCATAGATGGGAAATGCGTGTGTTATGAGGGTTACACAGGAGTAGACTGCAGCCAGATGACATGTCCAGCCGACTGCAATGATAAAGGGCAGTGCGTGGATGGAAAATGTGTGTGTTTCCCTCATTTTAGTGGTGAGGACTGCAGCATCCCGAAGTGTCCAAATGACTGTGTTGGCAATGGGCAGTGTGTGGATGGCCAATGCGTCTGTGAAGAAGGCTTCTATGGAGAGGACTGTTCTTTAGGTAAGGAATTATTAACACCATGGCTCAACATTCATCAGACGGAGCTTCAGTTTCTAACAGATTAAAATTTAAATGGACCAAAGCTGAAGACCTGTCAAACTGTTTGTTTGCTTAATAGTGTCCAATTTTATAGTGGTTTCATATTTAATTTGCCTTTTTTCACTCCCTTGTGCACTTCAAACTTATCATGTAGTTGGCTATAGTACATAATGCACAAAGGTTGTAGGCTGCAATGATCAAAACAGTCCATTATGCACTAAGACCCAATCCAACCAACCATTTTACCTCTAAATGACTTTGAATGTACTGTATGATTGTCTTTTTTTTATTTATATGCTTAAGCCAACTACTGAACTTCCATTTTGTAGGGCAAATATTGGCAAGATGACCAAAACACAAGAATAATCAAAAATAACAAAGCTGGACACAAAATAAAAATGCTTTAACAAAACAAAGCAGAAGAACTTAAGGTTCAACTCAATAAAAAGATGAACTAAAAACCACCTGGCTTTTGTTAACAGTGGTGGGTAGAGTAGCCAAAGATTGTACTCAAGTAAGAGTAGCATTACTTCAGTATATTTTTACTGAAGTAGAAATGAAAAGTAGTCATTGAATAAATTATTTAAGAGTAAAAAAGTATTTGGAAAGAAGGCCACTCAGGCCAGGGGTCTTTCTGCATGGAGTTTGCATGTTCTCTCCGTGCATGCCTGGGTTCTCACCGGGTACTCCGGCTTCCTCCCACAGTCCAAAGACATGCCTGTTAGGTTAATTGGTCACTCTAAATTGCCCTTAGGTGTATGAATGAGTGTGTGCATGGTTGTTTGTGTGTCGCCCTACAATGGACTGGTGACCTGTCCAGGGTGTACCCTGTGTCTCACCCAAAGACTGCTGGAGATAGGCAACAGCTTCCCCACGACCCACTACGGAATAAGCGGTAGAAAATGACTGACTGACTATATACATACAGTACAGACCAAACGTTTGGACACACTTTCTCATTCAAAGAGTTTTCTTTAGTTTTATGACTATGAAAATTGTAGATTCACACTGAAGGCATCAAAACTATGAATTAACAGATGTGGAAATATATACTGAACAAAAAAGTGTGAAACAACTGAAAATATGTCTTATATTCTAGGTTCTTCAAAGTAGCCACCTTTTGCTTTGATTACTGCTCTGCACACTCTTGGCATTCTGTTGATGAGCTTCAAGAGGTAGTCACCTGAAATGGATTTCCAACAGTCTTGAAGGAGTTCCCAGAGATGCTTAGCACTTGTTGGCCCTTTTGCCTTCACTCTGTGGTCCAGCTCACCCCAAACCATCTTGATTGGGTTCAGGTCCGGTGACTGTGGAGGCCAGGTCATCTGGCGCAGCAACCCACCACTCTTCGTCTTGGTCAAATAGCCCTTACACAGCCTGGAGGTGTGTTTGGGGTCATTGTCCTGTTGAAAAATAAATGATGGTCCAACTAAACGCAAACCGGATGGAATAGCATGCCACTGCAAGATGCTGTGGTAGCCATGCTGGTTCAGTATGCCTTCAATTTTGAAAACATCCCCAACAGTGTCATCAGCAAAGCACCCCCACACCATCACACCTCCTCCTCCATGCTTCACGGTGGGAACCAGGCATGTAGAGTCCATCCGTTCACCTCTTCTGCGCCACACAAAGACACAGTGGCAGGAACCAAAGATCTCAAACTTGGACTCATCAGACCAACGCACAGATTTCCACTGGTCTAATGTCCATTCGTTGTGTTCTTTAGCCCAAACAAGTCTCTTCTGCTTGTTGCCTCAGCAGTGGTTTCCTAGCAGCTATTTTACCATGAAGGCCTGATTCACACTGTCTCCTCTTAACAGTTGTGTCTGCGGCTAGAACTTTGTGTGGCATTGACCTGTTCTCTAATATGAGCTGCTGTTAACCTGCGATTTCTGAGGCTGATGACTTGGATGAACTTATCGTGCGCAGCAGAGCTGACTCTTGGTCTCCCTTTCCTGGGGCGGTCCTCATGTGAGCCGGTTTCTTTGTAGTGCTTGATGGTTTTTGCGACTGCACTTGGGGACACTTTCAAAGTTTTCCCAATTGTTCGGACTGACTGACCTTCATTTCTTAAAGTAATGATGGCCACTTGTTTTTCTTTACTGAGCTGCTTTTTTCTTGCCATAATAGAAATTCTGACAGTCTATTCAGGAGAACTATCAGCTGTGTACTGCATCCACCTCCTGCACAACACAACTGATGGTCCCAACTCCATTTATAAGGCTTGAAATCCCACTTATTAAACCTGACAGGGCACACCTGTGAAGTGAAAACTATTTCAGGTGACTACCTCTTGAACCTCATCAACAGAATGCCAAGAGTGTGCGGAGCAGTAATCAAAGCAAAAGGTGGCTGCTTTGAAGAACCTAGAATATAAGACATATTTTTAGTTGTTTCCCACTTTTTTGTTCAGTATATAATTCCACATGTGTTAATTAATAGTTTGGATGATTCAGTGTGAAGCTACAATATTCATAGTCATGAAAATAAAGACAACTCTTTGCATGAGAAGGTGTGTCCAAACTTTTGGTCTGATTCCCATACGAGGGTCTTTCTGCATGGAGTTTGCATGTTCTCCCCGTGCATGCGTGGGTTCTCACCGGGTACTCCGGCTTCCTCCCACAGTCCAAAGACATGCCTGTTAGGTTAATTGGTCTCTCTAAATTGCCCTTAGGTGTATGAATGAGTGTGTGCATGGTTGTTTGTGTGTTGCCCTGCGATGGACTGGCGACCTGTCCAGGGTGTACCCCGCCTTTCGCCCATAGACTGCTGGAGATAGGCACCAGCTTCCCCGCAACCCACTATGGAATAAGCGGTAGAAAATGACTGATGACTGACTGACTATATATATATATATATATATATATATATATATATATATATATATATATATATATATATATATACAGGGGTTGGACAATGAAACCGAAACACCTGGTTTTAGACCACAATAATTTATTAGTATGGTGTAGGGCCTCCTTTTGCGGCCAATACAGCGACAATTCCTCTTGGGAATGACATATACAAGTCCTGCACAGTGGTCAGAAGGATTTTAAGCCATTCTACTTGCAGGATAGTGGCCAGGTCACTACGTGATACTGGTGGAGGAAATCAATTCCTGACTCGCTCCTCCAAAACACCCCATAGTGGCTCAATAATATTTAGATCTGGTGACTGTGCAGGCCATGGGAGATGTTCAACTTCACTTTCATGTTCATCAAACCAATCTTTCACCAGTCTTGCTGTGTGTATTGGTGCACCGCCTTCAGGATACAATTTTTGAACCATTGGATGCACATGGTCCTCAAGAATGGTTCGGTAGTCCTTGGCAGTGCCCATCTAGCACAAGTATTGGGCCAAGGGAATGCCATGATATGGCAGCCCAAACCATCACTGATCCACCCCCACGCTTCACACTGGGCATGCAACAATCTGGGTAGTACGCTTCTTTCCGGCTTCTCCACTCCGTAACTCTCCCGGATGTGGGGAAAACAGTAAAGTTGGACTCATCAGAGAACAATACATGTTTCACATTGTCCACAGCCCAATATTTGCGCTCCTTGCACCATTGAAACTGACGTTTGGCATTGGCATGAGTGACCAAAGGTTTGGCTATAGCAGCCCGGTCGTGTATATTGACCCTGTGGAGCTCCCGACGGACAGTTCTGGTGGAAACAGGAGAGTTGAGGTGCACATTTAATTCTGCCGTGATTTGGGCAGCCGTGGTTTTATGTTTTTTGGATACAATCCGGGTTAGCACCCGAACATGCCTTTCAGACAGCTTCCTCTTGCATCCACAGTTAATCCTGTTGGATGTGGTTCGTCCTTCTTGGTGGTATGCTGACATTACCCTGGATACCGTGGCTCTTGATACATCGCAAAGACTTGCTGTCTTGGTCACAGATGCGCCAGCAAGATGCGCACCAACAATTTGTCCTCTTTTGAACTCTGGTATGTCACCCATAATGTGTGCATTTCAATATTTTTAGCAAAACTGTGCTCTTACCTTGCTAATTGAACCTTCACACTCTGCTCTTACTGGTGCAATGTGGAATCAATGAAGACTGGCTACCAGGCTGGTCCAATTTAGCCATGAAACCTCCCACACTAAAATGACAGGTGTTTCAGTTTCATTGTCCAACCCCTGTATATGTATATATATATATATATATATATATATACATATATATATATATATATATATATATATATATATTCATGACGTGCTGCGCTGCAGATAAGAATAGAGAGCAGACTTTTAAAGTAAGCTGTGCATACACAGCAAAGAACAAATTGAAATACAAAGAAAACATGGTAACCACACTTGCATTGGATTTGGAGAGATATGTCAAAGCCTTAACTCTCCCCACACTGACAGTTCTCTCAGTGTAGTTTTAGGCGCAGGTAACATGGTACATATTGACAGCGAGCTGCAGCAACCAATACAGTGTCTCTTTCACTGTAAATGTCATTGTAGTGGATGCAACACACTTAGATTCTAAAGTAAAGTCCAAATTTGTTAGATCAACAAAATAATATGTCTGTGCAAACAAAAATAGGGTTTTAAGCAAAAAGCGAAAAGTGACATTTTACAGTTTTCTTTAAAAGCAAGACAAATGCAATTCATGCTAAATGTAGATACACTACATTGCCAAAAGTATTGGGTCACACCACCGAATCAATGAATTCTATTGCTGGCAACGGTGGGTCCCTCAACAAACTGGACCTTTTGGATTAAGAACAGGATGTCATCAAAGTTCAAGTACATGTAAAAATAGACGGACAAATGCTTTTGGCAATATAGTGTACTTTAAATGCACCAAAAAGTGTGCCTTCTTCTG
Organism: Girardinichthys multiradiatus; assembly: GCF_021462225.1. Taxonomy (NCBI): domain Eukaryota; kingdom Metazoa; phylum Chordata; class Actinopteri; order Cyprinodontiformes; family Goodeidae; genus Girardinichthys; species Girardinichthys multiradiatus. The sequence continues at coordinate 22,881,578 of NC_061799.1, forward strand.
GCAGTGCTGTCAAATAATCATTAATTGCCAGATGTATTTCAAAGAGTGCTTTCTCAGAATGCCTGCTTTGTCATTTGGCATGCCACAGAAAGCCACAGATGTTTTCTTCATATGTGGCACACTGAGGAATATTGTGGATTTAAGAGCTATTTAATAAGGGATTTGTCAACTTAAAAAACAAACCCAAAAGTGAGGAAATTATTTCTGTTATTCTGCACTGACCTAAAGTACTGAACCATATCTTTCCAGGCTGAAACTGCTTCTTATCTGCTATGTGTAAACTGACATTCTTTGCAGTAATTTACACAGTGACCAACAGGAGGGTAAAACACTTTAGTTACATCAGTAAGCAGTAAGCAAACCAACACAGACACGTTGGTGACACTACATTAGACATAAGATTGATTTGTTAGTAAAATTTATATGTTCCCATTAATTCTATTTAATAATTACACTTTTCCTTTAGTATAATTCTTAAAAAAATAATATCTGGTAGAAATAAATGTCTAGAAAACAAGTGCATCTCATCTGTCATGAGTGGGATTCCTGCTTGACCATAACCATTTTGTGATGGATGGGTTTGAAAATGCTATTTAGCCAACCCTTAAAAAAGGTGCTTGTTGGGTTAAATTAATTTATTCTTGTAAATAACGTGATGAAGTGAGATTATCTCATCTTTTTTGCTTTGAACCTGTTTCATAAACCTTTTTGAGTGAAGAACTGCCTGGAAGATATGGGAAATCCTTTTAAAGTAACACCCCTCTGACAGACAGCTAGGTTCCTATGCACTCTTGAAAAGTCAAGCAAAGTATGGAAATAAATTTGATCATATTCCAAGTCTGTATAAGTATGGTAAAATTAAAATTGTGTAAAGAAAAAAAAAAAAGTTTCAGTTTCAATACTATTTTTCATTCCATTATATAAAAGATAAAAATCTGAATTTATGTGAAACAAATAACTTTGTCCATTGATTTATGTTAGATGAAAACCTTTTTTTAATCATTTACCACTTTACAATTTGCGTTTTTGGCCACAATACTCATAATATAGGTCATGTGGTAGATGTTTATAAGCACTGCTAAAGCTATAGCATTTATCTTTAAAAATAAAAAAGTTATTTTACATCCAAATTAGTCAAAAAGGTTCAAACTCAGACAATGACAATTTTACATCTTTGGACAGTTCTCTGATGGGAACTTTTAAAAACATTGTTAAGATTGCATTCATAATTTTATATGTCAGCAGTCAATCACATGCTGAAACCACGCAGACATAATCGACAATTCTGATGTTCTTTTTCCAGCAGGTTCTTTAAATTATTTTACAGGAGCAAACCTTTAAAGGGTAAAAACTCTTCTGCAAAGGACTGCTTAATGTCTCAGACAAGACAGATGTAACAAGATACCAGAGAAACTGATAGAGCTTTCTGAGCAAATAAGTTTGAGATCTTTTGCTTCCTAGCCAGGAAAATAATGGCAATGTTGACTACATAACAGTATTTGCCAAATAACAGACATGCTCCTGATCTCACAGAAAAAAACAGAAAAGATTACTCCTTGGACGCATCCAGAGGATGATCTAAGGGTAGTATTTCATGCAGAGTATGATGCAAGAAAAGTCTTTGCAAAGATCATCTTCTGCATTTTGGACAAAGACGCTGTGCTTTTCCCCACCACACGTGTAAACTGAAAAGCACTTAGTGATATTAGGTATTAACACAAAAAATCTGACTTTGAAACCAAGGCCTATAAGAAAATTTGTTATATGAGCATTGCCACTGACAAACACTCAAGGTTAAAAGACAGTACACCCCATGCCAATTCTTATGCTTTATCATGTAACCTATCTTTTTGTAAGATTTGTTTTGCAGCACTAGTGGCCTTTAGTTTGACATTTTTATTTTAAAGTAGACAGACAGGAAATGGGATGTAGAGAGGGGGAAGACATGCAGCACAGGTTGCCATGGCTGGGACTTGAACCAGGGAACAGCCACGTCCAGGGCCAAAGCCTCTCTATACGGGTTGTGTGCTATACTGCTGCACCAGCACTGTGCCCATTTAACCTGTCTTTAACAGGATGTTAAAACTTTTTTAATTTCAATGGCACAAATCAAATACTACCAGATAACGTGACCTATGGAATTATAAAGGTAAAAACAAAATTTAAAAGATTTAGAATATCTAAGAACATCCTGAAAACCCTAGTTAGATCAGCATTCTGAAAATTACAGAGAGTGTACTTATGTTTTTACCATGACTGTACGAGAAGCCTTCAGGGCATTGTTAAAGGCTCTAAAAAGGGAATTTTGGTCAGATTTTCTTTTGAAAGTGTGTAATTATTCTTCAGGATTGCACTAGAAAACAATGTAACAGTTTGATCTGAAACAGTTTATCTATAGACTCAGACAAATCAAATTTTACAAGTAATCTGGGCATGGAGTAGCATCTGAATTGGAATAGTGGACATGTGGATACACAGCAAGAAGTCTTTCCAAAAAACACCTTTACATTATTTTTATCTGTACCCAGAGTAAAAGCATGTTGAAGTTTGCATACAACAAAAAACAACATAATTATGTTAGGGGCCAGTTCTGAGAACTGAACCTTATAAGATCCTTATTTCAGTTTGTAGGGGAATAATGTGGATATTCAGAGCACGGTACCATACATATTAAATTACGTGTCCTCATTTAAAAAAACATTAAACTACAACTTGTTTTACTAACGTTTGTTTTCAAAGAAAAAAACCTGCTGTTAGAAAGGACTTCAAAGAACAAATACTCTAACTCTCTCTGTGACCTTAAGGTGTGTGTTTTTATGAGGAGCTTAAATTAGGGCTACACCAGGGCTGCTGGCCATTGTAGCTGTCAAACTAACAACTAGTACAATTAAACCTGCACTCATTTCCAGCCCCATAAAATATCTTCTGGTTTCTTATTCATTTGCTCTTGGCACCACCATGTGCCATTGTGTTTATTGTGCAGGATTTTATTCAATGAAAATATACTGAAAGTTGGGAAAACCCATTAAGGGGTTCAAAAACATTTTTACTAATAATTAGTTAGAAAACTTAAACCTTAAAACTGTAGATAGCTTAATTCTTAAAATCTATTACAAGGATGAATGGTTTCAATTTATTTCAATGGTTAAACTTAAGCATATTTCAGTAGGGTTTTTTTTAGAGAAAGTATATTTTCAAGCTATTAAAGGACCTGATAATGAGAAAAAAAAATACATTTAGATTTTATAGTTGCATACACTTGTCTCTTTATTAGGTAAACGTATAATTTTTTTTTTTAACACAAATAGTGAATCGGCCAATCACATGGCAGATAAAACATGGTGAAAATGACTTGTCAAAGTTCAAGGCGAGGATCAGAATGGAAAAGGAAAGGGAGTTTTAACTTTGAATTTGGCTTGTTAGTGCTAGATTTTCTGGTCTGAGAATGAAAACTTGCTGATTTTCACAGGAAAAAATCTATAATTTACAGAGAATGGAAAAATCATGTCATTCAAGGCCAGACTAAAAAGGAACAGGGTGCTTCAAGATGATAAATGGGAAACAGATGCTGATATAACCAATCATTAAACCCAGGTTATGTAGAATATAATCTCTCAATGCACAGCATTTCAAAATTTCAAGCAAATGAGCAACACTTGTCAGCTAAGAACAGAAAACTTGTAGGCCATAATTTACACATTCCACAAAATAGGTAATAATAATACCAATTGAATGGTTAACGTTGCCTGGTCTGATGAGTTCCAATTCAGGTGCAACTCTCAGATGATAAGACATGAATTTAACGCAACGTGAAACCATGCATCCATCCTACATTCTATCGAAGGCTTAGGCTGTTGTTGGTTCTGTAATGGTGTGAGAAGTATTTTTTGGCACTTCTGGGGCCTCTTAGTACCAAGTGAGCACTGTTTAAACACCACAGGCTATCTGAGTGTTTTTGTTGACCACAATAATCAGTCATGACAAATTCTCTGAAGGTTTCCACCATGTTGTTAAATGTATGTTTTGAGGCATCACAGCAATTCTGAAGGCAAATAGAGTCCAACCCGGTAATAGCATTCTGTACATAATAAAATGCCCGGTGAGTGTATATGGTTCACCAACCTATGCCTTCTCACCCTTATCATTTCCTAATATGTTTACCAACAGTTTCTATTAATTTGTGTTGTTTTAAAGACAATAACAGCCTTAGTGATCAAATGCAAAGTTAGTGCAGAGATAATAAACTATCAAGACCATGTAATCTTTCCTATTCTAAGATTGCCCACCCATTAGAAACACCTCTGGGACCATTACAAATGCAGTACATGATCCCAACAGAAATATACTTGCCATTTCATTTACTAGACACTTCTGTACCTAATTAAGTAAAAAAAAAAACACAAAGTTGGCCACAATTAGACAATCTACTAACATCTGTTTCATTCCTCTTTTAACTTGGCTCATGCAATGTGAACAGATAAGACCTGACAAACAGTATCATGTCATGCTAATTCAGGAGCATCAGATTTAATTGGCATCGCTGGCGTCGCTGCAACTACCAGATTCGAAATAGATACCTTGTGGTACATGTAGAACTATACACCCAGATCCAACGTTTCCCTTATTTAACATTTTTTGCTTCATTATTTCAACTAATTAAACCCAAATTTAGGATTTCTTTCTCGGTCCAAAATGTCAATCTAACATTTGTGCTTTTGATGAATTGTACTTTATATATTGTGAAAGTGCCATATGGTTTTAAGAAAACTAGTAAAAGGAAATAATTAACTGCATAATGAGTCCACCAGAAGTCCCCCGAAGACCTAACATTTTTCTAAAATGTATATGCTTTTACTATTTTATGTATGTATTTCTGAGTCACTTTTAAGTGATGTGACTGATCATGAAAGCCATTGTGAACAACATCTGTGGAATTCAAAGCATCTCTCCCAGAGCTTATTACACCTGAAGTAGCCAAAGGGCCATGTTGAGTTGGGCTGACCCATTACCACGGCATGTTTAACATCTAGACAACTTAGGACAACAGGTCACATAATACCATGGGGATATCTTAACACCCATCGGTCTTTTAAGGGGCCTTCATCCTACCTACGCCCTGCAGAAAAATCATCACCTGTCTTGCTAAATATACCATACAATCAACCAGAGCATGCTGCCTCAGGAGCACATTACAGAATATCATTGTGGAGGAATCTAAAGTAAGAACCACAGAAATCATGAGCCATGGCAATCTAGACATGGAGAGGGATTGTTGGTGTTACACAATTTCAAAAACCTGGTAACATAAAGCAGCCCTGACAAAATAAAGCTTTTTTTTTGCACTGCAAAGCTGTTTTATTGTGTGAAACAAATATTTTTCTTATGTCTAAATAATAAGAATTTATTCAACCATATTTATTTTGCATATACTCTATATTTCCGTACAATATTTTTCGTAGCCCTTTAACTTTTTCATATTTTATCATCTTATGGCCACCAACTTTAGCGTATTTTTGGGGGGTGTTTATATAATAGACAAACACAAAAAAACACATAATTGTGAAGTGGAAGAAAATAACTGGTGCAACCATTTACCTTCAGAGGTCACCTAATCAGTACAAAGAGTTTACCTGTGTGTAATTTAATCTCCATTTAGGTGTTCTGTGATGGTTGCAGAGGTTTGTTAGAGAACATTAAAGAACAAACCATATCACAAACGAACACACCAGATGGGCTGGGGATAAAGTTTTAGAAAAGTTTAAAGCAGGGTTTATGAAACAAAGTCCCACGATTCAGTTTATATAATAGATTCAAGATCAACCCATTATCCGAATATAAAAAGAGTATGGCACAAGTGCAATCTTACCAAGCTGTTAATGTCCACCTAAGCTAACCTGGGAAGCAGTCAAGATTCCCATGGTAACGCTGGGGTAGCTGCTGACATACACAGCTCAGGTTGAATCTGTAGACGCCAAATATTAGTCAGACGTTCCATAAATCTGGCCTTCATAGAAATAGAACTATTCTTTAATGTCTGTCGGCGGTGAAAGTCAAGTGTGCCAGCAGCAAAGTGATAGGCAAATAGACAAATGGAAGCATGTAGATTCACACAAAGGTAAAAATGCGAAAACAAAAAGTATGAAATAAGAGACTATACAGTAAAGGGTCAATTTACAACATAGAAAAATGCTGTAGTTATTAAAAATAGCATAATTGGATTCCAGGAATTGTGCAACTGAATAGGGTAATTTAAAAAATGAGCATGTATATTTGTGTATAAAAAACAACAACAGACTTTTTACAAGAAATTTAAAAACTGTGCAGATAACGGCATGTGATCTTAACACTTTTAACAACACCATAGAAAATGGCTGATGCCACCACTGAGTCAAAAAAGGTCCTCAGGAGTGCCCCCTGTACTCAAAAGATCTCAGTGTCTAGTGTGTTTTCAGAGGTAGGTGTGACTAGAAAAGCACTATATAAATTCAGTCCATTTACCAATTATGCAGTATTTTATGTTGTTCTATCACAAAATCAAAATAAATCAAAAGTAAAGTTGGTGGTTGTAAAGTGACAAAATATTACAATTTTTATGACAAGGTTTAATGAGATGTGAATATTTTTTGCAAGGCACGGTATAAATAAAAGTAGAAAAAAAATTGATTTATTAAAAGGTGGTCTCAAATAGCAGATTTCCAAACTAGAATAGGAAGATAAACGATTCAGACTTTCACAGTAGCAGTTCAGCCATGTCAAACCTTGCATTACTTCAAGGTGTTTGGCCCTGCAGTGGCAAAGAATAACTACACACAGATCTGCAACTTTGTGTGTAGGTGCGATTGAAGCAAATCCAGCATCAATAGTGGTGCCATGTCAGAGGGAATGTCAAGGTGAAAAGGAAAAGTGGGAGGTACACAAAAAAAGAAAAAACACTGTGTGTTGTTATAGGGTGTTAGCAATAATAGTGGTAATATATGTGCAGAAAAGAACCACATTAAAGGAACACAGTGGAGGGATTCTTTGTTTTATCTGGCTACTTTCCATTTTAAAACATGGATGAAGGAAGTAAATCTCTACGTAGTGAAGGACATTTGGGTTGTATTTAAAACAATGTAAATTAATTGGAGGGACGTGTCATTCTTATCATTTTAAGGTTTTTACATTTCCTTTGGCAAATGCTTTGCGACTTAGGAATTTACAGTACATTATCTTGTATTTTTTCTAGCTTGAAAGTATGCCTAAACATTCCGGGATTTATCTCCTCCATATGGTTTGACATAATATTTAAGGGCACAGACTGTTGACCTTCTTGCCTTGAGTTGCACCAGGGGTATTAACTAACAGCTTCTGCATAGAAAAGGACAGCGGTTCTCAAAGAAAAACACCAAGCTTCCTGATTTTGCCTTGTGGAATACATCCTGAATCTGATGTAAATTCCTTTCCCACCAATGACTCCTTCACCAGCCGTTACACAAATTTGGTTAAAAATACTCCTTTGTTTTTGTGCTCTTAAAACCGCTTATGTCCCTGTATTTTACCCAGCTTGTTTGTAGAAAGCCATTCTCCCCCACACTACTGACCTATTGCCTCTTGTCTTCTGGGTACTGTTCTCTTATTGCTCTCCCCTATGGTTAAATGCTATTTTTTTATACCTACCTCCCCTCCCTTTTCTCCATCATTTACACTGAAACACTCTGGCCTTTTGCAGTAAAACCACTGAAGAGCAGAGTTTCTTTCCAGCTGGGTGAGAATCCTAAGCTTTTAAACAATGATGGCCTTGACTGTGCCTGGGTCAGTTTAATTCCTGTTACAAAGAAGCAGGAAAATAACGTTTTTAGGATCTTTACATTAATCTAATAAGTACGGAAACGTCATTTAAGATTGAAAACAAAACAGCTGACAGGGAAAGAAAGACAGAGAGAACTATTAGCCAGTCAATAAAAATAAACTTTATTATCTATTCTGTATAAGTTGATCTCTATTTCTCTTTCAGTCTTCGGACCTCAGGGTCTGCAGTTGGTCCAAGTGACAGATGTCTCTCTCCTGGTGGAGTGGGAGTCTGTCCGAGGGGCAGAATATTACATGTTAACTTATCATCCCAAATTTGATGAGGGTGCTATGGAGCAGGTATGTCATTGTGGTTTCTTTTTTGCTTCATATCAAACTAAGCTGTGTCTTTTGCCATAAGATCAAAACATTATTTTTTTTAACTCTATCTCAGGTTCAGATTCCTAACTCTGAGAATTCCTACCTTATTACGGGACTCACTCCAGGTGTTACCTACATTGTGCAAGTCTATGCCGTCATCAAAAAGATTCAGAGTGAAGCAGATATGATTGAAGCCACCACAGGTGAGACAAGGCAGCATGACACGATAATTTGTTTAAAAATGCTCCTTGCTATGATCAGTATATTTGAACAAAGCAGAAATTGTCTAAACCATTTTACCTGACCAGAGTTGTATTAGTTTACAAGTTGACATCTTGTGTTGATGATGGCAGTGTATGCAAAGTCTTCCTAACCAAATTCCCAATGTTCTGATCTGAGATGATTAATCCATATGTAAAAGTAAAATTATCAGCTCCTTGAAACCCTTTATTCACAATTTTAGCTCAGTGTAGTTGGATTGTGAAATGTTTTCAAAATGTCCACTATTTTAATAAGTTTATGGTTGTTTACATGCTTCATCCACACTGTTCTACACAAAGTTCTACATGCAGTATTTATGGTCATGAACAATTAAAATGAGTAAATGATTCTAGGGTGTGATAAATGCACTTCAGTCCCACACAAAGCAGGTACAGTAAGCTACTCTCCCCATTGTCAGGGGAGACCTTCTCAACACAGTGATGCCAACTCACCATTGAATGAATATGCACAAAAGTGAAAGAAAACTTGTTCATCCCATAACTGACAGATAAGTCATGTTTATTAACTGCTGCTTGTGCACTCCTCGTTCTATTGCTACCCTGGGCAACTGCCCATATAGCCAAAATTAAAATTTGCCACTGGTCATGAATATGGTAGACATTTGAGCTTTTAATGATTTATTTTAAACATAAATATATACAATACAGTGATCGTTTAATAGCCAGAAGTGGACGTACATTAATTTATTGCACTTTCTCTAACCCACAGAGTGTCATAATTATACATACATACTGATTAAATGTTCCTTAACAAGGTACACCTTCTTTATGTGTTTTTTCAGCTTTCAATTCACTTTTGTCTTCAATTTTTTTAGATATTTGACTCCTTTCAGGAAGAATTGGTAGATCTCATTTAAATTAGTTGGTTTCCTGGCAGAGAATCTCTGCTTTTTGTTGAAGTCCAAAAATAAGGTTGATGTTAGCCCGCTTTCTCTTTTCAAAAACTAGTTATGATATGTGTTTCGGATTAATCTCCTGTTGGAACACCCAGTTATGCCAAAATTTAAATGACCTAAAAAAAGATTTGTTACAATGTTCAAGAACAACCCAGGAACCATAAAGGCTTAAGCTGGAAGATCCTGGGACAACGCCGTTGTTGTCCACAGTTTGATATTAATGCAGACTGAGAGTGTGCCAACCAAAAAAAAAAAAGCACCTGCTTCAAAATTAGCACCTCCAACCTCTAACAAAATTTCCAGCTACTCACGTGGACAAGCTAAAATGTTTTCCTGAAAAAAAGGTTTTATCCTTAGATGAGACATACAAGAAGAAGGGCTATCTGAAGATTTATCAACCTGTTGATTTGAAAAGTGAGCTCATGTGTATTCCACTAATCCCAAAGACACATCAAAACTGGTTTTGGAATTGATATAGCTGGCTAACAGTAAGTTGCTGAAATGGACCTGACCTCTACCTTATGTAAGCCTGTTTAATTAGAGAACAGGTTAGAGAACATCTACCATCAAATCAAGCTTGTGTAAACAATTCTCGATTTAAAAAAAATATTAAATCAAAGACGTTGTGTATGGTATTATCAGTCAACCCAGAGTCCCCAAATTATTATGACACTCATGCAGAAATAGGTATATTGCATATTTAACTATGATTTTACAGCCATTTTATGTAAAAAAAAAAAAAGGCAGGGCTGATACTTTTCTTCCTGCAGCTCAATTTACTGTGTTTAAAAGCAAGTCTGAAATTACTAAGTGTTTCATTAGGAACTGGCTTGTTAGGCATTACATTCATGGTAATTACAAGGAAGCAGCTGCATGGATGTGTTTACCATAAACTGCAACTCACAGATGTGGTAGAAGACAGATGTGTAGAGGAAGATATTTCTTGTCTGGATTTATGGTGGTTAATGAGAAGGAAGGAGATGAGCTGGATTGTGATGTGTGGTTCGGCTGGTTTGCGTGGAAAAAACATCATACTTCATGGCTTTTTCCACAAGAAAACAAGGCTTCATCTGGCCTGTTGCTGTGTGAGGAGAGCACAAAATGAGGCAGACCTTTCACGGGTTGCATACTTTTCATTTTAACTTCAAACGATGGTCTACTTCAAAGGAGGGTTTAAGTGAGTATTTTCCCATTTCCCTTTGAAAAACAAACTAAAAAGAAAAAAAAAAAAACGACATAAAATATGCTAACTGTTTTCATTTGTGTTGTTTGATGGTTTATTTTTTGTATCTTTTCACACCATATGTTTTAAATCCAGATATGTTTTTGCCATGAGAGAAATTTACTATTGTCATTTGGTTCCCACCTGTAAATGAAATTACTTCTTAATAATATTTGAAAAAGATGCTTTCTAACACTTGTCTGGATGTAGTTTACACTATAGAAGAGTCGGGAACAGTAATGGCAACAAAATATATATTGCTCTTATTTTATGGATTTCATGCCCAGCTCAAGTAAACTTACAATGTGGAAGTTCGCTAAAACAAATTACCAAGATAATACAAAAGTTATAAAAACTGTAAATGCTTTGTCAGAAAAGACACCTTTAATTAAACTTAATTAATTTAAAATGTCCAGATTAAAGTTGCTCCAAGGATTTTGTGGGTGTTTTCCGATCTCTGATTTTGTAAAGCTCTGACCTGCTGATATTGATTACAGTTGTTTCTTATTTCCCTATAATTTCTCTATTATTTAGAACATTTGAGTTTTTTCTATCTGATTACAACTGCCTATTTTATTTTGCAAAGCTCAAAAAATAAAAAAAGTAAAAAAGTGCATCTCAAACATCTCAATAGATGTTATATCGTTTTAAAACAACGATTTAAGAATTGTGAATAACAGTCCTGTCCAGCTTAATATACTACAGAAAAAAGGACTGATTTATTATCAAATGTGTAAAATTCTTAAATTATTTCTCGCCAGTTTGCATACAAAATTCTTTCGCTTGAATGTGCTATGTTCAAATGAACAGTCTCTACTTCATTTAGAATTTATTTGACAGCAAATTCATATGCTGTAAATAAATTCAGACCATAAGGGGTTAAACTGTCTTTCAAATCAGTTAGCATTAGTACAGTGAGCATTATTAACCTTGAAAATGAGTTTTTGTGTATTCCCTTTAGAGGAAGTACAATTGTAAGATTTCTAAAAGACTGATATTTTCTTTGCCAGGATGTTCCATGACAAATAGATTTGGACTCTTCAAATGTGTAAAACAGAGCAACCTTGCTTAATATAATTACCAAAGTCTAACTTGCTCCTTAGGTACTCTAAATGAAAAGCTGACATGCCTCTGTAGAAAATACAGTTTTTAACACCCCTCACTAATGATGAAAAGGTCTAACGTTGAGTTGCTTTCCCTCAGTAACAACTTCCACATCAACATCTGTTCTTACAATGACCTGCTAGTGGTCTGGTATAGTATGATTATAAATTTAAACAATAAAATACAAACACATTTTTATGTAATTTTTCTACCTTCATCAAAAGGATTCAGTGGACTTTACATGTTGTCTGAAATTTTCTAAATGAAATTTATTTTTGTGCTAACCTGTGTGAACATAATTTGATCCATTGTAAAGACACTGACACAATATGACCAGTCTGTTCATGTTGAGTTCTTCACTAGGCTTTTAAACAAACCAAATACACCCTTTGGCCATAACACATTTTTGTTCGGGGTCACATAAGAGGTTAAATTTGAGTCACTTCACATAATTGCTGGGTGGGTAATGAAACAAGTGTTGAAAAAGGAAATCCTCCTCTTTTATCTACCCTAACCCTACTTTTAAACATTTTCCCGTAAGACCCATAATTGTGCCATTCATAACTGTGCTGCACTGTTCTACATTTCTAATATAGTTTCACAAACTGTTTTAAAACACTAGTGAGGAGAAGCACGAATTAAATCCATGCTTGGGCGCTTCCCCCGACATGTGACATGCCAGGAATCATCACCTAGTTGAGGAAAACTGGGGGCAGACCAGGGCACATGCATTTGATTACTCTTTGTTTACTAGTCTCTTTTTAGAGACGTTCTTGTCTGTACACCCAGTTCCATGAAATGTTGTATCCTTTCCAGATGCCTCAACTATTGATGATATCCGAGTAACTGGCCAGACAGAGGTTTCCATCCAAGTGGACTGGAAGAACCCACAGGCAGAAGTGGATTACTTCAGACTGACACATACTGACCCATCAGGCCAGGTGGAGGAGCTGAATGTTCAGAGGAGTCAAGAGGCACGCACCAAACATACTATTGTAGGTAAGTCATATTAAGGAAGGAATGCAAGATTGATTCGAAGATGCATAAGGCTTTTAAAAACAAGTGGTTGAAACTGTGGAAAACTAGTAGATTGGTCAACGATAATCTGGTTACTTAATCGTAAAATCTCTTGTTGTTTGGATTTAATACTATTGTTTCATGTTATCATTTAGAAAAAAGCAAAAATAAAGGTCAAATGAATGACAGTTTTATATATCAATTAATATTTGAAAAAAATCCAAAACTACAGTTAGGCCCAAAATGATTCATAATCCTGGACAATTTAGATTTAAATTTTCATTTAACTCTGATTTGTTTTTGTTTTTTTTTGTTAATAAGACAGACAAAAGAATGGACCAACAAAAGAAAAGAAACAAAAAAAAACATACAAGAACAACAACAAACAAGAAATAAAAACAATGTCAAAGGAGTATTCAACCAAGAATCTTAAAAACAAAAACAAAATTGCTCAAATTGAGCATCTGAGCTGACATGAATCTTCTAGGGTATGAATAATTTTGGTCTTATCTTTATAACACATAATGGCATAAAAAGCATTCAATCCAAAAATGTGAAAGGGAAAATATAACATTTTATCCCAGATTAATATCACTTCTTAAATATGATAGAGGATTGGCAGGGGGCTGGTCATTTTGCTCCTTCCTTGTTTTTATGCTTCAGTTGTTTTAGGTAAGGAAAGAAGCCATTGAATGCTTTATACAGAGGATGGGCCGATTTCAACCCTCCTTTGGACCTGCTTTGACAACCAAGGATTTAAAGATCACTCCAAGTTATTTTGATTTCATCAGTGGTCATAATCTATCATAAGTCAAATAAGAATCAAAACCACAGTCAATCTTCAGAAAATAGAATACAGTTACATTAATTTTAAGTAACATCTTGTCTCCATAATTTAACAGCATATTTAAGTAGCCAATAGAAATAAACTAATTTGCAATGGGTAAGTACATAGATGGAAACTGGAAGTAGGTAAGGGTTAAATTTCAATACATGGTTTTGAAACAGAAAAATAAATAGGCAAAGAGGTCAATTGACCGTGAGCCAAATTGGTAGAGGATGAATTTGAATGTGTTCGGTAATGGTGGCTTTCAAATTCTTAAACATCTTTATTCCAAATGTCTTTATTCCAGTGGTTTTGGGTGTGATTTAGACATGTAAGGACCAGTGAAGGAAACTGGAGCTTTCCCTTTAAGTTCGCACATAAAAAAAATCTCTTTCTGCAGGTCTATATCCAGGCACAGAGTACCAAATCTCTGTGCAGTCCATCAAAGGAAACACAGGAGGAAAAGCTTCTTTTGCCACTGGTGTCACAGGTCAGTGAACACATCAGGATCTTTCAGTAACTTGACTCAATATGACCCTTTGGTATTATCAGTGAGCAGAAAATGAACCCCGTTGTCCTGAAATTGACTTTTGTCTGGCAGTATTTGCATAGAGAATGTATTCGTGAAAGATAGAAAACAGAGTAGTTGACTGAATGAATATTTCACTTAAAATGATAAATGATGATTTTGGCACATGTGGAAATGAAACCCATTACAGAAACAGAAAGGATAACCACATTCTCTTTAGTTTTTAGTAGTGTGCAGAGTCAAAGACAACACGTCATTCTTCTCCAGATATCTGTAATTCACCAGAGGTCACCGCCTGAAAGGAGCAACACTTAATCAATCATACTGATGAACCAGATTATACAACCTGCTATTAGCTTCCCCATTCAGCCAATAATAACAATATAATGAAATTGGCCATCAAGAGGCACAATTATGGGTTAGTGATAGAGAGCTGGAATTTACTACCTAATCATCTGGACAAGCTTTAATGGTTGTGGTGAGTGCGGTCACCGAGGGGGAACATGATATGTAGGGACCATAAGATGCTCTCTGATGGTTGAGGTGAGAGGGTCCGTGATTTACTGATACCATCTGGTATTCTTGTATATCAGCATGTTGTTCTGCTTGTGTTGAGTGGCTTTAGAACATGAGGAGGAATTTATTTTTCATCTTCACTTTAACAGCTGTTCTTGACATTCAGCATGACATAAACACAGCACGACAGGTCTCCAGTTATTCTCATTATTCTCTTATTCTGTTTCGCACTACTCCTCCAGCTTCTCTATCAACCACCTTCTGAGCTTACTCAGTAAAAAAAAAAGGAAAGTAGTCTCTACATTGATGTCTCTTCATTTTTCAAACTATGCAGCAGCCAATTTAATGATTTTTAGTCATCTGGCTTAGCAGCGTGTTTTAAAGACTTGCCTCTCATCTTACAAAGCCAGACAGGTACTCATGGATTCCTGTCTTTGCTGATGTTTTTTTTTCTCCTGTGTGAATGTGCCACCTACATGTGCAGTAATTGAGTGTGCATGTGAGTGTGAATGCTCTAATCTACAACAGACAGGCAGTGGCTTGTCTTCACTCCAGTAGCTACAATCCTTCACTTTTGGTGTAACACGAACAGGCTTAGAGGTGATTGAAGAGGATAGTCTTCGGCTGTGTTTGCCAGAGCTGTTGCAATCATTTCATGATGACTGGCATGGCGCAAAAGGAGAACTACCTTTCATCTCAGTAAACATGCTGTTTATCCCCAGACAGCAAGGTTATTCAATTGTGGAAGATAAAAGAAGCACAAAGGAGGAAATGTTATTCAAGCAAGCACAAATATTAAGAATAGTTAATGAGACAGTCAGTGATGTGACGAAAGACTTTGGAGATGTGTTAAAATCTTGGTGCAGTGATTGAACATTAGGTATATGCTGACAAGCCAAAATATTTTTAGGAAACTAAAGAATGAATCTAAGGAAGAACCTAAGTATAATGGGTCTCAGAGAAGTGTTTTCTGTGCCATTATACTAAATAATGAATTACTGTGTAGTTGTCTCTGTAGTATAAATGCTTAGGTTCATCCTAAGTTGATGTTGATGTTTCCCATAACCAAAGCCTCTCAGAAGAAATATTTTTCCCATATTTCATCTTCCCTTTCACCATCTGCCTTGCGTTTCCCCCATTTTCCTTTCTCTTAATTCCTTCCAGACCCTATCAATGAGACACTCCAAATATCCCCTAAAAGACTAAAAAGCATACTTGAAATAATGTAGTAATATTCAAGGAAAAAAAAATCTATTTACATTTTTGCAATTATTCTTCAATAAAGAGATGCCTTGATTATTTTTTAAACAAGTCTAATGTTTACACTTGTCCACAGCTTTAAATATTTCTTTTTTTGGTTATTAACTGACTTATTTACTTGCTTTGTTTGTATATACATTTTTAAGGGAAGGGTCTAGATAGTGTACAGTAGGTTTTTATTACGTTTTCAGTTTCTTAATATGCTTAAATTTTACATGACACATTTTCAACAAGGTTTATTTTATACAAGCTAGTACGACTCAGCTGAACTTTGTTCAGGTTGAGTTTTATGCATATAACTCAATTGCATGAGTTAATACAAAACTTTCATGATATGGAACCTTTGAGGGAAAATAGTTTTACAGCGACAGGGTATTTAAACAAAAATCTAAAACATTATTTAAAAAAGAAAATAAACCATTATCTCCACTGCTTGTAAAACAATGATATAAAGTTAATACTAATATTAATATTATCTATAACATATTGTTTTTATTTTGATACACAAATAGCAGGCTGAGGTTTGGAAGCAAAATACACATTTGTACAAAAACGTTCCCAGTTTTATTGGTGTTTTGGCATTATTATCATTATATATGTATCTGGGTTTAGAATCTGCTTTCTTCAAAACCATCTCTGGGCTTTACGACAGCATACTACTGTATTTATACAATAAGCAAACTGAGATTTGTTTTTACTTCTCCTCTGAAGTTGAGATTCCTGGAAATCTTCTCAACCCTTAAACTAAGCCTTTCTTTTCTTTTGTTAACATTTTTATTCAGGAACTATCTGGTATCAATCATTCATAAAGGTAAACTGAGGATAATGGAGCATATCTGGACAGAATATTAGGATTACTGCAGTGATGATAATGATGATTAGGTCATATTTAATAATTTTAATCACTACTTTCTTTCTTTTCCATGATAAAAATTACCCAACTACTCTCACTCTCATGTTTTTGGGAGGGAAATGTTTTCAAACAGCCAAATTTACCTTTCTTGTGAGTGAGAAAATAGTCTAATAGCCTTCTTTCAGCCAGCTGTGTGATAGTAATAGCCACCTATTAGGGGGCAGCATTGCATTACTCAATGCTCTGTAGAGCTAAAAACAATTTTGGTCAATTTCTATGGGTGTAAACTAAATGAATGGCAGGACATGTAATGTTTTAATACCATAACTTTTGAAAATGTGGCATGCCTTATTGCGGATAACTGATCTTTGCCTTGTTATGACATCCAACTGTGACAGTTTTAAAATGGGTTATATTATAAAATGTCTATATATTTCTAATGTTAAATAAACAAAAACATTCCTTCGTGCTTTTATCAAAAAAATAATTGAAACCTAAATGCCCACTCAATGAATAAATCATCCATCCATCCATCCATCCATCCACATCCATCCATCCATCCATCCATCCATCCATCCATCCATCCATCCATCCATCCATCCATCCATCCATCCATCCATCCATCCATCCATCCATTTTAGTTCAGCTTTATCATGGTTACTGCTTAACTAACCTACATGTTTATGATTCCACATCTGATAAGGGATGCAACCTTTACACCATATATGCTGTTCTCTTCAAATTGCTGCACTGACATCTTTCTTGTGAAGACTATGGTGAGCGGAGTACATGGCAGAGTCTGAAAAAAATACATGGGCTAACATTAGCTGGGTATTTGCATCTGGGTTGGCCCAAAGTTTTAGGTCGAGTATTGCTTGTTAGCTGTTTCAGTGTTTGTATAAGATGTATTTTATTGTTTGAAATACCTTATCTTATTGCAAGTGTTGCACTAAGTGCACTGGTCATTTCTTTTATTAAAGTTAAGTCATACGTTTAATTGCTGCTGCACGTACATATGGTTGTGCAAACAAATCCTGCGGATTCTTCTTTGTCGGTTTCCGGCAGCTTTTTCTTCCAGTCGGCAAACTAGATATCAAAACTAGAAATCAAACATTAATAGTTTTAACGATTCCAGGAAACCTGAATCTT
Organism: Girardinichthys multiradiatus; assembly: GCF_021462225.1. Taxonomy (NCBI): domain Eukaryota; kingdom Metazoa; phylum Chordata; class Actinopteri; order Cyprinodontiformes; family Goodeidae; genus Girardinichthys; species Girardinichthys multiradiatus. The sequence continues at coordinate 22,899,379 of NC_061799.1, forward strand.
AGTCCAAGTTCCAATCAAATTTTGAGACTCAATGCCCAACCCTAGTTACAAGGGTGCTGGTGATTATCTCCAGCAGTCACTGGGCAAGAGACGGAGTATACCCTGGACAGGTCTTCAGTCCATCACAGTGAATGACAGAACCATTTGTTAGGACATACATTTTGGATTCTATATGATTCTTATCATAGTTAGGCCTGGATATAGCTACACGAACAAATCAGTTTTGCATTAAATAATTTACAAGCTCAAAAGCTGCTGCTTGCAAAAGATATAGAAATTAATTGTTGGGAACATAAGAAATATGTGTAGTTTCTTAGAGACTCAACAACATTGGAGTCTGTAGGAGATCATGCTCCTGTCTCTTTAGACACTGTTTTCACTTTCACTGTACAGTGAAGATATGAGGCTATGAAGCTGCACTTGATAAAAATGCCGCCTGTTACTCTGAGCTCTGTGGTCAATGACTCAGCCGAACATGCCACCTATAATGGCTAAGTTATTGGGACCAAGGCCATAGTTTGTGTTGTATAGCCGCAGATGCCACACAGCCACCGAGGTAGAACATATGTGGTAACAGGATCCGTTATGCACTACAACTGAGCGACAAATACGTTCTTGAAACACCTATAAAAAAGTCAGTGAAGGCTAACACCTAAAACAAAGATCAATACATGTTTACTATGTTTTTCGAGTCTGATGGGGAAAAAAAAAGAGTATCCTGCATAAGAATAAGTGTGCACAATTAAATATATTTTTTATTCATGATGTTGCAAACTTGGAACATTGTAAATTTTACTTTAATCTTACTGTGATGTCAATGGGTTATTCAGATTTGCACAGAAATATACTTTATATCAGCCAAATGAATACATTTTTGTATTTCCAGAGTGTTTGTTGTTTTATTCAAGAAAACTAGAGTAAACATGTAGCCTAATGCTGTCATATTGTGGTGTTGTGAAAGTGCACATTCTATGTGTTTTTTGTAAGTGAGCAAGCCACTGAAGATAAAAAAACATCTTAAAGAGCTGCATTTACAAACACTGACTAAAAAGAGCTATTATAAATTTCCCTTCCTGTTTAGATCGCTGTCAGCCAGTGTCATATCAATGAACTGAAAGTAACAGCAGGAGAGGACAGAAGAGACAAGAAGGGAATATAAAGTTAGACAGTGGCAAAGTGCCTTTCTTGTTGTGGGTGGGTCATCAAAACGTTTTCGAGCTCCAGACTGCACACTGACAGAAAACCGACCTTGACTGAGCCACATCCACACAGGAACAATCCTTAATGATGATTGCTTTTACATTTCCCTCTGCTTCCCCTTTTACGATGCCTCTGTGACTCTTTTGTTTTATTTTCTGTCATCCACTCTTTGTTGTCTGCCTTTTTTCACTTGAGTTCCTCGGCAGAACTTACCAACCCATACATACTTATGGACACCAGATGCTTACCCCTCACCTTCTGTACGTCTCCAGTGATTCTCAGAAATGATCGCTTTATGTTACTTCCTCTGCACCTCTTGAGGTGAAGTTCAATGAAATGAACATGATGGTGACTGGATGAGTTGTGTGGCACTGAGGTTCCCCTGAGGAGCTTCAATGGGTCTTTCTTTTTCTTACTCCACATATCCTGTGGAATAATGGTAAATTTATCTATCTAAAACCAACTCTTGGTAAGTGTTTAAGGCTGGACAGGCAAAAAAAAAAATGTTTTATTTTGTACTTAATGAACCATACCCAATTAAAAGGAGTCAGCAGTCGGAGTCATTTTTTATCCCCTCAACCCAATATTTTTATATCTGAATCACTACAGCTGTGAGCATTTTTGTATGTTTGTCTGAATTTCAAGTTCCCTTAAGACAGTTTTGCAGAAACAAAGGTTTCGTCAACAAGAGCCTCTCCATCAAGTTCTCTGTTGACATTTTTGCTCTTAAGCATTTTCCTTCTACAAAGGAGGTCAATTGTAGCAGGACTGGCAAAATATGTCCTCTTATCCCTGTCAGGATCTGTCTCTGAGGTCTTTGTGTTGTTTACTTTTTGCTTACCCAGGTTCTTTTCTGTTCAGGTTTATCTAGATTCCTTCTGGTTAGTTTTGTTGCTTTCTGGGTTCCTGTGTTAGACGTGTTCAGTTATATTTCCTTATAGATCTTGTTTTCCCTTGGTGTTATCTCCTAGTCTAGTTTCTTTGATTGTTTCTGTTCTGTTCCTCATGTCTTGGTTTTTTCCCCTCTGCTAATTAGGTTCATTAACACTCCCTGCAGGTCTGTTCCACACCTGATAATCATTACTTCTGATTAGCCTGTCTCTCTGTTCATTGGTTCATACTCCACTTCCCTCTTTTTATAAGCTCTTTGGTTTGCATTATTCGCCACTGGTTTGTCCGTTATCACCCTTATTGTGTGTCCTTGCCTGGTTCCAGTTCTGTATCTGTCCTGTGTGCTCCTTGCCCTGTTCCTGCCATGTATTCTGGTCTAAGCCTGTTTGTAAGTTCCGATCAATAAATCTACAAGTTTTTTCACTTACCTTGTTCCTCCCAAGATCTTTCCTGCACTTTGGTTCTACATCAACACCCAGCACGACAATCCCTACACCTAAAGAATTATTCATATTCCTTGATGTCTACTTGTCCATAACCAAGACTTCCTTGGTTATACCTGGCTGGACATATTTATACCTTGGGGTTTAATCATATATTTAAAAGTTGAGCTATGCATCCCATTGCCCTCTTATAAAACCACTTATAAGGGATGTAGTGGTAAAATATTAGCACTGTTCTTAACATCAGTTTCATTAAATGAAAAGTCTTAGATCCATAGTATAGATGCTGATCCCACCTCTTCCTTTTTCATAATGTTTGATAGTTTGACATGTTTTTTATATGCTGATTGATTTAGTTTAGGAGAAATCCATCTAATAGACAATTCAATAGATAAAACAAGAATGCATGCTGCTGTGAAAATGCTAAGTTTATGTGATGTAAGAAAATGAGACCAAGAGAAACAACCACAACAACCTGGTGCATTTGCTTTGCTGGTTGTAGGTTTTTGCTTCTGTCTATCTTTTGTGATTGCAGCATTTTTCTGTAGCATTTGTTTTTTGTGTTTTGAGGTTTGCATCATTTGTGCTTGCAGCGCATTTAGCCATTTGCTGTGCGTTTGCACTTGTTGGACACTCTATGTTTTATATCCACTTTATATGTTATTTAATAATTATTTGACCACTTTGGAACAATCATAAACATACAGAGTGACTTACACTGTCCCAGTGCTCTGCTGCACTGTACATTTTACACCTTTCATCCCAATACATATGAATACAGTGCATCATTAGTGGCACTCATGGTTCATAGATGTGACAGGAGATAATTTTTCTTAAGGTCTGCTATTTATGCACATTTAGAGGCTCGTTAAACACATTTTTACATAAGCCATCGTACATGACCAAATAAGAAAACATTGTCATACTTCTTTTCATATCCAGCAAAAATAATCTGTATTCTAACTTTTATGTTTAAATTCTACATTTACGTTGTCATTTTGTTTTGTACTTTTACCTGTTCAGATATCGATGCACCAACAAAACTTGTCACAACTAAAGTAACTGAAGACACAGCTACTGTCTCCTGGAATAAAGTCCACGCGGAAATCGAAGGCTACATGTTGCGCTACACATCTGCTGAAGGCTCTAGCTCAGACATCTTTGTAGGTCGTGACAGCACCTCCTACAGGCTGGTTGGTTTGAGGCCTGGGGTCCTCCACACAGTCTACATCTGGGCCTTCAGTGGAGACAAAGTCAGCGGAAAGAGTTCAACAGAAGCTGAAACAGGTAAACCTTGAGTTAGATCCACAAGCCCCTTTTACAAGTTTCTCAGTTTTTATGAGACTCATTACCCTGTTATTTGTAAGCTAACATTTAGCTTAATGCTGCTCATCTAAGGTCCTCGACAAAGGTAAGACACAAAACATCAACTTCTGACTGAGTATTCTGGGTAACTGCAGTGTTCAAACAAACTCCATTATTTTCACACTGTCAGCAAAACTCAGAATGATTTTAACAAAGCTTAAATATATTCAGATTTATTGTACAGCCTGTGAAGAGAAGGAAAGATGATCGAAGAGAAGTTGCTTCCCACAAATATTATGCAAAATGCATTTACATTCTCTTTTGATATTTTCTTTGCTGGATATTTTTTTTGCAAGTATACATATTTGGTGGTCATAAAAAGTAAAATATATTAATGTTGATATTTTACATCAATCACATTAATCTCCTCTATCCTTATTGACAAAGGAAGGCTCAAATTCTGTCTTGCAAAGGGCATTTGTTATATTTAGGATGTATTCCTTATTTGAAAGCAATTCCCTCGGCCTTCCGCTGAATATCTGTAAGAAGTTGGAGAAGAGGCTTTGTCACAAAGCCATGCATTAGGCATTTCTGGTCTTTCGTGTTCTCCTGTCTCCTGACCCTACTGTTCTTGGTGTTAGCAGCTGTTTCTATCTACTTGCGTTTATGTTTCAGGAGACAGTCAACAGGACATTGAGTACTGACCCGCCGTTATCCAAGTAGATAAAAAAATCCAGCAGCACAACAGGATCAAAATTATTCAGGGTATTTACATTCTGACAAAAAAGGGATAGGTACAGCATCCTTTTTTGAGTCAGCACATATTTTTTGGAAGTAAGATGTTAATTTCACAATTTCAAATGTGTTTGCAAATTTTATTAGGTTGCATTTCAACATTTTTGTAATTTATTCCTTTTTTATTCCTTTTTTGTGTTTTCTTTTTTAATAAGTGTTACAAATATCTTAACTCAAATAACTTCACTTAAACCCTGAAAAGCAGCAACATGGAAACTTAGATCAAAGTATGACAGGGTTCCATGTGAAAGGGGAATTGTTTTATCTTTTTAACAAGATACAACTGTGAGCTTTGAGCAGTTTAACAATACAGTTTTCCAGTGTTCCATAGTCAAATCTCCAGAAGTAGAAATCTAAACTCCTTTTTAAAAGCAAGTGATTAGGAAAATACATGATGAAAATAGAGTTCGGGCGAGTGCAAACTTCTTATTTGAATAGTTTGATATTTTCATTTAAACTTTATTGTGTTGCAACAAGGTGATCACACAACATGTATTAATCTCTGAGTATCAAAATGTACTTTACTGTTCTGTTATATAAGATCATTTTCATTCTATCACTTGATTATTTTTCAAGTGATTTTCAAATACAATCTTGCTACAGAATGAGATGTTTCACGTCATGCCAGTTGTTGTTGAAACAGAATGACTGATATAAATCTATCTATCTAAACATAAGCCAGTTGATTCAGATTGTTATGAACAATATCAGTTTTTTTTAACTCTCTTCTTAATCTATTCAGGCCTAATCTTTTAAAAATACTTAAATATTTTTGGAAAACAGAAAAATGCTTTCAATGTCTATTGTATGTCTGACCCTTGCAAACAAATACCCATATGAGATAGATTTGAGAAGTTAAAGCTTTGACATTATTAGTAAATTGTTAAAATCTGGCTGATGTTTATCATCTTTTAGTCAATACATTTCCTCACAGCAACTGTGTGACTTAAGAAGTAAAATTGCATGTGGAATAGGCCTGAATGGAGATAAAAGGTGTTCTTTAGTATTTGCATGCTTTTTGATTAACATAGTATGCTACTACTGACATATCAGATTGATGTGATGTCAGAGGTGTATTTAATCTTTTGTTTTCTTAGAAACAGTCCAATTAGGCCACTTTCAAGGAAGCACAATAAACCAACAGCTGATGAGAAATACCAAAGTGAATTGTTTGATCCAAGTTTGACATCACCACTATTTTTAACCTGAATTGCTCTGGATGTTTCTCCTCCTAATACAGTGTAGAGAATAATTATCTGGTACACTGCCCATTTTGCAATTTTTCCCACTTGCAAAGCATGTAGAAATCTTACATTTTTATCATAGGTATGATAATCAACTGTGATTGACGGAATCTAAAACAATAATCCAATTGTGTGATTTTTAAGTAATTAATTAGCATTTTATTGCATGACATATTTGATACATCAGAAAAACAAAACTTGATATTTGGTACAGAACCTTTGTTTGCAATTACAGATATCAGATGCTTCTGTAGTTCTCGACGAGGTTTGCACACATTCCAGCAGGGATTTTGGACCACTCCTCCATACAGATCTTCTCCAGATCCTTCAGGTTTCGGGGCTGTTGGCTAGGCAATACGGACTTTCAGCTCCGTCCAAATATTTTCGACTGGGTTTAGGTCTGGAGGCTGGCTAGGCCACTCCAGAACCTCCAGATGCTTCTTACGGAGCCATTCCTTAGTTGCCCTGGCTCTATGCTTTGGGTCGTTGTCATGCTGGAAGACCCAGTCACCATCATAGCCATCTTCATAGCCCTTTATTGTTGGTAAGGGCATTGAAGGTTGAGGTTGTTGGCTAATATCTCCTGATACATGGCTCCATCCATCCTCCCTTCAATACGGTGCAGTCGTCCTGTCCCCTTTGCAGAAAATCATCCCCAAAGAATGATATTTCCAGCTCCATGTGTCACGGTAGGGATGGTGTTCTTGGGGTTGGACTTATCCTTCTTCTTTTTCCAAACACGGTGAGTGAAGTTTTAACCAAAAAGCTCTATTTTTGTCTTATCAAACCGCATGCCATTCTCCCATTCCTCCTATGGATCATTCAGATAGTCATTGGTAAACTTCAGGCGTGCCTGGACATGCACTGGCTTTAGCAGGGGGACCTTGCAAGAAGAACTAACAGGCCTGTGAGAGCCGTGATTCTTACTGGTTGTTAGATGATCAAATATTTATTATATGCGATAAAATGCAAATTAATTATTTAAAAATCACACAATGTGGTTTTCTGGTTTTAGATTCCGTCACTCACAGTTGAAGAGTACCTATGATAAAACTTAGACTTCTGCATGCTTTGCAAGTGGGAAAACCTGCAAAATCTGCAGTGCATTAAATACTTGTTTTTCCCACTGTACATTGCTGATCTACATCAGAGGTGTGTAGTTTGTATTACTCTGTATCCTTTTTAACAGTTGAAGTTATGTCTACTGAATGTAGCTTCCTGTGGATGCTCCAACTAACCTCTCGGTAGAAGATGAGACAGACTCCAGCTTCAGAGTTTACTGGGATCCCACCCAGTAAACTCAAATCGATGGCTACATTGTCTCCTATAGCTCCTCTGATGGGTTGAGAGAGGAAATCCCAGTTGGATCTGACACTTCTTATGTGCTCACTGACCTTAGGCCAGGGGTCGTCTACCCTGTCTATGTCTGGGTTGTCAGTGGAAGCAAAGCCAGCAGGAAGATCTCTACGCAAGCTGAGACAGGTTTTAGATCTGCAACTATCTCAACACCACAGCACTTAATCATTTTAAGGGCTTGTGCCTAATTTGTAAAACTTGGAAAGCTTTATTGTGTTAAACACAATATAAATTTGTTAAACATAATAAAAGAAAACAATAAAAGTGAGCCATAAGACATAAGACCCAAGCTAGGTAAAAAAAGAGAGTTGGATTGACATATTTTGTCAGTTTGCACTAGATGTCACCCATCTATTTCCCTGTAGTTTGCTTTGTAGAACTATATGTTAATATCCACTACTAACATCTTTCTTTAGAACTGGATGATCCAGTTAACCTCATAGCTCAAGATGAAACTGAATCCAGCTTCAGCCTTTCCTCACTTTTGGGTCTGAAAACACCTCTTATCTTTTTGATTGGTTTAAGGTCTGCAGTCCTCTACACCAAAGGTTCCCAAACTTTTCAGCCTGTGACCCCCAAAATAACAGTGCCAGAGACTGGCGACCCCCTAAAAACACATTAAGGTTTTACACTCTATACTTATTTATAAAATATAGATATTATAATATAGAAATAATTATATTTATTTTTTAATGACATTTGATTATTTGACTATATCATATATTATTTCATTATTTAATTGGACATTTTATGTCACAATTGTTTTCAAGGGACATTCACATTTATTTATTTCATATTTATTTGTTTAAATCGTTTTGTCCCTTTTGCCCCTCCATACCCTCAGCAGTCACATCACGATAAATCCTAAAATCATCTGGCCACCCCCTAATTGGTGTCTCGCGACCCACCAGGGGGTCCTGACCCCCACTTTGGGGCCCCCTGGTCTACACTATCTACATCAGAGTTGTTAAAGAAGACAAAACCACTGGCCAGGAAAATCTCAACACAAGCCGAGACAAGTTTCAGGTCTGCAGCTATTTGTTCAGAACCACATCACTTAGAACCTGATTTACTAAAGGTTTGCGTGTATAAAAACATGTGCACATTTGATAGCATGCACAAAGCTGATCTGCTAATCAGGTGAAAAAAGGATTGTGTCTGTCAACTGAGCAAAAGAGTGTGCACAATCCATTTAGCATGTTCGCCTTCATGACTATGCAGAATATATGCTGATCATCAAAACGTGCAAAATAATGGAAGGATGTAATGCAAATGTAATTGGTTACCACCTGCAATGCAATTTATCAAGTCTGAAATGGATTGCAGGTGCAGTTTCTACATCTATTTTAAGTGCGATTGAAAGACAGCTGAAAACAGGCACGCAAAAATCTCTACAGTTATTGTGGAGAGAAGGAGGCATAGGTACAAAGAGATGATGGAGAGTGAGAACCTTCTATGCGCATGTCAGCATATTTTGACTGTCAGAAATAAAATAGTAGAGGTATCGTCTATCTAGCAATTCCAATTTGGAGCTGCAGCAATATAATTACAGCGCACCATCACTTCATGGGACAACACCATTACGTCTGGATGCACTGGAGGAATGCTTCTATATAGCCCAGAAAAGGTGGCACAGTTTATAGTTGTCTGTTGCATGTTTGCAGCGGGACTGCAGACATTCTTTATGCAATTAAACCAAAACATTACTAATTAACTGAACAAATATGAACATCAACAGCCACCAGAGACCAGGAAAAGGGACACTGAAGGAAAAAAAAAAAAAAAAAACTTCTCCTTGGCGCTTGTGAAAGTGCACACTCCTTTCTCGTGCACAAGAGAGATTTTTAATTATTTTTCTCCCTCGTCGTCCCTTTACAGGCTCTGTACAAATCACATTTATGTTGAATTAAATAAACATGTTATTATGGACCTACCTTGTTTTGCATTGGGTCAAGCAAGTTATATCCTTCGATTCCAACTTCGATTTCCATCTGCTTTTCACAGAACTAAAGCCGACAGCTTCACGAGCCAGGGTGGAAGAAGCTGACAAATTCAGCTTTTCCAAGATTTGTGATTGATATTTAATCTATTAAATTCAACTTTTGTTATTTTCATCCATTTCATCTTTATTATTTTCAAATGTTTTTAAAAAGTGCATAATATTATTACTCCCAAACTCTAAATGATGACAGCCAGTAGTACCTCCTAAATTATCATTTAAAAATGGGCTGTCTACACCAGTTTTGCACCTGGTATAATTTGCCCAAGCAATCTTAGTTGATCACCCGCAACATGCAATTTAGCACTGCCAATTTGGGATTTTAGTAAAACAGGCACCTAATCATCTTAATGGCTTATGCTTAATTTTTTTTAAATTTAGAAGCCTTTTTTATGTTTAACATGGTAAAACTCAGAGAAAAAAAGAATAGATTGATTACTGATTCATGTATTTTCAAAAGTATTGTTGACCTGTTGTATTGAGACTGTTTATATGGTTTTATTTTGGAACCCATGTTTTTCCTGTAGTTTGCACAATAGATCTGTATGTTAATATCCACCACTTACATCTTCCTCTAGAAATGGACGCTCCAGCTAATCTTATAGCCAGAGACGAAACGGAGTCCAGCTTCAGCCTCTCTTGGGATCCAGTCCAAGCAGAAATAGATGGCTATATTCTAACCTACACCGTCCCTGATGGCTCTAGTAAAGAGATCATCGTGGGCCCGGATAGGACCTCTTATATGCTGACTGGTTTGCAGCCCGCAGTCCTCTACACTGTCTACATGAAAGCCGTGAGGGGGGACAAAACCAGCAGGACAATCTCAACACAAGCTGAAACAGGTGTCACATATCAGATTTTGGTAAACCTTTTTTCCAGTTGATCATATCCATGTTTGAAGTGGCCTTTAATAACAGTTCTTTTAACCAGACAACCATGTGGTTTCTTTGTAAACTCCAGAGAGAAAGTTGCCACCATCAAATGTGTCACTGACCAAACCATGTATGACGTCCATTAAGTATCTCCATCTTTTTCCCAACCTCTGGTCATGAAGAGGAACACAGCCTGAAAACATAGTCCCCATACCCATAGCTTGGGTCAAACTGTACAGCTGTCTCCTCATTGGGATAACATCTGCACATGTTATTCACTCATCTACAACTTGTGTTTCATATCACTTTTACTTGATGCCTTGCCAAAATATTCACACCCCTTGAAGGTTTCCATTTTGGTTGTATGTGATTAGCCCCTTCACTCTGGTACAACTACATACAAAAAAACTTCAAGTACTTCAAATTATCTTGGGTCAATCAGAAAATATATACCACCTGTAAAAAACTGTATAGAATAAACTGTATAGAATAAATGTTTGCTGCAGTTGTAAGCTACAAGTTTGTTGGAGTATGTCTGTAGCATCTCTGCACATCTAGAGATCAAAATTGTTTCCCATTTTTTTTCTACAAAATTGCCCAACCTTAATCAGATTGCGCAACCAGTTTCTCAGAACATCTCATTTCAAGTCTTGCCACAGATTCTCATTTGTGTTTAGGTCTGGACTTTGTCATAGTGATTCTAACATCAATATGCCCCAGTCTTTTTCTCTGGGACATACCTCTGTGTTCCTATACGCGAGTTGCTTAGACCTTGAGGACAAGCAATCGCTTTTATTAATCCTATTTTTAGCTCAGCTGAACAGCCAGATTTCACTCAGCGGTATACAGTCTCTCCACAGCCTCTTAGGGGGAAATCATGTACTGATTTATACACGGTTTACTCAAGAGAGGAGAATAAAATAACTAAGAATAAGAAAAGAATAAAATGAATCCTCACATAATATCAAATAGGTTTTTATTATTTGTATCCTTCTCACTGAGAGATACAGTATTTACATTGGGAAAAGAGCTGATCTTTCTTGCTGTATTTATTCTTCTTCTATTTCTTCCTGACCCATGTTCTTTATCTGCTGTGTATTTGGCACCACCCTCTGTTTGGGAGTATTATTGTCAAAAATTTGCACTACTGGCAGACGTCTATAGGAACCCTTGCCAGACCCTAGTGGGTGGCTACAGATGCTCAAATTATGTCACACTGGGAGGTATGAATTAGGCTTAACAGCTGTAATTCCAGGATTAGTCCATATTGAACTTTATCTTCCCATAATTTCTGACCAGCTTCCCTGTTATTAGAGGAAAAGCATCCCCATAATATGATGCTGTCTCCATTATGTTTCACCATGGAGATGGCGTGTTGAGGGTGATTCTCAGTGTTAATTTTTAGTCAGATTTACCTGTTTGCCAGAAAATTCAGTTTTGATCTTATGTGACCAGGGTTCCTTCCTTCATTCTTTGCTGTTTCCCCCATATAAGTTATAACAAAATGCAAAAGCTGCTGCTTTTCTTTCAACACTTCCGATTTTCTTGTCACTCTCGAATGCCAATAAAGGCCATATTTGTGTCTTCATAACTAATAGTTGTTTGGTCAACAGATTTTTTTTCTATCTTAGCTGTGGATCTCTGCAGCTCCTCCAAAGTTATCATGGGCGTATTTGCTTTGATTACTGCTCTCGTTGCCTGGTTTGGGTAAAATTAATGTCTCAGTAGGTCTTGTAGCTGTGTCAGATGCTTTCCATTTTACAGATGATGGAGCAATATCCCACATTTGAATTAAAAGCCATGCTTTTCATATTTTTATTTGTTTCTTTTTGTTTGGAGTTGCGATTTAACAAAATATGAAAAATTCAAGGGGTCTGAACAATTTTGGAAGGCACTGTGCATTTCTTTTCTTGATGAATAACTTAATCTCTCCTTCATCTGATCAATGCAGGATCAGAGGGGCAATCAGCATGTCCTGAGATAGATGTGATTTCTTTAAAGCCTATTGTGATTAGACTGTAAGGAAGCTCTTAGAATCATTATTTTCCAATGTCTAAAACACTTTTATTTGGTACGGTCATCAAGAAACCACTCCATTTTTAGCATCCTCACATCAGTGAGCCCTTTGTTCTTGTTGGATACTTTTATCTCTGAATCTTTTATTCAAAGGATGCTCATCTCAGCCATCATACCCATCAAAGTCAGTTTCATCAGTTTACTCATTAATCTACAACTCGTGTGTACTATCACTTTTAATTAAATTTCCAGTGGTACCTTTCATCTTATTGGAGCAGGGTAAGATAGATTTTAAAAAAGGAGAATGGTAGAACTTGGCTCTCAATTTTACTGCTGTTCTCGCCAATCTTGAACAGCAGCAACGTTTTAGCTTCAGTGATTTGAAACATTCAACATATTGAGCACTTTTGGACTGGATTTTTTATCTTAAAAGAAATGAAGATTAAAAAGGATTTCTATGAGTAATTTTTTTTTTTTTCCGTTGCTATATTAATCCTTGTCTTAGCAATGACCAATTTTTCCTTTTAGATTCTTCCTGACTGGACATTGTGAAAGCTCTAGACAGTATTATACTGCGTTTATTTATTCTACACATCACAGCCAAATGCCACACATTTTATTTTTGTTGTTACAGTTGTTACAGTCATTTGGTACAGTCACTTCTTTACTGTGCTCCACTTTCCCAAAATCAGTTCAATTGTCTGAATGTCACGATTCCTGTCTGAGCTGCCAGATCCAGTCCATGCAGTCTACACTCTTGTCAGTTTCGGCTACAACCATCTCTGTTTTAAGTGTTGGAGGGTCTTTAAAAACTACTTTTCAAGGAAGAGAGCCTATCTTTAGTGTGCTATCAGAGATACAAAAAAACAATGGATTTGGTCTACGATCTAGTAAGGACAGCAAGACAGAGACCCATTTGATGACCCCCTGTTCATGTTAATAACAAAACAACCTGATTCCAAATGGTCGTATATGTAGTCATTCTGTATGTTCAAATGTGTTTAAGTAGTCCAACAATTCTCAGAATTGTAGTGCTTGTAGTTATATAGAGAACTAATAATTAATAATGTAGTTTGCATGAGTAGTGCATTAACTTTTACCAACATCTTCTTCTAGAACTGGATGCTCCTGCTAACCTCTTAGCTCGAGATGAAACAGAGTCCGGCTTCACTGTGTCATGGGAGCCTGTCCAAGCAGACATTGATGGCTACATGTTAACCTATAGCTCCTCTGAGGGCTCCGGTGAAGAAATCCCCATTGGGTCCACGATGACCACTCACTCGTTGACAAGCCTAAGGCCTGGAGTTCTCTACACTGTCTACGTCTGGGCCATCAAGGGGGAAAAAGTGACCCAGAAGATTTCAACAGTAGCTGAGACAGGTTGATATAATATAATAAGCACTTTCTTTAATTAATTATAAAATTGTCACATTTCTTCAAATGGCCAACCAAAGGGGTGCCATATGTCAAATGAAAATTCTACCTTAAAACCTGTTGTTTAATTTGGATACCAGGAGTTTTACCAGGCATTTGAAAGCTGCCCTTGGTTCATAATTTTGCAAAAAATCTGCTTTTAGCACAGTTTCCCAGCTGTTGTTACAAACTGAGCTTTAAACAGATGATTTTTCTGTTTCTTTTAATAAAACAGGTCTTAGTTTGGGATTTTTAAAAAGTAATTTCCAACTGGTCAAGGTGGAGAACATGTGGCACTAATTCTGAGGTTATAAAGGCTCCATAGAGAGTAAAGCAGCTAATTTTGTTGGAAAATGTTTTACATGGAGAGGCAGAAAAGGCACAACCTGACAGATAGAGATTGTATAAATTACTTTCAATCTATTAAAATTATAAAAAAAATTACATAATTTAATTTTGGCTAATAGTGAATACGGTTGAAAACAGATTTTAACACTGAAAAAAAAAAACAAATGAACATAATTTCTTTCTAGCTCTCTTAAATAAAACAGACCAAACTCTTTTAGGTCAGTTTGGATTACCAAAACAATTTCTGTTTGCTGAATGCCAGAATACTGAGAGGAAGATTTTTTAGATACTTTTAGAAAAGCTCCTTCAATATTAGAAAGTTTCTTAGTATTTGGTGTAATTGCCTATTGAACTGTTTCACTTGGGTCAACCGTTTTGCGTATCCTAACACAAGCTTCTCACTAGGGATGGGTACCTTTCATATGTGTACCGATATGTTTCTGGTACCTGGGAATGGATACCAGTACTCAAAGGTACCAGTTTTCGGTACTTTTGTGTGGTTTTATGTGGTAATAAATGTTCATTCATTTAATAATAAAATCTAAAATATTTTCAGATTAACATCTTTATGTCTCAATATATACATTTTAATCAATATAATAAAACAACATCCAGCTGTTTATATTGTAACCTCTGAGTTGTTTCAAACATTTCTTCTCCCATGCTGCTGGCTGCAGACGAGTCGATTAAGTGCTAATGGTATTGAATGCAGGAGTTGTAGCCGTAAATCTGAGGCTAATGAAAATTGTGAACTCTTCAGCCTTGAGAAAAATCTTTTGCTTAACCAGGTGCTTCATCAAGTATTCCTGCCACTGGCCTTGCACTTTGTGTCACAAATATTGCAGCGAGCGTAATCCGCATAGCGTTTTGAAAAGTGGAGCCATCTCTTCGAATGCTTTCTATCAGCCATGCTGGCTTTGTTGACTGTAGCGGCTACTGGCGTCATTACGCTCTTGTGCGTGCAATGCTGTGTTCATGTCCGGCATAAAAAATCGCCCACTCTTCCACTCCCTCAGTGTCACAATGATGCGTTTCGTTACCAAAACATGGTACCGTTTGATTTTATGTGAATAGGTACTCTGTAGTACCGAAGGAATTTGGGCGGTACCTATAAAAGTACAGAATTCGGTACCCATCCCTACTTCTCACAGTACGTTTGACCTATTCTTTCTGGCAAAATTGGAGTAACTAAGTCAGGTGTGTAGGCTGCCTTGTTCATACACATGTTTTCACCTCTGACCACAAATGTTCTATGTTATTTGACATCAGGGTGTTGTTTAGCTACTCTAAAATATTGACTTTGTTGTTCCAGTCCACTTTGTAACACATTTGGCTGTATGCATAGAGTCATTGTCTGTTCAGAAGAGACAAGCTTACACTTCCTGGCTGGTGTCTTAAGATTGCTTCAATATTACTACACGATATTCTTTCCTCATGATGCCATTTTGTGAAGTGCACCAGTCCCTCTTACATCAAATCACTTACACAGCTTGATGCTTGTACCCTGTCATTTACTGTTTGATAGTGTTCTCAAACTTGCAAGCTACCCTATTTTTTTGTCCATATATAATGATGGTCATTATGACCAAACACTTCAGTTTAGTTTAATCAAACCAAGGGACATGAAGGTCTTTGTCAGTGAGTTTGCAATGATGTTTGCAAACTGTAATTTGACTTATGTTAATTTTGGCATTATGGCTTCTTCCTCACTGAGTGGCCTTTCTGCCCATGTCAGTGCAGGACTGTTTTCCCTGTGAATAATGACACTCTCTTACCAGGCCCTCTCTGCAGTTTTTGCTTTTACTCTGGGGCTGATAGACAGAATCGCACCAAAGCACCTTCATCCTTGGGACACAAAACCTGTCTCCTTCCTGAATGGTATTATCACTGGACATTTATATTTAGTTTTATTTTCCATTGTTTTCATACGTTAATTATCCAGAAAAGACCCATTGATATTTAAAATCCCAATTTAGAAGGGTGTCCTAGCGAAAATGATAGCATCAAGTGCAACATGTGCATAAAAAGTTTACATTTTATTAAACATCAAACTAAATTATAACCAAACAAAAATTAAATGACATGTCTAACAAAATTTAACCAATCTGTATTATGTTGCCTAACATTGTAAAGACATTAGCGTGCCACCTTCAGGTAGCTTGAAATTGTACACAAGGATGAATCAGACAGTCCACAATTCTCTAACAGATATCTTGCCTCGTTTATTTCATATTTTTTTGTCATGATGTGACACAAGGAGGCAGTGTGTTTGTGGCGTTTTCCTAAATCGCATCTGCAGATGTGCCTCTACAAAACTAAAATGTTTTGTATTAACTTGTCAGAGGTTTACAAAACTATGGCAGCATCATCTAATAGTCCTGACTGACCTAACAGTCTCATTCTTCTCAGACCTTGAGATAAAACATTTTGTGTCTTCTTGTACAGTGGATGTAAACATCTGATTTCAACTGTACGTGTTCTTCAAATGGATAACAGACTTGTCAATACTTTGAGCTCTTCTGGAGATGTCTATTGACAAGAGGGCAACTGATTATTTTTAGGTGCTACAAACATATAGTGAACTGCTAAATTCCTAAACAAAAATTAACAAAGATTCCTTTCTAGCCAGAAATAATTCCCACAGACGAGGCCAAGTCACTGGTGACGTTTCATAATTTAGTGTAAAAAGAGGCAGCACATGTGAGCAGCTTGCAACAGGGCTGCCTTTGTGTTCGCCAGACGATCTGTAAAATCTCTGGGGAGCTCTAAGTGAAAGCTAGATCTTTTTCAATTAGGCAGTAAATGGCAGCATTTTAAATGATAAAACTTTCATCATAAATTATCAGGTTCCATCAGTGGCTTTAGACCAGCGTGGTGCTCGCTTCAAACACAAAAGTTATTGCATCAAAAATCATCTGGGTTACATCAAGGCATGTGGTATTACATTTATTTTACTGAGTAACAGCACCATTAAAATGTCAGCACTCTTTCAAACTTTATTTTAAGTTCCGTGTGTGATATCAATAATGCTCAGTTTGCCACTTTCTTGCTTTGTCCTTCCACAAAACTATTTTTATTATTTTTTTCGCAGAAGTTAACTTGAACTTTGAATGCTTTTGAAGTAAAAAAGCTGAATTGTTTATGAAGGTTTTGTTTCTTATGGCGTTGCTTTCTTTAATATTTTGATCCATGGGAGGTTAAAGCCCCAGCTGCTTTAGCTCGCCTCGTTGTATCAAACAAAATATTGCAGCATGTGTTTCACATAACATTTTCAAAGCATTTTAATAAGAGCGAGCAAAGCTGCAAGCTTATCTTCAAACCGTAACTGAGCAGGCAGATGCCAGACATATCTGAGGCACTTCATATAGAGAAAGACTTGAGCGCTACACAAAAGCTACTTAGGCGTATGAAGGGATTAATAGTAGTATATCAGAAAGGACTGTACTCCAAAAGGAAAAGACAATAACAATTTAAAACAATGGAAATGACCAAAAGTTAAACTTCCTTCTTGGGAATTCTTGTATTTTTCTCTCTATAGCAAATTCACTTGAATAAACACAGCTGTAATTCATCCTGATATGCATGCATACTTATAGAAATCGACTCCCCCAAGGACCTGAAGGCTTCAGATGTGACGCTGGATTCAGCTTCTTTGACTTGGGTCCCTCCTCTGGCCGACGTTGATGGTTATATCCTTACCTACAGAGACGAAGATGGAAACTTGCAGGTACTGAACTCTGAGGTTTACTTCACATTGTCTCAACTAAGTAGATAAACAGTACATGTCCTTACAAGTGTCCTATAAGTGTAGATCATTTTCCTTGCAGGTGCAGGTGTGTCTCAATAAATTAGAAGGTCATTGAAAGGTTTGTTTCTTTCAGTAATTCAATTGTAAATTATTTAGATTTATTAAACACAGAGTAATATATTGTTTGTGTTTTTTTATTTTTTTATTTTGAGGAGTATGACATAGTTAAAAAAAAGTTCAAATTCACCTTCTCAGAAAATATGAATATTACATGACAACAATAAAGAAAGCCTATTGAAATGTTTGACTATGTACAGGTCCTTCTCAAAATATTAGCATATTGTGATAAAGTTCATTATTTTCCATAATGTCATGATGAAAATTTAACATTCATATATTTTAGATTCATTGCACACTAACTGAAATATTTCAGGTCTTTTATTGTCTTAATACGGATGATTTTGGCATACAGCTCATGAAAACCCAAAATTCCTATTTCACAAAATTAGCATATTTCGTCCGACCAATAAAAGAAAAGTGTTTTTTTTTATACAAAAAACGTCAACCTTCAAATAATCATGTACAGTTATGCACTCAATACTTGGTCGGGAATCCTTTTGCAGAAATGACTGCTTCAATGTGGCGTGGCATGGAGGCAATCAGCCTGTGGCACTGCTGAGGTCTTATGGAGGCCCAGGATGCTTCGAAAGCGGCCTTTAGCTCATCCAGAGTGTTGGGTCTTGAGTCTCTCAACGTTCTCTTCACAATATCCCACAGATTCTCTATGGGGTTCAGGTCAGGAGAATTGGCAGGCCAATTGAGCGCAGTGATACCATGGTCAGCAAACCATTTACCAGTGGTTTTGGCACTGTGAGCAGGTGCCAGGTCGTGCTGAAAAATGAAATCTTCATCTCCATAAAGCTTTTCAGCAGATGGAAGCATGAAGTTCTCCAAAATCTCCTGATAGCTAGCTGCATTGACCCTGCCCTTGATAAAACACAGTGGACCAACACCAGCAGCTGACACGGCACCCCAGACCATCACTGACTGTGGGTACTTGACACTGGACTTCTGGCATTTTGGCATTTCCTTCTCCCCAGTCTTCCTCCAGACTCTGGCATCTTGATTTCCGAATGACATGCAGAATTTGCTTTCATCCGAAAAAAGTACTTTGGACCACTGAGCAACAGTCCAGTGCTGCTTCTCTGTAGCCCAGGTCAGGCGCTTCTGCCGCTGTTTCTGGTTCAAAAGTGGCTTGACCTGGGGAATGCGGCACCTGTAGCCCATTTCCTGCACACGCCTGTGCACGGTGGCTCTGGATGTTTCTACTCCAGACTCAGTCCACTGCTTCCGCAGGTCCCCCAAGGTCTGGAATCGGCCCTTCTCCACAATCTTCCTCAGGGTTCGGTCACCTCTTCTCGTTGTGCAGCGTTTTCTGCCACACTTTTTCCTTCCCACAGACTTCCCACTGAGGTGCCTTGATACAGCACTCTGGGAACAGCCTATTCGTTCAGAAATTTCTTTCTGTGTCTTATCCTCTTGCTTGAGGGTGTCAATAGTGGCCTTCTGGACAGCAGTCAGGTCGGCAGTCTTACCCATGATTGGGGTTTTGAGTGATGAACCAGGCTGGGAGTTTTAAAGGCCTCAGGAATCATTTGCAGGTGTTTAGAGTTAACTCGTTGATTCAGATGATTAGGTTCATAGCTCGTTTAGAGACCTTTTTAATGATATGCTAATTTTGTGAGATAGGAATTTTGGGTTTTCATGAGCTGTATGCCAAAATCATCCGTATTAAGACAATAAAAGACCTGAAATATTTCAGTTGGTGTGCAATGAATCTAAAATATATGAATGTTAAATTTTCATCATGACATTATGGAAAATAATGAACTTTATCACAATATGCTAATATTTTGAGAAGGACCTGTACTGTACTACATATGCACTCAAAAACTGGTCAAGGTTCCTTTTGTAGGAATTACTGCATCAATGCAGTTTGCAATGGAGGAGATCAGCACGAGGCTATGCTAGGATGTTAAAGAGGTCCAGGTTGCTTTAATAGTTACCTTTACCTTGTCCACATTGTTGTCTCTGGTGTCTCTCATCGTCCTCTTGACCATTCTCCAGAGATTATCGATAGAGTTTAGGACCATGGTGATACCATGGTCCTTACACCAGGTATTGGTACTTTTAGCATTGTGGTCAGGTGCCAAGTCCTGTTGGATAAAGAAATCAGCATCTATATAAAGCTTTTCAGCAGAGTAAAGCATGAAATGCTCCGAAATTTGGACTTTGGACTTGACAGAAAACAATGGACCAACACCAGCAGATGGCATGGCTCCCCAAATTATCACTGACTGTGATAGCTTCACATTGGTCCTCATGCCACTTGCATTGTGTGCCTCTCCATTCTTTCTCCAGGCTCTGGTATCTTGATTTTCACATGGATCACAAAATTAATTTTCATCTAAAAGGGGGACTTTTGACCCCTGAGAAACAGTCCCGTTCTCCTTCTTCTTACTCTAAGTTAGACACTTATTATTATGTGTCTGGTCGAACACTAGTTATGCAACAGTTGTAGCCCATGGACATGTCTGTGTGGGTGTGGGTTCTCTTGAAGCTTTAACTCCAGCCTCAGACTGCACCTAGTGATTTCTCCCCAAATTCTTGAATGGGCTTTGCTTCACAGTCCTCTCTAGGCTGGGGTTCTCCCTGTTGGTTGTGCAGCTTTTTCTACCACACTTTTCTTTCCACTCAACTTTACATCAATATGCTTGGATTCAGCACAGTATTTGGTATTATTTTAGTAGCTCTAAGCCATCAAACATACAGAAATAAATGCATGGGATCCATAATTCTGGGTATATATACACTTTTGAAATTGAATTATTGAAATGAATTGACTTTTCAACTGTATTATTATGCTTAATTAGGCTTAAAATAGAAGTTTTTTAATTTCTGTGTCTTTTATCTTATCAAATGATGAAACAACTGTAAAAGCAGAATCTGGGGAACATTTCATATTCTTTTCTCATATTTTAAAGGCTATAACTGATTCCTATAGTTGTAAAAGCTATATTGAATTTAAGTGCTTTGAAATGCTGACCTCTTGTGGCCACAAATGTAACAAATCTTCTAGGTGCTAACAATGAATGAATACATCTCATTTAAACCTTCAGTTGACTTAATGATAGGAATTTTAAGAAGATCATTATCAATGTACATATTGTAGAAACACACAAGTTTTCAGTAAGGTCATTCAGCTGTATTTTATTTTATTTTTTTCACTAGGTTGTTGAAAAAAGACTTGAAGCCAGCAAGAGAAGCTTCACTGCATCCAGCCTGGAGATGGGAAAGAGATACATTGTCACCATTGTTGCCTTTAGGGGCAGCAAGAGGAGTAAGGTCGTGCAGACCGTCTTTAAAACAGGTCTGTTTTCTTAAAAAAAAAAACTTTCTGCGGTTTGTCATGATTTATTTATTTTTTATATGACTGTCCTTCTCTGTTCTTTTATTAGTTGAAGTTCTGTACCCCTTCCCCATGGACTGTGTACAAATAATGAAGAATGGCAATAAAAACAATGGCATCTATATCGTCTACATCAACAATAACCGGTCTAAGCCAATAGAAGTTTACTGTGACATGAGCACTGATGGCGGTGGCTGGCTGGTATGAAAGTTTGACTGACTTCACAGATATTATATAAATATATAATGCAGCGCTGTGAAAATGCTTCTGCTTTTGCACTTTTGTCACTCTTAAAGGTTTAAAATCATCAAAGTTTTAATATTAGACATAATGATAAGATGAGAAGATGGAAAAAAAGGATTAAATAACAGTTTTATTTGTTAAAGGGTAAACGCTCTTATTGCAAACACAGCCCTTTGTGAATTTCTTTCCTTGTTGAATCGTGAATTTATTGTTATGAACCACATTTAGTTTAATTTGACAAGCCACACCCATGCCTGATTTATGCAAATGTAGATTTAGGAAGTCACTTAAATCAAGCTTGCCTGATAACATGAACTTGGCTAAAAGATCTCCAAAAGCAGCATATCATGATTGTCTAAAGCAGTGGTTCTCAAACTTGTGGTGTTGCACCCCCCTTTTAAGAGTAAATATATTCAGTTTCCCTCATCTCAACAGAACCTCAACAAAATGGGTCAAAAGTTAAACTTTTATTAAAAAAGGCAAACAAAAATATGACTATTCTTCTTCAAAACTGATATAAATAATAGAAAGAATGTGCTATCGAATATTTTACAACAGTAATAATAAAGTTGTTTGTTCTAAAAGAAAAGAATACTTTTGGCAGCAAAGACAAATCAGTCAGTTAGTATCACAATATTACTACAATAAGCCTTTTAATAACCCTAACAAGTGTGCACCTTTTTAATGCAAGAGTAACAAGATGCATTGTCCTCATTTGTCTTTGTTCTGGTTATATCTGACACGTTGCCTATTTTTTTTTTGTCCCAGTCAAATATTTCTCTATTTTACAGACAGAATACCCTCTCTGGATCTGTCTGTGTTTCTCCAGCTTGTTTGGGTATTGTGTCACCCTCAAATGAGTCAGAGTCCTCTGACATTCACATTAATTGCGTGTGGGCGCTGTATTTTTTGGACAAATGGAAAAAAAGGCAGGCCTGTTCTTGTGCCATAGTTTGAGAATGACTAATCTCAAGAAACTCAAGAGTAGATGACAAACAAAGATACTAGCATCTATTACTATGTGAAAGACCTTGAAGGCTTTAAGAGTCCAGCTGTAAGAGGTGAACCTAGGCAGGATTGGCCAGCTTGCCAAAATTAGTCCAGTAGTTTATTAACAACTTATATAGAAGGACACAAAAGAACCCATAAGAACATCTAAACCATCCCAGGCCTCACTTCTCTTATTGAACATCAGTATTCATGATTCAACAATAAGAAAGAGAATGAGAGAGCGCCATTGTTTAAACAATAGATGACCAAAGGGCTATCAATCATTTGGCATAAAACATCCTGTTTTGCTCTAAGACTTATGGGAAATATTCTCTGGACTGAGGAGACAAAAGTGGAACCTTTTGGAAGGTGTAGGCAAAACTAACACAGCATTTTAGAAAAATAATGCTGAAAAGGAATATGTTTCTGTATTCTTCTAGCATCTTGTATTCTCTTCATCCTTTGTTCTGTCCTCTATTCTTTTCTCCTCCTCTCCCTTTTTCCTTTTTGACCCACCTCTCTCTCTTTCTTGGTTCTTTTTTTTCCCTTTTCGTTTCCATCTCCTTGTCCATTGCAATTGAAATGATCCCAAAGCAGTTTCCAATAAAGATATATATATATATATATATATATATATAGTCATCTTCCGCTTATCCGGGAGACCGGGTCGCGGGGGCAGCAGATTCAGCAGAGACACCCAGACGTCCCTCTCCACAGACACCTCCTCCAGCTCCTCCGGGGGGGAGCCCAAGGCGTTCCCAGACCAGCCGAGAGACATAGTCCCTCCAGCGTGTCCTGAGCCGTCCCCTGGGCCTCCTCCTGGTGGGACGTGCCTGGAACACCTCCTGAGGAAGGCGTCCAGGAGGCATCTGGTATAGATGCCCGAGCCACCTCAACTGGCTCCTTTCGATGTGGCTCCCGGCCATCCGGGAGGGGCTCTACTCCGAGCCCCTCCCGGATGGCCGGGCTCGTCACCCTATCTCTAAGGGAGTGCCTGCCCACCCTACGGAAGAAGCTCATTTCAGCCGCTTGTATCCGGGATCTCGTTCTTTCGGTCATGACCCAAAGTTCATGGCAATAGGTGAGGGTAGGAACGTAGACCGACCGGTAAATCGAGAGCTTCGCTTTTCGGCTCAGCTCTCTCTTCACCACAACGGACCGGCACAGCGCCCCCATTACTGCGGCAGCCGCACCGATCCGTCTGTCGATCTCCCGCTCCATTTTTCCCTCACTCGTGAGCACGACCCCGAGATACTTAAACTCCTCCACTTGAGGCAGGAACTCCCCTCCAACCTGAAGAGGACAAGCCACCTTTTTCCGGTCGAGAACCATGGCCTCTAACTTGGAGGAGCTGATCTTCGTCCCAGCCGCTTCACACTCGGCTGCGAACCGCCCCAGCGAATGCTGTAGGTCTTGGCTAGAGGGGGCCAGCAGGACACCATCATCTGCAAAAAGAAGAGACAAAATCCTCTGGTCCCCAAACCAGACCCCCTCCGGCCCTTGGCTGCGCCTAGAAATCCTGTCCATAAAAGTTATGAACAGGACCGGTGACAAAGGGCAGCCCTGCCGGAGTCCAACAGGTCCGACTTAGTGCCGGCATTGTGAACCAAACTCATGCTCCGCTTGTACAGAGACCAGATGGCCCCTAATAAAGGGCCCCCGATTCCATACTCCTGGAGCACCCCCCACAGGGCATCACGAGGGACACAGTCGAATGCTTTCTCCAGGTCCATAAAACACATGTGGACCGGATGGGCAAACTCCCATGAACCCTCGAGTACCCTGTAGAAGGTATAGAGTTGAGGTACTCAGGGTGAATCTCATCCACCCCCGAAGCCTTGCCACCGTGGAGCTTTTTAACCACCTCGGTGACTTCAGCCTGGGTGATGAAAGAGTCCAACCCCGAGTCCCCAGACCATGACAGCCCCACAACATCCAGAGACTTGAGGTATATATATATATATATATATATATATATATATATATATATATAAATTGGGGCGTTAAAGCGTGATCCGTAATGCTCCACTTGTGAAAATAAATCTGTTGGGCTTCTTCTTGGGACTCAGACAACAATTCTGAGTGCTACTCTGCCAGACAGGACAGGTCAAAAGAAAAAATAAAGAAAAGGAATGCTATAGCCACAAATAATGGTGGTAGTATAATGGTCTGGGTTGAAATATCAAAACAAAAAAACAATTAAATCTGTAAAGAGGCAATAATTTCACAGCACAATAAACCAGTTTGCAAAACACAAAATATGGGTTACAGGTTTTCCAGCAGATTTGAACGTGAACTTTATTTCTACTCAGTGTATGAGTATTTTTTAAAATCTTTTTCTAATCCAACTCCTGTCAACAAAATGTTGTTCTTGCTTCTTTAAGGTATTACAGCGCCGTAATACCGGCAATCTGGACTTCATGAAACGCTGGAAGCAGTACATAGCAGGTTTTGGCAACCTAACAGAGGAGTTCTGGATTGGTGAGCAATGTGGAGTTTTTATTTTGGTGGGGGAGATGTGAAACATGCACATATGAGCCATAATTGTGCACCATATCCTCCCTTCAAATTCTTCATCTGTTTATCTGCCCCCTCAGGTTTGGATAAGATATATGAGCTAACCAACACTCCTACGCAGTATGAGCTTAGGTTTGACTTGGGCCTGGGCTCGGAGAGGACCTACGCTGTATATGACAACTTTAAGATTGCTCCGATCAGACAGAAGTTCAAGCTCACTATTGGCAAATACAGAGGGACAGCAGGTGGGTCTCACAGTAGCAGCATATAGAAGACTGGGACTGGGAGAACTGGAAGCACTCTGCTTTCACAAATTATAATTTATTTCTAACACCCACATACAGTGATGCATGCTGAGAATGTGATGGCAGATTTAGAAAAAAAAACACTGATGAGGACAGTGATGGAGGGTTTTCAAGCTCTGTGTACCCCCAACCATTATGCAAAAACACTTCAGCACTGTGTGAGATTTGTTTCAAAAGGTTACAGTAAGTTAGACAGCAACTGTAAAGAGAAGGCGGTTCATAAAACATACAGGATTTAAATATGCTGCAAATCCACACACTCATAATGAGATAGATGATCCAGTTTGCAGAAACAGCATATACTACAGGACTGAATTATCTCCATACTTTTATAATTGTCTCTGCTTCTAAAAACATGACTCAGAAAACATAGGCAGGTGAATATTTGTTAATACAGTATAAACAGTTCATGAAAATCTAATTAATGGCTTTTAGGTGATGCCATGACCTATCACCAAGGCCGGCCCTGGACCACCATAGATTCAGATAACGACATCGCTTTGACTAACTGTGCCGTGAGCCACAGAGGAGCATGGTGGTACAAAAACTGTCACTTGGCCAACCTCAATGGTAACTGGGGTGACAAAAGGCACAGTATGGTAAGTAAACATGGAGGAGACTCTGCATCTCTTGAATGGTTTGTGTAATGTGAAATTAGATTTTTTATTTTTTTTTGTCAGAAGTCCAGTCAGATCTGAATATGTGTCTGTGACGTAGATGAAAGCAGTTGCAAAATTAGTGCAGCAAAGTAGCTGCCATTTGCTGTGAATATTAGCCTTTGGCCATCTTTCAATGAACCTCTGGAAAGTTCTCTTAATATTGGAAAACCATTTCAGGTGACCACCTCATGAAGCTCATGGAGAGAATGCCAAGAGAGCAAAGCAGTCATCAAAGCAAAGGGTGGCTATTTTGACGAATCTAAAATATAAAAATGTTTAGTTATTTCACACTTTTTGTTCACTACATAATTCCATGTGTGTTCATTCACAGTCCTTATGTACAGCACCTTGAGTGCCTTGTTGCCAAAAAGCGCAATATAAATATACTTGACTTGACAGTTTTGTTGCCTTGGGTGAGAACCTACAATGTAAATAGTCTTGAAAATAAAGAGACCCATTAAACAGGGAACAGGACCTCTCCACTTAGATCGAAAAACAAAAAGTTCTTCAATTATAGAAGTATTGTTGTAGAATTGTCTCCAGAATAGTACTGAGCATTCAGTCTTAATCACCCTCAGTTGTAAAATAGTTTTTTTGACGTTACTAAAAATGTTGTCATTGAGGTTTAGTTTTAAAGCTTTTATAATTTTCCACTATGTAGAGCATCCATAGCACGTATTTGCACTTCCTAGAAAAGAGTGTTAAACGTTATTTTTTAGAAGCATAATCTCACACTTTTTCAGAAAAAAATCCACTTTACATTTTTGTGCATTAGATCACTGGGATTATCTGGGATCTTTTATCAGTTTGTTGTCAACATAACTTTATATAGTCTGACTGGAATACTGCATACAAAGGAATTTTTAACCTCATATCTTTACACAATCTCTCTAACCTATCCAGACTTCTGCTTTATGTATGGTTCTTCAGATTCCCCCACACGTTTTCAGACCCAGTTTAGGTCTGGAGACTTAGATATCTATGAAAGAGAGTTGATTTTCTATGTGGAGAAGTATTTATGTGTTAATTTGGGCATATGTTTTAAATCTGTATCGTACCGAAACACCCAATGAGAACTTTTCTGAGCACAACATATTTTATTTAAAATACCCTGGTATTTTAAAGAGTCAATAATACCAAAAACTCTAACACAGCTTTTGGGAGAGAAACAAGCCCACTGTATCACAGATCCTCCACCATACCTAACAGTGGGCATAGGATCCTTTTCCACTTATGTAACCTTGTTTCATTCCTGACTCTCCTCAAGTGTTTGTTCTCAAATAGCTCAGTCTTGACGTCATCTGACCAAAGCCTTGTAGAATTTTACAATTTCCAAATGTTAAAGTTTTTAATAGTACAGGCCATAAAAGGCTTTCTCCTGGCATTATTCCCAAACAACTCAGTGGTATGTAAATAGCTTCTGATAGGTCCATTGGTTATTAAGGACATTTGGTGACCACAAGATGCTACTCTTTGCTGCAGTTGTCTAATAGTAATCTTTAGAGATTTTTGTGATCACAGTCTTTATCCAGCCTTGTTTGTCACAGTTCCAGTGGCTTATAGAAATAGACGTCTGTATTCATTAAAAGTTCATAGAAAACCTCATAATTGCAAAACAAATGTTGAGATTTATTGGGCTTCCGATAATGGTGGCACCTCTGGGTCTGTGAAAAACATGAATGTCTATTTTTCTGGGATTTTATGCTACTGGAAACAAATATATATATTTGAAGACTTTCTACACATCTTCACTACGGGAGCCAATAACTGCTCATGGAGCTGTATATCTCCACTAACGTTCTACAGAAAGCTTTAATTTACATGCAACTTTGGTCATAATTATAACTATTACATCAGCTGCAGTACTTAAAGCTGTACCGTTACACAACTTTTAAAAAAACAAATCATGGATTTTTGGGATCTTTTACAGCCAAAAGACAGAAACAAATTGCTCAGCATGAGGTTATTTCTCTGTCAGTAATCAAGACAACTTGCTCCAAGCCATCTGCTCATTGTTTGATTTAAGGATTGTTGGGGAAAAGCCAAAATGACTAGAAACCATTATCAGCTAATAAGAAAACACATTTCTAGTGCCAGCTTCAAAGCAGCAGTGTTTGTCAGTATGCTGAAACAACAACAACAGTTATTATGTCTTAGAGAGATGGACACTTCAGAAAAAGCCAGGGGATTTCTCTGCTCTTGTCAAGATTCCACCCGTAGCATCGCTGCTGCAGATGTCTACTGCAGTGTTTGTTGCCAAAATGCAATAACAGTCATGACAGGTTTGTACTCACGTGATATGGACCCTGAGGCTGGTATTTATTACTTTCTCTTATTCTGCTTGTCTGTCATGCCACTTTCTTTCTGCATAATTCTGCAAAATGCTGTTACCTTTATCTGTCCTCTCCCTCCTGCTCGTTTTTCTTCTGATCTGCTCTTTTGCTGTTAGGGAGTCAACTGGGAGCCATGGAAGGGACACGTAACATCCCTCGATTTCACTGAGATGAAGATTCGACCAGTGGGAGCATTGTCCAGCAGAAAAAAACGATCACGGATGACCAGAGAGAAAAAAAGCAGAGTCTCAAACACCCACAACAAGTAGGAGTGGGGCCGAAAACAGCAGCAGAAGCAGTCAGAGCCATCAACCTTTGATCACAGTAGATTTTGGTGTTTCTGTACATATGTAGATACAGACCTGACCACACAAAGATTTTGCAGACACATGTGTCTCAACGTTTGTATAATCTTTCAAAAAAGAACTACAGCAACTTAAAACAATCGACAGTAACTTATTTTGTTTGTAAGCAAATCAGAAATCCAAGGTTTAGTGTGATTGTGGGAAAATGCTCCGCAAGAAACTTGCTTGATGTTAAAATGAGGTTGAACAACAGCGCGCTAGTTATAAATAACATGTAATTTTAGAAAATCATGTTCTACTGTTATTTTAGACAAATTAACTATAAAGCAGGAAAAATATGATGCCAAATAAAAAAAAATTCTCCTATTGTTATATTATTCCTAACCATGTTTTAAACTCATATCAGTACCCCAGTTTACTTGTAGCTGCATATCCTTAGAGCTTTAAGAAAAGGCAACAAAACGACTTGTGTGTTTAATTAATGGATGGTTTGTTGGCTGTTGAAACATGTGTCCTTACTCTATTGATTATGCTGCCACTGTGCATCCAACACTGTCAGATTACATAAACTGGTATGACACCAGCCAGAAAATAACAACTGATTGCAGCCTCGAATAGCCAAATTGCTCCTGCTTTACATTCATATGATGGCGGACAGCTCATATCAATCAATGAGACGTGTTCCCATCAAATGTCAATAACAATGACATTTGTTTGTGCCGTCCTCGAGAACTGAATAACCAAACTCCCATTTTTAATCTGGAAAGCTGACAGAAGCTATTAATGTTGCGCTAGCTTCTACTTTGCTTAATTAGATTTTCTTAACACTTTTATCACAAACACAGTTTATGTGACAAGGACATAGACCACATAAATCAACCTTTCAGCCAATCTGCCATTATGAATTTGCAGTTGCTGGACTTCACACATTTTGTGATGCTACAAAACTTTCCATTTTAATAGTTTGCAGCCAATTAGAATCAGAAAATCTTCAGCTCAGAACTCAAATATTACAATTTTCTTTACTAAATATATTGTTAAACTGACATTATAAATCCTTTTTAACTGTAGTGTCATTTACACAAAATAAATCTTTTTTTGTATGAGTTCATTGCTTTTGTCTTCCTCTTTATTGAGTCATATATTGTGTTCTGTGGTTTCCACCCCTCTCTAAGAACTGGATGTGGGGTAAATGTTTAGAAGAAGTCCTAGGAGAAACTAATTAACACAGCTATGATTTATTTTAGCTTTCTATCTGCGGTAGGAAAGTGGGACCCTGACAAATCTCGCCTGGAGTCTAATAACGGACAAGCGTTGCCTGGGCCACTAGGCATTATGAAACAATATTACTGTGTGTGTGTGTGTTTTAAATAGAAGTGTATCCGCACATTGACAGAGTGTTATGGTTTTAAGTTTAATTATAATATCAGGCCAAAGTTTTGCTGAACCCAGTTCAGTGGTGGTTTCTCTGTGAATGGCACCCTGGGGGAACTGAGGGAGTCCTTTTTCTGGTTCATAAACAGCGGAACACACACTTACTCCCCCGAACAAGCCCATTTGACAAAAAAAAAGAAAAACTTTCTTATTATTAGAAACACTTTAAGAAAAAAATTATTGATATATTCATTTATCAGCTTCTATGGTTTTTATACTGGTGATACTTGGGCTGCCTTATGTGGTACTGAGGAGAGATTTTGGCACGATTACATTATTACAAACTGGCTAACAAATAAGTTGTACAAGCACACTGATCTTTGTTCCATTAAAGACATCTTAAAAGAAAGGTTTACTGGAAAAATTTTGAAAAATACCCATCAAAAATTGAAATGCACAACATGGAACATGTGTTGGTTACCACTTATATTGAATTTACCTCTGATGTTGAAATTTGGATCACATTATCACTTTCAGTTTGAATGATATTTAACCCAACCTTTAATGTGTTCCAGTTGGTTAAAACACAGTAGGGTATGCTAATAAATATGCCCACCAGCCAGGCTAACTACTGTACTGAAACACAAGCTAATAATCCATCTCCCTGCATTTCTCCTTTTAAACAGCAAGATTGCCACTAAAGGACAATGTATAACAATATATGAAATTCTTAACCAAATTAATCTTTAAAAATTCAAATAGTTTTAACTGCACTTATCACTAAGTTAAAATGCAAACAGCCTTTTTTGATTTTAAAGGTTGGGGTCGGTAAGAAGCTTCTAACTTTCCCACTCGGAACTCTCAGTTTAGGGACCTGTCTGTTTTTCCATCTTGAAACTTGAAAATGTCATCACCAATAGATAAGAACTTATAATTTTATAATTTTAATGTTATACAAGATGAAAAACTAACAAGGTGTTGCACTACAGTTTTACAAAAACTGTCAACATGATGGTATTTGAACAATGTGGTGTTACGTAATATAAAAAGTTTAGAACCACTGATCTAAATGGATAAAGTGATTTCTACCATAATTTTATGAAAACTAAAAATCCACTTTTTCTTATACAATGATTTTAAAAATCAAACTGTGTTTTAAAGCAACAATAATCACAGTAAAGTTTTAATGAGTCTATATTAAGGTTTTTAAGCTTTATTCAATTTAAGGTGGTCCTAAAGAAATAAAAGAAAGAAAAGAAATACACTCAGGAAGGTTTTTTTATATGTTTTATAAGTAAAATGAAGGTTTGAAAAATCCCTGTTTCATTGGGTTGCAGAATATATCGCGACAGTGTGTGCAGTATTATTGTAAAGGACTGTTTGGGCTGCAGTAATTGTTGGCTAAATATTCCAAGTGTTCTGAACTTGTATTTTACATGTTGGTGCAATATTTAGTCAGTTGGACAGTCTCACAGCAGCAGATGCTCACAATGGACACTGATGACTTTGCTGAAAATGCTAATAGACACAGAGTGATGGGCGCACAGATGAGATAAGACAAAAAAGGCACATATCGC
This sequence comes from Girardinichthys multiradiatus, assembly GCF_021462225.1. Lineage (NCBI taxonomy): Eukaryota > Metazoa > Chordata > Actinopteri > Cyprinodontiformes > Goodeidae > Girardinichthys > Girardinichthys multiradiatus. Next base: position 22,930,781 of record NC_061799.1, read on the forward strand.
ATATGATACCATCATCGCAATGTTTACCAATATTATTGCTATTGCAATATATTCTAATGTCGTGCAGCCATACTGTCCAGTATAGAATTATTCAGATTTTGACATAAATTGCAGCTCAGATTCCTTACAAAATCAGAAAAATAGTTGTGTAATTTAGTGATGAGTGAGAAGCTGAGACATAGCACCTTTGGCAGCATTCAGCAATATTCACTGCCTTCCCATTTACATGAACTGGATATGCAAACAAGCGATAGAATGCTCTTTGGTTTTTATGCCATGAACATCAACCCTCTACCCACTTCAGCTCTTCTGTGCTGTCTGGTACATTAAGCCATATAAACCATGTCCAAAATGGCTACTGCCCCTATTTAAGTGATATTTTCTGTTTTTGTAAACTAGTATTACAAATATTACAAATGTTACAATCGTCGGTGTCTTTTGCTACTCAGCGGTTGTGAAGGCCTGTACAGACTCTGTGCAGGAACAGACTAATTTGTTCTCTGTCCCAGGGCTGCAAGAACAAAATTTCATAATTCTGTTTTTTCCTGCCTCTCGCCCATAGACTGCTGGAGATAGGCACCAGCTCCCCCGCGACCCACTATGGAATAAGCGGTAGAAAATGACTGACTGACTGACTGACTGTTTTTTCAGCCCTGGTTTGGAAGTTCTTGCAGCTTGTTCTTGACACGTATTTTAGGCAGAACCTTTTTTATGTCTGTTATCCAAGAACTATCGTGTGACTGGTCATAAATATGAAGTGGGCGTGGTACATGAACAAATAGTGGGAGTGGCCTATGGGGACTTAACCAGGAGTTCTGCACTTGAGTTTATGTGAAATGTGTGAAGTGGTCTGGCTATAAAGAAATTTGTTCTAGTTCTTGTTCTTCTTCGAGCAAAATATCTAATCTCTTTCATCTTTAAAAGAAATTAATGCAGTTCTTAAACCCACTGCAAAATATTTTCTCAACTGAAGCTCTGCATATTCTGTATTTCACAAACATTCCCTATTAAAGGCATTTTAATCTTTGTTACAAGCTGAAGTAAGCATATGATTTGTAGCTTCTGACAGTGCTGTTTCACTGTTAATGTTTTCCACCCGAAACAGCTGTGAACTGATGTTTGAACAGCCTTATATGAGTTTAACTGCTGGATGGCTGTTGGGCAGTATTTCCTGTGAAAATAGGCCAAGGAGAACCCATCCAGCGTTAAAATAAATAAAGAATTGTTTTAAAAATACTCGTATCATTATTACTTACAGTTTGCATCGTCTTTTTCTGTAAAACCCAAAATGTTGTTATTAACTTAATTCATGTGGATATGACAAATGTACAGAACATAATGAGAGCATAACACTGGATCCCTGTTGCAAAGGATTGGAAAGGATAAGACGCTCAAGATGGAGCTTTTCACCTTCTCTCTTACCTGTTGGCTTGGCAGATCAATAGTTGGCAGATCAAATTATTGGTCCGTGTCTTTATTGCTGGTGAGGAACAGCTGCTGCAAATGCTGTTTGGTTGGAACATCTACCTCTTAGTCAGCTTATTTGTGCTTATTAGATGTAGGACATGTTTGCAGCTCTGCTTTTTGTTTTATGTTGAGGCTCTGATTTTTTTAGGCTGGCTTAGTTAAAATAAAGCAAAGCTGCCTAGTAATGCTGATGTGTAACTATATAAGTGAAGTGGGTAAAACCTCCTTTATCCATAATCTCAGCTAAATAATTGGCTATGTTGAATACATTCAGTGGTCTATCTGCTGCAGCTGCATGTTTTGCTTGTAGTGTTCAGCAACACATTAATCTTGTTTTCTATCAACTTGCCTGGGCAGCTGTGCTGAGGAAATATTAAACATATCTGTCAACCAATAATTGCTTTAAAAGTCTATTTTTACTGTGCCAATAACATAGCTAAACCTTCATTCTTGTTGGGTAAAACTATAATCTTACAAAGGGAACCAAAAATGCAACATCGGATCTGGTCAGCGGCACAACGTTTTAAGGTTCACACACTTTTTAAGTGCTGTTTGGTCCTCTAAACTGCACAAGCTAGACCATGTGATCTCTGATTGCCTTTAAATATAGAACCACAGTTTCCAAACTACAGCGCTTTCATCATGGTGAGTTAAGTAACTGCCCTTGCTGGAAAATGATGACTGTTTGCTGTCTGGTCTTGAAACTATTTCTCAATTCTCTATCACATAAGCTACAGATGGCAAGAGAGCACTGGCTTTCTTAGCAGGAACCATTTTTACACAGCTAAAGGATATATAAAACACACCAAATCACCTAAAGACCAAAAAATTCAGATCTAAGATATAACGTAATCAAACCAGACAGGAGTTTTGCAGTGTTGTTCCAAGAACAACGACCAAGAAAGGATGTGAAGCGATAATGTTGTTTGCGGTTTACTCATCAGAATCAATCAGAGTCTGAGAAGGCAGCTGCATAAAATGACAGCAAATATCTTTAGCGTTGTATTTTATTTCAGATGGGAATGGAATGTCTCACAAGGGCTCACTGATGCAAGTGGCTGTCTGAGCCAGTGACAGCAAATTACTTTAAGGAGATTGGTTCCTACCATTGCTTTGAGAGGTAAGTGCTCTGCTCAGTGCAAGAATAAACAGAAAGTGAGAAGAGCTGGCCGGCATCCCCTCTTCTCTTCGCCCCTGTTTCTGTATGTCTACATATATATAGAGGACAATATGAGTTTGGTGACATACACGTGCCGTTTGTTTGCCTGTGCCACTAAGGTCGACGCTCTCCTCAAGTTTCAAAGTGACACGGTTTCTTCCATGCAAGACCTTGGTTAGGAAACCAGGGAGTGTTTGTTTAAAGAGGTAGTGTGTGAGTGTGGAGAAAAGCTACACAAGAGAAGGGTTTATGTTGAACTCATACTGTGTTCATTAGATTCATTAAACATTTGATACTTTATCATAAAATTAAAATAATTTAAATCATAAAAGCATACATCAAAAAAAGAAAACAGTGCCTCAGCAAGAGATCTATTAGACCCTAATTTCATAGGGGATTCCTCCAGGCCTATTAATTATTCTGGATGTTAGCACTAACATTTTGTGGTCTTTATCGCTTTTTTGACTTATTATAGAAGATACGTGTTATAATATCAGAGATGCTATATAATAATAATATGGTATATAATACATAACTATAGTTTCCAAGCAGTGGAAAATAACCAATGGCAACTGGTGAAAAACATTCTTGGTGGGGCGGATGTAACAATAAATTTATCTTCCTACTTCAATATATAAAATGGAATCAGCAGTGAGACGATGAATGCAAATGAACAGCATCCCTTTCATCAAGCATAGTAAATGATCCCTATTGGTATATATATATATATATATATATATATATATATATATATATTAGTATTGCACATCGCCAGGGGTTATCAGGGCATAATAAAGACAGGTTGTTCCTTACCTCACTAATTGCTTTGCTCTTCTTTACCAGTTGACTGGAATGGACCCCCTGTGGTGAGCTCCACCCTTCTTTGGTCTGACCAATAGGCTGTTCACATATTTCCGATTGGTTATAATCCTCGTCTTATTTGCTGTGTTTGTGCATTTGCATGTGGTGAAGACAGATAATGATGAAATAGTAGTCTATCTAAAGGTTGCACAATACAAGCTTAAAATTAATCCAGAACTATTCTGGAGGTTGATGCCTTTTAGCTGTGACACACCTGATTCAGCTTTTCCTGGAAGATGTTCAGAGACTCCTGATTTAATATAAAGGCCTTTTTTCATTGTCTTTGACACTGCAGACGTTTCCTTGTTTGGGTTAACATGGCAAAGCCTGAAAATACACAAGGCTGAGATAATTGCTGATGGTCACTGCTTTGAAAGACCTTTTTGCAACTTCATAAACGTTTTGCTGCATAATACCCATTCAGTGGTTCTAATATGAACCTCTGCAGCCTAACTGACAGAAACGATACCTTGTTTTAAAAGTTCTTCTTAAAAAAATCCTGATTTCAGATACACATAAAAATAAGTAAGTACTGCAGAAGAGGTACAGTTGACCAGAATGAGGGTTTTTTATTAGTGATAAAAGAATGAAGACTCTCCAGTTGACACTGATGTCATCATTTCCAAGATATTTGGTTCATTAATTGTTTTGTCAAACAGGTCAACAAATATTCCAGAATCTAAAAGCCAAGTATGGTCTTCATGAGGACAACAGAAGGCATAGCCAGCATTACGCAGCAGGCGCTTGTTTGCTAAAAGAAAATTGTCCTCTGGTGTCAATTAGGTGATTGCTATGTGTTTTTTGTAGCTTGTTTGGTCATGCTTCCCAGCAAAACCAGCTTTGAAAGAAAAGTTATTAAAAATTATAAGAATATGTCTTATCTAAAATACCTGATGCAGAAAATATTTTTTTTTTCTATTACGTGCAGGAAAGAGAACAACATAGAAACAGTACTTTTCCAAGAGTAAAAGTCTTGATTTTTAACTGAAAAGCATTCGTGCTGTTTTAATCTGGTAAATATGTGATTTAAAATCAGTTGTCAAGGAAATCTTTTTTAGGATTTTGTGGTGGTAGTTGCCTTTTTTCATCAGAGGCTTGACAGGAAGAAGGGCAAAGGGGAAGACATGCAGTAAATGGCTTGGTTTGGCAATCAAACCTGAGACAGCTGCATTGTGGACTATATCCTAAATATATGATTCCCCTGCTCTTCCACTCATCCACAGGATGCTCCAATTCCTGCTCACTTTAAAGGTAAAAAGTACCCTTAGGTTAATTGCAAAATTCAAGAAACTATGGCCTTCAGAGAATTAAATACATGTTTAAGCGGTTTCAGGTTTTGTTTCCTAGTAACAACAGCAACTATCCAACACAGATTTCAACAAAATAGCAGCTGTATACCTTAAGAAACCTGCTCTGCCCCTTTTATCACCTCAGAATAATTTCGGCAGCAACAGCATAATGACATGTAGAGAAAATGATTTTGAGCCACATGACATACCTGAATAGATGTATACTCTTTTTGAATATTGTCTAAGCTGCCAGTGTGAAGATGTCAGTGTGGACACAACCAAAATTACTTTGTGTTCAAAGTTGAATACCCCACAGCCTTAAGTTTAAGAAGATGCAGAAACTTAAAAAAATCTTATTGTTCTCCCTGTCATCTTTTTTCTATTTAAAACAAAACTTATAAAGTCAGCAATTTTTCAACAATGAAGCAAAAAAATTATGTGCAAAATATACATATATAGAATGGATCAAAACCTGTAAACCTGGCCCTCTGAAAGTTATCTAAGGTGGCATTTCAAACTGTTGTTCACATGAAAAATCTTTGTATGTCTATTCTGCCTGATCACACACAAGTGACAAAGAAAACAAAAACTACTAATACATTTTATTTTACATCCCCTCTTTGTTTTATGAAGGCCATGCTAACCTGTAAACTTAATAATTTATTTCAGAGGGACTCACTGTGCAAATGTTTTAAAAATATACAATTAACAGAAGTTGCTTGTAATAGGTGGCAAATTAAATGGTAAAATATTACAAGTGAAATCATTGCTATTCATGTTTTAATAACTTAATAAGGGACAAAAAACCTTTCACATTTTGTCCTTGTAATTGCTCATTAAAATACTCACTGAATCCTTAAACAAAATTAGTCTGGGTCTATTAGAGTGTTAAAAATGCCGAGCTATGTGCAAAAAAAAAATGGAAAATCGTTATTTTCACACATTTTGGATTTGTTAAATCTAACAAGGTTGTTTTAGGATAATTTTACCATCTGATCTTCCATGTCAGCTCTTAGTTTTGATCTAAAACGTAAGAAACATCTTACACGTGTGTAGTTTAACAGTTTAACAGATGGGAAGAAAAACGTTGCCCTCATGTCTGCAGAAAAACTGAAAATGGAGTAAAAGCTTATCTGTGATCATCATGAATCTGCCTTAAAAACATCTTCTACAGCAAGGAAGTGATAATGCAAACCGACTCTGCAAACTGCAAGTAAATTTTCCTCTCTGACAAACAAACTACAGATGCCTTCAGCATTTTTTAATAAGTGTCACAGACAAATCTGGCAAACCTTTTTTATTTTAACTAATTTTTACTGGCACTCGTGCTAAAGCTTGAATTTTACAGGAAATTTGTATACAGCAAAAACGAAGCAGAGGAGACGTCCCTGTTGTCCACATGGGACTATGTCTGTCTGAGCCGTAACGAGACATGCAGGGCTTGTTTTCCCAGCAGCAGTTGAGCAAGTAGATCAACTTAGTATTGGATTAAGCTAATGCATACAGATAATAAAGTTGCACACAGACCTCTGCCTAATCGGGCTTTGAGGAAGTCCTTGAAATTAAAAAGAAAACATTGGAAGCCAAATCTGATATGATTTAAATAGTTTCTTTTTTTCCCTGAAAATTTTAGAAATGTAGTTAAATTAAATTACGTTAATGACTTGTCAAACTTGTTTACTTCATAAAGTTGAAAGCTATAAATTATGAAAGATGTGCATTGTAAATAAATCATCATGTTTGCTTCTCAGCAAAATGTAATTATGGTTTGCTTTGTTTACAGTTATTATTTATGTAAGTGTTCTGAGAAGAAAAAATAGAGCGTTAAGCCCAGTTATCATGCAACATACTCATATCACATGACTGGTTACATGTCGCCCCCAGCTGTTTCACCATGATCAGTGCTGAAGATGAAACATTTAACATGTTATTTGTTTGATGTTCAGCATACAATCCTCATGTGTTTTCATAAATGTACTGACTTATTTGTATTAAGTCCTTTTATGGTCCTAAAAAGGAAAAAGCGAAATAGCTGAAATGGAAGATGAAGATCGAAGAAAGCCCTCCTCATATTGAGTGATCATATAGAAGTACTAGGGTCTCTATAAAAGGTAATTGCAGACAGAAATTAGATTTTTCTTTTTGCTAAAATAAAAAGCACAATTTTTTTTGCAAGCGCTATCTTGACTTGCAGGGCAGTGAACAATACACCAATGTTAGTAAAACAAAACTGATGAATAATTATGTTTCTACATCTTGACATTTTATTTTTCCTGAGCTCCAAATCTAAATCGGGCCATCAAACTATACACATGGTTTACAGTAAATTGTTTCTAATAGAAACATATAACTTTGTTTTCTTGCTTCTGTGTAATGAATTTGAGCCTCATCTAATGTAAATGGAGCAATCCTCTCCATGAATCTGGGGTATGGATAAACTCATCTTGTGTTAACAATAAATTGCATTAAACAAACAAAAAGACATGAAGGCCCCTTTTAGAAATCGCTGCTGTTTCTCTCAGTCTGCAACCTGGAATGTAGGTGATAATACAGCTTTTGAACACTGAGCAGACCTTTAGTTTGCTCCCTCTCCTAAATATGGAGGCATTGAATTTCACATGGGAGTTCTAAGAACAAAGTGATCTCAATAACTCTACACCTCTCTATCTTATACACACATACACACACACCCATAACCACATGCACCCAGGCACAAGCACACTACACACACACACACTTGCAATTATATTCAGTCTGCATATTTCTTCTTTTATGTACCTCCAAATAAAGAAGCTCATAAAAATGTTGTAAACACTGTCATAAAACCTGCAAAAACAACATCATGTGAATACAAAGTGACAATTATTTATATACAGAATCAAACTTGTCTCAGCCATGACTATGCCCTCTACGATGTGTAGATCTTTGATTTGAAAAATATCCTCATACGTTTCTCCCCAAATGGTTTGAGTTTTACATCTTCTCAGCTATTGATCAGCATCACTGCGTGAACTGTCCTGGGATCAGAGAGTTTAAAACACAGAGCTAACCCTCACACCATACCCATAGCGACCCGATCAGGTGTCGTAGGCCCAGTCTTTACAGATATCCACAAGTCCTCGTTGTTGGTTGAATTCTTTTTCTTTTGCGTTGCTGACCTCGAAGAGCCTCCATGACAACAGCAGCAGCAGCTGTTATCATGGCGACAGCAGCAGCAGTGGCAGCACACCACTACGGCAGTGAGGAAGACTAGCAGTGGAAGCGCAAGCAGGACGACCAGGCAGACGGTGTTGTAGACCCCCTGGTTGTGTTTCTCCACGGCGAAGCTCCAAAGCCAGCTGAAAAAATCCTGGGCACTCTGAAAATTCCCTTCCATACTGTTTGGCCTGTAGAGCTGAGTTACTTCTGTTGGACTCCCAAAAGATTTTTAATAAAAGCTTTAGAGATAAAAGGTCTATATCATAACAAAAAAAGAAATGCTGCCAAAGACACTAAAATAACACTGTTAAGCTGTTCATATGATTGAGTTGCTTCAACTTTAAAAGCTGACTGATATCTCATTTAACTCTCCGAGCACGAGTCAATTCATCAGCCATCAGGGCATAGACTGTTGGAGACTTGACAATGAACTTCTCATGCTCCTCATTCTTCATAAAGATCCTAGATGAAATAGTTACCCTGAGGCACAGCTCTATCTGATGTATCTGTTGGGGCTTGTGCTGTTTATGTTGCTTTCTGGAAGTTCACTTTATGGATGCTGTTGAAAAGCATCCCTTTTGCTGTTTAAAAAAAAATAAAACACTGCTTTAAAAAAAAAATAAAACATTGCTTGTTTACGGGAGTTTTCCTTAAAATCGTCTTGTTGGAGTGATTTCATCTGGAGGGAAAAAAAATGTTAAGCTGAGTTTGTTTATGCAGGTCCACATTCCTCTAATTGTTTTCTCAAGTCCTCTTGCCCTTTAGCTTTCGGTTTGGTTTTGTCACGCTGCTGAATTGTTGAGGCTGTGAAACAAACAGAAGAAAAAGAAAATTAACACAGACAGAAATTTGCTTTCAGGCAGACAGGCTTATCTTCCTCCCCTCTTTGGCGTTCCCTGCCTCCAATCCATCTTTCTGCCCTTAGCATCTCAACTCTTTCTCTCCTTCCTCTTGTCAATGTCAGCTTAGAATATTTTTTTCTGTTCAGCTTTTCTGAATATTCCTTAATATTGCAGAGGAGTCATTCAGGATTCAGGGAAGATCCCTTCAAGAGTCCCGCTGAGAGAAGACAGAGGAAAAGCAAAAACACGAGGACAAAATTGAGGGGAGATTGCTTCTGAGGGAAGGCGAGATGGACAAAAAGGTAACCAATCTTCTTAAGAGTCCCGCTGAGATGGAGAGTGTGACAGTGTCTAGGAAAGGGAGGAGAGATAGACCAGAGTGAGAGCTGCTAAAGTGGACTTATCTGAATGTACAGTGCTGTGAGAAGGATTTGCCTTGTAACATGGAGAAACATGGTGATGGTGGTGTGATGGTCTGTGGTTGCAGTTCTGCTTCAGGACCTTTCTATAACACAAACTCCCGTTTGCAGAATATCTGGTCATTAATTAATGACCTTATACTAAACTTCACTTGTGTTATTCAGCCTGACGACAACCGAATGCACACCTCTGAATCATTTCAAATAAGGTTGGGGCTGGTTATACTTAAATCTGATGTGGTGACTTGACCTTAAACAGGCCATTCATGTTCAAAAACCCTCCTGTGTGTCTGCAAAGTAGGGTGGGCCAAAATTCCTCCTTCATAAAATACTCACTGTCAGTCATTGCAGCAAATGCTTCATTGAAGTTGTCCCTGTGAAGGGCTGCACAACTAGCTATTAGGTTTTGGGGGTAATTATTTTTTCACACAGGTTAATGTTGGTCTGGATGGCTTATTTCTTTTAAATTTAATTAAACTTTTGAATGATACATATGTTTAAGTGATTTTAAAACTTGTTTGATTATCTGAAACATTGACTTTAAATGAGACAAAAAATCAGCAACAGAATAAATCTGTGAGGAAGCACTTTTTCAAGGGACGGATCACAGCTAATGGCCGCTGCAGCTGATGAATAAAATCTGTACTGAGTATTTATAAAAGCTTTCATTTGACCTTTTTAACCCCATATTAACCAGCTCTTCAAAGGGAGATTTCTGCTTGGAATGTGCAAAATTAAACTCAACAAATAAAACCAAACTGCTCCTTTTTGTAATGAAACAGTTTGATTCTGAAGCCTTGAGGCAAAATCTTTGTTAACATTGTTTTTTTAATGGTTTCCAACACCATTTCACTTAAGTGTTCTCTTCAGCAGTCTTTGCATTCTGGTCGCAGGAAGGAAAGAAGATTTTTACCTCACATTTACTCGCTGCTGAGAGAGAGGGAGAGAGAGAAGACGATGCACCTGCAAGAGGAGAGCAGAGTGATTTGGCTCCGTTGTCACCGTGTATTACGTCTCATGTGTGAAATAAGTTTACCCGCAGAGAGCTGCTAAACTTCCCCCACTCACCCGGGCTCATGTGCTCAACAGGAAGCCACTCGCTTAAAGTAAAGTAGTGTTTGAATAAACAAGCTGAGAGCCCAAAAAGACAACATATTCTAATATATTTGCAAAAGTTATTTTGGAGTTTCCTCTTTTTTAAAATGAAATTAACAAAGTAGTTTGTGCGTGTGTATTTTACTCATTTTATGTGCACCCTCATGTTTTCCCCGAAATTTAGTTTGTGTGAGTGAGGAAAGACATAAAACTAGTTAGATCATAACCAAATAATAATGATAACTTTAAAAATGAAAAAGCTTAATTGCGTGAAACATTAGTCAGAAAGCTTAAAAGTCACTCTTATGTTCCAGTGAAGACAAAAAAAAAAATTACAGAACACTTTGACTGCCAGATATGGAAAGTAAAACAAGTGATTATTTTTTTCCATGTACAAGAGGAAAAATGTACAGCCTCATAACAGTTACATGCCTGCTTTAAGGTATTTTTGGGTACATATTTTCCATACTGTACAGGTGCATCTCAATGAAAACAACATCATCAAAATCTAAATTTATTTCAGTCATTTATTTTACAATATATATTATATATTTATAATTATATAAATTATATATTTCTTTATATATTAAGTAGATTCATTACACACAGAATGATATATTTCATGTGTTTGTTTTTGTTAAGTTTGATTATTATGGCTTACAGCTAATGAAAACCCCAAATTCAATTTCTCAGAAAATTGGAACTCTGCATACGATCAATGAAAAAGGTTTTTATAACACAGAAATAAATTATCCATGGAGTTTAGGTAATTTGCTGACCAATTCAGCACAGTGAAACCATGGTCATTAAACCAGGTATTGGTACTCTTGAAAGCGTGCACAGGTGCAAAGTCATTATAGAAAATCAGCATCTTCACAAAGCTTCCCAGCAGACAGAAGCATGGAGTGCTCTAAAGTGCTGACTGGTGCACTGACTTAATAAGAAGCACTGAAACAAAATCAGCATGTGACAAATCATCACTGACTGTGGAAAATCCCAATTTGACCTCAAGCAATAACGACTCTGTGGCTCTCCCTCTTCATCCAGATTCTGGGACCTTGATTCAAAATTAGTTTGATCTAAAAAGAAGACTTTGACCACCAAGCAAAAGTCCAGCAGTTTTTCTACTTAGCCTAGGTATTAAGACAAGGAATGAAGCACTAACACCAGCAGCAATCCATGCTTTGTGAATATCCCCCAAGCTCTTGAATGGGATTTGCTTCACAATTTTCTGAAGGGTGCGAGTGTGGCTGTGCCTTGTTTTACTTTTGTCTAGCACAGTTTTTTCTTCCATTAAACTTTCATATAACATGCCTGCATCATGCATTTTTAGAATACAACATTTTAAGTCAGCAGGCTTTGCCTGTGATTGTGCTGGTCATAACAAAATAATTCTGTATTAAAAATGAGTTTTTATTGGTTCTATGTAATATTAACATTTTCTAACAAACTGCAGTTTTGGTTTTCATTAGCTGTAAGTAATAATCATCAAAACTAACACACTTGCTTCATATCCCTCTGTGTGTAATGAATCTTTATAATACATGAGTTTTCAATTATAACAATCAAATCTTGTACTTTATTGAAATGCCTGAGTGTAAATTAATCTGATTTAAATCCAGAAAGCTCACAAAAACATGTTATGATCAGATGTTTTAAGTGTTTTAGAAATGTTAGCAAAATCCCCATATCATGATTAATTTCTTCTAAATATCTTAGGCTATTTCATTTTTCTTTAGTTTCTAATCATACAAAAGCTTCCCGAAAATCAAGTTAAACACAAATTCCAAAGGTCTTTAGAGCTTAACGGTGTTTATTTTTATTTATATCTGTAATGTATTTGTCTTTTTTTCTAATGAGTTAATTAACTCAGATTGAACTTCTGTTGCGATATTTAAAACTACATATTATTTCACACCTAAATGTAACACATAGCTCACAGTTTCCATGAACCCAATGATGTCATTTGTGAGAAATATTTTGGAGAAACCAAACCAGTACTTCCTTGTACCACATTTGTTCTGCTGACACTTTACTTCCATGTGATTCTGGACTTACATTGCAATGCTATCAACCTTGACTAAGCAAGAACCTAAAGCACTGTGTGTTTGTCATTCTGGAACATTTCGTCTTAAGAACAATACTTATCACAGCAGTTTAAGGAAACAACTAGCACTAATTATGGACACATACGCTTCCCTGCAAGTAGGCGCTGCTGTTACCTCTGTTTCATCTTGATAACTGGCTGCTGGTACATGTTGCTGTGATGAGTGTGGTTGAACTGCAGCATATTTGTGTACATTGGATCTTACTGCCATTATGAACATGACAGAGTTACCGAGCTGCGTTTGTGGGAAAGACCAAGGCCCAAACTAGGGGAGCTGTATCAGCTGGGTTTGACTGTGTAACAAAGATAGCAAATAATGAATCATTGGGTAAAGTCAGAAAATAGAACAGATGAGTCATCGGCTCTATAAGGTATCTTTGTCTATCTGTTCACACTAAGAGAAAAATATGATAAAATTAAAAGCAACTGATAGTGTAATCTGGAGTTATTTATTTATTTTGTTCTACAAACAGCTAAATAATTTTTACATTTACAGTTTGACTTGTTTTAATGTTCAAACTGTTTCATGCTTGGACAACCAAGGCCACTCATCCTTGAGAATACAAGCCCTATCTGATGTTAATTTGTAGCTCAGACTAGGCTTTTCAATGTACCCAAAACACACAAAATATTCAGAGTTTTTTTTTAAACTAACTGGCCTTTAAACATAAGGTATAATTTCTCTCACCATTCCTTGACTCTTAGTGGCCTCTTCACTTTCTCATGACACTGTGCTCTCCTTGGGTCACTGATACACAGGAAAAGTCAATTTCTGAAGAACACAAAGCCAGGAAGGGGCTGAGAAGACTGTTTTGATTACTCTGAACTAGCTCCCTGCTTGTTCTGAAGGAGCATGTGTGACCTAAAAGAGAGCGCAGTGACAGAAGGCATCGCAGGAATCTTTAATGACTTGCCTCTGAGCACACAGTCAGAGCAGATCCCTCTTCATTCTCAATCAATAAATGCAGAGTGCTTGGACACTTTGCATTTAATTTAACAATTTTCCTTACTGTTTGACATTAAATCCAACAAAACGTTTCCTGTTTGAGGTCACTTAGGATTACAAAAATTGTTAATATTTGCTAAATGCAAATGTAATATTATTTAATTTCTTTCTTCAAATTTGCTTTTTTAGGAAAGCCTTGTAATGGTTTTGTAAGCTTCTGATATGTTACTTAGCAGCAGGAGAGCTAAATGGATGCACAACTGTGTATGAACTTTAAATCAACAACTCAACCTGAACTTCCCACTGGACCTTAAGCAACTTGGAGTCTGTACATCTCCACTCTTTCCCCAGACCATGGAAACATGATTTCCAAATGAAATGCAAATCCCCCTTTCCTCTAATGAAATCAGGACATTGGACCACTTAGCCAGTGTCCAGTGTTTCGCCTTAGCCCAGGTAACAAGCCCATGTCCTGAACATGTCTGTATGTGGTGTCTCTTGAAGGACTGACTCGAGTTGCAGTCCACACCTTGTGAGTCTCCCCCAAACATTTGAATGGGCTTTGCACCAAAATCCTCTCAAAGGTACAGTTATGTCTGTTTCTTCTGCACCTTTTTCTTTTGCAGTTTTTCTTCCACTCACATTTTCTTTATTATGTTTAACTAACTCTTAAAATACTCTTTGACTAAATATCTTGTGGATGTTTTTTAAGGCAACACCTCTAACATGCTACTTTCTTGTGTGACTTCATAGAAAAATCTAAAGAAATCAGGTAAGATGCCAGGAAGAGAGTTGTAGACTTTCACAAGTCTGGGTTATCCTTGAGTACAATGTCTCAGATGCCTGAAGGAGCTACATTCATCTGTTTACATATTTTCCTACAAGAACAAACAGCAGCCCTCACAGTGTTTAGAAAGCAGGTTCTGTGTCTCAGACATAAATTTACTTTGGTCTGAAATATGTGTATATGTGATTTGTGAACACAAGAACAAGACTTGTGAAGATACTGGCTGAATATTGTTAGACAGTGTCATTATTCACTGTGATACAAGTCCTGTCCTAACATGGGGTGAAAAGCCGCTCAGAGAGGAAGAAGCCATAACTCCAAAAGCAACATAAAAGCCACACTACAGTTTGCCTGTGTGCACAGGGACAGACCTTAATTTATGGAGACATGGTCTGATGAAATCATAAAGTGTGTGGCCATAATCCTAATAATGATGTAAAATTTGGAGAAAAAAGGGAGGAGGCTTTCAAGCCTGACAACCGCTCCCACTGTGAAATAACCCAGAGCTGCACCAGTATCTTCAGGGGGTGTTTTGCGAGAGGGACAGGTGCACTTCTCAAAATAGATGACATCAAGTGGAAAGATCAATACCTGAAAAGATTGAAGCAACATTTCAAGACATCAGCCATAATAATAAATTATCCAAAACATCCAGCCAAATCAGTCACAATTGGCTTAAAGATGACAAAGGCAATAATTTCACAAAACCCTCAGCTCTGATCATTTGTGGTCAGAGCTGAAAAGGTGTGTACAAGGCAACCTACAAACCTGATTCACACCAGTTCTCTCAGGAGAAATGGACCAAAATTGGTCCAACCTATTGTGAGGCAGTTCTACCAAACACCAAGTGAATGTTCACGAACGTCTAAATTTGTGGAAAGTTAAAAACTATTATCAACTTTTTTTCTGACATTGAGGAAATAGAAGTAATTTAAGTAATTATAACTGACAGAACAGGATGAGTTTATTCTGATTTAACGTCAGACAGTAAAAAAGTGTAACTTTATAAAGTGTATGTGAATATCTGGTTTCAAATGTAAGTCAACCACAAAAGACAACATTTTGTATCAGGGAACATGAGCTGATATAAACCAAAAAGTTAAATTATTTTTCTTTGGTAGTTTTAGGTATTCTGAAGTAATGTTAAGCAGGAACAAGTGTACAAATCCATTACATTATAGGCTTGGTTCAACTTTATTCTAGTTTCATGCTATATTTCACTTACATTTTTCATTAAAAAAAGCAGAAGGTTATGTAACTGACATTCTGGAGAATTTAAAGGAAGGAAAGAAGTCATTAGCACATTGTTGCAACCTGTCACATCCTGCCGTGTCTGACCACAGTCAATTTTCTCTAAAATCACCACACAAAAGCTTCACAAACGTATATAAACCACTTAAAAGTGTTTTTGCGTAGTTACCGGCACTCAAGATGTGTTTGAAAGCAGCACCTTACCCCGCAGGCACTTCTGTGGCAGCAGGTCAGGTCACCCCTCCTGTCTAATCCAGTCAGCTTCTCAGACTTTTGTTCTTTTCAGTTTGGCATCTGGCTTCTGCTGTGTTCTGTTCTGTTCTGGTCCCCCTCACCCAGACATCTTGACAAGTCTTCACTTTCTGTTCCTGTTTCTCTCTCTACCCGTGTTTTCCGTACTCCTCCTCCTCTCTCTCTGTGTGTGAGTGTGTTTTGGTC
Source organism: Girardinichthys multiradiatus (assembly GCF_021462225.1). Taxonomy (NCBI): domain Eukaryota; kingdom Metazoa; phylum Chordata; class Actinopteri; order Cyprinodontiformes; family Goodeidae; genus Girardinichthys; species Girardinichthys multiradiatus. The sequence goes on from NC_061799.1 coordinate 22,946,640, forward strand.
CCTGCCCACTTTGTGTAAGAATGGGCCCTCTGTCTATGCTTATGTTTCCTGCATGGTGTGCTGCTGGATTCTTGTGGTGGCTTACAAGCACAGAGTGACATTAGACAAAAAGGCAGGAAGTTTAAGTAAATTCATAAAAAATATAATATTTTCAAGCACAAAAGGTATAATTGAAGAAGTAAGAAATAAACCTACCCTACTGTATTCCATTACCTGACATGAAGACCTTGCAACACCAGGATATGTTGCAGGAAAGGTGGAGACATTTTGCATAATAACAAAACAAGAGTCCACCCATCCCAAAGTCCCAAAATGAAAATAAAAAAAGGGGAATGAAAACTGCTCCGCTACTGAGAACAACACCAGGTGAAAGAGTTAGATAAAAGCAAGATATAAAAGCAACATGTCATGTGAAGTGTGTATGCACACAAATCTTGACACTCTGCCTCTGGCAATGTGGTCAATACTCTCTCTTAGCTCAGTCAAGCAAAATAGGATTTTTATTCAACTTATGAAGGGGCAAAGAAGGGGTCATCTCCTCTCCTCTAAGGAAACTTCTTGAGCTAAAATGTACTAACTTATGAACTGTTTATCTGCTCACATAATGTATGATGTGAGCCTGAGTGAACTCAGAAAGTGCATCATGTTAGCTTGTATAGAGCACCTTGTACAAATATATATGTCGCTTGAACGTTTCCATATTTTGTCAAATTAAAACTGCAAACTTTAATGAATTTTCTTGTACAAAATCTTGAAAAAACCTTTTTTCCAATGTACCATAAGCCCTATAGTGGGGCACTGCAAACATGTGGAAGAAGGTCCTTTGTTTAGATGACATCCTTAAACTTTTGGCATTGATGCAAATGGAATCCAGTGGAATGGTCTAGATCAAACTTAGTTCATTGTGTTAAAATGACCAAGTCAAACCCCAGACCTAAATATAATTGAGAATTTGTGTGCATTTGAAAACTTATGTTCTCAGAAACTTTGCATCCAATCTGCCTGAAGTTGGGCTAATTAGCAATAAAGGGGTGTGAATACTTTTGCAAATGGCTGTATATTCAGGCTACACTATTACAGCAGAGTTCATTTAACAAATGCTTGGTTTGTTCACTTCAAAACGTCTGAAGCATGAACAGAGCACAGCTGTGACTTTGTGATAATGTAGCACTTCTGATAAACTAAAAAACAGGAACACACTTCCTGATCAGCTGACTGACTGAACTTTCAGTACATTTCTTTGTCTGCAGGGCATAGTTTCAAGGGATTTGATGAGGCAAGTCTCACCACATCTTGCAGGTGTGTCTATATGTCACCTATTCACACTCACACACACACATGCACAAAGACTTATGCACAGTGACTGCTCAGAGGGTGCATGGCTGACTGGAAGTGTGTTCACTGTAACATGTAAAACTAGGCCCAGCCCAACAGCTTTTAGGACTCGAGTGTGCCCAGTCACCTTGAGAAAGAGTTGATTAATGGCTTCTGCAAAGCGACACTTTCCCTGATGGAAATGCATCTTTGGGGTACTTCATATGAAAATTATTTATATATGTATGTTCCATTTTTGCTACTCCGGAAAACCAGTGTATTGAAATCCTCTAGTTTGCATGGACACACACACTTAATCTGGAAGAAATATTTTAAATATTTGCTTTTGAAAGGTCCTACTTATTTGCTTTTTAGCCATAAGAATGATAAATGTGGGAAAACTGTTGGGTATTCTGCACCAAGCACCACAAGTAATCTGCAGTTACTGGATATATTTTACGAAATTTTGCCCTTTCCTTGATGGAAACAGTATTGCTCTTATAAAAAATTAAATCAGTTCTACCTTTTCCTTCTTCTAGGGATACTGCATTTTAAACTTATATTGCACTGACCTCTTGTATATGTCCCATTTCCTCTGTGAAACCTTACTCTCAATTCACACTGCTTTGACCTACTGCTATAATGTGTGTAGCTGTCATCTGGTTTTCCACAGTGGATCTCACCTAGGACGGAAAAGCACAAATAATACATCCCTTTATCCAGCTCAGGTCTATGACTGAACAAATTGCAGGAAAGACCACTGAGCTTATGTTGGATCAGTGGTCACACAATCACGATAGCAAAGGAAAAACGTAGCTGTGACATTACCAGGAGCATTAACTAAAGGCTTATGGAATTACTGGGCCATGTAAGAGAGCAGTACCGATCACAGCAACCTTCTGGCTCTGACAACATACTGGAACATGAGCTAGAAAGGAGCCAACACTGTCTGCTCTGTGAGTTGTTGAACGTGAGCTCTAATGAAAAGTGACTACAATGAGGTTGTAGTGGGATCTGACAAATGTCCAGGAATAGCTTGGCCAATAAAGTCCCCTCAGGGACAGACCTGAACAGTGACTCAGTCGTGCAAAATGTTTCGATCCAGGTAACAAGATAATTATAAAGAATTGCTTGTTGTGCTTCACAAGCCAGCAATTAGTTGGCATGTAAACTGGAGGTTTTCATAAGGTGTTGCTTGTTGCCCATGAAGTCAGACTGCTATTTTAACATTTAATTACATAATAATGTTAGCATAGTTCTCATATGACACATGCATATTTCTTGGACTGAATAAAAGAAAGAGATTCAATCCAGTTGCAGAGGGGGAGGTATTTTTCTTTACCAAAGGCTGACCATTAATCAACAGGGACTTTCTAAGTTCCTCATTGCTTGTCCGGCATTTCCAGACAGGAAAGGAGGAAAATAATGTACTGTGGCAATGTAGACTCACACTGTTGGGATATATAGACGTTTGGAAAAAAAGATTAACCAAACTACAGCAGATGTGCTTTTCCACTGTAATAATGCGGTTTCATTAAGACTTCAAGACAGTCTTCAGTTCATGTTTCTGAGAACTCAAGTCCAATACTGTCTAAAAAAAACACACACCAAGAAATGACCTTATGTGGTCACACAGGAATAAACTATGCCATGAATGCACTTCCCTGTTTTGCTATGTGTGTGTGTGTGTCCAAGGGATCAACTCACAGTTGTCCTCTCTTACATCACAAACACAGAAGATGCAGAAGTGTGAAAGGGACAAAGAAAAACATGTTGCGTTGTTTGATAGTTCTAATTAGAAAACTCCAGGTTGAGAATTAATTACACATTCCTCAAAACTGCATCATATGACTGGATTTTCACAGAGAAAGAACATTCTGATACAGTGGGGAGAACAAGTATTTGATACACTGCCGACTTTGCAGGTTTTTTCCTCTTTCAAAGCATATAGAAGTCTTTAATTTTTATCATAGGTACTCTTCAACTGTGAGTGACTTTGTGCTTTGGGTTGTTGTCCTGCTGGAAGACCCAGCTATGACCCATCTTCAATGCCCTTACTGAGGGAAGGAGGCTGTTGGCTAAGATCTTCTACATACATATTATTTTCTAGAATAACAAAGAAACACCTACGTATGTTTCCATTCGACTAATTTACCTTATTAAATGAAAGACGGTTTTCGCCCCCCGAGGACAACGCATGCAGATCCTCCATTACTAGTTTCAGAATGATAAGGACTTGGACACATTTAGCATACTCAAATAATTTTCTGTATTTGCCTGTTAGTGTACAGTGTTGTAATTATGAATATGAATATATTATTTAATATTTATACTTTAATATTTTATTAAATAATATTCTGGTCTGTTAAGGGTTGTCCTGTGTATCCCAGCCCAATAAGGTGGTGGTATTAGGACAAAATTGAAAGGGATGAGCAAAACTCTGGCATTATTGAACAGCAAAACTCTGCACATACAGAATGAATTCACATTCAATTTCTTAAAATAAAAGAATTTATTAACAAAAATAAGTCAACTAAAAGTCAAACATATTTCAATCAACAAACTCTTTACCATGCTAAAACAACCTGACTAAACTACTATGCAGAATGAAAGAATACTAATGGGCTATGTACAATATAAACAAGTGAATCAAGGATGGTTGAAAATCATGACCGAAAGAGTGATGCAATATTACCATGCAATGTTATTTATGTTTTAGAACCCAGGATTAACTTGAAGAATCTGGAATTGAAGTTAAGTTAGTCTTGGAACCAACTTAGGCAATAATTGGTATACCTTTAAACAACCATTCACAATGCAAGATCAGCTAAAACATTGTGAGAAAACATTTTTAAAAAATGATTTGCTAAATAAAATCAACCTTCTGGATGACCAATTCTTAACGGTGTTTAATTAGCTCCCTTTATTTACTGAAATGATATTTATGGAAACATTATTAAGGAAATATTAAAATAATATTAAAAAACATTATTTTGAATAAGAACCAAATCTTTCTGGATAAATGGGTCTTAATACTGTTTACTTAGTTATCACGTTTAGTAAAATAATGTTTAGGGAAATATTAATTCCTAGATTGAAAACTAACAACCTTTTTGGGTAAATGACCTTTGGCAGGCAAACACGTGTTCTTAGCTGTTAGTGGTTGGAGCTAACAAAAGAAGTTCATAGCTTATCTTCAGAATCAAACACATACCTTTTAAAATACCACTAATAAAGGGTTAAAATGCATAAGCGTTGATGGTGCATTATGGCCGATCTTCTGTGTTTAAAATCACCATTTAAATAAAGTTTATCTTAACTTTAAAAACACAAACACAGAACACATAAACTGAGCACATGTGCTAACCGGTAATCTGCTAGATAGCTGAGTTCTCAACACAAACAAAACCAAACGTCATAAAACGAACCTTGTTTAGATTATTTCATTCTAAACTACTTCTCTCTGCCCAAACACTACCTCTTACGTGAACCGTGCTGAGGAGAAGTTGTCAGAAGTGACGAAGTTGAAGAAAGCATCCACAGTGAACAAAGGGTTAACTGGCAGCTAACCTCAGTAGCTGCGGGGTGGGGCGGCTCATTCTGCCTGGGCCGGCTGAACTGCATGTTACTGCTGTAACCACGGTGATGCGGTCCTGTTGTCTTTCCTTCAGACCGGGAAAACTGCTCCACTCGGCGTCGTAGAGACAGGGTCTCTGCTGGGAACTCTCTGGAACACAGTTTGCTTCTGTAGACCTCAGAGAGAAAGTCAAGCCACGCTTGTTCCTTAATTACCCCGTTCATGAATGAATACTGGATACACAAACAGCAATTAATTCGTACTTAACTTAGTGCATATGATCACGTGATCGTATGACACTCTTGGATCCAGTTTGAAGAGTTATGTCTGTTTGCCAGCAAAGAGACATTAGCGCGCTGTGTCTCTGCTTCCAGTTCTGCTGGGGACCTGCGTGGAAGAGGTCAGTTTGTTGGCGCAAGGGGTTTTTATTCAAACAGTGATGTTATGGGAAGCCTGCTGTTTCTCCCTTCTTGTTTCTGTTCCTGGCTGTGCTGGAAGTATGTTAATGCGATTTATTTTGAAAGTTCCAGAAAAGTTTTATTGGCTTTTAATGTTGTAACCCACGGCTGAGGTCCCAGCAACTGAATTAAAATAATCAATACAAGACAATGCAATCTTAAACACAAAAGCAACCTCACTGTTTACAATGGAACTTTTGAAAATAACAATTTGTAAGATCACTTTTGCATGTGTCGTTGGTTTTCCAGCAGGTAATTTGATATAGTCCTGAGCAAAGACTCTGTACAGCTTTCATAGAGGTCAATGTAGACCTGAGTCATACTTGCAGTAGTCTGTTGTTTTTATTTCTGAATGGAAAAAATTAAACATTGCTTTCTTGTTGGCCTAAAATTGTGAGATAAAATCAGTAAAGCCTTTCCCGGTCATAAACATGGCAAGAAAAACTCATGTTAAGAGTTCAAACTGCGGCTAAATCTGTGCCTATTCATCTAGTGCCTTTTAATAGATTTAATGCCTCTTAAACCTTTTCACATGTTGTCACTAGATCACATTTTGCCCTAACAACTGCAAATTATACTTTTATTTATTGGGATTTTATGGTACAGACCAATACAAAGTGATGCTTAATAGTACGGTGGAGGGAAAATAATGTTTGGTCTCCAAATGTATTTTACAAAATAAAATCTAAAAAGTGTGGCATTATGTGTATTCATCCACTTTTACTCTGGCACCCCAAAATAAAAGGCAACCAACATTGAAAGCCGGTTTAGAAAAGTAGCTCGAACTTGGTTCAAAGTGTCGATCTGCTAAGACTTAAATACCCGAGGCCAATAACATTGAGGATGTGATATTGAAAGTACATTTCACCTGTATATAGTTTTTTTTAATAGTATTAATGCATCTCTTCTATTAAGGCTTTAGAGGCTTGTTAAAGTACATTAGTGAACAAACAGAAACTCAGACAGGGCAGAGATACAGTTGTGGAGTGGCATAAAAACAATATCCCAAACAATATTCCCAGTTTAAAAATCACAGTATGGCTGAACTGCAAAGATTAAATGTATGCGTATCTGAACAGATGTACTTCTTCTTTTCATTTCTTATTTCGTATGTAGCTGAGCTCTTCAACGAGGCCCGTAGTCATAACCTCACAATTTGAACAGCATAAGCTCACGTCTACGATTATAGGCGAGCTTATTCTAGTGAGGCCACAGTGTAACACTTTCAGAGACGCTTTAGGTTTTTAGTGGGTCTAAATCTTGCAGCAGAAAGTAAAAACTTTCAACCAATTGCAAAATATATGCACATCTGGAGAAATTGTCAGGGAGTTTAATTAAAGTTAGTCATAAAATGAAACAGAACCTCAATTTACTCTTTGATCTTACTTATTCAAATATGCTAACAAATGTAATTAACAATGTTTTCCAAATTCTATTTTGAATACAGAAGTTATACCAAGGAGAAATATACAGATCCCTTTTAAAGCATAAAAAAACCATAAAGTTAAACCAGCATGCTAGTCTTTACCTCACATTCAGCCCCACTGAGGTTGTCAATGGACAAATCTTCATGTCTCCCTTGTTTCAGTGATTTATGAGAGGCCCTGTCTGTTCAGGCTTTCCCATTCCAACTCACGGTGCTCTGAGCATTAATAAATGTCTGATGAAAATCAAGCTGCTCAACGGCCGGTCGCCCAATTATGCCCCAGTGTTTACAACTCCATCACATAGAGAGCCTAACTGGGAAATCTGGGCTGCGCCTCCCTCTTATTCAAATGCCTGCCAGGGCCTGTTAACTTTCTGGGCTCAGTGGGATGTAAGAGACTCAGGGAGTGCACAGGAGACCGTGGGTGGGCCACAACGCTGCTTTTCATCAGTCTCACGCTACAGCCAGCTCTGTGTTCAATGCTGTATGTTACCAGATGGACAGAATGAAGACAAAGAGCAAAAAAAGGAAGAAGGGATGAAGAAGATGATTTACAAAAAGAAATAACTCCTGCTCTGTTAACCATGCAGAGCTAAATATAAGAAGCTGTTCATCCATGTATCTGCACAGAAATCTAATTTTCCAAAATTAGTTCTGTATTATTGATCCTCTCAGTGGGGGCACATGAATAATTACATTTTTGATTAGATTTCTACATATTAAATTGAATTTTCTATTTAGTCGCTGGAGGTTTTTGACCACCTAGATTGAGTCTTAAAGTAAAAAGATTCTAATAAATGTATTCTAGCCTAATATGTTAAAGACATAGCAATTTTTCACATGAACCATGCAGAAATAACACACAACATGAAAACAAGAAACCTTCAGATTAAAAAAAAAAAATTCAAAACATTTCATAATCAAATAACCTTCTGGGATTCGTTGTGTTAGAGGGCTAAAAGAGCTCTCTGTCTCTCTAACCTATAACTGGTGACTCACTGTTGTCCAGGAGAGAAGTAACTGACATCCTCCACAAAGAGGGTAAGCCACAAAAGGTCATTGCTAAAGAGCATGGCTATTCACAAACTGCTGTATACAAGCATATTAATGGAAAGTTGAGTAGAAGGAAAAATGTGGTTAAAAAAGGTGAACAAGCAATGAGGATAACGGCAGCCTTGAGAGGATTGTGAAGCACAAAGCCAGTCATGACTCTATTTTCAGCTGGACTTTGCACCTGGCCAAACTTCAGTACCAACAAATGCTTTAATGACCATGGTATTACTGACCTTGATTCAACAGAACACTGACATGACTTAAATCCTATGAAGACAAGGAAAATAAAATATATTAGACCCACCAGTCTCCATGCCACACAGCATAGATTGCTAAATGTTACTAAACTATACTATACATATACTATATAGTTTATTGACATACTTTTCAATTGGTCGACATTTCTGTGTGAAAAATCTGTTTCTTTATTGACCAAAAATAAATAAGAAAAATATCTGAAAATCTGAATGTGGGGTAGCTGTAAGTCATAATCATGCTTGAAATGTATCACTCTCTGGGTGATTTCCACATCTAAAACTTGAGGTTGACTATTTCAGTTACATTTCTGACATAAATTAACTTTCTAAAGATTTTCCAATTTATTGAGATGCACTTGTATATGTTTAATCTTAACAAGACGTATTGCCACTGCTGGCATTTTCAAAATAAAACAAGCATGTGTTTTCCTGTGTTATTGATCACTAGATAACCACAGAAATAATTTTGCTTGAGCTGTTAAACTATAATTACTGTGTGAACGATAAAAACTGAATAGTAATTTTTACCCACACATTTGCTCAAGAATGACAATTAGCTTTGTTTATTAAGCCTATAAAGTTCACTGAGTTATGCCAAATGTCACATATAAGAGGTAAAAACAGAGCCATGGGGGAGTTTACTTTGCACTTTTTATAGAGTTGACCCAGCCTTCTCCTGAACAGCCTTCACATATTCAGGTTCAAAGCTCATCTTCATCACAGCCACTTTTGTGATCAACCATCATCTCTAAAGCATTTTCTATCAACATTATCAAAATGATCTCCAGAATCACCATCATCATCCCTGTTCAATTACCACCACTCTGCTGTTTGCAGAAAGTGGTGGGAATAGTTGGAACTATTTTAATTTATGGTTTCTACCATGTCATCCCAGCCATTATTTATTTTATGATTTTAACATTGAACTGTTTTATTTGCATTTTTGATGTTGTGTAAACTAATAAACTAAACTAAACTAAACTAAACCAATGGATTACCTGTTATCTTCATAATTAATTGTTCTGACTGAACCTCTTTAGTGTTAAATCTTTGACACTTTCAAGTACAGCAGAGCTAATACTGACTGAATCTGTCCAGATTGTGACAGAATAAATATAAGTGCTTGTTATATTGAATCTGTAAGTCCAAACTGAGCTTCTATACAAAGCTAAACCTAACATGAAACATATCATTTCCTTTATTATCTTCACTATCACTGACTGCAGCTAGATTGCTTCCATGCCAAAAATCAACAGTGTGCATCAGTTTGTCTAGTGCTAGACCAAGGCAGACATGTTGTTGACATCGTTTCTTGACACATAATTTTAGCTGCACACTTTATTACTAGAACCAAAAGATTCATTCTAATGTTTTAAATCCAGCTGAATTTGAAATGATCTTTGATGCTACTTTTTCAAAGTGATCTGTTCTTATAGTTTCGGGCATGCCAGAGTTCACAGTTTGGTTCACAATACACTTTAGCAGAGCAACTGCACCACAATGTCTTAGTTAAATGAACTGAGGTGGCAGTTCTTTGCTGCAGAATATAGTGGAGGATAGTGTGTGGTTCAGATATAGACCACCTGTTAAATTCACACTGTGACCTATGATGGTTTAGTATGAACTCTACCTAAAAGGTGGTGTTCACACTTAGAACCTGCAAAGCTAAAAATAAATTGTAAGAAAGCAACCTTATAGCAGCACAGCTGAATTTGTTTTTCATGAAGAAATAACAACATATGCCACTTTTCAATGGCTTCTAATTTGGCCGGCTTTACTCCACTCATCCTGTTTTGCAACATTTTCCATTGCTGGCTTTTCCGGGCAGGTACTGGCTTCCTTGGTCCCTGCTTTTCAGCAGGTCCCTTTGGGGCTGAGCAGGGCCAAAATGTGACATGAACAGACTGTTGTTCACTGATTGGTCAGGAGTGTGGTCAGCTGTATCTCAGCGGCATGACAAATTGTTCACCAAGGTAGCGAAGAGAATGACCAGCTCAAAAAACTGACAAGTAACTACAAAAATATCAAGGACCACAATGCCTGGAGCGGTGAGGGTCAGGCTTCGGGCCATTCTTACACTCAAAAAATATAGTTGTTGGTAGATGGACTGAATTTATATAGCACTTTTCCAGTCATACCAACCACTATTTTACACACATTTTACACTAGAGCCACATTCACCCAGATATAAACCGATCGGTAGGTAACTTGAGGTTAAGTACCTTGCCCAGGGGCACATTGACCTGTAGCAGGAGGAGAGATGGTGATCATTGGAGGAAGTTTGGTTTCCGTAGGCCACAGGATTTTAGGAGATTTCATCCAGACCTGTTTTCTTTGGACGAAAATGCTTCTGTTGTGCTGCTGTAGTCCTTAGTCCAGACATATTAAAAATGCATGTGATTACTGACACACGTATATGTCAGGTTCAAAACCTAAAATACTTATAATCATCACAAAAAGAAGAGAAAGACAAAGAATTAGTTATTTTACTCACTGCGAGGAGAACGGACAGAGATGTGCTTTCAGTTACAAATTTCCTACCACTCGGAAAACTTTCTGTCCGCACCTCTCTTTTTATTATCTTTGGGGGTTCCCTAGTTACAATGAACGTTGCTCTCTAAAGGATGGGAAAAACAGCTGCAACGTAAACAGGTCATAAACACCATTATCTTGTAACAACACACTTCCACAGTCTCCCCCATCTTAAGATCAGTGTGTCTTGTGTTCAGCACAATCAGCCTTCATCTTTATGACTTCCTCAACTGTGACTGCTTCCTTTCCAGCTCCACCTTTGATCCTTGCCTGCAGACAAACTCATTACATCCTTACTCACACATACATCATGAAAGGTTATAAAGATCAAATAGTCAAGTTAAAGAAAAGGAAAAAATATAAGATGAAAACTATATACAATTATTCCAACATTTTCCCCCTGTTTATCTTATATTTGCTCATATTCTCATATCACTTAACAGCCACTTCTTTTGGATTTTTAACTATCCTTCAGTTGCTGTTGGTGTCTGTGCAGTCTCCCTGACCAGTTTCCAGTTTTGTAACACCACTGTCCCATATTTGTACCAGTTCTTGATTATGGTCTTTATTGTACAAGGACTTATATATGATTCTGTGGATCTTTTGTACCCTTCTCCAGACTGATACCTTTGTACTATGAGATCCCTTTTAACCCCTCTACCAATAATACCTTGAGCTAAAGGATCCAAATACGCAAACACAATTTTAAAGGGTAAAACTCTCTCATTAATCTTTCTTCCAATATAAACAACAAATCTACAGTTATTGCTTAAACTCAAAAATAACAGATATACAGTGTACAGCTTTATTTCTTAGTATTTGTATGCAATTAAATTTGCAAACGCCATCATGGCGTTTGCAGATGCTGATTTATACAAAAATACAAATAGACCTGCTTTAGTTTAGAAGGTTCAAACTCATGTTTGTTTTGTTTTGAAAGACTTTATAGAGACACCGACGTTGTGTTGTTACCTGTACACACAAATAGGGGTATGGTAGGAGTACATTTCTGTCCCCTGAGGTACAGTCTGGACTTATGAACCCCTATAGGGCTAATATTTGGACCTTAAGGCACATATTGGTCATTTGTGAGGGCCTAAAAGGTACATTTATATTCCTAAGTAGTAGATGGTACATAAATGTACTCTCTATTGAATTTTAGGGTTCACTTTCAGAATGAACAACAAGAAACGAAAAAAAGGATAAAACAATGTAAAATTGCAGATTTTATTAAACAAAGGATATAGTTGAGTATTTTTGAGCAAACAATTTAAACAAACTATGATTTAAATATTTAAATACAGTTTACATTTTTTGTTTGATATTATACTTTAAGTTTGATTAAATATTTTGTCATTTTGGCAAAGGACTACTTGATTTTCTTTCGTGTCTTAGAAAAGTGCTTACTCCTAGGGGCTATCTTTTTCCAAATTTAACTTGGTTGGTTGAATCATCTATCAGATATGTAGATATGTGTATTTTTTCTGGCTTGTGGGAAGGGAGTGGTACTATGGCTGTCTTACGTATGCCATCAGAGATGTATTCATTATAGATGTCCTGCATTCAGAGGCAGTGCCACTATTTTGGCAAAAAAAGATACATCTTCAATATTGACACCATATGGTTTTTTTCAGACAAAATGCTGATTTCCCTATCGTATGACCATCAGTTTTAGGCTTACAGAGTCAAAGTTGATGTAGAATGGACTGTCATGAAATCAGGAGATGAAATGGACTTTCAGCCAAATGTCACTTACACCGTTAATGATATTTTTTATGTCACAGTTCAGCATTGTGTTTTAAGTTTCAATGGAATGGAAAACTTGAAATGTGAAAATGGAAATTAAAGTTGAATTTTGTGTATTACTCAAAAAAGTGTGTGGGTGTGGTGGTTGGGGATAGTTGCACACTAAAAAGGTCAGCATTCTTTTTTTTACTTTTCCAAGAGGGTACATGACTGTCACCGAAGGTGCACTTCTGGCCTTTATAAGGTACAAAGTTCAAGGGTATGACTAAGTGCCCACTGTCTAGGGTACAATAACAGTACCTTTGAAGGTACCGCCACAGCGACAAGTATTTTTCCTCTTAAAGGTATAAATAGGGACTTGGGATGTGATAGCTAATAAACCGATATCCAGTTAAAATAAGTTTCTGCATGAAATGTTAAACCATTGAATCAATATATAAAGAGATTACCTCCACCTGCTGGATGCAATAATACATCAATAAAAGGTGTTTAAAAGTATATTTAAAAAAAAACACCAAATACTCTGAGTAGGATCTACAGTCCACTGTGATAAACTTTTGTTAAATTTTTCATTATTTTTGCTTTACCTTGGTCATAGATAGACAAAGAGACAAACAGGAAACATTAACAGAGAATGAACATCTTCCTGTACTTGACTGTGTTGCCTTGGAGAGCACGTGGTCAAAGTGAAACCAATTTGAACCTTTTTCACACTCATTCCAGATTTCCTAAGCATAACAAAACAACTTTTAATGGCCAACCTAACCTGCGCTTAACTATGAAATTGAACAAATTCAATAGAGTTCCCTGTCTGACAGTTTATTTAACAGTGCATTTAATTAAACAGTATAATCCAGTCACTCAAGCAGCCCACAGCACCTTCCTCAATTATCTGCACACCAGGAAACAATGTGGACAAAAGTATTAAATAGAATCATCGATATGACTAATTCAATACCACAAGATACAATTTTTTGCTATAGAAACAGAGGACTTTTACCCCCTACTCATTGGGCAATGATAAACTTGGGTTCTTGTCCAACCTTGTCGTTTAAAGTTTTGTTTTGGAAATTTTTAATAATTGCCTTGGTTGTATGTATGGTTAGGTTTAGGTGAGAATCTACTTTCTTTTAGCCATTTCCAGAATTATGAAGATTCAACACACACCTTAGTTAAGTGGTATGTTCTCATGTCTTTACTACTTTGAAGAGTGGCTATGAGTAAATGCCCCCTATGTTACACCATATTCATATCCCCAAGGTTACGAGGAGGCTATAACACATCTTTACTAGAGTCCCATATATTGTACAGGGCTCGGTAGTATTGACCTTCTCTATGTTTAAAACTGGTATTCACTCTTTATTTTACCTTACATAGGCCCAGGTTTTTCAAACTTGGTGTAGGAAAATGTTTAATCAAAGTGACAAACTAATTGCAGTTTTTTTCAAACCAAAAACTGCAATTAATGAAGCAGTTGGGCTTGTAAAAATCTTTCTGAAATCAGCTAATCCTTCTGACCTTTGCTATTGTAGAACAACTGCTGTGTTGCTTGTTTCTTTGTGTTTTAGAGTAATTTATTCAAGAACTTCGCAAAGCATAGTTATTTAACAAGTTGTTTTTGCTGACCAGTCTCCTGAATGAATAATTAGTGGATAATTGGAACATACCATGAATAGACAATGCATCTAAATTTGCTGATTAAAAGGTTTCTGAGAATCTACACGGTTAAAACAAATGTGTGGCTGTGTGTATTGCATGTATTTGTTAAAAGATATGTGTAATATTCCATCCTGAGAAAATATTCTCTAACTTGCTGGGTTTTCAATATTTATGTCAGTGATGTATTATCTTCAGTTACAGAACATGGTTTAGAAATCAGTTTCTAAAAAGCCTTAATGTAATTACCTCTGAGGGAATGATGAGATCAAGTTGTTTTCTTCTATTATTAGAAACATACAGTTAGAAGGAAAAAGAGAAAATGCAAACTAGATTCATTTACTGCTTCTCTGTCATATTAGGCTGAATCTATCAAAATGAGCTAGGTGCTCTCTGTTTTTGAATGCATGAACAAACATAGAATTTTGTTATTTTTGAATCTTAACCTAAATGGTTTCTACAATGTTTCTATGAGACAAATAGAATCTACTCAAAACTGTTTGCAAGTGTTTTGTGTTTAGATCCATAGAGGATTGCTCTGTGTCTGTGGGTGGGCTAAACAGCTCCTGGGTTAAAAACACAGTGCCCCCAGCTGCATTTATCGCTGTTAAATAGCGGCGGAGGTTTGAATTTAAAGGGACTCCATTTAGAGTTAGAGAGACTTCGTTTCTCTGTAATTTCTATTTCTTGTTAATTTAATTTTTATTGCATGAGAGACATTCATAAGTCATTTGTTACAAGTCCAGGTCAGGTCTCAGGTCTTAATTATTGAAATGAATACTGTCCCATTGGGTACATGCCGTCTATGCTCCCTCTAAAACTAATGTGGTTAGCTTATGAAAAAATATATTATTTTATTTACCTCATTGATTTAATCTCTTTGTCTTTCTCTGGACTTTCATTTAAGCATGTAAATGACCCTCTTATTGGCAGGAGAATATATCATGTGCAATATTACTTTTGCAATTGACTGTTTGGAATGCAATATGTGTTCACTATTATATTGTGTGAGGGATTCACGTTTTCCATGTCAATAATAAATTTCGGCTATTGCATGGTCCCCCACTGCAGTAGCTGCCCACTCCTGACACAGCAAAGAAAAGGATGATCAAAGAGATGATCAAAGAATTGTGCTGACAGATCAGAAAGATGAGTGAGGAAACTATATGTAGCACCTCTAGCCATTTTATGCGAAAAAACTAAAATGAAGGGTGCTTGGGTTCGATATCAATCCGGTACCCCAATCGGTGTGCGGCACCAATGACCTAGTTCATGACAAATACCACCCAGAGAAACATTAGAATTTTAGGCAAAATGATTCAGCCTAACTTTATTAAACTGAAATGACAGAGAACCTATTATTTTGCGCCAATGTAACTCTAAAGTTGAACGACCCTTCAATAAGATTTAAACAACATAAACCTCTTTGCATAAGCCCGGTTAAATAAAATATGAATGGCCACCTTTTCCTTTCACCAACCCAGAACAAAACAAGGAATGTCCAATTATGTCAATATACAGTCCTAAGCAAATGTAACCCAGTCAGTTTGTTACTCACGACCTCCAGGAGAGTGTGAAAACGTTGCAGGCCTGTTAGACGAATAGGAGTTGAAACCCCATAGGAAAACATTGAGAGCGTTGCAATTCACTCGTCCACTCCCCGAACTCCATTAAACGCAGCCAAACCCGTCAGTCCGAAGCGGCTAGCTCACTTAGCTCAGCTCAAAACTCGTCATGACTACTTGCGTCTGTCTCCTCTGGTCCCGCCCCTCTCGCGGCAACCAAGCTCCTCTAACTTCTTCCGAACTTTGTCCTCTCCCATGCTTTTGTCTCGTCTTCTCTTCCTCAAGTCTGGTTTTTTCACCTCCCTTCCTGTCCGCTCCTCTTCCTCTCCGTTTTTTTCTCTCGAGCCCTCCTCTCTGTCCTCTTCCAATCTTGAGTCACGCCCTTGACGGACTGTCTCAGTGACCAATAAAAGGGCAAAACCAAATAAAATACCCAGGGCATCTTACGTCACACCAATACTTTTCAATCGCACTATTTACATAAAATAATGCTCTTAGGTGATTTACCAATTATACAGTCTTAATTACTAAGTAAGACAATTACTTAATAGCTTACCTTTACCCTTTATATTATTTACATATTAAAGTAAAGGAAAATACTGGTGTATCAGTTTCAAAACAAGAATATGAAAAGTTATCACCAATGTTATGCATTAGTAAATGAACGTTTACTTTTAATAATTTTTTAGTCTTGTCTTGACCTATGTAAGATTTCTATTAACCTCAACATAGTCATTACAGTCACCTCGGTGTAACACTGGGCTACATCTTTCCCCTGCTAGAAGATTTTGATGTCCTCATCAAAATAAAAGTTAGACAACTAATCAAGGACAGTTTTAGTGAGAACTTAACCTAGAACATGTTTCACACATGGCCACGGGGTGGCACCAGAAGGTATGGCAAAACCGGCTTCTGGTGACTCGCCAGGTTCCACTTCCCACCAACACTCCATGGCTGAAGACTGTCACCGGCTGGTCAGAAGGCTTGCCGAGTTCATCGTAGCTCAACCGAACTACAGGTCGGGCAATTCTCCTTGATCTTTCAGCAGAGTTTTGTAGTGGGTTGAGGTCTGTTTCCCCCACTGGATCATCCAGGGCTGGGTCAGGAATAGCGGTATTGTCTGAGCAGGTACTAAGAACTGGCTCCAATTCTCTTAAATCTTGGACTGATCTTGGTTGGTCAGTTTCACTGGTAGTGAGCCCAGACATTCTGTGGGACAACTCTGGACGAGTTAGCAGTCTGTCCAAGTCAACTCCCAAGGGTTTGGGTAAGTATACTTCCTTGTCTTCTGATTCTGAGTACATTTCCTCGTCATTGTTGGAAGACTTCAGGAGTCCACTTGCCCTTTGTTGTTGTGCTCTTGTTACACGTCTTTCTGGTGGTTCCACCTCACTGTCATCCAATGGAAGTCTCACAAGGTGTCCAATAGGCAACAAGTGATTCCGATGAACTGTCTTTTCTGCACCCACACCTCGTTCAGGTTTAATCTTGTAAACAGGGAGATTGGGTAATTTGTCCACAATAAGATAGGGCACAGGTCTCCATTTGACTCTCAGCTTTTGTTTTCCTGTAACCCCATAGTTTTCCAGTAAGACTCTGTCACCCTTTTCCAGTACATGTTCTCTCACATGCTTATCGTGAGCTGCCTTGTTCCGTTTATGATTCTTGTCAGCTGTCTCTGTCGCCAAGTTGTAGGCTTTCTCAAGATCTTTCTTTAGCTTAGAGACATACTGATGATAGGAGACAGACTTATGACTTTCATCCGGCACACAGAAGCATATGTCTATTGGTAGACGGGCCTCTCGTCCAAACATTAACAAATAGGGCGAGTACCCTGTTGCCTCATTTCGAGTGCAGTTGTAGGCGTGAACCAACTGACTTATCTTTTGGCTCCACTTGTTCTTTCGCTTTGGATCAAGGGTTCCCAGCATCGACAGAAGTGTACGGTTGAATCTTTCAGGCTGGGGGTCCCCTTGTGGGTGATAGGGAGACGTTCTTGACTTACGGATCCCTAGCATCTGTAAGAGGTCTTTGATCAGTCTACTTTCAAAATCCCTCCCTTACATAAAATAATGCTCTTAGGTGATTTACCAATTATACAGTCTTAATTACTAAGTAAGACAATTACTTAATAGCTTACCTTTACCCTTTATATTATTTAAATATTAAAGTAAAGGAAAATACTGGTGTATCAGTTTCAAAACAAGAATATGAAAAGTTATCACCAATGTTATGCATTAGTAAATGAACGTTTACTTTAAATAATTTTTTAGTCTTGTCTTGACCTATGTAAGATTTCTATTAACCTCAACATAGTCATTACAGTAACCTCGGTGTAACACTGGGCTACATCTATTAATCACAACTGAGTCTGTCACAATATATAACAATATCACTATGACTTTCTACAGTCCTAGTATGAAAACAAAAATAAATCATTTATTAGTAGAAATACAGGGGTTGGACAATGAAACTGAAACACTTGTTTTTAGACCACAATAATTTATTAGTATGGTGTAGGGCCTCCTTTTGCGGCCAATACAGCGTCAATTCGTCTTGGGAATGACATATACAAGTCCTGCACAGTGGTCAGAGGGATTTTAAGCCATTCTTCTTGCAGGACAGTGGCCAGGTCACTACGTGATACTGGTGGAGGAAAACGTTTCCTGACTCGCTCCTCCAAAACACCCCAAAGTGGCTCAATAATATTTACATCTGGTGAACTTCACTTTCATGTTCATCGAACCAATCTTTCACCAGTCTTGCTGTGTGTATTGGTGCATTGTCATCCTGATACACGGCACCGTCTTCAGGATACAATGTTTGAACCATTGGATGCACATGGTCCTCAAGAATGGTTCAGTAGTCCTTGGCAGTGACACGCCCATCTAGCACAAGTATTGGGCCAAGGAAATGCCATGATATGGCAGCCCAAACCATCACTGATCCACCCCCATGCTTCACTCTGGGCATGCAACAGTCTGGGTGGTACGCTTCTTTGGGGCTTCTCCACACCGTAACTCTCCCGGATGTGGGAAAACAGTAAAGGTGGACTCATCAGAGAACAATACATGTTTCACATTGTCCACAGCCCAAGATTTGCGCTCCTTGCACCATTGAAACCGACGTTTGGCATTGGCATGAGTGACCAAAGGTTTGGCTATAGCAGCCCGGCCGTGTATATTGACCCCGTGGAGCTCCCGACGGACAGTTCTGATGGAAACAGGAGAGTTGAGGTACACATTTAATTCTGTCGTGATTTGGGCAGCCGTGGTTTTATGTTTTTTGGATACAATCCGGGTTAGCACCCGAACATCCCTTTCAGACAGCTTCCTCTTGCGTCCGCAGTTAATCCTGTTGGATGTGGTTCGTCCTTCTTGGTGGTATGCTGACATTACCCTGGATACCGTGGCTCTTGGTCACTGATGCGCCAGCAAGATGTGCACCAACAATTTGTCCTCTTTTGAACTCTGGTATGTCACCCATAATGTTGTGTGCATTTCAATATTTAGATATTCAATGTTAGATAAATGTACATACATTATTCAGTTTTCATTCTACATTACTTATTTACTATCTAGATGTGCTGTTTATATTACTGATTGAGAATGGTTGTTATCTCCTTATATGCATAGAGGAATATGATGTTGCAACATGAGCACAGGATGTGAGAACAGTCTGTTTTCACATAAAGATAAACTCCCTCAGCAGTTGAAACTTCATGTAACTAGGGCGTTCCTTTTCTAATAAAAGCATGAAGAGCGGAGACTGTCTTCAGAGTGTGTTTGGAGGATTGTAACTGAGACAGTCTCCGGGACACTCTCCTTGCAAGTTAAAACAAACTAACTTCTCTGTGTCTTTCTTTGTGCAGATGTTGTAATGAGTGTTGGGGTTTAAACCTAACATTTAAATGGTCCTTTCGAGCCGGATTCCAAGATACCTGACGATCCCAGCGGGTGAGAGAGATCCAGGTAAATCTCCGTGGCCACGGTAAAAAGACCTTTTCCGGGACTGGTTCTCCCTGGCAAGCTGGAATCCAAGGGTTGACGGAACTCCAAAGACGCAGAGAAGTGTGAGTAAATCTTATGATTAAAAGAGGGATGAATGACAAAAGAATAAAATAGTAAAACCCTGACAATTCTAGACACTATCAGGTACAAGAGAAGAATACAGTTAAATTCCGCAGGAGGGTAGACTTAGTTGAAATAGACTAATTAAATTCTACGTTAAGGACGGCGGAGTCCTCTGTTAGGAAACTAATAAAAGGAGCGAGTGAGTGTGAGAGTGGAAAAATAGCCACCACTAGGTGACTGTTTTTCATATAAATTAAACAAGGAACAAATGGTGAGCCGTTGCGGATGCATGTAGGCAAGAAAATTCCACCTTAACGGGTTGAAGTGAATTTTACCACAACAGGTTAGTTGATCACCATCTTGTTTAAAAGGTATTTCCAGTATTTAGAACACACCAGGTGTTAAAACCATACTGGAACTAAAAGTCGCCTAAAAATGGGTAAGGGACAAAGTAAAGAAAAACAAAAGTTACTTGATAATTTATCATGCAAAGATTGGAAAGTAGTAGAAAAGGAAGAACCAACAGCTGTGGAACCATTATGTTACTGGGTAAAACATTATAACTTTAATGGAAAGTTATCCACGGCTGCCTTAAAAGACTTACAAGGTAAAATAGCTAACAAATGTAAACAAAATGAAAAACAAATGAAAAGAGAAGGTTATGCACAGACAACGGTATGGTGTAAAATAGTGCCTTCCAACAAACAGTGCCTTCCAACAACAGTTAAAAAATGCACTCCATTCAGGTTCGTCACCTGAAATACATGGCTGGGTAAACCGCCATTACATAGGAATGAGTGGAGGCTTATTACAGGATTACATCAACCATGCCCTGCATGCAGAAAAAGTTATAAAAAGTAAAAAGACCAAACAAAAAGTAGTGTTCTACCACGAGGAAGAGACAGCCTGTTTTGATAATGCAGTTTATTATCAACAAACACGAGGCAGGGGGCGTGGTAGAGGTCGAGGAAGAGGTAGAGGCAAAGGACATTTTGGAGCACAAAATCCAAGAGCATGCTGGTCCTGTGGAAAAGAGGGACATATGGCTAGAGACTGCCAAAGTAGCTCTGCCCAACAAAACTATAGTGCGTGACTAGCACCAGAGCCGCAGGGGAAACTGAGCAGACAACCCCTTGGTGAAATGACAGAAAGGGTACTTTTGACTGAAGAGGGAGAAAATATATTAAATCTGGAAGAACTGTTCTATGTAGAAAAAATTAGACCAGAAATAACATTGATAGTACAAGACACACCTATCACGTTCCTTTGTGATTCTGGAGCATGTAGAACAACCCTCAGAGAGCCACTACCACATGCAAAGCCTAGTGGAAATTATGCTGTGGTCAGAGCAGCCCAAGGAGTGACAAAAAGGGTTACTGAGACTGAACCCATATGGCTCAGAGACCCGGAAGGAAAAAACATGCCAACATTCGGTACTGATATTGCCAGAATGTCCAGTAAATCTATTAGGTAGAGATGCAATGGTCGCCTTACAACTAATCATATTGCCAACTCCTGATGGATTAAAAATAGCTAGGGAAAGGCCTGAAAATGTATATGTAATGCAGGGAGTGGGAAGCCCAAACTATTACTATACATCGGACATCCCAAATAAAGCACCAACTTCCACGGGGTCATTTCTCGTAGATGAAGGAAAAAATTCCATACAAAACCCTCAGGATGTAATGTCACCTGATGACCTACATGTTACAATGTGGTACACAAACAAACCAGACACCAAATACAAAAGCGAATTTGACAAAATCACTCCAGTAAAAATAACAGTGTCATATGTGTACTCAGACGTGATGGCAAATGCCGCAGCTGCAGTAATACTGCCAGATACAGTCAAAAGGTTGTTTAGACAATACTTAGAACCTCATATCTCACTGTGTAAAGAGACAACTGAAGAGTGGAAAAACTTGGGCCAATTAGTAAACAGTGGTGAAAGAGCAAGAGATTGGGTTGCAACAGGTGTAAACACCTGGTACAGTCAATCAACCCTGATGACAAAAAAGGCATTGTTTTGGACAGTGACTGTCCAATCCGGAGTGCATCTAGACAAAAAGGAAAAGTGACATATCTTCTTTACTAAGGAACAAGAGGAACTGTTGAAGCTGGTTCCTGAAAAACTATGGTCTCAAGGGCCAACAGATGTTGGCCTAGTCAAAACAGCGCTTCCTGTTGTAATAAGACCCAAAACAGAATACAGGCCTAGAGTGAAACAATACCCGCTAAAACCTGATGCAATGATAGGAATTGAACCAGTTATTACAGATTTAAAAAAGGCAGGAGTGTTGATTGAATGTGCTGAGTCACCCTGTAACACTCCTATATTCCCTGTAAAAAAGGCACCTCCATCTGTAGGGTGGAGGATGGTTCAGGATTTACAAGCAGTTAATAACGCAGTCATTCAAAGATCGCCGTGTGTAGCAGATCCACACACACTGTTGAATTCTCTGAACCCAAAAGCTAAGTTTTTCACTGTAGTGGACATAAGCAATGCATTTTTCTCTGTGCCACTGCATAAAGACAGTCAGTACTGGTTTGCTTTCACATTTAAAGGAAAAAGGTACACCTACACAAGGTTACCTCAGGGATATTGTGAGAGTCCAACAATCTACTCTCAAGTTTTGACCTCCAGTCTGTCCACCTTCGAGCCTCCACAAAACAGTCAACTATTAACATATGTAGATGACATACTGGTGGCATCAGAAACAGAAGAAGCATGTAAACAGGACACTTTAGCTCTCCTAACACATCTAGCAGGAGAAGGCCATAAAGTAAGCAAAAGCAAGTTGCAATTTTGCAAAGAAACAGTAAAGTATTTGGGTCATCAATTAAGTTCAGGAGGAAGAACAATAATGGAAGAGAGAAAAACAACAATATTACAAAATGAAACATTAAAAGACATGCAACAACAATCACCAAAGCAGGAACAACAACAATGGCAAAGAAAAGGGGCACAATTAAAAGATGGTATTTTCACCTGACCAGAAAATAAACCAATCCTACCAAAAAACCTATACAAATGGGCAGCAATATTGAGTCATGGTAAGTCACATGTCTCAACAGGAGGGATGACAGGATTGGTAAACCAAGTATACACAACCTATGGATTCAACTCCTATTCAAAAAATTTGTAGAAGCTGCTTAGTATGTGCAAAACACAAAGCATAAAGAAGAAGTATTGGCATTCACCTAAGTGGGAAGGGCCCTATCAGGTGTTGTTGACTACTGGAACTGCGATTAAGATTGCAGAAAGGAACTCATGGATCCATCTAACACATTGTAAAAGAATAATAGAACATGACTAAAATACATTTCTCAATAGCAGTGTTTACCCTAACTATCATTGTTTGTGTTGTAGTAATAGCATTGTGGTATCTGTTGTAGCATTGTAGCTCTTCATCTGACCTTCAGAGGTAGTCCGGCTACAAAGGGGGCTGCAATTATAGTTTGCAGTTGTCTCAAACCGGTGAAGATGGTCCACAGCTCTGCTACAGGTTTTTAGGAAGGGCTCCAATCTACAGAAAGATGTTCACCCCTACACACAAAAAGATATTGATAATAGGGAGCATCATCTCAATCATAGTTGTAAGTGCCCTGTTAATATGGGAAAGAAATCACAAAATGCAAAAAAGAAGAGCAGGGTACTATAATCCTAATCGATCCAAAATCCAACATGAAATATTAAAAAACCCCTGTAAAACTACAGATGGGGATAGCAGTAGAACAAAAGAACTGTATTTCTGCTATCAAACTAACAGAACACAGACTGTGTTCACTTTTGATCGAAACTTGCAAATAGGGGGCTATGGGGCAAACAGCTGGGATGGATATGGCTGGTATCTAGATTGTAGTGGTATGAAACAATCAGGACATTGGTGGGGAAATGTCTTTGCCACTACAAGATCATGGGAAAAGGGAACATATGGATACTCCACAGAGTGCCGGGATTGGGGGAAACAGGTCTCATTAACCAAAACAAATAAACAATTAATGTTAAACATTAACACGACCCTAATTCCTTTTGGTGTACCCAAGAGTTTTGGTGAACACCTGAACCCCCCGTGCCATGGATTGGCCCTATGCGTGAGGAGACCACATGCACAAGATCCCTGTATAACATTATTATTGTGTCCTAACATCACAGTGGTCAATGTGACCCTGGAAAAGAGACCGGACATTACCAGAGGACCAAAATCTGACTCGCCCATCCAACCTAAAATCTTTGTACAACCCGAGACAGATGACTGGTTTAAAATAACTACAGGAATATCTAAAATAGACAACAACTGGCTCTTAATGGCAGAACAGGCTGCCCGGGCGGCAAAAACAGATTGTGTAGTATGCATGGGAGCCAGACCTCTGCTACAAGTGGTTCCCTCAGCATTAACAAAAGAATGCCTAGTAGAAGTAATGAACAGCACAAGACCTTCGACAAACTGCACCATATGGGATGAGATTTATCCTCTGACTACTGCCGAGAAACAAAAACCAATGTTTTCAAATAAGGTTGCTCCAGGAAACGTCTCCTGTATAAACCGAACAGGTGTAGGATCAAACATAAGCAGGCTCAATAAAGATCAATGTCAATCTATCGTAGCAGTAGACGTAAGCTTTAAATCTAAGGCACGCAGCGACATCTGGTGGTGGTGTGGGGATGATAAACTGTATGACAGGTTGCCATACAACACAACTGGTTTGTGTGCATCAGTGTCATTAATTTTTCCTGTATCTGTCATTCCACTCTCAGTAGCTGATTTACTGGCTTCAGTGAGCAGCATATTTCCACACACCTGGAAAAACAGAGCAAAAAGATCAGGATGGAGTAAAGATGACCCTACTTACATAGACAGCATAGGAATACCAAGAGGGGTCCCTGATGAATATAAATTAGCAGATCAAGTAGCAGCAGGCTTTGAATCCACCATATGTTGGTGGTGTACAATCAATAAAAATGTAGACAGAATCAACTACATCCATTATAATGTGCAGAGATTAGGAAACAAAACTGAAGAAGGTTTCTCCGCTATCCATGAACAACTGTCAGCTACCTCACTTATGGCTTTCCAAAATAGAATTGCCGTTGACATGCTCTTAGCTGAGAAAGGAGGTGTTAGTTCCATATTTGGTGGTCAGTGTTGCACTTTTATACCAAATAACACCGCAGCTGATGGAAGCCTGACTAAAGCGTTGGAAGGCCTTAGATCACTCAACGACAAAATGAAAGACCATTCTGGAGTTGACACCTCAATGTGGGATGGTTTTGGGGAAATGTTTGGAAAATATAAACAACTAGTGTTTTCAATATTAATGTCTATTGCTGTGTTTGCAGCTATTCTCACCTTATGTGGATGTTGTTGTATTCCTTGTATAAGAGCCTTGTGTTCTCGAATAATCACCTCTGCTATACAACCAGTTAAAACAGAGCTCTCAGAGATGTATGCCCTTATAAGACCAGACGAGGACTCAGATGAAGACCCTGATGAGACAAGCAACGAAGAGACGTCCCTGCATTTTCCAGACTTGTATCCAGACCCTGATGGTTATTAGGGAGGTCCTCTGAGTGTAACTTTTTATGCATTGCAATGATTTCATGACTGAAAATCTGAAAAGAAGTAGTCACTTAATGATGTTTAAAATTGATATAATGCTAAACTGAATAAACAGGAGGGAAATGTTAGATAAATGTACATACATTATTCAGTTTTCATTCTACATTACTTATTTACTATCTAGATGTGCTGTTTATATTACTGATTGAGAATGGTTGTTATCTCCTTATATGCATAGAGGAATATGATGTTGCAACATGAGCACAGGATGTGAGAACAGTCTGTTTTCACATAAAGATAAACTCCCTCAGCAGTTGAAACCTCATGTAACTAGGGCGTTCCTTTTCTAATAAAAGCATGAAGAGCGAAGACTGTCTTCAGAGTGTGTTTGGAGGATTGTAACTGAGAAAGTCTCCGGGACACTCTCCTTGCAAGTTAAAACAAACTAACTTCTCTGTGTCTTTCTTTGTGCAGATGTTGTAATGAGTGTTGGGGTTTAAACCTAACAATTGACCCCGTGGAGCTCCCGACGGACAGTTCTGATGGAAACAGGAGAGTTGAGGTACACATTTAATTCTGTAGTGATTTGGGCAGCCGTGGTTTTATGTTTTTTGGATACAATCCGGGTTAGCACCCGAACATCCCTTTCAGACAGCTTCCTCTTGCGTCCGCAGTTAATCCTGTTGGATGTGGTTCGTCCTTCTTGGTGGTATGCTGACATTACCCTGGATGCCGTGGCTCTTGGTCACTGATGCGCCAGCAAGATGTGCACCAACAATTTGTCCTATTTTGAACTCTGGTATGTCACCCATAATGTTGTGTGCATTTCAATATTTTTAGCAAAACTGTGCTCTTACCCTGCTAATTGAACCTTCACACTCTGCTCTTACTGGTGCAATGTGCAATCAATGAAGACTGGCTACCAGGCTGGTCCAATTTAGCCATGAAACCTCCCACACTAAAATGACAGGTGTTTCAGTTTCATTGTCCAACCCCTGTAGAGTTAACGTTCAAAATCTGGCTGAATCAAACAGGAACTGCTTTTGTTTTAAAGAACCAGACGTTTATTTGTAATTCCTCTAGATTTTCTGAGGGAGAATAAAATGTCAGGGAGAAGTTAAGTCTATTTTTCTTTAAAAAAATCCCAACTACCCCTCCTTGAACCACCACCTTAAAGTGGTGGAGGGGTTTGAGTGCTCAAATGATCCTAGAGGCTATGTTGTGTGGGGCCTACATGCCCCTGGTAGGGTCTCCCATGGCAAACAGGCTCTAGGTGATGGGTCAGACAAAGAGTGGTTCAAGAATCCTTCATGAAGAACAAAATATTGAGGCACGTGACGTTGCCCGGTACGGCGGAGCCAGGGTCC
This sequence comes from Girardinichthys multiradiatus, assembly GCF_021462225.1. NCBI lineage: Eukaryota > Metazoa > Chordata > Actinopteri > Cyprinodontiformes > Goodeidae > Girardinichthys > Girardinichthys multiradiatus. The sequence goes on from NC_061799.1 coordinate 22,973,225, forward strand.
CACCTTGGAGCCAGGCCTGGGGTCGGGACTCGTCGGAGAGCGCCTGGTGGCCAGGTTGCTCCTCGCGGGACCCGGCCGGGCCAAGCCCGAACGAGAGACGCGAGGCCATCCCCCAGTGGGCCCACCACCTGCAGGGGGAACCGTGAGGGACCGGTGCAAAGAGGATTGGGTGGCGGACGAAGGTGGAGACCTCAGCGGCCCGATCCCCGGATGCTTAGGCTGGCTCTAGGGACGTGGAATGTCACCTCGCTGGGGGGGAAGGAGCCTGAGCTTGTGTGGGAGGTCGAGAGATATCGACTAGAAATAGTCGGGCTCGCCTCCACGCACGGCGTGGGCTCTGGAACCCATCTCCTCGAGAGTGGCTGGACTCTCTTATACTCTGGAGTGGCCCACGGGGAGAGGCGGCGGGCTGGTGTGGGTTTGCTTGTTGCCCCCAGCTCAGACGTCTCGTGTTGGGGTTTACCCCAGTGGATGAGAGGGTCGTATCCCTGCGTCTTCGGGTTGAGGAGAGGTCTCTGACTATAATTTCAGCCTATGGGCCGAGTGGTAGTGCAGAGTACCCAGCCTTCTTGGCATCCCTGTTGGGGTGCTGGATAGTGCCCCTCCCGGGGACTCCATTATTCTGCTGGGGGACTTCAACGCCCACGTGGGGAACGACAGTGACACCTGAAGAGGCGTGATCGGGAGGAATGGCCTCCCCGATCTGAATCCGAGTGGTGTTTTGTTATTGGACTTGGTCACGGATTGTGCATAACGAACACCATGTTCAAACATAAGGGTGTCCATCAGTGCACTTGGCACCAGGACACCCTAGGCAGGAGGTCGATGATCGACTTTGTTGTCGTATCACCAGACCTTCGGCCGCATGTTTTGGACACTCGGGTGAAGAGAGGGCCTGAGCTGTCCACTGATCATCACCTGGTGGTGAGTTGGATCCGCTGGAGGAGGAGAAAGCCGGACAGACACTGCAGGCCCAAGCGCATAGTGAGGGTCTGCTGGGAACGCCTGGCGGAGCCCTTGGCTAGGGATGTATTCAACTCCCACCTCCGGGAGAGCTTCGACCCAATCCCGGGGGATGTTGGAGACATAGAGTCCGAGTGGACCATGTTCTCCGCATCTATTGTCGATGCTGCTGCCCGTAGCTGCGGCCGTAAGGTCTGCGGTGCGTGTCGCGGCGGCAGTCCTAGAACCCGGTGGTGGACACCGGCAGTAAGGGATGCTGTCAAGCTGAAGAAGGAGTCCTATCGGATGTGGTTGGCTTGTGGGACTCCTGAGGCGGCTGACGGGTACCGTGAGGCCAAGCATGTTGCGGCCCGGGCTGCGGCAGAGGCAACACTCGGGCCTGGGAGGAGTTCGGTGAGGCCATGGAGAAGGACTACCGGTTGGCCTCGAAGCGATTCTGGCAAACCGTCCGGCACCTCAGGAGGGGGAAGCAGTGCTTTGCCAACACTGTTTATAGTGGGGGCGGGAGACTGCTGACCTCGACTGAGGACATTATCGGGTGGTGGAAGGAGTACTTCGAGGATCTCCTCAATCCTGCCATCACGCATTCCGTGGTGGAAATAGAGGCGGGGGACTCGGGGTTGGACTCTTTCATCACCCAGGCTGAAGTCACCAAGGTGGTTAAAAAGCTCAGCGGTGGCAAGGCTTCGGGGGTGGATGAGATCCGCCCTGAGTACCTCAAGTCTCTGGATGTTGTAGGGCTGTCATGGTTGACACGCCTCTTCAACATTGCGTGGCGGTCGGGGACAGTGCCTCTGGACTGGCAGACTGGAGTGGTGGTCCCTCTTAAGGCCATGGAGAAGGACTACCGGTTGGCCTCGAAGCGATTCTGGCAAACCGTCCGGCGCCATAAGAAGGGTGACCACACTACAACTATGGCGGGATCACACTCCTCATCCTCCCTGGTAAGGCCTACGCCAGGGTATTGGAGGGGAGAGTCCGACCGATAGTCGAACCTCGGCTTCAGGAGGAGCAGTGTGGTTTTTGTCCCGGCCGTGGAACACTGGACCAATTCTATACCCTCTACAGGGTGCTCGAGGGTTCATGGCAGTTTGCCCAACCAGTTCACATGTGTTTTGTGGACCTGGAGAAGGCATTCGACTGTGTCCCTTGTGATGCCCTTTGGGGGGTGCTCCAGGAGTATGGAATCGGGGACCCTTTATTAGGGGCCATTCGGTCCCTGTACGAGTGGAGCAGGAGTTTGGTCCGCATTGCCGGCACTAAGTCGGACCTGTTCCCCGTGCATGTTGGACTCAGGCAGGGCTGCCCTTTGTCACCGGTCCTGTTCATAACTTTTATGGACAGGATTTCTAGACGCAGCCAAGGGCCGGAGGGGGTCTGGTTTGGGGACCAGTGGATTTTGTCTCTTCTTTTTGCGGATGACGTGGTCCTGCTGGCCCCTCTAGCCAAGACCTACAGCATGTGCTGTGCTGGTTCGCAGCCAAGTGTGAAGTGGCTGGGATAAGGATCAGCTCCTCCAAGTCCGAGGCCATGGTACTCGACCGGAAAAGGGTGGATTGTCCTCTTCAGGTTGGAGGGGAGTTCCTGCCTCAAGTGGAGAAGTTTAAGTATCTCGGGGTCTTGTTCACGAGTGAGGGAAGAATGGAGCAGGAGATCAACAGACGGATCGGTGCGGCTGCCGCAGTAATGGGGGCACTGTGCCGATCCGTTGTGGTGAAGAGAGAGCTGAGCCGAAAAGCAAAGCTCTCAATTTACCGGTCGGTCTACGTTCCTACCCTCACCTATGGCCATGAACTTTGGGTCATGACCGATAGAACGAAATTCCGGATACAAGCGGCTGAAATGAGCTTCCTCCGTAGGGTGGCTGGGCACTCCCTTAGAGATAGGGTGAGGAGATCGGCCATGCAGGAAGGGGTTGGGAGTAGAGCCGCTGCTCCTCCACATCGAGAGGAGCCGGTTGAGGTGGCTCGGGCATCTATACCGGATGCCTCCTGGACGCCTTCCTCAGGAGGTGTTCCAGGCACATCCCACCGGGAGGAGGCCCAGGGTACGGCCCAGGACATGCTGGAGGGACTATGTCTCTCGGCTGTCCTGGGAGCGCCTTGGGCTCCCCCTGGAGGAACTGGAGGAGGTGTCTGGAGAGAGGGACATCTGGACGTCTCTGCTGAGTCTGCTGCCCCCGCGACCCGGTCCAGGATAAGCAGAAGACGACGAGTACGAGTACAAAAATCCCAACTAGAAAACAGTCTTTAGTTTAAGAGATAACAGTGTGGTTATAAATAAGCTACAAAAGAAACAGGTTTTTATAAAAACCAAGAGCATAAACCAATAGCACGCTGTCTGTGGGTTACTTACTGTACTCTAAATGGCTGTTCATTGGTAGTATGGGACAACACCAGAAACCTTCGTTAAAACTCTTAACTGGAACGCACTGTCAAGAAACATTGCAGGGAACCTATGAGTAGTTTATATAACATTATCATAATAATTAGTCCTTTGTGTACACCATGGTAACTCAGAGTGGGACAACATTAGCCATTTACTAAATTATTTGCCCATGCCGGTTTATTTTCACTCCTGATTTCATGAGATAAAGATTGTTGACGTGAATCGAGCCAGACACCTTAAATCTGAGTCAGTTTACATGTCTTTAGAGCACAAGTTTAACTCAAGTCTGAAAACTTTGTTTTTGCACCCTAAGTCCAACTGTAGATAAAGTTAGACTCGAGTCACCATCTCTTTCATGGAACAGATATACATGGTTACTAAAATTCTTCTAAGCAGTCCCTTGCACACTAATCAGAAACAAAAACATGATTAAAAGCCACAAAACAAAGGACAACCAGTCATTGATTGAGAGTATTTGAATATTTTATTAATATGTAGAAAATGTTTTAAAAAAGGAACTTTATAGTACATGTTTAAGTCAAACTAGAGCTAAATTTGACAGTAATATTCAAGGTTATCCAACAATAAATTATTCAATTCAAACAGTCAAAAACCCATTTTATCAACACTAACATGTCCATGCCGGCAAGATTTCAGATCACTGCGAGTTACAGTTCCTCGGTTAAGCAAACCGAGCATGTAAACCTATGGATTTCTTTTCTTCAGTAATATACAGGGCTGAGTGTGACTGAAGTCACAGCAAGTGGAAAATGAAGAACAATTAAGTAAACAAGTTTTCTGTACAAATGGCTAAGCAGTGAATGTCTTTAGGTCTTCCAGACCCAAGATGTTTTTTTTTAAACAGTGAATCAAACAGAAGACACTTTACATGATGCATAAAATAGTATAATTAATTCATATTTTAAATCAAGGCGATATTTGAGGCTGTTTGTAATTGTAATTTCAGGCATACCTTCAGGATAAAACAGGTTTGAAGAATTTATCTTACTTTCTAAAAATGAGAAATATTACCATAGTCCTGCAAAATATCATAGTGCCATGCAAAACAGCATTTAAATTCAATAAAAAACAATGAATGGTGATTTGACCATTTTAAAAATAAAATTAATAAAATAAGTACTTTGTATGTCAATGTTTTTCCTCAGTAAACATAATTCTAATCAGAAGACAGGAAGTTTACACTGCATCTTGTTAACAACCAAGTAATCCATGCATACAAACAAATAAACAAATACATTCAATAAATCCGGTTATCAGCAAAAAAGATGAATGACATAGGGGAAAGGTATCAAACAAAAGGAAGCATTCCAGGTTTTACATTCATTCCTACTCCTTGTCAGTGCCAAATATCAGTTGGCTTAGTTGAAACTGTTACCGCCTTACAAAAAGATTTTGTCATTACAAAATATTGCACAAATGATCTCATGTTCAGAAAAAGCAATACACTCAAGACTTTCTCAAGCTGATTGGGACTGGTTACAGATATACAGTACCTTGCGAAAGTATTCGGCCCCCTTGAACTTTTCAACCTCTTGCCACATTTCAGGCTTCAAACATAAAGATATAAAATTCAAATTTTTTGTGAAGAATCAACAAATGGGTCACAATCGTAAAGTGGAATGAAATTTATTGGATGTGTCAAACTTGTTTAACAAATAAAAAACTGAAAAGTGGGGCATGCAATATTATTCGGCCCCTTTGCATTAATATTTTGTAGCGCCACCCTTTGCTGCAATTACAGCTGCAAGTCACTTGGGGTATGTCTCTATCAGTTTTGCACATCGAGAGCTTGAAATTCTTGCCCATTCTTCCTTGCAAAACAGCTCGAGCTCAGTGAGGTCGGATGGAGAGGATTTGTGAACAGCAGTCTTCAGCTCTTTCAACAGATTCTCGATTGAATTCAGGTCTGGACTTTGACTTGGCCATTCCAACACCTGGATATGTTTATTTGTGAACCCTTCCATTGTAGATTTGGCTTTATGTTTTGGATAATTGTCTTGTTGGGAGATAAATCTCCATCCCAGTCTCAGGTCTCTTGCGGACTCCAACAGGTTTTCTTCCAGAATGGTCCTGTGTTTGGCCCCATCCAACTTCCCATCAATTTTGACCATCTTGCCTGTCCCTGCTGATGAAAAGCAGGCCCAAACCATGATGCTGCCACCACTATGTTTGACAGTGGGGATGGTGTGTTCAGGCTGATGAGCTGTGTTGCTTTTACGCCAAACATATCGTTTTGCATTGTGGCCAAACAGTTCGATTTTGGTTTCATCTGACCAGAGCACCTTCTTCCACATGTTTGGTGTGTCTCCTAGGTGGCATGTGGCAAACTTTAAACAAGACTTTTTATGGACATCTTTGAGAAATGGCTTTCTTCTTGCCACTCTTCCATAAAGGCCAGATTTGTGCAGTGTACGACTGATTGTTGTCCTACTCTCTCACCTCAGTTGTAGATCTCTGCAGTTCATCCAGAGTGATCATGGGCCTCTTGGCTGCATCTCTGATCAGTCTTCTCCTTGTTCGAGATGAGAGTTTAGAGGGACGGCCGGGTCTTGGTAGATTTGCAGTGGTCTGATACTCCTTCCATTTCAATATGATTGCTTGCACAGTGCTACTTGGGATGTTTAAAGCTTGGGAAATCTTTTTGTATCCAAATCCAGCTTTAAACGTCTCCACAACAGTATCTCGGACCTGCCTGGTGTGTTCCTTGGTCTTCATGATGCTCTCTGCGCTTTGAACAGAGCCCTGAGACTATCACAGAGCAGGTGCATTTATGCGGAGACTTGATTACACACAGGTGGATTCTATTTATCATCATCAGTCATTTGGGACAACATTGGATCATTTGGAGATCCTCACAAAACATCTGGAGTGAGTTTGCTGCACTGAAAGTAAAGGGGCCGAATAATATTGCAAGTCCCACTTTTCAAGAATCCCTCATGAGGACGTAAATATCGAGGCACGTGACATCGCCCGGTACAGCGGAGCCGGGGTCCCACCTTGGAGCCAGGCCTGGGGTCGGGACTCGCCGGAGAACGCCTGGTGGCCAGGTTGCTCCTCGCGGTACCCGGCCGGGCCAAGCCCGAACAAGAGACGCAAGGCCCCCAGTGGGCCCACCACCTGCAGGGGGAACCATGAGGGACCGGTGCAAAGAGGATTGGGTGGCAGACGAAGGTGGAGACCTCAGCAGCCCGATCCCCGGATGCTTAGGCTGGCTCTAGGGACATGGAATGTTACCTCGCTGGGGGTGAAGGAGCCTGAGCTTGTGCGGGAGGTTGAGAGATCGAGTAGAAATAGTCGGGCTCGCCTCCACGCATGGCGTGGGCTCTGGAACCCATCTCCAACGAGTTGGACTCTCTTCTAATCTGGAGTGGCCCACGGGGAGAGGCGGTGGGCTGGTGTGGGTTTGCTTGTTGCCCCCCAGCTCAGCCGTCTCATGTTGGGGTTTACCCCAGTGGATGAGAGGGTTGTATCCCTGCGCCTTCAGGTTGGGGATAGGTCTCTGACTGTCGTCAGCGGTAGTGCGGAGTACCCGGCCTTCTTGGTGTCCCTGTCGGGGGTGCTGGATAGTGCCCCTCCCAGGGACTCCATTATTCTGCTGGGGGACTTCAACGCCCACGTGGGGAACGACAGTGACACCTGGAGAGGCGTGATCGGGAGGAATGGCCTCCCCGATCTGAATCCGAGTGGTGTTTTGTTATTGGACGTCTGTGCTAGTCACGGATTGTTCATAATGAACACCATGTTCAAACATAAGGGTGTCCATCAGTGCACTTGGCACCAGGACACCCTAGGCAGGAGGTTGCATGTTTTGGACACTCGGGTGAAGAGATGGGCTGAGCTGTCCACTGATCACCACCTGGTGGTGACTTGGATCCGGTGGAGGAGGAGAAAGACTTGGCAGGCCCAAGCGCATAGTGAGGGTCTGCTGGGAATGCCTGGCGGAGCCCTCGGCTAGGGATGTATTCAACTCCCACCTCCGGGAGAGCTTTGACCAGATCCCGGGGGATGTTGGAGACATAGAGTCCGAGTGGACCATGTTCTCCGCATCTATTGTCGATGCTGCTGCCCGTAGCTGCGGCCGTAAGGTCTGCGGTGCCTGTCGCGGCAGCAATTCCAGAACCTGGTGGTGGACACCTGCAGTAAGGGATGCTGTAAAGCTGAAGAAGGAGTCCTATCGGCTGTGGTTGGCTTGTGGGACTCCTGAGGCAGCTGACGGGTACCGTGAGGCCAAGTGTGCTGCAGCCCGGGCTGTGGCAGAGGCAAAAACTCGGGCCGGGGAGGAGTTCGGTGAGGTCATGGAGAAGGACTACCGGTTGGCCTCGAAGCGATTCTGGCAAACAGTCCGGCGCCTGAGGAGGGGGAAGCAGTGCTTCACCAACAATATTTATAGTGGGGGTGGGAGGCTGCTGATCTCAAGTGGGGACATTATCGGGCAGTGGAAGGAGTACTTCGAGGATCTCCTCAATCTTGCCATCACGCATTCCGTGGTGGAAACAGGCTGGGGACTCGGGGTTGGACTCTTTCATCACCCAGGCTGAAGTCACTGAGGTGGTTAAAAAGCTCCGCGGTGGCAGGGCTTCGGGGTTGGATGAAATCTGCCCTGAATACCTCAAGTCTCTGGATGTTGTTGGGCTATCATGCCTCTTCAACATTGCGTGGTGGTCGGGGACAGTGCCTCTGGACTGGCAGACTGGGGTGGTGGTCCCCCTTCATAAGAAGGGGGACTGGAGTGTGTGTTCCAACTACAGGGGGATCACACTCCTCAGCCTCCCTGGTAAGGCCTACGCCAGGGTATTGGAGAAGAGAGTCCGGCCGATAGTCGAACCTCGGCTTCAGGAGGAGCAGTGTGGTTTTTGTCCCGGCCGTGGAACACTGGACCAACTCTATACCCTCTACAGGGTGCTCGAGGGTTCATGGGAGTTTGCCCAACCGGTTCACATGTGTTTTGTGGACATGGAGAAGGCATTCGACTGTGTCCATCGTGATGCCCTGTGGGGGGTGCTCCAGGAGTATGGAATCGTGGGCCCTTTATTAGGGGCCATCCGGTCCCTAACGAGCAGAGCAGGAGTTTGGTCCGCATTGCCGGCACTAAGTCGGACCTGTTCCCGGTGCATGTTGGACTCCGGCAGGGCTGCCCTTTGTCACCGGTCCTGTTCATAACTTTTATGGACAGGATTTCTAGATGCAGCCAAGGGCTGGAGGGGGTCTGGTTTGGGGACCACTGGATTTCGTCTCTTCTTTTTGCAGATGACGTGGTCCCACTGGCCCCTCTAGCCAAGACCTACAACATGCGCTGTGGCGGTTTGCAGCCGAGTGTGAAGTGGCTGGGATGAAGATCAGCTCCTCCAAGTCCAAGGCCATGGTACTCGACCGGAAAAGGTTGGCTTGTCCTCTTCAGGTTGGAGGGGAGTTCCTGCCTCAAGTGGAGGAGTATAAGTATCTCGGGGTCTTGTTCACGATTGGGGGAAAAATGGAGCGGGAGATCGACAGATGGATCGGTGCGGCTGCCGCAGTAACGGGGTCACTGTGCCAGTCCGTTGTGGTGAAGAGAGAGCTGAGCCGAAAAGCAAAGCTCTCAATTTACCGGTCGGTCTACGTTCCTACCCTCACCTATGGCCATGAACTTTGGGTCATGACCGAAAGAACGAGATCCCGGATATAAGCGGCTGAAATGAGCTTCCTCCGTAGGGTGGCCGGGCACTCCCTTAGAGATAGGGTGAGGAGAGGCCATCCGGGAGGGTCTCGAAGTAGAGCCGCTGCTCCTCCACATCGAGAGGAGCCAGTTGAGGTGGCTCGGGCATCTATACCGGATGCCTCCTGGACGCCTTCCTCGGGAGGTGTTCCAAGCACGTCCCACCGGGAGGAGGCCCAGGGTACGGCCCAGGACACGCTGTAGGGACTATGTCTCTTGGCTTTCCTGGGAACACCTTGGGCTCCACCCGGAGGAGCTGGTGGAGGTGTCTAGGGAGAGGGACGTCTGGGCGTCTCTGCTGAGTCTGCTGCCCCCGCGACCCGGTCCCGGATATGCGGAAGACGATGAGGCGAGGCCCCACTTTGCAGTTTTGTATTTGTTAAAAAAGTTTGACACATCCAATTAATTTAATTCCACTTCACAATTGTGTCCCACTTGTTGTTGATTCAAAAAATTTGAATTTTATATCTTTATGTTTGAAGCCTGAAATGTGGCAAGAGGTTGAAAAGTTCAAGGGGGCCGAATACTTTCGCAAGGCAATGTATTTCTAAACGTCTGCATGTTTCAGTGAGCGCCATTAGAGCCATCATCCAGAAGCGGAAGGAACTTCTTGTGACCATAAACCAGCCGGAACCAAATGCTTCTCACAAGGTTTCTGACATAAATGTCAAAAGAATAATCAAAAGAGTTGTCCAAGAACCATCGCACTTTACCCTAAAAAACACCACACCAACAGTGAACTTTAGAGAGGAGAACATCATGGTGTCTGCTGTTTTTTAGCATATAGTACTGACAGACCTAATCTAACTGAAGGAAGGAGGTAGAATGAACCCAGACATTCTTGATAAAAATCTGAAGATGGAAAAAGAGTGATTTTCAGCAGACACTCTGTTTAATATTTCATTTTGCAGACACTCTGCAAAATATAATATTAACTGGTTTCAGAAAGAGAAAACAAAGCTGCTAGAATAGGCTAGTTAATAAATTGAACTTTAATCCAATTGAAAATCCAGGTGAAAAACTGAAGACCAGAATGCTTAAAAGAGCAAAGGAGAACCTTCAACATTTAAAACATTTTGGGTTGGTCAAAAACCTGAGACATCTTGAGGTTATTATTAACAAATGCTTTTCTACCGAGTTCGTTCAATACTTATTCTCAGCTGTTCACACATAACTTGATATATATTTTTTATTTCTTTATGTGTGGATTACTTGGGTTACAAAAATCTGGTGTGGATTTCATGTCAATGGCCTGAATAGAAATATATTTGAGAAACATTAGGTGTTAATTATTTATTTTCCCCACTGTGTGGTTGAAAGAAAAATGGACAGTTCTGTTTTTGAATGATTTACAAGCACCTTGTAGTTTGCAATGAGAAATATTGCCAAAACACAAAAGACAATCTGTTTCCTTCCAGAGCCTCCAGGCTATTATTCATTTATACAAAACTCGAAGAATGGAAATTTACCTTTGCAGATAATAAAATAAGGACACACATATATTAATCTATTCCACTAAGCATTACTAAGGGAAGATTATTGCATGAGAGAGCCTGAAATCATTTGACAGTAAAACATCAATCATCGACCTGGGAAAGGTTTCATGTTGATCAAATAGCTTAAAGTGAGAAAAAAGTGATTTAAGTCTACCTTTTCAGGGGCAGCTTTCAGCTAGGACAACAAATAAATATGTGCACAAGTCAACCTGAACATATTCTAAAGACATTTATAGTCCACTCTCAGGCTCTTGGTAGCATTTAAGTCAACATGCAGCAAGCCCCATCAATCCTTTAGCACAGCACTGATTACAAATACAGTGTTTAAAGCAGAAATACCCAAGAGGGCTTTCTGTATTTGCTTCCATCTAATGGGGCAGTGAAAGTAAAAGACAGTTCAACTTCATATCTACATGAGTATATTAGTAGTTGTAGTAAATGGGAGGGCTACTATTTTCAATCTATAGAAAAAATAATATACACAGTCTGATTAACTGGCTTACTTTAATCAGAGAATTAACTGAGGAGAGTAAATGAAAACAAGAAAACGATAAAAAGAAAAATAATTATTTGATTATCTAATAAATGAGGCAAAATTTTGCTTGCAGTGATGGTGACATCAGCTTTTCTTCTTCTAGTTGTATTTGGTGTGTCTGCCTTAAACTCAGGCAGAAAAACTGCAGTCAGCTAACTGGCCCTGAACACCTTGTGTGACACGGTGAACACATGGTTGGTTGGCAAGCTGTAGATTACGCCAGCCCCACTAAAGGAACACATTCCCAGCAGCATTAGTGAATTTCATTGTTTTGCTTAGCTTAAACAATGAAGCAAGTACAAGAAAGATTTGGCTTCACTCCACCTTCTGTTCTGCTTTCTTTGTTGAGTTTAATTCAGCAAGCTACTGGGGGAAGCCAGAGTTAAATCTGCACTATCCCCACACTGACTTTGCTCTGAATAGCATAGTAAACTTCATTTTTCATTGGAGAATCACAATGACTATAAAAGGGCTTGAAATGTGTAACTGTATTGAGCCAGACCTGGGTGACAGAACTGACTGGGCTTTTTTCCAATCAGGGAATCTTCATTACATAGGTCTTTGGTTAATTGTTGCATCTATCAGCACCATCTCTGCAAGCAATCCCAACATCAGCAACAAGGTTACAACATTTACTGACTGTAATTTGCTTGAAAATGAAATCAGTTGAGTATTACATGCCCATGAACAACTAAATTTGTTCACCTAATTGATTGAACAACAATAGCTTGGCTGTGTTTCCCCTCATTGCAGACACTGTCTTAGCAGGGCTACCAAATTTATCAAGGTTTGAAAACAGAGGATTATTCTCCCACTGCTTCATGTAACTCATCCAAAGTAGTCAACATTAGACCTGAAATAAATAAATTACAAGGCAATGAAGATGTTGCTGGTGAACTACTGGTTTAATGACAATTCTGGATCTTCAGTTTTGCTTGTTAATGATTTTATTCCGACTCAGTCCAGTATCTGTCATCGTTTTTGAATTAACTTCAGGGTTTGAAAACCAAGCCATCAAATCATATTGAATTGATGGACTCTGCCACAATTTCAGCTATAAAAATATATTTATATATATATAGTACAGACACAAGTTTTAAGGGCATATATTGATGATTTCAGTGTAATTTTTTAATGGCTAAAAAAAGCGCTATATCTTACTCGTAAGGGCAATTCTGACCCATAATTGAGCATCTCAAGAAAGGAAAAATCAAATATTAAGTTAAGCCAAAAAAGTATTGATTTTCCATTTCCTTCTGTTTACAGCAGTTTTGAACATTGTCATTCTGAATGCTTCATAAATTACATACATTGTCTTCTGGATAGAGGTACAGCAGGAAAAGACAGCTTATGCTGGTCAGGCGGAAATATCAACAGTTAGGATGTGGTGTTAAAACCGCTCTGCTATTTTCTGACCACATCTGGTTAAAGTAATAAGTTGATGAAATATTAATTTATTAAAGTTGCTAAATAAAATATTAGTAGTTTTGTTTAATTGCTCACTTATTCAGTTTCTGCAGCCTCACTAGCGAGCCTCGGCACAGTTTAATTCCAGCCTGTCTTTGCAGTCAGAGAGGTGCACAGATAGCAGAAATTTAACACTCAACATCATCCAAACTCCATTTATCCACTACTCTGGGCAGCGCGGAGGTGGTTAGCTTATACAGGGGTGGATCGTCTCCTCTTACTGCTGATGCTACGGAAGTTGAAGGGCCTCATCTTCATCTCCACAAAGGGAATGGAGAACTCATGGCCTTTCCAGTGGTACCAGTTAATACCCTGCAAGAATAGAAGTTCACGTTTTAGATGCTATTTGAATATAAACCACATTTTACACTCTGAAAAAGACTCAGATAGTTAATGGGTAAGAGCTTTCTCAACATAAAAGCATAATCTTACTGCATGAACATAGTTTACTGAGTTGACAACATTTCTTAAGAAGTCAGACAAAATAAAGCATAAGTAAAATTATTTTAAATCAAAAATATGCAAACATTTGTTTTCACTTAACATTAAAGTATTAAAATGGGTTGTGGTTTATTTTCCCAATTTGACTATTTAAAATATATTTCCTTTGCTGTCAGATCACATTTATTTCAACCGTTTTGTTTGAAAGCAATCAGTCGTATTCAATACACTTTAGTTTAATGAGAATAAACCTCAACTACAATAAGCTAAGCAAGTACACATGCTGGAAAGTAGACAAAATACTTTTAAATTTATTAAGCATGTGTCTGTTACTACTTCATCGTACTTTTGCACTAGCAGAAGAAAGTAAACTCAAGCTGCTTCAATGTGGTTAAGGTTGTAACTATACAATTGTGTAGGTTTTACTTCAAAAGCAAGGCAAGTTTATTTGTATGGCACATTCAGCAACAAGACAATTCAAAGTGCTTTACATGATGAAATCATAAGAAAAGAAAACAGAAAAAAGGATCTATGGCATAATAGGAAAGCAAGGGACATTGGACTGCATACTGAAATGAACAATGTTTCAGTTAATAGATTAAATAGAACATTCAAAAGCAACTCTAAACAAATGGGGTTTTAACCTTTTTTTAAAGGTACTCAAGAGTTTAGGATTTTTGCAATTTCCTGAAAGTTTGTTAAAATTAGTGGAGCATAAGAACTACAGACTGCTTCTCCTTGCTTTGTTCTGATTCTGGGGATGCAGAGAAGACTTGAACCAGAGGACCTGAGTGGTCTGGAATGTTACAATGACCCATACTTTAGTGACCCATTAAGTGATTTATAAACTAAGAAGTATTTCAAAGTTTAGTTTTTGAGGTACTAGGAGCCATGTTGTAAGGACTATAGAACTAAGGTGATGTGCTCTACTTTCTTAGTTTTAGTGATGAGGCGGGCAGCAACGTTCTGGATTAGCTGCATCTGTCTGATTGACTTTTTAGGCAGCTCCAGCATTCAATTCGACTAAAGATAAATGCTTGGATAAGTTTTTCAAGATTTTGCTGGGACATTAGTCCTTTAGTCCTGGAAATGTTCTTCAGGTGATGGAAGGCCAACATAGAGATTGTCTTAATGTGCCTCTCAAGGTTCAGGTCTGAGTCCTTGACTATGCCCAAATTTCAGGCCTGATCAGTGGTTTCTAACTGTAATAACTGAAGCTGTGTGCTGACTTTTGATCGCTTCTCCTTTGGTCCAAAAACTATTAGCTCAGTTTTGCTTTTATCTACTCAACCCTTGAATAGGTTCATAGTTACATGGTAACACGGTTATGTAGAGCTGTGTGTCATCTGCGTAGGTATTGTAACGTATCTTGTTGTTTTGTATAATCCGAACTTGGAGAGCATGTCGATATTGAATTGCAGAAGTTAAATGTGCTACGTTTTGAAACTTTTATAAAGTTTTGTAATTTAAAATTAAAGTCTAAATGTAAGGCTAATGCAATTTATCAGATTGATCACGATTAATTAATTATTGAAAGTTTAGTAATCAAATAATCCTTAACAGGAGTGTAAAGACTCTAAAACATGCTATTTGCTGAAAGAACAACCCACTCAGAGAAATTATTAGGCCAAAACTACAAAAAATATATAAATTTTGCATTCAAGATGAAAAACCTTTATTCAAGATGGCGCCGCAGATGGTCGCCTCGGCGGGTTGGTGCACATTGTTTTGCTTTGTTTTTTGCTTTCAAACGGTCTTCTGTGATGGTACCCGGAGCTCTCTCACCAGAGAAGAACTCATGAACATCAGGGCTACTACACCAGAGGAGTTATTTCCCACTTTTCTGCCTACTGCTCTGGAATTTTTGGACATTCTGGTCAAAGGTGCGCTCACCTTTGCTCACGCGGTGAAACGCCGGAAGAGAGGGAAACTGGCTGGGGTGCTGGTACGTCTTCGCCAGCGTGGACTACGAACACCATTACCTGGAATATTTCTTTCTAACGTGTGCTCACTTCCCAACAAAATTGAGGAACTACAACTGCTGTTGGGGAAAAACAGGGATTTTTATTCATCGGCAGTTTTGTGCTTCACGGAGACGTGGCTGTGTGGATTAATACCGGACTCTGCGCTGCAGATGGCAGGATTCCAGCTCTACAGAGCAGACAGAGACACGGAACTCTCCGGCAAAACGAAAGGTGGAGGAATCTGTTTCTACCTCAACAGTGGTTGGTGCAACGACGTGACAGTGATTCAGCAGCACTGTTCTCCAGACTTGGAATCCTTCATCATAAACTGTAAGCCTTTCTACTCCCCCCGTGAGTTTGCTTCGTTCATCCTGGTCGGTGTTTACATCCCGGCGCAAGCTAACGTGCAGGTCGCACAGCACATGCTTGCCGACCAGATACTGAGTGTGGAGCGGACCAACCCAGACTCCTTAGTTATCATCGTTGGCGACTTTAACAAAGGTAATCTCACCCACAAACTCCCCAAATATAGACAGTTTATAAAATGTCTATATTTCTGAATCACTGTTACACCACCATCAGAGACGCTTATCACGCCGTCCCACATGCTGCACTGGGCCAATCCGACCACATCAGGGTCCACCTGATTCCTGCATACAGGCAGAAACTAAAGCTCTGCAAACCCGTTGTGAGGATAACAAGGAAGTGGAGCAGTGAGGCTGTGGAGAATCTCCAGGCGTGTTTAGGCTGTACAGACTGGGATGTGTTCAGGACTACTACCAACAGTCTGGACGAGTACACAGAGGCTGTGACTTCCTACATCAGCTTCTGTGAGGACAGCTGTGTACCATCATGCACCGGGGTGAGTTACAACAACGATAAACCCTGGTTCACAGCCAAACTCAGAAGGTTAAGACTGGATAAGGGAGAGGCCTTCAGGAGTGGGGACAAAGACATATACAGAGAGGTGAAGTACAAGTTTGGCAAGGCAGTGAAAGAGGCCAAACGACTGTACTCTGAGAAACTTCAAAACCAGTTCTCAGCCAACGACTCTGCATCTGTGTGGAAAGGGCTCAGGAAGATCACCAACAACAAGCCGAAAGCCCCCCACTCCATTAACGACCGACGCCTCGCCAATGACCTGAACGAGTGCTACTGCAACCATCCCCCTCAACACCCCCCAACACCTGCAGCCACAATCCACCACCCCCACTTCCCCAACCTAAAGAGGGGCCTTAGCACCTCCAACCCCCACCCTGAAGTTCCCCCCCACCAGCCCCCTACCCATGCCAGGGATGGCTCTTTTCATCCAGGAGAGGGACGTCAACAAACTCTTCAGGAGACAGAACCCCCGGCCAGCCAGCCTGAAGCACTGCGCTGATCAGCTGTCTCCAGTCTTCACAGACATTTTTAACACCTCACTGGAGACATGTCATGTGCCAGCCTGCTTCAAGTCCTCCACCATCATCCCTGTTCCCAAGAAGCCAAGGACCACAGGGCTTAATGACTTCAGACCTGTCGCCCTGACCTCTGTGGTGATGAAATCCTTTGAGCGCCTTGTGCTCTCAAACCTAAAAGACATCTCACCGACCCCCTCCTGGACCCCCTGCAATTTGCCTACAGAGCCAACAGGTCTGTAGATGATGCAGTCAACTTAGCCCTTCACTTCATCCTCCGGCACCTGGACTCCACAGGAACCTACGCCAAGATCCTGTTTGTGGATTTCAGCTCCGCCTTCAACACCATCGTCCCAGCTCTGCTCCAGGAGAAGCTCTCCCAGCTGAGTGTGCCCGACTCCACCTGCAGGTGGAATACTGACTTCCTGTGTGACAGGAAGCAGCGCGTGAGGCTGGGGAAGCACATCTCTGACTCCCTGACCATCAGCACTGGTTCCCCCCAAGGCTGTGTTCTCTCTCCTCTGCTCTTCTCCCTGTACAGCAACAGCTGCACCTCCAGTCACCAGTCTGTCAAGCTTCTGAAGTTTGAGGACGACACCACCCTGATCGGACTCATCTCTGATGGTGATGAGTCCGCGTACAGATGGGAGGTGGACCATCTGTTGGACTGGTGCAGCCAGAACAACCTTGAGCTCAACGCTCTAGAGACAGTGGAGATGGTTATGGACTTCAGGCAGAACCCAGCCCCACCTGCCTCCATCACCCTCTGTGACTCCACAATTGACACTGTGGAATCTTTCCGCTTCCTGGGAACCATCATGTCCCAGGATCTCAAGTGGGAGCCAAACATCAGCTTCCTCATCAAGAAAGCCCAGCAGAGGATGTTCTTCCTGCAGCAGCTGAAGAAATTCAACCTGCCAAAGACTATGATGGTGCACTTCTACACAGCCATCATTGAGTCCATCCTCACCTCCTCCATCACCATCTGGTACGCCGCAGCTACAGCCAAGGATAAGGGCAGGCTGCAGCGTGTCATTCGGTCTGCTGAGAAGGTGATTGGCTGCAGTCTACTGTCGCTCCAGGAAGTGTACACCTCCAGGACCCTGAAGCGGGCAGGGAAGATTCTGGCTGATCCCTCCCACCCCGGTCACAGACTCTTTGAGACTCTCCCCTCTGGCAGGAGGCTGCGGTCCACCCGGACCAAAACCTCACGCCACAAGAACAGTTTTTTCCCATCTGCCACCAGCCTTGTTAACAAAGCCCGGAAACCACCCTGACATTCTCCCTTTCCCCCACACCCCCCTTTTTTGCTGATAGGACACTTGTAACTCGCAACTCTATGCGTTACATTAACGTTCAGCTTGGACTCCTGCTTTACTTGCACAATGATCACCTGCACTGTTGTACTGCTCTCGCACCCAATACTGCTCTATATTTACTCTCACTCACTTAAAACTGTGCACATATATTTATATTATATTGAAGATATGTTTATACTGTTTAATTTGTATTGTATTGCACCGACTACGCCAAAACAAATTCCTTGTATGTCCAAAAACGTACTTGGCAATAAAGATTTTCTGAGTCTGATTCTTTGTCTGTTAATATGCTCCAACTCAAGTAGCCTACTTTTAGCTTCACCTGGTTCAAATTCTGTAAAAATAATCTCCTATATACTATACTATACTATACTATATACATATAGTATATGTCATGTATAATGTATGTACTTTTCCGTATCAAATAAACAAATAAATAAAAATAGGAGATGGAACCTTGTGCTTTATGGCAACTCCAACGTCATTCAAGTAATTTTTGCCTCCGTCTTCTTCCCTCCCTGTTGGATGGAGTAAGGGGGAGTCAGGTTTAGCCTAAACCGGCTCAGTTATGGTTGAGGTGCAAACACACCCTCCATTTCTGCTACCTGTATGACCCCCTCTCTTTTCCAATGGTTATGGTCAATCTGACAGAGAGAGGTATCCCAATTGTTGTGGTTTTTAGTATAACAATGGCTATCAGTGGGCTCTAGATGGACAAACAGTATATTTTTATGGCTAGGCTTAAAACTTGCCTTTTTAATAAAGCTTATAGTTAGAGCGGCTTAGGTTATCCTGAGCTATCTCTGTAGTTATGCTGCTATAGGCTTAGGCTGCTGGAGGCCATAATGACCACTTTCACCATCTTCGCTACATTCTCACACTACTCTCCAATTTTGCATTATTTGCTGTTATTTCAGCTTTTAACTTTGTTCTCTCTCTTTTCTCTTCCTAGAAGCTATACCTGGCTAGACTCTGTGTCTACCTGTGACACCTTTCTGGAAAAGGGCATCGTCCAAGCTTCTGCTGGCAACAACTTAATGCTCACCCTCTACCGATGATCCACATGGCCCTGTCTTTCAGTGTTTAACCCTTTCTCTCTCCTAGACATGGCAATTGACTGAGCTTTTACTGTGACTAACTCTATGTGCTCTCTTTCAGACTCTAACCTTGAAAACTGGCTCAAAGTTTATCTGTTCTTTCTTTCTAGGTAAAACGATTAAAGGAGCTACATTCATTAACATTTACTTTTCCTTCCTATAGAAAGGACTCCTGGATCAGTGCTTCTTTGTTCTCTTTGTGTCTCTGCTCTGTTCTCTCAAACCCCCAGTCGGTCGTGGCAGATGGCCGCTGTTGGAAAATATTCATGCTATGCTTATAGGATTGGTATGGCTATGCTTAAGTATGTTTAATAATGTGTGAAATAAAATGTATTGTGTAACTTAGAGGCCTCCAAACAGGCTTATATTTGTGTGTGTTGGACTTAGATATCATCTGCCCAGTAACTGAAGATATTTTTGGATGTGTCTCTGTAAATCTTCTGCTGCCTAACGACAAGAACATATTTCTGTATGTAAGACTTACTTTTTTGCCCAGTGACGGCAATATATTTTATATGCAAGACTTCTGCCCAGTGACAACAGATATTTTTATATTTCTACATATGTAAATAAAGGTCAAAAGTAGAAAAACAGGAAGTGTCGAAAAGTCAGCTGAATGGGTGTCAGACAGCTCCAGATATGAAATCAGTCGATTAAAATGTATGTTTTTTCATGTACAAGTATATGCCTGGCTTTTAAATAAAGACTGCTGTTCTTGGGGAAGTAATCAGAAGTTTCGGAGGTTTCAGAAGGATTCGGACGATCTTCTCCCTGTACAGGCATCTAAAGACCGCAGTCTCCGTGTTTCTTTTATTACTTTGTTTTTTATTAATAATTAATAGGAGGTCTTAACTTTACCAAACAAACGAGCATGCAGGAGTTTAGGGATAACTCCAACACCGCTCACACTGAGCCTGGTTCTGCTGGAGGTTTCTTCCTGTTAAAAGGGAGTTTTTCCTCTCCACTGTCGCTACATGCATGCTCAGTATGAGGGATTGCTGCAAAGTCAACGCCATTGATTGTCCACTGTCTCTACATGTTCATCCGGGAGGAGGGAATGCTGCAAGTCACTGACTGGATGCAATCTGCTGGGTTTCCTTAGACAGAAAAACTTTTTATCCAATTTGAATAAATAACTGAATCTGACTGCACTGTTCAATGGTTAAGATTAATTGGAACGTATATACCTGAGTTTTGTGAAGTGCCTTGAGACAACATGTGTTGTGAATTGGCGCTATATAAATAAACTGAATTGACTTGAAAACAGAATTGAAAGTAAGACTTAAACCAGTCAAGTGCTGTACCAGAAAGTCCAACCCATTTCTCTAGATGCTTCAGTAACACTGGTGGAACATTTCTCCACAGAGATTTCTATTTGTTTCTTCTTCTAATTAGCTACTAGTTCATTTAATGAGTTACAGGACAAAGTTGAGGTGAAAGAGTAAACTTGATTAAAGGTTTTAGTTGAACTATCCTTTAAAAACATTTTCTTATAGTATATATTTGGATTGTTGGGACCTACAGCCATGGATTTCCACATTAAAACTCCGGTACACTTTTCTGGAACCAGGAAAGGGGATAACTGCGGACTTCCTGTGGTGCCATTACCCAAAATAAAGCACAACTCCGAAGGGGGAAGGGGGGGTAGCAGAGGACGTCCCAGTGATGCCACTGCCCGTATAAGACCCCCACCCTTCCCACATATCGCTCTCTTCCACGCGGCCTTCCAGAGGGACCGGATAGGAGGGAACAAAGCGCGCTGATGTGTTTTGCTGGCAAAAAGACATAAATTCAACTGGATCCAAAGCCATACGATCACCGATCATATGCAAAGTTAAGTAGAATGAAATACTTTCTGTGTATCCGGTATTTTCATTCATGAGCAGGGAAATTAAGGTGTAAGAGTTGCTTACATTTTCTCTCCGAAGCTCCGCAGAAGCAAAACTGTGTCAAAGAGATCCCCGGCAGAGAAGCTGTTTCTACAAGCCGAGTCTGAAGGACGGCCTACGGCTTGCACCACCATGTTACGGTAACGAACAGCCGCCCAGCTCTCCGGAGCTAACGCTATTGTTCACAGAGCGAACGCAGAGGTTAGCTGAAAGCCAAAGGCTTGTTGACTGTGGACGTTTATTCGAACTTCATCGCCCTTGGACAACGTTTACTCACCATGGTCAGAGGTTAGGTTTGGGCGGATTAACAGATAGGTTTAGGATGAAATGATCTAAACGTTTTCATGTTATGAAGTTTGTTTTGTGGAACTCGGCTATCTTTGTGCTAGCATGCTACCTGTAGCACACAGGCCGGTTCGTGTTCTTTGTATGTTTTAAAGTTAAGATAAACTTTATTTAAAGGGTGGTTTTAACCAGAACATTGCTCATAACGCGCCGTCCGCGCTTATGCATTTTAATCCTTTTATTAACCTGGTATTTTAAAGGTATGTGTTGATTCTGGAGCAGCACTAAGTAAACACCATTAAGCCCATTTCTCCAGAAAGATTTGGCTCTTTTCCAAAATACACCTTTTATAATCTTTCTTCGAATATTATTTCAACAACTAAAGGCAGCTAATTAGACACTGATGTGAAATGGTCATCCAGAAGGTTGGTTTTATTCGGTAGATCATTATTTAAAACATTATTTTATTAAAATAATATTTTATCTAATCTTGCATTATGAAGGGTGGTCTAACGTTTGCTGATTATTGCCTAAGTTAGTTCCAAGACTAACTTAACTTCACTTCCAGATTCTTCAAGATAATCCTTGGTTCTCAAACATAAACATTGCATGGTAATGTTGCATCACTCTTTTGGTCATGATTTCCCATCATCTTTAATCAACTTGTTTATATTGTACATAGCCCATTAGTCTTCATTATTCTTTCATTCTGCTTGGTAATTTAGTTGAATTGTTTTAGCATAGTAAAGAGTTTGTTGATTGAAATATGTTTGACTTTGAGTTGACTTATTTTTGTTAATAAATTCTTGTATTTTAAGAAATTGTGTGAATTCATTCCATATATGTGCAGAGTTTATGCTGTTCAATAATGTCAGAGCTCGTCTCACACCTTTCTATTCTGTCCTAATACCATCGCCTTATTGGGCTGGTATTCACAGGACAATCCTTAACAGACCGAAATATTATTTGATAAAATATTAAAATATTAATATTAAAATATTAATATTAAATAATATTCTCAGATTCATATTTACAACAGGATAATTGAGTCAATGTAAACGATAAAGTGGTCAGATAGGGGGACATCACCTACAAAGACCTTGGAAATGTTCAGACCCTTAAAATGATCAAGTCCGAAATATGTCCCCATTTGTGTGTTGGCTGTTTAACATGTTGCGTCAAACAAAAATTTGTAAGTGTATCACATAGTTCAATGCCTCTGTCTTGGGAGTTGGCAACATGGGTTTAGCAGTCTCCCACAATGATTAAACAGTTGTAATCAACACATACTACAGATAGAACGCATTGGGGGTGGGGAGCTTGGTAGTGACACAGCAGAGCTTGCTGACCTGCGTTCAGTGTTCCTTTTAAGGCAAAATTAGATAATTCATAAGCTACAGTTAATATGGAAAAGGAAACAGCGACTCCGTGCAAGAACTAAGGTATGTATAATATTTTCATTTGCATATGTTCAGAATCCGCAAGTGTAACAGAAACCAGTAGTTATACAACGCGTGTTTAGTGTGATTTTGCAAAAATAAATAAAGTTTATATGGTATGTTCTTCGTCTTCGTCGCCGTACTTGCTACTTCTATTGTCTGCGGCTTCTCCAATTACGGTTCATGCTGAAGAACCAAGTATTCTGCAGTGCCCAAGTTGAACCAGAGTTTGTGATTTGGAACCTCTTTTCGTTGGTGAAAACACACGTCACTGGTTTAAAATTTAATTTGGGAACTGGAACGGGCTCCGAACCGCGTTGGTGGAAAAGGGATGTTAGTGGCTGGTATTATTTCTGTGGCAAGTTGTGCTTGACAAGGAATAGATTTTAAGTCTAATTTTTTATTAACTTTCTGTTATATATTAGCACAGAGATTTTACTTCCAATGGGGGCCCAAGGTTTTCCTGGAAATAATCACTGCTGGTAGTCTTATCACCTGAACCCTGTGCATATCACAGGAACATTTCTGTTACTTCATGAACACAAACAGCCTTGTCATCCTTAATATGCGGACGAGATGGCTTGTTTTGCCATTAAAAGTGCAGTTGCTCCTAACGTAGTCTTACTTCTCTTAATAACGATTAACATAAAAAATGCTTAAAAAATTTCTCTAAAAAAGCCTTGAAAGTCACTAATTTAAAGTAGTTTAGTGTAGCTTTTCTGTAATTTTTGGCTGAGAGATAAGAAGTTAAGAGAAAAGAATGCAAGCAAACAAAGAGCAAGGCGAGAAAGCATCTGAGCTAGCAGAGAGGCAGATGTAGAGCTTCCAAAAGAAATTAGACATTAACTTTAAGGCTTTAAAACTTTAAAGTTGGATCCACCATCAAAATTTCCTCTTTTTCTGAGGCAATATATTTTTTAGAATGTATTGAAACTTAAGCATTAGAGAAAGTAATAAAAAATATTACTGGACAAAGCTGAGAATGCAAATGTTATAGTTTTTGTAAAAAAAATAAAAAAAAAGAGTACATTTTCATTAAAGTAGCCTGCCAGACAGAAAGACCAGAGCTGTGATTTCAAAGCTACAGCACCATTATAACCTTTGTCTAATTAAAACCTGAGTCTATCCCTTCTGATCATCATCTCCATCTGTTTATTTCCATTTGCAGCCTTTAAAAGATTTTCTTTTTATGTCTGAATGTCATTCTGTCTCTCCTCCCACATTTTTTTTATTTAAAAAGTCAAAAGGAAAAAAAGAGAAAATCAGTAACAGTGGAGAAGCAGGACTGCTCTAAAGGCTTCGTGACTCAGTCTGATTTTACTTCACACACACACATACACACACACACACACACGCACACACACACACACCCTTGGCTTTGTAGAATCATTTCTGCACAAGGCTAAGAAAAGGGTTTACATCACATTCAGTTAATATGCCCCAAAAACTCCCACCTCCTCTTTACTGAAATAATAAGACAACATGCACTCAGGCTTGATACTGATGTATCTAAGTTATATATAAAAAAACTAAATTTTTCAAATTACTTTTCTACCATTGCAAACCCTACAGCTAATTAACTGGAAAACATTTTTTTTCAGATCAACTATATCCTCTTCACAGTGTGTGTTGTGGATCAGGTTTTCTATAGAAATGAATAACAAGCAAAGCTGTGCAGCAGTTGTTTCATAAGTCCTCCGACAGACCACTCAGGATGCTCTTTCATGTATTTTAATTCACTAATAATTAGTCTTTCATTTCAAGAGGTTTTAACCTTTAATCAGTGTGCTGTAATGGCACCTTTTCATGTCGATCCTAGCAAATGCCAAAATACACTTTGAAAATGTCAACCTTTTCAAATGAGGACATTTAGTGTAATAGGTGATTGATTCAAAAGGCCACAAAATAACAAAAAGAAAAAACTCAGCTACCACACCACATTCACAAGAGAAGCTACAAAATTAGGGTTGGCTTGTAATATGTACTTTTAATCATGCAAGCACCTCTTGGCACGATGCACACCTGCATAGGGTTTGTGGCCATACAATTGTTGGGACCCCAGCCATGGGTTACAACATTAAAGGCCAGTAAGAACTTTTCTGGAACTTTCAAAAATAAATCACATTAACCTACCTACAGCACAGCCAGGAACAGGAACAAGGGGGGTAACAGCGGACTTCCTGTGACATCACTATTGGAATAAAAACCCTGCGTTCCAACAAGCAGACCTCTTTCCATGCGGATCCAAGACGGAACCGGACATGAGACCAAACAGCTGTTATGTTTCCTTGCTGGCAAGCAGACATAACCCTTCAAACTGGATCCAAGAGTGTCATACAATCATGCGATCACATGCAACAAAGTTAAGTAGTGATTTGCTGTCCGAGTATCCAGCATTCATTCATATAGAGGGTGTAATAAGACAAGCATGACTTGGCTTTTCTTCTGAGGCCTCCAGAAGCTGCCCTAATTGAAGCGGATTTCCCACATGGCCTGGAAAAAAGGCTGGGACTGCATCGCACGCCTTCCTGTGTGCACATCCAGGTAGCAAGAGCTACCCCGCCACATCAAGGCCACTCAAGGAACCGAACGGGTTCGGCGAGGCCAGCTAAAAGCCCTTCCCCACAGCTAGGTTAACTGCAAGCTAACCCTTTGTTTACCCACTCGTGGATGTTTCCCTCAACGCCCAGGACATCTTCTCCTCAGCACGGTTCGCGTAAGAAGTAGTGTTTGGGCAAAGAAGATTAGTTTAAAGTTAAATAATCTAAATAAAGTTAATTTAATGATGTTTGTTTTTGTTTGTGTTGAGAAATTCAGCTACAGTAAATGCTATCAGACTAGCACTCAACTAAGGATGTGTTCTGTGTTGTGTTTTTAAAGTTAAGACAAACTTTATTTAAAGGATGGTTTTTAAACACAGAAGATTGGCCATAATGCGCCATCCACGCTTATGCATTTTAACCCTTTATTAGTGGTATTTTAAAGATATGTGTTTGATTCTAATGATACGCTTATAGCTTATCATCAGATCATCATTACATTCATTACACACACACATTACATCACATTAATGTTGTTTATTCAGCAAATCATTCTTTAAAATGTTATTTTATTAAAACAATGTTTTATCTGATCTTGCATTGTGAATTGTTTGAAGGTATACCAATTATTGCCTAAGTTGGTTCCAAGACTAACTTAACTTGATTTCCAGATTCTTTAAAATAATCCTTGGTTCTCAAACATAAATATTGCATGGTAATGTTGCATCACTCTTTCGGTCATGGTTTTGAACCATCTTTGATTCACTTGTTTATATTGTACATAGCCCATCGGTCTTCCTTATTCTTTCATTTTGCTTGGTAGTTTAGTTGGGTTGTTTTAGCATAGTAAAGAGTTTGTTTACTGAAATATGTTTGACTATGAGTTGACTTAAGAAATTGAGTGAATTCATTCTGTTTGTGTGCAGAGTTTTGCTCTTTAACAATGCCAGTGCTTGGCTCATCCCTTTCAATTTTATCTTAATACCACCACCTTATTGAGCTGGTATTCATAGGACAACCCTTAACAGACTGGAATATTATTTAATAAAATATTAAAGTATTAATATTAAATCTCAAATAATATATCCATGTTCATAATCACAACACCATACGGTTCTGACACAGTTCTAGTCTTACAGAGCAATTCACATTCACCAGTTTGTACACACATCCATGCACAGGTATGCAGGAACACTTATCACATACGGTGACGGTGGCCAGGCTTGTTGGGAGAGCTGGAGTTGAGCTTAAAACCTGCTAAATGTCACATGATTACTTATCCAACTGGGTCTTAGCCACCCGGGGACAGTTGGCACTAAATGCTTTAGCAAAATACAATTCAGTCATACAAAGGTAACCAAACTTGAACCAAATGACACTGCTTTGGGGACACAGGACCCAGGGCAAACACAGTTGCCAAATTGCAGTGAGGTTACTGAAGAAAAAAAGCACTCAATCAGGACACTGAGGACTAGTTCTATAGTTGCAGTAATTTAGAATATCATGAAGATTTATGCAAATATAGATCATTTAGGTATTTCACATTGTAGTCACAAAAAAACAAAAGTTGGAATGTACCAGAGAAGAAGCAACCAGCTGATTGGATGGGGAAGCATGATGAGCTTGAATGTTTAGGATGGATAAGGGAGCTACTAGCTATCTAACACATGACACCTGAAGCTAAAGATTTTTGTAGTGAGATAAATTGTCATCTTCTACTTAGCCTGCTCTGGCAGTGGTACAGGATCTGAAGTCATCTAAAATCTATATGAAGCTGTTTGTTGAAGAAAAGACACTGCTCCCTAACTGCCTAAAAGTCTTTGACTTTAGTTCATGTAATTTCATTTTTCATCTAATACATTCTCATAACTTCGGCCCTCAAACAATGCTGAATGTACAACACATACATATTAGGGAAAACAGCTATTCTAAATGTAGAGATGTCCACTTTTAAACAGACCCAAACTTGTAAAATGGCATTGATTTCGAGTAAAACTGAGAACTGGTCCCACTATTTATATTATATTTTGAACTGTGCATAGTTATGGACAGAAACACAGCAAGTAAAATGACTGACCTGACTATGACTGGACTCGCCGTATTTTCCATTGAGGTTGGCCCGGTGGCAGTTCTTGTACCACCAGGCTCCTTTGTAGGACATGGCACAGTTAGTGACAGCAATGTCATTGTCTCTGTCTTTAGTTGAGAATGGTCGGCCCTGGTGGTAGCTGAAAGAGTCACCTGCGATCAGGAAAGAGTGGGACGAAAAGCATTAAATATCAGCATATGCTGGAAAATTGTGATGTATGAAAGGAAATTGATAATAATGTGAATCAGTGATATTTGAAGTAGCAGAGATATAACGAGTAAAGCAGAAAGAAGTCCTTATGAAATACTCTTGGTTTCTCTTGGTATACTTTGGCAAAGAGAAGTATAATTATATACAGCACAGTAAAAGGTATTATTAGCACATGGTCATGTTGACAGACAGAGATAAATGGAGAGAGAAAAAGAAGAATGTGAAGGATTTTTGAGGCAAGTCTATGACATTGGGGCAGTAAGAAGAAAAAGAAAAAAAAAACATACGTGTCTGTTGTTAAATAATGTTAAGGATCATATGTTTGCTGCTGAATATCTACATGCTAAAAATGTTTTTTATTCCATAAACCACCTACCAGCAGTGCCATTATATTCTCCTATCCTGAGCTTGTAGAGGTTTCTTGCATCTCCAATAGAAAATTTGTCATAATTGGCAAAAACTGATTCTTGTCCATCTCTCATGTCAATTCTCAGCTCATAGCGGCCCTGAGAAGCAATCTTCTGGATGTTATCAAGACCTGCAGAAAAACATGTCATTTTTAAGACATTAAGGCTGATGCATACATAGGTTTACATGACTGAAATGTGCATCTCAATACATTTAAATATTACTGAAAAATTTGTTTCAGTAATTTTCATTTAAAATGTGAAGCACATATTAGAGAGCTTTATTACACAGAGTGATACATTTCAAGTGATTATATATTTTAATTTTAAGAATTATATCTTACAGTATATAAAAAACCCAAATTCAGCTTCTCAGAAATAAGAATATTAAAGAAGAAAAACATGACTATAACAGAAATGTTATATTATGGCTTAACAGTCATGAGGGTTACCCGACTGTTGTAGAGCAGACAGTCACTGGCAACCTCCACTAGGAGACACAGAAAAAGAGTCTGAAGAAGCTGGCTGTTCACAAAGCATATTAAACATATCAATAAAAAGCTGTGTGGAAGAAACAACTGGTGTAGAAAAGGGTGGAAAACCAAAATTGATAACCACAGACTTGAGATTATTATGAAGCAGGGATGACTCAAGGGTTTCTTGGAGATTCAAAATGCAAGGGCTGCAGCTAGAGTTAGTATCCAAAGTTTGCATTTCCTTTTCTAGCAGGACTACACACTCGCCCACTATGGGAAGAAACTTGTGCCATCAGACACTGAATTTGAATAGCTCAGACTGAATCTGTATTTGTGTAATATGAAATTAAATGCATTGGTTTGAAAATTAATTTCACTAAACTGAAACTGAATATAATGGTTTAAAACTGAATTTGTTTGCTTAGAAAATTGCTTTGCTTGTATTAAAAATTCAGTTTGATTACCTTCACTTTCAGGTCTGAAATTAAATTTCAATTCCAAAATTCAGTTTTTTTTGTGTCACATATCCGGGTCCTTGAAGCCAAACACAGATTTACTGATTCACGGATGTCATTCACTATTGCTGTGTCCAAATTCAGGACTGCATTCTTTGAAGGATGCATTTGTAGGCCAATAACGTCCTGGATGAGAAGACGAATGCTGTCTAATCTCCAAGGATCCAACAAATGCGTCCTTCTTATTCCCAGATTTGAAAGATGGGTCTGGTGTATCCACCGAGTCCCACCCTATCCCATGATTCATTGCGGGTCGAAGTAGATTGTTAAAACGGAAGTGGCAAAGGCCGGAGCACAGAAAAGCTGTGAATAAAATTGGATATATTACGCATTCTGTGAAACAACTGAACTTTTACAATGTTTTTAGACGAAAATGTAGTTCTGTAAACCTAAAATATCTGATCAGTTTATCGCTTAATTGCACAAATGCGCCGATGTGTTCGTCCGCTGCCCCAGCAGCCGCTCGCCTCGCCAGCTGTCAGCTGACCGGGTGGTTGAGGTGCGCTAAACCCCAAGAGAACAGCTGACTCCCGGCACATTGTTTTCAAACTTCCGCTGAGTTTCCCCACTGGGTGGAAGTTAAACAGATATAATTCAGTCAGATGAAATCTAATATTAATGTTTGGTTTATTTATTATAATAATAATAATAACAATTATACTCTGCAAATAAACTAATTTAAACTTTGTTCCTAAAGTTAATATGTTAGTGTTTAAGTTGTTGAAAGCTTTACAAATAAATTAAACAAATGGTATTAAACAATGTATTTTATCTAGTGTTAGATTTTTATATCTATGAACACAAAAAATATTTTCAACATTTTAAATGGCTGAATAATGAACAAGATCATAAAACAATAACATTTTAAAACAAAACAGCATTATAAGCCATTAGCAATATGTAAAAGAGTAAATAAAAACCATGTAGTCATTTACAGTAGAGACAGAATTATTAACCTTCAGGCTCCATTTGTTCGGCTTCACAGCTCTGCGCTTTGCTAACACGGTTGCTAGGCAACAGAAGTTACATTGAGGTAAGGGCAAGAGAAACGCAGACCGACGTAACACCGGCGGCAAACTAGGCTAATCTGGCATGTTTAGCTAATAGCTACAGGTAGCATAAGTGTTGCTGTTTGACCTTCATTTGTTTACATGACGCTTCTTATAGACGCTCATTTGACTTGGTGATTGACATCCGCCAAGCTCATGTATGCTGCACTGCTCCAGCTCAACATGCCGTAAAGGAAGTTTAACCTGATGTGAAATGTAAATCGATGAATCTGTGTTTGATTAATTTGTGGCTAGCCTCAAGGACCCGGATGTGTGACACAAAAAACTGAATTATGGAACTGAAATTGAATTTAAGACCTGAAAGTGAAAGTAGTCAAACTGAATTTTTAATACAACGAAATACATTTTAAAAGCAAATGAATTTAGTTTCAAACCATAAAATTCAGTTTCAGTTTAGTGAAATTTATTTTCAAACCAATGCATTTCATTTCAAATTACATAAATACAAATTCAGTCAGAGCAATTCAAATTCAGTTTCTGGTGGCACAGGTTTCTTCTCATAGACCACACTTTAATATTAAAATTGTTTTAGCTTTGAGGCTTAACTATCAAAAAACACAGAAAAACATAAAAAGTTATGTGGAAGGCAATATATCACTCTGTGTGTAATAAATCTATACGTTATATGAGCTTTCCTTCTTGAGTTGAATTACTGAAATAAATTAACTTTTCAATATTTTCCCCCATTTAGTAAAACTGCATTGGCATGAATCATAGTAGCTGGAAGTTACATTAAAGATAATGACTGAAAATAATTTTGTTGTGTTGTTTTGGTCTTCAAAAAACAGACATAAAGATTGATTTATTTATATGTTTGGTTTAAAATCCAGCAACTGTGTAAGTTCTAGCAATGTTTAGAGACACAAGCAGTTTAAATAAAGTTTAGAGTTGATTGTTTTCCTGCTACAACATTCACAGGTTTTCTGCTCCAAGTTGTCAGTCTGTTTTCCCCTCCAGCCTATGGGGGTAATAGGTTATATCTTAATAAGTGCTTATGTCATGCGTGTTTGTCAGCTGCTGTGTATGATTGACATTGTTGAGTGAGGACACTGTCATCACCTGCCCTCCTATCTATACCACATCTTACAACTTGCTGAGATCCACGGCTTTGCCTGCTATCTCAGAGGCAGCAGATACAAAGCTTGTTGGAACCCCAACATCCGATAAGGCCCAAACCCACCTGAGCGACTGGAGCTGCCTTCACTATCAGATTACAACAAGCGGCCATTTGGAAAAGAGCATCCCTTTCTGCCTAACCTTTAGCAGATGCATCATGTGTACTTTTGCTGAACCAACCTGAGAAAAGACTTGATGTGAATTAAATCTCTAGCCTTTACTGATAAGAAGTAGTACACCAGGGAAACTAAGTCTGCTGTAATACAGTATGTCAATGGAAAAAAGATACAATCAGTGTTACAACCCAGGGGCACTTAGGGCGACCAGGGAAAAGCAATTGTGGTAATAAAACTGAGCTTAACAGTAAGTCAATTTTAATTTCTGCTTTATAACATAGCTGTGTTATCAGCAATTAATGCACCACCCATCATTTTTACAGTTTTGTTTTTTTTACTGGTTCATTCTTAACTGGAGTGATTGAAAATCCATTTTGACACACGACAGTGCCCTTGTGCTATTATCTCACATTTTATTACCGGCCTCACTCCCACACTTAGAAACAATAAAGGGTGGGGTGGGGTGGGGTGGGGGGATTAACAGGCAAAAGGATGGGATAATGATTACAGATCGCTCCCAGTCACCCAAATGTCTCTTTTATTACATCATCAAACTAAAACTGCATTCAGCAGAGGTCATTGAGCATGGTGCAGATAAAGAGCGCTGTTAAAAACGATTGTCCTCAAACTATAACGGATAATTATCAAACTCTTTACAGCTGGCCAGTCGAGTGGCTCGTCTTTTCAGTTTGAGTGGATTTAATATTGGTGTTTATGGTTCCTATTGTGCAGTAAATTGCTATTCTGAGTGCAGAGGTGGTGATTAGCTGAATGTTTGGTGCAATGGCTCCCCAAGGCTACAACAGTAATCTAATCTATTGACGGCCACACACAGTGGAACTACACTGACCATGGGACACTTCAACGGCTACTACTGAAAAGACAAATCAAAAACAAATACACATAATAATAATAATGTCTTAAATATTAAATACAGAATATAACTAACCATTTTTAGGACAGTTAAAAAAAACATCCTATATTTGTCTCATGAAATGTCATTTGGCTCGTTGTGCTCATGACAATTTACTGAGTTCAAACTTCAATTAGGTTTCGGTAAATATTAATTATCACAAGCTATCATTATCAAACCCATAGGAATGCTGAAACATCCCTCTTTTATTAAATAACTCACTGCCTACTCCACGTGGACAGCTCTGTTTCAGTTTTTAATATTATTTTTCAATCAGCTTTTGGCAGGTTGTGATACAGCCAGCGTGGAGAGTTTTAGACTTACTTCCTCAGCACTGTTGCCATGTTCAACTGTTTTGATTTGGAGTTTTCATTGTTTACATTGTTCACAAATCTTTAATTTTTGCCCAGTGATGTTCGAATAGTTTTCAAAAAGCTTAAAGTGACGGGTTTTCATTACCTAAAATAACAAATCTGAGACAAGTTTCCTGGGTCTCACATCTAGGTGCTGTTAAGAAGTGAGGCAGAAAGGAGGTGGACATAATCAAGCAAAATTTGAAAATAGTGCAAGTACTAACCAGGTGGTGCTAATAAAAAAAGGATAACTTATTATCAGCAAAGGTTCATCAAGGATTTCAGAAAACTAAAGTCTCAAAACAGTGAAAATATTCTCTTATACTATTCCTGCAGTTTTAAACTAAAGTGATATGCCAGAAAAATTACGAGGCTGACAAAAGTTTTTTCTAGGTGAGTGGAGCATTGAGTAACACCTTATTGCCCCTCACTCACCTGTTGCTGTGCACTGTTGGCCAGCTGGCTAAAAGAAGGGTAATGTATCTATCCCTTGCATATAAGAAAGACAAATTTGGCTGGTTGAAAATATTTTATGAAAAATACAGACACTAAAAAGGATAATATTCAGCGCTATATGCACTTGCAAAGGACTAGATATTATTATTATAATTGTAATAATTAGCATTGTTCTAGTATTTAGGTTGTAGTAGGAATAACAATTTCCTCTCTGTTTTACACAAAATGAATTTGATCAATGTCCAGGTGATAGATAGTATGTTTTCCTTGCTGTGATTGGTGATGGACTGGTCAGGTTCCTTTTTTTCTAATTCCTTAAATTTATGTAAAGTAAGAACATTCACCATTTTTTAAATGAATGAGTTAAAAACATATTTTTTCTGATGCATAAATATGGACACCCTTGTAATTCATTTGTTTGCTGTTGGATTAAAGCTGTTGGATTAAACCTTTTTAAATTAATTTTTTACATATTTGGTAAAACTGGCTCTATGTCCAGATAGTAGAATACGAAACATGATATGTGAACAAATGTCATTCTCCTCTGACTCTATGAAGAGGTCCTACTGCCATTTACAGAAATACACCACTCCTGTTCAGAAACAACCGATCGTACAGCACAGCGCATATCCTCGTTCAAGCTCAAGATTGCTGGTGTACTGCAGCTATTAGCACACCTGCAGCCATTACCACAGCTGCAGCACACCAGCAATTTTGAGATAGAATAATAACAGAAATCAGTATCATCAGGACATGCTTGATTGGTGCATTTCAATCCAAATTGCTCACTGAGCTCAACTGTTCTAAGCAGCAGATCATCAGGCTAACATGACTAAGTCCTGCTGCTGTCTCTATGTTTAGTGCTGTACACTGAGTCTGCTGTGTTCCAAGCTGGCATGCTGTCTATTATCTGGCATTATGGGGAAGTTTTTGATCCTCTACACCCAGAGGTTACATTAAGCAGCTTTTATGCACTGAAGGACACGATTAGAGCCCAAATAAAAGAAAAAAATGGCATGGAAGAGAAGAGTGCAGCCTGGAAGGCAACAAAAAAATAAGGCATCGCCCTGGAGACGAAAGCACACTTATATGGTGCATTTTCAGAGGAGGTGAAAGGACTGAATATGAGTGATTCCACTGTAGTGGAAACAGGTCAGACAAAATGTCGTACTCACGCAACACAATATATTGAAGCAGGGGTCTTTGAATTGTTATCTAGAAGCTCAACCATTAAATATACAGTAAATCTGTTTTTAGTATGCTTCAGCATGATGCCTCTAGGTGGTCTTGTCAAAAAAGCAAAGACATATCTGTCACTTCACATCTCACTCAATACACTTTATACCTCAGAGTAGGTAAATAATCTGGATTTCTCTCTGTATCTGAGCCCTTTAGTGGATGATCTCTTCATTTAGTTCTAGCTGAAAAATAAAAATAGATGAATAATTAATTTATGACAGCACTTTTCTAACGTCTACCTTTGAACACTTTCTCTGTGGTGGTGCAAATGTAACATGAGAAGCTCACTTTTTTCAGTTCAGCTCAAAAAAAGTCAAGACTACAGATTTAAAAATATCTGATAAAAGAACAAATGTGTTAAGCTGTCAGTTCCAGTTCATGATAGGCTAGATCTAAAACGTTCCTTTTAAGTTCTCACCCATTATTTCACCTAGAGTCTGTCTTAATAGTGTGTCTCCTGAAAAATAAGAATCTTGCTTCTGGTATAGGAAGGTACTATGCTATTAAGGATTTATATAAACACATACTGGACATGGTAACCTTTTACATTTTTTGCTGTTTTGAATATGGTTGTTTGTTCCATTGTCTTTAACATTTGTTATTCTATGTTGAGTGTATGTATGTACTGTTGAAACCTGGAACCCATTTAAAGGGTACAGACCCCTGGGCTAGATGGGTATTACCATAAGCCAGTACTACAAGGGGTTTGTTTAAGCTGTAAGCAAGGAGATCCACCTAGCTTTTCACTATTTTCATAAGAGCTTCCAAGGCCACCTTCCCCTGGTGCCGCAGCTATCCCAAGTAGCCTTGCTGTTGACTATACACACCTGCCATGCCTGTTAATGGCAGCTCTCCTCTTACTGCTTTGGGGTCCTGGTAAGTGAGGTAGGT
This sequence comes from Girardinichthys multiradiatus, assembly GCF_021462225.1. NCBI lineage: Eukaryota > Metazoa > Chordata > Actinopteri > Cyprinodontiformes > Goodeidae > Girardinichthys > Girardinichthys multiradiatus. The sequence continues at coordinate 23,008,009 of NC_061799.1, forward strand.
AGATTTTAGGAGGTTTATTGAAATGTAACACCCACGAATATTGCTTTTTGAAATCTGGGCTAAGGCAACTGATAAAAAACCCTAATTGGATCATTAGATAGAGGATTCTGACATAATGGATATTCACAATTTAAAGTCTAAGCTTGTATGAATATTTTTAACCATGAGAGGTTTAGCAAAACATAAATTTGAATTCTTGCTTTCAAAATTATTTAATGTTCCTTTTGCATCATTATTCAACCCTGCAACAAACAACAGTGCAAAAGCAACATTGAAACACCAACATCTATATGACGGCAATGCCAGTGACAATTTTATGTAAGCCTCTGACTGGATTGCTACCTAAAGATGGGTAAAATGCATAATACCCTGATCTCCTATGCTTATCATATCAATATTGTGTCAGATAAAAAAAAAAATATCTGAACAAAACATCCATTTCGAGTTTCGAGTCATCTGTACTCAAACAATAACACAAAAGGTGACCTGTTGAGCTCATGGCTCATTTGCACATTTTGCAATGAATACAATTATAGTTTCATAATGAGATTTAGAGACAAGAGAAAATGTTTCAGCTGCCCATCAAAAGAATAGGAACATTGAGCTGTTTTTGTCTTTAGATCAGAGCAGCGCAACAATTACCAAATCATTTCAGCGGGAGATTAGCTCTCAGAGTATCCAGTAATGCATCAGACAGACTTTGAAAAAAGTCAAGAGTTGAAAGACGAGATGAGAGAAGAAAAAAAAAGAAAAAACCATAGTAGTCCAACAGTATGACTATCCCTCATACAAAAAAACTAAGAAAGGCTGTCTGCACAAAATACTGAACACATCTTTTTGCTTTGCTTTGCAAAATCAATGTATCAGTTGAAACCAAATAGAAGCAATGAACCTCTATTGATTGCATGACATAAATCCTCCAAAGTCAGTGATCCGGTGTGATGCTAGAGACAGAAATACAGTGTTCAGAAAAGTGGAACGAACATTGAACAAAATAGGTGGCAGGTTGTGGATCAATATTGGGTTTAAAATGGAGCTGAAATATATTGGCAAAGAGAGACAGTGAAATAAAAAAGCAGCCCCCTTGAATTTAACATTCTTGTTCACAATTTCATGGTCTTTTTAATAGACACATCAAAAGTAGACATTGCTTTTGTCTGTTTAGCTCTTGAAACCAAACAGGATTGGTAGAAAATTGGTAGTAAAAGAATTGGTAAAACAAAATTTAAGTTTTTACTATTTGTTTTCTTTGTTATTCTCTCAAGGTTGTAAACTTACCAAGCCAAAACTCATCCTCAAGATTTCCAAATCCAACCCGATAGTCACTCCACTTTCTGGAAAAGTCAGTAAGACCATTTTGACGACGCTGGAATACCTGGAAACCAATATGGTAAAAAACAGCAGACTTACTATAAATGGATTGGAGGATCTGTAACAGTCAAAACAAGGTCTTATGCCACTAATCTACCACGGTCTTGCATTATCTCCAATTCAGCAGAGGTGCTAAACATTACTGTCATCACAGTGACTTACAATCCAACCTCCTTCATCTGTGGTCATGTCACAGTACACCTGCACCCCTTGGCTCGGATCTCTGTTGATGTAAATTGTGTAGACGCCACTCACAGTCTCCCCATTCAGCAGGTGTTGGGCACAGTTCTGAGGTGTTGAAAACAGACGGCTCCCTGGAGAGAAATATGTGGCAGATAACAAATTTTACCTGGCATCCCCTTCTGCTTTTACCAGTCAGAAAATGATATTATGTGTATGTTAACAGTGCTTAAATAAGTCGAGATCTTTTATTGCCTTCTCTATTAATATTCATGTAACACATACTATATTATATGTATTACCACAGGGACATCAAAATGTTGCTGTCAGTTTGCAAATAATACAATATAAAATCCTTCATAGAGTATACTATACAGGTCAACGGATGTTCAGGATGGGCTTGGCACCTTCTAATACTTGCTTACACTGCACAAGCAATATACCAGACAATTACATCCATGCACTATGGTTATGTACACCTGTTCAGAGGTTCTGGTGCCTAATATGTGAAGACTTATCAAAGTGTCTGAGATCTAATATTTCACCTTCCCCTTCAGTTTGCTTGTTGGGCAACTTAGATGATGTCACCATAGAGACAAATTCTGTTCACATGGTTTTCACTGCTAAGAAAACTATCCTCATGAACTGGAAAAATAAAAACCTTCTTAATATTAATCAGTATAGACATTTTCTGTTGGATTATATAAGCCTTGAGACAGCCTCTGCCTCCACGTCAGATCAATCTCTCTGGGCTCCTTTAATTGGCTCCATCACCTAGTGGGGGTGGGGCGTCCTTGGCTTCATCCAGTAGGGTGTTGTGGCAGATTCAGGGTGGTGTCTGGTTTGGGGCATTTGGGGTGTCCCTGAGCTGGGATCGCTGGGGGGTCTGGCGGTGGGGGCTGTGGTCCCGGCCGGGGTGGGGCTTTGGAGGCTCTCGGGGGAGACATCTGGTAGCTGCATGCGATGCTTTCGGGGGGCCCGGACTGACGGACATAGGTCACTGGCCTGGTGGCCGTGCTGCTCCTGGGTGGGTCTGGGGTGGGCTTGGGGTTCCTGGGGCGTATCGCCCCCCAGGCTGGGGTGCTGGCTGGGCCTTCAGGTCTTGGGTTCTGGCAGGTATGTCGCCGGGGTTTTGGGCTGGTGCATTCCCGGGCGCTCGGCCCTGGCTTGGGGGCCTTTGGTACATCAGTGGGCATAGGGGCCTCCGAAACTGGCAGGTAGGTCCCATCTCATTGCAGGTGCTCCTTCCTTCAAGGAGCACATTCTGCTGGCGGGGCGGAATGTCTGCGGGAGGGGGTGGGGCAGGGTCAACCTGGGTGTCCAATGTCTTATGTGCTCTGGGAGTTGTTCGAATGTTGGTGTGGGTGTAGGTTTCCTTCTGGGGTGGGGATGGGTGGTTGGCCTTGGATGGGTGCGGGCGTCGTTTGGTCTTGGGTGGTTCCTTCTCTTGGTTCCGGTTACTGACGCCAGTCCCTTTTCTGTATGGGGGAGGGGGTTCGGAGGGGTCTGCATGGTTCGAGTGTGCGGGCTGGCCGGGGTTGGTCTCGGGGTGGACTGGTCTTGGCTTCCGGATGGGTTTGGGTTTTGACTCTGTGGGCTCTCTTGCCTTTCGTGGGCCTCGGGGTGGGTCTTCTTGCGGGGCTACTTCTGGCAGGGGTATGGGTGTTGGGCATGTTCTAGGACCTGGATGCTGCGGGTCTTCTTTTTGTGGGGGGTTTGTTTTTGGGGGGCTGGAGGGGGCGCATTTGTGCAGTGTGAGTTTTGTGTGCAGCTATTGCTTTGGGTGCCCTTTGCTGCATTCCATCCTCCGCTGTATGCCATGCTGTGGTGTTGGGGCGGTGGTCCTGTGCGCGGCGGCTCTGACCTCCGGGCTTGGGTGCGGCAGGGCGGGCATCGCTGAGCTCTGCGCTTGTGTCGGGCTTCTCGGCCTTGTACTGGGGTGGGGTTTGCTCGTTTGCTGAATGGTTCCAGGTGGGATGTGTGTGCTTGGGGTTAGTGGTCTTTGCCGTTCCCCTACGAATACACAGAAGGATGTGTGGTGTTGCTGTGGCGCTGGCTCGGGGGGATCTGCGGTCTGGCTCGGCTCTATCGTTTTTGCTTGGCTGACCTTGATGTAGGTGGGTCTGCATCTCTGGATGGGGGTGCGGCCTCTTTGCTGCATGTGCTGGGGCCTTTCTGTGGCACCCTTCGGCTTGCTGGGCCGGCGTCTTTCCCTTGGGCATGGTAGTGGGCGGGGTGGTGCATCTGCTTGACTGCCCGGCTGGCCTGGTGGTCTCGGTTCGCCTGTTTATGGGGGGGTGCATGTACCTATCCTGGCCTGGAGCCCCGGACACCTCCCTCCACCAGCTCCATCACATTACCACTCATGGAGGGCCTTGGGGTGCGGGTGCACCATTGGAGTGCTGCAAGGGTTTTCTATCTCTGCGGTCCCATGGCAGCCTGTGCCCCAATTTTATTATACAACTTAGACACTCTCAAGGCAAGGGTCCCCGCATTGTGCGGGGCCCTTGCTTTGCCATTGCGGCACGCTGTGTGGTGGGGGACCGGGATGCGGCGGGGGTGCTTAGAGGGGGGCTGTATGTGGAGCTTGCGCTGTGTGGGTGTGGCTTCATCCGCTTCTCAGCTATGGAGTTCATCTGTGGGGGTGTGCCCCTGTGGTGGAGGGGATTTGTGGCGTTTGGGTTCGGGGGCATGCGTTCGATATTGTTGTCCTTGTTGGGGGTGGCCCTGTGGGGAGGTTCATGTTGGGGTTCACTGGGGGTGGGAGACTCATGGGGTTGGGATCGGAGCTCATTGGGGGGTCGGGACTGCTCTGTCCTGGGGCGGCTTCTGTTGGCGGGCTGGTTTGAGCCATGTGGACCCCCAACAGTCCCCAGTCCCCATTTTGGGGACTGGGGATTGCATATTTTTGTGGAGAAACCTTGTATACAAAAGCACGTCCACACTCATACTCACAGGTGTTAAGCTTCAGCTGTTGACAGATACACAGATGTTCTATATTGGGCTGCACCTCTCACTAAGTACATTTTACATTCAGAATCACTGTGTACTATTTTGTTAAAAAAAAACAAAAACAAAAAACAGCTGCAGGTGTATAAGCAAGCAGGGTGTAATCTTGTATTCTCTTCATCCTTCTTTCTCTCCTCCACTCTTTCCTCCTGTTCTCCCATTTTTCGCTTTTGCCCCATCTCTCTCTTTTTCGAGCTTCTTTTTTCCTTTCCATTTCAGTCTCCACGTCCGTAACAATTGAAATATTCCCAAAGAAGTTTATAATAAAGTTTATTTTAGAAATATCAAGCAGAGCTTTAAAGCATTAGCTGTGATGCTCCGCTTGTGAAAGTAAATCTGTTCGTCAATTTCTTGGCACTCAGACAACAATTCTGAGCGCTACTCTGCTGGACAGGACATGGTTAACAAAATAAAATAAAAAATGTTGCTGTCAACATGTGATTTTATTTTGCAAAATAAGTGTAAGACATTTATATAACTATAGGTGTTTGCTTCAAGATTGATACCTTGTTGTATTTATGTTCGAGAATCTTATTTTAACCACAGAACTGAAGTAGTTTCCAGGTTGCAATGATAAGGTTTGCCAAAAAACAGATTTATCGTCTTCCTTGCACTAGCAGCCATTACTATTTTTAAATGTTTCGTGTGGCAGCATTTTGTGTATTTGACAGAAAAAAGAAAGGTGACAGACAAAATACCAATAATTTGTAAACCCTGGGAGAAAACCGTAAGTGGATAACCTTTAGCTGCTAATGACGTTAAAGGTACAATTGACATCACAGCTTCCTAATAGCAGAAAGCTACAGGGCTATTTCACAGTTGTATTTATGAATCTGGACAGAAATGTATTATCTCTAGTTCAAAATACAAAATACAAATACAAGTTTGTGATTTCTCATACCTTTACTCTATTTGTGTTTCCTAAAAATATTGCTAAAATCTAGTCTTGTGTTGTTTTATGGAGCTTAATATTGTGTAACATCTCATCTCGTCACTTCTCTGAGCTTACACCCATACTATATATGTATATCATTATTTAGTAACAAAAAATACCATGTGAAATTAAATGAAAAGACAAACCAAAACTCCATAAAACATTGGCTTTACATTTACATTGCAAGTAGCTTTTTCCAAGATCTGCCATTAATTAATGAGTTCTGATATTTATATGTTGGTAAATGTGGCAATAACAATATAACTTGAGATAAATAAATACATAAAATGTTTCTGCTTTAGCTGAGAAGTCCAACAATAGGAAAAAATAGCTGCATCAAACAACAAAAACCACTAAATATTACTGGCATAAAAAGGATTAATGCATGGTTCCTTAATTAGTTAATATTTATTGCAGTCCATGCAGTTCTTTGTGATACTGATATTACATACAGAGGTATTGCAATAGCAATATGTTTGTGACATATTTGTCAACCTTACTATTTACCCAGTACAAAACACAAAAGAACTAAAGCTATATTTCCTTAAGAAATAAACCAAACGATTTTCTTCATTGTTGACTGATATATATTTTTTCTAGAAACAAAATGCATCGGTAGGAGGGGACACAAAAAGTACACTCTTACTGTTTCCAACAGTATTAGGAGATGAATACTACTGCTAATTAAATGTACTTTATTGTGTGATTATCAACAGATGCGAGGTGTGAGCCCCTCTACACAAGCTGAACTTTTGGTATTGTGTTGCTTTTCAAAAATGTTATTGTGTGTAAACAAAATCCCAAGTAGGGAATGTATCACCAAATATTTTAGTAAAGCAAATGTTCCGCTCTGGGAATGTTTTTAAGGTAAATTCCAACAAACCAGAGTCCATTTATCTAAAGAGAGTAAATCATTAGTCTGAAGTTCAGAAGTTAATTTCACATCAACATTCCTCTGATATCAGACTTACCAATCCTCAGGAAAACTGCAAAAATGCCAGTTATATGGATCTATGGATCTATGATCTATGGATCAGTAGGCAATTTGTGCATCTGTGAATGTAGCTCCAGTGTAAGGCACTTTGAGCAGTCAGTAGGACCGGCAAGGCACTATATAAGTTCAGTCCATTTACCATTTAATCCACTAGTTTGAAATGTAAATAACTTAAACTGGTGACACCTAGACTGATGTTTTCTACACTCAACAAACATTGTTTAAAACACAGTTGGTGAAAAACTAACAAAAAAAATCCTTAGCTTAGCCTTTTTTAGCTTCAATTCTTGACTTGATTCACTATGAAGAGCTGATCAAATGAAGAGCTGAAAACATCTACAAATACAATAAAGACTACAATTTGTATGTGCTTTAAAAGACTTGGATTTAGCAAACAATAATGTAGATAATGTTTGACTTTAAATTTTTAATTCGAGCTGATAAACAAAGAAACAGAAGAATTTGCAAATCCCTGTTTCATAAGCCAATATTTTAATTCACTATGGGAATAAATATGGTAATTTAGAGGTCTGCACATGTGTGCAGACTTAGAAAAGGTGCAATAAAACATGTTTTTGTACTGAAACCATAAAGTGAGCCTACAGGATGTATGAATGTAATAAAATAAGGATATTCAGATATATGACTCAGCTGGCAAAATAATAATTGCAAACGGCCCTGCTAGGAACTGCAATCAAGTCAAAGTTCAGAATGTGGTATAGTGGATAGTTATGTTAAATACTAAAAGACTTTAAAAATAATCCTGATTTCTAAGTGATTGAAATGCTGCATTGCTGTAGAAAATAAATACATTTTATCTATACAACATTTACACCACAGTCAATTTTTTTAAAGTAGGATTTATCTTTAAAAACTATTAGTTACAGAAAACATACAGATCACAAGTACACTTAAAAACCTATCTATGACTACAAGGAATATGGTCATTATCAAAATGATTGGTTTCAAATGTGTTAAACACAAATTTACCATGCCTATATGTACTGTACATTTACTGTATGTCTATAGTTTATTAGAAATTGAGATTCACCTTTGCCTGGTCACACTAATTCTTTGTTAGTTTAGCGCTAGACAGCAAACCTAAGTGCAGCAGCCTCATCGTAAGAAAAAGACATGTAGATGAAAATTGTTTCAGTCTTTGAGGACTGATTAACATGTACCTCAGTTCTGTTGACTTTAATTCAACATTCAGTAAAATAAATCTCTGGGGCTATAGGAACATACAGCGTAAGTCCAAACAAAGAAAACACATGGCTGTAAATCCTGTACCTGTAGTAAAGGTGGTGGAAACCACAGCACTGGTATCAAGTCCTCTAGCAGCCTGGAGCTTAACCGTGTACTCTGTGCTCTCTGCCAATCCCTCCAGTCGAATCCATGTGTCCTCTGCATCAAGAATCAGCTCCTAGTGCACACACAGAACAAAATTCATAAACATACGGGAACGAGAACAAGTTAAATGTTATTTTTTGTGAAACTCTTCATCATGAGTGAGGGCAACTGTGGCTCAGGTGGTAGGAGTTTGTCTTGTAACTGCTGGGTTGCTGGTTGGAATTCCCGCTCTGTCCGTCAGTTATTGTGTCCTTGGGCAAGATACTTCACCCGCCTTGCCTGCTGATGGTGGTCAGAGGGCCCGGTGGTGCAGATTGTATGGCAGCATCCCCTGTCAGTCTACCCCAGGGCAGCTGTAGCTACAATGTAGCTTACCACTGTCAGTGTGTGAATGTGTCTATGACTGGGTGGATGACTGAGTCTAGTGTAAAGGGCATTGGGGTCTCAGGGGACTTGATAAAGCACTATACAAGTGCTGGCCATTTACCATTTACCATAGATGTAACCAGTTAAAAATCTTAGGGTGAAAATACATGATTTTAAAAGTTCTATGTGATACTGATAAAACACCAAACAAAGGTTATGAGTTTTAAAGACCTTTAAGCTATTCTTCTACCGAAAACTCACAATAGCTTATTTTTTGCTAAATACACACAATATATTTACAGAATATTCATTTTAGAAGTGTGTCAGAGAAAATAATATAAATTTGATTTATTTAAATAGTTTTAGCCTCAGGAGAAGCAGTGTGGTTTTCTTCACGGCCTTGGAACAATGGACCAGCGCTACACCCTCTACAGGGTACTAGAGGGTTCATGGGAGTTTGCCCAACCGGTCCACATGTGTATTCTGGACCTGGAGAAGCCCTTCAACTGTGTCCCTCGTGGTGCCCTGTGGGGGGTGCTCCAGGAGTACGGAGTTGGGGGCCCTTTATTAGGGGCCATCGGGTCTCTGTACAAGTGGAGCAGGAGTTTGGTCCGCATTGCCGGCACTAAGTCGGACCTGTTCCTGGTGCATGTTCGACTCCAGCAGGGCAGCCCTTTCTCACCGGTCCTGTTCATAACTTTTATGGACAGGATTTCTAGGCGCAGCCAAGGGCTGGACGGGGTCTGCTTTGGAGACCAGTGGATTTCGTCTCTTCCTTTTGCAGATGACGTGGTCCTGCTGACCCCCTCTAGCCAAGATCTACAGCATGCAATAGGGTGGTTCACAGCCGAGTGTGGAGTGGGTGGGATGAAGATGAGCTCCTCCAAGTCCGAGGCCATGGTTCTTGACCAGAAAAGGGTGGCTTGTCCTCTTCAGGTTGGAGGGGTGTTCCTTCCTCAAGTGGAGGAGTTCAAGTATCTTAGGGTCTTATTCACGAGTGAGGGGATCAATGCGTCTGCCGCAGTAATGGGGACAATGTGCTGGTCTGTTGTGGTGAAGAGAGAGCTGTGCCGAAAAGCAAAGCTCTCGATTTACCGGTCGGTCTACTTTCATACCCTCACCTATGGCCATGAACTTTGGGGCATAACCGAAAGAACAAGATCCCTGATACAAGCGGCTGAAATGAGCTTCCTCCGTAGGGTGGCCGAGCACTCCCTTAGAGATAGGGTGAGGAGCTCGACCATCCAGGAGGGGCTCGGAGTAGAGCCGCTGCTCCTCCACATCGAGAGGAGCCAGTTGAGGTGGCTCAGGCATCTATACCGGATGCCTCCTGGACACCTTCCTTGGGAGGTGTTCCAGGCACGTCCCACCGGGAGGAGGCATGTCCCATGGTGTCATGGCTGGTGTCATGGGACGGCCCATGACACACTGGAGGGACTATGTTTCTCGGCTGGCCTGGGCAAGACTTGCGCTCCCCCCAGAGGAGCTGGAGGTGGTGTCTGGGGAGAGGGATGTCTGGTTGTCTCTACTGAGTCTGCTGCCCCATTTCCCGGTCCCAGATGAAGCGGAAGATGACGAGTACGAGTAAGAGTACGAATACAAATACAAGTTAATATTTTTACAGTAAAAGTTATCAGTCTTACTTTCTAGGCTTTCACAAAGTAAAGTGTGTGGAGGAAAACAAAAACAAAAAATCAAAATGGATGCCATTTACTGTAAATGACGAAAACAATATAAAAAAGAGGTTTTGGGCAGTCAAACAGAGGAGCCGCAAGCAATCAGGAATCAAATATTTCTATTTTTTGGTGGAAAAGTAACAGGACAATGGTGAAGCTATTATATTCCTTTGTTTTTTACAGAACTTGAAGTTTCAATGCAGGTAATGGAGTACTTTCTATTACATAAATAAGTCAAGCTCTTTTGAAGAATTTAAACCTATTTATGAAGGCATTTGTATTTTTACATAACAGTTTAGCCTGGATACACATTAAATATAAAAGAGGAGAATAAATATATTTAGCCTAATTGGAAAAATGAATCACATGTTCCAAGGCAATGTGTTCATGTGAATTATGCAGTGAAACAGCCGGTAAATGGTCTCTCTCTGTCTCAGAGGAGCTGACATTCACCCATTGGAGGGTTTTCAGGGTAAAGATATTTATTGCAATCGAAGAGCCCTATCTTATCAAGGCTAATACGTACCTCTGTACCCTTTCATATTGATTGTGTTCGTGCGGTTGAGTGGTCAGATGTTTGCCTGGTGCGTACTTGTCCTTGTCTGAGATGTTTCGTTATTCCAGGCATGCATGTCACCAATAGTCATACATGCACATATAAAACCTCATTTGATTATATCAGTTAGATAAGAAATGAATCTTGCAACTAGTTTGTGCAAATGATAAAAGCCCATTGTCTCGACGATGGAGAAGCTGCCAGAACAGCTGTAGGCCTGACTAATACTTGTACAGGTCCTTCTCAAAATATTAGCATATTGTGATAAAGTTCATTATTTTCCATAATGTCATGATGAAAATTTAACATTCATATATTTTAGATTCATTGCACACTAACTGAAATATTTCAGGTCTTTTATTGTCTTAATACGGATGATTTTGCATACAGCTCATGAAAACCCAAAATTCCTATCTCATCCGACCAATAAAAGAAAAGTGTTTTTAATACAAAAAACGTCAACCTTCAAATAATCATGTACAGTTATGCACTCAATACTTGGTCGGGAATCCTTTGGCAGAAATGACTGCTTCAATGCGGCGTGGCATGGAGGCAATCAGCCTGTGGCACTGCTGAGGTCTTATGGAGGCCCAGGATGCTTCGATAGCGGCCTTTAGCTCATCCAGAGTGTTGGGTCTTGAGTCTCTCAACGTTCTCTTCACAATATACCACAGATTCTCTATGGGGTTCAGGTCAGGAGAGTTGGCAGGCCAATTGAGCACAGTGATACCATGGTCAGTAAACCATTTACCAGTGGTTTTGGCACTGTGAGCAGGTGCCAGGTCGTGCTGAAAGATGAAATCTTCATCTCCATGAAGCTTTTCAGCAGAGAGAAGCATGAAGTGCTCCAAAATCTCCTGATAGCTAGCTGCATTGACCCTGTCCTTGATAAAACACAGTGGACCAACACCAGCAGCTGACACGGCACCCCAGACCATCACTGACTGTGGGTACTTGACACTGGACTTCTGGCATTTTGGCATTTCCTTCTCCCCAGTCTTCCTCTAGACTCTGGCACCTTGATTTCCGAATGACATGCAGAATTTGCTTTCATCCGAAAAAAGTACTTTGGACCACTGAGCAACAGTCCAGTGCTGCTTCTCTGTAGCCCAGGTCAGGCGCTTCTGCCGCTGTTTCTGGTTCAAAAATGGCTTGACCTGGGGAATGCGGCACCTGTAGCCCATTTCCTGCACACGCCTGTGCACGGTGGCTCTGGATGTTTCTACTCCAGACTCAGTCCACTGCTTCCGCAGGTCCCCCAAGGTCTGGAATCGGCCCTTCTCCACAATCTTCCTCAGGGTCCGGTCACCTCTTCTCCTTGTGCAGCGTTTTCTGCCACACTTTTTCCTTCCCTCAGACTTCCCACTGAGGTGCCTTGATACAGCACTCTGGGAACAGACTATTCGTTCAGAAATGTCTTTCTGTGTCTTACCCTCTTGCTTGAGGGTGTCAATAGTGGCCTTCTGGACAGCAGTCAGGTCGGCAGTCTTACCCATGATTGGGGTTTTGAGTGATGAACCAGGCTGGGAGTTTTAAAGGCATCAGGAATCTTTTGCAGGTGTTTAGAGTTAACTCGTTGATTCAGATGATTAGGTTCATAGCTCGTTTAGAGACCCTTTTAATGATATGCTAATTTTGTGAGATAGGAATTTTGGGTTTTCATGAGCTGTTTGCCAAAATCATCCGTATTAAGACAATAAAAGACCTGAAATATTTCAGTTAGTGTGCAATGAATCTAAAATATATGAATGTTAAATTTTCATCATGACATTATGGAAAATAATGAATTTTATCACAATATGCTAATATTTTGAGAAGGACCTGTATGCATATACCAGCTCAAGGAATAGACTCACGTTAGACTTGTTTAGAGACAATAGGTGGGGAATCAGTAAATAAGCACCTTGAAGTGTGATATGAGTGCTGCTTTATGGGTGAGCGACATTATGCGTGTGGTTGAAGAGTGGGAATTCAAACTATAGAACTTGTTTCAGCACTATACAAAGATTAGGAAATATTATAAAATGAAATAGAATTTCACATATAGTGGATTTTCCAGATTATTTATTTACTTTGTTTCTAAGTTGATTGATTTCTGACAATTAAAAAGCACACCTTAAATGTCACACATGAACAGAATAAAAGGGATTTTGATAAAATAAAATAAATTCTTATTTCTCCTCAGTCTCTAAAGGATGTGAATCTGTGGGCTCAGTGAGCTCAGGCTCACTTGACAATAAAGCAGAGAGTGTACGCACTGACTTCATTGAAACCACACACACCCACTCTATATTTATTGGCTTCACTAGATGTGAAAAAGGTCTTAAAATAAATTTGTGATTTAGTAGCTTACTGTTTTATTGTAAAACATAGAGAAATACAGCCTTTAATTTGGGCACATTTATTCAATTTGGGAAAAAGATCCCATGCTAAGAAATAACTCTTTATACAGATTCACCCATGCCACAAATACTGGCACCCATGCTGGTAATACTTTATACAACACCTTTTCCAATAGGCTAGAATTTACTGCGGTCTTCTATTAAAATTCACAAGGTTGGAGAATGCAAAGAGAGGGATCCTTAACCATTCTTTAAAAACATCTCTCAATTTAGCAGAATCCTCTCTGTTGTTCAATTATATTCAGCTCTCTCTGCAGGTTTTCCATAGGATTTAAGCCTGAAGACTAAGGCTTAATTCATATCCCCTTTTCTGCTCTGTTTTCCACCTGTTCTCAAAGCCTCTCTGATGATACACACATTTTGTCATCTGTACTTGTCCACTAGGTCTACGCATAGCGCAGAATGTTGCCAATATGGTGCCACCTATCAACACACACCACATAGGCTGTGCATGCTGATGGGTACAAAAATAATCACAGTCAGAGGGTGGAGCTAAACACTCAACAAATGAAGGAATTGAAGGATCAGATCATAAGCAGAAGAAGAAAAACAACAACAACACTTTAAAAAGAAATGGAGTGTGGCGACATCTGCTGTTTTCCCCATTATGGATAATTTAACCCTCAGGAACAACAAAGATACAAAAACTGCAGTAAGTAATAACTTCTTCTTTTGCTCTTGGGCTGTGTGGTGGTGAAGAAGGTAGCGCTGTTGACTTACAGCAAGAAGCCCCTCGGATCAACTCCTGGCCGGGGGTCTTTCTGCATAGAGTATGCATGTTCTCCCTGCGCATGTGTGGGTTCCCTCCGGGTCCCCAGCTTCTTCCCACAGTCTAAAAACATGACTGTTAATTAGTCTCTCTAAATTGCCCTTTGGTGTGAACAGGTGCGTGCACGGTTATTTGTCTTGTGTGTTGCCCTGCGATGGACTGGTGACCTGTCCAGGGTGTACCCTGTCTCTCACCCATAGACTGCTGGAGACAGGCACCAGCTCCCCCACGACCCTGTATGGAAGAAGCGGGTATAGAAAATAGAGGTATAAACCATCTACTGTTTTTTTTCTTTACTGTGTCCAAAATTAATTTACTTTTTGTGGCCCTGTAACAGGCTACAATAAAAAGTTTAAATCTCTGAGTGGAACCTGGTGGTTCCACTAAGCTAGAAGCAGTATAAACAGGAGTGCATGGACAGGTATGTCAAGCCCTTAAGGAGGGACTATAAGGACTATATACTCTTTCTGGCCTGGGAACTCTCTTAAATTCTCCACAACGACCTGGAGAGAGTCGCTGGGAAAATGGATGTCAAAATTTCCTTCCTGGACCTGTTAATCCTGTTAATAATGGACAGATAGATGGACAAAGCTGGCTGCGGAAGACAGTTGATGTCATTTCTGCTGAGCCCACATATTTATATGCTATGATCATTAACCTGACAGAACCAGTGACAACCCATTGACATAATTCGGGCAGAGGTCATCAGATTTGTATTTAAAATGTTCTGGTATTTGGGTATTTGTAACATCCATGATGCCATGCTCTCTAAAAAAATTAAATAGTAAATGGACTGAACTTAAATAGTGCTTTTGCAGGCATACTGACCACTCAAGGCGCTTTGTTTCCATTGCCCCTGGGAAAGAACAGCCCCACAGCATCACATACTTTGTTTTACCTTCTGACACACCTAGTGTTTGTTGTGAAGTTACATTTTTACCTGACCAAAATACACGGTTACAGTAAAACTTCTAGTAGTTCTCTATGCGACAATTTTTTTTTTTTTATGTGGGATATCTTAACAAAGTGAAAAAAAATTTACTCATATAAAATGCTGAATATTTCTTTCTTTCTCTTGCATTAATAAAAGATGCATATAAATTAATATTTTTAGCATATTAATTAATATATTAATATTAATATTTTTTCTTAATATCAGGGGTTGCCAATATGTGTTCAGGAGGCTATAGCAAATGATCCTGTTTGTGAAACTAAAGCCTGAAAATTCTGTTTTTAATCCATTATTTTAATGTGTTAGAATGGCATTGTTTCTGAAAATGCATTTAAATTTAGGTCAAATAAAACTTACTACTTTACATCCATACACTACAATATGTTACTTGACTGCTGATCAAAAGGTAACAGCACCAACATTTTTAAAGTTTCAAAATAAACTTCTTTTTTTCAACCTTGCATATTAATAATGTTATCTTTTGTACAAGACAAAAGCAAAGTTAAAAAATGTTTTTGTTTAACACTCAAAAGAATGTGAAAGCTTGAAATTGGCATAGTTATTTGCTGCTATATTTCTCCGAAATAAAAATATGACCCTGCAGAGAGAAAAAGGCAGGAAATGAAAAATGCAAGTACTTTTGCTTTGAAAACAGAATTTAAATGTGATAATTTGAAAGGTTACTTTTGCATTTTCTGTGCATTAGTGACACCCGATGATCAAGCACATGGCTAATGGAACCCTTACAAGGTCACAGTGTTAATGTGTGTTCGGAAAAAGGTAGGCTCGCAGTGGATCATAGCCACATCAGGTTATGCATGTGGAATAAAGCACACAGCACTTACTAATGTTCTTCATTATGATAACTATGTCACATAAAACCTTTAATTAAAATAAACAATATCCCTACTGAGGCACATTAGAGTAATACTTCTCTCCAGAAGCCATTTTATCATTTGGATCCCTTTGGTATGAAACAATCTGTCAGTGTCAGTGAACAGCCCACATCAAGCCTAAGTAAAAGAAAATTTGTATTCTCTAGTGTATAATTGTAAAAGCAGTCACTTTGGTTTTTTATTCTCATCTAATTCTGCTCAAATGTGTAGAAATTACGAGAGTAAAATTAATTCTTGGCGTTTTATTTAATATATCCTTTAATTTCAATTTTCAAAAAGGCAGTTGATTTCTAGATACATTTTTTCCGGCACAGAAACGTTGAACTGCAACAATCATTTTGGCCTCAGATGCTGATGATCATGGACATACGGTATGTTAAATTGAAGAATGTTTATTGAAGGTAACGGGAAACCAGAGAATATAACTTACTTTACGGCTGCCATCAGGAGTCTTGTAAGTGAGCATGTAGTTGTCGATTTCTGCGGCTGGTGGCTGCCAGGAAATGAGAGCGCTGCGGTGGTTCACTTCACTGGCTGTCAGGTTCACAGGTGCATCCATGGCTGCCAAAAGCAAGAGAAACAAATAAACTTTCCATTAGCAACAAAACAAAAGTTACTTTGGTACAGATATGACTTGAATGATCACCTTAACAAAGTAATTATGTCTTCAGCTTTAAAAAAACTTGAGAAGTGTAGCTCAGAAATGCTAATTTGTTAAGTAAGATAATTTTCTAAAAAGGTTTGTATTCCTATGTTTCAGATTCATGTGTGTATTTATATTTTGCTAGGGACAAAGTGCTTAATACTTAAAGCTTAAATCAAAAATGTGTTGAAGAAAATTTAAACATGTGAATCCTTTACGAAATTCAATGAAGTGTTGTAAATTTAAATGCCCCTGATGAAATTTGGAAATAAATACCTCATTTATTTATTTACATTTAGTTGTTTTAATGTTCCAAAGAAAAATATTAATAAACATAGTTTTTATTTAAAATATATTTCATGACACACCCAGGAAATTAAGCAAATTATGTTATTTCTAAATGTCTGTGTATAAGCAAGGCTACAATTATTCTTTGGTTAAAGTGCTCTCCCATGTTAGAGTGGTTTAAGGTTTTGCCTTGAAATCCACAGATGTCTATTAAACTCAACTGTTGTGAATTAACCAATCATCTGGGCTTATTAAAGGCATTTTAATCGTAGTGTATTTAAACTTCTGAATGTGAAGAAAGCAATAAAAATGTTTTAAAAAAAATTTCTTACTCAGTCCGGCATTTAGCAGAAAAAAAACATTTGGGTTATAATAATTGGCCTAAAGCAGGAAAAGTTTAGCCTGGTTTAATATCAGACAGTAAGTCATCATGGTGTCCCCATTGTTCCATGATGATACACATATTGTCTGTATACCAATTTGTAACCAGTGCTTTTTAATGACAGTAATGATAAAAGAATAATACCTAAAACTGATTAACGTCACCTTTCCATGCAGCGTAATTAGGGCAGAAAAACAAAAAAGGTGACAAAGGTGACAACCACACTGCAGGGCAATTTCAAGAGAGGGATAAAATCTCCACGTCGGTAATCCTAAAACCCCACAGGAACTGTTTAGTCAGAGCAAATCACAACCTCCCAAGCATCCGAGCTCAAGCCAACCCAAGTTTTACTGCATGTTACATCACATTATTCATGTATATTTCTAGTCTCTGTACACCTTGGAACAAGACCTGATTACAGTGCCTTTGCTGGTACTTAAAACACATTAAAAAGCAGCATCATGTCAATTTCCCCACCTTACATCACCATTTTTGAGTTGACCTGAGATCTACCGGCACAGCATCAGAACAATTGACATGCTGTAACGGTATTTATGTGCATCAAAAAAACAACAACAAAAAAACCGATCTTCTATGCAGACAATCTGTTTCCTGGAGTTACATCATGACTCTAGGGCACCTCATCAGCAAGACACTGAAAAGCATTTGGTGTGAGGAGGCAGGGGCACAGCACAAATTAAATGCTGTACTCTGTGTGCTGTGAAATCCAAAGATGCGATTGTGAAAATAAAATGAAGATATTAATTTCATTGCTGTCTCTTTCTTAGATACACCATCTGGGTTTTGATTTTTTGCTGTCCTCGACTCCATCCACTCTAGTAATGCAGCTAATGTGGAATTTCTGGCTGTTTACCTCTTCTGGAAAAACAGGAGAATTAAATTTAAGTTTAACAACTGACCCAAAATCAAATCTGCAAGCTTCATTAAGCAGTATAAATACAAAGTAAATTTACACCATTGATGCCCCGTGCATACAACTGCTGCAATCAATGACAGCCTTGTAATGAACCGCATGAACCAGAGCTGATAACTTTCATATGGATGTGCCTTTTCTCAACTCTAATGAAAGGCACCTGTGAAAACTGTGCAAACATTAACTGAGAAAAATAAAATAAAAGGTGCTTTGGTGTGACAGAGTTCAGATAACAGCAGCAAAAAATTACTGTTGTTGGACCATATGTTACCGAATGGTGGACCATGTGTGCGCTAATATGCCTTCCAGAGTCAGGTACCATTTTGTACCCCAGGATAGTCTGCTGCTACAACTCCCAGCGGGCATTGCAACTGATAGGAAGGGGGCGTCGCAGCTCTGATGTCACAGTGGACTCTATAATAAAATGAGCTCTCTCTCATCATTGCTTTCACGCTGGAAACTGGACCAGCATCTGAGGCGCATCATTCTGGAGAAGAAAATCCCATGTGGACTTTCATTCATTCTCCCCCATTGGCCAATGAGAAGAAAAATTCATGAAAGAAGTACCTGAAATAGGAAGGCCAGAAACTTCACTTTACCGATCGAAGACGTGAATTCAACACGTGACAAAAACCCCACGGAGATTTCAAGGAGACAGAATTGCCATCCTTGTTTTTGTTCCAGCTGACTGTTGACGGTCCGTCATATTGTTCCTTTTTGCCAAAGGAGGCCAAGGACGACGCCGACCGCTTCTTGGAGTTAATTGCGGACGCGCAGCAACTCCCCTCTCTCTCTCCTTCCCTCCCTCTGCTCCAGAAAAGGACAACACCAAGTAATTCCATTCTGTTTTTTATTTCTATTAAAATAGCTTGGGCAGGATAGAGTAGGATTTTAGGGCGATTTAGAATCGCCACTTATAGTCCAATGTGTTTGCCATGTGTTATTGAATTTTTGATTATTGCTGGACTCTGAAGCCGACGAGCTTCGCAAGTTGTGTTTTACTGTGTGAAAACCTGAGCGCAGGTGCACTGTAAAATTGAACCGCTATAGAACCTCATGGTGAAAACTCACTATTCCATTGTCTTCACCCTTCGTGTTTTTCCATTGGTTGCCGCCGAAAAGTTTTATGACCCTTTGTGTTTCACTGAGCTCCAACTTTGGGGGTTTTATGACCATAGTCTGGTGAAGGCCGCACCCAAAGCTTCGCTCAGTACCATATTTTCTATTGTTTTGCCATAATTGCTGATTTGACTTCATACACACTCAATGTTGTTTTATCTTGTTTAGTTAGTTATTTTACCCCATTTGTCTAGAACTGTTGCATGCTTGATTAGGTGCAGATTATTGAATCGGAATAGCGAGGTGTATCAGGGCTGTTGATTTCATAAATATTCACGTAGATAAAGAGAAAGCGTTTGTGTTTATTTTGAGCAGGAGTGATTTGTCTGTCAAAATAAGGTCAATGTTCCCCACGTTCGGTTGATTAAACAGTGACATCTAGTAATAGTTATCAATTATTAATGAGAATTTAATAATTGTAATCATCAAAGGCCTGGGTGCGGCACTGATGGTGTTAAGTGCGCGACCATATGCAGAGGCTACAGTCCTCGAAGCAGCCGTCTTGGGTTCGAGTCCCGGACCCGGCGACATTTGCCAAATGTCTCCACCTCTCTCTACCCCTCTTTCCTGTCTGCTTACTGTCAAAAAAATAAAGGTCACTAGTGCTGAAAAAAATATCTTCAAAAAAAATAAAAATAAACTAATGTTTCTCAAATTATGATTGTTAATTATAATTCTTGATAAATATTAATTAATCAATAATCATAATTCTTGCACTGTTTCAGTTGCACCTCCTTTCCACAAACAAAGCTATTGGTGACAAAATTATATTTTGTAAAACTGTTTACAAGTTAACAGTTTAGAAAACAACCTAGGGGTCTGCAACATTTACAAATGAAAGAGCCATTTTTGCGCTCAGTCCAGTTAAAGTAAACACTTTTCGAGCCACAAATGTCACATGACCTTTTAAAAAAGACTACTTATAATTTTTCATAAATATCTACTTCAGGAAATTTGACATTTTTAAACTACCATTTTGTTTAAATTTTAAGGTTTTAAAATAAAGAAAAACAAAGCTTTTGCAAAAACAAGAGGGATACATTTTCTTCTATAGGATGCTAATTATTTGCGAAAAAAAGCACAACCTAATGACAAGAAATCTAGATCTAAAAAAACTAAAAACAAAAACAAATTATGGGTACTTTTAGTATCATTCTGTTGTGGAAATTCAATGAAATCATTCCATGGCAAAACTGAAAAACTGCTAAAACCTGCATTTGTCATATCTACAGTACATTTGGTTCTTTATAATTTTTAGCCAAAGTTATTAAGAGCCACCAACTTGTAGATCTCTGCCCTAAATCTAACCCTAAACCTAAAAGAAAGCTAGATAAAACAGAAAACACAACAACATTTGGGCCATTTATCATAGGTTATCTTCATCTGTCTTTGTATGTCCTGACCCTCTGTTCATTAACCGTCAGATGTAAGCTCAAGATGTTAATTACACAGTGGAAAAGTGTCAAAGAAAATAACCTTGAATTATTTTGGGAGAATATTAGCAGTGGTTGCATAGCTATGTTAGAAAGATATAATTTGAAAACTGATTTAATTAATGTCAACATAAATCACTACCTGCTGTTAGAGCATTGTTGTTGCACTCACTTGCACTCAGACATCAGATTTTTACTAATTTATTCTAGTTTATGCATTTACATTCCATCATTTTAAACTGTGGTGGCAAGTGATCAACTCTGTGCCCCCTAAAGCCCACCCCCAAGTCACTCGGCTGGCCCCACTCTTGGTGCGATTAAATGCATTAGTTTTCTTTAACCCCTTATATTTTTCTTTAACTAATTACTCAGGCATTGGCAAGTCCCAGCCTTACTTTTTGCTTGTAAAACAAAAATTTCCAGTCAAAGTTGGACTCCGACAGTGGTCAATAATTTGCCTACTTGTACATGAATACATAGAGCAAGAAAATTTGGGATTTTCTGTCTCACTTCACTTGTCTTCCCCTGGGCATAGCAACACTTTATACTGCGTTGTAGCTTTTGTCCATTAAACTAGTCAGCAACCCAAATGCTGGTTTTCTGACTTCCCACTGGAGCACAATTATATTGGATGTAACATCATTCACAGATCCAAGTTCTTACTTCAAAGGTAAATGAACAAGAGCACCTTTGGCCATTAGAATGTGCTCCTTATTTGCTTTCCACTTTAATTTCTTCTGTAGGTTTTTACAATAACCTGTACTGCCCTTCTCTGCAGCTTATCTTTTAAGCTTCTTTGTACTTATGAGCTCTACCTCACATTACAACTTGGTAAATCTGCTACCTTATAAATAGCTGATAATGGCAACTCAAGAAAGCCCAAGTACCTCTAGTGATGCTTTCACCTCAGTTTGACAACCATGGTTCTAGTCTACTTTGGCCAAGAGTAAAAAGATCCCATATGTTATTGTTATCAAAGACTTATGGTGATGAACACAGAAGGTGTGGATTAAGTGGACAACAGTCTTTATTCTTTCCTCCTCTTCGTTCTCCAATTGAATCTGCCACCTCTACCTCATTCGCCTCCAATTAAACCTTTGTGCAGAGTGCAGGTGGGCAGGTGTCAGCTCTGTTTCTGGCAGCCCCGAAAGTCTCTTATTCAAGCATGAGATTTGAACAATAAAACTGAGATGAATGGGTTTGGCTGTATCTGATGATCCATTAACACATGCAAACAATTCTAGCGGAATAAAGTAAACACAATTATATAGCAGCAGATGGGAAAGCGGCTCCATGAGCAGCATATTGTTGCATCAATATAAAATAGAGAAAGGAATTGTTTGCGAAGTGGCTTCTCTGCAACCTTTTGTAAGTGAACTATAATGCCCGCACGATGTATGTAAGATTCGTTTGCTGTTTGCATTAAAGAAAAAAAAGTGAATTACAGTAAAAATACAATGGTCAAGTTATTTTAGGTCATACTGCCTGCTAGAATAACACAATATATGTACACTTACAATCAGTGGCCACATACAAAAACTATTCAAAAACTAACCAACTACAGGGGTTGGACAATTAAACTGAAACACCTGTCATTTTAGTGTGGGAGGTTTCATGGCTAAATTGGACCAGCCTGGTAGCCAGTCTTCATTGGTTGCACATTGCACCAGTAAGAGCAGAGTGTGAAGTTTCAATTAGCAGCGTAAGAGCACAGTTTTGCTCAAAATATTGAAATGCACACAACATTATGGGTGGCATACCAGAGTTCAAAAGAGTACAAATTGTTGGTGCACGTCTTGCTGGCGCATTTGTGACCAAGACAGCAAGTCTTTGTGATGTATCAAGACCCACGGTATCCAGGGTAATGTCAGCATACCACCAAGAAGGACAAACCACATCCAACAGGATTAACTGTGGACGCAAGAGGAAGCTGTCTGAAAGGGATATTCGGGTGCTAACCCGATTGTATCCAAAAAGCATAAAACCACGGCTGCCCAAATCACGGCAGAATTAAATGTGCGCCTCAACTCTCCTGTTTCCACCAGAACTGTCCGTCGGGAGCTTCACAGGGTCAATATACACGGCGGGCTGCTATAGCCAAACCTTTGGTCACTCATGCCAATGCCAAACGTCAGTTTCAATGGTGCAAGGAGCGCAAATCTTGGGCTGTGGACAATGTGGAACATGTATTGTTCTCTGATGAGTCCACCTTTACTGTTTTCCCCACATCCGGGAGAGTTACGGTGTGGAGAAGCCCCAAAGAAGCGTACCACCCAGACTGCTGCATGCCCAGAGTGAAACATGTGGGTGGATCAGTGATGGTTTGGGCTGCCATATCATGGCATTCCCTTGGCCCAATACTTGTGCTAGATGGGCGCGTCACTGCCAAGGACTACTGAACCATTCTTGAGGACCATGTGCATCCAATGGTTCAAACATTGTATCCTGAAGGCGGTGCCGTGTATCAGGATGACAATGCACCATTACACACAGCAAGACTGGTGAAAGATTGGTTTGATGAACATTAAAGTGAAGTTGAACATCTCCCATGGCCTGCACAGTCACCAGATCTAAATATTATTGAGCCACTTTGGGGTGTTTTGGAGAAGCGAGTCAGGAAACGTTTTCCTCCACCAGTATCACGTAGTGACCTGGCCACTATCCTGCAAGAAGAATGGCTTAAAATCCCTCTGACCACTGTGCAGGACTTGTATATGTCATTCCCAAGACGAATTGATGCTGTATTGGCCGCAAAAGGAGGCCCTACACCATTCTAATAAATTATTGTGGTCTAAAACCAGGTGTTTCAGTTTCATTGTCCAACCCCTGTATATCAGCAGTATGGCATAATTTAGCTACTATGATTAGGTTGACTGAGTCCAGTAGGTAATTTCACAGAACTCACAACTACAAGTAATTGGAGCCTGAGAAAAAGAATTGCACTGATTACATTATCACCTGGAATCTTGGTGATTATATCAAGAAAAGTCTGATTCGGAATAAAGTGTTGCTATACCCAGGGGAAGACAAGTGAAGTGAGACAGAAAATCTAACATTTTCTTGCTCTATGTATTCATTTACAAGTAGGTAAATTATCGTCCAACTTTGACAGGAAATTGTAGTTTTACAAGCAATGCCTGAGTAATTAGTTAAAGAAAAATATAACGGGTTAAAGAAACACGTCCCTTTTGTCAGGTGTTTTCCCTCAGACCCTGAAAAGAGCCATTATCAAACCTCTATTGAAAAAGAGCAATTTGGACACGCTGCTACTACAGAACTACAGGCCTATATCAAACCTCCCCTTCATCAGCAAGATAATTGAAAAAGCTGTGTTTCAGCAGTTAAACAACTTCCTAACAACGACCAACCGCTTCGATGTCTTCCCGTCAGACTTCCTGCTCACCACAGTACAGAGACTGCTCTTGTCAAGGTGTTCAATGACATCCGTATAAATGCAGACTGTGGAAGAACCACAGTGCTGGTATTATTGGACCTTAGTGCAGCATTCAACACTGTTGATCACTCCATTTAATTAGAGCGCCTGGAAAACTGGGTCGGCCTTTCTGGTGCAGCACTCAACTGGTTTTGTGTCAGTAGGTAACTTTACATCAGAGACAACAAAAATCACATGTGGCGTTCCCCAAGGGTCCATCTTAGGGCCTCTCCTATTCAATATCTACATGCTCCCCCTAACTCAGATTTTAATAAACAACATTGTAAGTTATCATAACTATGCAGACGACACACAGCTATACGTTACGATGTCACCAGGTGACCATGAACCCATTCAAGCGCTGGGTAAATGCTTAGAAGAAATCAATACATGGATGGGCCAAAATTTTCTTCAGCTGAATCAAAACAAAACTGAAGTAATAATCTTTGGACCAAAGGAAGAGCGTTTAAAAGTTAGAACACAGCTTCAGTTAATACAGCTAGAAACCATCAGTCAGGCTCGAAACCTGGGTGTAGTGATGGACTCAGACCTGAACCTTCAGAGGCACATAAAGACAGTAACTAGGTCGGCCTTCTATCACCTAAAGAACATCTCCAGGATTAAAGGACTATTGTCTCAGCAGGACCTTGAAAAACTAATTAATGCGTTCATCTTTAGTAGAATTGATTACTGCAACAGTGTCTTCACAGGTCTGCCTAAAAAGTCGATCAGACAGCTGCAGTTGATCCAGAACGCTGCTGCCCGCGTCCTCACTAGAACTAAGAAAGTGGAGCACATCACCCCAGTTCTAAAGTCCCTACACTGGGTCCCTGTAGTACAAAGAATAGTGTTTAAAATACTTCTTTTAGTCTATAAATCACTGAATGGCTTAGCACCAAAATAAATTACAGACTTGTTGTCAGTGTATCAACCAGCCAGACCTCTCAGATCTTCTGGCTCAAATCTACTCTGCATACCCAGAACCAGAACCAAACATGGAGAAACAGCTTTCAGTTCTTATGCTCCATTAATTTGGAATAGACTCCCAGAAAACTGTAAAAGCGCCGAAACCCTAAGTTGCTTTAAATCGAGATTAAAAACTTATTTGTTTAGAGTGGCCTTTGACTGTGCCATCTAAGCATAATTAATTACATTTTAAGTCCAATTTTCCTTTCATTTTCTTATCCATCATTCTATTCTCTTTATTTTATTTTATTATTTCTTAATTACCTATGTTGTTTGCTTTTATCATTTGTTTTTCTATGTCTGTATCTGTATCTGTGTTAGAAGAGGTAAATACCCATTTCAAATAAAATGCGGTGGAAATGAGTAGGAAAAAAATGGAATGAAATGAAATGAAAAGATCTAAAAATGTCAGGGATTCATTGATATGGAGATTAAATACAATCCGAATCATGTATTGCAAGGCGGGGGAGGACAGGGTAGCATCATCATTGTCCGGAAAGATTTCTGCAGTGCAAGGTGCATATGCAAATGTAAGAGTGACACAAAGAGACGTCAAACACTTTGATTGTAGAACTACATGGCAGGAAAACCTGCTCTGTAAAATATAGACATATTTAAAATGTTCCCAACATTGTTCCATGAGTATAAAGCTGCTAGTTAACCTGCAATAGGACACTTTGAATATAGGTGCATCTGGAGCTCAGTGGTTGGATGTACCACAGCATGAAAGCATAGCCACAACATTATAACTTCCACTAGGGTCAAGAATAAATTGCTCTACATCATTATAATACAAACCTTATATTCTTATTTTTTGATTCAGACATCAATTACAATTAATTTGAACTGAAAAATATATTTAGTTTGTTAAGATTTTGTCATTTAGTCAAAAACTTTCACCAGTCCCTATCAACTAATTACGATGTCTCAAATTAAATTTTTTTTTTTTTTTTTTTTGCATCCAACTACTAAATAAAGGACTTGCTGGTGCCAGGGCCTATGATAAGGTACCTTTCAGTCAAAGAGAAAATAGTGATATCTATTTTATTTTCACCTTTAGCAACAACAGTATCTTATTATAGATGTTTTTTAAAGACTAAAAGTGTACAGCAAAAACACAACCACACCCTCACTGACCCCAGAGGGTAGATCTGTAAAAAAAAGATATCATGACACAGAAGGGACAGTAAATATTTACCTTAATATTAAATTACAAAACATTAAATAACAAATTATAGATAGGCTGCTACATGGCCCTGTAAAACTAGATGTCTCACCATGATCATAACCTGAAAGAAGGTAGACCACCAAACCCAAACAAAAGTGTCAAAACACAACTGTATCTGTAGCTTAAGTACTTACTACTTATTAAGGGTTGTCCCTTTAAATTTTGGCTGGAATGCTAATGGTCACATGATAAGAATAAAATCATGAATTGATGGTAAGTCAGTTCTTTTGTTTTTTATGTCCACTTGAGGCAATTGCCACTTGGCCAATTCACATCAAAGGCCTGATTGGTGTTGCCACTGTGCAAAGAAAGTGTGAAAAAAACATTTACAATGAGCCCAGAGTTCAGAATTACTTGTCTGACAAAGGCCAGTTTTTTATTGGTGGAAAATGATTCCTTGCTTTATTCAGGTATCCCAAACTACGAACTGATGGCATCTCATTTCTCAACATTTGTATGAATGGGGGCTGTAGAGTTTATTGGACAAATTGACTTGTCTGCATGGCTATATTTTACCACTAGCTATAATGAGCACATCTATAGAGGTCTGCAAAGAGTACCTATAAGTCTAACACTGCCATGAGTCCAGATGAGAGAAAAATAATTTAACCAATACCAAGCTGAGTATTATACAGAAAAATGTGCACAGCTTGAAATCATCAGAAAACCTTCTGTGGGCAGTTTAAAAACATTGTTTGAAAAACATTTATGGAGCTGCAAGCTTAAAAACATGCAATGTGTCAGAAATGCATCTTTAGCCTGAAAATGTATGATTGTGGTTCTCTACCAGCAGCTCTTAACACTTAGTGAACAACTATCCAGGAGGACTGTGTGAAGTTGCCCCAAGCAAGGATTTTAGCTGCTTCATCACCATACCAATAACTTCTCAACAAGCAGACTCAGACACATCAGAGAGAAAAAGTCCTGGTAGTCCAGTCAAAACACTTATAGAAACACCTGCAGCAAAATCCACTTTTTTCCACCCTTAGAGCTTAAATATCAGCCTTTGGAGAGGCATGCTGTCTTACTCTGTGCTGAGCTCTTCAGGCATACTGGCCAGACAACAAAACCACTCTACGCCGTGGCTAAGAGGTTTGGGGATCCACAAAGAACTCCAACACTGATAAATAAATAAATAAAAGCAAAAGGGTGTGACTCACCCTTTTTTCTCCTCATCTCTTTCTCTGCTGTTCTGTGAAAATGCCACCTATTCCTAAGAGAAAATTTAGAACTTTACAGCTTTACAGATATTTTACTGACCTCATAACATGGGCAGTTTTCATTGGCATTCGCGCAGATGTTTTAAATACAACACAGAGACCATGAGAATGAACTTTAATTCTAGATGTTTTCCCTTTAATTTATGCTAAAGTGACCAGACGTTTATCAGATAGTGAAACACAAATCCAGAGACTGCATGGTAATTTAAAGTATGGAGTGGAATTACCTTAGCATAACAAATCTGACACAACACAAAACATGAAGACAGCTTGAGGGAAGAAAAGGCTTTTCTTCCATGAACAGTCCTGTAAAAAATAAAAATAGCTTTTTCTTATTCTAAGGTAAGGCAGGCTCCCAAATGTTTTATTAATTCTTTAAGACATTTGCAAAATAAAATAAAAATTTCTCCTTTATTCACTCCATGCATTACAGCAATGCACCAACTACTTTTATATCACAGATTCCATACAGGTTAGAAATGCACTTTTCTATTTTTGTTTCGTTTGTATTTCAAATTATATTTATATTTTAAATAAACTTAAGCAGCTGACCGGTAAAACTAATACTTATACTAATATACTATTACTAATACCATAAGCATTAACAACACAGTAAGAGCAGTACTTTACCATTTTAAATCAAATATAACTGAAAAGCCCTGCTAGTGCTTGTTTCTATTTCAAGTAGTGCATCTTTGCTGATTTGCAGGAGAGATAGCTCCTGTGCTCCAAGGTATATATTACAATGTTTTGTTTTTCTCATAATAACCCAAGTAAAATAAATGTTTACTGAGCTAGAGCTCACCTAAAGGTTATTAATTACTTGTAAGAATTATGTGTAACTGGCAAATAAAGTTGTGGTGGCAAGTAAAGGAAGAAACGTTTGAAGCCAGCCTTCAGGAATGTGTCCCACAATGTCCATGTTTTCTTTCATCTCACTGGAGTCATGATGCAAACCTTTGCCATATGTTGCTTGGTGTTGAGAATGGAAACGTGATTGGAAAAAGTGGGACTGAAAAATAGAAGAAATTAAGTTTTAAGTAGCAGTAGTACTTGAGTTCTAGGGCAGATCAATACTAATGCATGTTTTAAAATGTTATCTAGCAACAACAGAAACATGGAGGTCTTCAGTTGATTATGAAGCTTCTAGAGTCTGATTTACAAACACAGAAGATTGTGTGTTACTGTTTTTTTTGTTTCTTTCTAAAGGAGAAAACTAAACAGTCCTTAATAAAGCTTACTTAATGGTTGTCACCTAAGGGTCAAACATTCTTGCCAGCATCATCTCAAATGTCTCCTGGCTGAGATCTCAGGCAAGACACAAGGTGCAACCTGGACTTGTCGCCAGTCCATCACAGGGCAACACAGAGACACACAGAACAAACAACCATGCACGCATACACTCATAGCTAAGGGCAATTTGGAGAAACTAGCAGTGTGTGGAACTGTTGGTAAAAGCTGGATTACCCAGAAGAAAACCCACCCACACACAGGGAGGACATGTAAGCTCCATGAAGAAAAGCCCAGGTCAGCATTCAAACTTGGTCTTGCTACAAGGTAAGAGTGCTAACCACTAACCCATCGTGCAGTCCCACATCACCTTCTGTTTATGTTAATTTCTTATTTGATCTGTGCCTAACTCTGCTGTTTAATTCTTTGTTTGTATTTTTTTAGCATAATTGTTTACCATTTTTCTGCCTGCTACAATCCTCTGCCACATTCCTGAAATGTTTTTCTCTATAAACATCCTCGGAGAAGATATTTTGTGACTGTGCTTCCTTATCATCCACTAAGGAACCTCTCATGATTCAACCCAGCAAGTAGCCTTTCACTCTCTGTTGTTATATCGAGCTGTGGTCCCGGGTGGGATCTAAAACCAAACATTGAAGTCTCTTTGAAAGATACCTTTTGCCTCCTGTCATTCCTCAGGGCAATCTAAGCTAATCGCAAGAGACTCCTTCGACATGGCGAGAGATGCAAAGAGCCTGATGTTCATCCATCCTTTTGGTACAGACCAAGGTAACAAGTGATCCACACAGACACTAGGTTGGAGGATTCTGTCACTTTGCTGACTGGATCAGAAACTGGATCAGTTGGATGAGGAAGATTGAACTCCTCTTATTTCCTCTTCCTCATAAAGAGGATAAAAATCTGATAAAAAGTTTTCTTTTCATGAAAAACTATTAAAGTCTAAATAACCAATTGTATTTAATAAATTCTTTTTGTAATTAAGACCCCTTTGTTTTTCCCTTGTGATGGACTGGTGACCTGTCCAGGGTGTAACTCACCCGTTGATCACTGGGGATAGGCACCAGCCCTCCTGTGGTTCTGCAAGGACAAGCTGGTATAGACAATGAATGGACAGATGGAGACTCCTTTTCCCCTTTTTAGTATAAGTAGATTGTGTGATCTTATTATTCATCCATATATTTGTTGTAAGTTTGGTTTTTACTTGTATTTCTAATCAGAAACTATGTGTAAATACATTAGTTTGATTTTTAATACATTTACACTTTAATTCAATTATAGCTCATGGTGAATGTTTCAGTTTTTGGATGGCATATTTTTGTCCCAGACTGAAAGTAAATCATAGCACTAAGGAATGAATACAACTAAGGTTTTTGTAAATGTATGATAATTAATTGTTTAATGAGAAGGAGAAGTATTCATGTCAGATGCATAGATCAATGAGGCTGATTTAATTATAAAGTACCATAGGTTAATATAGCACTTATATCTGCTGTACTTAGGTGTGTAACGGTACGCATCGGTACGGTTTGGTACGCATTCAGGATTTAAAGTCACGACTCGGTATATTTATGGTACGCTTTAGTCAAAAAAAACCCATAAATTTGGATGTTTTTTTTTTTTTTTTACCTCAGTCAACGGTTAAAAAAAGAATATTTTTAAAATTTCTGAAATTAAATTGATTTTATAATGTTCTAAAGCTTAAAATAAGTTGATAGTATAGAACTGACTGGATATTTGGTTGGATTTTCATTAATAAATAAAGTAGTATGAGCAGGCATAGCCAATACCTGGATAGATAATATAATATAATATAACTACTTGAACAGGGTCAGTGTTAATGTTTATGATTTTTAAAATAGGACTGTGCCCATATTTGAGAATAACATATATTTAAATAACTTTGAAGTTGATTTGATATTTAGACAACCCAGTGTACCAACTGTACCTGAATGCAGCACACACAGCGATGGGAAAAATCAATGGGGATTCCTCCGACTTGCATCTCATTTCAGAGTTTAGGCTGACTGGATATTACAGGTAGCCAATTCGGACCTGAGCTGATTTTCTTTTAGTGTCTGTGATGTTTACATTCAGCTTGACCCGTTTGCTTCAGGTGAGCAATTCAGTTAAATGCATAGTGAGCTACATACCTCACTGCTGTTGATGAATGTGGTCGCCAACCTAAGGTTTTGGTTTGACCGACCATCTTTTCTTTACTGTTGCTGCATTTGAAACCTCAATGTTCCAAATAGCAGAGTTTAGTGATAGCTGGGTGTCCTCTCTGTGTTGTTTCGGTGTAACTTTTTAAAGATGCACTACAGAACATTGGACTATGCACTTAGTTCTACAAATAAACATTCTGCATGTGTTCAGGTATAACACAACACTATTTGTTCAGTATACGTGCGTATCGAACCAACATGGCTGTACTGGATAAAGAAATCTGAGAGAGGGAAAAAACAGTGGAGAAAGCTTATTATATATAAACTACAAGCATTCTTTTATTTGCTCATGATACCCTTTGCATGTAAATGCTTTGTTGGTTAGACGTTGTTCTGTGCTCATGATTACAACAAAAAATATACATAAATATGACCCAAGTGATCTAGAATAAAGTGTG
Source organism: Girardinichthys multiradiatus (assembly GCF_021462225.1). NCBI lineage: Eukaryota > Metazoa > Chordata > Actinopteri > Cyprinodontiformes > Goodeidae > Girardinichthys > Girardinichthys multiradiatus. Next base: position 23,038,981 of record NC_061799.1, read on the forward strand.
CGGCAACATAATCATCTATCCTCTATATAACCGTGTTTTACAGCTGTCAGAAACCAAACCAATTACCTAAGGAATGAGATTACGTTTTCCATCCATGTTGCTCTTATCTGCAACAGTTTTCCTTTTTCCCCTTTTATTTCTTTACCTTCAATCGTCCAATTTCTTAAAGTTTGATATATAATAATAAATAACAACCGTTGCCATAATCCAATATTAATAGATACTACAACCTCCTGAAAGGCATAGAAAATATGAGTTTGTCTTTAGTCTAAACAATATGAAATTGTGTGTAAATGTTGGAATGTGGTTCTGGTTTAATCAAATAAAACCAAATCTGACTTTTTTTTTGGCTAAATTAAAACAGAAAATATGGTCACAAAATGTTGTCAGTGTTTGTTATAAAAAAAATAAAATTGTATTGATGTCCTAAAAACTGTCCATGCCAAACATTTTCCTGTGAATTAAATTATGCACCCACTAAAAGCCAGTGCAAACACAGTGTGAAACATTTCATTTTGACACAGGGTGGACTGAATCAAACTGAGAGGGTGTCCTACTGTGAGGCACCACTTCTAACCGCAGAGGCAGTGTGCCGCCCATTGTGCTGAGACCAGCTAGATAAAATTAACACATACGTGTTTGAATGTTGGTGATGACAGTGCCACTTGTGAGGGGTCCTTTGGTGGCATACAGGGCCACAGAGTAGGTGGTGCTTGGCTTGAGGCTGGACAACTGGTGCTCATGCTTGTTTCCTTCAACCAGGAAAGTATCCGCTGTCACTAAAAAGAAGATAAAACAAACCCAACATATACCTATTTATTACAAGCATCCAATGAAGAATTGTGAATTGAAAGTAAAAAGATACACAGTCAGTCTTAACATTTTTTTACAGATAAAAAATTGTAAAAAAAAAAGTTGCATATGTATACAGGCCCATTGGGTAAGTACTTTGTAAGACCACCATTTGCTGCAGTTACAGCTGCAAGTTTTCTGGGGTGTGTCTGGACCAGCAGATTTAGACACTGAAATGTTTTCCCATTCTATGCTAAATAGCTCCAGTTCAGTCAGAAGGAGTAGACAGCCTTTGTGAAAGTTCAAGTCTTGCCTCAGTTTATCATTTGGAGTCCTATCAATTCTGACCATGCCTTTCTAATAACGTTAAATATTTTTAGTTAACTTACAGTTAGCAAAACCTTTTCAGTTTTTTTCATGTGTCAGAATGGACCATTCCACTGTAACTCTGTCTTTATATTTAGAGCCATGCTGCTGGAGGTTTAACCTCCACCAGAATCTCAATTCAGCCTTTAACAGTTTTCCTTTCAGCACTGCCCAGCACTTAGCTCCATCCATCTGGCCATCAAATCTGACAAGTTATTTTGTTACTGCTGAAAAAAAAGAGCATAATGCTCCCAACACCATGTGTCACGGTGACAATGCTATGTTCAGTGTTTCAGTTGTAGTTTTCCACCACAAATAACATTCTTGCTTGTAATCAAAAACACTTTATTTTAATCTTATGTGATCAGAAGATCTTCTTCCACATGTTTGTTGTGTCCCCTGCATGACTTTAATCCTGTTTGGTGTGTACCTTGGCCTTTTCTGGTGCTGTTTACTGTGAGTAATGCTTTCTAACAATCCACTTAGGCCTTCACAGAACAGGTGTAAAAGTGACTGAATATATTTATATGTGTGCCACACTTTTCAGAATTGTATTAGTAAAAAAGAAAAAAAGAAGGAACCCATCAGGGCCTTCTGCACTGATGCACCTCATCTGTGGAAGGCTCTAGCCTATCTGAGAATGCTACAGACTGTTGAGCATTTAAAGAAAGGATTTTTCTTTTAAAAAATGCTATTAAGCATTTAAATTGTCTTTCATCTTGCTGCTCTTATTAGTTGTTTTATCTTTTTACTTACTTTTTTTTCCCCCTTCTGTAGTTGTTTGAGATTTTAAAAGGTAAACTGTATTATAAATGTAATAAGTTATTATTATTAAATAATATTATTATTTTCAGTTAATTTAAATGTAATTTATGCTTATAGATAAAAAATACTTTTGGGAACAACTCTGCGAAATGAAGCAAATCATGAGCTTGTTTTGATCTAAATCATGACTGTGCACTTTGTAATTACCTGACACACAGAACCGGCAAAACATTTCTCATTATTGGTCTAATCTAACAACTGATCCCTAACAGTACTTAAGTTTTTTACCATCACAACTATAAATGTCTTCAGTGAACTGCGATAATTGACAATTTAACGACCAGTGCTTTGTTTAAGAGAGCCTGAAAAAGTACTACTGTGGAAAATGATTATAAGGCATTTGATGGACTACTTACTTGTCATTACAAATGTAATGTGCAAGATGTTACAATGCTAGATCGTACCAATGCTGATGAAAAATTATATGTTACAACCTTTTTTTCCATTAAAATAGAATAGTTTCTTCAATGAAATGGCATACAAGTGCCAAAACATGACATAGAAAGTGATGAAGCACACACCAGTTTTCCGCTTTTATGCGTAGGTATGCCATTATAAATTTCATGTGGGTGTCTCTGCTCATACAAATCCGTTTTGTAATGCAGTGCAATACTCAGTGGAGTTTTTATTTATTGACATGTGTTGGCTATATTAACATTCAAGGGAATTTGTTGAAACCTTACATTGCACTTTGCACAAAATCAAAATTTGTAAACAAGCTGTAAACCAATCAAAATCTTACATCTTACAGGGTTACAGCTTGTTTACAAATATCTGTCCATTATACCCATAGTATCTTTGTATTAGATATAATCTGTTTGTATTCAATTAAACTAGGGTGTATCTTTTCAGCCAAGTAATATAGCTTTTAAATGTATTAATTATGTTTTAAATGTATAGTGATTCAAAGTTTTTCTGAAGCAAATTTCCAGAAAATCTTAAAAAAAAAGATTACATTAAGAGATGCCCAGAGAAGCACGTTAAATAACCACTACCTCTGTGTTATGCCTGCTTAAAAGTAACATCAGTTTTTTCTGCCTTACTATTGCAGCCTGGGTTCAAAGGTAACTTGGCTGTGCATCATTACATATCTGGATCTGGATGTCAGACACTGAAGACAAGAGCTGCATCCAGAGTTCAGGGTTTTTAATAACTGCATTATCACAAAATTAAATAGATCATCCAAAACAAAATGAAAGCAAGCCCTATAGATGCGTACTCAAAGGATCTCTTATCTTATAATGAAATAAATGCAGCGGCTATATGCTACAATTTGCAAAGTAATAATTGGGAATGTCTAGATTTCATTCAACATATCGCCTTGGGGGCTTTTATCAAGGCTTTTATGATCGATATCACAGTACACACTGTCTGATTTTGTCAGCTACAACCACAGCAACACTTGCAGCCTTGTTTTGTGTGGCTAAGTTTAAAAGTCACTGCCTTTTCATGTGCACAGCTTGCACATTATTTTGTTGATTTAATGAATATGGGTTTTACCTAAACAAACTAGGCTTTTTCATCCTTTACGATGACATTAGTGGTGACAGGGAGATTGCTCTAGCCCCCAGTCTGTCTGTGTAGTCTAACCTGCCTGAGCTTATCTGAAGCTAGAGATGTCTGCAGCTGTACCAAGATAGGTGCTCAGACCTCTGAATAGACTGAAACAACTGAATTGTATGATGTTCAAACCAAATCACAAGGTTAATGAAGGATGAGTTTTCTGCAAGTTTTGTCAGTAACACAATTAACTGAAACCACATTGAAATACGCTATAAGCAAAATTAATAACAAGACATTTTACAACAGAGTAAACATGCTAACATTTGCCTTGCACCCCAGCAATTGGCTCAGCATTAAAACATCCTCAGCAGGAGCAAGGGTTTACTTTACTTTTACTGAAGACTGCTGCTGATGTGTGTAGTCAAAAACAAGTGGTAAAGCTAAGTGCATTTTCATAAACGTATTGTCAAACCATTATAGAAGGTTTCCCTAGTCAACTTGTTGCTTTAGCAGATTATACAGTCTGTTCTACAGCAACTACAGCTAGGAGATATTATCTGTTTCTGTCAGGTAAAATGGATAGGAGAGATTGCCACATTACTGGTGAGTCGTGGTTGTAGTATAGACCATGCAATACAGTATGTTTAATAGTGTGTTATTTTGCTGCATATACATAGCACTGATTTCATAAAGTAATGTACTGGGAATCAGCAAAAGCCTATTAAATGTCTCAGATTAGTTTTAGGAACAAAACTAAATCTGATTCGGACATCATTATTTACAGTGTTTCTTTTAATATAAAAAACGTACATACATAAATGTTTCAAAGCAAAGTGGTTTTCCTAGAGCAGTTCAAACATTTGAATATCTGTTAATTAAATGCTAATATATGGAAAACAAGGGTTCAGTTTAAAAAGCTAATTACAAAGAAACATCTCACTATGACTAAATCACTTGAAAGTAAATAAACCATCAACCACCACAGAGCTCGCAAAAGTTCTCAGTTGTTTTGCTCATTGGTAGTCACAGAAAAGATATCCCAGATATTTAAAACCTCAATCAGATTTACTAATTTCATCCAAAAGTATAGAGCAGACGAATTATTGCATTTTAGTGTTAACAAATGGTGTTTAACAACCAACAAATGAATAAAAGCAAGTGAATCACAACTCACGCTGGTTATGTGTGATGGTCAGCACGTAGTTGTCCACGTTGGACTGGGGAGCATTCCACCTCAGCAGGGCTCCTTGTGGAGTGATGTTGAGGGCTGTCAGCTCCGCAGGCATGTCCATAGCTAAGCATAAAGAAAAACATGTAAATTGAAACTGTGCGAATTTTAATGGAAAGAAAGTCAAAGGGAATAATTCTGAAATAAAAGAAGGTTAGGGATTTTGCAAAAAAAAACAAAAAAAACAAAACAATCAGCATTATAAAATTACTGGCAGTCACATAGATATTACCTCACAGACTTATTGCATTGCACAACTCTTCATTTAGAACCTAGCTGAATGAAAACATTATTAAATGAGTCTGTAGAAAAAGAAACTCTTTTTTAAAGTCAAATATGATATAGAAAAATTCAAATATTCTCCTGAGCCAACTGTTTCCCCAGCGTCTTTTTAATTTCGCTCTCAGACTGCTAGACATGCCAAAATTGAGCTTGAATTTAATTATACCTTTAACCCCAGTGTTTCAACCCCAATTTTCCCTCAGGCAAGTTATTTTGGCACGGCAGAGTGTGAGGCGGGCTGATGAGAAAATCTCAGTGAGTTTAAGGCTCTGCCCAGATCAGGTATCATAGCCTTATTAAAATGAAAACAATAATTGAACTCATTAGCACACTAAACTGTCTATTTTTGTTGCTAGAATAGGTGAACTAATCTGATTACAATAATTACTTTAATTATAAAAAGATATAAAAAAAAATTATTGTAAGCTTCCCAAGTCAATTTATTAGCATTAATAGGATCGTTCTCATTTAATTATGAAAACAAGGTAATTGAGATGAAATGATTACTGAATGAACTTTGCTATACTTTTTCTGTCTTGGGTCAGAAATCCCAAACTCACATCCTGCCAGGCTGTGAGATGTTACATATATCCTCCCCCAACTATTCTGTATAGTGTAAGAAGATGAGCAGATTTCAGTAAATAACACACCAACAATGCCTTTTAACACAAATAATTTGCAAGATCATTTCAGCCTCTATGGATTTGAACTAAAAGAACATAAGAATACTTACAACAATACTGCTAAGAAACTTAAATAAGTGGTGCAGCAATATCGCAGCAATGATCCGATGTTACCTAACCTCATGTCACACTAAGCAGATGCTTTGTCTGCATTGATGAAGATTTAATGATCTCTGCATGCTGAATGATTAAAATGGCTGAATCTACAGCCAGGTACTGTCGGGGGAGTGGGCCTTGTCTTTTGAATTATACAGCTAATAATTATTATCACTTGGGAAACTCATAGACTGTGCATAGCATTGAACTCAGCACAGGATGGTCAGTCGACGTATTGAAAAAACACAGAAATGAGATGAGGTTCCCCCAGTGGGCCCACCACCTGCAGGGGAAACCGTGAGGGACCGGTGCAAAGAGGATTGGGTGGCGGACGAAGGTGGAGACCTCAACGGCCCGATCCCCGGATGCTTAGGCTGGCTCTAGGGACGTGGAATGTCACCTCGCTGGGGGGGAAGGAGCCTGAGCTTGTGCGGGAGGTCGAGAGATATCGACTAGAAATAGTCGGGCTCGCCTCCACGCACAGCGTGGGCTCTGGAACCCATCTCCTTGAGAGGGGTTGGACTTTCTTCTACTCTGGAGTGGCCCACGGGGAGAGGCGGCGGGCTGGTGTGGGTTTGCTTGTTGCCCCCCAGCTCAGCCGTCTCGTGTTGGGGTTTACCCCAGTGGATGAGAGGGTTGTATCCCTGCGCCTTCGGGTTGGGGAGAGGTCTCTGACTATCATTTCAGCCTAAAGGCCGAGTGGTAGTGCAGAGTACCCTGCCTTCTTGGCGTCCCTGTCGGGGGTGCTGGATAGTGCCCCTCCCGGGGACTCCATTATTCTGCTGGGGGACTTCAACGCCCACGTGGGGAACGACAGTGACACCTGGAGAGGCGTGATCGGGAGGAATGGCCTCCCCGATCTGAATCCGAGTGGTGTTTTGTTATTGGACTTCTGTGCTAGTCACGGATTGTCCATAACGAACACCATGTTCAAACATAAGGGTGTCCATCAGTGCACTTGGCACCAGGACACCCTAGGCAGGAGGTCGATGATCGACTTTGTTGTCGTATCATCAGACCTTCGGCCGCATGTTTTGGACACTCGGGTGAAGAGAGGGGCTGAGCTGTCCACTGATCATCACCTGGTGGTGAGTTGGATCCGCTGGAGGAGGAGAAAGCCGGACAGACTCGGCAGGCCCAAGCGCATAGTGAGGGTCTGCTGGGAACGTCTGGCGGACCCCTTGGCCAGGGATGTATTCAACTCTCACCTCCGGGAGAGCTTTGACCAAATTCCGAGGGATGTTGGAGACATAGAGTCCGAGTGGACCATGTTCTCCGCATCTATTGTCGATGCTGCTGCCCGTAGCTGCGGCCGCCTGTCGCGGCGGAAATCCACGAACCCGGTGGTGGACACCGGCAGTAAGGGATGCTGTTAAGTTGAAGAAGGAGTCCTATCGGCTGTGGTTGGCTTGTGGGACTCCTGAGGCGGCTGACGGGTACCGTGAGGCCAAGCGTGCTGCGGCCCGGGCTGTGGCAGAGGCAAAAACTCGGGCCTGGGAAGAGTTCGGTGAGGCCATGGAGAAGGACTACCGGTTGGCCTCGAAGCGATTTTGGCAAACCGTCCGGCGCCTCAGGAGGGGGAAGCAGTGCTTTGCCAACACTGTTTATAGTGGGGGCGGGAGACTGCTGACCTCGACTGAGGACATTATCGGGCGATGGAAGGAGTACTTCGAGGATCTCCTCAATCCTGCCATCACGCATTCCGTGGTGGAAACAGAGGCGGGGGACTCGGGGTTGGATTCTTTCATCACCCAGGCTGAAGTCACCGAGGTGGTTAAAAAGCTCCGCGGTGGCAAGGCTTCGGGGGTGGATGAGATCCGCCCTGAGTACCTCAAGTGTCTGGATGTTGTAGGGCTGTCATGGTTGACACGCCTCTTCAACATTGCATGGCGGTCGGGGACAGTGCCTCTGGACTGGCAGACTGGAGTGGTGGTCCCTCTTAAGGCCATGGAGAAGGACTACCGGTTGGCCTCGAAGCGATTCTGGCAAACCGTCCGGCGCCATAAGAAGGGTGACCACACTACAACTACGGCGGGATCACACTCCTCATCCTCCCTGGTAAGGCCTACGCCAGGGTATTGGAGGGGAGAGTCCGACCGATAGTCGAACCTCGGCTTCAGGAGGAGCAGTGTGGTTTTCGTCCCGGCCATGGAACACTGGACCAATTCTATACCCTCTACAGGGTGCTCGAGGGTTCATGGCAGTTTGCCCAACCAGTTCACATGTGTTTTGTGGACCTGGAGAAGGCATTCGACTGTGTCCCTTGTGATGCCCTTTGGGGGGTGCTCCAGGAGTATGGAATCGGGGACCCTTTATTAGGGGCCATCCGGTCCCTGTACGAGCGGAGCAGGAGTTTGGTCCGCATTGCCGGCACTAAGTCGGACCTGTTCCCAGTGCATGTTGGACTCCGGCAGGGCTGCCCTTTGTCGCCGGTCCTGTTCATAACTTTTATGGACAGGATTTCTAGACGCAGCCAAGGGCCGGAGGGGGTCTGGTTTGGGGACCAGTGGATTTCGTCTCTTCTTTTTGCGGATGACGTGGTCCTGCTGGCCCCCTCTAGCCAAGACCTACAGCATGCGCTGTGGCGGTTCGCAGCCGAGTGTGAAGCGGCTGGGATGAGGATCAGCTCCTCCAAGTCCGAGGCCATGGTACTCGACCGGAAAAGGGTGGCTTGTCCTCTTCAGGTTGGAGGGGAGTTCCTGCCTCAAGTGGAGGAGTTTAAGTATCTCGGGGTCTTGTTCACGAGTGAGGGAAGAATGGAGCGGGAGATCGACAGACGGATCGGTGAAGCTGCCACAGTAATGGGGGCGCTGTGCCGGTCCATTGTGGTGAAGAGAGAGCTGAGCCGAAAAGCAAAGCTCTCAATTTACTGGTCAGTCTACGTTCCTACCCTCACCTATGGCCATGAACTTTGGGTCATGACCGAAAGAACGAGATCACGGATACAAGCGGCTGAAATGAGCTTCCTCCGTAGGGTGGCCGGGCACTCCCTTAGAGATAGGGTGAGGAGCTCGGCCATCCGGGAGGAGCTCGGAGTAGAGCCGCTGCTCCTCCACATTGAGAGGAGCCAGTTGAGGTGGCTCGGGCATCTATACCGGATGCCTCCTGGACGCCTTCCTCGGGAGGTGTTCCAGGCACGTCCCACCGGGAGGAGGCCCAGGGGACGGCCCAGGACACGCTGGAGGGACTATATCTCTCGGCTGGCCTGGGAACGCCTTGGGCTCCCCCTGGAGGAGCTGGAGGAGGTGTCTGGAGAGAGGGACGTCTGGGCGTCTCTGCTGAGTCTGCTGCCCCCGCGACCCGGTCCTGGATAAGCGGAAGACGACGAACGAACGAACGATGAGATGAGAACAGATGGCACAGTTTAAACACTTCGCATTCAATACACAAACACACTTTAAAATGGGGTCACATTATGCATAGACTTCAAATACGAGGAAGGATTTAATGTTTTACAAAATGTGCTTCACAGGATTACATTTGGACATTACATATTTTTAGCTTAAACAAAGAAATTTAGCTAGGTCTGGTGATAAAGTTTAAAAACAAGAAGCCTGACATTAAATAGATTATTAAAATACAAGACTGGATTTATTTCAAGAAAAAAATCTGAGCTGGATACTTGGGTCTAAAAAAAGGCTCAAGAAGTAAAACAAATTGTTTGTATTTGTGGCCATTTTTTTCAGATTTTATTCAGAAGTCTACCCTAAATGTCCTTTAATTACAGAAACAAAATTGCTATTATATAATATAAAGGCCACTATTAAAATGCTGGCTTCATTAAAAGTGAGATTCTCTTCATATTTAAAAGAATGTATTTAGATTTATATAACTACAGACACACAGAGTTGGTTTACGTCATTACAACTCACATGAGACACATTAATAATTAAAAAACTATTAATGTGTTTTTCACCACAGCAGCCTTTATACTAATATAATGGTAAAACATTTGTGTTATGTATGCTGTGTAATATGAAGACTATGCAATGCAGTAACTGAGGGTGTTTTCTCCTGAGCTATGCTGACATTGAAGAGCACAGCCAATAACCTCTGCTGGACTGAAAGCTGCAAAAACAGAGATGGACAAGCTTTAAGTACCTCTATATAAGCCTATTACACATCTAAGCAGGACTAGGGTTGGGACAAGCTGCTGATATGCTCTGAATTATACTCTAATTAGATATAATGTGTGCTTGCTCCAACTTATGGTCAGAAGTTAACTGCTGATTGCAAAACTGTATTAGGATGTATTATGGTAATTACATTAAGCCATAGATAATTGTTTGACTAACACTAATTCAATAGGAGTAATTTTAAAAACTTCTGAAACTTTAGAAGTCTAATCAGGTTAACTATTATTAGCAATGTAAAGAAAGCAATTTATTTTGAGTATTTTTCGTTGCTTTTTCAACAGTGAGTGTATATTAGGATCAAGGGTGTGAAATTCAGAGTTCTGCTGTCAGGACTGCATATGTCATTTTTGTTTCATTTATTTCATATTTATGGATTAACTGTCTGGGCTGTCTGAGAATTAATGCCATAGATAATCATAACGCAGATAATCAATATCTGATCTAATCAGCTAGTTCGGCCAGCCATCAGTTTCAGTTTCAACCATCCAGCATCAGCGAATCTTTATCTATCCAGAAAGCAAAGCGTGGCATGAAATCAACTATTGTTCTTTTAGGTCCTTGCTGTGATATTTGGGAAGCAGTTGTGTAAATGCAGTGGCGCATATTTGCAAGATGCATGATGTGTATACGTAGGAAGAATGGCGTGGGTTAGAGCAACCAATGTGTAGTAATGAGAAAACAAACCTTCACTTTTCTATAGCCTCTTGTTTTCATCATTTACTGTATATGACTGAAATTTCTTCTGTCAGATGAAAGTGCTTGTTTGCTTTCAAATGACTGCATTATTAATTTAACAAAAGTAAGTAGAAGATAAAAAAGCATTAAGAGAAACAGGTTTTAAACAGTCTTTGTATTCCTGAAAAGAATACTTCAGGAATTAACAGCTGTGATTGTTGCAAATAGGGTCAGTTAGATTTTGACTATTACAAAAAGTAGATAGCTGAAGACAATAACAAAGTTCAGTTAGTCAGAAATTTTCAAGCAAGGTTGTATAATTTTGTTTGGTGCAGTATTTATTTATGGCACACCTGAATTTCCCCGCTGAGGGACAATAAAGGATATTTATATTCTATTGTTTTCTGTTCTATTGTTTTTGCTCTCATTTTGCTTCACCTTGAAGCGACTTTTGAGCTGAAGCAGGGAAACAATAATTTCTAGCCCTGTATTAATTTTTGAGTTTGGGAGCCAAAAATCTAAGAGGTCTGCCTTCAAACTGATTAAATATTTATTGAGATAATAAACCTCCCATCGCTATATTACTACCACTTCTCTCTGCATCTGCTCTCTTTGCTAAGGCAAAGCAAAGAAAGGTGACTTATCACTATGTGAACATGTTCTTCACATTAATCCCGGAGCCTTGCTGTGGGTGTTTGTGGTGTCAAACTAACACCTATATGGTGCAAAGTCAAATATTTGCAACTGCTGCAGCAGCAGTGTTTCCACTGTATGTGAGCTGCGCTGGGGGTAGTTGCAAGGCAACCTGCTGATTTAGGATTTGTTACGGTAAATACACTGCATGTGGAAGTAAAATGCTTGCTAATAGATTCATGTGAAATATGAGACATGACCTATCATTACAACAGATGTTTCTACTACTTCCATTACTCACTGGTGTGGTGATACTTGAGCCTAAAGCCTTCTTTTAACTGCATTATCATTACACTGATTAACAGCAGATAATTATCACCTCAATCCTGACATTATTTTAAGTTTCTTCTGAAAGCATGAGGTTATTATGAAATCCTTCACAATGCAAGTGACAGGACTATTATTTTGTTAAATACTCTCCTGATGATTATAGAGCACTTTTATAAAAACAAGCCATGTTCCATCCTTAGTTAGATGTTAGACTGTGCTATATAATTCACTGGGCCTGTGACACATGAGAGGCACAAATGACCTGAAACTAGTCTTACTGTTTTCTGACAAAAATAAATAAATAAAATGTTTTTTTCTTTGTTGTTTTGTCTCTTGCGTTTAGGTTTTAGTTTGTGCTTTGTATTTGTCCTTTTTTCCTAATGTCCCCATATATATTTTGGCCATTTAAATGCCTACATTTATTTAGTTTGTGTATTTTCTGTGTATTTAATCGTATGCTTATTTATTTATTGAGCATTTATTTATTTCTGTATATATTCTTAATTATGGCAGGATTGGTCTTCCAGAAAGGGGTACATAAATATTTAGTAAAGACAATATATGGCATAAATCACTTGGGTGGTCATTTGCACAATAATATAAAATACTGCATGCTCTGCTGTCCTGTAGGTATTTGTTTATTACACCACATTGTTGTACAAACACTTCATGGTGACACTGACTAACAATATAACCATAATGACCAAAATAACCATAAGTACCATCTATGAGCTCTGTAAGTAATTATGCATTGAGTACACATTCAGCCCAACACAAAACAGTCCCCAAATGCTATCAGTAATGATCGCATAAAAAAGCAATGACTGTCAAGTAAAACAGAATAAAGCAGCAAGTGCATCCATACAGGACCACAAATATATGATGTGCCTTTTGCAGCAGATGAACAGCTGCGTGGTGATGCTTATTCAACACCATGTCGGACATGAGAAATCGGAACTGAATGTTTTATAAGTGTGAGTGTATGTTTCATAAAAAGGTTTGAGCGATGAAATATTACTGACATCCTACAATGCTTTTTAGTCTATTTCTGTTTAATACAAAAGCATCAGCCTGATTTTTTTCAGCAGTTTTTCTGCAGCTGTTGTGAACAATTTAAGATTTTACCTCATATGTTTGCCAATACAACACAAAATAATAATTTTATTGCTATTTGATTGCTTTATTTTTATTTTTATTTTTTTTTTTTTTTGATGCCAGTCAATTGTTATTCTACTTGTAATTTATAAATCTGTGTAAAAAGAAGCAAAATGCAGCCTTGTTAAATCCGACTTTGAGGAAAAATAAATCCCTCTGGTGATTTTTAGAAAGACTGGAATCTCAGCAAGTCTAGTGGGAAAAATTGTATGTTTTGGGTGCTGGTAAAAACATTTTTTCTTTTGTAAAATGTTTGTGTTGTAAAAAGTGAGAGGTCCTTACACTAAGTTAATGAGTACAAATGTTATCCCTTTGAACAAATTGTCACATTTAATGTTGAGCGATTCATCTGAGATTACAAGTACCTGCTGCGTTAGCAAAATAAAGAGCGGCTGGCTGCTATTTTCAGCTTGTTTCACAGTAATTCATTATAAAAGTGAGTTATATTGCAACTGCGGTGTTTTTGAAGTCATTACATACTTGGGTGGGGCAATGTAGGATTACTTTTTTTCAATCCTCTGATTATGTATTGTTTGTTGAAAGTTGTATTAAAGTGTCCCTGGTTGGGGATTGTGCTGTGTGAGGAAAATGTTATTTACCATTTCTAACAAGCTTGACTTTAGAGTTATGTTAGTTTTATGCAAGTGGAGCCCCAGTGGCTGAATGCAAGCATGCTGGAATGTCTTGAGGAAAAAGCTGATAGAAATGTATTTCAGGGTTGGAAACTTTAGCTCTCCTCCTCAACGCATCCTTTTCCTTCATCAAACACACACTCCAGACTATCATACAACATGGAGCCACTCTGCTCTTCTTTGGTTGCAAGAATAGTTATGCAAAGGCAAACAAGATGTTTGTGTTCTTCTAAGTTGTGACTCATGAAAAAAGTGAAAAAAGCTGAGATCTTTTACATGTACAACAAAAAAAAAAAGTAGAGCAGGCCCAGACAAGGGAGGATTAAGAAAAGAGAGTATGAAGTGAGTAGGAAACATAAGACAGAGAAATGAAGGAAGAGGGGAAAAGGCAGAGACAGTTATATGGAAAGATTGAAGTGAGTCAAATGGATAAAGAGATAAGTGAGAGAAGAAAGCAGCAAGAGTGATGGCTCATAGTGAGATGGAGCTGGGAGGTGGTAACCAATTACAGAACCGTGGTATGGGGACTTTCATCTGTTGCTCCAGGAAAGAGTTCTACAATGTTGGCTGTAACATATAAATTTATGTGACATCTTAGTGCAAGTACATGTATCAGAGACTGTTGGGCAGAAAAAAATTGGTCTGACAGTCCAGCAAAAATAAATTACCAATTTATTCCTGCATATTAAGTTAGGGTCTTAAAACTTGAAAGTTTTAATGTTGTTTGGAAGAAAATATTAATGCTTCTTGACTTAATCTTGTTTTAGGTGTTTAATCCTGATAATCTGGAGTTTATCACATACACTACTAAACCACAATTTATGATGATGTGATGATTCATTTTGTAATATTTTATAACTTCTGATATGTTTAAGGTCCACAGAATTAGACACACCAGCCACAACATAAAACACAATTCCTCAAAAGCAGTGTTTTCAATCTATTTTGATCCCTTTAATTAACATCACTTCTTCATCATCATCATTTGCCTACCGAGAAGCCAGTTTGGCACCCATTACAGAATCCTGCACACTCTGGTTCTTGATCGATCTTCTGACCATAACCTGGTATACATGAAAGATGCTTCAATACAAAGAAGCACAGAAAAATATTTCAGGCTAAAGTAGAAAGATATAAAGTGCTGCTGCAAGATAAGGGAAGGATTGGTGGATTAATCCAGATACAAATGATTATTAGTTGCCGTTAAAACAAGTTTCAATCTTGGCTGCCACAGGTTTCAGTTACATGAAATATTTTCTGAAAATTATGTGCATCTCTTTAATAGGGATGTTTTCCCAATGCACTAAACCATAGAGCTAGACTTTCTTCTTTAAATTAAGCTGACCTCCACATACCTGTTGTTGGTGTACTCTTTGGGATTTTATGTCAGCCCTTGGGAGTCATGGGGTTATGTTCTGCACAGCGAGGTTTTTAAATATCACTCCCTATTTTTGTATGTCTAATTGTGTTTTGGTTGCCCTGGCTCCCAATTTGTCAGTGTTACATGACCATCTCTGTCTAATGTGCTCAGATGTCACAAACTTTACATTATTCTTGTCGTCACTAGGAATGGGCAATTATTGTGCTGTTTACCAATACAGTGGAATTATTTTTATTGTCAAAATGAATTTTGATTTATCGTGACAATGACAAACTATACATGAATATACTTAGAAACTTAAAAAACTAACATTATCATTTGGAGTGTTACTTTTACAGTTTTTTCCACTGTTGGTCCCATGAAAGCAGCAATAAATATCAATATCAAAGCTCCATACAATGTAGATTAGATATCAGAGTGGTTCTTGTGTTTGTGGGGGTTTGATTGTGGTGACATGCAAACCTAGAATACACAGAAACTAAAAATACTACAAACCGTGACAATACCATGATAAACCAAATGCACAAGGAACATGCAAAACAAAGGCACAGAAACCAGAAACAGAACATCAAAATAAGGAATCAATAGAGTCCCAAGCAAAGGTGACAAAGAAAATCAGAAACAAAAGGAAAACCAGAACTAAGATCTACAGAGAACAGGAACTAAAGATGGCAGCTCAGGAAATAATATAAATATATTTAGAATTCTAAGCAGAGAACAAAAGCACATGAAATCTTGAAACTAAGGAATGACCTGAATAAGGAAATATTCAGTGACAAATCCAAAAATAAAGGAAAACACAAAACCCAAGCCCCAAAGGTCACGACATCAAGGGTCAGACTGCCATACAAACTGATAATATATTTGGCCGAGTGTCACACCCGATGTATTTCTATAGTGGCTGAAAGGCTAATCCTCATAGAGAGTTTTGGAGACAATATTTAATGGAAAAGAATAGTGTCAGGATAATGTGCCTAAATCATAACCAGTGTTCTCACTACAATTTTTAACAACAGTATGGCAACTAAATATTTTTCCTGATATCATACAGCCCTAGCTAGCCCTTATACAACACACAGTGAACATTTCCTGATGTGCTATTTTAAAGGCTATGCAAAACCTTAAATGAAACTAAAAGATAAACTGAAAACATAACTGTAAAAATGAACACAAAATACTACCAAAGTAATATATATATACAAATGTGTTTACACTGAAAATATTTTAAAATAAGGTGAGAGGGCTACTGCAAGCAGACATTGAAAACATTATTGATTTAAAATTTACTAAAGTACAAGATTGTGTTTTGTTGTGTCTCATGGTTAACATATGGATGAGGGTAGAGTTTTACTGAACATGGATGAACATTATGGACATTATAAAACAATAAAGGTACTCATTGTCAGAACATCAGAGCTTTCTGGGATAAAATATCTGTAGCTGTTAAGGAAAACAAGTACTGTAGTAAAGAACATTGGTGGTGATTGAGTTAAGTGCTACACAATCACAATGCTAATATAGACCATGTTATAATGATGAAATTTAGTGGGTTATTTTACTGCTCTTTCAAGTTACTGAGTTTTCTTACACATATGTTGCATTGATGGACTGGAAGAAATCAGTAATGTCTAGTAAAATGACACAATCAGGACATTCCCACGTTTTGCTCTGAATAATTAAGACATATAACCTGGCTATCATTAAAATGTTATGTTTAAATAAATCTCATTACAGGATGATAAGGAATACAAACATTGCCTCCACTAGGGATGGGTACCGAATTCGGTACTTTTATAGGTACCAACTGCATTCTGTCGGTACTACCAAGTACGGTACCATGTTTCGGTACCTAAAGGCATCATTATGACACTGAGGGAGTGGAAGAGTGGGCGATTTTCCATGCCGGACATGAACACAGCATTGCACGCACAAGAGCGTAATGACATCTGTAGCCGCTGGTACAATAAACAAAGCAAGCATGGCTTATAGAAAGCGAACAAAAGTATGGCTCCACTTTTCAAAATGCGATGCAGATTATGCTCACTGCAATATTTGTGACACAAAGTGCAAGGCCAGCGGCGGGAATACTTCTGAGGAAGCGCCTGGTTAAGCACAAGATTTTTCTCAAGAGTACACATTATTCCGCAGCCTCTGATCTACAGGCAACAACTCCTGCATTCGGCACTGTTAGGACAGCTGCATCGTCTGCAGCCAGCAGCATGGCTGCGTTTTAATTTGTGCAGTAGAAAAAACACTGTCAGTCAAGGGTTTTCATGTTGAAGAAATGTTTGAAACAGCTGAGATGTTACAATACAAACAGCTGGATGTTGTGTTGATATATTCATTAAAGTTTATATATTGAGAAATAACTATGTTAAATTAAAAATGTTTTAGATTTTATTATTAAACTAATTAACATTTATTACCACATAAACACACACTAAAGTACCAAAAACTGGTACAGCTGAGTACCGGTATCAGTTCCCAGGTACCGGGTATCAGTACCGTATAGGTTCAAATGTGAAAGGTACCCATCCCTAGCCACCGCCTATCCTGAGCACAATGTTGCGCTGTGGCTGTTCTTATTGACTGTTAACTCCTACCTGTGAAGACGGACGTGCTGACAGGTTTGCTCTCCTCTCCCCCTCTGACAGTATTCAGGCAGATCTCGTACTCTGTGGCAGGAAACAGACTAGACAAAGTGTAGTTTGTCACATCTCTGTCGATCATCTCGCTGTTCACTTGACCTGCAGTGGGCAACAGACGAGCCAAAGCGTTAGGCATCTCTCTCATCACAAATTCTTATACATGGTGTACCATGTAACCAGCTGCTATCTGTTTTGCTTCAAGGAATGAACTGCTGATCAGTATGGAATTTTTATTTAAAATTCAATTAAAGTTGACAGGTAAAATGTCATGATTAATTAGCTGTAACACAGTGTGTAACAAAGTGTGCTAATACAAAATGTACCTTGTGTAAGAAAGCAAATGCCATGCTCATTTGACTGTTACTAGAAACACCAGTATGCATTATATATATTAATACAGTACATTTCATATTATTAAGATGTGGTTAGTGTGCTGAAATATTATGCATGCTACCTCTAGCTGACTGGTAGGCGAGCTTATAATATTCAAAGTGAGCCAGTGGTTTTATCCAAGAGATTGTCACTGCATCTTCAGTCACATCTGACACTGCCAGCTCCTTTGGTGGGTCCATTTCTAAAAGAACAACAATGGGTAAAGAGTCATTAACTTGAAGCCACAACAGTCAATAAAGACACTATAAAAATTATCCAAATATTTGTATTGTTTAGTTTATTCTGATGCTTTGTGCTAGATCAATGAATCCCAAAAGCTGGTTTGGGATTGCCCTGGAGTTGTTACATTTATACCCAGAAATCAAATTATATAAAAAAAACGGATTGTTTGAAAAATATTTTAGGTATGACAGCTGCAAGACAAATAAAATTGAACCCATAATGTATGAAAATAGTATAATGGCTGCTGGGATTCTCATTCTAAGTTAGTTTTATTAGCCTATAAAACTGATTAAAACATCAAGATTATAAAAATGTAAACCATGAATATTAAATATGGACATACAAAGATAAAAATATATGTGATTAAATGTAAAATAATGGCAAATACAACACACATTAAATAGGTAGGAATATAAAATATGCTAGAAATGTTCAATAAATAAAGAAATAATAAAGCAAATAAACAAATGATAATACTTCAATTGAAAAAAACAGATTGAGTAAAGCTCTAAAATAATAATAAAGCCTTTAGTTTGCTTTTAAAAGCATCAAGGGGTAAGGGCTATAAAATGAAATGATGCCTCAATATATGTTCTAGTTCTTATTTTAGAGGCTAACAGAAGACCCTTTCCAGAAGACCTCAGTGGTCTGAACTGTATGAATGATGAATCTGATAAATAGGTTCAGCTAAAACCAAAAAAAAGCTTTAAAAACTAAAAACACTTAAACTAAAAGCAACCCTAAAATGTGCCAGTAGCATTATATAAAGTCTTAAAACCACCTGAGGAAAAAAAAACATTTTCTATGTCCCCCCAGGTATAGAGTAGTTTACAACCTGTGTAAGCTTACATCAAAGCACAGTTTGAAGTTTGAACTGACCATTGTGGCAAAATGACTATCAAAGTGAACTCAGCAAAATCGCCTGTTATAACTGTGGCTAAAACATGATGCCAAGCTGCACATTATAAATGCAGCAAATGAATTAAATGCGACGCTAAAAGGAAGCCTGGAGCCTCATCAACGCTCACATTCAAACAAGGCAGATCAAAGCAGGGCCCCGAAATGACTGCAGAGAAAAGAGAGGTGTAAGAAATACTATGCATCTGTCTCCAAATCCCCATCCAATTTCCCCCTGGAAAATGTGTTTCTAATGTGTAGGTTAATCTAAAAAGGAGAGCAAGAGATAAAGCCCAAAGCTGTCGAGGTGTTTCTTTTTTTTTTTTTTTGAACTACTAGAAGAGATTAAAATCCTTACTTTTTTAATGCAGGATTTTTGTATGTGATCTATTTGTTCTAATACTTTTTTCTTTTGATAAATGTCTCTTTTAGAAAGACTGAAATGTTTTTAAAAGAATATACATTTGACCCTCTTCTCAGTAGTTTATCCACTCAATTAGATAATTCAGTTAAAATGTAAAAATTGTCATCGGAGATATTTAACAAGTTAAGAACAAAATCAACACGTTTGTGAATATAAAAAAAAGTTTAAGCGTCATAAAAGATAAATCATATGGGATTTTTAAGTGTGGAGGAGTGAGTTATAAGGAAAGGAATGCTTTTAGAAAGGCAAAAGAAAGCATAAGGAATATTTGGAAATAACTAAATCTGAGCTAGGCTGCATTGTTTCTTGTTTTTCTGGTTAATATATAACCAGTTTTTCACATTATTCCTTTGCCAGCATTGTTATTAAATTCAGAACAAACACTGGATCATTAGTCAGACTTCCCATTGATTCATATTTTGTCTGTGGTAAACGTCTGTCATCTGATTTCCCAGTAGAACAAAACAATCCTTTTACTTTTTTTTGTTTCCAATGAAATACACTTTTAAGACAACCTCTAATTAGAGAAGACATCCATCTACAGCTTTCCACAAATTAAAATCTTAAAACCCATTTTTGAAAGCACATAAATTTGAAGTCACTTTGAAATTTCATTTTGCAAGGTTGTTTCACTCATTAAACAGACATACATTTTTTAAATTTATCTCAATACACTCAATTCCTAATAATTCCAGTAAATGTCAATGAATGCTGTGGAATCTTTAAGATATGTGGTAATAATAAAATTGTCCATCATTTACATTTTAGAAAAATTCCTAAAAGAGAAAGAAAGTGATTTGATAACACAAATACTGCTGGTTAAGGTGCAATGAAGTGAATGCAGTAAATTAGATTTTTCCCAGGGTTAGGAGTGTTATATAAAAAAAACAAGGAAGCAACTATTTTTTTTCAAGCAATTATTCAAATAACCTGCTGATTCCGTTTTGCTTTCAAAGGCTCAGGAAGGCTGAAAACTGCATGTACTGTTGGTACACACAACATATTTCAGACTTAGCAGCTCACCTGTGATGAGCGATGCTGTAATGGGCTCAGAGGAAACGTCCCCTTGTATTGTGATTAAACTGAACATGTAGTGAGTGGATGGCAGCAGGTCCTGGACCAGTGACCACGTCTTGGAGCCATCCAGTGTCACCTTAGAGGTGTCAGTCCCATCGGCAGAGCTGTAGCTCAGAATGAAGAGGTCGGCGGGTGGTGCCGGGGCACTCCATGCAACCAACACTGAATCTGATGTCCCTTCTGACAGGTAAAGGTGGGTTACAGGCCTGATCCCTGGAGGAATGGGGTTTTACACGTCACTTGGTAGCTTTTAAGAACAGGGTTATATTCCAGCGGCAGATGAGAAGCACTAAGGGACAAACGGTCTCCAGATGTATGGAAATGAATGTCAAAGCCATGCAGTGATGGATGGGAGCTCTCCAGGATGATGTAATAAATTATTTGCAATAAAGTTGAGAAGATTAGTCTTGGACTGGCGACCTGTCCAGGGTGTAACCCGCCTCTCGCCCATAGACTGCTGGAGATAGGGACCAGCTCCCCCGCGACCCACTATGGAATAAGCGGTAGAAAATGACTGACTGACTGACTGAGATTAGTCTTGATGAAAAAGGTGAGTCAGAGCAAACCTCAGTCATGTGGCAATAATGATTTAATTGGTCACGAAATGGAGAAACTAATGAAATTACCCACAATAATGATGAAGATGTGATGGGAATGTGAAAGCATAGCAAGATAGCAGCTGCTGTCATGTTGTGTGACCCAAACGGGAGGTAATGTGATGTATATGAATCACTACCAATTGCAGGAAGAGTTTCATTTGATTAGCCATGTGTGGATTCATAAATAGCGGGAGAAATATAGCAACAATAACTTTTCCTCAACTGATTCATTCAGATGAAACACTTGCTGTAGAGATCTTCTGCCATCCATCAATGTATTGTTATTACTGACCTGCATCTACAAATATCTCTGTGAGCCACCAACTTATGTCTTTCACAAGCTGCTGGAATCTTTTACTGCAACGCCGTCAGCAGAAATCTGTATCCCACACAGACCTTTTTTCTTATATAGTTGTCCTTGTTTATAGTAGCAGAGGAAGATGGGAATCAAAAGTTGACCTACTACTCTATGAATGATTTTATTAGAGAAACGAGTTATTTCTTTAGAATACAACTTAAATTTTGTAAATCGAATGACTATGGTTATAATGTATGCTGTTTTCAAAGACAAGATGACAGTAAACTATTTAGAGCAGAGGTGGCTACCCAGTTTAGCTACAAGAGCCAGAATATAATCCAAAAGCATTGCAAAGAGCAGTACACCAAAATGTCCACACATTTTGTAATGACTCTAATGCCCTATAACATAAACCTAAACAGTTTTTAACTTTTTCAGATCATATTTTCTTATAACTTAACTGGTTACTTTAAAATAAAACACAGCTGAAGCCACAAAATGTCCTCTGGATCGCATAGGGCAGTGCCCCCTTTGACATCACATGTTATTTACCCTTTCCCTTTCTGCTTGCTATATCTGGCATGGCAGGCAGAAGGGTTTCCCAGTTCATTCAGCAAAAAAATGCAATTCCTCCCATTCAGACATTAAGGGCACAGATAGTTTGTGTGGCCAATCAGATGTGGAAATAACTGGGTCCTGCTAGCCTATCAGAAGAAGGAGCTGGACCAGGAAGACAGAGAGAAGATAGCAATAGGGGCACATGAACTTCAGTAGCGAATCAAAAGCAAGAGGCCAGATGTTAACTTCTGCACATTGTTGTTGCTGAGACTGCCCAGTTTGGCAGTCTGCTGCCTGAGGCGGTTTAGTTTAACTTTTATGAAAGGGTATCGAAGTTTCTGCAAGACCATGTTCAGGTGCGCAGAGGCTACTTGTGCTTGGGGAACAGATACTGACTGAGATCTTGTTTTCTTCAAGTCTTTTAGGGTGTGCGCTTATTATTCACCCCTACCTAGTGGGGTTATTCCCCGCTACACAGATAAAATGTTTTACGCCACCCTTCATACTTTGAGCGTTATATTTCTTTTATGGTTATGGTGTACGTGTGTGCCGTGCCAACAAGCGAAAATGACTTGTGTTATTTATTGTGGTTAAACTTTTCGGTTTAACTACAATAAAATGGCTGAACTGCAGATGTGTGCAAAGCGTCCTCACTGGATAAAGAAGTTGAAAGGAGGTGGAAGTTAATATTTTCACAAACAGAAAGTTTAATAAGCTTTGTTCTGCCTGAAGGGTCTCATGAAACTGCATTATGGAATACCACAATATAAACATTAGTTACTTCAATGTAATTTCCTTGTTGCTGCAGGAATAACCTGGCCAAATATATAAATTAAACCATCTGTAAAGATGTTATTACTACTATATCTGTTACATAGTTATCTCATGTTTAATAGAAAAACCCCTTAATAAATAAATTAACTTATAAAAATCTTTTAAACAGAAGAATGAATGTTGAATATATTCAGATGGTTAGGATATTTCCAGATTTCAGGTTTATGTGGTGACAACATGATACTATCAATAAATCAATACATTATGTGCAGAAATAAACTGAGTGGCACAGGCAGTGTTGATCCACAGAGAGGGCCCCCTGACATATGTCATTGGTTTTACTATCACAAGTTTACCTTAGTGCAGACAACTTCTGCCAATAGGGCAAACAGTGGATGAAAAGATGACAGCTACATCAATAGTTTTCCTCACTTTTTTGTTCTGTTATTTCATCTTATTCTCATCTTTCTGCAGGTGGTTATATTGGAGTTACCAAAGAGTCACGGTTAGGAGAACAGAATGACGATGATGATGATAATGATGTAGTGATAGCAACAACTGGCAGCCTGCCATGATGTTAGCAGCGAACAAGAAAGTGGATGATGAGTATGATCATAATGACAGCAGCGAAGACAGCGGTGCCCATCATTTGGACATCATCCTTTGTGTAAGCAAAGACCACATCAAGCTTTATACAAAAGTAACAAAGAGCCTACAATGGTGGAAAGAATGACAGATGATCTGGTGCGTGTTTGGATCAGATTTGCTGAAACAAAAAGTAAACTGTGACTGAACAGAAAGAAAAGGCATCAGGCTGAGAAACCAGACGACAGTGTGGCAAGGCAACTGTGACAACGCAGCGTTGCACAGAATTCAGTAGAAACAAACACAAATACATTTAGATGCAAAACAGAGGTGCAATAAGGAAACAGTTGTAACAAGCTCATTAACTGACTTTAATAATTCACCTCTGCTAATTGCTTCTTCAAAGCCTTTAAGGTCCTCAGTTTTCTTTTAGCATGGCTCACCTTACCTGCAGCAAGACTTTATTTCATTATAGTCACCGTTTGCTTGATTATGCAGCGGCGTCTTTCGACCAGTCTCTAGCTTTCTGCAGTAAATGGTTGATCTTTCATGTCTTCATCTATGCACATTTCATTTATCTGACATATTTCTATTGACTGAGAGACTTGAAATGATACTGGCTTGAAAAGTTTCAAGAAAAATGCAAAAAAGGCAACAGAAGACTTTTTTGTTTATCAACACAACTATTTCATCTGACTCCAATTAAACTGCAATGTTATTGTTGTGTCTTCCATAGATTTTGCTGTGCAAAAGCAAAACCAATACATCTTATAAAAGTACAATAAACTGTAATTTATCTTTACCTGTGAAGGAATATATGGTTGTTGCAGTGCTCTGTTGCCTCCCTCTTCTTGCAGCTACTGTGATGGTATATTCACTTCCAGGCTCAAGGTCTGTCAGAGTTGTGGTGGTTATGTCTTTAGGCACCATCAGCTGGAACATAAAGAATAAGACACAAATTTCAAACTGAGAGCCACTACACTCTACAGCGTCTGCAAAATGGTTCAGAGTTTTTTTAAGATCTTAATTAGAGTGTATATGCTCATGATGTATGAACTATATACCCGGCGGACAGTAAACTGGCTCAAATTTGTTGCGTCTATTACCTCAGTAGTGATGCCAGAAGAAGATGTGAAGGTGACCCTGTAGTGGTCGATTGGACCCTGGACTACATCCCACACCAGAGTGATGGAGTTGTCAGTAGAAGCTGTCACAGTTAAACGCCTGGGTGCATCCAGACCTACACCACCAAAGGGCAAACATGACTTCATTACATCCAGTAGTGCTGCAACACTTTCAGCATAACAGACAGCAAACAGGATTTTGCATATGACTGTTATTGTCCCAAAAAAATGTTTTGTGTAGGCAAACAACACACACTGCATAACTATTGAGAGAGCCCTTCTTCTAAATACTCTGTTAAATCCAATTTTATTTGTATTCATGTTTACATTTTACTGCCTCTACTTTGCTCCTTCTTGGTGGTGTATTGCCAAATTACACTTCTTTCAGGACATGTATATGTAAACACTTATGACAAATATGAATGAAATAATCCAAACATAAAAACTCCACGGGGACGAAGAATCTACAGAATCACTGTTTATTAAACTCAGTGTGGTCATGATGTTTTCTTATCTGCATGTTAGAGTCTCAATATATCTTATCTTGATGAAAGTGTCATGATTTGGGGTTGTTTGGTTTTTGGTTTTGGGTTTTTTCCTTATGTTTTTCACTGTTCAAGTTTTGAATCATGTTTCTGTTTATTTTCCTGGTTATGCTTTTGTTTTGTTGTCTTATTCATGGTTTGTCAAGTTTGGTTTTCGGGTGTGGTTATGCTTTTGCGTCATGTTTTTCTAGTTTGTGTACAAGAGTCTCTGTTTTGCTCCAGTCACGTTTTGTTCTGTTAATTAAGTTTATTCAGTTCACCTGCTTCAAGTTAATCTGTCTCCTTGCTCCACCTGGTTTTCACGCCATATATTCACACCTGTTCTGTTAGTCATGGCGGAAACATTTCTCATGCTCATGTCTAGTTCTCTAACCAAGTCTTGTCTTTTTTTGATCATGCCATGCCTGTCTTGCCTGCCAGTTTGTTTTGTTCCTGCCTCCTGCTGAGTGTGAGTTTTTGTAATTAAACCTTTTCTTCACTTACCATCACGCTGCCTGCTCATCTGCATTCTGGGGTCCAATATCAAGTAAACCATGACAGAAAGATTAATTTAATCAGTTCTTAGGTACAATGAACTCAGTTGTAGACTGATGAGAGCTCCGCTTCTGACAGATTTGGAAATAACACAACACGTTTCTAATATTAAGCTCTGGATCACCCTGATATTCACTATATGTAACATTAAGTTAAAAGGTATTGTCTTTGTAACGGCCAGTCCCTCCAGTTATTTTAGTTTCCAACTTTCAAGCCTTAGTCTTTCTAACCTCTAATTCTCCTGGAGTAATATTAAGTTAATAACTTTAATATGTTCTTCAGTCTTGGATTCCCTATCTTAAGATAACTTCTTTCAACTGCAGAGGAAAAATTTGTTTGTTTCTTTGTGATGAAAGCGAATTAACTTTATTCATTACATATTTACAGTTTTGTACAGCTCTGACATCAAAAGAAATGGGGGAACTAACAAAACCCTTTGCAGTGAAAGGGCAAGATGATGAACAATTTCCACTTGTTCACTCCTAAAAATTAAATGTTAAGTTATTCTTCCATGTTTGCAGCTTCCTCATCACATAAAAAACTAATTAAGACAGAAAGAATTTCAGGAGAAGCAGCTTGTGGTAAAAACAGTTCCTGGAGTGTAAAATGTATACATTGCACCAGGGATCCATAAGGAGCTGTTATAATCTAACTATTGAGGCAGGTTTCACAGATGTAGAACCTTCAAAAGGACAAGTCTTTGAGGAGATATAAAACAATCTGTAAAACTGTAAAAATACCATCGGCCACTGGAATGGTTGACAAAACTATGCGATTGGAAAGATTAGTGACACACCCTTCTGCACTGACATTGACACTGACACACAACAGGTGAAAGTTGAATCAAGCATTTTTTGTGCTCTCAGTTAAACAACATAAGGCACAATAAAAAATTAAACGGTCATTACTGTACTGAGATAAAGGGAGAGGGCCATTAGCTGAATGGCATGGATGATTATAAATTTAAAATGTCATAATGGAAACTTTGACCCAAACAGATCATATAAAACAGCTAAATACTTCTATAAAATTGCACAAGCCAAGCCAAAATCTTGTCTGCCTGGTATTTTAAAGTGACTTATGTTAGTTGAAACATGGAAACAGACGGCAATGTGAGCAATGCCTGTTTAAAAACAAATGGGCCGACTTACATAATGTTCTGATGACTTTTCAAAACATTTGATGTATCCTATATGCAGAACCTGCTCCCTTTTTTCATATAGTAAATGTAAAATGTACTGAATTTATATAGCGCCTTTCCAGTCATACAGACCACTCAAAGCGCTTTACACTAGAGCCACATTCACCCAATCACACTCACTAATGCTCACACATTCATACACCTATACACAGATCAGTAGGGGCACATTGACATACAGCAGGAGGAAGCTGGAGTTGAACCCACAACCTTCCGATTGCAAGACAACTACTCTTCCTACTGAGCCACAGTCGTGGATGATGTAGTATTTTTCACTCACCTGTCCTGGCATTCATCGTTGCCGGTGTACTCTGGTTGATACCCTTCATAGCAGAGATGCCAATTCCGTACTCTGTGCCTGGCAGAAGGTCTGATGCACAGAGGCAGAGAGAAAAAGCAATTCAACAAGCAATACATCAATAACTAGCAGATTGTTTCACATTCTCCTCCTCACAGACAGAGCAAACCTAGAAGATATAGTTTTCCATAACAACTCTAAAAGATAAAGAAAGACGATGAGAACATTTGCATTACCATTAGATTGATTTTTGGGAAAAATTGGTTTTGTGTCAACTAAATAATGATTTGAGTTAAAGTTGGATGAGTAAGTTTTATAATCTTGCTGCAGAAATAAAGGAGAGATGAGCAATGCAAAATAAAGAGGTCAGATGACTGATTATTAGAGGGGAAACGTACGGAGAGAGAAAATTAGAGTGCCAAAGAAAAAAAGTGGACACGGTATTGATTCGAGTAGTATAACACAGGGGCCTTTTGTTTCTGTTCTCATGCAGGTGTTGCCCTTTGCAGCACTAAGGCCTTTTAGGAAGAAACAGAAAACATCCCAGCCGACCCATCTTTCTGAAAGCTTTTCAATGTGCCCGCAAGACAACAAACATTTCTGCAGATACAATCAGTAGCCCGTCAACCAAATGTTAGCTCTGGAGATAATCCCATCATGTAAAACACAGTCACTTCACTGCATCTTCAGTACACATTAGATGGACTGTGATAAGACTGACAGCATAAGGAAAAACAGTGAATAAAGCACCAGAACCCTGTATATGTCAGTAATAAATAGTTGATTAAAGTTTTACAACAGAAATTTTAAGAAGTAAAAACACATTTTTCCTCTGCACTTACCTGTAAGATTAGTCTTAGTGGTGGCACCCTTGTTGCATGGCACAATCACCTTATCGTACTGATCTCCAGCTAAAGTGCTGTACACTACCTGATAACCCTCCACCTGCATTTGAACATTTTCAAAAGAACACATTTTAATGTGATATTTGAAAAACATAGCAAAGTAAAGCTTTGTATATCTTTAACCACCAAGCTGAATCTCATGTGAACAACCGAAACCTTAATAACAAGTCATAATGTCATAATGCAGGGATGTCAAACTCCAATCCTCGAGGGCCAGTGTCCTGCAACTTTTAGATGTGTCCCTGGTCCAATGCACCTCAAACAAATGGTTGCATTTCCTCCTCAGTATGCAGTCAAGTTCTCTTGAGTCCTGTGTTGAAGCAGAGGAACATCTAAAAGTTGCAGGCTACCGGCCCTCGAGGACTGGAGTTTGACACCTGTGTCATAATGCAACACTATGGAAACAATGTTAAATTGGGAGTCAGTCAGCAGGTAAGTTGTTTTTTAAAGTCTCATGTTGTGGTGAAGAACAGAGGGGTTTGGTGGGGTGGAGACTTCATAAGAATTGTCACTGAATGGCTTTATTCACCCTTCTAAGTCCTAAACTGGTACAATATTTATCCATGTATTTATTTACTTGTTTGTTTGCTTGCTTGGTTTATTCTTTTGAAATGTGTTATAAGAAAGACCTATTTTATGGATCAATGAGACAAAGAAAAATATCCCTCAGTGACCATTTAAGCCTAGTGAGGAATTTGTTTAAAATAGTCATTGGCATTTATCAAGCTGTCAAAAGAAAGACGAGGTGTAAGTAATAATAAAGCACACAGAAAAAAATAAGATGAAAAGATTTTCTACTCATTTTGAACCCAACGCCCACTGGCAAAGTTAAAAAATTCTTAGTCACAAAAACAGATTAAAAATCTATTCAAAAAAGATTTTCAAAGTGTATTAGGGACATACCATGCACATGCAAACATTTTTAAAGTGTGTTTGGGGTGTATCTATGTGAACTGGAAATTGATTTTAAACCTCCAAAAAGCAATTTTTTACATTTCTAGATTTCAGGTCCACATCGATATACCCCAAACACACTTTTAAAATGTTTACATGTGGATAGTAGGTCCCTCCCATATTGACCATGCCATTATGTATTGCAATACAACTGAACATGGGTGTGGAATTAGGGTTTGGATGCAGATGATTCTACCCAGATAAAAGTTAAAACTGAATATAAATGAGACCTTTTATAACATGCTCTCCTTTTGTTCTGCCTTTATTAAGAACATGCTATCAGAAATTAGTGTAGGTTGTCTTTCTTGGGAAAAAAAGAGGTCTAAAAGGTCTGAAGAGACTAATTGCTGTGATTAATATGGTTAGTAATATCAAGGTTTGAGGAATAGTTCTTCAAAATTACAACTGAATTCACATCTCTTCTGTTAAAGGTCATCACTGATAGGGAGTGACGACCTTTGATCATCAGCAACAGTTTCAGTTCCCTCACAGACTTTCAGTCTAATTCCTGGTTTTGTATGACTTGGGTACATTTTTTTCTGGCATAATTGTTCTTAATTTCCATGCCTACAATTAGGTCATATGAGCTTAGATGTCCCTGTATTTTAAAGGGAACTGTATCAACACTTGCTGTTGTTTTTCCTGAGTGACAGACAGTTTATCTATGGATTGTGTGAAGAGAAGCAATGCTCACTGCTGACATCAACATGTGTTTCACTGAAATCCAATAAGAGTATTTTAACAATGAGCCCTAATCAGAATACAGATAATTTCATAAGCAAAACTGAGGTTACAAAGCTGTTATCCAAATGACTAAACCCTTTTATCTTGAGATGAATCCCACATCCATCAATTTCTTAAAGTGGTTAAAAGCAAATTGAGACAAATGGATTAAATCTGCCTCATGTCTCTTTACCTCAGCCTCAGTGTTATCCCATTCAAGCTCGAGGGTAGTGGAGGTCTTGGACACAAGCCGTAAGTTCTTGGGGGCATCGATCTCTGAGAAGAACGATAAAGCTGACAATGTTGGGGACACAGAGACCAATTCTCAGAGATTGTGAGCAAGCAAATATATCAGCAGTTGAAACCATCACAAACAGATAAAGATCAAGGTAGGTTTACCATATTTAGTGTTATGTAAGGCTGCCACTTCAGCTCATTTTCTTACATTTTGTGATCAATTCATGCAGATTCAATTAGATTTTACAAACCCACATAGATATTTGTACATGTGGTTATGTTACACTGTAAAGTATTTCTGCATTTTTTTCTGTGTAAGGTTTGGCTTTTCTGCACAACCGTTAGCAAAGACAAAATCAAATTATAAAGATATTCAAAGTCACTCTGTCCTATGCAGATAAACAATGTGGCATGCATTAAGCCATTGTACCATTACTCCTCGATTATCAATGGCAGGCACAAGATCACATCACTACATCTGCTTGCTATCAGACCTCACCGGTTGTGAATTCAGTGGAGATAGATCCGCTTTCATTCCCTTTCCTTACTCCGCTTACCGACACCTCATACTGCGAGCCAGGACGCAGAACCTATATAGAAGGAGAAACCAATTGCAGCTGTTTAGGCTGGTAGCATTTTTTTCTCACTATTATTTTATCTTCTGACACAGTTGGCAAAGAAACCCTGAGATTTGATCATTTAATAAGTATCAGATGCAAACACAAAGACTTACCATGAAACAAAGATAAAGAGTTACCCTTTGAGAACATTTTGCTTCTTTCAATAAATACCAGCTAAGCCCTGAGAGTATGATCAAATCGGTAATGATTTCTACAAAGACACACATACGCACCTGCAATGAGTACTGGGTAAGGGTGGGCTGGAGCCGAAAGGTAGTCCGTGGGCCCTCTCCCCCCACTAGGCCATAACGCAACACAATCTGATCAATCTTTGCTTTTGGTGGTGTCCACTCCACAAAAGCTACAGAGTCTGACACATCACGTACAATCAGCTGAGTCGGACCATCAATCACTGCAAGACAGCAACCAAAAAAACAGGCATCCTGTTGTTAAGCTGGGCAATGATTGTTTGCTGACTGTGTCAACCCTACTGTGTGCTGCAGCTCAATTTTCTTATTTTTCAACATACAAGGTAATATATAAATTAAAGCCATTGCTTTGGACAAAGCATTTCCTTTTATGATTGGGAGGGATGCTAATTTCAGTCACAAGTGGTGCCATGGATGGTTGCCTCGGTACTTTGCTCGCTCGTATTTTGTGTATTTCTGTGTTTTTTGTTGTATCCTGCTTCTGTACTGCAGCCACTTTTAATAGAGAGCAACTGCTAAGCATCAGTGAGTCCTCTCTGGGCACTTTCTCCCCGGTCTTCATCAAACCAGCAAGTTTTTTGGATCCTGATTGGAAACATGACAGCTCTCTGTACAATCTACCAAAGAACCAGGAAGGCTTGTCAAACCTCCTTAGTTGGTACTGTGGGCTACTGTCCCATCCATCCACCTGGTGACCGTCAGCTCCCTGGTGAACCAAAAGGATGAACTGCTCCATCTCTGCACAAAGAACTCCGATGTTAGCCGATGTGCAGCACTGTGTTTCACCAAAACCTGGCTTGGTGAACATATCTCAGACAGCGAGCTTCTGTGCTCTCGGGGAAAAACAGTGGAGGTGGGATTTGCTTTTATATAAATAAAGGATGTCACACTGCTACAGAAGACATGTACTCCTCATCTAGAGTCATTTTAACGAATTGAAATCCCTTTTATTCACAGTGGGAGTTCTCATTCTGTGTTTACATCCCTCCATCCTGCACTTTAAAAGTATAAGTAGAGCTCTCTGACCTGATAAGTTTCTGAAGCTGTGTGAGGTTGCCCTCCTTCTATGAATGCTCCACCATCATCCCGGACCCCAAGAAACACACCATCAAATAATTAAGTGTTGCTCTGATGTCATAAAATCCTTTGAGCAATTGCTGTTGAACCACCTGAAGGACATTACAGGCCCCCTGCTTGACCCCTTGCAGTTTGCTTACTGGGTAAACAGGTCAGCAGACTACGCAATCAGCTTGGGTCCACTCTTCATCCTGCATGACCTCAACCACCTAGAGAGATACACCAGGATCCTGTTTGAAGATTTCAGCAGGGTCTTCAACACCATCAACCCAGAGATCCTCCATCAGAAGCTCGCCCAGCTCACAGTGTCGACCTCTACCTGTCAGGGGCGCACCAGCTTCCTGACAGATCGGCAGCAGCAGGAGAGGCTGGGATGCATCTTCTCCCATTCAATAGCCTTCAGCACCAGTACCCCACAGGGGTGTGTTATCTCCCCACTCCTTTTCTCCCTGTACACAAATGACTGGACCTCAGTAGGGCCGTCTAGGAAACTCCTAAAGTTTGCAGATGACACCACTGTTATTGGTGTGATGAATGACATACAGATACAGACGACTGGTCCAGTGGTGTGCTCATAACCACCTGCAGCTAGACCTGCTAAAGACAGTGGACATGATGGTTGAGAGCACCCCCTACACTGCCTCCCCTCACCATCCTCAACAACACTGTGTCTATTGTGGATCGCTTCCGGTTCGTAGGAACCACCCTTGCTTTGGACCTGCTGTGGCTGTACTTCCCAACTACTTCCCAACTACTATTAGCACAGCAAGCTAAAAGCAGTCTATTTCTTTGGACGTTATGTAGTCAAGGAGTAAATAGACATGTTTAATAATAGAGGCTGTTTATTGCAGTGTTTGTAAAAGAGTTACAAACTGTTAGAAATGCAAGCAAATATTACTGCATTTACTGCTGTTTAAAATGGGACATATCATGCAAAATCCACTTTTCAGCCCTTAAATACATGTTGTGGTGTACCTGTCTGTATGAGTGCAGAACAGTTAAATTTAGTCTCCCCAGGTGTTGCGGAGATATCTTTATATTCTGTTAGGGTCATATATTCCAGTCCGTTCAGTTTTCTCTATCCTCTGTTACGTTTTTTGAACTGTAACGCACAATGGCCGGGAGGTGCAAACCAACATTACAAAATCTGAAACACTTTTACAAAGCTTCAGACAAATTACCATTTCAGAAAACAATTTAACAAGATGTGAAACACTTTTACAAATGACAAACTCTAACGGAAAGGGAATGTACCAACTGCTAGGCTGTACCGGAAGTTATAACGGGAGCGCCCATGGTGACCCAAGGTGGACAGCAATCAAGTGGCATTTGCCCCATTTTCAGAACTACTCCTTCAGTTGTTTAGATACTGGAGTGCAATAGGTGTGACCATTGCATATAGTCATCCTTAAAGCATATTTCAAGTGCTAAGAGATCACAAATGATTGGACAATAAAACATGATATCATGAATATATTCAGCAATTTTATAAAAGATAGATGGATTAATTTTGAAATTCCGCATCGGATCTTGATGAAATTTGATGAGTGGAATCTGGAAGTGTTCTCTTGTCATTCTGAAGTGAGAGTTATCACTGGGAACAACCTCTTTTCATGCAATAAACACAGTAATTTAGGGAAAATAAACATAACATGACTTATTTTTAAGGCTTTTAATTTTGAAATTCCACATCAGATGTTGGTGACATTTAATGAGTGACATCTGGAAGTGTCCTTCTGTCAGACTGAAGTGCAAGTAATCACAGTAATGTCTAAAATGTTTTATTTTCAAGGGATTCAATTTTTAAATTCCACATCAGATGTGGGTGAAATTTGACAAGTGACACTTGGAGGTTCTGTCAACGAAAAGTGAGACTGGTCACTGGAAACAATTTAGTTTTAATAAGCGTGGAAGCTTAGGGAATATAAATGGAAATTCACAAATAATGAACACACAAATAACCACACAAAACAGTGACAAAAAGCATCTTAGAGGCTTTTACAACTGGTCTGGCACACTGTGGCAACCTGTGGCATCCTCGTGGCCAGGGACTCCACAGAACTCCCGCGTGTTTTTGAATAATTAATTTTATTTTCTGTTAGTAACATAACAGTAACCATTCATGATAAACCAGCTGTTTGTGGAATGTCTCTTCATCATCCTTTCATGTTATATATATACCTAATGCTATTTAAGACATAGTTTCCATCTCAAGTTAATACAGTCAGCCTATATTATGAGTCTAACACTGTTTATTAAATAATAACCAAAAATGACATCATCATTTAAAGTAATTACTGAATAACAGTCGATAGCTAATAACTATAATGACAACCTATTTGCCAATAGGCAGCATTGGCTTCGACAAAAACAGCGACAGGTGCCTTGGCAGCATCTTAGGCCCCCTTCACACTGCAGGCAAATGTGGCCCAAATCAGATATTTTGGGGGTCCAGTGACCAGATCAGACTTTTCACAACAAGTGTGAACGCTCATATCTGGGCCCATGTCTGACTTTTTCAAGTCACATTTGAATCACATTCATATGTGGTCCTGAATCCAACTTGTATCTGATCTTTTGGAATGTGACTCCAGTGGGAACGACCAAGGCGCATGAGATATGACTTTGAAGTCACTTTCCCTTACATATGTCAGAATTTTAGCGCTGCCCAGCAGAAAACGGTGGCAGTTAGCAAAACAGACTGAGGGCTGGAATATTTCTGCACAGTGGAGAGACAGCGAGATGCTAGAGCTCAGAGATAAAACTTTATTCAATCCTAATTGAAAGGCTCATAGGAACCGTCTGGATGTGGGATGTGGTTTGTATTGTAAAATTAATATACAACCATTCAAACAGAGGACTTTGCTATCGAAAATGTTATTGAGGTTACCAAGCATGTGATGATCTGCCCCCGCTGCGATCTGATACACTGGATAGCATCAAGTCTTCTGCCTGTGGAGTTAAGCGGAGAGGCACTGACATATATGATTAAAAGTTGCTTTTGACATGCTAAAGTTCTGACTCTGTCTCTGTAAAGTTGCTAGCATCCCTGCCCCACCATTGCTGACTGTCTCCGCATCCAAACAGTTTGCTGTGCTAAATTGGCAGTCAGATCTCCGTAAAACAGAGAGTTTCATTGTCCTTTTATTCACGTGTTTCCCACACAGCCGCCACTGACAATAAATGGCTTCTGTTGTGCACTTAAACCATAACGCCTATTTGTCCATGTTTATTGTTGTGCTGCGCATGACGACGCTCGTATTGTTCTAACGTGCAGGTCAGTTCGGAGCCACAACATTTTCAAAGTAATGTGAATGACCACACAAAAACCAAAACCGAGTTAATCTACTCATATGTGTGCCACAAGACGGGCAAAACACCACTGTTCATCTTGGGTCACCATGAGCGCTTCCGTTATCCCTTCCGGGTCAATATCGGAGTTGGTCCATTCCCTTTCCGTAAGATTTTGTCATTTGTAAAAGGGTTTCCAGTTTTGTCAAAGTATTTATGTTAATTTGTTTTCTCAAATGTTTTTTTTTCAAATATTAATTTGTTTTGGGACTTGTAAAAGTGTTTCACTTCTTGTTAAATTGTTTTCTGAAATGTAAATTTGTCTCCAAATTTGTAAAAGTGTTTAAGATTTTGTAATGTTAGTTTGCACCTCTTAGCCAGCGTAGTCACGTCACAATATTTGCTGTGGAACAGCTAAATAAGGTCATAGACTTCCAGCTACCAGCTTCGCTTATTTGCCATTTTTCTTTCTTGCTGCGATTTTGTAGTCCAAGTTCAAGTATGCTTATGCTGCAAGAGGATAAGTTCGGTTCGGTTGTTGGGAGCATTAACCCACACAATTCATTACACTGTTCACCGGCATCAGAACCTCTTCGAAGTGCCTGGTTAAATTTTATTTTTCATGGAAATTCCTATTTCTCCATTTCAAGGACCGTTTTTGCCTTTAACCCCAACGGACCAAAGTGGAGCGCTCTTTAAGTTGGAGGTGGGCGGAGAGTGAAGTGCCTCAGAAACATTTAAAGAGACCGTAACTAAAACAAGTTGCACTCAGACACACCTCAGAACAGGAGTAAGAGAGGGGCCTGTGGACCTGCAATAACAAGAAATTCAGACCGAAGCATTGTATTTCCACTTTTTGTAGACCACAACTGAATGATTTAAGTCAGAAAAGGAAGGATTTAAAAGCATGATTTTTTTCCCCTTTGAATGTACATACCACATTAAAGTAAGAGAAGATGCAAAATAAGCCCCCACCCTACAACATTTCAAATGTGCCATTGTATTGTTTCTCTGTTTTGGTCTTATCATGGAAAAATTCAAAAATTCAACATCAGTTAAATTACTTTCAGTTTGTTGATATTTTAAAGCCTCAGTATTTACCTAGGTGGTACTTGTTACAAAAGTTTGAAATAAGGTTGTGTAATGTTTATCTGCATGCCTTTGCATGTGATAGAGTAGATAAACAACATGAAAACATGAAACAAAATTTGCTTACATTTCACAATTATTTATTCAAATAGTGTGGATAGATTGGTTAGTACCCTTAAAGGGGCTATTGATCCTTGTATTATAGACATGTTCCAAACTAAGTGTTTAACATTAGTATCACAGGCGCCTTCGTGCTTTTTACTATTCATTCAGTCTATTTAATAGAAGCTACAATGGAACTGGGGAGTTTAGTATCGTTATGTGCATCATTCTGAACATAAACCAGAGAAAACAAAGGTGAGAGCTGTTTGAGCTCAGAAAGAAAACCATATATGTCCATGTTACCATGGACCTCCAAGCAAGAGGAAATGCAACCCCAGGTTAAACACGTGCAAATGGTGGAAGAAGGAAGCTGACTACAATTTGCCAAATTACATGGCAACAAGCCCCAAAGACTATGAAAGAATATCATTTAATCTGCTGTTAAACAAAACTAAATCTTTTTGACTTTTTACATTAGCTCTACTATGTTTACAGAAGGAAAAATAAAGCTTCAACAGTGAAAAACATCATACCTACTGTGAAACATGGAAGGGACTACGTTTTTTTATGGGGCTGGTTTGCTTCGTCTGGTGTAGGGAACCATGAATCTGTGCAAGGCACATTTAAGTGTCACAACTACTGAGGCATCCCAGAGTAAAACATAATGCCCAGTATCAGAGCGTTCAGCCTCAGTTGCAGGTCATGGGTTCAAGAACGGCTAAGACAAAAACATCTGAGTATTCCTAAAATGCCCTTCATGAGCCCAAGTCCTAATCTTACAGATCTACAGAAAGATGTGAAAACTGCCACCCTTCAAACTGGAGACAGCTTGAGCAGTTTGTACAGAAAGATTGAACTACCTGCTGGCAAAGGAAGAAGCCTCATTGTAAAGTCCTGAAACCCCTTGTTGGCACTAATTACTGCAAAAGGTGCTGCTGCAAAATATGAAACTAAG
Source organism: Girardinichthys multiradiatus (assembly GCF_021462225.1). Taxonomy (NCBI): domain Eukaryota; kingdom Metazoa; phylum Chordata; class Actinopteri; order Cyprinodontiformes; family Goodeidae; genus Girardinichthys; species Girardinichthys multiradiatus. The sequence continues at coordinate 23,076,034 of NC_061799.1, forward strand.
GATACCATCTTATTTGTCTATGTCATTTTGATTTGTTTAATTCAATAAAAAAGTCAACTTACTCAATCATCATAAGTAAAGTCTGATTCATCTTAATATAAATTGAACAATAATGCCACACAATTGTCACAAATCTCTTTACAATATCAAGGTATTTTAGAAGTTAGTAGAATTAGTTATGTTTTTTTTTATTTTCTGTTAAATGGTCTTAACAAATTGATCAGTCTGAATAAGTTTCACTCTATTTTTGGTGTGTTTTGACTGATTTGAATTCCCCATAGGAACAAATAAAAACCCAAATGATCATGTTAGCACTTGCTGCCTCAGGCTTTGGCAGAGTTCGATGTGGATTTATTATCATTGAAAGCTGGTCTGACAGCTACCCATGTTAAACCTATCAGAGCTGACACACACTCAGACAACAAACTTTATCTGTGAAAGATGTAAAACATGAACTGGAATACAAGTCTGGAAAATAATATTTACAAGGTGTAAAAAGTTGAATGCATAGCAGATGTGATAAAGGAAAATTTTCTGACAGATAAGATATTCACTGATCACTTCTCAAAGTGTCTTTGTTACAAATTAGAAGATTTCAGTCAATGTCATGGCAAATTAGATCATTTAAGTTGATAATTAACACTTTGTAGCGATGTCTTGTTAATTTGAACAAAGCTATGGTTTGACATCTGCTGCTTTTCACAGATAACAGAAGTAGCAAAGGAACTCAAATTAATGCTTTTCTTGATTGATTTAACTGCCGTTAAATGAGGCTGAATGTTAAATTAAAAGGGGATAAATGCAAGGTTTATGCCATTTAATTGCACAAGGAAGATGAAAAACATAAAACAAGGAATCCTGTAACAACAATTTTAATAGATTCGGGTAACACGTCTTTCTTAAGTGATGAGAGTCCATTTGTACTATGCTGATATATAATACTGTGCCTTAAAAAAAGAATTTGTGCTTCTTGAACTAAAAGGTCTGGACTCTGGGCAATCTGAAAAAATGTGAATATGCTTTGATCTAAACTACAATTTGTTGCGGTTCATAGTTTTGGCAAACTGAAAATGAGACTACTTATGAAGTTCTTTCTTTATGAACTATTGGTTGGCTTTGGTTCCTTCATGATTATGCGCTACACATACATTTTAATGAAATACATAGAAGTTTGTGGTTATAACATGACACACTGGCAAAGTGGGATGAATGTTTCTGCAAAGTACTGCATGTCCAGTTACATTTATGTCAAAAACCAATGCTGCAGAAACTAGGCCACTGTCATTAATTTGATTATTCTTCATCTTCTCAGTTTTGCATTAAATTCGAGTAATTTTTTTATGTCAATATTAATTAATTGAACTCTGATTATTGAAAAATAATCAAGTTTGATTTCTCATTACTGCTTTTTTACCACAATAATTCATTCCACAAGCATACAGGTTTCAAAGTGGAGCAGCACTCTATACTTTGACATCATAATTACTCACTATTGCTTGGTATAGGTTTGTCTCTTCCCAGACATATCTCACAGTGGTCTTATTCTTACAGCCTCTGAGCTTTTGAGATCTAAATAAGTCTCAATCTCAAGCATGACATATTGCAGCTCTACCCTGATCCTTGATGTATTAGAAATTGGCCCCTTGGGTCTCGTCCTAAAAAACAACCTGAGAAAGGCACTTGCTGGGAACCAGCTCCCACATCAGCTCTGCTCTCCCTCTGGGTTTTCTTCCCGGCTCCTTGCGGTGTTCCCTCCATCTCCAAGGAGGGATAAATCTTTGTTATGAATAATTTAGCAACTTCAAATCTGTCTTTTCCTCTTCTTTATCCAATAAGGTGTCATGTAGTGAGCTGCCGTGAAAAATTAATGAGCGGATGACATGAATTATTAATCGATACCTAATTACAACCCCCAAAAAACCGATGAAGACTTGACAGGTAATTGATGGTGTTTTGACTGCAGACGTCGGCGTCTGAATTGTTATGGATGAGATTTGAATTGGATCTGTTACACCTAAGTAGTGTCCTCTAGGTGAGGAGTGGGGCCCATACATCAGCTATGTTTGCACTGGAGACTAAAATACACCAAACAAGGCAAGGCAACTCTATTTATATAGCATATTTCGGCCAACATAAGAGTATATACAAATACAAAGAGATAGCACAGAAAAACAGAAGATAAAAGCAGTTATAAAAAAAAAAAATGTTTCAAAGATACTCAGATTGGGAACTGTTCTGCACTGTATAGGAAGCTTATTTCAGATTTCTGGCACATAAAACTGAGGGCTGCTTCAGTTTTTATGCCCCGTGTTTTGTTCTGAGTCTTGGAATGGTAAGTAGGTTTGATTCCGATAATCTTAAAGGTCTTGATGCTTTGTAGCATTGAGGATTATCAGAGAGGTAATGAGGGCTCTGACAAGTGAGTGTTTTTTAAACCCTTAATGAGAGTTTAAACTCGATTCTCTGAGCAATAGATAACTAGTATAAAGCCCTAAGAACTGCACTGATATGCTGGTCTCTTCTTGTTTTGTTTTTTTTGTAAGAACTCTAGCTGCAATGGTCAGGTCTGCAAAAAACAAATGCATGAAATTATTTTTTCTGAGTCCTGTTGGGACATCAGTTGTCTAATTCTGGCAATGCTTTTTAGGTTATAGTATGTTGTCTTTATCATAAATTGTATATGGTTGTCAAGATTTAGATTAAGGTCCATGATCACCCTAAGAGTTTTAACCTTGCCAGGGGTTTTCGGGCCAACAGACTAAAGATGGGTATTGTTTTTTAATCTAGGCGATTTTGGTCCAGGAACTGAAACTTCAGTTTTATCTTTATTTAACTGAAGAAAATATTGACACATCTGTTAATTTGTTCAGTGCATTCAATAAGTGACTGAACTTGACTATAGTCTCCTAGAAAAAGACTAATATACAGTTGCGTGTCATCAGCGTAGTTGTGGAACTCTATCTTGTTTTTACGTAAACAAGGTACCACTACTTTCATATGTTTGTATAGGTAATATGCATGTCTTTGAGTTGTCTCTGTTTTTTGTTTAACATTTTTTGAAATTTTGAACAGCAACTCCCAAAATGGCTATTTTATAATATTCTATTGCCTATTCTCAGTTTTGTGAATATCTTAGGCTTTAAAATGTTTATCTGACAAAAAAAAAGAATTCATAAATTTTTTTTCTTTTATATCGTAAGTCGGTTTTTGCTTAGGTATATGCCTATTTTACGGATGTACAGTCATATTCAATAAATTAGAATTGAAAAGTTAATTTATTTTAGTAACTCAATTCACTAAGTGAGACATTATATTGATAAATTATACACAGACTAAGGTTTAAAGGAGAGGAGCTTGACCATCCAGGAGGGGCTCAGAGTATCAGAGTATAGCCACAGCTCCTCTACATCGAGGCGAGTCAGCCAAGGTGGCTCGGACATCTGTCTCAAATGTCCCCTGGATGCCTCCCTCCACTCCAGGCACATCTCACCTGGAAAGAGCCCCTGGGAAAACCTAGGATATGCTGGAGAGACTATACAGGTCCTTCTCAAAATATTAGCATATTGTGATAAAGTTCATTATTTTCCATAATGTCATGATGAAAATTTAACATTCATATATTTTAGATTCATTGCACACTAACTGAAATATTTCAGGTCTTTTATTGTCTTAATACGGATGATTTTGGCATACAGCTCATGAAAATCCTATCTCATAAAATTAGCATATTTCATCCGACCAATAAAAGAAAAGTGTTTTTAATACAAAAAACGTCAACCTTCAAATAATCATGTACAGTTATGCACTCAATACTTAGTCGGGAATCCTTTTGCAGAAATGACTGCTTCAATGCGGCGTGGCATGGAGGCAATCAGCCTGTGGCACTGCTGAGGTCTTATGGAGGCCCAGGATGCTTTGATAGCGGCCTTTAGCTCATCCAGAGTGTTGGGTCTTGAGTCTCTCAACGTTCTCTTCACAATATCCCACAGATTCTCTATGGGGTTCAGGTCAGGAGAGTTGGCAGGCCAATTGAGCACAGTGGTACCATGGTGAGTAAACGATTTACCAGTGGTTTTGGCACTGTGAGCAGGTGCCAGGTCGTGCTGAAAAATGAAATCTTCATCTCCATAAAGCTTTTCAGCAGATGGAAGCATGAAGTGCTCCAAAATCTCCTGATAGCTAGCTGCATTGACCCTGCTCTTGATAAAACACAGTGGACCAACACCAGCAGCTGACACGGTACACCAGACCATCACTGACTGTGGGTACTTGACACTGGACTTCTGGCATTTTGGCATTTCCTTCTCCCCAGTCTTCCTCCAGACTCTGGCATCTTGATTTCCAAATGACATGCAGAATTTGCTTTCATCCGAAAAAAGTACTTTGGACCACTGAGCAACAGTCCAGTGCTGCTTCTCTGTAGCCCAGGTCAGGCGCTTCTGCCGCTGTTTCTGGTTCAAAAGTGGCTTGACCTGGGGAATGCGGCACCTGTAGCCCATTTCCTGCACACGCTTGTGCACGGTGGCTCTGGATGTTTCTACTCCAGACTCAGTCCACTGCTTCCGCAGGTCCCCCAAGGTCTGGAATCGGCCCTTCTCCACAATCTTCCTCAGGGTCCGGTCACCTCTTCTCATTGTGCAGCGTTTTCTGCCACACTTTTTCCTTCCCACAGACTTCTCACTGAGGTGCCTTGATACAGCACTCTGGGAACAGCCTATTCGTTCAGAAATTTCTTTCTGTGTCTTACCCTCTTGCTTGAGGGTGTCAATAGTGGCCTTCTGGACAGCAGTCAGGTCGGCAGTCTTACCCATGATTGGGGTTTTGAGTGATGAACCAGGCTGGGAGTTTTAAAGGCCTCAGGAATCTTTTGCAGGTGTTTAGAGTTAACTCGTTGATTCAGATGATTAGGTTCATAGCTCGTTTAGAAACCCTTTTAATGATATGCTAATTTTGTGAGATAGGAATTTTGGGTTTTCATGAGCTGTTTGCCAAAATCATCCGTATTAAGACAATAAAAGACCTGAAACATTTCAGTTAGTGTGCAATGAATCTAAAATATATGAATGTTAAATTTTCATCATGACATTATGGAAAATAATGAACTTTATCACAATATGCTAATATTTTGAGAAGGACCTGTATTTCTCGGCTGTCTTGTGAATGCCTTTGGTTCCACCCAGAGGAGCTGGAGGAGGTGTCTGGGGAGAGGGAAGACTGGATGTCTCTGCCGACACTGCTGCCCTCACGACCATGCCCGGATAAGCGCAAGACGATGAGAACAAGTATCCTATGAGGACTGTGTTTTGCAAAAGTTTAGTTAGGTGAGACCGTGTCAGACTATTTAAAGATTTAAAAAACAAAAGTAAAATCTTTAAAGTGATTCTAAAAGAAACCGGCAGCCAGTGTAGAGACGATAAAATAGATGTCATGTGCATACGTCGACTTTTCCCAGTTAGCAAGCGGCAGCATTTTGAACACTTGACAGTGGAGACAACGGAGAAGGGTCTGGCCATTGCTATTGAGTTTTATTAACTTTCCTATACAGTACCTCTTCGAAAATCTTCTCGTTTCTCCTGGCCCCGTTTCTAATCAGTGAACAACAGTACTCATACCTGCTCATGAGCAGGTACAGTAAACTAGGTACCAGTATGGAAAAACCACTAATGGAAATGCTCACAAAGCGAGCATAGTAGAGTGGAGATAGCCTAAATAGAGACAGTGGCAAAGGGGCAATACTTACAGGTTGTGAAGGTAGCAGTGACTGGCTGGCTTCGACCCTGATCTCTGAGTGCCACCAGGTTGACTGTATACTCCTCCCCAGGCCTCAGACCAGTCTGAACAAATGAGGTAATGGTGCTGGGAAGCTGGGCTGTCATTCCGCCATCATTGTCCTTTAAAATAACATAGAGAGAAGTGATGAAATATGATAATGATATTCTAACAGTGGCACTATGTAAGATTAAGAGATCCACACAAAAATATTTTTTTTGTGTGTAGACTTCTACTCCACACAAAAGAACAATTTACAAAAAGGACACATTTCTTATGCTGTAAATGTCCAGAAAACTAAGCTACAGTCTAAATTGTTTTCTACGTCTAAACTTTTTAGCACATTAACTTTCCAAACCATTTCACCTTGCAAAAATGTGTATGCAATTTTCAGGCCAAGTTCTGCAGAGGCAGCAGTCCAAAGGCCTGTCACTAATCAGTACAGAGGTGCCACCAACACCCAGCTGTTCTCAAAGAGTCAATATTGCAAATGCACTTCCTGCTGACAGATGTTTTACTGCTGGTCTGAGAACCCCAACAAGCTGCACTTTGGTGGTTGTTATCAAAGCAGAACATACAGCATCTTGTGAATGTCTTTAAAAACATTTCTAATGTAAATTTGAAATGTAATTTAGATAATGGGTTGGTCAGTAACAAATAACCAGAAATTGGAATAACTACAGGTCCTTCTCAAAATAACCCAAAATTCCTATCTCACAAAATTAGCATATCATTAAAAGGGTTTCTAAACGAGCTATGAACCTAATCATCTGAATCAACGAGTTAACTCTAAACACCTGCAAAAGATTCCTGAGGCCTTTAAAACTCCCAGCCTGGTTCATCACTCAAAACCCCAATCGTGGGTAAGACTGCCGTCCTGACTGCTGTCCAGAAGGCCACTATTGACACCCTCAAGCAAGAGGGTAAGACACAGAAAGAAATTTCTGAACGAATAGGCTGTTCCCAGAGTGCTGTATCAAGGCACCTCAGTGGGAAGTCTGTGGGAAGGAAAAAGTGTGGCAGAAAACGCTGCACAACGAGAAGAGGTGACCGGACCCTGAGGAAGATTGTGGAGAAGGGCCGATTCCAGACATTGGGGGACCTGCGGAAGCAGTGGACTGAGTCTGGAGTAGAAACATCCAGAGCCACTGTGCACAGGCGTGTGCAGGAAATGGGCTACAGGTGCCACATTCCCCAGGTCAAGCCACTTTTGAACCAGAAACAGCGGCAGAAGCGCCTGACCTGGGCTACAGAGAAGCAGCACTGGACTGTTGCTCAGTGGTCCAAAGTGCTTTTTTCAGATGAAAGCAAATTCTGCATGTCATTTGGAAATCAAGTTGCCAGAGTCTGGAGGAAGACTGGGGAGAAGGAAATGCCAAAATGCCAGAAGTCCAGTGTCAAGTACCCACAGTCAGTGATGGTCTGGTGTACCGTGTCAGCTGCTGGTGTTTGTCCACTGTGTTTTATCAAGGGCAGGGTCATTGCAGCTAGCTATCAGGAGATTTTGGAGCACTTCATGCTTCCATCTGCTGAAAAGCTTTATGGAGATGAAGATTTCATTTTTCAGCACGACCTGGCACCTGCTCACAGTGCCAAAACCACTGGTAAAGGGTTTACTGACCATGGTATCACTGTGCTCAATTGGCCTGCCAACTCTCCTGACCGGAACCCCATAGAGAATCTGTGGGATATTGTGAAGAGAACGTTGAGAGACTCAAGACCCAACACTCTGGATGAGCTAAAGGCCACTATCGAATCATCCTGGGCCTCCATAAGACCTCAGCAGTGCCACAAGCTGATTGCCTCCATGCCACGCCGCATTGAAGCAGTCATTTCTGCCAAAGGATTCCTGACCAAGTATTGAGTGCATAACTACATGATTATTTGAAGGTTGACGTTTTTTGTATTAAAAACACTTTTCTTTTATTGGTCGGATGAAATATGCTAATTTTGTGAGATAGGAATTTTGGGTTTTCATGAGCTGTATGCCAAAATCATCCGTATTAAGACAATAAAATACCTGAAATATTTCAGTTAGTGTGCAATGAATCTAAAATATATGAATGTTAAATTTTCATCATGACATTATGGAAAATAATGAACTTTATCACAATATGCTAATATTTTGAGAAGGACCTGTATGTTTTATTCACTCTGAGTAATAATGAAATAAAAACAGAATCATTGCCCATATTAGTGAGTTAAGGAGTAGAGAATTGTTTTTTTTTTTTGGATTTTATTGTTCATTTTTGTTTGTTTACTAAGAAACCTATAAAGAAAATCTCACCCCTAAAAAAAATCAATGTAAAGGTTTTACTCCAGATCTCGTAACAGACAAATCTTAGAGGTTTAATCTTTATGCAGAATAAATAAAGATCAAGCTGTAGAAAGACAGAAACATTGTCAGAAACAAACTATGAACAAGATTTTTTTATCCACTACACAAAATAATCGAGCATTTCCACAGGGAGGATAACAGCCCAAAACCTAAACCTAACGACAAACAACCAAAGCTTTTTATTTTGTTCTGTCTATTAACATTTCCTCAGGAAAACATCTTTGTCCTCATATGTACCTCTTAACATCAGCCTAAAGGTGCGAAACCAGGCTCTCATTTTCCGGGAACACTTGCTATGAACTGTTAAAGTGATCTTACCACAGTTTGATGTTCATGGCAGGCCTGTGTAAGCTTATTTCTCTATCCTTCTGGTTTTCAGATGTCATGTTATGCTCAGTTATGTGCAAAGTGGCTCTGTCTCCCAATGACAATATTAATATCTATGTATTGAGCAAATGTTGGAGTCTGTCGTTGTTTGAAATTGCAACAAAAGGGTGTGTGGTGGGGGCACTGAGGTAAAGCTTGCGACCCATGAGGGAGAGGCTACATTCCTTGCAGTTAGTATGCAATCTGACTGAATGTTTCATTTTAGAAGATTCACAAAAATTGAATGTACCTAATTGTGAGTCACTTGCAATTTTTCATGTTAATTGTGTTCATAATGGCGGAATGTAAACTTCAAACTGGAATCGCTTATGCTTCTATATGGAGAAATGCAAAAAAAAGACTCTAACAGCTAAGATCAAACCATTCTTAAATCCTGCTCAGACAGGATAATACTTTTCATTCGGAAGCAGAAATATTGCATTAACAAAAATCAGTTAACAGTATGTCACTCCGGGTAGCAAGAATATCATGAAACCTATCAGCGGAGCCGTAGCATGGATAAAAGAAAAACCCAGTGACTTTCACTTAGATTGTGAGGCAGAGCCATTGCTATGGTGGTGCACTAATGTTCTGAGTGCTCCTCATGTTTTAAATGTCACTTGGTATTGCTGTGAGCCAAATAATGGAGAAACCATCCACCCCCACTGTCTTCCTCCATCAAAAGGCTTCTGAAAGACTGAGGTTGAAGGTGAACCTTTTGTGCATGTACACATACAAAATAATGTTTACATTCACAGAGATGAAATGAGTAATCTTAACAGATTTATAAGTATCTATATGTTTCATTCAATGAAACATGTGAAGAAATATACATTATGAATATGCACTTTTTAATTTGCATCCAGACATTTGAGCTTTATTTTTTAATTGAAGATGATCCAGTGTCAACAGATGCTTTAGAAAGAATTATATTTAACTGTGCAATTTATTTTTTAAGAGCCCACTACACAATTAACAAAACCATGAAAAACTAAAAGCATAATATACTTTTCCAAAAGAAAAGTTATAAAACTGATATTCTTAATGTTGAAATGTTTTTTATACGTTGTACATGACCCTAATACTGTACCCTAACTTCAAGTTCCAGAATGACTCTGTGGTGCCATCAGTCATCTTCTTAGGTGTAGTATTTTGGAGCAGCAGCTTATATACAGCTGAGAGGAAGCAGTTAGATAAGCTCATCAGTAAGGCCAACACTGTTCTAGAAGCTCCTTCAGTGCAAACTGCTGCATCCTAGGTGCCTAAAGGAGTATTATTGCCGATCCTTCCTCCCAGCAGCTGTTAGACTTTTAACATCACTGCTCTGAACAGACTCATCCCTGTTGGTATTTGAACACTGTTTCCATTTCTTATAAATAGTGTGTTTTTTATGCGAAAATATACATTACATGTTGTACATTTCTTTACTATCCTATTGAGTTTTGCATTTCTTTACACCGAGTATGCTATTTTGAATAATTGCACAGAATTTTTTTCTCATGCTGTAAATTTGCCCACACTGTACAGTTATTCTTACTTTCCGTTTTTAGATTTTTACCATTGTGTGAATCTGCATGCTTCGACTTGCCTGTCACTTTGCTGCTGGTACACCTGAATTTCCCCACTGAGGTATAACGTTTTTTTCTATTCTATTTTATTCTATGTACTGTTCACATATGCTGCAAAAACAGCAACAGAATATTTTTTTGTTTCCCTTGCATGCACTTCATTGTTGGTTTTTCTTAACAATTGGGGGCTCAATGCTGCCTCTTCTACCTCTTTCTCTTTCTCTCTCTCTTTCTGTTTTTCCTCTTTTGAGAATTTTGTGTTGCACAGGTTACAACATTAATGCCAACTTTCATAACGAGATTGTCAAAATTCACAATCCCCGCTGTTGGATTAAATCCACAGGGGGTGGGACTGCCAACCTTTAATATGATTTCCCCTGTGGCGGTAGAGAGAGAGAGAGAGAGACAGTGAGTTAAAATTTAGTGGAAGAGATGCACAGGAAAATGAAAAGGATGCAAGGTAGTTATAGGCAAAAGAGTTACAAATATCGGCCAAGAAGTGGTGCACGGAAGCTATAATCAAGAGATCTGGAAAACTGGGAGGGGATGGATACCAATGAGGTACTGGGTAGTGGAAAAAGAAAAAGGAGGACAATGGCTACAGCCAGTGAAATAAAACTCATTTTCTTGTATACTGTAAAATAAACACAAAAAATAACATCTCAGTATCAGATTTAGGGCTTAGTGCCAGACCACAACAGAGGATATCTTTCTTGAGAACACCTTAAAGGAAAAAACCAATTACTGTGAGAGGGGAGATTAGAATTTGAAGTCTAACGAAAGGTTACAGCACTTCTTGCTTTTTAGCTCGAAACCTGACCTTGATATGATTTCACAAAGAAAAAGGGAAAAGGAATTTAATGGTCATCCATCTAACAGCCAATGAGCTTAGCACAATCCAGGCATTTAATTTCATTCAAGCTTCATACTGTGCAAGCCTCCAAGAAAACCTAAAGCTATATATCTTTCTTCCCCACTTAATTATTGGCATGGGGAAGATAAACACTGCATTGGTCTAATATTATCGTGAATTTGGACCTGATTAGTTGTAGATTATTCATCATGACTCATGAACAATGGCCAGGACACTCTTGCAATTGAGATTTTGATTCTCAAAGGTCTTTTTAGATTAAATAAAATATAAATAAGAAACAAAAAAATAAATCAAATTAAGATGCATGAAACTGCTTTTGAAGTTCTCCCTTGTTCACGGCTACCTTTATTCTTCTGAGCAGGTAACAACAGTTATGTACACAAAAAACACAGATTGTTAAACATACATCTCAAATTGCAGATCAGAACAGGAAAACAACAAAAAAAAGCTTTCTTGTTTGTGGGGAGGATAAAGGGCGGTGCTATGTACAGTAAGATAGGATTTGACCACAGGGTACTTAGCTGAAAATTAAAAATTTTCAATACATTTTGAACCAGATTAACATAAACAGTGCCCTGTAGGTTAGATGTAAAAAAAAATAAGTTTGGGTGTGTCCAAAATTGAAAGGTATCTATCTTCTAATGAAAATACCGATGTACATGCATCAGTGAGTGCGAATGTTGAAAAAAGCTATGTTGAATGTTGAACTTAATGTGGTGTTTCCTTGTATTTTGAACAAATAGTTAAAACAGAATTTCTCTTTGTTATAAAGGAAATTCATGGATCTCGTATGTTGGATGTCTGAAGATGTTTAATTGTAAAAAGATGCTACCTGCTCCAATATGCATGTTGTAGAGAATAACCTTGAAATTGTCTTTGGTAAATCTGAATGCATCTTTAACCTAGCTCACCTTGAAAATAGGCGGGTTCATCATTGTTTTTATCTTCGATGAAGAAATGCAAAAGTGCAACCCCTTCAGTTTCCTTGGTAAAAAATTCTGTGTTAAGTTTGGTAAAATTATTATTTTTTCCTCCAGAACAACATTGCAAAATGGGGTGTCCAGTTACTATGTAATAATGTTCTATGTATAGGATGCTGTGTACACTTGTTGGTCCCATTGTCATAATATCAACAGTTTATACAAAGTTTATTTGTAGTGGGGTTTTTGCATTGATGGGATAAACACATTTGGCCTGAATTGTAAATGATACAGTTCAGGCCTTACCTAATCCTATAAATGTTTAATGGCAACTAACAAATGTTATATAAATATAAATATTAAAAAAAACATACAAGCATGTCCTTGATGAAACTGGTGATCACGTGTTTGTAACTTATATGTCACTCAATTACATGTACCTTACTTTACACATCTGCTGTGATGGTATAGATTTATAAGATTATACATTAAATGTACTCACTAACATATAAATTCTTTTTATTTAAACATAAATATCAACTAATGTACTAATATCCAACTATTTGGTTTTGATTTCAAACCAGTATTAGATTAAACATATATATATATATATATATATATATATTATTTTTTTTATTTTCCCAACATGGCCTTAGTTATGATTATAAATTTATTAGTCATGAGACTAATATTACTGAAACAAGAGTGTTAGATAATTTTCCCCTTTTTTGAGGGTTCATTATGGACCTATATCTATAAATATGGGAGTAGAAAGATGATCCTTATAAACATACATACTGTATATCAAACACTGCTCTGGATAATTAAATAGCTTCATAGCCTAGAGTGTTAAAAATACAACTAAAATGCATAACGCAAGTTTATTGCGTTTGCTGCTTCCCTTTACAGAATATTAGTATCAAATTTGCAAATAGCTACTTGGACTGTAATAAATGTCAACTACTTACACAGGTAACATACATTCAATATATTTGATGAGGCTCATTGTTTCATGCATCATTAAGTCAATAAGAAACAATTTTTTTTCTTTTGTCTCCTTAAAAACTTCTAAGTAAGTTGTTTCATTACCAACACAACAAATGTAGACAGATGCAACTTTTCAATAGCAATAATATGTTGGGATGAAAATAACTAATACTCTTTTTTAGTAGCGGGATAGATCTCATACTGTCTGGGTCTATGTTTGGAATGAAAATTAGCATTTAGCTGAGCATGTATTCATTGCATATGAAAATCATCATCATCAAAACATTCCTGAACATTATCACATTTTGACCTACATATCATGCAGCCCTAGTTCATGACACTGGGTTCTACCTTGGGGATGAAGCTGATCTCCCATCCATCAAAGGAATAGTAAAACGGTTGCCATTGGACCTCCACTGACGTCTCTGTGATGGATTTAAAGACTAATCCATCTGGGTTGGTAAAATCTGGACAAATAGACAAAGATGTGCATTATTGTTCTTTAGTAACACTCTTTCAGTTCTGGTGTTTTACTTTAATTAGAATTTTTTTGATTAAGAAGATCGCTGTGTTAACTTTACTTATCACCTCCGCCAAGAAGGTTATGTGTTTGGTGGTGTCTGTCTGTCTGTCTGTCTGTCTGTCTGTCTGTCTGTCTGTCTGTCTGTCTGTCTGTCTGTCTGTCTGTCTGTCTGTCTGTCTGTTTACAAACTATCCAAAAATATTCCACGAAGTCATCCACAGTATAGCTCATCAGCATAGAAAAAAGCCGACATGCGTCAATGACCCTTGTTCCTTTTTGTTGACATGGCTTTTTCCTTTTCTCTCCAGATTTTCACCACTAAAATTAAATGTCAAAGATTTTCATGGTCTGGATCGACATGCAATTCTTGCAGATTATTTTGAGTTACAGACTTTAAAAAAAACAATTTTTTAACTTTGCAAAGGCAAATTCATATTAATTTAGTTGGGATTTTATGTGAGAGACATATGACACAAAGTTGACTATAATTCTGAAATGGAGTCTGAAAAAAAGTCTGAAAAGTGTGGTGCGTATTTGTATTCAGGCCCATATTCAATACTTTGTCTCATGTTTAGTCAGATTGGATGGAGTGCTTTCAGGTTCTCAATTGGATTAGTTAGGTCTGGACATTAACTAGGCATTCAAGCACATTAAAAAGCTATAATCTAAATCAGTCCACTGCTGCTTCATAAAGACCAGATTTTTGGAGTGCACAAAGTGTTCTCTGCAGCTTCCCAGGTTACAATGGGGCTTTTGACTGCTTCTCTGATTGCTCTCCTCACCTGGCTTGTCAGTTTTAGTAGATGATCAAGTTAAGTCTACAGTTACTGTTCACTTCCCACTTTCACACAATGAATTGAACAGTGTTCTTTGAGATATTTAAAGCTTGCGATATTGTACCTTAACCTAACTTTGTAGTTTTCACAGAACATCTGGATTTACATTTCATAATTTAAACTATACACATAAGGAATATATTAACTAAGATTTCTGAAGGCAATTCTAGTAGTAAACAAATTTTAAAAACGTTTAAGGGGTGTGAATATTTTGAAAGGTACTGTACTTCCTAAACACTGATATGTGATTATTTTGTTGTATAAAGATTTTCAGCAATATGACTTTATTGGACAAAAATATATAATTTTTCCTTGTAAACTCAGCTTATTCCTTGAAAATACTAAAATCCCGACAGCTAAAATTCACCAGCAGCTATGTTCTTAAGCATCTCTATGGATAATCAAATTCTCTATTTTATAATCTTATTTCAAGAAGACAAACTGGTATATCATATCCTCACAAAAAAAAAAAATGGTTCCATCAAGTTTAATAAAGTTAAATTGACTTTATCACTCAAAATTGTATCATAACTGAAAAGAAATTCACTTATCTGTGAAATTGAGGATGATTTTAGCAGCCTTGATGGGCCTAATGAAAATATGTTTGTGCAGCCACACATCAGCTGCAATAATGAACAGGCTATTACTTAGTTAGGGGTTTGATAAGTGTGTGCTCTTGGTAAGCATGAAAACAACTGGTATGCCTTCTGAGCAGATTCGCCAGCTTGCCATTAACACCTGCCAGTGTGTGCGTGACACTAAGCAGTTTTTACAGGTTACATCGCAGCCTGACAGTCTAAACAAGCAGGTCGTGATCTTAAATAACTTGCAAGGATTTTCTTTTTTAAAAAGGCAGGTGTAAACGTATTAACAAACTGTCATAATGTTTTAATGGAAATTTTCTGTAAAACCATGAAAAGTATATTAGGTCTTGATCTGGAAAAGAAAGTATAGACTCCAGCAACTGCCAAGTACATCTTCAGAAAAGAACATACACTATAAACAAAGTAAAGAACTACACTTACACGTCCAAACAGTAATACTGGAGGGAACGCTGATTGAGTTGTTGATGACAGCAAACACATTGATGTTGTACTCTATGCCTGCTTCAAGACTTGTGATAATCCAAGATGTTGTGTTTCCTGGCAGCCTTATTTCTAGTTGCACACCTGACAGAAAGAACGGGAAAAAAAAGACAAGAAGATGCACTTTTACTCCCTGCTGATTTATGTAAGGCATTATGACACAGCAGATCCTTGAAATAGTATTCTTTTCTAGATGAAAGACAGATAGCTCCTTACCTCCAGGGCTGGTTGGTGTGTACGTCACTAAGAAATCTGTCACCCTTACAGACCCTTCCCACTCCAGCTCAATAGTACGATCTGTAACTCCTCGTGTATTCAAATTCATGGCAGGTGCCACTATTGAAACAAACACACACACAAAAAAACATGACTAGTTGTCTTGTAGTGATAGTTTCGCTCAAAGACCGAACCTTTGAACTGCAGTGATCCATTCAATTTATAAAAAATGAAGCAGAAAAAAACAGAAAGCTTATTAATTTTGAATAAAAAGGTTTTCTTTGTATTCCAAAACAAAATGTGATTAATTCACTAGCCTGTTTTGACTATGTAAAATAAAAACACATTGTCAAAAAATAAGACAAATAGAGACTGATGGGTCTTGTAATGAAGTCATATTTAGACAATAATATAACTGATGGCAACAGTATTAGTAAAAAGATTTGAAAAATGAGAGCAGTATTTATTTGTTCAATAAGATGTTCTGGTCAACTGAGAATCATAACTAATATTATAGACAGTTAATGTCTTACCTTCAATAAATCTATATCAGTTCATCCCATGGACCTAAGCGGACAACTTGTCCAGAAGCAGACAAGACCAAAGTCATCGTCTACCATCTAAAACAACTTTAATGTGAATAATGTCATAGCAGTTTATGCATGTGAACTTTAAAAAATGGTATTATGTGATTGTAAAGCTATTGTTTCGCAAATGCTGCATACTGATGGTTTAGCCCTAAGCAAGTCTCCACACTTTAAATTAGGAATCAAAACATTAGACGCACCATATGAACACTCGGCTGTAGCAGCTCAAAGGATTGGTTTTAATCACTCATAAAACAAAGCCAAATCAAATCCCATCCATATTCATTTGGCTACTCTCGAGATGACTTCTGCATCAGAGTCAGCACACATTCAGAAGCATCTGATACCACGGAGCATAAACACTGTTGTAATTAAAGACACTTCAGATGGCTCACTAAATACCTTTAATTTCACCAGCTCTCTGATACTGCACATTCCCACAAGCATGTCGGACAGGAGCACCTCCCGCATTCCCTCTCGCTACAAGCTTGTAGCGAGAGGTGAGAATTTCAAGCCATAAACCTGAGCAACAGCGATGAATGTAAATGTGGAGGCATATGCTGGAGTGTTTACAGCTTCCCTTCCCACAAAGAACAAAAGGGAGGCAGGAGAGACAAGTGAAGGACATATACAAGAAGATGAAACAGCGGACATGAACAGTTTGAGTTGGAGACACACAGAGGACAGAGGAGAGTGGGAAAAGCGGATGGAGCCTGTGCGTGAGGGGAGTAAATAATTAACCCTTAAAGATGATCAAGTGAGAGATAAAGACAAGTAGCATGAATCAGACACGAGTAAAGACCAATGGCTGTAATGATGTGATAAACAACCTCTCACCCCTGTGATACAGGACACCACTGCACAGCGACAAGGCCTCCTCTGGGAACTTTTGGGGCATTTTAGTATTTATTTCAGCTACTTTCTCACGTGCCTGACAGATGGGCACATGCTGTGCAGTAGCTTGTTCATTTTAAGGCAGCGGGGACAACTTCTCCAACATTCGTAACTAGATTTATTTCATCAGTCCAAATCAACCTTGTTGGGTATAGGGAGGAAATAACAAACCAAGAGAGGCAACAGGAATCTAGAGGAAAGAAGAACGGTGATGAAATAAGGTCACATCCACTCAAAACTAAAGGCATAAATCAAGCTGAAAGACAAGGGCTGACAATCTAAAATTTGTCAACAGTCCTGAAGCTAAAATGTGTACATTTTCTTTAAAGAGAAATGTACTATTCAAGAATATCCTTGAGCTTTTACTATTATTTAAATATGATACAGCTGCAAAACAAAAGTTTCAACATACCAGTATTTACTGAGGAGAACAATGTTTTTCTAAGGCTGTACATAGATACATGATGAGGAGTGTAATCGAAAAGCCTGAAGAAACAGTTCAAATGATCTGCTATATAAGGATAAAGTTACACAGTATACTTTTTTTTTACTTATTACATTTCTTAAGGTTTTACTTTTAGTTTAAAAAATAAATTTTTAGTGTTTATTTCAAAAAGAGTAATATGCCGAAGGTTATTTCAGAATCTTGCGTCAAGTCTGCAGGTCTCATTAGGTGTAATCAGCATCCTATTACAGATACATGACCTTGATCATAAAATAAATCACCTAACAACAAAGGTCAGTCCATCATCAGATTTGTCATTGTGTAATTAAGTTCTCTTACTGACTGATTGAGTTAAGACGTTATACAGTGCTCTGAAAAAGTGTTTACCTCCTTGCAAATGTTTTCTGTTTTTGCTTGTTTGTCACATTTGAATGTGTCAGATCATCAAAAAAATTTAAATCTTAGACAAAGATCTTTTATTGAAATCATGATTTCATGCATTATTGGGAAAAACTAGCAAACCGACCTAGCCCATTGGAAAAGCAATTGTCGGGATTATTGCCTGACCTGCTGATATAATAAATAATTTAAATAAAATCTCTGATAGCTGCAAGATTTTAAAAAGCAACACATCATTCTCTAACTTTGAATAGTTTTTGAACTCTACTATTCAAAAACAGTAGAGTGAGTCAAGATGGGGTTACATAGCAACTTCCCAGACCTTGGAATGCCAGCAAACCAAGGTGAAAGCCATAATCCACACTCAATTCAATTCAATTTATTTATATAGCGCCAATTCACAACACATGTTGTCTCAAGGCACTCCACAACAGTCAGGTACATACATTCCAATTAATCCTAACCATTGAACAGTGCAGTCAGATTCAGTTATTTATTCAAATTGGATAAAAAGTTTTTCTGTCTAAGAAAACCCAGCAGATTGCATCGAGTCAGAGACTTGTAGCAGTAACTCCTCCTGGATGAGCATGTAGAGACAATGGACAGTCACCGGCGTTGACTTTGCAGCAATCCCTCATACTGAGCATGCATGTAGCGACAGTGGAGAGGAAAAACTCCCTTTTAACAGGAAGAAACCTCCAGCAGAACCAGGCTCAGTGTGAGCGGCCATCTGCCACGACCGACTGGGGGTTTGAGAGAACAGAGCAGAGACACAAAAAAGAACACAGAATCACTGATCTAGTAGTACTTTCTATGGGAAGGAAAAGTAAATGTTAATGGATGTAGCTCCTTTAGTTGTTTCATCTAGAAAGAAAGAACAGATAAACTCTGAGCCAGTTTTCAAGGTTAGAGTCTGAAAGAGAGCACATAGAGTTAGTCACAGTAAAAGCTCAGTCAGTAGCTAGGTCTAGGAGAGAGAAAGGGTTAAACACTGAAAGACAGGGCCATGTGGATCATCGGTAGAGGGTGAGCATTAAGTTGTTGCCAGCAGAAGCTCGGACGATGCCCCTCTCCAGAAAGGTGTCACAGGTAGACACAGAGTCAGGCCAGTTGTAGCTTCTAGGAAGAGAAAAGAGAGAGAAAATAAAGTTAGAAGCTGAAATAACAGCAAATAATGCAAAATTGGAGAGTAGTGTGAAAATGTAGCGAAGAGAGTGAAAGTGGTCATTATGTCCTCCAGCAGCCTATAAGCCTATAGCAGCATAATTACAGAGATAGCTCAGGATAACCTAAGCCACTCTAACTATAACCTTTATCAAAAAGGAAAGTTTTATTCCTAGCCTTAAAAGTAGACAGGGTGTCTGCCTCACAGACTAAAACTGGGAGCTGGTTCCACAGGAGAGAAACCTGATAACTAAAGGATCTGCCTCCCATTCTACTTCTAGAGACTCTAGGAACCACCAGTAAACCTGCAGTCTGAGAACGAAGTGCTCTGTTAGGAACATATGGAACAATCAGATCTCTGATTTATGATGGAGCTAGATCATTAAGAGCTTTATATGTGAGGAGAATTTTAATTCTATTCTGGATTTAACAGGGAGCCATTGAAGGGAAGCTAAAATAGGAGAAATATGATCTCTTTTTTTAATTTTCATCAGAACTCTTGCTGCAGCATTTTGAATCAGCTGAAGGCTTTCAACTGCATTTTGTGGACATCCTTATAGTAAAGAATTACAATAGTCCAGCCTTGAAGTAACAAATGCATGGACTAGTTTTTCAGCGTCACTCCTGGATAGGATATTTATAATTTTGGCAATGTTCTGGAGGTGAAAGAAGGAAATCCTAGAAACCTGTTTAATATGGGATTTAAATGACATGTCCTGGTCAAAAATAACACCAAGGTTTTTTACTTTATTACCGGGGGTCAATTTAATACCATCCAGGTTAAGTGATTGACTAAGCAGTTTCTTTTTTAAAGACTCCGGTCCAAAGACGACAACTTCTGTCTTGTCTGAATTTAGAAGCACACCTGGAGAAAACATGCAGCAGTGGTGAACCTTCACAGGAAAGGCCAGTCAATCAACATTGCTAACACACAGCATATTGACGAGTCAACCAGGAGGTCACAAAACATCCCAGAACAACTTTCTAAGCCCTGCAGGCATCGTTTGTCTCAGTTAAGTTCCTTGTTCAAGATTTAACATTAAGAAAGAGACTGGGCAAAAATTGCATCCATTAGAGTTCCAAGGCCAAAACCACAGATGACCACAAATAACATAAAGACCCAACTCACAGTTGCCAAAAAAACATCTTGAATTTACCCAAGACTTTAGGGGAAATATCCTGAGGACTGACAAGAAAAAAAGTTTCACTTTTTAGGAGGTGTGCATCAGCTTACATTTGACCTGAAACAAACGCAGCATTTCAGAAACAGACCATCATACTGGGAGTCAAACATTGTGTGAGGGTTACAGACTGTTTTCCTTCCTCAAGACATGGACAAGTTGTCCTTATTAATGGAATCGTGGTAGGAAAGCAGTGCTTTTTCATTTACCAGGAACTTTTGAATTGTGTTTTTTGCAGGGAGGGTAGTAAGCATTTCAATTTGGTTAAAAGATGTTAGCACTATAATCCAGTTGTAGCAGTTTAAAACCATCTACAGCTCAGTGAACCTTAATCACAGCAGGTTTTAAATTATAAATGTCTGTTACAGATGTCTGTTGTGAAAGAGGGATTTAATTCTTTTTTCAAAGTAATATTTTAGGGTTTAAACCCATTAATGTTCTGAGACACATATTAAAAAAACACAATAACCATGCATTATTAACAAATTTGCAACAGATATGGACCTGCTGTTGCTGCTAATGTTGCTTCTTTGTAAAAAAAAGAGGAAATATCCAGTAAAAACACTTGTGTCAGAGGTCAAAGCAAATGTTACAAACAAGGTATCTGAAATACCATCTTAGAATTTACATAAAATAAGATCTTGAAGCAGATGGGCTACAGCAGCAGAAGACCACACAACAGATGAGGACAGGAAACTGAAACTCCAGTTTTCACAGACATACCAAAATTCGACAATAACAGATTTGATAAATGTTGCCAGGTCTGATGAATTTGATTTCAGCTGAAATATTCAGATGATAGGGTCACGAGTTTGGCATAAACCACATGAACCCATTCTGTCTTGTGGTTCTCAGTCTAATGTTGTGGGTAATTTTTTCTTAACACAGTCCAGGCCCCTGAGTACCAACTTAGCCGAAGCCTACCTGAGTATTTTTGACTACCATGTCCATCCCATTACGACCACAGTGCAGCCATCCTCTGATGGCTACTTCCACCAGGAAAATGCACCATATGAAAACACTTAAATAATCTCAAACTGGTTTATTGAACATGACAATGAATTCCTTGCACTACAATGACCTGCAGAGTCACCAGATGTAAATCCAGAATAGCACCTTTGAGATGTGGTGGAACAGAGGATTTGCATCATGGACCTGCAGGCAAAAGGGGATCCTACCCTGTTTTATCAAGGTTAATCTGAAGTGTCTGGTGAATATATTTTACTCGGAAGGGTTCCCTGCACAAATGTCAGCTTTTATGTGTATATATATATATATATATTTTTTTTTTTGTTGCTGAAATTCTTCACACTGATTAAACCTCTAAAACATCTGTCGTCATTGATATGATATATTAATATCTCCATGTCTTGAAACATCTTAGATGATACACTTACATTTTTGCCTCATTTAGTATGCTGGCATCTGCGAATACACAAATTAGCCCTGGCTCTCCACTCATCTCCTGTGTGCCCTAGTAACATCCACCTCCTTCCCTCTTCTCAACCTCTTCTTACTGATTAAAGAGAACAGCAATTTAAGCCTACAGTTTATGAGCACAGAGACACATATACACAGTTACACGAGAAGCAGATTCAGGGGAAGGAGCTGATGTTGTATGGTTTCCTATACTCGTTCAAATGTATTAAAGTGCAATTTAAAGCCCACATATTATCACATTTACAGCCAGAAAATGTAAAACTCTTGATTGTTAGTCAGTCATTTTCTACCGCTTATTCCATAGTGGGTCACGGGGGAGCTGGTGCCTATCTCCAGCAGTCTATGGGTGGGAGGCAGTGTACACCCTGGACAGGTTGCCAGTCCATCACAGGGCAACACACAAACACACTCATTCATACACCTAAAGGCAATTTAGAGTGACCAATTAACCTAACAGGCATGTCTTTGGACTGTGGGAAGAAGCCAGAGTACCCGGTGAGAACCCACACATGCATGGGGAGAACATACAAACTCCATGCAGAAAGACCCCAGGCCAGGAATTGAACCCAGGACCTTCTTGCTGCAAGGCAACAGTGCTACCAACTGCACCACCGTGCAGCCCACTCTTGATTGTATAAAACAAAATATTTACACCAACAGTAGACATGCAACAAAACTCCTCCATTTTTACAAGAAAACGTTATCATGTAAACAGGGCATTAGACTAGTTTAGCAATAGTAAATTGTTTTTATGTTGGTAAACACATTTTTATACTGTGTTTTCATAAATCATTATTATTATTGTTATTTTATTGTTATTAATTTTGTTAGAAAAAAAAAAAGAACTTTTTTTTGTGGTACTAGAGGACTTTATATTTCGATAGTAGGTAGACAGGAAAGAGAGGGAGGGAGACATTCAGCAAAGGTTGCTAGGTCCAGGATTCGAACCCGGGACAGTCGCACTGAGGAGTATAGCCTCTGCACATGGTTGTGTGCTTAACCGCTACACCACCAATGAATCACTGAACACAGGACACAGGTGTCTGGAGATTTACTGTTGACCAACTCTGATGGATATTTCGATTTTGCTAATTCTGCACTCTGCAGACACCAATATCACTGAAATACAGCCAGATGATGCTTCTTTTTCATTTCTCACTAATTCCTTCACTTTTCTAGACACGTTTGCATTGAAATCTGGCTGCCCATCTCTATGTTTATCTGACCTTTACCACTGCGCCTGCTGTCTTCAGAGCATCTTCTCCTCTCTCTCTTTCTTTCACAATACTCCATGATTCTAAACATTCTTTGCATGTGATTGGTCACATGATGTGCCCAATAAAATCAAGTACTTTTTAAGTTTTATGTGCCATGTTTCAGTACAACACGCTTCCAGATGTCATTTATAAATACATCAACAACTACTTTCAAAACATTCCTCCTTCATGTTTACCCAGTATAATTAGCTGAGACACAGCTTGGTTATTTTCTCATTGAATTTGTATGAAGAAACACATATGAGCGTAATTTCTAAATAAGTATTTACTTGTCTGATAAGGGATTAGAAACTTTAAAAAAAAGAAAACTATAATATGTTTGGCTTATAAGATTCCACCTATTAGCTCCTATTAACACTGATAAAAAATAATTTAGATTTAAAAGACCAAAAGATCAGACATGAATAGGGGGGCCTGGTATTTTCGATATACCCCTCACATCCTTAAAATATATTGCATTATTGATTTTAAAACCTATATGTGAAATGTAAATCTGTCATGTAATTGCTCTGCAAGTCTCTCAATGCATGTCATGGAAGGGACTTGGGAATACCTCTGCTGTAAGTACCCAATACTACTCTTCTACAGAAGTTGATATCTGTGTCATAGATGGGTATACAGCATTTTCACATAAAAATATTCTTGCCGTTTCTCACCCATGACTGAAAGATCCAATTTAAATTCAACAGTCTCTATTATTTATCATACTGAGAAAATATAGGCCACCATAATTGAAGGAAAAATGCCTGCCATTTTCTTTGGCTCCTGATAACATGAAACACTTAAGCCTGTCACCCTCTGCTCCTCTAGTTATTGAACCGCCGCATATTGGATTCAACCAACTCATCCCTACAAGCAGTGGCTAATTACAAAAAAATAAGCAATTCATCCATCTTGCTTGGTATAGATAATAAACAGAGAGAATGAAATGAAATAATCTGCCTTAGAAATACAATTTTTCCTTCCCGATTTTTTATCACTTGCTCCCCTATCTGTCCCCATCCATCATTTTGTTGACAGGTACCTCAAATGGAAAGAGGAGGATGTGATATTTTGGCACAGAATGCTGGCTTTGAACAAAGGCAAGCACAACTCAGAAACTGTCTCGGCTGCAGTTAATGTGACAGTTGGCTCCCCAGATGAATGTGACTTTTGACAAATGAATGCCGTTAGACCTTCTGCTGTCCAGCAAGTCATGCAACCCCACTACTTGCATTCGCAGCACAGACAGGTTTATTTCTCAGGCCTACAGATATACTAAAAATGGTGGAATCTTCCATCCCACCTCTAGCTTGTGGAATCTACTGTAGGTTAAACACAAAACACAGTAATGGTTAGATAGGTTTTACTTAATTGTTTCTGAGAAATTAATTCACAGAATTTTCAAGCATAAGTATTTTTTAAACACTTGAAATTCTTATACCAGTCACACAAAAAAAACTTTAAAGCGTATGACGTACAACTTCGAATAATTAATATTTTGGCCTCACCCCAAATTCCTCAAAATCAACCTTGGTTTTTAAACAAACATCCACTCAGAACTGTGATATCGCTGGATCATTTTATTTGTTGTTAGTTTTATGTTTTTTTTGTAGTTTATTAAATGTCTTTATTTTCTTCATTTTTCTTTAGTAGTTTTAGTTGAGTCTTACTAGCCTAGTTAAAGAGTTTGTTGACTGAAATATTTTAACTTGGAGCTGAATTATTCTGTCAAGAAATTCTTAGTTTTTGGAGAGAGGTTATTGTGTGTTTATTCTGTATATGTGCATAGGGCTTACTGTTACCAAACTGCAGTGCTCGAATCTCCTATTCCATATATTGTTTTATAATACCACGCCAGTTTGGGCTGGTTTTCCCAGGACAATACCTTCTAGACTAAAGGTTGCTTTGCTAATGGATCATAATCAGGTAGTGTCCTGATTTGTTAGTCTGACTAAAAATGTTATATTCTAACTTCATTAGTAATTCTGGTAATAATTAATTGTTAATTATAATTGTTAATCTAGTTGATAAGATGATAATAACCTTGCTCTAAATGCAAAAAGTTAATGACTAGCGTTTCACCTTTGCTCTTCACCACAGACATCTGTAAGCAGACAAGAAATCCCCCCTTTTATTATCATTTCATTTAGATTTAGGGAAAACCTAAATTTGATGGATGTACAAAAGCATACACACAGCCTAACATATAGTTTTGCAAGCCATGTACAGTAAATGCAAATAGGCCATAATTTTAATCAGCATAAATTAAATGATTAACTGGCTAATACCATGGATTTGGCAAACATAACATGACAGTAGACCAAAACAGGGCTGGAGCAAAGTTTATTCAAGGACTCAGATCATTTAAAAACTAATTGATGTTTGTCCTGTAATCTGATACCTGTGGTATCAATTAGAGACATTTGTCCTAGAAATTGATTTTTTTGAAGTAACATCTTTAGGTTTCCCTGTTGGTTTTTGCTCAGTCGCCCTTTCTAATATGATACCTAGTGGTTTTCCAATCAAGCATATTGTAATATTTCAACCCTGGCACATTCTGGTGTATTTATTTTTCAGGTCAGTGGTGTAGGAAAACCATTGAAATTGGAAAACAACAATCACATATCAATTCCTACATATTCTGTCACATGAGCTTACATGCCATGTGTACTACATACTGACAACCCTGAAATAGAATCAAAGCAGTTGTGACTAAAGTATTTCAACAACGTTGCCCTAAAGGTGTTTTAACATCTTTATCATCAGTGAAAGACTACACGTTACGTTGCTTCTTGACAACTCCAATCAAATAAAAACTCAATCCTCATGGTTAAACATGGTAAAACCTGGTAATTATATTTATAAAGTCTTACACTTAATGCATACACACGACTGGAGATTAGTACCTGGACTGAAAAAGATGGGCCCACCATAGCCATGCAAGTGTTTCATGTGTCTGAAGTTATTGTCTTTAAACAACTTTTACAACTTATCATCTGTAAAGCACTCAGCAACCAACATCTAATATAAATTTAATCAGGGTGCTGGAATTTTTGCCAGTATTTTTAATTGTTGACATTGAAATAGGTGACGTTCTGCAACACAAAACCATGAATGATTCTGTTGATTTTTGGATATACTTTTACAACTACAATTCTTAGAATCACAAGCATGCACTGATATAATTTTATTGCCAAAACAATGGAATACAAAGTTCAGAAAGAGTAATTTTTGCTGTAGGTTTTGTTATTTAAGAATTTTCACTAAGATGTTTTTAAACCTTATTCCTGTTATCATTTTTGAGAGAGTTTTTGCTTCACAGAGTTTAATCCCATATGCCAATGTACTTTTTAGGGTAATATTTGTTAGCTTACCTGAGTTACAATCATCTCCAGCGAAGCCATCCTGGCAGACACAGAACCCCTCCTTACAGACTCCCTTCTTGCTGCAGTTGTTGGCGCAGTAGACCAATGAGCAGTCTTCTCCCACATAGCCGGGCCGGCACTGGCATGTCCCATTGACACACAACCCCTGATCCGAGCAGTCATTGAGACACCGTCCAACCATGCAGTCTTCGCCTGTGAAGGACTCCTCGCACACACACTCCCCATCAATACACAGGCCCCTGCCTGAGCAGTCCAAAGGGCACCGTGGCTCTGAACAGTTGTCACCTCCAAAGTCACGATCACACACACACTCCCCTTCGATACACACCCCCTGACCAGAGCAGTCATTTGGGCAGCGAGGCTCGGAGCAGTTTTTACCGCTCCAACCTTCCTCGCAGATGCAGCCACACAGATCAAAGCTGAAGCTTCCATGGCTGCTGCAGCTGGGGATAAAGTCCAAATGACCTGTGAAGAAAAGTGGAAACAGTGTGTTCTTCATGACAGTTTTTCTGTAATGATTCACATTTTCATTATGCCATGCCTGGGATTTATTTTTCTTTTCATGTCTCTATGTTCTTCCTACCATGGCTCTCTTTTTCAATCAACCTCATTTAGTCCACCTGTGCCATGCCTAATTGTCTCTCTCTTTCACCTTTGCACAGCACTACATACGTTCTCCCCAGTCTGTGCCTCCCTGCCAGATTATCAACTGCTTTGTGCCAGAAGAATTCTAGCAGTTTTAGACTGCTGTCATCTGTCTCCTGTGATCGACCAAGTTCATGCCCTCTGATTTTTCCCTTCTTACCTTGCCCATCTCTATTGTTTATCTGACATCTGGACATAGATACTTGCCCTGACATCCGACAACAACCAATTCTCACCTGAACCCTCAAAGGATACCTACATCTGCCTCCTTGCCTGTTTGTTGAGTATGTCTTTGGATTATTAAGGATTTAATTGTGAAGTTTTTCTTTGTCTGTGATGCCGCCGATGTAATATTCTACAGAATAAAGTGGACCCCTGAATGGATCCTCCGACTTTACTCTCTCTCCAAAAAATCAGGCTGCTTCTCCCCATCTGCTTCTCTGCACTGCGGGTTATTGAAGCTGATCATTTCACGCTCACACTTCCTCTGTATGTTTTGAAGTCACCAACCTGTTTTCTTCTTACCGCCAAGCTACGAGTGGCAATCCAATTTAAGAACCTTAAACGTGATTTCAGATCAATAAATCTATTTTTTTGCTCTTGTGCTGTGGCTGAATTTATGGGTCTTCAGTGTAAACCATTAGAATTTCAGCTGATTCAAAAGAGAAAATCCCAAGCGAAAGATTTTACATGTGCATTAAATTATTTAAATCCATTGTTTGCATGCAACACAATACTTTAAAATTAAATCCAAGCTAAAGACTCTTGTAGCTAAATTACACGAATGCAATACCAAGACTACAAAGACAGTTGTCAGAACATTCACAGTAGTTCAATTAGATTAGTCCTGCAACCATCCTCCTTGGCTGAGCGTGTCATCCCCATTTTGATGCTGATCTTGACTGCTGCAAAAAAAACATTTTCTCACCATAGAGATGGACCTATTTTAGAGAGTATTTGAAATGGGTGATTGTGTCATTGGAACAGATACTTTAGACATAATTTATTCTGTATCTCTGTCCACTCTAGTCCTCTTACAACATGACAGCAGGAGCACCATAGATTTCTACACAAAGCAGATAAAAATGAGTTGCCATCCAGAATCAATAATATGGCGTCGCCTGCCTCATTTTATTTACTCGGCTTACTTTTTTGTTGATCTGTTTACATTTTCCTTTTCCGTTACATGTGTTAGAAATGCTTGAACAAAAGTTAAAGGAGGAAAATGGGAATTAAATTAAATAAAACCAAAAGAATCTAGCTTTATTTAAATGCTTTGTCAGCAATAGACAGAACTCACCCATGGCAGAGCCTTCCCCACAGCATCCAGACCCACACTGAGCTCTGAGCGTGGATACTTCTCTCTCCAGCATCTCCACTCTGGTGGCCAGCTGCTGGATTGTGCTTATTGCTGGACAACTGCATGCTGCTTTTGGTATATTGATGCGGTGAGTAAACGTCACCTAAGCAAGGAGCATCAATTTGGTTTGAATTTCAAAGCATTCATAAGGTGAAGAAATTATATACTTAAAATGTCTCGTGGAGTTTGTTTATCTTTAAAGAATTAGATCTTTAGACTCCTGTTTAAAAATAATAATGATTATGGTCAGTATTTGCATGCATTTGGAGTGCTGTTTTCAACATGTTGAACATCATTCACTTTTCTCAGCTTTGTCCAGTCTGTTGCTCACTTCTGCTGTCTCCAGTAATTCTCAGTATCCCTGAAAGAAACTTCTGGGCAGCTAAATACTATGTTACTGGAGTGTTGTTAAAGCCTAAACTTTGGTTTTATTATATGAATCTTGGGTCAACATTGTGTTATGCACAGAGGCCTGATTGTGGTGTTTTAGATATAACTTTATATATAATTTTCCCACAACTTTAGGCTGTTTACTTGGCTGTTTTTTCAAACATTTCTTTCAATATTTCTATGTTTCTGACACAGAAATTAAAATTATTATTATGAGCAACAAGCCTGAACACAATTAAACAGTAAAGGTTGTAAAAATGAATGATAACAATATGGATAAAAAACACAAGACACTAAATAAGTCAGATAACCCTATTTGAAACTTTTGAAAGTAATAATGCACAATAATGTTCAGATAAGCTACCTGACTCTCCGCATCAAACGTCTGCTCAGTGTATTCTGTTGGCCCAGATGGCTCCACTGGACCCTCAACAGGAGGTCTGGATCCCAACTCGGCATGAGAATCTATAAAGTGTGAAGAATACGTATTAAAACTTTAAAATACAACATGATGTCACACATGCTTCCAAAATGGTAAGATAATTTCTCTAAATTGAGTCGTCACAGCATTCAGCTGATCTGGCAATGACATGGTCACCTGGGGCTTGGGCCACAGATGCATCCAGGTCAACGGAGCACAGAGACTCCATGGGCACGTTAATGTTGTACACATGGTTAAAGACAAGAGGCTGCTCTTGCAGCGTCTGGTTGACTGAGGAAGCAGAGGGGAACTGATCCCCCTCTGGGATCTGCCTTCTCACTCTGGTGGTTCGAACCAGCTTGTTGTCTCCTGATGGAGCAGCATGTGCAGCACCCTGGAGCGAGACACAATATGAAACAAAAAACATTACACATGCTTTGGACTCAGGGGATTCAGGTTTGCTCTCTTTTTGTGTCCTTCATATGACTGTGTATTTACAAAATGATGGAGTAGCGACAAAGAAAAGAGCCCAGGGGGATGACAAACAAGGCAAAATATGAAAAATGGTTTTTACTGGCTGTTACACATACAAAACAATTTTCAAATAGAGAAAATGTAATCTTTAAAAAGCAGTGATGACAGTTCTATATCTTCAAACTGTGTTTTCTGAATCTCAAAGAAAAATATGATCTGAAGGATAGAAGAATTATGAGAGGACAAAATCACATACAGGCAGTCAAGTTATTAGATAAGCAGTGCCATATGAAGAGGCTCGCAAACCCCTTGAACATTTTCACATTTTGTCATGTTACAACCATGAACTTATGAAATATTAACTTTGCTGCCTGTTCAAAATGTTTAAACTGTGTTTTTGTTTAACTGCCATTTCAAAGCTTTGCATCTTGAATTGAAGGTTTTCTTGGTTTTCACCTATGAATGAAAGGGTGCTTTGTTATATTTGTCTACATGAAGAAAACATGAATCCTTTCATGTCTTTGCAAAGTGCATTTGAAGCTGAAAATGTATTCCAAACCTAAGAGCAATCATAGCAATTTACTTTGTGAGCTTCTCCCACTTATAACAGACAGACTGCACTTGCCAACCACATTTTTCCTTTAAAAATTTAAATTTATATTAAACATTATCTGTACTAAAATATGTACTTGACACAGTGCTTGAATACTAGCTGTTTAATGATACAACACAACAGTAAAGCTGTTTCTTGAATTCTATTGACTTATTTACACCATTAGTTATGGAAAGATTTTCTCTGTAATGGCCCGCAAACTATTTTAGCACCACATTTAAGGACCGTATTCAACAAAACTGACAGATCTGGGCTGCAGACAGACCAATTTAACACAAAATCCTTTTAGGAAGCCTGGCTGTAAATACGTGCAGAATGTGTTTTACCCTTCGCAAACAAATGCAGCCACTGGATGAAGGCAAATGTTGCTCTGAAATTGGTACACATCATCCAGATTTAATGGTGCCTATTTATTTCGAGTTACCCATGCTACATCAATCAACAACGTAAGGTCGCTAGATTATTTATATTGAGTATTATCATTATAGTTCTATGCTTTTGCCCTGAGGTTGTAGTATCAGGTAATTTTCCAATACAGACTCCTCTGAAAGATTTGTGGAGGCATTTTTTATCATCAGTCCCAGCACTACCAGGAAGGATTGATGGGTGGGTGACTTTTGCACAGCTTGTTGTAACTTTTAAAAAAAATCTATTCATAATGTAACAATTTCTTTTTTTTTTTTTTTACCGTGTCCTGTCCAGCAGAGTAGCTCTCAGAATTGTTGTCTGAGTGCCAAGAAAAAGCCCAACAGATTTACTTTCACAAGTGGAGCATTACAGCTAATGCTTTAAAGCTCTGCTTGATATTTATAGAAAAACCTGCTTTGGGATTATTTCAATTGTTAGGGACATGGAGACAGATATGAAAAGGAAAAACAGGGAAGCATGAAAGAAAGAGAGGTAGGGCAAAAGGAAAAGGGGAGAGAAGGAGAAAAGAATGGAGGAAAGAAAGAAGGATGAAGGGAATACAAGATAACACAGTGCTTGCTTCTACACCTGCAGAAACATTCATATTAACAGCTATTTTACCAAAAAGTGCACGGTACTTATGAATGCAAGATGTATTTAGTGGTAAATGTGGCTCAATATAGAACATTTGTGTATCCGCCGGCAGCTGTCTATGCACGAGCAGATCCAGCCATGGACTCAGAGACCCGAGACCCCAGGACATATCATTCCTCAAGCAGAGGCCCGACAGAGCCCAGGGGTCTAGGCTCCGGCAAGCAGCCACCGGGAGTGAACACACCAAAGCACCCAGCCCCGGACACCGAGAACCACAAGTACACCAGCGGGCAGAGACACCAACCACCTGCAGGTAGGGTGGTGGGGAGAAAATAGGCCCCACATTTGACGGGGGGCCTAAAATGATCCAGGAGAGGCAGCAGTCCAAGACCCAACTGACACAAAAAACAGGCACAAACACTCACAACCACACATTCCCACCCTCATGCGTACACATAAAAACACTCAAATCCACGCACCCAATGTAAAGACAAACAACAATGGATGTTGTACACTCACTCACCCTCCCCATACATACTCTATAACCCCAGCCCCAGGTCCGGGGGTGGAGACAGGCAGATCGCCCCGGCACCTGACCCTGGGCTGGGCTGGCCTCGCACTAGTGCCTGAACCTGAGCAACCCCAGCCTAGAACCCGACCTGTCCCCCCGCACCCCAGTCCCCAACGACCCCATCCTCATCCGGAGAGGGGGCCATGTACAAAAGAGGGGTCTACATGATCCAAACTAGCCCGCCAACCAGAGCTTTCACAGGATGAAACAGTCCCAACCCCCCACTGAATTCCGATCCTAAACCCATGAGCCCCCCACCCCCAAGGAATCCCAACAGGAATTTCCCCACAGAGCCACCCCCAACCAGGACACAGATATTGAACGCATGCCCCCGACCCAAACGCCATGAATTCCCTCCCCATAAAAACAGGGGCACACCCCTACAGGTCAGCTCCATCCCCGGAAAGCTGACGAAGCCACAACCACACAGCGCAAGCTCCACACACAGCCCCGCTTCAAGTACCCCCGCCGCATCCTGCTCACAACATGCCGCGACGGCAATGCAAGGGCCCCATGCAACGCTACCCCAGCCCGCGCCCACAGGCGCAACAGGGCAGACGCCGTGGAACCACCGACCACACACCAAGATGATACAAACTCACCCGGTAAGAGGTCCCCCACCAGCGGCAAGCACCTGAGGCTGGCGTCTCCCACCACACCCCTCGTAACCACACAAACACACCACATCACCGCCACTGCAACAATAGCCCAGGGAGAAACATTATCCAGCTTAGCTCTACCATCGCCGCTCAGCCGATCCAAATGCCGGTGACCCCACATCCAAACAGAGGACACAACCCATCCAACCACACCAGGCAGAGCACAACCCGCCAGTCACCCCAGTGCCACATCTCAATCAACACTGCTCACTGCCCGGCCAAGACCCTAACGTAACAATTTCAAAGTAAACATGCAGTAACATTTCATTAATACTAAGAGTATCTTAATAAAATACTCAGTCCCTCATACCATCCTCATGGAGTCGGTTTCTAACCGTTTGTGCAGACACATGCACATTTGTGGCCTGCTGGAGGTAATTTTGCAGGGCTCTGACAGTGTTCCTCCTTGCACAAAGGCGGAGGTAGCGGTCCTGCTGCTGGACTGTTGCCCTCCTACGGCCTCCTCCATGTCTCCTGGTGTACTGGCCTGTCTCCTGGTAGCGCCTCCAGGCTCTGGACACTACGCTGACAGACACAGCAAACCACAGCTCGGATTGATTTGCCATCCTAGATGAGCTGCACTGCCTGAGCCACTTTTGTGGGTTGTAGAGTCCGTCTCATGCTACCACAAGTGTGAAAGCACCACCAACATTCAAAAGTGACCAAAACATCAGCTAGAAAGCATAGGTACTGAGAAGTGGTCTGTGGTCCCCACCTGCAGAACCACTCCTTTATTGAGTGTGTCTTGCTAATCGCCAAATATTTCCCCGTTTTCTATTCCATTTGCACAACAGCATGTGACATTGATTGTCAATTAGTGTTGCTTCCTAAGTGGACAGTTTGATTTCACAGCAGTTTGATTTACATGGAGTTATATTGTGCCTTTATTTTTTTGAGCAGTATATATATATATATATATAAATATATATATATATATATATATATATATATACACTGCTCAAAACAATAAAGGGAACACTTAAAAAACACAATATAACTCCAAGTAAATCAAACTTCTGTGAAATCAAAATGTCCACGTAAGAAGCAGCACTGCTTGACAATAGATTTCACATGCTGTTGTGCAAATGAAATAGAAAACGGGGAAATATTTGGCAATTAGCAAGACACGCTCAATAAAGAAGTGGTTCTGCAGGTGGGGACCACAGACCACTTCTCAGTACCTATGCTTTCTGGCTAATGTTTTGGTCACTTTTGAATGTTGGTGGTGCTTTCACACTCGTGGTAGCATGAGATGGACTCTACAACCCACACAATTGGCTCAGGTAGTGCAGCTCATCCAGGATGGCACATCAATGCGAGCTCTGGCAAGAAGGTTTGCTGGGTCTGTCAGCGTAGTGTCCAGAGCCTGGAGGTGCTACCAGGAGACAGGCCAGTACACCAGGAGATGTGGAGGAGGCCGTAGGAGGGCAACAACCCAGCAGCAGGACTGCTACCTCCGTCTACGTACAAGGAGGAACAGGAGGAGCACTGCCCGAGCCCTACAAAATGACCTCAAGCAGGCCACAAATGTGCATGTGTCTGCACAAACGGTTAGAAACCGACTCCATGAGGATGGTTTGAGGGCCCAATGTCCATAAATGGGGGTTGCGCTCACAGCCCAACACTATGCAGGACGCTTGGCATTTGCCAGAGAACACCAGGATTGGAAGATTTACCACTGGCGCCCTGTGCTCTTCACAGATGAGAGCAGGTTCACACTGAGCACATGTGACAGAGTCTGGAGACACCGTGGAGAGTGATCTGCTGCCTGCAACATCCTTCAGCATGACAGGCAGTGGGTCAGTAAAGGTGTGGGGTGGCATTTCTTTGGAGGGCAGCACAGCCCTCCATGTGCTCGCCAGAGGTAGCCTGACTGCCATTAGGTACCGAGATGAGATCCTCAGACCCCTTGTGAGACTATATGCTGGTGCTGCTGGCCCTGGGTTCCTCCTGATGCAGGACAATGCTAGACCTCATGTGGCTGGAGTGTGTCAGCAGTTCCTGTAAGATGAAGACATTGAAGCTATGGACTGGCCCGCCCGTTCCCCAGACCTGAATCCGATTGAGCACATCTGGGACATCATGTCTCCCTCCATCCACCAACGTCACGTTGCATCATAGACTGTCCAGGAGTTGGGGGATGCTTTAGTCCAGGTCTGGGAGGAGACCCTTGAGGACAACATTTGCTGTCTCATCAGGAGCATGCCCAGGCGTTGTAAGGAGGTCATACAGGAACGTGGAGGCCACACACAATACTGAGTTTCATTTTGACTTGTTTTAAGGACATTACATCAAAGTTGGATCAGCCTGTAGTGTGTTTTTCCACTTTAATTTTGTATGTGATTCCAAATCCAGGCCTCCATTGGTTAATACATTTGATTTCCTTTGATGATTGTTGTGTGATTTTGTTGTCAACACATTCAACTTTGTACAGAACAAAGTATTCAAGGAGAATATTTCTTTCATTCAGATCTAGGATGTGTTATTTGAGTGTTCCATTTATTTTTTTGAGCAGTGTATATATATAGTATATATATTTATACATGCTGTCAAATTCATTATTTGTCTGCCAACTTTAGGTTTGATCTTGGCTTAAAGAAATAAGGATAAAATATATTTTTAAATAAGACTTATGTTGCTTGGTCAATTTTACCTGTAGTGCAAAAAGCAGAGCCAGTGCCAGGATTGCTGTGATCTCTGTGGCCCAATGAAGCTGCTTTAATTGTGGCATCCTGGCAACACACCTTACCACTGTTCTCCACTCACACCTTTTGAGGAATGAGAAGAAGAGAAAAAAGAAAAGCCGTTAGTCTAAATGACATTTCCAAAGGAAGCAGTTAGCACAATGGCCTTTATGCATCTGTACATAAATACACTTGTTACTGTGCACACACTGAAAAAGAAGTTCACAACTTTGGGTTGTGTATAACTGCAGACCTCAGAACTTTTTCTTATTTAATATAAAAATAAATTCCTTTGATCTGACATATAATAATTGATGCTAGAAGTAAAACTAAAATGAAAAAGAATTAATAAGGAATTTTTCCCCAAGCAGGTGAGAGGTAAATTTAACATCAAATCTGGAGCTACACATTAGACGCATACTTTAGCTTCACTAGCCGGGTTTAGTGAAATAACATGCAAATACACAATACAAAACTTGTTGAGCCCCCATCAGGTCCTGGCTGATGGCCCATATTGCCAATATCAGGAACCTGGTGTAAAAAAGTGTGATGGAAGCAAAGACTGGAAACTTATAGGCAATTTAACCAGGAATACAATTCCAAAGGGAGTGATTTAGAGTTGATTGGGTTTCGTCACAACAGTAAAAACGAGAATTCAAACTAAAGAGTCTATTTTTGCTGTGAGTATTGAGGACATTCAATGGCGTTTGAAGGAGATTTGCAATGATTTCATGCCCAATTATCTTCAGATTCATCATGTTTGTGTATGTTTGCTGGATAAGATGAGTCTGTGTTGTTTGAATTCTAGAATCCTCCTTTTATTATCTCAACAGTGCATCTCATGTTGGTAAAGTGGGCTGCTTCTCTCAGCTGGAACCTTTTGTGAGAGCAAGATGGAAACTGTCCTATCCCATCGCCCTTTTTATCTTTAAGGTAAAATGTGGAATCATCAGTATATTTGCACATAAATATGAACCAACAAGGTTTCCAGTGCCTGAGCGAGGTATACCTAAGATTATTTCTCATTTATTTACACACTGTGACTTTATTTCTTATTAATGTGAACTTAATGTCTCAGGCTTACCATCAACATGTTTTAAATTCAAGCAAAGGAACACATTACTGTTTACATTCTTGTACATCTATATTATTAAATCTTATGTTTTATAAAGAAGTGCTGAAAAAACAATCTTGATACACATAGTAATTGCATATAACTTATTTAGCTCATATGTTACAATCTACCACAACCCTTGATTTTACAGATCAATTTGGCCTTGCTGAAAAAGACTTCAAGCCTGTGCTCAGAGATGGAAAATATTTAACTTTAAAAGTCATCCCCTTAAGCTTGGAGCAGCGGCCTGACACCACAACAGTCATTTAACTGCTAAATAGACCAAAAGAAACAACAAGAATGTAAATGATGGTGTGGGCAAAGCCAACTGTACCAATCCTGTTAACGGAAAAGCTACTTTAGATCGTCGCGCCATCCTTAAGAGAGGTTGAGTGATAAATGGTTTATCTTAATTTTTTTATTTATTTTCTGTAATATGTATGACAGAAAAAAGAACCTGACGATCAACTGCTATGATTTATTTAACATTTGTGAGTCATATAAAAAATATTTTATCCCCTTTTTTGGCTCATTACACTTGATGAATAACTTTTGACATAATTTTCCATTCATCCATCCATCCATGTCAAGGTAGGCAATGTCGCATGAATAAATAATTGTCTATTCATTATGAAAGAATTATTGTCATTTTCATGTTTTTAAGTTGTTCGGCAACAACGGCAATAATAATATTAGCGGCCAGATTTCCAAGAAAACATATTAGAAAAGCAAAGTCAGACTACATTAATTGAAGGAATCTCATCGTAATGTCTGCTAAATTTTATACTTACAATTTGAGGTGTTTTGAGTGGATAATACCCATTTAATTTTAGAATATTCCTGTATGCATACATACATAAGCAATCCAAATGAAACAAGAGGGATCTTTTGAAAATATGAAAAAGATGTTGCACTGAAGATAAAAATAAAAAACATCAATTGTTGGACAGCTGGGAAACGTAAAATCATGAATTATTAATAACAAATTGCTTTATGCAACCTGGTGACCTGCATTTTCACAACACTCCCATTACCAAACATGCTGACAAAAGCAGTATGTGAATGTTGATTATCAGCGATTTTTGTTTTCACATGCCTGTTTTTGCATTTTTTGCCTACATTGTTATTCTAATAAGTGATGTAATATCTGACCAAAATGCAAACTGATAATTTATTATTAGTGATGTTAATGCATGCTGTCCTGTTGGAAATTAGATAAGCCTTGCTATACAAGGGAGATTTTATTAAGAAATAAATAATTAAACGCAGACCTAAATAAATAAATAAAAAATGTTCAATTCATATGAACTCAAAAATAGTTTGAAAGAGGTTGAAAGTCACAGGCTTATAAATATCAGTGGTTCATGGAGCAGGCTGATGCCCACAAGCATTATCGCTAACAGCAAGATGAGGTTTTTCATGGTGGCTCAATTAGGGAGAGACCCACTCATTCAGGCTCAGGAGAATCAACATGCTTCAGGCATAAAAAATGGCTTTATATCCACACTTGTTGCAGGAGTGCGCACAAAAAAAAGACAAGCCAACATTAAGCCAAATGCTCAGATCCACAGTTTCAAAGCACCAACTCCGTTTTAAAGCACTGTCATATAGTTTATTTTTGTTTTTAAAAATACATGAAAAATTGTACGAAGTGTGGGAAAGGTTTACATGGAAAAATAATTGAATGAATAAAGGCATTTGTTGCATGTATGACTTGTTTGTCAAAACTGGAGGTTATCAGCATGCATTTATTCAGTAGTATAACATAATAAAAAAAATGCTTACATAAAATAATGGTGGGTCATTTCATTTATTCAGAACTGCATTTTTTAATACCTGGGGAGATGTAAAGTCAAAGCATCCATAATTCTCTAGAAACAATGCTGTCACATCAATCACAGGTGATTTCTACGGAGACATGGAATAGCTTCACCTCCCTCCAAGGCTAAAATAAAATTGCTTGTTCATATTAGAACAAAAACTATCAGAGCTTCCCTGTAATGTCACATAGGAAGGTGAAAATTAGTCTGCCTACATTAAAGAACCTTCTTTAAAAAATAAGACAGACTATATGATGAAACATAAAAATTCCCAGAGGCTTAAAAGTCTGATTAAAAAAAAATTACTTTGATCTTGTCTTTCTTACTTTTTCTTCTATGTTAGATTAAATTTATCCCTGAGCTGAGCTGTCCTGCTATGACAAAATCTTGTATCTTTAATGTGATTCAGGGACAGGAGAAGAAATATGAATGAAGAATTATAACTCAGAGTGCAATTACAAAGTGACACTAATCCAATTACCTGTCACCAGGTACACAGAAAGAAAGTTGCTCAGAGCAGACACCAAAGCTGGATAACATAAAAACAGCAGTAAATCATTAACAACCGTAGCATAAATAAAGGATGTAATAATTAATTGGTTAACCTGGTAAATAAGAAAAAAAAATGTTTTAATGTTTTTCCTAAAATGGTTGGTGGAAATCGATGGTGTTAATAGAGTGAATTACATTGTAGTTTTATTTCATTAAATCACTGCTGTCTGGCAAATCATTAGATTGTGAAACTGTCACAAAAATGTAAATAAAAAAATGAATCTTCTTGAAGTGAATCACAGAGCCATGACCTGACAGCTGAATATGCCTAAAGAGCTGCTTGCAAAGTTTAATATAGTTTAATATTGGCAGTCAATGGAAATGACTCACCTCATTATTGCATTATTTGCTGTTATTTCAGCTTTTAACTTTATGTTCTCTCTTTTCTCTTCCTAGAAGCTACACCTGGCCTGGCTCTGTGTCTACCTATGACACCTTTCTGGAGAGGGGCATCGTCCAAGCTTCTGCTGGCAACAACTTAATGCTCACACTCTACCGATGATCCACATGGCCCTGTCTTTTAGAGTTTAACCCTTTCTTTCTC
Organism: Girardinichthys multiradiatus; assembly: GCF_021462225.1. NCBI lineage: Eukaryota > Metazoa > Chordata > Actinopteri > Cyprinodontiformes > Goodeidae > Girardinichthys > Girardinichthys multiradiatus. The sequence goes on from NC_061799.1 coordinate 23,115,120, forward strand.
CTAGACATGGCGATTGACTGAGCTTTTACTGTAACTAATTATATGTGCTCTCTTTCAGACTCTAACCTTGAAAACTGGCTCAGAGTTTATCTGTTCTTTCTTTCTAGGTGAAACGACTAAAGGAGCTACATTCATTAACATTTACTTTTCCTTCCCATAGAAAGGACTCCTGGATCAGTGCTTCTGTATCCTTTTTGTGTCTCTGCTCTGTTCTCTCAAACCACCAGTCGGTCATGGCAGATGGCCGCTCACACTGAGCCTGGTTCTGCGGGAGGTTTCTTCCTGTTAAAAGGGAGGTTTTCCTCTCCACTGTCGCTACATGCATGCTCAGTATGAGGGTTTGCTGCAAAGTCAACGCCAGTGACTGTCCACTGTCTCTACATGCTCATCTGGGAGGAGTGAATGCTGCAAGTCACTGACTAGATGCAATCTGCTGGGTTTCCTTAGACAGAAAAACGTTTTATCCAATTTCAATAAATAACTGAATCTGACTGCACTGTTCAATGATTAGGATTAATTGGAATGAATGAACCTGACTTTTGTGGAGTGCCTTGAGACAACATGTGTTGTGATTGGCGCTATATAAATAAACTTGCCTTGCAGCAAGAAGGTCCTGGGTTCAATTCCTGGCCGGGGGTCTTTCTGCATGGAGTTTGCATGTTCTCCCCATGCATGCGTGGGTTCTCACCAGGTACTCTGGCTTCCTCCCACAGTCCAAAGACATACCTGTTAGGTTAATTGATCGTTCTAAATTGCCCTTAGGTGTATGAATGAGTGTGTGCATGGTTGTTTGTGTGTTGCCCTGTGATGGACTGGCAACCTGTCCAGGGTGAACCCTGCCTCTCGCCCATAGACTGCTGGAGATAGGCACCAGCTTCCCCGCGACCCACTATGGAATAAGCGGTAGAAAATGACTGACTGAATTGAATTATTAACTTCATTTCTGCACCAAAACTATGTGTGAAAATTGAGACAGACTTCAAGTGGAAAAAATCTATCTAGTGATATCAGGTCATCTGTGTTAGTGAACAAGCTGGCACTGTGAGACTGAACTCTGAGTTTTTAACCAACAACAGTATTATTATGACTATAATAAGGTACTCTGCTCCACCATAAATACATAGGATAAACTGCCATCGCTGTAAAATTTAACAGAGCAATATTTATTTTAATTGTACCTCTTTTCAAAATGCCATATGTTACAACAAACATACATGAGACTGAGGTCTGAGAAGAAGACAGCTATGAAATGCAATGAAATTTGTATGGTCATTGATATTACAGTCATCTGCAAACATCAGGTTGTGGTTTTAGAATTTGACTGGATTCGGATTCATGTTTTTGTTTAGTCTTTCTTTTTAATTATATGTTATGGTTCTGATTAAAACATAAATTAGAAAATTGCATATCTTATTTCTACAACAATAAAACCACAACCTGGAGTGAAAATGATCTCATTTTTGTTATTCTGTTGATTTGGAAGTGTTGGAAGGATTTAAAATATGAAATTGGGTTAGGCTGATTACATGAAGCTTTACTATTAATGTGTTTGTTAAAAATAAAAAAAAATATTAAATGAAAACAAAAAAATCTTATACAAATAAATACATTACACTTTTGCAGTGTTTAAAACATTGAACATTTTCTATAACTCTGTGATAGAAGCACGTCCTTACTTTTTTTTTGTGCTTTTATCACTTAGTATGGCAAAAACAGGATGAAACAAATAGTAAAAGTGGTCAGTAAAATTACTGGTGACAAATTCCCAAATAACTAATTTTTAAAAAGAGTCACACAAAAGGCAAAAGACACCCTCCACTCTCCTCCTCACCCACTTCATGGCAAATTTGAGCTCCCACCATCTGAGAAGAGATTCAGAAAAAGCAAGGACCACCTGATGAAAAACTATTTTATTACTCAGGCCATTATTCAGACAAATTTAAAATGTGATAGGATATGATTGCTTTGTCATTTTGTCTGATTGTTTTTATTGATATTTGTATTGACGCTTTCCCTTGAGATTTCTTTACTCTTTTAACTACCATTGTAAACTGACTGTCTGTGATTGTGTTTCTTCACCTGGCTGCAAGGCAAATTTCTCTATGGGGACAAGAGTAAAATGATACTTAAACTATTATTAAAAATAATCACATCATTTATATAATAGTTGTGTTTCTTAAACATGAACATCACTTAATCATTATTCAGGTATTATGTTCTTTCTCATGTTTCTCCTTTGTCTACCACTCACTGTCTTTTAAAGACAAAACTTCAACAGCCAGCAAGAGTCTCTCATCTGGCAACGTTGCTTAGATCACCAATTTGATGACCGCATTCAGTCAAGCATCAGCAGTACCTTATGTTTTCCTTTATATTTATCACATTAAAACACATTGTTAACTGTTTAGTCAAGCTTGAAGAATATATCACATAACAATGAAGTTTCTTATAATGCCACAGTATATGAACAGGTTATATGGTTGTATCAGACTTTGCGATAACACCTCCTATCTAATAGCTAACTTTCTCACTTTTTTTAATGAAAATTTAAATGCAAAGAATAAAAACACATTTTTATATTATTACATAAAAAGTGTTATGCCTTATTGCAGTCTCTTGGGTCTTGATGGTTTGCCATTGTCTTTAATGATAGATGCACTTGGTTTTGTTATTATGCTAGGTAAGGTTTGCATTTCACACTAACCTCAGGTGCTTCTAGTCTTTGCACTCTGAAAATAAACTGAAATTGGTATTTGTCACAGCCCACATACTCTTTCCTAAAAGAGACAAACAGGAAGCCATTGGTCAAATAAGAATTTGTTTTACATTCAAAGTTCCAGCTTATCGTATAATAATTTATATAAACCTTTGAGATTTTTGATGAATATGCTTCTATGTTTATCTATTCTCTTTAGCAAATATTTTCATCTTTCTTTTATTTTCAGACATTCCACACATTTTACACATCACCTCATATATATATATATATATATATATATATATATATATATATATATATATATATATTGTCTTAATACGGATGATTTTGGCATACAGCTCATGAAAACCCAAAATTCCTATCTCATCTGACCAATAAAAGAAAAGTGTTTTTAATACAAAAAACGTCAACCTTCAAATAATTATGTACAGTTATGCACTCAATACTTGGTCGGGAATCCTTTGGCAGAAATGACTGCTTCAATGCAGCGTGGCATGGAGGCAATCAGCCTGTGGCACTGCTGAGGTCTTATGGAGGCCCGGGATGCTTCGATAGCGGCCTTTAGCTCATCCAGAGTGATGGGTCTTGAGTTTCTCAACGTTCTCTTCACAATATCCCACAGATTCTCTATGGGGTTCAGGTCAGGACAGTTGGCAGGCCAATTGAGCACAGGGATACCATGGTCAGTAAACCATTTACCAGTGGTTTTTGGCACTGTGAGCAGGTGCCAGGTCGTGCTGAAAAATGAAATCTTCATCTCCATAAAGCTTTTCAGCAGATGGAAGCATGAAGTGCTCCAAAATCTCCTGATAGCTAGCTGCATTGACCCTGCCCTTGATAAAACACAGTGGACCAACACCAGCAGCTGACACGGCACCCCAGACCATCACTGACTGTGGGTACTTGACACTGGACTTCTGGCATTTTGGCATTTCCTTCTCCCCAGTCTTCCTCCAGACTCTGGCACCTTGATTTCCGAAAGACATGCAGAATTTGCTTTCATCCGAAAAAAGTACTTTGGACCACTGAGCAACAGTCCAGTGCTGCTTCTCTGTAGCCCAGGTCAGGCGCTTTTGCCGCTGTTTCTGGTTCAAAAGTGGCTTGACCTGGGGAATGCGGCACCTGTAGCCCATTTCCTGCACACGCCTGTGCACGGTGGCTCTGCATGTTTCTACTCCAGACTCAGTCCACTACTTCCGCAGGTCCCCCAAGGTCTGGAATCGGCCCTTCTCCACAATCTTCCTCAGGGTCCGGTCACCTCTTCTCGTTGTGCAGCGTTTTCTGCCACACTTTTTCCTTCCAACAGACTTCCCACTGTGGTGCCTTGATACAGCACTCTGGGAACAGCCTATTCGTTCAGAAATTTCTTTCTGTGTCTTACCCTCTTGCTTGAGGGTGTCAATAGTGGCCTTCTGGACAGCAGTCAGGTCGGCAGTCTTACCCATGATTGGGGTTTTGAGTGATGAACCAGGCTGGGAGTTTTAAAGGCCTTAGGAATCTTTTGCAGGTGTTTAGAGTTAACTCGTTGATTCAGATGATTAGGTTCATAGCTCGTTTAGAGACCCTTTTAATGAAATGCTAATTTTGTGAGATAGGAATTTTGGGTTTTCATGAGCTGTATGCCAAAATCATCCGTATTAAGACAATAAAAGACCTGAAATATTTCAGTTAGTGTGCAATGAATCTAAAATATATGAATGTTAAATTTTCATCATGACATTATGGAAAATAATGAACTTTATCACAATATGCTAATATTTTGAGAAGGACCTGTATATATAGACAAAACCTTAGTTGGTGAATATGTTTGAAAAAGTGGTTGGGAGAAGTAAAACCCATTAAATCTTACGCATACCTCCATCATTTAATCGTAATCATTAATAATCGCCTTTTTTCCTTTGTTTTATGTATTTGCGATGCTTCTAAGCCAATGTTTGTCTTGTGAATACACAATACAGACACACATACATCCATTCCATCAACAGTGTCAAGGAACCAGTACTGTTCCCTTTTCATCCTTGTACTTTTTGAATAATAACCAGTATGAACCTTTCCTTAAACAGACTCATGCTTGGACTTTGCAAAGGGTGCTGCAAATGCTTGGCAATGGGTCTATATGAGGCACCAGTATGTTCAACATTGAAATTCAACATTGTATTTAACATTTGATTAATACTTGGGAATCAAAAATGAAAGTTTATTTTTTTTTAAAGGGTATACCCCCTGTCTCAACAACTCATATACATAGAATTTAATTTAGCAATTAACTGCACGGTGCCACAGTTGGTAGCACTGTTGCCTTGCAGCAAGATTGCTGGGTTCGACTCTTTCTGCATGGAGTTTTCATGTTCTCCCTGTGCATGCATGGGTTCTCTCCGGGTACTCCGGCTTCCTCCCACAGTCCAAAGACATACCTGTTAGGTTAATTTGTCTCTCTAAATTGCCCTTAGGTGTGTGCATGGTTGCTTGTGTGTTGCCCTGTGATGGACTGGCAACCTGTCCAGGGTGTACCCAGCCTCCCACCATAGACTGCTGGAGATAGGCACCAGCTTCCCCGCGACCCACTATGGAAGAAGTGGTATAGAAAATGACTTTCTTTTCTTTTCTTTTCGTTTTTTTTTTTTTGTCATTTCATCACAACTGACTCTAAGACCTGTTTAAGACCTTCTGGATATGTTTGGGTGGAGACATCTGATCTTGTTTCTTATGATTTGTATTGTCTATTTCCTTCAATAGCACTGCTGTTGCATGGCAACCAGAACAACAACAGCATGGATCCCTTGAGAAATCAGTGGATGCTATGCAAAGGTGCAAATGAGGTACACAGCGATGAAGAGAAATAGGATGTATTCAGACTGAAGAGAAATGTGGAAAAGAGGAAGAGTTGCTGTTTTTTTCTGTTTTTAGAGCCTCAATCAGATCACTGGACAATGTATGAGTTAATGAACTTAATGAAAAATCTGAATAGACATCGGTCAGAACAATATTATGTTTTACAGACACATGCCTACATGGATTATCCAACATCCTTCTGTCATCATTAGCAGCTTTGTGCAAATGAGAATAAATATGTGCCGGGCAAGTGAAATAGAAAAGGGCCTTTCAGTTTTATAAAAAAATTTATAAAAAGTAAAAAGCTGAACCTATTTCAATAGAAAGGTAAGGGGTTCCATCCTATATCATTTAAAGACATGAAGGTTTGAAAAGTGTCCTTCATTATTTCTTTGTGGAAGCAACACACAGAGGGTGAGTGTTCTGCAACCTTTCCATCCCCTTTATCATTTCCTCTTCAGATATGAGTGAAAGGTGCCAGGGCTTATGGAAATGTATTGTTCAATCCAGCTTTCAGGGTGAATGAATGAAAAATCCAATGGCAGCATACTCACAAAACACATTTGCTGCATTAAATTTGTTTTTTTTTCTATAATTATTTTTCATACACACCTTATTTAGGTCAAACTATCAGTAACTCAGGGCCAATCAGAAGATCTTTTTCTAAAATGCCGAACTAATGGTGAAGATGGTCAAAGAAAAAGAAAAAGATGTGTGTAAAGTAAAAATGTAACACCAAAGTATAAAATTATCCACTCCACTTAACCCTTGAAGACTTGCTGTGATATCTGGCACCAACATGTTAGCAGCATAGTCTTGTAAGCCCTGAGATTGCAAGGTGGGGTTTCCATGGATCAGACTTGTTTGTCCAGCACAACCCACAGATGTTTTATTGGATTGAGATATCGGAAATTTTTAGGCTAATTCAACAATTGGACAATTTGCTTGGTTCCTCAAACCATTCCTGAATCAGATCTGTTTGGTGGCAGGCTGCATTACCAAGCTTAAAAATAGCTTCTATCAAAGGAGTGTCCATGAAAGTGTTACCTTTGTTTACACCATGCATCTAAGTGCCATGTTCACACCCATTAAGTGACGCATGTGGTGTGAAAGAAAATTTGATTTTTGAGACCAGGCCACTTTCTCCCATTGCTCTAGAAAAACGTTCTGATGCTCTCATGCCCCTTGTTGTCACTTTGTTCATTGAACAGCACTCAGTATGGGAACCCTGACTTGGTCTGCCGCTATGTAGCCTCAACCTCATTAAACTTCAATGCACTGTGTTTATTCTAACATCTCTTCATTAGAATCAACATTTAGTTCTTCAGCAGTCTCAGCTACAGTAGTTGACCATTGCAGATGGAAACACCCCACAAGAGTTGCAGTTATGGAGATGTTCTGATCCAGTGATGTTGTCATTACGTTTCAGCCTTTGTCAGACTCTCTCATATTGTTACGCTAGCTATTTTTTTCTGCTTTTAATACATCAACATTAAGGACACAATGTTCACTCCTACTAACAGATCCCATGTTGACCTGGTAAGTGCTATTCATTTCACCTGTCAGTGGTCATAATGTTAATCCAAAGTACTGCGCAATATAAGAAAATAATTGGCAAAGGATTTAGCCATTTTGTATAACTAGCTGTACAAACAAAGGCAACTTCTGTATTCATTTCTCCGCATACACACCTCTTCATCATAGTCTTTTTGTGTGTAGGTGTGTGTATCTTTGTGTTTAGGCAGCAAGGGACCCACAGAAGATTAACACCCCTGTTGGATTATAAAAGAGAAACACACAGGAATGCTTCATTAACTCTCATTCTTATATTGTGCTGCTCTCATTCCATGGCTGCAAAGCATTTTAAAACTGCTGCTTCCTGATTAAGTGTTTGCTGTCTGCGAAGTAGACATATGTCTCAATCGGTGTACATGGTCTTACTCCTCTTTGTGGCCCTCTGGGGACTCTGTGAGAATGGATAAATCAGCCTCGGGAGCAGTTGACTGTCACTATCCCTTTACGAGAGTCACGATTAGGACAGCGAAAGTGCTCATGAGACAAGCTACCTCCAAGGTCCTGCTGCAGTGGTGTCGTCCCAAGTATATTCCCAGCTGTTGAAATGCAGTTGCTGAGAGAGGCACTGTGATCATGAGCAGTCAGCGCAAAAGAAGGCATCAAGTGCTGCTTGTGGTTTAAGATGCTGCAGGCTGATGTCGATTCCAGGCCTGGACGGTTACCAGGGGGCACAAAACATCCATCTGCTGAAATGTTGTCTCTCTTCAGCAGCCTTGCACTCGGCGAAGAGGAGGAAGATTTTCTGCAGCACTCACACTTTTGCTTCCTCAGGATTTTATTCACCTTTCTCAGAAAATCACCTTTGGTTCATGCTGGTCCTTGTCCTTTTATTATTTGCTATTCTCAGTCTTCATTATCTGTACCTTTTATTTTTGCCATCTCCTTTTATCATTTTTACCAGGTTTTCATTTTTTTCTCCTTCTCAAAAGACTTTTTTGATCCCTGTCCCTAAAGTTATTTTGTCACTTTGCACAGTAAATCTGTTCACTCAGAGATGCTGATTTTGAAGCTTGGTCATTTATGGAGCAGAGAGGAAAAAAGTATTTTCTCCTTTCCACATAAAGTTACAGTATTCCTTTTCTTTCTTCAACACATGCCTTGTTATACCTTTCTTGCTTGCCCTATGAAAGAAAAACCCTAACCTTCATTTGCACATGTTAATGAGCAGCCACCTCAGCATGAACATAAAACCAATACCAGGCATTCTTGCAGGGGTGATTGCTCACACTCTCTTTCATTCACATCTCACACTCTCCTTTATTCCTTCTGCATCCCTGCATCTCAGGTTCTTTCTCTCAATCTCTTTCTACCCTCTGCACCTTGTAAATTGGACTCTGGCAACATTACGATGGCTTTCTCATTATTCTCATCACTCTGGCCAAATTGCCTTGTCTTTCAGGATCATTGGACTCTGTTCTATGGCTGCTCCCTCAACCTGAGGGCTGTATAAGTCTTTGTTTCCCTCCATCTTTGGGCTATTTCTTGGCAAAGATAGGACCAAAAATGTGTTCAATATAGCAGCAAATAGCAAAACCTCTGGTCACACTACTTCACACTGCACTCTGTGATCCGTTTACTCAGGAACATGCAAACAAACACACAAGAGAAGATCTTAAATTACATACAGTAAAGCAAAGAAAAACTTGTCCAAGTGTGTGCGATGTTTGCAATCGTTTCTAAATCTTGACAGATCAAAAGCAAGAAATGCCACCTAGAAGCTCATTTTAGAAAGATATAAGTCTGAGATGAACATTTATCCTCTGCAACACCAGAAAAGACAGTACATTCAGATAAAGAAAAAGAACGTTTGGTATGATCTCTCATTTCCAATGCTTCTTTGGCAACAATATTAATACCCTTTACTACCATAATTTTACATCTAGACACCATAGTTTCTAAAAGTGGAATGGGAGGCAGATCTTTTAGTTATCAGGCTCCTCTCCTGTGGAACCAGCTCCCAGTTTTATCCTGTGAGCCAGACATCATGACTACTTTTAAGACTAGGCTTAAAACTTTCCTTTTTAATAATGCTTATAGTTAGAGTGATTCAGCTATCCTGAGCTATCTCTGTAGTTATACAGCTATAAGCTTAGGCTGATGAAATACATAAAAACCACTTTTCCCCACTCTGCTGCATTCTCCTACAACTCTCACATTTCACATTATTTGCTGTTATTTGTTGCCCTGCGATGGACTGGCGACCTGTCCAGGGTGTACCCTACCTCTCGCCCATAGACTGCTGGAGATAGGCACCAGCTCCCCCGTGACCCACTATGGAAGAAGCGGTAGAAAATGACTGACTGACTGACTGCTGTTATTTCAGCTTAAACTTTATGTTCTCTCTCTGTGTTTTCACTGTTTTTAAAAGCTGCATCTGGTCTGCTATTCTGCTAAGCTGTGACACTTCCCTTGTGGGAGTCATTGGAAGAACTACTGCTGCCATTGATTTAATGTTATTCTATAGTTAATACCCTTTTCCCTTTTGTTTTATTGTTTAACCCTTTCTCTCTCATAGACATCACTATTGATTGAGCTGTGACTTGAGTGTGTGCTATCTTTCATCCTATACACTAGAAAATTGTTGAAAATCAGTTTAGTTATGTTTCTCTCCTAGATGAACCCACTGAGGGAGCTACTACTGCCCTTAACTTTGTACTTTCCTTAACATAGAAAATACTGCAGGATCAGGGCTTCTGTGTTTCATTTTCTTTGGCACATATGCTCCATCTTCTCAAACCTGCAGTGGGGTGTGGCATATGGCTACTCAGACTGATCCAGGTTCTGCTGGAGGTTTCTTCCTATTCTAGGTGAGCGGGATTGATGCAAAGTCAACAACAAAATGCAAGCGACTGTCCTCTGTCGCTACATGCTTGTCCAGGAGAAATGGTTGCTGTAAATCTGTGACTTGATGCAGTCGGTTGGGTTTCCTTAGATAGATAACTGTTTAACCATTTTGAATAATAAACTGAACTTGACTGCATTGTGTGACAACTTGGACCAATTCAGAGTGCATGTAATTCACTATAGGAATCTGTCTGTATGGTTGGATTGCACTGATTGAGATTTGAGTCTTGACACAAATAGCTGGATTTAGGTCTAGAAATTCAAACACGCACATGTGCATCTATACCATTACATTGTAAGTATGTAATTCCAATGCCAATTCCAGTTGCCATCTATTTACCTCCATCCATTGCCTCATCAACACCAACCATTTGGTCATGAATTGAAAAAAAGCATTCCCACGCCATGATGCTGCCACCATCATTGGTCACCTAGGGCAGAGTATTTTCAGGATGTGCGGTGTTAGTCTTTCGTCACATGTGGTACAAAAAGTAAATGTTTGGTCTCAGGTTAACTTATTTTAGCTTTAAAGCTATCTCCTACATAGCAAGTTGCAAACCTCAAAAATGAGTTCTTTTAGCTTTCTTTCAACAATAGCTTTTAGCGTGCCACCCACAAATACCACATTTGACATGACTAACAGTTGTTATAAAGATTATGCTACTTTATGCTGGTCTATCACATAAAATCTTAATGTATGTACACTATTTATAAGGCTGTATTATTCCATGATGATCTTAAATGACTGAAATACTCAACATAAATGTTACTGGATCTGTAACATGAAAGTAAGATTATTTTGTACACAACCCATAACTCAGTGACATGCTAAGCTTTTTAAAAAAAACTGCAGAGCATGATGTGTATGAATGTGATGAAAAACAGCATTATCCCATTCCAAGATTTCAGCCATTAGCTGCATGTTGTGGACATGTTTCAGATGTGCTTATAAAAGTGACTGCAAGTTTGATTGGTTTTAGAAAGGTCCAATTAACTTAGCTTTAATCACAGCAGTCTGTATCAGCAGACTTTCACCAGCCTGTAAGTGTGTAATGCCATGTGGTGCGCCGTGCCCATTAATGATCCGGCACAGGTGCATCCATCTGCTCCATCTACCCTCCCTATTTTTTTTACTTAGAGGAGTCTCTCTTAAACCATCACTTGGTACCAATTGCTTTACCTTGTCAGTGTTTCTTTGTGTAAGTTATTTTTTGTTTCAGAGTTCTTCTTTTTGCCCAGGTCTCTGAGCATTATAAAGTCATATACTGTTGGACATGATAATTAACTCTTCTTAATCAAACATTATTTACACAGATTTTTTAAAGTACAGTAAGAATCCAGGTTCATCTAATTTAGAGAAGGAAAACATGTAAACTAATTTACAATCCCTTGTGAGTGTCCTTGCAGTAATTGAGCTAGATGTGTTGCTAGGAGTATAACTCTCAATTTAAATTATTAGATTGTTTTAATAATAAAAATGTTTACATCTCACATATATTACATTATTTTCAGAAGATTCTATATTACATCCTATTTTATTGTATTTCTAAATGACAGTTGAGTGACTTCGCATAAAATATTACAGATTATCAAAAGGACTTTGAATGTATCCTGTTGGTAAATACTATCTGTTGGAGTCTCAAAACCACATTTCCTTTCAGCAGGCTATGATTAGATAATTACTTTAATCACTTGAAGACTACTGTCACAAATTTGGTGGTGTATGTTTACCTCTATAGCTCATTTATGCATATTCTGCATACATAAACTACTGTATTGAAGCACTTTCCCATCTAGAAGTAAAAATAAAAACAACATTTAGGTTGTTTATTCAAACAACATTTCCTTAATGAATCTGCAAAAAGACCGATTGTCATATTCTAAAATAATTCATTCCACTTATATAATTGTAAATAAATTCAGGTAGCAAGGAGTTAAACCATGGGTTGCACAAGCAGATACAGGTCCTTCTCAAAAAATTAGCATATTGTGATAAAGTTCATTATTTTCCATAATGTCATGATGAAAATTTAACATTCATATATTTTAGATTCATTGCACACTAACTGAAATATTTCAGGTCTTTTATTGTCTTAATACGGATGATTTTGGCATACAGCTCATGAAAACTCAAAATTCCTATCTCACAAAATTAGCATATCATTAAAAGGGTCTCTAAACGAGCTATGAACCTAATCATCTGAATCAACGAGTTAACTCTAAACACCTGCAAAAGATTCCTGAGGCCTTTAAAACTCCCAGCCTGGTTTATCACTAAAAACCCCAATCATGGGTAAGACTGCCGACCTGACTGCTGTCCAGAAGGCCACTATTGACACCCTCAAGCAAGAGGGTAAGACACAGAAAGAAATTTCTGAACAAATAGGCTGTTCCCAGAGTGCTGTATCAAGGCACCTCAGTGGGAAGTCTGTGGGAAGGAAAATGTGTGGCAGAAAACGCTGCACAACGAGAAGAGGTGACCGGACCCTGAGGAAGATTGTGGAGAAGGGCCGATTCCAGACCTTGGGGGACCTGCGGAAGCAGTGGACTGAGTCTGGAGTAGAAACATCCAGAGCCACCGTGCACAGGCGTGTGCAGGAAATGGGCTACAGGTGCCGCATTCCCCAGACCTGGGCTACAGAGAAGCAGCACTGGACTGTTGCTCAGTGGTCCAAAGTACTTTTTTCAGATGAAAGCAAATTCTGCATGTCATTCGGAAATCAAGGTGCCAGAGTCTGGAGGAAGACTGGGGAGAAGGAAATGCCACAATGCCAGAAGTCCAGTGTCAAGTACCCACAGTCAGTGATGGTCTGGGGTGCCGTGTCAGCTGCTGGTGTTGGTCCACTGTGTTTTATCAAGGGCAGGGTCAATGCAGCTTGCTATCAGAAGATTTTGGAGCACTTCATGCTTCCATCTGCTGAAAAGCTTTATGGAGATGAAGATTTCGTTTTTCAGCACGACCTGGCACCTGCTCACAGTGCCAAAACCACTGGTAAATGGTTTACTGACCATGGTATCACTGTGCTCAATTGGCCTGCCAACTCTCCTGACCTGAACCCCATAGAGAATCTGTGGGATATTGTGAAGAGAACATTGAGAGACTCAAGACCCAACACTCTGGATGAGCTAAAGGCCGCTATCGAAGCATCCTGGGCCTCCATAAGACCTCAGTGCCACAGGCTGATTGCCTCCATGCCACGCCGCATTGAAGCAGTCATTTCTGCCAAAGGATTCCCGACCAAGTATTGAGTGCATAACTGTACATGATTATTTGAAGGTTGATGTTTTTTGTATTAAAAACACTTTTTTTTTATTGGTCGGATGAAATATGCTAATTTTGTGAGATAGGAATTTTGGGTTTTCATGAGCTGTATGCCAAAATCATCCGTATTAAGACAATAAAAGACCTGAAATATTTCAGTTAGTGTGCAATGAATCTAAAATATATGAATGTTAAATTTTCATCATTACATTATAGAAAATAATGAACTTTATCACAATATGCTAATTTTTTGAGAAGGACCTGTACATAACATCCCTACGACAAGGTGTGTGGCACAAATGTTTTTACCTAAAATACTGTATTTATAGGATGTATTTAGAATGATTTAGACTTTTTTTCAAGGTAGACTGAAAAATAAAGGTCATTAACTATCTACCCATGTCTCTAAAGGTACTTCAGCTTCATCCCACAGTCCAAAATGATTACTGTTAATTAGTCACTCCAAATTGCCCCAAGGAGTGAGTGTGTGCGTGCCTGTGTGTGGTTGTTTGTCTTTTGTAAGTAAGTAAGTAAGTAAGTAAGTAAGTAAGTAAAGTTTTATTTATATAGCACCTCTCAAGACACAGATCACAAAGTGCTTCACAACACTAAAACAAATTACAATTGGAATAATATATTTCTATATGTAAAATAAAAGAAGATAAGATAAAATCAAAAATAAACTAACCAAACGCAAGCCTAAAAAGATGAGTTTTTAGCTGTTTTTTAAAAGACACCACCAAATCCGCAGTCCTTATACACAAGGGGATAGAGTTCCAGAGTCAGGGAGCTACTGTTGCAAAAGCTCCATCACCCTTAGTTTTCAGCCTTGTGTGATGTACAGCCAGTAGGACTTTATCGCATTACTGCAGAGACCTGGGGGCAATGTACGGATACAAGAGTTCACTGATATAAGTTGGGGCTTGACCGTGAAGACCTCTATAAGTCAGGACCAGAATCTTAAACTGAGCTCTGAAATTAATGGGGAGCCAGTGCAGCTGGATGAGTAACGGTGTGGAGTGGGAATACTTTGAAGATTTTGTCAGAAGTCTAGCTGCAGCATTCTGAACAACCTGGAGACGTTCCAGGGAGTTTTTGCTAAGACAGGTAAATAAAGCATTACAGTAATCCAAACGTGAGGAAATGAATGCATGGATAGCAATCTCAAGTTCAGAACGTGACACAATGGGACTTAACTAACAAGGTTATGTAAATGATAACAACAAGAGTGAACCAGAGATTTGACGTGGGTATCTAAGGAGAAAGCAGAGTCAAATGTTACACCAAGGTTCCTGATGGAAGATTTAGCAAATTTGCCAAGAGGACCAAGAGCTTCCATTATCCTGGGTATAAATCTATCAGGGGCACAAACAAGGACTTCAGTTTTTTCATCATTAAGTTGGAGAAAGTTATCAGCCATCCAACTTTTGATAGATTCAAAAAATACAATCAGCAACTGTAACTTAAATACATGTTCTGGCTTAAAGGAAATATACAGCTGAATGTTGTCGGCATAACAGTGATAAGAAATGCCCTCAAAAGTGCTCAGGATATGCTGTAAAGGAAGCAAATACAATACAAATAACAAGGGCCCTAGGACAGAACCTTGGGGGACACCACAAGAAAGGGAGGCTGGAGAGGATCTGTACCTAGAGGCAGCCACACAGAAGCATCGTTCAGATAGATATGAAGTGAACCACTCTAAAGCAGAACCAGATTTGATGGTCAACAGTATCGAAGGCAGAAGTAAGGTCCAACATCAGCACAACAGAACACTCTCCTGCATCACTACGCAACAAGATATCACTAGAAACTCTAACAAGGGCTGTTTCTGTGGAATGTGTCTCTATATTGCCCTGTGACCTCTCCAGGCTGTCCCTTGCCTGCTCTCCTTTTACTGCAGGAGATATAGTAGACAGGGATGTAATGGATACAAAAGAAATGATAGAAAATAAAAATAATATAGTTATAGACTTACACAAACGAACTCAAAAGCAATAAAATGGGTTAGAAAACACAACAAAGAAAGAAGGCATAGTAAACATGAATGATCAAATTTTAATCTTACCCTGTAAAAGGGCATTAAAAAGTGTCGAGTTATTTTTTCTCTGCCTAAACTCGATTAGGAATTGCACCCAATGGAGGACGTTGGAAAACTCCACTCATTTTGCCTTTTTTTTTTTTGGTTGCTTGATGAGTCATAGGTTGATAACTTTAAGCAATCAACAAAGCTGCATAAATGAAAGTCAAATACTTGCTTCAGCAAACAAACTTGATAATCTTAATAAGGTTATTAAACACTTACATTAACTTCAGATTTTACCTGTTTTTTCCCATCTTAAATTAGCAAATATCTGTGCACACAATCTTATAGAAGGAGAAAACAATGTAAAACCTAAGAAATAAATTCACATTCCTCTCAATAATTTATAAATAATAAAATATACATAATAAAGCTTTCCTGGTCATCTATTCTGCCCTGAAACAATGCAAGGCTTTTTGGAAATTCATTTTATGTTTCAAAGCCACCTGCTGGTATTTTCATACATAGAAGGTTGCAGAACAGTCACACCAAAAATGGCTTCAGAGGTTGTTTCAATGCCCCTGTCCTGTACTGTCTTTGTCATTCCTATTGAGAAAAAGACTTGAGTCAGACCTGAACCTCCTATGTTTTGCATGGAGAAAAGGATTAAAGTGATTAAAGCATGTACAAATATGAGCAAAAAATACAAACGAGTTTTATAAGTTTGTGCAGAAAAGCAAGGAAACTGACTTCAGTTTCATACGCTCGTGCAACTATTTTAGTTTATTTATTATTTGCCTGTGTTTCCATAATGAACAAGCTTTAGAGATCTTGTTTTTCTCTCCTCGAAATATAAGCCCCTTGTTCAGAGGCAACCTGTAATAAAAAGAACTGTGAGAAGATGGTCACAGGAAGCTGAAGAAGCCCTGCGAGGTTGCTTTGTGGCTACAGACTGGGACGCACTGTGCCAGTCACATGGAGAGGACATCAATGCCATGACTGAGTGTTTCACCAACTATATAAACTGCAGTTTGGATAACACCATCCCCACCAGAACGGTGATATGCTTCCCCAATAACAAACCCTGGATCACCAGTGACCTGAGTAACCTGTTTAACAATAAAAAAGAGCCTTTAGAGAGAGAGACTGGGAATTATTGAGGAGTACGTAGACGCAACTTAAAGTCAAGGTAAGAGACAGCAAAGAGGTGTACAAGAAGAAGCTGGAGAGCAAGCTCCAGCAAAACAATATCAGAGATGCTTGGTCAGGGATGAAGACCACAGGTTTCAAGCAGAAAGAAGATCGGATCAATGGATGTCTGCGCAAAGCCAGTGAACTAAACACATTCTTCAATAGGTTCAGTTCAGAAACAAGCTCAGCATCCTCCTCTCCTGCTCACAGCAAGTCAGACATTCCACCCTCCTTTGACCCACAACTTTCCTGTCACACCTCAAATGTTTTATCTTCCACCTCAGCCGTGCACCCTTCTGCTTCTACATGTTTGCCTTCAACCAAATCAGAAGATACTGATGCTCCCTTTGCCTCCACCTTCCACCTGTGTATCTCAAGATGTCACGTGAAGCAACAACTGCAAAGACTGAACCCGAATAAGGCTGCAGGTCCAGATTGTGTCAGCACTAGAGTCCTTGAGGCCTGTGGGGATTCTGCAGGACCTCTTTAACCTTAGGCTGGCTCAGATGAAGGTTCCAGTGTTGCGGAAGACCTACTGTCTTGTTCCAGTACCTAAGGAAACTCACCTATCAGTCCTCAATGACTATAGACCTGTTTCCCTGACATCCCACATCATGAAGGTCCTAGAGAGACTCCTGTTGGCCCACCTGAGTAAGCAAACAACAAACTATCAAGACCCTCTTCAATAGCTGTTGAGTTGAAGTTGAAGATGCCATCATACACCTGCATCAACAAACTCACTGTCATCTGGACAAAGACAGCAGCACTGTGAGGATCATGTTCCTCTATTTCTCCAGTGTAATTTCCATTATGGGAGAAGAAGCGGAGGTGGTGGAGGAGTATAAATACCTTGGTGTTCACCTGGACGACAGACTGGAGTGGAGATGCTACTGTGACGCCGTCTACAAGAAGGGACAGAGCAGACTGTACTTCTTGAGGAAGCTTAGGACCTTCAGTGTTTGCAACAAGATGCTGCATATCTTCTATAAGTCTGTTGTGACGAGTGTAATCTCTTCTGCCATCATCTGCTGTGGTAGCAGGATCAGAGCCAGGGACTTGGAAAAGCTCAACAAGCTAATAAAGAAGGCTGGCTCTGTTCTGGGGACTCCTCTGGAGATCATTGTGCAAAGAAGGATTCTTCATAAAATGAGGAACATTATGGGGAACCCTGAGCATCCTCTGCATGGGACTGTCCTACAACAACAGAGTGTCTTCAGTCAGAGGCTTCTTCAGATGTGCTGTAAGAAGGAGCGCTACAGGAGATCCTTCCTGCCCACAGCCATCAGCCTCTACAACAGCTCTTTGAGGAAACCTGTATAATATGAGCTACAACAACGCAAGTATTTTCCCTTTGGGATTGTTGTTTTTTTTATCTGAATTGAATTGAAAATATGTCATAAAATATTTACAAAGTTTGAGGTATGTACTCACCTTTCTAAATACTTTATATATATTTATTGATATTAAATATGAGTATTAAACAAAACTAACAACAAACAAAAACAAAAAATAAAGAACAAGCAATCTAATTTTAATGATAAGCATAAACATGTGACTGACAGTAATGAGTGTGTCAGGTTTCAGGCTGTGCAGTCTTTTTTTGCTGTTCTTTTCTCCAAGCAGGTTTGTTTGGAGGGTGTACTGTGCAGCTGCGCTCTCTCACACCTGTGAGCAATCAGGCTCATCTGGAAGCTTAAAAGGAGGAGGCTGCAGATCAGTCGACAGCTGAGTGTCAACCTTTGTGGTATCTCAAGTCCTCCATGCTATTGTTGTTTCCTGATTTTGAAAGAAACTGGAACCTGAGTTCTGCTCCCTTTAAAGGTGCTTCGGTTACCTGAATGCTGTCCCTGGGTCGTCTCCCTTCACAGCCAAGCTTAGGTGAAACCTCCTTGGATTCCATGTCTCTGGATCTAAGCCACACCCCAAGCTTCCGAGCCCATACCGAAAATCCTGTCCGCCCTCCAATGAACCAAACCTCTGCCAACAAGCAAAACAAGCCACCTCCTGGACCTGACCTTGCCGGACCTAAACTCCACTCTCAACCGTAAGCTTCCATCACTTCTTCAATTCCTCTCTCTGCTTCTGGCCAACTACAGGGGTTGGACAATGAAACTGAAACACCTGGTTTTAGACCACAATAATTTATTAGTATGGTGTAGGGCCTCCTTTTGAGGACAATACAGCGTCAATTCGTCTTGGGAATGACATGTACAAGTCCTGCACAGTGGTCAGAGGGATTTTAAGCCATTCTTCTTGCAGGATATTGGCCAGGTCACTACGTGATACTGGTGGAGGAAAACGTTTCCTGACTTGCTCCTCCAAAACACCCCAAAGTGGCTCAATAATATTTGATCTGGTGACTGTGCAGACCATGGGAGATGTTCAACTTCACTTTCATGTTCATCAAACCAATCTTTCACCAGTCTTGCTGTGTGTATTGGTGCAATGTCATCCTGATACACGGCACCACCTTCAGGATACAATGTTTGAACCATTGGATGCACGTGGTCCTCAAGAATGGTTTGGTAGTCCTTGGCAGTGACGCGCCCATCTAGCACAAGTATTGGGCCAAGGGAATGCCATGATATGGCAGCCCAAACCATCACTGATCCACCCCCATGCTTCACTCTGGGCATGCAACCGTCTGGGTGGTACGCTTCTTTGGGGCTTCTCCACACCGTAACTCTCCCGGATTTAGGAAATCAGTAAAAGTGGACTCATCATAGAACAATACATGTTTCACATTGTCCACAGCCCAAGATTTGCGTTCCTTGCACCATTGAAACCGACGTTTGACATTGGCATGAGTGACCAAAGGTTTGGCTATAGCAGCCCGGCCGTGTATATTGACCCTGTGGAGCTCCCGACGGACAGTTCTGGTGGAAACAGGAGAGTTGAGGTGCACATTTAATTCTGCCGTGATTTGGGCAGCCGTGGTTTTATGTTTTTTGGATACAATCCGGGTTAGCACCCGAACATCCCTTTCAGACCGTTTCCTCTTGCGTCCACAGTTAATCCTGTTTGATGTGGTTTGTCTTTCTTGGTGGTATGCTGACATTACCCTGGATACCGTGGCTCTTTATACGTCACAAAGACTTGCTGTCTTGGTCACAGATGCGCCAGCAAGACGTGCACCAACAATTTGTCCTCTTTTGAACTCTGATATGTCACCCATAATGTTGTGGGCATTTCGATATTTTGAGCAAAACTTTGCTCTTACCCTGCTAATTGAACCTTTACACTCTGCTCTTACTGGTGCAATGTGCAATCAATGAAGACTGGCTACCAGGCTGGTCCAATTTACCAATGAAACCTCCCATACTAAAATGACAGGTGTTTCAGTTTCATTGTCCAACCCCTGTATCTCACCTCTGCTTCTCTTCCTTAGAAGGCGAGGCTGATCTGGTTCCTGAAAGTTCCGGCCATAACCGAAATATCGTTTCTGCACAAAATAAAACCTCACGTTTCTGCCTGTGGGTTAAAAGAATCAAAAAAACTATGACAGAATGAATGTTCAACAAACCTATTATTCATCAGATTAAGCTCTAGTGGTCGTCATGACTTCAACGGAAGTCAAAGCCAGTAGTATCAGAATACAGTCGGGGTTTTCAAAGGATGGTTAACCCTTGGGTGAAAACCCTTGAATAAACTATAATCTAGGAGCAGACATATCCGCATAAGACCTCCATACAATTTACAGTCACTGCATGTAACTGCATACTCATTTAAATCATTTAACAAATCACTATTAATAATCAAAGCTACAAAAGCAATCACAAAATGATTTAACAATCCAGTTTGTTTACTTGCAAAAAAATCTGTGTGAATAATGTTATTCTAGCAGCACTACTTATCAGATTAAAGGTTCAGCTCGGCAGACACTGAATGATAACATTAGCATTCTCAGTATCATGTTTAGCTTATATATTTGTAGTTAATACAGCAATCACTAAGTGTTTTTCCCTGTTAAACTGTGCCATGTTTTGATATAGTTAGTACAATCAACTAAGAATCACAGTTGGCATAAAATCTTTATACACCTTAAGTTAGTTAGAGGAACTTACAAGAGAGGCTGACCTTTCTTTAGAGAAAAGTGAAAATATTCTTTAAAATGTTACCCCTTTTTTTTCATATGCACCGCATACATAGATCAGACTTTTACCCACATTTGTAGACATCTGTCAGTTTCCTCTTCCTCAGTTCTTTTCCCCTATCTTTTTGTTCAGGCATGACCTTAAAAATAAAAGTAAAATACATTAAACACCTCCTCCCTGTCACCCTGTGAGCTCTTGTTTGTTGGTCCCTCTTCAAATCTTTCTCATGAGCCTCTCCTTTCATGTTCCACTTTCAAAGGGTTTTGTCTCTTGTGAGGCTGAAATGACAACGCATTCTCCTGTACCTTACACATACAATAAATGGGGGAGGCAGAAATACATAATCCTACCTTTGCTATCTGTTCTCTCTTTTCTGTGATTTTAAAGGCGAGCTGAAGAGACACATAAATGCAATGACAGTCAAATACCATAAGCTGTGTGGTGATGATAAATAAACTACAAGGGATCAAAACAATTGACATGTTCTTGTGTTGAGGCTGTCTATGTGATTCCAAGAAAGAAAGTGAAGAAGTGCTCCCTGGGCTCATGTGGATTGTATTTAATTACCAAACAACAGCTCAATGGCAGAGAACCAACATAAAAAGGTTTACTTTAAAGCTCAAGTGGTGATGTTTTATTATTATGGGTAATGACTAAAATTACCAGTGATATTTTCCCCCTTTAATAAGGTATCTAAAAGTACTGTTTTGGTTGAAACTGAAAAATAAAAATAAAATAATTTGTTATGTGTAAAGGTTGTTTTCAGAAAACTGTTATGTTTGTTTTATGGAAAGACCCAAATGCAAGCAGAACCAAAGGAAGAGCGATGAAGTGAGGAATCTTTAATGAATAAATAAACTGGACTTACAATGTTGACATAAAAGAAATAGGACATGAAAGCAGCGTAGGGAGAAAAGTCAAGGAAACGATACAATAATGAAACCCCAAGTCAGCAGGAGAATCCAGCAATGAGCAATAAAACCCGATGAGTATATACCGAGGAAAGTGTGGAGAATGACATAGAATGCAGGTGTGAGTAATCAGGGGATAATGAGGAGCAGCTGAGGTAGAAGACAGGCAGATAAACCGATGAAATAAAACAGAGGACCTCAACAGAGATTCAAAGAAACATATTCTAATTCAACAAATGACTGTATGAGAGAATTTACTCCAACGTTTTCATAAATTTATTATTTTATTGCATTTATTTTAACAGAAAAGCAAGAATTATCTCCTCTCCCACTGATAGTGAAACTGTTACAGTTCTCATAAAGTTAACTGTAACTTTTATAATATAAGTTATGATACATGAACACATATGGAGAGTGAGAGGACACAGACAAGTGTGACAATCATTCCTTTTAAATCAGTCACCTATTTCACCTGGGTTTTTTTTTCAGCTAAATACATTTTTAAAAATCAAGGATTAGATTCCACATCAGTCAAAAAAAGTTAGATAAATCAAAAGTAATTTTCAGCAAAAACAGTAGGTCATTTTAAATAATTTTTTTAAATTTATGTTTGTATAGAAGTAGATAGTGGTAGAAAACCTAAGAAAAATTTACAATAAAAAGCCACTTAATGTAGCCTCTTGGGATTGCCAAGATAAACTTAGCGGTGATAGGAGAATTAGAAATAAATTGACAAATTTCACAGTTAAGGAACTGCAATCGAAAATGCAGCCTTCTCAGGGGTCCCAAAAATGTGCAGAGCACATAACACTGCAATTACGCACACAGCAATTACGCACACAGAAGAAAAATAACTAAGCCTTAATTTGTAAATAGTTTTTAGTCATGAAACACACACACAAAAACAAGCACTAAACAATCAATGATAATCTTATAAAAATACTAAGTATTATTTAAAAAGGTTGTGTTAACTGCCCTGGGTTAACATTTCTATTTCCTATTAAACATACAATATTGGGATGTTATGGTTTATGGTGGGTTTGCATTATAACTGTCAAAACAGTTTGTTCCTACACAGGCTGCCCTTTGCACTAGTTTACTGGGCACCATAAAATGAGTATGTCGCTTGTAAATATTGTTCATTACCTTTAAGGGATTTGTTGGACTAGTGCCCAGTTGCGTATGACTATTTTAAGCTTCCACAGCTAGAGCACAGCTTGAGATCCAAAGGCAGCTGTGCTTTGGTCATTTCAAAATCTGGACGAATGAGAAAGGATTATCACATACTTTTTTCAGACCCTGGAGACCTTTTGATCAAGTAAGACTGTCTGATAATACCAAAACAAAAATATTGTCCTATAGCAGTCTCCTGGGTATTTTTAATTTGGCATAATTATTCAACTACTTCAACTGTTTTGTTGTGAAACTGCTTGTGATTGCTTTGGAATGTTTATTTTCGGGGAATTGTATATCTTTACAAGGAAGTTGTGTTTTGGCTGATTCATTAATATATCAATATTCAATAATATGATTAATATAGGAACATCAATATACAAGCCATCAAAATATTTAATCTGACTGGGAAGTAACAGATATAGTCTGAATGTTTTTAGCATTTTGCTAGTTCTTTTATTCACAAAGCGTCCACATCATATTTGAAGGAACTTTATTATTATTATTATTTAGTTTTATAGTAAATGACCTCAGTGTATTGCCAAACCCTCCCTACTAAATTACTAGTGTTACAAGATATATATATATATATATATAGTGGAAAAATCTTTTATTTCAGAAAGCTTCGGGGGTTTCTGATGCACACCCTGCCATTGTATACCAGAAAAAAAAAAGACATCTTGTAAAGCAAAATCAACATAAATGTTTGTCTAGCAGTTTTGTGGAACTTTTTTTTTATTTCAAGAAATACTTTCGGATCTTTTAAGCAGCAATGTTTTCAGAAAATGTCAGGTACTTAAGAGATTGGAAGAACTTTTTAAGACATCCTCTATTGAGTGTGCTCAAGCTAGGTTAAATTGAAAACCCTTCGATACAGGGAAATGGGAGGTCAGACTGAATGTGTTATCTTTGCTACATCTCTGTTCCAGGACATCTGATTTTGATGCTATTAGCTCCAAGAATAGCCTTGTTAGGAGATGACACAAAAGGTCTTCATTATAAGTAGAGAGAATCTGCCACAGTGAAAGATGGCTTTGACTGTTTTTCAGCTGCAGATATGTAACAGAGAAAACTGTTTAATAAAATCTATCCTCTAAGGCTGCAGCTATAAATAAAATGAAGATTCCGTCACGTTGTTTCTAGTCGTTCTTTAGTGCTCTTTCTGCCACAGTAATACTGTGATGCATTGGTTGCATTGATGCTTTACAATTTTGTATAGAATGTTAACATACGAGGATAATTGATGGGGACACGTTACACATATTATTCTAGACATGATAACAGGATGCATCAGTAAGTCCTTCACTTCACAGATAGAGAAAAATCCTGTCCTTTTGATGGAGCTCTCTTTTCTTTATCATTGCATTTTAAGCTTTGTACTGCTTCTTCTTAAAGTCTTCTCCATTCTAATTGACCAAGTCACACATCGCTGGCACATTAGCCATATTATTACTGTCTGGGTATTTAAAGAGTTTATTTAGCTGTAGCACAGATTTACACAATCTTTCTAAATATTAATTCCCTCTTCTTATTTGAATGTATAATACCTGTGCAAAAAGTACAAATATCTAATCAGATGCACCTAGACATGAAGAAATAATTGTGTATTTTAGTACTGCAGTTCTAAATGTCCATGATCCCCTGCTGCTGCTGCAATAATCAGCTCTGACACAGGCAGACAGGCTATAATCCCCATTGATTAGAAACCTGAGATCAAAGGCTTCCGCTGCTGTCACTCTCAGCTCTTCTCTCAATCCAGCTCAGCCTTGTTTCCTCTCTACCCTCCCTCTCTCCAACTATTTTGGTCTTGACTCACATTTTGTCATTTTGTTTATATGTTGCTCTTGAGTGTTTGGGTTCAGCTTACTATTCTTGTGGTGTTTCCCCTCTCATCTTCTGCATTTTTCATAGTGATGTAGCTCAATTAGGACAACCCAGTCAAAATGAACTGGTTTATCATAAAACAAATTTCTCTCTGCATGCTTAAATTTAAAACTGAGAGGAGCTCAGAGATTGCTTAATCTGGCTCACAGGTGGTAGATTGTTAATATAAAAAAATTAAGATGTACCAGCAGCAAAGTGACAAATGGAAGCTGTTAGCTGTTAAGGGCCTAATGATATATTTGTACAGAAGAGGGCACACATGCTTTTTTTTTTTTTCAATTCAATTCAGTTTTATTTATATAGCGCCAATTCACAACACATGTTGTCTCAAGGCACTTCACAACAGTCAGGTACATACATTCCAATTAATCCTAAACATTGAACAGTGTAGTCGGAGTTAGCTTTTTATTCAAATTGGATAAAAAGTTTTTCTGTCTAAGGAAACCCAGCAGATTGCATCCAGTCAGTGACTTGCAGCATTCCCTCCTTCCGGATGAGCATGTAGAGACAGTGGACTTGCTTTGTGTAACTGCTTTGTGTTTTGTCATGGCAGAAAGAGTGTAGATAGAAATATTATCTAAAGTACTCTACACCAAAGCAATGCAAGAATGACTGGTAATAATTATCTACAGGTCCAGACAGGAGTGAGCAGTAGAAATATGCAATGTCTAATGGTCCACAAACATTTTGATCTGCATATAATGGTCTCATAAAATGCTATTAAGTACACAAGACATTTAATAAGCACCACCACACAATAAATAAACACGATGAGGCTTCTAATTATACTTTTTGTTTATGTATGAACAGAACGTATTCACTTTTTAACCACCTCGGTGACTTCAGCCTGGGTGATGAAAGAGTCTAACCCCGAGTCCCCAGCCTCTGCTTCCACCAGGGAATTTGTGATGGCAGGATTGAGGAGATCCTCAAAGTACTCCTTCCACCGCCCGATAATGTCCCCAGTCGAGGTCAGCAGCCTCCGATCCACACTGTAAACAGTGTTGGCGAAGCACTGCTTCCCCCTACTGAGGCGCCGGACAGTTTGCCAGAATCGCTTCGAGGCCAACCGGTAGTCCTTCTCCATGGCCTCACCAAACTCCTCCCAGGCCCCAGTTTTTGCCTCTGCCACAGCCTGGGCCGCAGCACGCCTGGCCTCACGGTACCCGCCAGCTGCCTCAGGAGTCCCACAAGCCAACCACAGCCGATAGGACTCCTTCTTCAGATTGACAGCGTCCCTTACAGCTGGTGTCCACCACCGGGTTCGGGGATTGCTGTCCACCACCGGGTTCGGGGATTGCCGCCGCCACAGGCACCGCAGACCTTACGGCGGCAGCTACGGGCAGCAGCACTGACAATAGATGCGGAGAACATGGTCCACTCGGACTCTATGTCTCCAACGTCCCCCGGAATCTGATCAAAGCTCTCCCGGAAGTGGGAGTTGAATACATCCCTGGCCAAGGGCTCTGCCAGACATTCCCAGCAGATCTTCACTATGCGCTTGGGCCTGCCAAGTCTGTCTGGTTTTCTCCTCTTCCAGCGGATCCAACTCACCACCAGGTAGTGACCAGTGGACTGCTCAGCCCCTCTCTTCACCCGAGTGTCCAAAACATGTGGTCGAATGTCTGACGACATGACAACAAAGTCGATCCTCGACCCCCTGCCTAGGGAGTCTTGGTGCCAAGTGCACTAATGGACACACTTATGCTTGAACATGGTGTTCATTATGGACAATATGTGACTAGCACAGAACTCCAATAACAAAACACCACTTGGATTCAGATCGGGTAGGCCATTCCTCCCGATCACGCCTCTCCAGGTGTCACTGTCGTGTACCACGTGGGCGTTTAATTCCCCCAGCAGAATAATGGAATCCCAGGGAGGGGCACTATCCAGCACCCCCCACGCAGTGCCCGGTAGTTCGGGTACTGCGAACTACCGCTCGGCCCACAGGCCGAAACAACGGTCAGAGACCTGTCCCCGACCCAAAGGCGCAGGGATGCGACCCTCTCATTTGATTGGGTAAACCCAACGCGAGCTGGGGGGCAACAAGCACACCCACCCCTGCCCGCCGCCTCTTCCTGTGGGCCACTCCTGAGTAGAAGAGAATCCAGCCCCTCTTGAGCAGATGGGTTCCAGAGCCCACGCTGTGCGTGGAGGTGAGCCCGACTATTTCTAGTCGATATCTCTTGACCACCCGCACAAGCTCAGGCTCCTTACCCCCCAGCGAGGTGACATTCCATGTCCCTAGAGCCAGCCTAAGCATCCGGGGATCGGGCCGGTGAGGTATCCACCCTCTTTGCACCTCTCGAGGAAAGTATCCAGGATGCATCTCGGGCATCTACACTAGATGTCTCCTGGACGCCTTCCGGGCACGTCCCACCGGGAGGAGGCCCAGGGGATGTCCCAGGACACGCTGGAGGGACTATGTCTCTCAGCTGGCCTGGGAACGCCTTGGTCTCCCCCCGGAGGAGCTGGAGGAGGTGTCTGGGGAGAGGGACGTCTGGGTGTCTCTGCTGAGTCTGCTGCCCCCGCGACCCGGTCCCGGATAAAGCAGAAGACTACGAGTACGAGTACGAGACCCAATATAGTGAATATCAACAGCTTTTGAAGTAAATACAAGTTTAAGAATGATGCATCAGATGTCATGATCCACAGCTGTTTGTGCTTTGGTTCTGTCTTGTGTTTATATTTAGATTATTTAATTGTTGTCATTATGGTTTCTTTATATCATTGCATTTCTTTGTGTTGAGTTTCTTAATAGTTGTCCTGTTTTGTGAAATTTGGTTTAGAATCCTATGTTGGTATTAGTCCTTAGCTGTTGGTTAGTTGGATCCTCTGTGTTTACATTCATTATCTCCTGTGCTCATTACTCTACCTTCCCTCAGTTCCTTGCTTAGATTCTCCCCCACCTGCTATGCATTTTTTTGATTGTACTCACATGGTTTGCATGACACAATCCCATCTTCACTGTAATTGTTGTTTCTTTCAGCAGAGAAATTAGGATGTAATTATTGGTGTCAAGCCTTCAATTTTTTAGATCAAAACACTGATTAATCAAACTATGTGTGGTTTCTAGCAAAAACCTATTCTTTTACAGACAGCCTCAGAAAATAAACAATCTAAAATGCTCCAGTAAAAACAGTCATATCTGATGAGTGTTTTAGTTTAATATTAACAGTTTACATATTCGTTGATGCCATAAAATTGTTAGATCAACACTGCAAAGAGAAAGACATAAACCTTTAAATGAACCTTAAAGAGATTTCTAAAGTGTACCGTTTTTTCTATAAATTATACATGTCAGCAAAACAAATCACTGTACTCTGTTGTAAGGCACTGTGCTATAAATTAAATGACTGCATTAAATTACACTGAGGTGATTAATATTCACATGGCAAGGCTATTTGTCCTCTTTGACTGTACGATAAACAGTCAGGGGCTGTACACTGTAGGAATCTTATGTTAATCCTCTTAGTAGAAAATAACACATTTAATCCCATTATCCATAAAAAAAATATGGTTTGAACTTTTAGTGCCTGGGATTCATGGAGTGGACAACTGCAACTCCTGATAATCACTATGCAAAATTTGAAATCTGTGAGAATTATCTCCCTCGTCCAGTGTGTAATCACAACAGGTTTCGGTCCTATTCTGTCAGATCCACGAGCTGAAAATTTAATTACCAGATGAAGATTACCAAGCTGTTTCACCCATGAGTAATTAAGAAGAGTAATGAATCACACTCCCAATGCAGAAAGTGCAAATGAAGCACAATGATTGATTTCTACAAGAAGTATCACCTCATGAACTAAAACAGTTCAGACATTCCTTTAATAGGGGAATCAGCTAACTATGCTAAAACAAGTAAGCTGATTTCCCTGAAAAAATACTAAAACACATTAACTTTAACCCTAACAAAACTGCTGTTAGAATAGCTGATTACAGATACTTTAAGTGGGTGGAGTCTTAATTGTTTGTCAAAGTGATACAAACTAAACACAAACTTGGGCACATGAGTTTTTTGAAGACACACGTGAATAAAAGGAAGCCCACACACCTGATCCATTTACCATTTACAGACATTTAGATGAGACTTGAATCTTCATCAGGTCAATATCAAAATGCGCTGCGAAGATCAAGCATGCAGGCTTTTTTTCATTTACATATTGCCCGCATCTGTAACCCTGCAACCTCCATCTGCTAATCTGTCTGTAACTACCGTTCTTGTTTCCTAAAGATATATCCATAAAACTAGAAATGTATGTACAGTACATAATGTACAGGGGTTGGACAATGAAACTGAAACACCTGTCATTTTAGTGTGGGAGGTTTCATGGCTAAATTGGACCAGCCTGGTAGCCAGTCTTCATTGATTGCACATTGCACCAGTAAGAGCAGAGTGTGAAGGTTCAATTAGCAGGGTAAGAGCACAGTTTTGCTCAAAATATTGAAATGCACACAACATTATGGGTGACATACCAGAGTTCAAAAGAGGACAAATTGTTGGTGCACGTCTTGCTGGCGCATTAGTGACCAAGACGGCAAGTCTTTGTGATGTATCAAGAGCCACGGTATCCAGGGTAATGTCAGCATACCACCAAGAAGGACGAACCACATCCAACAGGATTAACTGTAGACGCGAGACGAAGCTGTCTGAAAGGGATGTTCGGGTGCTAACCCGGATTGTATCCAAAAAACATTAAACCATGGCTGCCCATATCACGGAAGAATTAAATGTGCACCTCAACTCTCCTGTTTCCACCAGAACTGTCCGTCGGGAGCTCCACAGGGTCAATATACACGGCCGGGCTGCTATAGCCAAACCTTTGGTCACTCATGCTAATGCCAAATGTCGGTTTCAATGGTGCAAGGAGCGCAAATCTTGGGCTGTGGACAATGTGAAACATGTATTGTTCTCTGATGAGTCCACCTTTACTGTTTTCCCCACATCCAGGAGAGTTACGGTGTGGAGAAGCCCCAAAGAAGCGTACCACCCAGACTGTTGCATGCCCACAGTGAAGCATGGGGTTCGATCGGTGATGGTTTGGGCTGCCATATCATGGCATTCTCTTGGCCCAATACTTGTGCTAGATGTGTGCGTCACTGCCAAGGACTACCGAACCATTCTTGAGGACCATGTGCATCCATTGGTTCAAACATTGTATCCTGAAGGCATTGCCATCTATCAGGATGACAATGCACCAATACACACAGCAAGACTGGTGAAAGATTGGTTTGATGAACATTAAAGTGGTGTTTAACATCTCCCATGGCCTGCACAGTCACCAGATCTAAATATTATTGAGCCACTTTGGGGTGTTTTGGAGGAGCGAGTCATGAAACGTTTTCCTCCACCAGTTTCACATAGTGACCTGGCCACTATCCTGCAAGAAGAATGGCATAAAATCCCTCTGACCATTGTGCAGGACTTGTATATGTCATTCCCAAGACGAATTGAAGCTGTATTGGCCGCAAAAGGAGGCCCTACACCATACTAATAAATTATTGTGGTCTAAAACCAGGTGTTTCAGTTTCATTGTCCAACCCCTATACGTAGTGACACAAAATATATGCAATCAGAGTATACAAAGACAGATAGCCTCACTGTTATCAGAATAAATTTTAGTTTAATTGCCAAGTTTGTACAGACAAACAAGGAATTTGACTCCAGTACACTTTGCTCTGAGTGAGAATTTTTATTTATATATTTGTTTATATAACAGTAGAAATAAAGAATATATTTCTAAATATAGATATATACACAATTGACTTTACAACTGAATATAATGAAAGATTAGTCCAAGTATGCATGGTGTTGTTTTGGAACTCTGACTGTCAAGTGTTCATCAGAGAAACAGCCTGGGGGAAGAAACTGTCTCTGTGCCAGCTGGTTTTAGCAGACAGACCTGAAGGTAAAAGCCTAAACAGTTTGTGTGCAGAGTGTGTGAGGTCTGCAGAGATATTAGCTGCCCTTTTCCTGACCCTAGACCCTTTATACGTCCTGGATAGGGGGAAGGTCAGCCCTGATGATTGTCTCTGCAGACTTGATTGTTTGTTGCAGTCTGGACCTGTCCTATTTTGTGCATGAGCCAAACAACACTGGGATGGACAAAGACAGGACAGTCTGAATTATGGCAGTGTAGAAGATGACCAGCAGTTTGTGTGGAAGGTTGTACTTCTTGAGTTGCCTCAGGAAGTACAGTCTCTGCTGGGCCTTCTTCCAAATATTGTCTTTATGAGGAAGTTGAGGGGGGTATGTGGGGGTAGTGTTCTCCGAACGTCCACCATCATCTCCACAGTCTTGAGTAGGTTGAATTTCAGGTGGTTCTGACCACACCAGTGTACCATTCGATCCACCTCCTGTCTGTATGCTGACTTACCACTGTCCTGGATCAGTCCAACAACAGTGGCGTCATCTGCAAACTTCAGGAGTTTCACAGACGGATCTGCTGAGGCCTTACTTGTTTTAGGGCATTGGAAGAGCCTATTTATATCATCCTATAAGACCCATAGTGCAGGCAGGGGGTCATGACTTTAAATAGGGTCAAACTTTTTTGTTTTATGTAAGGGAGGATTACAAACATTTATTTTTGCTAAAATAATGATACAAATATTAAAAAAATATTTTTTATTACTTTTCAAGTTCAGAAGTTAACATCAACAGATTTCTAGGTCTTTAACCTCTTAAGCCCCATCTAGGCCACGCCCCTTTTTGGCGGTCTACAAAACTAGGTAAAACTTCACCAATTTTTTTTTCTTAGATATATCACAAGAGGAGGCTTTGATATTCACAAAACAATTCCCCAAATGAGTTTTGCACAAATAACTTTTAGTTTTACAGCAGCTTAAACACAGGCAATGACATTTTGAGGTCCCTCAAACATTGCTGACTCTGTAAACAAAACGGTACAAAAAGCACCTTTCTCCTCTTAAGGAACTTCACAGACAGAAAGATAGAGATAAAAAAGAGAAAGATTGAATTTCTGATCAGAAAGATAACTAATTTATTATTCAGGATCAGTAACGAGTAGAAGAAAATGTAGTGAAAAAGTGTCCCTCTGGCATTTAAAACTGAGAGTTCTAATGAAGCCATAGCTGATAAATATTGGGGAAAAATTACTCTTTAATTAAACATTTTTCAGGAGTACATGAAGTAATATGATTAAACCAGTTACAAATGCAAGATTTAGTAATATTTGCTGTAGATTGTGATTTGGTCATACAAAGCAGTTGATACTGGGTCTGTCTGGACATCAGCTAAACGTATAATTGTACCGAGACTCTCAAGCTGCATCTTGAGCAATGACTGTGAGGCTGGCAATCTGAATTGGTCCCAAAAAACACTGTTATAGAGTCACATAAAAATAATAAAGTAATTTGCAACTGAAGGGGATGAAAGGCAAATTTAATTAAAACATCATTTCTATTAAAGGAGAACTGCTAGATTGGTTTAGGGGTTTTTCTGATGTTAAAATTAAAGTGGCATCCCCCCAGATTCTCAAACAGCAGTGCATTTAACACTTTACCCTTATTATGGAATTAGTTTTTTTCCCCATTTGATTCAATAAATATGTTTTACATCTACATAACAAAAGTCTATTGCAGTTGGACATAGGATGAGGTGCAGAGGTTACTGTTCCTGAGTTATTTGTCATTTTAGCTAAATCCACAATATTTGTGTGTGTGTGTCAGGCATGGGCTGGTTTGAGATTCTCACAGTATAATAAACTTAATAAAAATAACAAGGTTTCATAGAATGAACTAAACTTATATAGCGCCTTTCCAGTCATACAGACCACTCAAAGCGCTTTACACTAGAACCACATTCACCCAATGGCACTCACTAACGCTGACACATTCATACAGGTCCTTCTCAAAATATTAGCATATTGTGATAAAGTTCATTATTTTCCATAATGTCATGATGAAAATTTAACATTCATATATTTTAGATTCATTGCACACTAACTGAAATATTTCAGGTCTTTTATTGTCTTAATACGGATGATTGTGGCATACAGCTCACGAAAACCCAAAATTCCTATCTCACAAAATTAGCATATTTCATCTGACCAAAAAAAAGAAAAGTGTTTTTAATACAAAAAACGTCAACCTTCAAATAATCATGTACAGTTATGCACTCAATACTTGGTCGTGAATCCTTTTGAAGAAATGACTGCTTCAATGCGGTGTGGCATGGAGGCAATCAGCCTGTGGCACTGCTGAGGTCTTATGGGGGCCCAGGATGCTTCGATAGCGGCCTTTAGCTCATCCAGAGTGTTGGGTCTTGAGTCTCTCAACGTTCTCTTCACAATATCCCACAGATTCTCTATGGGGTTCAGGTCAAGAGAGTTGGCAGGCCAATTGAGCACAGTGATACCATGGTCAGTAAACCATTTACCAGTGGTTTTGGCACTGTGAGCAGGTGCCAGGTCGTGCTGAAAAATGAAATCTTCATCTCCATAAAGCTTTTCAGTAGATGGAAGCATGAAGTGCTCCAAAATCTCCTGATAGCTAGCTGCATTGACCCTGCCCTTGATAAAACACAGTGGACCAACACCAGCAGCTGACACAGCACCCAGACCATCACTGACTGTGGGTACTTGACACTGGACTTCTGGCATTTCGGCATTTCCTTCTCACCAGTCTTCCTCTAGACTCTGGCACATTGATTTCCGAATGACATGCAGAATTTGCTTTCATCTGAAAAAAGTACTTTGGACCATTGAGCAACAGTCCAGTGCTGCTTCTCTGTAGCCCAGGTCAGGCGCTTTTGCCGCTGTTTCTGGTTCAAAAGTGGCTTGACCTGGGGAATGCGGCACCTGTAGCCCATTTCCTGCACACGCCTGTGCACGGTGGCTCTGGATGTTTCTACTCCAGACTCAGTCCACTGCTTCCGCAGGTCTGGAATCGGCCCTTCTCCACAATCTTCCTCAGGGTCCGGTCACCTCTTCTCGTTGTGCAGCGTTTTCTGCCACACTTTTTCCTTTCCACAGACTTCCCACTGAGGTGCCTTGATACAGCACTCTGGGAACAGCCTATTCGTTCAGAAATTTCTTTCTGTGTCTTACCCTCTTGCTTGAGGGTGTCAATATTTGCCTTCTGGACAGCAGTCAGGTCGGCAGTCTTACCCATGATTGGGGTTTTGAGTGATGAACCAGGCTGGGAGTTTTAAAGGCCTCAGGAATCTTTTGCAGGTGTTTAGAGTTAACTCGTTGATTCAGATGATTAGGTTCATAGCTCGTTTAGAGACCCTTTTAATGATATGCTAATTTTGTGAGATAGGAATTTTGGGTTTTCATTAGCTGTATGCCAAAATCATCCGTATTAAGACAATAAAAGACCTGAAATATTTCAGTTAGTGTGCAATGAATCTAAAATATATGAATGTTAAATTTTCATCATGACATTATGGAAAATAATGAACTTAATCACAATATGCTAATATTTTGAGAAGGACCTGTACACTGATACACAGATCCGTAAGCAACTTGAGGTTAAGTGCCTTGCCCAGGGGCACATCAACATATGGCAGGAGGAAGCTGGAATCAAACCTACAACCTTCTGATTGCAAGACGACTACTCTTCCTACTTATTGGAATTGTGTTGTAACAGACTTTGGCCAAAACTGTTTTTCCTCACTATGACTCTTAATGGTTTTTTCAACCAAAAATAATTCCAAGCTGCCAAATTTTTCTTGTTTGTAAGCAACAGAAAGTGAAATATATCACTCTATTAGCCAGCTGACCCACAGTGCACAGCAGTGTGGGGGACTCACCACTCCCTAGAGCTGGAAAAATCTTCAGCCACTTTGGTACTTTCTCTGGCATTTCATTACAAGCTTGTTTCAACCATAGGAACGATAGGTTGAAAAATGTTTTTTTTTTAAAGCCTTGGTATACATTTACACTGTTAGCCTGCCTTCCCCCCCTATATTTGCCTGTGTATGTCAGTGCCATGTGGTAGTTATCTGACAAGCCATTTGTGTTCCTATTAGAAAGCCAGTTATGGTTATGATTAGGTACATGAAAATTAGTCAAGATGAGGGCTAATTGTCTGACTAGATGTGCTTCAGGTTGATGGATGCATTATAAGCTAATGCACATACAGTAGTCATTCAGCAACATTAGACTGTTAAACTGAACATTACAGCATAGCCAGAAGGAAGAATGTTTATTAGTGTCTACACGTGTGTGTGTGTGTGTGTGTGTGTGCGTGTGTGTGTGTATGTGTGGACCATACTTTGATTTCTGTGTGAACTTTGTTCTCTTATAATCATTCTCCCTCTGTGACTGTACTTTCCCAAGAGACAGAGAATATTAAATTGGAATTACAGTAACTACACATTTGAACTGCTTTGTACCTGATTTAGAAGTAAAACACATAAAATAAATAATGTGAAATGCAAGTATCTTGAGGGTAAAGTCACAAATGCTCTGATATGTCCCACACACCATAATGCCACCTGAAATGTGAGTAAAAAAGTATTTTTACATTGTTCTTAAAATGACAGCATCTTTATGCAAAATTAGCAGTGCAAATCCGCATTTATATTCACAGCACAAGCAAGCTTTACCTCCATTCCCTCATCTTATAAGGACAAATGCTCAAGCAAACATGCAAAAAAGCTCACACACAGAAAAAGAGTTCACAGAGGTCTACACATCTACACCTTCCCCCTGCTGAGATAGAAAAAGAGCACACGCAGGCTCCTCTTTCAGCACAGAAAATGGGAAAAGTGCTCATTTGTTTTCTTCATCTCATGTGCTGCTGGGGATTTTTTTGTTGTAACACGCATCTCGAGGTGCTCTCACTGAAAAAAATAAATAAAAAATTGTGCCCATGCAAATACAACAGCAAGCCCTGTCTGCTCTCCTCACCGTTCCACTCAGTCCTTGTGAGATACAGTGACATGCTTTACTGGCCAGGCTGATATGAGCTCAGAGGTTGTCTCTCTAGAAACTTCTTTCAGGGAGACTTATTAAATTAACAAAGATGGTAAACTCATGCAAACATACAAAGAAAGAAAGACACTCATCTCTACATGTCTTCTTCATATGGGAAATAAACCTACAATATTCATGATGTTTACCTACTATATTTGTAGATCATAATGCACCTTTTGCACATAAGCCATTTTATATGTAGATTGAGGCTTACTGTAGTCCTTTTAATACCAACAAGACAAAAGTTGGTCAGCAATCTGAATGCTCACTGCTCCATTTTCTTTTTTCAGTTTATTTATGGGTATGAAGAAAAGTTGATCTGTTCCAGTTTGTTTCTGGATCTCTCTCAGAATAACAAAGAAGTTAAACAAGCAAAGAAAAATCATCAATATAATAAAAAAAAAGAAAAAAATGAAGCATAGTGAAAGATTTTGTGAGCATCTTGGAGTTAATGGGGAACAAAAAACATAATCCAATTTTCAGATCATAAAGCCTGTAAACAATTCTGCCTTACAACATTTAGATTTATAGCATTAGAGATAAAAAACAAACACAAAAAACATGGATGGTACCAAATCTTACTGGGTAAACCTGTTACAGGTCTAGACCAAATTACAAAGGGTTCGATGTTTCTTCAGAAAAAAGTCTGGTGAAACAGAGGTGGCTTACAGCTATGTTTGCACAATACACTTACAAAAGTTTAGATCATATAAAGGTTTTCACAAATAGTAATGTGATTATGTCGAGACAGCTGCATTTACGTATATTTAAAGCTCTTAAACATGATCCAGAAAAGCTAAAAGATGCTAGAAAACTATTAAAAGGTGTGGATTACAGTTGCTGATTCTTGAAGTTGTGCTAAAATTACTGACAAACTACTTTTAGAAATCATAAGGTACTCAAAAACAACAAAATAGAAATCTGAAATATAAATGCAAAACCTTGTACCTTGAACTGTCATTTTATTAGAATAGAATGAATATACAACATATAACTTGATT
The DNA here is from genome assembly GCF_021462225.1 of Girardinichthys multiradiatus. Lineage (NCBI taxonomy): Eukaryota > Metazoa > Chordata > Actinopteri > Cyprinodontiformes > Goodeidae > Girardinichthys > Girardinichthys multiradiatus. The sequence continues at coordinate 23,151,578 of NC_061799.1, forward strand.
TTGAAAACAAATTAAGGGCACGAGTCAAGGGTTAAAATTAAACATGCAGTCAAATCAAATACAAACAGCCCCTACTATATAGTTCAATGTTGAATGACCAAATTTTTTAGTAGCCATACAGAAGCACTGGCATCATTCTAAGTGGATATTTGTCCGCTTTCCCGTCACAATTGTTAAAGGCCATTCAAAATTTGTTGGTCTGCTAGCCGTGACCCCACTCATTGCATAGTCCACAAATTTCCCACTGTGTTGAGGCTGTGGCCATTCCAAAAATGAAATGTTAACCAGCTGTATCTATCCCACAACAGTTCTGATTTATGTGAGAGCACCCAATTGTGTCCAATATTTAACCGTTGGACCCAAACTATCACTAACAAATGAAAGGAAATTGTATCAGATGTTCAAAAACATCCCAGAAACCACGAAATCTCGAACCTGTTGTAACATGAGGTGTAGGTGAAGCTAGCCGGGAAGGTGTGCAGGTGGATAGTAAATGAGCAATGACCTTATAACTTTCCATAGTATTTATTTTAAATATCATAAATAAAGTGCCAGGTGTACCACGCATTAATTCTCCAGTTGTTGTGAACTACTTTTCCTTCTGGGTGAGAGTTTAATGCGAAGCAGCGTGCCACAGATGCTCAGTCACTCAGACACAGTGGCTGAGCATAAATGGAGTCATGTGTGGAGCTATATTAGCTTGTCAAGCAGCAGCAGTTTGTGATGTTTGTGGAAAACCAGTAAGGAGTTGTGGCAACGCAACAAACCATGTGAAACACCTTAGGTTAAACCACAACATTTATGATGAGGTGGTCAGAAGAGAGCTCAGTGTCAGGGCAAGACAGACGTCTCTGGTGGAGTTCATGGGTACTGCAGGCAGGCGCTATCCAGGTACAGAGAGAGAATACAGTGGAACAGTGCAAGCGAGGCTAAGAACTGTTAATGTTGTTCAAACAAATTATGATGATTATGAAATAAGTAGCTGTCAGAACTAAAAATATTCAAGCACTAGCCTGAAATAATACCCATTTTCAGTCTTTATTATATGTATGTATTCTAAGGCAGTTTTAAGAAGCAATACACATTTTTGACCTGTACAAACACACTGTTTCTTTGTTTTTGAAAATCTCTGTTGTCAAATGTGTGACAACAGCTATTTTCAGAGGTTACTGTTCAGACTGAAGTGCTTTAGTTTAAGAAAACAGATGTCAGCAATCTATGATGTCAAATATTATACACAGACTGGGACTGTAAATGTGGAAATTTTGTTTAACACAAGTTAAAATACAAATACGTAATAACTTATTTTGTGTAAAACATTTCCGCAGGTGAACATTTTACACACAACCTTAAATCGATTTAGCATGTTTGTGAGTTTTTAGTACAATTAAATATTTAGCTGTAAAAATTCATATTTTTTGCTGTGCAACTTTTCACATCAATATGCACAGATGTTCACATCCAAAATACAAGCTTGGATGTTTCGAAACAAACCTACCTCCATACAAATGCCCCCTTGAGAAAGGTTTTGTGTTTAGATGAGAGAAAATCTTGAGCTATTTAGCCACAACGGTAGAGGAATCTTTGGAAGAGGCAATGCAAGGCAAGAGACGCTGTGTAGATTAGAGCAAAAGGAACAAAAATAAATTCAAACTTATTAGCAATGTTTTTGAATATCATTGTGGTTGTATGTTGTAACTTGTTGTAACAACTTTGACTGTTTTTTTATGCATTCATAGATGAATTTACTAAAATAAAATAGGTGTTATCCACGGATGAATGGATGGATGGATGGATTCATTTGAAATCAAAACAAAAGTTTTATCTGAAATGTTTTACGGTACTATTTATCTTTTTTTCCACTAAGGTTTCTTACTAAGGGTATTTTCTTAAAAGGTTTGTTTGTTGTATAACATTTGTTTCATTTGTAAAAAAAAAAAAAGACGTAAACATATTAGTAAATCATTATTGAGATCAGAAACTGTGAGCACACTGATGTACAAACTTCACCAGTGGTGAAAAATTCCCAGAAAATGTTTTTGAGTGCATGTGGGGTAAGCCTGCCCCATTAGGGGTTCTTGGGACATGTCGATTTTAATATTAAACATTGGGATGTAATGGAAATGTGAATATACACTTCTGTTTATAGTTAAAAACTGAAATACATAAAAAACAATAGTCCACAGTTATTGTTCATGGTCACTCAAAACACTGGACACAAGAACTCTTTAATGTATTTTACAGTCTCTGGCCTGAAATCTCAACGTACCAAAGCCACCTGAGCCACTACATAAATCATATTGGCTTATTGAATTTAAAAAATATGAAACTTCACAGATGATAGATAGTTGGTATTTAGGCAAGATGGCATACAGCCACGAGTAAATTCTCTTGTGTGACCGTGCGTGTGTGTGAGCTATAGGAACAAAGAAGTGAAAAAAAGTGTGAAACAGATTGAATACGCTTTATTGCACTTTGTTTTGTATAATGACAATAAAGATTTGTTCACTCATTCATTCAAAGACACTTGCTCTCTCTCTCGCTCAAAGACACGAAACACACACAGACACGCACATGTTACTGTACTCCACAGTGTGTTCAGACCTTATAGGAATCATCTTCTCACTACGATTTTTTTTTCCAACAGTAAACGATCCTATTCCCGCTTTTTGATGCACCAGATGGATTCCTTCCCACCAACCATTCATCAACTGCCACACCAAAACCTGCCTTTGCCCTATTCACGCCAATGAAAAATTGGTTCTAGACCCTCTTATTCCACCAGAAAATGAAAATCATTTAGCGTGTCATCAAAAGGGTCTCATTGCATCGTCGACTGGAAGATTTGAGCAGAAAATGGTTTTATTTAATTGTGTGTTCGAAAGCACAAAGTGAGAGGATACAGATGGCAAAAGGCAACAAGAAAACAGAAACTTGGTGTGGTCATCAGTGTAAAGTGAAGACAAATGAAAAACTTTCCCAGTTCCCTTTAATCTTATCAACTGCAATAGTAGGTGCTTCGAATACAATTTATCACACTGCAAAATGGTTACAAGAGTTCAAAACATTTCTTAAGATTACATTTTGTTTTTCCACAAATCACTCTTACAGTTAAGAATTTAAAGACATTACTAATTTTAAAAGGTTTGTCTGAAACATTTTGAAAGTGTTATCACGTTTTAAAGTAGAACTATGAAAGAGTAGATTCTAAAATCTAATTTGTAAATGTTTCAATATATTTTATTCATATAGTGTAGACTATAGCAGGAAAGATAATGAGGTATTGTAATTTTAGAGCACAGGTCCAGTGCAAGACTAAATGTTTACCTGTGGAGGTGGGTTTGATAAATCCCTAGAGGGCAAAGATTATTTATTATGAAATAATCAAAATAACACATAAAATCCAATTTAAAATCCTTTTTTTCTGTTGCCGTTTTTGCTGTCCTTTCAATGAAAAGATGCGGGATTGCCCTAAACCTATGTCCTGATGCTGTGGTGAATTTCTGAGTTACAACTAGAAGCAGTAATAGAAGTCCTGGAGGCTACCACCAGCCATCGGCACTGCAGTTGTTCTTTTCTGTGGAGAGTGAACGAATGCTGTTTCCCCGCTATTACGACCCAGGAGTTGCACTAATTAAGATGGTTGATGCCCTACATCTGAAGGATAATACTCGTCCAGACAAGAGAAGCACTTTTTCATGAGATGAATGTACATCACTTGTTGCTTGTTAATTGTTTCTTTAAAATAACACTGGATCAATATGACTCATTTGCAAAGACTATACAGGTCCTTCTCAAAATATTAGCATATTGTGATAAAGTTCATTATTTTCCATGATGTCATGATGAAAATTTAACATTCATATATTTTAGATTCATTGCACACTAACTGAAATATTTCAGGTCTTTTATTGTCTTAATACGGATGATTTTGGCATACAGCTCATGAAAACCCTAAATTCCTATCTCACAAAATTAGCATATTTCATCTGACCAATAAAAGAAAAGTGTTTTTAATACAAAAAACGTCAACCTTCAAATAATCATGTACAGTTATGCACTCAATACTTGGTCGGGAATCCTTTTGCAGAAATGACAGCTTCAATGCGGCGTGGCATCGAGGCAATCAGCCTGTGGCACTGCTGAGGTCTTATGGAGGCCCAGGATGCTTCGATAGCGGCCTTTAGCTCATCCAGAGTGTTGGGTCTTGAGTGTCTCAACGTTCTCTTCACAATATCCCACAGATTCTCTATGGGGTTCAGGTCAGGAGAGTTGGCAGGCCAATTGAGCACAGTGATACCATGGTCAGTAAACCATTTACCAGTAGTTTTGGCACTGTGAGCAGGTGCCAGGTCGTGCTGAAAAATGAAATCTTCATCTCCATAAAGCTTTTCAGCAGATGGAAGCATGAAGTGCTCCAAAATCTCCTGATAGCTAGCTGCATTGACCCTGCCCTTGATAAAACACAGTGGACCAACACCAGCAGCTGACACGGCACCCAAGACCATCACTGACTGTGGGTACTTGACACTGGACTTCTGACATTTTGGCATTTCCTTCTCCCCAGTCTTCCTCCAGACTCTGGTGCCTTGATTTCCGAATGACATGCAGAATTTGCTTTCATACGAAAAAAGTACTTTGGACCACTGAGCAACAGTCCAGTGCTGCTTCTCTGTAGCCCAGGTCAGGTGCTTCTGCCGCTGTTTCTGGTTCAAAAGTGGCTTGACCTGGGGAATGCGGCACCTGTAGCCCATTTCCTGCACACGCCTGTGCACGGTGGCTCTGGATGTTTCTACTCCAGACTCAGTCCACTGCTTCCGCAGGTCCCCCAAGGTCTGGAATCGGCCCTTCTCCACAATCTTCCTCAGGGTCCGGTCACCTCTTCTCGTTGTGCAGCGTTTTCTGCCACACTTTTTCCTTCCCACAGACTTCCCACTGAGGTGCCTTGATACGGCACTCTGGGAACAGCCTATTCGTTCAGAAATTTCTTTCTGTGTCTTATCCTCTTGCTTGAGGGTGTCATTAGTGGCCTTCATGACAGCAGTCAGGTCGGCAGTCTTACCCATGATTGGGGTTTTGAGTGATGAACCAGGCTGGGAGTTTTAAAGGCCTCAGGAATCTTTTGCAGGTGTTTAGAGTTAACTCGTTGATTCAGATGATTAGGTTCATAGCTCGTTTAGAGACCCTTTTAATGATATGCTAATTTTGTGAGATAGGAATTTTGGGTTTTCATGAGCTGTATGCCAAAATCATCCGTATTAAGACAATAAAAGACCTGAAATATTTCAGTTAGTGTGCAATGAATTTAAAATATATGAATGTTAGATTTTCATCATTACATTATGGAAAATAATGAACTTTATCACAATATGCTAATATTTTGAGAAGGACCTGTATATATTTAGGATTCAAGCTTCATAAAAAGCAAACATATGTCAATAAGCATGGAGTAAAATTTTAATCGAACCAAAAGCAGCATTTTCTACAATGGTTATACAGTTACAAATTTGGTAAATGAATTGTTGACTTTTTACTTTGTTGCTTTTTGACTGGAATTATCAACCAAACTTAATATCATCTGAGTTCAGTTGCTAACCATGCATTTAATATCACTGTCCACCCAGAATGCTTTGCCAAGATTAAGTAATAGTTAGGAAGACAGAATAAGCATTAAGGATCTTTTAAAAACAAAAACCTCTATGTGTACTGAAGGATTTATAAATAGAAGGGAACAAAATACTTTTAAGCTCATGAAAATGCTGAGTCGTTTTATATTGTCTCATTTCAGTGATGGTTTGTGAGTTGGCTATATAAAAAAAAAAACTGTAATGCAATCCATGCTTAAAGGTGTGTGATCCATTGTCTTATTTCGTGCTACACAACTTTTTTTGTTCTGGCATGCTTTAAAAAAAAACAACATATGGGTGCTTATGCAGAGATCCTTATAAACATAATCCTTTTAATGGCATTTTTATGGATATTTTCCAGAACCCTTTGGTGCATCTATAATTAGTTTATTAATTTAGGTACCAGTGAACACAAATGATTCAGTGCAAATGACACATATTTACACAAAGCACAAATGTAAAGCAGACAGATCTTAAACATACATACAGATCTGCAGCTCTGAATTACTTGGCAGCAGTCAAATGTGTCATTAATCAATCGCTCAGTCATTTCAGAAGATAATAAAACAACATTTAAAAACTATGGTTGAATTATAATATACCTCAAATTTGTCCTAAAGCCACACAATGTCTATGATCCAGTTACACACTCCAAGTGTAAAATACAAAATTATAAAGCTGTTACAACAATCAATTTTGACACGTTTGTTTAACTTTAACTGAACAGCTTTTTTTGTGCTGTAGCAGGTTTAGCAATATAGGCTGGAGGTATTTGTTCTGACTGGTTAATGTGTTCTGTCAATTGAAATATATGCTGCACATACTGTTTGAATAGAAATTAGAAATTATTATTTAATAATTATACATATTCATGAACAGACTATCATTTTAGAATGTGAGCTAATAAAAACAAACCAATTTTCTTAAAACCTTCAAGGTTCCTGCCCCTTTTTTCAGATTGGTTATGAGATCTTCTATTTTCCAAGTGTCATTTTAGAACATGGCGCGTGCTCTGCTGGACAATAATTTTACCTTTGAACATCATATCAAAGACGTTCATAAACCCTCTCAACAAAGAGTATGTGTCCATCGCATGCTCAGTGCCCTTCATGTCCCCCCTTATCTTCTGCTGCTACTGTACCAGAGTATTATTTGGCCCATTTTGCGGTACTGTTCTACCTGTTTTTATAGCATTATGCCAGTCACAAATTGAAATAAGCTTCTCAAAATCACTGTAATAGCATTGAAAATAATCTGCTCCCCCAAACCAAACATCACAGAACTCAATGACAGAGCTATGGCCTGTCTGGCAAATCAATAGTTTTGGACACTGAGCACCCGCTCTACAACATCTTTTATCTCCATCCGTCCATCCATCCATCCATCCATCCATCCATCCATCCATTCATTCATTCATTCATTCATCCATCCATCCATCCATCTCAAGAATTCTTGAAAATGTGACTTCTAAGTACAAATAATAAACACTGCTTAAACTAAGCCCTATAAAACCTGGTCTTTAAAAATTTAAAACAGTTAACTAAATTAATTTCTCAGCCTCTAAAGAAATGAAGATGTAGAATTTCAAGACCTTGCAAATAATTAATGTTTTCCTTCTTTTCCCCCACCTTTAAATTATCTTTTCTTTTGTATAGGAAATAATGCAATGCTCATACTTCATGGGGCTTTAAATCTAATAATGGCAAAGAAAGATACAATGAGTCTGAATGAGTTAACGCAATACTTCATCTCCCAATTTATAAACTCCCCACATCTATCTTTGTAGTCCTCAAAGACAGCTAAGTCCTTGTCTGAACACTACACAGAGGTGAGGGCTGCAGGTCTGGTTGTGGAAATACTGAAGGATGATTGGGATTGTGAAAGGAGCGTGAGAGAGATAAATGGAGCGGTTTTCAATCATTTCCTATTGACTCTCGCTACAGAGAGAACATTATCAGCAATGCAGACCCCAGGGAATATAAGCCTCGGCATTTTCCTGCACTTCAAGGAGAACTGTTCACTGGTCTTCTAGAGTGATCAGCTTGAAAACCCAGTTAACTAAAGACATTAAAGCAAGAACATGATGATATCTGTTATAATAATATTTATATAGTGCACTGAATTTGCACTTGAAAAACAATGAATCAACAGCAGTAGCGGGTGATGAACCACCCCGACCCCCCCAAATCATCCCTGACTACTTCTGTTTGCGGCGACTCTTAAAGCATTTACCCCAGCCACAGTTGAGGCCTTGTGAATCTCCACCAAACTCTTGATTGGGCTTTGCTTCACATTCCCCTCAAGACAGCGGTTAAATGTGCACTCTGAAAAGACAGCTCTTATGTGTTATTGAACATGTTTTGTGTTCTTCTTTTGACCTTCTTGTGGCTTACTGTCCTTTGTGGAGGGTGCCAGTGCCTGTCTTGAAAACGTCATATTCATTTAGAGTATTTGGAGTCAGCCGTCTACCAGCAAATTTAAGAGCACATCATATTTCCTTCTGCAAACAAGCTTTATGGAGATGCAAATTTCATTCACCACCTGCCCACACTGCCAAGAGAAACAATACCTGGTTTAATGATCATGGTTTCACTGTGCTTGACTGGGTGGCAAACTGCCCTAAACTAAACTCTGTAGAGAATCTATGAAGAGGAAGATGTGAGAAATCAGCCTCAACAATGTGGACAAGCTGAAGGCTGCTATTAAAGCAGCCTGGGCCTCCTTAAAACCTCAGCAGCACCACAAGTTGACTGGTTCCATGCCATGTCACCTTGATGTATTAATTCATACATGGCCAAATATTGAATGCACATACTACACAACAATGGGCATACTGTACTTTTCAGTGGGGCACATTAGAACGTACTCATACTCGTCGTCTTCCGCTTTATCCGGGACCGGGTCGCGGGGACAGCAGACTCAGCAGAGATGCCCAGATGTCCCTCTCACCAGACACCTCCTCCAGCTCCTCCGGTGGGAGCCCAAGGCGTTCCCAGGCCAGCCGTGAGACATAGTCCCTCCAGCGTGTCCTGGGCCTCCTGGAACACCTCCCGAGGAAGACGTCCAGGAGACATCCGGTATAAATGCCCGAGCCACCTCAACTGGCTCCTCTCAATGTGGAGGAGCAGCGGCTCTACTCCGAGCCTCTCCCGGATGGCTGAGCTCCTCACCATATCTCTAAGGAAGTGCCCGGCCACCCTACGGAGGAAGCTCATTTCAGCCGCTTGTATCCGGGATCTTGTTCTTTCAGTCATGACCCAAAGTTCATGGCCATAGGTGAGGGTAGGAACGTAGACCAACCGGTTAATCGAGAGCTTCGGTTTTCGGCTCAGCTCTCTCTTCACCACAACGGTCCGGCACAGCGCCCCCATTACTGTGGCAGCCGCACCGATCCGTCTGTCGATGTCCCGCTACATTCTTCCTTGACTCGTGAACAAGACCCCGACATACTTGAACTCCTCCACTTGAGGCAGGAAATCCCCTCCAACCTGAAGAGGACAAGCCATCCTTTTCCGGTCGAGAACCATGGCCTCGGACTTGGAAGAGTTGATTTTCATCACACTCGGCTGCGAACCGCCACAGTGTGTGCTGTAGGTCTTGGCTAGAGGGGGCCAGCAGGACCACGTCATCTGCAAAAAGAAGAGACGAAATCCTCTGGTCCACAAACCAGACCCCCTCCGGCCCTTGGCTGCGCCTAGAAATCCTGTCCATAAAAGTTATGAACAGGACCCGTGACAAAGGGCAGCCCTGCCGGAGTCCAAACATGCACCAGGAACAGGTCCGACTTAGTGCCGGCAATGCAAACCAAACTCCTGCTCCACTTGTACAGAGACCGGATGGCCCGTAGTAAAGGGCCCCCGATTCCATATTCCTGGAGCACCCCCCACAGGCATCACGAAGGACACAATCAAATGCTTTCACCAGGTCCACAAAACAAATGTGGACCGGTTGGGCACCGCAGAGCTTTTTAACCACCTCGGTGACTTCAGCCTGGGTGATGAAAGAGTCCAACCCCGAGTCCCCAGCCTCTGTTTCCACCAGGGAATGCATGATGGCAGGATTGAGGAGATCCTCGAAGTACTCCTTCCACCGCCCGATAATGTCCCCAGTCGAGGTCAGCAACTCCCCACCCCCACTGTAAACAGTGTTGGCAAAGCACTGCTTCCCCATCCTGAGGCGCCGGACAGTTTGCCAGAATCACTTCGGGGCCAACCGGTAGTCCTTCTTCATGGCCTCACCGAACTCCTCCCAGGTCCCAGTTTTTGCCTCTGCCACAACCCGTGCCGCGGCACGCTTGGCCCCACAGTACCCATCAGCCGCCTCAGGAGTCCCACAAGCCAACCACAGCTGATGAGACTCCTTCTTCAGCTTGACAGCGTCCCTTACTGCCGGTGTCCACCACCGGGTTTGGGGATTGCCACCGCGACAGGTACCGCAGACCTCACGGCCACAGCTACGGGCGGCAGCATCGACAATAGATGCGGAGAACATGGTCCACTCGGACTCTATGTCTCCAACATCCTTCGGAATCTGGTCAAAGCTCTCCCGAAGGTGAGAGTTGAATACGTCCCTGGCCAAGGGGTCCGCCAGACGTTCCCAGCAGACCCTCACTATGCGCTTGGGCCTGCCAAGTCTGTCCGGCTTTCCCCTCCCCCAGCGGATCCAACTCACCACCAGGTGGTGATCAGTGGACAGCTCAGCCCCTCTCTTCACCCGAGTGTCCAAAACATGCGGCCGAAGGTCTGATGATACGACAACAAAGTCGATCATTGACCTCCTGCCTAGGGTGTCCTGGTGCCAAGTGCACTGATGGACACCCTTATGTTTGAACATGGTGTTCATTATGGACAATCCGTGACTAGCACAGAAGTCCAATAACAAAACACCACTTGGATTCAGATCGGGGAGGCCATTCCTCTCCAGGTGTCACTGTCGTTTCCCACGTGGGCGTTGAAGTCCCCCAGCAGAATAATGGAGTCCCCGGGAGGGGCACTATCCAGCACCCCCGACAGGGACGCCAAGAAGGCCGGGTACTCCGCACTACCACTTGGCCCGTAGGCTGAAATGATAGTCAGAGACCTCTCCCCAACCCAAAGGCGCAGGTATGCGACCCTCTCATCCACTGTGGTAAACCCCAACACAAGATGGCTGAGCTGGGGGGCGACAAGCAAACCCACACCAGCCCGCCGCCTCTCCCCGTGGGCCACTCCAGAGTAGAAGAGAGTCCAGCCCCTCTCGAGGAGATGGGTTCCGGAGCCCATGCTGTGCATGGAGGCGAGCCCGACTATTTCTAGTCGATATCTCTCGACCTCCCGCACAAGCTCAGGCTCCTTCCCCCCCAGCGAGGTGACATTCCAGCCTAAACATCCGGGGATCGGGCCACCGAGGTCTCCACCTTCGTCCGCCACCCAATCCTCTTTGCACTGGTCCATCACGGTTCCCCCTGCAGGTGGTGGGCCCACTGGGGTATGGGCTCGCATCTCTCGTTCGGGCTTGGCCTGGCCGGGTCGAGCGAGGAGCAACCCAGACGCCAGGCGCTCTCCGACGAGTCCCGAACACAGGCCTGGCTCCAGGGTGGGACCCCGGCTCCGCCGTATCGGGCGACATCACGTGCCTCGATTTCGTAGTCGTCATGAGGGGTTCTTGAACCGCTCTTTGTCTGACCCGTCACCTAGAGCCTGTTTGCCATGGGAGACCCTACCAGGTGCATTTAGGCCCCAGACAACATAGCCTCTAGGATCATTCGAGCACTCAAACCCCTCCACCACGTTAAGTTGGTGGTTCTTTTCTTTTAATTGTTATTATCCAATATTGAAATATTTGGATTAACTGAAAGCCAAATAATTTAAATTACCAAAGATAAACAACTGGAAAATATCGCCGTGTTTAACTGATCTATACAATGTATGAGTTTCAATGTTTAACAAACTTAATAAAATACATTTGTTTTTCAATGATATTCTTCTTCATTTAGATGCACCTGGGGGATAAGGACATACAATGCCTTAGTTTTTCAAAGGCCAGGATTACATTTCAGCAGCTGGTGTCATTCTTATTCACACATCTGGAACAAAAAAATAGCACCAAAACAATCACTGAGGCATATAAATTATACATTAAAGTGATGTCAAGATGTCTATTGACATAAAGATTAGTTGTCACATGTACATAATATATAGAATATATATATGTATTAATATAGAATATATAGAACAAAAAACTGCAGCTTTAATTTATGCTCAAGTTTGAAATGATAAGTTGTGAACTAAAACGCCTTTTGCAATAACCAGAAGTACAAACTGTCAAGGTTGTAATTTATTTTCTTAAGCATATTTTAATAGTAAAATTAGTTGTGTAACACATGTTAATACTTATTGAAAAGTCAATCCTTTAACAAACTGCATGGCATTAGAAAAAGAAAGATGTCTGTTTAATTGTTAGTGCTGCATATGAAGTAAATCCTTTTCTATACACTACTACACTTCCTGATAATCTCAAAAGATGGTCCTGCCTGCCAATGAGCAAAACTGCATTTGCAGAGTGAGAGGGAGCTTTGATAAAAGTTTTTCTATTACCTTGGTTATTCGAGCAAATCTAGTGTATGAACTGTGCCTGTTTCATTGATTTCTGGGAGCCTTTTCAAACATTTAAAAATCATCTGCTTGAAAACAGTTTGCTATAATGTTGCCTGTAAACCAGTGAGATTTTCCACAGAAAGTAGGATTTATTCAAAACAGAAGAATGGGACAAATATCTGTGGTTTCCGCTGTGGAGTTTAATACATATGTAAATGGTTAAAGTGGTATTACAGCTGGTGTTTCATATATTAAAGATGTAGTGATGCAGTTTTGTTGTGGGGTCGTGATTAAATCAAATAATTTTGGTTTGGCTGTTCAAAGGAAGTCAAGATCAATACGAACCATATTAGTCTACTCACATTGTAATCATCCATACCAGGAGCAAGCCTTACAGACAGATCCACAAAAGATAAAAGGATTTTTATGTAACTGTGGATGGAAATGAGAATTAAAGAAACACAAAAAACTAAATTTGCAGAAGTGCACAATCTTCAAAAAACGATATGTTGCAGAACAATTTCAGTAAATTAAGAAAAACCATATAAAATAGGAAATAGTTTTAGTAAGTTTTGGCTCAGGATTTCTCAAGTGGGTGACTGCTGTACTTGTGGATGTTTTTGTGATTAATTACTGACTGGTTGCTAAACATTTATAAACCTTACAACAAGATCATAACCAGCTTGTAAGGAGAGTTAAACAGTCTGACATGAATCTCTTCATGCGTAACTGTACACAGGACGTCAGGATTTCCCAAATTGAACAGAACCTTTAGAGTGATTCCTGTCTATTAAGTCAATTTCTTCTTCCAAGGCATGTCATTATGGATTTATAACAAAATCTAGATGGAAACCCAGTTCTCTAAAGCAAGTGCTGTCTAAGCTGTGGTATTTGGACTACATGACCCTTCAGCAGGAGACCTAGCATGTACACATTTGTACACAGCCCTGTCTGAAGCACTGTATCGAGTTACTAAAGCAGAGATGGGGACCTTGTTTTGATCTATGCAGTTCTGCACAAAGTTGAGTTTTATTTGATCCTTTGGGAACTAAAATGAGTGGAGGCTGTTGGAAACAGAACTTAATCCTACACATCTAAAATGTCACTGTTAACTATTTACTGTATGTCTTGCAGTTATGCTATTAAAATAGGAACATTACACATTTGCAGAGACTTTATTTGTTTGAGGAACAATGTGTCAGGTTTTTGTCTTTTAGGTTGCAAACAATTCTGATGTGAAGCTGTCAATTTCAAATGTAAAAGTGATATCTCGTGTTAATCATCTTTAATTAATTCATGTCGCAAATTCTGTGGGGAAGACCACTTACTGAAGCTAGGCTTTCATACATCAGACTTGGAACATGTCCTCTAATTATTTTTGCACCCAAATGCATTCCAGAGTTTTGCTAAATAAGGGCCACTGTGTCCAATCACACATCCAAATCTACAAAAACTGCCTTTACCGGAAGAAGCGCAAATTTGTTGGGTTTCCTGTCAGGCAGTCGGGAGACCTGTTAATTCAGCAAACATGATTTTGAATACACTCAAGCTTGTAAAGTCAGAATAAATTAAAGTGCAAAACATAGACAAGAATACACAACAAAATGTGGGCTGAAGCATGTATTGATGAAGTCCTATAAGTGTTAATAACATCACATTTGTCCTAACTTGATCTGTATTTTTAGTTGAACCACTAAAATATGAGCAAATCTCATTTTAAACATAAAATATGTTACCATAATGAGAAATTGTTGATAGCAACCAGCATGAAGTAAATTAAATATGTGGGCACAGGAACACGAAGCTGTAAATGTAAATTTAAAACAGACACTGTCATCTGTTTTTTTTTTTTACACGCTTTCATTAGTTGCATTTCCTGTACTGTCATCTTCCTCCAGTGATATCTGTTCTTCATAAAATAAAGTCTGGCGTATAGATTATTTTGTTTGGTCCATACAAAAACTACTGCTTTAGTGCTGTTTTGCTAAATTAATCAGCTGCAGCAAACATTCCTGTGGTCACACACACCCACAATGACAGATAGCTATGAGAACATAATTTGATACAAGATCATTTGTTATTTTGGCTCTATTGATTTTGTGTGTTACATGGTGGAACTAGTATTTTTTATAAGTATTTCCACAGCAATCAACCTCACACTTCTCTGTTGATTTAAACATAATAATTTGTTCCTTATGCCTTCTAAGATGCTGAATACACCAGTACACAAGCATGTGGTTTTGATCTTCAGCAACATAGATAAATGAAAACATGAGAAATATGAAATGGACACCACTGTAGGATAGCATTATTATATGTATGAGGTCATACACAGCTCCTGAGAAAATAATTCATCATCCATCGTTCAGAAAAAAACCTCAAAGCACCATACTCTGTTTTAGTGGGATGTTCCATTAATTCAGATGGATACACTGTGTTCAGCCGTTAAACTGTTGAAAAAATTTAAAAAATAAACATCTCGCTAATAAACAAAGCAGCATATTATTCAGTCACTAGGAAACTCCATGAAAGTAATTCTCACCAGGGGCTGTATCCAAGTCGAGTAGGTATACTGCCAGCTCAACTTGGAAAAATGGCTTTCTGCTGCCTAAATCACTACAGTAACCTAGACTAATTAAGTAAGCAGCCACAGCAGAGTGATCTGGACGCCTAAATCGTTCCCTTGTCCACTACAGCACTATCTACAACCTTTGTAGTTTGAATCATGACAAAGATTTGCAAGCTGTGAACATACTTTGCATTCATTTAGTTTCATTTTCCAGGCAGGAGGCTAGAGTATGTGTTGTACCTCTTACATATTTATCAAACTTTAATACGCATAAGCCATACGATATCACTGGGAAATGTCTTTGTAGGGATTCATGGATATTTAAATGACAGTTTTTGCCAGTGGGCTACAGTTCTTTGTAGTTTTATCAAGTTGGTTATTTGAATATAACCAGTATAGCAACAGCCATAAACTCTCTGTACAGCACATCAGTTGCATTTTATCTACTGGAGCAAAGTCAAACTGGATTTTCTTAATATTTTCTATTTTTTTGTAATTTATTTTACTTTAAAAGAGCAAGACCTGAGTTATATGAAGTAAACCCGAGTCTCCCATTATCACCAAACTGGGATTTCAATTAAAAGTTCATTTTTAAACAGGTTTCTGCATGTGTGTCTCATAGACAAGAAAGCTTTCATCATTATTATGGTTGACTGTTTTGTGGTAATGAAAATAAGAGTCAAACACTCTACTGAAATGCATCTTACCCATGGAGAAAAAAATAAGCTCCGCAGTTTGACAGTAAATAAAGCAAATTAGAGCTTCCTTTGAATTAGAATTGTGAAGGGTTTTAACTAGATAATGAGAGCCTCTTAACACTTAAGCAGTAAAGCAAGTAATTGCTTTTTCATGGACTCAGATTTTGAATTTCCATCATGTGGTGAGACTAACAAAATCCAATCTCACGGATAGCAATTAAACTCTTCAGTGAACTTCTGACATGGTTCAGTTCCAGCGTAATCGCATAACTTACTGTGATCCATACTTAATTTCCCTTCAGGATGTCAGGAATGTCTTCTGAGTGTAGAATAGCCTCTGTTCTGTTAAACGCATGTCCTGCTGTCATGTTCAGTGTCTGCAGTTTTGAAGATGACTTATTTGCCGTGATATGAGAGAACACAAATGAAATTCATTCCTAATTTGGTTGCCTTTTTGTTCCTTTCAGGAAATAGGGTGTACAGGTTATATCAGAAAGGATAGTAATAGCAGACCAAAATGTAAGAATTATATTTATACAAGTTTGTTTTTGTAAAAGTTTATTATTTGTAATTTTAATAATAAGCTGTATAGATTTAACCAACATTTGAATATTGTAGCATTTCCAATATTCTGTTTTCTCTAATTATGCTCTTATATATATTAAGTCTCAGTTGACTAATCTTGTATTTCAGAATGATTTGTGTATTATTTCAACATTTAGAGAGTGTGAGCCCTATACAGGTATATCCCAAACATCAGAATATTGCGTAAAATGCAATATTTTTTGCCAGTCACTTCAGAAAGTGAAACAGTTATTTTAAGTCAAGTCAAGTCAAGTTTATTTGTATAGCGCTTTTCAGCAACAAGGCACTCAAAGCGCTGTATATGAGGAAAAATATTACAATGATACAGAAAATCAAACACAGAAAAACAAATCAAATGACATTAATAATCCTTGGGAGTTTACTGGTAAGAGCTGGTTCTAATTCAAACTTTCTAATAGAGGTAATTAGCTCATTAAGTCCTCTGTGGTAAGGAATTCATCCTGTGCTAGAAGAAAAATGATAATATTAATCCTTGAGGTCGCTGGTATGAGGCAGTTGTGGTCCCATCATTCAAATAAGCTGGGTCACTGGTATAAAACATTTTTAGTCCAAACCTTTTAAATACTAATAATGTTTGGGTTTAACTGGTATGAACTTGTAATACAATCCTTCTAATAAATCTAAAAATCTCTGGTCATTGGTGTAAAAACAGCTGTAGTAAAACTCTCAAATACTAATCCTTCTGAGAAATCTGAAAATCTACAAAAAGTAATGAAATCACACATTTAGGTAAAGTAAGATAGGAGGGGAAAAAAATCATATTTCAGAGTCTATTCTGAGCAGAATACAGTCTGAAGTAGTACAAAAAAACTCAGTAGGCGTAAGCAACACACACATAAGTAAAGATTTTGCAAGGGTACGGTGGAATCTTGAGGGTGCGAATATAAATAAGTCTGAGTGTTTGCAAGGATTAGACTGTCAACACTGATAGAAGAGCCATTGTCCTTGAGAAGAGAGGTGGAAGTTTTATCAATTGGCCGCATAGTCCTATCAGCGCACAGCTGGTAGGGGAGTGCTGGGGAAGAGCGTCATGTTTATATAACATCCAGGAGATATTTTGTCCATAGCCAGTTAGCAGAAGTTGCCAAGGCCACATTGGGGTGCCAGATTTAGAAAAACAATAAATGTTGTGATTCAGGCAGTTATGAATTTTCAACTTTTACTGGTATGTCTCAATTGTGAATCCAAATAGCAAACTTTCTGGTACTTTTCGCAGATCTGGAGCGTACAACTTCTCCAAGATTATATCCTTTAACCTCTGAGTCCAACCGCTGCCAGGCTGCGAATCTGTTCAAGAATCGTGTCCAGCTTGCGATTCTGCTGTCTTAACATTTCAGTCTGAGTGTTGATTGCTCTACATACTCCATCCAACATCGCAGGAAGCTTTGGAACGCTATGAACAGCCACCCACGTTTTGCGAATCACTCGATAAGCCAGGTAACCACCAACTCCAAAAAGCAGAAATCCTGTTATCAAAAATCAAAATATGTACACATCTTCTACATCCTCCACCGACATCATTTTATAGAGATTCATTCCACATAGAGTAAAATATTTAAATTTTCTCCTTGTACTTTTGATGATTATGGCTTACAGGGAAAGATAACCAAACATTTAGTCTCTCTGAAAATTAGAATATCACATTGACCTATCAAAAAGGATGTTTAAGTACACATATCAGGCTTCTGAAACGTGTGCTTGATATGCACTCAATACTTGGTTGGGCCTCCTCTTGCATGAATTACTGCATCAATGCTCCATGTTATAGAGGTGATCAGTCTGTGGTGCTATCAGATTGCTTTTATAGCTGCCTTCAGGTCATCTGCATTGTTGGGTCAGGTGTCTCTCATTTTCCTATTGACAACAGCCATAGATTTTCTATGGAGTTCAGGTCAGGGGAGTTTGCTGGCCAATCAAGAACAGGAACACCATGGTCATTGTACCAGCTTTTAGTACCTCTGGCAGTGTGGGCAGGTGCCAAGTCCTGCTGGAAAATAAAATCTGCATCTCCATAAAGCTTGTCAGCCGAGGGAAGCATGAAGTGCTCTAGAATTTCCTGGTAGATGGCTGCATTGACTGTGGACTTCAGAAAACACAGTGGACCAACA
Source organism: Girardinichthys multiradiatus (assembly GCF_021462225.1). NCBI lineage: Eukaryota > Metazoa > Chordata > Actinopteri > Cyprinodontiformes > Goodeidae > Girardinichthys > Girardinichthys multiradiatus. Next base: position 23,169,761 of record NC_061799.1, read on the forward strand.
CCAGTAGATGACATGGAACTCCAAATCATCCGTTACTGTGGAAATTTCACACTGGACTTCAAGCAACGTGGATTCTGTGCCTCTCCACTCTTCCTCCAGACTCTGGAACCTTGATTTCCGAATGAAATGCAGAATTTACATCTGAACAGTCCAGTTCCTTCTCATCTTAGTCCAGGTAAGATGCTTCTGACATTGTTTCTGGGGCAGGGATGGCATGACACAAGGAATACAACATTTGTAGCTCATGCCTGATATTCGTCTGTGTGTGGTGGATCTTGAAGCACCAACTCCAGCATCAGTTCACTCCTTGTGAATGGATTTTGCTTGACAGTCCTCTCAAGGCCATTGTTATCCCTGTTGCTGGTGCACCTTTTTCTACCACATTTCTTCCTTCCACTCAATTTTCTGTTAATATGCTTGGATACAGAACTCTGTGAACAACCAGCTTCTTCAGCAATGACCTTTTGTGGCTTTTTGTGGCTCCTTATGAAAGGTGTCATTGACTGTCTTCTGGACATCTGTCAAATCAGCAATCTTCCCCATGATTGTGTAGCCTATGAGGTAGAGTGAGAGACCATTTAAAGGCTCATGAAACCTTTGCAGGTGTTTTGAGTTAATAAGCTGATTAGTGTGTGACACCAAGAGTGTCCAATAATGAATTTTGTCTCAGTATTATCATTTCCTGACACATTTAATTTCAGGTTTTCTTTACCTGTAAGCCATAATCATCAAAATTACAAGAAACAAGGGATTGGGATATATTGCTCCATGTGTAAGGATTCAATATAATATATGAGATTCACTTTCCGAGATGACTGGCAAAAAATATTGCACTTTTACGCAATATTCAAACTGTTTTGGGATGTACCTGTAGTTATTAAACAAAAGTTGCCTGAAAATGGACTCTTGAGGAACCATGTAATTTATTTTTATCAATAAATACCAAATGACACAAAGTAGTTACTGTCTGTGAAATAAGATCTGAACCAGTTTAGCACAGTACCAGACAGTCCAACCCATTTTCCAGCCTATCCATCAGTATGTTTTGATCCACTGTGTCAAATGCAGCACTGAGATTGGGTTAATCTTTCAAAATGTTTACAAATGCAGTATCAGTGCTGAGGTGTGGTCTGAAGCCTGGCTGGAAAGCACTAAGGTTATTTCTTTTTTTTTTCATAAAGGGGTAACTATGCTTTATCCGGCATCCTACGTGGATGCCGGATAAAGTTTTGAGTTAATAAAGCCAATTGTACAATTAGGATTACATCTTCACATGTAAGCAACTAGCATCTCTATATGGTATGATCAAAATGCCAAGACAGGACACATAGGAAGAAAATAGATTTTGTTTATTTAAAAGAGATTTGATCACTGCTGTTTTTAGGGCCTGTAAAAAATGACCTGATTTATGGGAAGTATTTGTTAACTGCGGTCCTGGGTCAGCACAGCTAAAACGAAGCTAGTCATTATCGCCCATCCTACAGCAGAAGCAAACAAACATGGAAACAGGGTCGGTGGAGGATGGCATGACATATTTTTAAAGAAACTTGTATTATATGAGCTACAACAACATTTAATTTTCCCTATTTTTGAAGTTAAATTTGAACCTTAAAGACTTAGATTTTCAACAGAAACTATAAATGCACCAGATTATTGGCCTTTGAGGGAATTAAATCAGTTCATGCAGCTTTAGCTATACTTCAAATGTAAGACTGAACATTTCAGAACCGTGTAATCTTTTAATGTAACTATTGATTTTAGAATCAAAATGTTTTCAGAATTTCTCTTTACATTTTGTAATTGTTAGAATTATAAAACTCACTGCAACTATAATAACTTTCTATTATTATTTGTATGCCATCTACATCTATGCAATATACTGATACAAAGCTCATTCAGAGCTTCAGTTTCTAAAATACTATAATATAGCTGAGTGGCAATAGGTGTGACAAAGTGTTTTAAACCCATAGGTAGAGAGGAACATGTCCATCTAATCTTTCTGTCTTTTAGAGATAAAGGGCTTGCATTCAGCCTTATAACACCAGAACTGAGTCAATCACAGGAGGGATGCTTTTGATTTCCTGCAGTCTCCATTTTTAATGCAAGTCTGACTCACTGTGCGACCGCTTCCATATGCCGTCCTGTCCAACAGCAAGAGCAGATTTCATTACTGAACTGATTGCTGCTAACAAGCTGCTGCTCTTCCACACCACTCTATATTTTACACATGTAGTTGTTTGTGTGACCATGTGGATTTAAATTTGTCTTACTGTGCGCGTGACCCTGAGTGACTTCTTTCCAATAAGAAAATAAAATCCATTGCATTTTTTTCACCCTCGCAGTGAACCATTTTTTTGTATTACTTCACCTGCACTTTCTCGAGCCACGGGGTGTGCTCCCATGCTGCAACTTGCTGAGAAGTATCGGTGGCATCTATCTTGTGGACAGAAGTGCTGAGTGGCTTTTATTTCTCAGCAGACCACATAAAAACCCTAGCAATTAAAAGCTATTGGGCCATTTTACTTTATCTTTTTAGGAGGAAAAAAGAACATGAATAGCATGAGAAAGAAGCAGAGAACAGGATGATACTGAAAGAAGGAGAAGGATACCTGAACTGGGGCTTAACAGAAAAAAGACCTCTATGTAAGAAGTTTGAGATGAAGATTGAGAGGTTACAAAGTGAGGAAGAGATTGTGAAATTAAAGATGATATCTGCACAAGGGGACAGAAAGAAGCTCTAACACAGAAGCAATTAAAGGTAAAAAATAGATCAGGGGCACTAAAATCTCAAGGTTTAACGTCTACATATCTGATTTTGCCAGAATAATTATGAGTTCAACCTTTTAGTATGGCCTCTACATAAATTATTGATCCATCAATTCTTACAGGAGAGATAAAAGGTCATTACAATTTCTTACATGATCATTACTTCAGAGCATCTCCCTTCCAGTTAGAAGAAGCTGCTGAAGTCACGGCCAAATCTAAAGGATTAAGGACTCAGTTAGAGAAATGTGATAAAGCTGAACAGTTACTGAATTACCTTGCAGAGGCAAATCTCTGTGAGACTGTGAAGGCTTGCTGGATCTGTCATTAAAATGTCTGGGTCAGGTTATTGCCAATTTCAGGGCAATTTAAACATGTTTAATAAGCAGAATGTTTGGTCTCAATGTACTTTATGTTTTTTTATTAATGGTCTTTGTACTGTAAACCCTTAGATGTCAAGCAGAAATGTTTGACACAAAAGTGTTAATATGGAGGAAGTCAGCATTAATTAAAACGGAGGCTGTTCCTCATGGGCATTGAAAAGTTTATGAATGCAACCGGAGACATTTAATTCAACAGGAAACTGAATATACAATGGTTGCAGCTCAATATGGATTTGTCAGATCAGAGGATCAATATTGATCTTCTGGCCATCTGTTGGTTGACAAAATACGTTGTTCCCTGTTCAACCGACGGAAATGGATGGAAATACAACACTTAACTGTCGCCTGGTAACTATCTAGTTGCTAATGGTCAATAATTTCTTAATAAAATTATTTAAAAAAGAAATTAAAACAAAACTCCATATATTATTGCAGTAACATTTAGGAAAAATACAATTTTATATAAATAAGTTTTTAAATAAGTATTTCCCTGTTTATCCATAACGGATTAAAATAAAATGTGTTTGATTATCTAAAACATGTAGCCAAGACAGAAAGGCAAAAACAGATTAAATCTGTAAGGGGCAAATATTTTTATAACACCATTTAATGAGTAGGACATGTCAGGATGAACCAGGTGAATGACAAGAATGTGACTTGTTATTACCGGCCAGAATGGTGAAGCAGCCTAGCCAAAGGAAGAAAATGAAGTTGATAGCTAAGGATAACAAATAATATAATTGGACTATTATTTGTCAGTTCAGCCTTTATCTGGCTGAACTGACAAAGGCAAAATACCAAGGAGTAAAAAGAAACAGAAAATGAAGGAAACAGTGGTTCCTTTGATAATTTAGCCCTGCAACCGGAGGACTGGTTACAGTAGATCCTAGAAACAGCATCAGAGATCTTTGTCCAGATCAACACAGTCCTGTAAAGAGATATACTTAATGGCACTTTAGTACCTGCGGCCTCTTTCATCAGACAGTTCTGTCTTATAAATAACTGTCATATTTTAAAGAACATACCCTCTTTAAATTGTCTCTGGTCATTAATAAATTATCAGTCCAGCTGGACATGTCTCATTCAGATGTGAGCTTTATAAATGAAGCAGATGTCATGTAACCAAAGAGAAGTGGGATGAAAATAAGCATAGTCAGCATGAAAGATGTTAAGAAATCTTTGAATTAGCAGGATGAACTAATCGGCAGCATCAAAATATATTCCTCTATTATTTTGAAATGTAACAACCCACACATGAGGAGTTATTTTGTTCTATGTTTAAGAGTCACTGTTGTCAGAAACTACCAAAGGATAAAGTCCAGTCATCTGTTTAGCAAAACGAATCCAGGGGTGCGATTTGATAAGTATAAAAAAAGACTATTGCACAGTAGCATTCTGGGTGTGTTTTCCCATCTAACTCCGTGGTTGGATGGTTGCACAGACAGTCAGTCATGTTTACATCATGTCAGCTGTGAAGCTCGCTAACCTCTTCATTAGTCAGCCATAACTCCACTGTCCCTGCATCCCTTTGCAGTTTACAGGAGTCACACCAGTAGGTTGACTTAAGCCCCCGTTGCTGCCTTAGTCCTTCCAGAAATCACAGAGGTTTCAGAAGGCTTCAAGTACCAGCTTTAACAGTTTTTCGAAAAAAGCTTATTAGAAAGGACCAAAATCTAAAGACCTACCATGAAAGAAATGTTTTGCAATGCTTTTCTCAGTATTTCAAAACGTGGATATTTTTAACTTAATGAATAAAGGAGTCATTTTCCTCAGAAAAGTTGACAGTAAAGAAATGTCAACTCCATAATGAAAATGTAAGAGAAAATGAATTAATGAAAGCTTTAAAAAAACTTATTTATATATTTTTAACATCAGACATTCAGTATGTCTACAAAAACATTACTTTCTTATAAGCTATTACTGTTTTGAAATGTAAATGCTCCCTTAATAATTTATCATTGTTCAAATTTAAACAGTCTTTGCATTAAAATCATTTGGCTGATCATGTTTTTAATCATGTTGTTTCACATTTTATTCAGGTTTAGGCTCTACAAAAACCAAACTCAGCACTTCAACAGTTTGATATAGTGATAACATTATTCCTAACACTGCAGTCAATCCAGCAAATGCTCCTGCAAACGCTGCCACATTGGAAGGTCATTTATAACAGTCTTTCTGCCTACAATCAAGAAAACAACTGGCTTCTCCTTCTAAGCAGGGACCTGCACAGATAGACCCGAGGGGGTGCTAGAGCACCTGCCCAATTATGCTATGGACAAAAAAGTGCCCTCCTGAAATCTTTTTTTTTATTTATGTTTTTTTTTACAGTGTATAGTGCGGGGCCCAAGGTAAAATTTCTGAATTTAAAGGCCTATAATACCAATGCCCAAGTTTTGAATTTTTGATCAACAACGAAAATACTTGCTTCATAAACTTCAGATGAAAAAGTTAAAACTTCACCTGCCACCATTTTATCTAAACAGAACAGGCCAATGAATGGCACCTTTACCCGCTATGTCATCTATGGCCGCCACCAGGCGCCAGGAGAATGTTTACGATTTAACTCTTAGATTAAATTAGGATAAATAAATAAATTCAAATCTATCTCATAGATGTACGTATTACATTTGCTATAATGGTCCATGATGACTTCTGTTTGACTCATGTTTTTTTTTTTTTATTACAAATACGGCCAAATTAGCTGGTTAACGTTACAATTCATACACTATTAAAATACCTTTAATAAAGTTCAGTAAATGTGGGGCATGTAGGCTAAGTTGTATTTTCTACTTGTGTGTGTGTAAAAATGATGATGTGATCAGAGTATTTTAATTTCTAAATAGCAGACATCTTATCAGTTCTCAGAACTTGTAATCTCATTAATTTGTATTCTCTAAGAATAATTTCTGTCATATATTACACTGGCTACATGCAAAAGTATAGATGATTCTTCTTATGATCATATTCTCTGCTGTTGGTTTCATTTTGATTATAAAGATTTTATAACTAATTTTCTGTGTATAGTTGTTTTACACTGTAGAATGGTCACTGGTTACTCACATTTCTGAAGATAACTCATTTAGTGTGACCTACCTGGTAAATTTGGCAGAGTAACCTGCTTTGCTACAACATAAGGTTATTTGGTGCAGAAGACATTTTGTGATAAATGTACAGAATGATATAGTGAAGACAAACACGTTGTACTCAGTGTGTAAAAAGAAAAAAATTGAAGGATAACGAAAGTTTCAAATTTGACTCAGGAAGTTCAGGTTGTGAATCAATAATCTAACTTTAAATCAGTCTATGATAATTTTGTTGCCTTATTAATCTTAAGAATTTTGTAAAATGCATTCTTGTTTTGAGTTTTTTTTTTCTGGGTGGTCATTTCCCTACATCCCACAGGACAGTTTGGTTTGTGGGTGCTTAGTAATACATATAAATTATGTTCATGCTGTGCCTGTAATACATCTTACACTACAAAGGCAACCGACAGCTCCATGTGCCGCACAAGGTGCCCTTTTTTTCCACTTGAGCACCTGCCCCCCAAAATGTCTGTGCACGCCACTGCTTCTAAGCATTCAGAATGGAGATGTAGGTACACAACTCAGCAAAAGTCATAAACCTACACATCAACTTACAAGTAGCTGTAAATCGTTCAAGTCAAGAAAATGAAATATCCTCATGAATCCTAAGACTGTGTGTACACTGTGTGGTCCTCACTGCTCCAACAAAATCTACATCCATTCATCGCTTAGGTGAAGGCTTTTGATATTTTCTGTCCTCCTTCAGCAAACTTTCCTCATGTACCTTATTCTTTGTCACCTTCCCTGTCAGTTTTTCTGTCTCTTTTTGTCTTTCAAAGTCTACTTGTCTTTGTGTCACTCTGTCTGCTGACCAGACAGATGCAGCATATTCAAATGGAAGTTAAGGACAGTGTGTTGCATTATTCAGACTTTTCAAAGACAGGGAGAGCAAGGAACAATGACATGCAAATACCTATTAAAGCAGGTCGTTTACTGTGGCAAGAAATTGAATGAACACCACTGAAAGCACATGGGCTGTAGCCGCATTTGTGAGAGGACTTTATTCAAAAAACATATAACTAAGTTCCACCCTTACAGGATAGAACCAAATCAGGGCAAGGTACAACTAGATTGACAGATAAGAGTTTTCCATCCACACTACATAGTGCCACAATAAATTGTGATTTTAAGGCAAAACTAAGAGGTGAGTTAGGAGTCACTTACTGAGCCTGCAGTGAACCTTAGCAGAAATTACTCACTCCACAAGCGTCTTGTGGAAAATCTAGAAAATGAAACCAATATCCTGGAATGTTCCAAGCTATCACCGAACATACGACAGTCATAGAGCCCTCAGGTCCAAACACTAGGATTCACACTCTGCAGAGGTGTAGGAAATGTTGCAGTGAGGTGCATGCTCAATGTCTAACTTTGACTCACTTTTTGAAAACTTAAGTTTTTCAGAGTTTGCATCTCTGGAGTTTCAAGGTACAATAAACAGCTACATAATTTTATTTTGACAGGTACTCCATATTTTAAAATGGCATTATTATTGATATTATTATTTATAAAATCTTGAAATCAAAAAGACGAATTCAAGATGTGGTTTGACTATTTTAAACTCTCCTTACTAAAAGATTCCAGTACATCTTTTATATTAGAATTACCGAACAGGTAATTTATTTTCATCCTTACTTTGGACACTTTTTCCACCTGATATATTGATATCTTTGTGCAATATGCATAAAATTAATTTAAAATTAATGTCATTATTGATTGGTCACATCAACTAGCAATTTTTTTATTGGAAATATCGAAAGAGAGAAGCTGATTAATTGTGACACTCTTTCTGACCTTCTGATATAGTGATCTGTTTAGACTATAGGGAGGAAATTCATGAGATTTCATCCAATGGGAACAAACAGCTTGCCAATAGCCTTTGGCTATCTTGTTGTGGAGTAAGCACACTGTTTTCCCTGGCCAGATCAATGCCTCTCGATTAAGGCTGCATGGGTTCCCACTACAAATAACAAGGTATTTTCCTCTTTTCTGCTACTCTAATTCATATTTACTGAAACATGCCTGTAAATACACATTTGGATAGAATCGAAGTCATACCTCTCCATGAAAAGAGGTAATAAGTGAAAAGACTGCGTTTACCGACAGACAGACATCATCCGCCTTATGGTATTTAGCACAAACGTCAGATAGTGCAGAGTCCCACTTAAAAATCAATGGGCCTTTGCAACAATCAATGGCTGGGTTCCTATGAGAAGCAATTAGAAAGGCAAACCATGCAGTGCTGTCTTCCGTTTCCTCTCTATTGTGGGGTCAAAACAAAATTTAACAATGCAAGAAAATATGGAAGATCAAAACATAAAAAGAAATAACTTATTGTTGTATAAAATAACAATCGACGGGGTCAAAAGTACTGAATGCTGATGTCTACAATAATCTCTGGTTGTCGAAGATGTCACTTTGTCATACATGACTACATACATGGCATAACAGATCAATACAAATTGATCTAGATTTTTTACTAAAAAGATATTCAGTCCATATTAAGAGGTCATTCACCTCAGAGGATGGATTTCACAGACTTTTGTTTTAAGGGTGTGTAAGGAAAAATATATTATATTATATTCATCCATCCATTGTCTATACCCGCTTCTACAGGGTTGTGGGGGAGATATTGCCTTTATCCATTTTTCACTCTATTTTCACTTTTACATGTAAACAGAGCAAATGAAGATACATTTTGGTTTTAACCTTCACAAAGGTTGGTCCCAGTTATGGTTACAATGTTAAATGAATTACAAAATTAATCCATCAGAAAATGTCATTTGATCTCAACAGTTTTCAGAGCTTTGTTGGGAAGTCTACAACATGGTCGAGGATTCAGGTAGCTGCCTGCTCTGAGTGCAGTCATCTTTTTGATGACTTTCCATATAATTTGGTTAGATTTTTTAAATGTTTTACATTTCAAATACAGACATCTCAGGAAACCCATGTTTTTATCAGTGACGTTAGATTTCAGGCGCTAGCTTATAAGCCACAGGGACCGCACATTTCATGATGCGATACGACAAGAAATTGAGAAACATGTGACAGAATATTCAGACTAATGTCTTATCTGATTTGTTTTTTTCACTCAAACAATTTGCAAACTGTTTTTTAACAGTGATACAAAGCTATAAACACGAGTAGGAGCTTATTGTCCTCAAAGGGGCAAAGTGATGTGAGTGTTTACTATCAGACTGTTTGCTATCATTATGCAAGAAAAAAGAGTGAAACTGGGCAAAAAATGTAAACCACAGTCAGATGAATAACCAATTACATTTCCAGGACTCTTTTCTAATTTACTACCTTTACAATTAGTCTGTTAAGCCCATCATACTCAGATGTCACATACAGTGAGTATGGTTTTATGTCTACAGCAACAAACTTGTCACGAAATATTTTCACAACACATTAGTAACAGACATAGACTTAAAAATTTCATTGCAGCAAGTTGTTGAATTTAACAATAAAATTGAAAATAAATATTATTTAAAACATTTAGCCAATTCATTTTGGCTCTAAATCCAGTACTGCATACTCATCAAAACAAACACAGTATTTATTTCAAAATGTATTGATTGGTGATCTAATGGAACCAATAAGTGAGAAAAGTACTCCAAATGGTTAAAGTAACAATCCCAACCTTGGGCATCTGACTTACTGTAAAATGGGGGAGGAAATCTGGAAAAACACACAACCAGTTTTTTTGTTTGTTTTGCTGTGTCAGTTATATGTTGATGTAAAAGCTAATTTAAAGAATTTATAGCAAGCATTCTCAGAAATTGTGCTGAAGGCAACATCTGCGCAATCAACCATATTCTTTTTGATAATTCTCTGAAACTCACAAGGCTCTTCTGCCCTAGGCCATCTCAACTGCTAAATAGGGAGCTGTACATTTCAAATGACTTTAAAAGAAAGAATAGAGAAGTATCACACTACTAATGCTGTATAAAAGAAATTAGCTTGATGAAAACTGGAAGGCCAAGCTGAGGGACACGTGAAAACTAAGCTGCATGGAAACCATGAAAGGATCCCATAATTCAATTACATATACTGCAGCAAATGTTAAAAGTTAATGAATTACCTCACTGGAGTCAGCTATACAGTTAACTTAATTCAGAAAAGACCTATGGTGTTTTAAATCAGTAAGATATATAGCATACTGTGAATCTAACAGCTCTTTAAATCTGTACTTCACTGCCAGTGTGGCTACAGGGACACAGACTGGAAACAAATGGGTTCCACTTATGTCTAAAAAAAAGAGAAAAAAGTAGCATGAGACAAAGATTTAAACAGAAACTCACAGCTAAATGAAGCTATGCAGCAGCCTTAAGCAAAGCTTTAATTTGGTAACTGAACTACAACTAAAACAATGTAATTCTTATAAATGTCAGATATTGTGCACCATTTCTGAAAACACTTTCTCATATTCGACTTTCTCGTTCCTCTACAAATATAAAGAGCATACTTTGATTTGAGAATTTAGGAAAATATAACAAAGAAAAAGATAATAAAGAAGACTTGCTTAAAAACACAATTCTATTTCCATATAATCAATTGTAATAAATTTACAGAGACATTTATTTCTTTGTTTGTTTTAGATTTTTGCTTCAACAAAATTACCAGGCCTGACTTGATGGTTCAAATGGTAAAGCCAAGATCACCATTGGGAGAAAAAAATGAAGCATCTTAAGGAAGAACCACAGGAAAAATCCATCAGTGATGTAACAAACAAAATTAGTTCATCAAACCAACACAAGGTGAATTAATCAGTTACCCCAAAGCACCTATTCAACAAAAAAAACAGCACAATGTACCGTTAAAAACATATGCTCCTAAATTAATCAATAATAAATAATAATCTAAAAGCTTGTCAAGAGTGAACATTTTATTCAGCAATTGTGTATAACATTATGATCAACTGCCTAATAGTGCCTTAGTCCCCCTTTTGCTTTTAAAGGAAGTCTGGCCCGTTGTTTCATGGACTCCAAAAATGTCTGAAGGTGAGATGTGCTATCTGGCACCAAGATGTTAGCAGCAGAGCCTTTAAGTTTTGTAAGTTTAGGTGGGGTCTTTATGGATTATACATGTTTGTCCAGCACATCAAACAGACACTTAATTGGATTGAGATCTGGGGGAAATGGTGGACAAGTCAACACCTCACACTCATTGTTGAGCTTCTCAAACCATCCTATTTTCTGCTTTGTTGCAGGACACATTTATTCTACTGAAAGAGGCCACAGCATTCAGGGAATATTATTTGACAGAAGTCAGCATGGGTAATCTCGTTTGCAGCTATGAAGCTAAGTTGCACTTTGTAATAAGAAACCATTCTCTTAGAATCATTACTTTCTTCACCAATTTCAACTAGAGCTATTTGTCTGTTGGATCGGGCGACACAGATCAGCCTTACACCCAACATGCATCAGTGAAATTTGGGCGCACATGACCCTATCATCACGTCCCCAGTTTTCTTTCCTTGGACCACTTTTAATAGATAGTGACCTCTGTAGATGGGGAACAACTCCAAGGAGCTGTGGATTTAGAGATGCTCTCACCCAGTAATCTAGCTATCAAAATTTTTTATGTGTCAAAGTCAAATCTTCGAACTTGCCCATTTTGCCTTCTTGTATGCATTTACTTTGATGACAAAAATGTAATATACCCTTCCAACAATTAGGTGCCACAATGAAACAATAATCAGTGGTATTCACTTCTTTTGCAGTGGTCATAATATCTGATGATTGTATGATTGCAGTAAATATTTTTGCAAATGTAGGAAATCCCTTCATTACTGAGCATACATTCATGGTAAAGACAAAATACACCCGTTTAAATTGAAGCTATACATGTCAGGATAAAAAGAACAATGTGGTATTCAACAACATGTAAATATAATCTCTGATGAGCAAAAACAATGAAGTGTCAAATGCTTTGTCTTAAAGATTTACTATGGACACTCATGTTTATTTCTTTTCACTTAACCTCTACTAAATTTCTTTAAACCTTTGTAAAGGAAACTAAAAGGTCATGCATTTTAAGAGACATGTCCTAATCTCCTTATTATTTTCTTGAATTAGTTATTCCTGCTATTTATTAGTTTATAAATCATAGTTAAGATTTTAATTACATAAAATTAGGAAAATATTTGTAACTCCAATAACAATAACAAAAATCCATGCACACACACACACACACACATGCATAAATGTAGGAGACAGCTTTAGACTCACCTTGGGTGTAAAAGCTAAAGTTGGATCCTGGGATTCTGCTGCCAAAAGAAAAAGAAGAGAGGTTGTACATTATTTCAACATGTTTTTTCATCGGATTTCAGTTGTTTTTTTGGGGTTTTTTTTTTAGGTTTGGAGCTACTGGATAAAACAGACAGAGAATCATATAATTACAAATAATTTTTAAAACTGATTATTAAAAGAGAACTATTCTTAGTAAACATTGCAAATAAAATAAAGAAAACATTTGTAAAACATGTGAAGTAAAACAAATAAAGTAAAATATAAACAAGCGCTTGATGGAAGACTTAAAGGTGCTTGACAGCAGCAGTAAGTGTAGGTGTGGTAGAAGTGCATGAGATGAAGTATTAAATGATTTAACCCAGGTTGTTGTATAATTACAACGCATTGTCTTGTTACTCTGAGCTTTATGCACTGACTTACTGTTCACAACATGCACAAAACCAACTGAAAAGTGGGTTGGATTTTTTAAAAAGACAGGAACCAGAAGACCAACATATTTGCAAGAATAATCCTCTAGCTGATGAGCTTTAATTATGTCAGTGTGTTGTCAGAGCTCCGAACTTCAACAGGAATTTGCTGTCTTATGAAACTGCCTGATGAGCTGTTCCCACATGATCGTTTGGGGAAACCTAGTTGTGTACGTCAGTCCCGTCATCCTGGAGAAAGAGACTTTGTTTTTCATTACGATGAGAGGGCAATTTAACTAAATATCCACCCCTGTTGCTGACAGCTGCATTGGCCCATGCACGGCCAGCAGCAACGAATGTATGGAATTGATTACTCCTTTTATTCTCTTTCCCTTTCCCCTATCCTTTGAGAGCTAGATAGATAATCAGAAATCTTCCCACACAGAGCTGAGAAGAAAAAAGAGATCTCAAAAGGTTTTGCTGTCATAATCTGCCTATGTTAGGTTTCGGCTTTGAGTTCTGTTTACCTTCTTTGCACTGCCATGTTCTTCACTTGCTTTATTTCAGTTCAGTCAGTCAGTCAGTAATTTTCTACCGCTTATTCCATAGTGGGTTGCAGGGGAGCTGGTGCCTATCTCCAGCAGTCTATGGGCAAGAGACGGTGTACACCCTGAACAGGTCGCCAGTCCATCACAGGGCCTTATTAGATTCATTGTTTAGTTTATGTTACTTCCCTGGATTCCTGTGTTAGTTTATATTAGTATATATTTCTTTATAGATCATATTCCTCCCAGTCTATGTTTAGTTACCCCCGGATTCCACTCCGCTCCTGTATGAGTCCGTTCCGTTCCAGACCCCCTCCGTGAGTCTGTGAAAAACCAACGCCTACATCTGCGGTTGAGCTCCTCTCCATGTTCCTTGGAGCCAGAAGAGAGCATGTGCGATATGTACGGGTTACAAGGTTTAAGCCTTTAGGAATGAAATATAAATATATTGATTTAAATAATTAGACATTGTATTTTTCCGGGTACCACCAAAATATAGACCATGAAAAAGCAAATGCAGTTAAGTTTAGCTGTTGTTTATTTGTCATTGTAATTACAAGCAGGATGCAAATCTATTTGGAGAGGATTACCACGTTTCAAATTGAATGTTTAATTGACAAATCTGCTTCCTTATTTGGTGTAAAAAAGAGTGGTTTGCATCTAATATTTAAATAAAATGGTTAACTTTATTGTGAATATTAAAAAATATATGTAATATTTGGTTAACGACCTCTATTTACTCTATTTAACTTTGACAAACCGGATTTTCTTGGTGTTCTGTTTCCTATGTGCTACGATTGCAATTGTGGAACTTGACACGGCCATAGTCAGATGGCAACAGAAAATTTGAATTGTTCCGTAATTTGACAGAGAACGACAAAGAGCGGGTCTATCGACGGTGACATTCGGAGTAGTCATGGAGAATATGAAACCATTCTCAATAATTAACATAACAACGGAGTTGCTCCTTCGGTTGGACGTGAGCAAGCACAGAGGTTGTGGAATCTGGGGTTAGTTTCATTTTTGTTCTCTCGGATTTTTTGTTATTCCCCTGGATTCCTGCCCATTGTGTTAATTAAACACTCTCCCTCTATTATTCTTTAGTCTCCCTTCCACCAGCTGCTCCTGATTCTATCCCTGATTAGCCCTCTCAGTTAATTGGTCCATACTACACTTCCCTCAATAGTTATCCTCTCTGGTTTTCATTGTTTGTCCCTGGTTCCTCCTGTATACTACTCTGTTTGCTTCCTGGCTCCATGTCCGTTTCACTGTCTGGCTTACCACATGTAAGTTATTCCTGTTTCTTTTTATTATTATTAAAAGAAAAATCTTTTCAACTCACCATGCTGCTTCTGAGTGTTTTTCTGCACGTTAGTCCAACAAAGACTCAGTGTATTGACATTTACAGCTTTAAGAGATTGAAATTGTTTAATAATAAAAAACTGCTTAATTTCTTCTATTCAAAGCTATTTAAACTCTCATCAGTAAGTAGATTGTATTTTTATTATTTGTCTTTAATTTTGTTAGTCAACTTTGTTACTTATGTTTCTGGTCAGTAAATACCAGTAAATATCAATTAGGTTTAATAATAATAACATACTCTGATTCAAGCAATAGCTCTGGGTGATTTTTCTTTTAGAGTTAGTGTTGTGTTCTTGTCTTACATAGAAAAAAGTCACACTGCTGACAAAAGATTGACTCAGTTTTTTTTTTAATGTGTAATAATTCATCCTTCAATGGGAAAGGAAAATAGTTCACATCAGATTGATAATTAGATGGTTTAGTACACTATATAGACATATTTATACAATAAATTATGTGGTACTCTGATTTAAAATAGTGCTAATCTACGTTTCCAAAACGTTCCACTGTTGTCTCATCAATACAGAGAATATTTTACTGTCTTGGGAATCAACAACTCTTCGTTTTGGAAGGAGTGGGTTTCACCTTGGAAATCTCCCATGGATACCATTTTCCCCCAATTTGGACATTCAGAAACACTGTTAACTCGGGGATGTCAGGCCTTTGGTGTTTTAGGTTTTGTTCTAAGTTCTTATGTGTCCCATGCGGTTTTACCATTTTTCTCTTTGTGGATAATGGCTGTCTCAATTGTTTGCTGGAGTCCCAAAGCCTTAGTAATTGGTGTTATTTAATTTCTTAAGATCAGGGCATGATATGATGTGTTTTGATATATTTTAGCCTACTTCAAGATATCAGTCATGTTTTATTTAAGTAATTTCCTAACTGTTCAGGTCTGGGAGTGAAAAGGCCTGTGAGTGTCATTTAAAATGGAACTAAAAATTGTTATTCACTGTTAAATCATGTTTTAAAAAGGGAAGCATTTACTTTGTTTGCATAGAGCGAGGTAGATTTGGATAGCTTTTTTACCCTAACAAATGAAATTGTCATCTGAAAACTCCTTGTTGTTTTGCTTTTGAAATCTTTGTTTAATGTTAACATCTGTTTCCTAAAAGGAAACAGTAAGGTGTCACAAAAAAGAAAAATAATCTGTAAGGGGCAAATACTTTTTCACAGTACTGTATTTATAGGTTTTGAAAATATAAATGCTGATATTTTACAAAATTACCTACAATACACAAAGGTTCATCTAACATTTTGGTCTCAGAAGATAAAATTCAAGCATGTCCAATAAATGAAGATTGATAATAATAAACTAAATCAGGAAAGGCAGGCTCTGATTACATTTTGAAAACTGTACAATTGCTGCACGATTAAGGTGTCTCAGTAAATGACACACTTTAGGAGTTTACAGAGGCAGCCCATTTCCTAAATTAAAAAATGAGAAATGTAAAGCAACCTAGCTCAGGCAATCAGTGCCATGAAACCACAGAACTCATCAAACAGGAAAGGCATAGGAGATAATATGCACTGACTAGGACCTTGTTTACTTTGCGGAGGATTCTGTGCAGCTGTAATTAGAAGATATATTTTACTTTTGCTAAATGTGTGTGCACCAGTATCTAGGCTTTATATAACTGCTCTCTCAGATTTATCAAACTAAGTACCTTCAATTTTTCACGTTCAAAAACTGTAGAGTGCCAGTAGAGCTTTAGGGAAGACAAAGACAAACACTGGAGCTTACAGATGGTGATTATAAATTATAAATTCCTTTACAGAGAGAGTGTAAAGGATCTGACAGTGCTCACACTCGCCACATTCACTCACAATATCTGTCAAGACAGATTGTACCTTTGGTGAGAGGAAGGTGCTGGGGGAATTGGGTACGCTTGCTGATGTGAAGAGCATAAAATAGGCTGCCAACAGGTTGTGACCACCCATCTTGTAATATCAGCAGATCTCATCAATGCTAGAACTGATTGTTTCCAAGCTTACCATGGATTTCAAGCTCACTTTCCTACTGTTACTTTGCAGTTTTGTTATGAAACATGTAGGCTGAATGCCTTCCCAGGTAATCCTCACATACATGGTAGTCAACATGATATAATACTAACCATTGATGTGGAAACCAAGCCATCTTCTGCAAGCACATATATGGAAAGTCGGGTGAAGATTTTCACCCAACTTTCCAATATTTCCAGCTCCAGTATTTCCCAGTGGATGCCTGCAGGCGTGCATGTCTTTCATTTTGCTTAGCGGAAAAAACATTTTACTTATAATTTGCAGATGCCACAGTTCAAACCATGGTTGAGGAGTAACGCATTATATGTAAAATTTTTACATAATTAAATTTAAATGTATGCAACTGTTACAGTTACTGAGAAATGCAAATTGTAATGTTTTATAAATATGCTAAATGTTGATTTACACTTATGTTACTGCTTTGCTGTTTTTCTGTTGCTTTGTTTTTTTCTCTGCTGGAAAATTAGAGGATTTATAGTGGGATTTTCAGTATTTGAGAATTTATACAAACTGCCAAGTTGAAGCATTGAAAAAAAGTTGAAAAAGGAGAACATTCAGTAGAAATTTAGAAAGGTATTTAAATCTAATTAGTTACATTGCTAGACTAATATAAAATAAAACAGGTACAATACTTGTACATTTTAAAAAGAGGCACTTGCAGTGGTGAGTAATCACATTTCAATGTACTCTTCCTAACATGTAGAGCTGAAATGTATAGCTGCTAAAACATTAACCACAGGACAGTTTGCATAGCTCAGCGATGCAACAACAATTGGAGGATAAGTAAAAACTGTAAAAACATTATAATTTGATAACATCAGTTCTGTGGAGCCCCATTCAGCCTGTATCAGCCTGAAGAAAACTTGAAAGCTTTGGCTAAAAGCTCAAACAATCTAACAGAATAGAGACATATGTTTAGTTTGCTGAAGCAAAACTAAAAGATATTGAAACTTTAAAAAAGCTTTTGTTCTGAGCATGCTGTTCAAAAGTGCTACAGAGGGCTCAGAAGCAAATTATCTTGCAGCATTCTAACACCTGTGGACTTTAATTAGTTACCATAAAGATAAATACTTTTTTCAAATTCAATAATATTTATCACAGCTGCAGAAAACCATTCTTTGTTGCAGGACCCGTTCAGATGTTCGGTAGTCTAAATATTTGGGTCTCTTAGTTGCAAATCAGATTTAAAATATTATACACTTTAATCAAGCAATGATACATTTTACAAATCTTCCAACTGTGGATGTACTGAAATGCCTCTATAGTTTTACATGAAATCCCCCTTTGTAGTCTGGATGCTAGAAGAAAATGGACATCTGCTCTGCTGTTTCTGGCAGAAAACGTCTGATCACTGTCACATTCTGATGAGTGTCTGCTCACAATTCAGTGCTGACAACAGACAGGGAACGATGTTTTGCATCTAAATACTCACAGGGCTCATCTTGCTGATGAGCCATGAAGAGATACAGTAAACTGATGTCTGGTAGTACTAGGTTGAATCACTTTTTGACTTAAAAACTGCCCCAATTCTTTGTTGCAGATATTCTACAAGGTGTCAGAAACATTCCTCAGAGACTTTGGTCTATAGTGACATAAAATTACACAGTTGCTGCAGATTTGTTTGCTGCACATCCATGTTGTGAATCTCCTGTTCCACCACATCCTAAAGTTGATATATTGCACTTAGATTAGGGGACTACGAAGGCCACTGAAGTATAATTAAGTCAATGTCATGTTTAACAAACCATTTTAAGATTTTTGCTGTATTGTGATTTATGATAAACGTAGCAGATGGCTACACTGTGGTCATAAAGCAGCATTGGGGAAGCCTGGCCTTTTATAGCTGGTGTTCTGCATGTTTTACATGTTTCTCTGCTTGAACACACCTTAATCACATGAACTAGTGACAGGCTCAGAAGATAGCTCGGCTATTTCATGCAGGTGCCTTGGAACAGAGACACTGCTAAAACATGCAGGACAGTTGTCCCAGAAAAGGATTCCACAGTCCTGTCATGAGGGGAAGGACATGATCAGTAATAATACTCAGTTATGCTTTGACAAAGGTCCATTGGTACGAAGGGGGCCTTAAGTATCACATGTGAATTTTCTCAACTACACTTTTTTGTTGCTATTTGTCCTAATTACAGAAGAGTCACAGAGTGCTCACCTTAATTCCCTCACCCGCCCCTCATGAGGCTCTTTTCTACCCTTGCCATGGCATGACTTATTTTACAACCAACACTTTGACTCCCATTAGTCACAGCCCTGGCTTTGAACCCAGACAGGCAAGTAAATCTGCAGCTTTAATTAAAATAGGTTCTCTTTTAACACTTTTTGATCTTTTCATCCTCTTGTCCCTGATGGCATACCGGTGCCAGGAATGTCCCTCTGCAGAGCTGATTTGAAAGGGACTTTCGGGACTCCCCCCCGCTTAATGTTACTTTATGATGAGGTAGCAAGAAATACGCTTCATCTCTTCTACTTTCTGAGTAACAAAAGGAATAAAGGTCACAGGTGGAAGTTACAAAGATAAAAAGCCACTGTATTAACGTAAAAGGTGCCACAAAGGTATATGAGCAAAAAAGAACATAAAAAACAACAGAATAACAATCTCATTGTATCTCACGACAAATGAAAAACCTTCTTCTCTTTCAAGGTCAGTCTTTCTTGAGGAAAAAAACGATTTGTGAAGCCAAATCAATGAGGCCTATTCAGGCTATTTTCCTCCAATATTGTTCAGGGACCAACTTTGGTACCATTGATTAGCTGATTTATAACTTACATTTGCAAAGGCTTACAGTGAATGGACAGCTGCTGATTAAAGGAGAAGAGAAAAAAAAGAAGAGAAGCCAAAAAAGAAGACAAACTGTTGAAAGTTAGGTTAAAAAAAGTCAAGTTAAAAAAACAGTGTTGCACTGTTATACTCTACTGCTGTCCCAAAGAAAGAGTTACAAAATGCATTAGGTAGAGAAATGATTGAAAATGCCACTGCTTTGCATGTGAGCATTCACTTCAAAATCAAAATCTGAATAACTGGCATCCATGGTTTGAAAACGTCAAATGAAGCTAGTGCTTTGGATTTACAGAAGTGTTATTTTCTATGCTCAAGCAAATCTTGTCTCTTAATCAGGTTGTGTTTAATCTTCTCATAAATACAACCTGAAATCATGTGACAATGACAATACATCAATAGTTGGGGGTCCAGTGTTTTATACTTTACTTAGGACTACATTTTCATAATGTACTATGCATTAACAATTTTAGAAAGAAATGTGATAACAACCGAAATTATACTGGTTCTTTATTGTTCACCTTTAAATAAGTTATTGTAATTTTTATTTTAGGTAAAAGATAGAAGCTCTGATTTCCATTGCTCATTTAATGTAGCTTTTAATATAACTCAACAAATGGAAATAAGGATATAGCATTGATCTAACATTTTAGTACAGATAGCACCAGTTCCTTACATTAAACTCCAGAAAACCTAGAGGAGCTGATCCACAGTGATGCCTAGGATTTATAGATTTTATATGCCACAGAGAGATTAGGATGTGAACATGACAGCTTATTAATGGGCTGGCAGGCCGTGTGACTGTATTTGCTGGATGGTGTTTCTACAAAGTTAGGTGAGTTCAGCAACAGTTACAAAGAAACTTGCTTAAAAGAAACATGAACTATTAAAATGGAGCTCGTCCAAGCATGGTATATTTGCTATTGTAAACATTCAATGTGGGTTCCATCATTTTTTAACAAATCTTAAAATTAGGGTACATGTGTCTATACTGGGGATAAATTGTTTGTGATGATAATACAAATTTCTCCATAAAACTTTATTTGAAGCTTTTGGTTTGTCTAAAAACCTCATTGCAAAGTGGGGATATTTTAACCACCAAAGAGCACCAAGATTTCATGTTTTGAGGTTGTTGTAGACCCAATTTGCAACTGGACTGTGGCAGATGCATGATGATAATGTATTTTGATAATGAAACTGACAAACCTACAGGTCCCGAGGAAACACAGGAACCAGGTACAAAGTAACAGACAAACAGGAGCACCCAGCAAAGAAGGAATGGAAACCAGGTGTTATACAGCGGAGATGTAATGACTTAAATGTAAACCAGGTGAGTACAATCAACGGAATGCAGAGCAGCTGAGAGGGAGACAAAGCAGGGAACTGAGGACTGGGCACAGAAATAATCAAAGTACAAACATAAGTGAGAATAAAAACACAAATGACTGTGGATCATGAAGCAAGTATGTGTTCCTGAATTCTTGAAGATGTTTTTTCCTGACTTTATGCAAAATGGATTAACACAAGTAGTCCCCTCTCTTCGGCAGCCATTTTAGTTGTCAAGTGGATCTTAGTGATCTTTAAAATGGCCTGCTTTGTCTATTTAACTTTTTACCAGCTAGTCAGAAATTCTGACCCGCTAATAGCTGACAGTCTGCTTATACTCAGCAAAAAGCCCAAAAATTACACGAGGCATTATGCTTGTTCATTGAAGGTGTACTTTGTCTGCCCTGGATAGGGGAGACAAGCGCGCTGATGTCTCTTTGCTGGCAAACAGACATAAACTCTTCAACTGGATCCAAGGATGTCATATGATCATTGATCATATGCAAAGTTAAGTACGAATTAAATACTGTATGTGTATCCGGTATTTTTATTCATGAACGGGGAAATTAAGGTGTAAGAATTGCTGACTTTCTCTCTGAGGCCTGCAGAAGCAAACTGTCCCAGAGAAGTTCCTTACAGAGACACGGTCTCTATGAAGCCGAGCGGAGCGGTCTCCCAGTCTAGAAGGAAGACAGCAGAGACCCCATCACCGTGGTAAAGGTAACGTGCAGTGTGGTTAGCGGACAGAACGGGCCGTCTTTCATCCACAGCCACGGAGGTTAGCTAGAAGCTAACCGTTTGTTCACAGACCGGCAGACAGAACAGCCACCACTCCCACAGCTAAGGAGGTAACTGTTTAAAGACTGTGGACGTTTCTTCAAACTTCTCTGCCTTGGACAACGTTCTTCATCACAGTTCATGAGGTTAAGTGTTTGGGCAGAATAATATAGAAGTGATTTAGATTGAAATGATCTAAACATTTTTCATTTTATGAAGTTTGGTTTTGTTTGTGTTGAACTCAGCTATCTTGGTGCTAGTAGGCTATCTGCAGCACACATGTTCAGTTTTGAGTTCTTTGTCTGTGTGTTTTTAAAGTTAAGACAAACTTTATTTAAAGGGTGTTTTTAAACAGAAGGCTGATCATAACGTGCCGTCCGCGCTTATGCATTTTAACCCTTTTATTAACCCTGGTATTTTAAAGGTATGTGTTTGATTCTGGTGGTAAGCTAGCAGCTTCTTTGTTAGCTTCAACTGCTAACAGGTAAGGACAGTGCCTGCTGCCAAATAATATTTACCCAGAAAGGTTTAGTTTTCAATCCAGTAAATAATGTGTCCCTAACATCATTTTTCTAAATTTGAAAACTAGGTAAACACCATTAAGCCTCATTTCTCCAGACAGATTTAGCTCTTTTCCAAAATACGTCCTTAAATGTTTTACCATTCCCCTAATAATATTTCTTTAAATATTATTTTAATAAATAAAGGCAGCTAATTAGACACCGTTGAGAAATGGTCATCCAGAAGGTTGGTTTTATTCAGCAGATCATTCTTTAAAATATTATTTCATTAAAATAATATTTTATCTGATCTTGCATTGTGAAGGGTTGTCTAAAGGTATGCTGATTACTGCCTAAGTTAGTTCCAAGACTAACTTAAATTCATTTCCAGATTCTTCAAGATAATCCTTGGTTCTCAAACATAAACATTGAATGTTAATGTTGCATCACTCTTTCAGTCATGGTTCTCAATCATCTTTAATCAACTTGTTTATATTGTACATAGTCCATTAGTCTTCCCGATTCTTTCATTCTGCTTGGTAGTTTAGTTGGATTGTTTTAGCATAGTAAAGAGTTTGTTGATTTAAATATGTTTGACTTTGAGTTGACTTATTTTTGTTAATAAATTCTTGTATTTTAAGAAATTGTGTAAATTAATTCCATGTGTGTGCAGAGTTTTGATGTTCAATAATGTCAGAGCTCGTCTCACACCTTTCTATTTTGTCTTAATACCATCACCTTACTGGGCTGGTATTCACAGGACAACCCTTAACAGACTGAAATATTATTTGATAAAATATTAAAATGAAATATTAAACAATATTCTCGGATTCATAATACCAACAGGAGCTTTAAAGAACATACGTACAGGGGTCTGACCTTCATAAATATTTCAAAGCTGATTAAAACAGATTACAGTATGATCTCCGCTAATAAAAACATTACAGTTTTATTGCTGGGTGCATTTTTTGTATAGGCTGTAGACATTAATTTTTCTGGGACATCATTTAACAAAGAACAAATTTGTTAGTGTTGTTAATCTGCGCTTAAAAACTCTTAAAATAATCTTAATACTAGAGACACCATAAATGATGCTTGGTAAACAGTTACACATTTATACTTCTTATACACCAATTGTCGGGTTGCTTGTAAACATTTTCGACTGTAAAATTTCATCTTTCACATAAATCCCTCCAGTAGTGGTTCTATGTGTTTTTTACTGGAATTATTCCTACTAATCGTTTTGTTGTTTTACTTTTATATTTATTTTATCTTTATTCATATAGGTGATTTGACTTATACACAAAGTCTCATTCACAAGACAAACATTTATAGCTATAAATAGTTACAATATAATACAGAAAACATTGTCTCTGATCGTTAGAGTCAATATGTTACTGAGTTTACTAATAATAATAATAATAATAATAATAATAATAATAAATAGTAAAAATGGAATCAAGTGTGTTGGTGCATTCTCTGAAATAAGCTGCAATGAACAGGTTCAACTCTCTTCTACTCTGGAGTGGCCCACGGGGAGAGGCGGCGGGCTGGTGTGGGTTTGCTTGTTGCCCCCCAGCTCAGCCGTCTCGTGTTAGGGTTTACCCCAGTGGATGAGAGGGTCGTATCCCTGCGCCTTTGGGTTGGGGATAGGTCTCTGACTGTCGTCTCGGCCTACGGGCCGAGCAGTAGTGCGGAGTACCAGGCCTTCTTGGTGTCCCTGTCGGGGGTGCTGGATAGTGCCCCTCCTGGGGACTCCATTATTCTGCTGGGGGACTTCAACGCCCAAGTGGGAAACGACAGTGACACCTGGAGAGGCGTGATCGGGAGGAAGGGCCTCCCCGATCTGAATCCAAGGGGTGTTTTGTTATTGGACTTCTGTGCTAGTCACGGATTGTCCATAATGAACACCTTGTCCAAACATAAGGGCGTCCATCAGTGCACTTGGCTTCAGGACACCCTAGGCAGGAGGTCGATGATTGACTTTGTTGTCGTATCATCAGACCTTCGGCCGCATGTTTTGGACACTCGGGTGAAGAGAGGGGTTGAGCTGCTGTCCACTGATCACCACCTGGTGGTGAGTTGGATCCGCTGGAGGAGGAGAAAGCGGACAGACTTGGCAGGCCCAAGCGCATAGTGAGGGTCTGCTGGGAACGCCTGGCGGAGCCCTCGGCCAGGGATGTATTCAACTCCCACCTCTGGGAGACCCACCTTTGACCAGATCCCGGGGGATGTTGGAGACATAGGGTCCGAGTGGACCATGTTCTCCGCATCTATTGTCGATGCTGCTGCTCGTAGCTGCGGCCGTAAGGTCTGCGGTGCCTGTCGCGGCGGCAATCCCAGAACCCGGTGGTGGACACCGGCAGTAAGTGACGCTGTCAAGCTGAAGAAGGAGTCCTATCGGCTGTGGTTGGCTTGTGGGACTCCTGAGGTGGCTGACGGGTACCGTGAGGTCAAGCGTGCTGCGACCGGGGCTGTGGCAGAAACTCGGGCCTGGGAGGAGTTCGGTGAGGCCATGGAGAAGGACTACTGGTTGGCCTCGAAGCGATTCTGGCAAACCATCCGGTGCCTCAGGAGGGGAAACAGTGCTTCGCCGACACTGTTTATAGTGGGGGTGGGAGGCTGCTGACCTCAACTGAGGACATTATCGGGCGGTGGAAGGAGTACTTCGAGGATCTCCTCAATCCTGCCATCACGCACTCCGTGGTGGAAACAGAGGCTGGGGACTCGGGGCTGGACTCTTTCATCACCCAGGCTGAAGTCACCAAGGTGGTTAAAAAGCTCCGCGGTGGCAAGGCTTCGGGGGTGGATGAGATCCGCCCTGAGTACCTCAAGTCTCTGGATGTTGTTGGGCTGTCATGGTTGACATGCCTCTTCAACACTGCGTGGCGGTCGGGGACAGTGCCTCTGGACTGGCAGACTGGGGTGGTGGTCCCCCTTCATAAGAAGGGGGACCGGAGGGTGTGTTCCAACTACAGGGGGATCACACTCCTCAGCCTCCCTGGTAAGGCCTACGCCAGGGTATTGGAGAGGAGAGTCCGGCCGATAGTCGAACTTCGGCTTCAGGAGGAGCAGTGTGGTTTTCGTCCCGGCCGTAGAACACTGGACCAGCTCTATACCCTCTACAGGGTGCTCGAGGGTTCATGGGAGTTTGCCCAACCGGTTCACATGTGTTTTGTGGACTTGGAGAAGGCATTCGACTGTGTCCCTCGTGATGCCTTCTGGGGGGTGCTCCAGGAGTATGGAATCGGGGGCCCTTTATTAGGGGCCATCCAGTCCCTGTACAAGTGGAGCAGTAGTTTGGTCCGCATTGCCGGCACTAAGTCGGACCTGTTCCCGGTGCATGTTGGACTCCGGAAGGGCTGCCCTTTGTCACCAGTCCTGTTCATAACTTTTATGGACAGGATTTCTAGATGCAGCCAAGGGCCGGAGGGGGTCTGGTTTGGGGGGACCAGTGGATTTCGTCTCTTCTTTTTGCAGATGATGTGGTCCTGCTGGCCCCCTCTAGCCAAGACCTACAGCATGCGCTGGGGCGGTTCGCAGCCGAGTGTGAAGCGGCTGGGATGAAGATCAGCTCCTCCAAGTCCGAGGCCATGGTACTCGACCGGAAAAGGGTGGCTTGTCCTCTTCAGGTTGGAGGGGAGTTCCTGCCTCAAGTGGAGGAGTTTAAGTATCTCGGGGTCTTGTTCACGAGTGGGGGAAAAATGTAGCGGGAGATCGACAGACGGATCGGTGCGGCTGCCACAGTAATGGGGGCGCTGTGCCGGACCGTTGTGGTGAAGAGAGAGCTGAGCCGAAAACCGAAGCTCTCGATTAACCGGTTGGTCTACGTTCCTACCCTCACCTATGGCCATGAACTTTGGGTCATGACTGAAACAACAAGATCCCGGATACAAGCGGCTGAAATGAGCTTCCTCCGTAGGGTGGCTGGGCACTCCCTTAGAGATAGGGTGAGGAGCTCGGCCATCCAAGAGGGGCTCGGAGTAGAGCCGCTGTTCCTCCACATCGAGAGGAGCCAGTTCAGGTGGCTCGGGCATCTATACCGGATGCCTCTTGGACGCCTTCCTCGGGAGGTGTTTCATGCACGTCCCACCGGGAGGAGGCCCAGGGGACGGCCCAGGACACGCTGCAGGGACTATGTCTCTTGGCTGGCCTGGGAACGCCTTGGGCTCGACCCGGAGGAGCTGGAGGAGGTGTCTGGGGAGAGGGACGTCTGGGCGTCTCTGCTGAGTCTGCTGCCCCCGGATAAGCGGAAGACGACGAGTATGAGTACGAACAGGTTCAAAAGACAGACCAGTAATCTGATCGTGTTTTTTGACTGGGGCATTTGTCAGTCATTGTTTTAAGAAATGGTCTAAATATGTTTAAAAAATGGTTTACTATTTATTATTCAGGGGATTGTGTAATCAAACTTTACTTGCCAGGGCTCATCAAAACAAAACCTCAACTGACTACATTATTAAATTATTCATTTTCAAGCCACTTATCCCCACAGGGAGTCTTTGTATGTGTTACATAAGTTTTAGGATGCCTCTGTAATATGCACCATGGAAGCAGTCTTCAAATACTGATTGCACAGGTCCATTTAAAATCCTTTATTCTATCTTGATATCATTGTCCACACATTTATCTCCTCTTGCCTCATCAATTAGGTACCATACCAGATGCATTAAAGTACTATCCACACTCTTTTTCTCCTTTTTTTTATTTCCTCCATTTCCAGATTCAAAGAGGTTGTCTGCCTTCTAAAGCAGAGGAAGAAATAATATTGTGGTTTGTGACTGACCCCTAAAACTACACCATGTCAAGAAGCAGTACTGTCAACTATACTCTTAGGCAGTGTTTCTAACAAGGGGCTTGGTGTGTTTTCAGGGAGGTCAGCTGGCCACCAACAGGGGATTGTTGATTTCATGGATGGCACCATGTACTTTGTCGTAAATGTACTTTGAAGTGGCAAGAAGCGGGAGCTGTTGTCTTGTTTGTAATTTGATCTTGGTTTCTTTGATTCACATGTCAGAGCTTTTTTTTGGATGAGACTTTAAACCTCATGTAGAACCAATTTAGTGTTAATACTTTTGTAGTCCCTTGCAAAAGTATTCTTTCCCTTTTTCACATTTTAATCAGAGACTTCAGTGTGTTTTATTGGGATTTTATGTGAAACACTAACACAATGTAGTATATTATCGTGAAGACAAATAAAAATCATGCATAGTCTTTAAATTAGTTTTTGCAAATACAAATCTGTGATTTAAGTGGTGTGCATATGTATTCTGATCCTGAGTCAATATTTTTAAGAACCCACTTGAACACCAATTTTTGCCGACTCTTTTTCTGAGGATTTAGGTCCATCCATCTTCCCATTACTCTGACCAGTTTACCTGTTCCTGCTGAAGAAAAGCCTCCCCACATGATGATGTTGCCACCACCATGTTTCACCTTAAGGATAATGTGTACAGGGAGATGTTCAGTGTAAAGTTTCTGCCACACATAGTTCTGTGTATGTTGGCCCATAAGCACCTTCTCCCACATGTTTGGCATAACCACACTACTTATTGCAAACTGTGAATGAGAGTTTGTATGGACTTCTTTCAATGTTATATTTATTCATGCATCTTTTACATAAAGGCCAGATTTGGAGTCTTTTGCAAATAATCATCCTGAAAATATATTATGTCATCTGAACATTGTATCTCTGCACTTCATTTTATTTTGTGGCATTAGAATAAAGAGTGCTGAATACATATGCAGGCCTGGAATTTTACTTTAAAAAAAGAAAAAGTCACAACTATTTGCTACTTTGTTTGTGTAACATGAAAATCCCAAAAATACACATTGAAGAAGAGTTTAAAGAAAAAAAAGTATGAACAGTAAGACAAACAGGATTAAAACATAAACTTTAACAAAAACAAGGTATGGCACTCAGGGCAAAAGCACATTTAAGCACAAGCTGTTTCTATTAGACCTCAACATAACATTTGTTTGAACCTTTGTTTTGCAGGTCAAGGTCAATAAGGATTTAATTTTTTCTCATTCTATCCAACTTCTTCACTCCTTATTTTTAGTTTATAAAAGGTTGGCGTCATGCACCTCCTGAACAAGCCATTATAATAACAATCACATCTATTTGCTCAGCTACTCAGCAATACATAGAGGGAAAAAAGCAAAAAGGAAGCATAAAAAGATCACCAAAAGTAAAAAAAAAAAAAAAAAACCTTCAGCACCATGGACACTGACTTTCGTTTGAGTACCAGTCAAGGACCAGAACATGAGCCAACAGCAAAATGTGCCTCTTTAACCTTTGCCGACTCACAGGTTATAAATATTCATAGCAGGTGGGCAGACAGATATGTCATCTTAGCAGGCAAGCAGCGTAGGCACCCACTGAAAGTTCATTAATATCAAATATGGTTGTGGAAAAAATATAAAATATTCATCTAATAAATCAGAAATCACAGTCCAGAGATGTGGTGTTTTGTTTTTCAGACTATAAATTAGTCAGAGGACCTTTCCAGTGCTTAAAAGAAGTGAAACCCTTTGTAAAACATATAACCCTTTATGGAGCTTAATGCTTTTGACAGTGCAAAAAAAAAAAAAAATCTGTCAAATGAAAGTCTAGTGCACTGTGAGGCCAGTCCCAGCTTTTATCATCTTTTTATAATCAGTGACATACAGGTCACATAAGGTATCTGTCAACAGCTTGAATGATGAGAGTAATTTCACATCACTTCTTTCTTTCCTACATTTGGATATCTATGTATCTAGGAGAAGGGCTATTTGGTCAATAAAAGCTAATTTGTATTGTCAACAACTACCTGGAAATAAAACTGGTCACATTCTGACAGATGCATCTTTGATTGTATTTGCTGTCTTTTAAACTGACCATCTGTCTTGATACAATGGGACCGGGGAAGTTGAGAACATCAGCTTTAGAGAGCAGCAGTAAAAAAGGTAGGCCTGCCAATCCATTAAACTGTCAGAATGACCTTCACTCACCCCTTGGTATTGATGGTCCAATCATATGGAGAATATGAATAAGTACCTCCAGGGATTTCTTAAAATGAAGCTTACCTCTTAGATATGTCTAAAGGAAGAAGAATAAATCAGGTTGTGACTTTATGGCTTCACCCAGAGAGCTGAAGAGGCTGCATTTCAAGAACATGTTTCTTTTTCTCACTTTCTCCAGCTGTATAAAATGTTGCGGTCTGAATAGTGATTAAATAAATATTGACTTTACTGACTAAACCTTTGTTTTGTATTTCTAAAGAGATGAAGTTGCTTTATATAGATGAAATGGATCAACATTTCTAATATCAGTTTCATATATTGACCTACAGGGGTTGGACAATGAAACTGAAACACCTGGTTTTAGACCACAATAATTTATTAGTATGGTGTAGGGCCTCCTTTTGCGGCCAATACAGCGTCAATTCATCTTGGGAATGACATATACAAGTCCTGCACAGTGGTCAGTGGGATTTTAAGCCATTCTTCTTGCAGGATAGTGGCCAGGTCACTACGTGATACTGGTGGAGGAAAACGTTTCCTGACTCGCTCCTCCAAAACATCCCAAAGTGGCTCAATAATATTTAGATCTGGTGACTGTGCAGGCCATGGGAGATGTTCAACTTCACTTTCATGTTCATCAAACCAATCTTTCACCAGTCTTGCTGTGTGTATTAGTGCATTGTCATCCTGATACACAGCACCGCCTTCAGGATACAATGTTTGAACCATTGGATGCACATGGTCCTCAAGAATGGTTCGGTAGTCCTTGGCAGTGACACGCCCATCTAGCACAAGTATTGGGCCAAGGGAATGCCATGATATGGCAGCCCAAACCATCACTGATCCACCCCCATGCTTCACTCTGGGCATGCAACAGTCTGGGTGGTACGCTTCTTTGGGGCTTCTCCACACCGTAACTCTCCTGGATGTTGGGAAAACAGTAAAGGTGGACTCATCAGAGAACAATACATGTTTCACATTGTCCACAGCCAAGATTTGCACTTCTTGCACCATTGAAACTGACATTTGGCATTGGCATTAGTGACCAAAGGTTTGGCTATAGCAGCCCGGCCGTGTATATTGACCCTGTGGAGCTCCCAACGGACAGTTCTGGTGGAAACAGGAGAGTTGAGGTGCACATATAATTCTGCCGTGATTTGGGCAGCCGTGGTTTTATGTTTTTTGGATACAATCCGGGTTAGCACCCGAACATCCCTTTCAGACAGCTTCCTCTTGCGTCCACAGTTAATCCTGTTGGATGTGGTTCATCCTTCTTGGTGGTATGCTGACATTACCCTGGATACCGTGGCTCTTGATACATCACAAAGACTTGCTGTCTTAGTCACAGATGCGCCAGCAAGATGTGCACCAACAATTTGTCCTCTTTTGAACTCTGGTATGTCTCCCATAATGTTGTGTGCATTTCAATATTTTGAGCAAAACTGTCCTTTTACCCTGCTAATTGAACCTTCACACTCTGCTCTTACTGGTGCAATGTGCAATCAATGAAGACTGGCTACCAGGCTGGTTCAATTTAGCCTTGAAACCTCCCGCACTAAAATGACAGGTGTTTCAGTTTCATTGTCCAACCCCTGTATATCACAGTAATATACAAATTAGTACAGAAGGTCACACAACATCAGTGTCACGTCATTTAGTGGTGCTGCAGTTTGACCAAAAATATTGTTGATTGTGCATCCCAGTTATTAAAACTTGGGATGTCCCAATTTATGGACCATAGATCGAAACATACTCATTTATCCTTGGTCAGTGATCGACAGGTCAAATAGTAAAATTCAGTTTTTGTCCGTATATTAAATGCATTAAAACCAACTACTTCCACTTTTTCTGGTCTGCAAGTATAGTCAAGATATGCTTTATGCCTTTGTGCAGTTTATGTTGGATTTAAAGCTATTACCTATAACCTGATTGATCAAGATGAGTGACTGTGCCAAAGTAATTGACTCAGTACAATTAATGATCCACTGTCTCCACATGTTTACTTCACAAGAGGGATTGCTGTTAACTGCATTTCATTGAGCTTCCTTACATAGATAACACTCTGACTTTCATTGGGCCCTACTCTGGAACTTTCTTCGTTTGGACTTGATATCAGTGGACTCTTTTAAAGTGAGTTAAAACATATCTCATTTCTCTTGTCTTTTATGTTGCATGTTGGCTCTTGGGTTGTTGTACCAACAGGTACCCTAGGTTGCTGGGGTTTTGCAGGACCAACGTGCAGATAGGAGCGTCGAAGCCACATGGTGAGTAGAAATGTTTAATGACTCATAATGAGCTAATCAATTTACCAACTAGACCTGATAATCGTATTAGAGAGAGAAAGAGGTCCCGACTAGATCATGTTGTTGGAAGAACTCAATCCCCTAGCCAGATTTCCTTAGCTGTACGTTCCCCTTCTTCAGCGCAGACCTCTGAGGTTGAACCTATGCAGGTAGGGCGAACTCATCTCTCTGCTGAAGAGAGACAGAGACGCCATCAGACCAATAGATGTTTCTACTGTCTGAAAAGATAATATGTACATCAAAATAAACTATTTACAGAAGTGTAATTAAATCTCTAAGTGTGCCAGATACCTATGAGCACACATATATGTTCATAAGACCATCTTCAAACAATAAAAAGTGCAAAAAACAATGAAAGTGCGAGCGAAATTTACAGCGAAAAAACTACAACTACTGGGAAAAAAAAGACTATTCCCAGGAAAAATCACCCGGGGAATGACATCACTTCCAGTTGTTGCGGGCATTGGTGTGAAAGAAAACCATGTGATAGTTCATCCACCAATGTCATCACGCATATTACGATGTAGGAAGTACACTGCGGTCTGGATTTTAATGTTTGTTTTTTGCGATTTTTTTACTGGATTTCTGCAACAGTTTCTGGAAAATAAAACTGTGCTCTGGGACAAGTGGTGAGTAGAATATTTAAGTTGAACTCTTTGTTTTCATTTGCAAAAAAAAATATTGTTCTAGCTTATTTGGTCGCAATTCTACAGGCGTTTAAAAATAGATATGCAAATGGAATTGCCGGCGCTCCTGCTGGTCATAAAGAGTTAAGAACTTTAGCCAGACGGCTGCCCCGCTCACTGCTTTGACTTCCACGAACACTGTGTTCTCCTGGACACCTGAGGCTGACGAGGCTTTTTCTGCACTAAAAGAAAGGCTCTCACAGACTCCCATATTGATTCACCCAGATTCCTCCCGGCAGTTTATTTTGGAGGTAGACGCCTCTGAAACAGGTGTAGGAGCAGTCCTTTTGCCGCAGTCCACCACGGATAGAAAAATTCATCCATGCGCCTTTTTTTCTAGACGGCTCAGCAACACTGAAATAAACTATTTTGGCGGTCACTTTTTTTTCCCCACTTTGATCTTTCAATTTCCTATATTCTAAGAATATGAACCCTGATGCTCTGTCCCATCTGTACTCCCCTGATAACACTGTGAAGGAGGCTGTGCCTATCGTTCGTCCTCATTGGACTTTTGGAGCCTTGGTTTGGGAAATTGAGGACTTAGTTAATCAGGCCAAGCGACTCGAACCAGATCCAGGCACGGGTCCTCCTATAATAGGGTTTTTGCCCCCACATCTGTCAGGTTCTGGCTAATCCGTTGGTTTCACACCGCCAGATTTTCTGGCCATCCTGGGGTTAGCCGGACAATTTCTCTGATTTCTAGGAGATTTTGGTGGCCATCTCTTCATAAAGACATCAAGGAGTATGTTCAAGCATGCTCAGTCTGTGCAAGGCAGAAGCCAGGCAACCAGCCACCTTCTGGTTTACTTCAGCCACTTAGTATCCCTAAGCGGCCCTGGTCACACATCGCACTTGACTTTGCTACTGGTTTGCTCATCTCTAAAGGTATGACTACCATTCTCACTATTGTAGACCGCTTTTCTAAAGCCTGTCACCTCGTCCCCTTAAAGAAACTCCCGTCAACCTTTCAGACTGCCCAGCTGTGCAGCATGTTTTTCACCTACATGGCATTCCTAAGGAGATTTTGTCAGATCAAGGGCCTCACTTTACATCTCGTGTGTGGAAACAGTTTTGTTTAGCTCTCAGGGCCAAGACCTCCCTGACCTCTGGCTATCACCCCCAATCTAATGGACAGTCTGAGCATATGAACCAGCAAATGGAGTCCATTCTCAGGTGCTTGTTGGCCACTATTCCCCTAAACTGGAGCATTTACCTGCCTTGGGCTGAATATGTCATTAATTCACACGTTTTGTCTGCTACGGGACTTTCACCTTTTGAGGCCCCTATTGGCTATCAACCGCCTTTGTTTTCTGCAGATGAAAAGGACATTGCAGTTACCTCTATTCGCCACCATGTTCGCCGTTGTAAACGGGTCTGGTGCACGGCCACCCAGGCTCTCCTCCGCACAGCAGAACAAAATAAGAAATATGCTGATCGCAGACAGCGGCCGGCCCCTGTGTACCATCCTGGCCAGAAGGTTTGGTTGTCCTCTCGGGACATACTTCTAAAAGCAGTCTCTAAGAAACTGTCTCCCCGTTTTATTGGTCCCTATGTCATTGAATCCGTCATCAGTCCTTCTGCCCTTCGTCTTCGTTTGCCTTCTAGTCTGCGTGTTTACCCCATATTTCATGTTTCCCAGGTAAAGCCTTTCTTTTCCAGTGCTTCTTGCCCTACTGCCGAGCCCCCACCACCCACCCTGGACCAGCTGGGACATCTTGTCTGGACTGTCCGTCGGATCGTGGACTCCCATCGGTGGGGTCGCGGATGGCAATATCTCGTCAACTGGGAGGGGTATAGTCCGGAGGACCGTTCTTGGGTGCCCCGGTCCTTTATTTGTGATCCTACCTTGATCACGGACTATGTTTCCTCCCGGCCTTCCATGTCCTCTGGGCCGCCGAGTGGTGGCCATTGAAGGGGGGATGATGTCAGGATCTCCTCCTGTACCATCACATTCCCTGTGAATAAAATCCTTGTTAAACTCTATGTTTCCTGAATGCTTACTGCATGTGGGTCAAATCTGTCCGTAAAACTATGACATTCTCAGAGAAACTCTCAGATTCTCAGAGAGGTCTTTGGATTTAAGATACGTCTGATCAACATTTACCGCTCAGCATTATGGTCAAATTAAGTTTTTTTCCATATTTTTCAAATTTGAATCAGCATTTTATTGACTTTACAGCTAGAAAAAATAATACTTTTAATTAATTTGTATTTAAGTCTACGTGTTTGCTGATTCAGAGTCAACACAATATAGACCTTAATTTGCTTTAATCTGTGAGAAGATTTAACAAACCATTTTTTGTTCACCTGTGATGTCTGAATGCCTTTTAAAGATTCCCTGAAAACTGTAAATGTCATTAATTCTAATTCATTTCACATGTTCTTGGTGTATGGGA
This sequence comes from Girardinichthys multiradiatus, assembly GCF_021462225.1. Lineage (NCBI taxonomy): Eukaryota > Metazoa > Chordata > Actinopteri > Cyprinodontiformes > Goodeidae > Girardinichthys > Girardinichthys multiradiatus. The sequence goes on from NC_061799.1 coordinate 23,204,358, forward strand.
AGGACCTATTAAGAACTAGAAATAATGTCCCATAACTAAAACAAAAACTTTTTTGGTCTTCATGAGCAGAAGTTAACTTTCATTTCTCTAAAACCACCACCAAGTGAAACCTTGACTTATTAGCTGCATACTAATCGGTGAAGTATTTTATTTGGTCTGAAAAAAGATTGAACAATGAATTTATACCAACAGGTATTCTTGTGCTGTGCATAGGGGCACATTTTGTTTCTGCAGTACATAATTTATATTTATTAAAATAAGATTATTTGTCCAAGTAGAGAGTAGGTACAACAGTGGACCATTTTAAAGCTTCCACAGCCATAAATGATTCATGGTATATTTAAAAATCTCTATAAAACCACCCATATGTGTAGGGCTAAACCTCCCAACAAAATGACAGGAAGAAAAACTACAGCACAACATGGTCTTAGGTCACACATGAATCCTCTGAGAGCAACATAAGATCAATGAGAATTTTTGTTTTTTTTTAGAAATCAGGAGGGTCACCATACCAACAGAGGAAAAATGATCTATGTAGATCTCATTAGCCCCATATGATGACAGGCGTAAAGCCAAATGATTAATGACCAGCTGGAGAAACCTGAAAATTATTGATGTGACCTTTAGGAATGCCTCTGCTCAGGAGCGGAGAGAAAGACATGACTTCTGCTGAAATCATCCAATCAGATATGTCCATGATTTTCTCTAAACCCTTCATATCTGCCATGTTTTCCCTGTCTTTAATGCTTTCTATGAAACCCATTACACAATAATGTGTTTCTTTTTTTTCCATTAATATAAAGCATATGCATTAAAATCACTATGAGCACTCTGAGGTTTCATGCAGGGAAATGCATAATTCAGACTATATAACAGTATTCTGTCTGTATTCAGATGTACTTATGTACATAACAGATTTTTAATGAAATCACAGATGAAGAGTCGTCTGCCAATGGGATTTTATGGACACAGGCCTTGTGGGGAAGGAGTGAAAGTCAATAACAGTAGACATCTTAGATGATGAGGTTTTAATGACGGGAAGCCATCCAGTCACCTTTCCACAAACCCCAGAGATAAAGGACCACCAGCAGTGGGCAAGGGCAGTGAAGGTTTTAATTCAACATTTAGAAAGTGTGTGTGTGTGTGTGTGTGTGTGTGTGTGTGTGTGTGTGTGTGTGTGTGTGTGTGTGAGTGGAGTGGATTCATTGGAATGTGGACAAGGGGTGATCATAAGAAGGCAGAGAGACAAGGATGGAGGAGGAGGTGGAAAAAAAACAAGATTAATTACGAACTGCTTTTCGTAATATATTTAAAATTTTGTATAAATCCTGAAATAAAAATACAAAACAAAAATAAAAACAGTGTAAATTGAACAGAAGGTAGTGACAAAAAAAGTATAAAGAAAGAAGTGCCATATATGCCACATATGAAAGAAGTTAAAACCCCAAAGTTGGGTAGAAAAAAAATCAAAAATGAGTGAAGGAATGGCACAGATGGTAGACTGATGGACCAAAATACCAGCAAAAATGACTAAACAGCAAACAGCATAAATGAAGGAGGGGCTGAGGGTGGGGGCATCAATAAAAGCCACTCCAGTTTATTGCTTTGAACAAATACAGATGTTTGCAGCTGGCCAATACTTTTGATTTTTCTGACTGTCCATAATTAATCAGTATAGCTGTTGTCCAATCTGTCTACCACATATGAACACATGCTGAGCTGTCACCTTCATTTTCAGGCTAAAGAGCACCTGACTGAATTTAACATTTTCTTAGGAAATGCACAAAACATTTTACCAAAGCATTGCATAAAATGAATACATTTTGGGATTTGTTTTCTGGATCATTTATGTATTCAATGACCTTTTTAAATTATAGGCAGTTGTTCCTGACTTTGAATTTTTAGACAGACATATCTTGGGTAGAACTGTGTCGTGGCTGCTGTCTTGACAAAATGGGGCTAACTCTCTTGTCTGTTCCAGACTTACAAGTAGCAAACAGTGGTCCGCAGTCTATTTGTGCTAACCTCTGAAAAAATACACCATAACTACCAGTGATGAATGGTAGACTGTTATCCGTATTTTTCAATGCCACCTGTTTTTATTTCTTTAAACATCAGATGTTTTCAATGACAAAAAAGGACCTAAAAGAAAATTACAACTTTATTTGTGAAGATGCTGTCATTGACAAAGATGAAAAAATTATTTAATGTGGCAACATTTAAACAAACTAAATCAAGCCAGTAAGATCATTGGCGCAAAATATTTCTCACTCCAGAAATTAAATGATCGATCTGTTCAGAAGAAAGCTACTTAGGTCTCCAAAGACTCTTCTCATCCTCTCATCTTATCGTTTCAGATTTTTCCATCTGGCAAAAGACTTTACAGTACCATCAGCATGGAAAAACTAACTAAATTATTTATCCCTTCAGCTATAACTTTTTTAAACAAAGATATACTAAAATTATATTTCACCAAACGTATTGAGAATATTTCTGTTTAAAAGCAGCTTTTTTAGACATAAATGTGTGTGTGTATCTATTCTATATGTGTATGTTTCGGGTTATGTACTTGTCTTTTGGCTAGGTGCTTTGTACATTTTAGGATGTATTTGTATGCTCTTTTCTTGCTAGATGCGGTAGTAAAATTTCCATTTTATGTACATTTAACAGGGTATCTTATCTTCTGTTGATGATTTTAAAAGAGCATATTTTTTCACATGAAACTAGCAATAGTTCATAATATTGGTATTAAAAACATTTCTTACACTTTGCTCAAACAGCTCTCATCCTGTGTCCGAGATGAAGCAGATCTATTTAACTCCAGAGTAAATGTCAAGGTTAGAGAGAAAAGGTCTTGCTCACACAGATTATAAGAGAGGCATGCAAAGTACAGTTTCTACCATACTCCACCATATTCAGTTAAAACCAATATAATGCAGTTATGTAAAGACATAACAAGTGCAATGTAATCAAACCTCTCCGATCCCATGGGGACATTTATAATGTTTGTTACCGAGAGTTACTGTGATTTATTGAGGGGTTGTAAATTTTACTTGAAGTTTATTTTTATTAAGCCACTCCCATGTCAGTTTCCCAGGGGGCAATGTCTCTATTGACAAGTGATATGAGAGTGATATTTCTTACACTTCAGTATAATGGAAAGTCTATGGGGACGTAGTATTGCAGCTCTGCTGCCACGAACACACACCATTATATTTCTGATGCCATAAAATGAGTGCAGGTCCCAGCTGTGTTGCATAAAGATCTCTGCCTCACCATTCATCTTTTTCCTTCCTTTTATTTAACATCAAATAAAAAATGCATGAAAAGACTACTACTACAAACACTAAGTGCTTGGTGAGATTTTAAGAGCATATGCTGATGTAGAGAGGGCTTCAAATTTTCTAAATGCCTTTTAGAGATACATAAACTTTGAAAAAGCTGAGATGGAATCAGTCATGCCAGTTAATTTGATGCTCCAAGTAGTTCTTAATAGTATCTGTTAACGACATGCTGTACTCCCTGGATTTTGCTAATATATGATTTTGTTTGCTTCCTCCCACAGTCCAAAGACATGCCTGTTAGGTTAATTGGTCACTATAAATTGCCCTTAGGGGTATGAATGAGTGTGTGTGTGGTTGTTTGTGTGTTGCCCTGCGATGGACTGGCGACCTGTCCAGGGTGTACCCCGCCTCTCGCCCATAGACTGCTGGAGATAGGCACCAGCTCCCCCGCGACCCACTATGGAATAAGCGGTAGAAAATGACTGACTGACTGACTGATTTTGTTTGTTTGGTAACATTTATGAAGATGAAGTCTTGAGGGAGGACAATACTGAAACTGTAAGCTTAAAGACTCAAAGAAAACAACCCTCTTCTAAAAACCAAATGATGTGAATAATAGTAAAATACTGTGTGATATACAAACAGGGGCACAATAGGGGGCAGCAGACAACACAGGAAGAACAAGATTTTTTTTTTTTTGCTGAAAAGGTTTTACAAATGTACAAACTAATGGACTGAGAAGTCAAATAGTGACCGGAATCAGCCTATCTTCCACTTGATCGGCCTTAAAGTCACCTGCAGGTTGTAAACTCAAATATGCAATCTTTTTCCCAAGCTGTTATGACACCATACCTCAGTGCTGTAAGATGCTGTCCACAACCCAGTTCATTCTAGGTGTTATCAATGAATGAAGAAGACGCAAGGTTTGCTATTTTAAGTATCAGTGAGGTGTTTAAAAATTTAAAAAGTATGAGTAGGTACAGAGATGATGGTAGTAATTTTAAAAGAAACATTGTCTAGAATATGTCAAAACATGTCAGCGGTTTATTCGGGCTGCGTGAGAGTAAGAGAGAGCTGTGCTTCAAAGATAACAGGAATGCTGAAAGAGCATCAGCAAGTTTGTTCTGTTTTACCTTTTTCAGCTTTCAAAGCTGTCTTTCATGTAATATACTAGATTTAGAAATCATGGCAGCCATTATGAAATCTTAGTTAATGTAAGGATGTGTCCTCTACGAAAAACTACAAGTAGATATTTCGTAACGATAGCCACATTTACTGCAGTAATCACTAACATAAGATGATAAAGATAGTTTAAGATACCAACTCAAATCTAATTAAAGTACTGTTTTACAGGAACTCAGGTTGACATCACTTGACTGCTGTTGTTTTATGTAAAGTGGTCAGAGCTTCACAAAATTGGTACAGAGACTGGAAAATTGCTCACAATGTTCCTATTTTGTTACCACTGACACATACCTTTGAAGGAAGCAGAAAGTGTTTGACACTACACTACATTTTTGGCTTTAAGGAATTTCTATTTCCTAAGGCCAAATTATAGTAATTTATTCTAAATTAAATTCCCATACAAATATTTCAAGAAGAATTGTCAAAGGACACACTTTCGCACTGACAATGGCCAGAAATACTTTCAACATATTCCTCCATGCAGCATGACACACTTGTACTTTCACAAATTTTGCAACAAGTAGAATGGTGTGATGTTGATTGGTACAGTCTGTCAAAATCAACATCATACAATAGAAGTGGCTATTGTTGTTGTAATGTAGAAAAGTAAGAATGATTTTTAAGGTATTAAGTTCTGAACTGATATAACAAGTGTCAATTTACAAATAAATTTGAAATTACTATAGAAATTGTCCCTTCCGAAAGCCTAGATTAAGACAGTTAACACTGGGTTGAGGAAGCTGATAAATGGCGTGTCTTGCTCTTGTAAAAGGTCAGAGCTCTCATTATTTTACAGCACTGAATCTTTGTCATGGATCAGTGACACTGACCTTGTGCAGGGCTCACATCCCTCTGTCTTTCTATGCCCAGGCGTCCATGACTTTTCATTGTGTCTTCACACTTGATTACTGAAGGTTAACAATACACAAGCAAAGATGTTTTTCTACACCTCCATGCATGTAAAAACTATTTTGCACACAAATTTGCACAATTCTCAAGAGTGATAATGGTCTAGATTAACAATGGTCCAAGAAGAGCATCCCTCTTTCAGTTTTTTCTATGCCACACCAATGTTTTGCATTTCAATTTCTGTAAAAGAGAGATTGTTTTTGCTTGATTTCAAAATTTAGCATGTTTACACTACTACTGCTTGAGTAGGATCAAAGGACATCAGTACTAACGGATGCATCATTAGTTTTGCAACTTGAGAGATAAAACTGCATAATAAGAGATTTAGGCCCTGATTACATGAGACAAATCCTCAAACATCGACACGTTTTAACTACAATCTGTGTTCACACGGCAACAGCAGAGACATGAAAACAGTTTAATTCCTCCGCCACACCACTAGTTGAGAGCATGTTCTTTAAAACTCAACATGTGCAAACAATTCCTACTTACAAAATGGGGGAGAAAATTTGTCTTTTGTTGGAGTTGGAGAACCATTAGAAGAGTCAGCAGCAAAAATAATACTCTGCAATTGTTATCATTGATATCTTCGTTTTTTGTGGGTTTTAAACTTTTTACAATTACACATTTATTTCTACTGATTTCAGCCATACTGTGCTTAAGCCAGAACTTCCCCAGGAAATAACATTGGAGGCCAGGACGTTTTTAAACTATTACACTATTGCAGCTGTTCTCAAATTGTGGCTTTGTCATGTAAACAAACAGTAGAAATGTTACTAAACTATTTCATTTTAACCAGTTTTCAAAAGTTGTCAAGTAAACAGGACCTAAAGAGAACAGCTTGTACAGAGATCAAGTTTTCTACCCCAAGAGCTTAAAAACGGAAGGGAGAATATTGAGTGTCTGCACCCTCATTACTCATATATAGTACGTGTTACAGTTTCTTTCACATTCCATTAGAAGCCTATAAATATTTTCAGTAACATCAAAGTAAATAACTTCACAATGCAATTCAAAATATGGCTCTGAAAGCACTGTAAACCAATTTTCTCTGAAGTTCAGTGCTATATATTCCTGACTTTCAATTACTTCACGTGCACTTTTAGTTCATGATCAGTAATACCAGTAATGTAGTACTTTGGCTAGATTGCTTTGGCTTGTTAAAGAATACAAGATATCAATCAGCCAAGCTGACTCCACTCCATCTCCTTCCACTGACTCCTGTTGATAATTCACTATAATAATTTGGGGATTTAGCTAATGATAGTGCTGAGACAAGCAATCTCCCCCTATCTGAAGTGGAACCCATCATTATGCACAAGGCCACCACTTTTCAAGTCGGCTGAATCTTTAATGCAAAAAACCCTTGGTGTTGTTTTGATTTTAGACAAAACATGTCCTTGATGAGAAATCCCCTGCAGAGGCACTTTTTGGATTTATGAGTTGCATCCAAACTGTCTGCTACACTGAAAAATGGTAAATCAGCATTTAAATGACTGCATTATTGAGAGAGCTAAGAAAGCATCAACCCATGAGTCCATTATTTTAATTAGACTGGCCCTCAGTGGGGCACGCAATGGCTCCAGTTGCACTAGGGTTGGGTGGTGATAAATGGAAGGCCCTAGCATGAATGCAGCCTTAGCCAATGATACAGTAGAACATGGAAACAACTGCTCTCTTTTGTTTACGCTGACATTGTAATTAATCAGCGGGATGAAGGGATGTTTGAAAAAATATAGTAAAGGGATGAAGTGGAAGCAAGGAAGAAAAGAAAACACTGCACCGGAAAATCCTAAGCAAACATCAGGATGTCACTGTAATTTTGAGGTGATGTTGATATAGAGATGATAAAAGATCAAGGGTTTATCACTTTAAACTGGGGGTGCAACTGACTCAGACATTGAGAATCTTTGCTGCCACCAATGGGTGTCAAATGATGAGATACTGCTTTAATAGCTTGGTGGAGTGTTAAGCTTTCAGAAAAATATTGACCTTAGCTGTTTTTTGTTCATGGATGTTGCCTTGTTGTTCATTGAGTAAGTGCATCCATTTTATTTAAAACTTTTTCACACAAACAAAATAAATGCACCAGTTAGAGGTCATACAATGCAGGGTTTATATGGCAAACTGGCTCTGGGTGACAGGTCAGACGAAGAGCGGCTCAGAAGCCTTCATGAGGACCACTAAAGCGAAGTACGTGGCGTCGCCCGGTACGGCCGAGCTGGGGTCTCACCCTGGAGCCAGACCTGACTCGTCGGCGTGCGCCTGGTGGCTGGGTTACTCCTCGCGGGACCTGGCCAGGCCAGGCCAGAACGAGGGGCACGAGGCCAACCCCCATTGGGCCCACCACATGCAGGGGGAACCATGAGGGACCGGTGCAAAGAGAATTGGACAGTGGACAAAGGTGGAGACCTCGGCAACCCGATCTCCGGATGCTTAAACAGTAATGTTAATACTTTTTTATGTTTTAATTTTGTTCTAAAATACTATGATTTCTTTTTTTATTTCCATACCACCATTGTTAAATGACACATTGTCATTGTCAATAAAGTTAAGCATCTTAAGGAAATGGGCTTCTTCCTCAGTGGGAGAATATTTATTTAATTTATTTAATATATTTACACAACGTAACTCAGTTTACGTATTCATTTAGTGAAAACTCAGTGTATTGGGGCACTTGTTGATTTGCTCAGAAGTCAGAATAAACTGAAGTCACTTTATGATGCTGGTGTCAATGTATAACAAGGTTTTAAAAGTAAAAAACTTATATTTTTGCCAATAACCATCCAACAGTTTAAAGTGACCTATTGAGGTGTCAGAGAAAGTGTTAGATTGGGTGGACTTTTTCCAGCTATGTGGAGCACTGAGCAGAGCTGTACCCCCTCGTTCCTACCTGCAGCTGTGCTCTGCGGGTCAGCTGACTAAATGTAAGCTCCTACACTTTCACTCCCTCCCAAAGAATATTAATTTAGTTGTCTGGAAATGTTTCTAGTCACAAAAAACATTAACAGTTATGGTGTGTAAAGCAAAGGAGGAACACCCATCGCTCTAGGTTACGCTGTGTTAAAACTATAAAGAGCAGCCAACTGCAAGCCCTAGCTGATGGCTCCACTAATTAACAGTCTAATCATGCCTTTAAGATTTCCAATGTTACTTTGTAAAAGTCAGAAAAAAGTAAAAAAGGAAGCATTTTACTTTCAAGTTTGAAAGTCTGTCTATCAAAATAACAAAAATTATATGTAGATAACAATATTATGACTCTAATGATTTATGTGATATATTATTTTTTCTATTTTGTTTTACATAAAACTTAGGACAGCAGAGTAATGTAGCTAACCCAATACCAGAATGCACTGACTCCCTCACAAACACAACATACTCATTGAAAAAGCCAACTTAAATTGCTAGATCCTTTGCAAATGACAGTCCTAAGAAAAGGGAGATATGCTAGGAATTTGCCCCTAATGAAAGTGGTCTCACTCCAAAATAAAGCCCACAGAGGAAAGTTAAATAGAAAATGAGCAAAGTGACACCATGATGTAGCACCAATTAATGAGGTGACAAAGTCATTTTACACTCCAACTGCCAGTTCATCATCATTGCCTTGCATGAATAAAAGTCACCTGTGATAATTATGAGAAAATAAGTTAACTTCATTGATTGTATTTGAAAAATGGATGTTGCCATCGCAGTATCCCTACTACTCTCAGCTGACTGACAGCAGTTGGTGGGTTCAAACAGGAAGAGGAGTTTTGGTACCTTTGAATTTCAATATGCTTTATTTTTGAAGTATATTGGAATACTCACATTTACATTCAATTGCAAAATGTACACTACATTAAACTCAGTTTTTTAAAGAACAGGAAATGCAGCATTAGTAGCTTCGTCAAAATGTAAGTTGCCATTTATTCTTTCAATATTTTCTAAAAGTGCAACAATTCATATGAGTCACCCATTTTAATCTTGCATGGCTGTCGTGTATGAAAGTTGCCTATTCTATTACTTTCTGCATTAAATGTACTTCTTGTGCATTTTCTGCACATATTCTGCAATTACAACTATCATCCAAAATTCAGTTTTGTTATGAGATCTCATTTAAATCTCATATTAAATCAGGTTTAGAGGAAATTTAGAGGAATATAGTGACAGACGTTTTGAGACCTCCTCACGATCACATTGATTCAAATTTAAGACCAACACAAAGTACAAAAAATTATTTTTAAGGAAATTAATTTACCTAATAACCTAAGTTAAATAGATGTTGTCAATGTACAGAGGTTGGACAATGAAACTGAAACAGCTGTCATTTTAGTGTGGGAGGTTTCATGGCTAAATTGGACCAGCCTGGTAGCCAGTCTTCATTGATTGCACATTGCACCAGTAAGAGCAGAGTGTCAAGGTTCAATTAGCAGGGTAAGAGCACAGTTTTGCTCAAAATATTGAAATGCACACAACATTATGGGTGACATACCAGAGTTCAAAAGAGGACAAATTGTTGTTGCACGTCTTGCTGGCGCATCTGTGACTAAGGCAGCAAGTCTTTGTGATGTATCAAGAGCCACGGTATCCAGGGTAATGTCAGCATACCACCAAGAAGGACGAACCACATCCAACAGGATTAACTGTGGATGCAAGAGGAAGCTGTCTGAAAGGGATGATCGGGTGCTAACCCGGATTGTATCCAAAGAACATAAAACCACGGCTGCCCAAATCACGGCAGAATTAAATGTGCACCTCAACTCTCCTGTTTCCACCAGAACTGTCCGTCGGGAGCTCCACAGGGGTGCCGGGCTGCTATAGCCAAACCTTTGGTCACTCATGCCAATGCCAAACGTTGGTTTCAATGGTGCAAGGAGCACAAATCTTGGGCTGTGGACAATGTGAAACATGTATTGTTGTCTGATGAGTCCACCTTTACTGTTTTTCCCACATCCGGGAGAGTTACGGTGTGGAGAAGCCCCAAAGGAGCGTACCACCCAGACTGTTGCATGCCCAGAGTGAAGCATGGGTGTGGATCAGTGATGGTTTGGGCTGCCATATCATGGCATTCCCTTGGCCCAATATTTGTGCTAGATGGGCGCATCACTGCCAAGGACTACCAAACCATTCTTGAGGACCATGTGCATCCAATGGTTCAAACATTGTATCCTGAAGGCGGTGCCGTGTATCAGGATGACAATGCACCAATACACACAGCAAGACTGGTGATAGATTGGTTTGATGAACATGAAAGTGAAGTTGAACATCTCCCATGGCCTGCACAGTCACCAGATCTAAATATTATTGAGCCACTTTGGGGTGTTTTGGAGGAGCGAGTCAGGAAACGTTTTCCTCCACCAGTATCATGTAGTGACCTGGCCACTATCCTCCAAGAAGAATGGCTTAAAATCCCTCTGACCACTGTGCAGGACTTGTATATGTCATTCCCAAGACGAATTGACGCTGTATTGGCCGCAAAAGGAGGCCCTACACCATACTAAAATATTATTGTGGTCTAAAACCAGGTGTTTCAGTTTTATTGTCCAACCCCTGTATATAGATGTCCCCCCCACCAGCATGTGACTTCTGTATTTGTACATCTAAATCTTACAAAACTTATTTGCCAACAAAGTATACAGTAAGCTTCTTAACAATTATTTTAGCCAGCTAATCAAATGTTTGTTTTCAACCAAGTCTAGACCCATTATAAATAAAATTTTACTTAATACATTATTTGTAACAAAGACAAATATTACATCTCAGTGTGCCTTAAATTACTTGGATGTGAGGCATTTTATGATGAAAACAGTGTCTTGCAATATGTAACAACAAAAGGTGTGCCAGAAAGAAGGGCTGAACACATCGATATAAAGTCAGAAAAGGAGCACATTGCAGATACCCTTCAAACTCTTTATCAATGTTTTCTCTCAACTATTAATTTTAGAACCTGAGAAAGAACAAGGAGAATGTGCAACATGAAATATTATAGGTGAAATTGTTAAGATAATTTGATCTGACCGAATGATCAGATGACCAACCCCTCCCAGTTCTGTATTTGTCTGTGAACACAGTGATTAGAAGCATGTCATTGTACAGTAGATGTTGACGTGTTCAAACTAGTCCATCTGCAGGGGTGGGAGGAAGGCTTGGGGGTGGTCAATTCACACATGAAACAGACACCCTCAGATGCCATTTGATTAATTAAAACCTCTGAATGTATGAAAGGGGGCCTAACACTCTTGCTCTGACATCTATAGTCTCTATGCACTGTATTTAGCTTTCACTGTCCAGTCTATAAATATAATCCTTTCTGGTTCATTGACTTTTAGAAGGGTTTCAGTAGCCTAACATTACTCTTCTTTGTGTCTGTGAAAGCATAAACTTCATGTTTTCCACAAGCATTTACATCTCATAGTCTATCTTGTAATTTGATTCTTCTCGGGCTTCATACTAGCTCAGTAAAATAAAAATATAATGATAAAGCTTCAGCTTTGCTATTTATGTGACTTGAAGGCATATGGATGTTAATATTTAAAATTATGGCTAAAATAAACAAGGAGAAACAAAATATGCAAAACAAACCCTCAGGGTTTTTTACTGCAAACCTCTAGTCTAAAACTAAGTAAACAGAAGCAGTGCTGGGAATTAGTTGCCCATGAAATTATTTGATTTACTTTTAGAAATATCACAAATAATGGAACTATCACAGCACTAAAAGTGAGGAGTGAAAAATTTAAATCAAGACATGTACCACCTCAGCTTTTTATACACACTAGTTTGATAGGTACTCTCAGGAGAGGATATACAGGTTTATTTAGCAAACACAACAGATTTATTTTAGTATCGCAAAAAGTATGGCACAGCTTTGTAGCAGAGTTGTACTTCACCCAACAGACAATATATTCATAAACAATGTAATACAAATTAGAGAAAATTATAATCAGTAAATGAACAGCAGTTGCTGATAAATATGTAGCAATCTGTGAGTGGGGCTTCAATTCAACATTGAGATTTATAGAACAGTAATGCTCACAAAGCTGAATGACTAAGTTTGTTAAGCAAAATGTCATTCACAGAATAAAAATGGTCTAAATGACATGAAATGCAAAATTGTTTTTATACCCTCAATTTCCCCTTTCCTGCATGTATGTACCATATCTTGCAAAAGCATTAATTTACATGTTGTCACATTACCACCACAAACCTTATATAACATGATCGACCAGTAAAGTATTGCATGCCAGTGAAGTGGAAGGAGTATGATATACCATTTTGAAACAGTTTTATAAATGAACATTTAAAAAGGGTGATGTGCATTTGTATTCTGCCCCACAGTTTTAATAGAACCATCTTCACTGCAATTACAGCTACAAGTCTTTTAGGGTGTGTCTCTACCAGATTTGCAGATCTAGAAACTCAAGATTTGCCCATTCGTCTTTACAAAATAGATGAGGCTTAGTCCAATCGGATTTAGAGCCTCTGTGACTGTCAGTTTTTAGGTTTTACCACAGATTTTGTATTGGATTTAGGTGAGCTTAGCTAAGCATTGAAAACTATGAATATTTTTATGCCCATGTTTTCATTAAAACCATTCCATCCCCCGTCCATTCTGGTTACATGTTCATTTTCACTGTCCTGCTGGAAGGTAGATCTCAACACCTCAAGTTTTATTTATCCTTTAATAGGTTTTCACTAGCAAGAACCACACCACAAAGATATGAGTTTAAAGGTTTATTGAAGAAAAGGGTAGAGGGGCTTGATTGACCGGGTGTCGGGACGGGTCATCTGGGGAGATTTGCAGATAAAGACATGGAGGAGGAGACTCAGCATAGGGGTGCAGTCTTCAGGAAATGGCTTTCCTGAGCCCACATAGGACTCCCCAAAATTTCAGAATTAATCTTAGCAGAGACAATAGTGAGCTTGATGTAAGTTACTGAGATTAAAATGGATATAGGAAGAGAAGGCATGGGATCACCAACATCCGAGAATTTGAATGGTTTAATCGGAGATGCCCTAACCGGATGCAGTAGATGTGGCTATGATAAGGAAGGAGTGGACTGAATAATGTTCTGGTGAAATGCCAAACCTCAGCTGATATTGGCAGAAGTGTCTGATGAACCAGAATATCATAGCTAAACTTCCTGACTTAGTAATAAAGAGTTGATCTTGAGGTTTGGTGTTTGCGGGTTGCATAGATTGAACATAGTTAGAAATTGGTTTGTAAGGGCTGAAAAAAGAGCTAAGACAGAAAAAATTGATTAAAAAAGAAGTTTGTCGGTTTTACTTTTCTGGAGAATGAAGATGAGAGTGTTGTAACTATGAATGGAGATATCTGAAACGCACGGAGGAATGGATTGGTTATGAAGATGGGGCAAACTTTGAGCACCGTAGAAAGCCAAGGAACACTAGCAGAAACATGGATTCTAGAGTCAGGTCAGTGGAAGATCAATAGCCGAAACCACAGTGTGAGGATGCAACAACTGAGAAGATACTCTGTGAGTGGTAGGCGTTGAGTGATGGCTGAGGGTTCTTGCTCTTTAAACCTTTTAAGAAGCATAGGTACATGGCAGTGAGTAATAGATGAACAGCTGTTTCCCGTTACGAGCTTAAAGAAAAAATTTATGCTGGACATGTAAGTCTGGATAATAGAGGTACGTACAGTATTTAAGGATGGACTTACAGAAAGTAATGAAGTGACAGATGAACACAGTATCAAGAGAGGAGCAGTGCAGTTGATAAGCTGTGAGAAAGGATCCAGTCTGACAAGTAAGCCGACTTGCAAAGAGCAAGGCTGTTAAGAATGGTTTCCTGAGAAGCATGGCACAGTTTGACTAACTGGAAAGTTAGTTGCAGAAAATGAAGGGACTGAAGTTGATTTCTGAATCTGATGACAATAGTCTGAATTTTTGAAAAGAGAAGCAAGACGGTGCTTCAGCAATGCTCTTGTGATTTCCTGGAACATGAGTTTCATTAAGCAGGAATTGATGTTAAGCAGAGGGATTTTATTTTACATCCTAACCCTGCTTTAAAGTTCTCCAAAACATTATCCCCGATCTGTGTGCTGTCTCCCTGTGTCTTCTTGATGCTACTTGTTCACTACTGTATTCTACTAAATTTCTGGGGTCTTAACAGGACAGCTGCATTTATACAGAGATATAATTGCACACAGGTGGACTTTATTTACTAATTAGGTGAATTCTAAAGGCAGGATTTTATTTAGGGGTATCAGAGTAGCCCACAAAATACAAATCCTATTAGTTTTATTTTTCAAGAAAGGTTCGAAAGCCATTGATTGTTGTCTTTTTGACTCACAATTATAACCACTGGTCTATCACATACAGTAAGGATAAAATACACTGAATCTTGAATTGATAGGGTCATGAATACACATTGGTTTTATCTTAAGGTTTGTGCATTAATTATACCCAGAAGAAAAGTCTGAGACAAGTTTTGAAGTAAATATAATCCATAACACATTGTGAAAATGTAACCAACATTTTATTTTCAGGTAATTTACAGCACTTAGTTTAAAAACAAATGTCATGTAGGACTAAAATGGATTTTGTTTTAATACTCATCATTCAGGCCATTTTGAAATAATGTTTGGCATATGCAAAACCAGTCATATTTCCTAAAGTAAAGGTAATACCATTTAATACTGTTAGGTACATTTCAAGTTACAATATATAACATATTAAAAAGGTCCTTTTCAATTAACACAAAAAGGACTCCATCCTTTGAAAACATAAAATCTGTTTTTCACCAAGCAAACCACCATAGACGCAAACCTTACATTTCCTAAGGGTCCAAACTTCTCTAATATGGTGAACTATTAAAATAAAAGGTTCATATATTGACAAACTGTCAAGCATTTCGCTACATTTAGGCAATTTACAATTCACTGAAGTGTGAGTGGGAGTTAGACACCAACAACACAGAGTGAAACAGTACACAGTGCAGATAAAATGATGCCTGACTGCATGGTTCAGTTCACTTTCAGTATAGCCTGGGGTACATTTCCTCAAAATTTATTAAGTGTGTAGTTTTATTTGGTGTTGGAAGATGAGACCCGGATCCCTTTCTCCTTGCATGTGCTTCCCCTAAATAGAGATTTGTGTTTACTAAAAATCTGTGCATATATTCACACAATTATGTTAGTTCATGTGCTTGCAAATTTATTGTTGCCTACAGCTAGCCAGAGCCCCATCTGGGCCAAACACATGGCCCAGACCTTCCAACCCATCAGGCAATTAACGTTCTACTAAGAAAGCAATAGAGTGTTTATTTGAACTTGAGACAGAGCCCCTGAGTGGTCGGCCAAGAGGAGAGGCTGGAAAACCTGCACCTGTTAGTGTTTCCAAGCTTGTCCACTGGGGGATATTTCAACAACAGCAGTGATACAATGGAAAGCAGAGAGGCAATGAGACATACAACAAAAGAAAAATAAAGAGGTAGAGATGAAGAGGCGGACGTGGAGGGATGAGTTGCCTGCCCATGTAGTTTCCTCCATCTCTCTGTTGTGCGCTTTGTAGATCACAACAGTCTGATCAAGGCCTATCTTTACTATGGTGACAGCTTTTGGCTGCAGTTAAAAAGACTGATCAATTTGGCTTCTTGCTCTGATGTAGCCCCGCCATCCTGCCCATGACGCCACAAAACATTCAGCTGCTTGGCAGAACAGAAGGCTCTGGCGGGCCTGAAAAAGAAAAAAAAAAGTAGCTTTCCAGAGAGAGAACTGTAGCCCACTGAATGAGCTCATTTTCTGCCCTCTTGCACCAACTTATCTGTGATTCCACAAAGCAGTACTGTGATATATTTTCCAACACAGAAAAATTATAGACTCTTTGTAACACTAATAAATTCATAGAATGGAGCCAATAAAACAGAAGAACAACAACGACCGTTCTCCAATTATGATATCAGCGTAAATGTCTTTTCACAGTAGTGTTATCTGAACAATTTTATGTTTTTGACTGATGTGAAGGTGTAGAGCTGCTGAGCTCATAAAACCTGGATAGATGGCGGACATCCAGCTTATTCCTCATATCAGGCGAACAGCAGGTGACAAAAATAGCCGGGTGGCATGGCTGTTTAATAGATTTTGCAGACATTACAATAAAATATCTTGTTAAATGTTGCTTGCACATTATTGTGATTAACTTCTCCGTTTCTAAAGTTAAAGAAACAGACTTTATTACCAGCAATAAATGCTAACTGAGCTCAGTGTCACAAAGCTCCAGGTTCTAAAAGTTAAAAACTCTTACCTTTGCTAAGACAAGATAAAGGTTCACAGAAAGACTTATTGATGCACACAAACATACACATACGTAAACCTATCTATACATAAAAACTTATTTCTTTTTGTCTTTTTAGAAACCATTGGCATCTGGAAGACTTAAAAAAATGGAATGTCTCAGCTAAGAAGATTTTCCTTTCAATCATAATGCAAGTTATACAGAGAGACAGTGTTTCACTTAGTGTACTATTACTCAAGAAGCCATTTAAAAATTGGCCAACATGTTTATATCATTCATATTGTCATATTGTGCTGAGGTGGAGCAGCACCAAAGTGCAAGCAGGAGGGCGGGGCCTGAAAGGTGAGTCGAGGAGTTTTAATATTACTAAAATGACTTACAGAACACAAATGTACTTTAGGCAGGATTGCAGGCAGGTACACGGAGACATGGAACAGGAAGGTAGTCAGGGGATCCAGCGTAGCACAATGAAAACCAGAAGGTACAAGTATTGGGATAGAGTGGAGAATGGACCAATGAACACTGGGAGCTAATTAGGAGGCAATCAGGAACAACTGGTAGATGATGGAATGCAGGCAACTGAAGGAGGGTGGCTAATGAACACAGATGACCAGGAATCCAGGAAAATAACATAATATCTAATTAAACAGAAATCGTAAACAATGAAACTAACTAAAGAACATAAGCAGGGAGGACTACTAGACATATAACTAACACATCTAGCACAGGTATCCAAGAGAGTAAACACAAGAATAAAATTATGAATCTAAACAAACTCAACTAACAGCAACTGAAAAACGTAGGCAAAACAGACTAGGAACTCAAACTCAAAACCTATCACAAGCAGATCATGACACATATAGTTTTTTATACAAACTATATCAAATTGTAAATCAAAATATGTTTGTTTGTTTGTTTTTTGTCTTCTTTTTTAACATGGTTGTTAAACAAATATAGGAACAAATAAATCTGAATATTTTAATTAAAAAATCTAACGTAGTTTGGAAAAAATATCAAGCAACTTTTATAGAATCTTGTTAGTGTCATAAATACATTGCCTTTCCAAGCAAACAAAATATCTGGATTCAACAAACCAAATGAGTAAGACCCTCCTATTGGACAATTACTGCTTGGATAATTTTATTTCAGCTGGCAGCAAAGTTTTTAACTATACAGTAGCTTTTTGTTTGCTATACAACCATGTCTGAAGACACATCCTATTGTCACAGAAAAGAGCACTGATCAGTGAGGCTAACTGGAAAAAAAAAGGCTCCGACATGGAAGCATAACGATTAGAGTCTGGAGCAATGAAAGAAGGTTTTGTGTTCTGATAGGTCCAGATTTACTATTTTGTAGAGTTGTGTTTGTATCAGGGAAAGGCACATGAAGTGAAGAGCCCATCATGCCTAGTGCCCGCAGCGTACAAGCCTGTGGGTTGCAATAATTTGATCTGCGGCTGCCGTGCATAGTTTTAAGTTCAGCAACTTTATGTGTCCAAAAGGTAAGATCAACTAACCACCAAACATTCTGAAGGATCAGGTTGTTCCATTAGTAAATTTCTTCTTCCCTGAGGGCATGGGCATATTTCAAGATGAGAATGCCAGGATCCATCTGGCTCAAATTGTGTAAGAGTGGTTCAGGGATCATGAATTATCATTTTCTTACAAGGATTGGACACCACAGAGTCCACACCCTAACACCATTGAGAATCTTTGGGTGAGCTACAAAATATTTTCCCCATCAACTTTACAAAATCTTAGTGAAAAATTAATGCAACTCTGGATGGAACTAAATGTGTTGCAGGAGCTTATCAAAACACCTTTAGCTTTGAACACTGGTTCGTTATCAGAACTAAAAGGGGTTCAAGGAAATATTAGAGCGTGTACGTTTTTTTTTTTTGGACAAGCAACATATTTGTCCTACCAATTTAAAACATTAAATGTTGCATATAGGCTACAGCAGGTGAAATAAGTATTGATCACACCACTCTTTTATTTATCTCTGGAAACAGAGATAAACAAGTAAATAAATGTCAGCAACAACCCAGGTAATCCACATTTACAAAGAAATCTAATCAAAGTCCACAGATGGTTATGAACAAAAAACTGGAATGAGATAACAAGTAAGTATTGAACACACTATATTAATGATTTTGTGGAAGAGCATGTTTCTTCATTTCCACATGCATCAACAATAAAGGATTCATTATACTTTATTTCTCTGCAATCAGTTAGGAGTTTCTTTGGCTGTGTTTGGGTCTTGCTTTGAAATCCACAGACTTGTCATTGTCAGATTTTTATCAAGAATGTTTCTGTGCATTTCTCTATCTTTTTTCATTCAGTTATATCTATATAAGTCTGCCAGTACCATATGGTGTAAGTAGGCTCACTGACAGTGAGAAACAAACGTTATTATTGATTTATTATTCAGCAAATGATTGTTGATACTGGGCTGTTGGTAGGACTGCTGCCTTGCAGCAAGAAGGTCCTCAGTTCAACTCTCGGCCGGGGGGCTTTCTGCATGGAGTTTGCATGTTCTCCCCGTGCATGCGTGGGTTCTCTCTGGGTACTCTGGCTTCGTCCCACAGTCCAAAAACATGAGTGTTAGCTTATTTGGTCACTCTACACGGAGAGATGTTGTCGGTGTTTATTCTGCATATGTGAGTAGGGCTTGCTGTTTCAGAACGCCAGTGCGCGCATTAACTTTATCTATTGTTCTATAATATCACACCTCATCAGGCAGGTATTCATAAAACAATAACTGACAGAGCCGGTGAGCTGTTTGGCTTTTACTTCCTGATAATTAGGTGGTGCTAATTTTGAATAGAATTACTAACTATTGATAATTGTTCTTGGCACTTAATAAAAGTTATTCATAGCCAAATTAATATTGTTGCACAACAATTCTAATAGATTTGAGATGTTTTTTTGGTTTGTTATGCCTTTTCAACACAAAAACTGGTATTTTTTAAATGTATGTTACTAGTCATTAAACTAGCCAAAAGGATGTAAGTGGCTAAAAAAGCACTTGCAGTCCAAATGTTTTATCACTTTATAATTTAATGATTATCCAGTGAAGCACATTTAAAACATAAAGTGACTTTATTCAAAATATTTGGATGTAAACATAGCCTAACTTTTTGGTTCTAGGAGTTGCTTGAGTTTATATCTGTTAAACTGTAAAATTGCAGTTGCTTTAAAGTGCACATTTTCATTTCAACTTTAAACAACGGCACGCAGCCTTGCTCACTAAGCTGTATTTGACTCTACTTTCTCTCCTTCTACATCAGCCTCAATACTTAACCCTCCTCTTGTGATTGAGCTTATGACCACAGGGTGAACTAAATTGCCTCTCCCCTGTCCATGCAGCAACAGCACCAGTGGGTGGTGAACCCGCTTCCTAACTTCTGTCTTAGCCTCAGGAAAAGACAGGAAGCAGAAGAGAAAGGATTGGGGACACAGTTGCTGTCACAGAGCTAAGCTGTAGGAAAAAGCCAGCTGGATCTGTTCAGATGACTTGGCTATGTTTGATATATTACATGATTTGGCCATCATTTCTAAAACACTGTCTTATTTATATTCACGACTGTGCTTTTTCAAATTCTTGAAGGTGGGTTATAGATGTTTTTTTTAAGGGTGAGTGTCTACTAGGAAATAGATGGTCCAGTGTATCAGTGTTTAGTTGTTTAAACGTACATACGGTCGTGTGCAGATTTGTGGTTAACTTAATAGGTACTGCGAGATTTTCTAGCAAGAAAATACACTACCAGACAAAGGTTTGGACACACCTTTGCCGTTCAGTGGCTTTTCTTTATTTGTATTACTTTCTATATTGTAGATATATTGGGAAGACATCAACACTATGAAGCAACAGTATATAGAATTATGTGGCAAACAAACAATTGTGAAATAACTCAAAACATCTTTTATATTTTACATTCTTCAAAAAAGCCCCCTTTGCTTTGATTACTGCAATGCACACTCTTTGTATTTTGTCAATGAGCTTCATGAGGTAGTCACTTGAAATGGTTTTCCAACAGTCTTGAAGGAGTTCCCAGAGGTAGGAATAATAATAAAGACAAGCCATTGAATAAGGTGTGTCCAAACCTTTGACTGGTAGTTTAATAACCATTTTGCAATTATAGTTCAGTACAGTTATTGTATTTTTTTGTTTAGTACATTTCATAGACTTTGTCAAAGGAACTAAGAATGAACAACAATGATATTGTTTCATATTACATTATATAGATGACCTGCAATTCATTTTTTTGATTTTGAATATGAGAAAACAAAAAACAGATACCGACACTAAAACCTACAAATGAGATTTCAGTCTGCCTATTGGCTAAAAAAAGGATATAGTCACGTAATAATGAGGTACCTGTTAAGTACTTACTACTAACTACCGTGAAGATGTGTTTTTATTAAATTTACAAAATGTAAAAAAGATAAAGTCCATCATATCTGTTAACATCCGATAAGTGTATTAGTGTTTAGCTGATCATTATTTATAATTGTTTATGATTGGACTTTAAACTAAAATGGAATCAATCTATTTTTAGATGATTGTTAAATTGCATGTTAGTTACCTCTTTGAATTGTAAAGTTTTAATTATATGTCTGTATTCACAAGCAAAACTAGGGACAGACAAGACAATAAAAGTTGTCATGCTTGGTATTTGTTTATATTTTTAAGGTCAATAGTACACATATGTTTTAGGATGTAAGAATTTGCCCTACAGATGACATGAGGCTGCTAACATTTTCAATCATAAAACTTTGTGATTAACAGTTACTTAAATTAGTATTTTTATCTGGAGTAAGACACCACCAGCATAGTAATTTAAAACAGGGAAACTTCAAGGTAATGATGTTGTGTGAGCCTTGACAGTAATTAGTGTGGCCTAATGTAGCCTCACCACTTATATCAATGTTGTCTTGCTTTAGTTTTCAAGATGATTATGAATCTTGCGCTTCGCTTATGTTCAAACCATTCTCCAGCACAAACTACATTTCAATGGACTGCAACTTTGTCGGCTAGCAACAGCACTTTCTTTGTTTCAGAAAAGATGATCCACTTTTGCATTTGTCTGTTTGTGAGTTTGGTTCATACCCTAGTGGTCACAAACAGCTCCACAAACACACACTTTTCAACATCCAGCACCCTTCATGTGAGCGCTGACACCTGTTCCCATGGTAACACCATGATAGAAAACTGACCAGGGTCAGACAGTGTCTCTGTGGCTGCCTCTGTCTCCTCTTTGAACGAGTCCTGGCATTTGGAAATCTGTCTTACAGCATACTTGTTCATCCCTTAACATCCCATGACTTAACATTTAGTTTGTTCTAGCTGTTTTGCACACTCTGTCATTTGTTTTTTGTCTATAAAGGTTGTGTCAAAAATGAATCAGCAAAAAAATCACAAACAACAATCTGTATGCTCAAATAAAAACAAAAGTTATAAGCATATCTGCCAGTAAATCACAGCGATTCTCTCACAACAACAAAATAGGTTTATATAAAAGCACAATTTATCACAATAAAAACACTAACATAATCATTTACCGGAAGGCAGTTTTGCATTATTACATGATGTCAACCTTAGCATTCAAAATGTTTTTTACCACAGAAATGTAGAATTATTATTAAATAAAAATTCATATACTATACATTTTGAAAATGTACTTAGAGAGTACTCAAACCTAAATAATAATAAAAAATTAAATAAAAAAACTCAAATTTAAAAGAAAAATAACTTTAAGAAGGAAGTTAATGTCATGGTACAATATAATACATTTGATGAAAAATCTATATTTTAATATACATAGCATGTAGAGCGGGGATAGGTACCAAATTCAGTACTTTTATAGGTACCGACTTAATTCCGTCAGTAATACCAAGTACCTAATTCTGTAAAATCAAACGATACGGTGTTTCGGTGCCCAAATGCATCATTGAGACACTGAGGGAGTGGAAGAGTGGCCGATTTTCCATACTGGACATGAATACCGCATTTCACGTACAAGAGCGTCAGTATGCGCTGGTACAGTCAAGAAAGCATGGCTGTTAGAAAGTGTTCAAATGTATGGTTGCACTTTTCAAGTGAAGCAGATTAGGCTCGTTGCAATATTTGTGATGCAAAGTGCAAGGCCATCGGCGGGAATACTTCTAATCTTAGGAAGCACCTGGTTTAAGCACAACATTTTTCTGAAGGCTGAAGAGTGCATCGTTTTCGATAGCCTTAGAGCTACGGCCACTCCTGCATTCGGCACCGTTAGCACGCCTGCATATGTCTGCAGCTAGCAGCATGGGACAAGAAATGTTTGAAACAACTGAGATGTTACAATACAAACAGCTGGATGCTGTTTTGAGATGTTTGTTACAGTTTATATATAGGAAAATACATTTTAAATTGAAAATTGAGATTTTATTTTTAAACGGATTAACATTTATTACCACATAAACACATACAAAAGTACCGAAAATTGGTACCGTTGACTACTGATACCGATTCCCAGGTACCAGTCATCGGAACCGTATCGGTTCAAATGTGAAAGCTACCCGTTTTTAATGTAGTATAATAGTTTATACTAAAAACTAACCATGAGTCACATTTCCTCACTGTCTGGAAGAAAATGCAGATAGAGTGAACTGTTTGGGCTGTTCATCTTAACAACTACAAGACAGTGCATCAATCCCTATCCTGCAATGACAACCAGGACACAGGAGCCAGTCTCATCTTTTGTGATATGCAAAACATGTGGCATAAATTTGGAGTTGGTTAGGCATGTGTCAATAACAGTGTGACTTCCTCTCAACAAGAAAATGGTGTTTTGCCCTTCGCTATACCAAGCCTAATCCAACTCCCAGGGGTATATTGCTGACTTGATCTGAGTCACACATTTTGCTGGAGAGAATGCCAATGACTGTCAGGCAGACACCTGTGTGTGTGTCTGTGCCTTGGAACCTGCTGCCTGACCAAACCCTGCTAATTAGGGTTTTTCTGAGTCTGATTTTCATACTATTTCAGCTTTTAAAGAGGAACAAGTGGGGTGTGGTGGTGGTACAAAGATATAAGCTCAGCAGGAAGTCTCATTTGACTCTTCTTACATTCTTTTTGTGATTAAACACACTTCTTCAAATAGAGACCTCAAGTGTCAGAATAGGACCTTAATGTACTTTTTTACACGTATGTGAGCAACTACAAAAGCTAAAAGCTGTATGCATGTTAAAAAAAAACACATTTCTAAAACAGCCTTTTATTTTTTAACATTGTCTAAAAGATTTTCTCTTTTGTTTTTTGGTTTTTTTAGATTTTCTTTTTAGATAGGCAATTTATTTCACCAATGTTTTCAATAATAAATAATACTTACCAGTATTATGTTGCTAAATTATTACAAACCCTTGTCTTTAGCTTTTGACATGAAGGAACATTCGCATTTACTCTAGTAAAGGTAATTATCTATCGAGGGTAGTTTTTCAGATGTGTTTTTGAGCCAAAATCCTTTGCAAAATTTAATGAAAGGATTACCTCCATTCATCACATTTATGTCTATTGCAAAATAATTTTTTGTTTGTTATTTAAATTGTTTATAGATGGGGAAGAAGACAAATAGTTTTAATCACTCCGTCTAGTTTAAGATAAATAAATGCTGCTATCACACAGTTAACTGCCACTGGTGTTGGGATATTTACAAATGACTACATTTTTTTGTATGTATGTGTACATTATAAAAGAGCTCAGATTTTATAAAACAGCAAGTCCTGTCGTATCTATGAAGGATGCATGTTTTATCTTTTTTTATACTTAAGGATCAACTGGCCATCTGGAATAAAACTTCAGTGCTATATATATATGACAAGCTGAAAAAATATCCCTGGCACACATCATATAGGACAGTATCAGAAGAAGGGACAGCCACTTCTAAAGTTATCCTGCTGTCAAATAGATTATCAAATACATCTGTTAGATCAGCTTCTTTTTTGGATGAAATTTAAAATACAAATTTTTTTTAAATGTGATAGCACTTTTATTCATTGTAAATATCTGACAGTGTACTTCTGACTTGATAGCAAATGAGATTTCATATAAAAAAAGATTAAATATTTCTGGGGCTGTTTTTATAATTTGAATAAATTAATCACAAGAATCAAGTGAGGCTGTATAAATAACATTTAAATTACCAAACCCTTAAAAAATGATAAGATTTTCTCAAAACGTTGTTTAAGGTTCATTCAGATTTGTGTTGGGCTGACAGTTTCTGGCAAAATGCCACAAAACGCTTTAAAAAATGTTAGAAAATGTTACGGAAGGGGAGACATTCGGAAGGCTAGAATAAAGTCCTTAGTAATTAATGATTCATCGTTGTTTTTTCAGGTTCTCACAGAAACAGAAAGAGAAAGAGAAACCTGTCAACCCACTACAGAGGTCTGCCATGTAACGTCATGCTATCAAACAGTCTCTGCAGTACGTTTCAATTATCTATCATGTGAGGTCTCAGTTGTTTCAATGGCATGACTACCTTATTCCCTGATGGATGCCAGATGAAAACAGAGCTGTGTCACCCCCAGAGGAGCTTAATGATTCACAAAAACACAGATGCATACACAAAGGCAAACACAGCAAAATACAAGCGCACTGTATCCCACACAGAGACAGTAGCTTATTGATCACTGTCAGATACATCTATAGACTGGAAACAAGCCTGTAAGCAACATGAGAATTAGGACACTGAGAGTTTGTTTGTTAGCACAGTCAGGAATGACACCCGGCCCCACACAAAGACATTCACCACACTATCCCTCATTTTGGCACATTTACAGACTTTCACCCAGATCGCCAATACCCTCCAAACACACACAAATTCAGTAATTGACTGATATGGAACATTGAACAAGAAGTTCTTGTCTGCTTTTTGAATTATGTCTGGTGCTGAACAACCAAGCCTCTGGTACAGTCTGGGTGTCTGAGGAAGAAAGACAGAATAGGAGGAAAGAGTGAAGCATAGCAACTCGAAAAGGCCGGCGCAGAAAGGACAGAACTGTGTGAACTCCATCCCCAGGTCTGCCGCAGACCACACAAGAGCTACACTGGTCAGACAAAGCCATAAAAAAGCAACACACAATCACTGAATGACACGATTGGTCTTAGCCAAAGTGGAACCAAAGAACTTCAGTTGTCTGGATGAAACATTCTGATTTTTTGGGGTTGTAGTTGGATGGGCCTGCCTGGCTGTCTGGGTAGGAAATTAGTTGTGACAGTCAGTGTGACAAAAGGCACCAGACAAAGGGAGACAAAATGGGGAGGGGAAGGCAAGGAGTTAAGGATTGAATACGAAAAAATAGGCATTAAAGAATTAGGACAGAATGCTGAGTCTGTGACTGACAAAGAGCTCTTAGAAGAACAAGGGTGCAGTGTTTATGGTGATTGGTTTTAACAAGTTAGTTAAAGTTGTATGTTCAAATTTTATATGTTCATGTAATCATATAATGCATTTCTTTGTGTTTATATTCCTTTATATTTCTTTTAAGCTACAATAGATAAACCAAACTTCTATTTTATTTTGTTCATTATGAGATTGCTTCTTCCACAAAGTATACAATGATAAATGTAAGTTCTAAAACTGAAAAATAGCTAGTGAAGGCTTCATAAGCAACACTCCTTAAAAGATACAGTGCTTTGCAGAAAAGATCACACCCCTTGCACATCTTTACATTTTGTCACATTACAACCAAAAGCTGAAATGTACTTTATTGTGATTTTATGTGGTAGGTCAACACAAAGTGGCACATAATTGAGAAGTATAAAAAACATGGTACATTGATGGCAAATAAAAATCTGAAAGGTATGGTGCGCATTTTTATTTTTGACCTACCACTCTGGCACAGGGATATACTCTGATCTAAACCATTCCATTGGATCTCTGTTTGTTTAAAGTTTTTTTTTTTTTTTTTTTCCCAGATGAAAAGTGAATCTTTATCAGTCTCACGTCATCGGGGCCTCTAACAGGTTTTCTGTCCACATATCTTTTGTATTGAGTTCCCTTCATGTTCTCATCAGCTCTGACCAGCTTTTATGTCAATACTGAATAAAGCAACCCCATAGCACAATGCCACCACTACCATATTTGACAGTGGGGGTATGGTGAGTTCAGTCTGATGTACAGTGTTAGTTAGTTCGTTAATTTTGCCACACAGAGTTTTGCATTTTGGCTCATTTGACCAAGTACCTTCTTCCACATGTTTGCTGTGTCTCATCAAGCCTTTTGGCAAACAACAAACAGTGATTATTTTTGCTGACCTTTTTCCATTATTTTATACAGTTCAGATTTGTGGAATGGATGACTAACAATTGTCCTGACAGAATCTCCCACATTTGTTGTGGATCTCAGCGTCTCCTCCAGAGTTACCATGGTCCTCTTGGCTGCATCTCTGATTAAGGCTCGCTTTATGGGGGTTGCTATACTCTTTCCATTTCTCCATGATGGATTGGAAAGTGCTCCACGAGATGTCTAAAGCTTGGGAGGCTGTTTTTATACATGCTTTTGACTTCTCCACAATTTTGTCTCTGGCCTGTCTATTGTGATTCTTAGTCTTCATGAGGCTGTTTGTTCACTAATGTAACAAACCTCTAAGGTAATCTTAAATCAGTTATATTTGTACTGGGATTAAATTCAACACAAATAGAAAATTGTGTGACTTCTAAAGGCAACTGGTTGCACTGGATTTTCTTTGGGAGTATCAGATTGAAAAAGCACCACAAATGCACCACACACTGCAGAGTTTTATTTGTAAAAAAAATAGAATAAAATCATAAATGCTTCTTAGGCACCAGCTCCCTCGTGACTCTGTACAGAAGAACTGGATAAAGAAAATGGATGAATGGATAGATGAATGCTTCTATTTTCACTTCAGAACTATGTACTACTCTATACTAGTGTACCACATAAATTCTATTAAAACACATTAACAGTCGTGGTTGTAGTATGAGAGGATGTGAACATGTTCAAGGGATGTGACTACTGTAACTATCAATACAATGTAGCTATCACTGAGGGAAAAGTGCACATAAAAAGACACAGCTTCAAAAATCTCTTTATCCACAACGGTCTTACTATAACTCCTCCTCATGTGTAAGTCACTCTGGATACAGGTGTCTGCTAAAATATTAAACATAACATATAACTTAAATTATACTGCACAGTCACTGGATGTAAAGAGATCACTTCATCTGAACAACAAAGTGACAAAGACTGTGGAAAAGACATGTTGTATTGTTCCTTTTAACTCCTTTAGTACTGTGCAAAATGTAATGGTAAATATTTCTACCTTACCACATGTCAGTCCATATTGTAACACTAAAGCAAATTAAAGGCCTATTTTCTGGTCCCTTAATATGATTGTTCATTGTGAAGTAAGGTCTAAAATCTAGTTTTAAACTGCCTCAAGACAAGAAACGTTTCATTGGCTGACTTCTCATCGAGTGCTTGACTTGAATCTATTGCATCAAACAAATATGTTATCCCTGAAGGCGAAATCAAACACAATACCCCCAAACAGGTGATTTGCTCAAATAAGGAACTGCTAACAATAAAAACACAATGCACTGGTTCTCACTCACTCAAGCATATTGTGTCCACAATACCTCCACCTAGGTTTCCCTTTTATCCTCTCTATACAGCAAAGACCCTTATACTGCTGTAGGCTTCAATAAGCCATAATTGTATACTTTTGAATATTGACAATAGCTTAGAGGACAAAATATATATTCCTATTCACTGCTCTTGTGTAAAATAGCTTATCCAAGTCAGATATGATCTAAACCCACTAAAAATAAGTCTCATGGGCTAAGAACTGCATGAAAGACAAAGGCAGGAGCCTCTGTGTTCACAAAAGGTGAATACAGAATCTTCCATTTTCTAAAACTGTGAGATTTCACCCAATTTCAAGCATGACTGGCTCAATAAGATTCCTGCATCCATTTAAATATTCCTCCAGAAATAACATTTATCCAATTTGTTTCATGGCTTTTTGCCTCCACATCCTCATCTCACACTTGCCTGTGGCAACCAGCTGAAGTAGACTGAATTTCAAATGTGAATCCTGGCCGTGAGAAAAAGAAATATTTGGTCCACTTTGGAAAACGTATTTGTGGGGTAGTTCATTATAGCATGCATAGTTAATACTTTTGCTGTCTTACAATAATGTGCAAAATGTGTGTTGTCTTTCAAAAAGTTATAGCTATAAATGTTTGATTTAAGTTTAAAATCACTCTCAGAAATTAGATAATTGCACAATAAAGTATCGAGCTGGTTTTAGCTATGGCAAAGCTTTTAGGCCGCATGAGTTAGTTGTTCATACCTGTGTTATTTCCCCGTGCCAACAAAACACCCATTTATTCACCATTTTCCTGGCATTACATTTCTCAGGCTGACCAAGAATTGTGCTGATTCTGCAAAAAACCACTACTGTTTCCAGACACATGTCCTATCTGAGCAGCAACATGCAGTGAAACACAAAATCCATCCAGCTAACAATAACACCTCTCTATAATCTGCTACATTCTCTATACTGTTCTTGTTGCCATTTTGAAATGACCCAGATAATTAACCACCTTGTCCCAATGTGTAAGAGGGAATGTTTATCTTTCCTTTTGAACAATGGTTCACTATTGAGCTCACAATGACAGTATTTTGTGTTTTCCATCCTTTCCCACTCAAAATTAAAAAAGAATAAGGAGAAAATGGTGCTTGTGATGGTTCTGAGTCTTATCTCATTGTCCAGCTTTCTTTTGACTACTTAGCGCATGCACTCTGTTAAAAATGGCACATTTTTCACTGAGTGCATAAGAAAAAATAAAACAAAAAAACACAACTTGGATAAGTAAAAGTGATTATGTTTTGACAGTCACAGTTGACACCGAGCATTTATATATGGGACCCATATGGGTAGGTAATAAGCTGAGAAATCGGTCTCAGATGGTATTGTCAGCAGGTTACAAAGTGGCCACATATTAATGGTTTAAACAAGACTGTAGGTGTGATCCAGGACAATGCTTGGTAAGACGTGGGACCCATATGGGTCCTATATATTTTGTACGATTCGGAATAATTTTTTGAATAGCAATCTGAGACCCAGCTAGGGCCTACATTGTTGTCCAACTTTTTTAGCTGATATTGATTGTAATAAAACCCATGTGCATCCCATGCAGCATGTATATTGTGAGCTCAGATTCAATTAGTCCTGATCCAAGTTTGGCAAATCCATATGGGGTCGAAATAACAATATTAACTAAGATTGTTTTACCAAATAAAGTATGCAAAGACTGCAAGGTAAATTTTGTGTTCTAAAAAATTTCTAGCCATATTTTAGTATATTTGACCGTGCTACAAATCTGTAAACTAATGTGAAGGATTAGCTGAACAAAAATTTCAGTTATTCAGTATAATTCCCCTAAAACATTTTAAGTCTGTACTTTGCAAGTGTCAGCATGAATAAACCAACATTGTCCTCAGTTTAGATAGTATATACCAGGAGTGTAGTGTGATCTAAATGTTCAAAGTATTTAAATGCTTCAAAAAGTACTAGAAAGGTGTTGTTCCAATTTGAAGTCAGTCAGTCAGTCATTTTCTATCGCTTATTCCATAGTGGGTTGCGGGGGAGCTGGTGCCTATCTCCAGCAGTCTATGGGCGAGAGGTGGGGTACACCCTGGACAGGTCGCCAGTCCATCGCAGGGCAACACACAAACAACCATGCACACACTCATTCACACACCTAAGGGCAATTTTAGAGTGACCAATTAACCTAACTGGCATGTCTTTGGACTGTGGGAGGAAGCCGGAGTACCCGGTGAGAACCCATGCATGCACGGGGAGAACATGCAAACTCCATGCAGAAAGACCCCCGGCCAGGAATCAAACCCAGGACCTTCTTGCTGCAAGGCAACAGTGCTACCAACTGCGCCACCGTGCAGCCCCCAATTTGAAGTACTTTTCAAAAAACACTTTCAGCTTTTTCTATGTGCTTTTTTCTTTAGTAGTTTCTTTAGTATCTGTGATGCTTGAAAAACGAACAAACAAGAAGTTAAATTTCACCGATGTGTTTCACCCTTTGGAATGGGAAATGTTTAACTGACTTTTTATGAGTAGCGCTCCATGCTGACTCTGCTGAGTCCCACTCCTCCCATGGTTCTGCAACGCCTTTATTTCTCAAAGTTTACAAGTGCAAGAGACATGGCTGTCTGATTGGTAATTTACTGACGGCCAAAGCTTAGAAAGGAGCTTGTCTTTGCAGCTTTATGATTTATTTTTTTGTGAAGGAGGTTTGAACAATTATTAGGAGCCCAGTTATGAAGGTGGGTCCTTTGTGCTTGACACATTTTATCAAAGAAAAGGAAAAGGAAATACTTCCTGGGTTGTTGACTTGTTGTGTTGACTCATAAAAACTGCTCATTGGGTTCCCTCACAACACTTAATATTTTGACACCCTGTTGAAAAAAGAACATCAAAAGAATGACAGACAAGATATTAATTGAATTTTGCAGCAATGAGATTATTATGACTGGCCAACCATTAGCTGCGATTAAAACAACTGAGTCATCACATGATATGTTAGCGTCTGCAGAACAGCTTTCTGTAGAGATTTAATTAAAAGTTAATTTATTTTTTTCTTAAACATTCTGGGCAGCAATTGATTACCTCTGGTTGAAAGTTGACTCTTAAAACCTAAACTGGATAATAAAAAACAGATTTACCAAAAGACAATTTGGGACTTTTGACAAATATATTCAATTTTAACAACACAAAACAGAACAATTATAAGAGCTTTGCTTGGATTAGGACCACGTTAGTTTGAGAAAAATATGAACAACACAATGTTTAGCCTGATTAAGCTTGGACTGAATTATTATGTCCTCAATAGAAATTCTTTTCCACATTTTTTTGATTTCTAAACCCTTACCATGTTGGGACTGGATAGACTGAACATAATATGGAACTACTCCAAAAATACTGACCTCTCAAATTGCTTTTACTACAGGTGGTAAATTTGGTTGATTTTAAGGATCTGGGATGATCTGTGTCTATCTTGTTGTCCCTCAGAGATGAATTATGCAAATGAGGAAAAAGCACATCTCCACAATTTTTGTGAAGAAAAACTAGCACCATTGTTGATGACCCACTGTCACAACTGGACAAACCCAGCAGCAATGTGAGTATAATGTTCTTTGATTTCTCCATTAAACACAATTCAACCTCATTTGCTTTGTCCGAAGCTCCAGAAGACTCAGATGGAGCCCTCAACAATCACCTGGATCAAAGACTACCTGCAATAATAGCACAGAAATAGCACATTTCCACAATTATTGTTAAGAAAAAACTAGCATCATTGTTGTTTTTGTTCTTATGCTCCAGATGACTCACGATTTTCTGTTATCTGCTGTGTTTAATGACATCCTTTGTAGGCAACTGAATAAAAACAAAATCTGCTTAGTTCTAACTTAAGTGAGTAACTGAATCAACCAAATCAGCTTAGTTTTTAATGATTCAGGTGAGTCTGCTAGTCTTTCACGCTAGTCTGCTATTTTGACTATTTACGTAGTAGCATTCAAAAGATATTTGTTAGTAGAGACCTTGGACTCATGATTCCTGATACAGTTCGAGGTTTCAAATTATTAACCTAGATGATTCAGGAACCGACCAGCTCTGGCCTTTACACAATCAGGCTCATTCACCCAGCCAGACTCACAAATGCAAACACACTCATACACCGATGTCGATCAATGGTGGACCACTTGTTGCTGAGTATTGGACTATCTGCACGTTGTTGGACGTCACTGTGACTCTCCAATGGCATCGGCCATTTTGTATCCAGGACAGCCCGCTCCTACATATCCCATCGAGCATTGCGACTGATATGACTGGGCGTCCCAAGTCTGACGTCACAGGACACTATATTGGAAGGCGCCCATTTTGAACACACACCTTCAGCTGGAGATCGGGACCCGATCATCAACATCTGAAGCATCACCTGGAGAAGAAGAGTCCTGAGTGGATTTCATTTATTCTCTCTCGTTGGCCAACGAACAATTCATAACTGAGGTTTCTGGACCAGGAAGGCCAGAAATTTCACTTTGCCAATCGAAGACATGAGTTTAACACGTAACTAAAAACACGGAGTTCGAGAAAACAAACCGCCACTGTGTTTC
Source organism: Girardinichthys multiradiatus (assembly GCF_021462225.1). Taxonomy (NCBI): domain Eukaryota; kingdom Metazoa; phylum Chordata; class Actinopteri; order Cyprinodontiformes; family Goodeidae; genus Girardinichthys; species Girardinichthys multiradiatus. The sequence goes on from NC_061799.1 coordinate 23,237,174, forward strand.
ATCCCTAGTCGACTGCTGATGGTCAGATCCTATTTTTCCTTTTCGTCAAGAAGGCCAAAGGACGGGGACTGACCACTTAGTGGTAGTGTAGTGCGATGATAATCGCTAGTTAGAATCTCATGTGTTCTAAATGATGTGTGCATGTAACTTTGTTATTGAAACTTTGATGTGTTATTTTGATATCTGGAGCCGCTGCGTTCCTAGCTCTGTGCGTGTTTTACCACCTGAGAGTCAACGCAGGTGCGTTATAAGACTGGACTGTTAAAATAACCTCATGGTAAAATTCTCCATTTTCCTTTGTCTCCAATATCACTGCTCGCTAGCTTGCCGCCAAAAGCTTTATAACCCTTTGTCTGCTCAGCAGTTGGGGGAAGTTTTATGGTCAGAATAACTGAGTTACAGTTGGAGTTGCGCCCCCCACTCTTCACTCACCACCACACCTCTTCGTCATATTCTCAATTTTGCCATAACCGCTGGTTGATTCAATACACACCCACTGCTGTTTTCTTTTTATTTTTAGTTAGATGTGTTACCCTTGTTATGTAGAATTTTGCATGTTGAGTAGGTGAAGATTAATAAATATCCACATAGATAAAGAGAGAGCGTTTTGTGTTCATTGTGTGCGAAAGTGATTTGTCAGTCAAGATAAGGTTAAAGTTCCACACGTTTCGGCAGAAACGGTCGATTAAACAGTGACATCTCCGGCAATAGTTATTAATTATTACGGAGAATTTAACGGTTGTAATTGTCAAAGGCGTTGAGCCACAATTACAACACCAGAAACATCTCTGGTCTCGATTCATAAATGAGGATTTTGGTTAAGAAATTGATTTTGTCAAATTATGATTTTTAATTATAATTATTGATCAAGATTAATCAATCAAAAATCATAACCCCCAACATCAATAAGCTACTTAGAGTTAAGGGACCGGCTGAAAGGGAATATCGACAAGTATTAAAGAAAGATAAAAGTGAAGTCACAACGGGATCATTGCCAGACAACTACTCTTCTAAACACAGCCAACCCCCAAACTTCATGTTTCCTGAAAACATATATTGTCTTATCTTGTGAGCTGGATGTATCGCTAAATCCTTATTTGTACTAGAAAACAGATAAACCTTCTCCATCATGGGAGAAGAAGTGGAGGTGGAGGAGGAGTATAAATACCTCGGTGTTCACCTGGACAACAGACTAGAGTGGAGATGCAACTGTAAAGCTATCTACAAGAAGGGACAGAGCAGACTGTTCTTCGTGAGGAAGGTTAGGGTCTTTGGTGTTTGCAGCAAGATGCTACATATCTTCTATGAGTCTGTTGTGGAGAGTGTGATCTCTTCTTCAATCATCTGATGGGGTAGCGACATCAAAGCCAGTGAGTTAAAAAGGTCAGAAAGCTAATAAAGAAGGCTGGTTCTGTTCTGGGGGCTCCTCTGGAACCTCTGGAGATCATTGTGCAAAGAAGGATTCTTCATAAAATGAAGAAGATTATGGGAAACCCTGAGCATCCTCTTCAGGGAACTGTTGTAGAACAACAGTGTCTTCAGTCCGAGGCTTCTTCAGATCTGCTGTAAGACAGACCGCTATAGGAGATCCTTCCTGCCCACAGCCCTCAGCATCTACAGCGGCTCTTTGAAAAAATCTGTATAATATGAGCTACAACAACATTTAATTTCCCTTCGGGATTAATAAAGTATTTTTGAATTGAAGTAAATTGAATCTGATACTGATCTTATGCAAAATGACTTATCTGCATTTCAACTTAAAGATAAACCCTGTGCCAATCCCAAGCAGAACCTTATCAGGACACAGTTATGAATTATGCAATGGATTCCAAATAAAATCAAGGTTCCTTTAGGGAAAAACCAACTGGAACTTACCCCAAAGTCAAAATCCAACATGAATACAAAATCCTTTTTTTTTTTTGTAATTCTATAGTGCATTTCATCCAACACTAACAAACCACATAACACTTTGTTTTTCAGTGAGCTGCTCTGATCTGTGTCCAGAAGGGCTGATTAGAGTAATGTTCTTTTCCAGGTTTGGCACGTTGAAGAAAGCCCCCTTCAAAACTAACTGTTTAATGTCACAAAGGAGGAGAATAAGGGGAAAAATGTATGAGGATGTGAGGGACCAACAAATGGACAGTCAGGGAGGATGAGAACAGAATAGCTTATTGTGCAAAATCTCTTTGTATGGACAGTCTTCGTAATGATAAATATTAGCATTGCCAGACCTTTTTTTCTGTCTTATTAAAAAAATCATTATGCTCACACAAAAGGGTGTGCCTACAATCCATGCTACCAATCAATGTCCTTTATAAGGATGGCAGAACACTGAGTAAATGTGTTCGCACTCTAGTGAATGGCACTGAAAGATAGATGAATCCTTTTACCTGAAAAATAATTTGTTTCAAAAAGAAATCACCTTCTCAAGAGTGGAAGCGAGGTATCTTAACAAAAAGTGGTAAAGAATGAAAAAGCTCCATCTGTCCTATTCCAAAAAGGGTTTATTTTCTTTCTAATGGTTACTGTTGTAACTGTGTGGGTTACCCAGCTAATAGAATATATGGAAATATTGTAATTCTATTTGAGCTCACATAAAGCCAACCCAGAAAACAGCCAGTAAACGTTGCACAATAAACAACACTCCAGGTTTCGTGCAAAGCTGAGCATGCCACTGCCTAAACAACATGTAAAGTGAAATGTTGCTATGGTTGCAAAGATTTAGACTACTTGTTCTTGGTCTTAAGCAAAGTCAACACTTTGCACAAGCAACAAAACCATTAGCTAGACAACTCAAGGTGATGTTCAAAAACTTGAAAGACATTACACTCAGTAATTGATGGCAAACATAAAAATGGCACTTTCCAGTATATATTAGTTGAAATAATGAGCCATAACCCCAGTTTTGTTTCAGATGTTAGCCATTTTCACCCCATCCAAGGGAAATTACTTATGGTGCTCAAAAAAATCCTCCATATAAAAAAACAAGAAAGCGCTTCTGTTTTGATGAGTATCTACTTTATGCTAATATTACATTTGACAGAAAAAGATAATTAGCTGAAATCCTCAAGGGCAAATCTCTAATGGCTCACTGAGGGTGCAGTTATGAGTTAAGATGTTTAAGCAAAGCTAACCTTGAGCTGTGTGTGTAGAACCAAACCTCAATGTCACTAAATGTCAGCATGATGAAGAACAATCAAATCACCAAATGTTAAAGAATCAAGAACATTTTTATCATAATCAACTTACACACAATGAATAGACAAGATTATTCTTTGCTTTGAGTTTGTAATAGACCTTATAGACAAAACGTACTCACAAGACAATAATTTGTAAAGCCGTTATCATGGTTAATACCCATACTCCTGCATTTAAAAAATGTGACATCTAATCACACAAATGCATACTATACAACATGGTGTCAGACTCTCGCTTGCTTAACTAAGTGAACTACTGAAAAAACACTGTCTGTGACACCTTCAGCTCATGATTGTCTTTGACCTGTCACTTTTCGCATGCTACCACACAGTGTCATATTAGCTTAGTTTGTAAACTCAGTAAATGTAGAGTCTAACATAAATCTTGAGGTCGGTCTGCTGGAGAAAAGCACCATGCAAAGTGAAAGTGCCAAAGGCAAAGCCTGCTCTACCATTAAAATGCAAACCCCGAGTGACCTAAGTATCATCATCCTCACCTGCCCACTAAGATCTGTCAGGACTCTTGGCTGCCACACCCATGCAGCACACATTTCTGTGACGACAGTGACTGTGTGGGCCAACATTAACAATAATACTCCCAGTCAAACGGTGGTGCCAACCATACAACAGAAAAGAAAGTCAGATGCCAAACTAAAGTTTTTAGGAATACCAGTGTGCTGAGATCTACTGTTTTCCCCATTAGGATAATTTTTGTCTTTGGGACGAGCACTCAATAACTGCATTGATATCCAGGAAAGAAATAAGTTTTTCTTTCTTTTGAGTTGTTTTCTTCTTCTGCTGTTGTGAGTAGACATTCAACAAGTCAGCATGTGCATTAGCTCCAGACATGAGATCCCCTGTTTTTAAAGTGCAACAATATTTCTGGTCAAAGTGAAATATGTATCACAAAGCACTATCTAGCTGCTGTCAGCATGTGACTTCATCTAGTGAAGTAAGTTATTGTTACAAGCTCCGGATGTGAAGGTGAGTGTTTTAAGACTAACACTCTGTTTTGTCTATGTTTGAAAATATAACCCCAATTCCAATGAAGTTGGGATGTTGTGCAAAATGTAAATGAAAACAAAGTACAATGATTTGTAAATCCTGTTCAACCTGTATCCACTTGAATACACTACAAAGACAAGACATTTGATGTTCAAAAATATAAACTTTTTTTTTTTTTAGTATTCACTAAATATTCGCTCATTTTGAATTTGATATGTGCAACACATTCCAAAAATGTTGGGAAACTCAAGACTCAAAAAGCATTTGGGAACTGAGAACACAATTTTTTTAAGCTTTGTAAGTGTAATTCTTTCCAATTCTTGCATAAAGTACAATTTTAGTTGCTAAACAGTCCGGGATATTGTTGTATTTTGCGCTTCATAATGCGCCATACATCTTCAGTGAGAGACATTCTGGACTGCAGGCAGGCTAGTCTAGTACTCACTCATTTACTATGAAGCCACGCTGTTGTAACACATGTAGAATGTGGCTTGGCATTTTCTTGCTGAAATTGCTGCTATAAGTGCTCTAATTCTCTTTCTGACATGCCTTATCATTTTTGTGTGTTTCTTTTATCTATGTGCATTCTGAGCCGAGTGTCTCGACAAGACATTTCATTATAGGTCTATTATGACAAAAAATATTTTTCATAAGCAGGGACGTCCCTTAAATAGTTGTTGCTTGGATAGCAACATATGTTGCTCCAATACTTTAATGTGCCTTTCAGCATTAATGATGCCTTCACAGATGTGGAAGTTACCCATGCCATGGGCACTAACCCACCCCCATACCATCACAGATGCGGGCTTTTGAACTTTGCGCTGATGAGAATTTGGATAGTCCTTTTCCACACACAACGTCCATGATTTCTATAAACAATTTGAAATGTGAACTCAACCGACCACAGCATACATTTCCACTTTGCATCAGTCCATCTTAGTTGAGCTCCGGCCCAAAGACGTTGTTGGCTCTTTAGAGTGCTGTTGAAATATGGCGGTTGTTTGGCATGGTAGAGTTTTAACTTGCACTTGTAGATAATGGCAAACTGTGTTAACTGACAATGATTTTCTGAAGCGTTTCTGAGCCCACGTGATGATATCCGCTACAGAATGATGTGGGTTTTAAATGCAGTGCTTCCTGAGGGATTGAAGTTCACGGGTATTTAATGTTTGTTTTCAGCCTTGTCGCTTATGTTTTTATCTTATCTTTTTTCTTGCTCTGCTATCGGTGGAGGACGCACGCGTCTCAACCCCCCCCCCCCCCCCTGCCTGCATCTGATTTTGTCTTTGTTTTTCTCAGAGCCTCACTTTACATATCTTCCAAACTTGCAAATTATGGATTTGGTCAGCAGGTCTCTCAACGCAACTGATCAAATTGTTTCCATGAGAAGACAGGGTAAAGGAAAACCCTCTCGCCCAGCCAGTACATTCTTCTCTGGATACTCAATGGATACCTGGCAACAGTGGAAGATTGTGTGCTTGACTACAATGTTGGTTGAGGACCCAGAAGACGTTTATATATTTGGATTTTTGATAACAGGATTTCTGCTTTTTGGAGCCAGTGGTTACCTGACTTATCGAGTGAGTAGCAAAACGTGGGCAGCTGTTCAAAGCATCCCAAAGCTGCCTGCGATGCTGGATGGAATCTGCAGGGCGATCAATGCTCAGACTGAATTGTTAAGAGAGCTAAGCTGCAAGCTGGATACGGTTCTTGAACAGAATCCTAGCCTGGAAGCAGCTTTTGGACTCAGAAGTGAAAGGATTTAATCATGGAGAAGGTTGTTCGCTCCAGAACTGCAGGAAAGTCCCAGAAATTTGGATATTTGGATTCGCAATTGAGATATAACAGTAAAAACTCTTAAAGTGGTTGGAAATCCACACAACTGCTTGAACCTGAACACTTATTCTTTTTCTAAATCTGGTGCCCTAACGTGGCCTTGGCAACCTCTGCTAAGTGGCTATTGACAAAATATCTCCGGATGTTATGTAAACATGGCGCTCTTTCCCAGCACCCCCGAAAAGCTGTGACCCAGATAAGACTTTGCAGCCGATTGAGAAAACTTCCATCTCTCTCCTCAAGGACAATGGCGGTCTTTCTGTGTTGACAGTCTAATTCTTGCACACACACTCACAGTTATATATTCGCACCCCCAGGATTCCACCGCACTCTTGCAAAATCTTTTCTTCTTGTGTGTTGCTTCGCCCTGCACCTAATTGCGTGATTTCATAACTTTTTCATAGATTTTTTGTTTTATCAGAAGGATTACCAGCGAAAACCAAACATTATTAGTAATAGCAAATTTGGAATATAGCTGCTCTTACACCAATGACCCAGCTTTCTTAGTTAGACTACAATGGACTGTTATTACTTAGTTCAACTTCAGTACCAGTAAAAGCAATATATTATTAGCACCTGAAAATGTGGATTAAAGCTGTTTTGTGCCAGTGACTCAGCTTCCCTAGTTAGAATTCAGTGGAATGATGAGACTATCAATATTATCTTATTTTAGCATACGATGCTTTATTATTAAGAGTGGCTTGGAACCAATTTCTACCAGTAAACCCGGAAGGATTATTAATTATTATTACTCCCAAGGATTATTAGTGTCATTTGATCTGTTTTTTTGTGTCTGTATCATTGTAATGTTTTTCCTCATGTACAGCACTTTGGTTGCCTTGTTGCTGAAAAGCGCTATATAAATAAACTTGACTTGACTTATGTGCAGAGATTTCTCCAGATTCTCTGAATGTGTTGATGATATTATGGACTGTGGATGATGAAATCACTATATTTCTTGCAATTGTATTCACAAACGTTGTTCCTGAACTGTTGGGCTATTTGTAATTTGTGAAACCTTTGCTTTGCTTGTGAAAGACAAAAAAGGGAATTTATAATTATTTTCATTCAACCAAAAGTTTGTTTCTCATAAGCAAATACACAGGCATCTCACAAAAGAAACGATAATACTTAAAAAATTATCAGTTTTTTTTTTGTTGTTTTTTTGTTATTTTATTTTATCAAAAAAAGCCATGGAAAATATTTCTCAGTAATTAGTTGAAAAGCCTTTATTGGTATTACAGCAATAAAACAATTTTAATAATTGTTTACAAGCTTTTTTACATTTCTTCAGTGGTATTTTGACCATTTATGTCAGTTTCAGGTCTTTAAGGTTGGAAGGCCTCTTGGCCCATTCTTTTTTTTTTTACTCAGTCCACAGATAATCTAATCTGCCTGGACCACACCCAAATATTAATATTACTTCCAGTTAGTTGAAACATGTTGGTCACCTTTTAACTCTAAATTTGTCATGGTGTTAGATATGTTTGGGCCTAACTGTATGTTTAGTTACATTTTTAATCAGAGTTAATCAGAATTACAGTTACCTTTATTTTAACTGATGGAAAAAGTTTATCTTCTTACAAGTGCTGCAACTGCCAGGCACCAACAACAACAAAGAAAATCAACAGCATTTTTCCTAAATTTGGGCCCGAATGCACAAATTGTCTATGTTTCTTTTTAGCTTCTCATGGCAAGGGTTATCTGCAACACATATTTGTTTTGTTAGTCTTTACAGGAAACCCGCTTTTGCAAACACTGGTATCCCCAGCTGCATGGCTGTGATAGCTTTAGTAAGTGAAAATAGCTTGCAGTTTTTGTGACACTGATGTTGGTGCCAGTAATGAATGGTGTGCACAATGCCTGTCAGAAATGTGCAGAAGAACAACACTGGCAGAGACAGAAAGGCACCTTATTTAGCTGTAGATTTATTAACTAAACCTTACTCTTATTAGCATGTACATCAACAAAGATGGTTAGATAAACTGCTACTTATACATAAATACTTTTTTAAGATGTTCAGAAACTCACACAAACACAGGTCTACCTACTGTTTAAAAGTTCACTGTCAAACTCTTGCACACCATGTTAAACTCAAATGGTCATAATCTGGGACACAGTTTTTGATGCATTTCGATTGCTGTGTTGATTACACAGAGGAAGTCAGAGAAGAGGAAAATGATGGGAGTCAACAACGCGTGGAACATCGATGTGTCCAACCACCACTGTCTAAGTGGAATCGACTTCTGCTCATTTCCCAAATTACGCATATCTGACAGGCCCAACGCTACAGGGGCTACAGGAAGCACAGGGACACAGAGAGAGGTTCTCTCTCACACATATGCTCTCTCCGTTTCTCCATTTCTCCGCAGGGAATCAATGATGTCGGCTTAATTATTGGGTGAATTTAATCAGCAGCACAGCAGTACATACTGGCTTGTGACCCTGTAGCTGTCAGGAAGTCATCTGGTTTCAAGCACTTAGTGGCTGAATACCACCACAGTAATTAAAGGTACAACAATTTAATTGCTACAAAGGTGTAGAAGTAGCCAAAAATTGCCTCTGCTTTGTTGAAGCTCTGTTCTAAGGTATTCATGTACAGGTTTTAGAGAACCACTGCTCACATGAATTGTTTCTGTAATAAATAGCTCACAAAAGTACAGAATCCCTTTGACCTAGTTAGAAGTAAATATGAATGCATACTGTCAGAATTGTTCACCTAAAATTAGTTCATTACAAGACCTAGCATACTGGTATACATTGTGTACTAGTAAAGTTGTTAATATAAGAAATAGATTACTGTGTAGTATGGTACCATGCTTCTAAGGTCTAAGCTCCATTCACTCCTTTACAATTTATATAACCTTACTGCTATGCAATCTAAGAACCAATACATTTATTTTATTTGCTTCAAATTATGTTTTTATTACATTACTGGAAGAACTTTGTGTCACTTTGTGTTTGTAAATTTAAAGTTAGCTTCTTTCACATCCAAAAGAAAACGTACAAGTTGTGGTTTAAACGCATCTACGCATCTCTGGTTTAAGAACCAGAAAAAAAACATGACTTCTTTTTAAAAATGCTTGCCTTATGATTTTTTTAGAATATTTTTGATTTTAGGATTAAGAAGACCTTCAACCAAATGATCACAGAAGGGAGCAAAACACCGGGAAATAAAGTAGCTGTGTTTTAGAAAGGATAAGAAGTTCTCGCAGTATGTTTACATAATTTTATTACAAAAATAATGAATGGTGCCTCCTATACCACAAGTAATATTCTGTTTAGATAGTTATAAGTTATACCATGTGCATATCAACCTATAACTACTCTGTTCTGCATATTAAGTGGAAAATCCAATCTTTTAGAAAACATATTCTCTGAAACTATGCAAATGAAATAACTGAAGCAGTTATAATGGCTTAGGGAGCAATAAGAATGAGAATAGCTATTTGTATGAGCTATGGACAATATTACGTTAATGACACCATTCTGCTAAATGCCAGACAGATGGATACTGAATTCAAAGAGACAAATAGGTGTTTAGGGTTTTATTCCCTCATGCAATGTAATGAGGTCTGACAGTCAGTAAAATGGTGAGGGGCAAACATGTTTCTTTAAACAAGTAATTTTATGTAAAAAAAAAAAGAAAATGTTGAAATAAATAAATAAAATAAAAAAACTTCAAAATGGTTTTATTATTAAGTTACAAGGTATTGTAGTGGCCATTTACAGTATTTTAAAGAAAAACACAACATATGTTCATACCAAGGCTTAAAATGTACAACATAATAATTCCTACACATAAAATATTGGTATCTATCAAATTTCTGTATCGTTATTTTGATTTATAAAACCTGACCAAAAAAGGACAAAAAAAACCTCTAAATTTATAAGTAGTATTCAAGTGCTAACAGCACAAAATTTTGCCAGTCTGCTCTATAGAGTAACACTGGGAATCCAAAGTCTCATACTTATTTTTGGATTCACAATTTAATGAGCACTACATGTATAAAGGATTGGGATTATGAAAAGTCACATTTGAGCCTTCAAACAATGAAGTTTTGATAATATTACTGGGCCAATATATTTGATGCATGGTATTAATTAATCAATGCATAACTTGCAAAGATCAGATGGATCTCTGCGAAAGACAGAGCAAAATGTTTATAATTATTTGTTTATCACACAGGTTGTTTAAATTACCCCTGAATAATTTCCATGAAATCAAATGAGCTTTTAAACTTTACCATGCTGGCCTTCCATTTAGTGAATGGCACATGCCACAGACGCAGAAAGCTATTAAAACACAGAAGTGCACAACCAGCTGAAACTTCCAAACTTGACCCCCCCAACACCAACAAGGTCTGCAGTGTCATTTCTGTCCCTGGATGTCGTTCCTGAGAACATAAGTGCAGACATAAACTGTGTGAAACAGGAAGATAACAGCTGGTTAATTATTGGTTTGGGTAGAGCCTGCAGTCAGTAGATTAACAGACATGCCGTGCATGGCTTGCCAGGTACACTTTTAAAACAGTGATGCCTTGATAAGAGTGAGTGCTCCTTTAAGGTTCAAACCATGATTGCCTGTGTTTTTGAAGAATGGAAATACTTCCAATCAGCCAAATTTGTTTTTCTTGAAATAGTGGGATTAGAAGCCTTAGTTCACACAGCTGACTGGCAGTGTGCAGCAACAGTTGGGAAAGGGGCAGGGATGTGTTACTTCATCAGCTGAAGAACACTCTAGCACCAGTGAGTATCATGGAAAAATCTAGAGGTTTTGAAACCTTAGCTTTTAAAAACCTTGGTATCTCTTAATACTGGTAACCAGCCCATGAATAGCCATTACTATTTTTTATTTTGCCATTAGTCAATAGGAGATGCCAATGTTTTGAAGGAGAACTTGACAACAGAAAATCATCAGTTGGTGGAATATGTGAACTGGTCATTTTAGTTGGATCTCAAGTGAAAAAATTATTTTCTCTGACAGCCCTGTATGTAAAATACAGAAACATCTGGGTGATGTGTAGTTTGCTTGAACAGACTTTGAACAAAATTTGGACTTCTAGACCAAGTTTGGACTTTCCTCAAAAGATTTCAAAAACATCTTTGGCTGCGAATCCACACTGTGCATGCTCTTCTCTTCTCTTCTCTTCTCTTCTCTTCTCTTCTCTTTTCTTTTCTTTTCTTTTCTTTTCTTTTCTTTTCTTCTCTCCTCTTCTCTTTTCTTCTCTTTTCTTTTCTTCTCGTCTCTTCTCTTCTCTTCTCTTCTCTTCTCTTCTCTTTTCTTTTCTTTTCTTCTCTTTTCTTCTCGTCTCTTCTCTTCTCTTTTCTTTTCTTTTCTTTTCTTTTCTTCTCTCCTCTTCTCTTTTCTTCTCGTCTCTTCTCTTCTCGTGCCACACTGACACACTGGATGATGTACTTAAACATCAAAAAGACATCTTTTACTCACTCCAGCCAGACTTTGTGTCTTCCTCTCTCTCTGAGAATAAAAGCAGCCAGGTTTTCTGCCACGATAACTTGAGGAAGATATTTTTATTCCGACTTGACAGTTTTGTTTTCAGGCTGCCAGTTTGACATGGTAATTAGGGGCGGAGAGGAGACATGTCATGTACACCTTCTCGGTGAAAACATTGCAAGTATCGAATATTTTAGGGTAAAATCTGTTTGTAGTCCATACAACAAGTATTTGAACTGATTGTGGCCTTTTATCCCTGTGTCCAAATCCCTTTCTAGCTACAGTATTCAGATATAGTTGAGGTAATATATTCTGCAAAACGTTATGTTTTAAACTGTATTTTCTTTTGTACAAGAAGATTATGCAATTGGAAAAATCTCTTTAAATGCAAATTCAAATCATTCACAGAACACAATGAACCTGTATTGAGGAATAATTAATGTATTCAGGCCAGATTTTGGGGGACTATTTCCCTTCTGTGAAATGGTCCCCCAAAGGGGAAGCCATTTAAATATGTTTTAATGATGATTCATTCTTCTAGTCTGGATTGTACTCACATAAACACCTGTATGAGATCAGTTAGTATAACCAAAATGATGTTTTTTACCAAATGCCATAATAATGAGCTTGAGAAATATTTTTACTATGCTTTTACTCTTTTTAGTAAGATAATGATTTTTTTTTTTTTTGCTTTTTAAGTTTATGATGTATTAATTGACAACATATTCAGTTAATTGGGGCCACGCCTGCTGGTGTACTTAAGCAAGCATCCCAAAGGCACTAGTTCCTTTTGTGACATCCAGTGAAAATGAAAATAAATCAGTTAAAATACCAGGAAGATAATTGTGGAATTTCCAAATGCCTGAAGGTGCCACATTCAGTATGTGGAAGTTTTAAAAAAAGAGAAAGTCCAGTCATTTTTCAGTTTAGGAGAGACAGACTCTGTCCCAGAGCATTTTCATGTAAAAATGTGTAAATCAACCTCAGAACAAAAGAATAAGACCTTGTGAATATGCTGACTGAAGCCTGTTAGAGAAGCACAGAGGAAGCCATTGCACCACAAGCACAATAAACAGCCAGATTACAGTAGGCAAATGCCCTCAGGGACCAAGAGCTTCAATTTTATAGACATGTTCTGTGGTCAGACTAAACTAAAACTGAAGTCTTTGGCCATAATTATCATTGTTACATTTGTATAAAAAAGCAGAGCTTCCCAGCCTCAGAACACCAACCTAACTGTGAAGAACAGAGGTGGCACAATTATGTTGTGGGAATGTTTTGCTCCAAGAGCCACCGAAGCACTTCACAAAATAAATGGTATCTTAAAATACCGAAAATACTGACATCAGCCTGTAGCTTAAAGCTTGAGCAAAATTGGCCCTACCAAATTGACAGTTACCCAAAGCATACAACCAATGTTTTTAAAAATGGCTCAAAGACGATAAAGTCAATGTTTTGACGTAACCATCAAAAAGCCACATAGAAAATTTGTGTACAGAGCTGAAAAGTTGTGTCCAAACAAAGTGGTCTCACTACACCAGTGATCTCAGGAGTGGGACAAAGTCCAGCAAACTATTGTGAAATGCTTGCTCTTTGAAAATTACTAAAACTTTTTAAAACATTTTCTATAATTTTTCTGGCATTGAGCAAATATAATAACTTAAGTAATCCTAACTGATCTAACACACATATGCCTTTTGCTTTTATGTCAGACAGTGAGGAAAAAAAAGTCTTCTTTAAAGTGTATATACAGTACAGTTTTAACTGTATCAAGCCACAATATCAAAAGTCTGCTTTTGCTTCTGTGCTTCAGCAGCACAGCTGTAACATGGGCAAGCCATAGCTGTTTTACCCTTCAGCCAAAGGTGTCTCTCGAGTCATTGTGTTTGTATATCTGAACATCCTTCACAGGCTGCCTGGAGGGGGCTCTTGCCGGAACTTGAGGCTTTTTATTTCACAGTATGGGACTAAAGGGAAGCAGCACAGAGGTCATCTGAAACACTCCCCTCTCCCTAAGGATATCCGTGCAGCAATGTGCTTATAGATATCACAAGACACATGCACTGTCACTGACACAAAGTCTATGCACAAACACCGCCACTTGACGACAGCACGGAGCGGTAAATATCGTTCGCAGAAAAGGCTGAAAGAGACGGAAGACCTTTAAGGATTATTTCTGGGACTGAAAATGAGACAGGAGGAGAACGGGAACAGACAAAAAACTTATGGCAGGAGGGGGATGTGAGGAAGGAAAGTGACAGGCAAATGAGAAAGTGAGAAAGGTGGACAAGGGAGATAAAATATCACCAAACGCTAAGTAGCTGCTGAAGTGGAAGAATTCCAGTATAGATTCAAGCAGTTTAGCTAATGAGGATCATTAACAGGGCCTCCCCCAGTTACTCTAAATGCTACAGAGGATAGGAAGATGCAGGAATGAAAATAAAACCTTACTAGTATATCCCAACAGGATTTATAAGGATGGCATTTGTAGAGAAAAAAAAATCTGGCAAATTCTAACTGGAGAAAGAACTTCAGATTACAACACCACAAGCCAAGCACAACACTTCACATGTAGACTCGTCTGAACTCTGAACTCTCTCAATTCTGTTTGAAGCACTCTGGCAAAGGAAGAAATTTATATGTCTATTTAACAGATTGAAAGTAAAGATCAAGGTGAACACGTCTCTAAGGCACTGTGTAATATAAATCAGAGGCTTATCAGTTCCACTGTGTTGTCCCATGTGAGAAATTCGCCTTTCAGGTACAGGATGGAAAGAACAGAAGAAAGATCTCCACTCCACTCAACTGTAAAGCTCTCCATCTTGCCCACATTATTTCAAGTGGGCAGTTCACAGTTCTCCCCGCGTTTTATGATCCTATCAGCTTTTCCATTTTTGCTATCTTCGCTTACTGTTTAACACACTGTAAAACAAAAACTACCACAAGGCCTGAAAAACCCAATACTCGCTTCATGTCCCACCTCTATAAATCCACTGTGCTAGGACTGCAATTATTTTAATACACTTCCGACAGCTCAGTCGATAGAGTGGTCAAAGCAGATGGCATCAACATTTTGAAAATATAAACGTCTTTTACTGATGTTCCTGCATATAGCAGGGAGCTACTGTCTTGGACATCCTCATATTGATTCTTGTTTTACCCACACAGCACTGTCACTCTACACCATTCACCAGCTGCATATGGGAAATTTACAACACACCAGTCAATCAGACATCCCATTCTCAGCGAATCCTGCAAAGTTGCTGTTCTATTAACACTTTTGTCTGTTTTTTTTCCAAATTTGAAGAAACGCCTGCACACACTGGCCTCTTTCTAAAGCAGCACAGTCAGATGAGTGTCTTGATAAGATGAACATAATTTGTACAATCATCCCGTCTCCTGCTGGTGAATTGGACCCCTGTAAAGTGCTGTGTGGCTGAACGATTAACACAGGAAGAGAGATGTGAAGCTGAATGTTTTATTGTCTCAAGGATTTATTTGAGCAATCTAAATTAGTCATTAATTAGAACACACTACGAGCATGATTTTTAGGATCAGGACCTTCATTTATGTCAATGGTTTCCAATACCAAATCCTGTCAATTTGAATTCGCAGTGAACAAAATTATCTGCAAAGGTTTTCTGAGTTATGGTGTGTGTGGTATCCATGAATAAACTCTATATCTAGATATATTAGGCATTTTTTATTAGGTAACATGGGTAAAATAAAGAGCTTTGGGCTGATTCTCAATTTCTCTTTTTACACTGATGCCTCCCATTCTCAATTTGAAATTACAAATTTCCACTATGAAATGAGAAACTTATTT
The DNA here is from genome assembly GCF_021462225.1 of Girardinichthys multiradiatus. Classification (NCBI taxonomy): domain Eukaryota; kingdom Metazoa; phylum Chordata; class Actinopteri; order Cyprinodontiformes; family Goodeidae; genus Girardinichthys; species Girardinichthys multiradiatus. The sequence continues at coordinate 23,252,493 of NC_061799.1, forward strand.
AAGAACCATCATCAGATGATCACTTTAACATAAGCAGACCTAACATCAAAATATCAATTTGGAGTGTCAGGCAAACTTATTCGTAACACTTTTTACATTTTGTTACATTATTTACAACCAGTTGGTGAATTTATATGATGGAGTAATACAAATTAGCACATAATAGTGAATTGGAAGGAAAATGATACATGGTTTTGAACATTTTTAAAAAATCAAAACTCTGAAAACTGTGGTATATTTCTATTCATCCCTCCTTGAGTGTTGTACTAGCCCTACATAACTAGAAACGTGAAGTATTTCACAGTCACATTGGACAGAGAGTACCTATGAACAACAGTTTTCTAGCTTTACCACAGGTTTTCAATTGTATTTAGGTCTGGACCTTGATTGGATCATTCTGGCACATGGTTTGATTTAAACCATTGCATTGTACCTTTGGTTGTATGTTTGGTGCTGTTGCCCTGGAGGAAGGTGAAGGCTCCCAGTGATGCTATCTATTCAGATTAAAAGTACCTTTTGAAAATAATAACCTTTAAGCAGGTATTAGACAGGGCTGCACGGTGGTGCAGTTGGTAGCACTGTTGCATTGCAGCAAGAAGGTCCTGGGTTCAATTCCTGTCTGGGGGTCTTTCTGCATGGAGTTTGCATGTTCTCCCCGTGCATGTGTGGGTTCTCACCGTGTACTCCGGCTTCCTCCCACAGTCCAAAGACATGCCTGTTAGGTTGATTGGTCTCTCTAAATTGCCCTTAGGTGTATGAATGAGTGTGTGCATGGTTTTTTGTGTGTTGCCCTGTGATGGACTGGCGACCTGTCCAGGGTGTGCCCCACCTCTCACCCATAGGCTGCTAGAGATGGGCACCGGCTTCCCCGCAACCCTCTATGGAATAAGCAGTAGAAAATGACTGACAGGTATTAGACATACTTTTCATTATGACCACATCTCTGTATTAAAATGTTTTTTATTGTCTGATGTAATATTAAAATCCTAAATGTTGCCTGCTGTAAGCAGAAAATCATCATAATTACCAGAAATAAAGGCATGAAAACCTGAGTCTGTGTGTAAATAATTTATACAGTACAGACCAAACGTTTGGACACACCTTCTCGTTCAAAGACTTGTCTTTATTTTCATGAATATGAATATTGTAGCTTCACACTGAAAGCATCAAAACTATGTATTAACACGTGGAGTTATATACTGAACAAAAAAGTGTGAAACAACTGAAAATATGTCTTATATTCTAGGTTCTTCAAAGTAGCCACCTTTTGCTTTGATTACTGCTCCGCACACTCTTGACATTCTGTTGATAAGCTTCAAGAGGTAGTCACCTGAAATGGTTTTCACTTCACAGGTGTGCCGGTGCAAAGAGAATTGGGTGGTGGACGAAGGTGGCGGACGAAGGTGGAGACCTCAGCGGCCCGATCCCCGGATGCTTAGGCTGGCTCTAGTGACGTGGAATGTCACCTCACTGGGGGGGAAGGAGCCTGAGCTTGTGCGGGAGGTCGAGAGATATTGACTAGAAATAGGCACCAGGACACCCTAGGCAGGAGGTCGATGATCGACTTTGTTGTCATATCATCAGACCTTCGGCCGCTCCGACACTCGGGTGAAGAGAGGGGCTGAGCTGTCCACTGATCACTACCTGGTGGTGAGTTGGATCCGCTGGAGGAAGCAAAGGCGGACAGACTTGGCAGGCCCAAGCGCATAGTGAGGGTCTGCTGGGAACACCTGGCGGAGCCCTCAGCCAGGGATGTATTCAACTCCCACCTCCGGGAGAGCTTTGACCAGGTTCCGAGGGATGTTGGAGACATAGAGTCCGAGTGGCCCATGTTCTCCGCATTTATTGTCGATGCTGCTGCCCGTAGCTGCGGCCGTAAGGTCTGCGGTGCCTGTTGCTGCGGCAATCCCAGAACCCGGTGGTGGACACTGGCAGTAAGGGATGCTGTCAAGCTGAAGAAGGAGTCCTATCGGCTGTGGTTGGCTTGTGGCACTCCTGAGGCGGCTGACGGGTACCGTGAGGCCAAGCGTGCTGCAGCCCGGGTTGTGGCAGAGGCAGAAACTCGGGCCTGGAAGGAGTTTGGTGAGGCCATGGAGAAGGACTACCGGTTGGCCTCGAAGCGATTCGGGCAAACCGTCCAGCGCCTCAGGAGGGGGAAGCAGTGCTTCGCCAACACTGTTTATAGTGGGGGTGGGAGGCTGCTGACCTCGACTGAGGACATTATCGGGCGGTGGAAGGAGTACTTCGAGGATCTCCTCAATCCTGCCATCACGCATTCCGTAGTGGAAACAGAGGCTGGGGACTCGGGGTTGGACTCTTTCACCAAGGCTGAAGTCACCGAGGTGGTTAAAAAGCTCCGCGGTGACAAGGCTTCGGGGGTGGATGAGATCCGCTCTGAGTACCTCAAGTCTCTGGATGTTGTTGGGCTATCATGGTTGACACGCCTCTTCAACATTGCGTGGCGGTCGGGGACAGTGCCTCTGGACTGGTAGACTGGGGTGGTGGTCCCCCTTCATAAGAAGGAACCGGAGGGTGTGTTCCAACTACAGGGGGATCACACTCCTCAGCCTCCCTGGTAAGGCCTACGCCAGGGTATTGGAGAGGAGAGTCCGGCCGATAGTCGAACCTCGGCTTCAGGAGGAGCAGTGTGGTTTTCGTCCCGGCCGTGGAACACTTGACCAGCTCTATACCCTCTACAGGGTGCTCGAGGGTTCATGGGAGTTTGCCCAACCGGTTCACATGTGTTTTGTGGACCTGGAGAAGGCATTCGACTGTGTCCCTTGTGATGCCTTCTCCAGGTCCAGGAGTATTGGAATCGGGGGCCCTTTATTAGGGGCCATCCAGTCCCTGTACGAGCGGAGCAGGAGTTTGGTCCGCATTGCCGGCACTAAGTCGGACCTGTTCCCAGTGCATGTTGGACTCCGGCAGGGCTGCCCTTTGTCACCGGTCCTGTTCATAACTTTTATGGACAGGATTTCTAGATGCAGCCAAGGGCCGGAGGGGGTCTGGTTTGGGGGGACCAGTGGATTTCGTCTCTTCTTTTTGCAGATGACGTGGTCCTGCTGGCCCCCTCTAGCCAAGACCTACAGCATGCACTGTGGCGGTTTGCAGCCGAGTGTGAAGCGGCTGGGATGAAGATCAGCTCCTCCAAGTCCAAGGCCATGATACTCAACCGGAAAAGGGTAGCCTGTCCTTTTCAGGTTGGAGGGGTGTTCCTGCCTCAAGTGGAGCAGTTTAAGTATCTAGGGGTCTTGTTCATGAGTGGGGGAAAAATGGAGCGGGAGATCGACAGACGGATCGGTGCGGCTGCCGCAGTAATGGGGGCACTGTGCCAGTCCATTGTGGTGAAGAGAGAGCTGAGCCGAAAAGCAAAGCTCTCAATTTACCGGTCGGTCTACATTCCTACCCTCACCTATGGCCATGAACTTTGGGTCATGACCGAAAGAACAAGATCCTGGATACAAGCGGCTGAAATGAGCTTCCTCCGTAGGGTGGCCGGGCACTCCCTTAGAGATAGGTGAGGAGCTCGGCCATCCGGGAGGGGCTCGGGCATCTATACCGGATGCCTCCTGGACGCCTTCCTCGTGGATGCTATTTCATCCGGTTTGTGTTTAGTTGGACCATCATTTATTTTTCAACAGGACAATGACCCTAAACACACCTCCAGGTTGTGTAAGGGCTATTTGACCAAGAAGGAGAGTGATGGGGTGCTGCGCCAGATGACCTGGCCTCCACAGTCACCGGACCTAAATCCAATCGAGATGGTTTGGGGTGAGCTGGACCGCAGAGTGAAGGCAAAAGGGCCAACAAGTGCTAAGCATCTCTGGGAACTCCTTCAAGGCTGTTGGAAAACCATTTCAGGTGACTACCTCTTGAAGTTCATCAACAGAATGCCAAGAGTGTGCGGAGCAGTAATCAAAGCGCAAAAGGTGGCTACTTTGAAGAACCTAGAATATAAGACATATTTTCAGTTGTTTCACACTTTTTTGTTCAGTATATAATTCCACGTGTTAATTCATAGTTTTGATGCTTTCAGTGTGAAAACTACAATATTCATAGTCATGAAAATAAAGAAAACTCTTTGAATGAGAAGGTGTGTCCAAACCTTTGGTCTGTACTGTATATCATTTCACTTAGTGAACTGAATTACTGAAATAAATGACATACAGTCATTAAATATGACTGTATGTCAATATGCATCTAAAGACTGTAATGTTGCAGTAGTTTTAAAAAATATATTATCTGTTGATCGTACAATACAAATATAACAGTACCATTTTACCATGTTTTTGTTTTATTTTAATTTAACTTCAGCTGTTGGTGAAACGGTTTAACACAGAGAAACGTTAGTAAATGTTTTGAGAAAGACAGAAAAAACACATTTTGACAACACCCTTCAGAATTGCCTTCCTTTGTATTTTAGCATGTTGATAATGTCAACATTATTGGTGCTCACTGTCCTGGGCAGTGTAGTCATAATACTAAATACACAATGTAAAATTAAATCTCAAATCAGAAAGGCTTTAACATATAAAGTTGTGCAACTATCATTAAGTTATGTTAAGAAATGAAAGTGCTGTACTAAAGGTATTACAGTAAATTATCTGTCATGATGAAAAACGATGATCTTTGATAAATTGGCTAAAATAAAGCTGTGTAAATTGACAGTTTTGGCAAAAATATAGACAGCTAGGCTCAAATTCCATTCAAAAATAGTTTATTAATCCCAAAGGGAAATTAAATGTTGTAGGCAATATACAGGTTTCTTCAAAGAGCCGCTGTAGATGCTGATGGCTGTGGAAAGGAAGGATCGCCTGTAGCAGTCTGTCTCAAAGCAGATCTGAAGAAGCTTCTGGCTGAAGACACTGTTGTTGTACAAAATCCCAGGAAGAGGATGCTCAGGGTTCTCCATAATGTTTCTCATTTTATGAAGAATCCTTCTTTGCACAATGATCTCCAGAGGTTCCAGGGGAGGCCTCAGAATAGAGCTAGCCTTCTTTATTAGCTTGTTGACCTTTTTTAAGTCCCTGGCTCTGATGCTGCTACCCCAACACATGATTTCAGAAGAGATCACACTCTCCACAACAGATTTATGGAAGATAAGCAGCATCTTGCTGCAAACACCGAAGGTCCTAAGCTTCCTCAAGAATTACAGTCTGGTCTGTCCCTTCTTGTAGACAGCTTTACAGTTGCATCTCCACTCTAGTCTGTTGTCCAGGTGAACACCAAGGTATTTACTCCTACACCCCCTACACTTCTTCTCCCTTGATGGAAATAGTGTTTGACCTAGTCCTGTTTCTCTTAAAATCTACAATCATCTCGTTTGTTGTATTTAAATTCAACATGAGATTATTGTTTCCACACCATGCCACAAAGCGGTCCACCAGCTCCCTGTACTCAGCTTCTTGCCCATCTCTGATCCACCCCACAACTGCAGAATCATCTGAGTATTTCTGCAGATGACACGAGTCTGTCTTGTACTGGAAGTCTGAGGTGTACAGAGTAAAAAGGAATGGGGAGAGTACAGTCCCCTGTGGTGCTCCTGTGCTGCTGACTACCTGGTTAGACACACAACCCTTCAGTCTCAGAAACTGTGGTCTGTTTGTTAGGTAGTCTTTGATCCAGGAGATTGTGGAAGCCTACACCTGAGCCTTCTTCAGTTTCTGACAAAGCAAATAAGATGCACATATTTTTTTTTCCTGTCTGTCAAAGTTAGGAGACATCTTTTCAGAATCCCCTATGGTGAGGCAAAAGGTATATCTGTTTTGTAGTACAAATAAGGATGTAGCGATACATCCAGCTCACAAGATAAAACAATATATGTTTTCAGGAAACATGTAGTTTGGGGGTTGGCTGTGTTTAGAAGAGTAGTTTTCTGGCAATGATCCCGTTGTGACTTCACTTTTATCTTTCTTTAATACTTGCCGATATTCCCTTTCAGCCGGTCCCTTAACTCTAAGTAGCTTACTGATCTACATCGGTGTATGAGTGTGTTTGCATTTGTGAGTCTGACTGGGTGAATGAGACTGATGGTGTAAAGGCCAGAGCTGCTTGGTTCCTGAATCATCTGGGTTAAACATTTGAAACCTCGAACTGTTTCAGGAATCATGATTCTGAGGTCTCTACTGACAAATATCCTTTGAATGCTACTACATAAGTCAAAATAGCGTGCTAGCATGAAACACTAGCGGACTCACCAGAATCATTAAAAACTAAGCTGATTTGGTTGATTCAGTTACTTAAGTTAGAACTAAGCAGATTTTGTTTTTATTCAGTTGCCTACAAAGGGTGTCACTAAACACAGCAGATAACAGAAAATCCCAGATAAAGTGGAAGATGACGAGCGAGCCATTTTTATGGATTTGAGATAGCAACAACTGTTACAGTGCACAAAACAAACCATGACACCACAGGATGCAAAAACTTGTTTTGTCAAGAACGCACACAGTGGATCTGAAAAGCGAACACACTGTTGTTAAAATGCCACATAAAACAAACTGGGACTATGATAAAGATATTTACTTTTACCTTAAATTTGACATATACCCTGCAGGCTTGAAAAAAAATATATATATGTTAGAGAGTAAATGTACAATGGTGCAAAACCTGGATGCATTTGCATGCCCTCCGGTAAACTTATACTTTGAAGCAACTTTTGATTCAGTTTCAACGTTCAGTTTTCTTGAGTTCACACCTACCATCAATAACAGAAAATATGACTTGCCTGAAATTAAATTCAGCTGGTCTTTTGGGTTTTGTTCATTTGCATCCTTAAGCTTAGGCCATTTTTGTCAAAAAGGTTGAAATATTTTAAAAGCATCTCACTGTACAACGGTATCAGTCAGGAGAATGGTACAAGAAGATTCATGAAAGGACCATGGCACAGAGAAGACCGAAATCAGGAATGTGTAAATACTTAGCGCAATAGTGGAATAACAAAAACTGTCAGTTTCTCTAAAATGTACTAAATGGAAACAGAAGCCTTTTTTCTTCCAAAGGCCTCGCTAAAATCTCAGACAAACCTTGTTGAAAGTTATTGTCATGATTCCAGCCCTTCAGCTCACCTTGACTGTGCTGATTACTCATTGCCTTCACCTGCACTGGGCTGCTCCTATTTAATCAGCTGCTCGTCACCAGCTCAGTGCGAGATCGTCTGTTGCCTCTGTCACAGCTTTCAAGCCTTGATTCATGTTTCAAGAGAGTTTTTTCTGGTTATCTGATCCTGCCTGTTTTTTGACCACAGATTTCTGCCTTGTCCTTCTGCTGTTCGGAAAAGTCCTGACCTCACGTTGCTGAAACCTGCCTGTCTCTGACTCTGTCTCTGGATTACTGGACTATCCCTGCCTGAAACCCTCCAGTGCTTTACCTTGGATTGTCTCCCGCTTCTGCATCTGGTTGGTGGAAATATTCTCTGTCTCCTGTTTGTTCCTGGAACCCCCAAGACCTCCTGTTGTCCACTTCCCCTTCCTCCCCGGCTGGATTTCTATTCCCTGATAAACCTCCATTCCTGTCCTTCCTGTCTGACCCCTTCAGTGGAACCTCTTCTACCCAATTATTATTTTATTTTTTTATATTAAAACTTTTGGTTAACCATTCTCTTGTCTGGCTGCGTTTTGGGTTCTGGTTGAGTTGCATCATCGTTACAGTACAATCTCGCCAGTATGAACCCACAGCCGAATCCCGATTGGTGTTCTAAAGTAGAGGGGGCTATTACTGGCCTAGAAAGAAATGTCCAGGAGCTTTTACGGGGACTTTCTGCTCTTAAAATCACCCAGGTCCAAGCTAGTTCCTCAGTTGCTCAACCACTCCCCTCTACTGTTACTCCGACGGCTAACGCAAGCAACGAGCCTAAGCTTCCCCCCCCTGAGCGTTTTAATGGGGATCCTGAACAATGCAGACCTTTTTTGACCCAGTGTTCCCTGCTATTTGAACTCCAGCCCACTGCCTTTCCTTCGGAACGGGCCAAGGTGGCCTATACAATCTCTCTACTGTCTGGTAAAGCTAAGCTTTGGGGAACTTCTGAGTGGGAGAATGATGCTGACTGCTGTGACTCATTTATAGAGATGAAGAGGGTTTTTGATCCTATTCGACCTGAGAGAGAGGCTGCCAGGAGACTGTTCTCTCTCAGACAGTGCTCTCGACCTGTTACTGACTACATTATCAATTTCCATGCCTTGAAGTCTAGTTGTTTTTGGAATAATGAAGCCCTGTTTGACGTTTTTTACCAGGGTCTGTCAGATGATATCAAGGATGAAATTGCTACTCGTGACCCTCCCAAGACCCTCGAGGCCTTAGAAAGGCTGGCCACACGGATTGACCAACGCTTTCGTGAACGTAAGAGGGAGAGGTCATCATCTAACTATCAAAGACGAGTCTCAACCGTCCAGGTCAGTTCAAGCACTATGCCCCAAGTCTTCACTCCTCCTCCTGTTAACACTGAGGAGCCCATGCAACTGGGCAGGACCAGACTCTCCACTGAAAAGAGGGATAGGAGATTCAGGAATCAACTATGTTTTTATTGTGGAGAGAGGAATCATCGGGCCTTTGACTGTCCGTTAAAAGGGCAGGCTCAGTAAAGTTCGGGAGGTCTTTGCTGAGCCCTATCCTCAGGTCTCAGAACCCTCCCCATAATCGGTGCACCATCAGATTTCCCGACTCTCCTGAAAATAAGGAGGTACCTGTTTTCATTGACTCTGGGGCTAATGCTAACTTTATTGATGTCAGCCTAGCTCATAAGCTTGCACTGGAGTTGGAACTTCTAGAGAGACCACGTGAGATTTTTGCTATTGATGGGCATCTCATTGATCAAGTAACTCGCTGCACTAAGCCTGTTTCTGTACTCATTTCAGGAAACCACCACGACAGGATCATGTTTCTGCTAACCAGGTCTCCAGAGATTCCTGTGATTCTGGGACGCCCCTGGCTCATCGAACACAGTCCAGTCATCAACTGGCTCACTGGTGAGGTTCAGTCTTGGGGGCCATCATGCTCTACTAATTGTTTGAGGGAAGCCCCTATCATGACATCTCCCCGTGAGATCAACCTTGTTTATCCAGACTTGTCTAAGGTCCCTAAGATTTATCATGATTTGTGTGAGGTATTTAACAAATCTAAGGCCACTTCTCTACCACCCCATAGAGAGTACGACTGTGCCATTGACCTTCTCCCTGGTACTACCCCTCCTCGAGGCAGAATCTATTCCATTACAGGTCTTGAGAGAGAGGCAATGGAGGAATACATTTCTGACGCCCTCAAGGCAGGACTTATCAGAAAGTCTTCTTCTCCTGCAGGTGCAGGATTCTTCTTTGTTGGCAAGAAGGATGGTTCACTTAGACCATGCATCGATTATCGAGGTCTAAACGAAATTACAGTTAAGAACAGATACCCTCTACCTCTCATGACTTCTGCTTTTGAGCTCCTTCAAGGTAGTACTGTCTTCACCAAACTGGATCTGCGTAATGCCTACCATCTGGTCCGCATAAGAGAAGGAGACGAATGGAAGACAGCTTTTAAAACCCCTTCAGGTCATTATGAATACTTGGTCATGCCTTTCGGGCTCACCAATGCCCCAGCCGTCTTCCAGGCATTAATTAATGATGTTTTAAGGGACATGCTAAACAGATTTGTTTTTGTATACCTTGATGACATCTTAATTTTTTCAAAGGACCTTTCTACCCATATCAAACATGTTCGTGAGGTTCTTCTCAGGCTTCTCCAAAATAAACTATTTGTTAAGGCCGAGAAATGTTCATTCCATCAATCATCTGTATCCTTTCTGGGCTTTGTCATAGCTCCTGGCAGAATTCACATGGACCCCTCAAAGGTGGCTGCTGTCCTGGAGTGGCCTGACCCATCCAGTTTGAAGGAACTTCAACGTTTTCTTGGGTTTGCCAATTTTTACCGCCGTTTTATCAAGGGTTATAGTTCTGTGGCCACCCCTCTTTATCAACTCACTTCTATAAAGACTCAGTTCAAATGGTCCTCAGAAGCCAAACAGGCCTTTGACAAACTAAAACGTCTCTTTACTTCTGCTCCTATTCTGCGTTTTCCAGATTCATCGAACCCTTTTGTTGTGGAGGTTGATGCCTTGGAGACTGGGGTTGGCGCTGTCCTGTCGCAAAGGTTTTCAGACGATGCTAGGTTACATCCTTGTGCTTTTTTTTCTCGCCGGCTTTCGACCTCCGAGAGAAACTATGATGTTGGGAACAGAGAACTATTGGCTATCAAACTAGCATTAGAGGAATGGAGGCACTGGCTTGAGGGATCCACACATCCTTTTACTGTGTGGACAGACCATAAGAACCTGGAATATCTCAAATCTGCCAAGAGACTTAACCCACGCCAGGCTAGATGGTCACTATTTTTTAGTAGATTTAACTTCACCCTAGCCTATAGACCTGGCAGCAAGAACATCAAGCCTGATGCACTTTCTAGACTTCATCAGTTTTCTGTCTGTCCTTCTGATTCTGCTGATCACGACTACATCCTTTCCCACAAGACCAGGCTAGCTCTTACCAGTATCAAAAGCCTGCTCAAGAGGAGTCATCAGAGAGAACCACCTCCTGTTCAGTGTCCTAAGGGACTTCTGTATGTTCCTGAGGAAATGGTGTCTAAAGTCCTTCAGTTCTGTCATGGCTCTAAACGTTTCTGTCACCCAGGTATTACTAGGACCCTGGCAGTGGTCCAGTCAGGTTTCTGGTGGCCCACACTCAGAAAGGACACGTGAGAGTTTGTGTCAGCATGTACCACCTGCTCCAGAGTTAAGCCCTCAAGACGCCCTCCAGCCGGTCTACTAAGGCCTCTTCCTATTCCACACCGACCATGGTCCCACATCTCTATGGATTTTGTCACCGGCCTACCTCCTTCTCATGGTAACACTGTACTCCTCACTGTGGTTGACAGATTTTCCAAGATGACCCACCTCATTCCTCTCCGCAAGTTACCCTCAGCTCCTGTACTCGCTGATGTAATAACCCGAGAGGTGTTTAGACTTCATGGCATTCCCCGTAACATTGTTTCAGATAGAGGACCTCAGTTCATTTCCCGTTTCTGGGGTGAGTTTTGCACCCATCTTGGCATTGACGTCAGCCTTTCTTCAGGTTTCCATCCTCAGACGGACGGCCAGACAGAAAGGATGAATCAGGAAGTTGAGACCAAATTACACATCCTATGCATGGATGCTCCCAGTCGCTGGTCACAGAATTTACCATGGGTGGAGTACGCCATCAATGGATTACCATCAAGTGCCACAGGTCTGTCACCATTTCATGTTGTTTATGGCTATCAACCGCCTATTCTCTCTGTTCAGGAAGAGGTTATCCAGGTTCCTGCTGCCCATTTAACAGCACGTCGTTGTCTCAGAGTCTGGAGAAAGGCCAGAGCATCTCTCTGCAAGACCTCAGCTGTCTAGGCCCGTAATGCCAACCGTCACAGATCCCAAGCTCCAAGATACCTGGTGGGTCAGAAGGTCTGGTTATCCACTAAGGATTTACCCATCAAGGTAGAGAATCGCAAGTTGGCACCCCGTTTTGTGGGTCCTTTTCCTATTGCCAAGGTCATTAACCCACTAGCTGTGCGTCTCAGCCTACCTTCTTCATTACGTGTGCACCCCACTTTCCATGTCTCCAAGGTCAAACCTGTAAGGTCATCCAGGTTTTGCCCTCCTTCCAGACCCCCTCCACCCCCCCGACTCATAGATGGAGCCCCTGTCTTCACTGTAAAACGCTTGCTACGTTCCCGACGTTGGGGCCGTGGCATCCAATACCTGGTGGACTGGAAGGGCTATGGTCCTGAGGAGAGGTCTTGGATACCTTCTCGCCTGATCCTGGATAAGGGCCTTATGCGCGATTTTCATCGCCAACATCCGGACCAGCCCAGAGGGGGTGATGTCATGATTCCAGCCCTTCAGCTCACCTTGACTGTGCTGATTACTCATTGCCTTCACCTGCACTGGGCTGCTCCTATTTAATCAGCTGCTCGTCACCAGCTCAGTGCGAGATCGTCTGTTGCCTCTGTCACAGCTTTCAAGCCTTGATTCATGTTTCAAGAGTTTTTTCTGGTTATCTGATCCTGCCTGTTTTTTGACCACAGATTTCTGCCTTGTCCTTCTGCTGTTCGGAAAAGTCCTGACCTCACGTTGCTGAAACCTGCCTGTCTCTGACTCTGTCTCTGGATTACTGGACTATCCCTGCCTGAAACCCTCCAGTGCTTTACCTTGGATTGTCTCCCGCTTCTGCATCTGGTTGGTGGAAATATTCTCTGTCTCCTGTTTGTTCCTGGAACCCCCAAGACCTCCTGTTGTCCACTTCCCCTTCCTCCCCGGCTGGATTTCTATTCCCTGATAAACCTCCATTCCTGTCCTTCCTGTCTGACCGCTTCAGTGGAACCTCTTCTACCCAATTATTATTATTTTTTTTTATATTAAAACTTTTGGTTAACCATTCTCTTGTCTGGCTGCGTTTTGGGTTCTGGTTGAGTTGCATCATCGTTACAGTTATGGTCAGACTGGAACTTTTGAACCTCAATTCCAAGTGTATGTTTGGCACAGAAACAGCATTGTACATTACCAAAAGAATACCATATATAGAGAGAAATGTGGTGGTAGCAGGATCATGATCTGGGTTAACTTTTCCTCATTTGGAATAAAGTGTTTTGTTAAGATGGCTGACATTATAAACCGCTCGAAATAACAAAAAACATTCAACACCCATCAAGAAGGTTGGAGACAGGGAGGGATTTTATTTTTAGGCATACCAGTGAGTCTACATCAGAAAAAAATGGCTTAGCCAGAGAAAAATAAAACATTTAGGATGATGAAGTCAAATTATAGAACATAATCCATAAGAAAATCCGTGCAATGACCTGAAGAGGGGACAAGAGATTTCCTCACAGACTTGGAAAAAAATGAAATAAAAAGGGGTATTGGGCAAATACACACCTTGCCAAGTCATGGTGTGGGATGCTGTTAGACTCCTGCCAAAGAAGAATGATTGCTTAAACTGAACTAAAAGGTGACTTACCAAAGTAGTTGTTTAAGGGTGTGCACTTCTTATCCATTCAGGTTATTGGTGCTTTTTTTTTAAATATATTTTTTCCCTTTAACAGACTGTTTTTTCCTTTACTTGAATTTACATGTTTACTATAAACCGTTCATTATAAGTTTTACAGAGCAAGTTTTGAGTCATACAAATTGATCTGGTCATTCTTCCTTCTTAATTTGAACCAGTTTTCAAATGAGATTTGAGGACATCTTTCTTACATAAACCAGCCAGTAGAAGAATCCAACAGTTAACCTAATTAAATTTAAGGCAAAGCTGATTAAATTATTTCCCAATATACTGCAATAATATGGTGATGAACACAAATAATCTTGCATGAAAATTTACTTGACATCCATATCTTGCACGCCCATATGTTGCATGAGCTGGATTATTCCACGTGTGACATCTAATGGAGTGAATTGTAAGTGAAGGAAAGAAGATAAGCAGCACAGAGCAAGTAAACAAAAAGATGGAAGGAAAACGACAGAGAGGCAAAGTTCACATTTGTTCAGACAAATGCCCGTGTCTTGCTCCCTCACCTTGAAAACATAAATCAAACCAGCCTGTTCAGGATTCAGCACACAGGCTGACAATAATGGTGAAACAGGCTACAGACATGATTTTTAGAAATATGAACCAACAAAAAAAGATCTCCCTAATTTAAATTCTATACTTAATCATAATCATTGTTTTATGTTGATTGCTGTTGTAGTACAGCAGCAGTAATCTAATTGGTAAATAAGTACACTTGTGTGCCAGATATTAGTGTTTAAGCCGCAAAGAGGAACCAATAGTTAAAGATTTCTATGTCTGTTTTCTCTCCACCCATGTGTTTAAATCTGCACATTATCTGATGGATGCCGCCGTCGATAATTACAGCTGGATATGTGCACGTTTAACTGTCTTCCTAACAATAAGTAATGACCGTATAGCTTAGCTAACACAATTAACACCGGCGCGAGGAGAAAATAGAATTCCCATCAAAATAAAGCATTATGTAAATTATTAATTACAACACAGACAATTGCAATCTTGTTCGGCTGCCCATTGGCACCGAAATAAATGGGAGTTGGGAACAGAGAGGAGAGAGAACGGCTGAGATAGTCCTGACAAGTAGGGAGTGTGAGAAATGTTTTACTAATACCACCTGCTCCTGCAATAATTTACTAAAACCATTTGCAATTCAAAGACTGAAGCACAGCCTCTTATCTAAGCTGACTCTGAACAAACGCAAACCAGAATGAGGGTAAGACTTCAGCAAATATTTGTATAGATTTCCATTTGTTCTACTCTGTAGGCTGTCAAAATAACGTGTTTTCATAAGTTAAACATAGAATTAAAAAAGAAACATTTGATATCCAGACATGAAACTTAATTTCAAAAACTTTACAGAAGGTAAAATGGTAAAATGCACCAGGGAGATATTTAGACTTTAAAATAAACTTTTTCTTTGACCTCCTATTCTTTCTTTAGTAAGGGAAAGACTTTAGAAGCACATTGAACAAAGATATGTGTGATAATAAAAATCAGTGGAAAGATTTGAACAGGGAAAGAGGCAGTGAGGTGAAGAAAATACAGAGAAACAGTCCAGTGCAATCACAATGAGAAAGAGTGGAAAAAAGAGTGAATGATCTCTCACATTTTGTGTTTCAGTTTAATGGCACTGGTCTCACATGGGAGAGAGGAAAAACCAAGCTTTGTGTGAGAAATGAAAACCTCAAGCCTTCCCATTCATAAGCATCATACCACCCTGAAAAAAAGCATCAGAAATCAACTGATCAGTCTCTGCCTCTACATGAAATTATGGTTTTCTCTCTGCTTGTGTTCCTATTTTTCACCACATCTGCCTTTTTTCCTCTCAGTCTGTCTTCCTCCAGACAGGTCCAGTGCTGAATGCATCACTTCTGCTTTCAATATTGTGCTATTTATTACCTAACTGAATTGGATCCCCAACCTGTTCTCCTGTTCTGACCATGGACAATATGTCTGTCGGACTTTGACAAATTAAACCAGCTCGATATATAGCAATAACCTTCACAGCAAACATGGGTTGCGGGAAGGGGGGTTTTACAAAGGCAGAGGAACAGAGACTGAAAGAAGAATGGAGACACATACAGATGGATGATGGGTTATATCCAACAGGGCACAGTATTCCCAACCCCAATTCAATGTATGTACATACACACCAAGTTTCTAAATGCCATCAAGTGAGTTTAGTTGAAACCCGCTTAATTATCTGAGCTGAAATGACTTTCTCCAATCGTCTGCAAGCTTTATTATCAGCATCAAAAAAGTACAGCACAAGAGAAATTTAACAAATAACATCATCCCTGCTTGGAAAAAGATAATTCATATGTTATGTTTAAAATGGAGGCAACTGGGATCAGACGGAAACTTCAGTAAAGACCAAAAATATTCAAACTCATTATAGATTTAAGTTAAAACTCATCTTTTAATTTTACCAAAACGTTTCCTCTGATTGGAAGTAATATTAGCATTTTGGAGTCCTAGTGACTATATGGAGAGGGCAAAAGGTTAAGGTGATGACAAAGAGTCCATCCAACCTCAAAGACTTGGAGCTCATCCCCAAAGATACATCCTTCCAGTGGAAACATTCAAAAAGCTGGTCACCAATTATGAGAAGCGTTTAACTGCTATAATTATGATAAAGTTTTTTGCAATCAATCAGAAGGGCATAAATCATTTTCAATATGCCATTTTCTCACAAAATGTTTAAAAAAATAGATATATTATTTATTTGTAAACCTGACACCTTGTGTGTCTCTTCCGATAAGAAGAAAACCTCCTGGGTGGATGAAAATAATGCAAATCCAAATCTGCGAAGGTAAAGAAATATTCGAGCTCAACAGTTTCTTTTACACAAAACAAGTCAACTCAACCCAGAATGTAGAGCCATCTGTATAATATATATATATATATATATATATATATATATATATATATATATAACATGGCTGTTTGTTTTTGGGTTTTTTTGTGAATTTATATATATTGCTAGTGTCATGCCACTAACGTCATTTCAAACTAGTACAATACATATCCATAATATCAAAAATAATGCCAGAAATATTTAAACTTACAGGGAAAGCCGCCTATTAAACCAGTGGCTTTCAACAAATTCATTTTTTCAAATTCAAATTCAACCAATCCATTTTTTCCCTTATTAAATCGTTCAAGGGGTGCTACTATTTAGACACATTTCCCTGGGTTTCTGACAGCACACTTGAACCACACGGGCAAACAAAATATGCTCTCAACAGCCCAACAATAGAGGGTCGTTAGGCAACTATTGTTGTAATTTCCTCTGCTTAGCCAGATAACGGCTTGATTGATGCCGAGCGTCCCTAGATCATCACCTGCCCTAGACGATGACTGTAAATCTGGCACAAATTAAAACTGAGATGATGCAGCAACTTCAAAAGGCTGATAAATGTACAAAACTGTGCACCAGTGAGGATCCGAGATCAGCAAACATGCACTTACCACAAAGTAGCTCACACGTGCAGATCAGACTTTGCTTCATTTAAAAAATAAAAGCTTAAGTCAACTCACCTGCCCGGAGCTTTATGATGGACTCAGTTTTCTCCTCTTGTTCTCTTTAATTTTTTTGGTGGCGCTGAGTAGACTTTCTGCAGGTGGTGCTCAGCCGTCTTGTGCAGCTCCACGTAAGAGCATCGATCTCTCGGCCAAGTGGGATGAGTCCCTGCTGCCTCCACGAGACTCAGATGTGCTCTCCCCTCTCTGCCGTTCACACACGCAGCCTCACACAGATGCAGAGGAAAATATGAGGATGGGCAGCCTTCTTCTCTCTCTCTTTCCCTCCCCCTCTCTCAACCCCTCTTTCTCTCCAGCGAGCTGAAGATGCTCTCACTCTGGCTGCCAGTTACTACGATGCCCCCTCCAGCTTTCCCCTCACTCTGTCACTCTGTTTTTGCTGAGTTGAACTGCATGCTATCTCACCATCTGCTTTTTTTGCTCTTTCTCAATTGATTCCTCTAGCTTTCCCCTCTCAGAATTGATCTATGTATCACTCTCTTTGCTTGTGCAGCCTCTAGTGGCCATGCTGCTCGGAGGGTCCGAAAATATATATCTATGCATATATATATATATATATATATATATATATAGAAACACCATGCATTGCTATGAGAGTCACATCTGATTCAGTAGATTCTCATTTTCAGTCTTCTGATAGTTAGAATGAACCCATTAATTGTATTGCAAATAGAAAATCAGAAAAAAAGACTGCCAAAATATTGTCCCTCTCACTGCGAGGAGCCACGGGTGTTAATTGCGTTTGATAAGTCTAATCCACGTCGTTTTCTTCTTATCAAACCTGTCAGTGGCCTTTCCTACTCAAACGCTGAGGGCATTTTGTCCTGGAATAGACCGCTACCACCAGGAAAGTAACGTTTTATCTAGCTAGACACTGTTACAGGAAGAATTATGAAACAACAGACACTTGTCTTGAAGTGAAGAAACAAACCAAGGCTGAGAGATGAGGACACAATACAGTTCATGCACGAGCTCCATCACACAGCCGGGAGGGAGTCAGTACACCATAAAGTCTTTGTTTGTTAGCATAAAGTTTATCAAGTAAGGAAATGTTCATGAATCTGATTAATAAATTAAATTAATAACCACTGTTCAGATGGTCCTCCTGCATGGTTTTACCAATGATTTTTTTTCCTATAAATAGCAATAACCTTAATCATTAGCTTGTGAACCTACATTGAAGCTGGAGACATTGCTGTCACTACTTTTCTCTCTGATGGTGATTGTGTAACATACTGATGCCTGAAGTCAATGTTCCACAAATAATGTCATCCCTCTTCTGCAAGTTTGCTCGGCTTTCCCTCCGTAATTGTTGTGTGCTTTTTATTTTTTAAATATTATAAATTCAGACATGGACATATAAAAGTATTGTAAGCTTCATTCCCAAGCCCAGCTAAAATGGAAAAGTTGCAACAATGATGATTATTTGTCCTTTAGAAGAGCTGTGGACCCAAAATAAGTGAGGCCCTGCCACACAACAAAGCAACCAGATCCTCACTGTACCATCAAGAATGTTTTTAAAGCAACCCATTAAATGTTTATCTGCCTCACTAGGTAGTAGCGACTGTCAATGTCATTTGCATCTTTACCTGACATTAACTTTAATTATAGTTCCTTGTCATTGATTACTGAGTGATATACAGGTCCTTCTCAAAATATTAGCATATTGTGATAAAGTTCATTATTTTCCATAATGTAATGATGAAAATTTAACATTCATATATTTTAGATTCATTGCACACTAACTGAAATATTTCAGGTCTTTTATTGTCTTAATACGGATGATTTTGGCATATAGCTCATGAAAACCCAAAATTCCTATCCCACAAAATTAGCATATTTCATCCGACCAATAAAAGAAAAGTGTTTTTAATACAAAAAACGTCAACCTTCAAATTATCATGTACAGTTATGCACTCAATACTTGGTCGGGAATCCTTTGGCAGAAATGACTGCTTCAATGCGGCGTGGCATGGAGGCAATCAGCCTGTGGCACTGCTGAGGTCTTATGGAGGCCCAGGATGCTTCGATAGCGGCCTTTAGCTCATCCAGAGTGTTGGGTCTTGAGTCTCTCAACGTTCTCTTCACAATATCCCACAGATTCTCTATGGGGTTCAGGTCAGGAGAATTGGCAGGCCAATTGAGCACAGTGATACCATGGTCAGTAAACCATTTACCATTAGTTTTGGCACTGTGAGCAGGTGCCAGGTCGTGCTGAAAAATGAAATCTTCATCTCCATAAAGCTTTTCAGCAGATGGAAGCATGAAGTGCTCCAAAATCTCCTGATAGCTAGCTGCATTGACCCTGCCCTTGATAAAACACAGTGGACCAACACCAGCAGCTGACACGGCACCCCAGACCATCACTGACTGTGGGTACTTGACACTGGACTTCTGGCATTTTGGCATTTCCTTCTCCCCAGTCTTCCTCCAGACTCTGGCACCTTGATTTCCGAATGACATGCAGAATTTGCTTTCATCCGAAAGAAGTACTTTGGACCACTGAGCAACAGTCCAGTGCTGCTTCTCTGTAGCCCAGGTCAGGCGCTTCTGCCGCTGTTTCTGGTTCAAAAGTGGCTTGACCTGGGGAATGCGGCACCTGTAGCCCATTTCTTGCACACGCCTGTGCACGGTGGCTCTGGATGTTTCTACTCCAGACTCAGTCCACTGCTTCCGCAGGTCCCCCAAGGTCTGGAATCGGCCCTTCTCCACAATCTTCCTCAGGGTCCGGTCACCTCTTCTCGTTGTGCAGCGTTTTCTGCCACACTTTTTCCTTCCCACAGACTTCCCACTGAGGTACCTTGATACAGCACTCTGGGAACAGCCAATTCGTTCAGAAATTTCTTTCTGTGTCTTACCCTTTTGCTTGAGGGTGTCAATAGTGGCCTTCTGGACAGCAGTCAGGTCGGCAGTCTTACCCATGATTGGGGTTTTGAGTGATGAACCAGGCTGGGAGTTTTAAAGGCCTCAGGAATCTTTTGCAGGTGTTTAGAGTTAACTCGTTGATTCAGATGATTAGGTTCATAGCTCGTTTAGAGACCCTTTTAATGATATGCTAATTTTGTGAGATAGGAATTTTGGGTTTTCATGAGCTGTATGCCAAAATCATCCGTATTAAGACAATAAAAGACCTGAAATATTTCAGTTAGTGTGGAATGAATCTAAAATATATGAATGTTAAATTTTCATCATTACATTATGGAAAATAATTAACTTTATCACAATATGCTAATATTTTGAGAAGGACCTGTATATTACACAAAACACAAAATGTCTTGTTTAATTTTGAATCAACTAAAGTTGTCCTAATTAATAGTTAATTGTGATATTTAATAATGTTAATTTTCTAGTATTCAAACAGCTCAATTATTCTAACATAAACTTCAAAGGTCAAATTAATTATTTAAAAACAAAGCTAAAAGAAATGCCAGTTGTATTGTTTCTTTTCCATGAAGAGAAAGTATTCTCTAAAATCACATTTAAAATGAATTCAAAAGAACAGCTCTTTCAGATTCTAGAAAGATGATATTACCCACATGTGGAAATTTGGGTTAGAAATTGTTTTTATAAGAAATATGGCATTATTAATTATGACCTAACCTAGTGGTTTATAACTTAGTTCTGAAACCGTAAGTTCTATGTTCATTCGTCACAGTGTTGTGTTTTTTGAACATGTTAAAGAACAATTAATAGCTAAACAGGGTAAAACATGCATTTAATAATAGTAGCATACATGACAACATTAGCTTTTGAGAAAATATTTCTGAGAAAGTATTTTACAAGAGTGGAAGATGCCTACAAAATTCCATATCTACTAGAACTAGTAAAATATCTAACTCACATAGCTCATATGTTTTTATGACTACTTTTATTTTTCATCTAAAACAAAAATTTAAAAAGGCTACCATTCCAAGTGTTATAGTGATAATATGCTAATGAAATGAAATGCACGAATGAACTAATCACCTGTATATAGGGTGTTTAAAGCTTTTGTCTACCATTGTAAAGCTAAAAGTGTTAAACCTAAGTTCCCCTAGCAAAGTTGACTCGCTCTTTCTCAATACTGAATAAATAATTAGCATGAGAAAGACAAGTTACCACACAAATTCACTATTTAATAAGGCACATCTAATTAATTACTGTCAAGAGATTTTTTATGGTTGAAATATCATTGACTTTATATCATTGACCAATCAAGCCATTAAATTTTAGCACTCCTGATCTAGCCTGTCCTTGGTGCCTTCAGGGACAATGTTTATTAGTATCCTTGAAAAAACTTTGAGAAACTTCGGTACATTTAGACTGTACATCTAAGCAAACTTTAAGAAACTGCGATGCTAGTGTACAGAAAATCTAAATGTATTTGTGTGAGCTGCAGTAAATTGGAGTGCTTTAATGGCCAATTTTGTCTAGGGAACTTTGTTTTCGAAGGAATGTTTTTGCAGTTCGTTGTGCTGTTTGAAGATCAGATAACAGTGGCACATCTTGACTTGCAGTTTTAGCAAGTGTGCGTAAAACATCCACCCAAGGTGAGACAGGATTATTTCTGTGACCAGTGGATTATGTTTCATCAGTTACCAACAGAAAAGAAGGCAAGATGAATTTGGATGAATTTGAACCAACCACTGAAAACCCTAAATGTCCACACTGTCAAAAAAAGCCACTGGAGGAAAATCTTCACACCGTGTTGTGATTCTGCTGTGACAGACCACTGGCTTCTGAAAAGTAATGTTGGTCAGTACAGATGAGGTATGGTTTGTGTTTAAGAAATAAAAGGGAATGTATTCTTTTGATTATTAATAATTTATCAATGATGACATCTTAGACAATGTCATCAACCTACAACAGAAAACTGAGTGAAAAATAGTCAAATACAATACTAATGTGCTCTTAGTGACTTAAAAGTATAAAAAACTTTGGGGGTCCAGTTGTGGGTGCGGTGCTGAGTGGGGTCTGCCCTGTTGCACCAGTGGACGGGGGTGGTGTTGCGCGGGGCCCTTGCCTTGCCGTTGTGGCGCGCTGTGTGGTGGGGAAGCGGGGTGCGGTGGGGGTTCTTAGAGCAGGGCTGTGTGTGGAGCTTGCACTGTGTCGGTGTGGCTTCACCGGCTTCTCGGCCATGGAGTTCACCTGTGGGGGTGGGGATTCATGGAGTTTGGGTTCGGGGGGATGTGTTCAATATCGGTGTCCTTGTTGGGGGTGGCCCTGTGGGGAGGTTCTTGTTGGGGTTCACTGGGGGTGGGAGACTCATGGGGTTGGGATCGGAGCTCGTTGGGGGGTCAGTACTGCTCCGTCATGGGGCGGCTCCGGTTGGCAGGCTGCTTTGGGCCATGTTGACCCCTCTTTTGTACATAGCCCCCTCTCCGGAGGTGGATGAGGGTTGTTGGGGACTGGGTTCGGGCCGGGGTCACCCGGGTCTGTGCGGTACCGGCGCTGTCTGCCTGCCTCTGCCCCAGGAGGGAAGGGGACTACCTCCTGTGTCCGGGGGCTGGTTGCCCATAGGGGGTACCGGCGCCTGGACCTGGGAGTATAGAGTATGCATGGGGAGTGTGAGCGGGTGTATGACGTCCATTGTTGTTTATCCTTACGTTGGGTGTGAGTGATTTTATGTGTATGCATGAGGGTGGGAGTGTGTGATTTTTACTGTGTGTGCCTGTTTTTCTGTTGGGTTTTGTTTGTTTGTTTTTTTGTGACAGGTTGGGTCTTGGATGCTCCCTCTCCTGGATCAGCTTCCTCCCCGCCACACTGCCTGCCGGTGCTTGGAGTCTCTGCCCGCTGGTGTACTTGTGGTTCTCGGTGTCCAGGGCCGGGTGCTTTGGTGTGTGCTGGCTCACTCCCGGTGGCTGCTTGCCGGGGCCTGGCCCCTGGGCTCTGTCGGGCCTCTGCTTGGGGGGTGGTGTGTCCCGGGGTCTTGGGCCTCTGGGTCCATGGCTGGATCTGCTCGGGCAGGTGTATAAGCAAGCAGGGTGTAATCTTGTATTCTCTTCATCCTTCTTTCTCTCCTCCACTCCTTCCTCCTTGTCTCCCCTTTTTCCCCCATCTCTCTCTTTTTGAGCTTCTTTTTTCCTTTTCATTTCAGTCTCCATGTCCGTAACAATTGAAATATTCCCAAAGAAGTTTATAATAAAGTTTATTTTATAAATATCAAGCAGAGCTTTAAAGCATTAGCTGTGATGCTCTGCTTGTGAAAGTAAATCTGTTGGGCAATTTCTTGGCACTCAGACAACAATTCTGAGCGATACTCTGACGGACAGGACACGGTAAAGAAAAAAGGAAAAAAAAAGAAAAGTATAAAAAACTTCAGATCAATATTGCATTTAATTTATATTTTTCACCTCTCTTCTGTGTCCAGAACAATAATATTGCATTATTGCAACTACTATACCAGTATATGTAACCAGAAGCAATCACTTTAGGCATTTCTCCCAGTCTTTTAAATGAAGATGTACTTATGACTATTTTATTCCATTTAAAGTGCAAATGTTTGTGTTCCCATACATTCTTTTAGCTGTATTTGCTCTGTGAGAGATTATTTGTTTACATGTGGGACCAGAAGTTGCACACATATTGCACACAAAACATCATGGGTTAGTCTTGAGTGCATATAAATCCACTCCTGGTATCATTAAAATGCTAGAGAACCCTTATAGACAAGTTGATATTTGGTCTAGTAATATGGATAGAAAATCCTCAAATAACATGTCCTGTGTACCTGCTTTGTCACTGAAAAATTCAGAGGCAATAAATATTGAAAAGTTTATTTCCAAAGCTTAAGTACTGGATTGAGAATGTTCCCTACAGCAATGACACATCTAGGTATTTGCGAACAAGTTTCAAGTTTCAACAAACAGTCGCACATCAAACCAAAATGGGTCATATATCCTCTTCAGGGTTACACTCCACTCAGATCATTATTGATTAAAGGGGAACTTTAAATGATTTTCAACTACATCATCCTGTACTTATTGTGTTACATTAAAGATGAGGTTGGAGAAGCTATAGATGCATGTTGGAGCTAAACAACAGGTACAATCGAGCATAAGCTGTAGGAAAGTGTCTTAAAAACACAATAACAAAAAAGGAAATCCCTGTTGTCATCTTTGAAAAACCGAACTTTGATCAACAGGTTATCCATGCATAGGTGCATTCTTTAATTAAAAGCCAGACTGTAAAAAAACTAAATCTGAAAGACCCCAAAATGAAAATTACTGCAGCAAAAAAGCTCAAGACTGCAAGGTTACAATTTACAGAAGTACATGGGAAAAAGCTTGATAAATACTGTTTACTATATTGGATTCAAAAGACTACAAAAGTTGTTGTCACAGAATGACACCAATGTTACACCAAATAATGCATGAAAAGACAGACCCCAGCCTCAAGCAGCCTGACAACGATCATACAAATTGGTTAACAAAACTGTGAAAACTGTGAAACGGTCAACCAAGTCCCCTGACCTGAATTCAATTGAGCAGATTTGTGATGTTGTGGAAAGCAGAGAATAAATCAAACTCCTCCTGCAAAGCACCACTGAAAGGAATTACTTACAAATACTGGCAAAATTCTCTGGTGCCAAACATGTCCAGAAGGACTGAAAGCCTCATTAGGAATGAATGCAAAGATACAAATATTTAAACATCATAACAGGAACTGAATCCTCCCACTGAATGCTTCATGGTGTACAACATTTTGATTTGTATTTTTGGTGAATTATTTAAATCTTACAAAAGCAAAAAAAATAACTTGATGTTTTAAAATATACATCCTTTTTTGGAGGTGTTTTATAAATACTAAAGATCAACAAAAGCCACCCTCAAGGCACATCAGAAGAAGCCCCACTTTACATTTCCTACAGTATGTGAGTAAAAATATCTGTAGTCACATGTAGTTTTAGAAGAACAGACCTTGAAAAGAGGTGCAACAAAATGTTGATGATGCTTGTGATTTTGTTACTTGAAATAAGATAAAGGGTCACCAGGCATGGTAATAGTTTATTCTCAGAAAGTCATAGGCATGTGTTTGCATTCATTCACGTTTTTGTGGTCATCGGCATAACACAGGAGCCAACTTAGAGATCAACAAAAATACCTGAGTACCTCAGCATTTCCAGCAAACAAGGATGGATAATAAAAGGAGAGTTTGTATAAGACAGGATATGTGGACAGAATAAAGAGGAGCTGGCCTAGAAAGAGATCCTCAGGGTGCCATTAGCCAGGTACAGCTAGAGAACCTGATGCTATAGCTGTCACAGCTGATGAACTGTCTTTGGTGGAGATCCTTATGGAGGAGTCATCATAGTGAGCTAATTAGAAAAGCTTGGTCAGGAAACTGTAGAAAAGCATGAGCACAGATAGAAAAACCACACACTCAGACACAGTAAGTGTGATGAAGCCCTGAGACTGCGCCTCGCTTGTCAAAACAAGGCTCTCAACAATTTTTTATATAGTCAGAGCTTCATTGGTGGAATATAAGCTTTCTCTGTTCATCACAGACAACAAAACATTGAAGCAATACACAAGGGAATGTAAATAAAACTGAAGACATATATTGGGATGTAAACATTTTCGCTTTTAAGAATTCCCTGTATAAAATGTAATATTTACATAGATTTAACAAGAATGGCTCCATTACATTGTACTTTATCACTAGTACTGATAAAGATGCATTTTACTGTGAAATGTGTGTCCTCAAAGAGTGATTTGTAACCAAAAGTATGAGCTTTTATACATTTTTTGGGAATTATTTTTTACCCTTAAAGCAATATTGTTTTATAACGTAGCCCTGCTTCAGACTTCTTGAAAGTCCTGTCACTGACCTCTGTGGCTGTTTTTACACTAATGTTCTCCAGCAAACCTCTGAGGCCTTCACACAACAGCTGTATTTATACTGAGATCAATTTACACACAGGTGAACAGAGTTTGCTAAGTAGGTGACTTTGGATAGCTTTTTGTTCCACTAGATGTTAGGTGGGTAATGCAAATACATGCCACACTTTTTACTGCCCTTTGTGTTGGAGCATAACATAAAAGACTAATGATGTATTCACACCAGGAAATAGTTGGTCCGCTTGCTTGGTCTGGATCAAAAGCTGACTTTTTTCATTGTGTGCGGTTCACTTCATATTGTACTTTTTGCAAGTTACTTTAACCAAAACCAATGGATAGCAACGACTAGGGCAGGACAGAGCACAGACCAGGAAATGGAGGAAAACAATTGCGGAAGTCCTGCAAGCAGCCTCTCTGTTGTGCAGATTTGTGCCATTATTACAGCTGCAATAACATTGTGAGGTTCAAGAGGAGCTCATTTAACAAAGATTTTGTGATGTTCTATTTAAAGGTTTTTCATCTTAAATGTATATATATATGTATATATGTATTAAATGTAAATATATGTTTATATGTATATATATTTTTTGTAAAATGTTGGCCTAATTACTGCTCTGAGTGGGTTGTTCTTTCACTAAATGGCATGTTTTAGAGTCTGTATACTCCACTTAACGATTGTTCAATTGCTAAATAAGTTGATGATTATTTCAATTACCAATTAATCATGATTGATACAATTAATTATTTCAGCCCCAATTCACATCTGCAGAAACGGGGAAAACATGGCTGGTGTGAATTTACCCTTACACAGAAGAGTATGAGGAAACAAAAAATGATTTTGGTAACAAAAAAACCTAAAAAATAATCCCAGCACTTGGCATAAAATAGCTAAAACTATAATCGCAAAATCCTAGGCTAACACAAGGTTTTAACTGGTTAAGAATATATATGGTTGTTTGTAAATATAGTGATTAAAGACACTGCATCACTATATACATTTAACCTAATTGTAATTC
Source organism: Girardinichthys multiradiatus (assembly GCF_021462225.1). Taxonomy (NCBI): domain Eukaryota; kingdom Metazoa; phylum Chordata; class Actinopteri; order Cyprinodontiformes; family Goodeidae; genus Girardinichthys; species Girardinichthys multiradiatus. The sequence continues at coordinate 23,278,944 of NC_061799.1, forward strand.
ATAACCTATTCAACATCAGGTTATATGTCACAAAAATCTTCAAATGCGTCAAGGTGACAAGCAAATTGTGCCTAAAGTGACATCCATTGGCACAGGCTCAATAGAGATTGCAAATGTATCTTCTAAACGCTGAGGCTGAGAACACTGTGCTGGGCTATGGCTTTGCCTCATGATGTTTAATATTCATTGGGTAAGAGTCTAATCTCAATTCAAGCCTTATATTTTTTTTACATCATTTTAATATTTATGTTGTAGAAGAGAGTATTTACAATGAAGCCTGAGAATGAAAACATCAGCTTTCTTTTGCCAAAAATACAAAGACACTCATAAGTGCAAAGACGCTCTCAATTTGTTGAATTTGATCAGGGGATAAGACTTGCTGTACTCGTGTAAAATAATTTGACGCAGCAATATATTGTTTCCCCTCTCCAGCAATGTGAATACTATGATTTCCAAACAGCTACGCTGATTATTCCAAAACGCCATTTCTATGCAAAACGCAGTGAAACAAGCTGTACTGTGCAGAGTTAAGCACTCTCCTCAACTCCAGCAAGTTTCCTATTTCTTTAGCTCTCACACAAAGCAGTCTTGGATACAATGCCAGTTGAATTTCAAATGTTGTCCAGCCATTCATTGCATTAATGTCATTTATGGTCCTTCGAAAAAGGGCTAGTTGAGAAATGTGATGGTAAGAAATTATTTTCAATCACTCATATGACCTCAGCCCATTTTCCCCTGTGCTGTCAGCTGCTTCCAATATTCTGTCTAGCATCCATGTGGTCAAAAGGCGTTTTTCTTTCTTTTTTTAACATTGAAAAGCAATGCCCTAGGCAACACTGTGTATTTAGACTTGTTATACAGAATTAATCTTTTAAACTTTTTCCCCAAAAAATCAACCATGTAGTGAATCATAGCAAGGTAAACTATTTGCCTTGGGGTGTAAAAACACTTTGGAATGAAAATTCAGCCTTTGTTGTGTGAGTGGACATAGTCGGAGGAGCTTTTTTTTATTATTTCTGAGCTACTTCATGATTCAAGACAAAACGATTCCTGCAGAAGGAGGCTGTGAGCCTGCATTGTACAGAAACCTTTCAAAGGACAGACAAGGCAGACACAGACAAAACATAAAGGAAATACTGTTTAGCTCTCATCCTCAAACAAGGTTTTGCAGGCACTCTTCCGAAGATTAAAGATACAGAGGTTTTTAGATGCCTGATTTAATCAATAACACTTTCCCATATTGACTTGAGTGCTAACTATAAGCCTGCATGGTTGTTTGTCCTATGTGTCTCTGCATTGGTCGTTTAATGAACTAGCAATCGATTCAGGGTGTACCCCACCTGGACTCAAGCTCCTCAGTGACCTTAACTTAATAGGTGCCTTGAGGGTGCCAAAATATAGCTGGTTTATGCAGATTGTACTAAATGTTACATCCCTTTGATATTTAAACTTTCTGTGGGTGCCAGGGTTAAACTTGTTACCCTCGTTCAACCATTTGCTGCCTAAGGAGCCAATCTCTCAGTGCAGCATAGCATTTCCTCTCTCTATATGGATAAAGTTGGCAGAGAAATGATCATTTTTCATACTGCTCCTCAGCCATTTTTAATCACAAATCACAACGTGCTGCCATGTAATATATCCAGTCTGTTGTGCTGGGAAAGGTTTTTCCCCTATAGCAAAATCTGTTTAATTGCCACAGTTGCATGTATCAAATTATCAAACTAATTTCAGAAGATAACCTGAGTAAATGCAAAAATCTGTTTTCAAACAGTGATTACAATTTTTAAGCTTTAACTATATTTACTTGTACCTAATAAATTAAATTAAATAAGAGGTGCTATCATGGATGATAAACATTGTTACTCACATCAATTGATAGTGGGCATAATGTTGTGCCTAAAATTGGAAACTGGGCTTACTTTCGGGGTTGTTTCTAAATAACAAATTACAAATTCTAGGTTTAAAAAGCATATTAATTCTGAATTCAAAAAGAAACCCATCTTTTATGATTTATAATATCTAAGATTTTAATATATTTCTTCTGTTGAAAACCAGCGAGGTTTCATGTTCTGAAAAGATGTGGATACCTAATGAGCTCTTCAGGGAGGAAGCGTCTTTAAGCAGTGACTCAGTAGCTTTTTATATTTCAGTAACTGGGAAAGGTGTTGTTGGGGCCATCCATTTTGGTCGCACATTTTGACACACGCAGCTCAACAGACGTCGCAGCTTTGACGTCACTGGGAGTATAAACCGGCTGAGATGGAGAGTTTTGTGGCCATTCCCCACGTGTTTCACAGGACAGCGCATCGGGGGCGCATATCTGGAGAGACAAAAGCTCGCAGGCAAACTTTTGCTCCACAAGGCCATTCCCGGAAGAGCTTGAAAGCTGGAAATCTGTCTGATACAAAAAGGTCAGCAGGTTTATTCATGCCGATTGAAGACCACGCCACACCCGTCACAGGTGAAACCCACATAGGGTTTAATTCCAAGGAGATGAGTTTCCCTCCTTGTGATTCAGTTGACTAACGGTTTTAATTTTCCCTTCCTGGACGGATGAGAAGTTACCGTTTCTTTTTCTTGATTTGATCACGGACGCATGATCCCCCCTCCCCTCATTTTTCGTCAGACCTGATCCATCCTCAACTGGTGGAGAGAAGAAATCAACTCAATGTAATTTCGTTCTTTTCATATTAAACCGGATAGGTGCATTTAGAGGTCTGGGCAGGATGAGGTATAGTGAAAGTGATTTAGAATCACCACTAGTTAATCTAAGGTATTAACTTGTTGCATGCAATACTGATTGAAGTGTTTTATGCTGAGCTGTGTTTTGATTTGGTGCACAAGCGCTGCTGAATTGTGCGTGGTTAATGTTTTGTCCGGCTCATCCCAAATCAGCCAGGAGTTAGAAGTTGGACTTTTAAAAGTTTTCCATTCAAAGCAACTGCGATCTGTACCTCGTGGTCTGACCATTCTTTCTTCCAGTTTTATTGCTGGAGTTTTTCCACTGAGTTCCCGCCTCAGAGTTTATGACTCTTTGTCAAGATTTGGGGCGATCAGCTGGTTGTGGCTAAAGGGGCGTGGTCCCACCATTTTATCAGCTGATTGATGCGATCGAGACAACAGAACACCAGGAGGACTTCTCTTTCCATTTAACCCAAATTACACATTTTGTCCATAAAACTACTGGTTTGATCTTCATAGACACTAAATGCGCATATATTTTTCTTTTATTATAATTGTTATGTAGTCAATTTTATCCCCTTTGTGTAGAATAGTGCTTGTTAGTTAGGTGAAGGTTTTTGGACCAGAATAATGGTATATCAGGATTATTTGGCTTCAATAAATCTTCATATATATATAATTAAGAGAAGTGTTTGTGTTTATTTCGTGTAAGAGTGAATTATCTGTCAAAACAAGGTCGAAGTTCCCCCACCTTTGGTGAAGGGGTTGAATAAACGGTGACAGTTTGTGGATTGGTTAATAATTTGTAATTATTAAAGAGCTCTGAGCCCATAATCACAACACCAGAGGACATCTCTGATTTCTTCATAAGTAATGATTTTTGGTTAAGAAATTAATTTGTTTCAAATTATGATTTTAAATTGTAATTCTTGATGAATATTAACTAATCAATAATCATAATCCTTACAGTGTGGATGTGTGTTGTATTGTGTTAAGATGAGATAATATGCAATAAAATTATAAATAAATAATAAAATGTAAAAATACATGATGAGCTGTCATAGGAATGTAACTCCTGTGGCGAAAGCATTCAGCCTTTGTCTAAATGAGAAAGAAAACTTTTTTTTATCGAATTAAACATGAAAACATTATTTCTGTCTTCTAATTAAGGATGTACTGAGCTGGCCTAAAGAAGGCATCTCAAGTATCTGGAAGTCTTTCTCCACACTTCATCACTCCTCGACTTAGCACCATGCTGGCACCAAAGAACTGTCTGTCAGTGATTGGTTATCAGCAAAACACAAAGAAGAAGAGCAGTTCAGCCAAACTACAATTATGTTTATGGTTATAAAGAGCATGCTCTAGAGGAGCCAGTACTCTTTACTTAAATGTAGATTTTGATTAACCTTTATCTTTTTGATTATAATAAATCTGACTTTGTTAGATAATTTTGTTGATAAAAAACAGCCAAATAAGTCTTTAAAGTTTGTTTAGGTGACATGCCATGAAACAGTATTTTTTTTTACATTACATATTTCTACTGTTTATGCTTTTTATTACACGTACATGTTACAAATTATAAAATTTTTAGATTAAAAATGACCAAAGTAAATACAAAAAGCAGTTTTCAAAGTGATGTTGTCAGACAAAAACTTCATATCTTTAAAAATGTAACCTTTCAGGAAATAAAAAAAACACTGTTTCTTAATAAAAATACACTTTTCTACTATTCAAGGTCACATGGATACTTATCAATGGCACTGCATAGAGTTGTGAAAAGTGATCAATAGAGTTGATTCTAACAAGAAAACAAAGATTACTACAAATGGTCATTAGTGGTTTTTGCCTGACAGCAACAAAATGTTAATTACCAACCCGGCCCTATGTGAAAAACGTAATTGCCCTCTAACCCTAATAATTTCTTTTGCCACTGTTGACAGCAACTGCTGCCAACAAACTTTCTCAGAGAGGTTTTTTTTTTTTTACATAGCTTTGAGGATTTGTGGCCCAGTTTTCTTCCACAATTGCTGTAATTTTGCTCCCCAGGCTATGTCACGACCAACGTATTTGAGCTGCACCATCCTACTTTGATCACTATCAGGCTGTACATATGCATTTCCAGCTTACATCCAGTGGGGTATGTTTGCAAGCCTTGAAGTTGGCAGTTTATCATGTTATGTTACAGTCCATCATGAATTAAAAGTACTGTCTTCTCAAATTGCATCACTACACTGTATGCTACAATAAAATTTTAAGAGTTGTCCACATGTTGAAATATCATCTATTTATAAAGCATTAAGGACAGGTACTCATTAAAAAATGAAATGCATCGATAAAACATTAATAGATCATCTAAGGAAAAAAAAGGGCAAAGATGATAATATGCCAGACATGAAGGGTCAGTAAAATTTCAGTCTAACTTTGTTTTCCTTTAAAGAATTAAAGTGGAGGTCAAGTTCCTATTTTCCTTGGGAGGTTATAGTCACACCGAGTTGCTTAAGTCAGCAGAAGAAATGGCAGAAGGAAAAACAGTAAGACGAGATAAATATGGAACATTATTGTAATGGCACAATAAAGTCATTTAACTTTCCATGGGGTCACAACGTCAAAACCAATTTGCATGCAAAATGAATTCATTGAATGCACCGTCAGGAACAGTAATATAACAATAAGCTGTTTCATCTGCACTACTGCCTCTTTGTTAGATTTGAATACAAACATTCATATTTACTGATAACTCCAGAAATATCAAATAGGTTAAAGCATAAGAGCTACAAATTGGACCTAAAAACTGCACAAGGTACAAGCATACATAGATACATTGTGACATACAGTTGCATAAATAGTTATATACTTTACAGGTTGTTTTTTTTAAGATGTGCACAAATAATTCTGCCGTTAGAGTCTAAGATAGGATATAACAGACAAGCAGTTGTTTTCAACAATGCCCATGGCAGCTTTGATTTTCAATAAAATGTAAGAACAGTGTTTCTCTTGAATTCAAGGGAAACAATGCAATCCATCTGACACAGAAACAGCTCATGTTCTGCCAGCTGGGTGAACGCTAGCAACCACAGCGGCAGAGGCAACGACCTTCACAGCAATTCTCCACATCTATTTTTTACAGATATTTAAACAGCTCTTTTTACTGCAACTTCAAGACAGGGACTCTTTGAAGTTTCTGGGCTGAAAGATGAACATTGTATCAACAAGATTACCTGCATAACCTTGTTTATTTTGGTGGTTTGACAGTTGCTACTTGAATTACACCATGTTAGCTGCTTTTGCTATGAATCAGAAAAAGGCGGACCCAAGATTCAGCCAGACAGTACTAAAAGTTTAAAAGGATTATTCAGCCACAGGAAAACGTCACACAGGTAACACTCCTCACAGCTTCCAGGAATCACTGAGGCGGAAAGAGGGATTAGTGACTTGTAGATTTTGCAGGGATCAGAAAAGTCACTAACCTGCTTTTGTCTTGAGTGGAACTTGAAACCCAGAGGGGAAACCGCGGCAGGCGGTGATCTCCACAGCACAGGTAAGATGTGTCTCCAGGCTGAATAATCCGAGGGCTAGGCTGGCTCAATAATCCAAGGACAGAAACAGGGTCAACGATCGGAACAAGAGGCGTCAGGCAAGGGGCAAGCAGAGGCATAAACCAGATGCAGGAAACAAGGTCGACAACCAAAATCCAAATAGTCCCACAGGGAGCAGGCAGAGGCATAAATCTAAAAGGCAAGGCAAGGTCAAGAACAATGATCAGACAGGAAGGAACGCTGGATATCTACTCACACGATGGCTTTCAAAAATCTGGCACCCTGCTAGTCAAAGTCAGGGAAGACACAGGTGCTTGGCATTCCACAGATTGTACTACACTGCAGCAGCCACCAGGTTCATCTAATCTGCTGATTGCAGCCAGGAAGACAGGGTAGAGCAGACGTGCCAGAATCATAACAGCTTTTTCCCAGCTCCTATTTTGTTACAAATTTAAGTAAGAATAATCCAAACAATCATTTTATTTTTTAATGTATGTAAGTTAACTGTATTTAACAAATTGTTTTACATTAAAAGTCATAATCATTCATGTCTGAACAGGAGCCATGGGAGACATGTTGTAGGAAAGACAACATAATAACCGTTTTGTACTTGGAAAAGAAGATTCTGGGGAAAAAAGTCCTCTATCTTTTATTTCAGTGTTTCGTACATGCCAGGATATAGTAAAAACAATCTGCCCATTAACCTGGGAAGGACTATAAGGCCAATGTCAAACAATATCAAATGCTACAGTGAGAAGGTTATTTTCAAGCAGAAAACACAAACCACAATATTTCTGAAATGCTTCCCTTTGGACGGATCAGACTAAAGTAGAGATTTCTGGCCACAATGCACCATGTCATTTGCATCATGGCCAAACCAAACAGCACATAGCCCAAACAGCTCATACCAATTGCCAGGTTTAGGGTTGGTAGGGATAATGATTTGGGCTTGCCAGAGAACCTGGCCACCTTACAGTCTGACCATGAGCTCCTCTTTTTAACGGAGACAAATGAGAGAGCATCTGTTGGATAGTTAAAGCTTGAACACGAGTAATAAAACATCACTCAAATATAGCAGCAAATCTACCACAGAATGGCTGAAAGAAGTCTTCCAGTCAATGTCCAGATCTCAACCTGAAACTGAAATGCTGTGAAAGAACATAAGAAGTTTTGAAAAAATTAATCTCTGTAAATCTCATTGAATCGAAGCTGTGTTGTAAAGAAGAGTGGGGTAACATTATCAAAACAATGTTAAAGACAGATAAAGTCGGTATTTCTCAAAACTGATGTACAAGTACTACTGGTGGTACCTAGACTGCCTTTAGCCATACTACTGTTGGTGGAAGTTTAATTGTCATCTATTTTTGAGATAAATAAAAAACAAACAATTCCTGATGTAATACAGAACAGCTAAACAAGCTCAATGACACTGATCTGTTTCAAACAGATGGTACTTTGCAGCGATGTGCAGTAAATATTTTGAGAACCCCAACCCCTCCACTCCTGAAGAAAAAAGTGAACTGATGTTTCGTTCAGGTTATGCCAGGTTCCATTTATCACTGAATTAGGACTTTTAATTCTGGAATAACAAGAAATCAGAAGTTACCAGTAGTACTCAATGACGAGGCTAATTACTGTCAGCAGTACAAGCTAACAGCAATGCATGTCTCTGCATGCCACATATTTAAAGACTAAGATGTTCACAAATACAGGTTGTTTCTATATTTATGTGCAGAAAAGTGTTAATAAGGTATGATCTACCAGAAATGTGATATAACTCAGGTCTCAGTATATTTCAAATACATGGCAGCCATATTGAATTTTGAGGTCGGGACTGATTAGAAATGTAGTATCTCACAAAGTAATGCTGTGTCTACAAAGTTTGAAAACCACAGCGATAAGGCATACAGAAAAACCTACTTTGTTTTTTACACAAGATTTTAGCCGAAGGTTTTGTATTTACATTTATTTATTTGAATTTACAGTGCATAATCTATTGTGTTTTTGTACACTTGAGGTAAGATTTTATTAATTACAGAACCTGGTGAAGAACAGATCATTTCTATTGTGATGTATCACATGAAACCCTCAAATTAAAAGAGAATGACTTTGTTTTTCTTTTAATTGTATATAGTGCTGCAACCAGCAGCATATAGGAAACATAATATTTGTAGAGAAGAATGTAGTCAAATACACTGCTAGTATATAAATAAATACCACATGAAACTGAATGAAAAAAGCCTGTTGCTTTTGAAACAGCAACACTCAAAAAGCCAGCAGACTGTGGGTCTTTTATCCACTTTTCACTTGATTCAAATCTGCACACAAAAGGTGCCAGTAAACTGTCATGATTACTAAATTATCATTTTTGCTTCTCTAAAAGGGAAAGGATGAAAAAGAATATTTCTTCAACACAGAATGAAGATGAAAAATAAAACTGAAAGAAAACAAGCATCAGAGGCTGCACAACAAAACTACTAACACACAGGCATAATCTAATGAAGCACCGTACATTGGCTTTCTTCTTCTTCAGTGAATCCACCAGTTTTGTATATGGCCACATACATGGCATAGACAATTACACAAGTATAGAATAGAATATAATATAATAGAATAGAATAGAATAGAATAGAACTATCCTTTATTGTCCAACAGTGGGGAAATTCAGGTGTGTGAGCAGCCAAGTGAAAGGTAAATGGAAGCAGATACGCACAAAAGTAGAAATAAATAAAAAAATAAATATAAATAAGAATAAGAGACTATACAGTAAGTGGAAGATTTACAAAATAGCATACTCAGATTACATGAAATGCAACTGAGTAGAGTGATTTTGAAAATGTACAAAATGTGTATGTGATAATCTGTAATACCTGTCTGTGTTTTTCATGTCCTGCTTAAGACTGTAACTAACCAGTTCGTATCATTAATAAAACTTTCATCTACTCACCATGCTGCATTCTCGCTCTTCTCTGCACTTTGGTCCTGCCAAACCCTCACTCGCTCTGATGGCGCATGTATAATTGGGCATAAAAACTCAACCACAGACTATTTACAAAAAATGGAAAAACAGTGGAATAACAGCAGGGATGCAAATACTTTGGAGACAGCAGTCTTTCACTGAAGGGGCTCTCCAGTTATGCAACACCTTCATCCATGGGGTGGGAGACATTGTCCAACAGTGATGTTATTTTTTGCTACAGTTCTTCTTTGTCCCAACACCTGCACTGTGTCCAGGGGGCATCCTAGGACAGAGATAGCCTTCCTAATGAATGTTTCTAACTACTTCCTCTCAGCTGTAAGTCAAGTCAAGTCAAGTTTATTTATATAGCGCTTTTCAGTAATAAGGCACTCAAAGCGCTGTACATGCGGAAAAACATTACATTGATGCAGAAAATCAAACACAGAAAAACAAATCAAATGACATTAATAATCCTTGGGAGTTTACTGGTAAGAGCTGGTTCTAATCCAATCTTTCTAATAGAGGTAATTAGCTCATTAAGTCCTCTGTGGTAAGGAATTCATCCTTTGCTAGAAGACAAATTATAATATTAATCCTTGAGGTCGCTGGTATGAGGCAGTTGTGGTCCCATCATTCAAATAAGTTGAGTCACTGGTATAAAACAGTTTTAGTCCAAACTTTTTAAATATTAATAATGTTTGGCTGTCACTGGTATGATATAGTTGTAATACAACCATTTTAAGAAATCTAAAATTCTCTGGTCATTGGTGTAAAAAGAGCTTTAGTCCAAATTTTCAAATACTCATAATATTTGGCTTTCGCTAGTAATTCTTCTGAGAAATCTGAAAATCTATGAAAAGTAATGAAATCACACATTTAGGTAGATGAGAAAAGAGACAACATTAGGTAAGAAGAAGAAAGAAAATCATATTTCACACTTTATCCTTAGCAGGATACAGTTTGAGATTGCAAAAAAAAACCTCAGCACAAAGGATCAACATATACTGTATATGAAACATTATGCAGGGGATCCGGTGAAGGCGGTGTGAAGAGGTGCATATGTTTATCTTGAGCATGTGTGTATGTGCATGTGAGAGTGTGTAAAGTAAGTCCATGAAGCATTGTCACAGAGGCCATTGCCCTTGATGGTACGATGGAAGGTTCATCAACCGGCCACACAGTTCTGCGTAGGTCCACAGATGTCCTCAGGGAAGGGAGGGGGCAGAGGGAGCAGAGCGTCATGCTTACATAACTTCCAGAAGAAGTTGAAGATAGCCGGCCATCAAGGGGGAGCCAGATTCAGAAAAAAAAACAATTATTTAGGTTATGCTGACTCTTAATTTTCTGTCAGCCTTGAGAGTCTCGCTGGTGCTTCTCAAAGGCGAATCCAAACAGCCAAATTCCAGGTCCTTTCCGCCAGATCCGAGCGAACATCTTTCTCCAAGATTTATCCCATTTCCCCCCTGAGTCCAGGAACCGCAACCTGCCTGCGATCCTGTGTAAGGATCACATCCAGTCTGCGATTCAGCTCACGTAACATCTCAGTCTCAGGGTTGATCGCTCTGCAGATCCCATCATACATGCCAGGCAGCCTTACAATGGCCAGAACAGCTGCTGACGTTTTTCGAATTTCTCGATATGCCAGGTAACTACCAACTCCAAAAAGCAGAAATCCTGTTATCAAACATCCAATTGTGTACACATCTTCGACATCCTTGATTGACAATATCGACAAACACACAATGCTCCACTTTTGCCAGGAGTCCATCGTGTATCCGGAGAAAAATGTCCCGTCTGGACAAGAGGGTTCCCCTTCACCCTGTCTTCTCGTCGAGAAAATTTGATCAATTGCATTGAGAGACCGGCTGACCAAATCCATAACTCAGAACTTTGGAAGATATGCAAAAAGAAAGACAGGACACAGAGCTGAAGCAGGGCAGATATGGGAGGGTGCGGGAGACAGAGACAAGCATCCTCCTTCACCGAGAGCAGAAAGAAAAAAAAGAAAAAGCTGTAGATAATCTGCTGCTCCTACATACCACACTGTAGAAGATGGGCCCTGGCATAAACTTCACATAAGATGTTGGCAACAATCCTAGTAATACACACATATAAGGAAATCATAACAAGTTATCACATAAATGTTAATGTATTATAAAGTGAAATGACACAGGAAGAAAGTTTAAAAGAAAAGAAAGTCAAAAAATAGATAATATCTCTCAGTATTTAGAAAACAATCATTCTCCTTCTCAGTGTAAAGTTCTATCAGCTAGTTTTGTCCGAACTGATGGCTTATAAATATGTTTCTTATTACCAGGGTATCACACAAGAAATGTACTATGATAAATGAAGGCAAAGAGCTCTATTTGAAGACATACAGCCAATTTGCAAAACATACTGGTGGCACTGGTTATAGAAATATTTCTAAACGTCTGTATTTTACAGTGAGTGCATTTTGGCCCATAAAAATAGAAGTAAAAAGAAAGTAATTTTATAAATCATTGATGACCATCTACTACTTGCAAGATTTCAGACAGATAAGTCAGAAGACTATCAGAAGAGTTTTTCAAAAGCCACATGGAATTAGCTGGTACAGTACTGCACTAAACTGCAATGTTCCTTCTTTACAGTCACCCGACAAGACTCTTCTACTGAAGAAAATATGATGTGGGTTATTCAAAATTTGCTGTAGAACATTTGGACGAGCCAGTACAATGCAGGGAAAATGCAGTCTGGTCTTTGGATGTGTTTGCACAGATCATGTTTGAAGGAGGAACGGTGCTGCACATCACCTCCAAAACATAATATCAACAGTGACGTTTGAAGGGGTGAACATCATTGTGTCAGGCTGTTTTTAATGTTTGGTGCTGGCAGACTTAAGGAAGGGTGAATGGAAGTGGAAGTGTACTGGGACTTTATTGATCAGAACCTAAAGACGAAAAGAGGCTGGATAATGATCCCAAACAAACAGACAATGAAACTCAAAAGAAGGAAAATAATGTTGCTAAAATGATCCAGTCAACCTTTTGACTCAACTTCAATTGAAAATGTATGGAATTGGAACTGAAGGAAGACATAAAAGAATCTCCCAGAACCTTCAAGATTTTTTAAGATTTTTTTGTAGAAGAATGATTTTAAATCCTCCATCATGCAGGAAACATCTTCATTCTGTCATTACCAAAAGAGTTTTTTCTACCAAGGATTAGATACATTTCAGTAGGTGTGTTTAACTAGAGTAGAATAAAATAGAAATATCCTTTATTGTCCGACAGTGGGGATATTCAGGGTACTGACAGCAAAGTGAAAGGCAAACTGAAGCATGCAAATATATAGAATTAGTATTATAATTTCTTTCTTTTTTATTTCTACAAGTTTTTTGTATTAATTGTTGAATAATTTGAAGGATTCTGTATTGTAAAACACCTAGTAGCCATCCTTTAAAATGTGCTCACTCAATAAAAAGGGTGAGTTTAAAGAATGAAGCTAAAATGAAGTGCAGTCAGCTCTTATTAGAGGAAAAGATCCTCCACCAGGTTGCAACGCCTCCTTCTCCATGACGGCAGCTGCCACATTAGTTTTACAAAGCAAATCCTGCTAATATCCGCCTTCTCATGACATAGTTTTATGTCTAAGGGTATGTCATTTATTTTTGTGGCTTGAAGATTTAATCCCTAACTTCCTCAGACACTTCTCATTTTCAAAATAAATCCTCAGATTTAGCTCAGCTACCAAATTAGCCATAGATTGGAATCAGTGCAGATTCTCATTCAAACTATGATGTCTTGTAATTTCTACTTTTACGTAAAATGACTTTTACGAAAATAACAACTGCAATGGCTAATTGGGATGTTTGTGTTTCTTTTGAGTAATGACTGAAAGATCTGATGTTGCACTTTATATCTCAAACAACAATTTTATTATTTAAAAAAAGACAAAAAGTGGTTAAAAACTGATTGTTCAGGTCTGTAAGTCTGGCATGATTAGGCAACATGACAAATAATGAGTTGCTGTAAAGTGACAATTTTGATGTATGCTAATGCAGTGCATGTGTTTGTGCCTGTACATGTGCCTCAGTCTGTGCCTAATTAGAGTACCCCCTCATCGCGCTCCTGGTGTGTTATCCTTGAAGTCCACAACCTTGATAGCTGCAGCAAGAAAAATTATTCTCCCACGACAGCTTTCCCAGATTGCTGCAAGTTGCTTTTGAAGTTTCATTTTAGTCAAATTGGCAACTCCTCACAAGCAATGAATCCACACACACCCTTTCTGTTTCTTATTCAGTGAAGTGAGGATAAGAAAGTAAATTACACAAATAGAGAAACCAATTAAGAGTTGGATAAACTGGAGTGACTGTGAGAATGGAGGGTGAATTCATCAGCCAGTCTGAGGTCACACAGGATTGAGTTGCTCGAGACATCTATATGAGGAGCAGTGAACCGTGCTGAGCATGACCGGAGTGCTGATGGCAAACAATAAGCGGGTGCCTTAAAGGGATAAGATGAAATCATTCAACATTGCTGAACTTTGATCTGGTGCTGAAAATCACTACACCTATAATACAAACTCTGTTGTGTAAACTCACACATCATATATTGTTTACATGTTCTTGTCATGTGCTAGCAGCGATAACAGCAACAGTGATCTGTAAAAATACACTGAATCTTAAGGGGCAGTTTCAAGGTGAAGATGGATTATTGCAGGGATTTTGATACAAAACAAACTGAAAATGTTAACAGGTTTGTTATAATCAATGTAGATTATCTCTGTCCAATCTGATTTCCATTTATATATTTTTTTTACATTTAGTGGCACTAGTGGCCTTTAGTTTGTAAGTTGATCAACAGGAAATGGGGTAAGGAGAGACAGGGGAAGACATGCTGCAAAGGTCAACAGGCTGGGACCCAAACCCATGAAGGCTCTGTGGAGGACTGCAGCCGCCATACATGGGTCACACGCTTTACCCCTGCACCACTACTGCACTCCTGATTTCCATCAAAAATGCAAAAATAGGATAAAGTGGACTAAGGTGACTAATATCTGGTGGTAAGGCTACCAAAGACTGGGCCGGAAAGAATAACACATAACCTCAATTACTAAACGAGTAATATTTGGGATAAAATAAATGTTTTTTATCCATCCATTTTTTATATCCATTTTATCATTTCACGGTGCAGCCTGTGGCCAGCAGTCAATATGGCGAGGGGTATACATGAAGCAGGTCACCGGTTCATCATAGGGCAACACAGAGAAACACAACCACATGTAAAGAGGCCAATCAATATGAAGGTTATTTTGGGTCAAAACTATTTGTGCATTGCAACTGTGAATTTGAAGTCACAGAAAGAAATGCTATATGGGGTTTGTAATTGTAATTTTTTTTTCCATCTTTCACAAATACAAAACAACAGTTATACCTCTACAGATTCTTAAGTACCAGTACACAAATTGTATTCTTTGAGTTACATATCAAAAACCTTGTACATTCAGATTTTTGCTCCAATTGTTCCAAAACTATTGGTGAAAAACTATTTGTGCATTGTAACTGTGGAGTTTTGTCACTGTAGAATGTTTTCTGTCTTTCACAAATACAAAACAATAGTTATACCTCTTCAGTTTCTTAAGTACAAGTGGACAAATTATATTCTTTGAGTCGCACATCAAAAATCTCTTGCATTCACAGTTTTGCTCCAATTGTTCCAAAACAAATGGTGCAAAATAAATTCACACACCTGTAGTAACATCATCTCACAAACAGTTTTTTTTAATACTCTTTTTTCCTTTAACACAAACACAAATCAGTAAATACAACTACATGAATCTGCTGCTGTGAGTCACAAATGCTGCTTTACAAGTTACACCTTCTTTTTGGCACAGTTTCACTTTTGCTATGCTTATGGTGGAGCAAAACAAACTGTGACTTGTGGGTAATTCGCATGGCCATACACCAGAGGGCACTGCCTGCTCCTGACTCAGTCGGTATGCGCCAACCGGAAAAACAAGCACCGCCATGTTGAGGACTAAATAGACTCAGGGGCTGCATCCTTCTGGCAGGTGTATTGATCACCGGGAAAACAAGATTTACACATCTATTAATACGTTCAAATTACGCAAACGACCATCCTCTTTATGAAAGTTCAGAGAGTCCTCGTTGTTCTGCTAAATATTCATTAAATAAACATTCATCACAAAAAGGTTTAATTAAGGAGCTATTGGAACTGTTTTGGTTGATTTATTATGCGCTGGATGGTTGATGTTCACCAGCAAACTTAGACACAAGCTATGTCCAAATTCAGAGGCTGCACCCTTCAAAGGATCGGTCTACGTAGGCCGGGACCTTCGATCAATAGTGATCGGCTGTGAATTTGGATGGTCTAGCCTTAACCAGCAGTTCCTGCCCTTACCCCAACGTAACTTCCATTGCCTAGCAACCGCGATAGCGACAGTGATGCCGTAAAGATGGACCCTGAAGGTTAATCCCGCTGTGTCCACTGTAAATAACTGCGCATGGTTTTTATTTTCCCCCTTTACATATTCCTGGTTGCTTATATTTCTTTTGTTTAAATGTTCTTGTTTTATTATACTTTCGTTTTATTCTTGTTCATTGATCAGCCATTTAAAGTGTTCAAAATAATTTTTGTGTTCATAGATATAAAAATTCAACACTGTACATAAAACACATTGATGACAAAGAGCATATGTTGAACTTTTTTTTAACAACTAACCCACTAACATGCTTTCTGAACAAAGTAAAAAAAAAAACAGTGAATAATAATAAACAAACCAAATTAACATTCATTATCTGACTGAATTATAACTGTGTTTAATTTCAACCCATTGGGGAAACCCAGCTGTAATTTCAAAACGATGTGCCGGGAGTTGGCACATGTTCCCTCTGGGTTTAGCAGGCCTTGACCACAGGGTAAGCTGTGAGGCGAGCTGACTTTTGGCACAGCAGGAGCGGACATGTCCGAACACATCAGAGCACTTTGGCAATCAAGCACTCTCTTGATAAGCCGATCATAAACTTCAGATTTACACCGCTACATTCTTGCCTAAAAACATTGTAAAAGTTAGTTTTGTTTAACAGAAGGCCTAATATATACAACTTTATTCACAGCTTTTCTCTCTCTGCCATTGCTACTTCTGTTTGAACAATCTGCTTCGACCCACAATGAATCATGTCATTAGCCTTCAAATGCGAACTGCAAAGGATGCAGCTCCTGAGTTTCCATAGTCCTCAACGTGGCGGGGCTTGTATTTCTGGCCATAGCTTGTACCTACTGAGTCCGGAGCAGGTAGCGCCCTCCAGTGTACGGCCATGCGAATTACCCACAAGTCACAGATTGTTTTGCTCCATCATAAGCGGTACGATTGTAGCAAAAATGAAAGTGCGGCAAAAAAAAGATGTAACTTGTAAAGCAGCATTTGTGACTCACAGCAGCAGATTCGTGCAGTTGTATTCCCTGATTTGTGTTTGTGTTAAAAGAAAATAATTGATGAAAAAAAAATGTTTGTGAAATGATTTTAATACAGGTGTCTGAATTTATTTTACACCATTTGTTTTGGAACAATTTGAGCAAAACTGTGAATATAATACGTTTTTGATGTGTGACTCAAAGAAAACAGTTAGTCCACTTGTACTTAAGAAACTGAAGAGGCGTAACTGTGTTTTTGTACTTGTGAAAGACAGAAAACATTCTACAGTGACAAAACTCCAATGCACAAATAGCTTTGACTCAAAATTACCTTCATAAAGTGATGGCATCTGCAACTGGTGAAACTCCTTCTAGACTATTCTGTAACCCAACAATCTGAGTCAGTTTGACCCAATGTTTGATTAAAACTACTCAGTTGCTCCCCTTATCACAAACCAACATTTGAAGTTTTTTGTGCACAGTAATTTGAAACATTGCTTACGGAGCAAATTATTTCATTTTACAAGACTGAAGAAACTGGCTAAAATTTAAAAGCTAAAATAAATGCCCTGGTAAGTTTTCTGTTGACGTCACTGATTTTCCTGTTTGGACAACGGAGATACAGAACCTTTTATTTCTTTGTTGTACTTAAGACGTTTGTGATGCCTGTGTGACCTTTAGCAATCTTTGGAAGCATGAAGAGAAAGGAACTATGAATATTAGTATGACACATTTTTGGATTTTCTACAAAACATTTTCTACGTACATTAAAAATCAGTTCAAAAAATACTTTCCTGGTATAGCTTGTACAATATTTAGTATAAGTGATTACATCCCTGCCTAATACCACTACAAAGGTGACATGATCCAAACCTGCACCCCCCTAACTGCATGGTGTATTGGTTCTAGGGCCTTTGCTTTATATAGAATTTAAAAAAAATCTAAAATGTTGCCCAATGGAAACTCAAAACATCACATTTTAGTAGGTATACCTTCCAATATTGACATCCAAATGTTATACTTCTTAAAAATATTTTGTTCTGCTTGGCACAGAATATCTTTATTGCAAATTCCAATACCAGCAGCGCAGAAATTCCACCAGAGATGTTCTACCATCCTTCAGAGACACTTTGTTTATATATAAACCTGCTGTTTGCTGCAGGGGCTTGTTGCTCTATTTTTCTCTTTGGATTCAGATCAGGTAACTAAATCATCATAGTTTTCACTTTAGATTTCTACTCGGGGCCTTTTGGCAGTGTACTTTGGACCTTCAACCTCCTGGATTAGTCCTCCTCTGCTAAGCTTCAGAAGGCAGAGTCATCTTGTCTAGAAAGTAATTTATTTACTGGCATGCATAGTGCCATTTGTAAAAGTAATGGTCTAAACCCGTTTTGCTCATATGGTTTCCTATAACATCCATCTGTAATGTCCATGCTTCAGTGTCAGAACTGTGAATGCACTTGCAAAAGTGAATTATTTTGCAAGATGCTGGTTTTTTTTTGTTTTTTGTTTGTTTTTTACATTTTATCTAATCAAACTTCAACACTTCAGTGTATTTTGCAGTTTGGCACATGCTATGTACTGCAAATTGCAAATGTGGAGGAAGGTGCTCTGGTCAGATGATGAGACCAGCCTGAAGCTTTGTTGTACATACAAAATATGTGTGAGGAAAAGATGACAGTGCACATCACCTTAAACACACCATTGCCATGGTGAGACATGGTTCTGGCAGGATCACGCTGTGGGGATGCCTTTCTTCAGCTGGATCGGTTAAGCTGGTCAGAGGTAATGGGAAGATGGTTGAAACTAAAAACAATGCAATCTGGGAAGAAAAAAAATATTAAAGGCTGAAAAAAGCAGAGTGTACATTTAAGCAGAGCAATGAACCTGCAAAGCATATTCATGTCTTAGAATGGCCCACTCAAAGTCCAAACTTAAATCCAACTGAGAATTTCTGTCAAGATTTGACAATTGATGTTCAGACACTCTCCTGAATCAGAATCAGAATCAGAATCAGAATCAGAAAAGCTTTATTGCCAAGTACGTTTTTGGACATACAAGGAATTTGTTTTGGCGTAGTCGGTGCAATACAGTACAAATTAAACAGTACAAACATATCTACAATATAATATAAATATAAGTGCACAGTTTTAAGTGAGTGAGAGTAAATATAGAGCAGTATAAGATGCAAGAGCAATACAACAGTGCAGATGATCATTGTGCAAGTAAAGCAGGAGTCCAAGCTGAGCGTTAATGTAACGCATAGAGTTACAGGTTACAGGTGTCCTGTCAGCAAAAAAAGGGGGGGTGTGGGGGAAAGGGGGAATGTCAGGGTGGTTTCCGGGCTTTGTTAACCAGGCTGGTGGCAGATGGGAAAAAACTGTTCTTGTGGCGTGAGGTTTTGGTCCGGATGGACCGCAGCCTCCTGCCAGAGGGGAGAGTCTCAAAGAGTCTGTGACCGGGGTGGGAGGGATCAGCCAGAATCTTCCCTGCCCGCTTCAGGGTCCTGGAGGTGTACAGTTCCTGGAGCGACAGTAGACTGCAGCCAATCACCTTCTCAGCAGACCGAATGACACGCTGCAGCCTGCCCTTATCCTTGGCTGTAGCAGCGGCGTACCAGATGGTGATGGAGGAGGTGAGGATGGACTCAATGATGGCTGTGTAGAAGTGCACCATCATAGTCTTTGGCAGGTTGAATTTCTTCAGCTGCCGCAGGAAGAACATCCTCTGCTGGGCTTTCTTGATGAGGGAGCTGATGTTTGGCTCCCACTTGAGATCCTGGGAGATGATGGTTCCCAGGAAGCGGAAAGATTCCACAGTGTCAATTGTGGAGTCACAGAGGGTGATGGGGGCAGGTGGGGCTGGGTTCTGCCTGAAGTTCACAACCATCTCCACTGTCTTTAGAGCGTTGAGCTCAAGGTTGTTCTGGCTGCACCAGTCCAACAGATGGTCCACTTCCCATCTGTACGCGGACTCGTCACCATCAGAGATGAGTCCGATCAGGGTGGTGTCGTCCGCAAACTTCAGAAGCTTGACAGACTGGTGACTGGAGGTGCAGCTGTTGGTGTACAGGGAGAAGAGCAGAGGAGAGAGAACACAGCCTTGGGGGGAACCGGTGCTGATGGTCAGGGAGTCAGAGACGTGCTTCCCCAGCCTCACGCGCTGCTTCCTGTCAGACAGGAAGTCAGTGATCCACCTGCAGGTGGAGTCGGGCACACTCAGCTGGGAGAGCTTCTCCTGGAGCAGAGCTGGGACGATGGTGTTGAAGGCAGAGCTGAAATCCACAAACAGGATCCTGGCATAGGTTCCTGTGGAGTCCAGGTGCCGGAGTCCAGGTGCCTATTCTCATCTTTAGTTGGTTTGTTGTTTTGCATTCTACTGAAAACTGCTAATCTGATAAGAACAATTCACCTGGTTAAAGTACATTTCTGTTTTAAAATGCTAGATTGCTTGACAAAATAAACCAAAAGGCTCAGATGCTTGAAGCAAAACCTCACAATCGTCTTTCATATTTACTGGTTAAAAAAATCAATACAAAGTCTTTACCTTGATCATCACAAGCACAAAAAACACTAAACATGCCTTAAGCTAAACTAAATCTCAAATTAAATGCATTACATTAAAATAGTAAATGTTAACTTACAAATTTACTTTTTTATTCTTCTACCCAACTTTGATTGAACTATGCTCTCCTTTTAATCTTACCTTATTGGTTCTGAAGCACTGGTTGCCCTCGTGGTAATGGTGTGAAACAGATAGAGCGAAGAAAATCATGAGACCTTAAACCGTTTCTATCCCTTAGGAATCTCCACAGATCAATATCAGGCGGTGTGCAGCATGAATCCCAAAAAACGTTTTCCCAATTAGCCATTCACACAGAGTTTACCTTGAAAAGCAGAGGTTTTGATAAATAAACAGTAGCTGGGCTTTAGTGCAATATGACGTGTGATTTATTTATGAAACAATAATATCTGTGGAGAATAATAATTTTAATGATTATTAAATGTAGTTTTGTTAGATTATTCTGTGTATCATGCAAAATCATAGAGGGACTGAACATGTGTCTGATTTAGTTACGCTGTCGGTAGAAAGAGTTGAGTCAGTGAATAGATACAGTGTTGAGCTCCCTAATGGCTGAAATTCCGCCATGTGATACTACTGACTGCCTTTGAAAAGCAATTTGTTTTTTTTTCTGGCAAGCAAAAAGTCAGTTTTCCATAAACAAAGAAACTGTCTCAAAGGGCCACCCATGCACATGACAGTCAGCGTACACTAACATTTAGCAATGATGATACTTATGTACTGGGTTTATTCTAACTAAAAGAAACTCAAGGGGCAAGTAAGCTTTACTATTCTGCACAGTGACTAAGGTCTCTACAAGAAATTACAGTTGAAAGCTTGATTTGTGCTTTAAGAAATAACCTGAAGTAATGAGACCGGTTCTGATTTTGTGTCATTATTTCATTCATGTTAAATTTAGTGATAATGTAAGTTTTTTATTTGTTTATCCCATCATTTATTCCAAAGGCTATCTGTTCTATTTAAAAGCATTGAATATATTGAATATTTGTTATTAACGGCTGAAAAAAATTATTGACAGTGAGAGTGTATAGAAGGAAAAAAACTATCAACAAGGTAAAATTAGGTTACTAAGGTAGGAATCACCCCAGGAAATAGACCTTGGTGGGAAGCTAGTACTTTTTAATTTACAAAGATGTTTTGTGAAGCATTTTTTAATAATTTGTGTGTCATTATCTAAGACTCATCTCTGTTTAAAACAATCTACATGTCATGTTTTCTGTTAACTTTAATATATTTTAAATTACTGAGGTCTGCTTACAGCCATCCATGGAAAAGGGGGGAGTAACTTTGAACCCAAGACCTTCTTGCTGCAAGGCAACACTGCAAACCACTGTGCCACCATACAGCCCTGAACTTATGATCAAAACCATGAATATAAACACTGTAAACAACCAAACTCCAAATTACTGTAGATTTAGATGCAATAATCTGGGAGTTTGCGAGCGTTGAACTTGCAAGTTGTCGTGGTGGCGCTGAACAGATGAATCTGCAGATCCTAATCTACTCGAACACATTTCAGTTGTCTATTTCAACTCTGAAAACTCAGTGAAACCATCTAGTTTTAGGACGAAAAGCACAAATGTAATGGAGCCTACATCAGATTGTACCTTGAATAGAAAACTCTTAACCACAGGCACAGATCAGTTATGGGAAAGGGGAAAACACTTGGAGAACCCAGTGTGTTTGTATAGACAAGATGGGTGGAGACGGGTGTTCCTCAAGGATGAGTCTTGGGATCAATGCTTTTTTCATTTTTTCAAATCTAGTGACGGATCTAGATCCAGCTATGTTTCACTTTATTGTGGCATCATTTTTAAAAGCAGCAATAACAATCTCGTCAATCAGTGTGTAACCATTTCTAAAGCTGCAAAGCCAAGATTAAATTAGTACTTAGTTCGAACGGTTTTCACACAATTCTGCCTTTTAGTTACTAATCTTTCAGGTACTACATTATATGGTACTCATCTGGAGAAGTTGATTCTTTCTTTATAACTTAACCTTTAACATTATATATTGATAATTGTCTGAAAAGGCTTAGAACATAGCTTGGTTTTTAGTTTAGTTTATTTATTATCCTTTTTTCCAAGGTAAAAGATTAGACTAGATAAAAAAAAGGAGCGTCTTTGAACAGCGTTTGTAAATATCTGATTTCTACTGTATTGTCTTTAAAAAAGCTAGTTAAATGTTCGTTCGTTCGTCGTCTTCCGCTTATCCAGGACCGGGTCGCGGGGGCAGCAGACTCAGCAGAGACGCCCAGACGTCCCTCTCTCCAGACACCTCCTCCAGTTCCTCCAGGGGGAGCCCAAGGCGTTCCCAGGCCAGCCGAGAGACATAGTCCCTCCAGCGTGTCCTGGGCCGTCCCTTGGGCCTCCTCCCGGTGGGACGTGCCTGGAACACCTCCCGAGGAAGGCGTCCAGGAGGCATCCGGTATAGATGCCCAAGCCACCTCAACTGGCTCCTCTCGATGTGGAGGAGCAGCGGCTCTACTCCGAGCTCCTCCCGGATGGCCGAGCTCCTCACCCTATCTCTAAGGGAGTGCCCGGCCACCCTACGGAGGAAGCTCATTTCAGCCGCTTGTATCCGTGATCTCGTTCTTTCGGTCATGACCCAAAGTTCATGGCCATAGGTGAGGGTAGGAACGTAGACCGACCAGTAAATTGAGAGCTTTGCTTTTCGGCTCAGCTCTCTCTTCACCACAATGGACCGGCACAGCGCCCCCATTACTGTGGCAGCTGCACCGATCCGTCTGTCGATCTCCCGCTCCATTCTTCCCTCACTCGTGAACAAGACCCCGAGATACTTAAACTCCTCCACTTGAGGCAGGAACTCCCCTCCAACTAGTTAAATGTATCTTGCTCATTTTGATCTGTTGGCAGAAGAGATAGTGTATCTTAGTCGACACTACTAGTTAAATAATGTACAGGTCCTTCTCAAAATATTAGCATATTGTGATAAAATTCATTATTTTCCATAATGTCATGATGAAAATTTAACATTCATATATTTTAGATTCATTGCACACTAACTGAAATATTTCAGGTCTTTTATTGTCTTAATACGGATGATTTTGGCATACAGCTCATGAAAACCCAAAATTCCTATCTCACAAAATTAGCATATCATTAAAAGGGTCTCTAAACGAGCTATGAACCTAATCATCTGAATCAACGAGTTAACTCTAAACACCTGCAAAAGATTCCTGGGGCCTTTAAAACTCCCAGCATGGTTCATCACTCAAAACCCCAATCATGGGTAAGACTGCCGACCTGACTGCTGTCCAGAAGGCCACTATTGACACCCTCAAGCAAGAGGGTAAGACACAGAAAGAAATTTCTGAACGAATAGGCTGTTCCCAGAGTGCTGTATCAAGGCACCTCAGTGGGAAGTCTGTGGGAAGGAAAAAGTGTGGCAGAAAACGCTGCACAACGAGAAGAGGTGACCGGACCCTGAGGAAGATTGTGGAGAAGGGCCAATTCCAGACCTTGGGGGACCTGCGGAAGCAGTGGACTGAGTCTGGAGTAGAAACATCCAGAGCCACCGTGCACAGGCGTGTGCAGGAAATGGGCTACAGGTGCCGCATTCCCCAGACATGGGCTACAGAGAAGCAGCACTGGACTGTTGCTCAATGGTCCAAAGTACTTTTTTCGGATGAAAACAAATTCTGCATGTCATTCGGAAATCAAGGTGCCAGAGTCTGGAGGAAGACTGGGGAGAAGGAAATGCCAAAATGCCAGAAGTCCAGTGTCAAGTACCCACAGTCAGTGATGGTCCGGGGTGCCGTGTCAGCTGCTGGTGTTGGTCCACTGTGTTTTATCAAGGGCAGGGTCAATGCAGCTAGCTATCAGGAGATTTTGGAGCACTTCATGCTTCCATCTGCTGAAAAGCTTTTTGGAGATGAAGACTTCATTTTTCAGCACGACCTGGCACCTGCTCACAGTGCCAAAACCACTGGTAAATGGTTTACTGACCATGGTATCACTGTGCTCAATTGGCCTGCCAACTCTCCTGACCTGAATCCCATAGAGAATCTGTGGGATATTGTGAAGAGAACGTTGAGAGACTCAAGACCCAACACTCTGGATGAGCTAAAGGCCGCTATCGAAGCATCCTGGGCCTCCATAAGACCTCAGCAGTGCCACAGGCTGATTGCCTCCATGCCACGCTGCACTGAAGCAGTCATTTCTGCCAAAGGATTTCCGACCAAGTATTGAGTGCATAACTGTACATGATTATTTGAAGGTTGACGTTTTTTGTATTAAAAACACCTTTCTTTTATTGGTCGGATGAAATATGCTAATTTTGTGAGATAGGAATTTTGGGTTTTCATGAGCTGTATGCCAAAATCATCCGTATTAAGACAATAAAAGACCTGAAATATTTCAGTTAGTGTGCAATGAATCTAAAATATATGAATGTTAAATTTTCATCATGACATTATGGAAAATAATGAACTTTATCACAATATGCTAATATTTTGAGAAGGACCTGTAAATAAAGTGTGTCTCACTAAGTGGCAATGAAAGCTATAGCTTATACATCTAGTACAATCTATGTCTACAGTTTCCAACAAGAATATGTAACATGTTTCATCCTTGATGGGTCAGAGAGGAGTGATTTATTCTAAAAAAAGAAAGAAAAATAAAAATAAATAAAAATAAAAGCATTGAATATATCACTGCTATGATTTAGAAGAAAAAGATGTGACCAGAGAAATCTAATGAGCAGATGGAAAAAAGAGACTGGCTAATCAAAAAATAGGAGGACTGATGTGTTAGGAGAGGACAGGAGCTAAGGGGGCGATGAACAAAATGCAGAATTATAATTTTGACAACAATTTTGGAACAGTAAAAGAGCAATTCAAGTATTCAACTTTTAAACTATTCAAAGAGAGAAAGAAGATGAAAAATCTACAAGTAAAAGCTGCTTTGGCCAAGTTAGACACCAGAATGTGTAATGCTGCTTCCAAATCTGTGTTAGTTGCGATGGTGGTAGGAGTTTGACCTGTAAGCGGTGGGTTGCCGGTCCGAACCCCGTCCGTCTCAGTCGTTGTGTCCTTGGGAAAGACACTTCACCTGCCTAGCCTGCTTATGGTGGTCAGAGGGCTCAGTGGCGACGATTGTATGGCAGCTTCACTTCTGTCAGTTTGCCCCAGGGCAGCTGTGCCTAAAATGTAGCTCACCACTGTAAGTGTGCGGATGGGTGGATGATTGATTGTAGTGTTTTGGGGTCCTCTGACTTGATAAAGTGCAATACAAGTGCATGCCGTTTACTATTTAGTTTTACAAAGAAGGAGAATTATGCCTGTATTTTCAATAAATTTTTATTTTTGAGGGTGTAGTTATCCAAGTTATGTTTTAGGGTGCAAAATGTACTGTTACTTGCTTTTGTTTGGTTTTGTATTTCTTATTTTATAAATAATGCTGTACCCCAAGCATCTTGAGTAAAATTCATCCAGCCCTATTGAGCAGACAAAATGTGTTACTCTTGTCTTGGAAAACAGATGACTCAAGCACAAAACTAAAGTAAAAAATAAACACACAATAAAATCTGATTGAATGAAATTAAAACTAAAATACCATATAAGAAAAATGCAAAAAGAAAGTCTTGGATCTCAAAAGTTTTTTTCCGACTCCTAAAAACGTTTTGTGCATGAAAGTTAAGACTGTGGAAATGTTTTGTTTGAAGTGATAGCCACATGTCCTCAGATCTGACGAGTAATTCATCAGAGTAAGGTGTTTTATTCTCATCAGCACCTGCTATTTACTCTGAGGCTAGGCCATGTGGTGAGGTAGTGAATTAGTATGCAGCTGGCTTCTTTACCGGCTGCCATAATTATGTCTGTGATGAAGATGGAGTCAGGCACATCTGCAATGGGAAAAAGTCACATTCCCTTTTTTAAAACAAGATACATCAGAAAATGCAGCTTGATTTGTGACAAGACTGAGAGGAAATAATGGAGAAAATAAACATTTATCTTATCTTCATGCTACAGAGCTTTATACTATACTCCTTCGCCTTAGCTTTAGGATAACCATTGACTGGTTCAGTTTCGAACATACAATAGTGACAGATTAAACACCCAGCTTGTTCCAGCTTTCTCTTTGCCTTCTAGTTACCTTGCAGTGAAAATTAGATGCACAGACTAGTACATAGAGCTCTTTCTCTGCTTGTTATTTGCTCTTGTTTACTGAATTCATTGTCACCAAAGTCGTTTATTTTTTGCAGCTGCAGCAAAGTACATGCTTTATGAATTCTACTATACACAGCACTGTCCAACTATTGGGATGGCGTCTGTAGTAAAGATGTGAGAAAAACCTTAAAATAAATTTTGCATTTAATCCAGTAGCATAATATCACATTGAAAATACTGAAAATTCAAACCTTTAATTTGAGAACATTTTTTCAGTAAACTCGCACTTTAAGAAATTATTGTTTTCAACTAAATCACTGGTTCCACACTTATTGAACTCTAACTGTTAATCCCATGAGCTTTTGCCAATAGTACAATACTTTTTCTATTCTCTTGTAACAATTCACTAGGTTTTGAACATGTATGCGCAATCTCTCTAGTCCTGTCTAGATTCCTCTGCATAATGCTCTCTTCCGGTACCTGACAAAATATGTTGTCCCCAGGATTTATGTCTGGGGACTGAGATTACCATGGAATACTGATTTTGTGTCTACTGAGTTTTTTTCATCAATATAGCCACATGTCTTGAGTCATCATTCTGTTGAAAGAGCCAATAACATCCCCATTTTCAGTTTACTGGTAAAGTCCACCAGGTTTTTATTTTAAATGGGTCCATCATGGATCCATTTAAAATAAAAACCTGGTGGACAACATTCTCAGAGCCTTGGAACAAGAGACAGACCCACTGTATCACAGATCCTCTACCATAGTTAACAGTGGATATAAAGTGTTTTCCACATTTTCCACTTTTTTACTGACTGCCTCACATGGAGTGTTTGCTGTTAAAAAGCTAAATCATAGCCTTATTAGACCAAGGCACACAGTTCCATTAAAGTCCCAACAGCACATTCCCAAGGGTTTACATTTGGGACAATGGGACAGGAGAGTCTTTGTTTTTGGATTCACTTCAGAACAACCATGCATGTAGCTATTGTACCAATTTCTTGAGCTTCTTGGTTGTTCTCTTGTCTTTTCTAGTTTGAAGAGTGGCTAAGAAAAATGTACCTCTTGGTCATTTTACATTTATATCCCAGGAAAACACGAAGTCAGTTACAAAAACTAAAGTATAAAATGCGAAACTGCCATGGCTCCTTTTATTTTCAAGGAATTTATAGTTGTGCCAATTTTATATGTTGTTAATGTGGTGATGTTCTTCCCCAGTAAATACGTCCATGTGTAATAAAACATCAATTTGCTTTGAGGCGTTGTACACATCTTTATAAGTGATGCTGTAAATGGTAAGGTACCATTAACCTCTTAAAAACACAAAGCTGTAACACATAGCTTTGTTGCAACAGCTCTGCAGAAACCAGCCCCTAGCAAACTAAGGAACACTTTTACAGAAATAATATAAATACTAGGTAAAAAGCCAACAGTCCTAGCAAAAGTTTGTTAAACCTGTTGGCTTAAAAAACCTCAGTATGTAATTCCTGTAGAACACATTATACCTCTGTGTTGCTAAATGTTTTATGGTTTCTAGATATCAGTGGGATTTAGGATGCAGTTATCCACATTATCAGCATGTTTACCATAAAATATGATTGATTTATGTTTATCACTGTTTTACAATGAATGTAGCAATAAATCTTAGAACTCAGCGTCCTTCACATAAAAAAAAAAAAAAAAAAAAAGAATAGAAAAACAGAGACCGAATTCAGATATAAGATGCCTCTTTAGATAATTAGGATTTCTGGTTAGGAAATCTAAAACCAGGATAAGATACATCAAATTAATATGTCTTGCTTTATCCCTATGATCTTTGAAATGTAACAATGTATTCAAAGCCCTTTTAAAATATATGTGCCATTGTTTCAGATCTTTATTAAATCAAATACATGTCTTTCTTGGATATATATGGCAGGTGATAAATAGTAATGTGAAACTTCCTTAGATGTTTATGTGGCAGCAAATGAATCATCTTGTAAAGAGAGAATATTTTTTCAGTGCATCACTGAAGAAAAATTGCTGGTTAGAGTTATAAGGCATAAAGTGGCCATCTAGGGACACACACATTTTTACAGTCTATTAATCTATGAATAATTAAAGGCTCTCAGTTATCCCAGAGGAGATTACAGCACTTCGTCTTTCAGTGCAGTAACTTGTTTAGCAGTGCCCACGTGGAGCATGCTGCAGTCTCTGCTGTCTGAAGCCTCTGAGCCCAAAAAACTGAACACCTGCACTAAATTTACAAACTGCAGAGACAAAATAGGTCAAGAAAGAGGCTGCAATGTGCTTCATATCGCTGTTTTTAATTACAAGTAGCAAACATGTTCAGCATTCCTTTCTCTGGTTCATCTCAGTGACAGGAGCAGACTTCTCCATTTCACTTTATCACGCAGGAAAGACTTGTATTCACTTTTACACAAGAAAGTATTAAAATTCTTAGTGATTATTTCTGTCACAATCAGGACGAGAGATGACTAAGGATACACGCATCATTTCCAGTTTTCTGGGTGGTGAGAAGATGTCCAAACAACAGCTGTTACTGCAGCTCTGCTTGCTTTGAGACTTGAAATGTTTCTCTCCTAGTGCCAGCAACAGTAAACAAGTGCGTCTGCATGCAGATGACAAAAACAAATAGTTTACAATCTCATCAAAGGCCAGGCAAACTGAGGTGGATTTAAACCCAGATACTGCCAGCATAAAGACTGTTGCTGATAAGAATATTCCACACTAAAAGGTATCTGATGTTAGAAGAAACAGGAGCTCCTTCCCACTGACATTGTGCTTTGAATATATATATAAATATACAGTATATAGGATGCTGTTATTTGTTCTGCATATGATGGTGTCATACCAGCATGGTGGATATTAAAATAGATACAATAAAACTTAGAGGTACAGTCTTATAAAAGTGTATCTAAGCATAAGTTAAAAACAGGAATTCTTCAATATTATTAACACTGCAGATCATAAATCTCACAACGACACTGAGAGGAAAGGCTGATGTGGATGTAATTAGTGTCCTGTCAGTTGAAATGTTGAAATGAAATAAAAGGACTGCTGGAGGTGGACATTGACTCATGGAAATCCAATTATAATCACTGTAAAAGGAAATAAACATTTGATCTTAGTTGTAACCCTGAGGTTATGTGATTGATTTAGAGGTTTTGTCTTAGATAGTGGCTTTAAATCCGAACCTCAGATTCAGTTGTTAACGTCATGGCAGTAAAGTCATAAAATACTATTGGATGACTTAGAAAAAAGAACACTGAGTTAGTATTAGCACTCATATAAAAATTATTTAGTGTATCACAGGCATATTTCAAAACAAATAGTTATTAGGAAAAATTATTTTAGCACATGACTACTAAGAAAAAAACATTTGGGCAAATGAACACTGCCTTATGTCCTAAAACAGCAAATGACAAAGCTAGGACCACAAGAAATTGGTACGATCTCAAAAACATATCTTGCCTTACAGTGCAGCCTGGCTTCAGAGGTGGATTTTTATATGAGTGAAATGGCTAACCACCAGGGCACCGTTTTGTCAGAGGCAGCTCAAACACTCATTAAAAAAAAGCTGTCCTTTTCTATACAAAAAGGTTTTTTGTCTGTCTGGTATTTTGCATGTCCAAAGTGTAAGAACTGTAAGAAACTGTTGACAATGTAATGATGCTGTAGTTTATATCTGATTCACAGGTCCCAACTTGGCGCTCAGTTAAAGGCCTATTTAATTATTTTAGGGACTCTAGACTTCCCTCGATCATATCTAAATCATATGTATATCTATATATAGGTATATATAGATATATATCTATCTATATATACCTATATATCTATATATATAGTTTTTGTTCTCCCAATATTACTTCTCCAGCTCAGAATGAGGGGAAGAAAACTTTTCCT
Source organism: Girardinichthys multiradiatus (assembly GCF_021462225.1). Taxonomy (NCBI): domain Eukaryota; kingdom Metazoa; phylum Chordata; class Actinopteri; order Cyprinodontiformes; family Goodeidae; genus Girardinichthys; species Girardinichthys multiradiatus. The sequence continues at coordinate 23,309,157 of NC_061799.1, forward strand.
TAACCATATTTAGTGCACCATATAAGGAGTGGACAATATGAACACAGGGATGAGCAGGTGTTAATTGAATCATTACAAAGACAAAAAAGCACTTCTATTATTTTTCTCAGAGCATAAATTCCTATTTGTTTCTAATAGAGTAAATTTCACATTACATACATTTTCTAAATAATAAAAAGCAGCCTTTAGCACATTTTTGTATGCTGAAATAAATGTTAAGTTTCAGACATAATTGTTTATGAAAATTAATAGATTTAAAGAGAGCTATTTAATGTTCTTGTGGTAATTCAGCCTGAGGATAAACAGTACAGGTTTGGATTCCCAACCTGCATTGCTGTAGGTCAGGAATCCAAACCTGTACTGTTTACCTGCATTGCTGCAGGGTAGAGGTGACCTACATCTCATGGATTTTATGACAAAATGTTTATTTTGGTCATTACAAACTTGAGACTTGACTCGGACCTGGCCCTCATTGACTTGAGACCTGGAGCAAAGACTAGTGAACATCTGATGTATACACATAAGGATATAATGTTGTGAATTATTAGTCATCCAGGTCACTGATGCACTACTTGAACAGAGGGTAATTTGACCTTCTTTCCTTGTTCTTAAGATCTCTCACTTGATGAATTTCTTTAACTTAAAATAAGAACAATTAACATAGAAATTCTCCAACTTGTGATACAATGGGATTTTTGTGAGCTGTTTACATGCCCAGCCAAAATATTAGCTATGTTAGGCATAAAAGATATGGTGGTAAAATGCCACAGTTTGCCCACACAGTCTATGAAAAAACAGCACATCATTTAGTAAATAAGATTTCACTCTCCAGTTGATACATGTTGTTCATTCAATGTCAATCTACATGTTTGGTCAGAAAATAAAATGCAGAAGAAAATACTTATTTAATGCATTTAGGTAAACATTTTGTTTTAATCACCCATGCTCATGAATTGTTGTAATTAAGGCTAGTGTGGTGTTTTGTGAAGGGTGTTTTAGTTTTTATTATACAAATGACTGTGCGCAAATTTCTACAATGGACTACATGTATTGCATTGTGCAGTTTTGCCGTTGTTTGGATGTTTTCTCCTCAGGGGAAACCTATTTTTGCTTCATGGTTAAAATTTCCCCAAGTTTCCTCTTTTTCCTTTGTCAGGGTCGTGTGAAATTCTGCTATTCCCACATTGGGAATAAGTGTTTTTAGAGCTCACACCGTGGTACTCAACATCACAATTTTGAACCAGCTTTAGTATCAAGCTTTAGCAAAGACTATTTAAGACATATAAGTGAGTCCATACTGTTGGGCTGCGCCAATCTAAAGCTGATGAACAAAACCTGCATATTTACCAACAGGTACTGTGTGTCGGGAACATTTTTACTTTTTAATTAGACACCCTATTGATACAGTTCATCATACTAAAGTCCCGGGCTAACAGTAGCAGATTGTTTCTCCCCTTGAATCAGCATCATGGCACTATTCTGGGCTGTAACATCTCCCCATGGAGCCATTACTCATGATAAGTAACAAAATATGCATTATTCATTTGCTGGTATTCTGATTGGCATGAAGTGTACCTGGGGCTACACTTCCAGGCAGTTGGTCCATAAGTAATGCTGATTTTATGTAAATAGCTTCCGAAACAGCTGTAAGGAAAGATGCCCATAAGATAGATTGGCTTTAGAGAGCTCTGAAAACATTTTGGTGAAATACTGCAAAACAGAAAATAAGTTAAAAAAGGAACATCATATCAGTGAAAAAAATAGAAAATGACCTTGCACAATATAGAGCTTCCCATATAAATCATCAAAAAAGAAGAAAAATTATGGAAATCGGAAGAGACAAATTAGGAGCACAACAGTGAAAAGAGTAAACAAGGAGGCCTCTTTTATACGTGACAAAGCTGGAAAATGACAGGCGAAAGTATCAACATTAAATTGGCTCCCTTCCAGTTAGTTACACCACACAGTTTAATATTTTCAAATATCGAGTGAATACCTATGCCATCCTTGAAAAGTTATAAATATAGAGAGGGAGATTTAGCGTGAACTACTTTTAAAAAAGTAGTTGCACATAAAAGAGGGTAAATGATGTATAGATTGCCCATTCGTCTTCCACATAATGGCTTTTCAAAGACACATGCTGCACCTTGCAAAAGTAATAATATGACATGCATACCCCCTTTTGATCTGACACCCCCAAATAAAATCCAGTGCATCCAACTGACTTCAGCAATCACATGATTAATACAAAGTCTAACTGTGTAAAATGTACTGTCAATCTAAACTCACAGTCTATGAAAAAACAGCACATCATTTAGTAAATAAGATTTCACTCTCCAGTTGATACATGTTGCTCATTCATTGTCAATCTACAAGCTTGGTGTTGTGTGAAGGCCTCAGAGGTTTGTTAGTAAACATGCTGAACACACCATCCCCATCGTGAAACATGAAACATGACGGTTCTCTGTGGATGCTTTTCTTCAACAGCAACAAGGAAGCTGGTCAGACTTAATCGGAGGATGGATAGAGATATGTTTAGGGCAATAACATAAGCAGCAGTGTCCAATGAACGGCCCAGGGGTAATTTGCAGTCCTTGGAATAATTTTGTGAGACTCCCAACTGCAGTTCATTACAAATTTTGCCCTCCAGCAAAAGGAGAGGATGCATATGGACTCCTGTTGTATTTTTTCTAGGACAATATTTTTATTGACAAATTAATGTAGTCTTAAATGCAATATGTTAAATACAACACAAAATATGTTTCTTTTGTTAGCCATGTCTTTCTTGCTTTCTTTTTAATATTATAGTAAGCATGCCCTCAAATATCCTGCAACTATTTACTCAATTATTCATTTATTGATTTATTCTGATGTCTAAACATGGTAGCTTCCTCCATCAAGACCTCAATAAGCTCTCCTTTGAACTGGTAAGATGTATTTAAGACCAAGCTGGGGATATACAGGTCCTTCTCAAAATATTAGCATATTGTGATAAAGTTCATTATTTTCCATAATGTAATGATGAAAATTTAACATTCATATATTTTAGATTCATTGCACACTAACTGAGATATTTCAGGTCTTTTATTGTCTTAATACGGATGATTTTGGCATACAGCTCATGAAAACCCAAAATTTCTATCTCACAAAATTAGCATATTTCCTCCGACCAATAAAAGAAAAGTGTTTTTAATACAAAAAACGTCAACCTTCAAATAATCATGTACAGTTATGCACTCAATACTTGGTCGGGAATCCTTTGGCAGAAATGACTGCTTCAGTGCGGCGTGGCATGGAGGCAATCAGCCTGTGGCACTGCTGAGGTCTTATGGAGGCCAAGGATGCTTCGATAGCGGCCTTTAGCTCATCCAGAGTGTTGGGTCTTGAGTCTCTCAACGTTCTCTTCACAATATCCCACAGATTCTCTATGGGGTTCAGGTCAGGAGAGTTGGCAGGCCAATTGAGCACAGTGATACCATGGTCAGTAAACCATTTACCAGTGGTTTTGGCACTGTGAGCAGGTGCCAGGTCGTGCTGAAAAATGAAATCTTCATCTCCATAAAGCTTTTCAGCAGATGGAAGCATGAAGTGCTCCAAAATCTCCTGATAGCTAGCGGCATTGACCCTGCCCTTGATAAAACACAGTGGACCAACACCAGCAGCTGACACGGCACCCCAGACCATCACTGACTGTGGGTACTTGACACTGGACTTCTGGCATTTTGGCATTTCCTTCTCCCCAGTCTTCCTCCAGACTCTGGCACCTTGATTTCCGAATGACATGCAGAATTTGTTTTCATTCGAAAAAAGTACTTTGGACCACTGAGCAACAGTCCAGTGCTGCTTCTCTGTAGCCCAGGTCAGGCGCTTCTGCCGCTGTTTCTGGTTCAAAAGTGGCTTGACCTGGGGAATGCGGCACCTGTAGCCCATTTCCTGCACACGCCTGTGCACGGTGGCTCTGGATGTTTCTACTCCAGACTCAGTCCACTGCTTCCGCAGGTCCCCCAAGGTCTGGAATCGGCCCTTCTCCACAATCTTCCTCAGGGTCCGGTCACCTCTTCTCGTTGTGCAGCGTTTTCTGCCACACTTTTTCCTTCCCACAGACTTCCCACTGAGGTGCCTTGATACAGCAATCTGGGAACAGCCTATTCGTTCAGAAATTTCTTTCTGTGTCTTACCCTCTTGCTTGAGGGTGTCAATAGTGGCCTTCTGGACAGCAGTCCGGTCGGCAGTCTTACCCATGATTGGGGTTTTGAGTGATGAACCAGGCTGGGAGTTTTAAAGGCCTCAGGAATCTTTTGCAGGTGTTTAGAGTTAACTCGTTGATTCAGATGATTAGGTTCATAGCTCGTTTAGAGACCCTTTTAATGATATGCTAATTGTGTGAGATAGGAATTTTGGGTTTTCATGAGCTGTATGCCAAAATCATCCGTATTAAGACAATAAAAGACCTGAAATATTTCAGTTAGTGTGCAATAAATCTAAAATATATGAATGTTAAATTTTCATCATGACATTATGGAAAATAATGAACTTTATCACAATATGCTAATATTTTGAGAAGGACCTGTAGAAGCTGGAGTTGCTGGACCAGTTTGAGTAAATAAATTTCAACAATTTATTTATATTATTGGAGTTATTTTCTCACTGTCCAGTGAAAACATTGACCTCAGAATCACAGCAAACTTGTAGGTTGTCTTGATTAGCCATGTGAAGCAGCCAATCAGACGCCAGGGTCTGTTGAGGATCAGCCTTAATCCCGCTCACTGAGTTTGAAGGGACAAGTTGACAGTTTCAATTACTTCATGATGACACTGCTGCACAGGAGCCATAAAATAAATAAAAATATAGAAAAAAAAATAATTATATGTATTTAAAATTAGTTTATTTTTAAACATGATGTCTAATTATTTAATGTCATAATTTGAAAGGTGAATTTAATTATTCAATGGGACATGTAATTATTGAATTGTGAATTTCCTAATTTAATGATATATTTAATATTTAATGATGGATTAAATAAATAAATAAATGGTACAATAATTTATTTCATGGTACATTTCTGGGAGGAGTTCGGTGAGGCCATGGAGAAGGATTATTGGTTGGCCTCAAAGCGATTCTGGCAAACCGTCCGTCGCCTCAGGAGGGGGAAGCAGTGCTTCGCCAACACTGCGGGAGACTGCTGACCTCGACTGAGGACATTATCGGGCGGTGGAAGGAGTACTTCGAGGATCTCCTCAATCCTGCCATCACGCATTCCGTGGTGGAAACAGAGGCTGGGGACTCGGGGTTGGACTCTTTCATCACCCAGGCTGAAGTCACTGAGATGGTTAAAAAGCTCCGCGGTGGCAAGGCTTCGGGGGGTGGATGAGATCCGCCCTGAGTACCTCAAGTCTCTGGATGTTGTAGGGCTGTCATGGTTGACACGTCTCTTCAACATTGCTTGGCGGTCGGGGACAGTGCCTCTGGACTGGCAGACTGGGGTGGTGGTCCCCCTTCATAAGAAGGGGGACCGGAGGGTGTGTTCCAACTACAGGGGGATCACACTCCTCAGCCTCCCTGGTAAGGCCTACGCCAGGGTATTGGAGAGGAGAGTCCGACCGATAGTTGAACCTCGGCTTCAGGAGGAGCAGTGTGGTTTTCGTCCCAGCCGTGGAACACTAGACCAGCTCTATACCCTCTACAGGGTACTCGAGGGTTCATGGGAGTTTGCCCAACCGGTTCACATGTGTTTTGTGGACCTGGAGAAGGCATTCAACTGTGTCCCTCGTGATGCCCTGTGGGGGGTGCTCCAGGAGTATGGAATCGGGGGCCCTTTATTAGGGGCCATCAGGTCCCTGTACGAGCGGAGCAGGAGTTTGGTCCGGCACTAAGTTGGACCTGTTCCCGGTGCATGTTGGACTCCGGCAGGGCTGCCCTTTGTCACCGGTCCTGTTCATAACTTTTATGGACAGGATTTCTAGGCGCAGCCAAGGGCCGGAGGGGATCTGGTTTGGGGACCAGAGGATTTCGTCTCTTCTTTTTGCAGATGACGTGGTCCTGCTGGCCCCCTCTAGCCAAGACCTACAGCATGCACTGGGGCGGTTTGCAGCCGAGTGTGAAGTGGCTGGGATGAAGATCAGCTCATTCAAGTCCAAGGCCATGATACTCAACCGGAAAAGGGTAGCCTGTCCTCTTCAGGTTGGAGGGGTGTTCCTGCCTCAAGTGGAGCAGTTTAAGTATCTAGGGGTCTTGTTCATGAGTGGGGGAAAAATGGAGCGGGAGATCGACAGACGGATCGGTGCGGCTGCCGCAGTAATGGGGGCACTGTGCCGATCCATTGTGGTGAAGAGAGAGCTGAGCCGAAAAGCAAAGCTCTCAATTTACCGGTCGGTCTACGTTCCTACCCTCACCTATGGCCATGAACTTTGGGTCATGACCGAAAGAACAAGATCCCGGATACAAGCGGCTGAAATGAGCTTCCTCCGTAGGGTGGCCGGGCACTCCCTTAGAGATAGGTGAGGAGTTCGGCCATCCGGGAGGGGCTTGGAGTAGAGCCGCTGCTCCTCCACATCGAGAGGAGCCAGCTGAGGTGGCTCGGGCATCTATACCAGATGCCTCCTGGACGCCTTCCTCGGGAGGTGTTCCAGGCACGTCCCACCGGGAGGAGGCCCAGGGGACGGCCCAGGACACGCTGGAGGGACAATGTCTCTCTGCTGGCCTGGGAACGCCTTGGGCTCCCCTTGGAGGAACTGGAGGAGGTGTCTTCTGGGGAGAGGGACATCTGGGCGTCTCTGCTGAGTCTGCTGCCCCTGCGACCCGGTCCCGGATAAGCGGAAGACGACGAACGAACAAACGAACATTTCTTTATGTCATGTGACAATGACATTTATTTTTTTCCATGTTATATTTATTTGTTTAATTTTGTCCCTTATGGCTCTCCATACCAGTGGACATTTAACTTGGCTAGTTTGGCTAGCGGTGCAAAATGATTGGACCGCACTGTGTTAGATATTGCAAAAAGACATGAGACTGGAGCAGAGGTTCAACTTTCAGGAGAACAAGTACCATACCAATACAGCCAGAGCTGTGGTGGAATGGCTTAGATCAAAGCATATCCCTTTGGTAGTGTGGCACAGTCAAAGTCATCACCTGAAAATGCATATTTACATATCCAATACATCCAACTGGAGTGACCGTCAGTTAATTTGTAAAGTAATTGGCATAAACGCAGCTATAATTGCAACAAAAGAGTATTAATAATTTTGCAAGCGAGTGTAAATCTCACAACTAAAGGTTTCATATATCAAATAGCAGAAAACAAAATGAGAGAAGAAACAGCATTTTAAAGCATTAGTGAAAAATATCTTAATTTAGATGAATATTGATCTCTCAGCATTTTATCATTGTAAGACAAAATCACAAAAATATTTTCTTTTACATAGAATTATATTCATCTCAGATATTTGTTTATGAAAACTAAGAGGGGAAAAACAATGCGAGGGGGAAAAAGTTACTTCAGCAGACAATATTGCATATAAATGACACATGGACTTTCTCACTTAATAATGACAGACACAAATGTGGTGGTGTCACATGCACAGACTTCATTTCCCAAAGTATTTGCATATTATTTCACAGAATAAAAAGGAGCTTCGACAGAAGAACACATAGTGAGAAAGCAGCAGGTTTTTTGGAGATTAGACACACGAATACTGAGGACAGACTGCCTGTAATGACTTTAATTAGTGCAGAATTTTAGATCTGTTCAGCATAATGTTTGTGAAGAAAATGTCTGCAGTCAGTTCGATTAATTACTTACTATGTTCAGAAAAACTGAAATTGTTTAAATGGTTCTTTGGCTGGACCACAAGAGCTTTTAGTGACATTCGATGATTGTAGTTGCATTTTGGAAATAGACAAAGACCTGGAACATTTTAGTGGCTTCAGAGGTTTCTAAAAAAGATTAATTGCACAGAAATTATCCACAAGCAGAAAGGCAGGACCATCATTCAGTTGTTGTTAATATTGTATGTATTTTGAGGAATACAGTTTTAAAAAATCTATTCTGCTTAAATTACATTCCTTCTTTTTTGAATAACGATTGCTTTTCAAATTGTTCTTTGCATTTTCATGTGTTCAATACTTTCTCCTTTTACTGGTCAAATAACAGTAAATTAACTGCAGTGATGTGATCCTTTTTAGTCTTACTAACACTGATTAACAGCCTAAGAACATTCCACTTTATTGGACAGGGAAGCTAAGAACTCTGTGTCATAGTTCTATTACTCCTTAAATGTTAGATTAAACAAATCCCACGAAAAGCTCAACTGGCTTTGTTCATATGTATTTACTATACAGGCCCGAATTTAGGCGCTTTCCAATTTTAGGGGTTACTTGCTTCAGTAATGCAAAGATTAGTGTTGTGACTATGAATCTGAAAATATTTAATTTTAATATTAATATTTAAATATTTTATCAAATAATATTTCGGTCTGTTAAAGGTTGTCCTGTGAATACCACCCTAGTAAGGCGGTGGTATTACGACAAAATCAAAAGGGTGAGCCAAGCTCTGACATTATTGAACAGCAAAAACTCTGCACACACATGGAATGAATTCACACAATTTCTTAAAATACAAGGATTTATCAACCAAAATAAGTCAACTCAAAGTCAAACATATTTCAATCAACAAACTCTTTACTATGCTAAAACAATCCAAGTAAACTACCAAGCAGAATTAAGGAATAACGAAGACTAATGGGCTATGTACAATATAAACAAGTTGATTAAAGATGATTGAAAATCATGACCAAAAGAGTGATGCAACATTACCATGCAATGTTTATGTTTGAGATCCAAGGATTATCTTGAAGAATCTGGAAATGAAGTTAAGTTAGTCTTGGAACCAACTTAGGCAGTAATCAGCAAACATTTAGACAACCATTCACAATGTAAGATCAGATAAAATATTATTTCAATAAAATAATGTTTTAAATTATGATCTGCTGAAACAAAACCAACCTTCTGGATAACTAATTCTCAACGGTGTCTCATTAGCTGCTTATTTATTAAAATAATATTTAAAGAAATATTATTAAGGGAATATTTTGGAAAAGAGACAAATCTTTCTGGAGAAATGGGGCTTAATGGTGTTTCATTAGCTTTTAGCAGTTAAAGCTTACAAAAGAAGCTGATAGCTTAGCACCAGAATCAAACACACATCTTTAAAAATACCGTCAATAAAAGGGTTAAAATGCATAAGCGCGGATGGCACGTTATGATCAATCTTCTGTGTTTAAAATCACCCTTCAAGTAAAGTTTGTCTTAACTTTAAAAACACACAACCACAGAACACAAAACTGAGCACGTGTGCTGCAGATAGCCTGCTAGCACCAAGATAGCTGAGTTCAACACAAAAAAAACTAAACTTCATAAAATGAAAAACGTTCAGATCATAAATCTTTCTCTATTACTCTGCCCAAACCATAACCTTGTATGAACCATGCTGAGGAGTTGTCCGGGCAACGACGAAGTTTGAAGAAACATCCACTTTGAATGAAGGTTAGCTTCGGCTAACCTCCGAAGCTGTTGGGGGGGGCGGCTCGCTGTTGCGCCGACCAAGCTGCACGTTACCACGGTGATGCGGCACCTGTTGTCCTCTTTCCAGACTGGGAAAACCGCTCCACTCGGCTTCGTAGAGACCGTGTCTCTGCAGGGAATTCTCTGGAACACAGTTTGCTTCTGCAGGCCTCAGAGAGAAAGTAAAGCAATGCTTATACCTTAATTTCCCCTTTTTATGAATGAATACCGGGTACACAAACAGTAATTTATCCGTACTTAACTTAGTGCATATGATCGATGATCGTATGACACCCTTGGATCCAGTTTGAAGAGTTTATGTCTGTTTGCCATCACAGAGACATTAGCGCGCTGTGCTTCCCCTGTCCCGATGATCACCGGTGTAGAAGAGATCGGACCATTGGGAAGGTGGGGGTTTTATACGGGCAGTGGCATCATGGGAAGTCCGCTGTTAGCCTCCTTTCCCCTTCTGAAGTTGTGCTGGAAGTCGGTTAAATGCAATTTATTTTGAAGGTTCCAGAAAAGTTTGTACCGCATCTTTCATGTTGTAATCCATGGCTCAGACAGTAGATACTAGGATTAAATTGCACTAGTTTCCCATCCTTAGTTGCTAATAGATGTTAACTTTACGCCAGGGTGGTACGGCCTACATGGCTATAAATTAACGCTTTAGAAGGAGGTCACTGCTGTTGTGGATTGTTGTTGAAAAATGTTTTAACAGATTTTGCATATAATACCAACATTAACATGAATTAAAGTTGCAAGCAGTGTTGGGTGGCCCATGGAGCTTTGTGCCGCTCGGCCTGTGTGGCAATCGTGGGAGTCTCGCATCACTGCCATCACACCACCGGCAAGCATGCCGCTCAAATCCACACGTTGCCACTAGGCGTGACGGTGAGCGAGCTTTTCCAATACCTTTGGTCATGCGTTCTGCTCTGATGAGAAGCCTTCAAAATTTGGCTGAAATCTGATCTTGCTAATAGAAGCTGTGGTCACTTCCTGTTTGGTGGTGAAAAATTAAGGAAGAATTTCTGTAGTGTTTTGAAATTGTCATTTGAAATTTCTATGTTATTAGGCAAAATTTTAAACTTTGACGGCCATTCCACACAGAAACCTGTGACTTTGTTCTCAGTGGGTGTGTCTAAACTAACTGTCATCAACTGATCATACCAACATGATGAGCTGTTTTCCACGATAGAGCACACAAAATCTGGTGCAGGTCCAATGATGCATCAGGGACACATAGATGTTTTAAAAACTCTAAGGGGCACATTTGAGTCAATTTCCAATGTAATCTGAGTGAGCAGTTTGGTGGTTGACAAGAATCATTCATATTCAGTTTGGACCAAATTGTTTCGTGCATGTGTGATTTAGTGTTGACAGTAAGCAAACGATGAGACATAAAATTCACCACTCTGCCATGGTCACACGATCCAGCCAACCAGTAGGATTCAACATCACCTTGTTCTTTGTCATCAGACACTGCTTGAAGCTTATAAGAGTGAGAGTTTAAAAGTAGAACATCCAACAGTGAAACATGTGATGTCCTGTTCTAAGTGGGCGGGCTAAAGTTATGCAAATGAGCATGTAAATATGATTAGTGCTGATCTGAGAAGACACACAGAAAGTTTGGTGTTGCTGCGACCTTGTGTGTTGATGTTTTGTACAATTTTGTCTTTTATGGCAAGGAGTCAGAATTTGATGCCTGGCCACAGCCATAAGCTTTGTTGCAGCAAAAGCTTTTGATAACTTTTGATCCTCAATGCCTTACTGAGGCGTTTCGACATCTGTAAGTCAAAAGCGGTAGGAGGAGTTTGGTCAAATACAAAGTGTATAAAAAAGACAAAAATGGCATCTTTGATCCAAAATGGCTGACTGCTGGTGGAGTTTGGACCATGACTCCAAGAGACTTTTTTGTAGGTGCCCAAATGATACATATGTGTACTGGGTTTCATTATCCTCGATCAAAGCATGACTTGAAGCTGATTGTTTTAGTGCTTGTAGGGGTGCTATGGAGGTTTTTAGCCATGCTCACCAATTATTTGACTGAATGTTTTTTGGTGGCGGGACTAATATCAATGACTTGGCTTGGTCATTAACCATTCATTTGATTCAAGTGTGTTGGAACAGGGATGCATTCAAAAGTTGCAGGACAGTGGCACTCAAGGACTGGAGTGGCAGACCCCTGACTTAGACCATCTCGTTATCTTTCATGTTTATTAAGTGAAGGGGGTCAAATATGGACCTTACAAAGTAAAACATCATGCTTCCTGTGCTCAGAAGGTGGAGCTTCGATGATGTCAGCATTTGACCATTAAGTAATGTTCAGGGCGAGATGTGGATTGCAGGAGGTGCTGGCCTATCACCAGACGCATCAGCTATTCTCACAAAATAGTTCAAATCAGCATCTAAAGTACTGCAGACCTTATTTACCTTAGTAAAGGGCGATTAAGATGTTTTTTCAAAGAGATTGCGCAAAAATGGCATCTATGAAAGAGTTCCAAGGGGAAATTCTCTGCTAACCAAAAACAAAACAATGGCCAGTGTGACATTAGGCAAAAAAACATCTTGATGATCCCCAAGACTTTGGGTAAATCCTCTGTGGACATGACAAAAGTGTATCTTTCTGGAAAATGTGCCCATTATATGAGGCATAACAGTAACACAGCCATTTTTTAAAAAAAGAACATCATACAGTACCTACAATTAAATATGGTGGTGATAGTACAGTGATCCTGGACTGCTTTGCTGCTTCAGGACCTGACCAATGTGCTGTAATTGGTGGAACCATAAATTCTGCTTTCAAGTAAAAAAGCGTGAAGGAAAATGTCTGGCCATCATCTTGTGACTTATGTGCTCAAGCACACTTTGGTCATACAGCAGGACAATCATTCAAAAAACACCAGCAAGTTTACATTGGAAAGGCACAAACAAAAGGTTTTTAGCGGCCAGTCTCAAATCTGATTGAGCAGCTGTTGCATCATCTTAAACAAGCAATTTGTGCTAAAAAAAACTCTCCAATGTGGTTGAGGTCTGATTTCCAGTTAAAGATGCACGACTAGTTTTTTCACATAGTCTAGGTTAGTTTGGATATATTGTAGCCTTTTAATAAATAACATTGTCATTTGAAAACTGCTTTTGTATTTTTCCAGGTCATCTTTGTATTATACAGATTTTTTATGAACATTTAAGGGTGACACGAAAGCAAATATAGAGGAAATCTGTAAAGGGGTAAATACTTGTTCATGTCACTGTACACTGTTTATAAACAATATACAGAATGTAAGTATGTACATCTGCTTCACAGTCACAGAGTCAAAAACAGCAATACATCTTTTCCTATGGGGCCATCTAAAGGAGTTTTTTTGTTTTGTGACATCCATTTCTGTATAGCTTTAGGAGTAATTCAGAGGTTTCAGTATAAACCAATCAAACGCAAGATGCATAATCTCTTTCTGATCACTGCAAAACAAAAACAGACTTGCAAACTTAGAGGCAACTTGTAAAATGTTAGCAGCTTTTGCATTTCTGCTGAAGTGCTGATTGTCAATTCATCTCCTGAGATTACTGTAATTTGTCAGTATCTCTAATTAGTGGAAATATGCAAAGAATTTGAAAACCCTAAAGCAAATCTGTTTTTTTTTGCTTTGTGAAAAACACAAATCAGATGACAAGGAGTCACAGAGACAAAATAAGCTTGTATTTTTATGGAACAGATGGCAAGCTTTGTTTCGAACTTTGCACAAGCAGACGAGCATCTGCTAAAGCCACAGGGTGCTGCAACGTATAATATCAACCTAATATTTGGACTTTAAAATATTTACTAAAGGTTAATGGATTTTTCAGGATGAGGATATTCACAGAAAACTCAATATTTCATTGATGATGCCAAAACTTGACATTAAATGATGTTTATTTTCGATTCAAATGTTATATTTATTCTCAGAAAGTTCTGAACATAGAAAACTGCTGTGTTTTGAGTGGTGCTGGTGTCTCAGTGAAAGCAGCAATGATTTAGGCTGCAGTCATGTGTCACTACAGAGCTTTTCTTTCAGCAGTGGTAGACCACGTAGATACAGGGGTTGGACAATGAAACTGAAACACCTGGTTTTAGACCACAATAATTTATTAGTATGGTGTAGGGCCTCCTTTTGCGGCCAATACAGCGTCAATTCGTTTTGGGAATGACATATACAAGTCCTGCACAGTGGTCAGAGGGATTTTAAGCCATTCTTCTTGCAGGATAGTGGCCAGGTCACTACGTGATACTGGTGGAGGAAAACGTTTCGCTCCTCCAAAGCACCCCAAAGTGGCTCAATAATATTTACAGTGCCTTGCGAAAGTATTCGGCCCCCTTGAGATTTTCAACCTTTTGCTACATTTCAGGCTTCAAACATAAAGATACAAAATTCTAATTTTTTGTGAAGAATCAACAACAAGTGGGACACAATCATGAAGTGGAATGAAATTTATTGGATGTGTCAAACTTTTTTAACAAATACAAAACTGAAAAGTGGGGCGTGCAATATTATTTACTTTCAGTGCAGCAAACTCACTCCAGAAGTTCAGTGAGGATCTCTGAATGATCCAATGTTGTCCCAAATGACTGATGATGATAAATAGAATCCACCTGTGTGTAATCGAGTCTCCGTATAAATGCACCTGCTCTGTGATGGTCTCAGGGTTCTGTTCAAAGCGCAGAGAGCATCATGAAGACCAAGGAAAACACCAGGCATGTCTGAAATACTGTTTTGGAAATGTTTAAAGCCGGATTTGGTTACAAAAAGATTTCCCAAGCTTTAAACATCCCAAGGAGCACTGTGCAAGCAATCATATTGAAATGGAAGGAGGATCAGACCACTACAAATCTACCAAGACCCGGCCGTCCCTCTAAACTTTCATCTCGAACAAAGAGAAGACTGATCAGAGATGCAGCCAAGAGGCCCATGATAACTCTGGATGACCTGCAGAGATCTACAGCTGAGGTGGGAGAATCTGTCCATAGGACAATAATCAGTCGTACATTGCACAAATCAGGCCTTTATGGAAGAGTGGCAAGAAGAAAGCCATTTCTCAAAGATATCCATAAAACGTCTCGTTTAAAGTTTGACACAAGCCACCTGGGAGACACACCAAACATGTGGAAGATGGTGCTCTGGTCAGATGAAACCAAAATCGAACTGTTTGGCCACAATGCAAAACGATATGTTTGGCGTAAAAGCAACACAGCTCATCAACCTGAACACACCATCCCCACTGTCAAACATGATGGTGGCAGCATCATGGTTTGGGTCTGTTTTTCGCCAGCAGGGACAGGGAAGATGGTCAAAATTGATGGAAAGATGGATGGGGCTAAATACAGGACCATTCTGGAAGAAAACCTGTTGGAGTCTGCAAGAGACCTGAGACTGGGACGGAGATTTATCTTCCAACAAGACAATGATCCAAAACATAAAGCCAAATCTACAATGGAATGGTTCACAAATAACCGTATCCAGGTGTTGGAATGGCCAAGTCAAAGTCCAGACCTGAGTCCAATTGAGAATCTGTGGAAAGAGCTGAAGACTGCTGTTCATGAAAGCTCTCCATCCAACCTCACTGAGCTCCAGCTGTTTTGCAAGGAAGAATGGGCAAGAATGTCAGTCTCTCGATGTGCAAAACTGGTAGAGACGTACCCCAAGCGACTTGCAGCTGTAATTGCAGCAAAGGGTGGCGCTACAAAGTATTAATGCAAGGGGGCCAAATAATATTGCACACCCCACTTTTCAGTTTTTTATTTGTTAAAAAAGTTTGACACAATAAACAAATAATACAATTTCATTCCACTTCACGATTGTGTCCCACTTGTTGATTCTTCACAAAAAATTTTAATTTTATATCTTTATGTTTGAACCCTGAAATGTGGCAAGAGGTTGAAAAGTTCAAGGGGGCCGAATACTTTCGCAAGGCACTGTAGATCTGGTGACTGTGCAGGCCATGGGAGATGTTCAACTTCACTTTCATGTTCATCAAACCAATCTTTCACCAGTCTTGCTGTGTGTATTGGTGCATTGTCATCCTGATACATGGCACCGCCTTCACGATACAATGTTTGAATCATTGGATGCACATGGTCCTCAAGAATGGTTCGGTAGTCCTTGGCAGTGATGCGCCCATCTAGCACAAGTATTGGGCCAAGGGAATGCCATGATATGGCAGCCCAAACCATCACTGATCCACCCCCATGCTTCACTCTGGGCATGCAACAGTCTGGGTGGTACGCTTCTTTGGGGCTTCTCCACACCGTAATTCTCCCGGATGTGGGGAAAACAGTAAAGGTGGACTCATCAGACAACAATACATGTTTCACATTGTCCACAGCCCAAGATTTGCGCTCCTTGCATCATTGAAACCAACATTTGGCATTGGCATGAGTGACCAAAGGTTTGGCTATAGCAGCCCTGGCTACCAGGCTGGTCCAATTTAGCCATGAAACCTCCCACACTAAAATGACAGGTGTTTCAGTTTCATTGTCCAACCCCTGTATGTGAGCTCTGTTTGGTTGTATGTACTATTGTCAACTAATCTTTGCTAATTTTCATCCAAACAGAATTCTGACATGACCAACATAATAGGAGACATGGTGAGCATCTTTAAATGTCATTTGAAAGCTTTTCTTAATTTTTCTATTAATTAGTTTATTCCACCAATGTTTAAACTCATTTGTCCAAACATCCAATAAGATGACATTTAAATAAGCATTAACAAACATGCTACTTTCACATTTTGGCATTATTCTCAGCAACTGAGCCAAGAAAACCAAATGATAATGAAATACAGTGCGTTGCAAAAATACTTGGCCCCCTTGAACTTTTCAACCTCTTGCCACATTTCAGGCTTCAAACATAAAGATATAAAATTCAAATTTTTTGTGAAGAATCAACAACAAGTGGGACACAATCGTGAAGTGGAATGAAATTTATTGGATGTGTCAAACTTTTTTAACAAATAAAAAACTGAAAAGTTGGGTGTGCAATATTATTGGGCCCCCTTGCATTAATACTTTGTAGCGCCACCCTTTGCTGCAATTACAGCTGCAAGTCGCTTGGGGTTTGTCTCTATCAGTTTTGCACATCGAGAGACTGAAATTCTTGCCCATTCTTCCTTGCAAAACAGCTGGAGCTCAGTGAGGTTGGATGGAGAGCTTTCATGAACAGCAGTCTTCAGCTCTTTCCACAGATTCTCGATTGGATTCAGGTCTGGACTTTGACTTGGCCATTCCAACACCTGGATATGTTTATTTGCGAACCATTCCATTGTAGGTTTGGCTTTATGTTTTGGATCATTGTCTTGTTGGAAGATAAATCTCCGTCTCAGTCTCAGGTCTCTTGCAGACTCCAACAGGTTTTCTTCCAGAATGGTCCTGTATTTAGCCCCATCCATCTTCCCATCAATTTTGACCATCTTCCCTGTCCCTGCTGACGAAAAGCAGGCCCAAACCATGATGCTGCCACCACCATGTTTGACAGTGGGGATGGTGTGTTCAGGTTGATGAGCTGTGTTGCTTTTACGCCAAACATATCGTTTTGCATTGTGGCCAAACGGTTCGATTTTGGTTTCATCTGACCAGAGCACCATCTTCCACATGTTTGGTGTGTCTCCCAGGTGGCTTGTGGCAAACTTTAAACGAGACTTTTTGTGGATATCTTTGAGAAATGGCTTTCTTCTTGTCACTCTTCCATAAAGGCCAGATTTGTGCAGTGTACGACTGATTGTTGTCCTATGGAGTGACTCTCCCAGCTCAGCTGTAGATCTCTGCAGTTCATCCAGAGTGATCATGGGCCTCTTGGCTGCATCTCTGATCAGTCTTCTCCTTGTTCGAGATGAAGGTTTAGAGGGGCGGCCGGGTCTTGGTAGATTTGTAGTGGTCTGATCCTCCTTCCATTTCAATATGATTGCTTGCACAGTGCTCCTTGGGATGTTTAAAGCTTGGGAAATCTTTTTGTATCCAAATCCGGCTTTAAACTTCTCCACAACAGTATCTCGGACCTGCCTGGTGTGTTCCTTGGTCTTCATGATGCTCTCTGCGCTTTGAACAGAACCCTGAGACTATCACAGAGCAGGTGCATTTATACGGAGACTCGATTACACACAGGTGGATTCTATTTATCATCATCAGTCATTTGGGACAACATTGGATCATTCAGAGATCCTCACTGAACTTCTGGAGTGAGTTTGCTGCACTGAAAGTAAAGGGGCTGAATAATATTGCACGCCCCACTTTTCAGTTTTTTATTTGTTAAAAACATTTGACACATCCAATACATTTCATTCCACTTCATGATTGTGTCCCACTTGTTGTTGATTCTTCACAAAAAATTAGAATTTTATATCTTTATATTTGAAGCCTGAAATGTGGCAAGAGGTTGACCAGTTCAAGGGGGCCGAGTACTTTCACAAGGCACTGTACCTGTTTAACCACATTAGCTGACTAAATCTTTAATCATGTGCATTAGGGTTAGGTTTAGGTTTCCATTACTGTGTTTTCCATACCAGTACCTATTTTTTCTGTCCCTGCTCCCTGAGCTGGTCCCTGAGCAGGTACAATTAGGGCTCAGTAAGGACATGTCACGTGAACAGACGTCACATGTTCACTAATTGGCCATGGGACCAGGAGAAATAAGGTTTTTGCCGAGATAGTGCAGAGAAAAGTTAATAATACCCAAAGTGACTATAATAACATTAAGGACCACATTTGCTGGAGCAGGTCAAATCGACTTATAACTTTACTATTTACAAATCATAAACAATGCCTTAAGCCTGAAAGAAACAGAAAAGGACACATTAGCTTCCTGAATTACACACAGGCATTGTATTTAACAACAAATTAGTTCTGAAATGTATTAATGGCCTTTAAAGTGAACCAGCGTCTGCAGAAGGAGGTAGAAGGCAGAGAGCTAATGCCGATTATCAGACTGCCTTCATCGGACCAAACAGTAGGAAAATCCCAGTGAATCCGCAGAGCACAAATATCCAATATCCAACCTAAAACTAACTTCACCGCGGTCAAAAGTATTGCGCAATAACGAGTCAGAGGAATAGGGGCATTACCTGCAAGATGGTTTGAGAAAGGACTTAAAAGCAGAGGCTTCTCTCCACGTCCTTGCAACATCTCCTGTCCATAAAGAAAAACAACAAAATTGGGCAGAATAAAACTCCTCAGTGTAACCTGAAAGACTTAGGGGTTGGAGGCTGTGCCTTCAGTTAATGTCTTTACATATGAAGTTATGTCAAAGGTTCAGCTCAAAACAAAGGGAGACACCTAGGCGCAGTAGCCCAACATGAGTCTGGGCTACTGCGAACGCACACATAGACTGAGCAGACACCAAGCTTGTGCCTTGAGGAAAAATGCTGCAACACTATCTCCATGTAACACCCAAAGTGTAACCCTAAAAACACCAAGCAAATATTTAGTTTACTCCCAAACAGACCACTATTAAATGTTGTCAAGATGAAAAACGTGAAATCCACTAATGAACACATTCATTTAAACACATCCATGCACAACACAGGCCAAGCCTCATCTTCCTCTCACACTGCATGACATTTTCTCTCAGGTTTCCTAAAACTTGAATCAATCCATCTTGCCCTCCACACACCATGTTTAATTGTAGACAGGGTGTTCTTTTGAGCATACACTACATTTTGCCTCTTCCAGACACAGTGTTGATCCATTAGTCCGAAAGGTTTTGATTTATTGCTCCATATAACAGAATCTGAAAGCCTCTTTGGATTATGTATAAAGTTGTAAGCTAATTGTTGGTCCCTTTTCTTGTAGTTCTTCTTGGAATTCAGTCGCAGTCGCTGATAGCTTCCTTTTTCTGCACCGTCCAGGTGGCGTAGCTGCTGTTCCTTTAAATTTAAACTATGCTTTCAACTTTGTCTGTAGGAACATTCAGTGCATTTGGTAACCTTTTGTAACAATGTCCTTGATCATGATCTCTTCTCTGAAATTTTAGAACAATTCTCTTGACTCAGCCATATTTCCAACATTAAATTAAATGTGACAGTCAACAGTCTGGTGTTTGAGGTGTTCTTTTTGAAGCATATAATGAAGAAACAGATTCCTAGTTAGTAGTTATTTAACCAGAAAAGTACCTGGGTTATGAGATTTAAAAGCTTTTGAGATTATTAATATTAAAAAGCAAAACATAATAAAATCTGTTTCCTTTTGGAATTTCATGACAACAGAGATATGAGAAGGTGCTTTTTCTGTGAATTAGGGTTGTCAGTTCACTACTGGCCATGTGTTAATTCGTGCCTGCCTTGGGGATGTTTTTACCTGCTAATAGTTTTAATTAATTTACTCTAACTCACCCATAGCCTACTTTAAGGAAATGGGGTAATGTGATTCCATTAAAAATTATTTTGGCATAAAGTCATTCAGTTATTTTTTGGTTTGAACAGGGGTTATAATCTGTCAGAATTCATAGGAGTCAACAGTTGAAAATGGGAATAGGAATCCCACTTAATCATATCAATGTGTTATACAAAATGATTAAATATAGTAAATTAATTTATATGAGTAATTTGAGTATCTGTATCATTATTTATCTCCATAATTTATCAAAATACTCCTTTTCAGGAGCAGTAAGTCATTGTGCAATGATCAATATGTAAAGGAAGAAAGTTAATTGTCTCAAATCTTCATATGTAACCTCAAATGTTACATGAATTGGATTTGCTAAATTCTACCTTTGATACAAAATTCCCATAGGGTTTACCATGGCTCCAAGAGGCTTTTCTACCATTTGGCAATATATGATCAATTGGATTTATATGCACTGCATGCCATTGGATATAACTGAACTGATTGGACTGATATGAATTCAATTTAAAGCAAAAATAATTCTATTGGCTACATGGATTTGATCTTTTTGTCTTGTAAGCAGTTGTCAGATAATTGTTGTGAATTTATGACATATAAATAAATGGTATTAAATTGAATTTAACTGAACAGAATTAGGGGTACAAATTTGCAAAATGGTGAATTGATCTGGGGCCAAACTAGGTTGCCTTTAGCTAAAGTTCATTTTTTCAGGCCTTCAAGTTGTCACTTTGTCAAATTCAAGATGTTCAAAGGAACTGGAGATTTGGTGAAGCTTTAGAATTTTCCATAGTCTTTATAAATGTCATTTAATATATAATTTTTGTTTGATTGTTGTTTCACATCTGTGAGTGGAAAAATATGTTGACATCCAGAATTAGCAGTTAGTGTGATTGCAAAGATTAGGAGCATGAGACATTGATGGGTCTTCTTCGTAAGAATAAAGAATAAAGACTTAATAAAACGTTCGCTGTGTTCAAACTAGAGAATTTCAATAGCATTGCTATCCTTGTGTTAAAAAGTTAATTATAAGTCCATCTACTCCACAGTTGATATAAACTTTGGAGAAAACTTATGGAAAGCTAATTTATTTATGTTATTTACTGTTTTACTTCCAAAAAGTCTGTTATTTAAAGTAGCCAAACTGTCAAAGTGAGAAAGTGAGAAAGGAGATATGAATTAGAGGGGAAAGGTATCAAGTAATGAAAAAATTAGTTTTTTTCCCTTCAAACCCATGAAATTAGCATATGAAGAAGAGTGCACTCCTGGTACCAGAAGGAATCTGCACAAGCAGCTCTCAAAGAAACCCAAAAATAAATTAAGGTTAAGGAGGGAACACCATTAGAGTCCATCTGTGCCTAGTTTTAAAACATGACTTTATGTAATGTGCCGTACTTTGTGACAGAATGATGATGGGCAAAAATGGAGTAAAAGAAAAAAGAAGGGAGAATTTTTGGCAGACTTGTCAGAATCAAAACATCAACAGCAGCCAAAGCTATGGTTTTGCTCTCGTAATGGAAGGTCTGAGAGCTAAAAAGTGGAAGACTTAAATCTACGAAGTGTCATTTTCCAAAGTGCGAAGACAGGAACTAATCAAAAAACATTTTATAGCCCAAAGGTGAAGTGCTTGCCAGGATAGACAGAGAAGAGATGAAATGCTGAGCGGAGGGGAGGAGCAACAGTCAAAGCCTGAGCCAGCTGCTCTGCCCTCACAGGGAATGGCAGTAATTAATCTGGACACTTGGCTGCCGGGTGGCATCAGCAATAATGTGTGTGTGTGTGTGCATGCAATAACGTGTGTGTGTGCATGCAAGGGCCTTTTATCAGCAATGACATGCCCACGCCCTTTTATTGTATGTTACCCTTGAGGTGGCCATTTGCATTAGTGTCAGAGCTGGGCGCATAAATACTGTAGGTGATAGATAAGCGCATGCACACTTGTTCAAATTATTCATAAAATAGCATGGCTTTTAATTATTTAGAATAATTTTTAAAACAAAAATTAAAGAAAATTCCATATTGTAAAAATTCATTAAAAGAAGCCATTTTATTTTGCTTTCTGAGTACAATATCTGTAAGTTGTCATTGATCTTTCTATGCCTATTGTTTGAATTTACTTCATGCATATTAAAAATACATTTATGCCATTTGAAGGCCTCAAGAGGCTGTCATTGGCAGCCCATGCCAGACCACAGTGGATCAAAAACAAAGACACCTATTGTATTAGCAGCTACTCCATTACTGATCCAACTTTTACCGAATCATTCTTTTCATAGACATAAATACAGCAGTTTGTTGAACACAGTCTCCTTGCATAGCTGTAAGCCACAGAAATGCAGTAAAGGGAAAAGGGACACAATGAGGGACCACATCCAGCAATCATTAGTATTCAGGCAGCGTTGTGCGTTATGGTCAACCAACTCCTGGAAATTTGATATTCATCCATGTTCTGGCTCTTTTTTCCATACCCACTTCACACAAAAACATCTGGTCCCCCAGATGACAGAGCTCACACTTTCTGTCATAGTTTTTAACCTTGTCTGGCTGTGGTCATTTTATGACAATTGACACCATTACCACCACCAGCTGCCATTTGGTCTGCCTAACAAAACACTAAAAGTACACAACCTATAAATGGACAGAGGCAAATGAGAGTTAACCAAAAACATCTTTCATAAAATGCATATTTATATTCTGATGAACATGGCTTTAATTCTGTCCTAGTAAAGGGTGTAAATTAGGGCTGCACATAACAACAAAACGTTATATGTGTCTGGCTGATGTCTGCTGTTTTTAATATGAAACAACTTAGTTGCCGTTTTCTGATTACTTTTTTGATAGTATTTAAAAATATATATTAATTAGACAGAGAAAAAAACAACATACAATCAGTTGCAACATGTATTTATTTATTCATGCCTGTCTATTGTTTTCTCTCTTAAAGTGTGTCACTTTTGAATGCCCATCGTGAACTATCCATTCATCTATTCATCCATTCATTGTCTATACTCTCTTATCCTTCCAGGGTCATGGAGGTTCTTATGCCTTTATCAAGCTGTTATTGGGTACACCCTGGGCTAGTTGACAGTACATCACAGATCTGTATACTATAGTATAATAGAAATGATATTACTGCTTTTGATGTCTGTGTTCAACACCAAGGTCATCAGTGTCCCCAATCATGCCACTGTCAACACTTTCTGGAGGCACCCATGCTTACACTAGAAGATCATTCCAAAAGATTTTCATAATTTATCTTTTTTGTAAGTAAATTCAGTTTCTCCACTTGTACATTCTCAGTTTTCCATTAGTAAGGTGGGAGATTCGGCATCACACCAGCTACTAAGAATTTCTTCTGTCAGATACTTTTCTGAAGCTACTTTCATGCAGACGATCAAAGCCCAAGAAAACCAAGCAAAACCTCTCACCTATGAACCCCCCATGTGTATTACTTCAGTCCAAGGTGTGATTTTAAATCAGGATTCCACTTCGGCTTTCAATATTTCTGTTGTACATAAACATGCAGGACAGACAACCCGTTTTGTCCCAGATAAGTAACATTTTAGCCTAGATTTACACAGCATGTAGGCCAAGTGTTTAAAATGCATGTAATATATGAGGGATAAACACCGTATTGGTAAATGCTTGCAAAGTATATTGTAACAATATTAGATGCTATTAAGCTTGTTTGTGTCCAAAAAAGACCTTAAAAAAGTGTTTTGTAAGTCTAGAACCTTTTACGTTTCCAGGTTACAATCACAATCATCAGTGTGATTATATTAGGATTTTATGTGATAAACCAACACAAAGTGCCGGTTTGCACTGCTAGTCACATTTGTGTACATTTTCACTCTCCAACTTGCAAATCAGGAACAAAATAGGGTTTTTAGCTGAAGGACACACTGATATGTGATGCTGGAAAGATGGAATCATCTCATAACTTTACAAACAACAGATGCCTCTACTTTTTATTGCAGATGTCATTGTTGGACCACTTGTTTGCTGAATATTGGACCATTTGCACATTGCTGGATGCCACCAGGCCTCCTGGCATTTTCGGCCATTTTGTATCCAGGACAGTCCATTCCTACAGATCCCATCGGACATTGCGACTGATATGACGGGGCGCCCCAAGTCTGACGTCACAGGACGCTATATAGGAAGGCGCCCATTTTGAACGCTCGCTTTCAGCTGGAGACTGTGACACGGTTACCAACATCTGAAGCATCATCTGGAGAAGAGTCCCGAGTGGATTTCATTTACTCTCTCTCGTTGGCCAAAAGAAGAATTCATAACTGAGGTTTCTGGAATAAGAAGGCCAGAAATTTCACTTTGCCGATCGAAGACGTGAGTTTAACACATAACTAAAAAACCCACGGAGTTTCAAGGAGCCACGTTGTTTTGTCCTAGTCGACTGATGGTCAGATCATATTTTCCCTTTCGCCAAGGAGGCCAGAAGATGAAGATTGACCGCTTTTCCTGAAGTTAACTGTGGACGCACAGTAACTTCCAACTTCCACCCCATTCTCTCTCAACCCCGCTCAGAAGGAAGACGACGACAAGTAACACCCATCTTTTATTTTTTATTTCTTTCTTAGAAAGTCTGGGCAGGGTACAGGAGGTTTTAGTGCGATGAGATTTGCTATTTCATCTAATGTGTTCTGAATGATATGTGCATGTAACCTTTTTATTGAAACTTTGATGTGCCGTGTTTGATGTCTGGAGGCCGCTGCGCTACCCAGCTTTGTGTGTGGTTTGCGGGGTTGTTGAACACCTGAGAGCAAGCGCAGGTGCGCTGTGAGACTAGACTGTTAAAATAACCTCATGGTGAAATTCCCCATTTTCTTTGTCGTCAACCTTACTGCTTGCTAGCTTGCCACCAAAAGTTTTATAACCCTTTGTCTGCTCAAGAGTTGGGGGAGGTTTTATGACTGAGTATAACTGAGTTACAGTTGGAGCTGCGCCCCCACCTCCACTCACCACCACACCCTTTTGTCATATTATCATTTTTGCCATAACTGCTGGTTTGATCCCATACGCACTGCTGTTTTGCTTTATTTTGTTTAGTTAGATATTTTAGCCCTTTTGTGTAGAACGTTGCATGTTTGAGTAGGTGAAGATTATTAAATCGGAAGAGCGAGTGTATCAGGGCTGTGATTTAATAAATATTCATATAGATGGTAACAGAAGGCGTTCTGTGTTTATTTTGTACAAGAGTGATTCATCAGTCAAGATAAGGTCAAAGTTCCAAACGTTTCAGCAGAAACGGTCGATTAAACAGTGACATCTCTGGTAATAGTTATCAATTATTACTGAGTATTTAACGGTTGTAATTATCAAAGGCATTGAGCCACAATTACAACACCAGAAGACATCTCTGGTCTCGATTCATAAATGAGGATTTTGGTTAAGAAATTAATTTTGTCAAATTATGATCTTTAATTATAATTATTGATAAAGATGAATTAATCAATAATCATAATTCCAACATCATTGCCAGTTTTATTTATAATGCACATTTTTTATACCCAAATCAATGTTAGAAAATGGCAGATAAAACAAGATAAGCAAACTTATAGTAACATAAACATAACATATACACAACACTTTGCATCAATTTTATTATACAACTTTAACTTTATTTGTAGAACTCTTAAAGTAAGCTGTAATGGTTTTTGTCATGAGGAGATATTAAAGAAAGGAATCCCTTAATATTATGTGTTTTCTTTGTGATGAAGGAGATCTGGGAGCATCTGGAAGAGAAGTACTTAAATAAAAATATTTCCAGCGGAAAGCATAAGAGCTCGACCCAAACGGATGATTATGGAGATGTTTTACATAAAAACTGTGACGCACGTTGTCCAAGCATAAAATGATGTTGTAAATGGGTGTTTATATGATTCAGGATAGCTGTAAAAAGGTCTGCTAAAGGTTGTTTGAAACATTTGGACCTTTTTCCAGTCCCCTGCAAATAAACCTGAAATGAGGATAATTTAAAAATAAAATTCTAGCCCATTTCGGCCTATTAGTTTAGCCCATTTACAACAAAGGGACCTTGGTATGATTCATGCTGGCATTAAAATAATCATCAGTCAATCACAGGCACTGATTGTGCAAATGGCTGCTGCGGGAAACATTCAAACTCAAAATGCACACCTATTATGTTTAATGCTGAATGGAGCCAACACGGCTCAATATAGACATTCAGGGAACCCACAAGTGGTCTAGAGAGGACTTAAAAACTTCTAATCAAGACCGAGCTCTGTCTCCAGCACATGAAACAAATTTGAATAGACACTTTAAAATTGAAAGGAAATGAATGCTTTAAAGTTTTATAAAAAATAAGACAAAAAGATAATACTGAATGAAATAAGTAGGAAAATTAATTATCCATGTGCTCATTGGTCAACCTTGTACTACCCAATGACGGACAAATTATTGACAGAGGTAGTACTGTAGCCATGTGCCTGCAGGCAGTCAGAAAGGGGAACACAAAACTTCACCCTCTCTTTCTATTACAAACACCCACACACACGCACGAGCTGCTTTAATTAAACTTGGCGATGTTAACGTTTTAAGCACAAAACAAAATCCCACTCCTCCCATTCAACGCTAATGTTCTCACGTATCCTTGCAAAAGTCCATCCCCAGATAAATGGGAACAGCTCTCAGTGATGTTCCATCTAACTAAAACACATGCAATCTATTTCAGTTTCAGTTTATCACACACATACAAACAAAAATGCATTCTGTCAGGCTCACACGCTCAGATACATGGGATTTCAGATAGCTATTGGTCTTTTTTGTGGCTGATGGGACAGTGATGAACGTTCTGTAGTACTAGCAGAAGCTATATTCTGCCCTGAATAGTGTGAAACCTTCCCACTTGATGCCTTTATCATTTTTAGGTTGCTGATATCTTCATTTTTAAGCGTTTCTGTTGTACATATACATGCAGGACAGACAACCCGTTTTGTCCCAGATAAGTAACATTTTAGCCAAGATTTACACAGCATGTAGGCCAAATGTTTAAAAAGCATGTAATTTATGAGGGATAAACACTCAGCTCATGTACATGATAGCAATCCTTTTGTGACAATGTAATGCTCTGAGTCCCAGCAGCTCTAATGAACCTTGTTCCTGCTCTGTTTCTTGTTGTTTAGTCTGCCAGTTTGGATTTATGTCTATTTGGAATATATTCTGGTACCAGCAGTACTTTGTTCATCTGTGAGATTGTGTTTTTGCTCTTTAAAAACTTCAATCCTCCCTTTAGGTTTCCTTTTGGATTCTCCAAACAACTTTGACAGAAATCTTTATCTTTATATTTTCTGTGCGTCTTTTTTATCTAATGTTTCCATGCCAGGCCAGCTCTGAAAGGTTTTTTCCTTCTCCTGCAAACATCTGCCAGTGGATGTTCATATCTAGCTTTATGTATATATCATTTTCAAACAATATGACCGAAAAATTGGGGAAAAAAACTGTAATCATAGCAAATTGATATTAGAAAGAAAGAGAAAGAGATACTTGGCATTCTGAATTTGCACAATATTAATAAGATTAAAAATACAGTGAACTGCATTCAAATGATGTGTGATGTATCAAGCCCCGAAACAGTGAATAGGCTCCATAGGTTGTTTTAAAGTACCTGTTTGCTGGAAGAATAAATAACAATGTTTTTAAATAACAATTTTATTCTTAAAATTACTCAAAGATTTAAAGATTAAAGACCTAAAGATTATTTCTAATGTCTTTTTCGTTCAGTTTTCTAAATTGGCACAACTCATCCTGAGATCAAGACTATGTGAACTTCAGTTTTCCAAAACAATTCATGTGCTAATATGAATACTGAAAAAGCTGGAAAAAGAAACTAAAGGTTTTTATGCTAAAAAAAAAGTTGTGTAAAATAGAAAAGGATTTAGTCTTTGGGCTTGATTGAAGCCAGATTTGTAATGTCCCCATCATGTCAGGAACCCTGGTAAACTGCTAGTCTCTGTATTAATACTTACACCTATTTTTTCTAACTTCTTTAGTTAAAAAAATGCATGGTAATTCATAATGCTAGGCACCATGCTAGTTTCAGTCTGTGACTGAATGGTCATTCCCTCCAATAAAATCTTTTTTTGGTAAGTGTAGTTCATTTTAGTTTACTCAAAGTATGATACTTACAGTCTAATTCACATCAAATTATATAAAACCTAACATGACTAAAATGCAGTTTAAATCTGTATAATTTAGTTAATAATTATGTTATAATTAGTCATAATCCAGTTATAAAGTCAGATTCTGTGAGATGTAGAAAGACCTGACAGGAGGAAAACAGCAGAACTAGGCTTAGTATGAGCTGATGGTTAGGAGAGAACAGAGAGGAGTAACAAAGAAACACATCAGCACTGGTCCACCTGTCCTTTTTAGTTAAAAAAAAAACCGTGAGAATATACAAAGTAAATGTCAGCATTATCTCCATCATTGATTCTGCCCAGGAAAGAAACACAACTAAAAACAGAAGAATTGAGCTAAAAAAGCCTGAGGGAAAAAAGCAAATAGAACACTTACAGGTCCTTCTCAAAATATTAGCATATTGTGATAAAGTTCATTATTTTCCATAATGTCATGATGAAAATTTAACCTTCATATATTTTAGATTCATTGCACACTCAGGTCTTTTATTGTCTTAATACGGATGATTTTGGCTGTGATATATTCAATGATTTTATTTTTATTTGTTTTTATTTTTCTTTCTTTTTTTAGAATAAATCACTCCTCTCTGACCCATCAAGGATGAAACATGTTACATATTCTTGTTGGAAACTGTAGACATAGATTGTGCTAGATGTATAAGCTATAGCTTTCATTGCCACTTAGTGAGACACACTTTATTTACAGGTCCTTCTCAAAATATTAGCATATTGTGATAAAGTTCATTATTTTCCATAATGTCATGATGAAAATTTAACATTCATATATTTTAGATTCATTGCACACTAACTGAAATATTTCAGGTCTTTTATTGTCTTAATATGGATGATTTTGGCATACAGCTCATGAAAACCCAAAATTCCTATCTCACAAAATTAGCAAATTTCATCCGACCAATAAAAGAAAGGTGTTTTTAATACAAAAAACGTCAACCTTCAAATAATCATGTACAGTTATGCACTCAATACTTGGTCGGGAATCCTTTTGCAGAAATGACTGCTTCAATGCCGCGTGGCATGGAGGCAATCAGCCTGTGGCACTGCTGAGGTCTTATGGAGGCCCAGGATGCTTCGATAGCGGCCTTTAGCTCATCCAGAGTGTTGGGTCTTGAGTCTCTCAACGTTCTCTTCACAACATCCCACAGATTCTCTATGGGGTTCAGGTCAGGAGAGTTGGCAGGCCAATTGAGCACAGTGATACCATGGTCAGTAAACCATTTACCAGTGGTTTTGGCACTGTGAGCAGGTGCCAGGTCGTGCTGAAAAATGAAATCTTCATCTCCAAAAAGCTTTTCAGCAGATGGAAGCATGAAGTTCTCCAAAATCTCCTGATAGCTAGCTGCATTGACCCTGCCCTTGATAAAACACAGTGGACCAACACCAGCAGCTGACACGGCACCCCAGACCATCACTGACTGTGGGTACTTGACACTGGACTTCTGGCATTTTGGCATTTCCTTCTCCCCAGTCTTCCTCCAGACTGTGGCACCTTGATTTCCGAATGACATGCAGAATTTGTTTTCATCCGAAAAAAGTACTTTGGACCACTGAGCAACAGTCCAGTGCTGCTTCTCTGTAGCCCATGTCTGGGGAATGCGGCACCTGTAGCCCATTTCCTGCACACACCTGTGCACGGTGGCTCTGGATGTTTCTACTCCAGACTCAGTCCACTGCTTCCGCAGGTCCCCCAAGGTCTGGAATCGGCCCTTCTCCACAATCTTCCTCAGGGTCCGGTCACCTCTTCTCGTTGTGCAGCGTTTTCTGCCACACTTTTTCCTTCCCACAGACTTCCCACTGAGGTGCCTTGATACAGCACTCTGAGAACAGCCTATTCGTTCAGAAATTTCTTTCTGTGTCTTACCCTCTTGCTTGAGGGTGTCAATAGTGGCCTTCTGGACAGCAGTCAGGTCGGCAGTCTTACCCATGATTGGGGTTATGAGTGATGAACCAGGCTGGGAGTTTTAAAGGCCTCAGGAATCTTTTGCAGGTGTTTAGAGTTAACTCGTTGATTCCGATGATTAGGTTCATAGCTCGTTTAGAGACCCTTTTAATGATATGCTAATTTTGTGAGATAGGAATTTTGGGTTTTCATGAGCTGTATGCCAAAATCATCTGTATTAAGACAATAAAAGACCTGAAATATTTCAGTTAGTGTGCAATGAATCTAAAATATATGAATGTTAAATTTTCATCATGACATTATGGAAAATAATGAACTTTATCACAATATGCTAATATTATGAGAAGGACCTGTAGCTGTAGCACGATCTCAACCAATGACAGAAACAGGGTTAAACATAGAATCACACAGCTAGGTGCCTCTTCTTCGTAAAGAAAAAAATAGAGAGAACTTAAACTTAATAGCAGCAATAACTGCACATAAAACATATGTTGAGACTAAAGGAGGAAAATGGCAAAGTGAGCTTCAGCTTAAGGCCATAGCAGCTTACTTACAAAAATGCCACGGTCTAACTGCAGGCTTTATTAGAAGGGAATATTTTAAGCCTGGTCTTAGATAAAGAAAGGCTGTCTCCCTTATGGACTCAGACTGAGAGCCGGATCCACAGGAGAGAAGCCTGATAAGTAAAAGCTCTGAATTCAATTTTACTTTGAGTAAACAAAGCCTGCTTGCCTGCTGGTGGTGGTGCCTGCAGTCTGAGAGTGAGGGGTTCTCTTTCACTTACCTTAGACCACTAAGTGTTATGGAGTTTAGACAAAAATTCAGAATGAAAGACTCACCTTCACCACCTCCACCTTTCATACGACTCTTCTGTGCGTCTCCCGGCCTCCAATCAGCATCCTGTCCACCTGATTCTCCATTCTCCATCCAATCACCTTCCGACGCCTTGCCTTTAAAAGACCTTCAGCTGTGTTCATCCTCGCTTGTCAGCTAAGCTCATCCCTCCTCCACCCCACATCCACCATCTTCCTTCCCATCTACTCCTCGCTCCCTGGCCGCCAATCCACCACCAGTGTCAGATTGAGGGGAAGACTTTTCTAAATTTAAACCTTACAAATGATCATCTTAGCTCATGTCATTCTCAGCATTCATGTCTTCCTCCCAGGTCTGAGCGCCAAAGAAATAACCATGTAATTTCACGTCATTAAAACTTTTCTAATTGCCATCCCTTTTCCTTGTGAGTCTTTTCAGATTGAAATAATGGTTGACTTTGCATTTAATAGTAGAATTTAAAATGCAAATCCAAATCTGAAAATGGTCCAGAGGAAGCAACAAAAGAAAAGACAAATCTGTTTTCTTTTGGGTCACAGGTAAATGTGACCCAGAAGAAAAGTGGTGGCCAAACATATTGCCCTGAGGCCAAAAATGACAAGTTAAGAATAGTTAAATATATCTAACTTGTTTTGTAAAGTATCTTAGTTTTATCAGCTCAACATGTTATACTTTAATGAAACAAAGAAGTTAGTCTGATTATTGCAGAGAAGGGATCTTTAAAGCATTGCAGATGCAAGACATTTGCCTTATCACAAAAAATACATTTAAATACATTCCCTTAAAGTTTTTGGTAAAATGTTTTGTTTTAGAAATACTTTTCAGTTTTCTGCAACAACAACATAATGTGATTGAAGTAAAAAGTCATTAGATGTGTGTCACTCTATTTATTCTAAATAAAACTGAAACATTTTTGATATGATATGAATACTTTGTGCTTTACCAATATTTACCATCTTGGTTGAAAAGCCTCAGATCAGTGAGAAACTCACCCTAAAACTTGAACAGGGCATCAACAACCTGTGCTGGTTCATTGTTGAATGAATCGTGGTCTGCAAAAACAAGAGTGGTCTGCAGGCTGCACTTTGAGACTCCTGCTTTACAAAAAAAAACTAAAGATGTGGGTTTTTTTATCATTAGGCTGAATGAAAGTAGTGTCAATCCATCAGTGAATAGAAACAGATCAAACATGAACTTCCTGCTCATTTTAAATGTATAAGGATAAAGGGTCACATTAGCTGCGTGTAAAGCAAGTCAACCACAACCTAAAGTTCTAAAAGGATCATTAAACTCTTTAAAGGTGACTAAAGGATCACAAAATAAAATGGTTAGCCCTGACCTTGCTTTCCTGACTTTTCTGTGCCAAGACCTTTCTTTGTTTTGTTTTTTCTCTATTGCTCCTCCCTCCCCTCTCTCCTCTGTCCCCATATAGGAGCTGCTAGAGCAAAGTCCGACTGGTAGCCCTGGTAGCTCCCCTGCATTTCAAAGGGAGCCCATCAATCTTCGTGTTCAGGTTCAGAAACACTGGGAATTGGAGTAATGGTGTCTATAGGCAGGTGACTGAGCGCGATCCTGAAGTGGACCTCTGTTAGAGATAATGGAATGTAATGTGGGTGAGGCATTGTCTTTCATTTCCTACCCCTATTTTTTACTTATGTTTTGTCTTTGACATTTTCTTCACATTTTCAACAGGAAAAGGCCTGTGATTTCTCACTCTGCAATGGGTGTGCTTCAGCTAATACTTTGCCCTGGCAGCATCTCTACATAAATCTTATGTGCAGGACGCACTGCAGCCAAAGAGGGCTTAAAAGTTAGAGAATTTGGGTTCTTAACTTCATAAGAAAGACAGACCCAAGCAGAATATTAAATGTATAAAATTTCCCTGTCTTCTCTCTCCATGATAACAAGCCTATAATCCACTTAGAGTTTTTTTTTTCTTGTCAGTTAGAATAAGGAGTTTCCAACTTCTCAGGGATCATTCACTCCACCCCCAAACAACTCAAATAATCTAAAATTAAAGCAATACATAAAATAAATCCCCCTGTATCAAAATAGTATATCCTCTAGTGATAGCGTAGAGAAAATAAACTTGGCTCAGAAAGTATAACTCGTAGGAACACACACATTATAAATGTAATATGTGCACACATTGTGGAAATCTGATGCATAAACACAAGCAGCCCTATCAGCTGGATACAAACTTGGAGTTTCATGAGGAGTGCTAGAAGCTTAGAAAAGGATTTACCTTCAGGATTTATCATAAGAGCTCTGTAATAAGAGAGAGACAGAGGGAGGGCAAAAGCAGTCAACAGTGAGCAACACTGAGTTCTGAGCTCTAGGCTTCGCATTGCTCAGTGTTTGGGGAAAACTGAATTATAATTTCAAATATTGCTCATATACCCTCCCCCTTCCTCTAACACCCCTTTATCCATTATTCTCAAAGTTTATCCTTCCTGCTCACCTGTAGGCTCATTTCTCACGTCGGGTTAGATTTTTGACTCTAACAGTTATCGAAGGGTGACTTCCAGGCCAGGGGAAAATGGATCAAACGCCTGCAACAATGTGAAAAAGTGGAGATGTGCCAGATCAAAATATTGAAGGTTCCTTTCAAGAATGTTCTGGTACATTTCTCCAGTCATCCTTCCTTTAAAAATATGAAGTCTATCACTACCCTATGTTAGAAACTAGCCACACACCATGATGTTCTCACCTCAAAACCTCAGTGGTGGAGTGAAGGCTCTTAGGGTTATGTCCAATGCCATTCGGCTTCCAAACATGTGGTGTGGACTCACATTTGAACAGTTCAACTTTGGTCTCATCTGACAGGACAATATTCTGCAAATATTTCACTGGCTTGTTGAAAGGGCTGCAGCAGCAAACCTTAAATGAACATCAACGTGGATTTGCTCTTCCAACTACGATAGCTTCTGAGTGGGCATAGAATACATTGAGGTTGAGTGAACTACTTATTCTTTTCATGGAAAATCTTTACCTATTAACTCCAGGACCATCTGAAGCTCTCTGTGAATGGTCCTTGGCTCTTCGGCAACTCTTCTGATTATTCTTTTGACTCCTATGTCTTGTAAAGAGCACCTGGTTGTGGCTGGTTTATGGTGAAACATGTTATGTTATATGTCCAGATTATGTATGGGTGCTCACTGCACTCAGAAACGTAGAAATACACCTGTAACCAATGGATTTGGAACAATAAGGTTGTAAAGAGTCATTTGCTTTTACTCGTTATGAGATGCTTTTGTGCAGCAACTTAATGGTGAAAAATTGTTTTATGAGAGATTTGTATAGAAGTAGACAAGCTGAAATTAACCGACACTGGTAGGCATTCTATATATATTCTATATATAGCTATATTCTTGGCTTATCAGGCTTGTTTGCTACTTCTTTTCTTCATGTGTTAAATTCTTATTTCCTGTGTCATTTTCCTTTTTATACATCATTTATGGCCTTATTTGGTTTTGATTTCCTTATATGCATGGGTTACTTTGGTTGTTCCTGACAGTGTGAATTGCTTCGCAACAGCCCCAATATAAAAATATTTACAGAGAAAAATGCTGACATAATGGTTGTTCAATACTTGTTTTCCCTGATGTAATTCCTTAAATCTGAGGAATGAGAATGGAGCTCTGAGAAAAACACGAGTTTTTATTCAGTGATGTTTTGGTTGGGACTGTGAGAGCAAAGGTCAAACCTCAAGCTTCTGCTCCTTCAGTCAGACTGTTGTTTTATGATCTGGTGAACATCAGTAATCCGATGGTTTTTGCAGGTGATGTAATGTTTGCGTGCAGAGGTTGCTGGTAACTGATGTATTTTATTCAGTTCTTGTTTATTTTTTTCAGGGCCACTTGCTGCAAACTGAACCTAAAGCATGACCCTGGCATACTTATTTCATGTGATTCTATTCCATTTTACCTCAAAACATATTTGCTCATTTCTGCTTTAATGTTTGAATTTAGATTTTTACAAGACAGGTTTTCAAATCATGCCAGAACTATTGATCTGTTCATTCAAAAAAAGAAGCTTTTTTATGAATTGATTCAATAATAAAGCAGAAGACCTTTTCAACTAAAGCAGAATTTTCTTTAGGTTAGAAACTGGTCCATTTTAAAAGAAAGCAAACAGAACTTAATTTTGTTATATAGAATTTTTTAGCCCAAATATTTTTTGCACAACCCCTGAAGTCTAATGCAAATTTAGACAAATTAAGTCAGTAACATTTGCCCCTGCAACGATGCTAAAGGTGTCAGACCTCAAAGAGCCCTTCAGATATTTTACGTCAGTGTTTAATTTTTACATTTTTACAGGTTTTGTTGGCCTGATCCTGCTTTACTGTCACAAGTGTTGCCTCTCCTCCAAGCAAGACCCACAGAGTGCACTTAATATGTATTGACCCTAAATCCATTAAAGCTGCACATTTCAACAAGACTTAGAGTGTTTTGATCTGTCCCCAAGAAAACAGGTAAGGGAAAACAATCGGAGATTAGGATTGTATTGGCTTGATTTAGAGCTGTATTTATATTAACTTCAATATTGCTCAAGAGTGTGTGCTGTGTCAAACTACATTAATGATGGTATTTACAAACACAATCAAATATATCTAAAAAACAACTTAAAGTTAATAGATATTTACTTTCCTGGAGATTAAACATAATTACTGTGAAAGAAACATTGAAATTAGGCACTGGGAAATCTCAAATATCAGAAATTTTAAGCACTTTAAAACCCATTTCAGTCACTGTATTTAATGTCAAAGCACTTATTTCTCTTGTGGGGGTAAAATATCTCACCTGACTATCTATTTAGAATCTGGTCCTTGCAGCGTAAATGGGGCTGGCTCGAAGAAAAGAACTCCCCACGAAACACTGAACTACATTGTATCATCAAGAAGGTTTTTTGCATAATCAAAACAAGGGTTTCAATTATTGTTTTTTCAGGGTTCCTACACAGTCTGGAAAAGCAGGTAAAAAATAAAGACTTAATCGTCCTAGTGGGAGCATCAATAGGAATATATCTAACTCATCAAAGGTTTGCTTTTCATGAAAGCCTTCTGTAACCACTGATAAAAACACATGTTCTAATGTGCACAATATTCACATGTCATTATGGCTAACCCAGGGAGACCCCATAAACAAATGAGACAACCTAGGTGCTTACATTCAAAATATAAATAAAGGAAAAAAGAACATATTTGTGTTCTTTAGAAAAACTTAAATATTATTTGTGTTGAACTTTTGGCATTCATAAAGGAATTTCTTATTTATTTTTTAATTAGTGTTGTTTAAAGAGTATTCTATGCAGCTGTTCATGCAGAAAGAAGGGAAAGAGGCAGATTATTTAAGAGGAAAACAAGTTCATAAGACAATATATCTTTACTGCAGAGCTGAGTCTCAATTCCTCTCTGAATGCAAACCAGCATTTTGCCAACAAGGGCACTGTAGGCCAACAATGATCATTTTAGAGTGCTTATCAAACACCATTACATGCACCATATATCCTTTTATATGATCTGTGAATGGACTTTAGCGAGGAAGATGTGCACTTTGTCCTTGCTTTAATGGTGCTGGAAGTTGATAGAGTTGAAACCACAGAGACTATAATGTCTCTGATGCATCATATTCTCCTATTCCGTTCCCTGCGCAGCAGGACGGCAGCCTCTACGCTGTGTAAGGTCATCACTGTGACTCAGCTGTGGGTTCATTTCAAGGAAACGACCCATGGATGTTTACAAGTGCTGTTAGATGTCTCCAAACATTAAGATCATGATAAAAAATAATGCTTTGATATTACACACCACATCTATCTAAAGGTAACATCTTTGAGAATGACCTTGCACAACTGTTTAGGGCAGTTCCACACCCTCATGTGCAAACATTGTTGGAGTTTATATTTGTTTGAATGAACGCCGTAGAACTGTAACAGCAGAAGCAGAAATATTTGTGTATTTTGGAGCATGCACAGCATATACTATGAGTGACTGCATTGAGATGGAAAGATAGTTTGGACACTTCCTGCACTGTAATCTGTACTCAGTGGTGGTATTTAGCCTGACAACCCCTCATTTCAAAGCAAATAAGATTTTATACATATTCATGCATCCCCTAGCATATCCTCTGTGCGACCTCTGCAGACACACAGACAGGTATACATACACAAACCCTGAGTAGTCTGAATGTGATGCACTGCCTCAAAGCATTTCAAGCCAAAAATGTCAGATTTTTCAGTCAAAGTGTGTTACTTCACATGTGGCTGGTACAGAAATGGAACTGAAGAAAGTGGGTGAGAAGCATGAGCTAGGAAATGATGCAAAGAATGAGAAACAGGGACAGTGACAAAAGAAGGTTTAGGGAAACACAAAGACATTTCTAAACAAGGCAAATCAGAGTGCAAACAAGAGCCTACAAGACCAGTAAAGTTTTTACATGAACAGAGGAGTGAATGTACATTTTTCAAGGAAAGTCTAAGAGGAAGTTCTGAAAATAAATTCCAAAGTATCACCAATGAAATGTTTTTAATGTGCGAATACTTTTTGTATTTGCAACATCTGCTTATAATGAGAATTTCCTTACACATAAGATAAAATCCATCAAAGCAAGGTAGTGATAAACACACCACACATTGTAAAATGTAACATATTGTTGAAACCTAAAAATGCAGTTGCAAAGGCCTAAATTCCTTACAAGTGTGAAACATTTTAGTTGTAAATATATGTCAATGTGTAAACCCGCAGTAGTTTGTTGAGTTTTATTTGCTGATTAATGAAACTCCTTAAAATAACTGATTAATTCTAAAACTTTGCCAGAAATCATTGTGAAGTTGGATCCAAGCACAGAAATAAGAATAAGGAGTCTCAGGTCGAAGGGGAATATTATGTAAAGGAACTTAGAAAACAAGCATCAGGCATTAGAGGAACTTGGGAGCATTTGGCAAGAACAACAAACAGATAAACAACAATGAGCAGATGAATTCCAGAAGGACAGGCAAACTGCCAAGGGAGGTAACAGCAAGGATCTGATGCTGTATTAACTGCTGGGGAGGTGATCGGTGACACGGGAACCAGGTGAGTCCAATCAACAGAATTCAGTGGAGCTAGCTTTAGCTGAAATGGGTTGGATAAACTAAGGGTGTATTCAAACCAGGAAAGTCCTTTAGTCCGCTTGTTTGGTCTGGACCAAAAGTGGACTTTTTTTTTTTTTTGTTGCGATTTGCTTTCACATTGTACTTTTTACAAGTGAACTATTACCTGTAAACAAAGCCATGTGGGTGACGATCATTGCTCCCATTGGACAGAAATGATGGATAATGCATGTGCCCTGTCCCACAACATGCCAGTAGCGTTCCAAAGCAACATACACCTTGTCAGGTATGATTTCAGTACAATGTACACCTTTGTTACCGGCTACAGTGGCTTGTTAAGTCCAAAGAGACGTACGTTTTCTGTAGGTGCTTTAGATCGGGGCCGGTTCGTATTCAGATGATAAGCGAAACGCACCAGAGTTCGTTTGGGAGCGGACCGAGACCACCTCAAGTCTCAGTCCGGTTGTTTGGTACCGACCAATGGGGGAAAGGAACTCTTGTCTGCTTAAAGTGGACCAAAAGTGGCAGGTGTAAATACACCCTAAGAAAATAATGTGCACTGAATAAATACAGTGTCATGTTGTGTGGTGGAGTTGGACACTTCTGTAAAGTTAGAAAGATATTCACAGATTCGGCTTTTCCGGATCAATAACTCATCAGCGGAACATTGCTTCTACAAAACCGAGACCTCTTTGCAACCACAGCAAGGCAGACAGTGAGCTACAATCGTATTTTCCTCAAAACGAGCCTACCACCGCGGTGGGAGACTTGCATTGGCCTCTGCTGGTCCTCAAATGCACAGGGACCATCTGCAAATTGCAACTCCAAGAAAATATGATGCCGAAATATTCAATAGTGTCACCAAGCATAGGTGTATTGTCATCAAAATCATTTTATGTGTATGTGATCTCATCTTTTTCATACTACATTTCTTGGATTGGAAAATAATACTTTTAAAACATTTTAAAGAATTTCCCAAACTTATAGCCTATAGCCTAAATAGCCAAATATTCAGTAAAATTCATTTTGCCAGGTGTAAGATAGGAAACAAATGATTACAAATAACAGTTTGCTCTATCAATCAAATAGCTTTGGATAAATGGCTTTCATTTTAATGATGTTTTATCATTAAAGTAAGTAATAACTTCACTATAGCATGTTGTAGTGCCATCAAACTCACAGCACACAGAGTGCCTCATCTTGATCATATTACAACTCTTACTTTGGGAAAATGTGCTTAAATATATTTTTTGTCATTTATTTATCATTAAAATAAGTATAAAACCAGCAATAACTTCATATGTATTTACTCGTACTCGTATTTATCTGCATGTAAAAAGATAAATATAAATACATTAGCCATTTACTAATCCTTTCATCCGAGGCTGGCTACATGTCGACCACTTGGGGTTTTCTGTTACCTCGGATTTCCCATTGTGCATTTCCACATGTATGCAAAAAATCCATTGATCTTTCCTGACAGGCCTGCACCATATGCATTTTGTTGTCCAAAAGTCCAAAATGAACTGCATCATGTTTTTAACACATTATCTCTGTCCTTCTCTTTCTCCACTGGTTGCTTGTTTCATGCAGTGGGCTCCCTTGCTCTAGAAAAAAAAAAAAGCAAACCATTTTTGGCTCCATGCACCACGATGCAGATATATATGTTTTGCAGTTTTTGACAGAGATAACAATAACCTTTCATGATTTATGGAAGATAAAAGGTCATTTGTCATGGAGAAAAAGTTGCATGACAATTTGCCAGCTGACCGAGCTGACCGAGTGAAGACACACAGGTGCAAGTACACACACAGTACAGGACCACTGGGTTTTTACTTTTTGATTGTCTCCATAGCAACATCTCTGAATCCTCCTGAATGTAAGAGTGGTGAGGGCACCTAATGTCTTTTCGTTTAGATTACTGTTGGGATTATGAATCTGAGAATATTATTTAATATTTAATATTTATATTTATATATTTTATCAAATATTTTGGTCTGTTAAGGGTTGTCCTGTGAATACCAGCCCAATAAGGTGATGGTATTAGAACAAAGTCAAAAGGGATGAGCCAAGCTCTGACATTATTGAACAACAAAACTCTGCACATACATGGAATAAATTCACATAATTTCTTAAAATACAAAAATGTCTTAACAAAAATAAGTCAACGCAAAGTCAAACATATTTCAATCAACAAACTCTTTACTATGCTAAAACAGTCCAACTAACTACCAAGCAGAATTAATGAATAGGGAAGACTAATGGGCTATGTACAATATAAACAAGTTGATTAAAGATGATTGGAAATTACGACCAAAAGAGTGATGCAACATTACTATGCAATGTTTATGTTTGAGAACCAAGGATTATCTTGAAGAATCTGGAAGTTAAGTTAAATTAGTTTTGGAACTAACTTAGGCAATAATCAGCAAACATTTAGACAACCATTCACAATGCAAGATCAGATAAAATATTATTTTTATAAAATAATGTTTTAAATAATGATCTGCTGAATAAAACCAACCTTCTGGATGACCATTTCTCAACGGTGTCTTAGTTGCCTTTATTTATTTAAATAATATTTGAAGAAATATTATTAAGGGAATATTTTAGAAAGAACCAAATCTTTCTGGAGAAACGGGGCTTAATGGTGTTTACTTAGTTATCAAATTTAGTAAAATGATGTTAGGGACACACTATTTACTGGATTGAAAACTAAACCTTTCTGGGTAAATATTATTTAGCAGCAAGCACATGTCCTTAGCTGTTAGCAGTTAAGCTAACAAAGAAGCTGCTAGCTTAGGACCAGATTCAATCACACACCTTTAAAAATACCGTTAATAAAAGGGTTAAAATGCATAAGCGCGGACGGCATGACGGTATGATCAATCTTCTGTTTAAAATCACCATTTAATAAAGTTTGTCTTAACTTTAAAAACACACAAACAAAACCAAACTTCATAAAATGAAAAACATTTAGATCATTCCAATCTAAATCACTTTTATATTATTCTGCTCTGCCCAAACCTAACCTCATGAACTGTGGTGAGGAACGTTGTCCAAGCGACGATGAAGTTTGAAGAGAGCTCTGTGAACAAAGGGTTAGCTTCCAGCTAACCTCCGTAGCTCTGGCTGGAAGACGGCTTGTTCTGTCTGCTGATCTGTGAAAAAAAGGTTAGCTTCTAGCTAACCTCCGTGGCTGTGGATGAAAGACGGCCCGTTCTGTCCGCTAACCACACTGCACGTTACCGTTACCATGGTGATGGGGTCTCTGGTGTCTTCCTTCCAGACTGGGAGACCGCTCCGCTCGGCTTCATAGAGACCGCTTCTCTGTAGGGAACTTCTCTGGGACAGTTTGCTTCTGCAGGCCTCAGAGAGAGAAAGTCAAGCCAGGCGTGCACCTTAATTCCCGTTTTTATGAGTGAATACTGGGTACACAAACATTTATTCACTCATACTTAACTTGTGCATATGATCGCGTGATCTTATGACACTCTTGGATCCAGTTGAAGAGTTATGTCTTTTTGCAAGCAAAGAGACATCAGCACGCTTGTCTCCCCTATCCGGTCCCTTTCGAAGGCCGTGTGGAAGAGAGCGGCTTGTTGGAGAGGGGTGCTATTATTCAGACAGTGGCATCATGGGAAGTCTGCTTCTAGTCAGACTTCCCATGATGCCAGTCAGGAAGCTGGTGATGCACTGACAGGTAGAAGCCGGCACTTTGAGTTGCTATACTTTTGTTGGAGGATGTCTAGGTTAATAATGTTGAAAGCTAAGCTGAAGTTCACAAACATGATCCTTGCATACATCCCAGGGTGATCGAGGTGGTAAAGGATGAAGTGAAGTGTAGGTCCGGATTGACTTCATCATAGGGACCTGTTTGCTCAGTAAGCAAACTACAGTGGGTCAAGCAGGGGGCCTGTGATGTCCTACAAATGCTTCAACACCAGTCAATTAAAGGATTTCCTAACCACAGACGTCAGTTCGGTAGTCATTTAATCCTGTTGTGGTGCGTTTCTTAGGGACCTGCATGACAGTGGAGCTCTTGAATTAGTAGGGAACCGCATGCTTCAGAGACTTGTTGAAGATCTGAGTGAAGATGGGAGCCAGTTGGTCAACGCTGGCTTTTAAGGTAAGGCAAGGTAAGGTTATTTATATATCACTTTTCACTAACGAGACACTCAAGGCAGAGTGTCTCGTTAGGCAGAAGGTTGGAAATACCATCAGATCCTGAAGATTTCCTGGTCTACTAGTGCTGAAAGAGAGTATAACACATAGTCATTTTATTCTTTTATATTATAAAAATGCACTAATCACCCTTGTTTTTTCATAAGCATATTGTCGGCACTCTCTGTCTGCATTGGTAGCAACATTTGGGTAGTAGGAGCTGACCAAACTGGAACTGTAATACCAAAACATTGCACAGAAAT
Organism: Girardinichthys multiradiatus; assembly: GCF_021462225.1. Classification (NCBI taxonomy): domain Eukaryota; kingdom Metazoa; phylum Chordata; class Actinopteri; order Cyprinodontiformes; family Goodeidae; genus Girardinichthys; species Girardinichthys multiradiatus. The sequence goes on from NC_061799.1 coordinate 23,351,526, forward strand.
GTACCTACTACTGGTGTTTGATACTAATTTTATGACTGAAAGGAAACAGAAACAATAAATTCTTCTGGACATGCAAAAACTAAACAGCAAATCTAAAATGAATAAGGAATTGAAATTTAAAACAAATCAAAGAAGAAATGTGACCTTGCGTGCAGCAAGATTGTGTCACATTTATAAAATTCCTACCAGCCCGAAATAAAGCAGTGTTAGGGAAACCATCGCTTAAAGATTTAGATGTTTCCACTGGTTTCAAATAATGTGTAACATTACAGACTGTGGGGAATGGAGAACTTTATATCCCCCCATAAATCAAGTGAGAAAACTTTGAAACATGCCAATAAGTAAATGATAAGAGAACTCATGAGTTCTGTATATAAAACATCTGAATCAGCATGGTATGGATATGTATCATATCTGAAGGATATCTCTGCAGTTTCTACGTCATTATTCACCTCAGTACTGTTATATAGTAAATACCTTTTTGTGCCTCTGTTTCTCCCAAAGCCATACTGCATTTGTATTCATGCCTTTTAATGTGTTCTTCTTATGAATAAAATGATTCTTGGGCTAGCTCTCACTCAGTGTTTTCTCTATCAGCATACTTTTTTGTCTGCTGAAGTCTGAGGGTTTTTATCCTTACTAGGGGTCAAGCAACAGGCAGAACTTCTTAATGAACATGATATAAAGTAGCTACTCCTCTTGATATTATCTGTGAGATATCATTAGTTTTACACTGGTGGCTCATAGTCAGAGAATATCGAACAAGCAGCCATCTGTGAAAAGTCTAAAATCAGCGGGGTGCTGAAAAGTGATAACTTATGTGGTTTTTCACATTTCTGCTACTGCTAGGAATATTTCCAGAGACACAAATAGATCTGAAGAGCTGTAAAATTAGCACTTCAGGGCAGCAGATGTTCTGACAGTCACTGGCTATCAAAACTTTCCACTATATTCACAATGTGCCATTGGTTTATTGTTACCAATACTGGAATCTGCTCCTTGTCTTTTATTTTCCAAGTGAGTACATGCACAATATGCACATATATTTAGTTCGGGATCTCTCTTGGTACCTGCCTTCTTGACACATATTTGTAGTACTGGTGTTATTGCATGCATTCAAATAAATAAATAAAAAGGTGAGATGACTGTGGATTTTTTGTTTCCTTCAATGTTCTGTTCATCTCTGTCTAAGATCTAAAACATCCTTCCAAGTCAGGGAGAAAACTTGCTGACATCTTTGACACTCGACTCAGTCCTGCTGTTTTGGATTGACAATGCAGTGCAGTCTGTGACAGAGACAGCAAACTAATCTGCACCGCCTCAACCATACTGGAGAGAAGACAAGTGATTGCATTCTTGATGGAAGTAATTCTGCCAAAAAAAAAAGGGGTTGAACGAGCGATGGCGGAGTATGAAGCTTTTGTGTCTGATAACTGATTTTTGTCTTCTATGTAAAAATCAGTAGGAAAGGACAACCTTCTGAATAGATGACTGACAATGAAAACTGCCATGTCCTGAGGAAGTGTTGATTAAGAAATACCTTGATAGAGTACCTGTACAGACCGGCGGTAGAATTTACAAAGTTTTGACTATATTTCTAGTTCACATACAAATGTTGGCAAATCATCCCTGAATAATAAATTAAATGCAGGAAGCAGGATATATCTAAGCAGGTAATTGTGTGTCAAAATGGAAACATGACACAAGTGTGAGCTGAACATAAACCCACTGATATAATTAGTGGAAGCACATATAACTAAACTTCTGAGTTTTGTTTTCACAAAAAGTTTTACTTCTGCTGCAGTGGTTCTGGTTGTCATAGTGGGAAATGAAATTCAAAGCGAGAGCCTTGAAATTATCTCCAAAAATCTAATTAAAAGTACAAATAACTGGTAATTGCTGTTCCTTTTAAATGCTTGTTTGGTTAGATACAACGAGCTGCTGTAGATAGATAAAATACTACAGTTATTAGGGCTGTTTGTTTTTACTAGTTGAGTTTGTAAGCATCAAATGCCAAAAGCTGAGGATACAGTTGTCTGGTCTTTATTTTTCTTATTTGCAAAATCAAACCTTTGGGGACCACTACACAGATGGTTTTAGCACAGAAAAAAAACTATTTCAATATTCATCTGACAGCAGTTTCTTTATTTTGCAGTATTCGTTATTTCAAGGCCAAAAATTCTCTTGCAAAGTCTGGTTTTCATTCTGGATGTGTAACAGCAGTTTTAAAAGTTAGAAATGATATAACCTCTGCCCTGGAGATTTTGATTCTGTGAACCATTCCTCTCTAATCAAAAGACTTAGCAGCATTATGGTTTCCATTCTGTCATTAACATGGTTCTCCAACTACCTCTCAGACAGACCTGAAGTGATTATTAACTCTGAACCTTCTCAATTTTTTTATGTCTCCTAAGGTGTGCCTCAGGGGTCCATCTTTGGCCCAACTTTATTTTTAATTTATATTAATGATATCCCGCAAGCTGTTAGTAAAGGTGCTGTATACGCAGATGACACTATTTTGTATACCTTTGTCCATCCCCTGAAACAGTTTTTCAGTCTCTAAAACAAAGCTTCTTAGATATTCAGTAGACCTTTGCAAAACTGGAGCTATCCATCAATGCAACAAAAACTAAAGTCCTATGGTTTAACTGTAACACACCCTCCATTTCTACTACCTGTATGACCCCTTCTCTTTTCCAATGGTTATAATCAGTCTGACAGAGAGAGGTATCCCAATCCTTGTGGTTTTTAGTATAACAATGACCATCAGTGGGACCCTTTGTGGGGTGCCTTGTGACAACATTGTTGTAAATAAGCGCCGTTTAACTAAATAATCTGAACTGAAACTATCTGTGTAGTTCTGCTGCTATAGGCTTAGGCTGCTGGAGGACATAATGACCACTTTCACCCTCCGCTACATTCTCACACTACTCTCCAATTTTGCATTATTTGCTGTTATTTCAGCTTTAAACTTTGTTCTGTCTTTTCTCTTCCTAGAAGCTACACCTGGCCTGGCTCTGTGTCTACCTGTGACACCTTTCTGGAGAGGGGCATTGTCGGAGCTTCTGCTGGCAACAACTTAATGCTCAACCTTTACCGATGATCCACATGGCCCGGTCTTTCAGTGTTTAACCCTTTCTCTCTCCTAGACATGGCAATTGACTGAGCTTTACTGTAACTAACTGTATGTGCTCTCTTTCAGACTCTAACCTTAAAAACTGGCTCAGAGTTTATCTGTTCTTTCTTTCTAGGTGAAACGACTAAAGGAGCTACATCCATTAACATTTACTTTTCCTTCCCCTAGAAAGGACTCCTGGATCAGTGCTTCTGTGTTCTTTTTGTGTCTCTGCTCTGTTCTCTCAAACCCCCAGTCGGTCGTGGCAGAGTTTTTCCTCTCCACTGTCGCTACATGCATGCTCAGTATGAGGGATTGCTGCAAAGTCAACGCCAGTGACTGTCCACTGTCTCTACATGCTCATCCAGGAGGAGTGAAGGCTGCAAGTCACTGACTATGCAATCTGCTGGGTTTCCATAGACAGAAAAACTTTTTATCCAATTTGAATAAATAACTAACTTTGACTGCACTGTTCAATGGTTAGGAAGATTAAAGCAGAGAAAAGAAGTTTGTAAATAGGCTATGAAGCAAGGAAAATAATAAAGAAGCAAAGCAGATGGAAGATACAGTGCCTTGCGAAAGTATTCGGCCCCCTTGAACTTTTCAACCTCTTGCCACATTTCAGGGTTCAAACAAAAATATATAAAATTCAAATTTTTTGTGAAGAATCAACAACAAGTGGGACACAATCATGAAGTGGAATGAAATTTATTGGATGTGTCAAACTTTTTTAACAAATAAAAAACTGAAAAGTGGGGCGTGCAATATTATTCGGCCCCCTTGCGTTAATACTTTGTAGCGCCACCCTTTGCTGCAATTACAGCTGCAAGTCGCTTGGGGTATGTCTCTATCAGTTTTGCACATCGAGAGACTGAAATTCTTGCCCATTCTTCCTTGCACAACAGCTCGAGCTCAGTGAGGTTGGATGGAGAGCATTCGTGAACAGCAGTCTTCAGCTCTTTCCACAGATTCTCGATTGGATTCAGGTCTGGACTTTGACTTGTCCATTCCAACACCTGGATATGTTTATTTGTGAACCATTCCATTGTAGATTTGGCTTTATGTTTTGGATCATTGTCTTGTTGGCAGATAAATCTCCGTCCCAGTCTCAGGTCTCTTGCAGACTCCAACAGGTTTTCTTCCAGAATGGTCCTGTATGTAGAGCAAGGTGATGGATATGCCGTGTTGGCAATGCAAGGCGATGCAACGTTTGATGAAAACTTAGAGAGCAGAGTAAGGTGATAGATATGCCGATGTAGGCAATGCGTGATTATTTCAAACTTTAGAGAGCAGAGCGAGGTGATAGATATGCCGTTATGGCAATGCGAGGTGATAGATATGCCGATGTAGGCAATGCGTGATTATTTCAAACTTTAGAGAGCAGAGCGAGGTGATAGATATGCCGTTATGGCAATGCGAGGTGATAGATATGCCGATGTAGGCAATGCGTGATTATTTCAAACTTTAGAGAGCAGAGCGAGATGATAGGTATGCCGTGTGGCAATGCGTGATTAGAGGTATATTCCGCTGAGGATTTGAATAAAGATATGAAGTTATGAATGGATCAGCTAGTAAAGAACAGATAGAACGGGTACTGAAGGAATAAAAAGATGAAGGATGAAGAAAAATGAGATGAAGAAATTACGGAAATCCAGGGAGTGCTGAAAATGCCATTAAAGAAATGCAGATGAAGATAAGAAATAAGGTTAAAATAAAGATCTATGAGTCGGGGTTGAGTAATTAGAGAACATCAAAGTAAATGCAGGAAGATGAGTAAAGTAATTGCACAAAGCATGAGAAGACAAGAAATAATCAGCCTCCAATTAAGGAAGGGCGAAACAAATAGAAGTACTTTTTGAAGAACATAGGTGAGCTAGAGTGAAGGAGAAAATTAGACAAGACTGGCAGGTGCTGAGGGGAAGAGACTTGCAACAGTAACATGACGAATGAACAAAGCCAATGATGGATAAAGGCCAACCACCACCAGGAATTGTTGGGAGCTCTTACCTGAGAGCTGATAAAACATTGAGCAGATAGAACGGAGTGGAAATCCGGGTGAACATAGGAAGAGAAGGATGAAGAAGACCAACGACCCAATTGGTGGAGAGCGGCTGAGGGAGAGACAATGGGTCACTGCAGTAGTGTCTGCTCCTATTCTGAAGGAATGGCTTGAAAACTGGATGGGGCGTAATGCATTGAACTGGGACATGCCTATAATATTTGAGGAACCAGGATGCGGACATGGGGCTCCTTCTAGCGTGAGAAATGGGGCATGCGAAGGAAAAGGATTTGAAAGAAGAAAAAAGGTTAAACGTGATAAATAATAGAATGCAGGTTGATATTAGCAAGGATGCTTTAAAAGAGAAATTGAAGTGGACTGATGGGGAGAAACAACAGAAGACCTAGGAACTAAATAGAATAACCTGGAACATGATGGGCAGGAATGATGAAGTTATGAGTTGCCAGGATGCACAGGAGGTAAGGCATAATGCCTTAGAGGACAAACGGCTTTGACTAACGGGATTGACCACTGCTTCATTATCAGAAAAGCAGCGATGCACTTCTTCCAGAAATGCCCCAAATGCAGCAGGCTACGTCCGTGTAAATAACCTTACTAAAAATTGACTGTTCATAAATTGTTTCATAAGAGTTTGCTAAGCTGCTGTGGCAGCAGCATGATTAGTGCTTATGTTGAAATGCATAGTCCGGGGAGATGCTGTAAACCACTGAACAGAGCAGCGCCAACCCTGTGTGCAGAGAGAAAGTGTGCTTTACAATCATCACGGGAAAAGATAGTTATGATGAATACCGTAACAGGAAATAGTTTTAGCGCCTGGTTGATAAGGGAACAAGGTTGAAATATTATAATAATAATCCCTGACTGGCTGCTTGGGGTTCCACCATCAGGAAATAAGGGTCGGTAGCCAATAAGAGGCACATCGCTTAACTCCACCCCTGGCGGGTAATATCCACCTGTTCGCAGGTTACGGTAGAGCATGGTGCCAGTTGCCACATACAAGAAGAAAGAAGAAATGTTCAATGATCTCTTAGCCATGCACTAAGGAAACATGTCAACGTGTTACTCAGATGATAAACACCTAAATTAATTTATAGCTGAACTCTGCTATTAAAATGACTCTCATCCTTTTGGGAATAAGACCATTAAGACGAGCCTTTCTCGTCAACTAAAAATCTGGCTGCTTCCGGCAAAAAAAATATGCGCTTACATATCAAGGACAAAGATTTGTCGCTCAAGTACAATTTCCTTTTTGTTGAGTCACAGAGAAGCACACAGGCTCTTCCTTTACAACTCTGTGTTTAAATGGAAGACAAACAGAAGAGAAGAAGTGCAGCAAGGTCATGTGCTGAGCTTATTTGACATGCGAATACCAAGTTACATTATTTATAATTTCTTTATTTATTTATTTATTTTTTGTAGAGGGTGCCAATATTCTTAGTACGTTATGCACGCTTCATCGCAATATGAAAGTTTATTAGGTTTGATATCATAAACTAAGTAAAGACAGAGACAGTTGAAATATATATTTTATATCATTTCATGGCACAGGGAAATATAGGGAGGTGAGATGCTTAATAAATATATGGTGAAACGGGGTAAAAGCTCTCAAGGGAAAGATTGTCAAGGGCGAAAGGGTTGTAATAATTAAAGATAAATAAGTCTTTAATGGTAAGGTAATGAGGCAAAGAGGTTAAAAGCAGCATAAAGATTGAGTTATTAAAAGGTATTACATTCTGCATATCCTTAGATCTTACAATGTGATCACATGCAAGGCTCTTTCAACCAAAGGATTGTGAAACATCCGCTGAGAGACCTTTTAGACCGGGACGCTACAGACTGTAAACCTTAAAACGAGTCAGCCAACGAACGACGATGCTGGAAGAGAAGGATATACCGTTACAGTTAGAAAGGAGACTGGAGCGGAAAGCACGGCAATTTGTGACCGTGCAGAAGTTCTGGAAAAAGGAAGAGAAAAGCAAAGTGCTCTGATGGCCGACTAAGCCGCTGGAATCAGAAGGTGGCTTGCAGTATAAATGTCAGTGGAAAGAACAGCGCAGTCTAACCGGGCTCTTGATTGAGCGAGGGTGGATGCAGCTAAGGCTGAGAAGGACTAGAGATACTGACAAAAAACGAGCAGCCAAATTAGAAATAGGACAACGATGAGGGACGGAAAGGATTTAATTATCTATGCTCGGGTGAAACTATGCAGCTGGCGACTCTGAATGCCTAGAGACGGCTGAGCGCCAAAAGAGGATCCTGAGAAATGTTAGGGAGAATCTTTAATAATGTTAAGCATAGCTGATTTTGTCCATATATCCCATAAAGATAAGAATACACATCAACACACATACGGGGATAAATGGCCTAAGGCTTTGACATGAATGATGTGTGGCTGGGGCACTGTTTTTTTTTTTTTAAAGGGAGTAGCCGATAATTGTTTGATTGGAATGCAGCAGCACACTTAGATTAAAAATGGACACCAGCTACTACACAACATATCAGACAGACACGGCAATGGTGACACGTAATCTACTGATAAACACTAAGTGCACATCTATTGCTTTGGAGTGCCAGATAAAACCACGTGTGACCTTCTTTTGGGGCTCTTTGTCAACCTTTGACATACGGCGATGATCCGAGACAGGAGCCTCAGCGCTGATCTCTGTAATCATTCCTCTACTTAATTTATAATAAAAGAGCAGAAAGTTAGAAGTTGTTTGAGAATCGTCCTTTAAGAGCCAGTGTTAGAAAGTGTGATCACTTCTGGGGACCAAGGACTGGAGGAACTCCGAGAGGTCTGACCGGCAGCAGGGTGCAGTAGTTCGGACAGAAAGCCGGGGACGAGATGATTTAAACGAAGCAGAAAGTAATCAGAGGCAGCGATACATTTAGACAGCCTCGGGAGGTGGTAAAATGAAAGAACCAGATAATAAGCTGCCTCGGTAGGATTTAGAGCTGAGTCTGAACGAGATGGTAAAATACATGAGAGTAAATGATCAACCTGAATGAAAAGACGGGTGGAAAACACCGCACGCTTGAAGAGCACATGAATGAAAAAGATAGAGAAGAGAGTGGAATGATACATCTTATCTAGAGACAAGCTAGGCTGGGCGCTAGCAGGGCGAATGGCGGTGGGAGGAGCCGAGGAGCAGGCAGCTACGATGGATCGGGAAGAGGAAATACTGATGTGGCAGAGATGGCGGCGAAGTCACAGCAGGTGAGTAAGGGATGACGTGGAGCGCTGGAGGGGAATCCATGAACGAGATTAATGAAGCATGTACATTTGTAGAATGGAAGGAGAAACTGCTGGAGAAACCAGGCCGGGTGACGCAGCGGCGGGAGCCGGTGAAGAGGCAGGGCCACCGCGGCGACGCTTAGCAGGAGAAGTGTAGGAGTTCTTGATGCGCTTTCCGCTTGCCCAGAGCTAAGACAAGGAAGAAATGAGCCATGAAGCGAGGCCAGCGCTCCTACGAGCGGTAGGGGAGGAAGGAGAGTCGGTTACGAACAGTGCGAGGAGGCGTCGGAGTTGTAGATGAGCTCAGCTGACAAGCGAGGATGAACACGGTAGAAGCTCCTTTAAAAGCAAGGCGTCGGAAGGTGATTGGATGGACAATCAGACGGACAGGATACTGATTGGAAGGCCGGGAGACACACAGAAGAGTCATTGGAAGGTGGAGGCGGTGAAGGTGAGTCTTTCATTCTGAATTTTCGTCAAAACTCCATAAAATCTGTTTATCTCTACAATTTGGATTTAACCACCATAGATAGAACCATGCTAGAGTAGTGGAGGTTGGAACTTTTATCAAAAAACACTGCATCTTGAAACTTTGATTTTATTAGTGAAGTGCCTTGAGACGACATGTGTTGTGAATTGGCGCTATATAAATACACTGAATTGAATTATCTACTTTAAACACAAAGTAAAGGACCTTTGTAAAGAGTCATGTAATTGCTTGTTGTATGTTTGTAAATGTTTGTTGTCCTCTATGTGTTTTAGCACTTTCGGGCTAACATTGTTTTTAATGTTTTGCCTGGTGAAATAAAGGTTTAATAATTAATAATAATATGAAATACAAAGAACCATTAAAGATGAAAGTAATCGACTTAATAAAAGGCAACTTAGCTTCCATCCATCTGATCCGTATTTTGTGTGTAAATATCTTCAATCACGGCTTCTGTATCTCATTGTGAAATTTTATTTTATTAAGCACATTTGCTAGCAGGTTGGCACCATCTTTTGTCTTCGGAACTGTCCTACCCCTTCATGGCACAGATTGATCAAGGTTTTGGAAATTTAGGTCTTCTTTGAGATGATAGCATCAAGCAGTAGCAACAGATTTGAATATCCAGGATACGAGTCTCCTGATTCAGCCTGTGTGGATTTTAGTCTCAGTTTCTTGTTTTTAGTTGTGGCAAAAGGTGTGGTCTTTTACCGCTGTAGCTCATCTGTTGTGTCTTCATCAATGGTTTTCTCTGTGCTTTGGTTGTAACAAGTGGTCAGCTGAGCTGCTGTTGGCTTTTAACACGCCAAACCAGTCTGCTGTTCTCCACAAGACATTTTCCTCCACATAACTGCCACTCACTTGATATTTTCTATTCTGTCGGCCAAGCGCGTAGTTAGACCTGGGCTTCGGGGGCGGAAGACCCGGATGTTTTCTGAAAAGCCCCGGACTTCTTGATAAAAGAATTTAGAAGCCGCCTCAGGAGTCCCACAAGCCAACCACAGCCGATAGGACTCCTTCTTCAGCTTGACAGCGTCCCTTACTGCCGGTGTCCACCACCGGGTTCGTGGATTGCCGCCGCGACAGGCGGCCGCAGCTACGGGCAGCAGCATCGACAATAGATGCGGAGAACATGGTCCACTCGGACTCTATGTCTCCAACATCCCTCGGAATTTGGTCAAAGCTCTCCCGGAGGTGAGAGTTGAATACATCCCTGGCCAAGGGGTCCGCCAGACGTTCCCAGCAGACCCTCACTATGCGCTTGGGCCTGCCAAGTCTGTCCGGCTTTCCCCTCCTCCAGCGGATCCAACTCACCACCAGGTGGTGATCAGTGGACAGCTCAGCCCCTCTCTTCACCCGAGTGTCCAAAACATGCGGCTGAAGGTCTGATGATACGACAACAAAGTCGATCATTGACCTCCTGCCTAGGGTATCCTGGCGCCAAGTGCACTGATGGACACCCTTATGTTTGAACATGGTGTTCATTATGGACAATCCGTGACTAGCACAGAAGTCCAATAACAAAACACCGCTCGGATTCAGATCGGGGAGGCCATTCCTCCTGATCACGCCTCTCCAGGTGTCACTGTCGTTTCCCACGTGGGCGTTGAAGTCCCCCAGCAGAATAATGGAGTCCCCAGGAGGGGCACTATCCAGCACCCCCTACAGGGACGCCAAGAAGGCCGGGTACTCCGCACTACCACTCGGCCCATAGGCTGAAATGATAGTCAGAGACCTCTCCCCAACCCGAAGTCGCAGGGATGCGACCCTCTCATCCACTGGGGTAAATGCCCAACACGAGACGGCTGAGCTGGGGGGCGACAAGCAAACCCACACCAGCCCGCCGCGTCTCCCCGTGGGCCACTCCGGAGTAGAAGAGAGTCCAGCCCATCTCGAGGAGATGGGTTCCAGAGCCCACGCTGTGCGTGGAGGCGAGCCCGACTATTTCTAGTCGATATCTCTTGACATCCCGCACAAGCTCAGGCTCCTTCCCCCCCAGCGAGGTGATATTCCACGTCCCTAGAGCCAGCCTAAGCATCCGGGGATCAGGCCACCGAGGTCTCCACCTTCGTCCGCTGCCCAATCCTCTTTGCACCGGTCCCTCACGGTTCCCCCTGCAGGTGGTGGGCCCACTGGGGGATGGTCTCGCGTCTCTCGTTCGGGCTTGGCCCGGCCGGGTCCCGCGAGGAGCAACCCAGCCACCAGGCGCTCTCCGACGAGTCGCGACCCCAGGCCTGGCTCCAGGGTGGGACCCTGGCTCCGCCGTACCGGGCGACGTCACGTGCCTCGATTTTGTAGTCGTCATGAGGGGTTCTTGAACCGCTCTTTGTCTGACCCGTCACCTAGAGCCTGTTTGCCATGGGAGACCCTACCAGGGGCATTTAAGCCCCAGACAGCATAGCCTCTAGGATCATTCGAGCACTCAAACCGCTCCACCACGTTAAGTTGGTGGTTCAAGGAGGGGTTAAAAACAATCAGATTTTTTCAATTGTGTTCCATCACCTCCCTCTCCACCTAACCTGACAATGAGTTAAAAGGAGAAGACAAAAAATAGTTATTTAGGCACTCGCGGCATCGTTAATGCGCAACTACGCGCACAGCCAGAGACCGACTCCATTCTGGATAAGTCCAGAACAGCAGTTTACTCCGGGTCGACATGCTTCCTTCATTACCTGAAAAGTAACAGCGAGCGCCTCGAACAGGGCTCATTTCAGAGCGACCGCGGAGCCAACCGGAGAGAGGGAGCCTGGTGGGTGGGTGTTCAGGAACAGGTGGACACCGAGCGGAATAACCCAGACAAAGATAGCGGTACAACCTGAATGCTGACTCAGAATGTGTCACTTGTAAGATACGGATAATAATTTCTTCACCCAGCAAGACATGAGGTGGAGGTTCACTCTAATGAGCATCTTCAGGGTCATGATGAGGAACTTTCACCTGAGCTACAAATGAAGTTAAATGATGTGGCTGTGATAGAAAACAGTTGCAACCTTCTTCTAGCCAGATAATAATGTGAAAATATCTGGTCCTTTACTTCAGTCAAAATAAAAGCGTTTAATCCTAATGTAGCTGAACAAAATAAAAGGTCCTTTAGATCATCACATTGCATCTCTTTGCTGCAGCCAGTCTTATAGTCTAGTTCTACATATAGACAGAATCAGGTGTTGCTCAATAAACCAGGAAAATATCTCCTCCTGGTGCCAGTAAGACATAGTAGAAAGAGCAAAAGTAAGCCTCCCTCTTCTCTTTCATATCTTCTGTGCTTATTCTAAACATACAGCTCTGGCTTTAAAGATGCAGTATAATTAAGAAATAAATCAAAGCAATTAATCACAGGTGGACCATTGATTAGTTACCTATTTTATTTTTCTGAATTACACATGTAATATTATATAAACTAATTAAACAAGGATGCAGTTTTACTGAAGGTGAGACATACATACCATATGTATACAGTTATTAATAACTGTAATATTAGTACTGATACTGTCCAGGATGAGGCTCTTCAGTGCCTTGCGAAAGTATTCGGCTCCCTTGAACTGATCAACCTCTTGCCACATTTCAGGCTTCAAACATAAAGATATAAAATTCTAATTTTTTGTGAAGAATCAACAACAAGTGGGACACAATCGTGAAGTGGAATGAAATGTATTGGATGTGTCAAACTTTTTTAACAAATAAAAAACTGAAAAGTGGGGTGTGCAATATTATTCGGCCCCCTTGCGTTAGTACTTTGTAGCGCCACCCTTTGCTGCAATTACAGCTGCAAGTCTCTTGGGGTTTGTCTCTATCAGTTTTGCACATCGAGAGACTGAAATTCTTGCCCATTCTTCCTTGCAAAACAGCTGGAGCTCAGTGAGGTTGGATGGAGAGCGTTCGTGAACAGCAGTCTTCAGCTCTTTCCACAGATTCTCGATTGGATTCAGGTCTGGACTTTGACTTGGCCATTCCAACACCTGGATACGTTTATTTGTGAACCATTCCATTGTAGATTTGGCTTTATGTTTTGGATCATTGTCTTGTTGGAAGATAAATCTCCGTCCCTCAGGTCTCTTGCAGACTCCAACAGGTTTTCTTCCAGAATGGTCCTGTGTTTGGGCCCATCCATCTTCCCATCAATTTTGACCATCTTCCCTGTCCCTGCTGACAAAAGCAGGCCCAAACCATGATGCTGCCACCACCATGTTTGAGAGTGGGGATGGTGTGTTGAGGGTGATGAGCTGTGTTGCTTTTACGCCAAACATATCGTTTTGCATTGTGGCCAAACAGTTCAATTTTGGTTTCATCTGACCAGAGCACCTTCTTCCACATGTTTGGTGTGTCTCCCAGGTGGCTTGTGGCAAACTTTAAATGAGACTTTTTGTGGATATCTTTGAGAAATGGCTTTCTTCTTGCCACTCTTCCATAAAGGCCAGATTTGTGCAGTGTACAACTGATTGTTGTCTTATGGACAGACTCTCCCACCTCAGCTGAAGATCTCTGCAGTTCATCCAGAGTGATCATGGGCCTCTTGGCTGCATCTCTGATCAGTCTTCTCCTTGTTTGAGATGAAAGTTTAGATGGACGGTCCGGTCTTGGTAGATTTGTAGTGGTCTGATCCTCCTTCCATTTCAATATGATTGCTTGCACAGTGCTCCTTGGGATGTTTAAAGCTTGGGAAATCTTTTTGTATCCAAATCCGGCTTTAAACTTCTCCACAACAGTATCTCGGACCTGCCTGGTGTGTTCCTTGGTCTTCATGATGCTCTCTGCGCTTAGAACAGAACCCTGAGACTATCACAGAGCAGGTGGATTCTATTTATCATCATCAGTCATTTGGGACAACATTGGATCATTCAGAGATCCTCACTGAACTTCTGGAGTGAGTTTGCTGCACTGAAAGTAAAGGGGCCGAATAATATTGCACGCTCCACTTTTCAGTTTTTTATTTATTAAAAAAGTTTGACACATCCAATAAATTTCATTCCACTTCACGATTATGTCCCACTTGTTGATTCTTCACAAAAAATTTGAATTTTATATCTTTATGTTTGAAGCCTGAAATGTGGCAAGAGGTTGACCAGTTCAAGGTGGCCGAGTACTTTCGCAAGGCACTGTATGCTATATTTTAAACACCACAACTTAACACCCTTTCCTCTGAAAGTGTTTAATAGTAAGAACTGCACTAATGTCTCACATGCAGAATAAAAGACTGTGTTGTAAAATGCTTCATTTATTATTTTTGGCAAATTTCTCCAGAAGTGGAATGAAGGGCTGAAAAGATGGCGATAAAAGAGAACAGGTTCATAAAAGAAGGAACATTGTTAATAAAATGTTTCGAAAGCTCTTGGCATAATTGAAATAAATGTGTTTTAGGATTTTACCATTTGACTAAGATTTAGGAAAATCCACTTTATTCCACTTTCCTTGTTTAAAATTTAAGAGTAAAGACAATGGAGCCTCAGGAGAGGAACACTTTGATGAGAATGCAACGTTTAAAAAAGGTAATTTATGTAGATGAGAAAAGAAACACATTTATCTGGCCCATAGTAAACATCTCTGAGTTTAAGAAAAACTTTTGTCAGCAAAAATTCAGATTAAGTTATTTTCTAAATGCCTCAAAATGTTTCATTATTTGCTTCAGCAAAATGGTTTTTCATCAGGACTAAACTCTGTTTCAGTTTCATTCAGCTTCTAACAAATATAAAAAGTAAATTTTTTGTAAACCTTTTTTGTTTGATTCACAATCATTTACATTCAGTCTAAAACCAGCCGAGAAAGAGAAATGGTGCAATATGTCCTATATTATTTTAATTTTAAATTACCTATAAATTGTCTTGTTGAAATCTAAGTATTTTGGATTTGGGCTAAAGCCCCCAATGTTTTGAGACCCTAAAAACTGTAAACATTATCTGTAAACCGGAGAGGTGGTTGTATGCAAAACTCAGGAAAAGTTGTCTCGCATCAAGAACTATGGCACGTTCAAAGTCACTCGAGTATCCTTTCCTACTCATTCTGTTGCTTGGTTTGATTTTCACCATGTCTTGATGCAATGGCTTGGTGCCATGTGGTTGGCTGAGTTGCCATTTGTGGTTACAAGCAGTTGAGAAGGTGTACTTAATAAAATGGCCAGTGAGAGTATCTCTTTATTAAGGTACTAAGGTTTGGACTGGAAAAATGACTATTTTGAAGATGTCATTGTTTGTCAGAAATTGATAAACCAAAATAAATAGGAACCAAACTGCTTCTCAGTGGCAGAAAAATGTTTAACTTTCACCTAATGAAACTATACTGAGCACTGCCTGATATTATCTATTATTTCATCTAGTGAAAAGATGAAACTTTTCCTGATTCAATTTAAATACTCTTACCAAAGAAAAATGTCTGGACTGAAAATGTTTATAACCACAATTGAACCCTTAGGTGATCAGTTTTATGTGTAGCAGTACACATGAAAGTGGCAATATTCTTCATTTCTGTCTTTGCAAGTGTATAATATTTGCTATTACATTTCCAAAGTAAGGGCAACATTAAATACAATCAAATGCTGAATTGCACGTGTAAGAACACCCACACAGAACCTTGTTTTGAATCTGAATCCTTATGCTTTTGAAGTGTGTGATTTGATTAAAAAAAAAAAAAAAAGTTAAAGACAAAGACAACACTTAAAATCCTTTAAACATTTCTGTAAAGAAAATGCAGTCAAAAGCACAAATGCATTTCAACAAACAGCCAAGCTGTCTGAGAGGTGATGTGTGAGAAAATGTCAGCAGGTTCAGGTGGATGCATATCTAAAGGCTTTGGGAGACTTTTTTACCTGGAAGGAGAGATCAGTTGACTTTAAATATCAGCTCATATTTCATTTATATCCCTTCGTGCTTCAAGTACATACTATCTAAAGTACAAAAAAAAAAAAATTGACTCTTGTGCCAAATAAATTGTATCTACACACAGATGGCGGTTTAATAGCAAAACAGCAATTTTCTCCATAAAACACTCCTTATTTGAAGTCTACCTCAAAGCTTCAGTCCTCTGGCAACAGAAAAAGCTGATTATTAAAAAGCTCTAAATCGGAACAGAGGCAGAGAAGAGGCTTGTCAAGCAGACATACTGTGGATATCAAAAGTGTACACACCTGTTTTAAAAAGCCATGTTTTGTGGCATGAAAAAATAAAGACGGAAGAAAAAGGAGAATGAATAATGGCAAATAAAACTGTTGGGGGGGATGGGGTGATGTAAAAGATGTATAAGCTGGTTGCATAAATGACGACACCTCCATACTAAAACCTTGTTGAAGCCCTTTGTGATTTAATTTTAGCACTCAGTCTTCCTTCAATTCACACCTGCCATCAATTATAGTGAATCTGGTATTCAGCTAGAAGCTAGTGGATTTTCCAGGGATGTCCACATTTGTATCATTTACCTAAAACCATAATTTTGCTGAGAGGTATGAAGTGTAAAAATTTTCTCATTGCACAATATTATCAGTCAGGAGACAGGTAGAAAAAAAGCCCACAGAATATATATATAACCAGTGGCACAGTGAAGATAACAGTTGGAAAAAACATTGGACAACAATGACACTGCAAAAACTGAATTTTTCCCCAAAACTAAGAAAACGATTAGACTTAAACTGGTCAGAGAGGCTGCCAAGAGGCTGACAGCAGCACTGAAGGAGCTGCAGGTTTGTCCAACAAGTCCTGGTTGTGTTCTACATGCCAAATCAATCTCCATATGTTCAGACTATAAGGAGTAGAATACTTTTCTTTCAAAGATAACATGCAGGCCTAGATAACATCTCCCAAAGCCTTGTCTGAAAATGTCTTAAGGTCTGGAGGAACCAAAATGGAACTTTTGAGACACAAATGAAAGAAAACATAACTGGCACAGAAACAAAAATATGCATGTACACAGCTATGGCATCATCTTGGTCTTGGGGTCAATTTCACTATCTGAAACGGGGATTTTGTCAAGGAGTATGAAATTGTAAAGAGGTCCGAATGCCTGTTAGCTTTGACCCAAACCTTTCAGATGTTTGCTCGAAAGTTGAAGATAATGAGGAATTTCATTTTTCAGCATTACGGCCATTACAAGCATACAGAAAATCCGCAGGATCACTTGAAGCGGACTGTGAACGAGAGATGTTCTCTCTGAGAGCTTCAAATTTTGACTAGTCAAAACATGGGATACTAATAGAGTCCTACCAAAAAAGGCTTGGTGCTGAAACGGAATCAAAAAGTGCTTAAACAAACAATTTAGGGTGTACACAGGTTATTGGAAAAAGTTTCAAAATGATTTAGTTCAATTCAATTCAATTCAGTTTTATTTATATAGCGCCAATTCACAACACATGTTGTCTCAAGGCACTTCACAACAGTCAGGTACATACATTCCAATTAATCCTAACCATTGAACAGTGCAGTTAGAGTTAGTTTTTTATTCAAATTGGATAAAAAAAATTTATATCTAAGGAAACCCAGCAGATTGCATCCAGTCAGTGACTTGCAGCATTCCCTCCTCCCGGATGAGCATGTAGAGACAGTGGACAGTCACTGGCATTGACTTTGCAGCAATCCCTCATACTGAGCATGCATGTCAGTGATTATTTCAGAAAAACCTGACATTTTAAAAGAGGAGATGTGTATACTTTTGAAAGCCACTGTAGATCACCGACATGAAAGGTCTGTTGAGTCTTAAAGAAAAAAAGAAAGACAAACATAACAATTTAAAATATGCAACAACGCCAGTGTAATAACTATAATGCTGGGGTTTACTTTCACCAGCTTGAGCAATTCATGTTGAAACTACCTCTGTGCTCTTTGAGGCTTCGGATTTCCATCAAAATAGGTGGTTACTTGTAAAAAGTAACATGTTGTATTCCTGATTTAAACTTGTTCCAGTTTGAAAAGAAAAGAGATAAAAAGGACAGGTATATCATATATGGATTTCCCTGAGCTGGCCAGCTCTGGTTTTGCAGAATAAATAACAGTTACCATAGTAATTGAACAGAAAGCAGTGTTGTCCTGTTACTCAGTATCTGTGGCACACGTCTGACACCTAGTGGTTATTTTTAGGATAGCAGTCACAGGGAATCAAAGGACTACAGGTTTCCACCAAATTTGTGACTGAAGGTGATAATGACTGTTGGCATGATTTACTGATTCATCTGAAGTTAGGTTTCCTGACCTCCCAAAAACACTAAATTAATCAGATGATAGATTGTAGATAAAGGCAAAGTAGGACCAGCATTGTCCTTTGTAAAACTAAAACTGTATGAAAGTTCGACATTTTAGTGTCAAATGTCTAATTTGTTATACACAAATCAGATATGAGTTTAGCAGCTGTTAGAATATGCTGAGTAAAAATGGTTAGTTTATTCTTAGCTGTATTTTGTTTCTAAAATGCTGTTTAAAAGTTGGGAGCAAACCCATACAAAAACACAAGTATTTAAAAATATCTGTATTAGTCCCTCAGAGATAATTAATTATTATCTATAACACAAAGAGAAAGTAACAATAAAATAAAACAATTAAGGAATTTGCTATTTTACAGAGTTGCTCAGCTTGAAATAAATGCCAGTATCAAGTAGCTTCTTGAATTTTAAGCTTGTTGCATCAAATTGTCCTTGAGCTTGTTGCTCACTAAAGTTTAAGCATTTTCTGCTTTCTTGCTTCTTCAAACACAAACCAGATTTAGATCTGAGTCACCATCAGGTTTAATCCTCTGTGAAGCAGCTCTGAAATCAAACAGCAACAAGCTTACTTTGCCAGATTGAAAAGCTAGAGAAGCTTCTTCTGCACTCAGAAAAACTGTTGATAGGCCTTAGAGAGAGCTTAGGCTGTGGCACATATGCACAAACACAAAGAAGCACAGCGAAAAAGAGGATAAACATGTAAGCATGGGGATTCACACCTGAAACCTCTGAACCTAAAACCCAATCTTAAATTGAAATAACTGCTGAGGTCGGTCGTATTACAAAACCACCGGTCACCTTACATAAGTAAGTTAACATTGTAAAACTTTCAAAAAGGGCACCTTCTTACATTATTTGCCAGAAATCTGAGATAGGTAGCCTACTTAATTACAAAATAGATTAACATAGATGTCCGGAAATTAATGTCAGATTTATTTAACCAAGTTTTGTCAACTGGTTCCACCAAACCTGCCAAGTTTAACTGAAACTCATACCATCATATTTAAAGCTTGATTTATTATCCTGTAATCTTAATATAAAAAAAAAAAAAAAAAAAGGTAAAGATTCATGGGAACATAACACATTAGTCAGTAATAAAAACTAACCAAATCTTGTATTTAAGTAGCACTATGATGGGAAAGGATTTTAAAAGGTAGAGAAAAATAAAAAGATATTTAGTATATTCAGTAAAACAGTGCTGTGGAAACACAAGGTACAAACATAAGACAAAAGCAAATTTGATTCTTTGCAAAACAAAGAAATAATCTGTTGCTCTAGATGAAGAAGTTTCTTGAACCCCATCAGGAGATGCTGGTGCCCAGTCTAAATGTGGGTCTCTAGGACTGACGAGGCAGAAGGGGAAACTGAATAGATTGAAACAGGCGGATCCAAATGGTGACTTATAAAGTACATTTAACATAATACAGACAGATTTACAATGGAAGAAACTCCAGAAGACACAGGCAGACTCTTTCGAAACTGCCTCAATGAGGCGACTGTAGGAAGAGTAGTTATCTTGCAATCAGAAGGTTGTGGGTTCGATTCCAGCTTCCTCCTGCCATATGTCGATGAGGCACTTAACATCAAGTTGGCTACTGATCTGCATATTGGTGTATGAATGTGTGAGCGTTAGTGAGTGTGATTGGGTGACTGTGGCTCTAGTGTAAAGTGCTTTGAGTGGTCTGTATGACTGGAAAAGCACTATATAAGTTTAGTCCATTTACCTCACAAACAGAACACAGTTTGTGAGACTGACTGGGTGATCAGGAGCACCAAAGGGGACTGTACTCTCACTATTCTTATTCAGTGATCCAGGTTAACACTGAGGTTTAAATACCTGTGTTAACCTTGACAACAGGCTGTAGTCCAGTCTATCATCCAGGGTCGCTGTATAAAACAAGGGACATAGAAAGAGAATTTAAGTACACCCTTTCATCAAACTTTTTGACAGGTGGGTGGGACTTCCGGTGAGGGCGGGACTTCCGGTTGGCGCCATGTGGGTGCCATGTGGGCAGGAGGTCACGTGGTCCAGCAGGTGGTGTGTCCAAGGGGGCGTAACCGTGGATGCTGATTGCTTGTCGTCATTAGGGGCGATACCTTAAATGAGTCAATTAAAACACAAGGGTGTGTTTAAGGGTGTTATTAATAATCTGTATGTTTTTCAGGCGTTAATACATCTAAAAACAAAAAAGACATGCATCCTTTTATATTTTAAAGGTATAATCAACTTAATGTTGACCTATCACATGAAATCCTAATAAAGGAACTGTGTAACCTGACAGAATTGTAAGTTCATTTTGCTTTACAGCAGGACCTATTTGTTGAATATATGAGCCAGTCTAAATCAGTTCAAAATAGAAAAGACCTAAAAAGTAAATTAAAAGATTGTGCTTCACTACATCGATGGAACGAGAAAAACCTTCAGCTTCTGCGTCAACATACTGGAAAAGCAGCTGAAAGAGGTAAGACGAATATGAGATTAACAGAAAAAAAAAAGAACTTCAGTATACTGTTTCCAAGTTATAAATTGACTCTATGTGTTTGTTATGAATAATGAGAGACTCCATTTTAGGAAAAAGGAATGATAACTTTAGTTACCTGTAGCTTTTCTAAAACATTTACTTTTTCATCTTAGAGTAAAAGGTTATTCAGGGAGTTACAATTATACTATATCCAACTGTTAGGGGCGATGTCAGGAAGGGGCAGTTACGTCTGTTCATTAGATAACCATATCACCTTTGAACTCAAGAAAGGGTTTTGGTCTTAAAAACATAGTCTTTGCAGTTGAGATAACACTGTCATGTTCTGGTATAAATACTGTGAGTAAATGTTG
Source organism: Girardinichthys multiradiatus (assembly GCF_021462225.1). Taxonomy (NCBI): domain Eukaryota; kingdom Metazoa; phylum Chordata; class Actinopteri; order Cyprinodontiformes; family Goodeidae; genus Girardinichthys; species Girardinichthys multiradiatus. The sequence goes on from NC_061799.1 coordinate 23,372,388, forward strand.
TCCGGGGGCTCTGTTTCATTGGCTAACCTCAGTGTCAGGGTCTTCAAATGCTGAATGTCTTTGAACCATAACACTTGTTACATTGAAAATACCAGTACTGACAAGAAAAAATGTCGGTAAATATTTCAGGAAACCCGGAAATTGTGGAATCTACTTCTGATAATTCACAAAAGCACAATGACATCTTTAAACATAAGTAAGTAAGTAAGTATTCATCTTTAAGAAATCATTAAATGCATGTGAATGTTCTCTAATTTTGTTTATATATATTGTTTATATATATATATATATATATTTGTTTCTTTGTCATAGAACCCACCGCTGATGACCTTGATGATTTCATCTTGACACAATCAGATTATGGTAAGTAAATGTTAAATGCAATAATATATATATATATATATATATATATATATATATATATATATATATTATAGTTAACCCTTGACAATGTTTCAATTTATAGATTTGATGAGAGAGGTAAACCCGAATGATCAAGTTGGAGGGTTCACCGGCTGGAATCGACAGTCAAAATTGAGAAGGCGAATTATTTCCAAACAAGAAAAAACCCCAACAACAACATCTGAACTTTCTTCTAACACAGAAATTAAAACTGATTCTTTGAATACTCCTCCGTCAATTATCATAATTTCCCCTGAAGACACACCGGATAAGTTACCGGCACCACCAGAAAGTAAGTCCTAAGAACTAACTATTTTTCTTTGAGAGTGAATGTATTTTAAACCTCAGATAAAAACTGTTTACAGATTCGACTGAGAGCTCTGTGGAAGACACAGCTGTCGAGCAGCAGCAGAGTAGAAAAAAAATAAAAATTAAATAAAAACAATATATATATATATGTATTTTAAGCACAGTTCAATAAATGTCATATAAACCTGTTTACAGATACATCCAAAGATGCCACATTGAATCCGCCCACCAGAAGGTCGCTTTTCAAAGATCAAGACAGCTTTCAGCAGAGAGGCACCGTTTCAGTTCAACAAGAAGTGAAATCTGGAGGTTTTACCGCAAAGAATCGGAGTAAGATTAAAAAAAAAAAACTTGTGTATTTTAAAAACTATTTTTCGTTTTATTTATGAACGCTGTGCTGCGCAGCGTAAGATAACTTTTATTGTCTTCTGTTTTTACAGAATATTTAACCCCGGCCAAAAGACAGCGACTCTCTGCGCTACAAAGCAGAGCAACACTAGTGAGTGGATTAATGAACGGTACGTTTTAATTCATACATACTGAATTAATTTGAATTCCTTTGTTTTTTTGTTTTTGTTTTTTTTTTCAGCTTTAATGTGATTATTTCAATATATATATATACATATTTTTATTTATTTATTTATTTATTTTTGTTCATTCTCCTTACAGAGGTAACATTGATGGTAGGACAGATTGGATACAGAAACGGACAACGCAGGAAGACAGTCTCTACAGCCTCACAGGATCTTCGTAATAAGGCCTCATCGTTAACGCTTCTGGCAGCATGTCAGATTCTGTTAAAGAAGCATTTTGGTGACATCAAGGTGATTTTAAACTGAACTGATCACTGTGTTTTTGTTTTTTTGTTTTTTTCTGTAGGTTAGTTTTATTTTATTTATTTTTTTCTTATGTTCATAGAAATGGATAACCGAATCAGACTTGCCCTGGATGAAATAAGAAATTTAGTTAATGAACTTAACGAAATTCCCGTTAATGCAGAAGTAGCAGATAACATCGTTTTAAATGCATCTCCTGCTAACAGTGAAAATGTAATAAATGAAGATCAGCACGGTGACGTTTTAAAAGTAATCAATCAGGCTCTTGAAGATTTAAATAGAGCAGCGTCTCCACACAACATTGAGGAAAATGATTCACCTGACAGTCATCAGAATCCTTCTACGTCACACGCCGCAGATCGGCATGGTGACGTTTTAAACGTAATCAATCAGGCTCTTGAAGATTTAAATAGAGCACCATCTCCACACAGCAGCATTGAGGAAAATGATTCACCTGACAGTCATCAGAATCCTTCTACGTCACACGCCGCAGATCAGCACGGGGGTCATTTCAATACGGACATAGCAGTTAGTTCTGATCAAATAGGACGAAACCCTCCAGCCGTGGTTGAACGTGAACATTTTAATAGCCATGAAATAAGGAGACCTTTTACCATACCGCCGCCCTGTCCAAGTAACGTTCCAGATTTAGCCGCATTCTATACAGACATCATGCGTATTATCATTGAATTAGCCGACGCTGCGAGATTGTTAACCAGACGTAACGACGTTGTGCAGCTGGAATTAGTGGGTGAAAATCTCAATCGTCACATCACATTTACTGTTACAGATGATCCTGCCTGCCTGCTTTCGAGAACTTCCTTGACGATTTAGTACAATCGAATGCAAATATACCTGTAGATAATAACATGGAATTTGTTCTTCAGGTTGTTAATGACCCAGCAGGAGGTTCTAAGCGTAAAGCTGCAGGAACGTTAGACTGTGAACTGTTTAATAAGAAAATGCGTCATTTGTATATTATAAACAATACCGGTAATCAGTTATGTTTTGCAATCAGCCTCGCACACGTCTCTGATCCTGAGCTCACGGATCACCGTGCTGTAGAACTGGGGAGGAGATGGCAGCATCAGGCAGGCCTCGACGAGCAAACAGCAGTTACTTTTAGTGATATTGGTAAATTTGAAACCATTCTGAAGAGAAAAATTGTAGTGTTTCACAGAACCACGGGCTCTACTGCTCTGTGTAAATTTGAGACCAGTTTCCCTGATTGTTCAAACCCTCTGTTTTTGCTGTTATTTCAAGGTCATTATTATGGCATAAAAAATCTCAAATGTTTTATGGGGTGCAGATATATTTGTAATTACTGTTACGCCAGCTATCAGAATGCCAATACACACCATTGTGAAGGTTATTGTCCAGTGTGTCGAACATATAAATGTATGCAAGAGATTAGCAATCCTGTAAGCTGTGCAGGCTGTCAAAAAATCTGTCATAATTCCTCATATTTCAGCAGAAAGAGGGAACCACGCATCAGAAATAGTGCTGACAGACCTATGAGTGACTGTGAGTTGGTAAAACTGTGTAAAGTATGCAAACGGATATACGTTATTCCAATCAGTAAACCGAATAAACCACACGTGTGTAATGTAAAATGCAGTATTTGCGGTGAAAATGTACCCCCCAGCCTAGACATTACATGCGATGATCATAAGTGTTACATTCAGCCTTGCAGTGCAATTAATCAGCTTGATGATAAACCGATTTTTTATGATTTCGAATGCCTCGTCAATGAGAGCGGTGTGCATACCCCCTTTCTGGTCTGTGCTAAAACGTTGAAAGGTGATAAATGGTACGCTTATGGACTGAATTCACCCAAAAATTTCTCCTGCATTTCAGGAGGCCAAAGTACAGAGGCTTCACCTTAATAGCGCACAATGCGCGGGGGTACGATGGTTACCTGATCCTCAATGCAATGCTGCAATTAGGCATTAAACCTCATCTCGTCATGGTAGGAAGTAAACTTCTCTGTTTAACCGACCCTGATTACAGGTTAAAATACATTGATAGCCTGTCATTTATGTGCATAAAGCTTAGCGCCATGCCGAAAGCGTTAGGCTTTACCGATCAAAGCAAGGGTTTTTTTCCCCACCTATTTTCCTCTGAACAACATCTCCAGTATGTGGGGCCTTTTCCTCCTCCATCCTGCTACGCTGTAGAACGCATGAGTCTTCAAGAACAACAGGTGTTTAGCAGCTGGTACAGAGAAGCGAGCAAAGAGGTCTTTGACTTTAAGAAAGAAGCTATTCGTTATTGTAAAAATGACGTTGAAATTCTTTTTCAAGGATGCTTAATATTCAGAGACGAGTTCTTTAAGGAGACAAGTGTGGATCCGTTTAAAAGTATCACAATAGCATCAGCCTGCATGAAGGTTTTTGTAACCAATTTCCTTCCTCCTCAAACCTTAGCCATTCCATCACCTCTGGACTACAGACGTAGCAGTAAAACGTTCTCCAGCGCGTCCATTCAATGGCTCGGCTGGATTGCAGACAGCAGAGCCATATTTATCGAGCATGCATTAAATAGGGGTGAAAAGAAAATTGGGCCATATTCAGTGGATGGGTATGCAGAGATTAACGGTGTCAAAGTTGCGTTTGAATTTTACGGCTTTTTTTTCCACGGCTGTAAAAAGTGTTACATGCCTCATGACAAGTGTCCGTTGAGAGGGGTCGCATTTGAACAGTTTTACGCAGCCACTGTTGAGAGAAGCAAGGTGTTACAAACTGTGTACGGCCTTCGTCTCGAAGTCATATGGGAGCATGAGTGGATTGAAATGAAAAAATCAGACCCAGGGTTGATCAGCTTTCTTGAGAAAGTTAATGCACCCGAACCGCTATCCCCCCGGGATGCGCTGTATGGTGGACGCACCTGTCCTATGAAGTTGAGGTACACAGCGGAACCGGATGAAACTGTACACTATGTGGATTACACATCTCTGTACCCTTATGTAAACGCCAACTGCGTTTTTCCCCTCAGACACCCCACCATCATTTACAAAGATTTTGATGACCCCAGCAGCTACTTCGGTATAATCAAAGCTGTGGTCTACCCACCACGTAACCTGTTGTTCCCTGTTTTACCTTACAGAACATCCCAAGGTAAACTTGTGTTCACTCTCTGCCGCACATGCGCTGAAATAAATTACCAGTCAGGTCCCTGCATGCATAATGATGAGGACAGAGCTCTGACGGGTGTGTGGGTGAGTGTAGAACTCTGTAAAGCGTTACAATGTGGGTATCGTCTTGCTAAAATCACAGAGGTGTGGCATTTTGAAAAGAGAAGTGATACAATCTTTAAAGGTTACATTCATTGCTTTTTAAAGGGTAAGCAGGAGGCTTCAGGCTATCCGTCTGAAGCAGTGGATCAGGAGAGTAAGTCAAAGTATATAAGCGACTACAAACTACATCAGGGCATCCAATTAGACCCTGAGAAAATCGAGATGAATCCTGCCAAAAGGCAGGTTGCAAAATTGTGTTTAAACAGTTTTTGGGGGAAATTTGCGCAAAGAAGTGATCTGTCTCAGACCACAGTCATCACTAACCCTGAAGACTTTTTCAGCTTCATGTTCTCGAGTAAATACAGGGTTAACTATTTTAATTTTTTCAACCCTGAAATGTGTGTAGTGCAGTGGAACTACAGCAAACGTGTCATATATCCACCAAGTAAGACAAATAATGTGTTTATTGCAGCATTCACCACCGCTTATGCACGTTTAAAACTTCTCAGCAGCATGGAGAAGTTACAGGACAGATTGATTTATATTGACACGGACAGTTTGATTTATGTGACAAAAAGTGGTGAAACTCCTCTGGAATTGGGGAATTATCTGGGTGATCTTACTGACGAGTTAGATGGTGACAGCATTTCGGAGTTTGCATCGACAGGACCCAAGAGTTATGCATACCAGACCAAAAACCGTAAAAATGTAATGATACGTGCTAAAGGCATCACTCAGACGCATGAATGCAGCGAGAGGGTCAATTTTGACAGCATCAAAGGGCTGGTCGAGGGCTACTTACAGAGGTCAATTGAGAGTGTCATTGAAATCCCCCAGCACACTATCAGGAGGGATAAAAAGAGATTCCGTTTGACAAACGCGACATTTCTTAAAAAGTTTCGACTGGTGTATGATAGAGACGTCTTTTTTCTGACGGGACAACTCTGCCTTTCGGTTATTAGAGTTGAAGAAGAAATAAAATAAAAAGTCACATGGATTTACAGGAGATTGATTTTGATCCTAGATTTAGAGCACCTTTCTCATGTATGATAGTTGGACCCAGTGGCTGCGGGAAAACTTTCTTTGTAAAAAGTATTTTACAAAACTGTAATCATGTCATGGATATTGTTCCAGAAAATATTGTATGGATTTACACTTCTTTTCAACCCATGTATGCTGAATTGCAGAAGATGAATAAAAATATTACCTTTGTGGAAGGATTGCCTCATTCTTTTGAAGATGAAAACCTGTTTCCTCCTGATCAGAATCATCTGATTATTCTAGACGATGTTATCGCTCAAGCCTCAGATGATGAAAACGTGATGAAGGTCTTTACCCAGTTTCGTCACCATCGTAATATGAGTGTTATGATGTTGACTCAGAATGTTTTTCATCAGGGAAAGTTCAGTCGCACTATTAGTTTGAACTGTAATTATATGGTGTTGTTTAAGAACCCGAGAGATAAACTCCAGCTGAATATAGTGGCCCGCCAAATGTTTCCATCTCAAAAGGGTCTCTTCTTGGAGAGTTTTGAAGACGCAACGAGAGAAGCTCATGGATATTTAATCATCGATTTTACGCCTACCTGCCCAGAACATTTCAGACTGAGAACGGGGATACTTCCTCAGCAGTGGCCTGCTGTGTACGTACCCAGAACAAAGTAAGTCATCATGTCAGCGCGTATAAAAAGGAATTTACCATTATTCAGAGCTTTGTACCAGGCCTGTCCACAGAAACGTAAAGATATTCTCGCACACTGCTCTCCCGACTTTATTCAGGCTCTGTGCGAGATTGCACTGAATATCCTAAAAGGTAACATTAAACTATCACCCTCTCAACACCGACAATTGAAGAAACAAATAAATATCATCAGATTGTTGGGTGATAAAAGAACCGGGATAAAAACTAAACAGTTGGCTCTCAAAAAGCAACGAGGTGGTTTTATTCTCCCCATCTTAACGGCTCTTGCACCCTTGATCGGTGATCTAGTGGGTGGAATCATCAGGAGATAATGTCTCTCAGAACATCGCAGAAGATGTTTATCATTTCACCTCATCAATTCAAGCGTCTGACCCAGTCAGACACGTCCATCAGACAGACGGCGGAGGAGAATTTGGATGCTGAAATGAGAGCGATATTAAACGAGCCGGGTTTGACTTCTTATGAAAAAATCAAGAGATACGATGCTCTTCTCCAGAGGTATCTGACTTTACTTAAGCAAGGTGTCAAAGAAGAAAAACAGCGGGTCAGTTTAACGCTGCAGTGTGACACAGAGGTTCCTGAACATGAGCGGTCCCAAGAAAAACAAGGCCCAGGGCAGGACGAGGCCCCTAAGGATCAGGTTCTTACGGAAGTACTGAAAAGCCTTCCTAAACACAACCGTAAAAATGCCGAGTACATTTTGAAGAAATTATCCGAAAGAAGTGAGAGTTGGACTTTGCGAGGTGAATTTGTATTTAAAGGAAATGTTATAAAAGGGGTCCCACATGATTGATTTGTTGAAAAATCTCATGCTTCCGTTTAAAAAATCTGGAGCATCACAAACCCGAGGATGGTCTGACTTTCTACACACCTTGTCAGAGGTAAACATCCCTATATCTTCAGTCATTAACCCTTATGCTCGTGAAGAATATAGACGTTTCAAAACAGAGGGTACATCGTTTGAAAATGGGAGTACACCCCCCAGCGTTAAGCAGAGAAGAAAAAGAAGAAGAAGGCAGATAACTCATTCTCCCTACTGGTCGAGATCTGAGCTGGAAGATCCAAAAAATGCTGATGGGAGATCAAAAAGGTCTCTTCGTAAGACGACACTACCACCCCGATGGATTACATTTTCACCATAAACCGTTATAAGAAAACGAAACATGTAGCCTATTTCTTTTATTCAATAAAATATTTATTGATTATATTTTTCAAGTCTAACTTCGTTCTCTACTTCACACACTAACATATGATATCATTACACAAATATTAAATCATAAGAAGAAAAAAAAAAAAAACAAACAATGAAAAATAAAATAAGACAATTTAAATTCCATAACAATCCATAAATATCTCCAAAGAGCATGTTCCGTGAGTATAAAATGTACAACTTTGATTAACGACACATTTCTGATATTTTTTCACAAAGTTAGATACCATTAAATCATTCTTAATCACATCTCCGGTGTATTTCGACAACACTTGCTGCATTGATAATCCGCACGCTCTATGACATAGATAAAAAATGCAATGGTGACCGCACACAGTGGACAGAGTGTTTTGAAGCTGATTATTATGATACAATATTTTTTAGGATCTGTCTTCTAAAAATGTTACGATGCTTGACGGGTAGAACTCGAAATCCGGAGAGAATCCATAAGAGTCAAAAAAGCTGGATTGACCATTCTCATCCAATGTCAGAGCTAGCCAGTGTTCTCCCGGCATGTGTGAAGGATGTGTGTTCACAATGAAGTAGGCCGGCCCTGGGAATTTGTCAGCTAGCAGCGGCAGCTGGTCGCACGGCCATACACCACAAAACAAATCTCCCAGCAGATGACGCATCAGGCTCTCAATTTCATGATTTTTCATGCCTGATTAGATTAATAATAATCCACCAGCACACGCCTCTTTGAATCAATCTCTAAAATAGAGTCATAACAAGCGTAGATGATCAGCATGGTGGTATGAGGCAACGGGTTTCTGAAGCGCATTTCCAATCTTAAATTCCCACTGGAAACTGGAGATAGAGCATCTGTGTCCTCGCCCGGGTTAAGATTAAATGTGAATAGAGAGTATCCTTGATTAAATTCCTGACGTGTTATACTCAGTGGAAGATCTTTTAGATGTCGTCCTGTAGCCGTAAACAAGTTGTAATACTCTCTCACTGAATGACCTTGGTTAAAATTGGGCTGGAAGGCTTTAGCAGGAATTTGTCTGCCATCCTTACACAAAGTTAAATATTCCATATCAAAATGATTAAAGTCAAATGGATTGAGATTGCGTGTTCCTGTAAAAGCATCATGATCCAGTAACGCAATCACCACATACTTGGGAAAGATGCCTAAGAAAAGATTCTCTTGGTTGCATACCCTTGAATTTTCAGGGATGGAATATGTTTTTACATTCACACGTGAAAGTGGATACAGAACATTTGCCTTCATTAAAGCTGAAGCGTGCCCCAGTCGTACAGCTGGAGAGACAGTAACGTTTTTGATAAAAAGAGATGCTCCTAATATCCTGAGTTTGTAAGTGGAGTCTCTTGCTGCCATGAGACAAAAGGCATCGTTGGCTCTTGTAAGTTTAATTTTAAGGTCAACAGAGTTTAAAAGAAGTCTCTCGCAGAAAAATATGTCTGCATGCAGGGGGCCTAGGAGATGTACCTCCCTGGAATTTGCCGTAAAGCCTGCTCTGCTGTTAAGACCTTGGTTAGGGCCGTTAGTTGTAACAATAGAGTTCAGAGCACCTGCAGTGTCTTTATAAAAAAGACCAGAGCTAAACTGGGTTTTTAAAGAATCCTCAGAAAAGTTTAACAATGTCTCGATCATGGCTCTATATGGATGTGTAGCGCTGGATTGTGAAATCATTCGATCTCCGAGAGTGACGTCACACTGACTGAAGATGGTGTTTAACGGGTAGTTGATGAGCCCTACAGGTGCATCATCCGGCAGGTTTGTTCCATTCTCGTTAGTAATTTTCACTCTGAGATGCAACAGTGTATCGTTGAGATCCAGATACTTTTCTCCGTCTCCCGGAATGAAAAACTCGATCGGCCCTCCATCAGTGATTGCTGATAAAGGCTGGATCTCGGTGTAAATTTTATCTTCGATCGATAGCTGCGTCATCGGGGCAGAAAATAAGTCCAACTCTGCCAGCGTGCACTCTGATGATTTGTTATGTAAAAGAGCCATTATTTAAATATATCAAAACTTGCGGATGACTTCCTTCCTCTTCGTTTGTCAGCTGCGACTGATCTCCTTTTTTCGCGTTTGTCGTTGTTTTTTAACCGTCCTTAAACGATCACCAGGGGGTCTTGTTCTGGGTCTTTTGGATAAAGCCATAATTCCTGAACCTTCTTGACCGTCGGTGTGTGTAGAACCACTCATTTTACTCACGGCTCTACCGATGACATCCGAAGCGATATTTGATGCAGCCGTTTTAAGATGGGGTTTTGCAATTGCAAATCCTTTTTTAACCAGAGGGGATACGAAGTGGAATAATTTTGAAAATAATGATCCAATTCCGGGTCCGTACATGACCGGGGCCCCATAAAACCCTGGCAGATTACCGCCTGATTGACTTACATAGTAATTTACAAAGCGATTTGGATCACGTCTCAGACTTAGCTGTGCCATGTTCTCTCTTGCCTGCTTGATGCAGTGTTGAATGACCAGCATAATATGAATGATAACCAATCAATCTTAGAGGTTATATACATATCTCTGGAATAGTTTATACAAATAAAATTTATCTCAGGCTACGTTGTGATATCACCGGTCTGAAGTGTAGTCTTATGACGGTCTTTCCATAGACGAAATTTACAGGAACGTTTTGGTCCGATTTAATTTCTATATTGATATTTTCAATATGTCTTCTGGAGACTGGAAGGTAGTGGGCGGGGTTAAACGTCTGAGTAATCATATCACTGAATGTGCCTTGTACTTTGACGGTCCGCAGTAAAGGTGTAAAAGTGTCGCCTACTATTTGTGGGCTGACCACATCGCTGTAACAGTATAGGTGATAGAAACCAGCCTTTATATCCGCCGGAAAAGGAGCCAGTTTTGGTTCAGAAACATGAATCCATTCCCCTGGTTTCACGCCCATCATATAAGCTAGAGTGCTGAAGAAGCGTATTTCATACGGACTGTTTGCTTGAAATGCAAATCTCTTTTGAACTTTGCTGAATTTAATGCGTAAACCCGATTTCAATTTTTTGAAAAACATTTCCATCTCTGTCTCGAGTTGAATAACGCTGTTATAGTAGCCACTTCTGATCCTTTGCGTATTGATCTCCACATCACCAACCTTCCTCCATTCAAAGTAGGCATCATAATCCGGTAAATTATGCCATGTATGAGGATATGAAATCTCGGCTAATGCAACCATCCATTGGCCTTCTAAATCAATATGTTGAGCTAAATTTACACGGAAACTTGAACTGGTATTATTTTTAAACACTTCCATGCTAGCGTTAGATGGAAGAGTAACGTAAAAGCCATCATCCTCTACCTGACGGTTCATGATGCTGTGTCAACTGTGAGGTTTAGTGCAAACCTTTTTTATACGTTTCAAAGTTCATCAAACTTGATCCAACTGTTGAATTTCTCAGGCCAGTTTTTCCAGCTTACAAAAACCTGTTTGACTCCCTTGACCGTACGTCGTTTTAATATTTTTTCCACTTGATACATCTTGTCGTTAAATATTTTTACTTTTTGAAGTTCCTCAGCGTAAAAGGAACCCTCGATAGGTTCTCCATCCAAATCTTTGAGTTTGTATACAGGAGGAGAACGGGGTATCCGCTCATACACTGTAAACACTTCATCCGTAAAACTCTGTTCGTATTTTTTGTCAAACACTCCACGGACCTTGGATATTCTGACAAGATCCCCTTGTTTAAACGTTGTCACTGAGTCCTTGCAATATCTGTTGGACTTGACATCATACAGATTCTGAAACACTTGAAAGGCATTTTCTGGGGTCACTTCCATAGGGCTCATTTTAATGCTGGAGTGGTAGGAATGGTTGTAGCTTCTAGCTAGGTTTTGCAGTACATCGACGTACCGCCGGGTATTGTTAGCTGTAAAATATCTCCACATCCTTGTTTTTAATGTGCGGTTAAATCTCTCGACCACTGAAGCTTTTGCTTCACTCGCTGTGGCAAAATGTTCAATACCATGTTTCTCCATTAAAACCTTAAATTTCTTGTTAAAAAATTCTTTACCGGCATCAGTCTGAAGTTTTTTGGGGATCTGACTTTCTGTAAAAACTGATTCAAATGCCTTTACCACCTCAGCGGCTGTTTTCCTCTTCAAAACTCGTACATACGCCCTTTTTGAAAAGATGTCAATGACTGTTAATAAATAATTATAACCATCATTTTCCATGGCCAGAGCTTGCATGTCACAGAGATCAGCCTGGAACTGCCTCAATGGTCTGGTGACAAAAACTCTGTTTCTCGGGAACTTTATTCTTGCAGGTTTATGTAGAGTATAGGTATCTTCTCCTGATAAAAAATCTTTAACTTTTTCAACCGCAACCTTCTTTCCCGTTTCATCTTGCATAACCCTCCTCAGCCTATCTACACCCCCAAAACTTCCCGGATTTGAAGGGCTATAATATACTTTTTTCATTAGCCGTCTTCCTGCCATCTCTGCCTTATGCTCACTCTGCCGATTACTTGTTAAATAATGAGAAAAAACACACAGGAGGGTAGATTTATCCTTATTTTTTTATTTATTTTTGTATTTAATATAAAAAAAAACAACCAAAAAACAAAATCAGATAAAATGCAGATTAATGCAGATGAATTCAAACACTACTAGCTTTTAAACAACACTTTTGGGAAAGGTTACTATGTTCCTACTTTAATTGTATTTAATAGTAAAAAGAAAAAAGAAGAAAAATCATATAATGCAGATGAATTAAAGTACTGGAATACTAAAAAAAAAAAAAAATGATACAACAAGTCATCAAACATGTGAGATCAGTTTGTCAGTCCATAGCACTCTGAAACAGAGTTAAGTTGTTTGAGATGTTTCTCATCGACCATGCGATCATAAACGTGCGCTATTGCACTGTGGATGCCTTGTACCGATTTCAGTTCATATAAAACCGTCTTGGCAATCGTCTTGACTCTGAAGTCATCCGCTTGTATACGTCGAAGTACCAGAAGATTCTGAATAGCAGGAACAAGTTTGGGGGTTACGAGTCGTCGTACGATGCGTTGAAAGTTGACTTGGTAATAATCCTCCCCCAGTACCTCCAGGCAATGGTGTTGACGCTGGCTCGGGTGGTTCGTTATACATCCATAGCAGGTTTCTCTGAGATAGTTCAAAGAGGTTATGTTGAATAAATGAAGTATCGCTGTTCTCACCGTATTGATGAGGGTGGTTGAGAACCAACCGTCAATTTCGTCCTCCTGGTTACTCTCATCCTCTGCTGAAGGCTGAGGGTCCTCCATCGGTTCCAGGGTTTGTGTAGGGGCTTCGGTAGAGGGTGAGTAGCCGGTGGCTACCTCCTCCTCCACGACCACCTTCATGTCTTCAGGCAGGACATTCGCATCTACAGACTCAGCCATGAATAGCGGTGATGGTGAGCAGAGGTCTGGAGAAAGTGGTAGATATTTCATGTTGTATCCTGTAGGTGATGCAGGACTGAAGTGGTTCTCTGAGAATGAGGATGTTGAGGTGGATGGTGAGAAGAGGTCAGGGGAAGGCGGATGATATGGTCCAATGTTGAAGCTTTCATCGTGCTCAGGAGAGAAGTGGATCTCTGCTCGGTGGTTGTAGAGATCCCTGTATGGTGTCGGTCCACTCATTCTCATGATACGATTCTCAGTGTCTGTGAGCTTGCAGTTATCCCCCCGTATATATGTCATAGGAAGGGGCGTGTCCTCAGAAGAGGGTTCGTTCTAAACGTAAAACAGGAAACGTCAGCGTTTTTTTCACTGACATGACATCGATCCAACTTCGTGACTTGTGGAAAAGGTCGGAAAGACAATGTCCAATTTCACTCATCTTCTCTGCCCAAGCTTCAAACGGCAGAGCCAGCATTGTCTTGAATACGCCGCAGTCCTGATTAAATGCCTCCAACACAAACAGATCTGAGGGACTCGTCCGGTTGTTCCTGCGTCTGCTTGCCCAAAAAGACCAGCGGCCATTTGCTGTGGTTTTTGACCCCCACACTGCGCTAAAGAGAGGTTCTCTCTCAGCTATTTCAACATCGGATGGTATATGAAACATTCTCGCCCGTTTTACAGGTCGAGGAGACAGTTCATTTTCTTCTTCTTCTTCCTCCCTCTCCTGCCTTGAGACTGTTTCAGGGCTATCATTAAGGTGCGGGATTGCAAGCCTTAACACAGCCCAGTCGCTGTGGGTGAGTGTACACAGAGCCAGTGATCCATTAAATACCTCATCTTGATCCAATTGATACAGGCAAAGCTCTCCTATTTCATACATGAAAATATAACCCCAGCTGCCAACCAGGCCATATGGCTCCAAAGACCATTCTTCCTGCAGAGTGTCGAACGGGGGTCTTTGTACCATGCAGATGTAGTATGTTGATTTCTTAGGAGCATTCAATTCACGGGATGAATACTGGTAGACGGTCACTGGGGTTTCGCACAGAACTGACATACCTCTTGGCCGACTCGAGGTCCGATTTTCAACCATGGTTGTTGAAGTTGATGTTGGATCCTCATCATCGGTAGAGTATGTCATGACGGGAATTCCGATAGGTATCTCCGTTGAGGAAGTATATGATGCAGTTGCTTGTTCATCATCATCATCTTGGCACGCGTTGCGTTTCTCCTCCGCTTGACAATAAACTCTCTTAACTCTAGCCATTGTTGAACGGGTGTTCTTTTTCCAACGAATGCTGCATGTAAAGTGCAGAGTTTTATCTCTGTATTTAAAGTAAACACTAAAGCACGCCCTATTGTTTTCATTGGGTTATTCATGGTTTAACGATGCTTACAAACACACCCCCTCTATTTTTAATTGGTGCTGATGCCAAACAGTTTCCGATAATACCATATTTGTCTTGTTCTATTTATAACAAACACACCCCTGTGTTTTAATTGACTCATTTAAGGTATCGCCCCTAATGACGACAAGCAATCAGCATCCACTGTTACACCCCCTTGGACACACCACCTGCTTGACCACGTGACCTCCTGCCCACATGGCAACCACATGGCGCCAACCGGAAATCCCACCCTCACCGGAAGTCCCACCCACCTGTCAAAAAGTTTGATGAAAGGGTGTACTTAAATTCTCTATAGAAAACTGTATTTCCTTAACGTTGCAGAGCTTCTATATGTATGTTGTGGTGAGTGCAGTTTCATCTGCAGTCCTCTGTCAAGGTATCAAGGCAAGTTACTCAAGAAGCTGATAAAGAAGGCTGGCTCTGTTTAATGTTGGTCATATCTAATTCCAGCGTTAGAATGTGTGCAGTTAAACAATCACAAGGATTTGCCTTTTTCATGAGAGCTAGCAGCGCATTAGCTCAAGCAAATTTCTTCTGATATTAACTTCCTGCTCATTTTGAGAAAATATTGACTTTTACAAGTAATTCTAAGTTATGCTGTTTGCAGTTGGAGTCTTTGGTCTATTCAGCAGTTAAAAGAATAAAAACAATCATATTAGATTAGAAAAGATGAAAACAGTAAAAGGAAATTTATGTGTAATCTTCGGGGATTCATCGGAGGATTAAATGAGTTAAGATCTGGACTCCTCTATAGTGTAGTGACTCTGCTCAAAATGTGACTGACTTCTTGACTGTTCCTCCTCACATTTCTCATTGATGGAGCCTCTTATTTTGACATTTTAATGTTTCAACCGCAATGTTTTGCACCACCTGCTGGAATGTAAGGGTTAGGGTTCTTGGGGCACGAGCTATTTGTTAATCTTTCTACCGTATAGAGCTTTTATCTTTTTCCTCCTCACTTTAAGCCCATAATAACATAGGGATCTCCTGAATAAATAGCCCTCTAAACGTCCTTTAATTTACATCTAAACTGTGGTTTGTGGTAATAAATTGATATAGATTCATTTGTCACAGTGCTGATATCTGTAAGGCCTCTCCAGTGGGCAGATGCATGTAAGATTATTTGCTTCTATCGTCACATTTGCGTTTGTATGATTTCAAGTCTCAACAGAGCACTGGAGATTTTGTCCATCATTAAATTCCAACCCATGAAATTCAAATGTTGCCACGCTGCACAGGTATGTTCGGATTTTTCAAAAAGTAAGTGAACAGATTTATGCGTAGAAACCCAAATAGATGTCCAAAGACCAGCATACTCTACAAGAATATGGAAACTGGTTGTCTCTCCCAGAGCTGCAAAAACAAAATGACATTCTGTTGTTGGAGCTTGTTGTTGACACATTCTGGGCAGAACTTTTTTTTTCTTGTGTGGTGTCCACAACTACGGTATTATATACAAATGTGGCGGTGGGAGAAAGCTATGAGGGCCCAAGAGTTCTGCACTTGAGTTCTTTTGAAGTATAAATGAATTTTTGCCCTTGCCACCTCGAGAAAAACAACAAATGTCTCTGTTCTTGGTCTGGAATATGATGCATTTGTTACACTGTGTCTGTTTAAGAAGTGCACCTTGTAAACCAACATAAAATAACTTGACAATTTCTGTTTAATTTCATTATTAAAATGACTAGGATGACTGAAAAAATATGACTGAAAACTTGTAAGGCTACTTTGGTTGTCAATGAAGCAGAGGAAAAAACCTTTTTGATGAAAAATATGTCTAATGAGACCTTCCATCATAATTTTCAGCTCTTTTGGGTGATCTAATCATATTAGTTTAAGATAGTTTAATGCTCAAATCTGTTAACATTTGGGCGCAGCAGGGGTAAAACGCACGACCCATGTTTGTATGGGTCCTCGATGCAGGCAGTCACGGGTTTGACTCCTGGCCTATTGACCTTTGCTGCATGTCTTCCCCCTCTGTCCACACCTTCCATGTTTAATGATACATTGTCCAAAAACTGTGGTCTAAATATAATAACTGTTAGTGACATTTTACCTTTAGAGGCAAAAAGCAATGTCAGAAAGACGTCTGAGCAAGCCTCCATTTTGGAAATCCAACCCTATAACATTACTGCAATGGATAAAGCTCTATGAGGCATTGAAATCAAACTTGCATGTGTAACTTAAAGTACAAGTACATATACAGGTCTCTCTTGGGATCTTGTGTAACCAATATTTTTTTTCACAGACTTTGCACAATGGTGCAGCTTTTTCATTTGCCGGTAGTTAGACACACTGGTAAAAGGACATCCATACTCTGTGCAGCTTTTAACCATGGACCATTGAAAAGAAAACTATACCCATTTGCTTTCATTTTTCTTTGCTTACCTCAGCCATCACAAACTGTCATTCCCCACGTTAACTCATCCCATCTTCACCGTCATCTGAGGGATTAGTTTCTTCATCAGCGTCACTCTGATATATCTGGATTTATCTCTTCACACAGACGTTGAAACAAACAATGACATCGATGCCAATCGAGGATTAATGTGTTCTCAGTTTGTACAGCAGATTATTTCAGACAAGTTACTAAATCAAAGAGTTGCACAGGGAGTGCACTCATCCATTCTGATTCCATTAAAAAATGCCATTAATCCAGTGCTGAACCGAGAAACAACCTGTGAATCTGGGATCAAACTAAAGAAGATTTTTTTTTCACATGTAGCATCACATATCTGATGTTCCTGTGATCTTCAACACACTGTGTGGGACAGATGCAACCAACATTGATCTCTGGAGAGCTACAATGGTTCTGGAAACAAAGAACAGAGGAAGAAGTCTATAAACAATTTCATCTCCAACTACTTTCTCCACTGTATATCAGGTTTTTTTTTTTTTTTTTTTTTATTGTAGGTGTTTCCATGAATTATGAAGATAAAAAGCTCAAATCTCACATATAAATTGGTTCTATATTATTAGCTGAAAACTTAGTATTATACCGTTTTCATTATGATGTCCATTTGGACCATTTAACGTTTATAAAATATGACAAATTACGATCCCTAAGCAAACAAAAATAAAATAAAATAAAATAGCTTAGCAACTTTACGCTGGAAGATATTATTGATTGTATACATTGAAGTCAGCTAACCATGTTTTCTTGAAAGTAAAAAATTAAAAGAAAATAGAAGAACTACGTTTAATCATCGTTTGTCAAAGCAGACACAAAACAACCCTATGGTGGGTATGTATCCACATATGGTCTATTCCAAACATCCTACAAAAGTAGGAAATCTGCACCAACCAGTTAGAACAGTGTGTTAAAGTTTAAAACGTCCTCTGTGTCTGGCTGAAACGTCGGGTCTTCTGCCTGGTTTATTACAATGTGGGGTTCCTCAAGGCAAATGTTTTGGTTTTCACAACAAAAACAGTTGTACAGGAGCTAAATTAGCCAGAAGACGGTCTCACTCTGAGACTTAAATACTAAGGTTATGTTGTTCTACCACCCTTTTATTGCTTCTCCAACTGTCTTGCATTTATGCTGTTAAAATGTGAGATCAGCACTTCTAATAAATAAAAAAAAACACCCCATACAATACCAAGCTTTGGTAGTAATAATGTGTTTTTCAAGCTGTGTTCTTTTATTCAACTAAATCATCAAGCGAGAATCCCAATATAACTCAGACCCCTGCTAGTTGTAGCTTTAACATCATTTTCATCCATCCAAGAAGTTTGTCTTTGATAGGAAATAAGACTGACATCTCTCAAAACTATGTAAAAGAAGCAGTTTTGAAAAAAATATATTTTTTATTCCACTTTATTTTAAAGAACTGGCATGACAAAAATATTTAAATCCTTCTCAATAATCTGGCCACTATACCAATCAAAAGCTTCTTATTATTGATGTTTGTAAGTTTCCACTGGTATTTTGAGGATTTACTTTTGGTGATGAGCTCCAAGTCTTTAAAGGCTGGAAGGCCGTCTTGCCATCACCCTAATCTTTAGCTCCCTCCACAGAGGGACTGAAGTCAGGACTTTGGCTGGGCCACTCCAAAGTGTTAATGTTAATTCTAGTCAGAAGAAAAATGCTGTTAAAATTGAAAGTTTACTTCAAATCAAAATCTGTGAGGCGTATGAAAACATTTGGGCTTAACTCAGTCTTCTTTAGATTTCCTCAACAGATTTTTTCCTTTGTCTTCCTCTGGGGCTTCTTGAGTTCTTACAGACATTGTTGCTTACCCTCCTTTTCTTAATTTCTGTTGGTTCAAACTCTGAGTCCTTTGCTTTCTGCCTCGATTTCTCCTTTTCATTCTGCTGCTGCTGATCCTCCTCCTTGAAGTCAAAGGATTCCTCACTTTTGCTCATCTCCTCCTCACTTTCTTCACTGCTAAACTTCCTCCTCCTGGGCTTCCGCTTTCTTACTTTCGCTGTCTTGGTGTTTATACCTTGGCCTGGCCCTTTCTCGTCTTTAATCACTGTGCCCGTGAGGTTTTTTTTAGGCCTCCCAATTGGTCTACCTGTCGTTTTCTTTTTAAATTTACTTCTCTTAATGCTCACCTCCTTTACTGCAGCCTGATCCTCATCTACATTGCCAATCCTCGGGTCCGTGCCTCCATCATCCAGAGGGTCTCCATCGACGCATCCCCTCCGTCTTGCTGACTTCTGTTGATGCCCAGATGCCGTGTGGCAACGCTGGACGTGACTCTTCAAGCTCACGTTGTGATTAAAGCATTTATTGCAGTGCTGACACTTGTAAGGCCTCTCCCCCGTGTGCAGACGCATGTGGGACTTCAGATGGCCGGACTGGTTGAAGCCTCGCTGGCACACCGAACATTTGAACGGTTTTTCTCCAGTATGCACCATCGAGTGTCTCTGGAGAGCCAAAGCCGAAAAGAATTTGATCCCACAAATGGGACATTTCAGCTGCCTTTGCTCTGTGTGACTTTCAAAGTGGTCTTTGCGCTCCTTGTGTGTGGCAAACGTCTCAGAACAGTCGGAACATTTATAAGGGCTCTTCTGAGTTAAGTGGGTCTGCTCGTGAGTGATTTTGTCCATTTTAGTCTTGAACCCAACATGGCAGTATTTGCAAGGATGCTGATAGTTTATATTGTGTACTCTGCTGTGAACGGTTAAAGCGTGCTCACTGACACACCTCTTCCCACAGATGTTACAAGGGAAAGGCTTAATTTTATACTCACACGTGTGAGGCTTTTGTATTTCAAAAAACATCCCACAATCTGTGCAGAGCTCCCGGTGTTTAAGAAGAGCAACCTCACTGGCTTCTTCACAAGAACTTTCTTCCTCAGATTTCAAACTAAAAGGCTCGTCCTCTGGCTCCCAGTTGTCGTCTGAATCCCCCACCTCATCCAGATCACTGGATTCATCCGTTTCCTCCGTGCGATCGATCTCCTCGTCAACACTTTGGACAATATCAGTGATCCCTACTGTCTTCCCATCTGTAGATACAGTCTGTCAAGCACAACACACAACAAAAGAGGGTCTTAATTTCAAGTTTGAAACTCAATAAAGTCTGTACCAAATTTAAGATCAACGATTGTTTCTCAACCACACAAGGATGTGAAGAAGGTAAAGGACAGTGAAGAGTGTCCAGAAGATACAGGGTCAATGTTTAAAGAAGCCTTTTATTCTCATTAACCAAGATTGACAAAAACAAAAAAAATGTAACACATTTGATATTGGTCACCACTGGTAGCAATAGTGGCAGTGACAGTAAAACATGTCCAACAGATATTGGCTATAGTAGCGGTGTCATTAAGCATTTTTATAGAAGGTAGACAATGATATGGGAGACTGTGGCAGAACGCTTGATTGCCAACTGGTCGTTTGTTTTATTTTATTGTAACAATAATGTTTTAGCTTATCTGTCAATTATATATATACATTTTACCTGAAATCAGAATTTAATAAATCTCTTTAGGTAAAGAACAAATACGTACTAGTTGTTTCAAATATAAAGCTAAATTACGACATATTCTTCTTATACAAATAAAAGTAGCATTAAAAAAAAGCTAAGAAATGTAAGATAAGTTGAAAAGAAACCAATTTTAGAAAGACAAAAATACGTCTTTTGGAACCTACCTCTAAAGATATTTCCATGCATTCTGTCTGATGATCATCTGAAGCTTCAGTGATGCTTTTGTTGTTCAGATTTTTCCATTGTTTACTGTAGTCACACTGCAGGCACTGCTGGTTCAGGACTAAGAGCACTCCGCGGACCACCTTCTCCGTTTTTACTTTAGATTGACACAGAGGGCACTTAACACTGAACAGTTGGAGGAGTTGCCTTTCACTCACAGCATACCTCTTATTCATCTGAAGCAGGTTGACTCTGAGAAAGGCATTTACATCAGACTTTTGGAGATGCAGCTTTTAAAACTCTAAACTTGTGCAAAGCATAACATGTTCAATAGATCATTTGTAATGCATTGTAAGAGAATGACTGAAAACAGCCAGAGTGAAACTCACTTTTCCTTGATAACGTCAAGGTTTTCAATTTTGTGCAGCATCTTACAATAATCAGACACTGAAGATTCAGAAACCTCGCTTGAGGCTGGGCTTGCAGGGACGCCTGCAAAATAAAATTCATTACAAACATAAATGAAAACATTCAAGGCAAAGCAGGTGGGGTTTTTTGTTAAATGTTTAACACCTCAAGGTTTTCGCACTTATTAAAGTGGAGTACTCCTCTTTGTTTAATTCTGAAGATCCTGGAGTTGGACTATGGCATGATTTAAGCTGGTCATGTTTACAAGCAGTATCTTTGGATAGAATAGTGTCCTAAAACAAACAAACAAACAAAAAACAGTAAAGGTGGTAGCAGCAAAAGTATAAAGAATACCTGAAAACCACTTAAAGCAACACACGTCTCTGCAGATTCGGCAATAACCTTTGATGCACACTCTCTTTCATTTTTTGATTCAAATTCATTACCTCTTCTATAGATCCTGGAAGACATTTTTTTAGCAATTTCATGTGTAGAATTAAAACAAAGAAAATATAAATTGGTATTGTTTAAAATGGGACTAAGCATGTTCATTAGGACAATCAGAATTGGGACCCGCTTCAAATTTACAAGATTACATACGTTAAGATTGCTCTAACTTTAAACAAGTTGAGAATTTCATGATTATGATGTTCAGGCTTCATAAGCTTCTGATCTGATTATGTGAGCTAAATGGAAGCATATTTGTGGATATATTTTAAGACAACTCAAGCACACTGCTTCCTTGTGTGACATTATGGAAAAATCTGTATCCCAGAGATTAACATCTTTTTATGCAAAATGACTACCCCCGTAACAAAACAAAAAAAAAAATACTGAGTGAAAATGTTAACTGAAGCTGGTAAGACGTTGTCATATCTACAGTAAAACGAGTCCTGTACCGCCATGGGCTGAAAGGCCACTCAAAGGAAGAAGCCATTACTCCAAATGCAACATTAAAGTCAAATTACAGTTCGCCAATGCACTCAGAGACACATATATTTATTTATGGAGACATATCCTGAAGGCTGAGGAACTAAAATTAAAGTGTTTGGCCCTAGTGATCTTTGTTACGATTGGAGGGAAAACCTAAGAACACCATCTGAACAGTGAAGTACAGGCACATTTTAAAAAACTAGAATATCGTGAAAAAGTTCAATATTTTTGCCAGTCATCTCCGAAAGTGAAACTCATATTATATAGATTCATTACACATAAGAGTGAAATATTTCTAGCCTTTATTTCTTTATTTTGATGAGTATAGCTTACAGATAATGGAAACCTGAAATTCAGTGTCTCAGAAAATTAACATAAAGTGAAAAAATCAAATTTTGGAAACTCACCATAATCAGCTAGTTAACTCAAAACATCTGCAAAAGTTTCCTGTGCCTCAAAACGGTCTCTCAGTCTGGGTCAGTAGGTTACACAATCATGGGGAAGATTGCTGACTTGATGGATGTCCAGAAGACAGTTATTGTTCACAGAGTTCTGTATCCAAGCTTATTCATAGAAAGTTGAGTGGAAAGAAAAAGTGTGGTAGTTAAAGGTGAACCAGTAACAAGTTGCTTGAAGTTTCCTCAGTCAGTGATGATTTGGGTCTCTGCTGGTGTTGGTCCACTGTTTTCTGACGTCAACGTTAAATGCAGCCATCTGCCAGGAAATGAGCACTTTGTGATTGCTTCTGCTGACAAACTTTATGGAGATACAAATTTTATTTTTCCAGCAGGTCTTGGCACCGGCCCACACTGCCAAAAGCTGATTCAATGACCATGGTGTTACTTTGCCTGTTTGGCTAGCAAACTAGCCTGAACTGAATGAACCACAGAGAGAATCTTTGGGGTATTGTCAAGAGGATAATGAGAGATACCAGACCCAACATTGCAGATGACCTGAAAACCGCCATCAAAGCAATCTGGGCTTCCATTACACCTATGTGGTGCCACAGGCTTATTGCCTCCATGCCACGCCGCATTGATGCAGTAATTCATGCAAGAGGAGGCCCAACCAAGTATTGAGTGAATAGAAAAATGGACATACTTCTCAGAATCCTGTACTCTCTGTTTAGAGTATCCTTTTTTTAATTGATCTTATGTAATACTCTAATTTTCCAAGACACAAAATTTGGGGTTTTGATTTTCTGTAAGCCATAATCATCAGAACTCCAGGAAATAAAGGCTTGGAATATTTCACTATGTGTAATGAATCTACATAATGAAAAGGTGTGTGAAAGCAGTTCTGTCAGGAGGAAAGGGCCAAAATTCCAGCAGTGAGAAGCTGAACTGAAAGACACCCAAGATAGCTGACCGAACCCGCGCCACAGTTTAAAAGGTAGTTCTAATAAATATGAAGGAAATGCATGTAAGAACGTTTTGGTAATAAGTGACCTAAAATATGAAAAGTGTAGTCTGATGTGATGTCAGACAAGGAGAAATGATGGTTGTGTGTCTTTTTGTACACTTTATGTAACTATCTGGTTTTAACTGCACACAAATAAAGAGTGATCTTTTATAGTAACACGAAATCAACAATGTTCACCATGTTTTTGGAGCCTGCATGACACAAGAAAGAACATACATACATATATATATATATATATATATATATATACACACGCTTTGCATCCATCTATACTTTACCACGAGCGGTAAAAACATTGCAAACAAATGAGGCTGGAAAAATAGCATCTACAGATCAAACTTCAGATGTTTATGGACCAACTTCATGGAATCTCACCTGTTTGGGTTCGTCAGGTTGATACACTGATGGGACAGCATCAAACTTGAGCAAGGCCGTGCCAGCTGCTGTGAGGAAACTGTTGCGTGTGAAGTGTTCACTGCAAACGGTGATATCAGTCCACGACGATTCTTTAAGTCTCTGACCATTGACCTCAAAGAGAAACTGGACCCACTCCAGTCTCTTCTCTGGGTCTTCTGGTAGAATGAAGCGTTGCGCTCTGCGACGCCATGAATCACATGTGACGACGGAGCACATCCTGGATTTAGGTTCGGTTACCACTGCACATAAGGTCTGTGAGCCCTGTTCCAACCACCGACAGCACAAAATAGCTCAAAGCTAACCAGTGATGCTACAGCAACGGTGGAGCTTGGAGGGGCGGGGTTGCGTGGCAGGGAATGCAGGTGTTACGTCGATTCGCGTTTCCACCAGCGTCTCCTCGCCGCGCATGCGGAAAAAAAGGCGCGTGCTTGTTCAGCGCTCGTAACCAGCGCGCCGTGCTTGCGCCGCAGGAGATCTACGGACACCGTGAAAGCTCAAACAACGTGTTGATAGATAGATAGATAGATAGATAGATAGATAGATAGATAGATAGATAGATAGATAGATAGATAGATAGATAGATAGATAGATAGATAGATAGATAGATAGATAGATAGATAGATAGATAGATAGATAGATAGATAGATAGATAGATAGATAGATAGATAGATAGATAGATAGATAGATAGATAGATAGATAGATAGATAGATAGATAGATAGATAGATAGATAGATAGATAGATAGATAGATAGATAGATAGATATACCGTTTCCCTGTTTAATACAGGGGGAAAGGTATCTGAGAGCACAGTTGCAAAAAAGTGGGACAGCTTCGTCGAAACACGTTGTTTGAGCTTTCACGGTGTCCGTAGATCTCCTGCGACGCAAGCACGCGCCTTTTTTGCCGCGTGAGCGGCGAGGAGACGCTGGGGAAACCGTATCTGATGGGGAAACGCGAATCGACGTAACACCGGCTCTGTTTTCAAGATCCGAATCATTTGGCTCAGCTCACCTTACTGAACTGGTTCTCTACCTTTTCTGGCAAGAAAAATGCACAAATGCTGCCCACAAAGTTTTATTTCCAAGAAACGCAGTCCTATTTATGTATTATATGCAGCTATTACATTTTCACATGATTTTTAAAATTATTTTTAATACAATGGCAATACCGTGAAAACATGTTACTGGGAAAATATCATTTGTGACTGGCTCAAAAACATACATTTTTGGCAAGTTGTTATATTATTGGCTTTATTGCATTTGATATGGCCAAAATTGTTAGGTTTTTCAACTCCTAGGGCTTGTTAATCTGAGAATATTTAAATCTTCCCTTGACAATAAACAGATTATAATTTAGTTTTTTAGTGTAAAAGCTGTGAAATGCAGGGATGATTTGAGGCTATTTTGGGGTGCTTTGCCATACTATGCTGATTATGAACATTCATAGTGTGAATATATAGTTATACGCTGAGATGACTATGAACATAGCAGATATACTTACTTTTGTGTCACTGTTATGTTAGGATAATGCAGGTGAAATAACAGGACTAGATAATCCTGTGCTCCTTCCTGCTCCCATTCGAACACGATTTTGTTTTCTTTTTAATAGATTTTTTGGTTTCTTTCTGTTGGAGACTGTTGTTTTAGATTTCTTGTGTTTATTACTATTAATTGTCAGAAATTAAAAGAAAAAAAAAAAGATTTTAGTTAACTTCTATTTTATTTTTATTTATTTATTAATAGTTTTTGTCTTTTATTTGTAACGTTATTTTTACCAGTCTTATCTTCACTTGTCTTCACCAGTGTCCCCTCATTATCCTTAACAAAATTAAGTTTTCCTTATTCCTGCACATCCCTGTGCATCTTGTTTGGCTCAAACATGTGTCAGTGCTGCTGTTGGATTTTGACTATCTCCTGTTATCTTATATAAATCACTTTGTGCTGCCCTCGTGCTTGAAACATGCTCTATAAATAAACACAAACAGCTTCAGATTGTATCTCTTGGTGTATACAGAATTATTTAGTATTGATAGTTTTCATGGGTTTTTAGGATTGTTCTGACTAAATTATTAAATCCCATTTATGTTTTATTTTTTGTTTCTTTTCCCTGTATGTTGTATACAAAATTACTTTGACTGAAATAACTCCAGCATCACAAGCGCTTCAAAAATTAGAAATCAACACCAAGAAATACATTTTATTCTCAAGTTTTTTTTTTTCTTCTTTTTAAATATTCACTTCTTCCTGTACAGTAACAGAAACTTTGGCGTCCCATTTAGACCTATTCTCAGCCCCTGTATTTAAACAGTGACGGGACAGCACCAGGCATTAGCTGGACAAGACCGCCATCTGTAAAGTATTCACTACAAACCAAAATATCAGTCCTGGATGCTTTAAATCGCCGCCTATTGGCTTCGATATAAACGTGACCCTCTCCACGAGGCGACGACATCCAGCAACAGAGCACATCCCTGGGTTTCAGTTTCCTTCCTTCTAACATCTGCATTTCCTCTTTAAACATTTATATTAAAATCAATATAGGAACAGGGATTACATTTTTGAACACTGAGCTAATTTAACTTTCCGTTAGCCTTGTCTGAATTGGCGGAGCGTCACGGCTGGGTTCCAATGATTGGTTGTCAAGCATGCACCACTCACACTCAGAAGAAGTAAGAAATCAAAAGCCTCGAGATCTACTTTCATTTCAATTAATCTGTTAATTTATTATAGTCCTAATTTTTTTTGTCTTTTACAGTCTTCCCCCTCAGATTATTTTGTTTCTTATCTGATTATCCTTTTACATCACAAAAACCTGGCATTTTAACAAGGGTGTGGAGACTTTTGAGAAGAATGGCCCAAGATAAATCTCAAAATAGTGAATGAAACATTCTAGAAAAAAACAAGAGATACATAGCAGGATGGTTAGACAATGAAATAAAAATCTTTGTGAGCTGACCTGTTCTAAGCTGTAGAACAATAACAGAGATCTTCTGCAGATGCCTCTTCTTTTTCAACAGATAACAGGCAGTCATGATCTTTGTTCTGGTTGTGTCAGAGATGAAACTATTAAATGTTTTTCTAAACCTCCTGCTGAAGAAATTCAAATGTACTTCAACATAGGTAGCTAAAGGTAGAGAGTCTGTTTTATTTTTATTCTGGCAGGTGAACCTCAACCATCATAATGCATGATAATGTTATGAAGATTTTGTACTTAAAATGTACAACAGAAAAGTAAATTAGGAGTTTAATATTAGCTTTGAATAATATATTTGACATAAATGTTTATCATGTACTTAATACAGTCGAAACACTTGGCACACTACGTAAGTCGATAATTAAATAGTCTCAAATCAAATAATACATTTCTCTTCACATGTAAACCCAGTTATAGGCAGTTTCATAATTTACATAATATAAAAATACACTTTCTGAAAACTTATGTCAAAACATTCATCCTCATTCTCTTCAAAGGAGAATTATTTTTTCTTTTGCCTATTCCCATTTAATTTTCTAGCCTTCACCGTGTTTGGTTCAAAGTTTTTAGGCCTTCCTCTTGGTCTACCTGTGCCCCTTTGAGTTTTAGGTCTATAAAATCTCTCCATCTGTGTCTCATCATCTGTGATCTCTGCATCATCATCATCATCATCATCATCATCTGTGTCCTGTTCCTCCTCTTCACTGTCAAGATCCTGTTCTGTACTTTTCCTGAACCCATTAGGTTGGGAAATATTAGTACCACTTTTCTGGTTGCCTTCGGTGTCTTTCTGCTGTTCTGGTCCAGAATGTGCAGGGTGGTAACGCTGGATGTGGTTCTTCAAGCTCACATTGTGGTTGAAACATTTGTCGCAGTGCTGGCACTTGTAAGGCCTCTCCCCTGTGTGCAGGCGCATGTGGGACTTCAAATGATTTGACTGGTTGAAGCCACGCTGGCACACTGAACACTTGTATGGTTTTGCTCCAGTATGGACCAATAAATGTCTCTGAATGGAAGGAGCACGGAAAAACTCAAGGCCACAGAAGCGACATTTCAACTCTATCGTTCCTCTGTGATCTTCCAGGTGGATTCTGCGCTCCTTGTTTGTGGCAAACGTCTCCGAACAGTCCGGACATTTGTACGGTTTCCCTTGGGTTATATGGATCTGCTCATGTGCGAATTTGCCTGCCTTTAGCTTGAACGTAACGTAGCAGAATTTGCAACGAAACTCATAGTTCTCATTGTGGATTCTGCTATGAAAATTCAGAGCCACCTCATTGACACATCTTTTTCCACAAATATAACAGGAATAGGGCTTCATTTTGTGCTCACATGTGTGAGGTTTTCGTCTATCGAAGAACCTTCCACAGTCTGTGCAGAGTTGGCTGTGAATGGGGGTAAGTGAAAGGAAATCACAGAAATCGAAAGGATCTACAGAGTCATCGTTTTGTTTTGCAGGAAATAATTTCACTGGGAAAACATCCTGCGCTGGCTTCCAGTCCTCGTCCGAATCCATTTCACCCGGATCACTTGATTCCACTGATTCAATGACGGCAACAGACTCAGGAACCTCTGTGATGCTGCTGGAGGTTTCATCTTCTGTTGCAGCCTGTGGCGAGAACAAGTATGACTGGTAAAGGTTTAATCTATTTTATAGCAGAATAGTGAAACACCAAAGGAGTTCTTAAACATTCTGAAAAAAAAGGCCTTAAATGTATATATTCTGCTTTGATAGCAACAAAAACTAAGAATTGTTCTGTATTTGTGCTCCTTGACATCAGTACAGCCACTTATACTGTCGACTCCTGTATTTGATCCAAAAGAATCGGACAGGATATATGTCACATTATCTGTGTTGGACTGGTTTTTCACCTATTTCAAGCATTGTGGTTTCTCTGTAAAAGCTAATGTTTACTCTTCTGTGACAGCATCTTGAACCTGTGGGGTTCCCAAAGGTAAAAGTCTTTTTTTTTTTTTTTTTCCATTTGATATACTTCATTTACCAGGTATTATTTAGTTTTTTCTCATGGTATCTCCAACAATTTTTATGCTGGTGATGTGGTTATCTACACTGATCGAAAAGACTGGCTAGCTTTTGATTACTGTTCATGAAATTTCAGGAAATAAAAAAACAAAAAACACAGAAACAATAAAACAGCTGCATCCTTCTTGACCTGGGAGTAAATTTTGATCGAAACTCGACTCTGGATTCATGTGTGAAATCCACCGCCAAAAAAAACAAAACAGTTTATGCATTGGACCACTGACCACGGTGATGCCTCATTTACTAGACTAGACAATAGCTTCACTTACAAGTTATTCACAAGCCATTCTGAATGCTGGGGACAGATTGTTAACACGTTCTAACAAACAAGCTCATAAAACTCGGGTTTTATATGAATTACGCTGGCTTTCTGTACAGTTTAACAACCTGCCTCTATATTTGCAGTTTGCTGATTCACTGGATTCTTAAAAAAAAAAAAAAAAAAAAAAGCAGTTCATGGATCATTTCTACAAGTTTTGTTTAGGGCTTATAGGTTTTGTGTTACTGGGCAACAATCACGTTGGATGCTGTAGGATACTGTATACTTTCCAGTATAATTTGCAGTCAAATAAGATTAGTTTCTCAGAAAAGAGTCTAAAATAACTCGCAAAGAAAAGAGCATCAAAGGCAGGCCAGACAAAAGTGTTGTGGGGATTTAATTTTGTGACGTTTTTTCTCAGAAACATCCCAGAAGTAATCAAGTCGTTCAGATGATAAGGAAAGGAGCCTCCATGTTACTGCAGTGATTCCAAAGGCATCGATGATGAGAAAAGCTAAGATTATTTCAACCATCAGTTGTGCCTTTGTCGTCTTTAAGATCAAAACGCTTTTTTTTTTATATTCTTTTGAATGTCAAATCTCAAGCTACTATTTTATTCATGACCTGTTTTACAAACACAATGTTAATCATAATGCTGAAAATATTGCAAAGTCGGAGATAAATGCAAAGGAAGAGACACCAGGAGGTGTGAGGGGAGCACTTACTTCCGAACCCGAGCTCTCCTCTGCTCCCACATTTAAAAACAGTGATGGAACAGCACCGGGCTTCAGCTGAACTCTGTCAGCAACATTAATAAGACCGTCTTCTGTAAAATGTTCACTACAAACAGAGATATCAGTCCACGATGACTCTTTAAAACGCTGCTTATTGACTTTAGCTATAAACATGACCCATTCCAGCCTCTCCTCCGGGTCTTCTGGTAACTTGAAACGCTGCGCACTGCGACGCGATGAATCACATCCAGCAACTGAGCACATCCCGGATGTACGTTTGGTTTCCTCTGACTCTTAAACAGCCTCCTTAAAAATTAATAATAAAAGCGGCGTTATGGTAGGATACAGCATTTTTCCAACAGAAGCGCTGAGCTAATTTAGCTAGCTGTTTTAGTTTGAGTGGAAGCCGGATGGGCGGAGTGTCGTGAGAGGGTACGAATGGTTTGTTATCAGGCGTGCACCGGTATGAACGTTTGTTACACAGGTAATGTCCAGTTTAATAACGGCGCATCCACTGAATAAACAATGAATATGTGCATAGCAACGTATACGTCCTCAGCAATAAATGTTATGTTTTTCCTGAGTAATTCATCTTGTTTAATTTTTATATGGATTTCCATTTTTATGTTAGAGAAGAGCGGTAGGCCTACACTTGATCATAAGACAGACATTACAACAGAAAGGACAACAGGAAACAGTGTAACCGATTTTAACAACGGATCAAAGAAATGTTTCACCAATTACCTGAAAATACTATCAGTAAAAGTTAAACTAGGCAGTTTGTCAGAAACAAAGTGTTTTTAGATAGAAGACTTTGAAAAAAACACCAAGGTATTTTTACGTTTTTATTTATATCCTAGAAAAGAATAGAAATTTGGCAGTAAAGCACTAAAACAAGTATAATTTAGCTTAAATTACTTTGGAGTCTTGGGGAATAAATTAGGACACATCTAAAGAATATATTACATATCAGATCAATTCTGAAGCTTAAGTAGCTACGCAGAGATCCTTATTCATTGCATACGACAAATACGCAGGCATTGCACCTGCGTATTTGTCTGAGCTGGTTATCCCGTATATACCTGCATGCCTGCTGCGTTCACAGGGTAGTTACTTGTTAAGCATCACCTGGGTTTGCAAACAAAACTGTGGGTGAGACAGCTTTTTGCTCACTCGGTGTTTGTACGTAAATCAAACCTCGACTAAAAAGGCCAGATAAATCAAACTGGCAATTAGATTTTTATTTATCTTAGTACGAATCATACTTATTATTATTATTATTATTATTATTATTATTAAAGTAAAGATGAGAACTATTATTCCTGTTAATTCGACTACCATTAGGTGGCGCCATTCATCTTTAAGTCCTTCTCTTGGTTCTGTTTTTAAATTCTCTTTAAAGTATTGACCTCTACGATTTATATTTAGGAGGAGATATCGATTTATTTTAATTACCTTGTGAAATAATACTATATGGTTGAAAAATATTTATACATAAAAACCTTAAGAGTTGATGTGAAACCATTTGCATACATAGAAATCTGAAAAGAGTTAAACAGTATATTCCACCAAGTGTTTGTTTAAGTTGTCCAGGAAGATGAGATCAAACTAAAACATACTATAGGAGTTCTGTAAGTGTGAATATTACTCACCGAAACCTCATTTTATCATCCCTTGGCACCCTTTGCCGACAAATGATAACATTAATTGGTAAATGAAAAATCCTGAAAGGCAAAAGAAACAGTTTATGTAAACCATTCTTCAAAATAAACTGAGTTAAAGCCTAAAGTACATCTTCTGTCGAATAGTATTTTATTGTGGGACTTTGTGGCTAAAAGCTCGCCTCAGGCCAAGTGCTGTGTGGTGTGAAAGAGCAATGTTTTATATTATCAAACAAATTTAAATATCAGACCAAATGATCTGAGTAAAGAAAACATGCAGTTTTCATATGATTATTTCATTTATTAAAGCTAAAGAGCTATCTTAAAAATAGCTTTTTGAAAATACAATTGCCCACTTGTTAAATCATGAACTGTGATTTACCACAAAGGAATTCAAATTCACTAGCAACAGCCCTTCCACACATGTAGAATCAGGGGAACACCTAAACATAGCCTGTCTGACAACATGAAGTAGGCTACAAGATCTCAAAATGCAACACATCATGTCCTGAGCTAAACAAATTCAAAAGAAAATGAAAGACAAAGTCAGCACACCATAATGAAAGCAATTATCCACAAATGACTAAAACATGGAATAGTGATACAGGAGGGGCCAGACCACCAAAATTAATCCAAGAATGCAAAGATAACTCCTCCAGGATGTCCCAAAAGAATCCAGAACAGCATCTAAAGCACTGCGGGTCTCACTTGCCTTAGTTAAGCTCAGGGTTCATGATTCAACAGTAAGAAAGAGACTGGGCAGAAATAGAATCCATGGAAAGGTTTCAAAAAGAGAACAACTTTAAACTAAAATAAATCCAAGAGTTGCCTGATGTAATACTTGCACATCATTTCACAATAAGAATATCATTTTAGCAGTCCAACACGATGGCAGTATTGTATGGTTTAGGGCTGCTTTTCTGCTACAAGCCCTGGGGGACTTGCCGTAATTAATGGAACCACGAATTCTGCTCTCTGCCAGCAGGTGCTGCAGGAAAATATCCAGGTATCAGTTTATGACCTTAAGCTCAAGTGCCCTTGGGTAATGCAGCCTGACACAGCAGCAAGTCTGCCTCTGAATGGCTCCAAAAAACAAGAATAATAATAACAACAATAACAAATAAAGGTTTTTTTCTAACCCTAGTCCAAGTCTTAAATCGTATTGATTAGCTGTGGCGTCATTTAAACTGGCCAGTCATGCTCGAAAATCCTCCTGTGTCGCTGAATTGAAACAATTCTGCAAACAAAAGTAAGCTCAAATTCCTCCAGTGATGTAAAAGACTTATCGGTAGTTATTATAAATGCTTGTTGCGAATAGCCAGTTATTAGGTTTTGGTGGTAATTAATGTTTCCCAACACGCTAGGTTGTTGTGGATAGTTCTTTTTCCCATAATAAAGTGGGAGCTATTAAAAAGAGCTATCTAATTTACTCAGGTTATCTCTGTCAGATATGAAACGCTTTTGGTTATCTGAAGTATTTAAGTGTGACAAAAAAGACAGAACAGAAGAAATCTGTGAAGGCACAGATATCTTTTCACAGCGCTGTTCACTGCCTCAAACATATGACTCCTGAACAAACACATTCATAACTACAGTGTTCTCGTAAACCAGATGGTGAAAAACGTGCTGGTAGAGTAACAGGCATTATCAGGCTCTACACACATGTTAAGGCTTTTATGATGGGTGAAAAATGTTATGATCCTTTGAGGATTTAGGCTTATTGGTGGTATGTCGTTGAACTGCAAACACCAACAAAAGACAATAAACTAAGCAGTGCAAGATAGTTTCTATGGCTTATTCACAACCCCATTCCATTCATACTGGTTTTAGCCCAAAGTGAAATTCCCAGGATACTGAGCCAAAGAAATAAGAGCAAATAGGTCCAAAAAACTGCTGAAAAGAATCTAATTTCTTGGTTGCACAAAATAATTCCCCCCTTCTCTGCCAGCATTTACTCTCTGTCTTCCTTCATCATACAATTCTGGGAAAAAGAGCAAAAGGAGTAGTTGAAACATGTCAGCTGCCTTTCGATTGCACAGAGGAATGTTGGCAAGTTTTCACATTGTTTTCAGTCACTGGGCCAGATAAGAGTTTGCTCTAAGATTGATGGCATTTAATACCACCAGTTCCTACTCTGTGTTTTCCCATATGAGCTTCACTGGTAAAAGCATCTAAAATATCTCAACAGTTCATTTCCTCTCTGCCCTAGTCCAGGCTTTTTCTTTTACCGTAATTTTTGATCCCCTTTTCTAAAACACATTGAAACAGGTTATGGCTTTTTCTCTCTCAACTGTGTCTGTGTTTATCATATCAGTTATAAATGACTATAAAAGGTCATCAGTTCTGACATATTCTAAAACGTTTCTTTCACATGGGAATAGGGACTGCTTCACAGAAGAATTTTAAGGATTTAGGTTTTAGACATCCAAAATGCCTGCAAGACATATGTAAAAAGAGTTCAGTTTAAAGTTTAAGTTTAAAGCAATGCAGATTTAGACATAGTTAGATAATTTTTTGTCTTTTAGATTAATACGTTTCCCTTTGATTTGATTTGATTTGGTTTGAGGAAACCTTCATAATGAGCTATAACAACATTTAATTTCCCTTTGGGATTAATAAAGTATTTTTGAATTGAATTGAATTGAATTATATCCAACTGTTTTTGTTTTGCATCTCAGTCTTTGTTTTAAAAAGGTTTTGTGTTTATCTGAGACATTTTCCCCATCTTGAGAAAGCTCCCAGTAACATTACAAGTCAATACTTTTTCCTTTAATTGTTTAGCAAACTACATTGCTGAATGTATCTGCTTGTCTGCCTTCACACACTTATGAAATTGAATGACACCTCTTTCTTAAACTATAGGGTTTACAATGATGTTGGCCCACCTTTTGAAATTATAACTACTTCAGCAATTCTGGGAAAGTTTTCTACAAGGTTAAGGAGAGTGTTTAATGATTTTTGACCATTGTTTAAGCAGCTCATTTGTGAGGTCAGACACTGATGTTGGACAAGAGAGCCTGGCTCTCAGTCCCCACTCTAATTCACCCCAAAGGTGTTCTGTTAGCTTCAGGTCAAGACTTTGTGCAGGCCAGTCAAGTTCTTTCACACCAAACTCATTCATCCATGTCTTTATGGACCCTGCTTTTGCTCTGGTGCACAATCATGTTGTAAGATGAAGTGGTTAGTTCTTATTAAAAAATATATATTGTTAGTATAAGGACTGATTATGTCGAAATAGGACTCGCATGCAAAGATTATTTTAGATAGAAGGCAACCAAAGATGATGGAGAAGCAAGAAAAACCCATAACAAATACTAAACAAAACTGGACTTTGTAAGAACTGAATTGCCAAAGCTAACACACAAGAATCTGAAAAAGAACTGAGCTAACCAAGGAGTAGAGACAGTGATCAGTGACAGGTTAGGAAAATATGATCTTAAGACAAGACAAAAGGTTCTGACGACCTGGAGAACAAAACACGGGTAGCAAAGACATTTTGGTGAAATGACAGGTTAACTCTTCCAGGAGTCCCAGACTGATTTCATCATGGTAATAAAAAAACAGCTTGTTATTTTCTTACCCAATGCTGGGTTTCTGAGTTTATGTTGTTACGACAGCAATTGTGTATTTTTAACCAAACATCGGGTCAAAAATTGTGACCTAGTTAATTTAAGTTACAGAGGACACCAGATGTGGAGTCACCAATTTGACCTACAAAATTACCTGATCAGACTACCTCAAGGTGAAATATTAAAATGGTACGTTTGTGAAATTATGCTATATAATAATTTTAACATGAGTAGCTTGTTTTACATGCTTTAGTTAGCATAAAAGCATGGCTTTGTTCATTTAAGATAATGTTTATTTGCAAAGTAGTTCACATTCACTTTAATCACAGAATAGGTCACAAAGTCAGTATAGCCAGGCAATATTTTTACAGTGTTATATGTTACCAATATTTTGTTATCAACATTTAGTAGTTTGTAATTAGGCTTGTTAGACATTAGAAGGTTGCTGTCTTTTTGCGTTCAGTCTGGTTATTTTTTATTCGAAAATAAGCCAAAAATAAAAACCTTTCAAGGATGCAGGTCACAAAGTTGTTAGTACTGTTGCCTTGCAGCAAGAAAGTTGTGGGTTTGATTTTCTGTGGGGAGTTTAGAAAGTCTCTCTTTGCATACATGTGCTTTCTTTGAGTCTGTCTGCTTCTTTCCTAAGTAAATATACAGGTACATCTAAAAAATATGGGTATCATGTAAAAGTTAAATATGTTTTGTTGCTCATTTCAGAAAGCGAAACTTATATATTTTAGGTTTATTATGCATAGAGTGAATATATCAAGTCTTTCTTTTTTGTAATTATGATGATTATGGTATACACACCTTAATCAGTTTACTCAAAACATCCGCAAAGGTTTCCTGAGCCTCTAAATGGTCTCTCAGTCTGGGTCAGTAGGTGACACAGTCATGGGGAAGACTGCTGATTTGACAGATATCCAGGAGACAATCATTGGCACCCTCCACAAAGAGGGTAAGCCACAAACGATCATTGCTAAAGAAGCCGGTTGTTCACGGAGTTCTGTAACCAAATGCATAATAAGTTGGGTGGACGGAAAAAGTGTGGTAGGAAAAGGTGCCCAACTAATAATCATTGAGAGCATTGTCAAGCAAAGTCAAGCTTCAAAAGGAGCGGACTGAGGCTGGAGTCAGCACCTTGAGAGCGAATATGCACAGACAAATCTGATTGACTGGCAACCTGGCCTGACCTGAACCCTATAAAGTATTGTAAGAGGTAGATGGGAGACACCAGACCCAACAATGCAGATGACCTGAAGGCCACTATCAAAGCAACCTAGGCTTCCACTACACCTCAGCAGTGCCGCAGGATGATTGCCTCCAGGTCATGCCACATTGATGCAGTAATTCATAGAAATGGAGGCCCAACCAAAGTATTACGTTTTTTTTTTTTTTTTATCGCATTTAATATTCTAATTTTGTAAGACAATGAATTTAGGGTTTTCGTTATCTGTCAGCAATAAAAAATCTAAATCACATAAAATTACAAAAAATAAAGGCATAAAATAGGCTTTCCCCAGCAGTTTTTCACAGTGTATTGTGGGGTATGTGCACCCTCCATGGTGGTGTAGCGAGCTAGGTCTGCATTTTTAATATGAGGAACCGGGGTTCAAATTCTGCTTGCGTCAGTTTGGTCATCTGGCATGAAAACTCAGCCAAGTTGGTGTGCAAGTTACAATGAATTCCCGAAGTGACTCCTGAAAAAGGAATTAGCAGAAAAAGCCTTATTATTGTGAGGTATGTGAGCAATATTTCATCATCTATACACAAATGTATGCAAGTGCTTTCAAAAAATGAACTTACATCTTGGGCCAAAAATCATAACGTGCTGAAAACATTTGATCAATATTGTTATGAAAATACTTTCTAGAATTAAAACAATAAAAACACTGCAGGTGGAACTGTTTTATTATGGGTACTGATGGCACTATAATATTCATTGTCCATATCGTTCTCATTGTCGAGCTACTCTTTGAAGCCTCAGTGTCTCTGCTGCTCAGCCACCTCAGACTGGTTCTGCTCAATATCTGTGGCTCGGTGTGGATCAGAGAGATCTATTTGGAGACAGACACTGATAACAGAGCTCTTTGTCCTCTCTTCATTACATCCTGTGGCATGTCCGATAATAGTTCATAAACACCTCCGGGTACAGGTGTGGCTGAATTGGAGGCAATAAAAGCATCTGGGAATGCAGCACGTTAGCAAAGGTGCAACAGGAATTTCAAACGGGATTAGAGGCTGTTTTTGTCACGTATAGGGTTACGTGTCCCTGTGAGAATGTGATCTATGCCAAGCCCGCTCTTCATGGCAAGAAGAGAACAAGAGAGCAGGCCACCCGAGAAGGCTGAGCCCAAAAGAATGCAGCTCTGGTATTCATTAATGAAGAGAGTTCTTTGCAGTGGTGGAACAAGAGGGCAGGAATGAGGGGATAGGTTAACAATGATACAGGAGTGGTAGAAAAAAAAATTTGAAAGAAAATGATGATTTATTAACACTTAGCAGTAACAACTGGGGCTTACTGCCTGAAACAAAATACAATAAGTCTGGTAATGTTTATTGGAAAATTTTATTTATGGTTTTATGAAATGTTGCATGAATTCAACTGTTGACTTCACAAAAAAATGCCTGTTTTTGAAGTCAACCCATGATTGGTTGTATACAGCTTACAAGGCTGTGATTGCCGACGCATAACTTACAAACAAACTCTTTGGCATCCTGCTCAAAGCTCTTCTGCATCTAAAATAACAATACAAAGATCTGTATAAAATATATAACATTCTTTAACTTTTTTGTTAGTTTGCAGCTCACAGTAAACAAGAAACTAACACCTTTTTGGCCCTTCAGTGGTAACCGAACCAGCAGAATCACCAGATCTGGGCACGCACTCACTATCACACATGCAACATACTTTATGAGGAAGGGGGTGAAACAAAATGACACATCCCAAAACTACACTTTTTCAACACCCGCTCTGTGTCAGTTTAAATAATTATAATAAAAACACACTTTATATATTATGCACCTCATTGTTCACATCTCAAGACCTTTGCAGAACCAGCTGCTCAGGCTGGAGAAACATGAGCAGCGGGGGCTTCAAATCTTGTGTTATCAGTTTAAATTAATGAGATCAAGGACAGTTCGCCGAAGGGAGTTCATCGGTGTGATGGGAAAAAGATTACTCAAAAGTAAATCCAGAAAAGAGGGAGAGGAGAGGGAATGAAGATCAGACAGATAACCCCTTGCTGAATATTTAACAAAAGTAAATGAAATGAATGATATTTAGGGAATGTGGAAACCAGATAAGATAATATCTCCTTAACTTAGTGGGGAAAGATATAAAATAGATAATAAAATTAATAACAATAATAATGGGGATAAGCAGCATTTTTTATAATATTTATATAAATAGCATGGCATGCACTCTGTGAGAGTATATTGCCATATTACAATTCACAATACTGTCCAAGTACCTCAGAGGATTCATCTTTTCTCAGTGTGTCGGGCAGGCTGCCTGCAGGCGTCCGGCTCAGTGTGAAAAAGAGGGTCAGAGCCCAGCTCTGCCGTCGAAATGGGAAAAACAATCATTTTTTTAGACGTTGCCTCTTTTTTCCCAAAATTTATGCATTCACAAATGTCTTGCAGTCTTCACAGATACTCAAAAGTTATTTTTTTCTTCCATTGAGAATCCAAATCTTGGTTGCTTAAATAAAGATTTCCACTGCCTCTGACTCCAGATCATCCAGGCCTCTGAAGGGATTTAGCAGCATCTTCTTAGGCACTGTCTTGTCTGGAGGTTTAAAAAAATAAGGGAAAGAACAATTATACTACTGCTGGAAAGTGAGAACATTGGAAAAAGTTTTGCATTGACTGAAAAGCTTAACAGAAGTTCTTCACAGTCACAGAAAGAAGTCGGCTGAATGTGCTCAGTCAACAGATTCGCATCACCTCCCAACCGTGCACATTCCACAGGCTGCAAATTATGAAGCATGACATGCACTGATGCAATGTGACCAGATGGTTAATCCTCACCATGGTTAATCAATGTGAAGTGAGGGCAAACATGACTGGATGTGTGCATTTTGAGTTCCTAGCTTTATAATGTGTGA
The DNA here is from genome assembly GCF_021462225.1 of Girardinichthys multiradiatus. Taxonomy (NCBI): domain Eukaryota; kingdom Metazoa; phylum Chordata; class Actinopteri; order Cyprinodontiformes; family Goodeidae; genus Girardinichthys; species Girardinichthys multiradiatus. The sequence goes on from NC_061799.1 coordinate 23,411,481, forward strand.
TGTTTAAGCTTTAAACTGTGACTCTGATTGGTTGCTCACCATTGTTTAGCTTAGTTGTGCTGGTTTCCTCATTAGGTCTGGTTTCCTCCGCCTGCTTTTCGAGCGTTGAAGGTTCCAACTGTGCAGATAACTGACGGATTGGCAAAGTCTGATCATCAGACAGATTTTTACCTAAAGACACCATCACAGAAGATGTCAATATTTTGTTTTGATGCACATTTTTGTGAGTTGTAAAGGTTCATACTGCTTCTAACCTTTACTCTCTGTGAAGGCCGTGCTGATGGAGGGAGTGGAGGAAGCTGGTCGGAGTGGAGCCCCCACCATGTTCACGAGGTTTACTCGGGGACTCCGCTCATCCTTCCGACTTTGATCCTGATGCAGCCGCTGGTTGAGAATCTTTATCACGGCATCTTTTTCCAATATCTGAGCATAAAGGGCTCGAATTCTGATGCAAACAAGGAATATTACAATATTGGTTAAAAAAAACAACACACATAATAGAGCAAAAAGATCCTTTCCATCATGGCTTTCTAAAAAAAGGTACCTGTTTTCCATCTCCTGATTCCTGTGGTCGGGAAGTGGCAGGTCCTCGTTGAAGCTGTTGTTAGAGGAGTGGCAGGGCGAGTGGTTAATGATGGTGGTGTCTCTGAAAAAACAAAAATAACATATAATAAATATAAAAAATAAATAATATATTCGGGGGTGGATGAGATCCGCCCTGAGTACCTCAAGTCTCTGGATGTTGTAGGGCTGTCATGGTTGACACGCCTCTTCAACATTGCGTGGCGGTCGGGGACAGTGCCTCTGGACTGGCAGACTGGGGTGGTGGTCCCCCTTCATAAGAAGGGGGACCGGAGGGTGTGTTCCAACTACAGGGGGATCACACTCCTCAGCCTCCCTGGTAAGGCCTACGCCAGGGTATTGGAGAGGAGAGTCCGACCGATAGTCGAATCTCGGCTTCAGGAGGAGCAGTGTGGTTTTCGTCCCGGCCGTGGAATACTGGACCAGCTCTATACCCTCTGCAGGGTGCTCGAGGGTTCATGGGAGTTTGCCCAACCAGTTCACATGTGTTTTGTGGACCTGGAGAAGGCATTCGACTGTGTCCCTCGTGATGCCCTGTGGGGGGTGCTCCAGGAGTATGGAATCGGGGGCCCTTTATTAGGGGCCATCAGGTCCCTGTACGAGCGGAGCAGGAGTTTGGTCCGCATTGCCGGCACTAAGTCGGACCTGTTCCCGGTGCATGTTGGACTCCGGCAGGGCTGCCCTTTGTCGCCGGTCCTGTTCATAACTTTTATGGACAGGATTTCTAGACGCAGCCAAGGGCCGGAGGGGGTCTGGTTTGGGAACCAGTGGATTTTGTCTCTTCTTTTTGCGGATGACGTGGTCCTGCTGGCCCCCTCTAGCCAAGACCTACAGCATGCGCTGTGGCGGTTCGCAGCCGAGTGTGAAGCGGCTGGGATGAAGATCAGCTCATCCAAGTCAGAGGCCATGGTACTCGACCGGAAAAGGGTGGCTTGTCCTCTTCAGGTTGGAGGGGAGTTCCTGCTCCGAGTGGAGGAGTTCAAGTATCTCGGGGTCTTGTTCACGAGTGAGGGAAGAATGGAGCGGGAGATTGACAGACGGATCGGTGCGGCTGCCACAGTAATGGGGGCGCTGTGCCGGTCCATTGTGGTGAAGAGAGAGCTGAGCCAAAAAGCGAAGCTCTCGATTTACCGGTTGGTCTACGTTCCTACCCTCACCTATGGCCATGAACTTTGGGTTATGACCAAAAGAACGAGATCCCGGATACAAGCGGCTGAAATGAGCTTCCTCCGTAGGCACTCCCTTAGAGATAGGTGAGGAGCTCAGCCATCCGGGAGGGGCTCGGAGTAGAGCCGCTGCTCCTCCACATCGAGAGGAGCCAGTTGAGGTGGCTCGGGCATCTATACCGGATGCCTCCTAGACGCCTTCCTCGGGAGGTGTTCCAGGCACATCCCACCGGGAGGAGGCCCAGGGGACGGCCCAGGACACGCTAGAGGGACTATGTCTCTCGGCTGGCCTGGGAACGCCTTGGGCTCCCCCTGGAGGAACTGGAGGAGGTGTCTGGAGAGAGGGACGTCTGGGCGTCTCTGCTGAGTCTGCTGCCCCCGCGACCCGGTCCCGGATAAGCGGAAGACGACGAGTACGAGAATAATATATGTGCCAGTAAACATTAGTAAGTAAAGTACCTCTGAGCAGCAGCAGTCGCAGCCACCTCCATGGCGAACTGCCTCATGGTGCTCTCCTCCAGGTACTTCTGTTCCCAACGCACCATGTCGGCTTCGAGTGCCAGGATCCGCTCCTCGCGCTCACGCAGGCGTTCTTGGAGCGAGCTCACGGTCAATCCCGGGGGCTGAGACTGTCTCTGTAGTAGAGAGATGGAATATTTTAAAACTTAATGACAAAAAAAAAAACGTAATGCTCTGTCACAGCTTTCCTTGGCCAAGAGGTTTACCTGCTGTGCCCTCAGACTCCTCAGCTCCTGCTCCAATCTCGTCCTGAGCTTCATCTCTAGGCTCTCCCTCTTCTCACATGTTGACTGCAGCTGAGCCAGCGCGCTCTGGAGCCTTTCCACCTTCTCCACGTACGCCCTCTTCCTCCTCAGCTCCTCCTCGAGCTGGCGACCTCGTCCCCGAGCCGCCTCCAGAGCCTCCTCAAGCTGCTTCGTCCTGAGGCTCTGCTCTTCCACTGTCGCTCGCAATCGTTGCAGCTCCCGCTCCATACGCTCCCGCTCAGTATTTTGCTCCTCATCTGAACAACAAAATATAATGGAAAGGTGAGCCTTGATGCATGTAGGAGAGCTCCAGGAATAAGTGTAAACCTGGGCACTGTTGTTGGTTGGGTGGTAAGGGCTTCGCCTGTCATATGAAACTAGAGATGCAACAGTCAACTTGCCACAGATCGGCCACAGAACTGGCCAATTCCAACAATTTTTAGTCTATAAACACATCAATCACCAGTATGTACATAGATGTACTTTTTTTAATAAAAAAAAAAAGTTAAGGACATATTATTTGATGCATAAATAAGAAAATATTGCAATTCCATAATTTTACGTTTAAAAACAGTCACCGCTATCAAAAACCCTGCAGCACATATTTTTCTCTGGCATCAGGCAGAATTGGCTGGCCAGACCACGAAGAAAAAGCCTGATTGCTGCATGTCTGTATGAAACGGTTTCCAAAACCCACGTAATAATTTCCAGAGTGGCAACATGGTGGCCAATGTTCTTCATTTAGCGAAGCAGTTCTGGAATGCTAAAAAGAAGAGGGAGGGAGAGGAGAAGGGAAGGGAAGGGGAGAGAAAGCTTTCCCATCCCTCTGACCCACATAACACAAAACATTCCTCATCAAGGCCACACAAACATCAACGTGCTGCCTGAGACCAGATCCTCAAACAGACACCACAAATCACACTCCCAACAGGTGGAGGGGGGAAGACCTCATTCCTACCACTTCTACTGCTCCGCTATGATTACAGGACGCTTCATTTCCTTTTGCACAAAGCTTTCTTATTTCTTATTAAGCCTTCTTAGCAAATCAGCCAAGGTTATGCAAGTGGAAATTCCTTCATGCAAAAAGCTCCAGAAAGAGGCCCCATGCTATGCTGCAATCTACTAGTTCAGTCATGCATCTTGTTTCTAAAACAGACTCTAACTAAGGACATAGCGAAACCTCGGGATGTAAAACTTCAGCTAGAGGCCATCTAGTTACTGCAGGCACATGACTTTGTCTGGGGAAGTACGTTTTACTACAATAATGAGCCGCAGAGGTATGTGCTTAGAGCAAAACACGCTATTTTAGTGAAGCGTAAGGTTCCTGATTTGACGAAACAAAGGAAGTAGTTCTGGAGTTGGCCTGTTCAATTGACAGACTAAAAAAATAAATAAATAAAATAAACCCTCCTTGCTCGGCTAGTGGACAACACTGTCACACTGAGATATCGAAGAGGCCATCATCCTTTCAAATTGAGAATTTTAGGACACAACAGGATAAGGATTTATCTTACAGCAGAAATACCAAAGCTGACTAAATGTTAGCAACTAATGGCGCTAAAGCTAGCATGGAGCTTTCTCGTTGGTACTAAATTAAATGACTATTTAACTGTTTTTAACAAACCTTAAGTGTATTTGATTATCTCAGGTTCAAAGCTTAGATAGTTTAAACGTGACAGAATTTCTGCAGGTTCTAAGTTAGATTTAAGACTTTTTAACATACTTTTAAAACCATGGTGACTTAAACTTTAGTACTATATGAAATTCACAAAATTACTAAAGCTAACCAAATTACTTACAGCTTACAACTAACTCACTTAAAAAAATAACAAGAAAAAAAACTTTATATACGGATTTGGTGTTTCTGACTCCAGTGATTTTATGCCTAAAGCTTATCTAGCTTCGACACCTTCAAACGCATTGCAGGGTAAACCTCAGATCAGCTATTGTTAATGGGTTTTAGTCAACTACAGAAACCCCTGTTTTCAAGCCAGACCTTATTACATACATACACTTTTCATGTCAAAGGAGCTGGTTGTAAATAACTAACAAGGATGTTTTAATTTTATTGGTCTAAAGAAACTAAAACAGGCCAGTTTAGGGAGATTTTTTTCAGGGGTTCACTAGGAGGCTGAATGTGCAACTTCAGCCTCCTGAAACAGCCTCCTGACGTGGCTGTTTACCACCCTACATCAATGGCTTTGTCATTTTGTTAAAGAGTAATAATGCCTAAATTCCTCAGCCAAAGCTGCAGCACATAAAAAATGGATGCCTGATGGGTATTTCTCAAAACTTTTAAACATGAAGTCAAAGGAAGAAGCAATAATGGGCAACTGTAGACATGTAAGATATAACTAAAGTCAAATTAAGAGATTGTTTTGTGACCTGGTCCTATGTAAGACTTTTAAAGGCTTAAAAGACCATTAAACTTTAGATTGTTTTGTGATTTATGAAATCTTTGTTTTTGTGAAAACAAAAAAGAATGGATTATTAGTTTTCCTCAAATACTGTCTAGTCTCTTTCTAGTGAGCCCAGTATGGTTTATTGCCTTGTCTTGTGAGCTTTTACAAGTCAAACTCTAGCTCTGAAAAAATAAACCAGCACACTTACTTTGTTCAAGGAGTTTAGCCATAATCTGCTGGTTGTGGTCGGCCACCTCAACTTCTTTTGCAACATGGTTTCTAGCTTTCTCCAGGTTTTCTGTGATGGAGTAACATTTTGAAGTTAGCTCAAACAGCATCTGGTATTACTACATTTTGCCTCTTGGTGTGTCATATGGGATGTTTCATACCTCTGAGGTCTCTGTTGAAATCCTGCAACCTCCTGATCTCGGCCACCAGCCTCCTCCTCAGTGTCTGCTCCAGGTTTTCCCTCTTACTGCTGCCCTGCATCAGTGTCTCATAAGCCTCAGAAATGCGCTGAATCTCCTGCTCCAGCTAAAGAAGGAGGGGGAAAGAAAAAAAAAAGCAGGAACAAAAAAAGAAAGTTTTTGGTTAACCCAGTTTATATGCTAGAGAGTATCTGGGAAGTCAATTCATGTTTCTGCAATGTATTCATAGTTATAAATGTGTTTTTACAGGCTAATGTGGGGGCGATCATGTAGTGCTAGCATAACTTTAAGAAGGAATTACGTTTATTTTAAGATTAAGTTTTTTAAGAATCTGCGTGTGGTTGTGTGTGTGTATGTCTGGGGCATGATTCTGAGAAGGGAATCAAGTTTGCACCACTCCCTTTAAGACTGATTTATATCTACATTCCTGAGAGCTAATAGCTGCAATTCCAGGTGTGTGCGCGTGCATGCACAAGAGCATGCAACGCAATACACATAAAGAACGACTGACAGCGATTTGGGAAAGCTGCCAGCAGCAGGGAAGGTGTACATGCCTGAGCCTGGGCTGTGGAAACGGCAAAGAGACACCCACCATTACAACAGTCACTCAGGCATGTTTACTCAGGGCTGCGGCCCAACGGGGAAAAGTTTCCAACCCTGGTAATTATCATTCTTTAGGGCTGAGGCACGGCAAAAACCATGTGACATAACTCCAACGGAGAGTGGGTTGATTTTTACAAAGATTTGGCTGAAGCGTTGAGTGTCGCCGATGCTGTTTCAAACATGCTGAACAAGGATATTAAAGGCAAGTATAGTATAAAAACAGAGGGAAAAGCGCCTCTTATAAGCAAGCGCATGGGAAAAAATGCAATTGGACGAAAAAGGAAATGGCCCATTCACTTTTACTTTTCTTTTCAACTACATCCTAACATTAGCCCATTACCCAACTAAATGACAGCAGTGGGAAGTGACCAAAGTTACCCTTAAAATCAATGGCCTCCCTGAAAATAAATCAGACACACACACAGGCCTCCAGCATGTCAGCCACATAATGAAAGAAGTGTGCAAACACAGGAGCAGGCTGTGACCTCTGTTTGTGGCCCTGCATTAAGGAAAGGTAGCAGCTGCTGATCTCATATGTTTGTCCCAAGGAGGGTGTGTGCTAGCCCCAGCAGTCTCCAGATATCTTGGATATCAAGGGAGCAACTGTCAACTGGAGTTGTGTTTCAAAAGCAGGTGCCTGGGAGGAAGAATGCTGTGTGGATCTTCAGTTAGTACTTTTCTTTAGATTGAGATGTAATTTTTTATTTTAGTATTCTATTCTCGTTGACTAATTTCGGATGTAATTATCAGTTTCTCACCTTCTGAATCCGACCGGTCTTCTCCCTGTGAGCTTCCACCTCTTGTCTCAGTCTCTCATTTTCCATCACTAGAAGCTCCATCTGGTTAGGTTCCTCCAAGCCAGCAGGTGGCAGGCTGTTGAATGTGTTGTAGCCAGGTACTTCTCCTTGCTGATCAGACTGGACATATCTGTGAGAGAAATGTTGTTTTGTGATTGGAGGCAGAGTACGGTGGGTCTGGTTGCCTTGCAGTGTTATGTCAAATTTGATTAGAGGCCTCGTCTTTTTTGCTGCTAGAGCAGTAAAACAAAGACCAGACTAGAGAAGAAAGGAAAAAAGACATCTTAAGTACCATTGTATTATTTTTAATCAGACAGCAGACAAGCTCCCGCAGTTGCTGGGAACGTAAGATTCTAAAAATTCTAAAAGTGGAACATAGTGTTAGTCATACCATAGACTACTTAAGTATTTGTGAATATGCTGCTGCTGTATTCCAAACATTACAAACATCTACAGGGTCGGATTTGTTCCTCTGCAAGTATTTCGAAATTAGATTCCGTATGCAGGCTGCAGTGTGACTCATATCCGTAAGTATGTGTTTACGCATGTAAAACAAAGCTGAGTATAGGGCGGGTTAAGAAGTAATATCAATGTTATGATGTAATGCTACAGTAGTCTCTAAACCACACATAAACACAAATACAGTGAGGTAAAATAAAGTTCTTCTTCCCTACCTGAGTGGCTGAGCTTGAACTGGTTCCTGGACCTGATGAGGGACAAATCTCTGGCCCTGGATGGGGCTGTTGTATTCTGGGGGTGGGCTGCGTTTGTCCGTGTTTTGCCCCGTCCTCTGAAGACACTGTGGGGTGTAGTAAGGGAGCTCCGGATAGCTGTGGGAGTTGATTTTTAGTGCTGCAGCTTTAGCCGCTGCATCTCTTCTCTCCAGAGACATCTGGAAGAGATGCTCGCTGAGCGAGCGCACGTGGCTGCATTTGTGCTCCAACAGATCTGCTTCTTCGTGGAAGGATCCATCATGCAGCACAAGCTGCCCCTCATGGAGCTGCTTGTGGGCCCAATGGGAAGATAAGTACTGAGAATGTGCTTTGGCCTGCTCGTAGGTTGGCAGCTTCTCTCCATGCAGCTGGAAGCCACTTTCTGAGTGATGGTAATCCCCTTGGTGCTCCTGGCCCTGTGGCTCCTGCCTTGCTGACAACTGAGGAAGCAGTGGGTCCTCATGAGTGAGGCTTTCCAGAGAAGATCTGGGGCTCCTGCCCATTTCGCCACCACTGCTGGGTCCACTGTTGCTTCCGCTGCCTCCGCCTCCACGCAGGGCCTGCTGCTGGATGGCCAGTAAGGTGCGGGCGTCTGTGGGGTTTCCATAGCGGAGCTGTTCCTGGATGAGCCGGTGTAGGACCGTGCCAGACGGCTCCTCAGTGGACGACATAGTACAGTGTATAAAAAAGGTTCGCTCCAAAAGGATCAGCAGAGCTGCTTTGACTCAAAGTGAAAATGTTTTCAGTAAATCAGTTGTGAACCTGAGACAGAAAGACATAAACATAAACTACTTAAAGAGAAACAGTAAAAACAAAGAAGCCATACTTTTATGTTATAGAAACTGTCTATAGACAAGTAAACATTGCAAACAGCGACAATCCTGCGACGTGGTGACATTTTTCATTGCAGGCAAAAACTTCATGCGCCAAAAATTCCTTTCTTATGGGGAAGCAAAAACGCACAAAACCGCGTAGTAAAAATGTTTCGCCCCTCAAAGCTCAAATATCAAACTTATAGCAAAGTAAATACTCATAAATTCTTCAACACCGTGTCTGTGTCTCCAAAGTTTCAACCCGAAGCAGCAATGTAGCGTCTTTATCCACGTCCTGGTGCGACTTTTGATCTGATAGAAACAGAAGCTTCTCTTACCAGCTCACGCTTTCATGATGATAAATACCCCTTGATCGAAGAGGATTATATTCCAAAGTATTTCCAATATTCCCTCTGGGTTTTTAGTCGAGTAAAACGGGCCTGGTGTTGCCGCGCTCCTCTCTCGCTGTGAAATGATTATGGTGAGAGTAAGCGGCGATAATAAGTAACCGAGGAGGGACTGAGGTCGGAATGCCAGGAATGTAAAACGCGAGGTCCCTCGGGGATCAAAAGCGTAAAGAAAAACCACACGGGAGGAGGAGGAGAGCGCTGCGCTTTATTAGGCCAGCGAGGAATGAAAAAATGCAACGGGGAGAAAATGAAATGTGTCTAAAAACGTTTAAGTGAATATGTTTACATAAAAATAGAAACATTTTAAAGAACTAACTAAACTGCAGCAGCAGACTTCAAGAAGCACATGGACAATTTCCTTTTTTAAAAAAAACAAGAAATGTTGTATTTTATATTTAGATTTTGTACAATGACAATTTTAATATCTTCAAGAAAAACATAAAATATTAATAAAATCATTAGCTAAGCATAATTTAAAATAATGTGAATTCCAGGGGTGTATATTATTCCATAATAAAATGCTGCATTACTAATAAACAAAAAACAACTCATATTAGTGATGAAGTATAGATTTTCACTGCAAAATTTTACCAACTACATTTAAAAAAAAAAAAACACTGAAGAAAAACACCCCCCCCCCCCCTCCCAAAAAAAACGCTGAATCGTGTACTTGAACCAGTGAGATCACAAGAGGCAAAGATCGAGCTGATTGGGTTCAAATTTATGTGTTTCAGCCAGAGATTGACTTCAATGAACCACAAAGTTAAAACGGATGGTAAAACAGACACAATGATTGTCTTCAAAACTTTTAACTGGTGGGAATCTGTGTATGTTCTGAATGTATTTTTTTCCATCTGATTAGAAAATGTGTTTCCTACTTGTAAACTGTGTCAATGTTGTATTCTGCTTGTGCCACTTTAAATATTGCCAGTATTTGCTATTACAGTGACACTATATACATTATTAACTCATGCTATTGTAGCTTCCCTAGGATTTTTTTCTTACTTTGTCTCTCTTGAGGTGACAGGAGGAGTGATGATGGCATAAGGTGTATTGCAGCTATATATACATGTTTGGGCTAATTTGCAGGATTAAACCTATGTTTTTGGCAAAATTAGCAGGTGGTGCAGCAGTTCTGCAGAAAAAATAATTGAATCCTCTTTTTAATAGATGGCATTAATCAGCCCATGAGGTTTTTTTAATCGCATGACTTGAAATAGCCTACTTGCTAAAGATCTTTGATAATGACATATGGTGATTCAAGTCTGCCATGGTCCTCTTTACAAACCGTTGTTTTCTTATATACTCCTCAAATGTTTTCTGTTCTCACAGAATAGAAATACATTCTTTTGATGGTGGAATGTGAGCTAAATTGTGCACACAAAGAGGAAAAAAAACAAGAAAAATACAAATTTACATACTCAAAAATCTGAACAGTTCTCTTATATCTTATGTGATGTCAACAGGTGAATGGAAACATCTTTTTAATAGGGTGGATATTATCTTAAATGGGGATTTACAGCAATATAAACACAAAAACTCAAGATGACCAAACATTGTTCTACATGTTACAAAAAAAGTTTAAAGTGAGTTTGATTCATTTAACAGAAACGTCTTGAAGCCTTTAAAATGGTACAGGCTCATATTAAACATGGTTTAATATGAGCCTGTACCATTGAACTTTTGAGTCAGAAACAAAGGCTCATTTGTTTATGATTTTCCTTAATTTATTGTTTGTATTAGATATGAAGGTAAGTGGTCCAAAGGCCAAGAACTGATATGTGAAAAAATAAATAAACTACATCATTTTAGTGGCCAAAAAGTAGACTTAATTTTGAAATGTATTTACATGTTTCATTGTAAAGTTAAATATGTATTTCAAAAAAGATGGACATGATCACCTCAAAGCCTTTTGGTGGTTATATGCATTATGTTCTTCTTGAATGCAATTTAACTCAGAAATAAATGGCTGTCTATTTCATGACCTCATGAAAGCTGATAATATAGATATGCCCTTTATTTGTTGGTTTTATTAGACCTGAAAAGCAAGTGGTCATAAAAGTAAAAATAGAAAATAAATAAATGGATCATTATAACTAGCTTTAACTTTAATAAATAAATAAATAAAATAGACACCATAACTTTTATCCTTTGTTTACAGTTGTTTGTGAAGTAGGCCTACTTGAGCGCACCATTTTGCTTTGTGATACAACGTAGCTTAGTAATTATCAGAATATTAATATTTTTGCTTTATGTGTTGTTGTCTTTAAATATAAAGTAAAGTTTCATGTTTACAAGAAAAACTATTACTTAAACTTGTCTATAGGCTTGTCTGAAGGTACATTTAGCATAACATGTATATGTTACATCATGTTGTCTGGTCTGTTAAGTTAACAGTGTTTGACTTACATTAGTTCTAATGAAACTGCTATTTGGCTGTGTGCCCGCTCTGCCCTTCATCCATAGGTGTTCACCAACAAAGAAATGCTGAATTTAAAATCTCCTTCCAGGAACATTCCTGGAAACGTCTCTCAAATATGACTTGCTGTTGAAATGCCACATTATGTGGGCCTTTTATTATCCCCATATCAGTAGCCATTAATCTTGCAGAGGAACACATGCCAGTTTCTTTTTGCACAACATGACTGGCTGTAAAAGTGTGCAAATTCTTATCTAGCATCATGTTTTGCAAGTATAATCTTCATAATGAAAGTAGCTTCAGCTGTTAAATGTCTTATAGAGGTAATAAAGGAAACAGTGCAGCAGGTTGTCACAGGCATGAAGGAAACCAGCCTTGTGGCTTTCACCATAGATCATTCTTCAGTAAGTTGTTGCATCTGTTAAGGCTGTTACACATGCCTTAAACATTGAAACATTGTGTGTGTGTGTGTGTGTGTGTGCGTGTGTGTGTGTGTGTGTGGGTGGGTGTGGGTGTGTGTGTGTGTGTGTGTGTGTTCCCGTCTTGGCATCACAGTGAGAACCAATTTTCCGATATCACCATCAAATTGAGGCCCATTTGTACCAAAGTGAGGACATTTTGCTGGTCCTCACGACCTATTTTGCTAACGGTTAGGTTTAGGACTAAGATGTGAATTGAGTTTAGGTTAAGGTTAGGGTTAGGTAAGCACTGGTAATGGTTAGGTTCAGGGTCATTGTCAGGGTTGAAAGGGTTGAAAATGACTGAAAGTCAATGGGAGTCAACACATGGTCCTCACTACATATAGCAAAACAAGAGTGTGTGTGTGTGTGTGAGAGAGAGAGAGAGAGAGAGAGTGAGTGTGTTGCAGCTGTTCTCTAGAATCTTAGGTCTTTGACCACTACTGCAAACACAGATGCTCTTTGTGATGCACATGATACAGAGTTGCAGCTTGAAAAGATGCCACAGTTTGATTTTACTCTACGTACACTATATTGCTGAAAGTATTCGCTCACCTGCCTTGGCTTGCATATGAACATAGTCCACCCTTTGCAGCTATAAGAGCTTCAAATCTTCTGGGAACACCGTCCAGAAGGTTTACGAGCATGTTCTTTGGAATTTTTGACAATTTTTCCAGAAGCACATTTGTGAGGTCATAGACTGATTTTGGATGAGAAGGCCAGGCTCTCAGTTTCCACTCTAATTCATTCCAAAGGTCTCCTATCGGGTTGAGGTCAGGTCTCTGTGCAGGCCACTCATCCATACCAAACTCTCTCATTCATGTCTTTATGGACCATGCTGAACAGTCACAGAAGGTCAAACCATACCTCACTTTGACTTTTGTGTGTTATAGAAATGTCAGAGTTTGTGCTCTTAAAGACATAAATGCCTCGTATGAAGGCGGAATACAAGTCTTCATTTCTGTCAAAGCCAAATCATATGTCTGGACTTTACTACATGACTAGATCAAACCAGCACTATGTTAAGGATGTTAAACTTGACTCTGACTTGTGGGCGCTTTATACAGCAGAGGTTTCTGTTACAATATGGCAATCATATTTTCTTTTGTCCAATGCAGAGACTTGAATACATGCTTTGAGAACTTGAAAAATAGATGTCTGCAATGCTGTGCTTCCTGGTTTTCCTAGAATATACATTGTCCCTCCTTATGCTGACAAAGACCAGTAAGAGAGTTCAAATCATTACAATTTATAAGTTTCTGAATATCCAGTAAATTTTAGAATTTATTTTAAGTTGCTTTTTAGGACTTTTAAAGCCACGGTCTTAGTCATATATATTTATCAGATCTGTTATTATTGAGTCAGGTCCCTCGGGTCTTCTGGTAAACCTTTTTTGATAACACTCAAAGAAAAAAACAAATGATGATGACATAATTTTCTTATTACAGCCCTCCTCTGTGGAACAGCATTCCCGAAGAAACCTCACTAGACTCTCTTGTCTAGTGAGGTTATTAAAAGCAAATTTAAGATTCATAATTCTAGTTTGGGTTTTAGCTATATTAGGAATGAATATTGTTTATTTCTAATTTAGTCATATCTCAGTTAATTGAAATCTGTAGTTTTAATGCACTTTTAGTTTTTTAGGTTTTATATTGATTTTAAACAACGGAATTCGGTACATCTGTTTTGTTGTATTGTCATGATTAATGAACTTTTATACCTATTGTTTGAATTAAATGTCAATTTTAGTTTATTCATTTATTTATTGTCAATACCTGCTTTTACTTTTAGGGTCGGGGGGGCCTGGTGCCTATCTCCAGTCGTCATTGAGCGAGAGGCAGAGTACACCCTGGACAGGGCGCCAGTCCAACACAGGATTTGTTTGGATCGACTGCATTGGTTGTCCTAACCACCATGCATGCACACACTCACACCTAAAGGGAAATTTAGAGCAACCGGCTAACCTAAAAGTCATGTTTTTTGACTGCAGGAGGAAGCCAGGGTACCTGGAGATAACCCATACATGCACAGGGAGAACACGCAAACGGCATGCTGAATAAGCCCAGGCCAGGATTTGAACCCAGGACCTTCTTGTTGCATTGCAGCAGTGCTAACAACTGTGCCACCGTGAAAGTCCAACATGTTTATGTCTGTTTAATTAATTTATGAAATGTTTATTTTTATTCTTATTTATTCTATGCTTCTAATAATTCTGATGTCTAACTATAGTGTATTATCATTATTACTAACACAGTCATGTTCTTTCAGTCCTTCAAATCAATGTCACCTCTGTCAACCTGCGTAGTTCTGTACATTTTCTGTTTCTGTTCTATGCTTAGTTTGTTTGTGTTTGTTTTATCTTTTATTGCCTCCTGTTTTTATCCTATGTAAACACTTTGTGGTGCTCTTTTCATGTATGAAAAAGGCTCTCTAAATAAAAATTGAATGATTGATTAGTGTTAGATGGAGGGTTATAAGTATTATCACACTTTTAAATAATCCACGTTACGTCAAATCCTCCCACCCAAAATTCAAATGCAAGTTTGAGCTAACATGGTAAATGTGTGCAATCAAAGCACAGCAGTCCACAGCAATCGACTGTTGTATGTAGCAACTGGCCCCCAGCTGATTATCTTTTTAGACCTAAAAATCTATAAGCCCCCTGAAATAGTATTGAACTGCTGATGGTAACCACTATCATGCAACTGGCTCTTCAGCCCTCTTTTATTAAACACAAATTCCAATCATGGCCCAGATGGTGTGTATTGTTGAAGAGACTGCTTTAAAATAAAAATAAAAAAACAGCTGTGGCATCTCTGTGGGCAACTCTACATAAAGGAGAACAGTTAGCAAAGTGGAAGGTGTTTGTATTTCCCCCTCATATCTAGAGTCTGTGAAGCAGCTCAGTCTCCACCTTTTAAAAAAACCTGTTCATGTCATTTAACACCACCTCACTACTTCCTCCGTTCTCTCCCTCTCTCTTTCTGTGTGTGTGTGTATGTGTTTGGTGGTGGGCAACGCCTCTGGTCATTTTGTCCTCCATTGTAGCACACTTCCTGTGAACTACCAGAAGAATGTGAGGCTGATCCTTTGAGATTTATGGATGTGTTCCAAAAGTCATTACAGCAGATCAAAGTTTGAAATGCTCCACCACAAAATAAATCCTGTGTCTGTCTGTGGGCCCTATAACTGTAAGCCTGACAAAACCTATATTTCATGATTTGCATCTTGTTCGTGGAAAAGAACAGTGACATTCACAGAATATATGAGAAAACCTTAAACAGTACGTCTGTTGCTAAATTCGGTAAACTCTCATTGCTCCTGAGGTTACACAGAAAAAGAAAATGAATGCACATGCAGTAAACGATGCTAAATACATGGTTGTGAAAAGAAGCATTTGGCTCCTCACAGATTTTGGCCCCTCATTTTTGCTTTTTTTCACACTTAAATGTTTCAGATCATCGAGCAAATATTAATATAATCTGACTAAATACAAACACCAGTTTTCAAATAATGATTTCATTTATTAAAGAAAAATAGCTGTCCAAACTAACCTGACCCTGTTTGGAAAGGTAAGTGTCCCTACAGGGTGGCTCAAATACGCTAATAGCAGGCTTAGCAAGCAATTACTTTTCACCTAGTGCCAGGTTGGTTAGGATAGGTTTTTTGTCTTATCATTTGAAAACTGCATTTTAAATTTACTTAGTCTGTGTTGACTCTTGTTAAAATTTGTTTAATCGTCTCAAACAAAAAATAAAATAATAAAAAAAGAAGTTTGTAAGGGAGCAAATGCCCTTTCACAGCACTGAACCAAATAAGTCAGCAGTTTACTAGTTATGTTAAGAGTCTTAATTTAATTCAACAAATTTAGCAATCGTCCCTGTTTGTGTCAAAGCTGGGGTTAAATTTCACGCTGTAATCAATCATGTTCTGTGGTTTGCCTCCCCAGCTCTATCTGTTCTGAAACCTGTTCATCGAACACAACCGGCCGGGCATTCACCTTGAAATACATGCAGTTACACTCAAACAAAATGGTGTTATTCTCACTTAACAATACGTAATGAATAGACAAAAATAAAATGCCTGATGTGACCGTAAAGCAACACACGCTCTGTAATACAGCTATTTTAAGGAGTTCATTACTAGCTCAATAGTTAAGTTGCATGTGTTAAATGCAGAATGTGAAAACGGCCAAACATTCTGGAATTTGAAAAGATGGTCTTTAGTTTTCTTTTTCAACTCCTTATCTTATAGACTATCTTATACACTATCTTATAAACTAAACAAAACAGATGACCCAATTATTAGGGAACCATCTGTTGGATAAAAGGCTCTATAAACCCATTAATATATAGAAATGGTTGAAAATATTAAAATACACAGCATACCAACTAAAATCCTGCCAGATTAGAGTGTTTTTTTTCCCCTAAACTACAGTAATTATGACCAGAAGCCCATTATGATCTGATCTTAGTTGTCTCTTTGATAAGACACTAAACGCAAGAGATTTTTGTTGTTGTTACTGTAAACCCCAAAACACTATGTCCTTGA
Source organism: Girardinichthys multiradiatus (assembly GCF_021462225.1). Taxonomy (NCBI): domain Eukaryota; kingdom Metazoa; phylum Chordata; class Actinopteri; order Cyprinodontiformes; family Goodeidae; genus Girardinichthys; species Girardinichthys multiradiatus. Next base: position 23,427,586 of record NC_061799.1, read on the forward strand.
CTCACTGTCTATCTCCCTGTCTCGGTTTCTGTCTGCCTCACTTTCTTTTGTTCAAGCATTCAGACTCAGACACCGCCTTAGTCTTTGATGAGTGTACGTGTCCTGAGACAGTAACTTTAAAACCTTTTACAGGACAGGATGCTTGTTACAACGCCTGTACCGATGGGAAAGTGAAATAGGGTCATCTGATTGGGTGGGATTGACGAGGAACTGACATGACTTGGAAGGAGTGGGATGGATTTCTCTCGTTGGATCTCACATCCCAGCTCTGCTTCCTTTTTAACATAAACACAATGGACAAAGGTGAGGTGGTATCCGGTTCACAGGAAAAAGCTGACAACAAGCTTCCCATGTCTTTGCAGTTTGGAACTGCTTCCAGGGCCGGGATTTGTTTTCATGTGAAGCTATGTCGAAACAAGCATGAATTCCTTTTAAAACCCAGTTAGACTGATACAAAGGAAATAAAATAGCTATTGGTTACTCAAAGGTGGCTGCGTGTTGCGGCACGTTGTGGTGCAGAGAAGGGGTAATTTACAGACGTTCCAGACAAGCAGACTTAATGCATAACTCAGAAGAAATAAATCTGCTATGGAGATGAAACAGATGTGCAGCCATATCTCATGCAGGTTTTAGTGCCCAGAAAGTAATCTGTTGCATTCTAAATGCAAGTTGCGATCCTAAAAGATACATTAATAATTCAAAATGTTAAAATAAAATACACAGATTGTTTTAGAAAAGATGTCTATAAATGTCAGATATATCAGTCACTGCTTATTTGCTATGAGAGGTGTTGCATTGGCTTCAGTTTTCACAGCATATAGCTCCATTTCTCTTTTTTATGCCTCGCAAATCATAGTTTGACTTTCTAAGCATGCAGACGAAAGGTTTTCAACAAAAAAAAAAAAAACATTTCCAAAATGCTAGAACTTTATGTTAATTTCTCAGCTGACTCCATGCTGTAGTGAGTGTGTGTCCTAAACAATCCCCAGCTTTGTCTGTGGAACTGGAAAGTCCACATTTTCTTCACCTTTCATGATATTTGAGACGTTGTTTTGTACTATGTTTTGCTGAACTCAGTGCTTTCAGTATCAAGTAAAAATATTAAACTATAGTTTGCATTTTAACAGGATCTACAGTACGGCGCTTTTAGAAGCATACAATTGATAAGGATCAACACATAATGCTGTTGTTGGACTGAATAAGTAAGCTCAACTGATTGAGACTGCAAATTGTGTAAATCTGTGGCTTTAAGCCTTTAATTTTAAGCCTTTGCAGACAAAATGATACACCCCTAAAGTGTTCTTGTAGTTTTTTCTTTGGTATGGGACCAAACTGATACTCAGAACAATGGAAAATAAAAATGTACAAAAGACCCAAATGATCCAAAAGGTGCTCAACAACTCAATAGGAGAATGGGTCTTTTGGGAAAAAACAAATTCACATTCCTTAGCACATAAAATTTAAATGTTTACAGTACCATAGCGACTTAACTTTTCCTTTGAATCACAACACTGAGTGACTAGCCTCTGATCTCAGGCGTATTATTCATAAGGCTCCCGGGCAAATTGTTCAGTGTTTCTGTAATAATATTTTCTTTCCATTTTTTTCCCCTTTTGCCAATTTTGTTTTCCCTTGTTTTCTTTCCTTTATCTTCAGCCTAAATGTTTCTGGTATTTATAGTTTTATATGTAGGCACTTGACCTGGGGTTAAGTTACATGTAAAACAAAGCATAAAATCACACAACAAAAGATACTCACCACAATGTTCCAGATGTTGGAAATAAAGTAGATTTTAGTTGCTATGTAAGTGCAGATAAAATGTGTTTAATTTCTTCTCATATTGAAAAAAGGCCAGCTTTACATAATAAATGTAACGATCTCCAGGAAGAATCGTAAATAATTGTATTATTCTGAGATTTCACTCTGGGGGCCTTTTATAAAAAAACCTGGCCAAGCTGCTCTTTGGAGGTGTGAAACCATTTTTGCCCTGGAGACAACGTGTCTCCTGCAGTCGGCTGATGCAGAAAAAAGCCATGACACCCTGTCCTAAAACATTTGCCTTGACCAGCATGCATCCTTATTTTAAGGATAGCACCCCCCCCCCCCAAACAGTAAATAGCTTTGCTCCTCTGTTGCTGAGGCTGCACATAGCATGTGATCTGAGAGAAGGGGGGCTCTGTGTCTGCTTGCCTGCATGCAAGCTCAGAAGCACTGAAAATGTATGAGGGGTTTTCCATTCCAGAGCAATGAGGGGAATGTGGCCTATGGCAGTAAGCGGGTGTCTGTGGAACCAGGTAATTGATGGACATGGCCGACTGGAAGGTGATAAAATGTAATGGAAACATAGCAGTTTGCTTACACTCAATTTTAGAAAATTAAACAAATCTACTTTGAAAGGAGACTGTGTTTGTAGGTATTTCAGCATGGCATGCATCACAGCTTTATTTAGCCATTGTACAACATGTTGGAAATGTAATGGTTCATTCCAACATACAGTCTCCTTTCTGTTGTATGTAGGAATACATACTTAGCATTACTTAGTGTTTACAAGCATTTCCACTGATATTGTGCAATAACATGGACATTACAATTGTGGAAAACATAAAGTTTATTCAACATTTTTGTAGCACTTCTTTAATATCCCCCTACAAATGTAGTTTGGAAAATAAAAATGGCTAACATTTCTATTAGTTTTGTGTACACAGGGATACACAAAATCCCAAACCTCTGTTAAAATTCCAGGTATTAGTGACTTCAGAAACATAATAAATCATTTCCACACATTTTCCATATTCAGTGAAACCCATATCTTGTGCAATTTTGTCTGAAAAACAAACACTTTTGTTAAGAGAAAAAACATAAGTGTATAGACTCTTTTGCTAGACCATTTCAAAACTTGATTTATCTTATGCTAACACCATTCCTTTGTTGATCTGAATATATGTTTGGCCCTATTGCGTTGCTAAAAAAAGAAATCCCTGTTCGTATTTGGACATTTGAAGGTTTTGGGTCAAAACTAATAGATATGTGGAGGGTTTCATAAGTGTTCACTATGACAAAAACACTGGTTCCATCTGTGGAAAGAAACTGCAGAACATGATGCTGCCACCACCATGTTTGACTGTACGCATAGTGTTATTGTTGATGTTTGCACTGTTGGTCCTTTGCCCAACATACCTTTTGGATTTGTATCTGAAGATGTGCAGTTTGGTTCCTTCAAGCTATAAATTATTATTCCACGAGGTTATGGAATGTTTTAGCAACCTCATATTTGGAAGAAAATGCATCTAGCAACCACACTTCTTAATCCAAACATATTAAGAATACACCAGGTTGTTGGAACATGTAGAACGCAACCAGTACTTATTTGATGAAGCTCATTCATTGTAACTGTTGACCTTGCTGACCAGTTTCCGTTTAGAGTTTTCATAGTTTTTTAAAGAAAACATCTAGTTTTTGATACTGTGGTCTCTTTTTTCTCTAATTATTGATGACTGTGTTTGCTGTATCGTGGTTTATGTACACTGCTACAGATGAAGTGTATTGAATAATCTCTTCTAAACATTTCACAGTTACAGTTAATCCACAAAAAAGAAGAACTGATCTAAAAACTAAATTATTTTGATTAATTTTATGGGGAACAGTGTGCATATATTTCTGCTACTTTTGTAACATTGAGATTAGTTTTATTCTTTGTAACCTCTCTGCAAACTATGACTTTAGTTAAAGGATGCAAATGAGCAAATGTCAGGAATATCCTACCAGGGCAGTTCATTATTGCAGGATTACCAGGTTAACAGCAGGCATGACCTCAAGAACACAGGATGCTGAAATTAAATTAAAAGGTGCTTCAGCAAATGTTAGTTTCAGGAGGTTCTCACTTATGCAGTCAGGTTATTACTCCTTGTTCCCCATAAATGATTCGCTTGGGTTTTTTGCTGAAATGTGCAGGATAAACGTCACATTAAAGATTGAAATGGTTTATCACAGTCTCAACTTTCGAAGAAAATGAACAAAATGAAGAAAGCCATAAAGTTAAGGTTTTCTCATACAACAAACCAGAAGAAGTGAATAGAAGGGTTTAATAGTAATAATAATAATTGTTGCAACAATAATTTTTCAAGTTTGAGCAATATATTGCAATGCTATAAATATATACAGTACAGACCAAAAGTTTGGACACACCTTCTCATTCAAAGAGTTGTCTTTATATTCATGACTATGAATATTGTAGCTTCACACTGAAGGCATCAAAACTATGAATTAACACATGTGGAATTATATACTGAACAAAAAAGTGTGAAACAACTGAAAATATGTCTTATATTCTAGGTTCTTCAAAGTAGCCACCTTTTGCTTTGATTACTGCTCCGCACACTCTTGGCATTCTGTTGATGAGCTTCAAGAGGTAGTCACCTGAAATGGTTTTCCAACAGTCTTGAAGGAGTTCCCAGAGATGCTTAGCACTTGTTGGACCTTTTGCCTTCACTCTGCGGTCCAGCTCACCCCAAACCATCTCGATTGGGTTCAGGTCTGGTGACTGTGGAGGCCAGGTCATCTGGCGCAGCAGCCCATCACTCTCCTTCTTGGTCAAATAGCCCTTACACAGCCTGGAGGTGTGTTTAGGGTCATTGTCCTGTTGAAAAATAAATGATGGTCCAACTAAATGCAAACCGGATGGAATAGCATGCCGCTGCAAGATGCTGTGGTAGCCATGCTGGTTCAGTATGCCTTCAATTTTGAATAAATCCCCAACAGTGTCACCAGCAAAGCAACCCCACACCATCACACCTCCTCCTCCATGCTTCACGGTGGGAACCAGGCATGTAGAGTCCATCCGTTCACCTCTTCTGTGCCGCACAAAGACACGGTGGTTGGAACCAAAGATCTCAAACTTGGACTCATCAGACCAAAGCACAGATTTCCACTGGTCTAATGTCCATTTCTTGTGTTCTTTAGCCCAAACAAGTCTCTTCTGCTTGTTGCCTGTCCTCAGCAGTGGTTCCCTAGCAGCTATTTTACCATGAAGGCCTGATTCACACAGTCTCCTCTTAACAGTTGTTCTAGAGATGTGTCTGCTGCTAGAACTCTGTGTGGCATTGACCTGTTCTCTAATCTGAGCTGCTGTTAACCTGCGATTTCTGAGGCTGGTGACTCGGATGAACTTATCGTCCGCAGCAGAGGTGACTCTTGGTCTTCCTTTCCTGGGGCGGTCCTCATGTGAGCCAGTTTCTTTGTAGCGCTTGATGGTTTTTGCGACTGCACTTGGGGACACTTTCAAAGTTTTCCCAATTGTTCGGACTGACTGACCTTCATTTCTCAAAGTAATGATGGCCACTCGTTTTTCTTTACTTAGCTGCTTTTTTCTTGCCATAATACAAATTCTAACAGTCTATTCAGTAGGACTATCAGCTGTGTACTGTATCCACCTCCTGCACAACACAACTGATGGTCCCAATCCCATTTATAAGACTTGAAATCCCATTTATTAAACCTGACAGGGCACACCTGTGAAGTGAAAACCATTTCAGGTGACTACCTCTTGAAGCTCATCAACAGAATGCCAAGAGTGTGCGGAGCAGTAATCAAAGCAAAAGGTGGCTACATGGAAGAACCTAGAATATAAGACATATTTTCAGTTGTTTCACACTTTTTTGTTCAGTATATAATTCCACATGTGTTAATTCATAGTTTTGATGCCTTCAGTGTGAAGCTACAATATTCATAGTCATGAAAATAAAGACAACTCTTTGAATGAGAAGGTGTATCCAAACCTTTGGTCTGTGCTGTATATTACATATTAGAATAATATATCTTGATATTACAATATACATATTTATGAAGTTGTGTAAAAACCTTTACATTCTTACAATATCCTATTTATATTGTGATCTCATATTATATTATATATTATAAACAACTTACATTATTGTATGGCTTAGATTTTTTTTCTGAAGTGGAAGCTCTACTCTTCCATGAAAGTACTAGTTTCAACAACTTTAAAGCCAATGTAAGTTTGCTAAAATGATTTGAACAATACAATAGTTATAGAAACATTGAAAATGTTGAACTTTACAGGAATATTTTGGGTTAAACTGTCAGGCAGCAGCTATTGTCCTCCCTTTGCACGTTCAGCATTGATATAAAAATATTTATTCCTGCTTTGGGTGCTTGTTGATCAGCTTCAAATCTGTGTGTAAATTAAACAATTTCTAAAAGTGTTGGCTGGAAAAAGCCTCTATGACTTCCAGCTCTGTTGTTGCTCCCATCGAGTCGCAGTGATTCAGCTGTGAGATACGTAAATGGTTTCAGCTGAAGTCTGACACAAAGTCTGTATTGTGTAAACCAACAGAAGGACATTGTCTTATTTTACACAAAATGGTTTATTTTTAGTGCCGAGAGAGAAACCAGAGGAAAAATATCTAATCTGTGGTTATTTAAGTCAACGACAATATGAAATGGAAGGGGAAAGAAGTAATCTCTGTGAAGCCAATGAAAAGTCACATTGTGCTATGACCCACTTAGATAAAACTGTCGGTAGAACTGCTGTGCTTGCACTATGCACTTGATATTATTGGAAAAAAGCAGAATCAGTAACACATTTCTGGTGCTGGCCAGCTACCTTTACATGTGCTTCAGTTATCTCCACGTTTACAGAGTCTGTCACTGATCTGAAGCCGTTTTACATAACCGTTTAAACATAAACACATTTTAGTAAAAAAAAAAAAAAAAAAACAAGGAATTTTTCAAGATCAATGTCATTTTATATAAGAAAAAATTTGTTTTTTAGCTAAGAAAAAAATCGGACACCCTACTGCCTAACTGTAGAGTTGTCCCGTTTGGCTGCAAAATCTACAGTGAGAAGGGTCTTGTAGCCATATAAAAGTCTCTGACATTGTTCAGAGAAAACTTTGTCCTACTTCTCACTTTCAGCTGTGAGATGTTTGAAGGAATTCTTGAACATCGCAGTTGACGTCAGACCACAATATCTATATTAGATCAAGGACTAGGCTTAGACTTGGCCCAGGACATTCAATTTCTTGTTTTGAAGTGTTGCAGGTTCCAGTTCTGCTTCAGCTTGAATTATTTTTACAAATGGTCTCACATTTTCCTCAAGCACACTTTGATTCACAGTAGTATTTATGGTTGATTTTGTGTGATGTGCTGCTGCACCAAAGATTCCCCAAACCAAGATACTTACACCTCCATGTGTCACAGTTGGTATGAGGTTGTCCCAATAATTTAATTGTTCAAAGAACATTATTCCAGAAGCCCTCGTTTTGTCTACCTTCTCTTTGAACTAGTTGGTCCTTTATGTTTCTCTTAGAGGACAAAAGATTCCTCCTAGCACACCTTCCATGGAAATTTGAAGTTTTGAAGTTTCTTTTATTTGAGAGGCACCAACATTACCATTAATGACATTCTAGGGATTTTAGAGATGTTTTGTTGACTATTAGCATCTTGCAGTCTACTCTCTTTGTGAACTTGCTTGGACGGCCAAACCTGAGCACAATGACAGTTGTTTTGAATGTCTTCTATTTGTAGACTATTTTCCGTACACTGGAATGGCTGATTTAACACACATTTGAGACTTTGTATGTCCATTACCAGACCCATAAGCTGCTACAGTTTTGTTTTTTTCTGATGGCCTGATGGCCTCAGACAGTTCCTTAATCTCATGGTGTTAAATCCCACTTCTATAGCCAGGAGCACACCCAACTAAATGTCTGAGGTTTAAACATAGCCAAGGTCTTTCAATATGTTGAGTAACGATGTTTTCATTTTCTGCTCTCAATGCTACAGTCCAAATATCAATATGTCCAAATAAGATTAAAAAATGCAAACTTTCACAGGATGTCCTAATTCTTTTGCATGATTATAATAGATGTGGCTACCAAGACTAACAATTGCTTCTCAGGACATTAGTAAATAATGAAAACTGGCTGATTTAACAATGAGCTAAGCATATATATTTCTGTCCTATTTAACCAATTAAAAGCATATATTTTATGCCCCCAGCAACTTTACAAGCTCTGATGAAGGGTCTTCTTTAGTGAGCTGCTGAGTAGACTAGAAGGTGCTACGAGCTCCAGATCTACACTTTACAGATGTCACATGTTAGGTGATAATTATATTGTGTAAGGCCTATAAACCTAACATGAAACTTGAACAAAATTATGAAAATAGACAAATAAAAATGTGGCTGTAATAAAAAGCTGACAACACATGCAATCTTGATATGAAGGCTCCCACAATTTCACAAGTCATTGATTTTTCTCCACTAGTTCTCATCCAACCTTGAACTTGTATTCGTACTTGTACTCTTTGTCTTCCGCTTCATCTGGGTTGTGGGGGCAGCAGACTCAGTAGAGACACCAAGACTTTACCACAACGGACCGGCACAGCGTTTTTCCAGTCGAGAACCATGGCCTTGGACTTGGAGGACCTGATCTTCATCCCAGCCGCTTCACACTCGGCTGGGAACTGCCCCAGCGCATGCTGTGGGTCTTGGCAAGAGGGGGCCAGCAGGACCATGCCATCTGCAAAAAGAAGAGACGAAATCCACTGGTCCCCAAACCAGACCCCGTCCGGCCCTTGGCTGCTGTTTGCTTCTTCTCATCTAACCTATGTTTGAAAATAGTTATTCTATGTTCTATTTTCTTAATAAACCTTATTATATAGATGTCCTAGGAGTTTTATGCGGTATTTTAATTCAGTAGTTGGGCTCTTTTGTCAACCAGAGGGAGACTGAGGATGAGACATCAAGCTGCAGTTGGTCTATATGTTGTTCAAGGTCAGTTGAAACAGATTTATCTCTTTAAATTTGTTAAACTTACATTTTAATACTACAGATAAATGCATAACTTATTAGGCTGTAATAATGAGAGCCAAGTCAAAGGCTGTGGAGCAGTATGCCCTTCTTACTTTGCTGATGTTTATGATCACAAGAAACCCGGTTAGCACTGTTGTCCCAAAGCAGGAATGCAAACACCCAACAAGCTCTTCCAAGAATCCCCGGTTGAGGACTTTTCTGGAATGTCCTAACAAGCCTTCCCCCCGTGTTTACAGTTTCATACAAATGGCAACCCTGCAATCTGCCCTACCAGCATATCATTATCTGGACTCCTCAAGAGGAAACACAGGGGAGCAGTTAGATTGGATTTCTCCTCTATAAACAGAGGTTCAGGCTATTTCAAAGTTGACTATACAACTCTGTGCCTCAGCAAGAAACACAGAGATAAGATTTTACCACTGATACTGAGGTTTGGCGGTTGATACAATTCTACACATCACTCTAAATTAAGAAGATAATAATAAAGATGAAAATGATGAGGCTATATGAAAATAATTCACTACATAGTCAGTTGGTGGAAGGCTGAAAATGTAGCGCTACTGCAAAACATGGAAAATTTGTATTAAGATGAGAGCACATTGGCAGAGTGGGAAAAGTCTGTTAATGGACTGTTGACAAAGTGACTCACAACCATCTAAACACAATATTCTGATCAGCTTCAGTAAGATCTGAAACAAAAATAAGATCTCAGACCTCAATGACTTTGGACCACTCTTATATAACTCAGGAATGTTGGCACCAGACCATCTCACTAAATAAGGCAGAGGAGCAAAGGTTTAAAAAAAAAAACTCCAACTTTCATTCCAACCCCACAGGCCTTCAGATTAGTCTGAAATTGCTTCTAAAGTTTATGTAAACAAAGATCTCTAAATCATGGCAACAGGAATTTATATGTGTTTAAAACTAATTTCAAAGATGGAATTTTCTGGACGTTGTAGAGGCCTACCAAAAAAAAATTTATGTAGGTTTTGATTTATTTCTGGTTTGACGAAGACGTTCACTGTTCAGATCTTTACTCATTTCTATCCCAGTAAGGAAACTGATAAATGCTCGACATTTTTAAGCACCTCAACCTTTATAACTAATCTTATATAGCCAAACATTTTGGGTCACTTTGGGCCTTTACACACATAAACTTGGGTAACATCCCATTCCTAATCCATCATGTTTAATATGATGCCGGCCCAACCTAGGCAGCTATAACAGCTTTAACTCTTCTAGGAAGACTTTGCACAAGGTTTAGGAGTGTATTTATGGGATTTTTTTTACCCATTCCTCCAAAGGCACATTGGTGAGATCAGACACTGATGTTGGATGACAAGGCCTGACTCACATTCTCCACCATAATTTACCATGTTGGGATTATGAATCTGTAAATATTATTAAATATTAAATATTAATATTTTAATATTTTATCAAATAATATTTTGGTCTGTTAAGGGTTGTCCTGTGAATACCAGCCCAGTAAGGCGATGGTATTAGGACAAAATGGAAAGGTGTGAGACGAGCTCTGACATTATTGAACAGCAAAACTCTGCACACACATGGAATGAATTCACACAATTTCTTAAAATACAAGAATTTATTAACCAAAATAAGTCAACTCAAAGTCAAACATATTTCAATCAACAAACTCTTTACTATGCTAAAACAATCCAACTAAACTACCAAGCAGAATTAAGGAATAGGGAAGACTAATGGGCTATGTACAATATAAACAAGTTGATTAAAGATGATTGGAAATTATGACCAAAAGAGTGATGCAACATTAACATGCAATGTTTATGTTTGAGAACCAAGGATTATCTTGAAGAATCTGGAAGTGAAGTTAAGTCAGTCTTGGAACTAACTTAGGCAATAACTAGCATACCATTAGACAACCCTTCACAATACAAGATCAGGTAAAATATTATTTTAATAAAATAATGTTTTAAGAATGACCTATTGAATAAAACCAACCTTCTGGATGAATTCTCAGCAGTGTTTCATTAGCTGCCTTTATTTATTGAAATAATATTTGAAGAAATATTATTAAGGGAATATTTTGGAAAGAGCCAAATCTCTCTGGAGAAACGGGGCTTAATGGCGTTTACTTAGTTATCAAATTTAGTAAAATGATGTTTGGGACACATTATTTACTGGATTGAAAACTAAACCTTTCTGGGTAAATATTATTTAGCAGCAAGCACGTGTCCTTAGCTGTTAGCAGTTAAGCTAACAAAGGAGGCTAATAGCTTAACACCAGAATCAAACACGCACCTTTAAAAATACCGTTAATAAAAGGGTTAAAATGCATAAGCGCGGACGGCGTGTTATGATCAATCTTCTGTTTAAAATCACCCTTTAATAAAGTTTGTCTTAACTTTAAAAACACACAAAGAACACAACCTGAGCACGTGTGCTGCAGATATTCTGCTAGCACCAAGATAGATGAGTTCAACACAAACAAAACCAAACTTCATAAAATGAAAAACGTTTAGATAATTTCAATCTAAATCTTTCTATATTATTCTGCCCGAACATTTAACTTTGGGAACTGTGTTGAGGAACGTTGTCCAAGGTGGAGAAGTTTGAAGAAACGTCCACAGTCTTTAAACGGTTAGTTACAGCTAACCTTCTTAGCTGTGGGGAATGGCAGTTGTTCTGTTGGCTGGTCTGTGAACAAACGGTTAGCTTCTAGCTAACCTCCGTTATGTGGATGAAAGACGGCCCGTTCTGTCCGCCAACCACACTGCACATTACCGTGACCACGGTGATGCGGTCTCTGCTGTCTTCCTTCCAGACTGGGAGACCGCTCCGCTCCATAGAGACCGCTTCTCTGTAGGGAACTTCTCTGGGACAGTTTGCTTCTGCAGGCCTCAGAGAGAAAGTAAGCAATTCTTACACCTTAATTTCCCCGTTCATGAATGAAAATAATGGACACACAGACAGTATTTCATTCGTACTTAACTTTGCATATGATCGATGATCATATGACATTCTTGGATCCAGTTGAAAAGTTTATGTCTGTTTGCCAGCAAAGAGACATTTGCGCGCTGTTCACTTCCTATCTCGATGATCACCGATGGAAGAGGTCAGCTTGTTGGAGAGGGGGTGCTCTTATTCAGGCAGTGGCATCATGGGAAGTCTGCTGCTACACCCCTTTCCTCAGTTGCTGGAAGTCAGTTAAATGCAATTTATTTTGAAAGTGCCAGAAAAGTGTGTACCGGAGTTTTAATGTTGAAATCCATGGCTGGGTCCCAACAACCATACAGGTCCTTCTCAAAATATTAGCATATTGTGATAAAATTCATTATTTTCCATAATGTCATGATGAAAATGTAACATTCATATATTTTAGATTCGTTGCACACTAACTGAAATATTTCAGGTCTTTTATTGTCTTAATACGGATGATTTTGGCATACAGCTCATGAAAACCCAAAATTCCTATCTCACAAAATTAGCATATCATTAAAAGGGTCTCTAAACGAGCTATGAACCTAATCATCTGAATCAACGAGTTAACTCTAAACACCTGCAAAAGATTCCTGAGGCCTTTAAAACTCCCAGCCCGGTTCATCACTCAAAACCCCAATCATGGGTAAGACTGCCGACCTGACTGCTGTCCAGAAGGCCACTATTGACACCCTCAAGCAAGAGGGTAAGACACAGAAAGAAATTTCTGAACGAATAGGCTGTTCCCAGAGTGCTGTATCAAGGCACCTCAGTGGGAAGTCTGTGGGAAGGAAAAAGTGTGGCAGAAAACGCTGCACAACGAGAAGAGGTGACCGGACCCTGAGGAAGATTTTGGAGAAGGGCCGATTCCAGACCTTGGGGGACCTGCGGAAGCAGTGGACTGAGTCTGGAGTAGAAACATCCAGAGCCACCGTGCACAGGCGTGTGCAGGAAATGGGCTACAGGTGCCGCATTCCCCAGACCTGGGCTACAGAGAAGCAGCACTGGAGTGTTGCTCAGTGGTCCAAAGTACTTTTTTCGGATGAAAGCAAATTCTGCATGTCATTCGGAAATCAAGGTGCCAGAGTCTGGAGGAAGACTGGGGTGAAGGAAATGCCAAAATGCCAGAAGTCCAGTGTCAAGTACCCACAGTCAGTGATGGTCCGGGGTGCCGTGTCAGCTGCTGGTGTTGGTCCACTGTGTTTTATCAAGGGCAGGGTCAATGCAGCTAGCTATCAGGAGATTTTGGAGCACTTCATGCTTCCATCTGCTGAAAAGCTTTATGGAGATGAAGATTTCATTTTTCAGCACGACCTGGCACCTGCTCACAGTGCCAAAACCACTGGTAAATGGTTTACTGACCATGGTATCACTGTGCTCAATTGGCCTGCCAACACTCCTGACCTGAACCCCATAGAGAATCTGTGGGATATTGTGAAGAGAATGTTGAGAGACTCAAGACCCAACACTCTGGATGAGCTAAAGGCCGCTATTGAAGCATCCTGGGCCTCCATAAGACCTCAGCAGTGCCACAGGCTGATTGCCTCCATGCCACGCCGCATTGAAGCAGTCATTTCTGCAAAAGGATTCCCGACCAAGTATTGAGTGCATAACTGTACATGATTATTTGAAGGTTAACGTTTTTTGTATTAAAAACACTTTTCTTTTATTGGTCGGATGAAATATGCTAATTTTGTGAGATAGGAATTTTGGGTTTTCATGAGCTGTATGCCAAAATCATCCGTATTAAGACAATAAAAGACCTGAAATATTTCAGTTAGTGTGCAATGAATCTAAAATATATGAATGTTAAATTTTCATCATGACATTATGGAAAATAATGAATTTTATCACAATATGCTAATATTTTGAGAAGGACCTGTAGTTGTTTTGTTGGGCTCAGGTCAAGACTCCGTGCAGGTCGGTCAAGTTTTTCCATTCCAAACTTGTTCTTCCACATCTTTATCAATCAAGCGTTTGCATTGAAAGGTACTGATGAGTTTACATTTTATGACCTGAAAATAATAATCCATAAGACTACCTGTGCTGCACATACTTCTTTTGCATGTTTAAAACTAATCAGTCTAGCTATTTTCAGTAACTTGTTTGTGTATATTCTTTTTTATTACTAGTTATCAATTGATTCTTGCATTCATTATGTCATTATCAATAAACTAGAATATAATTAAAAGGTCATTTATGTCAGTAACTCAATTTGCTAAGTGAAACACATTATATAGATTAACTACACAGACTGTTTACCCTTTCTTTCTGTTAATCATGATGATTTGTTTTTGCTTGTAGCTAAGGAAAACACAACAGAGAAGAATATTGCATCAGACCAATAAAAAACATCAATACAGAAATGTGGGATTAATGAAAATGTATGTTTAGTAGCTCCTTAAAGGTTGATATGTTTTGAAGAGACAGTTTAAATCTGACAAACAAGCCTCATCAGAGCGCATATTCTAATTTACTGAATATGACTGTACTGCAGTTGAACATTTTCTTGCAGACATAAGTGGAAATATTCCGATCTTATTTGGAAACAATCAGCACCAGTCTTGCATGAGTGGAGTACTCATGATGCCTGGTTGTAGGTACTGTCCGTGATTTTGTCAGCTGCATTGACAGTGGCTACTTTCACACTGCAGCTTGAAGTGACCAAATACGATCTTTTTGCCTGTATGTGACCTGTATCCAAACTTTTCATGACAGTCAACAACACAGATCAGATTTTTTCAAATGCGACCCAGGCCACTTGGATATGTGGTCCTAAATCCGATACGTATCTAATCTTTTCAAATGCGACCTGTGTCTGTATGGTCAGGTCGCATTCATCCGACCTGTACATCATTGATACTCGACAAACGTCACTATTCTGGTTCCTGCTACATGGAAGCAGGAAGAAAAACAACAACCATGGTGGACATGGTTGTTAATGTGCTGGCTCCGGTTGGAAAACAACTTAAAACTCGCAAGATACAGTACAACATTTAATTACTTCCGCAAACACTAAGCACGCTCGCTACATGTGACGTCATTGTGTCGTCGTCTACTGCGCATGCGGGACACTTGAGTTGTAAGAATGCGTTCACACAGGAGATCACTACAAGTCACATATATCTGGAAATGTGAACGACCACGCAAAAAAATCGGAATTGAGCATTAAGACCTGCAGTGTGAATGTAGCCAGTGAGATGTGCTGCTGCATTTAGCCCAGCCAATCTTTGAAAATCAATAACTATTTTTGTGTGCACGGCTTGCAAAATTGTACAGGTATCCCAAAAAAATAGAACATTGCGTAAAAATGCAACATTTTTGCCAGTCATTTCAGAAAGTATAACAATTATTTTATAGAGATTCATTCAACATAGAGTAAAAATATTTCAAGCTTTTATTCCTTGTAATTTTGATGATTATGGCTTACAGGTAAAGAAAACCCAAAATTCAGTGTCTCAGAAAATTAGAACATAACTTTAGACCAATCAAAAAAGGATGTTTTAAGCTCAAATATCAGGCTTCTAAAATGTATGCCCATTTCTATGCACTCAATACTTGGTTGGGTCTAGCGATGGATACCAAATTCAGCTACTTTCTGTCAGTACTACCTATAACCATTCACGTAAAATCAAACGGTACAATGTTTTGATACCCAAATGATCAGCCTGTGGCACTGCGTAGGTGTAATGGAAGCCCAGATTGCTTTGACAGCTGCCTTCAGGTCATCTGCATTGTTGGATCTGGTGTCTCTCATCTTCCTCTTGACAACAGCCCATAGTTTTTTTATGGGGTTCAGGTCAGAGGAGTTTGCTGGCCAATCAAGAACTTGAACACCATGGTCATTGCACCAGCTTTTGGTACCTTTGGCGGTGTGGGCAGTTGCCAAGTCCTGCTGTAAAATAAAATCAGCATCTCCATACAGCTTGTCAGCAGGGTCTTGATGCACCGACTCCAGCCTCAGTTCAGTCCTTGTGAATGGATTTTGCTGGACAATCCTCTCGGGGCAGCAATTCTCCCTGTTGCTGGTGCACCTTTTCCTACCACACTTCTTCCTTCCACTCAATTTTCTGTTACCATGCTTGGTTACAGCACTGTGAACAGCCAGCTTCTTCAGCATTGACTTTTTGTGCCTTACCCTCCTTGTGAAGGGTGTTGATGACTGTCTTCTGGACATCTGTCAAGTCAGCAGTCTTCCCCATGATTGTGTAGCCCGACCCAGAGAGGGAGACCATTTAGACGCTCAGAAAACATTTGCAAGTGTTTGCTGATTAGGATGTGAAACCATGAGTGTCCAATAATGATCTTTTTCACAGTATTCAAATTTTCTGAGACACTGAATTTTGGGTTTTCTTTACCTGTAAGTCATAATCATCAACATTAAAAGAAACAAAGGCTTGGAATATATCACTCTATGTGTAATGATTCTATATAATATAGTTTCACTTTCTGAGATGACTGGCAAAAAAATATTGCACTATCGCAATACTCTATTTTTTTGGGATGTACCTGTATAATAGGCATTGACAATATTTTGTTGATCTCTTGAATCTGGGTTTCCCTAACAATCACTTTACAGTGATGTTGACAGTAAAAGACTACTGTTGCAGCTCCAGATAGGTCTGTGTCATGTTAATGGGCTCTTCCGTGCTCACATAATAGGTCTCAGAAAACCAGCATTCCCGGGAGAACCTGCATAAAGTGCTCATTCAATTTTATAACGTTCAAAGTCAAATAATTATTTTTATTTAGCAGCATGAACCAAATTAGCAATCTGGCATTTTCACACAGTGTGTGAATTAAATGCACAGTGTGTGCATTAAAAATTGACTTGTCCTACCTGGTGTTAAGATTCTGCATGAAAGGTGAGGGCACTGAAGACAGGAACTTGGAAGTTGATTGATAAATGCAAGAATTTCATAAAAAATACAGGTAAACTTACAACAGGCACAAGGATAACAGGACAAGAAGCATGGACAGAGAACTGGGCAGAGTAACAGACTATAAGGCAGTACAGTGGGAGAATCCAACAGGGAACAATAAGAAGACAGGAACTAATATACTGAGGTAGAGAAGGAAAAATGACAAGCCCACCAAAAGAGCAATCAGATGAGATGTGGAGCAAATGTGGTTGAGGGAAGGCAGAGCAGCTGAAGGAGGGTGACTAGTTAACACAGATGAGCTGAGCAAAAATACAATGAAACCCAAGGGGAATATCTAACAATAATGAGCACAAGGAAGTAACTGAAGAAGACAAGACCCTAAAAACACAACAAACAGCAAATTGGCAAAGTGCAAAAATAAAAGAAAATCAAAGCCCAGAAACCTCTACATTGTGATTCAGGCAAAAACAACCTGAAATGTAAAACTAAAATAAGTTATGTTTAAGTGGGATATTATTTAAGCAAGAAAAACTAAACCAACAAACATAAACAGTGAGTGGAAAACAAAGTACAGCCTTCTCCAACAGCTTATAGATTGACCTATAATAAGTAGAAGCAGGCCTAATTGTGAATTTTGCCCCATTCCTCTTAACAGCTTCTATAATCTTTAAACTATCCTGTAATATTTTTGCTTCCCTGAACTCTTGAATTGAAGATGTTCACTGACACCTGGACATTAAGGTTGTTTTAGATTTTGTCTGTCCTGCTTGGTCTGAGCTTGAAGTGGACCAGCAGAGACATTCACTGCTGGAAAGATTAACAACTGCTGAACAACTCCATCTGCAAGGAATCTTTCGCACCGTTGAATAATGGGCTCTTACTTGTTTGGAAAAGGCCTTGTAAACGTTCCCACATTTATGGACAGCAAGGTTTTTTTCTGCAAAGTCATTGCTGACATATTTACCTAAATGGCATTATGTTAGCAAACTCCTGAATGTTCCATGAGGTTTGTTCCAGAGTTTCACTTGTGAGGTTTAAGGTGTGATAACATGAAGCCACCTAATTCCTTCCATGATGACACCAGCTTATATCTAGACTGATAATTAGAAATGGCTTAAGACATTTCTTCACTTTTTGTAATAAAAAGGTGTAGATATAACAAAGCTGAATCAGTTGTGACACTGATTGAAAGTTCTTAAATAGCAAAATGAGCAATTTATCATCACAAAAAACCGTGAAGAATTCATACCTAGAATTGGGAATCTGCTACCTTTGTGTTTGCTTTTAGTTAGATTTGTCTCTTTTACAAACTCAGCTGGTAGGAATCATTTGCTGAAGTCAAACTTGAACCCTTCAATCAGATGTGTAAATATTGCACCCTCCACAATTATTTGTATGGTAACAACAACAGTAACACTTTTATCTACCACATTTGCACCTCTAATAAAGATGTGCAGGTCTACAATTCTCAAAGTAAAGTGTTTTTATTGACTCTTTGTGACTCCGGGATGCAACTCATTGCTGCAGTTCTGCAGTTTGTTTTTACCAGTCTCTGTAATGTGTGATGGCAAGACTGACAGTTCCAACTATTTCAAGCTTTAATTATCAATCTTCCTGTAGATAAGGGTACATTTAGGCAAGTACTTACTATCTTATAGTCATTTCCTGACCTACGGAGATTAACAGCTGTCTTCTTTACTTGAATAGCATGTTCTTTTGTCTTTCCAATTTTGAAGAGTAGCTACAGGACATGGGCCTCAATGTCACACCATATCTTTACCCCAAAGAAACACATAGTGACGGGTTCTTATTAAAAAATTCCTAGACGCTCTGATCAACTTAGAAAATAAAGTATACTTTAGAAAAATCTGTGTTGGGGTTTCCGCCCTGAATGAATGTCCTCGGTTTAATGGCTGATTTTTTTCAAAAGGTTTCAGTGTGAGATTATCCACTGGATTTAAAGAGTCATCTTTATTTTCGGGAACATAAAATCACTCAGGGGCTTAAACCTCTTGCACCTTCTGCTGTGTAGCTTCATACCAAAACTGCCATGGGACCCTCACAAACTATTTCCTGCCCACAACAATAGTATGGGTAAAGAGTGAATGCATTTCTGCCAGTAAGTCACATACATTTCAACACTTGAGACCAGACTAGCCCCTGCCCTAATTATGGGAAGCTGCCAACATTCTTAAAAAGCTGGCGGGACAAAATGAGTAAAATATGCCTGAAACATGGGAAATTCAGCTGTCTTACTTTTTCTGGGAATTCCGGTTTTGTGACCAACACCGTTCTAACAAGGATGTGTGTGTTTAAAGAGCATGACCCTATGACTTCAAACTGACTGACAAAATCTCAAAACACTGTAGATATCTGCCTTACTATTATTCTTTTAAGTGACACAGCTTGTTACTTTCTGTCCAAACATAAAAACTCTGAGAATTATTTGCACATGCTTTCCCCATTGATAAATCAGTGAGGTAAAATGTGGGTCATGACAAAAAGAAGGAACAGTTAAAACCAGCAGCAACAAAGCTTTAGAGAGAGAAAAAGGGCTCCTGACTCACTACTCATTTGGCCTTTCTTCCTCATTAGACATCATGAATGAATGCAATAGAAATATTTTGACTGGAAAGGAGATATGATGCAACAGAGGTGATGAAGCAGAGTCTAGATTACCAGGCAGTACTATTAAGCGCATACCATTCATATTAGCTCCAGATAAATGGTAAACAGACTGAACCTACAAAGGGCTTTTCAAGTCACATTGAAGACCTCATCCACCTCAAATGATAAATAATGCCACACTTAAGGATAAGGATAAATTGGGGCTCAAACAAGAGATGTCCACAAGCCATTTTTTCCAAGTCCGAGTCAAGTCTCAAGTTTTTTAAAGGCAAGTTCAAGTCAAATCTCTAATTCTGCCACTGCTGCGCAGGTCTTTACTGTCTTTGAAGAAGCGTCATCTCAACTTTTAGGGTCTTCCAAAACTGAGGGATTAAGTGGAAAAAACATGAGACTCATTTGAACTGTTAAAAGAAATCTGTTGTTTTTAGAAAGCAGCAAAAACTGCTAAAACTAAATATTTTTCTTTTATCATTCCTGCCATCTTGCACGATCCTCATGTTCTTTATAACACACTGAAATTGGTTTTGAATGACAATGAACATGTCCCTTTGCAAGCGTCTAATAAGATGTGTAACAACTGTCTTAACTTCGTTGTGGACACGTTGTTAATATCAGATCTCTGATCTTACTACTTTCCAAAAACCCATTTATGCTAGTGTTCTGTTCAGGTTTGCTTGACCAATTCCACCTGGTCTCTCTCTCTTGTTTAAAGAGGTTTGTGTCCAGTACAAAACCATGTGGCTCTCCATGTTACATTGTTCCTCTTTGACTGCTAAAAGAGGTCTTTCCCACCTTTAGACATTTTATTCTTAAGTTAATTAATAACAGTCTGACACTGGGCCAGGTACTAAGTCTAACCTAGGTTAGTCAACTGGCATCTTGAGAATTTTAAGCCTGCACATCTTTATTAGAGGTGCAAATGTGGTAGATAAAAGTGTTACTGTTGTTGTTACAATACAAATAATTGTGGAGGGTGCACATCTGACTGAAGGGTTCAAGTTTGACTTCAGCAAATGATTCCTACCAGCTGAGTTTGTAAAAAAAGCAAATCTAACTAAAAGCAAACACAAAGGTAACAAATTCCCAATTCTAGGTATGAATTCTTCAAGGTTTTTTGTGATGATAAGTTGCTCATTTTGCTATTTAAGAACTTTCAATCAGTGTCACAACTGATTCAACTTTCTTATCTCTACACATTTTGATTACAAATATTGAAGAAATGTTGGTGTCATCATGGAAGGAATTAGGTGACTTCAGTCAACTGAAGGGCTTCCTGGAAAAGATAACATTTTGGAATGTGGTTTTAAAGCATTCCACATAACAGAATCAGCTCTGTTAAGGGTTTGTAATCACATGCAACTGACTGTGGAAAGTATGTAGTGCTAGTATTCCCAGCCTTTGACAAAACAGAATATGATATCCTGACTTAACGACTAGAGCAATGGGTGGAAATCAGAGGGTTAGCTCTTTAGTGGATGAAGTCCTATGTCTTTGGCAGAGTTTTTGAGTATTGTGAGTATTGGCGACTCAAGAATGGGATTTTATTCCATTTGCTGTATATGCTGATGACTGTCCAATTAATTTCAGCCTCTTCTTGACTGTCATAGTGACATCAACTTGTGGATGTCTCCTAATTTTGTTTTATTTTACTTTTATAAAACCGAAGAGTTAAACCGAAGAGTTTTTATTCAGTCCCAAATGTTCCACCAGTTCCCTCTGTATTGATCTGTACTGAAGCTTTTTTAAAGTCTTTTGATGGCCTTGCACCAGCATATTTTTCCAACCTGCTGACCCTTATTCCCCATCTTGTTTCCTCAGGTCAGCTGATTAGATGCTGCTGGTGGTTCATTAATTACAGAGGAAATTGAGAGGTGATTGAATGCTTTCTGTTGTGGCCCCAAAGCTTTGGAATGAGTTGCCTCTACACATAAGATGAGCTTCCTCAATTGATGTTTTTAAATCTCGCTTGAAAACACACTTTTACTCTTTAACTTTTAACACAGTCAGAGTCTAACACTGATTGTACTGTTTAGTCTGATTTCATTGTGCTATGTTAAGTGTTTTTAGAATTTTAAATGTTTTTTCTCTGTCTTGTGTTGTACCTAGTTTGGTATAAAATAGCACCTGTCTTTACTGACTTGTGAATGTTACTTACAAACATACAGGGGTTGGACAATGAAACTGAAACACCTGGTTTTAGACCACAATAATTTATTAGTATGGTGTAGGGCCTCCGTTTGCAGCCAATACAGCATCAATTCGTCTTGGGAATTACATATACAAGTCCTGCACAGTGGTCAGAGAGATTTTAAGCCATTCTTCTTGCAGGATAGTGGTCAGGTCACTACGTGATACTGGTGGAGGAAAACGTTTCCTGACTCGCTCCTCCAAAACACCCCAAAGTGGCTCAATAATATTTAGATCTGGTGGCTGTGCAGGTCATGGGAGATGTTCAACTTCACTTTCATGTTCATCAGACCAATCTTTCACCAGTCTTGCTGTGTGTATTGGTGCATTGTCATCCTGATACACAGCACCGCCTTCAGGATACAATGTTTGAACCATTGGATGCACATGATCCTCAAGAATGGTTCGGTAGTCCTTGGCAGTGACTCGTCCATCTAGCACAAGTATTGGGCCAAGGGAATGCCATGATATAGCAGCCCAAACCATCACTGATCCACCCCCATGCTTCACTATGGGCATGCAACAGTCTGGGTGGTACGCTTCTTTGGGGCTTCTCCACACCGTAACTCTCCCGGATGTGGGGAAAACAGTAAAGGTGGACTCATCAGAGAACAATACATGTTTCACATTGTCCACAGCCCAAGATTTGCGCTCCTTGCACCATTGAAACTGACGTTTGGCATTGACATGAGTGACCAAAGGTTTGGCTATAGCAGCCTAGCCGTGTATATTGACCCTGTGGAGCTCCCGACGGACAGTTCTGGTGGAAACAGGAGAGTTGAGGTGCACATTTAATTCTGCCGTGATTTGGGCAGCCGTGGTTTTATGTTTTTTGGATACAATCCGGGTTAGCACCCGAACATCCCTTTCAGACAGCTTCCTCTTGCGTCAACAGTTAATCCTGTTGGATGTGGTTCATCCTTCTTGGTGGTATGCTGACATTACCCTGGATACCGTGGATCTTGATACATCACAAAGACTTGCTGTCTTGGTCACAGATGCGCCAGCAAGACGTGCACCAACAATTTGTCCTCTTTTGAACTCTGGTATGTCACCCATAATGTTGTGTGAATTTCAATATTTTGAGCAAAACCGTGTTCTTACCCTGCTAATTGAACCTTCACACTCTGCTCTTACTGGTGCAATGTGCAATCAATGAAGACTGGCTACCAGGCTGGTCCAATTTAGCCTTGAGACCTCCCACACTAAAATGACAGGTGTTTCAGTTTCATTGTCCAACCTGTAGCTAGCCATAACTGCTAGTGGATGCTTCTTAACAGGTAAAAGGCTAATGTTATTTTCAATAAATAAACAAATTTTTAGAGTGCAGTCATTAACTGAATCCACTGACATTTTCATCATTACACAGTATAATTTCCTCATCTTACATTTATGTCATTCTTTGGATGTTCAATGAAGGCTGATCAGGTTATTGTATAGTTCAAAATGGCAGTCTGTTAAAAATGAAAGGGGTCATTCTAGGCTCTTCTATATACCAATAAGCTGGGGCGATCGTGGCTCAGGTGGTAGGGATTTGTCCTGCAACCAGTGGGTTGCTAGCTCAAACCCCCACTCCGTCCGTCTCAGTTGTTGTGTCCTTAGGCAAACACTTTACCCGCCTTGCCTCCTGATGGTGGTCAGAGGGCCCGGTTGCCTCAACTGTATGGCAGCCCCACTTAAGTTAGTCTGCCCCAATGCAGCTGTGGTTACAATGTAGCTTACAACTGTCAGTGTGTGAATGGGTGGATGACTGATTGTAATGTAATGCCTGGTTCACACGGCAGGATTTTTATGCAGATTTTTGACCCTATCTTCCCCCTCCCGACATGCTCCGATTATTGTGATGGCTCTTCAGATAATCTTATGAGATATTCCTGCCGTGTGTGGTGTGTTAAGAGTGATCTAGTCTGCTCGGAAGGACGTTGGGACCTCAAATTGGGATATTCAACATGTTGGATTGTCTTAGCCCAATATCCTACCGTGTGGGGTGTTGCCCAAGGAAAAATTGAGCTTGCAGCCTGTTGAATTTGATGTGTAGCCAATCAGAAAGCGAAGTGACAGAAACTCAGAGAGGAATAACTCTGAACTTTGATCTCGAGAGGGTTTGCGAGATTTCCCGTCTGACATCTGAATGTTCCTGAGTGAAATCTGTTCATGTGTGGTGTGTTGTGCTTGCTGTGTGGCTGTACACAACAATTCAATTCAGTTGTATTTATATAGCGTTAATTCACGACACATGTCATCTCAA
This sequence comes from Girardinichthys multiradiatus, assembly GCF_021462225.1. NCBI lineage: Eukaryota > Metazoa > Chordata > Actinopteri > Cyprinodontiformes > Goodeidae > Girardinichthys > Girardinichthys multiradiatus. The sequence goes on from NC_061799.1 coordinate 23,451,323, forward strand.
GTCACTTGACAAAGTCAATTCAATCGAATCATACAAGTTTCAAGCCAGGTACATATATTCCAATTAATCCTAACACACTGTAGGAACAAACCTGTTATACCTACGATTGTTTAACGTCATGTGTGGGGTCTCGGGTTTTGAAAATAATTGAAAATTTTAAAACCTTGCCTTGTGAACCAGGCATAAGGCATTTTGGAGTCCTCGGACTTGAAACAATGCTATTCAAGTGCAGGCCATTTACCATTTAATGGTTGGTTAAACTATTAGTATGCCTTGACTTCTGTCAATTGCATAAATCCAATGTATGTGTTAAAGACATAATCCAGCAGTTTTTAGAATTAGGATGAAATTATTAGATTCTTTGTGGCCTGATATTTAGACATGGTACTGCTGAACTACATTCTCCAGATTTTAATAGGTAGGATGACATCAGGTACATCAGGTAATTTGCAACAGGAAAAGTAAGAAGTACTTTTACCCTTGCCTTGAAAATTACAGCTCATAATTTGGGTGATATGCTTCCAACCCAATGTATTAGCTTTGTGTAATAATTTCCATGGCAAGGACAAGATGCCCTAATATACTTGAATTCACTCATCTGTTTAATTGTTTTATACAATCACAGAATCAGCCAATCATATGGCAGTAACTCAATGCATTTAGGCATCTAGACACCGTGAATGACTTGCTGAAGTTCAAACTAAGCATCACAATGGGGCGAAAATGGGATTTAAGTGACTTTGAATGTGAGTTTGTTGTTGGTGTCAGATGAGATGGTCTGAGTATTTCCGAAACTGCTGATACTGGGTTTACAGATAATTGTCTGAAAAAGAAAAAAAAATCCAGTGATCAGTAGTTGTGTCAACCAAACTCCCTTTTTGATATCAGAGGTCAGACGAGAATGGGGAGAATAGTTTGAGATGATTCAAAGGCAACAGTAGTTGAAATATTCATTAATCTGCTGAATACCATCTCTGAATGCATAGCAGATGGGTTGCAGCAGCAGTAGACCACATCAGGTACCGCTTCAGTCAGCTCAGTAGAGGAAACTCGGGTTACTGACAATAACAAATTGCAAAAAATGTTTCCTGGTTTAAACGACCTAAAAGCATGCATCATTTCTGCCTTGTATCCAGAAGGTTGTGTAACGGTATGGGGGATGTTTTCTTGGCAAACGCTGGGCCTTTTAGTATCAGTTGAGAATCATTTGAATACCGCAGCCTGCCTGAGTATTGTTACTGCCCATATTCATCCCTTTAGGACCCACAGTGTGCCTATCTTCTGATGGTTACTTCCAGCAGGGTAATGTCCCATGTCACAAACCTTAAATCATCTCAAAGTGATATCTTGAACATGACAATGATTTCACTGTACTCCAATAACCTCTGCAGTCATCAGAACACAATCCAATAGAGCACCTTTGGGATATGGAGGAACAGAGGATTTGTATCACTGATGCGCAGCCGACAAATCTGGGTAGGGGTGGGTAAATAGAGCATTAGTCAAAGAAGTAATTAATTGGCTGATAGTGAAAAATTTCAAATAGGTCATCCTGTTTAGTATCTGTTTTACAATGTGTGTCCTAAATCAGCTTGTTGTCTATGAGATGTCCAGTTCAGACTAGATCTATTCTTACCAGCTCAGCATGCCACTCTTAGAGACGCCTGGAACCAAAAGTCTTTCTGATATGAAAGTAGTGTTTACCCAAGAGAAGATACCTCTCTTCTCTCCAAAGCTTTTCCATTAACATAGGCCCATGGTGACTCTGGAGAAGCAAAGAGATCCACAGCTCAGGTGGGTGTATCTGTTGACAGGATAACTACTAGTAGTGAACGCCATAAATCTGAATGGTAATAAGAAAATCATGGCTGAACTAAATAATCTGCAGTAACGTTGTGATGCTATCATGTTAATATGCCCTAAGATCTCTGAGGAATGTTTGTGATGCCTTGTTGAATCTTTGCCACAAAGAATTAGAACAGTTCTGAAGGTAAAGGGAGCTCCAAGCTGGCATTTAGAAGGTGTATCTAATAGAAGTCTGTGAGTTTATTGGTGCATGAATCCCCCCTTCGTTAGTTGTGATTACCTGCACTTTCCTTTTGCTGTCCCTGCCCCAATGTCCCTACATTCATATTTCATCAAAATTAAGTTATTTTTTAAAAGCCAGCAAATTTCCTGTTACAGAATTACCCCATTTTCACTGTGCATTATTATGCACTGTGAAATGATTATGTTTCATAAATTGACTTTATAACAACAATTGTGTTCTCCTAAAATGAAGCTTTCTCTCTTCAGTGATTTCATTGGTTCTTTTTTGTAGGCAAAACTGTTCTCTTTGTTCTAAAACAATCTGGGTAATTCCCACTTCACTATCAGCACAAACATTATTTGTCAGAGGAAACACTTCCTCTTATCATATTGCAACGATTGCTTGACAATGTTAGCAAAGTGAAATCCAGCAGATGGTGCTTTGTTGCATCTGTGAGATGGGAGCCACCTTGCGGTTGTGAAAGTGTTTGCTCTTTTTTTTTTTTTGCAAAGGTTTTAAGGTTAGCTCACAGACTAAAAGCTTCTTGAACAAGAATAAAGTGTGAGTTTCTGACTTAAATGAACTTGGTTAAGGTACTTGGATTGTATTGACTAACTAGAGAAACCATGAAGATTGGAAAAGTGCCAGATTTGTGCTTGTCATTCACACATCTGAAGAAACTGCGAATAATTTATGCGATGAAAATCTGTTTGTTTTTGTGTGATGTTTCCACAAATGTCGTCGCTTCACAAGATGTTTCATGAGCCATTTAAAATAAATATACTGACAAATAAACAAATCTGCACGTGTAAAGATGCAGCACACAGCATGTTTATCATCCTCTGTTTTGGATCTGAAGGTGCTGGGAGCCATGGAAACCAAATACCGAGAGGAGGAAAATCTTTGTGCTTCTTGGCCAAGTTTCATCCCACTGGCAGTCATACTAAACCTCATGAATCGCATGACAATAACAACATTCCTCATCTATGTGATATAGTCCTGCAGGAATTCCTGTTAAACAGAGGAATTTCCCAGGGTAAATATTTCACTGGATTAAAAACATCTGTTGTACCGTGGGAATCTGAAACAGAAATAATATTAAAAACCTTGAAAGTTTTCATTGTTTCTTTTGGCTGTAGTGGGTTTATGCAGAACTACCTATTATTGTTGAAAACATGGGCGTTGCTGTCGGCATGTCAGTGGACACAAAGAACTTGCAGCATCTTTTAGGTCACAACAGCAGGCAGAAGACAAATCTAATAGCTTTTGTACAACTCTGACCGTGATATTAACTCTACGTGTGACACAGAAACCTTAGAAGAGCTTCATAATATGCTGGCTTGAAGTTTGGGCCAGAGAGTACCAACATCTATCACAAAACCTCAGTTTGTTCTAAACATCCCTAAAATAATCCTTTGTCATTATGGTCATATTTTATTTATTTGTTTATTTATTTATTTATTTATTATATTTAGAGAAAAGGAAAACTTTCTGACTAACACAAATATTCTAGCATAGAGTTGTTGGTTAAGCTGAACAAACAGTGCCTTGTAAGAGGCCGACCTGGGAAGGCCTTGGGCTCTCTCTGGAGGGGCTGGAGGAGGTGTCTGGGGAGAGGGAAGTCTGGCCATCTCTACTGAGTCTGCTGCTCCCGTGACCTGGTCCCGGATGAAACAGAAGAAAAAGGGTACAAGTAGAAGTACGAGTACAAGTACGAGTATTATACTGTCGGTACGAAGGATGGGGCTTAAAACAGGCCAGTCCTGGGGAAAACAAAGGGGGTAGAGGTTGTGAAAGACTTCCAGCAGGACAAAACCTTAAACATGCAGCCAGAGCTACAATGGAACGCTTTAGATCAAAGCACCTTCATGTATTGGAATGGCCTAGTCAAAGACCAGAAATAAATCCAGTTGGAAATCTGTGGCAAGCTTCAAAAACTAAATATTCAACACACAGAATATAAGTGGGATGGAAAAATTTTATTAAATGATTTAAAACAAACTGATCAATCATAAAAACAACACTTAACATGTATTTTTAAATTAAAGCGGTAGACAGGCTGCGACTTTTGAGTTATTCTTAATATCATCTCATTTCAGTTGGCTAGGGATTAATTTACCATTCCTGTTTTATAATGCTGAGTGCATCATTATCTTTTACTTGTAGCATCCCTGAGAGTCTGGAAGAGGCCTAGAGATGTTGTGGAAGGCCCATTGCAACAGGCCATCAATGGAGCTCTGCTGTGAGGGAAAGAGTAGAAGAACAAGGGAAAGGATGAGAAGCACATATCCAGGTGTAACGGCATTTCAACCATGTGTGTCTTTCAAGATTAGCTGTACTTAAAGACAAATGTGACGAGTTAATACAGCCTACTGTTGGAACTCAAACGTTGTTATTTAACAATATATGTTCAGTAATGGGTTTTTTTTCTCAGGAATCCACAAGTGTAAATACATACAAGGAAACTCTGAAACGTCAGAATTACAGGTTAAGTGGGAAGAAAGCGCTCATTATCTCTGTCTTTAGAGACTATGAAACACAACAGGTAATGTTGCAGAAGGTATATTTTACTTCTATTTGACTGTATTAAGAAAAACAACTATTTACCAAAAAACATTATTAGAATAATTAGATATTCCTTGTCAAACCTGTATCTAATGGTACCTAATATTTAATCATTATAAAAGTTAAAGTCAAATTTAAATACACTTAATGCACAGCAGAAATAAAACATAAATAAGAGAAGACTACTAGCTCTCTGAATCATGCTTTATATCCCCTGCTGAGTTGCTGTTCCCCATCCCCATCAAGATCATTAAAATGTCTTTAATGGATATAACACTTCTACTGCCTGTATGACAAGAAGAGCAGCATTTCCATCAAATTTGCATCATTTGGTATGTAACAGCGCCTCACTCACATCTCCCAGGATGGAGTCAAGTTCGTCCTTATTGATGACTGGTTCAGAGAAGGAAGTGCTCTGATCTTGACTGAATGGGTTCTGGACTGTTGGTGAAGGCTAAACACAAAGCAGAAACAGAACACAGATTACAATGCAGCATGTGCAGGCTTTTCTTTCCACTTTGTCTCTGTTGTAAATGTGTGCAGACACACCTGTATGCCTCTGGGCTCAGTTTCTTTCTCTGCAGAGCTGCTCCAAGGTCTGGAACAGGACAGGCAGACGGATATCCCTCTTTGAAGCACACAAACATTGCGAGTGAGTCAGACTGCTCAGTTCTGAAGTGTATCAGGTTTCCCTCAATCAATATGTTATTTGAGCATTGCAGAGCTTCAGGGAGCTTCAAACCCTTTCATCTGGCAATTCTGTGTTCAGTTCTGTGTAAAACGGATTCATATGGTTTGGTTCAGTTCAATTTCAAAACTAAAGCCAGTTATCAAACAGGTAGTGCAACAAAAGCACATGACATCTACCTTTCATTTTTCATTAACATCTCTTATGTCATTTTATAAAAGTATTGACCCAGAGTAACATTTGCAAAGATCCATTTTATAATCCATTAGCCAGCATTTGGAAATTGGATCTACTGGCACACTTTTAGGGCAATGTTAGTATGGCTGATCAATACTAGCCTGAAAGAGAGGGAGCTCCAAGAAATCTGCTCTGCAAAGAGTAGATCAATAGTTCTGAATAATTAGGGACATGATCCAACTGTAGGGCATGAAACACCCAATAAGACAGCTTAACATGAAACCAGAAATCAATAACATTTAGAGATTATTACTATCAGTATATTTTGGCTTCAGTTGATAGATAGACAGGATAAAAACTGTTGTCATACAGCGCCTTACATATTTTTTGGCACATATAAAGCCTCTGACTAAGTTCACCTTTTATTGCAGTGGTATATTTTCACTAATAATTAAATAATTAAATTAATCCAACTGTTTATTTTGGTACATTTTTGGGGGGGGTCTCATGTCATGTCATGTCATGTCATGTTACGTTACGTTACGTTACGTTACGTTACGTTACGTTACGTTACGTTACGTTACGTTATGTTACGTTACGTTACGTTACGTTACGTTACGTTACGTTAGGTTACGTTACGTTACGTTACGTTACGTTATGTTACGTTACGTTATGTTATGTTACGTTATGTTGTCTTGAATAAAATTCTTGGTGCAACCTAATAATTCTTGAATTCAGTTGATAACCGTGTCTACAAACCTTCAGTTTATAATGCATGACATCCTGTTTCCCTTTATAATGCATCGACACATAACTCAGGCCTAATTTGTTTCTAGCCAATTTTCAGAATGGGAAAGGCAATGTGTCATTTGAAAATGTTTACTCCCTTGTTTGCTTGGATTATTAGTAATGTTTCTATGCTAAAATTAGCAATTGTTACACGACTTTGACACTGCTTTAGTATGGGTCAGAACCAGAATGTTTTGGAAATTGATGATGCATTCAATAAAATGTCAGGAATGCCTTGCAAAAGTAATACATCTTGAACCTTTTTACATTTTGTAGCCCTACAGCATGATGCTGCCACAACAATGTTTCAGCTTGGGTATAATTTGTTCAGGTGATATGCAGTGTACTTTTTCCAATGCAAATAGTGTTTTGCATACCTGCCAGAAGTGCAGTTTTCATTACATCTGAGAACCTTCTTGCACATGTTTGCTGTGTCTCCCACATGGCTTTTGATCCAGTCCACAAAGACCAGATTTATTCTGAAGGCAATTTATTGCACTGGATTTGATTTAAGGGTATCAAAGTACATTTTTTCAACATGACAAAATGAGAAGTTGAAGAGGTATGAATACTTTTGCAAGGCATTGTACATAATAATCCTTTTGATAATTTTTCATCTGAAATATTCATAATCTGACTGAAAAAAAAAAGAAATAAGTGTTTGTCCTACTTGGAAAAGTGGCAGCGTGCATGGAAATGCTTTAAACACTGAAGGCAGTGAGTCAGGTCTCCTCCAAGGTGACAAACACCACATACCTCCCTCATGGCAAGCAGCTCTCCACCTGAGCACTGGAAACACAGTTCACACTTGTAGCAAACATGAATCAGCAAAACATAATGAAGGGTAAAGAAGATAAATGGCTGAAGGAAAGATGAAACTAAAACTCCTCACCTGGTTTTTGCCATTCGACACTTTGACAGAGTCTGTTACACTTCTGAGGGAGGATGACAAAGCAGGGTAGAAGCAGTTGTCTGAGATGGAGTTCGTGGAGTTTATGCTTGTTTGTTGAGGCTGGGTGGGGAAAACCTGAATTGAAAAACAGAGCATCCCCTTCAGCTAAAGCATTAAATTAAACTGGATAGCTACAGGAAAGCAGGCAATCGTGATTTTGGAATATAATAAATATGATCTGTGTTTGGACTGTTTTGATCCTGTGAAGCTTCCTGAGTTATCAGAAATATTAGCTTCATCTAAACCTTCAACTTGTATGTTAGACCCAATCCCAACCAATTTATTTAAGGAAGTGTTCCCTCTGATTACCAGCCCCATTTTAGATATTTACTAAAGATAATCTATCTTTAGTAAATGGTTATGCACCACAGGCTTTTAAGTTAGCTGTAATTAAACGTTTACTCAAGAAACCTTCGCTTGATCGAGATGACTTGAAAAATTACAGACCTATATCCAATCGTCCATTCTTATCTAAAATTCTTGAGAAAATAGTTGCTAATCAAATGTGTGAGCATTTACACAGCAATGACCTGTTTGAAGAGTTTCAGTCAGGCTTCAGAGTTCATCATAGCACTGAAACAGCTCTGCTGAAAGTCACTAATGATATTCTTATGGCCTCAGATAATGGACTTGTGTCTATACTGGTTCTGTTAGATCTCAGTGCTGCATTTGATACAGTCGATCACAATATTCTCTTAGAAAGGCTGGAATATGCTGTAGGGATCAGGGGAACAGCGCTAGGCTGGTTTAAATCTTATCTATGTGACAGATTCCAGTTTGTTCATGTAAATGATAAATTATCTTTAAACTCCAGGGTTAATTGTGGAGTACCACAGGGTTCAGTACTTGGGCCAATTCTCTTTACTATATATATGCTTCCAAGGTAAAATTACCAGGCAGAATAGGATACATTTTCACAGTTACGCTGATGATACTCAGCTTTACTTATCCATAAATCTTGATGAACCCACCTAGTTAGATAGACTGCAAGCATGTCTTGAAGACATAAAAACTAGGATGACTTTAAATTTTTTGCTTCTAAATTCAGACAAGACAGAAGTTGTCGTCTTTGGACCGGAGTCTTTAAAAAAGAAACTGCTTAGTCAATCACTTAACCTGGATGGCATTAAATTGAACTCTGGTAATAAAGTAAAAAACCTTGGTGTTACTTTTGACCAGGACATGTCATTTAAATCCTATATTAAACAGGTTTCTAGGATTTCCTTCTTTCACCTCCGGAACATTGCCAAAATTAGAAATATCCTATCCAGGAGTGACGCTGAAAAACTAGTCCATGCATTTGTTACCTCAAGGCTGGACTCTCAAGACTGGATTATTGTAATTCTTTACTATAAGGATGTCCACAAAATGCAGTTAAAAGCGTTATCCTGAGCTATCTCTGTACTTATGCTGCTATAGGCTTATAGGCTGCTGGAGGACATAATGACCACTTTCACTCTCTTCGCTACATTCTCATACTACTCTCCAATTTTGCATTATTTGCTGTTATTTCAGCTTTTAACTTTATGTTCTCTCTCTTTTCTCTTCCTAGAAGCTACACCTGGCCTGGCTCTGTGTCTACCTGTGACACCTTTCTGGAGGGGGGCATCGTCCGAGCTTCTGCTGGCAACAACTTAATGCTCACCCTCTACCACATGGCCCTGTCTTTTAGTGTTTAGCCCTTTCTCTCTCCTAGACATGGCAATTGACTGAACTTTTACTGTGAATAACTCTATGTGCTCTCTTTCAGACTCTAACCTTGAAAACTGGCTCAAAGTGTATCTGTTCTTTCTTTCTAGGTGAAACAATTAAAGGAGCTACAGGAGTTGGACAATGAAACTGAAACACCTGTCATTTTAGTGTGGAAGGTTTCATGGCTAAATTGGACCAGCCTGGTAGCCAGTCTTCATTGATTGCACATTGCACCAGTAAGAGCAGAGTGTGAAGGTTCAATTAGCAGGGTAGGAACACGGTTTTGCTCAAAATATTGAAATGCACACAACATTATAGGTGTCATACCAGAGTTCAAAAGAGGACAAATTGTTGGTGCACGTCTTGCTGGCGCATCTGTGACCAAGACAGCAAGTCTTTGTGATGTATCAAGATCCACGATATCCAGGGTAATGTCAGCATACCACCAAGAAGGATGAACCACATCCAACAGGATTAACTGTGGACGCAAGAGGAAGCTGTTTGAAAGGGATGTTCGGGTGCTAACCCAGATTGTATCCAATAAACATAAAACCACGGCTGCCCAAATTAAATGTGCCAAGATGCTAGATGGGCGCGTCACTGCCAAGGACTACCGAACCATTCTTGAGGACCATGTGCATCCAATGGTTCAAACAATGTATCCTGAAGGCGGTGCCGTGTATCAGGATGACAATGCACCAATACATACAGCAAGACTGGTGAAAGATTGGTTTGATAAACATGAAAGTGAAGTTGATCATGTCCCATGGCCTGCACAGTCACCAGATCTAAATATTATTGAGCCACTTTGGGGTGTTTTGGAGGAGCGAGTCAGGAAACGTTTTCCTCCACCAGTATCACGTAGTGACCTGGCCACTATCCTGCAAGAAGAATGGCTTAAAATCCCTCTGACCACTGTGCAGGACTTGTATATGTAATTCCCAAGACGAATTGACGCTGTATTGGCCGCAAAAGGAGGCCCTACATCATACTAATAAATTATTGTGGTCTAAAACCAGGTGTTTCAGTTTCATTGTCCAACCCCTATGCATCCATTAACATTGGACTCATATTATGCTGTTACCAGGGCTGCTCTGGGTTTTTCGGATCATTATCTAATCCACCTCATCCCAACCTACAGACAGAAACTAAGAGCTTCCAAACCCAAGGTTCACACTGTTAAGAAGTGGACTGAGGAATCAAAGCAGATGCTACAGGCCTGCTTTGAATGCACAGACTGGACTGTTTTTGAAACCTCAGCCACTGACTTAAACCAACTAACTAATGTGGTGACATCATACATCAGTTTCTGTGAGGACATGTGTGTGCAGACCAAGACCTTCTGCACCTTTGGGAACAATAAGCCATGGTTTACTCCACATCTCAGGAATCTGCGCAGGGAAAAGGAAGAAGCTCGCAGCAGTGGAGATTGGGCGCAGTACAGGCAGGCCAGGAACAGACTAACAAAAGAGATCAAAGCAGCTAAGAGAAGCTATAGTGAGAAGCTTAAGAACAGCCTTTCTACTGGTGACACTTCAGCTGTATGGACTGGTCTGAGAAACCTGACTGCCTACAAGAGCCCTCCACCCATCCTGAACAGAGTCGTCTCCTGGCCAACTGTCTGAATGGCTTCTACTGCAGACGTGACAAGAAGCCATTCACACCTCAAACCATCTCCTCCACATCCCATTCAGGAACAAATTCCTCCCATAAAGTAACCAACCCCCTACCTTCAGATCCTCTGCCTGCACTAAAGATCTCCGAAGAAGAGGTAAACAGGCTCTTTCAGCACATGAAAACAAAGAAAGCTGGAGGACCTGATAACGTCTCCCCATCATGTCTGAAAGTCTGTGCACATCAACTTGCTCCGATCTTCACAAGAATCTTCAACATGTCACTGGAGAAATGTGAGGTCCCCTCCTGCCTCAAACGATCCACCATCATCCCGGTTCCCAAGAAACCCACCATTGTAGGATTAAATGACTACAGGCCTGTAGCCCTGACGTCTGTGATCATGAAGTCCTTTGAGCGGCTGGTGCTGAAGCACCTGAAAGACATGACAGGCCCCCTGCTGGACCCCCTGCAATTTGCTTACCGAGCAAACAGGTCCCAGCCTCCACCTGTCAGTGGATCAACAGCTTCCTGACAGACCGACAGCAGCAGGTGAGACTGGGGAGCATCTTCTCCCAATCCAGATCAATAAGTACTGGTGCCCCCCAGGGGTGTGTTCTATCCCCACTCCTCTTCTCCCTGCACACAAATGACTGCACCTCATCGGACTCGTCCGTGAAACTCCTTAAGTTTGCAGACGACACCACTGTCATTGGACTGATCCAGGACGGTGATGAGTCTGCATACAGACAGCAGGTGGATCGGCTGGTACACTGGTGCGGTCAGAACTACCTTGAACTCAACCCACTCAAGACTGTGGAAATGGTGGTGGACTTTCGGAGAACACCACCCCCATACACCCCCCTCACCATCCTCAACAACACTGTATCGGCCGTGGACCACTTCAGGTTCCTAGGAACCACCATCTCAGAGGACCTGAGATGGTCGTCGCACATAGACACTGTTCGAAAGAAGGCCCAGCAGAGACTGTACTTCTTGAGGCAACTCAAGAAGTTCAACCTTCCACAGGAGCTGCTGGTCATCTTCTACACTGTCATCATTCAGTCTGTCCTGTCTTCATCCATCTCAGTGTGGTTTGGCTCATCCACAAAACAGGACAGGTCCAGACTGCAACGAATAATCAGGACTGCAGAGAGAATAATCAGAGCTGACCTTCCCTCCATCCAGGACTTATACAGGTCTAGGGTCAAGAAAAGAGCTGCCAAAATCTCTGCAGACCCCACACACCCTGCACATAAACTGTTCAGAGTTTTACCTTCAGGCCGCCGCTACAGAGCACTGTTCACTAAAACCAGCCGCCACAGAGACAGTTTCTTCCCCCAGGCTGTTTCTCTGATGAACATTCAATAGAGTACAGAACAACAGCATACAGATGTTGCAAATGCACCTTTTCTTTTAGTTATGTGTATATTGTTCATTGTAAATATGTATATTCTATAATGCAAAAACAGAACAAAAGAGCAAAGTGTACCGGAGTCAAATTCCTTGTTTGTATGCACGAACTTGGCAATAAAGCTGATTCTGATTCTGATTTACTTTTCCTTCCCATAGAAAGTACTCCTGGATCAGTGCTTCTTTGTTCTCTTTGTGTCTCTGCTCTGTTCTCTCTATCCCCCAGTCGGTCGTGGCAGATGGCTGCTCACACTGAGCCTGGTTCTGCTGGAGGTTTCTTCCTGTTAAAAGGGAGTTTTTCCTCTCCACTGTCGCTACATGCATGCTCAGTATGAGGGATTGCTGCAAAGTCAACGCCAGTGACTGTCCACTGTCTCTACATGCTCATCCGGGAGGAGGGAATGCTGCAAGTCACTGACTGGATGCAATCTGCTGGGTTTCCTTAGACAGAAAAACTTTTTATCCAATTTGAATAAATAACTAACTCTGATTGCACTGTTCAATGGTTAGGATAAATTGGAATGTATGTACCAGACTGTTGTGAAGTGCCTTGAGACGACGTGTTGTGAATTGGCGCTATATAAATAAAACTGAATGAATTGAATTGATCATTGTGGATAAAAGAGAAAATGCCTCATTGATATAAAGGATTTCTCAACTCACCTTTTTTTTTTAGACAGTGTAAAATGTTATATAATAATGAAAGGCTTTTCAGATACACACCTGTACAGGTTGTAGAGCACATTCTTGTTTTACTCTTAACCCACAACACCACTCACACTGCCAAGAGCCACTGTAAATTACAACATATTTTTTTGTAAAAAAAAAAAAAAAAACCACATTTAAACAAATACCCATTATGTAAAAGCTGTTAACATTTACCTCTTTAATCGTTTACCTGGGTATTGAAGTGAGCGGAGGGTTGAGGCAGGTCAGATGAAAGGCTCGAGGACAGCCGTCACAGCAAATCAACTCCCCGCCATCCTTACAGACTGCACACTCATCTTCATTAGAGTGTATCTAAACACAACAACAAACACATACAGCTCAGAGCAGATAAGAAATAAAATGTCCATTTAAACTATGTAGTTGACAGAGTTGGCTTACCATGATTATGTTTGTCTCCCCCTGCTGGATAAACTTGGCACTCGAAGATTTTGACTTTTCTTCATTGGACTTCTCTGCTAAACTATATGAGTGGAAACTTTCAGCAACTTTAATGCACTTTCTGATTGACCCTGTTTAAAGACAATACAGTTTTTCTTAAATAATCTCTTATACAGACAGAAAAAATCAGCAAAACAGTGCAAAAAAGCTGTTTGAAACTGCATCCTCATGACATTTGACAGTTTGATCAAAGTTTAAAAAGTGACAAAGTGAGTATTTCAATGGCTTACCATCCAATGCAGTATACTCCTGTTTGATTTGTATGTTTTCTTTTTTATCGTGGCTTAATGGCAGATCTGAAGAGGAGGAGGATGAAGAAGAGGAAAGGACTACCCCTCTCTGAACAGAGGAAGATGCTATCTGCAGACCTGTGACAGGATTTTGATGGGTTTCTGGCATGAAATAAGAACTAATGAAGGTTCATTTATTTCAATTAAGAGTGTACTGTATTACTGTTTCCAGATGGTAGCTGCAGAGCTCCAGCTTCGCTCTTCACTCTGTACAGCTTGACTTTATTCACTGGTGCAAAAAACAGAAGTTAAGTTAAGTTGGTTGCATGTCAACAAGCTTATTAAAAGGAATGAGATTTATTTCTCATTTTTCTTCTAGCCAACAATATCAATTCTTCCAGTTTGGTATGTGCTGACTGGTGGAATGCTGTCGGAGGGAGAATTGAACAGAACAAAGAAAGATGACCTGTTCCATCACTTGTCTGGGCATGATACTCTGAATGCTGAACATTTGTCCCCCTGTCCTCATGGCTCCTCTTCTTGCTGTGAGAAGCTTTGACTCCACCAGAGGATCTGTTTTTAGCTTTGAACCTTGGAGCGTCCCTTTCTAAACGAAATCAACAGTAACAGACCTCAATAAATCTGTCATATGAGTCATATTTAACCACACCTCTGTAAGAAGGAAATGTTTTAAAGAAATTTGGATTTTACATACCGGTTTTCAGGTTAGTGAGAAGTGTCTTTAGCTTTGGGTAGCTGTCCATGTTGTAGTCCTTTGATAAGTTGCTCCAGAAAGCTTGGAGAGTTGATCTGCTCTGGTCCGACAGCCAGGACAGGAGGGAGTACATGGCTTTGTGAATTCCCTCACTACCTTCCTTTTTAAGAGTATCCTAAAGAAAACAAAGGTGGAAGTTTCAAAACACTGTATGGTAGACAATGGTAGACAACCTCTGAAAATCTAAATCAATCAACTAAAGGTACTTGTCCAGAAACATAGGAGGTAAGATTAAGTTTTAAAAACTCAAAATAAATGTATTTCTTTTTTTTTTCTTCTTTTTTTTACCATGTCCTGTCCAGCAGAGAAGCACTCAGAATTGTTGTCGGAGTGCCAGGAAAAAGCCCAACAGATTTACTTTCACAAGTGGAGCATTACAGTGAACGCTTTAAAGCTCTGTTTGATATTCATTAAAGGAAACTTTATTAGAAACTGCTTTGGGATTATTTCAGTTGTTACGGACACGGTGACAGAAATGGAAAGGAAAAAGAAGAAGCACAAAAGAGAGAAAGAGGGGCAAAAAGGAAAAGGGGAGAGAAGGAGAATAGAATGGAGGAAAGAAAGAAGGATGAAGAGAGTACAAGATAACACCCTGCTTGCTTCTACACCTGCAGAAATGTACGTATTACCAGCCTTTTTACCGAAAGGTGCATGGTACTTATGACTGCAAGATGTATTTAGTGGCAAATGCAGGTCAATATAGAACATTTGTGTATCTGTTAACACCCGAATCTAAACACCTGTGGGTCTGAGTGTGTGCGCGCATGTATATACAAGGTTTCTCCATAAAAATATGCAGTAGCGAGGAGCCACAGACCCACAGTGCAGAAGCCCCAGGGAGCTGCAGCGACGAGCCCACAGGCCCCGCCGGCAGCCGTCTAAGCCCGAGCAGATTCAGCCATGGGCCCAGAGACCCGAGACCCCGGGACATATCACTCCCCAAGCAGAGGCCCGACTGAGCCCAGAGGTCCAGGCCCCGGCAAGCAGCCACCGGGAGTGAGCTGACATACACCAAAGCACCCAGCCCCGGATACCGAGAACCACAAGTACATCGGCGGGTGGAGATACCAACCACCGGGAGATGTCCAACCTTTAAAAGGTTGGACATCTGTTTCTGTTGCTTACCTGCAGCTGTTGTTCAGTGATGATGTTTTTGTCTGCTAAACCATACACAATAGGAAAAGGGTCATCCACAGCCATCGCTATGTCAGTACGCAGCTCGCGCAGCAGAGAGCGAAGGTTGGCTTCTCTGAACACCTCCACTCTGGACATGATCTGCTTCAAGTGTAAACGAGAACTTGAGTGAGGAGTCGACCAGGCCTGAGACCATACATCTAGCCCTCTGGGTGCAGGAGGTGTGTCCTTCTCTAGTAAGGAAATTCTCAGCAGGTGCACTGTTTAAGAGCACCAGCATATATTGTACATCTTAGATTATTTTCCATCTTACTGTAAACACATTTTTAATTTCTCTATTAGATATCCATTTGTATGTCACTGTTTACAACTGAGAGCTTCATGAGACCCACAGACAGACCACACAGCCTCATAAACCAGAAGAAGACCATTCCTTAGACCTCTGTAGAGTTTGTTTGTCCACTAACGACTCTAACCGCCTTCATCCAGGGGAATACCTGTCCTCTTACACCAGGAGAGCATGTTGAGGTGACATGTTGTGTTGCAATGAGCGTTTTCCTTCTAAAAGGTTCTTTCCATCTCAACTTCCCCTTGACTATCAGGTTTTCAGACTGTGACTCACCGCAGAGAGCTGAGCATTAGTGTGATAATTATCACTTTGCAATGAACTGGAGCGAATCAAAACTGTAAACAACTGGACTGCATGACCAGTTGGCTGTTATGCTCTCGACCCAGCTGTTGTTTCTCATTTAATAGCCATAGGATTAATTTTTTCTCAAACAAGACCAAAAAAAAAAATGCCCGGGTAAATAAAATATTTTGCAGTAAATTTTTTAGATTTGTTTTACTTGACATTTACAAAAATGCAAATATTGAGATCAGCAGGAGACAGATTTAAGCCTAACTTAGTCATCTGTCCATCGCAGACATTTGTTTTTGTTATTTTATTGTAGCATTTTTTTTTACAAGAATGCAGTTGAGTTATTATCTAATGTTGTAATCTCTGTGCTAAAAAGATTATTATTTCTCTAAGCTGAAGCCACAATAAGGATATTATCATGTAAATTGAGTAATAATTGAGAATACTGTAGTGATATTCTTGGAACAGGCTAGAAAACATCCCAATTTCCTGAAAATGTCTCAAAATAGCTTGATACAAATATTTAAAAACAGGCTGTACAGTTAAATTGTCCTCTAAAATTATTCACAGATACATAAGCAAGAGTGCATGAAACAGTTAACAGCTAGATTAAGGTGAAAATGCAATGCAAGAAAACCATTCACTTACAATACAGCTTTAGGTGCCGTCAGACATGTGTGTGTGTGTGTGTGTGTGTGTGTGTGTGTGTGTGTGTGTGTGTGTGTGTGTGTGTGTGTGTGTGTGTGTGCATAGTTGTCTGTTCTCTGTGGCCCTCTGATGATCTGTCTAGGGTGTACCCCACCGCTGACCCAAAGACCCCTAGGGATGATTCGCAACCCCACAAGAATAACCAGGCATACACAATGGATGTACTGAACTGCAATACTATTAACTGAAGTTTAATTAAACTGAACTGAATTGAAATGCATTGTCCTATATTGAATTTAATAGAACTGAATAGAACTGAATTTTATTGAACTTAGCTGAGCTGAAAGCAATCCAGTTGCATTAAATTGAACTGAACTGAGTTGCGCTATACTGAAAAAAGTAGAAATTGATTTAATCAAACCTGAACGTAACCGAAATGTAAAGGGTAGTAAATAGTGTATTAAGGCATAATCTCTCATCAACACACATCATTTAGTTTTTTTCTTCTGACAAGATATGTTCTGAACACTTTTACAAAAATATACCAGAATTAGAATCCAAAGTAAAAATAAAATTGACCATTTTGCTACCAGGTGAATGTTGATGGTTAGGAGAGTGAAGCCCTTTAATCTGTAATTTATTCATCATTAAACGTTATTACACTATTCATACTGGTGAACAAGGACCACTTCTACAGAGGGACGTTCACAACATACATATTACATTATTATATACAGTGCAGTGCATTACAGTGGATTGTTATATGTCTATTTCCAGGATGGAGGGAAGGGAGACTGAAGGGAGAGAGAAAGAGGGAGGCAAGAAGGAACAGCAGAGGGTAAGATGGAGGGACAGAGGGTTGTGACAGTAAGCTGTCTTTTTTATTAGCTCTTTATTTTTTTTAACCACAGTACAGTTTGTTCTATAAAAGAGAGAGAGAGACAGTGCCACGTTTTCACAGCTACTGTTAGGTGAACCTACTGGAAGTTATTTGACTCTTGTGGGGAATATTAAATGAGAAAGGTTTTGTCATGAGATGCTATAGAGAGATGCTATAAAACATTTTAAGATAGTCGGCCCCCCACCAGAGCACTGAGACCCTGGAGGGCTGGCCAAAGGTCAGAGATCAGATCAGCGTGCATGCGTGCTGCAGACATTCAGACGTGTTCGGCCATCAAGAGCTGACCCTCTGACTTTTCCCCTTCTGTGTTTAGGCCTTATTTTTGGTGCTTTCCCTTTTTATATATAAAAAATACAAAACATAACAGCGAAAAGAACTCTGTTGGTTGCCCCATTTTTCTCTTTTTTTTCTTATTTTTCCCCAAACTGTTTCTTTTTTTATTGTTCCTTTTCATTGCAACATGTTTATTTTTCTCCTCGTCCAGTCTCTTACATATTGACAAAGTATACAATATCTTACAACTGAACAAGACTGAAAGATAACATTTGATTTGTCCAATCAGATACAAGGCCTTGCTCCTATATCCAATTAGAGAAGTCAACTGGAAGCTAGCTGGTATTAAGCAACACAACAAGCCTATGGTGTGAAGGGAGCCTTCCAGAAGCAGCTCTGAGTTAACACGAACACCCGCCCTCCGGGACGGTGGGCTCTGCTGGTTTGTCCAGCTTGATGTCAATCACTGGGAATTTCCATTAAGGAAAACGTCACACATCAGGACTTCAAATGTCAGTGTCAAATATATAATTGTTAGCGGATGTCCATTTATAATGAAATGAAACCATGTAAGAAAGTAAATCAAACACAGAACATTTATTTTAACTCTATATCATCAATTAATTAGCTGCTGGAGATAGGCACCAGCTCCCCCGCGACCCACTATGGAATAAGCGGTAGAAAATGACTGACTGTTTTAAAGGTACCTTCTCCGCTACACCTCCTCCCCTGCTGTCACTTTTCTGACAGCCACTATGTGGTGCCAAACCCCTGCATCAACAGCCTCTTCCTGACTGTGCATTCCTTCCTTCTCAAGCATAAATCGTTTAATGGTCGATGGTGTCTGTTTGTGCGGCTGCCAGCAGCCACTAAAAGATTAAAAATAAGCTGGTCGGCTTCTCAGCCGCTTGGCTCTTGACACAGAGGACCAGAAAGGTTGTAAAGGATACTGCCTTCGGGGTTTGCGTCGTCCAGACTTTCCATCCCAGGTAGGGCAGCCGCCACTCGACGAAACAGCTGGAACGAGAAACACAGAATGATACAGATGAGAGGATTTGTGTTTATTCATTTATTATAACTTTTTAAATCCACCCTGCAACAGCTTCAAATATTTCGACTTATCCTTATTCCTCTTGTTATTGTATTTCTTTTTGTTGGGTATCTAATATAACCTATTGATTTTTTCCTTCTTCTTATTGTTTGTTTTCATTTGTTTTGTTGAATATATCTGTAAAAAAGTGTTTCATCATCTTTGTTGTCTGCAGAAGAAGCAGTGAATCTGCAGCAAAGCTCCATCAAAAATGCAGTAAAATCTGGTGAAACTGGGATCACCTGTTTGACGTTGGAGCCCGTCTTGGCACTGGTCTCAATGAACATGACGTTCAGCTCCTTGGCTCTCTGCTCTCCTTCCTCAATCGTGATTTGCCTGCAGAAAGATCCCGTCAGACTTGACATCTCAGGCTTATTCATTCAGCTCTGACGTGTTGCTTTCAACAGCCTCTTTTAAATGGCAGTTAAATGTTGGAGTTAATTACAAAACAGCCTTTTTACCTCTTTTCCTCCAGATCTGTCTTGTTGCCGACGAGCATGATGATTACATCACTTCCTCTCTCCGTTCTGACGTCGTCAATCCATTTGCAGGTCTGCTGGAACGAGTTTACGTCTAAGGAGATAGGAGATTAGGGCATTAATTTAGAACCGGTCTCTCGCTGTGACATTAAAAACCAGCACACTTTTAAATAAAGCTTTGTTTATTTAAAAATTTAATCAACAAGGGCTCACTTGTAATGTCATAGACAACCACCGCCACTGTAGAGTCCCGGATGTAGCTGGGAATGAGGCTCCTAAAGCGCTCCTGTCCAGCTGTATCCCAAAGCTGCAGCCTTACCTGCATATGAACACACACACATACACACACACACACACACACACACCCAGCAGCTGTTCACACATAAACTGTCAAACCTCACACAAGCTAAACACAAGTAAAGGTTTTTTTTTTTTCTCAGGGATAAGCCCATATCAGCTCATGTGCAGGCTGGCAGAGGATAATATCCCGTGACAGAAATAGCATTTGTACAAGTTAAAGAAGATGATCCATGACTATGGCTTATTACAAGAAAAAAATGTGCTAAAGCTCTTACTAGGATAAATAACCTTCAGATAATCATGTTAGAGCATAAAGAGAGCAGTGATTAGGCAAATCAAATCAAAGATTAGTCAAAACAGAGAGGAAACTGGAACATTCAATGACAGTGGTAGGCTTAAACCCTAAAAGTGTAGTATTTCTACATGCAAGTTCCAAAATGAATTTCAGAGTTTCCTACTGTCCGGTCTTCCAGGTACATGGTCTTTGATAGGAAGTCAATTCCAATGGTCGCCTACGGGAAAAGAAATAGCATTTTTGTGGAAAATCAAAGAAAGAACAAAACACTGAGTTTGTACAGAATTTATTGCTCCAAGCAAAGTAATTATTTATCTACAAAAATAATAAACCAAATTCAACTAAAAGAACAATCTATTTTGCCTTTTCCAAAACACTCATAGCACTATCATACAATTACCTACATTTGAGTTTGGTCTTTAGTCAAAAAACGTTAATGTATTATGACAAATGTTTTGACTCAGACTACCTCAGTGTAATATGATTCATTAGCTTATCTTTTGCATTTTAGATCAATAACATTATCAGTGTTATTATACCTACATGTACAAATTCCCCATCGTCAATCCTGAAATGCACTTACTGACCAGATCAATACCTACTAACAAGTTCACATGTTGCACTTCCAAGCCTCACCTGATATGTGTTGTCAAAACTGTCATACATGAATCTGGTGATGAGAGATGTTTTGCCCACTGAAACACAAACACACAGAGATGTTATGTTAAGAAAGTATGTCCGGAGCCCAATATCCAACATTTGTGATGGCTTCTCAGGTAAAACGTACTATTAAATGGCCCCAGGTCAATTTGTACCCCTATTTTGTAAGTGATATAACCACATTCCCTTAGAGTAGACTAATACTATAAGCAAACGTGAATTTACAATAATATCATTGAATGCTGATTTCTAATACGATTACACACTGTAAGTGAAAATAAATATGAAAATCTACCTGAAAAATTAACAAATTCACAAACAATATACAAATCAACAAGGGCAGAACTATTTCTTAAAACAAATTTAACAGAGACATGAAATAAACACAATACATTTAGAAAATGTTATTTAACACAAATCTCACAACAAAAATACAGCTGATTTCAAGGTTTAGCGTTCTATGAACAAACGTTGTTTAGGCATTAAGCCTAACTTGTTCCATCATTGCACCACAGAGCCAAAGCACTGTCTAAAAGCGTTGGCATCTCATATCTTTGCAAACATTGATATGGCAATGATGATTTCTATTCAATATATGGTGCAGCTCTGCCAGAAATTGTCACATGATACTGATTTGTCATTTAACAGATGTAAATTCTCGACAGGGATGCAGGACTGCAGCAAAGTCAAGTCGTGATGCAATCAACTTGGCTTTCTTAGTTGGATATCTTTTACCAATCGGCATAATTGATGTAATTTGACTGTATTGTTTTATACGTGAGACTGAATTGAGACTGAACGCATTGGACAGAACTTGAACCTGTCTATATAATTGGATTCTAGTAGCATGATCTGATTATGTATTTCTGGATAAGGAATTGGATCTACAGGTCCTTCTCAAAATATTAGCATATTGTGATAAAGTTCATTATTTTCCATAATGTCATGATGAAAATTTAACATTCATATATTTTAGATTCATTGCACACTAACAGACATATTTCAGGTCTTTTATTGTCTTAATACGGATGATTTTGGCATACAGCTCATGAAAACCCAAAATTCCTATCTCACAAAATTAGCATATTTCCTCCGACCAAAAAAAGAAAAGTGTTTTTAATACAAAAAACATCAACCTTCAAATAATCATGTACAGTTATGCACTCAATACTTGGTCGGGAATCATTTGGCAGAAATGACTGCTTCAATGCGGCGTGGCATGGAGGCAATCAGCCTGTGGCACTGCTGAGGTCTTATGGAGGCCCAGGATGCTTCGATAGCGGCCTTTAGCTCATCCAGAGTGTTGGGTCTTGAGTCTCTCAACGTTCTCTTCACAATATCCCACAGATTCTCTATGGGGTTCAGGTCAGGAGAGTTGGCAGGCCAATTGAGCACAGTGATACCATGGTCAGTAAACCATTTACCAGTGGTTTTGGCACTGTGAGCAGGTGCCAGGTCGTGCTGAAAAATGAAATCTTTATCTCCATAAAGCTTTTCAGCAGATGGAAGCATGAAGTGCTCCAAAATCTTCTAATAGCTAGCTGCATTGACCCTGCCCTTGATAAAACACAGTGGACCAACACCAGCAGCTGACACGGCAACCCGGACCATCACTGACTGTGGGTACTTGACACTGGACTTCTGGCATTTTGGCATTTCCTTCTCCCCAGTCTTCCTCCAGACTCTGGCACCTTGATTTCCGAATGACATGCAGAATTTGCTTTCATCCGAAAAATGTACTTTGGACCACTGAGCAACAGTCCAATGCTGCTTCTCTGTAGCCCAGGTCAGGCGCTTCTGCCGCTGTTTCTGGTTCAAAAGTGGCTTGACCTGGGGAATGCAGCACCTGTAGCCCATTTCCTGCACACGCCTGTGCACGGTGGCTCTGGATGTTTCTACTCCAGACTTAGTCCACTGCTTCCGCAGGTCCCCCAAGGTCTGGAATCGGCCCTTCTCCACAATCTTCCTCAGGGTCCAGTCACCTCTTCTTGTTGTGCAGCGTTTTCTGCCACACTTTTTCCTTCCCACAGACTTCCCACTGAGGTGCCTTGATACAACACTCTGGGAACAGCTTATTCGTTCAGAAATTTCTTTCTGTGTCTTACCCTCTTGCTTGAGGGTGTCAATAGTGGCATTCTGGACAGCAGTCAGGTCGGCAGTCTTACCCATGATCGGGGTTTTGAGTGATGAACCAGGCTGGGAGTTTTAAAGGCCTCAGGAATCTTTTGCAGGTGTTTAGAGTTAACTCGTTGATTCAGATGATTAGGTTCATAGCTCGTTTAGAGACCCTTTTAATGATATGCTAATTTTGTGAGATAGGAATTTTGGGTTTTCATGAGCTGTATGCCAAAATCATCCGTATTAAGACAATAAAAGACCTGAAATATTTCAGTTAGTGTGCAATGAATCTAAAATATATGAATGTTAAATTTTCATCATGACATTATGGAAAATAATGAACTTTATCACAATATGCTAATATTTTGAGAAGGACCTGTATTATGACCTGAGATGACATTCATTGTGAATTGGTGTTATATAAGTAAAGAATTGAATTGAA
Organism: Girardinichthys multiradiatus; assembly: GCF_021462225.1. Lineage (NCBI taxonomy): Eukaryota > Metazoa > Chordata > Actinopteri > Cyprinodontiformes > Goodeidae > Girardinichthys > Girardinichthys multiradiatus. The sequence goes on from NC_061799.1 coordinate 23,474,391, forward strand.
ATGAACGTACTTCAGACACTGAAGCAGATTCTGATATTTAAGAACATTTTGAGATAAATGGAGTTCTCTTGAAAGACCAAAGTGGGTCCTGTGCTTTTCCTCCTCATTTACATAAATCCAAGCATCCTCCAGTTGGGCCCAGCCATGGGAGGACCAATTGAACTATCCACAGATTTCTGTAAGAGCATACGCAGGCTGCCATGACAGACTTCCGCCATCCGATTTCATACTTCCAGATACCCAAAGTGAGAGCCAGCGTTAACAATAAATTTGGTTACTTTGTGCTGTAACTGCCAGCTTTACCAGTTCGAACATGAGCTCGGGTTTTACTTTTGCCGTTGTCAGCTGCCACAACAATTCATGACTATTTGATTTCCCAAATCAGGCGATACAGGAACAACTCTATTAAATACCTGCAGTAACCGCTGCATAAGGGACACGCACTTGAACGTTTTGATCTTGCTGGCCAGGTAAAAGATGGCAGATTGGATCCAAAGTAAAGTACGATCTGCTGTCTGTGTATCTGGTGACTGTACCCTAGACGAAAATAAGACTAGCTGCCTGAACTGGCCGTCTAAGCTCCAGCAGGAAAGAATCTGAGTCAAAGATTACCTAAAAAGATACAGTGGCCCTAATTATAGGGATCAAGTAGTTTCCCCTCCCCTGCCCTGAGAGGAGACAGCATTGGAACCACAGCTCTGCATGCCTAACATGTGCACCCCTCCAAGCAGGCGTTCTCCCCAGCAGCTAGACTAAAAGTTGCCAGCACGCAATTCACTGGATTTATCAAGTCTCCTTGTTTATCAGAATGATTCACGTAAGAGGTTGTGTCTGGGAAAGGAAAATTGGTTTAGGATAAAACTATTTAAATGTTGTATATTTCATTGTATTGCTTTGTTGTGGTCCCTAACCATTTGAGTGCTAACAGGCCACTGAGATCTCTTCTCACTAACCTGTGTAAAATATGTTGGCATAGTCCTTATAAATATGCTTAATTGTGTCTCCATTTTCCCTGATGCTAAAGCTCTCCTAATGCTGAAACGGTAGTCACCATTAGTTCTGCTGTGTTTCCTGCACAGCTTTGTTCTGTTCGCACTGCGATCAGACGTAGCTCCGCACCAGCGCTCATACACACATTATAATTTGTATTAATGCAATTTAACGATAAGGGTGGGACTTAAAGGGGTTGCTAAATTAAAACGTTAGCCACCATTTGCTTTGTTGTCAGCTGAACCCCAATTCCGGATTTGACGTGACAATGGCCAAGCTGTAAGTCTATAAATGTTTTTTGCCACAATCTTAGTAGTCCATCCCTCTATTCAATCACAATCAGTCTGTGTAATGGCTAGATAACCCAACATTAAGAATCAATTGTCCAAAAGGTTATCAATTTCTAATTTGACAAATTGTTTTTACAACATAATGTTTTACTTATCCTTCTGCTTTGCATTGTGAACTGGTTGCACATAGCAGCTGTTGTTCTTTGTTAGTTTTAAAGCTAATCTGGCCTCATTCAGATTCTCAAATCAAATCTTGGTTGTCCTCACTAAACTGTAAAATCATTGCATCTATGTATTGGTTATTGTTTTCAGTTTTATTTTGTTTCCTTTTTTCAATTTATCAGTTTCCTTATTCTTTTCATTATTAATTAGTAGTTTAGTTAAGTGCTACTAGTTCATTTAAAGAGTTTTGTTATCTGAAGTATTTTAACTAACAGTTGAAGAATTTTATAATAAATTCTTGTATTTGAAGAGAAGTTGTTTGTGTTTATTTTGTATATGTGTGTAGGGCTTGTGGTCTGAAAACGCCAGGGCGCGAATTCGTTACTTCATCAGTTGTTCTATAACACCACAGCTCACCAGGCAGGTATTCATAAAACAGTAATTCACAGACTGAGATTTCTTTGGCTATTAATTCCTGATGATCAAGTGGGTCCCCGACTTAGTAATCTTGATCAAAATTACTAACTTTGTTAATAGTTGCCTTTGGCACGTAATAATAGTTATTCAAAAGCCACACCAAACAAAATTGTTGCACAACCATCCAGAGAAACATTTTATATCAGATCTGCACATGAGTGAGAGTAGAAAGAATATGTGTCCAGCAGGCCTCTGTCCTCATTCCAGCCTTGAAGCATTATTAAAGCGAGACCACACTAGGCCTCTCTTCAGCACCATGGATAGCAACATTGCAGTACAGGCCACAAAAACACACTCTCCCACAGAAATGCAACAGACAGACACACACACACACATACACACACACTGAGACATCACAGTGAAAATCACATACCTACTTTCATATTAGAGCTGGTTATCCTTACCTTATCATTGCTTTTTATAGGATATTGGCTCTTTTACTGCCACTTTGGGTGTCTAATATCAGAGCACTAAACCATTATCGATCTTCTTCTTGTGAATTTGTCTCATACCATCAATTCACAGCCCTTCCCACCTTGAATGAAAGGATTATTGATAACAGTATAATGTTTGAGCGGTGTCCAGCCCTTTTTGTTTTCCTGGGATTATTTATGGGACAGAGCTGGAGACTGCGTGCTTTGGAGGTGCTACAGACATCGGCAGTCTAGGGTGTGTCCCGAACTGACACATGGGAGACTGTTATCCTATTTGAAAATACAGAAAATTGAACCAAGGTGAGATATTTGGAATGTTTTTATGTGAAAGAATCAAGTGGGATATGTCAAGAATAGTGGATGGAAATAGGAGAAAAGGATGAATATATTTCACGGTCACTGCAGCACATCAAAACATCCCCATTCATTTCGCCTGCTATGATGCGAGTTAGACTCATTTGCGACACTACATAGGCGCTGATTCACAATCATATTTACTGATTCATTAGTTGAATTTACAGGTATGCTGTTTTTTCCCCTTCCTCTTTTTGTCTTTTAATCAAATTATCCTGGTGCCACTGATGCTGCCGGCGCATCGGCATTACATATACCCAGGCCAACGTCTTCTGGATTAACTTTAACCTCTCAACGAGTCAAAAAAGATTATTACATACGTACTCTTTAACATGCACACCCATTTTCGACACCCAACCCCCCCATCATCACTGACTCACCGCTTTGCTCTCCTAAAAACACGAGTTTAAATTTCCTCAGGGGGTTCCCCAAATCTCCTCCGGCTGACATGGCGGCAGATAAAAAGCTTAACTTATTTTATACGTATTTTATTGCTATTTTTCTTCTTTATTGGCCTGCGTCTCCCTGTGTGCCGTGGGTGCGCAGGAGGATCCTCCTCTCCTCACAGAATGGTGGAAATGCAGCTCAGCATCGTCCTGTCAGTTTAGGCAGCGTGTGCGCCTGCGCGACCTCACCTCTTTTAAATCCCTCACCTTTCCGTTCGTATTCAGCTACGATGTTCCTGCCTCAAGATGCGAACTTAACAAAACAGGCACGATGGAGGTGCAACTATATTGATAGTAATTAAAGACCAGTTGATGTTAATGTTACCCCCCTAATTATAGATTATTTTAGAAATTAAACTGCTTCCATACAGCCTCTTCTGATGCCAGAATGATTTCACTAAAATAGGACGCCCTAAACATGACGTCTTCATAAATTATAACACAACTTGTCAGATACCAATCTTTAAGTCGGTATTACAAATATTTTTCATTAAATTCACATTTTTTTGTATTAAAAATATTGTTGTTTACTACTCTGATCTACTCTAATCTTAAATTAGCTGTCAACGGAAAATCATCAGCTATATACACATTGGTCAAACGTTTTTGATACACTTTCTCACCTAATGGGTCTCTTTATTTTCATGACTATTTACAATGTAGATTCTCACCAAAAGCAACAGAATTATGAATGAACACATATGGAATTATGTAGTAAACAAAAAGTGTCAAATAACTAAACATTTTTACATTTTTGATTTTTTAGAAATTGCCACCATTTGCTCTGATTACTGTTTTACACTCTTGGTATTCTCTCCTTGAGCTTCATGAGGTGGTTACCTGAAATTGTTTTCCAGAGAGTTTTTGAAAGAACTTCCCAGAGGTTCATTGAGAGACGGCCAAAGGTTAATATTTCAGTCACCACAGCAAAGGGCGGCTACTTTAAGGAATCTAAAATATATTTAAAGTTCTTTTATAATTTTGTGTTTGCTACATAATTGCATTTGTGTTCATTCACAGTTTTGATGCCATCAGTGAGAATCTACATACACTATAAATAGTCACAAACGAAAGAGATTAAATTACACACAAGTTTACTCAATTTTACTAACTACATGAATTCTAAAGACGGGTCACTATACTGGATTTAAATACATCGCCCTACCCTAAAGGAGTGATTTGGCTCAAGCTGGAGGGGAATTGATATCTAAAGAAAAATAATGATAGAATGATAATTCAATATCAAGCCCAAATGCACTTTCTTGAAAGGTTTTGGCATGCAAATAGGATTTCCAGCTATTTATTTACACCATTTCTTCCAGTTATTTATTTACACCTAAAATAAAAGAAGTTAAATAATTTATTTCTCGTTATTTCAAAGGCAGATAAAATATGGTATTTGCCCCCCTTGTATGGGTCAAACGTTCTAAAACGTGGACCATGACATAATCTCCCAGTCAGTAGTGATCTAAACAACAGCTGTTGGCAACTTGGACCTTAAGACCTGTCTGTTGTGTGTGTACCAAATTCAACATGTCATTCTAAATTTAAAAACATTATGTTCTGTTTGCAAAAGCTACTAGACTGTGAGGTTTCTTCCAACATACTAAAGTCTGTCTGTAATTTATGTTTGCAATTACTGTTCACCAACAATGCAATCTCAGTGTTTAATTTAGGATTCATCACTTTTTTAAAACAAGCACAACATCATTTTGTCAAAAAACAAACAAAATTTAAGCTCACTGTTCAAAGTCAAACAGCTCTGCCTCCTTCTCTTTCCAGAAAGCAAAACTGCGATCGATATATTTACATATATCTTCATTTTTGAAATAGGAACAGTCTGCGTCACTGCCGCTCTCTTCTGGTGTTGCATTTTGCACAATAACTTTGGGCACAGGTTTGGAGTCTTGCAGTATTGATGATGGGCAGCGGCATGGTGTTGATTCACCGAAGAATCGAATTTTGAGGTCCTCAAAACCGTCACTCCACTGTCGCTTCCCAGCCTGAATTTCCTGAAGAACAGCTTTGTGAAAGTCCCGCACCTTCTCCCAGGGGAAATAGCTGACATGGTCAAAAACCTCAAAGCAGAGGAGATGCCTCATCTTCCTCTCCTCTGCGGACAGGTCTTGTTCTAAGATGTGGAAGTAACCCAGCATGAAGAGATCAAGGGTCAATCTGTCGTGGCTCATTGCGACTCCATCCTCTTCTGGCAGGAACTGCTCTGGGGAGTAGGTGACATGGGAGTAATGTGGATTTTGTGAGGAGGAAAAATTGGATTTAGGAGCATATTTTAACTCTAGTTTATTCTTCCAGGAATTCAACATTTTGTCCACAGCACCTCGTTGTTGGCAGAACCGGAACATAGAGTGAGTTTTGTGTTTGGGCTGTGCTGTAGTCACTTGTCCTGAATCTGCAAAGTTGTCTTGTCTCTGCCTTGCTGCTCTCATTGAGATGGCATACGCAGACTTCTTCCAGTGGCTCAAAAATAACACCACAATCCGCTCTTTTCTTAAGCTGGTGGTTTCCATCAAAGCTTCACATGTTTCAGAGGGACCGTGACTAAGAAGTTTGTTGACATCATCGTTGTTTCCTGCTGATGGTCCAACCCAGTTCTTACTCTTCAGCCGCTGTGCTCCATGAACAACCCCAGCGAAGGGATAAATGCTTCCAATCTGACCTTCAAAGTTGGACCTAAGATTTTTTACTGACACCCCAGACTCCTGGATCTCCCTCTTCACCTTCTCTCTCTGTTCTCTACTGCAGCTGCTGCTCTCCAAATGATGGCTGAAAGCAGATGCCATCCCAATATGGGGTATACTACATCCGCTAGATGTCCCCACAGGTGTACGCACCTTCTCTTTGCTCTCCTGCATCAATCCTGAGTCCAAATCAATTTCAGAGGCAACTCTATTTTCCTGCAGACTTTTCATCCCCTTAACCATTCCTCCCACCATCCCCCACTCACTTTCTTTTCCTTGTGTTTCAGTCAGATTAGCCACCAGCAGGGACATGTTCTTAACAATCTCTGAGACACGATCACACCAGATAGGTAGAGTCACATGCATTTTTCCCTCAGAGTCCATTCTTTGTAGAACCTTCTTGTTGAGGGAAATATTGACAACAGGATCAGGTAAGATTGACTTTAACTCCTCAGTTAACCTGGTCAACTCCAACTCATAGGCCTGGAAGCGTTTCTGTAGAGAAACAGACTCAATCTGCTGCTGCAAGAAAACCAGGTCTTCCTCTGTTAAGAGCTCACCAAATGGCCCTAAGATGGCATTGTGCGTCTGGGAGTACTTCCAGGAATCCAGTGGCATGTACCCATTCAATGTATCCTGTTAGAGACACAAAGACATTTCACAATAATGATATATGATTTGTTTAAGAAAAAGTTTAGCATTTTATCCACTTGCTTGATAATATTTTGCATATATAGCATAAAAGTACAGATGTGTATCTTGGGACGTAAGATCTGATGACATACACTATATTGCCAAAAGTATTGAATCAACCCACTAAATAATTGAATTCAGGTATTTCAGTCACTTCCATGACCACAGGTTTAGGCAGACTGCTTCTGCAAACATTTTTGACCATTTGTGAATTTGTGAAAGAGAGCAGTGCATTTCAGCATTGTACCGTGATAGGATGCCACCTGTGCAATAAGTCCAGTTGTACAACCATTAATGCTATAACAACTGAGTAGAAGTGATTGGAAAAAAAAAAACCAGCAACTCAGACACAAGGTAAAACACGTATCAGAATCAGAATCAGAATCAGAAAAGCTTTATTGCCAAGTACGTTTTTGTACATACAAGGAATTTGTTTTGGCGTAGTCGATGCAATACAATACAAATTAAACAGTATAAACATATCTACAATATAATATAAATACAGGTCCTTCTCAAAATATTAGCATATTGTGATAAAGTTTATTATTTTCTATAATGTCATGATGAAAATTTAACATTCATATATTTTAGATTCATTGCACACTAATTGAAATATTTCAGGTCTTTTATTGTCTTAATACGGATGATTTTGGCATACAGCTCATGAAAACCCAAAATTCCTATCTCACAAAATTAGCATATTTCATCCGACCAATAAAAGAAAAGTGTTTTTAATACAAAAAACGTCAACCTTCAAATAATCATGTACAGTTATGCACTCAATACTTGGTCGGGAATCCTTTTGAAGAAATGACTGCTTCAATGCGGCGTGGCATGGAGGCAATCAGCCTGTGACACTGCTGAGGTCTTATGGAGGCCCAGGATGCTTCGATAGCGGCCTTTAGCTCATCCAGAGTGTTGGGTCTTGAGTCTCTCAACGTTCTCTTCACAATATCCCACAGATTCTCTATGGGGTTCAGGTCAGGAGAGTTGGCAGGCCAATTGAGCGCAGTGATACCATGGTCAGTAAACCATTTACCAGTGGTTTTGGCACTGTGAGCAGGTGCCAGGTCGTGCTGAAAAATGAAATCTTCATCTCCATAAAGCTTTTCAGCAGATGGAAGCAGGAAGTGCTCCAAAATCTCCTGATAGCTAGCTGCATTGACCCTGCCCTTGATAAAACACAGTGGACCAATACCAGCAGCTGACACGGCACCCCAGACCATCAATGACTGTGGGTACTTGACACTGGACTTCTGGCATTTTGGCATTTCCTTCTCCCCAGTCTTCCTCCAGACTCTGGCACCTTGATTTCCGAATGACATGCAGAATTTGCTTTCATCCGAAAAAAGTACTTTGGACCACTGAGCAACAGTCCAGTGCTGCTTCTCTGTAGCCCAGGTCAGGCGCTTCTGCCGCTGTTTCTGGTTCAAAAGTGGCTTGACCTGGGGAATGCGGCACCTGTAGCCCATTTCCTGCACACGCCTGTGCACGGTGGCTCTGGATGTTTCTACTCCAGACTCAGTCCACTGCTTCCGCAGGTCCCCCAAGGTCTGGAATCGGCCCTTCTCCACAATCTTCCTCAGGGTCCGGTCACCTCTTCTCGTTGTGCAGCGTTTTCTGCCACACTTTTTCCTTCCCACAGACTTCCCACTGAGGTGCCTTGATACAGCACTCTGGGAACAGCCTATTCGTTCAGAAATTTCTTTCTGTGTCTTACCCTCTTGCTTGAGGGTGTCAATAGTGGCCTTCTGGACAGCAGTCACATCGGCAGTCTTACCCATGATTGGGGTTTTGAGTGATGAACCAGGCTGGGAGTTTTAAAGGCCTCAGGAATCTTTTGCAGATGTTTAGAGTTAACTCGTTGATTCAGATGATTAGGTTTATAGCTCGTTTAGAGACCCTTTTAATGATATGCTAATTTTGTGAGATAGGAATTTTGGGTTTTCATGAGCTGTATGCCAAAATCATCCGTATTAAGACAATAAAAGACCTGAAATATTTCAGTTAGTGTGCAATGAATCTAAAATATATGAATGTTAAATTTTCATCATGACATTATGGAAAATAATGAACTTTATCACAATATGCTAATATTTTGAGAAGGACCTGTATATGTGCACAGTTTTAAGTGAGTGAGAGTAAATATAGAGCAGGATAAGATCACAGAGTGGCCTCACTGGATGGTAAGGCACATAATGCACAGAGGTAGGCAACTTTCTGCGAGATCAAGAACTTCAGACCTCCAAACTTCATGTGGCCTTCAGTTTAGCCCAAGAACCCTGCATAGAGAGCCTCCATGGCCGACCGGCTGCATTCAAGCCTTACATCACCAAGTGTAATGCAAGTTGTTTGAATGTACTCCAGAGCATTGGAGACATGTTATCTAGAGTAGACCTTTCTGTCTTGCAATCCAGTGGAGACATTTGAGTAAGGCAGTTGCCCAGTGAAAGGCACTTGTCTGACTACGTTGTGTCTAATGTAAATTTTGGTGTAGTGAAGGTTATGGCAAGGGGCTGTTTTTCAGTAGTTGGGCTCAGCCCTTTAGTTCCAGTGAAAGCAATGCTTAGTGCTTCAGCATACCAAGAGATTTTGGATAACTACATGCAACATTTTATAATTCCCATAACCACACCCCTTAACCTTTTAGAAGGTCTTCCTGGAAGTGTTAATGCAATTATAGAGGCAAAGGTTGAGCAGCAACCATTTTAAAAAAGGGAATTAAGAATAATATCCCAATAAAGCCCATATATGTGTGAAGGTAGACAGGTAAAAATGATTTGGTAATGTAGTGTACATTTACCTTTTATCTGTAATGCAGCTCAAAGTGAGGTTGTGATATACCTTCACTGATACAAATATATATATGTTTTTTTAGCACCAACTAGTCTTGTTTCCATAGCTGGTCTCATTGTTATCAAAACTGGACAGAAAACCATTCAAATGTTTTACTCAAAATGTGTATAAACATCTCTCCTTCTAACCCTCTCAGCAGTATAAATGTTTGCAGTAAAAATGTTTCATCTCTTGAGGATTGACAAATTAATGTCTACATCCCATTTGGGCATTTACAGAATTAATTATTCTCTTTCCAAAACAGTGTCCTCTGTTTTTTGCCAAAACAGTGAAGCAGTACCTGTGTCCCCTCCACCTCTTCATCTTGCATCCTGACCTGCAGCTGTCGCACCATCACCTGCCGTTTCCATTCTGGTATGGGGCATCCAGTTTCATCGTGGGTTGGCACCAGGGAGTCGATGTCAGCCAAGATTATGTTGACACTTGGTACCTCCTCCCGCGCCTCCTCACAGTCAATCCACTGTTGGCGTTCAATGACATAAGAAAGAGTGATACCACTGATCACTGGATCTTTAGTCATTTATGCTAAATAATCTCAGAAAAAAAAAGACATTAATATATTTGTCAATATAATTTTTATGATGGCTTTCTTCTATAATATAACACAAGTATTAGGCAAAATTAGATTAAAGGGGTATATGACAGCACACAGAGCTTTCTGACCAGAGATATGCAGAAAAATCAGCTGGTGGCTTGAATCACATCATTTTTAGCTTGATTAGCCCTGACTAGTGACTGGTCTGTTGAAAGCTAAGTTTAAATTTATTTCCATTGAGTGAACACACCATACTATAACCTGTTAGGTTGCACTGATAACAGTACTCTTTAGTGTGGAAGTCGGTACTGAGAGAAGACGTTGCTATTTTCAGCAATAGTGAAGTGTTTCCACATATAGTCTGAGGATCTACAGTTCATTAAGGTAGTTAGAAAGAGCTAGACCTTCAGTAGACAGAATATACAGTGCCTTGCGAAAGTATTCAGCCCCCTTGAACTGGTCAACCTCTTGCCACATTTCAGGCTTCAAACATAAAGATATAAAATTCTAATTTTTTGTGAAGAATCAACAACAAGTGGGACACAACCGTGAAGTGGAATAAAATGTATTGGATGTGTCAAACTTTTTTAACAAATAAAAAACTGAAAAGTGGGGCGTGCAATATTATTCGGCCCCTTTACTTTCAGTGCAGCAAACTCACTCCAGAAGTTCAGTGAGGATCTCTGAATGATCCAATGTTGTCCCAAATGACTGATGATGATAAATAGAATCCACCTGTGTGTAATCGAGTCTCCGTATAAATGCATCTGCTCTGTGATAGTCTCGGGGTTCTGTTCAAAGCACAGAGAGCATTATGAAGACCAAGGAACACACCAGGCAGGTCTGAGATACTGTTGTGGATAAGTTTAAAGCCGGATTTGGATACAAAAGATTTCCCAAGCTTTAAACATCCCAAGGAGCACTGTGCAAGCAACCATATTGAAATGGAAGGAGGATCAGACCACTGAAAATCTACCAAGACCCGGCCGTCCCTCTAAACTTTCATCTCGAACAAGGAGAAGACTGATCAGAGATGCAGCCAAGAGGCCCATGATCACTCTGGATGAACTGCAGAGATCTACAGCTGAGGTGGGAGAGTCTGTCCATAGGACAACAATCAGTCATACACTGCACAAATCTGGCCTTTATGGAAGAGTGGCAAGAAGAAAGCCATTTCTCAAAGATATCCATAAAAAGTCTTGTTTAAAGTTTGCCACAAGCCACCTGGGAGACACACCAAACATGTAGAAGAAGGTGCTCTGGTCAGATGAAACCAAAATCAAACTGTTTGGCCACAATGCAAAACGATATGTTTGGTGTAAAAGCAACACAGCTCATCAACCTGAACACACCATCCCCACTGTCAAACATGGTGGTGGCAGCATCATGGTTTGGGCCTGCTTTTCGTCAGCAGGGACGGAGAAGATGGTCAAAATTGATGGGAAGATGGATGGGGCCAAATACAGGACCATTCTGGAAGAAAACCTGTTGGAGTCTGCAAGAGACCTGAGGGACGGAGATTTATCTTCCAACAAGACAATGATCCAAAACATAAAGCCAAATCTACAATGGAATGGTTCACAAATAAACGTATCTAGGTGTTGGAATGGCCAAGTCAAAGTCCAGACCTGAATCCAATCGAGAATCTGTGGAAAGAGCTGAAGACTGCTGTTCACGAACGCTCTCCATCCGACCTCACTGAGCTCCAGCTGTTTTGCAAGGAAGAATGGGCAAGGATTTCAGTCTCTCGATGTGCAAAACTGATAGAGACATACCCCAAGAGACTTGCAGCTGTAATTGCAGCAAAGGGTGGCGCTACAAAGTATTAATGTAAGGGGGCTGAATAATATTGCATGCCCCACTTTTCAGCTTTTTATTTGTTAAATAAGTTTGACACATCCAATAAATTTCATTCCACTTCATGATTGTGTCCCACTTGTTGTTTATTCTTCACAAAAAATTTGAATTTTATATCTTTATGTTTGAAGCCTGAAATGTGGCAAGAGGTTGAAAAGTTCAAGGGGGTCGAGTACTTTCGCAAGGCACTGTACTTTTAATTTGCATCTTTCAGAGTCTCAACCTCTTACAGTGTTTACATAATCATCAAAATGAAGACCAAATATCTTCATTCTACACTGCTGTTGGTGTATGGGCTAAATTTGATCAGCAGGTATTAACATAACTTACTTCCAAATTTTATTGGCCTCATTCAGATTATTTTATACCCAGCTTTACCCTGCCTAACTGTAACCCAAGTAATGGCCTTTTATTCAGGTAATAGAGCATCAATTTGTAGCTATCATTTTATTTATTGCAGTTCTTTATTATTTGCATTGAAAATCTTTGATTTCATTCGATTTCCAGTTCTTTGCAGGTGCCTTTTCTTAGTTAAAAGTTTTTAGACATAAGCATAGTAAATAAAAACAATTTCGATTCAAATACACAAAACCTTTTTTCTTTCTATGTAATTATGTCCGTTGATTCTTGTGACAGGTGGATATTTTTATTCAGAATGGTTTGAACCTTTAGAAGGGTGTAAGGTTCATTGGAAGACTTCACCACATGACTCACAGCTTGCCCGGTGAAGACTGCAGTTAAGCCGGCATGCTTCAGCGATTTAATAGGCTTCATCTGAGACATCGGCGTGAGGTCCCTCTCTGGAGGCCTCAGGTGATTGAAGGACGACACCACTGTAAACAAATACAACAAAGGTGAAATGTCAAACCTTAAGGTTTTAAAAAATATGAGACAGATCGGCTGGCATTTCTCGATTTGAAATCTTAAGATATGTGTGCAAATCCGTTTTTATGTTGTGTTCAGATATATTTTGTTGCTTCTTGCCAGTTCTATTAACCTCTTTTTGAGAATTAAAAAAAATAATGGCATATAAAATCATGACGTGATACCTGCATGAAAATGTTACTGCTAATATTTTAAGGGTTTTATGCTAATACAATGGCTTGCAAAAGTATTGATACCCCCTGGAATTTTTCACGTTTTCAACGCAAACCTTTGTGCTAACTCTGAACTTTTGCAGCCTGTAACTAGTTTCCTTTAAGGATTTCCCTGTTTTTGGATCTATCCGTCTTCTGCCCCAAACTATTACACTCCAACCACCAAGCTTGACTGCAGGCAAGACACATTTGTCTTTGTACTCCTCATCGGATTGCCACCACAAACGCTTGACAACATCTGAATCAAATAAGTTTATCTTGGTCTCATCGGACCACAAGACATGGTTCCAGTAATCTGTGTCCTTAGTCTGCTTCTCTTCAGCCAACTGTTTGCAGGTGTACTTGTGCATCATCTTTAGAAGAGGCTTTCTTTTGGGACGACAGCCATGCAGAACAATTTGATGCAGTGTGCGGCATATGAACTGAGCACTGACAGGTTGACCACTTCAACATCTGCAGCAATGCTGGCAGCAATTATACATCTATTTTCAAAAGACAACCTCTGGATATGATGCTGAACACATGCACTAAACTTCTTTGGCCAACCATGGTGAGGCCTGTTCTCAATGGGACCTGTTCTGTTAGACCGCTGTATGGTCCTGGCCACCGTGCTGCAGTTGTATACTGACTACTTTACATTGTATCAAAGTGCCATACATATCTTCAGTGTTGTCCCATGAAAAGACATAAAATATTTACAAAAATGCAAAGGGGTGTCTTCACTTTTGTGAGATACTGTAAGTGGTTGCACTGCATTGTATTTAGGGGTATCAGAGTGAAGAGGGTTAAATTCACGAGCATGCCACACATGCAGAATTTTTATTTATACAAAAAATTGAATCTTGTAATATTTTTCTCTAACTTCACAATTGTGCACGTCTTTAAAAACATCTGTCCTGATTACCTGAAGAGGCCAAGTGAACATGCTGGATGGACCCTGAAGTGTGCAGGGTTACAGAGGCAGCAGGAGTTACAGAGGTGGAAGTCACAGGAAGTGGAGTGGGGTGGCGAGGCAGGGGGAGGACCTCCTTCACTGGCTGATGGGAAGACACACACAGCAGGGATGAGCAATGCTCTAAAGGACAGCTTAGCTAATTTAAATGCAAGCTTTCACCTAGTAATTTGCAGTTTGTTTTGTGTTTCTTTTTATTATAATGAAAATCATCAATAATCTGGTTCTAAACTCTTTTCTTTAATATCACCTTGGGTTTATTCACAACGCAACATAGCAATCAGTGACATCAAATATGACTATATACCCTGTTCTTAAAACATTCCTTCTGAGATGAATTTTATTTCAGATCATTGGTCACCTTGATGTTCTCCATTTTTACGCTCCAGTTTCACACTCTGGCATCTCCAAGAAGCAGCAGCCCCTCCTACTAAAAGACAAGAGACCAATATAACAGGCAAACAAGGACCCCCTGATGCTGCAGAAATGTGGCACAGCTCACAGCCGTGAAGAGCTCCAAAGCAATCAGCTGGTAAAGTAATGCTGCCTAATGGCAAACACACACACTGAGTTAATGTAAAAACAAGCAGCAGCCTGTGCTTGAAGACAGGAAGCGGTGAAACTGGACCTTGGACAGTGGATGCATAGTAGCCCCCAACAGAGAGCAGGAGAAAGCATGTTGGAGTTTACACAGACCTAAAGCTGCTTGAAATACTTAGTCAAAACCTTTTATCCACTTCATGCCTTGTCTAGAAAATAAAAATATATATTTATTCATCTCATATGACCTATATTACTCTGGCGGCTATTTGTAATGCAGTGTTGTTGCTGCAAATAATGTTGTGACATTTCTCAGTGTGGGTTCCCTGTTATCCTGTTAAGATTTTTAGGACAGAATAATCTGGTTAAAAACAGTTTTCATAAAGTCTATTTAAAAAAAATGACTTTAGATAGCCAATTAAATAAAATGCACCTTAAATTTGTTCAAAAATTCAAAAATATTTTTTTTGTCTATGACAATTAATATAAAAATCCACCAACAGTCATAAACAAAATTCCAATCACACTTACATTATGCGATCACACCAGACAGGCAGGGTAACAAGGATGCCAACAGCATACAAAACTGGACCTAAGAAGAAAAACATTCAACTGAAAACAAAAGAATAGGAGCCATATCCCGCTCTGTACCTAGTAGAAGCCACTAACCAATAAAGCCAATGAGCAGCATCAGCTGGACCCAAACCTCAGACAGGGGGGCCTTCTGAGTGTGCATAATTAAAGCAGTGGGATTGGATGACTTGGACCTGGAAGTATAGAAACGATAGCTCTGTGAATGTACAATATGTGGGGGACAAAACGCTGTGGAGTACTGAACACACATGCTCAGATATCTCTCTCTCTCTGTGTGTGTGTGTGTGTCAAGAGTTCAGAATGAGAGTCATTCTGCACGGTCTGTTGCTCACCGCGTTCTGCACCATGCCCCTTAAACCTGGTAGTATATGTTTCCCAACACTCGTAGTTGGTTTGTGTCCATTTAGCGACCCCTACTGGCAGCAGTCGCAGAATTACAGAAATAGTTATGGGCACCATTTTGTAGGTGGTGATAGTGGTGAACTGATAAGCAGTGCATCGTCAGATATTTATTATTTTATATACACTTGCATCAATAATATATTTTCTACCTGGTATCTATTTCTCTTTAATTTTTTTTGCAAGATTTAGACTAAATAAAATGCCTTTGTATTACAGCAGCTACCTCAGGGTAAAATAATTATTTAAAACTTAACGTTTTTATTAGGACTTTGGTGGGGTTTTTCTTTTCTAAACATACTGTTCTGTCCTTATACTTGGTGTATGCCAGTGTTGGGAATCACATTGTTGGTACTACAATCAAACTGTGGCATATCTGAGAATACTCATATTCAGGTAAAGAATTGGGAACAAATTGTATCTTTGTGACAGTCTGCTCATAAAAAAGTGCTTAATGACCTCATGTAAAATTGTTTTCTACTATGAAACAAGTCTTTTTTTATGCCTGAATGATCACCACAAGGCAGTCTAACAGATACATAAATCCTGACAATGGTCAGAGACTGCAAATAAATGAAGAAGCAGTCAATGAAACACTTCAAAATACTTAAAAAACTCAACTAAAACACACCTAGAAAAAAATTAATGTGATCTATTGGGTACACATGCCCTGATGACCTTGTGTTTGTTAAGGGTACATGATACCAGTCAAGCTACAGAAAGTGTCAGCAAAGTAACAGATGTGATGTGATTGTTCAAGCAGTCGGGGTCCAAAGTACAATTTAAAAAAGCCTCAGGTGAATGGAAAATGGCTTGATAATATTTTTAAGGATTACAAGAAAGGCTTTGAATTTAGGAAGCAAAGAAACAAGAAATTATGGATGACTTGAGATTTCTGCACAGTACTGTATAAATCTGTAAAAAATGATGAATCAGTACAGAGATTAGTTACTCTTGACCTATTTTTTCTTTTTCACTATCATTCAAGTTTATTTATTTTTTCCACAATTAGCTTTTCTTATATCAGACCTGATTTGCCAGAAGTTATGTTTAAACTTATCCAAAAGTGTGCTGCCACTGTAAAACAGTACATCTATAGTACGTACTTGGCATCATGGCATGTGTACAGGCAGACACAGGAAGAGAAACATGAGAGGCGATGGCCTTTGGCTCTGTCCAGGAGCTCTTTATGTGAAGTGCAGTATTCCTGCCTCTGTTAACGAGACTTTAGTGTTACTGCGCAGCAGCAGAGAACATGCTGAGAATGTAATCAATAATAGAAGTCCTGCACAGAGGCAGCAACACAAAGGCTGGCACATGTGTTCACCTGGAGCAACAGTACAAACTGTTATGCAACAGACACAAGAAGAGCAATTACCTATGAACAGGTTGCTCTATCTGCACAGACACAATTATTTTGAGATGTTTAATATTCAAGACATGTTTGACAACCTGAAAACAATAAAAAATATGTATGTCAATTATAATTAGACAAAAATCCAGACTGATCCAATTTTTGATTGGTGACATATTAAGGAAATATAAATAAAATTTGCCTACTTCAAGTTAAAAGTTTAAAGTGCAAGGGACCAAATAATTTGTGAAAAACTCCAGCTATATTTTAAATATATATTTTAAATGTTCTTGATTCTGTGCTCACAATAAGTTTGAGCAATTTAAACTCAGAAAAAAATGACAAACACACCACACCCAGATATTGCATAAGTTTCAACACTCATTTATTTGTTTGCCTTATTTTATTTAGTTGACAATTGCTGTTATGTGTTCACAGACATGAGAGAGAACTTCAGAACACTTAAAAGATAAATGTGAGCACTGTGTTTAGGCTGAGACCCGTCTCTGCTTCTTTTAAGTGAATCCGAGCAAGAGCACAAATCTTGGACCAACCTCCCAGTTTCAACATGAAGACCTCATCCACACTGAGCTAACAGGTGCAAAACAGATCCCTGATCAGTATTTCTCACTCTGCTGGGACACTTGACAAAGCAGGAGACCAGTTTTTTCCATCATGATACACAGAGAAAAACAGAGTTAATAGCATCTGTGTGATGAGACCCAACAAGGAAATCTCTATTTATATACAAGACAGAGCCAAGAGGAAGGTTCCCATTTAATTGTTACAAGGATCATGAATGACGATACTTTACAAGCAGCACTTCAGGAGTGGAAAGCTGTTGTCATTAGCAAGCTGTAAGGCAGGAGAGAAGGACAGGATTTAATGAAGAAAAGAGGACCAGCATGCTTTGATCCACAACTATGACAGATAAACCAAGCCAGATAAAGAATCAACTCTTTCCATTTAATAACTGTCCGTCTCAGGACTTTAACATGAAACTCTTGAACTATTTGGACTAGAATAAATGCAAGCTGCCTGCTTGGAAAATAAATGCTTGATTCAGCTGTGGTGGAGCTTTGTCTATGGAAGCAAAAGAGGTTTAATCATTTTCAGTTCAACCGAGAAATAACAGTAAATCAATAAAGATGCATTGTGCAGAAGTGCAAAATAGCTATACAGAACATCCTATGTTTATTAAATAAAATTTCACACCAATTTCATCTCTCAGCAGATAACACAGAAAAACATACAAGTAGTTATACCATGATGTCAAAAAATAAAATGCCAGACAGAATGTTTGTACAGTGGCATGATATAATATTGTAAAACACGACCAGGCAGACTTAGACTTTCACAGCGTTAGGCAGCATTGCTCAACAGGTTGTCTGGCCTGTGGCAAATGTTTACTGACTTTAAGTCACGTTTGCCCACAATCTGCTTCTGACAGGACAAAAGAAAAGCAAGAACTACACTGAAGTGGCAGACTGGCTGGCTGGCCAGATGCTTTATGCCCAACTATTACTTTCAATGTTATTATCCTTTCTTTACACTTAATTTTATCCTTCACTGACACATTCAAAGCAATATTTTGAGCCATCTTGGTACAAAGCAGGAAGGTAACACCAACAATAAAGAATCGCTGGACCTGAAATTCATAGCTACAGCTAATCATACTTCCCCACATTCTGCCACAAGCCTCCACCTACATTAGATTAAAGATATTTTAACTACAATGTGGTTCAAAAGATAATGAATCTGCTTATAAAGGCAACATTGACAGCTTTTACAGAGCTTAGAGGTTCTTTGATTATATGCACCCCCAAAATATTGACATAAATAATCAAAGAAAGACAAAATAAAAGCGATAATGATAATCTATATAAAAGCTTGACTTTGATCACTTGTAATAAGCTTTAGCGTTGCTATATTAGGTTATGCAGGAGGAAGTAGAGAAAATGGGTTGAAGAAAAGGAGGCACTATATGGTGCAATGCACCCGGAAACCAATTAAAGGTCCATGATTTTACACCAAATATGCCCGTTTAGTCTGTGTTGCAACTACAACTGACACAATAAATGCTTTACTTTGTTTTCATTTAGCGATTTATTTATTTGGGGGTAAAATAAAAACTGGAAATCATTCAGGAGGTCAGTGTTCCTATAAAAGGGAACCTGTGTAGGCATCAGCATGTGAACTCACCCAAGTGAAAGGGCAGACTGATTCGTTATTTTTTCCCAGAAATATAAAGTTTTAGGAAAAACATAATGAGCTTGGAAAACAAACTTAAACAGTGTGAAAATCTATGTTGTTTACTGATCTTCACAGGTGGCAAAACCCATTTTATAAAGGTTAGCCTGTGATAATGTTTGTTTTCCACTTTTCTCAGTGATATGACCATTCTTTTCTGGTTTCCTATTTACTATGCAAGCATCAGTGTTAATCTAATTTTCAACATTAGAGAATTAAAGTGAATTTCTCAACATAAAAAGTGCATTTTAAAATAATATTCATACCCACTGACACGTATGCACAATAGAATATGACACAGAACGGTGCTTTGGTTAAAATAAAACAGTAAATCCTACATTAGTTCAATAAAGACGATAAAGTGCCATGCAACAAAACTGTCAATGGTCTTGTCACAAATAAATACCGGTGAAGAAAACTTACAATAGCAACCTCAAACCGAATGCTTGAAAAAGACAAAGACATACCAAAAGCAAGGCAAAGACAAATGTTATCTCTCCTTACAGTGAATTATTTTGCCTTAGTTGAGCCAATGAATCCAGTTTTCATGAAACGACTCAATGATACCACACAGGAAGAATATCCCTTAATCCTAACAGATCCTTTCTTGTGCTACTTTTGAGCTAAAATAATGAGAAACAGCAGTTTTTCCTCTTTGCCATCTGATTTTTCAGCAGTGAAGAATTTCATGCTGCATCAAGCGAATCCAAACTGAGGTATTTTACAGTATATGTATGATGTATATGAAGCTATCATCCCCACACTGTACACTGGTCTACACAGAGAAGAATTCAGTCTGATGCTTTCCCTTCCTGATGCAATAACTGGTTAATGCTTGGTTTACTACCGGGATCTATTTTTAGTAATGATAAAAGAGGAACTGGCCACATATCTTTTTACAGGAAACTGGTAGTCTTACAGATAACATATTCCTACAAGTACATCAAAACTAATCAGAACAAGTCCCAAGTCCAGCAGGAGTAAGTTAATAATTGGGTATGCATGGTTAGTTTTCCTTATAAACTCTTCTAAAGGTCAAAGGGAGCACACCATGCAAGGCTGGAGGAGATGACTGAAAAAACAGACCAAGGAGGGGTCTGACTGAGCAATCAAGATATTTTTGGGACAGGTCTGGTCATCATATCTATGGAAACATTTGCTATAAGGTTTGTGTTTATTAGAACGGGATGCTGAGATGAACTTTGTTGTTTGTTGTTTTGCTGTTTTTCCTCAAGGCTGGTTCACCTCTTAGATCCGCTGAGCTGCTGGGAGCGACTGGACTGACTTTCTCCTGGAGAGCTTTGACCTGAAGGAAGAAAGCGGAGTTGTACATTACGTGTATCATATAAGCAAATTGTGTTTAAGTACATTTTCACTGGTTCAATAATTATTGTCAAGAAATGTTCTATAATTTCATATAAGTAACAGCAAACAAAATTGGTACTGACTAAAAAGGCACTTGTAAACTTCCCAAGAAAAAATGTCAAATAAGGTAAAATATGCTACATATATTCATTTCTACCCATAACTCCATTGTCTTTGGCTTGAGTTTGGGTCAAGGAGCTAATGGGTCCAGGAAGAAACTCCAGTCATCCCTTTACCCAGTTACACTTTCCAGCTCATTTTGAGGGATTAGAAAAAACTCCCAGGTCAGTAGAGAAATACAGACCCTCCAGCATGTTCTTGGTCTGTCCTGGAGTCTAAGTGGCAGATGCTTGAACCACCTTGGCTGACTCTCTGATGCACAGGACCAGTGGCTCTACTCTGAGCTTCCCCAACATGGTGGTGCACCTCACCTTATTTCTAAGGCAGAGCCCAGCCTCTCCCAATGAACAATCATTTAAGAAGCTTGTGTCCTAGATCTCATTCTATATCTGCCAAAATCAATATTTCATGACCATATGTGAGTTTAGGACCAGCAAATTAAGGGCTTTGCTTTTTGGCTCAGTTGTATTTCACCATGACAGGCCCAGGAAGCGCTCACATTTCATTTTTAAAGTGACACTATTTCAAAGTTTTGTAGAATAACCACATATGAACTGAGAAACTTGCTAGTGACCGCAATCATAAAACCATTTAATGGCTGGGGGCAAATTCCTAAATCTAATCTTTTTTTTGTTTGGTAGGTGCACCACGCTAAGTGCTGCCAGGTCGCATTAACGTCAACGTTCTATAGTGTGTATGTTTTTCCTGAAGAAGGAAGCTACTCATTTAGTTATTTTTGCCATCAGTTTAGTGTTTAAAATTAATTCAAAGAAAACACAGAGATGTGGGAAGTTATTTAAAAGGGGGAGGCTGTCAGAAAGCGAGAGAAAGCAATACTTTCAGCAGATAACAGGGACATTAATCGGAGTACAGCATAGTTGCTTCATTTTATCTTTTTAAGCTTTCAGCCTCTGGACAATGCTGGATTTGGAAATGTTGGCAGCCTTTGAGAATTCACAGAATTAAGGTAAGGATCTACATTATTTCGAGAATACACACACAGAAATTGCTAAGCTTACTCATCAGTACTATAAATGCTTAAAGACAGTTTAACGTGTGAATTTAGTTATAATTTTGCATTTGTTTAAATATAACAACGAAACTCGTTTTACAGTGACTGTTTTTTCGCAAGCTTTTAGGTCACCTCAGCTAGAAATAGCTGGAAAAATATACTTATACTATTCTTATATGTTTTTATATTTTAGCTCTTAAAGAGAAATTGGAACTGGCTAAAATACTGTATCAGCAGGTCAAAGCTTAACAAAATCCAAAATTTAGAAATCAAACTTCAAAGCAAATTCTTATTGGTGCATTTCTAGAAACAACTATCTTTAGAATGATATACAGGAACCGTTTTGAAAAATATCAAAAAAGAACTTTGCAGATGTTTTAAGTTGTAACTTCACTCTAGCATTTCTCCACCACCCACCTGATGGTGCCGGCTAAAAGAGGGTTAAAAGCATACAGCCAGTCATGCATCTCTTTGTCGTTGACAGCCTGCAGCAGTATCCCACGATGCTCAGTGCACACAGCAAATGTGTTAGGGGTCTGGAGACGTAAAATAAGCAGCGAGAGGTTACTAAAGTTCATTGATATCTGGCAGTTAAACTTTGTTGCTGAGAGTGTTGATTTCACACTTGAACAAAGTTTTTTTACACGTACCCGCAGTAGTGTCTGTTTGTCCTCACTGTATTCCACCTTAGCAGACGACAGGTTGATGACAGCCCTCTCCACGCTGTCCCTCTCACTGCGGTACAGGTAGACATAGGGCCTGCGCACAACCACGTAACGCCTCACCCAGCCACTGCTGTGGGGCTCAAGGAAATGCAGGTAGCCCTTCTTTGACACGATGGGGCTGAATGTCCAAAAAAAAAAATCAATAAATGGTAAAAAATTATAAAAGCTACAGAATTAGGTGAAGGGTCACAGCACTGTTTGGACTGCTTATCTTAAGTGAACTTTGTATTGTGTGTTTTCATGACTCCAAAATAGGTTTAATGTTTTAATAAACACAACTTGAATATTTTTCACAGTGACACAGTGTCAATTGTTGATTGTTTTCCCACCTGACACGAATCTCCTGTATGTCAGGAACAAAGGTGTATCCTCTTAGAGCTTTCTTTTTGTCTACTGGGCTGTACGGGTCGAGGTCTGGTGTCGATGCTCTTGAGCTCGGTTCAATGAGCCTACAAAACAAAAAAAACGGATAAAAAAAACTGGCTAACACCCCTAGAGTGTTTTAAAATAATTTTCCATTCTTTTAAATTTCAGACAAAAATTGCAGTCTGTAACAAAACATTTTAATTTAGAATAACTGAATTATTTAAAACTGCTTAAATAAATCATATATAAAGCCTATGTTCACAAAATATCTTCCTGATCAATAAATCAAAACTGAAACGGAAGTGTTGGAAAAGATCAACAAGATGTACTTTACGTACCGAAGGTCAAAGTGGCCATCGACCAACGAGGGGCAAGTAGAGGAGGGAGTAAGTGTGCTCAGGCCAGAGGAGGACGAGTCCCTCATGAGTGCCACTGACATTTCTGAGAGCTAAAAATCACCCCCCGCACCCACACACACACACACACACACACACACACACGCACAAGAAGGAAAACAAAGAACCGCAACAAAAGAGCGACAAATACAAATAGAGACAAAACATATCAGCAAACATTTAAACAAGGACAGCAGAGACATGCATGCAGAGAACATCTTAATTAGCTTTTTGTCAGTTTTTATAATGTACATAAAACCCACCACTGGAATGTAAATCTGTATGTCTAAGAGCCCCTTTGTTTTTAGTATGCAGACTTGTAGCGTTATTTATGTTAGTGGATACTTTGAAGTTTCTAAAGAGGAAGAACATTTGGGGATGAAGTTGGGGGAAAGGAGAAGGGGATGATTTAGAAAACAGTCATGAAGACATGAATGCTTTATGACAGAACTAATCTTTGAATCTGGGTCAACTGTTGTAAGAAAAACATACCCATTGCCTCATTTATACAAGTTTTGGACCTGCAAAAGTGACCCACCAGCAGAATAATTTTTCTTCTTTTTTGTTATAAATGTAATCATAATTTATTTATTTTTTGTTTTTTGTTTATCTTAACTTATACAAATTTTATTTTTAACCTTATATCTAACATAACTTAAACATGTCCCGGTAAAACATAGGCATTTTTTTTATAACACAGTTGAAATTTGTTGTATACTGTCTACAACAATGGACTAAATGGAATATAGAGATACCATTGAAATAAATTGTGTATAGCATTGTGAGAGACTGAGGCAAACTGCTTTGCAGAGATTATGTGTTTCATTTGAACTCTGCTTGTGGTAAACATCACCTGTTTGAACAGCAGCTCGGTGGGAATGTAGTGAGAGAACTTAGCCGACTGTGAGTGATTTCTGCCCTTTAAAATTTGTTTTTTTTAATTAATTGACGCAGTAGGTAAAGAGATTTGTTCCACTTAACTATTAAAGATCTTTTTCTTATACTTAATTAATCATCAATCCAATAAACTACATTTCTGGGGAGAAATTTTGAGACAAATTACAAAACAAAATAACTGAAATCGCTACCTAGCTAGCTAGCTTACAGCTACTCAGAGCGGGGCTCAGTCAGGTGGACATTTTTGCCTCATAGAACTGTTAAAGCTCACAGGTTTCCTTGTAGTTTGCATGAATATTATATGAATGTACTAGAATTTTTCATCAGTCATTTTCTAAGTATTATTTCAATGATCTTTAGTTAAATCCCAAAGCAGAAAATACATTGAAGAAAAACCCCTATTAAAGCTAAGACTACAGGTACGTAGCTACACAGATGCTGTTTGATCAAGCAAATAATTACAAAGTAAACCTCAGTCGCATGCAAAGTGTCAGGGTGTAAAATTTCATGATATAGTTTTTGTTTAAACTGCTGGGAATGGTTTAAGATATTTTGTTTTTTGATGGTGTAGAGGGCAACGCACATCGGTGTGGTAAGATGCGTGTCCAGAAATTGGCAATACTATTACCTATTAAACAAACCACACTTAAACTAGTTACAACCGAAGTCCAGTAATCTAAATGGAACGCTTAAATTGATTAGATTTTCACCAAACTCTGATTGCTCTGACTGCCCTCCACAAAAGGTAAAACACAGAGTAAATGTACTACACATGATCTCACTTTAAAGTATAAAATGTTCCTTTTAAGGAGAGCTAAGTACCGTAAATTCCGGATTATAAGCCACTACTTTTTTCCCACACATTGAACACTGCGGCCTATACAACGGTGCGGCTAATGCATATTTTTTTTCATGTCGCCAAAAACATTTTGCCTGTTAACAGTAGATCAATCAAATTGATGAGTAGTTCACAGAGGTCCAATGAAATTGTGCGATAACTCAAGAGCACTTTCACCATTCAATTACCGGTATTGTAAATCAGACATTTATATTCACCCTCATCAATATGTAAAATCACCAACAGGTTTTGAAAGGCTGAACTGCTGCGTGATTAAGGGGACCAGGTGGCGCTCAAATGAGAGCATCAACGAAGAGGCAGTAAGTGACGAGATCCTGAGGCTGTTCAATTCAGACACTGAAGAACAGGACTCTGATGGTTTCAGTGCGCAGGAAGAAGATGAAGGAAACGATCAATGACTTTTGACCTGGTAGCCTGCAGCGTACATCAGTTTGGAGATATTGGAATGTTGTTTGTGCACTGTTCAGTAAAAAAGCATTAGCAACGAAATTTGTATGTTACTAAGAACGTACGTATATTTAAAAGGTAGCCATGTTACAGGCACTGTTCGTAAAAAAGCATTTGCAACATGCATTTGTTTATATTACCATCCGGATACAGTTAAAAATTCCCCACGTGTAATATCTTTCTGTATAAATCATATTACAACATGGGACACCCGCGGCTTAACATCCGTTGCGGCCTGTACAAGTAGAAAATTGGTTTTCTTTCTAAAATTAGAGCATGCGGCTTTTAATCAGGTGCGCTCTGTAGTCCGGAATTTACGGTATATTAATTGTAGCTAAGTGATGTGCTAAATTAAAGCAGAATCTCTAAATGTAAAGGCAAAAGCGATTAATGGATGCAAATACATTAGCTGATAGGGACTGGACACTGACCGTTATTAAAGCTTAAATATTTAGTAAAGATGAAGATATAAGGGGTCGGATTAGAGGGCCTAGGCTGGGGCTCACCTTGCTTTCACTGGCACTGCTGCTCACCTGGCTGTACTCTCTGTTGAATGTGTGCATCAGCAAGCGCAGACACTGGGTAGAAGATAGTAAAAACAGCATTTATTAAGTAACAGGATGAAAAAAGACCAAAACAAAACAGGAAGTAAACTTAAGCTTTAGCAGTCACCTTAGCAGCCAGCTCCCTCTGCCTCTGGTTGGGGCTCTCAGGAGCAGGGCTGCTGCTCGGGCTGCAGCTGAGGACAGGACTCTTTGCAAAGTCACAAATGTCGCTGCTCTTGTAAAGTGCGTCCTGCCCTGCCTGCAGAGTTGCCTCGAGTTTTTCCCTCAGCAGGAGATAATGCCTTGTCTTCTCCACCTAAAATAAAAAAAAGCTAATTGCAGGTGATTTAAGACAATATTAAAGAGCTTGACTTGCAAGCAACCTCTATTTACGCATAAGAAAATATTTTTTCAAACTATACACCTAATTACTGGATGCATATTCAAATTGTATTTTTTTCTATGAACAGTCTTCTTATAATCAAAATGTAGTTGCACAGTACATCAATAAAGAATAACAAACAAAGCACACAGTTAAAGAAACAACAAAACAATTTTTAAATGTTGTAACTACAACATGATGGGAATGGGAATAAAGATAATAATGATAAAAATCTCTCCTGAGGAGGATAATACCACCAAATAGGAAATTACTCCCCATTTCAAAAAATATGTTTGTTAAATCTAATCTTAAATTGAATACTTTCTACTTCTAATCATGGTTTTTGTTATTAGGCATCCACCACAGAAAAGCTGCTCAAACTGGTCTGGAGCACATTTATCAACCATCTTAAACAGGTACTGTATAGAGTGTTGCAGTACACAAAATTTAACCAGACCACAGAAATTTGAAACATTTTCTATTTTGTTATTTTTTTCCTTATTGTGTTGTAAACTGACCTCCTGCAGTAAGCTGAGCTTCTCAAGCTCCCACTGGTGGTCGAGGATGAGGCTGTCGCTGCGGGGTCTCCATCCTGCCAGGTTCTCCTCTCCTCGCACGTAGGCCACAGATGTGTCAAGCACACGCCTGCGACGACGCTGCATCCCTGATGGAGAGAATTAATAAAGAAGAGGATTTTAGTACATCAACATTCATCATTCAATGGCTTTTCCTCATTATCTTATTTTTATTACTTTCTTCATTGTAGACACGCAGTGAAGACATCAAAACAACGAAGGAAAGCTATATAGAAAAATGTAATAACTCAAAACATCTTTTATATAATATATTCCTCAAAATATTTGCAGGGACAATTTGTTTAATTCATTCAAGGATCACCTGGACTTCCATTGTCTGCAATGTGGCAGAGAGTGACCTCATAAACCCCGGTGACACGATTACTGAGAGGAAGAAAGTCAACATTTAAAACATGAGCGTCAGATACAGTAAATGAGACATTCCATTTAACCCTAGGGCAAATCCGACTGTTTATTTGTGGCTGTCTACCTCTCTGAGGGCCTGAGGCAGCCGGTGCTGAAGAAGTTCTTGATGGATCGGGAGGCAGGCAGCTTTGTGTCACGGGAGTAAAACACCACACAGAAATCTTTGGTGATAACTGTTGGCTGAGTGCAGTTCTCCATCTATAGGTGTAACATTATTAACAAACCATTAGGTAGAACAAAACAGGTATACAGTTGGAAAGCTACGAACATCCTGTCTGTCAATCAGTGAAATGGAGGCTAGCTACCTGAGCAGACAGCCTGACTAATTACCAAGCTAACATCAGCTTGTTATGTTTGTTCTTTGTGAAGAGCAGAAAAAGGTATAGTTAATGTTCTGCACAAAATGCATGCTTACCAGAAAAACCTCTACTAAATTTAGTGAGTGTTTACTCCATATTTTTGCAAGCAGTAAGATTAAAAACCAAAATAACAATAACCTGCATGGATAACATTAGTGTAACTGTAATAATCAATTTATTATTTTATCTACAATATAAATAATTCTTCATTTTTGTTTCAAATCTTTGTGTAATACACATAAGAATCTAATACCTGCAAACAATTAACTAAACCTATACTAGCATTTTCTGAATAGTTCACTCTATTATTGTACCTCCAGATAAGCTGAGAGAGTGATGTAGATCTTCTCCCCGTATGGAGTGACCCTGTTAAGAAGCAGAGAGTTGTGCATGGAGCTGTCCCATGCTGCCTCAAATCGATAGAAAGTTCTGCAGTGAGAAAAATCAAACACATAATTTATTGGTATTTTAAACAAAAATGCAAGCATGTCAATATATTTTGTTAACAAAAACAATATTTCTAAAGACATTTAAAAAAAAACATCCTTATACCTATGATCAACTCCCAATGAAACGCTGCCGTTAAAGAAAAAAAAAAAAGAGAAAATAGAATATAAATTAAAAACTGTTTAGCTTCAGCTGTTAAGAGTTAAACTCAGCCATTTTGGCAAATTAATAAAAGCT
This sequence comes from Girardinichthys multiradiatus, assembly GCF_021462225.1. Lineage (NCBI taxonomy): Eukaryota > Metazoa > Chordata > Actinopteri > Cyprinodontiformes > Goodeidae > Girardinichthys > Girardinichthys multiradiatus. The sequence goes on from NC_061799.1 coordinate 23,502,527, forward strand.
AATAGCTTCTATCAATACACATTGTTAAGTTGTTAAATAAATAAATAAAAAGCCCCCTGTCTATGTTAAAAAAAAAACGGTTATTTAACATTAAAGTACTGATCAAAACCACTTGAAAAACCACCCCAAAGTCATACTTGTCATCATGTTTTGGCCAGAAGTATCCAGAGGAGAGAATGTTGAGGGATAGGATGTTGGGGTCTATGATGGTCTCGTCAGCCTCTGGTGTGTTACGAATACGACCTGTAATGACGAATCATGATGAGACTCGTTGCTTTTAAACTTCTTGTCCTGATTTCTGATTTGCTCATTGAAACCTTTTCCTATTAATTAACTTGAGCAGAGACGTTACTCACCAATAACCAGCTCCTTCACCTCCTTCCACTCAATATAATTTCCTGTTTCATGAGCAATGGTAACTCTGATCCTTCTCTGTATGCCCTGTCCAGTCAAAGGATGATGAAAGTGAAGGTAAGTGTGTCAATAGTGAAGGTCAACTTATAACTATAAACATGTAGTTGGAAACATGATCCTAAAATGTGAGGAAAGCGGTCAGACCTGATGTAAGAGGAAAGTCCCATGGCACGGCATCCCGCCTCTGTGGTCAACAACAGCTGGGATGTAGCTGGAAACAGACAAAACAAAATCAATAAACTACATTTGAACACTTGCATTTACCAGTGAGTGATATATTTCTGCAAGATTCTTTAGCTGACCTCTTCAGTATTTAAGAGGCAGCATAAATAAACAGGACTCACTCTCCATTAGCTTCTAGCTCACAAATCTCAAAGAAGACCATGAGGTCATATTTGGCATGACAAGGTCCAGCAGTGGAACGATTCAGCGTGCTGAGCTTTGTGGCCGGCACTAAAATGATCAACAATAAATAAAATTAAAAAAAACACAAAAAAATGTAATTTGAATTTCGTTATATCCCTTCATTTTCAATTTCATACCTGTATCGTATTTAAACCATTGCATAGCACCTAATGTTTTTGGTAGTTATGCCTTTTTATTAATTACGGGGACAAATTGTCATAACAACAATAGGTTTCTGTGTTAAATTTATTTAACAACTGTATACTATTTTCTAAAAAACTTTGTAATACATATACTTGCTATGAAATATGACAGATTGGGACTCCTGATCATGCCAAAACATCTCTGGTAGAGTATTTATAGGACTCACATTACCACATTTCCTTACAGTAGACACTTTAAATCATGGATTGTCAAAGCAGGGGAAGAACAACCCCTTGTGGATACAAATTACCTCATGGTTGGTTTGAAACCTCCCATGGTGGATGGCTTCTAGACTTGGAAGGAACAAATTGGCAAAGCGGAGGACATGACCTGTCCTGGGTAATTTTAACACACTAGTTTATTAGACTTGACACTACACTTGTCACGGGTAGGCTAAGTAATTCAGTAAAATTTGACATGAATGAGGGTTCCTTTACATACATTACTCTTCGTGATCTCACTTTTGGCAATGGTTCTAATATAAAAAATTACAACAATGGTTAATAACTAATAAAACAGTGCAAAAATCTGGAATGCTTACTTGAAGGAGGCCTATTGGGCACTGTTATTTGTTAAAAAAAATATTTTGTTGAAAGACAGTTCAGATTTTGTAAAACATACCTAAAAAAACACATAAAACTCAAATTCTTCAGTGAAATCTAATCCAATTATACAGAAAAATAAAACCCCTTCCCACCCACCCCAGGAAAAAAGATCTGTAAAAAATATAAAGAAAGAAAGTGGATGAGCTCTTGATACAATTTAACATTTAAGCTGGAGGTAGCTTAAAAAATATTGGTTAGATATTTTTGCCAAAGGTTACATAAGACTTGAGACTGAGAAAATGTTATCCTCTGCAAACAACTGTTTATAATTAAAAAACATGTTCATCTAGATAAATTAATGCTGTATTATATTCTCTTAATTTCTGCTAACCTGGTTTGGATAACGGCATCACCCGTGGAAACTGCCTCCTGGAGGGTCTCAGAGGACTAAAAGAAATCAAAATAGTTGACAATCTATCACTTAAATATGTTTATTCTTTCAGAGATAGCACATATTTGTAATTTTAGAAGCGAAAGTCAAATTCCTTCCAGACCTGATCAAATCTTTGCATAATGGAGGGAAAGGCTGTTTCTGATAGTGTCCGAACACCTCGAATACAATGGGCTGAGTTTTAATGTACTCCAAGAAGGACTTGGTCACTTCCACCGTGATCTAACAGAGCAGACAGGCAGACAAATTCAAGTAGACCCTCCAAAACAGCCGCTAATTTGCAGAAGCACTAATTAGTCGTTTTTATGAGTCGTTGTCAGCTTACATTTTGTACATGATAAAATCCAAGTGGAGGCCCTCTGCCGGTGTTCTTCAGTGGCTCAGTCGAAAAAGCTTCATCGTGACGATGGATGAAGCTGAAAAAGTGAATATTTTTATAAAATAAAAGCAGCCTGTTAATTTATGTATTCCAAATTTAATATTGGAAAGTTTGTTCAGTCTGTGTGGCATTTTTTATATTATCAGTTGTTTAACAGCTATTAAAAAACTGTCAGCAGCATTCATAACTGTTCTAAATAAAAATAAAAAAACAACATTAAACTCACTTAAACTGGCAGAAAATGTCGGCGTATTCTGCTGAGATGCTGGAGGCCTGAAGGACGGTGACTCTGAAGGTGAAAGTGCTGCCGATCTTCAAGTGGGACAGAGCGTTTTCTGGAGACAGCTCCAGAGGAAGGTCCAGACCAAGAGCTAAACTCTTCACAGGGCTCTGAGGAACCTCATGAGTGGCTGCATGGTGCAGAGATATAGACCTTTGAAGCTCAAAAGGTTAACCTTTAGTTTCACTCATGTCTAACTGGTGTTATTTATATACCTAGAATTATGGGGAAAACAAAGCTAGGAACACCAAAATGACTTCAGAGAACTAGTTATTTTAATGCCCACTATAATAAAAATATAGATAATATCTAGACTGGCAAAAATGTTAACAGTTTAGGAAGAATATTGGGACAAAATCTGCTGTCTGCTTACCTGCGCAGGTGTTGTTGTTGACTTCATCTGCCGAGATTCCTATCTCAACGTTTTGTCCTTCACCCTCCACAATTCTCAGCTCCTCCTGGGAGGTGTTGGAGTGTGACAAACCACCAGGGCACGACTCACTCTGAAACTAAAACAAGGTAAAATCACTGAGACGTTATATTTTTTCATATTTTGAACACTCAGGGACAAAAACATGCAGTTTCAGCTGTTATCTCATTTGTACTTGATGTAAAGGTCTCTTTTGAAGGACAAAATGAGAAACCATCCCAAATACCTTCTCAAATTGGTTGTCTTCAAAAGAGATCTTGGCCGTGCCTGACTGCCTCACTCCAGATCCATAATCAGGGGCCTCCTCATCAGCTTAAAGACAAAACAGACCACACGTTGTCACACCTGCATTTCACAATTGTTTTAAAAAATGTCACTAATGTTGCAGTAAAATGTTCTGTGTACCTGATATGGCCTGCACAGCCACTCTGAGGAAGCCTTTGACCTCTCCCTTCTCGCTTACAATGGCCACACGGTGCACCAGAGGCACCGGATACAGCAGGTTACTCAGGTACACAAAAGCCCTTCAGAGAGGAGTGATGACAGGTTTTTGGTTTTGCAAGCCTTTGAGTGAGAAAGGAAGGATAGGATTGTTTCTTGTAAGATAACCAACCTGCCAACCAGACGGAACCAAGGAAAGCGGTCGTAGAAGGGGTCGCCTCCCGTCAGGGCGTGGTCGCAGTCCTCCACCGCGCTGCTGGGCAGCTCTGCAGCTCGGTCATACATCTCTCTCATCAGGTCCAGCCTCTGCCTGCAAAAAACACAAGAAATCAACTTAATGGTCATTTTTGGAAAACAAAAAAGTTGTTTAGTTTGATTAAAAGGTGACTTTATCTTCAGTAACAGTTAATGTTACAGATGAACAAAACCGAGAAATAATTGCCAAACTATTCTGATAAGTATATTTTTGGTACCTGAGCTTTTCCAGAGTCCAATAATGTGTGGCTCCATTCTTCTGATCCTGTACTTCGACGGCTACTATCGTTCGAGGGAAAGGTCGTCTCTCTCGTTCTTTAGCCACGCTGGGAGGCAGCAGGTCAGGAGGCAGCGGAGAGTAAAGAGTGTCTGTCAGCAGAACGAACTGGAACTGCACCTATAAACATACAAAGAAATTAACTCACAATTCAAATATTGTCCCATTTCACTTTTACTAACTTAGCAGCTGAGTTCACACTGCTTTATTTTGTGCTCATTCATTCATTCATTTTCTACCGCTTATTCCATAGTGGGTCACGGGGAAGCTGGTGCCTATTTCCAGCAGTCTATGGGTGAGAGGTGGTGTACACCCTGGACAGGTTGCCAGTCCATCGCAGGGCAACACACAAACAACCATGCACACACTCATTCATACACCTAAGGACAATTTAGAGTTACCAATTAACCTAACAGGCACGTCTTTGGACTGTGGGAGGAAGCCGGAGTACCTGGTGAGAACCCACACATAGATGGGGAGAACATGCAAACTCCATGCAGAAAGATCCCAGGCTGGGAATTGAACCCAGGACCTTCTTGCTGCAAGGCAACAGTGCTACCAACTGCGCCACCATGCAGCCCACGGTTTTAAATGTTCTTTTTTTGTCTTCTACAATTAATTAAAGGTTCTAGAAATTTGAAATATTTCTATTTTTAATTAGACATGATTAACTGCATACCAGATTTCATAGAAAACACAGAAATTGTCCTTTAATTTAGCACCAAACATAAAGCAGTTAAGCAGACTTCAATCTTAGCATCTTTACGTAGCCACAGTGTCAGCAGTGTTTTCATTCAGTTACACTGTGCAATGGGCATATAAATAAGCAACCATTTGGGTGCAACTGACTGAAGAGTCTTTTTAATGCTTGGGGTGCCCCCAGCTGTGCTACCCTGAGTGGTGAGCCATATTGTCCACTTTAAGAAATTTTACTGATGTGCAAAAACATTTCGATCAATCAAGACACTGAGAAGTTTCAAAAAATGAAAAAAACATATAACACCGTTACAAAACATAATAAAAAACTAACCTTTTTCTTCAGTTCCACACTAATAGCATTTGCCTCTTTGAGGAAGATGGCATTGCCCCAGAGCAGATCCCTGAGGGAGGTGAACTGGTAGAACCGCCACTTTCTGAAAGCCCAGAGCGCCAGCTCAGTTTCACGCTTCGTCCACGGCACTGTTGATAAATGCAGGCAAAAAGTGGGTCAACTGTGACCAAAAACAGCCTTCCACTGGGGTGACTGTGTTGTAAGTCTAACTACAAACACAGCTTCACCTTCCTCCTCAGGCTCCTCCTCTTCTTCGGGTGATTCCAGGTACCGAGAGTCTACTTGTTTCCGTAGGGCTTCCAGTTTACTCTCATAGTCCTGTAAGGAGCCAGAAAATGTGTTTGTTAACGTTGACCTCATTATAACATTGAACCCTCAAAACAGTATCTGGAAACAGGAGGAACTGCATATGTTTGTTGATCAGAGTTTTTACCCACCAGCCTTTGCTGCTCAAGCAGGTTACTAGCTTCTTCTCTTTCTTTGCGGTATTGGTCCTCAAGCTCCTGAAGCCTTGAGGATTTAATTTCAGACAAAAACTTGTGAAATAAAATGTGATGATATGATACAAAGCACTCCACTAAACAAACAACAGAATGTTGTGGCAACAGATGGCCATTCAATCTCACCTCTGCTCCATCTCCTGCTTCATGTCGATGCCTTGTTTTTCGAGCAGCTCCCTCTGAGCGAAGGCCCAGTCCACAGGCTCCACCGGAGTCTCCGCACACGGCGTCCTCTCCCGCTCCAGACGAGCCTGCTCCGGGTCGTTGAAGCGAAACACGTGGCTCTTACCCATTATGATGCGGTTCCCTTAAAAAATCCATATGAATGTGTAAAATTTGTCAACATCTAAAACAAATTTACTACCATCTTTACAGAAGCTGCAGGATATCATCATTTAAAACGTTTAATCCCACCAGCAATTTTAATTCACGCAAGATAACAGGGATGACTTACTATCTAATCATTTTCCAGACCAGTCATTTCTTCCCTTTTACTTTTCTAGGCACAGTAGCTGTGTTTTTAAGCATTTTATTAACAACAATAATGACAATGATGACAGATTCTCACCAGATCGCAAAACGGTGGGCGAGGTCACTCGCTTTCCATTGACGTATGTCTCTGTCCCCTCACATGGCTCAAGGATGACACATCCTGGTCCAGAAGACAACTTATATCATCCATTTCAACCAAGTACTTAAAATATTTCTTTTTTATTTAAGCATTCCCACACAGAAATATCCTGTCTTTACCTTCTCCCTGCGGGCCAGTGGTGCTGCTAAAGGTGCAGTGCTCATCTTTAATGAAGTGGCCGCTGAGAACGATGTCTTGTCGAGTTTTGGCGTTTTCGCGACCAACCCTGACGGGACGTAATGTTAGGAAATTGTGAAAACTGCTACAAACAGAGCAAATTCAGTGTAAGAACAGAAATGCATAAAGTTTTACTTGGTAATGCCATCTTTGATGTAGTACAGCAGACACTCTGACATCAGTGGGTCCTCGTTGAGATTCACCAGATGAGGGGTCTGCAACACAGACACATTTGAGCTTTGCCAGGTTTCATGAATACATTTTGTTAGATGGATTTAAACCTTTCTCTGTCGTTAGGTAACCCAAGATGTATTGGCAATATCCTGCTGAAAGACCCAATAATGAATCATTTTCAGTTTTCAAGAAAAAAACTAAAATGCTCTTTCAGAGGCTGCCAGGTTATTATTAAAACTGTTCAATTTCTTGGAGATTATGCTGCCATGCATTTAAAAAAGGTACTCAGGGGCTTTAAAAGAGAAGCAGGCCCACAGCATAACAGATCCTTCACTGTACTTAACCATATTATGCCAAATGTCTCATTAATTCAAATATTTATGTGTCCTCTACCTATTAGTGTTTTTCTTAAAAATCTGGTGTTCCAAGTTAATAAGTATAGTTTACAATTTTGATAGAAATGCAAAATACATGGACACTTGTTTAATCATTTGGTTAAAACAGTCTTAGCAGCATTTAGCTTTATTCTGTTGCTATTTCCCAGCTTGTGAAGAGCTGCCTTGCTTGAATGCTCAATGCATGTTCTCTTGTCTTTCTCATTTTCAAGAGTGGCTCTGAGAAATGAGACTGTGTCACATCATATTTATACACCAGGAAAACAGGAAGTTATTGATTGCAAATTAAGTCACCACTCTCTCTGATGGACAGAAAAAGCAAAATGCTTCATTTATATTTATTTTATAGAAATTGTTAGGCTTAGGAAGAAATGTGGCACTTGTGCTTATATAAAAAAAATTGTTCTGGTCTCTGCTAAATAAGACTAGCTTTGATTTTTCAAATTTTTTTTGTGTGAGATTTTGTTCCTGCAATACAAAAAAAATATTTAAAGACTTTTTAACACAGTTTTACCACTGTTGCCAATAGGTGTAGAGTGCACTATATATATATATATATATATATATGTTACATTCAGACCTTATTGGTTACCTTTGACATTTATCTTACCTTCTTGGGAGAAAAGACTCCAACAGTACCTCCATCTTCTCTCATAGCAACACCCATCTCAGCAAGCAGAGCCTCTCTACAGAGAGCAAACAGAGTTTAAACCATGAAAAAGCATTTTTAAAAGTAATAGGGATACATTTGTTAAAGAGGCAGGATTGTTGGATGTTAGGTAAAATGTTAGTATTCTACAAAATTAACCTTTCAACGTCTATTCTATGAAGCTGCCTCTTAAAAAATATACATAATAAGAAAATGTAACAAATACAGAAATAGAATTAACAAAGGGAGAATTATTTGCTGCCATTATCATTTTCCAGTCAATAACTAAACAAAGGGAGGTTTACAAAGATCTGAGATTATCTGCTATTATTCTGCTCATTAAAAATAGAAACAGCAGAGGAAATAATTGTTATTCAGGTAACTGATCATAAGCCAAAGACGTGAACAAATATTAACCCTAGCATTTTTATAGTCTGTCCTGAGGTAATGTTTATGCTATACTGACTGTCAACACAAAAGTTAATAAAAAGATCCACAAAGTTATCTTGATCTATCCTTCAAAACCACTTATTTCATTAAAATTCATTAATCAAGTATTGAGCGATCCTGTGTTTAAAACAGTCCAGCAGTTCAGTTTTATATTTTAATTAACGCTAAGAGTCAAAATACACCAGGTAAAATATGGTATATATAAATTTGAGTTAGGTTTTGAAGTTAGGTTTTGAGAGATTCATTATTTACATAATGTGACAAGATAGAAGAATTATGGGATGACTGAGAGCTGGAGGAAAGGAAACAAAAAAAATCAAAACCAAAAAAAAATGTTTTATTTACATGTATAATATTTTAAACAAACCTCTCCATGCGGATGGCCTCAGTACGACGCAGCTTCTCTTCCCATGTCTCATTAAGCTCTGCAATGATTTTCTCTGTTTCCTGCAAGTGTAAAAAGATTTAATATAAAAACATACCAAACTTACATTAGTAATTCCAACTTTCTATTTTATTTCTCTTTTCAATCCACGTACCTTGAGCCTCTCTATCGCCTCCTCACTGGCCGGGCTGAAGATGCGGTCATGAAGGTTGCTGATGGAGCCGGCCCGGCTGGACAGGATGGACAGCGAGGGGGAGGGACTCATTCCCGTCATGGCGTTGGTCACTGTGGAGAGATCACCCCTTTGATTGACAGCCTGGTGATTGTTCACAAAGTTCTTGTAATCGCACAGGTCTGTCAGAGAGAGAGGCGGTGCATGGAAGAGTGTGGAAAAACAAACAAAACCAGGAGAGAAGGTAGGAGCCACATGTTTGGGCAACGAGAGGAAGACACAGAGACAAAATAAGGGGCCAATAGGAAGGAGTACAAAAAACAGAGAAGAGCTCAAATAATTGACTCAAGAAGCGAAGCAGTTTTGCTAATCAAAGCCATTCCAGAAAAGGTCAACTCAAAGAAAAAAAGCACAAAATGTCAGAGAAACTGAATGTGAGAGAACTGAGTATACACAATCAAGCTGACAAGCATTGACAGAAGTATACAAAAATCATACAGTCATATGATTTCAATGCATATAGACAAATCGCATATGGTGTGTGAATCAAAATTCATTTTGTTTAAGCCGTTTATTGAAGCATTTCAAAGCATGCCTCCTGTCTGTGCAGACCTTTGAGCACCTTAGCTTCACTTCTAAAACCTCCACACCTAGAGAACCAGGATGCAGATTCAGCAATCTGAAACATCTTTCCGCTCAGATCTGTCCTCCATAGTCAATGAAACTTTAAAAGCCAATTTTAAGCCATCAGACTCTTGGTTAGTATCTGTTACTGTGAACACCTACTAGGACACAATGAAATGTCACCAGCTGACAATGAGCTGATATCTAACTGTAAATCATTTAACATTTCAAAAAATTAAATGCGATCAGTTTTCCATTTTGGTTTTGTTGGAGTTTAGACTGACAGATGAAAGCGCCATGAATATGATTGACCGTCCAAAGAGATTTGGTCACTCAGATGAAGTGCCGTACCCTCTGAAGTTTTCATGTTTCAAAAGATTTGCATAATTCTGAAGTGCAACAAAATTAATAAATAGGTCAATATCGCAAAAGAATAATGTGCCTGATTTACATGCCTCTCCAAGAAGCTGTTGGATCCTCTGAAAATTAGAATTAAAACTTGGTCTTCAAAGTAAAGCTTTCAGGGCTTTAGGTCATCTTTTTTCACACTTAGTGTCTGTATTCACGGTAAAAGAAATGCTTAACCAAGGGGTCCCTAAGCATTGCATGCCTTAGTAATAAAGTGCATACATAGCCAGTCAGAGGCCATGTTGCATAGTTATGAGATCTCCTATTAGAAAAAATATGAAAATCTCTGTGATCGTGGGGAGGAAAAATTTAAGCCATTTTGCAAAATCTCTGAGAATAAACATTACAACAAGATATGATTTTACAGATGCTCTGAATAATGTTATATGTTTTTCCTATTGTCTTATGTCACAAAGAGTTTCTTGGGATTGTAAGTTTTGGTGTCTGTTGTGGTAAAATAGGATTTTATTTTTTTTTTTGTTGCAAAGCGCAGGCTTGCTGAAGTTAAACACACATTTCAAACCAGTGATGGCAGGAACGGTGCCTCGATACGCTGACAGGACAGGGGAGAAAAGAGACTGTGTGTCAAAAACGGCCACATTCCAACATAATCCTCTGTGTTCAGTGAATAGAGGGAGACAAAGCCCCTGCGCAGAGGCCCTCAGCTTAAACTATGTGCATTTTCTATAATCGGATTTTAGTGTTTCCATGTGTGAAACTCACTCTCGATGATGTCTCCTAGGCCCTGTGCATACAGCAGGTCTTTGAGACGAGCAACCTCGTCTTTCAGCTCGCGGACCAGGCGATTGTTAGGATCCTCGTTGATCACAGCGTTGCAGCGGATCTGTTTGGCACGATCAGCATACCTTACAGAGCAGAGGCCATCAACACTAATTTGATCAACTCAGATCTTAGATACAGATCACATTTAAAATGACAAAGGTTACTCAAAGTCCTGAACTGATAGAAAATAAAGCTATAATTTTAATTTCAACAAATAAAGAGATATTCCTTCATGTTTTCCTCACCGAAGGGTACTTAGTGTTTCATCGTAGTTAATATCTGCAGGACTGAGAGCCGCCACCATGGCTGTGCGGGAGTTTCCTCCTAAAACAAAAATTTTAAGAAATTATATCAACCAGCACAAAAAAATTATCCAACAAACAAAAATAAAGAAACATCTTTGTTTGCAAACCTAAATTCTCCCTGAGGAGCCAGGTCAGAACTGAATCTCTGTAGGGAATAAAACTCTCTACTTTCTTCTTTTTCTTGTTCTGTTTAGAAAACAAATAATTAAAAAGTATTTTTTGGGTTCTATTATAAGGAAACATTGCATTGTACTTAACTGTGAAACATGATTTACTTAGTGAAACCACAAACCTTATTTGGCACTGAGTCCTATGAATTGAAAGAGAAATGTAAGTAATGTTAGTTTAGACAACAGAAATAAATACACAAGCCATAAAATTCTAGCCTCATGTAAGAATCTCACCAGTTCAGCTAAAGCAGAAATTACTTTTCCGAGTGTGGTCAGAGATTTATTAATGTTGGCTCCTTCCTTCAAGAACACACAAACAAGAACAAGTATTTTAGCCAAACTTTTACATTTTGAAGTACTTTCAGTAGTTTCTTTTAAACAAACGCCTGCACAAAATAAAACAAACATATTTCTCCCACCTTCAGTCGCGTCCCTTTAGCTCCAGTTGAATCAGCCCTCTCACTGCCGGCCAAGTCTACCAGACTTATCTTGCTGACCTATTAAATTAATCAAATACAATCAATCAACAACTAAAAATGTGTGAAGTTGGAAGAAAACTGTTCATCATGCTTGGATAATGCTTGTGGTGTCCCTCTGGGGTCAGTACTAGATCCAAAACTATTCATTAAATACGAAAAAGGATTTTGTAAGGTACCTGATACATTAAAGTTTACATTATTTGCAGATAACAGATATCTTATTTTTTTGTTGTTCGTTTTGGGGAAAATTTAATGGTTTTACTGGATACAGTCATTTTAGGGATAAGGTAAATTAAAACATGATTTAGCAAGAATGACAGATCCGCAATTTTAAGGGAAACTAAAACTATGACATTCAGGAAATATATAAGGAATTGAGAGCTGGAGATACACCATTCATGAATATACAGTCATATTCAATAAATTAAAATATGGGTTTCAATATGGCTCATTTTTCTGATTAAAAGTACCTTTTGAAACAACTGTTAGGCTGGTGTTAAGCATACTCTTCACTAAGCCCACATTTCTGTAATATTTTTTATTGATCTGATGTAATATTTTAATATTAAATGTCATGTTTTCATTAGCTGTTAGCAGAAAATCATCCAAATTAACAGAAATAAAGGCATGGAAACCTCAGTCGGCATGTAATTCATATATATATGATGTGTTTCACTTAACTGAGTTACTGAAACAAAAGTTGGCAGTAAGATTTAGTGGCAAAACCTTTTCTGAAGTGTTTTCCGTCTCCATGTCATGTTTCTTTTGTGTGAAGATGATGTTGAAGACAGCATGAGAGCGACTGCTGGTCTCATTCATGTTGGTGGCAGCCACAGTCCTGAAAAAAATTCACATTAATGTATTTCTATCACCTTTCTCAATCCAGCAGCTGTTAAAGGCAACAACTAAGCATACAGTTGTTACCTGGCCTTGTTTCCAGACTCCATCAGGTCCTGAATGTCATTGTATGAGGTCACTGCCAATTTGGACAGATCTTCCACATAAGGTCCCAACAGGGGGTGCTCTCGCACACGCAGGTTTCCTTTGTTTTTGGGGTTTAGCAGGTCGCGCACACGCTCACAGTAGATCTCCATGTAGCTTACCTAAGAACAGAGGAGAGGTGGCAGGTAAAATATAAATATTTGTATTTTAAACTCTTAAAAAACATGCAATTGCAAATAATCATATATGTGTTTTACATACTTAGCATAAAAAGTAAGGAGCCCAATCTTTGGTTATTTTTTCTTTGCTGTAATAATGCTTCAATACAATTCAATTTATACTGTTGGAAACCTGTATATTTACTCCTATTTCCTCCACTTTGTACTCATTGGTACAACTCACATATTCAACTCCACTGCTTGACTCACCAATGCATTTTGCTTACAAATATGGCAACAAATAAAAAATAAACAGCAAATCATTATAAATAAGAACTTCTTAACAAAACACTTGTGGAAAAGACATGGGAATAGAGCCACAGCATAGCCAAAAGCTCATAAAAATTAAATTTGACAGAAAAATCAAATGCAAGAGCGATTAACTTGTATCCCGTGCCATTTACCTAGCTGGTCAATGAACTCAATCATCTTGCTTTTTGTAGAGTGGTTTTAAAAGCTAGTTAATTACTGGCTATATACTGGATTGATTTACAAGGGAAGTGATTCTAACTTGTTTGTATACAACCATCTCCAAAAACAGACCATAAAACAGAGGGGAAGGGCTTGATATGATATCTCACCTTCCCCCTTGAACAAGTTTAAAAGAAAATAGCTCTAAAGAAAGCCAAGGCTTTGGTACTACAGTTAGGTTGTAATTCTACTATTTTGCACTTTTATTGCAAGTTTTTAAGGGACTGGTGTCACTCACCTCCACAGAGTAAGACATGCTGTTGTCATTACTGATGCCATTGATCTTTGTGAAAAGGTCCTCACACAGCTAGAAGACAAAGAAGCGAAACCTGTCAGTATGAAGTTCCTATACGTTTCCTAGGTCCAATCAAATGGCAGCATAATTTTTGTGCTTCACGAGAACTTGTAATGTCATAATTGTACCCCCACTTACCAGAGGTATAATACCCTGCTGGTCTTTTTCCTGTCGTCCCATCATGGTGTAGCTTTTCCCTGCTCCTGTCTGTCCGTATGCAAATATGCACACGTTGTAGCCTTCAAAGGCGTGCAGCAGCATCTCCTCTCCGATGTCCTTGTACACCTGCATCTGGGACGCATAGTTGAGGTCCTCAGGCTGCAGATAAAGCAGAGACAGAAATAATCAAGAATGCAAACATAAATAAACATGGAGGTGCAACAAGCATTAAAACTGTTGATCAATCTTTGGTCTGATGACTTCATTATTTTACTGCTGTAGATGGATTTATGTGGTGGCAGCTGTGTAATAACTCACCGTAGTGTGTGACCAGTATGAATAGTCAAAGTTGAAGCTCTTGTTTTCTTTTGGCTGTTTCGGGTTCAGGATCGCTGAAAACAGCAAAGCAACTCAGTAAGAAGCATGCAAATAAGTTTCATTTTCTTTCATTTATTAAATGTTTTACTTTACATAAGCAGTATGACGAAGAGAGTTAACATACTTCAAGTAAAACTGATTATAAACCTCTTTCTATTAATACGAATCAGTTCTCTTTCACAGACAGTGTCTTCTTACTTCTAATATAGTTCTTTACAATTTCCTTGCTCATGTGACATGAAGTTATTGTTGTTTTGATGCTCAAAGATAATTCTACCGGTCTCTACACCATACATGTGGCCCTAAAATACAAATGTTCACTCCAAGTCCAGATCACCCAGAGTTCACCAGTCAAAGGATTAATGAACACAGAAAGAAAGAATGCAAATATCCAAAATTCATCAGAGAAAACAACCAAAACCAATGAGAAAAAAACTAGAGTCCAGTAAATACAAATTATCCCATTATATTTTGTAATAGGCTGCAACAGCAGAAATTTAAACTCTCAAACGTTGAGAGAGGAAGCTTGAATGCTCCATTCATTACCATCTTTGGTCTATTACACACTAAAACCATTTGCTTCCATATGAGATCACATTTCCTTTCTCCTTTCATTACTTGTTTCCACCTCAGAGGCAATATGTAATAAAAGCCAATTGTTTCCTTCTTTGTCTGTTAAAAGACACGTTAAGGGAACAACATCACTTCTTACTGCATTTGAAAAAAAAAAAAAAAGAAAAACAACCCTGGCACTTTGCTTGGGACCACACCGGCATGTGAAATATCTTATTATACTCCATACAACAAGTTATCGAGTTGAAAAGAAAATAACTTTAAAGAACAATCTAAAAAGCTGTTGGTACTATAATTAGGTTGCATTTTCAGTTCAACGTTAGGATTTATGAAAGTAACAGAGAGTATGCCTCCTTTAGCACTAAACCATATAGTGTACACGTTCCAAAACTCGCAAAATATTTCAGTCCTTCCAAATTAAGACAAATAAAATACAAATACACCATTTAAGTTCTTTGGGGTTTGGCATCGGTCCCCATTACAGAGTAACACAAGTCATCATTATTGCTCTAATTTTCTGATAAGGTGAAAAAATCTTTTGTTTGAATAAGGTTAAATATTGTATTAAATGGAGCTATTAAACTTCCTCTTTCCCTCGCAATATTAGAGAGTTTAAATTACTCCTATTAAAGCTTTGCTTGTGGCCCCATGGGTTTAAAAATGTCAGTGAGCTTTCAGGAAGGAACCAGAACCAGCTAAAAGATATCTAGTATCCACGTTTTATCTCATTCCCACTTAAACATCAAATCATACTGCAGTCAATGTACATGAAAAGTAGGAAGTTAAAAACGTTTGGTTTTATAATTTATTTATTACAGATTATCAGTTTTACTTTGATAGTTAAGCTAATATAGAGAAACAAATGAGCTGATAACGTTCTTCCATTACTTTGTTTTTTAGAAAATCCAACTTAAGGTTGTCGTTTTATCAGTTATTTCTCTGTTAATATTTGAAGTCCCTACTTCTCACTTGTCTGTGAATATACTATCTATGCTGCACTATTACAGGTGTCTTAAGGAATTATTATATCATTGAAACAGTAATATATTTCAGTAATACAATTTAAAACTCATAAATTTTAAAAGATTTTTAAACCAGAATTGTTACGTTGCGGTCTACACCATCATGGGGAAGACTACAGACCTGATAGCCGCCCTGCAGACAGTTACTGACACCCTTCATAAAGAGGTTACACCTCAGAAGGTCATCACTAAATAACCTGGTTGTTCACAGAGAACTGTATCCCAACATATTAACAGAAAGCGTGGTGTAAGGAAAAAGTGCGGTAGAAGAAGGTACTCAAACAACACGGTTAACCACAGCCTTGAGAGGGTTGTGAATTCAAGAATTTGTTTTTCAAAGTAGTTTAAAGTCCAATTTTCAGATTTAATTGAAAATCAATGTCACAGAGTCTGGGGTAAGAGTGGACAGGCACAGTATCCAAATTGCTTTGAGGCCCTGTGAGACGTTTCCACAGTCAGTGGTGATTTGGGGAGCTGTTGGCCCACCTATCAGGAAGTTATTCCTTTATGCTTCCCTTTACTGATGAGCTTTATGGAGATGATACTTGTTTTTTTCCTGCTGGAGTTCATACTTGCCCACACTGTCAAAAGTACCAAAAAGTACCAACCTGGTTTAATAGACATGGTATCACCGTGCTTGATTTGCTTGCATACTTGCCTGACCTGAACCCAATGAAGAAAAAATACTTAAGGCATTGTCAAGATAATTATTTTTTTGTTTTTGTTAAATATACTGCCAAAATAAGCTGTTTTGATCCAGTTTCAGTTTAAAGCACTGATCTAGGAGGGTCAAAAGACCCCAAAAGTTGTAAAATAGCTCTTGTATGATTTTTAAAAACCGTATCTCCTTCTATGTGGCAATTAAAAGACAAAACAATATAATTTAATTTAAATGTTTCAATGTAAATTCTAATTTATTTCATAAATTGTACAACAAATAATGTCTGGAAACTCATTGTTTCTTGTTTCTATATTTTATTTTCATTTTTACATGCTTCTCTATTCATCAAATTTACTTTTTTTTTCCAAAAACTACGTAGGCCTTACCTGTAGCTAGCTTTACCTTTAGCTTTACCTTTTACCTTTCAATAACATAAAACTGCACAAGCTAAAATTTCTATGAGTTTTATCTCTCTTGAAAAATATGAGCTGAAGATGGTGGTTTTCTATTTATTTAGCAGGAAATGTCAATAGCAACAATGCACTCCCTCCACTTTATTAAAAGAGAGAAGTGCAGTGTGAATCATGAACCGAGGTTCTTGTTTATCAGCAAGTTGAATCCATTGTAACACACTCTATGGGGAAGCTTAAAATAGCATGAGCACTGCCCCAAAAAACTGTGCCCCTCAGCTGAAAGCAACACAAAGCTGATGACAAATGTTATAGAGGACATGGCTGTAAGCACTTAGAGGTCCTTCTCAAAAAATTAGCATATTGTGATAAAGTTCATTATTTTCCATAATGTAAAGATGAAAATTTAACATTCATATATTTTAGATTCATTGCACACTAACTGAAATATTTCAGGTCTTTTATTGTCTTAATACGGATGATTTTGGCATACAGCTCATGAAAACCCCAAAATTCCTATCTCACAAAATTAGCATATTTCATCCGACCAATATAAGAAAAGTGTTTTTAATACAAAAAACGTCAACCTTCAAATAATCATGTACAGTTATGCACTCAATACTTGGTCGGGAATCCTTTGGCAGAAATGACTGCTTCAATGCGGCGTGGCATGGAGGCAATCAGCCTGTGGCACTGCTGAGGTCTTATGGAGGCCCAGGATGCTTCGATAGCGGCCTTTAGCTCATCCAGAGTGTTGGGTCTTGAGTCTCTCAACGTTCTCTTCACAATATCCCACAGATTCTCTATGGGGTTCAGGTCAGGAGAGTTGGCAGGCCAATTGAGCACAGTTATACCATGGTCAGTAAACCATTTACCAGTGGTTGTGGCACTGTGAGCAGGTGCCAGGTCGTGCTGAAAAATGAAATCTTCATCTCCATAAAGCTTTTCAGCAGATGGAAGCATGAAGTGCTCCAAAATCTCCTGATAGCTAGCTGCATTGGCCCTGCCCTTGATAAAACACAGTGGACCAACACCAGCAGCTGACACGGCACCCCAGACCATCACTGACTCTGGGTACTTGACACTGGACTTCTGGCATTTTGGCATTTCCTTCTCCCCAGTCTTCCTCCAGACTCTGGCACCTTGATTTCCGCATGACATGCAGAATTTGTTTTCATCCGAAAAAAGTACTTTGGACCACTGAGCAACAGTCCAGTGCTGCTTCTCTGTAGCCCAGGTCTGGGGAATGCGGCACCTGTCGCCCATTTCCTGCACACGCCTGTGCACGGTGGCTCTGGATGTTTCTACTCCAGACTCAGTCCACTGCTTCCGCAGGTCCCCCAAGGTCTGGAATCGGCCCTTCTCCACAATCTTCCTCAGGGTCCGGTCACCTCTTCTCGTTGTGCAGCGTTTTCTGCCACACTTTTATCTTCCCACAGACTTCCCACTGAGGTGCCTTGATACAGCACTCTGGGAACAGCCTATTTGTTCAGAAATTTCTTTCTGTGTCTTACCCTCTTGCTTGAGGGTGTCAATAGTGGCCTTCTGGACAGCAGTCAGGTCGTCAGTCTTACCCATGATTGGGGTTTTGAGTGATGAACCAGGCTGGGAGTTTTAAAGGCCTCAGGAATCTTTTGCAGGTGTTTAGAGTTAACTCGTTGATTCAGATGATTAGGTTCATAGCTCGTTTAGAGACCTTTTTAATGATATGCTAATTTTGTGAGATAGGAATTTTGGGTTTTCCTGAGCTGTATGCCAAAATCATCCGTATTAAGACAATAAAAGACCTGAAATATTTCAGTTAGTGTGCAATGAATCTAAAATATATGAATGTTAAATTTTCATCATGACATTATGGAAAATAATGAACTTTATCACAATATGCTAATATTTTGAGAAGGACCTGTATATTAGAAATGGGCAAGTTTTGGAGTTTGGTGTCATAAGCATCAGAGTCGTCTGCCTGTAATGAGGCAAATTTAAGCCTCCAACAGACACAAATGGCTGCGACTCTCCTTCTTTCACACACACATCTAGATCAGCTGATTTCGAGTATGGACCGGACCAGAACAACGAGGCCCTTTTTTTTCAGTACCGGCAGCATGTTTTTAATACAAAAAACGTCAACCTTCAAATAATCATGTACAGTTATGCACTCAATACTTGGTCGGGAATCCTTTGGCAGAAATGACTGCTTCAATGCGGCGTGGCATGGAGGCAATCAGCCTGTGGCACTGCTGAGGTCTTATGGAGGCCCAGGATGCTTCGATAGCGGCCTTTAGCTCATCCAGAGTGTTGGGTCTTGAGTCTCTCAACGTTCTCTTCACAATATCCCACAGATTCTCTATGGGGTTCAGGTCAGGAGAGTTGGCAGGCCAATTGAGCACAGTTATACCATGGTCAGTAAACCATTTACCAGTGGTTGTGGCACTGTGAGCAGGTGCCAGGTCGTGCTGAAAAATGAAATCTTCATCTCCATAAAGCTTTTCAGCAGATGGAAGCATGAAGTGCTCCAAAATCTCCTGATAGCTAGCTGCATTGGCCCTGCCCTTGATAAAACACAGTGGACCAACACCAGCAGCTGACACGGCACCCCAGACCATCACTGACTCTGGGTACTTGACACTGGACTTCTGGCATTTTGGCATTTCCTTCTCCCCAGTCTTCCTCCAGACTCTGGCACCTTGATTTCCGCATGACATGCAGAATTTGTTTTCATCCGAAAAAAGTACTTTGGACCACTGAGCAACAGTCCAGTGCTGCTTCTCTGTAGCCCAGGTCTGGGGAATGCGGCACCTGTCGCCCATTTCCTGCACACGCCTGTGCACGGTGGCTCTGGATGTTTCTACTCCAGACTCAGTCCACTGCTTCCGCAGGTCCCCCAAGGTCTGGAATCGGCCCTTCTCCACAATCTTCCTCAGGGTCCGGTCACCTCTTCTCGTTGTGCAGCGTTTTCTGCCACACTTTTATCTTCCCACAGACTTCCCACTGAGGTGCCTTGATACAGCACTCTGGGAACAGCCTATTTGTTCAGAAATTTCTTTCTGTGTCTTACCCTCTTGCTTGAGGGTGTCAATAGTGGCCTTCTGGACAGCAGTCAGGTCGTCAGTCTTACCCATGATTGGGGTTTTGAGTGATGAACCAGGCTGGGAGTTTTAAAGGCCTCAGGAATCTTTTGCAGGTGTTTAGAGTTAACTCGTTGATTCAGATGATTAGGTTCATAGCTCGTTTAGAGACCTTTTTAATGATATGCTAATTTTGTGAGATAGGAATTTTGGGTTTTCCTGAGCTGTATGCCAAAATCATCCGTATTAAGACAATAAAAGACCTGAAATATTTCAGTTAGTGTGCAATGAATCTAAAATATATGAATGTTAAATTTTCATCATGACATTATGGAAAATAATGAACTTTATCACAATATGCTAATATTTTGAGAAGGACCTGTATATTAGAAATGGGCAAGTTTTGGAGTTTGGTGTCATAAGCATCAGAGTCGTCTGCCTGTAATGAGGCAAATTTAAGCCTCCAACAGACACAAATGGCTGCGACTCTCCTTCTTTCACACACACATCTAGATCAGCTGATTTCGAGTATGGACCGGACCAGAACAACGAGGCCCTTTTTTTCAGTACCGGCAGCATGGATGATGAGAGTAGAGAAATGTGGCTGCCCCTGCAGCCTACACACTAAGTGTTGGGCCTCAGGACTGACTGAAGCTTTTGTTTGTTTCTGCAGCTGCCAAGATGCGGTCAACTCCAGTGTTATGTAGCTGCAGCACAGAGCTGCCTACGAGACGAATAAATGAGGCTAAAGGCTTGACTCAGCTCAATGTAGGTCAGAGGAAAATCAACAAGCCTGCAACGGAGCATCACTAATTGTCTGGGATTGTGTGCACTAAAGCCATGAGTACAATCAGTAAAATCATAAAAAGTTAACAGTAAAGCTAGTAATACTGTTGGTTTGTTGCCCACAAATCCTTAAAGTTATGTCTTTTAAGTTTCAAAATATGTAAACATCATCTACTATATTGTTTTGTCTAAGGTAAAGTTCTTAAAGATTTACCAGATTCTCCCTATGGATTGAAAAATTTCAGACTAAATAGCAACAAATGACTTATTTCCAAAAGTGCTGCTAGACCTAAATAAAAATCCCCATATTTATCTGTCATCTGTTTACTGAAGCCTAATTGGCTTGACTGTAACACTGTTGTACATCTAAGTCTAAACATGTGAATGCTCTGACTTTAACGGATCAGAATAAAAACTGTTTGGAATAATGCACAAACAAATCACATTTAAACACTGGGAGACACCAATATTAAATGATAAATTATAACTCCGTATCAATGAACCAAATAAACACAAAAAAGGAGAGAATAAACAATGGGTCAAAAACTGCAACCTAGATAGTTGGGTTAGAGAAGAGACTAGCAGGAGTTGTCAATAAAAGACTTTTCAGACATTTTCTCTTTCTCGGTCCATTTTTGACCCAAGACTGGGTTTGCAAAATAACCCATATTTGGTTCTTTTTAAAACCAGCAGTTTTAGAGTGTACAAGTGATTGGGAACACACCCTATCCTCCATGCTTTCTATACAATTAAAGTAAATTATGCAGATTAACAAATATGGAGCCAAACTATACCGAAACACATAAAGATCTTATTTTCTATTGAAATGTTTTATTACCATGTGAGGTCCTACTTACTCGTTGTGTTCCCTGACATCTGGATGATGCATTTGCTCTCCTTTCCGATCTCCCTGGAGTTAAAGGGTCGGACCCTCACCGCCACCTTGACCGAAGCCCCCGCCATCTCTCAGGTGGGCTTGTGTGCGTGTGTCAGTGGAAGAGCTGGAGACCTGTTTGGCTACAGACACACACCAGGCACCTGCACAGGTACAAAATGGCAGCAACAACGTATCGTTATTTCTAGAAAACATTTATGTCGAACTGTTTCAAAATATTACCAGCTGGTGGGGTTTAAGCTGCATACATGAGAAGAAAGCTCTGTTAGCTACAAACTGCTAACTGACACATGATTCTCCACTTTTAGGCAGCTAGATAACCCCTACTGGGGCAGAAATGCACAGCTTCTAAAACACTCCATCTACATGGCTGGGCCATCGTTTAGCCAGGAAATCAACAGCATCATCTCTGCTATTGTACAATAAAATGGCTGCTTATATGGGCAACATCCCCATCAGGGCTCAGGGCCTTGTTATGAAACTACCCCATAAAAAATGTTTCTCATCCCAAAATACATCCTTCATCATAACCTTATATTTGACTATTATCATTCCTATTATCATTCCTTTCTGTGTTCTCCTTTATTCCCCAAGACAAATAAATGTTGAATAAGTCTTTTATTATAAGCTCTCTACAGCCGATCAGAAATAAAACAAAAAAAAAAGATAAATATTTTATATGAAGTCATAATATAACATATGAGATATTTTGAGAGCATTATTTATTAAAACAGTCCGAAAATATGTCCATGTAAATATCTGTTCCCTCCATCTTTTCTTTGCCTACCGCACCTCAGAGACAGGCCGCGTAAACATGGACAGCTCAGACACCAAATCATCCGGCACTGCGTCAAAAACGAAGTCAAATCATTATAGGGAAGAGCTACGTGTAGATTTGTATTGCTCATCTAAAATGTGTTGATGCTATATCTTAATTGGAGTTGCTTATGTAAAAGCGTGTCAGACGCCAACCATCCTGACGCAGCGTGTCTCATAAATAAAAAGCTCGCGAAATCGCCAACAGGCACAAAACACAGAAACGAAATAAGCATCATGTTGAGCTCTAATAAAAAACATAAAAGCACAATGAGAGCTGTGGCTTACCTCAGTAACTCCGAGTCGTCACAAACACACAGGATGAATCCATTCAAAAGGCGTCGGGATCCTCTGGTGACTCCTTATTGAATATTCGGTGGACTGTATCTTCTCTCTGTTATCGATCACCTACAGCATCACTTCCCTCAGCGCATCCATACATGGAGAATCCGCCGGGGAGACGGGGAGTCAACCTCAGCCTCAGCAGCAGCAGCGGTGCTGGATGGGCTGAACACAGCGGTGCGTCAGACAGAGAGAGAGAGAGAGGAGAGTGGGAGACAGGGGTGGGGGGAGAAAGACGAGGCTCCAAGCGGATAAACAGGAGGATGGAGTGCGCCGTCCCTCCGTCCGCCAGTCGCTCTGAGGCTGCTGAAAATGGCGGCGCAGCTGTGCCAGGGATGCTGGGAGGGGCTGATGAGATCAACATCATCAGCGAGGAGAGAGAGAGAGAGAGGAAGGGAGAGTGGACCAACAAAAATTACACCTTTTTACATACAATGTTGCTCCAGCTTACTATTTATCTATAGGTAATTCTTATAAACATTAAAAGGATTACATCAGTATGAAGATGGGATTTCAGCAGGATGGGAAGAGAAATAGAAATCTGACAATATGTGACTTAAACCAAACACTGTTTTTTAAACCCACCTAAAAGCGAAATTAGTCATTTATGTGAACGAAATTAATGAACTGGCTTCTCAGCCTTTCTTTCATTGTTAATCACCTTCAAGTAATATATGATAAATGAGTTGCATGTACTGATTGCAGACGAACATTCTCAAACTAAAATTGTAGAGAAATTCAACTTTAAATTTGAGTAGATTTAATCTGGGGGGGGGGGTCACATTAAGAAATAATTGTTGTTTTAAAAAAAAATCTCCCCTAAGCATTCCTACAAAAATGTAGTTTTCTTTCATTTATACAACTTTTTCTGTCGGGGTTCGACATTTTGGGACTCTGTGTTGATTTTGTGTTTGTTTATTCCTTCAGTTATTTTGATGTTAGTTTTGTTCTCCCTCCTGCCTCCTACTGTAGTTCCTTTAGTTGTTGTTGTTTTCTTATTTATCACTTAGAATGGTTTTCTCTTTATTATGATGATTATTGTTATAGTTCTCTAGTTTAAGTCTCTATTCGTCCAGTCCCTCCTGATAGGTTAGTTTTAGTTATTGTTTACATTTTGGTTTGTATGTATTCTAGTCCTCATGTTCTCTGTTTCCTTTCCAGTTATTTCAATCAGTGTTGGTTTAGGTTTGTTTACTGTATTGTTTATTAGTCCCTTCTCCCATGGGTTAGTTTTGTATTAGTTTCACCTGCCCTTCAGCCTCCCTGTTTGCCTCGTCACACCTGTCCCTAGTTCTTTTGATTGTCTGTCTATTGTTACTCTCTCATGTCTCTCTGTATATTAGTTGGTCTGTGTTCTTAGTTCCTTGCTGGTTCCTCTCGTTCACTACCCCTGTTTATGCTCAGTTTTGCTACGTTACAGAACTGTGTACACATCTAAGTTTTTGGCTCGACTCATGTTTGTACCTGCTGTGATTTATGTTACGTTTTGGAGACCTTTGATTAAAGGCAAGCCTTCCTCTCATCATGCTGCTGCCAAGCTCTTATCTGCACTTTGGTCTGATCCAAACCCAGACCTTGACATTTTCATAGTTAATCAGAGTGTCTTGGAACTTCACTTCCTGTTCCCAAGTGGTGTATTTACCCACTGGACACTTACCAAGGTTCTCTTGTTCAGTTGCACAAACAATGATTCACATTGCAGCAGCTCAATGCGTTTACGCATCTTGCTAAAGCATCAGAATGGTGACAAATTTGTAACTGGCCCCAAATGAAACAGATGCCAGCAGGAATTTGGGATAACTGGTGATGAGTCTTTTAGACTTTGATGTGGTGAAATTTCGTCCCTCTCTTCTTTGTAGAATTGAGTGAATTTGTTGCATGAACCTCTTTAGGTTCATGCAACAGTGTCTCAGTTGGATTAAACTCCAGACTTGGACTCGGTCACTTAAAAACCAATTGTTTTGTTTTTCTTGGTCATTCAGAGATGGACTGGCCAGTATGCATAGGATGCTCTGCTGCATAACCCAAGTGCATTTAAACGTAAGGTCTGAAACTGATGGCCAGATATAGAGCACAAATTTTAATCCTCCATCAATTTCAGCAAGATATCAAGGTCCTGAAGCAGCAAAGCAGCCCAAGACCATCACACTATCACCACTATGTTCTGAAATACTGTGTTAGATGTGACTCAAGTGTCCACAGAATATTTTACCAAACTCACGGGGATCATCAAGATCTTTATGACAAAAGTGGTCTTTGTTGTTTTTGTCTTTGT
Organism: Girardinichthys multiradiatus; assembly: GCF_021462225.1. Classification (NCBI taxonomy): domain Eukaryota; kingdom Metazoa; phylum Chordata; class Actinopteri; order Cyprinodontiformes; family Goodeidae; genus Girardinichthys; species Girardinichthys multiradiatus. The sequence continues at coordinate 23,527,269 of NC_061799.1, forward strand.
TAGCAAGTTTTGTTTTTGCCCCCGGAGCTATCATGGAGGCCACTTTTGCCCAGTGTCTTTCTTGTTGTTGAATCACAAACACTGACCTTAACTGAGAGACGTGAGGGCCTGCAGAGCTTTAGAAGTTGTTCCAGGGTTTTTTGTGAGGTTCTGGATGAGTCGTTGATGCGCTAGTATTTAAGCCTGGATGTGGCTCGTGAAATTGAAGTCAGTTTTCTAAATCGTGGGATTAATTAATTAGTTTAACAAAGTTGCTCCTTACTATTTCACATAGAGCCAGATTGGTTCGGATACATTTTTTCCCTGAATGATGAAAATCATCATTTGAAAAACACATTAACTCAGGGTATCTTTCACTAGTACTGAAATGTGTTGTTTCTGAAATATTTAGTTGTTACCAAAAAGAAAAAACAAATTTATAAGGCGTTGGGTATAAGGGGTACTTTTCACCGTAATGTAAAACCTAACCACTTTTGATGTAAGAAAATATCCTACAATCATGGACGTAGGGTATTGCTCTGTAGCTGTCATATGCTGTAAAAATACAGGAACAAAACCATAAAAAGAAAACAGAATGGTGCTACATGTAACTATCACATAAATTAAAAACTTACAGTTCAAAAGTACAAAGCTATTTTTTAACTAGAACAATGTTTGTTGTAGATTTAACTAGATGTACTCTACTCAGTGTAACTGATTTATATATTACTATGAATTTGTCATTCTCTTGAGTTCTTGAACATTAGAGGAGCCTCTGTAGTATAGCATCCTGGAAGAGTAGAAAACCAAGTTTCACTTATTTACCTTCTGTGTAATTATTTACCCAGTCACACAGACATTTGCATGAACATGCAGTTTGTTAACTTGATACTGATATTTTAATGTTTCAGAACTGAAACATCAAAGTTTGGAACTGATGTTGAAACTGTTCAAATTGTAATGCCTCTTGAAATATAATGTCAGAGATGTTTAATAACTTTCAACAGAGACAAACAGTTTGAAATGAAAATGGATTTTTGGTGATTAAATGTTATCTCCCTTCTTACGTAAAACATCAGGAAACCTTCTTGATAGAAATTTTTTAAAAAGTGAAAATCACGAAAGAAAACAAAGTAAAAAAATAACTTTAAGTGCCTGTGATTGTGTGTTTATGTTTTTATATGGATTGGTGGGTGTGTGCATTTGCCTCCCCCTCTTCCCCCTCTGAGAAACCAGATTGGCTCCCTGAGAGGAGGCTCCTCTAAACAACCCAAAGGCTACTGTTACAGAAGGGACAGAAAAAGTCAACAGATCACCTCAAACAAACCAATGTCAGCCAGATCTAACCTGCTAAGTGCAGCACTTTCTGGAGATCTGAACCAAAAATGTATCACCAAAACAAGTCCTGTAGGTGCATGCAAGTAGGTCATGGACAGACACTGCTTAAACATTCATACACTGTCATATTAATCATAACAATGATTTTTATGTGAAACATCAACACAAATCAATATCCAAAGCTTTAAACTTGTTAGAGCAGTGTTCAAACCACCATCTGAAAATGGCACACTAGCAAACTTACCAAGACCTGGCCATCCACCTTCTTTGACAGGCTGACAAAGACCAGATTCAGACAGAGAAGCACTCGAGAGGCCCATGGTAACTGGAGGAGCTGCAGAGATCCACAGTAGAAGAATTATTAGTGGTGCAATCTACAAACCTGGCCTTTATGAGACAGTGGCGGAAAGAAAGCCATGGATGTTGTCAGATAAGACCAAAATGAAACTTTCAAAACACAATGTTTGGCAAACGACTAACAATGCACATTGCCCTCAACATACCTGCTGGTGGTGACAGCATCATAATTTGGGAATTCCTTTCTTCTGCAGAGGGACAGGAAAGCAGGCCAGAGTTCATTGCAAGATAGATGGAGTAAAATGTATGGCAATCCTGGGTGTGTCTGGTGGGCGAGGGGGGAGGTAAATGGACTGAACTTCAGTCGGTCAGTCATTTTCTACCGCTTATTCCATATTGGGTCGCGGGGGAGCTGGTGCCTATCTCCAGCAGTCTATGGACGAGAGGCAGGGTACACCCTGGACAGGTCGCCAGTCCATCGCAGGGCAACACACAGACAACCAAGCACACACTCATTCATACACCTAAGGGCAATTTAGAGTGACCAATTAACCTAACATTTATGTCTTTGGACTGTTGGAGGAAGCCAGAGTACCCGTTGAGAACCCACGCATGCACAGGGAGAACATGCAAACTCCATGCAGAAAGACCCCCTGGCCAGGAATTGAACCCAGGACCTTCTTGCTGCAAGGCAACAGTGCTACCAACTGCACCACCATGCAGCCATGGACTGAACTTATATAGCGCTTTTCCAGTTATACAGACTGCTCAAAACACTTTACACTAGCACCACATTCACCCAATTGCACTCACTAACGCTCACACATTCATACACCGATACGCAGATCGGTAGGCAACTTGAGGTTAAGTGCCTTGCCCAGGGGCACTTTGACATATGGCAGGAGGAAGCTGGAATCAAACCCACAACCTTCTGAGTGCAAGACAACTTCTCTTCCTACTGAGCCACAGTGTGCAGGGGACCAAAGCCCTGAGAGTGGGATAAAGGTTTTATTTTCACCAAGACACCATGAGATCTATACTAGAATTGATTTGATCAAAGAATAATCATGCTTTAGTCAAGGTCCAAAATGAAATCCAAATGAGAATCTTTGGTGTGACTTGAGCCTGAGCAATTTCGTAAAGAAGAACGAGCAGAAATTTCAGTCTGTATATGTGCAAACCTAGCATAATCATTCAGGATGTAAATGCTGCAAAAACATCAACAATGTATTGACCGAGAGCGCTGGATACGACAAAGCTTCAGATTTGTTTTTGGCACAAATAAAATTTAAAACCATGTTTTCTTTTTCCACTTCATAATGACACACAACCATCTGATGGCATTTCATATGAAATCCCAACAGTCGTAAAGTGACAAAGTGTGTAAAAATTCAACCAACCCAAAAACCTTACAACATAAATAGACCTGTTCACGGAGCATCGTGTTCTTTCACTATAAGTTTGCTGTCGTACACTTTGTTGCGTAAAATGACGCACGCTCTTGCCCACTTGGTCAATGACCTGTTTGCTTTAAATTTTCACCCAAACTCACTTCCAGACTCAGTCTCTCCATCTGTCATAGGTGACCTCATCCTCTGCTTCTCTGGAACAGGACGCCGGTCGTTATGCAGCGGGCTTTGTTCGGCCGGAGCGCGTCGCTCGCTCAGCAGGCGGCAGCGGCTCTTGACGGTCCGCTAGCTTCTAGGAGCGCTCCGGCGCTGCAGCGTTTGGAGCGCTCCATGTCTTCCGTCAACATCCCGCCGCCTGAATGCATGCTCCGACCGCTAGAAGTTCCTCTGCGTTACCTGTTCGGTCCGGGGCCCTCAAACGTTCCTCCGCGTGTCTTAGCTGCAGCATCCAGGCCTTTAATTGGTCACATGCACCCAGAGATGTATGAGGTAATTACTTTGAAAGTCAGTAAGATTCAGTTATCTTAGATTTGATTTATTGCGAAGAAAAGGGTGTCATTTAAGCCTTTTAAATTCTGAAGCTGCAGCTCCATTTTATTATGTTTGACACCTGTTGAAAAACATTTTTACTATTTGGAGAGATGTGAGCTGTTGCATCCTAGCCCTCAATAACAGTTTCTCAACTCAAATCTAAGATATTTAATCAACTTCTAAACAAAGTTGTGCGTAATTACGCACAGTCTGTGCGGCGCACATCCACTGCCACCAAATATAGTCTTTTATTTTGAAATTACAACTGAAACGTCAAACTAAAAGCTTGTTTCACGTTTTAAATTCGTGTCACAGATCATGAACGATATCAAAAAGGGAATCCAGTACGCCTTTCAGACCGACAACAACATGACCATAGCTATGAGCGGCTCCGGACACGCAGCTATGGAGTGCGCCGTGTTCAACGTTGTGGAGCCAGGGGAGAGCGTCCTCATCACCGTCAACGGGATATGGGGAGAACGCGTGGCTGAAATTGCGGAGAGAATTGGTAGGGATTTGTACGCATGGCTTTACGCACGGACTTGGCTGATCACTGATGATAAAAAACCCCTAATTAACACTGAAACCGAAACTCATTTAACAAAATTTTATGTCGAGATCAATATTTTATTGCTTTATTTATTTAATACATTTTTCGTTTTGTTCTGTCTTTAGGTGCCAATGTACACAGACTGGTAAAAGCACCAGGAGGATATTATACCAATAAAGAAATTGAACAGGTTTGTATTACGGCCCTATGTCGGTCTATTACTGAACTTCTGCCCACTTTTATCACAGATAATAAGAAGAGTTGTGTGATTAAAGCCTTTTTTATGTTTTAGGCCATAAAAAAACACAAACCCGTCTTGTTTTTTCTCGCACATGGAGAGTCCTCCGCTGGTCTCTGCCACCCAGTGGATGGCATTGGAGACATTTGCAGAAAGTAGGTTTCCGTCAAACTCATCTTAAAAATGAAAGATGTTCACATTAAGTCATATTTTCATATTTCTCAAAGCCCTACGTTCCGTTTCTTGCAGACACAACTGCCTCTTCCTGGTTGATACTGTTGCCTCACTTGGAGCAGCTCCAATTTTTATGGACAAACAAAGTAGGAAAACAAATAAAATCTCACTACCTCTGCTCAGGGTGCCTCATGCATCTGATTTTTACATTTCTTATTGTTTTTAAAGAAATTGACATCATGTACACTGGTTCTCAGAAGGCTCTTAATGCACCTCCTGGCACAGCACCCATCTCTTTTAATGAAATAGCATGGTAAGACTGAATGATGCATTTCATCTCTGTAAGTCAAACAAAAACGTAATCAAAAAAAGGATTGGTTAAAGCCACCTAATTGATTTCTCCCCCCCTAATACAGCAACAAGATATTTAACAGGAAAACAAAACCAGTATCGTACCTCTTCGATATGAGATATTTGTCTATCTACTGGGGTTGTGATGGCAAACCAATGAGAGAGTAAGCAGCTAACTTTTGATTCCTTTTGATTATTTGTGTCACAAACAGTAGATTTCCCTGTAATAAATAGATTCAGATCCGTTTTTAAGCTTATCATCAGATATCTACTACACATTTTTATGAAATAATGTTTCTTCAACTTTCAAGCGATGTATAATTAAAAAAAGTCTGGAGCTTCTCACTTAGTGAGAAAGGAAATACAGAAAATACAGAACAAAGAAAAAAATACTGAATAAGAAGTTAAAATGCTTCATGTTGGCTGTGCACAAATAAAATAAAATGCATTTCAGTTTTGCAGTATATCTTGTAAACAGTTAACAAACCAAAGATTCAACTTTGTTTCCATTTTTTTTTTTTTAAGTGAATCTTTTACAAAAAATTGTAAAATAAAATAACAGATAAGAGGTAATAGGGTGCTCTGGGTTTCAGATATCACCACACTGGTCCTGTTTCTGGATTCTTCGCACTGAGAGAGAGTCTGGCGATTCTTGCTGAAAAGGTAAAGGGATATTTCACCACTTTTCCCACTATGCTACATCAACTGAATTTAATACTTTATGATTTTACTTCAGACTTTGAACTGTATTTAGTTTAAATTATGTTGTCTTTTGGTCAAAAAATATTTGATCAAATTTGCCATTCATCGTCTCAATATATTAAGTCAAGTATAACAATCATTAATAGCCTTAAAATGCCTACAGATTGTTGTCACGTCTACTTTTTGTCCAGAAGGGTAGTTTACACTATTTTTGACCTGAGTCTACAGTATGAGCTTTGTCATAATCAATGTCCTGCAGGTAAATACACTTTAAAAGTATAATTTTTGTCTCCCTCTAGGGGCTGGAGGAGTCCTGGAGGAAACACAAAGAGGTTTCAGCTTACTTCTACAAAGGAATAGAAGACCTGGGCCTCAAGCTTTTCATCCCTGATAAAGTAAAATAGCTGCTAAACAAAATAAAATATTGTTTGTTTTACTTTGTGTCTTATTGGTTGATTAGTAGCTGAAGAACATGTAGTTAAAGGAAGCAAGTCAAAAAAGGCCACAAATACACTTGTAATATCAGTTTGATTGTGTCAAAACTATGTAAAAACGCTTTTCTTGGCATGACATGTTTTATGCAGGATTTGAGGCTTCCCTCCGTCACCTCCATATCCATTCCCGAAGGGTACGAGTGGAGAGAGATGCTCACCTACATTATGAAGAATCACCACATGGAGATGACAGGAGGACTGGGTCCATCCATCGGCATGGTTAGTTTCATCTCACTAGTGTCAACCAAAGAAAGCCTAACTACATCATTAGTGTCAGTACGGTAGATCATGACCTTTACACTCATGGGTAGGTGATGCCTTATTAAAAATAAAAAATAAAATAAAAAGATGTTACTTACCTTTTGAATTGAAACTCATGCCTTAATTAAAAAGCTTGCACTGTGCACGTTAGATCTGTTTGTATCTAGGTACAAACTAACATGTATCTTTTGTTAGAAAGCAGTTTTTCTCTCAATAATTATATTAAGAGCAATGTTGAAAGACTAGTGTCAGGTTTTTCAAATCCTCCTTCTGAGTCACTGCAGGCATTAATGCACTTTCTTCTTTAATTAGGTGATGAGAATCGGCCTGATGGGATACAACTGCGAGAAGACCAATGCTGACAAGGCACTGCACGCCCTTGCTGATGCTCTGAAGAACTGCAAAAAGAGCAAGGCTTAAGAACTCATACTCTCACATCACTGACTCTGTAGACGTTCATAAGATACATGCAACGTGGCTGGAACATTGGATACAGTCCAGAAATCCCTTAGTGCAATCTACTATCAGGATTTTTGGAGGCTTTTCTTGTATGTTTGCTTTTATTAAAATAAAGATGCAGATGCTGCCATGCAAGTGAAGATGTCAATATAGTTTGTTTTATGTTATGAAATATATGTGCTTCGGTGTCATTAAACAGAAAGCTGAAAGTTGCTGTCTTATGTAACTTTTTTTTAAAATATCTTTCAGCAAACAGGTCCACCTATCTATTTTCTATGCCCGCTTATCCTTGCAGGAACGCGGGGCGGCTGGTGACCATCTCCAGCAGTCAGTGGGCAGGATTTGCCTTGGACAGGCTGAAAGTCCATTGCAGGGCAACACAGCGACACACAGTATGAACAGCCATGCATGCATACATTCATACCTAAGGGCAATTTACAGTGACCAAATAAGTTAACATTCATGTTTTTGGAGTGTGGGAGGAAGTCAGAGAACCCCAAGAAGACACAGATGCACAGTGAGAACATACAAATTCCATGCAGAAGGAGCCCAGGTCAGGATTCAAAACCAGGATCTTCTTGCTGCAAGGCAACAGGGCTGTCAGAGTGAAAGGTTTGGACATTTAACAGCTACAGTAACATTCAACTTAATTACTTAAAATTCAATTAAACTATTTATTAACATAATTTTTGCTCATCTGGTTTATTCTCCCATGTAAAAAAAAACAAAGGTATAAGAATAGGTTTGTGACTAATGGTGGCATAATTGTGGCATGTAAACCAATATATATATATATATATATATATATATATATATATATATATATATATATATATAGATACATACGTACATACAAGGCTATACGAGAATGGATGGATAAGTAAATCGGCTTATTAAATCTTGCTTTGCTGACTTTGTAAACTACACTTCCCAGGGTTCCATGCGGTGTTTGTTCATAAGCTGCGTCAAAACTGGCACTGCTTCAGTGCGACTTTCGTTTTGTATTTCTGTCCACTGAGTTCTTACTCTCCGTCCAGAAACTCATTTCATCTATGACGTCTCCCGCTAACGGCACCGGTAGGTCCAGAGTTCGTGTTTAAATTTGAATTAAATTATTAATTAAACAGTGTAAATGTATTTTACTTAATTGAGGCGGAGGAAACCACCTACGCCTTTTCCTCTAATAAGCTACTAATGTTCATAAAGTATCTGTAATTTTTTTTTTTCAACATTGAACTTTACTTTGTCGTGTACCTTTATTAGGTAACCTTTGTTTGTATAGACAGCAGTCAAAGGACCACTTATAATTTTTATTAACAAAGCTTGTTTTTGTTTGACAGGTTTTTTTTCCCAGTCATTTTTCTACCGGTCCATGTTCTTTTTCTTTGGGTGTTTTTTCAGCAGCTTGCAACTTTAAACGGTACTTTGCTGCCATTTTCCGGATTCAGCCTACGGATTAATAGGAAGTTGATTTTAAAAAGGTGTCATTTTATGCCACAGCCGATTATGCTGTTGAATTCAGACTCCTTGTTTGTGCGTCCTTGAAATGTTCTCAAATCTTTTTCATGAGCATTTTCCACATGGACAAATAATGTGTTGTACAGTTTCTGTGTCCCGTCAAAATTCCCACACTGTAGATAGACACTTGTCCATTATGTGGAAATGTTGTCTTGTTGCTGCGTCCTATTTTGAATTTATATAAGTTTCACTTTCTGAAATGAGCAACAGAAAATATTTTTTCACGATGTTCACAGCAGTCTTCCCCATGATTGCGTAAACCGCGTTAATTTTCTGTATTAACAATCTTTTTTTAAAAATACATTTTCTTTAAAACAAAACATTGCAGTTTTTGTTCACTTTGAGCAATAATCATTAAAACGTTAAGGAAAACAATTCTAGAAAAATATCAAATTTATATTAAATAAATTGTATAAAATTATTGTTTGAGTTTCACCTTTTCAACTGAATCGCTCAAACAAGTTAACTTTTCAGTGATATTCTACTTAATTAAGAAGCACTTGCTTCGCTTTGAATATGGATGTCTACATTTCTGGGTCGATTCCAACACTGTTGACCTTTTCACCTCACCCATTTATTTAGATCAACTCCAGTCCTCATGGGCCTGTACACTGCAAGTTTGAAATGTTTCCTTGTTTTTACAACACCTGAATCAAATGAGTGGTTCATTATTAGGCCTCTGCAGAAGTTTAATTGTACAGCAACAGGGACAGATCTAAAGCATGCAGGGCACCAGCATTTTAGGGACTGGAGTTATTGGAGGACTCATCATTTAGATAGCAATATTTATAGCATATGTATGTTGCCATAGCATGTTTGATGAGCTTTTTGTCCACCTACTCATACTCAGTCTCTGTTACTTGTTTGATTCACTCGTTAATCCTTCCAGCCAGTATTCCCCTACCCTGTTTCTCAGGGTCCAAGTTCTACAGAGGCCTGCCAATAATCTACTCATTGAAATCAGGTATTCAAAAAACAGGCAAGAGACTTGGCCCTGAGAACCAGGGTTGGGTAGCACTGCTCTAATTTGCAATCCTTTGCATCGCTGCAATCACCTGGACATGTTTGTAACTACACTTTTTGCTTCTAACATGATGTATTTTTAGTTTCTGGTACAATTACTTGTTGAATGCTTTTATGCAATGGAATGTATGTATAACATAGTTAAAGAGCGGTCATTCATTTCAGAAATGAATCTAAACCCCACCACTCACGCATTGTTTATTGAAAGCAAACAAAATCATTTCTGTATAAAGAGCAGGGCACACGTTTGCCTAATTAAAAATCAAATCATACAGGGAGTGTCTACCAAGGGTTTGTTGAGACTGAACTCTGAGCTGTGTGTGTTTGTTTCTAGCAGCAGTGGAGCTGAATCCCGTCCTCCTGCCTCTCAGCTGGCTGCTGGGTACCTGGGGGAGCGATGAACCCGGAGAAGGAACCTACCCATCCATAAAACCTTTCCGCTACACAGAGAAACTGCACTTCAGCCATGTGGGGCAACCAGTCATCAACTTTATGTAGGTTAACCCTGCAGAGCTACACTTCGTGTCAGCAGCAGAATTAAAAAGGTTATTTCTTCCCGTTTTCTGTCGTATTTTCATCTGAGTTCTCACTGTTTTGTTTAGGTTTAATGCATTTCATGCTGAGTCCAATAAGCCTCTACACAGAGAATGTGGCTTTATACGAGTCCAGCAGGGGACCAACAGAGTGGCCTTTGTCATCGCACAGAACTCAGGTAGCCATCAACCAAATACAACCATGTTTCTGATAATCAAAATGTAAAGTCTGATTCTGCAGGGATTATTTCAGGTGTGACTGGCTGTAATTTATGACCTTTTGCACACAAAGACTAACAAACGCTGAAAATAATCCCGTTTTTGTTCACTTTCTTTGCTCTCAAGCCACTCAGTTTACAGTTTGTCCCTTAACCCAGGTACAAGTATGTTATTGTAGGTTTTTGTCTGCATGGACATCGTCCTTTATTGGTTTTCAGCATAGCTTTTTAAGGCAAAATGTTGTGTTATTGTGTAGGTCTGGTGGAGATTGAAGAGGGGGAGCTGACAGGAAATCAGCTAAAACTGCAGACCCAAAGTCTGGGTAGAATCTCTTTTGCCAAAGAGCCCCATGTACAACAGGTGAAACTGATTTACTGATAAGTTATCATTTATACACAGAAATTAGCTGATATGTTTGCTGAAATAAATCTGATATTACTGTGTGAAGGCTTTCAGAATATAGATTTTACGGATTTTCTTGTTTCTTTCAGATTTGCCGAGTCTTGCAGCTTCGACCAGATGGGAAGCTGGAGCAGACCGTTTCCATGGCAACAGACAACCAGTCACTCACTCAGCACTTGCACATTACTTACAGCCGGTCATGTTGACCCAATCAGCCAGCAGGCTTCTTATCCCACACCTGAAGTCAGAACAAAGTCTTATGAGTTTGGGTCACAAAACTTTTATTACTGAGGGTGGGCTTTTGTCAAAATGTGCATGTTTGTGTTGTTTCTTGTCGAGGTTCTGTGTTTAAATGCATTTAAATAAATCACTGTGTTGAATCCATATGGTTCTAATAGATGAGATTAAATTTAAAACAGTAACTTTTTCCTTTTGATTACTCAAACTTTAATCTTTGTGCTGACAAAAACTAAGGCAGCAGGGAAGCTTGCTACTAATGTGACCAGTAGTCCGCCTTTTTTCTGAAATCTGAAATTTGCTTTAACAACAAATTTTTATGGTGAAAGAATTAAAATAGCCTACAGTGGAAACACATACTACACATTGGAGAACTAACTCTAAACAGATATTTTGAAAAGGTTTAGTAAATAAAAGAAACAAAAATGTTCATACTATTGGTTGTTGAACACATGAACGTTCATCTCATTTTAATTATTTCTAATGTGGATTTTGACATAAAACCATACCAGATGTCTGCAACAACCCAAGTAATCCACACGCACAAAGAAATCAAACCTAATTAGTCTAATGTGTGCAATGTCATCTAAAGAGTTCAGCTTTTTAAAAATTAGGTTTGTAATGACCCCCTTTCATACCATAACATTTTTAAAATGTCAAATCCTTTCACATTTTCATACTGCATAAAATCTTGAACCTTTCAGTTCCAGAAAAAAAACATTGCTGGGCATTGCTCTGAATTTCCTTTAAGTTTTACTAAGTTGTTTCAAGGAAAATCTTTTAAAAATCGTCCAGAGAACTGTAATAAAGTGGCATATGTATCGCAAATATTTGACGAAATTTATTATGGGTTTAAAAAAACAAGAGCAGACAAACCGAACTGCAAAATTAACACTGAACGTTAAACCCATTACACATGTTCATCCTGAAGTGTTTGTTGTATTTGTAGCTTTTATGCTGTTGTGGATTCTGTTGTTGGTTATTACCAAATATATATATATATATAAAATCATACATAAAATATACAGGTTAAAAACTGAAATCAGCAAAGCTAAAATCTCACATTTGGTCTGTGCATGTCCTCCTAAAAGTTATTTGTTTAAAAAAATGGGTATAGCTAAAAACAAAAAATTCTGGTTGTGTTTACATTGGAAAAAAAAAAATTACCATGTCAGTTTCAGCTATATTTGAAGAGAGACAAAGATTATGCTTTGCTGATAGTACAATAGTTTGATCTCCTGAAACGTAAACAGTTAATACAGCCAAGTACTGTTTGGAAAGTGGATTCAGCTGGCTGAAATCTTATCCTCTATAGGCTCCCATTCAGACAGCAGAAACCTCTCAGGTACTGTCCCAGCAAGATCAGCATTAATTTCACTGCAAACCCAGAGTTCACTTTCAGCTCATCACTCAAAATATATGTTCTAAAAAGAGCAAATCTCACACAGTACATCAGCAGTATGAACAGCCTCACATTAAACCAGAGAAGGTGGGCTTACTGTGCTTAGATAAGCAGTGACAAAAAGCATACAATAGATGGAGCAGGGTATGAAAAATAACATTTATGCTGTTAAATATGTTAAATATTAATATTATCCTCAAAGCATCAAGGTGACTACTCTGGTTGAAGGGTAATCCCTTGCAGGCTTGTGCAAAACACAACATGCTGCTGATGAAACATTTGTCAGTGGCCATTCAGCAACACACAGAAATGTGCTGGGAAAGTTCAGTGCTCATCAGGCGCATCTCCGTCCCAGCCTTCATTGACAGGACAGAGATTTCAGTCCTATATCTTCACCAGTTCTCTGCTCCGTGCGAGCAGTTCACTGCTCCTTCATGACGTAGACGTACACCGTAGTGAGAAAATATTTGAGGGAATCGATGACGGATGACAGCCAGGGCCGCTCAGGGGTGCAGTCCATCTTCACCACGCACTTCGTGATCTCCGCCTGATGGGAAAGAAAACAGATTTTATTCCCGTACTGCCCAACACTTTTTCAGAATAATATTTAACATACACCCAGTAGGCATTGTGGTATGCCAAAGAAAGTAGCTGTTTTATCGGTCACAGCAGAACCCTCAAAAGAGTACATTTAATTAAAAACTGGAATGTTGAATATTATTAATACCCTTCTTAATAATCACAAATCAAAACCTACTTATAATTGCCGACAAGCTTGTTGCATGTTTCCACTTGTATTCAGCTTTGGTGATGAGCTATAAGTGTTTGAGGTTGGAAGGCCACCTTGCCATCACCCTAATGTTTAGCTCCCGCCACTGTTCACTGGCTTGAAACTGGAAGATTCAAGCCAGGATTGTAGCTGTTCCACTCCAAAATGTTATTTTTACTTCCCGTCACAGGAAACATATTGGTTAAAATAAAAGATTACTTTAAACCTACATCTGTCATGGATATGAATCATTTTGTGCATAAGTGTACAATTTCATTGTACTTGCAATTTTTTACGGTGGTCATTGATGGGTCTTCAGGTTATTTAACATTTTTGGGGGGTTTTGCACCCTCTGAACACCTTTGTGGGAAAAATTTACATGCACCAGGAAACTATTATTACATCATACAGCACATCATTATTTTTTCTTCATAAAAATCTTTAGACTTTCAACATCTATGTTCATCTTTGTAGCCAAAACAGCCCCATAAGACTTCTATAAAAATAGCTCTTTTTATCCTACTGCCATTACAATATAAAACCCCTGCATTCTATAATGTCAGCAATTCATTTTGAAGAGAAGTAGTGATATTTCAGATTTTTACTGTATTGTATATGATTCAATCGTTTTCCAATTGTAGATGTATGAAATTAACTCCAATTCATTTGTCTGTTTTAAACTGATAAAACCTTCACGAAGGCTTGGAAAAAACTACTATTTAGATCTATGTAAAAAAAAAAAAAAAATCAGAATTGGCTAAAATGGTTACGAGTACATTTAAGATTTACAAAAGCCAGAGATGTGATATTGGCAACAAATCTGACAGCTGCATCTCTATTACTCATGGATAAAAATGGTGCCACTAAGGTTAAGGGTGGCTTTTGAAGACAGTTGAACTGATTTCATTCCACATTAGTCTTGTTTTCTGAAGGGCCAGTTATTAAGTTGCATAGTTTTGCTTCTGAAATATGTCTTAAATTCACAGAATTACAAGAAAACACAGGAGCGAAGACTCACCCATCCTCCCCGTCTCTTCAGCCAGGGAACGAGAAATTTGCGGACAAACTGACCAAGACTGTCCACTAAGATGTGCACTGTGGTGGGATGCCCCTGTCTGACACAGTCCACTGCCAGGGCTCCGGCAACTGCGTACATGGCTACCACTTTACCCCAAGTAATACCTATAATAAAGACATCAATGCATCAGGTTTAATTTTTATTGTGCACCAATCTCCATCATCAGTGTATTACTAAACCTCAGAAAACACCATTACTGAAAGCCTCCTCTGCCTCCCGGTGTTTTACTTGGATGCAACATCCAAGTAAAACACCGTAAAAACCAAGTAAGTTTTGGCTGTTAAAGCTGATATTTATTTTCTCTTACAGTCACTATGTCATGTTCGTGATAGACCAGAGATAAAAATAAAATACAGAACATCAGTTTCACGAAAGCCGAATTTCTGGAGATGAATCAATAAGGTTCTATTAACTATCCTTTCCAGGGACCAACACCTTTCTCCTCTGAAGTTTCTGGTTAATATCCTGACCTAATGTGGCACATGTTGTGCAGTCATTGGATGGACCTTGTACTGAAATAAACAAAGTGCCAGGTTTAGGTCAACAAACCAGTGAAATTTGTGTCAACATAACTGATAAAAGGTCTAATAAAAACGCCAGCCACACTGTCGATCAAACAGGGTGAGATTCTGATGCCACAGGCCCAAAGGTTAAAAACCAGTAAAGACTGAGATCTTTTCCACATTTTGTAACATTACAACCAAAACAATGTATTTTATTTAATAGACCAACAAAAAAGCAGCATATGATTGTGAAGTGGAAGGAAAACGGTACATGAGACATGACAAGCCTTTAGAGATAAAGATTTGAAAAGGCTGGCATGCATTTGCAATTATCCCTCTTTACTCTGATACTCCTAAATAAAATCCAATGCAAACAACTGCTTCAAAAGTGACATAATTAGTAAATACAAACAGACCACCTTTGTAAAATTTTATCTTAGTACAAATGTAGCTGCTCTATGAAGGCTTTAAAGAATAAGTTAACAGCAGTGAGTGATGCAGCTAACAGCTAATGTCATTGGCCTCTTTTGGTCCCGCTTGCTTTGTCATGAATGCTCCACGGAGCTCACCTGCAGAGCCTGACTGTGCCTACAAGGGGATAGAGCTGTGGGTGAGCTTAAATGAGATAATCGTCCATGGAAGCTGTCCGAGCACGTCATGTCTCAGTCCCTACTGAGAAGCAGGCCGAGAATAGACAAGGGATTGTCAGGGATAAAAGAGGAGGGTGGGAAGAGAATGAGCAGGAGTGGGAGGCAGAAAAAGATAGATGGAGGAGAGACAAGCCATGTTGATTTTACCGGATGACAACAGTTCACAGAAGGCAGCTTCAATTTCTTTTTGGCTGAAGAATGCTAACAAATACCAAAAAGCTAAAATTAGAGTTTTAAAAGCAAAGGCAAAAAAAGTGTGTATGATTTTTTTCCTTGTAGCTTTTTTAATCAAAGTTCTCAACCTATTTCAAAAGGCAGAGTGCAACTCAAGTTCCCAAGTTTGTTATTCTTTCAGAGGAATCCCACGCTGTTTCCACAAATTACAGCCCTGCAACGTCACAACGAGGGGAACATTCGGCCAGAGCGCCGGCATGAAAATTATATTAAGAAAGTCTGTTTTTGGCATTTCCAGGCATTGAGCCATATTTTGCATGTTCATCACAGCACAGCCAGAGTCTTCTAATCTATCCCCAAGGCCTATAGCAGAGTTCACGAGACTGTTTTATTTGGAAACTTCAAAATGTCCGTGCTGTATTTGGTAGTGAACAAGAGACATATGTTGTCATGAAACCCAGAAACAATATCAGAAGATTCCTATCAACAAGAAAAACCTAATAAAGATTGAATGATTTGTTTTCCCCACGGGACTACAAAACATGTCCAGGAAACAACAACGGAGGTCATTTTTCACTATTTGATCAGATCCAGCTTCCAATTATTGCTATTCTCAGTCAAACAGTATTTTCCATTGGTCTTTAAAAAGGCATGAAATGTCCCAATGAGAAGAGATGTTTATGCTGACCATTTATCTGACATTGTGCTCTACGAAAGCAATAGAAACAAGCAAGTTTTCAGTTTACCATTAAGATTATTTTACACAAGGAGACAATTAAGAGAATTGTGTGGAACATCAAGTTCAGCCACTTCTGAAGTATGTGTGTTGCTTCTGATGCACTCCCTGTTTGAATAGTGTGAAAAGACATTTCATTGCTTTACAAAGTGCCTCTAAACAGACAAAAAATTTGTTTCCAGATTAATAAAAAGTAGTGAAGCCACCGGTTTCCCCTTTAAGCAAGTTGAAGCATCCCTTAATCAGGGGTGAGTGAATGTCATCAGTACAAACAGAGCAGTTGCATTAAGAAAAATGTACATCATGAGTGTCGCGGTACGTCCCGTTAACGCATATCATTCGTCACTTTTAACACACATAAGATGTGTTGTGCTAAAGAGTGCCGAGACAGGACAGATCACTGGGCTCCAGCCGTGGAGACTTTCCTTAAAAGGCGTCAGTGCTTCTGAATAAGCCGGTTTTGAAAAGGATAGCTGGGCACCGCATCTTGGGGTGTCTAGCTTAACAGACACAGCTGTTGAGGGTTGTTTGATAGATAATAATGAGTGCCTAAGCCGCTTTCACAAAACACTTAAAGACAGGACTTAGATGCCTTTTTGCAATTTCCTTGTGTTCTTTTAAAAGTCCAAGGCTGCGAGGGGGATTGAAATCAACCCGCCACTCCCGACTCGCTAAGCCAGGTATTCACAACCCCATATCAGCTGCTGACATTTGCAAAGGTGAATGCGCAACGAGGCTTGATGGAAAACACACAAATGCAACTTCTGTGTGGTAAGTTATTCACAAACTTGGTTTATTTCAATTCATTTCACTCAAGGACAGTTTCTTCAGCAGAAGTCAAGTCTGAAAATGGAACAAAACTGAAGCTGTCAGAAGGCTCCATGTTGGCCCCGCTGAGTTTAGCTCCACCCCTCTCTTTGTTCCGTGATGCTGGCTTGATATATGAAAGCTCATATGCATGTCGGAAATCATCAGCTTTTTTTGAATGAATGACCAGATGCAGCTCAGAGGGGGGCTTGTCTTTCCAGTTTTATGTCAGAATTGTTTTGTGAAAGAGGCTACAGTGTTGCATGACGTCAAGCAATGATATTATTGGGTCACTGCTGTAGTTTCTGAAATGCGGTCTTGTAAATGCTGTAGCCGTGGCATACATGTGTGGTCTACAAGACATGTGAAAACTGTGCCGCTCATGCTGTGGAATTTTCTGGTATTTCCAAAAATCCATGGAAAGCTAGCTTAACTGGTGATCAGATTATGTAAGTTACAGCATTAAATGCGTAGAGAGACATATAGGCAATAGTGTGATGTGAGTATTAGAGTCTAGGCATGGGCTGGCTGGCGAAATCAATGAATAGCAAGGTCTTAAAAGTTACTTTTTCAAACTGAAAAAAGGAACATCATAGCACCACCTACTACTGCCCACGGATGGTCAGCTGGCTGAAAGGTAGGTATGACACTTTTCCCTTAATTAAATTAAATAAAAATCAGGCTGCTTAGACATATTTTATGTTGGGAAATCCTCCAAAGCAGCTGAAAATAATCATTTTAAAAAGGTAACACTATTTTAAAACTATAGTTGGTGAGCTATTATCAGCATGGATGTTGATAGGTTATAGTTTGCCTGCAAATGAAATAATTCTTGCTTTTCTGTTTTAAATAAAAGCATTTAGATCACATTATACATTTTTACTATTTTAAATATTTGTGTAAATACTGCAACAACGTATTTTCTACATCAGGGTCATTGTAACATGAAAATTGAATCCCAGCCCCTGCCCCTTTGAGTCTGTGTGTGCTTCTGATTTAAATCAAGGCTCACAAATGTGGCAAAATTGCCAAACTATGTCAAAACAGGGAACTTTAAAAAGGCCATGATGAACTACAACATTCAAAGATCGCGGACAGAAAATAAATGTGTGTGCAGAGGAGCAGTCATAATGAAAAGATAGTGATCTCCATTTCCTCTAAAGGCTCAAGATCTGAATGAATAGTTATTTAAGAATTCAAAAGGATGTATTATAAATCAAGACAGGAGGAAATGGTTTTGCTTAGGGTTATATAAGGACTGCAACAAAATTAACTGCTTATCTACAAAAGCATAATTTTGAAAAATGGTGACTGAAGGTTATAATTTACCATTCTCCTCTGAGAACACTTTGCTTAGATAATTTTTTGCTATTTTAACAAAGTGCTTATCTATTGTTTATGGAGTCCTTTGCAAGTTTCTAAACTGAGACTAGAATAAAATAATTGGGTTTTTTTTGTTTGTTTTTTTAGATATTTCCCCCCCACCTACGGCTGATTCAAACCCACTCACTTTTACTGAAAGCCCCTCTCAGCCAAACCAGGAAAACTGCAGAGTCATCCGTGTTAAATCACACTAACTGCCTCTATCTGTGATTTCAACTGCAAGTCACTTCCTGTGCCGGTAGCTCTCCTACACGTTTCATAAACGGCATGTTTACCATCATCATCATTATCATCATCATCATCATCACCACCACCTCCTCCTCCTCCTCCTCCAGGTTTACAGCGTACCTGTTGCAAAGATCTCCGTTGCCACGCCAAGAAAGGCATCTGAAACCACGTTCTCCATGGCAACTGAAATGTTAAGCTGCCGTGCCACGTTCCTGTACAGACTTGGCTGTATGCACTCCAACTCATCGCCTGCGAACAAGAGACAGAGAGAGATACCAGACGGTTAGGGAGAAAAATATTAAAGCAGTATGAACAAAACAAAACACTGTCAGGCAGTAAATTGTAGATAAATCTGCAAAAGCAAAACACAAAACTGCGCTTAGAAATGTTAATAGAAAGGACAACAGAAGCTGGGAACATTCAGACATGGCCTCTTACTCATCTCTTTCTCCAAGCTTGTGTCTTAAAATAGCCGATAGGAAAAATGTGGCAGAAAAATCTATTTAGATTCAAGACTAAAGGGCTGTTCAGTACATTTTCCTATATTTCACATGTATTATGTTTTGTGGCTGCACATATCATCTTTCACAACTTGTCCCTTAAGAGCAGGGTGGATATAAAGAATGTATTTTAATTTTTCCTTGCAGATATAGATTAGGATGCTGACGCGTTCAAGGTGTTTTATCCTAATTATTGTAACTATTTTTTTTAAAATGAATTATTTTTTTAAATGAATTATCGTCAAGGTCAGTTTATGTCTATGTTTGTGTCTACACAACAGAATATTAGTGTCAAAAAGCTCCAAGGCAACTTCATATACGATGCACATAAATTTACAGATGCACCGATTGGCCAATACAGATTAATTATTTTATCTGAGGTCTAATCTGCCAATTGTAACATCTTTTTTTTTTTTTTTTTAAGAACTATAAAGACGTACATGACTAAATGTTTGCTTGAGGTTCCTTAATAGAGGTAGTAGTCTGGAATCCAACATTTATCTATGTTTTACTAAACTCAAAACAGTGCATCAAAATACATGTTGGACAATTTATATATATATATATATATATATATATATATATATATATATATATATATATATATATATATATATATATATATATATATATTGACCAAAAATGGTTAGGGCTCTTAGTTTTAATGCATATAATCAAAAGGTGAAAATATAATTTTTCAGTATTGATCAAAGCCAATCAAGAGAAAATTGGCCATTTCCGATTTCTGGGAGGTGGATCGGTGCACCTCTGCATTAGTGACCCTTTCTACAAATAGCCACACTTAAAGCACAGAATTTCTCTTTATCAAAAACTCCCTCTCACCAAGACAAAGAAGCACCAGAGACACCTCGGCGAGTGCTGCATTTGGAGGAGAGAAGTTCATTTCAGTTTTGGACCAGCCCAACCCATTCTGGTTGAGCCTGGACAGGATGTAGTCTCTGCAAAGAGCTTTGGACTGAGACGCCAGCTCCTTCTCAGTCAGCGATCGGTCAAAGACATCCAGGACCTCCGAGGCGAACATAGACGATCGCCGGAGAACATCCATGTCCTGCTCTAGAGGGATCTGGGGTCAGTGAGAGTCTGACCTCACGGGGATCAGCTGTGTAATCAAGAGTGTCCCGGCTTTTCTCCCGGGGTGGGGGGAGCCAAGTTCAGGGATGACGATAACAGCTTCTGTGAGGATAGATAAGAATGGGGTAATTAGATGGGTAAAAGCAACAACAAAAAAAGTGATACATTTTTTGTATTTACTAAAAAAGACATTCAGACACTAAAAGGGACCAGAAACTTACATAAGAATATGATGGAGGCGTTATTGTTGTGAGTCACATGGTGGGATAGTCAAGATATTGCAACACTTTTTAGATTATGCAACAACAAACAGTGATAACATATGATGGCGTTTATCGGTGCGGGAAACACGGAGCAAGACTGACTTAAAATAAAAGTGCAGACACTGATCTTAACTAATGTTAAAGAAAAAAAAACTGAAATCAGCATCTGCATTTGAATGAATCACTCTTACCATCAGCATTTCATGCACTCCTCTTCTCTGATATGACTGGACTTGATCCCGATTATCTTAAGGGAAAACTCTTCGGGTTTCCAGAGAGTCTTTCTGCCAGTAAAAACTGGTCTGTTAGGGTGAAAACCTGCTATATTTTCCACATCAATTGGCCTCCACGGAGCGAAGTTGATGTCCGGGACTCATTTGCGGCTCGGTTCCCTTTCTACTGCCCACAGAAATGAGCGTTTGATAGACGCCGATAGAAGACGCCTACCTGTTGTTCCACCTTCCCATTGGCGCCCACTGGGTGCGCTGCTTTTACTGCCTGGAGAAGCCCGAAGTTGAAAGTTTAATTACCCGCCACTCTCTCCGCCTGTGCGCAATCTCACCCCGGCAGCAGCATAGGCTTAAATCGAGCGCATCTACTTTCATTCACAAATCTGGGCGGATTAACCAGGAGCCTGAGTGCGCACAAATGATTTAGTCCTCCTGTCCCGCTTCCAAGACTGCTCGGTTATTGAAAACAGGTTTTAAGCATTTATTAGATGTTTGGTTAAGGTGAGGTTCAAACACGGGCGTGTCTAATCTTGAACTAAACCTTTTTTATTATTATTTGCAGTTATAGAGTTGTTCATTACAAGAACAATGGCTCATAATTTAAAGAAATACTCAATTTGATGCTCCTTTGGTTTATTTATAGGGGTAAACTGCTATAAAAATGCTTTTTGTTTTACATTCTGCAAATCTGGAGCCACTCTGTTCGTTTCTTCATCTTTTTCTATACAATTATCCATAAAAGTTAGAGTTTACTTTAAGGAATGGCTTTCAACTTCGGCTATTACTCTAGCGTTCATTTGTATAGTTTTCACCCACCAAGTGTCACTATTGCTCATTTTTTCGCGAAGTTCTACTCGTGGACAATGAAGTCTAACAATTACAAATTACAGTTTCAATTAATTTTGAGAATACATTAAATAAATAAATACTAATAATTTATGTACTTCAAGGAAGGAGCGCAAATATTCTTCATTTTAATTGAAAATCAGTTTCTTTCTTTCTTTCTTTCTTTCTTTCTTTCCAAGTAGTCAGTCTTTAATGTAATATCTGGAGTTTTTTTATGTGATCTTGAGCAATATTTCTCCATTTAAATTAGTCTGACCAATTACAGAAGCATGCAAAATGTGCCTACTTTAAAGGTATGGATAAGTGCTGTGTGTTCACATAATAGCCAAAAAAGAGCCAATTTTGACTTTTACTTTGAAGCAGGTTTTCACTGGCACCCTTTGATAAATGACTAATATTTTTCATCATTCCTTTGACTTAATCTGAAAAAGAAAAGCCTGGCACACACATAGTGATTGGCTAAAATCACTTGTGCGGTATGTGCTGAAAAGAGAAAAATGGAGAAGAAAACAATCACTTTTACAAAGGTTCAATTAAAACATTTCGAACTGATGGTTAAGATTACTGACCCTGAATTATTTTGTTTTGACTGGTAACACAAAACTTGTTTAGTCTACAATAATTTATAAGTTAGTGTCATATAGTTTAATGAACAACAAACCGATAGTGCTGTAGACGGTCAAGTACAAAGGCTAACATGAAATTTTGTAAAAAATAATGCCCATATTGAATCTTTTGAACTTCTTTTAAACCACTCAAAGAATAATTAAAGCAAAGTCTGAAACCTTTTCAAGCAAAACATAAATAAATGAGCCGTGGATCAATTCTTTTAGCAAAGAAATGTATGTGCATAAATATGAGCTGAACTTATGCCAAATTATATTATACAAAGATAAATAAAGGCAAGTTAAGCTGCTGTTATGTGTGTGATTAAACTGCCTTGTCACAAATGTTTGTGATGCTGCTGTAAGTGTGCATCCCAAACCTATATATCTATTCAAAAAGAGTGTAAATTTGCATCATCCACTCTGTAACTTCAGTATCAGGATGTACAACTTACCTTTGTACAAAAAAGTCTGCAGAAACTAACATAATAAAACCAAACCTAAACTGTTTTACTGATTGTTTCTTATATCACCCACCGATGTAGAGAGGCTATTATATTGGCATTATATACTGTGTTCTCAAGTGAAAGGGAAAAAAATGATACAAACTCACCAGAGGAGCTGCATTACTCAGAAGGGTTCTCTTTTCCATCCTGGGAAGCTACCTCTTCTCTAATTAGCATGTCACCGAGTCAGTTTCAGAGCAATCACCTTCAAAGAAGAGCATTGGGCGATAACGAAAGCCGCTACCCTTTTTTTTTTACTCCCATTTCTTTTTGTTTACGTTGAGACAGATTAACAGATTTTTAGATACCATTAGTATGGAAAACTCCCAGAATTTGATAAAGTGTTTGGCATGTTACCACTCAGGTCTCTCATTTCTTTTTTTCTTTAATAAATTGTCCACTGTA
The DNA here is from genome assembly GCF_021462225.1 of Girardinichthys multiradiatus. Lineage (NCBI taxonomy): Eukaryota > Metazoa > Chordata > Actinopteri > Cyprinodontiformes > Goodeidae > Girardinichthys > Girardinichthys multiradiatus. The sequence goes on from NC_061799.1 coordinate 23,550,161, forward strand.
AAAACAGGAGAAAAACCAACACTAATGTGTATCTGTCTTTGAATGTAAAGGACAGGAGTCTGCATGGCTTGTTTATTTTTGTATTCAGACTTTCAACCAGTAAGTTACATCATTTTGGTGATCAGAGCTATTATTACAGCATGTCAGGCTGAAGTTATTTCCACAAGTTCACACCTTTCCTTTGAAAGCTTTTCCTCCAATTCATACTGGCAAAAATATCAAGGTCAACTGGGAAATGGGGTTAGTCTGCAGGGACCCTTTCCATGTCTATTTTTCAGGAGTGCTCCGAAATTTACTTCCAGAGTTCTCTTGAAGCCCCCACATTGTTTTCTGTTGTTTAAAAATGCTTATTTTGGGTTGGTTTGGGATTTTGTAGTAATGTACTGCATTTTAGCGCCTAAACACAAACCTTTACGTTTGTTTAACAGAAATAAATCGGCAAAAATACGATTTTCTTATTGTATTTTTACTTAACCTTTTACATAACATGGAGACAGGACTGCTGCAGGTAGATAGAGCACTGAAAGTGAACTTTATGTGTAACTTTGTTGCTCTTTATGCACAGCTGTTAGGTAAGTGATTGTTCTAAACTGCTTTCATGCTGACCATCCAAGTGGAAAAATACGACTGATGTTTAGGTCTTCACTGATATGAAATCACTTTACCTTGATTTAAAGTGGTCTAACAAGAGGTTTAGCAGATATTTTAAAGTCCAAACTATACATATTTAAATGCAATTCAGTAACTGATAATATGATGCCAAGGTGATAACCAAAAAAAGGAACTACCAGGAAGTTAATATTTCCAGGACTGTTCTCAGTCTGGATTATCTGTAAATTAAAGGTGCTCAATGTTCAGAAACGTTTCCAAAGAAACAATTGAAGAAAAAGGATAAAGTTTAAGATTTGGGTCAAGAAATTTGTGTGGTGAGGTTTGTAAAAGATTTTAAGAAGATTAAATACTAGGCAGTGGTAATAAAAAGACTTAGAGCATTTAAAAAAAAAACTATTATGAAAATTTTATGAAGATTTGAAGTGAAAGATGAGAATAAACCGCTTTACGGTTATGGTGTTTACCGGCACCAGACACCTTCAATCATTCATGGATGAGGTAATAAGTTCAGACTAATAACAAAAAGTAAAAGATGCTGAATAAAAACAAGAATAAGAAAACACAAAATATCCAATTACTTACGGGTGTTTCTCCTTCGTAAAACAAATGAGAAAAAAACAAGTTAGATTGGAAAAATTCTTATTAACGATGTTACTTAATGACACTGCATACCTCTTTGTTGCATTACGACTATAGAGCCACATAATTCTGAGAAACAGATTTGTCCTATACTGAATATTTGAGAAAAAGATTATCTTAAAGTTAAAAAAAAGTAGTTGTGATTATTATAAAATTTATTTTTGCCGCATAGACAGGTGTGCTCAGACTGTTGAAGCATGTTAAAGACCACTGCATCAGTGCACCAGAGCATAGTTCCAAGTGGTAAAGGGTGTAAATTCTTATGTGAATGGAATATTCCACTCAAATTAAAAAAAAAGTCCCAAAACTAGTTTTTTCCACTGATGTTGTGGCATATTTGGCAGATACATGAGAAAAAAAAGATGTGAATAACTTTTTAAAAGAACACCAAATATGCATATTTTTGTAAAATTCTGAAGTTTTTTGATTAGCACTTTCTGCAGATGTCTGTTTAATAAGATGTATCATGTCAGCTCAATAAATAAATAACTGCATAAGCACTTTCGGTCAGAAAAGGTTCAGCTTTGCAATAATCGAAACATTGCATAAAATGCTGTATTTACTCACAATGGGCTGCACGACATTACACCTTATTATGCAACTACAACAAAAAAGCACCACAGAGTAACACATTCCACGGATGACAGTGTCACAGGTCTATTTATGAGGCATGGTCATCATGAGAACGTGATGGTAAATAACAGGTGTTTCTCAACTTAACAGGCTGAGAGGCACATGTTCACATGCACAACAACATGCCTGTATATTCATTTAAATTTTAGTTTATTTGAGAGGCAACTATTCAATCTAATTTTTCACAACGGGGCTAATTGAGAACAACCAGCATGTCCCAAGGAATCCATTCATTGTTTAGGGCTGTTAGGATGAATGTGAGTCTGTTGTGCTGGTTCTGGGATGATGCATTCTGCATTCGGACAAAAACGTGACTTAACATAACACTAAACAGTCACAAGACGAACAAATAGTGTTCTGTGGCATGTTTTCCTGGTGTGTTTTTTTATTTAATGTCTGTAGAAACAAGAAAAAAAAGGACATTGCACTTCAGAATCATATCCCTAAACTTTATATTCAGTTAGTTTCCTCAACCTACATCAGGAAACAGTCTGTTCAAATATTGTCCGAGCAACATGGCTGCAAAAAAGTCAGTTGTTCATAGGCTTCTTTTTCGCATATTCTTACCCAGGTCCACGATGCCAGCATTTTTGCCTGACTGGTTGTTTAACACGTGCAGGGGCGTTTTAGGATCTCAAAACATTGGGGGCTTTAGCCCAAATCCAAAATATTTAGATTTCAATAAGACAATTTATAGGTAATTTAAAGTTAAAATAATATAGGACATATTGTACCAGTTCTCTGTCTCGGCTGGTTTTAGATTGAATGTAAATTATTGTGAATCAAACAAAAAAGGTTTGCAATAAATTTACTTTTTATTTTTGTTAGAAGCTGAATGAAACTGAAACAGAGTTTAGTCCTGATGAAAAACCATTTTGCTGAAGCAAATAATGACACATTTTGAGGTATTTAGAAAATAACTTAATCTGAATTTTTGCTGACAAAAGTTTTTCTTAAACTCAGAGATGTTTACTATGGGCCAGATAAATGTGCTTCTTTTGTCATCTACATAAATTACCTTTTTAAACATTACATTTTCATCAAAGTGTTCCTCTCCTGAGGCTCCATTGCCTTTATTTTTATATGTCAAAAAAGGAAAGTGGAATAAAGTGGATTTTCCTAAATCTTAGTCAAGCACATTTATTTCATTATGCCAAGAGCTTTCAAAACATTTTATTAAAATTGTTCCTTCTTTTATGAATCTTTTCAGCCCTTCATTCCACTTCTGGAGAAATGTGCCAAAAATAATAAATGAAACATTTTACAACACAGTCTTTTATTCTGTATGTGAGACATTAGTGCAGTTCTTACTATTAAACACTTTGAGAGGAAAGGTGTTAAGTTGTGGTGTTTAAAATATAGCATAGAGCCTCATCCTGGACCTTATCAGTACTAATATTACAGTTATTAATAACTGTATACATATGGTATGTATGTCTCACCTTCAGTAAAACTGGATCCTTGTTTAATTAGTTTATATAATATTACATGTGTAATTCAGAAAAATAAAATAGGTAACTAATCAATGGTCCACCTGTGGTTAATTGCTATGATTTATTTCTTAATTATCCTGCATCTTTAAAACCAGAGCTGCATGTTTAGAATCAGCACAGAAGATATGAAAGAGAAGAGGGAGGCTTACTTTTGTTCTTTCTACTACATCTTACTGGCAGGAGGAGATATTTTCCTGGTTTATTGAGCAACACCTGATTCTGTCTATATGTAGAACTAGACTATAAGACTGGCTGCAGCAATGAGATGCAATGTGATGATCTAAAGGACCTTTTAATTTGTTCAGCCACATTAGGATTAAATGCTTTTATTTTGACTGAAGTAAAGGACCAGATATTTCACATTATGATGCAAATCCGGCTAGAAGGTTGCTGCTGTTTTCTATCACAGCCACATCATTTAACTTCACCTGCGGCTCAGGTGAAAGTTCCTCATCATGACCCTGAAGATGCTCAGAGTGAACCTCCACCTCATGTCTTGCTGAGTGAATCAGTGATCAGCTGTAATTTACAATCATCCCATTCCGAGTCAGCATTCAGGTTTTACCGCTATCATCGTCTGGGTTATACCGCTCTGCTTTCACCTGTTCCTGCACACACACACACCGGGCTCCCACTCTCTGATTGGCTCCACGGTTGCTCTGAAATGAGCTCTGTTCGAGCCGCTCAGCGTAACCTTCCGGTTAATGAAGGAGGCAGGTCGACCTGGAGTAAACTGCTGTTCTGGACTTCTCCAGAATGGAGTCCGTCTCTGGTTGTGCGCGTAGTTGCGCATTTGTGGTGCTACGAGTGCACAAATAACTATTTTTTGTCTTCTCCTTTTAACTCATTGTCAGGTTAGGTGGAGCGGGACCTGATTATATGGAACACAATTAAAAAAATCTGATTGTTTTTAAATAAAAATGTGAAGTCCAATACCATTTTGTGGCTGAATCTTTTTAATACTTCGAAATTTCTTCTATCAAGAAGTCCGGGGCTATTCAGAAAACACCCGGGTCTTCCGCCCCGGAAGCCCAGGTCTCACTACGTGCCTGAACACGTGTGTCAAAAAAAGCTGACATAATCACGTTTCATTTTTCTTGGCAGCCCGTCATGAGAGACACCACAAATGAACAGAAGTGGCACCGAAATAAAAAGCTTCACTTTTACATATTCCCCCATGTAAACATCCTTTATCCTCTCAGTTCAATAGAGTAAAACTTTAATCTTGAAAGACATTGAGGCGTAAAGTGACCATCCAGAATCCACTTGCCAAGGGTCGGGGTTTTTTTCTTATTGGTGTCGCCAGGCCAATTTTACTGGGGTACGTGCTACAAAATATAGCTCTGTTGCACCAGTTAAAAGTTCCTGATCAAACATGTTGTGACCGTTAAGCAAACAAAGTCATAAACATCCAGTTTAAATGATGAGGAGGAACTCAGACTGCTTGGAAGGAAAGTATAAAGGAATAAGGAAAGACCAAAGAATCCTGCACAGCATTGATTGCCCAGAAAACATTGTTTTTCTGTTTCAGTTCAGTTAAGATAACCTAAATTCTTTCTCTTGGCTAAATTCCAGAAGACTGAGAGAGATTTATCAATTTCTTCAAAGTCAGAAGTTGACATGCATGTCAATATTAAGTATCTTCATGTTTTCGGTCTTCCTTCTCATACTTGTAACAATACTATGCTGTAAATGTGCTCTCACTTACCTCCAAAGCTCTGCCTTAAAGATTTCTATAGCACTGAGTCCAAAAAAATGACTTTGCTGTCCTTAGGGTACTGAGTAATGTGGTGGAGTGCTTATGGTCACTGTCCATTTGGTAGACCCAGTTGCATATTTCTCCCTTATTTCCATTTTTCTACTTTTATTCTGAAAAATGGTCTCCTAAGGGACCTCAATAAGGCCTTTTAGCCCTGCAGTCGGTGACGTGGGCGTCACGTGCCGCACAATATCTAAACAGCCAGCAAGCATTCCTCTAATTCTCCAAACTTCCATCCCTCCCTCCCTTCTTCTCTCTTGTTCACAGATGCCTGTCATTCCAGTCCACCTCCGTATCAAGCGTACATGGTGCACAGGACATTTCGAGCAACATACAGGGCCAACGCCCATCATGCCCGCCTGGGAAACAGGCAAAACCAGAGACGCGGGGAACCTGTCTGGTAGCAACCCCACCTCTGACGTTACAACCCAAGAGAGGATGGGCAACTCCAAAAAGTCACATTGGTTTGTTAAATTGCTCACTCTGGTTTGACCTTTTACCCAATTCATTTTAGTCAGGCAGCTTTGGAGAAGTAGATTTACTTTGATGGTAACTGTGTCTTTTTAAAACTGCAGCACATATAGTTTCACCTTCCAGAGAGGTCCATTTAAATCCTCATCTGATTTTTTTTTTTTAAAGAAAATATCCCTCTGTTGGCATTTGTTTCTCAAGCCAAGGCTTCCAACCTCTGTGACCCAATCCTCCTTATCATCATTCATGACGCAGCCCAATCACAGCCATGCTCAGTCAGTACAAGAGGGTGGAGCCTGGCACTGAAACAGGGTGTGGTTCTGAAACTTGTGAGGTCTGTAGTAGAGCCATGGCACTTTAAATTGAGTTGAATGAGCCCAGCTCAACAGTCATCACAGCTGATCAACCCATTTCATTCTCTCCTTTCTGGTTTCCTCCTCGCCAAGGCATTCTTTAGAGTCTCACCGACCAGCACTTGCAGCTACTGTTAGATTTTGTTTTTGTTTTTGTTTTTATTTTTATTGAAACAACTTCACCACTGAAGGAGGCTGAGGGCTGCCACTCACTCACAGGTTAGCCCTGTTTTTTTTATCCACTGGATCCCTCTGACCGCTGATCTGCTGGATCCTCTCTGCGACACCAACAGGAGTGCTAAAGACAAATTTTTAGGTGAGCTACAAACAGCAAAACTTGTGTATCATCCTCACCATCTGTGTTGTTTTTGTTTTTTTTGTCAGAAATGTTTGTGCTTTAAGTAGAAGAACCTGATCTTACTTTCACCTCAACCTACTGTTTGTACTGGTTTAAATGTTTCAGTGGCGTTAAAGTGAGCTTGATCAAGATTAAAGCAACTCTCAAGCTTACGCATGTCTCAGTTCGTTGGTAGCCACATGAGTCCTTTGCCTCACCTGTTTGACTTGCTCGGTCAGCTATGACTATTTCATTGTCTTTACAGTATGTGCTTAGATGTTTTGTAATCCTCCCAAAAACCTTCCATATTTTAAAGAAGCCCCTCTAACTGCATCAGAAACTCCCTGTGTACATCATGTGTATTTGTTTAAAAGGCAGTATAGCCAGGGCCACTGGGGACGGGGCATTTGGTGATCCCAAACAGCTGTCTTCTGTTTGTTGAGTCAATAGCAAAGCAGGTGTACATATCTGTTTGTTCCTACCAACCTCACTCTCAAAGGTCCAAGAAGCTATAAATAATGTGGTTGAATGGGGGAATGACTGGGGGCTTAGATTTTCAGTTGACACAACTAAAGCTGTCTTCTTTACAAGGAGGAAATTGAATGAAAACTTCAAACTACAGTTTTATGAAGAGGAAGTGAAGAATGTTGGATCATTCAAGTATTTGGGTGTGATATTTGATGCACGCTTTACATGGAGAGATCATATTGACAGGATTGAGGGAAAATGCAAAAAAAATAATGAATGTCATGAGGTGTTTGGCAGGAAGGGAGTGGGGAGCAAGTTGCCTAGCCCTAAAAAGAATATACCAAGTTATGATTAAATCAGTATTAGATTATGGGTGTATAGCATATGGAACAGCAGCTTCTTCTCCCTTAAAAAAAATTAGATGTGATCCAAGCACAGGCGTTGAGAGTGTGTTGTGATGCTTTTAAAACTTCCCCAGTGAATGATTTGAAGGTGGAGAATGGAGAAATGCCATTAAAGTTAAGGAGAAAATAGATCATGACAAACTATTGGGTTCATCTCAGCAGTCATGGCAAATCTCACCCCAATAAACAAGTGCTTGAAAACTGCTGGGAGTATGGAAAGTGTCAGATGGATCACTTTGGGAAGGGGGGTAACCGATTGGCTAAGGAATGTGAAATAGATGGTCTACAGATTTGTCCTGCGGTGGCGTACCCAGATGTGCCCCCCTGGTTAATGATATAACCTTTGGTTGATTGGTACCTCTTAGACAAAAAGAGAGAAAGGGAAAGAAAAGAAGATCTTGTCATCTTCTTTAACCATTATGTGGAAAGCAAATATTCTGATTATGTTCACATTTTCACAGATTGAGCCAAGAATCCAGAGACAGGATTGACAGGATTTGGGGTGTCAGTTCCAGCAAGGAGAATTGCGATTAATAGACTCACTCCAGATGGGTTGGGGGTTTATACTGTGGAGCTGGTGGCAATCTTGGTGGCATTACGATGGGTAGAGCTTGCAAAGTTAAACAAGGTGTTAATATGCTCGGACTCAACCTCTGTCCTCTCGAGTATTAGATCATTCCATTCAAACAGTAGACAGGTTATTCTCTATGATATACTTGTTGTTATTCTCAGAATTCATCAGTGGGGGGATTAGTTCAGTTTCTGTGGGTGCCCGCACATGTGGGGGTCAATGGAAATGACTGGCAAAAGAAGCTCTAAAAAAAAAGTACAGTGGAAATGAGGGTTAAATTGGGTAAATCTGAGGAAAAGTGTATGATTTGGAAACACATAAATCAGGAGTGGCAAAGAGAGTGGGATAATGGAAAGAAGGGAAGACATCTGCATAACATTCACAGCAGGTTAGCAGAGTCCAGAGTGCAGGGAGGGTATAGGAAAGAAGAATCTGTTATGACAAGAATGAGGATAGGACATTGTTCACTAAATAGTACCCTATACATAATAGGGGAACATGGGACAGGGAGATGTGAAAGTTGCCAGGAAGAAGAGATAGTTGAACATGTGGTTTTAGGGTGTAGAGGTTACAGTGTATATATGGAGATTTTGAGGGAAAGATTGAAGGAACTAGGAGTAAAAGAGTTCACTTTGAAAAGTATTTTGGGTTTCGGAAGTAGAGCACAATTTCAGGTATTGGTGTCCTTTTTAAAAGACACAGGGATCTATTGGAGGGTTTAGGTAGTTGCTGACCCATACTCTGGAACAGTAGGTGGCGGTAATGCCCCATTAAGTTGGTCGCCAACCGCCGTAAAACTTTAAGAAGAAGAAAAAGAAGAACCTCACTCTCAGGTTCACTTCCTGTTTATGATAAGACCTTCTCTTTTTTGATGTGTTTCTCAGGAATTTGGCCAAACTAAAGGCAAGCTGTCACCATGTTGTGGGAAGCTTTTACAAGTGTCACAAAACTCCATGGTTACATAATATCCAAAACTGGTAAGTGTGTGTTCAATTTCATCTGCAATGTTTACACCTCTTTTAGCATCTTCCCTTGTAGTTAAAAAAAAAGTTGAAAATCTTCTAAATCCTTAAATCTCAAGTATTGACAGATTTCCCATGTCTATCTGCATTTATTTGTGTGCAATCAAATGAGAAAGTGACAAGGGTGTGTGTCCATTTTCCAGATACCAGAGTGAAAGATTACCCTTTGATGCAGAGCCCTGTGCAGATGACTGGCATCCTCCTGGCCTACGTTGCCTTCTCGCTGTATGTCGGCCCACGCATGATGGCCAACCGCAAGCCTTTCGGCCTCAACCAAGCCATGATCATCTACAACCTCAGCATGGTTTTGCTAAATGCCTACATAGTGTATGAGGTAAAAACAAAAGAGAAGAAAATGATCTTCTGACTTGAATAAGAGGGCTCAGTCTTTTAATGACGTCATGTGCTGGTGTGTTTTCACAAACTCAGTTTATGATGTCCGGATGGGCCACCACCTTTACATGGAAATGTGACCTCATTGATCCAACCACCAGCCCACAGGCTCTCAGAGTAAGTCAGTGCAACACTGAAGTACTTTTAGCTCTAAAGTTGTTGCACCACGGATATCCTTGATAATGTTCGTGTGTACAAGCTACAATAGAAAAAACATTTAGTGTTAGTGTCAATCAGGTATCTTGGTTACAGAATAAGAGATTCTAAAATCTTAGCATTGAATTTTTGCAAGGGCTAAGAAAAGTATTTACTCATGTAAAATCAGTAATTTTTTCTTGAATAGATATGTGAAAAGATTAACTTGAAGACTCTGGTTGTTTTAAAAATCCTTTGGATAGTCAAACTTTTTTATTATTCTTTGTTGGAGTTAAACAAAAGAATCAAAGAAAAGTAAAAAACAAACAAAAAAAAACATTTTAAAAAGTATACAACATACAAATTTTGGAAAATATATCAAGATTATTAGTAGCTTTTTAATCCAATACAGTAATAGTACTGTGGAAATACTGATGTATTGTTTGTAAAAGTTGCTTTTTTATGTTAAAAAAATTTTTGGAATTAAAAAATAAGACCTGAAGTGTGAAGTTTCGAAATAGCAACCATAGGCTTGGTTAGCCCTGGACAATAATAAGAAGCTGCATTAGCATTTTATCCATTTGGTCAAAAACAAGCAGATTTGCTTGCTTTTCTATTGCATTTCATACCCTTTGTTGCCAAAGACGCACTTGACTGGCTCACCAGTCAAATCTGAACAGCTCAAGCTGAGCAGAGTGTCAGGAGGGGAGGGTCAGATTTATGAGACACTGAGAGAACATGGTTTCCCAGTTGAGGAGCAAGCTTTTACAGACAGGATGAGCAGACCTGAAGACTCAGATAAATTTTAATTTCAAATTCAAAAGCTTCTAACAATGACAAAAAACAAAAATAAAACTATAAAAGGATTGTAATTTGTTTTTCTTATTTGTTCATTCACATTTAACACCAATCAAGGCAAAAACTATTTGTCATATTTTTATATTACATTTTATGGAAATAATGCAACACTTCTGAGGTAATAAATTATTTCTGTTGGGCCAAGCTAATGTTTCAGGGAGCTAAAAATACTTCTGATTAGTAACGTATCACAGATATTTGAACTGACAATCATCTTCTCTCCTGCAGATGATCCGAGTAGCTTGGTTGTTTTATTTTTCAAAGTTCATCGAACTCCTCGACACAGTAAGGACATTTCTACACCCTTTTCTTCCACCTCAGTTTTTAGCACATTATGTGCAAAATAGCTTGTGTCTAATGGACTATATTCCCTTTTTTTAAGGTATTCTTTGTGCTGAGAAAAAAGCAAAGCCAGATCACGTTTCTCCACGTCTTCCATCACTCCTTCATGCCCTGGTCGTGGTGGTGGGGTGTAAGTCTGACGCCTGGTGAGTGTTACAGAACCAGGACACATTTTATACACCAGCCAGTTGGGAAAACGTTGGTTCCAAATGTTGCAAGTTAATTCCCAAAAACTTGAATGTACACTGCTCAAAAAATAATGGGAACACTTAAACAACACAATATAACTCCAAGTAAATCAAACTTCTGTGAAATCAAACTGTCCACTTAGGAAGCAACACTGATTGACAATCAATTTCACATGTTGTTGTGCAAATGGAATAGACAACAGGGGGAAATCTTTGGTGATTAGCAAGACACACTCAATAATGGAGTGGTTCTGCAGGTGGGGACCACAGACCACTTCTCAGTACCTATGCTTTCTGGCTGATGTTTTGGTCACTTTTGAATGTTGGTGGTGCTTTCACACTCATGGTAGCATGAGACGGACTCTACAACCTACACAAGTGGCTCAGGTAGTGCAGCTCATCCAGGATGGCGCATCAATGCGAGCTGTGGCAAGAAGGTTTGCTGTGTCTGTCAGCATAGTGTCCAGAGCCTGGAGGCGCTACCAGGAGAAAGGCCAGAAGACGTGGAGGAGGCTGTAGGAGGGCAACAACCCAGCAGCAGGAACGCTACCTCCCCCTTTGTGCAAGGAGGAACAGGAGGAGCACTGCCAGAGCCCTGCAAAATGACCTACAGTGGGCCACAAATGTGCATGTGTCTGCACAAATGGTTAGAAACCGACTCCATGAGGATGGTATGAGGGCCCGACGTCCACAAATGGGAGTTGTGCTCACAGCCCAACCCCGTGCAGGACGCTTGGCATTTGCCAGAGAACAACAGGATTGGCAAATTTGCCACTGGTGCCCTGTGCTCTTCACAGATGAAAGCAGGTTCACACTGAGCACATGTGACAGACGTGACAGAGTCTGGAGACACCGTGGAGAGCGATCTGCTGCCTCCAACATCCTTCAGCATGATGGTTTGGCAGTGGGTCAGTAATGGTGTGGGGTGGTATTTCTTTGGAGGGCCACACGGCCCTCCATGTGCTCGCCAGAGGTAGCCTGACTGCCATTAGGTACCGAGATGAGATCCTCAGACCCCTTGTGAGACCATATGCTGGTGCGGTTGGCCCTGGGTTCCTCCTAATGCAGGACAATGCTAGACCTCATGTGGCTGGAGTGTGTCAGCAGTTCCTGCAAGATGAAGACATTGAAGCTATGGACTGGCCCGCCCGTTCCCCAGACCTAAATCTGATTGAGCACATCTGGGACATCATGTCTCGCTCGACCCACCAACGTCACGTCACGTTGCATCACAGACTGTCCAGGAGTTGGCGGATGCTTTAGTCCAGATCTGGGAGGAGATCCCTCAGGAGACCATCCGACGTCTCATCAGGAGCATGCCCAGGCGTTGTAGGGAGGTCATACAGACACGTGGAGGTCACACACAATACTGAGTTTCATTTTGACTTGTTTTAAGGACATTACATCAAAGTTGGATCAGCCTGTAGTGGGTTTTTCCACATTAATTTTGTGACTCCAAATCCAGGCCTCCATTGGTTAATAAATTTAATTTCCATTGATGATTTCTGTGTGATTTTGTTGTCAGCACATTCAACTTTGTACAGAACAAAGTATTCAATGAAAATATTTCATACATTCAGATCTAGGATGTGTTATTTTAGTGTTCCCTTTATTTTTTTTGAGCAGTGTAGAAGAACAAGAAAAATTTCATAAAATGAACCATTGCTGATGAGTGTTTTTTCCCTCTCAAGCTGGAGGAATGGGGTCCTTCCATGCTATGGTGAACGCAGGGGTCCATGTCATCATGTACTCCTACTACGGACTCTCTGCTGCAGGTCCTCGCTTCCAGAAATATCTGTGGTGGAAGAAGCACATGACAGCCATCCAGCTGGTATGTTTAAACATTACACAGGTTTATCTATTTAAAATTACCTTGATCCATATAGTATTAAATGTTCAACCCACTTAGACATTTTACTTTTTGTTTGGCAGACTCAGTTTGTTCTGATCTCCGTTCATATCAGCCAGTATTACTTCATGGAGAAGTGTGACTATCAGATGCCACTGTGGATCCATCTTATCTGGATGTACGGTGTCTTCTTCTTCCTCCTCTTCTCCAACTTCTGGGTGCAGGCTTACATAAAAGGAAGCGGTCTTCCTGTTCCAGACCACAAGACGAACCAGAATGGCACCACCAATGGACACATTGCAATGAACGGCAAAAGCCATGCAAATGGTCATGTTCACCCTTGTGAAAATGGCGAAATCGTCATGGGGAAAGTGAAGGAAATTTAACTGACACTGGGGGGGGCATAGACAGCTAGTAGATATAACCACCTCAAATATGTCTTGTACCTTTATCAAGTAGCATATTTGAGTGCAAGACTTCAATGTGCTACCTCTAAACTACAGAATTTGTATATAATCTAATATTTTAATAAATATTCACCCCTGTGGGATATGATTGGCGGACTGTTTTTGCCACTGATCTCTGAATGCCCTGTAAGTTGTTGCAGAAGCGGTTTATTGTGATGAACACTAAATGGAAAATTGGTGTTTATTTTATCACAGTATTCTTTCACTCAGGCTTGATATGCAGCACTGTTTGGCTAAAGTGGCCTTTTGTTGCTTGGGAATATGGCAATGTTTCCACTAAACACAAGTATTTGTAAATATTACTATGAACTTCATGCATAAGTGTTTTCATTGTAAATGTTAAATATTTTGTTTTTTTTCTCTTTTTATTTATCTTTTGAAATAAATCAAAAATTTAAAGGTCTGTTTCATTTAGAAAGCAGGGATTATGTGCACTGAGTGAGCAACATTCCAAGTCTAATTTTTAATGAAGAATTATGGAAATATACTGTATATTACAGTATTGATGCATTTTTAGCCTTTTTTGATAGCAATACATTGTTATACATGTCCTTCCATACACTTTTTGAGATGCTGTATTAATCGATCTCTCAGCACGCAGAGCATGATATCAATGAAGTTTTTTCAGGCTTTAATGATTAATGCAAATGGCTGGAAAAATAAACCTATCAATGTTTGGTTTTTTTTCTAGTGCAGCTGTTACTGTCATAAAAATACAAAGTTCTACACATAACCTTTTGACTTGAATGGAAATAAAAAATTCCAAAAAGTGAAGAAAAAAAGGCTTTTATTGAGACTCAAATTTGTGATAAATCCTGGATGCATACACCTTATCCAATCTGGAACAGACAAAATTGCCAAATTTAATGAAGTAAATACATTTTAAATCACAATTAAAAGTACTTTAATTCCAAAAGGAAATAAAATGTAACTTTTAAAAGAGTTGTTGTAGATGTTGATGGCTGTGAACAGGAAGGATCTGGGCTGAAAACACTCTGTTGTAGGACGGTCTGATGAAAAGAATGATCAGCTTTGTCTGTAATGTGCATTTTATTAAGAATCCTTCTTTGCACAATAATCTCAAGAACAGCTTGCTGAGCTTTTAAGTCACTGGCTCTGATGCAGCTACCCCAACAGATGATGGCAAAAGAAATTGCACTCTCCACAATAGTCATAGATTTGCAGCATCTTGCTGCAAGTAAATTAGTAATCTTACGTGATAAATTAAGAAAACTGAAATACATTGAATGAAAACATGCATATGTTTTTTTTTCAACACCATTTCAATTGATTTAACATGTAGAAAATAATTTAACTTGTTTAAAATGTTATGTCTTTTCTGTATTTATTAAAATATTTCATAGTTCTGGCCCTAGTGTGTTCAATGAAACAATCTGATCAGTTCTATTTCGTATAGGTTTCGCCCTTTAAGGCTATCACTAGTGGGTTTATCTATTCGGGCGCAGCGCAGCACTGAAAACTTCAGTCCATGCCCACCTGCTGTGTGGGCCCCACCCCAGTCCGTATAAATTACGGTGAGCCCGGACAAACTGCTCCCATTTTTTCTTCAGTGACAGCTTAATAGCACTGACACTACACAAGAACGATGGCTAGTGTCGGCACTGTCCGCCTTTGCCCGGCTTGTAATAGCGGCTACATTATGAGCTACGACTTGCATGCCATTTGCAAGGGCTGCCTCGGTCCTGATCACGCTAACCGGGCCCTGACCCCGCAGTCCGCCTTCCCTTCCTGCAGTCGTCTTCCTCCGGAGGAGAAGAAACAGTGGCTAGCCATTTTCTCCAGGCTAGAAAGGGAAATTCCCCGTAGCGGACCAATGGGCCCTCGATGAGGCATTGGGTATCTTTGATGCTGGGCGAGAATCAGACGATTCCGCCCCCAAGACAGCGACTGATAGTATCTCCACTCCCTTCCTCTGGAAGGAGGATGCGGAGGCAGGTGCTACACCAGTCCAAGCTCAAGTCCTCCCGATGTCGGCGACCACCCCACTTCCGGCGATGGGCACGCTTGTTAGCACGTTGCCGGACATCATAGCCAAGGTAGCTACTGCTAAAGGTGTCTCTGTTCCCGCGCCTTTAGCCCAGCATCGTCATGATTACCTGGCGGGAAAATTCGCCCTAGCTCATCCAACCCGCCGAGATCCGGTTTGGCCCCGTTTCCCTGCGGTAACTGCTTACCTGTCGGGAGATGCGGCCGAGCCACTTCAACTGAAGTCACCGGTCTCCACCTTCCCACCAGTGCTGATTCCTCTAAGAATGCAAGGGAAGCTCAGCTTCCCCTAAAATGTAAAAAAACGTGATCAAATATATACGGTTGTGTGTACATGTCATTGACTAAATATGCGCTACAACACGCTCAACTTTTGTTCAGAATCAGCTTCTGTTTCGTATAGGCTTCGCCCTTTAAGGCTATCACTAGTGGGTTTATCCCTTCACGCGCAGCGCAGCACTGAAAACTTTAGTCCACGCCCACCTGCTGTGTGGGCCCCATGCCGGCTCGTATAAATTACCGTGAGACCAGACAAATGGCTCCCATTTTTTCTTAAGCGACAGCTTAAGAGCACTGATTCTAAGAAGATCTATGGCTAGCGTCGGCACAATCCACCTTTGCCTGGCTTGTAATACCGGCTACATTATGAGCTACGACCTGCATGCCATCTGCGAGGGCTGCCTCGGTCCTGATCATGCTAACCTGGCCTTGACCCCGCAGTCCACCTGCCCTTCCTGCAGGTGTCTTTCTCTGGATGAGAAGCAACGGCGGCTAGCCATTTTCTGCCCTCTAGAAGGGGAATTCCCCGTAGCGGACCAATGCTTCCTTGATGAGGCATTGGGCATCTTCAGTGCTGGACGGGAATCGGACGATTCCGCCCCGGAGACAGCGACTGATATCTCCACTCCCTTCCTCCGGACACGGAGGCAGATGCAAAATCAGTCCAGGCTCAGGGCCTCCCGATGTCGGCGACCACCACATTTCCGGCAATGGGCGCACTTGTTAGCGCGCTGCCGGATATTATCGCTAAAGTAGCTGAGGCTAAAGGTGTCCCTGTTCCCGTGCCTTTAGCCCTGATGACCTGGCGGGAAAATTCGCCCAGGTCATCTAACTCGCCGAGATCCGGTTTGGCCCCGTTTCCCTGCGGTAACTGATTACCTGTCAGGAGCGGCGGCCAAGCCACATCAGCTGAAGGCACCGGTCTCCACCTTCACACCCATCACGAGGGTGGAGTCCCTGACGGATCAGGGGTTTCCCCCAGTTCCTGCTCTGGAGCCCAGTCTGTTGGCAGTTTTTCGGGTTAGGTCGGCCCGGCGCAACAGACAACAGCCTGTGCCCCCCTTCCACAGTGATCAGATCATGGCCAGGCTGACAGATCGCTCCCACCAGTGTGCCGCTCAGGTCGCTGCGGCAACGAACAACACCGCCTTCCTGGCCTACTCCATTCCTAAGAAGGCTCGGGAGATGGAGCTGCCACCGGAAGATGTGGAGGAATTCTGCAATTTTACAGACACCATCCTTAACCTCTGCGCGGCGTCGGCTGTGTGCTCCTCCCGCATCGCTGTCTGGCAGACCTTGCTACAGCGGCAGGTGTGGCTTCGGCTCTCCTCCTCCATTCCCGAGGACTTTAAGAAGGAGTCACTGGAGGGACCGAACAATCCGGATTGGGTGTTCGGTCCTCATTTTCAGTCTGTGCTGGGGCAGATGCAGACCTCTCAAGAGGAGCTTGAACAGGTCAGGAGACATGGGTCTCTTAGTCCCTCTGGCTTCCGTTCCTCCCATACCACCGGCGGGATTGGCGTGATCAGCAAAGACGCTCCACGGCCGCAGCCGCAGCTCCCAGAGTTCCTCCGCCCACTGCTACGTCTACTGTTGGCGTGCGCCTGGTCCAACCCTCCGCAGGAGCCACGGTGGAGATTTAAGAAATGACTGGTGGTGGGGGATGTGTGTAAAACTGCTGATTGTTTTGAAATAAAACACGCAATTTTCTCTAAGAGCAAGTTTCCGGTTTATTCTGGCTCAGCCAGATCGTACGATCCCACTGTGCTTTCCTCACACACATCCTCCACTACAAATGAGACGGCCCCTTTTAAACTGCCGTTTAAGAGGCCCCGCGATCTCACACTTTCAAAGCATGACTCCGGTAGAGCCGCACTCACTGCTTTCTCCCTCCTGTCCTCCCCAGCTGTCAGCGAGTGAGATCACAGAGGATGCACAACAGCAGCTCCCTACAAAGCGGCGCACCAGTGATGCCCCCCGCTCAACACTAAGCTGCGAGCCTGCATGAATATTCCCCTGGTGAGGCTGGTTTACAGCCCTTTCGATCCGAGCCCCCCATGGGTTTCCTCCGATCAGAATCTGAGTTGGGTAACGGCGGTAGGGGCTCTAGCCTGGCTCGTATCCATGAGCACCATGGCACCACAGATAAATGTGCACCCACTCTCAGAGCACTATTCAGAGTGGCGGCGTGTATGTTCCTTGGACAGGTGGATGGACAGACTGATCAGCAGAGGTTATACGCTGCAGTTCCTGGGGGTGGAGTTAAACTCAGCCAAAATGAGAGCCCGGCTCTCTCAGCCGAGAGCAGACGCGCTGTCAGCGCTTCTCCTCCGTGTCAATCCTCACAGCGCAGTGACAGCTCTGTCACTGGGAATGATGTCAGCGGCTCACGTGGTTGTTCTGCTGGGTCTGCTTCATATGAGACTTCTTCAGAGATGGTTCATCCGCCTGCGCAAAGATCCTGTGCGTCAGAAGAGGCGGATGATCTCAGTCCCTCCTTCAGTGGGACCTGACCTGGCCCACTGGGGAAATCCCGCATCCTGTCAGAGGGAGTTTCCCTCAGCAGACCTGCATCACACGTCTCAGTGTTCACAGACCATCCCCGTCGGGATGGGGAGGAACGTGTCAGTCTCAGGCGGTGGGAGCACAGTGGCCAGACCACATGTCTCTCCACATAAACGTGCTGGAGCTTCTCACAGTATGGAAGGTGACACAGCACTTTGCTCCTCTGCTGCGGGATCAGCATGTTCTGATCCACACAGACAACAGAGTGGCAGCAGCCTACATAAATCGCCAGGAATGTGTGCGCTCTGCTCAGGTGCTGAACATTTCCAGACGGCTGCTGTGCTGGGCACGCACGAACCTGCTCTCCATCAGAGCAGTGTACATCCCCGGCATCTTGAAAAGAGGAGCGGACATCGTGTCCAGAGGTGGTCCTCGTCCCGGGGTCTGGAGTCTCCACCTCAAGCTGATTGTTCAGACCTGGAGCAGATTCGGGAAAGCAGCTGTGGATCGTTTTGCCACACGGGAGAATGCATAATGCCAGTTGTGGTTCTCACTGAGCCCACGGGAGGATCCACCGTTAGGAGTGGACGCCTTTGCTCACAACCCGTGGCCGAAAACACTCTTACGCTTTTCCTCCAGCTCCGCTGATCCTGCGGCTCCTGGACCAAATCCGAGAGGAACAGCTCTCAGTGATTCTCATAGCCCCAGAGCATACAAGCGCACCATGGTTTCCAAGCTTGCAGCAGGCGGTGCCAGCTGCCGTGGAGAGAGGATGCACTCCTCCAGGTGGGAGGGGCGATCAGGAGCGTCCCAGAGTTAAGTCAGCGTCTCTGGGTCTGGCCGCTGAACGGGAGCGCTTAGAGAGAATGGGTCTGCTGTACGATGCGCACGATTCAGGGTGCACGAGCCCCCTCTACCACAGCGTCATACGCACCAAAGTGGGCAGCTTTTCAGTGCTGTGAACAGAAAAGGCGTGGAGGCCTTTTCATGTCCATTAGGCTGCGTGCTGTCATTCCTCCAGCAGCTGATGAACAGGAATTTAGCTTTCAGCTCCATTAAAACTTATGCTGCAGCTATTTCTTCCTGTCATGAGGGTTTTGGTGACAGAACGGTCTTTAACCACACACTGATGAAGCGTTTTCTGCAGGGTGTACGTAGACACAGACCCGTGTCACGCCCTCTAGTCCCGCAGTGGGATTTAGCGCACATCCTGCGTGCACTGGTTAAAGCCCCATTTGAGCCCTTAGATCAGGCTCCACTTAAAATTCTGTCTTTTAAAACTGCCCTGCTGTTAGCTCTGACATCTGCAAAGAGTGTGAGCGATTTATCTGCGCTCTCTGTCGCTCCTTCATGTCTCAGAATATGAGCCGATGGCAGCTCAGCTGTGCTGCGTCCTAACCCTGCTTTTACACCTAAAAGCATGTTGTGATTATGAATCTGAGAATATTATTTAATATTTAATATTAATATTTTAATATTTTATCAAATAATATTTCAGTCTGTTAAGGGTTGTCCTGTGAATACCAGCCCAGTAAGGCGATGGTATTGGGACAAAATAGAAAGGTGTGAGATGAGCTCTGACATTACTGAACAGCAAAAACTCTGCACACACATGGAATGAATTCACACAATTTCTTAAAATACAAGAATTTATTAACAAAAATAAGTCAACTCAAAGTCAAACATATTTCAATCAACAAACCCTTTACTATGCTAAAACAATCTAACTAAACTACCAAGCAGAATTAAAGAATAACGAAGATTCATGGGCTATGTACAATATAAACAAGTTGATTAAAGATGATTGAAAACCATGATCAAAAGAGTGACGCAATATTACCATACAATGTTATTTATGTTTGAGAACTAAGGATTATCTTAAAGAATCTGGAAGTGACGTGAAGTTAGTCTTGGAACTAACTTAGACAACCATTCACAATGCAAGATCAGATAAAATATTATTTTAATAAAATAATGTTTTAAGAATGATCTGCTGAATAAAACCAACCTTCTGGATGACTAATTCTCAACAGGGTCTCATTAGCTGCTTTTATTTATTAAAATAATATTTAAAGAAATATTATTAAAGGAAATGGTAAAATATTTAAGGGAATATTTTGGAAAAGAGCCAAATCTTTCTGGAGAAATGGAGCTTAATGGTGTTTACTTAGTTATCAAATTTAGTAAAATGATGTTTGGGACACATTATTTACTGGATTGAAAACTAAACTTTTCTGAGTAAATATTATTTGGCAGCAAACACGTGTCCTTACCTATTAGCAGTTGAAGCTAACAAAGGAGGCTGATAGCTTAGCACCAGAATCAAATACACACCTTTAAAAATACTGTCAATAAAAGGGTTAAAATGCACAAGCGCGGATGGCGCGTTATGATCAATCTTCTGTTTAAAATCACCCTTCAAGTAAAGTTTGTCTTAACTTTAAAAACATACAAACAAAGAACACAAAACTGAACACGTGTGCTGCAGATAAGTCTGCTAGCATCAAGATAGCTGAGTTCAACACAAACAAAACCAAACTTCATAAAATTAAAAACGTTTAGATCATTTCAGTCTAAATCCTTCTCCATTATTCTCTGCCCAAAACCTAACCTCATGAACCATGCTGAAGAGTTGTCCGGGCGACGACGAAGTTTGAAGAGAGCTCTGTGAACAATGGATTAGCTTCAAGCTGACCTTCGGAGCAGTGGCTGGGCGGCCGCTCTGTCAGGCCGACCAAACTGCACGTTACCACGGTGATGCGGCTACTTGTTGTCCTTCTCTCAGGCATGGTAAACCGCTTCACTCGTCTTGTAGAGACAACGTCTCTACTGGGGACTTCTCTGGGACAGTTTGCTTCTGCAGGCCTCAGAGAGAAAGTAAGCAATGCTTATACCTTAATTTACCCCTTTTATGAATGAATACCAGATTCTTTCAACAGTAATTCATCACTACTTAACTTGTGCATATGATCGCGTGATCATATGACACCCTTGGATCCAGTTTGAAGAGTTTATGTCTGTTTGCCCGCAAAGAGACATTAGCACGCTTGTCTCCCCTATCCGGTCCCTTTAGGCCATGTGGAAGACCATTGGACCATTGGAAAGGGGGGTGCTTTTATAAAGCCAGTGGCATCATGGGAATTCCAATGCTACCAACCCAGATTAAGGCAGAAACCGCTGGTGACAAGCTGATGCAGGCTTTGAGCTGATGGATAATGACTGACAGGCTGGTGGCAGGCTTTGAGCAGGCGAATGATGGCAGAACAGACTGATGACTGGCTTTGAGCAGACTGGAGGCAGGTTGAACAAACTGATGACAGGCAGAAAGTACAGGATGTGACCAGAGTCAGAAGCCGAAAGGGAATCCAGTGAGGACAGGCCGAACACAGAAAGGCAGGCGGTGCACACTGAAACTGAAAACGATCCTCATACTGGCAAGGATGAGACAACCTGGCGAAGACTGGCAGAGAGAGGCAGGCATTAATAGACATGATACAGCTGTGAGGAATGAGAGTAATGAGGAGAGTGGAAGGTGTGTCTGCTCACTCTAATTAACAGAGTGGAGCAGAGAGTGGTAAACAGCCAGACAGCAAGAAAGCAAAAACAATCAAACAGGGAGGATTCATGACATTTATTTTCAGTTGAAAGCAAATACCTTGCCTTGCTGTTTGTTAAAGTGTTTTTGGCGAAATTTGTTTTACATTCGTAGTTCCTGATGTTCTTGGCCAGTCTTTCTTGCATAGCTTAGTGGTGCCCAAGCTCTCTGTCACACTGAGCAAATTTGTTGATTCAAATTTAAATTAATTTAATTCTAATTTAAAAATGAAATTCTCTACATGAACTACCTTGTACTGGTAGGCCGAAATATCATTCTTGAATTGTTGTTGCCAGCTGTACAAAATCTGTCAATGGGCTGCAAATGGACCCCAGGCTCCACTTTGAACTGGCCATAAAATAGTTTCTTCAAAATTACTTTTGAAATTATATAATTCAGTTCTTTTATTTGACAATTAATGGTTTTCAACCTGGGTTTACTGTGATCCAAAAAAAAAAATTATGAATTAAACCTTTTTGTAACTCTTTGTCCTCACTAGTTGAGTGTTTTTCTTATGTAGGTAATGTAATTGCTGCTGCACTTGGAATGTTAAAAGTTGTCTTTTGAATTCACTTTTTTGACAAGGTAAGCCAGCTCTGCTGAGTTTTCATCTTTAAGTTGCCAATGTTTTCACATTGTTTAATAAATAACTTCTCAGTGATTTCAATCGCATGTTTGTCATTAATTTAACAATTGTATTGTTCGTTCGTTCGTCGTCTTCCGCTTATCCAGGACTGGGTCGCGGGGGCAGCAGACTCAGCAGAGACGCCTAGACGTCCCTCTCTCCAGACACCTCCTCCAGTTCCTCCAGGGGGAGCCCAAGGCGTTCCCAGGACAACCGAGAGACATAGTCCCTCCAGCGTGTCCTGGGCCGTCCCCCCGAGCCACCTCAACTGGCTCCTCTCGATGTGTATTGTATCCTTTTTTAAATATTTTGTCCTTTTTAAAGTTGATAGGGAGTGGAATATATTACATTTTTCATGATACATTTGGAAAATTCAATAGCTCCTCAGATAGACACAAAGCCAAAGACCATTTTCACACACTGTAATCACTACACTGTCAAGACAAGTGTCATACTAACCACTCAAAACGTTTTCCACTAGACTGATGGGATTCAAAAACACGCATTCATATACCAAGATGCACATCGGTCTGAAACTAGTAGAAACTAAAACTTAGCTTTATGGAGTTTGAAGAGCAGCATTGTAGCTGTTTCAAGGACTGTGCTTCTCTGGTCAGGAATCTCTCAAGTTTCCTGGTATCTGCCAGAGTCACTCTGCCAGTTTAGAAGACATAGTCCCAAGTGCTTCAATGACCACTGGCAGCTGTAAGGCCTTGACTTTCCACAACTTCTCTAATTCGCCTTTGAGCCCTTTGTTTTTGGAACGTTACATAGAAATCTGTGCTCTGGACTCATGTTTCTAAGTCTCCTTTACCATAAATTTGCTACAGTTGTATACTTTTGTAAACAGACCTCATAAACTCTATTTGTCTCCCTAAACCACAATTGTGTCTTGGCCTCATAAGCCTGTGAAATGTCATATATGTAATGTATGTAAAGTAAATTTGTATTTTTGAAATGAAGCGTGTCTTGTAGGGGGAAAATAACATTTTGTGACATACAGGTCCTTCTCAAAATATTAGCATATTGTGATAAAGTTCATTATTTTCCATAATGTCATGATGAAAATTTAACATTCATATATTTTAGATTCATTGCACACTAACTGAAATATTTCAGGTCTTTTATTGTCTTAATACGGATGATTTTGGCATACAGCTCATGAAAACCCAAAATTCCTATCTCACAAAATTAGCATATTTCATCCGACCAATAAAAGAAAAGTGTTTTTAATACAAAAAACGTCAACCTTCAAATAATCATGTACAGTTATGCACTCAATACTTGGTCGGGAATCCTTTGGCAGAAATGACTGCTTCAATGCGGCATGGCATGGAGGCAATCAGCCTGTGGCACTGCTGAGGTCTTATGGAGGCCCAGGATGCTTCGATAGCGGCCTTTAGCTCATCCAGAGTGTTGGGTCTTGAGTCTCTCAACGTTCTCTTCACAATATCCCACAGATTCTCTATGGGGTTCAGGTCAGGAGAGTTGGCAGGCCAATTGAGCACAGTGATACCATGGTCAGTAAACCATTTACCAGTGGTTTTGGCACTGTGAGCAGGTGCCAGGTCGTGCTGAAAAATGAAATCTTCATCTCCATAAAGCTTTTCAGCAGATGGAAGCATGAAGTGCTCCAAAATCTCCTGACAGCTAGCTGCATTGACCCTGCCCTTGATAAAACACAGTGGACCAACACCAGCAGCTGACACGGCACCCTAGACCGTCACTGACTGTGGGTACTTGACACTGGACTTCTGGCATTTTGGTATTTCCTTCTCCCCAGTCTTCCTCCAGACTCTGGCACCTTGATTTCCGAATGACATGCAGAATTTGCTTTCATCCGAAAAAAGTACTTTGGACCACTGAGCAACAGTCCAGTGCTGCTTCTCTGTAGCCCAGGTCAGGTGCTTCTGCTGTTGTTTCTGGTTCAAAAGTGGCTTGACCTGGGGAATGCGGCACCTGTAGCCCATTTCCTGCACACGCCTGTGCACGGTGGCTCTGGATGTTTCTACTCCAGACTCAGTCCACTGCTTCCCCAGGTCCCCCAAGGTCTGGAATCGGCCCTTCTCCGCAATCTTCCTCAGGGTCCAGTCACCTCTTCTCGTTGTGCAGCGTTTTCTGCCACACTTTTTCCTTCCCACAGACTTCCCACTGGGGCGCCTTGATACAGCACTCTGGGAACAGCCTATTCGTTCAGAAATTTCTTTCTGTGTCTTACCCTCTTGCTTGAGGGTGTCAATAGTGGCCTTCTGGACAGCAGTCAGGTCGGCAGTCTTACCCATGATTGGGGTTTTGAGTGATGAACCAGGCTGGGAGTTTTAAAGGCCTCAGGAATCTTTTGCAGGTGTTTAGAGTTAACTCGTTGATTCAGATGATTAGGTTCATAGCTCGTTTAGAGACCCTTTTAATGATATGCTAATTTTGTGAGATAGGAATTTTGGGTTTTCATGAGCTGTATGCCAAAATCATCCATATTAAGACAATAAAAGACCTTAAATATTTCAGTTAGTGTGCAATGAATCTAAAATATATGAATGTTAAATTTTCATCATTACATTATGGAAAATAATGAACTTTATCACAATATGCTAATATTTTGAGAAGGACTTGTATGTATTGTGTTCACCAGATGAAAGAAAAGGTAGGTCCTCATAAACACCCCAAAAGCAAGATCGGCTCTATCACACACACACAATTGTTTTGTAATTTATTGGTGTGTTACTGCTGCAAATAAGTATTTGAACACCTGTGAAAAATCAATGGTAATATTTGGTACAATAGCCTTTGTTTGCATTTACAGAGGTCAAACGTTTCCTGTAGTTTATCACGACCAGAGACAGAGAACCCAAATTCAGCCAAACACAAAGTGATAAGTTAAAATGTTTATTCAGAAACTCAGGATCAAGAAGTCAGCAGTCAGCTTCCAGGAACCAATGAGAACAGAGAGACTAGTCAGTGGCTGACTAAAACTCAGGATTTGCAAGGAGTTAGATAAAGCCACTAACCTTCTCAATCTGGGGATGAGGCACAGAATCCAGAGGAGGAAGTGATCCAGACACTTAATGAGGAAGCGTCCAACAGACTGAAGTCGGATTGCCGACTGATCCAAATCCTCAGAGGAATCAGCTGAAACTGTGACAGGAACACAGAGCTATGATTGCCCTCTTGACAATAATTCCAGGCGGACTAGAGAGCCAGGCGGGCTCAGGCTGAATAAACCAATGGTTAGGCTGAGGCGTAAATCCACGGACAAAAACTGGGTCAAATTCCAGGGCTAGAGGCGTCAGACAAGGGGCAGGCAGAGGTAGAAAACCAGAGGTAGAAAACCAGAGGCAGAAAACTGAGTCGAAATCCAGAAATACAATCCGTCAGACAAGGGGCAGGCAAGAACGCAAAAACCATGAAGCGAGGCAAGGTCAGAGAACAAGATCAGTCAGGAAGGAGGTGGGGCCGAGATGGGACACCACATAGGGCTTGATCCTGGACACGTGGAAGGTAGGGTGAACTTTCATGGCACGAGGCAGACGTAAACGAACAGCCACAGGATTGATAATATGGGAAAGGGTCCCACAAAACGAGGTGCCAGCGTACAGGAGTCAACCAGAAGTGGGAGGTCATTGGTGGACAGCCAAACCTTCTGTCCCACCTGGTAGCTTGGAGCAGGGATCCTCCGACGATTTGCTGTGCATGCCTACACCTCCGACATTCTGATCATAGACCTTCTTGCCTTTCTCCAGATGTGCTGACATCTTAGGGCCGCGGCCTGAGCAGAAGGAACCTCAGCTTCTTTCTCCTGGACTGTGAACAAGGGTGGCTGAAAACCAAACACAACTTGGAAAGGGGATAACCTCGTGGCACTAGCCGGGAGGGTGTTGACAGCATATTCAACCCAGGGTAATTTTTGAGACCATTTAGTGTAGTCTGACTCACATAGTACGTGAAGTTAGGTCTCCACCTCCTGGTTGGCAGTCTGTCCATCAGACTGTGGGTGAAATCCTGAAGACAAATTTACAGTAATCCCCAGCAAGGAAAAAAACTTTCCAGAAATGTGACACAAACTGGGGCCCTCTGTCTGAGACAATGTCTGTGGGTATGCCATGAAGGCGAAAAACCTCACGTGTCAGAATGTCCCCCATTTCCTTGCCTGAAGGCAGCTTCTTGAGAGGAACTAGATGAACCATCTTTGAAAATCTGTCGATGACAGTTAATAGAACTGTGAAGCCATTAGAAACCAGCAAACCTGTGACGAAGTCCATGGCTATGTGTGACCAGGGACGAGGAGGAATGGGTAGGGGATGCAAGAGTCCAGCAGGAGGGCGACGAGAAGACTTGGCTTGGGAACACTGAGTACAGGCTGTGACGTAATCTGTGACATCTTTAACAAGAAATAGCCACCAAAACTGAGTCCGGACCATCTGCAATGTCCTGCTGATACCAGGATGACAGAACAGACGTGAATTATGGCATGAATTAAGTACCTTGGTTACAAGGCGCTCTGGGACAAAACACCGGTCAGGTGGGCATGAAGTTGGGATAGGGAGGTCTTTGGTGGCATCTCTAACCTCTCCCTCCAACTCCAACATGGTGACAGAGAGTCTCACTGATTCCAGGAGAATAAATTCATCTTCCCCAGAGGCCTGTGACTTGGGGGGTTCCTGTATTCTGGACAGGGGATCCGGTTTGCCATTTTTGACTCCAGGTCTGAAAAACAGAGAAGTTGAATCTTCCAAAGAATAAAGCACACCTTGCCTGCCTGGGATTAAGGCGCTTCGCTGATCTCAGGTACTCGTGGTTCTTATGATCTGTCCATACAAGAAACGGTTCCTTAGCCCCCTCTAGCTAATGCCTCCACTCCTCGAGAGCCAACTTGACTGCCAACAGTTCTCCATCCCCCACATCATAATTGCGCTCTGCTTGCGACAAAGTCCTAGAAAAGAAGGCACATGGGTGAATACGGTGATCAGAATTTCTTTGGCTTAGGACTGCTCCATCCCCTGTGTTTGAGGCGTCAACCTCCACAATGAACCGTTTATTGGGGTGAGGGGACCATAGAACAGGAGCAGATGTAAATAATCCTTTGAGCTTGACAAAAGCTCTTTCTGCCATCTCGTTCCAAACAAACCTTGTCTTAGACGATGTGAGAGCATTAAGAAGGGCTGCTACGAGGCTATAATTCCTGATGAATCATCTGTAAAAATTAGCAAACCCCAGAAACCTTTGAAGCTGTTTGCGGTCAGTAGGAGAAGGCCGTTCCAAAACCGCCTTGACTTTGGAGGGGTCCACTATGACTTGGTCTGGAGAAATTATTAATCCAAGGAATTAAGTGGTAGTGGTGTGAAACTCACACTTTTCAGCTTTGACAAACAGATGATTTGGAAAAAGACAGAGGAGAACGGTCCGATTATGACTTCTGTGAGTTTCCAGATCCTGGGAATAAATCAGAATGTCGTCAAGGTAAACAAAAACAAACTGTCCAACCATGTCCCTCAGGACATCATTCACCAATGCCTGAAAAACTGCAGGGGCACTGGTTAAACCAAAAGTCATTACACAGTACTCATAGTGACCAGTGGGAGTGTCAAATGCCGTCTTCCATTCATCCCCCTCCTTGATACGAACAAGGTGGTAAGCATTTCTCAAATCCAACTTAGAAAAGATCTTGGCGCCTTGAATCTGGTCGAAACAGTGTTCATAAGTGGTACAGGGTATTGGGTCTTGATGGTGATGTCATTTAAACCCCTGTAATCGATACATGGTCTCAAGGAACCATCCTTCTTTCCCACAAAGAAGAAGCCTGCCCCTGCTGGAGAAGAAGAAGTTCTGATAATACCAGCTTTTAGTGACTCATGAACATACTTCCTCATGGCTTGGTTCTCTGGTCCTGACAATGAATATAATCGACCCCTAGGGGGAGAAGTGCCTGGTAGAAGCTCAATGGCGCAGTCATAGGGTCCATGAGGTGGAAATGCCATGGCCCTGGACTTGTTGAAAA
Organism: Girardinichthys multiradiatus; assembly: GCF_021462225.1. Lineage (NCBI taxonomy): Eukaryota > Metazoa > Chordata > Actinopteri > Cyprinodontiformes > Goodeidae > Girardinichthys > Girardinichthys multiradiatus. The sequence continues at coordinate 23,578,158 of NC_061799.1, forward strand.
CCTCCTTAAACGCATGATATTTGAGCAGCACCTTAGACAGATCAGGGTATGTCTCCTCAATGTCATTCTCCAAAATAATATCTGTAGAGGCAGAAGACAGACAAGTGGTCGAGCAGGACTTAGCCCAGCCAAATGTCTCTTTGGCTTGCCAGTCAATGTGGGAGTTGTGCTTTTGTAACCAAGAGGCCCCTAAAACAATGGGTAGTTTAGGCGAGTTGATGATCCTGAATTTGACTTCGTCCTGATGATTGCCCCCCAGTGTGAGCTTTATTACCTCTGTTTTGTAGTGTGAACTGTTGATACTATGACCATCCAATGCCAGAACATTACGGGTGTCAGATGTGGGAAGGAGCTTGATGTCATGGTCCTTGGCGAACGACTCATCCATAAACTCTGTGTCCGCCCCTGAGTCAATGAACACTGACACCTGATGAGAAGTAAAAGACACTTGAATGGTTGCAGGGAATGAGCATGAGGAGACAGACAGTTGACTTCGGCTCAGTAGAGTTGTCCTCACCTCTACTGAGCCTGGGCTTTTAACGTACACTTGAAGGCAACATGACCCTGTCTGCCACAATAAAAATACAAGTTATTCTTCCTTCGTCGATCACGCTCCCCCGCAGAAATCTTTGAACGACCTAACTGCATGGGCTCCGGGTCACAATGGTGATCAGAAGGGGGTAGAAGAACCTTGGGTTCTAGGTGGGGAGCAGGACTGTGAGCTGAGGAAGGTTTAACCCCCCTATAAAGCCTCTCCCTCCTCCTTTCTGTGAGCCGCAAATCGATGTGGGTTGCCAGGTCCTCTAGTTGGTGAAGGGAGGCAGGGTAGTCCCGGGTAGCCAGTTCATCCTTGATGTTCTCATTAAGACCTTGGATGAAAGCATCCATTTTAGCATGCTCGTTCCAAAAACTGTCTGCTGCCAATAAATGAAAGTCAATGATATAAAATGTGATGCTTCTCTCTCCCTGTTTAATTGAGTGTAAACGTCTGGCAACTTCACGACTAGGAAGAACTGGATCAAAAACCCTCATGAGCTCTTTGGAGAATGTAGAATAAGAAGCACACGTGACTGAATCATTTTGCCACTCAGCAATGCCCCATTGCTTAGCCTTTCCAGAGAGGAGGGAAATGACAAACGCCACCTTAGAGTGTTCAGAAGGGAACGAAGAAGGCTGAAGCTCAAAATGAATATCACATTGAGTAAGAAAAGCATGGCACTGGTCAGGATCTCCCTTAAACAGTTCAGGAGGTGTGAGTCTAGGGTCTCTTACCACAGCGGAAAGATCAGGAACTTTGGGTGAAACTGGCTGTGAGGGCACTGGTGTGGAGGCAGGAGTCATGGAGCACAGCATAGAAATTATTTCCCTCATGCCGGAATCTAGACGGGCAATAGAGTGCTCAACATTAGTGCACCACTGCTGTGCTGGCGATGGGTCCATCTTATGGCCAGAGTTTACCATCACAACCAGAGACAGAGAACCCAAATTCAGCCAAACACAAAGTGATAAGTTAAAAGGTTTATTCAGAAACTCAGGATCAGAGAGCAGGAGAACAGCAGTCAGCTTCCAGGAACCACTGAGGACAGAGAGACTAGTTAGTGGCTGAATAAAACTCAGGATTTGCAAGGAGTTAGATAAAGCCACTAACCTTCTCAGTCTGGGGATGAGGCACAGAATCCAGAGGAGGAAGTGATCCAGACACTTAATGAGGAAGCGTCCAACAGACTGAAGTCGGATTGCCGACTGATCCAAATTCTCAGCGGAATCAGCTGAAACTGTGACAGGAACACAGAGCTATGATTGCCCTCTTGACAATAATTCCAGGCGGACTAGAGAGCCAGGCGGGCTCAGGCTGAATAAACCAATGGTTAGGCTGAGGCGTAAATCCACGGACAGAAACTGGGTCAAATTCCAGGGCTAGAGGCGTCAGACAAGGGGCAGGCAGAGGTAGAAAACCAGAGGTAGAAAACCAGAGGCAGAAAACTGAGTCGAAATCCAGAAATACAATCCGTCAGACAAGGGGCAGGCAAGAACGCAAAAACCATGAAGCGAGGCAAGGTCAGAGAACAAGATCAGTCAGGAAGGAGGTGGGGCCGAGATGAGCCAGTGGTTAGGCTGAGACGTAAATCCACGGACAGAAACAGAGTCGAATTCCAGGGCTAGAGGCGTCAGACAAGGGGCAGGCAGAGGCAGAAAACAGAGTCAAAATTCAGAAATCCAATCCGTCAGACAAGGGGCAGGCAAGAAGGCAAAATCGGTGAGGCGAGGCAAGGCAAGGTCACAGAACAAGATTAGTCAGGAAGGAACGCTGGATAACTACTCACAAATGTTTTCGAAAATCTGGCACCGTCTGCCTGTCAGAGGGCTGTATATAACTGCAGCTCCACAGGTGTGTGGCATGATGGTGATTGCGCAGCAGCGCAGCAGAAGACAGGTGAAGCAGATGAGTTAATTGCATGAGTGAGAGCAGAGCAGGCAGACTGGCCAGAATCATAACAATGGCGAATGGAATTAAGACCAAAAAGTTATATTTTGGTCTCATCTGACCACAGAACCTTCTCCCATGACTCCTCTGGATCATCCAAATGGTCATGGGCAAACTTAACACGGACTTGGACGTGTGCTGATTTAAGCAGGGGAACCTTCCGTGCCATGCATGACTTTAAACGATGACGTCTTAGTCTATTACCCACAGTAACCTTGGAAACAGTGGTGCCAGCACTCTTCAAGTCATTGACCAGCTCCTCCCGTATGTTCTGGGCTGATTCCTCACCTTTCTTAAGATAACTGATACGCCACGAGGTGAGATCTTGCATGGAGCCCCAGTCCGAGGGAGATTGACAGTTATGTTTAGCCTCTTCCATTTTCTAATAATTGCTATAACAGTTGATCTTTTTTCTCCAAGCTGCTTGGCAGTTGCTCCATAGCCCTTTCCAGCCTTGTGCAGGTCTACAATTTTGTCTCTGGTGTCTTTGGACAGCTCTTTGGACTTAGCCATGTTAGTAGTTAGAGTCTTACCGATTGTGTGGGGTGGACAGGTGTCTTTATGCAGCTAACGACCTGAAACAGGTTCTTCTAATGTAGAATAATAAATGGAGTGGAAGTGGACTTTTTAGAGGCGGACTAACAGGGCCAGAATTTTAGCTGATTGGCAGGTGTTCAAATACTTATTTGCAGCAGTAACACACAAATAACTTATTAAAAAAATCATACATTGTGATTTTCGTTTTTTTTCTTTTTAGATTATGTCTCTCACTGTGGATGTGCCCTATCTTTCTATTGAAGAAACATGACAATTTTTAAGAGAAAGAAATTCTTACATATATAAAAATATGTTAAAATGGAATAAAAAAGGGTGTGCCTCATCTATCCAGTCTAGTAGAACAATTTCAGACAGATTTTGTGTCAGTGGGTCACATGACCTGGAAGCTATTGAAGAAAAATGCTAATTTGTGACCCAAAGAATTCCTAAAAAATATAAAAATGCTTAAAATGGAATAAAAAAGGGTGTGCCTCATCTATCCAGTCTAGTAGAACAATTTCAGACAGATTTTGTGTCAGTGGGTCACATGACCTAGAAGCTATTGAAGAAAAATGCTAATTTTGAACTAGAAATAATCCTAAAAAATATAAAAAGACTTAAAATAAAAAATAAAAAAAAAGGTGTGCTTCATCTATCCAGTGTAGTAGAACAATTTCGTACATATTTTGTATCAATTGGTCACATGACCTGGAAGCTATTGAAGAAAAACGGTGAATTTTAATACAACAAATTCATAAAAAATAGGAAATCAATCTAAATGAGAAAATAATGAGTGTGCCTCCTTCTCCCAGTCCAGTAGGATGATTTAAGAGTGATTTTGTGTGAGTTGGTCACATGATCTCAAAGCTATTGAAGAAAAATGGCGAATTGTAATATTACAAATTCATAAAAAATAGAAAATGCACTTAAATTCAAAATAAATTAGTGTGCCACATCTTTCTCGTCTAATATGATGATTTGACATGAATTTTGTGTCACTGGGTTACAAAACATGAAAGTTTATTTTATTTTATTTTTTCTCCCGAGTGTTTGGTTCGGACATTTATTGACGGTCCCTAAGCGAACCACCGTGTGTTGGAGGAGCGAGACAGCAGAGAGCAGTTGCCCGGAATCAGCCTGCTTTTGCCGGCCGAAACAGGAGGCTGATGCCGCTGAATCCGCGGAGCTTGAGTGTCCAATAACCAACTTCAAACTGACTTCACCGCGGTGTTTTTACCTGTGAGGTGTATCAGGTTTCTCCATGACTCATTCTGTTCTCAGGGTTCTGACAGAATGGTTATTTCGTTGCGTTTTACTATTGGGTCACCCTTTCCTGCATGCAGACGCAGGGTGCCATAATATTTATCAGCCACGGTTCGTGACTTCTGCTGTTATTGTCACTGCGGCTGTATTTTATTAAGCCTCCGTGTGAACAGAGGTCATTCTCCTCTGTTGTGTTGCCTGTGGCACACGGGGGTTTGTTATGCTGCATCATTACGCATGACCCAGTTGCTGATCTGTCTCCACGTTCCCTCCTGGAGATTTTTTGACCTGCTCTGCTCATCGTTACACTGTTACAGTTCGTAACCTTCGTTTTCCTATTTACAGCAGCGGGTCTGTTATCTCAGCCTTTCCCTGACCAGAGATATTCTTCTCTGTTCATTGTGATGCGCAGGACGCTTGGAGTGCGTAATTACGCATTCAGAAGGCTGAGTTTGGTTTCATTTTATGCGAGCAGATGCTTCAGTTGTGGACTGGATGGACCCAGTGAGGCAAAGACTACATCCTGCTTCGCCTGCGCCTATACTCATAGAATCTGGGGTTACAGTACGTAACCAACGTTGTCCTGCACAGCAAGTCAACTTTATACTTTTAATTATAGCAGTTCGCTCCACCTACTGACCAACCCTCCACATCCTTGAGGCTGGTCATTTAAAATGTAAAAAATTACTATATAATTCAAATGTGCACTGCAGCACAAAGTACTAGCAAATAATTAGATTTCTCTAACTTTTGAAGGGGTAAATGTAATGACAAATGCTATTGTTAAAGATTCATTGCCGTGTTCCAACATGTTTGAAGTATCACCAGGTCTCTAAATGCCACATTCCTTTAGATCAGGATGAGCTAAAAAAAAAAAAACACAGGAACACTGATGGGTACAATGAAGTTTTAGTCAGCCTGCACCAATTTATTTTTTTACAAGCCATTTTTAAAAATGAACTAAGCTCGTTTCTTCTTAAATGAGCTAATGACATTTGAATTCGTTGCTACTTTCTCCATTTTAACCTTCAAGCATCTGCATCAAGTGGTAAGTCTGCCTCAGTTTCCCATGTGAATCCATTTTGTGTAGGTCTATAGCGCTATCTAGTGGCAGGAAACGCGAAAACGTTCAAAGTTACACGGACAGCCACTGATAACGGAAAATGTAAAAAGTAATGATTCCCTCAACCGAATAATAATCATTGGTAATCAAGTCAAAAATAAGTCTTTTGCCATCAAGCGAGTCCCCAACCTGGTTCTTAGAAACTCTGATCCATTTAATTAAAATGCTTTAGCCACAGGCAAGGGGTGTACCAATAACTGCTTGGTCTGTATTTAATAATCAGACTTTTAAACATCTTTTTGGGGTCATATGGCATTACAGTATGACAGAGCCTGCAGCTCTTCCTCGTCAAGATAGTTTGAACAACATGAACCAATAAAGTTTTTAAATCAAACCCAAGTCCCAGTGCTGCCACAAATGAATATCCAAAATGTATACAAAGAATCACACAAGTACATTTGATAAACATGATTTATTAAAAGCCTGGTTAAATGATTACAATGCATATGCTAATAAAATCCATTGCTCTCTGAAAACATTAGCTAAAAAAAAATTTAAATTAAATTAAAAAAAAAAAAACCACCAAACATGTCTCTAAACAATTGAGACTAAACACTCATAAAATTTCCAACCGTAGCAAGAACTGGGTGGTAATTTTTATTACGGTTTAAATACAATTTTCTCACATAACCAAAACATCTCAAAAATAAAAGATAGAGACAAGGGAAACTATCTGATGGATTGATGAATGACACTGCTAGCTGATTTGACCAACCGCTCTTTAGACTTCTTCGTTGCAGGATCCATTTCAAAGGATTTCCAGAGACGGATGGTTTCATCTCCAGCAACAGTTGCTACAGTTGTATTGTCTGGGCTCAAAATCAAATTGAGAACTCTGCCATCATGGCCTAAAAGCAAAAAAAAAAACATTTTTATTAAAAATAAAAAATTTAACTCATGCAAGAAGGTCATTTGACATTTCCTTCAAATCCTGCTCCAGTAGCAGGTTTCAGAAACGTTCCTTGGGTAATGTGATCATAAGCGTTCAACTCCATGCATAATCAGTTTGATATTTCACAAGAAAACACGTCCGTTCTTAAATGGAGCATGTTACAAGACGTTGCTCAGGCGTTTAGGGCGCCAGACCAGATTTCTTATCTTTCAATGCCAAGAGGATGGAAATTAGGTGGACCGAGATGCTAAATTTGCAGCACCTGTAAAAATCTGACCATAGCTCTCCTTGCCTCCAGCTTCCCAATAGAAGGCAATATTGAACCAATATCGTTTTAAAACTGACTTACAGTTCTGATTCACAGTATTATGATTAGATACATTTAAAAAAAAAAAAAAAAGATGTCACAAATTAGCTTCTGAATTGAACCAGAGAAATACCTCAGTGGGGTTGGACCTATCAGGATTCAGTAAGATTTTTTAAGTTGCATGTATTTGGGGTTGTCCAAATGTGATCAAATTGATTATACAATAAAAGGGTAAAGTACAGTAGAGATAAAGCCAAAGTTGTTACTTACCATTAAGTTCTGCAACCTTGGTAAGAGAGGGATACTTCCAAATGACAACATTGTTGTGGGCATACCCATGTGCAGAGACCAATTCTTTATAGTTGGGTGCAAACAAAAGCGATGAGATCTGCAATTTAGGACACATGTTGTAAACTTAGGAAAGGCACGAAATAAATTTTTTTTTAAAAAAAGCACATTGAAACTCCCAGGCTTAAAAAAAAGTGCCATTACCTGGGACTGAGTGTCAAGTGAACTGATGCAGGAGCCTGTGTTAACATTCCAGGTGCGAATGTGACGGTCACTAGTGCCGCCGCCAGAGGCAAGGATGTTTGACTGCCATGGACACCAGGCCAAAGCCTACAACAACAGAAATTAATGACATGATGCTTTTGCAGTAGAGACGTCATGGCAGCTCAATACATAAAATATGCTTTTATTGGCTTGCAGCACTATTCATATCAATGAATCTTGTCACACTTTCAGTGTATTTCATCTGTGAACAAAGTGTGTAGCTGTACATACAGCCAACTGACTTTATTTGGCCATTAAAACCCACAGTTTTGTCTAAATCATTCCTTTGCAGCTCTGTCCGTTTAAGGGTAATCACTGTCTGGAAGGTAATCCAACAGTCAAGTCTTTTCCAGAAGGAACAGGTTTTATTCCAGGTATACCCAACATTTAGCTGCATCAGTTCTTCCATTAACCCTTAGTTTCCCCACAGCATGATGCAACCGACAACATTTCAGTGTGGTTTAGGGTGAGGAATGGTGTTTGAGCTATGCTAAAAAGTGCTGCTTTGATCTAGTTTCATTAGCTAAACCTCCTCTATGTGTTGTTTGCTGTGTCCTGCCTGGCTTCTGGCAAACAGTATTTCTAAAGGTTTCTTTCCACTTTTCCATAATGAGCAGATTTTGTAGTACTACATCCATATACAGGTCCTTCTCAAAATATTAGCATATTGTGATAAAGTTCATTATTTTCCATAATGTCATGATGAAAATTTAACATTCATATATTTTAGATTCATTGCACACTAACTGAAATATTTCAGGTCTTTTATTGTCTTAATACAGATGATTTTGGCATACAGCTCATGAAAACCCAAAATTCCTATCTCACAAAATTAGCATATTTCATCCGACCAATAAAAGAAAAGTGTTTTTAATACAAAAAACGTCAACCTTCAAATAATCATGTACAGTTATGCACTCAATACTTGGTCGGGAATCCTTTGGCAGAAATGACTGCTTCAATGCGGCGTGGCATGGAGGCAATCAGCCTGTGGCACTGCTGAGGTCTTATGGAGGCCCATGATGCTTCGATAGCGGCCTTTAGCTCATCCAGAGTGTTGGGTCTTGAGTCTCTCAATGTTCTCTTCACAATATCCCACAGATTCTCTAAGACTGCCGACCTGACTGCTGTCCAGAAGGCCACTATTGACACCCTCAAGCAAGAGGGTAAGACACAGAAAGAAATTTCTGAACGAATAGGCTGTTCCCAGAGTGCTGCATCAAGGCACCTCAGTGGGAAGTCTGTGGGAAGGAAAAAGTGTGGCAGAAAACGCTGCACAACGAGAAGAGGTGACCGGACCCTGAGGAAGATTGTGGAGAAGGGCCGATTCCAGACCTTGGGGGACCTGCGGAAGCAGTGGACTGAGTCTGGAGTAGAAACATCCAGAGCCACCGTGCACAGGCGTGTGCAGGAAATGGGCTACAGGTGCCGCATTCCCCAGACCTGGGCTACAGAGAAGCAGCACTGGACTGTTGCTCAGTGGTCCAAAGTACTTTTTTCGGATGAAAGCAAATTCTGCATGTCATTCGGAAATCAAGATGCCAGAGTCTGGAGGAAGACTGGGGAGAAGGAAATGCCAAAATGCCAGAAGTCCAGTGTCAAGTACCCACAGTCAGTGATGGTCTGGGGTGCCGTGTCAGCTGCTGGTGTTGGTCCACTGTGTTTTATCAAGGGCAGGGTCAATGCAGCTAGCTATCAGGACATTTTGGAGCACTTCATGCTTCCATCTGCTGAAAAGCTTTATGGAGATGAAGATTTCATTTTTCAGCACGACCTGGCACCTGCTCACAGTGCCAAAACCACTGGTAAATGGTTTACTGACCATGGTATCACTGTGCTCAATTGGCCTGCCAACTCTCCTGACCTGAACCCCATAGAGAATCTGTGGGATATTGTGAAGAGAACGTTGAGAGACTCAAGACCCAACACTCTGGATGAGCTAAAGGCCGCTATCGAAGCATCCTGGGCCTCCATAAGACCTCAGCAGTGCCACAGGCTGATTGCCTCCATGCCACACCGCATTGAAGCGGTCATTTCTGCAAAAGGATTCCCGACCAAGTATTGAGTGCATAACTGTACATGATTATTTGAAGGTTGACGTTTTTTGTATTAAAAACACTTTTCTTTTATTGGTCGGATGAAATATGCTAATTTTGTGAGATAGGAATTTTGGGTTTTCATGAGCTGTATGCCAAAATCATCCGTATTAAGACAATAAAAGACCTGAAATATTTCAGTTAGTGTGCAATGAATCTAAAATATATGAATGTTAAATTTTCATCATGACATTATGGAAAATAATGAACTTTATCACAATATGCTAATTTTTTGAGAAGGACCTGTACCATGTCAACATAAAAATTTCAATGGAGAAGACACTCACCTTTACAGCTCCCTGATGTTCATTCAAGCAGCGGATTAACTGACCATCTCTGTTAGAACTTCCCTCCTGCACACGAGGCCATAAACACACTAAGTTGTCATTGCCGCCACTGGCCAGGTATCGCCCATCAGGTGACCACTTGAGACCACACACTTCCTGTGAATGACCAGCAAGTGTAGAAATATGATGGTCTGCCACCCTCACATCATGGTGGTGGATCTGTCCTGATCTGGAGCCACTGGGAAAAGGAAAGAGAAGGTTCCTTCAGGTATATTTCTAAATAATTGGCCATCTTAGTTTCAATCAGGTGTCAGAGCATCTATACCTGGAAAGAATATGGTCATTCCAACTCAGAACACCAATCCTAGCTGTGTGGCTAGACATGCTGCGCAGGCGCTTCTGATTTTCAACATCCCACAGCTAAAAGACAAAAGTACACGTTTATCCAGGAAATGTCGAGCACGTCAGCTAGAAGCCATACATACATAGTGACACTTACCTGAACCTTGCAGTCACTGGTGCCAACAGCCAGGTAGTTTCCCTCTTTAGTCCAGGACAATGAGCTGATATAGTCCTCCTCACGCTCCATCTTCATAAGAAGATGGATATCTCCTTGGGCGGCGTCCCATAGGTACACATTGTTGTTAAGTGCCACAGCAAGAATATTTCGACTGCTCCAGTCAAGCAGATTTAAATCTGGAGCAGAGTTGGTGTTTAGTATACAGGTCCTTCTCAAAATATTAGCATATTGTGATAAAGTTCATTATTTTCCATAATGTAATGATGAAAATTTAACATTCATATATTTTAGATTCATTGCACACTAACTGAAATATTTCAGGTCTTTTATTGTCTTAATACGGATGATTTTGGCATACAGCTCATGAAAACCCAAAATTCCTATCTCACAAAATTAGCATATCATTAAAAGGGTCTCTAAACGAGCTATGAACCTAATCATCTGAATCAACGAGTTAACTCTAAACACCTGCAAAAGATTCCTGAGGCCTTTAAAACTCCCAGCCTGGTTCATCACTCAAAACCCCAATCATGGGTAAGACTGCCGACCTGACTGCTGTCCAGAAGGCCATTATTGACACCCTCAAGCAAGAGGATAAGACACAGAAAGAAATTTCTGAACGAATAGGCTGTTCCCAGAGTGCTGTATCAAGGCACCTCAGTGGGAAGTCTGTGGGAAGGAAAAAGTGTGGCAGAAAACGCTGCACAACGAGAAGAGGTGACCGGACCCTGAGGAAGATTGTGGAGAAGGGCCGATTCCAGACCTTGGGGGACCTGCGGAAGCAGTGGACTGAGTCTGGAGTAGAAACATCCAGAGCCACCGTGCACAGGCGTGTGCAGGAAATGGGCTACAGGTGCCGCATTCCCCAGACCTGGGCTACAGAGAAGCAGCACTGGACTGTTGCTCAGTGGTCCAAAGTACTTTTTTCGGATGAAAGCAAATTCTGCATGTCATTCGGAAATCAAGATGCCAGAGTCTGGAGGAAGACTGGGGAGAAGGAAATGCCAAAATGCCAGAAGTCCAGTGTCAAGTACCCACAGTCAGTGATGGTCTGGGGTGCCGTGTCAGCTGCTGGTGTTGGTCCAGTGTTTTATCAAGGGCAGGGTCAATGCAGCTAGCTATCAGGAGATTTTGGAGCACTTCATGCTTCCATCTGCTGAAAAGCTTTATGGAGATGAAGATTTAATTTTTCAGCATGACCTGGCACCTGCTCACAGTGCCAAAACCACTGGTAAATGGTTTACTGACCATGGTATCACTGTGCTCAATTGGCCTGCCAGCTCTCCTGACCTGAACCCCATAGAGAATCTGTGGGATATTGTGAAGAGAACGTTGAGAGACTCAAGACCCAACACTCTGGATGAGCTAAAGGCCACTATCGAAGCATCCTGGGCCTCCATAAGACCTCAGCAGTGCCACAGGCTGATTGCCTCCATGCCACGCCGCATTGAAGCAGTCATTTCTGCCAAAGGATTCCCGACCAAGTATTGAGTGCATAACTGTACATGATTATTTGAAGGTTGACGTTTTTTGTATTAAAAACACTTTTCTTTTATTGGTCGGATGAAATATGCTAATTTTGTGAGATAGGAATTTTGGGTTTTCATGAGCTGTATGCCAAAATCATCCGTATTAAGACAATAAAAGACCTGAAATATTTCAGTTAGTGTGCAATGAATCTAAAATATATGAATGTTAAATTTTCATCATTACATTATGGAAAATGAACTTTATCACAATATGCTAATATTTTGAGAAGGACCTGTACAAGGATGGTTAAATTTGTTTTTACTGGAAATCTTAAATTTTAGGTCGGCGGATAGAGGTATTCTTACAAAAATCGTTTCGAAGATCAGGAGCATCCAAGATTCTGTCAGGAGATGAAGATATGTATCTGTTCTTTTTGAGAGATGCAGGAGTCATAGCCTGACTGTAGAGGACTTTCAAGTTGTTTTGATAGCCTTAAAGACAAAGGGGATCAGAAAGTAAGCTGAGCAGAAAATTGAAAGAATTCAACTTCTTTAAGAAAGCAAGTGTGCAAGCGGTTATTACCTTCTGGTGCATTCAGTGGCTTCCCCCCAAGGTGCAGGATCTTCGCATCTTCAATGTTGTATCCATTCAGTGTGACGGACCAAAATTTCTGGCTTTCCTATAAATACACATAGCCATGCTCAATAAAATCCTCAACTCTGGATAAAATGTTTTAAAGGAAGTCGCTTACTGATGAGACAGAGGTGTTCGCATCGACTGGTTCATTTTCTTTCGTAATCAGGAAGTTTGCCACGTCCATCTGTTTGTTACTCCTAATGGGAATGAAGCGATCGCCTCCCATCTTCGAAGGCGTTTTCTTGCCTTTACCTGTAGAAATCATACGCTAATTTAAAAAAGGTACCAACTCGACGTTCTGAACTATACGCCCCGGCATTAATGACAGGCATTACCTGGTGTTTTGGTTGGAGTTTTGGATGAACTTAGCGACACATTAGCAGATTTCCCAGGCGACAAACTGCTCAGGCCGGCGGTGTTTGATGAACTGGCCTTTCTCTGCCACCTCGCCATGGGAGCGTTTGTGATCGGCATGTCGAGCTTCAGGATGCTGTGGATGTCATTCTCAAACCCAAACTGTGCCATCTTATCCAGGTTTTCACAGACCTGAACATCCACACGAATAAGGTGTGTCGATTTTATGCAGATTAGTAACCCCTAATAATCTTCGTTTTAAATGTTATACACGGCGGCCTCATGCTAATGCTAGCCAAAAGTATCAACGCCGCATCAACGTAATTTAAGGGAACACTTCAAAATAGAAACAATAACTTAAGCCTTAGCAGTATCACAAAGGTAAGGGGTAGGACTGATATATTTGTGGATCTACAAAAAATACACGAAACCAATTTTACATAATTAGCATGTTCCAAAAAAACGTATCTAAACAAAAGTGACCGTAAGACCAAAAGCAGAAAGACAACTACTCCACTACCAGATTTGCAACTTAAAAATTAGACATACTAACGTCTCCTCCTGAAGAAAACGTGGACCTCTCGTTTAAAAGAATGACTCGCGTTTCTCTCCTCTCTTTGTGAGATTTGAATTTCGTGGATGTAACGCCACACGATTTAAATCCCACACAGCTCTTCTGTGATTGGCTCATTCAAGACGCCGCCGTTGGGCTCTTCTTCTTCTTCTGTGTTGTTTTTTGGCAGTTGGCAAATAACTTGAAGATGTGCATTACCGCCACCAACTGGTATGGAGTGTGGTTCTTCATGGTTTTAAATCTTATTTACTATTACAACAATCAAATTTTATTTATTAATTTAGTGCTTTTGAAAAATCTAATTATAATTTGAATATGTTTGCTACCTAAACTTCTTTGCAAAGTATCTCTCAATATAAAATTTTCTTTAATACCTACAAATTCTCTCCTTAAAATTGTTCTTTCTTGTTCATATTTCTGACACTTCAATATTACATGTTCTATTGTTTCCTCCTCTCCACAATAATCACATTTTCCTGTATTATGTTTCTTTATCTTGAACAATGTAGAATTAAGTCCTGTATGTCCTAGTCTTAATCTTGTAATTAATCTTTCCTCTTTTCTACTCCTTCTTCCTGTTCTTACTTCTCCTACTATCTTGTTGATTCTGTAAAACCATCTTCCTTTCTTTTCTTCATCCCACCTTTTTTGCCACTCTTTCCTGATTCTCTGTTTAATTATATTTCTTGCCTCTGACCTACTAATATTTATTATAAAGCTAATGTTGTTTTGTGTTGCCTTCTTTGCTATCCTGTCCGCCTTCTCATTCCCTCCAACTCCTACATGTGCTGGTACCCATAAAAACACTAATATTAATCCCATTCTTTGTATTCTAAATAAAGTAAGTTTTATTTCCAACAAAATGTCTGGTCTACCCTCTGAATGATTATGTTTTAAACTTAATAATGCTGAACTTGAGTCTGAACAAATGATTGTTTTTAATGGTTTTATATCCTCCACCCACTGCACTGCTAACAATATTGCTAATAATTCTCCTGAATATACTGATAATCCATCTGTAATTCTTTTTCCTACTTTTATTTTAAATTCTGGTATTACAAATGCTACTCCTATTTTTTCATCTGTTTTTGATGCGTCTGTGTAAATCTGGACATAATGATAGTAATTGTTTATATATTCTTGTATTATTCTTGAATCTAATCTACATTTTGGATCCTTTTTCTTTTCCATCAATGCCATATCCACCACTGCTTCTGGTAACAGCCACGGTGGCACTACTGGCAAAGGCAACATTAAACTTATTTCTTTTTCATATATTTGAAATTTTTCTGCTATATTATTGATAATCCAACCAAAACTCTTAACTTGTTTTTTTTCTTTTTCCCAGCATGGTTTTAAAATATCACATGTGGGATGATCCAGATTATTGCTTTGTAAGTTTATCCAGTAATTTAATGCTAACTGTTTCCTTCTTAAATCTAATGGCATCTCTCCCATCTCTACCTGAAGTGCTGCTATTGGACTGGTTCTGATTGCTCCTGTACAAATTCTTAAAGCTTGATGTTGTATATTGTCTAATTTTATAAGATGAGTGTTTGCTGCTGATCCATAAATTATACTTGCATAATCAATATTTGATCTAATTAATCCTGTATAAATTCTTTTTAATGATGTTCGATCTGCTCCCCAATCAGCACCAGCCATACATCTCATAATGTTTAATATTCTTTTGCATTTATCTATGATTTTTTCTATATGTACTTTCCATATAATTTTTTCATCAAACCATATACCTAAAAATTTTATATTTTTTACTTGTTCTAAAACTTGATTGTATAATTTTAGTTTGATATTTTCTCTTTTCCTTTTCTGTGTAAACACCATTAGTTTTGTTTTTTCCACTGAGAATTTAAATCCCCATTGATTTGCCCATTGTTCTATTCTAATAATCTCATCCTGTATTTTCTTTTCAATAAATTTGATATTACGACCCCTTTTCCATATAGCTCCATCATCTGCAAATAGTGAGCAACCGACGTCCTTACCAATATTTTTAAATACATCATTTATCATTATAGAAAACAATAACGGACTTATAATACTTCCTTGAGGAGTACCATTATCTATTATATATTTATCTGACAATTCTTGACCAATTCTTACTTGTATTGTTCTATTTGATAAAAAATCTTTAATCCAGTTAAACATTTTTCCAGTAATACCCATTTTATTTAATTTAATTAATAATCCTTCAACCCACATCATGTCATATGCTTTTTCTATATCAAAAAATACAGCTACTACATTTTCTTTGTTTATTTGTGCTCTCCTAATTTCATATTCTAAACATAATGCAGAGTCATTTGTGCTTCTCCCTTTTCTAAACCCATTTTGATTTCTAGATATATATCCATTAATATTTAAATAATATGTTAATCTATTATTAATCATTTTTTCCATTATTTTACAAATATTTGATGTTAATGCGATTGGTCTATAATTTTCTGGTTTTGTGTTATCTTTTCCTGGTTTAGCTATTGGAATAATTATTGCTTCCTTCCAGCTCTGTGGCAGCTCTCCCTCCTCCCAGACTTTATTGTATAATTCTAATATTTTGTCTTTTGCTTTGTCATTAAGATGTTCTATCATCGTATAGTAAATTTGATCTTTTCCAGGTGATGTATTTTTTGTTTTCCTGGTTACAAAGTTCAATTCTCCTTGTGTAAATGGTTCATTTATTAATTTATTTGTATCTACATTATTTTGCATCAATTCTTTATATTTCATCTTTGTGATTTCCCTACCTTTCTTTCCCTCTTCACTAATATTATTTGAACTATGAATTTTACTAAATGTTTTAGCTAATATTTCTGCTTTTTCTTTATCTTCCGTTATAGTTGTATTATCTATTTTTAATATAGGATATCCATATTCTTTTCTAATACCCTTCATTCTTTTAATCGTTTTCCAAATTTGATCAATTTTTGTTTCTCTCCCTACGGTATTACAAAAGTTTCTCCAATATTCTCTTTTTGTATGTTTAATGATCTTTCTTACCTTTGCCTGCTTTCTTTTGTACTCAATTAAATTCTGATAAATTGGGTTACTTTTTAACATTTTAAATGCTTTATTTCTTAATTTTATTACTTCACTACATTCTTTTGTCCACCATGGCACAATTTTTTATCGTTCTTTCTTCCTCCTTTTTTTATTGATTCTTCTGCAGCCTGTAATATTTTTTTACAGATATTTATATTTAAACTATTTATATCAATTGACTCATCTATTTCTTCCAATTTCTTTTGACTTAAATATTTAAATTCTTCCCAATCAGCCTTATTAAAGTTCCATCTTTTATATAATCCTGTATTCCTGTTATTTATTAATATTCCTGTTATGATTTTAATGGGGTAATGATCACTGCCTACTGTTGTATCTTTGTCAATGTCCCACTCACAGTTATTGGCTAAACAATTTGATACTATTGTTAAATCAATCACAGATTCTGTACCTGTTTTTACATTAATTCTTGTTCCTTTTCCATCATTTATACATACCAAATTTTTTATTTCCATTATTTCTTCAATAACTTGTCCATTTTTATCATTACATTTTCCCCATAATGTGCTGTTAGCATTAAAATCTCCACACCAGATTACTTTTCCTTCTAAGTATCCCATTAATTCATCCATCAACTCAAATGATAATATTTTACATGGATTATAAAAATTTATTATTTTACACTTTTCCTTTTTATTGTAAATTTCAACTACTATATATTCTAACTCTTTGCCTTTTCCTAATATCTGATATTGTATCCCTTCTTTTATAAATATTCCACATCCTCCTCCACTTCCTTCTATTCTATCCCTTCTGATACTATTATACCCTTTAAACACAAAATCTAGGTTTGGTTTTAACCACGTCTCCTGTATACATATAATTTCTGGTTTTTCTTCAATTCCATCTATATACCCTTTAAATTCCTGTCCATTAGCGATTAAACTTCTTGCATTCCACTGTAATATTATCATATATTTCTATCAGCTGGGGTTCCTCCTTGCCTTCCATCTGTTTCCAACTTTTTATTAATGTTTTCCCAAGATCCTTCTTTAAACCCTAAGAACTTTTCTGCTCCTCTGACTATTATTTTAATCTTTTCTGTTTTGTGTTTAGCCTGTTCAGTGCAGTTAATGACATAAGCTATGAATAATATCAGTTTTTCCACAGACATTGTAACATTTTCCTCTGATTCTACTTTTCTTTGTTGATAATCTTGAATCCTAATTTGACCTTCATCCCTTGATCTTTCTTTCTGTACATTTTTGACTGCTTCGGCATAGCTTATGTTTTTAGTCATTTTAATTTGTTGGATTTCTTTTGCTTTCTTCCTTACCTCACATCCCCCGAATGTAACTCTATGTTGCCCTCCACAATTGCAACATTTTTCCTGCACTTCTTCCCCACAATCTTCAATTCTGTGATCTTCTCCACACTTTGGACATCTTTGTTTTCCTTTACAGACAGCTGCTATGTGACCATATCTCTGACATTTAAAACATCTTAGTGGTGGAGGAATGAAAGGCCTCACAGAAAAACTCAGATATCCTATTTTAACATTTTGTGGCAACACCTTTTCTTCAAAATCTATTAAAATTGACAGGCTTCCTACTCTTTCACCATTTACATTTTTTGTCAGTCTTTTGAGATTTTTTACCTTTGCACCAACAATGCTTTTTTTTAACTTGTCTATATCTTCCTCCATAGGAATGCCATAAATTACCCCCCGAATGATTTTATCTTCTCCTATAATCTTCCTCTCTGTCACTGTTTTCTTGCAAATGTTTTCAACTTGTAAAGCCTTTCTTCTTTGTTCTTCAGTTTTACACACCACCAGTATATTTCCATCTCTCAAGACCTTCACCATTTCAACATCTCCTATCTTTTTTTTAATTTCTCTAGATAGTGAAATAGGACTCAGGTTCTCTTTTTCTTCTTCATTTTTTATCTTTAATATTATTTTACATTCTTCCCTTCCGATTTTCCTCCTAACTACTCTCTCTTCTTCAGAACTGTTTTCTTCCAACTCTCTTTTATTCCTTTGGCTGTCTAACATTTTTCCTTCTTTTGCTTTACCTCTTCCGCGTCCTCTCCCTCTACTTACTGGCGTCCATTCATCAAAGTCCATATTATCCTCCTGTGTATCCATTCTGAACCATTCACATACCAGTTTATGCCTTTTACTGCCACTTCCAAAAGTAAATAATTTCTACCACTGTGGGGTTCTTAGTAGACCAACGTTTTCAGATCGAAGTTTCGCGCCAAGATCCTGCCTCCAACCAATCCTTCCTTGCCCGCCGTTGGGCTCTGGCAGTTGTCACGGTAACGTGAACAAACGCGTTATTGTGATTGGTGGTGGCTATTTCCTGCGACAATGACGTCTAGAAAACAAACCACTTCTTCTAAAATCTGTCGCCCTCTATTGTTTGTTGTTTATGTTCTGTGATTAGATTATAATTCTACATAATTAATTCAATTCAATTCAATTCAAAAATACTTTATTAATCCCAAAGGGAAATTAAATGTTGTTATAGCTCATATTATGAAGGTTTCCTCAAAGAGCAGTTGTAGATGCTGATGGCTGTGGGCAGGAAGGATCTCCTGTAGCGCTCTGTCTTACAGCAGATCTGAAGAAGCCTCTGACTGAAGACACTCTGTTGTTGTAGGACAGTCTCATGAAGTTATATTCTTTATCAGCTTGTTGAGTTTTTTTAAGTCCCTGGCTCTGATGCTGCTTCCCCAGCAGATGATGGTAGAAGAGATCACACTTTCCACAACAGACTTATAGAAGATATGCAGCATCTTGCTGCAAACACCAAAGGACCTTAGCTTCCTCAAGAAGTACAGTCTGCTCTGTCCCTTCTTGTAGATGGCTTCACAGTTGCATCTCCACTAGTCTGTTGTCCAGGTGAACACCGAGGTATTTATACTCCTCCACCACCTCCACTTCTTCTCCCATGATGGAAATAGTTTTTGACTTATTCCTGTTTCTCTTAAAATCTATAATCATCTCCTTTGTTTTAGTCACGTTCAAAATGAGATGATTGTTTCCACACCATGCCACAAAGCGGTCCACCACCTTCCTGTACTCAGCTTCTTGTCCATCTCTGATCCACCCCACGACTGCAGAATCATCCGAGTATTTCTGCAGATGACAGGAGTCTGTCTTGTACTGGAAGTCTGAGGTGTACAGAGTGAAAAGGAATGGTGAGAGTACAGTCCCCTGTGGTGCTCCTGTGCTGCTGACTACCTGGTTAGATTCACAACCCTTCAGTCTCACAAACTGTGGTCTGTATGTCAGGTAGTCTTTGATCCAGGAGATTGTTGAGGCCTCCACCTGAGTCTTCTGGAGTTTCTGACAAAGCAAATCAGGTTGGATTGTATTAAATGCACTGGAGAAAACAAAGAACATGATCCTCACAGTGCTGCTGGTTTTGTCCAGATGACAGTGGATTTGTTGAAGCAGGTGTATGATGGCATCTTCAACTCCAACTCCACAGCGATAAGCAAACTGAAGGGGGTCCTGATGGTTTACTGTTTGCTTACTCAGGTGGGCCAACAGAAGTCTCTCTAGGACCTTCATGATGTGAGATGTCAGGGCAACAGGTCTATAGTCATTGAGGACTGATGGGTGAGTTTTCTTTGGTATTAAATATAATTAGATTAAATAACAAGTAAAAATAACATAATTTAAAATATTTATACATACAATATATATGTACATATAAAATACATATGCCACATCTCATGCATTTTGATAAAAATAAATTTGGGATATATTTAGAATACATATTAATCATAGAATGTACAATTATATCCAATGTATTTATAGTTTTCTCAAGAATTTACTATTTTGATTATGTTTTCAAAAAAGTCATGGCATAATTTCAAAAGCAAATCAGAATTAATTGTTTCTTTCTTTGTTGTATTTATATTTCAGGAATTCTGAATACAGTTATTTATTTGATTAAATAAAAATAATTAATTAGATAAAAATGTTTGTATGAAATGAATTGATTATGTGATCCAAAGCATCATACCAAAACCTTAGTGTAGAAACATTGCTGCTCTAAACAACAAATGAGTTCACCATTATTTGGTGGATTCAGTAAACTTAATGTGAAAGCCCTTAATTCTAGTTGGAAATAAAATAATTACTCATCACTTTCAGATGCAGTCAGTCACCCTTCATAATGCAGTTTAATAAATTAAAATATCTTTTAAAAAACTGATTTATTTTTTTGATGATTATGTCCTGTAGCCAATAAAATCCCAAAGATCAGTTTCTCAAAAAGTTTACAATTAAAAAGGATTTTTATTACAGAAATGTTGTTCATTTTGTTGTTGAAATGTATCTCCATAAACAATATATGCACTTAATACTTGGACCAGGACTGCATAAGATGTTTGCATGAATTACTGCATCAATGTAGAATGGCAGGTGATCACTCTGTGGCTCTGCTGAGATGTAGAGTAACCCCAGGTTGCTTTAACAGTGACCTTGACCTTGTCTGCATTGTTTAATCTGGTGTCTTTCTCTTCTTTTCGATAGTACATCATAGCTTTTCTATGGGTTTAAGTCTGGCCAGTTTGATGGCCAATCAGGCACAGAGATACTATGGTCATGAAACCAATTAATCATATATAAGTCCAGCTAAAAAATGAAATCAGCACCTGAATAAAGCCCATCAGCAGAGGATATAGTGTGCTAAAATTTCCTAGTAGACGATTGGGCTGACTTTAGGCTTGATAAACACATCAGCAGATGGCATGGTTCTCACAATCACCACTGACTTCACATTGGACTCTGAGATTTTGATTTTCAAATTAAATGCAAAATTTACTCTCATGTAAAAACATTTTGAACCAAAAACAACAATCAAGTCTGTTTTCTCCTTAGCCCAACTAATGTGACTCTGGGTGTAAAGTGGCTTAGCACAAGGAATGTGACAGTTGTAGCTCATGTTCCCGGATTCCTCTGTGTGGTGGCTCTTGAAGCACTGACTCCAACTACAAGCCATGCTGTTGAATTACCCCCTGATAAACTTTGAATGGGCTTAGCTTTACAAACCTCTGAAGGATGCTGTTGACATTTCTATACTAGGGGAGACTGGGTACAGTTGCAACACTTTTTGCTTTTGACTTTGTTACTCGGAGATGGTTAGGATTAGATAAAGCAAGTTTTTTTTTTTTTAGAACTTTATCGGCACAAGAGGCCTTTATTTTTGATAGTAGGCAGACAGGAAGGAGGGGCAATGAGAGGGGGAGACATTTGGCAAAGGTTGCTGGGTCCGGGACTCGAACCGCCTTGAGGACCATAGCCTCCACAGGTGGTCGCGCACCAACCCCTACACCACCAGCGCCGTGCCCAGACAAAGCAAATTTTTACACAATAAATCTACCTGTTAATAGACAAAATCATTGAAAGCTGATTAAAGATAGTACATTTTTCAAAATTTGCGTCTGACTTCAAAGAGTCAGATGTTGCAACTGACCCCAGACTTGGGTACAGTCACAACATTGTTTGGGGATTGTTGCAACATGTTACAAATACAATATATCCCACTGCGAATAAAAGGATTGTTATTATTATATATTATATTAATACTTTTATTAAAAATATGTTATAATAATATTACAGTGTTATTTATCAGCTTCGATCAGATAACAATTATATATTTGCCTAGATTGGTAGACCTTATATGTAAAGATTCAAAATGATATAAAATACAGTAGGCTTTCAGTGACATAGGAAGAATTGTGGAAAACCACAACTGTAGAAAATGCTGCTATGTTATGCATTTAACTATAAAACTGCCATTGATATCCTATTAACTACTTAGATATGTGACAACTATATAATTTAATCTTTTTGGTTTTGACTATGTTCATCTAACAATATCTAACAATATTATTTTATATAATTATCGTGCCCCTCCTTGAACCGTCACCTTAACGTGGTGGAGGGGTTTGAGTGCTCAAATGATCCTAGAGGCTATGTTGTCTGGGGCCTAAATGCCCCTGGTAGGGTCTCCCATGGCAAACAGGTTCTAGGTGATGGGTCAGACAAAGAATGGTTCAAGAACCCCTCATGAAGAACAAAATATCGAGGCACGTGATGTCGCCCGGTACGGCGGAGCCGGGGTCCCACCCTGGAGCCAGGCCTGGGGTCGGGACTCGTCGGAGAGCGCCTGGTGGCCGGGTTGCTCCTCGCGGGACCCGGCCGGGCCAAGCCCGAACGAGAGACGCGAGGCCATCCCCCAGTGGGCCCACCACCTGCAGGGGGAACCGTGAGGGACCGGTGCAAAGAGGATTGGGTGGGGGACGAAGGTGGAGACCTCAGCAGCCCGATCCCCGGATGCTTAGGCTGGCTTTAGGGACGTGGAATGTCACCTCGCTGGGGGGGAAGGAGCCTGAGCTTGTGCGGGAGGTTGAGAGATATCGACTAGAAATAGTCGGGCTCGCCTCCACGCACAGCGTGGGCTCTGGAACCCATCTCCTTGAGAGGGGTTGGACTCTCTTCTACTCTGGAGTGGCCCACGGGGAGAGGCGGCGGGCTGGTGTGGGTTTGCTTGTTGCCCCCCAGCTCAGCCGTCTCGTGTTGGGGTTTACGCCAGTGGATGAGAGGGTCGTATCCCTGCGCCTTCGGGTTGGGTATGAATCTGAGTGGTGTTTTGTTATTGGACTTCTGTGCTAGTCACGGATTGTCCATTATGAACACCATGTTCAAACATAAGGGTGTCCATTGGTGCACTTGGTACCAGCATACCCTAGGCAAGAGGTCAATGATCGACTTTCTTGTCATATCAACAGACCTTCGGCCGCATGTTTTGGACACTCGGGGGAAGAGAGGGGCTGAGCTGTCCACTGATCACCACCTGGTGGTGAGTTGGATCTGCTGGGGGAAGAGAAAGCCGGACAGACTTGGCAGGCCCAAGCGCATAGTGAGGGTCTGCTGGGAACGCCTGGCGGAGCCCTCGGCCAGGGATGTATTCAACTCCCACCTCCGGGAGAACTTCGACCAGATCCCGGGGGATGTTGGAGACATAGAGTCCGAGTGGACCATGTTCTCCGCATCTATTGTCGATGCTGCTGCCCATAGCTGCGGCTGTAAGGTCTGCAGTGCCTGTCGTGGCGGCAATCCCAGAACCCGGTGGTGGACACCGGCAGTAAGGGATGCTGTTAAGCTGAAGAAGGAGTCCTATCGGCTGTGGTTGGCTTGTGGGACTCCTGAGGCGGCTGACGGGTACCGTGAGGCCAAGCGTGCTGCGGCCCAGGCTGTGGCAGAGGCAAAAACTCGGGCCTGGGAAGAGTTCGGTGAGGCCATGGAGAAGGACTACCGGTTGGCCTCGAAGCGATTCTGGCAAACCGTCCAGCGCCTCAGGAGGGGGAAGCAGTGCTTTGCCAACACTGTTTATAGTGGGGGCAGGGGACTGCTGACCTCGACTGAGGACATTATCGGGCGGTGGAAGGAGTACTTCAAGGATCTCCTCAATCCTGCCATCACGCATTCCGTGGTGGAAACAGAGGCTGGGGACTCGGGGCTGGACTCTTTCATCACCCAGGCTGAAGTCACCGAGGTGGTTAAAAAGCTCCACGGTGGCAAGGCTTCGGGGTTGGATGAGATCCGCCCTGAGTACCTCAAGTCTCTGGATGTTGTAGGGCTGTCATGGTTGACACGCCTCTTCAACATTGCGTGGCGGTCGGGGACAGTGCCTCTGGACTGGCAGACTGGGGTGGTGGTCCCCCATTATAAGAAGGGGGACCGGAGGGTGTGTTCCAACTACAGGGGGATCACACTCCTCAACCTCCCTGGTAAGGCCTACGCCAGGGTATTGGAGAGGAGAGTCCGACCGATAGTCGAACCTTGGCTTCAGGAGGAGCAGTGTGGTTTTCGTCCCGGCCGTGGAACACTGGACCAGCTCTATACCCTCTACAGGGTGCTCGAGGGTTCATGGGAGTTTGCCCAACCGGTTCACATGTGTTTTGTGGACCCGGAGAAGGCATTCAATTGTGTCTCTCGTGATGCCCTGTGGGGGGTGCTCCAGGAGTATGGAATCGGGGGCCCTTTATTAGGGGCCATCCGGTCCCTGTACGAGCGAAGCAGGAGTTTGGTCCGCATTGCCGACACTAAGTCGGACCTGTTCCCAGTGCATGTTGGACTCCGGCAGGGCTGCCCTTTGTCACCGGTCCTGTTCATAACTTTTATGGACAGGATTTCTAGACGCAGCCAAGGGCCGGAGGGGGTCTGGTTTGGGAACCAGTGGATTTCGTCTCTTCTTTTTGCGGATGACGTGGTCCTGCTGGCCCCCTCTAGCCAAGACCTATAGCATGCGCTGTGGTGGTTTGCAGCCGAGTGTGAAGCGGCTGGGATGAGGATCAGCTCCTCCAAGTCCGAGGCTATGGTACTCGACCGGAAAAGGGTGACTTGTCTTCTTCAGGTTGGAGGGGAGTTCCTGCCTCAAGTGGAGGGGTTTAAGTATCTCGGGGTCTTGTTCACGAGGGAGGGAAGAATGGAGCGGGAGTTCGACAGACGGATTGGTGCGGCTGCCACAGTAATGGGGGCGCTGTGCCGGTCCATTGTGGTGAAGAGAGAGCTGAGCCGAAAAGCAAAGCTCTCAATTTACTGGTCGGTCTACGTTCCTACCTTCACCTATGGCCATGAACTTTGGGTCATGACCGAAAGAACGAGATCACGGATACAAGCGGCTGAAATGAGCTTCCTCCGTAGGGTGGCCGGGCACTCCCTTAGAGATAGGGTGAGGAGCTCGGCCATCCGGGAGGGGCTCGGAGTAGAGCCGCTGCTCCTCCACATCGAGAGGAGCCAGTTGAGGTGGCTCGGGCATCTATACCGGATGCCTCCTGGACGACTTCCTCGGGTGGTGTTCCAGGCACGTCCCACCGGGAGGAGGCCCAGGGGACGGCCCAGGACACGCTGGAGGGACTATGTCTCTCGGCTGGCCTGGGAACGCCTTGGGCTCCCCCTGGAGGAACTGGAGGAGGTGTCTGGAGAGAGGGACGTCTGGGCGTCTCTGCTGAGTCTGCTGCCCCCGCGACCCGGTCCTGGATAAGCGGAAGACGACGAATATATATATATATATATATATATATATATATATATATATATATATATAAAGGGCTGTTATATATAAGCATCCTGTTGAGCACATGTGGTATGATTGTCATCACTCTAGCAAGACTGAATTGTTGCAACCGTCCCCTGTTGCAACCGTGTCCCCAGTCTCCCCTACAACTCCAAATCCAATGAAATTGGGACGTTGTGTAAAACATTAAAAAAACAGAACACATTGATTTGCAAATCCTGTTTAACCAACATGCAATTGAATACACTATAAAAACAAGATATTTGTTTTCAAACTCATAAACGTTTTTGATTTTTTGCAAATATTCAACTTGCCACACATTCTAAAAAAGCCAGGACAGGGGAATATTTACTACTGTGTTACACCACATTTCCTTTTAACAACACTCAGTGTTTGGGAACTGAGAACACTAACTGTTGAAGCTTTGTAGTTGGAATTGTTTCCCGTTCTAGCTTGATGTACAACTTTAGTTGTTCAACAGTCTGGGTCTCCATCAGCGTATTTTGCATTTCATAATATGGCACATATTTTCAATGGGAGACATTTCTGGGCTGCAGGGTTGCCAGTCTAGCATCTGGACAGTCCTTTTCCTCTTTCACCCTGAGGACACAATGTCTTTCCAAAAACATTTGAAATGTGGTGTCGTCAGACCACAGCACAATTTTCAACTTTTGTCAGTCCATCTAAGTTGAGCTCAGGTCCAGAGAAGCCAGCAGCATTTCTAGGTGTTGTTGATAAATGGCTTTCTCTTTGCATGGCAGTTTTAACTTACACATGTAAATGTAGCAACAAAGTTTGTTTACAGAAAATGGTTTTCTGAAGTGTTCCTGAGCCCACATGATAATATTCGTTAAAGAATGATTTAGGTTTTTAATACAGTGCCTCCTGAGGGATCAAAGGTCACGGGCATTCAGTGTTGTTTTTCTGCCTTGCTGCTTACGTGCAGAAATTTCCCTTATTCTCTGAATCTTTTGATTATATTATAGACTGATAAAATACCTGCAATTGTACATTGAGAAATGTTGTTTTTAAACTTTTGGACTATTTTCTCATGCCATTGTTAAAGATGGTGAACCTTGCCTCATACTTGCTCGTGGATGCTACTTTTATACTCACCTGTTTCCTATTAACCAGTTTACCGATTCACCTCTGGAATGTTCCAAACAGGTATTTTAGAGCATTCCTCAACCTTCTAGATCTCTTGTTGCCCATGTCCCATCTTTTTTGGAACATGTTGCAAGCATCAAATTCAAAATAAGTGAATATTTCCAAAAAAACAAAAACAAAAATAAACAAAACAATAAAGTTGATCTGTAAAAAACATTAAATATCTTGTCCCTATAGTGTATTCAATTGCATATGTGGAACAGGATTTGCAAATCATTGTATTCTGTTTATATTTACGTTTTACACAACGTCCTAACATCACTGGAATTGGGGATGTATAAATCCTGATTTTTATGTGTATTAGATAATGTATGAGTAACTGAATTTTAGGTTTTCATAGCTATAAAAGAAAGATGTTTTAAAAATATTACTCTGTGTGTAAAGAATCTATATATGAGTTTTACTTTCTGAACTGATTTGCTGAAATAACTTTTAAAGATATAATTTATTGAGATATATCACTAAAAGAGAGTTTTTTGAGTGGAACGAGCGTACAGAAACTCCACCAGGAAAACAAATAGTCACAAACATAATTTAACATTTGACCTCTGAAGTGTTTTTAATTTCCAACTTTTTCTAAAATACATGATTTATCTGGGAATCACACAAAATAACTTTTTTAATTCTTCATACTATTTGCATCCACTCAGTTAAATAGAGCAATCCAGGCATGCTTACAGTACCTTTGCTTGCCTTAGCACTGTCAACCATTGTCCAAGGAAATTAACATTCGACTAAAATGCACTCACAAGGAATACTGCATAAATGATTAACTTTTATATTTGAACCCTGAAAGAGTTTTCTTCACTCAGACTACTTTACATAGAATATTACCACTGAAAGACTAATTTGACAGTTTTTTTTCAATGTGCATGAATCACCCAAATCACCTTCTAAACCAGTCCTTTTCATAGAGTTTAACACAATTTTATAGCAGAACAGTCTAATAATTAGAAAGTATTCTCTTAAGCGCAGTTGCTACTATCCATCATTTAAATTTTATTTGGATGGATTTAAGAGGATCATTTTTCAGAGTTTGTCAAATTTACTGAAACGTTCCAATTGCAACCAAAACAACAATGAATAGTAAATGTGTGAATAAAAATATATGCATTTACCCTTTTAAACAATAATAAACCATTAGGTAATGAAACATTTTTTATTGAATAGGGATAGAGTTGTTATCAATTTATTTTTATTGCATTGTCAGGGACATTTCAAATAGTTTATTGCTGTTGACAAAAATTTTACAAACGATCAGTTTATTGCTTTGTACAGGCTTGTAGACTTAATTTTTTTTTAAGTGTTAGATTTAAAAAAAAATTTACACTGGAACAAAAAACAAAAAAAAAGCAACTACAAAAAAATAACATATGGCACTAACAACAATATCATTTACAAGCAAAATGGCATAACTATTTATTCATGAGCCTTTGAGTCACAGTGTGCTGTAACAGCCTTTCTTCTCAGGAGCGTTGTAAGTTATATCCTTGGGGTAATGGATAATGGAGCCAATCACGCCTACAATTAAAAGAAATAAAACATCAATCCCATTTTTTTGCTTCATTAGGGAGCAAGAAATTTAAATAACTCAAATAACTCCAGCTGTTTTCAGCATTGTACCTACTTGCACTTTAGCTTCATACATAATTTGCTGATCAAGCAAACAGAGTGACAAGCGAAGTCACATTGCACATATATAATAATTGGGATGAAGAAAAACCACATGACTGGCCCACAAACATCAAGTAGAACATACTCGTCCAAAGGCTATGTGGACTTTTTTAAGTTCATTTAATATTTAACTTTTTTATCACTTTTTTATCACTTTTTTCCTAAGAATGTCAGCTGAAACATCCAGAAAGTTGAGAGAAAACAGTGGAAGTGTTGTTTTTCTTACCTCCAGGCTGCCTTAGACCTGAACAGATTGAGAACAAAGACAAAGCACATGACATTACATTTCACTGAACTATGGGAGACCACACTGATGAGACATGTTAAATTGGGGTGTATTTTGTGAACCTGGCATTAAACTCAAAACTGAAGACAGGATGAAAGCATGTAGGAATTTGCTGACAATATGGATGATATGCATGATAAGCAATGTTAAATTTCAAAATAATGAAAAAAACAACAAGTTGTTTACTCACCAAGGTTTCTAGAGAGAAGTATGGTCACTATAATTAGCACTAAAAATGCCGTCACAGCCAAGATAGGAATCAGAAATCTGGGCAGATGAATTTCTTGAACTACAGAAAGAGGCAGAAAAACAGCATTTCAAATGACCGAGTCTGACTCTGACCAACAACATAATGGCAGAAGGCTCTGGTTCAAATTGACCTTTTGTTAATTTATATCCCTATTGTACTTTTCTACATCCATTTTGTTCCTTTAAAGCAACCGTTTGGTAAAGGGTTGCTTTAAAGGTTCATCCATTTCCTTAATATGAGTGATGACTTTGGTTATTTCAAGCATATTCACATTCACAATCATATACCATGATACACATTTACATAACCATTTGTTTGACCATTTGACTTGAGTCAGACTTGTTGGATATCCTTCTACAAGCTTTTCACAATAGTTCACTGGAATTTTGGCCCATTCCACCTGACAGGACTGATATAACCAAGTGGGGTTTTTAGGCTGACTTGCTCTCACACCTTTTCAGCTCTGACCACACATTTTCTACGGGACCAAGATTGATGGACATTGATTTTGTTGTCCTTGAACCACCTTGTAAATATTTTGGCAGTATGCTTGGGGTGATTCACCCTTGAGATGTTGCTGCAATATTTCCACTTAATGTTATTAATTCATGTTATTTATTTATTCAAGTGCACCAGCCCGTCCTGCAGCAAAACAACCCCACAACATGAGACACAGTAAGGTTGGTTTTCTGAGGCTTGCAAACCTTATACTTTTACTTTCAAATGTAACAATGGTGATTATGGTCAAACACTTACATTTTTGTTTCATCAAACCACAGGGACATGTCTCCAAAAATTAAGGTCTTTGGTCCTATGTGTATTCTTGTGTTTTATGTTGGTATTTCCTCTAGTTAAAGAGAGCATCTTCACACGGTCTTTTGCTTTTCTTGCACATTTCACACCAAAACCCATTCATCTCTGGGACATAGAACCTGTCTCCATTTTGAAACGTGTGATGGCTGGACATTCCCATGATGTTTATTCCGTATAATTGTTTGAGCAGATTAATGTGGCATCTTCAGACATCTGAAAATTATTTTCCTGATATCTAGGCTGACTTCTTCTGATTTTCTACATTACAGAAGAAACTTTATTTACTACAATGGCACAAAATGGCAAATTGTCAAAATGACCTGCACTTAATGATCACCTGGACAACTTTTAACTTCCTAATAATGAGACAAGAAATACATTTCAAATAAGTTTTTTAACTTCCCTAAAACATATGCCTGAAAAAATAAATCTTTACCTGACTGTTCCTCTGAGAGCTTCAGCTCCTTTGTCAGCAGAATGCATCCTTCCTGCAGGCAACTTCTCTCCCTCTTTGAGTGCTCCGTTTCCTGGTCCCATTGCTTTTTGAGGGCTGCTGCTTCTGGTACATGGGCTGTCCATGTGTTGTTGTGCTCCAGAGTCAGAAAAACCTTGCCGTCACAAAACATCCGGTCGGCCCAGTGGAGCCGAGACCCCTCTATGATGCATTCCCGAGAGCGAAGAATGGTATGATTTTCTAAGGGGAGAGTGTTAACATATGCGGGTAACTCTAAAATTACATCCAACGTTGTGTTTGCACAAAAAGCTGATCCTCTTACTCAGAGCTGAAGTCTGGTTATTGCTGATTCCAGCAGGTAGGAGGGCACTGGTGGACATGCTTTTAATAATGCTGTTCACCTCCCAGCTTTGGCCTGAGAGGGAAATTCCATTGAGCAGAACTTGTTCTGCCACATGCTGAGCTCCTACCACCCCCCACTGCTGGACCTGTACTATAATGGCATCTAAAAGGACGTGGGAAAGTGAAAAAAGGGGACATCAGACGCAAGTAATACAACAAACTCTCGACTGAAAAAAACAACAATTTTACATACATTCACCAATATTGGCAACTGTTTTACTGTGATATAACAAATATATTTCATTTTACTTTTACTTTTGAGGGAACACAAAACCAAAAGCAAAAGCCCTGATGATTCTTCCTGCCCACAGCCATCAGCATCTACAACGGCTCTTTGAAGAAACCTTCATAATGAGCTACAACATCATTTAATTTCCCTTTGGGATTAATAAAGTATTTTTGAATTGAATTGAATTTTTTATAATCTGACTAATGCTGCTAAGCTCCTCCTATTGTAGCTATGACTATACAAACACTTTTGCAGTTGCATTTTTTTTTATTATTGTAAGCAATACAATATTTCAAATCAATAGCATCTTTATCATATTATTGCAGTCCAACAGAACAGATGAGACATTGACCATCTATGCAGCTTGCATCACCTTAGTTGTTGACCACAATCTGCTCCCTTTTGTAGGGTGTCTCATTGAAAGAAGTAGGTGCTGCTGGTGTGTTTGAATTTTCAATTTGATGCAAACAAATCAAACGCATATCCTGACACCTACCTCATCCACTCTCCAGATATTTGCATAGCATTAATGTCTAAAAAAAAAAAAAAAAAAAAAAATCCTAGTTGATTTAACAACGTTTTTTTTAACCACATTTAACACGTTTTTCTTCAGCTGCCCGAAAAGCGACGTGAAGTTTCTTACCTACTTGCAGAGGAAGGGCGCTCGATAAATGACTCAGTACGATCAAAACAAATCCACACAAACGCATATCTGTAGCTGGTCCTTGTCAGTGTCAAATTCAGCTGAGTTTCAAAGCAACGTCAACCGGATGAAAGGTAGCCAGGTTTGTTTTAAGCCATTTAAGCAGAGAACAAAGACAATCCAGCACATCAACTGCTACCTTTAAAAGACGCTGCTTGACAGGCTGGGACTGACAACTCCCAACGCCCATTTTCTCAGCGCAGGGATTATGATAATACGGGTTTAACAGTGCGGCATCTGATTGGCTCTCAGGCTTCTCTCGATTCACCTATTTATCAGTCTGCTGACGGCTGAAGATGTTAAATATGAAGATAGATGACTGACAAAGTGAAGTGTCAATGATTAGTTAGTTTGTTAGGCAGGCAGATATAAACAATAACTCCAGTTCCGCTTTGCACAAAACATAATAGTCTATTAGAGTGGTCCTGTAACTTTCTCTGTTTAAGTAAACACCAAGTTTGTAAAGTCCCGCAGTCTCTTTTTTATGTCATGTGTTCTTTTTTTTTTTATTATTTAAAAGTTGAAATTTTGAAGTTTGGAATTAAAAAGATTAACAGAAAGAACCCCAGAATTTTGAATTCGAGGTATGAAAGACAGAGATTCCCAACAACCCTGACCTCAACATCCAATTATATTGTATATTGCGCACTGGTGTGTGTTCTAACCGAGTTCAGTGTAGTGAATGCCTTATAATTAAATCTGGTTAACAGTCCTGAGGTGCAATGAGTTTTAACTGTCCTATAATGACTGCCAGAGAGCAGAGGTTATAATATATATATTATTGGCAGGGTGAGCTGAGTCCTTCAACATGTTTGATTCCTACAGGCAGCGAGACGTAACTATGTTTACTAGGGCTGGTACATGTGGGTTGACTATCTTATGTGCTTTGTTTATGACTGTCTGCAAAGCATTTTAATTGCCCCCTCAGCTATTTTCATACCACTGTATATCAGAGCAGGTTTCGGTTGTGATTTGCACTTCTGGCAATTTGTTTCTCTGAAATCCTTCACACACATAAGACTATGCAACACCCTTTAATTTACTTTTTTCTAAACTAACCTTATCTAATTGTAGTTTGCCTGATCACCATGTAATGTCAGCAAATTTAACTGGTTTACAAACTTCCAGTTGGATCACAGTTAAATTTGGTCTGACATTATTCTGTTACATAATTCACCATCAGTTCTTGTCCTGGTTCATTTCCATTTGCTTCATGTACGTGAAGCAAATGGAAGGTTAATAAGGTTCAGAGATGTCAAAAGTAAAAGCATATTACTTTGCAGCCATATTGGACTTTAAAGTCGGGGTTGATAGAGAAACTTCAGCTTTTCCCACTTGAAATTGTGAGTCGACCTTCCTGTTTAGTTTACCAACTTGGAATTTAAAACGTTTGACTGCTGACTAAACATTTCATGCACAAATAAACAACATATGTCACCTCGAGATGTTGTGCCAAAGGGTAAGAACATTACATGTTTTGTGTGTGTCTTTACCAATGAAAAAAAAGCAATCAGATAGTGACCAATTCCTGAGCTACAGTGAGGAAAATAAGTATTTGAACACCCTGCGACTTCGCTAGTTCTCCCACTAAGAAATCATGGAGGGGTCTGAAATTTTCATCTAAGGTGCAGGTCCACTGTGAGAGATATAATCTAAAAAAAAAAAATCCGGAAATCACAATGTATGATTTTGTAATAAGTTATTTGTGTGTTACTGCTGCAAATAAGTATTTGAACACCTGTGAAAATCAATGTTAATATTTGGTACAGTAGCCTTTGTTTGCAATTACAGATGTCAAACATTTCCTGTAGTTTTTCACCAGGATTGCACAAACTGCAGCAGGGATTTTGGCCCATTCCTCCACACAGATCTTCTCCAGATCGGCCAGGTTTCTGGGCTGTCGCTGAGAAACACGGAGTTTGAGCTCCCTCCAAAGATTTTCTATAGGGTTTAGGTCTGGAGACTGGCTAAGGAACTCCAGAACCTTGACATGCTTCTTACAGAACCACTCCTTGGTTATCCTGGCTGTCTGCTTCGGGTCACTGTCACGTTGGAAGACCCAGCCATGATCCATCTTCAATGCCCTAACTGAGGGAAGGAGGTTGCTCCTCAGAATTTGGCAATACATGACCCCGGTCATCCTGTTCTTAATATAGTGCAGTCGTCCTGTCCCATGTGCAGAAAAACACACCCAAAGCATGACGCTTCAACCCCCATGCTTCACAGTAGGGATGGTGTTTTTGGGATGGTATGCATCATTCTTCGTCCTCCAAAGACGGCGAGTGGAATTAAGACCAAAAAGCACTGGATCATCCAAATGGTCATGGGCAAACTTAACACGGGCCTGGACATGTGCGGATTTACGCAGGGGAACCTTCCGTGCCATGCATGACTTTAAACTATGACATCTCAATTCAATTCAATTCAAAAATACTTTATTAATCCCAAAGGGAAATTAAATGTTGTTATAGCTCATATTATGAAGGTTTCTTCAAAGAGCCGTTGTAGATGCTGATGGCTGTGGGCAGGAAGGATCTCCTGTAGCGCTCCGTCTTACAGCAGATCTGAAGAAGCCTCTGACTGAAGACACTCTGTTGCTGTAGGACAGTCTCATAAAGAGGATGCTCAGAGTTCTCCATAATGTTCTTCATTTTATGAAGAATCCGTCTTAATGTATTACCCACAGTAACCTTGGAAACAGTGGTGCCAACACTCTTCAGGTCATTGACCAGCTCCTCCCGTATGTGCTGGGATGATTTCTCACCTTAGGATCATTAATACGCCACGAGGTGAGATCTTGCATGGAGCCCCAGTCCGAGAGAAATTGACAGTCATGTCTAGCCTCTTCCATTTTCTAATAATTGCTATAACAGTTGATCTTTTTTCACCAAGCTGCTTGGCAATTGCTCCGTAGCCCTTTCCAGCCTTGTGCAGGTCTACAATTTTGTCTCTGATGTCTTTGGACAGCTCTTTGGACTTAGCCATGTTAGTAGTTAGAGTGTTACTGATTGTGTGGGGTGGACAGGTGTCTTTATGCAGCTAATGACCTCAAACAGGTTCTTCTAATTTAGAATAATAAGTGGAGCGGAGGTGGACTTTTTAGAGTTGGACTGACAGGTCTTTGAGGGCCAGAAGTTTTGCTGATTGGCAGGTGTTCAAATACTTATTTGCAGCAGGAACACACAAATAAATGATTAAAAAATCATACATTGTGCTTTCTGGATTTTTTTTTTTTTATATATTATGTCTCTCACAGTGGACATGCACCTAAGATAAAAATTTCAGACCTCAGCGTGATTTCTAAGTGGGAGAACTTGCAAAGTCGCAGGGTGTTCAAATACTCATTTTCCTCACTGTATTATTGATTTTAAAATGTCTGTCAGTATGGTCATATGTGACAATCCTAGTTCTTACTTTGGTGGTACTTTTTATAAAAGGTCTGAGAACCACTGAATGAGAGAGATGTTTATTAATTAGGTGATAATAACATGAATTTCTGAAGTCATTTCAAGGTAGGTGTGGTACTTTTTGTTTTCCAAACAGCCTTTAGCACTTTCCAGGTTTGCAGGAGTGGATAGTTTATTCCTTTTCCATTCTGGTTTGTCTTACTTTCAATTTCGAATCCTCTAGTAGCTTATCATGCATCTTTCCAGATAATAGTGGGTGGAAGCCAAATCTAAGTAAATCTGAGTAAATAAGCTTTGCCTTGAAATGTTAAGCATGAATATAAGAACAGAAAGAGCTAAAGTTACACAAAACATATAACCAAATGTTAAGATGAATTCTGGATACCTTCAGTTTCTTTATAATATTGCACCCTTAATTTTCTGTCCATGGAAAAAGACAGAGGTGCTTTGTCCTTTATTTACAGAAACCTTTTTCTTATGCAAATTCCATTTTTCTCCTTTCTAAGATTTTTCTCACTTTTATTACTCATGACCTGTAGCCCATGTTTACTGTTGAAGCAGTAACATGTAAGTTGTCCTTTTTCACACAACGTAGATTGTTTATTTACAACACAAATCTGTTCTCAGCCCTTCCAAGTAATTCAAAGAAATGCCAGGCAAACCCCTTTGCCCTAAGGAGAAATCAGGAGAGGACTAGAGGACATCAGTAACCTTTTATCTTAATACATGACAGGTTGGTTCAAGAATTATATTCAGAAGAGGAGCAGAACGTTTCCATTACCAAAAATCACGTGGAGCAACCATTACCTAATTTGTAGCTAAGTTTATGCTGAATTAAAAGTCATCATTCATCAAGTCCTATTGTCTTCAGTTTCAGCTGGTATTAAGTAGTGCCAATTTTAAACCAAATGTGGTGCTTGGAAAAATAGGAAGCAGTCTATCAAACATTTGTTATGGCCCTGCTGGTTATGCATGATGGTTGTGGTTTTGACTGGGGACACCTGGGACTTGCCTTCCACAATATATGTACGCCCCTGGGCTCTTTGTGGTTGCTCTTTGACCGACTCTCAACCATTGTGACACAGCTGAAGCAACCTGAAGCTTGTCAGTTTTTAATATGCACCAAGTAAAACAAGTTATTATATACAAATGTGGAAGTTGAAAAGATCTTTTTGCCCTGATATTTTTTAATTTTTGTAAGAGAACACCACAGCAATCAGAGAGTATATATTCCTATTTTCTGGACTGGGTTGCTGCTTGTGTTACACAAAACACTACTTTTTCAATACATATTTGGTACAATTATTCTTATTCTTATTTATTTCTAGTGCTTGTTCCAACCATCAACAAGATGGGGTGTGAGCCATATCTACCACATCAAAATGCTTCAAAAATGCTTCAAAATCAAAATCTATTACAGGGCCAACAAATAGACACAATCTCACTCACTGATGTAAAGTTTATTTTGAACTGCAATTTAATCCAGGAAACCTGTCACTAGATTGTTGAATCAAATGTGAACACCCACAGGAAAAAAAAACATGTGAAAACAGGGAAAAAAGTAAACGTCATACACAAAGCCTTTTTTATGTGAAAATAGATTGCTGACCACTGTAGTGCTGTTCAGCAAAGGTTCTGTTATGATTAAGAAGAATTGCTTGGATCCTCATGTCTTCATCAAGCCTGTTGACGACTGTAAGAACCTGGACTTTGTGCAGCCGTGTTCTGAAAGGGGAAGCTGTGCAAATGGGAAGGTCCTGTATAAACAGACTGCTGTGAGAGAACAAAGAACAATTTTTGGGAGGTAGCTAGTTTATACTGTAAGTAATTTCCGTAATGCTTTTGTTCTAGTATATCATAATAAACTGCAGCAGTTTATCCTGTTAAAGCTGTTGTTGTGCAACTGATGCAACCTGAACTGAGAGCAGTGAAACACTGTGATATACTCATATAATCAGAATTCTTTAACTTGTTACGATTAGGCCATTACTCTAATTTGATGTGTTTTTCCCAACCTTTATCACAAAGCATTGCTTTAACAGCTGTTAAAAGGTTCAGTGAATATCTTTAAAGCAGGTCTGAGAAAATCCCAGCAAAACATCATGTTCTGTGCTCTAGATAAATCTGTCGTATCACAGATAAATAGATTAGACTGTGGGATTCAGTAAAACCAGTATGATACAACTGAGGCATGACTGAATACAATCATCTGAAAGTTTTGGGGAAAATGGCAATTTGAGATGACGATTACAAATTTACAAACCACATTTTACAAGAAAAATAGCTCTCTTGGAGCAATATCTGCTAACTTTTAGGAAACTATATTTTCATCAAAGATTTCCTGACAGTGTAAACATCAAGATTAGAAGATGTCAGGACTCCTAAATCTAATTAGAAAACGCTCCCAAACCAAATAATTATCTTTCAGTCCAGGACAAGATGCAATGTTTGTTGATAACACTGGCTGAACTGTAATCTGCACTGGAAATAGTGTATTTACAGTGGAAAACACACGCACAACCAAACACACACACACACACACACACACACACACACACACACACACACACACACACACACACACACATGACATCACAGGAGGCAATGTAATCTAATTGAACTTATTTAAAAAAACAGCATTTCCTTGTTTTTATTTCACACCGGGTATGTGACATTATGAAGTAGGTTTTAAAATTATTACAAACGGCCTGATCCTTTACTGATGTAAATAAGGTTGTTGCTCCATATGGTCATGAAAGTTGTTACCCATTATCAAAAAGAGGACAAAAACAATAATTAATGATCTTATTTTAATTCTGAATCAGTATGAAAACTGTTAGCAATTTGCTAAAGAAGTATTTTTTATTGCTTTGTACATTGTAGATTCAAGGTGAAAACATCAAAACTATCACACAAAAGTACAAAGAATTAGGTAGAAAATTAAAAATTGTAAAATAACTCAAATATCTTTTATGTTTTAGATTCTTCACAATAGCTCCCCTTTGCTTTGATTACTGTTTTGCACACTCTTGGCATCCTCTCGACCAGCTTTATGAGGCACCTGAAATGGTTTTCCAACAGTCTTGAAGAAGTTCCTGGAGGTAGGGCACATTTTTTGGATGGCACGTTTTAGCAACAAGTAATGTCAGAGTGCTTTACGCGATGAAAACATAAAAAAAGAAAACACATAGGGATAAAGGTCATAGCATTGGCATAATAAATTAAAGCAAAGTTGGACTACAAATTGAAATTAATTTTATTTAAGCAACTCTGAACAAGTGGGTTATACACTTTGATTTGAAAGAACTCAGGGTTTCAGCATTTCTGCAGTTTATGGAAGCTTGTCCCAGATTAATGGAGCATAAGAACTGAATACTGCTTCTCCATGTTTGGTTTTGATTCTGTGAATGCAGAGTAGACTTAAACCAGAAGACCTGAGTAGTCTGGGAGGTTCATACAACAAATCTTAATGTATTTGGTGCTAAGCTATGTAGTTATTTATAATTTTAAAGTCTATTCTCTGAGATGCAGGGAGCCAGTGTAAGGACTGGGGTGATGTGCTCTATTTTTCTAGTTTTAATGATGATGCGAGCAGCATTGTCCAGGATCAGCAGCAGGTGTCTGATCGACTGTCTAGGCAGACCTGTGAAGACACTGCTGCAGTAACCAGTTCCACTAAAGTCCTTTAATCTTGGAAATGTAGTGAAGGTGGTAATAAAAATGAAGACAAACCATTGAACTAGAAGATTTCTCCAAACTTTTGACTGGTAATGCATACAGTAAACCACATATAGTATATTAAACTTGAGTGTCATTTATGCCTGAATATATCCAGCTGCTCCTGTAATAAGTTTACAATAAGCCATGTAGAGGAAAGGCAAACATTAAACTGTTTGGCCTAAATACAAAACGTGTGTGGGGAAGCCTGACACTGCACATCAATGTGAACACACCGTTGTTCTGTGAAACATGGAGGTGTTAGCATCATGCTGTGGGGATGTTTTCCTTCAGCATGGACAACAAAGCTGGTCAGGGTTTTTAGGAAAATGTATGGAGCTAAATACAGGGCAATCTGTGATGACAAACTAGAGACTAAAAAATACTTGAGACTGGGATGGAGGTTCACCTTCCAGTAGGACAATGGCCCTAAACATACAGCCAGTGCTACAATGGAATGATTTATGTCAAAGCATATTCATTTGTTAGAACAGCCTAGTCAAAGTAAGGGCCTAAATGTTAGTGAAAATGTGTTGCAAGACTTCAAAACAAATGTTCACAGAGGTTTACCATCCATGCCCACTGAACTTGAGCTGTTTTGCAAAGATGAATGGGCAGATATTTCAGTACGTAGATGTGCAAAGTCTATATACACCAAAAGAAATGCAGCTGTACTCGCAGTATTGACTCATGTGGGCTGAAACCAATGCAAATATTAGGCTTTTTAGATTTGATAGAATTCCAGAAAATAAAATTTATCAATTTATAATCTACCTTCTACTTCACAATTTTGAACTACTCTGTTTTGATCTCCCACAAAAAAAAAAAATTTAATTTAATAGATTGAACTCTGATGTACTAATTTGACAAAATGTGGAAATACTTTTGGAAGGCACTGTAAATTTATGCAAATCAGTGCCAGTCAGTCAGTCATTTTCTACCGCATATTCCATAGTGGGTCGCGGGGGAGCTGGTGCTTATGTCCAGCAGTCTACGGGCGAGAGACAGGGTACAGGCAAATCAGTGCCTCGTACTCGTACTCGTACTCGTCGTCTTCCGCTTTATCCGGGACCGGGTCGCGGGGGCAGCAGACTCAGCAGAGACGCCCACACTTCCCTCTCCCCAGACACCTCCTCCAGCAAACTCCGGGGGGAGCCCAAGGCGTTCCCAGGCCAGCCGAGAGACATAGTCCCTCCAGCGTATCCTGTGCCATCCCCTGGGTCTCCTTCCGGTGGGACGTGCCTGGAGCACCTCCCGAGGAAGGCGTCCAGGAGGCATCCGGTATAGATGCCCGAGCCACCTCAACTGGCTCCTCTCGATGTGGAGGAGCAGTGGCTCTACTCCGAGCCCCTCCCGGATGGCCGAGCTCCTCACCCTATCTCTAAGGGAGTGCCCGGCCACCCTACGGAGGAAGCTCATTTCAGCCGCTTGTATCCGGGATCTCGTTCTTTCGGTCATGACCCAAAGTTCATGGCCTTAGGTGAGGGTAGGAATGTAGACCGACCGGTAAATTCAGAGCTTCGCTTTTCGGCTCAGCTCTCTCTTCACCACAACGGACCGGCACAGCGCCCCCATTACTGTGGCAGCCGCACCGATCCGTCTGTCGATCTCCCGCTCCATTCTTCCCTCACTCGTGAACAAGACCCCGAGATACTTAAACTCCTCCACTTGAGGCAAGAACTCCCCTCCAACCTGAAGAGGACAAGCCACCTTTTTCCGGTCGAGAACCATGGCCTCGGACTTAGAGGAGCCGATTTTCATCCCAGCCACTTCACACTCGGCTGCGAACCGCCCCAGTGCATGCTGTAGGTCTTGGCTAGAGGGGGCCAGCAGGACCACGTCATCTGCAAAAAGAAGAGACGAAATCCTCTGGTCCCCAAACCAGACCCCCTCCGGCCCTTGGCTGTGCCTAGAAATCCTGTCCATAAAAGTAATGAACAGGACCGGTGACAAAGGGCAGCCCTGCCGGAGTCCAACATGCACCGGGAACAGGTCCGACTTAGTGCCGGCAATGCGAACCAAACTCCTGCTCCGCTTGTACTGAGATAGGATGGCCCCTAGTAAAGGGCCCCCGATTCCATACTCCTGGAGCACCACCCACAGGGCATCAGGAGGGACACAGTCGAATGCTTTCTCCAGGTCCACAAAACACATGTGGACCGGTTGGGCAAACTCCCATGAACCCTCGAGTACCCTGTAGAGGGTATAGAGCTGGTCCAGTGTTCCACAGCCGGGACGAAAACCACACTGCTCCTCCTGAAGCCGGGGTTCGACTATCGGCCAGACTCTCCTCTCCAATACACTGGCGTAGGCCTTACCAGGGAGGCTGAGGAGTGTGATCCCCCTGTAGTTGGAACACACCCTCCGGTCACCCTTATTATGAAGGGGGACCACCACCCCAGTCTGCCAATCCAAAGGCACTGTCCCCGTCCGCCACGCAATTTTGAAGAGGCGTGTCAACCATGACAGCCCCACAACATCCAAAGACTTGAGGTACTCAGGGCGGATCTCATCCAACCCCGAAGCCCTGCCACCGTGGAGCTTTTTAACCACCTCGGTGACTTCAGCCTGGGTGATGAAAGAGTCCAACCCCGAGTCCCCAGCCTCTGTTTCCACCACGGAATGCGTGATGGCAGGATTGAGGAGATCCTTGAAGTATTCCTTCCACTGGCCGATAATGTCCCCAGTCGAGGTCAGCAGCTCCCCACCCCCACTGTAAACAGTGTTGGCAAAGCACTGCTTCCCCCTCCTGAGGCGCCGGACGGTTTGCCAGAATCGCTTCGGGGCCAACCGGTAGTCCTTCTCCATGGCCTCACTGAACTCCCAGGTCCCAGTTTTTGCCTCTGCCACCGCCCGGGCCACGGCATGCTTGGCCCCACGGTACCCGTCAGCCGCCTCAGGAGTCCCATAAGCCAACCACAGCCGATAGGACTCCTTCTTCAGCTTGACAGCGTCCCTTACTGCCGGTGTCCACCACCAGGTTTGGGGATTGCCGCCGAGACAGGCACCGCAGTCCTTACGGCCGCAGCTACGGGCAGCAGTATCGACAATAGATGCGGAGAACATGGTCCACTCGGACTCTATGTCTCCGACATCCCTCGGAATCTGGTCACAGCTCTCCCGGAGGTGAGAGTTGAATACATCCCTGGCCAAGGGGTCCGCCAGACGTTCCCAGCAGACCCTCACTATGCGCTTGGGCCTGCCAAGTCTGTCTGGCTTTCTCCTCCCCCAGCAGATCCAACTCACCACCAGGTGGTGATCAGTGGACAGCTCAGCCCCTCTCTTCACCCGAGTGTCCAAAACATGCGGCCGAAGGTCTGTTGATACGACAACATAGTCGATCATTGACCTCCTGCCTAGGGTATCCTGGTGCCTAGTGCACCGATGGACACCCTTATGTTTGAACATGGTGTTCATTATGGACAATCCGTGACTAGCACAGAAGTCCAATAACAAAACACCGCTCAGATTCATATCGGGGAGGCCTCACCTCCCAATCACGCCTCTCCAGGTGTCACTGTCGTTTCCCACGTGGGCGTTGAAGTCCCCCAGCAGAATAATGGAGTCCCCAGGAGTGGCACTATCCAGCACCCCCGACAGGGACGCCAGGAAGGCCGGGTACTCCGCACTACCACTCGGCCCGTAGGCTGAAATGATAGTCAGAGACCTATCCCCAACCCAAAGGCGCAGGGATGCGACCCTCTCATCCACTGGGGTAAACTCCAACACGAGACGGCTGAGCTGGGGGGCGACAAGCAAACCCACCCCAGCCCGCCGCCTCTCCCTGCGGGCCACTCCAGAGTAGAAGAGAGTCCAGCCCCTCTCGAGGAGATGGGTTCCAGAGCCCACGCTGTGCGTGGAGGCGAGCCCGACTATTTCTAGTCGATATCTCTCAACATCCCGCACAAGCTCAGGCTCCTTCCCCCCCAGCGAGGTGAAATTCCACGTCCCTAGAGCCAGCCTAAGCATCCGAGGATCGGGCCGCCAAGGTCTCCACCTTCGTCCGCTGCCCAATCCTCTTGGCACCGGTCCCTCACGGTTCCCCCTGCAGGTGGTGGGCCCACTGGGGGATGGTCTCGCGTCTCTCGTTCGGGCTTGGCCCGGCTGGGTCCCGCGAGGAGCAACCCAGCCACCAGGCGCTCTCCGACGAGTCGCGACCCCAGGCCTGGCTCCAGGGTGGGACCCTTGCTCCGCCGTACCGGGCGACGTCACGTGCCTCGATTTTGTAGTCGTCATGAGGGGTTCTTGAACCGCTCTTTGTCTGACCCGTCACCTAGAGCCTGTTTGCCATGGGAGACCCTACCAGGGGCATTTAAGCCCCAGACAACATAGCCTCTAGGATCATTCAAGCACTCAAACCCCTCCACCACGTTAAGGTGGCGGTTCAAGGAGGGGGTGCCATTCATTTTAAATTATCTACTGGACTTACGTGTAAAGAAGTATAAAAAGTAGAAGCACCAAATTATACTGAATAAAAAAGGCATTTTAAAGTGTTTACACCTCCAGTAGTTTAAGTGTGGTGTTTTTTAAGTGGATAAGCAGCGGCCTCTTGTGTCTGAAGGCAGTAACTACTTCCATCGGATTGGCTGAGCGGTTGTCAGGAGTGTTTACAAGAAACATGGCTTCTGTGTCTGTTGGAGAGCTTCAAGAAATGGAAGGTGAGTATAACAATGTCCGAAGAAACCTTCGCTATCTGGCTGCATGGTCCGGGGAGACAAAAAAAACCCATATAAAAAAGGTTTTGTGTTTTTAATTTATGCGCTCTGAGTGATCCGTTGTTCTTGTAAGACCCAGACCTTCGTCCTGGTTCGCTTAGCTAACACAAAGCGTTAGCTGACGTTATTCATTTAACGTCTGGTCAGTTTGTTTTTATGCTCGGTTTTTGCTGTACGTGCCGATGCTGTGTTGTAGGGAATAAAGATATTTGT
The DNA here is from genome assembly GCF_021462225.1 of Girardinichthys multiradiatus. NCBI lineage: Eukaryota > Metazoa > Chordata > Actinopteri > Cyprinodontiformes > Goodeidae > Girardinichthys > Girardinichthys multiradiatus. The sequence continues at coordinate 23,621,409 of NC_061799.1, forward strand.
ATAATTCGGACCGTCTGTGCTTTTAACATGCTTACATCTTCACTCCTTTTTTCGTTAGCTGTAGGTCAGTCAGTTACCGAGCTACCTAGCATGAATGGCAGCACACTGTAGAGTCTGCACATTTGAAACGGCTAACCTTCGCTAACTAATTGGTGCGACTTGGAAATGTTGTCGAGATGACTTCTAGTGATCCAAAGCTGCTAGTTTAAGTCTGTGGTGGGTGGATTGCTCATGTTTTTGTACACTCAACCTGTGCATGCTGCAAAGAGCACAAAATGTATTGTCATAGTAAATCTAGCGGCCATTGGTGGCTTACAGCCAGTCTGAATGCCCCTCAAGGCATCTTGATTTCTAAGTGGGTATGTTGAGAAACTTTTCACCAGAGGTGTAAGGTGAAACTAATTATTTCTTCTGAAATAGCATGAATGGAGCTTTTAATTGATAGTAGGTTTATGTATGTGAACTAGAAATTAGGACAGCTACAGTATTTGGAGAGCTTAAATTCTGGACACCAAAACTTGTTCAAATCTGAAACCAAGATATATTATTTCAATTTTTTTTTTGATGGACTGTTTCGGCTCTGTTGCCAAAAATTGATTATGAATGATATTGTGGTTGTTTTTACATTATCATTGACTTTTCTCAAAACTGCAACGCACAAAACAACTAAAAATCTGTTATTAAGAAGACTGGAGCAAAGACAGCAGTCATGGATTCACTGATGGCAACATGTTTAAGCTCAGTGACCAAAATGGAGATTGGCACTGAAAGACATGTTGTTTATCTTACTGTTTATTATATTTAGCTAGACAGAAGCTCTGCTGCTGTTAAGTAAAATAAAGCTTACTCTCCCCCTGTGTCAGTGGATCGAAGGGGTGAGTCTGAGGAGTCTGGTGATGATGAGACCAGAAGAAAGAGTATCAACGGCGACGTTGACCCAAGTCAGCCCACAGGCACAAGTGAGTCATCCTTAGCTCCCACTCAGCCAGCCAGAAGCCGATATGTTTCTGAATAACATAACTGGTTAAAAGTGGGCCAAAACAGCTCCTTTAATTGAAATGTTTCATGTTTATCATATCTTATCATGTCCGTTGCCAATTATATTTTTCTTAAGTTTAATTTTGCTCTTACTTAAGGTAAAGAAGAGTCCCCTGTTGACATGGACACTATAACCTTGGATCCAGAGGAAGAGGTTAGAAGACGTTTTCATTAAAACAATTGTTATCTGTGATTTTTTCTTTTTTTTTTTCAGTTATTGTCAAAACATTTTGCAAATTAACACATTGTACAGAAACGTTAATGTAAATTCATAGACTGCTGAAGTTTTGTTTAAACACTGTCATCTTAAGTGCTCCTTTTCTCTCTAGGATGTTGATCTTGTTCATTGTCGTATTGGTAAAATTGAAGGACTGGAGGTGCTACAGAAGGCTAAAGTATGCAACACTGAGTTTATTTTCGTACTCTTTCGATCCATAAAAATAGATCATAATCCAAGAGTTGTTTCTAAATGGTTTTATTCATGTTTTTTTCTATCCTTTTTCTCTGCTTATTCAGACGCTATCCTTAAGACAGAACCTCATCAAAAAGATAGAAAACCTTGAGAGCTTGAGCTCGCTGCAAGAACTAGATCTCTATGACAATCAGATCCGCAAACTAGAGAACCTGAGCAACCTCAAAGAATTAGAGTAAGTCTGATTCGAAGAAAAGGGTGCAGAAAACACATACATATGTGATGCTAATTAAAATAAATTGTTTTTGTTACAATGAATCCACAGGCTGCTCGACGTTTCCTTTAACATTTTGAGGAAAGTGGAGAATTTGGAGGAGTTGACTAAGCTGAAAAAACTTTTTCTGGTTCACAACAAAGTCACTGCCATCTCCAACCTGGACCACCTCACAGGTCTGGAGATGCTGGAGCTGGGCTCTAATCGCATTAGGGTGAGTCATAAAGAGTCTGCTTCAGTAATAACGTAATGTGAATTAGCTGTGAGTTTAATTTAAGGCACGTCTACATCCCGTTGTCTGGTATTTACAGGTCATCGAAAACCTGGATGCTCTTTCGTCTTTGCAAAGTTTGTTTCTTGGAACCAATAAAATAACAAACCTTCAGAATCTGGACAGTTTACACAACCTGACTGTTTTAAGCATTCAGGTACCTTTTGAAAAAAAATTTTTTTTTTTTCCAAGGAAAAAGAATGTGCGTAAAAGGAGAGTGATGTATACTTTTCTTGCATATTTCTTTGCAGAGTAACCGGATTACTAAAATCGAGGGCCTGCAGAACCTGGTCAACCTGAAAGAGCTTTATCTGAGCCACAATGGCGTTGAGGTCATAGAAGGCCTGGAAAACAATGTGAGTTCTGGAAACGTCTGTTTACAAAACAGGGGGTTAAATGACAGGTTGTTTAGTTGGTCAAAAATGTTCCAACAGTTTGTTCAGCACTTTGTGAATGTTTTTATTAAGGTATTTTCTTTTTCCCACAGAAAAAACTCACCACGCTGGATGTTGCTGCCAACCGAGTAAAGAAAATTGAGAACATCAGCCATCTGACAGAGCTGCAGGAGTTCTGGGTATGGAAGTGAAGAATATTATTTACATTTCACCTTCGCAGATCATGTGTATTAGAATGGCTATAACATTTTAGCCTTTAATCTTGTTAATATTTCGCTTAACCTACAACATTCAAACTTTGTATTTTAGCTAAAAGATGCTTTTAGGAGGACCTAAGTCTTTTATTTAGGGTGTTTATTGTAATTTTTAAAATGAGTTTTCTCTGTGAAAGAAAAAAGAGAAACATATAAAAAAAAAGCCAAAAAGAATTGAATCTAAAAGTTTAAAACACACCAGAGCAGACCAACAATAAAGTTCTCGGCTTGCTAACACAAATACTTGAGCAGAAATGAACAAGTTTAAATTAAGCAGCTTTGGCTATGAAGGTTATTTATGTGTGTGAATATGGTGGGTTACACAGTATCTCATTCACTAAGATGTTTAAATCTATTTTTATTGAGGAGTAGTTATAGAACTACCTGTACTCTGAAAGTTAAAGTTAGTTCAACAAAGTCATATAACCTGAACCCCCAAACAAAGTGAATGGCTCATTAACAGGCTCCTGTGGAACTTGAAGATATGCTGGGGTGATGATTTAGTTGTGTTGGGGCAGGAATAAATATACTGTAAAGCTGCAGGACATCAGCTCTTGATCTGGAGTCCTCAGATATACAGAACCATTCAGTAAATTAGAATATTATTATCGCTAAGTGAAACACATTATATGGATTAATTACACAAGCCTGTATTTCTGTTAATCGTGATGATTTTCCGCTTACAGATCATTTAAAAACACGACATTTAAGATTTGACTATTTCGTCAGACCAGTAAAAAGCGTTTTTAATACAGAGTGTGGGCTAAATGAAATGTTTGTTTAATACATGCTTGTTATTTTCAAAAGGTAATTTTAATCTGAAAAACAAGCCTCATATTATAATTTATTGATTTTAACTGTAAATATATAGTAATGCTTTTTAACTAAGAAATCGATAACCAAAAACAGCTTTGGAAAATATACTTGATATGCCTCAACTAAGCGGTGTTTTCTATATTAACAGACTGTAATAGATTCCTGATGTTAATTAAAACATGAAGCTAACATTATTGGACAGCTGAAATGTATGTTTAGTTTTGCACAGGTTTAAATTCCCCCTTAAGGTAATAAATATTACGAAGAAAGATTATTGATGATTTGGTCACCTGTTTGATTAGATGTTTAGGTTCTATTGGAGCAGTGGGGTCCGGAAGGTTTCCTCTAAACATAATCACCCTCTGATGGTGATTCCACTACCTAACAAGCTTGGGATGTTACCAATAAATGACTCATTTTATAAAATTGAAACCAACTACTGTTTTATAAAACAAGACTATATTTAGGTATATATAAATAAGGAAGTGTTGTCAGATCACAGGAGGAAAAGCCTCGTGTGCATGGACCTCATTGTGCATTCCTGGTGAAAGCAAGGCCTTGGTAGCATTATCAGAAGCCCTCTTCTGATCACAGTTTTGAGTCAATCCAGTAAGATTAGGCGGTGTGTGTTTATAACATAGATTAAAACTGCATCTTGAACCCGGGGCTGGCAGTCAGAATTCCTCCAGTGCTTCAGATATAGGCCAAACTCTACATGTTCTCAGATTCTGCTGATCAACACATTTCTCAGATTAGACAGATACCGGAAGATCTCTGCTTTCACTCAGACTGTGCTACTGTGCTGCTGCTGCGGTCGCTGTCCTTAGTTTGTAGGTCCCACTTCCTCTGCAATCCCATCTTACTCTTACATCTCACGGCTGAGACGTAGGAGTAACAGAGGTTGGTCGACTCAACGCAAGCCCGCCGGACCTGTGACGATCCAAAGAACACTTTTGCAGAAGCCTTTAGTCTTTTGATATAAACACTTTGACTTGATGGTCTAAAAGAATGACAAAACAAGTGACTAAGAGAGGCTAATTGAAGTTTATAAATCAGATGGAGGCCTTTTAGTTGCAAAAAGCTGCAAACTGTTATAATAGGAATTTCAGAAAGTAACTAAGAGACAAACTTCATGACAGTTGTTTTAGAAATTCATTTCAGCCCATTTCTCTTTTTCTTTTTTTCCACAAGACGATACTTATGGCTGTGTTGTATTTGAATCTCTCCTCAGATGAACGACAATCAAATAGACAACTGGTCAGATCTTGACGAGCTCAAGAATGCCAAGTCCCTGGAAACAGTGTATCTGGAGCGGAACCCTTTACAGAAAGATCCTCAGTACCGAAGAAAGATCATGCTGGCACTGCCCAGCGTGCGCCAGATCGACGCTACCTTTATTCGTTTCTAAACTGCAGTGTACGACCCACCTGCCAAACCTCTCTGTGTTTCACCTCACCTCCCTGCCTGCCCAGCCCAGCCCAGCCCAGCCCACTAAAACACCTCCTCAGACATAATGGCCGCACTATATCATAATGTCACTCCAAAAAGGATATACATTCCAGCACAGAAGTCACTCAACATACATGTATGCATGTATGCACTCAAACAAACTTCGATCAATGTTATAGTGTGCAAGCTTTTATTTATTACGGTAGAACTGTGAAAATGGAAAACCACCCTACTCTCATTTGATAATGTTTCCTCTGTACTTTGTTGGGTTTTTTTCTTCTTTTGTTTGAGTTTTATTTGCATGTGAGATACAGTTAGGTGCACCAGACCTGCTGTGGCCATCAGGAAAATGAGGAGTCATTCCTACCTAACACATCAATGAAGTTGCATTGTTCTCATATTCGTGGGAAGGGAGGCAAATATTAATGTTTTGGGGATTTTTTTTCTTTTTTATGTTTTTCACAGTGATGCTGTTTGCATAAGTGAACCGGTAGAAAAGAGCAATTCAGGATCAAACATTTAAAGGGAAATTGTATGAAAATTAAACGTAGAATCGACATACTTGGTTTTCTGAATTCTGCTTCAGCTTAAGGCATATCCTGATCTAGAAAATTTAGAAAAACAAAACGCAGAAACCAAAGCCTTAAAACATCATATGAGCTATAACAACATTTAATTTCCCTTTGGGATTAATAAAGTATTTTTGAATTGAATTGAATCTGATAAATAAAAGCAGCCCAAAAGACATATGCAGTCTTTTTAGCAACAACATATTTTACTTGTGTGCCGTTTTAAATAAACTGACGTCACAAAGGGACATCTTTTGATGTCCGGCAGCATTGTTTATTCCTTCAAATATTTTCGAACACAGATTAACAATAGAGACCTCCGCAGTAAATTAGCACTCATGAGCATTTAAGAAACTCTCCATGCAGATGCTATCAGTGGTCCCATCACACTTTTTTGTTCTGAAGAATTCAAACCTGAAACTGTTCCTGATTACAGCCTTTGGTCTCATTTATTTTCAGCAGGTGGTTCATTCACTTTATTTAAACGCCTAACAATAAAATGTAGATTGTATCATAATTAAATGTATATTCCAGTGGCTGGACGAATCTCACAAAGTTTACAAATGCAAAATAAACTCGGTGTTGGCACAAAGACAAATACGTTTAGATATGAATATTCTGCCATTAGGCTTTTGACCAGTAGGATGGCTTAAAATTCATAAATCTCAGCTATCCATAGTTGCTTTAGGATTGTTTAGCTCGAATAGCAACAAGACCACCTGAATCTATAAGAAATTATCTGTGAAGTTTCTTGTTTATAAGTCTTGGGTGCTCATGAATAACTCCCTGGTCCAACTGACTAGTGACATATCTTTAACAGAAGAAGTTGTCACACCTCAGGGATAAAAGATCGCAGAATAACTCCTCAGAAAAAAAACAAAAATTAAATGAAAAGTGCTAAACTAAGTGCACTTGTTTTCTGCCAGCTAACCTCTGTATGTCAGTGGTCTTTAATGGATAAGTTGGCCCAATTTAATATATCACTTTATAGGCTTACAAATGATGAGATAAAGTTGTAATTTATACCATAGAATAGGTCATTTAGATGGCAATTCAGTTTTAAAGGAAGCACCTTATTACTTTTTAAGGCTTAATGTTGATAATTAGAGATTCATTAAATTAGTTTCAGGAGCTAACTATGAGCCTGTATAAACAGCTATGGACCCATATAAAACCATCAACACGGTCATTATACATAACTGATATGAATGTACTTTTGTATTCAGTTTACTTAAATTAACGGAAGAAACATCAAACTGAATTGGAAGTGCCACGATGTGTATTTGTAAATACTGGACATCTCATCACGTAGATGGCCTGTGCCATCATCACCTTTCCTTTGTATAGTGATGTTTTACTGTGTTTTTTGTGCCAGGCAGCACAGCGGATTCATGTGAGATTCAGAAAAGGAACAGAACAGAACCTCGCTGGTCAAGTAGGAGTGTTAAAACAAACTGCTTTTTGCTCCTTGTCAGAACTGAGTCCTTGAGACTTAGTCGATGCTCTTTGCAAAATGAATGTAATATGCAAATAACAATAAAGTGACACTACTAAAGAAGAAAACGTGTAGTTTCACTTGTCATGACCGCAGAGTACATTTCAAAGCTTGGTTAGAAATTATAAGATTGTATTTAGCCATTAATACCCAACCATAAGCTGTAGTTCTGAGCATATATCGACCGAATCATCAAGTATTTCATTGGTTTAGGTGAACATTTTATTTATTTTATTTGTTTCACCTTTTTGAATCTATTCCAGTCTGTACTGTGGACAGTTGAATCCTCTTTATATCCCAGATTTGAACATACTTTCTTCTTGTTTCACCATTTTTATTTGTGGCTAACAGTTTTTCATACTGCACACCACATATGAAAACAAAAAGAAATCTGCAACGTTATTAAAAACATTTTATTTGTTGTTGCACAATTCACAATCATCGATTAAATAATTTTTTTTAATTACTATTATTTTCATATCATAGATTTAATTGCTGCTTCTCTTCCATGGTTTCCAAATTACAAATGTCTACAAGTCATTGTAATTCTTACTGTGATAAAAACAAAAACTGTGTGATGTAAAGCTACCATTGCCTCCAGATTTATTGGCACCACTAGTAAAGATATGTAAAAACTAAAATAAATAAAGCTTTTATTGCAGTAATATAATCATACACTGAGAAAATGTGGAAAATCCTGCCTTCTATCTAAGTATGTATCAGGTGAGGGATAAAATACATTAGGAAGTAATTTTCTAATAAAAATATTAATTGTGCACACGTATTGACACTTCTGCTGTAAATACCTGTACAGCCCTCCTTCTCATCATGGAAGCTTTTCTTCTGTACCATTTTACAAGTTTGTAGCACACAGAGAGAGAACAATCTTTGACCATTCCTCTTTGAAAAATCACTCTAAATGATCTATAGTGCTTGTTCTTTCTGATCTAGGCTCCTCTCCAGTGGTTTTCTACAGGTTGGCGGTCAAAGGACTGAGATGTTTATGGAAAAGGTTGATTTTAAGGCAGATTAACCATTTCTGTGTGGATTTGGCCATCTGTGTTGGATCATGATCCTCCTAAAGGATTCTTTTACAACCCAGATACTAACAGATTTCACTGAAGTCTTATTGAATTTCAAATGGTCAGTGATGCCAATGTTTCCCAGGGCCATTGGAAGAGAAACAGACCCAAAGTATTCGAGATCATTCACCATACTAAATAGTGGGTATGAGGCAATAATTTTTTACATGTATTTGTTGTACATTGTTACGTTTGTTGTGAAAAACTTCAATCTTAGTCTCATTTCACCAAAGTAAGGCAATGCTGTAAGGGGTTTTGTCCCAAACCATCAGTTGGCATGCAGAAAGTATCTGATGATTGTTGTAGAGACTTTGTAACTCCAAGATACCAAGATTTAGTACAGTTCTCTTAACAGTGAGCTCTGGGAATTTGTTTTGTACCACCTTTACCATACTGCTCACTGTGCCTGTACCACGGTATCATGGCAACATAACCGTAAGTTGTTTTTCAGAACTCCAATTGTTATAAACTGTAATTATTTGACATGTCTTTATTTCTCTGACTGTAAATAAGTTAATGGTTAATTTTATTTTATTTTTTAAATCATCACACATTGAATAGCATGTTTTCTTGTCTTTCCCTTTTTAAAGAGTTGCCAAGAGAAATCCTAGATTAACTCGAGGATTACTTACTAAAACTTCCTAGATACTGATCTATTTAAAGACTAAAGCATGAATAAAATATTCTTAATTTACTTTTGTGGTTTAGTGAATTTTAGAAAAGGCAATACATTTTGCCAGTGATTCTGTAAAAAAATTAAAATAGTTTCCTAACATGGGATTTGTATTACCCACTACCTAAAGTAGAAGTTTGATTTTTTTTAAACAAAATAAAAGTTCTGTGGTCATGCATTAAAATAATTGCCTTATTATAATAAAAGTATTTTTAAAACATAAAAATATAATTTAAAAACCAAGTCATAATTACTCTTGTTACATTTATGCAGTTCTAAAGTCCTCTATATGCCTTGAACATCACGTCTACACACAGCAAAGGGCAGCCCACGTCCACGATAAAGGGCTGCTTATTTTGACTACATGATCCAGAATGCAGCACCAGTTCGCGCTGCGCCAGACGTTGAGGAGGAAAAGACTGTAAAGCGCATGCGCCACATTGTATGTTGTTGTTTCTGGCGGTAAGATGGCGGCGCTCGGAGACACTTCAGCTCCGGGGATGAACGGGTTAATACAACAATTCACAGCAATAACAGGTAAAAATAAGCTTATATCAAGCTTTCGAAGTCACGGGTGGCTTTGGGTACTCATAAGGGACTGGTTTTCTTTCCACAAAACCTATGGAGCAACGCGCAGATAAGGAAAATGGACGCTTAGTCTCGCTGTGGCTCCTTCGCTGTCAATGCTTTACAGAGTGGAAAAGCACAGGCAGTTTTTTAGCTAAACTCTGGTAAAATTACACGTAAAAGGTTTACACAGCTACTTGCTTTGAAAATTGCCTTTCCCACTCATTCAACAGAAAATGCCTTTCCTCTGTGTAGCCATAACACACAACACGTTGTCGTCTCGACAATATTTTCTCGCTTTTTAGATAGCTTCTCTTCCGTTAGTGTAGAATGGACGTCGGCTGTACAACATTCCCCTTCTTCATCACCAGCCTCATGTTGGGTTACTGTCATCTTCACTGTCGCTGTCATTTAAAATACCCGAACAGGTACCACTTCTGTGTTAGACAGTTAGCATTTGCATACGAATTAGTTTCTACGCGCTTTGAGATTATGTACAGTGTTGCCGTTTAAAGTTATTTATTGGAGAAGAGGAGAGTAGAGTGTGATCAGGGGCCGCCAGACTCAAAAAGTGAAACGGTCATGCGCAGTACGGACGGAAGGCTTCGAACTGGCTGTAGGGTTTTCGATGCTTTAAAAACTACTGAATCTTAATCTATTTGTTATATATGTTCATTTACAGTATGTTTTCTTGACGGGGAGGATTTAAAAACATTTCTGGGTTTTTTGGATGATGCAGCCAACGAGTTTTAATTCAATTCAAAAATACTTTATTAATCCCAAAGGGAAATTAAATGTTGTTACAGCTCATATTATGAAGGTTTCCTCAAAGAGCCATTGTAGATGCTGATGGCTGTGGGCAGGAAGGATCTCCTGTAGCGCTCCGTCTTACAGCAGATCTGAAGAAGCCTCTGACTGAAGACACTCTGTTGTTGTAGGACAGTCTCATGAAGAGGATGCTCAGGGTTCTCCATAATGTTCTTCATTTTATGAAGAATCCGTCTATCCACAATGATCTCCAGAGGTTCCAGAGGAGTCCCCAGAACAGAGCCAGCCTTTTTTATCAGCTTGTTGAGTTTTTTTTAAATTTCTGGCTCTGATGCTGCTTCCCCAGCAGATGATGGCAGAAGAGATCAAACTCTCCACAACAGACTTATAGAAGATATGCAGTATCTTGCTGCAAACACCAAAGGACCTAAGCTTCCTCAAGAAGTACAGTCTGCTCTGTCCCTTCTTGTAGATGGCTTCACAGTTGCATCTCCACTCTAGTTTGTTGTCCAGGTGAACACATAGTCAGCCTTTGTTATTTTTTTGATTTTCTTCAGACTTTTTTTTTTTTTAACTGTGCATATTTCACATAATCTGTAAGGCATTCACCTATTATTTGGGGTTCACCGTAAGGTTTGAACGTGAGATTTCAAATCCCGTTTTAGCTCTGGTTGTTTGTCTCAAAAAATGGGGATAAGTAACCCAACCTTCGACTTTAGTAACCACTAATTTTCACTAACAGATACTGTCCGCCGATACTTTAGGCAAAGTTTTCCTCTGCAGAAATGCACATCAAAATATTGTCTAAATATATTTTCACACTGTATGAGTTAGTCATCCAATTAGTCGTTAAATAATTTACACATACCATGAGCAGTAAGTACATGTCTTCTTTAATATAGTTATGCTTTATGTTGGAATTGTTTGTGGTTTTTATTTATTTTTATTTAACCTTTTCTTAACCAGGAGACAAACTCAGGGACTAATAGTTTGACTCGTGGGGTACAGAATATCTAAATACCTTTTTTGTTTTTAATTCTAGGGCTGCACAATATTAGGAAAGCATGTAATTGTGATTCAAATGTTAAATATTGATATCTGTTATAATTAACACACATTTTTACTCTCTGTTCTCCTTTGTTTCCGACACAATGATGTCCGAGGCACCCTCTTTGAGTTTTAGCATCTCTGTCACTAAAATCATTATCAGGTGTGGGCACGCAGGCAGTGAAAGTTTATTCAACTTTCCAAATGTATTCATTGACATGCAAAGTGTGAATGCGTGATTCTTGCCCTTCCTACAAAATACAGCTTCCACGCATTCCCCTGTGATTGCGCTCTTGTACACTGATATTGAGGTGACAATTGTAATTCAACATATTGTGTAGCTCAACCACCTGAATGTAGGTCTGAAGTTATAAAGGTAGGTGGCTCAAAATAGCCATGTAGATTAAAATATATGACTACCTCAGTCTAAGAGTAGTCGCGTAATGATGAAGATACACAGCGACGAGATTATTGTCAGCACTGTTGATTTATAGAGAATGAAAACGAGTGGTCCCATGTCAAACGGCTAGGGGAAATCATTGCCTGTAGTGACTGAACTGGATGGACTTATTTGTAGCAAGTTTCGTCCAGCAGATAGTGCTCAGCATGTTCTAAGTCTGGAGTTTATTAAAAAAATTCTCTTTGGAAACTCAACCAGGCTCCTACTCAGGAAGGGCCCACTCAAAACAGAATTGTCCCAATCTAAATTTACAGGGGTGCCCAAGTCCAGTCCATGAGAGCTGCTGTCCTGCTTCTTTTAGATTTTCCGTCTCCAGCACACCAGATGAATGGCTCATTATCAGGTCTCTGCAGAGCTGAATGACATCTGGATGAGGGGGTTCAGCCATTTTATTCAGGTGTATTGAAGAAGGAATGTGTCTATAAATTACGGCATAGTAGCCCTTGAGGACTGGACTTGGGCACCCTTGACCCAAAGCATGTCATCTCATGAAAAAATGAATCGCAGTTAAACTAAATGCTGCGTTGTAAATTATTACAGACCCTCACTTTTCTAGCAGATTATCAACAGTGCAGAGCAAGCATTTTGGAGCCCAATATGTGGTCATTTGCATCACGCTTCCTGATATTTGTGCCCTTCCAGCTCTCTGTCTTGATGCAAAAAATAATGTGTAAAAGTACATTACTTGACATTCTTTAAATGCATTTACAGACCTTTTGTTCTGAGTCACGCAAATCCTCTCAAACGTATTTTTGAATAGCTGCTATCTTGCCTTTTCCAGAAGGATTTCATGCTCTGAATGCTGTCTGTGGTAAATAATAAATGTTAATAATGATAAGAAACTATACACCCTACAAACCCACTGAAAAAAATCAGAGCCATTGTTTTAATGCAAATAGACAACAGAGAAACTTTAAAAGTAAATAAAGTAATAAACGTTAGCCCAGTAAGGGTGGCAGGTACAGAGTAGCCCCGGTATCTTTTCAGCATCTCAGTTTCATAGAATATATACTATTCATTAAGAGTTTATTGATTCAGTAAAGAAGAAATTATTTTCTGTTGTACATTTTCTTTTTGATATAATATTTAAATAAAATAAACATTTGTCAGTCTGGAAATTTATTGAAAGCATGAAAGAGAGATGAATGTGTTAAATTACCTGATGATTGTTTCCTAATAGATTTTAGTTCTATGTACTAAAAGTACTATGACTGTTAAATTTCATTGGCTGCTCTCTGTGTGTCAGGGGCCACAGAGAGCGTTGGAAAACACATGCTTGAAGCATGCAACAATAACCTGGAGATGGCAGTGACCATGTTCCTGGATGGAGGTGGGATGGCAGAGGAGCCCAGCACCAGCTCCAGTTCAGCAGCATCAAGCAGCAGAGCGCCCCCTACAGAGTGAGCTCATATTCTAACTCATAAGCTCGTCTCAGACTACAGTAAAACTGTCATCTTCAGCATCAGAAGGAAGCTAGTTTTCATTGAATCAACATAATAGAACAAAGCCCTGGATGGATATGTATAAATCAACAATGACTTTTTGCTTTTAACTATATATATATTATTTAATGTTTCAGTGAAGTACGAGCACCCATTCCCCAGAAGCAGGACATTTTGGTGGAACCCGAACCTCTGTTTGGAGGTATTGAAAAGTGTCTTATTTTTCCAGCTCAGGCACAGAATGTCGTCCTCAGCCGCTGTTGAAATCATAAACTGAAAGTCTCTTTTCATGCCTTCTTTCGTTTGTTCAGTGCCAAAGCGAAGACGGCCTGCTCGATCAATATTCGACGGTTTCAGAGACTTCCAAACGGAAACAAGTGTGTACTTTTACATCCTAAAATATCTGAGTGTTTCAAAGTTTACCAGAATTTAATGCTTCTTGATAGGAACCGACAAGAACGTCTCTTAAACTGTCTGATGTATTTTGTTGACTTGGCATGTTTTTCTGTAAAAGTCCGTCAGGAACAGGAGCTGCGTAACGGTGGAACAGTGGATAAGAAACTGAGCACCCTGGCAGACCTTTTCCGTCCTCCCATTGAGCTCATGCACAAAGGGAGCTTTGAGACGGTGAGAAGTCACTCACAGGACATTCTACACCCCACCTTTCTCCAGTCTGACTGAACTTTTTGTGTAATTTCAAACAATGACTGTTAAGATGACAGGTGGGAAACCAAGTTAAAAAATCTTCAGACTGTCATTTGATTCAATCATTGCTTATTCATAAAATCAACGGTAGTAAAGTAGAACTATATTTCTGTTAAATGTTAATCAATTAATCAACCTTTTATTTATAGAGCACTTTACACACCCACAGTGACAATAAACAAATAGACAAAAAGTAAAAAAAAAATTTGTAAATAAAATGTTTTCTGGTTTAGAGGTTTCTTGTTAGCAGCATTGTTTTGAAATGTTTTGGAGATTTGCACCAACATAATCACTAATCAAACAATATTTCTCTGCATAAAATGGAATGATCGTTGAAATTTACTGGTTACATTTGTTTAATACTACTTCTAACAGGATATAGTTGACATAACAGTTGGCGTTCCTTAATGAGGAGTATGTGGTGTAGAAAAGATTGGATTTTTATTATCTAAATATTTTCAGTACTGTAAACAATTTTATATTTAAATCAATATGGGGCTCAGCTAGTTTTCAAAAACATGTGAATTTTGTTTTTTATGCTTTCATTTTTCTAAATTCATATTTAAAATTTTATGTCATGAATGGCTAAAACCTAATTTATGGACTTTCATTTGACTGTTTTCTGTGTCTTGCAGGCTAAAGACTGCGGACAGCTTGAAAATAAGTGGCTAATGATCAACATACAAAATGTTCAGGACTTTGCGTGCCAGTGCCTCAACAGGGATGTGTGGAGTAACGATGCTGTGAAGAACATCATACGAGAACATTTTATATTCTGGCAGGTACGCAGGTTATTGCAACCTCATTTAATGGTCAGTGCACAGTAAGAGCGAAACACAGTTTAACATCGCAGGGTCAGTCATAAGGTTTCTGTCTGTCTGTCTGTCTGTCTGTCTGTCTGTTCTAGACATGCAGACTGCTTCTACAAATATTTATGCGAGGATGGGTCGCTCTCAGGAGATCATTGATTTCCAGCATGGTACCCATGCTACATTCGACCTTTAGTGGTATTATAACAAAGTGGAAGTGGTAGGCCATGTAAAATCAGAGCGTGCTCAGTAGACAGGATGTTGAGGTGCATTGTCCTCAAAGGTCACCAACTTTCTGTAGACTCAGACCTGCAAACGTCATGTTGCCTTTAGATTAGCTTATGAACAATGTCTACAAAAACTTGATGGAATGGGTTTCCATGTGCGAGCAGCTGCATTCAAGCATTACTTCATCAGCTGTAATGCAAAGTGTTGGATGCAGTGGTGTAAAGCACGCTACCACTGGACTCCAGAGCAGTGGAGACATGTTCTCTGAAGTAACGAAACAGGCCTCTCCATGCGGCAATTCATTGGACAAGTCTGGGTTTGGCCGTTGCCAGGAGAAAAGCACTTGCCTGATTGTATTGTATCTTGTGTAAAGTTTGGTGCCGAGGGGATTATGGTGGGGGGCTGTTTTTCAGACGTTGGGCTCGGCCCCTGGTTCCTATAAAAGGAATGCTTAATGCTTCAGCACACCAAGATGTTTGAGCTTGGCCTCTCCCTGGTCCAACAAAGCTGTGCACCAGTTCCAGATGGAACGAATTACGGAATAGACTGCAAGCCAGACCTTCTCGTCCAACACCAGTGTCTGACCTCACATAAACGCCCTTCTGGAAGAATGGTGCACCTTGTGGAAAACCTTCTCTCAAGAGGTGAAGGTGTTATGGTTCCAAACGTGGGCAGACTTAATATTAAACCTTTAATTTCTGTAGCTTGAATGTTCAGCAGAAAATCTCAAGCTGTGATTTCCGTGTGGAAACAGAAGTTGTGAGAAAATGTTTGCCCTGCAAACATCTTTCGTTTTTTATTTGAGAACATTTTTATTAACATAAATTTCCTATCCATGGCTGCTTACAATGCATTCATATAATGAACTATACATTAGTGTACACCATCCCTGCAGTGCAGGTTCACACATTATTACAGTTACAGTGGCTACAGGGCTTTAGACTTAAGGGTGGCAACATTTTACTAAACGTTGCCCCTTTACAGATTTTCATGGGTTTAGGCAATAAATTGAAATTGCAGGATGACTTTTGAAAGAATCTAATATAATAAATAAAAATATCAAATTTTTTTGCCTTCTTTTTTTTTGCCCTGCCAGACCCAGCACAAGGATAAATCATTTAATATATTAGTTTTAGAAAGCTACAAACTTGAGACTGACTTGCTACAAAAGTATGTTATGAGTTTTTTAATTTGTCCAACCAAGAATACAGGCATGTTTTGTGGGTACAGGTCCTAAATGTGGCATGTCAGCATCGAGAGAGGACAACTTGCATTTTCTTTGCTTTTCACATTTCACTAAGTTCATTTGTTATAGTACAGCTTTTCTCTCGACAGGTTTATCACGATAGTGAAGAGGGACAACGATACATCCAGTTCTACAAGCTGAACAAGTTTCCCTACATTTCTATTCTTGATCCACGCACAGGTGAGAAGCCTAGAATAGTTTTTATTTAGTGTGTTTTTGTGTCTAAAACTGGTTTACAAGAATATCTTCCACCTTTCTAGCTAGTATTAAAGCGTTTTTTTTAATGGTTTAGTATTGTGATTTTTAAACTTGTCGATTGATCTGAAATGAAAAAGTTATTACGCTACAGTGGGATTGGACACAATATATGGAGTTAAATTTGTCTCAATATTATTCAATCAAACAAAAAACTAATCTCAATCAAAAAATATTAAGTTGTGATCAAAACTTTCAGAGTTTTTTCTCACAAAGAGAAAAAAGTTATTTGCAAAACATAAACTTTTATTTGCGCAGGTCAAAAATCTTTGGTGACGAGTCTCGCTTTTTTTGGTTTTGACGCTCTCTGTTTTTGGTTGAACTCAACAAATTTTGAGTTCTGGGAACATGAACATCCTGGGCGGGGCCTAAAGACGAACAATGTAAGACGTTTCCCTATTGGTTAGCGCTGACTAAAGCAGCAGACTCTGATCCCCCGCATCTCTGAACTTCGGCTCGAACTGCAGGGCTTGCAGCGTCGCTTCAGTGAGGAGACATCAACTGTACAGAAGAAAACTGCGGTCAATTGAGCCGAAAGTCAGAAATACGTGGTGAGGTCAACCGACACTAGCTCTCTCTTAAAGATTAGCGTAGCGCATACAAGGTGCATTACGGTAATGGAGCCAGAAAGGACGCCGATCCTGGCAACGGTTGAGAAAATAAGAGGAAAACAGAAAAGTAACCTTCAGAACATTTATATTAATTAAATTTTTACAACTTTCACATTCATGTTTTATGTAAAAGAATAAATATTTTATATTTTACTGTACAGTTTTGGAGAAATATCTTGTCAAAATACCTCAAAATGCTCAACCATTATATGCATTTGTCCCACTTTCAGGAATTTATTTCTCCAAAACCATGAGAGGTGACAACACAATCATTCAGATTATATCAGAGGGTCATCTATATTATAACCAGAATTAGTATTTCATAATTTTACTGTAAAGGTTTGGAGAAATACACAACTACCCCAAGTGTAGTATAAAACAGAATCCATGTCGGGCAGATGGCATCCCATAATCCTGTGTGTTGTCCTCAACACCAGTGATACTTCCTTCCTCTCCTGTGCAGTTCCCTCACCACACTGTCATGCTGAGACACAGAGTGCTTTCCACCGTGGCCCTGTAGACATCTGTAAGCAGCTGAGGAGATGAAGAAGAGCTGTTGTTGTACCTTCTTCAACAGGCGAGGGGCGTTTCCGGTCCAGGAGAGGTCAGAGGAGATCTGGATGCTCTTGCACTTTAAGCTGTCCAGACCACTTCCCAGGACCTCATCGACCTCACCAAAAAGAAGCGTTTGTGGTACTTTGTTGGGGTAGTTGTGTATTTCTCCAGAAACCTACAGTGAAATTATGAAATACTAATTCTGGTTATAATATAGATAACCCTCTAATATAATCTGAATGATTGTGTTGTCACCTCATGGTTTTGGAGAAATAAATTCCTGAAAGTGGGACAAATGCATATAATGGTTGAGCATTTTGAAGTATTTTGACAAGATATTTCTCCAAAACTTCACAGTAAAATATAAAATATTTATTCTTTTACATAAAACATGAATGTGAAAGTTGTAAAAATTTAATTAATATAAATGTTCTGTAGGTTACTTTTCTGTTTTCCTCTTATTTTCTCAACCGTTGCCAGGATCGGCGTCCTTTCTGCTCCATTACCGTAATGCACCTTGTATGCGCTACGCTAATCTTTAAGAGAGAGCTAGTGTCGGCTGGCATCACCGCGTATTTCTGACTTTCGGCTCACTTGACCGCAGTTTTCTTCTGTACAGTTGATGTCTCCTCACTGAAGTGACGCTGCAAGCCCTGCAGTTCGAGCAGAAGTTCAGAGATGCGGGGGATCAGAGTCTGCTGCTTTAGTCAGCGCTAACCAATAGGGAAACGTCTTACATTGTTCGTCTTTAGGCCCCGCCCAGGATGTTCATGTTCCCAGGACTCAAAATTTGTTGAGTTCAACCAAAAACAGAGAGCGTCAAAACCAAAAAAGCGAGACTCGTCACCAAAGATTTTTGACCTGCGCAAATAAAAGTTTATGTTTTGCAAATAACATTTTTCTCTTTGTGAGAAAAAACTCTGAAAGTTTTGATCACAACTTAATATTTTTTGATTGAGATTAGTTTTTTGTTTGATTGAATAATATTGAGACAAATTTAACTCCATAACAATACTTTCAATGATGTGTGACACAACTGAGGATTCCTCCTATTTTTTTAAGAAATAGAATTACTAGTGTAAGGTTTGATATTTTATAAATGTATGAACACCAGGTGTGCAGATCTCTTGTGAATCACTGACATACATTTCGGAAATGAAGATTCTGTTATGGCTAATATCCCTTCATGCTCTTTTTATCGGTCAGTTGATCTGTAATGGCTCCCACAGAGACGGGCATACTTGACTGCGGAGTCACAGAAACTGCTCGGCGGGGAAGAAAAATCTTCACATGGAACATTTTTACACGTCACACGAGCTGATAAGGATTGAGGTCTCTGTGGCACACTAGCAGGTGTGCAGTTGATGCCCTGGTGGAGAAGAAACAGGGCTAGGTGCTCGACTAGCTAATCAGCCATATATACCACCTTCTTTTATTTTGTTTTCCCAAAGCCACAAGACAAATTAGCCGTTCCTGCCCGCATGATGACGCCATGGCAAAATGTGTGGGAAATGTAGGAATTTGTCAGGAGAAATGTAAGAAAGGCCGTACGCTCTACTATGAAATCTCAAATACCTGCACCGCTCACAGTAAATGCACAGTACGCCTGACTCTGTGGCAGCCTTTAGGCTTTCTGGTGTTGAGCCATTTGCCATTAAAGTTTGTATGTATGGAGTCAGCAACTAAAGGTGCGTTCACACCGAACGCGAATAACACGACAGGAGCGAGCTATTTACATGTTAACCCGGTGTAAAGGCGCGTTCAGGAATGCAACGAGGCAAAGGACGCGATGCGAACGGTGTGATTAAGGCAAACATTGCGAAGCGAAACCTGCAGTGGACGCGGGTTGCATTTCCTCTGTCTTTTACGTCCCTGCATGTGAGAGACTCACACTTTTACACCAGAGGAGGCACAAAGCAGCAGGATCAAATGTAAACAATGGACAAAACAAGCATGGGACACATGACCTCTGCTGTATTAAATAACTGCACGTTTCCCCCATCGTTCATGGCAGGTTTGAGCCCCCATCTATTGCTTAGCAACACTACTTATAACCTATTTACATTGATTTAGCATCTTCTGCTAGAGGACGCTTCCTTCAAAATGAACACAGCAGTATCTGAACATCTCAGCACAGATCATTGACCGTTGGCTCTAAATGCAAAACAACTTCAGATTTGATGCATGCATGATTAATTTACTTCCATATGTAAATATGGGCGTAAATAAGGCTACGTCTTCTTCAGCACATGAAGGTCGTTTCAGGGTTGTAGAGTGTTCACTCTGGAGTCTGGTGGATGTACAGTGAACCCACCACATTAGGACCTGTAGGGTTAACTAAGCCAGAGATCCAGTCACTTAAGGAAACACATGTAAAATGTTTTTATTTACGTGCAGTTGTTAACTTTCTTGAATTCAGGGCAAAAAATGGTGGAGTGGAACCAGCTGGATGTGGCGTCGTTTATGGAGCAGGCAACGGGCTTCCTGGCAGAGCACGGCCAGCTCGACGGGCCTTCCAGCAACGCCCCTCCTGCCAAACGGGCTCGCTCGGTGAGTGTATCATCTCACATATCAGCTCTATACTACCATTCAACCCGATCCGTTCCCTTTTTTCTTTATATTTCACATCAGCTTACAACCATTTTAGGAGCTTCCTCATTGTTTTAAACACATTGACTTCAATTTTATGTAATGGCTGTCATTTATTAAACTTATATTGTAAATATTTTTAAGGCAAAGATGTATTTAAAACACAACTAACTCCTGCTGCTCACTGTATTTTCCCTTCCAGGAGAGTCTGATTGACGCCAGCGAAGACAGCCAGCTGGAGGCAGCGATCCGAGCCTCCCTACAGGAGACCCACTACGACTCCTCAAATGTCCTTGAAGCACCCGACTCACCTCGATCAGAGGATGAATCGGATGCGGAGCCTTTCTCGGACAGCGAGGGGCCCATCTCTGTTGATGGCTCAGACAGCGAAACACCAGCACCACATGAAGAAAAAAGTTCTACAAGCAAACACACGTCAACGGCTACAGTCACCGCCGCCCAGCAGCGTCTACATCCTGATAGTTCCACTTCCTCCCACAGAAAATCTCCGTACAAAGAGAACAATCACAGTCACAAAAAAGAGGAGAGCAAAAAGAATCACCTGGAGCCCTCGGCTCCTAGTCCACTTCATCCTCAGCCTGAAGCAGACTCTGGAGGGAATCACTGCTCCTCCCAAACCAAAAGTGCTGGAACTTCCAACATCATCACCACAACTTGTGATGTGGACTGTCCTGATGACAATGGTATGAAGAAGTGCAAACTTTAAGGCTTGTTGCAGAATGATTGTGCATTTTATTTATTCTCAGATGTCCAAATTTAGTTTCAAGAAAAAACAAACACAATCACAGAGAATGCCCTCAGAAGTCAGACTTTTTTAATTTGAAATGTTGGAGGTCCCCATCCAACCTGGAGGTCAGATTCAACATGGCTGCTGTGCATACAAAACATACAAACGTTATAAACGTGCAGGAAAAGAGCTTGTATTTCTGAGAGTTTGTATCTCCTTAGTGGCAACCATAATAAGCTACAATCTCTGCTTGTAATCATGTTTCTTTACATTATGATTGCATAGAGATATGTCCTTATCAGCTTGGTTTGCTAAGAGTAGGCAGCTTGGCTACTGGGCACAACAGTTAGCAAGTCACACTGGTTTTCCGACTTGTAACAAGACCCCGCTCAACTTTGTTCTGGCACAATTCCCAAATTCGACATTAGAGACCAATCGAACGCAGGATTAGGATTTCAGCATTTTCCAAGTCTTGAAAAGTGGAAAAACTAAATAACAGTATAGAAGAATCTCAGTATTTCCAGACTTTATTGCCCATCTCATTGTCTGAATGTTGAAGTGGTCAACATGAAGTGTCCTCCCTTTCTTGTTCTTCCTTGTCTTTCCTCCTTGTGTTCCTCCTTTTGTTCTTTCTTTTTTGTCACTGTCTTTCCTTTTTTTGTTCTTTGTTCTTCATCCCTCATTTTCTTCCTCCTTTCCCTCTCTTCCTTGAGCCCTTATTTCCCTCTGATTTTTCCTTCCTTTTGTCCTAGATCTCTTATTTCTGTACTTCCTTCCTTTCTATCCTTCTTTGTGTCTTGTCTCTTATTTTCTTCCTACCCTCTTTCCTTGTGGCCTCACTTTTTTCCTTCATCTTTCCTTCCTTCCTTCCTTGCTTATAGTGTTTCCTAGCTGTGAACCTTTATATTTTCTGATCTAAAATTAAAATCTCTGGAATGTTGAGTCTACAATACTATGGGATTTTTAATGAAACTGTTTAGGAACGTTAAAAGGGGGATGAAGAAGGGTGTTTTTTATCTTTACGTGGCCCTTTGTGTGTTTTGAGCTTGAGGTGGATGTTCAGCCTTTTTTCCATCTGCAAGTATGGTTGACAGATGAAAAACCGGTGTGTGATAATGTTCCTTCTTGCTGAGATTAGATAATGTGTTTCTTTAAAATTTGGACCTGGTTTTCCTCTGTCCTTCAGATGATATCAAGAAAAGAAATTTGAACTCCTTCTCTTGGCTCGACTGAGATGAGTGGATTTATAGCGTACACTAAGTCTTGCTTAATTTGGATCGCCGCTTCGTTTAAAGGCCCAGACTGTTTAAGATCAGTTTAGATCCTTGTACACATGTATTTAAGGAGTGTGTGTGCAAGGGTGAGTGCATTGACTCAGATGGAAACCACTGAGATTATCTGATTCTTTAGTGTTGCAGCACCATCAAGTTAGATGTTGTGAGTCATTTATTGTTTTATGTGATATAAAAATATAATCTCACTACTGTGTTTTTTTTTTTTTTTTTTGCAGCTGTAATGTAATGTTGTTACAGCTCCATTGTTACAGAAAAAGATTTGATGTTTTTTATTAATGTTTTTGTTTTTATAAAGGCCCCAAAGCCAGGTTGATGCTTCGTTACCCAGATGGACAGAGAGAGCAGATCTCCTTGTCTTCAAAAGCAAAACTTTTGGTGAGTTTTACTCGTTATTACTCTTATTCCTAACATACAGCGCCTTGCAAAAGTATCTACGTTTCAGGAATTATTCAATATTTTGTCATATTACAACCACACACTTCAATGTATTGTAATATCATTTTGGGATGGACCAACTCAAAGTAGCCTTAGGTTATGCACTGGACAAAGCCTTTATGGAGGACTGATGAGAAGTTTGCAGTTTACCACAAGTCATGTAGGGGAACCTCTAAACATGTTAAAGAGGTCAGATGAGACCAAAACTGAACTAAATAACCTGGATGAAACCTAACACTGCACATTTTTCTGAACAAATACCAACAAGACTCGAGACAATGACCCCAAACATTCAGTCAGAGCTGCAATGGCACGGCTTAGATAAAACTTATTCATGTGTTAGGATGGCTCAGTCAAAACCCAGACCCGAGTTCAGCTGAGACTCTGTGGCAAGACTTGTAAGTTAATGTTCTGAGGTGCTCTTTGTCCAGAGTGACATTGACGTTTGTGGTTGTAGATGCAATTCATGGGGTTTGAAAGCTAAGTTTTAACCAGCTTACATTGTTACTCTGTTTCTTTCAAGGCACTGGTAAGACACGTCCAGTCCAAGGGTTACCCTAACGAACGCTTCGAACTCGTCACCAACTTCCCCAGGAGGAAGCTCGCCCACTTGGACTATGACATCACGTTGCAGGAAGCAGGGCTTTGTCCACAGGAGACTGTATTTGTTCAGGAGAGAAACTAGCCTTCCCAGAAACATTCACATTCTGCTTGTGTATCTCTAATAGACCTCACTGTTTCAAACATCCACAATGTGATCTGCCGACGATCGCAGTACTTTGAGCTCTGAAGGGGAGGCTGCTACTTGTGACAGGGCGGATGTTAAAGGATGGACTGCTTTGACTGTCTGAATACTGACATCTCCGCTGACAGTCTAATGCCTTTGTAATGCTCAACAATTGGCCAGTAAGGTGTTTCATATATCAGCATCAGTTTGGTTTCTTAATAATGTCTATTCTGTACTAATGCAGCACATTAGAGCAGAATACACATGGTTGTCTCCTGTTCATAAAACCTCAAATAACAGATCACTAATTGACTGTGGGCCACCAGAGACTTGTACAAAGATACTTTTACTTCCCAAAATGTAGATTAAATGTCAGAGTTTATTTTCTAGCTCTTGTTTTCTTTTTTTCTGTACATGGACAAGTGAAGGGAGGTTCATTCTTCTTTTTTTCTCCATCATTGTTTCAAATGTTGGAACCTGGAAGACAAGAGCCCTCGAGGAACAGGTCCAAAACTTGCAAGACAAATAAATGTGTTTTAATACAGATTGGAATAAAAACGAAGGGGGTACAGCTCCTCAGTCGAACCTGCACCACGCAGAGACTGCTTAGCGATACTGACGTTGAGCCATAGTCACTCTTTCTTTTTTTTATATATTGCCAAGAAAATATGCTGATATTGAAATATAACCACCAAAAACCAAGATATTCTGCTTGATCTTTTCTCAAAAAAGTTTATATTTTGAAAGGTTAAAATGTAGCTTCCTGGCAGAAGAACTTAGAAAGATTTTGAGTAACTCCAAAAGGCGACACAATTCCTCAGATTACAGGATAATTTTTAGGGAGACTAATAGGAACGTTTTTATTCATCTTTTCAGAACAAGGTGGTTTTGAGTTATTCAGTCATTTAACCAGTGCTAAGGTGGTTGTTTAAGAAGACAATCTTTCTGCATTTTGACCAAAAGCAATTTTCAAATGTAGATTTCTTTTATTTATTTTTTCTTATGAACAGCAGATGGTGGTAATTTAAAATGTAGGTTTTAAAATATTGGAGTAAATGTCTTGTTTTATTTTTTTGTTTTTCATCTGATTGAATGTGCAGAGGGTCTCTGTTTGGTATTCTGAAGATTTCCATCATTTTAACTGGGAATAGAGGTAAGGTTGGGTTTCCTGATGAACAAACTTCACATTTAATTTCACAGCTATATCAGTTTGTCTCACTTCAAAAGGCTCCTCTTTAGCGATCAAAGAAGACAGGAATATGACTGAGTCCACAATACTGCAGATACAGGCTTAAATCCTAACTGTTCATGTATGTCAACTTAAGAGCTTTTAGATTTTTCCAATACTTCATTTAAATCAATTTTTTTGGAAATGTGCTAGAAACCTTTCATCTAGCAGTGTAAGCTCTCTCTCTCTCACACACAGACAAAGTTTTAGATCAGCCAAAGTAAGACTAAAAAAACTTCTCAACATTTCTGGTTCATTGCGGCATTTTCCAAAAACACAAAAATGTGTTGTCTAGCTTGGCAAAAACGTCAGTACACCCTGTCCCCCTAGTGAAATTGAGCAAACATTTTTGCCTGTACATTTTGTTTTTTGCTGTTGCTACTGCTAAATGTCATCCCAGTTGGTACCATGATGACATTTCATGGTTTTTGGACACTTTCTCTAGCATCTTGCAGTCTGCTTTCAGGGTAAACTCGCTTGCATGGCCAAACCGGGTGGCAGTGATTTTGAATCCTCTCCACCAGTAGACTATTTTCTATACTGTGGAATAGCAAATATCAAATTATTTTGAGACTTCTTTAAATCCCTTATGAGACTCAAAAGCTGCTACAATCTTTTTTCTGATGGCTATCTTACACAGTTAGAAAGTTCTGCCCAGATGATGCATCAAGCCCCTATTCCAGACAGACCACGAATTACACGAATCGCCAAGAATGTAAAATGTTTAGGATTCTTAGTTTCAAATCATATTAAGCTCCTGAATTCGTAACTGAACAAAAAACGAAATATTTTTAAAATAAGAAATATAAAACTAAAACCGTTTTTGTTACATTTTATTGGCAAAAACAATCACATCACTTAAAACATTTTAACTTCTAAATATCAGCTGTCATCATTCAAATAACATTCACTCCTGCTAGTCCCTCATCACCTTTTATTATATCTAGATGGAACATCCAGCAAATTGTCAGGAACAGTAACAAATTCAAATAGTACCTGATAGACCACACGAGGCGATTCTGGAAGAGGCTTGTTCACCTTCTAACAGAATAGCAACCCTAAACACAAAGCCAGGGGTACACTGCAATGATTTTAGATCAAAAGCTCTAAATCTGAACTGAAACTGAACTCTTTAGTGTCTGAATGTGCACCTGGAATTATTAAAATGAATGCCACACTTTTCAGATTATTATTTGTAGGGGTAATTTTAAAAACATGTCTCACTTTCATTTCATGATTGTTGTTGCAACATGCCAAAAAACGTCCAAGAGGTATCAATGCTTTTGTAAGGCATTGCAGATAAAGGCTTTGCCTTACTGTTTGAGATTTCCCCTGTACAGCTAAAACAAAAAAACATTATCAAAGGGAATGATGAAGGTAATCTCTGAGAGGAGGGACTGATTGCCAGAAACCAGTCCTTTAGTTGTCTCCTTTAACCCGTCATCTTTCTGAAGCAGCTGTTTTTTCTCTAATATTTAAATAAATTTGCGAAGCCTGAGTAACATCTTAATAATAAAATCAGGTTTTTATTGCCTGTGTTCGTTATTGGCCAGGTCATCCTAAGTCATCATCCTGCTTTTGTTTTTTTTAATACTTGCCCATTTAATAAGAGCCACAAGCAATATTAGTAACCATCATTCAATTTGGGACAAAGGTCACAAAAAAAGACGTGCAGCTGCACAAACAGATGAGTGCACTGAACACTTCTCTCCCCTCTCTGTGTGGATTGTACAGTTTGAGCTTCCTTCACCTCCTGCTCCTTGTGGAAAGTGGAGAAAAGGAGCACCTTCAAATAGAACACTGTGGGTAACAGTGAACCGTTTAATCTTTTATCCCATTAAGTAATTTTTACTGCTGATGAGCTTCACGTTTTCCTTTTGTTCAGTTTGAAGGCCTTAATCACTATAAAGGTTTTTTTTTCTCTAAAATGAGAATCTTCATTTAGCAGCAAAGAGCCAAATTTTACAGTAATGCAAAACTTCCAAGTGTTAAAATATGTTTCAGGTAACTGGGACATCAGCTCTTAAATTGGGTGTATGTACGGAGGTTATCTTGTTGCACAACAAGCTGATGCCCTTTATCATATTTGGGCCTTTCTCCTTGTTCTGAGAAAGAATCAATAGAGGTTAATGTCCGACCAGAAGTCCACCTCGGGTCTGAGTTCAAAGTATTGTTACTGATTTTATAGATAGAAATCAGATCAGGGGTCAGATGATAGCACAAACCATGACAAAACCCTGTTCTTGAGGGAACTGGGTAAAAATAACAACCCACAAGCACAAAAAAATTATTTGGCACCATGATCTTAGAATAGAATAGCATTTTAAGCCACAGGTTTAAATCCAGCCTCAGCTCTATCGTTGTCCTGCTTGAAGATTGAAGGCTTACAGTTGCTTTCCATTTATAATTTATCTCATCTTTATGTGCAGCTTATATCAACCGCGTCTGTGATTTATGAATGAGACAACTGTAGCGTTTTTCTGGGCTGTTATCATGTATGGATGTTAGGATGAACCATCTGCGGCAGTTCAGTTTGACAGTTTGACAGTTACAACAAAAAACTAGTATATTTATACGGGATGAAAACGTTTTACCAGCAGTGCATGCAAAGGTCTTCAGGTCTGATTGAGGCATGTTTTAATAAAACATGCAGATGAGGTCAACATCTAACTCCTGGAGATAAAGCAATTATGTCACAGAACATAATTGAACATTTTTATGCAAAACTTTATGTGGATAACAATTACACCCACACATCACCCTAAACATACCACTGTGAAACATGGTAGTGGGAGCCTTATGCTGTGGGGTCACAGTTGAAGGGCAGACTGATGGAGCAGCTTTATATAAAAAAATGCAAGAGGCTGGAAAACACTTGAGACCACAGTGAAGGTTTACCTTCCAGCCAAGGGTAGAAATGAATGGTTTAGATCAAATCCTATTCATGTCTAAGAATGTCTTAGTCAAAGTCCAGACCTAAATCAAATTTAGAATATGTGGACAGATTTATAAATAATCTTATCAACTGTGATTTGGCACAGAGTGTGCTAAAGGTGGGATATTAGCACAGTAGCTTTAGTAACATTTGCTGCTGAGATTGAAACTATAAAAAATAGGTAAGTTATTTCAGCTCACTGTAGACCATTAAGTGTGAACCATTTAGATCCTAAACTTTATTATAGGTTCTGTAGGAGATTATTAAGCAATGAGTGGTAAATGTTAACCTTTTCAGTGAGTGCAACACATTGATGTTGTTGACTGTTATCTTGAGCCATCATTAAACTGCTGAGTGAAGTGTCAGCACAGATTGACCAAGAAAGCCATCTATGAGGAGGCAAAACAGACTCATCTGCAAAAGGCAGATCAGGATTGAATAAATTGTTGGGAAGCAAGTCATTTTAAAAATAAATTATATCATGAAACGTTACACAATATGGAAATAACACCCTCTGAAGATGTTTAATCAGCTGTCAACAGACTGTTACAGCTTGCAGATAGTAAGGAAACATGGATCCAACAAGAAGATGAGGGGGTTATAAATTACAGGTGGCACAATTGTTGGTAATTCTTATTCTTATATACCCTAATTAGTAAATCACAACTTTCTGTTTTGCTGGTCTGACACAACTACCTGTTGACAGTGGCCCCTAGGCTGGTCACAAACCCATGTTTATCTTTTTCACCACACACAATGAGAAGGATGGTAGAGGCTCAGTTAAACAACTGGTGCAAAAAGTCTCTATAATAATCATTTGAGGCTATTCAATTCAGTTTTTTAAAATACAAAAAATGGCATCTCAAGGTACTGTGCAATGGGCATGGAGTGACGGTGGACAGTTAAGTGCATTGAGTCATTTTCTTTACTGCAATCCCTCCTGTATACTGAGTATGCATATGGTAACAGTAGAAAGGAGAACTCCCCTTTAACAGCAAGAAACCTGCTGTGGGCAGCCATCTGCCACAACTGACTAGTGGTTATAGAAGACGGCGCATACACCCAAAAAACATAGAAGCACTGATCCAGGAGTACTTTCTATGTTAAAGAAATAGTGAAGCGTTAATGGCAGCAGTAACTCCTGTCAGTGGCTTCATCTAGGTGAGAAACACATCTGAATGTATAGGCTCAGAGCCCTTAGTAAAATCTATGGGATGAAAATCGGTACACAGTTGGTGGCAGCAAAAGCTTTGTCTAGGAGAGAGACAGGATCAAGTAAAGAATGAGAAGCCCAAGTGTTTCATCTACAGACAAAGAACATGAAGGTATTGGCAGCATTAGCTCAACCGATGGCTACCCCTAGGAAGATGTCACAGATAAAGAGAAATGCTGTTACTTCTACAAAGAGAAAAAACTGAGAAAACATAAAGTTAATGCCAGCAATATTTGAAGATAATGCATAGTTGTTGAGTAGTAGGAAATCACAGCACCGTGAGGAGTGGTGAGTATGTCTTCCAGCAACTTAAGCATATAAAGGCATAATAACAGATTTATTTTTGGCAAATCATTATACAGGTGAAAGAAGGATATCCGATAAGTCTGTTTAATATGTGATTTAAATGACATGTCCTAGTCAAAAATTAGACTAAGGTTCTTTACATTAGTAGTGGTGGCTAAGTTAAAGCCAGGCATAAATTATTTCAACAATTTTCCAGATGCTCTGGTCCAGAGATGAGAACTTCTGAATTCAAAAGCAGAAAAAAAGTCATCCATGTATGTTTTCAAGACAACACTGCATTCTAGTTAACCAAGTAATTCTTCAGGATTCATGGACCTGAGTATCCTTAGCTTAACAGTTAAAATGTATACAATGAGATCTACTAATAAAGCCACACACCTGACTGAAACTGAATACTGAGACTATTCAATTATAGAAAGAATGCTTAGTATCATCCCATTACAAAGTTCCACCTTTTGTGCAGGGTCCATCCAAATGTCCTACCTCCCTACCAGAGATTTCTTCCCACATTTGTCGATTTTTGGTCCGCTTCCTGCAGGGAAAAAGTTGTGGGGAGTAAAAACTACTGCAGTAAACTACCCTGGTTGCTGAAAAGGTTCCTGCGGTGGAAACATACGTTTAGACACAATATCAACCTTCTTGCATGGCCATCGGAGCCCCCCGCCTAAATCCTGCGGTGAAGGTGTAGTTTTACAGGTTTTCATTCAAGAAATGATTCTTATAGGGACAGAAATTTCTCTAATCAAAACTTCATATCTGTTTTGATTTAGGGACTTTTTTGTGCAAGATAAAAATTTGTATGAAAATCTACCAAATGATGTAAGCCATTCTTTTACACAAAGTTTGAGTCAAAAATGCTTATTTTATGATTTTATATTGGAACTAAGACATCTTTTCAGGTGCTTTTTGTCCTTTTAGAGACTAAACAGAAGACATAAAGAGGGAGAGAAGAGAAAATATGAGCATAGTTTGATTAGATAAGGCCAAAACAACCAAAGAAAGCTTTCTTCGATACAAGAATAAATGACAACAATTTAAGATGTGGCTTTCAACACAGATGAAAACAAAATCGAACATAATTTTGTTACATTTTTACCTTACAACACACTGCTATGACACAACAAAAACGATTGGCAGTACAAAATAACCCAGACAAAGCACCCTGATTTGTCAATATCAAAGGTTAAAATCTCAGTTCTTTGTGATTGGTGGGTGACTTATGATTGGATCAGCTAGAAGTCACTTAGCAGTGATTGGCTGCCGCACTTTAGATTGCATGTGACTAAGCAAGTCTGACCTTCTACAGATAAAGGCTCACTGGGTGAACAGCTTTAGAAAATCTGTAAATTTCTCAAAAGTCAAAGCTGTGATTGTGTTTTATACCTACAACTTACCAAATTTCAGAAAAACATGTCATAAATTTAAAAGAAAACTGACATCTAAACCTGACCTATGTTTTCAGCCAGATTCGTAAAGTAAAACTTCTAAAAACAGCTAATGGTAAGGTCTTTATATATATCCAAATTTAGGACTCTTAAACACCCAAGCCATACTATCTACTGCATAGTGGGACAATCAAGTGGGTATATGAACATCTTCACTGTCAAGTTTCCAAATGACATGACATTTCCCTCACAATAATGTATCTGTATAGGCAGGATGTTGAGGTTCTGGAGACCTGGTTGAAGACCTCACCTATATAGTTTTCTAAACAAATGAAACGATGCACTACAGGATTGTTTTACGATGGCAAAAAGGTGGCGATGTAACCAGTACTAGGCTAAAGCACAACTTAATTTATAAGCTTAAAAACTACAAGTTGCTATGACACATTTACTTACCAGCTGTTAGATATTATTATCAAATGACAACGAATTAGCAAATTTAATTTTGTCTTTGTAATTGAACCCTTCTGGGATCCATTTGGTCCTTTTAGCCACACTTTAAATGTCAATATTTTTCCTTAGGTTATGCTAATGTAATAAGATTTTTCAAAGGCCAATGATTGGGGCAAAGGTTAAAATCTGCCACCTCTCTTGTCCTCACACCATCATAATTTAAAAGTTACAAAAACATTACACACACTTGATCCTTGGCCCAAACTGGTCCCCTTTGATGGCCATTAAAACATCATTATTTGAATATACTTTAATTTAGCCATCACAAAAGATGAGACTTGTGACTGCCTTTCTATTATTAGCCTCTGGGTTGAAATCTGAATAAATTTTTTATTTTTCATTAAATTACACAAATAACTGCTAGCTGATATTGGAGCCAATGCATGGGTCTATATTGAGATTGAAAAGCAGTTGCTATTCTGACAAATGGCATAACATGTAAGATAAATTTTAAAATAAATAAAAACTTCAGAGCTCTGATTATGGCTAAATCCAATTAAAGAATAAAATTTTAAATGTGAAAGAAATTATATATTTATTTGGTTTTATAGCACTTTTTCTGCAGGACCTTGTTTGGGTTGTAAGGGTATAAGTGTGAGTTATATTGGGGGGATTTTGTATTGTAGCAGGCATTTGAGATTAGATAGACTGATCATTTAATTTTGGAGAAAATAATCCTCACTTCTATAACTCTAATATGATTGTCAAACTTTGTGTTACTAAAAGTAAGTATAAAAACTGCCACACTGTGTTCAAGGTAAAATTGGGCTATACTGAAACCGCAAAATAAAAAACTACTTATCTTCTCACAACTAGTGTCTGATAATAAATTAGATCTTGAGGCCTCAGGTTGGGCTTGGAGGACATTTCTAGGCAAAATACATATACTGAGAGGGACCAAAAATGGCAAGACACAAATGCCTGACTATGCTTATAGTTGGAGTTGTATGTGTAGAGGTTACAAAGCCAAACGTTGGAAACTCTGTGTGTGTTGTTTGGATGCCTATAGAGGGGGTTGGGTTCATAGTTCTAGGCGATTTGTTTCTACATTCGGCTTCAGATTCCTCCAGATCCGTGCACAGATCTGTACTTTTTGCAGTGAGCCTGGTTGAAATAAAATCCTCCTTTATTCAACTAAGTCTGTGTCAACAAAGCCTTTCCCTGGGTCATTCTCACATCAGCAGTTTGAAGGTGACCAAACCCCACGCATAACACTATCCAAATAAAGTGTTGTATAAAGTCCAGATTTCCCTTTTTTACACAACTTTTCTCTGCATTATTATTATTTGACTTTATCATAAGTAATAAGGCATTTTATTTGCACTACCCAATACCAGTGGCAGTGTTTGAAATAACTTTTCGCATTAAAAATGTTCCACAGGACATAAGGTTTTATCAGTATTGGTTTAAATGAGCATTGACAGATTCTCAAATTAATGACAGAGGCATGGAAAATCCTGCTTTTGTCCTACAGTGATCTAGAAGCCCTGTGCTCTGTTTGTTGGTAGATGTATATAGATATATAACCCGACTCCAGCGGCTTTTTAACCATACGAGCAGACAGAGATTTAAAGAGGAGCAGCAAATGTAAAGGAGGTGGACTGGCAGTACTTGTGAACAACAGTGTAATCCAGGATATGTTACTGTGAAGTGTTGTCTCTGCAGTCCAGATATTGAACTGTTGGCAGTAAGTTTTCGTCCATATTATTTACCCAGAGAGTGCACCAGTGTTATTTTGGCAACAGTTTACGTTCCACCTTCTGCTGTTGCCGACACTGCATGTGATGCCATCAGCTCAGATGTTGCTAAGCTACAGACACAACACCCCAATCCTTTTGTGGCAATTTCTGGTGATTTTAACCACGCTTCACTCTCTGCTACACTTTCAATGTTTCAACAGTTTGTCAGCTGCTCTACCAGAGAAAACAAAACATTGGATTTGTTTTATGCAAATGTCAAGGACTCATACGTCTCTAAAGTCAGACCTCCTTTTGGCAAATCAGATCATAATCTTGTTTTTCTCTGCTCAAAATATAAGCCCCTTGTTCAGAGACAACCTGTAATAAAGAGGACTGTGAGAAAATGGTCACAGGAAGCTGAAGAAGCTCTGCAAGGTTGCATTGAGGCTACAGACTGGGATGCACTGTGCCAGCCACATGGAGAGGACATCAATGCCATGACTGTGTGTAACCGACTATATAAACTTCTGTGTGGATAACATCATCCCCACCAGAACCGTGAGATGCTTCCCCAATAACAAACCTTGAATCACCAGTGACCTGAAGGACCTGCTTCACAAGAAAAAAAGAGCCTTCAGAG
Source organism: Girardinichthys multiradiatus (assembly GCF_021462225.1). Classification (NCBI taxonomy): domain Eukaryota; kingdom Metazoa; phylum Chordata; class Actinopteri; order Cyprinodontiformes; family Goodeidae; genus Girardinichthys; species Girardinichthys multiradiatus. Next base: position 23,654,523 of record NC_061799.1, read on the forward strand.
AAGGAGACAGAGAATTATTGAGGAGTTTACAGAAGCAACTTAAAGTCAAGATAAGAGACAACAAGGAGGTGCACAAGAAGAAGCTGGAGAGCAAGCTCCAGCAACATAATATCAGAGATGTGTGGACAGGGATGAAGAAGATCACAGGCTTCAAGCAGAAGGATGATCAGGCCGATGGAGGTCTGGACAGAGCCAATGAACTGAACACATTCTTCAATAGGTTCAGTTCAGAAACAAGCTTCGCATCCTCCTCTCCTGCTCACAGCCAAACAGACATCCCACCCTCCTTTGACCCAAAGGACCCACAGCTGTCCAGTAACACCTCAAATGTTTTATCTTCCACCTCAGCCCTAGACCCTTCTGCTTCTACATGTTTGCCTTCAACCATATCAGAAGATGCTAATGCTTCCTTTGCTTCCCCCTTCCACCTGTGTGTCTCAAGAAGTCAGGTGAAGAGACAACTGGAGAGACTGAATCGGAATAAGGCTGCAGGTCCAGATGGTGTCAGTCCTAGAGTCTTGAAGGGCTGTGCAGAGCAGCTCTGTGGGATTCTGCAGCACCTCTTCAACCTTAGCCTGGCTCAGAAGAAGGTTCCGGTGTTGTGGAAGACCTCCTGTCTTGTTCCGGTACCAAAGAAAACTCACCCATCAGTCCTCAATAACCATAGACCTGTTGCCCTGACATCCCACATCATGAAGGTCCTAGAGAGACTCTTGTTGGCCCACCTGAGTAAGCAAAAAATAAACTATCAGGAATCCCTTCAGTTTGCTTATCGCTGTGGAGTTGGAGGTGAGGATACCATCATACACCTGCTTCAACAAACCCACTGTCATCTGGACAAAGCCAGCAGCACTCTGAGGTTCATGATGTTTGATTTCTCCATTAAACACAATTCAACCTGATTTGCTTTGTCAGAAACTCCAGAAGACTCAGGTGGAGGCCTCAACAATCTCCTGGATCAAAGACTACCTGACAAACAGACCACAGTTTGTGAGACTGAAGGGTTGTTAGTCTAACCAGGTAGTCAGCAGCACAGGAGCACCACAGGGGACTGTACTCTCACCATTCCTTTTCACTCTGTACACCTCAGACTTCCAGGACAAGACAGACTCCTGTCATCTGCAGAAATACTCGGATGATTCTGCAGTCGTGGGGTGGATCAGAGATGGACAGGAAGGTGGTGGACCGCTTTGTGGCATGGTGTGAAAACACTCTTCTCATCTTGAACATGACTAAAACAAAGGAGATGATTGTAGATTTTAAGAGAAACAGGAATAAGTCAAAAACTATTTCCATCATGGGAGAAGAAGTGGAGGTGGTGGAGGAGTATAAATACCTCAGTGTTCACCTGGACAACAGACTAGAGTGGAGATGCAACTGTGAAGCCATCTACAAGAAGGGACAGAGCAGACTGTACTTCTTGAGGAAGCTTAGGCCTTTCGGCAAGATGCTGCATATCTTCTATAAGTCTGTTGTGGAGAGTTTGATCTCTTCTGCCATCATCTGCTGGGGAAGCAGCATCAGAGCCAGGGACTTAAAAAAGCTCAACAAGCTGATAAAAAAGGCTAGCTCTGTCCTGGGGACTCCTCTGGAACCTCTGGAGATCATTGTGCAATGAAGGATTCTTCATAAAATGAGGAACATTATGGAGAACCCTGAGCATCCTCTGCATGGGATTGTCCTACAACAACAGAGTGTCTTCAGTCAGAGGCTTCTTCAGATGTGCTGTAAGACGGAGCGCTACAGGAGATTCTTCCTGCCCACAGCCATCAGCATCTACAACGGCTCTTTGAGGAAACCTTCATAATAAGCTACAACCACATTTAATTTCCCTTAATTTCCCCCTCTGTTGTGGAAGCATCACATTTACAACCAGACTTTGTAACTTCAATGAAAGTGGTAAAACAAGTTAAAGTCATTATTTGCTAATCTTTTCATTTTGCATTCAGGTTTTAAAATTCAGTTACATCATCTTGCATAAAATAGCTGACAAATAGACAATAATATTAATCATCCATAAGACTAAAAATCTGAATAATGTATAAAAACATGTAAAAGAACCACAAAAAAGATCAAAATAAAATTTCTAAAACAATCAAAACTGATTCAAAGAAACACTAATGTTGCAAAGCTAACTATTTTATAAAACAACCAGCTAAATTGGTTATTTGGATAAACTGGATTTTTGTCTCATATCACAGAAATCCTTCTTATCTGATGTGAAATGTTGCTGAAATGAAGGTGGAACTGATCAATCCACTTGTCCAGTATAGTATCCTTGATTTTTCAAACTTACACCATTCCATTTATGTTACAACTGGAATATATTGCATAAACCATTAAGAGATCTTGCAATATTTTATTTGGCACATGGCAACAATTAAGGGGGTGTTTTGCAAATCCTCATGAACCTGAGGTTCCATCTGTATTAGGTAATACTGACTTTAGCAACATGACTTTTGCTGGGCCAAACCACAGCTTTAAATAAACAGTTAATAATGTTTTAAAATGATTTTTCTGGCTTTTCTTTGTGAAATGTTTCGTGTTTTGACAGGTAAATGCGTCTCCAACATAAATAGTGTTCAAATAGGAATAAAGAACATGCAAACATGGTTTGTATTGTAATACTCAAGCAGTGTTGTAATGCTTTGTATTACCGGTATATTTGTCAAGGAATGGGTTTGGGTCGGACCAGCTTGCAGAGAGACACTTGGGAGCCATGAGGTAAGGTTTTGTTCCATGTTTATTTGCCGAATGCTCTGCAGTAGTGCGGGAAACAGTAGGCAAGATGAGCAAAACCCCCAGGAGCAGAAGGCAGGTAACTGGCTGGAGCTCGACAGGTGGTTAGAAGAGAGACGCGGCGACAGGGGACAAGTGAAACCGGGAAGTATATATACAGGGGAAGTGAATGATGACAACAGTGGGTAAGAGAGCGGCAGGTAATCAGAGTGAGTGATTGCAGGTGCGCAGGCCAGGTGAAGGGAACTTAGGGAATTAGGTTGCTATGGATACTGACGGGGCTGAAAGCTGGGAACACAGACATGGGAACACAGACACACTAAACTAAAAATGAACCTGTAACTGAAACAACTCTGCAAGTAAATAAATTAAGGAAGCTAAGAAGGATAATAAATAAAACCTAAAATAGAAACAAGCTCAAGGGGGGAAACTAAACCAAGAGGCCATGGGGAGAACTAGACTCAGGAAAAACCAACTGGGTAACAATAACTAAAGGGATCTAAGGCCAAAGGGGAAAGGGAACTAATAAACTAATGCCGCAAGAATAAATAAACCTAATTAACAATGAACAAGCACAGAAACACTAAGCGAGAAACTAAACAAACAAAAAAAATAGGAATAGAAACAAAGTGAACTGTACTAATAATAAACCGGGAAGGGAGAAAGTAAATGTGAAGAACTAAGCGAGAGAAAATTATATTACAAGTGAGGCAGGGGAAGAACAACTAAAATTAAGGGGAACAAGCAACTGGGTAAATCATAACAAAAAGGGGTCTAAAGCCAGGAGGAAGAAACTAACAAAACTAAGCACATCGCAGGAGTAAATAGACCTAAATAAACTGCTTGATCAAAAACACACAAAACCAAAACAAAGTCCAAAATGGCAGATCCTGACAATATTGTAAGATAATATTTGAACCAGCTGTTTCAAGGAACAAAATGCAAACTTTAAATACAAAATTTAAACTGCAGTCACGCATCAAAGACCTGCAACGTGTACAAAAAAGCAGCAGGATAACAAAACGAGGACTTTTGGTAGTCGTTTAGAATTCTCCATTGTTTTACATATAGCAAAAAAAAAACATCCACATATATTAGATCTACAACCAAAGAGGGTTGCTTTTTTGCATGATGACAATTAGCTGCTTGTGTTGCCCTTTACAAACAAGTTTTGCCTGATGAACAAAGGTGATGAAAAAGTCAGTTAATCAGTTTATTTATTCTTTTGTACCACAAGAGCTAACTGGAAAGTGGGCAATAATCAAAACATTATCACACTATAAAAACTGTAAATCCAGTGAACTAAACTCTGGGGGGGAGAAAAACAGCCAATACTTCAAATGGGTGGAAAACGTGGCTACTTTTGTTGTCTAAACTGATTTGTATGGATGTGAAATTCCATTATGTGGAAACTTGGGTCAGGCCTCTGTTTTCTCATTTATCAGCACACCAAAGTACACAGGCCCCCTCACATTAGGAAACCTGAGCAAACTGTGGTATTTTATCTCTTGGATAGCTCCAGTTGGCTCTGCTATAAAACCACAGCCCCCTGACGGAAAGTCTGCTCAGTCCTTCAGGTCAGAAGACCCCACAGTCCACCAGCATGAAGCCTCTCCTCCTTGTGGCGCTACTCGGATGTCTCGGTAAAAGACTTCTACATTATAAAGAATTATTTAATTTTAGGTTGACTAATCCATACTGATATATTTCTTTATTTAAAGCCGCCGTGTCTGCGGCCCCGGCTGGGAAAGTAAGATGGTGTGTAAAGTCGGACCTAGAATTACGGAAGTGCATGGATCTTGCAGCTGCAGCTCCTGCTTTCGCCTGCTTGAAAAAGGCAAACACCCTTGAGTGCATTATTGCAATCAAGGTGAGGATATTACCCTCATTTAATGCAATTTTGTTTCTAGTTAACGTGTAATTACAATCAGTAGTTTCTCTCAAAACTATCCAGATTGTTTCATTACAGAAAACAATGCTTTAACATCCAAACCTTATCAATGTGCTCCCCTGTACAATTAATGATGTTTTCTTTTTACTAAAATATGATTCTGACACTTGTTGGAGATAGCTGAACATCTTCCATAGGCTGCTAAGGGCTGATGATGTAGCAGGGTGAAGACTATAAGACTTATATAACTGTTTTTGTTACACAGGGGTAGCAGGGAGTGCTAAACATGTTTTGTTCCTATTAAAATGTATGAATGTGGCAAAAACAAGACAACACAACAAAGTCTTAGGGACAAAGCTTGGATTTGTAAATTCAAAATCTACTAACAAATATTACAATAAAATCTAAATTATCCAAAGAGCTAAAACTAGGAATAAGATGATTAAAATGATAAATAGAACTTTTCTTACAGCATATCAATCAACCATTTTTTATTCGGATAACACAAAGTGCCACACAGATGTAAAAAATACATACTGGCAATGAAAAAAACAAGGAAACTAATTTAACGTTTTCTTAAGTAAATTAAACAATTGTAGAAAATGAGGAACTCAGAAAATTAAAATATGTAGTGAGGAAACACCTGAAATAAAAACTACTAAATACAATAACATTCTTAAAAGCCTAAACCATAGAATAAACACTGAAATACAAAAAGCCAATTATTTGTAATAAAATATAAAATAAGGGCAAATGCAATAAAATCACATAGATAATTTAGACATTTTTTAATAAATGAAATTAATAAAAAAAAAAAAAAAACCAAACATTTCCAAACAAGAAGATTAAAGGTGCTAATTCTATAAAAATCTTATTACATCGTGTAAACTGTTGTTGAGTAAACAATAAATTAGATTTTCTTAAAATAACTGTTAGTTACTGGAAACAATTATCCAGTATCCCCTGTAGCCTATTTCAATTTAACTGTAAAAATCAATGTCAAACTAAGGTCTAGCAGAGCATCCATCCACACTGTACAAAAAGCAACAGCAAATTGGTTTTACTGTAAAATAAACAATAGCAAAATACAAGCTTATTGTTGAAAGAAATGAATGACAAGAAAGACAATTTATAACTTTGCTGCGAAGTTTTTATTCTGCAATTTTAAGAATAATATACTTATACAAAGGGATCATTTTAACAGACAAGCAAACTGAAATAAATACATTAATACAACAGGCATCAGTGAAAGTGCATTCTTCCATGAAGAGCTATTATGAGGTGCTGCATAGACTAACAACAGGGTTCAAAATCATTGAAACATTATTACAAAATTTTATAGCTAAACAACACATTAGTCTATTGCCCTTTGTAAATGTATGTAAGTTAAATTATTAAATGAAAGAATACAAATAACATTGTCTAAAATATTATGACACCATGTTAAGTGGAGCTCACTCAGAAGGTATTTTCAACCTATCAAATCCAACTTAAGTAATACATAAAAAGAAGGTTAATAATGACAGCAAAACAAATGGGTAAATTTTTTACTCAAAAGGTTTCGCCCAAATTTTTAACAAAATAAAACATGGCCTTATGTTTGAAGCCCATGTATCCAACAAAAAAATCAGGGGATTTCCTGTAGAATACATAGAAGAAACTGCACAGGAGCTCCGTCACAAATGGCAACGTTAGGGGTCAAAGTATGGGATGGGATTGATCAGGCAAAGCTGGAGGTAACTGGAACCAGTGACCTCAACAGACCATATATTAAAACTCCTGTATATATCTGATCTAGAAGCACGTTACAGTACCCAACATTGGCACATCCCCTGCTAAACCTTCCAGATAGCTCGCTGAGTTAGCTCACTCTGCTTAGCTTACTCAAGTTATCTCACACCAGTTAGCTCTTGCTCTGGAAAAAAGTTGTAATTAAAAAAATACGTTAACATAATTTTGTTCAATTTGTCCTTAATGCATTTCTTGCCATCAGTATTGTTGGCTTCTAACTCACTTCCAAGCCAACAAAATAGCTATGCAATGCTAATGCTAGCTAGCAAAGAAATTGAAGTAGGAAAGGAATTTTTAACTAAGTTAATGAAAAACAATTCTGATACTTCTTCCATAAAATTAACCTAATCATAAAGCAAATGTTGAAAGCATAAAGCCTTCCACTAGTTTACTAATAAATGAGATATCTGAAGTTGTTTAAAGAGAGATTGAGATTGCTGATATAAAAAACTAATAGGGTCTTCAAGTTTTCATAGATGACAGACCCTGTTTTACACATTGAAACAAAAAAGTCACAAAACATTTCATAACAATAAATGAAACTGATTATAAACCCGATCTGAGGGGAAAGCCCCAAAGCCAAATATTTTATTTAAGTCAAGTTCTTTTTTTTGTTTTGTCCATATTTCTGTATCTGTCAGGACAGTATAATCTTCCCAGAATTCACTGAAAATATACAAAACACAATGTATACAGCTCAGAACTGATGGGAATATGGTAGTTCTACAGTGAAAAACACAAACTTTACAGTGAAAAAATTTACATTGCTTTAACAGTTAAGAACTGTTGCAACCACCATTATGAAACAATAAATAGTCTTTTTGTGTGTTCAAATGCTTAATTGAGTCTGATAAAACATACAAATATATATCCATTTAGAGACATTAGACACATTTATTCTAGAGTGTCGTTTCTGACAGGGTGGTGAAGCAGATGCAATCACAGTAGATGGAGGTGATGTTTACACAGCAGGATTGAACAACTATGATCTCCACCCCATCATTGCTGAGGACTACGGCGATGGTATGCATGCTAATCAGCTGTCTTTGCACATAAATTATGCATGATGAGTGACAGCTTTAATCTCTCCTTGTTTTTAATCCCACATATTTAGCTTCAGAAACCTGCTACTACGCTGTGGCTGTGGTGAAGAAGGGAACTGGATTTGTCCTCAGAGAACTTGGAGGGAAGAAATCCTGTCACACTGGTTTGGGAAAATCTGCGGGTTGGAACATTCCCATTGGAACTCTGGTTTCAATGAATATCATTCAGTGGGACGGCATTGAGGACAAACCGGTGGAGGAGGGTAAGTACTCATTTTTTTCCCTTTAAAGTCAGCCCTCAGATAAAAGTTAACAAATACCATCTGATTATTTCCATGTACTTTAGATTAAAATGTGGGATGCTATAACAGACTTTAATACCAACATTTTCGAGAAGTTATAGGTGTTTGCTGGAGGAAACAAAAATTGGATGAAAATAACAATGCTGTAAAAATGATTGACAAATCAAAAACCTGATTTACAGTATCTTTGACTCTATGACACTTATTTTATGAACCCATGCATAACCGAAGAGTAACAACAGCAAGCTAGTGTTTGGATTGTTTACACAAAGTGAAGGCATGCCAAGATAATTTTGATTTTTTTCAGGGGCTACTTTAAGTAATTCACTTTCAGCATACAGCTAATTTCGTTTACATTAATTCAAAAAAAGATTAATTTGTTTTAAAAAATCCAAATATTCTTAAAAGATGATGCTGGAAAACACCGGCCACGGTAACAAGCTAAAAGCTGACACAAACATTTTAGCTATACAGTAAACTGAAAAGAAGACACTAATTCTGCTCTGTCTGAAACGCCGTAAATGTAGAAAAGAGTTATTTCTTCACCCAATGTTATCACTATGTATTGCAGTTACATAATGACTGCCTGCTGCCTAGTCTGGGAACACAACCCCTTGATGAATATTGTAACATATTTGCCTCAACCTGCTTCCGGCCTTAATACAGACAATGTGGTGTATGTATCGTACCTTTAGCTGTTGATGCATAACCCAAATACACCGGGGATTACATTGGACGCATTTTGCTGCCATTTAGCAAAAGGAGCTATTTCCAATGTATGTTTCCTTATGTCCATAAAGGGCTGCACCATAAACTAGTATTGAATCATTATCGCAATATCACGGTACGTAATATAAAAATCACGAAGACTGGCTTGGACTGTGATAAATCTTAGGTTAATATTTAAGAACCATTATTTCCAACTCCTTCATTTCTATGATACCAGAACAAAAATACATTAGCATTAAGTATTTGTTTATTTATCGAAAGTCATATCATTATTGCGACATTCACCAACAATATCACATTATGCATGTTTTTCTATGAATCCCTAATTCGAAATATCTTTATGCAGTGCCTGTTGTATGTGCTATATTCACAGCAAATCCACATATTAAAACAATTCAGGCAATAAGGGGTTAAAGAGATAATTCAGCATTTTTGAAGTGAGGTTCTACTGAAAGGTTGAAAGAAGTTAACACGTTACATGCAGCAGATAACTCTTTTGGCATGCTGATCACAGTAAATCAGTTACTATAATTTTTTTGTATATCCAGACTAGTTGTTAGTGGAGGCCAAAGCAAACACTTAGTCTGAGAAGGGTCAAGACCCAAGCAAACCTATATCATCCTAAATAACTCCAATGCTCACAACATCATAGAAGTTTATGCCAAGGCTATTTTATGAACCTTTAAATGTCGACTTTGTATTGAAAGCTTTGCAGAGAGTTGTCTGTGATTAATTACACGGGAGATGGAAGTAGGCAGTGATGCGCCATCTTGTGTAAAAGTCGTACTGAAGACCGAACATTTCAGGTTCGAAAAAGGTCTAATGTAAATGTTACCAATTGGAAAAAGGGTACACATTTGCCTTTTTATCAAACAGTAGCTCTCACCGGAAACCATTTACAAGCTCCGTTCTAAGTATGTATTTGAACAAAGTGATCAGTAATGGCACACTGACCTTCTACCTCAGTTTCCAATCTAAATAATCACTAGCTTCTTTGTAGATAACCATCCAGTGCCAACATAGCAATAAGTTAGTGGTTCATGAGTTAGTTTTCATATGACATTTTTGAGATTTGAGTTGTTTTAGAAAGGTCAAAGTCTGCCTTGTTCTTGGACCCTCTTGGACTGGCAGTTAGCTTCAGTTTCAGGGACCAGTAATTGTGAATTTTACAGCACCAAAACGCCAAGAGAGTCATCTGATGCAGATATTGACTGCTTATAATTTTTAGGTCTAAGAAAGCATGAGTTAGTGCAGCAAAGTAAAGTTTATTCAAAGTCAATTAAAGTAGTATTATTTGTTAAATATTATGAATTAAATATTTTATATATTTTCAGCGGTGAGCACCTTCTTTCATGCAAGCTGTGTCCCAGGGGCAACAAGAGGCTCCAAGCTGTGCGAACTGTGCAAGGGAGACTGCTCCAGGTCCCAAAAGGAGCCTTACTATGACTACTCTGGAGCATTCCAGTCAGTATTTGCTATTATCTTCACATACGTCCAATGCCATTTTATTGATATCAGACAGGCAATAAGAATCCTACCTTAGTCTCACATCAGTTGCTTGTATTGTTCCTGCTTAAGTTTCTTTTTTTTTCACTTGTTTAAATTTTTAGGTGTCTGGCAGAGGATGCAGGCGAAGTGGCATTTGTGAAGCACCTTACTGTACCCGGTCAGTGTCATTAATCTCAATGTATCATTGGCTTTAACGAGTTAATTTTACCTGATGATATTTTCTTTTAATTTGTAAGTTTTTTGTTTTATTTATTATCTTAACATTTTGCCTGTAAAATCAAATACAAACAGAAAATGCCAAGTATATATATATATATATATATATATATATATTATAACGTTCGACTCATAGCATCTTCTTTACTGGAAAAAAATACTTGTCACTATTGGAGGCAATCTTAATGCAAGGATAAATGAAGTTGAGATTCTAAAATCAGTGGCAACCCCATATCTCAAATCTTGAGATCTATCCTACTAGATGCCAATGCTCACTCCCACAGAGCAGGACATTTCAGAGACCAACACCAGAATTTGGAAGTGAAGGGCATGCAATGTCCAGAACCTGACCCCAGTGAACACTGGTTTGATCAGCTTGGGCATGCTGTTCATGCCAAAGTGAGCAACATAGCAACATTGGCTGATTTGCTGGTTGAGTAATGGTATTCCATCCCACACCAGTGTGTGACCAGGGAGGTGACCACCATGAGGAGAAGGTGCCAGGCTATTCTGGTTGTTTCAATTTCTTCTATGTACTACTGAGGACCCTTTTATTTAAAAGAATAATTTGCTAAATTCCCAATGCATCTTGTTTATTCCAAGTTCTATCATCCAATCCAATAAATGACACGAAACAAAAGTCAAGAGCAGAATAAACTGTTTGTCATTGGCAGAGAGGATTTAGGAAGTTTGTCATGGGTACAATCTCAAATCTGCTGTTCAACACACAAATGCAGTTTTCTTACAATTTTGTCACCATTTGAATAGAAATAATATAACAAAAGGCTTTTAAGGGACTTATCACCAAGAGGCATTGTTACAACAAAAAATAATAAACACAAATTTACTAACTTTCTATGGTAAGTGTTGATGTGGTATTACGGTTGTAAATACAAAATGTATTTAGATAAACACAAGTAAGATTTCTTCATTTTCCCTCACTTAGATTCTGAGAAGTCCAAATATGAGCTGCTTTGCAAGGATAATACAAGAGCACCCATTGATAGCTATAAAAACTGCCACCTGGCCAGAGTGCCTGCTCATGCTGTTATCACTCGCAAGGACCCAGGGCTGGCTGACTTAATCTGGAATAGTCTCAATGGAGTGCAGGTAAAATTAACACAGCATAAGGAAAAAGTAGAGACTGCCTCATACAGGAGGAAGGAAAACAGGAATATCAGCTTGTGTTTCATCTGACTCAAAACTGTGTTCTGTATTTTCACTGTGACTTGGCTTGCTCGCTTTTCAGAACTTCAACCTCTTCTCCTCGGAGGCGTATGCCCCTGCCAAGAATCTGATGTTCAAGGATTCAACACAGAGGTTGGTGAAAGTGCCCCCAAACACAGACTCCTTCCTGTATCTGGGTGCTGAATACATAAGCATCGTCCACTCCCTCAGAAAAGGTAAAAGTGGGAAAAACATAGTGATAAAAATTATTAGATCCACCCTTTTATCAGTCATGATCCATACCTGACTCTACATGGTCTTTTTTTACTTCCCTCTTCAGAGCAGACTGCAGGAACTGTATCCTCTGCCATCCGATGGTGCGCTGTGGGCCATGCTGAGACTGAAAAGTGTGACACGTGGAGTATCAACAGCGTGACTGGCGACAGCGCCTCTATTGAGTGCCAGAACGCCCCAAGTGTTGAGGAGTGCTTCAAGAAGATTATGGTAAAACTAGAAAGAAATATGTTCTCTGCTGTTTATAGGAGAATTTGTTTTTTATTTGTTTTCTTTCTAAAGGTGCTTTGTTTTAAATGTCCTGCAGCGCAAAGAGGCAGATGCTATGGCAGTGGATGGAGGACAGGTTTACACCGCTGGAAAGTGTGGTCTGGTTCCTGCCATGGTGGAGCAGTATCAGCAAGGTATGATGCCTTTAAATGTACATAAAGCCTGACAGATTGTAGAAACGTTGTATTTTTGTATAAGCTTTGGGTAATGTTTTCACCTGTCTGTCTCTCCACAGAACAGTGTGGCTCTTCTCCAGGTACTGCAACTATCTCTGTTTTATATTTTTATTAAGACACAATTTTGACGTGTAGTTTCAGTGTAGTGTCTGTAACTGTTTCAGAATGTAGGTATACCTGGTTAGTGTCGATGAACTAAGAACAATTTCGAGGGAAATGGATTAGATGTTTAGTGTGCCTTACAAAAGCATAGGGAAGGTTGTTAAAGATTTTATCAAGGTATAACCACAGATTTCAATGTTTTATTTGGGATTTTACCAGCACAATTGTGAAGTGGAAAGTAAATGATTCATGTTTTTATAATTTCCTTTAAAAAATAAAAATCTTAAAGGTGTGGCATGCAACTCTTTGGTTGTCCTGCTGGAAGGCAAACCTCTCATAGGTCAACCAGCCTTGTGCCACTAGCACTTTGTGTTTCTTAACCGACTCTGGCCAGCTTCCATGTCCCTGCTAAGGAAAACCCCCCAGCATAATGCTGCCACCACTATGTTTTTACTGTGGGGATGCAAGATAATATGTTTGCCTCCAATAATGGTGGAGTGATGTGCAGTGTTAGACTAAAAAGTTCAATGTTGGTCTAATCTGACTAGAGGATCTTCTGATCTTTGCTGAGTCTTCTCCATGGCTCGAGACAAACATTAAACTGAACTTTTTATTGATTTCTTTTACCAGTGGCATTATTCATGTCCCTCTTGAATCATGTCAGTGAATACATATGCTCACCACACTTTTTAGATATTTGTTTGTAAAAAATATATATATTTATATATAATAATTTCCTTTCACTTCCTAATCATGCAACTTTGCGTTGATTTAGCACATCATATTTTGCTACATTACAAAAGACAATGTATCACAAGAAAAACTGTGCATATACGAAACTTTTGAGGTCATTTAAATGATCTAATAAAATGTATCCTAAACTTGCCAGCTTTAAGCTAAGCCATTGTTGTTTTCTCTTTTAAAACAATATTTTCAGATTTTCATGCTGTAACCTCTTTACTTCTGATTTCACAGCCACAGCCTCCTCTTATTACGCTGTCGCTGTGGTAAAGAAGTCTTCGGGGGTGAACTGGGCGAACCTGAAGGGAAAGAAATCCTGCCACACAGGCATTGGCAGGACAGCTGGCTGGAATATCCCCATGGGTCGCATCCATTCCCAGACTAATGACTGCAACTTTGGTAAGTGATGGACCGTTTAATTTAAAAAGCAAATACAATATAGAATGATTACATAAAATTTAAACACACTGGTACAAAATTTGCACCTATTACAAGACAATTCAGCAGATGAATTTCATAAAATGACATATTTTTGGATTCTTTAAAGGCTTAAAATGAGCCATCTTTTAAAAGGAGGTTTTTGGTCCCTCTAAAGGATGATGCTCTGCTTCTCCAACAGCTAATTTCTTCAGCAGCGGTTGTGCCCCCGGAGCTGAACTCAACTCTCCATTCTGCAGTGAGTGTAAAGGCAGTGGCAAAGCCGTGGGAGATGAGGCCAAGTGCAAAGCCAGTGCCAACGAGCAGTACTACGGTTATGCTGGAGCTTTCAGGTACCTTAAGATGCAACAGTGACTATGTATAACAATGTATGTCTTTGTTTTTTTTTTGCCAATCCTCTCTGAGATTTGGTCTTATGATGTACTCAAATTTTTGTTTAAAAATTACACTTCAAGTTTAGAAGTGTTTTTCAAAGTAAGCCTTGTACAGAATGTCATACATGACAGAACCACACTAACTATTTCCACTGACCTTTTTGAAATCTCTCTTTTGGAAAGTATTAATTTAGTGTAACATCATATATGGCTCATTGTTGCAGATGTCTAGTTGAGGGTGCTGGTGATGTTGCCTTTATTAAACACTCAACTGTTGAAGAAAACAGTAATGGTAAGAGACATAAGCTGACCTGATTTTACAGTATCACTTTGCTGAATTGTTAGTTGGAAAACCTCGGCATCTCTTAAATCTATGTCTCATTTGTTTCTCATCAAAGGTAACGGTCCAGAATGGGCTCGTGGTGTGAATTCTGCCGACTACCAGCTGATCTGCCCTGGAAAGGATCCGGTGCCAGTCAATGAATTTACTTCTTGCCACTTGGCTGTTGTCCCAGCACACGCTGTGGTAACTCGCCCTGAGATTCGTGACAACGTGGTCCGCATCCTCCAGGACCAGCAGGTCAGTGATAAACTTTATGGGCAATATGAGCAAAACAAATAATAGAATGGATAAAGAATATTCACAGAACAGTTTATTATTGTAGCATCCTCAGTTTTAAAAACAATTTGTTATCACTTGCTTTTTGTTGATTCTTCATTTTTATTAGGCACCATAATTTGCATTCTGCATTTTGCTTGTGTCGTACCAAAAAAGATTCAATCATTTATTCAAAGCAAAATTAAAACTATTAATTAGTTTTTAAAAATACCTGCCTAAGAATTATCTGACAATTTGCAAATAAACATTTATTCTGTTTGATCATGGTAAAATTAAAATCAAATTGGGTCTTTTAATGTCATATGGAGCCCTATATTAACCACTTTGCCTTCACATCTGGAAATAAATATATCTCTTACCGTCTATTTTTAGCATTTTGAAAGTTTAATCAGAGAATATATTAGTATTGAAGGACAATTTTATCTATCCTCAGTGGTTGTTTGACTTTGCTTGAAGCAGAATATTGATTACAAAGCCTAATTAATGCTGTCTCGCCAGCGATTCAAATACAAACTCCGTTGCAATACAAAGTTAATCAGAAAGTACTGTCCTTAACAACTGTGAATACAAAAACCTAATTTTGTACTTTCTTTGCAGACCAAGTTTGGAGTCAGTGGCAGTGATTCCACATTTAAAATGTTCCAATCCAGCAATGGAAAGAACCTCCTCTTCAAGGACTCCACCAAATGCCTCCAGGAAATTCCAGCTGGCAGATCTTATGAGCAGTTTTTGGGACCAGAGTACATGTCCGCCATGTCCTCGCTCAGACAATGCACTGACACTGCTTCAGGTTTGTGCTAAGTTACATCAAAATTAGTAGAATTACAGTTTATTAACAAAAATGTATAGTTTGTGGCACCCATCTGTGATCAGCATTTGAAAATACATGTTTTCTAAAATGTTACAATCTTTTCTTTCCTTCCTCCAGATCTGGAGAAATCGTGCACTTTCCATACCTGCCAGCAACCCTAAAAGTGTCATGGACAGATTTCCACCTATGTTGGCCATCACTGATTCAACTACACTTCCTTCACTCACCGCCCAAATGACATTGCTTTGTTCAAACCTGCTGCCTGTTTTCTATACAAAAACAGCAAAGAAATATTACGAGCCTCAAATCAATAATCATGTGACCACATTGTTTTAGTTATTGTTACTCTGCTGCGAAAAAAATATCACACTTCCAACCTTATTGGATCAACTTTGCTCTGTTCAGTGCTTGATTTTTCCCAAATAAAGCATCTCAAGACTTTTTTTGTGGATAGTGTGGTCTCTGTTTTTACACTGCTATATATTATCTCATTATTGACTCAAATATGCATACTTTCAGTAATATTTGGTTGAATGTTCCTTGGTAAATTTCACCTCGATCACAAGCTTTTTGAACTCCTCATAAAGCCTCTGTTATATTTCCTGTTGCACTCCTTTTGGTAGAATTAAAAAAGGTAGTTAGCATTAGTACTGACCCATTTTTAAACATAACTATTACCATGGTTTCCTAAGCTTTGGGAGAGCCATTCCAGAGGATTACTGTTAGACAGCTTTATCTATTCCAAGACAAAATGTTATGTGTTTCAGCTAATAGTCCAGTTGGAACACCCAAACTGTGTCCAAGTTTCAACCTTATAGCTGTTGAGTGAAGTTGAAGAAAAAATTACACCCAATTCCACTGGTAGCGAAACACGGATGCTACGTCTACCATGCTTTATAATTGGTTGTTCCTAGTTTTGAACATCTTACCTTATATCCGCAAAATGGCAAAATCTTTTCATGTTTCATCATAAAATCTTCCTCCAGAAGGCAATTTGTTCGTGTACAAATTGTTTTTTTTGTTGCTTTTATTTTTTTAAACTTTTTCATCATGTTTATTAAATTAGAATGCAACTTCAATGCATATCTGGTCAGTCACAACATGATAAATTCCTGCATTAGATATGCTACAGTCCAAGACAAAATTCAGTCCCATAACTTCAAATGTTTTTTTTTTTTTTTTTTTTTTTGCAGAAAAACATCCATCCTTCTATCAGCATATCCTAGTTTTATCTGAACAAGTCCAGAAATATTGACTTCCATCTGAAGATTGAAGGGAGCTCGTGTCTGACCGACTTCATCATAATAGTTTTTCTTGCCAGCGTTAGAAGCGTTTGA
Source organism: Girardinichthys multiradiatus (assembly GCF_021462225.1). Lineage (NCBI taxonomy): Eukaryota > Metazoa > Chordata > Actinopteri > Cyprinodontiformes > Goodeidae > Girardinichthys > Girardinichthys multiradiatus. The sequence continues at coordinate 23,671,072 of NC_061799.1, forward strand.
ATAGCTTCTTTTTGCTGTGTCAAAGAGTCTTGTACACTTCCAGGCAAACATATTAGTGGATCAACTGGCACATGTAGACTGATTGCTTTGCTGATGTTAACACATACTGACCTCCAGAAAGTTTGAACGAAGCTACATTCCCATAAGAAATCTTGTTCCAATTTGAAACTTACATTTATGGCAGTTTGGGGAAACTCCCCTTTTATACTAACTGTAAATAAATGATGAAATATAAACATTATACAATATGTTAAATTGTAATTCCATTTATCTATTACTTATTGAGATTCTGGAAGGCAGCAGTAACAGTTTATCCCAAACGTCATTCTGTATTTCACATTTAAGTAAAGTACTCCAGGATTTTCTCAACCATGCACTTTATCTAAGGTCAAACTACATATCTCGGCATACATTTTGATACAAAGTGTTTGTGCTCTCTGTGGTCTAAAAAAAACCGTTTCTAATAGACCCGGCTTTCTTAAGAACAAAATGCCCGATCTGCAAGCATTTGTAGAAATCCTTATTTCACAGATGATATTGAGATTTCAGGGTTTCGAATGTTTTAAAGGTTCCGTTATCAGACAAATCATATATTCATTTCATGCCTGGTCTCTGCCAACTTGAAGTTTAAACCCACATTTTGATATGAGAGTTCTGGGTCATCTAATGTCAATAAAAGAATAAATGAGCCACCTTTAAAATTTGTCCTCAGTTTGCCCATGTTACATTTTTTATCAGGAAATTATCTTTAACTATAGATGGTAATTCAGTTGGGCGTTTCACTAACAGGTTTAATGGGGAAAGAGGCATTGTATATCGTGACTACAACTCTAGTCAGGGACATTGTGAGTGTAGATTAGCCCAGGAGGAGAGTATTCTGGCCTGAATTTGGCAAACTCCATCCGCCCTGTTCCTTCAGCTATGGCAGAAAACCCAGTTTGACCTTAGGCTTCCTACTACCCAAAATAAATTCTGCTAATAAACTTTGATGTCTTCTGGTTTTAAAATCACAAACAGCATAGATATGGGATATATTATGTTTGAGAGTACAGACATCTTAATAAGGTTAATCTGCCAAGAAACATATTGGAATATCAATCCATCTAGTTAGACTTTCTTTCAGTTCTTTTATCAAAGATGTAATATTATTTAGATATATTTGGCCAATTTTCTGTGTGATTTTAACTTCCAGATATAGAAATCCTGCCGGGGCCCAGTGGAAGGGCTTAACATATATAGGTTCAGTAGGAGAGGTGCAAATTTTAATTGAGTTTGAATGTACTGATTTTGAAACAAGATCCACATTTTTGAGATTCAGCCTTTCAGTCCTTGACCAAGTAACATTTCCTTCGCTGTCACACTGTGACACTGACATTTGGGTTGTATCAGTTTTATAATCTGCTTAAACCTAGTTTGTGGTTTGTTCCTAAATATTATGACAAATTCTCTTTAAGCTGAGGTGGACATTTTGCATCTTCTTCCAGACCATGGCAAAGTTTTGACACAATCGTATACTTGTACATACACACAGCTGTTTAAATTGACAGTCTTAGTGCCTCCAGTTGTTTAGAAATGGTTCCAAAAAAACGTACCATTTTCTAATTTTCTGACCAGCAAAGGCTAGAGCTCTAAACTTCACCCAAGGCTAGGCTCACTGAACCTGACTGGGTGCGGGAATACATCTTGGGTTTGCTGACCGACCCAGACTAGAGATCAAGACTTCTGGCTTTTCTGAGTAATTATTTGTCTAATGAGTCCTATCAAACAAATCCTGGCAAAGAGAAACTGTCTGCTGAGAGGTTATTCGGCTTTGTGAAGTTAAAATACATTCTAGAAACTATCTGCAACTTCTTAAAAAATTTAAGTAAATGCATGTACACTGTATTGCCAAAAGTCACCCTTCAAGGAATTAAATTCAGGTGTTCCAATCACTTCAATGTCCTCAGGTTAATAAAATCCAGCTGGTAGGCATGCAAAATTGCTTCTGCAAACCTTTGTGAACGAATGGGCCACTCTCAGGAGCTCAGTGAACTACAGAGTGGTTCGTTGATAGGATACCACTTGTGCAATTAGTTTAGTGCTGAAATTTACTTACTACTGAATGATAAACAATCAACTCTTGGTGTATTATAACATGAAATTAGTTGTGTGCAACACAGTGGAAGACCACATAGAGTTAGAGTGCTGTCAGTGGATTATGGTGATGGGTTACTTCAGGAGTTGGACCCGACCTGTTACAGTGAAAGGAACCGTTATTGCTTCAGTATACCAAGTATACCCCTTCCTGTTCCAACATGATTGCACACTACAGCACAAAGCAAATAATATGGAAATGTTGAGAGGGAAAATGTAAACATAAACAAAACTGGAAATTGATGCAATATTAAACGGAAAAACAAAGTGTTTGTTTGAATTCTGAATCATTGTGTTTTTATTATTTATAGTTTTCTTATTTTTGCAGTTTCAGTCTTCCACAGTTCAGTTACTGTGTTGGTTAACAGCAAACTGGAGAACAAGTAATTTAATGACTCTTTGTGGGACTTCGGTAAGTTTCTTTATTTGTCTCGTGTAATAACTTCATATTATAATTAAGCTGACTTTACAATAGGATGTGGAGGAAGTAGTCTTTCATGACATAAATTTTGTTTTGATGATTTTTTTAAAATAATTTTATGTCAAATCATTATCAAATAATTTATAATGGTAATTATGCAGTGCATTTATTATTATTATTATTATATTTTGTGAAATTTCTTCTCTGAAATAAATTTGATTTTGATTCAGTTTTTTGCCATAATGTTGTGTCTATAATTCTGCGACATGTTGTGTATCTCTATGGTTATTTGTTGCTTGAAAAGTTTACAAAAAGAAGAGGAAAAAAGAAATAGTCACAGAAAAGAGAAGAAAACTCACTATCTTGTTGATTTTTATTCTTCTAGGTACACAACCCATCATGACTTAGACTAAAAAATGTAATTTTTATACTTTCGCTGTTTACAATGTGAGAAGGTTTCAGACACTGTATAAAATAACATTTTTTTTAATTTTTTTTTTATACGCCTGTCGTCATTTTTATTTAATTTAAAACAAGTCTATGGGTGGTTCTTGTACGTTTCCTCAAATGATTCACGTTCCAGTATCACATGACCAAGGAACCGGCATCAAATTGTAATTTCCCCGGAACTTACCCACGCGACTTGGAGGCGCACCGGTTCCGTAGAGCAGAAACATCGCACTATGGCCTGTCTCTGAGCCTTGTCGTACGAGCGAGTACAAATCTAACCGGCAATCCGTCACCATCGACGCCTTGATCATGGACCTCCAGTCCAGAGGCTCATTTGGGAGTCATCGCAATTATCAATAGCACTCCCGAAGAAAGATATTATATTTTTTACCAGTGTCACTTTTGAACATCCTGGGATTTAAACCGAAGTGACATCAGTAGCACTCACCCCATCTGCCGGTTAGCCAACTAGTTCGCTGAAGTCAGTAACCAAGAAGCGCTTCACTCGTCTGTTGGAGCAAGGACAAGCAAACAAAACTTTCATTAACAGAAGACTGACCAAAGGCTGACACCTCAAGTTCCAAATTTACAACACTGTCCCTGTTGGTACCTGGTAAGAAATTAGGCCGGTTAGCCTTGTTGACTCTAGCTTTAGGTGCATTCGAGCTAGGTATTAGTTTTGTGAAAGGCATGCAAGTTGAACAGGCCTTGCCGGCTGTCAGTCCACACGCTTGGATAACAAGCAGACCAATTGTGCTTTAGTTGACCAAAAACTCTTAGAATCAGCTCAATGTAACAGTTTAACATCTGTTTACTGGGTGTTTATACTTGAGACTGCTGTTAGCGATGTTTAGTGGAAGTTATTCTGACGTTAGCTTAAATGACAGTTGGCTAATCTTCATCGGTCTCCGTTGTCATCACTAGTTACTTCTTACCTCGTTTTGGTTTAAAAATATTTTGTATTGTGTGCTTAGACGGCGCCTTTATTGTGAAGCTGTAGTTTTTTACTAAGTTACCTTTTGAAATTAATATCTGCTAAGGACACGAGTGAATGACAGATTGGATTGGTTCGTTTGATCGTGGAGCCTGTTGGGCCTGTGTTTTAATTAGCTAATTTCACTGGCAGAGCTAATCTGCTAGCTGACGTTTACCAGCAATAGCCCCACCGTAACTAGAGCGTGTCAATGCTTTGCCAGGGAACAATATGTTTCCCGTTCTCGCATTTTCCGAGAAAACGTGTTTCCCGTTAGCAGTAGCTACCAAATTGAACACTATGTACTCCGAGGTTAAATGCGGACTAAGCCACGTAGCGTAACTACAGAAAATGTCTGTGATAGCGGGACACGTAACGTTAGCACGCAGGCTGGTGGCTACGATTTACGAGCGGCTGCCACGCTAGCGGGTCGGTAAAAATCGTGTAAACCCGCATCTTCGCTAAGACATGTTAATATTTTCGTTGAGGACCTGTCATCTTTAATCACGGTCCGCAAACCGGTGATCCATCACTGCAAGCTTCACAACCATATGGTAGCATTGCGTCTTGAAGCCGTAAAGCATGGCACTAGCTAGCAGCTAACGATGGTTCCTGTGTCAGAATGTCATGTTTGTTTGAGACATCGGTTTTCCTACATGTAGCTGTTAGGTGGTATTTAATTCAGAAATGAGCTTTTCTTTTATGTTTAACAGCAAACTCGCTCCCGTTTATGGCGTCAATATCAACTTGTTTGTGCAGCATGTTTGCTCACATGGACCCAGCACAACACTGTTAACACAGTGAATGCACTTTGACCTGAGGTATCCATTTTCTTAAACTTACTGAAAATTAGAACTGTCGGAGCTATTTCCCGCCAGCTAAATATAATGTCTTTAAACCAGTAGGGTTACCCATTTGTGTTTTTCCCCATGTATTGCCTCATTGCCTAATTTATTATTTGTAAAGTTCTAGATGGAAAAAACAAAAACAATAACTTGTTTATTAAATTTCTTTTGACTTTAACTGCTGTTTATGCTTTATGTTTTGGACACGCAGTATGCAAGTGTGAGAGGAGGTGATGGTGGTTTTATCTTGGGCAAAGCCCACAGACCACACCCTCTCCGGCTAATGGTGGTGCCACACTTAGATGTGTCCATGCAGTGGTGTTCCTATCCAGCATTGCTGCAAATATATTTAGACAACATATGTTGCACCGCTGCCTTGGCTTATTCAGTTATAGACATTTTAGTTTTAATAATATGTTGTATAAAATGACTGGAAACCTTTTTAAACACATGATTTAGATGGACAATTACTTATCATTTCTTGTTTTGTTTTGTTCTTCCTCTGTAAGGCTGGCAACACACAGCCACCCTAATGCAGACCTATAAAAGAACGTGAAATGAACAAACCACCACAACCTATAACGGGACCCACCTCTGTCCCAAACCCTTCCCCATCCCCAGGACTAACACAGGTGAGGCCTGCTTTCTGGGTATCAATTGATGGGTAGATTGGGGTTCTGTAATGTTTTTTTCTCTTTTGTCCTCTCAAGGCTGCGTACGGCCCCGTACAGCCACCTTCTCTTGTTTTTGCCACCCCTCCGCCTCCACAAATGAATTCTGCACAGCAGCCGAGACAGGTATTCTTTCACGTTGCTTAGGTTTTTGGATTAAATGAGTGCTTTGTTGGATGTCTTTCCTGCTCTTTCACTTGGATTTCTGACGGGCTTCTTCTGCTACAATGCTTTTTGGGTCAGTGTCTGTGTAAAAGCCTTGAATGTCTGTCGTGACCTCTTAACTCTTCTCTGCTGTCCTCCCAGTTTGCTACAGGGCCTCGTACTTTACACCAACAGGTACTAACTCTTCTCACTTTGTTCCTTTTATCCCTTCTGTGCCATTAGTATAATGCATGTTCTCACAGCCACATTTTCAGAGATTGGACAAAATCTTTGCTTGTAGTCTTTTCCTTAGGCTCCCATTTCATTCTTAAAATATATTTATTCTAACCCGAGTTCATAATTCTTCAGTAGGGTAGCAAAGTCCTATGAATTATGTTAATTACCATCCACAAAACCATTTTTTTGTTCACCACCTCTGTCCATACAGTGTTCCTAAAACTAGCATAAGCATTAAAAGCATGATCATTCACTTTAGTTTAAAGTGAACAGTGAATTGTTTCACCATTATTTTATTTACCTTAATGTAACTAGAAGTATAATAAAACAATTATTTGTACATCAAAAATGTTTTCAATCGCAAAATATTCGGTAGTGCCAGCATGAAACCTTGCAGCACCAATACGATACATTTCAGTGCAATATTTTCTAATTTCAATTCTGAAGAAACTTTATTAGCAAGACTGGCAATTTAAAGGATTGCCAAACTGCCCTATTAGTTAAAATGAAAACATTTTGAGATGTTGAGCTCTGATTAAAAGAAGTAGCAAAAGGTAAACAGAAACCAAGTTAAAACATTCGCTGATTTTGTTTAGTCTTTCAAATTAGGCGACAGTTTGAAATTGATGCTAGTTTTGTTTTGCGAAACAAAAACATGTAAGATAAATATTAGTTTTTGGGGTTTTCCTCTTTAATAACAGTTTATAGGTTGACACATAAATATCAGCAGTAAAACCTCATACATTTTGCTCTTTATGTAAATCAAGTTCACCTCACACTCTTTGTGTTCAGTATATGTGAAATGAGTAATTCTGATATCCTGTACATTGCTGTTGCATTTATTGACCTTTGTTGTCATTCCAGTGCCTTTTGCAGGGCAGTTAGTCCATCTTTCTTTATGTGTGCATCTCTGCCTGGATGGTTGGTCATAATGTCATCTCACTGTCAGGGTTTAATGTTTAAAGTATCTGCCAGGAATAGTAAAATAGTCCAAATTCAAGATCCACAGGAGGAGTGCCTTATGCAAAACAACTTTTGCAGTTCCTGTACCCTATACGCGATCCAAACATTTTGTCTGGATTGGATCTGTACTGCGAAGCTAGAAGTTTGGTTTAATAACCAGGTTCCGGTGTGTGTCACTAAAGAGTTTCAGTTTGATTGTGTGCGGGGTTTTCGGTTATCTATTCTACTATGACAGAAGCTCAAAAGCGCTAAGATCAGGAAGTTATGTTCAACTGTATTGCCTGGGTATCTGGTAGTGTTAAACATGGCTGCTGCTGTGTTTTAATGCTTAAAACGATTGCTTTGCTATCCCAATCCATGTTCTGTCTATCATAACTCCTCTGTGCTGTCTTTTCAACACTTTAAAGCTGCTCCAATAGCCAAGTCTGTTAGTTATTACATAATTCGTTGGAATTAGGGCTGCAAATATAGCTCAATTGATTCGATAAAAAAAAAAAAAAAAATCCTTCGGGCGAAATCTTTGGCCTCGATTCTTTGTTTATTTCATACAAATTTATATTGTTTAACCACGTTTTTCTCACCATGCTGTTATGTTTTTCACATGGGGATGGTTTTTGCAGTTTCACATGAGATTTTAGACCTGGAGGGGATGCTGTTTCCACTCGTTGCATTTGCATCTACGATTGTTTGAACTGCTCACGGCTTTAGGATAGACTGCTGCCTGTCACAATCCTTGCTTTTTTCTTTTTTTGCATCAACCCTGCCTCATTGTCTCTAGTCCTCGTTTTCTCCTTAATCTCACTCCCTCTCTTGCTCTCTGCTCATGTGTTGTGCGGCTGAAGGGTGGATACAGAGCATTGCAGGTAATGGCTTTTCTCTTCGTTCCTCCTCTCCTAACTTGGGAAAACTTCAGTGTTACAGGGAAACAAGACTGAATATTAAGTGTATATTCGATGGTCGGCAACCTCAACTTGATTTAGAAATTGGCAAGTGCTGTGAGTGCATGGCCTCCCTATGAGGTTATGTGTGATAGGAGACACGCACCAATAAAAATACTCCCAATATGTGAATAAATGGATTACACATAGCATAGTTTGGAAATTTCTTGTACACTGAGCAAATGTTTTTTTTTTTTTGCTTTGCTTTGTTTCACGTGTCCTCTATTGTCCTTCATTTTTACTCTAGAGTTACTATCAGAATCGAGCCACTATGGCCACCAATGCTCCTAGGGTGCAGGCTAGCAGTGGCCCTCGATCTGTTGCACCTACCCATGTCTACTCTGCCAGCTCCCAGATGATGATGATCCCCCAGCAGCAGCTGCCTTTCGCTAGCCCTCCTCAGGGCTATTTTATCTCATCTGGACAGGTTAGTTCATTCAGTTAATTATTAGCTGTAAGCCAGGTTTGTTTTGGTTTGACAGCTGTTCATTTAGCATCATTTTTAATCATCTACTCACTGTCCACTGTAAAGAAGTGTGCGTATTCTATCAATATATATTCAATAATATTTAACATCTATTTTAACAATGCTACAAATTTCAGGTATTTATAATCAAGAATATAAAACTTAAAAAAAGAGATTTAAGAACATTATGAAAATGAACAAAAAAATATAATATCTGATGAGGAATCTTAGGACAACCCTGCATTTATTCAATGGAAAATAGCTGAAATCACAGACAGGCGTATAACATCAGGCCCACATGAGCAGAAAATAATTGGCTAGCATTTTAAAGGAGATTTGCCCTGTTTAAACCTCATACACAGTCCGATGTGCTCCTGACTGTTAAGGTGAGAGTGAACACCATGGGAGATTAAAGGACTGTCATCTGAGCATCTGAGTCTAACGGATTAAAAGAAGTCTTTAGCTGAAACTGAAATCAGCCAATCCATTGTACAGAAAATTTTCTAAGGCCTCTTTTACACTGCAGGCAAATGTGACCCAAAACTAAGTGACCAGGGCAGACATTTTTAGAACAGCTGTGAACACTGAGATCTGGCCCATATTGGATTTTTAGCCCAAGTCAGATTTGAACCGCTTCCATATGTGGTCCTCAATTGTAAACTTTTTTTTTTTTTTTATGTGGGAACAAGGTGGATTTGATGTGAGTTTGACGTCACTTTCTATTGACATTTGTCACAACGTTACGCCGGCAGGAAGTGATAGCAGTTAGCCACAAGGACGTCAGCTGCAAAAGTACTCACAGTAGAGGGACAGTGAGACGTTAGACCTCATTAATATCTGGAGTGACCTCTTTTCAAGCCAAATTGGAATCCTCCCTGTATCCAAACAGACCTTTGTTGTTGACATGTGCTGCAGAGAACATAGACACAGACCATGACTTCTGGAATAACGTTCTTACAGATGAGTTTAAAGTACAATTATTTGGAGACCAAAACAGATGACATGGTTGATTCAATAAAATAGAGCATTCCAGGAAAGGAACCTCATGCCAACGGTCAGACATGTTATTGTGTCATTGTTTGGGGATGGCTTTCAGCAGCAAGACCGGGTCAGCTCACCATCATTGAATCTACCATGAATTCTACCGTGTGTCAGAGGGTGCTTGGTGAGGCAATTATTAAATAATAATAAAATAAAACCTGAAGATGAACTGAATCCTGCAAATTGAGAATGACCCAAACATTCCAGTAAAGCCAACAGGGATGGGCTGAAAACTGAGAAATTGGAAAGATCAGAGTCAAATCACACGTCCTTATCCTTTGGAGGTGCCATAGGATGATTTGAAACGGGCTGTACATGCAAGAAACCCCTCACACCATATCAACACTGCTGAAAGTCAGAAGTGGGCATCTTACTAAGTTTTTTGAGGTAAAGGGGGTAACACCAGCTATTGGAGGGACTGGTGTCCTAACCGTTTAATCAGACATATAAAACACATTTTCTTTGCCTTTTGAGTTAAACAAGTTTAGTGGTTGATTTATTTATTTATTTATTTTTTTTATGAAATTAAACCCAATTTGTTTTCTCCAGAATAGATGATCAATATGTGACAGTTTTATGGGAACTAAAATGTTAATGGGGCATCCTATTAACATTATTTCAATGTTGTCTGTTGAAATAATGTTTTGCAAGCATAGTGTGGATGCTATCGGAAACAAAAACTGCTGTCAGAACCATATTTAGAGATCATAATTTCTCTTTGGGTTGTCTGTTACGCATTGTAGATTTTCTAAGTATCCAGCACATTATGTTAAAACCCATTAATACTATTGTCACAGCCAGATATAAGTCTTAAGAGTTACTGTATTATACTATGTGTTGGCTGTAATTTATCCTGTTTTTCCCCCTTATTTAAAAGCACAGACATGAACACTAATGGGCAAAGATACTAAAATTTGGTCCAATCGGGACATATCAGACAATAGCCTGTCTTTAATGTTATTTTACAAGTACAACGAAATTGAAGGTGCAATCCTCAAGGTTTAAGGTAAATAAAAAACAAAACAATTTCAGTAGCATTTAAAAGAAGGACACAATAAATGACTGGACTATGTGTTGGGTGCAGTTATGGCCTGAGCATATTTTAAGCTTCCAAAGAAGTGTGAGCCCATGTAAAAGTAAGATCTGTTAATTTGTAGGATTGGATCGTGTTGATAACTTGTAACCCAATCCTCAACCCCCAAACACGTCAAATGTCACAACGGCAAGCCTTTTGGAGCACGCTCTTTAACCAAGTTACGCTTCAGTGACTGCATTACATCGTCACACATGAGTATAGCTGCTTTGTTTTTGTTTTGAGTTTTTTTTTTAACCAGTTACAACTTTAATATAATTACATTACATTAGTAACACCATCTGAAATAGTGTAGTGTTGGTTTATTCGGATATGGCTGAAGTTTTCTAAACCGATTCTTACTTTTGTTTCTGCAGTACCGTACTCCATACATGCCTCCTACCCAGCAGTACCCTGTGACCAGCAGCACAGGTTTCTATCCTGGGACTAGCCCTGCAGAATACCCTACTTATGGTAAGGATTTTACCCTGACCCAACAACAGTAACCAAGCACAACCGTCGATTTTACCATTGTAGGGGTGTAATCTCGAACACTAAACCCCCAAAAATGATCTGCAATATAAAGACTGTAATCTAAACCCTTTGTCTTTGCTTTTTTTGTGGTTTTGCTTGGTTGCTTTTAAATAATGCTCCTCTGTGTCATAATACTGCTATAAGTGTTATAGGGCCAGTTGCACGTTGGTCTGGCTTGATTCTGCTTTGGTCTGTTTTCTGCAGTCACCTGACACTTCCTTGTAGGTCCCATGAAATGGCTTTCGAGCTCATTTTTCAGATGTGCCTACTGTACATACACAAGAATGGTTAAGTGGCCTCTAATATTGTCAGGAATGTAATCTGAAAAATAGTCAGATCGTCATTCTCGTCGTCTTCCGCTTTATCCGGAACCGGGCCGCGGGGGCAGCAGATTCAGTAGACGTCCCTCTCTCCAGACACCTCCTCCAGCTCCTCCGGGGGGAGCCCAAGGCGTTCCCAGGCCAGCCGAGAGACATAGTCCCTCCAACGTGTCCTTGGCCGTCCCCTGGGCCTCCTCCCAGTGGGACGTGCCTGGAACACCTCCTGAGGAAGGCGTCCAGGAGGCATCCAGTATAGATGCCAGAGCCACCTCAACTATCTCCTCTCGATGTGGAGGAGCAGCGGCTCTACTCCGAGCTCCTCCCGGATGGCCGAGCTCCTCACCCTATCTCTAAGGGAGTGCCTATGGAGGAAGCTCATTGCAGCCGCTTGTATCCAGGATCTCGTTCTTTTGGTCATTACCCAAAGTTCATGGCCATAGGTGAGTGTAGGAAAGTAGACCGACCGGTAAATCGAGAGCTTCGCTTTTCGGCTCAGCTCTCTCTTCACCACAACAGACCGGCACAGCGTCCCCATTACTGTGGCAGCCGCACCGATCCGTCTGTCGATCTCCCGCTCCATTCTTCCCTCACTCGTGAACAAGACCCCGAGATACTTAAACTCCTCCACTTGAGGCAGAAACTCCCCTCCAACCTAAACAGGGCAAGCCAACCTTTTCCAGTCGAGAACCATGGCCTCTGACTTGGAGGAGCTGATCTTCATCCCAGCCGCTTCACACTCGGCTGCGAACCAGCCCAGTGCATGCTGTAGGTCTTGGCTAGAGGGGGCCAGCAGGACCACGTCATCTGCAAAAAGAAGAGACGAAATCCACTGGTCCCCAAACCAGACCCCCTCCGGCCCTTGGCCGCGCCTAGAAATCCTGTCCATAAAAGTTATGAACAGGACCGGTGACAAAGGGCAGCCCTGCCGGTGTCCAACATGCACCGGGAACAGGTCCGACTTAGTGCCGGCAAAAAACTCCTGCTCCGCTTCTACAGAGCTCATGTACAGAGCCCTTCATTAGGGCCCCTAATAAAGGGCCCCTGACTCTGTACTCCTGGAGCGCCTCCCACAGGGCATCACGAGGGACACAGTCGAATGCCTTCTCCAGGTCCAGAATACACAAGTGGACCGGTTGGGCAAACTCCCATGAACCCTCGAGTACCCTGTAGAGGGTATAGAGCTGGTCCAGTGTTCCACGGCCGGGACGAAAACCACACTGTTCCTCCTGAAGCCGAGGTTTGAATATCGGCTGGACTCTCCTCTCCAATACCCTGGCGTAGGCCTTACCAGGGAGGCTGAGGAGTCAGATAATGTTGGAAAATACGCTGAACTGTACAAATTTTAGAATTTGAGTAACAGTTTTGTAGTGTTTCTTTTCAAACTCTTTCAGGGGACTGTCTTCAAAATGACTATTATACCATAAGTTTGCTTTGATTAATATGGGATTTGCACGGTATGCTAACCTTGAGTAAAAACAATTTCACTGTATTATGGTTTTAACTCAAAGATTTGAAGCTAAAATGTATACCCTGATTTATTTGCTTTTATTTATAACAGAAAAGCAACTAGTAAGACAAAATGTGTTAGCTGAAACACTAAGGTAATTTTTTTAAAGAGACATTGGTCTTAATTAAAGACACACATCGGTTGAGGACTTAAACAAAATTTAAAACTCAACACCTGCTGAATTTAACAGGATTTATTTTGAATAAACGCATGTTTTGCGGGGACTGGTACTCTGTTGGCCATTATCAAGCTCATATATGTAGCCAAATCTTTTTTTTTTACAATTCCCTCTAAAGTCGTGAAACAAACGAGAGATAATGTACCAACAGTTTGTCTAGGTTCGCTCGGCTAATATCCTGCAGATCTGATATTTTTTTCTGACGTTTCTGCACCTCATCATTTTTATGTGTGACATGAATGCAACCATTGAGTGGTCTGCACAGGCTAACCCGAAACTTGAGAACTGTTCTAAAAGTTGTTGGTCCTACTAATTTCAAAAATGGCTTTTGTTAAAACTTTGTCAAGATTTTTCAGCCACTTTGTCACTCAGTTCAAAAAGTAAAGACAAATTTTCCCATTGCCAGGGCCATCGTAAAAGAATGAGGATATTGTTCATTTCATGGGACCTTCTTAACACCCTGCTTCCTCTGGATCCTCTCATTAACTCATACTGCATCTGTCTCTTCCTGCCCTCTCTTCTCCTTTCCTCCTCCTGTCCCTCACTCCCCCTTCCCTCTTCCTTGCTGCGTTGGTTCAGAGCCCTCTCTTGCTGCGAGGGAGAGGCGGGGTGGTGGGGGGAGAGGGGGCGGGCGAGAGAACGGCCGTCTCTCTCTCCACGGTGCTCCTCTCACCTCGCAGCGCTACCCTGGTGAGTAGTGTGTGTGCGCGCGCTTGTGGTCAGCTAGCTTCTGTGGCACTTCCTGTCTCTGATCACATCCAACCTGTTTTATTTTGGCAACAGGTGAAGTCTTTTTTGTGTTAGTGGGCTGAAATGTGTATTTTACATACAAGAAAAAAAAATGGAGGATGGGTTGAAAATGGAAAAGCAGGCTGGGGGTATATTTGCAATGCAGGAACAAGGTGGTGGTATTTGAAATTACTATCTTTAGACTTGGTATTGTTATAAAATACCAGGTGTTAATAAGGCCCTAAGGATGTAATGCATGCTCATTAATATTTATCTCTCCTGATTCAAGCATTTTTCACTGCTCTTACTTAAGTTGCACTTTGAAAACTACTTGACAACCATAAATGTACCCCTTTTCTCTGAGCAGCAGGAGCATACTATCCAGCTCAGCCGCAGTACTCTCCATCAGTGCAGGCAACACAGGTGATGATTAGCCCACAGCAACAAGCTCCGCCTCCCCAGCAAGCACCCACACAGCCACAAGGCCCACTAAAGAGAGAACGCAAACAGGTAGCGTCTCCCAACAAAAGACCAGCACATATCCTGTAAAAAAAAAAAAAAAGTGTATTGTTTTGTCCATGTGGAACCTTCTCATTTAACCTGAAAAACTGGGTGCCAACAATAGCTGAAAAGAAACTGGATGGCTGCACTCCTCATTGTTGAAACTGATTTATTTATTTTTTCTCTGTCCGCCAGATCACAATACGAGACCCCAACCAAGGTGGACGCGATATTACAAAGGAGATCATGTCAGGTGGAAGATCTACCACAGCAGCAACTCCCCCACAGGTGAGAGATTGCTTACAAAGCTCACTACAGCCAATAGAGATTTTAGTTGATTCCAAGTTCTCTTTATGAACTATAAATCACCAAATCTACTCTCCGCATCTGTTGAAAATTTCACGCTAAAATGTTTTTGGGAACCTAAAACACTGATGATGTAAAAGAACAGCCTAGAGTTAAAATGTCTCTGTCTGCATCACTAATAAACTACAAATACATTATTAGATTGTGGTATCGGCACTAATACATTTGGCTAAAACAATTACAGTATGCCTCGTTTACAAGAGCTATGCTATAATTGTGCGCCTCACTAACAGATCATGGTTTTACTGCAGACATATTTTCCTTAGTTGCGACTGCTTTGAAATTCCCAGGCTTGGATAATACACATCACTGATACTGAAAATAGCTGAGTCTTTATCCTGTAGTAACAACGTTCACACCGAAGAGTGTTATAACCAATCAGGGCTGGTTAAATGGAGAAGTGGCCATTTCTGTTCACAATTTCTCAGTTCATCTCCTCTCTGCGTTGTAATGTATTGGTTAATTATGTGGCTGAATGCAAAGAAAGTCACTTTTAAGCTATTCTGTATGATCATACTGGATGTGTGTAAAATAAACGTTCATAAGCAGGACTGGACAAGCATTCAATTAAAAATTGGAAGTTAAAGATTTTTTTTTTTTTTTCATAGATGCAAGGATTCCCTTAAGTTTTTATTGTAACAAAGTATTGTCAGTTTTCATCTTTTTTTAAATGTATTTATTTGGCAGGGACAACGTACATTAATTGAACTAGCCAACTGGGTGTTTTTTATCCGTTGTTTTACTGAGACAAATTTTCCATTTGCCCAGGGACAAGCAGAGACTGGAAAAAGGTGTTGCATATTGATGTGTTGTTTCCTTTTGAATGGTGCTTTAAAAAACACATCTGTTTCTCTCTGATCTTAGGCCTCTGTTGTAGAATTGAGTAGTGCCCAGACCAATGGTGAAGTTGTACAGCCTGTTGCTGCAGCGATAAGAAGAGGTGAGGAAATATTCCTGAGGTAGATTTGCAGACAGATGCGTGACGTCTGTTCTTTTTTTAAATATGTTTTTATGTTTTTCTTCTTGTTTCACACTCATCAGATGAACATGTTGAGCCTTCTGCTCCCACTGAAACCCCTCCACCTGCTGCTCCAGCAAACACAGAGCCTGTGGTGGAGGCCGAACAGGAAGCTGATTCAACTCCATCTGTTGAATTAGCTACTCAGTCTGTGGCCACTACAGCTGCTACTGAGAGACTTTCCCCGTCGATAAAGGAGCGTCAGTCTCCGCCTCCACTCCCTTCAGCAGCAGCAGCAGGTACCAGTAGTGTTGCTGAGGCTGTAAATAAACTCGGCACTAATGCTGGCGATACAGTCGACGCTCCGGTCAGTCCTCCTGCATCGTTGGTAGCACAAGAGACGCCTGTGGAGACGGAGGAGCCACAGGCTGCTCCATTTGAAAAGGAACCTGAACACGAAGAAGTGAAACCAGAAGGTGTTAAGAAACTGGAAAAAGAGGGACAGACGCCTGGCGCCAAGTTGGAACCTCCTGCTGAAGTTGCAGCTACTGCTGTGGAGACTGTGAAAGAGGATACTGCTGCAAAACCATCAAGTGATGTCTCCCTGCCCCTTACTGTACCCGAACCTGCTGCTCCACAGACCAAGGTCATGGACCAGAGCTCTGAACCAGAACCCGCACCAGTTAATTTAGCAGAGCCTCCTCTCTCCAATGGCCTTCCTCAGGAGACTGAAGAACTGTCTGAAGACGTACCAGTGTCTGACACTACACCCCAAGACAAACCCGACCCCTCTCAATCTCAGGAATCTACACCTGTGGCTAAAACAGAAACACCAGCACCGAAAGAAGAGGACGAGACGAGGGAAGAAGAGCGGCCACCGCTGAAGAAGAAAACTGAATTTGCTCCTTTGCCCTCTGCCAGCTGCCCAGATGAAACTACTATGCAAGGTGAGGTTGAGATGAATTTCACTTGTCTTTCATCTTTGTTGTTGGGATTAAACCGGATGTTTAAACGTGTGGACCTGATTAAACAAGTAGGTTAACTCTTACCCCATTTGCAAGTAGGATCATCTTTTCCCTTAGAGTCCTGAGAGTGACAGTATTGAAAGAACTTGTATCAATAAACAACTTCCACCACCTCCCAGAAGACAGTTTGTTGGCTATAGCAACATAAGGGAACACCATTATGAGTCCTGTATGGTTGTTCCGAGGTTTCTGCCAGTTTAGATCCCACATAGAGCAAAGGGTTTGGGGTGTTTTAATCAGTGCACAGATGTTAATTGCATTCCCCTCAACACTTATTGGTGTGTGTCCTATTGGAGATGATGCTCCAGGTCACCTGAAAGAAGCCACCAACTTACTCACAAATGTGAAAAACAGCAGAAACCAAAAAGTGAGGTGAAAACACAAACTTTAGTGAAACTAAAGTGATGAGTATTATGAACACTTGGTTTCAGGCAGTTTAATTAGGGCACATGCAATCTAAGCTAAAAGACCACTTAAAGCCTACAAATAAAGCCACAACTAGGTCACTTAACATTTCCTTTCAGTTTTTTCCAGAACTGCCCCCAAGTGGAGGAGATGTATCTTCAAATTAATGGCCAGAGGTGCATTTCCTGAGCTGAACGTTTAGAAAAAAAAAACACATTTTAAATTTCAAGTGCAGGGTTTTAACAAAGCTAAAAAAGCTTTAGTGAACATCTGGGCACCCAATGTCATAAGGGTTCATAAGGTCAGGCAGTAGAAGGCTAGAATGATTGTATGGGGGTGCTGACACAAAGATCTGAGTTTCAGGCTGATTTGTTTGCTTTATTAAACACTGGGCTGGACAAGCGGCTATTAACAGCTTCCAACATGGATTCAGAAGAATGTTCATCCAGTCAGGATGGCAGCTCTGATTGAGAAAGTGTTTCAGTCCTGTATGTTTGAGCCAGAATATGAATGCTGATGATCCACAAATGGATGGATGGTAACATTGACCCAGAGACCGAAACAAGTGGGCACAAGGTTAATAACTGTCTTAAGAAATGAAGCTAGTATGAATCTACTTGTACTCTTTGTGTTCTCCATAGTGTCCACCAGTAAACGCCACACTTTGCTGCTTCCACCTCAATTATGGGACAGGGCAACAAAGCAGTCATATGGTTCCACTGTTACAAACATTATGCGCTTTGTAATGAACAGAGCGTAGGAGCTATTTTTGTGACTGTTTAGGGTGCGGGTTTCACTACAATGCACCTTGCTCTTCATGCTGTAGTGTGAAAATATGCCCTGTATCATGTTGGGGCTAGCTGGGTATAGTGGACTCATCAGTCCGATTGTTTGGCTAGGGGTGTTTTACTGGTCCCAGCAGGGTGTGATATGCTCATTTAGTATCTTTTCTTCCTGAATTAGAGCTTCTATGTGGAACATGTTGAAAGAAAAATGGTTATTACGTTCAGAATTGAGGGGAATGACCCACTTAAAAAAATAAGTATGTTTTGGTTTGTTTATTTCTGTTTTGTTCCTGCTGACTTGTCCTCTATCTGTAGCTGCTACGACTGTGCCAAAGAAGAAGAAGAGCATGAAAGAGCTCAACAAAAAAGCCATTGGGGACCTCCTGGATGCCTTCAAAGAGGCGAGTCTCACTTCAGCTGCTTATTAGTGGCAGTAACACAGCTTTAGTTTAAGAGCAGGTCAACCTTTATGGTGATAACTATTGTAAGCCAACTTAAACAGTATTATGTTTTAGCAGGAGCCGGATGCCAAGTCTGTTCCTGAACCATCAACGGGTCAGGTCAGCCCTCCAGCTCCAGCTCCAGCTGAACCTCCTGCTGAAGCAGTAGATGAGACCTGGGAAGAAAAAGAGGACAAGCAGAATGCAGATGCGGGCAAACTCAAATCCAAACCTGAGCCAACTGAGCAGAAATACCAGTACAAGGAAGGTTAGTTATGACTTTGAGCACTTCACTAAAAATTCTGAAAAAAGGTGATTTGGTTCAATAATTTTATAATGTTAAAATGGACAAAGAATACCAAAAGCTGTAAACTATTTATAGAAAGAAGATATTAACTCTGTGGTGAAGTAGTGCTTTCAGAAGGGAAAACCATGTAGTTAAATTCTTCTTTTGAAATGGACACCAAGTAATGAATCCTTTCTAATATTCCTGACCATTAAAACACAGCAGCGGATTTTTATTACTGTTTAATAGGTTTCATTTTAGGCTCCGCATCAAAAGGGGAAAAAAAAAAAATGCAAATCTGATTTATTGATAAACTTTCGAAATGCTAATAGCAGATTAGCCGTTTATTAGTGCTGCTGTTCTATAGCAGTTTTGTTAGAAATTTATAGTCAACTGAACAAATGTTGAACCATATGGAGCGAAGAACATAAAATGAATATTTTGGTTTCAACTATAGTTAATCTTTTCTTCTTTACTAACTAAAAGCTTTCTTGATGCTCAAAATCTCTTCTTGACAAATCATTACCATGATTTTCATTTCTAGTTTGATTTGAATAATATCTTTTAGTTACTAACAGATTGTGTTTTGTTAAATCTTCGCATTCAAACAACCTTGGAGGCTATTGGATAATAAGAAGAACTAGTTGAACATATCTCCTATTCTAAGATCTACGTGGGAAAGCACAATGCAGTCTGACATTTAAGTCAACTGTTGGAGCATTTTAAGGCAATCTAGAAGAATTGCTTTTAACGTTTAGGTCTGGAAAGTGCACATGCACTACTCATGTGAAAGGTTTGAGACGGCACAAAGGCCTTTTTGATAAAAATAGGCCAGAACCTGTCAGAATACTGAGGTCTGTGTCAAAGAAAGAGCAATTGGACTGCCACAAATGCTCTGTAAAATGTTTAAACAGCTGACGGCAGGCTTGCAGCACATTCAGTGTCCCTAAAATAACCAGTTCTGTTTGCTCATCATTGTTGACATATATTAAAATGGACAACTTCCTTTTTTCCCAATTCTTGTTCTGAACACCATCTTTCTGAAAACTGCAGACATTTTTAGTAGCATTAAAATGTGGACCATTTTAAAGTTTAAAGTGGTTTTCTTTTTCCTTCTTCCAAGCAGAACCTTTCTCACCAAAATTAATACAACATTGTATCCAGTTTGGACGTTTAAGCATTTTTATAATGCAAGCTCACCGACATTTCTCAAATGTGTGTTACTCAGACCAATTAGGGCCAATAGACCCGGAAGCAAAGAAGCAGTATGACCGAGAGTTCCTGCTGGGCTTCCAGTTTATCAGCGCCAGTCTGCACAAACCTGAGGGTCTGCCTGTCATCAGCGATGTGGTCCTAGACGAGGTATGTTGCGGGTTCACTGGGGGGAAATAAATGGAATTTCTCAGACTTTTTCTATTGACAAATCTTATTAGGTGTTACATATTTGATGGTAGCCCATTTAAAAAAAAACACTTCAAAGGCACAATTTGGGCGTATTTTTGCTATTTCTGCCTATTTTAAGCCCCTGACTCACCAAGCGGCTTTGACACCCCAGCAGTGTGCTTTGTAGCTGGATAAGGCTTTTATTGTGAAGGTTTGCCCCATTGACGGCATAAATGGAAGAACACATCTTTGTGTTGATGTTTTTGCTGGTGTGCCGGGTGCTCGGCTACAATGCTAACAGCCAATAAATCTAATGAAATGTTAATCAGTTAAACAGCCAAACCAGACTATCTTGTTAAGTGTTTACCAACTCATCATTAGCTGCTAGGAAGCTAATAGCATCTAATATTTTATTAAAAGTGCGATCACTAAATATAGGTTTAACGTTCATTTTAGTTTTGACTAACTATTACAGCCTTGGGAATTATTAAAACCAGTGACCATTTCATCCCAGCTGCATTTTTTCTTTTTAAGTTGATTAGGAAGGACATAGAATTGCAAAACATAGAATGTGTCTTATAGATGGTCCCTCTGATTTGGATTTTGCCACCTTCCCTACGGTTGTAGAGTGAAAACAAGTACATTGTCTTTTTAGGTTTATGACAGAAATGTTTTGTGAAAGGGGTTTAGCTTACTTTCCTTTTCCAGGTAAACAAGACTCCGCTCCGTCCTGTTGATCCAGGCCGATTGATGAGTGCTGGTTCCGATTTTACACCTACGTTTTTGGGGGGTCTTGGGGGCAAATCAGTAGGACAACGGCCGCAGGTTTTTTGTTTATTCTTTTGGAATTATTATCATATTGAGTTTTATTTAAAAAGAAAAACAACAAAAAAATAACTTTTTTTCTACATGTGCCCTGTTTTGTACTTTTAGCCCTCTGGGTCACATCGTTCCCAGCAGAGCTTGCGAAAAGAACCCAAGAAAATCATCATAATCAACAGCAGGTCACTCACCGATAACGTGCAGCTCAACAAGGCTGAGAACGCCTGGAAGCCCTCTACCATAAAGCCAGAAGACATCAACCCTGAAGAGCCTGACACTGAGCAGGCAAGGACTTATGAGGTGTTCAAGCGTCTGCGCAGCATCCTGAACAAGCTCACCCCGCAGAAGTTTCAGGAGCTGATGAAGCAGGTGATGGAACTGAAAATAGACACAGAAGAGAGGCTGAAGGGAACCATCGATCTCATCTTCGAGAAGGCCATCTCAGAGCCCAACTTCTCTGTAGCTTACGCCAACATGTGCCGCTGCCTTATAGGGGTGAGTTATGTTGTGCTGTTACACATTGCGACTGCTCTAATGATGACTCGAGTTTTGTGCCACGTGTCTGGGCCACTGAATGTTCATGATGGTATTGAGGAACTGAAGGGGCAAAATGATATCTTCCCATCTGAATTTACTCTTTATTGATGAATTGAAATCGAGTCAAACTCCTGTTCATCGTTCTCCCTCTCCAGTTGAAAGTCCCCATCCCAGATAAACCTGGAAACTTTGTGAACTTCCGCAAACTTCTGCTCAACCGCTGCCAGAAAGAGTTTGAAAAGGACCAGGACGATGATGTGATTTTTGAGAAAAAGCAGAAAGAGATGGAAGCTTCCAAAAATGTATGACATTTTTTTCCCCTTATTTAAAATATCTTTTCGACTAAATTGATGGTCTGACTGCGAGAGCAAGAATGAACCTCTTCCTTTTTTCTCTGCAGGATGAGGAGCGTGAGAGTTTGAGAGTGGAGCTCGAAGAGGCCAGAGACAAAGCTCGAAGGCGCTCGCTGGGTAACATAAAGTTCATCGGCGAGCTCTTCAAGCTGAAAATGCTGACGGAGGCCATTATGCACGACTGTGTAGTCAAACTGCTGAAGAACCATGACGAAGAATCTCTTGAGTGCCTCTGCAGGCTTCTTTCCACTATTGGCAAAGACCTTGACTTCGAGAAGGCCAAGGTAAGTAGGTTATTAATGAATACAGAAGGACATTGGTGACATCAGATGGTCTTCTGTGATGACTTTTCCTTTGTGCCACGTGTCTGGGCCACTGATGGGTTTATTTATGATGGGTTGAGGAACTGAGAATACATGCAGTTCCTTTTTAGAAGTATCCTCACCCCTTGA
Organism: Girardinichthys multiradiatus; assembly: GCF_021462225.1. Classification (NCBI taxonomy): domain Eukaryota; kingdom Metazoa; phylum Chordata; class Actinopteri; order Cyprinodontiformes; family Goodeidae; genus Girardinichthys; species Girardinichthys multiradiatus. Next base: position 23,693,007 of record NC_061799.1, read on the forward strand.
TATCTACGACTCAGGGTTCAGTGTTTTACTGACATTTTATGCAAAAGACCAACACAAAGGGGTGCATGATTGAGTTAGAAGGGAAACGATTCATGGGTTTTCATGAATATTTTACAAATTAAAATGTTCAGTGTGGTGTGCATTTGTGCTCATCCCCCTTTACTCTTTATACCACCAAATACAATCCAGTGCAACTAATGGCCTTCAGAAATCAACTTCTAAGCAAAAGCAGCCCAAAGGTGTGTAATTTACAGGTCGGCTGAAATCATGTTGACAATAAAGACTTAAGAGGTTTGTTAGGGAACATAAGTGAGCAAATGGCTTCATACCGCAAACAAAACTGTGGAGAAGTTTAAAGCAGGGTTGGGTTCTAAAACTATATCCCAAGCCTTGATCATCTTACAGAGCGCTGTTCAATCTGTCTTTTTAAAATGGAAACCTAGATATCGCCTTGGGAAGGACTGCATTAGTCAGAGAATCGAACAAGAGGCCTATGCAAACTCCAGAGGAGCTTCAGAGATCCACAACTCGGGTGGAAAAATCTGTAAGCAGAACAAGTATTCATTGTGCCCTCAACAAATTTGGTCTTTATGGAGAAGTGGTAATCAAGTCGATGTTGAAAGAAAGCCACAGGAGGTCCCGTTTGCCATTTACCACAAACCATGCAGGGTGCACAGCAATCTACATGCAACATTACAGTATATGTGTAATAGAAAGCCAACACTGTACGCCTTCCTGAAAACACCATTATTATGGAGAAACACAATGGTGGCAGTGTCACACTGTAGGGATGCCCTTCTTCAGCCGGTACCAGGGAAGATGGTCCAAGTTGATATGAAGGTTGAACCAAGTCCAGATTTAAATCTGAGATTCTGTAGATTCACAGGCTTAAAATTGCTGTTTAGATGTTTTCCATCCATGTGGTTGAGCTATTTTAAAATAAGAAATATTTCAGCCTGGAGACGTACAAAGCTGCAGTGAAGGTTGTTCTACAAAGTATTGACACAAGATTAAAAACAAATGTAAGCCATGCTCCTCAGACTTATATTATGAATTATGTTTGAAAGCCATGTATTTCCCTTCTACTTCACAAATATTGCACCATGTGTTGCTCTATCACATAAAACCCTGATAATGTTCAATAAAGTCCATCATAAATTGACATGTGAAAAAGCTCGAGGGGTATGAATACTTAAAGACACTGAAACAAAAATTGTTATATCAGTTTTCTGAGATATTAGTTTCATGACCATGGCGCATAAAACCCAAAGTTCTTCCTTTTCAGCCTCGCATGGATCAGTATTTCAACCAGATGGACAAGATCATCAAGGAGAAGAAGACATCATCCAGAATCCGCTTCATGCTGCAAGATGTTTTGGACCTCAGAAAGGTAAAATAGTATAATAATAATTCATGTTGCAGTAAAGCAACTCATAAGTCATGCTTGTGCTGATTATCTGTTTTTTGTTTTTTTTCCTTTTCTGATTCTTAGAATAACTGGGTCCCTCGTAGAGGAGAACAGGGTCCTAAAACAATCGACCAGATCCACAAAGAGGCAGAGATGGAAGAGCACAGGGAACAGATCAAAGTCCAGCAGCAGCTCCTGTCAAAGAAGGAAAGCCGCGGCCCGCACACACCAGCAAGAGGCCGGGCTGCCCAGCCTCAAGATGAGGGCTGGAACACGGTGCCCATCTCGAAGAATCGACCCATCGACATCACCCGCCTTAGCAAGATCACAAAGGTAAAACCTCTAAACCACCTAACTTAACTCTCTGTAACTCTTGAATGTTGCAATTGTTTATAAATTCAGATTCCATTTTTGTAAAATGTTTAGAAGCTTCTTTTCATTAATGCGACCTGGTTGTTTCCCTGCAGCCTGGGGCCCTGGACTTCAACAATCAGCGGCTGGCTCCGGATGGAAAAGGCATGTGGGGCAGTTGGGGAAAAGGCAGCAGTGGAGGAAGTGGAGCCAAACCAGCAAGTGGAGATCAAGGTAAACCACTGGTTGCTATGAACACCTTGAATTTGAGGTGGTTTTACAGATTTTGGCCTAATCAGTTTTTTATTTATTTATTTTTTCCTTCTGTTTTGTATAGACTCCGGACGTCCAGCCACCAGCACTCTGAACCGATTCTCAGCACTGCAGCAGTCCGGTACGACGTCATCCTCAACAGACACTGATCGCCGAGTTCCTCAGAGGTAATCAGAAGCATGTTTTACCTCTTTGCTTTACGGCTGTTTTCTTCTTGGCTACTTTCTGCTTGGAGCAGTTAACCATCTAAATCTTTTTAGCAGTTAGGCACTAAAGAACGCATAAAAGCATATCAATCCATAACTTATAGGTCGAGCGCCAGTCGGGAACGCGGTGGTGACAGAGACCGCAATGACCACGACAGGGATCGCTTTGACAGATTTGCTCGCAGCGACAGACAGGACGGGAACCAATTTTCCAAGAGAAGTTTCAGCAGAGAATCACAGGAGCGTGGTGGAAGGGGTGGAGACAGCCGGGTCTCAACAGAACCAGTGCGCCGCGTTGCCAGCATGACCGACAATCGGGACAGAGGAAGCAGAGACCGAGGTAGTCGAGACAGAGGAGGTCATGACAGAGGAAGCAGGGACCGAGGAAGCAGAGATCAAGGTGGTCGGGACCGAGGAAGCAGAGATCAAGGTAGTCGGGACAGAGGAAGCAGGGACCAAGGTGGTCGGGACTCTGGTCCAAGCAAAGACCTCCCAGGTAATTTGGACAAGCTTTAAACGTAAACAGTCCGTTTGACATGAAAATGTGGGAGTTAACTTATTTTCTCCTCTTGTTTTTTTTTTCTCTACAGTTAAGAGTGAAAGTGCTCCTGCTTCTTTTCCCAAACCTGCCATGACTGAAGAGGAGGTGGAGAAAAAGTCCAATGCCATTATTGAAGAGTACCTCCACATCAACGACATGAAGGTACAAACCGGTTTTCTCAGACATACGTCTTTGTGACATTAGCAGGTATTAGTACTTCCATCTCAGATTTGTTTTTCTCTTCTGGTCCTGTAGGAGGCACTGCAGTGTGTCGTAGAGCTCAATAGTGCCTCGCTACTCTACGTATTCGCGCGCACCGGCCTCGAGTCGACCCTTGAACGCAGCACCATTGCTAGGGAGCGCATGGGTTTGTTGTTACACCAACTTGTAGAAGCAGGGACATTGCCCATAGAGCAGTACTATAAAGGGTGAGCAGAGGTTATTGAGGCCCTGTGTCTCAACAGGAACTTTGGAGTTAAAGTAGAATTAGAAATGTGAAAGTAAAGCGGTCTTTGTTTATGTCTTTCAGACTACTAGAGATCCTGGAAGTGGCAGAGGACATGGCCATAGATATACCTCACATCTGGCTCTACCTGGCAGAACTCATTACTCCCATGCTCCATGATGGGGGCATCCCTATAGGACAGCTCTTCAGGTGAGTGCCTGAGACTGTCCTGAGTAAGAATAATGCAAGCAGCTAGGGGTTGACATGAAGATAAAACAGAACAAGTACAAATGCATTAACCCCTTCTACATGTTGAACATTTTCCATTTTCACATCTATGCTTACTAAATTCTTTTTTTAGGCTCATTTCTGAACATGGCGACACGATAAGATTAGATGAGAAAAGTGAAAATTAATTGGGTCACGCTGATTTAATACAAATTCTACTTTGGTGGAAACTAGACTGCTGTGGCTTTGCTTTGGTGCAGCAGTTCATCCAACCATACAGATTTCTTCTTAATCATGCAGCTCTCTGTGGATAAAGTTAAATACTTTTATTGTTTACAGAACAGTTTGTAAACCAGAAGTGTTTCACTTCTCTCTGTGTGACGGTCACCGCATTTTATTTTTAATGTGATTTTTTTAAACGCTCTACACTTGGAGGATTTTTCCTAACATGTTAGGAAAAAACGTGTTCGGTCTGGACCAAAAGGCAACAAAGTTAAAGATAAAAACATAAATGTTGTGTGTCTTGACATATACAGGCAGAGACATAAATCTACAATGCTAAATTATAGCTGACATATTTTAAAGCAAATTGTATTGTAAGTATACCAGTTAGTATTTATTAAATTCAGATTTTATTTCTGAGGTCTATACCCTTAAAACATATTTTGTGTACACTTTGATTTAATTCAACATGATGCAGGATACTTTATTAAAGGTCACTGTTGTGAGTTCAGCAAAAAATGAAGTGATTAGCTGATTATTTCCATTTATGCATCCAGGCACATGTCCTTAACCTGTATCTGTTTTTTTTACTAAAGTCAGAAGAGTACATTAAAGAAGACGTTTGTGTTTACAGGCTGGAAAAGTAGGAGTAATGGTAAATGGTCTGCACTTGTATAGCGCTTCTTCAAGTCCCCAAAGACTCCAAAGCGCTTTACACTACACTCAGTCATCCACACACCGGCAATATGGAGCTGCATTGTAGCCATAGCTGCCCTGGGGCAGACTGACAGAAGCAAGGCTGCCATACAATCGGCGCCACAGGGCCCTCTGTCCACCATCGGCAATGGATAGTGGTCAGAGAGCTCGGTGGTGCTGATTTTCCAATAGATAGGAGTTTCCTATGTTGAGGCATTTACTCAGCAGGGAAAATAATTAATCAGATGTTAATCTAGGTCACATGTTTCCAGTCGGAGACCTCAACTTGCATCTTAAATCAAGATATGATGTATTAAACTCAGCCCTTCAGTTGCATTATTAACAAATGTACAAAACGACTAAATATTAGTGCAGTCTACAGACTTTATTAAAAACTATAAGATTGATACCTTGCAATTGTGTCTTCAGGGAGATCTCAAAGCCTCTGATGCCTCTGGGGAAGGCTGGCCTACTGCTGGCACAGATTCTCAAGTTGCTCTGCAAAGGAATGGTACGTACATGAGACTCAAAAACAGAGTGCAGTTAAATAGTCGGCCTTTTATCTTTTTTATAAATAAAATATTTCAAACTGAACTCAAACTGTTCTATCAGACTCAGGAGAAGGCTGGGGGTTTGTGGAGAGATGCTGGCCTAAATTGGAAAGAGTTTTTGGATGAAGATGTCAACAAATTTGTTACAGACCAGGTGCGTATCAGATGTCAGAGCTTATAAACACTTCTAACAATTGAGCAGGTATTTGTTTTAAAAAAAAAAAAGTCCTTAAAGCCCTTTTGATGATGCAAAAAGCAGACATCCTCTTACAGCTTTTTTTTATTTTTTATTAGATGACTAGAAATTCACTGTAATGTGGCAGCTGGCAAGATACAAGAATACAAATCAGTTTTGTCCAGAAGAAAATTAGTTTTAAAAATGTAGCTCAACATCAGCCCCTGACAGATGAGGAGTTGATCCATCGGAACGCCACCCCTCCAATTTACAGAACTCCGGTGTTCCAATCGCTTCCATTTCCAGAGGGGTAACAATCCAGCCAGGAGGCAGGCACTCTGCTCGCTCCCTGGAGCTCAGTGTGGTACCGTGATAGGGTGCCATTTGCACAACTGTAGGTGCGAACTGTTCTTGATACTTCATGTTCCACAGTCAACTGGCGGCGGTTTTATAAAAAAGCAGAAGCGATCGGAAATGACGGCCACTCAGCCATGAAGGGTTAAGCAACGTAAAGACGTAGAGACTTCCAACTTTCTGCAGAGTCGATAGCTACAGACATCCGACATTTATGTGGCCTTCAGCTTAAAACGGCGTGTTTCATTTAGTGGGTTTCCATAACCAAGCAGTCACACACCCATGCCTTATATCACCTAGTGTAACACAAAGTTTCTGAAGCTGCCACCGCCACTGGACTTTAGAGCAGCAGCATGTTCTCTTTGAGCTGCCAGATCATGCCTCTGTCTGCTAACTCAATATATAAATAGTTTGGTAATATCTTCTGTCAGCACAATTAACACCATGGCTGCTGATCTATTTGTACTTGGAGATGATGTAAACAAACAACGAAAAGAAAAAAAAATTCCAGCACCAAGTTGCTGAACATTGTTTTTCAGCCTTGTTTTATTATCATATTGTGTGTATTTTAGAAAGTGGAGTTTACCACAGAAGAAGAGACTGAGTCAAAGGAAGTTGTTAAGAAGAAGGTCGTCAGTGGAGATGAAATCAGCAAAGAACTGGACAGACTCCTTCAGGAGAAAGCCAACAACCAGCGCATCAGAGACTGGGTTGAGGTGGGTGCAACCAGTAGTTGGAGGCACTGTAAGTTTCAGGAACCATGATTTGAAAGTTATGTTATTTTAGTTATTTCTCGTTAATTTTTAGTAAAACGGACAGTACTTTTAATGTTTTTTTGTACACTATTGTGTGAATGCTGTAAAGCGTTCACATAATAGTGTTGCTGTTTCTCATTATTACTCCATAAATCTAACACTTTTTTTGGCACCTATCTCCTTCATATTTTGTGCTATTTCAGCCATTCAACTTTTAAAATGTTCAGCTCATTTAGGACTTTCTGGCAATGGCTCTTTTTTTTTTTTTTTTTGTAATATTTTTTTATACTTATTTAAATATTCAACTTTATGTGTCGATTTTTAGCCCATTGAAAAGAATGGAATATCTAAAAAATTCAGCAAAATTCAGCTAAAAGTTCGCGCTCTTTCACAGCTAACTACTTCCACATACTTTCAGCTAGAAACTCCATTCAAAGTTTAAACGGGTCACAAGATGTTAAGCTATCTTAAAATGATTCAGCTTTTTGATATCTCTTACGGTTTTTCTAAAATTGCAATTTAAGTTTTATGCAACTTTTCACAAGATTTCAATTTTACAATGTAATCCAATGACAGAATTCTCCAACTGTCACAGAGCACACTAGCTTTTCTCAGTTTTTGAAACTTGACTGAATTTTCACAAACAAATCGCTATTGTTCTTACAGATTTCACTCCACAGAAGTAATTTATGCATCAAAACGTAGCTCTGCCTTTCTGCTTTCAGGAAATATAAGTGTCACTGCCATAGGTTTTATGGTTTTCTTTAAAACCCTCCCTGAGCGCAGGCATGTCACACCTCCTGACCCATTGGGATCAATACAAAATCTAAGAAAAGGGAGGACTGCGAATTTCAGTGAAAAAGGGTCATTTTCGAATTGCCTAATCTCCTAAATGGCAGTATGTAGAGACATGAGCCTTGGCAGTTTTTTGCTTCAATAGGTCCTCTCACTCACAGTGAAGGAATTATTTTGATACCTTTCACATTTGATTCATACAGCGCATGAATCAAATCGATAGCCCTTCTAGTTTCCAAGTTCCAGGCATTTTTGTCTTATTCTCCATTTTTCCCTTTTAACCTATTGTCGTGCCTTTTAATAATATTTTGTCAACAAAAAAAGATTGACATTATCGTTCCCCTGTCCGTTCTTATTAAAACGGTCAAACAATGACATCGATGGCTCTTACGGTTTCAGAGATATTAGGAGTAGTTTGGGAGCATGCTACTTCAGGGCAGAGTAACTCCTTCATTAGAAAAACAGCCGGTGGTCGAATTTCACTGACACTCGATGCTGATTGATTAGCTAATCCATTGCTGCCCTTACACACACACACACACACACACACACAGACAAACATAAGTATATATATGGGAGTCGTTTGAGAGGAGATGCTGCAGCAGTTTACACTAACGATTATCAAGAACAAACTTCCATCAGAACCAGGTCCAAACTCTCCCAGAAGCTGTAAAAAATCTCCATCAGAACCAGATCCAAACTCCATCAGAACCAGTATGAAACCTCTATCAGAACCTGGCCAAAAGCTCCATCAGTAACAGGAAAAAATCTCTATCAGAACCATGTACAATTCTTCATCAGAACCAGGTACAAACCTGTATCAGAACCAGGTCCCAACTCCACCAGACCCTGTCAAAAATCTCCATAAGAACCTTGAACAGATCTACACCAGAATCATGTACAATCATCCATCAGAACCAGGTAAAAAAACTTCATCAAATCCAGGAGGAACCCTCTATCAGAACCAGGTCCAATCTCAATCAGAACCAGAATGAAACCACTACTCTGTGACTTATGATAAGACCATCTTCATAGGTCCCAGTGGAGCATTAAAACAGCAACCATTTGATGTCAGCTACTTAAACAGCTTCTGCTGTTCCAACACCTGAACAAGAACGAATCTTTTGAAACGGCAATTTAATAGACTTTTGAATATAGGCTGTAGTAAGCATTAGAATTTTAGCTCATTTTAGCTTATATATTGCTTTTTGCATAGTAGATGGGGTAAATTAATATCAGCCTTCATGGTAGTGATAGCCAAAATGCTAATGTTAGCATTTTAGCTTCTCTTTCTCATCTCTTCTCTTAACTGAAGAACACTTTTGCCTTTTTTAGGAAATTTCTTGTTTGTTTTTGTGTTTCTTCAGCGTATTTGTTGTTAGTTCATTCTTTTCCTGAATTTTCTGCCATTTTTTGTATATTTTAGCACTGACTTCAACTTCTTAGGCTACATTTTTGCTTCAGTCTGTGCTTTTTCATCTCATCTATGGGCAGCTCTTTCCTGCTTTTTTAAAGTTTTGTCAGTTCTTGCATTTCAACAACTGTTTCAACGTGTAGTTTTGAGGTAACTTCACCTTTTACACTGTTTTATAGCTAATAGTCTTCCTGCTAAAACAGATCAGATGACAGTTTTTCTTTGCTAATATTTCTGCTATTTCTACTAATTTATCAGATTTCAGCTGATATTCTGCTGTCAACCGTAGCCACTTTCTGCCAGCTTTCAACAAGAGTTTAGCATTTCTGTTTTCTTGCAATTCATTACATTTCAGCAGATTTTCTGCAGTCAATCTCAGCTTGTTTCTGCCAGCTTTCAGCTAAAAAATTCAGCTTACAGCATTCACACTGCATTTTCGCAGGAAATGCTATTTTTTCTAGTTTTTGTTTATAGTTTCCCTTAGGATGGAAATAAAGATGGGTTTAATCTCTTAAAATTGGCAGCAAAATCGGTCATTTTTTGTTATAATCCGGTAGGTTGTTATAAGTAAACATTGTTTGTTTTATAAAAAGCAGGAACCACTGCCATTTTTAAAATGCCTCTAATATAATACATGAATGTAGATTATATACGGTTTCATCAGCTGCCTTTGCTACTTGTCTCATGTTTTGTTCTACTATATCAGCAAAGGGAAAAGCCTCCAACTTGTAGTTCAAATATCATCTCACAATAATGTTGTAATGTTTTTAGGCCAATCTGGATGAGCAGCAGTCTTCTTCCAGCCAGTTTCTACGAGCATTGATGACATCAGTGTGCCAGTCTGCCATAATATGTAAGTGGGTCTAATACAGCATCCAAAAATCAGAGATGTCCTCCTTGTTTACCTGGAAATGTAGTATGCACTTCACTAAGTAAACAATTCTAGATTATTCATATGGTCTGTATATAGTGTGCATCTCTTTTGTATATATTATACATATTTACATAAGAGTGCATATGTTTTTTTACTTAATTTTTAATTTTATTTAACTTTTTTTTTGCACATTGCATTTTATTGTTAGGTTAGCTTTATTAGGATTTTTATATGTATTTTTATTGCCTTTTATGCTGAGTGGGTCCAGCCGTACCACAAGAATCTCCCTCTGGGCTCAATAAAGTATTCTGATTCTGATACACTTTAGGACATTCACGTTTAAGAAACCAGTTTGATTATGATTAGAGCTTTATGACATGGGGCTGGAAGAAGCCATCTGAAGATTGGTACACTGTGGTCATAAAGGGATGGACATGTTCAGCAACGGTTCCCAAATGGGCTGTGGTGTAAACAATGATACTAATGGGCCAAAGATGTGCCAATAAAATATCCACCTCATCGTTCCAATACAACCAGCAGCCTGAACCATCGATGCAAGGCAGCATAGATCAACACTTTTGTTTTGTTTGTAGCAAATTCTGATCCTGATATCTGAATGGTGCAGCTAAAATCAGGGCTAATCGCACCAGGAAACATTTTTCCAATCACTGTAGCCTCAGTTTCCTGTTCATAACTGACAGGAATGTCACCCTGTGTGGTCTCCTGCTGTTGTAACCCATCTGCTTTAAGGTATGATGTGCTGTATATACAAAGAGGAAACTGTGCACACTTTTGTTTTAACAAATAGTTATTTGTTCTGCTGTTGCCTTTCCTACACTTCAGGTCAGTCTGCTTATTTTTTTGGCATAACTACTGAGTAGTTTCTTTTTCAGACCGTTTTCTGTAAACATGAGATGTGGTTCTGCATGAAAATCCTTGCAGATCAACAGTTTCTGAAATACTTCGAGCAGCACATCAAACACCATATACCCTGCTACGTTTAAAGTCACTTGGATCAGTCTTTGGTTCCCATTCCTGATAACTGGACTTCAGCAAATCGACTTTATCACATCTAGATGTCTAAATCCAACATGTGGCTGCGCTGTGATTGGCTGATTTGCATGTGTACCTAATAAACTGGCCTTTTAGCATATTTCTGTCAGTCCGACACTTTGTAATGGTAGTGATTGTGATAAAAATGTTTGTTTTTATCATTGTAATTTAGGTGACAATCCATACAAGGTGGATGAGCAGCAGATCAAACAGAGAGCTGATCTGCTGCAGAGATATCTCTGCGACGAGGAGAAAGAGCTGCAAGCCCTTTATGCCCTCCAAGCCCTCATGGTGCATATGGAGCAGCCTGCAAGTAAGTTTTTTTTCCATTTCTTTGCATTTAAAATGAGGAATCTTTAAGGGAGACTAAAGACGGCAAATACAAATACGGTCATTGAGGTTATTTTGACTGTACTGCTCAAGTTGGCATTCTGCAGAAAACCGTATTTGGTCCATTTTAGCCTTTTAATATCCAACGATCCACTATTAGTCTCTCTAATGATCAAAAAACAAAAGGTGTGTTTGTGGTTATCTGTTGTAGTGGGTTTTTTTCTAGGCCACTGCAGCAGTCTGAGGAGAAAACTCGTAATTTGTTCCTACAAGGCTGTCAGCTCTGCAAGTGTCAACACTGACCTATGTGCCTTGTTTCTGCAGACCTGCTGCTAATGTTCTTCAACAACCTTTACGATGAAGATGTGATCGAAGAGGAGGTCTTCTTCAAATGGGAGTCCAGCAAAGATCCAGCAGAGCAAACAGGCAAAGGTGTAGCCTTGAAATCTGTCACCGGCTTCTTCACCTTCCTCCGCAACGCCGAAGAGGAGTCCGACAAGGACTGAGGAAATCATTTTAAAATCCTGCTTTTGTCAAGATGTGGGATCTGCAGGCGACTGCGAAGAGTAGTAGACAATATATTTAGCCCAGAGTGGCAGACTCGAATCAATCCTCAATGAGGATAAATCTTTATTTTTCTTTTGTTTTTTTGTTATTTTGTTTTCTTTGAGAGATGAACTCTGAAAACAATCATTTCTCCCTTCCCTCCTCTCCTGCTTTACACAGCAAGTGTCCTCATGAAATAAACTTGAAAACGCGTTCAGCAGGACTGCTTGTTAATGACGTGTGAGAAATCCACACATCACTACAAATGTTTTTTTTTTTTTTTTTAAAGTCACAGTAACACAAACCAACTGGCTGCTTTTTTCATTGTTCTAGACGATTATGCCTAATACTCTCTGACCTCCGGGAAGGCGACCGCAGGGTGTGTGGTGTGGTGGGTGTCCTGACTCATGGGCCGCTTGGAATGATCTAATGCACAGCTCCTCTTTCTGTCCTTTACTGGTGTGTGCAGCATGACTGAATTGTGCTTCAATTAAAAATTCAGTAGACGAAATGTTTGACATTAAGGACTTGAACTTAGATGGAGTTTTTAATGCAAAGGTTGTCTATTTTCTCTGTTCCCGGTTCCTATGAAGAGCTTAAAGAGAACCGATGTTGACTTGGACTACGGGGGGTGGTCTTAATGCTTCCTCTAAGCCATCCTTTCCCATCCCCGGCAGTAAACCACACTGACTGATTCTCCATCTTTAACTCTTCTGTACTTTAACCTGACACTTAATGACACTTAATGACCCAATCACCGTTAGAAACTTGAAATCTGCAGAAAAAAAAAGTGACTTGATGAAATTAAATATATACAGTGGGGCGGGGGGACAAAAACAAACAGAAATGATCCGAAAGCCTTTCCTACTTTTAAGTGGAAACTCATTTCAGGACCTTTCTGTAAATATATAATGAACTTTTTTTCTGTTTTTATTTTTCAGAAACTATGAATTTCTGATGAAATTGCAGTGTCTCATTTTCCAGCAGAAACCACAGTTGTCCAGATGCAGAGAGGTGCTCTAGATAATTCAATAATTAGGTTTATTTGAATTTTGTAAATACTTTTTTTTCTCTTTTTTTTTTGCTTTCTTTATTTAAGAAATGATTGCTTCTTTTGCATCGGAAACTGGAAAGATGAGGTGACAGATGCATTACAATAAATGACTTATTAAGTTGCTGTGCAGAGTTTGGGTCTTGGAATGTGTTGAATGCGTTGTACCAACCATGTGAAGCTGATCGGGTTATCTTCCTCATCAGTCGGCATCGAGCTCTAGACAAAAGGGAGGAGAATGATCCGTCAGGTCTGCATCCAAGTCTAACCTAGTTAGCTGCTGCTAACCTGATCGGCTGCTTCTCCAGCGGTGTGGTCCACTGCTTCATTTACCTCCAATAACATCTTTAGATCTTTATTTGTTTAACTAAATCTTCATGATGCAGTCATATCTAAAATTCCCAGTTTAACACACTGGAAGTACTTTTTAAGCTTGAGTTGTTTGTGCTGCACAGCTTACAGATGCGATCTTTTTCTCCCCATCCTTCAGATATTCTGAGGCTAATAAGTTTTTTTTTTTTTAATTAACCACAACCCTCGTGTATGATGCTGCTCTTCCTTATGATCTTGTTTTGTGTCTCGTCTCCTAGAATTTGTGATTTGGCTACATGTATCATTGCTACAATGACGGCTCGTAAATTATTCCCACTGCGTTAGGAAGATGGCACTTTCTATTGCAAAACTAAACAAAGCAATTACATTGTTTCTTGTCAATCTGCAGATTGTGATGAGATTTAGATGCAGCGGGCCTGGTGCCCTGTGGTCATTGGGCGAGAGGCGCGCTACGCCCTAGAAAGGTCGGCTGTCCTTCACAGGACTCCTGCCAATAATCAGATGTCTAAGCTCTGGTCGGGTCCTTGCAAAACAAATGTGAAGCAGTTTTCAGACACAAAGTTTGGCAACTGAACAAGTTTTCTGTTGGAACAAGGTCCAGATTTCGGGACCTTACCTGAACCAAGGTGCTGCTCTCTTACTGATGTGTTTGGGGTCATTGACTTCTTGAAAGATCCATTTTAAAGGCATTTCCCCATGGTTCCTGGTACACATACCCCCCAAAATCATAGTATGAGGAAAAATCCCAGCAGCATGATTGCTGAACCACCATGTTTTACAGTCGTCAGTATATTTGATGAATTTAACGTTTGGGGGTCATGTCACAAACTGCTCTTGTGGACCCCCAAAGAATTTCTTTATTATGCCCTAAAAGGTTTTATTGCTTCTTTTTAAACCAGTGAACGCTTTGTTTGACTAACCTCTTCAGTCAATGTCTATTTTTCTTAAATCAGACTTTTCAGGGGCCTCTTGCTGACAGCTTCACATAAACACTTCTCACTGCTAAATGTAAACCTTGGATCACTCTAGAGATGATCACTTGTCGAGTTTTTTTTTTTTTTTCTCCCCATTTTGATAGTTTTTGATCCATTGAATTAGTTTTCTTCCTTGGCTTTCCGGTTTTCTGTCTATTTTAAAGCAATTGATCACATTTTAACTGAGCAGCCTCCTGCAATTCTCTTCATGTTTTCCTCTCTCCAACTTTTTAATCAGTGTACTCTTATTTTTCATAGAACAGGGTGCTATATTTATTTTAAGCAACCATACTACATCCTCTACAGCCCAATAATCAGAAACTCCCTCAGTTAAACAACTAGTATATCTGATATGGTTAACAGGACTAAACCAACAGGTTATTTTCAATATTTGGAAAATTTAAGAGAACAACACTTTTTTTTTTTTTTTTTACAGTTATTGCAATAAGAACCAGACGACCTAAATTAACATTCTGATTTATTATACCAGGAATTTCTACATTATTTAAATGAATAGTATGATTAGGTCAAATTAAACAGTTTATCGGCCTGCAATGCAAGGACCAGGGGTTTCCACCTGTTTTTTATAGATTGACCGATGTGTGTCTCTCAAATGACCTTTCAGGAATTGCACCTCTAAGCCTGAATGTTGCATGAAAAAGTCAAAACAGCTTCTAGGGTTTTTTATTACCGGCAAAACCGTTCAGAAATCATGTTTATTTTGTGTTCATGAGGCATTATAAGATGCTAAAGGTTCTCATGAGCAGGATTGATAAAATGCTTCCAAAATGTTTTGTTTTTTTTATTGTTCCTTTTTGGAAGTCATTGCACAAAATGCTCATTCGAGAAGAGCAAATCTATAACTTACTGACCTTTTTGATGTCAGTAATTTTCCACGCATCTTTCCTGCATGTTTCTTTTTTTTTTTTTTTTTTTTTTTTTTTTTTTTTTTTTTGCTGTTCACGGAGTGACTGCAGATGTGTGAAATCCTCTGATGATACCAATAAGTACCAGTCTGTAGCACTGATTCTGGGACTGAATCTGGATTTTCAGCACCACGGAGATGAGGGAGGTGGAGGGGGGGCGCTGAAGAGACGACGCCGCCTTGCGTTGATGACGCTCGCCATCGGGAGACATTTGGACAGCCTTCAGCCTGTATGTAACCCATATGTAGACCAACAAATGATCGGCCTGAGCAGGAGATGTAGTGCGACCCAAGAACCAAGAGTTACGGAGATGTTTCGGCCGTCACTGTAGCGTCTCTGCTTAGCCGCAGATCCCGCAGCTGGAGGACAAACCCCGCGGTATCATCTGTTGATCGGATTGGGAGACAGCGCATAACCATGAGTCGCCGCGGACCGACTTCCAGGTAGGTGGCCGAGAAAGAGAGAGAGAGAGCGGCTGTGATGGGAATCAGAAGCGGCGTCGTTAGGAGGCTGTGGAGCTGCTCATGAAGGAAAGCTGTTTATCTGGTGCAGGTACGGAGCTATTGGTATGCAGATCAAGACTTCAGAGAGAACATCGGCTGCTGTTTCATCTTTTTTTTTTTTTTTTTTTTATTCCCACTCAATCATAATTGCAGACTGCAGATATGCGCTTCTCAATGGCGGATTGATGCGTTATTCAGCTGTGAGCGCCTCGCTTCTGCTGCTTGAATGCACCATTTCCAGAAAAAAAAAACACGTGTGGTTTCTGCACTGCAGCCTTGCTCCATTCATACAGAGCTGCGGGCTCACTGGCTTCAACCTACCACTTGTTGGTCATATAAGTCAAAATCACAGTGTCCAGATGTGCCAGGCGGCACAGCAGTTATCTTACATGGCTTGTATGCTTATTTAAGATTGGTTGGGAGAAATCATCCAGGAAACCTAATTATTTTAGCCGCAGTCGCAGCCACATATCAGGTTTGTTTGGCTTAATTAGCTCCATTTATGCAGAGAGCTGGCAACCTGCAGTGGGAGGTTGAAGAGAGACTCCAAAGCATGAACACATTATGCAGGTGTGCAGTGTTTTCTTCCAAAAAGTAACATTTGCCGTTCATTTCAATATACATTTGATTAAAACATTTTTTTGTTGTCAATAACATTTAATTATAATCAAGCCCAGGGACGGATATAGAAGGATGCGTGTCCCCTTGGCTGGAGCCATTTTTGGTGCCTTGAACCCAAACATGAACAGTACAATTGGGTGGTCGCGATAGTACTTCGGGTAACTTCCTGTCTGGCATAATGGAGGACGTTCAGAACAATGATATCCAGACGCCACCGCAGAAGCAACTCCACATAAGTGGGGTTTTGATGCACAACTATGTTTCTGTGCTGCTGTAAATGAGAAATCAGAGACAAAGAAATGGAAAGAGCTTTTTCCTTGTTTACTGGTTATTTTCACAAAGGGGGATGAGAAAAATAACATGAGTGGAATTGCAAGATTAAACAACAGGCTATGCAGTGTCTGCTCATGTCATTTCATATCAGCTTAGTCCCTGTTACTGGTTTATTGCTTTTACACTGCTCAGAGTCTCACCATGTCAAAGCCTACTGATAAGTAGCTTATTTATGGACATGAGGTAGATGTTTAATTACAAAATAAACTGCTTGAAAATAATGTCTTAATCAGTGCACTTCGGTTTGCAAAAATACATCTAGACAGCAACAAGCAACGTTAATATTTCATCCAGGCTGAGTTTATCTTGAGTTTAGGCTCACTTAAGGAAATGTTACAAAGTGAAGATTTAAACCACCTTGCCAGTAATATCAGCAGTGTCATACACTGGGAAGGCTTTATTGACGTATTTATGCCAGTCTGGCAACATCAAGTAGTTCATCACATCCATGTATGACCTTAAGGATTCAGAATTTGGTCTATGTTTGCTTTTTGGCATCTGACATGGGTCTAATCTATCAATATAACTGACCTTATCTCTACTCAGTGATGATAGATAGATAGATAGATAGATCTTGTCTGTAACATATATATATATATATATATATATATATATATATATATGTTTGTACTATTACTTAATTTATTACAGAGAACTTTGAAGTGATGAAAGAAGAAACAACTGAGACATATTTACATTTTAAAACATTGAAATTATAGAATATTAAATCAGTTAAAAAAGGAGACAAATAAGGATAAATTATAATTTCATTTGTGATGAAATTTAAAATGCTGGTATAAATACATGACATAAAATATTAATATTAAAGGCATCAAAATAAAAATGCAATAAAACCAAATAAAGATGGAACGTACTTATATTTAATACACATTAATTATCAGAAAGTAAAGTAACGAGAAAGGAAATCACTCAGGTTCAAGCAAAAATAGTTGCTTTTTAAAATCATTAACATTTTTGTCTGCTCTCAAGACTTTAGGAAGATTAAGTAATAATGAAATGAACACCTCAACATGAGTATTGGTTTTAACTTTAGGTACCAACAGAAAATATTTCTCAGAAGAGCTAATGGATTGACTGGACCTGTAGGATAAAAGCAAATGACATATAAATGTTGCTAAAACCCTTAATACTTAAAATAACATCTAGACATTATATTCAAATCTCAAATACACAATTAATTGTTTGGATTTTAAAGGTAAAAGTTTGAAAGGTGGAAATATTAGGTTTTTAGAATTAGAAGGGAGAAACCAGATACATGGAGCATGCCTTGATAATTCACCCACTTTAATGTCCTAGCTGGAAAAATGTCCTCTACATGTGAGAACATGACATTATAAATTTACATCACCTGATAAACAAAAATGAAACTCTTCAATCAATAACCCTGGTATATAATGGGAAAATTCATGTTGACAATAAAATACTAATCAACTGAGATTGCTTGATTTTTCTTTAAATTATTATTTTTACAAAACCTTACCTCGCCTCGTTGGAACATTTGACTTGGAAAATATGTTTGATTTTTTTTTTTTTTTTTACAAAAAAAAACTGGCAATGTGTCCAAAAAGGCAAAATAAAAGGCATTCATAAAAACACAAGTTTAACTTATTGTAAAAAGGGTATTTATTTGTTAAAGGGGTTCATTTGTGTAATTCTTTTGATGAATTCAAATTCAGTTAAACAAAACAAAAGTCTTAAATGCAACTTAAGAATAATAAAAAGAAGACCTCACTCCTACAACATTGAGGTCTCAGTTTTAGTTGTTTTTGTTTATAGATCTACCAACCAATCAGCCAGAGACTGGCCACCAGCTCTGATTGGTGATCTGCGGACCAAATACTGTGAAATTCTATTCAATAAATGCATCAAAACCAACAGCTCAACTTTCTTGGTCTATAAACAAATCAAACAATGTGCTTTGATTCACTTTCATTTGTCCAATACAAATCTGATAAAGATTATATAGGGCATATGCTTTTATGCAGAAATTGTGATAATTTGTAAATTATTTCATTTTCTGTTGGATTCACAAGTACTTCCTCGGTCAAGTAACCTGAACCACACTTTTTTTTCTATTTTTTTTTTGTGTTTTAGTGTTTTTGGGGATAAAGGAATGGGTCAAACCTGCTATCTCTAAACATAAACGGAAATCATTATCTGACAGGAAAAGTCTGATCTGTACACCTTTAGTCAACTAATGACAATAATTTGTCATTATTTAAATGCATTTGGTAAAAGGAGATTGTACAAATTGTAAACTGTCAAAATTACCTTACTTTGTTCTGTCAGTATGTAGGAGATGGTATCTGTTTAGAAAAAGAAAAGGTGAAGATGAAATTAGTACTAGTATTTGGTTTGATGATTGGGTTATTCTTTTTCTCTTTTTCAAAAAAATGTGTAACTTATTTTAGCTACTTGACAAAAAAAATCTAATAGATTAAGAAGTAAGCATACAAATGCAACACAAATGCAGCTTAATGCAGCATGGAGCTCTGACCTGCAACAATCCCCATTAAAGAGTTGAGTTGTCCATGGTGCTGAAATCTGTAAGTCTGAAGCTCATGAGGGAGGCCTTTCAGAGCTCCATGCTTCCCCATGTTTGTCAGCATTCAGGATGAGTGGCGTCTCACTGGTGGGTTTTTCAGGCTGAAGCTCTTCTCTGGGGAGGGTTGACTGTCACCTGAGCTGTAGAAACTGTTTCCACCTTCATATTGCTTCCTCTTGGAGCTCCCCGCCTGTCTTTTTGCTCACATTTCCTGTCATGCTTGACTTCAGTGTAAGCCTTTTACCACTGCCGGAAAGATTTTCTTTCTTAGCTGCTTTAGGAGTCAATCTGCTTAACAATATCTGTTAAGTCATGCATGTTTGCTTGGGGTACATGTCTGCTGCTTGTTAAAAGTCACAGAAACAGGACCCATTTTGAATCTGTCTTGTCCAACTCATCTAGTTGGTCATGTGAGTTTGCCTTTTCAGGGCACGAAGTTCATCAGGTAGCAGTATTAGTTTCAATCAGCGGCTTTGCGGTGAGCGAGCCCGGCTGGAACTGCTTTACACACACACCAAATGTCTCCTCAGTCAAATGGAAACTCTTGTTCCAGCCCTCTGCTCCCTCCAACCCTGACCACTCGAACCGGTTTCACTGGCTTACCGTGGCTTTAGCAGCATCTGGGCAGCAAATTTAGGGCATTGCTGTCTGCTTGTCTGACTAGTGGTTTAAACCAGCAAAGCGGAGCTGTGATGTTGAGTTGTGTGGGCATACCGCACCCTGAAACCTTCTCTGTATGTCCGCAATGACGGGAGTAGTGAAAGAATGGAGAGGCAAAGGGTGGAAGAGGTAGGAGAATTTTACACTGAGGTTAAAGCTGTGTTTTCATACTGTATATTCATATGTTGGATCATAAAAGCTGAAATTGTGGGTATGTTGGAGAATTTAAACTGTTTGTGAGATGAAATGACTGGGATTTCATGCACAAATGCAGAAAATCGATGCAAATTTTGCTAAAATATCATGTTTATTGCAGGTGAAATTTGAACAGTGTGAAATGATTCCAAAGTCGGGAAAATCTCCAGCAGACTCCCGGAAAAGTGTAGGCATCCATGAATTTGCAGCACTCGCCAGATCTTCATTAAATGGTAAAGAAAATCTTTTAAATTTGATCTTTAAACAGTGTTTCAAATATCAGTCTGATTTCTTCATCTCCATTTGATCCAGGCATCTCTCAGGCAGTGAGGGACCATGTGACAAAGCCCACATCCCTGGCTCAGGGCCGGGTCGCCCACCTCATAGAGTGGAAAGGTTGGCCAAAACCTACAGGTCCTCCACCAGGCACTCACTCCCAGTTCAACTCTTACTGCCGTCTGACTGAAGGGGAGAAGGAGGCTCGGTTTGCTGCAGGTATTCACCTATTTTCTCCTTTCTGACCCACAACCTGCAGAAAGTTTTACAATTTACGTCCAATTTTTACAGTTAGGTTTAATCCTAGTTGAAACTAGTTATAGTCACTTGTCTGTTTGGGTAAACATGTGCATCCTGTTACTTAGCATGGTTTAACTACAGCATCATCTCGTGACCGGCGTCCACCTTCTGTTATGAGCCTAATCTGTTCAAAACTCCTGTCTCCCTTGGAAAGGCCCCGCCCTGTCGCAGGATCTCTGGGCCACCGGCTTGTCTTGGCAGCAGATGGTGGCCTATTAGACATACACTCTCAGAACACTTCGCTGCCCACCGACGGTACAGCAGCGCTTGTTGCTTTTTGCCGTGACTCATCCTTTCTGGCGCCGGTGACATCGCTGCAGCTTGATGAGGAGATAATGTGAGGGGGAGGAAAGCAGGGAGCAGACGAGGCGAGCGTACATCACGCGCATTATGAAGTCTGTTTGTCTTGATAGCCTAATTAACGCAGCAAAATGCCAAAAGGCTACCTCACCGTGAGCGTTTAAAACTGAAAGCTGGGACTGGGTTATTGTTTTTCCTTTTATGGGCAGCTGATTACGTCTGAACCACTTTCAAGGTAACCAGGGGAATTTTAGACAGAACGTTTTGAGATTTTAGATAAAGAGACCATATGAAGGCATAGCCATGAACTCCACTGATCAAACGTATAAAAATTTGATAAATATTGAGAAAGCAGCATTGAGCTTACAAGATATCTTTGAGTCTGATAAAAGCAGAGATGACTCAAACAAAACCTCTTAAAATGTTCTGTAATAATTATAAAAAAGGGCAGTGTAGTGCATTCTTGTTAAATATTTTTAATATTTAAATACTTATGCTAGTTTTCATTGAAATCAGACTTTTCAGTTCATACCTTGACGATGGTATGATGTGAAATTATTGCAGTTTTGTAACTTTTTTTGAACATTGATTTACCTTGATACTTGTTACTGGCCCATTTCTTAGCTATTTTCTTCCCTCTTGATTAGTTGTGAGACCCACCTATAGAAGCAATACACTACCAGAAAAAAATAAAAGCAAAAACATGGGTAAGGTTATTTTTTTTTCCTCATTCAGATCTGAACATGATCTTGCATGGCAGACCACCCATAAAACAACTATCTAACTTAAACTGGTTTGTTTGAACCAATCTCTCACTTGCAGTAGAACTAGTTGGTAAAGTCAAAGTCTTGCTGTAGCATCTTTTTATTCTTCATTTTTCTCTCAGAAAGAAAAATCCAGTGAATCCCACCAAAACGGATTATACTCTAAATTACACAGTGCTGTGAAAAAAAATATTTTACCCCCTTACAGATTTGTTCCTGTCTTGATTATTTTTGTCACTCTTAACTGTTTCAGATTATCAAACAGATGTTAATAATAATTAACCTAATTTTCTAGAAAGCCCAGCTCAATTTTGATAGCCAAACCCAGGCCAGACCCTTTACAGAACCTGTCTGACAACATGATGGTCTGAAAGAGTAACACTTCCTGCCTCAAACTAAGGAAATAGAAGAACAGATGACATTATCAGTGTGGAACCGCAGCAAGAACCAATATCTACAGATAGAAAAAACACGGAACAGGTTACTCTACTCTTGCCCAGAGCACTTGATAACTCATCCTGCATCTAAAGCACAACAGGCCTCATTTCGGTTAGTTAAGGTTCTTTCTACACCAATAAGAAAGAGACAAGAAAACAATCCTGCAGACTGATGAGACAGAATTGCAACACTTTGGAAAGTTTTTGTTCCAATACATTTGATAAGAAGCTAACAGCATCTCAGAACAAGAACATCCTAGTGACAGTAAAACATGGTGGTGATGGCCTGGGGTTGCTTGGGGGCCTGAATGACTTAATGACTGAATGACTTAACTAAGGAAACCATGTAATCTGATCTCTAGCAGAAAATCCTGAAACGGCATGTCTAGTCATCAGTTTGTGACCTAACGACTAAGCACATTTGGGTTATCCAGCAGGACAATTATCTGAAGGATCCAACAGCAAGTCCACCTCTGAATGCACAGCCAGTTATTAGGTTATTCTATATTTTTCACATAGGGCCAGGTTGGTTTGGACAGCTTTTGCCCTTGATAAATGAAATCATCTGGAAACTGTATTTTGTATTTACTCAGGTTCTCTTTGTTTAATATTAAAATTTGTTTGATGATCTTGAAGATTTTGTTGTGACAAAAAAGCAAAAACTGTGGACAAGGCGACCAATCTGCAGTATATGTCACCCAGACACCAACAACCACAGTGTAGTTTAGGCATTATTCTTAATGCTATTTATTCTTTTCATATACAAATAATCCTTTTCCTGGTTGTTTGCTGTTTTGATATATCTGTAAATTTGACGCATACCCGAGCAACTGGAGCAGACAAAATGTGAAAAACTTCGCAGGTATCATAATACTCCTGGAACTGTACTAAGCTTTAATCGGACTTGGACCCATAGGAGTTAAAAGCTAGTGATCCTCGTTGTTGTGCTTACATTGACTAACTGAACGTGTTTTCTTACTAGGAGTGGCTGAGCAGTTTGCCATTGCTGAGGCCAAGCTGCGAGCCTGGGCATCTCTAGATGATGATGATGATGATGAGGAAGACTTCAAAGATGAAGAATTCCACATCAATGAACAGCCTCGTACCTTGTCCACCGAGAGCCCAGGTATCCAACGTCATCATTGTCCTCTTCCTCTTATCCTGTAATGCTCACTGTTTTCATGAATCACTGCTGACAAATCAATCATCTTCTCATTTTCTTCCCCTGTAACTCATCCCACCCATGTCCAGGTTTTCTGACTGTCTGCTCCTCCCTCAGATGCTGACATGTCCAAAACTATCAGCGGAGTGCCATGCCACCCTGAGACTCAAGGGATCGAGTTGCCACAATCGGTTCGTCCTGTAGGCTCCACCAGTAGCAGAGGCAGCAGTGACGGTCCTTTCCGTGATAGGCTTCCAACTAATAACGACCTACAGAGCGACTCTGCAACTTCACGCAGCGACTGCATGTGTCCATTCTTGGAGGAAGAAGAAGATGAAGAGAGGCTCAACGGTCTGGTGGAGCAGCTGGCTCCTTTGCAGGATCAGCGTGGCGAGGACTTTGTCCACAGCAAGCCAGAGTGGAGGCCACGAAACAGGAGCAGCAGGTTTGACTCCTGCTACTCCACCTCTCACTCTGAGTCTCCTGGGGAGGAGGACGAGGAGGACGACGAGGAAGGCAGTGTGTTTCATGAAGTGCGGGTGTGGCACTGCAGCCCCAGAGGCTTCTTCTCTGACCGGGGGTCTTCCGGAGTGGCGTCTTTTGATGAAGAAGAGGAGAGGGAGGAGGTAGAGGAACAGAAGAAAGAGGAGAATTTGATGTGATGTATTGTCGATGTTTATGTCTTTCTGAGCCAACCGGTTGATTCTGATGACATAGATCTATTCCGATTACAATGTGAACCTCCTCTCATCTCCTATTCTTTTCCCTCCATCTGTCCTCCACTGGAAGCCTTTCATCCCCCACCCCTCCAGGCCTTTGGCGGATCTCCTTCCACAAGTTATCGCTGCCGTAAACAGTGTACATGTTGGAGAGTTCAATGAGGATGTAAATCTGTTGTTCAAACTGAGTTTTGTACATTCTTGTGAAGAGTCATGTGCTGTTTTTATTTTTTTTCTATGGATGTTTTGTAGTGTGGTTTATTTTCCAGCTCATGCTGTGTAACATGAGTTTGATATGGAAAGTACGAGCGTCCTGCATATGTAAAAATAGATTTTTGGAACAAGAGTCGCTGGTGGTTCTTTTTTTGTTGCCCCCACAGCAAAATAAAAAACAAACATTCAAAACATTCAAAAAAGGGAAACAAATTCTCAGTTTTGTTTTACACATTTTTTTCTTTAAATTTATTTCTTCATGTACAAAAACAATTGCATGTTCTCTGAAAAATAACAATGGTAGGTGAGTTCAAAATGCACAATCCTCCTATGTACAACAGCATATAGATGTGTATTTCTGTATGTACAAAGCATATACAGGCTAGTGTCAAATAAAGGGAGATACTACAGACTTATTGCTTAACTAGATACGCTGCAAATGAGCTTAGATGCTGTTTACCATTAATTCCTTATACATAACTTAATAATACAAGCATTACTGAATGTTTGACTGCAGCTCAGGCATGGGCCAGTAACAAGTATCAAGGTAAATCAATGTTCAAAAAAGTTGCAAAACTGCAATAATTTCTGATTTGAATGAGATGTCAGATGAAGTGCCTTTTTCCCTCCAGCTCTATGAAGCTTTGTGTAATGCAGCACCGCCCCAAACCCACCTGTCGCTGCACATTACTGTTCAGCTGCCCAAAAGAAGGCTACTAAACATTTCTCTCACATACAAGTGTACCAAAATAAATTTAAATGCAATATAAGTCAATGTCTTTCACCAATCCTGTTTATAACTTATACTTCATTTAGATCCAGAAAATACAGTTAGTGTTGTTTTGTTTTTCATAGATATGGCTTACAACTAATAAAATTATTTGAAGGTTATGTATAACCAATTAGAAATATATTTTCATATAGAATGTTATGTTATGGCCTACACAATTAGGAGATAGACTGCTGACTTGACAGTGATCCAACTGACTATAGTACCTCAGTAAGGTGTAGGCTACAACATGCCATTTCTGAAGAAGGTGGATGTTTACAGACTGCATTTTAATGGAAAGTTGCATGTAAGGAAAAAAGTGTCGCTGAAAAATGTACTCAAGTAACAGGGATAACCACAGCCTTGAGAGGACTGTGAAGCAAAGCCCATTCAATAGTTTGGGGGAAAATTAACAAGCTGTTCACTGCAGCTGGAAGCAGAGCTTCAAGAGCCACCACACACAGCTGTATCCAGGCTGTATCCAGCCCACCACTATGCCAATAACTATATCACAAACTGTCTCTCTTGAAAACTACAATTAAATTCAGGAATTGACTACAGTTTATGCATAAAAATCTAAATAACAATGAATTTTTATCATCTTTACAAGATCCAAGTATATTAGCAGTAGCAGGATAAATTGTAAATGAAATTAGATTTTAGTATGAACTATTGTTTAATTTTCTTTGTGTGAACATTGTTAAAATCCTTACTGGTCCAGTTCATACTGACCCATGCCTACTGCAGCCATTTTACAAATGATTTAAAAAAATGGCTCAAAATGAGCTGAAGCCTAAAGACAGCCATTGGAAGTATTCACACAGTTTACCCTAAAACAGCTTCTCAGGCTTTGTACAGCGGTTAAACTTCTGCTTTAGAGCTCAGGCTGGATTGAATGTACTCTAGCATAAAGAGATGTTAAATACCCATAGACCACACACAGAACAGCATTTGTCAGTGTTTGTGTGTGAGTGTGTGTGTGTGTGTATGCTCTGTACAACAGACTGCAAATCTTGCAACTAGGCCCCTCATTTTTCATGCTCTTTAAACTCACATACAGCAGCAGAAGATGTTCGGATGATGAAACAGACTCTCTGCGTCTGCCTCATGGAGACCGCCGCTGTAAAGCCACACAAGGCTCCGGCAGCAGTTGGTGAAAGATAGTAATTACAATGTGCTTTGCTGTTGGTTAGAGCCCTGTGTCCAGCTGTAGGGATCTTTGGAAGCTGCCTTTGTCACCGTTAGTATGGATCCCAGAAATAATTTTTAAGGGGCTAATCCATAGACCAGTATCTAATATCAAAACAAAGATAAATGCTGATGTCTATATACTAAATAATGCACTCTGCAATTTCCATTTACTGCATCATTTCCATTAATGTATTGCATTTCGTTTGACACATAAACCAACAACACATCTTATTATGGGTCATTGACAATGACCCCTCTTACACATATTTGTGCATTGCTCACATATAGGTAGTATGGATCAATAACATAATGTGCTTATTTAAAAAGAAAATCCTGTTATTCTGTGCTATTATTTGCTCTTTTGGTTTTCAGCCCACATTATTCACACATGAGCCGATAATATCTTGTACTTTTTGTTGGCTTCAAGTTTACAGGATCTTATTTTGGCAAATTAAATGCAGGAGTCTGGACCAGATTTAATTATGGAAAGTCTTTTCTCGCACACATGTAGACAACTGCCCTCACACACACACACCAAGCAAATATAAAGCTGTAAAGTTGGTGTCGTTAAATCCTAATGTCAACAAATGAAATTTTAAAGACTTAACACTACAAATTCTGCTAAAATGAGATGATGGGGCTTCATGTGCTGGTGGAAATGACACAAATACAGTAGACATGGTGCTGATAGATTGTTTTATCTAAATGCGCACATTTACCAAATATCAGTTTATTGACATTCCCTGAAAATGGTTTTTGTATGCCTTTTTGTGTCAGGACATGACAAAGCATCACTTGGTCTTTAACATGGCTGAAAATGTGATAATCTCAGTTAGGCTCATAATATATTATAGAGTGTCATAAATGAATTTCAACTGGGCTAAAGTGCAGAAACACTGTGTGAAAAACCAGTAACAAATGTAATGCTTTATATTAATGAAGGAACAGCTTTCAGATTACCTGAACAACAGTAAAGGTGACCACCTGATTAAAGCAGAGGTTCTGTTAACACAATGCCAAGAGGGAAAGACATCAGCAGTGGTCTCAGAGAAGCAATTATTGTAGCTTTTCCACCAATATGGAAAAAGTTAAAAAGCCTTTTAAAACAAAGTTAGAGTTTATTATTCTACAGTGAGAAAGCTCTCGGATGACAGTTTATAGTCTTGTTAGTAGTTATTCTTCAGTAAGGATATCCAGACCATGATGCTAAAAGTAACTTGGAAAATAAAATCCTAAACATAAGGGGAAAGTTTATGACAAATCAATCTTGTAAAATAAAGAAATAAACATATAAACAGAAACTGATTGAACATAAAACAACCTCTTTTCACTCTTGTATCTAAACAAACTACAAGACTTCTGGAACAATTTCCTTTGGATAAATAAGACCATATTCAAGATGTTTTGTTATAATGCAATGCACCATATTTAGTAAAACCAAACAAGCATGCCAACCCCTCACTGCAACAGTCAAGCACGGTGTTGGAGGAGGGATGATTGAGCTTGTTTAGCACAAAACCTAGACACCTGGCTATCATTGATACTTCTTGCATTAATGCCGCCCTGGGTGAGCCCCTTCTTCTAGACCCCCACCCCAACTCCCCTGTTCATTACGCAAATTATTAGAAACACATGGACATTTTGGTACAGTGCTTATACTTTGCACAGCACAACGAGGTGCAGCTTCCCATTGCCTGGACATGTAATTAAGCAAAAGAATGCTTGTTTGGGATGCAACTGACATAACATTTTTTGTTTGAGTGTTTCTGGCACGCCCCAAGCAGTGCCACCCTGGGCAGAGAATTATATCGCACAGACACAGATCTTAAATTAAAGTGTAGTAACAAATCTGACGTTATCTAAGAGCCCAACTTCACCTCACAGGACACTAATCCTTGAAAATCTACAACAGGAAGCTGAACAATAAATTAACCAAAATCTCAGTGTACGGAGTAATTGGACAATACTACTTAGTAATCCAAGACCTCAACTAGAATAAAATGCTCTGGTAGCTGAGCATGAACTAATGCCTGCAAAGTGTAATAAGTAAGGGTCACAGAAAAGACAATTACTGTGAAGTACTGGTGTTAAATTTAGTGCTTACTGGATAATTATGTAGATATTATTCACACAATGGTTCTGTATTTTGAATAAAAACTGACAATGTGTAATATGATATGAGCTGTTTTTGATCTGATGTTGTATATACCATTTTTTAGACCAGGAAAAGGCCAAAAGTATTTCTCATTTATGTATTGATGCAAAACACCTCTGAACTAAAATAGGGTGTATGCACTCTGATCGGTGACAAAATTATAACCATTAACAAATGAAGCAAAACTGATTATCTTGTGACATCTTCCCTGAAGTGCTAAGAAACCTTCCTGTTGATAGTTACAGTGCCTTGCAAAAATATTCCTCGACCCTTTTCACATTTTTCTTGTTACAGCTACAAACATTAATAAATATTAATGGGATGTTAAGTAGTAGACCAATATAAAGTAACTTGTTTTGAACTGAAAGGGAAAGGATGCAAAAATCTGAAAATGTGTGTGTGTGTGTGTATTTGTAGCCCCACCTTTCTCTGATTCCCTTAAATAAAATCTTGTTTAACCAACTGCCTCTGAAGCCACCTAATTATTAATTTATTTAGTTTTAGTGTAAATGTGCTGTGAAGATCTCAGGAAAAAAGCAGCCGTCGGGGAAAAAAAGGCCAACAAATGTCCTGTTTGCAGTTTGACCTGCAGCCATGAGAGGGACACCACAAACATATGGAAGAAGGGGCTCTGGTCAAATTAGAGCAAAACTGATCTTTCTGATCTACATGCAAAACTCTATGTTGGATGGAAAACTAACATTGCATAGCACCGAAATGGGGCAATATGCCTACACATGTCACACTTTTCATTCATAAATTCTTTTTTCCTAAAATCCCAATAAAATACATTGATGTGTGTAGTTATGACATGACAAATTGTGAAAAGATTTAGGTAGTAAAAATAGTGCAAGGAACTGCACATGGATGCTATTTTGACACTTTCCAACGGACCACTCAGATGCATTTAGCAGCCACCTCTCTAATCGGTATAGGGCCAGTCACATGAGCCAAGCCAACTACTTCAACGAAGATTACACATGAAACCCCCAAACAGCTAACAGGTTTACCCACAACTGTACTATGGAGGATTATTTTATGATCAGGAATTTATGAACGTCACAAGTATCCAGCTACTTCAGAGGGAACTTAGATGAACATCAAGGGCCAGAAGAGCCATTAACTAGTGCTTGTTGAGATTCTCTACCAACTCAGCATTGCAACCCTGCAACAATACTAATATTCCTAAATAGACACTTAACACATATTTTTAGTAAGAGCAGTGTTCTTCCCTGTTAAAGCCAAGGTGCCAATGTGACCTGGTCATCAAAATTCAACTTAGTTTTTCAGGTGTGATTTGTGAAGAGAATCTACTGCAGCCTTGTGCTTTAAAGTTTCTGACTTCACACCTTCTGATTTCATGTTTCTCATTTACAAACATTTTCAGCTGCAAACCAGGAGAAAGGAGGCTTATTTTACTTCCACATATGCATGGAACGTTCCATGTTTTCCAAGGGTTAACAAACCTTGATGTGGACATTTTGGGAAATATTGAAATATTTGGTACTTTGTAAGTGATCCGTTGACTGTTATAAAGATACAAAATTAAACCAACTTTGTCCTTTTAACAGACATTTGCTCACATCACTAGGTTAAAAACACAAGTGTCTAGGCTGGGCTGTTACAAATTTAAGAAACAAATACATTTATGAGACAACAGTATAGATAAGCATTAGGTTAGCATTCTGATTGGCCCTTGGTCTGGACAGTGCTACCCTCTCCCCCAGGTTCTGCTTGGTCCATGTTTAGAGTTGGACTCCTGTGCTCTTGCTCCACTTCGTCCGGCTCTGGTGTTGGTTCGGTGGGGTTGTGGTCACAACCTAGCTCTGATTCCTCAGTGTGAGATGGGCTACAGTCAAAAGTAAACTCTGATTGGTCCTCGGTGAATGAGGGGCTTTCCTGAAGCACGAGGTCTGACAACTGGTTATCGCTATTTTCAAACTCCAAATTAGTCTTGTCTGAGAAGCTGACGGGGACGTCGTTGAACGAAAGGTCCAGCTTTTTCGCCGCGTTTGGAGGCTTAGGTTCCCGTGGCAAGGACAGCCCTCTGTGACGCATGCACAGTTTGTGTAGTTCTGTTACCTCAGATACACTTGTGCTGTTCCCACTGTCACGGAAACTGGCCAGAGGAGGGCGTACTTTCACTCCAGTCACTGTTACAGAGCCCTCGATGGCCTTACGCAGCTGTCAATACCGAGAAACAGATAGCAGGAAAATAGAATAATAGGTTGGCATTTAAATATCAGTAAAGAGGTGCATAAAGAGAGCAAGAAATCACACACATACCTCTTTGAGAGAGACCACTCCAACCAGCCGTCCCATGCTGGTCACGTAGGCATGATCCAGGCCCAGTAGAGAGAAGATAGTGTGAGTCTGTGGGTGAGGATGAGAGGTGGGTCATGGCCTGAATACAGACTTGAAAGGGACTCATTTACATTTTGCATCTGGGCTGTGTGAACTGTGTGCAGGGCTGTGTGCAGGGATGGGACTACATTGTAATTTTGGTTCTCAAGATGGTCACTGAGTCAGATCAGGCAGTCTTAGACTTCTACCACACAATCAAATTAGATGAACCTTGTGTGCTCAAGAAATTTTTCATAACAGTGCAATGTGAATGTAAACATAGTGATTTTACAGAAATTATGTTGAAAGCAATTTAAGGATTTCTCCCAGAATACAGGGACATGAACATGTTATGCAGGCTCAGTAAAATAAGAGCACCCATTTCCAAAGGGGTTACATCAAATACAAACCTTTTTCCAAGTATTAATACTACAGTTCTGCAAGTTAAATTTAAATCACATGGCATTAAAGGTTTTTAATTAATTCTGTACCTTATGCAGTGATGTTTGCTCCACCAGCTGGAAGGGGGCGGGATCAATCTTGCAGTTCTTGAAATCCACCAGCTGATCGAGCTGCTGATCCTCCCACTCTGCTATCTGCAGAAGGATAGAAGACCAAGATAAAAACACAGCAAATATAAAATATCTGAATTATAGAAGTCCTTATTAATGTCTTCCGACTGTTCAAGCCTCACGTCTGAGGGAGTCATGCAGTCTTCCACTTCAGCAGACTCCTGAAAATAAAAAAAGTAAGACAGTTAGTCTTTTTTAACCTTTAAAACAATATACCCTGTAAAAACATCCCATAGAACTTTACAAAGAAGCAGCTGGCTTTAATTTGAGCTTTGTGTAAGTGTAGTAAGTTTCAAGTTGAACACCGATGTGCTGTATTTTAGAGTGCATTTCAGAAGTAATTGCACCTTAAGACCATTTTCATGTTTTGTCATATAATAACCATAAAAGTCAATGTATTTTGTTGGGATATTTTCTCAATAATTGGAATTCAGTCATGCTGAGTAAAGTGTATTAATAAACTGAATTAAATACCTTGTAGAGCCACTTTTCACTGTGGCAGCCACAAGTCTTTTGAGGTACATCTACCAGTATTGTAGGTCAAGAGTCTGAAATGTTTGCCGATTCTTTTTTGCAAAATAGCTCAAGCTCAGGCAGATTGGATGAAAAGTCTCTATTCGAACACTAATACATTTTTATGTATAAGCTATTCAATAGTGCAGCAGCTCTGGCCATATGTTTAGGGTTGTTGTCCTGCTGGAAGAGAACCTCTGCCCCAGTCTCAAGTATTTTGCTGCCTCTTACAGGTGTTCTTCAAGGTGTTCTCCATCCATCGTGTCATCAAATTACTAGCTTTCCTGTCCCTGCTAAAGAAAAGCATCCCCACAACATGACGCTGCCACCATTATTTTGAACAATAAAGATGGTGTTTTCAGGGCGATGTGCAGTGATAATATTCTGCCACAAATAGTGTTTTGCACGTATGCTAAACACATAATTTTTGTTCTAATCTGACCGGAGAAGTTTTTTCCACATGCTCGCCATGCCCCCTATATGGTGTATATTTTAAAGACATCCTCAGGTCTCAGGAAAACAACCTTGGACATCAGATCAAACGGCTTCAGACTTAAGGGCCTCAGAAATGGCATCAGAGAAAAAGGTCTCAGACACTTGTGCCTCA
The DNA here is from genome assembly GCF_021462225.1 of Girardinichthys multiradiatus. Lineage (NCBI taxonomy): Eukaryota > Metazoa > Chordata > Actinopteri > Cyprinodontiformes > Goodeidae > Girardinichthys > Girardinichthys multiradiatus. The sequence goes on from NC_061799.1 coordinate 23,724,707, forward strand.
GAGAGAAAAGCCTGCGGCAGGTGATGCAAATATGTCATCAACGTGCGACAGGGGCAAAATATGAGGTTAATAATGTCAGCAAAAAACTGCTCAGACCTGTTACGCAGAAATCTGAAACCGTGTGATCTGATGTCTGAGGATGTTTTCCTGAGACCCGAGGATGTCCTAAAATATACACCGTACCTCTACATGGCAAATGGGTGGATTCTTTTCACAGTTTAATCAACTTTTAAAAGTAAATCTGTTGCATTGGATTTTATTTAAGGGTATCAGAGTAAAAGGGGCTTTAGAAAAATGCTAGTTTTAGATTTTTATTTGTTGTTCGACATACACTATATCATGATTGTCTCTCACGTTAAACCACAATGAAAAATGTTTGTGGTTGTAAAGTGACAAAATGTGGAAAAGTTCTAGGGGTATGAAAACCACTGTACAAATTTAACAATGCAGGTGAAGAAATATAATGACACTGAACAAATATTATCAGCAGTTGGAGTGAAAACATATGGATGCATGAACATCTTGATCACTCTCTCTCTCTCTGTGTAAAGAGCCACTCTGATGCTTTTGGTTCGAGGACCACAAATATTTAGCTTCAGCACTTACTATGAGCACGTTGCAAGGCAACAGTTACTAAGCAACAGTATCTAGGCGGCAGACAGTCTTACCGCCATGGAGATCCTCACTCGTTTGGGCTTTGTTTTGTCAGGAGAGGCCGGCCCGTCCGGACTCTTCCAGCCGGGGGAGAGAAGGCATCACGGCACAAAATTAACGCAAGGTTCAGATAAAGCGGACAGTTTTTAACCCTCTGAACATGGCAGGGCTGAAGCATTGGGTTTCAGCCAGACTTCTGCAGGGAAGATGTCTCTGAAAGGCTATAATTACTGCACCACAGATGAAGATGAGGGCACACAATCTTTATGAGACAATTTTAATGCAGCACCTAATGTTAGATACACATTCATCATAAATGCACTAATCATGCTACGTTTTAATGTATTTAATCCCGCTTAAACAACTATTATAGAAGAAAAGAAATAAACATATAACTACTTTTTTCAGAAGAACTAACACCTTACCTAAATAAAGGCCCAAATAGAGAATTAATTAAACCTGCAATTTAGATTTGTCAAACTAATAACAACTCTTTCTTTTTGCAGCACTTTAGAAAAATACATATACAACATAAAAAGCTCCAAGTTCAAATTTGAGATGTATGGCCTAAATGTCAATGTTTCCTATCTCTTTTATATTGTTTATTTTAAGATACACTTCACATATTAAAGCAGTGGTGGCTCCTCTTTATTTACATGATGAAAGGTTTGTGTTTTAAGCCAAATGACTAAACAGGGAATTATAATTTGGATTTGTTTGATTAGTGTAGTTCAATTATTCTTCTTATTATTCTAATTGTTATTATTAACTGAAAATAACATTTAAATGTTTTATTGATGGTAATTAAATAAATAAAAATATGTTTGATAACAGTATTAGATTATTAAAGATTAATTTATGAGTATATTTAGTTCCCTTCACAGTTATTTGCTCTCCTGGGAAAGATGCATAAAATTGCTAAAACTAATACCTTAATGCTCCTGTAATTGTTGTTGCAGTAGCATAGTCTCACATTATAACAATTTGAAATACCCAACCTTTAATTTCAGTACATCATGTCCAGATGGGGGAAAGAAATCGCACATTTAGACATAAGTGTTTCACATAATCATTGGTGACACAATTACTGTCACCCCAACAGTTCATCAAAAATGAATGTCATAGAAGCATTTTTGCAATTTATATTTTTGTTTTTATAGGGTAATTAGAATTTCTACAAACGTCTAGTAAGTAATCAACAGCTTTCGCTCATCACTTGAAACACAGAAATATTATTCTTAGTTACTGGTCACTAGGATGGACAAGGACCCAAAAGTTACCTTGCATCACATAGTAAGAAGGATAGTAAATGAGGTAGCATACAGCCTACAAAATCTACTGGAACCATGTGCTTTGGTCAGGTGAATCTAAGAATAAACTTTCCTGTGTTAGGAATAACCTTGCTTACTATTACTTATAGATGAGCTTTTACACACAGACCAGAATGATAAAGTATAAATACTAATGTTTTCACTTTTCTTAGAATAGGATAATCATCCTCAGTGACCTACAGTTTGACATAAAGTTTAGTGCTTTGTTTGGCAGATCTCGTGGATTTTAACAGTGTTTGCTTGCAAAGCATTGAGTTTATTATTCCTGATAAGCTTCTGCATCAGCAAAGATGAAGAAGTCAAAGACAGATCAATGGTTGCCTCATTGTGTGGCTCCGTCTCTGCCAGAAATGTAACTAAATTGAACTGAAATGAAAGGTGTTGGAAGACTGGCAGTGAGTGTACTGTGCAGTTTTAAGGTGCAGTCACAGAGGTCAGAACTGTGCAAAACGACAACAGAATGACATCACACTGCAAAGCTCTGCTGTCTTTGGGTGAGTCCTATCTGACAGCAACAGGACAGCAACAAGAGCGCACACTTCCTTTCACACAGAGCATGTCACACTCTTCCTTCCACAAAAAGCTCACACCTAAGTAAACTCAGTTTTTCTCACCTCCAGCAGCTCCTTGTCTGGATCAGCACAGGAGAGGGTCTGTGAGCCTGACAGAAAAAAACAAAACAGATTTCATCAAATCTGCTTTTGATTCCTTGCAAAAGTGTTCATGCCCCTTAACCCGTTTCATCTTTTGTCACGTCACAAACTGAAATTTATTATTTTGGGAATATGTGACAGAATAACACAAAGTAGCACATAACCTCGAAGTGCAAGGAAAATTATCCATTGTTTTCAAGATTTTTTAGAAATAAAAAAGTGGGGTGCGCATTTGATTTTAGCTGCCTGAGTCAATACTCCCACCCTTTGCTGCAATTACAGCAGCAACGTTTTGGTTATTTCCCTACCAGCTTTTTACATCTAGAGACTGGGATGTTTGTGCATTCTTCTCTGCAAAACAGCTTAGTTTGATAACATCTTTAAACAGCAATGTTCAAGTCTTTCCAAGTCTGATTCTAAAATGGATTTAGGTTTAAACCTTGACTGAACTGTTCTAACAAAGGAACATGCTTTGATCTAAACCATTCTAATGTAGCTTTGGCTGTAATTTTAGGATAGTTGTAATGCTGGAAGGTGAACATCTGCTCCCAGTCTCAAGTCTTTTGCAGCCTCTCATGGGTTTTCCTTCAGAAGATGGCCCTGTCTTTAGCTCCATCTGTCTTTTCATTACCCCTGAACAACTTTCCTGGAATTGTCTGAACGGTGCTCTGTGAGATGTTTAAAGCTTGAGATATTGAGATGTCAACTTAGGCCTACACTTCATCCTGCAACACCTCGACCATCCAGGGACATACGCCAGGATCCTGTTTGTAGACTTCAGCTCGGCCTTCAACACCATCATACCAGACATCCTCCACCAGAAGCTCACACAGCTCAACGTCCCAGCCTCCACCTGTCAGTGGATCAACAGCTTCCTGACGGACCAACAGTAGCAGGTGAGACTGGGGAGCATCTTCTCCTGAACCAGATCAATAAGTACTGGTGCCCCCCAGGCGTGTGTTCTATCCCCACTCCTCTTCTCCCTGTACAGAAATGACTGCACCTCATCGGACTCGTCCGTGAAACTCCTGAAGTTTGCAGACGACACCACTGTCATTGGTCTGATCCAGGATGGTGATGAGTCTGCATACAGACAGCAGGTGGATCGGCTGGTACACTGGTGCGGTCAGGACTACCTTGAACTGAACCCACTCAAGGCTGTGGAAATGGTGGTGGACCTTCGGAGAACACCACCCCCATACACCCCCCTCACCATCCTCAACAACACTGTATCGGCTGTGGACCACTTCAGGTTCCTAGGAACCATCATCTCTGAGGACCTGAGATGGTCTTCACACATAGACACTGTTCGAAAGAAGGCCCAGCAGAGACTGTACTTCCTGAGGCAACTTAAGAAGTTCAACCTTCCACAGGAGGTGTTGATCATCTTCTACACTGCCATCATTCAATCTGTCCTGTCTTCATCCATCTCAGTGTGGTTTGGCTCATCCACAAAACAGGACAGATCCAGACTGCAACGAATAATCAGGACTGCAGAGAGAATAATCAGGACTGACCTTCCCTCCATCCAGGACTTATACAGGTCTAGGGTCAGGAAAAGAGCTGCTAAAATCTCTGCAGACCCCACACACCCTGCACATAAACTGTTCAGAGTTTTACCTTCAGGCCGCCGCTACAGAGCACTGTTTACTAAAACCAGCCGCCACAGAGACAGTTTCTTCCCCCAGGCTGTTTCTCTGTTGAACATTTAATAGAGTACCAAACAACAGCATACAGATGTTGCAAATGCACCTTTTTATTTTATATATGTGTATATTGTATATTGTATATATGTATATTGCAAAAACAAAACCAGAGAGCAAAGTGTACCGGAGTCAAATTCCTTGTTTGTATGCACGAACTTGGCAATAAAGCTGATTCTGATTCTGATTTTGCTTTAAACTTGTTCTCAACTTTATCCCTGATCTGTCGTTTGTCTTCATTGGCCTTCATGATGTTGTTTGTTAACTAATATCTTTTTTACAAACATCTGATATCTTATTAGAACAACTGTTTCTATAATGAAATTAGATTACACACAGGTGAACTGTATTTGACTTCTGAAGGCAAGTGGTTGTTCTGGATTTAAGTGTATCAGAGTGAAAGGTGTTGAGTACAAATGCATGCCTATACTTCACATTAAACCACTACTTTGTGGCGGTCCACACACAAAGTCCCGATAAAATACATTAAACCTTTGTGGTTATAACATAAAAAAATGTGAATAAGTCTCAGGGGTTTCAATCCCTTTGCAAGGCAGCATAGAATTACATTTTCCTGTTCTCGGTGTTTCTGTGGCTTCTTGATTAAGATACATACTATTTGGCGTCTCTGCATCACTGATGGCTGACACAGTTTTCAAGGCAGATTTCAGAGGAAGCTGAGCATTAGAAACCACCGGGCTGAAGGAGGAAGACTCCTCTGTGGAGATCTGCATGGACAATACATTAACAGGAGAGGCCAGACACAGATACATGCATACAAATTGACAAAAGCACATAGATAGACCAAGCACAGGCACAAAAACAGGACAGCACAGGTAAAGGCACAGACAACAGAGACACAAAAAAGAGATGTTAATGGAAAAGTATTAATATTTTACATTTGTATATGTTTAAAAACACTTACCACAACAAAAATCCAAAATATCCATCTGTGCCTTTACCTACTGCTACATGCTTCACTCACTGTTTCTGATCTACTTCTAGTCTACTGCTACAACCCACCCCGGCGCCCCCGGACGCCTCACACCTGCTGGGTGCTCACCAGGAAGCGGACAACTTGGCGAGCACTGGTGTTGGTGGGAGTGTTGAGGTGAACGTGGGCGCAAGGGGAGCTGGGGGTGCTGTCAGAGGTCAGACTAGGCAGGGGATCATGAGCGCCGTTGTCCTGGGCCAGCTGACGAAGGTACTCAAGCCTCCGCTGGCGGCTCAGCTGAAGAGACAGGAGGGACTGGAGCTGCAGTCGTTCTATTGAGCCCAGCAAGATCATGGAGTCTGATGGAGAAGATAAACAGATCAATCCATCAGGATTTAAATCGCCAGATAGAATAAAATATTACATGTTAGCTCATAAAATGGAGTCATGTTTCAATTTTTCGCTTTTCCTACAAGCATCTACTTCCTATTACCTGGCATTACAGATATTTTCACAGGGATATAATGATTGACTGAGATGGAGACCACACAGAGAGCTAATTATTGTTGGCAAGTGGTCGCTCAGTTGTGCAGCAAATGCTAAAAGTAAATTAGGTTCAGGTCAGGCTGGAGGAAAGAAAGCTGTCTGCTGGAGGGTCATATTGCTTTATATACCAGCTCAGCTGTGGTAAATAGGAGGAATTATCATCCTTCTAGTTTGGAGTGACAAAGAACACGCAAACGTTGCGCAAAAGAAGAAAAAACCATAATAGTCAAATGTGTTAGACTTTCCTTCCTGCAGCATATATAGAACAAACAAATACATAATATGCATTAATATTTGACAATTTAATAGTCTATTAAATTGTCAAATATTAATAGTCTAATATTGCAGTTTAACAGTAAAATTATGTAGAAATCCTAAGCGCTTCTGGTTAATTTATGCTTGCAATCGTTTAATGAAAAGGAAACAACAACCTTTGTGAAGGAGTGGTACAATACATATGGTCCTAATTGGCCTCTTAACCTGAAAACAATACAAAAGTTCTAAAGAAAATCTAAAGATCCTGGCCAGGGCTGAGCTCCCACTGTTCCAATCAAGAAAAAAATTATAAAAACTTACCTCTACATTCAACCAGGGCAAGTGTTTTAAGATGCCCGGTCAAAAGCATCTCTTGGAGGTCTCTGTATGTAGAATTCAGAGTGATGAAGCGCACATCTCGGACCATGATATCCTCCACACGGATATTATACTTCCTAAATCATGCAAAAAAGGTTAATAGCTTGGTGATGGGAAGAGTGAGATAAAAAATGCAAATGAATACAAAACAAATGAGGGCTCATAATCACTTTAAAAGCAAGCAAAAAAGACCAAACTCACTCATGGTGTCCCATCCCCAGCTCTGGCAGATATGGAAGTTTCTTGATGCGAATGATGGAGTCGTACAGGGATGGTTGGAGCGCCTGTGCCACGGCGTTGGCCAGGATCACAGCGATCATTACTGGCAAGATATGGGAGATCTGACCGGTCAGCTCAAACACAATGACCGCTGTGGATACAGTGTGAGTGACCGCTCCAGAGAGCGCTGCGGCTCCTGGACAGAGGAAATCAGAAGCAGATATATTTTTGTGTCGTATAAATTTATATACGTCTTCTTAAATCTGTACAGTTACATATGAAATCTGGCAATGACATTGAGAACAGGATTTTTGCAAGTGATTGCTCCTTCTCCAAACAATTCTCATTTAAAACATGGCTTTCTTATTACATGTTGTACTTTTCAATTTTACTTTAATTCATAATGTTAATGTTTTAGATCATTGCAGTAATCATTGCGAATCCTATCTTGATGTTGTGCTATGCCAAATGTAACATTTGGGGCCTGCAAAATTTGCTAAAGCCTAAAGGCTTAAAGTCACGCAAAACACACAAATATGGAGAAATGGGTATAAAATGCAATGCAGAAGGAAATACAGAGTATAAAAACTGACTTATAGCAACTCACCAACTACAGCATAACCACCAGGAACTATAGGATAAACACTGCCATCTGCGTGGATGCCATCGGGAAACATAGCTGCCATGATTTCTCCAACTAATCTGCCAAATGCTGCGCCTGTCAGTCAACAACAGACACAGAATGACGTTTATAGTTAAAGTGTAAAATTAGCATCTCCCTGGAAACCAAGAAAAAATGCTAAATATTTATTCACCAATAAGAAAGACAGGCATGAAGGCTCCACATGGGACAGGCATGGTAGTGGCTACAGCAGACATCCAAAACTGAAATAGAGAAAAGTTTGGGTTACAAAATAACATTTTTGAGTTTTACACCTAAAGTGGAGAGTTTTAGGCAAAGTCCTAATTCACTATAAATACCTTGTCACCAGTAAAACAGTGAATGGTATTAGTCTTGGTCAGAGGCTGTGGCTTTAGAATTTATTATGTACCTGCAAATAACTTAATTAGCTTAAAATATGTATTTCATGTGAAACCCCACTTTCACTATGTTCCTCCCCTGGCACAAAATGATCTATCAGCTACATTTCAATATTGTCACATTAGCACATGGTTTCAGCACAGGTAAAGTTGTGTAGTTGAAATCTAAGGAGCAGAGTGGTTGGTATAAAAGAGGGTCAGATTTGCAGATTTGTTTACCTCTATAGACATTTGAGGTCATGCGTATTGCAGCAGAAAGAACATATTTTCCAGATGATCAAGAATTTGAAGGTTCAAGGCTCAGTTGCAGTGAAAAAAAAAGACTTCAGGACATCCAAGACTGTTCAGCAGGTAAAACTTTCCACGCAGCATTCAGTGTTGAAGTCTTACCTTCATGATAATGAAGAGGATGAGCGTGATGAAGACATTGACCTGGGGGTGTTTCCAGGCATGATGGTGGCTGATGTAGTCAAATTCCTCAGCTACACCCTGGCGACACCAGGTGTGGTTGTCGAACAAAGCAACCAGAGACTCGTGCTGCGTCAACTGACAAACAGGTAAACTGTCAGAACGGACTTCAATCCAGTCATGTCTGACAGAAACAAACCTTGATTGGAATATATAGATGTAGCTGTGGTACAAGGACAAGTCCTTGCAAAGAATATGTAATATAATTTTTTATTTATAAATAAATTAAAAAGAGAATTAAAACACTTGTTTTTTCAGCAAATAGCCAAATACTGTAGAGAAAACATTTCTTAAGTTTAGGTACAATTATTGCAATTACTGCCTTCTTTCTGATCTGGTAAAGGACAGTAAAAATGATTCTTTTTTCTTTCTTTCTTTCTTTCAACTTTTCCTGTTTTAAGTCAGATAAGAAGAGAAAACATTTTTATTATCTAAATTCCCAAATAATAGGTGGGGATTTTTTTAAAACTATTCTTAAATTAATTTCTTCAAAACTAGAAGAAAACATAAATTAAGCAAGCTATATCTTTTAAAAATGTGAAGATAAGAAACAAATATTTTTTCTTTTGGCAGCTTTTAAGATTAATTCACAACATCTGAGTTAATTAGAGGCAAAGCACAAGCACATTGTTTCCTTATGTGACATCATGGAATAATCAAAATAAATCAACCCTAGAACAAAAGACCTTATGAAGATTCCGGCTGAAGTTGGTAAAAGAGTGTCAGTATCCACTGTGGAACTAGTCCTGAAAGACCACTCAGCAGGAAGAAGCAATGACTCCAAAATCAACATAAAAAACAAACCATTTCAGAACATGTCCTGTGGTCTGTTTAAACTAAAGCCTTTGACCACCATTGTTACTTCTAGAGGAGAAATGGGGGATATTGAAATCCTGAGAACATAAGGTCCTGAGATCACAAATGTAAATTGCGGGTTAGGCAGCATCATGCTAGGGTTTTGTAGTGGGGAGGAACTTGTGCATGTCACAAAATAGATAGAAATACTAAAGCAATATGAAAGCAAGAAAACAGTCATAAGTTCAAGTTTACGTTTTAAATGGACTATGACTCTAAGTATACAGCTAAATTAGTCACAAAGTGGCTTAAGGACAGCAAAGCTGATGTTATGGAGTAGCTATCACAGCCTGACCTCAGTTCAATAGTAACCTGACTCAGTTACAGCAGTTTGGTCAGGGGGAATGGGCCAAAATTACAGTAAACTGCTGTAAAAAGCTTGTGAGAAGACGTTTTCAAAATGAGGGGAGATCCTTCCATGTATCTATACAGAAATTAATTAAACTCTCATAATTAGAGCAATGAAATATACAGCACTAAATGTTCACATTTTAAATCTATCAAGTCTGGGGGGCCCATTTGGTGTATGTTTTAATTCTTCTTTCTTTTGCAGAAGTGTATCACTATGATTGAGTTTAACAACGATCACATATGATGAAATGAGAGCCTAATCTTTAGAGTATCAAATAAATAATGATTATATTACATGGATAAGATGTCATGAAACAGTAAAATGAGTATATCTTCGCACTCTGGAACTGAGGACTGAAGAGGCCTGTATGTAGTCACACATTAACTGTGACTGTCTTATCTTTTTCAGAAGTAGAAATCTACAAGTATAATCAAAGAAAAATGTATGGTGATTTTCTATTTTTCTACAATTATTAAATGTAATGAAGAGGGGTAATGTTAATCAATTGTCATGTATGAATAAAAATGAGGTGATGTTTTTTTTTTTTTTAGCTGTAACTGGTGTGAGAGCAATAAGCGGAGAAATAGTGTATTAGAAAGCTTGAGGCTGAACAGATAAGGAGGGCATCATGGCCTGGGAGTCATAACATCAGGATGGGTGGGGCAGATGAGAGCCAGCTTCATGGGAACTGGGCATGGATGGAAGGTCAACGAGCAATCTCAAGTCATAACAAGCATGGGAGCGAGAAACAAGAAGCTAGGTGCACGCTGTTTTTCATCAGTCTGAAGTTCGAAAAACAGGCAAAAGTCATAACACAGAGAGCCAGCTGCGGATTGTTTACGACTCTGTCTACGGAGGCTGGGAGACAGCACCAAAAAGTCACGGCGACCGCGTAACTCAATGATGGCAAAGCTTGCCCGGCAACAGGGGATGAGCAGTGAGGCTATCTGCACTATTAAAATTGTGCCAAAGAAAGAAACAGGGTAGTTTCCTCGCAGAAGACCAGCGAACAAGATCGGATGGAGAAAGAAGCTACAGATGAATCAGAAGACTGGAGACGCAGCCCCACTGGCAATTCTGCATTATAAAGAGGATCAACCCGTGTGCCCTGAAGAGCTGCAACTCAAAATTGAGAATCGGAATTTCATCTGCTGCATTTTTACCAAGACAACTGAAGTGAACTTGGTCAGTGAACAACAAATTGCTCTAAGTTTCAGGCTTCTGGAAGTCCTGAACCAACCTCAATTACACCTCAAAGGTTTCCTTCAACTATTCAGCCTTTGGAAGCTACTGACTTTTGAAACATATGCCAACAAAGTTTCTGTTTACTCGTACCCGTCGTCTTCCGCTTATCCGGGACCGGGTCGCGGGGGCAGCAGACTCAGCAGAGACGCCCAGACGTCCCTCTCTCCAGACACCTCCTCCAGTTCCTCCAGGGGGAGCCCAAGGCGTTCCCAGGCCAGCCGAGAGACATAGTCCCTCCAGCGTGTCCTGGGCCGTCCCCTGGGCCTCCTCCCGGTGGGACGTGCCTGGAACACCTCCCGAGGAAGGCGTCCAGGAGGCATCCGGTATAGATGCCCGAGCCACCTCAACTGGCTCCTCTCGATGTGGAGCAGCAGCGGCTCTACTCCGAGCCCCTCCCGGATGGCCGAGCTCTTCACCCTATCTCTAAGGGAGTGCCCGGCCACCCTACGGAGGAAGCTCATTTCAGCCGCTTGTATCCGGGATCTCGTTCTTTCGGTCATGACCCAAAGTTCATGGCCATAGGTGAGGGTAGGAACGTAGACCGACCGGTAAATTGAGAGCTTTGATTTTCGGCTCAGCTCTCTCTTCACCACAACGGACACAGCGCCCCCGTTACTGTGGCAGCCGCACCGATCCGTCTGTCGATCTCCCGCTCCATTCTTCCCTCACTCGTGAACAAGACCCCGAGATACTTAAACTCATCCACTTGAGGCAGGAACTCCCCTCCAACCTGAAGACGACAAGCCACCCGTTTTCGGTCGAGTACCATGGCCTCGGACTTGGAGGAGCTGATCCTCATCCCAGCCGCTTCACACTCGGCTGCGAACCGCCACAGCGCATGCTGTAGGTCTTGGCTAGAGGGGGCCAGCAGGACCATGTCATCCGCAAAAAGAAGAGACGAAATCCACTGGTCCCCAAACCAGACCCCCTCCGGCCCTTGGCTGCGTCTAGAAATCCTGTCCATAAAAGCTATGAACAGGACCAGTGACAAAGGGCAGCCCTGCCGGAGTCCAACATGCACCGGGAATAGGTCCGACTTAGTGCCGGCAATGCGGACCAAACTCCTGCTTCGCTCGTACAGGGACCGGATGGCCCCTAATAAAGGGCCCCCGATTCCATACTCCTAGAGCAACCCCCACAGGGCATCACGAGGGACACAGTCGAATGCCTTCTCCAGGTCCACAAAACACATGTGAACTGGTTGGGCAAACTCCCGTGAACCCTCGAGCACCCTGTAGAGGGTATAGAGCTGGTCCAGTGTTCCACGGCCGGGATGAAAACCACACTGCTCCTCCTGAAGCCGAGGTTCGACTATCGGTCGGACTCTCCTCTCCAGTACCCTGGCGTAGGCCTTACCAGGGAGGCTGAGGAGTGTGATCCCCCTGTAGTTGGAACACACCCTCCGGTCACCCTTCTTATGAAGGGGGACTGGAGCCCCACCCCAGTCTGCCAGTCCAGAGGCACTGTCCCCGATCGCCACGCAATGTTGAAGAGGCATGTCAACCATGACAGCCCTACAACATCCAGAGACTTGAGGTACTCAGGGCGGATCTCATTCACCCCCGAAGCCTTGCCACCGCGGAGCTTTTTAACCACCTCGTGACTTCAGCCTGGGTGATGAAAGAGTCCAACCCCGAGTCCCCAGCCTCTGTTTCCACCACGGAATGCGTGATGGCAGGATTGAGGAGATCCTCGAAGTACTTCTTCCACCGCCCGATAATGTCCTCAGTCGAGGTCAGTAGTCTCCCACCCCCACTATAAACAGTGTTGGCGAGGCAGTGCTTCCCCCTCCTGAGGCACCGGACGGTTTGCCAGAATCGCTTTTAGGCCAACCGGTAGTCCTTCTCCATGGCCTAACCGAACTCCTCCCAGGCCGGAGTTTTTCCCTCTGCCACAGCCCGGGCCGCAGCACGCTTGGCCTCACGGTACCCGTCAGCCGCCTCAGGAGTCCCACAAGCCAACCACAGCCGATAGGACTCCTTCTTCAGCTTGACAGCATCCCTTACTGCCGGTGTCCACCACCGGGTTCTGGGATTGCCGCCACGACAGGCACCGCAGACCTTACGGCCGCAGCCACGGGCAGCAGCATCGACAATAGATAAGGAAAACATGGTCCACTTGGACTCTATGTCTCCAACATCCCTCGGGATCTGGTCGAAGCTCTTCCGGAGGTGGGAGTTGAATACATCCCTGGCCGAGGGCTCCGCCAGGCGTTCCCAGCAGACCCTCACTATGCGCTTGGGCCTGCCAAGTCTGTCCGGCTTACTCCTCCTCCAGCGGATCCAACTCACCACCAGGTGGTGATCAGTGGACAGCTCAGCCCCTCTCTTCACCCGGGTGTCCAAAACATGCGGCCGAAGGTCTGATAATACGACAACAAAGTAAATCATCGACCTCCTGCCTAGGGTGTTCTGGTGCCAAGTGCACTGATAGACACCCTTATGTTTGAACATGGTGTTCGTTATGGACAATCCGTGACTAGCACAGAAGTCCAATAACAAAACACCACTCGGATTCAGATCGGGGAGGCCATTCCTCCCGATCACGCCTCTCCAGATGTCACTGTCGTTCCCCACGTGGGCGTTGAAGTCCCCCAGCAGAATAATGGAGTCCCTGGGAGGGGCACTATCCAGCACCCCCGACAGGGACGCCAAGAAGGCCGGGTACTCTGCACTACCACTCGGCCCGTAGGCTGAAATGATAGTCAGAGACCTCTCCCCAACCCGAAGGCGCAGGGATACGACCCTCTCATCCACTGGGGTAAACCCCAACACGAGACGGCTGAGCTGGGGGGCAACAAGCAAACCCACACCAGCCCGCCGCCTCTCCCCGTGGGCCACTCCAGAGTAGAAGAAAGTCCAACCCCTCTCAAGGAGATGGGTTCCAGAGCCCACGCAGTGCGTGGAGGTGAGCCCGACTATTTCTAGTCGATATCTCTCGACCTCCCGCACAAGCTCAGGCTCCTTCCCCCCCAGCGAGGTGACATTCCACGTCCCTAGAGCCAGCCTAAGCATCCGGGGATCAGGCCACTGAGGTCTCCACCTTCGTCCGCCACCCAATCCTCTTTGCACCGGTCCCTCACGGTTCCCCCTGCAGGTGGTGGGCCCAGTTGGGGAAAAAAAAAAAAAAGTAAGTTTTTTTAATTTTAAAAATTTAAAAAACATTTTTTTCCAACTTGACCATCAAAACCCCGAGCATCAGCGCCTGTCCACTTAGAGGAAGAAAACTGAAGATTTGCCTTTCACCCAAGAAGAAAATCACTCGTTGCTGACTGAAAAAATCATTCCATTCGGATCCATGGTGAACCTCCGTCTCCAAAGCCTCTTCAGCCTTACCAGTTTCAGCATTAGGGAAAGATAAGTTTCGTTGATTGATTTATTTCTATTATTCAAGTTATTAAGTTTTACTGATTTTTAAGCTGTTACTGACCCCTGCGAAAGCATTACTAATTAAAGAAAGCATATAAAATTCTAGATTTATTGTGGACAGTCAATTATTTGAGTCACCTTATTTTTGGGTTTTTTGTTGGTGGTAAAAAGTCTTGTTGCCTGGTTCCAAATGATTTTAGGAGGTTTTTATAGTTGCCTTAAGCCAAACTTGTTAAAACAATGCCCTTGGGTCTCGTGCCGAGCCACTAAAATCAACCTAACCCATATACCAATTGCAAGTTGTAAATTAGGGAATGAGCAGCCGTTAACAGAAGTGACTGTCGAGGAGTGGATGACTGCTGTGGGCTACTCAGTTGTCCAAGCCACCAGTTGAAGAAGGGCAAGACTTCTGGAAAAGATATGCTGTTAGAGATTAGGCGTGTCATTTCCCAACACCAGCTTCAACAGATTTTCCAGTAAACCTGCTCAGTGAGACCTTCCAGGTCTAGGGAAGTTCGGACCCTTTGGATGGAGAGCTGGATTGAGCAATCCCCTTAGAAATAGGGAAGTCGGAGGAAGGGGTTAGCTCATCGGACAACAAAAACACCTAAAAGGCAATACTACCAAATACCAAGGATACGTGTTTAAACCTAAAGACCTAAAACAGGAAAAGTTTCAATTTAATAGACAGTGAGAAAAAAGGGTTATTTGTCTTTTTATGCATTGTATGTAAATATTTGATTTCAAGTGTGAATAAAAATAATCAGAATTAGAGTTTTACATCTTTGTTTTACTGAAAAATTATACATTTTAGTGCCACTGCTATATTAAGAGCTCAGGGAGAGGGTCTAAATGTCAATAAAATGTTTTAACAGCATCTACCATCTAGGCAAATATATCGACTGTTAAACAGCCTACTAAATATGAGGAACTCAACTTGACACCAGCTCTCACTTCATTTAAAACGTCAATTTTATCACAACAACCAAGACAAGGTTCCCTTCTGTCAGAAAGGTGCAAAAATATTTTCTCACCTGTCCAGCCATGAACTGCCCAAAGCCAGGAGGAAATGTGAGCGTGGACACCAGCAGGGTGACGAGGGCGGGGTACACCAGCCGCCTGACAGGAAGAGACGGACTGTGGGGTCATTAATGGGGGTGCTCGTCATGTATGTACGCAGTCGATTCATTGCTCTATGAATAACGTCTGATGATGATGTGTGTCAAACTGACCTAATTCACACACCTACATTTCTCCAAAACACCACTATCACTGTGACACATGGTATGAAGAACAGGATGTTAAACACAAATGAGAGGGAGCAGGATCGGGGGGTTACGGTCAGAAGGTGGAAAGGTACAAAGCACAACAGCAGCAATGTGACATTTCTCAAAACACCACTGTTAACACAACAGTTTGGGCCTGATCCTCAAAAGGTTTGTGTGTACAAAACCACATGCATACCTGTTTGCGTCTGCAAAGCTGATCTACAAACCAGGTGCTAATGGGATTGCGTGTGTAAAATTAGCATAACAGCAGGTGCAAACTTTGGAGCGTGTTTGCCTTCATGAATATGCAAAACATATGATAATGACCCAAACGCTCAAATTTATTGGAGGGGGAAATGCAAATGTAATCCCTTACCATCCGCAATGCGATTTATCAAACCTGAAACGGATTGCGATGCTGTTTTTGCATCTAGATTTAGCACGTTTGAAATGCAGGTACTAACTGGGATGCAAAAATGTCTGCTGTTACTTTGGCTAGAAGGAGACATCAATAGAATGACAGATGACGGGTAGAGAGAATCTTCTGTACATGTTTTAACAGATTTGGGTTGGCAAAAATAAAAATAATAAAAATAGATGGAATAGAGGATTCTGTGTAGAATTATCTAAGGTCTCATTTGAAGCCAATCACAAGTATTAGCCATGACATATCATTTATGATAAAACATCTTGTAACACTTTTTTTCTGGTGTTTAGATCAGTCCAGCGCACCATCACTGTCAGTGAGTTCATCTGCTGCTGGAGCACAAATCTGATCATGGCAAAGTGCGCACAGACCTGATCATTCGCGAGAAGCGCATACAGCCTGTTAACTGTCAATGAACATCATGTTAAGGACCCACTTGGTTTGATGTGGGTAATATAATTAATAGCAAAGAAATAAAGTCATTATAAAGCAGATTAAATCCTCCATTTGCAAACTGTATGCTATAATCACTTTTTAGCAGTTGAGACATCACCATTTTAAGGTGACTATTCCATGTGGTGAGAAAGACAAGACTTATAAAGACATTTATCGGTGCCATGGAAGTTGTGATAGTGGGGTAATAGAGCAATTTTTTGAGAAGATCGACTAGCCAAAATTATAGAGAGAATCCTCCTCCTTGTTAGATAAAGATATTCATTTAGATGAAATACTAAAGGTGATCTCTTCTTTTCCCTACAAATAAAGCAGGGAGATCAGATGGCTTTTGTATGGAATTTTTCAAAGTATTCCGTAATAAATTAGCCCCTTATATATTGCGTATGCTCAATCACTCCTTGCATATGGTTACCCCCTACATTATACAATGCCAATATTTCTCTTTTACCTAAGCCAGATCAAGATCCCTGTCTGGTCTCCTCATATCGTCCCATCTGTCTACTACCTATAGAGACGAAAATTAATCTATGCTAACCCAACTGTTTCCACTATCACTAATCAAGTCTTATCACGGCCCTTTACAATACGTGGTGGTACTAGTCAGGGATGTCCCTGACCCCCGTTTTTATTTTCTATTGCTCTTGAACCATTAGCAGCAAGTATTAGACAAAACAGTTTAATCTCCCCAATTAGTATCCTCGGTTTAGAACAAAACATCTTGCTTTATGCGGATGATATACTTTTGTTCATATCTCATCCTGAAACATCTGTACATCTGCTTCTGTCCCTAATCAACAAATTCGGTAAATTCTCTGGGTTTTCTGTTAACTGGCACAAAAGGGAACTTATATCTATATCTGAGAAGATTAATTTAACATATATTCACTCCACGCCCTTCAAAAAAACATTTGAGTCTTTCACCTACCTCGGTATAATTGTAACAAAGGACCCCAAGGACCTTCTCTGAATAAATTGGCATAAAAAGATTGAACAACTCAAACAGAGTATAGACTATTGGAAGACACTCCCAATCTCTCAAGTCGGTAAAATTAACGCAGTTAAAATGGTTGCTTTGCCACATTTTTTTCATCTTTTCTAATCTCTTCCCTGCTATATTTCACAATCTCACTTTAAGCAGTTAGATTCAGTTGTTGTGCCTTTCATTTGGGGTTATAAATCTATAAGAATCACAAAGAAACACTGATTGAAGCCACGTGAAGCTGGAGGGTTTGCCCTTCCAGATTTTAAGATGTATTACTGGGCGGCACACCTTTCAGTGCTGTTTTGGTGGAGAATGCCCCAGACACCCCCCTCCTTGAGCCCCGATCCGTCTTAGTTGTGTATAGAGCAACAGCTTGTAGGAATACCTACTTGTTAGCATTGCTTAACAACCCCACTAAAGTTAAAGTACATAAATCTCAATATAGTGACAGCTTTGAAATCAATAACTCTCTGAGCATATGGGAACAGGTTAGATTTTATATTAAAGCACCTAAAATGTATACAGACACCCCTATCATGCTTTTCAACCTGCTCTAAATGATTCTGTCTTCTCGGACTGGAGGTAGAGGGGCATCTGTAGCCTAAAAGATCTTTATCTGAAGGGAAACTTTGCTTCTTTTTCACAACTTCAAGCAATATATAAAATTCCCAACTCATGTTTTTTTAGATACTTGCAGGTCAGAGATTTTTGTAAAAAGAACATACCAGATTTTGAATCCCTGACGGAGTATAAAACTCTGGAAGAAATGATCAAGTCAAACCCCAGCACTCATGGTGCACTCTCCTCATTTTATCAAATCATTCATAACAATGTTTTATTTAATACTGAGAATTACAAACAGTCCTGATGGTTGAGCTTAATATAGAATTGAGTGATACAATTTGGGAAGAATGTTTAAAAAATATTCATAAATGTTCTGTAAATGCTAGACATAATCTGATACAATTTAAAACAATTAACAGAATTTATTTTTCACATGACAAACTACATAAACCTTTTCCAGATGTTTCCCAATTTTGTTTTTGTTGTAAATCTATGACAGGTACTCTAGCACTCCTTTTGGTTCTGTAAAAATATTCAACCATATTGGAAATCTGTTTTTCAATGTTTTTCTGATTCTTTTGGTAAAAAGAAAATGTGTCACCAAACCCTCTGGTTGTGAACTGTTCTGTTCAAGTGTTCTATTGTAGGTTCTTATGCTTTTTGATTTATAACTGAAAGAAAATAAATATCTAAAAAAAAAGAAAAAAACAAAAAAAGAAAGACAAGACTTATGACTTGTGTATTCTTTAACCTTGTCACTAAACAAAACACACTGCATTATTGACAGTGACATTGTGTCATTGCAGAGCAATCAGAGCTGGATCAGTTGGATTACGTTGTTTAAATGTGAACATATGCCAGGGAAGGGTTTATACAGTGAAAAATGACTTAATGTCACCAAAACACAATTGAAGCAATGTATATCATTAAAAATTTGGCAAAACGTATTCAGTAAAATCAATGGAAAATAATTTATGTGACATTATGTTTTAAAATTAGCAAAGCTATAACATACAGATAGCCTACTCCTACGGCAAAATATAATTATGCTGCTAATCTTATGTTCAGGCTTAAATATTGCATGCGGTTTATGATAAACTCCAAACTCTTCAAACACATACTCAAAAAAAAAATAGAACATGGTCAGTTTCCAAAAATAATTAAAAGTTCAAGGGAGGCAAACCTCTAATAAACTAATTGACAGACGTAATTGTCTTTTTTATTGTTAGTATTGACTAGCCAGCAACACAGTTAACAAGCTGTTTGTGCTGCTGTGTTGCTGTTACCCCAGACGCAGCGCTGAACAGCTGCCCCCGTGTGCGCACAGATGGCGGAGGCCACGCGCTACTTTGGACATAGCTCTGCCCTCTAGCGCAATAACCTGTAATGAATATTTTGATTAAAGGTGAAGCAGAATGTAGTCTTTGCCTCACTGGGTCCATCCGTACCACAAACATAAAGCATCTGCTCACAGAACAACTTCAATCTCAGCCATCTGCATGCGTGATCCCGCACTCAGAAACGCCCAGCGCAAATCAACAGAAAGGAGAAATAATCTCGTCAGGGCAGAGGCTGCGATGACAAAGCTGCAGCTGTGAATAGTGACAACAAAGGTTAACAAATGGTAACAGTCCAGAAAAGCAGGAGCAGAACAGAACAGAAGGAAAAAAAAATAAGCAACTGGATAATTCACAATGATGCAGCACAACTACCCATGCATATTTCAAGCAACACAGCCTTTCTTCGCTTTTCCTCTTGTTCTGCTGGGGGCAGTAGCAGCCAGCCAGTAGCACACACAATTTCCTAATTTAAATAGGGCAGTCTGCACCTCTTTTGCACCTGTTATCCATTGCACATGCAATCTTTGAAGATCGCGGACATCGTGTCTACTTATTGCATGTGCACTTTTGTTTTTGTACAAGCAATTTAGCACCTCTTATTAAAAATCTTTGAAGATCAGGCCCTTTGCGTGTAAAGTGATTTGTTATTTTACATTTCAGGCTTGTTTTCTCCTAAACTCTTCTTTTGTTGATTTTGTTGTGTTTCTTTAATTATTGTCGTTCTTTCTGTTGGTGTTTGATTATGATTTTTCTAAATGTTGGGTTTTATGAATGCAGTTCTTTATGTTGTCCATTTTGTTGTAGTGCTTACTTCTCCTTAGTTAGGGCCATTATCATGTGTGTGTGTCACTGCCTCTCTTTGTTGGGTTTTTAATTTGTTCTTGAATGTTTGTGACAGATTTTACATATTTTTATGGCGTGTTTGGTTGATTTGTTTTCTAAGAATTGTGATTGCCAAGAAAATAACTTCTATGTTGTTTTGTTTTTGTTTAGTTGGGTTTTTAATAGTTATATTTTCCAAAACGTTTGCTATACTTGTTATACTTTATTAAAGGTTTTATTTGGATTTTCTGTATCACTGATTCATTTGCTAGGATATGTCCTTGCCTATTGACACTTGCAGTTCTGGTCATTTCACTGCCTATTGTTTTCTAATATAAAAGTTTGATATCAATGCAACCATTTAAAAATATATATTTAGATTATATTTGGAAAATTAGCACAAGTATTTTTTTAATTGATTTTTTATCTAGCAAAAAGAATTGCTTAAATAAATGAACTGGGAATTGCGGAAAGGGAAAATTGACCCAGAGCCAGGTTTTTTTTACTGGCATAAATTATATAAATACTTTAGGATGCAATTGCTGTTTGACTTGTCTTTGGGCTTTATCCACCTCCCGATGTTGCCTTTCAAGGATTCATGAAAGAGTTTAACCTAACCAGTGCATGTCAAAGTATTTTAAGAACCAGGATTCGATACTCACTTCCTCAACAAGAACTTGTTAATAGTTTTCTGCTTCCTCATGCACTCCACAATCAGTCGGTTTAGGTAGACAAACAGAGCCCCACCAAACCCACAAGCAATCCTGCAAACAGACAAACATGAATTGTTTAGTGTATAGAAGAAACAACCACAGACTTCAGTTTTGCCCATCATTATTGGATGCTCTTTCACAGGGGACAATAATCTAATCTCCTTTTTTAAACAATATTTTAGGTTCAAACTAATTTAGTACAGTCTGATCCAGATCCAATACTTCCGAAATTCCTTTTCTGCCACATTCCTTGAATAAAAATCAACTTTCAAACTCTAAACAGTAGGACTGCTGTAGCAGAGAAGACTTCAAGGAAAGCTCAATAAAACTCAAGTATCCCCTGAAACTAAATACTGTTTAATGCAGAGTCACTCCAGAGAAACACACCCACCCGAGGATGGCAAACGCCGGCAGCTCCTGAAGGTCAAACGGGAAATCCAGACGGAAACGTGTCTTAAAGAGAGCAGTGATGGTCTCTGGGGAAAAGAAGATTGTTCTCACTCTGCAGCTGACAGTAAGCAGCGATGAATGACAATCTGTCATTCTGACTTTTGTAATAAAAAGGCTGAATAACAAAATGCAAGAAATAAAAAAAAGTTGGATTTTCGTGCAACAGACCTGATCCACAGCACAGATGATATTCAGAGACATATAAGCAAATACTTAGTCTCTTGTACCTTCTTCTTGGTTCCAGACAGCCAGCACTCTGAATATGAAAGCACTGAAGGTGGCAGCAAAGAAGCCCCTCCAGTAGTTCCTGACTGCAAAAAACGTTGACGTGACTTCGATACTGAACAGCACACCTGCAACGCACAAATGTACACTAAGACAACATGTTTTAGCATAGAGAAACGACGCTGTGGCCTTGCAAAAGTATTCAAACCCCTAGAATTTTTTTTACATGTCAAACTTTCTTTGATAAAACAACACAAAGTAGTGAATCGTTTGGAAGTCTAGGTATATTAGGACATGATGTCATTTTAAAAAATGGACAATGGGCAAACATTTTTGTTTAGTGCTGTGCAAAGCTGGTAGAATCACAACCCAAAACATTTTTAGCTGTGTTTTTTTGCAAAAGATAGTTTTACAAAGAGGTGATTTAGGGAGACTGAATGTACATTTTCAGATTGGTAAACAGTTTTAAAAACCATCTTTTTCCTTCTACATTTCAGTTTATTGTCCTGCTGATTTTAGGCTCTGGAAATGTCTCTGACTGTCCCTACTCTGCATAAACTCTGCTGTCTGTGTTAAGAAGCAGTTAAATACGTTAGTATACAGACAGGCTTTTAACAAGACTGCAACACTTATTTCTAATGTATAGTTTGTTTTTATACTTTTAATCTTTGTGAAGCACGTTGTGATTTTAATGTCTGTGCAAGGTGCTATATAAATATATTTTATTTACAAAACAAAATACATTGGCCAAATAAGGATGTCAATTATACTATACAGTTGTTGCAAATTCCAGCAGTTGCATAAAATAAGGGTATTAGCTTAGTAACTGATACAGTAATCTTTATGCTGGTCTTAAACATAAAATGCCAATAAAATAGATGGAAGCATGTTGCTGTAATGTCATTAAATGTGAAAAATTTAAATGGTTATAAATACTTTAGCAAGGCACTATATTTACATCTTGATGAAAATTCACCCTCATGAATCCAAAACATTTTAGTCCTGGAGCTGCAAGTATTTATATTCATTCTCAATTATTTCCTTAGCTGTTCATTCAGCCAATAAAACTAAAGAATTGTCTTTCTACTTAACAAATAACCGATAACAGGTTATTTAAACTCTATCTGGTTATTTGATAAACACTGTGAATTTTTTAGCAGCTGTACAGTACAAACTGTCTGTATGACTTTATTTCAGAGCTTTGAATGAATGAGACAACCATTCAATCATGTCCCGAAAAAACCAAACAAGCCCTGTCCTTGTCTGTCTAAAAGGATCAACTCAAACAAAACAAAACAAATATCGAGTTTTTAAATAAAATAATTCATCTTTTTGTCTATACATGGAGGGAAATGCTGACAAAGAAAGTGTTATTTCAGTTGAATGCGCCGGATAAAATAAGCAGATGTTTTACATATGTCAGGGTAAAAAAAATATATATCAAATGAATTAGGATAAATCAGAAGATAGCTTAGCTGGATAAAATCATTTACCAGATGTAAAATCTGTTTTAAAAATGATGTCAGAGGACAGGTCAAGAACTTCTTGCATTGCTTAGAATAAAATAGAACTTCGAACATTTCCCAGAGTGGGCGAGTCCATCTGTTTATAAAAAGACATCATAAAAAGGACAGCAGCTGCTGAGACAAAACAAGATTCATCACATTTACATTTTATCCAACAGTTTCTTCAATTCTAGAAAGTCTTAGCATCAATCAAAGTGGGGGAAGATTGAATTTTGACCTAGACGTAAGAAGTAAGTTAAAGGACCATTGACAAATAAAGATTTAACTCATGACCCAGATAAACCAATATCTAAATTACCTTTTATGTTGTTTATGTTTTTAATAATTTAATAACTGTCTACTTCTAAAGGAAATATTTATCACTAACTTTACAGACACATAGTTCTCCATTTACCTTTCGGCATTTATAGCTCTCATCTTATATCAGCAAGTTTATCAAAGTAAACAACCTCATTATTAAGATGATATTTATGCTTCAACAATACGGTCAGTCAGTCAGTCATTTTCTACCGCTTATTCCATAGTGGGTCCCGGGGAGGCTGGTGCCTATCTCCAGCAGTCTATGGGCGAGAGGCGGGGTACACCCTGGACAGATCGCCAGTCCATCGCGGGGCAACACACAAACAACCATGCACACACTCATTCATACACCTAAGGGCAATTTAGAGTGACTAATTAACCTAACAGTCATGTCTTTGGACTGTGGGAGGAAGCAAAAGTACCCAGTGAGAACGCATGGTGGCGCAGTTGGTAGCACTGTTGCCTTGCAGCAAGAAGGTCCTGGGTTTGATTCCCGTCCGGAGGTCTTTCTGCATGGAGTTTGCATGTTCTCCCTGTGCATGCGTGGGTTCTCACTGGGTACAATACATTAAGTTTCATTTAAAGACTGACTGAAGCATGGTCACACTGGGTTGGCCACAGAGGACACACACAAGTGAAAAATAAAAAGTAAGTCAAAAAACTTGTAACTGCAGTGTCTAGACATTTGCTGTAACAGCTCCAAAAAATCATGTATGTATCAATATACATTTTAAAAACAGCAACTAACTAACTAACTAAAGCATGGAACCTTTGTTGGTATGAATCTCTGGCTGAGTCACATTTGTTTGCAGAGGTGTTGTTCTTTTGTTTTCTTTGTAGTAGGATCCGAACAGGGCAGCTTTCAGCTGCGCCTTATGGCCAGAAGAAGAGTAAACACCTGCAAATCTACTGAGGAGTGTAAAGGACCCGCTGTGCCAGAAGAAGACATGAGTGAACAAACGGAGGAGTGAACTCCTCAGGTTGGAGAAGAGTTGAGGTAGCAACCCAGAGGATGTGACCCATAAAATGAAATTAACAGTGCAAGTAGCTGAACTGAATTATCTCAAAGAATAGCTAAACACCTGGCATTTTACATTAACTCAGATACCTAGAAGAAGCCCTGAGAGCCACATGAGTTGGATTAGTATCTAACTGAAATGGTTCCTTCACACTGTAGCTTTTCTGGACAAGTTCCGCAGACTCAAAGCTTGAAGGGCAGACTCAGACATCACTGGAGCGGTTACATATCTCAACGGAGCTTGGAACGCCAGGAGGATCTGGAAAACATCTCGGGAGGGAAGGGCTTCGGGAACACCCTGATCGGGAACACGCCTGTTGCCACCAAGACCAAACCTCGGATGAGTGGAGGAAAATGGATGGACAGATGTATGGATGGACAGATGGAACTCCTGGTTGAGTTGACATGGAATGTCCCACAAGGAACAATGGGAAACATAAATATACATGTAAGCTTGCATGGCAGTAGGCTGATATTTGTGGAGATACAGGATTCTACACTGACTGAAAGAATTACAATAATATGGTGGCCTAACTGTGAGCTCCTACAGCAAGAAGGGTACACATTCTGCTCATCCAGTTAGCTTGTGTAATTATCTACCATTAATGGATCCGAGTCTTACCTCCAATAGGAGCAGCAAAGCAGCAGCCAACACCTACAGCACAGGCAGCCGACAGCATCTCCGTGTTCCTCAGCTCATTCTGATTAAAGAGAGTGACATATGCACATATACAAAAACACACAGAGCAATGCATTCAAGACAATCAAAACACACCCGCAGATCCAGGTCAGTGCATGCATGCATGCAAATGCCACAAAAACACAGTGAATACAAAAGAAATTAATTTATCTGAAGAAAAACAAAACATGGTAAAATGTTTTAGTCATAGAGTTAAACCCCTGGATCTGATCATTTTTGGTTGTTTCTAAGACTGGAGGTCTACAGGAGGTCTAATGAAGACTGAATTTAGTTTTAGAATTATGGAATGAGATGTTTGTATCAAAGTAAAGGCGGCATGGATTGATGCCTCACTGTGACACATTACTGAATAGAATAAAACATAGCAAAAATAAAGGGGAGGACATCAATTTTCTAAGTTTCTAAAACGGACAACATGGATTATTAATGCAGACGTAATTGGAAATGAAGAACCTGTTTGACTTGTGCGTTCCTACCTTGCTTCCCTCAAAGGGCTCTTCCTTCAGCAGTATGAGCAAAAACAAAACAATATAAGTGCAGGTGCGACTTTCTTATCCACTATATCAAACAAGGAGTTAATGGATTTCTGTAGGCTCGCTCTTTATTAAACGTTTCCCTATATGATGTGGAATGCTGTCCATGTAGCTGTATCAATATGAATCTTCTGTATATGTGCTGTCATGTTTTCTTTTTGGACATCTCAGCAGTGTATCTTCCTGTGTGCAGCAAGGAGAATCCCAGCCCAGGATCCAGTGCAGAAAAAAGACTGAGGCCCAGGATGAGCTTTCATGTGCGTGGAGGAGAGAGTGTGTCCTGGGGGATGGCAGAAGGTCAAAGAAGCATAAAATACTATTTCAAAGAATAATGGTCTCTGTTTCTTTTCTTCTGTAATTATTAAAACAATTTTTTTTTGTTTTGTTAAAAAGTGGATTCAATTGCATTTTTTCTTCTTCTGAGAAAAAAATCATAATGGTTCTTTCGTTTCTTTGTTGCCTGAAGGGCTCTGTGTGTGGTTTAAAATCTGAATCTAAAGGTTGTATTGACAAAATCACAGGTTAGTTTTCCACTTCGGGTACCGGTCAATTCTCCCCTTTTGCTATTTCATAATTTGCAGTTTGGTTTGTTTCATACCTAACTTTTTGGGGTTGAAAATATTGCCATCTGCTACGGGACATTTCATATCAACCATGCGTCAATTCATATCCGACTTCTGCTCCCTACCAGCTCTGACAATCACTGACTTAAAGTAATTTTCTATACTGTATTCTAATTATAGTTTTCTGTAAATACTCGGATAGTATACAGATCCCTGTTAAAATGGCAGGTTGTAGTGACTTAAATAACAACTTTTAAATTATTATAAATGACCGTTATTGTGACATGTACAGTACAGACCAAAAGTTTGGACACACCTTCTCATTCAAAGAGTTTTCTTTATTTTCACGACTATGAATATTGTAGCTTCACACTGAAGGCATCAAAACTATGAATTAACACATGTGGAATTATATACTGAACAAAAAAGTGTGAAACAACTGAAAATATGTCTTATATTCTAGGTTCTTCAAAGTAGCCACCTTTTGCTTTGATTACTGATCCGCACACTCTTGGTATTCTGTTGATGAGCTTCAAGAGGTAGTCACCGGAAATGGTTTTCACTTCACAGGTGTGCCCTGTCAGGTTTAATAAGTGGGATTTCAAGCCTTACAAATGGGATTGGGACCATCAGTTGTGTTGTGCAGGTGGTGGATACAGTACACAGCTGATAGTCCTACTGAATAGACTGTTAGAATTTGTATTATGGCAAGAAAAAAGCAGCTAAATAAAGAAAGACGGGTGGCCATCATTACTTTAAGAAATGAAGGTCAGTCAGTCCGAACAATTGGGAAAACTTTGAAAGTATCCCCAAGTGCAGTCGCAAAAACCATCAAGCGCTACAAAGAAACTGGCTCACATGAGGACCGCCCCAGGAAAGGAAGACCAAGAGTCACCTCTGCTGCGGACGATAAGTTCATCCGAGTCACTGTTGGGGATTTAATCAAAACTGAAGGCATACTGAACCAGCATGGCTACCACAGCATCTTGCAGCGGCATGCTATTCCATCCGGTTTGCGTTTAGTTGGACCATCATTTATTTTTCAACAGGACAATGACCCCAAACACACCTCCAGGCTGTGTAAGGGCTATTTGACCAAGAAGGAGAGTGATGGGTTGCTGCGCCAAATGATCTGGCCTCTACAGTCACCGGACCTGAACCCAATCGAGATGGTTTGGGATGAGCTGGACCGCAGAGTGAAGGCAAAAGGGCCAACAAGTGCTAAGCATCTATGGGAACTCCTTCAAGACTGTTGGAAAACCATTTCAGGTGACTACCTCTTGAAGCTCATCAACAGAATACCAAGAGTGTGCAGAGCAGTAATCAAAGCAAAAGGTGGCTACTTCGAAGAACCTAGAATATAAGACATATTTTCAGTTGTTTCACACTTTTTTGTTCAGTATATAATTCCACATGTGTTAATTGATAGTTTTGATGCCTTCAGTGTGAAGCTACAATATTCATAGTCATGAAAATAAAGAAAACGCTTTGAATGAGAAGGTGTGTTCAAACTTTTGGTCTGTACTGAATGTTATGTACAATTCAGCTAAAAATTATAATAAAAAATTAAAAAGGCGCAACAATCTGCACCTTCCAGCTAGTATGAGTGTATTTCACTGGTGATGTGTTTTTTAATATTTAGAATGATGACCCAAAATCTGGTTTCATTTGACCATACTTTACATTTTTACCAGACCTAGATGTTATCTTTGGAGCAAATGCTTCGGACATAAACACAGCCAATAATGGAAAAAATACTAATGATATTAGAGAATATAGGACAGGGTGGTCACATGGTGAACTCTTTGAAACTCTTTTATTCACTGATACTTTTGCACAATTAGATCATGTTGATCTTTTGCAACATCTCTGCAAACAATGGCTTCAATTAAAAGATGCAAATTAGCAAATCTCAAGAAAACCCTTCTAGGACACATGAACTTTATTTATTAACTAGATGCATTGTCGTTTATTACAATAAGTGTGGCACCTAAGATTTTGGGAAATAAGATTTTGTAATGTGTAACAGGAAATTTGTTAAACATTATCAGAAACTGTCATGCCTAAATACAGAGACCATCTCCAATCATGTAATTTTTAGTTTTCTCACTGATGAAATGAATAAAAACATGAATAAAACTCTATGTTCTGACAATAAATCTTTCAAAATACAATGTAAAATGTCTGTTGTTCTCACCATGTATATCCCACCAAAAACAGCAGCCATGAATTTGCTCAGGAGAGCAGCACACAGACTGGCGACATGAACGAAGGGCCCCTGTGAGGGAGGGTGAAGAAAGATGTCACCAAACAGGATACTGATGAAAGCATCACAACTCTGAGAGAAGAGTGCTGCATTTAAGACCTGCAGGAATATCATTAAAAACTCTTCACACAAACAAAACCCTCTTAGATTTACATTCAGCCTACTTGATGTACCAGCTTTTAACAGAAAATCAGGATATTTTCTCTGGCTTTAATGTAACCAAAAGCAGGAGGAGAAGCTTCATCGTTTGTGATTTTATGATGTGCAATGACAAAGAAAAGATTCCTCTACCTCTTTCCCCAGAGGCATCCCGCTTCCCAGAGCACAGGTAAGACCAATGACTTTAGCCACAAAGGTCTTAAAAGTTAGATACTCCTTGAGAACAACTCCTCTTAGTATTGTTTTCATCTCAGGAATACCTGAACCTGAGGTGGGAAGAGTGGAAAAAAAAGAAAGGCCTGGTGGGATGATGGAGTACAGAGAAAAGAGGTGTTGAAAGAAAGCAATTACAGAGAGAGTAAGAAGACAAATAAATGAAGAGCGCAGGGATGGGAGGGAGGGGAGCTGATTGATATTCATCCAGTTTTGTGTATGCACATCTCATCAGAGGCACATTTTATGACTGTCTTGCCTGTAGAGATTCACAGGACATGTCCTTGAAGCCCTTATTGTGCACTTCAGAGCCAATTACATTAGTCAAACACAGAAAATGACTGTGATGAATACATGTTTGTGCATAAATGTGATGCATTTCTTACCAACAGCCTGAGGCGCCAGAATCTGAGTGAATCCTGCAGAGAAAGTGATGAGCACCACAGGGTAGGAGACCCAGGCAATGTACTGCAGAAGCATGTTATTGTCCAGGCCACCATACATCCATTTCTGTGCTGCACAGACACACACGTAAGTCACGTCATCCTGGTATAAAACAGCAGAAAACTACAACCAGCATCTCTACTTCGCGGTCTGTTTGACTTGCTCTCTCTATCTGATTTTCAATCTCTGCTTTAATCAGATCTTTTCTTTGCCTTTTGCAGCTTGGTGGCCTCTGACTCATGCATCAATTCTCTTGAGAATCAGCAAAAAAACATGCAGGGAAGGAAAAGCCACATTAGGTTGAAACTAAACCAAAACATAATGTTGATCAACTCATTTAGATACCCCTAAAACAACTTGTGTATTTTCTAACATATTTGGAGAAGAGGATATTTAATATCAATATTAACAATACTGACAAATTCAAGTAAAATAAATAAACAATAAAACTGAAGAGAATACCTTTCTGTAAAATGTAATAAAACATTATTTATAGTAAGGAATAAATTAAGACACCCCCACCTTTATACCCACTTAAAATGGCTGTATCGCATCAGATGAACATAATTAGAAAGTTGTTACTCAACATTTTGACAAAGGTTTGCCCTGTTGAAATCCCAGACATTTAGTGTTTGTTTGCTTCTGACTGTTGAAGAGAGCATGAACACCAAGTGATAGAAAGAGCTGTCTGAGGACTTCAGAAAGATTGCACTCTGTGCAAGGAACATTGGTAGAAAAAAAACAGCTCCACCGCATGATGGCTAACCATGCGAGTTGGTACTTTGGTTATGGCCAAATAACTCGCCAACAAACAGAGAAAACTTATTTTGGAATCGATAAATTTGTGAACAGGAAACCAACCAATTTAAATTTACTGCACCAATTCTTATAAGAAGGTCAACAATCCAATCAGAATTATGTCTGAATCTTATTGATGGCTTCGAAGCGTGCAATACAAATCCAAATATTAGTGGGAGGTGTATGCATATATTTGAACCTATATAAATGGTATCGACCCTTTGTGAATTAGAGAAAACCCCAATAAAGTCAAACTTGTTCACCTAACCAAAGTTGTATGTTGTATAATCCTGTTCATTATGTCCATGATGAGTGTATGTACACTGATCACTGCCACCATGACTCTTTCCAAGCAATTCATTATGATGTCTGTCATCTTTTAACGTTTAACATATAATGGCTGCCTCTGGAAGAACAGCCCATTATTCAGACATCAAACTCATGTCTTCTTCTGGCTTCTTATCTCTTTTCTACCTTCTTGGCAGAAGGCGATGGCATAGTCCATGACCCAGCTGACCAGAGCCATAAGCAGCCCCAGCAAAATGAGGAAGATCCAGTCCTCTCCCACCCGTGAGATCAGGAACTTCTGGCAGCGAGATGCACACACTGAAGATACCAAACAAGAAAAAGAGCAGGGAAAGTAAAAATAAATCACTGAACAAATTATCTCAAATGTGGGATGAAACTTCGACGAGGCATTTTGAGATTTGGATTCCAAAAAAAAAAGGACTTCTTGGCTGACAAAGTGTAAGTAAAACCCTTGATTGCTCATTTACAGCAGCAAAGAAATACACTAAACAAATCAAATGTCAGTTTAAACATCACTAATATTTCTATTGACATGAAATTCACAACATACAGGTCCTTCTCAAAAAATTAGCATATTGTGATAAAGTTCATTATTTTCCATAATGTAATGATGAAAATTTAATATTCATATATTTTAGATTCATTGCACACTAACTGAAATATTTCAGGTCTTTTATTGTCTTAATACGGATGATTTTGGCATACAGCTCATGAAAACCCAAAATTCCTATCTCACAAAATTAGCATAGTTCATCCGACCAATAAAAGAAAAGTGTTTTTAATACAAAAAATGTCAACCTTCAAATAATCATGTACAGTTATGCACTCAATACTTGGTCGGGAATCCTTTTGCAGAAATGACTTCTTCAATGCGGCGTGGCATGGAGGCAATCAGCCTGTGGCACTGCTGAGGTCTTATGGAGGCCCAGGATGCTTCGATAGCGGCCTTTAGCTCATCCAGAGTGTTGGGTCTTGAGTCTCTCAACGTTCTCTTCACAATATCCCACAGATTCTCTATGGGGTTCAGGTCAGGAGAGTTGGCAGGCCAATTGAGCACAGTGATACCATGGTCAGTAAACCATTTACCAGTGGTTTTGGCACTGTGAGCAGGTGCCAGGTCGTGCTGAAAAATGAAATCTTCATCTCCATAAAGCTTTTCAGCAGATGGAAGCATGAAGTGCTCCAAAATCTCCTGATAGCTAGCTGCACTGACCCTGCCCTTGATAAAACACAGTGGACCAACACCAGCAGCTGACACGGCACCCCAGACCATCACTGACTGTGGGTACTTGACACTGGACTTCTGGCATTTTGGCATTTCCTTCTCCCCGGTCTTCCTCCAGACTCTGGCACCTTGATTTCCGAATGACATGCAGAATTTGCTTTCATCCGTAAAAAGTACTTTGGACCACTGAGCAACAGTCCAGTGCTGCTTCTCTGTAGCCCAGGTCTGGGGAATGCGGCACCTGTAGCCCATTTCCTGCACACGCCTGTGCACGGTGGCTCTGGATGTTTCTACTCCAGACTCAGTCCACTGCTTCCGCAGGTCCCCCAAGGTCTGGAATCGGCCCTTCTCCACAATCTTCCTCAGGGTCCGGTCACCTCTTCTCGTTGTGCAGCGTTTTCTGCCACACATTTTCCTTCCCACAGACTTCCCACTGAGGTGCCTTGATACAGCACTCTGGGAACAGCCTATTCGTTCAGAAATGTCTTTCTGTGTCTTACCCTCTTGCTTGAGGGTGCCAATAGTGGCCTTCTGGACAGCAGTCAGGTCGGCAGTCTTACCCATGATTGGGGTTTTGAGTGATGAACCAGGCTGGGAGTTTTAAAGGCCTCAGGAATCTTTTGCAGGTGTTTAGAGTTAACTCGTGGATTCAGATGATTAGGTTCATAGCTTGTTTAGAGACCCTTTTAATGATATGCTAATTTTGTGAGATAGGAATTTTGGGTTTTCATGAGCTGAATGCCAAAATCATCCGTATTAAGACAATAAAAGACCTGAAATATTTCAGTTAGTGTGCAATGAATCTAAAATATATGAATGTTAAATTTTCATCATGACATTATGGAAAATAATGAACTTTATCACAATATGCTAATTTTTTGAGAAGGACCTGTATATCAGTAACAACCCAAGTAAACCGATCATTAAAAGAAATCAAATCAAATTAGTAAATACATTAAGTTATATGTATTGAAGTGGAATACTTATTGGAAGAATAAAGAAAAGGGTATGCAAAAAAGCCATAGAAAGCCAAGAAACCAGCTGAAATCTGTCAGTATTTAGAAGGCATTCCTACTACTTTGTGCAAATCAGTATCAGCTGCTTTAATGTTAACTACTCATTTACAAAGTTTTACACTTTCAAAACTCTTAACTGCTTTCAAAGGAAGAACGTAAAGCTGCTAGAATGGTCCAGTCAGTCACCTAATTTCATTACAATTCCAATCAGAATAAGTGAAGGTCAAAGTGCATTAAAATGGACCCCAAGAACCTTAAAGATTTGCAGACCATTTGTTTGGAAGAATGACTTAAAGACACACCTGAGCAATGATTGTGGACAGTTTCTCCATACATGAGACATTCTGAAGATATCATTACCAAGAAAGAGTTTGTCCAAGTATTAAGTACCTTTCTGTGTGTTCAATACTTCCCTCTTTCATACTGTTTTTTCCACATGACTTAATTTTGTGACTTATTAGTTTTACGTTAATTGTATGCATTGATTACCTGGGCAGTTGTGCAACATCTGGTGTGAATTCTATATCAATAGAAAGATTAGAAATATTGAAACTCTGGAAAGCATTGAGTATTTAATAAATATTTTGTCCACTGTTTATATGTGTAGGAAAAAATGGCACTGTGAATCCTAACACATCTTAGTGTTTTTTTACAGTTTCATCTTGTGAAATTCTGGATACTCACATTCTGATTTTCTGTGAATACGCTGGTGTGTTTTAAGGCTAAAAGTGTGAATACACATTTATTTTCTCTTAATAACTGCACATCAACAAGTATTTAGCTAAACGATCAACAAGACCCAAGGTCTGCTCACTGTCTTGTTAATTAGTCCCTTTCCTCATATTTTAGTCTTCGTATTAGGTTCACCTGCTCCCTCTGCCTCCCTGCTTCCATGTCACACCTGTTCCCTGTTTCTTTGATTACCTGCCCTTTGTTACCCTCTCAGTTCTCTCTGTATATTAGTTGGTCTGTGTTCTTAGTTCCTCGCTGGTTCTTTCCGTTCACTACTCCGTTCACTACCTCGGATTAAGTTCAGGTTTTGCTACGTTCCTACAGTGAGTACTCAAGTAAGTTTTGGATTTGTCTCATGCTTGTACCTGCAGTGATTTTGCTACGTTTTTGCTACGCTTAGAAAACTTTGAATAAAGATTAAGACTTTTACAACATGCTGCTGCCAAACTCTTGTCTGCGCTTTGGTCAACCTAAACCTCAGAACGCGACATAAATTCCCATTCTATAAAAATAAAATACTCAACATAATTTAAAATCTCTCATAAATAAAGTTTATCTTTAAGCTATTTAAGATCACGAGACAAAGAACATAGGAGACAGAGCACCACTGAAGCATGAAAATATAGTGATGAAATAAAGCTAGGTCATAAGCGTTATTACAATACAATCTATAAATCTGAGCTAGGTCAACTAAAAGAAGAATCACTGGACTAATTTCCTCCCTCTGGTCTGTTAAACACAGCCAAAGCCCGATATTCACTTCAGTATCCAGAACATTCATAGATGTGGTCATCCCTAGAGAAGAAAAAAATGTGCCACTAATACACAGAAAGATCCATATTTCCTAAAACTGCTTCAGTCGAGTTACTGTCAACTTCTGTCTTTTGTTGAAATGCCCTGTTTAACTTTTGCTAAATAGAAAATGAGGAAAATGAGGAAATTAAACACATAAAACGGTACTAAAAACAGGTGTGGATAAGACCGATGAAAAAGTTATAAAATGGATATTTTGAAGAAAATATTGTAGTTATAGCCAGAGAAAAAATAATATTTACATTTACATGAGCTATAGTCGAGGTTATTGAATCATGCTGCTGTATCAATAAATCAATCTGAATTATTTAACTTCCCTAGGAACAATTCTGTTACACATAAAAAACTAGAGATACAGTACATGTCAGCTAGAGTTATGAGAACATTACCATGAGCTACTGATAAAATAAAAGTGGATATTTATAGTTAATCAAAGTAACACAAAGAGTTTAGGTTAAATTTAACTATAACCCTGGCAGATTAAGATTTAACTACTGTATTTTTATTCTAACAAGAAGTTTGTTTCTGTAAGGAAACGAGACACGCATATCTTAAAAGATAATAAATCAATGAAAAGGGAATGCCAATTTTGGGAAAAAATAATCTGTATTTAATTACATTTTACTAAAAAATGTAATTTACAAACGCATTTATACCCCTCTCAACAACCAGTGGAACAGCATTACAGCAATGAAACACTTATTATTATTGCCAACCAGGTTTTTGCATGTTAGCCACTGGTATTTTGATTACCGTATCTTTAGTGAAGAGTTCAAAGTCTTTGAGGTTGGAAGGCCTCCTTTCCATCACCCTAATCTTTAGTTCCCTCCACTGATTCTCTATCAGATTCAAGTTGGGAATGCAGGGCCTATTTCCTCCCCGCCAAACTACCTGCCGGTGGTTGGTGTCTCTGCCCGCCAGTGTACTTGTGGTTCTCGGTGTCCGGAGCTGGGTACTTTGGTGTATGACAGCTCACTTCCGGTGGCTGCTTGCTGTGGCCTGGACCACTGGGCTCTGCCGGGCCTCTGCTTGGGGAGTGATATGTCCCAGGGTCTCAGGTCTCTGGGTCCATGGCTGGATCTGCTCGGGCGTAGACGGCTGCTGGCGGGGCCTGTGGGCTCGTCGCTGCAGCTCCTCGGGGCTTCTGTACTGTGGCTGCTGGGTGGTTCCCCTAGGATTCTCCCCTGCTCTTCTCTGGGGGGGTTGGGGTAGTCCGGCGAGGGTTCTCCTGGGGTTCCTGTGCTCTAGGGGATCTTTGGATGTATATGGCTCGGACCTCCTCCGTATCTGTCCCAGGTCTGTGGCTCCTCACACACGTTATTGCATATTTTTATGAAGAAACCTTGTATACACAAGTGCGCGTTTTATAAATATCAAGCAGCTTTAAATGTTGCTCCACTTGTGAAAGTAAATCTATTGGACTTCTTCTTGGCACTCAGACAACAATTATTATCTGATTCAAGGGAAATGGGTGAAAAGAGGCACCAGTAAATTCTTCCAAAACCTTTTCAGATCCACCTTTGCAGAAGGCAACCTAGCAGAGGCACTTCGGCTTTAAACCTCTTTTAGAATCACCCAATTAGCGCTAAAATACAATTTTTTCACAGTCAGTGTGTGTGTTTTTTAGTAATTTTACAGTTTGAAAGGAGGAACAAATTTTGTCTTTCCCAAAACAATTGTTGAATAACTCTGATCTAAACATTCAAGACTGGTTCGTCTTGTATTGTTTGTTTAGAAGCCTTTTTATGTCAGAATGGCATATGGCAATTTTCAGTCCAGTTTATTTAATTGAATTCCAAAACCTAAATTCACAACAGAAAATCCTTTCCAAGCACTACGGCATAAAACAGTTAAACTGGGTTAAAAAGCAAAAATAATTTTCCTCTACAAAATGATCAGGATTGAAAAAAAAAAAAAAAAACGAAAATGAAACAAAAACCTTTGAATGTCCTTCATGAGCCTTGCAGACTTTGTTTACAACGTTCGGTTACTTTAAAACATTAGAGGAAAACCTTACTTATTGGAAGAAAAATAGAAAGAAGTCTCAAGACCTTTATAAAGTTCTATAGATTTATGACTTCATACAACTTTAATTAGTTCTGAAACATTCTTTTAAAATGTTTAAAGAGAAAAATTGGACTAAAATGTAATAGGTGGATAACATGTTACATTATTCTAATTTGCTGTAGTCATATATAAAGTGCATTGTAAAAGTATTAAAACCTCTTTTTAACATGTTATGTTACAACCAGAAAACTTCTATGTATTTTATTTGAGTTTTTTGTGACAGAAAAATCTAGCACCTAATCGGGAATTGGAGGTAACATGATACAATGTTCAATTTGTTTTTAAATATTAAAAGATTTATATTTACCCCCTTTCACTCTAATACCTCTAACTGCAAACCAGTGCAACCAACCACCTTAAATTAGTAAATAGAGTCTACCTGTGATTAATTTAATTTGAGTTTAAATCCAGCTTTTCTGTGAAGGCCTCAGAGGTTTATTAGAGCACATTAGTAAACACCAATATTAGGACCAAATAACACATCAATGCAAACCTACCAAGACATGGTGTTCCACCTAAACAGGCAGGCCAGGCAAGAAAAGCATCAATCAGAGAAGCAGTCAAGAGGCCCTTGTTAATTCTGGAGGAGCTGCAGAGAACCACAGCTCTGTCACCAGGATTACTTTTAGATGTGCACTCCACAAATATGTCCTTCATAGAAAAGAGGCAAGACATTTTACATTATGTTGAAAACATCATTCCCATTGTAAACATGGTGGTGGCAACATCAGGCTGTGGGGAGACTTTTCTTCAGCAGGAACAGGAAAGTTGATCAGAGTTGATGGAAAGCTGGATGGAGCTAGGTACAGGGAAATCCTGGAAGAGACTGCAAAAGACTTGATATTGGGGCAGAGGTTCACATGTTGATGCTCATGATGCCCTCCATCCTACCTGAACTTCAGCACAACCTACTAACAACATCTTCATGTGTTAGAATGGCTGACTCAAAGTCCAGACCTCGATTTCATTTTGAATCTGTTGCAAGATTTTAAAACTGTTCGTAGAAACTCTTCATCTTATTTAACCGAGCTGGAGCTTTTTTAAAAATAACATTGCACAACACACTTTACAAATATTTAGTTATACAAAGAATGTATACCTTTTTCTTCCACTCCACAGTTGTGCACAGTTGTGCTGGCTTGCCGCATAAAATCCCTTTAAGGTTTGGGGATGTACTTAACAACAAAATGTCACCTCTGCTTTTGTATGTTTGAAAATACATTCTGATTCCCTAAAGGACTTCGAGCATGTCAATATATGTGTTTTTACTGCACCAAGTCCTTTTAAAACAGCCTTTCGGAAAACCAAAAGTGTCCAACGGACATGTAAAAATAGCAATGCAGCTCCCTTTTGGTGCAGGAATCAGAACACAAGCGGTTATTAAATCTCTGAGGGAAAAAAGACACAACTGTGTGTTTGACAAGCCAAGTTGCCCAGCAGTCCGGCCACCTGCTGAATGGACAGCTGCCAGGTGAGAATGCACATTCATGCAGAGCAAACATGCATACTACAAAACTCATAAGCAGCATACATACAAAGACAAGACACCAACCTAATGGGTACAAAATAAAAATATTTTTTAAAGATAGCCCATTGTGACTGTAATCTGCTGTCATGTTCAAAGTTAAACATTCTCTTTTTAAAAGAGCTGGAGAAATTTCCAAAAGTGATTAGTCCTTTCAAACACTTACATTAACATAGTAACATAATAACTATGTTATTACTGAATTTATTACTACTCAAATTTCACCTTAATGTATAAACAGGGATTAAAACTGTAAGAAAACAAAAGAAATTGGCAAAATGTCCTCACTTTACTAAAAATCCTTTCTGTACTCCTCATAAGAATAGTTGTTCACATAAACACTGTCTGGCTCCTGCAAAGCCTCATGCTTCCGTGTTCATCTTGGCTCGCTCTCACATCCGCAGACTCATGGCATTCACAGATGTCTTCTACCCCTAATAAAGATCACCTCCAGAGCCAGACAATAATGTTCATCTCTCTCTCCTGGCCCTGCACCATATCAACAGATACCAACGTTGGCATAACTAAGAATAAAGCTGAAAATACAGCTTTTATTTTTCATTCCTACAGCCTTTTCCCATAAGTAAAGGTGCTGAATGTACTGTGAAACATAATACACCTATATACACACAAAAACTTAAGGTGTGAGTCACACCAGCCATAAATATCTCTAAAAATTCCCTTTGTGAGTCAAAATAAATTCATGGAGGTACATGGTTTTAACTCTCCACTCTGACAGGCACCGGAGCCTTTAGCTGTGAGTGTAGGCTGCCTTGTTCAGAAGCTGCTAGTGCAGCAGCCACTGATCTGAAACGAGGCTCGCACACTTGAAGTCCATCACCCACAGGGATGACGCTCCCACACAGATGCATGAGAGGAGAACACTGAAACGCCCACTTCCACTAAACCTGAAGGAAGCCGCTTTGCGTGCATTAGGCTGGGCAGCATCTCTGAAGATGGATTTAAAAATAAAACACCACTTGATCTATGGCCGCACACTGCAGACAGAGAGCGCATACAAACCACTGGCCGCTGATCCGGGAGTGAATGTTTTAAGAGGTCTCCTTTACAGAGACCGAGAAAGGTTGTACTGATATAGCACAGTTTCCACCCATGCTGCAATCAATCACAGTTTAATCAGACCTTTAAAATCACTGAGGATAGAAGGAGAAATTGATCCTAGAGAACAGTAAAGCTGGCTTATTCATAAATAGGCCTACCTTTTTATCTGCTTGAACAAGTTTTAGTAACCTCACTAAGTTCAAACAGAAAACAATTTTTACTTGCCTTTAGTTGAGGACTGGACAGGAATTGTCCAAGAGGGAAACGTCAAAGACATGGCCAGATTTTCAAAAACCACAGTTCATTAAATAAAGCAGCATGAGCAGATTCCCTTACCCCTTATGGCTTTAAATATCCAAACATACAGCAGAAATAGCAAAAAATACTAATTTCCCATTTCATGACAACTGTATAGCAGTTGTCATTAAATGGGAACCTTTACAGAACAGAATCTAAAACTGTAAAATGTATTAAAACTAAGAGCTTTGTATAATTTAAAGCATCACCAGGTTAACAGTTAACAGTATTTCTATTGCTATCAACACGCTTCAACAAACAGTCATATTATAGCTATTTTTTGAGTAAAGACGGAAAATTATGTTTAATATTTTTTCACCTATAAAGTTATTTTTGACAACCATGTGTACATCTTCTCATGTGTGGACAGGGGGAGACATACTTCAGGTTTCTTGAAGTAATATACAGTGATTTGATAGCAGAGAAGAGGGTATCAAAAATGATGTTCTGCGCTTTTCAAACATCCAGTGACCAGAATCTGCCAAGTTTTCTTTGATTGTGTTCGATCGACAATAGGCAGAATTCCCATAAATCACTAAATGCATCAAAATGCAAAATTTAAGGCAAGTGTCTATCTCCAGGGAACAAGGAAGAGGTGGGGTACACCCTGGACAGGTGACCAGTAACATAGAGACACACAAGCACGCAAGCACAACCATCCGGACACATCCACACAGTCACACACACCTGAAGGGGAAATTACAGTAAAAAAAAAAATCTACCATGTATGTTTTGCATGGTGTAAAACGTGAATATTTGGATAAAAATGCAAAAACAGAACATGAAGTCACAGAACCCATCCATGCACAAGGAGAACATTCATTCTTCATACAGAAAGGGCCAAGACCAGGATTTGAACATAAGACCTTCTTGCTAGAAGTCAACAGTGTGAACAACTGTGCAATACTTTAAACAAATTCAAATGTATAAATGAGTCAAAAAATAAAACTAAGTTAAGCAAAGGTTGTAAAAGGTAGATTAACTAGCAAATATCGTCAACAAATTTTATCACATAATGTTACTTGGTTGGTCGGTTGGCTTTTAATCCAAATGCTACTACTTTTTACATGGATTAAATATCAAAACAAAGGTTACAAAGTGCTGTAGAAAGCACCTTTTTACATTGTTTTCTGTGTTGTTCTTTGCTGCACGTATCTCAAAATAGATCCAAAAAAGACTTTTCCAAATAGACAGGAACACTGCAGAGAAAGTCTATGCACTTTTTATTTTAGTATGCAGTGGCTGTAGCCTGGCAAGTCCCCAAGGACTCTGATATTTTAGATTCTTCACACATATAGAATATTTTTTGTTGTCAAGAAGTAACTGTGGAGAAGCAGAAGTGCATAATAGAGAAAGCATCCTTTGCACTTGACAATCAGTTTTAGTAATATCTTCAGCAAGGTAAACTGTAAATATAATTCATCCATAAACTGTCCAAATATGTCAATAATTAAAAGCTGGGCTGAACTGTTTTTTCTCAGATTTATTATACATTACATGTATGTTAAATATATAATAAACAGTACATGTTTATTATACATTATCAGGTCAACTGTAAATACTGCCACACAACTTACCTACAAATACATTCACTCAGATGGTAAACTGGGGTTTATTGTGGCCAACCTTGAGATTTACAGCCTAAGATGACGCAGATAAGGAGAGTTCCTATCTTGGAGCCGACAGCATAAAGAACTAAACTCTATAGGGTATTTTTTGAAAAACAGCATCTTTGTTACAGACCCTCCCGCTGCTTGTCATTCCATTACTGTTGAATCCATCTGTCTGAATTGGAGCTCTTTGGCATTGCCACTCCCTTAATTTCTTTCAGCTGGGAACACGAGACATAAAAATATTCTGACAGCTCAGATCAGAGTTCAACTCACACAATCCACACAATAACACAAAGTAAAGCAAACATCTCCCTACACACACACACACGGACTAACAAACACACTGCAGGCCACTGGCAGCCAGCAGAGGGTGCACACACTGAGGCAGTTCTTGCTAGCTGCAGGTTCTTGCTCAGATCAGTCACTTTTAATCTTGCTCACATCCTCTCCTGCTCCCTGGTGTCAGGTAACTGCTCCGCTGTAACTTCAAGGTGTGAGTGTTTTCACACTGCTTGCACATCTACCAGAGTGCTGCAATCTGCCACAATAGGTTGTTGCACACACACCACACAACCAGCACTGTGCTGGTCTGACCTTCAGGAGGGGCTTCCACACTGGCACAGTTTTTATGTGAGGTCTGGGGGGTTTTTTTTAAGTAATTTTTTTTAGGCTTGGGGTTTAATGAACGATCATTACTTACGCTGACACTTTGCACAGGGATCTTTCTCGTAGTCCAGCAGGTCTACAGTGCGGCTTCGAACGCTTT
The DNA here is from genome assembly GCF_021462225.1 of Girardinichthys multiradiatus. Taxonomy (NCBI): domain Eukaryota; kingdom Metazoa; phylum Chordata; class Actinopteri; order Cyprinodontiformes; family Goodeidae; genus Girardinichthys; species Girardinichthys multiradiatus. The sequence continues at coordinate 23,765,901 of NC_061799.1, forward strand.
TGTTCCTCCTCAGACCACCGCCGTCCCGCACCCCTCCATCCCGCAGGCGGGCTGCCTCTTCCTTGGCATACACACCCAGCTCCTGGGTGTACCGCCCATACATCTGCTTATACATAAGGCAGAAAAAAAAAACACCTTAGTGCAGGTAATAGAGGTAGGAGGCAAAATGACTCAGCAGGGTATTTGTTTTTAAATTGACATCTCACGGTAGGACAGCAGGCTTATATAAACACTGAAATGTAAGCCCAAACTGAGGCTAAATAGTATGGAGAGACAAAGTTACTCAACTAAAAAACATAAGCAAGTTGTTAAATAAATATGTATGTTTTGTTTAAAATAGTACCAGTAAACTTGAAAAAGTGAGAAAAGCTAAAACTTTTGTAATAGTCTTTTTACTTCAAAACTCACAAATGCAATGGGAACAATGTGCATTGTATTCTGAATGAATACATGATGAAAACTGTATCAAGTTTTGTTATCAGTGAAGAAAAGGTAATGATAGGCTGTAGCAGTATCCGCAAACTACTTTATAATCGGAAAAATACTTGAATAGTTAGTTATCCTGTAATTCATTGGATAAAAATTTAGCTTTATAAGCACTGTTTCAGAAAACTGCTTCACATCTGTGTTGCATAAAGTCGACCAACATCTTGAAGCTGTAAGCAGGTATTCCAGTCCAGGATTATTGGATCTGGTTAGTGATAACTGTAAATGGTGATTGATGTAAAATAGGAAATACATGCATTTAATAATAATAATAATAATAATAATAATAATGATAATGATAATAATAATAAATGGGCATATCAATGTCTACATCGAAATTAATATGAAAATAATTCTGTAAAATCTTTATTCAATTTATTTCAAAAGCATGTATAATTATTTAGGTTTTATTTTTATTTATTTCACATTTCTGTGTTGCAAATAGATTTATTGTATCTGTCAGTCTTAATCCATGAAAGTCAGTGGGTGGGTCTAACAATGCTGTAGACAAGATGACCAGCCCGTTAAGTTGCTGTTCGGGTTAATCAATCTGATGTCAGGTCTGTATGATGAGCCAAAGTGATGGTTTAAATTAGTCTTGGTGGACTGTAGCATAGAAAATATGAAATTCTCTGACAAGAAATTATCTGTGTATTAAAAAAAATGGGCATATTTAAATAATTCAATCTGTATTTATTATAGTTATAGTATTTAGATTTTCTTTACATGCTGATATATACATCTTCTTTAAACACAGTATTTATTTATTGTATTGAAGCATTTCCAGCTCTTAATACAGTGGCAGAAAAATTCCCTTAACACAAAGTCTAATTGCTACACTCACCCCTAAAGACAAAAAGAAAATCCACAGAGCTTTAACTCATCAGTCACGAAATGAGTTTCCAGACAATAAGATCCACCTGTCACTTCCCAGCTGATTAACCCTGTAGGCTTGTCACACACTTGACTCCTGATGAGAGGAGGGGCTCCAAGCAAAGCTGCTCCACAATCAGCTGTGCATAAAAGCTGTGACAGAAACAATGTGTGCTACATCCGCAGTTTTGGTTAGAATGTAATTACTAACACCAGAATGGAGCTTTTCAAGTGGCTGTTTGGTGTTGTGTTGATTTGTGGTGTTTCTGCCAAGAACTACTGGAAGGTGCTGCCACTTCAGCAGGAAAACCAGCTTCCGCCTCCCTTTCAGAAGCTTCAGCAGCAGTCGAAGGTCCCTCCACCTGCATCTCCTTTTGATAAATGTGACCTGGAAGAGGCTGAGAAGATCTATTGTGGGACTCCAGATATCACTGTTGACCAGTGTCAAGGCATTAACTGCTGTTTTGATGGGCGCCAGTGCTACTATGGGAAAGCTGGTATGCATGCTTTAACAACTTACTTGAATAGTATTTGTTTTTTTGTAACATTTCAGCACTTGTTGGCTTAAAATGAATGGACTCATGTATTTTGCTTTGTACCCAGTAACTGTACAGTGTACCAAGGACGGGCAGTTTGTGGTGGTTGTGGCCAGAGAGGCCACTGTGCCACCCCTAGATGTAAACTCAATCAGCTTGCTTGAACCAAATGATGATCTCTGTGGACCTGTTGATGGCACATCTGCCTTTGCCATCTTTCAGTTCCCTGTGACAGCATGTGGAACTACACTTACAGTAAACTATTAAAATTTTTTTTATGCACCACTTAAAATTAAGTAATCAAAATATGTAAACATCAAATTATATTGATGAGGAATACCCTTATTAGTGGAATATTGTTGCCAGCTGCAGCAACAATGTTAAACTGGAACTAGATCAACACTCCTGACTACTTTGGCTTGTGACTAACTTCATGTTTTCATTTTGGCAGAATGAGGAGGGTTTTGTGGTCTATGAGAACCACATGGCGTCTTCATATGAGGTGGGAATTGGACCCAAAGGGTCAATCACCAGGGACAGCCATTTTGAGTAAGTTAAAACTGTTAAAAGCACTCTGTGTGCAATAACACACTTGAGGCCAGTAGGTGACAGTAATGTGCAAACAAGTCACTTAACTGACCTAACGCTAAAGCCCATATTTGCTTGTCTCCTACTTCTGAGTGATGCAGTGGATCACTCTGTCCTGCCACATTTTAAGTATTGTTTGAAACTGAAGTATGGCACTTTAATGATTGGCCTCATACTTAATAGAGACCTCTTTCTCTAATTTGTGACTTGTCTTCCAGTGGCCCTCTTTCTTGTGGTGTTTCACAAGGCTTCATCCTTGGCCCCCTCCTTTTTTTTCTTTTTCTTTTCTTTACATGCTACCACTTGGATGCATCATTGCCGAACACGTGTCCAGTCACTGCTATGCTGATAACATTCAAATATTTGCCAGTAAATTCTTACAGGGATGAAGGAAACTGCTTTGACTGTCTGCATCTTGGATATTTCAATGAGGACAAAATGGAATGTATTGTATTTGGGAACAATACAGCAGCTGGCCTTAATTATTCTGGCTATGTTTCTACTTAAAATAAAAAAAAACAAAAATAAAACATAAAAACAAAACAAAAAAAACTAATCTTGCATTGCTCTGTCTCAACTTTTAAGAATTTTTTGTAATTGTAATGACCTTGAAGGATGTCAATGCTTGTATAACTTTGTGTCTGGAAAACTAATTCCTTGTATTTTGATGTAAACCAGCCTTGAGTCTCATTCAAACCATACAGAATGCTGCTGGAAAAATTGGGCCAAGGAAAATCTCTAAGATGGTGCCATGTCTGGGATCAAAGTGTTGGCAAAACTAAAGATGCAATTCTGTAATGGCTGCTGCTTAAAGGAATGTTCTAACCAAAGCCTGGGTTTATGTAAACCATAACAGGGCATTCATAATGTACACTAGTGGCCTTCCTATTGCATAACTTTCATTAAGTGTACCAAAGCATTTAACTATGATCAACCGTAAACAGTTGTGATGAAATTGACAGCCTAGGTTTAGCAAACATAGGCTAACCTTGTTCACCACTTCAATGTTTTGCATTAGTCCTGTCCCAAGGAGTGCATGTCAAGTTCTTTAAGCAACTCCCAAGATGCTGACATTTAGCTGGAACCTGGTCTTCTCTTGCTGCAGATTATTGTTCCAGTGTCGGTACTCTGGCACAACTGTGGAGGCTCTGGTCATGGAGGTGAATGCTGTTCCTCCACCAATGTCTGTTGCTGCTGCAGGACCTCTCAGGGTGGAGCTCAGACTGGGCAATGGCCAGTGTCTTTCCAAAGGCTGTGTTGATGGTATGTGGCATTAAACTGACTGTGTAATGCCAAATTGGCAAACCTAACCAAACTGGTATGATTGCAGAGGTGGCAGCATACAGCTCCTTCTACAGCTCATCTGACTACCCAATCACTAAGGTTCTGAGGGAACCTGTTTATGTTGAGGTCCGTCTTCTGGGGAGATCTGACCCAAACATTATTCTGAACCTGGAACACTGCTGGGCCACTTCAACCCCAAACCCTCAAAGTGTGCCACAGTGGGACCTTCTGGTTGATGGGTATGGAAATGTGCTCTCATTATTGGTCTCACTTTACTTGCGTGCGCACACACCAAGTATGCCTTCTTTGTATGCAGATGTCCCTACCGTGATGACAGATACCAGACCACAGTGATTCATTTGGATGGCTCTACTGGGCTTGAATATCCCACTCACTACAAACGTTTCATCAGCAAGATGTTCACCTTTGTGGCTTCAGATACCTATACTCCTAAGAAAGATATGGTACATGTGTCTTTTTGCATATTTAAATAAAATGACCATAGCTGCTTTTAAAAGGTTGACTTTTGTGCTCTCTACTTACAGGTGTTCATCCACTGTGCAACAACTGTGTGCTATCCAACCAGCACAGACTCTTGTGAGCAACAATGCCACAGGCAACGTGAGTATACTTTGAACTTTGACTACTGGCAGCCCAAGTGACATAGGCACTTGGGTTAATATACGGATTTTGTATAATTATGGCCTCAAAACTCAAACCTGGTAGTACTCAATAATCCAGAAGTAATAATGTATCATTTTGAGCTATGATCTTAAATGTACCTACAGGTCCTTCTCACAAAATTAGCACATCATTAAAAGGGTCTCTAAACGAGCTATGAACCTAATCATCTGAATCAACGAGTTAACTCTAAACACCTGCAAAAGATTCCTGAGGCCTTTAAAACTCCCAGCCTGGTACATCACTCAAAACCCCAATCATGGATAAGACTGCCAACCTGACTGCTGTCCAGAAGGCTACTATTGACACCCTCAAGCAAGAGGGTAAGACACAGAAAGAAATTTCTGAACGAATAGTCTGTTCCCAGAGTGCTGTATCAAGGCACCTCAGTGGGAAGTCTGTGGGAAGGAAAAGGTGTGGCAGAAAACGCTGCACAACGAGAAGAGGTGACCGGACCCTGAGGAAGATTGTGGAGAAGGGCCGATTCCAGACCTTGGGGGACCTGCGGAAGTAGAAACATCCAGAGCCACCGTGCACAGGCGTGTGCAGGAAATGGGCTACAGGTGCCGCATTCCCCAGGTCAAGCCACTTTTGAACCAGAAACAGCGGCAGAAGCGCCTGACCTGGGCTACAGAGAAGCAGCACTGGACTGTTGCTCAGTGGTCCAAAGTACTTTTTTCGGATGAAGGCAAATTCTGCATGTCATTCGGAAATCAAGGTACCAGAGTCTGGAGGAAGACTGGGGAGAAGGAAATGCCAAAATGCCAGAAGTCCCGTGTCAAGTACCCACAGTCAGTGATGGTCTGGGGTGCCGTGTCAGCTGCTGGTGTTGGTCCACTGTTTTATCAAGGGCAGGGTCAATGCAGCTAGCTATCAGGAGATTTTGGAGCACTTCATGCTTCCATCTGCTGAAAAGCTTTATGGAGATGAAGATTTCATTTTTCAGCACGACCTGGCACCTGCTCACAGTGCCAAAACCACTGGTAAATGGTTTACTGACCATGGTATCACTGTGCTCAATTGGCCTGTCAACTCTCCTGACCTGAACCCCATAGAGAATCTGTGGGATATTATGAAGAGAACGTTAAGAGACTCAAGACCCAACACTCTGGATGAGCTAAAGGCCGCTATCGAAGCATCCTGGGCCTCCATAAGACCTCAGCAGTGCCACAGGCTGATTGCCTCCATGCCACGTCGCATTGAAGAAGTCATTTCTGCAAAAGGATTCCCGACCAAGTATTGAGTGCATAACTGTACATGATTATTTGAAGGTTGACGTTTTTTGTATTAAAAACACTTTTCTTTTATTGGTCGGATGAAATATGCTAATTTTGTGAGATAGGAATTTTGGGTTTTCATGAGCTGTATGCCACAATCATCCGTATTAAGACAATAAAAGACCTGAAATATTTCAGTTAGTGTGCAATGAATCTAAAATATATGAATGTTAAATTTTCATCATTACATTATGGAAAATAATGAACTTTATCACAATATGCTAATATTTTGAGAAGGACCTGTATCTGCTAAGTTTACTGGTTAAACCATGAACTGTCCGCATTTGTAGAGAGTTGTCCGTCCTCCAAACCAGTGCAAAGACTGGTTAACAAGTCAAACATGGCTTGCTCTTTTCATAAAGTTATAAATTTAGTGACACCAAAGCTTCGGAAGCTGCAACCAGTATGGTTTTAAAATGAGTTTCTTTAATGTGATAGTCTACTTTTTGTTACAGGAAGAGCAGCAGTGGAGAAGGTCCCCTCAAGCCAGAGAGTCCTGGTTTCAAGTGGTGAAGTGATCCTGTGTGAGGCCACTTCATCTTATCGGAAACCATTATCCACTTGATGCCATAAAAGCCTTTTTTTTTTTTCTTCTTTTTAATAAAGCTGGCTAAAGGTCATGTGTTTTTTTGTTTTTTTTTTTTTTTCTCTTTTGTGACTTGATAAAGTGGTGAACTGGTATTGAATGCCCTGCCCCCTTCATGCAGAGAAATCCCAAGGTTCAGTTGCTGTGGGTGACAGCACTGGGATAACTAGACCAGAGCCCCATCAACTTAAGCTTTGGTCAAGTAGATTCTTTAACTTGGTGGAAGATGAGCAACAAAAGGTTAACCTTCAGTTTAATGCTGTAGAACATCAGTTGCTGCCTGTTGTGGCTAATGCACCCCTGAAACAGGAAATGCATGTTTCTCCCTCTAGATATGAACAGAAAAATGGAACATGGTGAATCAGTACTATTGAATGTCAGACCAGTCTTTCAAACATAACCTTTTGTATCTATTTCCACTAACCAAGCAGCATGTGCAATCTAATAGGGAATCTAGGGACTTGACAGACTTTCATATGGCATAAGCATGATGGCAAAGTTCTCATTCCACCCACATACTGTTAAACTGCTCGTTTTAATCTTATGTAGCAACCCTCCTGCTTTACTGCGGTGCTCCTCCTCCTTTGTTTCCCCTGTATCATTAACATTGCCATCACGACTCCTCCAGCATAACACTCTCTGCTTGCATGAACATGGCGTGTTGGGGGCAAAGCGGCCATATAGGTTCAGTCTAGGTGAGGACTGTACTATTAATGATACTGATCTTCCCCTTCTAACCCAGCTCTGGAAGGCATTGAAGCAAATGGCAGTAATGCATCTCAGACAGCTGCAGTGTCTCAAAGTACACAGCAACCTTGTTGGAGTCTGCTGTAAGGTGTAAAAACTGACAGCTCCTGAGTGGAAAAGCATATCTGAGGAAAAATGTCTTACAACTGGTTAAAACTACATTTTTAAACTGCAGGGCCTGTATGCCCACAGAGCTATCATGGCCTAAAAAGTCCTGCTAAAGAGCCCTAGCTTAAGAGTGACTGTTTGCTCCAGAGAGGAGATGACAAATTATCTTAGGTGTGTTTGACTCGTTGCTAGGTGTAACACTGTCCTCTAGGAACTGTGATTGGGTGTTAAAGGAAACAAAATAAAAATGCACTCCTAGTAATCAATGGAGAGAAATTAACCAACAGAATTTAGACTGGATTCAGAAATGTGTAAGATAAAACTTAGATTAAATTGTCAACATCAAAATGTTTGTAGCTTATTAACATGCTGGTTATTTTGATTTGCTTATGTTTACTCACCATGCTGGTTGTTTTCATACTGAATCTATTTCCTATTTTCATATTATTAGAATTCAGCATTTTATGGTCATTGCCTTCTTGTAGAATGGGGTTTAGTTTGGTAAAATGACCAAAACACAGAAAAGGTGGAGAAAACCAAACTGGCAGAGCCTGCTGTTGGCACAGGTGGTGGAGAATAGTGTTCAGAAGTAGATTTGGTCCTGGGATCACAGTGCAAACAGGCATTCCGGAGCAGATCGGAGATGAGTTTAATCTTATATTAACACTGTTGTTCAGTATTTGGAGACTATCTCTCCTTTCTCTTTGTCTTTCTGCCATCTTGCCCGCTTAAGACACTCTTAAGCTCCCTAAAAGTCTTCCTCACTATTAACATTTCCTCACATTGGGAGCTCTCTTAAGGCCTAAGGTGCTTTGTAAATAACTTTTCTAAGAAAGTTAATCACGAATTCTAAGAAAAATCTTTGAATTTGAGACATTTTAAGATTTTTCTTAGAATGATGTCACAAGAAGCTACTTTCAGTCTTAGGAGTTTTTGTGAATATGGGATAGATCAGTTTAAATTTAGAAGTCGCTTAAAGGAGGCACAAAGTAACCACACTAATTGAGCAAAGTGTTATCTAGTCATGCTCAAGCCTGTGAACAGTACTAGAGGGATTTGGGGAAACTGGAATTCATGTTCAAGTTTTTTTTATATACTCTAAATAAAACTCTAAGCCTTGGCAAATCTTATCTGCCAAGCTGCAAAAAAAGCAACCCTCAACCTTTAGCATCAAAAAATTTTGAACTAATTTCTAAAGTCATGTGGATGTTTTTTTGTTGTTTTTTTAACCTGAGAAAATGGCAAAACACTAGCTATAAAATATATGGGATTTAACAAGAATGAAATGAGCAATTAAGCTGTTTAACTTTAATTCAGATCTGTCAAATGTCCAATATACAGTAGCACATCTTTTGTGAAACTACCAATTTAAGAAAATTAGATACATCCACCACACAAGTGTTTGCTTTTACCAACCCAAACCACATTGTCAAATCAGAAGAGGACAGTTTTTTCTGATCCATTTTAATGAATTTTGAGTTCTAAGACCAAAATTAAAGCTGCAAGCAGCATAGGTCCACTTGTGTCAAGATCGCAGGCGTCCCGCATCACTACCTTTGTGCCTCTGGTGCGACGGTGGCTTGATTCCCCATGTCGCCACTAGGCAGTACTTTGAGCAAGCCTTGACATTACCTTCAGTCAGGCTGAGTTCTGCTCCAGCAAGAAGTCTTCAAATTTGGGCAAAACGTTCTTGATAGTTACTTCCTGCTTGGTGAGGAAGCATCAATAAAGACTTCCTGTAGTATTTTCAAAATTTCATGAAATTATTTGTTTTCAGGCAAAGATTGAAACTTCTAAAGTGATGTCAGCAAATGTCCCTGTGAATGCAATGCGCTAAGCACTGGTCTGTGATGACGCACAGAACTTTGGTACAGCTCCAACCGTGTGTGTGGAAGTTATTAAACCTTCGTCCTTTATACCCAGAAGCGAGATTTTGAGGCTTAGCCACAGCCACATCCTTTGATGCAGAAAAAGACTAATCACACTGGGCTGTTTGTAGGTTGACAAGACCATTCATATCCAGTTTGGAGCAAATCGCTGTAGGAGAGCTTTGTTCAAATATGAAGTGTGTAAAAGAGACATAATTGCTGCTTTGATCCAAAATGGCCACTTTCCTGTGGGGTTTGGACCATGGCTCCAAGAGAGTTTTTTGTATGTCCTGAGTCTTTACATATGGTTACCAAATTTCATAAGCCTTGGACAAAGAATGGCTGAGGACTGATTGTTTTAATGTTTCTTGGGGGTGCTGTGAAGGAATTAGGCCATGCCCACAAAATCTTTAACTGAATGCCTTATAGGGGCGGGATTAAGATAGATCATATTGAATTTGCTGCAGATCAGTTGAAATGTTGAATTTAGAGCCAAACATATTTCCACGGCATGACACTGGACTTCGCCACGCCGCCACAGCCACACCCTCCAGCAAAAAATGTCTATGTTTGAAACTAAGTGAGACCAACTTGTCATCTGTCTTCTGGCTGAAATCCAAGTGGATTAGGTCAAGGGGGTCAGACAGGGACCTTTCTAAGTAAAAAAGTGTTAAACCGTTCTCAGGGGGTGTAGCTTTGATGATGTAAGCGTATGACCACACAGTGTCACTGAGATCCCAAAATGGATCAGTCATACCAACTTTGGTGTAATTTTGTATTTCCAAGTAAAATATACAGAAAACATTTTAGGGACAGGGCAAAGTTTGAACCCCCCTAGACATGCTGAAAAACTCTTGATTTTTATCATTTATACTCCCCATGATCAGGCCTAAAAATTAAATAAAATGGAAAGGTTTGTGCATATAAAATGTAGTGAAAGTCACAGTAACTAAATATCAATCACTGAAAAACGGCCACGCAAAATTGTGATTACATTATTGCGTTGCAGGTTTGATGCAACCAAAATAAGACTTGTAATTATCTTTTATGTTGTGCAACAGTAAATACCTAAAAAGTAAAGGCTGCAAGGAGGAACTTTTATTTAAAATTCATATTTTGATATGAAACCCATTAGTCATTTGTGGGTTTTAGAGGAGACTACACAGTAAGTTGTCTGGTGACCACAATCGGATGATATTAGCTTGACTGGACGATAATACCCTGACCAAAGATGAGCCATTAGAAAACAGAAAAATTCAATAGCTTTCGCACCACAAAATGCTGATGAAAACACTGTTTGCTGTAGCCATTGTTGCTGTTTAAAAAAAAGACTCAGAGGGCACGGCAGTGGAGGTAAAACGCACAACCAATGTTCAGAGGCTACAGTCCTCGATGCAGCTCGACTCCCGGCCCAGGCAACCTTTGCTGCATGTCTTCCCCCTCTCTCCACCCCTTTCCTGTCTGCTTCCTGTCCAAATTAAGAAAAATAAAGGCCACTAGTGCTGAAAAAACATTAAAAAAAAGACTCAGAACACTACATCAGTGTCTTGTATAAAATTTAGGCCAGAGGAAGCACAGAGATTTAGGTAGCTGTTTAAAAAGAACAATTTATCATGGCATTGTGAGACATGTCTGCAGGTTATTCTGGCTGCGAGGCAATGAGAGAGAGGAAGATTTTCAACAGATAACAGGAACGCTGAATGAAGAACAACAAAGTTGCTCTGTTTAATTCCTTTGAGCCTTCAACTTCTCTGTCATGGTGCATGCCATATTTAGAAAGGTTGACAGTGTTCTTTAAAATCTTAGAGTTAAGATAAGATTCTATTTTCTCTAGATATATACACTGAGGCTGGTGTTTTAGTGCTGCGCTAACTGCCCTGATTGCTACTATATGATGCTACACTTTATGATTATTTTTTCTTGAAATATTAGTAAAACCCTGTTTACTGCGTCTATACACACACAGGGTGGGATGTCATCTCTGCTCATAAAATACTGTATATAATTGATGCTAGCTAACGGCAGAAAAGCTAGAAAAATATTTGTTATAGTTCTCAAATGCAAACCATAAATAACCACAGTTTAGAGGCCATTTTCACTTCATCAAAAATAATCCCCAAAGCTGTCTATTTCCAAAATTAAATGACCTACATCTTTCAGTTTCTGCAGATCACAAGCAATATAGTGTTCTGCAGAAGTCTGTGTTGGTTGAGAACTAAAATACAAATAATCATCTCAACCTTGGAAAAGGCATATTAATTTTTTTTTCTTTTGTTTTTTCTTTTGAGCAAACACATTTTTACTGAGCCACATTCTACAGTACAGACACACAATCAAGAATCAAAACTCCTGCTAGAAGTACAACCAGAGCCTGTTTCTTAAATGGGCCTGTGTAAAAACAGTCATGGGACATCTGGAGCAAGCCCCACTGGGGAAGCAGCAGGTGGGACTATGTGGGTTAAATGAGCTGTTATCTGTAACCAGTTTACCTCCCATATGATCAACTTCTGTAGCTACATCTGTCAGTTTGTCTCTCACAATACAACACTTCACATGAATGCAGCCCTAAATTATGAAAATATTCTCCTTTTACTGAGTAAGAACACAGGTGCAAAGACAGGGTGTAAGGAGCAAATAAAATGCTGTCAAAAACATGGTTTGGTCTGGAAAGAGAGGAAAACTGATTTAATTTTACAATAACCAAGAAAGCACTGGTTGTGGTAGACCAGGCAAGGTAATCAAGGAGACAAACTGTCATATAAAATAACATTTCAAGAATTTTTTTAAGAGAAAAAGAGAGGAACTTAAGAGTATTTTCCACCAACAGTCCAGGGGCCTCATGTACTAAAGAGTGCACAGCTTTCATACTAAAGGTTTGCGGTAGGGAGAAAGTCCGAAACGTGCGTTGCACAAAAAAATTCAGGTGTACAAAACTGTGTGTAGCCTTCATACATCTCAATTTGGGTGAATTGGGCGCAGCTGCACGTGGCGGCTGAACCTCCCGGTCGCCGCCCATAAATGCTGATCACGTGTCCAAATAACCATGGCAACGGTGTTGTGGAGAGACCTCACCATGAGGTATTTTTGTGAATTACATCAAACCAACAATGTTTTGAATGAAATAAGCAACTCAAACCTGACTTAAAATAAAAGGTTTGTCGGCTTGTACTCATTTAGTTCTATATCATGTACATCAAATCCAAATGGCGCTGTCTAGCTGCTGCACGGAGCTCAATTATAGCTCAAATATGATCATTGCAATGATAAAAAATTGTTTTTGCATTTCTTTGAATTTTCATTTTTTACAAATAAGCAATAAATTGTGGAATGTTTTTGTATTGAGTGCCCTTTACTCTAATATCCCTAAATAAAATCAAATGGAGCCAGTTACCTTCTGATGTCACATAATGAGTAAGTAGAGTCCTGTAACGAGCATTAGTGACCAAACATCGTATAGAGAATGTTCAGTCCATGATCTGATCTGAAAACGGGTACCACAACAGCAAACCTAACAAGACATAGTCACCCACCTAAAGAGACAGGCTAGGAAGTAAAACATTAATCAGAGAAGCAGCCAAGAGCCATATGGTAACTCTGGAGGAGCTACAGAGACCCACAGCTCAGGTGGAGGAATCTGTTGAGAGGAAAAATACTAGTTATGCAATCTACAAATTTGGAACTTATGGCAAAGTGGCAAGAAGAAAGTTATTGTTTAAAGAAAGCCATAAAATACTTCTTAAAGCTTGTCGAAGCCATGTTGTGGACACAGCAAACATGTAAAAGGAGAAAGTGTGCTTGTCAGTTGAAAACAAAAATATTTTTCACCCTACATGCAAAACACTGCACAACACCCTGAGTCCCCTGGTGGTGGCAGGAAATTCAGAAAGTTTCAACACTTCTGAAAAGTTTAAAAAGTATGAAAGTAGTTTTATTTCCTCTTATCAGTGCAATATATTATTAAACAATCACACACTTATTCTTAAGAAGTTGGCTGAGGGTGTAAGCCTGCACTGACAACTCCAAAGAACCATCAAAGAATAATAGCTGATATAATAAAACAAATAAGGTAATATTTGGAGAATACTGACCTACCTGAGACAACTTTCTACACTGTTCTATCACAGAGTTGAAATATTGACTTTTGGTCAGACAAGTCAGTATCCAAAATGATTTTTGGCAAAAACATGATGCAACGCGCTGTAGACCAAAGATAAAAAGAGATCCACCTGTTCAGAAACAGGTCTAAAAGCCGGACTCTTTGATGAAGGCCAAACCTTTTGGTTGATTTACACACCTTTGATGCCAGAAGTAAGGCAGAAAAGTGTACTGAGAGATCCTAAGTCAATAACTTTTTCAAGGTTGCCTTTGCATTATTCCGCAGGGTATTGCAAACAACCTCTGCAAAAGAATATGAAAGCAAGACTTAGTAAAACGAGTTAATGCAAAATGTTTGTTGTAAAATAGAGGAATGGATGTGTTTTAATAAATAATACCAGGTTGCTGGGACTAAACAAGGTATATCTTTGGCTTGTATAGTATACAGTAAAAGATTTAAAGAAAAGAAAATATAAGAACCACCAGGTATAAGAATGTACAAAAGTAAAACTTTGCAGCTTTTTGGGGGCTTTGTGTCACTGCTGCTTTGCAACAAGAGGTTCCCAGGATTGAATCCAGGCCGGGTCTTTCTGTGCTGAGTTTTCCAAGGCTAAATGGTCTCTTTAAATTTCCCTTAGGAGTGTGTGTGCACATGCATGGTTGTCCTGTGTGCCTCGATGTGACCCTGTAATAAACTAGGGATCTATCCAGGATGAACCCCACCTCTGTGATTATGTGATGTGCACTGTTTGTCTCATTTCTGACTGTTGCGATACAGGACCCAAAGAGTGTAAAGATCTGATAGTGGATTCTTCCTCTAATGATGTGCATTTTATTACCCTACATCTGTTGCATTTATGTGACTGATATATGGAAGTACTCAGGTATTATGTATTTGGTGTCGGCTTTTAAAGCATGGTGTTTTGAACATACCACTATTACATGTGCAGTAAAAAGAGCATTATTCCAGGTACCAAATAAATATGTTCAAGTAGAACATGTATTATACATGTATTATAATACATTTGTGAATCCAATATTGACTCTCATTTAACCTTGCTTTTGTTCTGGCTTTTCCTGCAGAGAGCGCCATGCAGCACTTTTGCTGCTCAGTGTCTTAGAACACTTTGACCCTGCGGAGGAGGCGACAAGTGAGCAACCAACCTTTCAGCAGGCAAAAGGGTGGTGTTCCTCCTGAGCCACATAAAATAGGATTCTCTGCAAAGGACACTTTCTCATCAGATTATTTTATCTGTATACTTATGACATTCACAATTACTTAAAGGGCAAACAGGCAGACCTTTAGATGCTGACTTGGCTCTTCATATAAGAGAGCTAAACCGATATAGGCTCTGGTTTCTGTGTTGGAGGACTGTCGACCAGGACTGTAGAAATAAAGCTGAAAGTTGTTGTTTTGGCTCAGAGCTAAAAAACAACACTCATGGAGTGCATGACTGTTCTTTTGTTAGGAACCTTTAGTGCTTTTCATCAAAGCAAGTACCTGCAAACTGCTGTAGCCAGACGCAGAGCCAGAGTCACATTGCAGAGGGGGCGGGGACTTGTAGTGGGCCCTTATAGCTTTTGGCGATTTCATTGGTTAACAAGTCATATTACGGATCTGATCTGGATCTGTGCTGTATTTGGTCGCTGCCAAAAAGGGCCTGATTGAACAGCTTTAGCTTCAAAAATAAAAAGCCAAACACTTCGAACCATCAAAATATGAAATAGAATCATAGATCAACAAAGAGACTCAATTTGCTTTGTAAACAGCCAGATGTTATGTACGTACAAATCCAACATTAGACACTGTGCAGTGACACCCTGTATGACACAGCTGATCAATTAGTAGCATTAATAATTGGAAATGGAGACAGAAGGGCAAAGAGAGAGTGTGGATTAGGATGAGTTGTGCAGCACAATTTGCGCTATTTCATCGCCATGGACATTGCCATGGATTTATCATTAAACAGCCAACCGCTGATGATCCAGCACCACAATGGCCGATAGGCTATTTCAGCACCATGGTCACCTTACTGCTTAATCTTTTTTCCGAAAAGCTCTAATCTGGACTGATATTTCTGACTGATATCTCCGTTTTTTACACTTACTGTATATCCTTACAAATACAGCAGTAAGAGACCGACTTTCTGACTTTACTTTTTTTTCCATCACTCTGGCAGTGGGCTCCGCTGCAGACTGTAGCTCATTGTCTCTCTATAATGCATCATGATTTAGATTTCATATTATGACCTTGGGTACTTGCTCTTGCTTTAGCCTTACCCAATTTTAATAACTGCCTGTGTAAAAGTTTCAAACCATCTCTTATTTCTGGAAGCTGCAAGATTTTCTGGGAATCTTTTAAAGCTGTCTTTATTAACTGTTATTCAGACTTTATGAATGTTTTTCTAGGACTTTGGCTTCTCTTTCACACCTTTTCACACATTCGCACAGCCTAAACCGGCTCAGTTATGGTTGAAGTGCAAACACACCCTCCATTTCTGCTACCTGCACGACCCCTTCTATTTTCCTATGGTTATAATCAGTCTGACAGAGAGCGCTACCCCCAATCCTTGTGGTTTTTAGTATATCAATGGCCACCAGTGGGCTCTAGTCGGACCAACTTTATAAGTTTGTTATTTTACCTAGTACCCCTAGTGGCCCATTTTAAAATGCCCAAATTCTAACACTAACACAAGTTTTGCCATGCTTGTTTAAAAACAACTACTATCAAGCGTTTGCACTATTATTCATTTACGTCACTCTGATGAAGTTTTGGCCCTCTATATATCTCAATCAGATTTAATTTAAATCCTTCATTTTGTTTTCGTTTTTTAGCCATTCAGAGGTGGACTTGCAGAGGTGCTTTGGATGCCCTGTTGCATATCCCAAGTGTGCTTGAGTTTTATGTCATCAAATGATGTTTAGTATTTTTTTCTGTGAGCTTCTGGATGAATCGTTGATACTTTGAGAAATTTTGGTTGACGCCACTTCTTGGAAGGTTAACAACTCTTTAATATTTCTCCATTTGAGGATGATAGCTTACTGTGGTTCACTAAAGTTCCAAAACCTAATAAATGGCTTTGTAACCCTTTTCAAACAAATAAATGTTAGTGAATTTGTTTCTCATCTGTTCTGTAATATCTTTAGTTTGGGGCATCTTGTCGTGATTTTCGAGATCTTTTAGCCTGCTTCATGTTGTCAGAAAGTTTGTATCGTCATTATTTTTGTATTCTACAGATCTGATAGTAATCCTGGTAGTAATATTGTCATATCGTCCATCCTATCATAAAGACACAATTTCTTCCCATTTCATCAGTTTATTCTCTCTAATAAAAGTAACAGTCTGACAGACATAAATAGTGTTAGGCCACCAACAGGGTGGCTCCCAAAGAGCTTTTACCTGGAAACAGGACATTCAATCAATGATCAACAGGAATATGATACATTTCTAAGAACTTGCAACTGTAGTTAACAGTTTTTTTCTTATTTTTAAAGACATACTTCTTACTTTTATCTCTGCATGCAAGGACTTCGGCTAACATCTTCTTGTGAATAACCGCGTTTGTGTGTTTTTTTCCTGTTAAGTTCTTACTGTTTCTCTGCCCTTGTCAGTACGGCTAATAAAATATGAGCACACACTGTGTTTTTGCCAAAGGCAACTATAAGTACCTAAACATAGCTGCACAAATCACTTCTCGTCAAACATTCCCATTGTTGACGTTACATAAGATTTTAGGAAAACAACGTTTTATCCCCTTAAACTGTGTTCATACTTTCAAAATCAGCTTTGTTTAAACTCTGAACAGTTAAGGACTAAAATTGACGTTTGAAATCCAGTGGTTTATATTTTTGGTCTGACCTTTTTCTCTCTCCCAGTCTGAAGTTAAATCTGCGCTGTTTGAACAGATGAATGTGGAGTCTTCACACATCTGGAAATTGTATCCAAGGATGAACCAAACTTGTGGAGGTCCCCAGTTCTCTTCCAGATAAATTGGCTGATTTCTTGTTAGTCACAAATATTTGAGGTTTTTACACCTTTACTTTCATTTGTTGTTAATTAACTTGTAAGAAGCTTACAAAGCCATGACATCATCACCTGGGCTTTCCCATATTGATCAAGTTAAAAATCTGAAAGCATGGAAACTGACCTTGAAGAAAGTAATAAAAGACGCTCTAAAAATATATAGTATAATTTTGGTAATCCTAACTGACATGAAACTGTAAACATTTATTCTAAATTAATTTCAAACAATGAGAAAAAATATATTTCTTTTTATACAGTCTATATAAATATCTGGTTTCAACTGTAACATTTGAACTCAAGGCAGCAAACATCGTGTCTTAATATGATTTTCATATTCATTGTGCTCATAAGTTTACATACCCTGGTGGATTTAAAAAAAAAACATTTTGGCCATTTTTCAGTGAATATGATTGATTTTTCCCTCATGGTTAGTACTGTGTGAAGCAATTTCTTGTCAAACAACTGTGTTTACTCTTTTTAAATCACAATGAAAACAGAAACTACCCAAATAACCCTGATCAAAAGTTTACATACCCCTTCAACATCAATGACATCTTGGAGTCTTTTGAGATAGTTGTGGATGATGCTCTTTATTATCTCTGATGGTAAAGATGTCCATTCTTCTGTGCAAAAAGCTTCCAGTTCTTGCAAATTTCTGGGCTGTCTTGCATGAACTAGTTGTTTGAGATCTCAACAAAGTGTCTCATAGATATTGAGTTCAGGAGACTGACATGGCCACAACAGAACCTTCAATTTGCTCTGCTGTAGCTAATGACAGGTCGACTTGGCCTTGTGTTTTGGATCGTTGTCATGTTGAAACATTTAAATATGTTCCTTGGCCAGCTACCAGGCTGATTAGTGTAAATTGTCCTCCAGTATTTTCTGAAAACATGCTGCATTCATCCTGCCATCAATTTTGACCAAGTTTCCAGTGCCTTTGTAGCTCACACGTCCCCAAAACATCAGCGATCCACCTCCATGTTTCAGAGTATGAATAGTGTGCCTTTTATCATAGGCCTTGTTGACTCCTCTTCAAATGTAACGTTGATGGTTGTGACCAAAAAGTTAAATTTTCATCTCATCACTCCAAATGAGTGATTCCATTGTCTTTGTGCAGTCTTGCATATTGTAAGCGGGACGCTTTGTGGCATTTGTGTAGTAACAGATTTCTTCTGGCAACTCAACCATGCAGCCCACTTTTCTTCAAGTGCCTCCTTATTGTGCATCTTGAAAATGGCCACATCACTTTTCGTCAGAGAGTCCTGAATTTCAGCTGAAGTTATTTGTGGGTTTTTCTTTGTAAAGCCCAGAAACATATTGACCTTTTATGCACACACACTGATTACAAGCAAACAGATCACAGGTGTGGATACTTACCTTTAGTAGTCATTCAGAACCATTGGTGTCAACTTGTGTGTGTGTAATTAGGCCACAATCACCAGGGTATGTAAACTTTTGATCAAGGTCATTTAGGTAGTTTCTGTTGTCATCATGATTTAAAATGAGTAAACATAGTGAAACAAAAGTTTTTGTGTTATTATTTATATTTTTCAAAAAATGGCCAAAAATCAAAAATTCTCAAAAAACGTATGAGCACAACTGTACCCAGTATCTTAAAGTAACAGCTTTTCTAAAACAGAGAAAAAATGCAGCAATCGGACTTTTAGACTGTGTCCATCTGCTGCAAATTGTCTTCTTCCATCCTTCACTGGTCTACTATCTGTATTCTTTAAATCACACACCGCACAATATGCTACCAAGGTTCGGAACGAGAGCTGGTTTAGTAATAAGTGAAAAAGCAGCAAAAGTCCAAAGAAAAACTGTCTGAAAATATAGAGAAATTATGATGCAGTCCAAAACTTTTGCAGGGACAGTTTTTATGTTATAGCTTTAGAATTTCTCAGTCACTACCATTATTAGGTTTTTTCTATATTTTAGCTGGCTTGTTCACGTGGTTATTTTTCTGCTGTGTCACTATGTTGCCCTGGACTGGAGACATGTCCAGAGTTAACCCTGCCTCTCGCCCAATGACTGCTTGAGATAGGTAGCAGCCCACCGTGACCCTGCATGGATAAGTAGGATGGATGGATGGATGGATGGATGGATGGATGGATGGATGGATGGATGGATGAAAACGGTCTAATAGATGCCAAATGTGTTTAGCAGGCACTTCTATTAAAGCCTAATCCAAAGGAGGATTCGGATGAACAATATAGTTTTCTACTCAGTGAAAAACTCTTTCACAGGGAGTACGACTCCACATTTCAGACAAAGCAAAGGGGACACATAGTCCCTAAATGGATTTAAAACCTTGACTGTTGTAGCTATATTACTTCTAATGGGCCTGTTTGTAATATTTGGACAGACTTCTTCATGACCAGAAAATATCTTCACATTATTAGTTGATCTATCTGTGCTGTACAGATTTCCAGGAAGCTTTTTAGTGCAGCAGTACTGTACTGGATCACCTGCTGGGTTTTAACAGGAAGACTGTAATGTATGTTCACCACGTTTCCAGTAAGCAACCCCCCACCCCTCCCACACTCCACTGCCACATCTCTCGCTGTGTCACATTTGCTAAGTCAGATAATCTGCTTTCTCAGGCTATGGGGTTTGTAACATTTTTGCACTAATTACTGTTTTCGACTTTAATCTCTTTGCTTTTTGCTCAGTTAGCTTTTTTCAGTGTTATCTTTTATTTTGAGGTTTCCAATATTCAGTGTTGCCTGTGTTTCAAAATGTGTTTTTGTTCCATGGCCAAACTGAAGCAACCCCAAAAACAAATAAACTAAAGAAAACGTACTTTAAACTCTGCCTGAGTTAACATTTTACATTTTTAAAAACTAATACACTTCTTTTGTTACATTACAATCTCAGGTCAGTATGTTTTATTTAGATTTATTTCTTTTAAACCTTTAAAAATATATAGTTGTTTAGGGGTGGTTTAGGGGGAATAAAAATGATACATAATTTTAAAATACAAATTAAAATCTGAAGTGTAGTCTGCACACATCTATTCAGCCCATTTTCCTCTGATAACTCTAAAAAAATCCATTGCAACTAACTGTCTTCAGAAGTCACCTGTTAGTAAACAAATCTGTTTGTAATTTAATCTCTGTATAAATCCAGCTGTTCTGTGAAGGCCTCAGAGGTTTATTAGAGAACAAACAGCATCACGAAGACCAGGAACATACCAGAGAGGTCAGGGATAAAGTTGTGGAGACATTTAGAGCAGGGTTAGATTATTAAACAATATTTCAATCCATCATTCAAAAATGGAAAGAACACAGTGCAACCTTCCAAGACATGGTCCACCTGAACTGACAGACACTTCCTGGTTCTGTCAATTTAATAAGACTTAATTAGAGAAGCACTCAAGAGACCCATAGTAATTCTGGAGGAGCTGCAGAGATCCAATGCTCAGGTGAGAAGATCTAATGATAGCAATAACAACATGAATGGTTGAAAGAAAGCCATGAGAACATGCAGAAGGAAGTACCTTTGGTTAGGAGTGTTTCACCATTTGTTGCTGAATATTGGACCATTTGTATATTGCTGGAGCTGCTATGCTGTTCAGCGTCATCGGCCATTTTGTACCCCAGGATAGTCTGCTACTACAAATCCTAGCGGGCACCACGGCTGATAGGACGGGGCGTCGCAGCTCTGATGTCACAGTGGGTTATATAACATACTCTGAGAACGCCCACCTTTTTCACGCTGGAAACCAAGACGCGGTCACCACGCAACTGGAGCATCATTCTGGAGAAGAAAATCCCACGTGGACTTTCATTCATTCTCCCCCCGTTGGCCAACGAGAAGAAAATTCATGAAAGAAGTTTCTGTAATAGGAAGGCCAGAAATTTCACTTTACTGATTGAAGATGTCAGTTTAACACGTAACAGAAGAAAAAACCCCACGGAGGATTCAAGGAGACGGAATTGCCACCCTTGTTTTTGTTCCAGTCGACTGTTGACGGTCATATCCTTCCTTTTCACCAGGTAGGCCAGAGGACGAAACTGACCACTCTCCTGAGTTATCCACGGACGCATAGAAACTTTTCCCCCTCCTTCTCTCTCCCTCTGCTCAGAGGAGACAAGATCAAGTAGTACCGTGTTATTTTCTTTTTCTTTTTTAGAAATAGCGTGGGCAGGATAGAGTAGGATTTTAGGGCGATTTAGAATCGCCGCTTATTGTTCTAGTAGTGTTCTAAATTGTATGTGCATGCAATATTTCATTGAAACTTTGATTGCTGTTGGACATCTGAAGGCCGCTGTGCTTTTCAAGCTATGTGTGTTTTGCTGTGTTGTTTTAACACCTGAGAGCAAGCTCAGGGTACATTTTAAAGTTGGACCGTTAGAATTTTGTGGTGGAAACTCACCATCTCTTTATCTGTATCCTGCATGTTGCTTTTTATTGGTTTGTCACCAAAAGTTTTATTGTCTTTTGTTTGCTGAGCTTCCAACTTTTTTTGGTGGGGGGGGGTTATGACCCTGTGGGGTGTATTACACTGAGCTACATCTTGGTGGGGCTGCTCCCAAAGCTCCGCTCAGCACCATATTATCACTTGTTGCCATAACTGCTGGTTGGATTTTCATACACACTCAATGTTGTTTTGTTTCATTCTGTTTAGTGAGATATTTTACCCTTTTATGTAGAACTTTGCATGTTTGATTAGGTGAAGATTATTGAATCAGAATAGCAAGGTGTAAGACTGTTGATTTAATAAATATTCACGTAGATAAAGAGAAGGCGTTTGTGTTTATTTTGAGCAAGAGTGATTTGTCAGTCAAAATAAGGTCGAAGATCCTCCACCTGTGGTGAAACGGTTGATTAAACAGTAACATCTGGTAATAGTTATCAATTATTACTGAGAATGTAACAATTGTAATTATCAAGGGCTTTGAGCCACAAATTACAACACCAGCAGACATCTCTGGTTTCAATTAATAAATAAGGATTTGTGGTAAAGGAATACATTTTTCTCAAATTATGATTTTAAATTATAATTCTTGATAAATATTAATTAGTCAATTATCATAATTCTAACAGGAGAGACCAATATTAAACCTTTTGGTCTAAAATAACATCAGATACCATCCAGGCCATGGAACATGGTGGTGGCACAATATTGCTATGGTTGCAGGGACTTTGGTCAAAGTTAATGGGAGGATAAATGGACTAAATGCATGGCAATCCAGAAAGAAAAAACCCTGTAGGCACCTGCAAATGACTTGAGACTGAGGCAGACCCTAAACATACAGCCAGAGATACAACAAAATGGTTTTTGATCAAGCCTGTTTATATGTTATAATGGTTTATAGATCTTAATGAGAATATGCGGTAGTACTTTAAAATTAATGTTTACAGATGTTCTCCATCCAGTCTGCCATATCTAAGTCACTGCCAAATAATGTATTCAAAAATGACATATATTTGAAAAAACATCCCTGGGGATTTTAATGATAAATATTCATTAGATTTGTTTTATCTCCTTTTCTGCAGAGAGTCACATCTCTGCAGGTAGAATGATGGATACTTTAGATCCTATATGATTGTGATTGTCTGATTAGTTAAACTCGTGCTGAGAATGCACTGATGAGACCAGCAGAGTTACAAAACTGTACAAAAACACTCTGTCTAATCCAAACCATACAGCCTCCAGGGACAAGACAGAAAATCGAATCAGAAGAGGAAGTGGCAATTTGAGTCATCCTGCCTTACACATTTGAATTAATATAGGTAGTAGAGGCCACTTTCAGAATGGTTCCTCATGAGTCAGAGCTGTTTCTCTTACAAGCAGAGAAATAAAAGCACACCCTCTTGACGCAGTCAGGCACAAATGTGCAAATGTAGAACCAAGACAAGAGAAAATTCACAGCAGCACACTATAATAACATTAGAGAGGCACAGAGGTTGAAGAAGAAGGAGGGATCCAACGTGAAGAAGACAGAAGCATCAAGCAGAAAAAGTGATGCTTTATCGAAAAATACTTAAGTACAGAACTGGATTTTTAGCCCACGTCAACTGAGAGATTACGCTTGCTTCAAGCTTAAAATACCAAAGCTGGAGCAGGTTGGTAAAACAAACTGACATGTCAGTTTATGGCTCAGAGATATAAAACACAATCAGTCTAAAAGTGATGCAATTTTAACAACTGAAATGCAAGGTACAAGCACTGTTCTCTGTCCTACTGTTCAATACTTTCACACTTCACTGCATTTCATTCATGCTCTGCACACACAGGATGGTCTGAACAGTTTGCCTCCATTAGCATACCAGACCAGCAGTCTGTTTCTCTAGGTCACTATGACATTGAACTGCCAATTCTTGTAATCAATACACAGTCTGAGCCACATTCACCATAAGATTATTTGTTCCCTAACTTGAAACATATTGACTTAAGAACCTATTTTCTTAAGTCAATATGTTTCTTATTGTTTCTAAGCTATTTGGACACTGTGAGTTTAAATATGGTACATTACAGAAAATA
This sequence comes from Girardinichthys multiradiatus, assembly GCF_021462225.1. NCBI lineage: Eukaryota > Metazoa > Chordata > Actinopteri > Cyprinodontiformes > Goodeidae > Girardinichthys > Girardinichthys multiradiatus. Next base: position 23,789,544 of record NC_061799.1, read on the forward strand.
TGTATTGAAAAAGTCAGTGATATTTTTTGTAAATATATATTTTAATGGGGCTATAGGCATGAAATTTACACCAGACATCAGTAACAAACCAATTCATTCACAAATAAAAAAAAATGAATTCAAATTAGTCCATATATTATGCGATTTGAAGTGGAAAGACCCTGGTACCAGGTATCAACACTAGAATAGCCATGGAGGTCATTTTGCATTTTACACTTTGTATGTTCAATTACTTCAACAAATAAAAACATAAAGCCTTGCTGGTGCATGACCTTTCCTAAGGCTCTGTACATTTTTATATAATATAGATTTCGTATTGTGTGCAAAAGACAATCATTTCTACAATTTTTAGCGGCCATTTTTACCACAGGGATATTTTCGCTAGTCTATTTTGATTTTCCCGGACAAGATATAGCGCCAGGAAGTAAAACTTGACAATTATCCGTCAAAGAGCATCTCTAGTGATTTTTGGTCAGGTTATGCTTGCTCATAATTTATTTCATTCTTTCTTTTATATGTAAAAATATAAAAAAAATAGAGAAAATGACACAGAGGTGTAAAAGAAATATGACCGTAGAAATGGCGTAAAAATAAAAATAAATCCAGGTCTGCAAATTCTAGGTCTTTATAAATCTCTCTCTGAGTGTTACAAGGCTCTTGGACTAGTCTTACAATTAATCTGAAATCTTGTGAGGAGCTCCATGTCATGGAAATTTTATGGTGAAATTATGTTTCTTCCACTTCCAGATCATGCCACAATGGAATATTCAAACGTTTGGAAATGCGTCTGTAACCAATTCAATTTAATTCAGTTTTATTTATATAGCGCCAATTCACAACACATGTTGTCTCAAGGCACTTCACAACAGTCAGGTACATACATTCCAATTAATCCTAACCATTGAACAGTGCAGTCGGAGTTAGCTTTTTATTCAAATTGGATAAAAAGTTTTTCTATCTAAGGAAACCCAGCAGATTGCATCCAGTCAGTGACTTGTAGCAATCACTCCTCCTGGATGAGCATGTAGAGACAGTGGACAGTCATTGCCGTTGACTTTGCAGCAATCCCTCATACTGAGCATGCATGTAGCGACAGTGGAGAGGAAAAACTCCCTTTTAACAGGAAGAAACCTCCAGCAGAACCAGGCTCATTGTGAGCGGCCATCTGCCACGACCGACTGGGGGTTTGAGAGAACAGAGCAGAGACACAAAAAGAACAAAGAAGCACTGATCCAGGAGTACTTTCTATGGGAAGGAGAAGTAAATGTTAATGTATGTAGCTCCTTTAGTCGTTTCACCTAGAAAGAAAGAACAGATAAACTCTGAGCCAGTTTTCAAGGTTAGAGTCTGAAAGAGAGCACATAGAGTTAGTCACAGTAAAAGCTCAGTCAATTGCCATCTCTAGGAGAGAGAAAGGGATAAACACTGAAAGACAGGGCCATGTGGATCATCAATAGAGGGTGAGCATTAAGTTGTTGCCAGCAAAAGCTCGGACGATGCCCCTCTCCAGAAAGGTGTCACATGTAGACACAGAGCCAGGCCAGGCGTAGCTTCTAGGAAGAGAAAAGACAGAACAAAGTTAAAAGCTGAAATAACAGCAAATAATGCAAAATTGGAGACTAGTGTGAAAATGTAGCGAAGAGGGTGAAAGTGGTCATTATGTCCTCCAACAGCCTAAGCCTATAGCAGCATAACTACACAGATAGTTTCAGTTCAGATTATTTAGTTAAACGGCGCTTATTTACAACAATGTTGTCTCAAGGCACCCCACAAAGGGTCCCACTGATGGTCATTGTTATACTAAAAACCACAAGGATTGGGAAACCTCCCTCTGTCAGACTGATTATAACCATTGGAAAAGAGAAGGGGTCATACAGGTAGCAGAAATGGAGGGTGTGTTTGCACCTCAACCATAACTGAGCCGGTTTAGGCTAAAGCTGACTCCCCCTTACTCCATCCAACAGGGAGGGAGGAAGGCTCCCTCCCTGATAAACTAAGCCACTCTAACTATAAGCTTTATCAAAAAGGAAAGTTTTAAGCCTAGCCTTAAAAGTAGACAGGGTGCAGTATGTTTTGCATTAACAAGGTTTTAAATATTTTGAGTAAGCTCTTTGGTTTACCAACCATATAAATGCCTTTTAAAACTTATGAATTAGGACTGAACCAGATTATTTTAATTTGCCCTAACAGAAAGCAGGACTGCTTTCTAAATAGTGACAGATTTTTTATGTCTTTTTTTATTCCCTGTCTCATTCCACTTTATGGAGGTAGGGACTAAGTTGTGTTGATTATTTGTATGTGTGGGTTAGGTAGGTTTTTATCAACATCTGTTATTAATTTTATGTCAATAGGCCTATTTGAAATATATTTACACATTGACGTGTTCAGTACTTTTTTCCCTGCTGTATTTTTTACTTAAACTAAATTGAGCTTATAAATGTACATTTCAGCATCAGTAATGCTACTTAAAAAAAACAAGACAAAAGTTTTTCACTTTTTTAAAGCTTTTAAAATTCTATTTTTAAAATGTTTACATTTATTTGGGAATGTTCCGCATCTGCTGCTTTCTACATAATGTAACTTTTGTCTAGAGTTGTTTGTAAAAATCATTTCTTGCACTCTACAAGGAACATGCTTGTTAGGTTAATCAGCATACTCAATTCTTGCAGGGTTGCTGGGGAGCTCTGGTGATTATCTCAATGTGCGAGGGCCGGGTTACACATTAGACTGGTCACCGAAGGAGGATCTCCGTGATGTGTCCAAAGTATACTCCACCTCTCACCACAATGGACGGATGGATGGAAACGGTGTCTGTCATTCCTGGTGTTAAGGACCCACTATACTTTATGTTGTAGGTCTATCCCTGCTGCCACATACCTAACTTAAAAGAATGTGTGATTAACAGACTTCTGCAGCACTTGATGGCATGCTGAGGAGGTAATGCAATCATTCCAATCAGGAGGGCTGAAGCAGAGAAACATCTCCAACATGCAAGACAGTGGTTCCTGAGGAACAGGATAAAGAAACACTTGATTAAAACATTTATGTTGTGAAGACAGTTAAATGAAAACGATCTAATTTAGGACAGTTCGGGATTTCTTTGTCTGCATCCTCAGCAGTAGCTCACTCAGCAGTGTGAGCAGGTAACAGAACAATTGGGTGGACCAGAGCCAAAGTCTATGTTTGTGTATGTGTGTGCGTGTGTTTGTGGGTGTGGGTGGGGGGGGGGATTGTGAGTGCAGAGTGCTGACAAGGAGAAACTATACCTCCCTGAAGAGACACCAATTTTTGTGCGACAGCAACAGAGATGCTAAAAATGCATGCGCCTGATGTGCAATTTAAACCCTATTCTGATGTTTAACATTCCTTTCAGCGAAAACAATCGTCTCCTGTCTAAATTAGGGGGATGACAAGCAAAGCATCGCTGCTTAATTTAAGAGTCCAGAAATCTTTCAAAGAGACAGAAGTGAACTTCAAACAGCCTGCTGATATTTACCAACCCAACTGGTCTATGACACATTAAACAATAAAAAAGAGAAGGAACAGATCTCACACTGCTGAGTCTAGTTTTCTGTGGACACAGTGCTGGCTCACTGCTCCGGAGACAATCTGTGTCCGGTTTCTGAATAATGCACTTTAAGCACTGTGTTCATATCTGTTTACACAGTTACTGTATGCTCATATGCATCTGCAATTGCTTAGCCTAAAGAAATACAAACCTTTTAGGTTCACTTGTGTTGCATGTCTGTTGAATTTCATCCCTTGGTGCATATGTGGCATTAAATAATGCAGTATTGTGGCTTTTAAATATTCATCATGCACAAATAGACTGAAAGAAGTCTAAATGAAGGAGAAGCAGATCTTAGTAGGGGTGTATCTTGACTTTTCAGTAAAGCAGATTCCTCAGAAAAAAACATTCTTACATGTGCGCATGCAAGGACAGCAGCGGCATGTGTGCTGAACATACAGAACATTTCTGCAGTGCTGCAGTGCCCTGTACCGAGGAGGAGGGAGTGGCTTGTCCCTCTCAGGTGGACGATGACTTTGACTCTCACATCAGCTAAACCCCTCAAGCCTCCCACTGCTGGACAGACCTGCTGTCACTGATCTCCTGTACGAGGTTGTGTGTGTAGGCAGGTGAATATGTGTGGGTGAAAAACATACCCTCCCACTCCAACACACACATGCACATGTTTATTCACACAAATGCCCATACACAACCTTGCCCACGCTCCTAAAAAGAGAAAACACATGTAGCTACTCGGGCGAATCCTATGACACATCCAGACCACCCACATCTCTGAGAAAAGCTTCTACAAAAAAAAATAAAAGATAAAAAAATCAAACACTTGGAAAACAAACTGTCATAGCACAATCTGCTTGTCTCCTTTCTTTTTAGAGTCTGATCTGCTGCTTCTTTAACTTACCACCATCAGTACTCCATCCCATGAGACACAAAGCAGACAACCGCTGACTGAAGTCCCAGCATGCCCTTCCCTTGACCTGACCAAAGACACCAGCTGCATGAAAGTTAGTGGAGAAACACTAAATGCTTTCTAATTGGTTTCCAAGAACTCACAGTAAAGTACCATTTTATGAAGTTATAATAGCCTTCCATTTATTTTCACAATCACAGCCAGCCCAAGGCATAAGCAAGCTAAGCTGAAGCTGCTTAAGGCCCAAAAGCCAGAAAGGACCCCCCCCAAGAGTGCTTGACTTCTCATGGGTCTCACATTTGGAGGCAAGGAATCAAGAATTGATCTATTTTTTAATTTTATCTGAATGTTTCTTAATATCAAAATTCAAAGGTTTTACATTGTTTTGAAGTAAAACCTTAGATGTATTTAGGATTAAAAAAACCCATGTAGTAGTTGCAATCATACAGATCATTCAGTAGACAATACAAATGCACCGTTCAGGCTTCTCCTGGTTGGAAGCACTTTCCATTTCTGATTTTGACAAACTAATATTTTTTTTCTAAGAATTGTAAAAAATAAAATTGGCTTTTGTTAGAGGAATCCGTTTTGAATCCAACAAAAAATAAAGGAAATACAAGGTCACCCACATTTATGCACAAAACCATTTGCCAATACCCTTACTAATACTAAACTAATACTTAACTAATAATATGCATCAAAAGTCCATGCTGTTGGCTGATGAATTTAATTGTGAAAATGTTGGACGTTCTTAGTTTTAATGCATTTAATGAAAATGGAAAGAAAAAAACATTGAGATTTTCCAGTTTTTGACCCAATGATCACCTACCAGAGACATTTAAGGGAAAATTGCCATTTTTCAATCTCTGTCCAATTGAATGTTGGATTCCTAAAGGAAAATTTTTCAAGTTTGATGGTTATTTTGACAGTCATAACTTAATGCAACTACTTATTTCCTCTTTATGCACAATTGTCTGTGGTTTGTTGAAAAGCAACCAACTAGAATCATTTGAATCCAATATCATTAACTAATTAAACCAGGGCCATCCATACAGGCTCTATCAAGTCTGAAATAAAAAGCTCTACACTGTACGAGACTGCCAGACCATATGAATAAGTTAGAGAAACAACATTCCCTCCACAATGTATGCAAGTGACTAATGTGAGCACCAAGTAAAAAACATGCTGTTATATAATCCCTTTAAATGTTGGTTTACTTGCAAGGCATGACTCCAGGGGCATTAAACAACCAAAGAAACAACGCAGGTGCTGTTGTGGCAGGTGTGTGAGGGGCTTAATTGAAAGTTAATCAAATTAATCACACACACACAAATTTTAAGCTGGTTCACGCTTAAAAAATTTAGCTTTTCCTTATGTTTTTAAGGTTACAGTGTTCAATATGCTGGTTCTAATAAAACACTATTGCTGCATGTATATTAACTGAATAAAACGCACACCAGGTGTAAAAGGGGAAATTATGTTTCTGTGACTTTTCCTCATTGAGAGGTTTATCAGATAAATCTGTTTTTTCCCCTAAAGGCTCTGTGACATCTGTTCATCTGGCCCGCAGCACCATGTTGCCAAACTCCAAGCAAACACTTGACTCAGAAAGTCTTGCCGAAGGCACACAATAAAACACAAAAAGATCCTGTTGTCAATATCAAAATCCAATTTGGGTCTGCAAGAAAATCATAATTCAACAGATTATACATTTTTTCCTTTTTTTCTTTTTGTGGCTTTTGCAGTGGGTGATTGTCATCTCTAAATCTCATTCAGTTTGCAGAGGAAAAAACCCCAGATGCTTCGCTTCACCTGAGGAAAGAAACGTGATAAATAGTGCTGCTACTGCACCAGCATTCAGCTGCAGATATACACACACACACACACACACACACAAACACACAAGGCTATTTTTAGCAACAGGACCGGTGTGTAAAGGGTTAACAATAATTCAACTGATCAGAGTAAGATGGCCAGAGTCTGAGGTGGGGTGTACAGACAGCACGTTCCAATCTTCACAGACTGCCATTTTACATTGCTATTGATCTTTTAACTGAGAAACACAGCATGACATCGATCTTCACACCAGCAATAAGGGAATAACATCTTCGTGTTCATCAGGGGCCCGACACAGCTGTGAGAAAACACAATGACGAATAGATCTAATGTCTGAAAATTGTGCATTCATGTGTGCAAATGTCCGCATGCAGAAACAAATAAAAGCCATACACAGAAGATGAGACACATTGATTGTCACCAACACATAAATCATTGTGGGATGACACAAGTCCACAGGTTTTCTGCCTGACTGCCTCTCTGTCCTTTTATCTGAATATAGATATAGAGCTCCAGGGTATCACTGTCAGTCCTGTAGTGACATGGATGGGGAAACTAGTGCATGAGGCAATTAATATTCAGAAACATTCCACTTTTAGTTCATAGATCAGTTTGGGCCAGCAAACAGGAAGGCCTGAGGGGATATTAACAGAGGGTTCAGATGAGGGGTGCAGAAAGATGAGATCTGCAGGAGATATATAAGGGAGATACAGAAGGAAAGTGTTTCAAGCATATTAACATCATAATTAGGCCTTATATAAATTGATTGTGGATAGCAATGCATGCATTCCTGCAGGCTGGAAAATCTGACATGGTTTGGTGGGAATTCATTATGTTGGTGTGGACGCAGAGTGATGCAACACCTGTGGATCAAGGTGAATTAATGATAAGCAGAGAGGACTGCATCTGCTTGAAGATCACACAGAAGCATTTCACATCTTACGTACTATAGGTGGTATTAAACACAGCAGCAGCATAGTCATCTGTCCTGCAGGACAGATCAGAGCAGGCAGCAGCTGTGCCTCCATCCTCCATGTAAGCCAAACATGTCCGACCTGCGACTGCAAGCATCATCCATGACATCACCCGAAACTCACCAAAGTTTGCTGATACTGGAGCGTCCGCTCCTCTGCTTTGCCTTTTACCATCTCCGCAATATCCTCATTAAGAAGCCAAAATCCGTCTTTAATTAATCTTCAGAGGAGGAAGAGCGAGAGGAGTCGCCGCGGCTCGCTGCCATCGCATGAGCGGCGTGTAACAGGTTTGTTATCACCGACCTGCCCGCATGGTGCAGAGGACCGCAGCCAGATGAGAGACACAGCCGGCTGCCGCCTCACAGCAGCGATGCGGTTTAACTGCGAAACACCGCCTCCCTCCTCCACTTTATCTCCGCTGCTCCCTCTCTCTCACTGGAGCTGCTGTTAAATGACTTTTACACTAATGCTTTGTGGACCTGGGCGTGTAGCATCCAGGTGTCACATACGTTACTTCTTGAACATAATACAGTATTTCTAGAGTGGTGTATCTCTGAAAGACACAGCTGTCTTTTGCGCCCTACTTTAGTCATTCCTTGCTTAAAGAAAAAAAATATTAATTCAGAAGGGCTGGTCTGTAATAGGAACTCTATTTAAGTCAGACAGAAATTAATATATCAAAGTCTGAAATATAATAAAACGATATAAAAGTTATTTATGCAATTAACTAATTACGCAAAAAAAAATTATCTTGTTTTTATTTTTACTTTATTAAAAATGGTATGTCAAAGGTTACTCACACCCGTCTACATAATCAATAGGAACATCTTTCTATGACAGCAGTCATACCTGGCTCATTTCCTAACCAGTCAAATCTTTAGAGGCCTCCTTTAAATGCCTCAATTTTAACACAGGCTAAAATTTTCGTTTATTGAGAATGAGAAACAATTCAATTAGATTTAATGTTTGCAGCATAGATAAATTATATATATATATATATATATATATATATATATATATATATATATATATATAAAGATTTTAAGGAATTTAAGTATAAACACAAGCCTTCATTGTTTATTGCTACCATTGTTTATGTGTTACCATAGTTACAATATGATGCTCTAATTTTAAGTTAAATCTTTTCTTTTGTGTCTCGGTTTGTTCACAAGCTCATCACAGCAAATGAAAACCGTAATTAAATTCAAAAATACTTAAATAACCATAATTGCTTTTATAATCAGTCAATTAAATTTGGCTTCTTCTCCCAGATTCCACCAAATCTAAACTAAAAACATTGTTAGCGGTGGTGATGTTCCAAATCATGTTAACTCCCCATACAACGCCCCATAAAACCTTGGGCCAGCCCTGTGTATATATTTATATGTGGCCGGAGTAAAAATACTCCAAACTCCATACAACTTGGCTACATGCTGGGATTATTACTCTTTTTAAATTAAGACGTTGTTAAGAAGAAGAAGAAGAAGAAGCAGCAGCAGCACTAGCGCCAAAAGAATGGACCAAGAAACTACGGTACCAAGCCAGGTTATTTTAAAAAGTTTATATATGTCTTAATGTTGTTAATATATGCTCTTGGTCCATCATCTTGGCGCTAGTGCTGCTGCTTCTTCTTCTCTTCTTCTGCTGGTGGTTCGCAACAAATTCAGAGGTGCATACTGCCACCTACTGTACATCATTGTATAACTCCACCCACTACATTCTATGTTTTAGTTTTGTATTTCATAAAAATAAGAACAATGCTTTATTTATAATATTCTTTATTCCCCCCCTATCTCCCCTCTGTTCCTAATATTCCTTTTAGACTGAATTACCTCGAATTCCGGCACTACGTTTACTGGCGGTGAGGAGTGTGACAGCGCATGCGCAACGCGAATCGACTAAGTATGCTCCACTAACCAGCCTGAGATCACGTGACACCAAGTCGCTGATGTAAATTCGTATTCTCATAGAAAAGAAATTGTATTCACAAACTGTTATAGCATATTGTATTCATAAAGAATAAAACACAACTGTAAACTTGAACTTTCTGTTTGTAATTTCTTGAAGCTGTAACATTTTATGTTGTATTCTTACAGAGAAAATATACAATACCTCTTTTGGATTTTACTTATGCACAACTATTGACTAATATGCACACATTTCCGTCTTTACATGCACATTGTTTTTGACAGTGTTCTTACCCGTAGGGGTGCACCTATGGATGTATTTCAAGAAGCAACAGCTAAAAAAATGAAATAGATTAGTCAATAAAGACAGAGATTTTGCTTTTACCAAACATTTTCCAATTTAAAGAGATTTAATTTTATTATTGAATATCTCACCATAACAAAAACAAAAAAGTGCATCTTTCATTTCATTTGAAACTGCGTCCGCAGCCTATGGTGGTGGGCCAAATTTGAACCATTCTACATTTGCAGTCGAACACCTACACTATAAAATGGTTTCTCTCTGTATATTCATGTATTTAGCTCCATCCATCTATCTTCTACCCACTATAACCAGTTTCCTCTGTCCCTGGCGAAGAAAAGAATCCTCATGATGCCACCTCCATGTTTCACAGAGGTGATGGTGAGGTAATGGGGATAGTTAGTGTTTATTGTCTGCCATATATAGTGTTGTAAATGTCGGCCAACAAGTTTATTATGTCCTATCTCACCACGGCATCTTCTTTCATGTAGTTGCTGTGTCTTCTACATGACTTGTGGCAAATTGCCAACGGGACCTACGACTTTCTTTCATCAACCCATTTGTTCTTGCTACTCTTTCATAACAGCCAGATTCATGGAGGGCAGTGCCATTCTTTGACCTTTCAACAGATTTCCCCACCTGAGGTGTAGATCACTGCTGCTCCTCCAGAGTAACCATGGGCCTTCTAGGATTAATGCTGACCTTACCCAGTCGGTCATTTTAGGTGGACAACCATGTCTTTGTGGTTTGGAAAATAACCTAACCCTGCTTGAAAATGTTCCACAACGTTATCTCTGACCTGTTTGCTGTGTAATTTGTGCTTCATGGTGCTGATTGTTGAATTATGTTCACTATTAAGGACTACTTTGACCTATCACATAAAATACACTGAGGCATGTAGTTGTAATGTGACAAAATTGGCACTATTAAAAAAGACATTTGGTGTGGTTGCATATTTACCCCCATCATAGCTTAAATTTAGCGGTCTGGCTCATATTCCCCCTAGAAAGGTCTGAATGTTTCTTCCCTGCACTTTACCACTATCATAGAGAGAAGCTGCTCCAATATTTTGCACAAACAGGTTGGAGATTAAATTGAACAAATTTGAGAGAGATCTAAAATCTGAATTTTTGGAGAGGCCGCTAACCCTCTTTCTTCCTGTTAAAAGGCAACTATAGTGGAACATATTGGTGATCAGGATCTTATTAAGTTACACCTATATGTCCTCAAAACTAACTTTAGAATAATTTGAAAGTTGAAGAAAGTTCTCCTGAACTGTTTGCAGACAGTGCATCAATAACAACAATTAAACTTATATTTTAATGAAAAGATTGTAATCTTTGCATTTATAAAAATGTGACATTCAGTCCTCATTGAGAGACTCTCTGTTCACAGGTACCCCAAAAAACTCACCACAACAAGTTAACATCACTCTTCTTGTTAAAAAAGTTTTTTATTTTTGAATGATAGGCACCCTATCATTCAAAAATAAAAAACTTTTTTGCATCCACCATGCATGCCTGCAGAAGACCTTTTCAATGACACCAACATCTGCTGCACTCACACCTGTAATACCAAGTGGACCTCAACCCTGAAAAAGAAAATGGTTCTAAAGATTTGTTGCTTCTTTATTGGAGCCAAAATATCCTCCATGTTTAGCTGTATGTGTGAACTAAACTCAAAAAGCTTCCACTTTGGGATTACCTGAGGGTTTTCAGGTAAAAACGATATTACTCTTATTGTATTCCTTGCATTATGACAAACCTTTTGTTTTACATTTACTTTACTAATGTACAGTATCTGATTATTCCTGTCTCAAATTTACACTCCCTGATCGTCTAACGAATTAAACACATTATTCCTTGAGGGGAAAATACATCTTAGTGCTTAAAAGGTTAAACAGTTTGTCATTATGGGCAGCAGTTGACTAGAGAGAGAGAGAGAGAGACCCGGGGACCAGAGGATAGCAGGAGCTGAGAAACCATTTAGACTTCATCCTGTCAGAAATTCTTTTACTAATACCCTTTATCTGCATGAGTATTTTGGGCCCATAACTCAGGCGCACATCCTCAAATTGTGCTAAGACAGACATAAAATGCCTTGAGATAAAATGCCTTACAAAGCATTTCTATCACTTGAGCTTCTTAACATTATGTCACGTTGCAAACACAAATTTAAATATATTTTTATGGATTTTATGTAAAAGACCGTATTGCTTATTTGTGAAGCAGAAGAAACATTTCCAATTTTCACAAAGAAAAATGTAAAGGGTTTGCCATACAAACCAGCCCAAAACAAACTTTGTAGCTGAAAATCTGATGGTGGCAGCATCATTATGCTGTCATTACTGTCGAGTTGTAAGGTTTAGAGCAGTGGGCAGTTTTTGATTCTCTTCTGAACTTGTTTGCTGTTGTACCAACATAGCGGACAGCAAACAGCACACTCAAGTTTTTATGGCTTTCTTTCAACACTGGGTTAATTCTTGCCACACGTCATGATTAATAGATGTTCTCGCAGCAGATTCTCCCACCTGAGCTGTGGATCTCAGCAGCTCCTGGTGTCTTGGCCACTCTCTGATTAATGTTCTCCTTGCCCAGCTTGTTTCTGTTTTTTGATAATAGATTGAACAGTGTTCTGTGAGATGTCCATTTATTTTATAACCTAACGCCACTTTAAACTTCTACAGGTCCTTCTCAAAATATTAGCATATTGTGATAAAGTTCATTATTTTCCATAATGTCATGAAGAAAATTTAACATTCATATATTTTAGATTCATTGCACACTAACTGAAATATTTCAGGTCTTTTATTGTCTTATTACGGATGATTTTGGCATACAGCTCATGAAAATCCAAAATTCCTATCTCACAAAATTAGCATATCATTAAAAGGGTCTCTAAACGAGCTATGAACCTAATCATCTGAATCAACGAGTTAACTCTAAACACCTGCAATAGATTCTTGAGGCCTTTAAAACTCCCAGCCTGGTTCATCACTCAAAACCCCAATCATGGGTAAGACTGCCGACCTGACTGCTGTCCAGAAGGCCACTATTGACACCCTCAAGCAAGAGGGTAAGACACAGAAAGAAATTTCTGAACGAATAGGCTGTTCCCAGAGTGCTGTATCAAGGCACCTCAGTGGGAAGTCTGTGGGAAGGAAAAAGTGTGGCAGAAAACGCTGCACAAAGAAAAGAGGTGACCGGACCCTGAGGAAGATTGTGGAGAAGGGCCGATTCCACACCATGGGGGACCTGCGGAAGCAGTGGACTGAGTCTGGAGTAGAAACATCCAGAGCCACCGTGCACAGGCGTGTGCAGGAAATGGGCTACAGGTGCTGCATTCCCCAGGTCAAGCCACTTTTGAACCAGAAACAGCGGCAGAAGCGCCTGACCTGGGCTACAGAGAAGCAGCACTGGACTGTTGCTCAGTGGTCCAAAGTACTTTTTTCGGATGAAAGCAAATTCTGCATGTCATTCGGAAATCAAGATGCCAGAGTCTGGAGGAAGACTGGGGAGAAGGAAATGCCAAAATGCCAGAAGTCCAGTGTCAAGTACCCACAGTCAGTGATGGTCTGGGGTGCCGTGTCAGCTGCTGGTGTTGGTCCACTGTGTTTTATCAAGGGCAGGGTCAATGCAGCTAGCTATCAGGAGATTTTGGAGCACTTCATGCTTCCATCTGCTGAAAAGCTTTATGGAGATGAAGATTTCATTTTTCAGCACGACCTGGCACCTGCTCACAGTGCCAAAACCACTGGTAAATGGTTTACTGACCATGGTATCACTGTGCTCAATTGGCCTGCCAACTCTCCTGACCTGAACCCCATAGAGAATCTGTGGGATATTGTGAAGAGAACGTTGAGAGACTCAAGACCCAACACTCTGGATGAGCTAAAGGCCGCTATCGAAGCATCCTGGGCCTCCATAAGACCTCAGCAGTGCCACAGGCTGATTGCCTCCATGCCACGCCACATTGAAGCAGTCATTTCTGCCAAAGGATTCCCAACCAAGTATTGAGTGCATAACTGTACATGATTATTTGAAGGTTGACGTTGTTTGTATTAAAAAAATTTTTCTTTTATTGGTCGGATGAAATATGCTAATTTTGTGAGATAGGAATTTTGGGTTTTCATGAGCTGTATGCCAAAATCATCCGTATTAAGACAATAAAAGACCTGAAATATTTCAGTTAGTGTGCAATGAATCTAAAATATATGAATGTTAAATTTTCATCATGACATTATGGAAAATAATGAATTTTATCACAATATGCTAATATTTTGAGAAGGACCTGTATACAGTTTGATATCTCACCTGTCTGATGTGGGGGTTTTTTATCTTCATGATGCTGTTTGTTCACTAATGTTCTCTAGAAAACCTCAGAAGCCTTCACAGAACATCTGGATTTACACTGAGACTAAATTACACACAGGTGGACTCTATTTACTAATTAGTGCAATTGGTTGCACTGGATTTCATTTAGGGTTATCAGTGTAAAGGGGGCTGAATACCAATGCACAGCACACTTTTCAGATTTTTATTGATAAAACATTTTGAAACCATGAATTATTTTTATTCCACATCGCAATTATATACCAATGTATGTTGATTTATCACATACAACCTCCATAAAATAAATTGTATGGAGGTTTTATGTGAAAGAGGTGTGAATACTTTTACAAGGCACTTTATTCCTGTTGTGTCACTGTTGTAAATAAGAATTTCCTTTTAAACAATTCTAACTTTATTGGTATAGCTGTTCACTCATGCATTGTTTACCATGAAAGTCTAAGATCTTTTAAATGACTCATCAAGCACTGAAGACATCTGGGTGGTTAACAGATTAAACAGGTCCTTAAAAGGGCTGCAGCTGCAGCTGGTTCTTGGCAAGGCAACAAGTGGAGGGACATATAAGGATTATTCATCACCCTATCTGCATAAGTAACTTGGGCAAAAGGCAGGAATAGCTCCAAACTGAGGTTAATGAACTTCGCCAGTTTCATAGTAAGGCAGACAGCGGTACATCTTCAGGCCCCAAAGACAGCAGGACTGTTTCTAGAGAACTTACATTATCGAAAATCATGGAAACAGTCATTTTAAAATGACACTGGAAAAGGGGAATACTTTTTTAGGTTATTTCAATATTTTAGGGAATAGAATGGCATCGTTGTGTTTTTATACATACATTTTGTTGTTTTACAAACACATTTCCCATACTGAAAATCATCACGATGTACCACCATCTCTCTATTTTCAATGTCAGGTTATTGAATTTTAGGTCACTCTATGGGCTGCAGCTGACAAACTGTGAAGGGGGAAAATCACTAAAGAAATTCTGATCATAACCGACCTTTAATTATCATTTGTCCTTGAGCCAAATGCAGACAAAGTTCCGGGGATTTCTGGATATATTTTATACTTCTAAAAAAAGAGAGCCATACAGGACACTGTGTACTCACTGTTTCCTCTGGGCTGCCTTTTTGCTCTTTTTTCAGTCTCCTCGAGTTTGGGGATTCAGAAGCGTCAGCTGCGTCCTTCCATTGCGCCTCGGCGGAATGTTGACTGAAATAAAAAGGGGCGCACAGCTACAGGTTGCAGCGCTCACTTACAGACGATCCGGCAGCTAGTGACCCCTGGTGATGACACAAAACTCCACTGAGGGAGAAATATCAGCAGATCCCAGAGGCTGCCGTGTTACTGATGCGCAATCCATAAATAAATCAAATCCAAAGTTTATTAATGAAAGGCGCGTAAAAATCACCAGCTTTGCGCCTCCGGAGTGGCGCACATCTGTTGGCTTGCTTTGGCTGGGAGCGGGGCTGCATGAGTCTTCAAAACTATGCGATAAGATGCTCCAGTCTCCTCATCTGCGCCTGTTGAGGTGGGAGGAAGACAGCGGGGTACCGGGTGTCGTGTCCGTGATGCAATGCGGGTACAGTCAGCGCTTTGGCCCGCAGTCTTCTTCTCCCAGTGTGTGCAGAGATCCTTTCGCTCCGGTCGTTATCTGCGGAGGCGCGGCGCACATTCGTCTTAATTAACGCCAACCGGGTTTGTCTGCTGAAAGGCGAGTGAGAGAAAGAGCACATCTGTATCTTGCTCATGGTGTGCTCCTGCATGTCACAGCGCATAAGCACACTCAAAAGTCTGAATTGGGCGTCATGCGTCTTGATAAGGGCACGCCAATAAATAAATAAATAAAGGCGCAAAAAGGCAGGGGCTCCGTTAACTGTCCGGTAAGAGGTGACCGGGATGAACAAGTATGTCTGGTGATGAGGATGGATGTGCATCCCTCGAGTTTATATTCATGTCTTTGACAGCTTTTATCCTCCCCTTTAACCCTCTACATGGCAATTGAACTATGATTGAAACTATGATTGCTTGTTTCCGGTTGAAGATTATTTGTTCATGTTCTTGAAGGTCAATGCAGAGAGGTAGGTTGCAAAGTCCTGCCTGCAAAGACCTGGCGGGAAAATGTTACATACAAAGGTGTGCCATCAATGTATAGAAACTCAAATATTAAGCCTATTCCCTTTTGCCAAACAGCTCAAGCACAGTCAGACTAGATGTAGAGCATCTAATCAAAAGCATTCCATTGCTGCTCTGGCTCTAAGTAAAGGGTGATAGTAATGCTGGAAGGTAGATATTTAGCTCCATCCATCTTCTCATCTGAAGAAAAACATTACAACGACATGGTCCTGCCAGCAACTCTAAATACCTTTTCTGTCGATGCTGTAGAAAAGCATCCCCACATCACGATGCAGCCCCCACCATGTTTCACCATCAGAATGGATAATTAAGGGTGATGTGCAATCTTTGGAACCCCCTCCCCCCCCCCAAAAAAAAAAAAAAAACAGGCTAGAAGGTACAAAAGGTCAGTTTTGAATGCAATTCCTCCGTCTTTGAACAAATGTCGGAAACTATCTTCAAGCTCGTATATTTAAAAATAAAAACCGCTTGCATTTTCTAGTCAGGCAAATAAGCTATTATACAAACATGTCACACAGCCACATGCTGTTGCTCATTGCTGTTGAGTGTAGTATTTTAACACAAACAACTGATTCTTTTTAGGCAGTGCAGGACTTTTCCAAAAAATGAAATATCCTCCTGCAGTTCTGACAGGATCTGAAGGTAGTTATGTGAATGTTAGTAACCATTCTGTTTACCTAAGACCAAACAAGAAAATATTAAAAGTTAAATGCCATTTCACAGTTCATAACATTCAGTCAGCGAAAGTTGGAGAGCGCTGTCCTCTTAGACCAGATTACACTCGCACTTCCCACTACCAAATGAGAAGGTGGGAAATCAAGTGGTGGGAGGATACAAGGGACACACAGCTCCTTTTTATGAGACACCACAGTAGAATCAGTGCATTTTTCTTTTACCTGAAACATCACCTAATGGACCTATTGTGGACTCATCAGGAGCAGCCAAGCAGGACATGGCTTTAAGTAGTGACTACCTTGAAATTAGCACTTTGAGTATTTTAATGGACTTGTAATAAGGCTGGGTTTTGGATCCACAGATTGTTGATATGGGTCCATCCAGCACTCCTGCTGCTCTGTCTGCTGAAGTGTGAGAAGCCAAGATCAAACCTGAAGTGCTTCTGTGCAACATAACTGCCAGAAAGGCTATGAATATTCTGCCAGTCAGAGATTGAAACTGCACTGGTAAAGATCATCTTCTTTTTCAGCTTTTAGATTGCACCTTAGAAAGTTTTGTTTGTCACTCAGAAAAATCCTATGCAGAATCAGAATCAGAATCAGCTTTATTGCCAAGTTCGTACATACAAACAAAGAATTTGACTCCGGTACACTTTGCTCTCTGGTTTTGTTTTTGCATTACAGAATATACATATATACAATATACACATATATAAATAAACAGGTGCATTTGCATCTGTATCCTGTTGTTTGGTACTCTATTGAATGGGGGAAGAAACTGTCTCTGTGGCGGCTGGTTTTAGTAAACAGTGCTCTGTAGCGGCGGCCTGAAGGTAAAACTCTGAACAGTTTATGTGCAGGGTGTGTGGGGTCTGCAGAGATTTTGGCAGCTCTTTTCCTGATCCTAGACCTGTATAAGTCCTGGATGGAGGGAAGGTCAGCTCTGATTATTCTCTCTGCAGTCCTGATTATTTGTTGCAGTCTGGACCTGTCCTGTTTTGTGGATGAGCCAAACCACACTGAGATGGATGAAGACAGGACAGACTGAATGATGGCAGTGTAGAAGATGACCAGCAGCTCCTGTGGAAGGTTGAACTTCTTGAGTTGCCTCAGGAAGTACAGTCTCTGCTGGGCCTTCTTTCGAACAGTGTCTATGTGCGAAGACCATCTCAGGTCCTCAGAGATGGTGGTTCCTAAGAACCTGAAGTGGTCCACAGCTGACACGGTGTTGTTGAGGATGGTGAGGGGGGGTGTGTTCTCTGAAGGTCCACCACCATTTCCATAGTCTCGAGTGGGTTGAGTTCCAGGTGGTTCTGACCGCACCAGTGTACCAGTCGATCCACCTCCTGTCTGTATGCAGACTCATCACTGTCCTGGATCAGTCCAATGACAGTGGTGTCGTCTGCAAACGTAAGGAGTTTCACGGACGAGTCCGCTGAGGTGCAGTCATTTGTGTGCAGGGAGAAGAGGAGTGGGGATAGAACACACCCCTGGGGGGCACCGGTACTTATTGAGCTGGATCGGGAGAAGATGCTCCCCAGTCTCACCTGCCGCTGTCGGTCCGTCAGGAAGCTGTTGATCCACTGACAGGTGGAGGCTGGGACGTTGAGCTGTGTGGGCTTCTGGTGGAGGATGTCTGGTATGATAGTGTTGAAGGCCGAGTTGAAGTCTACAAACAGGATCCTGGCGTACGTCCCTGGGTGGTCGAGGTGTTGCAGGATGAAGTGTAGACCTAAGTTAACAGCATCATCTGCCGACACATTTGCTAGATAAGCAAACTGCAGGGGGTCCAGCAGGGGGCCTGTGATGTCTTTCAGGTGCTTCAGCACCAGCCGCTCAAAGGACTTCATGACCACAGACGTCAGGGCTACAGGCCTGTAGTCCTTTAAACCTAGGATGGTGGGTTTCTTGGGCACCAGGATGATGGTGGATCGTTTGAAGCAGGTGGGGACCTCACATTTCTCCAGTGATTTGTTGAAGATCCTTGTGAAGATTGGAGCGAGTTGATTTGCACAGGCTTTCAGGCATGATGGGGAGACGTTAACAGGTCCTCCAGCTTTCTTTGTTTTCATGCGCTGAAAGAGCCTGTTTACCTCTTCCTCGGAGATCTTTAGTACAGGCAGAGGATCTGAAGGTAGGGGGTTGGTAGCTTTGTGGGAAGAATTTGTTCCTGAATGGGATGTGGAGGAGATGATTTGAGGCGTGAACGGCTTCTTGTCATGTCTGCAGTAGAAGCCATTCAGATGATTAGCCAGGCGAGGATTCTGTTCAGGATGGGTGAGGGGGGGGTGCTCCTGTAGGCAGTCAGGTTTCTCAGACCAGTCCATACAGCCGAAGTGTCACCAGTAGAAAGGCTGTTCTTAAGCTTCTCACTGTAGCTTTTATTGGCTGATTTGATATCCTTTGTTGTTAAAAATCAAATTCTTCTTTCTCTTACACAACACCTGTTTATCTGGTTTCTTCTTGCTGCCTCGTTTGTTGCAGACTGAGTGTTCTGGTTCCTCAAGCATCCTCACACCAGTAAATTATCGCACATTGAGCTTCATGCAGCAACTTAGGAAAATAAAACAGTATGTCATCTCATGCATGAAACAACAGCTTGTGCACTTGCTTGCTTCATTTCTATTTGAGTGAAAATCTTCTCATCTCTTCTCCTGCAACACAGGGAAAAGAGAGGAGGCATCACTGAGGCTTTTCGTTGAGAGTGTAAGGGTCATAAGGAACCTTACAGAAAATGGTGTGGGACTTTGCTGCTGCAGACATTGGAAGATAACATCAACAACTACCTACTCATAGTTGCACAGCTTCAATTGAGTGTAATAAGATGCAGTCACTCTGACAAACAGCCTCATAAGCACTGCTAGTAAACACCAATTTGCTGGTCAAATTAACTTTAATTGCCATCAAATTAACTCCTGTCTTAAGCATCAAATCCTTGGAGACTTCAACTTGCACATGGTCTGTTTTTGTCTCTTTCATACCTAACCTCAGAACAAGTGTTGTGTGCTGATTGAAATTCACAAATACTAAGCAAACACATCTTCATGAGTTTTTTCTCTAATTGATTTGCTTTGGATTCAAAGGCATTATTAGCTTCCTCTGCTGGGAGATATCCTGGTTTCTTATAAATCTTTGCTAGGCTCTTGGGAATATCTGAGTTTTGCGGCTCAAAGAGCCTAACTTCCTCACCACAAGAAGGAGATAGCAGAGCATATTTTCCTGCTGAGAGAATCCTTCTGAAAAGTCACATGTGCTGTGCATGTGTGATCTTGTTGACTTCTGTATTAACAATTTGAAAATTATATTTTTAAGTGCCACAATGTTGTAATTTTAAAATTGAAAAGCTAAAGTAATCATTAAAATAAATCGGTTTCCTAATCAATTAAAAATAGGCGTGAAAGTTCAGCATTTTTCTCAAATTAAATTTATTTAGCCTCAATGAAAACTCAAAAGCTTCAACTTCAACTACGGAAGAAAAAATACTTGGAATTGGCAAATAATTGTTGTAGTAACTGTTTAAATAAGTACAAAGAAACACAAAAACAACCAAAGATAAAACACAAATATATTCACACTATGTGCTCTACAGAGCTGTGAGAAAGTATGTACCCCTTAAGATTTAAATGTTTCAGACCATAATATCAATTTTAATCAGAATCAGAATCAGAATCAGCTTTATTGCCAAGTTCGTGCATACAAACAAGGAATTTGCCTCCGGTACATTTTGCTCTTTTGTTCTGTTTTTGCATTACAGAATTTACAAATTTTCAATTTACAATATACACATATCTAATAAAAAAGGTGCATTTGCAACATCTGTATGCTGTTGTTCTGTACTCTATTGAATGTTCAACAGAGAAACAGCCTGGGGGAAGAAACTGTCTCTGTGGCGGCTGGTTTTAGTAAACAGTGCTCTGTAGCGGCGGCCTGAAGGTAAAACTCTAAACAGTTTATGTGCAGGGTGTGTGGGGTCTGCAGAGATTTTAGCAGCTCTTTTCCTGACCCTAGACCTGTATAAGTCCTGGATGGAGGGAAGGTCAGCCCTGATTATTCTCTCTGCAGTCCTGATTATTCGTTGCAGTCTGGATCTGTCCTGTTTTGTGGATGACCCAAACCACACTGAGATGGATGAAGACAGGACAGACTGTATGATGGCAGTGTAGAAGATGACCAGCAGCTCCTGTGGAAGGTTGAACTTCTTGAGTTGCCTCAGGAAGTACAGTCTCTGCTGGGCCTTCTTTCGAACAGTGTCTATGTGTGAAGACCATCTCAGGTCCTCAGAGATGATGGTTCCTAGGAACCTGAAGTGGTCCACAGCCGATACAGTGTTGTTGAGGATGGTGAGGGGGGTGTATGGGGGTGGTGTTCTCTGAAAGTCCACCACCATTTCCACAGTCTTGAGTCAGTTCAGTTCAAGGTAGTTTTGACCGCACCAGTGTACCAGCCGATCCACCTGCTGTCTGTATGCAGACTCATCACCGTCCTGGATCAGTCCAATGACAGTGGTGTCGTCTGCAAACTTAAGGAGTTTCACGGACAAGTCCGATGAGGTGCAGTCATTTGTGTACAGAGAGAAGAGGAGTGGGGATAGAACACACCCCTGGGGGGCACCAGTACTTATTGATCTGGATTGGGAGAAGGTGCTAACCAGTCTCACCTGCTGCTGTCGGTCCGTCAGGAAGCTGTTGATCCACTGACAGGTGGAGGCTGGGACGTTGAGCTGTGTGAGCTTCTGGTGGAGGATGTCTGGTATGATGGTGTTGAAGGCCGAGTTGAAGTCTACAAACAGGATCCTGGCGTATGTCCCTTGTTGGTCGAGGTGTTGCAGGATGAAGTGTAGACCTAAGTTAACAGCATCATCTGCCGACCTGTTTGCTCGGTAAGCAAACTGCAGGGGGTCCAGCAGGGGGCCTGTAATGTCTTTCAGGTGCTTCAACACCAGCCGCTCAAAGGACTTTATGATCACAGACGTCAGGGCTACAGGCCTGTAGTCATTTAATCCTACGATGGTGGGTTTCTTGGAAACCGGGATGATGGTGGATTGTTTGAGGCAGGAGGGGACCTCACATTTCTCCAGTGACCTGTTGAAAATCCAGGTGAAGATCGGAGCGAGTTGATGTGCGCAGGCTTTCAGGCATGATGGGGAGACGTTATCTGGTCCTCCAGCTTTCTTTGTTTTCATGCGCTGAAAGAGCCTATTTACCTCTTCCTCGGAGATCTTTAGTGCAGGCAGAGGATCTGATGGTGGGGGGTTGGTTGCTTTATGGGAGGAATTTGTTCCTGAATGGGATGTAGAGGAGATGATTTGAGGTGTGAATGGCTTCTTGTCATGTCTGCAGTAGTTGGCCAGGAGACAACTCTGTTCAGGATGGGTGGAGGGGCTCTTGTAGGCAGTCAGGTTTCTCAGACCAGTCCATACAGCTGAAGTGTCACCAGTAGAAAGGCTGTTCTTAAGGTTCTCACTGTAGCTTCTCTTAGCTGCTTTGATCTCTTTTGTTAGTTTGTTCCTGGCCTGCCTGTACCGCGCCCAATCTCCACTGCTGTGAGCTATCAGACAAAGACAATCTGAGAAACAGTTTTTTTTAAATATTCTCTTCATTTATTAGGGAAAAAGCTATCCAAACCAACCAGGCTTTATGTAAAAAAGAGTTGCGATCCAAAACTAATAACTGGTTGTTTCACCCGTGGTGACATGGTGTGTTGGTGAATGGATGCATCTAAAGGTTGCAGAATAGTAGCTCTCCATCATTGGACTTGGTCACCTACAACATAATCATTGGACTGTAAATATTTTTGTGAATTTATATCATTTGGAGATCTGATCTATTTGTTTACATTTAAATATGCATAATGTGAAGAATAAATTCTAAGAAACGTGAAAATACCATTGCTACCTTTGCAATATTTCTATCAAATAAATTTTTTTGACAGTCGACCATCATTTTGACTTCAACATTATGTCCAGCAACATTTATGCAATTTACATCTGTGGATGTATTTTAATGTAACACCTCAAACACACTGTTTCTTTCTCTGACATCATTGAAAAATTAAAAGCAATAAGTCAATATATTAGAAAGATAACTTTGGACCTTTGCAAGTCTGGTTCTTCCTTTTGAGTAGAATTTTCAGGTATCGGAAGCTGCCACATTCACCTTTTCAAACCATGGGACTGTCCGGCTATCATACCTTTCAGGAAGGGGATATATTTTACACAACAGAGAAGAACATGTTCTTGTGTAAAAGTACTTGTAAAGCCCACAACAAAAGCAAAAACCTTGTGAAGGTGAAGGGCTGAAACTGATAAGAAACGGTAAATTTTCCCAGTGAAAAGAGTCCTGCACTAGCATGGGAAGAAAGACCACTCAGAGAAGAAGAAGCCAATTCCCAACAGCAACATCAAAAAGCTAGATTACAGTTTGCAAACGCATTCAGGGACAACAATCATATTTTCAGGAGACTTATGTGGTCTTAAAAACACTTAAATTTAAGTGTGTGCTCATAATGGTCATTACCTTTGGAGGAGAGAGGGGGAAGCTTGCAAGCTTCAGAACACATTCCACATTGGGAGCATCATTTTGTGTGGGTATTTTTCTGCAGGAGCGACTCATGGACTTCACAAAAAAGAGGACATCATGAGGAAAGAACATGTGAAAATGTTAAAGCAACATCAGCCAGGAAGCTGAAGCTTGAAAAAAAAAATTGGGTCTCCAATCATACCACCAAATTAGTTACACAGTGGCTTAAAGACAAAAAAATATTTTAGAGAGGGCATCAGAAAGCCCTGATCTCATGTGGGCTGAGGTGAATAGGTGTGTTTGGCACCTACAAACCTGACTCAGTTACACCAGATATGTCAGGAGCAATAGTTTGTGGAAGGATACCCAAAACATTTGATCCAGGTCAGAGAGTTTCAAAGCAGGTCTACCAAAATACTGAGGAGGTGTATTACAAATTTGAACAAAATTGAAAAAAAAACTCTTGTTTGTTAAAACTCTTGTAATTATTCTTGTAATAAACAAATACAAATTATTTTGGTAATCCTAAGTTAAACTCTGATTTGATATCAGAGAGTGCGATAAAGGTATTTTAAACAGTGTTTGTAAATATCTGGTAAATTTCTGGGTGATATCTAATACCCAGACAGCATTACTAGAACCCCAGTCTGGGTTATTTTGATCTGTCATACAGTACAGACCAAAGGTTTGGACACACCTTCTCATTCAAAGAGTTTTCTTTATTTTCATAACTATGAATATTGTAGCTTCACACTGAAGGCATCAAAACTATGAATTAACACATGTGGAATTATATACTGAACAAAAAAGTGTGAAACTACTGAAAATATGTCTTATATTCTAGGTTCTTCAAAGTAGCCACCTTTTGCTTTGATTACTGCTCCACACACTCTTGGCATTCTGTTGATGAGCTTCAAGAGGTAGTCATCTGACATGGTTTTCACTTCACAGGTGTGCCCTGTCAGGTTTAATGAGTGGGATTTCAAGCCTTATAAATTGGGTTGGGACCATCAGTTGTGTTGTGCAGGATGTGGATACAGTACACAGCTGATAGTCCTACTGGATAGACTGTTAGAATTTGTATTATGGCAAGAAAAAAGCAGCTAAGTAAAGAAAAACGAGTGACCATCATTACTTTAAGAAATGAAGGTCAGTCAGTCCGAACAATTGGGAAAACTTTGAAAGTGTCCCCAAGTGCAGTCGCAAAAACCATCAAGCGCTACAAAGAAACTGTCTCACATGAGGACCGCCCCAGGAAAGGGAGACCAAGAGTCACCTCTGCTGCGGACGATAAGTTCATCCGAGTCACCAGCCTCAGAAATCACAGGTTAACAGCAGCTCAGATTAGAGAACAGGTCAATGCCACACAGAGTTCTAGCAGCAGACACATCTCTAGAACAACTGTTAAGAGGAGACTGTGTGAATCAGGCCTTCATGGTAAAATAGCTGCTAGGAAACCACTGCTGAGGACAGGCAACAAGCAGAAGATACTTGTTTGGGCTAAAGAACACAAGGAATGGACATTAGACCAGTGGAAATCTGTGCTTTGGTCTGATGAGTCCAAGTTTGAGATCTTTGGTTCCAACCACCGTGTCTTTGTGTGGCGCAGAAGAGGTGAACGGATGGACTCTACAAGCCTGGTTCCCACCGTGAAGCATGGAGGAGGAGGTGTGATGGTGTGGGGTGCTTTGTTGGTGACACTGTTGGGGATTTATTCAAAATTGAAGGCATACTGAACCAGCATGGCTACCACAGCATCTTGCAGTGGCATGCTATTCCATCCGGTTTGTGTTTAGTTGGACCATCATTTATTTTTCAACAGGACAATGACCCCAAACACACCTCCAGGCTGTGTAAGGGCTATTTGACCAAGAAGGAGAGTGATGGGGTGCTGCGCCAGATGACCTGGCCTCCACAGCCACTGGACCTGAACCCAATCGAGATGGTTTGGGGTGAGCTGGACCGCAGAGTGAAGGCAAAAGGGCCAACAAGTGCTAAGCATCTCTGGGAACTCCTTCAAGACTGTTGGAAAACCATTTCAGGTGACTACCTCTTGAAGCTCATCAACAGAATACCAAGAGCAGTAATCAAAGCAAAAGGTGGCTACTTTGAAGAACCTAGAATATAAGACATATTTTCAGTTGTTTCACACTTTTTTGTTCAGTATATATTTCCACATGTGTTAATTGATAGTTTTGATGCCTTCAGTGTGAAGCTACAATATTCATAGTCATGAAAATAAAGAAAACTCTTTGAAGGAGGTGTGTCCAAACTTTTGGTCTGTACTGTATATGCGAATTATTTGAATTCCAGTTATTAAAGCAGAATCCTGCGGCCACAACATAAGGTATAAACATGTTTTATTCTTTTATTTAAAAAAATGCACAGAGATACATGAAGCATTGCAATGGATTTTTGCAATCAAAACATTTAGTTTATTATGAATGTACTTTATATATATATAATGTATATAATGTATATATATATATGTACATTATATATATATAATGTACTTTATATATATATATAAATACCTAGATTATGCATTTCTATATATACAAATGTATATATATATATATATATATATATATATATATATATATATATATATATATATATATTTCTGCAGCACAGTTATGTATGAGACAAAATATTTGCCTGAGTTCCTGGTTGTATAATTGTACACTTTTAGTAGATGTCTCAATAACGGGGCCATCGACGTTTATCACGTAATTTTGTGGCTAAAGCCTAATTAATCCCAAACGGCAGTTGATTGGATAACACAGTTGGAGGACATAACGTTAGTCTTAATTAACAGGGGGTAATTAGCTACAGGTGCATCATGCGGGCGGGGTCCGAATGTGGAGGTTCCGGACGGAGTTAGCGGTTGATCTACGGAGAAAGCTGTTAGAATATCAGTCACTTTGACCAAAGCAATCTCATCCTAAGAAAGTTTAGTTTTGGGAACTTCCTCTTAAAAATAAACGTCGACAAAATGGAAGAGAGAACCCCTTTACTACACTACCGCCTGGCCACCAGCTTTGCACCCAACCCTGTGGATGTGTCCGAGGGGGCCCGGCTGCTGTCGGCCAAATACGCTCCACGGTCCGCGTCCCCGAAGCTGGGGGTGATGTTTGGAGTGGTCATACCGACTTTACTGTCCATGTTTAGCGTCGTGCTGTTCCTGCGAATTGGTGAGTCTCAAAAAGCTGTTATTAAAAAATAAAGGCGAGCTATGCCTTGGATCTGACCTTGGATTTGCTTTTTCAATGTTTTCCAAAACAACCTGAAGTTCTAACTCGTTACATTTATTTTTGACCTGTATTAGTGCACAGGTCAAATATGATCAAAAGCGTTACAACCAATTTTCATTATATTAGGTGGAGAAAAAAATCGGTTCACCAATTAGGACTTTCCTTAATGCTTTTTCTTCAGAACAGCGCGGTCACATTCTTTTAGAAGAACCCAGGATGGATGGATTGCAGGGTAGTTTTCAGCTTTAAAAGTTTTGCCCAACACCTTTCTTTTTTTTTTTTTTTTTTCTATCCTACATTTTTTCCAGAATCTAGATTGATGAGGTTCAGTTCTGGGGGGGGAAAAATACATTTCAGTAAAATTTATTCTACAATGACAATGATGTATACACTGTGTTCAGTTTTAAAACAGCTTTTTGATCAAGAATTTGGTTTATGCTGTGAAATAATTTTATGATTTGTAATTTTTGCAGGATTTGTTGTGGGTCAGGCAGGGCTATACCAGTCCATCACCATGTTTGTGGTTGCCTACTTTATCATCACAATGACCGTTCTTTCCATTTGTGCCATCTCAACTAATGGGGCCTTAGAGGCTGGTGGTGCATACTGTATCCTTTTTATTGCTGAGAGAGAGATGAATGTAGTTTTAAAACCTCACTTGGGTGTCAGGCTCATTAATAATGTGACAAAGCATCTTTGCTCTCCGTTTCGACTTAAATTGTCACAGCACAGTTTTCCTCTTAGTTCAGTTTTGAATTAATAGATCATTTTTAAGGGGGAGTTTTGCTTTTTTTGGAGAACAAAGAGAATTTCCTTTATTTTTTTCCCTCAGACATGATTAGTCGAGCCCTAGGTCCTGAATTTGGCGGTAGTATTGGCATCATGTTTTTTCTTGCTAATGTCTGTGGCTGTGCCCTGTATATTTTGGGCTTGGTGGAGGCCATCATGTTTACCTTTGGAATGCCAGAAGGTAAGGTCCATTTAACACGAGACGTTCTTGACTTGTTGAGTGTACTAAAGCCTTGTCTCACTGTTTCCTAGAGAGCACTGCAGCGTTTACAGGTATTCATCAGATGTTGCCATCAGGATATTGGTGGTGCCTGCTTTATGGTACCATCCTCCTATTTCTGTGTTTTGTGGTCTGTTTGGTAAGACTTTTTTTCTTTATGTAAACAATTGAGATGGGTAGGTTTGCAATTTATTTAGTCCCTGCACATCCAAAAAAGAGCCAAAACCTATAAAAATGCCTTCCACTAACTCTAAATGTATGCTGAAAACTAATTCACTAAAAAGGTAAAAATGCAAAATTTAGCAAAAGGCAAAAAGCTGAAGGGTTATCAGTATTAATAGAAAAATATGCAACTAAGTAAACACATTGGACAAAATACAAGGTATTTGTTCTGCTCCTCATGGATTAATGTTTTTAAAAAGATTCCTTAGTATTAAATGGGTCGATTTGGTCAGGCTTTGTTTCCTAGACATTTAAATTAATTATCTATAATATCATGAACATTAGGGATCCAATGGCAGCAGGGAGACCGAGGAACAGGGTTAGGGTAAGATTACTGTATGTTACCAGAACTGCTTGGACTGGATTAACTGGACAGCAAATTATCTAAGTACCATGCATTCAAGCTTTCATCCACAGTAATGTATTTGGTATTACTTGTTGTTTAATGCAGCATGTTTTAGGATTGATCAAGATGTTTTGTTACTTTGCCAAAAAAGCAGATGTAGCAGGATGTAGGTTTTCCACTAAAATCATGATGCTGACATAGACATTTTTTTCCAGTAGGTGAATTTATTAGTCACTGTCTGGGGTCTATGTTAGCTATGAACTGAAACCAGAAAAAGATTTCCACTGTTTAGTTAATACCATGGTTTTTTGCAAGTCCTGTTGTAATTGCGACATTCACCAACCTGCCTCATGTTTTGATTTTTAATATCATGTAGCGCTATTGGTTGTCTGCTTCAACTGGCAGGCTGGGCAAGGAGAGCATTAGTCAGGGTAGGCTCCTTGGTAACCTTGTATGAGCAGCAGAGACACAGCTCAGGTGGGGCAATCTGTTGAGAGGACAAACTTAGTGCAAATCTGACCTTAATGGAAGAGCCATAAAAACAAAGCCATTGTTGAAATGCAGAGCGATAAGAAGTCACTTTGCCACAAGGCATGAAGGGAACAGACCAACCATGTGGAAGATGGTACAGGAAAAATATTTGAAAGTGAGATGTGGAACAGTTTGGGTCAGATGAGACCAACAATCAAACTTTTATTTTTCATGCAAAACTTTGTGTGGAGGAAACTAACACTGCACATCACCCCAAATACACGAGCTCCACTGTGAAACATGGTGTCAGTAGCATCATGTATTGAGGAGGCCATTCCTCAGCAGAGATCCGAAAGCTGGACATAGCTGGAGTCGACAAGATGGATGAAGCTGAATACAGCCCAGTTTTCGAAGACCTTTTTGAGCAGTGGTTCTCAATCCTGTTCTTTAGGGCCCACTGTCCCGCATGTTTCAAGTGTTTCCCATCTGACACCTGACTTAAACAAATGGGTGCTGAGGACACATCTAGAAAATGAAGGGCAGTAGGTCCTGAGGATCAGAGTTAAGAACCACTGTTGCAGGCTGCCAAAGACTGGAGCAGCTAACCAAAGGCCACAAACACACAGCCAGAGCTTCAGTGGAGTGGTTGAGATTAAAGCCAGGCCCAGTCAAAGTCCAGACCTAAATCCAATCAAAGATCTGGGGCGAGACAATAATACTGCTGTTTGGAAATGATTCATCTAAGCTTTAGCTGGTTTCTTAAAGGATGGTCATCAATTTCAGTTTTTAGATGTGCTAAACTGGCAGAGCTTAGTTTGCAGAAGTGGTGGTTCTAAAAGTATTGACTGAGGGAGTTATCACATTCCCAATAAAACAAATATTTGTGGTTGTAAAAATACAACATTTTATATATTTTAAGTAAGTTTAGTACATTTTTTTTTTCAAATTTCAAAACTGCAAGACAAATCCTGTGGAAAGCAGGAGAAGGCTGTTATCCTGGGGCATATTTAATTTCAGCCATCGTGTATCGAGGGTGGTAAAACTCCTGTGTCTCTGTGCTAAAACAAATTGAGAAGCCAAAACATTAGAAACATACTCTTGACAGTCATTAAAATGTGATAGGGGAAAAATCAATACAGCTACAAATGGTGCATTTCTACACTGCTAGTTAGAAAAGAGGAACACACATGTGCAACCAGACTGTTGGGGCACGGGAAAGCTGTATTAAGGTCCCTGAAGGAAAGTTTTTACATTCGCTCTGCAAGAATTACAGCACTTGTTTAAAGGGAATTTTGCAGTTTACTATTTTATAGTTAAACAGGTCACAGCTATGGAGTAAACTTTAGAGTTGCTGAATTAAACTTGCTTATTTTTACAGGTTGGAGCCCATATCTATGCCAAAGCTACCTTTATTATTTTTATCATCGTCCTGACTGTTCTGGCTTCAGTCTTCACCAGTTTTTTCATTATGGGGCCCACTGTGGTGATTCTACCAGAAGCATCTCTAAGCAACAGTACAAGCAGAAGGACTGCTAACTATACTGGACTCTGGCTCAGCACATTGAAGGGCAACCTGTTCTGTAAGTGCCACACAAGTCTGCAAACGTCTTGATGGTTGAAACATATATTCATTACATTATTTTTTTTAAGTAATCTCTGACCTGTGTAAATTATCTTCTTACTCCCTCAAGCTAATTACACTGTTGACTACACCACTGGTGGCGTGATGAATTTTGCCCGAGTATTTGCAGTCTTGTTTAACGGCTGCACCGGAATCATGGCAGGCTCCAACATGTCAGGTATGCTGCTGTCAAATGCAAACGTTGAAGCTAGTACTCATCTCAAGAAAATAAGTTCTTACTCAGTGGTAGGATCCCATAACACTTTAAAAATATAACACAGCTCTAGTACAGCAGTTAGATTAGGTTTGTGGCAAAGTTTTTCTTTTTTTTTGCTTTTAAATTGTTCTGAACATTTCCTAGATCTTATTGATAGTGCAACAGTCATTTATACAGTCCAAAACTTCTTAGAAAGCTGAAAATGTTTCTCTCATTGATTACACTTAAAAGCAGATGATCTCAATCCCCCAGCTGAGGACTTTAATGTCTTTGAGGCTCAATATTTAGAGATGAATGACTTGGGATTCTTTGGTCAGTGCCTGTTAATCAATAAAATGTGACCTAATCACCTCATGAAAAAAACTGCAAATTGTTAAGGATAACTCATAGTACTGCTGAAGTGTTCAGTCTAACACCTAGATCCCATTTTGACAATTATCTTACACTGTACTACAGTTTATATTAGATTATGATTTAGAATCATAGATGTTGTGGTACCCCATTTACTAGGGGAACACGAAACAAGGTGCATCTGCTGTGCCACACTGAAATCTCAGATCACATTTAAGAAATGTATGGGTAAATTTGTCATTCATAAAAATCCACCTTTTGTATTTTTTTTTTTCTATTTCAAGTCTTTTTCCATTAGGGGGTGCTTTTAATTATAAACAAATCTCTATAAACTAACTCTGTCCCTTTAGGGTGTACAGGGAGCAGTATGTCTCTGCCAACGGTTGCACAGCAGGCTAAATCTAAAATCTGATATATTTTAACTTTAAAAAGCTAATTTTAATCTTAAAATCAAAGGGATACATTATTACCCCATCTGGTGGGGGAAGGATTTGCGCACCCAAAAGGGGATTTTCGTCAGACTTCAGCTGTCTCACCAAAGTCAACTGACTGCGGGTATAGCCAATAGAGGATGAGCTGTGTTTCATTTATAATCACCTTTATCTGACTAAAGTTCTAAATTTTTGTATCCAGTTATGTAAAAAAAAAAAAAAAAACACTCTGGAAACTTATTTTAATATAGTAGATGAGCAGAAATATGAGGAAGCACTAAAAATGGCATAAGAAAACAAAATGGCTACAATAAAGAAAACTGCAAAAAAGGGCTGTTGAGAAAATTAAACCACGCCTAATTTTTTGGTTGTATGATACAAATTTGTTGTCAGTCTGCATGTAAATGTCCACTTTAAAAATGTATACCTTGGAAATAGAATATAAAGGAATAAGGAAAGACTAAAAAATCCTGCTCAGTACTGTTTGTGCACATGAGATGTATAGACACATGTTTGACACATCGTTAGGCCCATCTTATTTAGGCCAGACATTTCAAGGCATTCCTGGTCCAAGCTCTCATTTAAGATGTTGTCAATTTAGTAAAAACTAAACTACTGAAAAAGGGATGTAAAATTGTATTTACTTAATAGAAAAACATGTGCTGTGTGTTTTGTGTTATCAGGTGATCTCAAAAACCCCAGCTACTCCATCCCAAGAGGAACGCTTGCAGCTGTTCTTACAACCTTCATCGTGTACAATCTGCTGAGTCTGCTGGCTACAGGATCTTGTGACCGGTTAGAGAGAGAATTCACAAAGCTACAAAATGTTTCTAAAACTTAGTTTGACCGTCGCAGTCTTTGACATTTTGTTTATTAATAAGATGAGGAGCAAAAATGTGATGGTTCATATTTCTTGGATTGTGTATAGTTACCTTCTCCAGAGAGACTACAGCTTTCTGGGAGACATCAATGTATGGCCTCCCATGGTGACAGTTGGTATCTACTCCTCCACGATGTCTGCTGCAATGAGTAACCTTATAGGAGCTTCCAGGATCCTGTATGCTCTGGCTAAAGATAACTTGCTGGGTGAGAAAATGAAACATGTTTTGCTAACTGTTTGTGAGTCTACAAAGCACATCTTAGACCCTTAAAGATTGCTTAAAGTCTTTTTACACATAACACATGAACACGTAAGCAATAACAGGTAAAGATTTAGCTACAGTACTTGTGAATTAGAGGAATCAATAACCTGTAGAGATGAATTAAAGTCAAACAAGTACATGAGTTTGAAAAAGGGTGATTAAGCCTGAAACAACGATTTAATTATTCGTCAATCATTTAGTTCTTTATCCATAGGTTGCATCTAATTAAGCTTCTCTTCTGTAAAGCTTGTCTTAACATTTTAACATTCATTAGTATAAAATTGGCCTCGTTCCTCGTTGTGACAAAATGTCACTTGTTACTGATCTTCATGGTGGAGGCATTTTAATCTGGAAGGCTTCGCTTGTCAACAGATGGCTTGCTCTGTTCACTTTCTCAGGAAAAAAAAACATTTTCATTGTGTGTGTTCGGCCTCACGAGTGCAGGATGACTCAGTTGTTTTTGATTTTTAGATGATGAGCAATTTGAGAGATTTTCCAAATTTGTACAGGTGGTGTCCTGGCGCCGGCGAGGAGGACATCTCGCAGTGGGAACCCCTGGGTTTCTGTGCTTGTCTCCTGGTTGCTTGTACAGGTGAATCTTGTATTTTTGTTTAGCTTATGGCACAGTGAGTTAATGGTGAATCCCATTTAACCCTTCATATTTTTACTCCTAACAAAGAGGTGGCCAGCTCTACTGAAGGGCCATTGTCATCAATGTTTCAGACACTGGATTTAGACATATTAAATTATCTCCTACACCTAAACATAGGTTCTGCAGGAGCCCTCTAATGAGCTGTTTTAAATTGGTTATGTTGATCAGAGCAATTTTTAAAACATGAAGTAAACAGGCTTTTGAAGACCAGAATTTACCGACCCTGCACTAACCCTACTTTTTTGTGTAATTATGTCAGATGGCAGGGCTTACCAGTTGTTTCCGTGGTCCAGAAGAAGTGCAATGGGGCTTTCTAACCCTTCAAAAAAGATGTATATTGCAGACCCCGCTTTGTTATTTCTGTTGGCCTTCATGATGGAGTTGCTGTTCCCATTGCTTTCACTTTCTTAATCACTTTTTCTTAATACTGGTAACAGTTGCCTATGGAATATTTAGTTGCAAGGAAATTTTCTGCCTGGACTTGCTGTGCATGTAGTATCAAAACTCAACAGCATGTTAGAATTTACTGAGCTCCTGGGAGTGACCCATTCTTTTGCAAATGTCTGTAGAAGCAGTCTGCATGTCTCAGTGCTGGAACATGTGGCCGTGGAAATGATTGGAACACCTAAATTCAGTGAATTGGATAGGTCACAATGACATACATAACATACTCTTACCAAAATGTGTCTAAAGGTTTAATGGTAAAGGGTTGGAGATGTGCTTCAGGGTGGACTTCTGTCCAATAAAAACATAAAGCCCTTTATTCCCATTTTGCTTACTGCTAGTAATGGGTGAGTGAAACAAACAATAGTTAATACATTGTAATAAACATACTGTACATTTTTACTCGATGTTTTTGGTCATTTGTTTGGCAGTGGGTGAAAATGGTACAATTATCTTGAGGTGAACCGTGTTCAGTTTAGATTTGTCAAATGAAGCTAATAGTTTAAAAGTTTTTAACGGAACAGCTTAATTTAGCAATTTAATGGGGTTCCTTCAGATTTTTGTCACACTAGTACATCTGTAGGGTTTTAACCCCCTTTTTAAAAGTAGAAACACTTAATAAACATTTTATTTGTTGTCCAGTTATATATATATATATATATATATATATATAAATGTATGTATGTGTGTGTGTATAAAGAGATAGATAGTGGGATAGATTTTGTTTTTTTTATTGAACTTATGTGTTCATTCCACTAGGTGGTGCTGTTTGCTGGCAAATTGAACACCATAGCTGGCATTGTGACAATCTTCTTCTTGTTGGTGTATGCTGCTGTAAATCTGGCCTGCTTGGCACTTGAATGGGCATCTGCACCAAATTTCAGGTATTTTTACTAGAAGTGGCAGGGTTTATCTGTTTTGGGAGTTACCTGAGGACTGTTTACCTGAAGCTTGTTTTTTTATTTATTTATTTTTTTTTTTTAGACCATCTTTTCGTTGTTTCACATGGCACACCTGCACTCTGGGCATCTTTGGCTGTCTAGTTATGATGTTCTTGATCAGTTCCATTCATGCTTTTGCCAGCATAGCATTTATGCTGCTTCTCTGGATGCTCATACACTACCTGGGGCCCATCAGCAATTGGGGCTACATCAGTCAAGCTCTCATCTTCCATCAGGTATACATGTTTGTCTTGCTGTAAATTGATGGTCCTACTTTAAATCAATAATGCATAGAAACAAATTTCTATGCATTTATTTGGATTTTATGTAATGGACAAAACAAAGTTTTGCATAAATGTGTGGAGGAAATCTGACACATGGCTTTCAATTAGATGCTACTTTCTGTTGGGCTGTTATAAAAATCCTAAAAAAAATACAATGAACTTTGTGGCTGTAACTTGACATATGTGAAAAAGTTCAGAGTATCAATACTTTTTCGGGAGACGGTAAATATTGAACATTAAGGTAAATTGTTTATGTTCTTAGGTGCGCAAGTACTTGTTGCTGCTGGATGTGCGGAAGGACCATGTGAAGTTCTGGAGGCCACAGGTGTTGTTGATGGTCGGAAACCCTCGCAGCTGTATGAGTCTTATGACTTTCATCAACGACCTGAAAAAAAGCGGCCTGTATGTCCTAGGACATGTGAAGCTTGGGCTGCTTGGTAAGTGTAAGGAGACCATTTCATGTTTATCAAAGAGTCACTGTAGCAATGTCATGTTTTAGTACATGTCAGTGGTGATGAGATGGAAAACAATTTCGCAGTGAAGTTTCATAATGTAAATATTCAACTTAAACTGCATTTAGCCATGTTTTCTTACTGTAGTTTGGACAGGTGTCACCCTTTTAATTGTTTGGATTCACAACTTTAATCTCAACTCATCTTGCCTAATGTTATGACCAGTACTTTTCTGTTCTCACTTGAGATCATATTGCCCACGCTTTGTATTTTGGACATGTCAAGAGTCTGTGACCTAGGGTATTTTCCAATTACACTGAAGCCTGTAGTATTAAAAAAAATAAAAACTCTGTACACCTTTAAACTTCTCAATCAATCTTTTGATTTAACTATGTATTCAGTGTTATTGGGTACATGCCTAACACCAATTATAATGATATAATAATCTCCTAAACAAGAAATAAAGTCTGACTGTCCTGGTAGAAGGACTGTAAACGGAAACTTTTTTTTGTCAAAACATCCAAATCCACAAAAAATGACAAATGTGAGGAAAATTTAAATCTTGGAATGGCTTTTGTGATTAATCAGGTTCACAGTTTGCAAATGTTTAGGGTAAGAAAATGTACATATTCTCAATTTCTATAAGACAGAAATATTACCCTCTTGTGCTCTGGTTTTAGTTGTTTTCCAGTTCAATAAGGTACATAATGCCAAGATAACCTTTTTTTTTTTTTCATTTTCAAGATCAACAATATGTTTGCATGACAGATTGGTTTTAAAGGAGGTACCTAACAATATGTGGCTCTTGGTGTTCCCAAAATATAACTATGTAACCAAGGCTTGTTTTTCTGCTAAGGCCAGTAAACTATTATCAAGTCAATGATTACAAAAAATCACATTTTTGAATGCTTCAAGTGCTTCATGCATTGATGCAAAATGTATGTCATCCAAATTTTGGTAACCACCACAGTCAAAACATGATTATTTACCATGATTCTTTCCCAAGATTAAATGCAGTGTGTCATCATGCATCCACCTCTTCTCTCTTTGTGATTGTGCAGATAGTTTGCCAACTGATCCCCTGCAGAGCTGTTATGATTCCTGGCTGTCCTTAGTGGATCATTTAAAAATCAAGGCTTTTGTGAATCTAACTCTGGCTGACTCTGTTCGGCATGGAGTTCAGAATCTGCTGTTCATCTCAGGCTTTGGTAGGATCCGTAATCTCTATTTTATGAAATCTTTTCTGACATTTGATTTAGTATCCTTTTAATATGTGCTGGTTTTAGGTGGAATGAGGCCAAACACTCTTGTTTTGGGTTTTTACGATGATTGCGCACCTGAAGATGGCCTCAACAGTCAACTTTTCCCATCTTTAAGCTTTGGCTCTGACGTGGTGTGTCCAACTGCAGACTCTGGGGAGCAGAGCTCCTTCTTTCCAAGTGTACGGAGGTCTGAAGAATCCAAATACCTTCAGGAAGAGGAATATGTTTCTATTATTGCTGATGCTGTTAAAATGGGAAAGAATGTGGCTCTGGCTCGTTATTTTAATCAGTTCAGCCGGGAGGACGTCTTGGGCCACCAAACCTCAGCTGGACAATTTGTAGACGTATGGCCTCTGAACCTGCTTCATCCAGACAGCCACGGATATGTGAACATCTGCTCCCTGTTCCTGCTACAGCTGGCCTGTGTCCTTCATGAAACCCGGGCCTGGAACCAGGCAAGACTTCGCCTCTTCCTGTGTGTGGAGGCAGGCTGCACGCTGCCAGAAGATGAGGAGATGAAGCTCCGGAAGATGCTGAAGGAACTTAGAATATCAGCTCATGTCCAAACGGTGGTTTGGGACCAGGTTGTGGCAATGCACTGGCAGAGACGAGGAGGGAGAGAAGAGGAAGATTTCTTACAAAATGAGAGGTCAAGACAAGGTGAGGATCAAGATGGCACGCAAATGTTCCCAAATAATACTTCTCATTTGACAGATGAATATATCTGTGCCGTCAACAATCTGATTTGTCGCCATGGCTCTCCCAAGCCAGCTGTGCGGTTCTTATATTTGCCCCACCCACCGGCAGATAAAAGATATTATCATGTCTACCTTCATCAAGTGGACTTGTTAAGTAGGGACCTCGGCCCAACACTGCTCATCCATGGAATCACTCCTGTTATCACTACAGACTTCTAATATTTTAACAGCATCTCTTAAAATTAATAAAGTTGAATAATTTAAAGGCATTCAGAAACAATTTGATGTATACAATTTCTTAGATTAATCCTGCTGACTTTTATTTTGAAAACTTCTTTTTGGGGTTTTAAGCATCATTTAAACTAAAATGACATATATTTCCTAATTTGTAGAATAGGAGCAAAGATCCTGGTGTCTTCATGTGCATTTGTGTATAAGCTTATCTTTAAGCCTTTGTTCGAAATTTGTCGCAACAGGGTGTGGGCTTGATGATTGTGTTCTGACTTTTTGTTCATGTTTAATATTAAAATGAATTCTCAAAAGTTTCACTTTTTTTTCTTTTCAATGAGGCACTAATGGTGTTTATTTTCCTTATTTTTTTCAACAAAAGATTGTCAGGAAAAGGGTGGAGATAGGAGGAAGACATGCAGCAAATATTGCCTGGGCTGGGAGTCGAACCCGCAGCTACTGCACTGTAGCCTGAAGCCTTTGATTATGGGTCACATGTTTTACCCCTGTGCCACCACTATACCCTACTTTGAAAATTGATTTTCTGAGTACACGGGGCATTGCACTGACCAGACATTGGAGCAAACAATAAATTACTGCTTTGGTGGTCAATGTCATTTTAAAACGTAATGAACATTTAGTGAAAACTGATGTGATCAATAAAATATGAATGTTTTCAAGCCATGCACAGAATAATAGAGATTATAATACAGATTATTTTAAAATGCTTAGATTAGGACTGATGATGTAATAGAATCAGGACATCCCTAATTTACACCCTTTCATATACAACCCATTTCAGTCCAAATTCATTGGAATCAAGTGAGGTTCAGGGCTGCTGAAGTCCATTTAAGTCATTTATAATACAGTAGTCTGATTCAGTTCATATAATGCTAATTTATGAAAAGATGTCTAGGATTTAAGCAGCTGCAATGCTCTCGCTCATTTTGAACAAGCACAGGTCAGCACTTTCATTATACTCATTCTGCTCTTTTGCCTAAATCAGGTCTGCAACCTTTACAATCCATTTTTGCCTCGTTTAGAGGTGCAACTGATGATTTTTTTTTTTTTTAAAAAGGCTACCTGGGTTTTGATACACACGTGGACAAAATTGTTGGTATCCCTCAGTTAATGAAAGAAAAACCACAATGGTCACAGAAATAACTTGAATCTGACAAAGGTAATAATGAATAAAACTTCTATGAAAATGAACAAATGAAAGTCAGACATTGCTTTTCAAACATGCTTCAACAGAATTATTTTAAACAAACTCATGAAACAGGCCTGGACAGAAATGATGGTACCCCTGAAAATGTGACCAAAGGGACAAGTTAAATCAAGGTGTGTCCATTAATTAGCATCACAGGTGTCTACATTCTTGTAATCAGTCAGTGGGCCTATATATAGGGCTACAGGTAGTCACTGTGCTGTCTGGTGACATGGTGTGTACCACACTCAACATGGACCAGAGGAAGTGAAGGGAAGAGTTGTCTCAGGAGATTAGAAAGACAATTATAGACAAGCATGTTAAAGGTAAAGGTTATAAGACCATCTACAAGCAGCTTCATGTTCCTGTGACTACCATTGCACATATTATTCAGAAATTTAAGATCCATGAGACTGTAGCCAACCTCCCTGGATGTAGCCGCAGGAGGAAAATTGACAAAACAAATGATTATATGAACGGTAATAAAAGAGCCCAGAAAAACATCTAAAAAGATTAAAGATTAACTTCAAGCTCAAGGAACATCAGTGTCAGATTGCAACATCTGATGTTGTTTGAGGCAAAATGGACTTAATGGGAGATGACCAAAGAGAACACCATTGTTGAAAACAAATCATAAAAAAACCAGACTGGAATTTGCCAAACTACATGTTGACGAGCCACAAAGCTTCTGGGAGAATATCCTATGGACATGAAACATGTCTGGAAAAGGTACCCTTTAAACCTAAGACAACTGGAGCAGTTTCCTCATGAGGAGTGGGCCAGAATACCTGCTGAGTCGTGCAGAAGTCTCATTGACAGTTATAGGAATCGTTTGATTGCAGTGATTGCCTAAAAATGTTGTGCAACAAAATATTAAGGGTACCATCATTTCTGTCCAGGCCTGTTTCATGAGTTTATTTTTTTAAATAATTCCATTGAAGCATGTTTGAAAAGCAATGTCTGACTTTCATTTGTTCATTTTCATAGAATCTTTATTCATTATTACCTTTGTCAGATTCAAGTTATTTTTGTGACCATTGTGGGTTTTTACTTTCACTAACAAACAATTTCGTCCACATGTGTATCTACAAAGAAATTTACTTTTAAATTATTAGTTCTAGGTTTAAAATAAAGAAAAACATTGGATGGATACATTGTCTTGTATGGGAATGTTATTTGTGGAAAATGATCATAAAACAGCACATAGTTTCCAACCTAATGACAAGGAAAAAAAAGATCTGTTAGTGGTAGTTTTATGTTATTATTCGATGAAAAAGATGCTACCTGCTTTTGTAATATCTATATTTAAGAACATTGTTCTCACAATTTTTAGCTAAAGTTATGAGCTTTGTTGGAAGGTCCAAAGAGCCACTTGCGTCTCCAGAGCCAGTAAATTAATAATACATGATTAACGAATTTTGCCAACTGATGAAGCAAAGCCAATGGCAGCAAATGCCACATTTGCTTTGTAGAAATTTCCATGAGTTCATTCTGGTAGAGCACAGACACCCACCTACATGCCTCTGACAAACAGCATGTGGGAGGGAGTGTATTCCCAGAAGGAGGCGAGTTTGGCTCCATCCAAGGAAAATTGGCATCAAAGATGCATTGTGTTTGCTTTTTTTCCCCCTCTGTGACTCGAGACTAACTTTATTTGGAAATGGCAAATGTGCAGCTGTTCACTAGAAGCCTGTGATTGCTCAGTTTGGATGGATGAATGTATGTCAGCTCTCTCTACCTCCTAAACCAACAAGAAGAGAGGGGGAAGTGCTGACTCATTTCCGGATGGTGGAGAGGTTTACTGATAAGGGAAAAGCACTCTAAAAGTAAAAAAAAAAAAAGCACCAGCCAGCCAGAAGGTCAAAATAAAATGTTCAAGGTTTAATTACTTTCTTTTTGAAAGCTGAACACCAGCTTCTATTTAAGGCACTTAGAGAGAAATAGTACAAAACAACACAAAAAGACAAGACACTGAAACTTGCTTTCGCCTCCAAAATAAATTTTAAATCAGTTTAAACTAACAGGTTTGTTTTAGTAGTGTCATAGTAACATGAGGAACTATGTACAAAGAAGTTTTATTAAACACACCCACTTGATGGGTTTGATGAGTTCTTTCTGCATTTATAACACAAAATGCTACAGTTAAAATTAACTTAGAGAACCTCAGAAGTTTAAACTTTTTCAACTGAAGTGTACTTTGTGCTGTTTATTGAAGGTTTTTTTTTTTTCTACATTTAAAATAACTTGAACACATCGTCACACTTCATTTCAATATTTATAATGGGTCATTGACAGAATTCACACCAGATGTAACATCCAGAGTAACCCACACATGCAAAGATATTAAAGCAAATTAGTTCACAAATAAAGTTATTGGTAAAAATAAATAAATACATGACATGGGGGGAGATGCAATGAACACACTTATAAAATGTATTTAATGCTTAATGCAAAAGGCTTTTTTTTGAATATTTTAACAACTTCAATATGTCTCCTGTATGGAGACACTAGTTGCATGCGTGGCTCATGTGTTCATTGCTCTGCACAAACTGTCTTTAAATATTGAAGTTTCTGTCTATCCACTCTGATCTTAAGTTATTTTTATACAGGTTCAGTTGGATCAACGTCAGGTGATTGACCTGGCCATTGTAGCAGTTTTACTTTCTTCCCTGAATCCAGTTAAGATTTTCCTTGGCTGTTTATGGACTATTGTCTTGCTTGGAAATCCACACCCATTTCATCTTTAGAATCTTACCAAGAATGTCCTAGTACATTTCTCCTTTTGCCCTTATTTCCTTTTAAATTGTCTGCCAGAACCATATGCTGTTAACCAGCCCACACCATGATGTTCCCATCTGCAAGCATTGGGCATGTTACTTTGGGATGATTTGTAGAGCCATTCTTACTCCAAATTATGGTTGGCTCAATGACATCTAAAGATTTCAGCTTTGGCCGCATCTGACCAGACTATATTCCCCCAGTATTTCACTGGCTTCTCAAATCTTCTAAAACAAACTTTAAACAACTTTGAACATGCATTTTCTTCAAGAGACGAGTGGAGCGTAGTTAAGGCAATTGGGGAGTGCATTACATTTTCTTTCCACATAGAAAACTGTAACCTGCACTTTCTAATTCTCTCAAGCTCTCTGCGGGTGATTCATGGACAACTGTTGACTCCTCTGTCAAAAATCTTGCAAGGGGCACCTGGCCATGGCAGGTTTATGGTGAAATTATTTCCTTTCTACTTCCGTATGATGACTCCAACGATGCTCACAGGGACATTCAGAAATTTACAAATGTAGCTGCAACAATCGCTACGAATATGTTTTACAACATTAAGACTTTTTGTGACAGTCTCTTTACTCTAACCAGTCATACAGCTCTAAGCAATACTTTTGTAATGAGAAACCTTTATTATAGGCCATCAGTTAACATTAAACTAGCAGGCACCGATTTGCAGATAGCAAAACAGTTTTTAGCCGGTTTCCTGGCTTTCCATGTCTTTTTACACAACTTTTCTTAATGTGTTCAATACATTTTCCCTGTGTTATACAATTCTTTTTTTAACCATTATCTTCATTTGTGGACTAATTTGCTTTGATTTGTTTGTATGTTTGTAATATATGGGTTGCTGCCGACATCTGGTGTGAATTTTATGTCAATAGCTCCATTTAAACTAAGGAAAATGTTAATACATATTTTACCATCGTAATTTAAATGAATGAAACTAGATCTGTAGAACAAAAATCAGCACAGTCCCGCAATATTTACAGTATCAGTTGCATCAATATTGAGATTTGGTCTGTTTGATGGAAAGATCTAGTGGTTTGGGGTCAACATCTGAGGTGCTCTTAAAGCGGATGTTGATACCAATAGGTCGTGAAAACGGAAAATTCACGGATTTCTTTAAAACAAGAACCTGCTCGACGTAGTTTCTCGTTGGCACACAGATTTTGGCTGGAGCTGAAATGCTTCTGATCAAAAGTCTGTTCCATCTGTGGCCTGCGTCACGTTTGCACCACAATTTGCGTGTATTTTCACCAGCCCACGCCTCACTGAAAAACTGCATGTAGGCGGGAGGGTGTTAACAGACTGAGGCAAGCCCTAATAGGGTATGCAACATCCACAGGCAAGATATCTCAATCACTTGTTCACTACAAGACAGAATAACAAAGAGAGATGCTGGCACAGCTTCACCCACACACACAAAATGTTGCAATCACAAAGACTGTTCCATAATCTCAGCAGTTGTGGGTGTCAAGGGTGATTCCTTCACTGACTGTGGGAACGTATTGACTCACTCATCAGCTATATGATGGAGATAAAAATACAGACTAGAGGAATGGCCAGTTTATCACCTACTTACCACCTGAGCTCACACCAAGTGCAGACCAACACATGAAAATGAGTTTAAATGTTGTTGCTTTTGGTCTCATGTCTTTTTTTTTTTTTTTCACCCTGTTAAAATGCATAACATCCACTCTCATTTTAGCTATGACTGAATATGGACACATCTGTTATTGTCCATGAATTAATCTTTTTTTATACAGCCAATTTCTATACACAGTGAAGGAAACACAACGTGCTTTACAAAAGATCGGTTGAAGGACAGAAAAGGCAATTGTTAATGATAATTATAATGAAAAAGCGCCTTAAACACGTTATATGGTGGCTTAAGTTGCAGAATCAGCACCACAGCAAAAATGTCTAATTGGGAAGAAAGTACCCGCAGCAACAAACTGTGAGTTTAAAGAGAATATCTATGTAGAAGTGAAAGAGGAACAATTTTATTGCAAATTAGAAGCCAGAGGCTTAGGCAAAGACAGATTTAACACAGAAGGAAGGTCAGTAAACCAAATTTTGTCAGTAAAGATACCTTGAAAAGTGATGCACACTCTTCTATGGAGATGACTGAGAGGCAGGTGTATAAAGGACTGAAACTGGCAAAATTGTCACTTATTATAAAGGTCCAATAAATGTAATAAAACACCTTGGAATGTCCTGATCGATGCTTAAACGCTCTACCTCAGAGTCCCAAAATAAAGACCTTGCACACCCCACCCCCCTTTGGGGCCAAAACAGCATCACTAAAAAGAACAACCAAAATCATGGGATGTAGTCAAGCTTTAAAAGCTAAAAGGAAAAAAAAATAAAAAATGTATCTGCTTTAACCATTCACATTCAAAGAAATAGGTATTAGCCTTGACACAATGACGTGATAATCAGACTGTTTTAAGTATAGAGTTTTGAACAACGTATTAGACATGCAGGGCAGGGCACTGAAGACCATCCTTTAACCTATCTATGATTTTCAGCTTTAATGTTTTCACATGCTTTATCTGATGTAGGTCTGTGATAGACCCACATCAGATAAAGCTCCCAGAGACTACCCACCTAAACCTGTGACCACAGGTTTAGGTGGGTATAGATGGAAGATGGATAGATTGACAAGGAATATAACCTGGCTGATTCAGTTTCTAATTAGCACATAGATTTGGCAGAGCTTAAATGCATCCTCTGATCAACAGACGGAGCCATCTGTGGCTTACGTCAACTTTGCACCAGAATTCTACA
The DNA here is from genome assembly GCF_021462225.1 of Girardinichthys multiradiatus. Classification (NCBI taxonomy): domain Eukaryota; kingdom Metazoa; phylum Chordata; class Actinopteri; order Cyprinodontiformes; family Goodeidae; genus Girardinichthys; species Girardinichthys multiradiatus. The sequence goes on from NC_061799.1 coordinate 23,833,481, forward strand.
TTACTGGTTTACGTGTATATTCACCAGCCTCCAGCTCACTGACAAACAGGATGTAGGAGGGACTGTGTTAGACGGAGGCAAACACTATAAGGGGATATCAGATCCACAATCAAGTAAGAGTTTTTACTTATTTTTAAACAATGAGGGAATAAACAGTCTTTTATCAACAAAGAATACATTTACTGCAATCAAAAAATCAACAAATCCCTGTTTCTCTACAGAGCCTTTTTATGCAATGAGGGCATCACAAAACGCTTTACATAAGATAAAAACAGGAGGCAATAAAAAAATAAAACGAACAACGAAAAGAAAAATAAATTACGATCATGCTAAGGGCTGAAAAGCAAAAAATGTACAGGATTGTAAGGTAATAGAGGTGATCCTGTGGAAGAACTGAGGAAACACGATTGCTTTAATGATGATGTGAAAACATTACAGATAATAATTCAAAGGAGCATAGATTTAAAAATCCTGACATGAGTAATGAAATAAAAGAAAACTCAAATCTACCTTTAATTCTATAAACTGGTATACAATTTAGTAAGTGCAGTTATCAACATAAAGCTAAACTAAAAGGCAAATAAAAATCCAGATTAATATAAGATAAAGTAAAATGAGCAATAAATTATCTTAGTTGCCAGAAGTCAGGTAAAAACCAAATCAAAAACATACATCTTAAGTTTGTATTTAAAAGCATTAATAAACTCTACTACCCTCAGGTAGGAACGCTGTTCCACAGGTGAAGGATGTGGGAGCTAGACGGCTCACACAATAAAGCAGATCTCGGTACTTGGGACCAATACAATTTTAGCTTATTAAAGCATCTTAAAAGGAATTCTGAAATGTACAGGCAACCAACAGAGAGTTTAAAATTTGACTAATTTGAGCTGAATTCATCCAACTGACTTTTGGTTGTAGAGAGGCGTGAACTACAGTCTCTGCATTGGATCAAAAGAGAAAAGGTCAAACTCCGGCAGTGTTCTTCTGATGTTTGAAAGTGTTCTTTGTAACAACTTAAACATGAGTTATATATATATATTTATATATATTTTAAAAAAGCACAATTTTTTATTTGATTTGAATGATTGCTTTTTTGAGCATAGAGTTTTATAGTAAATTTCTCTCTTGCAGATTATTCTGCAATCTATAACTTACCTAAAATAAAATAAAAAAGTGCATCAAACGGCTGTTGGTCATTGGGATGCACGTCAATGTAAAGCTGTGTGTCACCCGTAAAGCAATGCCTTGCAAAAGTATTCAGCCCCCTTGAACTTTTCAACCTTTTGCCACATTTCAGGCTTCAAACATAAAGATATAAAATTCTAATTTTTTGTGAAGAATCAACAACAAGTGGGACACAATTGTGAAGTGGAATGAAATTTATTGGATGTTGGGTGTGCAATATTATTCGGCCCCTTTACTTTCAGTGCAGCAAACTCACTCCAGAGGTTCAGTGAGGATCTCTGAATGATCCAATGTTGTCCCAAATGACTGATGATGATAAATAGAATCCACCTGTGTGTAATCAAGTCTCCGTATAAATGCACCTGCTCTGTGATAGTCTCAGGGTTCTATTCAAATCGCAGAGAGCATCATGAAGACCAAGGAACACACCAGGCAGGTCCGAGATACTGTTGTGGAGAAATTTAAAGCCGGATTTGGATACAAAAAGATTTCCCAAGCTTTAAACATCCCAAGGCGCACTGTGCAAGCAATCATATTGAAATGGAAAGAGTATCAGACCACTGCAAATCTACCAAGACCCGGCCGTCCCTCTAAACTTTCATCTCGAACAAGGAGAAGACTGATCAGAGATGCAGCCAAGAGGCCCATGATCACTCTGGATGAACTGCAGAGATCTACAGCTGAGGTGGGAGAGTCTGTCCATAGGACAACAATCAGTCGTACACTGCACAAATCTGGCCTTTATGGAAGAGTGGCAAGAAGAAAGCCATTTCTCAAAGATATCCATAAAAAGTATCGTTTAAAGTTTGCCACAAGCCACCTGGGAGACACACCAAACATGTGGAAGAAGGTGCTCTGGTCAAATGAAACCAAAATCTAACTGTTTGGCCACAATGCAAAACGATATGTTTGGCGTAAAAGCAACACAGCTCATCAACCTGAACACACCATCCCCACTCTCAAACATGGTGGTGGCAGCATCATGGTTTGGGCCTGCTTTTCGTCAGCAGGGACAGGGAAGATGGTCAAAATTGATGGGAAGATGGATGGGTCCAAATACAGGACTATTCTGGAAGAAAACCTGTTGGAGTCTCCAAGAGACCTGAGACTGGGACGGAGATTTATCTTCCAACAAGACAATGATCCAAAACATAAAGCCAAATCTACAATGGAATGGTTCACAAATAAACGTATCCAGGTGTTGGAATGGCCAAGTCAAAGTCCAGACTTGAATCCATTCGAGAATCTGTGGAAAGAGCTGAAGACTGCTGTTCACGAACGCTCTCCATCCAACCTCACTGAGCTCCAGCTGTTTTGCAAGGAAGAATGGACAAGAATTTCAGTCTCTCGATGTGCAAAACTGATAGAGACAAACCCCAAGCGACTTGCAGCTGTAATTGCAGCAAAGGGTGGCGCTACAAAATATTAACGCAAGGGGGCTGAATAATATTGCACACCCCACTTTTCAGTTTTTTATTTGTTAAAAACGTTTGACACATCCAATAAATTTCATTCCACTTCACGATTGTGTCCCACTTGTTGTTGATTCTTCACAAAAAAATTTAATTTTATATCTTTATGTTTGAAGCCTGAAATGTGGCAAGAGGTTGAAAAGTTCAAGGTGGCCGGATACTTTCACAAGGCACTGTATATACAGGTCCTTCTCAAAATATTAGCATATTGTGATAAAGTTCATTATTTTCCATAATGTAATGATGAAAATTTAACATTCATATATTTTAGATTCATTGCACACTAACTGAAATATTTCAGGTGTTTTATTGTCTTAATACGGATGATTTTGGCATACAGCTCATGAAAACCCAAAATTCCTATCTCACAAATTTAGCATATCATTAAAAGGGTCTCTAAACGAGCTATGAACCTAATCATCTGAATCAACGAGTTAACTCTAAACACCTGCAAAAGATTCCTGAGGCCTTTAAAACTCCCAGCCTGGTTCATCACTCAAAACCCCAATCATGGGTAAGACTGCCGACCTGACTGCTGTCCAGAAGGCCACTATTGACACCCTCAAGCAAGAGGGTAAGACACAGAAAGAAATTTCTGAACGAATAGGCTGTTCCCAGAGTGCTGTATCAAGGCACCTCAGTGGGAAGTCTGTGGGAAGGAAAAAGTGTGGCAGAAAACGCTGCACAACGAGAAGAGGTGACCGGACCCTGAGGAAGATTGTGGAGAAGGGCTGATTCCAGACCTTGGGGGACCTGCGGAAGCAGTGGACTGAGTCTGGAGTAGAAACATCCAGAGCCACCGTGCACAGGCGTGTGCAGGAAATGGGCTACAGGTGCTGCATTCCCCAGGTCAAGCCACTTTTGAACCAGAAACAGCGGCAGAAGCGCCTGACCTGGGCTACAGAGAAGCAGCACTGGACTGTTGCTCGGTGGTCCAAAGTACTTTTTTCGGATGACAGCAAATTCTGCATGTCATTCGGAAATCAAGATGCCAGAGTCTGGAGGAAGACTGGGGAGAAGGAAATGCCAAAATGCCAGAAGTCCAGTGTCAAGTACCCACAGTCAGTGATGGTCTGGGGTGCCGTGTCAGCTGCTGGTGTTGGTCCACTGCGTTTTATCAAGGGCAGGGTCAATGCAGCTAGCTATCAGGAGATTTTGGAGCACTTCATGCTTCCATCTGCTGAAAAGCTTTATGGAGATGAAGATTTCATTTTTCAGCACGACCTGGCACCTGCTCACAGTGCCAAAACCACTGGTAAATGGTTTACTGACCATGGTATCACTGTGCTCAATTGGCCTGCCAACTCTCCTGACCTGAACCCCATAGAGAATCTGTGGGATATTGTGAAGAGAACGTTGAGAGACTCAAGACCCAACACTCTGGATGAGCTAAAGGCCACTATTGAAGCATCCTGGGCCTCCATAAGACCTCAGCAGTGCCACAGGCTGATTGCCTCCATGCCACGCCACATTGAAGCAGTCATTTCTGCAAAAGGATTCCCGACCAAGTATTGAGTGCATAACTGTACATGATTATTTGAAGGTTGACGTTTTTTGTATTAAAAACACTTTTCTTTTATTGGTCGGATGAAATATGCTAATTTTGTGAGATAGGAATTTTGGGTTTTCATGAGCTGTATGCCAAAATCATCCGTATTAAGACAATAAAAGACCTGAAATATTTCAGTTAGTGTGCAATGAATCTAAAATATATGAATGTTAAATTTTCATCATGACATTATGGAAAATAATGAACTTTATCACAATATTCTAATATTTTGAGAAGGACCAGTATATATATATATATATATATATATATATATATATATATATATATATATATATATATATAACCTGAAGCTGGGCCTAGTGGTACTCCGTATCTCAAGTTTCCCATTCTTAAAAAACGTTTGTGTCAAACACGATTTGAACCACTTAAGACAGTGCTGGAGATGCCGGTCATCATGAGTCTTTAAGTAAAATGTTGAGATTGACAAGTTTCTCTAAACTTTCCTTACAACTGGAAAATTAGAAATAAGCATGGAGTTATCAAGGCTACTTCTCTTCTAATGGGGTGTAACATCGGCTTTCTTGAAAGCAGTGGAAAAGGTCTTTATCTGAAGAAAACAATTTACAATGTTGTAGAAATCTTTTTAAATACCCAAATAACCCAGAAAGTAAAAAAAAAAAAAATGCAATGATGTAATGGATCCAAAAAGCAAGCTGTCTGTTTTAGTTGGGAAATTAAAATCGATCCATTTAAGATTCAATCAAGGCAAAAGTTTCCTCATCAACCGAGAGGACACCAAGATAACCACAGATCCAACTCTATATAGGGAGAACGTAGCGGTGGGATAGACAGTGTGTGTGCCCCTCATATATATTATAAACACTATTTCATGTTTTCAACATGGTTCTGGAGCTTTGATGAAGTATAGTCAAAATAAAATTGGATTTTACAGGCGAGGCCATTTTCCTGTTGCTAGTTTATACCATGGATTAATCACTGACATGAGGCAAACGTAGTGTCCCTTTTAGCCTTGAGTTATTTTTTAGATTGTTTATTTTGCTATTAAAGTTTTTCGTACCTGTAGCATCAAGGTGAAACTAACGTTACAGCGCCTTCCACAATTTTTGCCCCCTTGTAAATACATTTAAAAAGCCTTAAAATAAATTGATCTTGTATTATAAAAGCATAATATTAGACTGAATTTCTTTTGATAGTCCAGCCTATTAATCTTCTTAACTTCATCATTATCAGGGAACTTTTAATTAGTAATCCATGACTTCCTGTTTCCCTGGGATATAAATTCAGCATGACAAAGAAGCCTATTCCTCTTGGCCCCTTTTGAAAATGGGAAAGACAAGACAACATGTTATTCAAGACAGATGTGTGTTTTCTTGATAAGTCAATGAAGGGCTACAAGAAAATAATTACTTGCCTAAACTTGTCCATATCCACAACCAGAACAATAATTGAAAAGCTTAAAATAACTGGAGTTGTGATGAATTAGGATCCATTTTTATCTTGCCACCAAACATTGGGAGCAGGATGATTTAGGAGGTAAAAACAAAATGCCTGCAGCTCACTGTTAGAGGAATGCAGCAAATATTTATTTTAAGGCTTTTTAAACATCTCCAGGGCTGCCAATGATTCTGGAGGGTGCCGTATCATTGAACACAGCTTCTACAGAAAAGACCAAACCAAAATTAAAAGAACTTGTGTTTTCCCCATCAGAACTGCTTATTCTGTTATTTTCGGTCGGAGTGAGAACATCTGCTGACATTTTCCTACTGAAAAATCTTCTGTGTTGGATTTAAGTTTGTGAGTCTGGTTCTCTAACAATTGCTCAGTGCTATCTTGTCTGTTTTCACCTTCAATTATGTTCTTTTGTTCGTTCAAGTGTGAATTTGTATGTTGGCAGGCAATGTTTAATATCATTATGCTTTAGAATAAATACTGGGGTGTTGAGTCTGACAACAAGGCCATTCCATGTTTACGTTGCTTCAAAGAAAGACCAGGAGTTGGCAGCAGTTTATCGCATGGAAAATAATAACCCAATGGGATATTATCTCAAAATATTAGCCCGTGGGGTCTGTACTAATGACGTTCAAACAGTGGAAATAGCACAAGTTGAGGGTGGGAGGCACAGACTGCAGGATGTTTTATCCTGTAGGAGTATGCAGTATGCTTCTCTCTGCTACTGCCCACACAAGCCCAGTGATTTATTTGTGGCTCGTTCGCACACAGGTTTCAACAAAACTGATGTCCAAAGTATAATCCATTGTTTTGTGAAAATGACATTTATCTTTTTGTTGCTTTCTGAAAAAGGCCTCTAAGTAACAGAAGTAGCTCAAAGAAGCTATACAACTTTTCTGTTTAAACCTAATGTTTTTTGAAAGCCACAAGATAATTTAGCAATAATGATAAATATTTCTTTTCAGCTATTTTTACTTCATGTGCCCTTTTTAAACATGGAAATAAAACTAATGATGAGACCTAGTGGTGGGCTTCCTTTGTGGTTCTGGCGGGATTTTTGTTCTTTTAGCACTTGAATCCAACATTACCTTGCCATAATCTTTGTCTACTTTTGTCTATGCAGACAGGCATCTGTTGGGGATATTTGACAAAGATAAAAGTAACCCTGCAATAAATCCTTTCATCGTGAACGTTATACAGCTAAGTTCGCATTTTACAGTTCCAGTCTTTTTCTATAACTTTTCACAAGGTTGTTGCATACAGAGAAAAGGAATCAGAAGGTTAAAAAAATTCCAAGTAACATTAATTTTATGTGTTGTGGCTTACTACATCTTTCAACTTGATGATTTAGGAATCACGAAATATAGTTTGAACACCACTGCTCTAGCTCATCCAGATACTTGGGTTCTCTGTTTTGATGTCTTCTCTTCAGCTCAGCCAACAGGTTTTCTACAGGATTTAGGTCTCTGGACTATGATGGCTTTAAAAAAAGTTTGATTTTGGCATGGCGCTGGTGGTGTAGGGGTTAGAACGCGACCACATATAGAGGCTACAGTCCTTGAAGCGGCCGTCCCGGGTTTGAGTCCTGGACCCAGCGACCTTTGGCAAATGTGCCCCTCCTTCCTGTCTGCCTACTGTCAAAAATAAAGGCCTCTAGTGCAAAAAAAAATTCTTTAAAAAAAAAGAGTTTGATTTTAAGTCTGATGAACAATTTCTTGGACGCTGTATGTTTTGGATTTTTATCTTGCTGAAAGACACAATGTTGACCCATTTTCAGTTTACTGGTAGAGGCCACCAAATTTTTATTTAAAATCTCTATGTACTTTAGAGTCCATGGTACTGTGCACTCTAGCAGGATTCTCAAGACATTTGGAACAGAGGTAGGCCCATAGCATCACACATCCTACTACACAGTGGGCACGAGATGCTTTTTCCGAACATTTGAATGTTTTCTGTGGAAATGATCAATCTTAGTCTCATCTGACCAAAGTACACGGTTTCTGTCAAAGTTCTTGTAGAATTTAGCAAACTCCAATATTTTATGTCTATAATGTTAGCAAAGAAAAAACTTTATTTTCTGGCATCATTCCTAGTCAACCTCTTGGCATGCAGATAGTATTTAATGGTTCATGCCAAGTAAGCTTTGAAGATGTTATTCCCATCCTGCTCACTGTGTGTGGAGGAAAGTCAAATATAAGTCCTTGTCCAACCTAGTAGCCAGACATGAGGCTCTGTATCATGTCATGTTTATACTCCAAGCAGCCATGGATTACTGAGATGTCCCTATTCAATGTAAATGTAAAGAAGTGAGGTATGAATAAAACTTGTAATTGTAACTGTATCAGACAATTTCAAGGTTACAGTTCTTGTTTTTGCTGAACAGCATTGCATTATATTTGCACTATACAAACTAGATAAAAGAACACAATAACAGCTCTCTCTAAACCACAGTTCAGTTGAACAGCAATGCAACCACTCACTCCACAATGACAGTGAGGTGAATCGACAATGTTACTCAATTCAAGCACAAACTGAACTTTTTATCTTTGATAAAGCAGAAGAATGTTGTTTTTTAAAAAAACAAAATAGGAAGTTGTAACTAAACTCAAACCCAAATCTACATCACCACGGTTTATTTTTATAACATTATCCTGAGGCTCTGCTTCCAAAAGGCTTTAAATACAGCATTTGATGGATCCAACTTGTATGATCTAAACTGACTCACTGTTTGTACCTCTCAGTGGGCTGTTGGAGTGTTATCAATGGTTGTGATGATCATAAATGGTTGTTGTCTCCCTCCACCCCCACATTGCCGGGGATGCCTTATCTCCATGGAGAACTTGGTTACAGCTCGGCCTACATACCCCTCCTTTTGCGTCACTCTGACACTTTCACATTTTAAAAAAAGAAACATTTCCGCTGCATGATAAAGTTGTTTGCCTTCCAAAAGCGGCTTACATGGAAATTATCAATCAATATTTAGTAAGATCTGCATCGCCGACTATACCTTAGCAGCCCAGTGCCTTGCAAAAGTATTCAAACCCTTTCATTCATCTTCTTAAACTTGAAATGTTGTCGCAAACATCCATATGTTTTATTAGGATTTTAGTAGAACAACGCAAAGTAGCACATACTTGTGAAGTGGAGTCCAACATGCACCGGGAACAGGTCCGACTTAGTGCCGGCAATGCGAATCAAACTCCTGCTCTGCTTGTACAGAGACTGAATGGCCCCTAGTAAAGGGCTGGAGCACCCCCCTCAGGGCATCACGAGGGACACAGTCGAATGCTTTCTCCAGGTCCACAAAACACATGTGGACCGGTTGGGCAAACTCCCATGAACCCTCGAGTACCCTGTAGAGGGTATAGAGCTGGTCCAGTGTTCCACGGCCGGGACAAAAACCACACTGCTCCTCCTGAAGCCGCGGTTTGACTATCGGCCGGACTCTCCTCTCCAATTCCCTGGCGTAGGCCTTACCAGGGAGGCTGAGGAGTGTGATCCCCTGTAGTTGGAACACACCCTCCAGTCACCATATATATATATATATATATATATATATTCAATTCAATTCAATTCAATTCAATTCAATTCAGTTTTATTTATATAGCGCCAATTCACAACACATGTTGTCTCAAGGCACTTCACAACAGTCAGGTACATACATTCCAATTAATCCTAACCATTGAACAGTGCAGTCGGAGTTAGCTTTTTATTCAAATTGGATAAAATGTTTTTCTATCTAAGGAAACCCAGCAGACTGCATCCAGTCAGTGACTTGCAGCATTCCCTCCTCCCAGATGAGCATGTAGAGACAGTGGACAGTCACTGGCGTTGACTTTGCAGCAATCCCTCATACTGAGCATGCATGTAGCGACAGTGGAGAGGAAAAACTCTCTTTTAACAGGAAGAAACTTCCAGCAGAACCAGAACCAGGTTCAGTGTGAGCGGCCATCTGCCACGACCGACTGGGGGTTTGAGAGAAAGAACAGAGCAGAGACACAACGATAACAAAGAAGCACTGATCCAGAAGTACTTTCTATGGGAAGGTAAAGTAAATGTTAATGGATGTAGCTCGTTTAGTCGTTTCACCTAGAAAGAAAGAACAGATAAACTCTGAGCCAGTTTTCAAGGTTAGAGTCTGAAAGAGAGCACATATAATTAGTTACAGTAAAAGCTCAGTCAATTTCCATGTCTAGGAGAGAGAAAGGGTTAAACACTAAAAGACAGGGCTATGTGGATCATCGGTAGAGGGTGAGCATTAAGTTGTTGCCAGCAGAAGCTCGGACGATTCCCCTCTCCAGAAAGGTGTCACAGACAGACACAGAGCCAGGCCAGGTGTAGCTTCTAGGAAGAGAAAAGAGAGAACAAGGTTAAAAGCTGAAATAACAGCAAACAATGCAAAATTGGAGACTAGTGTGAGAATGTAGCGAAGAGGGTGAAAGTGGTCGTTATGTCCTCCAGCAGCCTAAGCCTATAGCAGCATAACTACACAGACAGTTTCAGTTCAGATTATTTAGTTAAACGGTGCTTATATATATATATATATATGGCTTTGGAATTGTCCTAACTTTACTCGACTATATGGCCAAACTGGTGCAGATCATGAAAGTCATTAAGACACTCTTATTGGCCCACCTGGGAGGCTGTCAGGTGTATCGGAGATGGACTGCTTTTAGGTCCATGATGTTATGCCTGACCTCCCTCAACAAAACGTAGCCAACATTACTCTGTAAGTACATAAGGTTGAAATTGTTCATAGCTTCACAGTCTCTAGCAGGACATTAACAACTGAGCCATTGATGGGAAGGATATTTATCTTACAAAGTTGTGGGTTTGATTCTAGCCTACTCCCCTATCTAATGTTGATGTGCCCTTGGGCAAGGCACTTAATTCCAAGTTGACAACTGATGTTGGTGAAAAAATGTGTGTTCGTTTGTGATTGTGGGCTGGGTGAAAGTGGCTCTTGTATAAAAGTGCCTGAATGGTCAGTATGACTAAAACAGCAATATAAATGTAAAGTCTACCATTTAATCCCTTGTTGATAATTGTCACAAAATCACCTTGAACTGCTCCTGGTGCTGATGCAGCCAACATGCCTGTTGGTGCATGTTCTACACATACCAAGTACTGTACTGAAAACACTAATATGCCATCTAGTGGTCAGAGTGTTAACAATGTCCTGAGGTGAATTTACAGTATTAGGCTGAATTTGACATACTGTGATGGTCGACCAGAATGTACAGAAATGTATTTTGCAAATTGATTATAAGGTGCTTTAGCAATAGCAGAATCCATTAAATAATCTGTATACCTGAGAGAAGAAAATGTATTTAATAGCTATTGTGCCAAGTTATGCCTAATTTCGCAAATTTGCGTCACACCAAAATGTATATCTGTTCTATGTGATGTATTCAGATTAACATTTTCTACTTCATTTAGCATTTGCTTGACAGCAAAAATATTGTTAATTAAATTTTTAAACAATTATAAATGCATTTAGGCAATAAGGGGTTAAAAGAGCTAATAAACCCAGTATGCACAATCAGAGGCCATTTTTTCAGGTCATCCTGCTAGATTTTTTAAAATTTAAAGACAGGTCCATCCATCCATCCATTTTCTATACCCGCTTCTTTTATACAGGGTCGCAGGGGATCTGGTGCCTATATCCAGCAGTGTACGGGCGAGAGGCGGGGTACACCCTGGACAGGTCACCAGTCCATCGCAGGGCAACACACAGGAGATGTGTGTTCCATGCACACACCCATTCACACCTAAGGACAATTTAGACAGACCAGTTAACCTAACAGAACTGTTTTTGGTCTGTGGTAGGAAGACTGAGTGCCCAGAAAGCACCCACGCATGCACGGGGAGAACATGCAAAAGCCATGCGAATAGACCCCTAGAGTCGAACCTTGGACTTTCTTGCTGCAAGGCAATAGTGCTACCAACTGCACCACCGTGCATCCCTTTAAAGACAGGTATGATTATATTATACCAATTAAGGTTTTAAAAGTGGCTGTTCCCACATGTCCAGTTTGGGAGAAAGCTGGAGAACACAGCTTTACATGTACATCTTTATTTGCTCTGTGAAAGAGCAGTTGTTAACATGTAACAGTGCCAGTCTGGAAGTTGCACACATAATTCATGCAAAGCATAATGAGTTAAAAGAATAAGACAGATAATGTTTGAACATTTTAGGGTAAATTCTAATCTGTAGGTGGGATCTGTTACCACAATATAGTCAATTTTGTTGGAATTTAACCATCATTGAATATTGCATTTACAAAATAACATGCTTCATCAAATTATTTCACAGCTAAAATGCAATATTCCCCAAAATTCCTTCTTAAGGTCTAGTCTGATTTATTTAAAGGAACAAAACAAAAGCATTTTACATCTATTTTGGTGATACAATAAGCTTCATGTAGACCAAACATATATGACTGTGCGGACTAAATGCAATATTACTGAAATTAATTTTATGTAGGACAGACTATAAATTAGATATCTAAAGAGACCTCGAGTTACGCAAACCTTTGTGCTTACGCAAATGACTTTGCACAAGCGGTTCCCCCCACATTGCCATGCACACACTTGTATAACCTTTTAGATAACAGCCGGTCGCTCTGAGCTGTTATGAGCCAACCCTGGCCACTGCTCCATTCACCTGCTTCTGCGTCGTAGTGATTTGCTCTCACTCATCACGCTGCCAGCAGCCGTGGGTTTCCATGTGAAAAGCCCGTCACAACCTTATGTAAAACGACGGACAGCTTAAAGGACAAATCACGATGCGGAGCGGCGGTTATGCTACCCGCCCCTACTAGTTCTTGGTGCGCTAATTGGTCCGAATCACGGCAAGCCGAAGACCAGCCTCCGTTTGGACCAATGGGAGCAGAGCAGTGGGAGGAGCTAGAAGATGAGCTTGCAATGAGGTCACTGTTTGCGTTAGAGATCCAGGGCAGTGTGCGGACACCGGAGCCTGGGTAAGAATTGAAATTATTAGTGAAAGCAGCCCTGAAGGTTCGGACGGACCCGATCCTTCAGAAAAGGTAGCTGTAACAGCAAGGATCTATTTCACGGAACCACTGGAGGAAATAGAGCTGAGGCCATCAGTGAGGTTGGTGAAGCTTCACTTCTGTCCGTACGATATAACGTGTCGGGGTATTACTTTGTAAGGTCACACCTCAGTTAACTGGACGTCTGCCCTCTTGACTGCTGGGAATCCCCGACGGAGTAACCGATTTACCTGCGGAGGGACGAAACGCAGGAGCTGACGGAGGCTTCCAGAAAGTTGAAGCAGTAAAACTGGCGCAGAGTTGCCGAAGCGGTGAGTCCCATCTGGAGCTCAGTAGATGCAGTAGAAACTGTAGGTGAACTCTGTGGTGTCGGTGTCCCATAAAAATGCCGCTACAGAGCCTTATATAAAGTGTTATGCTTCAGCTGCACACGGCACAAGTTCACATGCCGCACCGATCAGAGAATATGCGGTACGACGAGCGGCAGAATTAACCGGTCATTCATTTTAATTACGTGAGTGAGGATAAAATAGCTACTGCTATAGCTATATACTGCTTACTTATTATGTCAGTATGTTTCCCTGGCACAGTGGACCTCCAACTTAAAAAAAAAATCTCATTACTTCCTTTAGTCAGACAAATTGCTAACTTTGTGATAATTCTCTTTTTACTACTGATCTCGTCAGTGACACATTTAACAGTCATGGAGATGAAAGATAAGTGAACTAAATCTGAAATTTTTTTGAAGTGTGATAACTGTGCTGCATCTCTCACACTCCCCTTAAATCAGATAAAATGCAGTAGAAAGCTTTGCACGCTATTGCATTATTCAGGTGGAGGCTGCAGGGTGCCAATATCTGCCAACCTGCAGCAGCGAAATCCAAACATGCAGTTGTCAAAAACATCCCAGGTGACTCTTTTAAAAGGATTATTTTAAAAAAAACACATAGCAGCAAAAACTGGCAAAAAGCATTTTCACCGGGGATATAAGTCAGGATCATCCACACAAAACAAGTGTCCTATCCTTTTAAGGCACCAAAACATCATGTAAGCCAACCTTTGGTAGCAGTATATAATAGTAAAACCTACCAATGTTGCTTCTGGAATTGTTAGATGTTTACATTAGAGATGCATGACCATATCAAATAAATGGGTCAATGTCATGCTGGAAGAAAAGGGAGGGGGGCTTCGCAGTTAAATAGTTTTCCAACTTTGCTCCCCCATTATAACATAATCAGGGGTCAATATATATCAGTACTTACAAACATAAACTTATAGATTGTTAGGTTAATTACAAGATTATTTTAGTTTAACTTAATTTTCAAGTTTGGACCATAGCAGCATGCCCAAATAAAACTCCTGAACTAATTGGGTATGAAAGGCCCCTGATCTAGTTGCCCCTTACAAAACTCTCCAGAGGTAGCCTGGATTAAAAAGCTGTAGGTTTGTTTTAAAGGCTTCTTTAAGACATTTGTGTGACACTGACTTTAACTCATTCTTTAACTTATAACTTATGCACAAGAAGCAAAGTTGAAAAAAAAAGTTTATCCACACAGATGTACAAATGGTAGTGAATTCTTGTTTGTGAAATATTTTGATACACATGAATAAAATCTAGTGCAACAGTTGCTTTCAGAGGTTAGGTCATTTTATTTGTGGTTGTGGTTGTAAAATGACAAAAAGTGGAAAAGCTCAAGGGGTGTGAACATTTTTGGCAAGGCACATTGTCCAGCTTTAAAATATGGACCTTAGATTAAGGTTGAGTATTTTCTTAATGCAGCCCAGTAGCAGAATAATGCGGCCAACTTCAGTTTGCCTTCATGAATGGAGTGGGAGGAGAAAAGATGTTTGACGCAAGTAGAGGCTAGTAAGGGACTTGGTATTTAGATCTGTTTATCTGCTCAGTCACGGTTGAAATCAGCAGAAGGGTTGCCATCTCTACAAATCTACAAACACAAAGCTGCAGAACAAGAGGATCAGAAGGAGAACAGTTATTAAATGAGCATATTTTTGTTCTCAAAGCTGATCTCAGCACTTGTTCCTAAAAAGAAAAAAAAAGTGTTATCTTAGGTAGGGTGGTGCCAAAGAGCTAGTGCAGCAGTTTGAGAGGGCACAGAGGTTCCTGCCAGCCTGTGGCACTTTGCATGTTCTGTGATTGACCCAAACCTTTGAGGTCAAGAACCCAGGGACTAAATGTAACTGATATTTATGTTGGTAGTCACTCTGCAAGGTGCAGCAGTTGACCCCCGTGGCCCCATAGAAACAAGGTTAAAAGCTCTCTTTGTCTTTGCAAAGGGTTTTTTGTTGTCATGTTACCCTGCTCATTGCTGAGCAGGGCACCAGAGTGCCCTCACCCTTTAGCCAATCAGTGTCCAAGCTTGAAAGGCAGTAAAGGTCTGTGGGACTTAAGTTTATTTTTCCAAGTTAAGCTGATATAGAACATCAGCAATTTAGAAATAAAGGATAAAACTGACATAATGTCATGAACTGTATTATTTGATCCAAAGAAAAACTATGTGACAGTTTTTATTTCCTACTTTGAATTGTAGTTTTATCTCTCATGGAATCCTGTTGTTTCTGAATGAAGCTTTATACTATTTAACGAATAAATTATTTCTTATCAAATTCCAAACACATCTAAAATCTCAGGTCAGTCTAATGTTCCCATTAACCATGAACAAGTGTTTGATTGCATTAAATTGACCACAAAGTGTGATATATATAAACCCGGCAATTGTGTTATCTTTCTCATCTTCCAGTGTTAGACAGCTGTGCCTCATTGACCTTACCTTAATGTTGGTGTACGTCACAGCTTTATAGAGCGGCAGCCAGACGCTGCGCCCTTTGACCAGAGATGCACCATTTAACCGAGTCATTTTTTGTGCTAATTACATTATGAGGAAGAGTCTGATGACTCTGCAGAAATAAAACAATCGTGAAATAGGTGTATGGAAAGCAAGGTCCATTAAGATTAGTATTTAAAATGATCAGTGGTTTCCCCACAGGGACAAAGGAAAGGTTCTTTCTCTGCAGCTGCTCAGCCAAATGGAATTGATTTATTGGCAGAGAAGAAATCGGGTTTGTTGAATTTGTGTTAGTGCACAGGTGCTTTGGCCTCCTTTACACAACAATACACCTAGTTGATAATTATTGCTTAAGTTAAATGACTGCTAGGTATTTGCAATGTCTCTTAGAGTTTAGGGTGTCTGCTGTTGCTCAATTGCCTGATTTGGATTGATTCTTAGATGACAGATTAAAAATCTCCCACATTGGTAACTTGTACAATCTCTTGGACTTTGTGATTTGACAGATCGTCAGATAGCTCTTTGGACTAGACCTGCAGTTGCACTTGTCTCAGTTGCACTTTCTGAGAGGGGAAAAAACTCAGCATAGTAAGTGCTATGAGAGGTTCAAAGCAGAATGTTCACTATGAGCAGAACAAACTGTGAGTAATGTCTCCAAGGGGTAATGGACCCAGTAATGGCATTTTGTGAAGGGGATTTTTATCATCCTTGTCGCGTGAGGTCAGAAGCAGCATCATTTTTATTTATTTATTTTGAAATCACATTTTGTTTTTATATCTTCTAGTTTAATTTACTCCATCTTGACCAAAATATTTTTGTTTTGTTCTCCCATCCTGTGTTCAGATTGTTTTAGTACCAGGTGTTGATTCTTATTTAATATTACTTCCTGTTTTATTTTGTAGTATCTCTTTCCTTTGTACATTTCAGCTGGTTTTGCCTCCTGATGGGTCTTAAATCATCCCTCCAAACACTGGACTAAAAAAGTGCATTGAAAATTTGACTCTTTTAGCTCATACGATCCGTCTAAATTTCAGAATTCCACATTTCTTTGTAATTTGATTCCAAGGAGCGAGGTGTTTTTCAGTCTTTTTTTCAGCTTTTTAACCAATTTTCTGTCCAGCGTTTTTAAAGCCACTTAACCTACAAATCATTTAGGCATAAAATGGCTACTACATTCAAAGGTTGAGCCAGTGTGGTGTCTACAGATTATAATCAGAATTTAACAAAGACAGCACATTCCCATTTCCCAGACAATGAAATTCAGGTACTTTTTATTTTGTTAGTATTCAGATATTTTTTTGGCCTCATTATTCCTCTTCTGTCCTTCACTTGTCCACTTAACTAATCTTTTTAAGCACAGACAGCAAACTATGCTGACCGAGTCAGGTACAAGGACTGGACAGAAAAGGCGGCCAGATTTCAGTGAAAAGCATTGACCTTCAGGAGACCCTAAGAACCATTGTTTTAGACCACTTTAAAGGGTCACAAGAAAATCTGATTCTTTGGAGGAAAGGTATACAGAATCAGAGGTGTTTTTGTTTTGGTCTTCTATTGTGTTTGGATTTTGTGTGCTTTATCACTGCATGCCCGTTCTTGTCTTCGCCAAGGACGTCATTATAGATTTGTTTTCTTTCATGTTCTTTGCTCTGCTGCACTTTTAATCCTAAACTGCTGCTGCTTCTTCTTACCCGTTGCCTCATGCCTGCTATCTATGTTTCAGTCCTGACTTGCTCTATTCTGACAGGAATTGGTGAACTCTTTGCTCAAGTAAAAGTTAGCCAGTAAATTCACACTTTGAAAGATTCATCACCTCTGATAGATCATCTACTTACCGACCACAAGCTGACCTATTTCACTTGGCAGCTGAGACGCAGGGTGTGAGCCAACTATGCAGCAGGTCAGTAATAGGCAGAACGTCTCACACTGATCACAGTCCTCTGATAAGACCTACAGGAGTGTTAATTATTGATATCAATACCATGCTACTGTCAGTTATTTCACCAGAGCATTTTTCAGTAATTACCAGGATTCCATGTCAGGGACTATATAGACCGTTATGGATTAGTTGATCATTGTAAAATAATGTATGATATGCATGAAGGTTTTCTGACATGCACACATACTGTTTTCAAAATGTAGGTCAGTTGCGTTCATCTTTAGTAGAATTGATTACTGCAACGGTGTCTTCACTGGTCGGCCTAAAAAGTCAATCAGACAGCTGCAGCTGATCCAGAAAGCTGCTGTCTGTGTCCTCACTAGAATTAAGAAAGTGGAGCACATCACCTCAGTTTTAAAGTCCTTACACTGGCTCCGTGGATCTCAGTGAATACACTTTAAGATACTTGTGTTAGTTTATAAGTCAGTGAATGGCTTAGCACAAAAATACATCAAAGATTTGATGTTTTTGTACCAACCTTCCAGACCACTCAGGTATTCTGGTTCAAGTCTACTCTGCATCCCCAGTACCAGAACCAGACATGGAGAAGCAGGATTCAGTTCTTATGCTCCACTAATCTGAAAAAAACCTCCAGAAAACTGCAAAAATGCTGAATCCCTGAGTTATTTCAAATCAAGGTTAAAAACCCAATTAGTCTGTAGGCCAATTTTTCTTTTCTTTACTTTTTTCTCTACTTTTCCTTTCTATGCTTTATTTTTCCACTGCAATATACTTTTTTATGTGTTTGTTTTACATTTTTGTCACACAAAGCACTTTAAATTGTCTTGTTGCTGAAATGGCCTTGCAAATAAACTTCCTTGCCTTGTAAAAATATTCTGCCAAAATGCAGGTTTTGAAATTATTTAAATCAAACCTCAACAGTACAGAAACATATAAGAGATTCCACACTGTCATAATTGATATAACAAAAATAAAGTCTTGATCTTTGCATAGTGTTACAATGGGGTAAATTTACTGGGATGTTAGTTGATTGGAAGAAGGTCAACTGTTCCTTCTGCTTGTTGATTATGTTTCTCATTCTAGAATCATAGGATTCAAATTATTTAAAGAAGACCTTAAACCTCTTCCTAAATTGATGGGTGGCAACAGTTCCTCATGTCTTGCATGTCTTTCCGACTGGGATCCACTTTCCTTCTTGAAATTTATACAAGATAAAGCAGCAAGAAGCAGCTAGGGTGTAGTGAGTCTTTTATTACACCTTTCCCAGTTTAACTTGTTTATTGAAGGATGAAATGTGGAATCTGCATTTTTGTTGGCTTAACCAGATCAATGTTATTATGTCCTGGTAAGTCAAAGCAAGGAGTTGAAAAAGAACCTACTTTCTCATTACAATGACTGTCCAGCAGATTGCTACTTAGCTGTGTTTCAGCAGTCAGATCAATATTGTCAGATGTTATTTGTGTTAGAAAATCTTTTTTAAAAGAGTTGAAGGGTTTAGATAGGACAGACCTGCTGTTGTTAAAGGGCAAACTGTCTGAACTAGATGCTTTTCTAGAACATCAGAGAGGCATCCGTCAGGCTTTTCAGAGGTCTAGGGTCAAACCATACAACGTCTGTTTTTCTGTTTAACTTTGCAAGCTCTTTTCTTTATGTGTTTGAACATATATTTATATAGTTGTGCATATAAATAGGCAAACACAGACTTTTGTTGCAAAAATCATACAAGCATTGACTATTTGGCACAACTGAATTCAAATGCAAAGTAAATCTTTACTGTCTATGGTTTATTCCAAACAACTTTTTATAACTTTTAAAACAATTTTTGCCTTCAATGGATGAAGAGTCCTGTTTTTCAAACTTTTTTAAACTGTACACAGAGACAGTCATTGATGTTTAACATATGAGGTCTCTTTCCACAGATCAGTTCCTTTCCTTTTCTTCCCCTCAATTGTCACCCTTATGACAATGGGAATGGGATGACTGCCTTCTACCTAACCTGAGACAACCCCACCAAAGACTTCCTCATGATGTCAGACGATTCAGACTCCAAGCCTTATCACTTGCCGGTTCCGGCAGACCGGGATGGAGTCTCGGGGTGCAGAGCATCAGCTTCTAGCAGTTCCATCTCAAGCAGAGGCTTGGGATGCAGCCCCATGGAACAGATGTGTTGGCTGGGAGGCTACAGCCAGGGTGGACCTGACCTTGGCCTACCTTCTGAGGGCAGTGATAGCAGTAGTCAGGACACCGCCTTCTCACCGCACAATGTGCACAAGACCACACGTTCTCGCTTGTCCGCCGAGGAGGATGTGGAAATGAAGAGCAGTGGGTCCAGTGGCAGTGGGACCGAATCACATGGCAATGAGAGTCACGGAAATGAGAGTCATGGGAATGAGAGCAATGGTCATGAGTCAACAGGCAGCTCCTACAGCCGCAGCAAAGACTCGGCATTGGTGGAATCGTCAGAGAGCAATAAAAGGTAAGAGATGGTGGGACTTTCTTTTCTCTGTCTTAATTTTTTTATGAGTAAGAATAAAAAAAAATCACTCTTTTAATTCGTGCTTGTTTTCTTCTCACACTTCGCAGTATTTCAATATTTTCAACTGTTAATTTCTAATTTAATATACAAAGAAATGTTGCTTAGTTGTGCCAATTTACAGGTATATCATCTTTCATCACAGTAAGATGCTTGGCAGAAAAACTTAGTTTCATGTGTTGGCTTGATGGTTTGGGACTTCATTATCATTTTAATTAATCATTTAAAGACTTATAGATTTATCGACCCATGCTTGCTTATGTAAACGAACAGCGTGGGCTCTCCTGGAAGAGCTATAACAGCAGGGGGATTTACAGCGTGCTCCTCAACTGTCATTTATGACTACAAGTCTAATAGGAATGGACTGAGAAGACGTGACTGTAAACGATTTTACCGTTGCCCATTTGTCCCGCCCTACTTAATGTTCTATCTGAATGGCAAAGAGAAGGAAATTTGCCAAAACTAAACATGAAACATTGACTGGTTACTCTTAGCCAGATAAATTGCCATTGCCCGTTAATTTACACTTGTCATTAAAAACATACATTTAACATCGGGTTCATCTCTGGGCTCCTCAACAACAATATAAAGCCTCATTATGACTAAGTACCTGTTTTAGTCTAGCAGCAGCTCAAATAAATCAACTGGCTAATTTCCACACCTGATTAAAGTTAAAAAATCTCATCAAATCATCAACACTTACACTAAAACTCAACACTTACCCTAAAACTCCAATCTCTCCTAAATCAAACTCTAAAACTGTCATGATAAGCAGGGACATGCTTATCATGACACTACTTGTGCAGCAGGACCCTAACAGAACTACTTCTGCAAATTTAAGCCTTTTCATTTTTACAACTCAACTGTTAAAGTAAGTTTTTTTAGGGATTTTTGATGAGGTCAAACTTTTTCTCTGGCAGATTAGAGTTAGCTTAAATCTAAAAAGAGTTGTAAAAAAGCTGAATTTTTGCCTGTCATGATCATGCCCAGAAATAGCGTCAGACGCTCTGCATCTTGCACAGGAAACGTCCACAACAGAGGAACAAAAAAATGAGTCTATCAACCAGCAGGAAAAGCAAATTGATGTCATCTTAAAAGCTGGAACATGGCTTTTCTTTATTGCCAGATGGGCTGTGTCACGCTCTCCGACTCCTTGTTGCCATGGCAATGCAGTGTTAGTGCCTGTTTATGTCTGGGTGGAGCAATGCGGTCACCAGCTCTGACGTCTATCCCCTTACTCTTGGCCGTGCCTTACTCTAACTCTTACTTTGGTCCTTAAGATTAGGGCTTTTTGTCTAAACCACTCCTTTTTCCTCCATACTCTACTTCCCTCCTATCAACTAACTCCCTGTCTGCTGACAGAATGACATATTTTAAATCCACACACCTCTGTCTGCTTTTGTGTTGCCATATTTCACCCCTGACTGCCAACTCTCAGTCAGCTCAGTTAACTTTTTAAGTTTTTAGGAGGTAAACCACCAAACATTTTATGTTTTGTCTCGTTTTCTTTTTTACATTTTACAATTCACAATCCAGTTCTACAGTGATGCAAGAAAATGTTTATGTCTAAACTATTTTTTTTACAGATTAAGACCAAATAATATCATTGTTTTACCCATTAAACTAAATATGTCAACAAAAATACATTTTCTAAAAGTTAGTTCAACTCACACTATAGCATCTCAATGAGATCAAGATCTGGCCTTTGACTTGACCTAGGACTTTTCATTTCTCAATTCTCAGCCAGTCCTTCATGTATTACTAGTATGTTTGCCCTCATAGTGGGCAATTCTGGTACCAGTGTCCTGCATGTTTTAGATGTGCCCATGCCAATCTTAAATATCTACCACACCTCATTCAAATTGTTGACCTATCTCTTCCGTTACTAAGTGCATCACAAACCTGCTAATGACTTATTCATCTACAGCATGCAGGACACTGGCCCTCAAGGACTGGGATTGCCCACTTCCTGGTGGTAACGTGGAGTATATTTTCAAGGAAGTTCAATTAAATGTTTTTGGCAGAGACTAATATCAAGGTTTTCACAAGGTATTTATTGTGTAGTACTGACACATCTTAAAACAATAATCCTAATAAAGCTATTTCAAAAATAATAATTTTCTTGTTTAAAATATGACCATCATTATGTTTGATTTCTACTTGCTAATATTAATATGCCAGTTGATGATGAGATTATCATGTGTTTGGTCCTTGTAATTTATTGGTAAGTTTGCATGCAAGTAGTGAGTGCTTTCTGCGGTTCATTCGGATATCACTAATAAGTGACGCGATTTTATGACTTTACTGTTTTATGTCCTATAAAACCAAACACTAAATAAATCTAGAATGACATCACTGCCATAACTGCTGCTTACAATGCGTCACTAAGAAGATGCCTCTATGCAACAGACCCTACAGGTTTTCTGAATCTAGACGGTAAAATTATTGTAAAATGCAGAGAAATTCACCTAAATTACTGATAGATCTGTTTTGTATTCATTGCCATCACACAATGAAATGACCTATAGAAGCTAAATGGAAAACGCCCATGCCATTTTTAAACTTAATGCATTTGCCGTCTCATTTATCCTTTCTTAAACATGAAGGAAGCAATAACCTGTCAGAGGTTTTTAATTAAAAAAGACCAGCTTGCTCTGACCTTTATTTTGTGTTTCTGCTTTCAGAGGGCAACTGAAACATCTTGTCCTGCCTGTTTGAGCTCTCTCTTTATATAACTTTCCCCTGACCTACAGATTCCCTACCACAGTACCAATTAGCTTACTGGTCTCCAAGACATGTTTAGAGTGTCCAGTCTAAAACCAGCTGTTGCATTGTGCAGGACTAAAGGCTATTACGATTGAATTAGATGCCTCCTTGGGTTCACACAGCCTATTTTTGAAGATGTTGTTTATTCTTAGCAGGTAAGTGGGATATTTATAGTGGCTCAGATTTAGTGCAGATGAGTCAGGTTCTCAGACAGCTGCTAACAGTCTTGTGCCAACTCTGTCGGCTAATACTTTGTGTATATGATGAGAAGCGTTAGATTGGAAATTAGGGCAGAGCTGTAGATTTTAAAAGTTGCCAGCTTCTCAGGTATTTGCTGCTGGACAGATTCCACTGCAGTGTCAGCTGAATATAAAATGTTTTGCACTCTTAAACTTGTTTAGTCTGTTCAGTCTAAAACCATGTAGCATTTCTTGGTACTAAAGGCTTACGTTAAATTAGGGCTCACCTTGTCAGGAGTAAAAATAAGCTCTATTTTTGACCAGTTAAGCTGGTTATATGTAGTACGCTGTGTTGTTGTGTTGTGTCATGTTAGTAGTAAGCTTATGGGTTAACACACACTATAACTTTTAGAGAGACTGAGTTAGCATGATAAAAACAGGAAACAACACCTCTTGTAGATGGGAATATTAACAGTTGGTCATAATGGCATTTCCAGAACTTTTTAGTGGAGCTCCAGCTTTCTAAACAAGCGGAGTAGCTGAATGTGCATGTGAGTTGTTGTCTTCTGGATGTTTACTGTAAAGTTATTTTATCTGAGGGTGCAGAGACTGAAGAAGTTTGTGGTTTGTTTGATATGGAGCGGCTGTTCTTGGAATTGAGGTCAAACTTTCTTTTCTCACATAAATGTTTTCCTTAGTTCACTTTAGCAAAAGGTCATCGGATTAATAACAGCTGGTGTTTGGTGTATTCTTAAATGAGAAGTAAAAACGTGAACTTTTATGCCTGAATAATGAGGATAAGAGTATTTTGTTTCCTCTGCTTCTTTGTAAAGGATAGTGTAGAAAAGACCAACCAAACAACAGCACTGGCTTTGAATTTAATAAACATTGCATGTATTTAATTCTATTTATTAAAGGTGTAATCACACTTCTAAGTAGAGGTGCATCTCTTTAAATCAAAGTATCAGTTTAAACAATTTTTTGTAATTCGATTTAAAAACTGAAACATATACATTCTATGGAGTCATTACACACAGAACAACATATTTTAACCATTTATTTAAATAAAAATTCAAAATAGTTTCTCAGAAAACAAGAATTTACATGAGACCAAAAACGATTTTTAACACAGTAATGTTATGGCCATATCAGGGCCTTCACAATGATGGATAAAACTACTGACCAGACAGATGTCCAGCTGGCAGGCAGGGACACCCTCCAAAAGGAGCGTATGCCACTAAAGATGATTTCTAAAGAAGTGCTGTATCTAGCTATATTAATAAAATGTTGAGTGAAAGAAAAAAATATGCTAAACAACGGTGCACGAGTAACAGGAATAACCTCAGCCTTGAGAGGATTCAAGTCCATTCAAGAGTTTGGGGGAAATTCACAAGGTATGGGCTTGAGCCAGAGCTTTACGGACCGCCACACAAAGAAGTATTCAGGGCACATCTACCCCAAAAGCACTCTATGCTTCCCTCTGCTGACAAGCTTTATAGAGATACTAATTTCCTTTTCTATTTGGACTTAGCACCTCTCCACACTGCCAACAGTACCGGTACCTGCTTTAATGACTATAGTTTCCTTGGCTTCCTTAACACCTCAGCAGAGCCACAGGCTGGTCACCTCCATGTCGCACAGCATTGATGCAGTAGTTCATACAAAAGGAGTCACAATAAGTATTGAGTGTATATACTGTAGAGTACATAGACATACTATTCAGTAAGATCACATTTCTGTATCAAATCAGATTTCTGTAGTTTGGGTTTTTTAGTTGTTATCACCACAATTAACAGAAATAAAGGCTCTAAATGTATCCCCCTGTGTGTAATGACTGTATATGATGTATGGGTTTTACTTTTTGATTTCAGATACTGAACAAATTACCGTTTCAATGAGATTCTAACTTATGGAGATGCACCTGTAGAACAGCTGTTGTTATCTTCAGCTTGAGGTAGTGGAGTCAGACTGAAGGCCACAAACAGTCAACATTGAAAAAATATCAAATACACTTTCTAAATCTAGCACCAAGAGAATAAGTGGAGATTTTTAGCCGCTGCTGCCCCCAGTTATGCTTTGACCTCATACTTGGCCACACTGATGTTTTCTTGCTGTGTAGCCATTGAGCTGCGAGGAACAATTTGGGTCCTTTCAGTAGGTGATAGAGTGTGAATTTCTTTTGTTACTTGGCTGTTAAATTTGCTCGAACTGGATCTGAAGCTGAAAGCACACTGTTCCAACATTCACAAAAGGCATATAAAAACAGCTGATCTTCTTTCAGATTGAGTTAATAACATCTCCAAAGTCTGAAAATGGTGACACTTGTCCTTTTTTACTGAAAGAAACTCAAACACCTCAGATGCATGTAGGGAACCTATGATACGTTTGTACTTCAGTGAATAATAATGTGAACCTTTTTTTTTTATATCTTATTCTTCTCCTATTTAATGGAAACTGTTGAAAAGCGGACTGGTTGATTAAACATCATCAGAAAATCTCTCCCTCTCTATGTTTTGGAATTAAAATGATTTTTACTCCATTTTGCCTTTTAAAATTTCCTTCTCACTCCCACAGTTCGAACTCCCACAGCCCGTCTCCTCCTAACAGCTCCAATGCCTACAGTCTGCTGAGCTCAGAGCAGGACAACCCTTCAACCAGCGGCTGCAGGTTAGCTTAATGCCCACTGCTGCTGTCAGGATCAGGACCTTCTTTTAGTCTGTTTATAAGAGACCCTTTTCATTAGTGCTTTGACTGACTCTTGGTTGTTCACATGTTCGTCTTGCAGTAGTCAGGAGTCTGCGAAAGCCAAGAACCAGAAGGAGGTGATTAAAACTTTAAAGGAGCTGAAGTTTCACGTGCCAGCTGACAAGAAGCAAAACTGCAGATCGACCACACTGAGTGCTCTGAAGCATGCCCTGCGCTGTGTGAAACAAGTGGAAGGTGTGTTGCAGATAAGCCCTTCTGCCGTCTCTGTTCTTTGAGAACAGCATTTTCTATTTGATTTTTGTGTTTTTGTAGTTCATTTTTCTTCTCTGTGTAAGTCACTTTACATTTATGAGGACACACAGGAATGCTGCTATAATTTATTCACCAAGACTGTCTTTTCTGCAGTGCACCATAGAATTAACAATACAATTCTGAGCAACTTTGCAGGTAGTCATAGAGGTCATGGCCTATAAATGTTTGTAGATGTAAATGGGTGGGCAGGTGTCCAGCAGTAATAATTCTTTAGTGTGATAAGTTTCATTATTAGAAAATTTCCTCGGCATCAGTGTTGTGGGCGAAATTGATTGGAAGACAATCCTTTTGTGTGTTGTGTGTTGACCAAATGTGGACAAAATCATTGTATCTTCTTTTCTTCAGCAAATGAGGAGTACTACCAACTGATGATGATCAACGATAGTCATTCCCCAGGCCCGGATGTTTCTTCTTACACCATAGAGGAGATAGACAGCATCACTTCAGAGTACACCCTCAAAAACATCGTAAGCAGTGTTTTCTTTCCCAATTGCCTTTGTCTTTCCTGAACCCAACTGGTGCACATCACAGGTTTAGGACATATTTTTGGCACCAACAGGACATTTTTGCAGTGGTGGTGTCCCTGAGCACAGGAAAGGTCATCTATATATCTGACCAGGCTGCGTCCATCCTCAACTGCAAAAGAGATACGTTCAAGGACTCTAAGTTTGTAGAGTTCCTGATGCCGCAGGATATCAGCGTGTTCTACAGCTTCACCACCCCTTACCGCCTGCCCTCCTGGAGCATGTGCACTGGAGCAGGTACCAAGAGCTGCAGGTCTCTCTGCAGGTTAATTGTATGATATGGATATTTTGTTGACTTTTGAAAAAAAGTCAATTTATGTTAATATCTAAAGAAATTATCAATTCAAATTCTAACAACATTGGATTACCTTAAACTGTATTTTTTTCATTTTATTTTATGTGACAGCGACCCGTCATTCTTACACATAAAAACAAAGTCATGTTGTAGAGTCGTTTATCCAGTGCATTTCAAACGTTTCCGCATTTTGTCACATAAAAACCTCAACAATTTTTTTTCAGAATGTTTATGTTGGACCAACGCAAAGAAGTGCATAACTTTAAAGTAGAAAGGGAAATAAATAATATAATCATCTGAAGAGTGTGGAGTATATTCGTATTTAGGCTCTCTGAGTAAAGACTTTGTAGAACCGCGGTTTCCTGCATTGCCGTTAGCAATTTACATGTTAGCCAAAATGTGCAATAATGATCTCTAGTTTTTTATAAACTATCCAATTTGTCATCTAAATGCTCCAAAATATCTAGGTCAGGGCAATAAGTTATTAACTCGACCCTCTTCATTTATTACAAATTCAATGAGTGAAGGGCCAGGTTTCTAAATTATGCTTTTTGATGCATGTATTCAAACCTGACGCGGCTGCGTTTGCCTGCATCCTGTGCGGACCATGTTCCCATTTGAATTTACAGCCGTCTTTTTCCCCTTCCAGATCCGTCTCCTTCTGACTGTATGCAGGAGAAGTCCTTTTTCTGTCGCATCAGGTGGGTTTCATGCACATGTCAGGCCATCTGCTGCTTGTACCTGTTTGTTGTTCATATTCACGCCTTTGTTCCACTGTAGATGTTTCTCAATTAGTGTGTCATCTCACCTGCGTACAAGCTATAATGAGATGCCTCTTCCAGGTTGACTTAGTGCATTTATGCATAAACGCCCATTAATTAAAACCTCACACTGCATTTATTCAGGTGATTGGGTTTTCCTTTATTTTTTTGTCTGATCTAAAATGAATAATTTTAATTATCTCAAGCTCTTTAAAATTCTCCAAAATCAAAGTTTGCTTTCTTTTATTTTCCTCCCATTTATAGCGAAAATTGCTGAATACTGCTCTCAAGTGTTTAATTTGAAAACTAACAGTAGATTTGAACCATGCTGTATTAGTCTTGGGTTAACAAATTGCTAACTAATTGTTTTGACTAATACGCAGTGGTGGCAAGGAGTTTGAGGGTGACCTGCGGTACTATCCGTTCCGCATGACACCTTATCTGATGAAGGTGCAGGACACGGCTCATGATGAAAACCAGTTCTGCTGCCTCCTGCTAGCTGAGAGGGTTCACTCCGGATATGAAGGTAAAAAACACCGCTGTGTCCAGAAAGCAATATTAATATACAAATATCTAGAATATTACTATTTTAGAAATATCAATAATTTCAACTATGGTTTAAAATTCTTGACAGCACCTAGAATTCCACCGGATAAGCGCATTTTCACCACCACACACACTCCAAACTGTGTGTTTCAGGATGTGGATGAGAGGTATGGCTTCAACACAGTTTGTTTGCAATTACAGTGCCTTGTGAAAGTATTTACACCCTTTAAAGATTTTCACATTTTGTCGTTTTAGCACCAAAAGCTTCTGTTTATTTTGGGGGCTTTAATGGGATAGATTGACACCAAGTACCCAAGCCATCTTTATTTATAACGCACTTTAAAAACAGCAAGAACTGACCAAAGTTCTAAATATAACAGTTTAAAAAGAATAAAAACATTAGAAAAACCGAATAAAACTCATGTAAAAGTCTCGGTAAGACTATACTACATAGACATCAGGAAAAACATGTAAATCAGAATAAATTTAGCATCCTAAACTAGGTTAAACACCAAAACAAATTAGGGGGGGTCTTAAGAGCATATTTAAAAATGACTAAAGAAACCATTCATAACTTGGGAGTTATGACAGCAAAGCTCTATCCTCTTGGAGTAGTGTATAATTGTGAAGCAGAAGGAAAATTGAAACATGGTTTTGGTCGGAGCTTTATTTGGGAAGTCTAAACAAGAATATTCCTAATTTAAAGCATTTCTGTATAGCTCTGGCTGTATGTTGTCATTTTCCTGCTGGAAGGGAGGATCTTTGCTCCAGCTTTAAGTCTTTTGCAGCCTCCAGCAGGATTCCAGAATTGTACTTTGTTTATCTCTGTCTTCCCACCAGCTTACATGTCACTACTGAAGAGAGGCATCCCAATAGCATGATGCCGCCACCACCATGTTTAAATATAGGGGTAATATACTCAGGGTGAAGTGCAGTGTAAGTTTTCCGTCACACATAGCGTATTACATGTATTACATGTAAGTTTAATTTTGGTTTCATGTAAGCAGAGCATTTTCTTCCACATGTTTGCTGTTATCTGTACATGGCTTGAAGCAAAACGGACGTATTTCTTTTTACTTTGTTTAAGTCTATCATAAAAGAAATTACAATAAAATACTAAAAATGTTGTGGTCGTAATGTGACAAGACATAAGAAGCTTCAAGGGGTGTGAGGCATTTTATATCCTGAGTCTCCACATGTGCAACACTAACAGAGATAATCTTGTCATGTTTTGGGTCAGGGCCATTCCTCTCCTCGGCTACCTCCCGCAGGACCTGATCGCAACCCCAATACTCTTTCACCTACATCCCGATGACCGGCCTGTCATGCTAGCCATTCACCGAAAGAGTGAGTCTACCAGATCAAACAGATCAGTTATGTGTATGCCATGATCTGAGTTTTAATTCTTGAGATTTTTAATTACAGTCATACAGTATGCAGGGCAACCAATCGACCACTCGTCCATCCGCTTCTGCGCTCAAAACGGAGAATACATCGTCCTGGACACCAGCTGGTCCGCCTTCGTGAACCCCTGGAGCCGAAAGGTTTCCTTCGTTATCGGGAGACACAAAGTTCGCATGTGAGCACTGCTCATGTTTCTCATACAGATGATTTTTACAGAAGCTATTAGTAAAAAGATTTCTAGCCAATTTAAAACTTTTTTTTGTAAGTCTGTACCTGTTGATGTGTTTTTCCACCAGGGGCCCTATGAATGAGGATATTTTCATGTCTCCAGACTCACCCATGGGCCATATAAAGAATATGGACTCTGACATCCAGGAAATAACGGAGCAGATTCATCGGCTCCTGCTGCAGGTGAACGAAGATGGTCACTTAACACTACTGTGCAAAAGTCTGCAGACTTTCTTTAAATAATTTAAATTGGCCTTAAATAATAGTTTGTTTGGCTTTCTGAAGGTTTTTAGAAGTTTTTCTTTAAAGTTTAGCTTTTAACTCATTTTCAATCCAGTACCTAAATAAAACCCAGTTAAAAAAACTTACCCCATTCAACTGAAGGGTGGTTCATCTTTCAGGTCCTGTTTTAGGTCTTTGCTGCCTTTTACTGCTATTTTTTTACAACTTGACTTTCAGACACAATTCATCTGCAGTAGATGATTGTTTAGGCTTGTTTGTCTGAATCTTCCACTTTAATAGATTACTAGAAAGTCTGACTCTAAGGCAAAGTATAAATAACTGATTCGGTATATATAATTTTAAAAAAAATAGAAAAACACATTTTCAAAAATATTAAAACAAAATAATTTGGGTGCAGAAAAATAATAATTTTAATTTAAAAAAAAAGAGGTTTTTTTACAAAATGTCAGAATCTCTTTATCTTATTTTTTTTTTTTTACTTTTTCTTGCCCCCTCTCTATCTGTGATCAGCCGGTTCTCAATAGTGGGTCAAGTG
Organism: Girardinichthys multiradiatus; assembly: GCF_021462225.1. Classification (NCBI taxonomy): domain Eukaryota; kingdom Metazoa; phylum Chordata; class Actinopteri; order Cyprinodontiformes; family Goodeidae; genus Girardinichthys; species Girardinichthys multiradiatus. The sequence goes on from NC_061799.1 coordinate 23,863,867, forward strand.
GTTACAGCAGTCTAAACAGCAATGAGTACCTTCAGGGCATGACCTCCTCCTCTAGTGAGAGCCTGAATAATAGCAAAGGAGGCAAAATGAAACAAAAGGAAGGGGAACTGACCAGCAAAAGCAGACCTGTGAGTAAACTGCATTTATGTGTGTGATTTAACAGTTCATTTTATTGCTACATCTCTGAAATCAATTAACTGTGCAGTCAGCTTAGGAAACAACTGATTAGTATCCTTTCTTCCCCAGCATACTTTTCAGGAAATTTGTAAGGGAATTCATCTTCAGAAGAGCCAAGAGCAGCAGATGGCCAAAGCAGAACACAAAAAAGGCACTGCCAGTAAGTTATTTCTTGTAATCCAGTAATGGTGACATTTACCACTTTATTCCAAACTTAACTGTTGATCTATCTGCGATAGTGTCTGGACAGAACAGCCAGGCTGCGGTACATCTCAAAGATTCAGCACCTCCGATCAGCTGGAGAGAGGCCACCACGACGGACAGTCGGGTTTGTTTTCACGAGGAGCTTGGCCTTAACGATCAGACTGGATGCTCCTACCAGCAAATCAGTTGTCTGGACAGTGTTATCAGGTAAACAGATAAAAACGGACACGCTCTCTGCAGTTGACGTATGACTTTTTAAAAATGTCTTAATCTCTGAGGAAAGAAACAGAGCTGAAGAAACAGAACCAGAGCTGACATTTCAAGCGTCAAATAATTTTCAACCCCTAAAATATATATTTTCTATATGTATTGGGTTATTCTTAATATTGCAGTTAGCTAGCTGTTGATGGGTGAAAAACAGAGAAACTGACATCAGTGTTGTGACCGGCTCCTGCAGGTACTTGGAGAGCTATAACATCCCCATCATCAGGAAGAGAAAGTGTCAGTCGTCCTCCAACACCACATCCTCTAACTCTGATGAGGACAAACAGAAGAAGTCCCATGCAGTGCAGGTCTCTGAAGGTATGTGCTGCTGCAATCCATCTGATAGAAACAATTAGATTTGCTGCCTCTCCAAACAAAACAAAAAGCCCTCTTAAGGATTTCACTTTCTTTCGTGTAAACTTATCATACTCTATCTTTCTTAGCTGTCTCTGAAGTGCCAGTGCCTTATCTGTAGCTGTTGTTCTCTGTTCTCTTTGGCAGAACCAACCTTATCGAAAGATCAGTCTGCTTTGGATGATCCTCACAAAAAGACCAGTCATGCTGCCACGGCGGTAGTGGGCACTTCAATGCCCCTACCAGTGCCAAACAAACCAAAAAGCGTGGTGTCCATCACCAGCCAGTGTAGCTACAGTAGCACTATAGTGCATGTTGGGGACAAGAAACCTCAGCCAGAGTCAGGTACAGTGGAGGGAAAACCCTCCTGCCAGAAGCTTTCTATTGCTCTACATGTTTACACTTAAACACTTCTGGTGACAGAGAATATCTATATGCTGTTGAAATAAGTTATTTTATGTGAGTCCTGTGCAAAATTAAAGACCTCTTAGCTCTTGTTTGTTATAATAATCCTCTCCTCTGAGATTGGTAAAAATTGGTATCATTCATTTTAGTGATCTGGTCCTTTATGTATTATGTTTTTAGTTTGTGTACTGCACAGTATGACAAAAAAGAAAAATCATAAAAATGCATATTTCTTTTAATTAATCTTAACATGCATGTGTAAACACTATTGTCCCTGTTTCTTTGTGTGCTGATATTTACTTCAACTAGTCCTTTGGACACAGAAAGACATTTCTTTTGTATTTTGTGCTTCAGTCTGCACAAATATTACCAGGATATACACAGTCTTTGTCACCAGAATTGTTTTAAGTTTAATCTAAAGACTAAAGCTGCTGTCACACTGTTTCATATCTTGCCACTAATGATGGTGTATCTAAAACATTTTTCAATTTGAGTCAAAATGTGAACTAGAGCATTTTGTGAAACATCCATTCATTTCATACTTAGTAAGAACGTTTGTTGCTTATGAACCAAAAGGGTTGAAGGGTTTAAAATGTATAGTGTGCAAGTAGTGACTAAGTTACTTCTCATTCTCCATTTTTGATTGCGCGACCATCTTGGGCTGAAGGTTTAATGCTGTAAACACTGTCTATGAGTGTCCCCACATAATAGTTATTAGCTGAATTTATTGGAAAATAGATCCAGCTCCCCTACCATTTCAGCAATTTCAAGCATTCAGCATGTCGATGTGAATGAATCTTCCTCACAGCAGACAGAGCGTCTACAAACCGTAGTATGCGATTGTTATTATTGTGTTATTTCTGCAACATTGACTGAATGGTGGCACAGTTTTTAGACCTGTTGCCTTGCAGCAAAAAGGTCTTGGAGTCTGCATGGGGTTTGCATATTCTCTTTGTGTATGCACGGGTTCTACCTGGGTTCCTCCCACAGTACAAAAGCATGCATATTTGGTAATCTGACCATCCATCCATCCATCCATCCATCAAATGGGATAGTCGGTACCAACCAAGGCACCATTCATGCACTGCCACTTGCCATAGAAACAAAGCAGATATGAATTAGTGTAACAGGGTTATAAAGAACAGGGATCACACAATTGGCAGCTAATTTTAGGTCCTAGCTTTAGCTTTTTTTATGTTTTATAGCTAAACTGTCCACTCAGTATTCATTACCTGGAAACATCAAGCTGGTGTGTTGTTGATGGCTGTCGGTCACTTGTAGCCCTTATATTTATTGATTATTCTCATTTGTTTGATCTATAATTTTAACTGAAAAACCAAGGTTGCTCTCTAAAGACTGATTCAGATTACATTTAATTATGAAATTCAAAGAGCCTTAAACATTTCAGTAATTATCAAGTAAACAACAGAAGATGGTTAATTGATAATAATTTCAGTATTGTTGTGTATTGTAAGTAATGTGCTTTAAATGTCATGAGGAGAAATTGTTGAAACATCCCAGAATGAAAAGGGTCACTCCTTCGGGAAGCCAACATGCAATAAACTGACATGTTTCTGCTGGTGTTTCTTTATCAGAATCAGCTTTATTGCCAAGTTCGTACATATAATGCCACATAGGGTTTTCTAACTCCCAGATATCAAAATGTAAAGTTATCCTTCATGCTTCTTAAGGAATATTGAGAAGGATACCAAATGGGAATGCATCACACTGCACATTATAATGATTGTTGTAACAATAATATGTTTGATTTAAAATACTGCATTTCATTATGCTTTTTAAGAAAGATTGGCAATTACCCTGTTCCAAAATTAGTGCATTGTGCAGGTTTATATGATTAAGTATTTTTTAAGTGTTTCTTTGCTAATGACGTTCCTCCCCTGAAAAATATAAATTTTCAAGGCCAGACAGCCCTACAGCAAGTTAAAGTTCTTATTTCATTGTCATCCATGCAGAGATCACAGAGGATGTACCTGTTGCAGGAGAGATGCCAGAATCCATCCAGAACCTCACTGCTCCTCGCTCAGTTTCACCTCCCAGTCAGGAGATGGAGTCCTACAAGAAACTGGGTCTGACTAAGCAGGTTTTGGCAGCTCATACGCAGAAGGAGGAGCAGGCCTTTCTCTGTCGCGTTCGAGAGCTTCGAGGACTCGCTCACCACAAAACAAGCTGCTCCCCGCCCCTGGATCAACAGAGAGATGAACGCACCATTACTGGTACCACTAAACACTAACACTAATATAATGGTTAAATAGATAGTTCTCACAGCCATTCTGTGAAACACTCTGTCAGAGTAATTTTATCATGCAGACATACAGCACCTTGCTAAAATAGTCATACATCTTGAAGGTTTTCACATTGTGTCAAGGGTACAACCACAAACTTGAATGTATTTTACTGAGATTGTATATGATAGACCAAGACAAAGCAGTGCACATCTGTGAAGGGGAAGAAGAATGTTTTTTTTGTACAAATTAAAATAAAAATTTTGAGATGCATTTGTATTCAGCTTCATTTACTCTAAATCCAGTCCAACCAACTGCATTTAGGCACCTAGTTACTAAATAGTCAATTGTGCGTAATTTAATCTGAGTATAAATACAGTTGTTTAGTGAAGCCCTCAAAGGTTTGTTTGAGAACTTTGGTGAAAAAACATCGTGAGCACCAAAGAATGCATTAGAAATTAAAGTTGAGGAGAATTATAAAGCAGGATTAGGTTATGCTGCAAGTCACTGACTCGATGTAATCTGCTGGGTTTCCTTAGAGAGAAAACCTTTTTAACCAATTGGAATAATAAGCTAAATCTGACTCCACTGTTTGATAATTAGGATTGACATGTGTCGTGAATTGGTGCTATATAAATAAATTGAATTGAATTATAAAACATTATCTCAAAAAGCAGTGCTAATCTGCAGGGAGTATGTAACAACTGCCATGTGGAAGAAGGTGGTCTAATCCGATAAACCCGAGATAATGGCGCACATACAAAGCGTTATACGTGGCAGAAACACTGCACAGATGAATTCACGTGTGCAGTGTTTCCGCCACATGAATTCACCCTGAACACTTTTTGATTGGCCTAGTCAAAGTCTCCATCCAATCTGACTGAGTTTGGACTATTTTGCAATGAAGAATGGGCAAAGGCTTTAGTTTCTAGATGTGCAAAGCTGGTAGAGACATACCCCAAAAGACTTGCAGCTATAACTGCAGAGAAAGGTGGTCCTATAAACTATTGACTCAAATGGAGCTGAACAATTCTTCCCCCCACTTTTTCAGGTTTTTATTTGTCAATTATTTACAAAACATTATGCCAGTTTCTTTCCAAATCCGAGCTATACGCTTCTTTTGTTTGCTTGTGGTTGTTTAATGAAAAAATGAGAAACGGATCAAGGCGTGTGAAAACTTTGCCAAGGAAGTTTAAATTCTGTTTGCATATATGCCAACAATTCTTGTGACATCCAATGGGTTTACAAAACATAAATAGTGTACAAAATAAGGTGAAGTTAGAGTTAAGTAATTATTTATTCAAGATTCTTTTAGCAGAGCAGTTAAAAAAATAAGGAAATATCCTAGTGTTTTTGGCAAATATACTTATGTCCTACTCATGTTCCTTGAAGAGCTTTTAGAATATTCAAATTAAAATCTGTATAGTATATTGTGGTTGGATTACTACAATTATGGAAAAATATCTTGTTGAATTAAGCACAGTTATAAAGAAACCGTACTGGTGTAATTGTTGACAGGCTGGCTGGAGACCAGGCAGTGAAACCAAATAATATATGTTCTAATATCATTAAATATAAAAAATAAAATACACAATTAAATGTCAGAAGCCAAAATTAATGGTTTTTATGTACATTTCTTTGTTCCTAAACATGTTTTTTCATCAATCTACAGCTGCCCGTGCTGTTCAGCCTAGAAAACTGGAAGGTCAGAGACCAGAGCCGACGCCACGTCGAGGAAAACGGTACAAGAAGACCAAAACCAAGAGAGCAAAGCTTATCACTACGCCGAACAGTACAGCTTCTCCTCACAAGAAGCGACAGCGGCAACAGCTGCCTCCTCAGACAAACCAAAACCTTACACAGACCCCCATATCTCCTTCTGATGCCCCACAGCCCACTTTCCCTGCACTTTATCCAGTCATGATGCCAGGCTACCCCCTGCAGGTTTACCCCAGAGCCGATTCTGCATTTCCACAATCTGAAGCCCCCCCTCAAGACTTACGGGATAACCAGGGTGCCCAATTCCCTTTATCCTCCCCAGTGACACAGTCTGCTCCCTTCACCTCTCATATGGTCGCACCTATTGTGGCTTTTGTGCTGCCCAGCAACTTAAACCCTTTTTTTGGGCATCCAGCACCACCACTGCCAGTGTATCAGGTAGACGCTGGAGGTGTCCCAGGGCAAGCCCAGCCTTTCGATCAGACTGCCTTCCCAGGTCAAGGCGCCTTCACATCTCCGCCTTTCCTTAGCAGTCAGAACCAACTCAACCCACCATTAGCATCCTACATGTCTGCATCGTTCTGCTTCCCATCCTCCTCTGACACCCCAAAGCCCCCAGCGGAGGGCCGCTCCTCCACACCACAGTCGGGTGAAACCGAAGGCCAGGCGTCCCCGCCCCTGTTCCAATCTCGCTGCAGCTCCCCCCTCAATCTGCTGGAGCTGGAGCTCTCTGTGGACAGGCAGGCCAACACGGCTCACGCTTCAGTAGGACAGGGGAATAACGTGCCTGAGAGGGAGAAAGGAGCTAGCCCAAACAAGGCAATGAAGTGGGAACTGAAACAGGTAAACAGAGAGAAAGAGAGAGGAAAAAAGTTTTCATGTCACCGTTTTGTTGTCAAGGCTTTCATTGTTTCTGACTGATGTTCCCCACATATGAATTTCAAAAATTTCCAAATTATGTTCCCCCAATTCATTCAGCTGTATGCTTATTTTCCCCTTTTATTTATTCACATGATTTTCTGGATTCTTAAAACATTCACACTAATGAACTGACAGAGTTTTTTTTCTTTGTATTGCTGTGTAAAATCACGTGAGTCAAGACTCCTTGGTTGAATTGTGGCTTTGGGTGTTAATGATACTATTATCCCTTACACCCTTTAGCCCTCTCTCAGTCTACTTGGTCCACCTGGACCCTTGTATTTCCAGCCCACATCCTGTGTCTGTGAGCGTTTGTCTTGGGATAAAGTGTGGTCTAGGCTGGGGGCTTGCAACAAAGAGGTAGGCAAATCATCAGGCAAAACTCCACATTCTTTAAATCCCATTCCTTACAGATTCCATGTCAACTGTAAAAGCTTGATTTTTTATGTTCACATCATTTACATTTTACCCTGAAATTCTTTTAAACAGATAGCTTAGACTAAAATGTGTTTTTAAAGCAAAAACCCTAAAAAAGCTGACGGACTTTACAAGATTCCTTTCTGTGAACCGACCGTAAAATGCGGTTCGAGCTAAAACTAAATCCCAAGCACAAAGCCTTGCAAAGGTATTCATACAAACTTCAATGTTTTTTTACTGAGAATTTGTCTCATACACAACCTCAAAGTGGTCATGGGATGTTTGGACTGGAAGAACCTTTTCCACAAACCATTGTAGTTTTCTTGAGGCAAAGTTTTACCCCCCTCTGTTTTCGCTGCTTTTACGAGGGGCAAAAACATACGACCAGGGTGGAAGTTTTACACAGAAAATAGTTTCGGGTTGGGAGGTAGCCCTTTCCATCTGGAGCTTTTGGATAGAGTTTTTTTTTTTTTTTTTTGGAGAGTTCTAAGCATTTTGAATTGGTTAAAACTTTCTCAGCATGTAATTCAGTCCTCTCAGTCTACAGCTCACATTTTCTGTTAACTGTGACAGAGTCAATGTCATCTGCTTACAGCCGTCTATGGAGAAAAAGGGACTAGGGTAGGGTTTTAAATAAATCTAGCAGAAAATGTTAGGAAATTTATTTGGTCGATTATTTCTGTGTTGTAGCAATGCCTTTTGGCAATTAATCTTATTCCATTGTAAAGTGCCTTTATTTTCTATTAGACTGTGCCACATTGGTAAGGAAAATGCATTTGTGGGTTGAGCAGCAGAACTGAGTATGAGTGTTGTGCTCTTGTTTGGTGTCACTTATTGGATAGGATGATTGAAGTTTTATGAAACAACACATATAGGCAATTTAACAGTTCATTCCATTATCAAGCATGGGTCTTAGTAGTGCATGGGAGAACCATGCACAATCACAACAGTCTGGTACCTCCTCCTCACGCTGATCAACAGCTTGGTCACACACTGCTGTGGTGGTGTTGGTCACTCTGACGTGAGTGGGGGCAAGCTTTGACATCTTGGTGGATATATTTCAGTTCCAAAGAGTGGAGATATGGGATCTCCACTGGTAGCAGAATACTCCACAATCAGGTTCCAGTGCATTTGTTGTTGACACCAACACTTAAACCCTGACAGTAAGGGGAGGTGATGGAAGGCCTCCTGGCAGCGCCATAGGATTGGAGACCACAATGTTCAGCTTGCAAACCCTGCAAATCTGTTAAATAATGCCAATGGTTCCTAAGTGCTGAGAGGTTGCAGAATTAGTCTTCATCTGCTTGTGACTTCAGACATCTCCTGTTATTTGGATTTTAGCCTTCAATTTGGAGAAGGTACTAGGATTCACTTCAAATAATGCTTAATTGTTATAACAATGAAAAAAATGACCAAACACAATTTTTTGACTTTGTGCTGATGCTTATGAGTACCAGTAGGAAGAGTAGTCGTCTTGCAATCAGAAGGTTGTGGGTTCGATTCCAGCTTCCTCCTGCCATATGTCGATGTGCCCCTGGGCAAGGCACTTAACCTCAAGTTGCCTACCGGTCTGCGTATCGGTGTATGAATGTGTGACTGTTAGTGAGTGCAATTGGGTGAATGTGGCTCTAGTGTAAAGCGCTTTGAGCGGTCTGTATGACTGGAAAGGCACTATATAAGTTCAGTCCATTTATTATTTCTGTGGCAATGATCCTTTGGGTTCATCTCTCAGGCTTTCATTAATAATTGTGAATGTAACAAACTTTGTCTGAGTTTGTAATGATTATAATTCAGTTTAGGGCTGCATGATATTAGCAAAACAAGGCGATTATGTTGGTGGAAGTCACAATAACGATATTACTTGCGATAAATGATTGATCACTTTCCACTTTGGGTTCATAGCACACATAGACCCCAGATATTGAATACTCTATCCAGCTACTAATAAAACTCATTATGTTCATCCAGTCAACATGGTTTTATTAAAACATTCTGGCAAATGTCTGCTGTCTTTGCAAAGAAAAAATGTAGCTGTAATTTCTTAATGTCTTTACCACCTCACCACCTCTTTACCTTCTAACACCTTTTAACAATGAAGGGTCACCAAATATAATACAGCTATAGAGAGCAAGAATGCATGGTACTTATATAATTAGCTAATATTTACTGCAGTCCAAGCAGCTCATTGCAATAAGCGTATTACATACAGTTATACTGTAACAAAGATAGATTTCAAATATATTGTGCAGCCCTAATTCAGTTTCATGGTGTGACCTTAGTCTCTCCTCTCCTTTCACTTCTAAGGAAGAAAACAAGAAATCTGCATCAACAAAAGCCCTACCAAGTTTTTACAGTTACACTTTTCGATGAGCATTGAAGAGACTATATATAGGTTATAAAGTGTAACTGCTGTGGCAAAATTTTAGATTCTCATTTTATTGCTTCAGCATGCAGCAGCTGAGTAAGACATTGGTCAACGCTCTTCCAGTAGAAGGAGTCACATACTGTATCTAAATCTTCAAATTAAGCAGTATTATCACTGTTTTTCTAATGAATAAAGCCATGGTATGTTTTGAAAGACCAGTTCACTGCTGAGATGGACACGTCATAATCAACCAGGAACATATTCCCAGCGGTGGTGTACTGTGCATGATGGTCAGAGCATTATTAATGCCACTGTTGTATTATATGTGTTTTTGCAGAGGAGCGATGAAAGTAACAACAGCGATGTCATCTCGACATCCAGCGACATGTTGGATCTCATCCTTCAAGCGGACTCCTGTTCATCCACCTCTGGCTCCATGGGCTCTGGTTCCAACGGCTTTGGGACTTCAGCAAGCGGGACGTCAAAGAGCAGGACGTCAGGCAGCGGGAAGTCAGGCAGTTTTTCAGGTCTGCATTTATACTTCAGTTTCAAAGTCTTTATCAATATTATAAACAGACATTTACACACCCTAAGCTGGGGAAACTGCAAAAAAGCAGCACCTAAAGAATAAAACATGAAAGTAAACATAAGGTGCTTTTTTATGTTTAACACTTATGTTTGTCATTAAAAGATGTGGGGTTTGGCTTTTCTCAGGAAGCAACAACACCAGTAAATACTTTGGCAGTGTGGACTCAAATCAGAGCAGCCAGAAGCCCAAAAGCTGCCTGAGAAGCAGCGAGGAAAGACCCGCTGAGACAGAGCACCTCAAATGTGTCCTTCAGGACCCGGTCTGGCTGCTGATGGCCAACACAGATGAGGACGTCATGAAGACCTATGAGCTGCCCTCGCGGTGAGTCGAAGGATAGAAGTGCCGCCAACAAGGAGTAGGAATGAGACCCTGTGGTTTAATACTTTAACAACCTTTGCTTGCTTAAGGAATACAGAGGATACATTAAGACACTGGCTTTTATTACCCCTTTGTGGTGATGTTGTCTGCTTATAATAAAGGATAGGTCTGAAGCCAGATGCAGAACATTGCATACAGTTGCAACAATACATACAGTGGTGTTCTTTTACAGTGCCTTCCAAACTTAGTGGCACCGCTGGAGTAGAAAGCTGTAAAATACAATAATCTTTTATGTGGCAGCAGAGTGAAGACAAAAAATCCACTAAAGAAATAAATGTTTTTAACAAAATCACTAGTAGCGCACTTAATGCTGTCAACATTTTTTAGAAGTGTGTAGCGCAGAGAAAAAAAATATTGAAAATGAAGTCAAGAACATGATTAGAAGAAGATCGAGAAGATTTAAGTTAATCATTTTTATACACTCTTCCACCCCTTATTTCACATGGGGTGGGAGAGTGTATTTCAAAGTGCAAACAAAGAAAACTATTTTAGTCAGTTTTTTTTTTCACACATCAAAGGTTTATTCTGGATGCTTGCATTATTTTTACTTTACATACAGAGTTGAAATTATTCATCAAAAACCAAAAAGTAAATGTCAATGTTATCTGTTATAAAAGCTTTTCCTACCTAACTTTTTCCATAAAGCTTTCTACTTCTTCCTCACCCTGACTGCCCACACATCTCAAATAGTTGTCACCTTCTGCAGAAATATTTAAAGTATTGACTGTGTCCTCAATAAAACCATGTTTCTACTGCTGTGTTTACGTGAGTTCCACATAGGATATGTCCATAACACGACATGCATATTATTTATTATATACATATGACATTATCCTATGATAGTATTTTATTTTGAATAAGACCAGTATCTGACTTATAGGTTACTGTTTATGGCCATAGCATTTCTGTCTATTCTGTTAGAAATAGTGTTAGCTTTAGATTTTAAGAGATTTAACCGAATCATTTAATCCTGCTGTAATGACATTAGTTGACCAGTAGATGGCAACGTCAGATTAATACTGTTATTGAGCCTGAAGTTGGAAAAACATTTTACAGATCACTGTGTTGAAGATCAGCAGGTACTTTTTAACATGAAATAATAAGCTGCAAACACAAGCACATTTTATAACAGGTATTGAGGTGTTTGTTTTCACTGCAGGTGATCCTTTAGTAACATTTACGCCTTCAAATTATGACAAAAATGTAATTCTTGTATTTTTTTTTTATGTTTTATTGTAGTTCATGATTGCATGTTTTCTTTCGTCAGTGTCCTTTGTAATTTTTATGTATGAGTATTTCTGAGTAGACTTGTAACACACTCTGAGAAAAGGTGGGGGAAAAGTCCACTACTGGTGGAAAATGCAGAAAACAAAAACTGAAAATAAAATGTAATGTATGGAATAAATGTCATTCAAAACAGGTGATGTTGGTAAATCTTTGTAATGATACCTTACTATAAATGTATCAACAGAAGGAAAGTGTTACTGCATAGATTTGAGGAGCAAGATCATGCAGATGTTCCCTTTAGTTTTTCAATACATCCAATAGAAGTCATTTGAACATATTAAATTAAATATTTGATTTTTAAAATATATTTAAAGGGACTTGCATTTTTCCTCCAACAATATATTATATAATATTATAATACACAACATTTAGTATAGCAACTATACATTTTAAAGGATAAAGGACAGATTGAAGATGAATCTCTGCATCTCCTATCTATCAGGGAGCGCTGCAGCTATGTGGATGAGGGCTTAGTTTGGAAAGGCATTTTATAGCTCAACAACACAGTTACATTACACAAATGCCAGCTTTAAAGGTTTACATTGCAACAACTAAAAACTGGTAAATTGTTCTCATCTAGAGGGAACGTTGAGTTCTCTTCGCTCAGTGTCCTCTGCCATGTATCATAACAAATGGGCATAATGGTTGTGCTTTCAAACAAGATTTTTGTTGTTTGTTTTTCAAGGGATGTGCACATGATGCTTACAACCAAAGATATTACTAGAATGTTCTCAGGAACGAATCTAAGAGTGTAATAGCTTGCAGTTTTATCACAGCCCTTCCAACGTTTCCTTAACCTTCAGCTCTAAAACAGTCTTGTGTCGCACACAAGCGCATGAATGAATTTTTACATATGTTGACTAAAAATGAACAAAAATAAGTTGACACTGTTCAAAAAAGGCTAAATCAAAGAATGGTTGCTAACCCAGCCTTTGCATTGTTCTATAAATTTTTATTTTTGTGTTTGCCTTGCAGGGACATTGAGAGAGTGCTGGAAGAGGACAATGAGAAGATGAGGCTGCTTCAGCAGTGCCAGTCCCACTTTTCAGATGACCAGAGGAAGGAGTTGAGCGAAGTCCACCCCTGGATACAGAACGGAGGGTTACCCAAAGCTATAGACGTTGAGGTAGAAAGAAACCTCCATTTCATTTTAACATACAATTTTAAAAAGCTTGTATTATAACTTTGCAATACTGTTGTAAGTTGTTAAGTAAAAAGAGTGAAAGAAAAGTAAGCATGCGGCAGCCAAGAAAGCAGCCTAACGTTGCATTATATGTGAAACGGCAAGCTTGGACATTGATGCAAAATACAATGGCCACCCAAGACAAAGGTTGTGATAGGTTTTCATCTTGAATTTAAGTTCATAAGGTGAGATGTGAAGATTTATATGGCGAACTACACCTCAGCTCAAGTCATCGGGGATCCCGGCAATGCCTCAGCCCCTGCTCAAAGCACTGAGCGTCTCGGTGATGCCTCAGCTACTGTCCACGCCACTGAGGGTCTCGGTGACGCCTTAGCTCCTGCTCAAGTCTCTGAGGGTCTCGGCGATGGCTCAGCTCCTGTTCACGCCACTGAGGGTCTCGGCGACGCCTCAGCTCCTGTCCACGCCACTGAGGGTCTCGGTGACGCCTCAGCTCCTGTCCACGCCACTGAGGGTCTCGGTGACGCCTCAGCTCTGGTCCACGCCACTGAGGGTCTCGGTGATGCCTTAGCTCCTGCTCAAGTCTCTGAGGGTCTCGGCGACGCCTCAGCTCCTGCTCAAGTCTCTGAGGGTCTTGGCGACGCCTTAGCTCCTGCTCAAGTCTCTGAGGGTCTCGGCGACGCCTCAGCTCCTGTTCAAGTCTCTGAGGGTCTCGGTGACGCCTCAGCTCCTGCGCACACCACTGAGGGTCTCGGTGATGCTTCTGCTCCTGGTCTAAAGGCCCTCCAAGGGTTCAGCAAGAGACTGGTCCTCGTCCTGGTTCCTGAACCTGTGACGAGGGGTTCGAGGACGAACCGCCGCCTGAGCCTGTTCCTGAGCGGTTCGAGAAGGAGCTCGTCCTCGTCTTGGCCTCTGAACCCTCCACGCCTTTGCCACCAACCACGCAGGACTCTGTGTTGCAGGTCCTGGCACCCGCCTGAACTGTATGCCTTTGTGGGACGACGTCCTGGTCGCCTGCCTGAACTTTGTGTTTTGGTTTTTGTTTGTGGCCCTCCTTCCGAGGCCCCCTCCGCCCACCCTGCTTGGGTTGTTTTTTGGTTTTTTGGACTCTTGGGGCGTCTGGTATCCGCCCTTGAGGATTATGTTATGATTTAGGGTTGTTTGGTTTTTGGTAGCGGGTTTTTCCTCATATGTTTCTCACAGTTAAGGTTTTGAATCATGCTTCTGTTTATTATTTTCCTGGTCATGTTTTAGTTTCTGTCTTCTAGTTCATGTTTTGTCAAGTTAGGTTTTTGGATCTGGTTTTGCTTTAGTTTCATGTTTTTCTAGTTATGTTTCTACTAGTTTGTATCCTTGAATTTCTGTTTTGCTCCAGTCACGTTTTGTTCTCTCCTGTCAATTAACTTTATTCGGTTCACCTGCACCATGTCAGTCAGTCTTCCTGCTTCTTTTGTGTCATGCCCTATATATACTCTGCCGTTATGTTTACTCCTCGCGGAAACATTTTGGATCACTTCACTCAGTTGTTGTTTCGACTCATGTCAAGTTTTTGCCAAGCCTGTCTTGCCTGCCTGTCCATGTCTGTTTTTGCCCCCACCTGCCGTAGTAACTTTGGTTTATTAAATAATTTCACTTACCGTCATGCTGCCTGTCCGTCTGCGGTCCTTTGTTACACCGCACCAGACAGTTTCTGGTGAGTGAGGACAAACCTGTCCTCTTGATCTACTTCCATGGAGCTCACCAACGTTTCCTGGATGGATGATCAAAAGTTCCCATTTTATCCTTTTTCTGTGTTGCCAAAAAGCAACATTCATTCTACATAAAACTGTTACAAACCTATTTTTTTATCAAAAAAACAGTCTGGGACCTATGTTAAACAACAGTCCATCAGATGCTGCAGAGATGCATTATCATCCATATATGGTGCCCACTTCCTGTTTTCATGAAAGGCATTGAGACAAAGGCATTTTTGTTGTCAAAATGTGCTTTTAAATGTGCTTATGAAAAGGCAGATTATAATCAGTCTTTTCTATATTTAAAGGTTTTATGTCTTTAAAATTTGCCCTTTAATTTAGAATTTAAACCTATTTGTGACTTACAGGGATGCACATGGTGTGACAACACCTCAGAGGCAGCAGCGACAGTTGCGGCAGAAGATCAGCCAGACTTGGAACTCGGTGATACAGAGACCGGAGACGACTACTGTCCAGAGAGGCACAAAGGCGAACCTTTAATCTCTGCCATGATCTCATGTCACTCAGGTCCTCCTCAAACCTGTGGCCTGCACACAGAAACAGCAAATCAACAAGAGTTTTAAAAAAACTGTTTCTCTGCTCTGAAGAGGAAGCTGCCTTAGATGAGCTCTTATGCTCTGTATTACAATATAATCAGTGCCTTTGTAAACTGTGAATATCTGTGGTGAACGTCGATTACTTTTTATTTTTAGCTTCATTAGACAGGGTTACTTAGTTGCTTTTGGGATAAAGGCTGGGCTCTGAGTTTGTGTGGAACTGGCCTTTTTTAGGATAAAGCAGTGTGGCACCTTAAAAGAATTTCATGCACTGATTATAGGAGATGCAAGACATGACGAGGGAACAGCACAATGTTCAAACTCAAAGCATGCCAGCTAATGCCAAGCAAACATCGGCGCGGTGGAGGCCAGACTGTGAGGCAGTTAATGAACCCCATGTTTTTGGATGTATTCTCAGTTACGTCAGCATGCGATGAGAACAGGTTGAGGGTTTTCTTAAGGACAGATTAATTTGGTACTGCTGTCACATAAGGTACCAAATGAACACATGTGGACTAAAGGGAAAAGGTATTGGTACTCCTAAGTGACTACAATTGCTCACACTCAATTGTGGGACAGGGAAATTGAAACCTGCTCCCATATTGTGTTTAAACTAACCATCATTTCAGCCACCCCTTTCCCCATAAAAACATGCTCTGATTTTTGCCCTTACATGTGATAAAACAAACTCTACATAAAGGCCAGCTATTCAGAATACGCCTCATTTTATTATTTAGGAAGCTCCTTTATTTAATGTCAAGCTGGTTTGTTTTTTATTGATTGTATATCCAGTACTCTGCATAATCATTAAAACTGGGAGTAAGCTAGGCCACGCTACTCAGCAAAATGTGCAATATTTCCTTCTGAAATGCCTTAAAGTAGAAACCCTATTCCACATAATGAAAGTACATGCAATATAGCAGTATTTCTTGGGGTGATCAGAATATTTCAACAGAATACAGCTCAGCATGTGCCAAATACTGTATTTACTCACCTGGAGATTGGGTTGAAGTGTTTCAAAAACATTTTGTTTTTCTTTGGAGCCATATGTTACCAAATTAAGCTTGATGTGTGCATATTTTAGTTATTTGTATCTTATGAAATGCATCAGTTGTTTTAGATGTGAAATTTTTATTTCTTTCCTGGCTGTCATTGCACATGTTAATCTTTGTAACAGTCTTTAAATGTATATGTATATATTTTACATACATGTTTTTTTGAAAAGCATATAATGCATTACTTATAAAAACCTAAATTCAAAAAAACAAACAGGACCAAGAAAAGTAATGCTGACTGCAAATACGATTTTTAAAATATTGTGTAACCTAAACATTTCCCTCCGTAAATGGAAAAATACCTGGTGTTTACAGTGGATAAAGTTGGTAATGTAAGGAATGACACCAGCTTATTACTACTAAAAAAAAAAAAACCTCAAAGGTTGTTTTAGGGGGACAGTTCAGGTATAAGGAACCTTTTAGAAACATAATGTGCCTGGGGTTTTCAGTGCTGTCATTTTACATGACTTAGTACTATTCTCTGTAACTTTCCTAAAGGGTCTGTTATTTCAGCAGGCATGTAAAGCACCTTTCTGTTATTTTGTGTCCTTATTTGTTCTTGGTTTAATAACAATAAATATTTTATTGAAAAAGAAATACTGTTTAATTATCAAAAAAACATTGTTTTACAGTTTTTTCAACCTCCCTTGCTGACTGGCATCAAGACCAAAAAGTTCTACAACTCAGTAAATATTAAATATGTCTTTAGATAAACATTTCTGCTTCTGATAAGTTAAATACAATTGTAAATAAATACATTAAAATACATTAAATAAAACAAATCTAAGTATAATCATCTTAATGTTTCAGTTACATAAAATAATCCAATGTCAGTCAGTCAGTTGTTTCCTACCGCTTATTCCATAGTGGGTCATGGGGGAGCTGGTGCCTTTCTCCAGTAGTCTATGGGCGAGAGACGGGGTACACCCTGGACAGGTCACCAGTCCATCGCAGGGCAACGCACAAACAATCATGCACACATCCATTTACACCTAAGGGCATGTTGAAGGGACAAATTAACCTAACAGTCATGTTTTTGGACTGTGAGAGGAAGCCGGAGTACCCGGTGAAAACCCACACATGCACAGGGAGAACATGCAAACTCCATGCAGAAAGACCCCCGGCCAGGACTCAAACCCAGGACCTTTTCACTGTAAGGCAACAGTGCTGCCAACTGCGCCACCGTGCAGCCCATAAGCCAATGTCAAAAATTGAAAAAAAAAAGCACATATTGTTGCCTTTTATCTATTTCCATTTTAAACTTTGTGTGTAGCATATTGATAACAGAGTAAAGGTTTGATAGAGATAGTACCATTTTATCTGGGTCTGATGTCCAAGCAAGTTCACCGCAATGCCGCAGGATACTAAAAGAAATCTCCAAAAGCCCTCAAATGACATCACAGGACCTGAAGCAGGCTCTTCATACTCACTAATGTGAAGGCGCATGTCTATACAATCTGAAAGAGACTGCACAAGTATTTCTTTCATGGGAGGTGTGCAAAGAGAAAACCTCTGTGCTCTAAGAAAGGCCACAGAGAACAGTCAAAGAACAGGATGTCTGGAATAATGTTCTTTGGACAGATGAGTCCAAAATGTAATTATTTGCCCATCAGAAAAGAGGACATGTTTAGCTTAAATCAAATAACAAGGAAAAGAACCGAATACCAACCGAGAAGCATGGAGATAGAAGTGTCATTGTTTGGGGATGCTTTGCTGCAGCAGGACTTGGGCAGCCCATCATCAACAAATCCATCATGAATTCTGTCAAGTATCAGAGGGTGCTTGAGGAAAATGTGAGACAATCTGTGAAAAAAATTAACTGAAGCAGAACTGGACCCTGCAACCTTTCAATGACCTAAAACATACCAGCAAATTCACCAAGGACTGTCAAAGAAATAAGAAATGCCCAGATTTTGATCTCATTGTGGGGTGATTCAAAGATGAGTAATGTTACCAATGTCAGAGACTGGTAGATGACTATAAGAACCTATTAGAAGTTAGGTTGTCCTAACATTTTCTCAAAATACATGGTTTACTTAATGTATTTTATTTGATGAGTAAAACCAATTTAATTGTAGGTGTTTATTTTGCAGATGTAGGCTAAATTTAAAATAAAATCTGTAAACATTTATTTTGAAAGAACCGAATACTTGATGCTGTCTAGGCTACACATTTTTTACGTGCCTGTAAACTTTTTACGTATATAAATGGCCAGTTTTCTTTGCCTAATTATTTGTATGTTGTCTTGTATGATCATACTGAGAGGACAGAATAAATACGATAAGCCTTAAAGTGGCCGAGGATGACCACTAGATGGCAATAAAATGCATAAATATAAGCAACGCTCCAACGCCGCTGGAATTCGTATTTAGATGAGAGAACATGCATTATGTTAAGGTTTTCCTGTCCTGGGGTCTTGACTTTCACCTTCCTCATGCAAATCGATGTCTGCCTGACTGAAAAGCTGCGGGGACTTTTTTGATCCTCCACATCAAAGCGACCCTGTCCCCACTCTTCTCTTTTTGCACGCCTCACATTTCATACAAATAGGGTTGTGGATTCTGTAGTTCCCTAAACCTTAAAAATATCTATATTTTACGACGGAAGAGTAATTTGTAGAGTAGAACCGGGCATTTTCATTTCGACTATTCTTATGGTAGCGCAAATAAACAGGTTATATGATGGGTTAAATTTGTAAAGTGTTGACTTTGATAAGGATTATTTATAACCTTCTGATCCGTCGTTCACACCTTCTACCCTGCTATAAAGGCTATAAAATTAGAACAAGGTGCAAAGTGATTGCCCGCTGCGCTTATTTTACATGTGAGCTGATCTTTGTTTCTTTCTTTTTTGATATAACAATGAAGGGAAACTATATTTGTTTTATTTGCATTAACAGTAAAACACTAGTTTTTCTATTTTTATAACAATGTGTTTTTGCAGGATTTCGGATAACTGCGGTGTGACAAAGCATGTTTGTTTCCTCAATTATTCAAATATCAATCCTTAAGTTCAGATCTGTCATAATGCTTCTCCAATCAGCATGCAGCACCTCGAGACTTTACAATATTCCACCTGGTAAATACAGCGTCTTGCAGAAGATACTGTGGAGCTTTTACACTATTTATCGCGTTACAGTTGCAAACTTTAGTGTATTTTAATGGGACTTTATGTGGAAGTCTTCCAGCTTTTCACATCTAGAAACGAACCTTTTCCCCCCCATTCTTCAAACACGGCTAGATTGGTGAATTCTGTGAAGATCGATTTTCACTATTTGGCACAGATTCTCTAATGTATTCTAACACGAATATATTTTAATATAAACGATTCAATTGTAGCTCTGTTTAGTGTCATCCTACTGGAAGATGAACCTCTGTCCCAGTCTTTTTCAGCCTGTTAACAGGTTTCACCCACAGCATGATGTTGCCACAATCGTACTTCACTATGGGGATGGTGTGTTCAGGGTGGTGTGTATTGTGTTAGCCACACAGTGTGTTTTGCATGTAGACAAAAAAATGCTTCCACATTTTCTGTGTCACCTACAAAGCCTGTGGCAAACTGCACTTCTCACGGCTTTGTTTCTGCCTCCCTTCCATAAAGACCTACTTTATGGATCTCTGTAGCTCCTCCAGTCACTATGGGATTCCTCCCTCCTTCTCTGATTAATGGGCTGGTATGTTTCCAGTTGTGTAATTCTCTTTATTTTCATATGAAGGATACTGTTTTATAATTTAACCCGACTTTAAATTTCCCAATGGTAATTTTACTGACCTGTCTGGATTGTTCACGGGTCTTCGTGGTGCTGTTTATTTACTACCGTTCACTATCAGTTGTGTTTAAATTGAGATTAAAGTACACGCTGGTAGACCTTATTTACTACTTAGGTGACATCTGAAGCCAATTGGTTGCACTGGATTTTATTCAAGGGTAGCAGGGTAAAAGGCCCTAAAACAAAATGAATGCCTCACTTTTCAGATTTTCAATTTGTGAAAGATTTTGAAACCTGTGTATCATCATTTTCCCTCCACTTTACAGTTATTCACAACTGTAGTGAGAAGACTGTGGATTGTGAAAGAATTGACACTCTGAGGGAACATCGCAGGAACATAAGGGAAGACAAGTGACCAAAGATGGATTCAGGACATTCTCAGAAGTGCTGTTTAATCTGAAATCAGAGGGAGCTGAGTCAAACAGTTTGTTTTCTTCACTACATTTAAGATGCAGACATAAGAATAGAAACTGTAGCACTTTTGATCCTGAAGCAGGTAAATACCTTGCTATAATCTGCACACCCAAATGCTCTAGTACATATCACTATATGTTACAGAGCATGGAACATTCATACTCATGACTATGTATCTAGATAAAAAAACATAAAAACCTGAGCTCAAGGAGAGCTATAAAACGCATTTGACAAGGCCTATAAATGGAGCGATTACTCATTTCAACCTCACACATGCCTACGATGTGCAAAGAGATCTTAGCGAAAGAGAGAGAGAGAGAGAGAGAGAGAGCACACAACTGCAGAGTAATAGCTAAAATCTTTGTAACAGACGAGGGTGGGTGGTTGGTGGGATCCTTCTGTGTAAAATGTAGCTTTTTAAGAGCGACAGAGGCACACAAATAGAATTTCAACACAGCCCTTTGTTAAAAAAGGTATTTATTGAAAAGTTTAAACTTAGAAAAATAATTAGATGAGGTAGCTTACTAATGCATTATAAATACAAAGTTCAGGATTTCCCAAACTGGAAATAATTTAACTAACAATGTATCTAAAGAGGAAACAGCTAAATGCTAACAATTACATATTTACAAATGCATTCACCACCTTCACTGAAGGTAGGCCTATACACTTTTAAAAGCAGACTTTACAAGTCACTGAACTGTGCAACGGATTTCATTATATTTCCCAATTTAAATAACTCAATTGTAATTTTAATGCATTTAACAAAGAGCTTCTTGATCTCTTAGATGAAATGACTACAGTAATAAAATAATTATAAATGTTTAACAGAGACAAAGAACAGGACAAGGACCTTGATTCATTGTGTTATCTCACTTTTAAAGAAATTGCCAATTTCCACCACGTATTTGGTTGAAAGATGCCGTTCAAAGTGTGTTGGCATTACGCTGCAGACAGCTAGGCTTCTCTAAAACAACTGAATACAAATTTTAAAATAACTTGTATTTAATGTAAGTTTTGTTTGTCACCCAAAGTTTAAGAGACATTACTGCTGCTGCTTAGAAAGCCTCTAGCACTTGTTCCCAGTTGATGGTTGGTTGCTTATAGAGTAGGATTTGTTTTTAAGCAATGTTGTCTGAAAATACTGCAGGTAATATTTCCATTATCTTTCTTAGAAACATGTCATATTGCTGTGAGTTTGCAGAAAAGAAATAATTGGTGGAAACCTGACAGGTAGTGAGACATACCCACTGTTTTATCTTATTTAAGCAATTAAAAAAAACTCAAACTCAAAATGTTCATTGAGACACAACGCTATATATTTATAGTAGATATTGACTGTCCACACTTTCACAAGTTTGTTTCTGTTCTCAACCAAACAATCTCCCTGTTACTACGTCAAAGCTTTGCTGACAGAGGCCCATCAGATGATTGTGAGCCCACCAGGATAATTTCCAAACAACTATGACACCTCAAAAACCACAGAACAGCACCATCTTTAAGAAAGCTGCTCAAATGACAGACTGTCACAAAATATGAAAGTTTCCCTGCTGGTATTACAACAGACTTAGGTATCGTAGCTGATGAGCCAGCGGCGTCAGCTAACAGCACCTAATCGTAATAACGTAGACACTGTTTGGGTAATAAAGTAGCCGTAAACTTAACAACTACCTCTTGTAAAAGTGATCAGTTAATACATTGTGTCACGTGGATATGAACATTTTCAGTTTGAGTTGTTTTAACTGCTAAAATCAGCTTAAACCAACATAACCGTGTTCCAGTTCCAGAGTTGGAAAACCAGTAAGATTTGCTAATTGTTTGGCTCTGAAAAGAGGCTGTCTACTATTAGCAGTATCTGCTTTCTGCTAATACCATCGTATTTCTTTGCATTTTGTACTATAAAATGAATGTTGCAACAAGTTAATTAAAGAAGGCTGGATAGTGTGATTAATTTACTGAGATATAAATCATCAGAAGTGCAAATAAACCATTTCCTTCCTCTGTCAATAACTAAATTTAGCATCAAGGCATCCATATTGGATTGTGAAATGGAGATGGTAAGCACCTTCTGACTTAGCCACTTTAAATTTCAACTTTCATTTAATTTTTCCTTTACCTTTGTAAACTGAAGGACATATCTAAACCGAGTTTTTCAACCAATCACGCAATACCAATGGATAAGAACATTTTTGTTTTAATGACACAACCCAGTAAGTCGAAAACATCCAAGTCCTGTTTTTTTACTATGGTAAAACTCTATAAAGATGGTGGTACTTGGAAAACCTGAGGTGTTGTTCGAGTTTAAAACTTTGAAAACCACTATCTCAGACAATATAATGTTGTTCAGGCATGTTTTGTAGTGTACTCAGGCCTATCCAGCATATTCTAACACCAACCAACAATCATCTTGTTTACACAAGTTACTTCAAAATGCTCTACCAAGGTCTCCACACTGGCTCGGAGAAAGTTAAACCAGATGACACATGCTGGGTGTCTACTTCCTCTGTGGAGGTAGCTTGGCTTTGCTCCGAGGCCATCTCATCCAGGTCGGAGCTAAGGTCGTCAGTAGAGGTGTTGGATGCAGCCGGGGACACCATGGTGTCCCGGCTGCAGGTGCTATTACAGGCTGGCTTGCTTGCTTCGAGATGCTCCTCATCATTAAGGGGCATGCTCTCCAGGAGGTGGTTCAGCAGGTCAGCCGCTATGGTGGGGTCTATTCCAGGGCAACTGGACACAAACGTGTGTACGTCATGCATGCACTGGATGTAGCCGGCAGCGAAACGTTCCCTGGCCTCCCTGTTCAGAGCGTCCACCTCTAGGGAAATGCGAACAGCAGCCACAAAATCATTTAACATTTAGAAATAATCTGCCACAATGGTCTCTGCTCTGATTGACTGAGCAGTGGCTCATGCACATCTAAAACAAAATCTGCTTAATTTTACTTTTTGAGGATTTCAAGAATTTCTGATGATCAACTAAACAACCGAGAATATCATTCATTATTGTTTTCTTTTTCATTGCTTTTATCTACGAAGCTGGTGTTATTGCTTGTGTTTTGGTCCAACAGAACCGTGATGAGTACATTTTTAACATGAACTCAATAATCTGTTAGATAATGTTTTCTACTACCTATATTTCAAAAATTAACTCATTTTATTTGTGAGGACATGCTTAACTAGCCCATGCAGGGTCCAGATTGCATCATGGACCGGAAATAATCGTATTTCCAGGATTTAACTTTAATTTGAATAACAAATGTGTCTTGTTTATATATTTTCTGTTGATGTCTTTAATCGTGAAAATATGTTTTATAGGAACAAACGTAGCTTTTTCCCTCTGACTAAAAGGGCAGTTTACTGACATTATTCTGACCACTGCAAAGACAGAACATACATTAAGGAAAAAGGAAATACTGTTTGTTGAACATTGCATGAAATTTCTAAAAATAAATAAATAGATAAAATGTGTGATTATGGGTCACAGATTCCCATGTTTCAATATAAATTGAGGGATATAATTTACATCAGAATTTCAGCTTTTAAAACGCTGTAGCTACCTTACCTTTTGACCTACACACAGTCTTTGCAATTTAGAAGTTCCCTTAATGTGGTAAAATTGTTTTGATATACATTTATATGTTGATAACTTTACATTTAATTCTATGGAAGTTCTCAAGACCCCATGCTTATTAATTCGTGACCCAAAGTGAGGTCACAACCCAAATGTTGGTAACCTCTGGTATAGATAATGGGAATATTTATCCGCTAATACTAAGAACTATATTGTTTCGCGGAAGAATTATTTGAAGTTCCTTACAGGCTGTTCTAGTAAGGTTAAACACGGATTTTCTCTATAGGTCAACTTCATTTCAAACCTTTTTAAATGGCAACAGAAGTTTACCTTGTGCTCGGTTCTGCAGGATGCTTTCCAAATGCTTCACCGTCACCTCCAAAACTTCAGCATTCTCCATCTTCGACTGTAACTACGGTGAATGGCACACACACAAATGAAGCAGCCATGGGTTGAGCTAAATTGGCCCAATTATGACACATTTAAATGAAAAGCTAACTTACGTCTGGGTCTGCGATGAGAACCCTGAGTTCTTGTAAGCTTTCATTAATGCGAGCTCTTCTTTTCTTTTCCACCAGAGGTTTCCTCATCTACAAGAAGAAAATTAGGGGCAGATGGGTTATACTTAAGTCATTTCTGGGCTCGGTTGCAGTTTAAAAGTCTCCGTATATCCTACCTTCCTGTCAGATTTTATTTCACTAGCACTTCCATCCGTTCTTCCAGGGTTGCTGCAGATCGGAGTCATGATTACAGTTCAGACAGGAGGCTGCTGGGGTGTGATCCAAAAAGCCGTTAGACAGAGCCCGTCAGGGGGACAGATGGTCCTGCGGTACCAGCGGCAGTTGACTCTCAGAGAATGGGCCGTTTATGCAGCTTCAGGGGCCTAGCAGCGGTCGTATACATGAACTTATTACCATATGAATGCGTCTTACACAGAGTCCCCCCCGACTGGGTGTAAGACAGCGAGGGCGCGCAACGCTCGAACCCTTTATCAACAGGGGTCCTGAACCAGGGACCCCAGACATGTAAAAATATCTGTTCCCACAAACTCTCTACAGTTGGTATTTTCTCCTGAATGAATGGAAGTCCTTAAAAAACAATGGAATCAAAATTTTATATACAATTACTGATTGTTTATGCACTCTGCTTGTTAAATAAAGTCCAGCATCATTTTCCCTATTAGTTGCATAGCTAAGCACCTGTTAAAGTGTGCTTATCAGGGCCAGTTCTCACATTGGCTCATTAGGTTATTTGGTCAATTCATTCTTGATTGTAAACTATTCAGTTTACACATAAAAAACAGTGCTCTCCGGAATATTTATCTGGTCATTCAAGCAGTAGAGGAGGTCTGCTGTTTTGGCTGTACTGTGGTGCAGTTGGTAGCACTGTTGCTTTGCAGCAAGAAGATCCCAGGTTTGATCTCTGGCCTGTGGTCTTGGAGTTTGCATGTTCTCTCCTTGCATGCGTGGTTCTCTCCGGGTACTCTGGCTTCCTCCCACAGTCCAAAAACATGACTGTTAGGTTAATTTGTCCCTCCAACATGCCCTTAGGTGTGAATGGATGTGTGCATGGTTGTGTGTCTCTGTGTTGCCCTGCGATGGACTGGCGACATGTCAGGGTGTACCTCGTCTCTCACCCGTAGACCACTGGAGATAGGCATCAGCTCCCACCACGATCCTGTATGAAAGAAGCAGGTGTAGAAAATGGATGGATGGATGAAATTAACAAGTGCACTAAAGGGGCAACAATGAGACGATCTTAAAAACAGGAATGGTTTTGCAGTTGGAGCCACACACATTTTTTCCCTCCCCATTTTATGACTGCTTTTCAGTAGTTCTGCTTTTGACCACAGATAGTGTCAGTACTGGTCACATGAAGAAATACCTGGACCCTACAGAGGTTGCACAGGCTGTCCAATTCCACCAGGATGGGATGCATGCCATTGCCCAAAGATTTGCTGTGTCTCCCAGCGCAGTCTAGAGAATCAGGGAGATTAGACAGGCAGTTACTCTAGGAGTGCTGCCGGAGGTCCTTAACCCATCAGTAAGACATGTTTCTGCTACTTTGTGCAAGCAGGAACTGGATAAGTACTACCAGAGCCCTACAAAGTAACTTCCAGTGGACCACTTGTGTGAATGTCTCTGACCAAACCATTTAACATAAACTTTATGAGGGTGGCTTGAAAATCTTTAAAACTCAATCTTAGTCTTATCAGACCAGAGCACAGAGCACCAGTTAAATTCTCACTAGAGCTTAGCATTATAGTTCTAAAATCTTGGTACAGGTACCCCTGGTGGTACTTAGGCTGTTGTTAGTGATGCAGAAGAAATGCTGGTCTTAATAATTTGCAAGAGGAATACAAAAGTCAGTCTAAAACAATAAATGTAGCTGGCATTTATACAACTAATAACGTGCAGTAGATAATTAAAGAAAAGGGCTAGCCCTGTCACTCCTGTTCAGGTACTAAGACCTTATTGTTAAACATCTCAACTTTTGCCTTCTAATTTTGAGGTACACCTCCCCTTCTTTTGTATTTAATTTTTTTCAGTTTTATTTTTTAAGGATACAATATACTACATCTGTATAAACTCACTTAATAGGATTTTGCAAGCAGAAACCTTTAAAAAAACATTGCAAACTATTCCCAAGGCCAAAATAATATAGAAAAACAATAAATTCTGGGTCCGAGGCCTGGTTTAAACTATTTTCTAGGGGGATAACACTAAATAAACCATTATATCATGACAGATCATCCTTGTTTTTGATTTTTGTGGTCTTGAGCTTTTATGTCATTGTAAACGTTCCTGTTTAATTTCTTATTATCTAAATAAGGTCTATCTTAGTAGTATGCCAGATGCTCACTGTCATGACGCTGTGTGCATGGTAAAAAGCTGACTGAGATCCTTTGTAAGGAAGCCAGTCCCTTGCAAACTGGCAAGGGAGATACAGTATGTTGTAGCACTTGAATGGTTTGTAGGGATGCCCTCTGTTTATGCGTAACACAGATCGTAGATTCCCTGCTGGGGATGCTTTATAAAATATAAAAATGTAGTTATAGCATACAATTTTGTCATTTTATTTAGTCTCTATTTTATTCGACCTATTGTTTACAATCAAACATATTTTTGCAACTGAAAATGTTTCATTTTTAAGTCAGCACTGATTTTTATTAAATTGTTCAGCTATATAATAATTCCAGACAGACTAATGTAGGTTATTATACACAGTGTACAGTTTCTAACTGCAATATTATCACTACAGAGGTAACCTATTGATAACTTTATTGCAGTATAGCTGTGTGCTGAGCCAATTTGAAACATCACAACATTTCCGGATGATAGTGTTCGGAACAGGGATGAGCGGATGATATTAAGCTTTAAATAAAATGCGGAATACGCTACCATATTGGGATTTTGACTTCAAAGTAAAAGCAAGATATAGTTTAATAATTGGAAAAATATTTTTAAAATGTTCTCTTCGCTATTAAACGGGTTTATGGTCCAAATCATTCATTTTGTATGCGAGTCAGCTCACAAAATGTATAACTTACATCATTTATGTACAATTTAAACTTTTTCTGAGCGTTTTAACGTAGCGCAAGTTTTTATTTTGAAACCAACGAGGAGGCTTTTCCCTTGGTCCCACACAGCGCTCGTACGTCAGAGAAGACGCTCTTCTGATGTCACAGATTCCCGGGGGCGAGGCTGCACTGGCGTTATAAAGTCCTGCCGGTGCTGTGGATGGAAGCGCGGCGCTGAACCAGGACCAGACAGGAGACAAAGCAAAAATAAAAAATACACCCTGAGCTAAACCAAAACATGGTGAAGATCACCTTCCAGTCAGTTTCGGCGCAGAAGCCCGAGAAAGACCAGGATGCGGACAAGATCACTGTACCCCAGGCTCACGTGAGTTTGCGCCATTCTTTGTTTCATGCTGTGGCATTTCTCTTTAGGTCTATTATTATATTTTATTTTCATTAAAACATGACAGGATATACCTAAGTAGTTAATGTTTGTCATGTATCTTCCGGTCAGTGATAGGATTTAATTTTAAACCTTTAATCCTTTAAAGTGCCTATATATAAACATAATCTAACTAGCGGTGAAAGGCCAACTTACTTTTGAATGTTTTATGAATTTATAATTCTTGCGTTAGAGTATAAGGTTGCAATAACTGTTTTGTTGAAGCAATGAGGTGAATTGTGCAGCAGCATAATAAAAGGGGTCAGTGCATGTCAATGCCAGTGAGGATGTTGACATTACATCATCTCATTTGGCTATCCCCCGAGGACACTGCAGATAATAGCCTTGTCTTTATAGCTGTGTATTAAAGATGGGTGTGAGTGACAGTCCTTCACGCTCTATATAATACAATACAAATATATTCCAACTTTTCCTTTAGTTGTACTTTTACATCCAGGAAGACAACCGAGTAAACAAGGAGTGGTAAAAAACAAAACTGGTGCAATTACTGCAGCATTCATGTCATTGAGGGAATACAATTTCTGTTCTGCAGGGGGCGCCTTGGAGCACATGAGGATGAGTTGTGCAGTAATTCGTGTTTTTACGTCGTATTTAGTTTCCTCAGGGTACAGTCTGAACACAGCGGTATTCAAACTGTGTTGGACAATTAGTATGTGTCTATAATGAGCAAGATATTAATTGAAAATAATTAATTATTTAATAAAAAAGAAATGTGTCAAATGTACCCCTGCAAATGATTATGATGATAGATAGATAGATAGATAGATAGATAGATAGATAGATAGATAGATAGATAGATAGATAGATAGATAGATAGATAGATAGATAGATAGATAGATAGATAGATAGATAGATAGATAGATAGATAGATAGATAGATAGATAGATAGATAGATAGATAGATAGATAGATATTCCACAGTAGATCCAACTTTTCTTAGCCTCTTTTCTTGAATCAGTCCCAGAAGTTGAAAATTATTAGATATGTGGCACTGAATAGTCTTTTTCGAAAAACCGCCCCCTCCCCACAGCACATATACACTATAAAAACTACTCAGTGACGTATTTGTCATCACAGAAGACACCCCTTTTCATCTGTTTGGTTACGTCAGTTGAAGGATGTCAGAGGCAGAGTGGGTTGTTATTGGCCAAGATAGGAGGCGAGGCGTCACAGCCAATACGTGCAGATCTATTAATACGTACCTCCACCTCTGCCAAGGGACCCCTTTACGCAGCCGTCCTCATTTTCTTTTCAATCCCACTTTGTGAGCTGAGATTTTTATATCTGCAAATATGGAGCATGGATATGGGTCTCCAAGAATAGACCCAGACGGCCACGTGCCAGCATCTTCGTCAGAGACTGGCACAATCTGTTCTCCTCGCTTCCGCTCTCCATGGCAACAGTAGTATGGGAGAGGCAGAAGGTTGGCCGAGAGACCGTGGGCGGGCGGGCATCTGGCATGCCTCACTCCAGTCCGTCCTACGTCTACCAGATCTCCTTGTCTGACTAACAGCTTGGCAACTGCCTCCTGTCAGAATTACCTTTGTTACAATTCAGACTCCGTAAGGAAGAGCATGGATCTGTGTGTTGTTGTGTCATCTGGGGTTCTATTGTAACTCTAAGAACCTCTCAAAAAAGCAACACTTTCCTTATTAGTTTCATTTCTTCAACAAAGTAATCAAAGAGAACAAAAGTTCAGCCTTGTGTGAGTTTACTGAGCTGCTCTCTAACCCATCAGCATTTCCTTTTCCCTTACAGGGGCGGCTGGTTCCTCTCATGAAGCCTAGAAAGCCCTTCCCAACAGGCCTGTGCTGCCTCGCGATCAGCCTGGTCATTTTCACGCTAGGACTCGTGCTGCCTTCCATTTACATCTATCGCTACTACTTTATGTCCCAGGTTAGTCTAGTTAAAAAAGATGCATATTACCTATCGGACCATGTCACTGAAGATAAGGCATACTGACTCAGCTCTGTTTCATCCCTTTTCAGCAGATCCCAGAGGACAGCTTGTTCCACTGCCGGGTCATCTACGAGGACTCTGTATACGCTCCCCTGAGGGGACGCCAAGAACTGGAGGAGAACGTGAGCATCTACCTTGAGGAGAACTATGAGCAGATCAGCATTCCTGTGCCTCATTTTGGGGGCAGCGACCCAGCGGACATCGTCCATGACTTCCAGAGGGTAGGTTCTAAAATGTCTTGTCCTCTCATCTAGATTCCCTGTATTTGAGTGTTTAAGACTAAACCGTTTTTCTTCATTGATTCCAGGGCCTCACAGCCTATTACGACATTGCCTTGGACAAATGCTACATCACCGAGTTAAACACGACTGCCGTGATGCCCCCACGCAGCCTGTGGGAGCTGCTTGTTAATGTCAAGGTGAGCATTGCCACAGTTTAAAACTTGTCTAAGAAGAGCAAGGACATTGTGATCCCCCTTTACCGACTGATTCATCTCTTTGTCTCAGAGGGGGACGTACCTTCCCCAGACTTACATTGTCCAGGAGGAGATGGTGGTGACCGGCAGGTTGAGAAACATGAGACAGCTAGGCCCATTCATCCACAGGCTCTGCTTTGGCAAAGAGACGTACCGGCTCAGACGTCGCAACCAGCGCCAACGTAAGTCAGACTTTGTGATAAGTTATGCACGATATTTGCCCAGGTCATTTCCACTTCCAGTTATTGCCCTCTCAAGACACCAGCCTTTGTAATAATGTCAGCCATTCAATGAGGGGGTCAGTTTGATCCATCAGCTGTTATACAATCAATTCAAATTTGCTGGAGAGTGGACCAGAACTCGAACCAAATAGGGTATTCCTTGTGAGCATTTCAGACACTGTGCAATCCACTCCTGTCACAGACATTTGTGTGTGTGTGTGTGTTTGAGTGTGGGCACAGCCTAGCCTGGGAACTTTTTCCTGCTACGTGAGTCACTAGTAGTGCAGTGGACACGTCCACACATTTGCGGAGGAGGTAGTGATGCGCATAAAAGATAACTCTGGCGTTGCCTCCCTCGATTGGTGTGAGATCTTCTAGAAATGATGCAGCAAACTTCCCCTGGAGTACATATATGGCAGAGACTAGTGCTGATTCACACTGGGCACCGAAGGCATGCCAGCAGTAGTAGTAATTTGAGGAGTTTCAGCGCTGAGCAGATTTCTCTAAATGGGTCTTTTGTTTCTCTCTCTCTCTCTCTCTGTCTGTCTGTCTGTTCCAGGTATTGAGAGGCGTGAGACAAAGAAGTGCCACAGAATCCGTCACTTTGAAAACACCTTTGTGGTCGAGACCATCATCTGCGACCGATTCTAAAATCTGGGGCGGAAATCACAGCCATCCGACACTGAAGCCAATTTCAAACCATACCTCTTGAATTTCTTATGCGTGAAGCTGCACTTTAAGAGCAAAATGTTGTCCTTTAGTTTCAGTTTCAGAGTTTTCGTCTCATTTTTGCTCTTTTCATTGTTAATGTTTTACTTTTTAATTCGGATTGTATATGTGATGTGTTTGGATTTATCTGTAAATTGTCTTGTAGAGCAGGAGATATTAATCTCAGTCTAATCAGAGTCAGTCTGTGACATTCACATCAGAAAACCAGACTTGTTCTTGTATTTTCTTGTTAATATTTGTTTCTTGGTCAATTTTAATTAATTTAAAGGGCAAAACATACCTCATGTAGTTAAGATGTTAATTTTGTGTTTATTTCATTACTGAATTGTGTATATTAATGATTGTTCCTAAGCAATATACATATATATATATATATATATATTGTAAATTAATTATCTTCTTATTATTACATTGTTAAAGGCATAGATTTTTATCAAAACCTGTTTTTGTGAGAGATCGTTGATTTATGGTTTATTGTTTTTTCCTTTGGCATCACACTTTCCTACTCCATGGGTTATAAACGGCTTTAGACTGTAATTAGTAGCAGTGCTGTAGAGGGACAAAAGGAACCAAAGTCTGCAGTCAGTGATGCTACACATAGTTGTAAGGGATATAATATGCTTTATAGGTTAGATCACTTACTGTAGATAATATCAAAGGCAAAAACCTTCTTTGTTTTGCTCTTCCTCCTCTTCACTCAGATTTAGGTGTTTGTCTTTAGCTCTCGCCTCCTCTCAGTTATTCTTAACTACTGTTCTCTGCAATGTTGATGTGTCTTATTGTCAATGACATTTTTGGATGTGTTTATGATGTATATGTGCTCATATTTCACTGTTTTTGACACTTACTGTACAGTCTAAATTCTCTTGTAAGATCTCGCTGCTTTAAAAATAAACTATCAAACTTTCTTTGTCTTTTGGAGTTTCACTGAAGCACATTATGATTTTCCAGGTTTAAAGTGCCCTCCGCAATTATGGGCACCCCTGTTGAAGATGTTCAAGTTGTAGAGTTCAACAGCAAGAGAATAAATTGTTATGGAAACTTTCACTGAATCCAATTTTACCTTTTACCACAAATGTTCTTAAAGGTGGGGTGTCCAATTGTCTCTATGGTCTAAATGGAAGGCTAAGGGACAAGGCTTTTTAAATCTGGAAAACAGATTTTTATGGGCACAATCTGGAATTAAGGGGTTGGAGCTGCACTTTCAAAGACATTTTTAGGATAATTACTGTAATGTCTAGTGTATCACAATATCGAATCAGTTTCAAAACCTTTTTCACCTTTAATGTGACACATATCCTGCACAACATTTCTGACATTTGCATCTTTTTGCTAAAGCAATTGTGTGCAGAAAGGCACCAAGAAGTCAAACAGATCTTTCTGTACAAATCAGTCAGGGGAAGAACTCCGAACCTTTCACAGCATTAGATAAGTAATGTGGCATAATGAAGACAATTAAAAATAAATTCAGAAAAAATGGGACAATGGTAACATTACAAAAACTGATGAGAAGACAAGACTGAAACTGCCAAAAGGCCTGGCAGGAACAAATTACTGTACGAACACTGGTTGTGTTCTACATTTTGTTTCAGTTCAACTGAGTTTATTTATTTAGCGCCAATTCACATAAAATATTGTCTTAGGCACTTAAACATTTTTTTAAATAAAGTAAATTTAATCTAACAGATTCAAAGACAATTGAGTCAAGATCAGGTTCTTCTTGAAACTGGTTAAAAGGTTTTCTAAAGAAACCAAGCAGATTTCATTGAGTCACTGACTTGCAGCAATCACTCATCTTGGATGAGGATGTAGCAACAGTGGTCAGTCATAGTATCTACTTCATGTCACATTAATAATGGCAAGTTTTGAAATGATTTTTCATTGTCTCGTTTACAAAAAGGAGGAAAAAAGGATTTTTAACAAGGAGCATGTACATTTTTGTGATCCACTACGTATATGGCGGTGGTTCTTGCACAAATGGTCTCCCAACAACCACCCCACCATTTGTTTTTTTGTTGTTGTTGTTTTTATTTATTTATTTATTTATTTTTGGCAAATTTAGGCTTCACAAATCAAAAACTTAACTGGTAAAACTAGACCAAGAATTAAACAGTTTTAAGCTCAGACTCACTGAAAATGGCCTTAAATTTAGGTGCAAATTGGAAGCTCTGAATTACACACTAATCCTGAACCTTGTGAGCGTTGCTGGGCACCCATTTCCAATTTACTGGACAGCAAAAACACAATCAGAAGCTGGTGCAGTGCGCCAATGACTAAGATTTTTTTGTTCTTGCAAAGTGCTCACTAGGTAACTATTTCCGTGGTTAGAGTAGTCTTGCAATCTTAAGGTTGTGGGTCCGATCTTCGCTTCTTCATGCCAGATGTCAATGAGCCCCTGGGCAAGGTACTTTACACTAGGTAGCCTAATGATCTGCGTATCGATGTATGAATGTGCATTTAGAAATGTAATTGGGTGAATGTGGCTCTCGTAAAGCGCTTTGAGTGGTTCATATGTTGTGCTGCTGTGGGCAGTGAGTCATGTGGGCCATATCAAAAAATTCCACTGTTATGTGTACACATCCCAACACTAAAACAACTATAACGCTTAGATAAATGTAGTTTGGTCTAATAACCTACTTAAAAATATATATTGGTATAATAAATGTTGACATACCTGATTAGTTGACAGCAGGTGTACTTGCAATGTACTTGATGTATGGAAGAAAGTAAATATAGCTAAATTCAGTTATCTTGGAAAAACTGTATGTAACACAGCTTATTTTTGTTTCTAAAATATACTTTGAATACATTATTGAAAAAGTAAATTCTGCACTAAATAATGCGTGATGATGTTAACAGTATTACTTGCAAAATGTTTGTATGAAATATATAAAATTGGAGGAAGTTTGGTGACCTCAAGATAGAGGTTTTTGCTGACTCAGAGACAAATTTGCCTTACTTGGCTAACAAGTTATCTTGTCTTTTAAGAGTGGCTAAGAGAACCGGCCTCTATCATATTTATACCTCAAAGAAACTGGATACCTTACTAGGAATTAACTTAAAAAAGTAAATTGCACTTTAAAAATACTCCAGTCAAATTTATTTGTCTGCCACTGAATAAATGTACTCAAATCATAGGTTGAATTTTACTTAAATCAAAATATGCAACTGCAGTGTAAAAATGTATTTACTTCTTTTAATTTCTCCCCATTACATGTTGAGGGCGCTATACAATCATTTTAGAATGATATTTAGTCACAGGAGCCAGTGAAACACCTTTGTCTTTTCCTTTGTGGTCCTCATCACAGTCTATACATCTACCTTGTGGTATAGATGGTTTGCTGGTTAAGTAGTTTAATATCCACTACCAGTATCTACAGGTGACTTTTCAAAAAAAGGACGGTGAATTTATTTTTAAATCTGTACGTGTATATAAATATAAGTCAGACTGTGTCCCCATTTAGTACATTTGAACACTGAATTTGATTAACTGTGTGTGTGTGTTTTTAAGGAGAAAGCCCAACCAGGGACTGTGTCGGCAAATTAGGTGAGAAGGCCCATAAACAGGGGAAACCAGTAACTTTGTAACACTGACTATCATGAGTTCCTTGCTGTATAACCATCATTAAGTATTGTCGTTACTTAACCTGTATAGTATGGTATTTTTGTCCTAAGTATATGCACCTGTACACTGTGTGTACAGGTGCAATACTGTCTCTAACCTTTTAACAGATAATTGTTTTACTTTACAAACTAATTCTTTGTTAATCCCTGCAATAAATTCCTCTGTTCGAAAACTATAATCTCATAATAATAATGTTACTAATATGAAATTGGCAGGCAGCTAACTCTACATCATCTTGAACACTTACACTTATGTTTGAGCTCACATATAAATTAAATATAACTAATCCAGTCATTCACAAAGTATTACCGACTGCCACCAACATTTTGTTTTTAATTACTTAATAAAAACTGCACATTTAGGGCTTTAAATTAAAATGTAAAAGGTAACAATTAAGTCAACAATTTATAAATAGTATTTCCATGTTATAATCAGCAAAATGTTACATATAAACTGACTAAGATGACCGCAAGGACAAAATAAAAACATTGCTTTTTCAGCCTTTTAATTCAAAATAAATTGGCATAAACCATTTTAATTTTTGAGAGTTTCAGTAATATGAAATATAAATTGCCTACTTTTTATAACTAATAGTAATTGTATAATTAATTGGAGATAAAGAGAAACAAAACTTTGTTAAACTTTATTTCAGAAAACAAATATGTCAGAATACTCTTTATTCTTAACACACTATTCTTTATTATTTTAGGCTCAGTTTCACAGTTATTTCTTCTACGAATAAGTTATCCCACTCAAACCATTTGTAATATACAGAAGGAACAAAAAAAAAAAGAAAGAGTAAAAACCGAGTCAAAAAGGTTTTAAGTATCATTTAAAGGGTTGATGCTGGTACCCAATAAAGGTTTCTGACTTAAGAAGCATATCTAATGAAATAGCATTGTTTAATATTGTTTAATGTTTGTCCACTGTGATCTTTTGGTCTTATTTTTGATGAGAACCCTTAAGTCTCCTCTTTTTCTGTCTGACTCCTGTTCTTGAGAATCAAAACAACAAAGCTGTGCAACGAGCCGCCCATGCCAGATTTAAAATGAATCATACCACAAGTCAGTTTCTCATCAGGGAGTCGACGAGCCGAAAGTGCCATCTTTAGAAAAAAATTTTTCATACCATCTCCATCTGTAGTGGAAGTTGTCTTTTGTTTGCCGCCCATACTTTGGTTTTGGGGCTCTCTGAGGTTACAGATGTGTCAACTGGCTTACTGCTCCAGCTCAGTGGTAAATTATCATTGCAGGTTGACCTGGTTAATTTCATATAGCTCAAAGTACATGCAAATTCTTTTTTTCTAGACTTGCTTGTTCAGTCAGTTTTACTACTCTGCAAAAACAACATGACGCCACTCTATTGTGTACAAGTCACATCTTTAGCTGTTTCGTTCGTTCAGACCTCTGAAGTGCTGGAATTGCCTCTTCTTGTGCTCAGCGTTCTCCTCCTTAAGGGGTTTGTGGTACTCCTCACCTCGTGAGCTATGAAGTAGTAGCACACAGCGTCCAAGCAACAGGTGATGTTGGACAGACACATGGTGGTCTGTAAGAACATGCTCATACTTTTCTGGGTGTTGCAATCCTGAATCACTCCCTGGTGTACCTGAAAGTATGTGCAGGAGTTGAACATTGTCATACCCAACTGAATACGGTACTTTTATATATATATATATTTTAATTTATCCATTATTAATTAATTTATTTATATTTATAGAGGCACCATGAGTAGCTTACTCTCCAGAGGCAACCCTGTGGAAAGTCTCTTAAAATTAAGAAATAATAAAACAAAACAAAAAAAAATCAAGCAATACTATGGTTTAGTTTAGTAATTTGTGGATATTCACCAGTTCTAGTGAGAGCTTGGTAGTGTTTACAGTAGATATGCATTTATTGGCTATTTTTAAACTAACAGTAATTTAACATCAGTAAATACTGCACACAGTTAGATAGAATTTGTATATATATGCCCTTTTAGATCCCATAAAAAATAATGTGATCCTACAACGAAGCATATGTTTGACAGATATGATTATTTTACATATGTAAGTGAAAGTTATTTATGTCTGCGTCGACATATTTTTAAACCTTACAAAAATGAATAAAGCATCCGGGACTCTGAGTCATTTTTGAAGTGTGTAATATAGTAAAACTGCAAGTCTTCTAGTTTGTTGTAAAGAAATACAAATGTAAGAAAAATCTAATTAATGGACAGAAAAAATTCAATTGTGTATGATTATATATAATTGTTTGCTTGCAAAATGCTTTCAACAAAATCCTGATTCAACTAAACATTGCCAGCATGGTCTGCTGTTGTTCAATTTTAAAATGATCATCTGTATATGTTTAATTGAACTCAATGACACGTCATATTTATCTAAAAAGCTTAAACGTTGTTGCTTAAAATCAAAGTTTTTTGTTTGTGCTTCCCACCTAAGGTCATACATGTTCTTAATGTGTGATGGGCCTCACCAGGAACTGCAGGAAGATGGCCAAGTGGCTCGGTGTGAATGGCACCAAGAAGGCGCTCAGGCTGCTGTAGATAATCTTCACGCAGGCCTGGCTCTTGGAGCTACGCTGTCCGGACTCCTGGAGGGTCCAGATGGTATGAACTGAACAGCAAACCACCACAAGCGCAGGCCCCAGGAAACCGAAAATTTGTAAGCAGATGATCACCTTGGGACTCCAGCCTGTCTCCGAAAATCTGTGAAAGCAGTGGAAGTCGGTCCCATTTTCACCCCTGAAGTTGGAGGTGACTGGAAAGATTGCAAAAAACGCCAGAAACCAGACCATGAGGGAGGTTATGAAAGCCACTGTGGGGGAACGCAGCTGCTTGGCTTTGAATGGGTGACATATTGCCAGCCACCTATCAGCAGATATGCACATGATCATGTAGATGCTGCCGTATATGCCAACAAAATAAAGGTTTTCCAGAACTGAACAGAATGCTTGGGATTGGCTCGACCACTTATGATTTGCAGCATGCATTTTGAAGGGTAGTGGCAAAAGGAGGAGGAGGTCCATTAGAGCCAAGCTAGTCATGTAGATGGTTGACTCAGTCCATTTTGGGAGGCACAGGCAAAACACCAGCAGAGCCGCCAGGTTAAGAGCCATCCCCAAGAGGAATATGGGGATGTATATGACCAGCTCTAGGTATTTCATTTGTTCGTCCACATCGCTGGTTGAACAGGAACTGTTGAAGCTGTAGAGAAACAGTTTTGGTTTTATCAGTCATGCCAAATATTTCAAAGCAAACATTTCACTGTGAAAGCTTCTTTGAGATGAATGTGCTTTTCCTCTCATTACTCTTCGTTCTCACACTGAACATTAAACATAAACCATGCCAGCGAGGCAACTGAAACCTCTCAGATGTGTGGGTATGCAAGCTGTGGGCTTGTTCTTTTGTTTCTGCTGTAAAGAGCATGGGAACTCTTTACATATTACTACTTTACCTTTTCTTCTTCTAGACTGGTGATGTTCATTTGAATCAGAGGTATTGAGATGCAGACTGAGGTAAGTTGTAATTTGAGATGGAAACCACCTAGATGTCGGCATTTAGCATCTGCTCGATCACAAATATGTTTTTATTAGGGGAAGTTTCGTTAAGAGTAGCTACAAGCTTTGACTAAAACTCAGTGGAATACAGTAGAGGGAACGCTTTCCTTAAACGCCGCACTAGTCTGCTGCCAACTGTGGTGGCAAAGGTCACGTACAAATCTAAAGTTATTTTTAATCATTTTTAATACAGTAGAAAATAAAATTGTTTAACTACAGACAGAGGCCCAAATTAAACCTATGATGTGATAAAAATTGAGAAATAGTTTAAATGCTTAAACTTAGAAAATACCAGTTAATGTGGAAGCAGAATAGGGAGGTGATCAAGATTGAGTCCATAATATATATATATATATATATATACATACTATACATTAAAGTAATTTGCAACACAAATAATCTTGCTAAATTAAGTCTTTTGCATTTAAATTCATATTAATTGTCCAGGAAACCTTTTCATACACCTTCAAAAAACACCCTTAACAGGTAAACATTCAACAGCTATGCATGAAGAGTTTCAACTGCTGTGTTTATAATGTAACCTGTACAGTGGAAAATTTGAAATCTAGTCTTGCTCTTACCTCATGACTGTCACAGAGGAATTTTGCTGTTTCTTTCTGAGTGTCTCTGCTGCGCCAGACAGCTTCTGCTTTTCTGCCTTTTGTTGTTTCATCACCACTTCCTGCGTCATGCCACACATGTATGTTTACTCAGATGTTTTTTTTTAAGATGAACTTGTCCAGCAAGTCTTAAACTGCCACACTCTGAGCTGCCAGTGTAAACGGTCGCTTGCAAAGTGTCAAAAAGTTCAAATTGAATGCAGAGGTGGAAAAAGAAGCTGCAAGTCAGTGTACAGAGTAAAGATGTGGCTATGTGCTACCTTTCTTTGTCTTAAGCTATAGTAAAATAGGTATTGTTGAATTACTTTTACACCTTGTTGGACAAAATGAGAAACAAGAATATATGTCATATATATTAATAATCTGTCTTTGAAATTTCCCATTCATTTTCATATGCTGTTTAGAGCAATATTGTTTTTGAAAGAAGCTTCCAGAGCATTCAAGATTATCCAGCTGACACTTTCCACTGAAAACCACAAATTTCAACCAGACGACCAAAACCATTTCTCAGACCAACACATTGTTGTTGAGTTGTTTCATACCAGATTAAAGCAAGCAACTGACTGATTACAAGTGCCAAAACACCGGCGGTACCTGAAATAAAACAGCACAATACTTTTGAAAAAGAAACTAAAATATGAAATTGAGGAAACTCTGTTGTTAGTAAATGCCACCGGCTTCCCATGAATGTTTATTATTGTTTTTCTTGTTTCCTCAAACTGGAATTCCCATCACTGCAAAGGTTATTACTTTGCTCTGTTATTATTAAAACATGTGGGTCTTAAACATGTGACTTTATATTTCTGTGTATTGGTTCATATATGCTTTCTTCACCTCTTCTGGTCACTTTTTTTCTTCATCTTTTAACAGTAATGAGTAATACAGTACAAAAGGAGCATAACTGTGATTTCTGTATGAGTATTTGAGTGCTGGCATTTTGTCTTCATCTTTCCATATCAAAGGGAATGACTGAGGCTTGAGCTGTAAGCAGCTGCGAGAAGCTGCAGAAGCAGATTTTTGACTGTGATTATGTTTGAGGGTTTCCTGGTTTCGTGTGTTGAAATGACTTGTTTGAATTTTAAGTGTGAGAATTTCTCTATGGCCCCATTGAATCGCTGAAAGATGGAGGTCTGAGCTTCCCAAAGCCAGTTCACAGAGGAATGTTACTGACTTGAACAGATTCACTGAAGGTGAAGCTTTCTGAAATATTACTTTCACTTTAAAGGAAGTCAGGAAATGTCCTCTGTGAACCGAGGTAAGTCTGCTCAGCACATTGCCATCTACTGTTGTGAAAAAGGTAATGTAAGGGGTCTTGGTTGATGAGCCCAAATCTTGAGTCATCTAAAATGAGCTTAGTTTGTGCCCCCTTTATTTAAGATAAAAAGCTTGAGAGTTTTGCATTTCTGCACTTATTTGATTTTGAAAATACAATCAAGCTTACACGGTATATAACTGAATATTACTGGGTTGTATTTTTATGTACTAAATTAATTTGTTTCTCTATTTCTGCATAATTGGATATGAATTGGAACTGTTTGTTTTGTAAGAGATTGCATTGAGATTACATTGGTTGCAAACTGGTGCTATAGAAATATGGAGCATTGAGCCCAATTAATCAAGTTATTTCTATGGACAGTCATAAAACCAAATAATACTTTTATAAAACAGTGGATATTATTCTGTTATTTTGTATATTGCATGTTACTCAATATCTTTACATATGGGTCAGATCAGTTATGTTTTCTGTATATAGTTTATTTCTGTATGAAGTGCATTTAAATCAAATATTAATCTTTTTGATCTACAAAGTTAATATTATGATTACAACCATTATTACTATTGCTATTATTGATACGTACTATAATTGCACTCCTATAGTTCATAGTTGCAATACTCTATATTATACCGGGTGCTACCTTGGTAGTATTTTTAATTTTATGGTTAATTATATAGGGTTATTTCTATTTTATTTCTTCGCATCATGTTAGTTTAACTATAATGCTCTTGTGTCTGTGATGCTGTGACTCCCAAATAACCCCCATTGGAATCAATTAAGTAAAAACTTATCTTATTTTCTAATATGGATACAAAAACAAATATTGCAAGCAATATGTTTAATCTATTTAACACAAATAAGGATCGTCTGGAAAAATACTAAACATTCTCCATAATTATTGATGTTCAATCGTGATTATATATGTAAAAACAAAAAGCACAAGAGTAGTCAAAATGTTTTATTGTTGTTATTTATTTATCCAATAGAAAATAGGCAGGCAAACAGAAAAAAGCCAAAATAATTTGACTAAAATCATTTATCTCATAAAAGAAATTGACAAAAGACTTTATATTTACTCTGCTGGAACATGGCCAAACCAGGCCACTATTTCCATGCCTTAAAAGGTTTTATAGGAATCTTCTCTTCTTTTTTTGACTCTTCAAATATTTGCAAAATACTTCTAAAGTTGTTCTCAGTGACTTTTCATGTAAGATTTTGCTGGCACAAGGAAAATTACTGTGAAACCCGACACAATGAGCAAAAACGTCACAATTTCTATAAGAGAGAAAG
Organism: Girardinichthys multiradiatus; assembly: GCF_021462225.1. Taxonomy (NCBI): domain Eukaryota; kingdom Metazoa; phylum Chordata; class Actinopteri; order Cyprinodontiformes; family Goodeidae; genus Girardinichthys; species Girardinichthys multiradiatus. The sequence goes on from NC_061799.1 coordinate 23,905,157, forward strand.
CAAAAAAAATGTCAAGATACGTGAAAGAGATATATAGAAGGTCTCAGTGAACAATTAGCCACTTTTATGAGTATAATTTCAAGAAAAATAAAAACAGCACAAGCAACTAAATGATGATCTTGTGATAAGTACTGGTAGAGCCAGCCAGTTTTTGTGATTCATCCACGTTGAGCAGCAGAGTGTTTTATTTTTAGTTAACGGACCCGCCACAACTTCCAGCTTCTAGGGCACCAAGCATCTAATCTCAAAATGAAATACGAGGGGGTGAGCTCAGGGTTTGATGTGAGAGACAAATGGTGCAGGACCAAACACTCGTGCAATACAAACACACTTACACACACACACAAACACACCCACCCACCCACACACCCACACACACACACACACACACACACACACACACACACACACACACACACACACAAATGTACCCATGCATACGAAAATGGAGATGTTTTCCCTCTAGGAGGCTGTGAATTTCCTGATTGTGATGACGATGAGGGCGAGGAGGACCGACGCTCCCAGGAAGACTGCAATAACTATGGCTGTGATGGCCCCTGGTCCCAGAACACCTAAACACACGCATGCGCACACACACACACAAACACACACACTATAACTTTTAATTGTTTTATACACCTTGCCATAGTTCGTCCCTTACAGATTTCTTCTGTTAGCTTTTTAGTTCCACTTGAATGTTTCAATTGATCAAACAAATTCTTAAACTAGCGAAAGATAACCAGCATAAATACCTAAAGAGCAGGTTTCAAATTATGATTTTATTTAGAAAGGGAAAAGCTGGCCCTACATGAAAATATAACTGCCTGCTTTTTTAAATAAATCATTAACTCTGATAACCTATATTGTTTAGGAAAGCTCATGTTTAATTTCACCAGCCACAACTAGGCCTGATTAGTGCCAGACCTGAACTAGAATAAAAGCACTTGAAGAGAAACTGTCTGGCAACATGAAATAAGTAAAAATATTTAGCCAAGAAAAAAAAAACAGGTCCTGATCTAACAATATTCCAGAACAAATGGGAAACACAAATTAGTGACACCTATCAGTCTGAAAATGTTTAAATTATGGCTTAGAAACACATTTCTAAGCCATTTCCATCAAAAGCAAATGGAGAAAAAAATGGAGCAGCTTCTCAAGAAAATGACTCCACAGCTGCATCAAAATCATCCAGGAGATCCAGGAGATCATAAAATAATCCAGAAAAACATCAGAAAGCACAGACCTCGCTGACTTGATTAAGGTCAGCATTCAGGATTTGAGAATTAAAAAATTACATTAAAATTTTTATTTCTCTTTATCTATTTAGATATATTATATTATATTATATTATATTATATTATATTATATTATATTATATTATATTATATTATATTATATTATATTATATTATATTATATTATATTATATTATATTATATTATATTATATTATATTTAAATGTCCTCATTGAGAGCAAGTGGAGCTGAAATCAAATTCCTTGTTTGTGTGCAGAAACTTGGCATATAAAGTTGATTCTAATTCTGAAAAGTAACAATAGCATCCATGGGAGAACTTCAAGACGACTACTACTGCTGACCAAAAACAACACAAAAGCCCAGCTCACATTTGCCAAAAAACATCTTGATGAGCAAAAGACGTTTGGGAAAATATTCTGGTGGTGTGATGAGACAAAAATTTGGTTTAGACAGGCAAATACCTTTTCATATAAGGCCAGGTTGGTTTACATATAATTTTTCCACTAATAAATAATAACATCATCATCATTTGATTTTGTATTTACTCTGGATGTTTCTATCTGTTAAAATGTGTGTGATGATCTTAGGTGTGACAGGAAGAAAAAGAAGAAATCTGTAAGGGATAAATACATTTTTCACAGCGATGTGGACCATTAAAAGTGATTCTGTAAGCTGGATCAATAAAATAAGTTTTTAACCTTCATCATCGTCCAGGATTGGAGGGTGTGTGGCGTCTTCAAAGTCAAAGGTGTAGGTCTGTCCTGTTATGTCCAAGAAAGGGTTTTTGGTAGTAACTTCAGTGGACTGATCTCCAGAGATCCCATCCGGGTGGTCCCTACTAGTTAAGGCAGGGTCAAACACCATTTCTGCACAGAAAATGTTAAAACAAATAACCACACAATTTCTTTAACTACCTGCAGAACTCATGATGAGGCAAATCCTAATGCTAATAAGCTGATTTGGAGACTTTGGGTATGCACAGCAGTATGTATGATCTTTCCTGTAACTCTTTAAACAGCCTCTTTTTTGTCTTCTAGGTCAGATCTGAGTATAAAGATGTCTTTGTAATGAATGGACAGTTTCTCAGTTTGACCCACAGGTAGCCTGTTACATTTTTTTTATAAAGGCTCCACTAAATTTTAGAGCAAACAAACAGACTGTTGGTGACTTAAGGATGCATATGTCAAACTCTGTGCTTCTTCCACACTTCTCTTTCTGTCTCTACCCGTCCAAATTTGGCATCGTCTGACATTCCTCTGCTTCCAACATGCGACTTTTCACAAGTCAGCGGGAGAGGGACTAAAGCTGTTTCTCGGAGACACATTTTTCTGTTTCCGAAGTTAACGGATAGACTACAGCTTATGGAAATGTTAAGTTGAAGAGTCAAAAAAACAACCTTAACGGCTCTCTGATTGTGGTTTCTACCATCACTGTGGTAGATGAACATTAGTACAGCTTTGCTTTAAAAGTGCAAGGGAAAGGGGGAAAAATTTTAATCATCCCTCCTAAAAAAACAAACTCAGGAGACCCACCCATTCAGACCCTAAGTAATTTACTTATCCAGTTCTTGACTACCCGCATTCCAACCCAACCATAATCAAAATATATTTACATTCAGCCTATTTAACACTCAGTACTGTTTAGCCTCTCTCTCTTCTTCATCTAATTTATACCTTCTCGTCACAAGCAAATGGAGGAACTAAAGTGCGTTAATACCATGACATAAAGATTTGAAATACAATGTCAGATTTGGTATCTGTTAATTTTCTAAACTCCAATGTGTGATGGGAGTATTTTGATGCTGGTGTGTTGACTCTGAGCTTTCAGCAGCTTGGTGTCCTGTAGCTGGCTTTAGGTCTGGAGACCCAGGCTTGTGGCCAGTCCAGCCATCAATGAGGCCTTCAGCTGATGACACAAAAGGCAGCTTGTGCGGCCAAGCAGACCAGCAGGCTTCAACCAGTAACAGCCAGACCGGCCAAAAGCAGGCACAGCCTCGGCACTGGATGTCAAACAAACGTGTTTATTAAATAGACCCTGTGTGTAAAAATTGCTGTAGCTTCTGAACACCGTGTTTGAATAAAAAAGGTGAAAGAAATAAATCACATGATGTTTTTCGTACGTTTGTTTCCATGAGAAGAGGTTTACTCAAACCTTTCATTGGTGAAATATTACTTTAATTCAATGTGTCATCGACTCAACATGTCTTTACTCACACAACTAGAGTTCAAATTAACCTACTAAATTCTATTATATAGTAAAATGTCTACATTATTTTTTAATTATACAAGACTATTACTTTAAACTATTTTAAATTATTGCAAAACACTTTCAGTAATTTTAATATGTCAAAATGATTTTGTGTATTATTAAAAAAATACTGTTAGAGAAGTTATTTTGTTATTTTCTGACTACCTCAGATTCTATCAAAATAGCCACAAACGTAGCTTTGATTTGATATTTTTTGGTGTTTTTAGTTTTCTTTAACATGATATTTAGATAGCGCTGGCCATTTTACCACCTAAATTATTTTCAACACACACCAGTTCAAATGTTTTATTGTGTTGGGTTAGATAGATGGTCTATATAGATTACAGAAATTTGTTTTTTCCACAGTTTGTGGGCTATTTATAAATTAATATAGAGCTAAATTATTGCTAAATTACTAATAAGTATTTGCTCATAATCTTTTGCTTAATACCACACTGTTTTTTGTAGCTTTTTTAGCTAACCTATGTTAATTTTATTGTTAAATTTGAAATTGCCTTTTATTTATACTAGTTCAACCATTTCTTCGAGATCTTTGTGTACCTATTTTAAAATGTAACCAGATTTTAAACAAATTAGAAATTGTTGATAATTACAAAGGTTAACTTTGATTTAAGTTATTTCAGCTACTCTTATATTTAAATCTAGAAGGCTATTTAATTGTTTAGGTGTTTATTTACTCCATTTAGTTATGTTGTGCACGGCTGCTATCTTTTTGCTAACAGTGTCTTATCCTACAATGACTTTTAGCTAACCCTTGTTTAGTTTTTACTATACTGGTAAAAGACAAGTTATTGTCTTTTATTTTAGCTAGCTAAACTACCGGTTGTAACTTTTTGTACACCTCCTTCCAAAATGTAACCATCATGATTGTTATTATTTATTTCGTGAAGGAATTAGAGTAGTAGCAATCGGACAACAAAGGTCAGCTTCAATTTTAGCTATTTAATCATTATCTGGCTATAATATCTATAGGAGCAGAAGTTTGCTTTTAACACACATCTGTTAAGTTGTTTATTTGTTGCATTAGTCTTTGTTCATAATCTCTCTTGCTACAGACGTTTCCTGTCTTATTGCTTCCTTTCAAAGGAAGTAGCCATTTACAAAAAGTTAGCTTTGATTTTAGTCATATAAACTTGTTTTTCAGAATACTATTAAATGGTATGCTGTAATTTCTGAAGTAATGGTTTCTGTGTTTCACTATTCGAATTGTTTATTTGCTAATAAACTTGCCCATTATTTTGGTGTCATTATCTGGTAACTGCTTAAGTTTTTTAAAATATTGCAATTTGCATATTTACCAGGCATTATGTTCTGCACATACAGCACATGTTCTGACACAGACAAGTTCACACTTGAGTTGTTTGAAGATGATTTTGAGATCAGTATCTTGCTCCTGGTGATTTTGTTATGCAAACTGAAAACGCAGATAAACACCACCATTCTTCTGATTAGACTCTGATTCTATCTTCTGATTTATTTGTGTTGTTTTAGTTTTCCATTTACATACACATTCTCTGGATCCCTGCAGGCCTCCATCTGTCACATCATACAAGTCAAAACTTATAACTCACTACAGCTTGGTGGACCCCGAAAGAGGGAGATTTCAACCAGCAGAAACAAAGAAAGCCATTTGTTGGTTGCTCAGGGTTCCTGTCAGGATTTCACACCAACCAGAGAGATAACCAAAAGTCCAGACAGATGTGTGTGAAAAGTAACTTTGCAGAGCCTTGGAAGTACAAGCGATGCATCCCAAAGATAGAACTGGCATCAATGTCTATGCCCTTATATAACTACAACATGTAGGTAAAATGGTAAAACATTTAATTTATTGTTAATGTTTTACTTTATTTAGACAACTAATGAAGGATATTTTTGTTGTAGATGTGGAGGGATAGATTTCTTGAAAGATGATCAAAACCATTACTTAGGAAATGATCAAACTATGTGGCCTTAATTTTTTTATTCATGCCATATGTGTCGGTTTCTTTCCTCATGCTGAATTGACAGATGAGGCTGCAAGTCACGCTGCATCAGTTATTGTGGTCAAGTCTCATGGCATTACTGGATAACAGCCATATGTGCACATGACAAGCCTGTCACTCACAACATATGCTATTAAGAAGCCTGATGAGACCAAAACCAAAACTAACCTATCGATTTTACTGATTCTACCCATCACAGCTGAGATTGTTTGGTCAGACCTTCTCTATAGACATATTAAACAAAGAGGACATTGTCCTTGTTATTCTACTGGCATCTTGACCTTTACACTGACCTTGGAGCCTAAGATTCACTCTGCAGTCTATATGGAAGATATGGAAAAGAACTCAGAAATAAGTAAAATTAACAGACATATTTATATCTGGCAGTTTATTTTCAATGCAAGTTATGCTGCAAGTTGATGCTGAGTTAAAATGTCACCCACGTCATAAAAAATGTCTCTAAAATATCAACCAGTGCAGCACTGAATCACTTCTGCTCAGGTTAAGCAAGAGGGAAGTGGGTTTTTTTTAGCTTAAAGCGAACATCAGGCATCATGAAAGCAACTGAGTCCTCCTGACTATCATAGAGCAACTTTCACAGCTTTAACAACTGCATCATTTACTTTTGACTGTCGACACAGACGTAAAGACGTGTGCGAATGGGAAAGAGAAAAAATGTCCCAAAACTCACACCTTACAATTAATAACTGCAATAAAAGAAAAATACCTGTAGTATAAGAGAACATTAATATTTTAGAGCAAATTGAAAAACAGATAAAATGAAACCATTATGTCTTTTTGGTCAATTTTCCCCGTAACTTTTCCGGCAGAAGCAGGACAACCTCTAACCTGACCACAAACGTGAGACTATGAAGAAAATAAGATTTACCTCTGTGTGCAAGGACTAAAGGAAGGCTGAAAAGAACCAGGACAACCCCCCAGATGCTGCTGTGAACCATGGTGGCTGTGACGGTTGAACGTCTCCAAAACGCTTCGAGCAGAGACTCCCAACAAGTAGATGACCCAGAAGGGGACAGGAGAGCAATAGAAGAGGGCCGTAAAGGGAGAAAGGTACTGAGCTAAGGGGGTGAGAGATGAGGTGGGACTAGGTGTGCACAGGACCGTCAGAACAGTGTGCACTCTGTACAAATGTACAGAGCCAACCCACCCAAAACACCTCTGAATGAACAGTTTGGTTTAAGGGGTAAACATTAGGTCAGCTGAGTATATTCGGATCAAATCACAAAGATTTCTACCCAAACATTTACTTATTTGACCTTCGAACGGATATATCTGACTGAAAATACCAGTGACAGAACATAGAAAACTTGTTTTACATGAAACTACACCATCTTACCCCTTTAATAAATTAATATCGGCAATGGTGTTTTTCTTAAGCAGGTTAATACTGCAAACAAAACATCTGGGCTTAAACAACTGGTAAAGATAACTAGCTGAGAGTTGATACCGGCTGTCTATTTTTCAGCTTTGAATGAGCACAAAACTTCCTTCACAGATCGTTTAATATAAACATTTTTCAAGCTTTAACCATTAACAGTGACTTTTCGCTGGGGGACGGGGGGGCGGCACAGATTGTTATTTAGCATTAAGGTATAAAATATAAAAAAAACATAGAAAAAAATGTCTGCCATCTTGTTCCTACAGTTTAAAATCTTTTTAATTAAAGCCAGAGAAAGGGCTGGAGTTTCCTCTGGCTGTAAAGACCATACTGCAGTGGCCCCTCCCCAACATGTTACTGTGCACTGCCAGTCAGCTGGCTGAAAAAAGGCTACCACACATCCCCTTGCTTAGAAGAAGAACAAATGCTATTGTTTAGACATATTTCTAGGCGTAAATAACACGGACAATCATGATGCAGAAACTAAGTGTGTACTGCTCATATCTGTTATTAAGGTAACACTGTTTTAAAACTAGCTGAAGTAGAGAGCCAGTGTGAGTGGTTGAAAAGTACATTAAGTGAGGTAGAAGGCCTACATCAGAGTTTTCTTACCCTCAAATATTATCAGCACTCATTTTTAGCACACTGAACATGTTGTGGTTGTGCCAAACACACCTGTGGCAGATAGAACCAAAGAAAACATTAGCAAGAAATAAAATAAAATAAAATGTTCTCCATGTTTAAGGGTAAGAAAGACAATCTTCATTCAGGGGTTAAATAATAGCACCTCCATGTGTCCATGTGTTGCCAGAACAGCCACAGTTGAAATGTTTGCCAAGTAGAAAGTAAAGTAAATGTTGTTGGGTCATCCTGAACTACACTACAACAAAAGAGTCTCCCTTTGTTGCACACTTTGATAGTGGAACTACACTTTTCCTTCACCAAGCATGTAAACAATATTTTACTTCTTTTTATGTAATACGTACAGAACATAATTATTTAACATGTTTTTATTTTTCTATTGCTGGATTTGCTTACTTGACTGTCAATTTGAGAGAGTTTTAAAGTTGACAGAAAATATGTTATGAGCTTCTGTGGTGGGTGTGGTTTGAGGTCTGAAAGGAAACCCTACCCCTCCAAACTGTCATACACTAAAATTCATTTGAAATCTTTTTTGGCAAGGTCTCTTACTGGTTAAAGTTCAGACACACTGGTGGTTCTAGACCAAATGTACCATTTGGGGGTAGGTTGGTGTTTGTTTTTCTTCACTGGGGCGCAGAACAAAAGAATGAAACAAAAAACAGGCCAATAGTTCACCGTTTAATTTATGAAGTGAGCCACTTGCGGCTTTGGATCTGAAGGTTGCAGACCCAGCAGAGGGATACTGTGATACTATCTCAGTACGGCTGAAGCAAAAATGCAACACCCTAATTTTTAATTTGTTTTGAAATTTAACTGTAAAGGTAAAGAAAATTGTTGGTCCAAGAAGCTGATTTACAGGTCCTTCTCAAAATATTAGCATATTGTGATAAAGTTCATTATTTTCCATAATGTCATGATGAAAATTTAACATTCATATATTTTAGATTCATGGCACAATAACTGAAATATTTCAGGTCTTTTATTGTCTTAATACGGATGATTGTGGCATACAGCTCATGAAAACCCCAAATTCCTATCTCACAAAATTAGCATATTTCATCTGACCAATAAAAGAAAAGTGTTTTTAATACAAAAAACATCAACCTTCAAATAATCATGTACAGTTATGCACTCAATACTTGGTCGGGAATCCTTTTGCAGAAATGACTGCTTCAATGCGGCGTGGCATGGAGGCAATCAGCCTGTGGCACTGCTGAGGTCTTATGGAGGCCCAGGATGCTTCAATAGTGGCCTTTAGCTCATCCAGAGTGTTGGGTCTTGAGTCTCTCAACGTTCTCTTCACAATATACCACAGATTCTCTATGGGGTTCAGGTCAGGAGAGTTGGCAGGCCAATTGAGCACAGTGATACCATGGTCAGTAAACCATTTACCAGTGGTTTTGGCACTGTGAGCAGGTGCCAGGTCGTGCTGAAAAATGAAATCTTCATCTCCATAAAGCTTTTCAGCAGATGGAAGCATGAAGTGCTCCAAAATCTCCTGATAGCTAGCTGCATTGACCCTGCCCTTGATAAAACACAGTGGACCAACACCAGCAGCTGACACGGCACCCCAGACCATCACTGACTGTGGGTACTTGACACTGGACTTCTGGCATTTTGGCATTTCCTTCTCCCCAGTCTTCCTCCAGACTCTGGCACCTTGATTTCCGAATGACATGCAGAATTTGCTTTCATCCGAAAAAAGTACTTTGGACCACTGAGCAACAGTCCAGTGCTGCTTCTCTGTAGCCCAGGACTGGGGAATGCGGCACCTGTAGCCCATTTCCTGCACACGCCTGTGCACGGTGGCTCTGGATGTTTCTACTCCAGACTCAGTCCACTGCTTCCGCAGGTCCCCCAAGGTCTGGAATCGGCCCTTCTCCACAATCTTCCTCAGGGTCCGGTCACCTCTTCTCGTTGTGCAGCGTTTTCTGTCACACTTTTTCCTTCCCACAGACTTCCCACTGAGGTGCCTTGATACAGCACTCTGGGAACAGCCTATTCGTTCAGAAATTTCTTTCTGTGTCTTACCCTCTTGCTTGAGGGTGTCAATAGTGGCCTTCTGGACAGCAGTCAGGTCGGCAGTCTTACCCATGATTGGGGTTTTGAGTGATGAACCAGGCTGGGAGTTTTAAAGGCCTCAGGAATCTTTTGCAGGTGTTTAGAGTTAACTCGTTGATTCAGATGATTAGGTTCATAGCTCGTTTAGAGACACTTTTAATGATATGCTAATTTTGTGAGATAGGAATTTTGGGTTTTCATGAGCTGTATGCCAAAATCATCCGTATTAAGACAATAAAAGACCTGAAATATTTCAGTTAGTGTGCAATGAATCTAAAATATATGAATGTTAAATTTTCATCATGACATTATGGAAAATAATGAACTTTATCACAATATGCTAATATTTTGAGAAGGACCTGTATATCTTCAGGGGCCATAACAGAGGCCAGGACTAGATCTACAGGCCCACTGGCCCCTGTTTAAAATGGCCCATGTTCAGAGATTTATTTAGAAAGCAAATTTAGTTAATGATTTTGGCTATGTATAATGCGTAGTATGCGACGGCTAAACCTCCTGGTACAGGATAGCATAAAGGGTTTGAGTAGAATTCAGGCAAAGTACACTTGCTTTTATCAATGCTCACTTTAATTGGCTAAAGATGACTATTTTAAAGACTATTTCCAAAGGCTTCCATATTTTCCCGGTTCTGAAATCAATGGTTTAGTGGCAGTAATTGTGCCTCTCAAGTATTGCTTGGCTAGTACGGAAATAAAAATTAGAGATTAATGACATTGCATACTACTCCAAAAACAACGATAAAATTTACAACCGATTTTATATATTTAATAGATTTCTCTCTCATGTCAAAAATATGGTAAAAATCTGATGTTAGCAATTACCTTAATACCTAAATCAGTTTAGTTTGTGAAACAATGCTACTTTTTCTACAGTTTAGCATTAGCTTTTAAGCGTCAGCACACTTTAATAATTTGTTTTTGTACTGCTACAATTGAGTGCGTGTTGGGTTTTAGTTTAACTTCCTAAGATGTTTTCAGCTGTTCTTGTGACTATATGCATTGTGGTTTAACAACCAAACACTAATCTTGTCAATGCAAACAAGTTCTAAATAAAATGGTAAAGCATTTTGAACTTCATAACTAATTAGAGAAAAGATTAAACAACCCCTATAGCTCATTTATACACTGTATAAAAAAGGAACACAATAATTTGTCCTCACTGTCTGACAGTACATAACCCTAAACTTCTCCTGTTTTGGGTCAGTTTGGATTATCAAAAATGTTTCTTTTTACTAAATGCCCATGTAATAAAATTGTTTGAAAGACAATTATGAAGTACAAGGGTGGCTTAATTATGTTGTGGGGGTGTTTTGCTGCAGGAGGGACCGGTGCACTTCAACAAATAGATGGCATCATGTGAAAAGAACTTCATGGTGCAAATTTTGAAGCAAGAACTTAAGACATTGGGCAGAAGGTTAAGGCTTGGGCAAAAGTTGGTCTTCCAAATGGACAAGGACCCCAACGTACAGTCAAATTAGTGACAAAATGGGTCAAGTAATACAAAGTCAGTGTTTTAGTGTCCATCACAAAGCCCTGGTGTTGCCCTATAATGGCAATGCTACCAAATATTCAGGAAATGTATGTACACTTTTCAGCTTGCAGAAGGTTAATTAAAAAAAATCTTCTCATTATTCTGTTAAATAGAACATTTTCTGGTAATCCTAAATTAACTTTTTACACATGATGTAAAAATGTTCGTCTATGTACCACGACACAGATGCATTTGTGTGAACTTTCATTCATAGCTCTGCACCACAGTGAACCTTTATGAAATGTGTATTAAGAAACACACCAAATAGACCTTGTAGATACATCGATGATCAATGCAGATATAAACACCTGCTATTCTGACCAAGACTGTTGAAAAAAAGTCTACAACGCAATGCTGTAATGAGAAAGTTTAAAACATTTTGTAAAATTTAAATGCATGTGAATAGATGTCAAAAGTAATGTTCCTGAAGGTAAATATCTTATCTCTCTTTGGGTTATCTCAGTGCAGGTCTTCTAATACTGTATGTTTTGTTACACTACCTTTTCCTGTAAAAAAGTCTTCGGAGAATATATTTTCCTTAATCATCTACATAGATGTAGCAAAAACTCTGACTTTTGAGGTGTTGAGAGCTGGACAGAGAGATGGACCTGATGACAAAGCTGCTAACCAGCCAACACGGTTTTTTGTTTTTATTTACCAAAATCTTCTTTAATCTTTCAGCAAAAATAATCTTTAGATTGCTTACAACTCCAAAGAATTCTGATGGAGCTTCAACGCCTGTGCCGAGATGAGGCTAGTAGGGATATTTGGCTTTCAGGTGAAATCACAGGTTGAACCTACAATGCACTATAACCTCTACAGGTGAACTTAATGTGACCTTTTAAATGCTCATGTCCAGCTGTTCAATGTTTCAGTACTTTTTGCACAATTTGCTGTTCTCCAACAAGGAGCTTAACTGCAAATTTCACAACAGGAGTTTGATCCGTGAATCGACCAACAGACCAATTGTTGGTTTATAAAGTTCTCATCATGCTGCTCACATTTTTAACATCATTACACCGAACACCTGATCCACCAAAACGAGGCTTCAAACAGGATCTTCTCAGACAGAAGTGGCCACTGAGGATAGTGTGTCATCAGCAGGTAGCAACAGAGATACAGAAATGCAGCAGACAGCAAGTCGACTTCTGAACACATTATTGTCAAACTGTAATTGATGCTCAATGGCACGACACCTTCTTGACATTTATTGTTGTGGTATACCAACCACTGTTGTTGGCTTTTGTTTCAATAGTTTGAGATGAGGAAATCACCATTGCATGCTTAAATGCTACTTAAATGCCCTACTTTGATACATTTTCAAAGTAGCGTTAACTTTTTACATTTTCCATAAATTTCACTCCAAAACCAAAAATCCTGAACTTTATGTGAGTAGTTTATGTATGTCTACCACGAGTTATCTTTCCAGAAGAAAAGAGCATTTAATAAAGTTAAATCTTTATCAGCTAAAGAAAATCAGAACTTTCATTCTTCAACCTTTAAAAATTCCTTGGAAAGCTTTCCTTGACGTTTATCCCTAGTTGGTTAATCATTATTTTGAATGCTAATGGTTCATTATAGATTCTTTAGTGACTAGATGCAATTTAATTATACAATTTAAAATAGAAGTGTTAATATTGTAATAAAACGTTCATTTTTTCCCTATTTTGTGAGGTTTGCATTTAGGCCCCCTGATGAGAATTTACCCTTCAGCCAGATTTAAGAGCTTCGACACTGATAAATATATGATTCAATGAGACTGATGTGGTTTTTAATAAATAGTGATGCTATTGCATGCAAGCTTTAGTAGTGAGACATTCATCTCCATCTCCATTTCCCTAAAAATGTTACATATTGTTGTGATTTGAGCATTTGTGATTTTGCTGAATGGATCAGACACAAATGTGAACAGCCCACACATAAGACTGTTTTATTATTCCATACTGCAATAAAAAAGTATGACTCCAGCAGATCCTTTTCATATATTATAATACAGATGCAGAATTGAAAGTTTATTCTTTTAACAGCCTAGTATTTTACAAGAAATAGATAACTAGTTGGAACTTTTGAACATGTCCTTAAAACAGGACATAAGTGGGCACGAATCCTTGGGCTCTACTTTGCCGTTAATATCCACGAACAACCAGCTGAAAAAGATACAGGAGAGGGTAGGGTAATGGAGGAGAAGTGAGGACTTTCAATAAATAAAACAAAAGCAATGAATATAATTTCTTTATCCTTTACCATGCTATCCCACCCATATATCCACACTCAAAATAAAATCCACATACAATTGAGGCCAAATCTGTTTCAGTGGGTTTTTGCAGGAAGTGTTTCTAGATCAAACGGCTGAAGCCAAAAGGGATCAACATCTCTGAAGACTTTGCTGATTTCGCCAGGAAGATGCTTCATTCACCAGTTGCTCCTGCTACAGGTCAGTTTACAACTGTAATGGAAGTGATGATTGATGGGGAAAAATATATTTGGTGAAACTCTAGAGGGCTGGGGTTTGGGTTAAACAGCTGCTGTTCAAACTGGATATAGTCATTGGGATTTGCTTGGCTGCAGTCCCTTAAAAGTCCTCCAAAGTCTCGATTTCTCCCATATTCAATCTCTCAGATGATGCATTCACGGAAAAACCTAATTTAAAAATAAAGAAAAGAACTTTAGTACACAGCGGAAATAAAACGTTTGCTTTTTTATTTAACAGCTGGATGTTTGAGCTCACCTAAAAGGCTCGGGTCTGCTCGAACCATCTTCTGCTTCTTTTTCTTCTTTCCTGAGGTGACCATCTCAAATCGTTGCTGCTGGCTGCTGCTCATATGGTTGGACTGGTAGATTGCTGAAGATCCCGTTCCACCCCACACGGACTCCTTAAACAGAAACAGGGAACAGAAGACTCATGAAAACTATTTACTTACAATCATAACCCCTAAGTTTTACAGAGGGAACTCGATGCCTTTGTTTCATTTGATCAGCCAAACTTCTGCCTTTTCCACTTGCTTGAATGCTGCTGCTCTACCTCTGTTTTCATACCTGCTACTTGCTCCGCTTTATACTAGGGGTGCACCGATTGATAGGCTGGCCAATCGATCGGATCCGATTTCCAAACCTTTGGGTGATCGGCCGATACATACATTTAAAACCGATCTTATCTACCACTGCAAAGATCTGAAAATCAACCACTGTCCCCTTTTGCTCTGCCGTGAGAAAGGGCTGACTGACAGACTTGTCCACTAGGTCACATCTGCGCGTGCACGATTCACAACATAAGATTGGAACATTGAAGGTGTGTTGAAACCTTATAACACTTTACCGTGTCTGTTAAGAAGAAAATCGATAGGGGACAAAATCGGAAGCGGACGTGGACCTGGAGAAGGCATTGGATTACGTCCCTCGTAGTGCCCTGTGGGGGGTGCTCCAGGAATATGGAGTCAGGGGCCCTTTATTAGGGGCCATCCGGTCTCTGTAGAAGCGGAGCAGGAGCTTTGTCCCATGTTGGACTCCGGCAGGGCTGCCCTTTGTCACCGGTCCTGTTCATAACTTTTATGGACAGGATTTCTAGACGCAGCCAAGGACCGGAGGGATTCTGGTTTGGGGATCAGTCGATTTCGTCTCTTCTTTTTGCAGATGACGTGGTCCTGCTGGCCCCCTCTAGCCAAGACCTACAGCATGCGCTGGGGCGGTTCGCAGCCGAGTGTGAAGCTGCTGGGATGAAGATCAGCTCCTCCAAGTCAGAGGCCATGATACTCGACTGAAAAAGGGTGGCTTGTCCTCTTCAGGTTGGAGGGGAGTTCCTGCCTCAAGTGGAGGAGTTTAAGTATCTCGGGGTCTTGTTCACGAGTGAGGGAAGAATGGAGCGGGAGATCGACAGACGGATCGGTGCGGCTGCCACAGTAATGGGGACGCTGTGCCGGTCCGTTGTGGTGAAGAGAGAGCTGAGCCGAAAAGCGAAGCTCTCGATTTACCGGTCGGTCTACGTTCCTACCCTCACCTATGGCCATGAACTTTGGGTTATGACAGAAAGAACGAGATCCCGGATACAAGCGGCTGAAATGAGCATCCTATCCTCTGTAGGATGGCCGAGCTCAGAGTAGAGCCGCTGCTCCTCCACATCAAGAGGAGCCAGTTGAGGTGGCTCGGGCATCTATATGCCTCCTGGACGCCTCCTTTCCAGGCACGTCCCACCGGGAGGAGGCCCAGGACACGCTGGAGGGACTATGTCTCTCGGCTGGCCTGGGAATGCCTTGGGCGCCCCCCAAAGGAGCTGGAGGAGGTGTCTGGGGAGAGAGACGTCTGGGTGTCTCTACTGAGTCTGCTGCTCTCGCGACCCGGTCCCGAATGAAGCGGAAGACGAGTACGGAGTACGCAGTCTGAGCTTTGCACGAACAAGTCCGACAGACGTCCGCTTTCAAGGAGTCAAGTAGGCTACGTCCGACTATGTTTTGCCCTTAATTCATAAGCCAATGAAACCAAAACAAAGCTCTCTTAAAAAAAACGACCACTGAAGGGCTCAGCCCATCGACGAATTGTCGATAAATTCATCCAATCGTCCAACCTTGCGTTGTACTGAAATCATACCTGATCAGCTGCATGTTGCTTAGCAACGCTGCTACTGGCATGTTGTGCTCTATGACAAGCACTTAAGAGCATTTCGTCTCCTTTGGCTTGCAGCATGCATTCGGCAACATCGTTGCAAAATCATAAATAGAGCGTCGCAAAATTTGTGTTAAATTAGCTGTTCTTGACACAGTGATATTGCAGCTGTAATAACGACACAAATATGCAGAACAGAGGTGCTGCATTCTTGTTTTCTTCCATTTCCGGGTCTGTGCTGTGTCCCGCCCCCGTCATTTCTGTCCAGTGGGCACAATGATCGTCACCTGCGTGGCTTTGTTTACAAGTTATGGATTACTTGCAAAAAGAACAATGTGAAAGCGAATCGCACCAAATGAAAAAAATAAAGTCTGCTTGCAAACCAAAGGACATTCCTGGTGTGAATACACCCTAAATAAGTCCTGCATCAATTATAAAAACACAGCTACTTACTTAATAACAAACTTTTACATTTTACAGTATATTTATATTAAGCTTATATAATGGTTAATGATGGGTTTAAGAGAAACTCTGCCTTGATGGAGTTAATATTTAATTTAATTTAAATTTCTTGTAGAATCTTAGTTTTCTCATTACCATAAAAAAAATTCTTAAACCAAACACAGATGTTTTAGTTTGAAATATTTCCAGCTGAAAGCCTCGATAAGTAAATTCTTCTGTAACAAACAGAAGGCGTCTCATTTTGACCTGATTCCAAGACGATTTGTCTGGAACTTCAAGACTAAACATGAGGTGAAACCTTTGGGTTCCTAAACCTTTAACTAACAAATATAAGTTTGGGCTTTCTTACTTGCTGCTGCTGCTTGGCTTGCTGTTGGTTCGGCAGCGCCTGCTTCAGTTGGTTAGCGTTCTGTTTGGCACGACGTTCCAGGAACTGTTTGGCAAAGTCCTGGGATTCTGGAGTGTCCCCCAAATAGGCCCTGATGTAGTCATGCACTTCGTAAGGAGAGTCCACTTCCTTCAGGAAGGATGCAAACGTAGGAACTAGCAGGAAGACAAATGGAGAATTACTTGTGACTCAGGCAGCTAGGAGACGTGCATCATTAGGTGTGGGTAGAGCTACTTTGTGAAATACTTCAGGATTTACCATCCAGATTGTTGGCTGTGTTGAGCGTGTGCAGGGTTTGCTCACACCACTGCATAAATGTGTCCTGCTGGCTCTTACTGACACCCTGGAACAACTTTAGCAGCTTTTCCTCCTCGTCAACCTTCTTACTGGTTCGCCCACTTAAAGAGTTACTTCATGTGGAAGACAAAAGAACTTAGTAAGAAGTGTGTATTACTCATATCTTCCAAATAAGTCATGTTTTAACATCACAAGCTCTGACTAAGACAATGTTTTAATTTGGCATCCTAAACAAACACCTGAGGTTGGCGTTGCCTTTGTTGTTCTTCTGGGTGTTGCCTTTTTTGGTCTGGGGGGGTTGTTGGACCGCCTCCTTCACGGCCTCGTCCCAGAAGCCCATGTTTGAGTTGTGGGTGTCACCCCAAATACTGCTGGAGTCTGAGCCCCAGTTAGTGCTGGTGTTAACAGACCCCCAAACTGAGTTACTCAGCGATGTCTGTGAGGAGAAGCAGAGTGTGTAGAAGAAGAAGAATCTATAGAGGAAGTGGTTAACTAATACAATCCTAATTGCTAAATGTGGCTACATGAGTGTGATCTTTGAGATATTTTTGGACATCTAATTAACATTTTGCAATAATAATAATTGCCTCAGTGTTTATACTTAAACGAGTGCTACTGCTACAAACATGGCAATATGGACCAGGTATAAACCAGGTGTGAGGCAATAAACTTCAGACTATTTTAATCTGTAGGACGAAATTACTGAGAAATCTAATTTACCATAAAGGCTGCTTCATGGTTAGAAACTAATTGATGGGTGTAGTGTCAACAGTCTCTCTATGCAGTGGGGCCAAAAAAGTATTTAGTCAGCCACTGATGGTGCAAGTTCTCCTACTTAGAAAAATGAGAGAGGCATGTAATTTTCATCATAGGTAAACTTCAACTATGAGAGTTGAAATCTAGGAAATGACATTGTGGAATTGTTAAAGAATTTATTTGTGAATTATGGTGGAAAATAATTATTCGTCACCCACAAAAAAGCAAGATGTCTGGTCGTCACAGACCTGTAACTTCTTTAAGAAGCTCTTCTGTCTTCCACTCGTCCCCGTATTAATGGTACCCGTTTGAATCCGTTATATGTATAAAAGAGTCCACAGCCTCAAACAGTTAAGACTCTTAAACTCAACCATGGTCAAGACCAAAGAGCTGTTGAAGGACACCAGGAAGAAAATAGACCTGCACCAGGCTGGGAGAAGTGAATCTACAATAATAGCCAAGCAGGTTGGTGTGAATAAATCAACTGTGGGAGCAATTGTAAGAAAATGGAAGAAGACATACAAGACCATTGATGATCTCCTTCGATCTGGGGCCCCACGCAGGATTTCATTTCACAGGTTCATAATAATTCTGACAACAGTGAGCAAAAATCTCAGAACTACACAAAGGGACCTGATAAATGACCTACAGAGAGCTGGGACCAAAGTAACAAAGGCTACCATCAGTAACACACTACGCCGAGAGGGACTCAAATCCTGCAGTGCCAGGCATGTTCCCCTGCTTAAGCCAGTAGATGTCCAGGCCGGTCTAACGTTTGCCAGAGAGCATATGGATGATCCAGAAGAGGATTGGGAGATCGTCATGTGGTCAGATGAAACCAAAATAGAACTTTTTGGCACAAACCCAACTTGTCATGTTTGGAGGAAGAAGAATGAAGAGTTGCATCCCAAGAACACCATGCCTACTGTGAAGCATGGGGGTGGAAACATCATGTATGGGGCTGTTTTTCTGCAAAGAGTACAGGATGACTAATCCGTATTAAGGGAAGAATGAACGGGGTCATGTATTGTAAGATTTTAAGCCAAAACCTCCTTCCATCAGTGAGAGCGTTGAAGATGGGACATGGCTGGGTGTTCCAGCACGACAATGATCCCAAACACACCGCTCAGGCAACAAAGGAGTGGCTCCATAAAAACCATTGCAAGGTCCTGGAGTGGCCTAGCCAGTCTCCAGACCTCAACCCCATAGAAAATTTGTGGAGGGAGTTGAGAGTCCGTTGCCCGGCAACAGCCCTAAAACATCACTGTTCTAGAGATCTGCATGGAGGAATGAGACAAAATACCAACTACAGTGCATGCAAACCTGGTGAAGACTTACAGGAAACGTTTGACCTCCGTCATTGGCAACAAAGGTTATGCTAGAAAGTATTGAATTTTTGATTAAACTTTTGTTATTGACCAAATACTTATTTTCCACCATAATTTACAGATAAATTCTTTAACAATCCTAAATAGTGATTTCTTGGAATTGTTTTGCCTCTCATAGTTGAAGTTTGCCTATGATGAAAATTACATGCCTCTCTCATCTTTCTAAGTAGGAGAACTTGCACCATCAGTGGCTGACTAAATACTTTTTGGCCCCACTGTATATGACAATTAGTTGTAGTTTTAGTAAATAAACAGCCTAGTATAATCAACCATGTTACTTACAGTTTTATTTTGAGGTCGGGTCTGTTGGCTGACAGCTGGATGTTGTTGATGCGTCGGATCCTTCCGTTGCTTCATCTGCTGGGCCTCCTCCCTCTGAATCTCCAGCAAAGACTTCGTAATAACGGGCTGTTTGGACACGTTACCCCAACTGGAGAGCTTGGCATGTGACTGCTGAGTTTGTTGCAGCGCTTGCTGTTGCTGCTGCTTTAGGAGCTCTTGGTGCTGACGTCGCTGCCGTAAGGGTGAGAAGACCACAGCGGTGTTTTTGGTATGGATGGGCCACACATGAAATAAATGTATAACTCAAGAAATCGAATATATTTTACTGAAACATACAAAATAAATAGAATTGTAGAAAACTAGGAAAAAACAGTAACAAAATATTTTATACAAACATAACGAGTCTTATAATTTGCTTCTATATTCTTCTCTTCAGCTGCTAGTACTTCTGCTGCATTTTTACAACCAAACCAAGAAGCCAAATTCTCTCAGATTACACAAATACATACCGGCCACATAAAATAAACATTATCACACATTCTCTGCACTGAATTCTGTCTCTGACAATAATAAAACCCTTAAATGTTAAATAAGGCTCCACAATACATCCCAAATTTATTGTTAATGCATTTTAATCCAGTGCCCTACCACCTTTCTTTAGCTGTATTTTATCACACTGAGCTGCCAATAAATAATCCCTCTGACTGGAAAAACCAAAACAACAGTGTGTTTTCAGAGAACGTAATCCGAAGGTGACATTGATTTCAAGTTAAATAAATTGTAGAAAACGATAAAGAGTTAAACTGTTACATAATTAGAAATAGTTCTTACCTCCTCCCGTGCCTGTCGTTCTCTCTCCTCCTCTAGCTTCTGGATCTCGGCCAATGACAAGGCATTTTGTGTGTGGTTGTGATTGGCTGACTGCTGTCCCCATTTAGAAGACGATGGAAGCTGAAAACCAGGACAAGAGGTATTCTCAACTTTAAGTCCATTTTAATCTGTTTTTAACACCTACCGGTGGTTGTGAGGCTTTACCTTCATTTGTGCAAGCTGCTGCTGTTGCAGCTGCTGTTGCTGCAGTCTTCTGAGGGCCTCTTGTTGTTGCTGTCTCTGTCTCTGCAGCTCCTGTTGTCTTTGGGCCTCCTGCTCTCTTCTTTTTTGCTCCTCCTGTTGCTGTGCAAGAACTGCAGCAGCAGCAGCCTCCTCCTCTAGTCGCCTCTTCTCCTCCTCGTGTCTCCTCAACACTTCTAGTTCTTCTTGCTTTCGACGCTCCTCCTCCTGGTGAAGAAGAGAGTACTGCCTTTATTTAAGTCTTTTGTGGAAATAAATAGGTCGTTTTTTTAGTTGCTTACCTGTTGGCGAAGAAACTCTTCCCGTTTCTTTTTCTCCTCCTCTTCCCTCCGCCTTTCCTCCAATCTTCGGAGAGCTTCCTCCTGTGCTTTCCTCTCCTCCTCCTCTTTTTGCCTGCGTTGTGCCTCCTCTTGTTCCCTTTGTAGCCTCAGGGCTTCTTCCTAAAGATCCAATATTAAGTCAGCGCTATTAAAAACGTACTCAAAGTCTTTACCAAGTTTAAACTGACAGTGTTCAATTGCTCTACCTGTTTCTGTCGAGCCAGCTCTTCTTCTTTCAATCGTTTCCTTTCCTCCTCCTGTCGAGCCCTGAGTGCCTCTTCCAAGCGTTTTCTTTCTTCTTCCTCCCGTTTCGCTCTTACCTCTGCCTCCCGTCTTTCCAGCTCCATCTATTAGCAAAACAAGTTGAAGTTGAACCTCATATAGTTAAACAGAAATTAAACATCTACATAAGCAAAGCCCAATCAAAAATGTGATTATATCCTTGGTTATCAGATTGCAGGCAGATCTGTTCTGATTTTCCTGACCATTAGTGGCTACGCATCTATATCTCGAATTAGGGTTCTGTATGTCCACATTTCTTTTGCAATGCATTCATTGAGCCTCCTTTACTAAAACTGGTAAAGGTCTGATCACAGAAACGATCATATGACAAGCTGCATGTGCTATTTAAGAAACTGCATGTGTACTGTCCAATTCAAATGTACAGACAGTTAAGTGTTAGTAAATGGTGCTGCTGGACACAATCGTCACATATCAAATTTACTCAAAGGTTTGATGGCCTAGCCTAGAGAATTCACAACATGGATTAATGGACTAAGGTGAAAAGGAGCGTTTCTCTTGGATTTTAAAGTGAGTCTCCGACAGTAAACGGATGCATAAACCTGCGACACAGTTCCTCACAATAACTATGTAATGTCTCGGTGTTTAAAAACAACACTTGTTTTTTAAAGTACAAATATTTAACAGTCACAATTTAGAGATGCAGGATGAGGTCCTGCCTCTCTCTGACAGCTCTCAGAGAGCTGCATCAGTTCATCTGGCAGCAGAGCACCAGTTTAAGTCTAAATGTCCAACTGCAAAATTATGCAGAGGCTGAAATGTCACACACTCTCTTGGCCATGAACCACTGACTTGGTGCAGCTGATCCAGTCTCCCATGAGGATGTGTTTCACAGTGTGTGAATGCATGGGTCTCCAATAACCCAATGAAAGGAAGTGAAAAAGCACAAAAAACCCAAGTGTGGAGAGCGCCTGCTCCATTATGGTTTTGCACGTCCCTCTTTTAAATGTGCTTCTAACATTTGGATAAACTCCCCAATGACATGCTAAAAGGAAACAGTCTTCACAGTCAACCATTAGTCTTGAGAAAACAAATTAATAAAAAATCTGTTCAGCCCATGAAATGCTTGCTCCTCTGCGCATCCACACACAAACTGAAATCTTACGCCAGTCCAGATTTCTGCAGTATTGCTTTACATGTCTGGCTTTCAGCCTCGTCTCCAATTCATCCCAAAGGTGTCCTATCGGGTTGAGGTCAGGACTCAGGTCAGTCAAGCTCATCCACACCAGACTCTCTCTTTAATTTCTTTATGGACCTTGCTTTGTGCACTGGTGTACAGTCATGCTGGAAGAGGAACGGGCCATCTCCAAACTGTTCCCACAAAGATGGGAACATGGAATAGTCCAAAATCTCTTGGTATGCTGACGCTGAGTTCCTTTCACTGGAACTAAGGGGCCACAGCATAACCCCTCCTCCACCAAACTTTATACTTGGCACAATACTGTCAGACAAGTACTGCGAAACCCAGACTCGTCCATCAGATTGCCAGATGGAGAAGTGCGATTCGTCACTCCAGAGAGCACTCCTCCACTACTCTAGAGTAAAGTAGTGGTGGGCTTTACACACTGCATTCAACGCTTTGCATTGCACTTGGTGATGTATGGCTTGGATGCAGCTGCTTGGCCATGGAAACCTATTCCATGAAGCTCTCTACGCACTGCTCTTGAGCTCATCTGAAGGCCACATGAAATTTGGAGGTCTGTAGCGACTGATTCTGCAGAGAGTTGGCGACCTCTGTTCATTATGAGCGGCATCCGCTGCCCCTGCTCTATCAGTTTTTGTGGCCCACTGCTTTGTGGCTGAGTTGCTATTTCTATGTTTTGACACAGGAGGCAAGTTTCACATTGCTGGTTCAGTCCAGGGATCGGTAAAAGTGACAAAATTCACACCTTTAGTTGGCCTGGTTTGCTTCCCCACAGACATTTTTTAGACCGGATCACACAAAGTTTTGCAGTTGCATGCAGCTGATGGTTTTGGGGGCAGTATTGCGCTGATCGAGAAGGAAAAAAGGATCAAGAAGAAAGTCCGGCTCATCTGGGTTGCTGCTGCTTCTTTGGTTTTCGAAACTAGTTATGCGCCTGCACCTCTTCACTACTCAACGTAGCCTCTCAAGACTTTTTTAAACTGTTTCATCTTCGGATTCACGCTTTTAATTTGTTTTTCCTCTACTACTACTTCTTCAAAGGCGCTGCTCTTACGTTAGATCCTCTCTTCCTGTTTTTGGTGCATGCATTGAATGGAATGGGTTCCCACTGGTGTGATCCGATCCAGAAGCCGGACTCTGGCACGACAAAATGTTCCAAAGGTTTGGTGTCAAAGCACTGTTATTTACATTTGTTGGTGCCTTAATAGCAAAATTATCTACACATATGTATATGTGCAGGAAAAATACATTTGAAATATGTTGCCTAAAGATGCTCGCTAAACTCAGGTATGTATGCAATTACCAGGAAGTAAGGATTATTATTTTATATTCCAAACTAGTGCATCTCGGGGAAAAACTGGTTGTCCTAACTTCAACAGCAAGGCATCTTCGATTGCCAGAAAGGACAAGGAAAGTTTGGTAGGGTAAGGTGATGCTTACCTTTGCAGACCTTGCCTTCTCAAACTGTTGCATCTGCTCAATAGTTGGAGCTTGTGCCACTGAGTCTATAGGCAAATCCCACACACTGCTGCCTTCCCATGCTGTGTTTAAGTAATAAAATAAGATTTATATAACAGGGTTGTTGGTTCAATAGCAAACATTGCTGAACACAGAAGGCAGAAACTCACTGCTTGTAGCAGCTTGTTGGAGGTTTGGTGTGCAGCTAGCCTGAGACGATGGATTCTGCATTTCCCACACAGAACCCGAGTCGGGTACTGACAGGGACCGGGTAACAGGAGGTAGAAGACTCTCAGAAGCACTAGAACAACAAAGACAATGAAAACAAAAATGAATTCAACACTTCACTGAAAATGCTGCCAGATATGATGCAAATAGAGCTGCACATCATATCGAACCGCAGCTGTCATCTTAATGTCGAAGTTTGCATTATTGCAACTGCAAAAGACTGCTTGGATGCAATACTTAGCAGGCTATAATATTCAGGTGTCATGCCTTAGTGAGCAAGATCAGAAAGCCCGGGAGCATGGTGAGAACACTGATGATTGAAACGACAGGAAGTGATGAGGAAAATTTCCCATAATCTATATTATCATCACAATATTCAACAACAATATAGCAGTCATGTTTTCACGCGGACCTATTTGACAACTGAAGAACTTTGAACGCAAGTTAAATGTAGATTTAGAAGAAGGGAATGAAAACGTCTCCAACCTTATCTTCAGAGCCTGGTATTGCTGCAGAAGCATGTTGATCTGCTGTTGGTGCTGCTGCTGTTGTTGGACAGGAGCCGAGTTAAGAACTAAAGTTTTCTGCTGGGCCAACGCCTGGGCATATTGCTGCCTGTTCAAGGACATAACAATTGGTAAATAGAGGAAGTTAGAGGAAACAATAAGGATGGTAAAAGACTCAAATCATGTTGGGTTAGTAAGACACAAGTTTCATTTGACTTGAGCAGCATAGAGTTTGGAAGCAGGACCTTCTGTTTATAATGTAAGACAGACATGTCTTCTGATCTATTATATTTACTACTATTAGCAATTAATCAATTTTACTAAGATTTAGTCAAGAGACTGGGAACCCCATCTGTTAACACACCGGTCTGTTTAAGTGCATAATACAGATGTTTGTGTAAAGAATAATAGGGCTGCAGAGCGAGCTGTGGGACAGAGCTGTGGGGTTTCTCTTTGGACTGGTTAGATACCTGAGGAGGTATTGATATTGCAGCTGCTGCAGCTGATAAAGGTTGAGAGCAGTGAGCTCCTGCTGCCTCTTTAACCTCTCTTGGTCACCATCAGCCTGCAACATAGAGAAGGATAAAATAAGAAGCTATCACTTCAGTATTAAAGAGATAGATAGAAGCAAAGAATGTAAAAATGTAATGTGTTTTAAATTTCTAACATTAATATTAAAAGTACAGGAATTATTTCATAGTCTTAAAATAAGAAAATATAACCAAATATTTTATCTTATGGCACAAAAAGAAATTCAAAACGATGCCTATGCAAAAACTTTAAATTGGGTGGACTATAACGCCATCTACAGGTCACAGCCTGGTACTAATAAAAACAAATCAAATCAAAACCTGAAAAGCCTAGACAAAGTTCAAGCAGTTTAAAGTGGTTTAACTTTAGAGACTCACCACAGAGCCACATAATTAGGTTCCTGAAAATTCCCCTTCCCCAACCGGCTCTACTTTCTGTTTGTTCTATATTTCAATAAGATATTATGACACATGTAAGCAATGAATACAAGATTGCTACATGTTCCCACATTTATAAGATACTATCAGCCCATTATACATTTATAAAAGGCAGATCAACTACAGAGGGTATTCATATTGATCTGCATTATTTAAAAAAATTATAGAAACTGTTCAGGTGAAATCAAATGTGGCTAAGAATAGCTGGTACTGTGAAAAGGTCAAAGAACATTTGTGAACAAAGCAGCAAATACTGCTTGATGACAAGTCAAGTACATCTAAATTTAGCTACTAGGTAGATAATAAAAATAACCATCTCAGCTTGAAAAACAGCTCATTTAATACCTTCTTGCCTGGCTTGCTCCGCCCCAGACTTGAAGTGATCACTTTCCAAATGTAGTAAAAAAAATTACTTGTATTTTGCAGGGGTTCTTACTTGTAGCGGCGGTGGTGCTGGGCCTGGAGTAAAGGGCACCCTGCCCCAAATCTTCATCATCTCTCCCAACGCTTGGAACACTTCATCACAGCCTCTTTTGACCAACAGAGACACGGTGAAGTAACCAGCTTGAAACCAGTCAGACATCTCGAGATTACTGAATGGACCTGAGGGTGTACGGGCAGTTCAGGGGTCTGAGAAACATTTTTAGGAAGAAAGTGACGTTGAAATATAGACCACACTGAGTTCCCTGCATTCTCACCCTGTATCTCCCCCTGTGGATCTTTGTAAAACCACTTGAGAGCAGCTTCGTGGGTAAGAGGCAGGCCTGCAGGCTTCGGCTTCTCTGAAGTCTTTGCTGCAAGTCTGTCATCATCTACCCCACTGTCTTGTAGGTATGCTACCATCTTTTCTGCCTCCTTAACAAGAATGGAAATGATATAATAATATAGCATTTTAAATCAGCCAAAAATGATGCCTAAAACTAGGGATGCACGGATTTAGGAATTTGGGCCAATATCGATACCCGATAATAATGCTCGGTAATGACCAATAAACAATATTTGCCGTTATTATATACATTACCATACCCTTCCAACACTGTGAAAAAACAACTTCACATTGCTTCTCTGCTCCAGTTGAACACCCCACAATCCTGTGCTGCATAACTAAAGCCAGTGTAAAACAAAACAAAAAAAACAAACAACTTACTTGCTCAAAGTGTTTGAGGCCCTCATCTTCATCAGTGTCATTTGTCACCGTGGTGGGTCTGCTTATAGGTGCTAGTATATTTGATGTGTAGGGTAAAGGATTGTTTATTGCCATAGCGACTTCTACAGGTTTTTGCTGTGATAGATGAACAGTGGATGATGGAGCAGAAACCTCTGCATGAAAGAAACAAAAACAGAAAATGTTAGTTTTGAGGTAATGCAAAAAGTTGCTTATTTTATAAGGGACACAAAGTCCCACCTGTTAAGGTGGTGGAAATGTGGGTCATGGAGTGTGACTCCAGCATGCTACTAGACTTTGGAACACGAAGCGGTGCTTTGCAGGGCTCTGGTGGGAGCTCCAGGGGTGGACGCCGTTCAGCTGGTCTTTCAGTCTCCTCTGTTCTGCTGGGCTGGTTTGGAGACAAATTCTGAGGAGCCGGCTGGGACTCTGAGACTGTTGAAGCCATGGCTGGAACAACAGACGGACCTTCTTCTGACACTCTAGCCAAATCTAAAACAAAGATGTACAACCTGATCACGTGGATAAAAACGTTTCCTATTTTAGACATTTGTACTTTTTTGCTTTGGTTCAAAAAAAGACAATAACGTTTAAAAACGGCTATTTTTGCTCAGACCAGTGGTGTTCAAAGTGGGGGCCACCAGGGGGGGAGCGAAGCTAATGCCGTTTGGGGAGTCATGGTATGGAAAGGTTTGGGACTACAAAAATCAGAACAGCCAAGACGGAAGGTGGAGAAGTTCGTTCTTTTTCTTTCAACAACAGAGTGGCTCTGTTGGCTTTATAAAGCTGGGTGTGTCGGCTTGCGTCAGCTAAATGAGCAGCTTTTTGTTCTCCCACACCTCGGTCCTTTAAAAATACTGGTTCATCTTTTATAATAAAAACAACAATTCAGACCCTCCTTAAATGTGATACTTTTTTTCCCCCAGAAAACAAAATGCAACGTTAGCAGATGGTGTTTGTTTTAAAGATGAAAAGAAACGAAATACTCAAATTCAGGTAGAAAAAAATACTATCTAATAGTATAGGAAACCAGATTTGCTGACGTGATTATATTGTGAAATGATAGTAAGGCAATAAAACACAAAAGACAATATTCACATACACATGGCTAAAATAAATTGCAATTACAATATACAGATAATTCACTTCAATTAAATTGTGGAATAAATACATTTCACGCTTATGTTCTGATTTTCTAGGTACACCAGTGTATGTAAAAGTAACAACCATCCATACTCAGATGATCATTCTTACTGACCTTTTCGATCAGGTTCTCTTTTGGCCTCTTTTTCTGTCTCTTTGGCCTCCCTGTGTAAAATATCTTCCTCCTCCAGACCCTCGTCACACTCTTCCAAGGGTCTGAAATCAAGCTCTGCTTCTTCTGGGATAGGTTCCTTTGACGCTTTCTGATGGCAAAAGAAGACATTTGTACAAAGATTGCCGCCAGCATCAGCCCAAAAACACACCAGGTCAGTGATGTTCTTATTCTAGTATGAAATGAGAGCATACCAATATTGAACTGCTCGTCTTTCCTTAACATGTCTTACCTTTAGAGAAAGAAAAGCTCCTGAAGAGTCAAACGTTCCTGCTTCTTCATCGGCATCCTCCAGACACCACTCTGGTAAGCTGTCTCGCTCATCCTCCAGGCTGCCACTACCTGACCTCCTGTAGCCACGCTCCTCTTCTCTTGCGTCAAACGGGAAGCGCCGACGTTGGTCCGGCTGTTCCCGCCACCCTGCTGACCGAGGCCCATCTAGGAAAAATGCAGTGAAAAACGATCACATGTTTGAACCAAAATATAGATGGTTGATTTTTTTTTTCCCTGTTCCATCTGCGTTTTGTAATCATGTAAATGCAACTGAACCCATTTATTCATAGCAAAGACCTCCATTAAAGGACAATGTGACCGACCACAGTACAAATAATTACTCAGGTACTGCCTGATGAAGAAATCCAAAACATTAATCAGTTAACCTTTAGTATTTTCAGTAATGGAGCCAACCCAAACAGATCAAGGACTTCATGTCAGAAGAAACCCACACAGGTCTCTTTTCTATGTGTTCACAGATAGTTCACAGAACTACGATACAAAAAAAAAAAACAACAAGAAAACCATTTTTACCAAGAGTTCTTGCGCAATTTATAGTAGGGACCGAAGCAACATCACACGGTGTGAGTGACGGAGCAGTCACTGTAAAATTATTTTAAAACAAAGACAAAATGATTATGGAGATAAAATTTTAAAAAGGGCTTTAGCATTTTTTTTATTAGCAATTAAAAAAAACTCCAGATAGAACGTAGAGCCTTACTTTAACTCTGATTTCTGAAAGGCTGCCAACATTTCCATGAAAAGACAGCGGTTAAAACAAAGCACCTCTGCTGTTGGGCCTTCCTGCTATATGTTGAAAGTCTTGCTCTCTTCTGCAGCATGAATAAACAACAGACATGTTGTAAAAAAAAAAAAGTTGTAGTAGTAAATGGTTTCCTACGTCTGCGCTTCCACCTCGCCAGTGCAGAAATTGCTAACTTAGAACCTTTTTCAATCAGCAACACCATTTTGTGTAAGTGTTGTTACTGCAACCTGGTAGGGCTCAGGGATGCTGCCTTTACTGATAGAGAAAAAAAAAAAAAATGGTCTAAAGGTTTCCAACCAGCCGATCATCAGTCAGGGCCAATACAGCTGAAAAACAGCCAGTTCAAGGCAGTAGTAGTAAAATGCACAGACTCTTTGGTTAAAGGCTATGAAAATAACGGAGCAGCTTACAGTCTATGTCACAAGTGAACTATTTAACCCAACAGTAAGCCCAGGGACATAACACAAACATGACATAAACCACCAATGCATTTATCAAAGAGGATTCATCCAAGATAAATGTATAGGTTTTGTGGTTCCTGCAGGGCCCACCTGGGCTTGGGGGGCACCACCGGTCATTGTCCCGACGAGAACCTGCCAGGTGCCAGCCCCCCTCATCATCCTCACCGTTCTGATCGTCACGGGAAGTACGCCAGTTCTCACTCTCTGACCGCGTGAACTCATGCTTCCTGGGTAGGCCTGTCCCACCGTCCTCGTAGGTGCCTCCTCTGGCTGTGATGGGAGTGAACGGGACCAGAGAAATTATATCTATTAAACTAGCATGATAAAGTTAGTACTAAAATCAATACGCAATAAAAACTACTCATAAAACCCCAGTTTCCAGTGAATTATTAGCTTTTCTGTGAAGCACACTTACTGTGATTGATCTGAAAATGACCAGGAGCAGCTTCTGATATGTTCAAAGAGAAAAACAAGGAGGTAAACCAGTTCAGTAACCAAAATAATCAGTCATGCATTAATTATTTGAGCTACAAATTGTGACACCAACCTGGGTCTTTTCGAACTGGCTTTTCAAATCTTCTATCTCCCCTGATGGAAAAAAAGTCATCACTAAAAAGGAGCAGATCAGTCAAAAACAAATCTCACTGAACATTGTATGCAGTCAAAACAATATCTGGTTTTGAAAACAAACACTTGATCCAATACCTTTCCTCCCAGCTTTGAGAGCGATGAATTTCCCTCCCTCCACGACCAAAACCTTCCACATCATCAAAACTTCTTTGGTAAAACCCTCCATCACCTCTTCCCCGCCCTAAAAAACAGAAGCACAAACATTAAGAGTCAAAAATTTTTTTCATTAATTGACCTTTCACTTTGAAATTCCAAATCATTACTAACAAAGTAATTCACCCTATTCCTGGTAATAATTAAAAAGGGATGGACTACAGATTTTGGCTGAATATTCAACTGCTTCTATACTGCCTACCAAATCAACTCAAACACTATATTTTAACTGAGTAGATAAATAAATTCCCAACATTAATTCCCTGTTACATTTAATTATATAGAACACACGCCATCTTTTAAATTAATTTATTCATCAAGGCAGAGAATATATGTAGTTCATTTCAGATTGAACGCCATGATCATGGCCTCGAATTTCCAGGAATCATCCGCTTATCTGCTTCATATGGTGGAAATTGAAGCATAGCACACTTTCTGCAAGGCTGAACTTTTTTATGAGTTGTCTAAACAATTAGGTTGATATTAATCACACTTAAATGTTTGTGTTGCCAAGACTGAGTAGACTGTGGCTACTCAAAATAGCCACAAGAGCTTGACTGTTGTGCAGATAGGGAGCACCCATCAAGTATGAAGTGAATGAAGCTGGTCTACCCCCACATTTCTAATTGGGTTCTGCACCACATCCTCAACTGCCTGAAACTGAACTGCACAGCTGGAGATGTCTAACCCCTGTTAACTGTGGCAAAAACCTCTGTGTTCAAAAGGAAGCTTAGTCCTTCAAGGCAAATCGATGAGTTTAAACAGCTGAGGTTGCAGGGTAAGCACATCAACAGCGTGGTACAGCCACACCCCATGTCTCAAAGTAGGGGAAAAACGGTGGGCTCTTTAAAGGAATCTTAACCATCTCTGCAGTCGTTTTCCCTCAGGAGCCCCACCCGATCACGAGCTCAACAAATAAAATATGCAACCTAAATCTGCTCCTGAAGTCACTTATTCCTCAGAAACTTAACACCAAAGTCTAAAGCCTTTGCTGAATTCTTACCTCTACCTCTAGACGTACTTCGGCCTCTGGGTACGCCAGCTACTGGCCCACCTCCTCGCCCTGTCAGCCGGAGTACAGCCGCACTGTTTACGGACATGGAAAAATTTCTCTGGAGATACAAGGGGTGGCGGGGTCAGTGAATCCTCCACCTTGATCCTTTGCTCATACTTTATACATGATAATAGAGTCTTGACAAAAGAAAGTTCTGTACACATTCTAAAAAAAAAATCTATTGACAAATATTTGAATTAACGACTAAATCTAAACAATTAATTTTTTACTCATAAATCTTTTTGAAAATAAATGTTTACATTTAATAAATACCACATAGATGTAAACAAAGATTTGCAGTCAAAGATATATTCTATATTATAATGAAATTTAGTTTATAAAGTGCCATCCGTAGCTTTACAAAACAAAAAAATGGTGTGTATTCAAAATGTCAAATATGGAGAGACTGAACCAGAAATAAACAACAATAGGCCTCAGTTAAGTCACGAGTGCAAATCCAAAAAAAAAAAAAAAACAGAATCTGTTTCTATTAAACCATTTAATTACAGTGTAATAACCGAGACTCTGCATTTATTCCACAAATTACTTGTATTTATTAATTCTATGCATTACTTGTGAGTTTGTCTGGTTTAAATGTTATGCATTTAGAAATGAACAGTCAAAAGTGACTAAAACGGGACCAAGTAAAACTTATCTGGTCAGCCACACGGTCTGCATGTTAACACGAGGCTTTACATCATTAATATAATCAAACAGGCATTTATTCTGAAAAACCTATTCAGCAGAAAACTTGGCAAACACAGAAATTCTGTAACTTTAACATTTTTAAGAAAATAAAACATGATTATTACAGTCGACGTCAACGATCATGTTGACTAGTTGTGGAAGTCCAATAGTCAACGGTCTCAAGTAGGTCTAGCTTAAATTATTTCTTACTGCTTTCTTACCTGTTCTTCCTCTGTAAAAGAGACAAGTGCCAAAGGTGGCAAGGGTTCTTCTTGCAATATGGGTAGAAACTCCTTATCATGTAGGTCTATAGGGATCTGGAAGACAGGAATACACATTGTGTTACAGCAAATCATGTTTCTAAAGGATTTAAATACACAAGAACTAAGGGGGATTTACATCTCATCTTGGAATTAACATTTTTATGCAAATCACTCATTTGGTAAATCAACACTGGCAGCTAAAGTTGTGAAACTACCCACCTTGTTGTCCTTTACATAAAGTGCTAACATTTCTTCTCTCCCATAGCGATAGTCTGCAAGTTTATACTTTGGCAATGCAGGTGAGAGTGGGGGAGATGTAACGGCATTGCTGCTTCCACCACCACTGCCGCCACCCCCTCCAGACAGGGCACGGAGCCTTGCAGAAAAAGAAAATGAAGTTAAGCAAAATGGTCAAGAAAACAAGAGACAGCGATCTACCTGATACAGATGTGGGCAAATCTGAACATGTATGGGAAAGCTGCAGAAGGTTCAAAAAGAAGAGTCATGTCAGAACACAAAAACCACGACTGTCATTGGATTCAATGATTTATGCCTGTTTATTTACCATTCAGGTCCAAAATTAAGTGTCTGGGTTTCTGCCATTTTTTCTTAGAGTTCTAGAAAACATGCAAAGAGAAAGAAGAGATTAACATTCAGTTTTCCCAAACAAGAACAAAGAATCCAATTTATTGTGTGGACAGTTTTGCTAAATACGGTTTCAGAAATAATTCTACAATTTTTTATTTGAATCGTGTTTATACATCTTATGCAACAGTTATAGCAGTTCTAAATACATTTCAACCATATTTTGATCATAAGCAATGAGTCTAATGATATATATATATTTTTACATTATTAAGAAATGTAACAGCTATTGTATCCAACCACAATTGCCTTGAACACATGGAAGTCAAATGAAACTTTGTTAATATCACAGAATAGGTAACAGTTTCCTTAAGAAATATCATTTTTTTTTAATTATATAATTGTGATGTTTTATGGTTTTAGTGCATTCCAGTTGTCTAAGATATATGACCCATCCTAAGAGGATATAAACAGTTTTAAGATTTCAATCTGCTAGTTTAGGAAGCCTCCCTGTGTGCAGTGCAAACCCGTCACCTGTAATTGATAACAGAGGTGCCCATATCTTTATAAAACAACTTTCTGTTCCACAATAAAAATAAAAAAAATCATGAACTAACAATATTCATGTATATTGCATAGGCTTCACAGCAAAGCACTGCGATGAAGGGGCTTCCTCAAATAGCACAAATGTTCAGAATGGATCTGCAACACCCTGTACAAGCCACGTGTAATTCCCCACTAAAAAATAAGTCATAAACCAACTCAAAATTAGTTAGAAACAGCTTTGGGAAGTCACCATTGGCTTTTGCTCATTTCCCAATGTTTACATAAATCAACTGCTTCGACGGAGTTTGCATGACATACTTGAACCTGTTTACTTTAAAATAACCCAAATCTGTAAGAAACTACTTCTATGAACATTGTGATCGTAGCGAAGCACCGTTGAAAACGGCTTGACGTTCGTGAGCAAAGTAAACGACCAATTTGTATTTTATAACTATTGGTTATGATACAAACTTCACCTTCCCTAAGCGAAAGTTATTTAGAGTTTGGGCATCAAGACCAACACAGCTGTTTAACATCAGATTGCGGTTAACCATAAATGGGAACGCTCGGTTTGAACCCTAAAAGTTGCTCTAATGGGTTAAGCAGAAATAGCCCTCACTTGCCAACTCTGCGTTAGCAGAAGTAGCAAGTTTATAACATTAACGTATCATGAAAACTTTATTTGACGTCGATCACATTGTGTTCTATTGATAGGAACTGACCGTACAATAATGTTTTAACTAATCTGACAGCGCACCTTAAGTTAAAGTCATCTTTAGCTACATGCTGTTACCTCACTGCATTTTCCCAAGTCACCTACACGAGAGTTGCCAGTTGTGTTAGCACGTTAGCTTACGGTGCTTTAGCTCAATTGTAGCTAAATATACATGTCATACAAAAATACTTACAGGTTTAGAGTTATTTATATCCTGTCTTTATATGTTTCATGTATTTCACATGACCACCACTTTACTAGAAATTGATAAATATTTAATCGTAGTAGCTAGCATACTGACTGATTAGCTAGTAGCTGCACGCGGCCTTCCCGAGGAGCCTGGAACCACAGCGATGTTTCTTTGCCTGGATACAACGGACTTAGCGCGACCTGAGGCGGACGCCGGCACACTCGAGATCGATGCTGCAAGGCCAAGTCAACATGGCAGCTTAAATAGCACCACCAGCCAGCACCCCGCAGTAAGAAAATGCCGCTTTCACATGGGACTTAACTCATATGTATAAATAGTCCCGGCTGGTGTATAAAACTTTGGCTGTCTTACCTCTGCTGGCTGTGACAGCTCGGGGTTTGTATGCGTGTTGTTGAGTGGCTCTCTCTCTTCGTTTTCCACAAGATGGCTGAGTCTGGGTCACATGACAACACACTTAAACCCGGACAGATTTGCTGACTTGCACAAAGTGGCAATGATTACTCTCAAAATGTATAATATTCAGATTAGAAAAAAACGTTGGAAAAAACGTCGTAAAGAAATAAAAATCACAGCAGTAAATTAATCTTCTTGGGCTGGGTTAAAATTATATGATAGGTTTGATAGGAATTCTTTAATAATGCTGGGGCTATTTAATTTATTAGTTTGGTCAAACTAATCAATGCAGAACATTAATAATAATGATATATATATATATATTCTTACTTTAATTGCATTTTTTAATTACAAACATTTCTAAAGACTTTTCATTCCAATAATGCTTTTTAGTAAACAAAAAATTTTTTTTATGTCTATTTTACATTCTTATCAATTTGATTGTATTGTATATAGGCTTACACCACTATTTTACATTTTATCTAAAATATGTTTATCTTTGTACTTCTATTTGTTCTAGTTATGTTGTGTGTTTATGTATTTTAGTGTCTTTCTATATGTATATTTGTTTATGTCTTAACTCACCAAATAATTGTTTTGTAAGTTCTTCCTCCTCTATAATGGTTTGATTTATTTTTAATTTTACTCAGTTTTTCAACTAGTGTGTTTTGTATATGATTTTCAGTTTTTAACGTGTTACAAATATCTGCTCCAAAAGTGCTCCAAAAATGAAGTTGGATTGTTTGACTGAATTTTATACTTCTTATACAAGAAACAAAATCATTTAACCAAAGACAAAATGTCTGGAAACAGTGCTGATTGTACAGTCTAATAATGGCTAAAGGAAGAACAAAGCTTCAACAAAGCTAATTTTTACCTTGTGGATGCAGCTGTCTGTCATCAGAAAATGTCCTCAGTGTTATGATTGGGATGAGTGACACTGTTAAGTATTTCTGGTATTTTTCTGATTCCTCCTGCCACTCACAGTGCAGACTGTGAGTAAACTGATCAAAATATTCTTGATCAGTTTACAGCAGAGAAGAAAAGTTTAATCGTTTTTTAAAATTTTACCAAATTATTTGATGGTTATTTCAATAATCGATTATTCACGATTAATCCGATTAATTGTTTCGTTCCTACAGGTAATCGAAACTAAAGCTGAATACCTCCTGCTAATTTCACTTTCTTTATATAGAACCAGGGAAATAATTTTCTTATTAGTCAACCTGTGATAGCTTCATGTGATAGCTCGTTAAATTAAGCTCAGTTTTGTTTCACCTGTCACTCACCTTACAGGTTATACCAGGAAAGGCCCTGCTATTGAAGCAAAGTATGTCAAACAGGTGTTAGCAGGCCCAGATGGCAGCAGCTGGAAGGACAGACCACATTACAGTCCCATTTTATGGAGTAACAGCAGTACAGAATTTGGTACGTGACTTTGTTTTCAGTTTCAAACAGTATCAAGTGAAAATCCAAACACAAACAAAACAGCTGCGTTTTGCAAGCTAACATACCAACAATTAGCTAATGTTTCTCTGTGAAATTTGTAAGTTTGAGATCTTTTGGTAATTCCACATATGCTTTGTTCAGGGCACGTAGGTATTTTTATGAGCCTTAATACTATGAGGTGCTGGGACCCACAGCCATGGAAACAACATTAAAACTCCGGTACAAACTTTTCTGGAGGGGGGGGGGGGGTTTGTGTTTTGTGTTTTGGCAAACAGACATAAACTCTTCAACTGGATCCAAGGGTGTCATAAGATCACACGATCATATGCACAAGTTAAGTACTGACGAATTACTGTTGAAAGAATCCGGTATTTGTTCATGAAAGGGGTAAATTAAGGTATAAGCATTGCTTACTTTCTCTCTGAGGCTTGCAGAAGCAAACTGTCCCAGAGAAGTCCCCAGTAGAGACGCTGTCTCTACAAGCCAAGTGAAGCGGTTTACCCTGCCTGACAGAAGGACAACAAGTAGCCGCATCACCGTGGTAACGTGCTGTTTGGTCGGCCCGACAGAGCGGCCGCCCATCCACTGCTCCGGAGGTCAGCTGGAAGCTAATCCATTGTTCACAGAGCTCTCTTCAAACTTCGTCGTCGCCTGGACTACTCCTCAGCATGGTTCATGAGGTTAGGTTTTGGGCAGAGAGTAATAGAGAGATATTTAGGATGAAATGATCTGAACGTTTTTCATTTTATGAAGTTTGGTTTTGTTTGTGTTGAACTCAGCTATCTTGGTGCTAGCAGAATATCTGCAGCACAAGTGTTAAGGTTGTGTTCTGTGTTTGTGGGTTTTTAAAGTTAAGACAAACTTTATTTAAAGGGTAATTCTAAACACAGAAGATCGGCCATAACGCACCGTCCGCACTTATGCATTTTAACCCTTTTATTGATGGTATTTTTAAAGGTGTGTGTTTGATTCTGGTGCTAAGCTATCAGCCTCCTTTGTCAGCTTCAACTGCTAATAGGTAAGGACACGTGCTTGCTGCCAAATAATATTTACCCAGAAAGGTTTAGTTTTAAATCCAGTAAATAATGTGTCCCTAACATCATTTTACTAAATTTGATAACTAAGTAAACACCATTAAGCCCCATTTCTCCAAAACGTTTTGTCTCTTTTCCAAAATATTCCCTTAAATATTTTACCATTCCCTTAATAATATTTCTTTAAATATTATTTTAATAAATAAAGGCAGCTAATGAGACCCCGTTGAGAAATAGTCATCCAGAAGGTTGGTTTTATTCAGCAGATCATTCTTAAAACATTATTTTATTAAAATAACATTTTATCTGATCTAATCATCTTTAATCAACTTGTTTATATTGTACATAGCCCATGAGTCTTTGTTATTCTTTCATTCTGCTTGGTAGTTTAGTTGGATTGTTTTAGCATAGTTTGTTGATTGAAATATGTTTGACTTTGAGTTGACTTATTTTTGTTAATAAATTCTTGTATATTAAGAAATTGTGTGAATTCATTCCATGTGTGTGCAGAATTTTGCTGTTCAATAATGTCAGAGCTTGTCTCACACCTTTCTATTTTGTCCTAATACCATCGCCTTGCTGGGCTGGTATTCACAGGATAACCCTTAACAGACTGAAATATTATTTGATAAAATATTAAAATATTAATATTAAATATTAAATAATATTCTCAGATTCATAATCACAACATTTGGCGTCCCTGGGTGGGTATTATTATGAACAGCTTGCACTGTTCATAAATGCGAATGAATAAACCACAACTGCACATTATTGATGCACACAGTGATTAGCTTAAAACTAGCTGTCATTGGTCACAATAGGACTCAAAACATCATAGTTCTAACATCAGATGTCACTGATTATATTTAAGAGGACACTATAACTCCAGGAGTTCAAAATTTTTGACTTTTGACAAAATTAATAATTCCAATATCTCTGTGCTAGTAACAATCAACTCTGCTACATAGGCAAAATTTTAGATGTCTTGACTCAGTCTGGTTTCTTCTGTGTAAGCAATAACTTGAGACTTGGTTTAACTTCAGTTAACCTCTCTGTCCAGACAGTTGCTGCACATCTGTATCCAGAGGCTGTGTTTTGTGTAAGACCACAATTTGAAACTGAATTAACTTTGCAGATAATTTTAGTACACTTACATTATTACACTTAGGAGGTGTAGCAATTTTCTTTTTTTTCCTTTGCATTTTAAACAAAATTCCCTTAAAGGTTAAGAGTAGTGTCTAATCACTAGTTCCTCCAAAGAAAGGTGAAAAAGTAATGCTGAAATCACAAATATCCTTAGAGAAAGGAGTAGCATTGTAACACTGAGAGCATAGTGTTGTCATAAGTCACAGGTTGAATGATCAACTCTAAATTTAATCCAAGTGTTCATCTTACTTCCACAGACCTTAACAGAAGTGTTGGAAGTCAGATGGTCTCCAGTGGTGTCCTGCCAAATCCCATTGCAGTGAACAACCACCAAGATGACCGAGTGCTGGACTCAGCATGCACAAGTGGTCCAATTGGGTGGGAGGAGCACCGTTCCAGCCTGATCGGCACCCCTCTCCCTTCTGACTCTGTGTCGACTCCTAGGGGCCAGGAGAGGCGCACATGGTTCTCAGGTGACTCAATCCAACCTGACCCACCACCACTTGCATGAGTCCATTCATTAGAAAGCTCTCATTTAAATCATGAGAAAACTTGTTTCCTCCAGCATGACTTCTCAGATGGACGTGGTCCACCTTGGGAGCATGGTGTCCGTTTTAAGCAGCTTGAATCCTTTGCTAAGGACATAGAAGTTTTTGATCCAGGTAGCCAGGAGTCAAATATTGGTGCTTACCTGTTTGAGTTTGAACATTGTCAGCAAAGTAACTCCCCAAGTGATGCAACAAACCAGGGGTGTGGTAACTGGCGTCAGCCAAAAGACAAGCAGCCAGTTAAAAGACAAACACCTTTTCACAGTGCAATATCCAACTGTAAGGTTGGTGGTAAAGAGTGGAGGCACTCCAAAGATGTCATCACAAAGGAGGAGTTTGAGATGATCTGCAGGTACGTTATAACTGAGGTAACAGCGTTTCTAAAAGACATAGCAAGCCGTTGCAGTCCAGAATCAACCCTGTAAAATCTATGAAACAAGGTTTGAAGATGGTATTCTGTTGTAATCTTTTTCTTTCTTATGGTTTTGAACTTGAGAAATTATTAAGGTTTTAAAAGCAGTATTATTATGGTGTGACTTTTTAGTTCTGGCTCTGGCTCTGTTTTCTATTAATTTAGCCTAATAATCTAAATGTCCCTGTTCGTTTACGGACAATAATAGGCTTATTGTGAAACAAAACAGGCAGATAAAGTACTTCAGCAGTACACTGGGTTAATTAGCGTTGCATAACCATAGGAACTAATAATTTCAACAATAAAAACGTGGTTGTGTGATGTGAGATGATTTTGCTGTGCGGTGCACATTACGGCTCGTTGGTCTAGGGGTATGATTCTCGCTTAGGGTGCGAGAGGTCCCGGGTTCAAATCCCGGACGAGCCCATTTTTTCCTAAAATATTGCTTTTGCTCCTCTATCGCTGATAGTTTATTACTTGTGTGTATGGCGTCACGTTCCTGCCAGAACCCCGAGGAGTTTTTTTAGCAGTCACAACAGCGCATTTATTAATGTTTATAATATAAACATAGACATTTATAGTATAAACATATTTTTTGCGTCACATAATTTGTCATTGCAGGACAAATGAAAGACTACTACATATTATACTACATATTATTTTGATTTAAAGCAAATATAGTAGGTGATTTAAGAAAAATATGACCCCGACGTGATTTGAACACGCAACCTTCTGATCTGGAGTCAGACGCGCTACCGTTGCGCCACGAGGTCTGAAGAACCAAGTGCACAGACAGTATTAAAAACGTTGGAGACCGCTTCGGAATGCCCACGTTTTGTGTCCAGTCCGACAAAATGTGATTTGTACTTTCTATTTTCATGTTATATGCTTAGAATCCGTTTGGAAAAACTATAAAAGTAAAAGTTGGCCCGTACGGGGATCGAACCC
Source organism: Girardinichthys multiradiatus (assembly GCF_021462225.1). NCBI lineage: Eukaryota > Metazoa > Chordata > Actinopteri > Cyprinodontiformes > Goodeidae > Girardinichthys > Girardinichthys multiradiatus. Next base: position 23,945,233 of record NC_061799.1, read on the forward strand.
GCGACCTTGGCGTTATTAGCACCACGCTCTAACCAACTGAGCTAACCGGCCACGTGGTGTAATAGCATCCAATACCCAATACCACTTACCCTGGCATGTGGTACGTCTCGTATGTTTGATATTCACACTTCCATTTAACTTTATGCCGATTTCGCCTGGATGAGGTACGTAGACAGTTAAGAGAGACAAGCTTCACCAATGTCAACTCCAGCGCAAAGGCGATTATTTGTTATTGTATTGCTATCAGATGTATCATCTCGCGTTGGTGGTATAGTGGTTAGCATAGCTGCCTTCCAAGCAGTTGACCCGGGTTCGATTCCCGGCCAACGCAAAATTTAGTATTATAATTTCTAAAATTATATTGAGTGGTCCTTTAATATATTTTTTCCGATCATGATTAGCTATGGAATTTAAAGGGTTTACTCGTATAGCTAGGCAACACTTTTGGTTAGTATCCCGGCATTGTAATAGCATATACGGGTTTATTGCAAAGGTAAACCAATTCATTATATTTGTTATTATGCAAATGGCAGAAATACCAAACATCTTTACATGTTCTTTACAGTAAATAACAGGAAAAAAGTCAAATGTTTTTCTTTAGCAAAAACGTGTTTCTGCACCACACAGATAAAAGTTGAGGAATTCATATTTCCATCTTGTGATAACTGTATGTTCATGTTAGACACATTAGTACTGACATCTGAATAAAATCAGATTGACTTGTTAAGGAAATGTGTCACTGTTTCTCCCCCACAGTGTGCCCTAGGTTAATTTGTTACCCTGTTCAACAGTATTAATTCTGCTTAACCTCCTCTTTCCTGTGTTGCCATGGACATGCTATTCCTTTGGCAACTGCGTACCTTTGTTAATGGCCTCGGGCCCCGCCATAGAGGAGTCCCTGAACCTTTCATTATACATTCCCTTCAAGCTCACTCATATAAGTCTCACATAGTCTAACTCTAATTGCGGTCTGTTCTCTTTGGCTATCTCCCCTCTCTCTGTGTGTTTGTCCACAAACAGAGTTCATGATACCAGATGCTCACACTGGCAGAGGATTATGATCAGATTTGTGGCAGAATTTCCTGTCATACAAGTCAGGGCTTGAAGCGTTCTAATTTTCAGCAGCAATAGAAACCAGAGCTCCAATTTAAAGATTCATGAGATCCCTTAAGAAACAGAGAACAGAGTCTAAACCAGGGAAAGTGTTTCTGTGTCAGACAGAGCGGTAGGCAAGTATGGGAGTGGTTGTTGGTGGAACTCAGGGTCAGAGCTGAGGTAGATATTAGTGTCTCAGCTGTTACCTGTGCTGTAAAAGAACGTGTGGGTCTGCATAGCAGGTGGGGGACCTCCACCTGCTGAATGAACCCTGTTAGCATTGGGCAGTACCATGGGCTACGGGTGGGCTCGGCCCTGTTCGGCATTGTTGCCGGCTGCATCATCATCGGGGTGTCCAGGGAATGTGAAGCTGATGCTGTAGGAGGAATCTTCCTGGGAGCTGGAGGCCTTGGTGAGAGCCTGTATTTCTGCATGAGAAAGACATTGATTTTGTCATTTTGTTTTGTCAGATTAGCATTTGCAGATTGTAAAATATTTTGAACGTTCTACATGAGACAAGATAAAAAGAATTTCTTTTTTAACTTTTTAGTTGGTCTGCTGAACATTTTAAGCTTTAACGTTTGTGGTCGTAAAATGAGAAAATCTGAAAATGTCCTGAGGGTATAAATATTTAAATTGGTGACATATAGGATGCCAATTCATTAGCGTGTAACCGTATGACCAAAATACTTTCATGTAATTTTCAAGACATGAGTGAAAAGCCTTTTAACTTGTCCTGTCCCAAAATTCCTTGATGTCCAATTATATCTGAATTCACCCAATATATAATATGTATAGATAATGCACATACATAAAAGTGAAATGTTAAGGTCTGTGACTAGTGACATTTTCCAGCCCATGTACATTTGATACAAGACTGTCATGAGAACCAGCGGATGGCAGGAGGAGCTGCTCTGATAAAAGTGTGTCCTAACTAGTTTCCTGGAGAGAAAGAGCAAAGGGCAGCGCTTGTGATCTGTAGAAGACAACATCAGCACGTGTATACATAGTTAATGAGAAAATTAACTCTCACTATGGAGTCGACCAGCTTTCAATAATTAATTTGACTTGCTAACGTGCACCTACCTGCATTTGCAAATAAAATCCATGCAACGCAGCGTGACTGATACTTTAACTCTCTCAACATTTTGTGTGGCTGAACAGCAGACGTCCTAATTATGTGTTTTTGGGGCTTGTGTGGCTCGATGCCGCCTCCGACATACAGGCTGACTAATGAGTATGAACAGAGTGTTCTTGGCAGATTGTTTTCACTCCTTCTGCAGTTTCATGACATTTTAAGCACAGACATGCATCACAGCTACCCTCAGGAGCTACCAGGCTGTAATGCCAGCTCATCAGACTAATAAGGAAAATCAATAACTGTGCTGAATAGGAGCACGGTGCCACAGAAAGGCACGTAAGCCCTGAGTTTCAGATACTACTTTGAACTTTGATCTGAACTAGAAGAAGCATCTCACACTGCATCAGGTGTAAGGATCATACTGGAAAGGCCTACATTACACTTTGGGGCTTGACATATTATTAAATATTCCTACTCATCTGCGTCAAAGTGATAAAATAGATCATCTTGGTTATTATTTCACTTCTATTTTCCAGGCATCAAAAGCAATTAGACTACTTCTTAAAATAAATTAACTAGTCAGAACATGCAAATTATGAAGCAATTTCAGACCATTCATCAAAAACATAATTGCAACTTTCTGCTTTGTAGGCTTGCTCATTTCAATCTATCCCTTCATAAAAGCTTGGCTGAATATCAACAACATCCTGCCGTCTTTTGGTACGTCGTTTTTTAACCATGCATAGATTGGATTTCTCGTTTCAGGGCAAGACTGTTCTAAATATCTAAATATCATTCTGTCTTTTCGTCTTCTCAGGAAACTTCAGAGTTCACCCTGAAGTTATTGCTGATCAACCAGCTGAGATACTGAGGCGAGAGGGTGAGTGGAAACGACATCCCAGAGTGGAGACGGCTGAAACTCTGGGGATCTTGAATTTACCTAAATTCACGACTTACTAAGATCATTTTTTGAATAATTCTAATATCTGCAAAAATATTTGAAAGCTAATAAGCAACTATTTAGCACTTTCTCACATTTTGTCAGGCTACAACCACAGACTTTGATATATTTTAATGGGATATTATGCAACAAAATAGCACATAAATGCGAGGTGGATGGAAGAGCGTATATTGTTATCAAAAAACTTTACGAATAGAAATCCAATCAACTGTCTTCAGAATTTACGCAATTAGAAAATGGAGTCATAAGTCATAAGTCATGCAGGGGACACAGCAAAGATGTGAAAGAAAATGCTCCAAATAGAAAAAAAAACTAAATCAAGCTTCCTGGCATACATGCAAACTACTATACGTGGCAAACTAACACTGCGCGTCCCCCTTAACACACCATGCTCACCATGAAAAATTATCTTACTGGGATTGGGAAGCTGGTCAGAGTTGAAGGGAATGTGGGTGGGGCTAAATATAAGAAGAAGACCATTTAGGGCCTCCAAAAAACTTGGGAAGAGGTCCAACTTCGAGCAGGACAGCTCGACACATTTGGTCAGAGCTAAAGTTGAATTGTGGAGAAGATAGTGGCTCAAATTCCAGGCCTGAATTTATCTGAGAATTTGTGGCAAGACTTGAAAAATGCTCTTCACAAAAGTTCATCAACCAGTCTTATCCTCCCTTGGCTACACAATTATGCTCTAATGTGTGTTGAGGTATCACATAAAATTCCAACAAAAATACAGTTAGAATCATTCTTTCTTGGCTTTCATTTTCATATTTCTTATCTTTTTCATCTTTATTACTATGTCTCAGGGTTTTTGTTTAAGATCATGTGTAAGATTATCCAGTAACATGCCTTTGCCGTCACTAGCTTTTAATACAAAACTTTCACGTCAGTTCTGATGCATGTTTTCAGCACATTGGCTGACAGGACATCTAATGGTAGCTCAAGGTTGAGACTACACAGAACTGTATTTTCATGTACAATTGAAGTAAGCTGCAACCACAGATGTTAAGATATATTTTGAATGACAAAAGAAAATCCTTATTAATTAGATTTGCTTTTCCTATCCATGATAATCCGTGGTGCAATGCAGCTGTAGTGATGTGTAATAGTAAACTCATTGCTGCGGCATGTTCTGTTTGCTCTCCTGTGGTGTTGTCAGGCACGCAGAGTCAACTCCAACTGGAGCACTCGAAGAGTCGAATGGGAACCTTCGTGGAGGGAGGACCAATGGCTGAGCCCAATCCTGATGAGGGGTACGAACTGAAAGTAGAAATGAGCAGAACTGAATTGAATACAGTGTTCATGTTACTGGCTGCTTTATTAGGTACATCTTCCTAGTACTCAGTTGGACTTCTTTGTCGCCTGCAGAACTGCCTGAATTCGTCATGGCAGATTCAACAAGGTCTCAGAAACATTTTTCAGAGATTTTGTTCCGCATTGAAATGATAGGATCGCACAGTTGCTGCGGGTTTGTCAACATTTATTAATCTGTGTTCCATTTTCAGTTGTTCATTTATAAGCAACAATACAAACCTAGTTTTTAAAAATGCTTCATAGTAGGATGAAAACGCTGAACTAAACATAATAAAATAAAACCGGATTCATCCAAATTTATAAGTGCCATAGACCAATTTACAAACCTTTTACAGCTCTCTGAATGTCAACAAGTCCACACAAATGTAATTAATATGTGCTAAAAGCATTCATCCAACCCAATCTTTTTCTGATTTTTTTTTATTTTACGTGTTTTTTTTCTCTTTTTTTCATCTTTTTCAGTTCTGCCACACACTGACACCCACCACATAACCCTCATTGCCAGCGTGACTCATGCATTGGTCTGTTGCAGGACTTCTTCAGACATGCCAGATGTCTTATCAAGACGGAAACTGAAACAGTCCCCCACTGATCAAGATCTTCCGTGATGTCATCATGTGACACGACTGGACCAATAGAGATTCCAACTCTCTAAAACTGTTGTTTTAGCTGAACTGCAGATTACAATTGCCTCATTGTATGTAAACTATGTAGTCTAATAAACCTACAAAAATTAAATCAATATTTGTTAAATTTGTTAAACTTCAATAAAGCTAAGCGAAAGAGTTGAAGCTCATTTGTGGGGCTTGTGTGTTGCTAGGAGTAAAATTTAACTAAAGGTTAATTGCTCAAAAGGGCAAAGCAAACGCATATGTTGTCACAAACAGTGGCGTCTATTACACTCACATGGTGACCCGCTCCCCACCGTGCAACATAATGCACATATTCAGGACAATGCCAGCTCCTTCATGGAAAATGTTGAGGAAAGGAAGGCTGCAGCCTGACAATAAAACATAACCTGCTGTGAGGATGAATAATGCTGAGTCGTGTTGATAAGACTTCAACCAACAGGAACCTGAGGATTCAGCAGTGCCTTGATGACTGCCAACAGCTCCATTGTCAGGCTTCAAACCACAATGCCTCACCACACACTCCTTCTGCGTCACCAAGTGCAACCACGAATGAGCACGTGAAGACTGTTCAACATTAAAGTATTGTTCAATCAATTGACAAGCATGTCAATGTAGTATTGTGTGATGTTAACTAAAATACACTACAACAGACACTTTAGGTCAGAACTGTTTAATCAGGTTAAACCATCCTTTTCATTGTTTCTCTCTTAGCAATTTAAAAAAGTTGTTAATAAAAACATTCTTTTAGATTTAAATAAAAAAATTTAACTAATTTAAGGTTTTCTAGCATAGATCTCAGAAAAGCTTTAAGATTGCTTTTTAATCAATATGATTTAATACAATATTAGATTCAAACCTTTTTAGTTGCAGGATATTTATTTCACACATATCCTGATCATCTTTGGTAATAATTAACCTACAATTGTTGATAAATTGTCATAGCTCCTGATTGTCTTCAATTCACACTTTTCAAATTTTATATAAATAATCAATTCACAAGAAAACATCTCATGTGGATCTCCACCTCTAAACCCATAAGTGAGTTCTAAATCCTGTATATCAAGCCCACAGAATAAAGACAAGCTGTCAAGAGAAACCAGCAACAGTCTTCATCCTCATTCAGCCCACTTCACACTGACTGGGGTATGGCAGATCGTATTAGAATTTATTGATCCCCCACTTTAATGATAAATTACTCATTTAAATATTCGCAGGATAGATAAGGATTTGTGATATAACATTCTGTTGAAACCTCATAAGAAGATATCCACTTGTTTTAGATAAACTGCCTTTATTTTGTATGAAACCAGATTAATTGGTACCAGAGGCTTAAGCTAAATACTAATTTAAGTTGGACCCCTTCCAAAATAGATTTCTACTGTCTTAAAAGATCTCTCATTCCAAAAATTTCATCGTGCTTTAGGTGAATGTAATTTCATGAACCTATAAATCACAGTTTTATTAAATGAAAGCTTGTGGCTATTTACACAGAAAGAGAAGCTAGGAGCCTGTTCCCATCAACCATCTTCCCGTGTGAAATGCAATGGAACGTGCAAGACCTTTCCAGTCAAATGAATTGTTTACTTTAGGTTAATGCTATTCTATTGATTTTTACTTTTATTTTGCTGAGTCAAATGCTTTGTATGAACCATTCTCAGTACGTGTTTTACACAGGAAGATTGTTGAGGGTGCACCTCTTCCCACCTCTAATTACTCTGTAAACAAAATAAATAAATCATAGGCTTCGTAAATAATCATGAACAACAATCAGTGAGTTATATTTAATAGCATTAACATAAACCACGATGACATTTTTTGAATAGGTTTTTTAGGTTGGTAGAATCTAAATATGGATTTATCCTGAATGAAGACACTAAGACACTAATCTACTGCAGGTTGATACTCACGGATAACCTTTTAATTGAACTTTAAATCCTGAATAATACCTTTAGTGATATCATTCTTACTGTAAAAGGGATATTCTCACTACATACACTGATTTATTGATTTTTTATATTACTTTAATAGCTACTCTGACCAGAGACTCTTTGTGTGTTCTGTTCTCAGTACGTTTCACTCAAGTAGATCATTAGTTGTGCAAAGCCTCCTATCTCCATCTCCCATGTAAATAATCAATGTCTGTTGTGTAAACAACCAATGCAAATGTGACAACAGTTTCAAAGGTACATAAAAACCACATTGACAAAAATTGCAATGTTTTTGATATTGGTGTTGTTTTGAGATAGTAGAAGTCCACCTTAGTATTGCCTCTTTGGAAAGAGCGTCTGGGACCATAAAACCTGTATAAATGAGGATGCTAAAAACCTTTTCACAGAAACTCTTCAAAAATGCTAAACAATCCCTGTTAGAATTTAATGGGATACTATTTTAATGACTATGGACAGCTATGTGGAGCTGAAAGTCTAACATGAGCAAAGGGAAAATTGATGTCCTTTATATTTGAAATGAATGAAATTTGAAGTATCATAAATATTAACTGGCGAAAACAAAATAGACATTCCAGATACTCAGTTTGACAAAAAAGTGAATCATGGTTTCCTTCTATAATTATGTGGTAAATCGACTTGCCATACAGAGACCTACTGATGGATGGATCGTTGACGTGGAGACCAGATCATCGCATCCAGCGGTCCACAGAGGAGGGGATAAGGTCTGCGCGGCACTCATCAGATATGAATTAAGGAAATTTGAAGACGTTACCCGTCTGAGAGGAAGATGCTTGCGAAACACTGTCCGGTTTTCGCCATGTACGTCGCAGCAGTGACCTGTCAGACGCTACCACCATTTCTCATCGGGTCCACATCTGGAGCAGCGAGTCAGCTCAGACGAAATGCCATCTCACCTAAATGATCCTCTGTCTCCTGCCGGATTTGACATCCCACAGCCTTGCCTGGTATTTCATGTGTCACTGGTTGGATTTTTTTCATGATTTGTGGCCCCTCGGGATTGAAAAGGACAAAAAAAAAAAAAAAACCCAGAAAGAAGGATGCAAAAACTCCCTTTGGTGTTGATGCAGCCTTTTAGCGTGTCGGTAATTACATGCGACTATTAGACAGGAGATCACCGTGAAAATCTGATGGAATAACAATGGAAGCACCTTTACTGAGTCGACATAATGGGTAAGGGTTTATTCAGACTGTGATTTTACTGAGATGCAACATACATATACAGTTTATTGGTTTATGGGACATGTATTCTAACAAAATCCAATTTACTGTTTATTATTGCCCATGTAGAAGATAGAAATAGCACACTGTCCTCTCAGAGGCTGTAACAGGCTGAATACATTCAAACTGGAATACATTTGAACTGGAAAATTTTTTGACAGCAAATTTGTACAAATGGCCTCTCTGGCCTGAAGTAGGCCGCCACACTGATCACATTTAACTTCAAAGATCCAGACAAAATACACACCGATGCTCATCAAACACCTTCAGCTATTAAGCAGCATCAATAAGGCTTTTTTCATTATGTAGAAAATAAGTCGTTGCTGCCAAGGCTTGGCTATAATTTAACAGTTTTGATGCTATTGTTTACTGAAACATTTGTTACATTTGTCTATCTAATCTGAACTCTAATGTATTGTCTTTTACTGTAGAATTGACATTTGAAAACAGTATTTTTACTGAGAAAATCATTTAAATTAGGTGATGATTTAAGGATAGTATTATTAGGATTTCTTTTTTTTTTTTCAGGTTATGTAATACAAGCTTTTGTTGTCCGAACCATAGTTTCAGGGCCATGTCACTGACTGGCAGCATACAGGGGTCACTGTTTTCAGTGTGTGTGTCTTGAGTAACGATTCATTTGTTTACAGCCTCTCTTTGTTTTTAAAATATAGAGAACTACAATACCCTGCAAACGTACTCATATCCCTTGAACCTTTGTACATGTTGTCACACCACAACCATAAAAATCTCTGTACTTTAATTAGATTGTGTGTGATAGACTAAAATAATGTATTACGTGGTTATAAAGAGAAAGAAAACCGATATAGGATTCTTAACATGTTTTACCAAAAAAAGAGTGTAGTATTTGTTTTGTTTCCCGCCCACCATTCCCCTGAATAAAATCCAGTGCCACCAAATAAATACCTTGAAAAAAGTCACCTAATTAGTAAATACAGTCCATGTGTGTGTAATTTATTCTCAGTATAGATACAAAGACTTCAGGTTTTTCTTAGAGAAATTAGTGAACAAACAGCATTATTAAGACCAAGAAACACATGGAAAGGTCTTGGATGAAATCATATCCATGTGTTAAATGGCCCAAACAGAGTCCAGATCTAAATCATATTAAGAATCATTGACAAGACTGGAAAGTTTACAGATGATCATTCAGTCTGACTGAGCTTGAGCTGTTTCACAATGAATGGTCCAAAATGTCCAAAACTAGAGACATGCCAGAAAAGACTTGCAGCTGTAACTGCTCCCAAAGATTCTTTTACAAAGTATTTACTCATGGGCATAAATACAAATGCATGCCACACTTTTAAGATTTTAAGTTGAAAAAAAAACTGAAAACACTGCATAATTTTCCTTACACCTTGCAATTATGCACAACTTTGTGATGGTGTATCATACCCAATCACAATAAATTACACTGGAGTTTGAGGGTGTAACTCAATATAATGTGGAAATGTTCAAGGTGTATGAATACTTCTGCTAGGCTCTGAAGCAGCACAGTAATGAATGACCAGGGTTCAATGATGAATGTAATAATCTCTAGGGAGGACACTGCAGTGGTTAAAAGTGTTGTCCACTACCAGTTTAGAGATTATGTGTATTATAGATGTTACTGACGTTTATTTTCTTTTATTATGTGTTTCTAAAAAGATAGAAGATAGACAAAAGAAGTCCCAGAGTTAACAACATGGTCATCACTGACAGGAACAACAGCACGCCTGTGCCTAAAAAGGAGCCCCAGAAGAAGAAGAGGAAGTCTCGTCCTCATGGCCTTCCTTCTCCAGCACTCTGCTGTGCCTGTGGACTATGCATCATGCTGGCAGGACTCAACATCACTCTGGTTGGAGCGTTTGCCTTCAGCACACTGCTGCCTTCTGCCAACCCCCCAATCATAATTGGACCTGTCTTGCTGCTGGTGGCCTTCTCCTTTTTTGGGGCCTGCTGCGTGTGCAGCCGCCTCCCACCCCCGAGCAGCTCTCGAGGCTCTAAAGTGGGCGGCAGGGGGGCAGGGTTGATGGGACATGGCGGGCTGGCTGGTGGTGCTGCGTTTGAAATAGAGACCAGTGAGCACACGCTGCAGGACACCACAGCTGTGCAGCTAAGCCCCACATCCTCTCCTGGATCATCCAGAGCCTCCAGCCCGGAAGGAGAGAGCCCTGATGTGGCCCCGCAGGGACCTTGCAAGCTCTTCACCATGGAGACCAATGGCCCTTCCTGTGCTTCTGCCACGGCAACATACTCGGCCTCTGCAGATGCAGGCGGGGAGGTGAGGCTCAGCCTGCCACGAGAAGAAGTGGTCACCTAGCAAAGCAAAAACTCCTCTAAAAAGCCAGAGCTCCAGTCGTGTAAATACGCTTCTGAGTTTGGTTGCTGGGACTGATTTTGTCCTGTTTACATAGTGCCATATAAAGTTGTGAAGAGTGTGGTTTTAATTTCTCTCACTGTGCAACAGGTTGTTAGCATGCAATGTTGAACACACATCAGCGTATTTGTGAATTTAAGCTTTTGGAATTCAAATTCCTACCTCTCATGTGGTGTTCCCTTACAAAGTTTGTATAAAATCCAGGGCATTATGAACCGTTTTAATGTAGAAATAAAGTAGAAGACATTTCTTTTTCTCTGCACCTGTGGTGACTGGTGACCTCTACTGTCAGAAGAGATTTTAGAGGGCTCAAGAGAAAACTTTGATCACATATTTATTCTGAAAAGATTACATGTGAAAGGTCAGCAGCTGATCTTAACATGGGGAACATTTGGCATTTACTGAATTGATTAACTTCTTTTAGGGACATATGATTTTATAGGTCACAGAGGTCCCAAAGCAATATTCTCTGAACAGAGAATAATTTCTAGGCACAAGACCTTCAGCGAGTGTATTTGCTGTATATTAACTCAGTGTTAAAACAGTGCACATCGTCAGATCTTTATAGGCATCATTCTTTTAGCTTTTGTCATCACAGCTGTAAACACTGAATATCGTGTTTCTTTTCATGGTCTCAAAACTTTGTGATAATGTTTATTCGTTGTTAAACTGATCACGGGGCTCGATTCAACCTGTGTGAAAGCATGGAGTTCACATCACTTCTATGTACTATTTACAACATTGCACAGCCAAGTTTATTAGAGTTTATAGATTACATCAGTAGTATCTGCTTCCTATCACTGTGATGTCTTCTTATCAGCCATAAGTCTGAGTGATCACAGGAGACGCTAAACCCATGATCTCCTTTGAAAGGAAAGTTGCCTTAGATGAAAATTTCAGGATCAATCCAACGAGGGCTACATAAAAAGTGCAAACTGCAGTTTCCTGAGAAAGCCTCTATGTTGCTCTGGATTTGAAAGGTTTTTGTGGTGCATGCAAACAACCTAAATGTTTCCTTTCTCACATGTATATGGAGTAGCAACAGTGTACACACAGTTCAAGCCAACTATATAAAAAAACAACATTGCAACATTGTCCCTCAAAGGGACATTTTTTCCTGATAAAGCCCAGTTTCATACTAAGTTAGAGTACTGAGCTTAGGTTTTTTTTCTTGTGCATGCTCTGAAAACAAAAGACTTGAAAATGAAGATATCCTTGTTGTGAACTATCTGTGTATTGTCTGTGGTTTTATTTTTGTGTAGCACAAGAACCCGGTGAAAAAAAATGTAAGGGACAAAACTATTTTTGTGAGGTTTATAATTTAAAATAACTATCCCAAATGTGAATCCTATAAAATATCTAAATAAAAAACTCTTTCAGTAACATTTCAGATATATATGTGTGACTTGTCACTGACACCCCATTGCAACTGCTGTATTTTTGTAAAATGAGTTAAAATATTCCTCCTAGATTTTCTGTTATAGCTGAGAAAACAAGTACAATTTGAATTGGCCAGTTGACATGAAATTCACACTAGGTACCAATAAAAACCCATATAATCCACACATACAAAAAACTAAACAGGTTTTTCCATGAATTATGTTTATAAAGTGGAATGACAGGAATTAGGTACTAACCAGGTTAGTGACTTTATTTAAAATCTTCTACAATCTTCTACATGCATATTTGATTTTTACCGGTTCTTCTGGGGGCCACTTCTGTGGACTATGATTTTTAGTTCTTTACATAGATTTTTTGTTGAAATTATGTTTGGTGATTTTCTGCATGTTTCTAGTAGCTTTATTTTCTTCACTAAAACCAACTTAAGAGTTTTCTTGACTGTGTGTTTAGGAACACTGTCTTGCTTTAATTTCCACCCTCCTTTCATATTCAGATTCTTATCAAGAATATCCCAGTACGTTTCTTCATTCATCATTTACTGAATTATATCAAGTCTGCCAGAACCATGTGCTCCAAAATAGTCTCATACCATGATGTTCTCACCTTCACACTTCACTGTTTGGATATTGTGTGTGATAACATTTTACAAGACAGTTTTTATCTCATCTGACAGGGCTGTGTTATTTCAGTATTTTAATGGCTTATCCAAAGGTTCTGCAACAAACTTTAACAGAACTTCAACATGCTTTGTTCAGCAGGGGAGTCAGGTGCAATGAATAGCTATAGAGGCCATAGTGTCTTATTCATCACTTATTTTATGTTTATGCATTTGGAAGAGGCTTTTATCCCAAGCAAATTACTAATGAGGATATAACATTGATATAATGTGGCTTATATCAATGCTAGCAATAAGCTGCTAAGAAGGAAGAAAAATAGTCAGGTTCTGTCAGAGGTGACAGTGTAGAAAGATAGTGCAGGGATAGAGGGACGTCCAGACAGAGATAGTGCAGTAGAGAGAATAGGAAAGCACAGGGTTGGTCACCAGGTTGGTAGGGTAGGATGCTCTCTGAAGTGCTGGGTCTTAAAGAGCTTCTTGAGGAATTTCTGGTCAGGCTCAATAGGTCATTCTACCATCATGGAACGACACATGAAAAGAGTCTGGATTATCTTAAGCATGTTGTAGACACTGCTAGTTAACAATCCTGTGACGACCGGAGTAAAATAAACCTTTGTGAGAGCATTCAAGTAGATAGGAGCCGTTCCATTCAGCACTTCGTATGCTAACCTCAGTGACTTGAATTTGATGATGCGGGCGACTAAGGGTAACCACTGGAGTTATTTCTTTGTTGTACCTTTACCCGCTAATTCTAGATCTTTATAAAGCTCTCTGAAAATATACTCTTGGACAACTCTATTGATTATTATTTTTAATCATCTGTCAGAAATCAAGCAAGGAGCATCAGCTTGTAGCTGGTTTATAGTGAAATGATGTTTGTTTTATTTCTGGATGATGGCACCAATGGTGATTATTGGAACATTCAGAAGTTTGGAAATACATCTGCAACCAGCACCTTTAATATATTTTGCAATGACAAGGTTGCAAAGTTCTTGAGAGAGATCCTTGCTTTTATCTGCTTTGACCTGCTTATTGAATGATACTTGGGTAATGAAAAACTTTTTATAAGCCATCATTTGGGACTAAACCAGTTTAGTTTAATTTGTACTGACAGAGGATGGGATTGCTTTGTAGAAAATGCCAGGTTTCAACTGATGTCTTGGCTTTCCATGCCTGTTTGCAGCTTATTTGTTCAATACTTATTACCTGTGTCGTTCTACTTTATCACACATAACTTAATTTATGCACTAACCTGCTTTAATTGCTTTGTATGTCCGTATTACTTAGTTTATTACCAACATCTGGTGTGAATTTCATGTCAGTTGGCTAGTTAAAAATATATTTACCAAGAAAAACATTGACATGGTCAATACTTACTTTCCTTGCAGTAGATAATTAAGGCATGGGCCAAGAGCAGTCCTAAGGTGAAATGATTTTAAAGATTTTTTCTTAAAAACCTTTGTCATCCAGAGAGTAAATATTTGTGAACAGCAAAGTAAAAAGACAAAATAAACATAAAATAGTAGTAAAAATAATAAAGAGTAAGGCGTTTTGCCTTCTGCATGTTCAGAAAAAAAAAAGGATCATCAGTGGTGATTGCAGAACAGATTCACAAAACATACAGCTTGGTTTATGTCCAGCCACCTATGCAAACCCCTTTATAGTGTCTGAAAACAGGAAAGAAGTTTATCTAGACAACTTGTCAACTTCCCTAGTTAAATCTCTGGCAAATCAATTCCCCTTCTTAATGATTTAGCTTTGTTCGTCACACTTCTGGTGCTAAAAGCCGAGACAGGCTGTCTGGAAATGTGGTGCGAGAGACAAGAAATCTTGCTTGCTCTCTAAACACATTAGTTCAAGATGGCCTTGAGCAAAGATGCAACATGAGCTCCATCTGGCTCTGTTGCAGTGTTTGAGAGCAAGGACAACACGCTACCACCAGAGGGCGCTAATGTCACATGTTTGAGTAGCAACAAAAGTTGCATAACGTGACTGCATTTTCCAACCTGCAGAGAAACATCAGTAAGTCAGAACAAGTGCTTGCTGGCAACCAATGAGGCTGAATCTGTGCTGGAACATATTGTGAATAAATGAGCAAGAGCTTGTCTAACTACTGTTCTGTGATTACAGAAATGTTTTCTCAATAAATACATTTTAAAACACTACAGTGGCGCTTTGCCTGAATTGAACCAGTTGCCTGATTTAAAATGGTTCTAATGAAGCTTTTCTTTGCACAGGAAATGTATGAACGCAGAGAATTGTCTGGTGCCCTAGTTAAAAAGGCTCTACCCGCAGATCAAGAATGGACTTGGAAAACCTTTCTCATGATTTTTTGCTTCTTCAAAAGATTGTATTTACAGTAAGCTTTACAGTGCGTTGCACATGTATTGAAACCCCAAGAACCTTTTCACATTTTATCAGGTTACAACCACAAACTACAATGCCTCAGTGGGGTAAAAATCTAACACTGCATATCACCCTGAAAGGACTACCACCTATATAAAACATGGTGGGTGCAGCATCATGCTATGGGAATGTTTTTGTTCAGCAGGGGCAGAGAAGCTTGCTAGAGTTGATGGCTTGAGCCAAAGACAGGGTGATCCTAGACAAAAACCTGTTGCAGAACGCAAACTGAGCTTCACCTTCCAGTAGACATGTATCCTTAACATACAGCCATAGCTACATTAGAATGGTCTAGATCAAAACACAGTTATGTGTTAGAATGGCCCAATCAAAGTCCAGACCTAAATCAATTTGGAAATCCGTTGAAGACAAGAAAATTGTTGACCTCTGATGCTACTCATCCAGTCTGGCTGAGCTTGAGTTATTTTGCAAAAAATGGGCAAACATTTCTGTCTTTGGATGTGTGCAGCTGAGGCATACCCCAAAAGGTTTGCAGCTGTAACTGCAGCAAAAGGTGGTTCTGTAAAGCAGTGGTTTTCAAAGTGGAGTCCGCGGCCCCCTGGGGGGCGCTAAAGGGGGCCTCAGAAAGGTTGGGAGATGATGATTAAAAAAAAAAAAAATCACTGTTCTTATTCTCAACAGTTTGTTGAATGTTATTTAGTGGGATTATAATTGTGTTATAACACATTTTAATAATATTCTTACATCAAAGAAATGTATTGATTATTGAAAGAGACTGTATTTCCTGAGGCAACTCAAGAAGTTCAACCTTCCACAGGAGCTGTTGGTCATCTTCTACACTGCCATCATTCTTTCTGTCCTGTCTTCATCCATTCCCAGTGTGGTTTGGCTCATCCACAAAACAGGACAGGTCCAGACTGCAACGAATAATCAGGAATGCAGAAAGAATAATCAGGGCTGACCTTCCCTCCATCCAGGACTTATACAGGTCTAGGGTCAGGAAAAGAGCTGCTAAAATCTCTGCAGACCCCACACACCCTGCACATAAACTGTTCAGAGTTTTACCTTCAGGCCGCCGCCACAGAGCACTGTTTACTAAAACCAGCCGCCACAGAGACAGTTTCTTCCCCACAGGCTGTTTCTCTGTTGAACATTTAATAGAGTACCAAACAACAGCATACAGATGTTGCAAATGCACCTTTTTATTTTATATATGTGTATATTGTATATTGAATATATGTATATTCTGTAATGCAAAAACAGAACAAAAGAGCAAAGTGTACCGGAGTCAAATTCCTTGTTTGTATGTACGAACTTGGCAATAAAGCTGATTCTGATTCTGATTCTGAACAGTTAATAAAAGATGTTGAAAAAAGTTTCTGTTTCTGTGGGTTTGCAAAAGGGGGTCCTGCCCAGAACCTAATGCTGTTTGGGGGGGCATGGTATGGAAAAGTTAGTGAACCCCTGCTATAAAGTATTGACTTATTGGGGCTGAATACAAACAGACTTCACATTTTCAGGTTTTTTTTTATATATTGAACTATCATTTTAACTCCACTTCACAGTTATGCAAAACCTTGTGTTGGTTTATCAGATAAAGCCTCAATAAAATACATTTTAATATGAGGTTGTACCTTAATAAAATGTGCCAAAGTTCAAGGGGTATGGACACATTTGTGAGGCACTGTAAATTCAATGTCTTCCAGAATCATTCTCAAAATATACATACAAAGTGAGAACTATTGATTTAAAGTAGCATGTTGTAATCTTGACAAAAATTCAGTTTATTTGGTTTTCTCATCCAAAATGTTGTCAACAAAGTTTTAGAAAGCAGATGGTGGTTTGAGGCATGTTTGTTACTGCAGGAGCCAGAAGGGAAACTCTGGCAAGACTAAGAGTGTCATGTATCCACTTCATTTATTGGAATTTTCAGTGACTAAACCGCATCGGAAACTCATCCATACACCCACTTCCTGCTCTAAACTACTTTGATGTTGCACTGCCGAAACACCTCCCATGGGTCCCTTGTCAAACACTTTGTCCTAAATCCTCCTTTGCCTCTCGAAGGAACAAGCCTGTAAAACACGGTGGACATTTAGCCATGTTGATGCTAAAGAGTTTACTCCCTTTTGCAAGCTGCTGATCTGCAGCACAAGCAGACTATTTTTATGTTTATGGTTTTGATGGGCAAAGATCAGGGAGATGTGCCATGGTTAACTGATGTAATTTAGCTTGCCAAACAAGCTAATGAATGTCACACTTTAGCCCTCGAGGGCACCTTGCCCTCGGACTACTTTAAAATCCATTTTACAACTTGACAGTGAAAATAAAAGCTGTGATTTCCTCAACTGCCCTTCGTTCTCTGGCAGATTGTCAAAACATCCCTTTAAGGTTTTTTTTATAGTCCCACAAGTGAGAAAATGCAGACTTCCTTATTGCTGGTTGTAACTTGGAAATCGTAAAGAGATTATTTGACAGCTACGGCTGCATGATGGGAAAGAATGAGTAATTATAGTTTCAACAGACATATTGTCTATGCCTTTAACCTGGACTGTTCTTTTGTTTTCTTAAAACCACAGCAATGTTCCCAGGGTCTCCAAAATGATGGGAGGAGGCAAGTTTAAACAACACACAGTGCATTGGCAACATATTCATACATCTGAAGTTTTCCCCATTTTGTCTGCAACACTGCAACTACAAACTTGTAGGGCAATGTAGTTTATTGGGACTTTATTGATTTATTTGCTTTAACAAAAATCTATAAAAGGTGGTAGATATTCTTCCAGTATCCCAAAAGCAATCCATTGCAACCAAATGCATTCTTCAAAGGCTGCAGAGGTTTGTTGGAAACCATTAGTGAACAAATGGCATCATGAATACCAAGGTACACACCAGATGGGTAGGGAATAAAGCTGGTTATGAAACAATATCCTTAGTTGTAAACATCTGATAGAGCACTGCTCAATCTGCAAAGAAAAGTATAGTCATTTGCAAATCTAACAGAAAATGGCCATCCACTTGAACTGGGGAAACTGGCAAGGGGAGCATTATTAAAGAGTAAAGAGGCCACGGGCAACTCTGGAGGAGGTGCAGAGATGCACAGCTCGGGTGAAAGAATCTGTTGACATGAGAATTAGTAGTGGTTAGGGGTGGGGGACAAAATCTAGTTTTTAAATCCAGATATGGATAATTGTCACCTAGTTTTGAAGAACGTAGAAAGCGGAACGTGATATCTAGCAAGCGCAACGCCTGGACATTTTGATGAATACATTAGGCCAAATGCAAAGCACCTGCCACCATCACCAACAAAGAGAAAAAATATAATGGAAAGGGCCACAGCATTTCTTTTGAATACATTATCCAGTGCTTTGTATTGATCTATCATATAAAATTCTAAAAAGGTTTTTGGTTCTTATGTTGCAAAACGTTCAATGGGTTTGATTACTTCTGCAAGGTAGTTCAGAAATATGTGCAACTTTTAGTTTTCTCTTAGAACTGAAGGTTGCACAATTTAAAAGGCTTAAAAAAATGTCATAAGGCAAGTGATAATGGTATCTCCATTATAAGCCCATAATTTGATGCAAAATAGTTTTAGTAGCATTATTGTGTGAGTGTTTAACTCAACAGTACCATGTGTTTGCCATGTGCCAAGAAACCTGCACACTATATATGGAATCACATATAGCTACTCTCAGATACATCCACTGCAAGTCTTCTTCACCATTGTCCCAAACAGATTTTAAAAAAACACAAACATAGACACTGACACCTGCGATCACGAGCATCCCAACCGCTTCAAACCGGTGAGTGGCGGATCCAGACGCTCCGTTCATGTGCTCCTGTGCTGATGTGCTCATGTGTGGGAACACTGAATGGAGTGAGTTGGCAGAGGGATGGCGGGGGGTGGAGGATGCGATCAAGCTGAAAAGATTAGGGGAAGATGAACTGCTGAGGATCTATGAGAAGAGACAAATTGTTATATAACTCCAACCCAGTTTAGTCTGCTTCTAAAGAGGGACTGGGTAGAAGCAGGGGGAGCATGTATGGAACAGGGTGAATTCCTGGGATCAGACTATAAAAGGAACAAGAACATCAATTAGCTAAATGTACTATGGACTTCAAACACCTCATTACACACGTATTCTTTCTTTCCAGATTAGTAAGGATGTAAAAGGTTGCACAATGAATTTGCAAGTAATCATGTGTTCAGGTTGTATTGCATTCTGCAGCTCTGCGTGGGAAGTGTTTACTTGACAATGCTTTCCAACTACCTTTGGACACCTGATTTGATCATAAAACACACAAAGCTGGCTTCGCTCAAAGGGGTGATGGGGTTGTTTTGGTTAACTCTGTTTGTCATGTATGGACAGGACTCGTGACTCCTGCACTCTTCTAACCGCTCTCCATGACCATGCGTAGACACACCAGCAAGCAATTTGCCCATTATAAATTAGCTGCTCTTCAACGTTTGTGTACAAGGTTCTGCCAGATTTTCTGCCTTCCACATTGAACCATAAATAGTCAATGCAAAGCTCCTAATGAATATCAATGTATATTTAAAAGACCCAGTTAATCAATGGTGTTTCATGCTTAACAATGGCAACCATGGAGAAAAGATCAAAGAAATGCAATTTCACCAAGGCAGAAATTGCTTTGGTGAGTGAGGTGGACAGTCGAAAAACTATGATGTTCGGTAGGCACAGTGTAGAGAAATCTGATGTATCGACTGGTCATATTAACAATGCTATTCATGAAGGCAGGCATTATTGCACTTAGTGCTGGCTGCACTAAGTCCAAAACTATGGATAATTTCACAGAATCATGTTGTTCCTAAAAGTGGCTTCAGGCAGAGAGTTAATTAGTAGTTGATAATGTTAAACACATACCTGTCGACTAAGTCGTGCTGGTAAGAGTCGATTGCCAGGAACCCCAGAGTGGTTAACACCTGTAATTGAAAAGGGATGACCTGGTTCCGGTGGATTGGTCTCTCCAATAATGGACCCAGGTCAGCACATAGATCCAAGAGGAATGCTCTAGGGAGTCTTATCGGCATATCAGCCAGTCATGGGCCAGGAAACCTTGGTGATCCCTGAAAATGCGTTCCTTTCCAATTCTTCCTTTTGCAAGCTCTTCCAGCAGTGCCAATGCTCCGTTGTGCAGCATTACACATGAGTGCCACCACGGTATTTAAATGTTTACAGCAATCAGTGTTATTCTCCCACACGTTTTTATAAGTTATGTGTTAGTCCATGGAACATATCACCTGGTCATCATCGGGGAGAGGAATGTAATGATGATAATACTTCGATGAAATGTTGTGCGGACTTTGATTTAAGATTTAAGTTGGCAAATAGGCCTTTTTGAAATTTACTTTAAAGGTCCTCATGTATAGTTATGGCTCACCAGTGCAAGCACAAATAACACTGTGGTTTTGAATACTTCTGATGACGTCGATCTATGATTAAAGTTTCATATGGAGTGAAATTGAGAGGAATCATGATGCACTGCGACTTAAGTTCCCCACCTCACCATCTGCGTCGCCACTTTCCCCTGTCTCCATAATGAGCATATGCATGGGTCAGAGTTTGCGTGAGGTGTTGCACATTCTCCCCCTAGATTGTTTATTCAAGATCAGAACCTTTGTGTGGAGAGAAAACATACGCCACTTTCGGGCCTCGTTTTGTGCGTATACCACGGTCATAAATGAGGCCCTACAGAGAAAAGGTCCAGCTGATTTTTATCAAAACCAACCAGCATTGGAGTAGTATTGCTTGCATTTAAATCAGATGGATCCCTTGCCTTTTCCAACTCTTCCATTCACACTTGCTAAATGGTAGCATATTCAAGTGGCTTGGCTGTTGCATAACTCTTTTTACCAGTCTAAATGTCGGCCCCCTGAACGGGGGCTGGTAATGCACAGAAAGGACCCCTGTACAGGTCTGGGAAATAATGGCAATAGGGAAGCAACAGTTAAGCTTCATGGGAAACCATCCATGTAGAGCTGTCAGATCAATCTTTCTGTACAATGTGCAGCCATTAGCTCAATCAATGTTGCTTTGCATGCTTCAGTTACCCTCAGCCTTTTTTCACAGACAGTTTCTCTTTGCACTCCATGCTGTCTTTGAGTGACTCTGTGAAGTTTATCTATTTGACCCTCTGTTTATATGAGCAAATCAATACACAGACCCAGAATAGAACATTGGCGAACAAATATTTAAGGATGATGACTTGTCAAATAGTCGACTTCGGAGATCTATACCAAAATAACATACTGTGATAACTGGGCTCTGTAGTAAGCCCTAATATTGCACAGCATATCTGAACCATTGTGAAAACTTGACCCCCCTGTTAAGATACTGGTTACAGTAGTTGTTTTGGGATTATCTTTGAGAAGCCAAATCTCTGTAACTGACATCTCCTGAGGTCCAAAAGTTTTGGTAAACAAAATGCTGTACCACTTGGTTCCAGCAGATGCCCCTGCTTGTTCAAGGAAACACAGGAACAACGATTTAAAAAGAAATCCACCCTGCAGCAGACCGCTTCAGACTGGTTTCCCTGCTCCACATTTCCGTGAAGGCTGTCACATTCGGGAAATCAACATCCGACTGATGTCAGCTTTTTCTGTGCATGCAGCTCGTCCTCTCTGCATCACTTATAACCTGGAGACTGATCCACCTCTAATTGTTTTATGTGCATAAGCTGGACTTGTGCTCTTGCAGTAAAGGCAACCTTTTATTAATAAGGTGGAGCCCAAAAAACCAATAGTAATGCTTTTACGTCTGCTTTTGTGGTCTTGTAATGCTTTAATAACAGCCTGCAAGGACACTCTCCTCAGTGGGGAAAGAAAAAGAGGTCTCTTTCTGCTTACTTGTGCACTATCAGTTACACCGCTTAAATATGTGTGATTTTCTAATAATGATATGATCAGTGGGATGGACTCAAATGATCATTATTTAAATAAATGTCTTCTAAGCCCTTATGTGTCAGGTGTTCTGTTTCATAAATAATAACATGCAGAGGTTAGAAGAACAACCTGATCCCACTAGCAGTGAGTACTTTCCCTGCAGGAACAAAAAGGCCAGTTTGGAAGTGGCGGTAGATACTGGCCACCTGTTGAAGAGAAGAATCTGTGTGTTCAACAGGCTGTTTTTCCTATCGGATAAATTGGTTTGCCATGGCAGCGGCTACCGTCATACACGGCCCCAGAGGGGTGGCCCAGTAAGTGTCAGCACTCATTACCATCCACCGCCTTTAGAGGAAGCCTCTTCCAGGAACCTTTGCAAACAAATAAAGGAGAGATGCTTTACACTTTAATGACTTTCCCACAGTGGCTCTCGTAAACAACAGTTCTGCTTAAAGTGCTGTGGAGACTGCAGGAGAACCCCCACTGCTCAGCAGAGGAAGCGAAATACTGAGTCCACTGTCTAATCATACTGCGAGGCCAGCCAATGATGGGGTGGGGGATAATTAGATCTTTATGTGGCTCTGGGGCAAGCAGGGGGCAGTCTTGGTATTGTCACCACCAGTCCTCTCCCTCGCTGCAGTTTCATTGTTGCCCGTGGTCACATTGAAACACCCCTACAATGAAAACTGAGGTCAGTGCGTTTAATTCCCCTAACATACCTCAAAACTAACCAAAGAGTAAACGTGGAGTTTAAAACAAACAGATGAGGCAACATGTTCAAATATTTTCCTTTTTTTAATTCCAGCACGTTTTTTCAGGTACAGCTTCTTGATTGGATACTTTCTCGGCACATTTGTTAATGTCAACATCAAGGGCCATGTTTAACTGGCTCATTGCGATCACATGATCACTGTTCCCCTCCAAAATTATCTTTTAGAATTTACGCTCTGTTGACACAAGACTGAACATATGATAACAGAATCTGCAGCGCTGTCAGGGGAAAAAGAATGCAACACAATTGCATTTATTTTTGTGAAACAGGACCAGAAAAAAACATTTAAACTTGCTTTAAATTTAACCCAAAGACTGCACCTCAGCCCCAGAATATAATTGCTGATTTTGATGTCTCTGATCTAATTGCTGTGATCTATAAAGCACTGAACTGTGAATACAAGTTTTTTACTTTCTCAGTTAAGATATAGTTTGTCACCTATTGCACAACATGGTCAGTTTTTATGTGTATTTCTATTTTGCAATCAAATTCTATTCAATCAAAATAAAATTGCCCTTCCATAATCAAGTTATCACAGAGACACATGCCTCTGGTGACATCATATCAGGCATACAAGAAGCAATTGGAGTTTTTTTGAGTGGGTTCATTTGTATTTTTGTAGTTTTTTTTGTTTTTATCTAAATGTTTCTAATCAAATTTCTTCTTCAAAGGTATTTTCAAAAATATATAGCCAAAGTGTTGTAAAAAAAAAAAAAATGGTGTAGATGAGCTATTTCATCCATCCGTCTATCCATTGTCTTCCGCTTATCAATAATCGGGTCGTGGGGGGGAACAGGTGTAGGAGGGAAAACCCAGACATCCTGCTATCCACGGACATTCTCCAGATCATTCTGGGGGATCCCAAGGAGTTCCCAGGCCAGACAGGATATAAATGTCCTCCAGTGACCACTGGGTCTTCCCTGGAACATGCCAGGAAACCCTCCAAAGAAAGGCGGCCAGAAGGCATCCAGATCAGATGACCAAGGTGGAAGGTTAACAAATCAGACAGATCACTTGTTTTAGCTGATTTTTGTAATCTAAAACCACAGAGACTAAACGTCTTACCCATGTTATACAGCAAATATTAACTATCTCCACGTTCAGATAAGATTGCTTTTTTGAGCTTAACAACGTCAGTGCCCCTGGCTGTATTAGTCTGCCTTATCTGCCGTTTGTGCAGTGACACTGAAGACCATAAATTCCTGTTTAGAAATGATCTATCCTTATGGACACATGATTAGCTGATTGGACACATTGATCACCAAATTTAACAGTCAGTCAGTCATTTTCTACCACTTATTCCATAGTGGGTCATGGGGGAGCTGGTGCCTATCTCCAGCAGTCTATGGGCAAGAGGCAGGGTACACCCTGGACAGGTCACCAGTCCATCGCAGGGCAACACACATACAACCATGCACACACTCATTCATACACCTAAGGGCAATTTAGAGTTACCAATTAACCTAACAGGCATGTCTTTTGAACTGTGGGAGGAAGCCAGAGTATCTGGTGAGAACCCACGCATGCACGGGGAGAACATGCAAACTTCATGCAGAAATACCCCAGGCTGGGAATTGAACCCAAGACCTTCTTGCTACAAGGCAACAGTGCTACCAACTGCGCCACCATGCAGCCCTACCAAACTTAACAATGGTCTCTTAATAAAGCATTGAAAGTATAGACAAATTAACCACAGTCAAAGTGCTCATTTTTTTTAAAATCGTCAGTATGAGTTGTTTTAAAATCAGCTAAAATGGAGGGTCCGCCCGAGCAGTTCTTAGGTCTGAGGATTGATTCACTTTTTTATAAACTCACTGCAACCTGACATCTGTCTACTACAGGTATAAGAACTATTAGTGATGACATCACACAATCCAAACTATCTGTTTATGGCGATACAAGCAGAAAAGCGTGTTTTCTCGTTTTACAAGAAGTGAATATGTACAGAAACCAAAACGTTTTTTTTTTATGTTGTCAAAAATAATGCATGTATAAAAGTCTGGCAGGTTAACAATCCTAATGTTACCCCTGACTTTGACTGAATAATTCTATTGTGTGTCATTTCTGCATGTCAGCAAACAAGAGCCTGTAAAGTGGATTACACCCAGTGACAGCATGTGTAATAAAACATAATCCTCCACCTCTAACTGTAAATCCTCACTGTGCTCCCTGTTTATTACAACCAATCATTTGTGTGTCCATCTGACCCACATTTCTTTGGCAAACCTTTTCCAGGAGTTATACAATAAGCAATTTACTGTCTTGTAAAATGTTTCTCAGCCTATTTTCTGTTACCACAACAAGTGGGTTATTTGCTGTGTACTTTCAATCCTGTTCCAATAACCTGGGAAGTACAGCTGACGTGTTCATTATGAGGTACTGTGTGGTTGATGTCTGCCCTACTTTCATCTCAAAGAAGAAGACACTAAAATAAGACTGAACGATTGAAAATGTGTTTGTTTTTATATTTGTATGGCCTTATACAAAAAGAACATCAAATTCAAAATTCAAATTGACAGTGGAGGCAATGATAAACTGCCTGCGCTGGCTTTGAATATGCAAAGAGGTGACAGTGACAATGATAATAGAGGCTTAGGAAACAGAAACTCCAATGATACATTTTTCACTTTCTGAAGAGCTGAAGACATAATCAGAGACCAGTGATGTCATGAAATATCTGTGAAGAGGATCCAAATGCAGGCTGGTGGCAGGGAAACACAGTGCCATGAAAAAGCATTTGCCCCTTTACAAACAACTTACAAATCTGTTTTTGGCCTGATTTCTACCTGACCTGTAGAATCAAGATATCCCTTAAATAGGAGCTGCCCGACAACATACAAACACATCTAAATATATACAAGGACACATGGGAAACAGGTTATTGACTTCTGTCAGTCTGGAAAGGCTTTGGGTCTGCAGCAAACCACAGTGAGTGTCATTATTAACAAATGTAGAAAACAGCAGTGGCATTCATATGCCATTGTTGCCCAGTGGGAGCAGGTCAAAGGTTACAAAAAAACATTACTGATTAAAAAGAATTATTATTCATCTCATCCATATCCAGTCAGGCTACATCCAGAGCTGGTTTGAGATTCACTTTTACACATTATTTACAAGTCTGAAAACACAAACTTCTCCTGGTCACAAACTTTAAGCATTTATTGTGATAGTGAAAGTTTTCAATACAATTCTTTCTTTGTTTTGTGCGATCCACCGATGTGAGACCTGACGTGACTTCATACAAGCTAACATCAAACAAAACTGTTAAAATTCAGCCCTTAACAACCAGATACTTTCTAATGATGGAACAACAACATGAAGCAATACCTTTTAGGCTAAAAACTTGAATGAGCCGAGTGCTGGAATCCTAACGAGTGAGAAAGACAGTGGATTGCCAGGAGGCCTCTAAATGCATATGTACCTCATGACCTCACCATATTGTAAAATAATCTGCGTTAGACGTTTCTTAAGGCATTTCACAGTCAGATTGATCCCAGATTGATCCGAAAAGTATTATATTGGGATGAGATTAGAACTCCACAAACTCGCACATCCATGTCTTTATGGGTGCTGCTTTGTGTATTACTCTAAAGTTCAGTGGCCACGTCCTTTACACCACTGTATCCAACGCTTTGCATTGCACTTGGTGTTGTAAGACTTGGATGTTGCTGCTTGGCCATGGAAACTCATTCTATGAAACTCACTGCACACTGCTCTCATCTAATCTGAAGTCCCATGAAGTTTAGTCATTTTAAACTATTGACTGCAAAAAAGTTGGTGACCTCTGGCAGAGCTTACAAAAGGACCCAGACAGGCAGAAAGCTGGAGGTGCCAGTATAGCCTCTCTTTAAAAGTTAATTTTATTATAAAGGATCTAAAACACTTAGATGGACAATTCAATGTTCACAGACTGTAATACAGTCAAACTAGGTGACATAAAAGACAGAGATGCATATTTGTAGTGCAGCTTAGATCAGAATCTAAAACTAGTCAACTCAAAATGCCTTTCACAGGACCCTGATTAGAACGCAAGTATAGGATCTGGATTCCTGGTTGCTACCCATAAGTCTGGGAGGGGCCATAGAGCCTTTTCCAAACAAGTTGGAATCTGATATCCTGGAAAACATTCAATTCAAAAAATCTAAGCAAATGAGAATTAGTCGGCCAGGAAGCCTTTTTTTGTCAGTCTGCAGAAAAATGGATACGTTCTCTTTAAATGTGACAAACTGTTAGGTTAATGTGAGAGATCCTGCAACAGTGATGTTGCAGGAGATAGTTGCAAGGCCAGAGCCGGCACCCTGCAGGTGATTAAAAGCAGGTGAGCAGACTGAGGGAGCTGAGCAGCATCCTTGGAAACCATGCCAACACAAACACAGACAGGCAGGAACATTTGGAAAACAGGGGAAGACAATAAAATATGGTAGCAAATTTAAAGTAATAGACATACATACACACCAGCCACTTTTTTATATATATACACACTGACACTCTCCCTTTCCCCCACACCCCCCCTTTTTTTGCTGACAGGACACCTGTAAACTGTAACTCTATGCGTTACATTAACGCTCAGCTTGGACTCCTGCTTTACTTGCACTGCTTTACTTGCACAATGATCACCTGCACTGTTGTATTGCTCTTGCATCTTATACTGCTCTATATTTACTCTCACTCACTTAAAACTGTGCACTTATATTTATATTATATTGTAGATATGTTTGTACTGTTTAATTTGTATTGTATTGCACCGACTACGCCAAAACAAATTCCTTGTATGTCCAAAAACGTACTTGGCAATAAAGCTTTTCTGATTCTGATTCTGATTCTGATTCTGATACCTCTCTAGGACTGGGCTAGACCCCTTTTTTCTTTAAAACCATCCAATTTTTTTTGCGGCACCAAGTCATAATACAATACGATACAATAGCATAACACCCTTGCCGTAGATTTGTCGGCTGCACATCCATGATGAGAATGTCACTTTCCTCCACATTCCAAAAGTCAGTCAGTCAGTCATTTTCTACCGCTTATTCCATAGTGGGTCACGGGGAAGATGGTGCCTATCTCCAGCAGTCTATGGGCGAGAGGCGGGGTACACCCTGGACAGGTCACCAGTCCATCGCAGGGCAACATTCCAAAGGTGCTTTACATAAGTTTGATATTGAGTACTTTAAATTAATTAAAGAAACCAGTTGAAGATAATTTGAGACATGCTGCATTATCCTTCTTGAAGTAGTCACTGTTTTCATAAATTAATAGACATGGTCAGCAACAATACAGAGTTAGGCTGGGGTATTTAAATAATTGCTCAATTGGTATTAAGGGGATAAAAGTGCAAAAACGTCCCCCACAGCATTACACTACTAACACCATCCTGAACATATACAAGGCAGGATGGATCCATGCTTTCATGTTGTTTACATTAAATTCTAACCCTACCATCTACATGTTGGTGCAAAAGTCAATACTCACTGGATCAGGTACAAGTTTCCAGTCTGTTACTGTTCAATTTTGGTAAGCCTGTGTAAATTGCAACCTCAGTTTTCTGCTCAATAGGCTGACAGGAGTGGCACCTGGTATGGTCGTCTGCTGCTGTTTTGATGTGCTTTGTGTTCAGAGTTGGCATTCTGCCCACTTTGGCTGTAACAACAGGTTAACTACTGGTGCCTTTCGATCGTCAAAAACAAAGCTACCCAAGTAGCTGACTGCTGACATCAACAAGGCATTTTTATCTGCATAACATCCATTCACTGGACATTTTACTCTCTCCAAAGCATTTGCTGCATGTGAAAATCTCAGTAGTTCAGCAGTTTATGAAACTCTCAGACCACATTTCCTGCACCAACATCTACTCCACAATCAAATTCACTTAAATCCCCCTTCTGCTACATTCTGGTGCTTAGTTTGCATCATACAAATGCCTAAATGCAGTCACTTGCTGCTATGTAGTTAGCTGATTTAGTATTCACATGTGGTGTAAGTGTGGATGGTCAGTATTTAACACATTGCATAACACATATTGTGCTAAACAAGAAACAGCAGATATGCATGAAACAATTAGACCTTAAGGTAACACCAGAGTGGAGGCTGAATACACATGGTTTTCAATTTGAACTTGATGGATCAGAGTTGGAGCAGCAGCATGGGAGCTCTTCCCCAGCTTATTAATTCTTTGTACTGCTTCTGATTGCATGAACTCACTTATTGATAACCAAAATGTGAGAAAGAAGGAAGTTGCATGAAAGCGGTTACCTCACATCAGCATACTGAAATTCTGCTGATTAAAAAACAGACTGCTTTAACACCTGGTATGTCTAAAGCTAAACATCATTCTTGATCAACTGGTTTTAAATGATATACGTAACTGCAAGTCAGACAGCCGAAGGAAGCAGCTGTTTGCCCAAACTCATGGTGGACATCACAGCTGACTCATGAAGAACAGGGTCATTTTAGTTTCATCACATGCACAAACTGCTTGCTTAGAAGTCTAACAGAGTAAAGACACTGAGCTTTATTAAATTTGAATATTGTTTACTTCCAAAGATGGATAAAAGACATAAGACAGAAACACAAACTTGAGTTTGAGAAATAAGTATTGATAAAAAAATCTACGAATTTCTAGAAAGCAGAGGTAGTACCTATTTTACTTTGACCACCATATTTAAAAATTGCAGGGGTGAAGGTTTTGGTGTGAAAGTTTCAGGAAATTTGGAATATGTTTTATGCTGCTTCTACATTAATATTACAAACAAAATACTTTAAAAAAAAGACTCCACTGGCAAGAAGAAACTATTTCCTGGTGTTGACTTCAGTTCTATAACTAGCTCTGAAATAATATGTGCTGTTGCAAAGATGTATGTTAGAGGTTATCTCTAACACTGCTGTGTTATCAGATTTTGACCTGAGGTTGTAGGATTATTTTGTTTTTCTCCCTACGTGCTTGCAAAGCCCAAACTCTGGACCATCTGACACCAGATGCCTAGAAAATAACACCGCTGCTGTAGAGAACACAAATCACTTCTTTAAACCTAAAAATAGTCTGAATCTGTTTTGCTCAAGATTTTTGCTCATGTAAAAGGTTATCCAGTGTCCCAATCGAGAATATCACAGACATTGAAATCTTTTAAAGGCCTCCATTGTAGTCTTATTCATACAGTTTCATAAAAACACACATCTTGGAAATATATATATCCACTGTCATGTTTTCCCAACTTCAAACAAAAACTAAGCAATGTATTTTCTCTTGTGAGTTTTTCTAATTCTTAACTTGACCATCCAAGAAGGACCTGGTCTTCTTCAGTGGCGCCACTAGAGGTAAAACACAGTATTACTAATAGAAGGTGATAATAAGTGCTGAAGAAATGTGAAAAAAAATAATACATTACAAAACCATAAAACAAATATCTACTAGTGATTTAACAAAAATATATTCATGTTTATTACTCTGTATCAAACTAGGATTTTTATACTTTTAAATTAATGATTAGGCCATAATAGTTCGCAATGAACTATTATGGCCTAATCATGTGCAAGTTATTAAATTTAAGACATTTTATTTTAGCTCACAGTTTTTGCCCATGTTGCAGACAAAAACCTTCCATTTCAACAAGGCTTATAGTTAAAGCCATCTCTGTAGTTATGATGCAATGAGCTTAGACTGCTGGAGGACATATGGGCCACGCTTTCTCACTATGCGGTTTTCTTCTACTACTCACCATTTATGCATTTCTTGCAATTATTGCTGCCATTAAGTTTGTGTTCTCTCTTTTTTGCTCTACCTAGAACCTACAAGTATGTGTTTCTATGTTCAATTGTCTCACATTCCTGGATAAAGATACTGAAGGATGTGATCCCTCCATTAACTATGTTAATCTTTTTGCTTTTTCCCAAGTATGGCTCAGAGCTTCAATCTTTAGCTGTGTTTCTCCTAAAGGTTAAGGTGCTAATTTATGGGGTAAGCTGCCATTCTCTCCATGGTCTCTACCTTTCTTTTCTAAAGAAAGTACTCCAAGCCCAGTGCTTCTGTATCCCTTTTCTGCTTTCTTTCTTCTCAAAACCTGTGTTAGTCATGGCAGATACATATAACAGAATAACTCATACAGTGCGTGGTTCTGCTTAAGGTTTCTTCCTGTTAAAAATAGTATTTTCTTTCCACTGTCGCTGCATACTTCATCATGATGAAGGATTACTGCAAATACTGATTCAATCTCTTGATGCAATCAGCTGTGCTTCCTTAATGATCAAACCTCTGAGTAAGTGCCTGTAAATGATCAACTGACCTTGACTGTACTCTTTTATGATTTGGATCAAAGTGTGCTTTATGTAATTAAATCTAGATTTGAATATATAACTGGAATACATTGCTTTGAGCTGAATTGATTTGAACCGAATTTTATTTTATTTAGCTGCATATGAATTAGACCTGCTTGTAAAGTGCCTTAAGGTGACATCTGGTGTAATTTAGCACTATAAAAATAAACTGAATTTAGTTAACAGTGGAATATACTTATGGATGTCTATACCTTAAATTTAAGGAAGGTGGTTGTTTAGCCTGCAAAACAACACATAGACCCTTTTCCATTGTAATAAAAAGCAAACACAAGCATTTGGTCTAACCCACATCAGGGAAGTGTTTAAAATGCGTTCAGTATTTATAAAACACAATGATCTATAAAGATTTAAATGAAATATTTGAAAACAAACGAGTAAATATGACTTTGGAGTAAATTACATTAATTGATAACATTGGAAACTGTCAAGGTTTAGGGTTCTTGTAGTACAGCAATTTGAGTACTGTAAGATGGAAAATAATTTCCTGGGCCATAAAATCCTGTTCTGTTTTTTTTTTTATTGTTTGAATCCAATATTTAAAGATCCTTAGTAAAAAAAATATTCTTCATCATCATAGACATTTGTTCAGAAATTATTCTGTGATAATTATTTACCATTTCTTTGCTCTCCAGACTGCTCAGATAGGTAATTAGAGCTTTAACAGTAAGAATTTATACATTTTAAGTGTTTATAATTTTAATAGCAAAAGAATTAAAAAGTATAATAAAGCTGTGCTCAGTATTCTTAGTATCCATTTCCCATCAGATAATCAACATAAAACACAATGTAGAAAATGCAGTTTTTACAGTTGTAGAAGGACAAAAAGTAAAAGCATCTCAGTTTAGAAACATAACAATTTAAAGTAGGTTGTTTAGATGTTCCGAAAATGATCTGCGAGTGGAAGGCACCAGCTCTTCCAAAACAAAAAATCGGTTATCCAGGTCGAGCAATTTCCCTCTCAGCTTAGCTCAAAGGCTTTCCTAGATAGGATAAATGTGCCCAGTGTCAGTGGCTCTTACGCGGTTATTGGCATATGGTCTTTCATGTGACACGGCCAGCATGATGGTGAGATCAGCTTAATCAGGAAGCCATAAAGACCCACCACATTCAAAGTAAGCAATGAATGCCCACTGTTATTTAATTCTTAGATCATTGGCTTCTTTCATAATTACTACATATTAAAATAACCAGCTTCATTGCAGGAATTGATGATTAACACATTTTCTCATTCACCATACCTGGAAATAATCGTGCTATTTTGTACAATAAAACAGTAAGAAATTGGTTGTTGTGCACAGCTAAGCAGGATAAAAACAGCCTGAAAAGCAAAAAGGAGTTGAGGTAACAGAACATCGTTATGAATTTATCATAAAAACAGGCGTGAAGCACTGACCCCCTGCATTGATAGCTTTTACAGGGTCAAAACATGCAGTTTTAGTTCTCCTGTACGTGTTTCAGGTGTTTGCCAGTGCAGAAAGTACAGTGAAAGAGGCTTACAGCCATTCACTCTTAATGAGGATATGAACACACCAGGCTTCCTGTTCAGAACAATGACCTAGCTGTGTGTGTGTGTTCATTTTTCTCTTTCGAGTTGCTCAACATATGAAAAGCTCTGCAAACAGGTCAGTGGGAATAAAATAAGCTCCTGACCAACTGCATATAGTTTTCCAGAGTTTTTACATCTGCAGATGAAACACGGCTGAATGGTAATTATGGAACCTACTGCATCCGGAACAAAGCACAATCGTGTGTTTCATCAAAGGTAAAGGAAGAGCAGAATTTGCAGAATGTTTTGGGGGAAGATAATAGACCACAGGCCTCATGGGTTCAGATGTCCTCTGTGTTCTCCACACTGGTGCCAGCGCAGAATGATTGGTTTAGTTTATTTGCAACTCACTGAGCCAGTTTGCATGAGCAGGAGGCTTCTTATGTTTGAAGTTTCAAAGAGGCTTTAACCACTAGCCTAATAATGGAGCCATTGAGATCCGGCTTGGCTTTCATGCAAACTGAACTCGCTATGAATAAACAGGCCCCTCTTACATAAACAGTGATCAAGGCCAGTTCCGATTATTGTACACTGGATCTCCAAGTTGAATGTCATGATGTCAGAACTTGTTTGATTTATGATTAATGATGGCGTCAGACATGTACTGACACCCGCTTTGCCTTCTAATGCATGGAAGTCAATCATGAAATCCAAAAAATTAGGATCTCTAAAAAGCAGCAATAAGATTAAAAGTAATAATCTGATTTGTTATTATAGTTTATTGACCTCCCTGTAGAGTGGATCTATAAGGTCAGTGTTAATCCTACTATGTAGTACATAACGCATAGGTTACTAATGTTGCATGTAACAGCTAATGCAGTAATCCAACAGCAAAGTTCCTGATTAGGTTTTTGTAGTAGTTATTCTTTTTATGCTTTTTTAATGTAAATTTTTATCTTGACCCTGTGGCAAATTAACCTTTGTGCACAATCTTTGCTAAATCGAGGGTATACATCTTTTATATTTATTCTGCCTACTGGATTAAACTGGGGTTGATCCTCCACTGTTCACTTTCATTGTCTGCCCAAGTTCTCCACTGGAGGCAGGAGAACATTACATTATTCCTATAGCCAAGTAAACATTTTAAAACTGGACCAGTGTTATGTAATTGTTTCTCCTGTAGGATCCAACAATACAAATATGACACAATGACCTAAAACACGTTGCCAAATACACCCATCGGATGCAAAATCATCTTTTCTCTGAAACAATCTTAGTCCAACTGCCTGATTGTTGGAGAAATTCAAAGTAATGAATTTCAGAGAAGAAAACAAAAAGTAGAGCCTAGGACTATGGGTGATCAAAATATCATTAGACATCCTTGTGTGGCTGATGTCCAACATAGATATGCCCCTGCTCAGACACATCAGGTCATGTAAAGACCTGGGAATAACCCATTCATTTAAATTAGGAGGAGGAAGCAGTGGAGAATTTAAAATATGCAGGAAATCAGCCCTCGAGGAACGGAACCTCAGAAAAAAAATGGTTAAAGATCCCTCATGTTGAATGCTCCAGCCCGGTAAATGTTACAGAAAAGGATTGGATTGCAAGGACAAAGTAATAATAATATACACTAACTTTTGCACCAGTGTTTTTTGTGTAAATAATTATTTCTTAATGTGTTTTCCACACAATATGAATAAAACATACTCAAAGTAATGGTTGAACTTGCCAATAAAAAGTGTGGATAAATGTGAAGTACACTGTAAATGTTCATAACTTTTCAGAGGCTTTAGGTTACGTTCAACGCAATGTTTATAACAACTGTCATAAAACTAGTTCGGCGCCTAATCCTTTATGTTTAGATATTAGACACTGAAGTTAAATAGCAGGTTTATGTATAAACAGACCAGGAAAAATGCACAGAGGCAGCTGCAGTCTGCCTTCACAATTATTTCATCTGATGAAATCAATAAAATTAAAAGTCCTCAGTCAAACCTATAATTAAATGTATGTAATTCGTCTCAGTTTATATAGAACTAAATATGGTCATTGTCAAATTATTGTTTTCCTTTGCTTTGTTTTCCTTCTGATAGGTGAACCTCCACTACAGGCCCAAGTCTTTTTGAGTATCTAACAGGCTTTCTTCCAGAATCTCCCTGTATTGAGCACCATACCTCGACCCATCAACTCTGACCAGTTTTTCTGTCCCTGCTGAAGAAAGGGATCTTCACAGCATGATGCTGTGGGGATGGTGAGTTTAAGGTGACATGCGGTTCTAGTTTTCCACCACACATAGCGTTTCTCATCTCACCAGAGCACCTTTTTAAACATGTTTGCTGTATCCTTTACATGGAGAACAGCAAATAACTTCTTGTGAAAAGACCAGATCTGTGGGGTGCATGACCAGTAGTTCTCTTTCAGAGTCACAATGGGCCTCTTGACTGCTTCTCTGATTTATGCTCTTCTTGCCTGGCCTGTGTGTTTAGGTGGCCTGCCATGCCTTGGTAGGTTTACAGTTGTGCTAATCTCTTTCTATTTTCTGATGACAAATTGAACAGTGCACTGTGAGATGTTGGGATGTTGTTTTCAAACCCAACTTTGCTTTAAACTTCTGGTGCGTCTATTGGTCTTTATGACACTGTTCACTAATGTTTTTCTTCTGAAAGTAATTGATTGCACTGCATTGTATTTATAGTTGTCAGCTTAAAATGGGCTGAATAAATGTGCCTGACATGCTCTTCAGATTTTTATTTGTAAAACAAATGAAATGACAATTTTTTCAATATCCTTCTGTAAAACTGCCATGTTTTATTTTGTGTTGGTCTACTTGATAAAATACAAATGCAACACATTATTTATAGCTGTAATGTGACAGAATGTTAAAAAAAATTGCAAGGAGAATGTAATTAAATGCACATTTTATAGCAAGAAGCCAAAAACTGAAAATGTTGTTTTCGTTGTTTATGGATTCACCAATAACCCAGCTCACTCTTTTATCTTGATATTTAGCCTCATTATTGCATCATTACTCAAATATCTTTTCCCCTATTGTTATAAGTGAAAGCAATGTAATTTCCCATAAAATGACTCACTGATTTTACGTTTCAACTCAAGGTGGTGATGTCTCAGCAAGAACAGAACATGTATGTCAGTAAGTAGAATACGTACTGATTTATGCTCAGTTAGAGGATTTGAGCTGACCAAGTTAAAAAGCACTAAAGTAATTTCCATAAATGTTAAGATGAGCACAGCAGAGTGTAATAAACTTTTAAAAATGAAAACAAGGCACAAGTCATTCACATAATTTAGGCCTTGTAAAATCATTGCTTGTGCCTTTAACTGTGAAAATACTGTGTAAGCTAGAGTCCGTTTACAGAAGACAAGTGTCACCGTAAACAATTAAAGAGATTTTTAACTCGAATCTCAGGACCCATAAAGAGTCTATTTGTCCTCTTTGTGTTCAGGTTTTAATTGAGATGGCTCAGCTAAATGCCAGTACAGCAGGGATGGCCGAGATAATAGCTCCTTCAGTCTGTACTCAGTGTTGCACCCAGAAGAGAAGAACATTCAGATGCTTCTGGCCTAACAAGGTCCGGGTTGACTCGGGTGATGTTACACGAACAGGCTGCTCTCTGCCAAACAAATGAACTGGGTTCATGGAACAGGACAATTCCCGTTTTATCCCACTGTCCCTCTTGACGTCTTTTTTGCAACAATGATCTGCTCTTCACGGGCATAGTTCCCACGGTACGGGGCTCAACCTGGGACAAACTGTGTTTCATGGTGTAAGAAAGCACTGGTCTGTACTTACCTGTTCAGAGGCTTTCAGCATGTGAGGGGACAGATTAAATGACACTGAATGAACTGGGATGTCTACACCTTGAGATACATTTTAAAACCACCTCATTAAATAGTTTAAAGAAGTAGTGCAGCTTTTGTAAGCAGGGATAAAAGACTTCTTGGTTTGCTGTTGTGAAAATTGTCTATAGGGAATTAGCAGAACAAAGAAGATGTGAAAATGCTTCAGAGGAAGCAGACCCAGACAAAGACAGGGAAAAAACCGAGAGAAAGTGTATCCGGGTCAAGAAGCTTTCCAGACACGCGAAGGCCGGGTTGGCGGGTTGTCCAAGAACATGAAGAATTTGCCTCAAGCAGAAATGGGGGAATTTCTAAATCCTTTCCTTCTGACTTAAAATCTCTCCTTCAAGGTTATTTAATTTCAGAGCAAGTCTTAAAGAGATGTTGCTTCAAGTCAAATAAAAACCTCTTAAATGAAACAATAGATGTTGCCATGGAATATGATGAAAGTTCTTCAACCATCTGAGCGACATTAACATTTGGGGGAACTTTTGTTTCGTAACGACAAAGGAAATTTCCTCAAAGTGAATCCAGATGTGTTCGGTTAAATGTACCAAGATGTTGCCATTTTACATTACATCAGAGACAAACTAAACCTTTTTTTAGAGTGTCCAGGTTCCACCTCTTACAACGCTTAAGTTACAACAATGGTAAACAGCTAAAGAGAGATTTATGAACAGTTTAACTATTTTAATGTGAATGAAATTTTTATTGTTGCTTGTCATTTTTGTTGGTTTAAGAGTTGTATACATACACGGGGTGTCAAAATGGCTTGGATAGCAAACCTTTTAGCCACTTTGCATAATAAACTGAATCTGAATGCAGTGGCATTGAGCTAGGATTGATTTGGAATCAATGTAATTAATTTAAAGTCTCTTCATAGAATTTGATTGAACTGACTATTGCTTTCTGTATATAAATTGGATTTATTTATTTATTTAAAGTATCTTGAGATGACGTGTTGTGAATTGGTAATGTCTAAATCAACAGAATTAAATTGGAATTTTATGTGAATAATATTTGATTATATGAATAAAACCCAACTTTATTCTCTGTATAACTGGCTCTCCTCTGGCCACTGGAGGGCAATCCCTAACTTCAGAGTTCATATTGATTAACCTGGGCTGTTCCTCATAACAAACCTAAAACTGCACAGGGGAGCTAAAATTACATGTTTTATTAACCAGCATTTATTGCAAATGGAATGTATACTACTTAATCATTCTAATAAAATTTAGCAACATTAATAGCTAAACATATCATATTTGCTCATTAGATTTGCTGGCAAATAGCCCTGTTTTATGTTCTTGTTCAGGGCAACAATGATATAACTTTGTCAAACATTGGTAGCCTGTCTGTAGGTACAGAGACAAAATATAGGAAAGGATGAAGGACACTGAGCCGGCAGCAGAAGTAGTTGTATGGCTGAAACATACGTTTGTGCAAAGAAGAACCAGTTCAGGCCTGATGTGGAAAAGGGCTATAAAGGATAGGTCTGCTAATGTGATGCTAGCTTACAAATGTCTGCAATTTCAAAAAATATAATCAAACTCTATGTAGATATTCTCAAGTTATATTCTTAGTTGATTGCTGATTCTCATCCTCAACTATACTCAAAATTAACTATTTGCTTTTCTGTGTGACAGCATTATAAAATTTGCATTTTGCCTTGCAAAGATATTCAAACCCTTTTCAACTTTTTGTTTTACATTTATTTGTTACTTTACAACCACATGTTTGAATCTGTTTTGTGGGTATTATGCATATGTGATAAAACAACACAATGTGTTGAAGAAAAATACCATTGTATATCACTCTAAACACACTATCCCCATGAGAAACATTGTGGTGGCAGCATCATGCTGAGGGCATGCTGTTCGTCAGCAGGGACAGGAAAGCTGGTCAGAGCTGATCAGATGATATATGGAGCTGAATTTGTAAATTATCTGACTTAGCTTGTGCTATTTTGCAAAGAATAAACCTGTATAATATGAGCTACAACAACATTTAATTCCCCTTTGGGATTAAGAAAGTATTTTTGAATTGAATTGAACTGAACTTGAAAGACTTCTAGTCTCTAGATGTGCAAAACCTCGTCTCACTTTAATTGCAGCTATTTCAAATCCATTGCGGTTTGTAGCTGCAAACTGACATGATCCATACAGAGTCCAAGGGAAATTAATATTTTTGGAAAGCATTTCATTTGACTAAGGAAAGTGTTTCTGATACAAGGTTTAAAAACATTGTTTTCACTAAATGGGTTATTTGCTCCTTCAGGGCCTGAACAACTTGCTGTAATTGATGAATTCTGCTACATACAAAAAATCCTCAAGGAAAATTTCTGGCTATCAGTTGAGGACACACTTGAGTTTTGCAGCAGGACAACCTAAAATCCAAAGTGCACCAGCAGAGACCACCACAGAATGACTGAAATAAGGAAGGTTTTGGGGTGGCCTAGTCAAAGTTCCGAATTTGGTCTGGTTGAGATGCTGTGCCTTGTCCTTAAATAGGGTGTTTATGCTTAAAAACGTACCATTGTTGCTGCTTTAAAACTACCCTGCAAAGAACAGTGGACCTAAATGTCACCATATGACTCCTTGCTTGTTAAGTTGCCCATAAATGCTTGATGTTAGTTGTGGCCAGCAAAGGTGGCACAACCATGTATTAGGTTTAGAGGTCCCACAGGGCCATGGTGGTTTGGATAGGACTTTTTCCTAAATCATCATTTGAAAACTGCTTTTAATAATAAGCCTAGCGATCTTTGTCTGACATTAAAATGTATTTGATGATCTTAAAACATTTAAGTGACACAAAAAAGGAATATTTAAGATGTCAAATACTTTTTCACAGCACTGTAAAGGCTTGGATAAAATCCACAAAACAAAAATCACTGGCAGCACTGTGAACAGTCTTTATATGCCTATTTAAATTACAAATTGCAATATTTCAACAAATGTTTGATCTTGTTTCATAATAATTTTATATTTGTTGTTCTCTATGTGTAATATTAGTCTCTTGCCTTTGTGAATGTTTTTCTTTTGTCTCTCAGTACAAGTGGTCCCTGTCCAGCGAAAGTCCTGCAAAGTTTCAGAGATGTCCTGGCGAGACATCAACAGTCTCACACGTGCAAAAACATAAAGCCCCAAGAGAGGAAGCAATGAGAAAATTGACCTTCAACCTTCCATTTCATCAGCACTCAGCCACACACAGGGCCACATACTAGGCCCAATGTTATTAACACATTGCTGTTATCCCAGATGTAAACAAGCCTATAGCATGCATTGATCACAAACTGAAAACCATCAGAACAAACACTTTTTAAAGAGCAAAATGAATCTGATGAGATGCCTTTTTTTTTTTAAAGCAGAACAGGTTGTCTTTTCATTACTTCAGTGTTTTAACTGGTGGATTCAAAAATCTGAAAGAGAGATTAGCGTTAGGGCTCATCCACCCAACCTGTAAAATGAGATGCTTTACTTTGCTGCTGACGTAGGTTGGTCTTGCAGAGACTGCTGCTTTGTTTTCACAAAGGTGATTATCAGCATGAAATGTGTGTTATTTTGGACAGACCAGCCTCAAAATTGTCCTGCGCACCCTCAAGGTTGGGTATTTGCTTTGAGACAGACTGAGTGAAGAGACATTAAGGGATAAAATTATTCAACTTTGGCTATTAAATAACCTAATTAAATATCTTCTATAACTGAAGCGACTCTTCTCTTTAATCCAGCCATCAAGTTTTTATATTTGGTTTGCAAAGTTGCCAGCAATTAGTCGGTGAGAAGATTGGTACACCCTTTAGATGGTCTAGTCTTTAATTATTT
Source organism: Girardinichthys multiradiatus (assembly GCF_021462225.1). Taxonomy (NCBI): domain Eukaryota; kingdom Metazoa; phylum Chordata; class Actinopteri; order Cyprinodontiformes; family Goodeidae; genus Girardinichthys; species Girardinichthys multiradiatus. The sequence goes on from NC_061799.1 coordinate 23,985,434, forward strand.
CTTTACAAATGATGTATCTGTGTTTAATACAATTTAAAGAAAATCTCAAAGACACCAGTTGACATTTCTGCATTCTTATTGGAGTAAAAACAAAATAAAATGACGGTTGCTGGACAATCTTGGCAAACTGGATTTGCAAACTGATTGTAAAGTCCCTGCAATTGTTTAAAAAGGCTACATTAAAAGACAATAACAGAAGCGCAACAAATGCAGCAAATGGGTGGTGATCGTTGCAAATGCTAAAAACAAACTCTGAATTGTCACTTTTACAGACATTTACACATCTACAGACACCAATTAATATGTTTATCAAAATAAACATTTATATACATCTTTGTCTTTATTTTGCTCTGTTTCATACTGCTAAAAATCACAGAAACTGGACTTTTTCAGCCCATAGGTCACATCAGATTTCAGCCAAAGATTCAGAAGTCAGGCAATTAGCACATTTGTTCACCCCCACCCACCTTTGAACTATCAATAGACCTCTTTAAGTGAATACCTTTTCAACTTTCACTTTTCATCTACATATTTATGCTGTTTAGACAGAAGACAACGCCATCTTTTCTATATGTCTGTTCAGCATTTGTGATCGGAGGGATTGTTTACTACCCATTTTCACCACTGATGGAATAAATTAGATAAACAGAGTGGAGTGAACCTCCGTTTTACATCCAATTCAACTTATAAGTGGCATCACAGTTTCTGTGACCTTCTTCTTATACTATATATAGCTCAATCTCTATGGATGGGTAGGTTAATTGTCTATCTTATCGTATCTAATCTCATTTTTGTTTTCAGTACCAAAAAATACTATCATGCGTGTAAAAATAGATTTTTTTGTCCGTGAACAACATTATATACATTTCCCAAGTCTCAACAAGAATATAGCTGCCAAATTGCACAGGGGAAACATGTCAGACACAGTCATCATACAGAAGAATGCTACACCTATTACTTGCACACCTTTGTTATGCTTTCATTTTACTTTGCTTTTGTTTCAGCCATCTTACAAGAAGAGCCAATAAAACAAAAGGAATTTTACAAAACCTGCTTATCATTCAGCAGATACTTCCATGAAATGAAAATGGATTGAATGGAAACAGCTGACTTCTTATCTAATATTTGAAAAGGTTCACACATTACATAATCTCTGAAACATTTCTTTTAAATCAAACACATGACTCAGACAATTTACTTCAGGTAATGTCATAACTTACCAAAAATGCAAATTCTTTTACGTCTTATCTTTGTCACACTTTCAGTTCCAGTGAATGTGAATCATTAGTGCCATGTCAGAACCTTCACTAGAAAATCACTTTACTTGATTACGGCTCTTACTAAATTAGATTTATGACATGCTTTTCCTGGTTACTACGGGAGTCTCATCGTACTGTCATCTAAACAATTTGTAGCACTTCGCAAATAGCTTTGCATGGAATTTTACCTACAAATGATTCAATCTGAAGTTAATGCTTACAGCTTTGGTGTCCTACGAGGAACCAAGCAACCACTGTTGTCCTAAGAGAAAACCAGACCATGGGAAACAAGCCCTTCATTTTTGGTTAATGTTTTATGTACAGGGTAAAAAAATGTTTTGCTTGGCCACATTAATACAGATACATCTCAACAAATTAAAATATCGTGAAACGTTTTTATATTAATTTCAGAAAGTTAGACTTATTTAGCTTATATACCTATATCTATAAATATCTATAAACCTATATAGATTAATTACACATAAAGGTTTGAAATATTTCACTTTGTTTCTTCTAATGCTGATGATTATGGCTTTCAGAGAAAGGATCAGTTGGAGAATTTTAACATTGCACAAGATCACTAAAAACGAATATCTTAAACAGAAATGTCAACTTTCTGAAAAGTGTGTTTATTACTTTGCATAAATATTTGACTAGGCGTCCTTTTACATCAATTACTGCCTTAATGCAGCACAGCATGGAGGTGATCTGTCTGTGGCACTGCTGAGGTGTAATGGAAGCCCAGGTTGCTTTAATAATCGGCTTTCAGGTCATCTGCCAGTGTGTGAATGTGTGTATGAATGGGTGGATGACTGAATGTAGTGTGAAGCGCTTTGGGGTCTCTGGGGACTTGATAAAGCGCTATCCAAGTACAAGCCATTTAACTTTTACCATCTGCATTGTTGGGTCTGGTGTCTCTCATCTACCTCTTGACATTGTTCCGTATTCTCTATGGCATTTTAGTTCAGGCCAGTTTGCTGGCCAATCAAGCACAGTAACACCATGCCCATGGAAGCAGCTTTTGGTGCCTTTGGTAGTGTTGGCTGGTGCCAAGTCATGCTGGAAAATTAAACCAGCATCTCCATAAAACTTGTCAGCAAAAAGAGGCGGTGTGTGGTATAGCAGTAGAGTACTCGACCCATAGATGGAGGTTTCAGACTATGATGCAGCTGTCTCTTGTTTGACCCCGGCGACCTGTATGCCTCTCCACTCTTCCTCCTTGCTGAAATGCAAATTTTACTTTCATCAGAAAAGAGGACTTTGGACAACTGAGCAACAGTCCAGTTCTTCTTCTCCTTCGCCCAGTTAAGACCCTTCTGATGTTGTCTCTGGTTCAGGAGTGACTTGACGTGAGGAATGTGACTTTTGTAGCCCATGTTTAGGATTCATCTGTGCTTAAATGCTCTTGATGCGCTGACTCCAGGTTCAGTCCACTAACTGTGAAACTTCCCCAAATTCTGGAATGGATTTTGCTTGACAATGTTTTCAAGGCTCCGATTATCCTAGTTAATCATGCACCTTTTCCTACCACACTTGTTTCACTCAACATTCTTTGAATATGCTTGAACACAGAACTCTGTGAACAGCTAGCTTCTTTAGCAATGATCATTTGTGGCTTATCCTCCTTGTGGAGGGTGTCAATGACTGTCTTCTGGACATTTGTCTAGTCAGCAGTCTACGCCATGATTGTGTAGCCTATTGACCGACCTAGACTGAGAGATCATTTAGAGGCTCAAGGAAAGGAAACATTTGCAGGTGTTTTGAGTTAAGTCATTAGAGTGTGACACCATGAGTTTCCGATATTTTAAATTTTCACAATATTCAAATTTTTTTAAACACTGAGTTTTGGCTTTTCATTATCTGTAATCCGTAATCATCAAATTACAGGAAATTAAAGCTTGAAATATTTCAACCTATGTGTAATAAATCTATGTGTTTCATTTTCTAACATGAGTGACAAAATATAATATAACTTTTTCAGAAAATTTTATTTTTTTGAGACTGTAGATGACAAGTTGTTAACAGACCAAAACAAACCCAGTTAAAGTTGTGAAATCTGGTGGTAAGAATATAGAAGTATGGCACTTTCTTTGGTAGCTCATTCAGCAATAAATTCTGCATTGTGTTAAAAAGAAAACAAGGTTGCACAATCTTTAGGAAGTGAAGGTTAAAAAAGAGACCGTTCTTCAGCTGGATAATGATTCTCAAATAGTAAAATCAATTTCTGCTCAATATAAGCAGTGGCAGGTAATGAAATCATCATTTTAAGATGACAGTATTTGGTATTTACTTCTTGCCAATACCAGGTTGGACCCCCTGATTGCTTCAACACCACCCTTTTGTTGTATATATTTAACCAGGTATCACAAATACTTCGTAGAAATTTTGGTCCATATTGACAAGATAGCATCACACAGTTGCTTCAGGTTTGTCAGCTTACAGAAAAAAAAAAACCACATGCCAAATGTGCTAAACTGGACTGAGATCTGGTGGCTGTGGACGTCAATGGAATACAGGGAACTGGTCATGGTGGATCGATGCTTTCATTCTGAGCCTGCCATCTCAATGTCAAAGAAAGCAGGCATCATTTTTTTGATACGTTACTGTCCAATTTAAGCAGCAGCCCATCTGCTACAGTCAAACATCTGATGCACACTGAATATATTTTTGTTTTTTGGATCATTCTCTGTAAATCAGAAGTATTGTTGTGTTTGAAAGTCTCAGTAGATAACGAGACCAGCCCATTTGGCACCAGCAACCAAGCCACGTTCTGCTTCCTTCCTCATGCTCGGCTTGAATTTAATCAAATGCTCAAATGCATTTCATTGGTGTCATGTAATTCACTGCAGACTGGCACTCCTTATCCAAACTGATTAGGCATAAATATTTCTTTCAGGAAATAAAGTAACTAAAAAGAAAAGGTGTGAGAGATTTTAGGAATTTTTCTTAAGAACTGAGGCAGTTTCCCGTCATGCAATTCAACCTTAGGAAGATTTTGTAACTTCGTTATTACCTTTTTACTCAAAAAAGCTTTCTGTGCTCACCTAAAAAAATATTTTCATTCCTTTTTACAGCCTTAAAATGATCATGTGAGTTGTTTTTCTACTTTAATTTAACATTGCTTTATCTCGGGAAAGAGGTGTTTAAGTAAACATTAGATTTTAATCTTTGCATTTGACGTATGTTTTAAATTTAGCACATTTAAACAATTAGAGAATTCAGCTTTATTACCTCCTAAAAGTATGTTTTTTACCACACCGGCACTCCGTTCCCACACAGACATGCATTTGTCTAATTACTGGTGTCCCAGCTGTCCGCTGCACTCCCACTGCTTTATGACCTGTCCAAAACTCTGGCCTCCACTGCTGTGATCCTAATACTTGAGCAGGTCCCATACAGACACCAAGATCGCGGCCTTATGGGAAAATGCGTCATTCCCATCTGTTATACATGGTTCTGTTTTGATTACTGTCTGTGGATTAAACGAAAATTGTTTCACTGTGATGTCGTCAATCCCGAGTCGTAACACAGCAGTTTTGAGTCTTTGTTCTTATTTCTCTCATTTAGGGTACTTTCTGTGCCACAGCTAAGGCTAGCACCAGTGTGTGTGTGTGTGTGTGTGCGTGTGTGTGTGTGTGTGTGTGAGCTGCATGTAGTGAGGAAAATAAAGGATTTGCTGGGGATTAGTCCCTTGGAACAGACGAATGGCAGTACAAAAACTTGCTGTGGCACCATCAGATACATGATCAGTCTTTAATCTTACAGGAGCTCAACGTAGTATGTGTGTTTGTGGGTGTGGGGGTTGAAAAGGGCACTGCTTTCGCACAATCATCTTTAAACCTCAGGGTTAGGAGTGATTTATGTGCTATTTTTATCATTGCCTTTACATTGTCAGAGAATATTCATTGTTTTCTCCTTAAATAAACAATGATGTAAAGTGGAACAGACTGAATGAACAGGGTGTGTGACTGTAACACTTGTGTAGGACTGGTAAATTCGTGTTACTCGTGTCGCAGTAATGTGAATCTGTTTGTGCCATCATGTTGTGGAGACTTGGCTTCACATAAAGAGGACAAAAATTCAGTAAAAAACAGAACAAATTATTATTTTTTTTATTTTTGAGTTAAGAGTGTTTACAAATTTATAAGATTATTTAGATGAAATCAACAGAAATTTAAGTATGAAATATTGCCTCCATCTACGGATTGATAACTGTGTGTATGTTGCATTATCTCTCTCTTAGAAATGACACCGTAACCCCAACCTGTTGAAAAAATATATGCAACAACAAGAGGAAATCTGTTTCTGTAACTTAAATCACCTTGTTGGGAACAAAGCTTAGGAGCTGAGTCAGGCTGTTTCTATATTTAAACTATAAATATGATCTCCATTTAAAGAAAAGGGTATGAGTTCAAACTGACTGAATGTGTTCCTGTTCTATAAAATAAGTCTCATGCCAAATTATTTTGAGATATATTGTGCCCTATAAATGTTTCCTTTTACATAGCATTTTTGTAAACTGTCAAAAAATAATTTAAAACATGTATTTGAAGTATTTTCTGTGTCTTCCTACTGTAGACACTTGAAATTAACTGATATTACTGTTAAATAATGTGATGTTAAAAGACAAATATATTTGACAGAAAATGTAAAGATCTTAAACACACAGAACAAATAAAACTAAATCTGCCTTTCCACTGTTTTTTTTTTTTTCAGTCAGAAAAGTAATTTTGAAATAAACTTTACACAATAAAAGCCTTTGCAGCTATGCCTCTTTTGTAACAGGAAAATTGTTGTTTTCTTGACAAAAAAATATATTTCTAACAGTGATCTATTGAATAGATTAGTCCTTTTTGGCTGTTCCCTGATTCAGGGATTGCCACAGCAAGTTGTATCAACATGCACATAGACCTGGAGTTTTCATGCTGGATGCCCTTTCTGATGCAGACTTAGCCTGCTACACCACCAGAGGGACTATATCTATTGAAGAGATTAGTGGGCACTTATTGGCAACATATAAAAGGATTGAGTGAGCACTACTTTAGACCCAATATTCTCCTGTATGTGAAAAAAATTTGGAAATTCTTGTGAGGGGATTAGGACACAACAAAGTTCATGTCATGGTGAGAACAAAGAACTCCAGTGGAGTTAGCGGCCCGATCACAGAGGCAGTTCACAGTAGTTTGTGAGCATAAAGTTTGCCATGCAAGAAATTGTCTGTTTTAATGTTGTTTTACCATTAAGAGCACAAAATATGTTTTGATTATGTTATTATATTAAACTGAAATTGTACTCTTTGAACTTTTATTCTGTATGTTTACCAACCATGTATGGTTACTGCAGCAACTAGCATCAGTATTTGACTTCCTTTCTTATTTCCATTATGTGTAGCATTAGCTGAAGTGACTTTAGAAGGACAGTCATGTTGTAAAAAACATACAATGAATAGACCTATACAGTTTGTGTGTTGCTTGCCAGCCAGTGTCCTTGGAGTAAGATTTTGACTACACTACTTTAGTGCAGCTAACCGTCACGACTACTACACTGACTGATTATAGCTGCTTCCATTCATTACTGCGTTCTTTTACAAAACTGCAAAATGTCTTCAGAATCAGAATCAGAATCAGAATCAGAAAAGCTTTATTGCCAAGTATGTTTTTGGACATACAAGGAATTTGTTTTGGCGTAGTCGGTGCAATACAATACAAATTAAACAGTATAAACATATCTACAATATAATATAAATATATGTGCACAGTTTTAAGTGAGTGAGAGTAAGTATAGTATAGAGCAGTATAAGATGCAAGAGCAATACAACAGTGCAGGTGATCATTGTGCAAGTATGGCAGTGCAAGTAAAGCAGGAGTCCATGCTGAGCGTTAATGTAACACATAGAGTTGCAGGTTACAGGTGTCCTGTCAGCAAAAAAAGGGAGAGTGTCAGGGTGGTTTCTGGGCTTTGTTAACAAGGCTGGTGGCAGATGGGAAAAAACTGTTCTTGTGGCGTGAGGTTTTGGTCCAGATGGACCGCAGCCTCCTGCCAGAGGGGAGGGTCTCAAAGAGTCTGTGACCGGGGTGGGAGGGATCAGCCAGAATCTTCCCTGCCCGCTTCAGGGTCCTGGAGGTGTACAGTTCCTGGAGCGACAGTAGACTGCAGCCAATCACCTTCTCAGCAGACCGAATGACACGCTGCAGCCTGCCCTTATCCTTGGCTGTAGCAGCGGCGTACCAGATGGTGATGGAGGAGGTGAGGATGGACTCAATGATGGCTGTGTAGAAGTGCACCATCATAGTCTTTGGCAGGTTGAATTTCTTCAGCTGCCGCAGGAAGAACATCCTCTGCTGGGCTTTCTTGATGAGGGAGCTGATGTTTGGCTCCCACTTGAGATCCTGGGAGATGATGGTTCCCAGGAAGCGGAAAGATTCCACAGTGTCAATTGTGGAGTCACAGAGGGTGATGGGGGCAGGTGGGGCTGGGTCCTGACTGAAGTCCACAACCATCTCCACTGTCTTTAGAGCGTTGAGCTCAAGGTTGTTCTGGCTGCACCAGTCCAACAGATGGTCCACCTCCCATCTGTACGCGGACTCGTCACCATCAGAGATGAGTCCGATCAGGGTGGTGTCGTCCGCAAACTTCAGAAGCTTGACAGACTGGTGACTGGAGGTGCAGCTGTTGGTGTACAGGGAGAAGAGCAGAGGAGAGAGAACACAGCCTTGGGGGGAACCGGTGCTGATGGTCAGGGAGTCAGAGACGTGCTTCCCCAGCCTCACGCGCTGCTTCCTGTCAGACAGGAAGTCAGTGATCCACCTGCAGGTGGAGTCGGGCACACTCAGCTGGGAGAGCTTCTCCTGTAGCAGAACTGGGACGATGGTGTTGAAGGCAGAGCTGAAATCCACAAACAGGATCCTGGCGTATGTTCCTGTGGAGTCCAGGTGCCGGAGGATGAAGTGAAGGGCTAGGTTGACTGCATCATCTACAGACCTGTTGGCTCTGTAGGCAAACTGCAGGGGGTCCAGGAGGGGGTCAGTGATGTCTTTTAGGTGTGAGAGCACAAGGCGCTCAAAAGACTTCATCACCACAGAGGTCAGGGTGACGGGTCTGAAGTCATTAAGCCCTGTGGTCCTTGGCTTCTTGGGAACAGGGACGATGGTGGAGGACTTGAAGCAGGCTGGCACATGACATGTCTCCAGTGAGGTGTTAAAAATGTCTGTGAAGACTGGAGACAGCTGATCAGTGCAGTGCTTCAGGCTGGCTGGTGAGACAGAATCCGGACCAGCAGCTTTCCGGGGGTTCTGTCTCCTGAAGAGTTTGTTTACGTCCCTCTCCTGGATGGAAAGAGCCGTCCTCGGCGTGGGTAGGGGGCTGGTGGGGGGGAACTTCAGGGTGGGGGTTGGAGGTGCCAAGGCCCCTCTTGAGGTTGGAGAGATGGGGGTGGTGGATTGTGGCTGCAGCTGTTGGGGGGCGTCGTGGGGGATGGTTGCAGGACTGTCCCTTTGTCTTTCAAAGCGGCAGTAGAACTCGTTCAGGTTGTTGGCGAGGCGTCGGTCGTTGATGGAGTGGGGGGCTTTCGGCATGTAGTTGGTGATTTGCTTGAGCCCTTTCCAGACAGACGCAGAGTCGTTGGCTGAGAACTGGTGTTGGAGCTTCTCAGAGTACAGTCGTTTGGCCTCTTTAACTGCCTTGCCAAACTTGTACTTTGCCTCTCTGTATATGTCTTTGTCCCCACTCCTGAAGGCCTCTTCCTTATCCAGTCTTAACCTTCTGAGTTTAGCTGTGAACCAGGGTTTGTCGTTGTTGTAACTCACCCTGGTGCATGATGGTACACAGCTGTCCTCACAGAAGCTGATGTAGGAAGTCACAGCCTCTGTCTACTCGTCCAGACTGTTGGTAGTAGTCCTGAACACATCCCAGTCTGTACAGCCTAAACACGCCTGGAGATTCTCCACAGCCTCACTGCTCCACTTCCTTGTCGTCCTCACAACAGGTTTGCAGAGCTTTAGTTTCTGCCTGTATGCAGGAATCAGGTGGACCATGATGTGATCGGATTGGCCCAGTGCAGCACGTGGGACGGCGTGATAAGCGTCTCTGATGGTGGTGTAACAGTGATCCAGAATGTTGTCCTCTCTGGTCAGACATTTTATAAACTGTCTATATTTGGGGAGTTCGTGGTTGAGATTACCTTTGTTAAAGTCACCAACGACGATTACTAAGGAGTCCGGGTTGGTCCGCTCCACACTCAGTATCTGGTCGGCGAGCATGCGCTGTGCGACCTGCACGTTAGCTTGGGCTTGCTTGTAGAAAATATGCTTTTCTGGTATGAGTTTTGTTTTTTTGGAGAAAAGGTAGTGATAAGATGTGCATATTAAAGTAACAATGCAAGGTTGAACATTGAGTTGAAATTAAAATGACTACCTGAATAATGCCAGAACCGTAGTGTGTGTCTGTAACTTGCTGTGGCGAATTAGAGACAAACTGGGCTTACCACATAACGTTTTTAAAACTCTAACGTGGACATTTCTCACACTAAGACATTTCTCCTGACTTCCTTCTTCTTACTGGGAAAATACTGTGGCAAATCTTTGCCATTTGTGGCAAACTCCAGCAGGTTTAGAAATAAGTGTGTTTAACAAGTCAAATCATGTATATATAATTTGTTACCAGATTATACATCATGGAGACTGTGTAATCACAGGGTGGAAAAGCTATTCAAGTTGCTGACTTTTCTTAGATATCTTGGGTTTGTTTAACTTGTAGAGCTGGTTGAAATGACGCAGAAATTGTGACACCTATGATGACTAACCAGGGAGGAATCTGCAGTCTTTGCTTTCTGTAACCCACACTCTGCACTCATGTCAATTGAAAACTGCATGCTTACGTGTGTTTGTTAGAAAGAGTCAGGTTTTCCTGGTCCATAGTTCAAGGAGTTCGAATGTTTTTACTTTGTTTTAATCGTGATCCGAAGGAAGTTTCACATTTCATTCAAATTACAAAGACAACAAGGAAACATTTGATAATTCAAAAGTTTCAGGAGCATTTAACACTGTCATGTCATCACCAGATCTATGCCAAATACACTGTCTTATCTGTTTGTTAAAGCCTAATCAAACAGAAGGGAGATTAAAAGACTATGCGGGGTTTAATCTCTTTTCTATCAAATTGTTCTTATTTATGAGGAGGAACTAAACCACCACTGATAAGTACATGAATGCTTTAGCAAATATGCATTTGCACCAGTGCTTGAGGACCAAGCCTTTTATTTCGTCACTGCTACAATTTGTTTTGAGTGAAAAAACTGACAAACGGGCTTCTCCTCTCTTAGGTTGCAAGTACTAGAAGCACATAGATGGGCAAGCAAGTGAAGACAAAGCAACTATGTTTGTATCCTCTGTCCAACAGTCATCATGTGAGCTTGAAGAAGTGTCTGTTCGCCATAGCCAACAACAGCCCTGATCCAGGGCGTTTGCTTTACAGCTTCCAACCCACTCGCAATATCCGCTTTCCCCGCGCTGTGTTTGCACTGGATGACAGGGCAGTTGCTTAAATTCCTTTTAATCTACATAATGATTTTTACTAGCTAACATAAAAAAATTTGCAATTACATTTGAAGTATAATTATTACATTATCATGCAGTTGTTTTAACCTTTAGCAATCACCCTCTTTTTTGTAATTTATTAATTATTTACATACAGTAAAAAGCCCAGAACATAACTTTTAAGGAAAACATTTAAACCAATTACAGATTTTTAAATACAATCAAAATAGTCATGTCAACTGTAAATGTCCCTTAATTTTAAATGGTAATATCCATACTAGATTTTAATTTAATACAACCAAGTAGTTATTTTAAGCGATATTATTTTTCTATGTTGCTGTTATTTGTTTCCATTTAAATAGATATTACAAATAGCTCTGTCGCACTATTATGCATTTGCCTTTTGTTTCAGTAGTGTTTAAAGACGTGATGTCATAGGAAAATAACACATAACACTCATTCATCTGCCTCACCACACATTTAACTCTGCAGCAAACAGAATTTTATCACCACTTAACTCGGGATCCCACAATATCTTTGGACCTGTCGAAAAATGTTGCAGCATAATGAAGCGACTCTCAAACATCCTATGAATACGGCAACAGAATCAGCAAAATTGTTACTCAAACACAGCAATGACCCATTTATAACAAGATTTGATGTCATGCAAAAATATGAAAACATTGGTACCCTCTTTATCATTGGCCCATAGGGCTTAAAGTAGTAATAAACAGTACTCACAGAGACACATATAGAAAACAACTTCAGGCTTCAGAGCTTTGGTATAATCAGATGAGAGTGATCAGGGAAACAAACACTTTTACACACTTTAGCGATATTGAAAAGATGATTCATTTTTACTGCACTTGCCAATATATGGAAATGAGCCACTGCACCACTTAAATGTGCAGGATTCCATACTCCTACAATGTTTTCACAGAAACGCCCCTCACCTGGATTGTCTCGTGCTGCTGACACACAAATCAAGGTCTTGAGTGTCTTTTGTCCCCAGAGCAAGCTTGAAACTGATGTTGCAGGAGCAGAAACTTATGGTAAATTCTATAGATTAAGAGTACAAATATAATAAACATAAATTTCTAATCCAAACGTTGGATTCCTGTTAGATCCTGTCTATTTTTAATTACTGCTACATTTTGATTTTTTTTTTTTTTTTTTTTTTTTTTTTAGTAAAGTCAGGCTTAGGTATGGTTACATTGGTTGAAAAGTCGTTATCATCCCACCAAGTCAAAAGTAATGTCTCTCAGTAAATTATCACATTATTACCCTAATAAAACATCAGAGAGCATCAGTAGACTTACATAGACTTACCAACCTAAAGTACCACGGAGGAGACTTGCAGACACCAGGAACTACAAAGTGTCTTCTCATCACAGTAACAGCTGTGGATATTTTAGATAATAGCTCACCACTAACAAGAAGCTTTTTGTAAAACTGTGTTTGATTATATATATATATATAGTTGTTTTTTTTTTGACATTTTAAGTGTTCACATACTGTTTATAATTTGTCAAGATAGCGGAACATGTTTTTGTGCTTGTACTTTGATTTTGTATCAGATTTTGAAGCATGAAACATTTACTCAAAAACTATTTCAATGTTATGAAACATCTGTAGTATTTGTTGATTTTATAATGAGTGCATGACAGAATACAGAAAAGACTTAGGTTTTTACATTTAAATTGTTAATTGCTCTGCTTACCGAGTGAATTGTTAATAAAGTCAAGATGTTTGTCTTTCCTCTTATTAGACCAGTTTTGTGTAATAATCATTACATAATTGCTTTTATTGTTTGCACAGCAGCAGATAGCGACTGGCGGAAACTGTCAGCAGAAAGCAAACATGGGAGGGCCCTAAAAAATACCAGGTTACAACAAACCCTGAACAATAATTACATTTGTATCAAGAGGAAATTTTTGTTGTCCTAAGCATGCTTTTTAGGAAACTATGAGTTTAGTTTTACAGGTCAAACACAGAGGAAATAGTTCGGTTTATCACGACAAGCCAAGAAAATGATCCGAAGTCAAAGTCAGCTGTCCATCGTCTCATGACAGAGAGGCTTATGTCTTGGGCCTACCACATCAAGTGTTATAATTCTTTGCCTTCACAAAGATGCGCAACCAACCACACACACACACACACACACACACACACACACACACACACACACACACACACACACACACACACACACACACACACACACACACACACACACACACACACACACACACATCTTTCTAATTGCACTTCAGGTTTTACTTGTGAGTACGGTCTAACTAGCTTTTAGATATTAAAGATTGTTTAAGATTACAGCAGCAGTTCTTCACCTATGTACTTTGTGACATCTACAGAGAGATTAGAATGACACAAAAGACATTTCTTCTAAGATTATTTGGAGATTTCCAAAAGAAAGCTAGAATTTTAAGCCTTCTTGTTACCTGCTGGAGTCTCAATCTCTGGTGATAGGTGGCTGCCTAAATAAACAGCAGACATGTCAGACATGTAAAACAAATACTATTTACTTTTAAAGAGCATCTAGAAATGTTTGCTTCCTCTAAAGGTGTTTTGAAAATGTCGCTGAAAAGATAACATTCAGTCTTTTTCCTTCAGTAAATACCTCCAAACCGAAAAGTGTGTATACACATCAGAGTCCTTTCAATAAAGAAAGTGTGCACAAGGAAACATAAAAATTTCAAACAGAAACTCCCAGGTTTGTTATTAACAACATGGCATTCTGACGATTTGGGCATAAAAAGCACCAAGGATCATGGATTACTTTTTTTTTGTGCCTGCATGCTTGTGGTTCTAAGTAATCCAACACCAGGGGACTGTCAATCATTGATTGGGTAGGGGCAGCGTTACTAATCACAACGTACATATTATAACTAATATCTTCAACTGTTAAATCGTTGTGTGCTGGGCTTATTTTTTATGTGATCACTACAGCAAGCTAGCATTGGTTGTGTAGGCTTACCCTCACATGTCCTCTAGCTTGTATCCTTCAGTTTGAGACTGCTCCATGGCTTCCCTAACTTTACTGTACTTATCCAGAATGTTTCGTCTAGCCACCCGCAGCCTTCTCTCTACTTTCACTCTGAGTCTGAAAATAGCTATAGACCAAGCATCACGTCCTCCATTGTTGTTTTGTTTTTGTCACTAAAAATCAAATCACGTTAGTTTTTTGGACCGTGGATCAAAACTGTGTAGAGCAGAACTGCCCCAAGCCGAACCGCTCTGAGTAGGTGCTAATGGAAAAGGGGCAAAACAGAGGTCAGGACTCTGGCTGGTTCACTCCAAAACATTAAATTCCAGACAGAGGAACTGATAGCCTAAATCTGCTAGGGGTATGAATTTGGGGTTATACTATAAATGTTTAAACCAGAAGTACAAACGTATTCATGCACCTTGAACATTTTGACATTTGTCACATTCAAACTACAAACTACCATGTGTTTAACTGAGGTTTTATGTGATGGAACAACACAAAGTAGCACATACAGGGGTTGGACAATGAAACTGAAACACCTGGTTTTAGACCACAATAATTTATTAGTATGGTGTAGGGCCTCCTTTTGCGGCCAATACAGCGTCAATTCGTCTTGGGAATGACATATACAAGTCCTGCACAGTGGTCAGAGGGATTTTAAGCCATTCTTCTTGCAGGATAGTGGCCAGGTCACTACGTGATACTGGTGGAGGAAAACGTTTCCTGACTCGCTCCTCCAAAACACCCCAAAGTGGCTCAATAATATTTAGATCTGGTGACTGTGCAGGCCATGGGAGATGTTCAACTTCACTTTCATGTTCATCAAACCAATCTTTCACCAGTCTTGCTGTGTGTATTGGTGCACCGCCTTCAGGATACAATGTTTGAACCATTGGATGCACATGGTCCTCAAGAATGGTTCGGTAGTCCTTGGCAGTGACGCGCCGATCTACCACAAGTATTGGGCCAAGGGAATGCCATGATATGGCAGCCCAAACCATCACTGATCCACCCCCATGCTTCACTCTGGGCATGCAACAGTCTGGGTGGTATGCTTCTTTGGGGCTTCTCCACACCGTAACTCTCCCAGATGTGGGGAAAACAGTAAAGGTGGACTCATGAGAGAACAATACATGTTTCACATTGTCCACAGCCCAAGATTTGCGCTCCTTGCACCACTGAAACCAACGTTTGGCATTGGCATGAGTGACCAAAGGTTTGGCTATAGCAGCCCGGCCGTGTATATTGACCCTGTGGAGCTCCCGACGGACAGTTCTGGTGGAAACAGGAGAGTTGAGGTGCACATTTAATTCTGCCATGATTTGGGTAGCCGTGGTTTTATGTTTTTTGGATACAATCCGGGTTAGCACCTGAACATCCCTTTCAGACAGCTTCCTCTTGCGTCCACAGTTAATCCTGTTGGATGTGGTTCGTCCTTCTTGGTGGTATGCTGACATTACCCTGGATACCGTGGCTCCCGATACATCACAAAGACTTGCTGTCTTGGTCACAGATGGCCCAGCAAGACGTGCACCAACAATTTGTCCTCTTTTAAACTCTGGTAAGTCACCCATAATGTTGTGTGCATTTCAATATTTTGAGCAAAATTGTGCTCTTACCCTGCTAATTGAACCTTCACATTCTGCTCTTACTGGTGCAATGTGCAATCAATGAAGACTGGCTACCAAGGTGGTCCAATTTAGCCATGAAACCTCCCACACTAAAATGACAGGTGTTTCAGTTTCATTGCACCATGTTTCATGCACAAATAAAAAGCAAATCCTATTGTGCAAAACATACATGTCCTACTTCAAGAAAAAAATCTTATCTTCCAAACCTTTGGCCTATGCTTTACACCTCCAGGTCCTGTGTGGTGCAGTACATCTTAACCAGCTTTGCACATCTGGAGAATGAAGGTTTGGTCAATTCTGCTTCAAAAAACGGATCAAGCTTAGTCAGATGGTAGAAATTTAGGTCTGGACTTTGACTGACACATAAATATGCAAAGAAACTATTCCACTGTAGCTTTGTCTATTAGTTTAGAGTCATTGTCCTGTTGGAAGGTAAACTTCTGTCCAAATCTTTAGCAGCCTCAAATAGGTTTGCCTCTAGGATTTCCTTGTATTTACCTCCATCCATCTACCCACAAACTCTGACCAGCTTCCCAGTCATTGTTGATGAAAAACATGTATAATGAGTTTAGGGTGATGTACATTGTTAGTTTCCAAACAAAAACAGAATGTGGGCCAAAAGGTTTTGGTGTCATCTGACCAGAGCCCCTTCTTTCATATAGTTGCTATAGCTTGTTTCTGTCAGAATGTGATTGAGGAAGGACCCTAGTGCAGAGTGTAGTTGAAGCAGATTAAATTCTTAATAATAAAAAGGAACTTACAGGGAAACAGAACATGGAGCACCTGCAGAGAACCAGGTAATGAAATGGAGCATAGGGCATGGAGCAGAGTAACAGAAGAAACCAGCAATGAACAACAACAACAACCCAACAAAGCTTAAATACAAAGGAAGGAGTGGAGAAGGCGAGTAATCAGGTGGAAATGAGGAACAGCTGAGACCAATGAGCAGGTCCAGAGCAGAGAAAAACACAGGAGTAATCTAACAGATATCTAAATGTACCAAAACACAAAAATAGACTGAAATAAGTCAACAGAAGACTAAACTAAAATAGCATTGCCAAGGGAACATACACAACAGGAAAATAAAGGAACAGAAACATAACAAAAACACAAACCCTCAAACACCTAAGGATCATGACAGCTTCTGTGTTGATATTCTTTTTAACCCAACCCAGCTTTATTTTTATACATGTCTCTCTCTGACCTGTCTGCTGTCTTGCTTTGTCTTTATGGTGCAGTTAGTTTACTGCCTGGAAAGTCTATACAAGACAGCTGTACTTACCAAAACCAGTTGCACTGTATTTTAATTAAATGGTGTCAGAGTAAAGAGGACTGAATGTATATGTACACCAGGGTTTTTTTATGTATCATTTTTCTTCTACTTTCTAATTATGCACTACTTTGTGTTGGTCTTTCAAAAACTTACAATTAAATATATTGGCATTGTTCAGTTAAAATTTAAAGCAGTTTCTGCGTCTGTTTATGAAATGGAAAATTACCAAGAAACTGGACTTGTGGGGGATGCTGGATAGTGTGGGTCATGTGGGTCATCCTTTGTTGTGTAAACTGAAGGGACAGGGGGAGGGGAAAATGACTTGGGAATTGGAAGTACTGGTCTCTGGCCATTCACTCAGTTAAGTTATTCAAGTCTACGAACTGTTAAAACTGGGGCGGGACTGGACAGAACTGTGTGTGACTGCAACAAAAAACGAGATCCTCAGGGTTAAGATGGAGAATTTGTCTTAGTAACAAATCCCGGCATGATGTTGTTTTGCGTGTTGCTTCTTTGTGCTGAGGTTTTTTGCAATCTCAAACTGTTATCCTGCTAAGGATAAAGTGTGAAATATGATTTTTTTCCCCCTCTACTTACCTAATTTGGCCTCTTTTCTCATCTAGCAAGGGCAGCGCCTGTGAGTAGGCAGCAAAGCCTCGGTAACCCCCCCCCCCCCAGTCTTGTGTCATGATGTCTGTTTGGATGGGTTGTGCTGGAATTCTAATTTCCTCTCCGGGAACAATAAAGTATCTTTGAATTGAATTTTACAGCTTGTGGATTTTTTGCTTAAATTCTTATATAGTACTGTTCAACTCTATTTCACCTGCTGTGCAGAAAAAATCTCAAGAAACAAAGGCAGACTGTATCTTAGCTGCAAGCGATACATTTAAAACTGTGTCACTGTGTCATGTAAACACAAGACCAATCACTGCTCAGGTAAGGATGAATAGCTAAACAGCATTCAGCTTCAACCCAATCACACATGAGCGCTCAGCCAATCCTGATCCTCTTATCTGACAGGATCTGCCTGCTAAAAAAGACTGCAGACACACAGGGTTAGTTTTTTTTGCACATTTTGTTTTTGCTCCTGCAGACAAGGTTGGGTAAGAAATAATTTGAGCACATGTGAACGGGTTGAGTGAAAAACACATTTGATTGTTTTCCATAGGAGACTCAGCCTAAACATTTGTTTTCCAATGAAATAAATAAAACAGTTTTTTCTATTTTTATATAAAAGAGATTAAAACCTCAATATAGGTAATATATCCACTTACACTCTGTAATATGATTCTTCATGTGTCTTACTAAGAAGGGAGCCATAAAACAACCTTTTACCTGCATCACCTCCATCTGCAGCATTTTTGCACAAAACATGCTGCAGACATATTTTCTTTCAAAGCTGTTTTGCAAATATAATCACTCTCTCTCATCCTCTGCAAGTCATAACTTTGTTGCACAGGTCTCCTCCTCTGGTCGATATACTCCGCAGAAGAGCCCGTTCTCGTTTGAGCCAGTGCGATTTGTTACGCAACAAGACACTAGGAAGACATTGATGGACATACCACGTCGTGACGTTGCCACACTTAAAACATAAAAAGGGGTTATTTTAATCACATTTTTGTTCATGCAATTTCACTATTTTTAGCAGACTCCAAAAACACCCCATTTAAACATGCATTTGAAAAAGGTTTGTAAGTATATAATGCAATAGTATGAGTGAATGCAAATTAACCTGAATCTTAAAGCTGTATATGACTTGGGGGTCTATTGTGCAGCTCCACTTATTAGACCCCATTTAATTTTTTCGTCCTTACATAATCTCGTAATGTTTTTTTTCTTCTCCTACCACAATCCAGCCTGTACATTCCGGTGGTTCCCATGGCAACATGGCAGCATCCCTCTCCATCCTTTGTCCAGTGTCTCCCTGTTCGTTTGAGCTTCCCAGTCAGAGGAAGGTTCGGATTCTGCATGCAAATTGAACCCTCTTATTTGAGCTTCAGAGGGAGGAAGTGGAAAGATTTTATTTGTTGACTGAATGTCAGCGAGCGGCTTTCACAAATAGCCGCAGTGTTATGCTCCCCACAGTCTGGTCTGGATGTTACACCACTCAAGTGGTAAAAACGAGGAACAGGGCTGCCAGCAGAGAGCCAAAAAGAACAGTTTTGTATTTAAAAAATGAATTTATTTAATAGCTGACATTTTCATTTTTTGAGGCACAGAAAAAGCATTTGCACAGCTGAAAGGATGGCTTAAGAAAAAAGAACATTGTGTCCCTCTGTGTCTCTTAGCCTGCAAATTTGACCTGCGTGTAGCTCATAGTGGTTAGTTTTAAGGTTTGGATTGTGGTTAATAAACTCACCAGCCACCTGGCAAAAGCATTCAACTGCTTCTTAACATACTGAATCACATGGAGTAGCTTGTCACATTCAGGCATCTAGATCTGGTTAAGAGGAGTTGCTTAAGTTCAGACTGCGCATTAGAGGGGAGACAAGAAAGGAGATTTAAGTGACTTTGAATGTGGCATGGTTGCTGATCAGTATTTTAGAAACAAATGATCAGCTGTAGTGTTTTGACAAAGAACATTCACTGTGGAGAAAAACAGAAAATATCAAGTGAGTGGCAGTTGTGAGAACAGAAATGCCTTGATGATATCAGAGATCAGAGGAGAATAGGCAAACTGGTTGGAGTTTGTTGAGACAGTAGCTCGTTCAGTTATACATTCAGAGATGGAAATCACATCAAACTTTGATGCAGATGGGTCACAGCAGTTGCAAAACATGTCAAATGCCACTCCTGTCTGCATGGTCTGATGAGTCTTTTACACTACATGAAAACATGGATCCACCCTACTGTGTATCAGTGATTCAGGCTGATGGTGGTAGAGTAATGATTTGGAAAACGCTCTTTGCACATTATGGGTCCCTTAATACCAGTTAGGCATTGTTTAAATGCCTCAGTTTAGCTGAGTGTAATTGCTGTCCATGTCCATCATTTTACCCATCTTCTGATGGCTACACCCAACAGGATAATGTATGATGTCACAAAGCTCAAATTATCTCAAACTGGTTTCTTGACATGTGTTCACTGTACTCCAATGGCCACTGATAGAGCCTCTACAGCATTGAGATGTATGATGCATCATGGATGTGCAGTTCAGAAATCTGAAGAAATGCTATCATCTCAACATGGACCTAAATCAATGAAGCATTTTAGAGACACTGTTTTGAATATACAGGTCCTTCTCAAAATATTAGCATATTGTGATAAAGTTCATTATTTTCCATAATGTCATGATGAAAATTTAACATTCATATATTTTAGATTCATTGCACACTAACTGAAATATTTCAGGTCTTTTATTGTCTTAATACGGATGATTTTGGCATACAGCTCATGAAAACCCAAAATTCCTATCTCACAAAATTAGCATATTTCATCCGACCAATAAAAGAAAATTGTTTTTAATACAAAAAACATCAACCTTCAAATAATCATGTACAGTTATGCACTCAATACTTGGTTGGGAATCCTTTGGCAGAAATGACTGCTTCAATGCGGCGTGGCATGGAGGCAATCAGCCTGTTGCACTGCTGAGGTCTTATGGAGGCCCAGGATGCTTCGATAGCGGCCTTTAGCTCATCCAGAGTGTTGGGTCTTGAGTCTCTCAACGTTCTCTTCACAATATCCCACAGATTCTCTATGGGGTTCAGGTCAGGAGAGTTGGCAGGCCAATTGAGCACAGTGATACCATGGTCAGTAAACCATTTACCAGTGGTTTTGGCACTGTGAGCAGGTGCCAGGTCGTGCTGAAAAATGAAATCTTCATCTCCATAAAGCTTTTCAGCAGATGGAAGCATGAAGTGCACCAAAATCTCCTGATAGCTAGCTGCATTGACCCTGCCCTTGATAAAACACAGTGGACCAACACCAGCGGCTGACACGGCACCCCAGACCATCACTGACTGTGGGTACTTGACACTGGACTTCTGGCATTTTGGCATTTCCTTCTCCTCAGTCTTCCTCCAGACTCTGGCACCTTGATTTCCGAATGACATGCAGAATTTGCTTTCATCCGAAAAAAGTACTTTGGACCACTGAGCAACAGTCCAGTGCTGCTTCTCTGTAGCCCAGGTCAGGCGCTTCTGCCGCTGTTTCTGGTTCAAAAGTGGCTTGACCTGGGGAATGCGGCACCTGTAGCCCATTTCCTGCACACGCCTGTGCACGGTGGCTCTGGATGTTTCTACTCCAGACTCAGTCCACTGCTTCCGCAGGTCCCCCAAGGTCTGGAATCGGCCCTTCTCCACAATCTTCCTCAGGGTCCAGTCACCTCTTCTTGTTGTGCAGCGTTTTCTGCCACACTTTTTCCTTCCCACAGACTTCCCACTGAGGTGCCTTGATACAGCACTCTGGGAACAGCCTATTCGTTCAGAAATTTCTTTCTGTGTCTTACCCTCTTGCTTGAGGGTGTCAATAGTGGCCTTCTGGACAGCAGTCAGGTCGGCAGTCTTACCCGTGATTGGGGTTTTGAGTGATGAACCAGGCTGGGAGTTTTAAAGGCCTCAGGAATCTTTTGCAGGTGTTTAGAGTTAACTCGTTGATTCAGATGATTAGGTTCATAGCTCGTTTAGAGACCCTTTTAATGATATGCTAATTTTGTGAGATAGGAATTTTGGGTTTTCATGAGCTGTATGCCAAAATCATCCGTATTAAGACAATAAAAGACCTGAAATATTTCAGTTAGTGTGCAATGAATCTAAAATATATGAATGTTAAATTTTCATCATGGCATTATGGAAAATAATGAACTTTATCACAATATGCTAATATTTTGAGAAGGACCTGTATACCACAATGAATTAAGGCAGTTCTGAAGGCAAAATAGAGACCAAATGGGAACAAGCAAAAACACTGGTTAATATACAAGTTTTGTTAGTCTTAATTTTATTTAGAATTTTTTCCATGAGTGAGTTTATAAGCTCCACTTTGCCCACTTATCCTGACCTGTTTTCAACCTGCACTGCAGAACATTTTAATTTAAAGCTCAGTGTAATGCCCTTTGTTCAGGCTATGTTTAGCCTGATAGTCTGGGCATTCTGCAAAGCCATGTACACAACAGGCACAGGGTGGAACAGAGTGTATGATTTCCAGAACAGATCCAAGCTAGAGAACACTCACTGGCTTCAGTTCAGCTCTCATCCCTTACACAGGACAGAACAAGCCCTTTACTTTAGGATTGGTTAACTTCCAGGGCAAGCCAGTTGGTGCACTAACAGCATTGTGGTGTGAAGCAGCTGGGATCTAGGTGAAAGGTCTCAGAAACAAACTCAGTGGCCCTTCCCCCAAGAGGGGTGAGCACAGCAGAAATACATGTTTATGTCCTGCGTAAACCTTTTCATTCAGTATGAAAACAAAGAGTTCTCATCAAGCTCTAAAACCAACTCATGGATGCAAAGACACAGTGTACTCAGGTATCAGGATATACTCCTTTGGGTTAGGCTTTGTATTACTTGATATAGAAATGTCGTTGTAAAAATGCAGATATTTGTGTAGGACTCAAGACCATGACACAGACAAAATAATTCAAGCTATCAGCCATAACAATCATTCTTGCTGTGAAGGAGTTTGACAGAGAACTGACAGCAATATTGTCCTCAGGCTATTGCATTGAAAGAGGCTAATAACTACCACGTGAATGCCCCACTATCCAGTTTCAACCCACAGGATACAGGGAAAAAAAAAAATGTGAGAACAAAGCTGGCGTTCGAGCTGCTGGCTAGAAATAAGCCAAACTGATACAACAGAAAGCTGTAACATATGAGAAGGCACAGCGTGTTAAACTTTAGTACTTACCTTTAGGCACATTTCTGTTCACTGTTCTGAGTTCATGGTTTACTATAAAATCCTGCAGCACCAGATGTCTGAACAGCTTTGGCAAATGGGATCAGTTACTCTACAGACGAGCCTGGACTTCTCTGGATGCCAACTTAAAACCACCATGTTCCTTATGTTCGTCATGTCCAACAGAAAAAATGGATGCTATATCTGTCAGTTCTGTTAAAAGAGGTTTTCGATTTTCCATTTGTGGCTCAGTTGGAATGATAAATTAAACAGTTTAGCTTTACATGCTTGCAAACTATTGTGCATCTTCTGTGTCTTGCTGCCTCGTTTAAACAATGCATCCTCAAATCTTGCATCTGCATGGCAGCGAATTCCAAATAAAATAATTTAATACAAGAGTCAAAGACACGTATTTGTGATAAAAATAAATGTTTTAAATGTATCAATAAAAATCACCAGGTTCAGTAAACTTGATATTTTACCAAATCAGGTGCATTACAATATATCGCAGTTAACAAAAGGATAAAACTCCTTGAGGAATCTCTACAAATGGCATTATGGAAAGATCCACCACTTTATAACAACTCATGTCTGGGACATCTACAAGTGTACCATACAAGTTGACCAAAATGTGCCGGAATTTGAGTACATTAAACATCATTAAAAAAACAGACACTTCATAAAATGTGAACATTAGTAACATTGAGAATTGGATAGTCAGGTCAACACATATTAACAGTAGAAGGACTAGTTATATTTATTACTTTTACACATGTTGTCCAGCCTTAGCAGCCCTACTCTGCAGTGTCCTTGTGCTTTAGGTTGTTTTAGTTCCAGACAGACAAAGAGGGAATGATATGGCACGGGCTAAGAACAGTGTTACAAAAGCCAATCCCTGTTTAACAATACAAGGAAAGGCATACCCTGACGTCAACCGGCTCATAACTACCAAGTATCTCATTACCATGTTTCAAGTTGACCAGCCAACTTTAATCCATTAGCATTGTAAGTTAAAAATCATCTTAGTGGGAGAAAAAAAATACAGTACTAGTATATTTTAAAGAAAATTGGGAGGGCAGTAAGAGTCACTCTGAGAGCTGTTTAGTAATCCGTTGGTTCTTCACCCTCCTCGTTGAGCAGACAAGTACGGATCAGAGCCTCGGTAACGCTATACGGGTCGCAGTTGGCTGACGGGCGTCGGTCTTCGAAGTAACCCCTCTTCTCCTGGCCCACACTGCGAGGAATGCGAATGCTGGCGCCGCGGTTGGCCACGCCTGCAGAAAATTCGTGAATGTTTGACGTTTCGTGACGGCCGGTGAGGCGACGGGCGTTGTCGAGACCCCCCTTGGGATCGTAGGCACGTATATGATACTCGTGTCTCTTTCCAAGCTTCTCAATGGCATCTTCAATAGCTCTGAAAGCAGGTGTGACATGAGATGAGTTTCACAAATGTAAAAAAACAAACAAAAACTTTACCATTAGTCTATGAAAGGTACACAAAGTTCTCTCGACTCACTTCAGTCCATCTTCTTCCCTCATCTCTTTTGTGCTAAAGTTCGTATGGCAGCCTGCACCGTTCCAGTTTCCTGGGATGGGCTTGGGGTCAAATGAGGCCACAACACCAAAATCTTCACAGACACGGTGCAAGATGAAGCGAGCCACCCACAGATGATCACCCATGTCAATCCCTTCACACAGTCCAATCTGAAACTCCCACTAAAACACAAAAAATGGTTCATCATCACATAACTAACTGAGAGAACCAAGACAAATGTCCAACACTGGGGTCATATTTTTACCTGGGCAGGCATCACTTCTGCATTTGTTCCACAAATGTTGACTCCAGCATACAAACATGCTCTGTAATGAGCCTCTACGATGTCTCTGCCATAGGCATTGTCAGCTCCAACTCCACAGTAGTATGGACCTACAAAGGTACAAAGGTGTAAAAACCTAGAAATGCTGCTTTCACACAGGAAGAACCATGCAGATAAAAACTTCAGCTGCTCACCTTGTGGTCCGGGAAACCCATTAGATGGCCAGCCGAATGGGTGTCCATCTGTGCCCAGGATGGTGTACTCCTGCTCCATACCAAACCAGGGATGCTGGTCCGCCACCATCTCCATCACCTTGCTACATTTGATGCGAAGGTTGGTTTCTACAGAAAGGAAACACAGTTTCCTTGAGCAAACTATGTAACTTTTAGATTATGTAGACAATTCAAACAGGGTTTTAGCACAGAAAAGTGATTCAAGGTGGGTCATCTCAACGTAAAAAGATCAGCTTTGTACAAGTTATTTTTTCAAATTTACAATGTTGTCTTGATTATTATACTGGTTTACTAACCGGCAGGTTTGCGGTTGTACTTCTGAACTTCACACAGGACCAGCTTGTTGGGGTCTTTACGGAATGGATCTCGAAACATGGCAGCAGGAATCAAATACATGTCGCTATTGGAGCCCTCTGCCTGGTAGGTGCTGGAGCCATCGAAGTTCCACTCAGGGAGTTCTGCAAGAGGACGGGGAGAGTAGCTATTACACTTCTTAAGACCGTGATGGGGGTCATATGGTTCAGTCTGTACAGCTATTTCAGGAGCATAAAGAGACTAAAGCTCACCTTTAATGCTTTTGGGCTCAAAATCAAGAGTTCTTGTTTTGCAGCGGAGCCCCTCTCCTGTTCCATCAACCCAAATGTACATGGCCTGGACTTTATCCCCCTGGGGGAGTTCCATGTACTGCTGCTTGATGGTTTTACTCAAGCTGGCGCTGGCTGACGTGGCCATCTTAACTGATACTATAACACACCTGTGAGTGAGAGGAGAGACTAAATAAATGAGGTGAGGAGTAGAGATGGATCACATGTTACATAACTAGCAGGGCTTTGGGGGGCGCAAAAGCGCAAAAAAACAGCACCGTTGTTATTTTGGTATTGTAGAAGGGGAGGGGGATGGTTGAAAAACATGTTGAGGATGTGGAAGGAAAAAAGGACACATTTACAGTTTTTTTCTCCTTTTCTCCGCAAGGGTAACAAAAAGGTCGACTTTCTACCAAAGATGCTGAGTAATAAAATTGCAACGAAGGGGACCTGCGCACAAAAGATGACTCGCTAAAAAAAAACAACTATTTTAACTGAACACGTTCCTGCTCTACAGCGATCATCATAGTTACTATTGTTGACTGCAAGAAGGTGTTTGAATTACATCGTCCACTTCCCGGTCAGAATCCACCTACTATTTACGATAATAATCTAATAAACATACAGTAAAAAAATAAAAAGACCAAATAACCCTCTGCTACAACACGAGAGCATATTAACACATTAATTAAAAAACACCAGTACAATACATGCAACAGTAAAAAGTCCGCCACAAACACTTCTAACTACCCCGTCTGACCAACTAAGACATCAACCAAATAAGAAAAACAAATGTGTAAAATTACCTGGAGAAACAAGAAAATTGAAATAAAAACTAAAGGACTGGCAGGTCCAATGTGTGGTTCGATGATGGTTCTTTAGTATCCCTCTCATTCTCCGGTATCTTCGCTCTAGAGTGAGTCGGTTTTATATGAGCAGCAACTGGGACGCCTCACTTCTTTGATTGGTCGACTGGGCGGAGAGAGCGCTTGAGAAGGGACATGACAGTCCTTCATTGGACAGCCCCAAGGTTCTCCGAAACCACCTGAGCCGGAGGATTATCCGCCATCAGGGTGTGATGTGTGTTTTAAGTAAAAAAAACTCAATCCAAGCTGAGAATAAAATAGATGTGTGTCTGTTATTCGGCGCTGGGAATGGGTAGACACAACTGTGCGGAACAAAATGCGCAACTGCAGGTTCAGTTCAGTCTACTTGATGTTCTGATGAATCCGTGGCGACACTGTGTGGCAGATATTAGTATCACAGCGTTTTGCTTTTTAATTGAAGTTTGAGCGATGCCAGCAACATTAACTCACAGGTGCAGTCAGCTTTCCTATCACACGAATATAGAGTAAAGATCCCATCTTATGAATTGATACATCCTGAATCTAACTAGATACATGTCATGTGCTTTACATCGTGCTGTTGTATAGAGATTCATCGATCAAGCTTTTACTGAATTACACCAGTTTCCGGTTGTATTTGAGGTCCAATGTTGACCGCTCCTGTTTTTTTTTAACGACTTAAATGACATGCGCTGTAGGTTTTTTGATGGCGGTAGACGTTTTGAGTCTAAAAGAAAATGTATCTTATTTATGCATCAAACCATATGTCCCCACCTTTATTTAGTTTGGATTAACTCAAATATCTGCTTTGAAGTAGCGTACATGCTCTTGCTTGATGCATTAATGGTAGTTTTTTCGATGCATTTAATGATGCATTTAATGTAACAGGAATAAACTAACATTTTCCAGTGTTTAAATTGCTGATTTATTGATGTTTTTATGCACTTTTCACTGCTATCTGTCTAAAGTTAGTGAGAGCATTTACTACCTAAAATAATACATTTTGGTTTGTTAAATGTCACTCATCAATGATTTTATTTTAATTAAGTTTTAGTTAATGGTACATAATGGTAGGATAATAAACATTAAAAACCCATATTTTTAATTTTATGCCCTTGGAGATAAATTATTTTGAACATTTTAACCATCTCAGTGATAATTCAACAGAAATGCCCTTCAGGACCTGAGGTGGCATTAGGAGCTGAAAGGAATCTTTTAGTTAACTCATTGATAATGACATTCTGCTAATTTTACTTCTGTTTTAGCACGTTTTTCATTTAGCACCTTTCCTCTTGCTACTCTCATAAAACGTGATGCATGACTAAGAGTTTTTTTTGTTGAAAGCTTCTTCCACCTGAACTGGGAATCTCTGCAGCTCCCCCAGAGTTACCATGGGCCTTTTGGCTGCTTCTCTGATTAATGCTCTCCTTATCCGGCCTATCAGTTTTAATGAACGTTCATGTGTTGGTAGGTTTGAAGCTGCGCCGTACTGTTTCCAGTTTAGGGATTCACTAACTTCCTACCCTGCTCCCCCTGCTTGTCTGGTGTTTTTCTTGATCTTCGTGATGCTGTTTGTTCTCTAATGTTCTCTAGCACATGTCTGAGGTCTTCACAGAGCACCTGTGTTTATACAAGGTTAAATCACACACAGGCAGACTATTTACACTTGAGGAGACTGTTGAAGATAAGTGCTTGACCTAGATTTCATTTAGAGGTATCACAGCAGAAGTACCTGAATATAAATGTTTTCCACATGCTTCAGATTTTTATTTGCAAAATGTAAAAAATTATAAATTTCACTTTTTAATTCTCAATGAGAAAGAAAAATGTGATCATTATGAAGGCTTTTTGTGTAAAAGTGATGAACAAATCTGGTTGTAGGTTAAGTTTTAGGCTGGTTTAACTGTTCATATGGGGTTTTCTCACGAGCCATTGTTTATCATTTACTGTTTGTGCTGATTATTAACTATTCTAAAATTATATATGGTATTTGTTTGTGCGTAATGACTGCAGTAGCTGCTGCATTTGATTAATATAAACATTTAAGATTCCCACCCACCACATGGTTAATGAAGTCTTCTGTGAACTAATAAGTGCTTTCAATATCTGTCACTCAACTGAGAAAATGTCACTCCTCAAAGGCTACAAATTGTGCTTTTCAGCTGTTTTACATTGTTTAACTAAAATCTATAAACCACAAATTGTAATTTGTTGACTAAATGAATGATCAACTCACATAAATGAAAACACAATCAGATTTATACACTTTTTATTTGCTATCCAATGATTAACCTCATGGTCAGCACAGTCATTACTTGGCTTTAACAAAGCATGATCGAAGCCTGTATTACAACGTTTCTGAGTAATCTCACAAGCAAAACCTCTGCAGCAAGGCCATGAATTTGTTTAGTCCAACTGTTCCTGCAACTTAAAGGATTTAGGTTATAGAACAAGACTCCTAAAAGAGAGAATACTTCTGCAACTTATGATGACTTCCTCCAACCTGGGGCTGAGTTATAATGCACCATCACCTGGTACTGTGTTTGTTTAAGGGAGAATTAAAGCTCTACAGGCTTTTCTGCTTCCTGTTAGTCTGTATCCCTCTGGCAGTACTCTGTCCTGGATTAAAGGTGGAGAATTTACTATAAGAAATCCTGTTTTCTATTTCCATGAATCACATTTTAAACAGTCTTGACTACCCTACATATCTAATTAATTAGTAAAACCAAGCATGTTCATTAATCAGCTACTTAAGTCTGAACATCACTGATCTTTCTTCACATCATAATCATCATTAGCATCTCTCAAATTAAATTTTTGCACTTAGCTGTCTGTACAGTACCACCTACTGGCCTGAGAGCTTTAGAGCAGTGTTGAAGATGAGATACTACAGAAATTGTCAAACAACCTTAGAAACTCTGAGTACCACCCTGATGATGGATATTTAAAAATAGCAGTACAGCAGAACTTTAACTTCTTCGGTCATCATGTTTATTATCTAAAATGAAGAAAATAAGCCTACATGTTTGGATGGAGGTGCGCAAATTAGACCCACTATACACTGCAGTCTTGACTCTTACTTGGCAAAACACTAACTAAATACAAATTGAAAATAACCCTAATTGCATTTCCTTTCTATTTTGCACCTTTTCTTCCTAGCAGGTATAGGGACATCGCTGGACCTGTAGACAGTGACACTGGCACTTGCTGCTGGTTCATCTTTGCCCAGTTAAGTTTCAACAGGAGTTTTCAAAATATTCTGCATTGCAGCCAAGATCCTAATCCACCTTTTTGGTTATCCCTGTGAATATCACCGTTCAGCATACAAAGCTTAACTACCTTACATTTTAGTGGTTAACAGTTAATGCCATCATATTTTGAGTAGAACACTTGAGTACCACCAATGGGACAAGGAGGGCTGGTCCTGATGTGTGAAATGTTAAACTTAGCAGATTTCTAAAACAATACAGGCATATCAAATTAGCAGCTTGATTAGCTTTTCAAATTCTGCAATTTAAATTAAATACTGCAGTTATAGAATCAAGACATCACTGGAACAAAACCTGTCTGATAACCTGAAAGCCAACCAAAAGACTTCAAAATGCATCACATCAGGTCCTGAGCTACAGATATTTATGGCAGATAACAAACAAAGCCACTGATATCTATCACCCTGGAATGAAGGACAGTCATTTATAGGACACTGGGACACCAGGAAACCACAGGGAGACACATTATCAACTAATGGAGATAACGTGGAAATGTGGTGACCTTTCTCAGGTGTGGCAACATACCAAAATTGCACCAATAGCGAAATGACAACTCATTCATAAGGTCACAAAAGAACCAAGAATGACATCTAAAGCACTGCAGACATGAGTTGCTTCAGTTAAGGTCACTGTTTATGATTCCACAATAAGTAAGAAACTGCTCAAAAATAACATTTATGAGAGAGCTTCAGGGCCAAAAACCACTCTTGACCAAAAATAATACAAAGACCTGTCTCACATCTGCTAAAAACATTATGAGGATCCTAAATACGTTTGAGACAATTTTCTATAGACTGACAAGACAAAAGAGGAACTTCTTAAAATCTGTTGTTCTCTTTACATCTGGTGTAAATCTAACACAGCATTTCAGAAAAACAAAATCATACAAACACAGTGGTCATAGTGTGAAGCTCTGGGGCTGCTCTGTGGGTTCAGAGCCTGAAAGACTTGCTGTAATTGTTGGACCAGAAAATCCTGTGGACGAATGTCCTGCCATCAGTTTGCAACATTTGGCTCAAGCACTTTTGGTTTATTAGGAGCACAATTATCCAGCAACCCCACCTTTTTTTTTTTCTTTTTATTAAATTTGAAGTTTTTAGAGTCAGGAATTATAATCCAATTGAGTTTCTGTGGTGTGACCTTAAACTGGCCTCTTATGCCAGAAAACCCTCCAATGTGGCTGTATTTAAAAATTCTGCAAAAATTAGTGGGCAAAAATAAAAGAATCATCCATGATCTATGATTTAAAAGACTCCTGGTCAGTTATTACAAACGCTTGATGGTAGCTGTTGCTGCAATACAACTAAATGTTTGTTTGGTTGACTCCTGAGAGGCTCTTCCTAACTCCTTACAAAGTCCTCCCACCATCTTTCCACCATCTCTCCATGACATTATCCAGTAAGCTGGGGCCAATGGTTTAGAAGAAGACATCAGGTTTTGGTTTTTTGAAATACTAATATAATGATACCCTGGACTATGGCACAGCTTCTAAACTTTTGAAGAGAAAATTGTCTCTGTATGCCCAAATAAAAAATGTTATTCTTAGATAATAGGGATCGGGAATCTTTTGAAAACATAAACATCTGTTTTTCCAGTAATCATCTAAATTCTGGATAACATCATACTGCTGACAAGAACATCCACCATTAGTACTTTCAACCAGGTTCTAGATACACCAATTCATATATAACATAGGAATACAATGTTTGAACAAAATTAACTACAGGACAAGAAATGTTTTAAGATGTTTGCTAGTAAACTAAACAAAACGAGTAAGTTTCTTTTTGTGTTGTCTTCTTATGTCCAACATGTTCTACTTCATTTAGGCCATGCTAATTCAGGTACTTGAGCAGACTGCAACTGGATTTCCTTTTTTGTTCCTTTATAGATGTCTTACCTCATCAAAAAGGCTTCTTCATTCCTGATTTCAGGTTTATAATCAATGGATCAATAAAAGGATCATCAGAGTGTTGTAAACTGCTGACCTACTCTTCTGCCCTGGGAGTAATCTGTGGCAATCATTGTTAATGTGAAAGCTGTTAAAAAATGGACAATGGTTCTTTCACTTAATCTCATCCATTACAAGGACTGAAGAAGATTAGCTAATTGAGAGGTGAAATGTCTTCATAGTATCCAAATGATCACGTTAAGTTTCACATACGCTTCTTCCTTTTTTAAAAGAAATAAGGTCAGAAGAAACGACATTACTGCTGTAAAACTACCAGTTGTTGGAAATTGTGAGTTTTTCCTCATGCAGACAAAACATGTTGAGCTGACAAAGATTACTGTTCGTGTCAAATCTGCTCGAGGGCATAGTGCAAGCTGCTTCACCAGTCAGTTGGGAGTTTTCTGTCATGTGAAACCTAATATTTAAAGAGGAGGACTAACCAGTGCTAAAGAAGAGAAAACATGGTAAACAACAAAGTGAAATATGTTCATGTTTGCTGGAATTTTGTTCCATAAAATATACATACTCTAAAAAGGCAATATCAAAGTATTAGGTGCTTTTATAATGTATTTTTACCTCTGTTATGATTTTTTTTGTTGCTTTTGCCTGTGTAAACAAAAGCTTAAATATTTAAACATTCATAGAAATTATACACATTGACCCTTTTTATTAAGCTAAAACAATCCCTGGATCTCCGCTGCAACTGAAAGCAAGCATTTACTTAATTCTGTTACAACATGATGCACACATAAAGAAATGATAACTGGGAAGGTTTTCAACAAGCAGGCAGTGTTGCAAACATCTTAAAATCTATTAACATTTCTCTGCAAAGCTGTAAATCTTTGCATGCAACTGTGGAAATATTCTTTCTAGTGTCTAATTTGCGTCATTGGTTTGAACAACTGAGAATGATTGTTTTATTAAAAATCCTGAACCACTTGTTTGACTCTTGCAAATCAGGTCTGTAGATGTTTAAACCTGAACAGGTCATTGCATGGAGAGGACCTGCTGCTGATACTGCGGGAAGCTGACCTAAGTGTTTTATGAGTCTTATCAAATATACACTAAGACACGGATGCCGTGTGTTTTGTGAAGTTGCTATTTAACAGTACCATTTTAATAAAATTCCTTTCAGGGAGTTTTTTCACACATAATATTTTTATTTGTAATGCCAAGATTTGTGCTGTATTTATAATTGTCCAAAACTGAAAAAGATGAGCACACCAGTTATCAGGATATCTTTTTCAAGAGCCATGAAGTATGAAAAAAAGAATGAGCTCACAGCAAGCATCCATCACAGCAAACATCCACACTGCTTTGCTATGATTAAAATATGAAGGGAATGCAGCTGAAGAACTGAACCTTTTTGAAGACTAACTGGTGTATTTAGGTACCTTTCTTAAAAACATGACCCCAGCATTACCTACAAAAAAAAGGGATACTGCATATGGATTTAACCAATGAGGCTAAATGAAATAACACAAATAACATAAGATATTATTTGCTAAAGATTGTTTCTTGTAAATAAAAGGTTCAGTGTCCGTTTTTCCTGGCTTTGCTGCATGATCAAATAAGAGAAAAGTTCAAATTTTTGTTTAAATCTTTCAGATTTGCTAACATGCACTTGCATTTTTCAGCATTTAAATACACAAAACAACCAAACTACACTGCCCTGCAAAAGTAATCATACCCTTTTAACATATACAACACAAAGTAGTGCATAACTGTGAAACACAAGAAGATGATACATGTTTTTTTTAACAATCTGAAAAGTGTGCCATTCTTTTGTATTCTCCATGATACCCCTAAATAAAATCCAGTGCAACCACGAGTTGTCTAACAGAGTCAATTTTTAATCTGAGTATAAATCCGGATTTTCTGTGAAGAAGCCTCAGATGTTTGTTAAAAAATGTTTGTGATTAATTAGGGAGGTTAGGGATAAAGCTGTGGAAAGGTTGAAATCACTGTAATGGTATAAAAATATGTCTTGGGCTTTAAACATCTCACAGAGTGCTGTTCAGTCCATCATCTGAAAATGGAAATGGCACAACTGCATTGCACATTGTTGTCCACCTAAACTGATAAGGTATTGATGAAGATTATTCAGAGAAGAAACCAATTGTGATTCTAGAGGAACTACAGAGATCCACAGCCCAGGTGGGAGAATCAATGGATAATATCTCTAACAGATTTTCACTGCATAGAAATCCTGTTAGAGGTTGCAAAACCTTATGACTTGGCTTGAGGTGCACCTTCCAGCAAGATAACAGCCATAAACACACAGGCTGATCTACAATGTATTATTTTAGTGTCAAAGGCTATTTAAGTGGTAAAATGGTCCAGTCAAAGTCCAGATTCACATTCAGATGAAAATCTGGGGCAAGACTTGAAAAAGTCAATTTACAGACACTGTCCATCGGATATGGCTAACATGTAGCCATTTAGCAAAGAAAAGTAAACCTGACATTTCCCCAAAAGGGATGCAGCTGTAAATTCAGGTAGTTCTAAAATGTATGGACTCAGGAGGATGTACAGTCATATTCAATAAATTAGAATATGGGTTCAGGGTATGTTCGTTTGTTGTTAAAAGCACCCTTTGAAAAGAACCATTAAGCAAGTGTTGTACATATTCATCATTAAACCCAGCTTTCTGTTTTAGAAATGTATGGTTTTTTTTGGTCCGATGTAATATTATTATCTTAAATGTCATGTTTTTATTAGCTGAAAGCAGAAAATCATCATAATAAACAGAAATAAAGGTTTGAAAACATCAGTCTGTGTGGAATTAATCTATATAATGTGTTTCACTTAGAGAATTCACCAAAATTACTTAACTTTTCAATAATAATCTAATTTATTTAATATGACTGTATACATATGCATTCCATGCTTTCACATTTTTATTTGTAAAAATTTTAAAAATCAACAAATTTTGATCTAATTTCTTGCACATAATCCCAATTAATAATCCCATATATATTCCTGCTCTCGGTGGAGGTGGACGCTTTTTCTCTGTCTCCCACACCCCTCCCATATCTGCCCTGCTTCAGCTCTGTGTCTTGTCTTTTTTTTGGAGCCTCTTTTTGCACATCTTCCAAATTCTTCCAAAATATGGATTTGGTCAGCTGGTCTCTCAATGCAATTGATCAAATTTTCTCGACGAGAAGACAGGGGTTGGGAGAGCCCGCTTGCCCGGACGGGACATTTTTCTCCGGATACACGATGGACTCCTGGCAGAAGTGGAGGATTGTGTGTCTGTCGATAATGTCAGTCGAGGATGTGGAAGATGTGTATATAATTGGATGTTTGATATCAGGATTTCTTCTTTTTGGAGTCAGCGGTTACCTGGCATATTGAGAAATTTGGAGAATGTCAGCAGCTGTTCTGGCCATTGTAAGGCTGCCTGGCATGTGTGATGGGATCTTCAGAGCAATCAACACTGAGACTGAGATGTTACGTGAGCTGAATCGCAGACTGGATGTGATCCTTACACAGGATCGCAGGCAGGTTGCGGTTCATGGACTCAGGGGTAAAATGGGATAAATCTTGGAGAAAGTTGTTCGCTCGGATCTGGCAGAAAGACCAGGAATTTGGCTGTTTGGATTTGCCTTTGAGAAGCACCAGTGAGACTCTCAAGGCTGACGGAAAATTAAGAGTCAGCCTAACCCAAATAATTATTGTTTTTCTGAATCTGGCTCCCCTGCACGGCCTTGATGGCTGGCTATCTTCAACTTCTCCTGGAAGTTATGTAAACATGACGCTCTGCTCCCTCTGCCCCCTCCCTTCCCTGAGGACATCTGTGGACCTGCTCAGAACTTGGCCGGTTGATGTACATTCCAACGAACCATCAAGGACAATGGCCTCTGTGACAGTGCTTCATGGACTCACTTGCACACACTCACATGCTCAAGGTAAACATTTGCACTCCTCACACCACCTTCACCGTTCCCGGCATGATGTTGTTTTGTAAATTTGTTGCTTCTTTGTTCTGAGGTTTTTTGCAATCTCAAACTGTATCCTGCTAAGGATAAAGTGCGAAATATGATTTTCTTTCCCTCTACTTACCGAATGTGGCCTCTTTTCTCATCTAGCAAGGGCAGCGCCTGTGAGTGGCAGCAAAGCCTCGGTGACCCGTCCCCCCATTGTCTTGTGTCATGATGTATGTTTGGATGGGTTGAACTGGAATTCTAATTTCCTCTCGGGGATCAATAAAGTATCTTTGAATTGAATTGAATTGAATTAAACATATTGAAACGTGTCGTTTAATATGGCAAATGAGCCTCTATGAGTATGAATACTTCTGCAAGGCACTGCAAAACACATAAAACAAACCAACCAGCTTATCTAAATGACAATCTGTCCTTAGAGGTTATTTGACACCTTAATAACAGCAGATATTTTGACAAATTAAAACAGATTTAAAATTTAAGAGAAAAAACTTAAAGAGGTAATAGATGACAGTTCTAAAAGTACTATGTTTGATAAGATTAACAAGACAAAGTGTGCAAATATTTTCATAATAGTTTAAGCTCAATTTACAGTCAAGATTTAATACTTATTGAAAAGTTCATTGTGATGAACCAAAATGCAGTAATATTATATTCCAGTAGGGGGCAGCAGCTGCTAACATAAAATTTAACTTGGATCATTTTGATTCCTTCAGATCAGGGTTGCCTAAATCCAGATTGAACTATCCTGCAACTTTTCAGTGCCTCCCCTCTCCAACAGACCAGAATAAAATGGTTGAATTCTCTCATCAACCTATCATTCAGCTCTGCAGAGGCCTGATAGTGAACCATTCATCTGATTCTGGTGTGTTGGAGAAGGGAAGCATCTAAACGTTGCAGGAGAGTAGGTCTCAAGGAGCTCCACTGGCTCCCCTGGTTTAGGAATTTAAAGGCTGTACTTTAAGGATCTCTGAAAAGCAAACTGATTTATCCAAGTTACACTGAAAGAAAACTCTGAAGTGACTGGGTTTGGATCAATGGTTGCCTTTCTCACTCAGGATTTAGCAATTTTTTAAATTTTCACCTTCTATCTCCCTGCTTTCTCTATTTCAGTTGGAGGTGTAAATTATCAGAGAAAGATTATTTTAAATATACTCTTCTTTTGATTGTAACACTTAGTTCCTGACATGAATCTCTATCACTCAGTGCTGAAGTTGATGAATAATCCTCCACACTCCTTACACAGTCACCCCATCCAGCCTCTAAACAATTAGGCTCTAACTGTGCTCTCACCGCCGGCATATATCATCTCGTCCTCTAAGACGCAGGACAACACTTCACCTTAAAAATGAATAAGGCTGACAACATACTTGTCACTATTTCAATGCCCAGCATGTCCTTTGTGACTCATCAGTCCAGCTGTAAATCAGGCCAGGAGGGATCGTGTTCCCTCTAAAGCTCCTTCATAGCATTTCATGTGGGGCATCAATAAGCAAATAATTAGGAATAACCCTTATTGACAGAGCAACATGAAAAACTATTGATGTTTTGAAAATGAAAATCAACACGAGCAAAAACGTCTACATTTTCAGATGTTTTTGGTCCTCTGCTCTCTGCCGTAGTGGTAAGGGTGAAGGCAGAGCAGCATGAGGCATCATGGGTTATATTTAATCCCGACTCGCTGTTCTTTAGGGATAATAACTTTTTTGCTCCATTCCAGGACTTGTCTGTCAACTTGACATGGCAATATCTCCCAACTCCACTGTTTCATAGTCAGTTTCATTTATTTCCAAACACCATTTCACACCCTGCTGGCTTTAACTAGGTATTATAGAGCAAGTGGGGAATGTGCTACAGATTGAATCGTGACAGAGACAACAATGTTTCTGGTGAAAAATAAGAGGATATTGTAACATACAGGCCTTATAACTAAAAAGTGAGTATTTTTTCTCATTTTGAACTGTAAGATTTATATTTAATCTGCGCCTTTATTATTTATTTTATTTTGAGTGATTGGTAGATTTAAAGTAATCAAATCCATGACAGTTTGTAAACTGATTTATTAAGTTACACATTATTATTTGCTGTTTGCAGCTAGGTTTGCTGTTTATACATTTTATTAAATAAAGATAAATAATTATAAGATGGCCTCATGACCGGAGAATATTCAAGTAAAGCCTGACCTGATGTTTCTGGTCATGTTTATATTTTTATATTTCTATTTTACCTGTATTTAACCATGAAAATATGAACAGTGATACATTGCACACATAATAAAAAATTCTATAAATATAGAAATACACACATAAACAAAAATCAGGGTGAAACCTGGTTCAAATTTTGAATTTCCACTAGTTCTGAAGACAAGAATTATTAAATAATCATTTCTTTTTCCTTTAAGATAAGATTCAGACTGTTTATTTTAGTAAATGCCTAGCTGACCGAAACCTGAAGATCTTGTTTTGGAGGTGCTTTGCAGAAAGGAGCGGCACTTGATGCAGTAAACCATTAACATATTAAAAGTGAACTTTAACCAAACAGCTGGGTCAGGTTTTACACCTCACAACCAGTCACTAAACATGAATGTCTGTCACCACTCCTAACCTAGAAGGTTTTAATGTTTAGATTTTTGTGAGCTCCCTCTTTTTTTCCATTTTCTGTATTCTTGTTTTCGGTGATTCGGTTTTATTCTGCTGTTCATGTATGGAAAGACTCACAGTCTGCACAGTTTGACTTAATTCATTAAGGTGATTTGCTGGATTACTGTTTTAATAAACCTTCAATAATTAGGCAAACCCACACTGTTTTAAGAGACACTTCATCTCATAATTTCCTCTAATTAAAAGATAAATTCTTCTGTCACTGCTTGTCATCATTGCTAGGAAGTTCACCTGGCTTAAATCTGTGCCACACCTTTTTAAGAGTAACAAGTATAGCTTGATTTAAGTTATGTTAGAAGATTATCTAATACTTATCCTGTCTCCATGACTGCCAGCCTGTGTTTGGGCACAAACACCCTTTATACTGTTATAACTACATTTCAGTTTATGCTATTTTTTCTTTTGCTTCTTTTATTTTGGTAAGAAAAATAAGTGCTGCCATTTATTTTAAAGTGATATTAAAATAAATTGGGTAAGCATAATATCCCGCCTACTCTTTCTCTGTCCGCATTTGTTTTGCAAATTTCAATAATGAAAAAAATAAATCAAACCAAGTCCAAAACTAAAAGTTCTTGTTATCAAAAGAAATCTGAATGAAATGATTGTTTGTATTAATTTGGCCTCAACCTCATACAGAACTGAATAACTTTGCATATAGCAGATGTACAAAATAAATTGGTCCTTGTTAAGACCACAATGGCATTTATTTATTTTTCAGTGGTTCCTTGTAGCGTATTTAATTAAAATGCCACCCAATATCAAGGATATGGACTAAATACCCAAATGGCTTGCAATAATTGTGCTATAACTGTTGCAGAATTACAACTGTGCACTACTGATGAACAAAAACATTATTACTAGGCAATTTAGCATTAGTTTCCTGTGGGATGCATTAGCTTGTGACTCACTCATTTTCAGTATTAATAACACACAGTAATACAAACCCATCTTCTTCTTCTTAATCTGAGTCCTCGTGAGTGTTGTCGTTCTAAATAGTTTTCATAGGATTTGGGTTGTGTTCAACAAATAGAGATTGTTATTTATGCTCTCTTGTCAGGTTTTAAGTTGCTAAACTACAACATTATTACTCCTGTAAACACAAGCAAAAAAAATCTAACTCTGTTGTTATCTACGTTTAGTTTAGATCCAGATTAGCTGTTCCTAGAGGCTGAAATTATTGGCTTTTAGAGATACAAGTATTTAAGTAGGTTTGCACATAATCAGATGAAGAATACATTTTTCTTGTTTAAACACAACAGAATAAAGGAGAGCTGCTATCTAAAGCAGTCCACATCAAACTAATGCAAAAATCGCCGACAAAAATGACATGCAAGAGGTTCAGCATGGTTTTAATCAGTAATATGCAGAGTTGTTAGGTAATACAGCAGCTTTAATACTGCATGTATGGCAAGCCATTTGTGTGTATATTATATATGCTTGATTTCAGGGATCATTTTCAAAAAATACGCCACCAGGAACCACCAGATACTGAATAAACACCACTATGTTCTTAACAAGCCTGCCCAGTGTTAAATTCTGAACTGTCCCTTTAAGAGATGCGACGTAACAGCAGAATTGAACCCAGGATAAACACACACATTTTAAAAGTGAATAAATGCTACTCAGCTAAAAAAATAAATAAATCCTACTATAAATGAATACTGTCTACTGTTTTGCACAGCAGTGAAATTTAAAGGCTAAGACGTTTCTGTCTGTTTCCAATAACAGCCCTCTGATGCCCGCAGAGGCCTTTATCCATGGATGTTTGTGTTGCGTTGCCAACAGGGGGTCCTGCCCATGGCTTGGTGGGTGAGCATGGTACAGTCACTGCTGCCACTGCTGCTGACATATCAGAGCTGTTTATTAAGAGGATGACATCTCTATCAAGCCCTATAAGCGGGCCTTCGTGCACAGGAGTTCTTTTGTTACTTTCAGCAAAGGTGTCATCAATCTTGCTGCCATGCTACTCTCTTGAGCTGTTGATGGCAAACACGATTTCTCCCTTTCTGCCTGGCCTCTCCCGCCTCGCAGCCTGGATTCAGGCGTAGCGAGGGGGAATCGGTTAGATAGGAAGACTTTCCCCGAGAGTGCCTGTTCCTGACAGGCGACAAGGCGGATCGCTTGGACACCAGGGGTGGGTATATGGGGCCGTGTAATGAAAAGATGTTGACAGGACCTGCTTGCTCTGTAATGAAGGTCCTCTTGAGCAGTGAATGGATACACACATCTTTCAACACTTTTGTCCTCCTGCTTTTCCCACAGAATCTGTCTCATCCATTTTAAACATAAAAAAGGGAGAGTAGAAGGAGCATCCAAGACAACGGCTTGTGGTCTTAAGCATTTACATTGTTGTGAAACAGTTTGCCCCATGCAGATTTCTTCTGCCTTTGTTTTTTTAATGACACTTAAGTGTTTCATAAAACAAACTTTATCATTAAACTTTAATAAACTGGTAAATAAAAACCTCAGCTTCCTACTATTATTTCATTTATGATGGAAAAAAAGCTATCCAAACCAACCAGACCCCTGTATGAAAAAGTAATCTTTAACTGTACTGAGATTAACAACATTTTTGGGAAAGTTATCAATTTCACTACTCAAAATCACCAAACATTATTTGAAAAGATGAAAAATGCTAAAGAACCTTAAAAAAACAAGAGAACCACAGTTCTCTCCACAAATGGAGAAAACATGGAACATTGGCGAGTCTTCCCAGCAGCTGCTGGCCAACTAAAACCTCTCAAAGAAAAACATCAGTGAGTGTCACTATTGATAAGGAACTGGACAAAATATGCACCTGTTGGAGAGTTTCAAGGCCATAACCATAAGTCTCACTTTTACCTAGAAGCGTATTGATGGGTCCTACAACGTTTGGAAGCTAATGATGGCCTGCGTCCCATTGATTCTGGCGTAAAACTAACACAAGGGCCAGAGAAAATACATTGTTACAACAGGTAATCATGGTGGTGGTGGTGGTAGTGTGATGGTCTGGGACTTCAGCACACAGAAAACATTTCTGCTCTCTTTCAGAAAGTCCTGAAGGAGGATATCTGGCCATCAGTTTGTGCTCAAAGGCACTAGGGTTATCCAGTGAGAAAATGATCTAAAACACAGCAGCAAGTCTACCTAGCTGTGGCATGACCTTTAACAGGTCATTTGTGCTCACAAACCATCCATTGTGCCTGACTTAAAACAATTCACCAATAATTCTCACAACCAGGCATGGGGTTTAGAGGTTAATCACTTTTTCACATAGGCCCAGACTGCTTTGCACTGAGTCTTTTTCGCTTACTAAATTACGTAATTTAAAAACGGCTTTTGTATT
Source organism: Girardinichthys multiradiatus (assembly GCF_021462225.1). NCBI lineage: Eukaryota > Metazoa > Chordata > Actinopteri > Cyprinodontiformes > Goodeidae > Girardinichthys > Girardinichthys multiradiatus. Next base: position 24,026,603 of record NC_061799.1, read on the forward strand.
TATTCAGGTTATATTCGTCTGATATTAAAATTAGTTTTATGATCTGAAACCTTTAAGTGTGGAGCAAACACGTTTTCCAAGTACTATAAATGCAAACACATGCTGTGAATTTTTATTTAAAAAAGCAGCTAAGCTTGTTTTACACCCAGGATTAGAAAATAAATCCTGCTCTCAGCCCATGAAGATGCAGCTGAATTTTCAGCTTCTTTCTGTCAGTATTATTCAAGACTGCACCGCTCAAAGTGATGGACTATGATGTATGTACTCCACTTAAGCATCGACTGAGGTCACAGACTCCATAAATGTCTCAGACAACTCTGATATTTTAATCTCTTTTTAGTTGGGAAACGTTGGACCTTTGCCCAATCAATACGCAGGGCAACAGCCTTGCCAAGATACCTCATGGTAACTTTTCATTGTTCTGTCTGGAAGCCGAAATGTCAACAAGAACAGCCTCGCTCAAACTGAAGCTGAAATAAGGCTGTCTGCAGTCAAAAACATCCCTCTTTTATGACCCAGAAGCTTCTGACAATAACGAACACAGAAAATGCCAAATATGCCCGAGGAGGAAGAGGAGGAGGGCTCCAGACTGACACCTGAAATTTCCTTTTTCTGCTCTCAAATCAAATCCAACCTGTTTAATTCATCAGTCAACAATAGCCCACAAATGGTGGAGTGGGAGGGAGGTGGTGGTGGGGTGGTGCAGCTCCCTTTGTGAGCGAACGCAGCCAAAAATATCAAGACGCTCTCTCACATTAACATTGCTAATTTGTTTGCCAATGGTTTCCAAGGTGCCGAATAATTGGCTGCGAGATATTGTTTGTTCAGGTGTTCCACATAATTGAATCCTGCATTGAAAATTCTGCAGATGAATGTTGGAGGAATAGTGAAAAGAAAAGAAATCAGGCACGTACATTTCCTTTGAAACCAAGTGATTGGTGCAGATTAATTCTCATCCCAATAGCGACAAGTCGTGATTGCTGCACATTAATTTTCTGGCTAATGTACAACGGGTGCACGTTCTGAATTATAAAAAAAACAAAAAAACAACTCATGTTCAGCAGTTTCCAATTAACGTCCTGTTGTTGAAGCTCCTTTTGTGGACCTTTTCTTTTTTTTTTCTTTTCAGATGATACGCTTTCCTTTGCACATGCTGACCTTTTGAAACTCACAGATTGAATTCATGAGTCCATTATTTCCAACCAAAATGCAGCTTTTGTCAGCAATCTGCTGTGAGCTCTGCACTGATAAGCATGGTAATCTGTGTTGCTGCACAGCCAGGACCCTTATGCACATGTGGAGACGATATGGCATCCAGCTGGACACATGTGTTGACAGAGCCGGATGATGTATTTGATCATAGTTAGGTTGTGGGGAGGGTCATGTTGGGGTTTGATTTGGCTGCACAGTGCTGACCTAACGCCTCGACTCAATCAGTCACCTTGTCCTCCCCTTGACTCCTCACCCTGTAATCCTCCTTTCCCACCCCAAAGGGCCCAAGAAAAACAATCCTGGTGCTTGAGACCCTCCCTCCGCTCCAACTCCTGTCTGGACAGAAATAAATTAGACGTGGAATCACAGGGGTTCTGTTTTCTTACACAGTTCAAGCACAGATTTCAAACGAAGAGCCAAAGAAACATTTAATCCAAAATAGACGTTTGAGTGCTAAGTTAAAAAGGAAAAACAGTTTTCAGGTCATGGTCAGCACTGCTACATGTATAAAGCTCAGAATATGGACAGTCTTTTGTTTCTCTTGAGGGACAAAATAACAATGATACCTTCTTAAAGCTAGAAAACTCTCCTTCTTGAGTTGTCCTTGGGTTGCCTTTCTTGGGCTACAACTCACCCTAATCTGGCCTAATAATTAAACTAATTTTATAGACCAGAGCTTGAATCTTTTCAAATGTTCTTTTATTTTAATAATTTTTTTGCACTGCATCTTTTACAAATATTGGCAACCCTTCTAAATGCATAAAAAGTCTTATAATGAATTCATCTTAGCTTTTTTAATTGTTTTTTTTTTTTTAAGTTGATCAGAGGGTCTCAAAACTTCTATTTAGTAATCCATGACTTTCTGTGTCCCTGGAGTTTAAATATGATGTGACACAGAGGTCCATTTCTTTTAGCCTCTCACTACTTGACTGGACGAGGACTTGTGTTTTTCTGGCCACCAACAGAAAGGGTCGATACAACCCTTCAAAGTTCACTGCTCACAGAGAACTGAAGCAAAGACTGGCATCTTAGGGTCACCAAGGCTTCATAGCAACCAGTAGATACTTTATACATGTCAACAGGTTGCGACGCCAGAAAAAAATTATTTTTGGTTCCTCCATCAGAAACATAAACATAAGGAGTTTACAAGGACAGACAAAAATGTGTTCTCTCTCCCAGAACTGCTAGAACAAAACAGTATTCTTCTCTTTCAGCTCTGGCTAGGGAGTTTTTTCAGCTTCTTCTTGACACCACATCTGGACAGAACGTTTTTCTTTTTGTGTGTTCAACAAATATTTTGTGATTGGTCAGAAATTTGAAGTTGGCAAGGTCACTACACTAACAAAGTGAGAGAGACATATGAGGACTTCCCAAGAGTTCTGCACTGGAGTTCTTGTAAAGTATAAAATGTCCTGGCCATAAAAAACTTTGTTCTTGCCACCTTGAGTAAAATAACACATTTCTCTGCTCCATTGGCCTTAAGGTTGAGTTTCTTTTTGACAACAATGCTTCTGATAAATTTGGTGTGAAGGAAAAAAAAACACCTTAGGTTTATTGTTAAGTACAGTTGAGAAACTGTAATGCTGTGGGTGTGTTTCTCTTCAAAATGCCCTGGGAACCTTGTTAGAGAGTTCATGGCATTGTGAATTATTTGAAATAGATGAAATACTATAGATTTTGAGGACTCTAACAGAAACTTTGCAATGGGTCATCATTGGGTTTTTTAGCAGGATAAAAACCCAAATCAACACAGACATTGTTTACCATACATGAAATTATCCCTCTTTTATGACCATCTCAGTCCTCAGACCTCAATCCTATAGAAAACCTGTAGACTGAGCTAAAGAGAAAAGAGTATAAATCAGGAGCAGGGATTCTGAAGAACCTAAAGAGATGCAAAAAGAGATGTGTAAGATCCTTCTCTCTGCATTGACCAACTTTGTGAAATGTTATAGGAGAATTTTATGTGCTGTATTTTTGGCAAAAGGAAGACATACAAAGCACAACAGCTAGGATGTCAAAATTTATGGCAAATGATTTTGTGAAGAACAATTACGAAAGTTACACATGTTTTCCAGGATGGAAGGGGCTGTATAAGGTTTGAAACGGGTACTTTTTCCTACTGTTTCAGAGTTGAAACAGGCAGTACAGCTTACACAGATAATGTGACACTATCTTCTTATTCTAAACCTGTGCCAAGTTGTGCATTTTCCAACACTCCCAATTCCCATTTCTGCCTCTCCCTTTGGATTTGTTGGCAAGAAGCTGAGCTGAAAAATATATATTTTTGCCAACTTATCAGCTCTTTGTGCATACTTAAAATTCAAATAAACAAAAAGTGGCTAAACTGTTAACGCCTCCCAAAAAGCTAAGTGAGAGATTTTTAACCACAAATATTTTTCTAGGCCACCTTTACCTTCAATTTTGTCACTAAGTATAAGTTCCTAGGCATTTTCTTGATAGCCTGAAATGTCACATCAATGATTTCTATTCAGAAATCAGTTGAGTTTTAACCAATCTTATTTATTTATTCTCATAGTTAAATCATAGGCAGTGTCTTTGTCTTGGCTAGGCAAAAAGGCTAAAAGCATCTAGGATGAAACCACTTTTTATTATTTAAATCTGAATAGTGTGAAGTCCGGGTCAACATGTTTTTCTTCTTGATGTGTTCTTTGAGCTGTTCCTAAGGACTTCTTGTGGAATGGTGGTGTTTACGTTCCTGCCTGGAGGTGGGTGGAAGGTTGCTGTCAGTGGGCACTGTCGCCATGGAGGGTTGTGCTCGATCTGCGACAATGTTGGGTGGTACATGTCAAAGTTAAAACCGCATGAATGCCACAACCCAAGGCTTTGTAGTAGAACATTGCCTGGTAACAGAAACTGGTAAAAATTCCTGTCATGGAGTGACATTTTGGACTTTGTGGGTTCTTGTGATGGTTTATTTTGTAATTTAGATTCTCCTTAGGGCTCTTTGTTTATTTCTTAGGTTCTTGTTTCTATGTTCTCCTCTAGTTTCTTTGTTTACTTTAGTTCATAGTTATTCTAGTTCTTTATTTCCTCCTCTGATTTATTCTCCTTTCACTCTTCTTCAGCCTTTGTATTTGTTTCACCTGTTCCTGCTGCTTCCCTGCCTCCTTGTCGCACCTGTTCTCAGTTCCGTTGATTATCTGCCTTTGTTATTCTCACAGTATATTAGTTGGTTTTGTGTCTTTGTTGAGTGTTGTTTCCTTGTGTTCGTCACTACCCCTTTCCCTACCATGAGTATGTTTTGTTCATGCTTCGCTTATGCCACGTTTTGCCAAGTTACCTGCAGTGTTTTGTTACGTTTTTGACCCTTTGAGAAATAAACTAAGATGCGGCTGCCAAGCTCTTGTCTGCACTTTTGGCCGACCCAAGATCCTTCTTCGACAGTTCCTATTACAACAGGAGCAAGAAGCTGCTCTAAGTTGAGCATTTATTGCATTTACTTTTTTAAGTATAAAGAAATCAACTCATCCCTGTTTATATTCCAGGTTTTTGTGATACCATTATTTCAAAAATTTTTATCTCAATGTGACATACATACTGTACAATTTCACTGACAATCAAAGGGAAATGTAAGAAATAACAACGCAAAACCTGATTGTATAAGTGTGCACACCATTAAATTAATAGTTTATTAAACCACTACTGATTGAATTACCGCTGCTCCACAAAGTCAGATTTGCTCTGAACTCCCAAAACTTTGTTTTTCTTCTAGTATATGCTTAGACTTACAGTGATGCTGAAAAAAATCAATCAATTCACCAACAGCTTTCCAGCAGACACCTTTTTGGTCCCAGCTGACTGATATGTGGAACACTTTCATCCTGACTTTAATTTAGTCCAGACATATTAATAATAGATGAGACAACTGTCACATGTAGAACACAACTAGTACTAATCACCTGTCGCTCCTCTAGAGTTACTGCCAGGCTCTTGGCGGCCTCCTGGAATGGTGTCTTGTCTTTTCATCTGTTTTGCAGAAAGGTTCAGTTTTACTAATATCACTGTTGTTTCCTAGTTTCTTGACTGCGCCATGCTATATATGTATATTATGTTGTGTAAATTGGTAAACCCTTCTTCTGACTGATACCTTTATACAACAAAGATCATTTGGGTCCTTTGTAACCTCTCTGCAAACAATGTACCTTTAGCTTATTAGTATTATTAGGGTTAGGGTTATTATGACCAATGTCATTATATTGTCACTTCTTATTAATATAATTGAAATGACCACTATCATGACTATGATCACATTGTGGACCTGTGTTCCTAATTAAACAACAAGCAAACTACAGTGAACTAAAATAAAACAAATTAAACTAACAAATAACAAGACGGCAATAGATTTGTTAACAAATATTTTATGTGTGGTCATATTTTGTTTGGATTTTGTTTACTTGGAGCCTTTCTCTTTTGTTCATCACAATAAAAAATGTAAAACATTTAATGCATGTACAACCCAATCGTGTGTACAAGGGATTGTGTGAATTTCCCGGTCTGATAATCAGTGACAGAGACGTTACAGCAATGTGACAGAGTCCTATTTGCCATAACAGACATCTTCATCTCATCACGTTGCTGTGTTTTTATTTATATTTATTTTGCAACTTATCAACGGTTGGCATCTGCATTGTTTCCAGGCTGATACACAGCAGTGGGTTGGGAATTCAGAGAATTCAGGCAAGGCCACAGCAGCTCAAGCAGGTGGAGAATAGTAAGGGCTATTTACAGGGAGAAAGGAAGGGAAAAAACACAAGCAGTGTTGGAAAAAAAAACCGAGTCATCTCTACTCCAAGTGTTTAGCAGACCTGCTGTCAGACTTAGAGGTTAGAGGGGATGATTGTATCGACAGGCTTTATTTGCTGGTTATAAGTGAAAAAGAGTCGAAAAGCAGGCAGGAGCAGAAAATGCTTCTGATGCAGAAACACACTATAAATCACCACATGCAGTTTGTGCTGAATGAAAAATGAAAGCAAGAAACACCTGCTGAATGTAGCCAATTTTCTCAGCAATCTGTATTAACTCGAGCATATTTGCTCCTTCAGAAAACATGTCCAATTTTATTTAGTCCACATGGCTTTGAAGTAAATTTGCGCTTGGTGTCATTTTCAAAAGGCAAAATCTCAACTCCGTTAAACTGTAAATACTTTGATTATGATTTATGGATATTGTGTTTTTGCATTTTCACTTGGCTGTGGAGTGATTCAGTGTATGGGAAAGAGCACAGAACCGCACATTGTCTATGACATTGTGCGGTTCTGAACTAAATAAACAGCGTTTATTTAGTTTAGTTTTGTTTATGCAAACGTCAATTTGTGTTTGGATCAGTCACTTGGATTTATGGTATTCAGATTACGATGCAGTGAGACGACTGACAGAAACATGTAAACTCTTTTTTGTGTATATGAAACATTACAAACAATTTCATGCCACGTGTTTGAGCTTTTCAGACTTCACTGCATACATTTGAACTTTCATAATTTAACCAGAGAATTAGGAACATTGTTCAGTTTGTTCTGAGCTACATTTATGGTAGAATGCAGTAAAATATCAAACTGATTGCAAACAAATCTTGCACATTTGCTGTCAAAGCTTTTTCTACCTTATTTCTGGATTATTTAAGCTTTTTCTTTTGATATAACAAGATTTAAGTGGACAGTTTGTTTTACTTCCTTTGGACTCAGTTGATCACAAGAGTAATTAAAAATAGCTGAAAAAAAAATCAGGAATCCTTGTTTTACCTTTATCCATCCTCTTTCAGGTTGTAGTGGGGTGGTTGCTCCTTTCCACTGCTCAATGGATGACAAGTTAGGTACATATAGGTTCTTGCAAGAGGCCAAAGAATGTAAAAAGCATATTTTTGGACAGTGGGTGGGAAGTGGATGATCTAGAGAAAACCTATGCTAACATTGCTGCAAAGGCATTTTTACAGTGCAATATCTATTGGTCGCTTTATCCAATTGTCATGAATTCACTCTTGGCATGCCAATAATATGTTCAGATATGGAGTCTCACTGCAGTAGTTGCCCCCAGTTAATACACATGATAGTCCCCAAGAGGCTAACAATTACTGAGAGCATTTCCAGTATTCATATCGCAATGTAATTTCCTGCTATTGTGTGTACTGAAGTCAAGGTTAAAGTAGGTCTGTTTGTAGAGAACAGCAGTCTGTTCTCGGGGAGAACAGACTGAATTGCCATTATCAGACAAAACTTACACTGAAATAAAAGAACTTGTAAAATTTCTTATTCTTTTTTTTATAATTGTTTTTATAGCTCCAATGATTGTAACAGTGGCTCATAAAAATCATATTTAGTGTTTATTATGTATTTTCTAAATGATCTGAGTTCAGCCAATGACCATGTGGCCCTCTTGGAAAATTAATTTCCCTTCAGTGTAACAAAAAATTGTTCAAAAAGTATAAATCATTGGCACCATATTTCAGTAAAACAGTAGTTTCTTTAGAAACCCTACATGTAAGTGACTTAGTGATGTTATTCCTCACGTTGTCACCTTGCTTTAAGTATAAACCATTTGTGATGCAAAGTAAGCCACAGTTGTGTTTCTGAGGCCATCTTTCCTAGGCTTTTCACTTGGCAGTGCCTCATGATTTCTGACCCCACCCTATTCTTGCCACCGCTGATGCTGAGCTCTGTTTTCTCTCATCTCTGTGGCAACCAAAGCTGCTTGCCTTTGTGACAATGTTTGTCTACAGTTAAGGTGTCGCCTGTGTGTTTAATGGACCTCCTAGTCCGCATCAGTGTCCATCTCAAAGTCCCTTTTCCTCCCTCTTCAGCCGAGCTGAGCGGCAGGGTCCTGCCACTGTTTTTCCCCGGGTGTCAGCAATTGCGAATGAGATACAGCTGATAATGGCTGCTTTGTTCGCTTTGCTAGATGTGTTGAAGCGGTGCGCCCGTGGACCAGGAGACGCCTGGTCAAACAGAGGCACACAAAGGCTCTGGAAACGGACAGCCGTGGCCCATTCTCCACAGTCTGCTGTGCTGCCAGCATACGGCACCTTCCACAGCCACGCTGAATTACTGCCCTCCCAACCTTTCACACTTATAAAGGCTCTCTTTCACTCAGTGGGAACGCTGACATTTGCTTTTTGTCACATACAAAGAGTTTTTAATGCAAAGTTTTTTTTATACACTTTAGACTCAGTATGGGGGCACTTTTTATTCAGCTGGAAAAACCACACAAGCACTAGAAAATGCAGAACATGAGTTAAGATTTATTTTCTTCTAGTATTTATATATAAGTGCTGATTTTTGCTTTTAAGATGTTATTTTCTGTTGACTTTCTGACAAAGCATGTAAAAAGCAGCCCTGATAATACAAAGAACTGAGGGATATTACTCTCCATTATTTAGCATTTACAGTGCTGGGAAAATGTGCCACCTTACAGATTTCTTCTGTTTTTGCTTTTTTGTCATACTTAAATGTTTAAGATCCTTCATTCATTCATTCATCTATTCATCTTCTAGACCGCTTATTCCATAGTGGGTCACGGGGGAGCTGGTGCCTATCTCCAGCAGCCTATAGGCGAGAGGCAAGGCACACCCTGGATAGGTCACCAGTCCATCGCCAGGGCAACACAGAGACATACAGGACAAACAACATTGCACACACCCATTCACACCTAAGGGCAATTTAGAGAGACCAATTAACCTAACAGTAATGTTTTTGGACTGTGGGAAGAAGCCATCATTAAGCAAATGTAATATCAGACAACAATCACCCAAGTAAATGCAAAAATAAGTTTTTAATTGACAATTTCATTTAATAAGGGAAAAAAAACTACCCAAACCAATGTAGCCCTATGTGAAAAAGTACCTAATGAACTGGTTGTGCCACCTGTGGAATTAACTGCTATAAAACATTTGTGATAACTGGCAATGAGTCTTTTACATAGCTGTGGAGGAGTTTTGGACAATTCTTCTTTGCAGAATTATTTTACCTCAGCCACATTTCAAGCATTAAATGACATCATACACCAGAGCACCTCAATCTGATTTAAATCCAGACTAAAACTAGGGCCTTTCAGTATCTTAATTTTGTTTGTTTGTTTTTGGACTTGCTGCTTAGCTTTGGTTTTATTTTCCTTTTATTTAACCCAAGTGCGCTTTAGCGTATTTATTTATTTTTAAATATGTAATACACAGAATGTTAAAAAAAGAAACAAAAGAAAAAATAAACAAGAAAAGAAAAATGGTGGCATGCACAAAATTAGTGTACATAATCAAAGGATGAGGAAAAGTATAAACTTATATTGACCACTGGTTAAATGAAGAAAACATCTTAATAATGTATTTTCTTTATTATCTACACAGTTACACATATTATGAAAAATAAATCTGTATAGGCACAACCAATAAAAGCAAAAACAGCAATAATAATATTAACAACAATAATAATATTTTAAGTATAAAATCCATTTATCCTTTTTTATACCAAGATTTTAACTGTTTCTTATTCTGATGATGGGTGTTTGATTTAAACTTTTTAACTCATAAGGTCCCTCACTTTTTTAAGCAGTTAGTGTGTGTTTTCTGGTAGCTGATTATTTTGGGCTTTTAACATAATTAGTGCTTTTTGTAGTTCAACTATATCCATGAATTTTAATAACTATGATTGTATAAAGAGTGGGTTGGTGTGTTCTAAGAACCCCGCCTTGTTAATTATTCATTTTGCTCTTTTTTGAAGTATGATTAATGACTCTATTGCAATGTTTTAATGTCCTGAATTGTGGGTCAGACACTAACTTCAGGATTTTAGAGCAGAATTCATGGTTCCATCAGTTATGGCAAGCAGCCCCCAGACCATTACACTACCACCACCATGCTTGACTCTCAGTTTTTGTATGTAATGTGTTAGTTTTACACCAGAAGTGACATATCTAACAGGACACACAGCGTCCAAAAAATGCCACTTTTGTCTTGTTAGTGTTCAGAATATAAAGAAAAAAAAAGTCTTAGGAATACTGGAGATGTGTTTTGGGAAGCATGAGACAGGCCTTTGTTATTTTGTATTTTGATCAGCTGTTGTTTTCTGCCTTGGACCTCTTCCATGAAGGCAATTTTTGCACAGTTTCTTCCTTATTGTTGAATCATGAACGCTGACTTCAACTGAGGCAAAAGATGACTGCAGTGCTTCAGATGTTGTTCTGAGATCTTTGGTGACCTTTTGGATGAGCCAACTTTGTTCTCTTGGAGAAGTTTTGGCAGTTCCATGTTTTCTCCATGTGAAGATAATGGGTTACACTGTGTTTTGCTGAAGCCTTAGAAAGGGCTTTAAAATCCTTTCCAAAGTGTCTTTGCCTAATTTTCAATTTAATTACATGATCAAGAAATAGCAAAACAGAAAAAATATGTTATGGGGGCAAATTGTACATAGAACATTCAAGTGTTGGACTTTTATTGTGAATTAAAAACTCTAAAGTAAACATTTGAAAATGACAAGAAATAATCTCCAGGGCAAATGCAACTCTTATCCTCATCTACCAGCTGCTGTTTCTACATCTTCAGTGTAACCCTCTGGAGGAAACTGGGGGGATATAATTAGGAATTTGTTGGCAGGCTTCTATTTTTATTGTGATGGGATATTTTCTTTTGGATTTCTCACTGTTTTCTGGATCTTCACTTTCTCATTGTCTTTTTGAAACTGGATCAGATGTAAAAAGATGACACAAAGTTCACTAACTTAAGCAGCTTCAAGCATGGAGGGCTGATATAAGTATAAGAGAAGGCTCCCCTGTCACATGAAATCCTGTCATCATTTAAAAGCCATCTAAATGCCCTCCATGCTTTAGAGAAAAGTTACTGCAGATGTAGCGGATTCATCTTCGTTTCTTCCTGTTATCCCTGCAGTTGTGCCAAATGCTTCAGCTCCTCATTGTAGGACACAAAACCAGTAAAGGACACCCTCACAGTTTTGTTGAAATCCGGTGGTTTTGTTCACCCTATCATGTTTGGAACAGATTACAGTGTGTCCACACATCTTTACTCCCCAGGGTGGCTCCTGTGTGCTTCAGGTATTGTGACCAGGCAGGCGGGCTGGTGGACCTGGGCCCGGGGGCGCCTCGGAGGGAAGAGAGGACAGTGGCTGCATTTGTTTGCTGCTGAAAGGGATTACAGGTCCTGACGGCCATGATTAATCACCCAGAGGCAGACATCTGAATACAGCCGGGGAAAAGGTTCAACTTTTTAATTCATCCCACACACAATCTATTCACACCAGCTGTTGGCGCTGGTTTTGCTCATCTCCCTGCTCTTTCTTCTCAGTGACCATTGCCTCTCATCGTCTTTCTCTCCCCATTTACACCTCGTGTAATTATCTGGAGACGCAGTTGCTGTAATTGTGGGGGGTGCTTGGACAACGTTCTATTTTTTATTGGAGATGGGTTTCTTTTTTCTTTGTGGGAGAACAGTTAATTGACTTTGTTAATGCTTTTGGGGATCAGTGATTTCTCAACAACAAATGACCTTTATGGAGCTCAGCGACACATATTGTTTATTGTGTGTTTCCGTGTGTGCACAGATGTGTGTTGCTCCACTCTGACCTTTTCTTGTGTCAGGTGTGTGTGCGTGCACGCACTCGCAGAGAAATATTTCCCCCTCAAAGCTTGTTTTTCCAAAATACTTCAAATTCATAAACATCTCTGCGCCGCTCCTGCACTGAAAGACAGTCAGCCCAAATCCTGGGTTTTGAATAAATTTCACATCTCACCATGTTCATATCCACTCATATGAGCAGGTCTTCTCATTAAGACTCAGCAGGTTATATGATGGTATTGCTGGAATCCCTGGAGCAAAATGAACAGGGACAGCTACACGGCTTAATGCAAGGTAGCCTAGCAACAGATAGCTGGATGGCGATGGAAACATACCCTCATATTTATGTTTACATGAGAGAATGATTTGTCTGTCAGGCTGATGGATCCTAATGTTCTCCTCTCTCCGGGGCTTTTTCTTGTGCTGCACGCGGGGCCTGACACTTACCCTGAAGGACAAGCACCACCTTCTCCAACATGCATGAATACTTAATACTGTTAGGGTGCATTTATGCAAAGAATAGAAATGGCACAAGAACATGGGGGGAGAAGGCGACTAAAATGCATCAAAACATGACATGGTATGCATCGAAAACACCAGGGGAGGGTGTAGAGAGTGACGGCGGACATAAGAGAAGACAGGATAGCGTATTGTTTCTTTTGGCTGCGCACTTCTTCTAACAGCATGCAAGCAATAAGATTAGAGCTGAATAGAAAGCAGCCGTTTGGTGTGCATGGCCACCGTTGACAACTGACAATATAAACTCACATCACTTCCAGCAAGTACAGAGCTATATGACTTGATGGAGTCTGTCTTTACTGTATGTCCAGCTCCTCCAGGGACAGACTACATCAACTCAATTAGCCTGGCAGAGCCTGAGTATCAGCACTATAGATTAGATTTTACCCTGCCTTGTTTACCAGAGACTGGCCCGCAGAATAATATCTATACAATTTTTTTTTTTTTTGCCGTGAGAGAAATGATGATAGCTCCTTGCGCCGTGTGGCATTGGGTGAAAGGCTAGGAGAGATATAAAGAAGCCTTTTGTTTGCTGATAGGCTCACCCCCATTCATCCTGGGAACTCGTTTCCATAGTTACATCAATGTTGTTGGAGTGAGAAGATCAGGTATTCCAGCGAGTGATCTTTTACATTAGCTGTGCTCCCTCTCCTATTGATTTCCATCCCTGGCTGAAAAAAAAGAGAAACAGCCTATTGCACACTGGCTCTGTGATAATGTAGAAGTAATGAAAGGATGGAAATGGACAGGTCAAAAACGAAAGAGAAAACCCCTCTGGTAAAGCACAAAACCCTCTCAGATGTCATGTCCAGTGGGTCTTAGAGGAGGCTGAAAGTTCCACAAACCACAAAACGACGCAGGCCGAAACGTCCAACTAATCGTCTGTAGCTGTCAATGATTGGCCTGTTGTTAGCCACATGCCTGCGTGCTTCGTGTGAAATCCCAACAACAGTGTGCTGTAATGCTAATGACTCTGAAAAGAGAGTTAATCACTGCAGCGCGGTTAGCCACATGCTTGCCTCTTGCAATGTGTTTGGTGTGTTCCAGGGGTTAGCAAAACACTGGCGTAACACATGATCGCTCTTTATGAGGCTGGGGCCTGCAATAGGGAGAGGGGGCCCGCAGACGATGCTAAAAAGACGGTAATGACAGCCATTCACCGCAATCCAATTATGCAAAAGGGAGTCTAAACAATTCCATCATCCCCTAAATTAGATTGTCCTAACGAGATAAAGGCACCAATTAATCCTGAATTAATTTCTACAGCTCATTTTCCCCAGAAAACACTCTAATATGCAAATGCCAGTGAGAGACAGGGAGGCATCTTTCTGCAGAGGTTCACAATACCTCTACGTATTAGTCTGGCTTTCTTGTGAACTTGGACACAGATTGTAAGGAAGAAATAAAGGATTTTAAGAACTTTTTTAGTGCTGATTTAACACAAAAGGGTTTCGTAAAACAAAAAAATATTTCTTTGGCTTCATGGCAGTTTTGGCTGTGGAATCTCAAGTAAATATCATAGGTAGGTACAGTTATTATCTACACTTTGTTAATAAGATGTAGTATATTCTTTTGATTTACTGAACCAATGGTGTGTGATATACCCCCTAATGTTCTCTCTAAGGCTTTGATTTATTTGCAAATATATCCAGAATTACAGCACAGTTCCTAAAGTTTCTGGATTTTAGCAAAGCAGAAGTTTAGAAATCACTTGCAAGTACTGTATTGTGAGTTAACGTGTTGTCCTAATGGGCTGCCTTTCAGGTTCTGACAACAAAAACTGAAAAATATGTAAGTGAGAGGAGCGTTATGGGGATTTTGGCTATATAAAAATACACTATGCTCACATGCACACTGTAGGAGAGAAGCAAATAAATGTAGAGGGCTGACACCAGTCGATAGCAGGCTGAATGCAAATGTAAAATGATGACATCACCTGGCAATATTAACCAGATTCTCTGTCCAGGGTTGGGTTGTTTTCAAATGGAAATTTGTTTCCAGCACTTTGTGGAAGTGTGTCTTTGTTGGCTGAGCTCCAGTAGGTAACATATTTGCAAAATGCTAATGTAAAACAGAGAAATACGTGATATACATATTTCTATGACTCAATAGAGTGAAACATGTCTAGAATTTGCCCAATTAGGGCTCCCATCTACTCCACTCCATCCAGGATGTTATTTTAAACTACTAGTTTTTTCTCCAATTCTGATAAAAGTTATTTTTACACAGGATTCCAAACAAAAATGCTATAAAACCAATGCCACAACAGTTAGGAGGGGATAGCATTGACATTAAAATTAAAAAGAAAAGCAATTTGGGCATGACTAAAGTATGGCACACACTGTGTGATTTAAACAATCGTACAGTATTTGAAAAGGTCACCTTGTAAGAGCTCAATATTATACAATCTAGGCATTAACACGTCAATCTGTGCAGTGGAAGAATGCATTATTTGTAGCTGCAGCAGAGTTACTTCAGAAAGGTCTGAAAGAGGTATCAGTCCAGCAATTAATGGAAAGCAAGGGTGTTAACGCTCTTATCGTTAGAGTTGGATTCAGAAAAGAGGGAGGGGAGGATGAGAAAAAGACAACAGATGTGGAAGTACTCAAAACGTAAACTTAAATTAAAAATAATAGGATGTCAAGAAAAGCCTTGTCAACCAGGAGAATATTACAACAGTGGAGAGGAAAGGAATACAGAAATTTAACAAAATTATACCAGAGAAGAAGAAATTAAGAGACGGGAGTTGAATTGATAGTCCAAATTCTAAAAAATTACTTTTTTAGGGCATTTACAATCCGATATGTTGACAATTTTGGTGACAAAATACATTTTGTTATATTATAAAAAAATATTGCTATAACCTTGTTAAATTTGGTCATAAAGTGACAATGAGCATCTGCAAAAAACATTGCACAGCCATTTCTCTAAAAATGTTTTTCTCACCAAAACTGGACGAGGCAGAACAGAACCATTCTTTATCAAATACATTAATGTCAATTAGTGTGGCAAGTATTTTAGTTAATGGTAATTTTTCAAAGGTAAACTGATTTTGTATTTAGTTTTGACAATATCTAGGTAAATTAAAAAGTTAGGTGTCTGTGGGCTTATGGAAAACAAGCCCGTAGACAAACATATTTCCTGCTTTGAAAGAATCAAAATAATTGACAAAGACTCAAAACACACCTGCAACAATTGTTGTTTTAGTCTTCCCACAAGTGTTGTTGAGCTCTTTGTGGTAGTTTTGGCACTCTGAGTAGGAACGTTTTCTTCTTTCGTATTTCAAGACTGTTTCTTCTCCTTTTTTGGTCTGTTCCTAGCTGGTTTGTTTCATATTATTCAGATAAAGAACATATTCATTGTCAATGGAAATTATCATTTTGATTTATTTTCTGTGGCTAAGGGTTATATTGTACACACAAACAACACAGATATGACTTTCACCTACAAAAAACACTTTTGCCCTGATCCCTTCAAAATGTCCTTGCTGGATTTTATGTCCAGTTAAAAGAATGTTTTTATCCAATCAGATGACATCCGAAAATCTCAACAAAAAAAAAAAGATTTGTCAGTTGTTATGCTCAAGAAGATTTTGTCAAAATACCAGTCAATACATGTCAAACTCCTTCTAATACAAATGGTCCTATTTTACTAATTTAGGAGTCCAGAAAGTTTAAAAAATATATATTCAGTTAACCTCTAATATCAATTGCTGAGATTTCAGATCTTGGATGTGAACCTGTGTTTTATTCATTTGAATGAGTACTTGTTTTAGAAAAATAGTGATGCGAAAACAGCCTCATTTACGAGTTATGTTGTCCAGACAAATTGTTGACATTTTCAGCTCGTGAGTCTAAAGAATCAGTTTAAATACTTCGGGTGTGTGCTAGGCGTTACTTCGTAACATTCGAGTCTTTTTTTTTCTTCATAAAAAAGTGGGAGAGACAGCTTTGCCAGACAGAACCGCTGTTGGAGTAGAATTGGACCCAAGTTTGTTCTACTAAAGTTGAACAGTCCAAATCTGATTAAAGTAATGCATTATTTTCCTGATTTATTATGGTAGTTCTGGTGCTGAATTCTGACTGTATGATGTGGCTTCCAGACTTTGAATTATCCTGCCTTTTTACCTTATCCTCTCTGATAAAAAAAAATAAAGATATAGCAACTCAGAACTAGGCCATAACACACCCTTCTCTGTTCTCCTGAGAGAGCAATAAGCTCCTCACATATGTTAGATCTGTAATCAGTTCAGTGAGGTATCTAAAAAAAAAGAACTTTATTTTAATTTACAGAAATCTTCCTTTTTTCTGCAATAAAGATCATGAAATAGTAAGGTTAAAAATGCATCCATCAGAATGATTTTTGATTTGTTTGTGGAATTTATTATACTGCTATTAATTCACACCACAGTAACTATTTTAGATTAGTAAAATCACATCTGAATGATATATTTTTTGTACTGGTACACTTTCAACTCATTAAAAACATAGGTAAATGTAATGTAAGCTGTGCTAGTAAAGGTAACAACACATGTGCTTAATGCAAACTTATGGTTGCATACTGAAGATTGTAAATATCAGTTCATTTGAAAACAAAGCAATTAAAATGTATTTTTTTTTATCATAATCATTATCATTTGAACAGTCTTAATTGTCTTGCTGCCAGCTGTCTTGAATCTGTATAATTGAGCGATCTGACGTATTCTCTTGATAGTGCCTCAGATGCTGAAATCATATATCTATAATGAAAAATCTATCTATTTACTCTAAGCAAAGACTTTCACTGTTACAATTTATAATTTATAAAATGATTTAGTATAAGTCTAAGTTGTTTCCACAATAACATGTAATTATAGAAGTTTCAAGCTATTTTATTATGCCAGATATCGGTGCTAATCTGGTCTGGTTCTGGTTTTTGCTGTATTTTATTGATCAGCAGCACCTGTGCACACTCCCCCGCCCCTGACAGCGATGACAGAAAACAACCAGGTTGTCAGTTGCCAGGCAATATTCACAACCACTGGCCCACATCAGCTAATTACCAGCAGAAATCACATATTGACAGATGGGCCTATGCATATTGATCGGCCAGTACTGCCATGTTCTAAATCACCAAATGCTAATGAATAATTTTCCGTTTGGGAAAGAAGAAAAAAAAACCATCAGTTTTCCGTCTGACATCGTACTTGCATTAAATATATAACGTGGATACACACATAATAGCCTAAACTGCCCCCAGACTGCTCATATACACACCTTGAAGCTCTCTGTCCCCCCCTCTGTGTGTGTCTCATCTCTCTTTCTGTCTCCCTACATCTTTCTCACCTCTGCCATCCCTCCCTGTGTGTTACATGGCAGTTATTTTTCATGGCGGCTGGCCGGTGGAGGCAGTAAATACCCCTCTCCTCAAACTGCGAACCCAGAGTGACCCTGCAACCCCTTCTGTCTCTGATGCCTCTCCCAAGGTCCCTCATTCCAAGGTCCCTGTGATGCAGCACTCCGGTCGCAGTGTACACCCTGTAATTCACCAGCCTGCTAGATCGCCTGCCAGGAGCTATTGATTTTTGTTTCCCCAATCTCCAAGAGAGGGGGAAAGAAAAGATTAAAAACACTTTGTCAGTTTGGTAGGGAATAAGAATTCTGCGCAGAGGGATACCTAGGAGGGCATGGGGTCAGGGCTGAGATACTGTACATCTTAATGGTTTTAACTATTTCCACGCTACAAATGTCTTTATTTTTCTTATTTTTTGTGCCAAAAAATTTTTAAACATGGACAAGAATGTCTTCCTGACATCTACCAGCATTACTTGGAAAACACAGTCCCAATGAAAAGACAAGAGTGTTGTCTGGTGACACACGTAGCTGGCGAAAAGATTACATAGACCCACTGGCATCAATGTCATATTAATGTAGAGCTTTTAATTGTGCATTTATACCATTCTTTTTTAGGATGAAATTCTAATACAACATACGATTTTAACAATTTTCCATGTTGCAACATGTTTGAAAGTATACATACAGGCGAAAACATTCAGATGCACCTTGTCTAACATTTAGTTATATATGAGTTAGAAAACAGCAGAGAAACTACGTGCTTTTCATAGCCATCGACAAATATTGGCATAATAACGGCTGGATACTTCACACTTATTCCTGGGAGAAATGGATGAGGTCATTTAAATTGACTAGTTCCCAGGCACTGAACTGCTTTCAAGTATTGTTCATACAGTTAAACCGAAAAGTAATCATACCCCATACAATTTAATTAAAAGTACCCTTATTCATACCTGTCTCAATAATCAATGCAAAACATTTTTTTGACATTACAGCAATGAAACACTTGCTTTTTGCAAGTTTCCAGTGATATTTTTAGTCATTTATCTGTGGTGATGAGCTCAGTGCCTGTTTTTATCCAGAAGAAAAACAGTCAGCAAGAAAACTCTTAATGGCAAGGAGGTAAGATGCTTTATCAAATTTAAGTTCAGACTCTGGCTGGGCCACTCGAAAATGTTAATATTACTTCCAGTGAGAATTAAAACTTATAGATTAATTTACATTTAAACCATTTTAGGAGTTTAATGTGAGGCTGCTTTATTCATTCAAGAGACGGTTTTGATGTGTGTTGAGGATTATTACCCTAATGCAACACCCAACTGGTGCAGGTTTCAACAATCTGACCCAAACTGTCACCTTCTAATGAATGGAAACCAGGATGTATGGAAAAAAAACCAGGAACCACCAGGGGCTGCTGGAAAATCATTTGTATTGTGCACAGTGAACTGAGCCTCACATCAACATGGTGCCAACCAAGAAATAAGCGCCTGCTCCACAATATCAACACAAACTGAAAGTTGTAGCTGCTCATATTGACAAGCCAACTGTCTTCTAGAGAAAACTGTCATATTTAGACAGGACAAACATTTAGTTGTATGGCCACAATGAGTGGAAGAATGCTTGGAGGAGTAAAGCTGAGACAATTAAAACCTAAGAACACAGCACTGATTGTCAAGAACAGTGATAGTAGTATCATGCTTAGGGTCGGTTTCGATGCACGTTGTATTGGTGAAATAGTGAGGTGTTGTGTTTTGCGGTGTTGAAGGATGGATACATTTAATAAAACAAAAAGTAAACTTACAGGACACAAAAGAAGTCCCAGGAACCAGGAGTAACAGGACAGCAGAATTCACAGCATAACAGCTGGATAAACAGACAACCCGACAATAAGGGAACAGAATCGCGGACTTAAATACAACAGAGTATTAACAGAAATCAGACGAGTGCAGGTTCAAACAAAAACAAAACAGGTGTGGATAATGACAGTTGTATGTATTTTCTCAAGTCTGAATGTACCAATTTGAAAATCTCCATTAAATATGTCTTAAAATTAACTGATTTTGAATGTAGCATTATCATTACACTCTGACAAAACAACAACCTACAACTAATTCATGTCAAATTATAAAGTTCACAACACTTCATTTAATCCTACTGAAATTATAGTTTATAATCCGATTTTTTGTTTCAAACAAACATGTAGTTATGCAGAAAGCTTATTGGGTGCAGTCTGATCAACACATAATTTAAAGTACATTGTAAATATTACGTTGGTCCACCTCAGGATGTCAAAAAACAGTTTTGACTAGGTAGGGCATGGAGTTAAGAAGGTTTCTGTTGGCCGCAGGGGGCAGCCTCCATGAATAAGGTTTACCTCAGTGCAACCCGCAGATGCTTGAACCAGTTAGTTTCTAGGGAACTTGTAGGCCAAGCAACGCCTTCTCTTACTTTTTTTGTATCTCTTAACATTCATGGGAATCCTGCAGCGGAGGGCCACCATCATTAAGCTTTGTACTTGGATGGCAAGAATGTTAAGGCAAGAGATACATGTCAAAGTCACAGTTGCAATTTCTGTTGTAATTCAAAAACATAATTTGAATCATGGCAATATGATGACTAGAGAACACATGCCTCATCTAATTAAACATACTTGCAGCATTGATGTTCTATGTCGTCTCAGTTTCCGTTATTCTCAATCCAGTTTGCTCAGTCTCCACCAAGAAATCTGAAATAGCTAATCTAACAGTGGAACATCATACCACAATGACCTCTTTCAAGCTAAAGTTCCTAGCTATGGTTACAAAGATGATTTTCTCTTTCTGGATGTTCATACAAGAACCTATCAAGTAGGCCACGTTCTGGTATGATTTGTGCTTTCACAAAGCACCAAGACATCAAAGAAGGCATTGCGTATAACGTAATGGCATTTACAAATAGCAATATGCATAAAATGTACCATAAACATCTCCTTTTTCATTTTCTGCAAAGCAATGATAAAAGATGAACTCATTTCAGAGATTCTTTTACTAGCTATCCAGATATAAATTATGCTTTAAGAAGAAATCATGATGAGATGATTAAATACAAAAGGCTTTTCCTGCCAATTGTTTTTAAATTTGAAGACTTCAGCCTTATGTGTGAAGTGACCAAAGTTGAGGTTGAGGGGCAAGAAAGTGCCTCAGGAGCAGCTTTAAAGTGAGGTGTAAAAATGACTGAAATTGACACTAAGAAAGAGGGATGGAGGCATTTATTATGTGTAATACTTGTTGCAATAGATGAGAAATAAAAGCGTTCTATCACTTAAAAAAGACTTAAATTGAATGAGGAAACAGAAAATATGGAAAAAATGTAAAAGGGGGCAAAATTGTTTCGACACCAGGGTACATAACATTAGAGCAAAAACCATGAAAGACATAATTTTATGTAGCTAAACCTGACAAATAATAAACATGGATGCATGTTAATCAGAGTATAGTATTTTGGATGATTTGTCCTAAGTAAAAGTTTCTTTAGTGATATTAAAATTGGTGGATGTGAATTTTTACATTTTTGTACATCTTACAGATGAACACTGTTACTTGCTGGGCTTCTACTTCAGCCCTCGCCGACAACCCTCTCCAAATTTTAGTTTTGTTAATCCTCCGTAACATTGCCATCAGCAAAACAGACAGAAGAAACTGATCTCGCACCTGTGCACTGGGTCGAGACTTAGCCGAGGAAAAAGGAAACGACTATGTAACTTTATTGCCCCAAATTAGATTAGTGCCTGAAAGCGTTAGATTGCTGTTCTGCATGTAAATGCAGTGTCTTGTCGTGAGTAGATTTTTTAAACCTGTCTGACTATTGTTTCATCTCACCAAATGAGCAAGATGATGAATTGAAAACCCATGTGCTCCGAGTTCTGCAGTTTCTCATTTGAGTCATTTGGGAAAAACCTTCACACTTGCAACGATGCCCGGTCAAATGCAGTCATGCTAATGTGATGTCAATACATTACCCCATCAGATTGTGTTATGCATGGACGACTCTTATCATTTCACCGTAACTTTCAGCTAAATGTGGAGAATGTTTTTTCCCCAGCCATTAGGCTTTGGTAATGGTGCCTTTCAGGGCCACTCTATTTTCCAGAATGAAATATTCATTCATTGGCGAGGACAGTCTTAGAGGAAGTCTGTCTCAAATGTGACTTCATGGTTCTAGTAGACATTTCTTCAATATTTGATGGGCCATCAGAGCTCTGTGTTTAATACTGTGCACTGGTTCCAAATGTTCATTTTGTCTGTTTCGCTTATTTTTCTGTTTATTTTGGTTACACTTAACTAAATGAGACATTAAATTAGAATATGGGCAAATAGACCTTCCAGAAAGACTTGTTTACATGTTCTCCTCAAATTTCTGGGTCACAAATCATTCTCTTTCTTGATTTGTCTTTTCCTTTTCAACAGGTTCACGTCTTATAAGTTGTTGTGCAAAGCTATCAGCAAGTGTGCACTAAATCAGCTTGATCGCTTGCCAAAAGGGAGATAAAAAGCTCGGAGGTGGGCAAAATAATCCAAAGAGAGCGGGTGGTCTGCTTCGAGGCATAACGTTTTATTCTCTCATGCATATTCACTTCTAAGCCTCCGAGTATGCAGATTAGTCTTGTTTGAACAGTGCTCTCTCCAACCAAATTTTTTTTTCTTTTCTCTACCTTCTTTTTCGCTCTTACTGCACCCTGCTGTGCTGGAGAGCTAGCACAAAGGATGTTACGTGTAAGGGTTGTGTATGTGTAGGGGGTGGATTTTTTATTTTACTGCTTTTTCTGCTCGTTTGCAAGTTTGAGGGCAGCCGATTCTGAGCATGCACGCATGAATGAATGTTTGGCTGCGTGTCCATGTGTGTCTGCGTTATGTGTGTGTAGGTATGTGCCTGCCAGACACATGGCTTTGTCTTGTCCTGGCACCGTGCTCGGCTCACCAGATGTTTTGCTTTTTTATCATCCTCCACTTGAACGGTGCTCTTTGAGGTTTAGGGAATTTGTGTTGCTGACATTCAACTTGCTCTGTTGTTTTCTGCTGTTTTTTGGGGAAAAAAAAAGAAACAATAAGCTCCTCAAAGCCTAGTTTTTATTTCTATGTAGAACAAGCATATGTGTGAAATCAACGCCTCCCTCAGAAAAAGCAGCACATTTTTATTGCTGAAATATTCTTCTTGTAAAGCATTTTACTAAATATACCATATCTCTTTATGTACTTTAATAATTATGATCCCATCGCTCAGTTGATCTGTGTGGTACTTATGTCAGTTGCTGTGCCATTTTTTATCGGTCCATTAGTTTTATAGGTTATAGGTATCTATTGTTTGTTTGCATTTCCAGTCAAAAGGATGCCACACTGAGTTGTGCACAGTTTAAGCACTTTATGAAAGTATGCCTGAGCATCATGCCTGGTTCCAAACACATATGTGGATTTCTGATCAACTAGTTAGTGCTTTACTGAAGGACTGTTTCACAGTTTTGTAAGGATTTTAAAATGTATTTCATGATCCTGTGTTTAGACAACTACTTCCACTGGTCAAACCTGAAATGGACTAACTTATGAAAAGTGGAGGTTCTTTAAAACATAATCTAAGGTTATAACTTTATTTAAATCGTTTATTATTTTTGAGGCAACCCAAAAAAACGGAATTAAAATGTTTTCTTTGCATTAGGACCACTTCAGAATGAGGCATGTGAGAAATCCACAATAAAAATAATGAGTAAAGCCCAGACTGAATTATTTCACATTCAAATGGCCTCAAGAAGTCCTTCTTGCAAGAAGCAGTACTGGATGATTGACATGAACACCTGAAACATGCATGATAATTCTTTCTTATGGTTACACAGTTAGATCATACGTACAGAAACTTAATAAGAAAAATTTAATACAAGCCCTACATAATGAGTTAAAGAGGCTGCACACAAAAATGTCTTTGATTCATGGAAACGCAGCATTTTTGTTAAAACATTTTAAATGATTGGTATTTGATAGCATATTTGCATCCTCACTCTGTTGTAGGTGTACACTGATGCTTGATTAAAAAGCAAGCCTGAAATGTCACGATTCCAAACCAGTTCACTACATTGCAATAACGCCTCCATAAAATTAAATCAAGCTGTCACCTGGTCAGCGCCACCACCCACCAAACACACAAACACATCAGGAGACACACTGCATTCAACTAACACAGAGAGCTGTCAAATAAAGCAACACTTGTAATTATGGGCGGGGGCGAAATTCAGATTTATTTATTCCAAAATGAAGCCTGCCGATCGACAGAGGGACAGCTCTCCTCCATCTGTCATCGTTGAAGCCACATGAGTCTGACACAAGGATTCATTCGTCTTGTCGTCTTTGACAGTTGGATTTTCCCGGCGCACTCCCACCAAGAGTCGCGCGGGATTTTTTGGAGGCAGTCTAAAAGAGAAAACACTCTGTGACAAGGAGTAGGCTCTTTATGAATGCAAATGAGTCTGGGAAAATTCAAAGAGCAGCGAGCAGGCTCTGAGGCTCCAGCATTCATCACATCTCCCCCCACCAGGCGCTACCCACGCTTTGCCAAGAGGTCCAAGGGCTTACAGGGCCCTACAGCAAGAGCAGAGATACTCATGGAAATCCTTTAGCTGACACACACAGCAAGCACCACCAGTGACTGGTATTTTCATGAAAATCAGAAGCTTACTATTTTTACATGCCATGCACAGAATGGCTGCTGGGCTTTTGGTTTTATTATAAACCATTCATCTCCTCATCCCTCTCTCTGTGTGGATATGTGGTTTGAGGATGCATCACTTGTATCAGTCGACATTTGGCTCCCCTTTTTATCATGTTCCAAGGATCTTAAGTCAAATGCTATGTGACAGGTCAACCCTTTCACATCAGTCATCCCTTACCCTGACCCTGCCTCAGCTGCACAGAGACACACTGGCATCCTCCACTACAGAAACTTAAATAAAAGTAGCGCTCAGAGGTTTGTAAAACCCTCAGTTCAGTAAACCTCACCTACGGTGTGAGATTCATTGAATATTTCATATCTGTGAGTGGCAAAAGTATGCAAATCTCTAGGATTTGCACAGAATGACAATTGCGAGCATACACCATGTTTTCTTTCAAGAACTGGAATTCTTTTAAATCTTCAGGGACTGTTTGTGGAAATTTGTCTTGGTATGAAAGTTTTCTGAGTTGCTGATTTTGTTCAGGCTGGAAACGTTACAAAAAGGTGTGAATGCATTCAAAACCATCACCATTCAACAGTTCCACTAATTGGGAAAATACAAAACTTTCAAGCTATAGGTACACTCACTTTTCAATTATGCACTTGGCAAGGTGGACATAACTTATTTACATTCGCTTCTACACTGCCTTGCCACTGACATTCATGTGGCCTCTTGTGAATACGACTGAGGAACTGCTGATGCTCCAGAGATGGCATTATAAGTAAAGCAACCACAATTTCCACTCAAAGCCAATCTGAGATAGATGCTGCTTTCCATTTCTTATTAGAAGTTGGAATTCCCCCTTTACATAGGAGAATCGTTCAACAAGAAATGCTCCTGGTTTACAGGCCCATCTACATTTCACCTGTGACCCTCAACTATATTGATCTATAAGGTAAGTAGAGCAGGTGCTCTTCCTTGTGGTTCATACATCTGATCAGGAGGCATCTTGGGCACCTCTGTTTGTAGGATTTTCAGACTCTGGAAGGTCAGACGGTCGGACAGATGGATACTGACTCCCAGTAGAAACAGAATCTTTTAGGAAGGCAAAAACTCATATGTTTATAAAAACCTTGGTAAAAAAGGGTTCCGTCTATGGAAGATCCTTCCTGGGGAGATCCTAGGAGCGAGGCTAGTGCGAAACGAAGCCACCGGGGCCAGCCTGGGTAACCTCCAGGTAGTCACCGGTTCAGCTCACTAAGAAGAACAAAGAACAAGTTAAACGTTGTCGAAGGCAAAGTACACATAAACTTAATTAATACGAGGCTGGCTGAGTAGCTACCACAGAGGCTAATACTCGAGCGACGAAATGCTGGCTGCTTCCTGCTTAAGTACTCCAAGACTCAATCACCGAGATGGAAAACACCTGTCTCCACCACTGCTGAGCACTAGCACCTACTAGGAGTCAAAAAACACAGACAAAAACATACAACAGAAACTCCAGCCCCAACAGAATAAAATGTGCTCTTCGTATGGGAAAAAGCAAGAAAGCTTTGAGAGTTTCGTTACAGATGTATGGGCTAATATTGTAAGATTATGTGCCGAAGGAATCAGTTAAAGTCGTTGGATAAAGGTTTTCTTAGACATTAACACTATTACCTACTGGTTGACTTAAATAGGTAATATTGATCATTCTTTATTTTTGAAATATATGGAAATTATACCTTTTCAGGCATAAGTTTTCAGGACACTAGAGATTGAAAGAAAATCTGCATACAAAAATCTTCATCCACATATTATTCCAACATCAAAAGCCCAACCAGGAAAGTATATATATTTACATATTAAAAATAAATATTTACTTAAATGCAAAGCTGAAGTGGGTCATGATATATAGATTTCAGTTTAATTTAGCAAGAGTTCAGAAGTAGATGGACAACCACAGAAAAGCAAGCGCTTTGAAATGCTGACTCGGCTGCTGTCGCTTAATCTACTTGAGGCGTGATTAAAGTTTAATTCATGCCCATCTCCTAATGTTGGCTGGTGTGTGTGTTCCTCGGTAGTGGGTCAGTGAATAGTTTTGAGCTGAGGCCAGGTCTTTTCTCTCTGTCTGGGCCCCACTTTATTCATGCCTGAGGGACACCAGGAGCTGCAAACAACTGAATTTTTCATCAAGGTTACTTCCTGGAGAGATGTGCAAGGCAGTTGTTGCTTTCTCCCGAGGTGTGTTCCTGCCTCATACATAACTTACCCTGCTCTGACCTGCAGCTCTCTCTGGGAGGAGCTGTTTGACCCCGCTCTAGTGGCTACAACAGGGACTGTGGAATGTTTTATTAATCCTGAAGTGTCAACACTGTTTTCCGTATATATGTTAAGTTACACTTTATTGTTTATCAACAGCTTAAAGCACATAAATATGCATTTGTTTGTTTGCTTTAAAGAGAGAGTATGCTATATTTATATATGGAAAAGTACAGTGCCTTGCGAAAGTATTCGGCCCCCTTGAAATTTTCAACCTCTTGCCACATTTCAGGCTTCAAACATAAAGATATAAAATTCTAATTTTTTGTGAAGAATCAACAACAAGTGGGACACAATCGTGAAGTGGAATGAAATTTATTGGATGTGTCAAACTTTTTTAACAAATAAAAAATTGAAAAGTGGGGCGTGCAATATTATTCGGCCACTTTACTTTCAGTGCAGCAAACTCACTCCAGAAGTTCAGTGAGGATCTCTGAATGATCCAATGTTGTCCCAAATGACTGATGATGATAAATAGAATCCACCTGTGTGTAATGAAGTCTCCGTATAAATGCATCTGCTCTGTGATAGTCTCAGGGTTCTGTTCAAACCACAGAGAGCATCATGAAGACCAAGGAACACACCAGGCAGGTCCGAGATACTGTTGTGGAGAAGTTTAAAGCTGGATTTGGATACAAAAAGATTTCCCAAGCTTTAAACATCCCAAGGAGCACTGTGCACGCAATCATATTGAAATGGAAGGAGGATCAGACCACTACAAATCTACCAAGACCCGGCCGTCCCTCTAAACTTTCATCTCAAACAAAGAGAAGACTGATCAGAGATGCAGCCAAGAGGCCCATGATCACTCTGGATGAACTGCAGAGATCTACAGCTGAGGTGGGAGAGTCTGTCCATAGGACAACAATCAGTCATACACTGCACAAATCAGGCCTTTATGGAAGAGTGGCAAGAAGAAATCCATTTCTCAAAGATATCCATAAAAAGTCTCATTTAAAGTTTGCCACAAGCCACCTGGGAGACACATCAAACATGTGGAAGAAGGTGCTCTGGTCAGATGAAACCAAAATCGAACTGTTTGGCCACAATGCAAAACGATTTGTTTGGCGTAAAGCAACACAGCTCATCACCCTGAACACACCATCCCCACTGTCAAACATGGTGGTGGCAGCATCATGGTCTGGGCCTGCTTTTCGTCAGCAGGGACAGGGAAGATGGTCAAAATTGATGGGAAGATGGATGGGGCCAAATACAGGACCATTCTGGAAGAAAACCTGTTGGAGTCTGCAAGAGACCTGAGACTGGGACGGAGATTTATCTTCCAACAAGACAATGATCCAAAACATAAAGCCAAATCTACAATGGAATGGTTCACAAATAAACGTATCCAGGTGTTGGAATGGCCAAGTCAAAGTCCAGACCTGAATCCAATCGAGAATCTGTGGAAAGAGCTGAAGACTGCTGTTCATGAAAGCTCTCCATCCAACCTCACTGAGCTCCAGCTGTTTTGCAAGGAAGAATGGGCAAGAATTTCAGTCTCTCGATTTGAAAAACTGATAGAGACATACCCCAAGAGACTTGCAGCTGTAATTGCAGCAAAGGGTGGCGCTACAAAGTATTAACGCAAGGGGGCAGAATAATATTGCACGCCCCACTTTTCAGTTTTTTATTTGTTAAACAAGTTTGACACATCCAATAAATTTCATTCCACTTCACGATTGTGTCCCACTTGTTGTTTATTCTTCCCAAAAAATTTGATTTTATATCTTTATGTTTGAAGCCTGAAATGTGGCAAGAGGTTGAAAAGTTCAAGGGGGCCGAAAACTTTCGCAAGGCACTGTATATACCCTTTGGTCACCTTTTGTCATGTTACAACCATAAATGGGATTTCTTGCAATGCTATTTGAAAGACCAACACCAGTAGTAAAGTGGAAGGAAAATAATACGCAGTTTTCCAAAATATTTTACAAATAAAACTTAAAAATTTGGTCACACACGGTATTTTGCAAGTAGGCCAACCTTTGGTCTAATCTGACCGGAGCACCTTTGTTCCCCTACATTGCTGGTGGACAACTTTAACGAGACCTCTTCTAGTGTTCTTTTAACCATTGCTTTCTTCTTGTCACTTTTTGTCAACACCTTCTCCCCACTGAGCTGTGGAGCTGGTTGCATTGGATTTCCTCAGTATTATCTGAGCAAACAGGGTTGACTAGCATACAATTTCAAAACTTGATTTGTAAATAATTTTTAAAGTTATGTTTCTTTCACTTCACAAAAATTTTAATTGGTCTAATACAAAATCAAAAGTTTTAGAACACCTTTCTCATTCAATGGGTTTCTTTATGTTTATGACTATTAACACTGTATAGATTCTCACTGAAGTCATCAAAACAGTGAATGAACACATATGCAATTATGTAGCAAGCAACAAATTGTAAAATAACTTTAAACATGTTTTATATTTTATATTTTACATTCCTTAAAGTAGCCGCCCTTTGCTGTGATGACTGAAATATTAACCTTTGGCCATCTCTCAATGAACGTCTGGGAAGTTCTTTCAAAACTCTTTGGAAAACCATTTCAGGTGACCACACTCATGAAGCTCATGGAGAGAATGCCAAGAGAGCAAAGCAGTCATCAAAGCAAAGGGTGGCTATTTTGAGGAATCTAAAATATAAAAATGTTTAGTTATTTCCCACTTTTTGTTTACTACATAATTCCATGTGTGTTTATTTGAAGTTTTGATGCCTTTGGTGAGAATCTACAATTTAAACTGTCATGAAATTAAAGAGACCCATTAGGTGATAAAGTGTATCTAAAACTTTTGACCGGTAGCGTGTATAAATATATAATTTAATATATATAAATATATACATGTATATATACATATATATACATTTATAATATAATGCTTGTATTATGTTGGTTTCTGATAACAACTGCATGATAGTCCTCTGTGCATCTTTCTGTTTTCATCAGAGCAGCCTCACTGGATCCTGGTAAACACAACTCCGCAAATTCAACTACTTTGCTTTTCTGTTGGGAATACCAACATGCTCTACATTAACATTTTTATCCTCTGAAGAACATCTCTGCAGCTTCTGGAGGAAAAACATGCACTATTTATAGGCATATTTTAACATCAAAATTCATTTGCAATTAAAATCAAATCCCAGTTTTTATCAGAATAAAAAAAACTGATAAAATAAATAATGCTTTAGCAACACATTTGGTTTTAATGAAGAGAAAATATGCAATGTCAAATGATCCCCCCCCCCCCCTTGCTCATTAAGGGTACAAGTGCAGCTTTATCTGAAAATCACAATCAGAGTCATAAACAAGGTCTTATTTATCCTGCTTGGATTTTACTTTCCCACCAGCACCCAAGTAGTAAGGTCATTTCTGTTTATTGGCTTACACTGGAATACATTTGAATTTAAAGTGAAAAGAACAAGCTTTTTAGATCATATTTTACAATAATCAATGTTGTTTTGATTTTTAAAACAGAACTAAGAATGCAAGGTGGGAGCTTGTCAGAGACGCTTACACTTACGCGGATCAGCACTTGCAGAAGCATCACAAAGCTGGGCAAAATGTATTGAGAAATTTCTCGTCTTCATTTCTTTAATGCTTTTCTAGAACATTTATATCTCTATAAGACCTAAAAGGGAGCCCTTTTCACATTGTGGTCCTGCTAAACACAGAAGATAAAGCTGAATGGATGTTGGACTGCAGGCTTCCATTTCAGGGCTGTGCTGCACAGTCTTCCCACTCCTGAGTGTCAGACATTATCACCACCGCTACCCTCAACCTCACCCTGCCCCTTGTGACAATTACTAGCCTACCTCCCTATTCAGCACGTAATGAGAAAACTGACTGATCGATTTCTGTCGGCCCAGTGAAAGAAGGCACAGGCCGGCCTCTGAGGCACATAACTGCACTGTGTCCACATTATGAATTGGCTTTTTCCCCCCAAGTGTTAAAAGCAAAAAAATGCAGCTATTAGTGCAAATTGGTGTTGGTACTCCTCTTTTTTTTATGATAATGAATCAAAAAATACATTTCTTCAACATTTGTATTGTTTTCTACTTTTTTTCTAAAGCTCAAAATCACCCATAGGCAAATTTAAATAGCATGCCTTTACAGGTATACAGTTGAGATATTTGTTAAGAAAACTGCAGATATACCCATTAAAACAGAGCTAAGCTCTAACAGGAATAGACTTTGTCTTCCCTTTTTTAATTATTATGAATACTCTGAAGATTTGACATTTAGCACTGGTGGGCAGTCAATGAAACAGTATTCAACCCTTTATATTTCAGAAACACTTTGTATCTCTTTCCTACTTCAAAGCCTACATTAGCCAGAATGCAAGCCAAACACTGACATGGGCTGATTGTTGTGCACACATGTTTTAAAGTAATTGGTATGTTTACCCTACACCAAGGGTCTGCAACCTGTGGCTCTGGAGCCCAATGTGGCTTTGAATAACTTTGGCTAGAAGTGTTGAAGAAGAGATCAGTGATTGTGAAAATTTAACTTTTAGGAACCTAGTTTTAGCAGTGCTTTTTTTTTTTTTTTTGATATATCTGTACAATGATTTTGTTATTCACAAATTTTTCATTTGTTTCAGCAGGTAA
The DNA here is from genome assembly GCF_021462225.1 of Girardinichthys multiradiatus. Lineage (NCBI taxonomy): Eukaryota > Metazoa > Chordata > Actinopteri > Cyprinodontiformes > Goodeidae > Girardinichthys > Girardinichthys multiradiatus. The sequence goes on from NC_061799.1 coordinate 24,057,815, forward strand.
AAAATTCGGCGCTTTGTCCCCTTAATTCATCTAAACAAAACAAATTGCTAACAGCAATCGCAGCTAACTGCTAACAAAGTTATAAAACCAAATAATTGAAAGAAAATAGTCTAACTTTCTAGAGTGGGTATTAATAAATTATTTTAAACTTAGATGCTTAATGGCAGCCAGATATAATTGTTTTTATTTACATTTGAAACTAGACCTGTGCGTTTTCTGTTTAACAAGTTAGTTTCTCTGCTACAATAGAAAATTTGAAAGAATAATCTCTGCAGTCTGGCCAAAAATAGCCGTCAAAGCATCTGAATATATCGAGGGGCATGTTATTGGAAAGAAAACAACTAAAGTTACAAGGTTTTTATATATTTTTGACTCACAATAAATAAATAAACAAATAATACATATTCTATTCTATTTAAAGTTTTAATAATGTTTATTGACTTAATACATGCATCTCCAAATCTACTGGTACATCTTAAAAGATGTGAATATTGTGAAAAAAGTGAAACTCCTATATTATATAAATGTATTATACATAGAGTGAAATGTTTCAAACCTTTTTTTTTTTGAGGTCTAGTAGGTTAGAACCACCATCCAGGATGAAATAACAAATATCCCGAAATAATCAACATGGCCCCGAAAATAATTTTCTACTAAATTAATGTCTTCAGAAGAAACCTAATGTGCAATAGAAGGACCAGGAGGAACCATCGTGGAAAGTCAAGCCTCTGCATAGTGCATAACACTGGCAGATTGAAGATGACCTATCAATGACTAGAAGTGGCTGGAGTGAAGGAAAATACACAGGCACCAATCATGGCAGCACAGGAACAGGCATTCAGCACAAGAGCAAAAGAGGCCAGGGTCTATCACACCAGATAGGAACCAAGATGCAAGCTGGTAAAAGATCCCCTTGAAACAGTCCAGCACAAAACAGTTGGGTGGAAGATGCTGACAGGTAAAGCGTACATGGAATACCATAACCAGTGGTGGAAACAGTGTACATAACATCTGTGCCAAGCACAGGTCAGAGGTCATCCACTCAATGTAGGAGACACCACAGAGAGTTTTGAAGAGCAATAGGGCTAAGATCTTGTGGGACATCCAGATCTAGACAGGTAATCAACTAAGGTAATTGGCTAACCAACCAAATATTATGGTGGTGGACTAAGCAGAAAGGACTGCTGAAAGATGTTGCTGTCTAAAGCGACAGCAACATCAAGAAGGAGGAACATAAGAAGCTTGAGAAGTACCATGGGATCAAAGAAGAAATAGAGAAGATGCAGAGAGTCAAGACATAAGTGGTGCCAGTCGCCATCCATGTACTTGGAGTTGTAACCTTCAAACTGAGGGAGTGACTATAGCAGATTCCAGGAAAACACCTATGAGATCTCTGTCCAGATGAGTGCTTTCGCAAAGAAAGCTAAGACAAGCTCCCAGAACCCTGTTAAAGAACCCAAGCTCAATGCAGAACCGCCTGAGTAGATAGGGGGAGTGGCAAGTGTATATTATTTGCTTACTGGATTGGATTGTGGCATCACTGGTGGTTATCTAGTGTGGAAAACTTGTGTGGGCCGTGGTGATGTTTTTATTTCTTCATTTATTGTCAGAGTTGTGATTAAAACTCTACATACTAATACTATTTATGATAATTATTTATGCTGGACGGGTGGGAGTAAACGTGTAAAGTTCTCCCCTCTCCCTATTTTTCATGTTTGTTTGATAAACATTTCCTTTGTCTTTTAGTTTACTAATGTGAAGTAAATAACAAGGTCAGGGTTTTCCATGCCTCATTGTATTGTTATCATTTTTGCTTTTTCTTTGTTTCTGCGCATTGTTTTTTATTTTTTAAATTTGCGCAATAATGGAAGCGCATTTCCCAATCAAGCTTTAAATGTATTACAAAGGTCATACTGGGGGATTTACAAAGGCTGTTTGTATGACTGTGAGAAAAGTTCTGTCCTGCTTAACCCTCTCTTACATTAAAATATGTATACAAGCAGTGGCTGAACTTGTGTGTCCACATGTTTAAGGTAAGACAAACATCATGTTTTTCATTAAAAATACTTTAAGCTCATGAAACAAATTTTTTCCTGCATTATTCCTTGCCAACACCTGCTTCCTTGGCACAACACGCAAAGTAGTATGTTGAGCACATGGACCACACTGAAATAGAATATGCTGAAAATCATGCTGTGTGGCTTTCAAGACCAAGCATTCAACTTCATGAACATGGGCTGCACTTATGGCTGCTTAACGAGCAAAAACTGACTCTAAAACAGACTAATACGTGAATGATGGCAAAGTGGAAAAGACTTCAGCAATATTTTGGTCATAAGTTATAATTTTACAGTGACACATACTCAAAGAAATAAATAAATAAACAAATACAGAAAAAAACTAAATGGGAGGATGTTAAGATGTTAATTAACTTACTGACTAAATGCATTTGTGTTGCCTCTGTCATTTATGAAAATGTCAGCAAACACATCATGACCTGGGAGGTTGAAGCTTCCAGAAAGTCCCACTTAAGACGTTGTGGATGCCAAAAGGTGGGGGGCATTCTTAATTGACTTTTCCTATATGTCAAACGACATAGGGTGATTTTTTATCTGGTATTTTCATAAATACAAAAACTCACTTTGTTTTTTGATACTCAGGAGGTTTTATTTTCTATTTTGAATTATCATCGTTATTAATCAGATAAGCAGGCCTTGTGCTTACATTGGCCAATAGTGGTGCTAAGCATGTGGCCACCTGGAACACGCTGATGTTTTTCAGGATGAGCTGTAATATACATTTTACCCAACATGTAGCGTTGTCATTACTGCCACTTTCTGAAAACACAGGGATGTAACATATTTTTGTTTGGCAGGTTATTGTGTTGCAATATTTCAATAATCTGGGTTAAAGAGCAACTTCACATCATTGAAGCAGAGGTGCAATGAGTAGAGATGTATGATGCTCTTCTTCGGAAAAGGTGTTTAGATCCGCCTGCATTTTCTGTAAATGCAGGCGGATCAATTTGACATCTTTAGGTTATTTGAATCTTATTTAAAGAAATGGTTTAATGCCAGCCAGATATGTCAACCCTAATTAATGCCATATTAAGTGTCAATGTATTTATTTATTTTGCAGAAATTGGTCTGTGTTGTTAGTGCTGTAAGGTGTTGATTGTAATCTAAATGGATGAAAGCTTTAAACTTTATTGCAATTTATTTTTATTTCTCTTGTCATTTTCAGCTGGTTTAAGATACAAAATGTTGATTGAGTTTTCTATTTATTATCTTACATTTAAACTATGTTGTTGTTGTTTTTTTTTCTTAGGGTGACTTTGTAACACCTGTCCAGGGACAACAGATGACAAATAGCCTTTAGATAACTGACACATTTACTTTACTTGTTCATCAATGTGAACTATCCCTGTCAAATAAAAAAGGAAACATCCTTTGTGGGAATACATGACTATATTCAGAACGCCAGATATAACTTTAACTTCTATCTTTAGGCAGACACAATGGGGTCCTAACCTCAGAACAACCTGACCAAAGTGGTGCCATCTGAGGTCTTTCAGTCTTTTAGCCTCTCCAAGATTTACTCATCTTATAAATGTTTAGGTTTACCCATCTGTACATATAAACTAATGGGTCAAATCAGGGAACTCCTGCTTTAATTAGCAATAAATGTGGTTGAATAAGTCCCAAAAAACCCAACAAGTACAGGTCCTTCTCAAAATATTAGCATATTGTGATAAAGTTCATTATTTTCCATAATGTCATGATGAAAATTTAACATTCATATATTTTAGATTCATTGCACACGAACTGAAATATTTCAGGTCTTTTATTGTCTTAATACGGATGATTTTGGCATACAGCTCATGAAAACCCAAAATTCCTATCTCACAAAATTAGCATATTTCATCCGACCAATAAAAGAAAAGTGTTTTTAATACAAAAAACGTCAACCTTCAAATAATCATGTACAGTTATGCACTCAATACTTGGTCGGGAATCCTTTTGCAGAAATGACTGCTTCAATGCAGCGTGGCATGGAGGCAATCAGCCTGTAGCACTGCTGAGGTCTTAAGGAGGCCCAGGATGCTTCGATAGCGGCCTTTAGCTCATCCAGAGTGTTGGGTCTTGAGTCTCTCAACGTTCTCTTCACAATATCCCACAGATTCTCTATGGGGTTCAGGTCAGGAGAGTTGGCAGGCCAATTGAGCACAGTGATAGCATGGTCAGTAAACCATTTACCAGTGGTTTTGGCACTGTGAGCAGGTGCCAGGTCGTGCTGAAAAATGAAATCTTCATCTCCATAAAGCTGTTCAGCAGATGGAAGCATGAAGTGCTCCAAAATCTCCTGATAGCTAGCTGCATTGACCCTGCCCTTGATAAAACACAGTGGACCAACACCAGCAGCTGACACGGCACCCCAGACCATCACTGACTGTGGGTACTTGACACTGGACTTCTGGCATTTTGGCATTTCCTTCTCCCCAGTCTTCCTCCAGACTCTGGCACCTTGATTTCTGAATGACATGCAGAATTTGCTTTCATCCGGAAAAAGTACTTTGGACCACTGAGCAACAGTCCAGTGCTGCTTCTCTGTAGCCCAGGTCAGGCGCTTCTGCCGCTGTTTCTGGTTCAAAAGTGGCTTGACCTGGGGAATGCGGCACCTGTAGCCCATTTCCTGCACACGCCTGTGCACGGTGGCTCTGGATGTTTCTACTCCAGACTCAGTCCACTGCTTCCGCAGGTCCCCCAAGGTCTGGAATTGGCCCTTCTCCACAATCTTCCTCAGGGTCCGGTCACCTCTTCTCGTTGTGCAGCGTTTTCTGCCACACGTTTTCCTTCCCACAGACTTCCCACTGAGGTGCCTTGATACAGCACTCTGGGAACAGCCTATTCGTTCAGAAATTTCTTTCTGTGTCTTACCATCTTGCTTGAGGGTGTCAATAGTGGCCTTCTGGACAGCAGTCAGGTCGGCAGTCTTACCCATGATTGGGGTTTTGAGTGATGAACCAGGCTGGGAGTTTTAAAGGCCTCAGGAATCTTTTGCAGGTGTTTAGAGTTAACTCGTTGATTCAGATGATTAGGTTCATAGCTCGTTTAGAGACCCTTTAATGATATGCTAATTTTGTGAGATAGGAATTTTGGGTTTTCATGAGCTGTATGCCAAAATCATCCGTATTAAGACAATAAAAGACCTGAAATATTTCAGTTAGTGTGCAATGAATCTAAAATATATGAATGTTAAATTTTCATCATGACATTATGGAAAATAATGAACTTTATCACAATATGCTAATATTTTGAGAAGGACCTGTACTATGTTGTGGACAGCGCTGGATCTAGGAAGAAGTAGGGTTGATAGTTAGAAACACATAAACGGTTTAATAGGCTTTATCCACATAAAAATAGATTCTTTCTAATTCATTTTTATATTTGTCCTTTTTAGGAGGTTTCTTATACATGTGATATCACGTTTTGTAAATGTATTCATCCATATAAATACAAAAATGGATCCATAATGTTCTAGTAACTATGCCAGTCCTGTATGTGGCGATGTGACCCAGTCACTGACATTCACCAAAAACGAAGAAGAAGGTGTGGAACATGTGGGTTTAATGCTTGCTGTTTTGTCTGACGTGCTTGAGGTCCATGGCTTAATCAGAGTGGTTGAGGGGTTGGGTGGTAATACAGTATCAATCCTAAAGAGGATTCCATGATAGGCTAATCTTTAAAAACAAAACAACCTTTTGTTGTGATGTGTTGGTTCTGTAAATTGCTGTTGCCCAGCAATGGGAGGGAACAAGGACTGAACTACACTCAGAGAACAGAAAAGACCAGTAAAACCTCTGAATCTCAGAATGCACAGAATTAACCCATTTTCAAGACAGCTCCCAGGAGGGAGGAGTCACACCTGAAATTCCCATGATCTAATCTCTGCAACTTTTTACTGGTTTCAGTTTTGTGCTTATTTGTTCCTTTTTATTATTGTCTTCTCGTAGTTTATTACGTTTCCTTATTGATAAAATTTTTACATAGTAGTATGTTTAAATGTTTCCAGTCTAGTTAGAGTTTGTTGACTGAAGTATTTTAACTGGAAAATACTGTAACACAAAAAACGTCTTGTTTGGATGCTTATTTATTTCTTAATTGCTTTGATGATTTAGTTTGATGCTTCAGAGACAGGTTTACCTGCACTCAGATTTTTGAAGAGTGGCTTAAAATGAATGCACCTGGATTTAATCTAATGCACACTTGAATTTATTCTAAAAATATTTGATTGTTTTTGGAATTTTATTGTCTAAGAAAGACAGAAAGCAAATTAGGATTCATTCATTTTTCTTTATGTAGGACTAAATGCACGTGACAATAAATTTGAACTTGACATACAGGTCCTTCTCAAAAAATTAGCATATTGTGATAAAGTTCATTATTTTCCATAATGTCATGATGAAAATTTAACATTCATATATTTTAGATTCATTGCACACTAACTGAAATATTTCAAGTCTTTCATTGTCTTAATACGGATGATTGTGGCATACAGCTCATGAAAACCCAAAATTCCTATCTCACAAAATTAACATATCATTAAAAGGGTCTCTAAACGAGCTTTGAACCTAATCATCTGAATCAACGAGTTAACTCTAAACACCTGCAAAAGATTCCTGAGGCCTTTAAAACTCCCAGCCTGGTTCATCACTCCAAACCCCAATCATGGGTAAGACTGCCGACCTGACTGCTGTCCAGAAGGCCACTATTGACACCCTCAAGCAAGAGGGTAAGACACAGAAAGAAATTTCTGAACGAATAGGCTGTTCCCAGAGTGCTGTATCAAGGCACCTCAGTGGGAAGTCTGTGGGAAGGAAAAAGTGTGGCAGAAAACGCTGCACAACGAGAAGAGGTGACCGGACCCTGAGGAAGATTGTGGAGAAGGGCCGATTCCAGACCTTGGGGGACCTGCGGAACTAGTGGACTGAGTCTGGAGTAGAAACATCCAGAGCCACCGTGCACAGGCGTGTGCAGGAAATGGGCAACAGGTGCCGCATTCCCCAGGTCAAGCCACTTTTGAACCAGAAACAGTGGCAGAAGCGCCTGACCTGGGCTACAGAGAAGCAGCACTGGACTGTTGCTCAGTGGTCCAAAGTACTTTTTTCGGATGAAAGCAAATTCTGCATGTCATTCGGATTTCAAGGTGCCAGAGTCTGGAGGAAGACTGAGGAGAAGGAAATGCCAAAATGCCAGAAGTCCAGTGTCAAGTACCCACAGTCAGTGATGGTCTGGGGTGCCGTGTCAGCTGCTGGTGTTGGTCCACTGTGTTTTATCAAGGGCAGGGTCAATGCAGCTAGCTATCAGGAGATTTTGGAGCACTTCATGCTTCCATCTGCTGAAAAGCTTTATGGAGATGAAGATTTCATTTTTCAGCACGACCTGGCACCTGCTCACAGTGCCAAAACCACTGGTAAATGGTTTACTGACCATGGTATCACTATGCTCAATTGGCCTGCCAACTCTCCTGACCTGAACCCCATAGAGAATCTGTGGGATATTGTGAAGAGAACGTTGAGAGACTCAAGACCCAACACTCTGGATGAGCTAAAGGCCGCTATCGAAGCATCCTGGGCCTCCATAAGACCTCAGCAGTGCCATAGGCTGATTGCCTCCATGCCACGCCGCATTGAAGCAGTCATTTCTGCAAAAGGATTCCCGACCAAGTATTGAGTGCATAACTGTACATGATTATTTGAAGGTTGACGTTTTTTGTATTAAAAACACTTTTCTTTTATTGGTCGGATGAAATATGCTAATTTTGTGAGATAGGAATTTTGGGTTTTCATGAGCTGTATGCCAAAATCATCCATATTAAGACAATGAAAGACCTGAAATATTTCAGTTAGTGTGCAATGAATCTAAAATATATGAATGTTAAATTTTCATCAGTACATTATAGAAAATAATGAACATTATCACAATATGCTAATTTTTTGAGAAGGACCTGTAGTATCAATGGGAAAAAACAGTTGTGTCTTTAATCTAAGGTTAGAAATCTATTAGACAGCCTCCAAATAGGGCAACACAAACTTTTTTTAGTATTCTAATACCATGACAATAAAGTATTTCATGAGTTAATGTATCTTTTTGGTAATACATTTATCACTGCCTACATATACAACCTCACAAACACAATTACTGCCTTAAACATACCCAATAGCCCCTTTTCCATTGCCAGTAGAAAGCCCTTGGTTTTTGCAAAGCCCCAGGCTTTGGAAAGCCCAGGTCATGTTTCGCTACAAATTTACCCAGGTAATTTCAACGGCCCTACTCTGGAGTAGGTCTTTTCAGCCTTAGCTGGGATTTGCTAAAGGGGTGAAGTTGTGTGCAGTGAGGCTTGGCACCTGCAGCAGCTGTAATGGCATAGGTTACTATACAAATTAATTGATTTTATACTATTTATTTGTCACAAGAAGTAGTTTTAGGATGTTTTTAAGCGAGAAAGTTGACTTCAAAACTTTATCTGTGCAGTCAGTTCATCAACAATGAGCCTAAATTTAGATGTTTTTTCTGAGTTTTCAGAGCAGCGGAGCTTCACTTACAGGCTGATCTGGCTGTTAAGCCAACCAGGCAACAGGACTGGGACTTCCCCACCAAGTGCAACCTGATCTCAGCCTTGTACTCTGGGATTTCCTGCTACTTGTTATCTGTGGCGCTGAAAGTGAATATAAAGCATTTAGTAGGTATGTGGTGAATAACTGCAAGAACTAGAATATAAAATGTAATATTTCTCGCCAGAAATTTGTGACATATTACGTTATTGTTGGCATTAATTATTAACTATTTTGTCACAGTTCTGTAAGACAAAGGTTTCAATGCAGTGCTGATGATCAGCACTTAACGTTTTCCATGTACATACAAAAATAAAAAATTTTCTAAGATTGTCTTTTCATGTAAACCTAACAGTAGAGTATAAACTCTTTAATATTTTTAATTTTTCATAGTTTTATGCAGACGGCTCTGCAGGAGAAGAGACCACAGTTCCAGGCTCCGTGATCCTGCCATTCTCTGCTCTACTCTATGCATCTTCTACTTTATATAAAAATTTGCTTATGAATAGACAGTCAATGTATCAATTGCCTGTAATTCTGGACTGATTATCAGTTTTTTGTATTCTAATAAATAACATTTTTACTAAAATAATGTTCTGTAGTTATCTGATATAAGTTTACCTGATGATAATAAAAGACAAATAAGTGTGTTAATAGTAGTTATTGTAAATGAATCATGCAGTTGTAAAGCAGCAACTCTGGCCAGATGCAGGTTGGTAAAGAATTTAATGTAAAATAAAATAATGATTTAAACTTTTCCGGCTAATGGATCCAGTGCAACTTAAGGAATATTGGAAGGAATTAATTAACTGTATAACTCTAAAGCTGCTCATCATCTTGTTGAAACAAAAATGTATTGCAGTTTTTTTCACAACTTCCCCATCATTAGGCTGATTTAAATAAAAGGTCCGGGCCTCTCTGGGCAATGGAAAAAGAATGTACGAGATTCCCTGGGATTCCTGTTACCTGGGTAAAACAAATACTGGGGCTTTAAATCCTGAGGCTGTCGGTGGAAAAGGGGATCATTTTAAATAGGTTGGTCGTTCAAGTACAACAGTAACATTAAGTAGAGCAATTGTACCTCTAGATAATTAGTTTCAGTTTTATTCTGAGAAATGGCAATATTTATTGATGCTTTCATAGAAGCTCCACTGGGAATACAAATTTAACAACCTAAGTATTCTTTGTCATACTTCGGAGTTGGTTTGGACCAAAATGCAAGCAAGCACTTGGGAGCCACATGGTGTGATTTAATCTTCACTCTTCTTTAAATAATTATAATCGAAGGACTTACATAAATTATCAAACATCAAAAAGGAGGCAGGAGACATAAGGAAGACAACAGGTAAGAAACAAAAGGAACCAGCAAGGAGTGTAGCAAACAAACCAGTTAATAAACAGAGGGAGTTGGAGTATGAACCAATGAGGGAGGAAGGCAGGTAATCAGATGAAAGTGGTAACAGGTGCGCAGGCCAGGTGAAGGGAACTGAGGAAATAGGTTGTTATAGTAACTAATGTGAGACTGAGGCATGGGAGAAACTAAACTAGACATAACCTACAAATGAAAACAAACCTGAGGGTAATAAACCTAGAAGCTAGAAAGGAAAAATAGAAATAAACTCTAGGAAGAACTAAACCAGAGGACATGGGGAAAAACTAGACTCAGGGAATAACCAACTGAGTAACAACAAAGGGGTCTAAGGCCAAAGGGGAAAAAGAACAAATAAACTAGAAGAATGCAGCAAGAATAAATAAACCTAACAGTAAACAAGCACAGAAACACTAACCAAGAAACTAAAATAGAAAAACCAAAGAAGAAAAATAAACAAAGAGAACTGTAATAATAATCAGTCAGTCATTTTCTACCACTTATTCCATAGTGGGTCACAGGGGAGCTGGTGCCTAACTCCAGCAGTCTATGGGCAAGAGGCAGGGTACACCCTGGACAGGTCACCAGTCCATCACAGGGCAACACACAAACAACCATGCACACACTCATTCATACACCTAAGGGCAATTTAGAGTTACCAAATAACCTAACAGGCATGTCTTTGGACTGTGGGAGGAAGCCAGAGTACCCAGTGAGAACCCACACATGCACAGGGAGAACATGCAAACTCCATGCAGAAAGACCCTCAGATGGGAATTGAACCCAGGACCTTCTTGCTGCAAGGCAACAGTGCTACCAACTGCGCCACCATGCAGCCTGTAATAATAATAACAATAATAATTATTATTATTATTATTACCATAGGAAGCAATAAATAAGAAAGCGACCACCAAGGGAACTATGGGCGAGGGGAGAAAGAACTACTAAAAGCAGGAGAGAGAACGAGAACAAAACTAACATCAGGGTTACTGAAGGATTAAACAAACATAACTACTAAACCCAAAGGAATAGAAACACCTAACTGAAAAGTAAACAAACACAAAAACAAAACAAAGTCCAAAATGGCACATACTGACATTCTTAACCTTGCGGGCAGTTTGTGAGGTTTGCAAACATCCTTAATTTGAGTTTAGCATTATTTTGATAAAGAGTAATTCTTATCTTGTTCATTTCTTTAGGTAATGACAAACAATAAGACGATTGCTTAACCCTACCTCCAAATATTTTCAATTACATATAGTCAATACATACAATCATAGGTCTATTTACACAGAAAGTATTATACATTATTTTATGAAGGCCAAAAGCCAACCCTAGTATATTGGTTATCTAACATAAATCCAAGTATTTTGTGAAACTTCCATTTATTAAAAAAAAAAATGTACATATATATCTATATATCTATTTTGGGGCCCACGAAGTCATAGGTCCCCAGGCTTAATAAACCCTTCGTTAAAATACGACCCTGGTTGTGGATGCCAAAGGTATATAAATACGCTGATGCCTGTCGTGGATTACTATTACAACTCAAGGCTCATGAGATGCTCTTCACAAACAGCAGCATGTTTCAATAAATCCATCTTGATTTATTATTCCTTTGACTGATTATACGAATGTAAATATTCAGCAGGAAAATATATAGTCTGGGTGACAGAGTGTCTTTTGCAAGCACCACCATGCCGCACTGCTGGGTCAGAGCTCCATTGCCACTCACAATTATTTATTAGGCAACATATTCACTCTCTATCCATCACCGCATTGCCACCCGGCCCGGTCACATCTCTTAATGTTTATTACAGTGTCCCATCTTCCACCAGGAGGATGATTGACGCTTTCAGAAAGAACCGAGGTGGGACTTGCGCGCTGCTTTCTCTCCAATCGTGGCTCGAAGGGGGCGGAGGCTCTTCATCCCATACTCTGATTATGAGTCAGTTACCAGACATAAGCGAAACAATAACAGTTGGTGGGCTACTTTGCGCTCTGATCCTTCACCGGCAAGTCGAGTCTTTCAGTGCGTTTTTGGCGCATCAAGCTCCAGATTATAGGCAGTCGACAGCGGAGGAGCAAAACGCGCTCCACTTTTAATCAGATTAGGAACGTTTAATGTTCAATCCTGTTTTCCTTTCGTCCCTACAGTAGCGGTGCAGGAGTGGCCACAGCCAAAAGCAGCGATTCAGATCAGATTTCACCTAAACCAGCTGGGAGAGAGACCGACAGAGAGGGAGAGAGAGATCGGAGAAGAGAAAAGAGAAGAGAAGAGAAGAGAGAGGGTTTGTCAGTCTCCCTCCTCCCAAATCCAGAAAAGCTTACCAAGGAAAAAAGGAGGAGTGTCTGGGCTCAGATAGACGCGAGGAATCTAGAGGAATTTCCCGAGGATATTTTCTCTTCCTTTCCCCCTCCTCTTCACATCAAATTAAAAACAACAACAAAAAAGTTGGAGGGGAGGCAGCGGGGACCGTGGTCAGGGATGGACGAGCAGCCGCGGCTGATGCACTCCCACGGGGTAGGCATGGCCGGACACCCCGGCCTGGCGCAGCATATGCAGGATGGCACGCCGGGGACGGACGGAGAGGGAAGAAAGCAGGACATCGGAGACATATTACAGCAAATAATGACCATCACAGACCAAAGCCTAGACGAAGCGCAGGCGAGGTGAGACTCAACTGAAAGCACTCGTGTTATTTATCGGAAAAGAGGGAAATATCAGAGGAAGGGGGAGAGATAACAGTGGCTTGTAACAGAACTGCCTGTAAAGGAAAGCAATATCGCCCACTGAAGTGCCGAGACTGCGCGAAAGAGACAAAAGACCCTTAAAAACTTGAATATTTTATAATCTGACAACTTTTGTGTGATTATTTCCTACCAGAATTATTAATTAGTGCCTGATTATTGCGGATTAAGAAAAAGACATGTTTTATCTGTGAAGGGACTTGGCAGCTCAGTTACTCTCAGAGCCTTAATTGTTACAAAGGAGCTTACATTGTAATCCTGTGCTGTAATAACAGGATGCAGATCCTTTTCTATGGTTTACACCCAGCACTAAAAATAAAGACGGAAAATTAAGGAAATAAAACATGTAAATGCCTAAGAAATTGTGTGTAACTGGATAGATTTTGTTTCATGTGTGTGTTATAAAAATATCTAGATATACCATATTGAGCATTGCTAATTTGAAAATTAGTCATGAATTATAGAGATGCACCAATAAGGCTGTTCCTTGCCTGTGCTGATTTTCAGTTTTGGTTGAGATGTACCCTGCCGATTCCAATTTTACTGATATTTTTCTGTCTGCAACTTTTTTTTCCTCTGTTTACTCCATCCAGCATAAGGCAAGACATGTTTACTTATATAGCACGTTTTAGCAACCAGATAATTCAAAGTGATTTGCATATTGAAAAAACGTAAAGCATAAAAGACAATAAAATATGCTACCACTTCAGTAATGTAGGTAGTAATTATGAATCCAAAAGAAAATAATTACAAGACTATCCACATTTATAGATAAAACCATTTGTCTGATTTTAATTATTTGCAAAAAAAGTGCATCAAAACAGTGATGGGAGATCTTGATGCAGGTTATTAATTGCAAAGAAATAATAATAATAATTTGTAACTATTTGACCTGCCGATCATTAATCAGAGCCAACTGAGGGAAATTGGTTGCTTCTGATCTCTGGAGGATTGATTGGTGTATACTCTACCCTGCTAAAGTATTTATGTTTTAAAACATTAAACAGAAATCCAGCAAAACAAAATGCAAATTTTTCAGGATCTGACCAGCCGTTCACAAGTGAGAGCCGATCATGGGAACATTGACAAATATTGAGCTCTACGTGGTTGATCGGTGCATATTTTACCTTGCATCCGTGTTTTAAAAAATTTGGATAAAATGTTGAAACTTCTAGTGTAAGATGTGCTGATCAGAGTCAGTCTAGGGAAAATTGGCCGATTCCGATCTCTGGCTGAGTGATTGGTGCATAACTTTACCCTGTTCCTGTATTTTACATATTAGAAATAAAAACACGTCTATAACTGTCTTTGTTTTGTTATTGTTACTGTGTGCCTCAGTATTGACATGGTAATTGTTCTGTCTTCGTTTTAGGAAACATGCACTCAATTGCCATCGAATGAAACCTGCTCTCTTCAACGTCTTGTGTGAAATAAAGGAGAAAACAGGTAAGGATTCACACAGATGAGAACGTTTTAGCTGTAATAGCACTGTCTTTGTGTCTCACCATCACTTTCTTTTTTCATAATTTGATTCAGGTGGATATATACCAAGTCCTGTATTTGCCTGAAATTAATCATAATATATCTGTTAATATTTGAAAAGGCTAATAAAGCCTGCTGTCAATGGACAGCAGTGTTGTCATTTTAGCCCTCCTGCATTTTAGCCCTCTCTGTTGGGTTTGATGGTGTGTGCTAAGTGAGCTGTTTTTCATGCAGAGGGATTTTCTGTTTATGTGCGCGACAAGGGTCAAAGCCACTAAAAGGAATGTGTGAAATATCACTAATTTAACAGCAGATTAAAAAAGAAGAACGTCTCACGTGATGAAAGGTTGCAAGTTGTCCCGGAGGGATGTGGCAGAGCGGCGCGTTTCAAGAGAGGAAATAAAACAAAATATCCAATATAAGCTTATCTGAGAGCACAACTTTGAGGCTGTCTGCGAGGTTATTGAGAGGGAGCCTTGTCACTTTGTTGGCTGGCTTGTCGCGTCGCAGCCTTGCGAGAAGGCTGAGAATAAACACAGGGACCGAGCCGTATGGAGGCAATACTGTTTTCATTAATATAACATGAACCTCTTGCGCTGACATTTCATCTGTATGAGTCAGAGTTTGGCACAGGTTGTTCTAAAAACAAGAGAGGAAACATGTAGACACTTGAGATTTTCATCAGATTTACAAAGTGCGCAGGCCCCTGCAGAGGAAGCAACAGTGCAGACTGGGGGCCCTCGCTCCTAAATTGCAAGACTTAGAAAAGTGAAAGAGTAATTAATGCTTGACTCTTTGTAAACTGTCTGGCGTCTTCCTGGGTTCAACCAGAGTTCCTTTCCAAAAAGAAGAACAAAGTGACTTGGACCTTTTCCTGGCTTTTCCCCCCTTTGCCTCTCCCCTCTTCCCACAGTTCTTGGCAACCAAGCTTCTGACAGGAGAGAGGTTCTCCTCAGACTGCAAATTGTCCTCCCCTCTGTTTAGTACCAAGTTTGGAAATGAACATGTTTCAAAATAGCTTCTATTTTTTTCTATTATTGCTTTGCTTTTATTATCTGTTGTACTTATCGAACATTCACCTAACCTAAAAATCCAAAGTTTCTCTATGTCTACTACAGCTTTGTAAAGACAGAAAAGCATTTAGAATCTATGACCAACATAAACACCTCGATTCACACACACACTCACTCCTAGAGACGGCTAAAAAAAATCCTCCGTCTGAATTTGAAGAGCTGAGCTGCGGCTCATCTTCGCCTATAGGAGGGTTTGTGCAGACGAAACTGAAAATCCTTTCACTGCAGTGACAGAGAAAATGACTCAAACCTTCTCCATGGCATTTACAGCCAAATGTGCTGAGTGCAGTGTATGCGAGTGGAGTACAGCCTGTAATTTGTCAAGACTTTTTTATATTCTTTATAAAGAGTCAGCTTCTTGGTTTTTACATTGTTGCAGTCAGAGTGTCTCCAAGAAGAGATGACGAGCACAGCGGCTCCGATTTGACCTTTTACCAAAGAGGGGAAGAGTCTCTCCACATTGGTGATCATTTGCTGCACGTATGAGCCGTGTGCGCCTCTTCTTCGCGCTGTGTCAGTGGCGTGAGTGTTGACAGCAACAATATGGGTCATTGCCGCAGTGAGGTGTCCATTGGCAGGCAGCTGACAAACAAGGCGGGAGTGCATGCCAATAGTGGACAGAGGAGGCCCTAACTGATGACCCCTCGCCACCTCGCTCACTTTTGATTTGTGCCGGGGTCATTGCCGTGTCACTGCGTTGGAGTATTTAGCAAGCTTAAACAAGCTCAGGTTCACACGCCTGGCTTATAGAAAACCAATGGCGAAAGCTTGTGATCCCTTGCTTGGAGACGTGCTTTTGGCAGCTAAGGTCAAGCTTCACAGAAACATCTTCGTCCTGCTTCCCAGCCCCTCTGCTTTTTTTTTTTTTTGTTTGTTTATTTTAAGCTATCAGCATTGTAAGCGAAGTTACTGAGAGTACTTGGTGTTTGTTTTCCTGCGCTCTGCTTCACATCCTGTGACCAGGGCTGGAAAGTGTCTTTATTTGCTTGGAACCATTACGGCGAAGGAAGCTGGCACGTACAGGTTGACTAAGTAAGAGAAGCCAGACACCAGGTCGGTGTTTCTGGGTGTCAGATTTCAGGCCAACTCACCCCCCTGCCAGTTTCTCTCTATCTGTAGGCCTGGGACTGTTTCATTTCGTCAGGCCTCTCTGTGTCAGTGGCCTCACATTACAGCCATGCAGACTCGGGTCAGATGGAGAGCTCCTGCATGACTAATGTGATCAGACGGATAATGCATTACACCGCTTGAACTTATCAAAGCTAGAGACCTGCTGAATCAGTCTGTCCTGCTAACAGCAGCCCTCCTAGAGCCTGCAATGCTAATTAGGCAAAACATTTTAGATATTCACAGCGATCAGGACGCTTTAAGATTTCTTAAAGAAATAAGAATGCAAGAAAAATATTACATTTTTGGCATGAAGCAGATGATAATTGTTTTTATTTAGCAGTATGCTGTTGGCATGGGCTGCTTACATGTAGTGGGGATTAACAAGAACTTAAATAATTACAGTTGCAAAACAGTAAAAATAAAAGATTTGGCAATACCGTTCCTTTAAATGTTTAAAATGCTTCTAATGTCCCACTGAGCAATAAACTAGATTTCAACATTGAGGCTACAGTTTGATGTCATTTAAACATGAATCAATCTTCAGTTTATGCCTAGTCCTAATTTAGATTTATAAGTCTTTTTTATGTTTAGACCAAGCAAAACTGCCAGGTCTAAAAGTGGTCTTGGCTTAAACTTAGAGTAGTAACCTCTTCATAAAAATAAAAAATAGATAAATAGTGATAAATATCACGTCATACATATTTGTACTGTACTTGTGGATGGACACAACACATTTTACTCTATAGTTTTTATTCTAAAGTGTCATCAAGCATTTGAGCTCAAAGACGGAAGTTCAACTTTGTTTTCAAAAAAGAAAAATTGCAGTAATTCTGAAATGATCATATATTTAACTGGAAATACCACACCAATTAACTGTGGCAACACCTCCGTGACTGGCTTGCTTCTAACACTGAGATGAGGAAGCACCAACACAGAATCTGAGGCAGATGAAGAACAGAGTTTAACTTGCATTTGTGGGGGGAACAAAACACAATTGGTACACAATAAATGTTCTAAACTCATGGATTATTTCTGCATTTTGTGCTCCAGTAGTTCATCTAGTCAAAATGATGTGTTATTATCGGAAGGTCCAAAATTTAAGCAGAGCTCCTGTGCTTTTTCTTATGCGTGTCAATCTTGGCAAAAACAATAAAAAAAATACTGCATTTAGACGGTTAGAAAAACATCTAAAAACAATCCAAATAACTTCCACTTCCAGAAAAATACATGCCAACTTTAGCCTAAATGTCTAAATGATGTATTGGCCATTTAGAAATTCTTTAGACATATTTTCTACAAAAAATGTTCGCTGTCAAAATGACCAAGAAAGTGCGGAAGTAATGGGATTGATGTAGGAAACTAATGTTCTGAGTCCACCTGCTGCTGCACCCTGCTGGTCAGCTGACTGAAAGGAGGCTCCTACACTTTTAACTCATTCAGAACAAAGACAAATTAATCTATTTAGAAATCTTTCCAATAGGAGAAGTAACAATGCTTTAAAACTACAATCGGCAAACTACGAGTGATATTTCTGTTGAGCAGCTGACTGCGGACCGCCTGAACCAACAGTCGGACTAATTAACGGGCTTGTTATGCTTGCATTACTCCAAAGAGCATAAGGACTTGAACACTGCTTTTAAATTTATCAGGTATTTCTCCTACCTTCTGAATAAGATCTAAATCAGAACAAAAGCAAAGAGAAGTTACTCAAAATCTTATCACTGTTGTAATCAATATATTTTATCATATTTAATTTGTTTGGAACAAACTGATTATTATGCATTTTGTTTGATCTTTGGTGTAAATAATGGGAAATCAAAATCTTTTTACTTCAGGGTATCCTAACTACCATGCCAAGTCTGCTGGTAACCTTCTTGTATGATTAGGCAAAAAAATCTTGACAGTTCTTTGGAAAGTTAGGTTTTGATGAAAAAAAAAAAAAGAAAATGAGAACAAAAACCAGAAAGCTCTGCATTGAAATGACAGAATTTTGATTTAAACATGCAATTAAAAAATTGATGACTTGTCTGATTATTAAATAAGCAGTTTATACTGCAACTGTCTCAATAGGTTTGACATAAACCTGCAGGTGCATGGTGATAATGTCAAATAGCTATTTCTAGCATTTCCTCTAACATCAACACTAAACGATGATGGAGGTACTCGTTGAGCTCCTGTGCAGCAGTGGATAAACTGGTCACTATGGCTCCCAGTGCTGCTGTTTTTCAGCATTTAATTGACACGGCTGTCCGTGATGAGTTCAAGGGTTAGTGTTGTCTCTCTTTGTTGCTCTCCTCTCATATCCAGTAACAGATGGAGGCATTAGTCTCCGATGCGGCGCTGTCCTGAAACTAATGGCTATGTCCTTGGTTTTGCCGTGCTAGCTGGGAGACTTTATATCTGTCCCTGGCTTGGAAGTGCAGAAGCAGCAGTTTATCCCCCACCATCCCCAACCCCTTCATGTTTTAGTTTCCACTGAAATAAGTCTGAGCAGGACTTTGTCTGCTCTCATAAATAACTTCAAAATAAATAACTTCAAAATGAGAGTGAAGTTTTTTTTTTTCTTTCCGAGAAAAGCAGGCTTTGATTTGTGAGCTTATATGAACCTCTTCCTCCTCTTACCAGAAATGTTCATCCAAATGAGGGATAATAAGCATGTGATATATTTTTACAGAGGATGTACAGATGGTAGTCCTAAAAGTAAGCTACAGGATATAAAAATAATCTGCTGTCCTTTTTTAATGTCTTGCTTTATATTCGTACTTCATTACCCGTGCACTTCAGAGGAACCGGCAAGTATTTCTGCCGCTTCCCTGTCCTCCAGCATAAACTCACTTGCAATTAGGACAGCTAATATATTATGCAAATGTTGACTGGCTTAATTGAGACATGTTAATCATGTTTTAAGAGGCTAATTACAGCCCTGTATGTCTGAGGTGGGAGTAGTAATTAGCCGTGATAACAGATCTGGCTGTAGAGTGGTCATATTCAGTGTTGCGATGTATAACTAGAGAGTACCTTTGTGCATATTTACAGATACCTGCGTATTTTTTTTTCGTTTTGTCATGATAGCGAATGTCCAAACAATACTTTTTATTTACTATTTCTGGCCTTTGTTTTATTATTGGGTATTGTGTTTTCAAGAATGAGAGGCGAGGAGCGATTAGCAATACTTTAGCAAAAAATAAAACGGGACTATGTGACATGGGTCAAACTGTTACGATATTTTGAGGTATTTTTTTGGTACCGATAAAAGTGCACATAAAAGCAATTTTTGGTTGTAAATTTGTCACTGTATACGTTCAAAGCCTCAATCAAACAATTACTGCTATAAAAATATAATGTACACATTATTAAAAAGGGTGATTCACTACAACAGTTGCATTCATTAATGCAACTGGGCTGCTTAACACTACAGATTAATTGCATTCAGGAATATTCTGGAACACAAACACAGTCATAGTTAATCTCATGAAACCAACAGCGGAAAAATAGTCCAAGCAGTAAAAGTAACGATCCCAATCATACAGTTACGTTTTGGGGTTTCCAGAAATCATCAGTTAGAATTTTACAATTTTTATTACAGGAAGACACATTTTAGTCACAGTAATTCTGTTTTATGATAACGATACAACAATTGCCCATCCCTACTAAGAGTTTTAATGGTTTCACAAACAAAGGAAAGTTTCTAATAATAATAATAATAACAACTTGTGTCTTAAAGAACCTGTAATTTGTATTGAATAGTTTTACTAGTTCATATATTGCATTTTTTGTTTTTGTTTGTCTTATTCTAAGGTGATCCTAATGCAAAATAAGTACTAAAAATGCTCCATTTCGGGGCTTCACAAAGAAGAAAAAGGGCTTCATAATGTCACAGTGGGGTTTAGGGAAGGAACAACGTGCAGGCAAGAGCTGGACAGCAGCATGTTAAATGAGAGCTTTCTTCTTTTATTCAAAGTCTTTACAAAACATAGCAAAGTCAAAATCCTTCATGTCTCCAAAAAACAAAGCTAGACATAGCAAAAAATCTCTGCAGGAGAACAGCGGTGCCGAGCAAGAGACTTACGGGCAGAATACAGTGCAGGAGCGAAGCATAAACAAAGTAGAGACGAAGTAGAGAACGGGGTAGTAACGGAGTGACCAGCGAGGAACTAAGCACACAGAACAACTAATATACACAGAGCACAGAGAGGGTAACAAAGGGCAGGTAATCAAAGAAACGGGGAACATGTGTGACAAGGAGGCAGGGAGGCTGAAGGGACAGGTGAAACTAATACAAAGACTAAAGCAAGGAGAAGGGACTAATAAACAATACAGTGAACCAAACTAAGCAGAACTATAGTCAAAGATAAATAAAGCATAGAATCAAGACTAAACATGAACTAGAGGAGACTGAGAAACTGGAGGAAAGACAACAACCTAAAAATCTAAGGACTTAGCAAAAAAGAAACCATAAGGGAAACATGACTACAAAAGTAAACAAACCTAAACCAACACTGATAGAACAAAACGAGGATAAAGCAGTGAAAACGAGACCTAGAATAAAAGTAAACCATGATGTAAACAATAACTAAGCTGACCCAACATAATCAAATACTGAGTTACTAAATGGGAAACTAGACCAGAGAATCCAGGGAGACAAAGGACCACAATAATAAAAATAATAATAATAATGATAATGACATAAGAAATAGGAAAGCAACCACAAAAGGAACTAGGAGCGAATAGGGAGAAAACAACAAACACTAGGAGACAGGAAATAAACAAAACAACCATGACTACAAAACCAAACTAAAGTCAAAACATAAAACCCACAACAAAGTCCAAAGATGTCGTATCATGACACATAAATCTTAAATTGTGTTTTAGATCATCTCTGTTCAGTTTAGAATTATACAAGTAAGGTTTGGTCAGTTTAAGTGTTTTAGATTTTGAACTAGAGGTGAAACAAAGCATCTGAGTAGATGCTGCCATCCTGAGCGTTGTTAGGAGCTAACGGTTAGCCAGACGCAGTACTCTCATAATGCTCATAATAAGTTCACATCATCAATAGGTCAAACAAAAAACTGCTTCCTTTCTTACTTCAAAATAAAGGTTTTAAACATAGATACAGCATGATGACAAACTTAAAGTATCCACCCTCATACTAATAAGTTATTTAACAATGTCACATGCGGAAAACAGCTGGATGGGGTTTTCAGAAGAAATGTAAATTTTTTCTAAATTTACCCTTTGGAGAAACGTATCTAAAATTTAGTTAGAAATGCATCTGTTCACCTATTTATTCATGATTATGTTTACGTTTCTTTATTTTGTTGCTTGCACTTGTCTTTCTGGTCATCCGACCCAGCAGTGTTGGCTGTTCTGAACGTTGGGCTTTTAAACTGTACAAGGTCTTGTTCTTAGTTTTCTGGCAGAGATCATATTTGGATCCATTACACTAAGAATGCCCTCCCACTTATCGAGAATAAAATTGCTTTAGAGAGGAAATTTGCTCCATGGCTGGAGTGGAGTTTCTTTTCTATCGGATGTTTATCTCTGGAGCAGCTTTTAGTGTCTACACAACAGCTCCGGTGACATTATTGCCAATTCAATTGCCTCAGCCATTGTTTTTTTTTTCCTTATTGGCACTGTTTCGATTTGATTGTGTTTTGCAGAGTCTTGTGGAATTGCCCCACACAGTTTGACCGGTTAAAATATACATTCTCATGTTCTCTGCTGTTGGTATGGGTCAGTTTGAGATTGAAATGGAATGATAGCCTTGAGTAAAAATACAGTTTTATTCCTACTGGTCCAAAAATAATATAGCATATATATTGACTTGTACAGTTACAATGTTATCCATGACATGTGTTTCTTGTTATTTTGGTTTTTAATAAATTAAAAAATATGGAATAAATATCTGCAAACCTTTTAGTTGTTTTTAAGTAAAATCGCTTTTTACTGATGCTCCATTAAGCTGGAGAAAACTGCTGTCGCTCCTTTACTTTCTGTGGCATCTTATTGAAAGAACATTAAACTTGCTAAATTATAGCAGCTTTGAAATCATAACCTTACAGTGGCGATCCTTTTAGTTTTGATGCTATGATTGAACCAGAAATATTTCTAGACACCTAATTTTATCTGTCTCAGTAAGAGATAAATGCAGTGACCCTCCACTGCACAGCAACAGGTAGGGGAGGGGCAGAACAGATTGATCCATACAGCTGAGAAAACCCCGGTCTCTTATGTACTTTCTCTGGCATTTCAATAAGAGGTTTTTAAACCATAGGGATGGTGTGATGAAAATGTTAAAAATTTTTAAGGAATACCTCTGTTAGCATACCTTGATAATGAAAAATGTAATATATTATTTATTTTAAAAAATCCTTTCTTTAACTTGTTGTCTAATAAGAACGTTTTGGTTAGCTGTAATCAGCAAAAAATACCAATTACACATGCATTCATGAATGCTTGTCCAGTTTGATGCAGGTGGGTTGTCTGGCACACCGCCACTAAGATGTAAGTGGCATGTTGGCATTATGCTGGGGTTGTACAAAAGACCCGCCCCCCACACTGCCACCTCCTGACTTCGATGAACAGTCAAACATAAGACGGCGAGCACTCTTCCCTGGCTGACTTAGTAAAAATGACACAAATTAATACATGCTGCTTAAACAGGACCAAGATTAATGGTTGCCTTTCGCAGCGGCTTAGATCTTCTGTCAGTCGCTGCTCGCTGCCCAGATGGAATCAACACCAATCAATGAGGCTGCCGACTCTCACTGGATATCTGCTTACGATGTAGAGTGGTACATACAGATGTACACATTTACATATGCTCTGACCAAACAATTACTTATGTCACGCAAAATAAAATAAAAAAAACAATCACAAACTTCCTCCTTGTATTTTTGCGTCTCCCTTCAGCTTTCCTCTGTATAAACCGTGCTGCATATCATGTATTACATCCTATATAGTAGGATGTTCAATCAGGTGCCACAGAGTCAGATGGGGAAGAGCAGTGAGGCTGATGGCTCAGTCGTGATTGGATGTTTCAATTACTGATAGTAATGCCATGGTGTAGTGAGTCATGCAGTGCAGATAGCACCATTTATTTTAATCAGGGCGGAGGGGGGAGAGATGGGTGTGGATGTGTCTCCCTCATTTCAGAGGGAGTTTCACATTTAGATGCAAGGGAGTGTGCTCTCTCTTTCTCCCCCCAACACACTTTCACTAACGCACTCACTCACTCACTCACTCACTCACTCACACACACGTTTTCTTTAAAGCACTCACAGACTCAGGTGGATTGAGAGTGGAGGATAGGTTGCCTTGGGTAACGCGTAGCGACAAGGTATTCTCTCTGCGAGCTATTCTAATTTATGTTAATAAACCTTGCAGTTGCTGTGAGAGACAAAGGGGCCACAGATGAGCCTCGGTAACCTCGGTACTTTCACTGGAAGGAAAAACACAGACAAGAAAAAAAAACAGAGAGGAGATACTGAACTGTAGGGAAAGACTCTTCCCACTGAGGTGCAGAACGATGATAAATTTAACCACGCAGAGTTATTTTGTGGCTGCGGAATCAAACAGTCTCATGCTTGAAATGTTCAAGTTTGCTGTGCAGGGTTTACTATTTCTGTGTCAGAGTGTGTTGGAGTAAGGCAGGGATTGGCAAGCGGGTTGTCTCTCGGGATCGTTGCTGCTAATTCCGTGGGGCTCCATTGAGACACTGGATGCTCCAGCTTTGGATCACTTCCCAGGGCAGATGCGACACCACAGGTAGCATTTAGCGCAGTGGGGCAAATGCATGAATTGTAACAGAGGTCAGAATGGTCTGATTGCCTGGCAGTGCTAAGTCCCTCTTGGCAAGCCAGATAGGAGCCCTTAAATCACATCAGGAACAAGTCGATCTTTTTTGGGAAAAACAATTTTTTTGCTTTTTAATATCATTATATTGTTTGTCAGTAAGTCATTTTCTACCGCTTATTCCATAGTGGGTCACAGGGGAGCTGGTGCCTATCTCCAGCAGTTTATGGGCGAGAGGCAGGATACACCCTAGACAGGTCACCAGTCCATTGCAGGGTAACACACAAACAACCATGCACACACTCATTCATACACCTAAGGGCAATTTAGAGTTACCAATTCACCTAAGAGGTATGTCTTTGGACTGTGGGAGGAAGCCGGAGTACCCAGTGAGTACGGAGTACGCATGCACATATATTGTTTGTTTTAGTCATAAATTTGTCATCATTCTGAAAGCTTGATAATTATGGTCTCGTTTTTTACATTGTTCAGCATTTGAATCTGAATTGTTTTTCTCCAATGCAAACTGTGGAGCTAAATTGGGGCCATAAAGTTTGTTCAAAAGAAAACAATTTAAACCTGAAAAATAAGTTTGTTCAAAAGAAAAACATTTGAACTTGAAAAATTATTTTGAACCTCCCCCCAAAAAATTAGAAAACTGGAAAAAAAAGTTTTTCAGCTAAAAAAAACAGATGTGAAACTGTAAAAAAAAGTTCAAAACTACTTTTCAGATTCAAGTTTTTTTTTTGAACTTGCAGATTTAATTTTTTCGGCTTCAAAGTTTTGGCCCTGTTTTGGGGTGGGGGGTGGGACCTCAGATCACAGGGGTGTGGAATCATGACTGACAGCTCAACACAGCGGCTGAACAACATATTCCCAGCTGTTGCATTCAGGGACCGTGGGAACTGGAATTATCAGGTTTAAATTTTTTTCTTTTGAACAAACTTTTATTTTTCAGGTTTACATTTTTTTTGTTTGAACAAACTTTATGGCCCCAATTTAGCTCCATAAACCATCACCCCATTAACACCAACAAGGATTGATAACACAGCAACTCCTCCTCGCTGGTTTCCCCTTCTATTATACATCCGTATCCCCAACCCGAAGAGTGAAAGCTGTGGATTTCCTCTGTGCCTGCTGTCTGCCAGCTTGCCTTTGGCGATGTTAGTTCTGGACAGTTAACTCCCACTGAAATTATGTTAATTGCTGTCATTTTCTTTTTTCTACTTGAGCATAATCAGCAAATTATATACTTCTGTTCATTTATTACAGAGCCACTCCTAACGGGATTTTTACCCTTCAAAGATCAAAAGTTAGGAGGGGAGGTGGTTTGCTCTTATGTTTTGTGTACTCATTTGTCATGTAATGTATCAGCTGGCTATTACAACAGCTTTAATGTGCCATAAGAAGTGCTTGGTGTAATCAAATGTAGTATATGTTACATCAGGTTAGAGCTAAGGATTTAACTATGTGACATTCTTCAGAAATATTAAGTAAACATGCAAAGAATACCACATTCTCTTTGATATTGAAGTTTCATTTACCTTTTGGATCAGGGTGGTGATTTTTCATGGTAGTTTTAGGTATTTTGCTTACTTACAGCTTACTTGGGGTTGTGTCGTATTTGTGCATTGCTAACAGGGATTTGCTATTCAAGATTTTTTTGTCCTCAATACAGATCATGTCAGTTGTTTGTTATTATATGTTTATATGTATGTAAATAGATTATATGTTTAAGGTAAAGGTAAAACCAAGGTGTGGCATAGCGGTAGAGCGTGTGGCCCATATACGGAGGCTTCACTCCTTGATGCAGCTGTCCCTGGTTCGAGTCCTGACCCTGGAGACCTATGCTGCATGTCTTCCCTTTCGCTCCACCTGATTTTCTGTCTGCCTACATTTGAAAAATAACAAAAATAAAGGCCACTAATGCTGCAAAGACATCTTTTAAAAAGAAAAAAAAAAAACAATACCACACATATGCATGAAAGGTCTAGAGCTTTAATGTATAGGTAAATAACACACCACATTTAATGTGTATTATATTTTACAGTAGTATTTCTTGACAGAGAAAGATATTCTTTCAAGGGGTTTTTGCAGGAGAGCCTTAATATACTCCTTCAGAGGTTTAACGAGGTTAGAAAAGCTACCACAGTGGGACCTCTAAGTATAAGAAATAAATTCAATTAATTAGCTCAAACAGGTCATTTTTGTCTGGAACATTTGTGTATGGAAACAAGTTTCCGCATTGAAAATAAGGAGAATAATATTTATTTCAAACCGCCACCTTTAACTCTGCCAAAAAGCACACAACACTTAAAAAGTGATTTTCAGCAGAATGATCATTAACTATGTTTATTAACATTACTACAAGCATCAGATTATAAAATACATTACACAATGACCTTAGTGAAGAGGGGGTCTGTATCCTAGGGAATTTTCAACTGGCCTGCCAGTTTCGTCAGCATTGGCATCCCGTACCTCACTGTCTTTGAATGTGTCTGAAATCGCGTCACTCTCTCCAGGGTTGTAAAATGAAATTGGTTCATACACAGTATTTCCTGTCTGTGCTTGAAAATGTTAGGGAAAGTGCAATAGCATTGTTGTTGCTCACAGTTAAGCTGCCTGTGACTTGGTTGCTGAAGCTCTGCAGTTTTTCCCCACATTGCATACACCTCTTTGATTGTTCTGGAAGGGAGCACTTCTCCAAAAACTGATGGGTTCACTGCTGTAGCTGTAACATGCAGAGAAGAAGTGAGGGAACATGACAGACAGAGAACATATAGCAGCTACATGTGGAAGCCACTGACACGGCTATCCTGTATGTCCATGTGCAGAGGAAAACTCATGTTTGAAAAACCCATGCAGCGTTCATGTTCAGAAACATTTGTGCTCACGTGTTCATATTAAGATCTTCCATTGTAAAAGGTTTTGACACCTAAAACGGTCATTACTTCATCATTCGTTTAAAAACCCAGAGTACCTGACTCAGCACATACAGATCTAAATACAGTCTTCATTGAGCTCAAATCTTTCTACTGCTGATAATGTTTCCATGCAGAACATTTGGCTAAACCTTGCAAGTGCTGTGTTATGATTTCAATAGTTGATAATTAGGCTTGAAACATATGTTCATTCCATTCACGTTTGTCGTGTGCAGACAAAAATGACAAATGAAAACTCTTCTCCTGCTTCCTGAGCTTGTTCAAACATTTTAACAGCAATTAATGTTTCTGCTACATCGACACCTTGGCATTCAGATTCTTATGTTATGATCATCTTTATTAAAATTTAAACAGTATCACTGTATTGACACAAAAAAATCTAAACATAAATTCATAACTTGATCTAATTGGCTTTATTCCAAACAGAAAAGCATCAGTTATTCCTACTGCTGCTAAAATAATATGACATTGATTATTACAGTGACAATAATCTATATAATTCAGTTGCTGAGTTTCTGGTGCTACATTGAAGCTCTGGCCAGTGCGACATTTTCTTTAGCATATAACTTAAAGTGCTTTAAAATTGACATTTTTGCAGTTCAGAGACTAAAGCTTTTGAAAGCCTTGCCATATCTTGACCTACCGATGGCAATGAGGGGAGTACCGGCCGCAGAGTGGGTAACAATATAAACAACTGTTTATATTGCAGTTTGCAAGTGGATTCAAACAGAGCCATGATTTTAAAAAAGTGACTGTGCAAGGAGCACCCACGTGGCTCACAACATATAATTACAGCCAGTACCATAAAACAGGAATTGGGATTTGCGTTTCATAAGTGATTCTTATACAGATAATTTGAAAATGTCTTGATAGGGAGATCCCTTTTCCTACAGATTTTTACAAAAGCTTTAACAAAATCTTATTTTTAGATACTAGACATTGTGAAAAGCCTTCTACCATTCCTTTTTATTAACTACTGACATTTTTATTTCTGATGTTATGCTTTCCTGTGAACTGTTTATGTGATTCCCCTGGAAATCACTTTCTGTGTGCATCTCGGCACACATAAATGCAAGCATGCACCATGTGGTTGTCTGCTGAACACAAATAGGCTGCCTAGAAAACCGCTACAGACTATCACTCCCAAAATAGGAAGGCAAGTGTGATTGTTTAAACTGATAGGACAAGAGCTGTCATATTACATTAAGGCTGATCCAGATGGCAAAAAGACAAGTATTTCAAGACATATTGGGTATTTTTAAAAAACATTAAAGGTTCCTGTTAAGCCTTCTTGGTAAGAATTCAGGATGTTATATATGAGATATCCTCATTTCTTCCCAAGATTTGAAACCAACAACTTTATTGCTACATGCATGTCTTTCACCCTTAAAGGCAAACTCGTTCTCCTCTTCCATTATGTTTTTTATTTGGCTAGCTGGCATCACCGTGCAGCTTGTTTTATTGGACATGTCCTTCAGCGCCATGTTTAGCAGTCTTCTGCCCCTAAAGACATAAAACTCCTTTATGTTCCTATTACTTGAGTTTACGGAGAGCATCTTCAGCCGCCCCGCCTTCCGATAAGATCATATTGATAGATTGATATTGGGAGAGCTGTAGTGTGATAAAGGCGCGGGGGTTAAGAGCTTCTTGGATAGTTTAACCTTGATAAAACAGTTGTTTCAGTGAGGCTGATTTTGCCCCATCCGTCTTCATCCGTCAGGGCCCCGGTGAAGTATGCAAATGAAGGCAATAGAGGGAAGCGCTGTGTGCGGTTAAATGGGGCGTTGCGAATGTGCGGTGTACCGCGCGGACGGGGTGATACTACTTACTGTCCAAATTTAGTGTGTCTTTTCTGAACCCTGCTTCCTCCCCCTCCACTGCCTGTTTTGTATACATTTTAAGAATATATATATATGTATATATATATATATATATATATATATATACATATCTGTTTGCCCTGAGAGAAACCCTCTCTCAGGCCCTCCCCTAAAAAGACTACAGCTGTCACAGAAGGAAAGCAGTTTATGTGCTGATGTTATTATTTTTAATGTGCTTTAGCTTGAGTTTAAAGGCTGCAGCCCTATATTTGTGGCTCAGTGTGCAGCACAGGCATCTAAATGTTGCAGCGGGTTTTATAGCATGCTCTGCCCATACATTTCAGAGCATGGCTGTTTATCGTTCTAATTAGCAAGTCTGGAGGTGTAAGGGTAATAATCTTTGTGATAATAACTGTTTCTGCCTTAACACCGTGCTCCATTCACAGTTTATGTTGCTCAGGCAGCTTCATTTGCCTGATTAGTTTTGTACCTACTCAGCAGCATTAAGGAAGCTTTTTTGTGTCAGTTTGAGTCTCTCATTTATCTCACGTGTCGGTATATTGATTGATTCCCCTGCTCACTTGTTATTTTTGCTCCGTTCTTCACAACTCATTTTCAGAGAAGAGGCCAGGAAATGGTTACCACATCCCCTGTCTGCTGTCTGATCAGCTGCCACACACATAGAGCTGTCAGTCAGGAGCTTTCCTGTCTGCCCTTTTGCTATGGAACACCAGCTCTGTGGGTGGGTCCTCTGGGTGATAGATGGCTTGGAGAGCCTATCGGACTGCGAGAGGCATCCATCTCTGTCTGGTGCCTGTTAAACAAGCTTGGGAAAGCAGCCATGTAGCCCTAACTACCACTGGCCTCCACTAAAAAACCCCATTAACATTAATGAAGGATAGCTTTAAAAGTTCTTCAGTAATAGGCTTAAATTGGATTTATGAGTCAGAGGGTTTGCCAGAGAGAGTACGTCTTGAAAAATGTCTCTGTTAAATAAATTGAAACGAGCATTTGAAAGGTTTCTTTTAGGATTTCAGTTTAGCTTGATTTTTTGTTTTTTTCAAAATTTTATTCCAGATCTGCACAACATATCAAATTGCAATATCAATGTGTGCAATATCTTGATCGGACAGGCTTGCATGGATGCAGTAGTTGGTAGGATATTATATTTGAAGAATACATGCAAATTCTGCATGCCAACATTTTGTTGGCTTCTTGGATATACTCTCGCCTTTTCATACCAAAACTTGATGTATATTTTTAGGAGCGCTGTGGTGCTTGAAACCATTCTTGAGACATTTTTTCAATACTGGGACAAGACTTGCTCTTATATCGGTCTCAACTAGATTTTTTACAAACCACAAAGAGTGGTGGGGACATTGTGATGAAGAAAAGAAAGAAAACAGTCAGAAAAATTTAAGTTAATCTTAATCGATGTTGTCATGGGAATATTCAGCAATTTCATGATTCTCTGCAGCCCTGCTTTATTGAGATCTAAAATCAAGCTGTAGTTTTGGTGGCTGTGAGGGAAAGCGAGGCGTTTGATGTTTTAAGCCACTGAAAAGATGAAACTGCCTCATCTTTAGGCACTCTGCTGCCCCCTTTACAGAAAAAATAAGTTCCTAATACTTTTTTTAAAGACATTTCATCCCAGCTGGCAATGGCCATTTCAATATCCTGCAACTACCACTTTACCTGTCTGCAAGGTCCCTATAAATGGTTGATGTGAAACTGCCATTAGCTGGCCAATTCCTCAGCCACAGATTATCGCGCCGATACGTGGTAATCGCAATGTTGAAAAGATCTGATTGCATTCCACCCAACCTACAAAGTGTGACATAAATGGGCTTTCTCGAATATCTGAAGTCGGTTGTTGGTGTGCCATCATAGTGCATTAGGACTGTCAGGAGCAAAACAGCAATTTTTGAAACCTCTCTGTGAATCTTAAAAGGATGCGGGAAATTCTTTTGGAGGCAAACAAGGCCTTTCCGAGATTGTTGAGGCAAAGCGTTTTCTATGCAAGCTGAGCTATAAACTTACCTCCAATGATAATACATTTATTGTGAATATTCCTAATCCCCTTTTTCCTTTCCTCTCTTCCTCTTCCCCCAGTCTTCCTTTTTTTTTTCTTGCTCCTTCCTGGCTCGTCTGCTCACCTCTGATGTCATTAGCAAGTATAGAGGGAGGTTGAGGCAAGAGAGGAGTTGCTATTCTTAATGAATTCTGCTTTGTCTTTGCACTCCCCTACCCAGTTAACCCCCCTAGTGCTCAAGGTGTCAAATTAGAGCAGCTGGAAAGAAAAAGGGGAGAACAAGGGGGAAGAGCAAAGAACACTGCACCCACAGCTCATTTCCCGACTCTCCTTCAAACCACCCTAATACAACATAATATTCATGAGTATTATCCGTGTAACAACTGTGGAAAAAATGGTTGGATTCACATATTCCACTTTTAGTTAATAACACATTACTCATGCACTGCTGTGCAGTAATAAGGTAAAGGTAACCTAGTATGTTCACAGCAAGCTTTTGTGGTTATTTTTCACTGTTGTGAGAAGCATTTTTACATCTTAGTAATGGCAAAGTAGCAAACAAGTACATGCTCTTTCGGGATATGATGGTAGATCTGCGTTTTTACTAGAGCCAAAACCTTTACCTTCTGCTCCCTCATATTTTGATCTGCTTGCATGTGCAGATAAGTGCATGCACATATTATTTGAAGTTTGCAAAGGTCTCTAAAATATCCTATCTTTTTCAAAATAACTCAAATAAAGAAAGGATCTAACCATGCCCGATTTTACATCATCTTACAAAGGTATTCCCTCCCCCAGATTACAACCACAAACTTTTATGTATTTAATTAGTATTTTATGTGACAGAACAACCCAAAGTAGAGCACAACTGTGAAGTGGTAGGAAAACACTGAAAAAAAAGCATAATTCATAATTGTCCTGTATTTAGATCGATGTATTATGCATCATCCTGATCAGCTTCTTTGTCACTGCAGAAACATGCCCACAGAATGATGCTGGCACCACCATGTGCTGCCATGTAGATTTTGGGTTCAGGGTGATCTGTAGTTTTCTGCTACACATAGAATTTTATACATAGGTCCAAAATTTTCATTTTTGGTCTCCTTGAACCTTTTTTCATGTGTCCCTTACATGGCTTGTGGAAAACTGCAAAAAGGCCTCCCTATGGTGCTCTCTCAACAATTGCCTCTGTCTGTCTGTCTGTCTGTCTGTCTGTCTGTCTGTCTGTCTGTCTGTCTGTCTGTCTGTCTGTCTGTCTGTCTGTCTGTCTGTCTGTCTGTCTGTCTGTCTGTCTGTCTGTCTGTCTGTCTGTCTATCTATCTATCTATCTATCTATCTATCTATCTATCTATCTATCTATCTATCTATCTATCTATCTATCTATCTATCTATCTATCTATCTATCTATCTATCTATCTATCTATCTATCTATCTATCTATCTATCTATCTATCTATCTATCTATCTAGTCTCCACAACTTTTTTCCTGAGCTGCCTGCTGTCTTCCTTGGTTTTCATGATGCTGTTTGTTCACTAATTCAAACAAACCTCTAAGACCTTCACAGAACAGCTGGATTTACACTGAGGTTGGATTACGAATTACGACGTCTAAAGACAGTTAACTGCAGTGGATTTTACCTTGGAGTATTAGAGTAAATCAGGATAAATGCAAATGCATGTAAAAGTTTTCAGATTTTTATTTGCAAAAAAAAAAAAGTAAAAACCATGTATCATTTTCCTTCTACTTTGCCATTGCGCAATGCTTTGTATTGATCTCATAAAATCACAAACCAAGGTAAAATGTGTACATTTGCAAAGCATTGTGTCTTAGAGACAAAGATCTATGACCTGTTTGAATGCTCTGCCCTCTAGTTTGGTTTTAGGTTTTGTTTTATTCCAAGCTGCACACTCAAGCTTGATCACAAGTACATTATTATGGTCAGACATTCAGACATTTCTTCTTTGAAAAAAAAATATACAACTGGTATTTCTATACTTTGTCAACTTATTTTGTTCTTTTATCTGCTGCCTGAGTGGAGTCTCAGTTCAATCTTTTAATAACTTCCTTTCCTTTCATCTCACAGCACATGCAGGTTCATTAGCAACCAAAGCCATCCAACTCAACATTGTTCAAACAGTTATTTTATATTCTACTTGAGATCCCAGAGTCAGATATGAAATATGCTGCGCTGATACAATTGAATGTTTCCATTTGATTAAATGCAGAAGCCATTAAAACGCAGTGTTTTAATAGGTCACGTCAGATGGCTTCCATTAGGAGTGGGAATAAACTGATGTGATTTGTGAGCCAGCTGCATTTGGAGGTACTGAGAGGCTTAACCCGAACTCACCTCGTCTATATTTGTTTTAGCTGTCCATGCAGCAGACTTCTCCGGAAGAGGTCGTGAACTTGCTGCGCCGACTGTGTGTCAGTGTGGGTGGACAAAGTAATAGTGCTAATGAGGGTGATTGCATGTCTTCATAATTCAGCTGCACATTTTCTGTCCAGGATCTGCTGCAGCTTAGCCACTTTATGTCCAACAATGGAAAAAAGATTGAAACTGCATCTTTTTTGCTTTTCTCTAGCTTTGGGGTCAGATTTCTCTGTGAGGCTTGCAGAGATATTGCTGTTGCCTGCTTTCACCCAGGCATCAGTGGTTGATAGTTCTGACTCAACAGAGAGGTCCCCTCGTGGCTCTGCCTACTCACTACTGAGCCCAGCGTTTAGTTTTCCTTGGCAGACCCAGGCCACAGCTCATTAGACTAAGAGAATGCGCTTGCCTTAATTAATGATATGTAAATATCCTTGAATTGGTCACATTTGCATATTAAGAGAGATTTGTGGAATCTGAGGAGTGATATATTTTAATTAGGGATTAATTAAAAATAATGGGAATTTCATTCCGTCTGGCAGGTTGTGTTTGGTGTGTCGGGGCTCAATCTTTGAACGCTGAGGCAGAAGCATTTGAAGGAAGCTCGGTTCTTTCACCCACCACTATCTGCCCTGCATACAAACATGTACCCTTACAGACACATACACACACACACACTAGCATCACATTCCTTGAGATGCCAGACTCTTCCCAGGGGGTCTCCACAAAGAGCTGCAGCTTTGAAAAGCCGGCAAGGAGGAAGCTTGAACACCCACAATGTGTTTTTTGGGTATGGTCCCAGTTTGGCTCAGTTTCATATCCTCTTTTTTTTCTTCTCTGTGTAGTTTGGGAATGGCTCTCAGACACGGAACACTAGTAACGTTGGCAATCATGTTAATGGAATGCCATTAGGCCATGATTGTGTATGAGTGAATGGGGAGCGAGGGCAAGTTTTCGAGGTCTGAGTATGCTTTGATCCACCTCTGAGAGACTCTTTGCATCCTAACATGTTCTCTAATTTCCCAAGCACCTATTTGCAGTACAGCAAACTCCCAGGGCACAGCCAGGAAAAGTATGGAATTTTATTTAAGTATTTTTAAAGACTGGATAAGTATAAAAAAAGTATGTTGAAAAATGTTTGCATTTCCAGACGTTACACCATATCTCACTGGCTAAAGGCAGTGTCCTGCTTTCTTCCTTCCCTTCCCTTGCTGTGTCCTTCCTGCCTTTCTAGGGTCCTTTCTTTTACCAAACTTACTTCCTTGTGTACTTCATTCCTTCCTTTCTTGTTTCTTTCCTTCTTATGTCCCTCCTGACTTTCATTCCTCTTTGTGTCCTTTCTTCCATCCCTTTTCCCCCTCCTTCATCCCTGGTTTCGTTATACCCCCTCTTGCTCTTGTCCTTCCTCTTATCCTCCTTTTATTTCCTTTCATCCATCTTTCCTTATGTTCTTCGTTGTGTCCTTTGTTTCATCCTTCATTCCTTCCTGGGTCCCTCACTGCTTCCATCCCTCCTTGTATCCTTCCCTTTATCCCTGTGTTCTTCCTTACACACTTTCTATTATCTGATTTTACTTCCTTTAATCACTTCTAGTGTTCTTCCTTCACTCTTGAGTGTCCTTCCTTCTTTGTCCTTCCTTCCCGGCTTCCATCTCTCATTGTGTCTTCCTTACCGCTCTTTCCCTCAGTTTCTGCCAGGTTCCAGATTTAAAACCTCAAACATAACATATATACCATACATTTTTGTATTTATATTTTAGAACCTGGAAAGGTACAAGGGATTTTTACAGGAAAAATGTCCATTAACCCTGTTCAGCTTGACCGCTATGTCAAGAGTTTTTTTTTTGTTTTTTTTTTCAGGCTATTTTGCCGGCTAATGAAGTCTGTGCGTTGTTTTTCCTCTGACAACCGTGAAAATAAATCTGAATAGAGACAAAGAAACCATCTGTCATCGGCACCACTAATGGCAGTGATAGCACGACCACTATCACCTCATCTCCTAGGTGGAAATCATCCCCATTACCCAGCATCAGGCCTGCTTCCTGCTTCCTGATGCTTCTCACAACATCAGCATCACACACACAAACATACCATCTCAGTGAGCCTGCAGAGAGGGATTTTTGATGCATTTGATGAAGAGCATTTTTTTGGGGGTCATTTTTCCTGCATTTACCACCAAACGCCTGTTTTTCTTCCAGCTCTGCTTAAAGCAGAGAGAGCTTCTTTGGCATTTCTGATGTGCCGTCAGTGTGCTGATGTTATTGATCCAGGACCTTCCGAATTCATTAGGAGGTCCAGCCCAGCCCAGGCTGCGCTGCATCTTTATTTATGTTGCTGCGCCCTCCCTGGCCTGCTTCTTTCTCTCTCTCTCTCTGGCTGCTTTCCTATTTCATCCTCCATGCATTATTCTTTTATTATTCTTTTACAGCTGCCTTATCGGCTGCATTTTGGTGAGGATAAGACCTGTCAGCTTTGGGTCTAGTCGGGGGTGATGATGGGAGACTTCAAGGGGAAGAAGAGGGAGGAGGATGCCTGCTGTCCCCCACTTTTTCATCATCTGAAATGGACCTCCACCCCCCTCCCCCCCCAACCTCCTCTCCACCTTGCTTCTTTCTTGCACTCTCGCCTTCGCTGTCTCCCTTCGTAATGAGAATCTTTCTCTAATTGAGGGAGCTGCAGCGAGCTGGCCGAGGGCGGCGGGGTTAGATTGTGATACTGGCTACGTGACCGTTATGCTGATAGAGGTGGCAGATCAATAATTTAGGCCCTGACCTTAATGGTGGTGTTAAAACGCTTATTCTCCCGGAGTCTGGAGGCCTTAAAGGTGCAGAGTTGGATAAAGGCGCTGGATGTGGAGGTGGGGGGATGGTGGGCGAAACAGATAAGAGTGAGAGGTGAAGAAAGACGGGAGATGGAGAGGGTATTTGCAGCCACCCTCTCAGACTAGTGCAAAGGAGGGGATCATGAGTGATGTTTTTCCTACCTCTACATTCACACTCTCACATTGTCACCAGCATTCATCCTCTTAGTATCCATATGAGTGCCATAAGCTTTCCTTTCTTTTCTATTTTTCTTCTTTGCATGTGTTTGGTATCTGCCTGTAATCCGTTTTCATAAAAACATAAATAAAAAAAAATTATCCAGCCAATTCTCACCAATACAGAGAATGCATCAGCAGACTCCAAAAGTGAACAAAGACTGCAGTAACGAGTGGGTTTAATCTGGTTCTGGGCTTGTCTTGTGCCTCCAAGCTTAAGGCTACGCTCAATGAGGATTCGGACAGCCATCGATTTGATTCTGAGGGACATTAACGTCACAGCCTCATGCGTCTCCCTCCTCTCTCTCCCCGCTCTGAAACTCTCATTCCCTGCTGGCAGGATGCGACCATCTCAGCTTCTCCACCCCCCTCCTTGCTCCTCCTCACCCACCCAGCCACCCTTAGGGGATGATATATTAGATATAACCAATTCAATTTTATGCAGCCAGGACAGACACCCTGGGGACATAAACACACACATTTTTAATACACTCCTCACCAGGAAGCCCAGTGCGCCAGAGCCTGTGGCTGCCCTGGGTCTCTTCTCACACTCAATTATTAATGTAACGGCCGCAGTGGCTTAATTAAATAATAAAGAAGAGCCCACTGCGAAGGAATGGTACAAGGACAAGTCAGGGAAGGGGTGACTTCTCTAAATGTGTGGTTTCGACATGTATGAGAAGACAATATTTTTTTTAGAAGTGTCTCATTATCACCAAATACAGCAGGAGAAATAAGCATGGAATAATATTTATCATGGCAAATACATTCTAATGGAGCACCATCTTTGGGTAACAACCCAGATAATGCACAAATAAAAAGAAATTAAAACAAATAGGTTTTTAAATGATGTCATGTATAATAAAGTTGGATGAAACAGGGAATAACTAACATATAAAATGGAGATGCAAATAGGCTTTGAAAGCCAACAAAAAGTATTATAATTAATATTAATTAATGGGCTAAATACAATTTTCTCATTTCCAAGGTATGGCACAAGAAGCATGTTATAATGCATCAAAAAAAAAGATCTTTTAAGACCCATACCATCTTATAATTGCAAAACACGTGGAGCAATTAGCTGAAGAGTTATTTCTAAACTATTAGACGTAATTTAAAAAAGGGAGGGGATATCATCTCATCATGAACTAGTTACGACCAGCTACTCTTTTTGATATTTCTCTCAGAGGAGTCAAAAGAATAATTAGAAGAGTTATCCAGTTGCGGAGGACAACTCGCAGATTGCTTTACATTTGAATGAAAGTAGCAGGTACAGTTTTTCCAGAAAAATAATAAGTAACGTACTGAATGACAATGGCATCTATGCACTCTCACTTTCAAGACTCCACTGCTGAAGACAAAACATGTAGAAGTTTCCATTAGATCATTTGGACAAGCCAATAAAATACTAGGAGAACATAGTTTGGCCAAATGAGACTAAAATGTACCACTTTGGATGTCATTGCACACACGCAATGATATCCAAAGTCATTGGCATTGCACATCACAGAAAGGTTTGCAGGTGATAGTCATAAAGTACTGGCAGACTTTGTATAACCTGTAGAAGCATAATTGGAGAAATGTACAAGGACATATTTAATTTAAATCTGAAGATGAAACCAGGGTGGATTTGTTTTAGCAAGGAAACTCTCTGTTGGGTTTAGAGAAAGAAAATAAAGCTGCAAGAATGGTCCAGTTAGTCACCCAACATGAAAGAACTGGACCGTTTAAGATTTTAAGACTATTTGGGTGGAAGAATAGGTCAAATTAACATCTGAGCATTGCATGCCAATACATTTTAGTAAGTGTGTTCAATACTTATTCCCTATGCCACTCCACTTTATCAAACATAACTACTCTTAATCTATAGACATATTTGATTAGATTTTTGTATGTGTGGAATAATTGTTGCTGGTTGTTACCAATGTCTAATGTGAATTTCTTATCAATAGTTCCATTAGAAATATATTTACTGAGCAAAATGTTGATATGTTCAATACTCATTTTCCCTGCTGTATACATTGGTTGTATGTTTTTCATGCTATTCATTTGATTTAAAAGGGTTTCTGCCAAATAATATTATATCAAAAAATGAGGGCTTCTTCAGAATAAATTATTTGAAAGAGAGGTGTAGGCTTTTGGCTCAAGACTCGATCTGTTCATAAATCAGCCATCTAGAATGTCGGGTCAAACAGGGTTTGTGATTCTTCAACAGCGTAAAAAGACTGATTTCCTAACATTATGGATTCCTGCCACCTCCAGGGCAAGCTAAAGGAAGTACTCTGTCTCCGACGCGATGAAATGTGGCGTTATCTTTTACTTTGTTTCATTAGATTCACTGGAGATTACACACCAACCTCAAAGACTAGGTTTTCCTGCTCTCTAAGACGAGACATCCTCTGGCCCGGGGCAAAAAAATATATATTTCCCCGCTCCCAGCTCTCATCCCCATCCCGTTTCTTTGGGTTCATGTCAGCGATAACTTGTAATTAATTATTCAAATTCTTTTTGAAATGCAGGGCTACATTTTGAGTGGCTTGTTCAAAGGCAAAAGCGTTTTTTTTTTCTTTCTTTCATTCTTTCCCACTAATGGCAAGTAGGCTCTGCCATTAGATTGAAAAATAGGCCCATTGCGTGTGTTGACTTGGTGGCTTACTGCGATGAAGGATTGCGACAAACTGGAGTGTTCAAATTGGCGAATTGAAATTAATGCCCCCTCAAAGCCGGGCTTGCTGACGATACATTAAAGCTAATATTCCTGCGAGGTCGAGCAAATGTTTGTTTATATTCACAAAAAACACTCAGTGAGAATGACATGATTGGATTTCACCCCAGAAAACACTTACAATAAAGAGGAAAGAAGCAAATTGTAATGCAGTGAGGTGTGGGTGATTCTTTTGAGTAGACTAATCCTTCCAGACGGGCGTCATTTACACTTTTTATTTTTTAAATCTTCGCTATTTTTCCCCCCTTTTTTTTTTTACCACATTCTCATAACACATCCCACAACTTTCGCCTGCTGAGACACTGAGACGCTTTCAAAGGTCACGCCTCGACTCTGTCTTGTCACATCTCTTATTCAGGCGGGTTTTTATTTATTCATGCCACTTTTTGATTTTAATAATTTAATGCCATGAAATGTTTTTTTCATACAGCAATAAAGTGCTCGCAAAGGAGCGTCGACTTATCCAGAAAAATATGGTCGTATGTTTTATTTTTTCTTTGCATGTAAAGCTGTTGCTGTCAGTGCGGGCTGTAATGCGTGTCGATTGAAATTACCCCTCGCCGCAGCCAGACGGCCCCTCAGATGCCGAGTGAAGAGTGTATAAGAGGCTCCTTTTTTTGTACTTTTCCTCCTCCTTTAGAATTTACTGCCACTGGATGAGAGTGGTATTTATTTTCCTCACACTCGGCTCCTTTATCCTGGAACTGGCAGAGTGATTTTGTAGAATAGAAACATTATAGACTGTTAGTGTCAAAGTGTTAAATGTGATGTATAGAGCTTGGGGTTTCAGAGGGAGGGGGGAGGGGGTGGCGGTAAGGAGGTGAGCACTGCCAGCCATGACTGGAGCAAGGTGCTCATGGGAGAGAGGGGCCATCCACCATGTGAGGGATGGCAGGGTAATGTGGCGGGAGGTAATGGCTTTCCTCAGTCCGCTGAAACAGAGGGGAGATCATTAAGGGCTGCTGTGCGGCATGGCGTAGTCCGTTTACCCCCCTGACTCCACCAGTGCCTCCTGTCAGAGCAAAGGGTGTGGAGATATTCACTGGATCTGTCTGTCTGTTTTAACTGCAGCGCCGCCAGCGTCACTCCCGAATAGGATAGACTGATTTTTATTCTTTAAACAGACACTTAAGCTTCGCACATCCATTCATTCATTCTTTCATTTTCCATACCTGCTTCATCCTCTTCAGGGTTGTGAAAGATGACAAAAACAAAACTTTTTGACCGTTTTTTTGTGTAAACAAGTATTACTTTATAAGCGGTTAATTTATTAGAGACGGAAGTGCCATCTTAAAAAGGAAAAGGGATCAAAGCCTTCAATATCCTAGGGTACTTCAAAGTTATTACAGCCTTGTTTAATTAGAAAGCTCAGAAGATGCTGATTTAGTGTGCCGCTCAGCCTTTAACTTTATAAAAACTAAAGGCACAATCAAAAAACAAAAAAGGATCCTCTTTGATTTCTTTCCATGGGCCAGTATGAGATTCTGACACCTGATAACCTTTCATGATATCATGATTTTCACAAAAAAAAAAATTGTTTTGCTAAATTTTAGAATGAACATCTGTCATATTTGGTTGTAATTCTCAACTAAATGTTCTTATTGTGCAGACTAGTGTAACTTTTTGTCATTCCAATCTTTATAGAGAAACACACATATAACAAGCTGATAGAAGATTTAATCAGGCCATCTGCTCAGGTAGCGAGCCTGCATTCAGTGGCTGAACCCCTGGTAGACTATTATCACAAATTCACCTCAAACCGCTTCAGGTCTTTATGCCCTCTGATGGCAGTTGATGCATATTCCAGAGATACTAAGGATTGTATTAGTAGCAATTTGCTATCAACTAACTGTCAGAGTAATGCCAAATTTGAACAATAAATAGCAAACATTATGTATATGTCCGGTATTTAAATTAACCGGGACTTACTTTAGCTTCTCCTTGACAACACAAACAATATTTTTTATGTATATAAATTGTAAATACATTTAGGCAGTGAAAGATCAACAGACATGCTGCTAGCAGCTTGTGAACCGTTTTATTAAATCAGTGTTACCTCAATAAGAAGGATGAGTGGTGTTTCTTTAGTTTTTATGTTTTGTTGGTGTTTTTTATGACTGGAAATGCTGCAATTCAGCTAAATTTCTTGTTTTTCTTGTTAGTGAGGAAAAGCATAGAAGTCGTCTTTCAACCTACTAACCCTCAGTGTGCAGCAACAGGTGGGCGAGGGGAAGTGCTTTCTTGCTCTATAAAACTTTGGTCACTCAGGCACTTTATTTGGCGTGTCTACGAAAAGACTTTGTAAGAAATGTGTGATGGAAACTTTTAGCGCTCTTGAAACCACAACTTCTTAAAAACTCTACATACCTTAACACTGGAAACCTGCCCATGCCTAACAGAGACACTTTTAACTTACAATACCCCTGCATATTCATCCAGTTATTCTGGTTCAGATCATGGATGAATGAAGAAACCAAACCATTCTTTGATTACTTTCTATTATTTTACAAGCAGTTCATTTATTAGAGACAGAGGTGTCATCTCAAAGGGGAACACATATTAAATCCTTAAAGATATCAAGGTTTTCACAGTAATCACATTTAGTTATGTTATATTCTTGTCTTTAAATTATTGTTTTGGCAATCTATTCTTTTCTTTGAGTTAATTTGTGTGTTTGGTCTCTTGTTTTGTTTCCAAGTGATCATTTCTGTCTAAGTATATTTCTCCTCAGAAGCGGTTTCTGCCAAAGTTTGGCTGAATCTGTAGGAATGTCCGTCTGTTTTTCTGTAGCAGCAGCAGCGCTCTCTAAACTATTTACTGTGGGCGAAGAAAGAGATGACAGACTTTTGGTGAGCTTTTTGTGAAATGTTTCAAGTAAAGGTGTGCTTTTGTGCGTCGCCGTGGAGTCTTCGCTGCCGGTTAACAGCACTTTGTGCCGGCGTTCGATTTTGCCCCAGTGAGCCTCCACTCCACCGTGACAGAGAAGATTGGATGTCATTAAGGTCTGCAGTCTTTCCGCTATCCGGGGGTGTGTGAAATGGGCTCTTTTTGGCTGCCTGTTATTGTGCATCTCCATCATACATATGAATTCACACACACGACCCCAACTCAGCCACCCCCCACATACACAGGTTTGCAGCACAGATGACCAGAGCTGCCTGTTCATCTTTTGGTGTCACTTACATGCTGTGTGTGCATTTTTGCACGGCCCCTTCTGTGTTAGCTGGAGACTCCTCAGTGAGTCACGTCCCTAACGAGACGACACATTGTCAAGCCAAAAGAAAAAAAGCTTCAGAGAAATATGATCGCTCCTGTAAAACGGGCTAATTATACCCCATTGACAACCTTCAAAAACCCACTTTTATTGGCCGATTCAGCCAAATAAAATTTTACTGCACAAGCTGAGAGGGACGCTGTCGCTTTTGCGTTGCTTTTCGAAGCTTAGCCTTTATATGATCCCCGTTATTACACCTCTGTGACATTTAAACCTTATTGAACAGGACTTTAAAATCTGCATGCAGTCTATAAAACTGGAATTTATTTCGTTTGGATGGGAGGAAGGTCCTCCAGCAGTTCAGTGCTTACTAGAACAGACTGATGTGGCTTTGCTGGATTCAGAAATCTCTTATGGACATGGCAGATTTAAAACAAGAAGGCAAGTTTTGTACCCAAATGTTTTGCCAAAGTCTAAAAAGGAATTTAAATGTAAAAAGTGAACAAAGACAACACCACTAAGGTAAAGTATACATAAAAGTGCAAGAAGTGTTGCCAGTCATCTCAGAAAGTAAACTCATATATTATATAGAGTCATTACACATAGAGTGATATATTCCAAGCTGTTGTTTCTTGTAATTTTGATGATTATGGCTGACAGGTAAGGAAAACCCAAAATTCAATGTCTCAGAAAATTAGAACATCACATTAGTCCAATGAAAAAGGGATGTTTAAAGCACAAATGTCAGGCTTCTGATAAGTATGCCCATTTCTATGCACTCAGTACTTGGTAGGGTCTCCTCTTGTATGAATTACTGCATGAGTGCACCATGGCATAGAGGCAATCAGCCTGTGGCACTGCGTAGGTGTAATGGAAACCCTGATTGCTTTGATAGCTGCCTTCAGGTCATCTGCATTGTTGGGTCTTGTGTCTCGCATCTTCCTCTTGGCAACAGCCCATAGATTTTCTATGGAGTTCAGGTCAAGGAAGTTTGCTGGCCAATCAAGAACATGAACACTATGATCATTGAACCAGCTTTTAGTACCTTTGGCAGTGTGGGTAGGTGCCAAGTCCTACTGGAAAATAAAATCTGCATCTCCATACAGTCTTCTCAGCAGAGGGAAGCATGATGTGCTCCAGAATTTCCTGGTAGAAAGCTATGTTGACTGTGGACTTCAGAAAACACAATGGGCCAACACCAGCAGATGACATGGTACCCCAAACCATCACTGACTTTGGAAACTTCACACTGGATGGATTCTGTCCCTCTCCACTCTTCTTCAGACTCTAGCACCTTGATTTCCAAATGAAATGCGGAATTTACTTTAATCTGAAAACAGGACTTTGGACTATTGAGCAACAGTCCAGTTCTTCCTTTCCTTAGCCCAGGTAAGACCCTTTTGACGTCTCTGGTTCAGAAGTGACTTGACACGAGGAATGCGACATTTGTAGGCCATGTCTCGTATTTGTCTATGTGTGGTGGCTCTTGATGCACCAACTCCAGCCTCAGTCCACTCTTTGTGAAGCTTCCCCAAATTCTTGAATGGTGCACCTTTTCCTACCATACTTCTTCCTTCCACTCAATTATCTCTTAATATGTTTGGATACAGAACTATGTGAATAACCAGCTTCTCCAGCAATGACCTTTCGTGGCTCCCTTCTTGTGAATGGTGTCGATGACTGTCTTCTAGACATCTGTCCAGTCACCAATCTTCCCCATGATTGTGTAGCCTATGACCCAGAGTGAGAAACCGTTTGAAGGCTCAAGAAACCTTTGCAACTTTGTCAAAGTATTCTAATTTTCTGAGACACTGAATTTTGGGTTTTCTTTACCTGTAAGCCATCATGA
This sequence comes from Girardinichthys multiradiatus, assembly GCF_021462225.1. NCBI lineage: Eukaryota > Metazoa > Chordata > Actinopteri > Cyprinodontiformes > Goodeidae > Girardinichthys > Girardinichthys multiradiatus. The sequence continues at coordinate 24,101,997 of NC_061799.1, forward strand.
AAATTACAAGAAACAAAGGCTTGGAATATTTCCCTCTATGTGTTATGATTCTATATAATATATGAGTTTCACTTTCTGAGATGACTGGTAAATAATATTGCACTTTTACGCAATATTAAATTTTTTTAAATGTACCTGTATGTGTCCATCACCAGGGACAGTTCTTGTATAAATAGTGCCCTAGGCACCCTCTCCTTCTGCTGCTGCCCCACAACCAATCAAAATGCAGGAAATCATGCAAATTCTGGGAAAAGATCAAATGTAGTGTAGTCCCTCAGAAAAACATGTAAAATATTCACCCCATTCTATATCCTATTCCTATGGTTGATAGAGAATCAAAACACCAAGAGGTTTTATTAGCACGATAGCTAAGGGAAGTTTTAATTGTAAATCCATTTTCAAATCGTAATACTAACTAAATGCCACATTTTACCATGGTAATCATTAAAACCAGTAACTGTTAGGTAAAGAAAAAGGAGGAAAATTAAATTGATGATTCTGTGTTGGAGCATCGAAGAGCTCCTAGATGATTTTTGCTCATCAATGAGCTACATTCTGTGATCTTTCTTCTTTGGCAGATTGTCAACATGTTCTAATCCTTCACAATCTAATAGTCGTATCACCTGCTTTTAAATTTGAGCAACACTAAACAAATATTAGGACATATAACATTTTTATTTTGCTGATTTGAGTCACATGGTGTCAGAGCCCAGTCTGCATCATGTCACTTTGCTGCTTTGATGTTTATTAGCATGGTCTGCAATTTTCAGAGAAATCACCATAGATTTAATTTGCGTGCACTTAAAGCCCATCTCTACGTTGCTAAAAGTAAAGAAGATTAGAAGCACAGATTAGACAATAAAAAGCATGGGATACTTTGAGTTTAAAGAATATAATTGTTGTTTTTTCTTTAACAAATAAATGAATTGGAGTCCAAATTCGAATAATCATCCTTTTCAGTTTCTTAATCTGTGATTTAGTTGGTAAAATCGAATAAATGGATTTCCTTGACAGTTCTCAGATGAAAAACTCCAGCAGAAAATGGAAAGGTGTTGGTAGAAAGCCCCCTCCCCTCCTCTGTGTAATTAAAAAGGGGTGTCTGTCAGTGGCTGCGGCTGCTTTGTGTGGCCCCATATGTTTGGGTGCTGATACAGGGAGGATTATTCTGTTTGGAAGCCTGATAACAGCCTGTTTATAACCTTGGCACAGACCGTAGCCTAATCTGGCAGCAGCACATCTCTCCCCACCTCCAACCCCCCAAAATATTCACAGTAAAACCATATTGGCTTTTTTTTTCCTCCAGCTGGGGAAAAACGGTGAAAAACCTTAAAGAGTTGAGTGTTTAGCCTATATCTCTCCAGCGCATATTCGACTCTGCTCCACCTACAAAATAAGCCAGTGATATTCACCTTTTTTTGGGATGGTTCTGATTGTGAATCTCAACTCAGTTATACCAGCTGTGTTTTTGTCTGATTGTCTATCACCACGTCTTCACTTAGACGGATATACAGTATACTACTTTCATCCCTGAATGCCTGTGTCTTTCCTCTTTCAAGGTTTGAGTTGCAAAGAATCTGTTCAATGCTGAACTTTTCCTTACTTTTCTAGATGTTAGTACTCCTTTTGTTGGAATCTTTCATTTTTTTTGTTTAATCTCCAGGCTCATTAATTCAACCTTTTGTTCCCTGAGCATATTGCCTTCGTGCTGGCTTTCACATGACTGAGTGTGTCATAATTTCTACTTTACCAATGAAAACTGCTTTGTGATTGGAGGTTCTTTGTTCTTTTAGAATAGCACTCCAAACTAGACTAATTGCCACATGACTGACTTTTTGAAATTAGTGGAACTCTATTGTTATTACCCAGTATGGAGGCCATATTCCTAATATTTTATGCAAAACCCTGCTGGTCTGTGCTTTAATATAATTATGATAAAAGATGATTATTGGTGGTTAACAACTGGGTAAATTTGCTGCAACTTGCATTTTAATATTTTTTATATTTTCTGCTACCATAGACCGATGAGATTACTAAATTGTTCTGCAGGGACCCAAGGAGTCCGAGAGCCATAATCTTATCTAGGTAATTTATTCCAAAGAGAAATATGAAATAACCAAAATAAGACACAAATAAAAGGGAAAATAATATGTAAGATACTGTGGGCCAGCATTACCGAAAGAACATAAGAACATCCCAGAGCGTACAAGAAACAAGAGTGAAGAGAAGAAAAGAAGGACAGAAAAAGAAAAACAATTAAGTCAAAAATAGCCATTAAGTCTAGGGTTGGAAGAAGATCTTGCGGCACAAGATTCATGATATTAAAACTCCACGATTTTCCTCTTTAAAATTTAAGACTGACTCGCAAAGTGGTATTGAGTTGCTGTCAACATGTGACTTTATCTGGTGAAGTGTAAGACATGATCATAAGATCAAGGTATCAATGTGTATGCTTTAAACTTTACCCCCTGCTGTATCTATGTTCATAACTCTTATCAGTTTTGTCAATTTGTGCTCAATTTCATAATTCCATACATGCCTTCCCTTCATGCTTCCATTTTAAACATGTTAACCAGTAGTTCTCAAACATTTCCGTCAAAATCCCGCTTTAGAGAACCTCTCTGTCCACGTCTCTTTGTGTGTTCACAATATTTATGTGTGTTAAACAACAGCATGGCTCATTATTAATCAGACAAGTCCTGTACTTGGTTTAAAGCATCATCGGGAAATCAGTTTTGCTCCAAAACCGTTGAGGAAACAAACTTTTCCTGGGCCAGGCTCCAGCTATGTGCTGTAGCTCCTCATTGCACCTCCGCTTGTCACCATGGAAACGCTGAGCTGTATAATGTGTAACATGGAAACAATTTTAGGTTCCTACACTTGAAAACTATACAATAGTTCTGCTTACAAAAAATAATAAAGGAAAAAAATTCTGGAGGGTTCAACACAACCCACACTTTGAGAATCCCTGCTGGAAACAAACCATGTCGTACCCATGTAATTAAATTATACTTTGCTTTCTAGTGAAATATTTTTATGGAGTATGGAAATAAATTCTAATAAAACTTTTCTAATCTTGCGTGTAATTTTATTCAACCATTTATTGTTTTCTGAAAACTTTGTATTAAAACCTATTTCTGTTTATTATTACAATTTTTAATACAGCTGATTCCTATAAAATACGACAGAATATTATCTTAAACAAAAAACTCCCATTAATGGATATTTCTGTTATTACACAACAGGTAGAATATAGACAATAACTTTTAAAATGTCAATTGTAAAAGCAGGTGCAAAACACCCACCTGGTGAGTACGAACTGACATATGGTTGTTATGAAGATGTCAACAGTTCCTGCCTGTAAAAGGCGGCTACAAAACAACCAAAGCCACAAAGGTATAACATGGCCAGCACCTGTAACTTTCGGTCTGTGTTTGTTACTTTTCTACTTTTATATTTCCTGTTTGTGAGTCTACTTTTTAAGGAATTAGTTTTACAAAATACTTTAAAATATGATCCATGCATTTTCTTGATTTTATCCATGATAATTGTGTTAGAAAAATGTATTGTGCTTGTGATTGCTTTTGAAACCAGCCTTACAAAATCTTTAAATCCTGAACTTTTACTTGTATTTTTACACCTAAGCGTCGGCACATTTATTTAAGTGAATGATCTGTGCTTCTGCTACTATTGGCAGTGACTAAGTACGATTACGTACAACAGCATATTTGCTTTCCTGCTCCTTCAGTCTGGGAACAAGGCTCCTCGCCCACATCCTGTGCCACGCATAATCCTTTGCAGGTCTCACCTTAAACGTTAAAGTTAATAAGAGGGTTCCAACCTCGCTGATGAGTTGCCTGGGTGCTGAATAACAGCCGCTCTCTGTAATGTACTGTATGCAAGGACCCTTAACCAGCAAACTGCGGGGAGAGAGAACGCTTGGAGTGGCAGGCAAAGAGAACTGTCAACCTGTCACATTTCTCCCTCCTCTCCCCCCTGATAAATTAAAGTTACACAGTGTGCGAGTTGTAGCAGCGGAAGGCTGTGCAGAAAGCCTGGCTCCTCAGGTCTCAGGAGATAGCTGGCAACTAGGTCAGACTGATAATGTAATCCGCTGACTGGATCCTGTGCCCACTACACCCAGAGTAGAAAGGCATGGCAAGTAGAAAAAAAATTGGAAAGGTAAATAAAATAGCAACTTTTATGTGCGATTTATTTGCAAATTCCTTTGCTGGTTACAGTTAATTGGGTTTAAAAAGAAGTAATGCCAATGCTGGCTATTGTGAGTACCTGTACACTGATAAACCTACCTGCTTACTGTACAGGTCCTTTTCAAAATATTAGCATATTGTGATAAAGTTCATTATTTTCCATAATGTCATGATGAAAATTTAACATTCATATATTTTAGATTCATTGCACACTAACTGAAATATTTCAGGTCTTTTATTGTCTTAATACGGATGATTGTGGCCTACAGCTCATGAAAACCCAAAATTCCTATCTCACAAAATTAGCATATTTCATCCGACCAATAAAAAAGTGTTTTTAATACAAAAAACGTCAACCTTCAAATAATCATGTAGAGTTATGCACTCAATACTTGGTCGGGAATCCTTTTGCAGAAATGACTGCTTCAATGCGGCGTGGCATGGAGGCAATCAGCCTGTGGCACTGCTGAGGTCTTATGGAGGCCCAGGATGCTTCGATAGCGGCCTTTAGCTCATCCAGAGTGTTGGGTCTTGAGTCTCTCAACGTTCTCTTCCCAATATCCCACAGATTCTCTATGGGGTTCAGGTCAGGAGAGTTGGCAGGCCAATTGAGCACAGTGATACCATGGTCAGTAAACCATTTACCAGTGGTTTTGGCACTGTGAGCAGGTGCCAGGCCGTGCTGAAAAATGAAATCTTCATCTCCATAAAGCTTTTCAGCAGATGGAAGCATGAAGTGCTCCAAAATCTCCTGATAGCTAGCTGCATTGACCCTGCCCTTGATAAAACACAGTGGACCAACACCAGCAGCTGACACGGCACCCCAGACCATCACTGACTGTGGGTACTTGACACTGGACTTCTGGCATTTTGGCATTTCCTTCTCCCCAGTCTTCCTCCAGACTCTGGCACCTTGATTTCCGAATGACATGCAGAATTTGCTTTCATCCGAAAAAAGTACTTTGGGTGTCAATAGTGGCCTTCTGGACAGCAGTCAGGTCGACAGTCTTACCCATGATTGGGGTTATGAGTGATGAACTTGGCTGGGAGTTTTAAAGGCCTCAGGAATCTTTTGCAGGTGTTTAGAGTTAACTCGTTGATTCAGATGATTAGGTTCATAGCTCGTTTAGAGACCCTTTTAATGATATGCTAATTTTGTGAGATAGGAATTTTGGGTTTTCATGAGCTGTATGCCAAAATCATCCGTATTAAGACAATAAAAGACTTGAAATATTTCAGTTAGTGTGCAATGAATCTAAAATATATGAATGTTAAATTTTCATCATTACATTATGGAAAATAATGAACTTTATCACAATATGCTAATATTTTGAGAAGGACCAGTATGTGCACCTGCATCTACCTGATTATTCAAAAGCTTCATCCATGTCAATAACCGTTACAATCCCTACCAGGGAATCTTATTTACACGGATTCCTTTTTGCACTTTATCTTTGCACCACATACGACACTGCACATGCACAACTAAATAGCAGCATGCAGGAACAAAATGTCAAGAATAAGTCTCTGCATCAGCAAGGAGCATTTTCATTCCCATGCAGCACTCCACCGAGGCTCGCTCGGTGGGCCCACTGTGACAACTCTGCCTCCCTGCAGGTGTGGAAATGAAACAGGGCCTATAAATAGCCCAGGCAGCTGGGAGTAGAGAGCTGTAGAGCTGTTGGGGAGGTGGGGTTGTTGTTGGGAGGAGGTGGAAAGTGGTCCAGCTGGGGATGCAGGTGTGTAGAAGCTGACCGACAGAATATGAGTGTTGTCTTACCCAGAGGGGCTGAAGGGGAAGCGAGTTAGAACTGCAACACGAACCAGTTTTAAAACTGGGCAACCTATGGATAAATATACTTCTTATATCAAGTTGGACGTACATCTGACAATAAAAAAAATTATTATTATTATTGTTGTCAGTCAGTAGAACAACAGTTTATGTGTAACCTCTGTTTAAGTACCTAATAATTTTGTGATAGTAATTATTTAAGCAGTTTGATTTTTCATCTTGGTGTGCAAGGCAAAAAATGTTGGGCTTCACAAATAGTGTCTCGTAAAATTAGTCATACCCTGAGAGCTCATTTTGTGACTTCACAACCAGAAACATTAATGCGTTTTGTAGGAATTTCATGTGACAGACCAACACAAAGTAGTGCAAAACCTTTTTTGGCGAAGGAGGATATTTATTTTTCTAAATCTTTTAAAAACTAATCTTTTCTATAGCTGTGCTTAATTAAATAGCCATCCAAATAAGGCCGCAAAAACATTTAACGCTGTTTCCATTATTACCATGTTCTCCCGCTGCTACAGGCAGTAACAGAGCTTCTAAGCCACAGTATCACCTTGCCATCTCCACTAAAGAAACAAATCAAACTGAATGGAAACATCATTCAGAAGTAAGGCTCCCTCCCTATGATATACAGTACAGACCAAAAGTTTGGTCACACCTTCTCATTCAAAGAGTTGTCTTTATTTTCATGACTATGAATATTGTAACTTCTCACTGAAGGCATCAAAACTATGAATTAACACATGTGGAATTATATACTGAACAAAAAAGTGTGAAACAACTGAAAATATGTCTTATATTCTAGGTTCTTCAAAGTAGCCACCTTTTGCTTTGATTACTGCTCTGCACACGCTTGGCATTCTGTTGATGAGCTTCAAGAGGTAGTCACCTGAAATGGTTTTCACTTCACAGGTGTGCCCTGTCAGGTTTAATAAGTGGGATTTCAAGTCTTATAAATGGGGTTGGGACCATCAGTTGTGTTGTGCAGGAGGTGGAGACAGTGCACAGCTGATAGTCCTACTGAATAGACTGTTAGAATTTGTATTATGGCAAGAAAAAAGCAGCTAAGTAAAGAAAAACGAGTGGCCATCATTACTTTAAGAAATGAAGGTCAGTCAGTCCGAACAATTGGAAAAACTTTGAACGTGTCCCCAAGTGCAGTCGCAAAAACCATCAAGTGCTGCAAAGAAACTGGCTCACATGAGGACCACCCCAGGAAAGGAAGACTAAAAGTCACCTCCGCTGCGGACGATAAGTTCATCCGAGTCACCAGCCTCAGAAATCACAGGTTAACAGCAGCTCAGATTAGAGAACAGGTCAATGCCACACAGAGTTCTAGCAGCAGACACATCTCTAGAACAACTGTTAAGAGGAGATTGTGTGAATTAGGCCTTCATGGTAAAATAGCTCCTAGGAAACTACTGCTGAGGACAGACAACAAGCAGAAGAGACTTGTTTGGGCTAAAGAACACAAGGAATGGGCATTAGACCAGTGGAAATCTGTGCTTTGGTCTGATGAGTCCAAGTTTGAGATCTTTGGTTCCAACCACCGTGTCTTTGTGCGGCGCAGAAGAGGTGAACGGATGGACTCTACATGCCTGGTTTCCACCGTGACGCATGGAGGAGGAGGTGTGATGGTGTGGGGGTGCTTTGCTGGTGACACTGTTGAGGATTTATTTAAAATTGAAGGCATACTGAACCAGCATGGCTACCACAGCATCTTGCTGCAGCATGCTATTCCATCCGGTTTGCATTTAGTTGGATCATCATTTATTTTTCAACAGGACAATGACCCCAAACACACCTCCAGGCTGTGTAAGGGCTATTTGACCAAGAAGAAGAGTGATGGGGTGCTGCGCCAGATGACCTGGCCTCCACAGTCACTGGACCTGAACCCAATCAAGATGGTTTGGGGTGAGCTGGACCGCAGAGTGAAGGCAAAAGGGCCAACAAGTGCTAAGCATCTCTGGGAACTCCTTCAAGACTGTTGGAAAACCATTTCAGTTGTTTCACACTTTTTTGTTCAGTATATGATCCCACATGTGTTAATTCATAGTTTTGATGCCTTCAGTATGAAGCTACAATATTCATAGTCATGAATATAAAGAAAACTCTTTGAATGAGGTGTGTACAAACTTTTTGTCTGTACTGTAGTTACAATACAAATTTATGGAAACTGGATACTTTATGTTCTAAATACATGGCATCCAGTATACTGATCTTTTAATCCTTTCAGAAAAACATCCTTGCTCTTCTTTTGCACACCTCATTATATAGACACAGCTGAGCCCAGCATCAGCTCAAGCGCTGCACAGTGTCTCAGTTGAGTGCAGGGTCTCAGCACAGATAACCAAAGTGTCACCAAGATAGAGTGAAACTCTCATATCAATAAAAACCTGCTACCTGTCTTCTCTACTTTTGTACATGTGCATCATTAGACAGAGCTCAACATGCTTTTTGTGCTGAGAGTTCAAGATTTCTGTCTAAAGCATGGATGTAATAACCGACCCACCAAACCGAACCTGCTCTCTTTTTTTCGTTTGTTAGGCATTTTACAATACAAGAAGGCGTGGGCCAATATGAGGTTCTGGGAAAAAGATACCACAGTTTTACACTACCACACTGCTAACACAAAAATTCGAAAATAAAAATGTATAAAATGATCAAACCGTAAACCAGCAATTATTCCTTATGCAGCTAAAATAATATATTGATTATTACACTTAGAATATGCTTATCTATAACATTTCCTATTGTTATTTTGATTGTGATAAAACTAGTTAAGCCCCTGTCAAACAAAATAGCAGTTTTCAAGAGTTTATTCCACAGAATACCGTACGTCAGTCATTCTGCTCTTTATAAAGCAACACAAGGGTAACAACAGTGGTGGTTTGGTCAAAACCAGAAATACTTCCAAACAACCATATTTGTCTCATATTTGTTTGTAACCAAACTTTTAGTGGTTTTCTTTCAGTTGGCTGACCAGGCGTCCACACAGCTGGAGGAAACTCCGACACTTTCTCTGGAATCTCTGACAAGGTCTTCAAACCATATGCCTTTCGTTTCCTATCTTGCAATGTATACTGGCCTTTTGATAAAAGTGTTTTGATAAAAAGTGTTTTGTTGGTCAAAACATGAGGAAATTTAGGGGGTTTTGTAAAACATCAAGTCACATCGCGTCACATCTTTGAACTGTGTCACTTTTGATGTCCTCCCATTCTGAACAGCATGCATATACTATGATCAGTGGTGTGTAATTCCAAATATTCTACTGTGTCATAACCCTGTACAGTACTTTCCTGTGACATCACCCCTTTATTTAATTTTGTTTTCAAGTAACAGAAAACCTGGAAAGGAAATGTCATTGTTATGTATGTGCTTCCAAGTCAGATAATTAGCTAAGCCAATCACACAGTGAATGATGCCATCCGTTTCACTTTCAGTTTTAAGCATTCGTCATCCCGAGGTGAGTGAAGCTTCTTCATGGTGTAGCGTGATACGAAGTGATGTATGGGGTCTTTGTTGTTATATTTGAGTGGCATTTGTGTTGATTCTGTCACTGTGGGACACATATATGGCATACATGGCATGTATCCCAAGGTGCCACAAAAATGTAGTAGCTTGGCTGACCTGGAGATCAACATGTGTAAGCCAGTGTTAAATGTGTATTAAGAAAACTGGAGCATTATGATTTTACTACGGCATTGTGTCTTCCCACACCACTGAATAATGTGACGAGGGTAATAGGACAAGGATGAAGGAATGCTTTGAAACAGGAACTTTTTAAAACCTTGGTAGACATTGTTATTGGTTACTGGTTCATGCCTAGTAGAAAATTGTGATGTTAATTTTGACCCTTTGCTGCATGTCATAACTGGGCCCAACACTGGTTGAACATGAATTCAATCTTCTTTTTTCATACATGTGTCATATATTACGAAGGTATATAACCATTTCTGACGTGTGCTCCCAGTGCACCGGACTGTCTGGTTAGTATGTCACTATGTTATTTTTCAACACAGCTGCGTTATCTTTATTGTTTTTAAGCCTCAGCTTTTAGGGCAGAAAATTCTGCTTTCATTTCCAACGGATGACTTCATGTGGTGTTCATGTAAATGACATCTAGCACTTGCACACTAGTGCATGCATTAATGCATTAATTCTTCACTGCTATATGTCTTTTTTTTTACGCTGGAGGCAGAATGACACATTCTCATCAAAAACACATTCTCCTACTTACGCTCCACTCTGTTCAGACGCGCACACACACATTTTAGGGCTGATTGACAGCAGGAGCTCCCTCTGACCTAGTATTCTGCTACAGTGGGACGATCCCACAGGCCTGTGATTAATGACTTAGGCTTTATCCACTAGTAGAGTGGTAGGCCTGCCAGCCAGGCCACTTAGACTGCTTGGACCAATACCTCTGCTGTAAACACAGTCCCGCAATCTGCAACTGTGTTTCTCTACATCTCACTTTCTGCCTGTAGGCTTTGCATCTTCGTATTCACTCTTACAGCTCTAAATCATTGCCTCACCTTGAACGAACACAAAAGCAACGCACCTTTGCATTTACACAACCCCCAATGAACTTTTTCTCACCCTGTAGCAATCACTAGTTGAATTTTATTTGCATTATTTCTCCATTAGCACAAGTGTGATGGAGAAAATAAAAACTGAATTTGTTTGTCTTTTACATGCTATGGTTTGCTTATGCAAAATGTTCACCACTGCATCTCTTGTTGAAAGCAAGCAATCATCATGCCCCAGGTCATAAGCAAAAAAGATGTCCAAGGCTGTGATTACTTGCATTACCTTTATGATGCAAATTGACCATCTTTAGTCTGTTTTGTTGAGTACACCTCACAGGAATTTCTCTCCTTGTGAAAACGTCCAAACAGCACAGTTCTCTATCGTAGAGCTTAACCAGTCCGACTTATTTTTCCTTGACAGTAAGCTCCTTCGCAAAAGCTCAGAGACGATATGTTTTTGCTGAAGCAAATCTCTCAAGGGTTACTGTGTTCATGGCACTTTGTAACCTTTTAGACACTCAGAGAACACATTTCAACTGGGACTTTAGTTTTTGATGACACATTTGAGATATTTATGTTCAGCACTAGCAACAATTAAAATCAACACCGTTGATTAGGTTGATGGATAAGGTCTTTTAGCGGGTTTAAAATCCCCTTAGGTTTAGGATTGTTTGTCTGATATAGTAGGTCATTTCCAGACATCTTTCTACGGGTTCTTAAAAAGATTCTCAAATTTGTTTATCTCAATTTTGTTGCCTTAAACACTAAATTGCAGTTAGTTGCACCATAAATATGTACATTTTTCATTTTTTGCCATTTTACTTTTCAATTACCTTTTTTTTTTTATAAATGCCCTGTCAGCATTTGTTCTTTCTGCGTAAGCAAATGTAGTGTATTGAATCCTAATCACCTTGCAATATCAGTTTGTGTAATGTCACAGCTGCAAAGCATTGCATTGGTGCAATGTAGGATATCATGTGTAAGTGTCAGTCATTCATACTCTTGATATTGATAATACACCTGGCTAGTTGGATAGACTCTAACTGCCCTTTATGCCCACACCTAATTTGAAATGTTCAGTGGCTGAGATGTTAAAGTTCTTGGAGAGTGGTCGGGATTGTGGATTCTTACACTATCACAATTGTGGAAAAGTCTGACATTTGGTTTTATCATTTTTGAGGTCTGAATAAGTATGAAAAATGAATACGGAGTATAAACAATAATGGATTTTTTCCCAACGTACATTTTTCAAAGCGCATTAGTTGAATAATGCTTATTTGATGCAGTGGTTTTCACATTGATTTTGATATTCCAGATCACATATTGAATATAACATTTTAGCCATTTATCATTAGTTTTTAAATAATTGTAAGTATGAACCAACATTCAAAACTCAAACATGGGCATTTTACCACCTGTTTAATCTCTGGAAAACAGGATTAACTGGATCTGTTGTCCTTAAACTGGGTCTAAGATGCCAAACAAGCACTAAAACTATACGCTATATACAGGAATTTATACAAACAAATTCAAGATACCAAATCTTAGGGTATTCGACACCTTATATGACTTATATGAGTTATAAATGATGAAAATGAGGCGATTGACTTCATAATTGTCCCAGAAAAAATTAGTTGGAACCCTGAAAATCTGCTCCTGAAGCTGTCATGGCTATACTTAGTTTATTTAGGAGATTAAAATCAAAATGTTCCTGTCACATTATCCATTGCAAGTTTCTTTGTCATGGGGGAGTGCATATTTAACACTGTTTGGTTTTCCATTGCTGGCTAAAAGCCATTTCAAAGCTTACTGAATATCCTAAGATGGCGTTAAAGCTGGGTAACCTGAATGGAAAGGCAATGGACTTATATGCCAGAAATGAAAGTTATATTCAACTTACCTTTTATTAGGTAGGCTAAATATAATTTACTTTATCTTATTTCTAGTTGTTGTTTTTTTTTTAAGTCTTTGATTATAGTTACTGGCATTTGCAGAATCTATTATGATATGTAAATACAGCCCCTGTCTTTAGTCAAACAAGTACATAAAATAAATAATACAAATAATTAAATAATTAAACAATTAACAGCAAATGTTTAAATATGGAATTTGCTTTAGATACAAATGACAAACTTGTCTGTAAAAAGGTTCAATTAACATCTCTGTGAGTCAGACGCAATAAACACTGAAATGCATTTCCTTTCTAACCTTTTATAGACGAAATAATCGCTAGACAATTAAAATTAAAGGAAAGATTGATTGAGAAAAATAACAGCTGACTGCAGCACAGGACCACTAAGTTCACTGAATACATAAGAGCTCTTGCATCCTAATTGGAACATAATTAGGATGCAGAAACAGAATATACTTCAAGTCTAAACCATAAATGAATTAATTATGATTAATAACCTCCACTGTGTTTTTCTTTTATTGACACTTTAATGCTTTAGCATCATTTTGAGATGTTGTTGGCTGAGATTGAGGAAATTTAACAACCTCTTAATTTTGTACTCAATTAATTAGTAAATTGCTCTTCATATTTTGGGTTTAAAATCTACTAAGAAAATAAATTCCTAACTTGTGTTGTTATACTGTATGCACATGTAATGAAGAGAAAAGTCAGATGGTTAAACCCCGAATGCAGATGTGTATTATGTAGAAAGTCAGGTTGAGTACCTCAAAATTGTCTAAAATGTAATTTTGCAAAACCCACTATGCTGATAGTCAACTTACTGATATCTTTAGCTTTGCTGCAGTTTGTCATAAGACTACAAAAGTCTCCTTTGTAGTTTTGTAGAGTGTGATCTGAGCTTGTGGAAAGCTTCAGGGCCTCTGCTATGAATGAGTCTAGCTGGAAAGGCTGTCGGTGGTTAACCCATCAATCCTTTGACTCATTCTTCTAAATGAAGAACAAATATTAACATTCATTACTGCAGAAGTGGTCTATTAGTTCTAGTAACCCGTCGGAATCTTCCTGCCTATGACATCTTGATCCACGGGTAGTGCATGTACACATAGATTCTCAGTTTGAGTTCCTTCTATATATAGAAAGGACAACAGGATCATATCTATGTACAGATGTCAGATGGCTAACATCATTATCATGCCATTTTAAAGCACTCAGTGACCACTTGTGCTTTACGGAGAGAAGCATTGTCATCATGGAAGATATTGCTCCCAGTGGATATAAGATAGATCACTGGATAATGTAAGCAGCCACTCAGCGTCTTCTTTAATATTGGGGAATACAACTGCTTTAATCTTGCAACTCTTGATGAACTCTGCCTAATAGACCTCAATTTTTTTTTTTTTTTTTTTGTAAATGCAATGTCTTGCAAAAAAATTACACCTGTGTGAAATTTTACACACTTTGACATGTTACAACCACACATTTTGATACCTTTTATTGGAATTTTACATCATTGACTAATACAAAGTAGCACCTAGTTGTAAAGCGGAATAACAAGGATACATGGTTTTCAGATTTTTTTACAAATAAAAATCAGAAAAGTGTGCCATGCATTTGTTTCCAGACCCCTTTAATCTGACCCCCCTAAATAAAACAACCTGCAATGAGTTGGGTAAATAGAGTCCGGCTGTGTGTAATGTATTTATCCAGCTATTCTATGACGGCTTCTGAAGTTTGCTGGAGAACAGCATCATGAAGATCAAAAAACACAGCAGACAGGTCTGAGATTAAGTTGTGGAGAAGTTCCAGCAGGGTTAGGTTCTAAAGCAATATCCTAACCTTGGAACATCCCACAGAGCACAGCACACCATCATCTGACAATGAAAAAAGTATGGCACCACAAATGCAAACCTGCCATGACCTCCACCTAAACAGCCTGTATAGGAAGAGGATTAACCAGAAAGGCAGCCAAAAGTATTGCAGCAACCCTAGAGGAGCTGCAGAGATCCACAGCTCAGGTTGGAGAAAAGGGAAAAGTATGAGTTGTTCACTTCACAAATCTGGAGTTTATGGATGACTAGCAAGAAGAAAGCCATAAGAAGTCTAACTTATAGTCTTCCACAAGCAAACGTGCAACAAGATACTCTGGTCAGAAGAGCTCAAACTGAAAGTTTTTGTAAATGCCATGTGTATTGAAAAACTAACACTGGACTACCACCCTGAACACACCTCTACTGTAAAAGAAATGCTGGTGGCAGCATCATGCTGTTGGGGTAGCTTTCCTTCAGCGGGTCAGGAAAGCTGTTCATAGTTATCGGGAGGATAACTAAATCCTGAAAGAAAATCTGTTAGAGGCTGTAAAATACTCGAGACTGAGGTGGAGGAACATCTTCAGGCAGCACAATAAGCATAAAAATAAAGTTAGAACAACAGTATGATGGTTTAGATCATAGCAGACCTAAATCCAATAAACAATCTGTGGCAAGACTTGAAAAGCAATGGTCATTTATGCAATTCATCCAATCTGTCTGAGCTTAAGCTGTTTTGTGAAGAAAAATGGACAAAAGTTCTAGATGTGCAAAGCCTACAGCTGTACAATACATCTGTGCGCCGCATTTTAGATTTTATTTGTAAAAAAGGTTGAAAAACATTTAGAGTATTGTTCCACTTTATGGTTACGAAATAGTAGTATGTAAAACCCTCCAAAAAAGTAGTATCACATAAAACCCCATTGAGATATACTAAAGTTTGTGGCTGTATTATGACAAAATCTCAAACAATTTTAGGGGTGTGAATACTTTTACAAGGTGCCGTAACGACCGCATTTTATTATAGAGCAAGCCAGATTTGCTCTCTGTTGATGGTTGTGTGGAATTCATGTTCACATGTTGTTGAGTGAAACTGAGCACAGTGAAGCAGAACTACAAGCACGGCTGTGTGTAAGCGGCCATATGGCAAGTGTCCTTGCATGCTAGCTTAAGGGAGCCTTTCTCCCTGAGATGGAGGATTTCTGTTCAGAAATTAACCTAATTCTCTATCTGCACTATATGTTCATCAGACCTTGCCCTGATCCAGTAAAGCACCCGGTTCAGGGATGGCAACCTGAAACACCTCAGGCAGACCCGCTTTGCTTTCGTCATGCAGCTTCTGCTTCCTCGCTTGACAAAAAGCCCACCCCTTCTTGCGTAGCCCCTGCGCCGTGCCTCCAGATGTAGCTTAATTTACTGCGACTCTGCTAATTGCTGTAATTAAGGATTAATTACTGTTAATTACCTTCGCATAAACTCATCAACAGTCCAAGAGCGGGGCCTTATGAAATGTGCCACGTGTAGGAACACACACTGAGGGGACTCAAGGGGGGATTGTTTTATCGGACCTCTTGTTTCACGGGTTGTCCTGCTGTGTGGGGAGGACTTGTCGGACAACAGCTAGGGCAGGACATTAACTATCAGGGGCGATGTCCTCCAGGCTCCAAACACTTCACACATCACCTCCTCACCAACTGTTGTCCAGGACAGCATCCCTATGCTGGCTGTCATTTGACTTTAGGCCTGCATTTATTTGCTAAAAGTATACAATAGTGTAAGGAATTCAGTGCAAAAAGTCATACATATGGATCTAAATGGATTCCTTGCCTTTTTTATTTTAAATCATACTGTTAATAAACTTAAACAAGCTACTTACAATTTGTACAGTATGTGTGTTTTTACACACTGTTTGTCTTCACTATATCATTCTGTACTTTTATCACAAAATGTCTTCTGCACCAAATAACCTTATGTTGTAGCAAAGCAGGTTACTCTGCCAAATTTACCAGGTAGGTCACACTAAATGAGTTATCTTCAGAAATGTGAGTAACCAGTGACCATTCTACAGTGTAAAACAACTATACCCAGAAAATGAGTTATAAAATATTTATAGTCAAAATGAAACCAACAGCAGAGAATATGATCATAAGAAGAATCATCTATACTTCTGCATGTAGCCAGTGTAATATATGACAGAAACTATTCTTAGAGAATAAAAATTAATGAGATTACAAGTCCTGAGAACTGATAAGATGTCTGCTATTTAGAAATTAAAATACTCTGATCACATCATCATTTTTACACACACACAAGTAGAAAATACAACTTAGCCTACATGCCCCACATTTACTGAACTTTATTAAAGGTATTTTAGTAGTGTATGAATTGTAACGTTAACCAGCTAATTTGGCCGTATTTGTAATAAAAAACAAAACATGAGTCAAACAGAAGTCATCATGGACCATTATAGCAAATGTAATACGTACATCTATGAGATAGATTTGAATTTATTTATTTCTTCTAATTTAATCTAAGAGTTAAATCGTAAACATTCTCCTGGCGCCTGGTGGCGGCCATAGATGACATAGCGGGTAAAGGTGCCATTCATTGGCCTGTTCTGTTTAGATAAAATGGTGGCAAGTGAAGTTTTAACTTTTTTATCTGAAGTTTAGGAAGCAAGTATATTTGTTTTGTTTCTTACCTAGATGGTTAGCCGGCCTGTTGGCAGGGCAGAGCTCTATCTGACGGCGGAGGAGAAGAGAGGACACGAGGCGGGACAAGTATGTGTGTTGGCGAGGGGGGTAGTTGTCGATCAAAATTTCAAAACTTGGGGCACTGGTATTATAGGCCTTTAAATTCAGAAATTTTACCTTGGGCCCCGCACTATACACTGTAAAAAAAAAAAAAAAAGATTTCAGGCGGGCACTTTTTTGTCCATAGGATAAAAGAGCAGGTGCTCTAGCACCACCTCGTATCTATCTGTGCACGTCATTGTGAGTTGGTATTGAAACCACTTTCAAACTCTACAGTATATGCTGATTGTTTTTAAAAGGCACATGTTTCCCTCCTATTATTTGATACTGTAATAAACAAAAAGACTTGAGAGTTTACAGAAGAAGGTAGCAAGACTTGATCGTATCCACCACAGGCTTTTTGTTACTGCCAGCAAAAAAGAAAGAAAATTACTGTGTCCACCTGGGTGTCATGTTTCCATGAGCCGTTAAACAGCTCTGGCTACTGTACAGTTCTTTGACCTCGAAGTGAACGCTGATTGAACCTGTTTCCACTGAAGACAAAAGCCAGATGTTCGCTGGGTTCAGCTGAGGTTTTTTTTGTCCAGTTTGAAAAAGCTAAGAAGATGCAGTAATGTTTCATGCACTTCATCACAACACTAAACTTTTTAGTAAGTGTTCTTCAAGAACAGCCATTTATAGCAAAAAATGCTATGAAAAGTATCACATGGGCTAAGAAATACAGGTCCTTCTCAAAATATTAGCATATTGTGATAAAGTTCATTATTTTCCATAATGCCATGATGAAAATTTAACATTCATATATTTTAGATTCATTGCACACTAACTGAAATATTTCAGGTCTTTTATTGTCTTAATACGGATGATTTTGGCGTACAGCTCATGAAAACCCAAAATTCCTATCTCACAAAATTAGCATATCATTAAAAGGGTCTCTAAACGAGCTATGAACCTAATCATCTGAATCAACGAGTTAACTCTAAACACCTGCAAAAGATTCCTGAGGCCTTTAAAACTCCCAGCCTGGTTCATCACTCAAAACCCCAATCACGGGTAAGACTGCCGACCTGACTGCTGTCCAGAAGGCCACTATTGACACCCTCAAGCAAGAGGGTAAGACACAGAAAGAAATTTCTGAACGAATAGGCTGTTCCCAAAGTGCTGTATCAAGGCACCTCAGTGGGAAGTCTGTGGGAAGGAAAAAGTGTGGCAGAAAACGCTGCACAACGAGAAGAGGTGACCAGACCCTGAGGAAGATTGTGGAGAAGGGCCGATTCCAGACCTTGGGGGACCTGCGGAAGCAGTGGACTGAGTCTGGAGTAGAAACATCCAGAGCCACCGTGCACAGGCGTGTGCAGGAAATGGGCTACAGGTGCCGCATTCCCCAGGTCAAGCCACTTTTGAACCAGAAACAGCGGCAGAAGCGCCTGACCTGGGCTACAGAGAAGCAGCACTGGACTGTTGCTCAGTGGTCCAAAGTACTTTTTTCGGATGAAAGCAAATTCTGCATGTCATTCGGAAATCAAGGTGCCAGAGTCTGGAGGAAGACTGGGGAGAAGGAAATGCCAAAATGCCAGAAGTCCAGTGTCAAGTACCCACAGTCAGTGATGGTCTGGGGTGCCGTGTCAGCTGCTGGTGTTGGTCCACTGTGTTTTATCAAGGGCAGGGTCAATGCAGCTAGCTATCAGGAGATTTTGGAGCACTTCATGCTTCCATCTGCTGAAAAGCTTTATAGAGATGAAGATTTCATTTTTCAGCACGACCTGGCACCTGCTCACAGTGCCAAAACCACTGGTAAATGGTTTACTGACCATGGTATCACTGTGCTCAATTGGCCTGCCAACTCTCCTGACCTGAACCCCATAGAGAATCTGTGGGATATTGTGAAGAGAACGTTGAGAGACTCAAGACCCAACACTCTGGATGAGCTAAAGGCCGCTATCGAAGCATCCTGGGCCTCCATAAGACCTCAGCAGTGCCATAGGCTGATTGCCTCCATGCCACGCCGCATTGAAGCAGTCATTTCTGCAAAAGGATTCCCGACCAAGTATTGAGTGCATAACTGTACATGATTATTTGAAGGTTGACGTTTTTTGTATTAAAAACACTTTTCTTTTATTGGTCGGATGAAATATGCTAATTTTGTGAGATAGGAATTTTGGGTTTTCATGAGCTGTATGCCAAAATCATCCGTATTAAGACAATAAAAGACCTGAAATATTTCAGTTAGTGTGCAATGAATCTAAAATATATGAATGTTAAATTTTCATCATGACATTATGGAAAATAATGAACTTTATCACAATATGCTAATATTTTGAGAAGGACCTGTAAATGAAATATGGAACAAATCATTGAAGTTGAAGTTTTAAAAGGGAAAATATTAGCTTTTTCATCCATCCTATCCTCAAAATCAGTATGGCTGTTCTCCATCTATTAGCTTTACTTGCTTATCCTTGCAGGGTTGTGGGAGGCTGGTGTCTATCTCCACCAGTCATTGGGTAAGAGGCAGATTACACCCTGGACAGGTCGACCTGTTCATCACAAGGAACACAAAGACACAGGACAAACAATTATGCACACAGTTTTACCTAAGGGCAATTTAAGGGTACCAGTTTACCTTACAGTTGAGTAGTGGGACAGTGGGAAGAAGCCAGAGTACCTGGTGAGAGCACACGCATGCACTAAGAGAACATGTAACCTCCCTGCAGAAAGACCTCTAGCCCGGGAAATGAACACAGGACCTTCTTGCTGCAGGGCAACAGCGCTACCATCTGTGCCACCATGCATAAAAATGCATTGTCATATATAACTTGCAAATATCTGTAGTGAAAACAGTTTATTCTGATTTTGGACATTTTGCATCTGAATAAATGTTTTGCACATAATACTATACAACTTCCTTTAGTGAAGATGTTGCTACTGGGCTTGACAGTGAAAGAATGCAGCGAAATACTTTGATATTACCTTGTATTGCCAATAATAGCCGGATCACTGAAGATCTATTATCGAATGTGTCTGTTTTTTAAACAAGTCAGGAAAGGATATTTCAAGGTTCTAAGCTGTAAAAATGAACACAAGTTCAGTCGGAAGTGTGGAAGTCAGAAACGTCTAACCAACATGACTTCCAAATCAAATATGGCCACTATGCATCTACAGCTTACAAACATCTGCTGTAAAAACGGTTTCTCTGACAATTTGTATAGCATGAAATCTTTCAAACACACACACGTACACACACACACACTGTATTATACAACGTATTTTGATGAACATGTTATCACATGTAATGCAGAGACATAGACTGGGATTAGCTTGGTTTGCTAATAGTAGTTACCCTAGTCACTGAGCATATAAATGAACAAATCCCACTGGTACATGAGAACAACTGGAAAGGCAGCCCAAATACCACCAGTGGTACCAGTTTGACAACCAGAAAAAGTCTAAGCAACGATAAATGCCCCTATGTTTATGCACCAGTCAATTTTGTAAAAATATGACGTTAGATTCCAGGATTTAAAATTTGTTAACATTTCTGTCCTCTGTCCACTGTCATGTCAGAAAAACATCCCTAAAAATTGTGCTTTGAATGTTTATCATTACTAAGCCTGTTCCAGGTCTAAAAGAAGTGTTAGCAGTCCTTTGTAAACTAGTGTCTGCCGTTTTACAGTGGCTCTCTCTCTGCACAGACGTCTTTGTGTCTCTGCTTGCAGGCTTCAAGCTCGTGACTATTCCTCAGCTCCTCAGCTATTGAGCCACTGCTGTTCCCAGTACAGCCTGGAGCTGGTAAAACTGTACTAGCTGAGCATGAGTTTGATTCAATCAATGAGATATATGTATTTTAAGACACCTTTAGAAAGACCGACTGCCAGCGGCTAATGTATTGCCCGCTTTGAATAATGAATTATTTTAATGAAGCCTTTTAAATGGGGGTGTTTGGCGTTGGTGGTGGGGCGGTGCTCTGAATGGTCTTCTCCTCTGGCGCTGGCTGCCTCATTATCAGGCTAGCCCCTCAGGCCTCAAACTGGCCTGCTTAAGCCTTAGATGATGACGATAATTACCGTTATTAGGAGTAGCTGCAGGGGGAACTTGTTCTGAAAAACACCAAGCTGAGTTCTTCCCCTTGCTTGCCGCCGCCAACACTGTCGTATGAGAAACTGCCGATCGCCAGTCGGAAAAAGCCGGAGAGGGAAAGAGACAGAGGGAAAGCAGGAGTAAAAAAGGAGGGGAGCGGCCACCAAATCCGCCTAATGTGACGCCTGTCAGCTCGTCTCCCACCAGCTGTCACCTCCCAAATGCATTGGGGTTCATTTTTTTAATTGACACCTCGCTTTCCTATTCCATTTCTATTTTTCGCCTTTCATTCTCCTTCCATCACTCTCCTCCCTCCCAGCCTGTACCGTCCACATCTCCTCGCCTGGGCCTGTCTCTCTAGTATTTCTTTAGTGCTTTTTTTCCCCCTTGTCCTTGGTAATCCCCATCCCCCCACCACAGTGTCAGATACAACACTTCTACTCTGGCCTCTTTCTGCACATGATACTCAGATGGCTGATAAAACATAAAGCTGCTTTAGAAGTACTTTATGACTATGCCCTCGCATACTAAACCTGCACAGCTTCCCATTTTCTGGTGATGGAAAATATATTTTTGGCCTCACTGTTTTCAAAAAAGTTTTTGACGTGTTAGTATTTTGAATATCTTTATATAACCAGCTATGTATAATATATCGTGCATGTAGCCAATATCTAAACAAATAAAAAAAATTTAAACATACCAAGTTTGTTTGTATTTGTGAGGCTCATTTTGTTAATGCAACAGTCTAAAATATCGATTTTTGTTGTTCTTTGTTTTTTGTGCTTCAATAGCAGAATATATTTTTGAGTGTATTTCTGTAATCTGTGCCTAAAGAACTGTCTTGTTTATAATTTAACTGTTTTCTTGCCTTAAAATGCTTAAAATGCTTCTTTTCAAAACTTCTCACAAGCAGGCAGTTTAATACTGCCTGCTTAAACTTTCTCCTCGGTTTTTTTGGATTCACTTTTTAGGAACGTGATCAGATGAGGTTTTACTGCCACAAAATTATATTAATATGATGTTTTTCAGTTACAATGAACAACAACTGCTTTATTATGCAGTACAGACAAACGGTTTGGACACACCTTCTCATTGAAAGAGTTTTCTTTACTTTCATGACTATGAATATTGTAGCTTCTCACTGAAGGCATCAAAACTATGAATTAACACATGTGGAATTATATACTGAACAAAAAAGTGTGAAACAACTGAAAATATGTCGCCACCTTTTGCTTTGATTACTGCTCCGCACACTCTTGGCATTCTGTTGATGAGCTTCAAGAAGTAGTCACCTAAAATGGTTTTCACTTCACAGGTGTGCCCTGTCAGGTTTAATAAGTGGGATTTCAAGCCTTATAAATGGGGTTGGGACCATCAGTTGTGTTGTGCAGGAGGTGGATATAGTACACAGCTGATAGTCCTATTGAATACACTGTATTATGGCAAGAAAAAAGCAGCTAAGTAAAAAAAAACTGGTGGCCATCATTACTTTAAGAAATGAAGGTCAGTCAGTCCGAACAATTGGGAAAACTTTGAAAGTGTCCCCAAGTGCAGTCGCAAAAACCATCAAGCGCTACAAAGAAACTGGCTCACATGAGGACCGCCCCAGGAAAGGAAGACCAAGAGTCACCTCTGCTGTGGACGATAAGTTCATCCGAGTCACCAGCCTCAGAAATCGCAGGTTAACAGCAGCTCAGATTAGAGAACAGGTCAATGCCACACAGAGTTCTAGCAGCAGACACATCTCTAGAACAACTGTTAAGAGGAGACTGTGTGAATCAGGACTTCATGGTAAAATAGCTGCTAGGAAACCACTGCTGAGGACAGGCAACAAGCAGAAGAGACTTCAAGTACGATGCATTCATGCTTTGGATGCCATCAGTACATCCGGTGAGCTAGATGAACTATGGCTGCCCTCACCTGATGTAGACTTTAGCTCTGAATGCTAAAGCTCACAGAGAAATCACAGTGGAGATCACAATGATTCAAAAAGACAAAAGTGGGAAGAAAATACAATTCAATCGCAACAAATATTGTCAGGGGAATCTTAAATAACAATTTCACAGTTGCATGTTTTCCTAATGTTGTGCTGCCCTAAAAAACTCATTAAATGGATTTAAATAAATATGTAACTTTTTAAAGGCTGGAGCACCTAAATACTGTTAACCTGCACATGAATGTACACAACAATCTGTGTTACTTATTTAATATAAAAAAATTAAATCAATCTTACTTTCTTTATCTTGTCAGCTTGTGCTTAAGGAGTTTATTCTGAAGAAGGAGTTAGGACTTAAAATACTTTCTTGTCAATTGATGTTAGTGTTACTATTTACAAACACATTTTTTTACATTTTTGTTATTTTAGGGTATCCAAAATAACAGTCAAGAGCTCAAGATTTCTGTAACATAGGACATATAACATAAATTATATTTAGAGTGGCGTCAGTACTGAGTACAGAATTTGTGAGTTACCTCCACTTTGACAGTCACCGGGAACTGGTACACATCACTGCTTCTGAAGAAGACTGCGAATTTGGGACTGTATCGAATGCAGATGAGGGCAGGAGCAGAACTCCTAGAAGGAGCCAGAGGAGGGGAAGGGGTTTGTATTAGTGATACTTGTCATGTCTGCTGTAAATCACGCAGCTTTTTTTTTTTTTTTGGTTCCCAGGTTGTTGTTGTTTTGTCTCAGAATGCTGTGTGGCAGGGATGAATGGTGGTGATGTTACATTATCATGTGGCTGTCGCTTTCGCTCCTGCTGAATGCTCTGTGACAGGCCCACACAGAGTAACATGCACACACTCTGAGATTTGTGTCAGGAGCAGGCCTGATTTATTAACTGCTGAAACCCTAGATGACGTGTGCCCACACAATCAATAGGGAGCGCAGCTACTGCCTGGTTCTCTCTGGGGTCATGTGACGTGGATAAGACAGGAAACACAAACACACACATATCTGCACCACAGGCCTGCAGAGTGTATTGCATTACTTTATTGATGGGAAATGGATCCAGTCCAGTGTTTTGCTGCCAGTTAGAGGCAGAGGGGATAAACTTTCATCAAGGCTGTCAGGGACATCACTCCTGCCTTGTTTGATTTTAAATCCCCCTAATTGTGACAGAATACTTCGACATCATTAAATAAGCATGTTTTCATTTCAAAGCGCTTGCGTGGGAAGGTCTACCAATCTGTGTGAACAGTTACTTGCAAAAATAAAAAAATAAAAAAAATCCTTTTTCAACATCCTTTTTTCATTTACATTTTGTTACATCAAAACTGTTAACTTCATTGTATTTTATGGGGACTTTTTTATGATAGAAGAGAACAAAGAAGTGTGTAATTGTTAGGTGGAAGGAAAATGAGCCATTGTTTTCAGAATGTTTATCAAATCAAAACCTAAAAAGTGTGGTGTGCATTTGTAGTCCACCCTCTGAGTCAAACCTTTGTAATCCCACCTTTCTCTGCTATTACAGTATCAAGTCCTTTTCAGATTCGGTATGTTTCTACGTGCTTTGCATATCTAGTGACTGAAATTGTTTGCAGTTCTTTACAAATTGCTCAACCTCAGTCAGGTTGGATGGAGAGCATCTGTGAGCATCAGTTTTCAAGTCTTGTCACAGGTTTTTTATTCAATTGAGGTCAGTACTTTGACTGGGCCATTGTTAAACATGAACATGCTTTGACTTCAAGCATTCCATTTGTAGGTGCGATTGTAATTTGAGAGTTTTTGTTGTAAGCTAACTTGACATCACTGTCACAAGTCTTTTGCAGCCTTTTCCAGGTATTCTTTCAGGTTTTCCCTAGATTTATCTCCATCTCCCTCTAACCTCTGACCCGCTTCCCCACACCATGATGCTCCCGTCACCACGTTTCACCCTGTGGATTGTGTGTTTAGGGTGATGTGAAGTTTTAGTTTTCCAATGCACATGGTGTTTTACATGTAGGCCACAGCCCCTTCTTCCACGTCTTTGCTGTGTTCCCTACATGGCTTGTGGCAAACTTCAAATGGTACATAATCTGGCTTTCTTTCAGCAATGGCTTTCTTCTAGTCGCTGTGGCTTTCTTGAGTCCACATGCTAAGCACACGACTAAAGTGAACAGTCTCCTGCCTTAGCTGTGGATCTCTGCAGCTCCTTTGCATTTGTACCATTACAATGTCTCCACAAAGTTATCCCTGATTTGTCTGTCTTGTCCCTTGTGTTTTTCTCCTATGTTCTCTGACAAACCTCTTGAGGCCTTCACAGAACAGCTGGAATTGACATGTGTTTACTACTAAGGTGATTTTTTAGGGGTAGCAAAGTAAAAGAAGCTGAATACAAATGCACACCACACATGCCAGATTGTATTGGAAAATGCATTGAAGTTTGTGGTTGTAACATGACAAAACCTATAAATACTCTTTCAAGGCACAGTAGATGTCATTTGTTCAGAAGCGTATTTTTGAGTTATGTGGTTTTTATTCATCTGAATGTGTCCAGCATGCCTCGACTCCCCTCTTCTACGAGTGGGTGCCTTGATTGGCGTGTTTATTTACAGTCTTAACACTCCGACTGGGCTGCGCCTGTTGTTTGCAAACAGGAGGCAGTGGACACAAGCCAGTTCCTAAGAAAATAAAACAGGAGCGGGAATTAATTTTATCAGTAAACAAAAGCCTTATTCTTAGAGTCCCATTTATTATTCAGGAAGCCGCTCGGTAGCATTTTATGTTTCTTTTTTTTAATGCTTCTGTCTTTTTTGGGTTTGGTGGCCCACTTCTGTAGAAAGGAATTTAACAAGAGCGTGCACCAATAAAAGGAGAGAAAAAGAGAGGAAAGGGGGGTAGTTGATGAAGAGGGGAATTGTGTCCTCTCATTGTTCAATTAAGCCTGTCAGTAATGATCAAGTTGAGATGATGCCATCTTCCTTTTATAGATGCTAATCAGGGACTGATGAAGTAAGAGAACCCCCCTTCCTCCTCTTCGTCGCGACATCAGACTGTACAATGTGTATCAAAGGTTTTTGGTGTTATTGTGCTGCACGTGATTTATTGTAATAGAGGCCACTTCCCACTGTCAGGTGATTACGTTAATGTATAGTCCGTGGTTACAAAGTTCACAGCAAAGCACTCTGACTGGCTTTGAGGTCTAATCGATTTCATTGCTATTACTGAACAGGAATAAATAAAGCTGATGGCTGTGGTTAGGATAATTATGCTGCAGCACAGTGGATTGTTTGATTTTCCTTATTAATTGTATTTATTTAATCCATTTCATGCTTTTAGTTGTGCACTCAGGGAGTTGGACTGAATGAATAAATCACTGTTAGGCTCATTAGATTCCCCCTCTGGTTGGGATGCTGCAACTGTTTTGTCAGAATCAAATTGGCGAGTGTTATAATTTCCCGCCGGTGTGATTCACATGAAAAATTTCCAGATATTCATCTACCAGCGTGCACGCACACACACACATACACACACCCGGCCCCACACACGTGTCTGCTCCTGATCTGAACTCCTGACCTTTTCCAGCCGTCTGATGGCCATTGACATTTGCCTCTTGAGCGGAGCTTGCTCACGTTTCGGAGCTGATGGGAATGGATGATGTTGTTGCTGGAGGAGAAAAAGGGAGGGAAAGGAGAAAAGGAGGGGTGGGGGTGTGGGTGTGGGTCTGACGAGATGAAAGGAGGTGGGAGCTCCCCGTGCCGGGCCTGGAATACATCTGGACCCCCTGCTCGGCAAAAAGGTCACAGGGCGACCGAGCTTTACATCCTCCTTACAAGGGAGCCCTTGCTGCGACCTGAGCCTGTTCAGCTGCAATATGGCTCTACTGCTCTGTCACACATTCTGCCGTTCACCCTCACTGTCTACACACATCATACAGACGACATGCAAAATATACTGTAGCACTGGGATGGATCCATTGTTAAAAAGTGTGCGTCTTTGTCCTTGACGACAGTGAAAGAATGGAGGGCTGCACCTGGTCCGCTGTTTTCTGCACCTCAGAGGTAAGCAGGATGCTCAGCTTCTTTACTAAGGGAGCCTTCTGGTGGCTGAAACAGGCAGGACAGCAACAGTTCACACAGAGGTTCTGGAAAACATGCCTGTTTAAATCGTGGCAATAGTGTTTGTGCCTTGTTATTTTTTTTAAGATGTTTAAGATGTTGAATCGATGCGTTTGATTTTGGTCTGTTTTTATCTTTTGTGCAAAATCATTTGTGAATCAATTGCTACACCAGGCTTCCTTTTTGTTTTAAATTTTTAAGTCTTTTAATGTTGTAATAGGTAAAGTCAGTTTTTTTTTATTATTGAAAATAAATTGAGATTTTCTTTCCATCATGTGTATGCAAATTGACTAGGAGTATCAAAAATTGGCTGTGACATTGTCTTTGATAAACCTTCGTATTTGGGAAAATTGTTGAATATGTGATATAGTTTAAAAGGTGCTAAACAATAAAACCTGACATTTTGTGGGAATTTCTACATGAAACAAATAGAACAGAAATCAATAGCATAAAAATTGGCAGCAAGCAGGAAATTGCTGTAAAACAGGGGTTTACTAATAGTTTAAAACAAAGTGATCACTGAATAAGAAATAGCTAAGTTTACTAGCGACTTACACTGTTGTTACCATGACTTGGTAGCAGATCAGAGTAGAGTGTTCACTGATTGTAAAAACAACATATTTTTGCATTGCGTTCACTCAATCCCTGGTCAGGGCTAGTACCAATTAAGTTCAACATCCAATTTCTTGATGCATTTTTTATTTTAAGGCAACATTTAGAACAGCTCTTTCTTCCTGGTTATAATTAGTACGATATGGAGAAAACTATTCAGAAAACTAAAAGTACATATTAGGGCTGCACTATATTAATAAAACCTGACTTTACAATAAAAGTCTTAAAAATTGAAATGACTATACAGTTTGCAGTTAGTTTCGAGCTACTTTTTGAGCTACTCAGATCTATATCAGATGTGGCCATAAAGGGCAATGCCAGTCGATCCAAGTGGAAAGATATATATTTGGCAAGCAGAGTTTTATTTCTTGGCAAAAATAGATATTTTATCTGATTATTGCACCAAAGTGGTCCTTAAAATTGTACACATATTTATGTTGCATCAGAATTGAGGTTTTATATGTTGTGAGACTACATCGAGATAACTGGATGATAAGATTGCTTTAATGGCTCCTGAAAATGATTATGTTTAAACTGTTAACAACTTTGCTCTTGCTTAGTAACTGTTCTTTATATTTTCAGTTTTTATATTTATTTCATGTTTTACAGTTATTCAATTAGGCTCTTCTTAAAGGTGTTAAAGCTATGTGCTTTTAATGAACTACAATGCATCATGCTTGCTTTATTAATGTTTTTCTGCTAAAACCCATCAGCTAAAGACTAAATGTAGACTGTACCTGCAGAGAGAAGAAATAAATGAGCTCTTGTAAAGGGTTTTGTTCATTTTAAATGAATTTATAGATTGAATCGATGAAAATGTATTCTTTCTACAGTCTTGCCAGACTCTGAAGCTGCAGATTTTTATAGCACAGGCTTGAACTTTAATAATGACAGCCATATTTCAGCAAGTTCAGCTGGCAGGTTGAAGAGGAAAGAGCACTTTTTTTTACTGTGTTTTAAACTCTTGTAATTTCAGTTGAAGATCTGTGTTTTGACATATTTGTCATGTCTGTCATCTGCAGTGCTCAGTATTCGCGGCGCCCAGGAGGAGGAGCCTCCAGATCCTCAGCTGATGCGACTGGACAATATGCTTCTGGCAGAGGGCGTGGCCGGACCAGAGAAAGGTGGCGGGTCTGCAGCCGCAGCTGCCGCTGCGGCGGCCACTGGCGGCATCGGCGCAGACAACTCGGCAGAACACTCCGACTACCGGGCCAAGCTGTCTCAGATCCGACAAATCTACCACACAGAGCTGGAGAAGTACGAACAGGTGGGAAACAATGACTTCAGTCTTTACTACCTGATGATCTTAAGTAACACAAGCGTTCTCTCATCCTGAAAAGTTGTTTAGACTCACTTCATTTTTATTTATACTGCTGTTTTATTTCAACATACAGTGCTACATATATACTGGAGAAGAATAACATTAACACCTCAGATATCATTTCTCTTCACCTAAGGTAATAACCAAGCATGTAAGCTTCAGTTCATAAGATTGTCTGCCATGTTTATGATGTTTTATTCCATTTATAGAAAAATAGTCTCAAAACCTTTCTAAGAAGCTGTTCATTTAAACCTTCATTTCTTGGCCTGTGAAGCAGATAAAAATATAAAGCAATTATTATTTGTGAGGAAAACATTGCCTCTGACGGTTCTTCGTACACGTTTTTCAAATGATCTTTTTTGGAATGCCTTAAAACCAATGATAATATGAGAGGCTCTAGTGTTGCATCATATTTGAAAGTAAGGATGGAAGGAAGAATTATCTGCAATAGATAAGCTCAGTGATTATATGTTGCACTAATGAGAGGGGAGAATGTATCCAGTCTCCCTTTTAGCAAGTGAAAAAACTTTTTTGTGGGGGAAAGGGTGCGCTTTTACGTAAAACATTTTCTTCTTTGTTTCCTGGCATTAAATGTTAACACATTGGAGGCCTTATCTTGGAGGCCTTGAAATGGAAGAAAACCTGATAGAAATGTTAAGTTATTCTCATGCAGGTTAATGTTATGACTGACCCACTATGCTCCTTATTGTTTTTGCTATGTGAATGTGAACTCCTGTAGTTGGTCAACTTGTTGTCACGATGTGGTTTGCGGGCGGACCAAAGTGCAGACAAGAGCTCGGCAGGATCATCTTTGTAATTCAAAGATTTATTTACAAGGTCAAAAACGTAGCAAAATCACTGCAGGTTTCCCAAGGCAAGGCGTGGCAATAAACAAAGCATAATCATGGATGAGAACGAGGTGTGACGAACACAAAGAACCAGCAACAAACAATGACACAAAACCAACTAATATACTGAGGGATAACAAAGGGCAGGTAATCAGAGAAAACAGGGAACAGGTGTGACAAGGAGGCAGGGAAGCAGAAGGAACAGGTGAAAAGAAATACAAAGGCTGAGGATGGGCAAAGTAACTAATAAACAAAAAACAGAAACACAGACCAAGCAAACCTATAGACAAAGATAAATAATCAAATGGGGAATAAGAAAACTAGAATAATCATAACTAAAGTAAACACAGAAACTAGAGGGAATATAGGAACAACAATGACAACCTGAGAACCAACAAAGAACCCATAAAGAAAACCTGAATACAAAAGTAAACAAACCTAACCACACTGACTGAAATAACTGGAAAGGAAACAGAAAATAAACTAGTAAACAAGAAGAGTGCAAAGGAACAAATAAAACACAATTAACCACAAAGATACTAAAGAAAAATAAAACTAGAGAATCCAGGGAAGACCAAGAACTATAATAATTACAATAATAATAATAATAATAAACCATACAAAGTCATAAGAAAACAACCATAAAAGAACTTAAGTTGTAAACACTAGGAGGCAGAAGAGGGAGAAAAGAAAAACATAATACAAAAACCAAAATAGAAAAATCTAAGCAAAAGGTAAACAAACACAAAGCCACAAACAGAGTCCAAAAATGTCACTCCGTGACACTTGTGTGTTTAGATGGGCAAAAAATCAAGTCAAGTTAAGTTTTAAGAATTAAAAACATACTAAATCCTGCACCTTGTGTAAAGAGCCTTAAAATGCATTAACTTTATGTTATGTTGTAGTAGAAAACATCACTCGAATGACTGTTGAAAAATGTAACCTGTGTTTGGATTACATTTATTTAGTGCAAAAAAATCCCATTTTTAAGAAATAGTTATTTTTAATAATATCAAAGCTGCCATTTTTATAGGCAGCCCTAATAATTGCTATAAATAAGTATAACTTAAGACTTTAATAATATATGCTTCACTCTTTTCCTATGGAACAAAATATGATGTTATACAGAAGCCCATTTATTATAGCCACGGTCAAAAGAGGAAAGATTAGAGAGCATACCAACCAAATAGAGCAGTTGTGTGTTAATCTTTGTAGATCAGGAAATGGCTACAAGAAAGTAGCTGCTTGTGTTAACTTGTTCACATCTGCAGGTAGGGCATTAAAGAAAATGTTTAATAGCCAGAATGGTTTCAGTCAAGCCTGGATGAGGGTCCAAGGTTTTTGCAAGACCTTAAAAAAATCAGGTTTTTAAAAGTGTGTCCATATTTTGCATTCTAGGTCTTAAATTGCATTCATGGCTTCTTTTATTAACTTTTTTTGTATGATTTCTAACTATGACTGATAAATGTTGTTTTTTTTTTTTTTTTTGGTTGTATAAACAAGTATAAACAACGTGAGGAAGGGAAGACAAAGCCCTGACAATAGTACTTCATCATCAGCTGAAAAATTCCATTTTAAGTTGTAGCTAACATTTTTATTCTATTGAAATGTATTTGCATGCAGATTATTTCTATTTTTGCTTTTTTGCCACACTTCAAATATCAAACTAATTTTAATCTCAGACGAAGATAACCTGAGAAACTACAACATGCAGTTTCCAAATGATGATTTCAAACTAATTTGATCCAGGTCATGTCTAAAACTAATTGAATTAACTGTGATTCTGTTTGACATTTAGGCCTGAATAGTGCCAGATCAGCCAAAAAAAACAAAAAAAACTTCAGTAATATCTGTCTGACAACACTAAGTAGGCTAAAATATTTAAAAAAGGTATACATCATGTACTGGTCTAAAGAAATTAAAAAACAAGTGAGAAAGAAAGTCATTAAGATCTATCAGACTGAAAGGGTTACAAAGACATTTCTAAAGGTTTTGGGACCCCCTTGAACCACAGCGAGAAAGATTATCCAGAAATAAAGAAAACATGAAGCAGCAGGGAACCTTCTCAGAAATTTCCTTCCAACATTACTGAAAGACTGCATCAATAACTCATCCAGGAGGTCACAAAAAAACCCAGAACAACCAGCAGGACAAGAGACTGAAGGACGCCAGCAAGTCCGAGTGGCTTAAAAATACAAAATAAAGGTTTCTGAGTGCCCTGGTCATTGCTGCAGTTTGATTGAGACACTGTGATGTGATCTTAAAAGTCAGCTTATGAAAACATTTGTAAGGAGGCAAATAACTTTTCACAGCACTGCCTGTCCTAAATTTAAATCATAACTGTAGTCTTTGAATGTTCTTTAAAAATTTAATTTATTTTGCTGAAAAACTGCAAAACCCCTGTTGTTTTCTGTAAATGCACAGTGAATGTGATGGTAAAGGAGGTGAAAAACCTGCAGCAAATTTAACTACTGTAATAAAACATTTACATTGTTTTAAGGCTATTTGCATATCTTTGCCTGGGGGAACACTACTGTTGTAGTGTCCAAAGCCTGTCTCTTCTCTTTATGTACTGTAAGCTGGGACAAAGTTCCCATTTTTAAATCTAAATAGAAGTTAGTTCATGTAAACAAAGGATGCACTGTGGAGCTTATTTTCTCTGTATAACAGTGTGACGCTTTTGAAATGAGAACTCACAGGACAACTCATGAAAAACCAAGATTTTAGCGACGCTATCTTTAGCAGGCAAGCAGCCATTATATCAGTCACACACCAGCTCTCCTCCAAAGACTGTAATGTCTTGTCATTCCCTCGGAAGTCAAAGCGTTTCTGGGTTTGTCATCTCCTCCGAAGGCTAGTCATCGCTAACTGTCACAGTCAATATACACCTGAGCATTTTTGTGTCACCGCGCTATGTACACCCTGCGTTCGTATGAGTGAGTAGTGTCTTGCCGCTTGTGTGTGCAAGCAGAACGGCTGCTCGCCGGATCACTTTGACTGACGTAACCCTGGTGTTGACAAGCAACAGACACCTTGACTCTGAATGCAGTCATATCCAGTGACTGATTCAGACACAGACAGAGGTAGACGGAAAGATGGAGTGAGAAGAGAGGGAGACAGTTAAAACCTCTTGAACGTGAACGGGACTGAAAGCCTGCTGTCATTTTACATTTCTCCTCACTTGTCACATTTTCTCTTCCATTGAAGAGAAGTCTTTTTAATATTCAGAGCGCCGTGAGTATCAATGCCTCCGCTGTATGACTTCGCTGCCACATTTGTTTGCCTTGAAACATGGCGCTCTGTCTGCCGCTTTAATTTAGACTATTCTTATTACCTATAACACCACTGCTGTTTCACTGTCAGCGCTGCCCGCGTGAATTCAGGGCCGGTCGGGCGACCGCGCAGCCTCTCCAGAATCCAATTTCACCCTTTGTTCTGTCTGAAGCTGTCGAGCCTCTGTAATAGTTATTTTTCTTATGAATCCTGTCTGTCTGTTCATTCAGGCGTGCAATGAGTTCACCACCCATGTGATGAACCTGCTGAGGGAGCAGTCTCGAACACGACCCATCTCGCCCAAAGAGATTGAGCGCATGGTCAGCATCATCCACCGCAAATTCAGCTCCATCCAGATGCAGCTGAAGCAGAGCACTTGCGAGGCCGTCATGATCCTGCGCTCACGCTTTCTCGATGCCAGGTCTGTGTGCATCGCCATGATTTAGTACAGCAAGACCTGTTCCTATACTCTAATGGAATATTTTATTGTAGTTTCAACAGTCATGTGGATTTATTTCTGTCTTTACACTAAAGTATGTATTTATTTCCACTCTTTTTCTTTATTTATTTTACCAATTCAATTCAACCAAATGACCACCAATGTCATCGTAAAGCACTTTACAAGGAACACCAGTATATATCCAGTTGTATCATTCTATTTCAAACCAGTACTATCCAGTCATCTTGTGACATTCAGAATATATTACATAAAATCCAGTATAATTGCAGCAGTAGCTCTGGCGATGGCATCTTTCAGGAAAGACACACAGCAAAACACAGACGCACCAAGCCAGGAGTACTTTCTATAGGAAAGAAAAACAAAGACAGCACACATAACCAGCAAAGAAACACTACTAAGCTGAGAAGCAGTGAGCCAGGAGAAGTTTATATGGGAAAAAAAGAGGGTACACATAGGAATATTTTCGTCAGTTTTTTTGTCATTGGCTCTAAATTTCTTTTCTTTTTATGTGTATTTATTTCCAGACGAAAGAGAAGGAACTTCAACAAACAGGCAACAGAGATCCTGAACGAGTACTTTTACTCCCACCTCAGTAACCCCTATCCAAGCGAGGAGGCCAAAGAAGAGCTGGCCAAGAAGTGTGGCATCACTGTGTCACAGGTAACCAGAAAGATCTCATCTAAGGTTCCTAAAGTTTCATGAAGGATCACTTGGATATAAAGCAATTTTCTTCCATGCTGGAATCACTACGATGCAGTGGGGCTACTGTCATTGCTAAATTTACCAGTATGGGGAATATTTCATTATATATAATGAAATATATACAATATTTTTGTACACAATTTCAATTTAGAAAGTTGGTCTAATTGTGGGGAAAAAAGCAATTCAGATATAAAAAATTATATGTATAGCAGCGGAGTTGATGACAAAAATATTTTATTCAGCTGAGGAGAGGTTTATCAGCATCATCTGAGTTTACATGTGAAAAAAACATTCCTTTTGCATTAAAAGGGATTTAATCATGTTCGTTTTCAGATACAGCCAACTGGAAATATGCACAGTGCATTTTAAACACATAATGACTTACTTTTTGTTAATCAGATGCAATCCTTTTTAACCAGTTGGAAAATTTTGCACATTCTACCATATTATTCTGTATTAGGTGATACAATTTTCCCAAATTCATTTTTTTACAAAAATGGCCATGCAATTTGTTGTTAGTTTCTGGAGATAGTGATTGTTTCAATATTTAACATGTGACATCTACTCTTAATTTAGCATTTTTTTTGACATGGAGTTCATGAATAATTTTATTGGAATTGTTCAAATTTTATATTTTTATGCACCTTTTTATTTGGGGTAATTGTTTCATTTTTTATAGCTATAATCATTTAGGATTTTTGTGTCATTTGTTGTATGAACTTATTGTGTAATTATGTTTTAACATTATTTTTACTAAATTATTGAAATTCTTTTCCTTGTTGCCTTTTTCTCATTAGTTTTAAAATGTTATTTTAATGTAATTCTTCTTTTTTTCTTCTATTATTATTACTGTGGTGTTGTTTTAATCACTTACTTTTACCTCCTTGTTTTCTCCATAGTGTTTCCTCCTTTGAGATGTTTTAAACATATGTTTCTCCCGATTTAATTCTGTAAAGATTGAAAAATAAGGACTTAATATTTGTTATTTCTAACCCAGTCACCAATCAAACAGCAATGTCAAGAAAACTGATGTTTCTTTTTTCATTGACCCTCTCTGCTGTTTTAACAGGTATCAAACTGGTTTGGGAATAAGAGAATCCGATACAAGAAAAACATCGGCAAGTTCCAAGAAGAGGCCAACATGTACGCAGCCAGGACCGCTGTCAATGCCACCAGTGTGTCGGCTCACGGCAGTCAGGCCAACTCCCCGTCAACCCCCAACTCAGCAGGTGAGCTTAAGTGTCACATTTTAGAAGTTCCACTGATTTGAAAGTTTGCTATTTTTATTTATGCAAGAGAAGATGGCTGCACTCTGAAACCACATCTCAAGAACTGAGTCTCTGGTTGTGTTTAATTTAGACCGACACATTGGCTCTCTTCTCCTTAACTAACCCAGAGATTTGCCTTGGCTTTCTCGCCTGTCACTGCAACACTTCTCATTCTGCTCTGCCTTTACAGTCTGTCTCATTTTCTGTCTCCCTCTCTACGTTATTGACCTCTTGGTCTCGTGGACGTTAATTTTTTCCTGCCTCTTGTCCGGTTGACCTCATGTATGCCATTAAGCCGCTCGGAGGGCAAGCGGAGTCTTTTGTCATATAGAGACTTTGCAACTGTATTGGATTAGGACCGGGCGTTGAAATCAAGTTACCTGATGCTCTCTTTACATCTGGGGAGCTGGGGTCCATTAAAGAACGAAGAAGATTCTTTGGGTCTTCCTGCACATCAATTATTACTTCCTTAATGAAACACTAGCAGCATAGACATTTAACAGTAATATAATCTAGAGGCCTTGTTTTAACTTAAACAGTTTAGCAATGACGATCTGTCTCATTGTTGTTGTTGGTGGATGTTTTTCTTTACGTACTGACCTGCAGCGCCTGTCATGTGCAATTTTGTTGAAAAAAAAAATCTCTTATCTACAGTGCTGTTACAGATTTCTTCTGTTTTAGCTTTTCTATCTAAAATAAATGCAGATTTCCAATAATGATTTTATTTATTAAAAGTAAATAAGGTATCTAAACCATCCTGGCTCTGTTTCAAAAAGTAATTGCACAGCTGTTCAGTTATTTATTAACTGTGATTAACCACATTGAGTTCAATTTCACCAGCTACACTGAGGCCTGATTACTGCCAGACCTGTAGAATCAAGAAATCACTCAAAAAATACCTATCTGACAACATGAAATATGCTAAAAGATCGCAAAAAGGAACACATCACGCCACTTTCTAAAGTAATTAGAGAACAAATGAGGCGTGAGTAACATTTAAAAGGGATTCAGCATCACCAGATATCCTTCCTTTGCAAATGGCCACACCGCTTTTCAGGGGAAAGTAGACATTCTGGTTGAAAGGGAGTCACTGTAACTTCTAGCTTGGCTGGTGCACTAAAAGCTCAAAATAAGCAACCAGACATGTTTTGTAATGTCAAGATGCTTAAATATCATACCAGACAAGGCAGACAATTATGTGGCTAGTCAGTTACACAAAAAAAAGGATCAGAGTATGTAATTTAACCTGGCTCCCCTGAAGTGGATGAGCAATCCTAGCAAGGGGATCGAGCTTTCATATCTGGACATATGTAACAACGTTGCTGAATTTCTAGTTTAGGTTGAATTAAAAAAATAATCATCCAGCTATATAAAATTCTTATTACCAGTTATCACAAATGTCTAATGGTAGTTGTTGCTGCCATATATGCCACAATCAGTTACAGGTTGTTTTGGATAGCCTTTGGATAAACTTTGTCTGATATTAAACCTTTTTTGATTATGTAAAACATTTAAAACTGACAAAAAAGCAAAAACAAATAAGCTGTAAGGTTTTACACAGCAATGTTCCATCCCTCTCAGTCTAACAAACTTAATGCTGTTTTGCTTGAGCATGATCATTTAAACTCCTTTTTCTGTGTCTATCTTCTCTATTTTCTTTCTTCTTATGCTTTCTGTCTTCCTCTATGCCTCTTTGTATTCTCAGGTTCTGCTGGCTCTTTTAACTTGTCAAACTCCGGAGACTTGTTCATGAGTGTTCAGTCCCTCAATGGGGACTCGTACCAAGGGGGGCAGGTTGGGGCCAACATACAGTCCCAGGTAGGCGAAAACTGATCAAATTCCTGAGACTTTATTCAGTCGCTGACCAGTCTGGGAATGCCAAGTTAGCTTGACCTACACACTGAATCTAAGGTTACTCATAGCTTCCAGGGGTGCAATAATGTAGATAGCAGCATTGTCAAGCATCTGAATAGACGACGGCAGACAGTTTTGGAAACGTTGCAGCACTCATCAGCACTTCTGACACGGGTTCACATAGCCACTGGTGCACTGTGGCTCCATGACCTTGCCCCAGTGGATAGTTATGACCACTACAGTGTTACAACTTTCACAACACATTAAGAAATCAGCACCCACGGTGGTATCTTTTTGTAGTTTTGATGCTTTTAGCATCGTTTGCACCGCTTCTTTTCAGTTCTGATCAGCTCTCGAAATGCTTTAGGTCATTTATAAATATGCAAAGGGGACGAGCCTTAAAAGAGGTAAAGATGTCTTCTGGGTTTGCCTATAAATTAAATGTTTTAAAAAGTTAGGCGTGTAAGAATGGCATTTTATATTAAAGCAAGAAGCTTAAAGAGTCTTTGAGTGAATTTTGAGGTTTTATTAGAGCAGTTTGAGATCAGAGCAGAGCAGAGCAGTTGAAAGCTTTAATCAACTGAGCAACAGCTATTGTCATCTCGGTCACATTTAGAGGTGTTTTTGGATTACTACTCAGCTAACCCTTTATTGAAACCCTTAGCAAAGACGTATAAAGAAATTCAAATAAATTGTTGTCTTTTATTTTAGTCGCATGATCTCCCACTGAAAAAAAATACAACCTTTAATTTGAGGACATTTTTTCAATTGGAATCAAATGCCATTTTAAGAAATAAAAATAGTTTTACAAAATTTGTTGAATCCCTAACAATTATTTTAAAGTCAATTTAACTGAAGTGTTTCGGTCATTTTTCCTTTTAGCTTTAGTTACAAAAATATAATGTGACACAGGGTCACATTTCTCTTAGCTACTTGTAAAACTGGGAAAGACCAAAAACATGACATTCAAGCAAGCAGATGCTTGTTCCTATCATAAATCTAGACTTTTCTACCAAAAAACAGCTATTTCCCTGAATTTGCTCAGTCAAAGTGATCATTAAAACAGTTTAAAGCAGCTCAAACTGTGATTAATGCTGGACAAGGACCCACATATTTCTCGTCACCTCACACAGTGAGGAGAAGTGTAAGAGAGGAAAAAAAATCTGCAAAGCTTGCCATTAGGGATCTTCAGCATTTATGGTCCTGCAATAAAAGATTATTTGAACTTCTCTACATCTTCCTTACACCCAATAAATGTGGAGGACGATGTATTGAAAAGAAAAAAACATGTCCATTTTATATAATTTTTAAAGATAAAAAAATGCTTTTTTAAGAAGGAAAATAGTTTTGAAAAAGCTCTAATTATGAACTAGAATAATTTTTTATGCAAATAACTTTGTTTTAAAATACTCCAGAACAACTTATTGGACATCCAGAGTCAGATACCAACTTCACATTCAAAGACAAACAAATCTGTCATTTTCTTTCCATATATATCATAGGCACATGTACAAAGCAAATAGTCTGTAACATTATCTTCTTTCTGTAGCATGACGAGCCCTAGTTCATCTGTCCTTCTAGGACAGGAAGGTCCTTCCAGTCTATGAAGGTCAAGCTCTGGAGAGCCAGTTTTCGGTCGAGAAACTTCTTGTTTTTTCCTCAATTATGATTGTGACATAAAAAGTTTCTGAATCAAAATGGTACTACACACAATTAGGAAAACTGTGAAGGAAAAGTGGGCTAATTGGCAGATCTTGGCATATTTTATCTTAGAAAGACACAGCACAGAAATACATTTAAATCATAAACACTTTTTAAAAGACATCAGTCAAAAAGCTGAACAACCAGACAGCTACCCAGCTTGGAACTTAAACTGATATTTCTGAGTGGTAAATTAAAGTTTTATCTGTTTTGTGAGATTAATTTTGAATTTATTGGATGATTTTTCCAGTGATCTGTTAATGGTTCCAGAGAAATGCAAGTTTTTTGCCATAGTTCTACAATCAAATGAGCATAAATATATTTGATTTACTGTTCACTTTCAGCCAACATCAAATGATTTTCCTTGATCAAGGAATGTGAACCATAAATTTATAACATCAAGGTTTTGTCCCCGGTTTTGGTCGAAGCATTTTAGGCAACAATATCTTATTTGAGGCTTTTTAAAGTCATATTAGTGAAACTAGCGTGCTTATTTTCTCAAGAAAAAATCCTAAAAAAACATTTCTGGCATATTGACATAAATAGAAAATAAAAAATAAAATTAGCAGAAATGCTTGAACACCACAGGTTACCTGACAGTTCTGACAGATGCCTCCACAGATAGTGAACAAAACTCACAACAGTCTGCAGTAAAAAGCATCTGCTAATTTCTGATACTGGTGACTTATTTACCAACATCTACAGACACTTTAATATTTGGTTTCTTTCTATCATTTTATCCTTTCGCTTCCTCGGTTACAGAGCTTGTATTAGCAGCCAGATCGTTCGGATTCATTGTTTGTAACCTTTTCCTGTTTATGATAGCCTTTTATTATCAGAGTGACCTTTTCTTGCACATCACTGTCTTTGTTGTACAGAGCTTTTGTCTGACCGGGGCCTTTTGTCTGTGTCCCACGCTGTTCCAGGTGGATACCCTTCGCCATGTTATCAGCCAGACCGGAGGATACAGTGACAGCCTCGCAGCCAGCCAGATGTACAGTCCGCAGGGCATCAACGTAAGACCTGTAAACAATCTCCCTCTGTTCTTCCTTACATACCCTTTGCTGTTCTACCCTGCAATGATCCCTTTGTGGCAGGATGTGCATGATAGTGTTCAAATCTGGGTGCATATTGTGAAAAAGCTACCAGGCTGATCCTCCTAGACTGTCTGACGTTATTAGCGTTATAGAGGCATCTTAGAGGACAGAAAAGTGAACAAAGGTGTCAACTCCTCTCTCAAAAGAATTGTCAAACCTAGCTCTTGAAAAAAATTTTATATATGCATATTTTTTGCTAAATCACAATTTCTTAATCAGCCAATCAACAGTCAGAACCAGAAACTTATGTCTAGGGCTGTACTGAGCAGGACGCTCTGCACCGGAGGCTGCGTGTTAGCGTGCAGATCCACGGCGACAGGGGTTTGAGCAGAATCTATACGACAGTCAGAAGGACAGAAAGAGCGGGGCTTTGGGCGAACAGTCCAAGCACATTGGCCAGATCAGTCATCCACAGGAACAGCAGCCCTGACAGTCAAGCCCCCGACATGTCTCCTGCTAAAATAGGAGTGTCAATTCATCCAACTTGCTGCAACACGCAACAGGCTGGACGCTGTTGCTGTTAAATAGAAAATATGCTCTGAGTCATACAAACATAATCTGAGAACATTTTCATGCAAAAGACAAAACCAGGAAATTTGGGGTCTCATTGCGTGATAACGATGAATAAAAACCGGTTTACAGTATCACGGTATTTACACAAAAATTTTAAATAAAATGTTTAATACGATATAACTGCTTTTATTTAAAGCAGAAAAGCTTTAAAATAATAAAACATATTGATGGTGATAAAACACATTGACAATAACAATTATAATTATGATTTTGCAACATTATTTATTGTCATTTTTATTTTCATACATAGACCTAAACTAAAATATGAATTCAGTAGTTGTTTTCAAGTGGTTATTGTGCAGAATATTGTCCCTTTCTGTTGTCCCGCTCTTTATAGAGTAACACAAATCCAACAAGCTGATATTAACTGGTTTATTAGTTGGGATGTTTACCCTGGCTGGTCCTTCAGTAGCTTACTAAACCTTTGACCGGTAGTATATTTATATACTACTGGTCAAAAGTTTTAGATACACTCTCTCACTAATGGGTCTCTTTATTTTCATGACTATTTATAGATTCTCAGCAAAGGCATCAAAACTGTGAATGAACACACATGGATTATATAGTAAACAAAAAGTGTGAAATAACTACACCTTTTTATATTTTAGATTCTTCAAAATAGCCACTCTTTGCTTTGATTACTGCATTGAGAGGTTAATATTTCAGTCATCACAGCAAAGGGCACCTACTTTAAGGAATCTAAAATATAAAACATACTTAAAGTTCTTTTACAATTTTTTTCTGCTACATAATTCCATATGTGTTCATTCACAGTTTTGATGCCTTCATTGACAATCTAAGTACAATGTAAATAGTCGTAAACATAATTAAAACCAATTAATGAGAAAGGCGTTCTAAAATGTTTGACAGGTATTGTAAACGCCATTTCCAGGCACTTTACAGCTATAGTTTCAATACACTGTTACCTTAGTAAGGTCTATGGGTTGCGCTCCTTTAGGTTCCACCTCATGGCTGTTCGTGTTTCTTATGAATAGAAAGGTTTCCAAACAGTCTTCCTTGTAAGAGTGGAAAATGTGTAGCAGTTTTTGGCCTGCAGTGCACAGCAAAACATGGCAGAGGGGGCAGCGCCGTGCTACTTTATGCTCCATATAGTGACTCTGGCACATTTCCTGGCATCGCATTGAAAGGATTGAAATTTCAACGATTTTGAAACTGTTAACTTTCTAAAACCCTGAAATACCTTGATACAAGTAACGGGTCCATTTCTGGTTCCTTTTAAACATGAATAAGTAAATTACAGCCAAGTTGTTAATCTCATATCTACTTTTATTTTGTTCTCTTGTATACTCAATCCAGAAAGTGGCTACAGATACATAAAATAATACCGTTTGCTTGCATATAACAAAAGAGTGCAGCTAAGACAATGGTTGGGAATTTATGCGCTGAGTCATAAATGCGGACATACGTATATATATTTTTTCTATTGGATTCAAAACTACTTCTAACAAAACATCTGCAACATGTTTTTATGTAACCTGTTGTAGTCCTTTAACAAAAATTAAACTGTAATAAATCTACATCTGAAGCAGCAGATCAGACCTCAAAGAAAACCAAAAATCTGCATGGGTCACAAAGAGACTCTGTAGACTTTAAACAAAAATTGCTTGCATAGCTTGTGTGAATGAGGGTTTGTATTTATAGAGCCCAAATTATGTCTTTTTGCTCGGTACAATTTACTGACTGAGCTCTCATGGCTCACCTCTCTCTCTTTATCCTTGAACAGCAATTACACCCCCTTAAATTGCTGGTGGGTGTCGCCTCACTCTGAGACTGGAAATGTGTTTTTTTTTTTATTCTTTTTCTCACTGAATGAGATGACAGACGGTCTTTACGCAAAATAACAGGGTTTGGAAATAAGAGGCTGCCACAGCACATTCCCAGCACTCACTAATAGCGTGGAAATTGCAATTAATGTCCTAAATGGTCCTTAGTCGACCTTTTGTCACGATTTGAGATGACTTCCATTTTTGAAGAGCTGCATTTTATTGTGATAATTTATTCTTTTGTCAACCATCTCAGGGGTATATTCAAGATACATGAAAGCTCTGTGTATTCTGTGTTTCATCTCCTCTGTTTATCTCACATTAAGTCAGTCGTGTGAAGAAGAAACCGAGAGAAGTGGCACAGAAATGTTTTTAAAGCTTCTTAGCATTTCAGTGATCTGCTGCAGAGGAAGTCTTTCATGTTTACATTAAAGTTAAGGATTTACCTTCAGTAAATCCTGAGAGAAAGCACAATCTACTGAATCTGATGGGATTTTTTTTTTTCTATCATCCCTAAAGAAAATACGCCATCTGCACAGGGGGGTTTAGCCAGACAGGAGCCACTGATAATCTTAGGGTGGCACATTAAACCAAGAATTATTTCTATTTTCTATTTGTATTTTTATGACTTTCTTCAGAGTCAGAAATTTGCATACACCTATATTACTATGGCTTTAAACAATTTGGGAATTGGAGTTAAACAAAGGCACACGTATGAATGTGTTGGGTTTTTTTTTGTTTGTTTGTTTTTTTATGAGTATGAATGTGTTTTAAGGCAACACCTCAGTGTGTTTGAGGTGTTAGAAGGAATCATGGAAAGATCAAAAGAAATCAGCCAAGATATCAGGAAGAGAAATCTGGACCTTCGCAAGTCTGGTTTATCCTTTATGCTTGAAGGTAACACAATTATCTGTTCAAACAATTGTGCAAGCAAAGAACATGGGAATGTCCAACAATAATACCACTGAGGAAGGAGATGGATTTTCTGTCCCAGCAACATGATTTGGAGCAAAATGTGCACATTAACCCCAGATAAAAGCAAAATGCATTGTGAAGATGCTGGTCATAGAGGGTCATTATCCACAGTGAAATGATTCCTAATGCAATCAGGATCAAAGAACTTAATTTCTGGAGACATGTCATGTGATCTGATGAAAATCAAACTCAAGTGTTTTTCTATAATCGCCATCATTACATTTGGAGGGAAATTGGGGACGGCTGCAAGCCTAGGAACACAATCCTAACTGTGAGGTATGGAGGGGACAGCATAATGTTGGGTGGGTGTTTTGCTTCAGGAAGACTGGTTCACTTCACACAATCAATGACATCATGAAGAAAGAACAATATGGGAAAAAACTGAATGAACATCTTGTAACATCAGCCAGGAAGTTAAAGCTTGGGCGCATTGGACAATAAAACTAATTATACCAACAAATTAGTTGGAAAACTATGGTGAGAAGCTGGTGAAGGAATAGCCGAAAAATTTGACCCAACTACTACAGTTTAAAAGTTATTCTACCAAATACTAAGGAGCTGTATGTTAACTTCTGAATTTGAAGAGATGTCATTATCTAGGGATTTAGCTAATGGAAATAGTTTTGAAGATTCTGTAATCCAAACTGACATAGAATAGGAACCTGACAGTGAGAAATAAATGTAATGATATTTCAAACAGTATATGCAAAATATGCAAATATATAGTTTCAACTGTAAGTATAAGTAAGTAAATAATGTTGTAACTCCATGAAGAATGTTGTCTACCTATTTTAAATGTATGTTAATAAAAGATAACATGCATGTAAGGATGTCTGGCCGGTGGGGCGGGGCTAGGGGGGTAATTTCCCTTCCTGCCCCATCATAGCCAGGACACTAATGTTTGTCCTAGACTTTATTTTTAATTAAAGGATTTAGCTGTGAAGATGGTTAATTCTGAAGTCTTTCAGCCTAATATAAACTCAGTGCTCATTTTAGCATACATTTCACATATTC
The DNA here is from genome assembly GCF_021462225.1 of Girardinichthys multiradiatus. Classification (NCBI taxonomy): domain Eukaryota; kingdom Metazoa; phylum Chordata; class Actinopteri; order Cyprinodontiformes; family Goodeidae; genus Girardinichthys; species Girardinichthys multiradiatus. Next base: position 24,146,594 of record NC_061799.1, read on the forward strand.
TATTACAATAACAAAAAGAGATAATATTTAATATCTGAGGGAAAACTGTAAAGAAATCTGTCAGGCCTGCCTAAGCATTTCAACCTTAGTGCTGCACTGTATTTATGAATGCTTCAGGAACCAATTAGGAAGCAGTCCCATTCCATGCTGAGGTGGAAGCTGTCAGAGTTGGCTATCAGAGGCAAACTTCATCTGATTTCAGCATTTCCAACATAGCTAGTAGCTGGTAGCACAGTCAGGCTAAAGACCCGTCTTATCTTTTATCTGTTACATTATAGCCCTGTCGAGAGTGGCTCAGAAATGGTCTGCTACTATTCCCGTACATCATTTTAAAGGAATCTTGTTGAATCTTATTGTGTTTTCTATTTTATATTCTGTTTTGAATAAATGTTGCTGAATTTTCAATTGTCAACACTTTCCAATGTGTAAAGTTATTTAGCATCAACCATGAGCAGCAAAAACTAAAGTGATATTATGCTTGGCAATATCTAATTGAAACAAAGATTTTCATCCGCCTTGATAAATGTTGAAATAGATTAATATGCATAGATATATAGTTTGCCTGTATTAGATGACCGTAACCTATTATTTATATATATTCCCTACAAATGGTGGATAGTGTGGCACTAGAACGTCATCTGATACTTGTCACCTCTGTGATTGATTTATTTTTAAACTAAAAGAATCAGTATGCAGAGCTAAAAGTCCCAAGGCTCTAAGTTTATATTTAACATAGAAAAAGGGGGTTGATATTTAACAGGTTTACATTTTACCTGAAATAAAAGGATTGTTAAATTCCTTGACAGGATTTAAGTCTTTATTCTTGAGAAATAAACTGTACAATATCTTAATATTAGATTAGCTGCGGATGTAATGCATGAATAAAGTAGCTTTTGGAAATTGTTGTCCGACAGTGAAGCTCTGTGTAACAACAAAATTGGATATTTTTGTGAGTAGAGCACAAACAAATCTTTTAAAGATCCCATATTAGGGTAACCTACAAGTCAAAAATGTCTGGTTTAGGAATCCACTACAGAAGGATCTCTATATTGTTTTGAATATATTCATATCTGCACCTCTTCGTCCTCTGTCCAATGTTGCTGTCACTTTAAAGGTCCTGCTCTTTCTTATTCTCTTTCTTTCTTTCTTTCTTTCTTTCTTTGTTTGTTTGTTTGTTTGTTTCTTTCTTTTTTGCATGAGTATGTTTTTCTTTCTCTGACTGTCTCTCCTGCTGTTAAATGGCAGAAAAGTGATGAAAGTCTTCTGTCCTTAAGGAGCCCAGTTTTGGGTATCTTATAAACTTGAGAAGAAATCCCTTTACTTTGTCAATGTGAAGGTCTTAAACTCACGCTGTCTGGCAGCGGTCAAGGTGTCGAGGTGGACTGAGTTCTTTGGCGTAGATTCTTGCCTGTGGGGCTGTTGGCGGTCTCTGTACAAAGACCCCATTGAGAAACATTTAGGTGTCCTCCAGTGGAGGTTGGTGCATGGGGCCAAAACTACAAACGGGTATTTGGCGCACTTTACTCCTGGCAAAGGGGATGGTGCCCCTTTTGTTTTTAAAAAAAGAAACTGTGGAATATTTGTTTGTACAGTGCTCACACCGTAGTTGGACTTTTTGCTGTTTTGAAAGGGCTGTGTAAGACATTTGGTGGAATTTTTTATTTTTTTTCATTTATGGTTCTAAATATTATGTAAAGAAAAAAACATGTTAATGTATTGTTGAATTTTATTTTGAAGGAAGCGAAGTTGGCAGTCTGAAAAATATAGCAAAATTATATAAGGGAAGAGGGTTCTGAAGATGTTGTTTTTGTTTGTCATAGATTAATGCAGCTCGGCTATAAATCGATTCTGAGCATTTTAAACTTATAAAGAAGTTGGAGTCTTTTGCAAAGACCTGGGCAGTACAGAGTGTTTTGTGTTCAGTTTGTTTTATCTCTCTCTCTCTCTTTCTATGTCTGTCTCTCTCTTTCTTTCTTTCCTTCCTTCCTTGTTTTTTGCAGGTTCTGTCTTTAAAGCCCGAACTCTAGCGATAAACTGATAAATCTTATATTTTTAAGTGGACTTTGAATTTATAATTTCCAAACGGACTGGAAAGAACTCAGATCCCTGAAGATTTTAGTATGAAATTCTGACATGAAAAATGTGTGGAAATATTTGTTCTTCTTTACCTTGTGTTTCCTGTGTTTTTGTCCTTTGTTTCCATGTTTCCTCTAAGCTCTTTTCTTGTCGTATATTCACAGACAAACGGCGGCTGGCAGGATGCCCCGACCCCTTCGTCAGTGACATCGCCCACAGAAGGACCTGGGAGCGTCCATTCAGATACTTCCAACTGAATATCTCCATCTCCGCATCTCATCCACTAAAGAGAAAACAAAACATACACTGATGTTGCTCCTCACAGAGTTAAAACCAAGGAATTCGCTCCCCACATTTTGGCGAGATCCTGTGAAATCCTAACCCTGAACAAAAATGTTTCTCAGCTTATATCGTCGGACTTTTGGGATACAAATGAGAAGTTTCACAAGAAAAATCCAGTAACGTTGCTATCAGCAGAGGGTTTGTACAGCTTTCACATTATAATCAGAGGGCTGGGGTTCCTTATTCACTTGTAATATTTTCACTCAATATGATGAGATGATAAAATAAAGTAGATGAATAAAATCATTGGTTTAACTGAAAATACTTCATTCTACCTCTCAGCCACTAAGAAGAGTTAAAAAAAAATATCAGTGACCATTATTTGTTTTTGTAAAAATGAAACTTTTGTCTTTGCAAACAAGAGACACATCTTCTTACATTTAGTTGTCTCTCACCTACTCTATGGTACGCCATTTAGACCTAAATATTGCTCAGTTGTTTACAATGTGTGCTCGATAAAAGTATGTTCATCCTCCCCCTCTGTCTCCGACAAGTCAAAAGTGAGTTCTGTCAGGAGATTTTACCTCCAAGGTAACCCTGTGAAGTATGTTATCTGTAAAACAATAAAATAAATACGTGACATCAAATCAGACAAGCTTGATATCATTCATTAAGATGCAAGGGATATCAGCAGAAACTGTTTTGTCTTGACTTTGTTTCTGCAGCACATTGCTACGAAGGAAGATGCAAGAAAAGCCTACAGTACTGTAAAGCTGTTGTTCTTTTTGAAATCTCCTGAAACATTTTTCACGTCGCGTTTTACCGTCATTTCTCTGTCTGATGATGCCAAAATGCTCATATAACCAAATCAAAACCAAGACATTTCATGTAGTGTGCTATTTCATTAAATATCTACTGCATTATTTCATTATCAGCTCATCTACATGGCTCCTTTAAAAAAAAGTGGTACTTTCAGGCGACTAAAAATATACATTTCAAAAGAAAAAACGTTTGTCATAATTGTTTGTAACAGATTTTTTAATACAAAGAGACAAAATTCACTGATACAGGGACATGTTTATGTTAACAGAGTTTTCCAGGCAGTTTTTCCACACAGCGGATCTTTGCTCCTGATTCTAAAGCACAGCTCCGGAGCCGCCCCAAGCATGAAGTCACTGATTGTCATAACAAAAAGAAGTATGAACTGCGGCTCAGCTGATGGACACATGAAGAAGAATACATTCCCCATTTTGTTGAACTTCGTCTTTTGGAGCGCATTCACCAATGGTCAATTATATCTTTCAGTGGGTACTATAGCGATACTAAAATAAAATCATTTGAACAAATGTTAATACTCACGCATCCAAGATTGGACATGATATTATGTCAAATAATTGTGTTTTCTAAGCAGCCCAACATTGTTTAGAGTTATTTTTTATGTTGAGTGACTTATCTTTTTGTATTTGATTTTATTGGCATGCTTATTACTTTTTTTGGGGGTCCTCTGTTCTCGTGATTTAGCTCAAGAACTTTCAACATGTGTTTCTGTCCACCTGTTGTGCTTGACTTGCCTTGTTGCAAAAGGTTTTCAACACATTAAAATAATATGTACTACAGTGCAGTCATACAACTGTTTCTTTTTCTTTCAGTTGTAGGGCCTGTGCCTAGTCCACATGAAGAAATTGCTTGTAAGCACAACATTTGTTTCTAGAAATTTCTTCATCCACATGCAAATATAAAGAATTACTAAGTGTCTGAAGTAAAAACGCTATATTGCTATCCCTTCCAAATCATTGAATCAAGGTTTTCCAACTACTTCCATTAATGCGGGTATATAAAATATATCACCGAGGCATGCAAACTGCTTCTACAAATACTTTTGAAAGAATGGGTCGCTCTCAGGATCTTATGGAATTCAAGCATGGTACAGTGATAGGATGCCACCAGTATCTTTTCAAGTTTTTTCCAAGAAATTTCCAATTTTGTGGGAGCAGTTCGGCAATGGCCCCTTCCAGTTCCAATATGGCACCAGTGCACAAAGCAAGGTCCATAAATAAGGATCAGCAGGTTTAATGTGGAAGACCTTGACTAATCTGCACACTCCTGACCTCAACCTGATCAAACACCGTTGGCATGAAACAGAGCAGAGTCGGTAAGCGAGGCCTGTTTGTCCAACATCAGTGTCTGACCTCACAAATGCGCTTCTGAAAGACTGGTCAAAAATTCCCAAAAACACAATCCTAATCAAACATGTGAAAAGGTTTCCAGAAGAGTTGAAGCTATTATTCGCTGTGGACATCACATTAAACCGAAGGTATTAAGCATAGGATGTCACACAATTTATAAGTGTACTACTGTATGAAGGCAGATGAGTGAATATATTCAGCAATATGTATGTCAGGCACTTCTACTAAAATACACCAAAAACAAAAGAAAGTTTGAAGCATGTTTGTTTTATAATATCACTGTTTTTTTCAAAAGTTCTGTATTGCTCATCTGCATTAAAATTAAGGTGTGGCATAATTCCTTCTTTCGGTCCTGAGGCTGTTTCCAAAAAGAGGGTGAATGAATGACTGAATTTATAAAGCGCTTTTCTAATCACACTGACAATTCAAAGTGCTTTACACTAGAGCTACATTCACCCAACTACACTCTTAAACATGCACACATACATACATCGCTGCATAGATTGGTAAACAACTTGGGGTTAAGTCCCTTGCCCATCGACATATAACAGGAGGACTCTGGAATTTGTTTCTGATCTCATTTTGAGAAACACCAGTGACTTGCTGATTTGTAGCTGATCTGAGTCTTTGCAACAAACTATATATATGATCCCTAAACAGTTATGGCAAGATGTGTAAAAAAGCCTTGAAATAAATGTTCTTTTTTATTGCAGTAGCTTATCTAACAGTGAAAAGGTTGCTGCAGCTCTCTAACAATGAGTCTGCGAACAAAGGCTGGGGTCCTCTTTCACCCTTGTTTTTCACAGATCCACTTGTTTAAATAAGTATATAGCTCTGGTTGGAGTTAAAAGGCTAGTTTAGGCAAGAATCTGTTTTCATTCTGATGGCTATCAACACAAATCCCATCTCCTTTACATTACTGAAATGCTGTCATGTCTTTCCCATTTTGAGTAATGGAGTTTTGACAAAAATTCAGAATGAAAGACTCACCTTCACCGCCTGTTCCTTCTAATGACTCTTCTGTGCGTCTTCCTGCCATCCAATCTGCATCCTGTCCGCATGACTCTTCATCCAATCACCTTCCGACGCCTCGCTTTTAAGGACTTTCAGCCATGTACATCCTCGCTTGTCAGCTGAGCTCATCCCTCTTCCACCCCACCTCCACCATCTTCCTTCCCATCTCCTCCCGGCTTCCTCGTTCCTTGGCCGCCAATCCACCACCAGTGTCGGATCAGGGCGAAGACTTTTCTAAATCTAAACCTTAAAAGAAAATGTACATCTTAGCTCATGACATTCTCAGCATTCATGTCTTCCTCCCAGGTCTGAGCGCCAAAGAAATAACCAGGTAATCACGTATCATTAAAATTTTTCTAATTGCCATCCTTTTCCTTGTGAGTCTTTTCAGATTGAAATGTCACATCATATTTATAACCTATTGAAACAGGAAGTCAGGAATCATGAATTAATATTTTAAAACATTCTGATTAACTTAAAAAGTACTGCATAAATGTTAAAAATCCTTTAGTTATGTACATTTATAAGGAATGTTGGGTGACTGGTGATTGTGTTAAAAACAATTGTTTTTAAATGTGGGTTGTTCCTATACTGAATAAGTATATTCAAATTAAATGCTGGATTGCTTGAAATTAGTTTTCCATGTCAGATTATAATACTGCAAAAAAAGAGGAATTTATTTTAAGGCTTTACCAGGGGTGCCAATAAATATGGAATATGTTGAATCTGTATATATCAGGTAACTTAAAGCTTTTATCGAAAGTGTTCAGAGAATCTACATGACAGAGCCTTTTAATTGCACATCTATAACACTGTTCATTATTCATTAAATTAACCAGAACAAATTTTAACACCAAATCTGAAGAGGCTCCTGTTGTTGGCATTGAAAGTAATTCAGAGATGATGAACAGGGCAATAAAGTTTGAGAATACTAGGTGTCCATAAACTAGTTTGGAGGTTTTTAAGGGATACTTTTTGAAGTGAAGTTCTGTGAAATAGTCACAATCAATCAATATATTATCTGGAGTAGATAACTCTTTTGGTGTCTTAATTTAATCCAGATTAGTTGGTCCTGGAGGTGGGTTTATATGGTCTTAAAAAATATCCAATATCAAAAACATCCTGAGAACACTATTCTACGAGACTTTAAAGTGCTGTAATTTTTGCATTAGGTGGGTATTTGCACAGATGACTATTTGTACAGGTAATAGAGGAGCTAGGAGGTCCACCATCAATGACCTTTCTGTATAAAATGCTAAGAAAGGGAGCATGTAAAGCATTTTCCATCAGGTTAACATTCTAATAGAAAAGTTAGGCAGTATACAAATCAATAAAATAGTGTTTACACAAACTGCTAAAACATTTATGCTTTCTACACTTCTTTATTTTTATATTAGGCAGTCAATCTGACCGCAAATACTACACATGTTGTTTACAGTTGGCATTTTCCACAGCAGGATCTTTGGTCTTCCTCCATCTATGAAAATGCCTAGAGAGTTATCTACTGCAGGTAAGACATTAACCACTTATATCCATTTAACAGAACAATGCAAAAAAATTGTGAGCTATCCCTTTAAGGTTACAGTAATTTTTTATGGAGTTTTTTTTCCTGACCAGAAGCACAAGAAGAAGAACAAAACAGCTTAAAAATCAAAATTGAAAGAAAAAAGGTGGACAGTTTTACATCTTCAGAGACAAACCTGCAAAGAAAGACTCTTGCATAATTTTAGCACTTTAAATAGAAACTAGATATGGAGTAATGCAAGCAGTAAATACTCTTTTTACATGACAGTTAAAGTTTGTATTTATTTTTAAAGAAAAAAAACTTTAGAGACATATTTTGCTGAGTAATGCTTGAAGGAGATTTAGAAGCTTGTGCTACACAGGAAAACATCATATAGCTATCGGGATTTAAAAGCTTACAAAGAAAATCTGGAGAGTAATGCAATAATTAGTAGTTAAATGCATTTAGGTTAGACTATTGGTTTGTTTTTGCTGCTGATATCTGTAAAAACTATGGACAGAAAGCATGATGATATCCTTTATTCAAATCAGACCTGTGACATTATCTGGCTGGACACTTGCATGTCTGACACAATTACTTTCATACTAACTGAATATCTGTAATTGGCCAAACAACATGAGAGAAAGGGTGCAAGGGAGCAGTTGGCGGTAAAGTCTGCGGACGGTCACAGGCTTTGATTGCTGAGCGAGTGTGAAATGCCAAAGCCAGACTACTCCCCTGCACCCCGAGGGCACCAGAGGAGCCGGCCTGCTCTCGCCAGCAGAGAGAAAGAGAGAGGGCATCAAAAACAATCTGACAAGACTTCACCCACAAACATCTTCTGGCTTGTGCAGCACCGCTTAGCGCCACATTGTTGTGGATGAGCCTGATTATTCCAGCTAGAAGCCTGCAGCTCAGCAACTGCAACAAAAACATGAAGTGAAATCACTTGAACATTGAGGATGTGTTTCATCCTGTTTTTAAAGGATTTGGTCACGTAGGGTAGTTTTAACACCTCCTTGTTCCCTTTAAGGTGGTGAAAATGTGCAGGGTGATTGAAATCTAATGTTGCTGTTGACATTTGCCTCCCCAGATGACAATGTACTGCTGTTTAAAGGCGGTCTCCATGGAGCTGCACTGGTGGAGTGGCCCAGACACCTTGTCTTCCCTTTTCAACGGCTGCCAGCAGACCTCTCTAATGTGTAGTGACACAACAACCCAGACCCTGCTGCTGCTGGACATGCTGTCCACACAGTTTCCTAGGTGGTCTATAGAAAATACAGTCATTCAGCCACCTAACAGTTTATATTGTACTATGTGGCACCACAGTTTTCTTTTATACAGAAGTACATTCCCTCATTCCATGTTTTATATGTTCAGACAGTGTACAAGACAAAGTGTGAATATTTAGTTGGATGTAGCAAAATAATCTGTCTACACTTTCCCATCATTATCATCAGGTTATGAAATAAATAAATAATCCTGACGAAAAAGTTTAAGTTATGATCTACCCCTATAATTTGATCTGTTGATGATTCAGCAATAAGAAATACAACAGGCAAATACACAATTGGTGGAAGGATTCCAAGGGGAAAACAAACAGATGACGGTGTACATCCCACTACAGGGGGTATGAAACTAACACAGCAATTCAGGAAAAAAAAATATTATACCAACAACAGGGAAGCATAGTGGTGGTAGTTTGATGTTCCTAATTGTGGGGTTCCTTCTTCAGAACCTGGACGACTTGCTGTAATTGAAGGAACCTTCATTTCTGCTCTCTCCCCAGAAATCCTAAAGCGTATTCATTTTTTCACATGCGGTCAGTTATGGTTTGGATAGTTCTTTTCCTTTGATAAATTCAATCATCATTTGAAAACTGTTTTAGTATTTGCTCAGGTTATTTTTTTCTGATAATAAATTTTGTTTGATGATCTTAAACATTTAATTGTTAAACAATAAAAACAGATAAAATCAATAATTGGACTCAAAATTTTTTCCCCCAGAGGTACAGACAACAAAATTATTATAAAACAGTAAAAATGTTAAATAATTAGGAATACATACAGATTTAATCAAGAAGACAAAGATGCACAAATGGAGGAAACATACGTTTATAATCACTTTTGGTCTTATTCTGGTCTCGTATTGTGTGTACGACTGTGCAATATGGCCTGTGATTCCTACTTATACTAAAGTAGTGAAGATGGTCCATTTAAAATAAGTAAACTTATTTTGTAAAGTGCAAAATTCTTTACATTTTGTCATGTTATAACCATATTATTCACTCTTGGATTATTCGTGCTAAACCAACAAAGTAATGCAAACCTCTGAAGTAAAAGGACAAGGATAACGTACAGGGGTTGGACAATGAAACTGAAACACCTGGTTTTAGACCACAATAATTTATTAGTATGGTGTAGGGCTTCCTTTTGCGGCCAATACAGCGTCAATTCGTCTTGGTGCCCGTCCAGTAGGAGACTCAAATATCTGACATTTCTTCTGATAAGTGAACACCTCTAAGCTCTATCAATCCTTAGTCTGGAAGCTGTTACTGGTTTTTGTTATTTCATATTGGACTTTTTAGGGTGGCTTAGGGATATTTTGTCAAAATATGCAGAGGGGAAATCACTCAACTTCAGTAGATGCCAGGAGGGCTGGGCATACTACAGAAAAGGTACTCTGTTTTAGGATTATGAGCCTGCAACCACCGTCTGCCTGTCATGGAACATGCTCGATTTGAAATTGCTGTCAGTCTTTTGGAAATCTCAGCGTTAAATTAAGGGTCCAAACAGAGATGACTGTTTTCAGAAACTATTGGTTACCATGCTAACTGTTATATATTGTCACATATGTCATATATTACACTGGCTACATGCAGAAGTATAGATGATTCTTCTTATGATCATATTCTCTGCTGTTGGTTTCATTTTGACTATAAAGATTTTATAACTCTTTTTGTGGGTATAGTTGATTTACACTGTAGAATGGTCACTGGTTTCTCACATTTCTGAAGATAACTCATTTAGTGTGACCTACCTGGTAAATTTGGCATTGTAACCTGCTTTGCTACAACATAAAGTTATTTGGTGCAGAAGACATTTTGTGATAAAAGTACAGAATGATATAGTCAAGACAAACAGTGTGTAAAAAGAAAAAAAATGAAGGATAACGTACAGGGGTTGGACAATGAAACTGAAACACCTGGTTTTAGACCACAATAATTTATTAGTATGGTGTAGGGCCTCCTTTTGCGGCCAATACAGCCTCAATTCATCTTGGGAATGACATATACAAGTCCTGCACAGTGGTCAGAGGGATTTTAAGCCATTCTTCTTGCAGTATAGTGGCCAGGTCACTACGTGATACTGGTGGAGGAAAATGTTTCCTGACTCGCTCCTCCAAAACACCCCAAAGTGGCTCAATAATATTTAGATCTGGTGACTGTGCAGGCCATGGGAGATGTTCAACTTCACTTTCATGTTCATCAAACCAATCTTTCACCAGTCTTGCTGTGTGTATTGGTGCAATGTCATCCTGATACACGGCACTGCCTTCAGGATACAATGTTTGAACCATTGGATGCACATGGTCCTCAAGAATGGTTCGGTAGTCCTTGGCAGTGACGCGCCCATCTAGCACAAGTATTGGGCCAAGGGAATGCCATGATATGGCAGCCCAAACCATCACTGATCCACCCCCATGCTTCACTATGGGCATGCAACAGTCTGGGTGGTACGCTTCTTTGGGGCTTCTCCACACTGTAACTCTCTCGGATGTGGGGAAAACAGTAAAGGTGGACTCATCAGAGAACAATACATGTTTCACATTGTCCACAGCCCAAGATTTGTGCTCCTTGCACCATTGAAACCGACGTTTGGCATTGGCATGAGTGACCAAAGGTTTGGCTATAGCAGCCCGGCTGTGTATATTGACCCTGTGGAGCTCCCGACGGAAAGTTCTGGTGGAAACAGGAGAGTTGAGGTGCACATTTAATTCTGCTGTGATTTGGGCAGCCGTGGTTTTATGTTTTTTGGATACAATCTGGGTTAGCACCCGAACATCCCTTTCAGACAGCTTCCTCTTGCGTCCACAGTTAATCCTGTTGGATGTGGTTCGTCCTTCTTGGTGGTATGCTGACATTACCCTGGATACCGTGGCTCTTGATACATCACAAAGACTTGCTGTCTTGGTCACAGATGCGCCAGCAAGACGTGCACCAACAATTTGTCCTCTTTTGAACTCTGGTATGTCACCCATAATGTTGTGTGCATTTCAATATTTTGAGCAAAACTGTGCTCTTACCCTGCTAATTGAACCTTCACACTCTGCTCTTACTGGTGCAATGTGCAATCAATGAAGACTGGCTACCAGGCTGGTCCAATTTAGCCATGAAACCTCCCACACTAAAATGACAGGTGTTTCAGTTTCATTGTCCAACCCCTGTAGATTCCATTTGTGTGGTGGCTGCTTGTATTCAGCCCCCTTTCATCAATACTTTGCAGAACAACTTAACTGCAGTCACTGCTGTAAGTCTTTTAGGGGGTTGTCTCTACTAGCTTTGCAAATCTAGACTGCAATTTCTGTCAATTCGTCTTTGTAAAATAGCTCATGCTCAGTCTGATTGGGTGGAGATCATCCATGAGCGGCAATGCAAGTTGTACCACACATTCTCAACTGAATCTCAGTTGGGACTTTGATTAGACCATTGTAACACACATATATGTTTTAATCTAAGCAAGTACATGGGAGCTCTGGCTGTAAATTTTGGGTCATTGTCCTGCTGCAATATGAAGCTTAGCTCAGTTATTTATTGAGTGGAGTTTATCTCAGGATTTAGCTCCATCTATCTTCATATCAACTCTGACCAGTTTTACTGTCACTGCTAAACAAAAAAGATCCCCACGGTATTATAATACCCCCACCGTGTTTTATGTGTTTTCCGGCACACGTAGCATTATAGACGTAGACCACAAAGTAAAACATTGCTCTACATCCGACCAGAGTCATTTCTTCCGCATGTTTGCTGTGTCCCCTACATGACGAGTGGCAAACCGCAAACAAGACTTCTTATGTCTTTTTGTACACAACAATAGATGTGTTCTTGCCACTGTTCAACTGACGCCAGATTTGCATGACTATTAGCTTCCCTGTCAACAAGTTTCCCCACCTCAGTAGTGGTTCTCTGCAACTCTTTCAAAGTTATCATTGGCCTCTGGGCTACTTCTCTGTTTAATGATCTCCTTGGCTGTTTTCAAATTTTGGATTGAACAGCATTCTGTGAGACAATTAAAGGATGACATGTTGTTTTATTACCTATTCATACTGACCTGTATGCTGTGTTTCTAGGTCTTCATGATGTCATTTGTTAAATAATATTCTCTAATAAATAAAGGCCTTCACTGAACTGTAGTGATACTTAGATATAATTACACAGAGCCAGACTATACGTACTCATTGGGTGACTTCTGAAGGCAAATGATTTCCTTTAGGGTTCTCAGAGTAAAGGACGATGAATGCATATGCACGCCACACTTTTTATGTTTTTATTTGTAAAACTTTTTAATTACCATTTAACATTTTTCTACTACTTTATTACTATGTAGTATTTGTGTTGGTCTGTCACATAAAATCCGATGATACATTGAAGTTTGTGGTTTACATGTGACAAAATGGGAATATGGGCTATAAACAATGTTGCAAGGCACTGTAACCTTTATGTACCTTTATTTATTTATTTTTGTCCTCCATTGATTTATATTTAAAATAATATGCTTGGAGGTCAAGATTTGAGATTTTGTTTAAAATCCTACTTGCTGGTCTTGTAAAACACCATTGCTTCTATTAAACAGACGCTATTAACAGCATGTCTGAAAATGAAGTTGTTTTGGAGACCCTGCCTGTCATCCACACTGACCCTTGAGAAACTCAATGAAAAGGTGACACCTGCTGAAAGAGAAGCTCTTGCATCCTGATGATGGTATGACGAAAATGCTGTGTTAGAGCGCCCCTAGCGGCCGCGGCGCTCCATGACAGGCTCCACATTCCTTAACTCGGATACTCCTCCTCTCCCATCACCGTGCCAAACCCCTCCGTCGGCTTGCAGCACCACCTTCCTGAGACAAGATCCTTTTTGTGTTTCGACGGGAAAAACATGGCTGAAGTTGTCGTTCAGGCCGATAGAAGAAGCGAGGGGATTCTGGTAATATAATAAGAGAGCTTGACACGAAATGGACATGTGCCCAGTTAGAGACATCCTTCGCACGCACTCAGACAACTTTGCGCTCCGTGTAGATTAGTTTTGTGTAAAGTAAAGCGACATGCGTTTCTGCTGCAGAGAGTTTGCAGCTGTAGCGTGGACGCTTGTGTGTATAACTTGTGGTTTCCACTGTGCTTCACAGAATAATGTTTGTTTGACTGTGTCCTCTCAGATCAACGATGACTGGCCAGGTTACAGATTAGATCTCTTCAACTACCCAGCTCATTACTCCGGAGATTTAGACTGTGTCATCATTCCACATGGCGTCATTATGGACAGGTATACGGGTAAAACTCTGCAGCTTGCTGCGGCCTAAGCAGGTTTTCTTCTCACATGATTTTCCCTGTGTTGCTCTGAAGTTGCAGTAAAGTCTTGCGTGGCCGTTGATTAGTTATCGGGAGGAAGTTAGAAGTATATCATACACTGCTTCGGTGGTTTGGACTTGCGTGCTTATCGGCGTGACTTCTGTTAATTGCATGACTAAAACGTAACAGACGGGGAACGGTAGAGGAACTCTTAAATGTTGACATTTTGGAAAAGAACATTTGTAGTTTTGCTTTGCATCAGCTCACACATGGCATGCAAAACAAAACAAAAACTTAAATTTTGTCAGCTATGTCTTCCCCTCAGCCCGGGGAGCCCGTCACAGACAAGTCTCTATTTGCAAAGGGCCTGAGCACCCAGACTGATTATTTTTGTTGATTTAAAGCTTTCACACAGGGAAAATGTGAAAGAAAAGCTGTTCAGTATGTAGATATTTATGTTACCTGGCAACCTGTAACAGCCTGTAACATGGATCACTTGTGCTGGCTGTTAAGTCAGTTTAATGCTGCATATAAATGCATATAACAAACTGTATTTACATCAAATTGTGCTGCTCTGCCAATCACAGCTTTGGTGTTTTCATGCATGTGCAAAATTAATATTTTATAATAATTATTTTATAATTCGAACTCTAAATTAAAGGTATCACTTATATAGTTCTTTGCAAAAAGATGGGAAAGTGTACAAAATAAAAAATCTTGTGCTAGATAGAGTTGAAACAGTCGAACTAATCGGGATTAATTGCTTATTGGAATCATTGTCAACTAATTTAGTGATCGACCAATTGTTAATTGAAGCATACAGACTTTAAAACATAACATTTGCTGAAAGAGCAACCCACTTAGAGCAGTAATTAGGCCAAAACTCTACAAAAAATGTATACATTTTGCATTTAAGATGCAAAGTCTCATTCTTTTTGCAGGACAGAACGTCTTGCTCGGAACATCATGGATGACCTTGGGGACCATGACATTGTGGTGCTGTGCGTGCTAAAAGGAGGCTATCAGTTCTGTGCCGACCTGGTGGAACGGATCAAGGCTCTCAGTCGCAATTCCAACCACACAATCCCCATGAGGGTCCACTTCATCCGGCTCAGGAGCTACCTGGTGAGCTCCGCATCCTCTTTCTGCTACAGTAAAGGGAAACAACAGGGGACAGTTTGACCTTAAGTGGCTCATGTGTACAGATGCTGAGGCTGCTTTAATGGTTGATATTGTCAGCCGTGATGGGTTTGTGTCTCATGACATAGTCAGACGATGTGTGTGTTACACTGTCAGCATTATGACAGTGGGATCTTTGTGTAACTTTAGCTTAGACATGTTTGTTCATGCGTGAGAAAAAAGACTAACAAATAGCCAATGTGATTTTGGAGTTCCTTTATCAATGTTTTTTATTCTTATTCTCAAACATTTGCAATTTAAAGGCATAAAAATTGATTTTCAGCTTTTCAAATATAGATTTTAGTCTTCACTGCTGTTTGAAATAACAAAATAACTTTTGTTATTTCTGCAGAATGACCAGTCGACAGAAGACCTTCACATACTGGGAGCAGAAGATTTGTCTTTTTTAGCTGGAAAGGTAAGTGTCTCACTGGGGTAATGACTGGGAAAAAAAGTTACAAAGAAATGCACACATTGTAAGAAGGTAAAGTAACCCAGAGTAGTCTAGAGATGCCATTTATTGAGACACTGCACAATGACCTCAAGAGGGCAGCCTTTTTTTACTAAATCTGCTTCCCCGGTCCACCTGACAAGATGGTTCCAAAAAGCAGATCAAAGATGGCAGGATCAGACAGCTCTAATCAGATACAAGCTGTTCTAATGCACTTCTTTAAAGGGTCATTCCACTTTATCTCAGTGTGGCCAAAGTGTGGAGTCAGAGAAAATGTGAGGACATAGTGAGTATGTAGATTAGCAGGGTGACAGTAGTCTTGTTGCTTCAGGCTCACTCCACAGCTGCTTGTCTTGTTATCATGTAATCACGGTTGGTGCTCCTTTGAGCTGGAGTGCATCCTGACTGTTTACAAAGCTCAGATAGTCTCTATATTATCTCCTCCGTCTTACTGAACAGTGCTGATCACAGGACTATAGAGGCTGCAAGATAGTTTCTTAAAATGTCTAAAGCCTATTAATCACTTTGTGGGCAATAGTTAGCACTCTCTAAGGCATTTGAAGACAATTTTAGAAACAACGTGCAAACATAATCTTACTGCAATGTTGAAATAAACAAACAAAAACATTTAGTAATGTTACAACCACAAACCGTAATGTACTTTATTTCACTTCTCAAAGATAATTGTGAAGTGGAAAGACAGTATACATTGTTTTTAAAACCTTTTTAAAAATAAAAATCAGAAAATGTGGAATGCATTTGTATGGAGGCTCCTTTACTTTGAGACACTCAAATGAAATCCAGTGCAACCAACTGGCTTCGGAAGGAAACTCATTCGTAAATAGAGTCTAACAGTGTGTACTTTATTCCATGTATGAGTCTGTTTTATGAAGGCCTCAGATGTTTGTAACTAACTCTAACTGCACTGTTCAATGGTTAGGATTAATTGGAATGTATGTACCTGACTGTTGTGAAGTGCCTTGAGACAACATGTGTTGTGAATTGGTGCTATATAAATAAAACTGAATTGAATTGAATTGAATTGAATGTTTGTTATAGAACATTAGTGAACCAAAGAACACATCAGACTGGGTCAGGGATAAAGCTGTGGAGAAGTTTAAAGCAGGTTTAGGTTGTAGAACATCTCATCTCTGAACATCTCAATAGGCATGCTTCATTACATCATCCAGATCACACAGCTGTAAATCTGCTGAGACAGACTGAAAAAAGGCAGAAGTGCAGGCACAGAAAGCAGTAATCACAGCCAACAGACCCATGGTGACTCTGGAGGAGCCGGAGAGATGTCCTAGTTGGAGAATCTGTTAAAATGACAACTGTTAGTTTCACGCTCCACAAATCTGGCTGTTATGGAAGACTGGCAAGAAGATGCCTGGTTGCCTCCATAGGGAGATGTTCTGGGCATGTCCAGCTGAGAGGAAACCCAGCAGAAGACTCAGGATACGCATGAGAGACTGTCTCTTGGCTGGCTTGAGAACACCAATGGGTTCTCCCAGAAAAGCTGGAAGAGATGGCTGTAGAAAGAGATGTCTGGGCTTCCTTACTCAAGCTGCTGCCCCCGCAACCCGACCCCTGAATATGTGGTAGATGGATGTAAAGAGAAAAGCCATTATTTAAAGACAGGTAAAAGACATTTTAGTTGCAGTTTGCTAAAACCCATCTAGGGAACGCAGCAAACATCTAGAAGAAGGTGCTATCTTCAGACCAGACCAGAACCGAATTTTACCACTAAGTGCTATTCGTGGTAGAAAACTAACCCTGCACATCACCTAGAACACTTCAAGCCCACAGTGAAACATGGTGTTGGCAGCATTCTGCTGTAGGGATGGTTCTCTTCAGCAGTCACAGTGAAGCTGGTCAAAGTTCATTTTGAAATGGATGGAAATAAATCAAACAGGTAGATTCTGTTATAGGTAATTGTTTTTATTATATTTATTCATTACAAAGTATATTTTGGTTAACTGTGTGAGAGTGCTGTATTCTGGAAAGACACCCAGTGTGACAACACCCGGCAGCATTAACACCCCCCAAAAAACATTTACTTTAGTTTTTTTGTGTAATACAAAATATGCTGCCGACAGACAAAAGTTCTGTATAAAACAGTTAATTCCAATTGTTTTTCTTTTCTTTTGCACATTGGCTTTTCAATAGCATTTAGAAACATTCTCCTTCATAAAGGATTCATTTCTATCACACAGCTCATCTTCATTTATGCTTCTGCAGTTTCTAGTGATTGGCCCAGAGCATGTTTACATATTTCCTAAGAAGTTTTGAAAGCCTGACGTTTACCTGTTCTGACACTAACCACCAATCTGCCCTTTATGCAAATGGTGGTCACTGTGCTAATAATAAAAACAGAAATTTGTTGATTAAACATGAACACAGTTTATGATGTTTTGCACTGCCATCACAATCTTAACAAAATGTGCTAAGTTTACGTTAAATCCAGTTTGTAGCTCCATTTTGCTCTTGTACATCTGATGTAGTGACTTTTACCAGTTTTTAGGTTCTCTGACACTGATTTCCTTACAATTCTGTGTGCATCTTCATGATTGTGAGGATGTGAATCACCAATGATATTTACTGGAGTCATAAATAAGAGAGCATATTTTTAGATTGTCAGACTAATGTGTCATCACCTCATCTGATCATTTACAGTAAAGGCTTATCCCTCAGCTGGTCACCAGTCTGTCCGGTAGCCAGGTGCAGACTACAGTAGATGTCTACAACTTGAAAAAGACTTTAGGTATTAAGTCTGACTCACAGCTGTGTGATTTTCTTGCAGTATTTTATATGTTTCTGTAAAATGTTTTATTCCCATGTGACGTAAAATAAAATATGGCAGCAATTTTCTTACAACCAAGGACGTACTGTTTTACTGGTAAGAGTTAACTGTGAAATTGTCAGTTGATTGCAAAATATGTCCTTTTCGCCATTTCTTAACGCATATCCCATTAGTTTAGATTTCTCATGGGTTCACTGCACCCTAAATAAATCTGTAAGAATAACGAGACGTAAACAAAGAACAATTACATGCATGGATGAGCCTTTTGTTTTCAAACTGTAATAAACTGAAGAAGTTTAATCTTTTTCCTGATCTAGATAAGATGAAGCAAAGCTAAGACTGTGCCTAGATGGTGATTAGTGTCAAGTCTTCTGTTGATTAGTCAGGCATCTGCAGGATTTCAGCTATTTCACTGACATTCTGAATAGTACTGCTAATGAATATATTTCCAATCTACATGATACAGATATTTCTCTGCTGCAGTATTTGTCTTGTGTAAAGCATGCATGTTAATAAAATTAATGGACGCATTACTAATGTGGCATTACAGTTATAACTTGTTATTGGGTGTGGCGCTGCTGATGTGTCAGCACTTCTGCATTAAGTCATTTAAAAAAATGTCCTTTCGTTTTTAGATTTTAGTTTGCTTTCTGATTTCATTAAGGAACCAAACATGTTTAATTCTTACAGTGACTTGCAAAAGTATCCCCCGCCCCCTGACATTTTAATGTTTTGTTTCCTTACAACCTGGAATTGAAATGGATTGTTTGAAAGTTTGACCATTTAATTTACAAGAACATGCCTACAACTTTGAAGGTGAATTTGTTTTTTATCGTGAAGCAAACAACAAATTGGACAAAATAACAGAAAATCTCAGCATGCATAACTACTTTGTAGAGCCACCTTTTCTGGCAATTACAGCTGCAAGTGGCTTGAGCTTGCCACATCTTGCTACTGGGATCTTTGTTCATTCCTCAAGGCAAAACTGCTCCAGCTCCTTCATGTTGGAGGGTTTTCAATTGTGAACAGCGATCTTCAAGTCTTATCACAGGTTCTCAAATGGATTCAGGCCTGGACGTTGACTAGGCCATTCCAACACATTTATATGCTCCATCTTAAACCACTGGAGTGTTGCTTTAGCAGAATGCTTTGACTCATTGTCCTGTTGAAAGGTGAACCTCCATCCCAGTCTCAAATCACAAATGCTCAAAATATCCCTGTATTTATCACCATCCAACTTCCCCTCTACTCAGACCAGTTTCCCAGTCTGGCTGCTGAAGAACATCCCCACAGCATGATGCTGCCACCACCATGTTTCACTATGGGGATTGTGTTCTTAGGGTGATGGAATGTGTTGGGTTTGTGCCAGACATAGCGTTTTCCTTGGTGGCCGAAAAGTTACATTTTATTTTATTCAGACCAGAGCACCTTCCTCCATACATGTGGGGAAGTGCCCACATGTCTTTTGGCAAACTCCAAACATGCCGTCTTATTTTCAACACTAAGTAATGGCTTCTTTCTGGCCACTTCTCCATAAAGCCCCACTCTATGGACTGTGTAGCTTATTGTGCTCCTATGGACAGATACTCCAGTCTCTGCTGTGGAACTCTGCAACTCCTTCAGGTTACCTTTCGTCTCTGTGCTGCCTCTGTGATTAATGCCCTCCTTTACTTGTCTGTGAGTTTTAGGCAGCCATCCCTTGGCAGGTTTTTCTTGGTGCTTTCCATTTGAAGATGATGGATTGAATGGTGCTCCGGGGCAACATGCAAGATTTGAATATTTTTTTATAACCCAACCCTGACTTGTTCTCATCCACAACTCGTCCCTAAATTGTTTGGAGAGCTCCTTGATCTTCATGGTCTGGTGCCTCTTGCTCAGTGGTGTTGCAGCCTCTGGGCCTTTCAGAAAAGGTGTGTTTAAACTGAAAGACCAGGTGACAATTCGATTGCACACAGGTGGACTTAATTTCACAAATTATGTGACTTTTGGAGGTAATTGGTTGCACCAGAACTTTTTAGGGCCTTCTTAGCAAAAGGGGTGGATATGTATGCACATGCCAATTTTCATTCTTTTTATTATATATATTTTTCTTATTTCACTTCACCAACTTAGACTATTTTGTGCAGATCCATTACGTAAAATAAGATTAAACAACAAATAAATTACAGGTTGGAATATAACAAAATAAGTAGAAAGCCAAGGGGGTGAAACCTTTTGCAAGGCACTGTAGCTTTTAATGTTTTTCGTGATGGTAAATGTTTATGGCTGATTTCACAAAGTAATCTGTTTCTAACCAAGCATCATTTTTTGCTTCCTTTCCTCTCCTCTCTCCCCAACATGCACTCATAAGAACGTACTGATTGTTGAGGTGAGTCAGCCTTGTTGTTCTTTTTCCATTTTTCAAAATGGACTCATTGTGTATACCCTATCGTGACTGTTTTCTCCAGGTCACGAGGGGCCATTTAAAGTTTGTCTACCAGAAAAACTTATGTTTTACATGAGGGAAACTGTTTTTAATTGCCTGACCTATATTCAAGAAACAAGAGGGCTGCTTTCCAGACAGTGTTTACTTACTTTATCCTGTAAGCACAATAACTCAGCTGCATATTAGGAATCAGTTTGCTGGATAAAAACAGCTGCATAGTGAAGAAATTTGAAGGAAATTCATAATGATTGCGTACCGAGAACAAAGACTGGAGAAGTCTCAGCAGTCCAGTTATGCCTAATGCACTAATTAGTTGGAGTGTCTGTGGTGTTGTTTGATGCAAAATAATTTTGTTATACTGTGTTTCTTTGACATTTGCACCTCCTAAATTTTGAAACCTTTACAAGTTACAAATCGGGTATGTTTTTATACTTCAGTGACTGATGTCTCCATATGGAGGATGTGGGTGGTGGGCTAACTTTGGTTCCATCTCTTTCTGCTATACAATCTTAAGTTTTCACTGCACCGATAGCTGTCTAAAAAATTTGGTCAGTGTTTTTTAGTAGCAAGGCAACCCTGATGTCTGAGCACCTTGCAACCAAATAGCTGGATATCAAGAAACCTACAAAGTGCAGTTCAAAGACTCCAACTCATCTGAAGCTTATGGTGACTGATAGTGGGTTAAGATGTTCTCCAGAATTATTTAAATGTCTTTGTGTTGTGGCAAATTTGGAGAACCTTATCTTAGTGGTTCACATTTAGTTGTCAAATGCAGTTTTTTTTTTTTTTCTTGTTGCTTTCCTGGTTGCTTTATTACAATGCTATGTGTATATGAAAGTTTTCTCCACCTTCACCATTGACTTATCAACAGCATACGAAAATCTAAGTGAGGGTTGGTTGTGCAATCAAAAAGAATCATGCATGAAAAATTCAAATTACGTTTCGCTTTTGAAGTGCAGTCTGAAAACCACTCAAAGTCCTTCAGTCTCTCACCTATCAGCCTGTATGTGTAATTTGGAGCTGTGTGGGCTTCTCTCCAGGTGGGAGCCCTATTTCAAAGGCAGCCCAGCATACCCAGAGGCAAAATGGCACTGCATTTATTGCCATGGGGTATGTGGACTGATGGTGACTTAAGCCTCGCCTCCAGCTGTCATTGTAGTGCGCTGCGCTGCTATTACTGTGTGACATTCACAAATAGAAAATAAAAACATAAATAAATCAAAATACAAATAATGTTTGTTTTATTGTATATGCAAGAATGTGATATGTTTTTTGTGGATAAAATAATCCACTAGGATAATAAAATCTGGAACACAGCCCAGCCTGAACATAAAATACGGTACAGGGGTTCCGATGCAGGCAGTCTGATTATGAGCAGCTGCTCTCTGCCTGCACCCTACTCCTGCAGACGGTGGTTCTAGTAAGGACCACCAATAAATGTCCGAACCAGACACGCTGTTTCAGGCTGGTATTGTTTTGGGGAAATGTTTGTGGATCTGAACAGCTGATCTTATGTGTGCTGATTTAGGATGTTAATAAATACAGCGCCCCGTCTGCGTGTAATTCAGAAAGCTGATGTGTCCTTTTTTTTTTTTAGCCTTCAGGCAAAGTTTATGATTTGTAAAAAGTAAAACTATATTTCGGGTTGACCTGCTCCGGCCATTGTGGTCCCTAATATTATTGTTGTCGCTCCAGAGCGATATTAACTTTTCCCTGCGCTATCTCAGCAAAAGCCTCCTAATTTTTCCTGGTCCCGTGGCCAACCAGTGATCAGCAGTCTGTTCACGTCACATGTAGTCCCGACTCAGCCCCGGTTGGACCTGTACTGATACGGAAAAACCAGTAATGGAAACGCTCGCAAAGCGGGCCGAGGGGAGCGGAGCTGGGCCAAATCGAGCCAGTGGAAAAGAGGCATTACATTTTTGCTGTGGAGGATGGTCAAGGGAGTAAATTAAATATTGCCAAATTGGTCTCTAACAACAATTTACACAGATACCTTCTTACAGGTCTTTACCAGACAGTCCAATGAAAGTGCAGAACACTTTTTATCTGGTGTGTGTGTGTGTGTGTGTGTGTGTGAGAGAGAAAAATAATTTCTTCTTCCTGTAGTTTGTCAAGTGGCCATCATATTCATCAGCAGAAGAATGTATAATATATCAGTGTTTATATAAAATATATGATTTCTGGGAAAGTCAAACTGATTCATTAAATGTTGCATAAAAGGAGCACAGTGATACACTGTGTTAACCTTCTCATTTCACAGTGATGTGATGCTCTTCATTTACCAGCTTTCCCAACCTACTGCTTTTTATGTCCTCTCCCTCACAGGGCATTGTTGGCACTGGAAAGACAATGGAGACTCTCTTGAAGCACGTCGAAGCCTTCAGACCCAAAATGATCAAAGTCGCAGGGTGAAGAATGTTTCCCTGTTTTGTGAATCACCCAGCTCCTATGTTTCAGTCCACACACGCACTCCAATAAGCAATTAGGAGCTAAAGGTGTTGAAAAATATCTGCTTTCGTTTCCCCAGGTTGCTGGTGAAGAGAGTGCAGCATAGCTTAGCCTGCGTTCCTGATTGTAAGTAACTAATAAACAGTTTTACTGTAGGCTGTAAGTCACTGCTTTGATTAGAAAACATCTTCAGTTAACATTCATCTTTTTAATGCACTGCTTTCAGATGTCGGCTTTGAGATACCCAATCGTTTTGTGGTTGGCTATGCCTTGGACTACAATGAGTATTTTAGGGACCTCAATGTAAGTCTTCATTTCAGGCAACAAAGACTCTGTGTATCAGGAGGCCTCTGAGTAATAGTACAGTTGCACCAACTGTCACACATAGATCAACTAAATGCACTTTTGTTCTGAATGTTTTGTGGCCTGCTTACATTCTGGAGTTTGACTCTGCTTTTTCCTCCTTTTTTTTAAGCACATTTGCGTTATTAGCGAAAGTGGAAAGAAGAAATATAAGGTCTGAAGGCAAACGACGACACAGAAGGGTCTACATTACAATGTCCTTTTTACAGAAAGCCCAGAGATTTTCTCCAGAGATGCCATTTTCTCACATGTGGCTGTGATGGCATCTAATCTTAGCACCCTTAGCAGTAATATTTCTTCTAACATGTTTATAGTTCAATAGGGCAAGAATCTGTGAAATACTTTTAAAATAATAGTCACACTATATTTGTTTACATGAACAAAAAGCTGCTTAATTTAAAATAAGGCCTTTATAATAGTGATTTGTATCCTGTTGTCTGAAAAACAGCAAAGAAAATGTTTACACTTAAAATTAAAAAATTGGATTTTACTACAATATGAACACTTAATTATTTTTCCGTCACTTTTATTTTTAGAGTTTTTATAGGTCACTCTTCTATCTTCTATGTAGGCTCAGGGGCAGACGATGTACAGTCGTATTATCAAAACTAAGTGTGCTAACTACCTCTGTTTTTTTATGTTTCTGTTTCCCAAGTATTTGAGTTAGGCTTTGTTTCTTTGTTTCTTTTTACACATTATTTTAAAGTTGTAAAGATGTGGGAAAGAAATATTTCAAATGTGAAATTATTCTTGTGTGGATTAAATGATTATTGTTAACCAAAATAACAAAGTGATATAAAAACACAGGCAGTGGGTTTTGGCCTTAGAACTCTCACATGGACATCATTACGGCTTTAGAAATGGCTTTGTAACTATTTCTTCAGGTAGGGGCACAATGTGTTTTGCTTTTTGAGATAGTTATGTCTACTTCACGTTGTCTGACAGGTTTTATTAAAGTGATTTCTTGATTCTGTAGGCCTGTTAGTAATCAGGCCTGGGTTTGCCTAATGAAACTGTACCACAAAAATGTTTGTGATCACAGTTGTGATATAACAAGAGGTGTGATTTGATTTTCCACATAGGGACCGGTTGGTTTGGATAACTTTTTTGTGCTTACAATTTTAGACCTTAACTAGTCTTTAGATTTTCTATAATTGGTTGTAAAATACATTAGTTATATCTGAATTTTGTACAGTCATTATTTCATTCATTCAAAATATTTTTCTTTTGAGAAATGTCCTGGTAATATTCATATATATCATGATTTGTAGTTCCTGGGTAAGGAATTTGGGTGGTGGTATGCTATGAAAAAACTACAAACCCCAAGAAGTAGGACATCTATTCCAAGACGTTCAACCATCCCTTAACCACTGCCAAGCCCATTTCATTAACCTTGCTTATTCTACTGACTAAGTGAAATTTAAGCTATCATGTGTTACATTACAAAGTTATCTTTCATAATTTGTGCAGCTTACATTTAAATTAAGATGGTCTTAAAAAGCTCCTTTTAGAAAATATGTTGTGGCTTGTAATATTTAAAGGGTGTCTTTGAGTGTCTGAACACCGCACATGTTTTTTGTTTGACAAATATATGTCAGTTAGTCTGTGCCTAGAATTTCTTTACTTTTTTTGGCCACAGCGAGAACATAAAACCTAAAGTTAATAGTCTTGGGAGGTGAACAAAAAGAGGTGACCCAAATATTAACCAGTAAAAGGAACAAAAACGGGTTAGGTGTTTCGGGCCACTTTGCTCATTGTTTACACCTGACATACGACTCTCGCTCTCTAAGCTGGGAACATGAAGTGCCAGGAGGTTGAAACGGTTTTCCTCCTGGTTCTGAGGGTCTTTGGGGATTACAAGTAATTGACTCTGACCTTTCAACAGAACTGAGCTCCAACACAATAATGTCTTGATTAAATCCTTCAACAGAAGACTATTATGACATACTCTAGATGCAAGGTTCTCAAACCGGTCCAAATACCATTGTTGGTACTCATAGGACATTTTACTTTTAGTCATATACAAGCTAACTGTTATCTAGAGCTGTTGGGCAGAAACAGCCAAAAGAGGATTTTTTGAGAATCCCCAGTATAATGTGAGGTGTACACCAGTAAACTTTACAACAATTGCTGGTGGCTACTTATTTAACTCTGGCGCCAGAATCAAAATTAACCGTGTTCCAGTTGCAAATCTAAGAACCCATGGGATAAAGTAACTACTATAATCAGTGGCAAGATGACTACTATTAGCAAATCAAGCTGATAAGTGTACTTCTTTATTTTCTGTATATTTAACATTAAAAGGAAGATGTTCACTGAAAACGGTTGTATAGGACAATGCTTGTGAAACATTAAATGAGAAACAGTTTATTGCAGAAGCTACTGCTACCTTGTAAAGTTCAGAGTTGCAGTGAATCCCTCATACTGAAACAGAAGTTTTGACTATTAGGTAAAAACTTTGGGAACTACAGCTCCAGCTTTTCCTCTCCTATTATTGTTTAGGAAGTGTGAAGTTCTAATAAAGCAAAAGTAAACATTAAATACATTTACTAAAATATTACAGGGGTCAATAACAAAAGTTGATTTCAGGTCAAGTTGGTCAATAAAAGTAAATTCCACACTTTTCTAGTGTCAAATTTCTAGAGTTTTTGTCAACTATAAAAAGAAATATAAATTCTAAATTAAAGTACTATATACTTAAAATAAATACAAAAGTAAGTCAATGATTTACTACAGTGATTTCTTCTAAGGTCAGGTTTTAAAGATGAATGGATGGATGGATGCAGAATTTATAAAATGGGGAAGGGGGACACAAGTACAATACATATAAAATATTTTTCCAAACTTGTCTTTTTTCATACTCATCCAGACCTGGAAAATACTTAAATAAAATTGTACACATTTCTAGACTGTGTAGGAACCCGTAGATTGTTAATTTGGTGATTTCCCCAAACATATAGTGCAGTACTATCCTAACGTTTTGAGGTAGTTAAAATTCATTCATTCATTGTATGAATAGTTAAAATAAACATTTTAATAAACCAACATTTAAAAGCATATTTCAAGCCATATATCCACTACAAAAGTACAACTGACTGGACAAGACGGCCTAATGAAAGTCTCCTCCCTAAACTGACCCCTGCAACAAAAGCTGCCAGCTCCAAGAACAGGTGGCCCCTTATGTTGGGAGGCATAAAAGGGACATTTGTTCGAGGCCTGGGAGTCTGAGTCCCTATTTTGGCCTGCATAATTTGTAACTGCACTGTGATGTAATTTAAATTGTATTCTTTGATGAGAAATGTCTAAAATTAACTGCGGTATGCGTGAAGATATATTCCACATCAACATGCCCAGCTCGACCTCACAGTGAACCACAACATGTGACTTCTTCTTTTCCCTTGTGTGTAGAAACTAGAGTGGTTTGTGGTTACCGCGCAGATCTACAGTATGGGGCGTTACCCGTGTGTTTTTGTGCTCATAACTTCAGGGGTTTATTTTTTTATTTTTTACTTTAACAAATGACTTCGACTCGATGAGTGAACGGTTAAAAACACAACCTTTGCCAGGCAAACCAGTAAATTCCGTAACCTCGTACCTGATTGGCTCGCTCAAATGAAACAAGACCTGTGATTGGTCGAGAGTGTCCTATTGACCGAAGGTGGACTCCCAGAGAGTCGGGAAAGCTGGAAAGAAAAAAAAAAACTCCAGCCACAAAACTGCACCATGCGCCTCCACTCAGTGGGTTTGGATTAATCGCCGGGGAGGTCGATAATTCTGAAATTATATGGACTTTTTGACAGCTTCTGAAGGAATACCAAGTCACACACGATGTGTTTAGTTTGTTTCCTCGCTTTTAACGACTGCCGCTGCTGGGCTCCTGTTGTGACGCTTCTCAACTACACAGGTAACTTTGTTTAAAACTCCAACCGTGTTAGCATAGATGCTAGCAGCCTGTTGCCGCAGCTACGTTGGTTATTGTTTTCTCCTCCATTTACAGACAAACGTAGCTGTTTACTAAATAACGAAAAAGAGGCACGGTGTCTCGTACGGATTCCCTAACTTTTCTTGGTGTTTTTTTTTTTTTTTTTCGAACAGCAGCAAACGCAAAGCAAAGCGTCTTTTGTTGAGCGCTGGAGAACAACAGCTTGGCACGCTGTGTTCGTACTCCATCGGTGTCGGTAACAAAAATAAAGCTCCTCGAAACACAAAACCATCATTTTGTTATTGGAGAAAAATACTATAACATCCAAAGATAAGTTATACTTTACACACACTAATTTTGTAACGCAGTTTTAAAGTCGTGCACTGTTTTTTTTTTTTTTTTTTTCGCCTTGCCTCCCTTCTTGTAGTCCACTTGTTGCTGGCCATTTATTATGCTGACCTGACCATGCACGTTATTTTTCCTCACCTATAAGCGTCTTTATTTGCTTTATGGGTAAAATATCGATATAGATGTTTCCTAGTTGATGCTCAATGATGTCTGCGGTTGTGTTGTGTTAGATTACTTAGAGCTGAGGTCAGTACCATAATGCATATTTAATGAAACGGCGTCAAATAGTCACGTAGTGTATGTACATAATAACGCCTGCTTAATATATATTCAGAACTTGCCGCTACCCAATGTATAGTACTGTGATTTAATTTTTTTTCAAAGTTCTAATATTTCTGGGAAGTTATTTAAACTCGTATTTACATTAGAATATCGTCCATAAAAACACGGAGGACTTTATCCTAAATTCTTTTGTAGATTTATACAAATCCTAACTGTAAAATAATGATATGGGTTAATTACCATGTGCTAATTTGGCAGCCTTAGAATAAAAAACAACTCTCATAAGCAGAAGAACATATCTGGCCCATCATAATGGGAAAGTTAAAATGTTCAGACTAAACACGTTCGCCATTGTTTCTGTTTGTTTATGTAATAATTAGATTCAAAACAATATATAAGCTTTTATGCTCATAGACATAATAGCACGAACTTGTTCTGTCGGTGTGCTAGTTTATTGTGTGATTGTGTTACCTTGTTTTTGAATAAGATCTGGTGTGATTACAGGAAGATATTTTTGGAATCTGATTATGTAATCTATATACCCTGTTGTTGACCACTTACCGGTTTTATCCAGTCAGGCAGTTTTTTTCCTTTACTTTGTCACAGGTCAGGCCTTTTCTGGACGATACTTCCATTTAAAAATTTTTTTGGTCTGACCTTTTTCACACAAAGAGAAATGTGCTGCAGGTTGCAAGTACAAACACTGAGTCTGTCTTCCTTGAAACTACAGGGGAAAGTGTGACAGCGGCAGCAACATGTGGAGGAGGGGTAGGCAGTTGTGTTACTCTACACTCTTTACAGTTGGTGAAAACTCAGGAAACTCTGTTCACTTTGGCACCTTTTCTGGCATCTAATTTAAAGAAGTTTACGTTGCAGGAACATCTTGATGGACACTTTGACAGATGATTTTAAAGCTTAAACTTTTTAAAACATTGATATACTTAATATATTACCAGGCCATGCCTAGTCTCAATACACGATGTACACTGGATTCACAAGCTTGAAGTTTAATAAGTTGCACGCGGTATTACCCATGTAATATGTTTCGTTAACAGATGGACTCAGAGATCCAGCCACCATGGAGGTTTAAATCCAAGTAGGAAATCTTTTCTTGGATCTTGCTGGAGCGAGCTGTTCGATGTGGGCATTCACAGACGGCAGGATTTCCATTTGAAGTTGAATGATGGCGTCACGTTGGGATCCCACTTTTGAAGAAGATGAGAGGCAACAAGCAAGATCTTCTTTTTGTGAGGTGAGAACAGCTCCCATTAGGGATGTATGATATATCAGCATTAACAACGGTATCGGTCAATGTTGGTTATTTTTGAACATGCTGGTACCAGTCCCATCAGTAAAGCTGGGCTGATAATAACAACTGATGTTTATTTCTAGGGAAATGTACACATTGTTCCTTATAATTTAATTGAAGTGTATTATATTGTGACAGATGAGGGGATAAAAAGCGCAAAACTTTAGCACTTAGCCTAATAAGCTTTTGGAAAACTCAAAAGTTAGAACAGAATAATAAACAAAATACATTTTGAGGTTTAAGACCAAAAATGATATAAATATCATCACAATATTTGTGTGTGCAATATTAATATCTCGGAGGACTGTTTGGAGTGCAATAATTGTTGGCTAATATATTCCACGGGTTATGAACTAGCATTTTTCATGCTAGTTCATAACCCATAACCCATGTAATATTTAGCCAGTTGGACAGAGTCTCACAGCAGATACTCACACCGGACAGGAATGAGGTCGGCCAAAAGGTCGCAGAGTGATGGAAGCACAAATGAGAAAGAGAGGAAGGAAGATTAAAGACATATATCGCAGCTGATATCAACATCGCAATATTTACCAATATTATCACCATCATAAGACTTTCTAATATTACGCCGCCCTATAAAGTGCTTCCTTAAATTAGACAGGACTCGGTATAGATTAACACACTGAAAATACGTACATTAATAATTAGATTAAAAATGTATTTAAGCTATTGCTTTGTGGAGTTAGGCAGACAAAGTCACAGTGCAGCTGCTTATTTAAGAGCTACCTTCTAGATTTTTAAGCTGTAGCCCCTTTAATACCAGACAGGGCCACCATCTGCTCTTCCTAAAAATGTGTCGCCTATTTTGGAGTGAATACCCCGGTCACTAGTCTGGCAGGCAAGGAACAGATTATTGGGGCAGACACAAGTCACTGTTGATGATTATAATACGAACACTGATTTTATTATACTTAATCACTTTTGCTCCCTTTAAAACAAGCTTAGATTTTCTACTGCTAAAACATTGATAGGCCTTCTTAACGTCTTTTGAATAGATTTTTAAATCCTCGTATGGAGACACTTGATTCTTATACATAACGGTAGACAAGATAGTGGCGTCAGCGAAGTGAAAGTTTTATAACAGAAGTTCCATAACACAAATTGTATAGGCATAAATAAACATGTTTCACAACATGGTGATGTTACTTCTGGTATAGCATGAAGGCAGAGTCTCAGTTCAATCTGTGAAAATCCTCCTTTTAGTCGTCCCTCTACTCAAACTACCATCTTATTCAATTTATGCTAATTATGATCTGGAAAACTCCCTGGAGCTGTTCGGGGGGGGGGGGTCTGAAAATCAAAATTGTGGATGTCATAACTTTATGTCCTCAGTTGATAGAAATCAGTTAAAATAGGTTCAGACATGCCTTTTTCTTTCACAGCTGTAAACAAGGAGAGAGACGTGATGTCCCGAACATAGCAATGCTCAGTAAGGCAGTTCTCAGGAACTAACTTTGTTAGCAATAATGTCACGAAGGCCCTAAAAAAAATAATAACTTCATAATGTTGACTCACAAAGACATATATGACTGTGCTTTTCTATACCAGTCCGGTTTTGGTCTTTTCACAGCTTGTGCGACTCTCTAAAGTCAATTTTATGTATAGCTGAAGTGAATCTTTCTATTAAAAGTAAGACGTGAAAAATGTTTAAGATTAGTATCAGAAACATTTGTTTAGGAGTTTAGCTTGTTTTCATCTTTCTTTTTCCCTTTGAAAAAAACACTGACACTGGAGTGTCTGCGTGCCTTATCAGCTGAATAGTGCTTGGCATTTAAACGAAGCACAGAGATTTTCAGATCGGGTGCTGATAAAACTGCTACTGTTTTATTATGTCAGTTTTTCTTATGCTGGCTTATGATGTTCACTGTATCAAACTGAATTTTAGGATTGAACTGGAACTTTTATTTGATCGTGAGTGGCTTTTTCCTGTTGAATTATACCTACGTTTCTTTTTTCCAGTAGAGCAATAGAAACTTACAGTGAGTGAAATTGATTGTTGTAGATTAGAAAGCCCAAATCCATATTTAGAACCATAGGAAGGCTATTGACCCCGCCCTCAATCTCATCCCAGCAATCTTGGCTTCATTAAAGCTCATTGTTTGCCTCTTTTAGGATGGCTGCCTTTTACAGAAGCCTCTGCGCAGGCATCGTATGGCTAACTGATGGCAATCGGAAGGACAAATTGACCCTCAATTGGATAGAAGAAGTCTGTTACTTCCTGTTGTGTTATGGTTGTGTCTGCAGTATCTCTAGAGAAGACAGAAGAGATGGGCTGTGTGATTCAGTTTCTCCTCGTTGTGCCAACTCTTTATAGCAAAACACTTGCCTGGGATGTTTTTCTTTTCTTGTTTAGATAACTGATGAAATCTCGAATGGTGAGTCATTTGTGACAAACCAGGCAGAAAGAGCTGACGCTGATCTTCTGTTTCAACAGCTAGACAGTAAACCACATTCCCAGCCAATCCGGTTGGTTGCAAAGACATTTTTTAAGACAGAAATAAAAGTTTTAGGATCTCGAGTCAAAATAGAAGTAGGTCATTTACAATATATTAGTAAATATACAAGTGTCTGAAAAATACTAGTGTCATTTGAACTTTTATTTTTACCATTTGTCATGCTACAACCACAACCACAGTGTATTATAGTGGGATATTCTGTGAGAGACCAACACAAAGTAGCACATAATTGTGAAGTGGAAGGAAAATGATGCGTGGGATTTAACATTTTACAAATACAGATCAAAAAATGGGTCCCACCCATTTGAGATGAACTCTCTTAACACTGAGGCCTCTAAACAGAATCTAGTTTCTTTTAAAGGTAACTTAGAAGTCCAACTGTGTGTTACCTCAGTCTAAACACAGCTGTTTTGTGAAAGCCTTGCAGGTTTGTCTGACATTTGTTTGAGAACAATAGTGAACCAACAGCATCGTGAGAACTAGAGCGGGAACAAATGTCGAATCGGAAATGTCATCGCGGTGTCCGTGTGTGTATTACATGAAGTGCTTTGGTGCAATATATGGTAAGATGTTTTATTACAAGGGTCATGCATTCAAATTTTGCTTGTCAACATATTTTTCCTTTTGAATAGTGATGCATTATTTCTGCATTAATATCGGTCTCTGTCAATGTTAGTCATTATTTAAGATGTTGATATTGGGCCCATAAGCAAAACTGGGTCGATATTAAGAACTCCTGTTGATTTCCATCATGAGGGAACACCGGATTGTACAAAGATAAAAGCCAGAAGATGTTTTAAAGCAGGGTTAGGCTACAACACAACACCCCAAGCTTTGAGCACTCATTAATCTATCATCCAAATATGAAAATGGAATCACAAAACTGCAAACCTACCAAAATATAGCTGACTACCTAAGCTAAATCTGCGAAGCAGCCAGGAGGCCCACGGTAACCATAGAAGCTGCAGTGATGCAAAGATCAGGTGGGAGAATCTGTCAGTTTTCTAGATTTGCAAAGCTGGTAGAGACTCATTCTAAAAGACTTGCAGCTGTAATTTACGTAAAAAGTGGTTCTGAAAAAGTGTTGAGTTTGGAGGACTAAATACAGTTGGATGCTACACCTTTTAAAATATTATTTTAAAACGCTTTTGAAAACCATCAGTCCATCCTGCTATGGTTTGCTCTAGATTATTAATAGCCCGATAACCATAGTTTCAATTAAGTTTTGCGTTCATTCATTTATTAATTTGTTTAAAGGAATGCAGGTTGGTAATTAGTTTATTCATTTATTTTCTTTCCCCTCTCTCTTGACCTGAAGTTGCACTTTACTACACGTGTCTAATCTAATAACTTATAAACATTATAAAATTACATGGAAAACCAGAGTTCCATCTTCCAACGTTTGCATATGAATTTCCATCACAGTTTAGGTTTTTGTCTTGTGTCCACTCCTTGCGTTCAATTCTCCCTGTCAGCCTGTATGAGTGAAGGATGGAAGAAAATGTGTGAATTTCTCAACTCTGCGATAGGTAAGGAACAAGTTCCCCAAAGATGAAACCTGTAATAATTTCCCATCTGTTGCTCCAGCAACTGGAACCAATGTGTCTTTAACTTTTTCTAGCCTCACTTTTACCTTGTTGCCTTTGTATGTACGACATGGCTTAAGGTACAAATTGATGCAAGCATTGAGTAACCATTCACATGGTGGTTTTATGATGTTGACAGAGAGGCTAATGTGAAACAAGAAACCAAAATAGTGTGCTGGAACACTTTTTGTTGATATCAACTTGTCTGTAAATGTTACTGAGAGATGCGGGACATGGTGGCCCTGAACAGATGAGGAGAGCAAGGGAGTCCTCCCCAGGACACGGGACAGATGTTTCTCTGTTTTGCAGAGTTTCTGTGGATTTTACCTGCCTGTCACACCACTGCTTACATTTGCTGGAAGTTTTTAACCTTTACGAGTCTAAACTTATAAACATTTTTATCACAGAGATACATTTCATCTGTTTATTCAGGACGTCTCTTCCTTCATGATTTCTAACTTTAATCTAGTTTATTAACATGCTGGATCTTGAAATGCATAAAAACCATCAAGTCTGAATTGGAAATAAAATGTACAGTTTATTAGAATAATAGTCACACCTGTAGTCCATAAACTTCATAAAAATAAACAAGACATATGAACAGATAAAGACAAAACTGAAATGTAGTAAAAACTACAAAAAATGTTTCCCACAAAACCAAATACTCATATTCAGTAAATTAGAACATTGTTGAAAAGCTAATTAATTTCCGTAACTCAATTCACAAATGTTATAGATTATTTACACACAATCTGGTGTTTTCAAGCCTTTTATTTCTGATTATTGTGATGATTTTCCACTTGCAGCTAATGATTGTGTGCACAAGCAAGGAATTTGTCTTCGGTATAATATATTAATTATAAATATATAAACTTTAGAGGAAATAAAATAAGAATAAAATGAACAGTTTGTACATGTGTATTTCACAGCCAGTTTAGAAGTATATCCATCTCTTTAGAATGAGTTTAGTGATCTGAGTTGAGAAAAAAGGATAACCAATGGCCCATTGCTTTATTGATCATTTCCTGTGGCTGACTTCCAGTTCTGCAACTTGACCACCCTTTTCTTTATTATTGTAAAATGACCAAAAATTTAAGAATATAAAGAAACAAATGCAACACTTGCTTATCCCATCCTGTTCCACTTTTATGCTCAGGTAAATATTTTTGTATAGTCACATTCCCACTATCATATCTATTTATTTATATGGTATTTCAGTGTCAAACAAATATGAGAGTTTAAAATGTTCTCTTTTGAATAAAGTTGATAGCAGCATACCAGGTGCTCTAGTTTTTTTTTTTTTTGTTACAGTTCTTTAAAAAAAACGAGATCCAATCATGCTGTGGTGACCATTGAATCCCAAGGGTTACATAATTTTGACAAATATTTCACACACATGTCGGACATCTCAAGTTTAACATTTGTGAGTCATTAATAAACGATGTAATATTCCTGACATCCTGTACAGACATTTTAGAACTTCATAAACTGGGCTTCCTCCAGTGGGACTCACTAGATGTTCTGGAATAAACACAAAGCAATGACTGTGATGTAGAGCTTGTGACTAAAAAAGTCCAGGTCCTGTTGCAAATGTGTGTCAGGATGGAAAACACGGTATTTACTGAGGCGGCTTAAGCAAAACTGCAGTAGACTGCATTGCATGTTTTTTAAAAATTTTTTATATAAATGCCAAACATTTCAAAAACGTCGTTTACCCTAAAGTAGCCAAAAACTAACTTCTAACTAACCTTGTCTGAAGCTGCAAGGCTGGAAAACCCAAACTGCCCACTTGCCCTCTGCATCATTATCCTTGGCTTTTCACAGCATAGTGCTCAGTTGAACTGGGATGTGGCGTTGAATTTAGCAGCCCACAGAGAACAACGTTTTCTCCCATTTTGAGGTTGGGACATTTTCAGAGATGATGTCATGTGATGTGAAAATGTGTCAGTCGATGATATCAGCAGAGCTTTTGTATATGCGTAAGGCTTGCATTATGGTTTTTAAATTGAGAAGAAAATGGGAGACGTTTTATGTGCTTTGCCAGAGTGTATCCAGTATGTGTTGTATAAACATCTGTGTATGATCAGTAAATCATCCAATTCTTAGAAGTGGTGTTGCTGTAGTTCCTTTCCCTCGGTCGCAGTCTTTACAGTCTTTTTTTGAAATGGTTGCATGTGGTGAGGAATTAGCTCGGAACATAAAAACATTAAGCATTTGTCAAAGAGTGTTAACTACGGTAAAATTATTTTGAATCCATTAAGAAAGTGCAGTACAGAAAGTGCCCATCAAAAAATTTACTTTAACTATATTTTAGTTTGTTCCCATTGTTCATTCACCATTGCTCAGTTAATCTAAGAAAGTGTCTGGATTTATTAAATGGTCTGTAAAACATCACAATATGTATTTGAACTTTAACTTTCAGCATCTTTCACTCTAACAAAAAAAGTACATTTCTTCTTTTTATTTTTTATTTTTAATATAAATCTGTGGCTTTAAGTAATTTGTCCATCCTCATTGTAACTAAAGATGGACTAAGAACTCAGCACATGGTCCCAGTTGGGACCAGCCCAGTGGTAGCTCAGTGCCACCAGGTCGCATTAATCACGTCATTTAAAGGCATAACGGTTGTTGCACAGAAAAAGAAGGTATTGTCAAGCTTACCAATGCTAACTATGCTAATGCTGCTAAACACTAATGTAAAAGGCTAAAGGAAGTTTAAAGGTGCAACTCCCGTAATCTGTCTGTCATTATTTTAAGATAGTAAAACCCTTTTTGCTTCAGATGAAAGAGTTTCATCTGAAGCTTTTAATTAGACGTGTAAGGAATGGTTTCACTAGAAAGTGTTTATTGTAAAGAGGCATCCTGTTGACCTTGGCATAGACCAGATCGCTTTTCATTTCCAAGAGACATCCAGCTGAGGGACAAATGTCTCCAGAAAAATGTTCTTGCAGCTGCCTCACCCAGCACAAATATAATTCTGACATTCTAGTGATTCATGAATGGGTGAGAGGCATTCAGTTATGGGCAAGAAAGGAAAGGTGTGTCCTTTGATGTGGGAGTTCCTTTTCTTTAGCAAGCCAGTTTTCTTCTTGTCAGGTTTCCCTTTGACCTCTTGCTTGCTGTTTAGCTGTTGTACCTTATTTCATTTAAGCACAAGAGAAACCATGGAAGAAATGCAGGTCTGGTATTTATTGACCTGGAATGTCACAACAGTATTAACTCTGCAAGTGGCAATGCTAACACCGCAAGGCAGGCCCGCTCCCCCCCCCCCCCCCGTCTGTCCACAACTAAAGATCAGAGGGGTGGAAACTACCTTCTGCACTGGCTTCTAAATCAGATCCAGTATTGTAGGTCTGGCCTACCCTGGAGACACGTATGGCATCAGTGCAAGCTTTTCTGACGTCCAGCTGATTTATAGCCCTCACCACAAACACTACTTTAGGTATGAATTTCATTGTTTGTCTACTGTTTTAAAGGCACTCGAGGATCCGACAGGCCCAAGCTTAAATATGAAAGTGCTAGAGTTGCTGAATAGACAAAGTCTAGTTATACACAGTAAAACCTGTTTTGCTAGTTTCAATAAAACACACAGGTGGCACCTGCAGGTCTTTTTTCCCCAGCTACTCAGCTGTACAGTGACTATTTATTCTGAGGTCTGCACATTTGAACTCCTTTGTATATACTTTATGGCTAAAGGTACCATGTTTAGTGTGCTTTGGGTTAAAGGGTTCGTTCCTATCAGAACTTTACAGTTGAAAAGCAGAAATACTGCATGTTCAGAGTTGGGCTGCAACCAGCTTATTAAAACGTGCATTGACACAGCACTCACCTCCAGTCACAAACTACATTTGCATTAACTTGCTATGGGTGAGAAGTCATGCTCTCTCGCTATTAAGTTTCTGTAGGCCACCGTTCCCTTTTAAATGTGGTTGATGTATTTTTTGGTTCCTGATATAGCTGGAACAGGTGAGAGACCTGTTTAGACTTATTTGCTCAAAACAAGCTTGTGCAGATTTTATATGTTCACAGACAGGCAAACCTCTTGCATAATCTTTGGTTGTGACATACACTATTTTATTATTTTAACATGCATGTAACACATTTTTGGATTTGACATTTTACGCAGTATATCAGCACAGGCAGGAGATATTGTTAATGCAAGCTCATCAAATTCCTCACTCTGTGGGGAAAGGTCTGTGCCTCTGGGGGATGGGAGAAATGGCTGAAACTGGTTGGGGGTAGAGGATGAGATTTGGCTTGTTTTTGCTTTAACGGTAAACAAAGATATTCCTGAAATTATACTGTTGCAGTGAATGTGACAAAGGGAAATGTGAGTAAAGTTGTTGCTGTTGCTGCTGCACATATGAAACAACAAAGGTGTGAGGCTATAAATAGTCTGCAAACAGAGGAGTGTGTGTCCTTAGCCCTGAAGGCTTACATACTCTGCTCCAGCTATGAACCTACTGTAAACATTAAAGCACCTCTTTTTTTTTTTCTTTTTTCTAAACCCATTTTTGTCTTACAGTTTGTCCAGCTTTGAAAGTTACTTTGAATTTAATATAGTTTTTTTCTTACATCTTTCTTTCTGGATAGAATGACTGTCCAGAAGGGCGAAGTTTGGCCAATTGTCCTGCAGTGCACTGCTCCACAGAAGAAGAGCCGTTCGCTTGGCCGAGGCCCAAAACCGTGCGTTTATGCCGCACATCCCAGGGGTTTGGTTTCACTTTGCGGCACTTCATCGTGTACCCACCAGAGTCGAGCCTGCACTGCTTGCCGGTAAATGTCTGCATCTTTGATTTATTACTGTGTTTCAAAATCCAGATGAACCAAATTATGTGAGCATAAGCAAAACAGTCATGCTGAGTATCTTTGTGCATTTACAGGAAGAAGATCGTGGCCGCAGAGGTAAGCAGAACAAACTAGAACTTTCTAATGTACGGCTAAAGTTATTGCGCTGACCTTTAATAACTCCACCACCCTCCACTCTTTGGCTGTTTGTTTTTTACCTCCTTATCCATGACAACAGCATAAATTGAAGGTGTCACTGACCTGTTGTGGAGCTGTGACCGGACCACCTGCTTCCGTCCTACA
The DNA here is from genome assembly GCF_021462225.1 of Girardinichthys multiradiatus. Classification (NCBI taxonomy): domain Eukaryota; kingdom Metazoa; phylum Chordata; class Actinopteri; order Cyprinodontiformes; family Goodeidae; genus Girardinichthys; species Girardinichthys multiradiatus. The sequence goes on from NC_061799.1 coordinate 24,184,907, forward strand.
CTGACCAGCTTCATATTGTTTCACTTAGTTATTTTTATTTTACAACACATAAAAAATTCCTGTAAAAAAAGAGTGACTCAGGATTTTCTATGCATTTTTTGAGTTTGACCGTTTTTCATTATTTTGGGGAAAGAATCAGCTGTTGAATTCTCAGCTTTACTGAAAATACCTAAAAGACTAAAGGTAATTTCTTGGCTAGTACGTTTTGGTATCTATCGCATGTAATTTGTATTTCTTTACAATTTTTCAAGGATTATAGGATTTATTGTCAAATTTCACAACAAACGTCTACAACCTCACCAGAATACAAAACAATCAAGTACTAGAAATGAAAGGTATTGAGGTAAATAATACCACAGAAATTTGTACTGGCACTGGTAGTTGGTACCTCAATCCAGTTGTGAACGAAGCACTAAACAGACTCTGGTAGCAACAGCCAGCTAGACATGGTGCAGTTACAGGCATCTAGGTACATCAAAGCTTCAAAAAGTTATTGTTTCAAAAAAATCCTTTACACTGATTGTCCTTTTAGTAAGATGCCAGAGAAAGCCCCAGAGGGATTGGAACTTTCTAGGGCTTTATGGAGTATTGTAACACAGTGTTGCCCCTTACTCACCTGTTGCTGGGCACTGCTGGTGAGCTGGCTGAAAGAAGGCTATTTCACTTTTCACTTACTCATAAAAAAAAAAAAAAAAAAGAGTAGTTCTAGTGGCGAGAATCCTGGGCAGTCTTTGCCTGGAAACTAAAGGAAAGCCCCCCACATCACACTTATCAAGGTAGCCGTGTTTAAAAACTGGAGTTCACCAACCAGGATGTCTGTTAGGCAACTGACTACAGGCTGGGTCTCCAAGCTGATATCCTCTCCAAGAATAAATCTTAATAAGTCTAAATGTTTTAATTCCATGTATTCCGATCAAAGTAAGTGCTACAATGTGGTTCAATGTTATATTTATTTTGCAGCAGTAGGAATAAATCACACAAAATATCTAAAAACAAACAAACATCTTTAAGTAAAGTACCTGATGATGGCGCACCAAAGCAAAAGCCGGGACTTTCATCGTCCCCAAGATACAAATTATTATGGTTTGAATTCAGAGTTGGTGTTGAAGCAGAGACCAGGAGGCTGGAAAATTCTGCTCGGAGTCCATGACTCATTTTTCCACTGGAAATCTGAACAGCTCACGTGATGTCATGTTTGTGAACTGAGGCAGCCCTAACAAAGCGACACAGTTAGGAGTATTTTTATATATATTAAGTTACTTTACCTGGTAGCTGTGTGTTTAATTATTCATGTCCCACAGCTATACAACTGCCTGTTAAGCAACAGGTTTAAAAGTCTTTCACAGGTGGCTTTATGAACAGGAAACAGATGATTGACATTGTTATCTTCATTCTTTCACTAAATCTTTCATAACAAAATGTGGAAATTAGGCAAGCCTTGTTTAGGTGTGTTTTACATTTGCTTGGTTATGGTGCTAACTTTCTGATTTGACCTTTTTAAAATAGCAAAACACTGCTGGTGAACATACATCTTTAGCAAGCATGTCTACCACTGAATTTCTAAATGTGATTATTTTTTTGCGAAGGCAGGTATGGTAGATTAACTAATGACATCTGGACAAATTAAATAGTTAATTAATTAGTAATTTTGACACACCAGTAATGAATGTAAGAAGAAAGGAGCTGGGCTTTCCTAAACAGACACTGTTTGGGTTACAATGAAAATGTGTGTGGATTTATGTATGAAAACCGTGCTAAATCCATGCACTGAAGTGTTTTTTATAGACAGTTGCTTATTAGGACAGTTCGTACCCTATCACACTTGGTTCAAGATTGGTTACACTAATGATTTTATGTTCTGTTGTGAACTTGTCACTGTTTCGTATCAAGAAAAAGTTTGCTCTTACATACCAAATTTTCTACTGATTGGTTCAGCCTTACCTCAGTATGTTCTTTAGAGCCAATGGAGCCTGGAGAAGACTGACTTTATACCCTTCTTGTTTTCCTGTACAGAACTCATATTAAGCCCAACTACACTGCTCAAAGAAATAAAGGGAACACTTAAACAACACAATATATCTCCAAATAAATCAAACTTCTGTGAAATCAAACTGTCCACTTAGGAAGCAACACTGATTAACAATCAATTTCACATGTTGTCCAAATAGAATAGACAACAGGGGGAAATATTTGGCGATTAGCAAAACACTCAATAAAGGAGTGGTTCTGCAGGTGGGGACCACAGACCACTTCTCAGTACCTATGCTTTCTGGCTGATGTTTTGGTCACTTTTGAATGTTGGTGGTGCTTTCACACTCGTGGTAGCATGAGACGGACTCTACAACCTACACAAGTGGCTCAGGTAGTGCAGCTCATCCAGGATGGCACATCTGTGGCAAGAAGGTTTGCTGTGTCTGTCAGTATAGTGTCCAGAACCTGGAGGCGATACCAGGAGACAGGCCAGTACACCAGGAGACATGGAGGAGGCCGCAGGAGGGCAACAACCCAGCAGCAGGACCACTACTTCCGCCTTTATGCAAGGAGGAGCAGGAGGAGCACTGCCAGAGCCCTGCAAAATGACCTCCAGCAGACCACAAATGTGCATGTGTCTGCACAAACGGTTAGAAACCGACTCCATGAGGATGGTATGAGGGCCCAACGTCCACAAATGGGGGTTGTGCTCACAGCCCAACACCGTGCAGGACGCTTGGCATTTGCCAGAGAACAACAGGATTGGTAAATTCGCCACTGGCGCCCTGTGCTCTTCACAGATGAAAGCAGGTTCACACTGAGCATATGTGACAGACGTGACAGAGTCTGGAGACACCGTGGAGAGCGATCTGCTGCCTGCAACATCCTTCAGCATGACAGGCAGTGGGTCAGTAATGGTGTGGGGTGCCATTTCTTTGGAGGGCCGCATGGCCCTCCATGTGCTCGCCAGAGGTAGCCTGACTGCCCTTAGGTACTGAGATGAGATCCTCAGCCCCTTGTGAGACCATATGCTGGTGCGGTTGGCCCTGGGTTCCTCCTAATGCAGGACAATGCTAGACCTCATGTGGCTGGAGTGTGTCAGCAGTTCCTGCAAGATGAAGACATTGAAGCTATGGACTGACCTGCCTGTTCCCCAGACCTGAATCCGATTGAGAACATCTGGGACATCATGTCTCGCTCCATCCACTAACGTCACGTTGCACCACAGACTGTCCAGGAGTTGGCAGATGCTTTAGTCCAGGTCTGGGTGGAGATCCCTCAGGAGACCATCCACCGTCTCATCAGGAGCATGCCCAGGCGTTGTAGGGAGGTCATACAGACACATGGAGGCCACACACAATACTGAGTTTCATTTTGACTTGTTTTAAGGACATTGCATCAAAGTTGGATCAGCCTGTAGTGGGTTTTTCCACTTTAATTTTGTGTGTGACTCCAAATCCAGGCCTCCATTGGTTCATAAATTTGATTTCCATTGATGATTTTTGTGTGATTTTGTTGTCAGCAGATTCAACTTTGTACAGAACAAAGTATTCAATGAGAATATTTCATTCATTCAGATCTAGGATGTGTTATTTGAGTTCCCTTTATTTTTTTGAGCAGTGTATAATCGTCTGATTTGACCGAGAAATAAAACAAACAAAGTCTAATATCTGATTTGGGCACTTGAACTGTGGAGAAGACAGCAGTATTTTATTTTCTCATGTGGTGCATTAAGATGTAAAAATAACTGATGCATCTTGTTTTTTCTAAGTCTTTCTGTTTAATGTGATTTGTAGTGGCAAAGAGGAAAGTCTCTTCGCAGTTCGGTTTATGGATAAATAGAGCTGCAGCTCCACAGTACGCCACCAGAGGGGAGTGTGTGTGTTTCAGCTGTATTTCTAAGAGACTTCTCTATTTTATTATGTAACGCAAATTCCCACAATATGAATGTGTGTCATTAATCTGTTGTATTTAAAGAGTACAAAATAAGGTCTTAAGCCTGTCTGCTTGTTGGATTCCTAACGTTTGTAAAGGTTCTGGTGTTAGAGCATAAGCGGATCTTGGTATCGTTTGATCTATTTTTAGAAGACAAATAATGTGGGTCTCATAGAAAGGTAACTGGTTTATAAGTTTGTTTTTCTCTCGAATTTTTTAAATTAATAAGAGTATAATGCAGTATAATTTTCAAATGGCACGTACAGTCACAAGCTATCACATGTGATCTCATGCTCAACTTCACGTCTGCTGGACTTAGCGAGGTAATGTGTGCTGACTCACCACCAGAATGTTAACTACTGGGGAAGTATTTTAGCCACTCTCTGGCTGTGCCCACAGCTATTTCTCAGTTTACAAGGAAGGAGTGGGAGGTGTGCAGCTGAGCACTCTGTCACTCTTCCTCCTCAGTTTCTTTTGCCCCACTCCTCCTCTCTTTTTTTCTCTCCCTTTATTTCTGTGGCCATGCAGCTGCTAGGAGATACGGGCAGAATGAGTAAACAGGTTTTCCTGTGTTTGGTCATTCTGATCCATGTCCTTAAAACCACACAGATTGACTCTATTAATGACTCTGTGTCTGTTTTTAGAAGTAGGCAAACATTTTCCAGAACAAAAGCCAGCGCACCGCCTTATTTAACAATTTTTAACTAAACTGGTTCACAGATAAAAAAAATGTTTTTAGTGTGAAGTTTATATTTTTCCCTGTTATAATATAAAAATGTAGGTGCATTAGAATAACTTTTTTACATTTTAAGCAGCTGGAATAATTAATTCTCCTGTGTGTTTTTCCAGGGAGGCAGAGGAATAGGTTAGAACCGATGGACACTATTTTTGTGAAACATGTCAAGGAAGAGGGTCCTGCTCATGAAGCTGGGCTTTGTACAGGTAATACCCAGTCAGCAGTAACCATTTTCAGATTGTTTTTAAAAGTGTTGAGTTGAAAAACGTTCAATGAAAAGCCGAAAGATTGTAAGGAGAGCCACATTTAGTTTCCGTTGAGTTTTCTGCTCCATTTTCATGATTTTGCCTGTGAATCCGCTACATGTTTTATTTGCTTAGCGCTTTGCTTACAAACTACTGCCATGTGGATGACACTGCTGTTGTTGACTAGGTGATCGAATAGTGAAGGTGAATGGAGCCAGCATAATCGGAAAAGCTTATTCTGAGGTGATAACTTTGATCCAAGACAGGTAAGATTGTGAGAGTTTGATTTATTCTGGTTCATTTGGGTGAATATCTTCTTTTTAGAAAAAACCTTTTTTCTTTTTCCAGTGGTGACTTTCTTGAGCTTTGTGTGATGCCAAAAGATGAGGATGTACTGCAACTGGTGAGATTGACTTTTTAACTACATTCTAAAAGCTCTTTAGAATATAGTTGGTTTTTCCAAAATGCTAAATAACTTTTGTTCAATCCTAGAGCTGCTCTAGTTTTAAAGTGTTTCTGTTGGGACAGCAGTCATGAGATCTAGGCAGCCAGCTTGTCCCATCAGTACTCTCTATCTGGGCCTCCTAATCAGGCCATAGGAGACTTTCTGTCCTCCAGAACTGCAGCTGACATCACTGTGGAAATGCCCTAAATTCACTGCTGGAGGAAGCATCACAAAAATACACTTGGATAACATTAATGTGAAAGAAAATATCCAACTCCATCTTTGTAGGTCTTTTGTAGGTTTTATGTTATTCATTCATTAAATCTTTGCAAACAAAACCCCCAAAAAACAGAAATTTTAACAAGTTGCCTGATTAAAAAAAAAATACTGATATTATCCAAACTTTCCTCCTCCATTTTTCCACTTTAATAAATAAGCTGCAGGATGTTGACAGATTTCTTTGGTTTACCAAAGGAAAATGACGAGCTTAAACCACCCAGTGTTCAGTTAAACCAGCACCTGAATGCTCAAATCCTCCTAAAAATCACTGATTTCATGTAAGAACAGCTGGAATATAACATGAACAAAGAGGTGCTTGTTAAAGGAAAAACCAGATTTCTTTGTTTTTTTAGATCTGCTTTGCTCAAAGATGCCATATTTGTTTTATGTTCGACCTCTACAGAAATCTTGAAGCAGTTTTTTTGATGTTTTTAAGTTTTATAGCCTCATATTATTTTCTATATTTGAACTGTTTTAAGCTTGAGTCTGTTTAGCCCAGACTAAAAGTTTTCTTTCTTGTGCTCCATCTGGCCAGTACTCCTTCTGTTGTAACATTATTTACACCCACACCGATGCTGCCATGTGACATGCTTTTACTCGAGAGATTTCCTCTGAAATCAGAAGTTGGACGATTCTGCAAGTTAAAGTTTTAATGAAAATTAAATGCATTCTTGAACTCAGTGTCCCCATATATTGCAGGTAGCATGGCTTCATGATTTTAAGATGTTTCCAGCTCATTTTGTGAAATCAACCATTTATTGTAATATCCCTAAACAAGATATTAAATATTTCTATTCCTTTACAGTGACATTTGTTTAGTTGGTTACTGATTTATGTTTAATTGTTTGATTGTTGTAATAGAAATGGTTTCCCTTCCAGCTGGTGGTTGGGTGGCTTATAACTAAAATATATTTAGAATGACGAGAGTTCATTGTGGATCATAGGACTTTATTGTGCATTCACATTTAATCAGATAATTTTAGTAGTAAATCTTAATGTCGTTATGAGTTTTAATGAACCTTAAAAGTTACATTTTAAAGTGCAATCTCTGCCAAATGCCATGAACACTGTAGGTAGCTACTATTGATTCTGCTAAATCAAGGTGTTCCATATGTTGAGCGAATCCATTCAAGACAGTTTAACAGAATGCACAGAAATCCATTCCTAAGAGGTTTTTACAGTTTGCTAGTGTGTTTATGATTTAAACGTTACAATAAAAACGCACAGATCTTTGCTTGACAGGTATTTGTCCCTGGGGACTCTTAAGGTGCACATTAAATCCTTATAATTAACTAAACAGTTTATCCACATCGCATGTGTATTCGGCTTTTGTATGTACATGACCAATATTTCTTTAGGTATGAAGCAAACATTAAATTCTTTGCTAATCGATGTTATTTAATTTTAGAGAATGAAACTATTGTTTATTCGTTCAATTCGATCATATCTAAATCCCTTAAATATAACTGATTGATAAATAAAATAACTTAATTCCAAAGGGAAATTGGAGGTTAGTATTTCAAATAGTCAGTATATATTATAGTGTAATTATTGTATTTTATTTTTAATCAATAAAACAAACACTCAAATATATATATAAAAAAAAGATTTAATTTATTCAAAGGAAAAAACCTCTTCAAACCACAAGCTTGGTGTTGTTTTTGGTCGGCCATGGTTTCCACCTTGTAATTCTCCCATGAATGGCATTTTTGCTCAGACTCTCTCATATTGTTGAATGGACACTGACCTTAACAGAGTTCATCGAAGGATTCAGTTGGTTAGATATTGATTCTACCCTGACCTTCTGGATGAGTCAGTGGGCAATTGGAGTAATGATGGGAGCTCAGGACATGACATGTTGCTTTTTTAGACCTTTTAGCCTACTTCATGTTGTCAGTCAGGTTCTATTTCAGTGATTTCTTGATTCTACAGGTCAGGCAGTTATCAGGCCTGGGGGCGTGGCTTGTAAAATTGAAGTGAAAAGTAAATGACTAAAGTCTTGATTTAACAAAGGGACCTCTTATATTCTCTCTCAGGGCCAGACTTTTCATGACGCTCTCCCTTAATAAATGAAATCATCGTTTAAGAACCGCCTTCTGTTTTTACTCTGGTTATCTTTGTCTGCCATTAAAATTTGTTGATCTGAAACCTTTAAGTGTGACAAAAAGCAAAAAAGGAGGACATTTGTAAAGGAGAAAGTACTTTTTTGAAGCGTGTATATTGTTCATTCATTCAACTTCTATACAATTTATTCCATAGTGGGTCGCGGGGGAGCTGGTGCCTATTTCTGGCAGTCTACGGGCGAGAGGCGGGGTACACCGTGGACAGGTCGCCAATCCATTGCAGGGCAACTCAGAGACATAAAGGACAAACAACAAAGCACACACCCATTCACACCTAAGGGCAATTTAGAGAGACCAGTTAACCTAACCGTCATGTTTTTGGACTGTGGGAGGAAGCCAGAGTACCCAGTGAGAACCCACGCATGCAAGGGGAGAACATCCAAACTCCATGCTGAAAGACCCCAGGACTTTCTTGCTGCAAGGCAACAGTGCTACCAACTGCGCCATACAAATGCCTTGCAGCATTTGTATGGAAGAAAGTACTTTTTCAAAGCGCTGTATATGTCTGATGAATTTGTTCTTTGTTTTCAGGAAGTTTATTTTCCCCTCTGTGATGCCCAGTTCATGGGTACTCCACCCTCTTCCCTGAAAGTCCCCCTCCGGGCTTGCTTCTTTTTCTCTCTGTAAACATTTATGCAGTCCACCCTCCTACGTGTGTGCTGTGATACCTCTCTCGGCCAATAAAAAACAGCAACACAAAAATATCCGTAGTGTATACAAGCAAACGATGATCTTTCTGCAAAAATCAGAGGATTCTCGCAGATGCTAGCAGAGAGACACGGCAATGTAGGCGGCAGCATGCACTGAGAGCTTGGAGACAGGCAGCAGTTGCTTAGCAAAGAGAGAGACTAGAACATTTATGGAGCAGAGAAGGGAGGGAACAGTACAGCAATAAAGCAGAAGAAACGGTGACCAGGGAAAAGCATGAATGATGAGCTTAAACCAGTCGGCAAAATCAGCTGCTCTGTGTTTCAAACAGGTTGACGCTTAGTGAAAAGGAGGGAGGAGGGTGAAGCGGGAGGGGGGAACTGTACCATCACAGCTGAATGTATAATCAGCAGCTGCTGCTTCTGTCATGTGAGCGCTAGCAGGGAGGGAAAAAGAGAGGGAGAAGGGAGAGAGGGACATAGACTGGAGACACCTTGTTCAGTTGGCGTAATATTCTGCTTGAAGATGGATGGAGCCATGGAGACCTAACAGCAGTATGGAAACCAAGCTTCTGCTCCTGTCACCTCACCATGGACAGAGTGTCACAGGCAGGTTGTAATGTGGCAACCCTTGCTTACCTCTTTGCTTTCTCATCCTTGTGTACCGCTGCTGACACTCCAGTGTATTTTTAGCATGTCAGTCCCAGGCTTTGCTATGTCTGATTCATCTTCCATGCTTCTGGAATTGGTTGCTTTTCTTACAATGTGTGCTTTTTGCTCTGCTTTCATCTTTTTCTCTTTCAATCTCTCTCCCATGATTCCTCAATGCTCTCGTTTTCATTTGGTGTAATGGCAGCCTTTCTCTAGAGAAACTAATCTGGTTTAAAAAAAAAAAAAAACGGTACACTGGGTACCTACCACATGTTGTACCTGTTGTATAATCTGCATGTGTCATGCTTGTCATCAACATCAGAGGATATGTGTTGTAAATTGCTGCCACTCAGCTGTCTGGGATGCGTGTTTAATGATCAGCTATGTGCTTATGACTCAAATGTTAAGGCTCCAGACATGGTCGATGCACTGTGCCCGCAGTACCTGTTAGATTTAGAGCTTGAGTTGGCGTCCAACAGGAATCTCAGTGAAGCCTTGCCCTCTTGCTCATCTTTTGTGTCAGATGTCATCAGTCTCATAAAGGCCACTGACCTCTGAACTCTTGCTTACAGTCACCCTTAAAAAAGGGAGGAACTAAGCCTCGCACTGATTGCTGTGGCTCACACAATTTTATTGTATGGTTGTACTGTAATACCGCACTGTTACAGGGACAAAGTCCTCATACCTTTACTCGTCTAGTGCTTGTTGTATGGGCAAGTATGTTACGACTAGCACAAATAGATACTGTAGGTCTTTAAAGTTAAAATGTTACTTTGGAGTTTTTTTGTTTCTATCACGAATAGCATAGGCTTTGTACTAATGGATGATAACAAGTCAAGCTAAATATAGCTCATTCTGTATCAGACCTAGGCATCCTGCTGTCTACAGTTTGTCAGTCTGAGGTATGTAACAGTAATCCATGTGTTTCTCCATTTTATGTTGTTTTATTTTGTTGCTTTTTCCCTAAATATGACTATGTTTACAGTATTTTATAATTGTATGTATTTGTTAGTGTCTTTTCCAAAACAGAAGTTGTTTAGAAATGTTTTGCTTTAGTTTATAGATTGTGCTATCCAGTAGTATTACCAAGTCAATTCTAAATAAAGAGCAGATGAAGAGCTTTGACACTGCTCAGCTGTTTGAAACGCCTCCACTCACTCACTGAAACATGCACTGCCTACACATGCATCCAGTAACATTTTCAATATCACACTTGACTTGTCTTTAAGCATCTAGCGCCACACTGTTTAATCTCGCACCCACTTGCTGTTTGTACTCCTCTCTTGTAACATGGCTTTCTTGCTCTGTCCTTAGGCCTATTCCCAGGATGCCTACCTGCGTGGCTACAGTAGCTACAGTGGAAATGCTAATCACATCCCTGACCCGCCACCGGTATGTTACCCCAGAGTAGACTCTAAGCCCACGGGCATGGCCCAAGCGACAGACTCGTTGGGGCAGGTCTGCCGGGGCCCAGCAATATCGCTTGATTATGGGTATCGTAAGGAAATCACCGTGCCCCCTTCTCCTCGCCAGTCATATGCTAAAAGCCAAACAGCGGTGTGCATGCGCAACGATAGCATTAGGACTGTGGTGGTTCCTCCCAACTCTGCACACGTGGGACGTGTGGTTTCGGCACACAGGGTTGATTTCATGGACCCTGCCTATGTTAGGGGAAGACCTGGGTCACTGGCCCAGTATCCTTTCCCTCGAAAGGCTGATGTCTATCCCAGTGGTCAGGTAACGGTTCCATTTGCAGGTCAAGCACCTAATTTCCCAGGCAAGCATCAGAACATTGATTGGCGCACTTACCAGACATACAGGGAGTACATTGATAACAAAGGCATCCATTCCCATGCTAGTCGGACAATTCAGGAGAGATTAGACAATTTGCGAACCGCAGATCAGGTCTTCTTCACCGCTGCTCATCACATTCCCAGGGGAGACTGGGCTCCTAAAGGGATACAGCGCAGGAGTACCTCCCATGAACGGTCGTACCACGGACCTCCACCCCACTTTCAGGTTGCCCCACGCAGTGCTTCACAGGACCGAATGAGGAATTCAGAGAAAATAAGTCATGCAAGGAACTGGCCTCCTCGAAGTGTGTCCCAAGATGCCCTTGTTCTGAAAGCGCGGGCTCATTCCATAGACTATGTCGAACCTGTAGACCTGGCTCGGCCTATTGAGAGGAGAGCAGGCTATCCAAGGGCAGACCAAGGTACAAGACCCAGCAGGCAGTCCTTGCCCAGAAACGCTATGCCCTACAGGCCTTCGGCTGGATACAGTGGTGGCATGAGAGCAGCACCGAACCCTTCTTTATTCTCTAAAGGACCAGATTCTCTTCAGACTCGCTCCTCACCCATGCTGTCTGCCACACTTTTTGGGAAGAGTACTGAACATTCGTTTACCGACCAAAGAGATTCAGTCAAAGGACACCATTTAGGCCACACCGGCCAAAAAGGTCAGAACTGGATGCGGTCAGAAACCTTGCAGCCCTCTGAAGCAGGCGGAGACGCAGTTTTAGTTGGAGTCAGGTCTTCGTCATGCTCTGCTACAAGGGAGGTGCCTCAGAGGCCTGCCATCCTCACAACACCCCACCAAGATTCTGAGAGTCAGGTCAACGGTCAATGCCCCACAGAAACCGTGGTGGTTTTGAGGGAGAAACCTCACGGTGGAAAGAACCCCAGCCCACTGCGGCACCCCTCCTACATCCTGGCCGTGAACGACGAAGGAGCGGACTCTACGGCAGACGTGGCAGCTTGCTGGCTTCCGAACGATGCACGGCGAGAGATACACATTCGCCGCCTTGAGGAACAACGTCACACCTCCTGCTCCAGCAACTTGGACGAGTCCCTGGACTCCATTCCATTCATCGGTAAGACAGCAATCAGTTGATGGCCTTGCTGGCGACATTGTCATGGCAACAGCAACATGGACTGTTTCTACATGTAAAGAAATGATACTATAGGCGTTAATATAAAGAGTTTCAATAGATGCATGATGAACTCAAATTTAACAGTTGACTTTATTTGATTTATGGATGTGTATGAACCAGGTCTTAACCAGGGAGATGTTCAGAGGTAAACTAACCTCTATAGGGAGATGTTATTAATCAGATTGTGAGTCTTTCAGGCTGGGTTTGTCATGGTTAATTCAAATCCATCTCAGAGTAAAGTGAGGTTTTCAGTGTAGTGAGTTCCACCCTCTTAATGCATTGTTTTCCTGGATGTCATCCCTTGACAGTTAATGCATTGTGGTCGAGCTGCACCATAATGGATGCTGTAGTTATTAAATTGTTGGCATTTCAGAAATTGCAGTCTGACCATTCACATAAAGTTTTAGGGGTTCACACTGCAGAGTGCATAAAACATTGACTGAATTATATTGAGTTTATTGTTTTTATACTAAGACTTCTAAATATAAGGAAAATAAATATTAACATTGGTGCGAGTAAAATACTACATTAAGTTGCACTGCTAAAAAAAAAAAAGTATAAATTAAGGACTTTCCAAAAAGGATCTTTTAGAATATTTTCTATGCCTCTGTTAGTTGTTTTCTCCTAGACTTCAGCAGGACAGAGCCCACTAAGCAGGGCCTGGTTAGCTGCCCTGCTGCCCAGCCTCCCTCTTCAAGCATATAGCGTTCTGTGCCCCTTATCACTTTCTCAGTGAGGGAGCCCAACAACCCATCCAACATCTTAAATACATCATCATAGGCCATAGTTCTCTGTTAAAAACCAAAAAGAACCCTACTATGTGTTGTATGTAGCCAAACAAAAAATTTTGCTTTCTTAGAGCAAAAATGTGAAATTTTTATTTCTTGTAATTGTCAAATCTCAAACATAAACATTTACAGCCCTTTTCTGCTGTTGGTTTGGTGATCAAGTTGGCTTCGGTTGTTTAGGCGGCCTGAAAGTCCAGGTGCAGATAAAGCAGACCGTGTCTGTGATGATGCTGTAGACAACTCAGTGTGGGATTGGTGTCTCAGGCAAGGAGAATGGTGTCTTGATTGAGTAAACCTTCATGATTCCATCAGAAGTATTCAAAAATCGGTAGGAGCAACTCTCAATTATATGAGGCCAACATTGGATCTTGTATGAATATCATTTTCTTCAGTGAGCTTTGAGTTATATTTCATAACTTCTTTAAAAAGAAAGAATTTAAATTCAAATCATTTTTAAAGAGATTTTGAATCATTTCATTACTTGTTAGAAATATGGCTAAGGTAAGAGAATTGTCCAAAAAGCACAGAGAAGAGATCTTTGCTTTACATAAACAAGGACAAGAATAAAAAAAGATGGCAACGGTGTTCTGAGATCCAATTTGAAGCATAGTTCACTTTTTTTAAAGTTAAAGGTGCAGCAGCTATGCCACCTAGACATGGCAGAAAGGGAAAGCTATCAATGGCTGCCACAATATTCCTGAGGAGGCAGGTGGTCAAAAACCCTTGGCTGACGGCAAAAGACCGGCGGCAGATTTGGAGGCAGCAGCCGCTGAAAGTTCAGTTTCCACTAAAGCTCCAGGGCATACACCACTACTAACAAAAAGCACAAGAAAACTCGGCTCCTCTTTGCTCACAACTATATAAATAAGCCAAAGAGGTTTGGGGGATTCTGTTCTTTAGTTTGCTGATTCATAAGTCCAAAACATAGTTTTGATTCATCAGTTTGTCTAGAGAAAGAAGAATGATGCTGAAAAGAACATTGTGCCGGAAGCAGGAAAACTGCAGCAAGATGGATTCAATCAATTTAAGGAGGTCCTAGGAAAAAATGTCACAGTCTGCGAGGAAGCTTAAGCTTGGGCATCGTTGGACCTTCAAACAGGACGATAATCCCAAGTATATCTAAAAGTCCACAAATGCTTCCTTTCAGAAGTTCTAGAAGACACTGGACTTGTCATCATAGCCGCCTGAAAGTCTCTGGTGGTATTTGAAAAAGGTGGTTGCAGCATGCTAACCCAAGAATATGAATAAACAGAAGGTTTTTGTCCATGAACAGTGAGGTAGGATTCCTCAGGAAACTTCTCAGAAACTGGTGTCTAGCTAGGAATCCCTTTGTTGCCGGACAAAGGGTGCTCTACTAAATACTGAAGATGCTTGCCTGAAAGGGGTTAAATCATTTTGAGACTGACGTAATAATATTGAAAATTGGCATTTTGTTTAATTTGGACAATCTCTTGCAAAACTAGTTAAACAAATTATGCAAAATGCTTTTAGTTTATTTCTTTATTTTTTTGTCAGTGAATACAATTTTCAGTGGGTGTTTGATGATTTAGGTGCAGCTGTATTGTCCCCGTCAGACACAGTCTCATACAGACCGTTCATGGGCCTGAGGCTGTGCCGGCTGGATATTGCCGTCCGTTATTTAAGCCTTTGAGCCTCTCCTCTTCTGTGTGGTTCATGTTTCTTGTGATGGTTTCATAGACACCCAACCACTCCGTTAACTCTTTAATCTGAATCAAGCTTAACAGTTTCCTGCCTGATAATTCACAACGTTACACAGTAAAAATGATCAGCTGTTCTGCAAGGGCTACCTTGTATTGAGTCATCTTTTTAGCACTACTCCATCACACATTGCTTTTAATTGCTGTAGGTAATTTTCCCAGGGAAAAACACAACAGTTACAGATTGTTGCCCCTGGAGTTTATCAATCATAGATGTAACCTTTAAAAATAGCCTCGACAAAAGCCTTGTTAGAGAGATGCTGGCGCTCTTTTTTTGTTTTTTGTTCTACGAGTTTCAAAGTTGGGTTCAGGCTGGAACTAGGGCAGTTGCTTTTAAACGTAGCTCCAAAACCCCTTGGCTGCGGAGAACAGCTTTGTACTTTGAGTTGGCTAATAGTTTTGCTAAAACTTATTTTTTAATTGAAAAAAATGCATGGTAAGTCTATCTGCTACCCTGTTTTCCCTCCAACGTATGCTAACTTAAGCATCTTTCCAGTACAGTCCAGTAAGTCCAAGAGCCCCTGGCCTATTTTAATGCCGTCACAGACAGTATATAGAAATGCGTTGTGCTCGAGAACAGAAACATTTGAAGTTAATTTGCCTCTATGTGTTCAACCTGAGTATTTTATTGCCGCCATAGATGAGCCAGTCAGCCCCAGCGTTGACCGAGAGGCTGCTCCGATACCTCCCTCTGCTGTGATATCTGTTGCACCATCCATAGCTACAGCACCCTCCAGTCAAGGCTCACCGTGTCCCACTATTCGTCGACAGCTGTCACATGACCAAGGTAAACAGCATTGGGCTGACTAGAGTCAGTATGATCAATGAAACTGCACTTCTTTTTTTTTTCCAATATTATGAAATTGTTTTGTCTTGATGAATAAAATTGATCCTGAGTTAAATAAAAATTTTAATGGCATTTGGGTTGGAAAACAATAAATATTAAATATTTAAATATTTGTGCCATATTTGTTTAGAGTCTTTGCGAAGCGCTTTGTTGGACTCAGACTCTGCTAGTAAAACAGAGCGGTCCAAGTCTTACGATGAGGGTCTGGATAACTATCAGGAGGAGAGAAGAGGGTAAGTGCATGCAGAGATTTATTTTCTTAATTATTTCTCAATAATTTTGTGTTCGTCTGTCTGACTTTGCATTTTTCATTATCTGTATGCAAAAGTTCTTCAAGCAAGCATATGTCCAGTTTCAGAGGCCTGAGAAAGGTGAGGAACTTTTATGTGTTCTGTTGTATTTTAAAAATCCATAATTTTCTAATTGTGGCTTAATTCTGTTGGGTAAGTGTGTATACTAATAAGTTATGGACACATAAGTTTTGATTTCAGTACTATTTTAACTGTAAGTACATAAATATTGAAGCAATAGCATTAGTTTTGCTTTAAATTATATATTGGAACTGAAAGCTGTGATAAATGTCCTGCACTTACTGGACAATAAAAACAGAGCTACAGACAAAATCTATTACTTTGGATTTTTATGCAAATTAGAAAATTATTAATATTACTTTCACAATGATAGAACTACAGAAGACAAACTATTTGCAATATTTGCCAGGGTCAATTTAACATTGCCTTCCTACTGTATCTGCTTTCATGACAGCTGAGCTCCAACAAATGTATTCATATTTTATGCTTATTTATGGGACAATACAGTGGATCAGAAATACACAAAGATTCACAGATCAGAGACTTAGCGTTGATTTCTGACCTCTTCATTCTAAAATAAGGGGAAAATAAAGGAAATATCCTTTAGAGGGGAGAGGTATAAAACAACTGAAAAGATACAACTACCTGGTAACAAAAATATGCATACCCTTAAACATTTTCGATGTTAAAGCACGTTTTTGTTTAGTTTCAGCTTGTAGTCTACTGGAGTTCACACATCCCATCAGTTACAGATGATGAACCTAAAGTAAGGTTCAGCCATCACAGTAGGATTTTTCATAGTTTATAGAAAGGTTTTGAAGGTCTTCCAGCATTTTCATTGAAATTGGACTTGTCAGATAGATAAACAGAGCAACTTTGGTGTAATATGTTTAACGTTCTGCTTATTATATCTAACTCCTAGTTATGGCACCCCGAAAAACAGCCATCATGCTTCTGTAGGAAATGCAGTTTTCTTTCTTGATAGTTGCTGCAGTTTATGTGTTTCCTCTAACCTAATCAGTACTCTTATCTTCAGTGCCTATGTTCACTGATCAGAGAAAATATGTTTTTTTTTTCTAGTTTTCAACCAGGCGGTCACAGAGTAATGCGGGTCTAGGGTTAAATTCCTGAACATGCGTAAAATTAACATTTATTAACATTAAGTAACAGGTTTTGTAAAGCCAGTATTGGATTAATATAACATGTATTGACCATTTTATTTTGTTGTTACATGTTTTCAGTAAAGCTTTTGCTCTCTGAGGCTTATAGAGGTAAGACGAAAACAAAACGCGTGCTTCGCTCAGTATTCTTCAATAGTTTGTCTCTTTGCTCCATTTACCGATGATGGATTTGGTAACAATAGTTAAAGGTTGTCTACTGTTGAGTTTGTGAATTAAGAAATATGGTGATAAATACTAGGATAAAAATGGGACACTGATGCACTATTACCTTGAAACAAATTCAGACAGAATTGAAACATTTTGTATTCCCCCAAGACCTATATCAGATATGCTTAAGCCGCCTGTGTTTTTTAACATACCTTGATATTAAATCTTTGTTGTTGTTGCTCACTTGGGAATCAATTCTTTCAGGTTTTGTTAACTCATTGTGACAATTTAACCAGTTTGTTCATCTGAGGGTCCTTGCTGTATGTCATCCACCCTTCTGACTCTCTGTTTCTTGTCGTGCTTTAGTGGTGCTGCATAATAATGCCAGAAAAATGTCTTATTTTCCCCTCTTGCAGGCTCTGGATGGGCATAAACCTTCTGGGGATTCTGGATCTCGTAGGGACTCTTCTTTAGATACATTTGCTGATTCTTCCAAAGAAGGGTTGCTTAACTTCAGGCAGTTTAGCACAGAGAAGAATAAGGTATACTTTCATGCCAAGTCACTCATTTATAAACCCTGTTCATCAATAATGGGACACTTAGGTATTTTTCCGTCTTTCAATTTGCAGCGCGTTGGTGGAGGCATGAGATCCTGGAAACAAATGTATGCTGTTTTACAAGGCCACACCCTGACCCTCTACAAAGACAAGAAGGATGCTTTGTCTCACGCCTCATCGCAATCTGACGAGGACCCGCTCCGAATTAGCATCAAGGCCTGTCTGATTGACATCTCCTACAGCGAAACAAGACGCAAGAATGTGCTGCGATTAACCACCTCAGACTGCGAGTATCTGTTCCAGGCAGAGGGGAGGGACGACATGCTCTCATGGATCAGGGTCATCCAGGAAAACAGTAACCCAGATGAGGAGGTGTGTGTAGATGAACTACTATTGTTTGTGTTTGTGTGTGTGTTTTGCCAAATCAGGATTATTACCATCTGATGAGTTGACCTTACTGGTGTCATCATGTGATCAGTTTAGAGTGTAGTAGCTGTTTAATGTAGAGAAAAACAAGCAGGTTGACGAGATCCAATTAGATTTTACAGCAAAGTGAAACAAAAATGTCTCTAACCAAAGCACAGATCAGTGAAAGGATAGGATCAAAAACATAATTTATAAAATGCTTAGCAACGGTGTTAATAAGAGATGGTTTCAAACCCGTTTTACCTGAGCAGAGGTAAAACAAAAAAAAAAGGCTGGGGTGTGAACGTGACAATAGCCAGAGATGATCACAAAGGCTTCTTTCAAAAAGACTGTTGGAGTGGTCTTTGTTCAACGCTAGCCAGAAAGGATGTTCACTCGCTCACTCATTTCACTGAGAGAAATGTTTATACTTTTCTTACTGTTTACATTTAGTTTCAGGCTGAGGGCTTTTAACTATAAGACCTTTTAAAAAATAATTTCAGGGTTTCTGCAAGGACTGTAAAAAAATCTTTAAAAAAACATGCAATTTTAAGCCCTTCAAAAGTAAACATGTCCAGATTTTCTAGAAGGAATGCGCATCCATTTTGTTACATTTATTCTGGCCGAGGAGTTCAGGTGTTTTGTTTTGACTTGACTTTTCACGCTGTGACATAACTAAAAAGCCCGAACATTTACGCAATTACAGAAGGCATCTGCTCCTAAAAACGGCGTTGTATAGTTAGTTCAAGGAATAAAATTTTAAATCTCGTTACTTCATATAATTGTGTTAGTTATTAAATACCTTATTAAGTTAACTTAACCAAGTATTTTTTGTTATGTATGTAGGTCATAAATTTAAATCATAAAGTCTTAAAAAGCTCTCAGAAAGTTTTAAATTGACCAAACATTTTATTTGGTCTTTAAATACTCCGGTACTTCGAAAATTAAAGTATTTGGATGTTGGTGTCAGTTTGTGTTTAAGCTAGTTGATATTTCTAGTGGCTGAAGTTTTTTTTTTTTTTTTTACTTTAACCTGTCAATACTGGTTTTGGTCAATTTAGATAAAAAACAAAAACAAACTTGTTTATAACGTTTCAGGAATAATTTATATCAGAAGCAGAGGCGACATCACACTGTGTGAGAAATAGCAGTCGGTGTAAAACAGGGTTTTACTAATATTTTAAAACAAAAATTTGGTGACATTCAAAACAGCTTTAGCATATTTTAGTAACAGTTAGCATGTTAAGCAATAGTTTCTGGAAACAGTCGTCTCTGTTTGGACCCTTAATTTAATGCTGAGATTTCCAAAAGACTGACAGCAATTTCAAATCAAGCATGTTCCATGACAGGCAGACGGTGGTTGCAGGCTCATTATCCTAAAACAGAGTATCTTTTCTGTAGTATGCCCAGCCCTCCTGGCATCTACTGAAGTTGAGTGATTTCCCCTCTGCATATTTTGACAAAATATCCCTAAGCCACCCTAAAAAGTCCAATATGAAATAACAAAAACCAGTAACAGCTTCCAGACTAAGGACTGATAGAGCTTAGAGGTGTTCACTTATCAGAAGAAATGTCAGATATTTGAGTTTCCTACTGGATGGGCACCATTTACAGCTGGTCAAGCAGAAAATTCACAGATTCACAATCAACTTACATTCTTATTTTCTAGTAATATGGATCATTTTTTATCTATCTGTTTTTGTTAGTTGTATAGTTTGTTATACATTGGTGATTGTTTGATGATTGCCTAATTTAAAAGGTTTATTAAAACTGATTGTAAATACTTCTCAGATTTGAGTTTGAATACCTTTTTAGTAATACATGATGATAAATGATAAGAATATTGTAATTGTCATAAATATATTTTTGTATTATCTAAATCTTAACTTGTTATTTTGTTGTTTTGTACAGAATGCTTCTGTTACTAGCCAGGATTTGATCAGTAGAAAGATCAAAGAATACAACATGATGAGGTAAACAGGGCACTCCATTGCCCCCTGGTGGTTTTCTAGAGCTAGTACTGTTTAAGTTGAATGCCAAACAAAAATCTTAATCTTTCTTCTTAAACTTGTTCAACTTCTTATGTTGATCAGTGCTCCCAGCAGCAGATCAGAACCTTCCCCGAAAACCTCGCGGCAGTCGCTCAGCATCAAGCAAGCCTTTCTGGGAGGAAGGTCAGAAGGACGAAGCCACAGCTCCCATTCACCCCGAACGGGAGAGGAGCGAAGGGCACTGAAAGGTAAAACCATCAGGATCTTTTACTGTGGTCAGAACATCTGTCATCTCAAGTGGCTCATTTATTTCTGGGGTTGTTCACAGATGACTCAAGTCCACCTCGAGACAGAGCTTGGAAAATCGGCATAGCCGGAATCATGAAGAAACCATTTGAAAAAAAGCAAGCTGGCATCACTTTTGGTGTCCGGCTTGAAGATTGTCCACCAGCTCAAACTAACAGGGTGGGTTTTTAATGCTTGTTTTTTAATAAACGTCATGCAACGTTTTCTTTCTTCATCTTTGTAAGTGAAATCACTGCTCATCACATCTGTGTGAGCTGATGCTTCCGGTTGCATAGTTGTTGAATCATGTCCTGCTCATTGTTGTGCAGTTTGTTCCTCTGCTCGTGGAGGTGTGCTGTAAGGTGGTAGAGGAGCGAGGACTGGAATACACCGGAATCTACAGAGTTCCTGGAAACAACGCTGCAATTTCTAGCATGCAGGAGGAGCTCAACACCAAAGGCATGAGTGACATTGACATCCAGGAAGATGTGAGTGACTGACTGTCAGGTTGGGCTTTACAGCCAGCAGCTTGTCCTATAGCATCCTTTAGAACTGGTTTATTTCCACTCGAACTGCTGCTCCCAGACAACTCTATGCATTTTATAAATCTCTGCAGAAATGGAGGGACCTCAACGTGATTAGCAGTCTATTAAAGTCATTCTTCCGAAAACTTCCAGAGCCTCTGTTTACAAATGGTAAGAATATATTTTTTTAAAAGTCAAAATAGCGCAATAGCCTTGTTTATGTCTTTGTACTAAGTTGTGATTTTTTTTTTTTTCTGCCTGTTCTCAGAAATGTATGATAAATTTATTGAAGCCAGCAGAACAGAAGACTCAGTGGAGCGATTAAAGGAGCTCAAGAGGCTGGTGAGTAGATTCTAACATGAGGGACATTTAAAAAGCATTAGCACTAAGCATTTATTGATGCTGAAACTGTTTTTTGTTTTATTTTTTGCAGATTTATGAATTACCCACTCATCACTTCGAAACTCTGAAATTCCTTTGCGCTCACCTAAAAAGGGTTTCTGACAATTGTGAACAGAACAAGGTGTGACCTGCTGGCGTCAGATCCTGAGTTTACCCATTTAAAGAATTTGTCGATTAACCCGATTTGTCTTCATCCGATGGTGTTTTTAGATGGAGCCTCGCAACCTGGCAATCGTATTCGGCCCGACTCTGGTCAGAACTTCGGAGGACAACATGACCAACATGGTCAATCACATGCCTGACCAGTGCAAGATTGTAGAGAACCTCGTCCAGCAGTTTGACTGGTTCTTTATGGAAGATGGTAACGAGGATCCTGTTGTAAGTAATAGCTTGTTTTCAGTACGTTGCAAAAGTATCCATACCCCTTGAACGTTAGCTGCAAACTTCTGTTTGTGATAGACCTACATAAAGTGGTGGGTACTTGGGGAGCGGCCCCAAGTCAGTACTTGACTCATACAACTACATTTTGAAATTTGCAAAAAAAAGCTTAAACAACATCAGTGAGATTAGGAGGAGAACGTCTGTCAACATCAGTTTTCACGTCTTACTATAAATTTAAAATTGGATTTAGGTCTGGACTTTGCCTGGGCATATACAGGGGTTGGACAATGAAACTGAAACACCTGTCATTTTAATGTGGGAGGTTTCATGGCTAAATTGGACCATCCTGGTAGCCAGTCTTCATTGATTGCACATTGCACCAGTAAGAGCAGAGTGTGAAGGTTCAATTAGCAGGGTAAGAGCACAGTTTTGCTCAAAATATTGAAATGCACACAACATTATGGGTGACATACCAGAGTTCAAAAGAGGACAAATTGTTGGTGCACGTCTTGCTGGCGCATCTGTGACCAAGACAGCAAGTCTTTGTGGTGTATCAAGAGCCACGGTATCCAGGGTAATGTCATCATACCACCAAGAAGGACGAACCACATCCAACAGGATTAACTGTGGATGCAAGAGGAAGCTGTCTGAAAGGGATGTTTGGGTGCTAACCCGGATTGTATCCAAAAAACATAAAACCACAGCTGCCCAAATCACAGCAGAATTAAATGTGCACCTCAACTTTCCTGTTTCCACCAGAACTGTCCGTCAGGAGCTCCACAGGTTCAATATACACGGCCGGGCTGCTATAGCCAAACCTTTGGTCACTCGTGCCAATGCCAAACGTTGGTTTCAGTGGTGCAAGGAGCGCAAATCTTGGGCTGTGGACAATGTGAAACATGTATTGTTCTCTGATGAGTCCACCTTTACTGTTTTCCCCACATCCGAGAGAGTTACGGTGTGGAGAAGCCCCAAAGAAGCGCACCATCCAGACTGTTGCATGCCCAGAGTGAAGCATGGGGGTGGATCAGTGATGGTTTGGGCTGCCATATCATGGCATTCCTTTGGCCCAATACTTGTGCTAGATGGGCGCGTCACTGCCAAGGACTACCGAACCATTCTTGAGGATCATGTGCGTCCAATGGTTCAAACATTGTATCCTGAAGGCGGTGCCGTGTATCAGGATGACAATGCACCAATACACATAGCAAGACTGGTGAAAGATTGGTTTGATGAACATGAAAGTGAAGTTGAACATCTCCCATGGCCCGCACAGTCACCACATCTAAATATTATTGAGCCACTTTGGGGTGTTTTGGAGGAGCGAGTCAGGAAACGTTTTCCTCCACCAGTATCACGTAGTGACCTGGCCACTATCCTGCAAGAAGAATGGCTTAAAATCCCGCTGACCACTGTGCAGGACTTGTATATGTCATTCCCAAGATGAATTGATGCTGTATTGGCCGCAAAAGGAGGCCCTACACCATACTAATAAATTATTGTGGTCTAAAACCAGGTGTTTCAGTTTCATTGTCCAACTCTTGTATAATACATAAATATGGGACTTAAACTAACTCAGGCTGTGTGTTTGGGATTTTGTTCCTATTGGAAGGAGAAGTTGTCTTCAACCTCAAGTCTTTTGCAGAATATAACATATTGTCCTTCTAGGATTGCCCTGTATCTGTTCCTCGTATACGTTCATCCATCTTCTCAACTCTAACCTGCTTTCCTGCACCCCAGAGCATGATGCTGCCACCGCTATGTTTCACTTTAAAGATGGTTCTGTGCACTACAATTCATTTATGGTTGTCAGAGTCAAAGGAAGCACATGCATGACTCACTTTTCAAACTTTTATTTGTAAAAACACTTGTAAAACATACATTATTTTCCTTCTGCTTCACAAATATGCATTCCTCTGTGTCGGTCTATCTCAGAACGTTTTGCAGCTGCAATGTGACAAAATGCAAGACGTAAAAATACTTTTGGAACTGCGATTTTTAACATTACAGCTCTGAGCATCGCCCCTAATATCATTTTGCTCTCTTCTTCTTCTGTTTCCCTTGCTGATGCTGCAGACTGCCGCTGAGCAGGAAAGCACAGTGCAGTCTCAGCCTGTGCCCAATATTGGCCACCTACTTTCTAACATTAGCCGGGTTCCTGCCTCACCCGGTGACGTTTCAGGTAACTCAGCAGCAGTTTTGTTTTTTCCTCCACAGCTATATTCCATTTGTATTGTCATAGGAGATAGAAATGTATCAAATTAAATGATGGTTTGAGTTGCAAATGGTATAAAACATCTTTTAATTGTTTTAAATACTTTTAGTGAGAACAAAAACATCAGCTTTGTTTTTGTGAGTATTTTTACAGCAGACTTTTTCCAGTCATTTTTCAGTGTATATATACCATGAAGTGGCTTCATCACTGAAAAATTGTAGAGAAAACAACTTGCATCATAGCTTTTTTTTATTCATTTATTTTCTAAATTAAAATAAGTTTTGTTTTGTCCGTATTTGTTTCTTGTTTTGTTTGTTATTTCTGCCCAGATATAAATTTGTCCAAGTTTTATTTCTGTTCATTTCTTTGCTTTACTCTTTATTTTCCGTGCTCAAGTCATTTATTTTCTCCCCGTGCTTTTTCTATGTTGAATGACGACTCCTTTTCTTTCAGTTCTTTTCTTCCCCTCCTCATCATCTCTCGCATAATCCCGGCATGTTCTTTCCCAAAGAAAATCTTGGAACAAAACAAAAACAAACAATGGAAGTTGTAACTCTTTATGACCTGTGCCCTTCTGTGTATAGTGTGTTTTTTCTCTTCCCTTGTCCCTGTCCAGCACTCACTGAATTACCCAATCTTGACACAGGCCAAGTGGGCGGCGTCTATCACTCGATGGTGTCCCTGATGGACTCTGTTTTGTCAGTGATGGACAGCTGGGACTGTAGGAAGAAGGACGAGTGTTGTGCCCAGTGTAGCTGCCTAGTCTGCAGAAACCCGCAGCTCTTTTAAATTTGGCCGAAAGGAGGAAAAAAAGATAAAGAAAGAAAGAGAAGTCGATGTTTGTCATTGTTCCTGTGCTGTGCACATCTCATATTTAAACCAGTACCCTAAACTGAGGGGATACAGAGCCACGCTGCTGCACTGTCTCTGAAAGCCCTTCTGCTGTCTCTTGTTGTCTTTTAAGCTGATCGCAAGGACAAGTAGCATGGTATGGACAAACTCAGGTTCTCTTCCGGTTATGTGACATAATCTGTCATGATGTCTGAGGGTGGGGTCGTAGGGTTGGGGCTCAGCTAGATGTTCCCCAGCACACACAAACAATCCAATCATACAGCCACATCCCAGCCCAGTAAGAACCTTTGATTGATGCAGAGGTGTGCAGGCTTTCTAGTTGCCCATTAAATGACTGTGAGCATGTAGATGGAGGCAAATTAGTTTGTACATGTAGATTTTTTAAACACTTTATTTTCCAGGTTTCAGGTGCTGCCTTTTTTGTTATTTTATTCATTGCCTTTGATGTATTTATTTCCACGTCTCTGTTTTACATTTCCCAACTTCACACCACAGATGCACATAACCACATAGTACCTCACCCCCTTCTGTCACGTAACTCTTGACAACCACGTCAATCTCCCACTGTATTCCTTCATCACACTTAACCCACTAACAGCAAAAATAGATAGAAGTTTTAGCAGTCCGGCAGCCAAGTACCGTAATTGTTTTCTGACTCCTACCTCGAGTTTTAATAGGAGAACTGATGGTTTCTACTTCAGTGGATTTTGAGGATCGGTGGAGCTGACTGGGAAGTTTCTGCGTCACTTATTAGTCCAACATGCAACTTATTTAGTTTAACTTCAGCAGCTTTGTTCAGACTAAAATACATGATATATGTATCAGAGTGCACTGATCAGGCCTAAATGACCGATACCAATTTGTTGAAAGTTTTTTGGTAAAAGTCTGACCTTGCAATAGTGATTTACTTTCCATGCACTAATGCCCCTTTTCCACTGGCTCAATTTGGCCCGGTTCCACTCCACTCGGCCCGCATTGTGAGCGTTTCCATTACTGTTTTTTCCGTACCGGTACCTAGTTTTTTGGTCCCTGCTCCTGAGCAGGTCCAACCGGGGCTGAGTCGGAACTACATGTGACGTGAACAGACTGCTGTTCACTGAGTGGCCGTGGGACCAGAAGAAATGAGAAGGTTTTCACTGAGGTAGTGCAGGGAAAAGTTAACAAAATTCAAGAGCAACTACAATAATATTATTAAGGACCACAATGTTTGGAGTGGGACAAATCAAAATATATTTTTACTTTTTACAAATCATAAACCATGCCTGAAGGCTGAAATAAAAGAAAAATCACACAACAACTTTCTGAATTACACACAGGAGGGGCACGCTGATCACACATAAAATCAGCTGTTCAGACGCACAAACATTTCCCTCAAAACAATACCACCATGAAACGGTGTATTTTGGTTTGGAAATTTATTGCCGGTCCTTAAGCAAACCAGCGACCGCAGGAGGAGGGAGCAGACAGAGACGCTGCCCGTAATCAGACTGCCTATATTGGATCAAACGATGACCCACAGACCCTGGAGGCTGATGGCTGGAGGTGGGGCTTTAGCCAGCATAGCCCCACCCGTCAGTGCAGTGGGTCTGTGGAAACACAACAGGTACCGTGCCGAGTAGAGCAAGACTGAGCGGAGCGGAACCGCGCAGCCTAAAACGAGCCAAGGGGAAAGAGGCATATAAGTAGCTACGCACCACTCTGAATTTTGACACCGATTTCCAGTCTTATTATCTTAGTCTTGCCCTCTCTGGCAGAGTGAATGAACCAAAGAAATTGATCAACATGATAAATAGAAAATAGTGAGAAAATAAAATACGTTCTTCCATCCTCTGTTCAGAGACAGCATAAACTCTTTCCAGTATAACATAGTTTTCTTCACTCTGGTGAAGAAATGTTTGTATTTCCAGACTTTATTCTCTAACACTGTTGAAATGTGGTGACCATCCTTCAGTATGTCCTTCGTTCCTTCATTTCTTCTTCTTTCTCTTGTGTCCTTTCTTCCTTGTCCTTCTATGTGGTGTTCCTTCCTGTTTCCTTTGTGCCCTTCCATCTTTTTCCCTGTTTCATCCTCCTTTTCTTTCTGCTTTGATTTTGTCCTCAGCACCTCATCCCTTATGACCTGTTTTCCTTCCTTCGTTCCTTGTCATTCCTTTTTTCATTCCTTCCCACCTTTCTTCTGTATATCTTCATTTTTCCTTGTGTCCTCCTTTATGTCCTTAACATATTCTTAACTCCTATCTTCCTGCTGTTCTTTCTTTTGTCCTACCTTATATCCTCATTTATTCATTGCTTCCTCCCTTATGTCCTTCATTCTTTCATTTTTAGTGTCCTAACTCCATTTTTCTCTTGTATCTCACTTTATCTTCTTCCTTCTGTCCTTCCACCTCTTCTTCCTTGTCCTTCCTTGTGTGTGTCCTGACTTCCTTTTGTTCTTCTTTCATCCTTTCCTCATTTCCTTCCTTCCATTGATTCCCTTCCTGGAAATATCTGCCATAAATACATTCTGAAGTTTTGTATTTTATATTTTAAAATGGCAGTAAAGGACTGAGTGCTGTGGAAATAAAAGTCTGGAATTCGGAGCAAAACATTTTGGGAATCCTGGTAACAGCATTCGCACTGAAGAAGGCCGTCAGTACCGCCTGATAGCACTTTTTATAGTGCGTTCACTGATTAGGAAAAGACAGGATTTTTGAGTTTAAGCCCTGTTGGTCACACCGGTCAGGGACAATTAAGTTGAAAATTGACAGATGGTGCATCTCTAACTATAATGCATACAAGCTAATTTGTGAGATTGTTGATCTAACAATGAAAAGTAATAAACATGCTGCTGGTTCTTAGAGAGAGTTGTATTAAATCCAACACAAAGTTAAAGAGATTTCAAGATTATTCCCATTAATGCATCAAATCGTTTCTTGATATTTCTACTAAATTAAACTAAACATTAAAAAAGGGTATCATAGATCATGCTGTTTGTTGGTTCCCTATGAACAGATAAGTGGGACTTTTCAATTTCGAGACATTTAATGAACAGGAAAAAATGTATTCATTTACTTATTTATTATTCAACTTCACTTGTCAGAGCCAATCAAGAAAAATATTGGTTGACTTTGATCCCTGGCCAACTAGTTAGTGCATCATTATGTACAATTACACATTTTAAGCAGATTGTGTCTCTAGCATATTCCTATTAAAGTTTAGATTTGATGTTACTTTTTGGTGCAAAACAACATACTATTTGCAAATAACAAAAGAAAAGCGTTTAAAGTGTTTTGGTTGATTATTAGACCTTGTATTTGCATCCCTTTTTGTTGCTGTTTGGAATTTTTATAGTTTCTGTGCCCTCCAAAGTTTCTGTAAGTATTTTTTTTAGAAAGGCATATTAGTCTGCTTCTCATTGTTAGCTGCAGTTAAAGTCCAACGTTTTGCTGCACACTATTGTTTTGCCTTTTATGTTGTTTTTAGTGACAGGCTACATGTTTAGGCTCACTGCAGGAGTGAGAAAAATCTGTGTTACACCGAAGCTTGCCTGCACCAACTCAGCGGTATCGATCACAACACACACTCACTGATCTGACATACTCAGGCCCACATTAAACTTCTCAGTTAGAGAACTTATTGACTCCCCCTCCTCTGTGACGTCTTGAGTTGGGAAAGAATGCCTTCAGCTGGTTGGTGGCTACATGTGATCCTCTGTGACTGCCGTGTTTGTCCCCGATGTGCCGTCGTTCCATCGATACATGAGCATGAGCTGCTTTTTGTGCCGTTTACTGCCGGGTTTTCACCTCCTTCATCTCAGGCACCTTCTGCTGCTCTGTTCACTTTTTTGCATTTAATGCTGACTGTTAATTCTCTTCCTGTCTCTATAACCTCTATCAGAAATCTGTCATCCGCTTTTGTCTAGCTGCTCTCATTATATCCATTGTGTCTATTTTAATCTCAGCAACCTGAAAGTGTCGTCTTTTTTTGTCATTTGTAACTCCTTCGTTAACTGACGAGTATCTTTTTATTTTAATGCAGACCCGACCTGTCCTGACTCCAATAAATCCAAGGTAACGTTTTTGAAATACTTTGTCCCCCCTAATTTTTACAGGCGAATCTTAATCCCTTCGAAGTTTATCAAAAAGTTCATTTGTTTTGGTAGTTTAAGTGTTTCTCTCTGTCTGGTTTGCTAATTCGTTTCACAGAAAAATGGAAAATGACATTAGACCAGGGATTTCTTAAACAGAAATTTTATGTTTGTCATATTATTTTCTATGCAATCGTAAGAAAGGTCATTTCTAAAGAGTGGTGTATCCCAGCACATTGATGGAAAGTTAAGTTTAAGGAAAAACCGACTCAAAAATGTGCCCAAGCAAGAGGGATAATAGTAGCAATAAGAGGATTGGGAAGCAAAGCCCATTCAAGAGGTTTGGGTTAGATTCCCACAAACTCACATTTTGACAAGTCTTTAATGCTGTTTTGGTTTTATATCACCAGGGCTCGTGGATTTCAGGAAATCAGTGTAGCAATGAAATGCTGCGCTCCTCCATCTTCGCCAGCCGGAAACGCAAGAAGAATAAAGAGAAATCTCAACTCAGCAGTTCAGATGATGACCTGGACTCTGGCTTCAACAAAAAGGAGCTCCCAGAGGAGGTCCAGCAGCCTCTGTGGTCCCAGGACAGCCAGACGGAGGACGACGGTCTGATGGATGAAGCCAGGAAAAAAGACAAGCACAGAAGTGGGTCAGAGGATCGGCTGGCCGAAACTATCAGGAAAGAATCTGAGCCATCTGTCTCCCTCCCTTCAGAGCATATTTCCTCAAGCTTTCAGATGCTACCGTACTCGTCTCCTTCCAGCTCCCCAAACCTCAACTACCGCATGCCGATGACCCTTCAGTCGTCTTTGTCAGACCCGCCCTCCAACTACGATGACACTGTGTCGGACCTCGGTACGATGAACAGCACCAGCTCGCAGGCTTCAGTGCCCAGAGTGAGGCATAACAAGCATGCGGCCCTGGGCACCGACGTATGTCCTGGTGGACTGGGAGCAGAGGTTTGCTCCATCACCTCGGATTACTCCACCACATCCTCCATGACGTACCTGACCGGAGTGGAAGCTAGCACGCTCAGTCCTGAAGTGCAGTCTGTGTCGGAGAGCAGAGGGGGAGAAGACGCAGATGACGAGAGGAGCGAGCTCATCAGTGAGGGGCGGCCCATGGAGACCGACAGCGAGAGCGACCTATCCGTGTTCACTGTGGGAAAAGCTGAGCAGAGGGAACTTCCAGAGGCTCCTCGACCGCTCCCATCGCACAGGCTTATTGAGTGTGACACGCTGTCCAGAAAGAAATCTAGTAAGCAGAAAACCGAAAGCGAGTCCTCGCTAGACGGAGCTCGTGGCGAAACAGATCCCAACAGATTGTTACAGGTTGTGGGTTCAGCGAAAGGTCGATCCACCGGGAGTCTCAGCTCGTCATCCCGGAGCGAACTGGATAAAGCAGAGCCAACATGGAAACTGAAGATCACTGATCGACTGAAGGTCCGCCTGCGGATGTCTGTGGACGACATGTTTGGTGTGGGCAGTCAGAGGAGCCGGTCCCCAGAGAGCCGCAGAAAGAAAAAGAACATCAGACGCAGACACACGATGGGCGGGCAGAGAGACTTTGCAGAGCTGTCCGTTCTGGGTGACTGGTCGCAGCCGGTCGGCTCGCGCTCGGAGCTGTCAGCTGTAGACCGCCTTAAACCAAAGTGCAGCTCTCAGGACTTCTCCATCGGGGATTGGATTGCCCGCGAGCGCCACCGCACCAGCAACCCAGAGGTCAGCCTGGACCTCTCAGAACAGCTCGGGGCGCTGTGCAGCACAAACTCCCAGAACTCCGGTGCCTCGTCGTCTTTTGAACTGGTGCGTCATCCTGCCGAGGCGTTAAATGGGGAAATCTCGCAGAGTAAAAATCTGAGCCTGTCAGCCACCGCTCACCCACATAAACTCACAAGTTCCCAGGTGGTCCATTCGCGCTTCTACCAATATCTGTGACAGGTGTGTGTGTGAGATGTATTCCTGTCTCTATATTCTCTGTTGCGTGACCAATGTTGATGACTGAGCATGTTTACAAATGTTGTCCGGAGTGCGTCTTTTACCTGGTGTGTTCGCGGTAATGAAAACAGATGAATCATTTATCTACCCTCTGAACAAGGCATGGAACAAATGTTTATATCTTTTTATTTCTCATTTTTTAATGACAAATTAGTCAAAGGACCTGTTGCTAACGAAACGGTGAGCTAGTGAAGTACGTTTAAGGATGTGTGAATGCTCTAAGGTGGAGTTGAGATGCTATAAGGAGGATCTGACTTAGAATAATAGGAAGTAGTTTCAAAACTGATTTTTAGTATTGCAGAGGAACTATTTTTGTGTTGAGAAAGTTACAAAGTTTAAAGTCAGCGAGGCTGTTGGCAACCAAATGAAGAATGTACAGACATGCTTGCTGTAATACTGACTAAAAGCTTTACATGCTTGTTTTCACTCTAAAATGTACATATTCTTATTTTTCTGTGTACTTGAAGTGCGTTTTTGGTACAGCCTGTGTGCAACTGACTGCCTACAAGCTCTCTACTGTCAAAAGGGCCTTTCTAAAGGCACAAAGGTGACTGGACTTATGCAAATAGTCTGTACGGTTCATGTTCATCCCTGCTGTATGGATTAAAAAAGCAGTGAGCATCATCCCTTTGATGGACGTGTTGAGCTGTTGTTTTAGACCTAATGGTTCATGCATCTCTCAGTGAGCGGCAGTGGATTGAAATTAAACGGTATGAGGATCAGGACAAGAAAAGGTTCATTACAAAAAGAAAGTGCCTCACTATGAAATGTTAAGGGTGCCATACTGTCTTTGTTAAAGCTGTTGCTGTAAATGACGTTTTTATTGTTTTATCGTCGACTCAGTCACTCTGCTGTAACAAAAAATGCCGAGCTTCCATTCTTTAGGCATTCCTCTTTGGTCTTAATGTTTTATACATCTTTATCCTCTTGTTTTTCATCTCTTGGTTTGAGTAGAACTTGAATTTTAAATATTCATTGTGAAAATGAAAACAAAAAAGACTAATTTAAATGTACATATAAATGCCATGTTTTTAGCTGCTTTACTTTGCATCTCCATCAGATCACAGGATTCAAGTACAGTATTGTGAAACTGATGATGATGATGGGGGGGGAGATGTGGGCAGTTTGGTACTCCTTTGTGGAGAGAGGTTTGCTGTGGGGAGGAGGAGGGATATTTCATCAAGCTGGATTATTTGTAATAAATATGATGTTCCTCAGATTGTGAAGGATGTGCACAGACTCCTGAAACACTGGAAATAAATTTTCTTAATGGTACAAATTCATGTGTGCAGTATTTTTATTTTTTTGTCTAACTACACACATGGAAACTTGTGAATATCTGAATCCTTGATTTTAGAAAAACGCCTTGAGAGGTTTTATGATCAGACATGAAAAGGATTGGGTCACAGTAACAAAACGTTTGTTCAGAGGAATCGACATGATGCTTTTAAATAAAAAAGCACCACATCAGCTGCCAGGCATGGGGGTGGTAGCATCATGCTGCGGTGCTCTTTCATTGCAGTTTTTCTGGTGCATAACACAAACTGATATAAAGGAGAACCGCCTCCAAATTCTCCCAACAGCCAGATGGTTCTAACAGGCGTGATCCCAAAAACTGGTTCTGGAATGTGTGAAGCGGGATTATTTTAGGCTTCTAGGTTGGCCCAAACCACAGAAGATTTGCGGACTTTCTAATAACATGGGTCAGTTTCAGAAAACTAACCATTTTCAATTAATTTTACCAAGTCGAACAATAAGTGGTCAAATATCAAGCCTCAATTAGGCCAGAAGCTTGTCGATGTTTTTAATAATTGCTTTAAAATCCATCTGTATAGCCTTCAAGTTTGCATTACTGCTTAATGTGTAAAATTTACCATATTTAACCAAAACAAGTAAATTTGTAATGACACTTTTGTCCTTTTGTACTACAAATGTTTGAAGCACTTGCTAGTGGTAGAAGGCTTGTCAGAGAAATCATAGGTGTCACTAATAAAGTCAGTCATACATGATTCTTATAGTGTTGAAATTTGTTTTTATAACTTGCCAGGTCTGGATAGGAATGGTGGGAAAAAGAAAATTTATGTTGGTCAATCGTTTCTAGACTGATAGAAATGTTGGTCTCACAAACTTCGCTGCTTCAGTCTTTTTACCTTTTCTCTAGAAACATCAAGTTAATGCAAACGGTCAATAGGTTGCTGATGAAATTCAGATCTGGGGAGTTTTCTGGTTTTGGACCCAGAATTTTGATGTTTTGATCTCTGAACTTTCCTTGTAACGTGGTGCTCATGATCCTGAAAGAAGCATTATTCATCAAGTTTCTCATGGAGTATTTTGAGCTCAGTCATCATTCGTTTTTGGTGTTTTTAGGCAAAATTGTTAGTAACACCACTCCCTAACAGACACAGATGATCTCAGGATGCCTTACTGTTGGCATCGCATAGGACTCATTCCACTGTTCACGTTTTCTTCTCCAGTCTTTCTCCACATTCCCTAAAGAATCTAATGAGGCTTCCAATGAGACAATGACTTTACCCCAGCCATCTGCATTCAAATCCTGGTACTTCCTGCAGAATTTCAGCCAGTCCTTGGTGTTTTCTTGGAGAGAAGTGGCTTCTTTGGTGCCCTGCTTAACATAAGGCCAGCATCTAAATGTCTCCACCTCAATGCGTGTGAAAAAACACTCACACCACCCTGCTGCATTTCCTGAGCCAGATCTGCATTGGTGGCAACCCCATAAATTGGATAAAAGATCTTCACTCGTTAAATAATTATTCCAGCTAAAGTGATAGATTATTTTTGATATTTCGTAAACTGAGAAGGATTTCTGTGACACCTGAAGGAAAGCATCTTTAGTACTGACCGGTAGTAAAGTTTTCCGTGGAGGTGGGATAAGACCCAGTAAGCTGTCTATCTGGACCAAACAGCGGAGTTGATCACCAACTCCAGCTGTTCTCCACAGATTCCACTGGAGAACAGCTGTCTCTTCCAGAACAATTCCCAGAAACCCAATCCCATTCCTTGAGAGGTAAAGTAAGGTCCTCTGTTTCTGATAGCCCTGTTGTCTGGTGATTAAGTTAGGTGTTTTAGAGTCAGAAATAGGCCATAAAATCCCCTAATTCTGGCCTTTGAAAACCCGATAAGTTTCTAGACAACCTTTTAACCAAATATTTGTTTCCTGTTTATTAATACATTCTCAAATAATTCTTTCCTATTTATTATTACATTCTCTTTTAGGTATAGTGTGAGGTTTACAGTTACTGCTTTTCCATTTTTTCTAATTGCCAGTCAGATATAGGGTAATTAATAATAAATTGAATTCCTGGTTTGAGGGATTCCTTCACTTGTGTTTTTTTTTTTTTACAATTCAATCTAAAAATGTTTGTGTCCATTTCAAATAAATCTCTGGAAAATCTTGTTTTTGGATTAGTAAAAGCGGTAGCTTCCTGGGAAGAAAACATTAATCTTTCCAACAGATTGTGAAACGGATTTATGAACATTTAATATAGTTTCATGTAGCTTAACATCACGGTAACAGTGAAAATGGAGGGATAATACAAAATAAACATCTAGTTTGCTTTTAAAGGAAATTGTTGACCCCTTTTTTTCAAACTAAGTCTGTTGTTTCTCAGTTTTATGTGAGGTTATATGCATTACTTCCTGCTGTTTGTGTTAGTTTGTTGGTTTAGATTCAGGAAGCGATTAAGTTTAAGACAAATGCATTTCAAAATGCTTTATATACAAGTTGCACATACACCATAGAGATTTCATGTCACTTTTGTACACTTTGTACAGCAGCTGACTAGAAACCACAGACGACACAAACAGAAATGACATAAAAGAGGAAAGACTTTGTAGGACATAAATCAAAGAGATTCCCAAATGATGGGAATTATGTTAAATATTGGGAAACTAAGTAATGGTCACTTCTGTGGGTAAGTAATATAAGGTTGTCTTTCAAGTTGATGTCTGTTTCATGAGTTTCTTCCTAAAATATTGTGAAAGGGAAAAAAAATGTTTTCAAATCATGAATGTCTCTGTTGCTCTGTTTGGACCATGTTTGCTCATTTTATAGTGTCGTGTGGGCTCCTAACGTGAACATCTCCCCCACAGTAAGGCACAGTGACTAAAACAAGAGCTCTATAAAGAAATTTGGGCACAAAGAAAATATTAAAACATCATTATTTATACAATCTTTGAGTGTTACAGGTTTAAACATTGTGCCTTCATCTTCTAAAGCCACTATGGACGATGCATCCACTTACACACAGTAAGACACTGAACAGAGAATCTGGAAAACAACTCTGAATAACTATGAACATAATAATCAAGTTAGTTGGCAAGGTCATCACAAACTGGCAGCCATCAAAAAGTTACATCACTTCTCTTCACATGGGAATAATCTGCAAAGCACTTGTTAAACCTGCCTGTTTGGATTTGGAGGAGCAACGCTAAATTGTTGTCAATCCTCTGTTTGTCCACCAGAGGGTGCACTGGTCCACATGGTCGGAGAGAAAACCCATTGTTCATATCTGAGTTTTATTCAGCCTCTGCCTGACCGGTTTCCTCAACAGCAGCCAGCGTGAGTTGAGCAGAGGGGATCTGTTTGCACATGCAGGTGCTTAAGATTAGAGCTAAAATCAGATTGGACGGCAGGTGGCGTAGACTTTAGGGTAAAAAGATTTGTTGCATATTGTGCTGTGTTACAGGAGCTGCCTTGGAGGGGGGACCTGGTTTAACTGTCATCTTCAACCTCATCCTGCTCGTCGACCTGGGGCGCCTCTGGCTCCCGAAAACACTCCTCAAAGAAGTTGACGAGCGACTGACTCAGGTGCTGCTGTGTTCCCTCGCTGTGCAGGAAGTGGCCCTCGTCGGGATAGATCTGGAAAATAGGAAAATGGAAAAAAAGTTTTAAACCTAAGCAATGATTCAGTCTAAAAAGGAAAATCAAAGATCAATTTACAGAAGTTGAGGAAATTGGTTGGGAGTAATTTGTGGAGATTTCAAGATTTTTAAGTGGATACAAGTTATTTGACTATATCAGAATTTTATCAGTCTGTAAGAAACCCAAATTGTCAACCTTAAGTGAAAGAAAATTTTCTAGGATGTTCAGGATTAAGTGACCATGGACTAAGGAGAAATAAAAAACGTACTGCAAACAACCAACAACCACACTTGCATTTTCTTCAGTCTACAGCACTGTTGCCAAAAAAGAGAGGCACCCCAAACAATAAAAAAATAAAAAAATGTTACAAATTATCTTTTAGCTACCATTTCATCCCACCAAAACTGAGATAACTACTACAGGCATTAACACTATCAGTTTGTCACTGTAACCAACTATTCAGGATAAAGACTTGCAAAATTTAAAAACACCTACAAATTCAATAATGAAAAACTGAGATGCATCTATTAAAATCGCATGTCAATAGAGTAGAAATCCTAAACAGTCTCACACACAGAAAAGCATGTCCCATAACGAGTTTAAAGTGCAGTATAATTACCAATGCATAATTTTTAACTGGAAAAAAATCATTATCTGTTAACATATGTTGGTTGACAATTGACCGCTGATTGTTAGACACGAGACTAGTAAATCTTTCAGTAAAAAATAAATCTCTTTGAAATAGTTACAGGATTAGAAGCTCACCTGTAGAGTGTAATTTGCCTTCTCACTGATTAAATGGTTGATAAATTTGGCTGTATGCTGGAAGTGAACCTTTTCTGTGGTGGTGGAGAGAATGAGACACACATTAGACTGAGAAACAAAAACTCTTCTCACTTCTATCACTGTAGTGTTAAATCATAAACAAATAATTATATATATGATACCATCAGCTGTTGGGTGAATTATTAAGTACTGTTTCTCCAGCAGCTGACCTGCTCTGTGAGCTAAATTTGCCATCTGGAAGAAGGAACAGGTAAATGCATCTGAATTATTATTGAATTTTAACTTGCATATTTTATTAAAACGGTGTGAATTTTGGAAAATAAATGTTAAAACAGTTTACCGTATATACTCGGGAATCGGTCTTTGTGCCAAGGTATCGTTCTGAAAATGCAGATGCTGCAATTTTCAAAAGAAAACAAAAGAATTTAGATGACAAATATCTGTACCTTGCTGAAGTATTCAATACTTTTCCACATTCTGACACTTTGCAACCAGAAGCTGCTGTATTTTATTTTATCAATTTATTTTATTGGAATTTCATTGGACAAGTAGGACATAATAAAGAAGCAAAAGGGAGAAGGGTGTTATTTTGGTAATTTTTGACAAAATACAATTTTTCAGATCATGATCATTTGAAAATTACATACTTTTTCAGACTCAAATTTCAGGAGTTTCGTTTTTGAGTAAAAGATGTTAACCCTTAACTACTTGAATAGTAATCAGGCCTTTTGGGCTTTAGGTTCCACAAATCATGATACAGAACAATGCTTAAATTTGCTTTTGATTTTCAGGTAGTGATTCCATTTGTCCTAATTAACCCACAAAAAAGTTGGCCCGTTGTAACTGAATTTAAAGCTGTCAATTTTTTTTTTATCCCATCATGCAATCCCAATGGCTGCACAATTAGTGGCACAGTTGGTAGCACAACAAGAAGGTCCTGGGTTTGACTCTGCATGGAGTTTGCATGTTCTCCCCGTGCATGCGTGAGCTCTCTCTGTGTACTTTGGCTTCCACCCAAAGTCCAAAAATAACTTAGTTTAATCTGTCTCTAATTTTCCCTTAGGCATAAGTGTGTGTGCATGGTTGTTTGTCCTGTGTGTAATGGACTGGCAACCTGTCCAGGGTGTACCCAATGACCGCTTGCCCATACGCACCTGCTCCCGCTTTACCCGGCACGGACAAACAGGTATAGACGATGGATGAATGAATTAATCTTTTAATTAGAGTGCTTTCAGTCAATGATTCAAAAGCCAAAATACTAAAAAAAATTATAAAATCAAGTTGAGAGGTTTCTAATCAAAAATCCAAATTTTATTTAAATATCAAATAAATGTAAAGGCCAATGCATTTGTTAATCATTATTAGATTTTTGTGTTTCATCTGGGAAAAGCAAGAAAAGTCAGGAAAATCAAACATTTTTCCATAATCAATTTAATTTTTGCCATACTTATTCTGACCTGGAAAACGGTAAAAAAAAATTGCATATTTTTCCATATCTTTCAAGACTGCATAGGAACCCTGAAATAAAAATTAGAAATGTATGGCGAGCATTTGTATTCAGTCCCCATTGTTACCAAATTAAGCTGCAGAGTGGAATTACTGCCCATTGCTGTGAAATAGCTCAGGTTCAGCCAGATTGGATTAAAAGCATCTGTGAAAAATAATGTTCAAGTCTTACCACAGATTTGTAGTTGTTTTAGATCTGGACTTTGACTGGGTGATCAACACATGAATATGCTATGAACTAGACCATTCCATTGCAGCTCTGGCTATATGTTTTGCATCCTGGTGGAAGGTAAATCTCCGTCCCTGTCTATAGTCTTTTCAATTCAATTCAATTCAAAAATACTTTATTAATCCCAAAGGGAAATTAAATGTTGTTATAGCTCATATTATGAAGGTTTCCTCAAAGAGCCGTTGTAGATGCTGATGGCTGTGGGCAGGAAGGATCTCCTGTAGCGCTCCGTCTTACAGCAGATCTGAAGAAGCCTCTGAAGACACTCTGTTGTTGTACAACAGTCTCATGAAGAGGATGCTCAGGGTTCTCCATAATGTTTTTCATTTTATGAAGAATCCGTCTTTCCACAATGATCTCCAGAGGTTCCAGAGGAGTCCCCAGAACAGAGCCAGACTTCTTTATCAGCTTGTTGAGCTTTTTTAAGTCCCTGGCTCTGATGCTGCTTCCCCAGCAGATGATGGCAGAAGAGATCACACTTTCCACAACAGACTTATAGAAGATATGCAGCATCTTGCTGCAAACACCAAAGGACCTAAGTTTCCTCAAGAAGTACAGTCTGCTCTGTCCCTTCTTGTAGATGGCTTCACAGTTGCATCTCCACTCCAGTCTGTTGTCCAGGTGAACACCGAGGTATTTATACTCCTCCACCACCTCCACTTTTTCTCCCATGATAGAAATAGTTTTTGACTTATTCCTGTTTCTCTTAAAATCTACAAT
Organism: Girardinichthys multiradiatus; assembly: GCF_021462225.1. NCBI lineage: Eukaryota > Metazoa > Chordata > Actinopteri > Cyprinodontiformes > Goodeidae > Girardinichthys > Girardinichthys multiradiatus. The sequence goes on from NC_061799.1 coordinate 24,223,667, forward strand.
CATCTCCTTTGTTTTAGTCACGTTCAAAATGAGATGATTGTTTCCACACCATGCCACAAAGCGGTCCACCACCTTCCTGTACTCAGCTTCTTGTCCATCTCTGATCCACCCCACGACTGCAGAATCATCCGAGTATTTCTGCAGATGACAGGAGTCTGTCTTGTACTGGTAGTCGGAGGTGTACAGAGTGAAAAGGAATGGTGAGAGTACAGTCCCCTGTGGTGCTCCTGTGCTGCTGACCACCTGGTTAGACCCACAACCCTTCAGTCTCACAAACTGTGGTCTGTTTGTCAGGTAGTCTTTGATCCAGGAGATTGTTGAGGCCTCCACCTGAGTCTTCTGGAGTTTCTGACAAAGCAAATCAGGTTGGATTGTATTAAATGCACTGGAGAAATCAAAGAACATGATCCTCACAGTGCTGCTGGCTTTGTCCAGATGACAGTGGGTTTGTTGAAGCAGATGTATGATGGCATCTTCAACTCCAACTCCACAGCGATAAGCAAACTGAAGGGGGTCCTGATGGTTTACTGTTTTCTTACTCAGGTGGGCCAACAGGAGTCTCTCTAGGACCTTCATGATGTGAAATGTCAGGGCAACAAGTCTATAGTCATTGAGAACTGATGGGTGAGTTTTCTTTGGTACCGGAACAAGACAGGAGGTCTTCCACAACACCGGAACCTTCTTCTGGGCCAGGCTAAGGTTGAAGAGGTGCTGCAGAATCCCACAGAGCTGCTCTGCACAGGCCTTCAGGACTCTAGGGCTGACATGATCTGGACCTGCAGCCTTATTCCTATTCAGTCTCTCCAGTTGTCTCTTCACTTGACTTCTTGAGACACACAGGTGGAAGGGGGAAGCAAATGAAGTATCAGCATCTTCTGATATGGTTGAAGGCAAACATGTAGAAGCAGAAGGGTCTAGGGCTGAGGTGGAAGATAAAAAATGTGAGGTGTTACTGGACAGCTGTGGGTCCTGTGGGTCAAAGGAAGATGGGATGTCTGTTTGGCTGTGAGCAGGAGAGGAGGATGCGAAGCTTGTTTCTGAACTGAACCTATTGAAGAATGTGTTCAGTTCATTGGCTCTGTCCAGACCTCCATCGGCCTGATCATCCTTCTGCTTGAAGCCTGTGATCTTCTTCATCCCTGTCCACACATCTCTGATATTGTTTTGCTGGAGCTTGCTCTCCAGCTTCTTCTTGTTCACCTCCTTGCTGTCTCTTATTTTGACTTTAAGTTGCTTCTGTAAACTCCTCAATAATTCTCTGTCTCCCTCTCTGAAGGCTCTTTTTTCTTGTTAAGCAGGTCCTTGAGGTCACTAGTGATCCAGGGTTTATTGGAGAAGCATCTTACCATTTTAGTGGGGATGATGTTATCCACACAGAAGTTTATATAGTCGGTTACACACTCAGTCATGGCATTGATATCCTCTCCATGTAGCTGGCACAGTGCATCCCAGTCTGTAGCCTCAAAGCAACCTTGCAGAGCTTCTTCAGCTTCCTGTGACCATTTTCTCACAGTCCTCTTTATTACAGGTTGCCTCTGAACAAGGGGCTTATATTTCGAGCAGAGAAAAACAAGATTGTGATCTGATTTGCCTAGAGGAGGTCTTGCTGTAGAGATGTATGAGTCCTTGACATTTGCATAAAACAAATCCAATGTTTTGTTTTCTCTGGTAGAGCAGCTGACAAACTGTTGAAACGTTGAAAGTGTAGCAGAGAGTGAAGCATGGTTAAAATCACCAGAAATTGCCACAAAAGCATTGGGGTTTTGTGTCTGTAGCTTAGCAACAACTGAGCTGATGGCATCACATGCAGTGTCAGCAACAGCGGAAGGTGGAACGTAAACTGTTGCCAAAATAACACTGGTGAACTCTCTGGGTAAATAATATGGATGAAAACTTACTGCCAACAGTTCAATATCTGGACTGCAGAGATGGCACTTCACAGTTACATGTCCTGGATGACACCATCTGTTGTTCACAAATACTGCCAGTCCACCTCCTTTACATTTGCCGCTCCTCCTTAAATCTCCGTCTGCTCGTATGGTTAAAAAGCCCGGCAGAGAGACGCTGGAGTCGGGGATATAATCCTGCAGCCATGTCTCAGTAAAACACATGATACTGCATGCCCGGTAGTCTGGCTGGGTCCTTTGTAGGGCTTGGAGTTCATCCAACTTGTTTCCCAACTATCTCACATTGCCCATCAAAATCGACGGAAGAGATGGTTTGAACTTCCTCCTTCTCTCTCTTCTCTTAGCTCCTGCTCTGCATCCACGGCGTCTCCTTTTCAACTCATCACGGATTTGGGGTTGTAGCTGAAGTATTATTTGAGCTTTTGAGATATTAATCAGCTGCTCCCGGTTGTAAGAAACAACCCCGTTGCCATGGCAATGCATCATAACAAATGTCCAAAAATAGAAAGTATTAAGAAAAATCCTCCAAGCTGCACAGCATCCGACACTGGAGTGGACAGTCATCCAAAAAAAAAAATCAACTGTATCCACCACAAGAGGAATAGTTCCCAAAAAAGAATAAATAAGAATCAAAAGTAACAGAGCTACTCCAACCTGCTGCCACCTTGAGCGGCGCAATTCTAGAATCATTTTACAGCCTCTACCAGATTTTCTCCCAGAGTAGCTCTGTTTTTGGCTCCATTCATCTTCCCATCAGCTACGAACAGCCTACCTGTCTCTGCTAAAGAAAAGAGTTCCAACAACTTGATGCTCTCACTACCATATTCCACCATTGGAAGTATGTGGACAGGCTGATGTGCTCTGTCAGTTTTTAACCACACATGTTATTTTATTTAGGGGTATCAAAGGAAAAGGGTTTGTACACAAATGGACATCACACCTTTCAGTTTATCCTAAAACATAAGAATTATATATACTTTGCCTTTGCACTATCACATAAAATCCCTATAAAGTACACTGACGTTTGTGGTTGCAACATGACAAAATGTAAACTTTTTGAAGTATCGATGTTTTTGCAAGGCTATGTTGAGTCTGTTGTGATAGCAATTTTGTCAGATTGTGAATAAAAACCTCTGGAAAATTATACCATATAGCTCGAAATCTGTGATTGGTGAGACAGCTGCTCCACATTTCAGCTGAGTAAACTCTTCAGAGCTCAAAAGCATTGTAGCTAAATATCCCCCGTAGGCCTGCAAAAACAAGGACAAACAGAAGCACAAATCCACTCAGCAAGCTTTAGTTTACTGAAGGCAAAAGCTAACTGAAGATAGGATCACATTTAACATGTGTTATTCATCATTTACCTTTCCGTAAACTCCCATTCGATTCTTATCAATGTAAGGTTCTTTTGATATGAACCTGAAATGAATAAAAAGAAAATGAGAGAGCTTGAAATCTACCTGGCCCTTCAGTTTGAGCCAGCCTCATAACAATGGTTTTACCTGAGTGCCTCCAGCTGGTCCCTCTCCTCCAGCTTCCCAAGCCTCCTGCGAACCTTGTGGAGCAGGTTGGTTCCCTGGAAGCCGCTGCCGTGGCCGTCAAAGCGGATAACGATGGTGCTGAAACTGCTGACGAGTACCGTGGCCCAGTCCACCCGGAACTGCTCCGTTACCATCTGTCTGCCAGGTGTGCCATCGCTGTGAAGGAAGTGTTGTAATGCTTCAACATAATTTTATTGCGAACTGCGCATGTTGCATTTTTATAGAGCATCCACATGTTGACATTATTCTTGGTTTTTGGTTTTGCGTCTTGGTTTACTCTCTTGTATGCATTGCTGTGAGTTTGTGTAGGTGTGTGTTTAAGGTCTTGTTCCATCTTGTAAATCTTCTCATAGCCTCATGATTTTCTATGCCCTTTTGTCGAATCATTCCTGGCATTTTTCCAGATTCTTAATCTGCTGTCACACTTTTCCTGTCTTGGCATATATGCTGGCATTATTTATCCAGTCAGTGACGTTTGTGTGTTGCTTATGATGTTCTCCTGTTCAAAATAGTGCATGCGTATTGGGATCAATGATGTGGAACCCTGCTGCGTCTGGATGGTTTACGTTTATTGCGACATCACCACAACTTTTTATTTATTATTTCATATTTAAGAATCCCTTGACCGTCTAGGAATTAAATTGGCATAGTCTATGGGTGCCCTCATGTGATCAGATAACTATTAGCTGAATTAACCAGACAGTAGGTCTGGCTGTCAGTTTCGGTAACAGGCATCCATCATAAGTGAATCTTCATCAAAAAACTAGGGTGAAATTAAGTAATGTTAATATTGGGTCACTAATAAGATTTTTTAGTTCAGTAGAACACGTGTGGTGTACATGGCACATGAAAGCTGTGCATGTATCTACAGGAATTTTCAGACATCAAAAAATCTGCAGTGGCCTGGCTTATGTGGGGATGACATTCTGTATTCTACAGTGTCAAATGTGTAGGATGCCAATGCCGAAGCATTATTTCCCATTAGCATTGTGTCTTCTTATACCCTTTAAACAAAAGGGAGATGAGCAGTAGAGTGATGTAATAATCAGCTCAACCGTTTCTACTCACCTTTTACCTCTTACAGCATATTGCTTTTTTTTTTTAGATTTTCTTTGTTTCCTGTTCTGTTGCTTGCTCATTCTTTGACATTTTTTTAAGGTTATGGGCAGTTAATATTTAATAGGCAGCAGGTAACTGTCTTGGCATCTTAATTTAGTATAATCCAGATTAATCTGTGGAGGAAGTTGAAACTGAACTGAGGACTAGTCTGACAAGGGTCAAGACAAAAGTGAACTTTTACCATCCTATAACAATTCTAGTTTTAAACTAGTTTTAAAACTGTAGTTTGTGTGAACACCATTTTATGAACCATTAAATCATTTTCATTTTTGAATTGGGCGGGTATTTACAAAGTAATAATAATGATTCTTCAAACAGGAAATTATCGTATGAGGTGGTGAACCATCAATGATCTCCTTTGTGAAACACATTCATACAAAAAAAACATGTAAAGTGTTTCCAATCAGTTTGATATAAAAGTATTATTTTATTCATTTTTAACCTGTCTCATTCTTATTCTGAAAAGAAATGTCTTATCTGTTCTGATCTCAGTATGGGTTTCACACTAGAAGTCCATTCTGAAGGCTGGAGCCTTCAGAATCAACTAATATGTATTTATATGGAACGAAGACACAACAAGAGTTCCCTGCTGCAGGCCAGATATTAACTGCTTATAACTTTCAAACAGAACTTCACTATAGAAATCCTAAATTATCCATTTAAAGCTTAATCTGGATCCCGAATCTGACAGCCTGCATTAAGGTCTTTTCAAAATCCATGACACCTCCTTGAACCGCCACCGTAATGTGGTGGAGGGGTTTGAGTGCTCAAATGATCCTAGAGGCTATGTTGTCTGGGGCTTAAATGCCCCTGGTAGGGTCTCCCATGGCAAACAGGCTCTGGGTAACGGGTCCGACAAAGAGCGGTTCAAGACAACTTCATGAGGACCACACAATCTGCACGTGACTTCGCCCGGTACATCGGAGCCGGGGTCCCACCCTGGAGCCAGGCCTGGGGTCGGGACTCGTCGGAGAGCACCTGGTGGCTGGGTTGCTCCTCGCGGGACCTGGCCGGGCCAAGCACGAACGAGAGACGTGAGGCCATCCCCCAGTGGGCCCACCACCTGCATGGGGAACCATGAGGGGCCAGTCTAAAGACAACCGGGCAACGGACGATGGTGGAGACCTCGGCGGCCTGATCTCCCGATGCTTAGGCTGGCTCTAGGGACGTAGAATGTCACCTCGTTGGGGGGGAAGGAGCCTGAGCTTATGTGGGAGGTCGAGAGATATTGACTAGAAATAGTCGGGCTCGCCTCCACGCACAGCGTGGGCTCTGGAACCCATCACCTCGAGAGAGGCTGGACTCTCTTCTACTCTGGAGTGGCCCACGGGGAGAGGTGGCGAGCTGGGGTGGGTTTGCTTGTTGCCCCCCAGCTCAGCCATCTCATGTTTGTTTGCCCTGTGGGGGGTGCTCCAGGAGTACGGAGTCGGGGGCCCTTTATTAGGGGCCATCCGGTCTCTGTACAAGCGGAGCAGGAGTTTGGTCCGCATTGTCGGCACTAAGTCGGACCTGTTCCCGGTGCATGTTGGACTCCGGCAGGGCTGCCCTTTGTCACCGGTCCTGTTCATAACTTTCATGGACAGAATTTCTAGGAGCAGCCAAGGGCCGGAGAGGGTCTGGTTTGGGGACCAGTGAACGTGGTCCTGTTGGCCCCCTCTAGCCAAGACCTACAGGATGCATTGGGGCGGTTCGCAGCCGAGTGTGAAGCAGGTGGGATGAAGATCAGCTCCTCCAAGTCAAAGGCTATGGTTCTCGACCGGAAAAGGCTGGCTTGTCCTCTTCAGGTTGGAGGGGAGTTTCTGCCTCAAGTGGAGGAGTTCAAGTATCTTGGGGTCTTGTTCATGAGTGAGGGTAGAATGGAGCGGGAGATCGACAGACGGATTGGTGCGGCTGCCGCAGTAATGGGGACGCTGTGCTGGTCCATTGTGGTGAAGAGAGAGGTGAGCCGAAAAGTGAAGCTCTCGATTTACCGGTTGGTCTACGTTCCTACCCTCACCTATGGCCATGAACTTTGGGTCATGACCGAAAGAATGAGATCCCAGATACAAGTGGCTGATATGAGCTTCCTCCATAGGGTGGCCGGGCACTCCCTTAGAGATAGTGTGAGGAGCTCGGCCATCCGTGAGGAGCTCGGAGTAGAGCCGCGGCTCCTCCACATCCAGATCAGCCAGTTGAGTTGGCTTGGGAATCTATACCGGATGCCTCCTGGACGCCTTCCTCGGGAGGTGTTCCAGGCACGTCCCACCGGGACACGCTGGAGGGATTATGTCTCTCGGCTGGCCTGGGAACGCCTTGGGCTCCCCCCGGAGGAGCAGGAGGAGGTGTCTGGGGAGAGGGACGTCTGAGTGTCTCTCTCGCTCTCGGTGGAAGACAGACGTGTTTTCTCTAACTCCCTCCGTTCCGGCTGATCCCTGCTTCTGCTTTTGTCTGTATTTTTCTCAGAGCCTCGCTTTGCATATCCTCCAAACATGTAAATTATGGATTTGGTCAGCTAGACTCTCAACGTAATTGATAAAATTTTTTCAACGGGAAGACAGGGCAAAGGAGAACCCTCTTGTCCAGACACGTTCTTCTCTGGATACACAATGGATTCTTGGCAGCAGTGGAAGATTGTGTGCCTGACTATGATATCGGTCAAGGACGTAGAAGATGTGTACATATTTGGACTTTTGATAACAGGATTTCTGATTTTTGGAGCTGGTGGCTACCTGGCTTATCGAGTGATTCGCAAAACGTGGGCGGCTGTTCAAAGCGTTCCAAAGCTTCCTACGATGTTAGATGGAGTCTGTAGAGCGATCAACACTCAGACTGAAATGTTAAGACAGCAGAATCACAGCCTGGCAGCGGTTGGACTCAGAGGTTAAAGGATATAATCTTGGAGAAGTTGTACGCTCTAGATCTGCGGAAAGCACCAGAAATGTGGCTATTTGGCTTCATAATTGAGACATACCAGTAAAACTCTTAAGTAAGTTGGAAATTCACAACTGCCTGAACCACAACAAATATTGTTTTTCTAAATCTGGCGCCCCAATGTGGCCATGGCAACTTCTGCTAACTGGCTATGGACCAAATATCTCCTGGATGTTATATAAACACGACGCTCTTCCCCAGCACTCCCCTACCAGGTGTGTGCTGATAGGACTATGCGGCCAATTGATAAAACTTCCACCTCTCTTCTCATGGACATTGGTGCTTCTATCAGTGTTGACAGTCTAATTCTTGCAAACACACTCTGACTTATTTATATTCGCACCCTCAAGATTCCACCGTACCCTTGCAAAATCTTTACTTATGTGTGTGTTGCTTACCCCTGTTGTTTTTTTTTTTTTTTGTACTACTTCAGACTGTATTCTGCCCAGAATAGACTCTGAAATATGATTTTTTTTCCCCTCCTATCGTACTTTACCTAAATGTGTGATTTCATTACTTTTCATAGATTTTCAGATTTCTCAGAAGGATTACCAGCAAAAGCCAAATATTATTAGTATATGAATTTGACAAAAGCTCTTTTTACACCAATGACCAGAGATTTTTAGATTTCTTAGAAGGATTATATTACAACAATTGCATACCAGTGAAAGCCAAACATTATTAGTATTTAAAAGGTTTGGACTAAAAATGTTTTATACCAGTGACCCAGCTTATTTGAATGATGGGACCACAACTGCCTCATACCACCGACCTCAAGGATTAATATTATCATTTTTCTTCTAGCACAGGATGAATTCCTTACCACAGAGGACTTAATGAGCTAATTACCTCTATTAGAGAGATTGGATTAGAACCAGCTCTTACCAGTAAACTCCCAAGGATTATTAGTGTCATTTGATTTGTTTTTCTGTGTTTGATTTTCTGTATCATTGTAATGTTTTTTCTATTGTACAGCGCTTTGAGTGCCTTGTTGCTGAAAAGCGCTATATAAATAAACTTGACTTGACTACTGAGTCTGCTCCCCCCGCGACCCGGTCCTGGATGAAGCAGAAGACAACGATAAAATCCATGATAGTTAGGTATTTTCATTTGCCTCTGTGAACGCAGTACAAGACCAATTATAGATTGGGATGCTATATTTCTTTAAGTTAAATTCTCTATAGACAATCAAATAAATAATTATAGTTATCTCAAAGTGGGAATGGAAGTGGAAAAATCTGTAGTAGGCTACAATGTATTTATCTGCAGTTTTATCACTTTTTGCCAATCTAGATTTATATAATTTCCTTTATCAAAATCCTGATTTGTCTCACTGTGCTGTAGAAATTCTTTATCTTAAACGGTTTATTATAGCTCTCATCTCTACAAGACTATACTGCTTTAAACAATAATTTTCTCTAAGTTACAAATGAACTCCAGCACAAATTAAATGAGCATTTCTCAATATTACAGGTATCCACTTGCAATTGACGTCTTTGATTAAGTGAAAGGAGGATAACTTTGGACAAGAAGCACAGAGTTTTACACAGACCAGATGCAGAAACTTATAAAGGCAAAAAGCTCCCATTGGTGTAGACACGTTAAAACTGTAGATCCTTTTATAAGCAAAACATTTTTAGTACTCAGCTATTTTACAGCCTATTAGAGGAAAATAAGTGCAGTTATGATGCAGATCAGTTCTAGCAATGCAATACTGGGCTGTGCTCTCTAAATGTTGCTTAAACAAAATCTATCCTTGGGTAACGGCCCCAGATTTATCAATATCAGTTAAAATTGTATTCCACTGAACAGCAATGTGTAACTTCAACACAGCATTTAGTGGTTTACAAACTGACAAAGTCACACTCACACTATCAGCAGTAGTGGGTAGTGGGCTGTGTTTATAAATCCTGCTGGCGTTAGAATCTGCATCGTCAGAGCTACGAAAGAGAGGACACAGTCAATGGGCATCCCATAAACTGATCCAGACACACAAAGAGTATATGGTCACATACTGTAATCGTCAATGGTGATGGTCTTATTCTCCACTTTGGGCATCTGCATGTTGTTGTATGTGTTGTTTAATCTCTTATTAGTCTCCACATCAAACACTTCTGTAGATCCAGAAAACAATCAGTTAGAAGCTCTGAGTAAAACCCAGTAGCATGTGTTTGTGGGTCCTGTATGGGTTCTGCTGAAGCAGGGTGGCTGCTAAATGGGTTTTGCCTCCAGTGGTCCTGTTGTGTGGGGCAAGCCTGTCCTGACTGAATAGAATCCAGATGGACAAACCCAACAGAGTTATATGATAAAGCATCACAAAGTAGTGCATAATTGTGAAAGGGAAGCAAAAGAATATAAGATTAAAATTTTACAAACAGAACTTCTGAAAACTATGCATGCATTTGTATTTAGCCTTCTTTACTCTGATACCCCTAAAATACATCTTGTGCAACCAATTACCTTCAAAAGTCACCATATTAGTAAAATGAGTCTATGTGTGTGTAATTTAATCTCAGTACAAATAAAGTTGCACCTTGTGGGTTTGTTGGAATTAGTAAATAAGCACCATCATGAAGACCAAGGACACAAATATATCAGGGATAAAGTTATGGAGAAGCCTAAACAGGGTTAGTTATTAGAACAATATCCCAGGCTTTGGAAAGCCCACAGAGTATAATTCAATCTGTCTTCTGAAAATGGAAAGAGTGACACAACTAACCGACTGGCCATGCAAGGAGAGTATTAATTAATCAAAGCAGCTAAGAGGGCCATAGTAATCCTGGAGGAGCGACAGACTGCCACAGATTAGGTGTGAGAATCTTCAAGATAACAACTATGACTGGTGCACTCCACAATTCTAGCCTTTATAGATGAGTGGCAAGATTGTTGAATTGCGGAGGGAAAGCCCAAATAATCTCCCTCTGCAGTTTGCTGCAAGCTCGGCAAAAGTGAAGAAAGCTTTGGTCAAATTAGAGTAAAACTGAACTCAGGCCTATGTACAAAATGTAGGGGGAAATGGGGGAAAACTAACACCCTAGACACACCATGTCCACCATGAAAAATGGTGCTGGCAGTGGCAGCATCATGCTGTAGGAGGGGGGAGTGTTCTTAAACTGGAATAAACAGATAAAGATAGTCAAACTTGATGGGAAAATAGATGAAGCATGATATTTGGCAATCTTTGAAGAAAACCTGTTAGAGACTCAAAAAGACTTGAGCCTGGGGTGGAGTTGCACCTTACAGCAGAACTGCAACCCTAAGAGGAAGGCATTGATTCATGAGTTAGATGAGCCACTCCTAAATCCGACTGGAAATCTGTGGCAACACTTGAAAACTGCTGTTTATTGATATTTTCCATAAGCTTGAGCTATTTTGCAAGGAAAAATTAACATAAATATTGTTCTCTAGATGTGTAATGCTGGTAGAGACATACCCAAAAAGACCTTCACAATTACGCACTACTGTTAGTCTAGCACACAGGTTAGAATTTGTGGTTATAATGTCACAAAATGCAAAAAAAACTTGAAGGACTATGAATCTTATTGCAAGGCACCGTATGTGGGTCTTAACCGGGTCTCAAAAGGGTACAAATCTAGGATTCATTAGGGTCCCAATTTTTAAACTGAGCTGTCATCAACCTTTTAGAGGTGATTAGCATTTAACTATTATATAAACTTTGGACAATCCCATCTGGAGCTCGTTTTCCAGCAGATTTCCTACCCGCAGGAACCCTGGTATGTAAATGTTGGCTGAGAACCAGTGTTTCTATGCGAAAGTCTACAACTCACTCTGTTTGTCGCCTGTTCTGTAAACAGCCACATTTGGTATATCTGGACCTAAATAACAAGCAGAAGTGAGACAATTGGTTAACAGAAATAAATTAATTAATTTACTATAAAAAGCAACACAACGTTACCCTTACTGTCCTATCTGCTAAGTAAACGTCCACATAATACAGGTCCTTCTCAAAATATTAGCATATTGTGATAAAGTTCATTATTTTCCATAATGTAATGATGAAAATTTAACATTCATATATTTTAGATTCATTGCACACTAACTGAAATATTTCAGGTCTTTTATTGTCTTAATATGGATGATTGTGGCATACAGCTCATGAAAACCCAAAATTCCTATCTCACAAAATTAACATATTTCATCCGACCAATAAAAGAAAAGTGTTTTTAATACAAAAAAGGTCAACCTTCAAATAATCATGTACAGTTATGCACTCAATACTTGGTCGGGAATCCTTTTGCAGAAATGACTGCTTCAATGCGGCGTGGCATGGAGGCAATCAGCCTGTGGCACTGCTGAGGTCTTATGGAGGCCCAGGATGCTTCGATAGCGGCCTTTAGCTCATCCAGAGTGTTGGGTCTTGAGTCTCTCAATGTTCTCTTCACAATATCCCACAGATTCTCTATGAGGTTCAGGTCAGGAGAGTTGGCAGGCCAATTGAGCACAGTGATACCATGGTCAGTAAACCATTTACCAGTGGTTTGGCACTGTGAGCAGGTGCCAGGTCGTGCTGAAAAATGAAATCTTCATCTCCAAAAAGCTTTTCAGCAGATGGAAGCATGAAGTGCTCCAAAATCTCCTAATAGCTAGCTGCATTGACCCTGCCCTTGATAAAACAGTGGACCAACACCAGCAGCTGACACGGCACCACAGACCATCACTGACTGTGGGTACTTGACACTGGACTTCTGGCATTTTGGCATTTCCTTCTCCCCAGTCTTCCTCCAGACTCTGGCACCTTGATTTCCGAATGACATGCAGAATTTTCTTTCATCTGAAAAAAGTACTTTGGACCACTGAGAAACAGTCCAGTGCTGCTTCTCTGTAGCCCAGGTCAGGCGCTTCTGCCGCTGTTTCTGGTTCAAAAGTGGCTTGACCCGGGGAATGCGGCACCTGTAGCCCATTTCCTGCACACGCCTGTGCACGGTGGCTCCAGACTCAGTCCACTGCTTCCGCAGGTCCCCCAAGGTCTGGAATCGGCCCTTCTCCACAATCTTCCTCAGGGTCCGGTCACCTCTTCTCGTTGTGCAGCGTTTTCTGCCACACTTTTTCCTTCCCACAGACTTCCCACTGAGGTGCCTTGATACAGCACTCTGGGAACAGCCTATTCGTTCAGAAATTTCTTTCTGTGTCTTACCCTCTTGCTTGAGGGTGTCAATAGTGGCCTTCTGGACAGCAGTCAGGTTGGCAGTCTTACCCATGATTGGGGTTTTGAGTGATGAACCAGGCTGGGAGTTTTAAAGGCCTCAGGAATCTTTTGCAGGTGTTTAGAGTTAACTTGTTGATTCAGATGATTAGGTTCATAGCTCGTTTAGAGACACTTTTAATGATATGCTAATTTTGTGAGATAGGAATTTTGGGTTTTCATGAGCTGTATGCCAAAATCATCCGTATTAAGACAATAAAAGTCAGTCAGTCATTTTCTACCGCTTATTCCATAGTGGGTCGCGGGGGAGCTGGTGCCTATCTTCAGCAGTCTATGGGCAAGAGGCAGGGTACACCCTGGACAGGTCACCAGTCCATCGCAGGGCAACACACAAACAACCATGCACACACTCATTCATACACCTAAGGTCAATTTAGAGAGACCAATTAACCTAACACTCATGTCTTTGGACTGTGGGAGGAAGCCGGAGTACCCGGTGAGAACCCACGCATGCACGGGGAGAACATGCAAACTCCATGCAGAAAGACCCCCAGCTGGGAATCAAACCCAGGACCTTCTTGCTGCAAGGCAACAGTGCTACCAACTGCGCCACCGTGCAGACCTGAAATATTTCAGTTAGTGTGCAATGAATCTAAAATATATGAATGTTAAATTTTCATCATGACATTATGGAAAATAATGAATTTTATCACAATATGCTAATATTTTGAGAAGGACCTGTATATGTCCTCAGCTGTGCTAATGTGAGAGCATGGAATCAGATCATACACTCTTTTCAGCTAGCAAACATGTGGACTCAGCAGCTGTTTGAGGTTATCTTCTAACATCCAGTGTGATTTTAGCTGCCAGTCTTACACAAAATATAAAATTATTGAACTTTTCACCGAAGACCGCCTTAACCCTGCAGATTCTCCCTATCAGGGAGGGTAAACGTTAAATGTAGATGTCTCCCACCTTTGCAGTTGAGCAAAAAGTACTGCATGTTGTGGCTGAATGAAACATCCATAAAACCACACTTGAAGTCACAGGACAGGCAGCAGCGGTTGAAAGGAGCGATAGTGTCAGCGCTGTGGGATGACATGGTGTTAATGTTGTCCTGCACAGCTCTCCAGCAACTCCAAAAAGCATCCAGACAACTTTTATCACAATCCTACCTGTACAAGTGCCGTCGTTTTGGGTCGTCTTCTGTGCTCAGAAAGTATCTGTAAATCATCCAGATGTCAAGTAATTGTGAATTTGAAGCGCTAGCGCTTTTAATATGTGCAGAAGCATCACTTACATGAGGTTCCTTTCATGATTGTAGGCCAAGATGCTGGTGACATCCCAGTCTCCGGATGTCAGAGACTGGAGGATGTCTGTGCTCTTGTTAGGCTAGAAGATCACAAGACATTAAAAATTAATTTCTTAAACCCAAAATATTTCTTTAAAAAAAGAGTTGTGCCTGCCCTTACCATAGAGGTGGACATAGAAATGTGGAAAAACTTTCCTCTCCCTCCTTGAGGGATTGCCCTGGTGAAAAAAAACTTGTGTCCATCTTTAGAAAACAGTGGGGGTTCATTCTGCATAGATGAGAGAAGTAAAGCAAAATGCATATTTCCTATAAAGTTGTTCTGGATTTAATCTCAGTAGGTACTTCTGCAAACCTAAACAGAAGGCATTTTCTGACCAACTATTTTGTCACAAAACAGACTGGGATTGTCTCCTTCACATACCTGCCGATGCAGCCAACTGTCACTCTCATCTTCATGTTTCTGGAAAAAATAGAATGTCAGAGCATAAAACTTTACCCCAAAAAATGAAATGCAACCCTTTTTCCAACTAAAAAGAAAACAGTAAGAGTAAAAATGAAATGATGGTAAGTATATCACCATGCTATATTAGCCTATATGGAAATATACAGTCAATGAAAGAACAGTGTGGCTGAACTGCACTGTGAGCATTGTTGCCTTGCAGAAAGAAGGTTAGGAGTTCAAATCCCAGGCAGGGCATTTCCGTGGAGAATTTCTATTCTTTCCCAGTGCATGCATTGGTTTTCTCATAATATTCTGGGTTCCTCTCACAGACCATTTCATAAATGCAAGGTTAAAAGGCAACTCCAAATTGGTGTTTAGTGTTAATGTTTGTGCATGCATGGTTGACTGTCTTGTGTGTCTCTGATAGACTTATGACCTGTACAGCGAATACCTTGATTGTTCCATTCTAGAGCGATAATTTATATAGGAAGCTGTATTGCAAGAAAAGTTTTCAAAATTCTTTGAAAGCTGTTTCCTTTATGGCTTAAAGGAACATTATGTGACATTACTGGTGCTCCTTAGCCTAAAGTTTAGTTAAATGAGCAGCAAGAGCATCCAACCTATAATTAGATAAACTATTAAAAATCCAACAACCAGGATGTTGTGCAGGTGCATTAGTGCACAGAATGGATGTGCACTAATGCACTAATCTCTTTAAAAAACACATCTTTTTAAATTGGATTCTAATTTCAGAGAGTATAAGGCCAGTCCTTGTTTCTTCTATGCTCTTTATTGCTGATTGTAAGACTAATATTGACAACCTTGTATTTTATTGCTTTTAGTTATTATCATCATCTTCATTTTAGTTTTTATTTACCTGTACAGCACTTTGGTTGCCTTTTGATTTGTAAAGCGCTTAATAAATAAATAAGTGATGAAGAAGAAGATGATGAATCCTTTTCAGGAATATTTGCTAGTATCTAAAGCCATGTTTATAAAATTGGACATCCTAAGTCAGTATGTGTGTTTATCAAACATATTTGGACACATGGATATTTAATATCAATTTTAACAATACTGAAAAGTTTAAGAAGTGTAACCAAACAATAAATGCATTAAAAATGCATTAAAAATTAAAGCAGTTTTTGGTGAGAAATAAATTTACTCCCACTAAAAATGGGTAATATTACAGACAGGCGTATCACATTGGGCATACATGGTTAGATCTTTACTTGAACTAAACGTTAACACCAAGATGAGAGCAAAATATGTGAGGTTTTCACAAAGAAGACTGTAGCATCTTATGATCCTGGAAAAAGTCCACTGTATGGAAAATAGTCTAATAAGTAGGAGATTCATAACTACTGCCATCTGTCTGCCAACTGTGTAAATACAGGAGAAAATAATTCAAATTGTGAACATTTGATATATAATCTATTTGCTGTTAGATGTGATGTTTAAGTTTGCATTTCCTTCTTTGTTTATTCATTTTTCAGACACTGCCCAATTTCTTGTTACCCGAGTTTGATAAACAAGGATACATTCTGACAGAAAATTATGCACTTTCGAGCTTCAACAACGTGACATAGGCGCACAACACCAATCTAAATCCTGGGTCTTTTTAGAGATGCTTGTATGTGATAGAGGTATGTTTTCTAAGCCAAAATACTGAATAACAGCTAAAAGATTCTTTTAACAGCCAGCCTCTTTAGTTTTTAGCTGCACAATAGGACACAATAGTCCCTTTTTTTGGACCTATTTTCAGCTTTAGGTTTGAATGTCTGATGGGTTTTAGCAGCAGCAGAATGGCCTCTGAGGTTTTTATTCACAATATACTTCAGCATCCACAAGAGAAGAAGGCTCAGAGAAGAAAATAAAATATTAATACAAGCAATGCAATACAATACAATAACAGAACATAAATGGAGGCAGAAATCTGTCACACTTTGTGTCACCTTGATGCACACTCCAGTGGTGGCCTCACACAGCGTGAGGATAGAGTTGTTCTGGGCTCTATTCAGCCAGTTAACAGCCAGTTTGGTATTGGTGGCCCATTTCACCACGGTGATATAATATTCCCTCCTGTAAAAAAAGAATACATCACACCTTTGACAGCCTCAAACAAACTACTTCAGGGATAGCATTGGGACTTGTTGTCACACAAACATACAGGCACTGCCCATATGTCGCTTACCCTATCCGAGGGTCGTCAGGTTTCTTCATCACCACTGTGTGCAGGGGGCCGTGGAGGCTCACCACAGACAGGTGCACTACAGGGTTCTCTTCTCCAGCCTAAGAAGAAAACAAGTGAAGTTCTGTATAAATTTACACTGCTCCAAAAAATTAAAGGAATGCTTTTTAATCAGAGCATAATATCAAGTTAGTTAAACTGTAATACTGATCTGGTCAGTTAAGTAGTAGAGAGGGTTCTTAATCAGTGTCAGATGTTTTGGTGTTGATGAAATTAACAACGGGGGCACCAATGAGATGACCCCAAATGCAGAATCAGAATCGCCTCCGTTGTCATTGTCACGAGTACAACCAAATTGAGAACAAATCTATCTGGTCTGTGCGTGAGCAATAAATTTATGCAAAATTTAAAATAGAAGCAGTTGTTAAAAAGATGAAATAAAAACACATACACACAATTCATACCAATTGCTCATTCCTAGTATTGCATCTTCCTTTACATTCTGGCTGTGTTGAGTTTAGCTGTTGCTGTTGGATGGAAACTGTTGTTGAGTCTGCTTGTCGTCGTTTAACTGATCTGTAGCATCTGCTTGACGGTAACAGTTCAAAGTGTGACCCTGATGAGAAGCGTGCTTTATGATCTACTGGGCTTTTTGAAAAAAGCGGGAACTGTGAATTTCTTCAAGTGTGGGGAGAGGGCAGCCAGGGATCTTTTGGGCAGTGTTAATGACCCCCTGGAGCTCTGTCCTCTGAGCCACTGTGCAGCTGGTGCACCACACACAGATGCAGTAGGTCACCAGTAGTCTCTGTATAATGTTATTTCTCCTAAGCACCCTCAGGAAGCAGTCTTTGCCATACATACATACATATGTATACATACATAGGCCTGCACGCAGGCACGCACGCCCTAGCATGGGCTGAAAATTGCTGTACAATTTTAGAGCGTGTAACATTTATACCTGCAGTAGAGATCTTTGGTCTCTTGGAAGAAGTTAAAATTGTTTCCAATGTCAAAAAAGTCAAATTGAGAAAAAAAAAAACTTGAAATGTTGAGAAAAAAGTGCAAAAATATATATTTAATAAAGCTAAAATGACACTGGCGCAAAGACCTGCGACAGCTATTTCTTGCATAAATAAACTACTGTATAAGATATGACTCATATTAAACCTGTTTGGGTTCACCTTTTCTTCAAGATAATACTTCCACTTAATTACCAATAATTTGACCAATCACAAAAACAGAATTCAGACTTTTTTTCAACATTTCAACTTTATTCTTGGAATCTAATTTTGACTGTATCCTCGATATTTCAACTTTATTGTGTAATGGAAAAAAAATCTATCAAATCTATCTTCCTCTGAGCGACCCTAATCCTCCTTCATATCAGTCACTTACATACTAAACTTCAATAAATATTAGCAAACTTAAAATTAAGGTGACAGAGGGCTTCTAAAACATTTAATGTGAACTTGTTCCTTCTTTTGAAGCTTAAATCACATACTGACTACCTCAGTTTAAACATTCAACCTGAGTATTCAAAAGAGAGTTTCGTGATGTGTCAGACATCTAACATTTTTCTATAAAAAGATAGATAAGACTTTCAGTTCCTGAACCAAAAGGATTCAAAATAACACCTATTATCACACTGTAAAAGCCTCCTGCACTTAAATCAGTCTCCAGCCTGCAGAGCAATGCTGTGTTTATTTGTTGTTTGTGAAAGTCATGCTGAACATTTAGGTCTCTGGAGGATCCTCACTACAGCTGCAACTTGCCCCCTTTGACTTCCCTTTCATTTCACACATTTATTCAAAACAAATCAATTAAATCCACACTAGGTTTGCTGAACTATATGGCAGTTGGGATGGTTTGTGTTCCAGTCTGACCTTTGGGTAATGATAGTCCTGGCTTCCGGGATACGGTGTGCCAGTGAAATATGGGACTTCCATTTTTGGCACCAGCGTATCATTGATGGTCATATAGGCCAAACGGAGTCCGTCTGGAGACCACCAGTGGGCAATGTGGGTCTGCAGGATCTCCTCTGTTAAAAACAAATGAAGAGAAGAGTAAACAAATGTAAGGGTACGTTTGTGGGATCCTGCGAAAGTGTTGGAAAAGTTGGGAAAAGACCCAATGTTTGCTATCTGTTAGACACTTATTTAAAAAAATAAAATGTATCAAAAGTGCTGTCCATGTGTAAAATAAAAGGTAATCCTTACAGAACTAATTAATTCCAATCAATTTATGTTTAATTTGTACATTATGCATGTTCCTTAAATGTAGACCTAAGGAGATGTGAGCATCTCAGATATTAACTTCTGAAACAAGCAAGAAACTATAAGAAGTACACAAACAGGCTGACATTTGCACTGATTCTTCAGTCCAGCAGTTATATAAGGCAATTATAATATGTGCTCAGGTGGTTTATAAAAGCCTTAATTAATACAATAACTTTTAATGGGAAAATACAGAAAAAAACATTTTAAACATTTTAAAATGAAAACCTCTGGAAAACATTTAGCAAAGTATTGTAAGCATGTTGGTATAATTTAAATGCAAGTGAATCATAAAAGGCAGCAAACAGTGCTTAAATTATTAATATGGTACTACAAATTCTATATTGTAATTTAATTCAAGCAAGAATTTAAATTACTCCTTCGACATTAGCGCACTGTGTCCCTCCTTGGACGGAGGGACACAGTGCGCTAATGTCTCTTTGCAGGCAAACACACATAACTCTTCAAACTGGATCCAAGAGTGTCATACAATCACGCGATCATAAGCACTAAGTTAAGTAGGAATGAATCGCTGTTTGTGTATCCGGTATTCATTCATGAACGGGGTAATTAAGGAACAAGCGTGGCTTGACGTTTCTCTCTGAGGTCTACAGAAGCAAACTGTGTTCCAGAGAGTTCCCAGCAGAGACTCTGTCTCTACGACGCCGAGTGGAGCAGTTTTCCCGGTCTGAAGGAAAGACAATGGGACCGCATCACCGTGGTTACAGCAGTAACATGCAGTTTGGCCGGCCGTCAGAACAAGCCGCTCCACCCCACAGCGACGGAGGTTAGCTGCAGTTAACCCTTTGTTCACTGTGGATGCTTTCTTCAACTTTGTCCCCAGACAACTTTTCCTCAGCACGGTTCACGTAAGAGGTTGAGTTTTGGGCAAAGTAGTAGTTTTGAATGAAATAATCTAAACATTTTTCGTTTTATGACGTTTGGTTTTGTTTATGTTGAAAACTCAGCCATCTTAGTGCTAGCAGATTATCTGCTGAGCACATGTGCTCAGTTAATGTGTTCTGTGTTTGTTTGTTTTTTAAGTTAAGACAAACTTTATTTAAAGGGTGATTTTAAACACAGAAGATCGGCCATAACGCGCCGACCACGCTTATGCATTTTAACACTTTTATTAGTGGTATTTTAAAGGTATGTGTTTGATTCTGATGATAAGCTACAAGCTTCTTTTGTTAGCTTTAACTGCTAACAGCTAAGAACACGTTGCCTGCTAAGATCATTTACCCAAAACGGTTGTTAGTTTTCAATCTAGTAAAATAATATTTCTCTAAATATTATTTTACTAAACTTGATAACTAAGTAACACAATTAAGCCCATTTCTCAAAGATTTGGTTCTTATTCAAAATAATATTTCTTTAAATGTTATTTTAATAAATAAAGGGAGCTAATTAAACACCATTGAGAATTGGTCATCCAGAAGGTTGGTTTTATTCAACAAATCATTCTTTAAAATCTTATTTGTCTGACAGATTCCAGTTTGTTCATGTAAATGATAAATCATCTTTAAACTCCAGGGTTAATTGTGGAGTACCACAGGGTTCAGTACTTGGGCCGATTCTCTTTACTATATATATGATTCCAATAGGTCAAATTATCAGGCAGCATAGGATACATTTTCACTGTTACGCTGATGATACTCAGCTTTACTTATCCATAAATCCTGATGAGCCCAACCAGTTAGATAGACTACAAACATGTCTTGAAGACATAAAAACTTGGATGACTTTAAATCTTCTGCTTCTAAATTCAGACAAGACAGAAGTTGTTGTCTTTGGACCAGAGTCTTTAAAAAAGAAACTGCTTAGTCAATAACTTAACCTGGATGGCATTAAATTGACCTCCGGTAATATCCATCCTTGGTGTTATTTTTGACCAGGACATGTCATTTAAATCCCATATTAAACAGGTTTCTAGGATTTCCTTCTTTCATCTCCGGAACATTGCCAAAATTAGAAATATCCTATCCAGGAGTGACGCTGAAAAACTAGTCCATGCATTTGTTACCTCAAGGCTGGACTATTGTAATTCTTTACTATAAGGATGTCCACAAAATGCAGTTAAAAGCCTTCAGCTGATTCAAAATGCTGCAGCAAGAGTTCTGATGGAAATTAAAAAGAGAGATCATATTTCTCCTATTTTAGCTTCCCTTCATTGGCTCCCTGTTAAATCCAGAATAGAATTTAAAATTCTCCTCCTCACATATAAAGCCCTTAATGATCTAGCACCATCATACATAAGATATCTGATTGTTCCATATGTTCCTAACAGAGCACTTCGTTCTCAGACTGCAGGTTTACTGGTGGTTCCTAGAGTCTCTAGAAGTAGAATGGGAGGACGAACCTTCAGTTATCAGGCTCCTCTCCTGTGGAACCAGCTCCCAGTTTTAGTCCGTGAGGCAGACACCCTGTCTACTTTTAAGGCTAGGCTTAAAACTTTCCTTTTTGATAAGGCTTATAGTTAGAGTGGCTTAGGTTATCCTGAACTATCTCTGTAGTTATGCTGCTATGGGCTTATAGGCTGCTGGAGGACATATTGACCTCTTTCACTCTCTTCGCTACATTCTCATACTACTCTCCAATTTTGCATTATTTGCTGTTATTTCAGCTTTTAATTTTATGTTCTCTCTCTTTTCTCTTCTTAGAAGCTACACCTGGCCTGGCTCTGTGTCTACCTGTGACACCTTTCTGGAGAGGGGCATCGTCCAAGCCTCTGCTGACAACAACTTAATGCTCACCTTCTACTGATGATACACTTGGCCCTGTCTTTCAGTGTTTAACCCTTTCTCTCTCCTACTAACTGAGATTTTACTGTGACTAACTGTATGTGCTCTCTTTCAGACTCTAACCTTGGCTCAGAGTTTATCTATTCTTTCTTTCTAGGTGAAATGACTAATGGAGCCACATCCATTAACATTTACAGAAGCACTGATCCTTCCTGGATCAGTGCTTCTGTATTCTTTGTGTGTCTCTGCTCTGTTCTCTCAAATCCCCCCTCGTGGCAGATGGCCGCTCACACTGAGCCTGGTTCTGCTGGAGGTTTCTTCCTGTTAAAAGGGAGTTTTTCCTCTCCACTGTCGCTACATGCATGCTCAGTATGAGGGATTGCTGCAAAGTCAACGCCAGTGACTGTCCAATGTCTCTACATGCTCATCCAGGAGGAGTGACTGCTAAAAGTCACTGACTGGATGCAATCTGCTAGGTTTCCTTAGATAGAAAATTTTTTATCCAATTTGAATAAATAACTGAAGCTGACTGTACTGTTCAATAGTTAGTTATTAATTGGAATGCATGTACCTGACTTGAAATCTATATGATTCGAGTGAATTGAATTAGCCCATTTTAAAGTTACTCACCTTTCATATAATGCAACAGGAAAGAACACTCTCTAATTATTTTTACCTCTGCCTTCCTCTCTCCCTGTTTGATTGAGTAAGGGGGAGTCAGGTTTAGCCTAAACCGGCTCAGTTATGGTTGAGGTGCAAACACACCCTCCATTTCTGCTACCTATATGACCCCTTCTCTTTTCCAATGGTTATAATCAGTCTGATAGAGAGGTACCCCCAATCCTTGTGGTTTTAAGTATAACAATGACCATCAGTGGGCTCTACATGGACACACTTTATCAGTGTATTATTTTACTTAGTACCCCTAGACATAGTCCATTCTAAAATGACCAAACTCTTAAAACTCAGTAGTTTAATCTAACCTCCCCAACAACCCTATACCATTCCAAATAAATAAATAAAACTGAAATGAATTGAAAATTGAATTAAAATATAACTTTATTAGAATGATATTTTATCCGATGTTGCATTGTGAATGGTTGTCTAAAGGTATACCAATTATTGCCTACGTTAGTTCCAAGACTAACTTAACTTCAATTCCAGATTCTTCAAGATAATCCTCAGTTCTCAAACATAAACATTGCATGGTAATGTTGCATCACTCTTTCAGTCATGGTTTTCAACCATCTTTGATCAACTTGTTTATATTTTACATAGCCCATTAGTCTTCGTTATTCTTTAATTCTGCTTGGTAGTTTAGTTGGATTGTTTTAGCATAGTAAAGAGTTTGTTGATTGAAATATGTTTGACTTGAGTTGACTTATTTTGGTTAATAAATTCTTGTATTTTAAGAAATTGTGTGAATTCATTCCATGTGTGTGCCGAGTTTGGCTGTTCAATAATGTCAGAGCTTGGCTCATCCCTTTCAATTTTGTCCTAATGCCACCGCCTTATTGGGCTGATATTCACAGGACAACCCTTAACAGACCGAAATATTATTTAATAAAATATTAAAGGATTAATATTAAATAATATATTTATATTTATAATTACAACACAATTTTAACATCAGTGAAAGATGTTATGGAAATAAACCTTTTCCTGTCTAAAGCTACTTTTGATATGCAAAGTATAGTTTTAAAATATCCTGTCATTTTACAGCCGGGCTTGGATCTTTTTAAAGATAAAGTATAAATTATGCCAATGTTGCATAAATCCCTTTCTTTACAAAATAAATTTCTTTATAATTCCCTGATATGCTGTACCTCCTCCAGCAGGGGGCAGAAGAGATATATTAAAAGCACTTCTAATACAGAACACACTATTGCAGTTACATGTGGAGGTCCAAACAACAACCTTCTTCCAGTAAAAATGATTGGATCATCATTGGTGAGCACAGTGTGTTCATGTTTGGCATCAGACTATAATTATTTCTGACACTGCGGCAAAGGTGGGGTCAGAGTGGACTCAGGAAAATATTGATCACTGAATATGTTTCATTGGGTTCCAACTAAAAGGTTGAGTGGAGCTTGTTGCTGTGCAGAAGGAATTTCAGGGCTAGTGGCTGAAATAAACTCTTTCTACATCATCTGAGCACAAAATGTTTCATGAATAATGTGACTGATGTCAGACATTATTCTTTGCAGGTGTTAAATAACACTGGTAAATCTCTAACACACCCTATATATGCTCAGTTTAGTTGTATGCTGTGCATCTGATTGGGTTGCTCTTCCTCCTTTACATGACAGCCTCAAATGCCAGAGAAAATACAGCTTTTCAAACTACCTTTTTTTTTAAATTAGCAGCTGAAGCATTCAGATCTTTAAAGGCTGTCAGAATACATACAGACACAGGATATCTTCATGATGCAAGTTTGTTGCATGTACGAACTTGGCAATAAAGCTGATTCTGATTCTCTTTAACCTTGTAGAAACATCACAAGCCTTTCCAGTTTCAATCCTCTGAATTTAGTGGGTTTGCTCTTTTATCCGTGAGTGTAGGTCACATTTATATGATTTCTGTTTTGACAACTGAGGACTAATTATTAACACTAATCACATCAAAGTCTTACAGATTATAATAGTTGGCTGAGCACTGTTCCCAAGAGACCACATGTAAATGATTTGCTTGAAGGCAAGTGTTTAAGAGAAAAAAATTGCAGACATGAAAAGATGTCAAACATCAAAGAGTGACGCCATGTGAATTGCATTTTCTTCATAAATATTGCACTAAATATCACCATGGTATTCTGTAACTTCAAAACAATTTATGATAAACATATAGCATGCACCACTTTTTGGGCTGTAAACAGTTCACAAAAAAAAGTCCTCTTGCAAGTATGAATTAAAACAAGGAATATGCCAAGCAAGGCCTTTTAAAATAATCTGAATTTGAGTCCCTGATTAAACTCTGGATACCTGTGAGTGATGGATTGTCTTCGACTGTATGTTAGCCACACCCATAGTGTGAGTACTTTTGTGAGTTGGTCATGCACAACGTTTTTCTCCAATCCTAAATATTTGGATTTCCCAATTTGTTTTTCACTCCTAGCAATGATGTTTACAGTGAAAGAGAGACTGTATTGGCTGCTGCAGATCTCTGCCTCTCTTTATAGTGTGACCGGCTCTGTACTCTGAGCTCAGATCTCTTTCTTTGGATGGGAGAGCTGCACAGAGAGCAGCTGAAACACTAGTAATTCAATTGTATGTTGTTCAAAGCAAAGTGCTAAGTTTATGAAGCAGGAGAACATTTTCTATATTTTTTATTCACACGCAGCGTTTTTCCACCGAAAGAACTCTCGTTCTTAAACTGGTTCGGTTCGCATGCCTTCGAACTTTGGTGTTTTGTTGAGCCCCGACGTGCATTTCCACCAGTTTTGCAAACCAAGCATGAGTCATCAACAGCTTGGTAGTGAGACAGCGAATCTTGCTGAGCTGCACGCAATGTTCCCTCTAATGCAAAAAGAGAGCATCCATAAACTACAGGTAATACGGAAAAGGAGACGGCAACTCCGTACAAGAACAATGGTATGTACAATGTTCAAACAATGATAACCTGGAATCCCACTGAAATGTTACTAGGCAAATTATAAACTAGTTATGTCAAAACAGAGAGTAAGGATGCTAATGTTTATATAGCAGCTCAGCAAACTACTTTACATGCAGGCATCATCAGCAGGAGAAAGATGTGAGTTTATTGAAGACTAGCCTTATGTATCGAGAACACATAAGCTTTAAAAATAGGTAATATTTTCGTTTTAGGTGTCGCATTATCAGAATATAAAAGTAACTTTCTCGACTTAGTCAACGACGTGTTGAAGAAGCAGAAAATCTTGTTGGGACAAAATCTCAGTCACTGTCAAGAATGACGGTCAGAGAGGGTTGCAGTGTCGCAAGAGTAAATTAGAGAGTAAATTAGGTGGCTTTTATTGTGTTTTTACTGAATTTAAAAGCTGCTCAGGTGTCACACATACTGTACATATGGCACTGGTTCTATTATCTTTGATAAAGTATTGAACTGAAGCTTGGTATCTGAAAATGTCTAATCTCAGTTCACTCAGATTGTTATCGAGCACAAAGATCTTATTTAGAAGATTCATTATAAAACTAAACATTTCCCATTTTAGATTTTCACCTATAGTAATGCAAAATTATCAGTTTTAGACAATAAGGTTATTGAAACTGTAGCACTGATTATGTAATAGGTAAAAAAGGCATGTTTTCTGGGCATAGACACAATTTCTCTAATTTTTGTACATTTATCTGCTATTATTAGCTATTGGTGATTTATTTTGCCATTTTTTTGTCAATATCTGGTCATTTTGCTGTTTGTTCATCAGTGACTGTTGTGATTTTGTGTCATATTCTATGTTTTTATAAGTGCTATAAGGTTGTTTTTTGTCTCTTTGTTCATATTTTTCATGTGAATGAGGTTTCTAATGAATGATGTCTGTTCTGGTTACTTTACCTCTATTTGTTAACTATGTTACTTACTGTTAATCCTTTGTTATATTCTATACTGTGATATTTTTTATACCAAGCTTTTTGTGGCTGATGAAGTTCAATGTATTTTTTTTACTCTTTGGGGTTATTTTGTGTTTAAATAAAGATGTTAATATTGTTCAAATCCTAAATTTAGCACAGATAATGCAAAATTTTGGTCAATGATTTCTGTGTTGTAACAATGCTTCTTAGCAAAATCTCATACAATTGGAAATCC
Organism: Girardinichthys multiradiatus; assembly: GCF_021462225.1. Classification (NCBI taxonomy): domain Eukaryota; kingdom Metazoa; phylum Chordata; class Actinopteri; order Cyprinodontiformes; family Goodeidae; genus Girardinichthys; species Girardinichthys multiradiatus. Next base: position 24,250,046 of record NC_061799.1, read on the forward strand.
TGTTTATTTTTCTTTAAATGGCGTCACATTTATGAGGAGAGGTCATCCATTGAGTTAACTGATGGTTTGCATCTGTAAAATTGTGCCAAGCCCAATGACATACAGTTTATTCTGCTACTGACTCTTGTTTGTTGTCATTTAATGGATTAGATAACAAACAGAGGGCGAGCATTGACATCTTGGAGGAGACAGTTTGGTCCCTAAGAGTGGAGATATTGGATTCCCCCTGGTAGTACAATGCCATCTTGATGCCTTCCTGGATTGAGATACAGTACAAACCTTGTTTTTCCAGTGAGAGAGATGCAGCCCCACACCATCATACTGCCTCTCCCAAAAACTGCTTGGTATTGCTAGAAAGGATTTGACACATTTTTAATGGACACAACCCACATACTCAACTCTGCTGCTCAACCCACAATTGCATTTTCCTTACAAATCTCTTAAAAAGAAATAAATGGGCTTTTAAATCTTTTTTGTATCAAGAGGTATGGTTGCAACAAAGAAATAATAGACAAAATACAAAGTTCCTTACTTTTGGTGCTAATTTTATATTTGCAGTTTTATTTTTACTTTTTGTGGAGCGTTTTAATATTTCTATCTTTGTGTGATCATCTACAATCTTCTTTGTACTTGAAGTAGTTTTTTGTGCCAATAATGCTTTTTACTTCTTTTCTGTTTGCAGTTTCATTTTATTCAACCCTGTGGTCATTCTGGGGTCAGTTCTTTCATTATTCATCTTTTGTGTCTTCTGTTAAGTAAAGTGAAAGCTTCTTTTCATAGAGCATATAAAGTAGTAATAGCTAACCAAAGTAATTCAATTCAATTCAGTTTATTTATATTGTGCCAATTCACAACACATGTTGTCTCAAGGCACTTCACAAAAGTCAGGTACATACATTCCAATTAATCCTAACCATTGAACAGTGCAGTCAGATTCAGTTATTTATTTAAATTGGATAAAAAGTTTTTCTATCTAAGGAAACCCAGCAGATTGCATCCAGTCAGTGACTTGCAGCATTCACTCCTCCTGGATGAGCATGTAGAGACAGTGGACAGTCACTGGCGTTGACTTTGCAGCAATCCCTCATACTGAGCATGCATGTAGCGACAGCGGAGAGGAAAAACTCCCTTTTAACAAGAAGAAACCTCCAGCAGAACCAGGCTCAGTGTGAGCGGCCATCTGCCATGACCGACTGGGGGTTTGAGAGAAAGAACAGAGACACAAAAAGAACAAAGAAGCACTGATCCAGGAGTACTTTCTATGAGAAGGAAAAGTAAATGTTAATGAATGTAGCTCCTTTAGTCGTTTCATCTAGAAAGAAAGAATAGATAAACTTTGAGCCAGTTTTCAAGGATAGAGTCTGAAAGAGAGCACATATAATTAGTTACAGTAAAAGCTCAGTCAATTGCTATATCTAGGAGAGAGAAAGGGTTAAACACTGAAAGACAAGGCCAAGTGAATCATCTGTAGAAAGTGAGCATTAAGTTGTTGCCAGCAGAAGCTTGGACGATGCCCCTCTCCAGAAAGGTGTCACAGGTAGACACAGAGTTAGGCCTGGTGTAGCTTCTAGGAAGAGAAAAGAGAGAGAACATAAAGTCAAAAACTGAAATAACAGCAACTAATGCAAAATTGGAGAGTAGTATGAGAATGTAGCGAAGAGGGTGAAAGTGGTCAATATGTCCTCCAGCAGCCTAAGCATATAGCAGCATAACTACAGAGATAGTTTCAATTTCAGTTTATTTATTTATATAGCACTTATTTACAACAATGTCGTCTCAAGGCACCCCACAAAGGGTCCGGAACGGCGTGGGGCTGCCGGGGAGGCCAGACCAAACCACCGAGTGCCAGAGCCCAGTCACCCTAGAAGGGGCTACGTGTAGGGGCACTAAGTAAAATAATAAACTGATAAGGTTTGTCCATCTAGAGCCCACTGGTGGCCATTGTTATACTAAAAATCACAAGGATCGGGATACCTCTCTCCGTCAGATTGATTATAACCATTAGAAAAGAGAAGGTGTCATACAGGTAGCAGAAATGGAGGGTGTGTTTGCACCTCAACCATAACTGAGCCGGTTTAGGCCAAACCTGACTCCTCCTTACTCCATCCAACAGGGAGGGAGGAAGGCGGAGGTAAAAAATAAGGAAGATAGCCTAAGCCACTCTAACAATAAGCTTTATCAAAAAGGAAAGTTTTAAGCCTAGCCTTAAAAGTAGACTGGGTGTCTGCCTCAAGGATTAAAACTGGGAGCTGGTTCCACAGGAGAGAAGCCTGATAACTAAAGGATCTGCCTCCCATTCTACTTCTAGAGACTCTAGGAACCACCAGTAAACCTGCAGCCTGAGAACGAAGTGCTCTGTTAGGAACATATGGAACAATCAGATCTCTGATTTATGATGGAGCTAGATCATTAAGGGCTTTATATGTGAGGAGGAGAATTTTAAATTCTATTCTGGATTTAACAGGGAGCCAATGAAGGGAAGTTAAAATAGGAGAAATATGATCTCTCTTTTTAATTTTCATCAGAACTCTTGCTGCAGCATTTTGAATCAGCTGAAGGCTTTTAACTGCATTTTGTGGACATCCTTATAGTAAAGAATTACAATAGTCCAGCCTTGAAGTAACAAATGCATGGACTAGTTTTTCAGCGTCACTCCTGGATAGGATATTTCTAATTTTGGCAATGTTCCGGAGGTGAAAGAAGGAAATCCTAGAAACCTGTTTAATATAGGATTTAAATGACATGTCCTGGTCAAAAGTAACACCAAGGTTTTTTACTTTATTACCAGAGTTCAATTTAATGCCATCCAGGTTAAGTGATTGACTAAGCAGTTTCTTTTTTAAAGACTCCGGTCCAAAGACAACAACTTCTGTCTTGTCTGAATTTAGAAGCAGAAGATTTAAAGTCATCCAAGTTTTTATGTCTTCATCAGGATTTATGGATAAGTAAAGCTGAGTGTCATCAGCGTAACAGTGAAAATTTATTCTATGCTGCCTGATAATTTGACCTATTGGAAGCATATATATAGTAAAGAGAATTGGCCCAAGTACTGAACCCTGTGGTACTCCACAATTAACCCTGAAGTTTAAAGATGATTTATCATTTACATGAACAAACTGGAATCTGTCAGACAAATAAGATTTAAACTAGCCTATTGCTGTTCCCCTGATCCCTACAGCATATTCCAGCCTTTTTAAGAGAATATTGTGATCGACTGTATCAAATGCAGCACTGAGATCTAACAGAACCAGAACAGACACAAGTCCATTATCTGAGGCCATAAGAATATCATTATTGACTTTCAGCAGAGCTGTTTCAGTGCTATGATGAACTCTGAAGCCTGACTGAAACTCTTCAAACAGGTCATTGCTGTGTAAATGCTCACACATTTGATTAGCAACTATTTTCTCAAGAATTTTAGATAAGAATGGAAGATTGGATATAGGTCTGTAATTTTTCAAGTCATCTTGATCAAGCGAAGGTTTCTTAAGTAAAGGTTTAATTACAGCTACCTTAAAAGCTTGTGGTACATATCCATTTACTAAGGATAGGTAAATCATATCTAAAATGGGGCTGGTAATCAGAGTGAACACTTCCTTAAATAATTTGGTTGGGATTGGGTCTAACATACAAGTTGAAGGTTTAGATTAAGCTAATATTTCTGATAACTCCGGAAGCTCCACAGGATAAAAACAGTCCAAACACGGATCAGGTTCTACAGTTACAGGTCCTTTTCAAAATATTAGCATATTGTGATAAAGTTCATTATTTTCCATAATGTCATGATGAAAATTTAACATTCATATATTTTAGATTCATTGCACACTAACTGAAATATTTCAGGTCTTTTATTGTCTTAATACGGATGATTTTGGCATACAGCTCATGAAAACCCAAAATTCCTCTCACAAAATTAGCATATTTCATCCGACCAATAAAAGAAAATTGTTTTTAATACAAAAAACATCAACCTTCAAATAATCATGTACAGTTATGCACTCAATACTTGGTCGGGAATCCTTTTGCAGAAATGACTGCTTCAATGCGGCGTGGCATGGAGGCAATCAGCCTGTGGCACTGCTGAGGTCTTATGGAGGCCAAGGATGCTTCGATAGCGGCCTTTAGCTCATCCAGAGTGTTGGGTCTTGAGTCTCTCAATGTTCTCTTCACAATATCCCACAGATTCTCTATGGGGTTCAGGTCAGGAGAGTTGGCAGGCCAATTGAGCACAGTGATACCATGGTCAGTAAACCATTTACCAGTGGTTTTGGCACTGTGAGCAGGTGCCAGGTCGTGCTGAAAAATGAAATCTTCATCTCCATAAAGCTTTTCAGCAGATGGAAGCATGAAGTGCTCCAAAATCTCCTGATAGCTAGCTGCATTGACCCTGCCCTTGATAAACACAGTGGACCAACACCAGCAGCTGACACGGCACCCCAGACCATCACTGACTGTGGGTACTTGACACTGGACTTCTGGCATTTTGGCATTTCCTTCTCCCCAGTCTTCCTCCAGACTCTGGCACCTTGATTTCCGAATGACATGCAGAATTTGCTTTCATCCGAAAAAAGTACTTTGGACCACTGAGAAACAGTCCAGTGCTGCTTCTCTGTAGCCCAGGTCAGGCGCTTCTGCCGCTGTTTCTGGTTCAAAAGTGGCTTGACCTGGGGAATGCGGCACCTGTAGCCCATTTCCTGCACACGCCTGTGCACGGTGGCTCTGGATGTTTCTACTCCAGACTCAGTCCACTGCTTCTGCAGGTCCCCCAAGGTCTGGAATCGGCCCTTCTCCACAATCTTCCTCAGGGTCCGGTCACCTCTTCTCGTTGTGCAGCGTTTTCTGCCACACTTTTTCCTTCCCACAGACTTCCCACTGAGGTGCCTTGATACAGCACTCTGGGAACAGCCTATTCGTTCAGAAATTTCTTTCTGTGTCTTACCCTCTTGCTTGAGGGTGTCAATAGTGGCCTTCTGGACAGCAGTCAGGTCGGCAGTCTTACCCATGATTGGGGTTTTGAGTGATGAACCAGGCTGGCAGTTTTAAAGGCCTCAGGAATCTTTTGCAGGTGTTTAGAGTTAACTCGTTGATTCAGATGATTAGGTTCATAGCTCGTTTAGAGACCCTTTTAATGATATGCTAATTTTGTGAGACAGGAATTTTGGGTTTTCATGAGCTGTATACCACAATCATCCGTATTAAGACGATAAAAGACCTGAAATATTTCAGTTAGTGTGCAATGAATCTAAAATATATGAATGTTAAATTTTCATCATGACATTATGGAAAATAATGAACATTATCTCAATATGCTAATATTTTGAGAAGGACCTGTACTTCCAATGTTGTCTCACTTGCTGAGGATGAAGTAATCATCTTCGGGAGTATGTCAAAGATTTTATTTTTAATAGAATCTAATTTATTTAAGAAGAATCCCATAAAGTCATGACTGGTGAGAGCTAAGGGAATGGATGGCTCAACAGAGCTATAACTCTGTGTAAGTTTAGCAACTGTTCTAAAGAGAAACCTAGGATTAGTACTAACTACATTAAAAATATCAAAAGAAAGAAATAAACTTCAACAAAATATTTGGTTTATATTAAACAGACTTAAAATTGTCAACAGCTTTGCCAAATGTTGGCTGGCCCAAATAAAGCCTTGCACAAGAATAATACAAGTAATTTAGCTGTTTTCCTTTGAAAAATCCTCATGACATCCAGCAGAAGGAAAACAGTCTTTCTTTAGTTCAGAAAATAGATTACATCTGTCATGTTGTGTTTTCTGAAACAAAGACATAATCCAATAAAAGAAAAATCAACTTTTGCCTTCCCCGAAGCATTTTATTCACAGTTTTTCCTCAAAAAATCAGCAAATTACAGTCACATTATCCTTACAGTTATTATCCCAAACTGCTTCGAAATCATCTCCAAGCTAATAATGCTGGATTGAAAACTGTGAACAAAGGGCACATGAACTTAATCGAAATGAATTAAGTGGGATTACTATTCTCAGTGCATTTGTAAAGAAAACCCCATCAAAGGGGTTTGTAATTAGAACGTCTGTCCCACATACGCTGTAATCAGAAAATGTCTCACATTAAATTACAAGTTTGCTGGCTTTTGAACATCTGCTGGGTGAGACTGCAGCGCTGTGCACATGAAATAATTAAAAGTACTTGAACACAAAGACCAGTGATGGGAGGTGAAGGGAAGGAAGAGCACTGCAACGTAGCCAGCTGTGCAGCTTTAGATAAACCATGCACACAAAACACACAGCACCTCAGGGAGAGGCAGCTGCTGTGGGTAAGGGAACGTATCCAAAGACTCAATTAAAAATTTGTTTCAAATTTTGTTGGGTAAATACGGCATATGTCAACAAAGATGTGGATAATGGACAAACAGGTTTCTGTTTCCACTGGAAGAGCCCTGGTGATCACAACCTTTCAGCTCTGGAGGCAGATGAAGAATGAGATGGTTGCCGGGGATGCGGCAAGGAGGGATTTGTATGGAAGCAGCTCCAAATGCTAAATATTCAAATTTGCTCATAGTTTGCCCAGTTTTGTTAAGCTAAGATTGATGGAAATAGTATTTTGACAGCAGACGGGCTTCCAAATAAATTATGAAACAAGACCAAACATTTATAAAGGTGAGACAAATACTGTGAAAGCATTGTATGTCTTCTGGCAGTGAAAACTAATGAATTGGATACATGTCTCATACAACCTGCCTCTAACTCTAAAAGCGTGCTTATACTTAAATTAATGTACAAAAAGCTAAATCTACTACTTAGGTGACTTCTAAAAGCACTGGATGTTATTTAGGAGTATCAGAGTAAGTAGAGCTGAAAACAAATGTGCAACACTCAGATTTCTATTTGTAAATCACTTTAACTTTATGTATCATTTTCTTTTTAACTCACATTAAAATATTAGTTTTTGTTATTTATTCACATTATATTTGTGTTCCTTTAGATTTGATCTATTTTATGCCTGTAATTTGTGTTCTGTTTTATTAGTATAATTATGGAACAGAGTTTGTTAATAAAAGTTTTAATTGAAAATGAAATAAATCCCATGAACATATTTTCAACGTTCAGTATTATGATCTGACAACATATGACAATGTTTAAGAGGCATGATTACTTTATGACTGCATTTATTACCTGAAAATAGTTTTAAATAACTTAACCAAGCTTGGAGTAAAAACAAATGTTCAATTTAAAGGGAGAATAACTTTTATACAATATATGTATTTCAACAACCCTGAGTATTACTTCTGCATCACATTTTTTGCCCGTGAAATCTAATTAACTTAACTTAACCCCTTAATAATAATTAACATTTTAGTGCAAACATTTTAATTATTGTTCTGACTGTAGAAATGAACACGTTTACACAAGTAGCTATGTCCTCAAAGCCGTTTGATGCAGGAAGATAAACATACACCTACCAAACCTGAATGGCATGTTTTGTTGTTGTTCCCATTTTGAAGAGTGACATCTTTACCAGTGGGGCCAATAAGTGTTGAGGTATACAGTGAATATTTTGAAAAATTAGACATTTTTTTTTACAAGATTTCAAATTAACATATTGCATATTTGCACATCACAGAAATCTCCAAACTATTGTCAAAATGATGCCTTACCTTCATACAGCCAGTCAGTCAGACCATTAAAGATGACCCCCTCTTTACCGGTTGAAACAAGGCGGATCGATCGGCTCTCCACTGTTGCCCTGTAGTAGATGTTGCTTTCAAAAATAAAGATCTGAAAAACAAAAGTACAATAATTACTTTCTGTGTCAGTATAAGTAGGATATAAATTAGTGTGGTGTTGACAAAAGAGCTGAAACACTTAGGAGTCATTTCTTACCCTTTGAAACAGCATTTTGAAATGATTTACATACAACACTACGAATCATAATTGTTGGAAACAATAAAAGAGGTGAGGAACAGAACAATAAACGCCCTTTCTTATTGTGAGATTTACTCTATTTCCTGTCTTCTGGCATTTCTATGGAGTCATTGAAACACACGTTTATTTGTTACATCACAGTCACTTACTGCAACAATTTCTTAATGCTTAAAAAGCCTTGTGATTTATGTAGGAGTGCAAAACTAGACTCAATGTTTTTCCTCAGCAATTCAAATTAAATGCTGGAAAATCTAACAATTCTGTCAAATTTTAATGATAGGATATGTTGCACAAGGTTGAATAAAAACATAAGAAAGCAGATTAAAGAAAGATTTGTTTGGTAGTACTAAAAAACTTGTATTTAACTTGTGTTGCTAATAAAAATGTTGCGAAGTTGTGTACGCCATGTGTTTATATCAGTCTGCATATCTGATAATGTTGTCTTTCATAACCTTATGGGCACGCTCAGACAGCCACATATGCACCTCTTTCTTTATTCTCATTATTTCTCCATAACTACATCAAGTCAGATAATAAAACTAGTCTTTTCTATTTCACACTATTGTTTAAATATAAACAATAGTAGAGATTTCATAGCATTTACATGGCCTTGTCAGTTTTCTGTCCTTAAATTGAAACTTTGTGCAAACACTTGACAGGCTCTACATCACAATATGGAGTTAATCTTAATCCCAACAGAAATGCAGCACTTCCTATATGCCCTGCACAACAGGAAATGTACCAAAACTTGAAGATGTAGCAAAGACTTGATGTTGCTAATCAAGACTGACCTGTGTTTATAGAGATTTGATGCTTTATGCCAATGGATTATCACTGATGACAATACTGACAGTCAGACAGCTTAGAAACACTAGGGCACACATTACGCCTCAGTCAATCTACTGTAGTATTTTCCATGATGGTGCCAGCTGAGTGAAGACGAGATGTGATTCATTCGAGTATGAAGTGTACATTTTGTAGGAAGGTATGGGTTATTAATTGAACCTGTCCAGTTAAATCTAAGATGCACTAGTAAAAACAAGACATATAAAAACAATAAATTAGCCTGGGCTAATAATACAAGATGATTGTCAGGAGGAAAAAAGAAAAAATCTAAAGGTTATTTATTTTCAGTATCGGTAAAGATTACCAAAAAAAAGTCAGGGGAAGCAAAGAGATGCTATTAAAAAGGAAACTGCATTTTCTATGACATGTTGAGACATATCTGCAGTTCATTAAGACTGTGAGAGATGGCGAGGGAGAGCCAAACTTTGAGTTGATAACAAGGAGGCTGAATGGGTTACAGCAAATTTGCTCTGTTTCACCGAGCAATCGGTGTCTGTCAAGGAACCTTGTGGATCTGTATGTGTTGGCAGCTTTTGGAAATCCCAGATTAAAGGACCTACAGTGACATTAATATACACATGGCGTTTTTTAATGACAGCCATGCTAAATGCTAATAAGATGCCTAATGTGTCAACTTTATAATCATGTTAATATAGTAAAACCATTTTTTACTGTATCTGCATTCCCACATGTTACGTTGCAGCTCCATTTCGAAGGAGGAAGACTGGGAACAATTATATCTTGTTATATTATAATTCTACAAGAGAAACTATAATAGCCCAATGTCATATCACTAAGTACAAAAACACAGAGTTGAAGACCATCCACAAAATTCTGATTGGTGTACAGGACTTGGTAAGAAGAGAGTAGTTGGTGGATTGCTTATGTTGCAAAACAGCTTCGGGACAAGACTATGGGTCTACAGCAGCCTCAAAGCAAAAAAAAAAAAAAAAAAAACCTCACATTTGCTAAACTAAAACCAAATGAAAGAAATTTTGAATCTGAAATTACACTAATTTGGAAAACAGGTGTTATTCCCCTGGTCTGCATTCACTTCTAAGACTTTTAAGTCTTTAAAGGAACAAGAGAGAAATAAGGTTCAGCAAAAGGCTTGAAGAGACTCAATTCTTAAGGGCACAGAAAAAAGTAGCAACAGATCAGAGATACCTGTGGAGCTCAAATAGCAGCATTACTGACTGATATTTGTGCATCTGGGATTTCAGGGGTGAAATGTTTAATCCTCACAAGATTCCTTTTGATTTTTTTCACACTGCTGTGTCAGGATGACCTCTTTCTTCAGGTGTGTGTGTGTGTGTTGACCCAGCCTTGCTGATTGCAGTGTCATGGTAGAGTAATAGCTCATGGTTTAATGAGAAGAGCACTGCAGAATCCATCTCCCTGTACATATGATGCTTTACTGCACACCACTGCACACACACACACACCTCGGTTTTATATGCTGATGTAACACTTGATGACGAATTGCTCCAGTTCTGATAAACTTAATAGGAAATCATGACATTCACACATTGTGAAGGGGGAAAAAAAGAAAACATGTCCGACATCTCCGGGTCAGACGGAGACAAAAGACGAGAGCTCATCTCTGTTTTCCTGCACAGCCTCCGAGGCTCATTAAATCAAGAGCAGAGCTGCAGCTACAGCTTTGTGAAAGAAACAATCAGGTGTACCATTACCGTATGTAAATTAATCTACTGACTTCCCCAGCAGACAGAGTCTCATCACACAGTCAAAATCTTAATGTTTTCCCACAGAAATGCATCTGTTATCTAAGCTGTTATCCAATAAGAGCAATTATGATATAAGAAAAAGCTTTAAAGTGGAGCTGAGGAGATGTGATAAAGTAACAAAAAATTTAAGAAAACTAATTTAAAGATGACATGAGTAAAAAAAGTAAGGCAGGAACAAAGAATCATAAAAATTATTGTTGGCTTGAATTTATTGCTTTTCTTGAATCTTATTAAAAGGAAATAAGGTTTATTTTATCTAGAAACGACAACATGCATTTTTTCTCTTGCTGTGTTTACTCTGGTCGCCTCAAGTAAGATAAAACAGTGAGTCTTTTTCCAACTGCAAATTATTAAAAGACTGATGTAGAGCTGGACATGATGTACTAAATGTAAGAGCAGACTCAAAGTGGACTACAGAGGCCTTGTTATAAATAACAAAAGACTATCCGTCTTTTTCCTGTGACTTTTTGTCCCATTAGATTCACAAACGGCCTGAGTGAAGCTTTAAAATGGTTCAGAGACACGTGTCACAGAGGAAAATTTTGACTCCAGAGATTCCGTTTGTGGCCCAAAAGGAAAAAAGAACTTTTCTGGAAATAGCAAAATAATAAATAATGTGCTATAAATACATATTTAGACAAGTAATCCACAGGAAAAAGAGAAAAAATACTCCAATGCATTATAAATAATTAAATGGATAAAACAAAAAGTTCATTTTTGCTCTAAAGAATATTTAGCTGAATATTTAGCTGAACCGACAAAACTGAAAGTCTGTCATCTCATCTGGTCTACATTGTGATTAGCTAAAAACAGAAATGTCTTTTGGTCTTTATAACAATAGAATATATGTTTATTTCTCCTAGGTTGCCAAGGTTCAAATCCTGGCATGGGACCTTCCTGAAACTCCATGCAGTTTGTTTGTTCTCCATGTTCATGAGCGGGTTCTCTCCAGGTACCCTTGCTACCCCCTCTTAGTCCAAAAACATGACTTCTAGGTTGACTGTGCCCTGTGTTGCCCTGACTGGCAACCCTGCACAGATTTAATGGATGTAGCAACTGAATGAATGGATGGATGAAAGATGCAGTCATGGTAAGAAGGAATTACAAACATTTTCATTTCTAAGGTTTTACGTGCGAGCCATAATAGACAGGATCTTCACACGACTGTAATTTACAAATATTTAGAGGTTTATTTAATACATGTGTTGTAACTGAAAGGCAACTCAAATTATTTTAGTCTAAGCTCAAGTGTACAAAACATAATATATATTCCCCCCTTTCAATAAAACAATATAAAGCCAAAACATAAAAGCTGTACATCAACTAACTTCACCCCATGATTCAGTAGCTTGTAAAGTCATCTTGAGCAGGCTAGTTGTTTTCTGTTTGATTTATATGACCCTCTTTTCGTCACAGTATTGCTTTGGTTTTTCGATGTTTACAGGCATATGTTCTATTTTGCAGGAAATTGTTGTTTGCCACATGAATGTCGATGCGTTGCCAAAACTGACGGTGTAGCTTCTGTCGGCCGGTGGCATACACTGCTGTTTTGGGCTCTCCTGTACCTCCATATAGTTGTAAGCCTGAAGGTTTAAAATGAGAACTGCAGTAATTGCTATGCTTCTGAAGTGGCAGTATAAAAGGAAAAAGGACCAACGTTTCAGTATAACTGCAGCTTGACTGGGCCATGTTGTAGAATATTTGATGCTGTGTTGGAATCCGTTTTTCAACTGTCAGACTGGCAGCTCTTGAATTTCTCTCTAAAATATTTTGGTATATGGAGGAGTTCATTGTTGACTTAATTACTGCAAGACAGCCCGATCCTGTGGCTGCATAACAAGCCCAAATCATCATCCCTCCACCACCATGCTTGGCAGTTCATATGAGGTGTTTGTGCTGATTTACTGTGTTTTGTTTTCTCCAAACATGAAACTGCGCTTTTTGGTAAAGCATCTCTTTGGTCTCCTCTGTTCCAAAGAACATTGTTCTAAATGTTTTGTGATGCATTCAGATTCAGCTCTGCAAACCTAAAATGCTGCTGTATTCCCTATATAGAGAAGAGGATTTCTCCTGCCAACCCTTCCAAACAATCCATACTTGTTCAGTTCTTTTCCAAATTAAAACCTAGTTAAGACCAGATGGATTTTCTTATGTCACCATTAAAGCCTAAAATTAAAAGAGAGGGATTTTATTTTTACGATTCAAGTAGTTAGGTTTCACTGCTCATGTAAACCCACAGTTCTTTTAGTTTTCAAAACCTTTACTAGGTAAATTTAGTTAAGTGCAATTCACAAGGAAACTTTTAAAGGACTTCTACAAGTGTTTCCATTTATTGCAACTTTTTTAAGATCAGAAATCAAGCTGTCCATTAATAAGAAGATTCAGTTCAGCCTCTGACTGTACTAATATTGAACCCAAAGCTGCTCCAAATGGCAGGCAAGCACTTTATTTCAGAGCCCTTAGCTACAATTTAGTGTGTGAATTATTTATAGGACATTGCTAACTGCAGACAATTTACTGTTTCTATTGCACTACATTTTTTGTTGTACATTTCCACAGCATCTTTCCAAATGTTGTTAATTTAAAAGGGATATGCTGCTATCTTAAGGGTTACTTTGTCGCTTAAGACCATTTTCTTTCTTCTTAGACTATATTAAGCTTCAAACGTGGAAATCCTACAGATGAACACAAGGTTTGTCGAAGCTCATATTGATGTATTAGGGAGAATTGAGACACAGTGAGCTATGAAGATGTTTTGGAATATGTTGCATTGCTGCAGGTTAACAAGTTAATAAAAAAACTAAAGAGGCCTCATACTTAAACAGCACTTAAGGGCAACAAATGGCTGCAGCCACCATATTTTAACAAAAACAATGTCATATAGTTATTCAACACTGAGAGGAATGAGTTGAATTGAATTTTCATTTGAGACAAATGAAGCCAATTTTGTATAAATAACGACTATCCTCACCATAGTGATATTACAAAACGTGGTGGTGGCATCATTCTGTGGGCATACTTTCCTTTAGCAGGGACAGCAAAGCTGAATAAGAGTTGATGGTGGGAAGGATGGAGCTAAAAGCAGGGCAATTCTGGGAGAAAACCTGTTAGAGGCTGCAAAAGACTGGGTAGACTGTGGTAGGAGGTTTACCTTCCAGCAGGACCTTAAATATACTGATAGAGCTACAATGGTTTGGATCAAAATATATGTGTTAGAGTGGCCCACTCAAAGTCCAGACCTAAATCCAATTAAGAATCTGTGGCAAGGCTTGAAAATTGATGTTTACAGAGGCTCTCCATTTAATCTCATAAATGATGGGAAAAGGTTTGAGTCTCCAGATATACAGCTGGGGCTGAAAGGTGATTCCACACCCTGTTGGTGACTGAAGGGGACTGAATACAAATACAAGTCACAAGTTTTTATTTTTCCCCCAAAAAAACAAAATCCCATATCACTTCCTCTCCTCTTCACAATTATGGACACTTTGTGTTGGTCTGTCAAATAAAACACATTGCAGTTTGTGGTTCAATACTAACAAAAATTGTCAAAGGACATGAATACTTATGAAGTGCATTGTGGCGGTATATCCAAAAGACTTGTGCCCTCTGAGTCAGACAGTTGGAGCCACTGGTTGTGCCACAGAGATGCCATCTGCCACTATGGCTCTGACCAGCTCATGAGATATGTAAAAATAAACTGGCTGACATTCATGGAGGTCAAAGCAAACAGTTTCAACTTTTATAGCTCATAATGCTTTCGTTATAGAACACATAAACTGGTTATTACCGCAAGCGTTGTCAGTTCAATTGAGAGACATCACAAATCTTTACCGTTTCTTATTCTGACGTATCTCCATCTGAGTGCCCCCAACCTGCAGGTTTAATCATGAAGAGTAACCGTGCTTACCAGCTGCTGACCTTGGGGTCCCCATCCAGCATACTGCAGGACAGCGTCGTGCACCTCGGGGGGATTTAAAGGCCAAGTCTCCCTGTGGAGAGAACAGTTTATAAAACCTGTACTTTCAAGTAAACTTCAGATCCACAAAGCACATGATTGGTGTGTGTTCCCTTCTTCTAGTCCTGATCAGTCATCTACAACATTGTTTCTAAACTGCTCAGTCAGACACAGATGGATTTAGGGTTAAAACAGGCAATGAACAGGTCAGTCCACCACCCTGAGCTAAACTGAAGACCATTCCCTTATGGTAGCAATAGAAGCAGGGAAATGTGGCTGACATCAGTGAGCTGATGACAGAAGGTCAGATTCAGGGCAGGGATGCATGAGGGAAAGAAGAGAGACAGAAAACACAACTCTTACTGTGTCACGAGGCTGTAAATGATGTATTTGGCCAGATAAGAGTATTGGTAGATCTGTCAAAACAAACAGAATTAATTAGAGACAGGTAGACCCTCAAAATCTGAAAATTGTAGGATGCAATGTTGACATTTATTATTATTATCATTATTTTACCGGTTTTACATCAAAGGCAAACAGCACGTGCTTCAAGTCTGGAGACACCTGATATTTGGCAGCTTTTGATCTGTCCTGAAAAAGGTTTAAAAAATAAAACAACATCAATAGAACTAATGCAGTGAGGTACACTAGGCTTAATAAATGTTACTTACATAACTGTTGACATTATAAAGCTTCTTCGGTGGGATTTTCCCCATTTTGGAGAAGTTTGTTTATGTATGTTCTTTATTACAAATTTCCAAATTTCAGGAAACAGATTATCCTTTTTTATCAGGAACTGTCAGAGGCTTCTCTGCATGAGTGCACTTCACAAGATTTCACAGACAATTCTTTAACTGAAGCTGGCTGTGTGTGGAGCTCATTTAAAACACAAGGATTACGTGCCCAGATATTTGATGGCCTCCTTTAGTAGATTGAATGTCTGGCGTGGATGTGAAACCTGGATGTTGAGAGATTATTAGCTGCAAAACTGAGCATACCCCATGAACTATTTTACACTTTGTCACGTTTACAACCACAAGATTTAATGTGTTTTATTGGGATTTTTGTATCATAGACTCACCCAAAGAAGTGTAAAATTGTAAAGTGGAATGAAAATGTACAATCTCCATCTGCTGCAATTATAGCAACACCTTTTTTGGGACATGCCTCTACCAGATCTGAACATCTATGGACTTAATTTTTCTCCAACATTGTCTAAACTGAATCAGATTGATATAACCGTTCCATTACAGCTCCGACTGTTTATTTTGGATTGTTGTCCTACTGGAAGTTGAATCTCAACCACAGTCTGAAGTCTTTTGCAGCCACTAACAAATTGGCTCCATTTTTTGTCTTTTCATCTCTCATCAGCTTCTCTGTCCCTACTGGAGAAAAGCATAATCCTGCCAAAGTTTTCTAGCAGACATAGCATTTTTTGGCATGGGTCAAACAGTTAAGTTGTTGTCTCATTTGACTAGAGAACCTTCTTCCACATGTTTGCTCTATCACCTACATGGCTTTTAGTAAATTTCAAACAGAACTTGATGGCTAACTTTTGACATTAGATTTCTTTTTGCAACTCTTCTATAAAGACTTCATTTGTGCATGAATAATAGTGGTCCTCTCAACTGATTCTTCAACGGGAGATGTAGATCTATGCAGCTCCTCCACAGTAGCCATGGGCCTTAATGCTGAATTGCCTGGCCTGTCTTTTTAGGTGGAGGGCCATGTCTTGGTAGGTTGGTAATTATTCAATACTCTTTATTTTCACATGATGGACTGAACAGTGTTTGGTGAGATGTTCAGCTTACAGTGTTGCTTCATGACCTAACTCTGCTTTAAACTTCTCCACAACTTCAATCATGCCCTGTCTGCTGTGTTCCTTGGTCTTCATGATGCTGTTTGTTCACTAATGTTCTGAACAAACTTCTGAGGTCTCCAGAGAATAGCTGGATTTATACTGACATTAAATTGCACTAATTAGGGGGCGTTTGCACACAATTGGCTGCACTGGATAGTATTTAGGGCTAAGTAGAGTTGCCTAAATAAAAAAGCACTCCACCACACTTTTCAGATCGTATTTGTAAAAAAGTTTGAAAACCACTCTCCTTCAACATCAGATTTGTCCGTTGCTTTGTGTTGATTTATTACCAAAGGCCCTAATAAAAAGCATTGAACTTTGTGGTTGTAACATGAGTAAATGTTAAAAGATGCAAAGGGGTCTTTTTGCAAAGAACTGTATTATGAGCTCAAGGAGGAATCAACAGTGTTCAAGCACCAAGAAACAACCTGATAGAGATGGAAAATATGCACACCTGCCCTGTGTAATTTAGCACTTAATCCTTCATCTCTCTCTTTATTTATCCTCCCTCTCCAGGTCTGATTTCTCAGTCACCATGAAACACCCGAGTTGCTGTTTTCAGTGTGTGGCATGACTGATAACACACAAACTGACCCTCTGCTGTTACATTTGGTTTTTGTTTGTTTAATGTTCCAGTGTTAAAAACACAATTTCTGGTCTTGTCACACACTGATTTGTGGTCTCTTTTTTTTTTATTATGTGAACACCATGTTAATAATTTGACATCATGGTAAAAAGAATCTGCAACCTCAAAATCTAGTTTAAATGTATAAATGATGTGCTCTAACCCCAAGTTCATAAAAGCCCACAATGCAAACTCTACCATGTCGTTATTTATGAAGTACACCTCAAACCCCATAAAACCCCTCCTAATAGCAGAAAAGTACATTATTTTTACTACTGCTGCACTTAAAAAAAAAAAGAAAACAGGTTCTTGCAACATATTCCAACAGTTTAGGTGAGTTATACTCACAAACAGCTGGTTTAACACGATGATGTCCTCTTTCAATGTATCAACATCACGCCTGAGAACATCCCCTTCCCTTGATCGATACAGCAAGTGTTTGTCTGTAAATTACAAATAAGACTTTACAGCCAGACAGTTACTTCTTATCATTCCAGCAGTAATTGGTATTGTAATTTATTTTACTTTGTTTACTTTCAATAAGATCATTTGGTTTAGGTTTATAGGCAAACATATTTCCATAAGAACTTTTAACTGCTTAGTCAACAGGTAATACTTGGTCCAAATATAGATTATCACAGTTTGCCATTAGGGTTGAGAGCTTAAAATAAAAATATATCCTGTATCAGCACAATGACACACTAAAGGAGCCGTTGTGTGATTTAATTATCTTCTCATCAGTATCATAAATCCCTTTGATTGCTAAACAATAAACAAACATAATTACAGTTATAAAAACCAAGGAAAAACTACTATGGGAGCACACGCCTCGGTCCACGCCTCATAAGTAAAATGTAAAACTGATGGTTTTCTATCCCATTCAAAATTGCTGCCAAACTGTGTTGAAATACACGGAACATTTATAAATACTGACATGGTACGTCGGGCTACACATTGGCGCAGTTGGTAGGACTGTTGCCTTTAAGCAAGAAGGTCCTGGCTTCAACTGCCGGCTGGGGGTCTTTCTGCATGGAGTTTGCATGTTCTCCCTGTGCATGCGTGGGTTCTTTCTGGGTACTCTGGCTTCCTCCCACAGTCCAAAAACATGACTGTTAACGAATGAGTGTGTGTGTGTTTGATTGTTTGTCCTGTGTCTCTCGGTGTTGCCCTGCGATGGACTGGCGACCTCTCCAGGGTGTACCCCACCTCCCGCCCATAGACAGCATGCTGGAGATGGGGACCCGCTTCCCCGTAACTCACTATGGAAGATGCGGTAGAAAATGACTGATTGACATGGTACGATGGGCCTTAATTATGTTCAGTACCTTTTAGGTGAGACTTTGAACTCAGTCAGAAAAGGTAGCAATAGTTTTTAACTAGTTTTTATAATGCTTGCAGTGTTATTTTGTTCTTTTATCCTTTATTTAAGTATTATTTAAAAATGTAATAATTCATATTATTATTAGTTATGTACTCTGTAATGTTTAATGTAATGTTAATGTTTGGGAATGCCCAATGAGGGGCCTTCACTACAAAACAGAATTGGTAGCTCATTTAAAAAAACTTTGGGTCAGGCTGGGATTTTCAGTACCACAAAGGTGACTTACTTCTTATCTTTCTCTATCACCATGGTCACTGATGCTAGACAGCTAACCTGCTTTGGAGTATCTCTGGAGAGGGGATCCTTTTTTACAGAAAAAAGAGACTGATTACTCTGAACTGTGTTCTTGTTAGACGCTAAAGATACCAAAATAACATTAATTGCCTGCCTCAGAAAATATATCCTTATTTATTAAGAGGGTGTGAGAGGCTCATACTCAACAAACTAATGCATACTATGTCTGTAAATCTGAGTTATACTACCATCGATGGTATATATTTCATTTAAAGGCTGTATAAAACAAACAAACCAGCTAGACCATGCTCCTGTCATGGTGTGGTAGAAGGAGAACCCAAATGCAGAACTTGATAGAGGCAAAATAAGTTTCCTTTAATGAAACTTAACACAAAGCTTTCCCTTTTTTTTTTTAAGGAAAAATAAGAAAACGTACAAAACCCAGAAACAAGGCTTGGAGTAACGACACGAGGAGCAAAACTGAGTACTATGAGAACCGACAAATGGACATGAGGCATGGTAGGAAACGGGAGGAACCAGTGGTGAGCAATGAAAACTATAGGGTATAAATACAGAGGTAGGGTGGAGAATTGATCAATGAACAAGGGGGGCTAATCAGGAGAAATATGGAGCAGCTGGTGACAAGGAGTAATGCAGGCCAACAGAAGGAGGAAGGCTAACGAAAGACAAATGGTGGCATACTAACATGAAATTATGACAGTATTGACCTACACAATGATTGCCAGTGAGGCGTAAGACGTGTGCTGGAACAGGCATGCATTTTCCAACACAAAAACACTCCTGTACAACCTGCAGTCACTACAGAGATGTTGGAATAAAAAGCAAAAAAAAAAAAAAGAAAAGTCCCAGCCAACCGTGATCCAAATTTCTAATGCCTTTGATGTTTTTGAAAAGGTAACAACAAAGCTAATTCTGCAGAAAACCTGGATATTCCTGTTCTGTGAATGAAAGCCACATGTTAAACAACCTTTCAAAAATGAAAAAGATTTATATGAATTAATTGTAAGATTGCTGTGTTTTTTTGCACATTATTTGGAAGAAGTTAATTTTTTTCAATGTAATACATTTTTCAATTATTTATTAATAAAATACATGGGAATTCAAACCACTGAGGGGGCCTATTCTTTTTATATATTCTGTTGTATCTCAAAAACACGAACGCCAGACAGACAGACGGCAGCACCTCTTTGTTTTAGAGATCAATGTCAAGGTTGAATCATTGTGTTTGGAGCCGGGAGTGTGTGAGAAAGTCAGAGGTGAGTAAAAGACTTCAGAGGCAGAATGTGATCAAAGAGCAACAGGGATCAATTACACACTGCTGTGAATGAAGTCCACAAAATATTGATGAGAGCCGCTCAAGTGAGAGGCTGTCCCGTCAGAGTTCTTATCAGAAGGTTGTAGCAACAAATGGATGCTGATTGCATTAACTTAAATGACAAGTGCAATGTCACACTATTGATTGCGAGAGTTTCATCAGGTGCTGAAGGAGTTTTCATCACAGTTGCAAATGAAGGGCGCTGACACATGAGAATGTAAGTAATTATATGTTAATAGGGTGGTAATGTAAGTAATCAGAGGATAATCTGCTCGGCAGAACATGGGGACAGATGGTTCTGCGTACTACATGCATACTCTCAACTGCAATCAGATGTGCACATGCAAGCGGATTTTAAGCAGAAGGTGTCTAAACATAGTAGCAACAACAAACACAGTATTTAAAATGTTTGCAGATTACTTCTGCAAATAAATCACAAATGTATATTTATAAGACTTAAAGGAATTAAAAAAAAACTTTATTACAAATGCACAATAGAGTAGTAAAATGTAAAACATGCCCTGCTAGTCCTGGAGCAAAATCTGCTAATAACACTGCAAGGCAACCAGACCGGCTTTACTGTTTACCTGAATTGTCATTACAGAAAAACCAAAAGAAAAAAAACCAAAAACAAAGTGTAACAGAAGTTTTTTTCTTTGTTTGTTGTCAAAGCAATGAGCCTAACACCACTAATTAAAGATTTAATTATGCATGTATTCTGCTCAGGATAGTCTCTTTTCTTGCTACAATCCTCAAACTAGAAAAGAACCCAGTGTTAGAAAGTCAACATGATACACTTATCAATTGAGTAAAGCCACTGTTTTCACTGTTTTCTTTGGACCTACTATCAACTCCAAGGATATCCTACCTTAACTGGTCACATATTACAGAAGAGCTATGGGTTGAGCTATTTGCCAGTAAAAGCTTTGCAAAATTATTATTGTGCCGTTTTCAAAGGGTTGATTCAATAAAAAATGTATTTTGTAAAAAAGTTGAAACATCTGAAGGTTTTCAGGTTAATAACTGGAAACTGTGTTCTCAGCTCAATGCTTAATGTCTCTAAATAAATATTTGACAATTTTTGACTTCATATTTAGTGACTTTTCCTAATTAACATGACAATATTTTTACAATGTCCTGTACACATGTTGTACGCATCGTGGTTCTTTGGGGTCAATTTGACCCTAGTCTGTATTAGCTGTATAAAACATAGGAAATGGCAATATTTTATACACACATGTTTTGGATGTTTAGGATAATATTCAGGTCAGTATAACAAGACATTTTGTTGTCTACAAAAAACTTGAGGGCCCCAACCCTACGTAACCATAACTATAGCAGTGTGAAAACCACTGATGGTTTACACAACATGGAGAAGAGGAACCAGTCCGGGAAGTTTGAAATATCCAATGCTGATGGGGTGAGAAAATACATTTCCTGTGAAGATATTGATACTTCACACTACTTAGGAGTGTAGAAAACATATAAGAGCTCGCACAGCAGCCTTCTGAACCAACTCTTTTGGTAGTCGATGTGCTCTGCCTTTCTACTCTCTTCTCAACTGAAAAGGACTTCTAAGAAAAGGTTTTCAGTAAATGAGGTGTTGTCAAAGTCTTTGACCATGGAGGTGACATAGAGGAGAACATGACTGAGACAAAGGATAATCTTGAGGGGGACCCTGATTAACTATGATTACAGGTACGTGATGCTATTCTCGTACTCATAATGTGTAATAATACAGTATAAAGCCAGTAGAATAACAAAAAGATATCTCTTGGCTATTTTAGTTAAATCAGTTAGATTTTATAGTGATCAGCATATTTCTCCATCACGTAACAAGTATTCTGGATGTATAAGGCGGGTGGGTGTTGGGATAGCAAACAAACAAACATGAAGATAATGAAGATAAAACAGAAGGAAATGATCACCACAAAAACATCAGAAGAAGAAAGAGAGATTACTGAGCAATCCATCCAAATGTACTGATAAATTAATTTGATTTTTAAGGCAATATCACTTGTTAGAAAGTTTACTAGTCTTGACTTTGTCTGCTTTAAACCAGTAAGGAATAAAAGTGTGTTTATGTGACATTTATGTAAATTGAAGAAATGTTAAGGGGTCTTATTGTGTTCAGGGGTATTTGCATAAAACCACAAAGAAGTTGAGGATTTCTGCTGTCATATTAGACAGATCCAATGCTAACTACTAATTAGCCTTTTACGTTGCAATCCTGTAAGTTACACTTTAGTAAGAGCAAAAAAACACTCTTTTTTTTCTTATTTGACTGCAATCAATTTCTTCTTGTGCTCCCTTCTGAGAAAAGAGGATTTAAATGTGATATGAATGACAAAAATCGTAGTCTGTTGTTTCACCATCTAAAAAATATATTGCTGTTCTTTACAAACAACAAAACTCACATGTTTATTTTAAAAGATGTTTTGCAGTCTTTTGTCTTTAGTAAGTTGGTTACAATGGAAATAGTTAAAAACAGTAAGGCTGAATTCCATTTTTTTTAAACTGATCGTGTTTAAAATGTGCTGAAAGCACTGCCGATGGGACCAGGGGTGGATTTAATGGTACTCAGAAAAAAATATTTTGTGGTAATTATTTGCAGGCAAATAGAGACGATTTAAATGTTAACCAGGAGCAACAGTTGAAGGACTACTTTAATGTTTTTCTCAGATTTGTTTCTTGCTAAACTGAAATAGATCTGTGGTCTATAAATGTTTTTTAAACAAGAATTAGCTTATTTTCAAACAATGTTCATTGAAACAAGTTTGTTAGTCTGTTGCTGTTAGCAGAAAATAACCTTGTTAAATTGAAGAAGCAACATGTTACAATCTAAGTAAAATAATATGGAGCATTTCTCCTAATGAACACCAGGGGACGCCGGGTTTGCTGATCCAACAAAACAGCTCCACTGGCAGTTTTCATTCCTGTTCAAAATAGACATGGCAGAAAAACCACAGCGCCGCACTCCTTTTGCAGAAGTTATGATGAACTGGTCTTAAAACTGGCCAGTCCAGCTTAAATTATTCTGCACAATGTCTGCATTTGTTTGCTTTCTGAAAGCAAACAGTCACAATTATTTGACTCTAAAAAACTGTTCTGTTTTTCTAGATTAGTGTGAAACATTTTTACCTACAAATAGAGGAGGCTAAATGTTCTCTGCTTTGCTTGTTGTGGAATAAAAATGAGAGTGAAAACAAAGCAAATGTTGCTTCTTTAATCTCTTCATTTTCATTCACAGAGCTGAACCGTTACAGCTTTTTTTAAGTGCCTCAGCTCTCATCTGTTGTTCCTATCCTACAGATCCTATTTACAGTTAAAATAAATATTTAATTGCTGACAGCCTGTTAGTGCAAATTTCACTTGGCTGAATGACTTTACCTGGATCTAGATGTCAATGAGTTCACTTGATTGTATCTCTGCTTTATAAATAATAGAAAATCCTAAGATGTTATCATTTACTTCGAGTTTTGAATTTGCACTAACTACAATCTCACTACTTGTACATTCTTATCAGTGTCGGTACGCTGCACATTGATGTTCAGGAAGCCGTACGTCCAGAAACAAAATGTGTCAGGTTTTAATACCAACGGTACAGCGTAAGTCGAGAGGAAAAATGTCACACTGTCTGAGTATGGGTTGTGTTTCCACAAAGAAGTCAGATTTTAAATGTCAAAGCTAAACTGTTAACCCACCACTGAGCCATTTAGCGTCTGGGTCATGGATTCGAAGGTCTGCACCATAGATGTCCTCAATGGTTACCTTCTTCTTATGAGCGAGGCTGTCATCTTCACCTGTCAAAGGCATCAGAGTTAGATAAAAAAGCATGGATATATTAAATGTTTTACAAAGTCTTCTACAGTGGAAACCAGATATTTGGATTTTCTTAATAAGCATAACCTTTGTTTTTCTCACTATCTGACATAAAATCTGACAAAATCTTTGCTGGTTCAGATCAGTTAGGATTACCATAAGTATTAATGTTTGCTAAATGTGGCTAGAATTAGTTAAATTAATTTACCTTTTTTCAAATTCAGAGGTTTACATACACTAAGATCGCTATGCTTTTACACAATTTGGGAAAGTACAGATTGTGATGTCATGGTTTTGCAAGCAATACATTCACATTTGATTTGAATAGGGAATAAATATGAATTAGCCATTATTCCAATTGCAATGTCAAAAAAAGTCCAAGACCATAATGTTTGGAGACATGTCCTATTGTCTGACGAATCTAAGTGTTGTGCCATTATCACAATGTTAACATTAGAAGGAACCAAAGCAGAAGGCTTACAATCTTGAGAACACCAATCCCCATCATGCAGTATGGGGATGGAAGCATCATGTTCTGGGTGTGTTTTGCAGCAGGAGGAATGGTGCACTTTACAAAATAGATGGAATCAAGAGGAAAGAACATAATGTGGAAATATTAACACAAGATCCCAAGTCTTCCAACTGGACAATAACTTTAGGCATATTGCACAATTAGCTAAAAAGTGGCTTACAAACAACAAAGTCAATGTTTTAGAGTGGCCATCACAAAAACCAGATCTAAGTTAAAAAAGAATCTTTGGGCGGAGATGAAAAGGTGCGTGTGAGCAAGGCAACCTAAAAAACAGAGTCGGTTACACCAGTTCTTTCAGGGAGAATGGGCCAAAACTTCAGCAAACTATTGTTAGAAGCTTATGAAGGAATACCCAAAATGTTCGACATACAGTTGAAAAGGCAATTCTACTAAATATTAAAGAAAGGTGTGTAAACTTCTGAATTTCACATAAATAATAAAAAGGTAATTATTTTTAATCATTCTGGCATTACAGCCAATGAAAACAACTTTGATAACTTTAGAAGACCTAAAACAGGAGAAGTTTACTTATATTTAATGTCAGATA
Organism: Girardinichthys multiradiatus; assembly: GCF_021462225.1. Classification (NCBI taxonomy): domain Eukaryota; kingdom Metazoa; phylum Chordata; class Actinopteri; order Cyprinodontiformes; family Goodeidae; genus Girardinichthys; species Girardinichthys multiradiatus. The sequence goes on from NC_061799.1 coordinate 24,274,841, forward strand.
TTGCAGGAAAACATTTTTTATTTATACAGAGTATGTAAACATCAGGTTTAACCTGTAGTTCTAAAAGCTCCAGTGATTTTGAGGTTAACTTCAAAATACATTCATCATTAGCATTTCAAGCAACGATGTTTACCAGTTTCAAAGAAAAAAAAATAAGATCAAGCTGCTTTGAGATTTTCATCATTTTAATGTAACATTCTATTTTACAGACATTGCAGTACTGTCGACACCCAATACCTGCCATAAACTTAGAAAATAAAACATAATGCAAACAAAAAAACAGAAGTTCCTGGTGTTGCTTGATTGGTCTGTGAGTAGTTGTTCAGAGATACCTGCTAGGGTTGTTTTCAGCTGAAGATTGGCAGCACCTTGTTAACACAAAAGTCAGAACGAGATCTGAAGCTGGCGATGAACCGCAGGTTGAGCAGACAAAGGGGGAGCTAAGCCATGAGAAAGGAAACAAGGCCAATGTCTGAACTCTAAGCGTTTTCTGTTGTGTCTGTGTTTCCGAACCAACAGCTATCACAAAGACTGACAGCCTGGTATTATTTTGCAAATGGATAATTAAATGTTTCTGACAAGCCTCACGTTGTTTGTGAATCTTAAATGGGTGAAGCTATGTCAAACATTGTACAGCGTTTATCAGCTTTAGAAAATCTGAGAAATTCTCTCCTCTGGCAATCCAGGGTAGCGCGAGATGTCTAGAGGAAAATTGGATCTGACATCAGGCTGGAGCTATTATCGCATTATCGTCCCCATTAAAACAGGCATGAATGGCATCACACATTAAAAGGCCCTTTATCCAGTGAAACGTTGAGCCTGTCTCTGTGCAAAAAACCAGCACAGAATCACCATCCAAAAGACACGGTGTTGTCTGTAAAAATACTCCCTGCTGGAAGAAGGTCGTCAAATTAAAATAACTGCCTGGGCTGCTGGAGGAGGCAGAATGTCGCTGCCAAGACAAATCATATGAGGTTAGTTTGCAGGTTGCAGTGCTGAGAGAAAAGTCAGCCATGGGAGCAGGGAAACGTGTGTTCATGTTGATGAACAGGTGTCTCTAATCTCTCTCGTCTCCATGGTTACATGGCAATTTTGAGGATTTCACAAATTTACCAGATTTTCATTCATCTGAATTAGCAAAACAGTCGACATGTATCAAAAATACACAACCCTTACTTTTCACAATACATGTGAATGGCTCAGTTATGGTTGAGGTGCAAACACACCCTCCATTTCTGCTACCTGTGTGACCCCTTCTCTTTTCCGATGGTCGTGATCAGTCTGACAGGTGAGGTATCCCAATCCTTGTGGTTTTTAGTATAACAATGACCATCAGTGGGACCCTTTGTGGAGTTCCTTGAGACGACATTGTTGTAAATAAGCGCCGTTTAACTACATAATCTGAACTGAAACTATCTGTGTAGTTATGCTGCTATAGGCTTAGGCTGCTGGAGGACATAACGACCACTTTCACCCTCTTCGCTACATTCTCATACTACTCTCCAATTTTGCATTATTTGCTGTTATTTCAGCTTTTAACCTTGTTCGCTCTTTTCTCTTCCTAGAAGCTACACCTGGACTGGCTCTATGTCTATGTGACACCTTTCTGGAGAGGGGAATCGTCCGAGCTTCTGCTGGCAACAACTTGATGCTCACCCTCTACCGATGATCCACATGGCCCTGTCTTTTAGTGTTTAACCCTTTCTCTCTCCTAGACATGGAAATTGACTGAGCTTTTACTGTAACTAACTATCTGCTCTCTTTCAGACTCTAACCTTGAAAACTGGCTCAGAGTTTATCTGTTCTTTCTTTCTAGATGAAATGACTAAAGGATTAACATTTACTTTTCCTTCCCATAGAAAGTACTTCTGGATCAGTGGTTCTTTGTTATCTTTGTGTCTCTGCTCTGTTCTCTCAAACCCCCAGTCGGTCGTGGCAGATGGCCGCTCACACTGAACCTGATTCTGCTGGAGATTTTTTCCTGTTAAAAGGGAGTTTTTCCTCTCCACTGTTGCTACATGCATGCTTAGTATGAGGGATTGCTGCAAAGTCAATGCCAGTGACTGTCCACTGTCTCTACATGCTCATCCGGGAGGAGTGAATGCTGCAAGTTACTGACTGGATGCAATCTGCTGGGTTTCCTTAGATAGAAAAACTTTTTATCCAATTTGAATAAAAAGCTAACTCCGACTGCACTGTTCAATTGTTAGGATTAATAGGAATGTATGAACCTGACTGTTGTGAAGTGCCTTGAGACGACGTGTGTTGTGAACTGGCGCTATATAAATAAAACTGAATTGAATTTAATTGAATGTGGACTTTTTTAAAAGATGACAACAATTTTTTCTGACCAAAGCTCCAAATAACATTCTGCTTTCCAATTGTTTTTACAATTTTCAACCTTTAGCAACTCTATTGGTCAACCCTCTTTCAATTTACCCAAAGCCTTAAATTTAGTCTACTTTAAATGTTTAATTCCATTCATTTTATTTTGTCTGAAGTTAACATATGCAACAGAGAAATCAAAACATGATTAGTCTAGCTGTGAGACTAACATGATTATACTGTTTTAGATTACCCTTAGCAGGTTGTGTTTCCATCTTTCTCCTGAAATCATGAAGCCAGTAGACTCTGATTTGAGATGACAATTGTTTGCCAGAAGTTTAATTTAGAGTGCATAGTGCTTGTTTTTATCTAATTTATATTCTATTCTAAGAAACTACAAACTCATAAGATTCAATTCAATTCAAAAATACTTTATTAATCCAAAGGGAAATTAGATTTGAAGTTTACATTTACATTTCGTGTTATAATTAGAATGTACCACTGGAAAAGATATACCCAAAGCCATAAAATAAGTGCAGCACTATTGTGAGCTAATGTGCCTAAACAAAATTAAGATTTTATTAAATAATAACATTGTGGTATTTGAACTCACTAATGACCATGCCTATTTGTAGGTCATCTGAATTTATTCAGATTTTATGGCTGTGCAATTAACAGCAACGTGCAATGGCTGAGTGGTTCTGCCGCTTTTTGGCCTCTCTGTATCTGACAGTTATTCAGTTTTACTGTGTTTTTGACTGTGCCATAACAGTTTAAAGGGCAAAACAAATAATCCAGTTATAAAATCCAGCCTAAATAGACGGCTTTTTGTTCAAACGAAAAACCTTAAAATATGTGAATAAGAGCAGCTGTTTTGCAAGTTCAACCATTATAAAATACAGTATATGTGAGCAAAAACAACAGGAGAGACAAATAGGGGTGCTAGACAATGGCATGATCAATAGGCTAATTTTTGAGTGATGTCATGACCTACATACATACAAACCTACAAAATAATTTTAATGAAATGATGCTTTTTAAACAAAATATTAATTTATTTTAAAGCTTTTTTGACATCAGACAATACAGGTCCTTCTCAAAATATTAGCATATTGTGATAAAGTTCATTATTTTCCATAATGTCATGATGAAAATTTAACATTCATATATTTTAGATTCATTGCACACTAACTGAAATATTTCAGGTCTTTTATTGTCTTAATACGGATAATTTTGGCATACAGCTCATGAAAACCCAAAATTCCTATCTCACAAAATTAGCATATCATTAAAAGGGTCTCTAAACGAGCTATGAACCTAATCATCTGAATCAACGAGTTAACTCTAAACACTTGCAAAAGATTCCTGAGGCCTTTAAAACTCCCAGCCTGGTTCATCACTCAAAACCCCAATCATGGTTAAGACTGCCGACCTGACTGCTGTCCAGAAGGCCACTATTGACACCCTCAAGCAAGAGGGTAAGACACAGAAAGAAATTTTTGAACGAATAGGTTGTTCCCAGAGTGCTGTATCAAGGCACCTCAGTGGGAAGTCTGTGGGAAGGAAAACGTGTGGCAGAAAACGCTGCACAACGAGAAGAGGTGACCGGACCCTGAGGAAGATTGTGGAGAAGGGCCGATTCCAGACCTTGGGGGACCTGCGGAAGCAGTGGACTGAGTCTGGAGTAGAAACATCCAGAGCCACCGTGCACAGACGTGTGCAGGAAATGGGCTACAGGTGCCGCATTCCCCAGGTCAAGCCACTTTTGAACCAGAAACAGTGGCAGAAGCGCCTGACCTGGGCTACAGAGAAGCAGCACTGGACTGTTGCTCAGTGGTCCAAAGTACTTTTTTCGGATGAAAGCAAATTCTGCATGTCATTCGGAAATCAAGGTGCCAGAGTCTGGAGGAAGACTGGGGAGAAGGAAATGCCAAAATGCCAGAAGTCCAGTGTCAAGTACCCACAGTCAGTGATGGTCTGGGGTGCCGTGTCAGCTGCTGGTGTTGGTCCACTGTGTTTTATCAAGGGCAGGGTCAATGCAGCTAGCTATCAGGAGATTTTGGAGCACTTCATGCTTCCATCTGCTGAAAAGCTTTATGGAGATGAAGATTTCATTTTTCAGCACGACCTGGCACCTGCTCACAGTGCCGAAACCACTGGTAAATGGTTTACTGACCATGGTATCACTGTGCTCAATTGGCCTGCCAACTCTCCTGACCTGAACCCCATAGAGAATCTGTGGGATATTGTGAAGAGAACGTTGAGAGACTCAAGACCCAACACTCTGGATGAGCTAAAGGCCGCTATCGAAGCATCCTGGGCCTCCATAAGACCTCAGCAGTGCCACAGGCTGATTTCCTCCATGCCACGCCGCATTGAAGCAGTCATTTCTGCCAAAGGATTCCCGACCAAGTATTGAGTGCATAACTGTACATGATAATTTGAAGGTTGACGTTTTTTGTATTAAAAACACTTTTCTTTTATTGGTCGGATGAAATATGCTAATTTTGTGGGATAGGAATTTTGGGTTTTCATGAACTGTATGCCACAATCATCCGTATTAAGACAATAAAAGACCTGAAATATTTCAGTTAGTGTGCAATGAATCTAAAATATATGAATGTTAAATTTTCATCATGACATTATGGAAAATAATGAACTTTATCACAATATGCTTATATTTTGAGAAGGACCTGTACATTTAGTCAATACTGCATGTGAAAAATAGTGTGCAATCTAATAGAAAATTAAAAGTTTAAAGGCAAAATGTTTCTAAGCACCTTTCAGGTTTGCCATTTTTGACCAATTTCTTTACCATTTTATCAAAATGTCCAATATACATATTTTCTATCACCTAATGAAAATCAGGACATTTTCACCTGTATCATTATGCATTGTTTGCCTATTTAAATTTTAAATTAAAACACATAAAGTTAAGATATTAATTCTCTAAATGGCAGTAATATCCTGAGTTGAAAATTTGACCCAGTTCTTCTGCAGTGTTGGGAGAGTTGGGGCAAATATAATGATATTTATTAATGCAAATGACATAAGCTGATACAACCTGTTCTCAGTTAACAGTGCTTTAATAACTCAAAGCTTTAGTGTTCTTTCTTTATTTTTCATTGTTTGCATGTCTTCTCACACCCCATTCTGTGAAAAGATAAAACCCTGATGCCTGGTGTGATAAAATAGTGTAGTTAAAAGACGTCAGACAATCATGTCTGGTTGAAGAGTGAGAAGATTTTCCTGCTGTTTGCCCAAACCGTCATGATTTGTTGTGTCATATAAACAGCGAGAAAAAAGCCCTCAAAAGCTAAATATGCATATAAATGACATGTAAAAATACACTATTTATATGCATCACTAGGAGGTCGTGTTGTCTTGCATTATGAAGCAGAATACCATTTTTCAAAAGATAAAGTGTTTTACTGAGTGTTTGTTGTGTGATACATACTAGGGGTCAGTAAGATAACGGAGGTGACAATCAGAGAGCAAATGATCAGGATGACCAGGAGGGCGATTGCTATTCCCTTCCAGTTCCTCTGAGGTGGCGCGCTGCCCACAAGGTCCTAAAAATGACATAAATATGACATGTTACAAACACACGTAGTGTTAATGGACCTTTTTAATCTTCCAAGACTCTTTGCCCTCAGGCCCACTTAAGCAGGTCAGCTGGATTTTATGATTGAGTCAAATTGGATACCTAGTCCAGTCAAAATAAAACCCCTTTCTCGAAATAAAAGCTCCTTTTTAAAAACAGAACGTGTGTTTGTGAGCTTTCAGGCTGTTGTTGTATTGTTCTGTTTATTTGAAACTAACTGCAGCTGCACTGGACTGTCTAGACAAAACTAGAGCTCACTAAACGTAACCATACATTTAACTTTTTATTAAATCATTAATTATTATTAATAATTATTATATTTCAGAAAACATTGGAAAGTCACAGAATGTTCATTAAGTTAAACTCCACAGACAGACAGACAGACAGACTATCCCATGTAGCCCTGGTTAGAAGCCCTATAGCCCATATTAAAAACTGCCACAGGCTGTATACATGTTATATAATTTAGCATACTAAGTCATGCAATACAAGCTTTAACCAATTTATCATACATATTTGGTACATAATGTGAATATATTTTGGATACAATAACGAATGAATGAGTTAAAATAAATGTGCTCTCATGTCAACCTTTACAATGAACGCTTTAAAATATTCTTTAATCAAATTCACATTGACTGGACATGCAAGAAAGCAATGTAACACGCGGGGAAAACTTACAACTGTTTGGTATTGTGGTCCCCACCAGGCCTATAGGCAACACCTGGGGCAATAAGCCATGTAGCCCTGTCAAAAACCAGCAATGCTCACTCCAGCATCACAGAAGAAGAAAGGGTTTCTTTAACCTAAAAAAGTATGTTTAACTTATCACTTTTTCATATCTTTTTAAATTTAATGTAAGTGTAGATTTAAATAATTTGATAAGCATGGTGGCGCAGTTGGTAGCACTGTTGCCTTGCAGCAAGAAGGTCCTGGGTTCAATTCCTGACCGGGGGTCTTTCTGCATGGAGTTTACATGTTCTCCCCGTGCATGCGTGGGTTCTCACTGGGTACTCCAGTTTCCTCCCACAGTCCAAAGACATGCCTGTTAGGTTAATTGGTCACTCTAAATTGCGCTTAGGTGTATGAATGAGTGTGTGCATTGTTGTTTGTGTGTTGCCCTGCGATGGACTGGTGACTTGTCCAGGGTGTACCCTGCCTCTCGCCCATAGACTGCTGGAGATAGGCACCAGCTCCCCCGCGACCCACTATGGAATAAGCTATAGAAAATGACTGACTGAAATTAAATATTACTTTGTTAACCAAAATTAGTGCTTTTCAGTTCTGGCATATGACTGAAGTATTTTTTTAAATCAAGGTTACCTAACTTGAAGGCCTTTCTACTGTAAACAGTAGCTTCACAATTATTTATCGGTTTTGGACTACAGTTGCAGTAAATGCTTGTTTTGCATCATACATTAATTTAAGTTGTCTACTTTAAATAAGCTGTGATTTCAACCCATCTCCAATAAGTGCTTTGATTTTTTTCAGTAACTTTTTCAGGATGCCCTCTTTGCAATCACAACCCGATTCTGAATCCAAAGTAAAGAGCCTCCAAACACCCAAACCCAGAGTAAAAGAGACCATCGCATCACAAAGAAACCATATCTTAAAGTGACCATCGTGGGACAGCAGAAACATTGAAGCAGAAAGAAACCCAGATGTGTCTCGAAACGATAGAGAAATGAGTCAGACCCAAAAACACATTTACTCTTAGTCCTATGTGAATGCTGGTAACATTGGAACTTAAATTGTCTTTCCATATTTTATTAATAAAATTATAAGAAATCTACTCTTCGTTTAAGTACAACTGTAAGTGCAGCTGTGACACATTGGAAAGGTTTAGAAATAGTTAATTGTATGACTAATGTAACCCTGTCACTGTAAAAGACTGTTTTAAGTTTTGTTTCTCCACATGTAAAATGTTTTTTTTTTTTATTAAGTGGTAATATTTAATTTATTTTAGGGAAAAGTATAGCTAAATTACTTTTCTAATGTAAAAACGTATTTACATAGATTGAGAAGAAGTTTTACTATTTCCGAATGTTCAGTGAAGTGCACCCAGACATGTGGAAGGAAAGTTTTGCTTTTTCCGAGCATTCAGTGAAGTGTACATAGACAAGGTAAAAGGTGGAAAGGGGAGTTTTTTTTGCCGAGAAGTGTGTGTTCGTGATTCTAGGGGGTCAAGTACTGCCAATAAGAAGCGCACCAGTCTTTTGTTTAAGGGCTTACCCTTGTGTGTTGCTGGATTTTTTTTTTTTTTGTTTGTTTCTTTTCGGTAAGTTTTGTAGCCGTTTAAAAAAATCTTTAAAACGAGGTGCTAACGGAAGTAATGCCTACCGCCATCAGCTAAGCTAGCACATCTTTTTTTTTTTTTTTTACTTTAGGAGCCATTTTGTTTCCCATGCCAGCTCTTTATGAAGCTGCATCAGAAATAAAGCATTTTTGATCCAGGTTAAGAGATTTCTACATGTGTTTCATATACAGAACATGGTTAAATGTACTGTGAAAATATATTGTTCTCATAGAAGTTTCTTAACTGTAGTTTCTTCGTGGTGCCAAGCCATCGCTGTTCAGAGGTCTGCAAGGAGTTCTGTATTCTGTTGCCCTTGGTCATGTTTTTTCCTTCCTCCCTCTTCTTTGTACGCGTTTTAAAAGAAGAGCGCTTCGACGATGAATTCCATCCAGGGATGGCGAGCCCCCAGGATACACGAAACCCATTCATGATGCAAGGAGATTCTGATCTGCCCTGGATAGTCTAGGAACTGTGGTTACTGCCATTTGGTAGGACACACTTTGATTGGATTGAAGTCATTGCATAGCAGGCATTGAAGAGGGGAACTAGAACTGAGGAACTCTCCTGATGTGGATTTATGCCACACCACCTGAATAAAATCCCCCGGGGGTATTTGGTTTTATTGTGTACTTTTCTTTCACAAACAAGACTTATGTTTTGGGCCCATTTTTTATTATTTCTATGTAGTTTTTTATTTGATCTAAAGTGTTTCCAAACATTTCATATTTGTTCAATACTTGTTTTTCCAAAACCCTTTACTTGTCTGTGTCATCAGTCACACACTGCTCCAGTACAAAGATCCTGGAACTGGCCCAATATCAGTCTAAATTTATTTCTTTAAATTCTGTAGTCTAAGTAAAGTATTACACTAAGTCATGAGGATGATTTGATTTTTAATAAAAACAAAGACTGCAGGATTATTGGACAGTAAGGTCATTTAAAATATCTCATAGTTGCAACAGGAAAGTAACAAATACCTCTTTCACAAATATGACAATTTCATGAGAGAGGCAGGTCTATTTCACTACATAGATAATGTCTCAGGATGACCTTGGATGTTTAAAAAATTCATCTCATCGTCCATAAGCGAGAAGCACATTGTACTGTCGCCGCTGGAAAGCAGAGACTGGCTCCAGAATAGCCTGTTCACTGACAGACAGATGCTTACAACTCAACCACTTTTCGTGCACTATAACTGCAATCATCGAGCCGCTCCCCGCTGCTCGCCTACGAGGAGTCCCTGCATCTTTGTCTGATAGCTGGAGTGAAGCGACGGCTTCAGAGCAGGCGGAACGGGCAGAATAATGAGCCGCTCCCCTCGCGAAGCCCAGCAGATGGTAGATAGCTAATCAGCACTGTTTGAGGCGCGTCTGCTGGAAAAATCCACAGGACATACAAAACATTTTAAGAGCAGACATGTGGGAGGCAGCAAACTGGTGGCCAAAGATGACTGGCTCAAACCCGAAAGCATATGTCTTCAGCTATTTCGATATGGAGGCAATCTGAGTGCTGTTATTGTGTGATTCCACTGGCACAAACACACATCATCAACCACTTGTAAACATTTTGTGTCCATTCAAAAGAAATGGAAGCAGATGGTTTTCAAAGTTGCTACGAATGATTGTTAACCACCAATTTACTCCATTTTCTAGGCTAATGGCATTGTTGCTTTGATTACTTGGCTATTCATATCAGGCATATCATAATGTGGATCATGGCCAAATAAGAACAATGCACAAAAATAAAAGTGTTCAGAAAAGGTAAAGGTATCCAAATGGAGGTAACAAGGTCACATACCCTGCTTTTAGAGTCCATGAATTGCCCACTTAAAGGTTTCTGCATCCCTCTTGAGTTAAATATTGAACCATAAATTGTTTATTCTGGTTATAAACAAGTGCAGTTTCAAACATTTGTACTTAATTACCCTAAATAATTTTAAAAATAGCCTTGAAATTAAAATGTTAAGTTCAATTTCAGGGTTTCTGTCTGGAGCTTTTAAATTAGAGGTTACGATCTGTGTGCCCAAACAGCAGTTTTCCACATTAATCTCCCTGCTCACAGATACTGAGCAGGCTGAGGAGCTTCAGCCACCCGTATCGGTCCAGCTGTTCATAACCGTGTTACCAATTAGGCCTGGTCTCTGGCTGCCTGTAGTGGCAAGAGTGCTTATGGGGCAGCTCAGTGAACCATCCACAAGTTAACGAGGGGTCCATGTACACGTGAAAATGAGACGGCTCCACTGCTCGGCAGAGAGAGCCTGCTGTATGGGTCTTTGAAGCCTCCAAAATGCAACACTGCCACTTACTTTTAGTTGAATGCTTAAAATGATCCTGTGTTTTCTTTGCCTTTGCACCTCCTGTCTCTGCAGTTTACCCAACAGCACAGCAAATCAATACTAAAGGCAGTAAGTACACATACAAAAGCAGCGGTTGCATCAATAAGGCTAATTTATTGCTGCAGAGAAAAATCTGTTCTGAATAAGGTGAACATCCTAGATTTAAATGATCCTAATTCCCCATATGTCATCATACTTTGATGGGTAGGACATCCTGATATCAACCTCTCCCTGAGCCAGAAATAACATTCTCCGATATTTTGACAGGTTTGCAGATAATACTGCTGTTCCTGCATCTGCTGCCTTGTAATCTGAAAATAACCAAGAGTTAAAGCAGAGAGGCGTCGAGTTCAGTTTTAAAGAAGGCTACCTATAGATGTGACATGTTGGTCTACTTGCCTCTTCTGTTTCCATTAAAGTTTAAATGTAAGTTGGTAAAGTGAATGTTTGAGATGGTAAGCAGTGTAAAAGAAAATGCGAGGTAAAATTATTTTGGGGGAAAAACAATGGTCATTCTCAGGATTTTTCTTGTTTCGTATTTTAATGTAAGTAATGTAGACATTATCAGTACCTGCTGATGCAGGATAGATATTACGTTTTTTTTTTAGAATTCCACAGAAAGAGGATTTTCTGAAGAATAGAAGAGAAAATCTCTTCAGAAAATTCTGGATAAGTGTAGCTGGTGGGTACAACTAAAGATTAAAGCATGCATATTTTCACAGGTCCTGGTTATTTCAAACCTCCATCTTGTTGTTTGCACTGTTGGCCATTTCATAACCAACGTTTTGGACGTGAAAAGGAGCTGCCTGTAAAGGAAGCCTCTTTAATAACCTATGATTTAAAGTAATGTTCCACTATTTACTCATCATCCTAAACTGTGAGGACTTGTATATTATTACAATACATTTTGTCTAACAGCAGATTTTGTTTCGATTTGATCTGCGTTCATAATTTTTCATGTTAACTGGCCCAAATGGTTATTAAAGCCACAATCAATTAAATATGCGATATAAAATCTGTTAAACCTAAAATTGAATAAATAAAATTATTTGAGGTTTAAACGCGATTTAGTGATTTCTTACATCCATAGCTAATCAAAACACTGGCCTATTAAATGAAATAAACTCAAACATCATGGTTAAGTACATAGGATTGCTTTAACAGGGGAGAAAATAAAGTAGATTGGAAAAAAATGGCAATGCGTGGGCACAAAATGGGAGTATTCATTTGCAAAGAGGTGAACAAGAAACTAAGTTCAAACTACGAAGAGAAAGATGGAGTGCCAAAGCAAGCACTTACAGCGTATAACAAAAACCCAAGTTACTCTATAAATACAGCCTACAAGCTGAAAAGAATGTACAGAATTTCTGCAAGAGCAAAAGGTTAAAAATGCTTTCTAAAGTGAGAATGGTTGCAATAGTAGCATCTTTTATCTCCTATTTTAATTTTTAAATAAGGTTTGCTTGCTGATTAAATTTCCACGGAGGGTGGCTGTATTTGTGTTGGTGTAAAAGCAAGACTATTCCATGAGGTGTATGAAGTATCTTCACCATTTTCAGTACAAATATTTATTATTTTCATGTATCCCACTGGCATTCACAGTATTCCAAAGTAGAATAATAAAGTAGCTAAACTGAACTATTCTATAAGTAAAGAGGTGACCCAGTTTTCTGACAGTGACCACTTTCTGCACTTTTGATCAGCTGTCCTGGTGAATTCTCCCACTGAGTCTGAATATAAATCTGGTTTGTCATCAACAATCTCTGAAAAAAAACATCAGTGTCAGAAAACACGGAAAAAGCTGCGCAACATGTTCTCTTACAGCTGTGATCTAAAAAATATGTAGACACGTGTTTCTTTTTATGATTCACCCCATTTTTTGTCTTTCTACTTCAAACGCCAAAAAGGGGGGTTGTAAGAGTCAAACTAGAAAGTAGCAGAGCGTGTTTTAAAACTGCACCTAACTCTTAAACAGTTGGCTGCTATTAAGCATATAAGCTCTGGCTGGTTTGCGTGTGCAAAGTGGTTTATCCCTGTGTGAAATATAGAGCATTCACCCACCTACTCAGGCACTTAGACAAGGCTCCACACTCAGGCTGAAGTCACTAACATAAAACCAATAAAAAAGATTAGCATTGTTTCCAGAACAATCCCACACAGGCAAACTAAATCCATCTTTACATTCTCAGATTTAAGCAGCTTTCAGTGCTGTGAAAAAGTATTTGCCCCCTTACAGATTTCTTCTGTTTTTACTTTTTGATCAAATGCAGTTTTTAAATGATAATTTCATTTGTTGAAAGAAAAAAGCTGGCCGAAGCAACTAAAAACTTAATGACTGATGGTGCCACCCTTGGTGACAACAATTGTGTATCTTAACTTTGAGACGATAGATGTCAATGTTTCTCATTGTTTTTTAATTCCATGCATTGCTTTTTGAAATCTTTAAGCCTATTTAATGCTTAATGTTGTGTGAGTTACTTCTGAAGAGATTTCTTGACTCTACAGGTGAATCTTGAAATTGAGGCAAAATTATTTCAGGTAATTTTTGATTTAAAAAGCGGGAAATCATATTTTCACAGAGGGTAAGGTTGGTTTGCATAGCTTTTTCCCTTAACAATGAAATCATCGTATGAAAACTGCTTTTGTGTTTTATGTTTGTCTGAAAAGAAAATTGGATGATCTTAAATAGACAAAAAAGCAAAAACAGAAGAAATCTGTAAGGGGGTGAAAAACCCTTTTCTCCGCCCTGCATGTGTTTCCATTCCTAAAGAGCTTTTATACAAGCCTAAAAAGTGAATGTTGACTCATGACAGCATTTCTGAAGTTAAAAGATGCTATCGATTTTCTTCATTAAGCCATAGTCTTTTAGGAGCATGCATCTAAGTCTTACAATGAGAGGTGCATCAATAAACGAGAACAGCAGCCATTTTCACCTCCTCTCTGCAAACACTTCTAAATAAGCCTAGGCCATTTTAGCACTGACAACTACAAAGGACAGACAAATCCCACGGGGGAATCAACAAATTTTCTCTCAGTCTATTTGTTGCTATTTTCATTCTGTTTTGAGGGAAAAAATGTCTCAAACAATGGCAGATCTTTTAAGGTCAATCTTCCTTTACCCCCCCACCTCTCACTCTGTCTAATCCTCTCTCCCTCCTACCTCCCTTTGTCTAACCATCTCTTTGTCTCTCTGCTGAAGTGTGAAATGGATCTTTCCTGATCTCTGAGCACCTGGTTTCCAAGGGAACCGAGAGAGTTGTTTGAGGCAAAGATGGAGTCAGCTGGTGAACAGTACAGCAGGGGCTAATATTGCTGTTAAGTGTGGAAAGAAACAGGGAGTCTAAAGAGATGAAGTCTTCACAAAGACTAAAGTAAGACAAGAGAGAAGAGGGACACTGGAAACAAAGGCAAACCGCTGCTGTCTACAGATACAGGACACTTGACACATGATATATAGCTCTGCTGTAATGTAGTCACTGTCTGGGAGCAGCCGTAGTCTATAGACTTGGGGATAAACTTTTTCTCTGGAACAGCATCAATAAATTATGTGCATTCATGAGTGAGATTAAGAATTCATGCAGCCTGCCTTTTGCTTCGTGAATAGCCGGGCATCAGCCTGTCTGTCTACCCACCTGTCCGGACTTTGAACACTCTGAGAAATTTGAATTCAAAGGGACCCAAATCAACTGAAGCTAAATAAAGGCAACAAAAATGTTGCTCAGGTGTTAAAGATTTGCTCTCAGGACTGGCATAAAAAGCCTTTAATGAATCAAGACTCACAAACTCATGGTGTCATCGTCTCTCATTAAGGCAGATGGAAAGAGAGCATTGCTGATTGCTGACATAATAAATACCAATATAAACACATAAAGCAATACAAATGTTTTATATTTTGACTGCAGTGGCATGCAGATGTGTAAGAGTAAAAACATTTAAAATAATTTATTAAATCCTGCACAGGTTCCCTCTTCAGCATCTGTTTTCTTGTGGTATTTTTTGTTTTATATATTGTCTGATTATTCTTATTTTTTTGTCTTTTAGATTTTGTGGCGTTTATTGACAGAAATCAGACACTAAATGGGCTAAGAGAGAAGGGGGAGGCATGCAGCAAAAGTCTCAAGGATGGGAATGGAACCCCAGATAGGTGTGTCAAGGACCAATAGTCTTCAATTTTAAGGTCAAACAGAGATCCTGTTCAGCTGAGTATTTCTTGCAAGAAATATTTTGAGTGACTCCATTTTAGTCATAACTTAAAGTAATTTTTCACTGTTTGTCAAATTTACAATTTGAGTGAATAGACAGTTTTTTTTTTTCTCTTTCAAAGATGTAACATTGTGTTGGAGCTGAGTATTCTCTAATTGGCTGCTTACATAATTATGCTGCTTTCAGCTATTCCAAAATTATTGAAGCCAGTGAAGAGCTGCAAATCCAACTCTTTCACTGTCTGGTAAAAAACATGGACACTTACTGGATTGTGTGATAAAACTCAAACCAAAAATCCCCTTTACTTTCAGTAATGATCATGAAACCAAAAATTCAATTAAGTATTCATTGGGGATTAGATCTGGATTCCTTTCTATTTTCTACTTATTAAAATGTTTCTGCTCCGTCACCTTAGAATCAAACACAATGTATTTTTTTCTGTTATTTTATTATTTTAGTAATTTTTAAAAGTAACTCCCAGGATGGTAGTAGGTCTTCTGGTCCATATTAAGATTTTAGTGGCCTCCTCATTACATGTGATAGAGCTTACCAGTAAATTAACAGTTTTGAGCAAAACTTGCAGGGTGGCTCCACTGGTGGGTCACTTGCAGTTCTTAGAAACTACCCTTTCTCGGGACCTGAGGTGGTCCACACACGTATACCCTGTTCAGAAGAACGCCCAGCAGAGATTGTACTTCCTGTGGCCACTCGGGAAGAACAAACCTCCACAGGAGCTGCTGGTCAAGTTTTACACCGCCATCATTCAGTCTGTTTTGTGCTCATCAGTTTGTGTGTGGTTCTGCTCATCTACAAAACTGGACAGGTCCAAACTGCAAAGAACAATTAGGTACCTTAGCTCACCTTCCCTCCATCCATGACTTGTACAGGTCTAGTGCAGCTAATATCTCTGTCGACCCCACACATCCTGGTCAAACATTTTTTAGACTTTTACCCACATGGCGAAAATGAGACACCACAGAGAGTGTTTCTCCCAGAGTGTCTCTGTTGAACACATTGAACACCATATAGCCAGAGTAATCAGCTACTCTGCTCTGAAACAAATAAGCACACTGCTCCATCACAACCTGCCTTCCCTCTTCTTATGTATATTGAAAAACACACACACACTTGTATATACTGCTCCCTTGTCCTTGTTTTTACACACTGTAGTTGTTGTTTAGCTTGATGTTGATGTAAGATGTGAGCAATGGAAACCAAAGTCAAATCCCTTTTTTTGCACACAAATGTGGCCAATAAAATTTATTCTGGTCCTGAATAATTTACATCTAGATATGTACATAGCCTCTATCTTACTGACTGATAGTCAGTCATACAGCTTTATCTTAGTTATCTGTTTTTATTTATATGTTTTTCTTCATACCTGACAGTATTTCTATTGTCTTTTACTGTACTAATTTTATAATGATTTTTACTTTTGTATCTTACTTTGGTACTTCAAGAAGTGCGCACACCTCCAAATTGCACCCAGCCTTGGCTGTGCTGGTTGGCGGGGAGACCGAAGGTGATAATGATTTCCCTGGTGCGACTGGCTTACATTAATTAACAAAAAATACAGAGACTTTTATGTATTAACATATAGCATTGATAGCATATACCAAAGCACACATCTGTGTCGGGCACTGGGTAACTGAAGGAAGCTGTGATTGTCTCATTACTACTGGCTAACAGTGATCATGTACAGTACAGACCAAAAGTTTGGACACACCTTCTCATTCAAAGAGTTTTCTTTATTTTCATGATTATGAATATTGTAGCTGTACACTGAAGGCATCAAAACTATGAATTAACACGTGGAATTATATACTGAACAAAAACGTGTGAAACAACTGAAAATATGTCTTATATTCTAGGTTATTCAAAGTAGCCACCTTTTGCTTTGATTACTGCTCCGCACACTCTTGGCATTCTGTTGATGAGCTTCAAGAGGTAGTCACCTGAAATGGTTTTCCAACAGTCTTGAAGGAGTTCCCAGAGATGCTTAGCACTTGTTGGCCCTTTTGCCTTCACTTTTGCCTTCACTCCAGCTCACCACAAACCATCTCGATTGCGTTCAGGTCCGGTGACTGTGGAGACCACGTCATCTGGCGCAGTACCCCATCACTCTCCTTCTTGGTCAAATAGCCCTTACACAGCCTGGAGGTGTGTTTGGGGTCATTGTCCTGTTGAAAAATAAATGATGGTCCAACTAAATGCAAACCAGATGGAATAGCATGCCGCTGCAAGATGCTGTGGTAGCCATGCTGGTTCAGCATGCCTTCAATTTTGAATAAATCCCCAACAGTGTCACCAGCAAAGCACCCCCACACCATCACACCTCCTCCTCCATGCTTCACGGAGGGAAACAGGCATGTAGAGTCCATCCGTTCACCTCTTCTGCGCCGCACAAAGACACGGTGGTTGGAACCAAAGATCTCAAACTTGGACTCATCAGACCAAAGAACAGATTTCCACTGGTCTAATGTCCATTCCTTGTGTTCTTTAGTCCAAACAAGTCTCTTCTGCTTGTTGCCTGTCCTCAGCAGTGGTTTCCTAGCAGCTATTTTACTATGAAGGCCTGATTCACACAGTCTCCTCTTAACAGTTGTTCTAGAGATGTGTCTGCTGCTAGAACTCTGTGTGGCATTGACCTGTTCTCTAATCTGAGCTGCTGTTAACCTGCGATTTCTGAGGATGGTGACTCGGATGAACTTATCGTCCGCAGCAGAGGTGACTCTTGGTCTTCCTTTCCTGGGGCGGTCTTCATGTGAGCCAGTTTCTTTGTAGCGCTTGATGGTTTTTGCGACTGCACTTGGGGACACTTTCAAAGTTTTCCCAATTGTTCGGACTAACTGACCTTCATTTCTTAAAGTAATGATGGCCACTCGTTTTTCTTTACGTAGCTGCTTTTTTCTTGCCATAATACAAATTCTAACAGTCTATTCAGTAGGACTATCAGCTGTGTACTGTATCCACCTCCTGTACAACACAACTGATGGTCCCAACCTCATTTATAAGGCTTGAAATCCCACTTATTAAATCTGACAGGACACACCTGTGAAGTGAAAACCATTTCAGGTGACTACTTCTTGAAGTTCATCAACAGAATGCCAAGAGTGTGCGGAGCAGTAATCAAAGCAAAATGTGGCTACTTTGAAGAACCTAGAATATAAGACATATTTTCAGTTGTTTCACAATTTTGTTCAGTATATAATTCCACATGTCTTAATTCATAGTTTTGATGCCTTCATTGTGAAGCTACAATATTCATAGTCATGAAAATAAAGACAACTCTTTGAATGAATGTGTCCAAACTTTTGGTCTGTACTTTACAATTATTGGGACTTTGGATTTTGTTTGCATGAATACGTTTGACTGCATCTGTGGAGATATGCAAACCAAGGGCTGCACTGGGTTAAAATTATTGAGCAGGATGAAACACTCATTGGAGCATGTTGTTCTCTACAGACCTTCACCTGCATACTATAATGTTTCTGATAAGCTGGTGAAAACAGTTGGCGTTTCCACCTTTATAGCAAAGCTGAAACAGATGGCTAAGGCCCTGAAACCTCTAATATATAGAAGGAAATCCTGCAGATTGTGACAAGGTCAAGAAAACATCCTAGTAAAGACCTGTAGTGGTAGTACTGTGGTAGTATGGATGGGAAAACAGTACGGAAAATAACAATTTGTTAAGTGGAACTACTTTAGTTTAATGATTTTTTTCACACCAATATTAGGTTTTCAACCATGTACGCATTAGGTGAAGGGGGCCTTCTATACTTACTTAAATGATGTTCTTCATTCATTTTTCTGTTTTGTTCAAATGTTTGATAAACTTTTTACCAAGACAAAAGCAGAGAAACACATCACAATATTCCCATTTCTACTGTCTATCTGTAACATTTTCTGTGAACCTTAAAATTGTATTGCCTATCATTAAAGCCTTGAACGACCTTGCAATTAAAATAAAATCTTAGAGCTACTTACCTATTATTTACCCTCTCAACTATTGGAAGCCTATTTATTTTTAAAATTCACATTCAGTCATAGTTTGTGATAAAGGTAAAAGGGTCATTTCTATTTTATAGCAATAATTTTATGTAACTTTCTGCCCATTGCTTAAAGTCACCTTTAAATCCTTTTATATAACTGTACACTTTGTGAAAGCTTTTGGCAAAACTAGATATGTTCATCACACCTTTATTGTTGTATTCCCAACACGCTGCTTCTTGTAAACCATCATTAAGCATTATTAGGAAATGTACAATTAATACTCATTATTATCAAAAACAGCCAGCAGTTAGTAGTTTCGGCTAGTTGAACTGTATGGAAGTAAAATAGTCTCATTAGAATCACACATTTATTACACATTGAGTTTATAACACTGAATTTTTATCCTGCGCAATTTTGTATGTGATTTTTTTTGTACTTAAAATTCGCCTGAAAAAATTCACCTGCAGAAATTCGCCTGAAAAAATTCACCTTCAGAAATTTGCATGAAAAAATTCACCTGCAAATGTGTTGACCTTCTGGTGACTCAAGCCAAAGCAATCAGCACTCGATCGATTCAAGCGTCTTTTAGCCAATCAGATTACGCTTATCTGATCACATGACACACCATTGCCTTGGGCAGAGGTGAGTCTCTTAACAGTTTGCTGGATAGTGGCTTAATGAAGATCAGTGATGAGATTCAAATGGGTGTTAATTACCTGGCATTTTGTGATAATATATTTTTGGCACAAAAATCTCATCACTGATCTTCATTAAGCCACTATCCAGCAAACTGTGAAGAGACTCGCCTCTGCCCAAGGCAATGGTGTGTCACGTGATCAAATGAGCGTAATCTGATTGACTAAAAGACGCTTGAGTCGATCGAATGCGGATTGCTTTGGCTTGAGTCACTAGAAGCTCAACACATTTGCAGGCACATTTTTTCAGGCAAATTTCTGCAGGTGAATTTTTTTTCAGGCGAAATTCTGCAGGTGAATTTTTGCTGGCAAATTTTAAGAACAAAAAAAAATTACACATAATTGCACAGCATAAAAATTCAGTGTTATAAATTCA
This sequence comes from Girardinichthys multiradiatus, assembly GCF_021462225.1. NCBI lineage: Eukaryota > Metazoa > Chordata > Actinopteri > Cyprinodontiformes > Goodeidae > Girardinichthys > Girardinichthys multiradiatus. The sequence goes on from NC_061799.1 coordinate 24,294,668, forward strand.
ATGTCTAAAAAATGTTTGATTCTAATGAGACTATTTTACTTCCATAGAACTGAGCTAATGGGACATGAATAACACTGGAACAACTAACTAGACCAGCATAAGCGGCAAATACATGGTTCATTATTTAGTATTAAGATCTGGATCAGTAACTGCTCCGGGATTTTTGCCGTGTGTGGATTTAGGCCAGTTGGTGCTGACTATCTAGCTCATTCTATCACATTTAGCTGACAAAAATCTGTGGTGATATGGTGTTTTGCAAGATACGGACATGGCTTGACCCTGACCGGTTCTGAGGCATTATTCTTTCCAAACTCAGACTCTGGTATTTCTTCACACTTTTCAGCCATCATAACACCAACCCACTGAGGTCACCAGAGGTTTGGCATGCATATTTTCTATGGACTACTAGTAATGGAAAGGTATTGCTAGTGACATAAATGCAGTAAAGTAAGTGAGAAGGAGATGCATTGCAAGTGCACTGAGTAAATCTTTCACAACATGTCAAAATAATATTAAATCATTTAGACCTCTGGCTTTTATGCCATTATCCGAGTCCATATGGAAATAAATGATTTAATAAGTGATGAGATGCTTTTTCTCCTCCTTGGTCCAGACACTTAAATCCTTCCAGTCAACTATACTATTCCCTAAGTTGACAATCCTGAATTAAATTACACCCAGCCAGTGCGTCACAGTTACCGTAAAAGCCGCAATCTTATTATGGAGGGCCTCAAAGGAGCAAAGTTGTGTCTTTGAAACTTTACCAAGTGTGTGGGAAGGAAAACTCATGGGATCACCGAAGTTAGTAGAGATATTAACAGAGGCAGACACACACTGTGTTGGAAGCTTAGGCTAAAAGATGCCTCTATGGATCCACACCGATAGTGAGGTTAAAAAAAAGCTTTAAATGATTCTCCATTTCTCCAAAGTCATTGAAAAAAAGTTAGTTATATGATCAAAATAATTCAACAATAACATCCCCCCAGAATTTCATTTTTTTGACCAAAATGTTTTCTAAAATGTGTCGCTCATTTGTGCAGCAGTGCTCAGCCCCTTTGTTTAGCAGCAGGTGGTGGTGACTGTAGAGTTTTAGAGGCTTGGATCCATGCAGTGAAATGACAGTGAAGTGAAGTGAAGTGAAACACTGGCATCAAATAATAACCCCCGAGGGACAGGAGGGACAGTAACAATCAAGCATTCTTATATACATCAAAAAGATGACAAATAGCTGTTTTAAACATTGTTATTTTCCTCTGAGCCATTTCACAAACAACTTCTCATTCATTTGCAGTTCACTACTGAAGCTTCAGTTAAGAGTATCTTCACTGGCTTTACATGGTGTGCCAATAGTGAAAGCAAATCGATTAACCGGCTGACCTCTGCTGAAGTTAATTATTGGAAAGAAACTTCAAAACAAATAGGCAGGGAAATCCATCCCAGTCTGTGTAGAATAACTGAATATTAAAGTAAAGAAACAAACAGCAGGAAAAGGTCTGGGAAAGCGTTAAACTGTTTGTTTTTTAGGTTCTCTCTCATGTTATCAAGTGCTACTGCATTCCTATAGATGCAGTGTCATAATACATGTTCCACCTCTTTACCACCACCTCAAAAGACACATGTAAATACCTTACCCTAACCAATAATGATAAATTGTTGTTTTATTTTTGTTCTGTAAAGGACGTCAAACTTGGACAAAGGTGGTGCTTCTAACAGATTGAGAACAGCTGGTGGCATTATCAGACAGCTTTTGCACGAAGCACCCATTGAAATGATCAGCACACAGAATCATTGATAAGTAAAAGTACCTCAGTGTGAACACCAAAATGAGAAATGCATCCAAGATGTATCTATTTTTCCAGGGTATGGAAGTTTAGATCATCAGCACATATGAAAACCAATCAAGGCAGAGCCTTATATGCACTGGACTTGAAACACCAGGGTTCTGGTCAGTGGTGAAGTGAGTTTCACAAAGCCATGGACTGACAAGCTGTCACCCAAGAAAGAAGCAGTTGTAAAATCAGAAGGATTTCACCTTACTTTGTCTGTATGAAAGAGCATCTTATGGCTGCAGCTACACTACTCAAGATATCATTTTCAACAACGTTTTGTTTCTTTCGTGCTTGAAAAGCAAATGTGTCTTCACTGTCGGTGCCATTCTAATCAAGGAATGGTTTCAAGCACAATAAGCCAGAATGGGCATGTGAAAGGGCTCTCTATGCCATCATTTTCAAAAATGTCCAATCCACTTGTATCAATTGGCAACATAACAGGAGGTGCATAATACCCATGATGTGTGTGTAAAGGGCCAAAAAGACGTTCTTTCAAGGATCAGTAAATTATTCAATAATTTAGGAGTGGTGACTGAGAAGACGTTATACCTCTAATATTCTGCTAGGACCTAGAAACATCTAATAGTAACTACTTGTTCGATCTGCGAGTTCCTGTTAATGTCTAATGATTTAAAAGATTCATATCAGAAATGTCCTTTTAAGAATCTTAAAGGAACAATAGTGAATTTTTTAAACAGGAAGCCAGTGGGGCCAACACTGATTGCTATTTTTAAGTTCCTCTAAGATGTGAAGCTTCAAGCTATAGAGTGAAGACAAATCTGTACAGGTGATTATAATAAGCCAAACATGTTGTTATACAATCATGGATAACTATTTCAAAGTTTTCAGACAAAAAAAACAAGGCTTTACCTTGATATTACATGGTAACTGAAAAAGACCAGTCTTCATAAGTGAGCTGATTTGCCAAGTCAAATGGAGGAAATTTTAATTGATCTATGTCTTAATATCATTTAAAAAAGCCAAAAAGGGATCCAAAGAGTTTTGGAATTGATGTGCAGATAGTCGCGTATAGTTATTGTATGGCAAAACAGTTAGCAGGAATATTATCTGGCCGATCTGAAAGGCAACATAAATAATGAGAACAAGATAAGACCAAGGGCCGCACCTTAAGGAGTTCCACATATGAGTTGTACTGCTGCTGAAGAATATTTGTCTATGTGGACAGAGAAGCTTCTTTACACCCATATCATGTTTCAGTCATAATAGGAGGATACTGTTGTCTACAGTGTTAAAGCAGCACATGTCCAAAAGCACCAGGACAGGTTAGACCCCCAAAATCAACAGTTAAAATGAGGTCAATAAAAAGTGTTAACGGAGCAGTTTCAGTGCTCTGGTACTTTGTAAAGACAACTTTCATTGATGCCATTTGTTTTAAGAAATGTCATTTGTTTTAAGAAAAGCTTGCAAAAAGTTAAAAAAAAACAAAAACTATTTCTTCAGGAATCTTAGAAAGACAAAGCAACTCGAAAATAGTGCGGAGGTTTTAGAGGGTTGAAGCATCTGAATATTTTATTTTTTAATGATGTTTGGATGGGCGACAGTAATTCATACACAGTTAACACTGTACTCACTATGCTGCATAATAAGGGCTGCTACACTTTTATTGCAACAAAGGATTTGTTGGCAGTGAAGCTGATTAACTGAGTAAACTGGATGGAATAATGAAGAAGTTGGACTGCCGCAGTATTCTTCTCCATAACCTGGAACCATCAGAGGGATGGTTAATGTGGACATGAAAACATATATTTGGTTCACTAAAAAACTGCATTTAAATTTGCAGTTTACACCAAATTGTTGCTTCCTTCCCATAAAAATGGAAGATATACAGTTATTTTGCCCTTTTTAGAGGAAATCAACCATACCAAGACCAATACTGCTTTGACATTCAAATCCACAATAAGTTATAACTTCAGAAAGCCACTTACATTTCTTTCCCTTTCCGTTTCTTTCAATCTGTCTTTGAATGAGACAAAGAATGGATGAAGCAAAAAAAAGTATTTTCTCAGAGGATATGAATTACTGCTTGCCTCTGGACAAAACTGCCATGGTATCTTTTAATCATCAGAGGAACCGCAGTGCACAACATGACTGAAACTGAATCACAGAAGAATAGGTCAGTTGAAATGCGTCTCTCACTATTCCACTACCTTTCTTTTTTTTCTGGCTGAATATATTCCTGAAAAATATGTAGCTGAAAATTAAATCCATTCTGCGTTACAGGAAAGATAAGAGCTCTATTATGCTTTCAGGATAATTGTGCACAGACAAAGCTTGATGAAAGTTTAAAGTAGGATTTTTTTTTTAACCTAAAAGTGGATTTAATGATGGCAGATTTTTGTTGAAGCGGGGGTTAACTGTTCATGTACCAAAGCTCATCCAACAGGTTTGCTTTGAAGCTACCTTGAACAAGACAATCAGCTTAGTTTGAACGGCATTCTGTACAGTAATTAGGAGATGTTTCTACATAACAAGCTCAATGTTAAAGCTGCGTTAGAGCAGGTGCAACAATGTGAGGGACAGTTTATATCAGAGCTGCTAATAAAAGTAAAATGTCTTAATTCCCCTGTTCTTAATATTAAAACCGAATAGATTGCTATACTGCCCAATCCCCACTGACAGCCGGCCGATTCTCTGAGAAGGGTGAACTTCTACTCAGATGTATCCCTTCCTTTCGTGGCATTGATATCTTCACCTCTCTGTTCCTGTCCTTGCATAATTGAAGAGCATATGCACAGGAAGGTATCTGAAATTGATATTATCAAAGAGCAAGTCCATTTTTCAGGCAAAAGTACAAACTGTACATACTAGAAGTTATGTGTAAGGGGTTTTTATAACCCCCAGATGTAGAATGTCCCCAGTGAAAACTCTCTTGACACGGATTTAGCTGGACAGAATAGTATTTTATTTCAACCAGTCCCATTTAAAATAATCACAGACCTATGCATCGGTCTGAGAGAATCTGAACCAGATATAGATTTCTCCAAGAACTGAACTTACAGCCCCTTTTTATAAATATTTTAAATATTTACATACCTTCCTTATCAGATTTTTGTTATCCCTCATCATGGGACTTAAGCCTTAACTACCTTAAGACACCTTTAGGTATCTAAACAGCAAATGCCTTGTCACATTTGGTAACCCACAACAAATGACTCCAACTGAAGAAACCTGCTGTCACAAAGAAATATGTCTCCTAACAGTTGTGCATCTGTTTTCCGTTCAGACAAACACTTGCCATTAGAGCACTGCCTGAACTCTTGATGAGCCACATGGGAAAACGAAAGCAAGTGAGTCTCTAGACACTAAAGAAGAAAAAAAACTGGAGAAAACTAAGGTCAGTCAGATATAAAACTCACATATGGTTCCTTTTTAGCAGAGGTGAAATAATTGCTGCTTGTGCACAATAACAACTGAGGATCACGTGTTGCTGCCCTGATGTGCAGACAAGGCTGTGCGCATCTCACTTTCTGCTTCGATTTTCTTTCCAGCTTCAAAAGGAGCTCATGCTCCCTTATTTTTTATCAGAATTTGGTTAGGGATAAGCCATGCTGCTGTTGACTCCGGAGTTCAGTCAGTAGGATGCAAAAAAAAAGATGTAGGCTTGAAATGTTTAGAAATTATGAGAGCATTAGAGAAAAAAACATTATCCAAGACATATAAAAATCCCACAATGAAACGCTGAGAGGCTGATAAGGTTTCCTTAGCATGATGCCCATTCAGTTGCTGTAATGAAAAGCTCTCACTTCAACCTTTGTGAAGGCACCATAGAGCTAAATACTTGACAATTATTGGCCGTTACATAACTAAACTACTAGTCAAGAGGTTCCCTCTGCCTTTGAGCAAACATGGGTTTATTTTTGTAAAGCACCTTTCAACCTAAATCATGATATGAGTGTTAGAAGCACAGTTACGTAAACGCACAAGTGGTCTGGGTGTTTGCACGCAGTTTTATCCTTTGTGTTCCTCCATTCTTTTATACAAAGCACAGCTTGGCATGAACCAGTATAGAGTTTTCCTGGTTCGATAACCATGAGGAAAAACACCATCGTTGTCATGTTTTTACACTAATATGAACAAAATGTATAATGTGATCTAATTGCTTTCATTTATGTCAAAAACGTAAAATGAAAACCTAAAACTATATGGCACATATCTGTAATATTTATTTATTAGTATTTTGACTTTGAATATAGAACAAACACATGCTAAATTTAGCCTATTGCACAAAATGGTATGGTTTTTTTGTCATGTTGCTCTTCATAGAGTAACACCGGTAGTATAACAAGCTGATATTAGCAGAGTATTTAATCTGGTTCTCTGCTGGAGTAGCTAGCCTGCACTCGGGTGCTTAACAGACATGCCCCTTGTGGCTGACCGGTCAGAGTTACCCATAGGCAACTCCAAAAAGTCTTAAAACGGGTGTCCAGATGTTTTATGTTGCTTTAGACAAATAAAAACAAAATTATTGATCCACCTTGAGATTTTTTTAAACAAGCACCCTAACAGGTTAGGTTTCAATTATCTATGTACAAAACATTCTGGAGATTTGTTATACTGGGACAAGCTTTTTTAGTTTTTATTGTTTTATTATTTTAAATAAAAACTTACATTTTTACTACCGTACCTAGTACTATCCTGCTATTGTCATAATTCAAAAGTTGCTTTGAAGGTGTACTTATCAAAGCTTGCCCTTTTCCTGCCTGAAATTCATATTTCTAAAACTATTATGCAAATGGTCTCTGACCCCCACCCCTTTGGTGTCACCACTGTCCTTACTATAAAATGAGTGATGGGTGATGCCGTTTTAGTTTCAACACTACAACTTTCTGAGTACTTTGTGACAGAAAACATTTCCAAACTATAAAATAGCCTTATCTTGTAACCACAGTAAATGAGTAGGAGCCTGTTTTTCGGGCAGCTGACCGGCATTGCGCAGCAACAAATGGGGGACAGCCAATTCTACTTTACTCTAGGGTTCATACAGCAGGAGAAAACTCCGGCACTTTCTCTGGCATTGCTATTAAATCAGCAAATTGATTTTGAATCTTACTTTGTAATACCTTTGAATACTTTGATACCAGTAACCCGCTACATTAAAATATATGACTAGCTATAGCTACATAAATTAATAAAAATCAAATTTTTTGTAAAATTTAATTTTTAAATATTCGAATACGGTTCTTATTTTTGCACAACTCTCCATAAAACCGCTGCACTGTTAACAGGCGCTGTTTTTGTAACGTCGAAACATCAACAGTCTGTTACTGTATACAAACTGTGGCTTATCCAGCGGGAAAAAAAATATTGATAAGGAAGTTTAAAAGTATCGCATACATCCAAACTGCAGCACATGTAAACATTATAAAAATAGAAACCTGTGAGGGGAAAAGTGATCAAACAAGAACCATCCTGCTTCTGTCTAATCTTTGCGGTTTCTTTGGATACACGGTTTGCGGCAGCGCTCCGATGTGAAGTTAATGAGCGATAACGAGCGCTAAACGCCTAATTAGGGGAACAAACAGTGGCTCACCTGGTCTTGCTGCTGCTGAGCCACTTTTCCCGGCACGTGGGCGTCTTTCGTGGAAGTCATGACGGCGAATAAAATACGTTTAGGGAAGGAAAAAAGGGTAATACGTCCGCTGCCTGCAGGTGCAGAATAATGAAGCGATAGAGAGAGGGAGAGGAAGTGCATAGACTAATAGACCGACGCACGTAGAGACAGGAGGAGGGAGAGCCAGCCGCTGACGGAGATCCAGTGATTTGGTAAACTAACGAAGAGACCGTGGGCGCAGAGTTCAGCAGCAGATGTGGCTGAAAAGCTACGGAGCGCTGAGATGTGGGAGGTTCAGCGTCTATACCTTCCCAGGATGTCATCACTGACTGCTGAATGGGTTTCAAACTCAAAACAGTTTGCAGGTTTGTTGTTGGAAATGTGTGGCATTTATTCACATGCATTTATACGGAAAAAGGTGAGCGCGACTCTGGTTCAGTGGACGCGTGTGAAATCAGAGGCAAGAAAACAATTTAAGATTTTTACAGGTTTTAAAATTTTACACCAAAAGAAGCTAAACTCAAGTATGTGTGCTCTAATTGCAATCACCACTGATTATAATCAGCAATATGAGCTCTTTCATTTCCATATCTGCATTCAGTTGGTTCTTGCTGGTTCTCGCTCCCTGGGCGAGCCCCTCTTTTTGTTCCTTAAACTATAATTATATTTTAACTAAATATGTTTTAAGGAATCTGTTTTTAGTACAGAAAATAACTTTAGATCTTACCAGTTCAAGTATTTTATATTCTGAACTAGAAATGATGAAAGGCATTACAGATTCCTTAAAATTGAATGAAACCATCCTTGATTTTGCACTTTGTATGACCTCTTCAGTGTCATTAGCCTTACGATGTGTATGGCCAGAGATTAAATACACCATAACAGAACCATAGATATTTACAAGTATTTTTTTTCCAAGTTCAAGTTAAGTTTCAAGTCTTTCACCCCCTATCAAATGGATGATTAATTACCGGGCCTTCAAGTCAGAGTCTAAGTCGAGTCTAAGGTTTTTTTTTAATCCAAGTTAAGACTTCTGACAAAACAACCACTCCCCACAGACTGGACTAGTAAGTAGGCAACAGTAACTCATTTGGGGTTCAATTGGCAGAAAACCTTCTTTTTTTCAAAGCTTGTCCACCCCCTGATAGAATGACATCCTGCTTGGTGAGCCACATCACTTATTTCAAAACCCACCACTTCACGCCTCACCTCCATTCTTTACCTCAACTCAATATGGAGAGCCAAAGGTTTTGTCCTTCCACCTGGGCTTATTCCGGTGTTCACTTGCTACTGCTCAGCTCTGAACTGCAGTAACTGATAATATGGAGACCTGTCAGCTTGTACCAGATCATTATAGGCACACATTACTGGCAAGTCCATTACACACAAAATAGAAACAGGAATCAATGCAAGAAGAACAAAATATCTCCATGTGTTTGGTGTAGCGTGCTTCATGTGGGATTTGTGGTATTAAATGCATTCGCGATTAAAACTGTTCTCTGTACTCTGCAGTTTAGGAAGCTGGAGATACAGATGCATACAGTGTGCCTATACCTGCAAAAAACCATTTCCAACCACAGCTTCCTGTAGTGATGCTGTATTGTCTGCCAATAAAACAAAGCATTGCTGCTGGCCTGGCTCAGGAGAAGCACAGTTACCGTCCTCCCACATCGAGCAGAAATAGTTCCAGTTCTAAAACATTGTTTGTGCTGTAAGAATGTGTCACATCTGTGCGCACACAATCCACATCCCTGTTAGCACAGCTTGTCTGCTTATTTGAGTTGTGCACACAACAACACACAAACACACAAAGTGCTCTCCTGCTAGTGAAAGTATTTCCTTAGAAGTCATGCACAGCCTCTGCAGCGCTCCTAGTCTTTTGAACCAGTCATCTGTTTGAGGAAAAGGAACAAACAATCTCAGATAAGGAAAAAAAGAGAGTCCATAATGTGAGATACTGGTACAGGAAAATACTGGGTATCAATCTGAGGGGGAATATTTCCTCTGCATATGCAAAGAAGTGCATTTTATGGAAGATTATTAGATTTGCAGAGAAGAAGTTTGGCTTATTTGAAAGAAAGTCATCTTCAACAGATAAATATATATTAAAACTAGTGTATATCTGTAGTATAATGATGAAATTAAAGTAATTACAGCCACAACCTGAACTTCTGGGTTATTTTGGGAGTTCTTTAGTTAGAAGTTCTTCATGCACTGCAACCTCATTCTGCTGATTTAGTCTTAGTCCACACTGAGGTCTCCTCATGATCCTCTTCTTTGTTCTGCCATCTAAAGCACCCACTCAGCAGATCATCCCACAAAAGATCTTCTGATTAACACACCAGAGGCTTCCCCAGGTTGTTCTAGAGTGTGCTTTTAGCACAAACTAACCCAGAGCCGCCCTGAGGCAAAGCAAACTAAGTTATTGCTTGGGGCCCCTTGGATTTTCACAGTGTTTTCCAAAAATGTTCTTGCTACAACCACAAACTTGAATGGATTTTATTGCCAATTTTATGCTCTGGACCAACACAAAGTAGCACACAATAGTGAAGTGAAAGGGAAATGCTACAGATCTTGCAAACAAGAATCTAAGAACTTAGTAAATAGTTACTACCTAGGAAAAAGAGCCCACTTATGTGAAATAAAGGCTTTTAAGGTTCTAAAACAATATTTCAAGCTTTCTCATGAAGCACTGTACAATCCGTCATCAGAAAATGGAAAGATTATGACGTAAAAGAAAACCTTCCTAGACATGGCAATCTCCCCATACTGACAGGCAAGGCAAGAAAGCATTAGTCAGAGAAGAAGCCAGGGTTCCCATGGTAACTGGGAAGGAGCTGCAGTGATCCACTACTCAGGTGGGTGAATTTGTTGACAGGACAATGATTGGTTATGCGTTCCACATATGTGTCTTTTATAGAAAACAGGCAATAAGAAAGCTATATTGTAAGGAAACCACAGGAAGTACAGTTTAAAGCCTTGTAGAAGACACAGTAAACATATGGAAGAAGGTTGTCTGTCAGATGAGATTAAAACCGATACATTACCTACATACAAAATGCTATGTGGGACTAATTACTAAACACTGCATACCACTCTGAACACACTATCACTGTAGTGAAATATGGTGTAGCAGGATCATGCTGTGGGAATGCTTTTCTTATTCAGGCAAGGGAAAGAAATGCCTTGAGACTGGGGTCAAGTCAAGTTTATTTATATAGCGCTTTTCGGCAACAAGGCACGCAAGGCGCTGTACATAAGGAAAAACATTACAATGATACAGAAAATCAAACAACAGAGGCAATTTAAAAAAAAAATAAATAAAATAAAGAGAATAGAATGATGGATAAGAAAATGAAAGGAAAATTGGACTGAAAACTTTTATAATGCCTAGATGGCACAGTCAAAGGCCACTCTAAACAAATACGTTTTTAATCTTGATTTAAACCAATTTAGGGTTTTGGCGCTTTTACAGTTTTCTGGGAGTTTATTCCAGATTAGTGGAGCATAAGAACTAAAAGCTGCTTCTCCATGTTTGGTTCTGGTTCCGGGTGTGCAGAGTAGATTTGAGTCAGAAGACCTGAGAAGTCTGGGTGTTTGATACACTGACAACAAGTCTTTAATGTATTTTGGTGCTAAGCCATTCAGTGATTTACAGACAGAAGTATTTTAAAGTCTATTCTCTGAGCTACAGGGAGCCAGTGTGTAGGGACTTTAGAACCGGGCTGATGTACTCCACTTTCTTAGTTCTAGTGAGGACGCGGTCAGCAGCGTTCTGGATCAACTGCAGCTGTCTGATCGACTTTTTAGGCAGACCTGTGAAGACACCGTTGCAGTAATCAATTCTACTAAAGATGAACGCATGAATTAGTTTTTCAAGGTCCTGCTGAGACATTAGTCCTTTAATCCTGGAGATGTTCTTTAGGTGATAGAAGGCCGACCTTGTTACCACCTTTATGTTCCTCTGAAGGTTCAGGTCTGAGTCCATCACTACACCCATGTTTCGAATCTGATTGATGGTTTCTAGCTCTATTGACTGAAGCTGTGTGCTAATTTTTAAATCCTCTTGCTTTTGTCCAAAGATTGTTTACTTCAGTGGTGGTGGAGGTTCCCTTTCCAACATAACACCAAACATGCATAGAGTTACAATGAATTGGGTTAGATCAGTGCTTCATAACACTGTCCTGCAGGTTTTAGGTGCTTCTTTGTAATTACACTAATGACTTAAATGAATGGATGTTTAACAGGCTTCTGCTGCACTAGATGACATGTTAGAGGTAAAACAATTCTTTGAATTTGGTGTGTTGGAGCAGAGACACATATAAAACATGTGCTCCCGAGGTTGAGAACCCCTGATTTAGATCGAGAAATATTCATGTATTACAATGTCCTAATTAGAGTTACAAGGGTTTGGTACACCCTGCAGGATCAGTTTTGTTTACAGTGAATTTTAACAACAATGAGCCATGTTTTAAATTTACTGTATACATTTCCATACAAGCTATTAAAAAAATAATAAAAGTATTATTAATTAATAAGAAATAAAATAAAATTTAACTGACAATATTACTACACGTAAACATACAAAGGAAATTTGTAGTCGGATAGTTATTTTAGTTCTGCACTGTAGCTTAATAAGTTCTGTTGCTTGTGTCTTTACGATGGTCAAATGAATTGACTTTAAAGAATTCAATATTGGCCCCTCTAGTTAAACCTAAAAAAACAGTGCTTTTAAATGTTAAATTAAGCAACGGTGGCTGGTGGGAGATGCGCTTATCTGCAAATCTAAGTAAGGTCAAAATGAGCACAATAAAGCATTCTAGTTACAATAAATAATACAAACATAATTGTTTGAAAATGCAACAAAATAATTAAAATAAAAAACATAAAATATTGGCTTAAATAGAATATATTTAAAATTAACCAAAATATGAGATTTGAATGCTAAGATGAAATGATATATTGTAATCTTCTTTTTCCCCTATAGACACTAAGTGAGCTAACTTCCAGTGGGATCCTAAATCGAACTCTGCTTAGGCCCCCAGTCAGCCTTGGGCTGTCCCTAAACTAACTGTACCTTCCCACTGTTTCCACAGCTCACTGAGATACAGAGAACTAAATTGTGTGTGACACTGATGCATAAAAGGTAAAACAATAAAACACATACTAGCATCACAGAGGTTCATGTTTTAAATAGACCCTTTGGCTATGTATAGATATAGTTTCAGAATGCTGCAGATTAAACATATTTTAGTTGCAAAAACTCTTAGCTGCAATAAGCCCAACACTGATTGCACAGTGCCTCCCATAGCCTGCAGGGAACACCATGAACAGCTCCTTACTGAGACTAACTTCAGAACCACTGATGTGGACAACTCCACTGCCTCCTGAGTTTGAAAGCCTGTATAATCCTTTATGGTCACTTTTCTCTCTTTATCATCTGTAAATTCTTCCCAACATGCTTCCAACAGTCATTTAGTGAGAGATTAAATCTCACCTCACAATCTGGAGATCTCAATGAGGTAAAAAAAAACCTAAAACAGCTGCAAAGTACAAGTTAAAAATGGCGTTAACCTCTTAAGCCCGAAGGTTCCCCTTCAAGAGGACTTGGCCTCTAGCTCTAGCTCTAGCTCGTAGCTGACTAACTCTGAGACTGACACACACTGTCCATAGCTTCATCTGAGACTCCTCTACAAAAGTATCTCCTTCATTCTTATATCCCCAGACCACAGCTCAAAAGCCATGTAAAAAAGCAGTGTGAAAATAAAGGATGCTGAAAAAATACAAATTGTCTTTTTTTTTTTTTTTTTTTTTGGAAAAACTGTAGTTTTATGACCAAATATATAATAGCAAACCACATTTTCAATTTCAAGAATAAATTCAAAATTTCAATAATGGTGCCAAACTGTGCCAAAGTGGGGTCCAACTGGATTTGGAAATGCAAGCATCAGGAGTACTGAAGAGAAAAGCCAGGCTCTAAACAAAAAGCAGGATGGGGTAACGAGAGGAATTATGATGACATGCTAAATGGAGGTGCCTAGAGACTGTTACCAACTAATACAGAGGTAAAACAGAGGTAAAATAAAATTTTGCTGAGTGAGAATATGAGCAGTAACTTTGCTTTTTACAATTCAGTGATCATTCAGATCCATCCTATACATTTTGTTGATTACTTATGTGTTACAAAATGAAGCAATCCCAGGCTTAAAAATGCAAGTTTTGAATGCATTCCCACTAAAGTATTTTGGCTTTATTTTTCCAGGAGAGTGCCTTTCAGCTTTTTATGTAACTGCTAATAAACCTGAAAGTCTTCTACTGCATGCTAGCTCCCCCCAGTGATCACTACTTATTTGACAACATTGCACTGGTCCATATTAAAATAAAATAAGAGCAAGAGCTACAGGAGTATTTTGTACATAATTCCGTATATATATATATATATATATATATATATATATATTATTTGTAGTTTATTAGGGAACCAAGAAAAAATTAAACCTCATTATATCAGTTCGGACCTCTGGTTGGTATGGCTGTAAAGTAAAATAAATATTGATGTTTTGAGGAGGTCACTAGTCTGAATAAGGAGAGGAAAGACAGAACAGTACACCTGAGCAAAAGCTGGCATGTTTTTCCTTGAAAAGCAATCCTTATCAGCTGCCCTCTGGAAAACCATTATCCTTCCATGTTTATATAAAGAAATCAAATAGGAGTTTTATTTCCATCATAAAGGCGGACAGTACAGCTACTGTGATGAAGGGCAGACACTAAGGCTGGCATCAATATCTCAGCAATCTAATGCAACATTTACCAATGCTGCGATGAATATTAGATTTGCTGATCTTAAAGGTAGTTAAAGCCATTGTAGTACTGAAAATGTTTCCCACTTTGGAAGTTATCATCTCACCACATATGACATTTATATATTCAGTGGAAAACATGTAGTTTATAAACTGTTCCATTTCACCTGAAGACTTTAGTTTCAGACTCTGTGGAGCCATAAATATTGTGCTCAGCATTTCTATAGTGCTTTTACCAGAAAGTATTATCAGAAAAAATAAGAATTAAAAGGAAATAAATAGTGAAATAAGTTGTGTTTTAATAATCATACAAGTTGTTGAATGATAGTGCACTGATTTGACTTACATTACATCACAAATTGTACAAATACCAGCTACCTAATCATAAATTGGTACATGGGAAATTCTTTTGAATTTTATTATCATCGTCCTGTGGTTGAATCATCTCTTCTTTCAACAAAACTAACAACTGAGAATTGAGGAAGTCAACTGATTCCATATGGTAATAGAAATACCTCTCCTTCCTTCCTATTTCAGTGGCGTCATAACCAAGTAAATATTGTTTCCTCTGCTTTAGTATTTTTAAGGTGTCTAAAGTGCTTATGTTTTTTAAAGGTTTTCTAAACAATTTTAGGTTTTGGGGGGGAATTTCACCTGCATCTGCATTATTTAGGCAACTAGAGATAGGCCTACATTTTAACTAGAAAATTGTTTAAATTTTCCCTTCAATAAAGATGCAGTTTTAAAAAGGAAACATGAATAGTGAGAATGAGAATATCATTTGTCGAGACATCTGGGCTCGTAATCAGCCTAGTTTAGCTTTCAGTGTTGCAGCCTTTTTGTTCACTTTCAGTCTAAGATTGTGTTTGTTCAGACAACTGAACAATAGTATGGTGTAGATTGTTTGCATCATTCTGTTTGATGTTTTGAGCTAAAATGTTTTTGTTCTTTTGCAGTTTAAAATCATATAATACACAGATGTTTTTTTTATGAATTGGATTACAAAAAATTGGCAGGATAATTTGATCAAACTGTACATTTTAAAAATGGAAACATAAATAAAATAGACCAAAAAGAATGACCAACATTTTCAGATTTTGGAAAATAGTTTGCAGCCAATTTTATTAAAAAGTAACTTCAAACAATATCTGGATTTGACCAGAAAGATGTGCCCTGATAGAGTCACAGGTAACGCAAGAGTGCTTAGAAAATGGTTGCTCAAAGTACTTAAAGATTAGGATCCACAGTGGCTCATACACTGACAGTGCACATCAGCAATTTAACCATAGTAGTACTATAACATATAATGCAAAGCCTAGCATGCAAAATCCATATTAAAACTCTGAAAGAGTCAGTGTCAGGATAAACAAAAGGGAGTGGGTCTGACCCAGACTTTCCTAACTGCATTGAGACAGCTTGAGTTGGAGGTGCACAGGTTTACACATGAGAAGTGATTGGAGAACAATCTAATGACTGGTCCAGTACATATATGTTACCCGGCAGACATATTTCAAAGATTCTCCACAGCAGAAGCTAAATACATGATGACTATCATTATTTTATATGAAGAGTGGATTTCTAGTCTACTCTTTTTAATATGTTGTTTAATGACACTATTGGCCTTTATTTTTTGAAAGTAGGCAGACTGGAAATGGGGTGGAGAGAGAGGGAAGACATTTGGCAAACGTAACCGGGTCCAAGACCTGAACCTGGGACAACCTTATTAAGGACTAAGGCCACACATGGGTGGTGCGCTCTACCGCTGTGTCACAAGCCGTGCCCTGTGCTGAAGTTTTGGAGTTTGAGGATTTTGGCTCCACCACTTGTTAGATAGTGTTTAGGCTTACAGTAAAATTGTCACAAGACAGGGTGACCCTGAGGATTTACTGGAGAGAAAATTGACTTTAAAACATGCAAAGAAAAGAAATAAAAATACATCAGCATGAATGACGTTTTAACTGCTCATAATGTATTTTGCCGGTAGAAGCCCATCATCCGTGACGGCGGTTGATTTAGGAACAATCTGTTCCCACTCAGCCACTATGCTGGCTGTCAGCGCTGCCAAATCAGCCATCAGTCATGTTGCCATCGCCCTCTGGCCCGCCGTGACTCCTTCAGCTGTCCGACCAACAGAACACCTGTCTCACTCTGTATAAAGTGCAGCTGTCTGCCCCACTCGCTCTCTCTGCTGCTCTCTCTGCTGCGGTTGCAAATCACAGCTAAAGCACTAAGATGCAGAGTGGGTCATGCCTCAGTTCATCAGAGATTGTTACTGTACTCTCAGGTTATTAATTTTACTGAAAACAAAATAAAAAATACACACACTGTATTGCAAAGGGATTCAAGGCAGAGAAGTTTCAAGACTGAAAGCAAAGCTACTTTCTCACTGTCTGGACATTACAGAAGAGTAATTAACAAGTGCCGGAGTCTTTAATCAGGCTCATTATTGGTCTTTTACCAAGAGAGAACTTTCAAAGAGAAACAATTAATCTAGCATTGTTTTGTCTAAAATTGTTTGCACACACATACATGCACATGGTCTTACAAAAGAAAATAAATTAACTTTGTGTAATTCTCTGCCCTTTTAAAATCCCTTCTTGATCCCCATCAATACTTCTGGGAAGGGTAGTCTGCTCAGCAATAATGGCTTTGAACCATATTACTCAGTAACTAATAAAGACAAAACACTTGAAAACATAAAACTTTAAACTTATAATGCTTCTTTTTTATGTGAAAAGAGGGTTTATTTTACTTCACTTAATTATTTTGTCATGGGAGGCTAACAACACAGGATCACATTGTTACTCCCAGAAGCAGATTCTGGTCCCAATAATCTGTAGTTATTTCCAGATTATGGAGTAAGAAAGGTTATTATAACCAGGAAGGATGGTTTTACACTTCTCTGCAATAGAAGGAGAGTGGCACCCTTCAAAGTTGACAATAAGAAGGTAACTAGAGAAATGAGGCAAGAAATAATATGGATATAATAGAACTTTGCTTACTCAACCCCTACTGCTGCTTCCTCCAGGCGTTAATGCGAGTTAATGCATAAGTACTGGGAACCCAGAATGCAGATAGAAGGCGTATATTTGACAGGAGCAAAAAGCTGTTTACACCAAAAATGGACATTTGTGTGGCATCTTGAAAAGTTGAACCTTATGTGGAAGAAAAAGATATTATCAGCCATGCACTGCACATTTACTGTGGCTTTAAGAGAACCGAGACTCCTGAATCAAAACAATAACTTCCTCCCCTCGACATAAAGTTTATTATCTACTACTCTGGCAGGAGTAAAGCCAAGGTTGGCCTGATGTTTGAAAGAAAACGTTTTTGCAAACATCACGGCATTAAAACTAGTGTTCAACCGCCCGTTAGTGATGACCATCAATAAAACATCACTTTTGTTTACGAATCAACCAGGGGTGTGCAGTTTATTCAATCACAATCATCATTTCGATACCAATGTTTGCAAAATATTAATTGCGACAACTGCTTGGATCTAGGTCAGTGTTTCAGGTGACATCCATCAATACCTATTGTCATAAGCAATGAAAACCAGCGAGTTTAAATACAGAGGCAGGGTGGAGGATGACCAATGAACTAGATGAGCTAATCCGATAACATGTGGAGCTGCTGGTGGCAGGGAGAAAGCAAAGCAACTCAAAGGGGGAGGCTAATTAACACAGCTGAGTGGGAACACAGAAAAGTCCAGGGCAGTAACATAAATATCTAAACATGAGAATGAACCAAGAACCTAATCTACAATGAATGAACTAAAATTGCAGCAACTAGAGAACAACAGGGAGGAAACAGATCCATAAAGAAACTGAAACACCTCGAGATCATGACATCAATAAAAAACTGACATGCCTAAACTTGAACAGTCTAGAAATTTAACTTAATGATTGTTACACTCAATTATGCCTATTGTCACTAATTTGCATCACACCTAAATTATCATCTGATATATGTGCAATTTATAGTCAAGTTGACAATCTACTCTATTTAGCATTTGCTTGACAACCAACTGTATCATTTGGTCAGTCAGGGGTTTAAACTCTGATTTCAATAACATACTGTATTTAAACCCTTGGATGGACTTTCACTGTCCATTATGCCCACAAGTGATAGAGATCTTAGAGACCAAGATCAGAAAGGGAGAGAGGTAGGGACATTGTGATGTTGGAATAGAAAGAGAAGATGGATGAAGATGTGGGTCAATCATAATCATCTGCTAAGGAGGATTTCTATAATCAGCCTCAACATGAAATAATCATCCTTGCTGGTGAACTTAATATCCACATGAACAAGTATAGAAGCACAGAGCACATAGTTTAGGTAGACTGAATGGTGTTTGACAGTTGCACCACTTTGTGTGGCAGTAACTTTTGCAGTGGAGAGTCCAACATGATGCACCAATAGACATGAGCAACGCAAATTGAGAATGACATAAAATCTTAGTGTATTGACTCAGTCAGGTGAAGGCAAGTGCCCTGGACTGTATGTATGGAAAAACTTCACAGATAGCATCCATCCAGCGGCACCCACAGCAGCATATTGCTGAGAGCACCACTTCCCCATCCAGAAGAAGAAAGTTGAGTGCAGATTCAGTCCAGACGCAGGCGCAAGAGTGGGCAATTGTTCTCTTTCTGCATGTTCAAAGGCCCATTTCTAATTTCCAGATAAGGTGGAAGGGTCCATCTAGTGATGTGCAAAACCATTTAGCTTAATTTGCTAACAAAGTATAATCCACATAAACTGCACTTTATGCCTATTAACTGTACAAGCCCCCCTAAGCCGCCCACATTTTTGACAGAGAAGCATAACTGATCTAATATGATTCGAAATTTGACATAAAGTTGATTAACTTCTTTTTATGTCTTCACAAATAAAGTGCCTTTCTTTACATAAGACAATAAGCTAAACAAATAAACTGGACTTAATGTGCAACAAGACACCATGACAACAAAATATCTGATAACCAGAGAAAAGCCCAAAGCTAGGGCTCTGAGAAATGTGTTTAATTTTCATTTGTACCATTTTCCCAATTACTATTGGGTTGTCAAGATAAATCAATACTAGGCTTAAGGTTTGTGTAAACATTAGTATACATTAAAACTGTTTGTTCATCCCTCCTGCAGACTGTCTAAGGCTGATGATCGTAAGTTCCACTGCAGTATAATGTAGTATGCTGCTTAAATACATTTCCATATAGTTCATACACAATTATATAAAAAACATTTCTCTGTGAAACAACAATCCCACAGCCCTCCATAAACCCCACAGCTCATTCAATACTAAATACGCTCCCGAGGTAAAACCTGATCTTAGCTACAAATATATATATTTTTTTTTACAATGCCCAAAGGTAAAAAATGTGAAGTCTTCTGAGGACAAACTGCGTCCTTGGGGAAATCAGCTATGGGGGAAACTTTCTAAAGTTGACTGTCAATATCCACAATGGGAAAGTTATTCAGCTTTTTCACACAATCCCTGCATTGCATTTAGAGCATGTCAAGACCCTTATTCTTTTCTGGTGTTAGATAAGGTTAAACTTTTAATCTCATCTGAAAGCAGCTTATGTCCTTATTATAAATTCAGGATCTCAGTTACATCCAGATGAGACCCAAAGACACACCCTGGTGTTTCCAGGATAATGCAGCCTGCAGTAAAATATTTAGTCTTGGAAGATACCATCCTAAAGCTCTCAATGCTTACAGGATAAAAGCTGCAAAGGAGTCAGGGATGTTGTGCAACATAAAGCACAGATATCTCCATCCAGAGATTAAAGGAAGATGCTGTTGTATGGTGCCTTGCAAAAGTATGTATACCCCTTAAACCTTTGTCACAGTCAGTCATTTTCTACTGCTTATTCCATAGTGGGTCACGGGGGAGCTGGTGCCTATCTCCAGCAGTCTATGGGCAAGAGGCAGGGTACACCCTGGACAGATCGCCAGTCCATCGCCAGGCAACACACAAACAACCATGCACACACTCATTCATGCACCTAAGGTCAATTTAGAGTGACCAATTAACCTAACAGGCATGTCTTTGGACTGTGGGAGGAAGCCAGAGTACCTGGTGAGAACCCACGCATGCACAGGGAGAACATGCAAACTCCAAGCAGAAAGACCCCAGGCCGGGAATTGAACCCAGGACCTTCTTGCTGCAAGGCAACAGTGCTACCAACTGCGCCACCGTGCAGCCCTGACTTTTGTCACAATACGACTAAAAACCTCAGTATATTTTGTTGGGATTTTTTGTGATAGACCATCACAAACTAGATCATAATTGTCAAATGGAAGGAAAACAATACATGGTAGTCAACGTTTCTTTTTTTTTTTTTACAAATCTCAAAGGTGTGACCTCAAAGCTTTGTTAGACAGCACTGATGAACAAATAGCACCATGAGCAACAAGGGATACAACAGACAGCTCAGGGATATTTATTCAAACTTCTTTAGATCAGGCTTTTAGCATACTTAATGCTGAAAGACCGGTATTGTTTAAGTAATAATCAGGTCTGGGTGTGGCTAGCGAAAATTAACATACAAAGTGTGGCTAATAATGATTAATTCATATGTTATCAAGGAAAGCAATTATATTTTCACACAAGGCCATGTTCGTTTGACTAGCTGTATTTGCTGTAATAAATTAAATCATAATTTTGTGTTTATTTGATTTATCTTTATTTGTGTGACGAAACATTTCAGTGTCACAAAAAGCAAAAACAGAAGAAGCCTTTAAAGTGGCAAATCCTTTTCTATGACACTGTAGTAGTCAGTCCAATTGCAATAAACTCTAGTGCAGTAAATATTAAACATGTGAGGAATAAAAATAGGTATATTCTGTCAGAAAGTTCTTATTTTTTTTATTAAACTGTGACAACTTCATTTTGATTTTAGGGTGTGAGCCATAAAAGAAACAATATCAGTTTAAAATAGCCTGCCATGATTGTTGTCACTGTGCTTCATTTCGGGTAAATGTGTGCAACCAAACATCTCCATGTCTGTCCTGACTTCATTCTTTAAAAACTATCTTTGATGTAAGCACTTATTTTTCCTGGAGGAAAATACGATCAGAAAACACTGAATGATCACACTGAGCACGACTCAAATACATGAGATGGTGAAAGTTGAATAGTTAAAAAGAAAAGTAAGAAAATGCTGCCAACAAGGAAGCTGTAAATTTGTTTATTAAGGATGGGACACAGGCAGCAGGCATATATTAAAAAGAGACGAGCAGAGTGAGTCAGCATGAGTTTATAGAGCATCATCTGCAGGTCCGGTGCTTGTAAACCAGGCTTACAAGCCTCATAAACTTACTGAGTGGGCATCAATAGCTTACAAGAGGGTTGTAAGATTAAAGAAAACAAAGAAAGTTTCAAGTTATGTGTACATTTTGTTGTAGTTGTTAAAGGAATTTGGTGGAAATGAAGCAAAATGGTGAAAGCAATAGAGCAGAAATCATTAACAGCTTACAACAGGGAGATGCAACTCAGTTTGCTAGGAGGAAAATAAAAGTAAAATCAATCTATCAGTTTTGTTCTGTTGTTTTAAATAATTTAGGTAGAGATACACTGGAGAGTAGTTAAAAGCAAATTAGAAGCATATGCATAAATAGAACTTTATTCATTATTTTCTCACAGGGTTTTCATCGTCGGGCAACTCTAAGTCTCCATGGACATGCTGAATAACAAAGAAATCCAGTCTAGTTTGTGTTTAATTATTCTCTGTGTCTCTTTATTAGTTCCTCTGATCAAAATGGTTTTCTTAATTCCAAAAATTATACAAGTTTTTATTATTCCTCAATTGCAATACTCTTCCTGCAATATATCCAATAACAATTAAACATTTAGGCCTGCATTGAAGGAGGAAATTGTCAAGTCGAAATATTTTTAAGTTTTTATTGTGTTATTTAGAAGGAGCCTGTGGTGAAGTTGAACATCAACTGGTTGTATTAAGAAACTATTTACAGATTTCTTGTGTTTTTGCTTTCTTTGTTGTTTTCAGATCATGAAAACCATTTTATTATCAAAGATAATCTGAGTAAACGCAAAATTCAGATTTCAGTAATGTTTTAATTTATTGAGGGGGAAAAGTCTGAAAACTAATCTAGCCTAAAGTAAAATAGGAATTGCACCCTAAACCTATTAACTGGTTGGACAACCCTAGGCTGCAACAACTGTCATCAAGTGTTTGAAATAATGAGTCTTTTACATCACTATGGGGGAATTTTGGCCCTCTTATTTGCAGAACTGATTAAATTTAACCACATTGAAAAATCTTCAAGGATGAATGGTCTTTTTATGGAAACTACAGTATCTAAATTGGATTTAAGTCCATACTTTGACTAGGCCATTTCCTTTAAATTGTTTTAGCCATTCATAGGGGTACCATTTGGCATAATTAGGATTAATTATCCAGCTAATATGTGCTGTAGTAAATATTTCCTTAACATTGACAGCGCAAAATTTTATAAACAGCTTGAAACGTAGATATCTTAAAACAGCACTCAACATATATTGCCATTTAGACATAACCGTATATTAATAATGTTAACAACATATATGAAGCAATTTGTCAAAAAGACAATGTCTATACAGTCTGCATCTTTTGTTTGCTTCTCTTTGTCTACTTGTTTAAAACTCATAAGATACCGGGGAGCAGCACGTAGCGTAGCAGTAGTGTTTGACTCATATACGAAGCCCCCTGTCCTGGTTCGAGTCCCTGAGACCTGTCTTCCCCCCTCTCTCCACCCCAATTCCTGTCTGCCTACTTTAAAGAAAAACAAAAACAAACAAAGGCCTCTAGTGCCGCAAAAAACAACTCAAGAGAAACCAAGAATATATGTTTAAAAATACAGACAGTTTGTCAAGTTTGGTAAATGTTAAACGTGATCATCAGGACAATATTTAATGTAAATCATTTCAAATAACTAAGCAAAGTTGGGGAACCTGATAGCTCTATTTGGAATCAGTAACAGAACATGCTGATGCAGCCTGTACACTGCCAGTCATGTTGGGATTTATATAAAATGTTGTTTTTTTCTCAAGCTCAATTTCATGTCAAAGCAGATGCATATCTCAGGCTCAGGCTGCCTAAACAGATCAGCATCAGCTTTTGAGCTGTAGCTTGGGTTTATCGAAATCATACAGAGCCTCAGTTGTCACCTCGTACTCTCTAAGGAATCCTGTAAAGATCTGGTAGAATATCCGTCCCTGCAGAGCTTCAAAATGTGTCTACCAACACCTGGTACCAGGACTACTGTATCTTTAAACAGATAGTGTGGAAAGGTTCAGAAATACTGGGCTTCATTTTCAACAGTACTGTTTAAAACAGAAAATTCATTATATTTTTAATGTTCAGAATTTCAGAACTGATGTTTTACTTGTTTAATCCAACTTAACAAATTCAAAAACGTATTATGATTTTTGTGGACTGCACGGTGGTGCAGTTGGTAGCACCGTTATCTGTCAGCAAGAAGGTCCTCAGTTCGACTCCTGAAGTAGGGTCTTTCTACATGGATATTTATGTTCTCCCCATGCATGCATAGGTTTTCTCCGGGTACTCCGGCTTCCTCCCATAGTTCAAAAACATGACTGGGGATTGGTCTCTGTAAATTGCCCTTGGGTGTGCATGGTTGTTTGTTCTGTGTGTCTCTGTGTTGTCCTGCGACAGACTGGTGACCTGTCCAGGGTGTATCTCGCCCGTAGACCGCTGGAGATAGGCACGAGCTCCACATGGATGGATTTAGATTTTTTTTTTTGTATTTCAAATAACACTTGATTTATGCTCAGTTTTTTTCTCAGATCCATTTTAATCAATTTGTAACTTCCTGTACATTCAAAAGACAATGGAAATTTTTTTTTGTTTAACATTTCTCTATTAATCTTTTTTAATTCACATTGGTTAAACAAAACAAATTGTCTGTTTTAGTGCTTTTTGTATAAAATATAAATACTTTTATGTAAGACTAATGTGGACAACCAACTTAAATTTTAGAGATATGTTCTGTGATCTGTTAAAACTGAAGATTTTGGCCATACATCTGGAGAAAAAAGAGAAAAATGTGCAAGCTTGAGAGCACCATGTGAACCCTGAACTACAGGGGTGGAGGCATCATGTTTTGAAGGTGTTTTGCTGGTGATCCTCACAAAAAAACTTTGTGGAAAAAGAAGATTGTGTAAAAACATTAAAGCAACACCTAAAGAAATCTGCCTGGAAGTTAAAGCTAAGAGACACAAATAGGTTTTCCAAGCACACAATGGCCATAAACGTGCTGCCAAATGAGGTATATAGTGCATTAAGGACAACGTCGGGTGATCTCTGCCACATAGAACGTTTTTGGGTAAAGCTAAAAAGGTGTGTGCCACCAAGTCGGGCAACAAACCTGACTCAGTTAGGCTAGTTCTGTCAGCAGGAATGGACCAAAATCCCTGCAAAGTACACTGAAAAGCTTACGGAGGTATACTCTAGCCTTTTCATCCAAGTCAGACATTTAGAAGGTAATTTCTCTGTCAGATTCTTTATGTCTAGATTCACTATTTACATCCATGCATGTAGAATATTTAGTAAAATAAAAACAAAACATATGAAGTTTATTTACTATTTGAAGAAATATACACTCATACCCTCATTATTATGAATTACACCTGTCTAGTTGCTTATTAACATAATTAGTGAATCAACCAATCAAATGGACCCAACTCAGTACATTTAGGCATTCAGATAGGGTGAAGATGACTCACTGAAGTTCAGCCTGAGCATCAGCCTGGGTAATCAGACAGATTTAGGTAACTGTGAACATGGCATGGTAGTTGGTGCCAAGAGGTTTGGCAAACTGGTTCAAAATGATAAAAAGACAACAGTGACTGAAATAACCACTTTTCACTAGCAAGATACGTAAATCTCTGAACATGTCAAACCTTGAAGTATATGGGCTACAACAGCAGAAAACCACACCAGGGGCCACTCTTGTCAGCTAAAATCAGGAAGTTGAGGCTACAATTCCCACAGGCTCACAAAAAAAAAAAATTCCTTTGTCCGATGAGTCTAGATTTGAGCTGTGACATTCAGATGATAGAGCGAAAGTGGTGTAATGGTGTGGGGAATATTTGCTTGGTACACTGGGCCCTTTTGTACCAGTTGAGTTGAGTGTAATTTAAATGCATAGCCTCAGTTGGTTGCTGACCATGCCCATCTCTTTATAGCCACAGTGTATCCATCTTCTGATGGTTACCACCAGCAGGATGATGCACAATGTTAGATTTTCAAAATCCTCCTAAACATGTTTTCCTGAACATGACAATGAGTTCACTGTAGTTCACTGACCTCCATAGTCAGCAAATCTCAATCCAATACAGCCCCTGTGGGATGTTGTGAAATAAGGGATTGGCATCATGGACATGCAGCCAGAAAATTAGGAGCAACTGTGTGATGTGATCTATCAGCTCAATATGAACCAAAATATCTGAGGGAAGCTTCTGACACCTTGATGAAACTTTGTCACAAAGATGTAAGTCCTTCTGGGTCCGACCCAGGTGTACCTACTCAACTGGCCGATGAACGCTATATTTAGCTAATGTAAACAGCAATGCAGCAGTCATTAATTTGCATTCCTAACATAGACTTTTCCTTCAGTGCATCACCAGAGAGGCTTAAATTTAACATCTGACAAGTTTAACAATTAAAAACTATAATTTGGTGCCCACCAGTGTCAACGAATACAAAGGGAGCTGTCATCCAAAGTGCTCATTATATCATCAGAGATTTTTTAAAGCTAAATATATAAATAAACAGCTGTGACACTTTCTCAAGCACTCCAACTAAATTTTTAAGTTTCAGTTAAACATACCCTGAAAGTGCTGATTGACAGACTGCTAAGAGACATAATTAAAAAGATGAACAAATAATAAACATGTACCTGAAATAAATAATGAAATAAAACACTTACCTTCCAGAGTTTCTCCACCCGTGACAACTTGTGTGTTTTCATTTTACCAGAGAGACAGCACTGAGTGATGTGGATGCAGATACGGTGAAAAGTCAAAAAAGAGACACACCTCAAGACCACACAGGGAATAACCGCAGCATCAGCATCCACACTCCACGCATTAAGACAAAGTGTGTTTATCTGTGCATGCGCATGTTGTCCTGGTGGCCTGTTCCTAACTGTAACACTGCGCCGCTTTTCTCATATAAAGAGCATGAACCTGACACCTCTGCAGTCGCAGTGGAGGAGGTCGGTTCACTGAGGGAATATCAGACAGATCAGGGCTGTTGTTGCTGCTGCTCGTATGCATTCTTGCAACACAACGTCGAAAGGAGAGTGAAGAGTGCTGCCAGACTGCTCAGGCCCTTCAGAACAATCAGCACTGAACCACTTACCTGGCCCATTAGCTGCATCTAGCCTTCAGCAGAGCTCAGCATTACACACCACACACAGAGCTTCTGCCAATTTATGTAGCATTTCAAACAGTCTAAAGTCTCTCCTCAACTTTTCCTGCCAGCAATGTTTCTCCCACAACACCAACTTTTTCTGTACTGATAACAGCTCATCCTATGGAGCTGGAGTAGATGCAGGGCTTTGAATGTGCTGATGCAGGCAGTCTGTGTGTCCCAGAGGAGCTGATACCTGTAAGGTGTCACAAAGCTGTACACACGATCTGTCCCTGCAATGCTTCGCAGGAAAATAAATACACTGTGTAATGTGACAACTCCGTTAATCTTCTTTAGTTTGTAAATTATTAAAAAACAAAGCAGGCAGAAATTTTCTCCTAACAAAAAACCAATCACTGAAATGTTTCATTAAATCTTGGTTTTTATCAACGAATAAAAGCTTTCAGCGGTAATACCACCCAGATCCTCTTGTAAATAAAACACACTCTGGCCAAGGTACAATTAAGGCAAATAAACATAACTAAATAGACACAAAGCCAGACAAAAAGGTAATAAATAATACTCCTCTCCTGGGGGAATTGATAAGCATTGCATGTCTTTTAAGTCATTGGATAACTTATAAATTATAATGCCATGGCTGCAAAATTGCTTTATGAACAAATGGGCAATGAAGAAAATACATTCGAATATTGCAAAAGCAAATCTGGTGAGAAGAGAAACATCTATCCCGACTGTTCATTGCTCCTGTTTTTGGTGGATTTGACAAGCTGCCAGCTCCCAGAATATTGAATCACTCAGCAGTGCTCCCCAATCCCGCCTCACCAACAATCATTATCTCCCACATCTCTGCTCAGCTCCATACGAGCTCCATGCCAAACACCTCAGCATGCAGCTCAGGGTAAAGTAACCCACCCCTGATTTAGCTCTGGATCTCGTTCAGACTCCTGAGCCCTGATTTAGAGGAATCATTCGGGGAAATATTGACTGGAAATGATGATCCTCTTACTAAAGTGATGAAATACAAACTGTGCTCTCAGAGAAAATAGTTCAGGCTCACATATGTCCATTAACAAGATGACAGGGCCACAGGTAAAAGCAGAGACACCCGATACACTACTGTTAAAGAAAATACAGAGAACAGTTTGGAGATGAAACAGCTAAAAACCCACCTTCATGGCAAGAGGGATCAATGGTCATGTTCCTGTCACCCCTCTGAAGAGCAGAATACATGCATAGGTCCGACAAGGACTCAGCATGAAAACCTATCTCATGTGTTATTCATTAGAAGACTAAACAAGAGCCTTGAGACAGGAGATGGACCTCTGTGCCATCATTTAAACCAACATATTAGACATTAAGCACAAGACAAAATCAAACTTGTTGCACAAGATCCAAAAACTGGATTCAGAAGGACAACATTCCTTCTAATGTGCATTTCAATGCAATGTTAGCTGTGAATTGAGACACACAGCAGTGCCTTATGGGTTTGGCTGTATTTGACATTTGTGACTGACTCGAGCTAACCAGGACCAATCAGTGAGTCAAAATGATTCATACTGCGTGCTTGTGTAGATCTGAACCACTTGTAATTAATTTCTTACATTTGCCTCGGCTGGGATTAAAGTTGCCTAAAACATGTCTCTAACTGATAAGTAGAACAAATAAAAACTTGTAAGATGGAGAAATTGATTCCTAAAAATCAGAGTGTTTGTGGTACCTTTTTTCTTTACTCTTTACTCACTATATCTGTTTAACAAATTCACAGTTGAAGCTTTAGATGCCTGATATCTAGTTACATGTATTCTTTCTTTAAACAAAAATCAGCTATTATCTTTCACTTTGTGCAGCACATCCACTACTTTATACAAGTGAAAATGATAAACCGTATGTCTGAAATTCCTCAGGTGTGGAAATCTGTCGTTGTTAGTCTCCTGTTAAAAGGGGGTGACTAAAAAATACAATAAGCTAATTTCCAAACAGTTTGTCCTGGTTAAGGTTTTGGAAGCTCTTGTAAATGACCAACTGAAAGAGGGGTTTTTTTTGTCTTTTATTAACATCTTAGCTGGCTTTCAATCTGGTTTTAGAAAGAAAAAGCACAACCACGGTAGCCCTAAAAGTGGTAGATGATTTTAGTGAAAAACGAGACAAAAAGATTATCTGTCTCACAGTACAATTGGAAGTTATTGCTTCCAGCTACCTGAAAATATCCAAAGGTGTGCCTCAGGGATCTGTCTTGGGCCTACTCTTTGTTTTATTGTGTTCATAAATACTTGACCCAAAATGTCTGTAGTGCTACTACAGAATGCCAAGGTACTGACATTGTTCATATTAGAGACCCTGGGAAGCTTGTACACGTACTCGTCGTCTTCCGCTTTATCCGGGACTGGGTCGCGGGGCAGCAGACTCCTGGGCGTGTCCCGGGCCATTCCCTGGGCCTCCTCCCGGTGGGACGTGCCTGGAACACCTCCCGAGGAAGGCGTCGAGGAGGCATCCGGTATAGATGCCCGAGCCACCTCAACTGGCTCCTCTCGATGTGGAGGAGTAGCGGCTCTACTCCGAACCCCTCCCGGATGGCCGAGCTCCTCACCCTATCTCTAAGGGAGTGCCAGGCCACCCTACGGAGGAAGCTCATTTCCGCCGCTTGTATCCGGGATCTCGTTCTTTCGGTCATGACCCAAAGTTCATGGCCATAGGTGAGGGTAGGAACGTAGACCGACCGGTAAATCGAGAGCTTCGCCTTTCGGCCCAGCTCTCTCTTCACCACAACGGACCGGCACAGCGCCCCCATTACTGTGGCAGCCGCACCGATCGGTCTGTCGATCTCCGGCTCCATTCCTCCCTCACTCGTGAACAAGACCCCGAGATACTTAAACTCCTCCACTTGAGGCAGGAACTCCCCTCCAACCTGAAGAGGACAAGCCACCCTTTTCCGGTCGAGAACCATGGCCTCGGACTTGGAGGAGCTGATCTTCATCCCAGCCGCTTCACACTCGGCTGCGAACCGCCCCAGTGCATGCTGTAGGTCTTGGCTAGAGGGGGCCAGCAGGACCACGTCATCCGCAAAAAGAAGAGACGAAATCCTCTGGTCCACAAACCAGACCCCCTCCGGCCCTTGGCTGCATCTAGAAATCTTGTCCATAAAAGTTATGAACAGGACCGGTGACAAAGGGCAGCCCTGCCGGAGTCCAACATGCACTGGGAACAGGTCCCAGTCTTAGTGCCCTCAATGCGAACCAAACTCCTGTTCCGCTTGTACAGAGATCGGATGGCCCCTAGTAAAGGGCCCCCGATTCCATACTCCTGGAGCACCCCCCACAGGGCATCATGAGGGACACAGTCGAATGCTTTCTCCAGGTCCACAAAACACATGTGGACCGGTTAGGCAAACTCCCATGAACCCTCGAGTACCCTGTAGAGGGTATAGAGCTGGTCCAGTGTTCCACGGCCAGGACGAAAACCACACTGCTCCTCCTGAAGCCGGGGTTCGACTATCGGCCGGACTCTCCTCTCCAATACCCTGGCGTAGGCCTTACCAGGGAGGCTGAGGAGTGTGATCCTTGGAACACACCCTCCGGTCACCCTTCTTATGTAGGGGGACCACCACCCCAGTCTGCCAATCCAAAGGCACTGTCCCCGACCTCCACGCAATGTTGAAAAGGCGTGTCAACTATGACAGCCCCACAACATCCAAAGACTTGAGATACTCAGGGCGGATCTCATCCAACCCGAAGCCCTGCCACCGCGGAGCTTTTTAACCGCCTCTGTGACTTCAGCCTGAGTGATGAAAGAGTCCAACCCCGAGTCCCCAGCCTCTGTTTCCACCAGGGAATGCGTGATAGCAGGGTTGAGGAGATCCTCGAAGTATTCCTTCCACCGGCCGATAATGTCCCCAGTCGAGGTCAGCAGCTCCCCACCCCCACTGTAAACAGTGTTGGCGAAGCACTGCTTCCCCCTCCTGAGGCACCGGACGGTTTGCCAGAATCGCTTCAGGGCCAACCGGTAGTCCTTCTCCATGGCCTCACCGAACTCCTCCCAGGTCCGAGTTTTTGCCTCAGCCACCGCCCGGGCTGGCACGCTTGGCCCCACGGTACCCGTCAGCCGCCTCAGGAGTCCCACAAGCCAACTACAGCTGATAGGACTCCTTCTTCAGCTTGACAGCGTCCCTTACTGCCGGTATCCACCACCGGGTTCGGGGATTGCCACCGCGACAGGCACCGCAGACCTTGCGGTCACAGCTACGGGCAGCAGCATCAACAATAGATGCGGAGACTCTATGTCTCCAACATCCCTCGGAATCTGGTCACAGCTCTCCCGGAGGTGAGAGTTGAATACATCCCCGGCCAAGGGGTCCGCCAGACGTTCCCAGCAGACCCTCACTATGCCCTTGGGCCTGCCAAGTCTGTCGGGCTTTCCCCTCCTCCAGCGGATCCAACTCACCACCAGGTGGTGATCAGTGGACAGCTCAGCCCCTCTCTTCACCCGAGTGTCCAAAACATGCGATGCGGCCGAAGGTCTGATGATACGACAACAAAGTCGATCTTTGATCTCCTGCCTAGGGTATCCTGGTGCCAAGTGCACTAATGGACACCCTTATGTTTGAACATGGTGTTCATTATGGACAATCCGTGACTAGCACAGAAGTCCAATAACAAAACACCGCTCGGATTCAGATCGGGGAGGCCATTCCTCCCGATCACGCCTCTCCAGGTGTCACTGTCGTTTCCCACGTGGGCGTTGAAGTCCCCCAGCAGAATAATGGAGTCCTCAGGAGGGGCACTATCCAGCACCCCCGACAGGGATGCCAAGAAGGCCGGGTACTCCGCACTACCACTCGGCCCGTAGGCTGAAATGATAGTCAGAGACCTTTCCCCAACCCGAAGGCGCAGGGATGCGACCCTCTCATCTACTGGGGTAAACCCCAACACGAGATGGCTGAGCTGGGGGGCAACAAGCAAACCCACCCCAGCCTGCCGCTTCTCCCCGTGGGCCACTCCAGAGTAGAGGAGAGTCCAGCCCCTCTCGAGGAGATGGGTTCCAGAGACCACGCTGTGCGTGGAGGCGAGCCCGACTATTTCTAGTCGATATCTCTCGACCTCCCGCACAAGCTCAGGCTCCTTCCCCTCCAATGAGGTGACATTCCACGTCCCTAGAGCCAGCCTAAGCATCCGGGGATTGGGCCGCTGAAGTCTCCACCTTCGTCCGCCAACCAATCCTCTTTGCACCGGTGGTGGGCCCACTGGGGGATGGTCTCGCGTCTCTCGTTCGGGCTTGGCCCGGCCGGGTCCCGCGAGGAGCAACCCAGCCACCAGGCGCTCTCCGACGAGTCGCGACCCTGGGCCTGGCTCCAGGGTGGGACCCTGGCTCCGCCGTACCGGGCGACGTCACGTGCCTCGATTTTGTAGTCGTCATGAGGGGTTCTTGAACTGCTCTTTGTCTGACCCGTCACCTAGAGCCTGTTTGCCATGGGAGACCCTACCAGGGGCATTTAAGCCCCAGACAACATAGCCTCTAGGATCATTTGAGCACTCAAACCCCTCCACCACGTTAAGGTGGCGGTTCAAGGAGGGACCCTGGGAAACCTCAGTTTTTAATAAAAATATATTTGGGGGAAAAAGGTTTACAAAGGACAAAATAAATGTAAATAAATACAACAGACGGACGGACAGACAGAGAGACAGACAGACTGATCGATCAATTGATAGATAGCATTTAGCCAGTATGCATACCTGTTTTAATGTCAGATAGTGGTTTAAAGTAATCAATTTAACCTAAAGATAAATTCTTAACCCACTGCCCACCCTCAGCCCCAATTGAGTTTTAAAACACTACACTTACAAGATGTTTTTACATTTGATACTTATTGGAGCAATAAACAACCTCATAAACCTAATAAAGTGGTTTGTGATCATTAAAATAGTATGAAAAATATCTTAATAAAAACAAGTAATTTGGAGTAATTGTTGTGTCTGTAAAAACAGCCGATGGAGCAAAAACAACCAAACTCTTAGACACAGAGGGAAGGATGAGGCTAAAACATAAATACAGCTACAAAATGGAGGCAAAGGCACTAAAGCATAAACCAAAGTTTTACCTTAAGTCAGACCATAGTTGTTTCTCACCACTATTTTCTATTATTTTAAGCGTCAATCTGCTGCTGTTGTGAAATAAAGGCAAAATACTCAAACAGACAAAATACCATGTCAGGAAATCACCAAGGACCTCACAATTGATGCCTTTTAACACATTTCCTCTTGTTGGAGTCATCCATTTTGGTCGCACAGTTTGACATGCGCAGCTCAACAGACATCGCAGCTCTGACGTCACCGGAATTATAAATCCGCCGAAAAATTGTTTCGTTGCCATTTCCAGCGTGTCTCACGGGACGACGCAACGGAGGTGCATATGTGGAGAGACAAAAGCTCGCAGGCGAAGTTTTGCTCCACAAGGCCATTCCCGGAAGAGCTTGAAAGCTGGAAATCTGTCTGATACAAGAAGGT
Source organism: Girardinichthys multiradiatus (assembly GCF_021462225.1). Classification (NCBI taxonomy): domain Eukaryota; kingdom Metazoa; phylum Chordata; class Actinopteri; order Cyprinodontiformes; family Goodeidae; genus Girardinichthys; species Girardinichthys multiradiatus. Next base: position 24,327,766 of record NC_061799.1, read on the forward strand.
CAGAAGATTCATGTACCGATCGAAGACACTGACACCCGCCGCAGGTGAAAAACCCACAGAGGTTTTATTTACAAGGAGATGAGTTTCCTCCTTGTTGATTCAGTTGAATAACGGTTCTTCATATTTTCCCCTCCTGGACGGATGAGAAGTTACCATTGTTTTGTTCTTGATTTGATCACGGACGCGTGATCCCCGTCCCCTCATTTTTCTTCAGACCTGATCCATCCTCAACTGGTGGAGAGAAGAAATCAACGTCAAAGTAATTTCGTTCTTTTCATATTAAACCGGATAGGTGCATTTAGAGGTCTGGGCAGGATGAGGTATAGTGAAGGTGATTTAGAATCACCAGTAGTTAGTCTAAGGTATTAACTTGTTGCATGCAATACTGATTGAAGTGTTTTATGCTGAGTTGTGTTTTGATTTGGTGCACAAGCACTGCTGAATTGTGTGTGGTTAATGTTTGTCCGGCTGATCTCAAATCAGCCAGGAGTTAGAAATTGGACTTTTAAAAGTTTTTTATTCAAAGCAACTGTGGTCTGGGCCTCGCCTGACCAATCCATTGTTTCAGTTTTATTACTGGAGTTTTTCCACTGAGTTCCCGCCTCAGAGTTTATGACTCTTTGTCGAGATTTGGGGCAATCAGCTGGTTGTGGCTAAAGGGGCGTGGCCCCACCGTTTTATCAGCTGATCGCTGCAATCAAGACAACAGAACACCAGGAGGACTTCTCTTTCCATTTAACCCAAATTACACATTTTGTCCATAAAACTACTGGTTTGATCTTCATAGACACTAAATGCGCATATATTTTTCTTTTATTATAATTGTTAGGTAGTCAATTTTATCCCCTTTGTGTAGAATAGTGCTTGTTAGTTAGGTGATGGTTTTGGACCAGAATAATGGTATATCAGGATTATTTGGCTTCAATAAATCTTAATATATATAATTTAGAGAAGCGTTTGTGTTTATTTCGTGCAAGAGTGATTTATCTGTCAAAGCAAGGTTGAAGTTCCCCCACCTTCGGTGAAGCGATTGAATAAACAGTGACAGTTTTTGGTTCTGGTTAATAATTTGTAATTATTAAATTGCTTTGAGCCCATAATCACAACACCAGAGGACATCTCTGATTTCTATTTGTAAGTAATGATTTTGGTTAAGAAATTTATTTTTTTCAAATTATGATTTTAAATTATAATTATTGATAAATATTAATTAATAAATAATTATCATAATTATTACACTCTTTTACTTAACAGTACAAAATGTAAAATGCAAAACCAAGAACAGTTTCAGTCCTGCTGTTATCTGTCTTCATCTGTGGTCACAAGCTGCTGTTTCCTTAAAAGCAAGTTAAAACCCGTGAGAGAGACTAAATGTACATCCTTCAATCAAACGAGGTGTGAAAATGTTGACAGGTGGGACGTAACCTTCCGATGACGTAACTGGATATCGTCATTAACCGGATGTTGTCGTTAGCCGGATATCGTCATTAGCCGGATATCGCCATTAACCGGATGTTGTCGTTAGCCGGATATCGTCATTAGCCGGATATCGCCATTAACCGGATGTTGTCGTTAGCCGGATATCGTCATTAGCCGATATCGTCATTAGCCGGATATCGTCATTAGCCGGATGTTGTCATTAGCCGGATGTTGTCATTACAAGGAAGTGAATCTTTCTAATTGTGTTTTTAGATGTTTTTTACATCTAAAAACAAAACATGTAGTTTATCCACTTTAAAAGGTCACTCAGGTTAATGCAGGCACATCACACAAAATTATGATAAAAAGAGAGAACCTGACAGAATTGTAAATTCATTTTGTTTTAAAGCAGGTGTTATTTAGATGTTATTTGGAAAAGAAGGATGAATTAGCTTCTGTTGTAGAGATGAACTGAAAAAAAAATAAACATGCAGTTTCTCCACTTTAAAGGAACAGTCAATTTAATGCAGGCACATCACACAAAATTCTGATAAAAAGAGAGAACCTGACAGAATTATAAATTCTGTGCTCAGTATGCTGTTTCCAAATTAGAAATGGATTATACAGCTAAAAGACTTTGTTTGGAATCATGAGAGACTCCATTTGGTAAAATGGATAATAATTTGAGTTACCTTAAGCTTTTCCTTTTTAATCTTAGAGCAATAGTTATTGAGGATTTAGAGAAAACTCCTCATCCCACGTGGGAGCCAGAGGTTGTAACCTGTATGTCTATGTACAACGTCACAAGAAACTGAAAAAAATAAAAATAAAGGTTATAAAGTCCTCAGACATGTCACTGTTTATTGAATTAAGGCAGACATCCACAGTTGTTTCTTGTGTATTGTCTCAGACAAAGTTTTCACACTGACCGTGCTCTTTTCCTGGCCCAAAGTCTCGAGCATTGTCTCAATCAATACACATCCACTGTTTATTGAATAGGTGATCAGACCTCAGACATCCGCAGCTGTTTCTTGCATATTGTCTCAGACAAAGGTTTTCACACCAACTGTAGTCAAAGTAATTAAGAGGACTGTGCTCTTTTCCTGGCCATAAGTCTCGAGCATTGCCTCTGACAATTCCCATTCCCTGTTTATTGAATTAACACGTCTGCGCTGTTGCTGAGGTGTCTCGGGGTGTGGCCAAAGGGCGTAACTATGCGCGCTGATAGGATTTCGTCATTGGAAACAAAGAAGGTGGCGTAGTCAGTCATCCTGGTTCTATCGAGAGATACAACGCAATCTTTACTGGGAGATCGGCTTCAAATCTGGTAGCTAAAAGTTTATTTTTAACCAATTACACTGAAATATTTTTAGAACACTTGTAAAGAGAAGCAAAAAAAATGTCAGAACATATTTCAGGAAACGAAGAAGGTGGTGAACATTTTGCTTCTATCGAGAGATACAACGCAATCTTCAGTAGTAAGTATTCATCTTTAAGAATTCCTTAAGTGCTTGTGAATGCTCGTTGGATAATAATAATGTTTAACTTATATTCTTTAGAACCCACGAGTGACGAGCTGGATGGTATCGTTTTTACACAGTCTGACTATGGTAATTATTAACTGCAACAACATCTGGTTTAGTCAACTGGTGAATGCTATTTTGTGATTTAATAAAGAAATGAAATAAATTCTACTTACAGATTTAACAAGAGACGTATTCCTGAACGTTGGAGAGGTCAGCGTTTGTAACCGTCTGCCTCCGAAAAAATCAAAGTTGAGACGGAAACTTGTCTTTAAAAAAGACAATGCGATCCCAGCTAAACATGAAATAGAGGGTGAAGCCATTCATGCGCCACAGTCCCCTGACCGTGCGCTGGAAAAATTAACATCTCCGCGAGAGGAGAGTAAGTAAAAAAAAAAAGATATATATATATATATATATATATATATATATATATATGTTTTCACAGGTCTATGCGATATTGCAGACTTGTTTTAACCCCTGATAAAATATTTTACAGATATATCGAGTGATTTAATCCTGGACCCAAGCCTGGATAACATTCAGCAGAACTGTACCAGTTCACTGCAGGAAGAGTTGGAACCGCCCGGGACCATTCAAATAACCCGTGTACGGAGTAAGTTATTGTATTTCAAATTCTGTTCTATCCAAATCTTCACAGAAACAAGATTTTTGAACAAAAGACCTGCATTGTAAGGTAACTTTATTTTGTTTCACAGAATGTCTTAAATTGAGGAAAAGACGTCGACTCTGTGCTCTGTATACCAGGGCGAAGCTTGTTAGAGGTTTATTGAATGGTAAGTTTAATTCTTCTTATACTCATTTACCTACTGAATTAATTTGTATATTTCATTAATTTATTTTTTATTTATCTTTCCAGAGGCAACGTTGATGGTGGAGCAGATTTCATCGAGACCTGGAAAGCAACAGCACAGACAGAGAGTTTCTCTATCCTTACGTGACCGTTGTAATAAAGCATCATGTTTAACGCTTCTGGCAGCATGTCAGACATTGTTAGTGAAACATTGCGCTGATATCAAGGTAATTTAAACTGATCCCTGGGTCTTATTCTTCTTCTTCTTCTTCTGATACTCATGTTAATATGGATAGCCAGATCACACATGCGATGAATGAGATAAGGAATATTGTTGCTCATCCTAATGAAATTCCTGTTAATGCTGATGTAGCAGATAACATCGGGTTAAATGCATCTCCTGCTAACAGTGAAAATGTAATAAATCAAAATCTGCACGGTGACTTTTTACGCTCATTAGAACAAGCTGTTGAAGATTTAAATAGAACACCGTCTCCACCCAGCATTCAGCAAAATGAATCAGATGACTTACAAATTCCTTCAACGTCACACGCCGCTGATCATACTGGGCAGCATGGCGGTAATTTCAATCCAGAGGTTGCAGTCAACCCTGACCAGATTGAGGGAGATCCTCCTGTGACTGTTGAACGTGAACGTTTTAATAACATTGAAATAAGGAGACCTTTCACCATCCCACCTCCCTGCCCTGGTAATGTCCCTGATCTCGCTGCAGTCTATATAAACATCATGCATATTCTCAGTGAATTAGCCGATACTGCAAGATCTTTAGCCAGACGTAGCGATGTTGTGCAGCTAGAATTAGTCGGGAAAAATCTGAACCGTAACGTCACGTTTACCATTAACGATGATGGGAATATGATTCTGCCTGCTTTTGAGGATTTTCTGGATGAGTTACTACAGTCTATCGCTGAAATGCCTGCTGATAATAACCTGGAATTTGTTCTACAGGTAGTTAATGACCCTGCAGGAGGGTCGAAACGTAAGGTTAAAGGAACGTTAGACTGTGAACTGATTAATAAGAAAAAGTGTCACCTGTATATTGTAGATAATACCGGTAATCAGTTATGCTTTGCCATAAGTCTCGCACACGTCTCTGACTCTAACCTTACTGATAATCAGGCTTTAGAGCTCGGGAGGGAGTGGCAACGCAGGGCTGGTTTAGATGATCAGACAGCAATAACTTTCAGCGACATTGGTAAATTTGAAAACATTCTAAAGAGAAAAATTGTAGTGTTTCACAGAACCGTTACAGGCTCTATAGCTCTGTGTAAATTTGAGACCAGTTTCCCTGATCGATCAAACCCTCTTTTTCTGCTGTTACTTCAAGGTCACTACTATGGGATAAAAAATCTCAAGGGTTTTATAGGATCGAGATACATCTGTGCATATTGTTACGGGAGCTATGAAAAGCCAGACACACCATTGTGAAGGCTATTGTCCGGTGTGTCACTCATACCAGTGTATGCGTGAAATTAACTAACCTGTCGCCTGTGCAGGTTGTCACAGAATCTGTCGTAATTCTTCATGTTTCAGCAGACATAGGGAACCCCGCAAAAGACCTAGTGCTGACAGGCCTATGAGTGACTGTGAGTTGGTAAAACTGTGCAAGTTGTGCAAAAGGATATACGTTATTCCAATCCGTATTTGCGGTGAGAATATACCTCCTGATTTAGATGTGACGTGCGATGGTCATCTGTGTTACATTCAAACCGCCCAAGCCTGTAATCAGTTAGATGATAAATTGGTTTTTTATGATTTTGAATGCTTCATCGACGAGAACGGTGTGCACATCCCCTATCTGGTCTGTGTTAAAACGCTGAAAGGTGTGGAATGGCATGCTTATGGACTGAATTGCACCCAAAAATTACTTCTCCATTTCAGGAGACCGATGTACAGAGGCTTTACCTTAATAGCACACAACGCACGTGGGTATGACAGCTACCTGATTCTCACAGCTATGCTGCAGTTAGGCATTAAACCTCATCTCATCATGCAGGAAAGTAAAGTTATCTGTTTAACCGATCCTGATTACAGGTTAAAATTCATTGATAGCCTGTCCTTCATGTGTATGAAGCTTAGTGCGATGCCGAAAGCATTAGGTTTTAGTGATCAGACCAAAGGGTTTTTCCCCCACCTATTCTCCTCTGAACAACATCTCCAGTATGTGGAGTCTTTTCCTCCTCCATCCTCCTACGCTGTAGAACGCATGAGCCTTCAAGAACAACAGGTGTTTAACAGCTGGTACAGAGAAGCGAGCAAAGGGGTCTTTGACTTTGAGAAGGAAGCTCTTCGTTATTGTAAAAATGATGTGGACATTCTATTTCTTGGCCCTCCCCTCACCTCTGGACTACAGGCGTAGTAGTAAGACGTTTTCTAGCACGTCCATTCAATGGCTTGGCTGGATTTCAGACAGCAGAAAAATTGACATCGAACATGCATTAAACATGGGGGAAAAGAAAATTGGTCCATATTCTGTGGATGGGTATGCAGAGATTAACGGTGTCAAAGTTGCATTTGAATTTTACGGCTGTTTTTTCTACGGCTGTAAAAAGTGTTACATGCCTCATGACAAGTGTCCATTGAGAGGGGTAGCATTTGAACAGTTTTATGCAGCCACTGTTGAGAGAAGCAAGGTGTTACAAACTGTGTATGGCCTTCGTATCGAGGTCATCTGGGAGCATGAGTGGACTGAAATGAAAAAATCAGACCCGGGGGTGATCAGCTTTCTTGAGAAAGTTAATGCACCCGAACCGCTATCACCCCGAGATGCTCTGTATGGTGGACGCACCTGCCCTATGAGGTTGAGGTATACAGTGGGGCCAGGTGAAACGGTACACTATGTGGATTACACATCTCTGTACGCTTAAGTAAATGCTAGCTGCATCTTTCCCCTCGGGCACCCCAACATCATTTACAAAAATGTTGATGACCCCAGCTGCTACTTTGGCCTCGTCAGAGCTGTGGTCTACCCCCCACGAGGTCTCTTTTTCCCTGTTTTGCCTTACAGAACATCCCAAGGTAAACTGGTGTTTACTCTCTGCCGCACATGTGCTGAAATAAATAACCAGTCAGGTCCCTGCAGGCATAATGATGAGGACAGAGCTCTGACAGGTGTGTGGCTGAGTGTAGAGTTTTGTAAAGCATTGCAGTGTGGTTATCGCCTCGCCAAAATCACTGAAGTTTGGCATTTTGAGAAGACCAGTGACACAATCTTTAAAGGTTACATTCATTGCTTTTTAAAGGGTAAGCAGGAGGCTTCAGGCTACCCTTCTGACGGGGTGGATGAGGAGAGCAGGCTAAAGTATGTCGCAGACTACAAACTCCACCAGGGTATCCAATTAGACGCAGACAAAATCGAGGTGAACCCTGCCAAAAGACAGGTAGCAAAACTGTGCTTAAACAACTTTTGGGGAAAGTTTGCGCAGCGAAGTGATCTGTCTCAGACCACAGTCATCACTAACCCTGATGAGTTTTTCAGCTTCATGTTCTCGAGTAAATACAGGGTTAACTATTTTCATTTTTTCAACCCTGAAATGTGTGTAGTGCAGTGGAACTACAGCAAACGTGTCATCTCTCCCCCAAGCAAAGTAAACAATGTGTTTATTGCTGCATTCACCACTGCTTATGCACGTTTAAAACTTCTCAGCAGCATGGAGCAATTGCAGGACAGATTGATTTATATTGACACGGACAGTTTGATTTATGTGACAAAAAGAGGTGAAACTCCTTTGGAGCTTGGAAATTATCTGGGTGATCTTACTGACGAGCTCGCGGGAGACAGCATTTCGGAGTTTGCATCAATAGGACCCAAGAGTTATGCATATCAAACCAAAAACCAGAAAAAGCTAGTTATACGTGATAATAGGACCCAGCGGTTGCGGAAAAACCTTTTTTGTAAAAAGTGTTTTGCAGAATTGTAATCATGTCATGGATGTTGTTCCAGAAAATATTATGTGGATTTACACATCTTTTCAGCCGATGTATGCTGAATTGCAGAAGATGAATAAAAATATTAAATTTGTGGAAGGATTGCCTCATTCTTTTGAAGATGAAAACCTGTTTCCTCCTGATCAGAACCATCTGATCATTCTAGACGATGTTATCGCTCAAGCCTCAGATGATGAAAACGTGATGAAGGTCTTTACCCAGTTTTGTCACCATCGTAATATGAGCGTCATGTTGACTCAGAAGGTATTTTATCAGGGAAAGTACAGTCGCACTATTAGTTTGAACTGTAGTTATATGGTGTTTAAAAACCCGAGAGATAAACTGCAGTTGAATATACTGTTTCCATTGCAAAAGGGTGTCTTCCTGGAGAGTTTTGAAGACGCAACGAGAGAAGCTCATGGTTATTTAATCATCGATTTCACGCCTACCTGCCCAGAACATTTCAGACTGAGAACAGGCATACTTCCTTGCCAGTGGCCTGCTGTGTACATGCCCAAAACAAAGTAAGTCATCATTTCTGCACGTATAAAAAGGAATGTCCCATTATTCAGAGCTTTGTACCAGGCCTGTCCACAGAAACGTAAGGATATTCTCGCACACTGCTCACCCGACTTTCTTCAGGCTCTGTGTGAGATTGCTCTGAACATTTTAAAAGGTAACATTAAACTATCACCCTCTCAACACCGGAAATTGAAGAAGCAAAGAAAAATCATCAGATTGTTGGCTGATAGAACAACTGGTATCAAGCGGAAACAGTTGGCTCTCAAAAGTCAAGGAGGTGGTTTTATTCTCTCCATCTTAACGGCTCTTGCTCCCTTGATCGGCGATCTAGTGGGTGGAATCATCAGGAGATAATGTCTTTCAGAACATCGCAGAAGATGTTTCTCATTTCCCCTCATCAGTTCAGGCGTCTGACCCAGTCAGAGACGTCCATCAGACAAGACGGCAGAGGAGAATTTGGATGCTGAAATGAGAGCAATATTGAACGAGCCCGGTTTGACTTCTTATGAAAAAATTAAGAAATGCGATGCACTTTTGCAGAGGTATCTCACTCTACTCAAGCAGGGTGTGAAAGAAGAACAGTGGGTGAGTTTGACGCTTCAGCGTGACACATCGAGCGAGACTCCAGACCATGAGCAGCATGAAGAAAAACAGGTCCCGGGGCATGACCAGGTTGCTTCGGATCAGATTGTTATGGATGTACTAAAAAGCCTACCGAAGCATAACTGTAAAAATGCTGAGTACATTTTGAAGAAATTATCCAAAAGAAGTGAGAGTTGGACTTCGCGAGGTGAATTTGTATTTAAAGGAAATGTTATAAAAGGGTCCCACATGATTGACTTGTTGAAAAATCTCATCCTTCCGTTTAAAAAATATGGAGGACCGCTACCCCGAGGAAGGTCAGACTTTCTACATACCTTGTCAGAGGTAAACATCCCCATATCTTCAGTCATTAACCCTTATGCTCATGATGAATATAGACGGTTCAAAACAGAGGGTACATCTATTGAAAATGGGGGTACACCCCCCAGCGTTAAGCAGAGAAGAACAAGAAGAAGAAGGCAGATAACTCATTCTCCCCATTGGTCGAGATCCGAGCTGGAAGATCCAAAAAATGCTGATGGGAAGTCAAAAAAGTCTCTTCGTAAGACGACATTACCTTAGTCTGATGGATTACATTTTCACCATAAACCGTTATAAGAAAATTAAACATGTAGCGTATTTCTTTTATTCAATAAAATATTTATTGATTATATTTTCAAGTCTAGCTTCGTTCTCTACTTCACACACTAACATATGATGTCATTACACAAATATTAAATCATAAGAAAAAACAAACAATGAAAAAAAAAATTACAATTTAAATTCGATAACAATCCAGAAACATCTCCAAAGAGCATGTTCCGTGAGTATAAAATGTACAACTTTGATTAATGACACATTTCTGATATTTTTTCACAAAGTTAGATACCATTAAATCATTCTTAATCACATCTCCGGTGTATTTTGACAACACTTGCTGCAGTGATAATCCGCACGCTCTATGACATAGATAAAAAATGCAATGGTGACCGCACACAGTGGACAGAGTGTTTTAAAGCTGATTATTATGATACAATATTTTTGAGGATCTGTCTTCTAAAAATGTTACGATGCTTGACGGGTATAACTCAAAATCCGGAGAGAATCCATAAGAGTCAAAAAAGCTGGATTGACCATTCACATCCAAACTCAGAGCTAACCAGTGTTCTCCAGGCATGTGTGAAGGATGTGTGTTCACAATAAAGTAGGCCGGCCATACACCACAAAACAAATCTCCCAGCAGATGATGCAGCAGGTTCTCAATTTCATGATTATTCATGTCTGATTAGATTAATAATAATCCACCAGCACACGCCTCTTTGAATCAATCTCTAAAATAGAGTCATAACAAGCGTAGATGATCAGCGTGGTGGTATGAGGCAACGGGTTTCTGAAATGCATTTCCAGTCTTAAATTCCCACTGGAAACTGGAGATAGAGCATCTGTGTCCTCACGCGGGTTAAGATTAAATGTGAATAGAGAGTATCCTTGATTAACGTTGACGTGTTATACTCAGCGGAAGATCTTTTAGATGTCGTCCTGTAGCCGTAAACAAGTTGTAATACTCTCTCACTGAATGACCTTGGTTAAAATTGGGCTGGAAGGCTTTAGCAGGAATTTGTCTACCATCCTTACACAAAGTTAAATATTCCATATCAAAATGATTAAAGTCAAACGGATTGAGATTGCGTGTTCCTGTAAAAGCGTCATGATCCAGTAATGCAATCACCACATACTTGGGAAAGATGCCTAAGAAAAGATTCTCTTGGTTGCATACCCTTGAATTTTCAGGGATGGAATATGTTTTTACATTCACACGTGAAAGTGGATACAGAGCATTTGCTTTCATTAAAGCTGTAGTGTGACCCAGTCGTACAGCTGGAGAGACGGTAACTTTTTTGATGAAAAGAGATGCTCCTAATATCCTGAGTTTGTAAGTGGAGTCTCTTGCTGCCATGAGACAAAAAGAATCATTGGCTCTTGTAAGTTTAATTTTGAGGTCAACAGAGTTTAAAAGAAGTCTCTCGCAGAAAAATATGTCTGCATGCAGGGGGCCTAGGAGATGTACCTCCCTGGAATTTGCTGTAAAGCCTGCTCTGCTGTTAAGACCTTGGTTAGGGCCGTTAGTTGTAACAATAGAGTTCAGAGCACCTGCAGTGTCTTTATAAAAAACGACCAGAGCTAAACTGGCTTTTTAAAGAATCCTCAGAAAAGTTTAACAATGTCTCAATCATGGCTCTATATGGATGTGTAGCGCTGGATTGTGAAATCAATCGATCTCCGAGAGTGACATCACACTGACTGAAGATGGTGTTTAACGGGTAGTTGATGAGCCCTACAGGTGCATCATCCGGCAGGTTTGTTCCATCCTCGTTAGTAATTTTCACTGTGAGATGCAACAGCGTATCGTTGAGATCTAGATACTTTTCTCCGTCTCCCGGAATGAAAAACTCGATCGGGCCTCCATCAGTGATTGCTGATAAAGGCTGGATCTCGGTGTAAATTTTATCTTCGATCGATAGCTGCGTCATCGGGGCAGAAAATAAGTCCAACTCTGCCAGCGTGCACTCTGATGATTTGTTATGTAAAAGGGCCATTATTTAAATATATCAAAACTTGTGGATGACTTCCTTCCTCTTCGTTTGTCAGCTCCAACTGATCTCCTTTTTCATGCTTGTCGTTGTTTTTTAACCGTCCTTGAACGATCACCAGGGGGTCTTGTTCTGGGTCTTTTGGATAAAACCATAATTCCTGAACCTTCTTGACTGTCGGTGTGTGTAGAACTACTCATTTTACTCACGGCTCTACCGATGACATCCGAAGCGATATTTGATGCAGCCGTTTTAAGATGGGGTTTTGCAATTGCAAATCCTTTTTTAACCAGAGGGGATACGAAGCGGAATAATTTTGAAAATAATGATTCAATTCCGCGTCCGTACATAACCGGGGCCCCATAAAACCCTGGCAGATTACCGCCTGATTGACTTACATAGTAATTTACAAAGCGATTTGGATCACGTCTCAGACTTAGATGTGCCATCTTCTCCCTTGCCTGCTTGATGCAGTGTTGAAGGACCAGGGTAATATGAATGATAACCAATCAGTCTTAGAGGTTATATATATCTCTGTTTATACAAATAAAATTTATCTCAGGCTACGTTCTGATATCACCGATTTGAAGTGTAGTCTTACGATGGTCTTTCCATAGACGAAATTTAAAGGAACATTTTGGTCCGATTTAATTTCTATATGGATATTTTCAATATGTCTTCTGGAAACTGGAAGGTAGTGGGCGGGGTTAAACATCAGAGTAACCATATCACTGAAGTCGCCTTGTACTTTGACGGTCCGCAGTAAAGGTGCAAAAGTGTCGCCTACTATTTGCGGGATGACCACGTCGCTGTAACAGTATAGGTGAGAGAAACCAGCCTTTATATCTGCCGGAAAAGGAGCCAGTGTTGGTTCAACTACATTAATCCATTCTCCTGGTTTCACGCCCATCATATAAGCTAGAGTGTTGCTTGAAATGCAAATCTCTTTTGAACTTTGCTGAATTTAATGCGGATACCCGAGTTCATTTTTTTTGAAAAACAGTTCCATCTCTATCTCGAGTTGAATAACGCTGTTATAGTAGCCACTTCTGATCTCCACATCGCCAACCTTCCTCCATTCAAAGTAGACATCATGATCCGGTAAATTATACCATGTATGGGGATATGAAATCTCTGCTAATGCAACCATCCATTGGCCTTCTAAATCAATATGTTGAGCTAAATTTACATGGAAACTCGAACTGGTATTATTTTTAAACACTTCCTTGCTAGCATTAGAGGGAAGGGTAACGTAAAAACCGTCATCCTCTGCCTTGCGTTCCATGATGCTGTATGAATCGTAAGGTTTTAGCACACACCTATTTTATAAATTTCGTAGTTCATCAAACTTGATCCAACTGTTGAATTTCTCAGGCCAATTTTTCCAGCGTACAAAAACCTGTTTGACACCCTTGACGGTGCGTTGATTTAATATTTTCTCCACTTGATACATCTTGTCCTTAAATATTTTTACTTTTTGAAGTTCCTCAGCGTAAAAAGAACCCTCAATAGGTTCTCCATCCAAATCTTTGAGTTTGTATACAGGAGGAGAACGGGGTATCCGCTCATACGCTGTAAACACTTCATCCGTAAAACTCTGTTTGTATTTTTTGTCAAACTCTCCACGTACCTTGGATATTCTGACAAGATCCCCCTGTTTAAACATTGTTACTGAGGCCCTGCAATATCTGTTGGAGGTAACATCGTACAGATTCTGAAACACTTGAAAGGCATTTTCTGAGGTCATTTCCATTGGGCTCATCTTAATGCTGGTGTGGTAGCTGTGGTTGTAGCTTCTAGCTAAATTTTGCAGGACATCAATGTACCGCCGGGTGTTGTTAGCAGTAAAATCTCCACATCCTTGTTTTTAACGTACGGTTAAACTTCTCAACCACAGAGGCTTTTGCTTCACTTGCTGTGGCAAAATGTTCAATACTGTGTTTCTCCATTAGAAGCTTAAATTTCTTGTTAAAAAATTATTTCCCTGCATCAGTCTGAAGTTTTTTTGGGACCTGACTTTCTTTAAAAACGGATTCAAAAGCCTTTAGCACCTCTGCAGCAGTTTTCCTCTTCAAAACCCGTACATATGCCCTCTTTGAAAAGATGTCAATGACTGTTAATAAATAATTGTAACCGTCATTTTCCTTGGCCAGAGCTTGCATGTCACAGAGTTCGGCTTGGAACTGTCTCAGTGGTCTGGTGACAAAAACTTTGTTTCTCGGGAACTTTATTCTTGCAGGTTTATGTAGAGTATAGGTATCTTCTCCCGATAGAAAATCTTTAACTTTTTCAACCGCTACCTTCTTCCCCATTTCATTTTGCAAAACCCTCCTCAACCTTTCTAAACCCCCTAAACTTCCCGGATTTGATGGGTTGTAATATACATTTTTCATGATCCTTCTTTCAGACATCCCAGTTTTATGCTCACTCTGACGACTACTTGTTAAATAATGAAACAAAAACACCTGAGGGTATATTTATACTTATTTTTTTATTTTGTACCCATATTTAATAGAGAAACAGAAAAAAACCACATTCAGGTAATAAAGATCAATTCAAACATTGCAATCTTTAAAAAACAAAACTGTTATATATGTATACCAGTAGAAAGCCGAGAGAGAATACAGAAAAGACAAAACAAGTCATCAATCATCTGAGATCAGATCGTAGCACTCTGAAACAAAGTTAAGCTGCTTGAGACAGTCATTACCGTTCATCTTATTGTACATATCCGTGATTGCACTATGGAAGCCTTGTACCAATTTCAGTTCATATAAAACCGTCTCTGCAATCGTTTTCACTCTGAAGTCATCTGCTTGTATGCGTCGAAGTGTCAGAAGTTTCTGAATAGCAGGAAGGAGCTTGGGGTTTATGAGTCGTCGCACGATGCGTTGAAAGTTGATTTGGTAATACTCCTCCTCCAATATCTCCAGGCACTGATGCTGTCGTTGGCTCAGGTGGTTCGTTATGCACCCGTAACAGGTTTCTTTGACATAGTTCAAACTGATTATGTTGAATAAATGAAGTATCGCTGTTTTCACCATATTGATGAGAGCGGTTAAGATCCAGCCGTCAATTTCATCACCCTGATTACTCTCCTCCTCCTCTGGTGAAGGCTGAGGGGCAGGTATCGGGTCTGGAGTTTGTGGGGAGGGTGAGTATCTGATGATTGCCTCGTCCTCCACGATCACCCTCTTGTCTTCAGGTTGGATATCTGTGTGTACACTCAGCCACACATAGTGGAGAATAGAGGTAGGGAGAAGGCGGATGATACAATCTGAAGTTGTATCCTGTCGGTGTCCCTGGACTGAATAGGGACTCAAAGAGCTGCGACGATGAGGTGGCTGGTGAGTAGAGGTCTGGAGAGAAGAGAAGACGGTCTCTTCTTGCTGGTTGTAGAGGTCCCAGTATGGTGTTTTCCCGTATGCTCCATACATTCTCAAGGTCTGCCGCCTGCCGTTGTGAAGAAGAAGAGTCTGTGAGCTCGCAGTTAGACCCTGATATATAGCGCAGGAAGGTGGGAGGGTCCTCAAGAAGGGGAGTTGGTCCTCAAAAGGGGGTGGGTCCTCAAAAGAGGGTGGGCTTTAGATCCACAACAGGGAACGTCAGGATTCTTTTCACTGACATAACATCAATCCAGCAGCGTGAGTTTTGGAAAAGGTTGGAAAGACGCTGTCCAATTCCATTCATCTTCTCAACCCAAGCATCATACGGTAGAGCCAGCGCAGTCTTGAATACACCGCAGTTCTGATTGAATGCCTCCAACACAAACAAATCTGAGGGGGTCGTCTGGTTATTCTTGCGTTTGCTTGCCTGAAAAGACCAACGGCCATTTGCTGTGGTTTTTGACCCCCACACTGCACTAAAGAGAGGTTCTCTCACAGCTATTTCAACATCGGAAGGACACATTCTCATCCTTTTTGCTGGTTGAGGAGAGCTTTCATCTTCATCCTCCCTCTCGTACACTGAGACTGATTCAGGGTTATCGTTAAGGTGTGGGATTGCCAGCCATAACACAGCCCAGTTGTTGTGGGTGAGTACACAGAGCCAATGATCCATTAAATACCTCGTCTTGATCCAATTGATACAGGCAGAGCTCTCCTATTTCGTACATGAAAATATACCCCCAGCTACCGCTCAGGCCATATGGTTCCAAAGACCACTCTTCCTGCAGAGTGTCAAACGGAGGCCTTTGTACCTTGCATAGGTAATATGTTGATTTCTTCGGGGCATCCAATTCATGGCATGTATGCCTGTAGACGGTTACTGGGGTTTCACACAGAAGAGACGTACGTCTTAGCTGACCTGAGGCCTGTTTTTCATCCATTGTTGTTGGTGAAGTTGGATCATCATCTGCAGAGTATGTTACGATAGGAATTCCGATAGGTATCTCAGATGAGGAAATAGATGATGTAGATGGTTGCTCATCATCTTGGCACACCTTGCTTTTCTCCCCGGGTTGATGAAAAACTCTCTTAACTCTAACCATTGTTTTACAAGCGTTCTTTTCCAGCGAATGCTGCAGGTAAATTGTTGCGTTTTCCGCTAGTATTTAAAACAAACACTGAACAACGCCCCTCTGTTTTTTTAATTTGTTGATTCTAGATTCGCCCCCTAATGACAAAATCCAATCAGCGCGCATAGTTACGCCCCTTGGCCATACCCCCCCGAGACACCTCAGCAACAGCGCAGACGTGTTAATTCAATAAACAGGGGATGGGAATTGTCAGAGGCAATGCTCGAGACTTATGGCCAGGAAAAGAGCACAGTCCTCTTAATTACTTTGACTACAGTTGGTGTGAAAACTTTTGTCTGAGACAATATGCAAGAAACAGCTGCGGATGTCTGAGGTCTGATCACCTATTCAATAAACAGTGGATGTGTATTGACTGAGACAATGCTCGAGACTTTGGGCCAGGAAAAGAGCACAGTCAGTGTGAAAACTTTGTCTGAGACAATACACAAGAAACAGCTGTGGATGTCTGCCTTAATTCAATAAACAGTGACATGTCTGAGGACTCTATAACCTTTATTTTTAATTTTTTCAGTTTCTTGTGACGTACATAGACATACAGGTTACAACCTCTGGCTCCCACGTGGGATGAGGAGAAAACTGTTTTCTCTAAATCCTCAATAACTATTGCTCTAAGATGAAAAAAGAAAAGCTTATGGTAACTAAAATTATCATCCATTTTACCAAATGGAGTCATGATTCCAAACAAAGTCTTTTAGCTGTAGAATCCATTTCTAATTTGGAAACAGCATACTGAGCACAGAATTTATAATTCTGTCAGGTTCTCTCTTTTTATCAGAATTTTGTGTGATGTGCCTGCATTAAATTGACTGTTCCTTTAAAGTGGAGAAACTGCATGTTTTGTTTTTAGATGTAAAAAACATCTAAAAACATACAAGTAGAAAGATTAGCTTCCTTGTAATGACAACATCCGGCTAATGACAACATCCGGTTAATGACGATATCCGGCTAATGACAACATCTGGTTAATGACGATATCCGGTTACGTCACCGGAAGGCCCACCACCGGAAGTCCCGCCCTAGGATGTCCCAGCCACCGGAAGTCTCGCCCACCTGTCAAAATTTTCACACCTCGTTTGATTGAAGGATGTACATTTAGCCTCTCCCGTGTGTTAAATTAAGATTAACTAAACGCTTGATTTGTGTTCTGACTAAATTAGTCATTCTTTTCCTATTAGCACACGTCATGCCATTGTTGATGTGAGTTTTCTTAAAACATCTAAAATTCGAATTTCTTCCGTGTTTTAAAGTTTTGTGAAGATTAAGCCAAACAGGGCAGTTAAAAGACATCCCTGCCTCCTGATCTGCTGATCGGTGTCTGTCTGCAGAGTGAATCTGATCAACAGAGCAGAGTTAAAGCAGTGGAGGTAGAATAAGGAAAAGTACGTGAGTTGCATTCACACAGAGTTTGGTACTGAAGCTCCTTCCTACAACTCTGTGCTCAGGGATAAGCAGGGACAGAGCACACCATTTTCTTTGTTTCAAAGTGGGCTTTGAAACTAACAGGTGTTTTTATGTTGATTCATTGCTTTGTTCTCATAATTACTGCTCCCCTTCCTCATTTACTCAGAGACTCGCCTTTATCCTCTTGGTGCAACCAAGCACTTAATGGCCATGTTCTAATGATCACAAACAACAAAACTTGCTGTGTAATTGAAAGTAAGCAAATTTCCATTGAGATTTATCATAAGAGGACTTTTAGAGGAATGTATTCTCTTCAGTGTTGCAGTGTTGGAAATCTAGAAATCCAAACAGTGTGTTGCAAAAGTAAGAACTTTATGTTTTGTTATGTTGGGATTGTATGCAACAGACCAACACAATGCACGATAACCCTAATTCTGCAGTGCAAGAAAATATATATATTTGGTTTTCAACATTTTACAAATAAAAATCTGAAATCTGTGACATGCATTGTACTGAGCACCCTGTGATAACCCTAAATAACCAGCTGCCAATAGAAGTCACCTAATTAGCCAATAGGGCTCACATATGTGTAGTTTAATCTCAGTATAAATCCAGTTGTTCTGTGAAGGCCTCAGAAGATTGTTGGAGAACATTAGTGAACAAACAGCATCGTGAAGACTGAAAAACATAGCAGACAAGGCCGGGATGAAGTTGTTATAACCAGAGTTAGTTTCTAAAACAATATCTCGAGCTTTGAAGCTGACAATATCCCACACACGTGGGCTTTCAAAAATCAATAAAGCATCATGGAACCAAAGGAGGCCTGAATCGGAGCTTAGCAGGGTTAATATGGAGCATTACACATAAAATGTTTAAAAAAAACTCCTAAAAGGTTAAAGTCATCACATCTTTTTCTGCTTTCTTCTATTTTAACTGCTAAAGAAGAAATCAAGACATGATAAATCTGTTCTATCAAGGTGCTCTTCAGCACAACTTACCTAGTGTGTGTTTATGGCCAGGAAAGATACCACACATCACACACACATAGGTGGTCTTGTTTTTTCACCCTAAATCCCCTGGCCAAGTGGCTGCACAGACCTTCGTTAAAAACTACAACAAAAACTACAACACACCCACGAGCAATAACCCCTGCTTACCGTTTTGCAAATCAGCCGATTCAGAAATATGACCACCTTTCTTGTTGATAAGGGGAGTAACAGTGGCAGGTTGACTTCCACCTCCCTTGCCACTTAAGTAACAAAACATGGAGATTGCAAAAAAAAAAGCGTCCTTTAGCGTTTAATAAAAGAGGCTTCCAAATTTACATGACCACCACAAACCAACCCCACAGTTAAACATGGTGGTGACAGTATCATGCCGTGGGAAGGTTTTTCCTCGGCAAACCCCAAAATATTGATCTGAGTTGAGGGGAAGATGAATGGAGCTGCATACAGAGCAATCCTGAAAAGACTTGAGACAGGGGCTGAGGTTCACCTTGCAGCATCACGGTGACCATAAACATACAGTAAGAGCCATAATGGAAAAGTTTAGATCAATGCATTTATTTGTTTTAGAATGGCCCAGTCAAAGTCCAGACCTAAATCAAATTAAGAAAATGTGGCAGTACTTGCTGTATATGGATGCTTTCTATCCAATCTAACAGAATTTTAGCTTTCTTACAAAGAAGGATTGAAATCTTCAACCTCTAGATGTGCAAACCTGGTAAATAGTCTAAATGACTTGCAGCAGTAGATGAGGAGACATGTGGTTCTACCAATTATTGACTGTGGCTGAATACAAATGCACAGACATGTTTAAATTTTATATGAAAAAACATCAAAAACATGTATTATTATTATATTATATTATTATTATTATTATATGCAATAATATGCAATAATGCATCAATTTGTCTCCCAAACATTACTTGTGTTCCCTCCTTCCAGTGTTTACTTTATGATCAGGCTGTCTTTAATAGCCTCAGTTATCCATAAATGTGTCTATATCTCAGTTTAATCATATGCTTGTGTGCATGCATGTGTCTCTTGAGGGGGGATGTTTGCTGCTGTATTATGCCAGGGTCGATAAGCAGATCTGCCTCTGTGACACAACAGATTACTGCTGACTGGTCTCAGCCCAAAAGAAAAAAAGTGAGAGAAGACTCAGGAGAAGCTGCAGTCCTGCTCTGCTGCTGTAATTAGAGCCGACACAAATGTTGTTGGCAAAACCTAACTCCTCCTGCTTTCATTTTCTCTCTAGCTCTGTTATTGAAAAAACGCTTCCTTTTTCATTTGAAAAACAAAGAGGTGCTGCTGCAACTCTTAGTTTCTGGTTTCTTGTCACATTTATTGCAACCAATATGATGGTCTGCCCTCTCACCTGCTTGAAGTAAATGTCACAGTTAGGCGGCTTGGCAGGAAAAAAGATCATTATCTGTTTCTAAAGGTCAAAGTATGGTTGACGTAACTTTGTGACTGTATAATCATTTCAATCCCTTTGAGATATGACGCTATCACTCTCCACCTGGATCGGTATTGGATCCTTTAATTGCATGACTTTAGTCACAGAAGCTGTGTAGGACAGCAACAGTCTTTATGCTGGAATATAAAAGATAATATGAATTAAGACAACAGGGTTGACTCCTCACTGCTGATGCTGTATCCAGTGTAAAATCCTCCATTGACTGTAATACAACAGTCTCTAGTGGCAAAACAGACACAGTGCATGTAGGTCTGGAAAATTGGTTTCCTGTATCTAAAACATCCTTGGAGTTTAAACCTACATGGAATAAATCAGTTACTATGACAAGCAGGATTTACATGCACATGCACAAAACACCTAAAACTCCCAAAACACTCCAAATGCAAGAATTATCTCCAGAATGAATGCTCCCTGAGGCTTTAATGGAAGTCCAGACATGGACACAATAGATGAAGAGATAACACAAAGCAAGCTGGCTATATATAATCTAAAAGCAGTGCAAACCTTTAAGATCATTGAAGTTAACAACAAAAAAAGGAAAAGTGGATCTGACTGGGACCATTAAGATGAATCGAACAAATTCAGACAAAGGGTTTTCTTTTCTATTTCAACCAGCTCATACTAGTTGCAGCCCAAATGAAAGATAATGATGGGCATTTAGAGTCTAATGTAAAGGAAATTGATTTAAAATACTTCCATGCAAGCTTAATGAAACCTCACAATGTTATTTCACTCAATTCTAAGAGCAGAAAATCTACCACAGGAGAATAAAGCACACCATCATTAGTGGTTGAAGAGGTTTTTCTGCATTTACACACTGAATGATAATACCTTTCAGCCAGTGTAATCTTACACTAAATCATCAAGAGATAAAGGGACATTTAACAGTGAGTCTGGCAGCCTGCTGAGCCGCTGCTGACAGGTCTGGTGTGGGGTTGTGGGGGGCAGGGAGAGTGAGCGATGATCGATGGCGTATCAACAGAGCACAGAGGTGCTGGACAGAGGATGGACAACCTGTTGAGATGCTCTGTGGAACAGAAAAACAGAGATCGATAGTGAATAAGTCTGTCAGTGGGGGCTAAAACACATGAAAAGAAGTAAGGGAATATATCAGCAAATAGTTATTCTTAGAAATATTAAAATAAATTACAAGAAACCCTCACGTGATCGTCTCTATTATGTTATTTTCCATGACACGTGCAGGGGAAAGCTGTCAACTCCAGATGGCATTCTGAGCAACCAGCAAACTGTGTGTGTGTGTGTGTGTGTGTGTGTGTGTGTGTGTGTGTGTGTGTGTGTGTGTGTGTGTGTGTGTGTGTGTGTGTGTGTGTCTGTGTGTGTGTGTGTGTGTGTGTGTGTGTGTGTGTGTGTGTTCACAGGGCTCACAGCCTCGCCCTCCCCACCTTTGCAACCATGGCAACATCGAGCAGGAAGTCCTCCTACGGATGCTTTGTTGTCCTGCAGGAGCAGCTGCACTGGGTGACAGCATGTCTGCCTTCGGTAGCCTTTACCAAATACTGACTGAAATATTCAGCAACCACTTATAGCTTGTTTCCAGATTTGGATTTATATTTGCCACACTTCCTGAAGTCTTTGTGTCCTGGCTTTTATGTTGCTAAAGGTTGTGACTCTTCTGAACCAGCCTATTTCACACACAATGAAATTAAGTATAAAAAAAACATTTTCTGAGGGGAACAATTCTTACCATCTGACACATATTAGCATGAGACAAAAGTATGCCACCTTTCTCTTTCGTGTCAGCATCTGCAGCTATCTTTTCAAATAACGAACGTCACCTAAATCATAGTACACCTATTTGTCTGAGAAAAACAAGAAAGCGTTTTATGTGTATTTTTGAGGAATTTTATATGATAGTAGAAGCAGAAGAAAAAATTATATGCTTCAAAATTATTAGAAATAAAATCTGAATTGTATGCTGTGCATTTATATTCAATCATTTATGTGTTTGAGTCTTGACCAATTTTTATGTTCCTGAAGAAGCAACCCCACAACATGATACTGCCACTGTTATGTTTCACAATGGGAATGGTGTTTTTAGGATGATTTGCAGTGTTATCATCTGACAGGAGCACTTTTTTGCATGTTTGCTATCTCGTCTTTCTGGATTGTGGCTTGTGGACTTCTTATGGCTTTCTTTCAACAACGGCTTTTTTATTGCCACTCTTCTATGAAGGCCAGATTTGATACTGCAAAACTAATAGTTTTAACAGGTTCTTTCACCTGAGCTGTGGTCCTCCGCAACTCTTCCAGAATTACCATGCCCCCCTAATCTTATGCTCTCACTAATGTTCTTGCCAAGCATGTCAGTTTAGGTGAATGGCCTTGTCTTGGTAGCTTTGCGGTAAAGCCATAATTTTTTTCTTGTTCAGTAGATGAATTGAAAAGTGTTCAGTGAGATGTTAAAGGCTGGGATTATAAATTAACTCTGTGTTATACATCTTTACAGCTGATCTATTGGGTAGGTTCCTTGGTTTTTGTGATATGTGTGTTCACAAATGTTTTCTAAACCTCTGGGACCTTCACGGAACATCTGTGTTAATGCAAATTACAAACAGGTTTAATCAGGCAACTTTTAAGGCCATTGGTGATTTGACTTGATTTTGGAGCATCAGAGTATAAGGGGCAGAATACAAAACACGCTGCATTTTAGATTATTATTTGTTCAAAAAAACTCAAAATATGCATAATTTTTCTTTCACTTCCGGAAAATTATGCATATTTTGAGTTTTGTGAAGTGTGAAGTCACAGGCACTTTGTGGATGTACTGTAACAAAATGTGAAAAAAAAGATCAAGCGATATGAATACCAGTGCACCATGTTTTACTTTAGTAGTTGCTGGTCTAAATCTAAATTATTCATTTGATCAGACTTTATAATCCAGAAAACTACAGTCATCTTGTTTTGTTCAAATCAACCTGATTTGCTTTGTCAGAACCTCCAGAAGACTCAGGTGGAGGCCTCAACAACCTCCTGGATCAAAGACTACCTGACATACAGACCACAGTTTGTGAGACTGAAGGGTTGTGAGTCTAACCAGGTAGTCAGCAGCACCGGAGCCCCACAGGGGACTGTACTCTCACCATTCATTTTCACTCTGTACACCTCAGACTTCCAGGACAAGACAGACTCCTGTCATCTGCAGAAATACTCGGATGATTCTGCAGTTGTGGGGTGGATCCGAGATGGACAAGAAGCTGAGTACAGGAAGGTGGTGGACCGCTTTGTGGCATGGTGTGGAAACAATCATCTCATTTTGAACGTGACTAAAACAAAGGAGATGATTGTAGATTTTAAGAGAAACAGGAATAAGTCAAAAACTATTTATATCATGGGAGAAGAAGTGGAGGTGGTGGAGGAGTATAAATACCTCAGTGTTCACCTGGACAACAGACTAGAGTTGTGATGCAACTGTGAAGCCATCTACAAGAAGGGACAGAGCAGACTGTACTTCTTGAGGAAGCTTAGGTCCTTTGGTGTTTGCAGCAAGATGCTGCATATCTTCTATAAGTCTGTTGTGGAAAGTGTGATCTCTTCTACCATCATCTCCTGGGGAAGCAGCATCAGAGCCAGGGGCTTAAAAAAAACTCAACAAGCTGATAAAAAAGGCTGGCTCTGTTCTGGGGACTCCTCTGGAACCTCTGGAGATCATTGTGGAAAGACGGATTCTTCATAAAATGAAGAACATTATGGAGAACCCTGAGCATCCTCTTCATGAGACTGTCCTACAACAACAGTGTCTTCAGTCAGAGGCTTCTTCAGATCTGCTGTAAGATGGAGCGCTACAGGAGATCCTTCCTGCCCACAACCATCAGCATCTACAACGGCTCTTTGAAGAAACCTTCATAATATGAGCTACAACAACATTTAATTTCCCTTTGGGATTAATAAAGTATTTTTGAATTGAATTTTATGGTTAGGTGCTCATGCAGCAGTGCTGTTTTCTGTTCTTCTCGGATAACCAGTCTAATAAGAAATAAAATGTTTTGTTTTTATAGGCAGGTTGAACTTGTTTTTACATCCCTTTGGTTCGTTGTGCCTCATCAAACTTCACTTAAGCATCATTTTTATTTTTTGACAGCAGTGACGTTGTCCTTCCTAATCTTTCACTCACGATGCTGTTGTTCATTGTTTGTCTGATGGTGGACTCGCTCACATTAATATTAGAAAGTGTGAGAGAACTTTTTACTTGCTTAGATTTTATCTGATGGACCACTGTCAGAACAATCAAATCTTCTAGTATTCTTATTCAGGAAATACTTCAGTCCTCTTGCATTGTGAAGATAAGGCTTTAGTAAATATCTACATGCTTGTTTTTGGACTGTGGGAGAAAGTCAGCATACCCGGAGTGAACCCAGGAGCCCCAGGAGGACATACAAACTCCATGCGGAATGGTTCTGGCCAAAATAAAAACCCAAGACCTGCAAGATTACAGATCTAACAACTGTCATTACTTTGTGTTTAATTCTCTGTATTTACTTTTCGGACTTGTAAAGTAATCCACATCATTTTAGGCCAATTATAAGAAAAATACTTTTCAAATTTTATCGTCTATACATTATTAAACCAGAAACTGTCATCAGTCAGTCAGTCAGTCATTTTCTACCGCTTATTCCATAGTGGGCCGCGGGGGAGCTGGTGCCTACCTCCAGCAATCTACGGGCGAGAGGCGGGGTACACCCTGGACAGGTCGCCAGTCCATCGCAGGGCAACACACATACAACCATACACATACTCGTTCATACACCTAAGGGCAATTTAGAGTTACCAATTAACCTAACAGGCATGTTTTTGGACTGTGGGAGGAAGCCGGAGTACCCAGTGAGAACCCACACATGCACGGGGAGAACATGCAAACTCCATGCAGAAAGACCCCAGGCCGGGAATTGAACCCGGGACCTTCTTGCTGCAAGGCAACAGTGCTACCAATTGTAATTATATTAGTGTTCATCCTAAATAAATCTCAGAAATATACAGAAATCTACTTGCTTCAGTTTGTGATAGAGATTGCTCAAAGGGAAATGAAAAATTCATTGCTCAGTCGGATTTTTGATAGATTATAAGATAGATTTATTTATGACAATTATATATTAACATGCCATATCAACACTAAATATTTAGGATTAAGATTGGAAAGAATAACATTTTCTAAATTGTATTAATTCAATCATCCACAACATTAAATACCATCACTCTCAGTTTTGTATCCAATACTTAAAATGCACAACTATACCTCACTGCACTGTTCAGAGAGCTTTGGTGTCTCAGGACAGATGATCATTCTGGATTAGTGCAGCTCTCATTGAGCATCAGTGAGCACTCAGTCATCACCTGAAGAAAACTTTTAACTCTGACGCAGAGATAATGAGGACAACCTAATGCTTTCCGCTGGCCTCCTCTTCTTTTATCTGGCTGCTCTTGTTGAGCTCCGTCTGGCTGATATATCTGAGTTGCACATCTCAAAGGCAGCACAGACCCAAGCCGAGACTCAGGAACTGGGCCAAATTCTCTCACTTAGATCTGGAGTATCTCCCAGCAGAAGGCGTATGAGGGTAGACAGAGTGTGCATCTGAGATAGAGTGTGTGTGTCAGCCCTCGGCAGTCTCATGCAATGTGATTAAATTTCACTTAAACAGTCAGAATTATAGCTTGCTTTTTCCACTTGTAATTTTCGACACTCAGTAACTTATGTTACTATGAATCAAATATGTACTTTTACTATAATCTAAACGTGCAACTTGTTGGTTTTGATTAGAAGAAGACAGGAGCTTTCTAAGTTGAGGATTATTATACATTACTAGTAATAATTGATGACATTTTTGAAGCACACAGAGAGCTAAAAAAAATTGTTTTTAATCTCCATCCATCCATCCATAATCGGATCACGGGTGTGACCGGCCCAGGAGGGAGATCCAGACATCCTTCTCGCCAGCAACCCAGCTCATTCTGGAAGCAAGGTGTTCCCAGGCTAGAATGGATATACTGTATAATCCCTTCAATAAGTTTTGGGTCTGCCCTGAGGCCTCCTCCTAGTGGTATATGTCTCTAAAGGGACGAGCACGGGAGGCATCCTGATCAGATGCCCGGTCCACCTCAACTGGCCCTTTCGACAGAGAAGCAACATCTCTAATCCAAGCTCCCTTGTCTCACCCTATCTCATGAGTCCAGTCACTCTATGTATGAAGCTCTTTTCAGCCGCTTGCGTCAAGGAAGAAGTTTGTGAACCTTTCATGAATAATGGACACGGGGGCTCTGATGAGCATCTGGTGGTTGAGCCTTGGCTTAACATGGGCCTACAACCAGGTACCATGTGTTCAGATGGCAGACGAAGGTGGTGGCCAGGTCATACAGGTACTCAGAACCATAATCTGGTACTCTATCTATCCCTACTGGAATCTGTTGACATCTTTTTATACCTATTTCATGTCGGCCATTCCTTGTCTTTATTTAGACCAGAAAATGTGTTGACCAGAAAATCTAGACTTTTTAATCCCATACACCCTGTCCAAACATTGTCTGAACAAAGCCATGGTTGCTTGACCTACTTCATTCAGCTATTCAGCCACATTTACAGGTCATTAGACATTTTTGCATAAACTTTCCATCACATTTTCCTGCTGTTTAAACAGCAGGCAGTGCCTTTTTTATGGATTTTCAAGAAATCTTTGCAGAGTGAGATATTATAAGTGGTTCACATTAATTAGCCCCCTTTAACTTTATTGAGGTTCTACCAAATTCACTAAAATCTGTTTTCTAATTAAACATCCACACTTGCACCTAGTCAGTGTTTGTCATTTTGTATTTGTATAATAAACACTTGAGCATTTTTGGATGCAGTGGCACTGAGGGTGACTCTTCAAACTGAATCCTACCCCAGTGATTCCTGTATAACATGGATACATCATACAGGTTTTACTGTAGTAACAGGCAAGGTAAAAGGAAAAATAAAAGCTCATCTTCAGCATAATTTTGTTGTTTAAGACAACAGCCCCGGGGGAGAAAATAAGTCATTAATTTACAAACATGCCACTCTGAGAATAAGGTGGCCCTGAGGTAAATGAGCTTTCACTAATGACTACCAATAGTTACACATGGAGACACAGCGGTCAAAAGCAGCGAAGAGGTGTGTTGTAGCTGTTTTGAGAAAAACAATTTTTTTATGTACAAACCTCAAACACAGGAGAAAATGTCTTTTTAGTAAAATTTGTCTACAGCTAACAGGGTACGAGGAACATATCACTTGCTCACTTGTTTCTTTATCTTATCCGCTTACTATATAATTCTGTCTTAAGGTGGTTTTTTTTATTGTTTCAGTGGGACTTTTTTAAAGAAAAAAATTATGAATAATTGTTTTATACGGTGCTGTGATAAAGTATTTGAACCTTCTGTTTTTGCTTTTTATTCATACTCGTACTTGTACTCGGCATCTTCCGCTTATCCGGGACCAGGTCGCAGGGGCAGCAATCTTAGCAAAGACGCCAGATCTTCCCTCTTCCCGGACACCTCCTCCAGCTCCTCTGGGGGACAACCGAGGTGTTCCCTTTTTAATCTCACTTAAATGTTTCAGACCATGAAACTATTTCAGTACCACAGAAAAAAAAACAAAGTAAACATAAAAGCAGTTCCACAATAATGATTTTCCTAATTCAGGGAAAAAAGCTTTCCAAACTAATCTAGACCTAAGTGATAAAGTAATTGCTCTCTAAACCTAATAACTGATGGTGCCATGCTTGGCTGAAACTACTGCCATCAAGAGTCTGTGATAAGTACATGGAGTAGTGAAGAGGTGCAGGCGCACAACTACATTTGAAAGCCAAAGTAGCCACAGAAACCCTGATGAGACGAACTTTCTCCTCGATCAATGCAATACTGTCCACAAAACAATCTGTTGCAACTGCATGACTTTGGTCCGGTTTAAAAAATCTCTGTGTGAAAGCAAACCGGGCCGACTGAAGGCGTGAATTTTCTCACTCTTATCGATCTTTGGACCGGGCCAGCAGTGTCAATGCGCCCTAAGTCATTTTATTAATTCTAGGTTTGCTTCTAGTGAAACAGAACCAAAAAAGGTGATTTTTGTTTTACACAGAGCCATGTTTTTTTGCCATGTTTTCTCCACAATAAATGAAACCAAAACCTGCTGTTCATATTTGATCTGATTATCTTGGTGTAATTTAAAAATGTGTTTAATATTTAAATGTCACTAAAAACACAAAAAAGCATTAGAAATTGTTGATCCCTCCGGGGTCATATATCAGGCCCGATTGCCAATAAACAGAAACCTTTACATTTGCCTGCATTTATACAACCGTACAGGAAAGGTTAATGTAGGCAGGATCCTGTCAGGGCCCCTCAGTTTCGATCTGTAGGTAAAATATCTCAGTATTTAACCTTTAGGCTTGACATTTAATTAGGTTTCTGCTTGCAGTAAAGGGAGTGAGGAGGAAAAGAAACTGCTGCTCATGTCTAACCTCTGAACACCTCCTAATATAACACCAAACCCCTATTCATGAACATAAAGGAAGAAAAAATATTAATTTTACAACACAAACAAAAAAGTGTCTCAGGAGTCCAGAAAAAAACACCATTAATTAAATATCACAAATGCTTACAAAACAAAAGCTCTTTACTAACTTCAAATGCTGCTGCTACATTCGGATTGAAAGGTGTTTACAGGCTACACAGCTCTACAATGAGATTAAAGGAAAGTGAATCGGGGCAACATTTGGGTCATTGTTTCTGCTTTTCCATCCACAAAATGAATGAGAACACTAATAGTGTCTTTAAACTTTTCCCAAGACATGTTTTAGAAACAGGACTCCATGAAATGGACTCCCCATCTCCTGAGGCAAAAGGCAATTTCATGCTCCACCACGACTTGGGGGAACCTCAGAAGTGAAGGTCACCTCAAGGTTAACAGCCTTAAAATAAAGAATATCTTGGATGTCCGGCAGTGCAATAATAGCTGTAGAATCCAATCTTAAGGTTGTTAAAGAGAAAAAAAGGTTTTTAATGAGCCAGCACTGAAGTACTGCAGATAGAATCTTCCTAGAAATAAGGGAGATCTGTTTAGGAAGAGCAACTTTTGCCTGATCTGTGTCGAGATAAGTTGTTCTACTTGTTATTGATACTGAGAGTAAAGAGAGTACGAGTACTCAGCCTGTTGACAGCCTTCTCACTAGACTAACAGAATGGATAAATAAAAGGTGCATCAAAGATACATATTTGTTGCAGATAATAAATGTTTTTCTCTGCAAACCAGCAGCACAAGTCATGGCATCAGACCTTCAGATGTGCTGCAAGACAACATAATTGTTTTTGCAAACCGAAACCTTCTGCAAGTCAGGATTTGGTGGTTAATACTTTTGGGTCTGTGGTGGTTAATCAGTAAATATCTCAGCTTCATGACACCAACTTGAGAGAAAACAATAAAAAAAATATGATTTTGGTAATGTGCCGAGTAGAAACTGATTAAAATAAAGATTTGAGCTCTGATAGCCCAAAAGAAAGTCCACTGCTACTAGTTGTCTTCAAACATCACCTAATTAGTAAATACAGTCTAGCTGTGTGACATTTAATCTCAGTATAAATACAACTATTCTCTGAAGGCCTCAGATGTTTCTGAGAGAAAATGAATGAACAAACAGCATCACAAAGAGCAAGGAACACACCAGACAAGTCGGGTCGTGGAGAAAATTACAGCTCAGGTGAAATAATCTGTTGATGAGACAACTATCAGCTGTACACTCCACCAGTCCAGCCTTTATGGAAGAGTGGAAATTAGAAAACCATTTTTCAAAAAGCTGTGAGGAACCCCAGTTGTCAGCTTGCCACAAACCATGTTGCAAAACTGAAAGTTTTAGACCTACAAACCAACAATTTGTGTGCTGGGAAACTAACACTGTACATCACACTTAACACACAATACCAACAATAAAACATGGTGGTGTTTTATGTGTATTATGTTTTGGGGATGCTTTTCTTCAGCGGGGACAGAGAAACTGGTTAGAGTAGTTTGGAAGATGGTTGGAACAAAATACGAGATAATCATGGGAGATGAACCTGTTAGACACTGTAAAATCATTACAGCAGCTCTAAACATAACCTGAATCATTATATATCATTATAGCCTGAATCATTATATATGATTGACATACAACCATTACAATGATCCATTCAAGCTATACAGCTAAATCAAATTGGGAGTCTGTGACAAGACTTGAAAGTTTATGTTCACATACATTTTTGCCTCTTGCCTGACTGATCTTGAGCTATTTTGTAAAGAGGAATATGCAAAAATGTCTGCCTCTAAATATGCAAAACTAACACCACAGATATATTTTTATTTGTTTAAGCAAATGTGAAATTTATTTATTTATCTTTTTCCCAACAATTTGCCATCATACACTTAATTTATGATGGTGTATCACACAAACTACACCCCAGAAGATAATTAAATGCTGTAACGTTAAACAATGTGAAAAAGGTCAAGGGGCATGAATGCTTCTGCATGGCATCTTAAGTATTAGGTTTTGTTGGATCTACGGACATGTTGTTGTCTTGCCAGCTGGTAATTTCACTTTTGCTATGAGATTTTTTAATTACTTTAATTTCATGGTTAATTACCAAAAGATTATTTTAATTAAATCTGTAATGTACATACCTGTACAATAACATCTATAAAGCATATTAGACAGGCAGGCTCACTTGATGTTTTAAGTCAAACACCCATTTGTTTAACACAAATATGCATTTTTAACTGTTAGCATCTTTCCCCGTTATGTTTTTACTGTTTTTATTTGTATCAATGGTGATTATTGGTCATTGATCTTTTAAGATGTTTCTTTATTATTGTTTTTTTATCTTTATTGTGATTGTTATGTTGTGATTACTTTATTTTAGTTATTTATTTCTGGATTTTGAGAGCTTTTAATGTTTCAGCTGTATGCTCACCCTTGTCATCAGTTTTCATTGTACAACATACATACAGCAATTTGATTGAAATGGATTTTTTTCAATAATAAGTATTATCAAAATACATACATAAAATACATTCCAAACTAAGCACTATTATGCAGAAGAGCACACGGCCCTTTCATGTGGTGCACTTCTTTCTAAGATGTGCAAGTTATCTCACAAAGCACACACCAGAATATCAAATGTATTTTGCCTGAGCTCGGTGGATTAGAATTCAAAATAATCCAGATGCCCCATATTTTCCAAACAAATCACTGAGTGATGTAACAAATTGAGATTTCTTCAACTGTAAAGTACTGTGCAGTTTCAGGACCATGGTCAGCACCCAAAGAACTCAAAATGGTCACTAAAACACTGCAAGTGTTAACATTTGGCACAATTATCAAGTATAAAGGTTTTTTTTTAGCTGAGACACACACAAAGAAACTCAATACTACCAGTCAGTCTGTTAACTAATGCACCCAAATCAATAAGACTGTTTCCTTTAGTCAGAAACAAACAGACCTTTAAACTTTATGTGAGCTGCAAAACATGCTTAAGTTTTAATGCGTTTCTGGAGAGAAATGATCTAAACTGTACATCTGGGTTCATTACAATCTGTCATTATGATGCAAATAAACAAGTGTCTTACATCCTCATCTTCCCGTAAGCACTTTTTCCTGTACTGGACGTGAGCTCGGCCTTCGGCTCCTTGGTTAGAGGACCTGGTTCCGTTCTCCTCGTCCGCGACCTGTCCTCCGAGAAGGTGGCTGGCCTCAGGTGGGTGCGGGAAGGAATTGGTCGTATTGATCTTTCCGGTGAATCTCTGATACAGCGAAGCCATGATAAAACGTTTCGGGTTTTTTTTTTTTGTCTCCAAATTCAAAACACCTTACAGCATGGCAGGCCTGCAAATGAGTCTTGCGTGATTCGTTTTTTATTAGTTTTTCGAGCGCTTTGGACTGATAAAAAGACAAAAGGGAATGCAGTTTTACCTCTAATAGGATGAGAATGTTTGGCTTGTAATTAAGCGTCTACAGATAGTATTGGTAGAGGACTAACAAAGTGATGAACCGATAATAAGCTGAATCCTTTTTTAGACGTCCTTTTCGCTTTGTCCATGCGCACGGCGGATGGTCTCTTGAAGGTGTCAATAGTTTCCCTCTTTTGTATTCAGAACACGTTGTCTCCTGTCTTCAGTTTCCTGATGCCTCCTCGCAGCCAGATAGCAGGCGGAAGCGCTGAGTTTCCATCAGATATTTTATCCTCAGCAGACTCGGAGGGATTGTCCACAAAAACAAAAGAGCCTAAGATAATCATTCGTTTCTTTTCGCTCTAATTTCCCATCGCTGCTCTTACGCACAGGGAGAAAAAAGTATGAAGGACGCAGAGAGAGCCCGACGGCATTCTTCGCAGACGCGCTCTGCATGAGAAGTGACCTGCACGGAGAGAGGAGCAGCTTTTTCTGCCGGGGTTTGCGCGCTGCCGAGCGCGCAATCACTCACCGGGAATGCGGCGTCGTTTAAATGCTCTGTTAAACAAATATAATTCATTAACGCTTTTACGTATACGGGACTCGATTATTTCCCCTCTCCAAAATGATTGGATGTGGTCCCGCAGGACGGAGCTCGAGTGCCTCTCTGTGGCGCTGCACATTAGGACAGGGTGACCACACACCTGTCAGGGCTCAACTTGTAACCACGAATAGATTCTGCTTTTTTATTATTATTAATATTTATTGTTTAATATGAAAACCGATTCCTTATACACAACGCTTTCCAAAAGTCTTCACACCCAGATGCTGGTTTTCAGCATGGCGTGCATTTACGTTTGGGCACCTTTAATCTGATACCCCAAAATAAAACCCTGTGCAATTTATGTCCTTCTGACGTCAGCTGATGAATAAATAGAACACACCTGTGTGGAATGTAATCTCTGTATGAATGCGTGAAATGTTTTTTAGAGCACAGCATCATGAAGATCAAGTAACACACCAGACAGGTTAGGGATAAAGCCTTTTAGGGGGTTTAAAGCAGGGTTTGGTTCTTAAGAAAGTGGAGCACATCAGCCCGGTTCTAAAGTCCCTACACTGGCTCCCTGTAGCTCAGACAATAGAGTTTAAAATACTTCTGTCTATAAATCACTGAATGGCTTAGCACCAAAATACATTACAGACTTGTTGTCAGTGTATCAAACAGCCAGACCCTTCAGGTCTTCTCGCTCAAATCTACTGTGCACACACAGAACCAGTACCAAACATGGAGAAGCAGCTTTTAGTTCTTATGCTCCACTAATTTGGAATAAACTGCCAGAAAACTGTAAAAGCGCCGAAACCCTAAGTTGCTTTAAATCAAGATTAAAAACTTATTTGTTTAGAGTGGCCTTTGACTGTGCCATCTAAGCATTATTAGTTACGTTTTCAGTCCAATTTTCCTTTCATTTTCTTATCCATCATTCTATTCTCTTTATTTTATTTAAATTACCTCTGTTGTTTGATTTTATCTGTATCTGTGTTTATTTTCTTGCAAAGCACTGTAATTGCATGTACAGCGCTTTGAGTGTCTCGTTGCTGAAAAGCGCTATATAAATAAATGTACCTTACCTTACCTTTCCTAAACAATATCCAAAGCTTTAACAATATCCTTTTGAACATCTCACATAGTCCTGTTCTGTCCATCATGTACAAATAAAAAGAGTATGACACAAATACAAACCTGCAAACACATCACAGACACCTAAGCTGACCGGCCGGACAGGGAGAGCATTAATCACCAAAGCAGCAAAGAGGCGCATCAAAACCCTGGAAGAGTTGCAGAGATCAACAGATTCTCCTACCTAAGCCGTCAATCTCCGCAGCGCTTCCAGAGTTTTGCTGAATACAGATTTGGTGTTTATGGAAAAGTAGAAAAAAGAAGGCCATTGTTTAAAGAAAACTGTGAAGAATATCACAATGAGTGTAGGGGATGAAACAAACATGTGGAGAAGGTGGACTGGTCCGATAAGACTAAGAATTACCTGTTAAGTGTGGTGGAAAACTAATACCACTCATCTGCACAGGAAATCTGGTCAAAGTTGATGGGAGGATGGATGGAGCTAAATCAGAATCAGAATCAGCTTTATTGCCAAGTTCGTACATACAAACAAGGAATTTGACTCCGGTACACTTTGCTCTCTGGTTTTGTTTTTGCAATATACATATATACAATATACACATATAAAAGGTGCATTTGCAACATCTGTATGCTGTTGTTTTGTACTCTATTAAATGTTCATCAGAGAAACAGCCTTGGGGAAGAAACTGTCTCTGTGGCGGCTGGTTTTAGTAAACAGTGCTCTGAAGCGGCGGCCTGAAGGTAAAACTCTAAACAGTTTATGTGCAGGGTGTGTGGGGTCTGCAGAGATTTTGGCAGCTCTTTTCTTGACCCTAGACCTGTATAAGTCCTGGATGGAGGGAAGATCAGCCCTGATTATTCTCTCTGCAGTCCTGATTATTCGTTGCAGTCTGGACCTGTCCTGTTTTGTGGATGAACCAAACCACACTGAGATGGATGAAGACAGGACAGACTGAATGATGACAGTGTAGAAGATGACCAACAGCTCCTGTGGAAGGTTGAACTTCTTGAGTTGCCTCAGGAAGTACAGTCTCTGCTGGGCCTTCTTTCGAACAGTGTCTATGTGTGAAGACCATCTCAGGTCCTCAGAGATGGTGGTTCCTAAGAACCTGAAGTGGTCCACGGCCGATACAGTGTTGTTGAGGATGGTGAGGGGGGTGTATGGGGGTGGTGTTCTCCGAAAGTCCACCACCATTTCCACAGTCTTGAGTGGGTTCAGTTCAAGGTAGTTCTGACCGCACCAATGTACCAGTCGATCCACCTGCTGTCTGTATGCAGACTCATCACCGTCCTGGATCAGTCCAATGACAGTGGTGTCATCTGCAAACTTCAGGGGTTTCACGGACGAGTCCGATGAGGTGCAGTCATTTGTGTACAGAGAGAAGAGGAGTGGGGATAGAACACACCCCTGGGGGGCACCAGTACTTATTGATCTGGATCGGGAGAAGATGCTCCCCAGTCTCACCTGCTGCTGTCGGTCCGTCAGGAAGCTGTTGATCCACTGACAGGTGGAGGCTGGGACGTTGAGCTGTGTGAGCTTCTGGTGGAGGATGTCTGGTATGATAGTGTTGAAGGCCGAGCTGAAGTCTACAAACAGGATCCTGGCGTACGTCCCTGGGTGGTCGAGGTGTTGCAGGATGAAGTGTAGACCTAAGTTGACAGCATCATCTGCCGACCTGTTTGCTCGGTAAGCAAATTGCAGGTGGTCCAGCAGGGGGCCTGTGATGTCTTTCAGGTGCTTCAACACCAGCCGTTCAAAGGATTTCATGACCACAGACATCAGGGCTACAGGCCTGTAGTCATTTAAACCTACGATGGTGGGTTTCTTGGGCACCGGGATGATGGTGGATCGTTTGAGGCAGGAGGGGACCTCACATTTCTCCAGTGACTTGTTGAAGATCGTTGTGAAGATCGGAGCAAGTTGATGTGCGCAGGCTTTCAGGCATGATGAGGAGACGTTATCAGGTCCTCCAGCTTTCTTTGTTTTCATGCGCTGAAAGAGCCTGTTTACCTCTTCCTCGGAGATCTTTAGTGCAGGCAGAGGATCTGAAGGTAGGGGGTTGGTAGCTTTGTGGGAAGAATTTGTTCCTGAATGGGATGTGGAGGGGGATGATTTGAGGTGTGAATGGCTTCTTGTCATGTCTGCAGTAGAAGCCATTCAGACAGTTGGCCAGGAGACGACTCTGTTCAGGATGGGTGGAGGGGCTCTTGTAGGCAGTCAGGTTTCTCAGACCAGTCCATACAGCTGAAGTGTCACCAGTAGAAAGGCTGTTCTTCAGCTTCTCACTATAGCTTCTCTTAGCTGCTTTGATCTCTTTTGTTAGTTTGTTCCTGGCCTGCCTGTACCGCGCCCAATCTCCACTGCTGTGAGCTTCTTCCTTGTCCTTGCGCAGATTCCTGAGGTGTGGAGTAAACCATGGCTTGTTATTCCCAAAGGTGCAGAAGGTCTTGGTCTGCACACACATGTCCTCACAGAAACTGATGTATGATGTCACCACATCAGTTAGTTGGTTTAAGTCAGTGGCTGAAGTTTCAAAAACAGTCCAGTCTGTGCATTCAAAGCAGGCCTGTAGCATCTGCTTTGATTCCTCAGTCCACTTCTTAACAGTGTGAACCTTGGGTTTGGAAGCTCTTAGTTTCTGTCTGTAGGTTGGGATGAGGTGGATAAGAGAATGATCCAAAAAAATGCAGAGAACCTGTTAGTGGCTGCAACAGGCTTGAGACCGGGTTCACCTTGCAGGAGGACAACAACCCTAAATATACAATCAGAGCTACAATGAAATAGTTTAGATGAAATTATTAATTTGTTTGAAGCACAGCCCCAAATCCAACTCAAAATCTATAACAAGACTGAAAATTGATGTTCACAGATGCTCTCCATCTAACTTGAATGCGCTTCAGCTATTTTACAAAGAAGAATGGGTACTAATTTCAGCATCTGGACATGAAAAAGCTGTTAGTAACACCCATCCAAAAATCTTGTAGTTGTAAATTGTGGCTCAGAGGGGCAGAATACAAATCCATTCCACACTTTTCAGATTTTAATTTGTAAAATATTTTGTAAACAATTCTGAAAGCTTATAAAAATCAACCCTTAAAAGACTTGCAGTTGTCATTGAAGCGAAAGTGTTTGTACAAAGCGTTGACTCAGAGGGGCTGAAAACAGATGCACAACACACTTTTCTGGTTGGTTTCACAAAAAAGGGAAAACAATTTCCTTTTACTAAATAATTATGCACTACTACATATGTGTTAGCCCATCACACACAACTCCAACAAAATGCATTCAAATACAAGTTTATGGTTGTAACATTACACATGCATAATGTTTGAATGCTTCTGTAAGGATTGGTAAATAAAGAAAATCCTAGGAAAATAAAGATGAGAACAAACAATTCTCCAAATAACCAGATTTGGTTTATGCCTTCTGTGCATATGTCAGCTAATATAAATATGTAGTCATATTAAAAATATTTGTTGACACCTTTGACCACCCTCCACATCTCTTTTATCTGTTTCAGTCAGATCACAATGTTGTTTAGCCCAGAATACTGCAACTGATTTCATGCTTGAAATGCTCACTTGTATGCAGTTTTCTAATACTGTCTTTTACACAAGAAGCAAAAAAGAGTTCTATGGGTCAAAATGTTAAAGTCTCTGCCATCCCTGTCATGAATGACCCTGGCTGACATCCAGGCAGCCTCTCACTGTGTGACGTCTCAGTCCACTTGAGCTGAGCTGTATTTCTGGGAAATAGGTCATCTTCATGGGGGCACAATTTCAAAAGCCACACTTAAAGAGCAGCTCAAAAGACTTTTTGTCAAATGTCATTGCTGTGCACCTGCCATTAGGTGAAGTCAAGTTTACTTTGCAATCATTTGCAAAAGGGGTTATCGAGATGGAGCGAGTGCAGCAGTGAAGATGAAAATATTTTGTGCTGAAGTGTGAACAACAAGGGAGTTTCAATTAATTTTATTTTATTAATGGTGAGTCATCTCATGCTCTGTGAGAACTGCTAGAGGCTCATTGATTCGTGGATTGAATAATGAATGTAACCCCAATAAAAGGAAATGCATATAGAATACAGATTATTTGCTTGAGAAATTATAAGAAATCTTCCCACCATCCTGTCCTTCCTGTTGTTTAAACCAATTTCCTCTCAATGTGTCAAGGAGTACATTTTTCTGTATGCCTGTGTTGTGTTGGGGACTAAACATATTTTGGCTTACAGCTGTCTCCCCTAACCACACTCCTGCTCCCCGTCATTATTTGTTCCTCTAGTTCATAAATGCCTTGCTCAGGTCCGTGCACCCCTGGGAAATAGGTCCGAGCCACTTGACATCCACCTCGGTCTCTGATAGATGTCCTCCAATCTCCCTCACCTTGTTGGGGAGCTATTGTGAACTGCCTGACTGCGTTAACGCTCCCCTCAGGACCGAGCCAGGGAGCCAGAGCTCAGCTTGACTTCCCTATCGCCTTGTAACAGATGGAACAGCCGGCTGAAGCTGTGTACTTTCACAAATGCCGCTGCAGTCAAGTTCTGCATTACAGGTCGTGGAAAATTTGGAGAGGCTTGTAATAAAAGCTATAAAGATGACGACTGCAGCGGCTTGTATATTCCTGCGGGTAGCTGACGGCGGTTGTTGGAACTGGAACAAGCTACAACCTATGCAACACTGTAATTAAATTTCCAGCACACACCAGATGCATTTTATTCTGAGTGATAAGGTGCAGGTCTGAAAGCTTAATGACACTGCAAGTGATGGCTTTATGAGGCTTTTCTATACAATGAAGTCCCCGGAGTGAGTTTATTTCATTTCTAGTGAAGGACTCATACAAGTGTTGCTAGAAAATTTTCTAAACTGCAGGACTGCAGGCAAATTCATTCAAATAATACTTGATGGTGTGTGATCATGTTAGTGCCTACAAACAACTTAGATCTGACCTTTCAATTAGAGAAAACTGCTTTTCTTCAAGTCTTCAAAATTCCCTCGCCAGACCTTTTAATCCAGTCAAGAAAACCTCACATTCCCCCAGGTTGTGTCCCACCGTCTCCAGAATGTGAAGAATACCACACTCCTTGTTCATTTACATTCTGTGTAAAGCTGACAATAACCCAATATTTTTTAGCTTTTAAGGAATGACCTTATTTGGCTAATTTAGGAATTCAGAAAGCTTTGAATTATCTATGGTGATATACTAAACCTTGAATGTGAATACTGTTTTTCATTTGATGGAAAAATTGCATGCAAAAAAGGTTTGTAAGACAGCCTTATGGTGCGTTCAGACCGACTGCGATTTCAGCGAATTTTTCACCTCATTGGTGTGCTGTCGCTTGCCTGACATTTCTCCAGCAATTCACGTGGCCATCAGCCAACAACACTCCACTCACTTCACTGTGTCATCAAATAGGAGGAGCTTCTATCTGCTTCTTGCCGGTTTCAACTCAACATGGCGGACCTGGATTTTACGGAGCAAGTCACGGTTCTTTATTTATGAAAAGCCGAACAACGGCTTTTCATACGCCGTCGATGCTGCCGTTGTTCGCAGAGAGTCTGAATGCACCATTATACATGAGATAGAACTACATCTATGTTAGCAACTTTACTGGTGTAAAAATAATAGCATGACGTTTACCCCAGGTCTGTCTCTGATTAGTTTATTATGATTACTCATTCCCCAAGAGCTCATGGTGCAAATGAGCTGTGCTGTGCCCAGAGAGACATAAACCGAACCTTAAATTTATCTAGAAGGTTTTGCCCAACCATCCAGTCTGATCATACTTTCAGAGCTGCATTGTTTATGTCAGAGTCTGGGAGGTTACCAGCCTGCTGCTTCCCCTGAACACCACTAGGTGCCGCCGGTACCGCAGAGCCAGGAGCAGGACAGGTGTTTCTCATCCCGTCATCAGCTGGAGACCTTTAAGAGAGCAGATTGCCAGCACTTCTACGCCTGAGTCTTTTGCCTATTTGGTACTTCAGTCTGGCCAGAATCTAACTGACTAATCTTGAGCTTGTATTTTGTGATTGCCCTCGTTAAACCTTTTGTCTCGCTACTTCCAGGTACTGGAACCAAGCCTTGGACCTTCAGGAGGATCCAGAACCATCTCTTGCCATAATCCATTTCCAGACTCTAAATCAGTCGGCAGTCCACTCTCGCACTTTAGGCTCTAAGTGAGACCCTGTCCTTCCTCCAGCTGTGATCTAAGGAATTGGCAAGCGCGGCCGGATCCTGAGCCACTCCACTATCTTCAAGACTCGCCTTTTCTCTCTCCCTGGCGGTTCTAAACAATCTAAAAGTAAGCAAGCTGCAGATTGGAGGTTTTCTTTGAATCATTTGTTTCTAACCTGTCTTGTCTCTTGCAGTGCCTGTTCCCGGTGCGAGCCGCTCGGGTCTTCCTCCTCCTCTAAATAACCCTCACCAAATGGTCGTCTGTTTTTGAGTGTTTCCGTATGTGGGTCAAATTGGCCTTTAAAACTATGACAGTTTACTACATAATGTGTACAATATGTTTGTCTATTTATGTGTCAAAAGATGTCAAATTCTAATGGTTCCCCATCCACCTCGGACGTGAGTTAAGACCATCCGATTTGCGACTGAGTAAGGCCTTCTTTTCAGTTCTATGCCTTGCACCTCTGGTGTTGACAGCTGATGGGTCAACACCAGGGTCAAGGGGGTTCTACAATTTTGAATTACTCCTCCTTATTTTATTTCCTCTCTTGGGTTAAAGATTAGGCTGTTTAACCATTGACTTTTGAAAAACCAACAAACTAGATAAATGTTAAAACTAAGTAAGTAAGATATTTTTGAATGTTTCTTCCAGTCAGCTTAAAAGTCCCCGGTAATCTGTAATATTAGAGTAAAACTTATATAGGGTAGTTTTTTAATTTTATTTATTACTGTTAGCTTAATGAATAATGAGTAAACACTAGTTTGAATAATAAAATTATTCTTGATTACTTTTGATTGATTTTCTGATGATCTTTAGTCTTCACTAGTGTTGATTCTACATTTAGTGGAATACAAACAGGCTTTCCAACAGTATCTGATTTATTGCCAGGAAGCGTCATTACAGCAAATAAAATTTTCCTTTATTCTTGTTTTAAGTACAAATAAATCTGAATGAAATGCTGAAAAATATAGAGCGCTACTTCTGCAACTTGTTTTGTAATGAAGATTGCTAAATGGAAAGTTAAAGAATTCATCCTTCAGATTAATTTTTGATTTGTGATAGAAGTGGAGATTGACTGTTTTATGAACCTTAATGTCACTTCATGTAGTTTAATCATGCTCCAAAGTTCTCCATAGAATGCTGAAGGACTCATATAACATGCAGGGTCCTGCATAAACAATGTTTAACAGGAAACCCTAAAGTAAAATTATGGAAATTTCATAAAAATACATTAGCAATGTTCAGTATTCCATGACATCACAAGATAGTGTAATACACATATAAATGAGCAAATTAATGTATTTTGCATGAACTAAAATGACACTACATTGGCCTGTTTATGTCTACATGCAGCTCAACACAACAAAAATGACACACAAATTAATTGGACAGAGGAGAAAACAGATCAATCAGTCTGTGTCTGCAGGGAGCGCAGTAATATCTAATTTCCTCTGAACATCACTCAGATGAACAAGGGAATTACAAAAACTTCACTCCACATGTCTCTGACACATTGGATGTGCTTTTCCATCCCGCCATAATCACATTTCTGCACAATTTTCCATTTGGTATTAGCTGGACTCTAATGATTTTCCTTAATGCTGAACTGAGCCAACCGTGGCAATACGTTTCTTTATCATCCCCCTCCCTTCGTGTCGGATTATAGCCACTTCTGCACTCCGGCCTGAACACATGGACTTGTTTCGCTTGAGACTGTCCTCGATTTACCCTGAAAACTTAGTTGAAGTAAACAAATCACTTAAATTGTGTAATTATGTCCAATTGTCAGATTGTCATGTTAGTTATAACTACATTGTAGCAGTGTACAGGGCACAACAGAATAAACTTTATTAATAATTAAATTGCCTTTTATCAAATACTGCAAAGTTTTTCTCAGTGAATTTATTGTAACATTTCCATTGACATAAAATTGACATTAGATGCTGGTATCAATCTAAGTTATTCACAGATTGAAAAATTCTAAAAATAAAATGGTCCAAAAATGAAGTTCTGCGCAATGAAGAGGAAAGATAGATTCAATGTCTGACAGTGTTGAAGAGGTTAGTAAGAGTTTGATGGAACTGCTTTGCTCACTTACACAAGGAACTGCTCCAACCCTCCAGGGCAGCACAGTCTCAGAAGAAGACATGCAAGAAGTCAGTTTGTTCACATCTTAAAAACTTCTTATTTTCACATTCAAGGTGCAGAATTAGCAAAACCCTCTAAATAAGATAACTTATTTATTCATATTTGCAGTGGTGCAACACCTCCATTTTGTACACTTATATGCATTTATTCAACATGTAAAGACAAACAAAACAAAAAGCCGGTCACCCCCCTATTTGGGGAATTTGTTAGGCTCCCCTCTGGAAGGAGATTTAGAGCAGTAAGAGCAAGAGTAAAATGTAGTATAATGTACACACTGGTTTGCTTGTAGGAAAAGTGCAAAGGTTTTGATTGTGACATATTTAAAACATACTTAAAACATCTCAATATGATAGTGTCAAACTAAAAACTGAAATATCTAAAAGGTATGACTGAATCCCACTGGCCTTTTCAATGTTTTTCAAAACAGATAAATAATTTTTAAATGTAGACAAAAACAATCCTTTAAAACCATGTCTCTCTTAAACAGAAACAGTATAACTATATACGGATGATGATATTGTATATGTAACAACAGAGTGGCACTGTTTTAAGGAAAAAAAAAAAATCTTACTTTTTTTATCTTAAACATACCAACAGGACCACAGTATGTGCAGACAAACACCCTGTCTGGATCTCAACCCAGACAACTCTCCACTCCAGAAATACAAATTGTTTTCTTGACATAAACCTTTCCATTGTGAATATGTTAAAAAGATGTGCAGCTGCTTATCACCGCCTCAAAAAATTAAGGACTTATTATTACTTTCGTCAAAGATCCTGCTGCTTGGAAAAGTAGATCTGATTTGTGAAAGTAAACAGGTGAAGAGGAAAGATTTCTTTTCACCCAATATAAACAATGTGTTTTTAACACTTTTTACCCCAGTATCATGACACATCTGGAATCTTGGCTTTAAGTGAAGGAAAAACATCCAAAGCCAAGCAAGGAGGAGACTACATAGTTCATACCATGACTACAACAGATAGCTCTAGTGAGTCAGCATCCCGACCATTGAGGCAACCACAAGTTTTGGTTGTGAGCACCAGTTTTTTCTGTCCTCTGGAGTATAAAACATCTGCTGCTTTCCTAAATAAATCAATATCGGTTCTATCTAAACATTGCTCCTGCATGTTTCCCATGATAATTAGCTGCAGCACTGACACATTTTTCTCAGCTAAATAAAAACTAAATTAAACATTGGATATGAGTTTTTAACATCCCATCCGCACATGTTTAGCTTTACTTTTAAGAGAAACACTTGTGGGAAAATTAACTGCAGACAGACTTACTGAGATTGTGCAATGTCCTCAGACTAACATTTTCACAGCTACATTACTGTAATGTGGTTCAACCTTCACAAGAGAAACTCTGACAAAAAAAGTGAGGAAAATAAGCTATTTCCATTTGAACAATCACAGCACGACTTGCTGAGAAAAAGTATTCTGCTGACCTATTTTTTGCTTGTAAAATTGTAATGC
This sequence comes from Girardinichthys multiradiatus, assembly GCF_021462225.1. Lineage (NCBI taxonomy): Eukaryota > Metazoa > Chordata > Actinopteri > Cyprinodontiformes > Goodeidae > Girardinichthys > Girardinichthys multiradiatus. Next base: position 24,370,963 of record NC_061799.1, read on the forward strand.
TCACCTGTGGCTATCAGAATAACAATGCTGGTCAGAATCAGAGCATCTAACTGAATGCTGCCAGAGTGCTTTTAAATGCCTGGGAAGGGTGCTGGTCCATTAGGTCTTTCTCTACCTCTCCTGATATCTCCCCCTCACTTGAAAAATCACTATATAAATCTTCATCTTATACACTCACCCTTAAGCTAGAGTCTTTACTATTTACCTTTATTTTGGGTAGCCATTTTGTTATGTATTGATACCAGAGTCAGTGTTCTATTCATAGCACACTTTTTAGCAAATGTCAGTTTTACGCCTGGCTGCCTTGAGGTCAGTTTTGTTACACCTCGTTACATATTTCCCAAGCAAGCAAGCAAATATAACTATTGTGAGCTAAAGGCTTGGAGATAACTTAAAAGGAGAAATTGTAAGAAGGATGATATACATATGCACTTTAATGAAAAATAAATGCATGTGACAGTTTTGAACGGCAGACATAAAGGCAACAATAATGAAGTGCGGCCTGGAGGCCATTTGCAGCCGTCGCACTGATTCTGTGTGGCAATTGGCCATAGTTCAAGAATAGCATAAATTTGGCTTGCCAACTTAAACGGTTGATGCAAATAAACATTTTTATTTAAATGTAATGTGCAATTTTCACTGCCTTTCAAAAAAGACAAACAATAAACTGTGCACCTAAAATAATTAATGTTTTATCAACCAAGTTTTATGCAAGAGTGAGCGTCCATATCCTGTTTTTGTTGCTGAAATAACACATTCTCAGAAAATCTAGATAACGATTTCCAACCTGAAAAATGTTGGATATTGTATATTGTTTTTTTTTTTGTTTTTTTTTAACACGGCAAAACGAGTCCCTTTTTATGTTACGGATCTACAGTGATTTACAGTTCTATTTTCTACAAAAATCAGAGTACTTTACTTGTTTAGAATATAGTATTGTTGAGCACGTAAAAGGGAAATAATTTAAATATAATAGTTTGGAGGATTTTAATAAAAAGAAATAATAATAAATATTGTGTCGAAATCTCTGATAATTAATTTTTGAAGCTTCTATATATTGTGCCACACTCCACTGCACCCTGGGTTGAGAAAACTGACTGGGGCTGTTGGCTCATGAAGGCATAGCTAAATCATGTACATAAGCAAAAACTAATTATTTATGTTTTTTCCCTACTTTACAAATTAAAATAAGGCTATAATTTTAATTTAGATCACTTAGTTGTGAAAACTAAAGAGTCAAACACACAAAGTCTTTTTTTTACATTTCAGTAAAAGCAAATGAGTCATTCAGAAGAGACTTAGACTGAGACTAATACAGGAGTTATCAAAGACTTACAACCCAACACTTTGTTTATGCACTTGGTAATGTAACAGTAGTTAAGTCTTTATTTAACACATAGGCAACACATAGGCAAAAAAATAAATAAATCATAAACATACTTTTGCACGGCCGCATGCTTACACATGCAACATAAACCAGTGAACATGGAGATTTATCTTTTTTTATGAATTTCATAAAGGTTCTGCTACAAATTACTGAAAATGAAAATATTTTTGCTGCAGAAGTTATTAATAACTCACAACAAATTCTTACTTTTCTAAGCCTTGTGTGTATTTATTTGGTATTCTGTATCAGCATGTTGCCTGTTGGAATCTTATCTTCCACATGGGCTAAGTGCAGCATATTCCAAATGAAGAGGAGCTATAGTGCGGAGCCCAAATTGAAATGGCAGCAGATAAGTCAGTGCGGAAATGGAGTTTAATGCAGGCTGATGTTGAGGATATAGACTTTGGCTGCTTTTATTTTTAAGGCAAACAGCAGATGACAGCTGTGGATAGAGGTGGATTTTAAGGAAGGAAAAACGGAGGAAGAGGGATAGAGAGATCAGAGAAACCAAACTGGAGCATGTCGCAGAAAATGTTGTCATATGTGAGAAAAGGATGTATGCATAGCCAGGGGATGGTTGTAAAAGTTGGCAACCGCCTTTTTTGGTTATTTACTATTTCATGTGCCTTGAAAGATATGTACAGTGATATGGACAGATCCTATCAATATCCCGCTGCTGCTCTGTCTGAGATAGAGTTTGAGCCTCAGAGCTTATATAGCAACAGCAGAACACATCCTGGAAATTCCCTGCAGTTGTTAAAGCGCACCCGTTTTTCCAAACTTCTTCTAATTATCAACTACAGCCTATTTGTCTGTCAACATGAGGCCAATGTTAAATAAAATTTTTACAAAGCAAAGAATAACAGTATGTTTTAATGTTTGTCTTAATGTATTAAGAACTGTATCACATAATCACTTAATTCAATGCATATGCAACTTTTGCCCAACATGTCCGGTCCTCGCTCACATCATTAAGTGGCAGCATCACAAAGAATAACAATGAGGTGTTTTCCACAGCATATGTAACCAAGCTTTCAGTAGTCAGCGCTGGAAAGGAAATTTAAACAACAAGCATTTGTCCATCAGGATCCAGGACACCAGGACCTACCACACTCTTCTTGCCTGTCCACTTGTTATCAAAAACAGCCAGCAGCCTTTTCCGTCAGCGGCAAGAGACTCACACATAAATACAGACTTCCCCCCACAGCGTGCCGTGCATGCTAAAAGGGCCCCTTACCCTTCTGGAAGGAGTGCTGGTGTCTATCTTCAGCTGGGTGGCTATGAGAACGGACATGTTGAAAAGTGCCACTCGCGGTCCCCTCCTCCTGTTCTCCCACCTTTTGTGTAGTGAAGTTTGGGCTGCTGAAGGTGTCTGAGACACCACCCCTTCTCTCTCCTTCTGCTCCCTCAACTCCAGCCCTCCCCTGCAGCTTATTGGGAAAAGATGACCTGGGGGTCCAGGAACCCAACCACAACACTTCCCTCCCTCTATGCCGGGTGAATCAATCACACTGATGCTGGCATTGCCTACACAGAAGGGGAGGGTGGCATTGACGGGTTTAGGATAAGAGAGAGGGGAGAGGAAGAGGGTGCTATTCCTCTGCTCAGGCTGCTACTCTGTCCTCTTTTTTAAGCTTTCCTCTCACATACAGTCGTAAACTCTCTTAGCAAGAGTTTTCACAGAAAAAAAATGGAGTTCAATGTAAGTAAGCCTTTCTTCCTCTCCCTCCCTTAAACACATACACACACTCAGTAGTGGGCCTCCAAACATCAGGACCAATAATGCATGCTCTGCATTTTTCCCTCTGAGTATGTGTGTGTCCTGGTTGGTTTTTTCAAATGCCTATGTATGCACATGAAAAAACAGATCAATTCAGTCAGTTTTGCAGCTGGGTTTTGATTAGGCACAAGTAATATTTATGCTGCCTGTCCTCTACATCATAAAACACATCTTCTCCCTTCCTACTCCAATCACAGACAGCCACCCATCAAGCCATGCTAACAGGACAGGAGCCTGGCACAGGCAACACATCTGATTTATTTATGTAGCATTTATGTCTTGTATATTGAAATGTCCAGAACTGAGGGTTGACTAACTAGCTCATTCAGCCAAAATTACAGAAATGGCTTCAGAAATGAAGCCAATGGTGTAACACATTTGTTTCTCGATGAAAACATAAACAACATTCCACTTCTGTCCTACTCCCACTGGGTCAAGTGAATGTGGAAAAGTTGGAGGTTGCACGGACAAGTATTGATTCATTGAAGCCCCAATATCAGTATTATTACAACGTTTCCCTTTCAATTGTATTCAGGCTTGTGGCTCAGAAACGTTATATGCATTTCCATGTCCAAAATGAAGAAATATGTAAGAGAGCATAAAGGAAAAGCATTGAGCATGAGGAAGCTGATTGTGAACATGTAACGTATGTGATACTGTACTCGGATATCAGTACATATTGCATTAAATAGCCAAGACAAAAGTGGTAGCAGCAAAGTCTCCAGCTCAAAATTGGGTTGATAAAGTGAAGATTTGTATGGTGATTCATCCAGTGTAAAGGTGAAAGTCAGGCAATACTCTTGTCTGAGAGCAGTAGCTTAGAGACCAAACAAACCAACACTCTTGCAAGGATTTAAAAGCATCTTTGTTGAGCATAAACTGCCTGTAATTCCTCACATTGATGAAAGACAGCTTGTGACAAAATCCATAGTTTGCAATACTCAAATTCTAGCAGCATTAGTGTGGACAACATTATTTTTGTTCTGATTTTGTACAGCATTGTCACTTTTATGAAAAGCAATGTCTGACTTTCATTTGTTCATTTTCATAGAATTTTTATTCAGTATTACCTTTGTCAGATTCAAGTTATTTCTGTGACCATTGTGGGTTTTTCTTTCATTAACCGAGGGGTACCAACAATTTTGTCCACGTGTGTATAATGTCACCAGACTAGCCGTACTTTATGTTAGCAAGCTATGTTAGCTATATTTGTGATTCTGCAAGTCTCAGTTTACTCCACATAATCAGCCAGAAGTTGTCAAACGTAATTAAGCTATATTTATTTATATAGCACTTTTAACAAGTAAACACAACAAAGTGCTTTACTGAAGCAAAAAATACTGATGAAATATATAAATAAAAACACAAAAAACTAAAAACAGGTTAGAAAATCCTAATAACTTAAAAATCTGTCGGAACAAAAATGCTTTTGGTTGCTTTTCAAAGAGCCGTGCCTTTAAAAGAGCTAACTCCTCTGGTCTTAGAAGGAGTTGGTAGCACCATTTACAATCTCTGATCAGAACATCTGAGACTACAAGACGAGATATGAAGCCCCAAGAAGTCAAAGAAATAAGCAGGAGAAAAAACACCAAGGGCTGTAAAATTGAGGATTAAGATTTTAAAATGGATTCTAAATTGTAAAGGCAGCCAGTGCAAAGACACCAAAATGTGTGTGTGTGTAATATTTAGAATATTCTGTTAATAAAAGCATTGCAGCTGCATTCTGGCATGACTGTAGCTGACCACGTTTTCTCTCAACATGTCATCTGGCCCTAAAGGGTCACTTCACAGCAATCTAGCTAACACCACACCTGTGTTGGATAGAAGAGAAGCGAAAATACTGCTATAACATCAAGCCACAGCTCCTGTCAAACACTTTCCTTCATTTGGCTCAGGAACAAATAAAAAAATCACAGTGGAAGCTAAGTGTCATAGCCAAACATGTACGTGGATCTTTTTGAAAAATTTAACATGATCCACAGACCGCCTTAAATCACACAAGCGTTTTGCACTGAAAAAATGCCTGAGTGAAACAATAGATCAACTCTGTACTCCTTTCTCAAGTTACATGTCATACCTATAGTATGACTAATCCTGGACCAAAACGTTTTTTTAACAGAGAAACTTCAGGAGAAATTTGTTGCCTTTACCTGTTTACTTTCCCAGAGCTCACCCTAGGTTCAGGCATCGATGATTTTTGTATCAAAATAGCAAATTACAGTTTTTTCTATGTGACTAGTAAACATCCACACATTCATTTCAAATATCCCAATTAAAAAGTCATCAGAAAAATGTCTCCTGTGCATAACTGTAGTACATTAGACACTGCACACTATAAGTGTGGCTACAAAGGCTGTCTTTCTTGTTAAAGCATCCTGTTAAAATTACTAAAATGGAAAGACTGATTCACAATTATTTATGTACTCATATTATCAATACTCGTAGGTTTTATGGGTGTGAAATGTAACATTTGCCCTTCAAAATATGCCTTTTGTGGACTTTAAAAATTGGTCCCCACAGAAACACACTTGTCCCCTCACTCCCATCGGAAATACACTCAGAAGCCAAAATCACTGCTCAGATTGATGCTGCTGTTCAACAATTTGCATATTAAATAAATGTAGAACTGAAAGGTACAGACCAGGGCAAGGAGATTAAGGTCCTTGCATATTGCAAAACACTTCCTGGACTTTTATACTCCAATATGGAAGTTGTACAAATTTATAGCCTTGAGCAAAATGTTCACTATTTCAGCATGACCTTTACAATCACTCAGTGAAAAAAGTGAACTGAAATGAAGTTTAAAGCACCAAACTTTTTTTATTTCACGGACAGCGGCATGTTTTATACCCCTAACTGGCTTGAGGTTTCACAGCACCTTATAAATAGTTCTATATAAAAAGTCAGCCACATCTCTTTTCCACCGTGGCTCATAGGCCCACTTATAGCAGGGATTGCCCTCCCACAGCTACAGCAGTTTATCTCTAATGGCTGATGGGCTATTAATTTATGAGCTTGATTCAAACACCTACAACAATCTCTCAACAACAGCTACGGCTGATAAATAACTGCATATTTACAGATAGGCCACATAATCACAGAACATAAGACAATACAAAATGGAGCAAGCAACAGTTGCGCTTTTCTTTTTCTCTGTAAAGAAAAAAGGCTGTCATGTAAAGAAAAAAGATGAGCTGAAGTTCTCATTTGCATGCACACCACAGGAGATTAGGTTTTCGTCACAGAGAGTAATTGACCGGTTGCCTGTATTGGGAATAATAAAGTCTTCCAGTTCATACAGGACATAGTGGTTATAGTTAGAGCCACTGCTGGTAACAAGCTGATTTTATGCTGCCGTGTTCCCTCCCGAGGCATTTTTAACAAGCCCTGCTTTGGTCATCCTCTTTATTCATTTTTGCCACATTAATGAGACATGCACTTCCATGATTATGAATATCATCCCGGTCACAGTAAGTCACTTTATTTGCAATTAGTGTAAAAGGTCAGCACTGATAATGCTCCAAAACATTGAGAAGACTGGCCATTTTATCATACTGAAAGAAGATTAACAATTCACAGCTTGGATTTCTTCATGTTTATCTTTTCTCCCTCTCAGCATCACCTGCAGTCTTTCTCCTTAGATTCAATTTTCACAGTGAGAGCTGCTCTGAAAGTCTTTTAGTAGTTTCTGTCACTTAAAAAGTCTTATATGTATGGATAAGAAATGTATCCATAAACCCATTAAAAGATGTTAAATCTACTTGCTTTGCTTTTTTAATAACATATCTCACTTAAAAAATAGCGTTTAAAGAAACCAAATCTGAAATGTTTTTTTTAGAGTTTGGTTGCTTTTTCATTCATTTTCAATCCAGTTATTGTGCCTTCCTTACAAAATGTTTACCATATGGTGTTATCTCTGGCAAAATGATTGGATTTTGCTGAAGGAAAGGATTAAAGATTATGTATAAAATATCAATTTCCTCTTAACATTTTCAAATTTTTCATTTAAAACCACAAACTTCAGTTTAAACCATGGACCAACACAACAGAGCATCATTGTGGAGAAAAATTATATAGGATTTTAATTTTTTAAAATTCAATTTAGTTTATTTATATAGCGCCAATTCACAACACATGTTGTTTCAAGGCACTTCACAAAAGTCAGGTTCATACATTCCAATTAATCCTAATCATTGAACAGTGCAGTCAGATTCAGTTATTTATTCAAATTGGATAAAAAGTTTTTCTATCTAAGGAAACCCAGCAGATTGCATCTGCATTTTACAAATATAAAACTAGAAAGTGTGCATTGTATTAATCCCCTGGATTTTCAAACTCATGTTGTGATTATGAATGTGAATATATTATTTAATATTAATATTTTAATATTTTATTAAATAATATTTTGGTCTGTTAAGGGTTGTCCTGTGAATACCAGCCCAATAAAGTGGTGGTATTAGGACAAAACTGAAAGGGATGAGCCAAGCTCTGACATTATTGAACAGCAAAAACTCTGCACACACATGGAATGAATTCACACCATTTCTTAAAATACAAGAATTTATTAACAAAAATAAGTCAACTCAAAGTCAAACATATTTCAATCAACAAACTCTTTACTATGCTAAAACAATCCAAGTAAACTACCAAGCAGAATTAAAGAATAACAAAGACTAATGGGTTATGTACAATATAAACAAGTTGATTAAAGATGGTTGAAAACCATGACCAAAAGAGTGATGCAACATTACCATACAATGTTATTTATGTTTGAGAACCAAGGATTATCTTGAAGAATCTGGAAATGAAGTTAAGTTAGTTCCAAGACTAACTTAAGCAATAATTGGTATACCTTCAAACAACCATTCACAATGCAAGATCAGATAAAATATTATTTTAATAAATAATATTTTAAAGAATGATTTGCTGAATAAAACCAACCTTCTGGATGACCAATTCTCAATGGTGTTTAATTAGCTGCTTTTATTTATTAAAATAATATTTAAATAAATATTATTTTGAATAAGAACCAAATCTTTGAGAAATGGGCTTAATTGTGTTACTTAGTTATCAAGTTTAGTAAAATAGTGTTTAGGGAAATATTATTTTACTAGATTGAAAACCAACAACCTTTTTGGGTAAATGATCTTAGCAGGCAACGTGTTCTTAGCTGTTAGCAGTTAAAGCTAACAAAAGAAGCTTGTAGCTTATCATCAGAATCAAACACATACCTTTAAAATACCACTAATAAAAGGGTTAAAATGCATAAGCGTGGATGACGCGTTATGGCCGATCTTGTTCCTGTGTTTGATCCTGTGATTAAAATCACCCTTTAAATAAAGTTTGTCGTAACTTTAAAAAGAAAAAAAAAACACAAACACAGAACCCACAAACTGAGCACATGTGCTGAGCAGATATTCTGCTAGCACTAAGATGGTTCCAACATAAACAAAACCAAACGTCATAAAACTAAAAATGTTTAGATTATTTCATTCAAAACTACTACTTTGCCCAAAACTCAACCTCTTACGTGAACCGTGCTGAGGAAAAGTTGTCTGGGGACAAAGTTGAAGAAAGCATCCACAGTGAACAAAGGGTTAACTGCAGCTAACCTCCGTAGCTGTGGGTTGGGCCGGCTCGTTCTGTCGGCTGGCCAAACTGCACGTTACTGCTGTAACCACGGTGATGCGGTCCCATTGTCTTTCCTTCAGACCGGGAAAACTGCTCCACTCGGCGTCGTAGAGACAGAGTCTCTGCTGGGAACTCTCTGGAACACAGTTTGCTTCTGTAGACCTCAGAGAGAAACGTCAAGCCACGCTCGTTCCTTAATTACCCCGTTCATGAATGAATACTGGATACACAAACAGCGATTCATTCCTACTTAACTTAGTGCTTATGATCGCGTGATCGTATGACACTCTTGGATCCAGTATGAAGAGTTATGTGTGTTTGCCAGCAAACAGACATTAGCGCACTGTGTCCCTCCGTCCAGTTCCTCTGGGGACCTGCGTGGTAGAGGTCAGATTGTTGCAAAAGCGGGATTTTTATTCGGACAGTGACGTCATGGGAAGTCCGCTGTTATTCCGTTTCTGGCTGTGCTGGAAGTAGGTTAATGCGATTTATTTTGAAAATTCCAGAAAAGTTCGTACTGGCCTTTCATTTTGTAACGATGGCTGGGGTCCCAACACTTACAAATAAAATCAGTGCAACCAATTCCTTTCAGAACACATTGAAATTACAGCTGGGGCTCAGTGGGAAGAGTGGTTGACCTAAAAAAATCTTTATTAATCCCAAAGGGAAATGTTGTTGTAGCTCATATTATACATGTTTCTTCTTGATGCAAGGCAACCATGCTAATAAGTACACCACCATGCAGCCTAGCTGTATTACAGTATAATACAGCTTTCAGCAGCAAACTTTAATCAAGCTGCAACATGCTTTCTTCAGAAAGTATTGTGCTATGATGTGCATTAGTTACTGTTTAATGGGAAACAGGTAACTTCTATTTCCAGGTCTTTCTGAAGCTCTTTGTGAGTTCTTCTTGACTATTAGACAACACTTTTGATGAGTCTCAGTATCAGTCAGAATCCTACGTGGGGCACCTGCCTGATTTATGGTGAAATCATGCTCTTACTGCTCCGCATTATGGCCACTGCCTGGAACATTCAGAACTTTAGAAATGCAGCTGTAATTGTTGCCCCTGGTAAGTTTTGCAGTTGTTTTTTTTTTTTTTTGTAAAAGCCTCTTTGCTTTGCCAATTATATCACTGCAATACTATTGACATTGATTGGCACATAGCACCAAGAATCCCTTCTAAACACAGACAGTTTCAGCTGGTTTTTTGTTTTTCTATGCCTTTTTGCACATCCTTTTCTTCATGTGTTCAATACTTATTCCCTGTGCCGTTTCAAATTTATACCCATAACTAATTTTATTTTATTTGTTTGGATTTGTGGATTAATTGGGTTGTTGCCATCGTATGGTGTAAATTATGTCAGTAGCTCAATTAAAAATATTTCAGCTGAGAACATTGACATGTACAATACATGTTTTGCCTGCTGTAAGTTTTGTCCATTTAATTGGAATAAAGAGTCCATGAGTGCCTAAATTAATCTCAGTATGTATTCTCAGAGGCGTGTTTGTGAACATTAGGGATGAAACAGCATCACAGACCATGGAACACATCTGACAGGTCATGGTTATAGTTGTTGAAATGTTTAAAGCGGTTTTAGCTTCTAAGACAACACTCAAGGCTGTGAACATCTCATGGAGTATTTTTTTAATCCCTGATCCAAAAATGGAACAAATATGGCACACTTGCAAACCTACAAAGACATGGCAGTCCACCTAAACTGACAAGGAGAGTATTATTCAAATAAGCAGCAAAGAGTCCATCCATCTTTGTTTGCTTGTTTAACTGAGCTGTTGCCTACATAAAAAAGTTTGGCAGAAAGTTATTGTTGCACATCACCCTTAAAAATACGATCCCTATGGAAAAATATTGAGAGTGGTGGCAACATGCTGCGGATGAATGGAGCTAAATACAGGGCAATACTTAAAGAAAATCTATTAGAGGCTGCAAAAGAATTCAAACTGAGACAGAGGTTTACATTCCAGCACATTCCAGCAAGGTAACAACCTTAAATATACAGTTCTGGCTGTATGTTTAAGGTTCTGACATATTCATTATATTCTTGTTAAAATGGCCCAGTCAAAGTCTAGAACTAAATTCAATTGAGAGTCTGTGGCAAAGCCTGAAAATAGATACCTTGATCTAATCAAGTCTGACTGAATATAATCTATTTTGCAAAGAGGAATGATGACAAATGAAGTATGCAAATCTGTTGGAGACATACTCCAAAAGACTTGCAGCTGTAACTGTAGTAAATGGTGGCTCTACAAAGAATTAAGGGGCAAATGCAAAAGTACAAATGCATGCCCCACTTTTCAGATTTTTTGAAATGTAAGAAACAACTTAACTTTCCTTCCAGTTCACAAAGATGCACAACTTTGTCTTGGTCTATCACATATCAATTCAAATAAAATACATTACTTACATTAATTAATGCAAACTTGCTGATATGACTTAATACAGATTCTAGGTTGTCTGTTACATTTAGACAAAACACAGGTTTATTCCTGAAGTTTAGGGGGCATTTTTATTCTTGATTGACTCATTAGGTTGCTTAGCAAAAAAAATAAAAAACATGATAATGAACAGGGACACGTAGACAGTTATATAAAATGGGCAAAAAAGGCCAAAGAAATCTTCCCCAAAATGTTTGAAGATTACAAAAAGAGACCACAGCTCTTTGCCAGTGCTTTGTTTAAAGCTTCAGGTTTAATCCACTGAAGATACAAGAATTATTTAGTGCTGTGAGAACAATTAAATGCTAAATCTAGCTCTTCTTAAAATGTGTGAATTAAGGTTGTAAATGGTTTGAGTTTTAAACAAGAACAACTAAGTATCTATTAAGTATCGATATTCTTTAAGATGACTGTAAAAGGCAAGTAATTCAGAAATGTAAATGAAGATCCCCTGTGCATGCTACTGTCAATTTTGAGTGCATAATTTGTGCAGAGTTTACATTTTAGTGTCGCAACACTCCCAATATGTCCTTAGCCCAGGTCTGATCCTGACCTTCAGGCAGACGAGAGTGCCCTTCCCTTGCTAATCGAATCAAAAGCTCCAAGCAGTCAGAACTCCACCCACAGATTTCCGCTGTTGTACTTAGTATGCTTTCCAGCTCTAGCTCCGGGCAGAGCAGTGGTGCAAAGATATGAATGGAAAACACATCGACATTTGTCAGAATAGGAATGAGTCGAAACATGCATGCATATCAGCTTATGCTGTGTCTTTATCATCCAGAAGCAAGAGCCCCTCCCCCACCAAGATGAGCAACTATCTGGTCATCTGTCATAAGTGACAGGAACAGAAGGAGACCTTCACCTCAGGGATCAATGCAGGTGCATAATAAGGCTCTTCATCCCAGGCCCTTAGGTGCCCGCGGGTGGCCAGGACCTGCAGAATCTGGAAAGCTTTTGTAAACAAGGTTCTCATCTATGGCGGAGCCTCCCCCAGGAGCCAAATCGCAGCATTGCAGTTAGTGGTGACAAATGACTGCTGTTGAGTGGTGTTGTCCCTTTCTGCCATGCATCCCTGTTTCTCTGTCTACAGATTTCATTTCGTTGAACAATGTGCTATTTTTTGTGGCTGCGTTGTCAGTTTCAGTAGAGTCATTGGGCAGAATAGGCAGATGGTATCAAAAGCAGCGCTGTGTTCATGTGCACTTGCGAAAATAGGAGTCATTCTGTAATGGTTACTACTGATGCAAAGCAATACAAACATTTAAAGTGCATTGGTTCAATACAGAAGTACTAAAGGCTCACCTGATGAATGCAGAATGCTTTTGAAAAGCATTTCATCGGTGCGAACACTGCTGCATACAAAACATGTCAGTGTAGCTTTGCATGGTTCCACTACAGAGAAGCTCAGCATTCTGACTCCTTGAAACACACTTGACTTGATTTAGATTGACTAAAAACTAAACAGAGTGAACTTGTGGTCAAGGTTTTCCTGCTAATGCACGAATTAACAAATCCAGTGTCAAAACAGTGTCATAAAGTATCAGCAAAACCTTGTAGATCATTGGTCTCAAACTTCAATCTTCCAGCAACTTTTAGATGCGTCTCTGCTTCAACACACTGGACTCTAATATTAGCTCATTAGCAGAGCTCTGTAGAGCTTGATTGCATGCTAGTGAGGAAGTTTAGCCATTTGATTCAGGTGTGTAGGGCAGGGGACACATCTAAACGTTGCAGGACAACGGTCTGCAACTGGAGCCACCGCTGTAGATGGTCTTATAAGGACACGTGTTGCAAAGTATCTGTGCCTGAGCATGAGACAGCGGTAAAATAGCATCAGCTGTGCCTCTAGACTCATGCCTCCTGGTCTCTTAATAAATGTAAGCAATGAAAATCCCAGTGGAATCACGCTGCCACTGAAAATGTCAAGCTGTTCCAGCTTCAACAAGAATGACAGCTCAGACATAATACAGCAAAATAAGAAAGTTTGTTTTCTGTTGAAGGTCCAAAATAAAGCCAATAATTTAAACAGGAAATGATTCAAAAATAACTTTGTTTCAAAATTTTAAGCAAAAATACTAAACCAAAGGTTGCGGCTGCGACTTTAGGATAGTAACAAATAAACAAATTATCCCTTTGGGAGATAAATCATCTCACTGTTTTCTCAGCCAAACCACTTCCACCTTTATACACTAAAGTCATGAAGGCTGAGGCTGCCAATCACTTTGCCTCATCAGAAGCATCCAATCATATTTTTGCCACAGGTGACTTTTTACAACTGCATCAGGGATTGTATGCTCCTGTGCTTTCCCATAGTCTCATGGTAGTTTGGAAATTAGCATTGTGCACTGATGATTAGCTTATTGGGTCAACTGCCTACACTTTTGTTAATATCACTATTGTAGAGTTGTAGCGTTGTGCATGAATGCGATTATTTGAGCTCATTCATTCATAACATGAGTGGAGCCCCTTTCATGAGAACTTTGGACTTAAAGTGAGCCCATTTGATCCTGGCTTCATTAAAGAGCAATATATTCAGGGGGCGAATGCAAGATGTGCACTGCATTCCTCAGGGGCAAACTTTGGATATATTATGCATTAAAGAGCCAGAACAATTTCCCTGCATGTCTGTGTGTGGGGGGTAATGATTCAGCTCTTCTTGTAGGGCGATATTGATTAAGTTTGCCTTTCCCCTTGCTTTAAACTTGACTAAAATGTATTTGGCTTTGCTTTAAACATAACAATGCTCACACTGTAACCCTTAAAACTAATAGATGGAACTAAGAACTGTGTTGTTTGTTTTTGCAACCTAAGTTTATTGTTTATGGGTTTGAGATTCAACAGAGAAGAAAAGGGAAGATTCTATTAACTCTTCTAACCCGTCTCTCAGACCATCCTGCAGGTAAGTAGTCAAAATACAAGCAGTGATGTTGTCTTTCGATGCTGAATTAAAGATTTTTTAAAATATAGACAGGATATCATGCAGTTTATCCCTCGTGTGACCAAAATTATATATAAACTACCTTGTTTTTTTTGTTTGTGGCAATAGAATTAATCATTAATGTGCAATAAGTGAGTGTCTCAGACGTTTTTCCCAAGACAACTTCAACTTTCAGCATGTGGCAGATATTCAGTATTGCTGAATACTTATACTAAATCTCGTCTGTACTGGCAGGATTTTAATACGTGGGTTAAAGGTGACTGCAGTTACAAGCATAGTATAAATGGATGGTTTTCAGTCCAGATTTCAGATTGTTTTCTTTCCTAATGCTAAAGGCATATGTGAATGAGAGCAGCTGTTTTGTGGAGTCCTCTATTGTAAAATACATTTTTATGTGAGAATAGACAACAGGAGGGAATAAAACAGATATATACTTTTTTTATTATTTTCAGACAAAATATGACAAATGAACAAGAACTATTGAGAGTCAGAGCTGTGAACTGAGTTCAGAATGTTATTAAAATCAGCTAAAACCAAAAGTTTGTCTGACCAACAGCTCTGAATATTTGTGTTATAAATCTTAAATTATTGTTTTGTAAATGTTATATTTTTCACTGAAAGAGGTTTTTTTTAAGGTTGGTCCAAGTAAATAAAGATTGCAACAGGAGTCTATAAGCAAAGAAGAGATGTCAATTCAGAATTAGTAATTTTTTTACCCAGTAATAAATACCTTATGTACAACAAACCATAACAAGCAAAAATCGAATTCAACAGAATATTCAAAAATATGCACAAAATAGTTAAGTGAAAAGCATCTTTTTACACCTACACTTTCTAAAAGTAACATAGCATGGATGACAGCCTCTACCAAAACAGTCATATCAACAACAATACAAAATTAACATGTTTTATAAACATTTATATCAAAATCTACCTTTCACATTTGTTTACCATTACATATTCTTAATGGGCTGCACGGTGGTACAGTTGGTAGCACTGTTGCCTTGCAGCAAGAAGGTCCAGGGTTCAATTCCCAACCGGTGGTCTTTCTGCATGGAGTTTGCATGTTCTCCCCGTGCATGCATGGGTTCTCACCGGGTACTCTGGCTTCCTCCCACAGTCCAAAGGACATGCCTGTTAGGTTGATTGGTCACTCTAAATTGCCCTTAGGTGTATGAATGAGTGTTTGTGTGTTGCCCTGCGATGGACTGGTGACCTGTCCAGGCTGTACCCCACCTCTCGTCCATAGACTGCTGGAGATAGGCACCAGCTCCCCCATGACCCACCAAACTGCTTTACAATACAGTTTGGAAGGAGATTAGTGAATGCTTCATACATCATCAATGTATTATTAGGTTCTACTAAATTGTAAAATGTTAAGGCATGCAATTTGATAGATATTTTGTTGGTTGGATCCTTGTAATATGATTCACTCTGAAATCTGATTTCATTATCGGTGTTTAAAACATGAAAATAGCAATTCAACCTGAAAAGACTCACAATAAGAAACAAGATGGCGATTATTGAAGTTTATTGATAAAAGTTAATGTCTTTGGCGCTCGGACCCCGGAGGAAGACATGAATGCTAAGAATGACATGAGCTTGAATTAACGTCTTTGGCTCAGAATTAGATAAGTCGCCTAAGAAGGTAAGGGAGCCGGGAGGAGTACAGAAGAGAGAGAGTGGAGGTGGGGCGGAGGAGGGTCGAAGCTCAGCTGAAGAGCAGGGAATCCATGACTGGAGGTCCTTAAAAGCGAAGCCTCGGCGGATGGTGGATTGAAGACACATGTGGATCTGATGCTGATTGGATGGAGGAGAGACGCACGGTTGGAGTCATAGGACGGCCGGGGGGTGGAGGTGAGTCTTTTAGTTTGAATTTTCATCAAAACTCCATAATCTTTTTTTTTGGTTTTCTGAAATGCAAGAATTGTTTGCTAATACAGGAACATCTAAAAAAATTGAGTATTGCATAAAAGTGCAATAACATTTACCAGTCATCCCAGAAAGTTCAACCCGTATATTATATAGAGTCATTACACATAGTGATATATTCTAATCCTTTGATTCTTGTAATTTTCATGTTTAAAGCTTAAAGGTAAAGAAAACCCAAAATTCTGAAAAGTAGAATACTGTGAAAAAGTTCATTATTGGACACTCATGGTGTCACACCCTAATCAGCTAATTAACTCAAAACATTTGCAAAGGTTTCCTGAGCCTTTAAATAGTCTCTTAGTCTGGGCAGTAGGCTACACAATTATGGAGAACACTGCTGACTTGACAGATGTCCTGAAGACAGTCATTGACACCATTTACAAGGAAGGTAAGCCACAAAATGTCATTGCTGAAGAAGCTGACTGTTCACAGAGTTCTGTATCCAAGCATGTTAACAGATAATTGAGTGGAAGGAAGAAGTATGGTAGAAAAGGTGCACCCGCAACAGGGAGAACTGCAGCCTTTAAAAGATTGTCAAGCGAAATCCATTCAAGAATTTGGGGAAGCTTCACAAAGAGTGGACTGAGGCTGGAGTTGGTGCTTCAAGAGCCAACACACACAGACAAAAACTGCCAAAGGTACAAAAAGCTGGTTCCATGACCATGGTGTTCATGTTCTTGATTGGCCAGCAAACTCCCCTGACCTGAACCCCACAGAAAATCTATGGGCTGTTGTCAAGAGGAAGATGAGAGACACCAGATCCAACAATGCAGATGATCAAAGCAACTTGGGCTTCCATTACACCTAGGCAGCGCCACAGGCTGATTGCCTCTATGACACGGTGCATTGATGCAGTAATTCATACAAGAGGAGGCCCAACCAAGTACTGAGTTCATAGAAATGGGAACACTTATCAGAAGACATTTGTGCTTAAAATATCTTTTTATTAATTGGTCTAATGTGATATTCTAATTTTCTGAGACACTGAATTTTGGGTTTTCCTTACCTGCAAGTCATAATTGTGAAAATTACAAGAAACAAAGGCTTGGAATATATCACTACATGTCTAATGACTCTATATAATATAAGAGTTTACCTTCTGAGATGACAGGAAAAAATAATTTGCACTTTAATGTAAAACTCAAAAATTTTAGTTTTGCATTAAAGATATACCTGTATATTCTAAGTATCATAATTTCATTCTTAGAATGCCAACAATATATTCATCCTGTTGAATGGAGTTTCACCGCAGTAGATGCTAGATGCACACACACTACATTGCCCAAGACACTAAAGGTCACAAAGAGTGTTAGATGCACAGGTAAAACAAAGGATTCAGGAAATTGTGGATTTTTTGCTACTTATATAATCTTTGCCATTTTTACCTATAATCTGACCATCACATTATTGTCTAATTTCATGCAGCTCTTATGTTGTTAAGTATTTGATTTAAATGTGCTATCCTATACCTCTGCACCAGAAATCTTGTACGGGGCTATTAGGGAGCAAAATAGCAATATATTTTTTTATTATTCCTACTAGTTTTCTTAAAAATGTTAATAATTCAATTTAATTGGTGCATTGGTTCAACAGTCTTTAAAGTCAGATATCACAATGTTCTGGTTTTATAAACTCTTTCAACTTGAATGTCATTTATGATAAGTTTAATGTATTTTTTTTTATTTTCTTTTTCCTAAATACATTTTATGGTTGGGCTGCACGGTGGCGCAGTTGGTAGCACTGTTGCCTTGCAGCAAGAAGGTCCTGGGTTCGATTCCCGGCCTGGGGTCTTTCTGCATGGAGTTTGCATGTTCTCCCCATGCATGCGTGGGTTCTCACCGGGTACTCCGGCTTCCTCCCACAGTCCAAAGACATGCCTGTTAGGTTAATTGGTCACTCTAAATTGACCTTAGGTGTATGAATGAGTGTGTGCTTGGTTGTTTGTGTGTTGCCCTGCGATGGACTGGCGATCTGTCCAGGGTGTACCCTGCCTCTCGCCCATAGACTGCTGGAGATAGGCACCAGCTCCCCCGCGACCCACTATGGAATAAGCGGTAGAAACTGACTGACATTTTATGGTTCTTTTAAATATGCTTACTGTGATATGAGAGACAGGCTTTTAAAATGGCTACACGTTCTCTAAAGTATACATTCGGGATGTGGTGACCATATATAGGTATGAAAATCTTTATCATGATTGTGCTCAAGGTATACAATGAAACTGGCATTATTCTTCTCCAACCAGTGTGGCAGGATAGAGACTTTGATAGAGGAAATGGCAGTTCAAGTTTATTTATTGCATTTTACCATCTGTTTCTTAATTATTTACTTGTCAGCTAATCTGATTTGTCTTGTTTTTTAGGAACAAGTTTCCTCCTTGTGGTTTCCACCACAGGTACCAGGACCAAGACATTTACCCCAGAAACAGGCCTGGTTACTGCTTTTTCAGTTTATCCTATAAAGTTTTTTGTGAGTTCTGTGATGGGATAGTGCTAAACTTTACTACTTCATGGTTCAGCATCACAAGGATTATGTCTTGGCCATCTCCCAGTTCAAACTCCTTGACATCTTATATTTTCCGTCACCTTTAAATTCTACAACAGGAGTAATTGATATTTTTGTTGATAAATATAACCAAGTCATTCCATGTTGAATATTACACCATTTCAAAGAGTTTATATTGAAAAACAATAATAAAATGAGCTTTCCTCCGTGGAAATATTAATTAAAATTTTTTTACGAAATACAGAGTTTTACTTTTGGTGTAGGATGAGAGAGTGACACGCCATAACAATATCATAATATGCAATTATACAACAATATGACAATGTTTTACAGCATTTATGTTCTGAGATACAATTAAATAATCACCACCTCCAGGATTGTGCATCATTAGCCGGCTTTAGGTTTTAAAGAAGCAGACACTCAGTTGCAAGTGTGTATGGTTAATGTTTTTTGGGACACATTTAGCAGGCTTTAAGTATTATAAGTTTGTGGATTAATACAAGCCTCTTCTAAATTACAAGTAACACTAATTCAGTTTCAGACTGTCATCGCAGAGAAATATTCAGCGAGTTATTTCTTTAGACATAACTTGCCAATAAAACGTTTTTGCTGATTTGTAAGAATGGTATAAATCATTTTCAATATACCATTTTAAAATAAAGATAGATAAATTATGATTTCTTTTAAACTGACACTGCTTTTACTCTGCTGCGTTATCTCTTGGGAGATGCCTGCAGTTTTTCTTTATGAAATACTTGTCTTTAATTATATATAAAATAAATATATTTATATATAAAACTTTCACAACTTTTCAGCTGAAGCTTAAAATGTACTCTATGATAATCAATGACAAATAATAAATTGGTTTTGTGGCTAATAATCTGAAACAGAATAAGAGACAAGCTCTAATTTTGTTTTGAACATCAGTATTAGCGCATCACTTCACTTTGTAAAAATCAAAATGCCAAAGGAAATTAATGTGGGTGTATTTTATATAAGCTAATACAGTCATTCTTTATTAAAAGAAGTTCACTTTTTCTCATTTCCTTTTGGAATAAAAAATCCAGCCAAATCATGCATAATGAAATTTAAGAAATATATCCAAGCACTTATTCCAAAAGCTGTTTTGTCATGAGAGAAGGTTGAGCCGCTCAGAAATCCCAGCCATACTTAATGACTTTCTATGCAAATTGACAAGAGATTATGGCAGAATGTATGAAGGAGTCCTTGAAGACTGCTCACCGAAACTTCAGACTTCAGGGCTTTCATGGCATTATGCACTGAGTGGCGTCACTAGATATAGACGCGAGCTTCTCCTGAAAGTGGATAAATTTGATTGAATCAATCTGGTTGGTGTCTCATAAATGCCCACAAACTGGAGAATCTCAATAAGAAAGACTGATGGTGACGCTGCCTCTCCAGCAGAGGGCAAAATAACTCTAACATGAACTGCTCTGCAAAGTGTCCGTTAAAATCTATTGTTGATATTGACAGTGGCAATAACAGATGAGTAAAACCACATAACACAAAAGCCATGCACACACAACTTAAAGGAAAATAATGGATTAAAGGGAAAAACAATTAGTAATTTCTCAATTCTTGCTTTGTAGGTAAATATAGTAATAACTTAAAAAAGGAGCCATAAAAAGATATAGCCTAACATAAAGCGACATTTTACAGCATTATTAATATAAAATAATACACTATAACCTGTAATATGTCTTCCTTGTAGTGACGTCAGCCAGACAGAAATATCACAAGGTTCTCCCCAGATTATCACAAGAAAGGAACCTTATTTCATGTGTCAGCATATTTTGTCCCTATTGAAACTACAATCGATGTGACTTCAGTGTAATATGAGTTAGCTTCCATTTTTAGAGTTGGGAATGGCATTATAGGACAGCTTTGCAGAACCATTACCGGAAACATGAGAGGAAAAAGACCGTTTTTCCCTCAGTACGTTCATTTGTTATGTTTACTTTGGGATTCAAAGAAAGAAAGAAAGAAGGGTGGGGGGAGGAGGGGGGGTCTGCAGCTACACAATTTGGAACATGCACAGCATTACCAAAAGTTAATAGAAAATGAAGTTGAAGCTGAAAATTAACTTTTATGATTTAATGCTTTGGAAAAAGTTGTAGACTGTTGAACACAGAGCACACAGCTTTTTTGTCACTGAGCATTTTTTTTTTCTGCTGAATCAAAACCAAAAAGTTTAAGAAAGCAGAGATAAAAACTTTCTTACACCCTGATACCAGCAGAAGGTTTTTGGCACATTTTGCTCTCAGAAATTCTCCTGCAGTCTTACAAAGAACAAAATTGTCTCAAAACAGCATTTCTACCCCGCATCCAGACTCTGATCATCCTCATTCACTGAAGATGAGATTAGCGCTTTATCACCTGTATCTGTTGGCATGCAGTCGATCTTAAGATCAATGCATATGGATTTCCAGCTGAATTGAAAAGCATCTTACCATGTCCCCTTTGGGGGATCCTCTGCGGTAGTTCCCCGCTCCTGCTGATGAGTTCATGGTCTTGTTCAAAATCCGTCTACAGGAGAAAAATATTCAGCACAAGTTGCCTGAATTAATTCTGACCACCCTTTCTCTCTCACTTTGTTTTCCTTTAAGTGGCTCACGTCAACACGCCTATGCTCTCAGTCAAACACTATAGCTTTTCTTCTGCAAAGACCTGCGCACAGAGCCACACGCAAAAGTAGGATGGCAGCACCGCCCACCGAAAAGAGGAGTGCAACAACAATGAGCGGTGTCAAACACCACCCACCTGTGGTAACGCTTTTTCTATTTGTTGTCCAATGGCAAATCAAAGTATGCGCAATCTCATTCCAGGTTGCCATAAGAGCGGTGTCGTGCGCGCTTTGTGCCTAAGCAAATGTAGACCATCACCGGATTGTTCCCCCTCGAAAGACTGGAAGACGTTGTGCGCTTGTAAAAAGTGAATGGGAGAGTTGGAGCTGCCGCTTCATCAAGACGGAGAATGCTTCTGCTCCACAGCTGCCACTGCCGACCTCAATACAAACATTACAATTTGGTACCTGAAACTTTTCCAATTAAGCCCTTGCTAAAGTTTTCCAGTCACCTTCAGCTGTCAAGACATTTTAAAACAGCACCACAACATGAGTTGGACTTTTTTGGTTTGTTGTATTTTCTCACAAAAATTATAAATTATTATTATTATTATTAGCTCGAAAACATCAGGAAGATCCCCTAAAGTCAAAATTCCAGAAGGAAATGACAGAATTTTCTCACCAACCTAATGTCAAAATCCAATATGGCTGCTGTGTGTTTAGAACATTGCTATAACTGCAGTAATAAACCCTTCTGTTTGTTTGCATATTGTTAAATCTTTCACAGAAATAAGTCTAACCTCTGAAGACATTTTATTATGAAGACTTTTTGTGACAGCCTAGGGTGGTGGGGGGTGGATTGGAGGTGATGGTGCGGCGTGTATGGTGCTTGTGTGGGGGCTTGGGCCATGTTGTGGGTGGCTGGGTTCCTGGTTGGCGGCTTGTGGTTCTAAGGGATGACCTGGACAGGAGGTGGGCTGCAAGGAGTAAGCTGGGTCCCTGGTGAGGGTCCCTTGACATCGCTGGGGCTGGCCAGCCAGGTGGGATGGCATGGTGCCCCACACCCATTGTTAATTCACAGAACATGAATAACTTGGGCTGATTCATTTTCCTGGACCCAATATCTGACTTTAGAAGTAAGTTAGATGCATCATAACAAGGTTCTCTTTCTAGAGTGGTTGAAATTTGCACATAACCTCTGAGGAGCATCTGCATGAAGCAACGATCAGTGTAGTTTGGGCTTATTAACTTTACATTATTGCAATTTGTTTTAGTTTTGATAGGAGAAAGGAACATTTTACAGAAAGGTAAAATGCTCAATCACATGTCAACATTTTGTCAGGATGGGTTCTTTGATACCATTTAGGTAATCTAACATACTTAGTTAAACAAATATCTAGATTGGAAGTAAATAAACCCATGTTTTACAATTCCTTTGTTGGAAAAATATCTCTGATACCATTCAGAGCTGGATAAAAACTATCTCTGTCCATCTTTTACCCTCTGTGTCAGGCCGTGGTGTGGTGGTGGACCCCAAAATGCAGGCAGGAAGGAAGCAACGTGGTGTGATGAGTTGAAAAAAAGATTTTATCAACAAAAAGAAACTTACAGGCAGGCAGGTAGTTGCAGATGCAGGCATGGATAAACTTAGGCAAAACAGATTTGGCAGAATAGACTTGACATAAACAGATTAACTGTGATGTTTCTGTGAGGAATGAACAGAAAGGCAGTGTATATGTAGAGCACGGTGCAGGTGAAACAGAGAGACTGATTGCATGGTGCAGGTGGACCTCATGAAGCTGATTACTGGCTGAATGAGGCAGGGAGTCAAAACAAAACATGGCCCGAAGAAAATAGAAATTCAAGAACATAATCAAACCTAAGAAACATAACTGTAACAGAGCATAAACCAGAAAGCACTATGAATAGAAAACATCCACAAGAAAACAAACAAACAACTACAGCACCACCTCTAAAACAATAAACAGAAGCAGGTTTCAAAACTCAACTGTGAGAACAAAATGAGAAAAACCCCAAACCAAAAACCAAACACCCCCAAATCATAACACTCTGCCTTTATTTTACAGTGACTCAAGTGCTCAGCCGGTAATTAGAAGCTTTTAGAAGCTGGTGATTAAATCAGAATCAGAATCAGAATCAGAAAAGCTTTATTGCCAAGTACGTTTTTGGACATACAAGGAATTTGTTTTGGCGTAGTCAGTGCAATACAATACAAATTAAACAGTACAAACATATCTACAATATAATATAAATATATGTGCACAGTTTTAAGTGAGTGAGAGTAAATATAGAGCAGTATAAGATGCAAGAGCAATACAACAGTGCAGGTGATCATTGTGCAAGTATGGCAGTGCAAGTAAAGACGAAACTGTCACCTTTCAGCCCAACAGCAGTTACAATTTTTCCATAGGCTTAATGAGATAGGGGATACAGAAAAGTTATTTGCTGAAAGCAAAGTGAGTGGATTTAGTTAAGCTGAAGGAAGAAAGGTTGTCCTTTCCCCAAATACTAATGACGCTGGGAGATTCAGGAGGCAAGATTCATCAGGCAGATGATTGCATGAAACAATGCACAGACCTTTATTAGTGCTATAGAAATATGAAGGATATTAAGACCTAAAACGTTATATTACAAATGTCCACAACAACGTATAACTCCCTGCAATTTCTTTATTGTGCAGTGCGCCATAGGTAATAGAACAGTACCTAAATAGAAAACATAAAACACATGCTTTAGATAAGACATACCCTCTGGTGAAATTATATTATTGCTGCAACATAAAGTGCACTGATGCCTCTTAACACTTTTAGATTGGATTGTAAAGAAGACATAACTCTAGTTACTTGTGAGCAAACAAAAAGTCATCTTTTGACTCACTTTAATTTACATTTAAATATATAAAGATCTTTAAAATTAAACTTTTTTAAGAGCAATAATCACAGGACCATAAGACATATCAAAATGTGTGATGTGAGAGAGTGAGCCTGCTAACATAAAGGCATTCCTTCCCGATCCTAAATCAGTTACAGATCAGCAACATGGACAGCAGCCAGGGAGTACTGTTGCGGTGTTAATGGAAGAACTGGGAAGGGATTCTGAAGCCACTGGAGACCAATTATAGTTGTTATACTGTATTGGAAATGCTCAAGTGGAGTAGAGGTTTCAAACCAGGAACTGAATTACACAAAAGATAAATAAATTGGAGAGCGGATGGATGAAGTCGAATGGAAGAGGCAGAAGGAGGCACATCTGCATAACAAATGTGTTGCCTTATCCTCCTGCTCTTGTTTATCACTCAGTTTTTGCTGTTTTATCATCACCTCAGTGAATAAGCGTTTTGAATTACTCCCAGAAAACAGCTTTTAAGCTACATATGCTGATCAGTAATTTGCTTTTCTGGGAAGTGCCACTGACAACAGATGGTATCCACCAAGTTTTGATTAAAATCATCACTGAGCTCTCACAACCTTGCTATCAATAAAACCTCTCCTCTCAGATAAGAGAACACTGTGAAGCTTCAGCTGCACACTTTAGATCTTGTTTCAGTGCCTGCAAAAGACCCTTATTTAGCTGAGACTAAATATGATACTTGCATTTATAAAGTGAACATGGACACATACTATTTCATCTGCTAGCTCAAAATGTTTGAAGGAAAAGTTTTACAATTTCTGCAGTTTTAACACTAACAAAACAAAAATCAAATATCAACCAACATTGTGTTTTAGATCACAATGCATTTCTTGTGACTTATATATTCCATCTTCAAATTTAAAATGGCAACAGGGAATAAATAATTGAGCCCTTGCTGAAAATCCAATTTCTCTCCCTGTTGGCCTTCCCCTTTTCTCATTAAAATCCCAGCAAAGCTGACCACATGAGCAGTGGGACCAGCAGAGAACATTTTGCTCTGAAAATAGCTGATTTAATTAGCATAATACCTCAAAGTTAACATTTGGGGAACACAGGCCACATCTGAAACACCGACCCTTATCATGAAAAAGACATTTTACAAACAGAAGAAGCAGTGGCATTATAAAAAAAAAAAAAAAGCATCTTAATTTATTGGCTGATGAAGGGCTCACATGAATGACCCATTAGCATGCCAGTTCTCTTAACTTTCATTTTCACTCCCACACCTTACCTGGAAGTCCTTAGCCTTGCTGACTGCTGAAGCATGGGCCATGTGACGCCTGTAGAATACATCTGTGAATAGGTGATTTGGAGAAAAGCACTTTAGAAAATGAGTCACTTTTCTCAGATCCATTCTTAGAACAGCTTCAGTACATTCAATACACATTATCTTTAAAGGTCGAGTAAATGTTGGTTTTTTTTCATCCGTTAATTCAATACTTTTTTTAATTCAATTATTAAAACATTTTTTATACTGATGGCAAAGATTTAATAAAAACTGGAACAACTGCTGTTCATTGTAAAGCTAAAGGTTTATGCTCACGGGCAGCCATTTTAGATTTCAGGAAGTAACTGCTTCCGGTGAAGATGACAAAAATACTTCATTTCTGGAAAGTGAGTTAAATGAATTAATTTCAGTTAGTTACCAAGACAATCAATAATTAACCAACATGTTATTCGATTCACAGTCTCCACCATTAAACGTGTCATGATTTAAATGTTTCGTTTGACCTCACTGAAGGAAGTTGTCTCGGCAACATTTCACATCCGCAAGAAATACTTTGATCCAAGTCCGTTCAAAATGTTGTTGAAGGACCATAGATCAAATCACAATCTCTTATCCCAAGTAAGTCATGTCCCATAATCTGTAAAATTTCAATCTTTTCAACGTTATGCTCAAAACAAGTTGGTGTGAATGCCTGACAATGTAGTCATATTAAAGATATTTAATTTCTTTAGAATGTCTGTGCTGTGCTTAATAAAATTTGAATGCAATCAAACTCGTTTGCTAGATTAAAAGTACCTTTTTGAAAATAACAACCTTTAAGCAAGTGTTAAACATACTTCTCATTTAGCCCACTACTCTCTTTTAAAATGTTTTTTAATTTGTTTTTAATCTGATCTAATATTCTGTTGCTGTTGAAGTGAGAGTGCAATATTGTGAGGTTGAAATAGCTAACTGAGGCTTTCAGAAAGAAAATTGTTGCACTTATAAGTCTGTTCAGGGATTTCGGGAGATCTCAAAGGGATTTTAAATAAGTCATTCCACCGTAAGTGGAGGGCGTTATAAACAACTGCCAAAATGCATACCTGTGGCTGTCCAAGCATGTTTGTCCTGAATGTTAGAAATGCTAAAAGAAGTCTCTAAAAAACCCTAAAATGTCATCTGGGACCTACAGCAGGCTCTTGTTACCATTGATATGAAAGTGCATGCATATACAAACAGCAGAAGGCTGCAGAAGTTTAACTTTCATGACAGTATTAAAAGGAATAAACATTTGCTTTCTAATAAACATATGAACATAAAGAAAAGAATGACAGAGTGGGGACAAACAGGTCTGTTGTCCCTGGCCCAGAATAGGGGAGGGGGCCCAGCAATGCGGGAGCTTCTGCCCGCTTCAGAGGGGAGAGACACAGTCAGACTTAGAGATTAATTTAACTGCCCTGGCACAACCCCCGCTTACTCTCCCGGACAGAAAGCTGCAAACCTGTCAGCCAGCCTGGCCTTCTGTTATAATGTTTTTTGGACAGATGAGTCCAAAATTTATTCATGCGAACCCCAGAAGAGAGGACACAAACCAAATAAACTATCCCAGGAAAAGAACATCATACCACCTATGAAGCTTGCAAGTGGAAATGTCATGTTTTAGGGATTCTTTGCTGCAGCAGGATCTGGCAGGATCACCATAATAAAATCCACAGGTATTCAGACAGTGCTTGAAGAAAATGTATGGAACTGCACTCTGCAAACATGACAATGACTGATAACATGTCAGTATATCAACCAAGGACTGCTGAGTATTAAGACAGGGAAAAGCCTGTAGTGAGTCAAAAGGCCAGATCTTGATCTCATTTAGATGCAGTGTGTGACTTAAAAGTGCTGTACATGCAAGACACTCCTCAAACATATCAGTGTTAAGATCCTTGGGTGTTTGGGTTTTCATTTGTGTTTGTATTTTGAACACTTCTGAGTTCTTTCAGTATTCAGTTAATTTCTCTGTGTTAGTTATTGCTATAAAGGTGTTGCCATATTAGATAATTTCATTGTGTTTAGTTTCTTGGTATATTCTTGTGTTCTGTTCTTTTTGCATTTGGATTTATTTCTCTGGGATCAGTGTTGGTCTTTACCCCTGTGAGTTGTAGTTTATTGTGCCTAGTTTAACTTAGTTTGTGCTAATTATTCCATACATTCACCCAGTCTGTCTGTTTGCTCTCTTCCACAGCTGTTCTTAACTCCTTTGATTAACTCACCTGCATTCAATGTCATTCTCCTCTCTTCCCTCATTATATAAGCTCACTGCTTTTGTTTTTTTTTTCTTTTTTTTTTTGCTGGCTTCACCCATTGCTTTACCTGTTCCATAAGGTTTCTGTTTTGGTTATTAAACCCCCACCATGCTCATCTCAAGTTCCTGTCTGCATTTTGGTTTTACTCTCAACATACAAAACATGACACTCAGCTGAAGTTAGAAGGGGGACAAACAGTCATCAGACCACTGGTAGAGACTGGTCGATGGCTTCAAGAAGAGTCTCACAGATGTTATTTCAGCCCAAGGAAGTAACACTAGCTATTAGGGGATAGGGTGTCCTAACCATTTTCTGCACTAAAAAACACATTTTTGTTTATATATTTTATTAATGAGTAAGACATATTTTTTTCAAGTAGGTGCAATTAAATTACTTATTTGAGTTCATAAAAACTAAATTAGACAATGAAGTAAAGGTTCTTGATAAAGCATTCAGTATAAAGACTATCAAACTACAAGGGCTTTCCTGTAAGTGATGCATTTGTCAACATGTTGTGTATGAATTTGATTTACTCTGGGACGGGGTACAGCATAG
This sequence comes from Girardinichthys multiradiatus, assembly GCF_021462225.1. Classification (NCBI taxonomy): domain Eukaryota; kingdom Metazoa; phylum Chordata; class Actinopteri; order Cyprinodontiformes; family Goodeidae; genus Girardinichthys; species Girardinichthys multiradiatus. The sequence continues at coordinate 24,399,167 of NC_061799.1, forward strand.
CATAATGGTAGAGCAGGGACGACACAGAACAAAGCTATTTGTCTTCAACTGAACTGTCTGGGGTTTGACTCTAAACCTCAGACCATTTCTGCATACCTGCATGTCCTCTTTCCTGTCTAAACACTGAATTAAGGCCACTGGCACAATCAAACTTTAAAAAGAATATATTGTGTCGTCCCTAGGCAAGCAGGCGTGCCCAATCAGTTTTACCTCAGGCTGGCCCTAGTACTCAATCTGGTAAATTGAATTTCGTGTTCAAAAACCTTCCATTCTAACTTGTAATAAATTGTGTCTAAAGTACAAACAGCTCTGGAATTGCTGTCTTTAGATTTGATTTGGGTTTTTCAGCTTCATTCAGTCATTTATGAATTAATAGTTGCCTTTTATTTTCATTTAAATTGCAGTAAAAGCAACCACAAACTTGACATTGATTTCCAGGTCGTGGACAGTTCTACAGATTGTTTTTTGTTTTGTTTGTTTTGCATCTTTAAGGATGCAAAGCCAACACAAACAAATTATCTTACACTGACCTACGCCCTATGACTTGGGCCAGGTCCCAGATCTTCTGGCAATTTAATCCCAGGCTGTGGTCAAAGGTAACGTATAGATTTCCTCTCCTATCGTCTTTCAGTTGCACAGCTCCAGAGAGCTCCTGTTTACAAATTACATCCAATCAGTAATTACAGACTACCTTGAGACTATACCTTTCTAAGGAAATAATGTGGCTATTTTTATAGGAGCCTTTCAAGATACAGTAGTGCATACGTGTAATAAGAACTGAATTATGCTCTCTGCAGGTAAGGAAACCTCTTCTGCTAAGCTATTTATTGCATAATGGAAATGGACACGGGTGTTGCGAGATTTTACTCATCAGGAGCAGACCGGGAAGGAAATATATCTGTTTCATACTGTGGAAATGCTTATGTGCCCCTGGGGTTTTATAAAGATGCTCATTTGCACGTACTTTAGTTGTCACTGCATGTGCTTTAAATGCCTTCATAAGGCATTTGTCAAGGCTTTCACAGGTGCAATAACCTCATGAAGGTCTAACAATTTTAATTCAGAGTCAGGAATTTTCAAAGCACAGTTAATGTGACTGTGTTCATGGAATAAATCATGTCATCTGTGGTTGTGTTGCTAAACATTGCCACAAGGTACACATTGGCCTGGATTAATCTTCAAAATGAGCCAGCAATTCAATAATGTAGAAGCTGTCATATTCTGTTATGGAATTGATCCACTCGTCGATGAAAGGAGACAAATAAACCCAAAATAGGCCTACATGAGGTGTGATTTGTGTGGGCTCAAATCATTATGTTTAGAGCTGAAATGCAAAGCAAACATTACCAAAGCACACACATAAAGGGAGTGGCTGTCTTTAAAAGCTACATGTGTCAAGGCTAAATCTCTCAGTTCTCTCATCTGAGCTGCATTCCTGTCAGCTTTGCTAAATTGCTGTGAAAAAAAAAGTCTTTGCTCCTTTACAGACGTCTTTGGTTTTTGCTTTTTTGTGACACCTAAATGCCCCTGATCATCAAACAAATTTTAATATCAAGCAAACAACTAACTTAAGTAAATAGAAAAATGCAGTTTTCAATAATGTTGTGTTTTTGGCATGAACACTTTAGAGGTTTCCTTGAACATCAACAAGGTCGCAGCACAGCATCTGAATCAAAAGTCCAGACTTTAAATAGGTCACTCCAAACTTTTCTTTCTTTTTTTCTCTTTTGAGTCATTCAGATGTGGACTTGTTGGTATACTTTAAACCATTGTCCTGTTGTACATCACAAGTGAAAATGAGCTTAAGGCTATAAATTAAAGACTGGACATTTTCCTTTGGCATTTTCTGGGAGAGATCAGAATCTATTTTTCGATTAATTGGGGCATGTTGCCTTATTCCTAAAATGTTGATAGTGCCCCTGACCATTACACTACCACCACCATGTTTGACTGTCGGTAGAATGTTCTTATACTAAAAAGCAGAGTTAGTTTGCACCAGAAATGGGGCTTGGTCTGCGTTGGAACTCTCCTATGAATGCCATTTTTGCTCAGTCTGTTTCTTACTGTTGAGTCATGAGTAAGTGATGGCAAGTGAGGCCTACAGTGCTTTAGATGTTGTTCTGGGTGCTTCTGGGACCTCTTGAATGAGTCATCCATGTGCTCTAGGAGTAATATTGGAAGGGCGAACACTCCTCAGGTTTACAACTTTTCCATGTTTTTCTCCAATTGTAGATAATAACTGTCACTGTGGTTACTGGACTCCCAAAGCTACACAAAGTGCTTTGTTACCTTTTCAGGACTCGCATTCACAAAGAATCCTAAGACTAAAAGTGTCTCCTAGTGACACAATTCTAAGAAAAATCTTCAAATTTCTTGAATTCGAAGATTTTTCTTAGAATTTTCTCAGCAAGATAAAAGTGATTCACCAAGCATCTTGCGCCTAAAGAGAGCTCTTAACGTGAGGAAATGTTACAAGTAGTGAGGAGAACTTTTAGTGAGCCTGAGGGGGTCTTTTGCAGCCAAGATGGCGGAAGGACGGAGAAAGGAGAGATATTCTCCTTGCACTGAACAACAACAGATGAGTAATGGAGCACATGAACTTCTATAACAATCATACAATTTTTAATATAGAGATAAGATTAACCTTATCATCTGCCTAGCGGGAAATAAAATAGTTTCAGCAGCAGGACAGATTAAAGGTCCACCTTTGGTAAGGTAATATTAGGAGGATAATTAAATATAAGAAACTACAATGACTAACATTGAATAAAAAGTGAAAAAAATATAGACAGACCAAACTTATCTTTCAACACTCCTCTTCTCCTCCACCATCTGTGCCAACAGCAGGTTTTGCTCATCTGTCCAGTTTGGTTTTCTACCTTTTTTTCTCCACTTTGTTTTGGTCATTTTGCATAATCAAACCTCTTTATACAAGAAGGTAATCACAGTAACATGTTGACAGGTGAGTGTCCACAATAATATTAAATAGCAGGAAAATGACCAGCATGGCAAGTAAACATAATAATAAGCAAATCAAAATAATGATGAGCATGTAAATAGGGTTTAAACATTTTAATGCTGTGTGACAATTAAATTAATTTTGCTAGGTTTCATCATCACGATTTACACATTTCTTAATCCATTCTAAATTCTATGATTGGTTAATTTCTCTCTGTTGATTACTAGGAGTGCATTTGTTTTATTTTTGTTGTTGTTTCTTTCAACAACCAATCACAGCTCTTAGAAGACAGCATCACACCTAGCTACGGGGTCAGCCACGCCTCCTCATTAAGATAGGAATTTCTTTCGTCTCCTTGCTAAGAGTCGCTCTCAGCAGCAAACTGAATCAATCTTAAGCTAGGAGTTCTTGGCATGAATTTTTAGGTTAAGATAGGAGCTCTCTGAGAGGACTCTGAGAATCTATGAGAATACGGGCCCAGACTGATGGATGTTATGACTTTGTTTCCAAATGTTTCTTAAATTTAGTTCAGGACATGATGTGTTGTTTTTTGAGATCAAAACTTCACACGGCACTAAATGACACCACTAAACACTCCTATTACAGGCATCAGAAGGGCAAGATGTCATCTACACTCCAATCAGGTCAACACACAGAGCAAAGTAGGACTCTGACACCATTGCTCCATCTCATTACTCTGTGGACACCCACCTTCTTGCATCACCTTGCTGGTGCATTGAGTGCATTTTATGAGGTAGAATTATAAAGGGTAAAGTGAACGAAATAACTCAAGATGACAGAAATGCTCTACACACACAAAGGTCTACATCTTCCAGCTAAAAAACTATTATTCACCAGCAACGCCTTTTGTTCCTGGGCGCTTTGTTGTTTTGACGAAGTGAGGGTGAGCCATTCATCATTATGAATGTGGGGAGACACTGTGGATTCTTTGCTGCTTTACTTTAGCAACCATAACAACACTCTGAGCAACTAGATATTTAGCTTTGAGATGGGGATGATTTGTAGTTTATGATTATACTTGGGCTTTAGGAAACAAACTGGTCTTGTGTTTATAAATATTTTATTGAAAAAAAAGATAATATTGGGTTCTGTGAAGTAGTATGAAAAGGGCAAATATGGGAGATTGCGAAATGTTCACCAGGACACAGAAAATTGTAGTTATTTGACCAATTGTATTTTGAGCTCTGAAGGCCGGCCGTAGCGATGCAAGAACCTAAGAGGCCGGCAGCGAAGATGCATGGGGAACCCAAGGAGAACATTGCCAGGAGGTCAGCCAAGGGGTTCTGGAGACTGGTACCCACAGAGGAACTTTGGAGACTGGGACCACAGAAGAGAGCTGGAGACAGGAAACCACAAAGGAGCTTGTGTACAGGAACAAGAGGCCAGTCCACCTGGACACCCTCGTCGGAGAACTCGGGAGCTGGAGCATGAGGCAGAACTTAAATACAAACGAGAAGTGACGAGCTACATGGAAAACAGGTGTAATCAACAGAAACACAAACAGGTGTAATTCATGACGCACAGATTAAATACTGTTATATATTTGAGAAGTCCAGGTCAAACAGGTGACCTCCAGAAAATTTCTGGTGCATTTTGAAACAAAACTTTAAGCAAGTAGAGCCTCACAATGTAAATTTGCATGATACCTGTACAGCAAAATAAAAAGAGGTTCCAACCTAAAATTTATTGGCAAAACAGAGGAGAGGCTACATAGCAGAAAACTTGTCTTTGTGTCTTCTTTTTCATATGAACTATATCCTATATTTTTCTCCAAATAAAAATATTCTCATTTCCCATAGTTCTTGACCTGCTGTGTTGCCTCAATCTCATCACCTGCCTCATCAAATTTTGAAGTGATCCCTTGCAAACCAGCAAACAGAAGTCTGGCAATTCCCTAATGGACTCGGGGGGCATGACTAATTCAGCAGCCTCACATTCAGCTCCACACCTGAATTTGGAATAGTTTTTTACCCACTTATTTATTCTCCGTTTAGTTCCTTGGATTGTTCAAACCCAAATTCTAGGGTGGTAAGAAAAACTAAATTAGGACACCACTTTAAATATTTGTTCTTTATGAAGAAATGTGCAGTTATCATTGTCTAAGCTTGTTTTTATTTATCTCTGGAAAAGAACGTGAATTATTTGCACTTAACAAAAATAAACTTTGTTTTACTCATTAGCAAGTATGTAAACAAAAATGTATTTGCTAGCTAAGAAAATGGTTAGGACATCCAGCTCCCAATTAGCTGGCTTTACTCCCTTTTGGAATAACTTATGTGAGACACTTCTTGAAGCCATCTGCCTGTCTGTATCAGTGGTCTGAGGAGAGTTTTTCCTACTTCTAATTTCAGCTGAGATGTTTGGGGGGTTTCTGCATGTACAGCCTTTTTCAACTCGCTTACATCATCATAGTAAGATAAAGATCTGAGATCTCGACTCTGCAGTAGACTTTCATAATTCTCAGTCATTCCTCGGTTTATTTACTTGTATGGTTTTAGAGCAACGACAGGTTGCACAGTTTAGTTGTCCTTAAGTTTAAATTTTTATTTTAATTTTTTATGGGTTTTTTTTGGCACTAGTGGCATCTGTTTTCTATTTTTTTCAACAGTACACTGACAAGGAAGGGTTGAAGATAGGGGGAAGAGATGCAACAAAGGTCGCTTGGGCCGGGGGGAGAACCTGCAACTGGCTGCGTCGAGGACTGAAGCCTCTGAATATGGCTCGCACGTTTTATCCCTGCGCCATCGCTGCACCCCTTGGTTAAGTTTTATACAGATGGCCTGACATCTTCCTCAAGGACCCTCTGATACACAATAGAGTTCATAGTGGACTTTATGAAATTGAACTGGACAGGTCCCGTATGGAGTTAAATTTGTGTCAATATTATTCAATCAAACAAAAAACTAATCACAATCAAAAAAAAACTAATCTCAATCAAAAAAAAAACTAATCTCAATCAAAAAAAAGATTTTTTTTTTTTTTGGATTGAGATTAGTTTTTTGTTTGATTGAATAATATTGAGACAAATTTAACTCCATAGTCCCGCTGCATCAAAGCATCCCCAAGTATGAGGTTATTTCCTTGGAATGATGGGATGCTGAATTTGAGTTAACATCAAACATGTTCTTTATTCTGATGTCCAGATAATTCAATATCAGACTCATCTGTCTAAAGAACATTATTCCAGGAGTCCTGGTCCTTATCTACATTCTCTCTGGCAAACTTTAGTCCTGTTGGAATATTTTCTACACAGTGAAAAAACAGATTTCAGATTATTATGAGAGCCCTTTGAATCCCTTACCAGACATACAAACTGCTACAATCTGAGCATGACAGATATTTCCATTTCATTTTGGTATTCCCTCTCACTTAAACTGTCAGCAGCAAACTAAACTAAATGTGTGAGACTTCAAAAAAGGCAAACCTCCTTCAAAGTGTTGAGCAACACTGTTCTAAACACGTACTCCTTATGTGATACGCCTTTGTATAATTTAAGCCCTTCTTAAATGTAAATAAATGTAGGGGAGTGTCCTAATTTATTACTGCTAGAAACTGCAATGTTATGACATTTCTCAGAACATTTTTGAATGGTCTTTTCTTTTACGTTTACTGTTTATTTATATTTCTTGAATTTTTCAGTATTGCTAAAATTCATATTTAATGTCCACATGTCCACATATGTTAGAAAAACATCCAAACTACTGTAATTACATATGGCTGTAGATAGTTGGTATTTTAATCTTTAGGCTTTCTTGATAAAAGTACATTGGGTCATTAATTTAGACATGAATATTTGCATTAATTATTACATCATGACTTAAATTATCATTGTTAAGTAGATATTAAAATTGAACTGTGAACTGAGTTACTGACCGTTTCTTAGAGTAAATAATTGATAACTGACAGATGTACAGTCAATCCATGTAAGACACAAATAAACTGATGATTTTCAGGCAGCATCCCTGTTTCAAAGTGGCTTTATTTCCCTTAAAATAATATTTAAAAGCACTTAATTAGCCTGTGACATTTACAAAGGCAGAAATGGATGATAATGAAATTCACCTCCCAACATCCTGATGCCAGTGCAGCTTTCATCTTGTTGGAGAAAGGTTGAGGTAATTAATGTACTTTGACCCACATTAATGTCAGGGCTGTCTGTAACCAGACACTGAGCTTGAAAGAGCAACAGGTTGGATCTGAGCAAAACAACCTCATAATTTGTTAATTATTTTGTTTTTAGGCCTTGCTGACATCAGATCATCACACTGCACAAACAACATTCAGAATATCCCACAACATCTGTGGGCAAACAAAATCTTTCTATGACTTTATATTAGATTGATAACCTTGATACCTTGTTTAATGTGTCCACAACACGCAAGAGCCTCTGCAGAGGCGTAACGTGACAAACACTGGGGTGTTTTCAAGATCAGTGTTACTGTTAGTTTACTAATATACTCTAAACACAATTTTTAATAGACTGTTTACCTGGGTTTTCTAAACTGTTTTTATATTAAAACTATTAATTTAGAGTTACTTTACAGCAAAGCAGAACTTTAAAATCCTAGAAAGTCATATTGAATGATATAGGCTAAAACTTGCCTTGATGATTTTGGTTGGTCTTGGATTAGCTATATAGTGTAGGATTAAAATTGTTCAAAGAGCTCCTAATATGTGAGTTTTGTTGTGCAAAAGCAGAGACTGACTGACATCTTGGTGTTACCTTCCAGTCTGTTAGCATTTTCAAAAGAGCTGTGTGATTAACATAAAAAAAAATCAGGAACAAATGAAGATGTATTGTCTTTGATTTTAATATGTTGTTAATCTTACCAAACATAGAGCATGCATCAAATAGAGGAAAGATCATTATGACTTTAATTGCATTAAAGTTTTTACTCATAAATAGTTATTTGCTTTTGTAACACATAGTTCAGTTAGCCAATATTAACAACTTTTTGCCAGCAAATGTCTGCTATAGACTGAGACTTTTTGAATCAAGTGCATTGTTAGAATGCTGAAAAACAAAAGGAGTATTTACTGTTGCAAATATGACTCCTTTTCAAAGAGCAATTGCCATAGCTCTGAAAAGTGTATGTTTTTTAGATGCCATTACTATAATACCTCTAAATATAATCCATCCATAGTACCTCTGCATGAGCTGCAGAGATTCCAAGTCACAAATCAGCCCCAAGTACTTTTGAAATCCTTGTGTTCTTTTCCTTCTCCTTTACATTATGCACTACTTTGTGTTGGTTTATGACATACCCCTTTAATAAATAGTTTTTGTGGTAATATGTATGCAAAAAGCTCTATTCCTTTGTAATTTAGTGGCTGGCGACCTGTCCAAGGTGTCCCCTGCCTCTCACCCGCTGACCGCCAGAAAGTGAGGAATCACAGCTCTTAATCGGTCACCCATGTAAGACACCACACCTTTTATCTATGAATGAATCAGTATTTCACATTTATTAGTAGGATAACTTGTTCATCTCTCACACAGTGTGTGCTTTATAAGCAAATGAATGAATCATCACTGAAATTGTTCTTTCAGCCTGAACCATCCAATCGTCTAAGTGCCTGGCGGCAGTATTTCACTATTCTCTTGCCAACAAATAAATCCACAAGGCATAATTTCCATTAACTGCTTGTTGTGTTCAAACAACATGCATAACAATAATCACGGAGTGATGCAGAGGAACTCAGGCAAGTTTTACTCTGAACAAAACTAACACAACAGTTATTAATCTGCAATATTATTTCTGAAATATTGCCCAGTTCAGAGCAGTAATGAGAGAAATATGACTGCTTGCAAATCTCTTAGAAAAACAAGACTGCACTTTAACTCATTGCTTTGCAGGAATGCAACATGCCAGTTTAAAAGGTGAAGTATGAGCAAACTATTTTTCGTGTCTAGTATTCAGTGTCACACTTGCAGTTCGCCCGGTGAATATTCAGTGATTCTGCAGTCTCATTTTCATGAACAGGCTGCGTAGCACATATAAATCCTCCTTCTTTTTTTTTCCTGTGACGTGAGATTATTCATTAAAAAGTTTCCTTCTGCTGTCATGCAAAGCAAAACAGGAAAATAATCTCAACAATTTACAGTAATTGGTTCTAATTAGCAGTCTGAAAAAAATCAATAGAATATTAACATGAAGGTTAGCGAGTTCAGTGTTCACTATGGAAACAGGGTGTGTAACAACTTCCTTTCAGTGCCAGGCTTATTGTATAAAAAAGGTTTAAATAAAAAAAAAGTCATAAGGAATTTTTTCAAGTGATTTTTCAGCAAAAGTAAGCTTTTCACATTTTAGCAATTTAATACCACAAACCTATTTTACAGAGCACCATAGTAAAGAATAATTGAGAAATGGTAGGAACATTGAAAATGTTTTTAAATTAAAAAGAAATATATACAAATATGAAAAGTGTACGTTTTATCCAACCTCCTGGGTTTATACTCTGTAAAACCATGGACAGACCACGTCCATAAACATCGATTTTAAAATATTGTCATTGATTCTCAACTGAATTTAAATTTGAGCTTTGATTTGTTCATTCTAACAGGTTAATATATTTGGATTTAAACCATTTCACTGCAGCTCTGGTTGATTGTTTTACATTATTGCAAAACTGGAAGAAAAACTTTCCCCCAGTTATAACTCCTTTACCACTTCTAACCAGTTTTCTCCCAGGATTGCATCTGACCAGATTCCCTGTCTCTGCTGAAGTAAACATTACCATAGCATGATGCTGCCACCACCATGCAGGGTTCAGAGTTAATGTTAGCTTTCCGACACACATATCATGTCACATGAACTCGAAAGAAGTTCAGTGTTGGTCTCATCTGACCAGTGAATAATTTTCCTTCCACTTCCCAACTATGTCAGACTATCACTGTGATTCACATACAGGGGTTGGACAATGAAACTGAAACACCTGGTTTTAGACCACAATAATTTATTAGTATGGTGTAGGGCCTCCTTTTGCGGCCAATACAGCGTCAATTCGTCTTGGGAATGGCATATACATATAAGTCCTGCACAGTGGTCAGAGGGATTTTAAGCCATTCTTCTTGCAGGATAGTGGCCAGGTCACTACGTGATACTGGTGGAGGAAAATGTTTCCTGACTCGCTCCTCCAAAACACCCCAAAGTGGCTCAATAATATTTAGATCTGGTGACTGTGCAGGCCATGGGAGATGTTCAACTTCACTTTCATGTTCATCAAACCAATCTTTTACTAGTCCTGCTGTGTGTATTGGTGCATTGTCATCCTGATACACGGCACTGCCTTCAGGATACATTGTTTGAAATATTGGATGCACATGGTCCTCAAGAATGGTTCGGTAGTCCTTGGCAGTGATGCGCCCATCTAGCACAAGTATTGGGCCAAGGGAATGCCATGATATGGCAGCCCAAACCATCACTGATCCACCCCCATGCTTCACTCTGGGCATGCAACAGTCTGGATGGTGCGCTTCTTTGGGGCTTCTCCACACTGTAACTCTCCCGGGTGTGGGGAAAACAGTAAAGGTGGACGCATCAGAGAACAATACATGTTTCACATTGTCCACAGCCCAAGATTTGCGCTCCTTGCACCATTGAAACCGACGTTTGGCATTAGCATGAGTGACCAAAGGTTTGGCTATAGCAGCCCGGCCGTGTATATTGACCCTGTGGAGCTCCCGACAGACAGTTCTGGTGGAAACAGGAGAGTTGAGGTGCACATTTAATTCTGCCATGATTTGGGCAGCCGTGGTTTTATGTTTTTTGGATACAATCCGGGTTAGCACCCAAACATCCCTTTCAGACAGCTTCCTCTTGAGTCCACAGTTAATCCTGTTGGATGTGGTTCGTCCTTCTTGGTGGTATGCTGACATTACCCTGGATACTGTGGCTCTTGATACATCACAAAGACTTGCTGTCTTGGTCACAGATGCACCAGCAAGACGTGCACCAACAATTTGTCCTCTTTTGAACTCTGGTATGTCACCCATAATGTTGTGTGCATTTCAATATTTTGAGCAAAACTGTGCTCTTACCCTGCTAATTGAACCTTCACACTCTGCTCTTACTGGTGCAATGTGCAATCAATGAAGACTGGCTACCAGGCTGGTCCAATTTAGCCATGAAACCTCCCACACTAAAATGACATGACAGGTGTTTCAGTTTCATTGTCCAACCCCTGTACAATATGTTACATTTTGTGGTTGTAACCTAGGAATACTTTTGCAAAGCAAAGAGTTGCCAATGGCTTTGCATGGGACAACAGTACATGAAGAGGCTTTTTATTTCACACTGTTTTAGAGCTGAAAATCTTTTTATTTACCTACTAAAATCTTTTGTTTGCTATTTGTTTTTACAATTAAATGTTGAACGACATTTGAATCTGCAGATTTACCATACACAAAACGGTCATATCTGATTTAAGTATACTTAAGTGTTGTGGGACTGATTATAGCTTAATCATTTTTATTAACAGCATTCTCCTGAAGATATAAGGCTCAAAACATATGAACCCAACAGGGAATTTTTCGAGATTCTTGCTTCTATTCCCTTGAGTTATGTTGAGTTTCTGCTATTTATAGACCTTGGCAAGATCACAAAGCACATCTCAATCTCCTCTCCCACATTCACTTCATTTTCCTATATAGCTCAGGTGAATCTGCATCAGTTCAGCTCTGTCACGGCCCAGTTCCTTGCTCTGCTGGGATTATATGCAAAGCATGCGTTCCATAAATTCATCTCGGTTATATTGCTGTATCAGGTTTGAGGAATTACAGACATTATTTGACTGCAACAACGGATATATATCTGCAAAGAGACTATATGTCACAAATGAAATTTTCTGAAAAACATAAGACAATTCCACATAACCTTTTTCACAAACAAAGTTTTTGAAGCTGTTTTTTATGAGCAAACAAATGTACCGTATACAAACAAAATAATGACTATGCTGAGCTCCCTCACAAGAGTGCTACAAACTTTAATGCCTTTTGCTATCAAAAAACATCAATGTAAAATGAAAAAAAAAAGATTTTTAAAGATTAAATATTCTGATTGAAGCTAAAACAGTGTGCAATGCCCTGTTTTTTTTTTCTTTTGGTTGGGGGGGGGGGGGGTTCAGACAAAAACAGCTAACCAGTTCAACCTGAATTACAGTAGCACTACCAGGAGTGCTGTTGTCTGTGTGTCCCCGAGGAGTTCAAGTGCAGCAGGGAACTGATATTAGAGAACTTTGAGAGAAGGTGTTCTTGTGAAGTGTAAAACATCGCTGAGTGGGATTTAACCTTGACGCCTTGACTTTAATAGGGCCTCTTGGGAATGCATGTGTGGGAGCTCACTGCTTTTGTTACATTTTTGTTTTACATAAAAAAGGGGGAGTGGGCCACAGTGGCTCTGCACTGCAACAGATGAAAAGGCATTATAGGTCAGCAGCATGTTTAATAGACTATTTAAAAGGCTGACTAGATGTTTCTTCTTGTCGCATCCAAAAGAAGTACTGTACTATCGTAGTCAATTCTATTGTTATCCTTGCCTATAAAAACCTTGACCCCAAACTGGACATGGGTCCTTTTTAGGGGCAACTTGAAATAAAACATGACTTCTTATATCATCTGAAAAAAGACCAAAGTGTAAAAGTTATTTGGTCATAATTAACCAAAATCAGTGTTTCCTCTAGGCTCATGCATAGTATTTCATAAATCTTCTGCAAAAGCAGGGTAAATTCAATTCATTTGCAATTCAGCTTGTTTGGAAAGCACCAGTTTACGACAAATATCATCAAAAGGCAGATGATATAGAAATATATACTTAAGTTATGTCAATTCATTCATATACAGTCCAACTCAGTCTTAATTCAAATACAATACTGTCCAAATAACTTAGACTTGCAAATGTATTGATACCTTTTAGTGTTTTTCAGAATTACTACGATCCCTACTTCATGTTGGTCTATCACATAAAATAATTTGGAATGTGTGACTGTAATACAATCAAATGTGTTCAGGAATACTTTTGCAAGGCACAGTAAGCATACGATGGGTGGTCCGCATTGAACTTTGCTTCTGCGTTCAGCTGCATCAGGTCATAAACAATAAGGTGCTGCATGGTCGTATTTTGCCGTCCTAAAGAAGAGCCAGTTCTTCACTGGAATCTTTGATGATGAAACTACAGAGGGAAAATGAAGCCAGAGAGACTTACAGAAAAAAGAAAAAAACAGTCTTTCTTGCCTATCTTGTTTTATATGCATATATGCTGTATTCTGATATTAAATTAAAGTCTTGGTACTTAAATTATGAAGCAGATAACAGCTTTCTTTGCTTCCTCACTTTCTTTCTTTAACTTCTTCTACGCAACTTGCACTTTCTTTGTCCGCTGTCTAATGAGATCATTGTATAACACCCAGCTCCAGATGTCATAAAATATTTCAGAAAAATGCACCTTTAAAATGAGCTAAACAGCCTTTTTTCTATCCACAGCTGCACTTGACTGTCTAGTAAACAGCTGTTTTATTCCTCCAGAAGGAAAAAGTTTAGCCATGCTTTAACTAATACAGTGTGTGTTGAGACTTCTTACTATGCCAGCATTTGCACAGATTTTCTTGGAGCAATCCCCATTTTTGACCCCTTTTTCTTTCTATGTTCCCCACTCTCTACTAGCTCTTTGGATATGTCCCCTTATGATTATAAATAGATTCTAATTAGCCATTTCAGCCATGGGCAATAAAATTGTTCATCAAGTGTGGAGTTACACTCAAAAGACACCATACTTTAAAGTTTGTGTATAAGCCAGAAGAGTAGCAAACCCCTTTAGCTTCAATTTCATTGTTTTTGTGTTCTGTAGAGCAGTGATGAATTTTTCTGTGTTTCATCAGTATAACAAAGATTCTCTGTCTTCCTTGTAGTTAGAGAGAACTGTAGGGTCAACCAGATCAAGTGGAAAAAGTCACACAAAATCAGAAGCTTCACTTAACATGAAAACCAGTTTTTAGTTCAGTTCATATCTGTGAATTACTTATCTAGTCAATGAAGCACATTTTTTTATGTCTTATTTATTCAGGAGTTGTTTAAACAAAGAATTCAATAATCTGATCCAAGTAGATGCATTTTTTCAATGATGTTCCTGAAATAAACCTGGAAGAAACAAAACAGGATGTAAAATTGCTGAGGCTTGACTCATGTTCTTGTTAACAACAATCCTCGACTGTTCCAATATGATCACGCTCACATCTCCACATTACACTGGAGGACAGTTGCCATAACATCTTCTTGATGCTAATTTTTTCTAATATCTTTTTTATGGTTTTGTTTTGGATTCTACTTTAAATACTTGAAACTCTGAGCAATTCTCAAGAGGAGGAAGAATATATATAATAGTAGGTTAAGACTTTTCTCTAAAAATCTGCTTTTTTCCTCATCTAGCCTGTGTTGACTTCTGTGAGCACTATGCATCAGTATCTCATTCTCTCAGTTCATTACACATCAAAATTCGGCACAAAGTCTCAGTCAGGATTGGGTCCTTCAGTGCCCTACCTAAATAACGCAGTCTGAATGTGCTGCTCCACAAATTTAAAGCAAAAACTCTCTGCTGTCTAGCTGATGACCCTCCTTCCTGAAATGTCTTGTTTGCTTTTTTTACATTGCAACCAGACCTACATAAAGTACCTTACAAATGTGAAGCGGAAGGAATAGGATACATAATTTTCAACATTTTTGGAAATGAAAATATAAGAAGTGTCAAGAAATCAAGGAGCAGAATGGCACAAATGAAAACCTACCAAGACATTCTACGATTAGCTAAACAGGATTACTACAGTAAAATATTAGATAGAAATAAGATAAACATCAAAGGGATTTGGAATGTATTAAATAATATTATCAAGAAAAACTCGGGAAAAATTAATTTTCCGCAGTTTTTTATAGATAATGATGGCAAATTGGAGGAGAGTAATGACGTTGTTCATAATTTCAACAAATTTTTTGTGACTGTGGGACCCAAACTGGCAGAAAAAATCCCTGATCCTACAACAACTGGAGCTCTGAATGAAACATTAATCAGTAGAAATCCTTTTTCTATGTTTCTCACTGCAGTGGGAGGAAAATAAATTATAGATATTGTCAATAAATGTAAAAGCAAAAGTTCAACTGACTGTGATGGTATTGATATGACAATAATCAAGAAGGTAATTGAGGAAATTATCCAGCCTCTGACTTATATCTGTAATCTGTCACTTCAATTGGGTAAATTTCCAGAAAAGATGAAAATTGCCAAAGTTATTCCACTCTATAAAAATGGGGACAGACACCATTTCACAAATTATAGGCCTGTTTCTCTACTTCCACAGTTTTCCGAAATTTTGGAGAAATTATTTGTGAGTAGACTAGATACATTCATTAATAAACATAATCTGCTTTCTGAAAGTCAGTATGGATTCAGATCACAAAGATCTACAGCAATGGCAGTCATGGAATTGATAGAGGAAGTCACTGGCGCCTTAGATAATAAGAAATCAGCAGTTGGTGTATTTATTGATCTCAAAAAAGCATTTGACACAATAAATCATGAAATATTAATTAAGAAATTGGAGCGCTATGGCATCCGGGGAGTAGTTCTGCACTGGATGGAAAGTTATCTAAGCAACAGGCAACAATTTGTGCAAATGGGTGACTGCCGGTCACCATGCTTGGACATTGTTTGTGGTGTTCCCCAGGGGTCAGTACTGGGGCCAAGATTGTTTATTATTTACATTAATGACATCTGTAAAGTTTCTAAAGTACTTAAATTTGTTTTGTTTGCAGATGATACTAATATTTTTTGTACAGGTGATAATTTGGATCAGCTTATGGCTGAAATCAACTTAGAGTTATGTCAACTTAAGATATGGTTTGATATGAACAAATTATCATTAAATTTGGATAAAACCAAGTTTATGTTGTTTGGAAACTGCGGAAGAAGAACAGATGTTCAGATCCTAATAGATAATATAGCAGTAGAGAGAGTTAAGGAAATTAAGTTTTTGGGAGTAATGATAGACAATAAGATTTGCTGGAGACCTCATATAAAATACATTCAAACAAAAATATCCAGAAGTATTGCTGTTCTCAGCAAAGCTAAATATTTTCTAAATCATGATGCTCTTCATATTATGTATTGTTCACTTATATTACCTTACTTGAGCTATTGTGTGGAAATAAGGGGCAACACCTATAAAACCTCACTGCGACCGTTATGCACATTACAAAAAAGGGCCATCAGAATGGTTCATAAGGCAGGATTCCACGACCATACTAACATACTATTTATAGAGTCCTGCCTCCTCAAACTCCCAGATCTGGTAGAATTTCAAACAGCTCAGCTGATGTATAAAGCTAGAAATAAACAACTACCAGAAAATATTCAAAAGCTGTTCACTGATAGAGTGGGGGGTTATGACTATAGGGAAAATCTCAATTTCAGAACCTTGAGGGTTCGAACCACCATGAAGAGAATGTGCATTTCAGTCAGTGGTGTGAAGGTCTGGAATAAACTCCAAAAAGAGCTGAAGCAATGTCCAAGCATGAGTCTGTTTGAAAAAAGACTAAAACTGATGTTTTTCAACATGTATTGGGATGAAGAGGCGAGGTGAATGGTATCTCATCTGAGCACAGTATGTATGTATGTGTGTGTGTGTGTGTGTGTGTGTGCGTGTCTGTGTTTCTGCTGTGTGTTTGCATGGGGTGCATGGGGGTGCGGGGCCCTCTTCTTTGCTTCTGGTCCTCTGTAGCTGCAGCCTGACGCTGCAGTTGTTGCAGCCTGGCTTCTCTCGCTGCTCCTCGCTCTGTGCCTCGTGGTGGTGGGGGGCAGGTCGGGGTTCAGGGGACTCTTGTGGACGGCTTGATAGTTCAGGGGGGTCCTGGGGATCTTGTCTGCCACCTTGCGCTATGGGGTGTGGGGTTGGGATTGGTGGGGGGAGCTGGTGGTGGTGGAGCTGTGGTGTTGGATTGTGGCTCTGATGATTTGGGGGGGGTCTCTAAGTGCCGATATACAAGAATGTGAATGTGGATTTAGGCCTAATGTGTGGTGTGTTTCTGTGAGTGTAGGTATGCATGTGTGCAGTTACATGTACATATGTGGAGGTACATGTTTGTCTGTATGTGTACATATGTATATGTATGTATGTATGTGTGTATGTGTATGTATGCGTGTGGGTACTTATGCATGTGTATATATGCATGTATGTATGTGTATGTGTATGTATGTATATATGTGTAGATATATATATGTGTATATGTGTGTATACGTATATATATAGATAATTGTGTATATATATTTATTTATTAGTTTTTGGTTTGTGAATTCTGGATCAAAAACATAGATGTTAATTAGGAAGGTTACTCAGTTAATTTAAGTGCAATTAGAGGGAGAAGGGGTATTAAAAATAAGTTTTACTTCTTCATACCCCTTTTCAGACAATTTATATTAATTAATAATCAATGTCAGATCTCAGGTTAAACATACTGACAAGTTTGCTTGTTGGAAAATGTTTATTTTACTGGTTGCTATTTGTGTTTAAGTTAATTTAATTTATTTGGAACTGGAAATTTAATTTAATGTTTACCAAACACTTTTTTGTATGGTATTTGGATATTTGTTTGTTTGTTATAAGCATTTCTGAAATTGATTTATTTACCGAAATCATTGTCTGAAATAAATAAATAAAATAAAAAATAAATAAATAAAAAAACATGGCACCATGTAAACAAACAAACCTGGCAAAGAAGAGCACTATTCAAAGAAACAGTCAAGAGCTCTGGAGCAGCTGGAGAGACCCATTTGCTCAGGTAAAACTTTGTATTATCCACGACAGACTTTATGCTCTACTTTTTGCTCCTCTATAACATAAAATTGAAATAGATTACATGAAGATTTTTGGTTGTAGTGTGAAAAAATGTTAACTTTAAGGTATGTGAAAACGTTTTACCAGCCCTACTGAAAAGGTTATCCAGAACTTTGAAAATAGAGCTATCCTGATTACTGACTTTATAAGTGATTGTGACTATGAGGAGGTATTTTCTTCTCTGGGCATTGGGAATGTCTCATTCCACAGAGTTTTTGCCCAATATTTAATTCATAGATTTATTAAAATGGTTTTCCAGTCTTAACTAAAGTGTTATTCGAGCAGTTAAACGGTTTAAATCTTTATTTCTGTCAGAGATTACCTTAAACAACATTTCTGCAAAAACCTGATCCCACCGACAGTATTACAAACTCTGAAACATGCAGCTTTTAAATTACACAGCCTCACTTTGTTGAAAACTTTCAGCAATCAAAGAATAATTTGCTAAGAAATGAAAGAGACAGACTCATTCAATATTACTGTCTGTTGTTCTGTTTCAAGTACCAGCTTTAACCAGTTTTGCCTTTTAAACATACTCTTCCCACCTTAAGCTCTTAAAAGTCCACTTTTAGCTTCTCAGACTGAAATAAATAGTCAGGACATTGTCCTAGTTATCACAAGAATTATGCTTTTGATATGGGTACTGGCATTAAAAAAGCTACATCTTTTGGAAAAGTAAAGTAGACCCACTTTCCTGGAGCATTTTTCTTTATTTTGTGTGCTCTCTGCAGTTTACATCACTCACTCAAGATAACATTTTGAATTGTGTTCTGTGCTTAACAATGGCAAATAATGATGGTGCTGGAAACTCTTACAGTTATACACAATAAATTAGAATATTATTGACAAGTTCATTTATTTCAGTAACTCATTTCAGTAAGTGAAAACATTATATAAAATATTTAAACAGACGCATTGTTCGCACAGTTAGCACTTTGCGTACTTCCTTTCTTCCTCCCTTCATCCTTGTGTTCTTCCTTGCTTCCTTGTGTCCTTTCTTACTCCTCCCTCCTGGTTTTCCTTTCCTTCCTGCATCCTTAATTCTCTTGTTATTTATGTCCCTCTTTTTCAACCTCATTTACTCCTTATGTCAATTTTCTTTCTTTCTTTCTTTCTTTCTTTCTTTCTTTCTTTCTTTCTTTCTTTCTTTCTTTCTTTCTTTCTTTCTTTCTTTCTTTCTTTCTTTCTTTCTTTCTCTGACTACTGTAGAAATATCTGACATAAATGCATAGGAAAAGTAAACTTGTTTCATTTAAAAAACATAAAATACTTTGAAAACTTGATTCTGGAAAACTCTTGGAACCTACTAATTACTATTTGTTGCCATCTACTCTTCTGTCTGCTTTCTGCATAATGTTTACGAGCTCTCAATGGGATTAGGATCTTCTGACATTTAAATCACTTTGTTATCACCTTTACCTTGTAACACTGTGCTGAATTATGCAGGAAACTACTGATCCATTCAATAAATTAGAATATAATTGAAAAGTTCATTTATTTCAGGAACTTAATTCACTACGTGAAATACATTCGATAGATTTATTAACCACAAAATGATGTTTACGAGCATGTATTTCTGTTAACTGTGATGACTTTCTCCTTGTAGCTAATAAAAACATGATATTTAAGATAAGAATATTACATCACACCAATAAATAAATTATACCGAAATGTGGGCTTAATGTAAAGTATGTTAAATACTTGCTTAAAGGTTATTATTTTCAAAATCAACTTTTAAACTGACAAACAAACCTCATCAGAAAGCATATTCTAATTTATTGAATATGACCGTATAGGCAGATTTTAACAATACCTGTTCTTCTGCTCACAAAGAGCTCACCCAGCATCTGGTTTCCTGTTTCTCAACTCTTTTATTATATTATCATTTGTTCAGCTGGCAGCTGCTCTTTCATTCTGCTCCTGCCTTTTACCCTACATGAGTACCATTAGTGTTACTTCTCTAAAACACTCCCATTAGAAATAGACAGGAACATGAAAAACAATCTGTGATTTATTAAATCTAATGTTACCAGAATTTTGTTTCTTGTTTAAGCACAAAGATACCTTCTAAAGATGCTGCTCTTTCCGTTTTTACTTTTTTGTGCAGTTTCAGTCAGACGTTTTCATACACTCATCGTGGACGTGAATGTTGTATCAATTCTGTGCTTTTAATGATGACTTACATCCGTGCTTTTTTCAGGGTAGAATTATGATGCTATCTACAGCTGTGTGATAGATGTTCTCTAATACACGCAGGGTCAAAATAATACATACAGGTTTTACTATATTTGTTCAGGTCCTGAACATTCACTTAACCATTTGTCTAAGTTGCTTGGTCCTCTCAAAGTGCAGCAACATTAAGCTAACATAGCTTTGCAGCTAAAGATATCTAAAGAAATGGTTGTTTGGTACTCCACATTTGTCTTGTAATTGTTGGAACAACTTAAAGATGTTGTTTTATTACAAGTCTTTCAATTTAAAAATTCATAATTATCTCCTCCAGTTGAAAGCTCCATCAACACATGATGGAGGGAACGAGGGGTTAGTTGAACTAGGTATACAGAGATGAGAGTAATCCTGCACCAACTGAGGAAGGCAGTCCTCCCACTCCATCTGCAGCCCCTTAGGGAGCAACAGTGTTTCATCCAACAGCAGAAAGACTGTTCTTAAAATTGTAGTCCATTAATATTGCATAAAAATCAGTAGTGTCAAGCCTCCGAGAGAAATATGTTTACAGATATGTCCTTTTTTCTGTGTGCTTTGTATTCCATGTAAAAAAAACCTAGATGCCATTATTACACTATAAACAGTATGGTGTAATAGTGGCATCTAGTTTTTGAAAATGGATTTTGAAAAAAAGATAAAAGGTACATTTTGGAGCAGAAAGAAATGTGGGAGAAAACCCATCCTTATTGAGTTCACCCTCCCAATCAATGAGATAGGGAGTAAACTCCAGCACTGAATGTTGCTTTTAGACGTCTGTAACAGGGGAAAAATGTTTTTTTCAGAATCAGAATCAGAATCAGCTTTATTGCCAAGTTCGTACATACAAACAAGGAATTTGACTCCGGTACACTTTGCTCTCTGGGTTTGTTTTTTTTTTTGGGATTTTTTCTTTTTTTTTTTTTTTGGTTTGGTTTTCCTTTCTGTTCTTTAGGCCTTATTCAAGTTAATTCCCTTTGCTCATTAATGTTAGAACAGTGTTGCCTAAACACTTCATATCGTGTTTAATTTCTTAGTTTATTTTTGTGTTCTGTTCTTTGTATATTTTGAGTCAGGCCTATTTCCTGTTATATCTCTGTTGAGATCCAATTAGTCTCCCTCCCTCAGCTCCCTGCTTTCACTCTGCCTCATCTATTCCATGTTTTCCCCTGATTACTTACACCTGCATTTAAGTCATTTTCCACAACTCCCTCTTTATAAAAGCCCACAGGTTTTCCTAGTTGTTCGCTGGTGTCTTTCGTTGACTTCGTGTTCTCCATTGCTGTGTTGCCCTGCCTGTTCTTCATAAGCTGATTTAATGGCCTGCTTTTGACATTGTAGGTTATGTTTATTTTCTCAAAGTTTCATCACTTCACTGTTCTGCCTCTGATCCTGCCTGCTTTTGGGTCCTTCCTAACACCGAATCATGACAGTTGGAGATTTATAGAAGAAGATTATTTTGTCTGAAACAGAAATTGATCTTTTGGTCATCAGATTGCGCACTTTGTTTGGCGGGACCATCATCACCAGACCTATCTCCACCATGAAGACTGGTGGTGCCAGCATTATGACCGGGGATGCTTCTCAGCTGCAGGCTCTGAACGGATTCTAAAGGTAGAAGGGAACATGAATGCTGAAAAATATTGCTAAATACTGGAGAATAATCTAAATCAGTCTATCAGGGAGCTACATCTTGTGAGATATATTTTTCAGCAAAACAACAGCTCAGGCAAACAGTGAAAAATAAAGTTTACATAGACAACAGGGAGAAGGCTCTGAAATAGCCAAATCAAAGGCCAGATCTCAATTCTATTCAGAACTTGCGTCTGGACTTAAAATAAGCTTATCATGTCTGAAACTGAAGCAACCTGTCCAAATATAAGCTATTTTATAAGGAAGAATGGAGAAAAATTGCACCAGCCTAATTTAGACATCCACAGACTCAGTGCTGTGTTAATCCAGCCAAAGGTGCCTCTACTAAATATTGACCTGAAGGGGGTGAATAGCAATGAATTACTTTACTTATTACATGTTTAATTCATTGACATTATTTTGTAAAAATCTGTTTCCAACTCTGATATAGAAAATAGTGATCAAGTATGCGGTCCAAATTACTTCAGGACCCTGTTGATGGCTACGTCAACAACATTTATCTATATACATCTTGTATATTTCTGACTGCAAGTGGATATCAGAAAAAAAATTAAACTTGTCCATTTTCATCCATTTATTGTTTTGAGAAATCATTAAAACTGTATGGTACTGGGGGGAGTGGAGAGTAGTGGTTAGCTTTGTTGCCTTGCAACAAGAAGGTCCTGGATTGGAATCCAGGCCTGCAAGAGTTCTCTTTGGGTACTCCATTTCTGTATATTGTGTGTATGCATACTTGTTTGTCTCTGTTGTCCTGTGAAGGACCAATGACCTGTTCAGGGTGTACCCTGCCGCTCGCCCATTGACTGCTGGAGACAGATAGGTTCAACTCCTAGCTGGATGAAATTATTATGCTTAAGCATGCTGAATTCACTTGTTTTTGAAAGCAAATGTGTCTACCTGTTATTTTATATCAAACATGAACAATGCCTTAAATTTGCAAAAAGTATCCAAAAGATTTCAAACTCCTATAAGTACCTGAATGTCAGCCAGCAATTGCAGAAAAAAGTTTTTTTTAAGTACAGCTCAGTAAAGGCATATTAGTTTTAGCATCACTGGCCTTTACTAACTTCTAATTAAGAATGCACATTTGAAGTCTATAAAAATGTCACATATAATTGGCCACATGCCTCTCAAATAAAAAAAAAACAAAAAACAAATAACCTACACAAACTATGCACAGCTTGTTCCTTTATTCATATAGAAAGCAGGGCATAAAAGGATATTAGACCTGCAGAAGAAACTGCCTGGTTTAATATTTCATATTACACAGTGAAGATTAATGTGATCTTCTTTATTTACAGTACTACAAAGTAAAGCCATACTGCCCTCTGTCAGTGTGTACCCAAACTGCACTCCAATTATGAAAAAATTAAAATGTTGTGTGTTGGTTTGCAAATTTACACATGTTTGAAGCTATATTTCTAAACAATCAAATCTAACATTGCCCTTTATACATTCCATGTGGGATTATTTAGGAATCTTGTTACTTTTATAGCTGTATCCTCTTTCCTTCAAACGTTGATTGAGAATTACTTTTTTTCTTCTCCTTTTTTAAACAAGCTCAATATCAAATTTACATATTTCATCAGGTGAAAACAATGGCTTTATAAATAGTAAAACATCTCTTTAAAATGTTCTTATATTGATTGCATGGATTTATTTACAACTTTCCAGCTGTTGGTTAGCTGTCCCGTCCCTCTTGGGAAAATGCTCGGTTCTTCTTTCAGTTTTTTTTAGCTTCTTCAGCTTCCCTGCAATACCAAACAGTATAATCAATTAGTCGCTTATTCAATTTATTAAGGTACAGTGTAGGGAAAAAGTATTTGTCTTCCTGCTTTTTTGTCACGCTTAAATGTTTCATATATATACAGGGGTTAGACAATGAAATGGAAACACCTGTCATTTTAGTGTGGGAGATTTCATGGCTAAATTGGACCAGCCTGGTAGCCAGTCTTCATTGATTGCACATTGCACCAGTAAGAGCAGAGTGTGAAGGTTCAATTAGCAGGGTAAGAGCACAGTTTTGATCAAAATATTGAAATGCACACAACATTATGGGTGACATACCAGAGTTCAAAAAAGGACAAATTGTTGGTGCACGTCTTGCTGGCGCATCTATGACCAAGACAGCAAGTCTTTGTGATGTATCAAGAGCCACGGTATCCAGGGTAATGTCAGCATACCACCAAGAAGGACGAACCACATCCAACAGGATTAACTTTGGACACAAGAGGAAGCTGTCTGAAAGGGATGTTCGGGCGCTAACCCGGATTGTATCCAAAAAACATAAAACCACGGCTGCCCAAATCACGGCAGAATTAAATGTGCACCTCAACTCTCCTGTTTCCACCAGAACTGTCCGTCGGGAGCTCCACAGGGTCAATATACATGGCCGGGCTGCTATAGCCAAACCTTTGGTCACTCATGCCAATGCCAAACGTCGGTTTCAATGGTGCAAGGAGCGCAAATCTTGGGCGGTGGACAATGTGAAACATGTATTGTTCTCTGATGAGTCCACCTTTCCTGTTTTCCCCACATCCGGGAGAGTTACGGTGTGGAGAAGCCCCAAAGAAGCATACCACCCAGACTGTTGCATGCCCAGAGTGAAGCATGGGGGGCATTCCCTTGGTCCAATACTTGTGCTAGATGGGCACGTCACTGCCAAGGACTACCGAACCATTCTTGAGGACCATGTGCATCCAATGGTTCAAACATTGTATCCTGAAGGCGGTGCTGTGTATCAGGATGACAATGCACCAATACACATAGCAAGACTGGTGAAATATTGGTTTGATGAACATGAAAGTGAAGTTGAACATCTCCCATGGCCTGCACAGTCACCAGATCTAAATATTATTGAGCCACTTTGGGGTGTTTTGGAGGAGCGAGTCAGGAAACGTTTTCCTCTACCAGTATCACGTAGTGACCTGGCCACTATCCTGCAAGAAGAATGGCTTAAAATCCCTCTGACCACTGTGCAGGACTTGTATATGTCATTCCCAAGACGAATTGACGCTATATTGACCGCAAAAGGAGGCCCTACACCATACTAATAAATTATTGTGGTCTAAAACCAGGTGTTTCAGTTTCATTGTCCAACCCCTGTATATACCCAGAGAGAAATACACTGCTCAGAAAAATAAAGGGAACACTCAAAAATAACTCATCCTAGATCTGAATGAATGAAATATTCTCATTGAATACTTTGTTCTGTACAAAGTTGAATGTGCTGACAACAAAATCACACAAAAATCATCAATAGAAATCAAATTTATTAACCAATGGAGGCCTTGATTTGGAGTCACACACAAAATTAAAGTGGAAAAACACACTAGAGGCTGATCCAACTTTGATGTAATGTCCTTAAAACAAGTCAAAATGAGGCTCAGTATTGTGTGGCCTCCACGTGTCTGTATGACCTCCCTACAACACCTGGGCATGCTCCTGATGAGACGGTGGATGGTGTCCTGAGGGATTTCCTACCAGACCTGGACTAAAGCATCCGCCAACTCCTGGACAGTCTGTGGTGCAACGTGACGTTGGTGGATGAACCGAGACATGATGTCCCAGATGTGCTCAATCAGATTCAGGTCTGGGGAACGGGCGGGCCAGTCCATAGCTTCAATGTCTTCATCTTGCAGGAACTGCTGACACACTCCAGCCACATGAGGTCTAGCATTGTCCTGCATTAGGAGGAACCCAGGGCCAGCAGCACCAGCATATGGTCTCACAAGGGGTCTGAGGATCTCATCTCTGTACCTAATGGCAGTCAGGCTACCTCTGGCGGGCACATGGAGGGCCATGCGGCCCTCCAAAGAAATGCCACCCCACACCATTACTGACCCATTACCAGACCGGTCATGCTGAAGGATGTTGCAGGCAGCAGATCGCTCTCCACGGTGTCTCCAGACTCTGTCACGTCTGTCACATGTGCTCAGTGTGAACCTGCTTTCATCTGTGAAGAGCACAGGGCGCCAGTGGCCAATTTGCCAATCCTGTTGTTCTCTGGCAAATGCCAAGCGTCCTGCACGGTGTTGGGCTGTGAGCACAACCCCCATTTGTGGATGTTGGGCCCTCATACCATCCTCATGGAGTCGGTTTCTAACCGTTTGTGCAGACACATGCACATTTGTGGCCTGCTGGAAGTCATTTTGTAGGGCTCTGGCAGTGCTCCTCTTGTTCCTCCTTGCACAAAGGCGGAGGTAGCGGTCCTGCTGCTGGGTTGTTGCCCTCCTACGGCCTCCTCCATGTCTCCTGGTGTACTGGCCTGTCTCCTGGTAGCGCCTCCAGGCTCTGGACACTATGCTGACAGACACGCAAACCTTCTTGCCACAGCTCGCATTGATGTGCCATCCTGGATGAGCTGCACTACCTGAGCCACTTGTGTGGGTTGTAGAATCTCATGCTACCACGAGTGTGAAAGCACCACCAACATTCAAAAATGACCAAAACATCAGCCAGAAAGCATAAGTACTGAGAAGTGGTCTGTGGTCCCCACCTGCAGAACCACTCCTTTATTGAGTGTGTCTTGCTAATCGCCAAAGATTTCCCCCTGTTGTCTATTCCATTTACACAACAGCTGTGAAATTGATTGTCAATCAGTGTTGCTTCCTAAGTGGACAGGAGTTAAATTGTGTTGTTTAAGTGTTCCCTTTATTTTTTTGAGCAGTGTATATACAAAACATATTAGTCAAAGATAAATACAAAAAGCTGTTTTTGAATGATGATTTTATTTAATAGGGGGAAAAACTATCCACAACAACTTGGCTCTATGTGAAAGTGCAATTGCACCCAAACCCAAATAACTGTACACAAACATAATAGAAGAGGCATAACTAGCAATGTCTCTTTTAGATCACTGTGGAGGAATTATGGCCCACTCTTAATTATGTAATATTATATTTTTCCCACATTGGAGGATTTTTGAGGATGAATTCCCCGTTTTAAGTCATCCCACACCATTTCAGTTAGACTTAATTCAAAGAGCACTTAAGTTTAAGATCAATAACTTATAGTTGGACTTTCTCCTTCAGGATTTTCTGGCAAAGACCAGAATTTATGGTTCCAGCAGTTATGGCTCCAGCTCCTGAAGAAGTACAGCAGCCCCAAACCACTACACTTCCACCAACGTGACTGTTGGTATGATGTATTTTTCTGAAATGTTGTGTTAATTCCACACCACATAAAACAGGACACACACAAACAAAAAGTTATACCTTTGTCACTTAAGTTCACAGAATGTTTTCACAAAGGTCATCAAGACAGGAAATTTGGGATGGGATTGTGTTATTGTTGACAGTGGTTTTGGCCTTGGAATTCTCCCATGGATGCAGTTGTTGCTCAGTCTCTTTCTTATTGTTAAGCCATGAACACTGAACTTAACTAAGGCAAGTGATGTCTGCAGTGCTACTGCCAAGATGAGCTGTCAGTGTGTTCTTGGAATAATTATGGTAGGCCAGAGTTTTATGATTTCTCTATTTATGCATAATGACTCTCTCTGTGGTTTGCTGGAGTCCCAAATCCTTAGAAGAGGTTCTAAAACATTTTCCAGACTGATAAATGTCAGTGACGTAGTTTCGAATCTGTTCTTGAGTTTCTTTTGTTCAGGGCATGATGTTTTGTTTTTAAAAATGTTAGCCTGCTTCATCTTGTCAGACAGGTTCTATTTAATTCATACCTATATTCATATGCAGAATATATGAAGTTGTTTGTGTTATTTGCTGACGACAAAAGCATTTTCTGTGTTGGAGATACTCTGAAACAGTTCACTGAAGAAATTAAATGAAAAAGCCTCAAATATGGTTTGATTGTAACAAACTATGTTTACATGTGAGCAAAACCAAAATAATGTTGTTTGGGAACTGTAGCATGGACAAAACTGAAGAGACAGATAACTGAAGTGAATATAAAAAGGATACACAAAGTCAAATTTCTTGCTGTGAATTTTGTTGAGAAACTGAAATGGAAACCTCAGATCAGATATGTTCAAAGTAAAATGACCATGGATGACCATGACTTTAGAGGTTTGTAGTTGCACTTTACTTTGTTAAAAGCTTGGGATGTTGCTTTATAACTCATATCTACTTTAAATGTCTCCATAACTTTATACCTGACCTGCCTGTTGTTTCCTTGGTCTTCATGATGCTGTTTGTTCACGAATGTTCTCTAACAAACCTCTGAGGCCTTCACAGAACAGCTGGATTTATACTGCAATTTAAATTACACAAAGGTGGACTCTGTTTACTAAATAGGTGACGTCTGAAGGCAATTGGTATTGGATTTTTTTAGGGGTTTTAGAGTAAATGTGGCAGTAAAGAAATGGACACCACTATTTTCAGACGTTTATACAGTACAGACCAAACGTTTGGACACACCTTCTCATTCAAAGAGTTGTCTTTATTTTCATGACTATGAATATTGTAGCTTCACACTGAAGGCATCAAAACTATGAATGAACACATGTGGAATTATATACTGAACAAAAAAGTGTGAAACAACTGAAAATATGTCTTATATTCTGGGTTCTTTAAAGTAGCCACCTTTTGCTTTGATAACTGCTCCGCACACTCTTGGCAATCTGTTGATGAGCTTCAAGAGGTAGTCACCTGAAATGGTTTTCACTTCACAGGTGTGCCCTGTCAGGTTTAATAAGTGGGATTTTAAGCCTTATAAATTGGGTTGGGACCATCAGTTGTGTTGTGCAGGACGTGGATACAGTACACAGCTGATAGTCCGAACAATTGGGAAAACTTTGAAAGTGTCCCCAAGTGCAGTCGCAAAAACCATCAAGCGCTACAAAGAAACCGGCTCACATGAGGACCGCCCCAGGAAAGGAAGACCAAGAGTCACCTCTGCTGCAGACAATAAGTTAATCCGAGTCACCAGCCTCAGAAATCACAGGTTAACAGCAGCTCAGATTAGAGAACAGGTCAATGCCACACAGAGTTCTAGCAGCAGACACATCTCTAGAACAACTGTTAAGAGGAGACTGTGTGAATCAGGCCTTCATGGTAAAATAGCTGCTAGGAAACCACTGCTGAGGACAGGCAACAAGCAGAAGAGACTTGTTTGGTCTAAAGAACACAAGGAATGGACATTAGACCAGTGGAAATCTGTGCTTTGGTCTGATGAGTTCAGGTTTGAGATCTTTGGTTCCAACCACCGTGTCTTTGTGCGGCGCAGAAGAGGTGAACGGATGGACTCTACATGCCTGGTTCCCACCGTGAAGCATGGAGGAGGAGGTGTGATGGTGTGGGGGTGCTTTGTTGGTGACACTGTTGGGGATTTATTCAAAATTGAAGGCATACTGAACCAGCATGGCTACCACAGCATCTTGCAGTGGCATGCTATTCCATCCGGTTTGCATTTAGTTGGACCATCATTTATTTTTCAACAGGACAATGACCCCAAACACACCTCCAGGCTGTGTAAGAGCTATTTGACCAAGAAGGAGAGTGATGGGGTGCTGCGCCAGATGACCTGGCCTCCACAGTCACCGGACCTGAACCCAATCGAGATGGTTTGGGGTGAGCTGGACCGCAGAGTGAAGGCAAAAGGTCCAACAAGTGCTAAGCATCTCTGGGAACTCCTTCAAGACTGTTGGAAAACCATTTCAGGTGACTACCTCTTGAACCTCATCAACAGAATACCAAGAGTGTGCGGAGCAATAATCAAAGCAAAAGGTGGCTACTTTGAAGAACCTAGAATATAAGACATATTTTCAGTTGTTTCACACTTTTTTGTTCAGTATATAATTCCACATGTGTTAATTCATAGTTTTGATGCCTTCAGTGTGAAGCTACAATATTCATAGTCATGAAAATAAAGACACTCTGAATGAGAAGGTGTGTCCAAACATTTGGTCTGTACTGTCAGTAAAAGTAAAAAAAAAGAAAAACATTTATCCTTTTCCTTCCACCTAACAATTGTGTGCTACATTGTGTATATAAAATCCCAATGAAGTACATTGAAATGCCAAAACTAGGAAAAGTTGAGGGTATAAGTAGCTCCTTAAGGAAAGATGTTACTCGACTGTCCGCCCAGTAGGTGGAGCTCTTAGTTTGGGAAAGAGGTGCCTAAGCTGCCTCCTAAAACAAATTGAACATTTTTGCATTATATTCTCTTTTCCTGTTTTGTCGTAACTCAAAAAATAGGTATTAAGAGGCTGTGAGGAGCCCATAAAAAGAGTTAAATAAATGTAAATAAGCAACACCCTCCGCTTTATCTCATATTATGTGCAGTTGAAAGCCAACCCCTGGGGACTTTTACGAAAGTTAACCCCTGCATGTACAGAGTATACCGCTTATATATGTCTGCCCGCTTGCAGGCTACCTTTACTTGCAATGTAATGCCTGCTGTGTGTGTGCTTGTATGTGGAAGTGTGTGAATGGGGGTTGGGTGTGTAGTGGGGACAGAGAAGAAGAAAAGGCACAAGGGAGCAGGCTGAACCCGATTTGTTAGTGGTTTAAACGACCATGTCTGTTGCGCAAAAATCAATCCTTGCGTGTTTTATTGCAGTTACCAAGGCCGACAGTTGGATTCACTTGTGGCAGCTGCTGCTGGAATATTTTTGCATGAGCTGGAGCGTTAACTATTCGCAGTCCAGTTCCAGTAAGAGTGGAATCCATACTCCGTCGTTTCACATTTTCCCATGCCATTATTTTATTTACTAAATGCCCATATCCCTCCGCAGGGTCAGAGAGTATTTTGAAGAAATTGTGAAACGGTTTGACTTCTATAATTTACTGTCTTGTCTCATCGATAGGTGAAAACGTTTGCTAAACATTTCAAATGCGTGTTTTTCGACCTTTTAAAACGATCCGAAAATAGTCGTCCGCTGTAGTTCTGCATGGAGGAGGTGGGTCTATTTTGTTGGGAGCCTAGGGGGGCTGTGCTTCGGTGCCACTTATCATTAGATATGGCCACCGTTATAGAGTACACCGAAGCTTCATCTTCAACTTGGTTTTGTCATATTTCTTGCTGATATTTCTGCTCGGTCCGTGTGGCAGACGGAGTGTCATTTTTAGCGAAGCCAATGTTTGTTTTTGCACCTTTTTGGAGCCGGTTCTTGCTGCGTGGCAGGCTGGTTACGAGAGTCTCCTAACTGGCCGCTCGGTCCCGCAGCTTGTCGCAGCTGAAGAAAATAGAACCAGTTGCCAAGCCAGCGGTCCGTACCCAACATTTGGTTCAGCCGCAGCCATACTTTCCTCGAGGATTCGCATTTGAAGTTTACGAGAAGGTGCCTCGCCGGGCAGCCTGATTTTCGGATTTGAGGGCGTTTTATGTGTTGGTGGTGAAATTTCTGCTGGTCGTAGACTTGGGTGGCTAACACCAACTAGCTGTATTATAACCCGAACTCGACAGCTGTCATTGGAGAAAGGAAAGTGATCCCCCGCAAATGAGCGAGCCAATGAAGTGCTTTTCCTTTGGATTTACATCAGCTGCTTTTCCATCAAATGGGCAAAGTTGGGAATACCATTGCAACGTTGGGATATAATGATATGCGCTCTGCATTTTTGAGAACTGCAGTCTTGTTTCATTGGAGAGAGGCTAGCTAGCTCCATTAGCTCGCTAGCTTGCTGGCAGGTAAAAGTACGACGTTTCATCTCCCCCCAGTATTTTGGGACATGAAGAGGATAATTCTCTGTCCATAGGGCTGGAAGGTAAGATGTAATCTAAACTTTCATTCCTATCATTGTTAGCTAGATTTCTGTCTTGATTTTAACCTTTTTGTAGTGAGTCTAAGCCAACATCATCATCATCATCCTCTAGTCTGATAAGGGGAGGAGGGAGGGATTTGTCGCCGCCTCGGCTTTTCATGACTCAGACTATTGAACGGAACGTTAAATCGAAAGGTTCATTGGTACCATATAAACCGAAAATGGGGGTTTATTCTGTTTTACACAGTGTAATATATGAACGGCCATACACGACGATCCAAAGTTGACAAGGAGAAGTAGAATTCAGAATAAGCGTCGTTGTGTAATCTAGCATTTTCACTTTTAGTGGGGCATTGTAGTTCTTTGGAACAGTTCCGTTTCATTGAATAGACCGAGCCTTTGTGTGTTGGACACAAATCCATGATCATCGCCGCCTTCTCGATTATAGGTTGATTATACAGGTTATATTGAAAGTTACATGTTATGTTTTCCGTCTTCTTCAGGCATAAAGAAAATGTGAAATGTTTTGATGTGGATTGCAGTTAGGATGAGTTGGTGAACTATCTGCATCCACTGGGTAACCTGTTTGCTCTGTGAGCCTCTTTTCAGAGTTGGCTTCCTAAAACTGAATCCAATCTGTTGTATGTAGGTGGCTGTCACACTGTGGATCCGTTTCTTTCTTTCTTTTTTTTTTTGTTTGTTTGCAATTTTAGTTACATTTGGTCGATGTTGGTGTCGCTTTACTCGGTGTGAC
The DNA here is from genome assembly GCF_021462225.1 of Girardinichthys multiradiatus. Lineage (NCBI taxonomy): Eukaryota > Metazoa > Chordata > Actinopteri > Cyprinodontiformes > Goodeidae > Girardinichthys > Girardinichthys multiradiatus. The sequence goes on from NC_061799.1 coordinate 24,431,289, forward strand.
CGATTAAAGGCGACATAGTTCCAACACAACAGGCTAGCCCTAGCTGTAGTTAGCTCCTGTGCAGCTGCTTTGTGCCCAAGATGTGGGTTAACAAAAGCTAACGTTAGCATGTTTTAATTTACACTCCTGCCACTCATAACTGTTTAAACAATGTAGGCATTGCATGTCCCACCAGTCAGTGTCGATATATTCACCTCCAGTGTCGTTTTGTCTTGAATTCTACTAAACAATGTCGGTAATTCAACCATTTTTGTGAACTGTCTGCTTGCAGTTCATTGCAGAATAGTAAACCACCTGTTTCTTAGCTAAAGATTTCAATATGAATAATTTTTAAGTTACTACATATGATTGTAATATAATCCATACAAAGTAAAATGTTTTGTAGAATTTGGCCACTGGTCTTGTGAGATGTTGGAGACCAATCCAGCTGTAAAAGGCTGTAGTTAGCTGTGTAATAATTGCTTTTTCAGCCCTTCTCATTAACTTGGAGACAATGATATTTTCTGATGATGCTCTTGTTTTCTCAGGTTTAGTAAATACCTCTGGGTCAGTTCCCACACACTGCTATTTCATCTCTTTCTTCGTCTGTTTCTTACTTGTAAACATACCATTACATGCCTACTAGTGCATCTCTGTAAATTAGAATATAATTAAAAGGTTAATTTATTCCAATAATTCTGTTAAAAAGTCAAACTTGTATATTACAAAATCATTACACCCAGACTGATATTTTATTTCTTTTAATTTTGATTGTGGCTTAAAGCTAATGAAGACCCATAATACAGTTCTTCAGTAAATTATAATATTAAGATCAATTTAAAGAGATTTATTTTATACACACATTTTATGTTGTAGCCTACATTATCATGTGGAGGACTGCTGACCTGACAGTTGTCCACTGCACATTCATTGACAGCATCCACATAGGTGGTAGACCACAAAAGATAATTGCCAAAGGAATTGCCCGTTCAGAGTGCCGTATTCCAGCATATTATTGAAGAATTGAGTGGAGGGAAAAAGTGTGGTAGAAAAACAAGGACATCTGCAGCATTGTGTTGATTATAAAACTTAAACCCACTGAACTGTTGGTTGTTTTTTTTTGTTTTTTTATGTGGGGGGAGATGGGCTACCTTCCAAACTAGCAACTGTCGCATTCAATGCCAGAAGTGTCTTATCTGGACTTAGGAGAAAAAGATCAAAGCTATTACTCAGTGGTCCAAAGTCCTCTTTTTCAGATGAAGGTAAGAAGGAAATTTTCGGTTTCTGTTGGAATTCACAATCCCAGAATCTGGAGGAAGAGAGGCTCAGAATCCACGTTGCTTAAAGTCCAGTGTGAAGTTTCCATAGTCAGTGATGATTTGGGGAGCCATGCCATATGCTGCTGTTGCAGATGTGTTGAAGGCTGCAATCAAAGCAACCTGGGCCTCTTAGAACCTTAGCGGTGCTATAGATGGAACACCTCCATGCTGTGCAGCATTGCTTCAGTAAGTAATGAATGAGTATTGAGTTCATATATTACTCTCAGTGAATCATAAAAATACTCAAATTCCATGTATCATTTAGCTTAACTGTACATTACTTCCTTAAGGCTTTTTATGATATGCCATTTCTATTTATTTTGGTTCTGATTCCCGTAGGGCCATTTGACACCTATGAAATATGACTGATTGCAACCCGTGATCCAACTAAACCAGCTCTGAGTGGGTTCAGGCTAGTAGACAATATTTGTTAATAATCACATTTCCACAATGTAGGCTGTAGAAAACTACTTATAATCCATGGTTGTCGAAGTGGGTATGATATAGCTAAGGGGCAAAATGACCAGTAATGTCATAAATCGTTTATAACTTGGCATGTGCAGATATGAGATTCTCATTATATGACTGGTTTGGTTAATATACCAGTTTTATAATAACACATTATTTACACAAAACTTAAAACAAATGTTATCACGTCATCCGATTGGTTTTCATAAAGAGAAAAAACAAAATGTGTTGCTACTGCTGCAAGAATAAAACATATTGACTTTTACAGTTATAATAATTTTATTTTTTATTTTAATATGAGCTTGAGCTGTAATTTGCAATAAACACCCACTAAATTTAGTAGCACTTGCCAAATGATTATTGTGTTGAATCATATACCATTTTTGCAGTTTGTTTCTTTGTAGAGTTGCAGAACTGTAACTAGTTACATAATTAATAGGGCTATCTGCTCAGGTAGCCAGCGAGCCAAACGTCTTAACAGACATTAGGCTTGTAGTTTGAATACAGCATAACATTAAGACGGGTGATGGGTGGTGCTCTGTTTCCACAACTTCACTGTTTGTCGTTCATAGCTGGGGGAATTTACAATTGAATTTGTCTTCTCAGTGAGGGTCTGCCAGCAGACCCCCAGTGCGCAGCAACAAGTGAGGTAGGGATAGCGCTGTGATAACTCCATTATCCACGTAAACCACACCTGTGGTCCCTTGCATCTTGTTAAAATGACTTTAAACCATATCAATTGTATCATTAAAATATTTAAGGAATTAAAACACCCTCAAAACCGTGGTATACCTTTTATACTTGTAAAACATCTAATTACAACACTGCTTGTTGCAGCTCATCATGCTTAGGTGACTGAAAGTTAAAAGTGGCCATCTTGTCAGACTATAGCATAATTTGGTCATCATAAATGACAGTGATTAAAAATGTAGCTTTAGGTCCTCATTGGGATAGATAAAAAAAAATTTAAACTCTGGGTTCCTTTGGCAAGGATTGAAGTTGTTTTGGTCCCACGATTGTGAAAAATCAGTTTATTATGACGATAGACTTCATTGTTCAGTTGTAAGTGATGTTTTGTAACACCTAGTTTTTCACCAAATTATCTGTCGGACAGTAGTAGTCAAATTTACTCACCTTTCTCATGTTTGGTTTATGTGCTTTGGTTACTTATTATTCTTTTGTTATACACAGTGCATAGAATCAGGATGTAGTAATTTGGAAATATTGCAATTGCATATTTTTTTTTTTTTTTTTTTAGCAGTGTGAATATTTCTTCTGCATTTACCATCTGTCTGCAACACAGATAGCAGAGAATGCATCACAGCTGATGCATTGGAAAGTAAAGCATTGAAGTTGAATATTGCTTCATGACTTATTCTAAAACTTTATCATTCTTTTGCGTGTAATAGCACTTTGATACAAACAGTCCTGTTTGACATGTGCTAGTTATTGAATCAACTTTTCTGAAAACAATACAAATTTTATAGAAAATGTGGTCTGTCAGAAATTTGAAGCCCATTGTTGTATTAAAAAGGACGATGAGATGCTGTCCTTTTAGTTTTGCTTTTGGTTAACCCTGGAAAGGTCAGACTGTAATTACTGGCTGGAATAACAGCAAAAGAACAACAATGTTTCTTATTTAAATATTTCTAAAAACTTGGATTAAACCTTGATCACAGTAAACAAAAAAGTCAAAATATTCAAACCAAGTCACCCTTGTCCTTGGGCAACAGTTAATAAAGCAATTTTGTACCAAGCTGGACTATGTTCTGTCATGATCAGAAAACTGAATAAATATTTTCAAAACAGACATTTGGGAGAAATTTTACAGCAATTTGTTTTGTAATATCACTCAGCATCATTTGTGATTGCTAAAGGTGTATTTTGTTTTTTTTAGAGTACATTATATTAAGATCTTAGCAAATATAGCTAAATGACAGATTTGCATGGTCATGGGTCAATGGTAGGGTTTATGCCTTCTGAGAAACAGTCACTTTTACTTAAAGAACATTTGGTGTTGGGTGTCCTAGGGAACCCGTTACCCTGCAGTGATTCTGTGTGCGCTCAGAAGGTCGGTCTTATAATCAGATTTTTGTATATTTTTTTATCACAACCTTCATTTCAATGCTTGCAACTTTTTTTTTTGTCCTTTTTTACGCTGACTGTATATTTTAGCAAGATATTAGATCTAGTTAGACTACTGTTTTAGCAAAGTAGTAATGAAGCTACACCCTTTTGTCCAAATCATGTCTGTGGCAGTTCAGTTCTCTCTCTTCCCCCCCAGTCATTGCAAGTTCCCTCTAAAGTTTTACAATGTGACTGTTATTGTATTGTTTTACTTTATTTAGCAAAGCGGTTGGATCCATGCCTACTCCACACTCTGAGTGTCATAACAGCAGTACAAAAAGTAAATTACATTTGCATTATTATCAAAAACTTAATTTATGTTCACTAATTCATTTCTAAAAGGGAAGTGGAAAGACAGTGACTTATCAGTCATATAACAGAGATAATGCTTCAATATTGTCCTCGCATTGTGGTGCCATCATTTTGTGAAGTCCCTCCTGTTGCAGACATTATGCTGTCATAATGCTTTGAACTTTCAATGTGACATTTTGTTTCTTGAGCATAAATGAACTATCAGTTGTGGGGATCCACTGCGGTGACACTCCAAGAGTCTGAATGACAAAGCAAACATGAATTGCTGAAAAATCCATTCCAGAGAGCCTTTGCTGTACACACTTGTATTATATTTGTGATATATTCCGCCCTAGCTAAAGTTTACTTTTGTAGTGTTTATTCTTTAAAAAAGATTTACATAATTGTTCTAAAATAATATTCCATTTAGGGAATTTTGCAAGATTACATCGTTTGTTTATTAAGATGAGTTAAACATGCTAAAAAACTGAAATGTATAATTAACCCGTATAGCACCATATGCCCACAAATGTCATCTTAAGGTCCTTTTTTAAAAACGGATCCTGTTCATATTCAGTCATATGAAATTTAGTTTAGCTAAAATTAAATTTGAACTAATCCAATTAATTCTAACAGTCCATATAGTTTACATTCTGATCCAGTTATTTACAGTGCAATTTGATCCTGACTGTTACGGTAAACCTTAAAGTCAATTGATCATTCAGTGTCACTTGGTACAAAGTTATCCATCTATAGAAGCTGAGTTGATTGCATAGAGTTGTTGACTTTAAAACAGTCATTTGTCTGGAGCAAGCATTTGGCATTAGTTCAATTAGTGACTTCCTTTTATCAGGAAGAGCCCTCCAGCAGAACCAGAACCAACCAACCAGGGTTTTGAGAAGAGGAACATGTGAAAGAAACCCTGAAGCACTTGCCCTGGAGTATTTTTATTGAAAAGAAAAGCAGTGATGACATCTTCAGTTTCATTGTCAATAAAAAACACACAGTTAAACAGAGAATGACTAGGCCATTTCATATCCTATGGAAAGGGAAAAAAACATAACATGAAGTTATTGGAAGCAATAGCTCAGTTAGTGGCTCCTTCAATTAAAGTGACATGGTTAAACAAAGAAAACACTGGGCCAGGGATGCTTTTTAGGAACGAAAATTCCCCAGAGAGCTCAAACCTATAGGCAGCAATAGTTTAATAATTCATAAAGAATATCATCAGAAAATAGGGTTGACAATTGGTGAGTGTCTCCTTCAGCTGCCTGAGCCTACTGTTTAGAACTGTGGCCCTGACCACTTGTGTTGCCCTCTTTAAGGCAAGCGGTCAATCAACATTGTCTGACCTATTTTGTCTCTAAACGCTCACAGCCAAAGCCAGGATGCATCATACATTTGGTCTAGTTTGAAAGATATTTTTTGAGAAAATGGCTATTTTCACAAAGGTGTAATATAAAGATACTTTTTGCTAAAGCTCATTTGCAGTAGTAAAAAGTAAAATTGGATCAAAACCAGCCAAAAAATATAAAATGAAGTTACATTTTGTATAGAATAATAATAATATATTTGAAAAAGAACTTAAAGGACTTAAAGCTATTTTTCTTTCTTTTTTTTTCTTCATATAAAAATGGTTGTACATACACATACATGAACATACTGTTCATTTTATCCTTTATTTTATTTTTCTCCAAACCTTATAATTAATCTCTGTACTCTGAGTGAAACTGAAGTCAAATTTCTTGTGTGTGCACATAATCTCGGCAAATAAAGACAATTCTGATTCTTCTGATTCTTTTTTTTGAGGAGGTATACGTTTAATTGTTAAAGTGGTCGGGAACATACCTAAACAGCAAGTTGGTTTTAATAAAAATAGGACCCGAAAGCCCAAAGCTGTGGTATTCATTTTCTGGAAGTTGTAGGGAATGACAAGTAGACAAAGGGGGGAAAAAAAGGGTCAAACGACATCTTTAAGTTGAAGCTCGGCCACTAGTGTCTTTGTACGTTATGATGATTGTTTTGAGATTCATATTTTGCATTTGGAAACAAGTTTAATGTCTTACCATTGTAATAAGGTCTGGATTGCGTTGATCGATTTTAATTGTTTTTATTACTTCATAGTGGTGGAACCTGAAGCTGAGCAGTCATATGCTTCATTAATTCACTTCATCAGCTTAGTTGGTGATCTGCTGATCATGGGTCCTTTGTGGGTTTGTCAATTCACTCAACTTTTTAACTTTAAGACCAATACTTAGAAAAATATTCGATACCATGGCAACCTTTTTTGAAAGCATAGTGTTTTTTACAGTATAAACAAAGGTCTGGTCTCTACTGTGTAATGTTTATGCATTGTATTATTGGCAACATTATCCACTAATCCACTGACAACCTAACAGAGAAGCAATGGAGGGGAATGCGTCGTTCATTTCACCACTTCGCCATGTCGCACCAGATGTAGCCGTGTGTTGCTGAAGGTTTTCTTGGTAAGTTTTCTCTGCCCAGTAGGATGGTGGGGATGATCAGTGTGTAGTTGAATAGGAAAGGCATCTTGGCAGGAAAACTCAGATGGACGTAACACTGTAATCAGGCTACCAGGAAGTTGCTCAAATGTAAATGGCTAGCATTTTGTACAGTATAAACAAAGGTCTGGTCATGGATAGCCTATGCCATCCATGATGTTAACTGACTTTTCTAAACATCCACCTCAAACATCAAAGTTTCTGTCCTTAAGATGCTTTGTTAGGTGTGTAGTGTTATTTAATTTTGTAGTAATTTAAATTTTTTTGACTACCTCAGGCTGTAGTTAATTTCAGATCTGGAAAAGACAGGGACATAAAATATTTGATGCTGCTACACATCTGATGCAAAATCTAAAAGTTGATTCCATTCTTGCCGTAGCTGGAGCCCCCTGGCTGAACAGCACAGCACCAAACTTACCAACAACAGTTTGTTTACAAACCCAACAATTCTCTTTGTGGCATAACCAACCTTCAAGATTTTAGCCTCATTCATATTTCAGGACAGAAGTGGACATCTGCAGACTGCATGCAGATGAATACACACACAGGAACATTTTGAGCATGATCAAAATGAAAAGTATGTTTAAGAAATGTCTTTTTTGTGTTTGGTCGATACATTTTTAAAGGTTACAAAGACCTACATGGTCACCATGGCTGTCTATGTGGTTGGATGTTTGAAGGAACAAACATTACAAATTTGCTACAGAATAAGTGATGAAATATTCTGAACCTATATCCTAATGTGACATTTTTGTAGGTCTAAGTTAGTCACAGAACTATATAAACATCTCCGTTAATCATCACAAATATTGAGTAAATTATATTGAAAAGTGCATTTTTCTGTAGTATACTTTCTCAAACCATATTTGAAATGACAATTAAAGTTTTTGATCATTTGAAAAAAAAAAAAAAATTTCAGAGGGAAAAGCAACGAAAAATAAAGACGGAATAACCTTGGTGCATACATGCGGACACCCATAATCTAACAATTGTTGAAGCACCTTTTGATTCTACTATCTTTTCTATCTATTTGCTCAGTTGCATCCTTTAGTTAAAGCTGAGTTTGGCAGAGAGATTACAAAGCATCAACATGATTTAATTGTACAAAGGTATCAATCATTGAAGGATGGTAAAAAATGTCCATTGCATTATATAAATACCACGACACAGTGAAGGCAGTCGTAAAGAATTTAAGAAGAGGAGAAAATAGCAGGGACCTAAAAGAGACATTCCAAAACCTGAAACTTTTCCAAAATGTTCAAATCTTGGAGAAGTTTCTCAGCTTTTGCAAATTGGGAATTTGGAGAAATAGACCAGACCACTCTAAAGGGACTGCAAAGACTGTGATTCGCTTTTAATATATGGAGACTATGTATTTTATCCACCATTTGCCTTTCTTCTATTTTCGTACATACTACTTGAGAATCTGGTTATATAAAATAAAATTAGGTCTATAGTATGTTTTTGTATTTGATATTTAAAGCTAATATCATCACCTCTTGTTGTTTCAGAATGTCATCAGAGGATAAGACTGTGGAGACCTCTGACCAAGGACCCTCGCCGTCATCCAGCAGTGTAGGGGCCACGTCCACAGGAAGTCCTGCCAATGCAGACAAGCGACCACGTGGCAGGCCGCGCAAGGATGCTGCTTCTGCCGTCCTACCCCAACCACCACCCCTGTCCACTTCTAAAAGCAAGAAAAAGTAGGTTTTTATTATACGGTTAGTGTTCAAAGATGTAATTCTGCATTTAGTTCCTCATTAAAAATGTTTTGTTTCACCAAACTGGCAGGCCCACTGTTTCAAATTAAAAACGGTGAAAGGTGAACGTTTTGTTCAATTGGTGGTTGAGTGCAGATTGTGTTGCATGCCTGGAAGACCCAGTAGTGTCAATAAGGTAGTGTTGGGATAGACCGTGGTGCACATTTGCCTATTTTTTTTTATACGGCCACGGAGTTACTGTAGTTGGAACATTGAGCATTGTTTTTGTTTTCCTGTTGGAATACTAGTTCTTGGTAGTAATAATGAAGAACATAGTCCAGAAGAAAATTCTAGTCCTTAAATCTTAATGAACCCTTTGGGACAGATACACTTATAGGTTCCATAAGTTTGTAATGGGATAACTGGGTATCTATAAAGTAATCAAGATTTCTGGCTTTCAGTACTGTGTTAGTTATAAAATGCGAGGAACCTTTGAACAAGCTTTCTAAAATGCATACGGATGTCATGCATAGCATGCCATTTTCAGAGATTCTGGGTATATTTGTGTTAACATTTTCAAAAATCATTGGGAATTTGAAACCTTCGCAGTGATTTGATCATTTACATTGTAGCAAGAATATGTGAATCTGTATTTCTAGTTGTTGTTTGAATTCTATTTTATGTGAGGAATTTCAGCTCCTTGATTTCCAGTAATTCCAGTTCAAATGCTTTACACAAGGCACAGTGTAATGCCTCACATACTATTATAGTACACAGTGTGGAGTAGGACCAATCTGTAAAATAAGGCTGGCTTGCTTCTTAACTCCTAAGTCTGTCCTCTCAATCAATCTTAATACTCTGTTCCCACTGGATTGCTTAATCTGCAAGCATGCAGATGATGTGTTAATGCCCCAGTGGAAGGATGCCTTTAAACAGAGTTAAGTTGCTTGATCTTGATGATCTGAAAATTAATTGACATTCAGCAAATATGTACTTGCTTTACTTTAACTTTTAAAGATCACTGTTGCCGTTTTGGTGGGAGGCAGATTCTGCTCAATGTTAACATCTGTTCAACCAGCCATTATCTGGAACCAGTGGTCATTATAACTGTGGAGCAATAGAGAAATCAGTCTGTCTTCAAGCTATTTCTCTGGCAGTGAAGAAACTGACTTCACATTTTAAAATTTAGAACATGTGACAAAGAAGGATGTTGGATATTGTTCTCGTAAACCTGGTTGTTGGAAATTACTAGATTTGCCCACGCTTCATCTGCTGACCGGTCCGTTTCAGAACAGCATAATCCTGGTCTGGTTTTCCAGGCAGCACTTAGCTGGCTGGGACTACTTACCACAGCATTATTTTCACCTTTTTTCCTCTCCCTGTGGTGGGACTGTGTGGAGGGGGGGGTGAATTTGTGCACGATACATGATTGAACCCTAGTCCTGAGTGTTTTTCAGTGAAATAACTGGCAGTTGAACACTGAAATTTGATGCTTCCAGTACAGTTATATGTAATTACAGCTGAACGTTTCATGGGAGTCTATGTAAAGATAGTAACACAGCTTACTATGTTGTGGCAACATTGTATACTGTTATTACCTATATAGCAAAATATGTATTGAGTTAATTTGGAATTAAAATCCATATAAATTACATCAGGTAAATACTGAGGATTTGTTAGCATTGTACAAAACTTGATAAACTAAGTTTACATTAAAAAGCTGGCCATTTAGTCTATAAATGTTTGTACAGCACCATTTGTCAAGAGAAGATCTTGATAATTTTTCTTCTGTGAACCTTTTGTCAGGTTGTAACTATATCAGGGTTTATGCATTGTTTATTTGCACCATTACATTTTTTAATACACCCTTAGTGCTCAAGGCTAATGGCTGCACAAAGCCTAGTTTTCAGTATTTAATATTTAGCCATTTCATAATTAAAATTAGATTTTACTACAGGTATTACTAGAAACTTGAACAAAAGTCCAAAGAAAAAGTATTAGTCAACATCAAGTAATGTATTGTTTGATTGGCCATTGACCTTTACTTAGTGTGATTTAGTGTATTTCAATCCCAGATAATGCACTGTAATGATATGCCGTGTCATACTTGAAAGATAAGCAAGGGAAGATGACGTCGTTTACATCTTGCTGTGGCTCTACATTCAGACAACTGGAATACAGAAACGTGAATTTAAGTGGACACCTGGTTAGTTTTTGAGATAAAATTTGTTTGGATTTTTTTAACAATATTTCAGCTTACTATAGACGGCCTAAACGGCCACATAAGGCTTTTAGATGCCCTCAACTGACCTGCATGAAAATGTTAAATAAAACATGCATAGAGTATTAATTCTTGACATAAAGCGGAATGATGTTCTATTTTTACTTTTTGTTTATTTTTATATTTTTACCTTTGTAGGTATCTACATGCTTCCATTTGCTTTACATTTTGGTGCTGGTACACCTAAATTTCCCCACTATAGGACAATTAAGGATTTTTCTATTCTGTTTTGAAAAAAAAAAAAAAAGGCTTTTGTCTTAAAGGGAACGTCATTCTTTCATAAGCACCTCGTACAGTTCCTCCAGCTGTGCGCCATTGCCAGAACATGATAAAACGTGTATTTATAGTTTATTATCAAATGTACACATTACATATTCTCATTTATAGCCAGTGTAATTGCCAAATATTTCTTTTGTGTTATTCACAAAGGCTGACTATGAACACCTTTAAGAAAAACTTACACGCATATTCTGATTTAAATCTGATTAGGAACTTGTACCCTTTTCTTTTTAATACCGCTCACTAGGGCTGGGCAATTTGGCCTAAAACGAATATCATGAAATATTGAGCAGTTCATCTTGGTAACGATAAATGAATGGTAACACTAACGTAACCACTACCAGTTTGAACCCGCCACCGCAAATCCCCCCACCCCGCTCCCCGAGCCGAACCTTGTCGTTGCAGTCTTTTGGTCGACATCTTCCTTGCTGAACCCACTTTCTTTGGGAATGAGTTGCTACACGACCCGCTCTACGACCGCTTCAATATTTGAAATTTCCTCAATTTTCTCAACGTCACAGTCTGTTTCACTTCTTGTTGCAGACTCAGTGGGGTGGAGTCACGTGACTACAAACTGTACACATTGCGCAGGGTCTTAAAGGGACATTAGCATAGCCGACAAAAACGACTTTTCTTTAAATTTTTTTAAATACCGAAATGACCGACGTGGGGAAAATGACGTTGGTTATTGTCGTAAATTTTAGTGTCAGTAAATATTCTGTTTATCGCCCACCCCTACCTCTCACTGCCCTCAAAATATTTGTACTTAAACTGGGTGCAGATAGTAAAGGCTAATATGTCATTGCAGTTTAACTCAAAATGTATGCAAGGAAGTCTAACTAGGTATTCAGGTGTTTTAAAACACTATCTTATTTATGTTCCCAGTGAAAAAACATGTGTATTAACACCAGGAAATCCAAACAAAGGGTCCGTAAAATTTCTTGACGGGCTGCAAGGATCTCTGTCGAGACCAAAAGATTCACAGCCTTTAATTTATCATGGAATTCATGATGTCAATCTAACAACAAATGGTGGAAGACTTGCTTTATCCATCAAGGACACATACAAGATGTCCTCCACAAAATACTGAGGCGTTCTTTTGAAATAGACTAATTATTTAGTTCACAAAACTTGATTTCTTCTAAACTGACCTTGTCTCATAATTTCTTTACTCTTTTGTAACTCGGTTAACGAAGTAATAACACATAATGCAATATTTGTCTCACAAATAAGCCAGAACACTCTGTGACACCTCTAATAGACATAATGTTTATACCAATGAAAACATATAAAGACTGTGGAATCTAGAATTGCATCTGATCAAAACTGTTCTAGCAGTGGCTTAAACGGATGCACTTGAGGTCCCTATATCGTCATTAAAACAATAGTAAAGCATTATTGGATCTTAAATTCCTATTTACCATATTTACTTTTTAATGGTCAGACGGTGAAAGTTTGAAATGATTTTAGCCAACCGGAGTCTTTAATCAGGCTTCTTACTCTGTAGCCACCTTCATCTTTGAACAGTTAATGATGTCCCCAAGGGGACACCATTTTCATCACTTACTATTAATATTGTTGTTAGATTAGATTTTCTATTATTTGTGAATTGACAAGAAACGTCAATGTCTGAGTAAAGTTTAGTGAAATAAAGTTGGCAGAAAAATGACTGGATGGATGTGTGTGTGTGATGGGGGGAAAGCATTATACTTTAAAGGTCACAGAGAGCTAAAAGAACCTCTGAACAGGGGCTAAATGGATTGATTTGTCTCTGTATAAAACTGTACACCGCTACAATATCTTTGTGTGGGTTTTTGTTTTTGTTTTGTTTTTTCGGACCAATCAGGGTTCCAGCCTAACCAAGATATTCATTTTCAGGGTATGACTCAAGCTTTTTGGTAATTATGTTTTAGACAAAGTTTGCTAGAGGCTCCCTCTGTCATTCTTGTGATTAAGGTTTACTTCCCATGGAAGTCATTTAGAGGGAGGGGTTGATTTGGCATGCTGCCATTTGTGATTTTTCTCTCCAGTGGCACTAAAGATTACCCCGCCGCCCCCAATCTCCTCTCTCATTCCCAATTCTGTGTAGCTTCCTGAGCACATAAGACACGTTGCTCTCATTTAGGCTGGTTTTGCTCTCGCCATAGATCATGCTAACAGTTGATTATTTTTAGTTTGTTTTTAAAATAACTGCCATCTCAATGTTATCTATGGCAGTCCATCATCTTGGCACTAGTGCTGCTGCTGCTTCTTCTTCTGCTGGCCAAGAGCATATATTAACAACATTAAGACATATATAAACTTTTTAACATTACCTGGCTTTGTATCGTATTTTCTTGGTCCATCATCTTGGTACTAATGCTGCTGCTTCTTCTTCTGCTGGCGGTGCGCAACAAATTCAGAGGTGCATACCGAGTCATACATCATTGTATAACTCCACCCACTATATTCTATGTTTTAGTTTTGTATTTCATAAAAATAAGAACAATGCTTTATTTAGAATACTCTTGATTTCCCCCCCTATCTCCCCTCTGTTCCTAATATTCCTTGTAGACTGAATTATCTCTCATTACCGTTTTCCCTCATCCAATCCCGGCGCTACGTTTACTGGCGGTGAGGAGTGTGACAGGGCATGCGCAACGCGAATCGACTAACTCTGTGCTCCACTAACCAGCCTGAGATCACGTGACACCAAGTCACTGATGTAAATTCGTATTCTCATAGAAAGGAAATCATATTCACAAACTGTTATAGCATATTGTATTCATAAAGAATAAACCACAACTGTAAACTTGAACTTTGTGTTTGTAATTTCTTGAAGCTGTAACATTTTATTTTATATTCTTATAGAGAAAATATAGAATACCTCTTTTGGATTTTACTTATGCACAACTATTGACTAATATGCACACATTTCCATCTTTACATACACATTGTTTTTGACAGCGATCTTACCCCATAGTTATCTCCTTTTAATAGCATTAATGGTTTTTCCAGAATAAGGGTTAGCTGATTTTCTATTGGTGGTCTCTCATGCTTTCTATACTGTTTAAAACTAAGGATATGTGTTAATATGTGTCTTTATGTCTGATATGTGTTATGTTGTCGTGGTATTGTACCCAGTGACCTGCAATAGTATTATTATCTCTATCTATTTTTCCACATTTTGTGATATTACAATGAGAATCATCAGCTTAATATGTTGGTATTTTATTTGATAGACCAACACACAGTAGTGTACAATTGTAAAATGGAAAGTTGATGCATGGTTTTCAAATCATTTTGAATAATAAACCTCTGAAAGTGTTCTGCGTAGTTGTATTTACTCCTCCGCCCCTTGTACTCTGATACCAATGAATACATTTAAGTTCAAGCAATTGCTTTGAGAAGGCACAAGTTGGTAAATATAGTCCACCATTAATACTTTAATATTTTATTAAATTATATTTTGGTCTGTTAAGGGTGGTATTAGGACAAAATTGAAAGGGATGAGCCAAGCTCTGACATTATTGAACAGCAAAACTCGGCACACACATGGAATGAATTCACACAATTTCTTAAAATACAAGAATTTATTAACCAAAATAAGTAAACTCAAGTCAAACATATTTCAATCAACAAACTCTTTACTATGCTAAAACAATCCAACTAAACTACCAAGCAGAATGAAGGAATAAGGAAGACTAACAGGCTATGTACAATTTAAACAAGTTGATCAAAGATGGTTGAAAACCATGACTGAAAGAGTGATGCAACAATACCATGCAATGTTATGTTATCTGGAAATGAAGTTTTTAGTCTTGGAACTACTTAGGCAATAATTGGTATACCTTTAGACAGCCATTCACAATGCAAGATCAAATAAAACATTATTTTAATGACTTAACATTTTAAAGAGTGATTTGCTGAATAAAACCAACCTTCTGGCTGACTAATTATCAGTGGTGTTTAAATAGCTGCCTTTTATGTAGTAAAATAATATTTAAGGAAATATTATTTTGAATAAGAACCAAACCTTTTGGATAAATGAGTCTTAATGGTGTTTAATTATTTATCACGTTTAGTAAAATTATGTTTAGGGAAATATTATTTCCTAGATTGGAAACTAACAACCTTTCTGGGTAAATGATTTTCAGCTGACTCATAAAGTGGGTGAGCATGTGTTCTTTGCCGTTAGCGGTTTGAGCTAACAACAGAAGCTTACAGCTTGTCATCAGAATCAAACACATACCTTTTAAAATACCACTAATAAAGGACTGAAATGCATAAGCGTGGACGGCGCGTTATGGCCTTCTGTGTTTAAAACTCACCCTTTAAATAAAGTTTGTCTTAACTTTAAAAAGACAACACCAAACACATCCTTAGCTGTGTGCTAGTCTGCTAGCATTTACTGTAGCTGAGTTTCTCAACACAAACAAAAACAAATGTAATTAAACAAACATTATTTAGATTATTTAACTCTAATCTAATCTCTGCCCAAACACTATCTCTTACGTGAACCATGCTGAGAAGATGATGTCCTGGGCATTGAAGGAAACATCCACGTGTGGGTAAACAAAGGGTTAGCTTTCAGCTAACCTCTGTAGCTGTGTTGAAGGGCTTTTAGCTGTCCCGGCCGAATTGTGCGAGAAAGGCACGTTGGGCTCCTTGCATGGCCACAATGCGGCGGGGTAGCTCTCGCTACTTGGACGTGCACACAGGAAGGCGTGTGATGTGGTCCCGGCCTTTTCCAGGACGTGGGCATAATCCGCTTCGATTAGGTCTGCTTCTGGAGGCCTCAGAAGAAAAGTCATGTCACGCTTGCCTCATTACACATTTATATGAATGAATACTCAAACAGCAAATCATTACTTAACTTTGTTGCATGTGATCGTAGTTACTTTTGGATCCGAGTTGAAGAGTCATGTCTGCTTGCAAGCAAGGAGACATACACGAGTTTGATGCCTCTCTGTCCGGTTTCTGTCTGGAATCTGCATGGAAAGAGATCCGTTTGTTGGAACGTGGGGTTTTTATTCAAACAGTGACGTTACAGGAAGTCCCGTCTCCTTCTTCTCCTGGCTATGCTGAAAGTATGTTAATGCTATTTATTTTGAAAGTTCTAGAAAAGTTCTTACTGGCCTTTAATGTTTTAACCCATGGCTGGGGTCCCAACACTTCAAACCTCCCAAAATATGTCCATCCACTTAACTTATAGGCCTCTTAATCATAGAAGTGGCCAACTGACCCAAGGTAGCTCTGGAGGAGTTTTAGTGATTCACAGTTCAAGTTGGAGAATCCTATAATAATAGAAGAGTGCCAAGCAGAAATGTCTTGTTAAAAGAAATCCAAACCAAGTACCATTTGCAGTTTCCCACAAGCAATGTAAGGGTCACCTTTAACATGCGGAAGATTATCTGATCTAATGAGACCAAATTTGAACTTTTTGGCCTACGTGCAAAACATTCGTGGTGGAAAACTAATAACTCTGCACATCACCCAGAACACACCATCTCCAAGATGGTGGATGGTAATGGGAGCATCATGCTGAGATGGTGCTTTTATTTTAAGTGGGGAATGGAAATTGGTCAGTTGATGGAACTAAACACATGGCAATTGTGACATTTTGTTAGAGGTTGCGAAAGACAACAGGATGACCTTAAACATACAACCAGAGCTACAATGATATAGTTTCAATAAAACCATATTTATATATTATGGGTAGGGATGGGTACCTTTCACATTTGAACTGATACAGTACCGATACCTGGTACCTGGGAATTAAAACCCAGCCATGTTGCTGGCTGCAGATGAGACGAGTTGCTAACAGATGTAGGCATGCTAATGGTGCCAACGCAGGAGTTGTAGCTGTAGATCTGAGGCTGGCGATTATTGTGCATTCTTTAAATCTTGTTCTTAGCCAGATGCTTCCCCAGATTAGAAGTATTCCCGCTGTTGGCCTTGCATTTCGCATCACAAATATTGCAGCAAGTGTAATCTGCATCGCACTTTGAAAAGTGGAGCCATACTTTGGAGAGCTTTCTACGTTTCAGCCATGCTTTTTTTTTTACGGTACCAGCGGCTACTGACATCAATACTCTTGTGTGTGCAATGCTGTGTTCATGTCTGGCATGGAAAATCACCCACTCTTCCACTCCCTCAGTGACATAATGATGCATTTAGGTACCGAAACATTGGTTCCTTTTGATTTGACATGAATCGGTACTCTGTAGTACCGACGGAATTTGGTCGGTACCTATAAAAGTACCAAATTCGCTACCCGTCCCTAATTATGGAACAGTCAAAGTCCAGACGTAAATTTAGTTAAAAGTCTTTGGACAAACTTGGAAATGAATCCTCTTGATGCTTTCTGTCCAGGCTGGCCTAGCTTGACCTCTCTTACAAAGAAGAAGAACCATCTGTAGATTTGTTTTTTTAATCACACCCTAAAAAAAGCAGTTATAATTGCAGGGGAAGTTGCTTTAAGCAGCATGAATACAATTGCTTACCACACTTTGTAAGGATAGATATACACACATACACGAACACACACACTACTGTGTCATGGTCTATCCCACACAATCTCATTAACATACACTGAAGTTACAGGGGTTGGACAATGAAACTGAAACACCTGGTTTTAGACCACAATAATTTATTAGTGTAGTGTAGGGCCTCCTTTTGCGGTCAATACAGCGTCAATTCGTCTTGGGAATGACATATACAAGTCCTGCACAGTGGTCAGAGGGATTTTAAGCCATTCTTCTTGCAGGATAGTGGCCAGGTCACTACGTGATACTGGTGGAGGAAAACGTTTCCTGACTCGCTCCTCCAAAACACCCCAAAGTGGCTCAATAATATTTAGATCTGGTGACTGTGCAGGCCATGGGAGATGTTCAACTTCACTTTCATGTTTATCAAACCAATCTTTCACCAGTCTTGCTGTGTGTATTGGTGCATTGTCATCCTGATACACGGCACCGCCTTCAGGATACAACGTTTGAACCATTGGATGAATCTGGTCCTCAAGAATGGTTCGGTAGTCCTTGAAAGTGACGCGCCCATCTAGCACAAGTATTGGGCCAAGGGAATGCCATGATATGGCAGCCCAAACCATCACTGATCCACCCCCATGCTTCACTCTGGGCATGCAACAGTCTGGGTTTTACGCTTCTTTGGGGCTTCTCCACACCGTAACTCTCCCGGATGTGGGGAAAACAGTAAAGGTGGACTCATCAGACAACAATACATGTTTCACATTGTCCACAGCCCAAGATTTGCGCTCCTTGCACCATTAAAACCGACGTTCGGCATTGGCATGAGTGACCAAAGGTTTGGCTATAGCAGCCCGGCCGTGTATATTGACCCTGTGGAGCTCCTGACGGACAGTTCTGGTGGAAACAGGAGAGTTGTGGTGCACATTTAATTCTGCCGTGATTTGGGCAGCCGTGGTTTTATATTTTTTGGATACAATCCGGGTTAACACCTGAACATCCCTTTCAGACAGCTTCCTCTTGCGTCCACAGTTAATCCTGTTGGATGTGGTTCGTCCTTCTTGGTGGTATGCTGACATTACCCTGGATACCGTGGCTCTTGATACATCACAAAGACTTGCTGTCTTGGTCACAGATGCGCCAGCAAGATGTGCACCAACAATTTGTCCTCTTTTGAACTCTGGTATGTCACCCATAATGTTGTGTGCATTTCAATATTTTGAGCAAAACTGTGCTCTTACCCTGCTAATTGAACCTTCACACTCTGCTCTTACTGGTGCAATGTGCAATCAGTGAAGATTGGCTACCAGGCTGGTTCAATTTAGCCATAAAACCTCCCACACTAAAATGACAGGTGTTTCAGTTTCATTGTCCAACCCCTGTAGTTGTTATGTGACAAACTATGGAAAATGTTGTATTTGTTTTTATAGACAGAATGACAGAAATGGTTAACTTTTACGTTAGATCAATTAGTCAAGTGGTTGAAAAAGAAGGCCAGTTGGGTCATTTTTTGGGATAACTTGTACAGTACTTCTTTTTGCTTTGAATTGAAAATGTAAGACTGTTGGTCAGATGTGAAAAACTTAATGGGGCTTAAAACAAGAGCCTAAACCAGATGACTGAGTTGGAGCTGTTCTAAAATACAGTCATATTCAATAAATTAGAATATATGTTCCAATGAGGATTGTTTGTCAGATGAAGAGTATTTTTTGAAAATAACAATCTTTAAGCAGGTATAAAACATACCTTTCAAAAAACCCACATTTCTGTATTAAATATGTTTTTTTTTTATTGGTCTGTAATATTCTAATATTAAATGTTGTGTTTTCATTAGTTCTAAGCAGAAAATCATTAACAGAAATAAAGGCTTGAAAAATCAGTTTGTGTGCAGTTAATCTATATAATGTGTTTCACTTCTCAACAATATTCAGATTTACTGAATGGGTCTGTAGTTGAGCAAAAACCTTTGCAAAATAGTCTTTCCAGAATTAGTTTGCTTTAAATTTTCACTTCAATATTTATAATTGAAAATTATTTTTCTAAAAAATATTTTTGAGACAGTCGTGACTATACACCAGTGCATATTTAAGTCAGGCATGAACCTTTTGCAGGTTTAAATCAAACACATACCCCCTACTACCTTTTTGCCTACGCAGCTTTCCTTTTTTTAGTAGTAGCTTAGTTAGTAGTTTATCTTTAGAGAACGACATTTTATAAATGAATAGGTAAATTCACCTTAGCTGCTTGTTGTTTATAACTAGCTGTTGATTATGCATGAAAATGTTTTTTCCCACCGTACTGCTGAAAACATTTATGTGCACTACTTTTAGTGGTGATTTCTGGTGTTTTTATTCCATTTCATGTAAACTTAATAGTGACTCTGGGATTGCATCCCCTACCACTACCCAGCTTCTGCCCTGCCTT
The DNA here is from genome assembly GCF_021462225.1 of Girardinichthys multiradiatus. Classification (NCBI taxonomy): domain Eukaryota; kingdom Metazoa; phylum Chordata; class Actinopteri; order Cyprinodontiformes; family Goodeidae; genus Girardinichthys; species Girardinichthys multiradiatus. The sequence goes on from NC_061799.1 coordinate 24,451,149, forward strand.
GGGCTCCATTATCTCCATTAAACCATCTTGGATGCTGTGACTATATTTAACTAATTCATAACCACACCATCAACCTCAGCTCATTAGGCAACCCCTCAGGTTTTTTTTCCTTTCCCGTTTTGATTTCCTTTGTTTATTTGTGTCTCTTCCTTCCTGTAGGGGTCGCACCAAAGGGAGGGTTGTTGTGGATGAGGAGGACAGCATGGATGGTACTGAGATAACAGAGACCACAGACTCTCAGTATGCAGGTAAGAATTTGTAGTCCACCCCCCTTCCTGATCTATTATACACACATTGGTTTTAGTGAGCTGCTCCATCCAGGCAGCCCTTTGCTAAGAGTGTTTCAAAAAGTGTGTCAGTAAAGGTAGCAGAGTCCCCTCTCCAGGAGAACTATGGGTGAACGCTTTTTCTTAGGACCCTGTGCTTCGTCTTTAGGGCTATAATTGAAAGGGTTTAAATGGAACTGCGATGCTGCATAGGGTGTTTTTTTCCTTTTCTTCCCTCACCACTTCCATCATTCCTCTTGCTCCAAGATTGGCATTGAGGTGCAGTGGGGAAGAGCCCAAGGCTAATGCCCTCTAAAAGCTTTTTAAAATCCCATCAGTCTCCTCAGACCCATTTATGTGCTTTTTTATGTGTACATCACATCGCATCACATGACCAGGCCTTTCATTCTCATACATCTTAGAACTGGATCTCGGTGCCGCGCTGTGACTGAGATATTGTGAAATTTTGAATGTGTGAGTGGGTTTGCATTTCCTTTATTGTGTTTTACCTCATGCCCCAGTAATTTTTTTTATTTAGTGAATAAAATAATAAAAATCAAGAACTGTTATGGTGCAATAAATTAGAATGTCACTGATAATGAATTTATTTCTCCAATTCAGAAAGTGAAACTAGTTTTTTATACACAGTGATATATTTCTTGCATTTATTTCTGTTAAGTTTTATTACTGTTCATGAATACTCCAAACAATAAAATGAGTTTATATTTTTTTTTATGTGGGATTATTATGACCATGTTATGACCTGCACATTAATCGGGAAGACTGCCAACTTAATGGTTGTCTCACTGACAGTCATTGACACCCTCCACAGTAAGCCACAAAAGGTTTCTGCTAAGGAGGCTGGCTGTTCAGAGTGCTGTATCCAAGCATAGTAATGGAAAGTCGAGAAGAAGAAAAAACTGGTGGGGAAATGTGCATAAGCAACAGGGATGACTACATGCTTGAGAAGATGTTTAAGTAGAACCTGTGGCTTGAGTCAGAGCTTCAGGAGCAACCGCACAGACGTAGCCATGACACAGTTCTCACATACCTTGTGTTGAGCCACTCCTGATCCACAGACAGAATCAGGAATGTCTTACCTGTGCTAAGGAGAAAAAGGACTGAACCAGTGATTTGGGGTGCCATGTAATCTCTGGTGTTGGTCCTCTGTCTTTCACCAAGTCTAAAATCAGTGCAGTTACATACCGGGTAGATTTAGAGCAATTATGCTTCCTTCTGCAGACCAGCTCTATGTATCTGCTCAGTTCATTCTCTGGCAGTGCTCGACATAACCCCAAACGTCTCAGTGTCTGATTGTCCATGATAGAAACCAGACCCAATAATGCAGATGAACTAAAGGTTATTAAAGTAACCTGGACTTCCTTAACACCTCAACAGTGTCACAGGGTGATCACCTCTATTAATGCAGTAATTCAAGCAGGAGGTGCCCTGATGCGCACACTGTACAGTAAATGAACATAATTTTACGTTATGAATTAAATTGCTGAAATAACTTTTTGTTAATATTGTCATTTATTTAGATGTACCTGTACTGTACAAGATATTTTATTTTTATTCAAAAAAACTGTTGTCTAGCTTCCTGCACCACAACAGGGATGTGTCTTCAGCAGTTGGCTATTCGATTGTTATGATCAGGGGGAAATTTCACATGATGTCACTGAATGTTTGCTGAATTGACCTATTTAAATGTTGGTCCTAAATAATAATAATACAAGTCTGCTTTTTCCAAAGCCTTTCTGATAAACTTCGGGGAAATACTTTATACGATTAGCATATTGAATTGAGCCATTATGTAATTGCAACAAACATGGGATATTGTCAGACTTGATATTCCTTGTAACGAATGAGCATTTCTCAGTGCTTGAGCTCTTGACCTCAAATCTGACTTCAATGCAAATAACCTGAAATAGTATTTATATGCCTTAATGTGTATGTGATAATTTTATGCCATAATGAGGTCAATCGATACTTGAATGCAAGCCAAACCTGTGTGTTTTTGTCCTTTTCAACAGACTAATTTGGCTAGGTTTATTATTTATTTCGGCAGAAACACAAATCCAGCCAGTGGAGACTGTGGAAATGGAGACCACTGAGGCTCCAGAGGAGGAGAACCGCCTTTCCCCTCTGGCCCAGAGCCCCCCAGCAGAGAGTTCAACAGGACCATCTGTTCCAGCAAGTGGAGAAATCAAAAGCAGGTCAGTAACACTAAACGTGGCCTGCCCCGTAGTTAATATTGGTTATGTATAAAAGAAACTGATAATTTGTCCAGTATAGAGTATTGGTTTTTGCCTTGCTTTTGTACGTGTGGAAGTCATCAGGTGGTGGATGCAGCCCTCTCTTCCCAGGTGTCACTTTGTTAAAGGCTGTAATCAATCTCGCGGCGTGTCTGGACCATTGATGTTAGTGATTGAGGGCAGATCAGCAGCATCTCCTGGGATCCTATTACCAACACAGTCTTACCTTTTGAATGATGGCTTTCTCATATGTAATCTGCAACAGTTTAATGTTCATATATCTGTTTAAGGTTATATGGAGGGAAAAATGGACATTTAAATGCTTTTTTCCAGAAGTGAACTGGACTAAATTCATGCTGACATGCACTGTTTTGTATTTATTCAGAGTAGGCATATATAATTAAGCATCTGATTTACTTGATTCCAGGGAGCGTCTCTGTGCCTTCTGTTACTGTGGTGGTCGTAGCCTTCTGGGTCAGGGGGATCTACAAGTATTCAGCACCACATCGCAGCATGAAACACCCATCAGCCATAATGATGAGGAAAGCTCAACAAGCGACGGCAGTGATGGTGACAAAACTGCTCAGCCAAAAACGGCTGAAGACGGCACCTCAGGAGAGAAGGAAACCAAGTAAGCCCTTCTTGGAAAATGTTAACTCCAAATTCAAAGGTTTTGAAGAACTCGCTGGAGTTTTCTATTTTTTTCTAAGCATCTACACACAGTTGAGATTTCAAATTGTAATAGCTAAAAGCTTTATCTCCTGTTTTTAAACAAATTCTGAAAAGTAAGCACAAAACTAGGATTTTAGTGGTTCACTGTTTGCTAAATAGCAGATTAAATTCTGACTTTATTTTTATAAAATAAAGCTGAAGAGTGACTTTCCTTTGTAGATGAGTCAAAGTATATCTTTGCCTTTTGGAACTGAAAAACCTTATTTAATTACAATATCCTTAATTTATTTCCTGCATTTTAGTCAACAATGCCATCATGGCATCACACTGTTGGTTCTGCATCATTATAATAGTTTTTTTCCCCCAGTGGACTTAATGATGGGGTGTCTGGAGGGCATTTGCATAAAGAAAACTGATTATCCAACCAGTCTAAAGATTCATCTTATTTTCCCTTCTGAGAGTAGCCATTTATTTATTTATTTAAAGCACACTGGTACATCACTATTCAGGGCAGCCCATTGTGGTACTGCAGATTTTATTTTGCAACCAATTAACTTTTATTAAATGTCTTATTATTCGAAGTGTTTTTTTGTCAAGCTATATTAAGAAAATTAATTGTGTTTAAACACAAATCTCTTTAACCTTTCAGGCTCTCTCTTTTGATGCTTAGTTTGACTGTTTTACTTTGTGATTGGTTGTTAAGACATCTTCTAGAGATGCACCAATCATAGTTTGATTTCCAGTCACTGATTTTTGTAAATTGCATACCTGCTGATACAAATTTTAATTTCTCAATTTGAGCTAAAGATGAAAAGTTTATTCTGCTTTTGGATAAATTAAAAATGTTAGTGTTTAAATATTAAAATGATTAGAGTAATATAAAACCCGGATGATTTTTTCTAAATAGTCTAAAGTTCCAGACCTGTACCTCTCTGTATCACAGATAATCTACATATGCAGTAAAATCCTTCCAGTTTTAAAACAAAGCTATCTTTAAATAAACCCAAAAAGCCGAACTCTAACATATCTCCTATATTTATTTACAAGGCAGATCATAGATCAGACGTTTGATGTAGAATTGTTCCATGTAACAAGATTTTTTTTTTCACAATTGTTTTTTTCCAACAATATTGATTTAAATTACCATGTCCAACTTAGTATTTGAGGTGATTAAGCTCTGATTTACTGTTAAGTGTTAGATTGTTAAATCATTGATTCCTTTATTATGAACAACAACAAGTGGGACACAATCGTGAAGTGGAATGAAATTTATTGGATGTGTCAAACGTGTTTAACAAATAAAAAACTGAAAAGTGGGGTATGCAATATTATTCGGCCCCCTTGCGTTAATATTTTGTAGCGCCACCCTTTGCTGCAATTACAGCTGCAAGTCACTTGGGGTTTTTCTCTATCAGTTTTGCACATCGAGAGACTGAAATTCTTGCCCATTCTTCCTTGCAAAACAGCTGGAGCTCAGTGAGGTCGGATGGAGAGCGTTCGTGAACAGCTGTCTTCAGCTCTTTCCACAGATTCTCGATTGGATTCAGGTCTGGACTTTGACTTGGCCATTCCAACACCTGGATACGTTTATTTGTGAACCATTCCATTGTAGGTTTGGTTTTGTGTTTTGGATCATTGTCTTGTTGGAAGATAAATTTCCGTCCCAGTCTCAGGTCTCTTGCAGACTCCAGCAGGTGTTCTTCCAGAATAGTCCTGTATTTGGACCCATCCATCTTCCCATCAATTTTGACCATCTTCCCTGTCCCTGCTGACGAAAAGCAGGCCCAGACCATGATGCTGCCACCACCATGTTTGACAGTGGGGATGGTGTGTTCAGGGTGATGAGCTGTGTTGCTTTTACGCCAAACATATCGTTTTGCATTGTGGCCAAACAGTTCGATTTTGGTTTCATCTGACCAGAGCACCTTCTTCCACATGTTTGGTGTGTCTCCCAGGTGGCTTGTGGCAAACTTTAAATGAGACTTTTTATGGATATCTTTGAGAAATGGATTTCTTCTTGCCACTCTTCCATAAAGGCCTGATTTGTGCAGTGTACGACAGATTGTTGTCCTATGACTCTCCCACCTCAGCTGAAGATCTCTGCAGTTCATCCAGAGTGATCATGGGCCTCTTGGCTGCATCTCTGATCAGTCTTCTCCTTGTTCGAGATGAAAGTTTAGAGGGACGGCCGGGTCTTGGTAGATTTGTAGTGGTCTGATCCTCCTTCCATTTCAATATGATTGCTTGCACAGTGCTCCTTGGGATGTTTAAAGCTTGGGAAATCTTTTTGTATCCAAATCCGGCTTTAAACGTCTCCACAACAGTATCTCGGACCTGCCTGGTGTGTTCCTTGGTCTTCATGATGCTCTCTGCGCTTTGAAAAGAACCCTGAGACTATCACAGAGCAGATGCATTTATACGGAGACTTGATTACACACAGGTGGATTCTATCTATCATCATCAGTCATTTGGGACAACATTGGATCATTCAGAGATCCTCACTGAACTTCTGGAGTGAGTTTGCTGCACTGAAAGTAAAGGAGCCGAATAATATTGCACGCCCCACTTTTCAGTTTTTTATTTGTTAAACAAGTTTGACACATCCAATAAATTTCATTCCACTTCATGACTGTGTCCCACTTGTTGTTGATTCTTCACAAAAAATTTGAATTTTATATCTTTATGTTTGAAGCCTGAAATGTGGCAAGAGGTTGACCAGTTCAAGGTGGCCGAGTACTTTCGCAAGGCGCTGTAGCAGTCTGAAGGATCAGCTGACATGCCTTTCATCCCTGAAAGGAAAAATGGAGATTCCTTTTCAGAAGCCCCCCTACACCTTCTGTGCTTCCTGTGACTTCACTCAAAGTATCTGAGTCGTCCTCCCTCAGTGACATCCCTCTCACTGGATACTAGTGGTGTTCTGATCGATCGGCCAGCGATCATTATCTGCCAATTCCCGCCGATGTCTTTTTTTGCCGATCACAATGCAGTGTAGTGTATCTCCCCCTTTCCTTCACGCTGCTCAAGCACGCGGCAGCAAATCCTAAACAAACAAATCTGCCGTGTGCAACCAACTTTTGCCTGTGAGAGTCATGTAAAGTTTGTGTCCTGCGACACGCAATGGAAAAATACCTCACTGGGGAAGCACGTCAAAATGCTTCAACACAAGGAATTTAATACGAAATGATGAATGAGCTGACTATGGTGAGTTTTCAAGGCTTACTGCAGAGAATTAAAAGGAGACACCCGGAGCAGTCAGCCAACACTCGCCGTATGAACGTGATGGTCAGAAGGCTAAGCAAATAACCCGAAAAATTTTCCATAATTTAGCCTGTTAAGAGCCCTAACGTTTTCAATCTGTTGAAGATTGTTTTACTGATAGCAGGTTTTTCGGTTGTCCTTTTGACTAAATAGTTGTTGCATTGTGCCTGCACATTTTTTGTGTAGTTTTTCTTTTAAAAAAGTAAATAAAACACATTTTTGTCTAAATTCAGGTGATTTTATGGTTCCTTTTTTCCAGATCCCGTAGCCAGTAGCACTTTTAACAACATTGAAAACTTTACAGCCAATCCATGTTATCAGCATCGGTGATTGACAGCATAAAACCTAATCGGAGCATCCCTACTAAATACTGTTGTCAGGCTGGCACCCCCTGGTTATGATGTGTTTATTGATCGGGGAAAGAAAGATTGGATTTTTATTTTTCAAATGGGCGATCACTGATCAGGGGCTGCTCAAGCATAAGGATGAGTGATTCTGGTCAACAACCTGCTGTAAACGTTTTCTAAAACTAAACAGGTGGAGCTTTTCACTGTTAAAAGTAGGCCTGTACAATAAGGAGAACATCATATTGTGATCATCCAAACGTTCCTACCATTTTCCATGAGTTTCAGGATATTGGTCACTAAAATCTGTGTCAGGTGTGTACTTAAAGAGCTGGTCTTTGCATGAGAAATCATTTATGTAAAATTAAAAAAATGAAGCAGTTATTGAAAAGATAAAATGATAGTCCATATACATACATTCATACTGATTACACATTCCCATTATTGCATCTTCCTTTACATTCTGGCTGTGTTGAGTTTAGCTGTTGCTGTTGGATAGAAACTGTTGTTAATCTGTCTGTCGTTGCTTTAATTGATCTGTAGCGTCTGTTCAGTGTGTGACCCGGGTCAGAAGTGTCCTTTTTAAGATGTTTTTGGAATCTTTGGAGACAACGGGAACTGTGACTTTCTTAGTCTCTGTAGAGGACAGCCAGCGATCTTTTGGGCTGCCTTAAAGACCTTCCGAAGCTCTGTCCTCTGAGCCACTCTACAGCTGGTTTACCACACAAAGATGCAGTAGGTCATTATGCTCTCAATAGAGCACCGATAAAAGAACACCATCAGTCTCTGAGTGATATTTCTCCTAAGCACCCTCAGGAAGTACAGTCTCCACTGGGCCTTTTTCAGCAGCTCAGAGGTGTTCACGCTCCAGGTCAGGTCCTCCTCGATGTAAACATCCCAGGAAGTGGAAGTCAGCCGCCCTCTCCACACAGTCCCCGCTGATCGTCAGTGATGAAATGTCCATTCTCATTTTTCTATAGTCCACTGTTATCTCATTGATCTTGGAGATGTTGAGCATAATGCTGTTCTCTGTGCACAACCCTGTCAGCTGCTCCACCTCGTTCCCTACAGGCGGGCTCATCCCGCCCGAGATGAGCCCCTGGTGTCATCTGCAAACTTGACGATGATGTGGTGAGCGGGGGAGCAGATGTAGGTGTAGACAATGTAGAGCAGGGGGCTCAACACACAACCCTGTGGAGAGCCAGTTCTGAGGCTAAGAGCCGAAGATGTATGCTGGCCCAGTATGACCCTCTGTGGAAGTAGTGGATCCACTTGCAACCGGAGTGTGGCAGTCCAATGCCCTTCAGTTTTGTCCCTTACTCCCATTTTAGGCTTTTCTCTTAGTAATGGTTATGTGTTTTAGTAGCTGCTTGCTTGTGGTTCCAGCTGTGCCATGTCGTGCTGAAAAGCCAACGTCAGACTGTCGGATCACTGATTGAGTAGGGATAGATGGGAGATGGATGACAAACACCCGGAAGGAAATGTGAAACTTGATTAAATTGGAACACTGTCATTGTTATTTAACCAAGGCATGCCACGTTGGAGCAGAAGCCTCTAATGTTGAATCAGCTTGTTCACTGCTCTCTCTGACTTTTCTGGACAACAGCCTAGTGTATTTTTTAAAAAGTATAGATAGTCGCGGTTTGGTCTGGCAGTATGCCTGGCAGTAGGTACTTTTTCTGTTTTTTTATTTTAATTAGCATGATGGACAGACACAGTGGAGTTGTAAGGAGGAAGGGGAATGTCATTACATAATTAGGCTGTAAACAATTAGGCACCTTATCATGAGTGTTCTATCATGTTTCAAAAACAGTCTTGATTTATTTATTTTTTGTATGTTTATTGAAATGTAGGTGTCCTTGGTATGCTAATGCTCTTTCCTATTTACTTTCTATGTTATGTGGCTTAAAGAAACATTAACAATAATTTTTAATCATTTTGTGAGTCAGGACAACTAGTCTTTTACATACACCATGCAAGACAGCCTTTTACCACATGCCCCATAGGCATTATTTGGACTCTTTTCCCCACATCTCATTTTTCTTGTCTCCTTTTGGAGCTTTTTTTAAAGTCCGCACATAATTATTTTATTTTTTAATTTTTTATTTTCTTTTGTCTGTCAAATTGTTCCTTTTTCTTTCCCAGTGAGTCTGAAACCTGCCATGAAGAACCAGACTCTGCCATTCGATTTTGGGATGAGCTTTCTCATGTTGGCCTTCCAAAAGGTCTTAATGTCCGGTCTCTCTTTGAGTCAGGTAGGATTGGTGGTAACTGCATGTTTTTAAACTAAGCATTTTTTGCTCTGTTAATGCAACTTAATGTTTGCTATTTAGTTTGCCTTAGAGGTTTTCACTCTTAATATTTTATCACTTCAAATTTCTAGGGCAATGTTGGGCACATCAGAGTTGTGCCTTGTGGTCTGATGGTGTTTGTGAAGGCGAGGGACAATCTCTTCTTAACGTGGACAGAGCCATTGACTCAGGGAGCACAAAGGTAAGTGGAGGGAGAACATCTGCACACTAATGGGTGTTAACACCATCTTAATGCGCCAAAGCAGGAGGGAGGAACCGCTTCATTGAGGCATAGAAAAGCCGATGGATCAGGCTGACGGGTAAAGGTCAGAGAGGCAGCGTAGATCTCTCAGCTGTAAACTGGAAAAGGTCATGCCACTCAGCAGCACACAGCTCTTGTAGCTGGTTGGTTCTGTTTGGTAGCAGTGGCCTGCTCAAAGTTCTCTTGTTCCGAATAGCAATTCTGCCACTTGATCTCTACTGTGGCTATTAGCACATATTCATAGAGATGAGGACAATGGGGAGTGTACGATGTTCTACTGCTGTGATCCTGAAACTAAAATCCAGATTAATATATTTTTTTCAGAAATGTTAAAGGATCTAAACCATTTTTTTATTTTCAGCATTAGTCATAATCTCTAATTGTTAGGCTAGTATAATTATAGCACTGTTGCAGACGAAGAATGTTTAAGATAATCTGTGTCATTTTTCTTTGTTTCCTCAGCACTGTGCATATTGTAAGCGCCTTGGAGCATCCATTAAGTGCTGTGCAGAAGGATGTGCTCAATTCTACCATTACCCATGCGCCGGAGCGACTGGGACCTTTCAAGATATTAGAAGTCTTTCACTTCTCTGCCCAGAACATATTGAATTGGCAGTTCAGAAATGTATGTTGAGAAATTAGATAATTACAGAAAAATATGTGCTAAAATCCTAGAGATTTTCTGATTTTCCTGTTTTGTTTGCTTCAATAGTTGTAGATGATGTGAATTGCGTGCTGTGCGATAGCCCAGGGGACCTGCTAGACCAGCTCTTCTGCACCAGTTGTGGTCTGCATTACCACGGGATGTGCCTGGATATTGCTGTGACCCCTCTAAAAAGGGCAGGTTGGCAGTGCCCAGAGTGCAAAGTCTGCCAGACATGCAAGTGAGTCACTTTTGCCGCCCACCTAAATGAAGTCTTAGACTGAATCTTTCCTTGCGCAGATGTTTCTTTCACTGTTTGTCCTTCTTAATTTCTGCATCACTCCCAAGCACCATGCACATTGATGTTTTTGTTTATCTCTGTGGCTTGTGAAGCTCTAACTGAGAGTTTGACCCTGAAGCTTAATTCATGTAACCTCTGACCTTTAAAAAAAAAAAAAAAAACTCAGGACCTCTGGTACACCTAGGGCAAGCAGTCCTGCTTGTTGAAACTGCCCATTGAGGGATAACTCTTATATTTGCATAGAAATCCTTCATGGTGTTTTAAGTGTTAAGCATGAGTTTGTGCATATTACTGTAAATAAGGTACAAATAAACATTAGTCTCAATGATCAGCTGCTTGGAATTGTTTGTTTTCGATTACAGGCACCCTTTATATTAGTCATTGTTTTTCCATTTTAACCAAGCAAAACAGGTTCAGTCACTTGTGAGTGTAAATTACCCTCTTTGGCACATTCAGTCCCACGGAGTTGTACCAGGTTTATAATCTGCCAATGTTTTCTTTTCTTGATTGTGTTTTAGCGTTGGCAACCTTTAAACATGTTTAAATAATGTCAAAAAACTTTTTTTTTTTTTTCTTTTTTTTTTTGGGTTGGTGATTGCATTGCTTCGCAAGTTCCAAAACCAAAAAGTTATCTTTGCTTTAATTGAATTGCTTTCGTTTTTGTAAGTTTGCTTAAGAGAAGTAGCTACAAGAACAAAACATTGCAATATCAGAGTTAAGAGAATCCTCCCTGAGAGGAACAATGTCTATTGCACAAGATTGATCATTTTCTAATATTTTTAGTTCAAATCAGTTATTAAAAAAACTTTAAAAGGTGTTGTCTTGCTTTATTTGGTTTTCTAAGTTTGTATTGTACTATGAAAATCTCTATTGGCACCTCTCTCAATGACGCTTACTTTTGTTTTAAATAATTTCCCAAATATATGCTTACATAACTGTTGCTATGACTCATATAACTACTGTAACCGTTTTGAATTAGATCATGATCCTTAGAAATACAGCTGCAGAATAGATCATTAAACTATTAGCCAGTACATTTTATAAATGTTTATTGCAGGTTAAAAACAAACTGTCCTTGGGTTTCCCATAAAAATTGAAGTAAAGGGGCACACAATCACTATGTGAATGTAGACCCTGTATAACTGCACAAGTTGGAATGGCATTGATGTTTGGGTGAAGATTCGAATTAAGACTCAGTGCAGAGGAATACCTCGGATCTGAATTGGGGTGACAAAAGCGTCGGATCAGGACAGCCCAAGTTTTACACAATAGTATTTCACACTTCTTTCTGTTTTGCCTGTAGGAACCCAGGAGAGGACACTAAAATGCTGGTGTGTGACATGTGCGACAAAGGCTACCACACTTTTTGCTTGCAACCTGCTATTGACTCTTTGCCCACCAATGGGTGGAGATGTAAGGTAGGAAACATCTTACACTTCTTGACGCTTTAACTGATAGGAACTAAAAACGTTTTCTTTTTATTTGTGAAACAATAGTAATGGAAATAGTGAAACTTGAGACCCTACGTCAAACTGGCATCTTATCGTGGTTTATTTCATCATTGTTTTTATACAGTAGCGCTCTATTTTCCTCTTCTTTTTTTTTTTGCAGAGTCATGTAGTGTTCGGTGTGTTGGGAAAAAGTACATACAACTAGGCTCTGTCACTGGGTAAAAGTGCATTAGACCCAGAGGAATATGCACATTGTGTGTAAAAGAAATGACTCAGAGCAGCTGATTTTTTCAAGGTTTCATTTCAGCCTCAGCGCCAGCAGATAATACAAAGTGTACTTGTGTGTACATGCATAAGTGTTGTCGCGTCACTCAGCTGCATCATTTTTTTCATCTAGCAGTTGGTTGGGCTAGGTCACAGAGAAGGAAGCGGGCGAAGAGAGTTCCCCACATTTTGGCTTCTTTGCTTGACTCTGCTTAGAACAATGCAGCCCACACAACTCGCTGATGCTCCTGTACGCTCACCCCCGAGTGACTATCCCCATATGTGTGTCAGTTTTGTTCTGAGTTGTGTGGTCTGTTTGACATGCAGATCAATAAAAATTAGTCGTAGTTCCAGTTTCAATGCTGCGCAATGTTCCTCTGACGGCGTCTTTGTCGAGCTGAGCCAATCTTTTCTTTAGAAAGCAAGAACTTGGTCGAGTCGTGTGGGTACTAGTTGGTCTCATAAACTGCAAACTCATTAGTTGCGGTAAGTGTTGGGTTTTTCATAAGGGAGCTTTATGAGAATATTAAAGAGAAATTAGATCTTTTTTTTTTTTTAAGAGTTTGTAATCAGATTTTCTGAGTTTTCAGAAATTTTCAGTATTCATTAGCTGCTTGTTATATCACATTTATCATAAATACTTGAGATGCATAATCTGTTGGATAAATTTGAGTGCCATGTTATCTACATATTCCTGTTCAGATTCATAAATCTCTTGCACTGTAACAAAACATGTTGTCTTTTTTTCCCCAGCTTTAACTCCCATTTTGCTAATAGGTTTTATTATAAATGTTTATTTCAGGTTTAAAACTGTAGTTTGTTGCCGTTTCCTATTTTCAGTCTTTCAGTCAGTCGGTCAGTATTTATTTATGTAGTTCTTTTTAAGCTCAACGAGGGCAACACAAGCTGGCTATGTAGGATAAAAACAGAAAGCGATGAAAAACAAAGTCAACAAGAAGTGTTACACAGGAAAAAATGTACAGAAGCGTGTTTAACAGTGGTGATGTTGGTGTTAATTATGGTGAAGAGGAAACACCGAAGTAGGCATAAAAACAAGCATAGATTCTAACATCCAGATAAGAATGTTAAAACCAACAAATAATATAGAATTAAAAAAATATTAAACATGAAAATATCTAATCGATGAATAAAAAATAAGAAGAAGATTAAATAAAAGGTTGTACATCAATAAATAAAAACATAGAAGTAAAATCTACATTTAATTTGAACAGCTGGTATATTTTTATTACACGTATTTGTAAAACAAAATAAGTGGAGTAAATGCTATTCATTTAATGTAAAGCCAAAATAAAAGCTTAATGAAACTACAGATTTAATTATTTTAAGGTGAAATTAGGATGAAATAATCTTTGGATGAATAGTTATTAATTAAAAGCCCCCTCTGTGTTTTTTGTACTACACTGGGTCTAAATGACTTTTGCATATTATGTCACTTTCTCCAAAGAACTGCAGGGTTTGTATCCAGTGTGGAACACGAACCAGTGGACAATGGTACCACACCAGTCTGTTGTGTGAGAACTGTGTCCAAAACCAGGACCCTGCTCTGTGTTGTCCAGTGTGCTCCTGCATCGTGGACTCTGAGCATCACAAAGACTTACTACTCTGCCAGACTTGTAAAAGGTAAAAAAAAGAAAACATGGTGCTTATCCTTTTGCTTACCATTTATTTAATGAAAATATTTGTTGAACAATCTCGTGAATTCCTTTGCACTCCTGTCAGATGGCTACACCTGGAATGTGAGCGTCAGAACTCAGGCCAAGGAGAAATCCACCCCAGGGAGGACTATGTTTGCTCCAACTGCAGGTCTCCTGCTACAGAGCAGGCGGTAGAGGCAGAGGATATGGACACTGGCCCAGAGCTCAGTCCTCAACCAGCCCCAATGCACATAGACTCTGAGACTGGCCTACAGCCGGCTCAAAAGCACAAAGACCTCGAACCTGGCGTTCAGCTGTCCTCTGAAATGCACAATGACCCCAAACCGGAATTGCTTGCTGTTCCATTGCACTCTGATCCAGAGCCTGCTCAGGCTGCCGTCCAGGAGGAGAAGTTGGCCACGCCAGACCAGAAGCCTGGTGGGTCTTTGTTCATAAGATTATAGACACTTTATGCTCTGATCCTCCCAATTCTTTTTCTCCTTTTTCTTTTTACCAATCAGAGAATCTTGAGTTTTCATTTTTCCAACATATTACTTTTGATAAACCCAAATATTGTTGCTTTTTTAAACAGGCTAAATAATGCCTGCATCGTACACCAAGCACCAGGTTGTAGTATTGGAAATGAAACTCAGCATTTGTGATTGAGAAGTCATTGAAAGAACAGCTGGCCACAGAGACAGAGTTCAAAGTTCTGGCCCGCTACACCAACAGGTGCTGTAATATCAGTGTAAATGAAGTTGTGAAAGTTACTGCTCATGCAGAGCAAAGAACTAAAAGGAGAATTGTGTGTACCAACAGAAAAGAAGCACTCCCTTATTTTCAAAGAAACTTCTGAGGGTTTGCATACAACCAGATGGTGTCCCACTAATTGCAGATTCAAACAGCAGCGCTGCTCTTTGTAATTCTTCCATTTTAAATTACGTCGTGTATAAGGATGTTGGGATGGACTTCCTTTTTTCAAGAATGGAAGATTCTGTTTTAATTTAAGAAAAATATATAGGTAATAAATCTCTAAAGTGTATATTTCAATTAAATCACTAAGTAGCTTTTATTTAAGCTAAAACTTACCTATATTTTCATAGAAATGGAGATCTGACTAACTTCGTTTATTTTTTGTTACTGACCCAGCAGGTTCGATCTTTTCTTTTTTCTTTTTTTTAGTTGTGGCTCACAGCAGAAGGACATTAGGACGAGTAATATTTGTAAGAAACCCACATTTCAAACCCCAATTTCAGCTATTTGTGTCATTTTATCTGGACCCATCAGGTGACTCTAAAATTCCAACTAAGAAGTCATCAATGTGTTTGAATGTTGTTTACTTTTTGCTTCGAAAAACTGCCTCATAGTCTTAATTGTGAAATGAGTGTAACTGAAATTACCATTAATTAGATTAACATTTGGAGTTTGAGAATACATTGCATTAAAACCTGGTCCAAATGAGGTCAGCCAGCACTACAGTGCAAAATTCACCCCAAAATATGTACAGCAGGCGAGGGATGCCAGTGGCAGCTATGCTGCCCACTCTTGCTGAGGTAGCCCACCCCACTGACTGTAGAGAATAGATGAGAGTATCATGATTATATCATGGATCCCCTGTCTGCTAACCTGCCTTGAAGCAATTCTGGCTCATTCATTGCTGCTCACACAGCCTGTCTGCTTGTTTTGCACACTAGGCACAGATGCTCACTCTTTTTCTTCTTCTGGTCATTAACAATCTCCTTACTAGATTTGGCTGGAAAAGCGCTGCTTTCTCTGCTTTTTCTTTTCAAGATATATTGGGTATTTTGGAGCAATTTTAATTGAGGAGGGTTTATTTTTTGAGTATTAAGTATTAAGTATTCATCATACTTGTGTGTGTATGAATCTTGTTCATTCATATAATCTCCTCCTGAAAAACCCCCATACAATATGACGCTACACTTCCCACAGTTCACAGTTGGGATGGTGTTTTCACACTTTCAAGCTTCACCCTTTTCCCTCCAAATGTAAAGATTTTTCTTATTGCCAATTTCTTCCGTTTTAGTATCATCAGGAACTGTCTTCAAAGTTGAGGTATTTGTCCCTGTATGCATTTGTAAAAGTAATACAGCTTTTTATTTTGCTTCTGGAATAATGGCTTCCTTCTCGCTATGTGGCCTTTCAGCCTATTTAGATACAGGAATAACAATGTGAACAATGACCAGATATGAGTTACGAGATACAGCAAACATCTTCCCAAGGTCTTTTTCTTGTGTTCTGGTGGGTTCAAAACACGTTCATCTCCTTAAACTGTAGGGTGGTTGAACGGCTGATACTTACATGTGAAACCGATCTTATCCACCGATCTCATCTCCCTTCGCAAAGGTCTCACAATCAGACACTGTCCCCTTTTGCTCCGCCATGCGCGAGGGCTGACTGGCAGACCTGCCCACCAGGTCACGTCTGCACGCACACAGTTGACAGTAGTCATCCTACTGTTGCCAACAGATTGGAGACATTGATTGGAACATTGAAGGTCTCTTGTGACCTTTATAACAGCTGGCAGTGTCAGTTATAAGAATAAAAAAAAATCAGTATGAGCCAAAATCAGTAACCGGCAGATCAGGCTTTTTGAAGATAGGTGATTGGTCGGAAAACTGCAATCAGTGCACCCCTAGTGTTTATGCTTGGATAAATGTTTGAAGAGGTAAACATTGCACCCTCAGGTATCTAGATATTTGTACCCAAGGCTGAATCAGACTTATAGAGGTCTACAATTCACTCCCCAATATCGTGGCTGATTGCGTTGAATTTTTTCATGATGTCACTCAGGGAAGCAGTGTGGCTGAGCTGTTGCTTTAAAGTACACACCCAAGTTTGCAACCAAATAACTGTTGTAGTTATAAATTAGCCTCAACAGAAGCTCACAAAGTCCTGGTATAATCACCTAAGCTTTCTTAGATTGTTTAAAGGCATTATCGTCTTGATGTACATAAACTCCTGATTTCAAAGAATACAGATTCTCTGAAAAATGTCTTCTATTCTATAAATGTCTACTATTTTGACATTTAGCAAATATAAATAATTTTTGTAATCCTATCTGACCTAAACAGGAGTCAGACTTTTATTCTTATTTTAATTTCAGATGATGAGGGGGGAAGAAATGGCAATGCCTTTTTTATATTATGTAAACATCTGGTTTATACCTTTTAGGATGGATTCACATCTGACACACATGACTGGGCACAAGATACTAAAGGTTATTGAGAGTTGAAAACATCACAATGATAGAAGACAAACAGTAGTGTGGAAAATGTGGATTTTCTGCAACCGATGCCATTATAATATTTTGCAATAATTCCACCATGTCTAATATTGTGCAGCCGTAATATCATTTATTTGTAGTTCTTTTTAGTGTTAGTAAACCTACCTGTGAGTTTCATGGTACAGCACAGTTAAAAGGAGTGTGATTCAAAACAGCAAAACGTTTTTATGTCATAACAGCTGCTTTTTGGGGCAAAGGTGGAAAGTACGAGGATCTTTTCAGGACCTGAGCAGCAAAACATAAAGGAGTCCACATCTAAATCAGTCTAAGAAGGGTGGAATTTCTTTGTGGTATTGTTGCCAAATGCTGTGATGTTTCTAAATGTTTTGTCATAACAATGTCACCACCACTTTCTCCTAAGCTTCAGCATCTCGGCTATTTGATGTGTTTTGCAACTCTACTTTTAGGTAACACTTTCTATAAACTCTAAATGTTAATGTGTCTCAATCAGCTTCCAGAAGGTTGATTATTGTTGGAAAAAACACACCTGGTGAATATCAGCTCATAAGACTCCAGCCCTGACATCACAGAGCACAGAGTAGCGTATTTAGATTTTCTTTTTTATCTTCGCTGTTTACCAATATCATATGTATATTCTGTAGTTGACTGGCCTGCTGGATTTCTGGTCTTCTAACTGTTATAAGTACTGTTTAAACGCGGAAGTCGTCGGCAGCTATTTGTTTTCTCTCGCTCTGATCGTTAACATTTGGGTTGCTGAATCATTATTTTTAGCAGGACTAAACGACTAGTTTTAAAATTCAATCAACAGGCAGTTTAATGCTGAAGTTTGATTAATGTAGAGATGTGCTATTATGCATGATCTGATTCTTGCTCACGCAAAGGTTGATTATAAGGTGACATTATTTTGAAATTATAGCTAAAATGATAACTCACCCAAACAGGTGCCTTGATGAATTTGTTTTTTTCTCGAGCTCTTCGACTGTCAGGTTTAAGCACCGCTCAGGGTTAAACAATAAATTAATAGATGCTCTTGAATCTGTCCTCTTTGCGCAAGCTAGTTCTGACCTTAGGCCTTTTATGAGAGCTTAAGTTTTGTCATCATCTAAACTATTTAATTTGCCTAATCAGTGAGTAGGAAAAATTCAAGACAGTCCATTACAATGAACGTGTGTATGTGTTCAGCTTGGTCAATAGCTGATAGCAAGAGGTGGTTGTAGGCCCATCTTCCTAATTTACTTTCCGGCATGAGCGCCGGATGAGCACCTGCAAGCTGCACAGTCATGAGCCCAGAGCACACAGACCCTGGGATGTTGGTTGTCATGGTTACCCTCTTCCCTGGCATTGATGCGTAGCAGGTGCATGCGTGTGTCAGGACCAGTGTGACATGGGAACTTGTGGATTGAAATAGTGGGTGCCTCCTTAAGACTAGGCTGTCTGTACTGTCAGATGCTGTGTGGCAGAATATTGGCTCGATGTGTGGATTCCTGGTAGCCAGGGATGACTGGTTCTATTCATACAGCGCAAGTTAAACGAATTGGTTGCTCTTAAACAAAAACAGAAATGGGGCACTATAAAAGTGGAGTAAGCGCATCGTAGGCACTGGTTTTGTATTTTTAAAAAAAGAAAGTGGCTTAAAAGCACAACTGATTATTTAAAGTGCATTTTGACTGATTGCCACCCAGAAGTAACCAGTAGCACTATAGTTGCTTCTATCAATGATAGTTTCTATTTATTTATTTCTATTTTTCTATAGATTGTTGTGGGTCTTCTGTATTTACTTTCGCCTTTATCTTTTCAAATTTGAAATTCTTGTCAGTAATAATTAGAGATACATCAATAAGTGGTTTCCACGTAGATATCTGATCGTTTTTATAATCCTCTAATGGACTGCAATTCATTTTAGCCAATTCTGGTCTCTCTTAAAGAGCTATAGAAGACAGTAAAGAGCTTTTTTTTTACTATAGGGATAAATTAAAGATTTTACTTGCTAATAAAATGTTCATAGTAAAAAGATATTTTTCAGAAATGACCCAAAGTAAAGGAGCTGTCTCTTTTTGCATCACTTCAAATACATTAAATCCTGCATTACATCACAACGCTACCTGTTCAAACAACAACCAGCTGAAAAGAATAGCAGTATATCTCATGCACTCCTTCACAAGACTGATTAAAGCTCACGGTTTATTTTTCTGCACACTTTAGCATGTAGAAGCACACCATATCACATAAATTTCATGTTTACAAGATCATTTCAAAATAACAACTATACCCAACTTAATATTTGAGAGGAAAAAGCTGAAGTTTGCTGTTATGTGTTAGATTATTAAATTATTCAGTCATTTATCGTTACAGTACATCACCCTGAATCAGAAGTTCTGTTGTAATCAATCATTTATTTATATAGAGAACAGTGATTTTATACAGTGTGTTACATAGCTCTGCAGTTGAGCAGGATTCGACATTTTAAAAGTTTCTTAGCAACTTGCATCAAATGACTGCCTTTAACGCTTCACTAGGAGTGAAAATATCAAGTCTTTTACCCACAGCAGCAACTTCTACATTGAAGAGTGCTGTCAGTGCGACTCGGTAGCTCTTGTGTGTGGCGCATTCACTGCTAAGAAAATGGTTGGATTTTTAGTTTCCAACCTGCAGGTGATTGATCAGGGCTAGTCCCTCACCAAATCAGTGAAATTTTAAAACAATTAATTTCATTAGTCAAGTAGTGTGTTTGTAAACTAATAACTATGTTCCGGTTCCTCTGTTTAGAAGCCCAAGGAGGAGCAGATGCCGTTGAGATGCAGAGTACTGAACCTTCTGTCAACAGAATTCCAGCAGAATTCAACCCAGGTTTGTACATGTTCATGTATTATTTTATCTTCATCTCTGGAACATGATTGATTTTAGGGCAGCGCAATGTATCAAATCACAATCGTCATAGCGATATCTGTGTGCAATATTGCAACTGCAAAGGACTGCGTGGATGCAATATCTGATGGCATTCATTGAAATAGGGTTGGGGGTTAGTAGTTGGTAGAATTTGGTCACTGTAATGGACCTTTGCTGTCTTTTTTGCCCACAGAACATCAGTGTCATGTTTTCCTAAAATTGTGCATGCCCAGTTGATTGATTTAAAAGTAAAAAACAGTTATTTTGCAAACTGAGGTCATTTGCTAATCCTTATATCATAATGGTCATGTAAAACCATAAGTATTGTTAGTTATGCCCCTTTTTTTGTAGCCTTAAATACTGCGCTAAATGAACTTGTGTTCTTAACACCAACTTTTGTCTACTGTTTTACAGAAACCAAACCAGCAGCTACACCCCAGCTCACATCTACAGAAAGTTCTGTGTCTTTGTCATCTCCGAGCCAGGAACCATTTCCGGCCCAGGAGCCCAATGAGGCGCTACAGACGCAGGACATCACATTGCTAATCAAGCCAGCAAATACAGAGGCCTGCCCTGAGGAGGGCACGGTCAACCCTAGCACAAAGGATTTTAAGGCCATCATCTCAACCACCAAAGAACCAAGTACTACATCAGTAACTTTCATGGAACAACCAATGGAAGTCACACTACACCAGACTTCAAGTATGGATGTAGTCAAGGCTTCTTTCTTGGAAACTGCTCCTAAACAACCTAACAAAGAGATGAATGAGGGTGTATTTCACATGAACTTGGCAGAGACTGTTAAGCCTTCAACTTCTAGTAGATCAGAGGAGATGAACTCTACGCAGGACAGCAAGCCCAATGTGTTATTTCCTGGTTTGTCTTTAGACGAGAAACCCGTTAAAACAGCTGTGGAAAGTCTGGCAGAAATGGTCTCCTCTCCTTCGCACTCTTCTTCTCTGGCCAAAGGGATACCTCTCAGAGACCCATCACAGACCCAGATGCTAGCCACACTGAGTGACCACAGTAGTATAATACCAACAACAAACCTCATACCGTTCACGCCGAAGATCGGCATGGGAAAACCGGCCATCACAAAGAGGAAGTTTTCTCCCGGGAGGCCTCGAGTGAAACAGGTATTCATTGGCACTGTGGGCCTGAGTCCCTGTTGCAGTTTCGATAAAAAGTTCAAGCATAGTTTGATAATTGGTGCGTGTACTACCTCTTTGTGTTACCTGTGGGCCATTCTCTTTGAAACTGTCAGATTTTATTTTTCTGCAACACTTAGATGGTCGATGTAGCTTTCAGACTTGGGATCTTCAGCTGTTTTTGGTTTGTCCGTAACATTACATTACATTTTGCAGTTCCCTACACCAGCAAAGCAGGGAAGCTGCTGATTTTCTACTTCTTGTGCCCTTCTTGCACGCTTTGGAACACAGTGTAACGATCTTATTTGAGTTAATCATGTAGAAGATGCAGGTTTTGGGGATAAAAATATTTTGCCAACATTCTCTGCTGGTATCCACCTCAACCATTATCATCATCTGTCTTTCAGTTCATCTCATGATCATATCATAAACGCATTATTTCTTTATCCGATTGAAGATGAACTTTCGTTAAGTCGCCAGTAGCAGTAATAATTACTGTTGTGGCATACTGATATTACATAATTTGCTATTAATGGCTGAGGGAGATTAAACATGGAGTCTTCTGATTTTGATATTGGTCTGCTGAGTCTGCCTCATGCCGAATGTAGAGTTTCCCAGAAAAATATTTGGAATTGATTTGCGCTTTTGGCTGCTTCAGATGAATAAATGTTTGGTTTTTTTTTTTTTCTAGAAGTAGTATATCTTGACTGTTAAATAAGCATCACAGGGCTCAAATTAATTTACTGCACCCAGTCTGGGAAAATCTTTTCCAAAATGCATAAATCAGCCTCTTTAGTCGAGCATGGCTAATGCGCCGATGGTTTGCTGTGCGAATGCAGCTACTTGTTTGTCAGCATGTCAGACATATGATTGCTGTAACAAGATGTCTTTCTCCTTCTCTACTTTATGATGTCCTGCTGCTAATGCCAGTAAATTCTTCTGTTCAAACTGCCACTAACACATTTGCTTTCCCAAGTTTTGCTCTTTAAATGACGTGCATGAAAAACAAGGATTTGCTTTTGACACATGATGTTGCTTAATAACTTGGACATGTTCTGGCTTTTCAGACCCTTTCTTAGATGGATATGCAAGGATGTGTAACGAGTTATTTATTACATGACAACCTCACCACATTTCTTTAACATCCTTCTTTGTATGTTTTGGTTTCTTTGCCGGCTTTGTTTTTAAGTTGCTGCATTTTGTCGCCCTCCTCCCTCTCTCTCTCTCACTCTCTCTCACCCATCCCTCCTTACCTTAGGGTGCATGGAGCCCCCATAGCAGTGTGTGCTCACCCTTTTCCTGGTCACCAGACCAGCCAGAGGGTTGGGACCCAAGGACCAGGCAGTATTATGGCAGCCCCGGTTGGAGCATCAGAGTGGTAAATACAGCGGCTCATGAAAGATGGCAGGGCAGCAGCCGCCCTCTCCGCTGCTTTCGTACTATAATGTTTACTCTCTGGGTATTCCTGAGCTTCACTGGTCTATTACGTAGCTAATGTAGTAAGTGATGACCTACGCTTTACGTGTTTGCTAAAAATGTGAAGAAGAGGAACTAAAATATTTTGGATTTTGGAGTTGAATTCAGTGAACAAAGAAGTTCTTCCACAATCAGAGCACACAAAATATTATCTAACCACTTTAGCACTGAATGAATTCAAGCTGTCCTTTGTCAACTACGCACAGTTGTGTTGCTCTTATTTAAACTTATTTACACAAGCGTAAAGAGCAGTAAATATAAAGAAAATAAACCTGTCCTGACCTGATTTTGAATCAACAGAAACACTTTATTAGCTGGCTAGCGAGGTAACAGCTCTCAGTTAGGATTGCTTATAGTCGAGCATGTGCTGGTTTGACATTCCCACAATATGATAATAAGTCAAACTTGAGTAACTCAACCAGAGATGCACGATATATCGACATCAATATCGGCTCAAATGTTTTACCTCGGTGCATCCCCATTCATGATCTTGAGATACTCGTGAGGAAGTAACTCATAACCTTAAGTAAAAAATAGAGCGGTGTCAGAAAACCATTGATTATTTCAGTTTTTATTATTATTATTATTTTTTCCCCGTGTTGAATCAGTGGGAGTCCAAGGTGCACTGAGTGTTGGTTTACATTACAGCCAAAAACAAACGCCTGTATTGTTTTATTCATTGCACAATTTTAATATATACAGTTTGAACCAGAAACTTTCAGTAAACATGTACTCTCTTAGTAGTAGTAACCTTCTCTTATGGGTACCTCACGCTTGGCTTAATTGTTTTGTTAGATTGAAATGTTGGGTTTTAGGTCTAAAAGTATCAAAACCTGCCTAACTGAGATACAGGTACAGACAAACCTGTTGTCACCCTTAGTAAAGACTCCTAAAAAGTCTTAAAATGAATTCTTTGTTGTAACATAAACCCTGACTAAAAAATCCTGCTTTTAATTTGAGCCCTTGTATTCAGTGGGAAAGACAATCTTAGTTTGTAAAATCACATGTGGCACACTTAGTCTTCTCCTGTAATATTTCACAAGGTTGGAGCGCACAGAGAGAGATCTTTCAGCGTGCTTCCTTGTACGATCTCTTCTCCAATGGCCTGGGCCCTCTCTTACAGTTGTGTTAAAATAATATCAATGTGTTTTAAAATTGTGAGTAAAGCTTAAAATCTTTAAAATAGTTTGTTTCCATGCATTGGGAACGCTGCACATAACGTTTCTATGTTTTCATCATGTTCCAGAAAATAAAGAAAAATGAACATTGGGCTGTTCAACAAAATAGCAGTTTCTGCATTTTTCTTTACAAACGTCTTATAGTCACAGTGCTCACCATTAACTTCAGACTTTCTTTGATCACCCTGCAGCTGACCATTGGCTGCCTTTGCCATTCTGGCTATTTTTCGATCCATTCGAATGATAGTGTTTTGGTTTTTTTCCACATCTCTCTAGTTTTGCTTTCCATTTTAAAAAATCTAAAAGGTTTTCAGAGAGAAGCGCATATACAACATGTGCTGGAGTCATCCTTAAATAAGGGCCTTCTGACTGACACTTTTTTTCGTCACATAATGACCTCAGTAATTGAACTCCACACTGCTAATATTTTGAACACACATCTTTTAATCAATTATTCAATTACACAGACTCAGGAGCATGCATACAATAAAAGTGGCTTCTGTTGGTTTTCTATGACTCTACTACACCTACTAGACGATTAATATAATTAAAATGAGAATCGGCTGTTTTATGTGCTCATAACTGGTTTACATTTTTTTTAAACCAAATATATTTCAACAAATCAACAAATGAATCTCAAGTCGATGTCAGCTTTTGAACACAGTGTTGGAAAGATAAATATGGAATTAACACCTGCTAAATTCAGTTGACATTTGTAAACAAATATGGTTATTGTACAAAATATTTTCAGGTAGAATAGGCTGGTTTATTAGCTAGACTGAGGCTATTAGCTGGTTAGCTAGCCTATAGTCTCCTGCTTACCACACAAGCTGCTTTAGGTTCCCAGGACGTTTTTCAAGAGGAAGAGGCCCACTGCATCAACAACATTTCACTTAAGGTCAATCTTTGTCCCGTCTGACTAAAGTACTCAGTTGCAGTTATAATCCAAGCAGAGTTCAGGGAACTGTAGATGATTACACTTGTAGGGGCATCCAATAGTTTTTTATGGAGACCCGCTGACCCCTAGATACGACCCTTTGCTTCTGTTCATTATCAGAGAGCTTTGGAGATAGATTTTTTTTTTTTTTTTTATCTCCTTTAACATTTCGCTCTTTGTGTGTGTTGGCAAGATGGATATGGGTCCTCGTCTAGGAGAAGGGGGGCCTCTTTGTCATTTCGTTTTCATGAATTACTAATTAGTATTTCCTTGAAACTGCGGCAAAATGGTTTTGTTTACATGTTTTTAATTGTATCAGTAAATGGTATAGATTAGAAATTCTGTTTTGTCAGAGGCAGGGGGGTTACTATTGCTTTGTATTTTATTGTTGGTCCATATCAGCTTTTCCATCAAAGGATGCGGTAGCTGGAGCAGCTTAGGTTGCTAAGATGGCTCAATAATATGGCGGCTCCGACCGCTTCTCTGTGTTTTCCATCACAACAGTGTCCCCTCTGCTCCGTGTGAACGTTGGCATCTCTGCCACTGAAATCTATTTCAACCTATATTAGGTGTGGGAAGTAACAACAGTGACAGTCCATCCAACTAGCCAAATATTTTTGGCATGTGCAAATGAAATGATTGTCACTTGAAATGTAATAGCCGACCAAATATTACCTGCATGCAGTGTGTTTAATTGCGAATAAATTATTTACACCAAACGTGAGCCTGGAAAAGTGTTGAATTTTTACATGACTGAAAAAGGGAAATGAACCCTGGATTTGTATATATTGTGCTCCTCCAGTAAATATCTTGCAGCTCAAATGTCGAGAGAAGTTGCTGCCTTATTTCTAATTGGATGTAATTGGAAGTATTCTAATTGGATGCAGTGGGGTCAAGTAAAAATGACCTCTCCATACTTAGAGACAAGCAATATGTAATATCTGTATTAAATATTGCGTTAACAGTATCAGCCATTATAAATAAACAGTTGTTAGTTTTTAATCCATCACCATGACATTCACATCACTCATGTGTGTTTAGCATCTCAGGCATCATTGTCCCAGTCGCATGTAGAGCACCAATGGAACTAGGGTCCAGTCGGTCCTTTGTGATGCCTGAGACTGAACTTGTTGACAATATGTGTTCTAATACATTGTCCTTTGGTCGAACTAGAAACGGCGCTGTGGAGTTAACATATATATTTTTGTTGAACACGTCTTCTGCAGAAGATATGTCTTGGTTAAAAGTTGCATCATTAGCTGTGAGAACAGTACCTATCCTTTGCAATCATTCTGAGCTTGGGCCTGTACATTTGAGTTTGTATGATGATGAACTTTCGTTGTGTGGTTCGACTGAACCATTTTGTTTTTTGTTTTTTCCTTTGCAGGGTCGAGGTTCAGGCTTCCCTGGTAGGAGGAGGCCGAGAGGTGCGGGTCTGTCAGGCAGAGCTGGACGGGGCAGGGCCAGAGGGAAGAATGGAGTGAGTCCCGGCATCAACCCTGGGGTATGGTCTTAGCTGGGTGGCTTATATACATCTTTTAGCAAATGATTGTTTTTATTTTTCTAGCTAACGGCAGACAGTAATATTATTTCATAAGCATTGATGTTCACATCAAAGGTTGTGCATTTTAAGTTCTGCAGCAAAGAAAAATTAGACAGTATTACTTGACAGATGATCTCCTTGTGGTAAAATATTTGTCAGCCCAATTTTATGTGAATTTCAGTTTTTGTGTGCATTTTTTCCTTTGCAGATCACTACATTAGAAATGCAATACCCACTCAAAGAGGAGGAGGAAAATGCGATGCACAACACTGTTGTCATTTTCTCCACCAATGACAGTTTCACGCTAAAACAGGTTTGTATGTGTGCCCGTGTGTTTGGGCTCATTGTATTTTAATTTTCAATTCCAAACAGTATACTCATTAGATGGCTTTATGATAAAATGCTCGCTTAAAACTTTGGCCTCAGGAGTTTATTGTTGCCTGACAGCACCATCAGATGCTGTCAGGGAGTTTTCACCTTATGGTAAAATAGGAAAAACAAAGCCTTGTTTTACTGTAACTTCTGATGCTCTGAAATCAGTTTACTCATATCTGTCTTCCTTTTAGGACATGTGCGTGGTGTGTGGGAGTTTCGGCCTTGGTGCAGAAGGACGTCTTTTGGCCTGTGTACAGTGTGGCCAGTGCTACCATCCCTTCTGTGTCGGCATAAAGGTACAGTATCTCATTGTCTAAATGTTGTATCCTTCTTTTCCTCCTATCTTCACAGTTTTTCCTCTTCTTCCTGTATGCCCTTGTATCCTTTGTTCCTCTCCTTCAACCCGTCCCTTCTTTATTTCCTTTCTTTCTCCCTTATTTTGCTTCTTTCTGCCTTTTTCATTTTTTTGCATCCTTCCTTGCTCCCTTTTGTCTTTACGACTTTCCCTCACTGTCTAGCCTTGCTTGTTTCTGTCCTTTCATCCTTGTGTCCTACCTCTCATCCATTTGTCCTTCCATCTGTCTTTTCTTTCTCCCCTTGTGTCCTTCCTTTTTTCCTTCTGCCCTTCTGTCTTCCTTTCTTTCATTTTTTCCTCTCATACCTTCTTGTGTCCTTCTTCCCACTCTCCTTCCTTCATGTCTTTCCTTCAGTCTTTTCTTTTTCCTTTCTTTCTCATTTACGCCCTTGTCCTTCTTCCCACTGTGTCTCCCTTGTAACCATCTGTCCATCCATCCATTTAAAATGATCTTAAAGAAAAGCTTGTGTTACTCTCCTCACTATTGCTGTTTTACTTTCCACAGATCACCAAGGTGGTGCTCAGTAAAGGCTGGCGATGTCTTGAGTGTACTGTGTGCGAAGCTTGTGGACAAGCTACAGATCCTGGCCGCTTGTTGCTGTGTGATGACTGCGACATCAGCTATCACACATACTGCCTGGACCCTCCTCTGCAGAATGTTCCTAAGGACAGCTGGAAGTGCAAGTGGTGAGTAACTCTTTGATCATCTCGTTCAAATGGGCTTCATGCAGTAAGTCTTTTAAATCACTGGTGCTGTTCCTTGCAGAATCACATTTCAGTTTAACCTGACTTCACCACTTCCTGATTTACAACCTTTTTTGTAATGCTTTCTTTAATGCAGTTTAATACTGTGTTTTGCAGCACAATCGTCTCTTTATCCTCTTTGAAAGAATTTGGGTTAAATAAGCATTGCTCTCCCCCCCACATCCCCTGCAGGTGTGTGTCCTGCACTCAGTGTGGTGCAACCACTCCAGGACTGAGGTGTGACTGGCAAAATAATTACACCCAGTGTGCTCCGTGTGCCAGCCTTACAGCATGCCCAGTCTGCCTGGTGGACTACAGTGAGGGCACCATTATTGTGCAGTGCCGCCAGTGTGACAGGTCTGTAGTGTTCCTGCTGAACTGTCATGGAGGGGAAGTCGAGCCTTAACTAATTCTCTGGAAACTATCTGAATTTATTCTCCTCTCCACAGATGGTTTCATGCCACTTGTCAGAATCTTCATTCAGAAGATGATGTAGAAAAGGCTGCAGAGAGCAGTTTCGACTGCACAATGTGCCGAACGTTCAAGACATCGAAAGGTGGGCGCGCAGTGATTTACTGCAATGTCTTTATCAAATCAAATGTTCTTTTGTTACTGCCATAGATTTAATGGTTGTTTTGTTAATTCACTGAATCATGAATTTGGTTCTGCTGCAGTTATAACTAAGACCAGGGAGATCACTGAGCCACTACTTGTCACACAGACTTTTTCTAAAACGAAAGAGTTTGGTACGTTCAAAGCAATCACAGGTGATGGATGCTAAATGGAGCACTAAGATTTTTCTTTAGTTGCATACTTATTTTCGCAGGACTTAACCTGTTTTGATCTTTCCCTTTTCAGACCTATCCCGGACCTACACCCAGGATGGTGTTTGTTTGACGGAGTCAGGACTTTGTCAGCTCCAGAGCTTGTCTGCTGCGGCATCACGACGACGGAAACCCAAACCTAAGCTAAAGCTGAAGATCATTAACCAGAACAGTGTGGCGGTGCTTCAGGCCCCTGTGGACCCTCTGTCAGAACTGTGTCGAGATGAAGATATGGAGGACAACAGAGGTAAAATATCTTCAAAGAAATTCATTTTTTTCACAAACATTTTATACATTATATATAGGTTTCTTACACCGGGAGGAATATATTCCAGCTTTTTATTTCCCTTTCAGTCATGGCTTACAGATAATAAAGACTCAATACTCAATGTCTCAAAAAAATAAGATATTACATATAACCAATAAAATTGGATTTTTAATACTAAAATGTTGCCCTACTGAACAATATGTCAATGTACTGCATCAATGCAGAAATAAGAAATAAGCAACTGATATATCGGTATGTGTATAATGTATCTATAATATAAATGCCACTTGTTTAACCAAATCATTGAAATAAATAAACTTTTTACTGATATTCTAATTCATTAGGATGCATCTGCATTTATTTTGCTGTTTTTGCTTTTCTAAATTGTATATATTATAAGTTTATATAATGGTATCCAAGGGCATTATGTATGTTCTCATGTTTGATTGTAAAAATGGTAAATGAACTGAACTGAACTTATATAGCGCCTTTCAAGTCATACAGACCACTCAAAGCGCTTTACACACTAGAGCCACATTCACCCAATTGCACTCACTAACGTTCACACATTCATACACCGATACGCAGATCGGTAGGCAACTTGAGGTTAAGTGCCTTGCCCAGGGGCACATCGACATATGGCAGGAGGAAGCTGGAATCGAACACACAATCTTCTGATTGCAAGACGACTACTCTTCCTACTAAGCCACAGTCGCCTGTGTAATTAAACTGATTTGTTTACTATTGTAACCTTTGACCCATTTTGATCAGTGTACATTTCCTCAATTAATCAAAGGGTCTTTACTCACAGTACTTGTAAATTTAAGTTTAATCAGGTCAATATCTTGCTATAGAGTGATGTTTGGATGAAACTGACCCTGTTACTGTTTTGAGGGGCCTAACTGGGGTGTTCTCAGCTGCTGGACTGTCACTTATCATCTCTTCTCTTTACCTCTCACAGAGGCAGAGCTCCTTGATTGTGAGACAAAGTCTGACTCGAGCCTGGAGCGTGAGCCAGCGGAGGAAGACTCCAAAGGGGCCGACGGCGTCAAGAAGAGGAAGAGGAAACCGTACCGACCGGGTAGGGCACCTGATCCAAGGAGACAGCTCTCCTGAAGCATAAAATGGTGCAGTACAGGCTCAGCATCGTAGCTGCAGAGATGTGCTGCCATCTCACGGCCTCAGATGCACACAGGGCTCTGTCTCGTGGTTTAAGCCTGCATTCATTGGCCAGTTAACAGAAACAACAAAGGCAAAAGTCCATTTTTTTTAAACTAGCTACCCTGAGTTTTGAATTGAAAGATTGCACTTAAATGTGTGTTTGCAAGATGATCCGTTTTTGCTTGTTATCAGGAATTGGTGGGTTCATGGTCCGTCAGAGAAGCCGGCCAGGCCAAGGTCCAAGCAAAGCGAAAAGATCCCTCTGCAGAAAAGATTCCTCTGGCTCTGTGTCAGAGAATCCCATCGGTAAAGATGAAGGTCAATGCACCAAAATTATGCACATCATTTTATTTTGGGGTACTCAGAGGTTACTTAAATATTGTTTTGTTTTCAGGTTGGACAGAAGCCCAGCCAGATACTCCTGTGGATGAGACGCCCTCTGGACAAGAGGTCCCAGAAAAGATAAAGAAACGCTACAGAAAGAAGAAGACCAAACTGGAAGAAGCTTTTCCAGCTTATCTACAGGTTACTTATCTGGACTATCTAATGCTTGATTTCAAAAAATCTAAATAATTATATCTACTGTTTATGTACCTGAGTATCTCATTTAAACCTTTTAAAACAGTTTCAAAATAATTACGTTTTCCGATCATGCTAACATTTTCCAGCTGTATAAGGCACACTGAAGTCTCACACTTTCTCCTCCCAAAGTGTCACTGTGCACTGCTGGTCGGCTGGATGAAATATGGATTCTAAGTCTTTTCCCTGCTCACAAGAAAAAATAAAAGCTTGGCTGTTTAGAGA
The DNA here is from genome assembly GCF_021462225.1 of Girardinichthys multiradiatus. Classification (NCBI taxonomy): domain Eukaryota; kingdom Metazoa; phylum Chordata; class Actinopteri; order Cyprinodontiformes; family Goodeidae; genus Girardinichthys; species Girardinichthys multiradiatus. The sequence continues at coordinate 24,481,775 of NC_061799.1, forward strand.
TATTTTTGGCAAAGATGTGCCGACCATCATGTCTTTTAAACACCAGACTGACTAATTTAGAAGGCACAGTTGTTGGTGTAGTTCTTCTCAATTAAATCTCACTAAATTGTTGTTGACTGAAATAAAAAGTCATAGAGTAATGCATCTAATAAGGCCTTTTAAATCTGTAAGGAAAAGCATTGCTATATACCTTTTCTGAAATCTTGATGTTGGATAGAGTGGAATATTTTGCGGTACAAATTCACCTTTGTCTCACTAGCTAGTTTTCCAAGTTCTTTCTTTCCATTTCTCTGGCTGACTGGCTGTCTAAGTTTTTGTTTAGGTTTATTCTAGTTTTGGTTCAGAATAAAACAGGATTAATACTGGTCAATATACGATATTAAGAGCAAAATGGCAAATAAGTACAACATTTATTTTGAAACGACTAAGTTCAGCAGGTTTTTGGCTCCAAAAAAAAAAAAAAGGTAGTTTCACTACTTCTTCTACTTCACCCAACTTCAAGTTCAGGTTGAACTGAACCTGTGGTCCTAAAAACTGGCTCTGGTGAAAATTCCCTAAAAGTGCATTTTAAAATTTTTTTACAAGCAAAATAAAGTTACTAAAGTTCGTAAAGCAAAAACTATGCCTTTTTAAAGAATTTATATGTGTTGTTAGACACTGAAATCCTTGTTTTGCTAAAACAGGAGTTACAGATTTTGAAATTGAGCTGGTTTAAGTTCATCCAGATGCCAAATAAGCTGTGGTATACCACACTCTGAAATGTAAAAACTATTTCTACCCGAGAGGAGGATCTGAAAATCAGAAGCCAGTATCAGCACTGTGCTGTTTCGTGATTTGTGGAACCCAAAAAATGAGATGACTTCTTAAGCCATTCATGGTGAGCATTTGGCGCTCAAATGTCCAGAATGCTATTAAAGCTGCCGAAGAAAAATCCAGAAGTGTAAGGCAGGAAAATGATGACCTTTTTAAAATGAGATGTTTTATATTTTTGTCAAAATAAAAAAGACAGTTAAATGTTTTGATGACATTATTAAAACTGTAATAATAAATAGATTATTTTAGTGGCGGAAATGAGGCTGCTTTTATGATTTTAACTAAATCAACTAAATCAGTTTCTGCGTTTTTTATGTTTGAAAGCCGTTTTTTTGGGAGGTTTTTTGTACATACACTGAAACTGTCATATTTAAACTTAAAGTTATCACTGTGCGAGAATCTCTGGCTTCTGCTTATATCGCTGCATTGCTGGTGTTGGATTTTATTGCATAAACCATAGAATATGTGGCTTTATTTTTAAGTACTTTTCAATTCTATTTTATTGTGATAGTGGGTCTTTTGTTTTGCTGTTCAAATGTAGATGTTTATCAAAGACTTCATAAAATGTTTTCTCTCACCCTTGGGAAGGCAGGAAAACAACTGTATGAAACAACTTGCCGAATGAGTGGCTCTGCGCCCCCTTTGTGAGCTTTTTGGAAAAGAAGGAACATCCTAAAGTATCTCTCGGTAGAGGATACTTGTCTACTATTATAACTTTTTTAATGGCCCCCGTCTTTCTTGTGAATTGACGTACAAAGGCTGAACTAGAAATGACTCCTTGTCCCCAGCCAGTATCTTAGTGTCACTTTGTGTTGCCTAAAACATAGATTGGTGATGTGCATTAAGCCGGTGGCGGCTGTCAACGCAGCTCCTTATCCCACCACATTAAGGAGAAAACCTAAAGGTCTTACACGGAGAAGCAGATTTCATTAATTATTGAGGTTACGCGTTGGGCTTTAATGTCGCAGTGAGCAGTGCTGTTCCATGTTGCTGAGGATGGTTGATGGTGTTTGGGATGTAGCTGATTAGTTGAGGAGGGGGTCAGAACCATGCGACTGTTCTTTTGGAGCAGGGCTCTCTAAAGTGCGGCCAGGGAGCAAATCTGCTCCTCGGTATGATGTGGTTCGACCACAATTAAAAAATGATAAAAGTTTGGCTGCTAGCACGGGCGGTTCTTGCGGATGGATACAAATAGTTTTACGGTTGAAATTTTCTCTGATGCGAGGCCTTTCAAAGAAGATACAAATTTAAATCTAATTATAATATAAATGTCCAACGCAAAACATTAATTTTTTATTAAAAAATAACTAAAAAAACATACAGTTGCATAATTAAATTTTTATGGCATATAAAACACCTTCAACTTTACAATTTTTAGCCTTCTTGCCGAAAACGTTGGACACAGCTGGTTCAGTGTTTCGGTTCAGTTGTCCTGGGTTGTCATTGTGTTTTGCAGCACTGTGCAACAACGTTTTAAGTTACATATTTTCTTCCTATACTCACTAGAAGAAACAGTCTTGAATTTTATTTTCTTAGTTTTGCTTGCAAGGTGCCAGGCTTGTTTTATTAAATTTGTTTCCAGGACATTTTTCTTGTTTTTCCTCACGTATTTTCAGTCTAGTCCTTATATCTGATCATTGCCTCCTAGCTGTTTTATCATTGTTGACATGGAGTTAACTGGCGGGGTGTGTTGTCTTTCTCAGGAGGCTTTCTTTGGTAAGGACCTACTGGACAAAAGCAAGCAGAGTAGGCAGCAGGGGGTTGAATCAGGCTTACTGGAGGACGGGCAGAGCTACGTAGAGAGGAGGCAGCCCACTGCAGGCTTCCTGGACGCATCACCCGGCCCGTTAAGTTCATCGGCAGCGTCCATTCCTTCCAGACCCGCAGCGCCACGTATGTATAAACAATAATTTGCTCCCAGTGATTAACGCTGTTATAATTCATGCAGCGAAAGCAATGTTCCAGGCTAAATATTTAATATTACGAGAAAGAAATTAAATTACATCTGAAAATAAATCAGGACCTAAATTTATTCAACAGAAATTTCTTTTAGCAATTTGTTTTCTCTGACAAATTTCTCTCCTCTGCTCCTAGTAACATGCAGGGCTTTGCAAAGCTCCTATGCTTGAACCTTTTCACCTTTCTTTATGGGATCGGCTAATATAAACTAATGCATAATTTGAAGTGGAAATAAAATAGCATTTTTTACAAGACTGTAGGAGCACCTTTCGCTGCAATTACAGCTGCAAGTCTTTTATTTTGATATGTCTATGCCAGCTTTGCAAACGTGCAGAAGGAAATGTTTGCCTTTTGTTCTTTGCAAGAAAGCTCAATCAGATTCAAACCTTGTGCTAGGTTCAGGTGTCCATCTGGACTTTCACTGGGCTGTTGTCACCCATAGCTCTGTCTGTATGTTTACATATGTTGTCCTGCTAGAACATGAAGCTCCGTCCCAGTTTTCAGTCTTTTGAAGCCTCTTAATAGATTATCTTCCAGGATTTCCCTGTATTTAGCTCCATCCATGTTCCCATCAACTGTGACCGTCTTCCATGCCCATTGTGGAGAAAAGCACCCCCACAGCATGATTCTGCCACCACCTTGTTTCACTATGGGGACGGGTTTAGAATGATATGCAGTCTTGCAAACAGTTTAAATTTGATCCCTTCTGATCAGAGCACGTAGTTAACGATCTGTGAGTTTAGGTGGCTTCTTGTTGGTTTGCAGTTTTGCTAAATTGTCTCTGTTTTCGAATGATGAATGCAATGTTGCTCTATGGGATCTTAAAGGTTTTATAACCTAACCCTGCTTTAAATTTGTCCACTTGATCGCTGACCTGCTTGCTCTGTTCCCTGGTCTTTATGATGTTGTTTGATCTCTAATGTTTCCTCATAGATATCTGAAGCCTTCACAGAACAGCTGGATTTATACTAAGATTATGTTACACACAGGTGGACTCTATCTACCAAAAAAGTGACTGTAGAAGACAATTGGTTTTACTGCAGTTCAATTTCAATGCACACATCACCTTTCAATTTTTTATTTGTTTAAGAAAAAGTAAAAAACATGTTTCCCATTTTTTCAGAATTATGCTCTACCTTTTTTGGTCTACAACTTAAAATACAAATAAAATATATTTGAGTTTTTACATGTAATGTGTTACAAGTCATGTAACACATTACATGACTTGTAATGTGTCAAAAGGTTTAGCTGCTTTTTTTTAAGGCACTGTAACAAGTTTCCATGCAGGAAAATGTTTTTTTTCCCCATGTATTGAGAAGGAGGAAGCAAGAACACTAAAGATTTATATAGAAGGTAATTTTGCTATTAACCAGCACTCATTACAGACAACCTTTAATAGCAACTTTAATGGAAGATATATGCATTTTGTACAACACCTGAAACCAAACCGCTTCTAGGACAGTAGAACCTGTCTCTTTACAAAGAGAAGAGACTGCTTCTCTTTTATCCAGTCGTGTTTTGGTTCTTCATTTGCTGATGTTTTTCCTTAGATTTAATTGTGTCAAGAATAAAGGCTTTATATATATATTTTGTTTTTTATAAAATAGCCAAAATGACTATTTCATAATAGTATTCAAAGAGCAACTTTTGCACAGAAAAACAAACTAATTCAGATTATCATGTTTCAACTTTTGTGATTAAAATGGATTTTATCATAAGTTTCTGAAGCTTTAATTCCTTATTTTTTATCTCAAAGTGTGTCAGATAGACCTCACCATCTTCTGGCCTTCAGAGGAAATATAGCCTGACCCTCAGATATCATTTTCAAACCGTCGGATTTTATTTTGATTATTTTAACTGAACATTTGTTACTCGCGGTTTCAGGAGAGTTCAGTTATCCATCTTCATCCTGTTTTGCATTTTTATATCGAATCACACTCCAAGTCAGTCAAATATAACGATTGCCACTTTTGGTGGAAAAACGGCTGCTGGAAAAATTTGAGTTCATTCAAGGTTTTAGTCAACAAGTTTTACATGTGACATCCAAATAAGTGGCTCAAGATCCTTCATGTCAGTTCATCGTCATTTATTATTTGTGACTCTTTGGTTTTCATTTTTTCCCCTCCTTTTTTTCTTTTATTTTTTTCCTTCATCTGCAGAGACAACAGAGGAACCATTAGTTGATCTAGCTGATGTTCTGAACACTGGTGCAGACATCTTGGGAGTGCTCGGAAAGCCAAGCAGTGACTCCGGTGCGTCAAATATCTCACAAGCAGCGACAATGAGAGACTGTATTCATAGTCACCTAACTATGGGTTTATGTGATCCTCTACTACTCTTGATACAGATATATCCCCAGAGAACATGTTTATTTTGCTTCTCTACCTTAGTAATTTTCTTAATGCCTCATTTTTAAGAATGCTTTTTTTTAATTGTTCACTTTTGGTTTTTATCTTTTGTTTTGCTTGTTCTGTCTTCACCATTTTATTTCACCTGATTTTGGGTTCTTGTAGGTCTTGATTTTTGCCCCTTCAAGGTTGACAGCTCACCTCCTTCTTTTGGTAAGGGTGCTTTGGCCTCCAGTTCCCTGCTTCAGTGTGTTCCTCCTGCAGCGCGTGTCTCTGTTTTGGGTGTGCATGTTTAAGCACTACAGCTGCTTCATAGCTAGCTTTTTTTTCTCTCTCTCAGCCATTTCAGGTTGCAATAACACATCCTGCTTAGTATCTGTCTAACACACCTTCGGTATTTGCCCAAATCTATTTGGCGTGTCAGTCTTTGTGATTGTGAGCCTTCAAATATCCTCTAATGAATTCATATCTGACTCAAAGAAGGTTTCTTCAAGATGGAAAAGAAACTGACAAGGGCATCCTAGCATTCAAAAATGAGCAGTTTAGAGAGTGAAGGGCCCTGGCAGATGTCCTTAGAGTTTCTGAATGCCTTAAAGGGCCTCTGTCTTCATGCCTCTGGCTTCATGACAGAAAGCTCTGCAGCACATTTGGTGGTGGGGGTTTTATCTCCTGAGAGTTCTATTAAATAGTTTCTTTATTTTTCTTCTTAAAGCTGTATTGAAAAGTATGGAGATGTTTAAAAAATATTGACCTGGAGTTTTAAATTCAGTTTTAATTGCATTTCGGCTGTTAGGACAAACAGGGTCTCATGCATTCACTCATTTAAAGGCTATATTTGTGGTCAGCGTTTTTTTTGTTTTTTGTTTGTTAGGGTTTTTTTTTTTTTTTTACTTTTTGTTACGACTTTCTTTCTTTGTTTGTCTGTCTGTCTTTCCACAGCTGGACTGGGCATCGGGCCGCTTCCAGACGGCTCCCCAGTAGCGCCCCAGTCTCAGACTGGCCGAAGGACGCCTCGGACAATACCGGAGGAACCCCTGGACGGCATTCTTAGCCCAGAGCTAGACAAGATGGTCACTGATGGTCAGTGTGGGGGGAAAAAAACACAACTGATCATTAAACAGAAACCTTCCACATGAAACTGATGACCAATTCAGGCATTTAATCAAGGATTTTCCTGTCAGACAATTTTGTAGCACTAAAAATAAAATCAGTAGCTCTTGGGTGACATGGGCAGAGCTTCCTTAAGATGCTTTCTAAGCTAATTGTTGGAAAAGCTCTTTTAGAGCTGTGGAACTCCATGAAAAAAAGCCTCGATGTTTTTTTTGGGTTTTTTTCCCTGTTGCTGAATCTGGAATGAGAAAATGAAATATGGAGGTGATGTCCAGGTAGAATGAATTCAAGGAACAGGATTTCACTTAGTCCTGGAGCAGGGGGTGGTTTTTCCAGTTGTCAGCTGACTTATTTGGCCTGTAATGCCTGGTTCACATGGCAAGATTTTAAAACTGTCAATTGATTTTCAATCCCTGATAGAGCCCACACATGACAATAAAAAAATCTTAGATATAACGGTTTGGTTCTACAGTGTGTGGTGTCCAGCCACATGGCAACCACACATGAACAAATTTCACTCACGAACATTCAAATGTCAGAAAGGGAACCTTGCGAACCCGCTCGATATCAAACATGAGTTAAGAGTAATTCCCCTCCGTGTTTCTGTCACCTTGCTTTCTGATTGGCTACACGTCCCATTCAACAGGCTGCGTGCTTGTTTGTCCTCGGGGAACTCCCCACACGGTAGGATATCGGGCCAAGACAATCCAACATGTTGAATATCTCCGATTTGAGGTCAGAGCGGTCCCGGCATCCTTCCGAGATCACTTTTAACACACCACACACAGCAGGTATATCTCATAAGATCATCTTTAGTCATCATGAGCGGGGCATGTAGGAAGGGGAAGATCGGGTCAAAAATTGGCAGAACAATCTTGCCGTGGGAACTAGGCACAAAAACATGTGGTGGAGCATGGATGATGAAGGTTTGAAGGAACTTAGAGCTATGTGGAAAACTCCCCAGTTCCTCAAGCGTCATTTCTTTCATCATCAATGCTTGTGCTGTTTTTTTTGTTGAGAGGTGGCTTTTTTATGAAGATACACTTATCTACATTTTCAGAATAAAATCAAATAATGTTTTGTGATTTTGTGTCCTTTTCAGAATCAATTCTCAGCAAATTTTACAAAATTCCAGGTTAGTATTTTTTTTTTTTACGTTTTAGCCCAACTACCTGTGCAATTCAGCATTTAGGAAAGCAAACACATCAAAATCAATGTTACATTATTAACAATATTTTTCTAATAGATTATGTCTGGCACAAATGAGTGTGTAGTAGGCTAGAATTTGCAATTTTTATATATTAGATATATTACTTATGTGCACAACATTGTGTTTGCCACCCTGTTACAGAGCTGGAGGGCAAGGATGTGGAAGATCTCTTCACTGCAGTCCTTAGCCCGAGCACCAGCCAACCACCTCCACCACAGGTGCCTCACCTCCAGGTCCCAGGGCCCCTCCCTGCCGCACCTGGCACTGGTATGCCTCATCCTAATGCAGGTACATTAGTCAGTCACCTTGTACTACTCGCATAATAAGCATAACACAAAGTTTTCAAAAAGCATTCATTATTATTTTGTTTTATGTCGTCCTTGTAGGAAACCCCATGTTTCCAAGGATGCCAATGATCAATGGTATAAGGGGAACAAACCCACGCTTTCCTGCAAATCCCTCAACAGGACCTTGCATCCCAGAAAATTTCTCCCCACTGAACCGTATGCCTTTCACTGACAATCCAAGGTAACACACTGCTTACTGTCTACAAAATTCTTAAAGACTTATTTTGTTCTCTCTGAAAAATTATAGACCTTAATAATTTGTTTTTATTACAGGGATCAAAACTTTAATCAGATGGCCAGCGAGACAGTTGGTCCTTGGCAACCTTCTACCCACGGCCCTGCACCTCCTGGCTCTTTGCCTGACGGGGAAACTGAAGCCATGTCAAACGCCCAAAGGAGCACTCTCAAATGGGAGAAGGAGGAGACGCTTGGGGAGCTCGCCACTGTTGCACCTGTCCTGTATACAAATATCAATTTCCCCAACCTCAAAGAAGAATATCCAGGTTGGTAGTTTGTTCAAAAGCTTTAATTTTCCTTTCCTATTTTTGTCCAGATTTTTGTTTTGTTTTCGTCATATAATTTCTTTCTTTTGCTTGAGCTGATATTTTGTTGCTGCTGCATCATTAAAGTTGCGCATTATAAAAATACCCACTGAGATAACGATGTTCTCTGCTCTTCCAACAGATTGGTCTACAAGAGTTAAGCAAATTGCTAAACTTTGGAGGAAAGCTAGCTCACAAGACAGGGCCCCATATGTGGTAAGGCCCCTCAGACTCTGTCTGGCCTCCTGCTTTTTGCCAGTTTAGTGTATAATCCAGGCTAACATCTGAACAGAGACTCTACTGCAAATAGCACAAATACTAGATATTCCCAGTGATGACACTAACTAGCACCGGTTCAGTTTCCAAATCCGAAGCATTCAGTTCTTAAGCATCAACTTTGTTTGACTAGAAAAAAAGAACAGCTTTTATCAGGTACCTAGGTGTAAACCTTCAAGCCTCATAAACCTTTTAGACTGCTTACTTTATGGGAAGACAGTAAAACCACTTCAGCAAAAATAAAATAAAAACATTTTCAATAGTTTAACCTGATTGTTTAACATAATCCTGCAGTTTGTTTTAAGATTGCACTTTATATAGTGCTATTACCTTAGTTGTTACAGACTATTGAAGTTTGGGTTGAGAAACCGCCATAAACATCCCATAGCGACTGTGTGTTTGTACCGGCCTTGAATGCGTTTCGTACCTACTACTCAGGATTTAAAGTAAATTTGTAAAATCTTACACATAGTCCAAGGGTGTTCAGCTCCAGTCCTCAAGAGCCAGTGTCCTGTATGCTTTAGATGTATCCATGCTCTAACACAGCCGGTGTAAATGGCTGAATTCATCAGATTCTGCAGAGGTTTGCTAGTGAACTTTTAGTCTGAGCCAGGTGTGTTGAACCAGGGGTGCATTCACTAGGGTTTTAATGTAGCTACCCGAACAGAGAAACTGCACCACTCGGCTTTAAAATAAAAGCGTTTTTGCCCAATAAAAGTAGGGTGTTAAGATCTGTGTCAGAAATTCACACTTCATGAGCGTTTTATTCTTTTGACTTCCATGAACCAGTCCAGGATATCTATGGATCAGAATATGGCTGTTAAATCCCTTGGTCTGGTTTACCAGAAGAGGATGTGATACACAAGTCTAATAAATCCTGTCTGCCAGAAGGATGTCACTTAGTTCTGTTGTTTAATCAAGGGTCATAATCCTTCCTGTTTTATTAAAGCCAGCTGATGAGGGCAATCAGAATCACTGGTAATGTGGTGTTTATATGAAAACTGAAGAAAAATACTATACAATTGAATTTGAGATGTAAAGCATTTTTGTGATTATATCAATTAGTCAACAAAGTTAGGACCACCCAGATAAATTAACTGATGTGCAGTGGTCAGGTTCTTGGTGCATAATGAAAGTAGGCAGATATGAGTAGACCTGGAACGCTCATATGTAACGGCATGTGTAACTTTTGCATGAAGCACCCATCTGATTGCAGAAATGCATATCCGCATAGTGAAGTGTTCAAAAAGACTGACTGCTAATTTAAACACACTAAAATTACTTCAGTATGACCCTGGAAACATCTTTGTAACTGAAGCATATCCATCGTGCTTTAATTGAGATACCACTTATACTCTTCCTCTACAGAGAATTGTTTTGTTACAGACTCATAGTTCTGAAATACTTATGACTTCTGTATTTGTCCTTGTGATTGATTTTGCTGTTTAGCAAAAGGCAAGAGATAACCGAGCAGCCCTGCGCATCAACAAAGTCCAGATGTCGAATGAGACGGTGAAGAGGCAACTTCCACAGCAACATCCCCCTGAGGTGTTTGATCCCAACATACCACTAGACACAGATCTCCTCTTTAAAGACCCTTTGAAACCAAAAGAGTCAGAGCATGAACAAGAGTGGAAGTTTAGACAGGTAAGAGTGTATGCAATGAAGTCAGAGAATGCAGCGCCAGGTCCACTTTATATAAAGACAGCTAAGAAGTGGTCGTTTATTAACGCTTCCTAAACAACTGCACTATCCTTCGCATTAACCGTGATGACATTGGTGGTTAGTAGGTCCAGTTCATTCTTGGCATGAGAATAAATTCTGCATCTTTGTTGACATCTAATCTCTTCCTCTCTCTGTCTTTGTGTGTTCTGTCTTGACAGCAAATGAGGCAGAAAAGCAAACAACAGGCCAAAATTGAAGCCACTCAGAAATTGGAGCAAGTTAAAAACGAGCAACTACAGCAACAGCAGCATCAACAGCAGACAACCAGTCAGTCAGAGGGAGATGGTACCAACAGTGGTAACCAGAGTCCAGCCTCTCAGCCCAGTAATGGCAGCTCCTCCCCGATGCAGCAGTCAAACTCAAAAGAAATCTTTGCACGGCCGCAGCTACAAGCAACTCCAACATCTTGCCCTTCAGAGGATGTCTTTGTACGACCACCCCCTCCCCCTCCATCTGGTCCATCGTCCCAGCCTCAATCTCCGCAAGTGTTCTCACCAGGTTCCTCTGGCTCTGGACCATCTTCTCCATGGGACCCATATGCCAAAATGGTTGGGACCCCAAGACCACCGCCTCTTGGACCAAATACATGTCGTAGAATGTCTGTGGAGTCAGGTAAATCGCCCAACTCCTTAACGGAGCCACAAGACCGAGGAAGACCCTCTCCAGCACATGAATCATTTGGTTCTCCCACATCCGTGTGCAACGATCCTTATGCTAAACCTCCTGACACACCAAGACCAACAGGAGAAATGGATCCTTTCCTTAAGCCCATAGGACCACCCAGGGGCAGTCAAGCAGCTCAAGGAAGATCCCCTATGGGTTCTCCTAGCAGAGACCCATACTCAAGGCCCATGATTAGAAATGATGCCTATCAGCGCATTGCCCAGAACAGGATGATTTTGTCTGACCCTTACTCGAGGCCTCTAATAGCACCCATACCTGGAAGTAATGAGTCTGGTTCTGTTCCTCTGTTTAAAACACCAATGCCCCCTCCTCAGGCTCAGGATGCCTTCAACCGGCCAGGACAACATCCCACTGATAGATTCTCCCAAAATTCGCCAAATGACCCCTATGCACATCCTCCACACACACCGAGACCATCAGCAACTGACAGTTTCACCAGTCCACCTAGAATGGGTCAGCATCACCCCCAGGGGCACGCATTTTCTCAGTCAGGACCAGTTCCTCAAATGTCTAGAAATCCTTATGCGCATGCACCATCCACTCCAAGGCCAGATCGTTTTACGTACGACCCCTTTACCCAGCCCCCTGGTCCCAACAAACCAGGTCCCGATCCTTTTTCCCAGCCTGCAGGAAACCAGCGATCCATGAATGAACACAACATTCAACCCCGACCATTTTTTGAACCCTATGCTCGACCACCAGGCACCCCACGTCCACATGACAACTATGGTCAGTCATCTAACTCACCTAGTCCATCTTCAGACCCTTACTCACAAGCTCCTTCTACTCCTCGCCCTGGTGGGATGAACCAGTTCGCTCATAAGTCCCACCTTGGACAACGGATGTCCCCTTCCCACTCAATGGATCCCTTTGGTCATACACCAGGTACTCCACGACCCTCTGTGGGAGAAAGATTCTCTAAGTCGCCAGGTAGCCAGAGGGGCCCAATAGAACCATTTGCTAGTACACCTGGGCCGTCTAGGACGGGGAGTAATGACATGTTTTCACACCCAGGAACACATAGAACAATGGTTAATGACCCGTATGCCCAACCTCCAGGGACCCCTAGACCTGTTTCTGATGTGCATAACAGACCTATGGTAAGGCAAGGACCAGGAGTAGGTCAAGACCCCTTCTCGCCACCTCAAACCAGGCCTCAAGAGCAGTTCCCTCATCCAGACTCACTCGCACCAAAACACCTCGGAGTTTCAGAAGAGCGATTTAGCCAATCACCTTCTACAAGACCCAGTCAAACTCCTGGTCATGATCTATTTGACCAAGCACCGATGGCGCCTTGTCCGCTGGCAACAGTGAAAATGGAAATAAAAGAGCAGACAACTATGGGGAACAACGGAGCAGGCCCTCAAGATCCCACACAAATGTCAAACAACTTACAATTGCCTCTTTCATCTGCTGAAGCACAAGGTGTTGCTCTTGCTGAGACGGAGGAGAGACTAAAACAGGTACCCCAAAGCTGAAACCCTGCAGAAAAGTAATTTTTTCCTGTATCACACATACAGAACACAAGCTCTTACTGGTGTAGAGTTATCTAATTTATCGTTAGGATTGATCAGATGACTCTACAACAGTGACCACACTGTAAAATCTGACAGCCCTCTTAGGTTAAAGGCACATATTTTATCTCTTAAACTCCACTTGTTTAATTTCTGTGTATTTATATTTACACAGAATGTTTGTTTGTGTTTTTAAAATGTTTAACTTATAGTTGTAAATTGTCCTGACTGTTCATATGCTTGTCAGAGTTGAGAACATGCAAATCCTGAAAGTTGACTTTACTCATAGTTTTATGGGACCTTTTGGACTTTCGTTTCTGTTACGAGGCATAAAATGTATCATGGGGTGGTGGTTGTTTTTGATTATTTTTTTGACCATGCAGCCGAGTCAATTTAATAATAAATAGTTGCATTAAGATTGTTGTGGTTTATTATGGATTGCAGCTTATTTGGTAAACATGTACAGCATTAATATAAAATGTTTCATTGCGGTTGCATAATCTCATATTGAAAAATTTAGGAAAAAATGTTCAATCCCTCTATTCTGTAGAAGGAAAGTTCAATGATTAATAATAGTTTTTACTAGTTGTTACTTATGCTCTTACTACTTTGTACAACCACCTTTTGGTAAAAAGACTGTAGTTTTTCTTCTGTAACATTTCACAAGTAGGGGAATGCAAAGAAAAATCTTTGACTCTAAGAAGGTTTGTTGGGTGTCTGCTCAATCATTTTGGTGTTGTTTTGGCCATATGTTTTGGGCCTGTGTTCTATTTAAAGACCTAGTAACTCATTTTCAGATTTTCTGACACAGAGCACCATAATTTTTGCCATGAATTCTAAAACGTTTCCTGGGCTTTTGGAAGAGAAAAAGGCCCACAGGATCACTGAACTTCCACCATACTTAACAGTGGGCATGAGATGCTTCTGTAGTTCCTCTTCTGTTTCACGCCTAACTTAGCTAGAGTGTATGTTGCAGAAAAGCTCCATCTTGGGCTCTTCTTTAAAGGTGAATCTCAGTAGAGTGTAGCAAGCTCCATATTTTTATATTTGTTATGGTAGAACAGGAAATGCCTTCTTCTGATAAAAAATAAATAAATATATATATATAATTTTAAAGCACGCATTTGGGGTACCAACAATTGTCTGTAATGTATTTTGTTTCTGCACTGATTAAATATTGTATTTTCCTCAAAAATATTCAGTGTGAGATTATGCTACTGTAATAACGAATGAATTTACTTTACGGCTTTTTATAATTCCTTGCAAAAAAATTATCTATTAAAAGTCGTTCTTTTTTTCTTATTTTTCTTTTCTGAATGCAAGTTTTGTCCTTTACATGCATACTTGGCTATTCTCCTTGACCTTAGCAATAGGGCATTTTAATGGAGAAAATATGCACAATATGCAGTCATAGTACTGTATCGTGAATGCCAAGAATTAAGCATTAAGCAAATCCTTTGTACATTAGATGTCTTAATATGCCCTTTTATATTTATTTGTTCTGTAGCGACAAAGAATTAGAGAGCTGCTCCTCAAGCAACAACAACAGAGGACTGCCAACAGGCAGGATAGGGGCCCTCAGGATCCTACCGGCAACTTAACCCAAGGAATGCCACAACCCTGGCCCCACGAGGTTCCTGGTCAACAAGGTGAAATGTTCAACCGGCCTCCTCCACCCTATCCTGGACAGGGACCCATGAAAGGGCCGATGAGGTTTCCTGGAAATTTTCCAGGGGATCAGCGAGTCTGTTTTCCTAATGATGGGCAAATCCAGCGGGCACCACATCCTGGAGATCCTAATTTGAGACATCAGGGACCAAGGTTTACTATTTTTTAGTAAATTAGTTTGCTTAGTTTTTTTTTCTAATTCAGCATATAATGCAGAGCTTACAATTGTCTTTGTTTAAACCTTTTTAGGTTTGGATTTCCACCTGGAGCTTTAGGACCTCATGGCCCTCAAGAGCTCTTCCTCAGAGGGGAGCACCCAATGCAGGATGTCCCTCCACAGATGAGAATGTCCATGCCTGCTGAGATGGCAAAAGGCATGGGAATAAACCCCATGGGTATGCCTCATCACTGCCCACCACGCAGTATGCCTGTGCAGCAACACAACATAATGGGTCAGCATTTCATTGAGCTGCGGCACAGAGCATCAGAAAACAGGCCGCGCATGCCATTTCCACCTGGCGTCATGCAGGGAGGCAACATTGATCCTAGCCTGCAGGGTCCAAGGCTGCCGAGCTTTCCTGGACCACCTGACTCCAGGTTCTCTTTGAATCAGGGGCCTAAAATGGTGGACCCTCTTTCCAGTCAGACTGGCCACTTACACCTGTCTGCCAGTTTGGACAATCTTCATCAGCAAACCCAGATGCCAGGAATAAGTCCCATCAAACAAGCTCCTCTAATGAGATCAATGAGCCAACCCGCTTCGAATGAGACCCAGAACATGACATCATCCATCATCCTCTCTGCACCCCCTGCTGGGCAGCCTGAGGCAGTCACTAACAGTGAAGCTGTGGAGGAGAAACTAGATGCCGAAGACTCTGCGGTCAAAGATCTAGAGGATGTGGAGGTGAAAGATCTGGTTGATGCTGACTTAGAAAATCTAAATTTGGATTCAGAGGATGGCAAAGACCTGGATCTGGAGACTAATGACCTACATCTTGATGACTTTCTAACATCTGGCAAATTTGACATAATTGCATACACAGACCCTGACCTGGATGATATCAAGAAAGACATGTTCAGTGAAGAACTGGATCTCAGTGATCCCATGGATGATCATGCTGAAGCAACAGACATTTCTAAAAGTGCAAGCCCTGAAACCGAGCCTTCATCTAGCTCAGCATCTGCTCTGTCAAAGTCAGAGTCTTCAGGGGAGCAGTCCACATCTGAACCCAAGCCGGATGTCCCTGGGAATTACAGCTCTGAGTCCTTGGCGCCAGACCAGGAAATTAAAACGGAGGTCAAAGACTGTCAGGGGCCACCTGAAGTGGTAGACCAGCAACAACCTGAAAACCCCTCAAACCAGCAGGGAGTGCTCTCTGACTCCACCCCAGTCCTTTCTAGTTTACTCATTAAACAGCAGCCTGAGGAGCAGTCATTAAATCCAATCATTGAGTCCGTCAGTCAGGGCGGTAACCTCATGGCCCAGCAGAACCCAGTCAATGATAATCAGCATACCTTCGTACCTGCAGTAAGTCAAACAATAGCTGACACGACCACTGCAGGAAAACTATCTGCTTCTGGCTTTGGAGCAGACCAACAGGATGGACTTACTGCGGGAGTAGACCAGACTGGTCTAAGCCAGGCCCAGCAGGCTGCGTTGGGTCCGCATAGCCAGCTACAGCGTCCTCTTCTGCTGGAGGAGCAGCCACTCCTGTTGCAGGACCTCCTTGACCAGGAAAGACAAGAGCAACAGCAGCAGCGTCAGATGCAAGCCATGATTCGACAGCGTTCCAGTGACACCTTCTTCCCCAACATTGGTATGGTCTCTGGGCCAGCCCTTCTGTAACAATTCTATATTAGACACAATGCAAAGTGAATATATCTGACTGTGCATTGTTTGTATTTGACAGATTTTGATGCAATCACTGACCCCATTATGAAAGCCAAGATGGTTGCCTTAAAAGGTATTAATAAAGTCATGGTTCAGAACAACATGGGGATGGCTCCAATGGTGATGAACAGGTAACAACTGCCATTTTTACCCAGCAGTAATATTCATACTGAAATCAAAACAATTACAGATGATTCTCAATAAATTACAATGTCTTTAAAGAGTCATTTCATTTCTGTAATTCAGTTCAAACATTTAAACCCGTGTATTTTATGAAACATGGCTCTTGAAGCACTGACTCCAGATGCAATACATATTTTCTGTATTTCCCAAACTCCCGTGAAGGATCTAGCTATACCTTCTGATTGTGCACCTTTTTCCACCACAGTTTTTCCTCTCAGTTTACTCTCTATTTATGTGCCCAGATCATGGATGTCCAGCGCCAGTCCTCAAAGGCCGGTTTCTTACCAGTTTTAGTGTGTCTCTTCTCCGGCACAGCTCATTCAAATGACCCAACTACCTTCCCAGAGTGTCACAAAGTTGTGTCCTACTAATGAACCATCATTTGATTTAAGTGTTGGACCAGGGAAAGAACTAAAACATGTAGCATACCAGCACTTGAGGACTGACTTTGGACACCACTGGCTTAGATGAAGCGCCCTGAACAGCCTTGAGACAGCTGTTCAAGACCTGGACAGCTGTCTGGTCAGCAGTCTACCCTATAATTGTGTCGGCCATAACATTTCTTTATTAAAAGACCTCTTTTTTTAGTCTATTGTAATACTCAAATTATCTATGAAAAAAAATTCTGGGTGTTAATTCATTGTGAACCATAAACATATAAATTAGCAGAAATAAATTCTCTGTGTAATCTAGTCCATGTAATACAATTTTTACTATTATTTACGATGATTTTCAATGATGCCCTAATTTGAGATGCATCTGTACTCCTTATGTACTTCACACTTGTGAATAAAATATAATACTTGTGAGATATACATTAAATGATGAGTACTAGCTGCTCAATAACACTACATTCTCCATCAAAATAAATGAGAACATTTCATGGTATTGTTATTGTTTCACAGATTTCCTCCCAGTCCTCCAGCACCTTGTCCTGAAAGCACACCAGTCCCTCCACAAGTTGTTGGACCGGTAATTAACAACCTTTTGAAGATGATGTCAAATATTTGAGTTATGAGTTTAATAATATTTTTGTCAATATTTGTCTCAGGATGGCAAATTGACACAAGTACCAAGGCCAAATCCTCCAAACTTTGGACCAGGATTTGTCAGTAAGTTTTCCAAAGACTTTTTCCTTTCGTGAAGTATGATTTTTTTTTTCTGAAGATCTTTGCATTTAAAGATTCTTGTTTTTAATGCTGTCATGTTTGCTAAGAAAACAGCCATCTTTCTTCCCTCAGACAATCCTCAGAGGGCTCAGTATGAGGAGTGGCTTCAGGAGACTCAGCAACTACTTCAAATGCAGCAAAAGTTTCTAGAAGAAAAGATTGGAGCTCACAGAAAGTCTAAGAAAGCCCTGTCTGCCAAGCAGAGAACTGCTAAGAAAGCAGGCAGAGAGTTCCCAGAGGAGGATGCTGAGCAGCTCAAACATGTCACAGAGCAGCAGGGTGTAGTACAGAAGCAACTGGAGCAGGTAAATGCAAGGCTTGTTGAGCTCCACCAGTGACGTCTGTGTCACCTTTGCATGCCGGCAACCCTAAGTATAAGTATCTTTATCCTTAACCAAACATTTAATTGTTAAAGGAAGGATTGTGAGTTAAAATAGTATTTATCTATTATAGCTATGGCCTTTCCTGTCAAACCCATAAACTATCCACGCAGAATAATTCAAAACACAAAAACACACAGTATGTCTGCTGGAAATGTCAGTGGTTTAAAAGTGTAAGGATTCCTAAAATACTCTTATGCAACAGTAACAATTTAAAGCATGAATAACATGCATTGTTAATCTCCATAATTTCTGCACAATCTTTAAATATCAGAAAGTATTGAAAGTATTGAATTTGTTTTCCAGATGTACATTGATGAGTTTAGAGGTTACAGCAATCAGTTACCATCAATCATCTTCTTCTACTTTCCCAGCTCCTGAGTCTCTGTTCCAACCACTTTTTTTGTCTTTTATTTTAGTTTGACATACATTCATCTATCCATCAATCTGTCTGTTCATCTATCTGTCCTGGTCCATTTGACTTTACATCCATCCAGCCATTCATCCATCAGTTCCTCCATGCTTCCTTCCAGTTAACCCATCCTTCTATCAAACAATTTACCCGTCTATCAATCTGTCCAGATATTTATTGCCTATTCATCCATGCCTCCATCCTTTTATCTGCCCAACTGTCTTCTCATCTGTTCACTCATCCATTCAGTCCAACTGTCCATTAATCCAATACTTTTATTTATTTATTATTTGTATTGCAACAAGACAATTTAATGTGCTTTACAGGATAAAAACAAAAAAAAATACATAGAAAAGTACATTGCAGTGTCTTAATAAAGGAAAGGTGGACTACGGACTGAAACGAATGATATTTTAGGTAATAGTTTAAATAGAGCAGTCAAAGGCAATGATTTTTTAACATTGATTTAAAAGAACTCAGGGTTTCAGCATTTTTGCAGTTTTCTGGGTGTTTGGTCCTGCGAATGCAGAGTAGACTTAAACCAGAGGACCTTTGGTACTAAGATGTTCAGATTTATAAACTAACAGAAACAGAACAGTGGAGTTTCCAGGATGGAAACTTGGGGAACCCAGCACGTGATTTTTGTCAACTATGCAAAGTTACCTGTTGACGCAAAAATGTCCCTCAAATGTCCTTCAAGTAAGACTCAAACCAGCCAAGTGCTGTACCAGAAAGCCCGACCCAGTTCTCCAGTCGCCCCAGTAATATATCATGTCCAATAATACCAGCACTGTGGTTCTTCCACAGTCTGCATTCTGCATCCATATTTTATTTGCTCTGTCCGTGGTCTTCTTATTCCATCTGTCCACATGTCCATTCTTTTCTGCCCCTCCAGTCGTTGGTCTGTCCACCTCTTTATCTTTCTATTCATCGTTCATCCGTCCTTTCTTACAGTCTGTGGTTTCTGCAGGTTTAATCTGTTCATTCAATATTTAAAGCCTGGCCTCTGTAAAACATGTAAACGTCTTCATTTCTACTTAATGTATATTATACTATTATACTTTATAGTATATTTATACTTAAAATATTCTTAAATGTTTATAGATTTGTTCTTAATAATTGACAGTTATCAAAATATTAGAGTTTGGGAAAAGTGTGGTATTTTTTTTAAAAGAAATGTGTAGGAAACCTGAATCCTTGGTCATTTTGATACAACCATTGTTATCTCTCATCAGATTCGCAAGCAGCAAAAAGAGCATGCTGAACTTATTGAGGAATACAGAGTGAAACAGCAGCAGAACAACATGACACCCATCATGCCTGCTGCTCACCCAACAATGGGCAATCATGGCATGGTTCCAGGTGGTCCACCAATGGTGCAGCCTCCCATGAACCCAATGATACAGATACCGCTTCACCCTGGCCAACCAAATGCACCTCCACGTATGCCCAACCCTCCACCTGGCTGGCATCCTGTTGCTTCTATGCCAATGGGTGGACCAGGAATGCCTCCTATGATGCCCCCTCAGGTTCCTGCTGCGGGTTCAGCTCAGCCCCTTCAAATGCCAGTGGGTAACATCTCTCAGCATTCACAGATGCCTGTTGACCCCCAAGCACCACCTGCCCCGCCAGGCGCAGTTAAACCCATGCAGGCAGGTGGTGTAAAGTTTGATGACAACAACCCCTTTAGTGAAGGTTTCCAGGAGCGCGAGAGGCGGGAGAGGCTTAGGGAGCAGCAAGAAAGGCAGCGAGTGCAGCTCATGCAAGAAGTAGAGCGTCAGAGAGCTCTGAAACATCGTATGGAAATGGAGCAGCAAGGCATGATTGCACCAGATGTGGGCATTGCGCCTCTCGCTCAGATGCCGTTTTTTAATTCCGAACTACCACAAGACTTCATGCAACCTCAGAGGGCCCCTCTACAGCAACCACAGCAACTTGGGCCAATGTTCCCCCAGCAGCAGGCCATGCAGCGCGGCATGGGCTCACCGCCTGGAACGTTCATTCAGGGTGACAGGAGACCCATGATGGGTAATGGGATGATGCCACCTGATCTGGGGCCAGGTTTAGGGCCAGACAGTGTCGCCGTACAAGGACCTAACTTTCCACATGCTCAGCCACGGCCTCGTCAGTTCAGTGGACCAGGAATGATGCCTCAGATACCAGGGGATGGTCCTCCATTTGGGGGCGATTCTTCCACACCTCTACCATCCAACTTTCCAGGCTCGGGTCAGTCTCTTATACAGCTGTATTCCAACATCATTCCAGATGAGAAAGGAAAAAAGAAAAGAAGCCGCAAAAAGAAGAAAGATGACGACGCAGATTCAGTCAAGACACCTTCAACTCCACATTCAGACCTCACAGCCCCTCTAACGCCATGCGTCTCTGACACCTCCTCGACACCTACCAGAAACACCCATCTCTTTGGGGATCAGGACCTGTCAAGGTCTCCCTTACTGGGATCATCCACGCCCAGTCATTCAGAGCTTGAGAGGCAACTTTCTGGTGGGCAGTCTGGACAACCTGCATCAGACACATCAAGGACCCAGGCCCAGGAGCATGAGAGAATCCTTAGCAACATAAAGCTGGAGCAGACTGATGCCACAGAATGCCACGGGCCAAATGAAGGGCCCATCAGCTCAGAGATGAACTCTGTGAAGGAAGAACGGAACAAAGGGAACATGTCTCCATTTCCTGCCGGACAAAGTCCCAACAAGGGAGAGGCTGGCAATGAACTGCTGAAACACCTGCTGAAGAACAAGAGCACAACTCCACCTGGACTGTCACAGCAGAGGTCAGAAGATGGCCTGCGCTCTGAGGAGGAAGATCCCACGGACTACAAAGCGCTGCTGAGGCAAAGCTCCATAGACAGCAACGGGGTCAGTATTTGTGTTTATAATACAGTTATAGAGCACTAATAAGCTTATCAACACAGTAAGGCATAGACAGGCAAAGGAATTCTAACTTAGAAGCTCATTTTTTAGATCAGTTTTAGATTTTACCACTACTTTTAATGTAACAAGTTCTGTTTTTTGCCTTCAGGCCTACTCTGATGGAACCTCTGAGTTTCCTGGCTCTCTGCTGCCTGAACAAGACAAGAAGAAAGGGAGGAACAAGAGGCCACCAAAGGGAGGGGAGAAACCTGCCTCTCGCTACAAGAAGAGAAAGAAGGAAGGAGATGACCGGCAGCTGATGCATTCGGGTCCTGACACCGTTATGACTCAAATCAAACAAGTAAGATTGTTTTGCTGTTTTTTCTCCTTTACAGCTGCTTCTGCAACAGCTGAAAATGTAAGAAAAAGAATATAAATGCACAATAGGCGTAGGTGTTAAAGTAGTATCAGAAAATCATTGACAGGTGAATTGCTTTCAGTGTTGGAATTTAAAAAGTAAAACTTGTAGACATTTAATTGACTCTGCTTTAGCCAGAATTTCTGCTCATTTTGATGATTATGGCGCACAACTATAAAGACATTTTATTATAACATAAGACCAAAAAAATGATTGTTTTATACTGAGATGTTACAACCATGTCATAGCCTAAAGAATCACAGGGATGAATGCTGACTTGACCTTTGTCCAGCAGAGTGTCACTGACATCCTAAACAAGGAGTGTAAACAAAAGGTCATTGCTAAAGCAGCCGGCTGTTCAGACTGTTGTTATTGAGCATAGCAATGGAAAGTTGAGTGGGGAAAGATGCTAATTTTACTCATGTCTTTTTTCTGACTAGCTACATGAGGGTTGTTATCTTAGTGAAGCATTGGTATTTTACTCCCACATTCCTGTGATGTACTTTTCTCTGACTAAATATACCATTCCTATCCTTAGCCTTAGCCTCACAATTGTTCTGTTTCTCTGTCCTCATGCAGCAGCTTTCCCTGCTACCCCTCATGGAGCCATTGATTGGAGTGAAATTTGCCCATTTTGCTCCCTACGGCAGCGGCCAGCTGAACGGAGAAAACCTTTTGTCTGGTACCTTTGGTAGTGCCTCACTGGATGGAGTCTCAGATTATTATTCCCAGTTGGTCTATAAGGTGAGATATTCATTTGTTACTCAAGTAAAATGTTTAATTACAAGAGCCTGTGTTTAGTGCATTATAATGTGTGCTGATCGGTTCTGAATCTACAGCAGAATAACTTGAGCAATCCACCAACACCACCGGCATCTCTCCCTCCAACCCCACCACCCGTGAATCGACAGAAAATGATCAACGGCTTTGCCACAACTGAAGAGCTGGCCAGCAAAGCTGCTGCCATGGGTAAGCATTTAGCAGGATGTAACCGCCTTTCTGAAGACTACATCGCAGTTTGTATACACTACCAGTCAAAAGTTTAGACACACCTTCTCATTCATTGGTTTGTCATTATTTTTACTCCTACCTCTGGGAATTCCTTGAAGATTGTTGGAAAACCATTTCAGGTGACCCCCACATAAAGCTCATGCAAAGCAATAATCAAAGCAAATAGTGGCCTTCTAGCCTGATGCATCACTGTGTTTCATAGTGGATTTATTTTATACAAGTTTATGTACAGTGTTAGGTTTGCACCACTCATGACGGTTTCCATGTCAGCCAAAGAACCTCAGATTTGGTCTCATCTGATATGAGCACCTTTTTACACATGTTCGTGGTGTTTGCCTAAATAGCTTTGGCAAACTAAAAAATAGGAGTCATCCTGCCTTTCTTTCATCGATGACCTTCAAAAAAGACCAGATTAGTAGAGTACACAACTAATGGTTGTCCTGTCAGCAGTTTCTCCAATCAGAGCTGTGGATCTCTACAGCTTCTCCAGAGTAATCATGGGCCTCTTGGCTGCTTCTTTGATTAATTCTCTCTTTGTCCTGCCTGTTTGGCAGTGGATGGTGTTGTCTTGGTAAGTTACTAGGTGTGCCATACTCTTATGTATTTTTGGATGACAGCTTGAGTAGTTCTCAGTAAGGTGGTTTGAGCTTGATATAGTTTTTTTTTTTTCTACACCCGCATCTGTCTGGTATGCTCCTTGGTCTTCATGATGCTGTTGGTTCACTAATGTCCTCTAACAAACCCCTGTGGCCTTCACTTAACAGCTGGATTTATGAGATTTAATTGCACTTTGTGTTTGTAACATAACAAAATATGGAGAGGTTCAAGTGGAACACCTGAAATATTTTGCAAGGCAATGAATATGTATTTTCCTCCAAAAATGATACTAATACTTTAGAAAAATAACAAAGAAATTCAGTAAGTATTGATAATATATTGAAGTTATTTTCCCGTTAATTAGTTTCTAAAGGCCTGGTGCCGAAGCCGCTACATGTCCCATTTAGAGCTGAGGAAGACCTGCTAGCCCGGGCCATCGCTCAAGGAGCCAAAACTGTGGATGTTCCAGCTTCTCTTCCCACCCCTCCTCATAACAACCAGGAGGAGCTCAGGTAATGGATAATTGACAATAATTTATATGTTGATAATTCATTTTGGCTGTGTGGGTTTTGACTGTGTTACCTTATTTGGTGATGACTGTAACAGAGGACAGGAGCCTTGCAAAGACAGGGATTCACCTGACAGCTTTGTTCCCTCCTCATCTCCTGAGAGCATGGTTGGCATGGAGATCAGTCGTTACCCAGACCTGTCTCTGGTGAAGGAGGAGCCAATGTCTCCATGCTTGTCTCCTGTACTCCCCATGCTGCCTGCCCCTGATGGGAAAGGTGAACACCCACAACCTCCTACATAATTCAATCAGTCATAATTAATTAGAATTTATGAGGTAGTTTTAACACAGAAGCTTTAAGGCCAATTCATGCCATTGTTGCTCATCTGAACACAGTTTCATTTTCTGCTCTGTTGTTTTTCTAAACTATTCAGGGTCAGAGATCAAACTGCAGGATATCAAGACTGAACCTACTTCGATGTACTTCGGCTCCCCCTTTGGCCCCATGTCTAATGACTCCAAACAAGGGCTGGTTTCTGTTGCTATCACACTGAGACCAGCTGCAGCTGAGGTAAGCTGACTCTATGTCTGCTTCCACTAAAATATATAATAGACTACCACACCTTTCCTGTCGGATCTAGTCATTATCTTCTTAGGAGATGGTTACAAACTCATAGTTCATAAAACAGTCCCAGCGTTTTGGAGTTGAGAGACAGAAAACATAATTTTATGATTCTTACAAAAACAAAATGATTTACTTTAGATTGTATGTGTGCATCCCTCTCTCTTAGAACATCACCGGTGTAGTAGCTGCCATTTCAGACCTTCTGTGTGTGAAGATCCCCAGCAGCTATGAGGTCAGCAGCACCCCTGACAGGCCTTCTATATCTATGGGTCCAAGGATGGGTCCCCATGGCATGGAGCCGCGGCCTCCTATGTTCTTCCACGGACAGGGAGACCACGCAATGCTCCACGGCCGGCCAGGGCAGATGATGCGGCCCACTGGACCGCAGGGAATGATGCAGCAGCAGGCACATCCTTTCCATTTCCATCCCAACAGCCCAGGTAAGGGAGTAAAAGGAAATTAAGCAGGAGCGTTGCTGGGAGTGCTGTAATTGAAATGTCATCTCTGATTTAGCTCCACATAATGAGTGTAGAAGAATGCAGCTGTTGCTCCTCTGTGTGCAGATTTTTCTTTCCTACTCAAAGATAATTCAATTTGGTTCATTTCTAAGCGGGGCTTGTTATACACAGAGCAGTTAAACAAGTTGGAAAAATTTCAATTATATACGGTTTGAGTGAAGTGCATCTGCAACCGTGTTAATTTGTACCAATTACTTTCTTGCCCTGGAGGGGTTTTCAGTTTTTTTTGTTTTTTTTTCCCCAGATAGGTTCATCCTAAATAAGTCTTTCATTGGTAAGATAGACAGAGCCAGACACTCATCATGGGCTTGCTTTTCACTTAATTTTATTCTTTTGATGCATTTGAATCATTTTTAAATGGCATGATTATTAAGACAAACAGTTTAATGAATTTAAACAACAATAGTAGGATGAGCAAAGTTTAACTCATTCTGAACCTACAGGCTCAGATATATACATTTCCCAACTTACAGGGGTTTGGACAATGAAACTGAAACACCTGTCATTTTAGTGTGGGAGGTTTCATGGCTAAATTGGACCAGCCTGGTAGCCAGTCTTCATTGATTGCACATTGCACCAGTAAGAGCAGAGTGTGAAGGTTCAATTAGCAGGGTAAGAGCACAGTTTTGCTCAAAATATTGAAATGCACACAACATTATGGGTGACATACCAGAGTTCAAAAGAGGACAAATTGTTGGTGCACGTCTTGCTGGCGCATCTGTGACCAAGACAGCAAGTTTTTGTGATGTATCAAGAGCCACGGTATCCAGGGTAATGTCAGCATACCACCAAGAAGGACAAACCACATCCAACAGGATTAACTGTGGACGCAAGAGGAAGCTGTCTGAAAGGGATCGGGTGCTAACCCGGATTGTATCCAAAAAACATAAAACCACGGTTGCCCAAATCACGGCAGAATTAAATGTGCACCTCAACTCTCCTGTTTCCACCAGAACTGTCCGTCGGGAGCTCCACAGGGTCAATATACACGGCTAGGCTGCTATAGCCAAACCTTTGGTCACTCATGCCAATGCCAAACGTCGGTTTCAATGGTGAAAGGAGCGCAAATCTTGGGCTGTGGACAATGTGAACCATGTATTGTTGTCTGATGAGTCCACCTTTACTGTTTTCCCCACATCCGGGAGAGTTACGGTGTGGAGAAGCCCCAAAGAAGCATACCACCCAGACTGTTGCATGCCCAGAGTGAAGCATGGGGGTGGATCAGTGATGGTTTGGGCTGCCATATCATGGCATTCCCTTGGCCCAATACTTGTGCTAGATGGGCACGTCACTGCCAAGGACTACCGAACCATTCTTGAGGATCATGTGCATCCAATGGTTCAAACGTTGTATCTTGAAGGCAATGCTGTGTATCAGGATGACAATGCACCAATACACACAGCAAGACTGGTGAAAGATTGGTTTGATGAACATGAAAGTGAAGTTGAACATCTCCCATGGCCTGCACAGTCACCAGATCTAAATATTATTGAGCCACTTTGGGGTGTTTTGGAGGAGCGAGTCAGGAAACGTTTTCCTCCACCAGTATCACGTAGTGACCTGGCCACTATCCTGCAAGAAGAATGGCTTAAAATCCCTCTGACCACTGTGCAGGACTTGTATATGTCATTCCCAAGACGAATTGACGCTGTATTGGCCGCAAAAGGAGGTCTTACACCATACTAATAAATTATTGTGGTCTAAAACCAGGTGTTTCAGTTTCATTGTCCAACCCCTGTATAATAGTATAATAGGGCTTTTACCACCTTGGAGAGAAACCTTCTCATATTTTGTAGTAATCAGCAAGGTCCTGGTGTAATGTTGGCTGGATTACAATGATAGAGTTCATTTAAATTGCATAAAAATCAGGCCTGTACAAGAAACTGTTGTCAATATATTTTTAGAAGGTTTTAAGTTGGGGCCATTCCAGAAGCTTTATGTTGGCCTCCTTTGACCATACTAAAACACATTCTGTTATGTGTTTGTAATTATTGTTCTGTTGGAGAACCCGGTTATGACCCAGCTACTGATCATTATACTTTGTTCAGTACATTAGTTCTGCCGGTAGGAAAACAGACCTTCAGCACGATGCTTGAAGGTTGGTTGATTGTTCTTAGGTTTGACACCTTCAAATGTTGTTCTTGTCAATGTAGCAGAATAGGTCAATATTTTTCTCCTCTGATTATAAAACATTTCTCCAGACAGCATTTGGCTTGTCTATGCATGCAGCTGCAAATGTCTGTCAAGCTCGAAGGTCAATGTACTTCTCACTTTTGGTTCACAACATCTCAGTCCATGTTCACTATGGACTATGACTTTGGTATTCCAGCGTCTTCCAGTTTGTGGCTCGGTGAGAAGAGCATTCATGTTTCCAGTCAGAAAGTTTGATTCCATCTTCCTCTCTACTAAATGTCGATGTGCACTTGGGGAAGTTTCCTACCATTCTGCATGTGGCTGTATGAATATGTGCACATTTGTGGGTGCAGCTGTGTGAATATGTCTTCAGTGTAAAACCTCTTCAAGTTGTCAGTCTGATTAGGACATCTATATGAGTTTGGTCCATTTCTTTCCTCACAACCTAACCAGTTTCGGTTTCCAATGGTAACCATTGGGCTCAGAGTTTTAACATGACAATTATACCAAACATTATTGTCATGATATAGCCTGCTGTTTCCGTTGGGTTGGATTTAGCAGGCTAACATTACGCTTCTAAAATGGCTCCAACTCGATTGAAAACCTGCCTGAAAGCTGCGTCTGGAGGCACGGCATGTAACGGTTGAGCCAGGGAGGCACAGCCGTCCCAGGTACGAGTCCCAACCTCTGAGACATGTGCTGCACGTCTTCCCCCTCTCTCCACCTCACTTCCTGTCTGCCAACTTTGGAAAAAAATAACAACAAATAAAGGCCACTGGTGCCGTGACAAAACAATAAAGAACCAAAAAAACAGCTGGGTCCGTAACATAATGCCAGCTGGTCTAAATGAGCACAATTTTCCTACGGGGACAAAATAAAGTTATTCTATTCTATTCTATTATTCTAACCGACTGTCATAAATAGAGAGATCAAATATTCATGCCAGAAGCCTGTTCAAAGTTGTTGTTTCTCTGTAACTTACTAACGTATATTTATTCAAACATTAGAGGTGTATGCATATATTTAAACTTGTATGTACATTTTTGGTTCTGCGTGGATTAAAGATGATTCACAACAAGTTCAACCTTGTGCACCCAGTTCTAGTTTGAAGAAACCATTAGAACTGTTTGTTCTACCATCATGGCAACCTAAGAATCAGAGCTGTTCAAATGCATTATTAAAAGCCTAAAGTTTCAATACTCACACAGATGATGAATGTATGTAATGTATGCAGAACGAATCAATAAATATACATACCAGCTCACCTACTGATTAATATTGATGTCGGAATACGTTTTAAAAAAGTCTATATATTTGTTTCCTCAGGTGCTGCTTTAGCTCGAGGACCTGAACATAAGACTCCAGCCAGCCCTGGATGTAAACCCCACTGGTGCTGCCACTGTAAAGTGGTGGTTCTGGGAAATGGAGTGCAGAAAGCCATCAAAGATTTCCCTGCTCACATGAAGGTACCAAACAAACTGGGCAGAAAATGTTTGTACTCATCTCACACGAAAAAGCATCTCTAGCTATCGTCTACCAAATAGATAACGTCTATCAAAAATAAACCATCAGACTTGTGTTATGTGGTGGTATGTAACTAACGTTTGGTGCTGATGGTTGTTTGTTGGAATGAAAATATAGAAAATATTTTTTTTCTCCCTTTCCTAATGACAAGTTTAATACACATGTCATGCTTGCTTTTAAAAACACAGCAATGGGTTAATAATGCATACTGCTGGCAATCAGACACTTAATTGAGATCTCAGCTCTTGGTCATGAAAAAAATCCTTAATAAGAAGCTGCTTCATATTGATTTATTAGCCTTTTTTTACGGTTGAATGGAGATGGTACAAGGCCACGTTTATTGACCGCATGTGAAGATTAGCTGCTTTCATGCTGAAGGCCAACATCACTGCAGTAATACCGAACATGATTTTTTTTTTATAAATCCTGCCTACTGGATTTAAATCAGTATCAGATCTTTTGGCAGGGTAAAGCATGTAATTTCAGTCCTACATCTCTGAAGGTGATTGAAATTGTGTTTTTTTTTTTATTATCCTTTCTTTCAAGCATGTATAAACGTCTTATTTCTTTATTTTAGGAATACGAAGGCCGTTTAAGATCCAACGAAAACCTGGTCTTCTGTAGTCAAAGCTGTTTCCTTCTCTACTGTTCTTCATCATCACCTCAGTCCAGACCCAACATGGAAACAAAGGTTTGCAGTGGTCTAACCCATGCAGTTTAAACCTACATGGGCCAAATGACAAACCATTAACTATATTTTGTCTAATATTCTCAGGGGTCTATGTCCCTCCTCCCTGCCTCTGAGCAAAGCGAGAGCTTTTGCAAAACTCAGCATCAGTACAGTAACAACATGTCCTCGCTGGATGTTCACTGCCTTGCCCAGCTCCAGCCCAAACAGTCTCCCCCATCCACTCCTCCTATTCCCTTCCCTACAGCCGGAGAAACTCCCAAGACTGACACCAAATCCGATGCTCTTAAAGTGACGGTGAAGCTTAAGGCCCGGCCGAGGTCCCACGATGGCTGGCATCAGGGAAAGAGACAGAAAGGACTTCGCTGGAGAAAGTGGACTGTTCAGGTGGTTTTGCCACCAAGAATGAATTCACAACTCCCAGAGGAAGATAAGATTGATGAACTTCTGAAGAAACTAGGAGCATCCCTGCGCCCTCCATCTTTACTCAAAGATAAGAGACGGTGCTGTTTCTGTCACCAGTTTGGAGATGGGATCACTGATGGGCCAGCCAGGCTGCTAAATCTAGACCTTGACGTATGGGTTCACCTAAACTGTGCACTGTGGTCAACTGAGGTGTATGAGACGCAAGCTGGTGCTCTCATCAACGTGGAGCTTGCGCTGCGTCGTGGTCAGACAATACGCTGTGCCTACTGCCAGCAAACTGGAGCCACCAGCGGATGCCACCGCCTGCGCTGTACCAATGTCTACCATTTCACCTGTGCTCTGCAAGCCCAGTGCACGTTCTTTAAAGACAAGACCATGCTTTGTCATGCCCACAGGCCACGGGGAACAGCAGGGCAAGCCTTGGAGCATGAGCTGCGCTGCTTCGCTGTGTTCCGACGTGTCTATGTTCAAAGAGACGAAGTGCGACAGATTGCCACGGCTGTGCAACAACCAGAGTTGGGTTACACATTTCGGGTAGGAAGCCTGGTGTTGCACGCAATAGGACAACTCACCCCGTTACAGATGTCTGCCTTCCATTCACCTACCACCATCTTTCCCATTGGCTACGAGGCTTGCCGCATCTACTGGAGCATGCGCCATGGCAATCGCCGCTGCCGCTATGTCTGTTCAGTTGAAAACAACGACGGGCTTCCAGAGTTTATGATCAGAGTCATTGAACAAGGCTACCAAGACTTGATCCTGACAGACACCTCTCCTAAAGGTAAAGACAGTGTGATTTGATGGTCTTTTTTCTGAGTGTAATTCCTAAGCAGCTTGTGTTTATGTATCATTTAAATTAGGAGTTTGGGATAAAGTGCTTGGTCCTGTTGCTGAGAAAAGAGCAGAGTCGGGCACGCTGAGACTCTTCCCTGTATATCTGAAAGGAGAAGATCTGTTTGGACTCACAGTCCCCGCAGTCACCAGAATTACTGAATCGGTTTGTAACTAAATTTGGGTTCTTGATTCTATAAGAGCTAAACATGTTGGTAAATGTCTAAACTATATTCTTCATCCTGGCACGACTTCTCTCCAGCTCCCTGGAGTGGAAGCGTGTGGCAGATACTCATTCCGTTACGGACGCAACCCTCTTGTGGAGTTACCTCTCATGCTCAATCCAGCCGGGTGTGCACGTGCAGAGCCAAGAACAAGTTCCTCCCACACTTTGCTGGTGATAAGGTAACGAAGTGAAGTTAGCTTTTACTTTGTTGTCTAAACCTGAGGAAATGAAATGTTGAACATTAAAGGGCAAAACATAGTTGCGCATTCTTGACTCAAAGTGTACTTCCGCCAGACATGTCCGCGCAAAGCTCTATTTTTACGACAACGTACGCAGTGCCACACAATAAACTGCTTGACGAGAAAAAGTCTCAACATCAAACTGTTTCAAATGCGACACACTGCTCCAAGCAGCCGGTCGCGAGTACGCACAGCGTCATGGCCAATCTGCCTTGCACTGACAGGTGTATTCCTCCTCTTCATCCCTAGTCTGGTTTAATGGCCTTTAACACCACCTTCTTTTATTTTTGTTTTTCCAAAGCTACACTGCAAATTAGTTCTGCGTCCCCGTCCGATGACGCCATGGCAGAAAGTGTGGGAAATGTAGGAATAACCATTAACCAAATTAATCAAAAAGTAGGTCAGGCTGTCAGTTTCAGTTTCAAGCATCCAGTATGCCGGTGATAGTGGCATACTGGATGCTTGTTTGCTAACGCTCAAAAATGATCAGAAACTGATTGAGATTCTAACTTTTGTTGTTTAAACATTTTTTTCCCACCATTGGTTCCATTAGAACTATCATATTAAATATATTATTATTATAAATATATTTTAAAAATGAGTAAATGCATTTGAGAGCTGTTTTGTGGTAGAATTGCACTATTTATTCTTACTAGTGTACTAAAGTAGCTTTTTTGAAAATGAATGTTTTATTTTTAAAGCAGTATTAGTGTTTATAAACCGCCAACTGTATAGAGGCATGAATTAATTGCAAAAAGACTAACAAATGTCACTTTTATTATTATCAAGATAAATGCTACAAAATATCTGGATGAGATTATCAGTCG
Organism: Girardinichthys multiradiatus; assembly: GCF_021462225.1. Taxonomy (NCBI): domain Eukaryota; kingdom Metazoa; phylum Chordata; class Actinopteri; order Cyprinodontiformes; family Goodeidae; genus Girardinichthys; species Girardinichthys multiradiatus. The sequence goes on from NC_061799.1 coordinate 24,513,447, forward strand.
ACACTCCTCATTCCTATTAGTTGCTATGGTAACAGTGTATATGCTAGCATTAGCTGAAATGCCAGCACTGACTAATATGTTAAAATTGGACTGTTAGCAGAACATTTAAAAGTAAATTGGAGTTCCAACCAAGATGGCGCCAACGATGGCAGCCTCGGAGCTTCGCTCTCTCTTTGTTTTTGTATTTTGTGTGTTTTTATGTTTTTCGAGTCACAGTTCTGTGGTGTCGTGCCACAATCCTGTGGTCTCATTCAGTAGAGAGGAACTTCTCAACATCAGAGTCGTCTCTTGGGATTTTTTCACCATCTTTCATCGAAGAATAATCAGGGCTGACCTTCCCTCCATCCAGGACTTATACAGATCTAGGGTCAGGAAAAGAGCTGCTAAATTTCTAGAATTGCGCCGCTCAAGGTGGCAACAGGTTGGAGTAGCTCTGTTACTTTTGATTATGATTTATTCTTTTTTGGGAACTATTCCTCTTGTGGTGGATACAGTTGATTTATTTTGGATGACTGTCCACTCCAGTGTCAGATGCTGTGCAGCTTGGAGGATTTTTCTTAATACTTTCTATTTTGGACATTTGTTATGATGCATTGCCATGGCAACGGGGTTGTTTCTTACAACCGGGAGCAGCTGATTAGTATCTCAAAAGCTCAAATAATACTTCAGCTACAACCCCAAATCCCTGATGAGTTGAAAAGGAGACGCCGTGGATGCAGAGCATGAGCTAAGAGAAGAGAGAGAAGGAGGAAGTTCAAACCATCTCTTCCGTCGATTTTGATGGGCAATGTGAGATAGTTGGGAAACAAGTTGGATGAACTCCAAGCCCTACAAAGGACCCAGCCAGAGTACCGGGCATGCAGTATCATGTGTTTTACTGAGACATGGCTGCAGGATCATATCCCCGACTCCAGCATCTCTCTGCCGGGCTTTTTAACCATACGAGCAGACAGAGATTTAAGGAGGAGCGGCAAATGTAAAGGAGGTGGACTAGCAGTACTTGTGAACAACAGATGGTGTCATCCAGGACATGTTACTGTGAGGTGTCATCTCTGCAGTCCAGATATTGAACTGTTGGCAGTAAGTTTTCGTCCATATTATTTACCCAGAGAGTTCACCAGTGTTATTTTGGCAACAATTTACGTTCCACCTTCCGCTGTTGCCGACACTGCATGTGATGCCATCAGCTCAGTTGTTGCTAAGCTACAGACACAAAACCCCAATGCTTTTGTGGCAATTTCTGGTGATTTTAACCACGCTTCACTCTCTGCTACACTTTCAACGTTTCAACAGTTTGTCAGCTGCTCTACCAGAAAAAACAAAACATTGGATTTGTTTTATGCAAATGTCAAGGACTCATACATCTCTTTTCTCTGCTCGAAATATAAGCCCCTTGTTCAGAGGCAACCTGTAATAAAGAGGACTGTGAGAAAATGGTCACAGGAAGAAGCTCTGCAAGGTTGCTTTGAGGCTACAGACTGGGACGCACTGTGCCAGCCATATGGAGAGGACATCAATGCCATGACTGAGTGTGTAACCAACTATATAAACTTCTGTGTGGATAACATCATCCCCACCAGAACTGTGAGATGCTTCCCCAATAACAAACCTTGGATCACCAGTGACCTGAAGGACCTGCTTAACAAGAAAAAAAGAGCCTTCAGAGAGGGAGACAGAGAATTATTGAGGAGTTTACAGAAGCAACTTAAAGTCAAAATAAGAGACAGCAAGGAGGTGTACAAGAAAAAGCTGGAGATCAAGCTCCAGCAAAACAATATCAGAGATGTGTGGACAGGGATGAAGAAGATCACAGGCTTCAAGCAGAAGGATGATCAGACCGATGGAGGTCTGGACAGAGCCAATGAACTGAACACATTCTTCAATAGGTTCAGTTCAGAAACAAGCTTCGCATCCTCCTCTCCTGCTCACAGCCAAACAGACATCCCACCCTCCTTTGACCCACAGGACCCACAGCTGTCCAGTAACACCTCACATTTTTTATCTTCCACCTCAGCCCTAGACCCTTCTACATGTTTGTCATCAACAATATCAGAAGATGCTGATGCTTCCTTTGCTTCCCTCTTCCACCTGTGTGTCTCAAGAAGTCAGGTGAAGAGACAACTGGAGAGACTGAATAGGAATAAGGCTGCAGGTCCAGATCATGTCAGCCCTAGAGTCCTGAAGGGCTGTGCAGAGCAGCTGTGTGGGATTCTGCAGCACCTCTTCAACCTTAGCCTGGCCCAGACGAAGGTTCCGGTGTTGTGGAAGACCTCCTGTCTTGTTCCGGTACCGAAGAAAACTCACCCATCAGTTCTCAATGACTGTAGACCTGTTTCCCTGACATCTCACATCATGAAGGTCCTAGAGAGACTCCTGTTGGCCCACCTGAGTAAGAAAACAGTAAACCATCAGGACCCCCTGCAGTTTTGCTTTGTCAGAAACTCCAGAAGACTCAGGTGGAGGCCTCAACAATCTCCTGGATCAAAGACTACCTGACATACAGACCACAGTTTGTGAGACTGAAGGGTTGTGAATCTAACCAGGTAGTCAGCAGCACAGGAGCACCACAGGGGACTGTACTCTCACCATTCCTTTTTACTCTGTACACCTCAGACTTCCAGTACAAGACAGACTCCTGTCATCTGCAGAAATACTCAGATGATTCTGCAGTCATGGGGTGGTTTAGAGATGGACAAGAAGCTGAGTACAGGAAGGTGGTGGACCGCTTTGTGGCATGGTGTGGAAACAATCATCTCATCTTGAACGTGACTAAAACAAAGGAGATGATTGTAGATTTTAAGAGAAACAGGAATAAGTCAAAAACTATTTCTATCATGGGAGAAGAAGTGGAGGTGGTGGAGGAGGTGGTTGTCCTCGGTGTTCACCTGGACAACAGACTGGAGTGGAGATGCAACTGTGAAGCCATCTACAAGAAGGGACAGAGCAGACTGTACTTCTTGAGGAAGCTTAGGTCCTTTGGTGTTTGCAGCAAGATGCTGCATATCTTCTATAAGTCTGTTGTGGAAAGTGTGATCTCTTCTACCATCATTTGCTGGGGAAGCAGCATCAGAGCCAGGGACTTAAAAAAGCTCAACAAGCTGATAAAGAAGGCTGGCTCTGTTCTGGGGACTCCTCTGGAACCTCTGGAGATCATTGTGGAAAGAAGGATTCTTCATAAAATAAAGAACATTATAGAGAACCCTGAGCATCCTCTTCATGAGACTGTCCTACAACAACAGAATATCTTCAGTCAGAGGCTTCTTCAGATCTGCTGTAAGACGGAGCGCTACAGGAGATCCTTCCTGCCCACAGCCATCAGCATCTACAACGGCTCTTCGAGGAATCCTTCATAATATGAGCTATAACAACATTTAATTTCCCTTTGGGATTAATAAAGTATTATTGAATTGAATTGAATTGAATTGAAAATCTCTGCAGACCCCACACACCCTGCACATAAACTGTTCAGAGTTTTACCTTCAGGCCGCCGCTACAGAGCACTGTTCACTAAAACCAGCCGCCACAGAGACAGTTTCTTCGCCCAGGCTGTTTCTCTGATGAACATTTAATAAAGTACAAAACAACAGCATACAGATGTTGCAAATGCACCTTTTTATTATATATGTGTATATTGTACATTGTAAATTTGTATATTCTGTAATACAAAAACAAAACCAAAGAGCAAAGTGTACCGGAGTCAAATTCCTTGTATGTATGTACGAACTGGCAATAAAGCTGATTCTGATTCTGAAATAGAAAGTGTGCAGAAGTACTTGAATGTCAGATAAACACATGAAAATATCAAATATTGATCAATGGAAACTAAATCACAATAGTGTGAATACTTTACAGGATGCATTTAACAAGGCACAATTAGAGCAATGCAGTTAAGATGTCCCATTTTTTTGCTTCAAATTGTAGGCCTCAACCACAGGTTGTGTCCAGCAGCAGTGCCAGGTCGAATCAAAACGTGGCGCAAGGAGAAGGTGGTGTTCCTCATAGCAAGACTCCGGTTGTGCACCCCAGATCCTCCCAGTACCGCTGGATGAAGAGCGAGTGGAGAAGTAATGTCTACTTGGCTCGCTCCCGCATCCAGGTGAGTGAACTACAGTTTATTGAAGCTCTTGCTTTTACTGTACTTCTGCAAGGTCTACAGATTTACATTGTTCCTACAGTTCTCTTTCAACATTCGTTTCGGTATCTCACTATGGGGACACGCCTCCAGCGCCTGTCCCCCAGAAGCTCTATTACATTACGCCAGTCTTGACTGGCAGGCGGAAGTGACGTCCGCTCCCATGGGAGGACTTCCTCCCAGTATAAAAGTCGACGTCACGTAGGTGATCTTCAGTCTAACACCTCTTCTCGCTCCCAGAAGCACCTCTTAGACGGTCATTACAGTAACTTGAGCTAGCTTAACTGTTCACAGAGCGAGCTAACAACTCGGTCGCCGAGCGCTTCTCAATAACTGTGCTCGACTGTTCTGAGTCCCTTTCAACGCTGGTCTGTCGCCAAACAGCAGCGCTGCAACTGGTCATCAAACTAGCTGCAACCTTAACGGAGCTTACGAAGTTGTGTAACTTGCACTCGTTCTCACCATGAACAGAGTCAAGCCACCATCTAGAACCTGCACATGTGGCAATCTCATAGCTGGGGCAGATACCCACTCTGTCTGCGCTTCGTGTCTGGGGCTGCAACATGCCCAGGACGCGTTGGCATCACCGGCGAGCTGCGAGCACTGTGCACGGCTCTCCCTTAAGTCTCGTCGGCGCAGGCTAGCACGCCAAGCTAGCCTGTCGGAGGTTGATCCTATGATGGGGGTAGCCAATCCCCCGCCACCGGAGCTTCCTGGTACGGATGAGAGAGAGCCCACTTTGGCTGGAGCCAGTTGGGGTGATCAGCTCGACGCTGTCGCGCCATTGACTGACCCAGAGGAAGACGAGGCCGCACTTCCAGGTTTCAGTACTCTTGCTAATGCCGAGTCTGAATCTGAAATGGAGTCCATCAGTCTTGGGTCTGACGACGACGAGCTGGACTGCGGGCCTTATGCCATCCAGTCGGTTGCAAAACCCTCGGTGACGGATGACACCAGCCGCTGCGGTTCCCCAAACCCGACGGCAACGGACCTGCATGATGTCTGCAGAAGGGCAGCAAAGAAGCTGGGCATCGAGTGGCCGGAAACCCTCACCGAAACTACCACATCTCGGTATGAGGGGAAGCGGCTTCCGAGAGCCAAATCCTCCGGCAGACAGCTGTTGCCGGTCTTTCCCGAGTGCCTCGAGGAAGCGACCCGGTCTTGGAGCAATCCTCTCACCGCCAAGAACCCCGCCCTGGGAGGGTCGGCGCTGGACTGGACGGGCATGGAGGCCGGCGGCTTTTCACATCTGCCTCCCGTAGAACCTCTTCTGGCATCTCACCTGCACCCATCGCAGAAGTCAGCCATGACAGCAGCAGGACCCACCCTTCCATTCAAAGCTGACTCTTTTCAGTCCACTCTGAATGAGAAAAGCTACAAGGCGGTGGCTGCATCTGTTAAAGCCTTAAACGCTTCGTCTCTTCTCCTCGCTTAACAAGCGGAATTACAGGAGCAGATGACTGGCACACCGATGGCCGATTTGTGGGACGAGTTGTGCGTGGTGACAGACCTATGCCTGCGTCTCCACAGAAGTGCTGTCCAAGCATCCGGGAGAGCCATGGCCCTGATGGTCACTCAGGAGAGAGCTAGATGGCTGAACCTCTCTAGCCTGTCTCAGAGGGAAAAGAACCAGCTCCTCGACACCCCCGTGGACCCGAAGAGCTTATTCGGACCCACTGTGGCAGCCATGCAAAAACGCTGTGAGGAAAAGAAGAGGGAAGGTGAAGCGCTAAAGCTGTGTCTGCCCAGGAAAGCGCAGCCTCCTCCCCCTCCAGCACCCCGTGTGCCGTTTGCTCAAGCGGCGGCTCGACCGGCCTACCGCATCCCCAAACGCCAGCCGCAGTCAGCGGACCGTGGGAAACAAACCGAGCTCAAAGGTGCTTGGGGAAGGAAGCCATTCGCTCCCCCGACAACGCCGGGGAACCAAGCGACCCCTTCCGCTACTGTGAGCGCAAAGAAAAAGAGGCGCGCTACCTAGGGAGCCGTCTTCGGGGTGGGAGAGCAGGATCTGCCAGACACCTGCACCCCCCCTACCAGGACACGTCCTGTCCCAGTTCGAGTTCAGAACGCCACGTTCAAGGCAACTCAAACGGCCTGCAGAGCCGACGTTGGAGCTCATCGTTCAGAGCCGATCGAAGCGGAGGAGGATCAAAGCCACCGAAAGCTCAGTGGAGCCGCAGCTGTGGCCAGAAAGCACACACCAGTGCACAAACACATGCCAGTGTCTAAAAACACGACCTTCCCCCTTCACAACATGTCCAATAAAGTTGTTTTCTGGCACGCATCCAGTCCTGGAGCCGAGGGCGCAGCCACAACAAAAAAACATGAAAAATATGTTAAAAATAACACAAGGACAGGACATGGCCGTGCAGCTGCACATGAGGCCACGAGGGGGAGCTCTCGCTCCAGCTTTGGCACAGCGGCAGGCTGGAGCTCCCGCTCCACACTTGCCACAGCTGCACATGAGGCCTCAAGGAGGAGCTCTCACCCTACCTCTAACACAGCAGGCTGTTTTTTCTGTGGAAGAAGCAGACCTGGGACGAGCGCAGCTGGCAGTTGTAGCAGAACAGCAGATCCCTCAGCCGGTGTTGCGCAGTGTTTACACGGAAGCACCTTTAGGTCCACTGGCAAACAACACTTAGCTGTGGCGAGCAAATTGGAGCCTGTATCCCTTGGATACAGGCTCCAATTTGTGACAGCCCCACCCCGTTTCAAGGGCATAGTACAGTCATACGCCCGGGGAGAGTCAGCTCGCGTCCTGCAAGAGGAAATAATTTCCCTGCAGCACAAAAGAGCTGTCCGGCTGGTACCGCAGGAGCAAAGCAGAGACGGGTTTTACTCCAGATACTTTCTCGTGCCGAAAAGGGGCGGGGGTCTGCGACCAATATTGGATCTGCGGGCTCTGAACACATATCTGAGACGGTATTCGTTCAGGATGCTAACACACGCAGCTCTGATAAAGTTTGCGCGTCAAGGAGACTGGTTTGTCTCTATAGACTTGAAAGACGCATATTTCCATATCCCTATATACCCCCCTCACAGAAAATACCTCAGGTTTGCATTTCAGGGAGAGATATACGAGTACCTGAATTCAGTCGAGTTCAGAGCGCGCCTCTCAGCGGAACGAGTAAAAGCCTTTCAGGCTTGTCTGGCACTTTTTCGCAGAGGCACACAGGTGAAATTCAGGTTATGCCTCAGACTGCTCGGTCTGATGGCGTCTGCGCTGGGGGTCATCACACTCGGCCGTTTACACATGCGCCCGTTTCAAAGGTGGGTGGCGTCACTCAGCTTGAGCCCCACACGCCATGCTCACCGCAGCGTCCTGGTTTCTCTCATATGTGCACGCGCGCTGAGCCCGTGGAAGCGTCCCGGTTTTCTCAACACCGGCGTTACCATGGGAACCATCCTGACGAGGAAGGTAATTACCACAGATGTCTCGCTGACAGGCTGGGGAGCCACTCACGAGGGGATGATGGTAAACGGCGTTTGGAGTCCACAAACACAGACAGCTCACATAAATTGTCTGGAACTCCTGGCCGTGATGCTGGCACTGAGACACTTTCTGCCCTTTATCAAAGGGCACCATGTTTTGGTCAGAACGGACAACACAACAGTGGTTGCTTACATCAACAGACAGGGGGGTCTGCGCTCACGTCATTTACACGAGCTGGCATACAGACTGATAATCTGGACCAGCTCACACTTGCTGTTGCTAAGAGCGACTCACGTGCCAGGGGTAATGAACAGAGGTGCGGATCTGCTGTCAAGGCACAATCCCCGCTACAAAGAGTGGAAACTCCACAGCGAGGTGATGACCCAGATATGGAAGAGGTATGGCCGAGCGGAGGTCGACCTCTTCGCATCAGGGGAAAATGCTCAGTGTCCGATGTTTTTCTCACTGACAGAGTTACAAGCTCCGCTTGGGCTGGATGCGCTAGCGCACAAATGGCCGCCGGCCCTACTGTACACCTTTCCCCCGCTGGAACTGATCATTCCTACTCTCGCCAGGGTGCGAGAGGGAAAACACTCACTCATTCTGATAGCTCCCCGCTGGCCAAGGAAACATTGACTAGCGGAGATTTTTCAGATGCTACACGGCGAGCCATGGCGGCTTCCCCTCCGCAGAGATCTCCTGACGCAAGCACGCGGAGAAATATTTCATCCGCATCCAGAGCGCATGGCCCTATGGGCCTGGCCTGTGAGGGGTTAAATCTGGCTGCCAGTGGGCTTCCCCAGAACGTTATTGACACAATTCAAAATGCAAGGGCCGTTTCCACGCGTAACGTGTATGAGGGTAAATGGCAGGCATTCGTGGGTTGGTGCGCAAAACCTATGGTGAGCGTAATGCAAAGCCCTGTGTCGGACGTTTTAACTTTTCTGCAGGCACTGTTGGATAAAGGCTTGGCTTTTTCCACTGTGAAGGTGTACCTGGCTGCTATTTCAGCCTGTCACTGGCTTTGGTGACAAAACAGTGGGGCAGCAACCCCTGGTGTGTCAATTCATGAAAGGTGCACGACAGCTCCGTCCAGTGTCGAGGAGCCTCACTCCTTCACGGGATTTACCTATGGTACTCGATGCGTTGTCACGTGCACCGTTCGAACCGTTGCAGCAGGTTGAGCTCAAAGTGCTTTCCTTTAAAACGGTCTTATTGATTGCTCTGGTTTCTGCTAAGCGTATGAGTGACATTCAAGCGCTTTCAGTTAACCCGTCCTGCATGCAGTTTCTGGGTGAGTCAAAGGTTTTAGTGAAACCTAATCCTGCCTTTATACCTAAGGTTGCTATGGCTCTGCCATGCCATGCCCTTGAATTAATGGCTTTCTACCCACCACCATTCTCCTCTCAGGAGCATGAACGACTGCATACACTCTGCCCAGTACGAGCTCTGCGGTTATATGTGAAAAAAACAGCAGATTTTCGTAAATCAGAGCAGCTGTTTGTGTCATGGGCTTAACCACATAAAGGAAAGCCTCTCACAAAGCAACGTCTTTCGCATTGGGTAGTGGGGGCTATTATTATGGCTTATGAGAGCAGAGGCCTTGCACCCCCTGCAGGTCTGCGGGCTCATTCCACTCGTGGTGTGGCCTCATCCTGGGCATTTTTCCAGGGTATACTTGTGGAGGAAATATGTGAGGCTGCCAGCTGGACGACCCCTCACACCTTCACTAGGTTCTATAAACTGGATGTCACCAGGCCCACACTGGCTCACACGGTTCTGGGTGTGGGTTCCACATTGCCATAAATGCAAGATGCAATCTGTTGGTCTTCGAGTGAGCTTATCTGGCAATACGGGAGCAGAAATATCCCATAGTGAGATACCGAAACGAATGTTGAAAGAGAACTTTAGGTTAAGGATTTAACCCCGGTTCTCTGAAACATGAGTGAGGTATCTCACCAGATCACCCTCCTTGCAGGGAGCGAGGAAGAGGTGTGCTTATTAAACTGAAGATCACCTACGTGACGTCGACTTTTATACTGGGAGGAAGTCCTCCCATGGGAGCGGACGTCACTTCCGCCTGCCAGTCAAGACTGGCGTAATGTAATAGAGCTTCTGGGGGACAGGCGCTGGAGGCGTGTCCCCATAGTGAAATACCTCACTCATGTTTCAGAGAACCGGGGTTAAATCCTTAACCTAAAGTTTTTATGTGCTTATATCATTTTCCTGATCTAGATAAGTCCAAACTGTGATTTAAAGAATCTGTGTTTAGGTGAAGGATAATGCAGCCTAGATTTGACCAATCTAGGTGTTCAAGATTTAAAGTAGAGATGAGTGGCAAATAAAACATTAATAAACCAGTTCCTTTTAGCAAACTGCTACATTGGAACCCAACCCTTAGCTTAGTTTTGTTTCATTTATACAAATATACAAAACATAAAACCCAACTAGGTAATAAAAATACTGAAATTAAGTCTTTTAATTGAAATTCTGATCTTTTTGAAATCTGAGTCTGGAAATGTTTAGATTTTAAAGTATGGAACCCTGAATTTTTATCTCAGTTTTGAGCCTTAACGTGTTTTAAATACTCAAGAGTTTCTAAAAAGTTCTTTAGTTACATTAAAGCCGCGTTTACATGACATTTTCTGATTAAAAAACGAAAAAGTTTTGTTGCATTTCTACTGTTTGATTACACAACAACGGTGTACGTTTTCTCTGAAAATGAAAAGGGGTTCCAGAGTGTAATGGTTCAAAAACATCGCTGCCTCCATTGTCGTGTAGACTGTAAAAGTATAATCTTTCTATGAGGAAGCCCTGGCGCATGCGCATAATGACTGATATCAGTAGAAACAACATAATGTCTTCACAGTTTAAAACCCACAGAAGACGAAGATATCGACAATAACAATTGTGGATTGCATAGTTCTTACTTGTGCTGCTGACTCTTTTAAATCTAACAACCATTCTCCAATAAAATGCAAATCTTTCCCCCGTTTTGTTAGGAGGAAGTGTTTGCTACTAGTTAAACACTTACAGCTGTGCTGGGGAATTACCCCATTTTCACATCTGTACTGTTGCCGTGTGAACAGAGATTGTAAATAAAACATTGTCGTGTAGATGTGTTAACAGAAACGGGAAAAAATCCCGTTTTTATTGCATTGTTTTCATGTAAACAGGGCTTAAATTGGACCTAAAATGTGTGTTTTCATTCATTTAATGCTTTATCCATTAACAATCAGCCATTTTTTTTGTACGTTTAGGCTGTTACAATGAAGACCTTACATAATTACATTACTATCTCATAAGAACCTTCTTATTTAACAAGGCTGGCTTGAAAACGGGGATTTCAATGCTTGATTAAACAGTAAAGATCATTTCTGTTTTTACAATAGCACACCATGTTAGGCTGACATAGTTATATGTAATTTACTTTACATATAAAGTACGTTCAATATCATTTATAAAGCTTGTTTGTAATGTAAGAATAGACAAAAGTATAATAAATGCGTTAAAGAAATTAACCCTCTTTTAGATTGTGGATTCTCATTCAAACCAACGAAATGATGCTAAAATGATGTATACACAGGGCCTGGGGCTGTTTGCTGCTAGAGACATTGAAAAGCAAACCATGGTGATTGAGTACAATGGAACTGTCCTCCGAAATGAGGTTGCCATCAGGAAAGCGAAGGTTTACAGATCTCAGGTAAGAAAAGAAAACATCATTAAGCAGCTTTTTGTCTTGATCTTTAACTGAAACTAACAGTTTAATATATTTTCCCTCACAGAACCGAGCAGTGTTCATGTTCCGCATCGACAGCGAACATGTTGTGGATGCCACTCAAAGTGGAGGACTTGCAAGGTCAGAAATTCATCAAATTATATCAATGTGTCAGAAAATGTAAATCAACACCCTGTCACTTTTACACCTGTATTTTTGTTCATTTAATTTTTAGATTAGTCACTTTAAAATTTGTATTTGTGCCCGAATTACAATTGTAAAATTAGAGCCTATTAAAGTTGGTGTTGTCGAAGTTAAATATGGATGTAGCTATTACAGCAGGGGTGTCTTAACAGCGCGGACACCTTTTCCAGGAAATAAGGTAGCTTACAGGGCCGTTATTTTAACCTGGTTGTCTCGGCTGCAGGAACCAGGTCCAAATCAGGTTACCATGGTAACCCAGAAAACAGCCCTGATCAGGAGTTACCTTGCAAACACAACAGTCAAACCCATTTTCTCATTCTGAATATCAGTGTTTTACAAATGTCTTCATTCAACACGGTAAGGAAAATTAGTTGACTACATTTGAAAGATGATTATATGAATTGTGGGTTTCCACTTTCAATAGTGAGTGGAAAATGGGGTGCACTTGTACAGCGCTTTATCAAGTCCCCAGAGACCCCAAAGCTCTTTACACTACAATCAGTCATCCACACATTCACACACTGACAGTCTGTGAATGTAGCTCTGACCACCATCAGCAGGCAAGGAGGGTGAAGTGTCTTGCCCAAGGACACAACAGACAGAGCGGGTTTCGAACCGGCAACCCACCTGTTATAGGACAAACCCTACCATTGTCGCCACCGTTGCCCCCCCAGTTGACTGTAGAGGCAGAGAGGGTGTAAACACGTTCTTTTAAGCCACTTTTGGTAAGGTCCAAATATTTTCCAGTGATTATGTTCTGAGATGCAATTAGAAACAGCCCCACACCTCCAGGTGTCTGTATCATTAACAGATTTTAAGTTTTTTTAAAATGAGGCACGATGTTTCTGCCTTGTGTATGTGTGTAATGCCTTCTTTGGGTTACATAGCGTAATCTTCAATTATTACAAATCTGTAGATGTTTGACATGATCTAAATTCTGTTTCAGAGTGTAACCGCTGAGGGAAAAAATCCCATAATTGCTTTTAATCTCTGCAGCGACCGTCTCTCTTCAGTTCCTTATGCCTGGTTTACAGGCAGGATTTTAATACCGGTTTTTAACGCGATCTTCCTCTTCCGACATGCCTCGATCATTGTGATCGCTCTTAAGATAATCTTATTAGATATTCCTGCAGTGTGTGGTGTGTTAAGAGTGATCTAGTCTGCTCAGAAGGATGTCAGGACCGCTCCGACCTCAAATTGGGCATATTCAACATGTTAGATTGTCTTGGCCCGATATCCTACCGTGTGGGGGGTTCCCCAAGGACAAACGAGCACGCAGCACTTTTAAATCTGACGCGTAGCCAATCAGAAAGCGAGGTGACGGAAACGCAGAAGCAAATTACTCTGAACTGACGTTTGGGAACTCTGTGTAAATATGTGTATTTTTTTCTTTTCGTTCTTTAGATACATCAATCACTCATGTGCCCCCAACTGTGTTGCTGAAGTGGTTACATTTGAGAGAGGCTACAAAATCATCATCAGTTGCATTTGCAGAGTTGAAAAGGGAGAAGAGGTGGGTATCTTTGAGCCTTAACACCAATATTCATGTGGCTGTTTTTGGGGTCATTCAGAGACAAATTTCCTTCCCTTGTTTTTCAGCTGTGTTTTGACTATCAGCTCGACGCCATTGAAGGCCAGCACAAGATTGCTTGCCATTGCCGAGCGCCTGAGTGCAGGAAGTGGATTAACTGAGCTAAACATCAAAACCATTCCTTGCTCGGCCAAGTGAGTGTCATGATCTCTGCACAGAGAGGAAAAAAACTCCACACTGAAGTCGTTTTAACAAGAAAAAAACAAATCCAGAAGGGTTAAAGGTTAATCAGGATCATGGGGTGGGGGGACAATTTCTGGAGGAAGAGAAATCCAACACAGTAGCAGGATGTGACTCGTGCCATATGTAAAAGAGGCGTTTGTCGTACACAACGCCTCCATCTGTCTGTATGTATCTGCTTGTTTATTTGTGGTGTACATGGGGTGCAGAATCCACCAGCGAATGAGAAAGCACTGTGCAGGGTGCGGCCTTACTGCTAACTAAGGGCAGGCCCTTTTGTTATATAATAATGTATGCCGTTAGACTAAATGTAGACATCACTGAATGAGGAATGTACAGCAATGAATACCATGAAGGGAATATTAACTTGCACTAAAAAAAAGAAAAGAAACAAAAAACAGACACAGAAAAACTTTTAAATACTTGATTCCATGAGTCAGTTGTATCATAGGTCTCCGTCATGTGATTTGTGTGGAATTTGAGAGGTTTTGTATTTATTACTGAGTGAGTGAATTTTATTCTCAAAAATGACGAGTTAAAGAAGGCTATTGTTTTTGGAGATTGAAGAAGACATGCTGTTACTTTTGTACAAATGTATATAAAGAAAACTATAGGAATAACCGACCAAATACTACCTTAACCTTCTCGATGTTTGGGTGTTTTTAAAAATTGTTTTTGTTTTATTTGTCATTGAAATTTATTTAAGATGGACGTTATTTCAGTTTGAGAGTATATATTATGACTATTCTGTACAGAATTTGTAACATAACCACAATAATTCACAAAGTATTTTTGTTGTATTAAAAGTAAGGTATTGTAGCGTAGTGTTTTTGTGACTTACACATACTTTGACCACTCAAAAGAAATATTTTTGTTGACAAATGTTCAGTTACAGAATCAAAAAATAGAAAAAGGACAGTAAGATCGTTGTGATCCGTTTGCTGGAAATCAGGTCTGATTTTTAAGAACTGTGAATTAGGAGATAAAACCCCAAGAAACAACTTTTTAACTTTTTATCTTAAATAAAAGCAGCAAAGTGTTTTTACTTTACTTTTTTTGGGGGGAAAGGTGCAAATATCTAATCATGTTGTAACGTACATGAACCAGTGTGCGACAGAGAGAATTGTATGTGGAACCGAAGGTTGTTCTACCTTTTCCCGGACAGACACGACGTTCTGCTTAATCAAAAATATTTCTTATACTGACACTTCACAAGTCACATGCTTAGAAACAGACGAGTTTTTGCGTGCACAATTTCAAGTCGACTGTAAAATTTTGCAGACAGTCTTAGAACTTGTAATGTATATGGCATGTATTTTTTTAACTTTCTGAAAACTCAATTGTATATATTTTCTCAATGAATGGTTGTAACAAAATTGTTTCTTGGATATTTTTCTTCTCTTGTATGATATTACATTATCCTGCCAGCGTGTTTGTGCTACATTTTCTTGGTCGTGTAAAGTAGTCGAGATTTTTTTTTCTCCTTTTATTTTTTGTTTTTGAAAATGCCTTCTGAAGTGTACAGAGTATGAGGTTTGGATTTTGTGGAATTGAATTTAGAAACATTTACAAAAATAAACTATTTTACATGTTACAAGCTGTGTATTTGTTTTTAGGGAGTTATTATAAAGACCTCTCTGTTCCTCTTGTTTCATCATAAATCATTGGCTTTCAGGATACATTATAACAGAATCTTCAATCATTTTCATGCCCCATTAAAATTAAAATAATTGGAAAATATTTAAGAAGATATACATTGCATCTGGAAAGTATTCACATTGTTGCACTTTTTACACAGCTATATTATAGCCTTATTCTAAATGGTTTCAAAGGAATGTCTTTCCTCAAAGTTCTACACAAAGAACCCCATTATTATAATGCGATAAAAAGTTTGAGGTTTTTGCAAATTTAAAACAAATTGGAAACAAAATTGAGCTGAGCTGCATACTGTTTCCACTGGTCATCCTTGAGATGTTTCTTCAGCTTAAATGGAGGAAAGGAACACCTGTCTATTTAAGGTCCCATGGTTGACAGTCAGCACAAACACCAAGCATGAAGTCAAAGGAATTGTCTGTAGAACTTTGAGACAGGATTGTCTTGAGGCACAAATCTGGAAAAGGATACAAACACGTTTCTGCTGCTCTGAAAGTCCCATTGACCACAGCAGCCTCCGTCATTTGTAACTGGAAGAAGTTTAGAACCACCAGGATTCTAACTAGAGCTGGACGGCCATCTAAACTGAGCTACTGGAGAAGGGCCTTAGTTAGGGAGGTGACCAAAAAACCCTATGGTCACTGTGTCAGAGCTTCAGCTTTTTTCTGTGGAAAGAGGAGAACCTTACAGAAGGACAACCATCTCTGCAGCAATCCCCCAATCAGGCCTGTATTGTAGAGTGGCCAGTAAAAGCCACTCCCTAATAAAATGCACATGGCAGCCTGTCTGGAGTTTGCCAAATGGCAGCTCAAGGACTCTCAGACCATGAGTCTCTGGTCTGATGAGACAAAAATTCAACTCTGGTGTGAATGCCAGGTGTTATGTTGAGAGGAAACTCATTACCAGGCCAATACCATCCGCATGGTGATGGTAGCATCATGCTATGTGGATGTTGTTCAGTGGCAATAACTGGAAGACTAGTGAGAATAGAGGGAAAGATGAATGCAGCTATGTACAGAGACATCATAGATGGAAACCTCCAGAGCCATGTTGGCCCTCATACTGGAATGATGGTTCATTTTTCAGTGGTATAGCGACCCAGAGCACACAGCCAAGATTTCAGGGTGGCTTCCAAACCATTTGTAAAAAAAAAAAAAAAAAACCTGCCTGAAGATTGTTGAGCTAAGCTTGTGGCATCATATTCAAGAAGACCTGAGGCTGTAATTGCTGCCTAAGGTGGATCAACAAAATATTAGGCAACAGTTGTGAATACTTATGTAAATGTGTTTTATTACTTTTCTATTTGTAATAAATTTGCAACAATGGTAAACTTTGTTCACATTGTCATAATAGGGTATTGTTTTGTGTGTAGAATTTTGATGAAAGAGATTTATTTGATACCATTTGGAATAAGGGGTTTTTTAAACCTTTTCCATACAAAAAGGTTTGTCATTTAAATTCAGTGTTATTCATTAGAATACATTACTGAGAACAGTTTAGTTAAAATTAATATGCAATAATTTTTAGAAAAATTCAACTCTAAATCCTGTTTTCTTTTACTACTTCAGTTTTAAAAATTCGTCAACCCAGTTGATAGTGTCATAAGGGGAGATATCTGCAAACCAGGTATGGTCTCACGCACAGTCCAGGGATACATTAGTTGAACCCAAATTTTCTTAGAATTACAGATACACAAAACAATCGACTGACCACAAAGGTCTTCCAGTTGGACTTTGTGGCAGCAGCCACTCAGGTTTTGAGATTCCACATTAAGGCACATATTAAACACCAAAGGGCTCTATGCATGAACTCCAATCAGTGCATCATTACTGGTCCAAAAACACCAGAAAATCCAGATTCAATTTGCTCAGAGCTTTTAAATAAGCCAGAGGCGTTCAATACCGAAACCTCTGCATCAATGGATCTGTGATATTTCTGTGGGAGGGAGAATAAAGCGCATGCTGAAATGAACACACTGCCTACAGTGAAGCATCGTGGTGGTCAGTGATCCTCTGGGACTGGAAACTTGCAGCGTGGAAGCCAAGACCAATTCTACCAAGTATCTCATGCTGTCAGTGGGAAAGATGGAATTTGAGGTTTCAAACGGGATAATGATCCCAAGCATGTCTCAGAGTCCACCGAGGCTTGGTTTTCAGAGAAGGTTCTGGAAGATACTGAAGAAGCAATCTAATTTGCCCTACTAGATGTTTGTTGAAAATCTCGGGTGGGATTCAGCAAGGGGGTTGCAGTACAATAACCCAAGAGTATTAATAAACTAGAGGCATTTGTCCACAAGGAGTGGGCTAAGATTCTCCAGGAACCCTGCCAGAAGCTGGTGTCTGACTATGAATCATATCTGCAAAAGGGAGTTCTACTAAATACTTAACATACTTGTCATGAAGGGGTTCAATAATCTTAAGACTGAAGTACTCAGTAAAAGTGGTGTTTTGTGTTTAATTTAGAAAACTACTTTTGAGGTTGTTACACCTAATTTACGGTGAACGTTGAACAAATTTTGGATGCAACTGTAATTTGAACTGTAATGGGGGGAATATGGTTGAGACATGTAGATATATATATATATATTTCAACTTGAGCCTTAGAGTAATGCCCATGACGGAAGGAAGGACCACCACCATCTCAGGCAGATTACTGTACGGTCTTCACAGATCAGAAGACAAAAACTTCTTCAGATCTTCAATTAGATTAGAGACATGGGTTTTAAACACCAATAAGTCTTAATATTAGGAGATGAAAAAAGACCAATTCCTGGTTGTGTTTCCTAATCAAGGAAACTGAAAAGCAGGAGACTTCATTAACGTTCTAAACTTGGAAACCAGGCAGAGATGGACCTTCCACAAGACAGTCAGACACATACAGCAACTGTTCTCAGGGAATGGGAAACAATGTTTGGAGTCCAAACATTCATGGGACAGAGGTAAGTGTTTAGTTACAGCAGAAAGAGCAATTTTCAGATAAAACTTTTTTTTTTAAATACACAATTTTAAAATTTGATAGCAATGCTTTATTGAATGATTTTCTGAGCCTCAGGCTGCACAACTGTGCAAGTAGATATGATTTTAATGCAAACCCTTCTGAAACATCTGATATGATGATCCCTTCATTCCATCAAACATTCAGTCTACCATGGACTTAAATACTTACACAGGAATCTACAATAGAATATTACTTTATTTGTTGCTCTTTTGGGAAAACACCAGCAGCAAAGTGACAGAAAACCGGGGTTCAAACAGTGTCATTAAAAAATTAGGTTGGTTTAATCTGGAAAAAGAAAAAAAATATTTATGTTTTGAGACATATTCCTGTCTCTTATGTCTATCCATCCATCCATATAAAGATGTGTCTATTATCCGTGCATCTCTCTTTGCATGCAACCATCCTTTGCTGTTTGCACGTTTCATTTTAAAAAGCCTAGTATCTGCAGAAAAACCGTCCAAAAATCCATTGAGAACTTTTGTCTTTATACTTTAAAAAAGGACTAAGCACTCTTTCAGACTGGGAAAATACAGGGTTTTGACGTGAAAAACCTGCTAGAACCATAAAGCACAAGAAATACACACATAAAAAAGTTATAACCACCCAACGTTAAAAAAAAACCCAAGTGCAAACACACCGTTACGAAATAAAAAGGAAAAACATATTATATATCCTAAAATATACAAGTGGAATGAATTGCCCCTTTGTAAATTGTGCTTTCTACATTCAAAGTATTTTATTAAATGTTTTTGTAATCAGGCCCTGATGTTTCATGCGTGGCCACATTATCTAATAAATATCTGAGTCACACTGACATCTGTTGGTGGGGAATTACATTAGACCTGGGTGGTGTTATGTCAAAATTAGTTTCCGTCTAAACCGTTTTTTCCTGGGGGTGTGCCCTCGGTTTTGCAAAAACTGATTGTTGAAATAATAAATATATTTTTTAAAAGGCGCTTAAATATTGCCGGCTACTTCAAAGTCTTACACCTTC
This sequence comes from Girardinichthys multiradiatus, assembly GCF_021462225.1. Taxonomy (NCBI): domain Eukaryota; kingdom Metazoa; phylum Chordata; class Actinopteri; order Cyprinodontiformes; family Goodeidae; genus Girardinichthys; species Girardinichthys multiradiatus. The sequence goes on from NC_061799.1 coordinate 24,532,349, forward strand.
AAGAAGCACATTTGTTTAAAAGTGTAAAAACCACAAAATTGTCAATTTCATTCACACACCGGTGACTGAGCGTCGTTATAAAAACATGATTTCTACCTTCGGTCTATTGAAAAAATACGGAGCCCGCGAGGGGACATGGGGGATTTTTTTGTTTTTTTATTTTGCGTCCGCACGCTATACTTTTGCGTTCCCACGCTATACTTTTGCGTTCCCACGCTATACTTTTGCGTTCTCACGCAATAGTCTTTGCGTTATCTCGCAATACTTTGTGGGAGACCCGTTTTTGAGATTTATTGAATTTTATTTTGAAATCGGCCTTAAATAAAAGGATCTTCAATCAGACTCAAAGACAGTTATTATCCACATGCAGTCAAACTCATTTTTGCACGCCACTTTTGTTTTTATAGTGATTTGAACGGTTCTTCTTATCCTAAGCATTAAATCTGCATAAATATGACAAATAAACCATATCAATAACATATCAGTGCGGTTTGTTTTGTGAGCAGTTTGTCAAATGTGCTGCTGTTCCAAAATGCACAGCTTTCTCAAGGTGATTAACAAGTTTTGCGAGCGAACGCAAAAGAAAAATAATTCCCCCATGTCCCCTCGCGGGCTCCGTAAAAAAAAAAAGGCGAGGAGGCGAGGCTTGTGTTTATTTTGGACTCGGGCACGGAAACACACAGCAGGGAGCTCATTTCTTCAGGGTGACAAATTTCAGCGGAACACCTGTAAACAATGCGCGTGTGAGGTGCGCCCTGCCTCTTTTTTACAGCCTACTTCCTGGTGGACGAGCCTGCTCCTTGCTTGGTGCTGTCGTAGTAAAGAGCAGAGGGGGCAGCTGAAGACAAGGTAGGCACGGCTGTCTGTGGCTCTGCAGTCGACAACAACCAGTCAGTTACTAAGTTAGGAAGTTTATCACCGGTTTTTGTCTCGCTCTTTTAAAAAACAAGAAGAAAAATGGGAAGCACGTTGATGGAATCCAGCAAGGGGAGTTCAAAGAAAATACCAAAAAAGAGAAGAGGTCTGCGGATTAACATGCCAGTAAGTCGGTGAAGTATCAGCTCGTTTGTTTTTATTACTAATGTAGATAAAATAACTTTACAATTAACCTTTTAAATTAACTTTAGGTTGTTTTGCACGTTTTCAGCTGCATTCCGTCTTTGAGTAACAACTTCAAGTTCATCAGTTTGTTTGCTATCACTAAATATGTCATGTACTTTCCTAGTCTGTGTGAAAAGTGGCCTCGGTTCATGCAGAAACAACATTGCATGGCTTGGAATGTATTTCATTTGAGCATTTTTTTTTTAATCAGCAGGTTGAAAAGTAACTATTTATTGTGATGTCACGGCAGGCAACTCCCATTATGGAGCTTCATTTGTTTACATGTGCAGTGATACAATGCAGGTTGTTTTGTCAAATGTTTTTGCTTTGTCCAAAAGATGCATGTGGAATTTTCCAGGACACGTTTTAGTGTTTTGAATGCTCTCATCAGAAACCAGTGCCTAAAAAAAAAAAAAAAGAAAACCAAAGCAAACTAGTAGCTAAATCATTTTCTTTTTAAATTACAATACATTAAATTGAAATACTAGCCTTTTGATTTTCTTTTTGCGGTGGAAAACGGTAGAATGAGTAGAAATCAAATATTTGTTTGGTTTTCTTTTCACGTGTCAAGTCACAATAATAATATAATAATAATAATAATAAACCAAAAATAAAATCAAAGTAAAATGAGGAAAAAAGTTTTGATACTTCACGACAGGCACCAAATTCTGTGAATGTCGTACACGGTGCCGTTTTTTCATGTTATTCAATTTGTTTCACCACAAAACTAATATAGGAGAACAGAACATATATAAACCCATAATTAAAATGTTTATGAATTCAGACAATAATACTTTTTCTAAAAAGTCTTGTTTTTTTTTTTTTTTTTTTTTTTCATGGTATATGATCCATGTTAAAAACGCTTTCCGCTACCATATATGGGCAGTGACGTCATGGGATGAAGCATATACTTTTTAAGTTGAGGGGTGCAGGGCCCTGGTGATAATTTCCTCTCATTTGTTTTTGACAACAAAAAAGAAATTGAATTATTGAATTAAACCCAAAATCAACTAACTAATTTCTGATGAGAAAAAAATTCAGACACCAAAGGATACTTTATTTGCAGTTTTGTTTTTTTATAACTACTGCTTACGTTTTGTGCTTAAAGTGTATATATAACCAATAAAAAAAACTATCGAAATGCACTGCGTTATACCTGCTGACGTTCTTTATTTTCATTTTATTAGCCAGTGCTGATACACAGCTATAATTTGAGTTTTTACTGTTGCTATCACAGATTGTGTGGATAAGCAGATGCTATTATTGTTATAGTGTTTTTTTTAGTATTCATACTTGTAACCATTTGAAGGGGAAACCTTCCTATCTGATGTAATGTTTTGAATGTGACAGTTAAGTGTGACCTATTGGAACTATGCTGTGCAGTGTTGAACCTTTTCACCCTCAAGTTGGATAAGGAGTAAAAGAAAACAACTTGTAATTGTCTGCCAGTTATAACTTTATAACTTGCTGCACAAGAGAGTAACGCCTAACCTTTGGTATGTAGGGAAGAAGAATGCTTATCATTTGCATTATTTTGCAAAGGTTTTCACAGGGATTGCAAACAATCACAGCCCTCAAGTCCAAATCTATTATGTAGATAAAAAAGACTGTGTGGCCAAAGAGCACATCATTCTACCTGCACAGACATGCACTTTATTTATTCTGCTGTATTTTCAGGAAGTTGACACACAAATCTCTACTATGTGCAGGACTTTGGTGATTTTACTGCCCCTAAAGTGGAGACCAGCGGCTCAACCAAAAGTGGCACTCAGACGGTATATTTAATAATTTTTCTGTCATACATCATAAATCACTCTCCAACTGTTTGTTTGCTCAAGCTTGTCCTTTTCATGCCCCCTCCCCCAAAAACACACACAAACACATACACACTTGATTTATGACGTCTGTTTTGACGTGTCAGTTTGGCTTTGAATAAATTATCGTGGGCCTGGAAGAGCAGGATATCACACTAGACCTTCTTTTTCTGCCATCTCACTTTGGCTTACAGTAACATTACGCCCACAGTGTCCAGGCGCAGTTCGAGCGCATACAGCACATTGATTTTTTTTTTGGTAGAAGACAGCGGCCCCATCCTTGCTATCCGCTCTTATTCATTTAAATAATTATCCACTGTAGACGAAGATACATGTTTGGGTTTTATCTGGGACGAATCTGTACATAATTTGTGCAGATTTGAGTTATGAATGCTGAGTTTTATCCAGACAAAACCCTGATAGCTGCTTTGCTTGCCTTAACAAGCTCTTGCACAATATGAGATTGAGATTTGTTGGCAAATAGAAAAGATGGGTGTGTGCTCTCTCATTTCTCCAGATTGTCAAATGATTGGTTCAGGCTCAAATGTGCCCGAGAATCAAGAAACCAAACAAAACAGTCCTTCTTTCTTTAATTTACATTGTCAAAAAATATAGTTTGACCACTTGATTGTTTATTCTGCACAACAGAAGCATTCTTCTTCATAGTATTTAGTTCATTAACAGTCATATAAGTTTTTTTTTTTCATGTATTTCATGTGTTGTCAAAACGTCAATGTTGCATTTTACTGTTTGCAGTAAAAACACTCCCCTCTCAGCTTGAGATCCTTGTGTCTTTTAATGCTTCAGTGTATCAGGGCCCACAAATGGTTAAATGAGTTGTTGTTGGTTCACGGAGAGCAGGCAGGAGGCAGCGGTGGGAGGAGGAGGCTGTCTGTCTCTTGGTAGACTAGCTTCCACTTCTCATGTTTTGTTTTGGTCTCTACAAAGCAAATAGTGAAGGGTTTCTCCATCTGTTTACATGTTATTGACCTCATGAAGGCAAACGTCTAAACGGAGCGCTACACTGAATAGTAATGTTGATACAGTTTAACTAAGTAGAGTGCACATTTTTGTTTAAATGTATACACTAACCTGTGTATGCCTGTTTAATTGCTTGTTAACCCAGACAGTAAATCGGCCAATAATGTGACAACATTTAGGCATCCAGATGATGTAAAGACTATTTAAGGTTCAACCAGAGCTCGAAAATGTTGAAGAAAGGGGATCTAAGTGACCCCGAATGTGTCACGGTCGTTGGTGCCAGATGGGCAGATCTGAGTTTTTCAGAAACTACTGGAATTATTTTAAACATAAACATCTCTAAAGTGTGCAGATAGTGGTCCGAAAAAGATAAAATACAGTTCTGTTGGTCAAGATGATACAAAAGAAAAAGTAGCTCAAGTAATCACTTGATTATATTCAGGATATGCAGAATACCATCTCTGAATGCACAACAAGTTGAACCTTTATGCAGATGGGCTAAAGCAATAGAAGACCATACCATGTGCCGCTCCTGTCAGCCTAGAACAGGAACCGGATCATACAGTTCAGACAGGCTTAGAAAAATGTTACAGTAACCGATTTTGAGAAACGTTGCCCAGTCTGTCGAGTCTCGATTTTAGCTGCAACATTAAGATGGTAGAGAAAGAAGATGGCGTAAGCAAGATAACGGCATGGATCCATCTTTCTAACTAACCCTCAAGGGTTAGTTCTGACAGTGGTGGTAAAATGGTGCTAGAGGTATTTTCTTGGCAATTTAAATTGCAGAGCCTACCTGATCATTGTGGCTGACCATGTCCGTATCATTTATTTCGGTTCTGATACCTATTTGACCCAGTTGACTCTTATGAAATATGATAGATTATATCACCTAATTAAACCAAAAAAACCTAAGTGACCTCATGCTGGTAGATTCAACTTATCGAAGTCATATAACGACATTTCCTTACAGTAAACTGAGTTGATTATAGAAGATTTCTCATGGTCATCAGTTGTGACAGCAGGTAGAGGTGGTACAAATGAGCACAGGGTCAGTATGAAAAGTCCTTCAGTAGACGGCAGCATCTTTATCCAAAAGAGTGGGTACAAAAGCCTCCATGGCAACCAACTTATTGTACTGGCAGATGGACATCAGTAGTTTCAATTACCATCATTACTGCGTTGGTTTTAAATTCAGATATGCACCACAGCATCAGGATATCGATTTAGCAGCTGGCCCACCACTGTATCATGTGGCTGGAAGTATGTTTGCTGCTAGCTCTTCAGTACATCCAGCTGATTCAGAGTTGTTGCAAGAAAGACGATCAAAAACAAAAACACAGTATTTTTGTTGCAGGTGTAAATGCAGTATGTGAACCCACCCAAAGAAGCCTAAAATAATACTGCTTTTCTTGGAGCATGAGAGACCCCTGCAGACAAGCCTGTACAGCTACGATCTAATCGCCAGTAGAATCTCTTTCCTCACTTAGTATCACATTTACAAACCTGTTTCCAAAAATTAGGAAAAGTAGTATAAAACAATTCATTCGGTGTTGTGAAAGGACACCCTTTGAGGCAAACACCTCTTATTCATTATTGAGAGTTGAAATTGTAACATCATTTTAAACCCTAACCAAGTGGAATGTCTCTTGATTTGTAGATAAACTGATCACTTGCAAAACCAGAGTCAAAGGAAGAATTAGTCTTTTAAAGGTGAAGATGGGGAGGGGTTTTGAACTCTTGAGAAAAGCTTTGTTCATTTTTAGTAGCATTAATTTGTCTAAATCTGCAGAGAAAAATGTCAATAAGAAATTAAGACAATCAAAAGAAATCTATATACAACAGGAATAAAGCCAAAAAAACAACTCCAGACAATATACACTTGCTTCATGATGCATTGCGTTTTATGAGATAGTTGCCATATTATAAGAAACACCTTTGTTGACATGCATGCAAATTTTCACAGCAACACAGACAATAAACACAAATCACTGATCAATAAAAATGTATCAAGAAGGCTACAAATAAAGAAGATGGAAATTTCACTGAGAGTTCTCCCCAAAGGACATATTTTATTGTTTCTTTGATAAAGTCAATGACATTAACAACCTAGATCAGTTCAAAGTCCGATCAGATGAATGCATTTTGATTATTAATGCCTGATAAATGTTAATGTGTCATCGCGGTTTGAGTCTCGCTGCCAATGTGACCTGACTCCAGCTGGCTGAGTGTCCCATGGCTGTTTCAAAGTTGTATCTACAGGAGACAGCCTGAAGTAGCCTTACTTGGATGTTATGTCTGGTTCCTCCAAGAAAAACAGTGGCTGTTTACAGATTAGAGAGTAGATTTTAGTTTACTCTGTCTGTCCTCAGCTGTAGGAGAGATAACTTTAGCTTGCTAGTAAATAGGTCTGTGTATAAAGGGAAATAACACAAGTCAGCCTTGCGGGTGCTGCAAGTCTTTCATTAATCTTTCCTTTTTTACCAACAACAAGTGGGCAATATTCCTGGAAAACGTAATATGACTACAATGACTGGCTTCAGGGTTATTACTACAAGAATGTCACAGATCCAGCGCTTCCAGAAATGCCAACAAACCTCTGTACCTGTTACCCACAGGTCATCAAACAGCACTACAATAAAGACAGACATGATTATAATTTTGTGCTGAATACAAAGTCTCAAGCACACTGAAGCTCGGTTTCACCTCACACAGTTTCTGACTATATAGCGAAACAGAACTATTTTTTATCACATAAAGGTAAACAGTAAGCAAAGTCTGCTAAAACTGACAGTTTATTTGGGCTTGAGATAGCTAAATTAACTCTAAAACTGCTCTGTGGTCTGACAAACCAAAACAGTGAGGTGTTTCTAAACCACCTGGCCACATTATTTTCATAGACACAATATCACAGTTCACAATGTATATCCCTGAACGTTTTTACATTCTTGTCACCTATCCGCCACAAACCTTAGTTTGTTCTATGTGAGAGCAACACAAAGTAGCGGACAATTGTGCAGTGATAGGAAAAGGATACAAGTTTTTTTACAAGTGAAAATCAGAGAAGTGTGCATTGTGTTTGTGTTCACCCCCCCTAAGTCAACACTAGAACCACCTTTTGCTGCAGTTAGAGCTAGTAATGTGACAATGTTCAAGGGGTATGATTACTTTTTGCAAAGCACTGTATGTGCACGCATCCATGTATATGTCATTAGTAACTTTTAGGTTACTGCAATAATACTGAATTATGTGCAGCCTTCTATCCAATATCTAAAGAGTTTAAAACGACCTTTTTCAGAGTCTGAGAATATGAGCTTTATCACAGGTTTCTCGTGGGACTCCGCTTCGTACGCAGCTTTTTATGAGGTACCATTAGCTGTTACAGTGTAGCTAACTAAACAAACCACTGTGTAAAAAGGAGAAGTGACTCGGAACAAAATGTGCAATCATCAGAACTTTTTTTTATTTTTTTTAAACTTTCTTCACTTTTTCCCTTTACTTTGCTGTTTGTGTACAGAGCTTTCACAGAACAGCTCTTCAGCCTCTCACTCATAATGTACCGTGCATTTTCTTAAGTGCAGGGGAATAAAACTGTCTCTTTTTTGTACTGTCTCTCAGGGGGAGCGTCTCATTCGTTCAGCCAGCCCCACCAAAGGAGATGCTGCAAAGAACCCGGCCAGCAGGCCCTCAACGCCCCACTCTGCTCCGGTGCCATCAAAGGCCATTTCAGCTTCACCCAAAACCATCTTCCCTTATCCCTCCCATCAGAATGCCTCACCCAAGTCCCCCCGTCGCCTCAGCTTCAGTGGTATCTTCCGGTCCAATTCCACATCTACAAGCATGAAAATCTTCTCCAGAACCAAGAGAGGTAAGTGGATGAGCCACCATCGTAATGAAGACTCCGCTTATTTATTAAGTGATGCATTCCTATCCTTTTTCTTCTCAAAACAGAACACTGATTTCGTGTATGAATAAAGATAAAGGAAGAAGAGTGTTGTAAAGGAAGTTAGACTCTTGTGGTGAAACGTATCGCACATTATTTGGATTTCCTGCACATGTTAAAGCCACATTCGGGTCTCTGTGCTGCTTGTGATTGAGGTTATACAGAGCATATCTGCCTTTTTTCACTCTGCACTGCTGAAGATTGTGGTGCAAAGTAGAAGGCGGACGCTTCCCCCTCGAAGAAGATGAAACCACTTCTTCTCATTGTGGTGCTCTGCAGCTACCATGGTCACACGATTTGAGATTCTGACTTGTAACCTCTGCAGAGATTTTCCGTGTTATTGCTGTACGGAAAAGGGATTGGTCGTCTTCCATGTTTGAAGGCCTGTTCATTATATGAAGTTACACGTTTGGCATGTCACGCATGGGAGGCCTGCCAAGGAGCATTCACCAGCCACTTTTGAAGCTCATTAGAACATAATCCAAAAACAGGGAGAAATGAGATGGAGTAGGTAGAACAAGGCCGTGTTTTATGAAGTGCAGGCCTAACTGGCAAACTCTGAGCTTTTGTGTCTCCATGCATTTGTGGGTTTATATCGTTACATAACAAAAAACAGCCTTGTCTTCATGGAAACAGCCCTGCTGGAAGCTGCATCAAACAGATACACGAATGAGTCATGCATTTCTTTGGCGGGTACGTGAACCCATTCTTCTGTGTTTCCTCGCAGAGGGTCAGTTTGGCAAAAGCTGGTGGAACAGTTCAGCTCGAGCCAAATCTTATCATGCTCGGCTTCCTCTGGAGAATGGTATTGATCGTAAGCGAACTAAAAAACACTACAAGAACACATACCAGCTGATTCACTTCTCCAAAGGGAGCAGCTTTGGTTTATTAGTGTGATCTGCTTTGAGACACAGCTTTATCTCTGAATGATCAGTGGAATGTGAAAATTTAAACTGAATGTCAAAGATTGATTTACTGCTCATGGCAAAATTTCTATCTATGGTGCTTTGGAAGATAATTCCTCCACACTTTGTTAGGTTACAGCCACAAACTTCAGTGTATTTCACTGGAATTGATAGACCAAAATAAAATAGTGCATAATTGAAATCATTTTATAAATACAAATCTAAAAGGTCTGGTGTCCATTTGTACTCAGCCTCCCCGAGTCAATAATTATAGAACAGGTGTTCAATGCAATTACAGTTATTTTGCCATTCAAACACATGTATACACATGTGTATGCTTAGATATATATACCATTCTTTTGTAGCTCCAAGAAGACTTAGATGGAGCATCCAAGTCTTCTGCAGCCTCAATGGGGATTTCTTCCAGAATTGCGGTCCATCCATCCCAGCTTCCTAACCAGTTTCTCTGTCTCTTGTAAAGATGAGCATCCCCACAGCATGATGCTGCCACCACCTTGTGTCACCCGAGAGATGATATGTTAAGAAAGAATTTTGGATTTTTTTCTTTTCTTTTTACCACAGCATTTGTGCTTGTTGGCTAAAAGGTTTGGCTTTGTTTTGATCCAACCTGCAGCTTTGTCCCTTGCATAGCTTATTGCAAACTGCAAATAATTCTCAATGCATTTTGTTCAACATCTTCAACAATGGCATTTTTTGTTGCTACGGTTCCATAAAGGCCAGTTTTTTTAGGTGAGTAATGGGGATTCTCCCACCTGAGCTGTGACTTTCTGCAGCTCCTCAAGTTACCATGGGCCTCTTGGCTGACTTCACTGGCTTCCCGGTCAGTATAGGTGGTTTGCCACCTATATTGGATGGTTTTGCACTCTGCTAAACCCTTTCTATTCTCAAATGACTGAACAATGTAAAACATCTGTAGGATGTTCAGTTTGAGGTAATCTTTTACACCCTGTCTTAAACTTTCTCCCTGAACTGTCCACTGTGCTCCTTTGGTCTTCGTGATGCTGTTTGTTCATTAATTTTCTCTAACAAACCTCTGAGGCCTTCACAGAACAGCTGGATATATACACAGGTGGACTCTAGTTATTAATTAGGTGGGTTTTGTTTACAGATGGTTTCACCTGATTTCATTTAGACATATTAAAGTAAAGTGGGGCAGACTACAACACAAGGCAAAAAAAACAACATGTTTCCTCTCCCTTCCATTTGATAGATATATACTACTTATATAATAACATACACTGAAGTTTTTGGTCAGGACAGGACAAAATGTGGAAGGAGTCAGGGAATGCTTTTCCAAGTTGCTGAATATTAAGTGTAACTTTTTGTTGATGCCTTGCTTTCACCACAAGGGGGTGCTAAAGTCTCTTTCCTGATTTCTCTCTCCAAACTATTAACAAAGCCATGGCTGTAGAGCCTCCTCTTAACACCAAAGAGTGTCTTTTTTTTTTTTTTCTTCGAGTTTCAGAGTGTGCATCTTTTTCACATACCATTCAGCAGACAAAAGCTTTGTCTCAGGTCTGTGTATTTATGCAAATATGACCAGAATGTTTGCTCCATTCTGGTCTGTTTCTAAATACGTTTTCCCATTGCCTGGACATTGTCAGCCTCTTACTGCTGTTCCACTTCCATCGCCTTATCTGGAAGTGACCAGACTCTCAGCCATGCACAGTTGTTTTCCCCTCCTTCTCTATCACGTTTGGTTGCCATTGTGCCATTTGTTGTCAGTAAATAAAGGAACTGGGTAGCTTTGACCTTCTACATTCTTGCAAGCCAGTCCTTACAAGGTATTATTCTTTTTTTTTTAGTTAAGAAGGGATCTATCCATAAATGAAATGTTACTTTTCTTGTGGATTTGAAGCGAGGATGATTTATATTATATATATTATATCCGAGCTCCTAAGTCATGTTGGCTGTTCAGCCCTTGCATGTTAATTGAAATCTATGCTGGCCCCGCGTGAACTATTATGAGCAACTGGCATTAGCAGAGGGTAGGAAAGGGCACTAATATTGAACTGAAGCTTTCTGATCAGCTGACAGCATGGGATGTCCCCCGCTGTCATCTGACGGGGGGGCTGGTCTCAGCAGTCTTAAAGGTCAAGTTACCGACACCACACAACTGTCACTAAGGTGGGCAACTGAATTGTGTTAAACTGCAAGTTGCCAATAGAGGCTTTCACTCACAGAAGCAGCCTGATGAAGTGACTGCACGTGATGACCGAGTGAAGCAGATGTTCCTGTGCTGAATTTACTCTGTGAGAAAGAGGGAGAGCGGTCGCCTCAGCCAATCGGCAGGGATTTTTGTGTGGACTCGCCTCCTTTTACAGCAGCAGACGGGCTTGCTATATTAGAGAGATGCCATCCACAGCTGCACCTGACAATTTACAGCGCCAACACCTCTGAGAGAGAAGGCAAGGAACTCTAGTCGGAGCATCACTGACACCAAAGCCCTCTGGAATTTACAGCTTTCACATTCTTGTCTTTTTATTGTAAATTTATGAGCTTCACACCGCCTCCTGCTGGCGCAGCACATACTTTCCCCCCCCCCCCTGTTTATTTGTCTGTTCATGCCATCGTATACATTGGCGAGTTGCTTTAATTTATTCAAGTCAGTTGCTTTCTTGAGGACAATCAATTCGTGATCTAATTTTCCTAAACTGGATATTTTTTCAAGAAAAACACAGAAGAAAAATAAAATATATGGAGTAACTCTAGCTTGGGGCATTTTTGAGAGTTCATTCCCATCGTGATGCAGATGGTCATGGTCAAATTGAGTTTTGAGCCAACCACCCACTGCTTTCCATGAAGAGGTTTGGCAGCCTGAGGAGGAGCAAGAAACGGAAAGAGCAGGATGGGCTAGAAGGGAGGCATCAATCAGAGGCTTCGTGTCTGGCCGGTAATGTGCCATACTGGTCATTTGTCTCAGCTATAAGTTGATTTCCAGCTTTATTAAACATTTTTTTTCTTGTTCTGATGAGCTTCTACGGTCATCAGAGTAAATTTTGCATCAAGTATTTTTAACATTGTTGTCGTTCATTTGTTACACACCATTGAAGTTTTATAAACTATTGTTCAGCTCTAACTAAATCTGGCCTTCTGCTGTTTTATTTGGCATCTGCAACTAAAACTGCTGCAGTCTTACTCGGCAGTGAGTTATGTGTTAAATCGGCTTTAAAGAGCCACTGATGTATCTGAATATTGTTTTGTAAATTTCTGCTTTCTGTTGCCATCAAACTAGGTTTCTGTTATGTCCCATGCCTTATTAATTGAAATTACTGGGACTACGACCTCTATTTGCATAAATGACTGCAGCCAAGAGCTTTAAACTACAGCCTACAACATGATCCCACTGACCAGTAACATTGATTTCTCTATGGAAGCAGTTCTGACTCATTTTCTGCAGGTATGCTTGGGTGCTCAAAAAGAACAGATAGAAAGTTGTTGTTCATTGTTGCAACATTTGAAAGTGAAATCTTTTATCCTTGAGGAATGCAAATGAATGCAAATTTAAAGCTGCTTGATTTGTTTTGATTTGATAGACAGTTTCCTGCAGAAACTCCAGTTTGCCTCAGGATGCATCATGCATGAACTTTTATTTCTGATGTTTAGTTTTTTAGTTTTTCTGATGAAAAGATCATATCTACAAACATGGTGACTCACCCATAGTTTTTATAATCACTCGATCCTGACTCAATTTCTCTAGCCTATAATGGATGTATGGAAGGAAAAAACACGAGCGCCACAAGATTACAGCAACTAAATGCAGATATGTACAGGTGACAAATGTTGTTCCTTATTACTATTATAGCTCCACACAGAACTGAGGCACCACTAGTGCAACTGATCTGTAGTTGCACACATGCCGCCATGCATCTGCATCAGCATAATTCAATTCGGTTCAGTTTATTTATATAGCACCAATTCACAACACATGTTGTCTCAAGGCACTTCACAACAGTCAGGTTCATACATTCCAATTAATCCTAACAATTGAACAGTACAGTCAGATTGAGTTATTTATTCAAATTGGATAAAAAGTTTTTCTGTCTTAAGGAAACCCAGCAGATTGCATCCAGTCAGTGACTTGCAGCATTCACTCCTCCTGGATGAGCATGTAGAGACAGTGGACAGTCACTGGCATTGACTTTGCAGCAATCCCTCATACTGAGCATGCATGTAGCGACAGTGGAGAGGAAAAACTCCCTTTTAACAGGAAGAAACCTCCAGCAGAACCAGGCTCAGTGTGAGCAGCCATCTGCCACGACCGACTGGGGGTTTGAGAGAACAGAGCAGAGACACATAGAGAACAAAGAAGCACTGATCCAGGAGTACTTTCTATGGGAAGGAAAAGTAAATGTTAATGGATGTAGCTTCTTTAGTCGTTTCACCTAGAAAGAAAGAACAGATCAACTCTGAGCCAGTTTTCAAGGTTAGAGTCTGAAAGAGAGCACATAGAGTTAGTCACAGTAGAAGCTCAGTCAGTAGCTATGTCTAGGAGAGAGAAATGGTTAAACACTAAAAGACAGGGCCATGTCATCGGTAGAGGGTGAGCATTAAGTTGTTACCAGCAGAAGCTTGGACGATGCCTCTCTCCAGAAAGGTGTCACAGGAGACACAGAGTCAGGCCAGGTGTAGCTTCTAGGAAGAGAAAAGAGAGAACAAGGTTAAAAGCTGAAATAACAGCAAATAATGCAAAATTGGATAGTAGTGTGAGAATGTAGCGAAGAGGGTGAAAGTGGTCATTATGTCCTCCAGCAGCCTAAGCCTATAGCAGCATAACTACAGAGATAGCTCAGGATAACCTAAGCCACTCTAACTATAAGCTTTATCAAAAAGGAAAGTTTTAAGCCTAGCCTTAAAAGTAGACAGTTTGTCCATCTAGAGCCCAATGATGGCCATTGTTATACTAAAAATTACAATGATTGGGATACCTCTCTCTGTCAGATGGACCATAACCATAGGAAAAGAGAAGGGGTCATACAGGTGCTGGGACACCGTGCCGCAGGAGTTGAGGCTGTGTGCTCGGGCCAAGCAGTCGGCAGTTATTTTGCATCCGAGTTCACAATACAAACATCTTCAGTAGCTTTTTTATTAAATGACGTAGCAAGCTATGTGGTATTTTAATAAAAATATGGAAACTGTAATTGGCTATTTAATTATCTAGTACCAGATATAGCTGTTCTGCTTTATGTCCCTTCAGTGTCATTTTTTTTTTTCTCTTCTCTTTCGTTATCCAAAGGGAGTTCAGAATAGCTGCTCCACTTGGAGCACGTCACTAAAATAGAGCTTTCACATCAAGATGAAGTAGATGTTTTTGGCCAAGGAAGCCTGTGTGTTTTTCTCACATATTTGTTTATATGGATATTTAACATTAATTTAAACAATACTTGAAAATAGAAGTGATAAAGACCAACACAAAAATTAATAAATTATCTTTTAAATTTTTCTATAAAATTACAAAAAAAAAAAATGCTGTTTCTGTTGGGGCAAAAGTTAGGGAACCCTGACGTTTATACCTGCTTTAAATGGCTAAACTCGCTCACAGGCTTATCACATCAGGTGCACATGAATGAGTGCGAAGATTAATAGGAGTCTGATGCTTGCTTTGTATTAATCTGCTTTAGAAAAGAGATTTAGAAAAGTATCAAAAGGTTGTGAAATCAGCAATTCCAGTGTACAGTAGAGGGTGACACGGGAGTGGATTTTCTCTCCTGTCCCATCCCGCTCCCACAGAAAAATGTCTTGTCCCATCCCAATCCCAGGCCAGCATAACGAAAGAAATCCTGTCCCAGCCCACTCCTGGTAAATTGACTCCCACTCCCATCCCGCTCCCATTCAGAACGACTCCCACTCCTGTGCCACTCCCATTTTTGTTTTCTTCATTTAGTCTTTTGGGAATTTCTTTGTTTGAAGGACCAGTTAGGCCCCTGTTTTTAGTTGTAGTAAAGGCCAGTTAAAGTAAAAAGAATAACAATGAAGAAATAATAAAATATCAAACAAGGAAACAGACCATGCCTATCTTAGCTGAATAAACAAAATGTACATAGTTGTATTTTACTCATTTATTAAGTGATTGTTTCCTTTGAACAATGACATTACTTTTATGTTTCAAGTTGCTGAAACGAAAAAAAAATGCACCTAGCAAGAGAACTGTACTTGTTGAACAAAAGTGCAAAAAGGCATTACCTTCATAATTTAGAAACTGTACCTCAATGGTTCACAGCCCTGGTCCTCAGGGACCCCTTCCCTGCAAGTTTTAGATGTGTGTCTGCTCTAGAACACCTGATTCATATTCTGACATGACCTCCTATACAGGCATCAAGAATGGAAGGTCAAACTGGACAAAATTAAAACAATAAAATCATCATTAAATAAATAAATGTTAATGTTCCATAAGTGAAGTAAATGTAACATGAAAGAAATGTAACATTAAATGTGCCATTAAATTAAAGGTACCATTTATTTATTTAATACATCATTAGAAACAATAAATGTACCATTATATCATGAAATGGAATATTATGCAATTAAATGTGCCACTGAATAATTAAGTATAATTTTAAAGACGACATGACATAATTAGTGGTACACTTAATATTTAATGATGTATTAAATAAATTGAACATTTAATGGTACATTCAATTTTTTTCTATTTCACAACATATTTATTTAATATCTTCCCTTGATGAAGCCTTTCTACGGAGTCCGCGAGGGGACATGGGGGAATTTTTTCTCTTTTGCGTTCCCACGCAATAGTCTTTGCGTTATCGGGCAAAATACTTTGTGGGATAGTTTCCAAACCAGATAACTGCAAAAATGAAACCAACACTACACCCGTTTTGAGATTTATTGAGTTTTATTTTGAAATCTGCCTTAAATAAAATGATCTTCAATCAGACTAAAAGACAGTTTTTATCCACAAGCTGTTAAACTACTGAACTCTGGACAATAATACTGCACAAAACCACATCTGTGACACTTTGTTTGCTTATTACTGCTGCATGATGCGTACTTTTTTTTTTTGTACGCCATTAGTGTTTTTGTTTTTAGCGTGATTTGAACGGTTCTTCTTATCCTAAGCATTTCATCGCATTGTTGACTGCATGTTAGGAAATAGTCCACAAGGAGAGGACACCCAAAACAACTGCCAGCATGCCCAGCTCTGCCCATCTAAGCAGGTTTACCCAAAGATCGCATCACAGGATGCTCAATGAATTCTCCAAAAAACCTAACATGTCATCACTGGGGCTACAGCTGGCTCTTGCTACCGCTGACATGAACACGCATGAACCAGAAAGAGATCTGGCAAGTTTAACTTTCATAGGAGATTATCAGAGGTTCCTTGAGGGAAAACGTCCAAAACAATTGCCCATCTGTGCAACATGACAATGACTCAAAACATACTAGTTAATCCACCAAGGACTGGCTGAGAATTAAGAAATGAAAAATCACGAATTAGCATGATCAAAGCCCAGATCTCGATCTCACTGCAATGTTCTGAGGTGACTTAAAAGGTGCTATACATTCAAAGAACCCGTCAAATATGTCACAGATGAAAGCGAGGAGCAGGGCAAACTTTATTCAGACCAGTGTCAGAGACTGTAGATGGCTACATGCGTCTCACTTAGCTTTTAACTGTCAAAGCGCGTAACACTAGATACTGGAATGTCTTAACAGGGTGTCGTAACATTTTCCTCAAACACATTTTTGTTTTCTTTTGCTAAATAATTTTTGTTGTTTGGGTGTGATTAAAGCTTTCTTTTGCAAAGATGAAAAAGAAATTGGCTTCCCAATCTCACTAGTTTTCAAAATCAAATCCGTCTCATCAGTGACGTTCCTTCATTTCAAGATTTGTTTTTTCTTGACATTTCCTGGGAGTTTAAACCTGCAGTTATGAAGAAAGAAGAAGCGATTTCTTAGAATTTCTTAAGCTTCATATTTATTGAAAGAATAAACACAGAACAGTTTAATGGTCTCTTGACAACTGGTTCTCACTGTCCCTTTTTTCCAGCTCTGCTGACAGAGAAATCTCTGCACAACAGCTGTTTGAACCGATCTCATGGTCATTTTTTGGAAAATAATTTGCTTTTCCCTCGGGCCGTTTGATGACTTCCTACCTTGAAACACTCCAAAGCCAAATTAGACCAAGGGGAAAGAAATGCTCTTGAAGAAGGTCGATAAAGATTAGATTCTTCGAATGTTGTTTCTTGGTGTTTCAGTCTGTGCCCAACTCTTCTGAGTCATTAATTAACAATCTCACAGAAGCCACCTCATCAAGATGTCATCAGGCAATAATCTCTGAGCAGTTTTTTAAACATGTTTTCATAGAATATTACGCAGTCAATGCCAAAAATACAGTCTATTTTTTTCAAATCCTATTGTTTACTTTTGAGAGGAGAGACTCGTCCAAGTCAATAGATAAGAGTATCTGTCTTCCATATAATTCAAGGTCTAAGACACAGAAATATTCTAAGCAGAAATACCTAAGAATGTGTTCATCTCAAAAGCTCACTGTGTTCCAACCTTGCAGAGTAAAATTGTTCCCTTTAGGAAATACTAGCCTGTGTTGACAAGCACCTAAATAAACAGATCACAAGGGCTTGGAAGTCATAAACATTGCATGGTTTTACAGTCACAGAAACATAATCTGTGGAATAAAAGATTATTTCACCTCAATCTATTGTCATGATGAATGCCGTCTTCATAAATCCGCAAAACAGGACAAAAGCGACTTCACGTCGTGAATTCTGTCCAATCCTTGGACCTTACAAGGATTCATTATGGATTACTTTAATTAAAATAAAACAAAATGTCTAATCCTCCTGATCTATTTTTGTTTTCTAATGTCATAAAACTCAGCTGGTCAGGAGAGCAGCAAATCTTTGAAGCTGAGAAGTAAAGGTTGATTCATGCTGCAGGTTTTCAACCCCATATGTAATGTAAGGTCTGTTCGCTGTGAGAGCTTGAAACCGAAGTCAAATTCACATTGTTTGTGCGCTCAATCTTGGCCAACAAAGCTGATTCTGGTTGATGCAGAGCCCATCACAGACCTCAGAGCTGCTGATTCAGAGCCTATGTGGCCTTGGTGGAGCAGATAAATGAAGCACATTTCTTCTGTAATGATTTATGATGTAGAGCTCAATGACTTAATGCCACCTCAGTACTTTGATCCAGAGCCTCGGCACTGCAGAATCCGAACCCACGTTGCTCATGTCGTTTGCAGCATCCTTTAGGAATTAAACATCTGCAGGTGGAATATTGTTTTGACCTATCAGAAGGTGTCTTTGTGCTTCTTAGGAACACTGTTTTGGCTTTTTCAGTGATCATTAAAAATATGTGGTTATGATGCAGATTGTGTACATGTTGATTTTAGTTGTGGTTTAGGGTAGGTAACAAATGGTTTTAAATTCGAAATAAATGAGCCACAACTTTCTAGCAGGTGTAACAATCTTTGCACCACTATTAACCACTCGGGCAGTGCTGAGATTTATAGTGACATTGCTGCAGAGGTTTGTTCAGTGACTGACAAATAAATGATGGAAGCTGTAGTTGCCTCAGTACTGGACTGAAGTCAGCTTATGAGTTTCATGTTGCACCAGGAGTCAGGACTGTTCATGGGGGAACCAGGCTCAGAGGATCCACTTTTATAGGTGTTACACTAACACATCGTTGCTTTAAAACGTGTTAATGCAGCCTGGGTACAGACCAGTGCAAAACTACAACCGAGTTATAGTTTGTGTTTTGAACCAAACTCATAAAGAATATTTAAACTTTTAAATAGGTTAATTCTTTTATCTAGACATTATCTGGATTTTTAAATAACAAAATTATAATTTTTTGCTGTTTATTATAAAAATAGCCCATGAATCTTATTCTGATAGAGGGTGATTTTCAAAACTTATTTTTCTTATAATTGCTTCACAAGGAAAATATTTAGTCTTTCTGCTTAGTTAGTTGTGTCAGAATTTATCTTGTCTTTGGGAGCTTTACTGTTAAATCAGAAATTTGTTTGCTCTGGATCAGAATGAATTCTTTGCAGCAATGCATGCATGTCCCATTTCCTGGCTGGTGCCTAACTGTCCTCTATTACCCAGACAGATGAGAGGGCTCCCAGGCCTGCTGTTATCTGCTCCTGTGGAATGTGCCTCAGCAGCGCGGCTAAAAAAAGACGGCCGCTCAGCGGAAGCTGGGCACACCAAAGAGGCCCGCTGAGCGCCAACTAAATGTCAGGAGATAGTGTTCAAGGGGAAAAAAATCAGGGTCCGCTTTGAGGAAAACTGCCTCATGACTTAATATTATTATATGTTTATGTTTGTGTGTAAATAATATTTAAAGCCACACTTTTGCGGTACATAAGCTTGAGATCTTGCTCAGTGAGGGGCCTAACTCTAACATTTAGGTGTTTAAAGCTTTCTGTCATATTTAAATTCACCGTCTAGTGGTAAAGAGTCGCTTATAGTCAGGCCTCAGAAATATTTCACAGGAGAGCACCCGTAGCAACGTGAGGGTCGCATGTGCTCCCACGCAAGCTTGCGATGCCTGACGTAAGAGGAACATCCAGGCTGTCATGTGATAAACGTCCCTGATCTGACGCTGCAGACGGAGCAGCTGCGTCACAGACAGCTGGCCATAACACTGGGATTTAAAGCAGATTTCTAAGCAACCAGAGGCAGGATCTCCCACTGCACTGATTGATGCTCAATTGATCCATTATCGATCGCATTTTACAGCACTCGTTTGCGTTTATTAATGAGCTGACCTTTGGACTGCAGATTTTTCATGGAAACAGTCAGGAGGATGCAGGTTTGAACAGCTGTAGGTTCACTGCAGCATTGATGCTCAAAAAACTGCAGCTTGATTACTGCAGGTGATCAGGAACCTAATGCACATTTGAAACTTTTGATTAATGGTAAAATCACACAGACACTCACAGTTGTAATACAATATTGTATTTTAATTTAGATAAAATTAGAAGTTTAAAATAGAATTTTAATTTTGACCCAGATCTGTCATCTACAGCTACAAAAATATTTAAATAAATCTTTTTATTCAATCATGCCTGATTTTTGTTAACTCTGATTGAGGTGTGACAAATCAGCTGAGGATAAATGGTGATTCATGGAAACAATGAATCACCATTGTTTCTTAAAGCAAAGTATGTAAAGTTTTTTCATGAAAAAAAAAAAGGTTTTAACTCAAAATTAAATAAAGAAAACATTTTCCATATTTGTTTTTAGCAGATTGACCAAGGTAAAGAAGATACATAATTTTCAGACTCTGTTAAGGTTTATGATACTGTCATATTTGTTGGTTCTGTAAGAAAAAACTGAACATACATGGTTAGACCAGCTGTCGATTACTGCAGAGAAGGAAAACACGTCAATGGCTCAGCTGCGCCAACTAGTGGTGACCTTGACATTCACAATCTTCTGGAAGGGCCTGACCCTTCCAGAAGATTGTGAAAGAGCTTTTTTGTTTTACCCAAGTACATTTAAAGTACAATAATTTGTTACTAAGGTGCTAAAGAAACAATGTTCCCCCTTGTTCAGTATAATTAACTCTCTATACAATTGTCCTTTTTTTTTTTTGGTTCAATATTCACTGAACCTTGATAAACGTTGATCATGTCAAGAAACATTGATTAATGAATAAAGTCCTGCATGAGTGTCTATTTTATTCAAACTATTTTTTCTTAACTTGAGATTATTTTTACAAAGTTAGTACAAAATCCCAAAAAAACAACACTGGTTAAAAAAACACAACAGAGAAAAAAATAGCAGTTTACTGTGACACAGTGGTTCTGTGTTCCTGGTCAATCACTCTAGTTGGTCAGGATTTACCTACTGCAAATCCCCCTTAAATTTAATTCCCCCTTCTGCCTGTCCTCTATTTAGATCATTTTCCTTTCATGTACTCCTACCCATGTACAACTTCAGTTAAAGTTAAAGTACCATTAGTTAGTTAATTTGTGTCAGTAATTCACTTCAAAAATCTCATTATGTATTCATTATACGCAAATTGATATATTCAAACATTTATTTCTTGTATTTTGTTTATTTTTTGGTTTAAGCCAATTAAAACCCACATCATTGTTTCTTAGATAACATGACTATTAAACATTATTATATTTAGATAGAATTATGTTGTTATGGCCATGTTGTGGCCTACACAATCATGGAGAAAACTGCTGTCCTGACATATCTCCAAAACATATTGACACCGTCCACAAAGACTGTAAGCCATGAAGGTCATTGCTAAAGAAAGTGGCCATTCACAGAGTGCTACCTTTCTTTGATGACGGAAAGTTGATTGGCTTCCTGAACACCTCAAGAGGGCCACACGCCGATCACCTCTGTGTCACGTCGCATTGATGCAGTAATTCATGCAAATAGAGTGCATACAGTGTACAGTGCTAAGATATAGTTTTCAATAGGTTCTCCATTTTAAGGTAAGCTAAATGTTTCTGGTTTTATCAGCCCTAAACCATAATTAACCAAAATTAATGCTTTTATTTGTAATGAATCCATAATGTTACTTTCTGAATTAAATTACGAAAGTAAATGCACTTCATGATGATGCTCTAATTTATTGAGATCCACCTGTTCTTACTACAGGTACATCCATTTAAGGAGGAATTAAAACAGACTGTTTTGTTTTTGTGCATAGATATCTCAGGATGCATGCATGCATGTCTAATATATATATATATATAACTTTGATTGAAAAAGGCAATCACATTTCAACAATATTCAACATACAGTACAGACCAAAAGTTTGAACACACCTTCTCATTCAAAGAGTTTTCTTTATTCTCATGACTATGAATATTGTAGCTTCCCACTGAAGGCATCAAAACTATGAATTAACACATGTGGAATTATATACTGAACAAAAAAGTGTGAAACAACTGAAAATATGTCTTATATTCTAGGTTCTTCAAAGTAGCCACCTTTTGCTTTGATTACTGCTCCGCACACTCTTAGCATTCTGTTGATGAGCTTCAAGGGGTAGCCACCTGAAATGGTTTTCACTTAACAGGTGTGCCCTGTCAGGTTTAATAAGTGGGATTTCAAGCCTTATAAATGTTGTTGGGACCATCAGTTGTGTTGTGCAGGAGGTGGATACAGTACACAGCTGAGAGTCCTACTGAATAGACTGTTAGAATTTGTATTATGGCAAGAAAAAAGCAGCTAAGTAAAGAAAAACGAGTGGCCATCATTACTTTAAGAAATGAAGGTCAGTCAGTTCGAACAATTGGGAAAACTTTGAAAGTGTCCCCGAGTGCAGTCGCAAAAACCATCAAGCGCTACAAAGAAACCGGCTCACATGAGGACCGCCCCCGGAAAGGAAGACCAAGAGTCACCTCTGCTGCGGACGATAAGTTCATCCGAGTCACCAGCCTCAGAAATCGCAGGTTAACAGCAGCTCAGATTAGAGAACAGGTCAATGCCACACAGAGGTCTAGCAGCAGACACATCTCTAGAACAACTGTTAAGAGGAGACTGTGTGAATCAGGCCTTCATGGTAAAATAGCTGCTAGGAAACCACTGCTGAGGACAGGCAACAAGCAGAAGAGACTTGTTTGGGCAAGAAGTTTGAGATCTTTGGTTCCAACCACCGTGTCTGTCTTTGTGCGGCACAGAAGAGGTGAACGGATGGACTCTACATGCCTGGTTCCCACCGTGAAGCATGGAGGAGGAGGTGTGATGGTGTGGGGGTGCTTTGCTGGTGACACTGTTGGGGATTTATTTAAAATTGAAGGCATACTGAACCAGCATGGCTACCACAGCATCTTGCAGCGGCATCCTATTCCATCCGGTTTGTGTTTAGTTGGACCATCATTTATTTTTCAACAGGACAATGACCCCAAACACACCTCCAAGCTGTGTAAGGGCTATTTGACCAAGAAGGAGAGTGATGGGTTGCTGCGCCAGATGACCTGGCCTCCACAGTCACCGGACCTGAACCCAATCGAGATGGTTTGGGGTGAGCTGGACCGCAGAGTGAAGGCAAAAGGTCCAACAAGTGCTAAGCATCTCTGGGAACTCCTTCAAGACTGTTGGAAAACCATTTCAGGTGACTACCTCTTGAACCTCATCAACAGAATACCAAGAGTGTGCGGAGCAGCAATCAAAGCAAAAGGTGGCTACTTTGAAGAACCTAGAATATAAGACATATTTTCAGTTGTTTCACACTTTTTTGTTCAGTATATAATTCCACATGTGTTAATTTATAGTTTTGATGCCTTCAGTGTGAAGCTACAATATTCATAGTCATGAAAATAAAGACAACTCTTTGAATGAGAAGGTGTGTCCAAACCTTTGGTCTGTACTGTACATTGTCTTAGAACTGTCTTCTGATATTCTGGAACTTCGGACAATACCATTCACAGAGAGACAGGGTGTCCCTTTCTTTTAAACATCTAGTTTACATGAACATAATGTCAGTGGTCCAGAGGTTCAGCCAGACTGGTGTAATATGGGTTCTTGCCAACAATTTCTACTGCAGAATTCTTATTGTATTTATTAAGTGTTTTGGAGCTTTAAGTAAAAACCAATGAAACAGGTCACTCTTGAAAGTGAGATTTACCTGTTTAAATAAAGTGGAAATTAAAACAATTTAAAATAGACAACCTTATAACCCCGTCAGCGTCAATTTGTTCTCTTAAAAATCAAGTTTCCATGTCTGCTGTCTATCAGGTGCAGATTCATTATCACATCCTTTCAAAGTTTTGTAAAACAAGATGTCTGACTCTGTTAACATTGGTTTATGTGGTACTTTTGGCCTATGCTGATTATTTCTGTTCTTTCTGTTTAGGCTGATATTATTAAGTATTTTTTCAATCTTATGTATAACATTTATTTAATTGATGGTCACAATACCAGCACCTCTGCAATGGATGTCTAAGTTGTCAGTCAGCTTTGCTAAAGAAACAAAAGATAAGATGACTTATCTTTTATGAACCTTATCTCTCTTTGCAGCTTCTGGACTTTCCACGAATCCCTCCACTCCGACCCAGGCATCCAGCCAACCTGTGTTCAGCCAGGAGGCCCAGCAGCAGAGTGGCCCCAGCCCAGAATGCCTGGAGCCCGGTTCTCGAAGCCACTCCGTGTCCACGCCCCCGGACACAGGACAGCGCCTCAGCCTTCCTTACACTAAACCCCCGATCCCATCAACCAGTCCTTTGCTATCCTTCTCTACCTCACAACATGTGAGTGATTCTAGAATGTTGTTTTTTAATAAAGCTAAAGGAAAATATCTGTTAAAAAAAAAAAATATATATATAGTTACATAGTTATGCATCCCCCTACAAATTTAAAGGGACATATCAGCAAATCGAGCCAAAAACAAAATGTTTTTCATAATATGCCGCCTTTAGGACTTCACAAAGTGAGTTCTTTATATTTTGTAATGAAGCAGAGTGATTTAGTAATAATCTGTGACACACAAGGTTCAAAACTAAATCAGATGACAACTCGTTTGTAAGTTTTTGAGAAAGCAGCGTGAGTTAAATGCAGCAATTATCCTGCAAGGTTCATGGGATGTTTACTGAGATAACTGTTTTCGTTTTTGGATACACAACAGCGGCCTTAAATGCTTCCTTTCTATGACTCATGCGCTTCTTTTCTCAGAGTCATAAAAGTTTATTTGGACAGTGGTGGTGGTGGTGAAACCCATCAATGCAGATCTCCAGGTCGTACTAGTACTGTTTCAACTTGTTCCAGAACGGAGTGCACAAATGTCATGATACAGTACCTTGCAAAAGTATTCGTACGTCTGAGTTCAATAGGTACTCAAACCACAAACCTTAGAATATTATTGAGAGAAGCAGCCAAGACCTCCGTGGTAGCTCTGGAGGAGCTGCAGTTCAAGTGAAAGACATCTATTGACAAACGGGACTTCTTATTGACTATGTGTCATGGCATGACACATAGTCACGAGGTGTCATGGTTACAGTTTACCACAAGCTGTGAAGGGTACACAGTCTACCTGTGGAAGAAGGTGCCCTGCCCATTTAAGACCAAGATTAAATGTTTTAGTCTCCTTTCAAAGCATTGTGTGTGTGTGGCAGAAAAAACTAACACTGCACATCACCTTGAACACATCACCCCAAGGTGGCATATGGTGGTGGCAGCTTCAAGCTGTAGGCATGCCTATCTTCAGCTGGGGTAAGGAAGGAAGTCATGGATGGAGTTAAATACAGAGTAATATAGGGATAAAAACTGTTACATGCAGCCAGCACTACAGTGGAACAGTTTAAATCACAGATTATTACTGTTTTACAATGGCTCAGTCAAAGTCCAGACTAATCCAATTGTGAATCCATGACAAGACCTGAAAACAGATGTCCAGAGACACTCTACATCACATCTGACTCGGTTTTAAGCTATATTGCAAAGAATTTTATAAACATACCCCAAAGGTTTTGCTGCTGTAATTCTAGCTCAAGGGGGTTCCATTTAGGGTGCTGAATACATGTTTGTACTTCTTTGTGTTTTTCTATCTCATGAAACCGCAATAACATACATAGAAGTTTGATGTTGTAGAGTGACGATGTGAAAAAGTCCAAGGCTTTTGGATACACTTGCAATGCACTGTAGGCTTGTCTCAGACAAACTTTTACAAGAGGTATGAATGAAATGTTAAAGTCTATGAGTCAGTACTTCCTATCTGATTTCTTTTGGCTAAAGAGGAATTACTAGATGACTCTTGTGGCTTTAGAATAAGTAATTATCTCAATCCATCAGCCTTGAGTAATGGTGGATTCCAGCCAGTGAAGGTGAATCAATATTTCATCACCAGAATTGATATTAACGCCTGAAGACTTGTGGTTTCTCTCCGCTTACTTATCACCTCAACAAATAATAATGCTATGTTATAATTCACCCTTTGCCGTGTTCAATTCTAAGTGTAATCCATTGAATGGGTGTGTGCCCCCCAGAGGTTTGCTGTAAAGCGGGCCGAATGCCTGGCGTGGTGCTGCAGGATCTGATTTATGAGAGTGCAGGGCTAGTTTTTGGCTGGAGAAGAGCTGTGTCATCATTACAGAGCAACGCTGGGGAGACTGTGGAGCTTTCCAAAGCAGGTGTTGAGGCCTTTTCCCCCCCTGCTACTGCAGAGGATTGTTCTGAAAGTGCTTGGCAGCACACAGAGGGGAAAACATGTATTAACCAGCAGACTTTGCGTATTGTAATTTCGCAGCATGACGCAGCGTATTTTCTGCTGGGACCCTGAAAGATTTGGCACAGGAGATCTAATTAACCCACTTTGCGTGACTTGATGTCACAGCTAAAGGATGTTTCATAGATCTGGGTCGTGTTTGGTTCAAGTAATAAACGCTTAGAACCTGACGAGGGATCCCCAGCTTCTTGTTGCTAGGCAACGGAAAGGATTTCCTAATATGGTGAGGCGTGTCCTCAGAGCGCGGAGCTTCCTGCTTCACCCCCCAACCCCCCCACACGCTTCGTGCTTCAATCTTTTCCTTTTAGCGAGCTTCCTTTGACTTTTTACGCGTTGAGCAGACGTCTAAAGCTGAATTACTGTGTTGGAGTTTAATTTACACACGGCTCTGTGAGCAGTAGACCCCCTTCCCCTCCACACAGATCACGACTGATCCACTGCTCGTTTTTAAGAGGGAGTTTGTTTGCTCTGATTATTACGCGCCGCTAAAGATGCAGCGTTTTATCGCGTTGCCTGCTTATTTTTAGCAGACTTGGACTATCTTTGTGTCAACCGACGCTGCTCAGTTCTCTGGTTGGGATTTTATTATTTTTTTCCAGCGCTCCTCGGTCGGTTTGATCTGCTGTGACCTGCAGGGAGGGAGAGTCGGCGTCAGCCTGCTGCTCACTCACAATATACTGCAAAGTTGTTGTTTTTTTTCTGGCTGTGTGTTGGACCGCTGTTGACGCTCCTCACTTCCAACTTCTGCCTTGTTTTCGCCCCACAGGTCTACGGCTTATTCGAAGGTATGCTGGAGAAACTTGAACTAGATGATGATGGTAAGTGTCCCACTGAGCCTGCGCTCTTTACCACTTTAACGACGCGGTAAATCTTTGCTTTAATACGGTGCGAAAGTGATGGGATCTAACAGGTATTGCAGTTGTTTCCAGTTCGATATGTTGGTCCAGCCCGTAAGCAAAGGATTTAAACTGTAGTTCATTTAAATAATATTTTAAAGATGCTAACCAGTGATGCATTTTAGTTCATTAACAAATGTGGACTACAATAAAAACACATCTGGCTAAAAAAGTATGAGGTTTTTACTGTGGGATTTCACAAAATATCAAAGTTCTTAAAACCCACGGAATGAAAAATGGCTCTGTTTATTTTACTTTGTGTTTCAATGACATCACAAGAGGCAGAATCCAGGTGGTCAGCTGGTAAACATTAAGGCATATGAATGACTTATGACCTATTTCAACTTAGATTCTGAAGCATTTAAGTTGTAAATTGTTCAGCTTTGCAAGTATGAGCCACAGCTTGTCTCCAACGACCCCAAGCCGTGATGGACACCACTGCGAACGGTGAAGCAGAAGCAATCATGTACTGCAGGTACATGCTTTGTGAGACCAAAAAGGGGATTCAGGATCATTATAAGTCTCTCTGCCTGTTGATTCTTTTCGACAGAAGGTGTAGGTGATGCAGCAGTCCTTCAGAAAACATTGTTATGACTAGAAACGGATCTCAAAGGAACGCATCAGGCAGATCAGATGGTTTGAATAACCACTCGACAAGAATGCTGAAGAACCTTGGTAATGAAACCCTGGTCCTCTTTACAAACCGCTTTTAAATGTTTGGTAATGCCAGGTTTTCCTAAAATCCTGCAGGGTTTATTACATACAGTTCACACCTTTTGCTAGATCCTTCCAGAATTCAAGTAAACATCGTTAGAAGGAGGAATGTATTTGATTAAAAACCTGAATAAAGAGGAAGAAACAAGAAAAATACAACACATACTCAATATAAGGCTGATCAGTTGCCTTATGCCTCATTTGATGTCACCATAGTGACCTGTGTGGGTAAGCTTTTTTTTTTTTTTTTTTTTTTGGAAGGATGCATTTTAACGATTTACTGCAAAAATAACAAAACCAGGAGAAACTGGCCATAACACGTTCTCCATTAGCAACAAACTATATCTAAAGTTTGGTTTTACAGAAACGTATAGCTGGTAGATTTTATGCACAGGAAAATAATGGAAAAAAGGAGGTAAGAAGAATGCACTGTCACCTGAAATGTTAAGAAGAGCATATTTTAGGGACGCTCACATTTGAAATTTTCCATAAAATGAGGTGTCTTAATCTTAATTTGACAAAAAGCATTACTGTTTAGTAAACGGACAAACCTCATTTAAAATGAAGTCCATTTAAGCTTCTGTCAATTAGTCAGTAAGCAGCTTTATGTGAGGTCCCCAAATGATGTAAAACAACAATTTAATGTTGCCCTCTCTCACTGTTGAGGCATTAAGCCCCCTCACAAAGTGCGTTTTCTTCCCAAAATTTTCCACTGTTTATTTGTTGTTGACGTTTAAAGCAGAGGGTAATTATCTGTAAGCTGAAGTAGGGGAAGTGGTTCTAAGTGGTCCGTTTGCTGTAATGGTCGTTTGGGCTGTGTGTGTTTGTGCATGCGCTGTTTCCAGGCTGTCATTACGCATTCCTCATGAGATTTTGCCTTCCTTACAAAGTATTTTTCTTTCAGCTGCTGAGCCCGAGAGTGATATTTACATGCGCTTCATGAAATCCCACAAGTGCTACGACATCGTTCCCACAAGCTCCAAGTTGGTTGTGTTTGACACGGCGCTCCAAGTTAGTACATTTTATCCCCAGCTCGAAACGTGTACTTTAAGCCCTGTAAATACCAGCCCTGTATTTTTGAAGTTCTTGTCTCGAGGACCAAACCGACTTCCATCTTTAGTTAATGTGCAACAAGCAGATGGAAGGCGTTTACCTCAGAGCAATTTCTGTTAAGGGGTTTAGTACATCGCTATCAGGCTGCTAAACAGTAATCCAAGGAGAAAAGGACCTCTTTGATTTGTTAATCTTTAACCACTAATCTGAAGGTGATTGAAGACCAACCCCAAAGTCATTAAAGTGTCATTTTTGTCCTTTATTAGACCAGAAACCAGGTTTCAACCCAAGGAATTTGTGTATTTCTGTTTTCATTTTCATGTTTATGTATTAGCTTTCATATTGCACAGATGACTGAAACACGTCTTATTTTAAACGGCTTCAGACCAGTGAATAGTTGCTCGTGTTTGCTTTTATAACAGGCTGATTTGATTCAGAATGGATGAGTTTCAGGTCAGTTTGCCTCTTTGCCAATCCTTACCTTCATTTCATATTCAAACTATTTCATTTTGTCGTAACTTATGGAATAGTGAATTCTGCTCTGAAGGACAATATCTGGCCATAAGTCTGTGACCTTTAGCTCAAGGGCACTTAGGTCATGCAGCAGAACAGTGATCCAGAGCACACCAGCAAGTCCACTCCTGAATGGCTCAAGTTAAGGTTTTGGAGTGGCCTAGTCAAAGTCTGGAATAAAACGGCTCATTCATGTTCAATGTGGATCAGTTAAAACAATTGAGAAAAGAACGTACCAGAATTCCTCCAGAGCAACGTAACGGACTCGACACCAGCTATCCCAAACACTTGATGGAAGTTGTTGGTGCTAGGGTTGGAGGTACCAATTATTTTTACTGAGCAATTACTTTTTTACATAGGGCTTGGTGGGTTTGGATAACCAGTTCGTTTATATGAAAATAAAACATTATGATTCCTCACAAACCAAAATAACTATAAAAAAAAAAAAAAAACACCTGCTGAGGGGTATTATTTAGTCACATAACCATAAGGAGGAAACTATAAGGAGATTAAAGAAAATTACTTTACATCTTTGCCCCTGGTTGGGCTCAGATTAAGGCATAGTGAAAGGTCGCTCCTTTTTATCCGAAACTATCAAAGCTGCAAAAGTACAAAACGGGGAAATGACCGGTATGTGCATCAGCTTTGCACATGTGGAGCAAAAAAAAAAAAAGCTTATTTATTTAGATAATTAATCTTTATAATTTCTTGGCAGGTTAAGAAGGCGTTCTTTGCCTTGGTGGCCAACGGTGTACGAGCTGCTCCTCTATGGGACTCAGAGAAGCAAAGCTTTGTGGGTAAGAACAATAAAATGTGTCAGCAGACATGCATTAAGTCATCTTTAAATGATTTCAGGGATTGAGTTAGCCTGCTTTAGGTGAAAATAATTATTGTTCTGTTTTTGCAACCCTTTTGAAAGGGATATCAATGTGTTTTGTAGTTTGAAGGCCTTTTTCTTTATTTGTTTGATGAAGCATTTAACTTTAAAGGAAAGATGTTTCTTGGCCTTTAGGTCAATATATTATTTAAGCCTTGTGGTGTTCTCTTAATTATTTCATTTTACTGCGATGGAAAATGTCATTGCTGTTCTTGTTTGCCATAAATAAACAACGAGGCTACGCTTTAATGGTCATGGCTGGCAGAGCAGGAAGCCTTATTGAGTTGAAAACATTAAAGCCATCCTGAGCTGTTAAAGCACAGAGATGACTCATTCATATAGATTGTAGACATGTTAAACATCTCTCTGTCTGTTGTCTGAAGTCAAAAAGGGAAGCCGGTTGAGAATTGAGTTTGTTTGAGCTTTGCTGCAAGTCGACCTATGATGAATAATGAATGTCAAGTCAATGTGAGAATAAAGCAAAGGGGGAACCAATGCTGTGCTGAATGAACCATGCCCTCTTTCCAGCTGCACCATGCCTGCAGGCTTAGCTCTGAGGTGTTTATTAACTTGATCCATTTTCTCTACAGGAATGCTAACAATCACAGATTTCATCATCATACTGCACAGATACTATAAGTCACCAATGGTGGGTTTAATCAACAGATTGCATTTAAACGATCCTGTCAGGTGTGTGCGTGTTTTTAAAAAAAAGTAATATCTGTTTTTTTGTTTTAGGTGCAAATTTATGAATTGGAGGAACACAAGCTTGAGACGTGGAGAGGCAAGTACCTCTAATTGTTGGTGCACACTTCCAGTAATATTCTTCTAATCTTTGTAGAGTCTGATAATCTATTATTTGTCTCATTCTTTGCTCTCAGAGGTTTATCTTCAAGCAACGTTTAAACCTCTTGTGAACATATCACCAGATGCAAGGTTTTCTAAAATCATTCATTTAAACATTGCTGTTTTCATGCATTGTATTAAATGTGTACCCCGTGATTTTTCACTTGTGACACATTTCTTTATTTCCCTGTCTTTCCAGTCTGTTTGATGCAGTGTACACCCTCATCAAAAATAAAATTCACCGCCTGCCTGTCATCGATCCTGTTACTGGAAATGCACTTTATATTCTCACACACAAGAGGATCCTAAAGTTCCTCCAGCTGTTTGTGAGTCCAGAAATGTTCTTGTACATCACCGTCTGTCTGGATGTTTTTTATAAAATAAAAATTATCCTGAAAAGTTTAATTAGTTGGACTCATGGTGGGTGCCTTTTTCATATGCTTGGCTCCCTCTTGTGGTCAATGTGGAAATTGAGTAAAAAGTCTGCAGGTGCTACTTGGTAACTCGGAATATCATCAAGAAGTTAATTTATTTCAGAAATTCACCTCAAAAAGTGAAACTTATTTTGCTTTATTAAACAGAGGGATATATTTTAAGATTTATTTTCCAGTATTCCATGGCGTTTAGCACAGATGAGTTTACTGGACAATCATTTGCAGTGACACCATGATTATTAAACCAGGTATCAGTAGTTTTGACAGTGTGGGCAGGTGGTAAGTGTTGTTAGAAAAGACATCAGCATCTCCATAAAGCTTGTCAGCAGCGGGAAGCATGAAGCTCTAAACCTTTTTAGTAGATGTCATCACTGACTTTGGACTTGATTAAACACAGTGGACCAACACATGCAGATGACATGGCTCCTCAAATCATCCCCGATGTTAGAAACTTCTCTCTGAACCTGTAGAAACTTCAACTCTGTCTCTGCTCCTTAACTTCACAATCATCTCAAGGCTGTGGTCATCCCTGTTGCATTTTTGAACACATTTGTTTCCTTCCACTCAACTTACCATTAATGTATTTGGATGCATTCTTTGAAGAAATTGACGTTTTGGTTTTCATTAGCTTTTACCCATAATCATCAAAATGAATAGAAATAAATAGACTATTTACACAAAGGGTGATTTATTTCAAGCGTATAACATTGTGAGCTGAATTACTAAAAACAGATTACCTTTCTGGAGATATTTAAATTTATTAAGATGCAGCTGTATGTTTTGACCTTTGTTCATTGGGAAGCCCCCTTCTTTATTTTAGGTGTGTTTTGTAATTCCCAGATGTGTGAAATGCCAAAGCCAGCTTTCATGAAGCAGACCCTAGGTGAGCTCGGCATTGGGACGTACCATGAAATCGCTTTCATCCACCCAGACACGCCCATCATTAAAGCACTCAACATCTTCGTGGAGAGACGAGTGTCTGCTCTGCCTGTGGTGGATGACTCAGGTGAAATCACAACCAACCATCACAAGGCTTTTCTGTCGATAGTAATTTAAGATTTTTGACTTAACAATTCTTTTTCTTATAGGCAAAGTTGTGGATATTTATTCCAAGTTTGATGTGATTGTAAGTTTACGCCTTTTATTTTTAAAGACTTGGAAAGTTGTCCATGCTGACCTGCTCTCGTTTCAACACTGTTACTCTGTCTGCGTGCAGAACTTGGCTGCGGAGAAGACATACAATAACTTGGACATCACAGTGACGAAGGCTCTGAAACATCGCTCGCAGTACTTTGAAGGAGTTGTTAAGTGCCACAAAATGGAAACGATGGAGACCATTGTGGACAGGATAGTCAAAGCAGAAGTGAGATATAAAGAGCTGTTTATGCATTTAGCTACTCAGAAACACCCTGAGGACTGATTTCAGCTTTACCCCTTTTGTTTGCCCCAGGTTCATCGGCTGGTGGTGGTGGATGAGCGCTCCAGTATCGAGGGCATTGTTTCCCTTTCAGACATCCTCCAGGCACTGGTGCTCAGCCCAGCAGGTATAGATGCTCAGCATTGGTAGCCATAATCCCCCCTCTCATTGTCCCGGACCCCGAGCTTTACCCTACCCATGAATCCTCTAACCCTGCCCCAGGTAGGAATAGCACCTGTTTGACTCATGGCTGATCATCACCTGTTGAAGGCATGATGTGCGTCCACTTTCTGCTTGTTCTGCTGGATCATCCTTTGTGCAGCAGTGCTTGTTTAAACAGAATTTACCTCTCTGCACTTAACTGAAATATATTCTAAAAAGTCCAGACTGGGAGCGCTTGTAGTTCCTCCCATGTTAAATAATCATTCCCGTGTTTAGGATTCTGCTCCTGGAGGTTTTGGCTTGTACTGTGCATGGCTGCGTTCTGTTTTTATCGCAGCCCGCTTTCTGCTGCGAAGTATGTTTGGTATTGATGTGCTCGAGAAGAGAATAACAAGCTAGCTGAGTTCTAACCAGCTCTACAGGGCAGCTGTGTGTGTTGGGCCTTAAACTACATCAGATCAGAGTTATGCGTGCACACAGGCACTCATTAATTCATAAATTCAACACAGGATCAACTGTGCTAACAAAGCCCTGCTGCAGTGTTAGGGGCTCCTTATAGATTAAAAACCAGGTTCAGTTTAGACGGACACAAAGCACTGTGTTATATAAACACTATTATTAACACTATTATTATGATTTGGACTTTTGTTTTCCGTACACCATTACCAAAACCAGCAAGAACTGTGGGGGCAACCGCTGTGTTTCCCTTCCTGGCTCCTTTTTTAGAAACCAAGGTAGTTTTCAGGGTCCATTTTTAAATCCCACTCCTTAACTGTATGTGCCGCAGTTAAAGACTGATTAGTTTGCTAAAAATGGACCTAGGTTGAAGTTTTGTGGAGGAGGGTTCTAACATTTCTGATTTGTTGCATTTTGTCTGCATAATTTTTCAGTCATCCCACTTTAACCCCCCTCTACAGTTCGTATTTTCTGTTGACTTTCATCTGCAACAGATTTTAATTGAGACCTTTGCTTCGAGGGAGTAAATCCTCTTGTTAAAGTAATAATATATGGTTTTAAGCCATTGTTAGAATATTTTGTCACATTTATCTTCCAAAAACACAAATGAAAGAAAAGCAAAGCCATCCAGAAATGTGCAGAATGAATATAAATTTAATGAGATGTAGTTTTACAGTGTAAACCTCAGTGAAAGAATCAGACGGTTTGGCTGTAGGTTTTTATCCCAGTCTGAGCTCCAATTCCCCCCTCCTCTACCACAAATCTGAAGGAACGGGAAACTCTACATCAGTGCAATACTTAAAATCTAGTCCGTTAGTAGGGACTTCACATAAGTTACCGAATGTTGTAGTTTTATTGCTGAAAATCGCAGGTTTTTATTTTCTAGCACGACGTAGGCTGCAAAGGAGAAACCCTCGTAGGGAGAACATCATTTACATAAATGACAACCCCAGTCAAAATGCAAAAAGCCCAGGGAAGGTTAAGGGTTCTGGGTAATGAAGTTCCAGCGTATGGAGAATCAGAGTGACTTAACGAAAACATGCATGCCTTCTCTCCGCAAAGAACCACAGTAATGTTGCTGGGAGACAACACAGGACTCTCTGCTGTGCTCCATTTTTTAAGCTGTTTTGTTGTGGAGCTGAACAAGTAGAATTAAACAATGTTAATCTTTTTCATCTTTTGCTGTGTCTAACATTTGAATGAATAATTAGTCTTTTTGAGATCCCGTTGCAAGATTCCAACACAAACTCCTGGTAAAGAAAATGGCACAGCATTTTTCCTTTTTAACTCTTGTTGACAGATGTCTGTCCTGATGATTCATGACTGTATCCCTCTGTTGTCTTTGCAGATGCCTGTAAGGAGGAGAACCTGACTGAATGAGTTTGCGGTGCATCAGCTTTTGTAGTGGACGTGAATGAATTTACAGTTTAATGTCGATGGTGTGAAGCTGGTGTGAAAGTCCTGGAGGCCGCCGCCATCATTGGGCTGGAGTGGTTTGGAAAGGCCTAGAACAGCTGAGTGAAGTGGAGTTTTTTGCACTGAGGAATGATTTTATTTTTTTTTCTTCCAGTTTGTTTAAACACTGATCAGACACACACACGTTACAGATATATTATAAACTATATGCAAACACATGCAGATGAATGCATTTTGGCACCCTTATGTGCTTCAAGTGGTTACAATGATACAGCTGTCATCAGATGATTTAATTACATTTTAACATCCATTAAAACAACTTGTTTTAGCAGCACAACTACCCTCTTAACCACAGAGATTGGATGACTGCTGTCATTAAGGAGAATAATTGCCAGTGCCAACATAAAATCTCTCATTGCCTAGTTATTTGTGCCTTTTTGCAGCCCCTGTCCCCATTTCACTGTGCTCCTTTGAGTTTACGGTTTCAAGTGAAAACTGTTGGGTTATTGAAAAACACGTATGAAATAAAGGATTTCTGGAAGGTCAGACATGCACAGGAAAGAGGAGAAATGTTTTTGGATCATTTTGTGTTGGTTTCTCAGGTGGTGTGACTTCAGAGTGCATTTTTTTGTAATGGAAATTTAAGATTGAAAAATGTATTTTTAGGGGTTTACAGAGATTTTGTATCCAGTTTAGAGGTTTCACACAAACATGCGGAGCTGCTCATGTGTTTCAGCTGGATCTCAACAAGATTCATCTCCATCTTCTGTAAATGAGATTGTTCTCAGAAACCATGCCACAGAAGGCTTTATTTTTATGAATGTGTTAATATATCTAAAGATATTTCAGCTTTAATGTTATTTTTGTAAATATGTTGTGGCAATATGCCTAATTCAGAGAAACTTTGTATCGAATCAACATGTACTGTAAATGTACAAAGCATGACAAAATACACTTCAGCAGAATGAATGTTCTTTGTTTTACTTTTTCTATTTTTCTGGCTGCAGAAAAATAAAACAGACACTGAATGTACTCTAGAGGCTGAGTCATTTGTCCCTCATAACCGATTTCAGTGTTATTCCTGGAAGCAGAAATTTATATATACAGGTACTGGTCATAAAATTAGAATATCATGAAAAAATTTATTTATTTATTTAATTCCATTCAAAAAGAGAAACTTGTATATTATATTCATTCATCACAAACAGACTGATATATTTCAAATGTTATTTCTTGTAATTTTCATGATTGGCGACTGTGGCTCAGTAGGAAGAGTAGTCGTC
This sequence comes from Girardinichthys multiradiatus, assembly GCF_021462225.1. Lineage (NCBI taxonomy): Eukaryota > Metazoa > Chordata > Actinopteri > Cyprinodontiformes > Goodeidae > Girardinichthys > Girardinichthys multiradiatus. The sequence goes on from NC_061799.1 coordinate 24,568,356, forward strand.
TTGCAATCGGAAGGTTGTGTGTTTTATTCCAGCTTCCTCCTGCTGTATGTCGATGTGCCCCTGGGCAAGGCACTTAACCTCAAGTTGCCTACCGATCTGCGTATCGGTGTATGAATGTGTGAGCGTTAGTGAGTGCGATTGGGTGAATGTGGCTCTAGTGTGTAAAGCGCTTTGAGCGGTCTGTATGACTGGAAAAGCACTATATAAGTTCAGTCCATTTAACATGATTATAACTGACAACTAATGAAAACCCCAAATTCAGTGTCTCAGAAAATTTTAATATTGTGAAAAGGTTCAATATTGAAGACACCTGTGGCCGCACTCTAACTCAAAACATCGGCAAAGGCCTTTAAATGGTCTCTCGTTCTGTAGGCTACACAATCATGGGGAAGACTGCTGACTTGACAGTTGTCCAAAAGACGACCATTGACACCTTGCACAAGGAGGGCAAGACACAAAAGGTAATTGCTAAAGAGGCTGGCTGAAGGGAAAGAAAAGATTTGGTCAAAAAAAAGTGTACAAGCAATAGGGATAACCGCACCGTGGAGAGGATTGTGAAACAAAACCCATTCAAAAATGTGGGGGAGATTCACAAAGAGTGGACTGCAGCTGGAGTCAGTGCTTCCAGAACCACCACGCACAGACGTATGCAAGACATGGGTTTCAGCTGTTGCATTTCTTGTGTCAAGCCACTCTTGAACAAGAGACGGCGTCAGAAGCGTCTTGCTTGGGTCAAAGACAAAAAGGACTGGGCTGCTGCTGAGTGGTCCAAAGTTACGTTCTCTGATGTAAGTAATTTTTCCTTTGGAAATCAAGATCCTGGAATCTGAAGGAAGAGAGGAGAGGCTTAGAGGCTTGAGGTCCAGTGTAAAGTTTCCACAGTCAGTGATGGTTTAGGGTGCCATGTCATCTGCTGGTGTTGGTCCACTGTGTTTTCTGAGGTTCAAGGTCAACGCAGCCGTCTACCAGGAAGTTTTAGAGCACTTCATGCTTCCTGCTGCTGACCAACTTTATGGATATGCAGATTTCATTTTCCAACAGGACTTGGTACCTGCACACAGTGCCAAAGCTACCAGTACCTGGTTGAAGGACCATGGTATCCCTGTTCTTAATTAGCTAGCAAACTCGCCTGACCTTAACACCTTAGAAAATCTATGGTGTATTGTGAAGAGGAAGATGCAATACGCAAGACCCAACAATTCAGATAAGCTGAAGGCCACTATCAGAACAACCTGGGCTCTCATAACACCTGAGCACTGATTGACTCCATGCCATGCCGCATTGCTGCAGTAATCCAGACAAAAGGAGCCCCAGCTAAATATGGAGAGCTGTACATGCTCATACTTTTCATGCTCGTGTTTTTCATCTACAAACTTTTCACTTGGCCAACATTTGTAAAAATCCTTTCTTTTGTGTTGGTCTTAAGTAATATTCTATCTTTCTGAGATACTGAATTTGAGGATTTCATTAGTTTTCAGTTAGAATTATCTAAATTAAAATAATTAACGTTTGAAATATATCAGTCTGTGTGTAATGAATGAATATAATATACAAGTTTCATTTATTGAATGGAATTACTGAAATAAATCCTTCTTTTATGATATTCTAATTTTATGATCAGCACCTTTGTATATGCACTCTCAAGAAGTTTTGGATATTTGGGACTTTTGGAGGAAATTATTTGAAAATGTATGGAGTTCACATCACAGTGATGATATCATGAAAGTAAGGCATTTAGCAGAAGTATGCAATGGTGATTTTCTTTAACAATTCTTTTGTTCATCATTGTTCTGTTTCAGAGTCAGTTCTAAAGACACAGGTTGACCCTTGGCTTTCTAAAATGGCTTTCTAATGTTTCAGTTTTGTTATTGCTGTGCTTTACTGAATACCTTTAGCAGGTGAAGCAGTGTCGTAGAGCCTCTTGTCTGCTCTGGCTTTTTTGGTTATTTTTGGGAAACCTGGTAAACATGTTTGTTATTGCATCTGTTACACCACCATCAGAGACGCTTATCACGCCGTCCCACGTGCTGCACTGGGCCAATCCGACCACATCATGGTCCACCTGATTCCTGCATACAGGCAGAAACTAAAGCTCTGCAAACCTGTTGTGAGGACGTCAAGGAAGTGGAGCAGTGAGGCTGTGGAGAATCTCCAGGCGTGTTTAGGCTGTACAGACTGGGATGTGTTCAGGACTACTACCAACAGTCCTGGACGAGTACACAGAGGCTGTGACTTCCTACATCAGCTTCTGTGAGGACAGCTGTGTACCATCATGCACCAGGGTGAGTTACAACAACGACAAACCCTGGTTCACAGCTAAACTCAGAAGGTTAAGACTGGATAAGGAAGAGGCCTTCAGGAGTGGGGACAAAGACATATACAGAGAGGCTAAGTACAAGTTTGGCAAGGCAGTGAAAGAGGCCAAACGACTGTACTCTGAGAAGCTCCAAATCCGTTCTCAGCCAACGACTCTGCGTCTGTCTGGAAAGGGCTCAAGCAAATCACCAACTACAAGCCGAAAGCCCCCACTCCATCAACGACCGACGCCTCGCCAACGACCTGAACGAGTTCTACTGCCGCTTTGAAAGACAAAGGGACAGTCCTGCAACCATCTCCCACGACGCCCCCAACAGCTGCAGCCACAATCCACCACCCCCACCTCCCCAACCTCAAGAGGGGCCTTGGCACCTCCAACCCCCACCAGCCCCCGACCCACGCCGAGGACGGCTCTTTCCATCCAGGAGAGGACGTCAACAAACTCTTCAGGAGACAGAACCCCCGAAAGCTGCTGGTCGGATTCTGTCTCACCAGCCAGCCTGAAGCACTGCGCTGATCAGCTGTCTCCAGTCTTCACAGACATTTTTAACACCTCACTGGAGACATGTCATGTGCCAGCCTGCTTCAAGTCCTCCACCATCGTCCCTGTTCCCAAGAAGCCAAGGACCACAGGGCTTATGACTTCAGACCCGTCGCCCTGACCTCTGTGGTGATGAAGTCCTTTGAGCGCCTTGTGCTCTCACACCTAAAAGACATCACCGACCCCTCCTGGACCCCTGCAGTTTGCCTACAGAGCCAACAGGTCTGTAGATGATGCAGTCAACCTAGCCCTTCACTTCATCCTCCGGCACCTGGACTCCACAGGAACCTACGCCAGGATCCTGTTTGTGGATTTCAGCTCTGCCTTCAACACCATCGTCCCAGCTCTGCTCCAGGAGAAGCTCTCCCAGCTGAGTGTGCCCGACTCCACCTGCAGGTGGATCACTGACTTCCTGTCTGACAGGAAGCAGCGCGTGAGGCTGGGAGGCATGTCTCTGACTCCCTGACCATCAGCACCGGTTCCCCCCAAGCTGTGTTCTCTCTCCTCTGCTCTTCTCCCTGTACACCAACAGCTGCACCTCCAGTCACCAGTCTGTCAAGCTTCTGAAGTTTGCGGACGACACCACCCTGATCGGACTCATCTCTGATGGTGACGAGTCCGCGTACAGATGGGAAGTGGACATCGTTGGACTGGTGCAGCCAGAACAGCCTTGAGCTCAACGCTCTAAAGACAGTGGAGATGGTTGTGAACTTCAGGCAGAACCCAGCCCCACTGCCCCCATCACCCTCTGTGACTCCACAATTGACACTGTGGAATCTTTCCGCTTCCTGGGAACCATCATCTCCCAGGATCTCAAGTGGGAGCCAAACATCAGCTCCCTCATCAAGAAAGCCCAGCAGAGGATGTTTTCCTGCGGCAGCTGAAGAAATTCAACCTGCCAAAGACTATGATGGTGCACTTCTACACAGCCATCATTGAGTCCATCCTCACCTCCTCCATCACCATCTGGTACGCCGCTGCTACAGCCAAGGATAAGGGCAGGCTGCAGCGTGTCATTCGGTCTGCTGAGAAGGTGATTGGCTGCAGTCTACTGTCGCTCCAGGAACTGTACACCTCCAGGACCCTGAAGCGGGCAGGGAAGATTCTGGCTGATCCCTCCCACCCCGGTCACAGACTCTTGAGACTCTCCCCTCTGGTGGTATATTCACTAACCTCCTGAAGAGTGACCTTATGGGGACCAAAACCCAGTCCTAATGCAACAGGCCCAGTTTAGTGGTTTTGGTTAAGGTTAAGGATATACTGGTAATGGTATGGGGTGGTGGTTGAGTGAGGCATAAATGCATTTGCCTAAATGCATGGAATTCAATACAAATATGAATCAATACGGGGAGAAATACAAATGTGTGTGCGTGTGTAGCAGCAGCCACAAGGTGACACTGTAGTACACACCTCCAGCAGCTAAATCTGCCTCTGGAGCTGATCCCATCCTGGTGAAATAAGGAAAGATCTTTCTCTTCCAGTATTTGCATTTCAGCATTATTTCAATGATTTCTAAATTGTGTGGTTTGAACATATTTTAAAGAAATTTGCACAGGAAGTTTTTAAGGCTGTTAATTTAGCCTCTAAGTGAAGAGGGAACAAGGATCTGATGGACTACCAAATGAGGAGTAAAACTGGACCAGGCTTCCATCTGACAATCTGCTTTGATCTCCCAATCTCCCCTGTGATATCCAGCTCTGGGAAAGCCTCCTTCACACCTTGTAGCCCTAAAGCAGAAGAGGCAGAGAGAAGAGGGGGCTTTTCCGCCACAACCCCATCCTCCTCCTCTTCACTGCCCGTCTTTTACACTTTCTATACCCACAAATTCACCATCCACACCCACACTGGACTCGCTTTTGAAAGTCCAAAACCTGATTTAAAATTCCTCTTCAGAGCGAGTCATGCATTTTATATGCATGGTGAAACCTAGAGAGGAGGAGGAGGAGGAGGTGGTGGAGGAGGGATGGAAGGCAGGAGAGGGGCGTCCTCACGCCAAATGAACTTTCCTCTGCTGTTGGTCTCCTCGGGGATATTTCTGCACACACACACCCATCACTGCTTTTCCAATCTCTGCTTGGCCCTCATTTTCTTGCGCCCACTCGACTCTATTAACATTAGTTTTACTGCATCACGATCTGTACAGATTCCAGCGAGAGGGCCGCAGCCTTTGAAGACAAGTGTGATCAGAGCAGAGGCAAGAGGGTGTACAAAAACCTGGCCTGGGGGCATTTGTGGAGAGGAGGCAGTGGGGGGTGTTTCTCTGCACTCTGGTGTTTAGCAGCCGAAGAGGAGAAGGCTGACAAGTACAGCAGCATTTGGGGACAGCTTTGATGTTTGCTGCTGCTGTACAGTCCTTCACAAGGAGACTGTCGCCTTGACACGATCAGGCTCACGCAGGGCTGTGATAGATGTAACAGATAATCAAAAGAGTGTAGCTGATAAGCTGCTCCTCACCTTTGAGCTTCTCTTATTCTCTCTCTGTCTTGTTGACGCGCTCTGAGAGGCGGCGGAGAATCAAGAACGACAGAAACAACACAGAGCTCAAGACTGCATCTGCCAGAGAAATCTGATTTATTAGGAACAATATGATCCCACTAGCTTATTGTGGATATAGCAGTAAACAACAGGAACACAACTCACTTTCTTTTTTAATAAGTGCTACAAGTTTTTGAATAGAGTATAGACAATGAAACAGTACAGCAACAAGAGTGCTACATTCATATATGCACAGAGGATGTAAAAATTACAGTATATTGCTGTTAAGTTCTTCTTACTCCTGTGCAGGAATCGCCCTCTGTTTCATACAAACACGCGCGTCACTCTGAGCTGTGGTAGTAAAAAGAGGAGTTTTAGATCTGGTATTTGACATTTTACACATTAGTTATTGTGTGAGCACAAAGCTGATGAAAATGAAGTGGTTATAGTACAGTTACACTACACAGAAACCTCTCAGTGATCTGAAACCACAGTGCCTTGCAAAAGTATTCCTACGCATTGAATTTCTCCACATTTTGCACAGTTTAAAGTTACAGCCACTAACCTCTAGGTGTTTTATTGGGACTTGATGTGATTAGGCCAACACAAAATCATGCATAATTGGAAAGAGCGAGGAAAAAGATGCATGGTATCTAAAGTGTTCTGTGCATTTGTATTCAGCCCTCTAAGTCAATACTTTGTAGAATCACCTTTTGCTGCAGTTATATCTGCAGGTCTTTAAAGGTATGTCTACACCTGCTTTTCGCAGCAGCTCAAGCTCAGTCAACCTGGAAGAAGAGGGCCTTGATACAGATCCTCAATTGAATGCAATGCCCACAGCACGATGCTGCCACCACCATGTTTTACAATGGAGATGGTATTTTTACTGTGATGTTTAAAGTTATTCTTTTGACACCACACAGCGTTTTGTATGACCTAAACTATTCCATCCCAGCTCTGGCTATATTGTCAGTATGGCTGTCCTGCTGGAAAGTGAACATCCACCTCAGTCTCAGCAGGTTTTCTTTCAGGATTGCCGTGCTTCAGCTCCATCCATCTTAACATCAGCTCCAACTAGCTTCTCTGTCCCTGATGAAGAAAAGCATTCCTACAGCATGATGCAGTCGCCACCATCTTTTACTAAAGGGATGATTGGATCAGGAAGATTTGCAGTGTTAGATATCTGGAACATGCAGCAATTTTTGCATAGGCCAAAATGTTCAGTTTTGGCCTCATCTGACCCGAACACCTTCTTCCACATTTACTGTATCCCCTACACAGTTCACGGCAAACTTTACACATGACTTCTCACGCTTTACTTTCAACAGTGTCTTTCTTACTGCCACTTTCCTCTTAAAAGGCAAGATTCATAGAGTGCATAACTAAGATTTGTCCTGCTGACAGATTCTCCCAAAACGAGCTGTGGACCTCTGCACCTTCTCCAGAGTTACCATGACTTTCTTGGTGGCTTCTCTGCTTAATGTTCTTCCCACCAGGCCTTCCAGTTTAGATGGACGGCCGTATCTTTGTAGGTGTGGGTTAAGTCATACTCCTTCCGTTTTCATGATGGATTGAGGAGTGCTTTATGAGATGGTCAAATCTTGGGACACTGTCTTATAGTCTAAAACTGTTTTAAAGTTCTTCACAATTTAACCCCTGACCTGTCTGGTGTGTTTCTTGGCCTTTGTGATGCGTTTTGTTCACTAATGTCCACAGAATAGCTGCTTTTATACTGACATTCGCCGGGTTGCACTTTGATTTTATTTAGGGTCATCATTGTTAAGGGGGCTGAATATAATGCACACCACAGTTTAGATATATATTTTTTCTTTTGTTAAAAAGTCATGTATCCTGTTCTCTTCACCTCAGAATTCTGCAAGACTTTGTGTTGGGTGTGTCCTGTAAAATCCCAATAAAAAACAAAGACTTTATTTTGTGTAATGTGACAAAATGTGAAAAAACTTCTTGCATGGCGCGGTATTCTCTGTAAGATACGTTTTAAATGAAAGATCAGAACACGTTTACTTTGGTTTCCAGCTCTCTACACTTATACTGTGAACTTGTGGCAGTTTAAGCTGTGAGGAAAAGTTTTAGACTTGACAGTATAGCAGCCTCGAAGCTGACATCAATGCAACACAAAGATTCATTTCTACACATTATTATATTAGCAGCCAGGAAACGATGTAGTTTACAGTGTGATTCCATAGAAAAAGGAAAATAAAAGTGACTAGTTTTATTCTGAAAGTCTGTTATCTTGTACCTTAAAATAAATTAAAGAAATGTAGCTTTATTCATTATTTCTTCTCTATAGCCTGTCGCGTTGTAAAAAACGGTTACACGTCGTGATCAATCGTCATCCACGAAACACAGACGTTGGAGATTTTCTGAGACAGAAAATTAAAATCACCTCTCCATTAAAAAGGCTGGGAGGTTGGGCACAACCAAAATATTTTTAAAGAATTATCCATCAGACTGCAACACAATACGAACATCAATAAAACAGGCTGAAAGGAATAAAAAAATCAATTCCCCGGATGCTTTCAGTGGCCAGACAGAAGGGGGGGGACATCTCAGGTTCCAGCAAGATGGAGTCCAGGACTGAAATGCTGCTGACTTGATTTCCACCCAGTCACATGTGGCCACAGGAGAAAATTTCTCAGTCCATGTCAACAGATTTCTGTCAGAACGGATTCATTATTGAGTTACTGCAGGGCAGCAGCAACCGGAGGACACACTGAAACCTGGGCGAGACCAGGCAATCAGACCACAAATTGAAGGAGGACTGATGCTGTCACAAAACTCTTGAGTTGTTTGTGCTAATAGTAAAGCTATACATTTAGCAAAAGGGGTGAACTTTTTCACATTACGCTGCTTGAGAAATGCGTTCTTAAAATTGTCCCGTTAGACGACGGAGGCTGCAGAAAGCAACATTTATTGTACCTCTAACTCATTCTCTCTGTGCACACGGCTCCACGTTTCTCTCACTTGGCAACATACCTTCACGCAACATTTTATACTCCTTGAAGATGCACACATAAACACACACAACTCCTTATTTGGTTTGGCATGCAAGAAAAATAAAACCCAACACAAAAATCAAGGAGCTTTTAGCTGAGCCAAACTCAGGCTTCCTTTACCTCCATTACAGACCTAGAGAGAGAGAGAGAGTATAATGGTGCAATGTGTTCACCTGAGCTGTGTGAGGAGTGAAAACAGTAGACACATGCTGTGCTGGCTGCAGTGAGCTGTTTCCATTACACGTTCTGAGCAGCTTTTCTGCAGAAGAAGTGCTTTGAAGGACGGTTGTAAGGAGGTATCTGGAGTCCACATCTCAAACAGGGTCCTTCATCCTATAATACGTGGGGGGTGGGGTCTGCTGCTACTGCTTCATCATCACCAAGCCCTCATAAAACAGGTCTCACACTTGCACATTATGTCTATACTCTACCATTCAAAGGTTCATGCCGTAAACTAGTACAGAAGCAGGCAGGAAATTAAAGAAAAATGCATGCATTTCTTGATCCTCCTCAACTTCACTCAGTTTAGTGTGCTTACACCTCTTGCATCTTTGGGGCGTGCCTCTGGTTCCCTCTGCAGTTTTTTTGATTTGTCTCTGTTTTTGACAGAAGGAGGCAAGAGGAAAAGAAGCGTTCACAGAGAGGCTTTGAAGAGAGCCAGATTCAGTCTGAAGGTTGTCTCTGAGGGGGTCAGGGGCATCTGGAAAACAGGGGCACAAGGAAAAAAAAGGAGGAGGACGGTGCTGAGAAATAAAGTTGAGCCGATGGAGTCGAGAGAGAAAGAGAAGGTTCACTTTTGTGCAAGGTATGCCCCGATGGTGATGCTGGCCGCCCCAAGCGCAGCCAGGCCAAAGACAGTCTTAATGGACGGCCAGTAGCAGCTGAAGATAGACTCCTTTTGTCTGTCGTACAGATCCACAAACGCATCCTGAAAGAAAAACAGACAGAGGACCACGGTTAGTCTGGATACAAAGAATATACTTTGACCAATGCATGAGGGAGTCCATACTGTCATCCTCTTTCTTCTAATTATACACTTAATTCCAAATATATTAAAATGCAACTAAAACTCAATCAGAACAAAATAGAACTGTTTTAGCTGGTACAAAACTGCAAAAGGAATGACTCCCAATAAGGAACAAATTTCATGTTTAATGCAGAAGAACTTCCCAGCCAAAGGTGACAACTCATCCACTTTCATTCAAGAGCAAAAATGACCACAGTTTATGGGGGCTGGCTTTAAATGCAATGCTTACAAGATGAAAGAAGAAGATGAGGCTTTGTACTATAAGTGTATAGACCCTGAGCAAGTTTTCACTGAATAGGTGCAGAAAAGACGATGTTGCCTTAATAAAGAGTGAAATTTTGGTTGAAAGTGTTAGGTACAACACAAAGTATTCGTCTTTGAATAACTGCACTTTTTGAGTTCTTTTTAATTTTATAGTAAAACCTATCCAGTGGATTTGACTCAAAAGCAGACTTTGGTGCACCCAAACCTGCTTTTAATTAATGTATTAAACTTGGCTAAATAGAGCAAGCATTTTAAAAGAAACAATGACCAAAATTCTGTTCTTATTACTGAGAATAGACTAAATTTGCCAACTGGTTGTCTTTTTTCCAAAGTGGCGAAACCCTTTTCATGTTTTAGGTCTGCATTTACGTACACATACCATTTTCTACAAAGACATAAGACAACTTTATTTAACTGAAATATTGCATGCTTTGTTTTTTGTTAAGGAGGTAAAAAAACAAAATCACAATACAATTTTGTTTTTTGGTTTGGTGGATATTGTTGCACCCTGCCTTTGACAGCGTATTGAGACAAAACCCTGCTGAATGAGGCAATATAAAATATTCATGTAAGGCAACTTCTCATCTGCTGTCTTTACTGATCTGCACCAGCCATTCTCAAACTTTTCTTATGAAGTATCACCTCTTTAAATGTGGAGTTTTCCAAGTATGGCCATCTTGACAAACATTTAAAACAGTTGTTTCAGGTTGTTGTATGATAACAAGCCTCAAACAAAAACAAAACAACAACACTCTTATCCATTAGCAATGCCTGAGTGGTTCCCAGATGTGGTTTAAATATACATTTCATTTTTAGTTAGTGGTTGAAATTTCCAAGGCCCTGCCCCAATACTCTCACTTCCACCCTTGTGTCCCTGAATTGCGGGTTCCTGTTCATGGGTTCCATCAGTGTGTCCCAATTCTCCAGAGTGGTCCTTAGCCCCACCCCCTTTGTGCCCTCAATCCACACTTCGGCGAAGTTCGCATCTAGGCGGACTTCACCGAAGTACATTACCCACAATTCACTGCTGCAGATGACGTTCTGAGCAAAAACCAATCACAACCGCCAACGTAACCAGCCATCAAATCAGAATAATAAGAACTGCGTAAACTTTAGACAGCAAGCCGACAAATATATATTTTTTTACTGGTTTTCCAGGCTCAACATTGTAAGATACCAGTGGGTTCAGAGTGAGTCTGGGCAGTCAGTAGGTCATAACACTGAAGTTACCTTTCAAACAAACACTGGCGTGGCGAGAGTCTGGTGTATAAACCTCCTTCGCTTCCTGCACTTTCTTCTCAAAACTGCAGTTTTAAATAGTTTTTTTAGCAGCAGGACTGTGAAAACAGCGCCAGTTCCCGACCTTTTTGATGTTGCAGAGGTGCAAGTCGATAACGTAACCCCTACTGTCCCAATTCTCCAATTTTGCACGCTTATAACCTGCGCACTTCAACCCCTACATGCACTTGTACAAAGTAAACATTTCACAGAGGGGTGTAGGGTGTAGTGCGGGTATTGGGACAGTTTAGAAGATTAAAAAAATTGTCCCTAAAAGTCAGCTACGGTGCATTTGTGAAGAAGCTTTTTTTAGTTTTCAGGTATGCCAAACTAGTTTTTCAGCAATAATCATAAAAAAGTAGTTTATGATGATGTCATTCAGCTCCAGGAGTAAAATACAACAAGGCAATTTAGATGGAATTTTGAGTTTTGAATTTTAGTTAAGGAGATTGTGAATGCTCTTAAGTTCTGCACATTCACTCTTAAAGAAGAATATTGTCACTTATCTAGCATTTTGTTGCCCTTTTTTGGCACTTCATCCAAATCCTTTGTACACAACAGACATCTTAGTAGCTAGGAACCTCCAAAAGGCCCGTGAGATAGAGTTTTTTTCTGAATTTTGTGAAATTATCCTTTAAAATGTAAATCCCCTGCTGCAACCAGACAAGGGTGCAGCATGCCAAAAAGAGATGCATTACGCCTGCCTACACGCAGACTCAAAGACAGATACCCCAAAAAAAAACAGGCTCCAACCAAGCCAAACATGAGAGTCACCACAATGTAACACCCCCTGCATAAATATATATTGTTACTCTGTTGGATTTAAAGAGGCAGGCTGCAAATTAGGAACTTGTGAGCGAGTGTGCAGGGCAAATGCCTTGGCAGCATGTCTCACATGAGGAAATACAGACGTCTGCTCATAAGCAGCGACAGTAGTAACAGCTGGACAGGAAGTAATGGAGCTAAGCTCTACCACACACAGTCCAAGGCAGATTATCTTTAACCAAAGTACAATAGGGTACATTTCAGAGGTTTAAGGGAGGAAATACCAGCAGCACCCATTCAATTATTACTGGGTTGACCACATGAATTGGTATGTGGCAAAGCTGTACATCTCAGCCACTCTGATGTCTCTGTTTTCAGCTGAATTTTGTCCTGTCTGTGAACAATGGTGAATTGTTAATTGTCATTCATTACATTACTGTCAGTTCCCGTGATAATTGATTCTCATTACATTTATGTCAGTTTACTCACAGTAATTATGTTTTATGTTGCTAGAGAAATATTTTCCCTTGACCCTATTCCAGTAAGAATGTGAATCCATTACAGCTTTATGACAGAATTTCTTATAGCATAATAAAAAAAAAAACACTTTGCACTAAAAAAGGAGACTGCTGTGGGGAGACAAAAGCATTTCCTGTTTCCTTTCCGTTCTGTGGCATTCCTGAGGCTGGGGGCCAGTGGCACAAGGGAGGAAGGACCAGCAGAATCCTGCGAGTCTAGGCCCTCTGGTATCTCTAACTGCAGCAGGGCCTTTTTCACTATCCAACCAAAATACCAATGTCAGCATGTTAACTCCCACAGAGGGAACAGGAATGTCCTGCAGTCATCAATACATGTTGGGTCACTTTAGTTCAACCTGCTAACCATTCCGAATTAAACACAAGTTGTAACTATTGGGATACCACTTAGATTTTAGGTTTTTGCAGCAGGTTTTCTTAGGTTTTTGCTCATAAATGTTTTATTCAAATGAGCAAAAAGTGGCAAAGCCTGTCCATCCAGCACATGTTGATGTACTTTTGAGGTAAAAATTTCAGCAATTTGCCAAACAGGGAGGGCCTGCACACGGTTTGTGTCGCTGCTGATGCAGCATATCCTGAAATGGGACTATTGAATTATATGTCTTTAAAACGAATATAGTCAACTCCAGGTATGCTTTGTTGTAGAATCATGAAAAAATGCAAAAGGAACTCAAATAATTTACAAATTAGCAAATAGGAAAATTAGCCTGTTATGGTCCATCATAATTTTTTCTCTTCAAAACATGTAGGTTTTATATATATTTTTAATCTTGTTAAATTCAATCCAATACCTTGCAAAGATGAGTGGTTCCATGAAGGATGGATGGATGGATGCATCCATGGACAGTGGCAATTCACAAAGTCACTGCACAAGACAGACAGGTCTAATTTATATTCCATTATATAGAATCAACTTTAGTCCAAATTCAAATCAAATCATCCATCCCTTTTCGATACCCACATCTTCCATACAAGGTTGCTGGGGAACTGGTGCCTATCTCCAGCAGTCGATGGGTGAGAGGCGATGTACACTCTGGACAGGTCTCCAGTCCATCACAGGGCAACACAGAGACACACAACCATGAAACACATCTATTCATAGCTAAGGGCAATTTAGAGAGTCCAATTAAGCTAACAGTCATGTTTTTGGACTGTGGGAGGAAGCCTTAGTACCCAGAGAGAACCCACGCATGTACGGAGAGAACATGCAAACTCCATGCAGAAAGACCCCCAGCCGGGACTCAAACCCAGGACCTTCTTGCTGCAAGGCAACAGTGCTACCAACTGCTCCACCATGCAACCTCAAATCAAATCATTCAAATTCATTCAAATAAGACACCTACAGTCCAATGTAATACAAATTCTAATACAATACATTTAAATTCAGGCAGTGTTGAAATGCAAATTGATAAAAATTGTATTTCTAAAGAAGCCATGCTAGTTTCATTAAAAGCAATCTCTTATCCTGATCAAGCACTTGGTAATGGTCGAAAGTAGCAATTCCCTTTAAGCAGAAAGAAACGACCAGTACATGTCCGCTTAAAAATGAGCAAAAGTCTGCCAATATACAAATGGTTTAAAAATGTTTACAAAAAAGGTTTGATTTGTTATCAGCAGCGTCTTGATGGCAGAAGTGATGTGTGTGTTGTAGACCTGACCCATATAAGTGCACCAGGAACTAGTTTACATAATTTGGGATGAAAGGTAATTCGAATCGAATTCATTTTTATTTTGAAACAGTTTGAAAAAGCTCCATCTAAAAACATTTTCACTCATCTTCCTTCAAGGAATCAGGCATAGGAATACAATCTTAAATTTCAACTTCCAGCTGAGAAACACTTTTTCCCACCTACTTCTCTAAAATAACACTTCACTGTGGCTACAACCCATATTCAGCCTGTGTGCATGTGACTGACCACCAGCACTGCTCAACAAAATAGAAAGCTCATGATGAATGTCCTTGATTTGCCCCAGACAGTCGCCATAGATTACAGTCTATTTAAGTCTAAAACAAAAGATGGCCAATTATAGAAAGGGGTTCGTGAGAGATGTGATGGGAGTGTGAATAAAATCCCAGAAGGGTGTGGATGGTAATGACTCCAAACTAACTCAGGGGAGAGGAGGGAAGCTGAGACAGAGGAGAAAGGGGTGGGGGGGGATGTCAGGTGGGTATCATGAGACCGAGACATGCTGTGCTTCAGCTCCTGGAAATTTTTTCACCCACACGTTAGCAAAGGGAATGTTTCCTGCAACTATGTGAGAATGGAACAAAACTAACCGTGACACTTTCCTTTTTTCCTACGTCCCTGCTCCTCCTGCAAGCGATAAGCAGCTGGAGAACAGCACACAGAAATCTGACAGGGGCATGAATAGGACAATACATCTGCATTAAAACAAAAGCTCCTGCAGCAAAGCCAGCTACTGTCAGCAGCAGGTGTGCATCTGGGATAAAGAGTCCAGACAGTAGGTTCTCATAGTCTTCGTTTTTTGGATCAGTGGCTTTTAAAAGGTCACAGCCAGCCAACAGAGAGCAAGAAGCCAAGAAGAAAAATGCCTTTCCAGGTTTATATCCCTTCCCTTTAATCACACACAATGAAACCCTCAGAGACACCCAAACGGGCAAACTTGATGGGGTCCCACACCTCTCCATGGGCTGGAAAAAGGCCGTTACTGTGTCATAGTTACCCTAACTAGAAGCTCCACAAACAATTTGCTTTTCCCACCAGCGGGACAGATCCCGTCCTTAACCTCTGATTTGTTTTTCACAGGCTCAACACCTCTGGGGTTTGTTTGGTGTCTTCCCCGTGGACACAAAGGGATTTTCTTCTGCCGTCTTCCTCGGATTGGTCAAATGCCGTCTCACGGGCGACAGGAATACCAAACATTTGCCTGTTCCTGTAGGTATTCACCGTGCTTTTTGAAAGTAATCCCAAAACCTGTTCAGATAATAATGACTCTCCTTGCGAGCTTGGCCAGCTCTGTTAAAAACCCCAGGCAGTAATTTGCCCAAGCTGTAAAAGTGATTAGGTGGCCATCTCTGTTTTAGAATGTTTCTGTGGGCAGAAGGAGATGGAGAGAAAGGGATGTGGGTTAAAGTTCAGTTGGTAATTAAGGAGCCTGTTGTGGCTTTGCTCCTATATCCACCACAGTACCAAGCTTCCCCACATCTTCTGTGTATTTCCAAACAATTCACATAGCAGGACACTTATAGGCCAATGTTGCACACGCTGCCTCCCATGGCACCTCTTTGATTTTTTTTTAATGAGCTTCTTGCAGACGTATCCTCACCTAATTAAAGTCAAAACAAATCTCCCTTTTGAAGAGCCAAAGAAGGGTATAAAAGGGGGAGATTGCCAGGAAAGCATTAATTTCCTCAGAATTGATTCGTTCAGATCAAGATATGTATATTAATATTTTCAGTTTCATCTCGTTAGTGTACCCATCTTTTAAAAAACAGAAAAACATTCCTCCCTGAACATAAGAAGTGACTTGACAGCAGGTGCTTGTCTAAAAAAGGTCAAATAAAATCAACTCCCCAGTAAGCCCTTCATAGACTGGCTCAGGCAAAAGATTTGAGATGATGGTGGAGTTTGTACCAACGCTCATTACCCGATGAATCCGCTTGCGTCAGCAGGCACAAACAGCTTGCGGCAGCCCTTTGCTGACCTCTGACAATACTGCAATCCAGGGAAACAATAGTTGCACAGTCAAAAGGTGACAAAGTGCACCGGGGAGCTAAACACAGCATCTGTACACTGAACTTAATGGATCAAAAACTAATGGATCAATTTAGCAAGATATGACTGTTAATTAATTCCTTGATGGAAGATTATTTTTTAGATAGGACCTGCTTTTCATTTCATTCTGTCATAATATGGTTTAATTTGAATTTATCTTGGTTCTGTAAGACAAAAAAAAAATCAAGAATTTAATCTTAGATATTTATTTTTTCATTAAAAATAGTTGAGCTTTTCACCAAATATTTTACAATTGTTTATGCAACACTGACTGTGACACCTCGGCCATTTTCAGAAAAATGACAACATAAATCTTTAGTAATAATTAGATTTTGAGGGGTTGCTGGTCATTTCGCCCCACTGCCATAGTAGTTTTTTTGTAGTTTGTTTAAAAAAATTTTATGAAATAAATTAATCTGCAGTGTGATGTTTCACGACTCCACTAAATATAACTTACCTGCAGGAGGTTTGTAGGAGTAAACAGGACCAAAGTGGAATCAGTACCCAAGTAAATGGAAATAGGGTGTATATACAAAGTTTTCAGAAAATAAGAGTGAGACATTTTATAACTCTTTATCTTCACAATTCATCAAGAATATTTTACCACAAGGAAACGTAAACGGATACACCATCGCTTAAGTACATGGGTATGAAATGAAAAAAGGGCTACAAACTGGTGAACGGCAAATTGACCCAGAGGGTTCTAAAGGGGGTCACGGGAATCTGATGATCCAGTGCAAACATTTTATGGATCTTGAGAGGGCTTAGGAGAGTGTCCTGGTGTGTTTTGTTGGAGTTGCTGCTGGATTAAGGGGTGCTAGGATCCATTTTACAAGCTTTCCGGTTCCTATAAGAGCTGTGTGGACATTCTCTGCACATAGCTGAGCTTTTTTTTCCTCCAATGCCCGTTGGAGTCCTTGTCATTGATTCTCTTTGAAGTGGTCATGGACATATTTTATTAGTGCGACATCTTTGCTTTTTGCAGATGATGAGATTCTGTTGGTGCTTTAAAGCCATGGCCCTCAGTGATCACTGGAGTAGTTCACAGTGAAGAAGGTAGAGGTCAAGAAAAAAGGCAACAGCTCCTCAAAGTCTGAGGGCATGGTTCTCAACTGGAGTCAGGTTGACAGCTCCCATTAAGCCAGGTATCTGTGAGTCTTGCTTACAAGTCAGGTAAGAAGGAGCAAGAGATGGATAGATGGATTTTAGATATGTCTGCAGTAATGTGGGTGCAGCTCTGATCTGTCGCTGTGAGATAAAGAAGCTTAGCTGAAACACAAATCTCCATCTGTGCTGCAACCCTCGCCCATTGTCATGAGAAATTTGGATCATCACTGAAAGAACGAGATACCAAACACAAGGGGTTCAAATAAGCGTCCTCCAGTGGTGTGGCTGGGCTCTGCCTTAGAGATAGGGTGAGGAGTAGAGCTGCTGCTCTTCTGCCTGAACAGAAGTGCACTGACGTGGTTCGTGTATCTCATCAGAATGGCTTGATGCCATCCTTTGGAGGTTTTCCCAGTGCACACAAGAGGAGACCCCAGGTCAGACCCAGAAATTTCTAGAGGGACTATATATTCGTTCTAAACTAAAGACACCCTAGGATCTCACAAATTGAGTTGGTGAGAGGATTGTCTGGCTTTAACTCTGCACCTCATGAGTGAATAGAATATTAATAAATGTATTTCCCTTTTTGACCAGGACTTCTGTTCTTTTTTTTTTACACTTTGCATTTTGTTTTCACCCTTTTAGTAGGCTTTCTGTCTTGTCTTCTGGGCACAATAAACAAAAAGAGCTTTACAGTGAGTGCTTGTGTTTCTTTCCCTTGTTTCCCCATATATAATTGTGTGTATTTTAAAGTTACTGAGCAGTGTGCACTGATTCCCTTAATATTTGGATTTCCTAGAAAGCTGACATAAAAATATTTGTATTTGTGCCTCTTTCACAAATACCTACGGGTCACAAATCAGTGATGTTAAAGAACATCTCAGCTGCTCTACATCCTTCAGAAATGCCAATGGCTGCTAATACCCAACAAAGGCATCAACATCTCTTCACATGAATGAATAAAAGTAAGAATAGACTGTTTAAAAAATAGAGAGACCATGACGTTAACCACGAGGAATGGAAAACCTTGTTGCTTTTCTAGCTTCTTGAGTTTCTCTGCAAACTCAGGTTTCACACTCCCAACAGTCGTTACATTTAGATGTAAAAGGAGAAGCTATTTTGACATTTGGATGGAACCCTAAAGGCTCATAAATATTCAAATGTGCGTCAGCATCAGTGGCAGCAGCATTTGTGCGTTTACAAAACAGCTCGCTCTCCCGTGGGAGTGAGTCTCCACCGCTGGAACATGAAACACGATCGCCAGTAAATTATCCACACTCCTTATGACACTGCATGCTTTTATTGTCTCCATTATTCATTGTCTGTAGCTGCCAGATAAACAAGGGCAGTAACTTTACACATGAGACTATAGATAGAGCGTCTTGTAGAGGTATTCACAACCCTTGACCTTTCATAGATAAACATATAGAAGTGCACATCTGTGAAATTTAATCTTTGAATGTACAAATCTGGTAAAGACATACCTCAAAAAGATATGCATCTGTAATTGCAGTGAAGGTGGTTTTACAAATATTCCTTCATGCTCATTTGTTGCTATACCCACAACAATAGAAAAAGCTGTTGTAATTCTGAGTTTCTTTGCTGCTTTAATTGTTGTTGTGAGCATGTCTTTGTGCATTGGTGCATGTAAACAAGTTGGAATGTCAGGACATATTTTAATTGTCGCTTCTCTTCCTCTGCTTCTTTTCATGTAATTTCTGTCTCTATAATTGGCTCTTTGATGCTTTAACCAAAACAGAGTCATTGTCCCTTTAATTGAATAAAGTCTGTTTTGCAACAGAGGGAATCTTCCATTATTTTTTCTGGTATAGAGCAAATTTGCCCTGACACAGTACAGGCAACCTGACCCACCATGCTGTTTTCCAGCGTTTTAAGGACAGCGCACAGGCAAAAAAAGGAAGGTAGTTCTATAAATAAATGTGAACATAAATGCATGGTACACTTGTTAGTGTGCTATACAAATGTTTTTCAGGGTATTGTAATGCATTTGTTTTATTTATACTGTTAAAAATAGAGTTAAATACTCCGCTTTTTGAAGTACTACCAGATGATTGATAGCTATCTTTAATGCATAAACCTCAGTCTCATAGTTATGAGATAATCAGTTCTTGTTAAGTGTATTGATTGTTACTGAACAGCTCTGTGCTAAAATGAAATGAAGGCCTGGGTATAAGCCTTGCATGCAAGGAGAGAAATTCTATTTTTTTTTTTGTTTAATCTGGTCTCCTGGTTTGTCTGTGAAATTCCTTGAAGTTTTGGATTATTATCAGTCCCTTCCAGATGGCCGAGATCTCAAAGTAGAGGGTAAAGCAGAGGGTAAAGTACAACTAGACAATCATTTTTTTCCCTCCACGTTAAATCTCTACAACTCTGTCTCTTTCCAATCTTTCCCAAATCCTTCACAACTCTTCCTCACCAACAGGAGGTAGTACAAAGCCCCAAAAATACACATCACAGCTAAAGAGGATGTCTCCTCCTCTGTGGAAGTCCACCAGGAAGCAACACATCAGCAGAACAAATGCTGCATTGCTATAAATATCGAGAAGCTTCTTTGGAGGTCTGAGTTCAGGGCTTCCCAATCTAATAAAACACCTCTCATCCCTCCATGTTCAGCCCATTTAAAAGGCCACAGATGACGTCCAAGAGCAGAGGGAGATGGAAAAGGGCAGCTGAGTCATAACCTGCTTGTGTGGATGCTGGTGTGCTCTAAAGTGCATTAAACCTGGCCTGAGTGGCTTTTCAGTACAGACAGGATGTCTGCCACTTGAAGGCCTCATGAGGACCTCCTGTGAGTTTGTGGCCTGTAATCTCAGTGTAACATGAGTGAAAGCCAAAAAACTGGTAATTTTCCAGGGAATAATGGGAGAAAACTCTCAAACTGAGCAGTTTTGTTAACATTTCGCAACTGGGAATGTAAAGAAACACTTGTATAAAGAGCCGCTTTGTGCCGAAACAGTGGAAGTTAATGATTACATTCCTAGTTAAAACCTTTCCACATTGAAGCTGCTTTATCAGCTTTGGATTGCTGCCTACAAAAAAACAGATCCCATCTTATTTTGGCACATGAAGAGAGCATGGGAGCCCCTTCGGCTGAGCTGCTCTGCCTGATAGGAACCTTAGATGGAGACCGTGGGAACCAGCAGATTTCCCAGGTGGCCTATTGCTTCTCCAGTAACAAACACAAACCAGAGGAGGGGCTAGTTTCCTTTCATAAAGTGGCATGCTGCCTCAAACCTTAACGGTCAGATCCACTGACCCTTAAAGACCACACAACCACATCTCACCGTCAACTCCAGAAATAGACATACGAGTGTGAGCCAAGAACAACTACTGTACATCGAGTCATGACTGGGATGTGTGGGAGCACACCAGTTACAGAGAAAGGCCTGGTGAATGTTCTCCACAACATAAAACAAAGACCAAGTCTTTTGATAGAAATGACATGTTCAGCAGTCCTGATGTAACTGTATTACTCAGCCTTAAGAGGTTTTTCAGTCAGGCAGCAAACTCTTTGTTGAACGAACCTCAACAGTTGAGCTGGTGTGAAGTCACTTCCTGTACCAGACGCTGCAGGAATGACATCATTGTCTGGTTTAAAACTATGGCCTCTCTGTGGTAAAGCCAAGTACGGTTAGATCACAGTCTGTCTGCGTAACCAGGGAAAGAATTGAGGCAAGCCAAGCATGTAGTCAGACTAATTCCACGAAAAATAGAGGGGGAGCAGCAAAGCAGAGGTACAGTTTTTGGACACTGTAACTAAGATACTTTTTATTTGTTTTGAGTCATCAAGTAATCTAATCATCAAGTAAATCCTAGACTTACAACAAGTGCCTTGCAAAAGTATTATATACTGAGCTTTTTAACACTTTGTCATATTACAATCACAGACTTATGTGTTTCACTGGGACTTTTTGTGGAAAACAACACAAAGTAGCTTATATTTGTGAAGTGGAAGTTAGTACTCTCAAGAAGTACCTTTTATTGGTGTCAGCTGCAGATCCTTTGAGTTTGCTTGCCACAGCTTGTAGAAAGAGACGGCAATTTTTCCAAATGTTCTTTGCAAAATAGCAAAAACTCAGATGGATAGTGACAGTGTTTGTAAAAAACAAGTTTTACATTTGTCACAGCTTCCTTATGTCTGTTGAAGAAAAGCATCCCTGCAGCATGATACTGTCCCCAACATGTTTCACTATAGAGATGGTGTATTTGGGATGTTAGATTTACTACATAACTTGTGGCAAAATTGAAATGGGACCTATCTGAGCTTCCTTTAACAGTGGCTTTCTTCTTGCCACTCATCCATAAAGACAATCCAACCTGAGCTGTGGATCTCTGCAGCTCCCGCAGAGGTGACATTTTGAAGGCAATTGGTTGCACTGGATTTTATTTAGAGGAATCACAGGAAATGAGGTTCCTTGCATATGCATGAAAGATGTTTTAGATGTTATTTGTAAAATGTTTTTTTTTTAAAAACAACACGTATCCTTTCCCCTCCACTTCACATTAAAGTCAGGCTTCCAACACAATCT
This sequence comes from Girardinichthys multiradiatus, assembly GCF_021462225.1. Taxonomy (NCBI): domain Eukaryota; kingdom Metazoa; phylum Chordata; class Actinopteri; order Cyprinodontiformes; family Goodeidae; genus Girardinichthys; species Girardinichthys multiradiatus. The sequence continues at coordinate 24,589,966 of NC_061799.1, forward strand.
GGAAAAACATGGAAAAGTATAGAAATGTTATGTCACTATTTGTCAGGTTTTGTTTCCTTCCTTCCTTCCTTAAATACATTAAAGTTTGCAGCTGAAAAAATCAAGGGGCATGAATAAAAGGCATCTTCAGAACAGCCAGCAAGATTCACTAGAATAAAAATGTGACTTTTTTGTTTTTTTCCTGAGTTACTCCGGTAATTTCCCCTACAAAGGTAAATGTAACATCATCCAGGGGAGGATTAATCATGTCAGCAGAGGAGAAAGTACCCTAACATCAAAGCTCACCTCCCTTAGTCTCCTCTTTCATACAGGAGAGGTCTTGGAAAGTCATCTGCCAAATGAAAGCTTTAGCAACAAGATGCTTGAGCGGTTTATTTGACTCGAATACACAGGGGCCAGGTTTCAGGTTCGTCTGTGTTTTCTGTGCACCCATGTAAATGAGCGAGACCACACTCTGGGACAGGACAGGGGCAAGCTGCGAGGAAACAGCAGACAGAGGATCTCAGATATCTGATAATGTCAATGAAAACAATAGTGCGTTAGAAGTACGACTCCCACAGGAACACCTTTGAAGTGGGGAGAGGAGAAGACGGAGGTCACTGAAAATTTTCCACAAAGTCACAGACAAAGCTACATTCTGCTGCAAGCTACAGAAGTAAAGTTGTTAAAGGTGAGTCTTTCAGTTCTTAGGTCTTTTGTGTCAGTTATTGCAGGCAGGTATGGTAGAATTTAGCTAAAGCTTTGCAACATCTTGATTCTTTGCTTTTTATATTGTTCTGTTGTAGATTTGTTGCTGCACATGACATTGTTGTCCTGTTTTAGCCAAGCCTGCTGATGGCAGAGGAGTTACTTACCAACGCAATGGCTGCAAGGCATCCAGGTCCTGCAACTACGAACTGAGCCAGACCATAAACCTTTCACCACCATGCTTGACAATTGTTGTTATTTGATTATACTTTTATGCTCTGGCTTTCAATAAAAATGAAACTGTACACTGAAGCCAAATACTGTTGCTCTGGTCTCACCTTAAGGACATTGCTCCAAAAACAAAGTATTCATCTTAGTCTTCATCATTAATCGTTTTTTCCAGTCTAAAATGTGGTGACAAGTAAACAAGGCCTCATACAATACAACTAGAACCATGATGAAAACAAGGGCGAGATTGTTTGAGTGTCATAAAAATCTTTACTCTTCCTGTTTTCCACAGGTTTGAGCCATGGTATTTAGAGAATTTATCACTCATTTGTCAGTTTAAATCTCCAATGATGCTTTTTAAATTCAGCCTATTGATATATTTAAGCTATAATATTTAGCAGTAAAAAGGTGTTTGTGGAAAAATGTTAATATTCTACATTTACATTTCTTGTTCAGGTAGAAAAGGGACTGAAGGTACAAGTGCATAAAGTTTTGCATAGCTGATCTTTTTTGGTTTTAAATTTTTGGCAAGTGCTAACTGGGAGTTTCAGACGTAATTACTGATTACTAATTATGGATTTAATGGATACTTGGATCGATGGATTTGTATACAATGCACATCCCATTTAGAACATTTATATATATTTATTTATTATTTCATTGCTAAAACAAATCCAAATAAAGTTGTTTAAAATAACAACAGTCCCTTTGTGTCATTGTCTATAGCAAAATCTGACTTTAATTCAGTTCTATCCTGGGATCAACAAGAAATGAATGTCTTACAACATGAAAAAAGAGCATAAAAAAGGACTTCTTCTATCCATTCCTTTTTATACCTGCATAGCCCTAACCAAGTAAACTAAAATCCTATTTTATTTGGACTGTGGAAGAAAGCCAGAGTACCCAGTGAGAATGCACATATGCACAGAGAGAGAACATGCTGACTTCATACAAAAAGGTCCCAGTCAGGTTCAAACCCAGTACATTTTTTGCTGCAAAACAGGAGAGCTAAAAACTGCGACGCCTTGTAGCCCTGCCTCCCTCCATCAATTCATACTTCACCTTCAAGATCTAGTCATCTATAACTACAACTAAGTTAAACAAACATTATTACAAATGATTAAATTGTGCCTAAAACAAAGTGTATGATGATGTCCAAAAGTGTTGAGATTTGTTCAGATCAGATTTTGGTTATAATCTGTGTTCCTCTTGACAAACCTTGGAAACAAGCCTTACACGCTCAGTATATTTATTTACTTATTTTTTGGTTTAACACAAAATGCTAATTGAAGTCTTTTGCATCTGAGATGTAGCTCTTAGTTTTTCTAACTTGGAGAATCACATAATCTGACCTTAGATTGAACTTTCTGGGGTGCCTATGTTTGGGAAAACTGACCAATATCTCAATTGTTTTTCTTAAGTACATAATCATTTGACTGAAGAACTGTAGTTTCCTAATGACTGAAGAACTCTCCTTTTTATTAATGCTATATTACCAATTGCTTTTCTAAGACCAGAGTTGATATATTTCCGGCACACACACCCAACCATGAAACCGCCGAAGGTTTGGCTTTAAAAGAGGTGCTTACATTTGAGGATAGTCAGTTAATGAAGTGATTTAATTAGAAAAACATGATGTTTCAATGAAAGTAGTAAGGGTGTAACAGTCTTTTTCTATTTGTGTTTTTTTTCCCATCTATAAAAAGTCACAATGTGAAATGTGACGTGATGTTTAACTGACCACAGGATATGAATAAGGCAGCCTTTGACAGTGAACTAGGGACATAAATAAACACATAAATATCCTAAAGTATATGACATATCTAACCAACAGTTGAGGCAATGCAACATAAATACAGAACAAAATCATCTTGCTATAAAGAATCTTACAGTGTAGGTTTACTTCAGAGTAAGTTCTGGACTCTTCCATTGGTGCCCGTTACTGTTTCCATTAAAGGAATAAAAACTGACATGGCGCAGGAAGCCAAAAAAGTTTAATACAGAATGGAAAGCACCCGTCTCTCAGGCGGACCGTGGTTATTAAATGAATGACAAAACTTCTCTAACTTCCATAGGAATGAGGTCATTTTGAAACAAAAAAAGGGGGCGGGGAAGGATATTCTCAGTGAGTCCTTGTTCCGAATGAGCAATCCAAGCATTTCCCTACAACCTGCTCTGGGTTTGACCGTTGCCTCTTCTGAGAGAAGGTCTCAGATTTCCCCCTCTTTTTTTTTTTAAAGCTGGGAATACTGGGTAAAAGTTCATTGACCTCTCTTAGGCAACCAGCTGATTTTCATCTAGGCTGGTGGTGAGGAATCTCAGGAATGTATTGATGTGTGGAGACAAACAACTGCTCAGTGTGGTTTAGTCACCCGAACCAAGAAAACCAGCAAAAAGTCAGCTATATGCCAGACCTTTAGATTATGCAATAAAATAAGTACAGTTCTGGTTTATTTCTCTTAACTGAAGCAATCAGGGGTCAATGCAACAGTTTGGTGCAGAGACAGATTGTCTTTTTCCTACCCTCTATTTTTATTCTTTGGCTGAAGTTCAATGTGACTCTGAGACCTAGCGGAGAGCTATGTATGTTGTATGGCAGGCTTTGAAAAACAGGCGGATTGTTTGAACAGGCAGGTTCACTCAAAGCTGTGTGACCTTCCTTGTCTGCGTGCAAAGACCAAAGGGAAACAAGTACATCCTACCTGATGAATTATAATTAGCCTGTCTGTTGTGACAGTGAACGTCCAGAGGGAAAATGTAGAGAAAACACATGCATTATTTTGAAAAAGAGCATTTCTATCTAGCATTAGCCATGAAAAATGTTATTAGTGGTCTAAAGAGACTGCTGAGTTGCCTGGTTGTAATCCGATAAGAAATCCAGACTCTACTTTTAACGGAAAAATGTACTCGAATATGCTGTTAAACCAGACTTGTCCTGCCATTATCTTGTTCAGAAAAGATACAGGTTCTGTGTTCTAGAGGTGAAACTTGGTTTGGTGCAATATGTGTGCATCAACCTCTGGAAGAAAAGGAAAAGACCTTGAAGATGCATTCTCAAGTTGTTTGGAGAGCATCATTTCACAAAGTGAAAGGACTCCTGTACCCACATGGGCTGAATGGTCATTCAAAGGGAAAGAAGACATTACTCCAGAAGCACAAAAAAAGCTAGAAGCTTGCAAATGCATTCAGGGACAGTTCCAAACTTTTTTGTAGACATGTCCTTTTGTCTGATAAAACAAATATTCATTCTTTATAAGTGTTTGGCCATAATGACCATGATTACATTTAAAGGAAAAGAGAAACAAACAATGAAGTACAGTGATGGCAGCATTGTAGGGTGGACTAGCTGAAGGATGGACAGGTGCACTTCACAAATTGGATGGCATCATGAGAAAAGAATTATGTATGGAAATATTGAAGAAATATCTTAGGATATCAGATAGGAAGTCACAGCTTGGGCAAAAATGGCTCTTCCAAATGGACAACAACCCTAAGCATACCGCCAAATTCTAACAAAGTGGCTTAAGCTCAATAAAATTAATATTTTAGAGTCCCCATCACAAAGGCCTGATCCACGTCCCATAGAAACATTTGTGGGCAGTGCTGAAAAGGTGTGTGGATTGGGTCATCAACTCCTCAAATCTAACCTACACCAGCTCTTATCGTGAGAAGCGAGTGGAAGGACACCCAAAAGACCAAAGTCATACAGTTTGAAAGACAATCCTACAAAATGCTAAGAACATTTACGTAAATTCAAAGAAAGAAAAACGTCGCCCAAAATGACCTCTCGTGATTCTGGCATTTGCCAAACAGAAATAATGGTGATTATCCTGCCTGACCTAAAATATTGGACAGTGAAAAGCTTGTCTTTTTATGTAGTTTATGTAAACATTTGGTTTCAACTTTACGTGTACCTGTTTATTTTTACTTTGTGCTGTGCAATGCCCATGTGGATGTTTCACGAGTACGTCAATCTGCTTTTTAGTCAGCAGATGGATCAGCTGAGGATCAGATGATTCTTGAGTCAGATGACTTTAACAAGCAACTTTATTCCAAAGTTTCTTGTATTAATTTTTGACTGTCGTTTCAACATTAACTCACATTAAATCATAATCATTTACCCAGTTAAACCCATTTTTGATTTGATCCTTACGGTCAACCATCCAACTTTTTCTCTACAAAAATACCTGTCAGTCATGACCTGGCTGGCAGCACACAGGCTGTAAGAATGAAGAGATTGCCTGTTTATACCTTCATATGCCTTTTGTTATTGCCTGCCCTTCCGTCTCTAATCCTCCTCCACAGCCCTGTTCGCTGCACCTCGTGATCAAAGGCCCCTTCTAAAGTCCATCCATTTCAGGCAGGAATATGTTTCTGCCTCCTTTCCTCTCTGGAATGCAGGAATGTGGACTGATTTTAATTTAAATCTGAATTCCTTGAAGGTTAAGTTGGCAGGAGTCCTTGCCGTGATAGACTGCCCGGTATCAGAAAATGGGTTTGTATAAACGACTGAAAAATACGATACGGTACCAAACTTTTTCTAACATCAGTATATTAAAAAGCTGTAGATTTGAGACTACAGAAATACATTTATTGGTGTCTCTCTTTGAAGTCTTTTCACCACATAGCCTCCTAAAATACGAAAGATAAAAAAAGGACCTATTAATTTGCAGAGTTGATTAACATTCTGGTGGTTAAATTTGCAGACATGAGCCTTGTCTAGACAAGAGTTAAAAAAAATCCCCCAATAAAGCAAAATGGCGCCTGACATAACAAACACTAACATTATAAAAAATCAGATCTGACATAAAATGACTGATTTAGATGATACACAAGCCTAAATAAAAAAAATGACAAGCTCTCAGTAGAAAAAGATTCACTGTCAATCCTTCTGAGAAATCCACTTGTTCTTTGAAGTATCTGCCATTATTTTCATGTAACGACAGCCAAACAACCAATTAAAGGTCTCTCCTTTAGGGTAGAGTGTGTGTGTCTGTTGGGATAAAACAAAAAACAAAAAACCCTGGTAAAATCGAATTTCACCCCCACCGGGAAGGCATCATTCATATCCCTTAAACTTTTACACATTTTGTCATGTTAAAAACATGAACTTCACTGTATTTTGTATATCTACGTGACAGACTAACCCAAACAGAACATAAAAGAAAAGTTGAAGGAAAACTATACATGGTTTTCAAACTTTAAAAAAATAAATCTGTAAAGTGTGGCATGTGCTTTTGTATCAAGCCATCTTGTACCTCTGATACCCCTAAATAAAATCTAATGCGACCCATTGTCATAAGAAGTTATCTAATCAGTAATCAGATTCCACCTTTGTGTTTTTTATGTTCTGTATGAATACTGTTGTTCTATGAAGACCTCAAAGTTTTTTTGAGGAACATTAGTGATGATGAAGATCAAAGCACACACCAGACAGGTCAGAGATAAATGTGTGGGTGTGCCTTTGAAACAATATCCCAGGCTTTGAACATCTCATGAAGCACTGTTCCATCCTTCATCTAAAAAACAGAAAGAGAATGGTACTGCTGCAAAACTATCAAGGCAAGGTTGTCCACCTGCACTGACAGGCCTGGCAAGGAGAGATGCAGTCAAGAGGATTTCAGAAACTCTTATGGAGCTGCAGAGATTCATAGCTCAGGTGGGAGATTCTGTCCACAGGAAAACCTCTAGTCGTGTACCACACAAATCTGGACTTTATGGAAGAGTGGCAAGAAGAAAATTGCTGGTGAAAGAAAGCCATGAGTAGTCTTATTGGCAGTTTGCCACACAAACACACTGAACGTTGTGGGCGACGTGCAAAACGCTATGTGAGGTAGAACACTAGTGCACACTGAACACAGCATTTCAACTGTGAAACATGGGTGTGGCAGCATCATGCTTTGGGGATGATATTCGTCAGCAGGGACAGGGAAGCTGTCAGCCAGACAGAGCCAGAGCTAGAGCCAAACATAAATCCTATTCAAAATCACAGCAAGACTTAAAAATTGCAGTTCTGAGATGTTCTCCATTCAGTCTGATTGGGTTAGAGCTACTTTGCAAATAATAACAGACATTTCTGTCTGTTGGTGTCCCTGCTGCGGCATGGTGAAACAGCAAGGCTTTAGGTTCTGAGTTGATGCCAAGAGATCCGGGTGGGAAGGAGACATGCGGACGCTTCTCCGTAACAACAATATAAAACCCTTCTGTTGCTATATGATGAGAAACAATCCTCCAAATAATGGAGCTTGTTATTCTCCAAATATCAGCTAAAATAAGTTACCATCCAAAGGTGACTGTCAGTACGGTGGTGCAGCATCAGCTTGAATCTGATCTCATCTAATCATGGCCTTTCCGTGACGTCGATTTTGACTCCGGAATGAATTTGCATAAATGATCAGCACGGCCACTGGTTGGCTGTTAATTGAGTCTTTGCTCAAAGGCCCTGACACCAAATCTCGAAAGCACTCAATCAATACAACATGGACAAGGTGATATCTGAGCAGTGGCTGACCTCACTCAGTGCGGAGTGACACAAATCCGATACATTGTGGGGTATTTGCTCTGTTGGCAAAAAAATCACATTGGGAAGGGGGAGCGGAGAATTATTAACTCCAGACCTCCAGCAGTGAGGAAGAGAAACCTATTTACCATCATCTGGCTCTTGTCATTTTTTAGGATAGGTGGTGGGGATAATGGGGGGGCAGTAGGATATGTGCAGAGAGTAGTCAATAATGGCATTCTGTTTGTTAATGGCCAGTGCTGTGGTTAGTTGCACTGGGAAATCCCAGAGGATGTGTGTGTGTGTGTGTGTGTGTGTGTGTGTGTGTGTGTGTGTGTGTGTGTGTGTGAGAGTGTGTTGGTGCATGAGTGAGTGTGTGTGTTTGTGCTGAGGCCGAATGGCAAGGCTAACAGGAAGCTAGGCACCCTGGGGCCATCTGCTGCCTGCCATGGCTCACATGTCAACCTGTGACAACAGAGCATTATTGATTCACACCACCACATCCGCTTCTGTGTTCACACACTGTGTGTGTGTGTGTGTGTGTGTACATAGCTATTCTCTGAACAGCAAATAATTGATTTGCACTACAGCATCCGCTTCTATGTTTGTCTGCCTGCATATGTGTGTGTGCACCTTATAAACTTTAATCAAATTTGATTTTTGTGATTCTAATCAAATCACAAAAATATATTTCCACAACAGATTAGCAGCTATCCATGCAGAGAATTTAATTTTTTAAGAATTTCAAGAAACATCTTGTTTTTTTTTTTAATCAAACATCGACTGAGTGGGAGCGGTGGCCCAGAGGTTAGAGAGCAAGGCATTTGCATCTCAGAGAGGACACAAGTGCCCTGGTTCAAATCTCACAGCCTGCCACTTTGGAGCAAGACCCTTAGCCCCTGAATGCTCCCTGCCACTCTTCCCTATGGGATGTGTTAAATGCAGGTCAGTAATGTCTATAATATTATTTAGAAGAAAACAACAGGTTCTTACTACACAAAATATAGCTAATTTAAAATTCACAATCTCATTAATTATATATTAAAAAGTAAAGCAACATGAAGGATGAGTGTGTACTTTAGATAACATAGATCTTCTGTTTTTCCCTCTTTTCGGAACAATAACTGTAAGTAGCTGTATTTTCTTTGACTTTATCCATAGTCCTGATCTACACAAAGACAAAACTAGTGTTCTTTAAAATGTTGCCTTAAATCATGTATGGTTTTCACTGCTGTGTTTGGATTTCACCAAAGCTGTTTCTGTACATTATCCTTAATTTGGATCTTCTGACCCTCCTCCAGATGTTTTGTGTTGTGTTCAGATGCACAGTTCCAAACCCAAACCATATTATTTTAAGATAGAACAGTCTACTCTGGTAACCCTCTGTAATGATTCATACTTGCTTAGTCATTTTCCAACTGCCCAGTCAAGCACTTCTGCAAAACTAAGGCCCAAAGAATCCGATTGCGTCTCACCTCTGACTGAACCTGCCACGACATTCACTTCTCAGAAAACTGACAAAAATGACTAATTCGGCATTATTTGACATCCATACTGATCAGGGTAATTTGACCTTGAGTATCTCTCATCACAACCTTTTATTCTAATACTTGATGCATTTTCCTAAAGCAGAAAGTTACAAACTCTTATGCAAGTTGCAAATCTTATGGACATTAAACATTGAGACAGTGTATATGCATAGTGGCACTGTACCCCGTACAGTAAAAATAATTAATGTTCAAGGAGTTTTTGGGTTTTCCATTATTAATAACATGGTGAAAAAATATATTTCATTTCTTTAATATATTGACCATGGTTTCCATTCTTTATTTATACAAAAATAATCATGTAAATATAAATGAAAATAACATTTTCTTTACAGAACGAATTGTTAATAACTGTCTTTGTCTAAACCATCCTTTTTACATTAGTGCAAACCTACTGGAATAAAATTGAAATAAAAAAAAAACAACTTTCTTCAGTTTCTTCCAGAAATAGAAATGTGATTATTCAAATGTTACATAAATATGTGTCATAAATGAACCTTTCTATTTGTCTTTGTCAAACTCTGTCACATGCTGGATATATACTGGATGAAAAGCATGTTGATAGCATGTTAGCACACAACGCTCGTAAAGATCAGTCCTAATAGTCCCAAGTTAAACACCAAGCAACAGATTAAATGTGTTTTATTGCTTTATATTAACAACAGCTGATAATAATGGAATGGGAGAAACAGATAGAAGTTATGCAGAGTTGGAAAACAGATAAGGAGAAGGTGAGTGATGAAGGGGTGAGGGGTAGGGCTTTCAGTACAAGAAGGTAGGAGAAAAAGACTGATGAATCTTTTTTTTCTGTTTTGCTTTCAGCTTCTTTTAATTGTCATCCTCCTCCTGAGAAAATCAGGGTTTTTTACTTTATCCTCTGCAATTCATAACCTGCATGTTCTTAGCTATTGACTCCTCCTCTATCAGTTGTATCTTTTGGTCCACTTGATTGTGTTTGTGGTCTTTTCTTGCTTTCTTCCTCCAAAACATCCCTCCCTTTATGTCATTCTCTCTTTATATCCTTTTCAATCTTCATAAATGTTGGTGTTTGGATGCTCCAGATCATCAGTCAGTCATTTTCTATACCACATCTTCCATAGTGGGTCACAGGGAAGCTGGTGACTATCTCCAGCAGTCTATGGGTGGGAGGCAGGGTACGCCCAGGACAGGTTGCCAGTCCATCACAGGACAAACAGCCATGCACACACAGTTTAGAGAGACCAATTTACCTAACGGTTACGTTTTTGAACTGTAGGAGGAAGCCAGAGTTCCCAGAAACAAACCCACCTATGCACAGGGAGAACATGCTAACTATGCAGAAAGACCCCCAGCCGGGAGTCAAACCCAGAACCTTCTTGCTGCAAGGCAACAGAGCTACCAACTGCGCCGCCGTGCACCGTGCATTCTTTCGTTCCACTCTTTCTGTTTTCACCTTCAACCAGCTTTCTCTCTCTTTTTTCCTTCTCCACTTTGTTCTCTGCCACCTTAATCTCCTTCATGTCTTTCTCTAGCTCATTCTTCATTACGCTTAGAGAAGAGTTGACGTGGCAGGCTCTTGCCTTGAAGAGAATTTTCCTCTCTACCAGAAGCTTGGTCATTTTACCCTCAGGTTATCAGCATAATGATGCAGGTGGTTGTTTTCTTTGTCAACCTCCTCAAAGGTTTTCTTTCAATGGTGGGGTCAACAAGGAAGGTTTTGTACTTGTCATTAATTATCATTTTGGATCATTCTGTCCTGGTAGTGTAGAGGTATCTTCGTGCTTAGTGTTTGTCTCATGCAACTGGTTGAAGGTTATCTTAGCAGTCAGGAGGTTCAACGCAAGAAGCGCCTTCTTATCAACATTTTCATTTTCTCAGATGGTTGTTTTCTAATGGAAATTTGTCTAAGGTTATGCAGACCAGAACGAGTTAATCAGTGTTTCTCAAATTGAAGGACTGAGAAATCTTATTAGATTCCCTTATGTTTGTTTGGATTTCACTTTCAGTTATGGAGCTTTTCAACAAAACACCTAAAATAGGCTGTGTCTGTTCAAAATGCTTATTCATTGAACACTGGTTTAGTGTTACAAATCCCTCTTGAGTAGAAAGATTTGCTGCAGAGATACACACTATGAGTTCTGAGAAACTTTACGCCGAAGAAATCACCATCGATCACCATGTGCTGCAAAAGCCCCTTCTTCTAATTGTTGCTATGGATACAAGTGATTGGGGCTTTTTAGGACTGCTGGTTCTTCCACTCCATCTTTCTTAGACAAAAGGACCTCAGTACCTTCAGTACCTGAGTACAAACATTTATTTTTATCAAAGACATTAATTAAAGACACCATGTGAAGAACTAGATGTAAATCTACATGCAAACATAAAGGCATTCCATAAAGAAGCCTTTTCTGTCCCATTATCATAGGTGTAAATATGTGCAATTTGCTACGCTCCACAGGAACAAACACTCCAGGTGGGTCTTGAATAAAGCAAATAATGTGAAGTTAAGCCCAAAATTATCCAAACCCCTGGCAGGTTTAGGTTCAAAGTAACCTAAACGTAATTTTACCAACATGTTTCTTCTGACTGGAAGTGTTATTAATATTTTGGATTGGCCCAGACAGTCCCAAGAATCTGTTAGAAAATCTTTGGAAGGAGCTAAAGATTAAGGTGATGGCAAGAAGTCTTTCCAACCTCAAAGACTTGGAGCTCATCACCCAAAGTAAATCAGTTAAACACCAGTGGATACATGCAAGAAGCTGGTCAGAGATTATTAGAATGGTTTGATTCCTGTAATGCCAATAAAGAGTTTTCCATTGATGTCCGAGAAGATCATAAAGAGTTTTCAACATTCTATTTTTAAATGAAGTGTAAATAAAAACATATACCTTTTTTCAGAATTAACACTTCTTTACATGGTTTTATTTTATTTTGAGAGATGCCTGTTTCAGTTCCTATTAGAAACATGTTTCTTGATTGTCATTGTTTCTTGTACTTATGTACAGCGCCTTGAGTGCCTTGTTGCTGAAAAGCGCTGTATAAATAAACTTGACTTGAATTGACTTGATTCAATTAAAATCATTCTAAATCAAAATATGCTAACTGTTAGGCATGGTGGAGGTTAAGCCTTTCTTTTTTGGAGTTGAACTAAAACCTCACGTATTCAGGACAGCAAACAGCCCAAACGTCTGTTTTTATAGAAGTGATCAAACTTGCTGATGACCAGTTAATCAGTTTCATTTGATTTGCAGGAAATAGATGCCACACAGTCTTTTAATTATAATGGAAAGAAAATAGGATTCAACAGTCATATCATCAGCATAAGATAATACTGTCTTAACACAATAATAAAACAGTTCACACTGATAATTGTCAACTAAACTCTTTTTATGATGTGACTTTTTAACAGCCCTTTGCTATACTAAGCAAAACAAAATGCAAAGCGAAAAATACTTCTAAAAGACTCCAAAAGCTACACGTTTTTTGCTTCTTTAAGAACATAAAATTGCTTAAAATAATAACTTTTGGTGCTTTGTCCCACAATAGTTAGACAATGGGAGGAACAGTTTAACCTTGCCCTATATTGATATGCTGCACAATACAAGGGTGTGCCTTGTGGCAAAGTCAGCTAGTGTCTCAATAGGCAGCTCATTATCTAGCTCCAACCCTGACAGGAAAGGTGAAAAAACTCTTTTATCTGGCATCTCAAATTGCTCAGTGGGACATTTTTTTCCATGCACATCAGTGGCAAGTTTGTGATGTGAGCTAGACAGATAGCATGGACGCAAACAGGTCAGGGGTTTGTGTGCAACATGACAATTACAGGACCACACAGGAGAAGTGATGGTAATACATCTATATTTAGAGGCCTCTCACATGTCCCTGCATTTTTCAAGGATCTGGAGTGTCACCTGACACTGAGAGTCACGTCTGGGGTATTAGTATATTGTTTGTTAAGGGATGGAGGATGTGTGTAAATTAATAAATGCTCAAAGTTGCTGGGTGAGACAATCACAGGTAAAGGGACTAAAAAAAAGATAACATAATACATCCTCTGAGGTGCAGACAGACTTTATAGTTCCACTTGTGGAACATACATTTAGTGTCTGGGTTTCTCTTTTCCATATATTATTCATAAGTGTGTGCTTTGAGTGGTACAGAGGGGCTTTTAAATAGCTCGGTCATGTGTTCCTTATAAAAATGTAAAACAGGCTACTTGATTATTTCAGGCTATTTCAAAATATTTTGAAAGAAACAGAATTATAAAGGTTAATTTACATACTACAACAATCTATATGAGACCAGTAATTAATAATAAAGGGAATTCTGCTTTACTTCAAATATTCAAAAACTCCTTGCATAATCAAGCATTCCTGAGAGTATGCACTACTGCCAGGAATATCCAGTAAAAAAAACTAAAAGCTGCCTAATCTCTTCACAGGGCACTCAGAAAAGAAAACCTTCATTACATCTCCATTATTTATTCACAGTCCCTGTTTCCCAACAGACATTCCTCCAATTCTCCAGAGGAGGCCCAGAAATAATCACACAACAGGATGGGGTGGAGGTTTCTCAGGGGAAAGGCGAGGTCATGGAAATAAAAAAGCACAACATCACTTTCTCACTAGAACCGTGACAGCGCAAGGTTTTGGAGATAATCGAGTTGCTTGGGTGTGTTTTTTCTGCTCAGCAGTGATTTCTGCACTTTTGGAATGTTCATGAAACGCTCGGCATGTGTGGAATGAGAAAGATGAAGCAAACATGAGGCAGAAACACGAGCTTCATATGAGGATGATTTGAAGAAATCAGGCTGCCTGTTTGACCCTTTGTTCCACTCAGCAGCATGATCAAACAATGAGTCATGTGTTCGAGAGACAGCATGATTGTATGTTGGAGAATCTTTTTTTTATCAATTTTTCACAATAATAAAGTGTGACTAACAATATTTTGGTCTTAAAAAATATTCTATTAATTTGTTTTCTGTAGTCGCATTGTCCTTTGCAGGGGTTGTGTGAGGGCTGGAGCCTATCCAAGCATTTAGTCGGTAAGAGGCGACCTAAACCCCGGACTGGCCGCGGGGGAATCATGGAATCAGCATACACACACAAAAAACAGGCAGATTCACTTCAGAATCACTAGTTAAGCTAACGTTTGTTTTAAACTGTAAAACGAAGTCTGAGGATCCAGAAAAAACCCACATTTGTGTGGGTGGAATATGGAAATTCAGCAAAGAATTGAACCATACAAGATTTAAACCCCAGACATTCCTGCTGCTATATGCGATAGTGTTAACCAGTACTGTATCATGGCGCCAAAAAAAGACCAATTCTGTTGAAATTGCAAAAGCTGCAGCCACACTGTTTCTTATCTTGCCACAGATGTTGACATACCCAGAAATACATCTTACATGGCTCTAAACTTGAAGAATACAACATGTTTTTGTGAAACATCCTGTCCTGTTATATCTATCAAGAATGTATGTGGCTTTTGTGAAAGAGCTACATTTTTGTCTAGCCCAACCAGAGCCCCTTCTTGCACAATGTGGCTTGTGGCAAACTACCAATTTGACTTATTGTTTAATATATCCTTGCAAAATAACTGAAACTCACTTAGGCTGGATGAGGGGCATCTGAGTGATATGATATCAAATTTCTATCAAAGATTCTTAAATGGGTGTAGGTCTGGACTTTGACTGGGCCATTCTAACACATAAAGATGCTTTGATCCAAATCATTCTAAGAGTTGATGTTCTGAAACATGAACCCATCACCCAGTCTCAAGTCTTTTGCAGCCTCTAACATGTTTTCTTCTAGGATTTGCAAGTATTTTGTTTCAAGCATATTCCCACAAACTTTGACCAGCTTCCCTGCCGCTCCTGAAGAAAAGCCCCTCATAGCATGATGCTGCCATCACCGTGTTTCATGCTGGGAATGGGGTGTTCATGGTGATGTACAGTGTTATTACATCACCCTGCCACATATAGAGCTTTACATGAAGGTAGAAAAGCTGAATTTTGGTCTTGTCCGACCAGAACGCCTTCTTGCAAATTGTGGCTTGTAGCAAACTACAAATGAGTCTTCTTATTGTTTTCTTTCAACAGTTGCTTTTTTATGCCACTGTTCCATGAAAGCCAGATTTGAATTAAAAAATGGTCTGTGGGAGGTTCAAAGCTTGCGGTATTGTTATATAACACAACTCTGCTTTAAACTGCTCCTCAACGTTCTCCCTGACCTGTCTGCCATGTTCCTTGATTTCCATAATGCTGGTTGTTCACTAATGTTCTCTAACAAACCTTCAAAGCCTTTATACAACAGGTGACCTCTGAAGGCAACTGGTTGCAATGGATTTTGTTTAAGGGTGTCAGACTAAAAGTGACTGAATAGAACGGCTCGCTACGCTTTTCAAATGCAAAAGATATAGTCCTTTTACTGCACAATTATGAATTACTTTGTGTTAGTCTATGAAATAAAATCTCAATGAATGCATTGCAGTTTGCGACATGACAAATATGCAAAGGTTCATGTGCTATAAATAAACTTGCAAGGCACTGTAGGTGGAAAATCCTTCAAAATAAAGTGAAACGCTTTGCTGCAACAAAAACGTTTATGAGCTTGAATATGATTTTTTTATTCCAAACCAGTAAAATAACTTTGGACTTAATCCTTGTTGAAAGTCAAGCAATCTGTTCGGTGCTCTCAGGGCTTACAGTAAAGGGTTAACCCTGCTTTTTTATGCATTCCACACACAGAGCTGAAGGCTGGCATAAAAGGTCTTTGTGCACCTATTAGATCTCTGAGAAATTTCTAGACGCTTGCTACTGGAAGAAAGTATTCTTGTCAGGCCGATTGGAACAGTTAGACCCCAGAGCAGCCTGCCTCTGTAGGAAACGTTTCTGAGGTTACAGTTGCTGAGTTGATGGGTGTAAACACAGTGGCAGATGGTGAGCGACCAAGGCTTGCGCAGCTAGAGGGGTACTGCACAGGGGGAAATCTTGGCTCCCTCTTGCCACGTTGAGCTCTCTTGTGGTGTATAGTCTCTATTAGAGAAGCTGAGAGTACAAATAAGATGGTTCTGGAAAAACAAAACTTGTCAGAATCTCCAAGCACAGCATTGGCAACATATACACTGAAGCTAACTTAATGGTTGGATGGGGAAAAGCCCCCAACAATGCTATCATCACAAGGTATCATTTAGTTCTGAGCTCAGATTGGTAAAAACAAGAAAACTGTGTGCATCCCACTAATAAGCTGGACCAGACTGATAAATTGACTGTGACAGCACGCATGGGGAAAAAAGAAGATTTGTAGCTTAGAACAGATAGATCAATCATGACTTAGAGAGCTCATTACACTGGAAAACACAGGTCTTCAGATGTAACATGCCTTTCATTGTCTGTACACACTCCATTTTTAGGAAAGAAAAAGCCCAGCTAGGTATCTCCTAGAACAATTTATGGCTGCTGCCTTTATTACTATTGACTCGAATTAAACAGACTGCCTCTGCAGCTCTGGGAAGAAGTAAGATCCGAGCATGGATTTTTATATTTCTACCCTTCCTTGCATGTTTCGTTTATGATTTATTTTGTTTGGGTTTTGTCTCCCCTCTGCCAGGACATCACCTATATAGAGATTAATGACTTCCTCTTTGTCCCATATAGCCTCAACAATGGGGTGCAGCTAGAGGCCCACTATACCATAGCAACATGCAAGTCCCACCCACCAGTGAAGAGATTGTTGCTCAGGGAATCCCCCACAGGATGGACCCAACCCAGACTTATATTGTCTACCCTTAACATATAAACACATACCTGCAACAGGGAATTTAAAGGGAAAAATAGGCCACCTGGTAAGAAACAGACACATGATCTTGATGTTTATGATAAAATAGAAAGGAACGTCTAATCGCACATAAAGAACTTTACAAATGTATTCATACCCATTACATTTTTCCTGAGTTTGTTAGATTATAACCATAAACTTCAATGTATTTGGTTGGGACTTTATAAGATAGACCAACTCAAAGAAGATTGAACTGGAAGGAAAGTCTTAAATGGTTCTTAAATTTGTTACAAATAAAAATCTAAAACGTGTTGCATACATTTACTCTCATACCGTTTACTTAGATCCAGGGCAAACAAATGTCTTTAGAAGTCACCTAATTGGTAAAAAGAGTCCACCTGTGTGACATTTATTCTCAATATAAATCTAGCTGCTCTGTAAAGCCCTCAAATGTCTGAGAACATTAAAGAAAGGAAAACAGTCTGAAGAACAAGGAACACGACAGACAAGTCAGAGATAACATGCAAACGTTTAAAGCAGGGTCAGGTTGTAAAACAAGATGTGAAACTGATCACTTCACAGAGCACTGTTCAAGCCTTCATTCTGAAATAGAAAGAGTATAGGACAACTACAAACCCACCAAGACATTGCTGTCCACCAAAGATGATAGGGCAGAAATAGAGAGTATTATTTACAGAGGCCGCTAATAAGCCCCTGGTAACTCTGGAGGAGCACCATCGAATCACAGACCAGGTGGAAGAATATGTTGAGAGGCATACTATTTGAGGTTCACTCCACAAATCTTCCCTTTAGGGAAGATTGGAAAGAAGGAAGCCATATTTGAAAGAAAATGTCCTGTTTGCAGTCTGCCCAAACCCAAGCATGGAATGCAGCAAGCATTTGGAAGAAGGTTGTCTGGTCAAGATGATACTTTTTGGCAAACCTGGCAGAGACATACCCCAGAAAGAATTGCAACTGTAACTACAGCAAAAGGTGGTTCTACATATTGATGACTAAGGTGGGTGAATTCAGATGCATGCCACTCTTTACAGCTTTGTATTTGTAAAACAAATGTAATACCATGTATTCTTTTCACCACAATCTTTAGAATAATTTATCAACTAAATTTCATTGCATGACTTTAATGTGGGACAAATGCAGAATCATTGTCATTGTCTATCATCAGTGTCTATCACTGTCCATTTACAGTTGTTTTTTCATACAGTGGACATAAAAGCACTGGCATTTGAGCGCATAGCAAAAAATAACAGATGAGAAACAAATTTATGTCTTAACATCAGCATTGAGCAATTTCCCATTGGAAACTAAATACGTTTACTTAATCTGAGCTGTTTACTGTTAACTGTTGTGAAACTGCTGTTTTCCTCTTAAGCCCCATTTTGGCACCTAGCTGTTGGTGTGTGCATGCATGTATGTACAGTACAGACCAAAAGTTTGGACACACCTTCTCATTCAAAGAGTTTCCTTTATTTTCATGATTATGAATATTGTAGCTTTACACTGAAGGCATCAAAACTATGAATTAACACGTGGAATTATATACTGAACAAAAAAGTGTGAAACAACTGAAAATATGTCTTATATTCTAGGTTCTTCAAAGTATCCACCTTTTGCTTTGATTGCTGCTCCGCACACTCTTGGCATTCTGTTGATGAGCTTCAAGAGGTAGTCACCTGAAATGGTTTTCCAACAGTCTTGAAGGAGTTCCCAGAGATGCTTAGCACTTGTTGGCCCTTTTGCCTTCACTCTGTGGTCCAGCTCACCATAAACCATCTCGATTGGGTTCAGGTCCGGTGACTATGGAAACCAGGTCATCTGGTGCAGCACCCCATCACTCTCCTTCTTGGTCAAATAGCCCTTACACAGCCTGGAGGTGTGTTTGGGGTCATTGTCCTGTTGAAAAATAAATGATGGTCCAACTAAACGCAAACCGGATGGAATAGCATGCTGCAGCAAGATGCTGTGGTAGCCATGCTGGTTCAGTATGCCTTCAATTTTGAATAAATCCCCAACAGTGTCACCAGCAAAGCACTCCCACACCATCACACCTCCTCCATGCTTCACGGTGGGAACCAGGCATGTAGAGTCCATCCGTTCACCTCTTCTGTGCCGCACAAAGACACGGTGGTTGGAACCAAAAATCTCAAACTTGGACTCATCAGACCAAAGCACAGATTTCCACTGGTCTAATGTCCATTCCTTGTGTTCTTTAGACCAAACAAGTCTCTTCTCCTTGTTGCCTGTCCTCAGCAGTGGTTTCCTAGCAGCTATTTTACCATGAAGGCCTGATTCACACAGTCTCCTCTTAACAGTTGTTCTAGAGATGTGTCTGCTGCTCGAACTCTGTGTGGCATTGACCTGTTCTCTAATCTGAGCTGCTGTTAACCTGTGATTTCTGAGGCTGGTGACTCGGATGAACTTATCGTCCGCAGCAGAGGTGACTCTTGGTCTTCCTTTCCGGGGCGGTCTTCATGTGAGCCAGTTTCTTTGTAGCGCTTGATGGTTTTTGCGACTGCACTTGGGGACACTTTCAAAGTTTTTCCAATTGTTCGGACTGACTGACCTTCATTTCTTAAAGTAATGATGGCCACTCGTTTTTCTTTACTTAGCTGCTTTTTTTCTTGCCATAATACAAATTCTAAGAGTCTATTCAGTAGGACTATCAGCTGTGTACTGTATCCACCTCCTGCACAACACAACTGATGGTCCCAACCTCATTTATAAGGCTTAAAATCCCACTTATTAAAACTGACAGGGCACACCTGTGAAGTGAAACCCATTTCAGATGACTACCTCTTGAAGCTCATCAACAGAATGCCAAGAGTGTGCAGAGCAGTAATCAAAGCAAAAGGTGGCTACTTTGAAGAACCTAGAACATAAGACATATTTTCAATTGTTTCACACTTTTTTGTTCAGTATGTAATTCCACATGTGTTAATTCATAGTTTTGATGCCTTCAGTGTGAAGCTACAATATTCATAGTCATGAAAATAAAGACAACTCTTTGAATGAGAAGGTGTGTCCAAACTTTTGGTCTGTACTGTGTGTGTATGTGTGTGTGTCTGTACGTGGCCTTGCAACCAGTCAAACGTCTCAGGTCAAGCATATAATTTCAGGACTCTGACGCTGTCTTCGGCTGCTTTGTTAAATCACTCAGTATTTACCGCCTGTAAATAAACACAGGTGTGCAGCCTGAGCTCAAATTGGAACGTGCAATTTCCCTCAAACCAAAAGTCAATTTTGCAACTGAATATTTGGGACTAAAAAGGAACCTTGTTTCACATCCTGGCTGTGGGAAGTAATCAGGGCAGAATGGGAGCAATTTCATCCTCAACAGGGTCAACAAATACAGTGAGTGCTTTGTCGCTTCTAATGGACACATTTTGGTTCAACGAAAGGTGCATTTGACTCGCCTTTGTTTGCAGACTCAACAACAATTAGTGGGCAGTCTCATTTTTGATGCAAATGTTCCAAAAAACAACAAGGACAAGATGCTGAAAGCTGCTGGAAAGCTGATTCAACAACCCTTTTTTATTTTAAAATGTCATAATGTGTTGATTAGTCCCACACCTTTATTTGTGTGAGGTGAAAAACAAAACACTTACATTTTCTACATAGTAACACACCAGACAGGGTATGCGACCATAAGTACAACCTGTCTAAACAGGCATTTAACCATGTATACTGAATGTCTTCATTGTTTGAAAGATGTGTAAACTCTTTATTCAGAGCAAAAACACATAAGGACCACAAGCAGATGGTGGATAAAACTGACCTGTATGTACCTCAGCACGGAGTGACACCCCTCACAATTAGGTCACCTCCTCAATACAAAGTCCAACATCAGATTAAACATAAGCACATTGGCTTCAACATATACCTCTCAAAGCTTTCACATTAAAACCGACTGGATGTCAGATTATTTTCTAACAGTGGAAGCCATTGTTCTGCCCACATCTTGAGGAGACTTGAGTCACATCCTTTGTCCTCAGGGATGTTAAAGCATATCCTACATCAAAACACATAATCAAGTTGCCTATTCAAACAACTGATGTTCTAACTCAACACACCAAAGAAAGAAAAAAAAAAAGCATGTTTTGAGTTTCTGCTGAAGAGAAAGAAATAGAAATAAGCCATTAATGAATTTCATTTTGTGATATCTCACAAATTAGGTGTTTGGGCTTGAGATATCTTGTGGGGAACATCTGAGGGCACTAGATCTTGTAATATTAAATCGCCTTAAAATTTCTCACCAAAGTAAAATCTCTCATTTAGTGCAAACTGGTTGCGTGACTTTCTTAAAACAAGAACAAGCTTTTATTATTATGAGCAACAGAAATAAAGGTGAGCGCTTTAAGCTTGACACCAGTATCTGTTTGAGACTCTTATTTTGAAGTAAGACACAAAGTAGTTCTTTATTGTTCTGCTGTGTTGACAGTTAAACCCTACACTAAATTATATCAATGTGCATAAATTCTGAAACTTGCATAGATAAAAGATTGCTTTGACTAAATACATGGTCCTACAAGGCAAGCTGACCAGTGACTAAAAAATAGTTCTGCAAGTTTAAGTTTACATCTAATGTCTGCGGTCTTTACTATAAACAAGTTGCAAAACGTAGTTGCCAGGCTGGCAAAAAACTGTCAGTTAAAAAAGAAATGTTGACAGATTTACAGGAAAGATACAAATGATTCGCAAGTACAGTGACAATATGCTGCAGCCTTACAATACTGAAGTTGGCATCTTCTTTGTAACTTTCTATTAGTGTTAGGTAAAGGACTATTACACATGCATTTCATCCTCTCTAGTTCAAATCTACTATAATTAAATTGATCCAACCTGAATTGGATTGGTCGGTGTAGAACAGAGCTGAAACTCTCATTCTGTTTGTAAAAAAGAGAACATTAATATCATTTCAATGTTTTTTCTAGCATTAGGACCACGTTAGATTAGACAAGGGATGTCCCAGTAATGATTTTTGGTCTCAAAGTAATTTAAGACTAGTTCTCTACCAAGTCTCTGCCAAATCCCAGTCTTTAGTGCAACAAAGAAGCCTTGAAATAAAAATATGTCACGTGCAAAATAACAGGGACTTCTTACATTCAAAAATATAACAAACAAGTAAAAAAAAAAGATGGAGCCAGATTTCACAAACCTTATCAAGAGCACAAAGGATGTCTCAGTTATTTCAGGTCATGTTTTTACCAAAACAAACACCTCAGGGAATTCCCATCATCACAGGCATTCAAATTGAAAATAAATCCATATCAGCCTTTGTATATCAAGGAAGTAAAATCTAGCTTCAGTTGAAAATACTTAGGGTCAGGTTTTTTATTTACTAAAAGTAGGATAAAGTCTTCCAAACTGACCCAATCTGCAACCATATGCCTTCATAACAATCCCTAAATAATCTGTGGATTAAAGGATGCTACTTTCTTTCCCACTCCAGCAAATGCAGAGATACAGTCATCTCCACCAAGCTGTAAAACATAGACTATGATGACCTACATTATTGTACAGTGGGCACAGACTCCAGGGATTGTAGGCAGGCGTCTATGCAGCTCGGTCAGCTCTAGGCTTTAAGACACAGGTCTAAAACAATGGGAAAAAAAAACACCTCGATGCACAACCGAAGACTGCATGTTAAACACAGTGGCTCCAGATTAGCTCTCTGTTCCTGCAGGGCCCTCCCTCTGCAGCCTGCCTTTGATATTTGGCAAAACCTGTCACCTCCAGGGGCAAGACAGACACAAGGGGAATGTTAAACGGTCCTATCCTTTGAGATGAAACGTTCGATATGAATCATTAATGCCTCTCATCTTCAAACTCTCTCTTTCTCTCTCTCACACACACATATTCATCATAGCTTCCAGCTAATATGACCATGCAGCACAAACGTTGTGTTCTTATGAGTACCTCCGCTAATTAAATGCTAATTCATTACAGTTTGTTTTAATGGCTGTCTAGAAATGGCATATTCTGCACTTTTCACACAAAAACTGCAGGAGAATTTGCAAAGCAGTTGCTGCATAAATGATAAGGCACGCTTCCAACAGATGTCTATCTGAATGTGTGCTCCTACAGGCAGGTAAACACTTAAAGGGTTTCTGTGCCCTTTAACTTCTTTAGTAGTGCTTTGACAACCAAACACTGTCAGTTATGCCCACAGGCTTTGACACATTTACCAGCACCTTGCAGTGTGCTGACATGTGTCTGGCGCCCTTCACCCAGCTGGAAACACATATAATGCATTACAAGGCAGCATGCATGTGCAGAAAGGGAGTGTTACAGGTATTGGATCACCTGCTCCTGATGGCCAAAGTGTTCCCTTTAAAAAACGATGTGTTTTCTGCTATTTTTATTTGCCATAAAACTGAGTTATACTACCCTTTTGATGTATGTGGGGTGGTGGGGGATGGGGATTCAAAATTGGGAAGCCATGAAGGATCAAACGCATGACATTAGAAGAGATAAATAAACAAACAAACAATATCTTCTCATCTTTAAACTATATTCTTAAGTAATCATGCACAAAAGTCCTGTTGTTTAGGTCCCCGGTGCTGCAGGAAACTGCATTACATTTTCCTCCCTTCCCAATAAACCTTTTCCAGTTGAGGCGGTTGTCAAAGATAAAGCATATCCTATCTAAAAGAAACCTTGAACAGTAATTCATGATTTGATTTTTTTACCTGATTCATTAACTTCTGTACTCCGCTTCTTTTTGGAAATCAATAACTCAGTCATAAATTTCCTGCTCACAAGTGGTCCAAACTGCCCTCATCTGAGGGGCACCACAAGGCTCCATTCTTAGACCATTTATTTTTTCTTTGTACCAGTTGCCACATGATGCTATTTTGACTATTTACATTGTATGATGATTCTCACTGAAGACATCAAAGCAGTGAATGAACACATATGGAATTATGCAGCAAACGAAAAATTGTAAAAGAACTTTAAATATGTTTCATATTTTAGATTCCTTAAAGGAGCCGCCCTTTGCTGTGATGACTGAAATATTAAACTTTGGTCGTCTCTCAATGAACCTCTGGGAAGTTCTTTCAAGACTCTTCGGAAAACCATTTCAGGTGACCACCTCATGAAGCTCATGGAGAAAATGCTAAGAGAACAAAGCAGTAATCAAAGCAAAGGGTGGCTACTCTGAAGAGTTAAAATATAAAAATGTTTAGAGCTATTTCACACTTTTTGTTTGCTATATAATTCCATGTGTTTATTCTCAGTTTTGATGCCTTTGATGGGAATCTACAGTGTATATAGGACTGAAAATAAAGAGACCCATTAAGTGAGAAAATGTATCTAAAACTTTTGATCGCTAGTGTATATATCTATAAATATGTTTTTTAAGTCTCTGAATGGGTGAGACTCATTTCATATGTCTTATGCACCCTTATGTATCAGACCAGATGCTTTTACATATTCCAAAGAGTTGCTAGTTTTTTTACTTCTTCGCCATTTTGTATTTTTGCAGATCAGGTTATTGCATAACATTGTCGGATGCAAAATCGTTTCTAATGCACATCTCGTTTTAAAATAACTTTTCCTCTTTGACTTTGAGCTCAGTGTAATTTGTTGAATGTGACCCCAATTTTATGTTGTATACTGCTTTCTCATTAACCTTTGTCTTGTGTAACTTTAATCAACTGGCCTATGGTCGTCTCTTATGTTCGGTTTTATTGTACAGTACTTTGTTAAGCCTTGTTCTTACTAAAGTAGCTGCAGTGATACTCTTCTTGCAGATACAATTAAATGCTAATCACAGAAGATAGGCGAACTCTTTTATATCTTTTTTAAACCAACTTTTACTTCCCCATATTTTCATTTACAAAAATGGCCCCTTGCTCTTCCTGA
The DNA here is from genome assembly GCF_021462225.1 of Girardinichthys multiradiatus. Lineage (NCBI taxonomy): Eukaryota > Metazoa > Chordata > Actinopteri > Cyprinodontiformes > Goodeidae > Girardinichthys > Girardinichthys multiradiatus. Next base: position 24,614,571 of record NC_061799.1, read on the forward strand.
CAGCTGTCTGTCTACAACTGGCTGCTGGGATCAGAGGGAGGGGTTTATGTCAGAGCGTGGGGAGGTGTGACCTAAAACCTAACCCTGATTGGTCGGGAAAAATTTAACAGCCAACTTGACCATCCAATGAACAGCTCAAAAAGGAAGGCCGCGGTTGCGCTGAGGTGCGTCACATGCACGTCTTTGAGAATGATTTTATTAATGACCGATCTCACGTGTACTTTCGGTTCTGAGCCGTAATTAAGCCACAGAGCGCCTACTGTGAGCTCAGCCAGTACCCGTGTTCAAAGCCCATCATTCAGACCTAAAAGAGGACTTCTGCGCGTCCGTTGCCACAGCAAGCGCTTAAGCAGACGGAATCAGACCTACCCATCCCCCGTTATCTTGTATCCAGCTGTCAAGAGGTCCATTTAAATATCCCGTCATCCACTCCGCGATGTTGTTCACTTGTGATGACATCTCCTCCTTGGAGGCGCACTCCACGCACACAGTGCTCCCGAACTCGAAGAAAGCTATAATCCGACCCCAGTTCACGCCGTCCCGGAACAGTTCGTCTATGACCTCTGCGAACCTCGTCCTGGCGGTGTCCCCGGTGAGGTACAGCTGCTGCGACATCTCCACGAAGTCCAACTGGTACAGTCTCTCGAGTTCGTCCCCAGCGTCGCGCAGGACCCGGTGGATGTCTACGTGCTGGTCGGACTGGGAGAGCCGCCTGTAGAGGCGGTGGGGGTCGCTGTCGGGCCCCGGTCCTGCATCGCGGCATCGCCGGACCAAAGTCGGCGAATGTTCGCCTAAACCTCCGTTATTAGCAGCATCGTCGTCCCGGACCCCGTTAGATCCCCACACAAATCCCCGTTTGGAGAGTTTATGGCAGATGTAGTTTTCAACAATATTGCGATTGCAGTCGTTCGCCATCCCTAAATGTGACACTTTGTATAAATCAGAGCCTGTCCTAAACAAAATACATTCTGATTAAAATTGTGCGGTACTGTACAACGCACAACAAAGGCTCGTCCAGTTCTAGGTTTATGTTGCGACCCAAGGAAAGCAATTAATTATTTCACACAGGGAGTGAAAAATGTAATAAACTAAAAAAAAAATCTGTTGGAGACAAAAATAAAAATAAAATAAAAAATACGATTTGGATCTCAAACAATCCCTGGTTCTGTCTCAGCAGGAGTCTTCATTTCCCGAATCCTTGCAGGGACACCGCTGGGGAGAGAAGTCCAATATGCGGAAGAGCTTGGAGTAGTTTGCTTGTTCCTGTGCACGGCGTAGATGAGAAGCGATGACAAAAAATACATGAATGAAAGCCAAAGTTGTGCGCGCCTGAAGAGGATTTCCTCGGCAGCTCTACAGTTTTTCACCGCGCTACAAGCCAAGCAGACGCGGGGCTCTGAGTCAGACAAGGTCGGACTGGGTCCTCCTGAGCGATCGCTCCATATATCAGCAGCAGCTCCAGCCCACCGCCAGTGGGCTGCGCTCTCACTGACGTCAGCTCAGAGACTACGAGATGAGCGGAAAAAACACTTCTATTCAATATTTTTGTTACTATTACACTTTAAACGTTTGCTGTGTAAAAGCCAACGTTTCCCAAGAACACACATCTTTCATTTTTTAAAGATATGCACAAAAAAAAAAAAAAAATCCTCCGTGTTTCTTTTTGTCAAGTCCATTCTCCCCCTTGTGGTCGGAAGAATTTACAATAAACCTTTTGGCCCATATTCAGTGCAGGAGTATTTGAACTTTTACACATTTTGTCAGATTATGAAGATAAACCTTAGTGTATGTTATTGGAATTTCATGATACACCAACACAAAAATTTGAAAAAAATAAAAGTGGAGTCAAAAGATGATGTTTGTCCACTGTTTCTCCAAATAAATGTCTGAAAATGTAACATTTATTTGTACACAGTTCATTTTATTCTGAAATCCAGAGCAACCAATCACCTTCAGAAGTCAGCTAATTACTAAATGGAGCCCATCTATGCGTGATCTAAACTAAGCTGTTCGCTTAGCACATTAGAGATGACGAAGACCAGGAAACAGCAGACAGATCACAGATAAAGCTGATGAGAAGTTTAAAGCAGGGTACGGTTATAACCCCACTTCTCAGGAGTATCTCAATATCAGTCTCATTCAGATTGTACAAATCTGCCACAACTACAAACCTACCAAGACATGGAAGTCCACCTAAACTTACAAATGGGCCCATGGTAATTTTGGAGGAGCTGCATAGATCTACGGTCCACGTGGGAGAATCTTACCTTCCTAGATAACAAGAGAAAGCTCCTGTTGGAATAAAATCATAAAAGGTCCTATTTGCAATTTGGCCAAAATCATGTAGGGTACACAACACATGTGGAAAAAGGCACTCACAAATCGACTTTTTGGCCTACATAAAAAATGCTGTGTGGTAGAAAACCAACACAGCGCATTATCATCTCCATGGTGAATCATTCTGTGGCAGTGCGTTTCTTCAGAATGGACATGGAAGCTAGTCAGAGTGAATGAGAAAATGGATGGTGTTATAAATGCAGGACAATTGTTAAGAAAACCTGTGATGCTACGAAAGGAGAGGCTGGTGCCGAGGTTTACCTCCCAGCAGGACAGTGAACCTGTACATACAGCCAGTGCTACTGTGGAACATTTTAGATCAAAGCATGTTCATCTTTGGATTGGTCTAATCAAAGTCCAGACTCAATTCTGCTTGAGAATTTGTACCAAGACTTGAATAAACACTCCTCATCTACTTTGACTCAGCTAAAATTAGTGTGCCAAGAGGAATGGGCAAAACTTTAGTGAAGCCGGTACACTCCAAAATTTGTAGTAAATGTCGGTTTTATAATTGGGGCTGTTTTACACAACTATGCCACACTTTTTGGCTTTGTCAAATATTTTGAAAATCTACAATTTTCTTTCCACTTTAATATTATGCCTTATTTTGTGTCTGACCAAAAAAATGTCATTTAGTTTCACTAAGGTTTGTAGTAATGTGACAAAATGTGGATTCAAGAGGTATTAAAACCTTTGCAAGGCACTGTACTGTATGCACAATCTCTTAATCCCCCCATCGATTTATCTATCTTATTTTGAAACATGTACTAAAGTTTTATTGCAATATTCAGAATAAGAGGGAAAACTAAAAACATGAGACAATTATTTATTTTCAATACATTTTTTTATTTTATCATGTAAGAAAATAAGACATAAGAACATTCCACTTCTGAAAACTTCTTCCAATGGCACACAAGGCGAAGGTGTCAAATCGTTTTGGCGGAAAAAAAATAAAAGCAAAAAAGTGCAAAATGACTTTCATGTTCAGTATTCTTAAACTCATTAGAAACACACAGATAACACTACTGAGGAGCTGGGGAGACTATAGCTTCGGTTTTCTTCAAATGTTCAAACATACTGTAAGCATAGGCATTTGCATAGCTTAAAGGTGTTCAAACAAAACTGCTTTTACATAAGCTACATGTTCCACTATGGGTTGCTACCTCGGAGTAAAAGTAGAATTTTATAAAGCAAATAAAATGCACATTAATGAAATTATCTCAAGTGCCTAAAAACCAATGTCGAATGAGAACATCGTCAAACAAGAGTCATCCATTCCCACTTTCATATCTTGGATTAAATAAGGCTTCTTTCATCAAGACAAGAAACTGACCAAATACAGAGGAAAAAATTTAATTTTTACAGCCAAACAAAAAACATTGAAATGTGCAATAAAGTTACACTGTTAGAACTGTTCTACTCATAGCTTCTGACTTATCTGTTGTCACCTCTTAAGGCTTGGAATGGGTCAAGCTGAACTACTCCTCCTACGACGATCAACTGAGCAGCAACATCCAGATAAATGGATTTGACATATTTGGGCATTCAAATGTTGGAACTAAAAATAATGATCCAAAAGCCCGATTTGAATGTTGGCATTAAAGTACATTCGTTGTAAAATGGGCTAATGGAAGACTGTGAAAATCCGTAATGTACTTTAGTCTCTGTACCCAAAAAGAGTAGGAAAGATAGATTATTCAAGGCTTGACAGAAATCAGACCGAAGTTTCTAATCAACTGTGAAGCAACTGGTCCAAGAATCACAGGGACGCTGCCAGTTTGTGTGATATTTTGGACTTTGTGTAGAAACAAATCTCTGCTGTCAGTGGACCTAGAGACAGGACTCGAACCAGCGAGATATGCCTCGCCCTGACTCAACAACAACCCGTCAGACAGCGGGTCCTAACTCGGAGGGCTGCACTTGTGCATCAACATGCACAAAAAAAAAAAAAGAAAAAGATCGATTGGAGCTGGGGTACAGTGTATGAGCTTGTGCAGGTGAGAAATGAAATCATGTGCTGGCTTTTACCCCCCATCCTATGACTTCAACTCACAGAAAATGCTTCTCTTTCCAGCTAGAATGACAAAGAAAACGTTCAATCTTAATAATCCAGACGATTACATCAAATGGCTTTTCCATCCCTCACTGGGCTGGCTCAGTCACAGTAGAAACGCACACATTCATGCACACAGTTCACCCACAATTACAATCACTGCATTTAAGACGTAGAAATATTAATATTATTTGGAATGGATTTTTTTTTTTTTTTTTACATTTGAAAAATCAGAAATATTGTAAAAAAACGCCCACTCTGATATCAATGAATAATATGGGTAAATCACATCACAGCTTGGTAAACACACGGAGCACAAAGACAAAACATCCCACAGCAAAAAATAAAACCACACAGTCAGTCAAAGGTCAGTCAGTCAAAAAGGGAGGGTGCTTTGCCTGCAAAGACTTGAGGTACGAAACCTATGTAGTGACAACTGTAAAACTCTCAGTAAAAAGTGGAGATTGTGATATAATGAAATAAGACGACTGAAAGTCAAAGTTTACCTTCTGTTTTCTATCATAGTCCTGGCCAGAAAGGAATTTTAAGCCATATTTGGTACAACTAGTTAAGCTGTGTGCTGCTTTTCTATGCATGGAGGAAAAAATACTAGCCTGTCGGTGTAAATCAGTGCTTCAAAAAACTGCAATGTTTAGTTCCTCTTCATCCCCAAAACTAGGAATTCACATTTAAACAAAGTTATTTGATGTTCTAAGATGGCAGAGAATGTAAAACTAACTCTACTAACTTTAAGGAGAAGTGATGTCATCGGAAAGTAAACATAATACGCTCTATGTTTCTGATCTCTTCTTAGCTGAAGTCAAGCTTCTGACTTGGATTTCAGTTCCCACCCAGCTGTGTACATGTGTAAAGATGGAGGACAGATCTGCTGTGGAGGAGCAGTACTGGGCGGTGAGGACTTTGAGGCTGCTGTTACTCCCTCTTGTCAGCTGCTTTCGATTGCTCCCTTTGAATCATGCAGCGGCGCACGATGCTGTCAAAACTCCCCAGGTAGAAGAGGGCAATGGTCCGAAACAACCCCATAGTGACAATCTGCGTGAAAAATTATAACCAATAGGTACAGCAAGCTGTTTTGTTTGAGGTCATTTTTCGGGTTTATCTCAATAAATGAGAACATCATTGAACGGTTTCAGTAACTGAATTCAAACACAAATACATTATTTTGATCCATTACACAGAGCTTATTTTTGCTAACTATGGCTTACAGCTAATGAAACCTAGAAATTCTGTTTCATTTTTTTAATGCAATATAGATAACAATGCCATGTTCATAGTCATGCGATGGCCCACACTATCATGGGGAAGACTGCTGACTTGACAGTTGTTGTGCTGACAGCTATTGACATCCTCCTTAAGGAGGATAACCCAGATAAGGCAAGCTGGCTGTCCACAGGGTGCTGTATCCAAGCATATTAATGGGAAATTGAGTGGAAGAAAAAATTATGATAGGAAAAAGGTGCAAAAGCAACAGGGATATATGCAACCTTGAGAAGATTGTGAAGCAAAGCCAATTCAAGAGTTTGGGTGAGAAGAATAAGATGTGCACAGATGTATCTAGGACAGGGGTAAGGCATCTCTGAACTAGAGACGTCACGAGTGTCTCATCTGAGCTAAAAAGGCAAAGTTTCCTCAGAGAAAGATGATTTGGGGAACAATGTCATTTGCTGGTGTTCGCTGACTGTGTTTTAATTAGTGCAAAATCATCTACCAGGAAAGTAAAGAGAACTTAATGTTTCTTTCTGCTGACAAGCTTGGAGCTCAATGGAGATGCTGATTACATTTTTCAGCAGGACTTGGCACCTGCCCACATTAACAAACATACCAACTGCTAGTTTAATGACCATGATATCACTCCCTAGAGAATCTATGGAATATCATCAAGAGGCAGATGAGAGACACCAGACCCAACCATGTAAATGAGCTAAATGCTGCTATTAAAACTTGGGCTTCCACAGGCTGATCGCCTCTATGCCACACTGCTTTGATAAAGTAGTTCAAGCTGAAGGAGCCCTGACCATATCTAGTGCATATCTAGGCCAACATTTATGTACAGGTCCTTCTCAAAATATTAGCATATTGTGATAAAGTTCATTATTTTCCATAATGCCATGATGAAAATTTAACATTCATATATTTTAGATTCATTGCACACTAACTGAAATATTTCAGGTCTTTTATTGTCTTAATACGGATGATTTTGGCATACAGCTCATGAAAACCCAAAATTCCTATCTCACAAAATTAGCATATTTCATCCGACCAATAAAAGAAAAGTGTTTTTAATACAAAAAACGTCAACCTTCAAATAATCATGTACAGTTATGCACTCAATACTTGGTCGGGAATCCTTTTGCAGAAATGACTGCTTCAATGCGGCGTGGCATGGAGGCAATCAGCCTGTGGCACTGCTGAGGTCTTATGGAGGCCCAGGATGCTTCGATAGCAGCCTTTAGCTCATCCAGAGTGTTGGGTCTTGAGTCTCTCAACGTTCTCTTCACAATATCCCACAGATTCTCTATGGGGTTCAGGTCAGGAGAGTTGGCAGGCCAATTGAGCACAGTGATACCATGGTCAGTAAACCATTTACCAGTGGTTTTGGCACTGTGAGCAGGTGCCAGGTCGTGCTGAAAAATGAAATCTTCATCTCCATAAAGCTTTTCAGCAGATGTAAGCATGAAGTGCTCCAAAATCTCCTGATAGCTAGCTGCATTGACCCTGCCCTTGATAAACACAGTGGACCAACACCAGCAGCTGACACGGCACCCCAGACCATCACTGACTGTGGGTACTTGACACTGGACTTCTGGCATTTTGGCATTTCCTTCTCCCCAGTCTTCCTCCAGACTCTGGCATCTTGATTTCCGAATGACATGCAGAATTTGCTTTCATCCGACAAAAGTACTTTGGACCACTGAGCAACAGGTCAGGCGCTTCTGCCGCTTTTTCTGGTTCAAAAGTGGCTTGACCTGGGGAATGCGGCACCTGTAGCCCATTTCCTGCACACGCCTGTGCACGGTGGCTCTGGATGTTTCTACTCCAGACTCAGTCCACTGCTTCCGCAGGTCCCCCAAGGTCTGGAATCGGCCCTTTTCCACAATCTTCCTCAGGGTCCGGTCACCTCTTCTTGTTGTGCAGCGTTTTCTGCCACACTTTTTCCTTCCCACAGACGTCCCACTGAGGTGCCTTGATACAGCACTCTGGGAACAGCCTATTCGTTCAGAAATTTCTTTCTGTGTCTTACCCTCTTGCTTGAGGGTGTCAATAGTGGCCTTCTGGACAGCAGTCAGGTCGGCAGTCTTACCCATGATTGGGGTTTTGAGTGATGAACCAGGCTGGGAGTTTTAAAGGCCTCAGGAATCTTTTGCAGGTGTTTAGAGTTAACTCGTTCATTCAGATGATTAGGTTCATAGCTCGTTTAGAGACCCTTTTAATGATATGCTAATTTTGTGAGATAGGAATTTTGGGTTTTCATGAGCTGTATGCCAAAATCATCCGTATTAAGACAATAAAAGACTTGAAATATTTCAGTTAGTGTGCAATGAATCTAAAATATATGAATGTTAAATTTTCATCATGACATTATGGAAAATAATGAACTTTATCACAATATGCTAATATTTTGAGAAGGACCTGTATTAACAATCTCTTTTTTAAATTAGTCTTTAAGTCTAATATTCTGAGATACTGAATTGTGGGTTTTAATTAGATGGAAGCCTTAATCATCAAAGCTAACATAAATAAACACTAAATATAATCTATTCAATATTTATATAGAGAATCACTGTTTGAATTGAAATAATAAAAATACATTTGCTTTTCAATGACATTCTAAGTTACTGAGATGCACCTGTACACATATGTTTGTACCTGCTGGAGACCTTCTGTGATGGAGGTGACAGGTGACATTCCACAGGTCAGAGCTGATAGCATGTAACCATCCGGACCGACTGAGCTGTTAAAGTTCCCCTGCTGCAAAGACAAAACAGAGAGAGCAGGGAAGCTTAAACTTTAAAACATGCATTTTAAAAATCGAGTCGACAGTAGTTTGAAATGATGTTCCTACCACCACATCCTTGACAAGGATCTTAGCCACTTGGTCTGGCTGCCAAACTCCAGAAGTTTCAGAGATCAATCTGGTCTCCAAAGGCTTAGAAGGGAAATAATGAAACGTAAAGTAAGTATTGTCTCTTTAGTTGTAAAATAAAAACACGCTAATCCATAATTAAAAACCACAAACTATTCAGTGGAACTATGCATTCGCAACCTGATCTTCAACCCAGTTTAAAATCAATGTACCTTTGATTTGTTCTCCTCAGCCAGTAGTGGAGTGTCCGTGTCAGGGGGAAATGCAACAGTTACATAGATGTTGTATGGCTTTATCTAGAAATATGCAAAAATCAATAGAACCCTTAGTAAAATGACTCAGATATCAACTTGACAACAGTAACATTCTTTCATGATGAGAAAAATAATTTTCTAAGAATCCCCTGTACTGAGTCAATCTTTAAACCCCTCCTCTATTAATATTTTATAGTTAATGAGGGTGGTTGAAAACAAACCTCCATCTGCAGTGCCTCTGCCAAGCCACGCAGAGCAAATTTGGATGGAGAGTAGGCAGTGTATCCGAACAGGCCGATCTGACCCGCCTGGGACGAAACAAACATGATGCGGCCCATTCTTCGCTCCTTCATGGTGGTTATGACAGCTCGTGTCGGATAAACGCTGCCCAGGTAGTTCAGTTCCATCATTTCCTGCACAACGTAAGGACAAACATCACATCTAACGCAGGAGAACAGCCCATAATAAAGTGGACTTCACAATCTAAATGCTCTTGTAATTTCTCCACTAACAAAAGTAAAGAAAAATAAATAGCAGGTGTCACTGCCATGCATCTTTGCTGGCTGTGCAGTTTATGGTCTTGACTGGCTACAGTGAAAGAAGTAGGGCCTGGTTGGGTTTGCAAGAATCACCTCTTTGAAATTCTTCAGACTTTTTGTGTTTTTGTTCTAGACCTGTACACTGGAAAAGAAATAGTTCAGAGATGATTTCATCAAAGAAAACTGATCAAACGTACATTACAGACCAAAAGCTTGGACACAGCTTCTCATTCAAAGAGTTGTCTTTATTTTCATAACTATGAATATTGTAGCTTCACACTGAAGGCATCAAAACTATGAATTAACACATGTGGAATTAAATATTGAACAAAAAAGTGTGAAACAACTGAAAATATGTCTTATATTCTAGGTTCTTCAAAGTAGCCACCATTTGCTTTGATTACTGCTCCGCACACTCTTGGCATTCTGTTGATGAACTTCAAGAAGTAGTCACCTGAAATGGTTTTCACTTCACAGGTGTGCCCTGTCAGGTTTAATAAGTGGGATTTCAAGCCTTATAAATGGGGTTGGGACCATCAGTTGTGTTGTGCAATAGGTGGATACAGTACACAGCTGATAGTCCTACTGAATAGACTGTTAGAATTTGTATTATGGCAAGAAAAAAACAGCTAAGTAAAGAAAAACGAGTGGCCATCATTACTTTAAGAAATGAAGGTCAGTCAGTCCGAACAATTGGGAAAACTTTGAAAGTGCAGTCGTAAAAACCATCAAGCGCTACAAAGAAACTGGCTCACATGAAGACCGCCCCGGAAAGGAAGACCAAGAGTCACCTCTGCTGCGGACGATAAGTTCATCCGAGTCACCAGCCTCAGAAATCGCAGGTTAACAGCAGCTCAGATTAGAGAACAGGTCAATGCCACACAGAGTTCGAGCAGCAGACACATCTCTAGAACAACTGTTAAGAGGAGACTGTGTGAATCAGGCCTTCATGGTAAAATAGCTGCTAGGAAACCACTGCTGAGGACAGGCAACAAGCAGAAGAGACTTGTTTGGGCTAAAGAACACAAGGAATGGACATTAGACCAGTAGAAATCTGTGCTTTGATCTGATGAGTCCAAGTTTGAGATCTTTGGTTCCAACCACCGTGTCTTTGTGCGGCACAGAAGAGGTGAACGGATGGACTCTACATGCCTGGTTCCCACCGTGAAGCATGGAGGAGGAGGTGTGATGGTGTGGGGGTGCTTTGCTGGTGACACTGTTGGGGATTTATTCAAAATTGAAGGCATACTGAACCAGCATGGCTACCACAGCATCTTGCAGTGGCATGCTATTCCATCCGATTTGCATTTAGTTGGACCATCATTTATTTTTCAACTGGACAATGACCCCAAACACACCTCCAGGCTGTGTAAGGGCTGTGTAAGAAGGAGAGTGATGGGTTGCTGCGCCAGATGACCTGGTCTCCACAGTCACCAGGCCTGAACCCAATCGAGATGGTTTGGGGTGAGCTGGACCACAGAGTGAAGGCAAAAGGTCCAACAAGTGCTAAGCATCTCTGGGAACTCCTTCAAGACTGTTGGAAAACCATTTCAGGTGACTACCTCTTGAAGCTCATCAACAGAATGCCAAGAGTGTGCGGAGCAGTAATCAAAGCAAAAGGTGGCTACTTTGAAGAACCTAGAATATAAGACATATTTTCAGTTGTTTCACACTTTTTTGTTCAGTATATAATTCCACATGTGTTAATTCATAGTTTTGATGCCTTCAGTGTGAAGCTACAATATTCATAGTCATGAATATAAAGAAAACTCTTTGAATGAGAAAGTGTGTCCAAACTTTTGGTCTGTACTGTATTTCCAAACCTCATCAAATAAAGTGGAGCTATTTGAGTTATCCTCTTCTTTTTTAAATTAGAGGTTCATCCCTCTAAAATACTGTAGAGCTTCTCTGAATGTTTCATAGCAAACTTCCATTTTTTTTTCAGACTAAAAGTTCCTGAGTTTCAGTCCATTTTTAGTACGTTTCTAAAATAAGTACAAAAGTTCACTGTGATTCTGTGGTAGCTATATCTGTATTCAGTAAGGAAGAGGATGGAAGAAAAGGATGGATAGAAGGACAGAGAAGTGACAGATAAAACCTTTAGAGAATTAGATAAAGTTTGGAAATACATGTTTTTATTTTTCCGTACTTGTGCAAAAAACACCAATACAATATTAATTTGTTAAAATACTAAGTCTGTTTCGGTTTGTGTCTTCTTTGCTGGACTTATTTATGGATCTGTGTTAATTAAAGGTCTAACAACATTAAAAATCCTTGTAAAAGTGATTTAAAATAATCATAAGTATAAGATCATAATAGAAAAAAGTGCAATGTCGCTCAATGCCCAAAGAAAATGTAGAAAGACATTCAATAGATCTGAGAATTACTCCTATAAGCCAGGCTTTTTGAAGAAAAGGTTTGCTGCTCATAAATACGGAGCCAACCTGGCATTTTACTTTGCTTTCAGTTTAAATATTTAAAATATTATTTAGAAAAAGCAGGATTTACAGGGTCCTATAAACATCTTAGGATGAATACGTCAGTTATCATTACTTACCTTAAAGCGCTCCACCTCCATTTCCTCAAACTTTGCAGAAATGGCAGTTCCAGCGCAGTTTATAAGCATATCGACGGGTCCAAGCTTCTCCTGAGCCTGCATAGCAACAATATCCTACTGTTATAACACCCGTACTCGCCGTCTTCCGCTTCATCCGGGACCAGGTCGCGGGGGCAGCAGACTTAGTAGAGACACCCAGACGTCCCTCCCCAGACACCTCCTCCAGCTCCTCCGGGGGAAGCCCAAGGCGTTCCCAGGCCAGCCGAGAGACATAATCCCTCCAGCGTGTCCTGGGCTGTCCCCTGGGCCTCCTCCCGGTGAGACGTGTCTGGAACACCTCCCGAGGAAGGTGTCCAGGAGGCATCCGGTATAGATGCCCGAGCCACCTCAACTGGCTCTTCTTGATGTGGAGGAGCAGCAGCTCTACTCCGAACCCCTACCGGATGGCCGAGCTCCTCACTCTATCTCTAAGGGAGTGCCCGCCCACTCTACAGAGGATTGGATGCTCATTTCAGCCGCTTGTATCCGGGATCTCGTTCTTTCGGTCATGACCCAAAGTTCATGGCCATAGGTGAGGGTAGGAATGTAGACCGACCGGTAAATTGAGAGCTTCGCTTCTCAGCTCAGCTCTCTCTTCACCACAACGGACCGGCACAGCGTCCCCATTACTGCGGCAGTCCCCACCACTCCGTCTGTCAATTTCCCACTCCATTCTCTCCTCACTCGTGAGCAAGACCCCAAGATACTGGAACTCCTCCACTTGCGGCAGGAACTTCCCTCCAACCTGAAGAGGACAAGCCACCCTTTTCCGGTCGAGAACCATGGCCTCGGAGCTGATTTTCACCCAGGCCGCTTCACACTCGGCTGCAAACCGCCCAAGCGCATGCTGTAGGTCTTGGCTAGAGGGGGCCAGCAGGACCACGTCATCTGCGTAAAGAAGAGATTAAATCGACTGGTCCCCAAACCAGACCCCCTCCGGCCTTTGACTGCACCTAGAATTCCTGTCCATAAAGGTTATAAACAGGACCGGTGACAAAGGGCAGCCCTGCCGGAGTCCAATATGCACCGGGAACATGTCCGACTTAGTACCGGCAATGCAGACCAAACTTCTGCTCCGCTTCTACAGAGAACGGATGGCCCCTGATAAAAGGCCCCCGTCTCTGTGCTCCTGGAGTACCCCCCACAGGGCACCACGAGGGTCTCCAGGTCCACAAAACACATGTGGACCGGTTGGGCAAACTCCTATGAACCCTCGAGCACCCTGCAGTGGGTGTAGAGCTGGTCCAGTACAAAACCCACACTGCTCCTCCTGAAGCCGAGGTTCGACTACCGGCAGGACTCTCCTCTCCAATACCCTGGCATAGGTCTTACCATGGAGGCTGAGTAGTGTAATCCCCCTATAGTTGGAACGCATCCCTCCGGTCATCCTTATTATGAAGACCCAGTCTGCCAGTCCAGACGCCACAACCGCCACGCAATGTTGAACCATGACAGTCCCACAACATCCAGAGACTTAAAGTACTCAGGGCGGATCTCATCCACCCCCGAAGCCCTGCCACCGTGGAGCTTTTTAAACATCTTGGTGACTTGAGCCTGGGTGATGAAAGAGTCCAACCCCGAGTCTCCAGCCTCTGCTTCCACCAGGGAAAGTGTGACGGCAGGATTGAGGAGATCCTCGAAGTACTCTTTCCACCGCCCGATAATGTCCCCAGTCGAGGTCAGCAGCTCCCCACCCCCACTGTAAACAGTGTTGGTGAAGCACTGCTTTCCACTCATGAGGCACCGGACGATTTGCCAGAATCGCTTCAAGGCCAAGTCCTTATCCATGGCCTCACCGAACTCCTGCCAGGCCCGTGTTTTTGCCTCTGCCACAGCCCGGGCCTAAACAGCTTGGCCTCACATTACCCGTCAGCCACCTCTGGAGTCCCACAAGCCAACCACAGCCAACAGGACTCCTTCTTCAGCTTGACAGCATCCCTTACTGCCGGTGTCCACCACCGGGTTTGGGAATTGCCACCGCTACAGGCACCGCAGACCTTACGGCCACAGCTACGGGCAGCAGCATAGACAATAGATGTGGAGAACATGATCTACTCGGACTCTATGTCTCCAACATCCCCCAGAATCTGGTCAAAGCTCTCCTGGAGGTGGGAGTTGAATACATCCCTGGCCGAGGGATCACGTTCCCAGCAGACCCTCACTATGCGCGTGGGGCTGCTAAGTATGCCCCATTTTCTCTTCTTCCAGCGGATACAACTCACCACCAGGTGGTGATCAGTGGACAGCTCAGCCCCTCTTTTCACCCAAGTGTCCAAAACATGCAGCCGAAGGTCTTACAACACGACAACAAAGTCGATTGTCAACCTCTTGTCTAGGGTGTCCTGGTGCCAAGTGTACTGATGAACACCCTTATGCTTGAACATGGTGTTCATTATGGACAATCCGTGACTAGCACAGAAGTCCAATAATGAAACACCACTCGGATTCAGATCGGGGAGGCCATTCCTGCCGATCACACCTCTCCAGGTGTCACTGTCGTTTCTCACATGGGTGTTGAAGTCCCCCAGCAGAATAATGGAGTTCCCGGGAGGGGCACTATGCAGCACCCCCGACAAGGATGCCAAGCAGGCCGGGTATTCAGAACTGCTCGGCCCGTAGGCCGAAACAACAGTTAGAGACCTGTCCCCAACCCGAAGGCGCAGGGATACGACCTTCTCGTTCACTGGGGTAAACCCCAACACGGGACGGCTGAGCTGGGGGGCAACAAGCAAACCCACCCCAACCCGCAGCCTTTTCCCGTGGGCCACTCCAGAGTAGAAGAGAGTCCAGCCCCTCTCGAGGAGAAGGGTTACAGAGACCACGCTGTGCCTGGAGGTGAGCCCAACTATTTCTAGTCGATATCTCTCAACCTCCCGCACAAGCTCAGGCTCTTTCTCCTCAGCGAGGTGACATTCCATGTCCCTAGAGCCAGCCTAAGCATCCAGAGATAGGGCTGCCGAGGTCTTCACCTTCGTCCGCTGCCCAATCCTCTTTGCACTGGTCCGACATGGTTCCCCCTGCAGGTGGTGGTCCCACTGGGGGAACTATTATAACAGTCCTCTAAAATTATTAAGAGAATCTGAAATGTTGTATCAAAGTGAAGAGGGTAACGGTACCTGTTTGATCACATTTTCCACCTGAGTGTAGTCACTGGAAACATCCACCGATACACACAGCACCACCTTAATCAAGATGAGGTTTAAAAAATTGAATTAGCTGTGATGTTCTAAATAAACATAACATGAAAATAATCTGACTGTAGGGTGGATTTTTAAAAGACGGAAATACCTGCTTGTCATTGATGGCATATTTCTCCACCTCCTTCTTTGCTCTTAGTAATTTCTCCTAGAAGAAATGCAGAATGCAATTAATCTGTTATAAAAACTTACTAAAAACAACTATGCATTACAGTGAAACACTATTGTGCCTTCAGATGTATTAACTTGTACCTGACCAAGTCGATTAAATGATATATCTTAAAAACAATAATTGTCACATGATCATTCACCTGACTTTGAACAAATTCACCCTTAGATGCGCAGGGTTTGACATTGGAGTTGACTGTAACAACAGCTTGTGGAGGACTGGAAGAACTGGTTAAATGTTTACACTGACCTCATCTCGTGCCACCAGAGTGATGAATGCTCCTTGCCTGTAGCACTCAATAGCGATGCCTTTCCCAATCCCACTTGAGCCTCCTGTGACCTGAGCGATAAACGAGCAACAACTCGAGCAAGTGTACTAGCAGAGTATTCAGAGCAAACCTGAAACTGATGAAAGGTGCAACTTTATAGAGTTTCATTCAAATAGACTGTGGTACATGTACTGGGAAATGACCAGGAAGGTGATTCCAAACTGCCAAAGTATTATTCCTTCAAAAATTACATACTTTCCAGACAGAAATATCTTGATCTGTTCTATGTTATGACATTCTAGACAAAACATTTACCAAGGTAAGTTTTATTGTTTTTATATTCCACAAATCATGAGAAAACACACGTTTCACTTTTCGGTATATTGACCAACTTAGATCAGCTCTGTCCTAAAATCTGTAACGCAGACGTCAAATTGGGACTGGATTATTGTCCACTAAATGCAGATTTTTTTTTTACGCAGCGGTGTCCAAAATCAGTCCTCAAGGGACGGTGTCCTGAATGTTTTAGATATGTCCTTGCGACATCTAATTTATACGGCTGAACTACCTCGTCAGCACATCGCCTAGCTGTGCAAAGACCTGCTAATGAACAATTCCTTTGATTCAGATGTGCTGAATCAGGGCAACATGTGTGCAGGAAACCGACCCTTCTGGACTGATTATACCATGTGTCATCTTTGATACTTGTATTCTTTTGAAAATATACCCAAAAATATCAGTTTCAGTGCTTGTTCGGGATATAAACCTACACAGAGTGATCTAGAGGCAAAAAAGCCAGTGAAATGGCCCTTTCTTAATTTTTGAATGAGTGCTAATGTATTAGTGGGTTCTCAGTCAGTAGTAGGCATGGGCTGGTTACCAGTATTAAGGTGAGCAAAGGTTTAAGAAAGTTACGGTTGCAAAACTATCACAATTTTCCATCATGCTGTCTTGAGATGCCCATTAAAGTGCCAGAGTTACTAGAGTTATGGAGTACCACCTGTTGCTGCACATAGCTGGTCAGCTGGCTGAAAGAAGGAGAGTAAAGTTCTTCCTTACTTAGGATGAAGAAAAATGTAGTTTCCAGTTACGGAACAAATATTTAAAAACAAAAATCACCCATCACTTCAAGTTAATGCCGTTTTAAGCAGACAACTAAATGCTGGCAGCCCAAAAAGATACCTCGACTTATTAGCCAGCTAATATTAACTTGTTTCTCGACTTATTAGCCGGCTAATATTAACTTGTTTCTCGACTTATTAGCAAGCTAATATTAACTTGTTTCTCGACTTATTAGCCGGCTAATATTAACTTGTTTCTCGACTTATTAGCAAGCTAATATTAACTTGTTTCTCGACTTATTAGCCGGCTAATATTAACTTGTTTCTCTGTAAAGAGTTTTCTTTTTTCACCCATTCAAATTCAGTCATGTCTTTCTTTTGAGTCTAACAAACTTCTGCCAGCACGGCGCTGGTGGTGTAGAGGTTAAGCGCACAACCATATGCACAGGCTATAGTCATCAATGCGGCCGTCCCGGGTTTGAGTCCCGGACCGGGCAACCATTGCCAAATGTCTACCACTCTCTCTACCCTCTTTCCTGTCTGCCTACTGTCAAAAAATAAAGGCCTCTAGTGCCTAAAAAAAACTTTATATATTTTTATGAAGGCTTTGTCAAAAGTGCTCAATTTGTCTCGACAGTCTCCCACAGAGCCTTGAGATTCATCACAAACCTCAATAGTTTTACACATCATTGTATGTTGTACTCTACTGTCGGATGGTCTGTATTGTTGGTGTGAAGATGAAACCTTTGGCATCTCCTCATTAATAAAACTATCAATGGCCTTCTCCCCTTTTATCTAACATCTCACATTATCCAGAAAAGTGTCCGATCTTACTACATCCGTTCACAAAATCTGTTCCTATTGATGAGGCCAAGGGGTTGCACTGAGTGGGGGTAAAAAGCATTCATGTACTTCACCCCTTATGCATGGATCAGCTCCAGAATGAGCTACATTTGAAGGAACATGCTTCTCTGAGTTTAAACAAATGTTTTACATTTCAGATAGTCAAAGATCTGAGTGGAAATGTTTTGATTGATGAATTATTTGACAACACAGTTTAACATGTTACTGTATTTGTTTTATTTTTTTATTTATATTTTGGTGATCACTGATGTTTCATCATTTTTACACCTTTAAGTGTAATATCTTTTAGTGCCTTGTTTTTCCAGGTCACCCTTGTAAATGGGTCTTTCCTGATTAAATACAGTCATCAAAAATGTATGAAGCGCCATAAAGAAAAAGAGTATGATACTCTCGCAAAATTGTAAACAAACATTATAAATTCAATAAACAATATGTTAGATTATTTTTGCAGCAGTAACATAACTATTGCTTTTCTGTTAGATCACATTATAATTTAGAAACACCCAAAACAAGAGGCCAGTGATCAGAATCTGCTAATTTTGCAGTTTGTCTCCAATCAGAGATTAACAGGTCAAATGCCAAAACATGCATAAAAACAAAGAACTGTCACTATTGAAGTATATGAACGTATCAACGAGGATTCTATACTTTCATGCACTTTTTGTTGAATAAGAGTCAGTGAAAAGGTAGAGACGTATGTCCTGACACAGGAAATAAAATTATCTTTAATATATTGAAAACATAAAGCATATTATTCTCTTTTATTTGTTACAGTCCTTGCAATAAAAGACAAACTGAATCATTTAAAATCAGATTTAGCGGTTCAGACTTAAAGAAAACCAGAAATCGTATTGTGCTTAGAAAAGGAAAAAAAGGGATTGTATCAGCCTAATCAGTGCATATCAATCAAACATATTTGTTTACACTTTTTCAGTCAATACTGTAAAACAAATCCAAATTGACGGTAAGGAAAAGCCTGATCAGTGCATCTCTAGTTAAGGACATATGATTTAATGCAGAAAGTGGGTTTATTCTTGTAATTCCTTTTTTTGTTTTTGTTTTGTTGTTTAATCGAAATTAAAACCTTATTTTTTTTAATCAAAGACCCTGCGGCATAAACATGGATGTATATCAGCCAATTAAAAAAAACAGGTTAACTACATCTACTTTTACTTTTTTGAGGGAAATACTGTGATATGTATTGTGATACCTCTTAAGCCCAGAGGGGCTTTGTTGAGCTCAAAATAACATGTAAAATCTAACTGAATCTTTCTGCGAATTGATATACTCTATCTAAACAATCCATTACGTTAATAGTTATGTTTTTCAAATGGGAGTGATAATTCTACCTTTCCTTTGCTGCTGGTTGAGTAACACCTGGGTGGATTGTGACAAAATGTATTATTTTGGAATCTGTGTGATCTCTGCTTACAGCAGAAGTGCTGGTTGTGTGTGCAGAAGCTGTGTGGTGAACAGCTGAGACCGAGTTTTGCAGTTACATCATTTTGTGGAGTTTGTTTATTTTCTGATTCAACTGCCTTTAGTTTGAACTGTTTTTTGGTGTTTGTAGAAATGGTTTATATCACCTTTTAGCCAAGATTCTACTATTTCCGTGGATACCACATATGTTTATGTTTAACTAACGGAACTTGCAGTAAAGAAAGTAGGAGAAAAGAAAAGTTAAATTCTGCCCCCAGTACTGCAGATTGGGCTTAAGAGGTTAAGGTTATAATATGGTGAGAGTCTCATAACCAGACCATGTCTAGTCAGTTTATATTTCGTCTAAAAATTCAAAACATTTCCATGTTCCGTTTTTTTTTTGTTTTGTTTTTGTCATATGTATACAGACCTGGAAAATATTTAAATCAAATTCCATACTTTTCCATTCTACGTCATAAACCTAACCTTAACGTGGGCGTGTCATTCCATCATTTCCTAAATTAAATGGGAATCTGAAAAAAACGATTTGTAGTCGAAAAGTTAAAGCAGATTTTCGACCTGTTGTATTGGACTTAACAAGGTCCACTTATAAAATATTGTTTATGCGTAGTGTGAAACTACACATAAACAGCCTGGAGGTAGCTGCACTCCACAGGCAAGAGTGAACGTTAACTACCGTTACCGAAGTGGAAGTACTCACCACGACGTGGGCCCCGTTCAGTTTCAGAGGTTTGGGGCTTATGAGAGGCGATATCATGTACAGCAACAACACAAAAGCAACAATGAAGGCGGCCACTACAAGAAGCATAATGAACGGTAGAAGGAGCCACCAGGAATGGATAAACAGCCAATCTGTAATCGTCGAGCTGACCGCTTCCTCAGAGGACATGGGGGAAATTTTAGCTTGCTTGCTAACTAGCTGGCTAGTTTCTCCGCTCCGTTATAAGAGCTACAAGGCAGGCGACGGCCCAGGAAAGGGGGAGCTGGCGACGCGCAGACCTCTGGGGAGGGATCGCTCCCGGTATTGGCAGCGAGTCAAAGACGTGTAACGGTCAGGTTAGCGAGTCGTCGTGGACTTTAGTCCCTTGTGACAAAGAGCGGTCTGTGGAAACTAAAACAAACTGAACTGTGTACAGTAAGCGGCCGTTCAAGGGTCGAACCTGGTACTTGTAGTTCTAAAGAGAATCTTTCCACGCAATCTGAAACACTGCTTTATGAGCAGCATTGACAACAATTCCCACAATGCATCAAGATCATGGCTGTTTGAACTTTAGCCTGAAACCAGAGTGAGCGGTGAGCAGTAAAATTCTATATACAGTATATATACAGTGATATTCCATAAATTGGTATATTAGTGAAAAGTCCATTTATTTCAGTAACTCAATTTACTAAGTGGAAAACTAATTACAGACTGATAATTACTAACCTTAGTTTCTTTCAACTTCTTACAACAAATGAAAACATGACATTTAAAAACAGAATATTTAATCAGACCACCAAAAAAAACAAAAACATTTTAATACAGAAAAGTGAGCCTAATGGTATGTTTAATACCTGCTTGAATGTTGTTATTTTCAAAAGGTACTTTTAATCTGACAAACAAGCCTCATCGAAATGCATATTCTAATTTATTGACTATGACTGTATATTGAGTGGTATAATTACGTCTTTTATTTTATACTTCTTTGATAATGGCTTGCATCTACACTTCAAAACTTAAGTTTCCCAGTAATATCACATAAGACCAATAAAAAAGATTTTTAATTTTTCCAAAATAAAATGTGTAATGGCCTGCACAACCATGGGAAGACTGCTGATTTCTCAGTAAGGAGGGTGAGTAAAGAAACTGGTAAAGGAGCTGGCTGTTCACAGGGTGCTGTATTCAAGCATAGTGATCGAAAGTTGAGTGATTTAAAGGAAAAGGTGCAGTAGAAAAAGGTGCACAACTATAAAGCCTTGATAGAACTGTGAAACAATGCTCTTTAAAGGTTTGGTGGAGATTCACCCTGCATGGATCGTGGTTGAAGTTAGTGCTTCAAGAGCCGAACCAGCAACAGCCAAGAGGGACGGGAGACACCCGAACCAAACCCTAACCATCAATACAGAGCACCAGGCTACCTCCGCCAGCACCATGTCTCACTCCCAACTCCCCCATAGGTTCATAAGTACCCCCAGAATCCAGCCCCCACCCTACACCACGAGGCGCCTTGGAAAGACCAGCGAGAGAAGCCAGAACCCAAACAATTGCAGTAACAAACCACATCAGGACCATTGTATATATGTACAATGGTTAAGGCACTAATTGGTGTTTACCGCCCTTCTTCCATCTCATGTCTTTTTAAGACAATTAGCTTGAACCGTTTTAAAGTTTCTCATGCTTGGACTTTACTTTAATTCAATGCTTAGTTTGTTCCAAACCTTCACACCACTGAATGAAATGCACATTCTTTTTATGCTTGTTCATCACACAAGGTTTTGAAATGTGTCCCTGTAATAATAGCAACCCCACCTTTCCCTACTCTCTCTCAACAAAAAGTGTTTGTATGATATTTTGTAGCTGCTTGTTTCTGGCTATATACATTAACTGTGCTTTTTGAAATTCTACCACATCTGGGAATTTTAGCAGGCAAAGGTTAATAAATCATTGATTAGTGTGATCAAGATGACCGTCCTTATAAACCATCCTAATGGCTCTTTTCTGGAGTGTGTATAACAGTTGGAGAGAAGACCTGTAGGTGTAAAGCTGTAGGTAAAATCAGTGAACAGTAGAGACTGTGTAGTGCTTTATAATTCAGAAAATGTTTTCTTTACTGAGAACAGAGATGCGTCTGCATATTTTAGTCTGAACACATTTAATGGGAAGTTTCCAGCAGATTTTGTAATCAATAATCACACCCAAAAATGTTATTTATTCTTTCCACCTTTAAACCACCAATTATGACTTACAAATCTATATTTCTTTTATCATTTTAAATAGCAGGAACATAGTTTTTTTTCTAAATTTAAGGACAATTTGTTTTACCAAACCACTTTTGTAGTTTACTTATTTCTGTGCTGTAAACTCTCTCCTGTACAGAAAATATTTGTATCATCTCCAAACAAAACAAACTGTAATACCTTTAAAACTTTGTCTTTTGAATAATAAACAGTTTTGGTCCCAATACTGACCCCTGGCGGACACCACAAGCAATGTCCAAGAATGATGACTGATATTTACCTATTTTCACAAATTGTTGCCTGTTACCTAAAAACCTCCTCTTCCACTCCAGAACCACACCCAGCACATCATAAATCTCTAGTTTCATGTATAATATTTTGTGATTAATCGTGCAATTGTCTTTTTTGAGGTAAACGAACAGACCTACTGCAAATGTTTTTTCTTTTATCTATGAAGCTGGTGATTTCCTCTGTTAATTCCCAGACCTCCAATGATGTGGATCAATGATGTGATATAAATCCATATCGACTATCAGAAAGTAGTTTGTATTTATAAATGAATGTATCCAGTCTATCAATAAAGATCGTGAGAAAGTGTGGTAGAGAAACAGGCCTGCAATTTGTGAATTGTGAGTAAACAAGTGCATCATTAACTATTTTGCCTGTTTTATTATCATTTGACCTTTAGCTTTTACATTTTTAAACAGGTAATATTTCTCTCTCCTCCACTGCTGAGAAACAATAAATTTGGATTTTTGATTGTAAAGTCATCACTCCATGTTATCCCAGGATCAGGGATGTCAAATATTTTCATTATTAGTAATAAAATATTATGGATAAGTTTTCCTTTGATCCTTTTCCAATAACATCGAGTAAATACCATTTGCTTTTAGTCTTATCTAATAATTTGCTATAATATTCCTGTTTAGATGTCCTTAAAATTATATTATTCTTAGTGAATTCTCTGTATGATTATTTTTTCACAGGCATTCTGCAATCCCTTTGTGATCTATAATACATCTGAATATTTACCTTTCTTTGTGTATTTTTTTTTATTGCAGTGTCTATCGTATGTAAATTTTGAGTGTATAATTAATCTATATTATACGAGTTTCACTTTTTAAATTGCAATAGTGTAACTTTTCAAAAATGATTGTTTAGGACTGAAACATACTCCATATTGTAAATTGCGTAAACTTGGCTTCTAAATAAACAACTTTTACAAATTGTCTTAGCAGAGCATTAAATAAAACACCACTTGACATAGCTTTTAACTTTTATTTACACAGAGGAAAGGAAAAAGAGAAAACTGGATGCATCAGTTACCTCTTCTCGCAGGAAAAGGCCCAAGAGATGGTTACATAAATGCGTAGACAGATATACACTGTAAAATAAGACAGTCCCCTTAAAAACATTACAGGAGGCAGTTTCTACATCTCAAGAGCAGAGTACATTTGCATACAATCTCTAAAAAGAGCATACTTGAAATGTACATATGTTGTACATTTCTTAGTTGTAGTGACAAAGCACTTGAAATATATTAGAAGAATGACTTAATTTTGAAATCAACCAATAAAAAACATGCATTTTCCTGAAAGGCACATGGTGCAAATGGCCACTTATGGCTATTTAAAGTGTAAGCTCAAAAATGCACGTCTTTGCTGTTAAGTACACATGAGGACCTCTTATCCGAACTGTCAATGTCCACCTTTCACCTCTCAATCCTGCTTTAAACCAAATATATTTTATTCCAACATAAGACCTAGTTTTTTGAAGTTTTCATCAGCAAAGCCTTTTAGTATAAATGAATATGTACAGTTGTCTATCGAAAGAAAACCTTATCAAGATGTAGAATAATTCAAAGCTTTTAGGTCCTTCAGGAATGCAGAAATAATGCTGGTTTACCCACTATGGTGATACTTTTTTTTAAAGGCCCTTGTTTTTTTTTTTTTTCAAATGATGAAAGGCTAAACACTTTGGTCTGCAACAAATGTCCTTGAAAACTGCATAAAGAACCAAAATATTTTTTCAGACTTTGATATCCAAGTCTGTTTCCAAGCTTTATAATCCCCCCCACTATTAGACAAGGATATTTTACCTACATATCTAATCCTAAATCCTGACTTCTTTGATTTGCACTGTGCAAAGTTTACCTATTACTGGATTTATAGTACAAGGTAAAAAACGCTTGTTTTATCTTCCAAACAAATGAGGATTATGTGA
This sequence comes from Girardinichthys multiradiatus, assembly GCF_021462225.1. Taxonomy (NCBI): domain Eukaryota; kingdom Metazoa; phylum Chordata; class Actinopteri; order Cyprinodontiformes; family Goodeidae; genus Girardinichthys; species Girardinichthys multiradiatus. The sequence goes on from NC_061799.1 coordinate 24,638,614, forward strand.
AGGGTAATGCATAAGGGATGTAGTCCATAAAAGAAGAACACGGATGTTGCTAACATGCAATAAAGGTGTTTGTCTTTTGTACGTTTCTCAAACCTCTTTTAGTATTCAGACCGTAAAAACTTTAGGTCTCTAGTACTTAGGCCAAATTAAGCCCTAAAGTTTCCAATGTGGGCTCTTAAGCAAGACAACTATATGTAGCAGGCTTTTGGTTTTCTTTGGGCTGGAGTGACTATAAAAAACAAAAACATCTTCCACCTTTTTAAGTGTGTACTTCCGTAACCCATGGGGCTTAGAGACTAATCAGGACGAGGCAGAGAGGAAAAAGGGTCAAAGACAGTAAAGAGACGATCACACTTCCATTGCTTTGGTTTCGCCTGTGGATCCGATCTAGCCTTCCTGTCCAAAGTCTTCTGTGAATTTTTTCAGTTTCTCCAAGTCCTGTTCGTTGACTGTTGGCTTTGTGTTGGACAAGGACCTCAGCATGTCAGACTAAGAGGAGGAAGAAGAAAGAAATTGTTCAAATATGTCCTTTTAGGAGTGTAAAGATTTATAATTAAGGCGTCATTTTTGATCACTTTGACATACAAGTTGGTGGATTGTTTTGAATGCTCAACTTTGCAACATTAACTCAACAGCAGTTTTCTTTCAAGTAAACAAGAAACAAAAAAACCCTCCTCTGTAATCAAGCAATAAAGTACCCAAGTTACTCTGGTGTTTATTAAAGGAATCTTCTGATCACTAGCAAAGTAATTCCACATTTATAGAAATATTTTTGCTTTAATTCAGAAAGGAAAATGAAAACCTACCATAAAATTATGGTAACATATTGCCCCCAAACCTCAGTAAAAAAAAAAAAAAAATGCAGCCTCCCTTGAAATGTGTAATTCCATGTCTATATAGATACTCATCAGATTGTGTTTTAAGGGAGAGTTACACATCCTTACTTAGAAGACTCAATGACCAAACTGTTTCCAGCCAAAACTAACTTTTTATTCTGAGGAGTATAAAACAAAAAATAAAAATTGACGTGCTGGAGGTTGTTTGAAAGTACAGGTCCTTCTCAAAAAATTAGCATATTGTGATAAAGTTCATTATTTTCCATAATGTCATGATGAAAATTTAACATTCATATATTTTAGATTCATTGCACACTAACTGAAATATTTCAGGTCTTTTATTGTCTTAATACGGATGATTTTGGCATACAGCTCATGAAAACCCAAAATTCCTATCTCACAAAATTAGCATATTTCATCCGACCAATAAAAGAAAAGTGTTTTTAATACAAAAAACATCAACCTTCAAATAATCATGTACAGTTATACACTCAATACTTGGTCGGGAATCCTTTTGCAGAAATGACTGCTTCAATGCGGCGTGGCATGGAGGCAATCAGCCTGTGGCACTGCTGAGGTCTTATGGAGGCCCAGGATGCTTCGATAGCGGCCTTTAGCTCATCCAGAGTGTTGGGTCTTGAGTCTCTCAACGTTCCCTTCACAATATCCCACAGATTCTCTATGGGGTTCAGGTCAGGAGAGTTGGCAGGCCAATTGAGCACAGTGATACCATGGTCAGTAAACCATTTACCAGTGGCTTTGGCACTGTGAGCAGGTGCCAGGTCATGCTGAAAAATGAAATCTTCATCTCCATAAAGCTTTTCAGCAGATGGAAGCATGAAGTGCTCCAAAATCTCCTGATAGCTAGCTGCATTGACCCTGCCCTTGATAAAACACAGTGGACCAACACCAGCAGCTGACACGGCACCCCAGACCATCACTGACTGTGGGTACTTGACACTGGACTTCTGGCATTTTGGCATTTCCTTCTCCCCAGTCTTCCTCCAGACTCTGGCACCTTGATTTCCGAATGACATGCAGAATTTGCTTTCATCCAAAAAAAGTACTTTGGACCACTGAGCAACAGTCCAGTGCTGCTTCTCTGTAGCTCAGGTCAGGCGCTTCTGCCGCTGTTTCTGGTTCAAAAGTGGCTTGACCTGGGGAATGCGGCACCTGTAGCCCATTTCCTGCACACGCCTGTGCACGGTGGCTCTGGATGTTTCTACTCCAGACTCAGTCCACTGCTTCCGCAGGTCCCCCAAGGTCTGGAATCGGCCCTTCTCCACAATCTTCCTCAGGGTCCGGTCACCTCTTCTCGTTGTGCAGCGTTTTCTGCCACACTTTTTCCTTCCCACAGACTTCCCATTGAGGTGCCTTGATACAGCACTCTGGGAACAGCCTATTCGTTCAGAAATTTCTTTCTGTGTCTTACCCTCTTGCTTGAGGGTGACAATAGTGGCCTTCTGGACAGCAGTCAGGTCGGCAGTCTTACCCATGATTGGGGTTTTGAGTGATGAACCAGGCTGGGAGTTTTAAAGGCCTCAGGAATCTTTTGCAGGTGTTTAGAGTTAACTCGTTGATTCAGATGATTAGGTTCATAGCTCGTTTAGAGACCCTTTTAATGATATGCTAATTTTGTGAGATAGGAATTTTGGGTTTTCATGAGCTGTATGCCAAAATCATCCGTATTAAGACAATAAAAGACCTGAAATATTTCAGTTAGTGTGCAATGAATCTAAAATATATGAATGTTAAATTTTCATCATTATATTATGGAAAATAATTAACTTTATCACAATAGGCTAATATTTTGAGAAGGACCTGTAGTCTGATTCTAACAGAAAATGAAGGAATGACAAGATTGCCCCATTTATGCATCAAAGCATTCGGCTAACCTTAGCATGTCTTAAATTAAACTCAAAAAAGTGTATCAAAGTACGTGCTAATGCCTCTTCTAGAGGGATGTAAACAGTGGGATTCTTAATGCATTTTTTAAGCAGGAAAAAAAAAATCCAAACAAAATATGAATAAATATTGGATGTGCCGATTCCCGATCAGAGCTGTTAAAATAAATAATAAATTTGACCAACTCCTAACTGGGAATGGTTGATTTGAGCATCTCCAATTAAGGTATTTGTTGAAATTGCAGTTTTTTCAATATTCTTACCATGGACACCAGAGGTTCCAATAGCTTCTCTCCAGGGACCTCCATCCAAGTCATTTCAATTGCGTTGGGATCACCAGGAGAGCATGGAGTCAAAAGGTCATCAATAGTAACATTTGGGTCAGTTCTGGATGCTCCTCGTTCCTTTTTTTTTAATAACACAAAAAGTAAGATAAAGTGAGATTAATTGTAATGTGTTATACAATTAGAATAAACCTTACAGGGGCTCTATGAAGACATACCCGTTTGAAGTGGGTTGCTGACTGGACCTTTCGAACAGGCTGCATTAGAGCATCTCTGACAATGATGCTGATATCTGCTCCTGAGTACCCATCTGTCTTCCTGCCCAGAGCAGCAAAGTCCGATTCTTCGAGGGTGTTGGGGGTCGAGCCCAGATTGAGTTTGAACATGAAGGAGCGAGCATGTTCCTCAGGCAGCGGTATGTAGATCCTCTTCTCAAATCTGAAACATTATTCGTTTGCACTGAGAACAGGATGGTGATGCCTAGACATGACATAGCTTTAAAACGTCTCAACATTTACCGTCTTCTAATGGCAGAGTCTAGAGTCCAGGGGATGTTTGTGGCTCCCAGCACCAGCACTCCCTCATTGTCATTACCAACACCTGTAAAGACGACAAGACTTAAATAACATTGATCAAAGCCACATACAGCTGAAACCAGATATCTACAAAGACTATATTAGAAGACGTTTCTTTCTCACCATCTAACATTAAATCAGACTAAACCTCTGCTGTTTAGTGTCCGGTAGGATTACTCAAATAAAATAATTTGTATTGGCTAAATCTGTGAAAATCTTTTTTTTAACTTGCATTAAATACAGAAGATTTCAACTACATGACTTGGGTCAAACATTGTGGATCTCCTTCAACGGACTTCTAATCACAGTTTGCTTGAATTTTGGCCCATTTCTCCTGACAGAACTGGTGCAACAGAATCAGGTTTGTAGGCTGCCTTGTTTACACACCTTCTCAGCTTTGCCTCCATATTGTCTAGGGGACAGATATCAGGGCTTTGTGATGGAAAACCTAAAACACTGACTTTGTTGTCTTCAAGTATAATAATTCTCTCTCTAATTATTCTGATATTAAGAAAAAACTAAATGAGTTTGGTAATCCTAACTGTTATTTTTAACTGTCTTAACCATGCATCTGTAAACTCATGTTAAGAATTAAAGTAAAAGTTGCCAACCTGAAATCGTGATGCAAAAATAGCTGAAAGATTTTCACACGTCATTAATTCAGACAGAGAGAGAGAGCAAAATGCGTACTTCCCCTTCTCACTACTTTTGTAACTTTCCTGCAGGCTTGTTGCATTAGCGAAGACACGAGTTTAAAAAAAAAAAAAAAACAAGAACAATTTGCATAACTTTCTCAAAAATGTTAACTTTGATGAAATGTAAAAACAAATGTTTTAGATGTTTTAAAGAGGAATAAAATGTTTTGGGGGTTTACGTGCAAGAAAACTGTTAAAAATGTGATGACATTAATACTAAAGGCTCTTTGTCAATGAGAATGGTCTACTGCATTTTTACAAAAATCTATACAGGTCCTTCTCAAAATATTAGCATATTGTGATAAAGTTCATTATTTTCCATAATGTAATGATGAAAATTTAACAATCATATATTTTAGATTCATTGCACACTAACTGAAATATTTCAGGTCTTTTATTGTCTTAATACGGATGATTTTGGCATACAGCTCATGAAAACCCAAAATTCCTATCTCACAAAATTAGCATATTTCATCCGACCAATAAAAGAAAAGTGTTTTTATTACAAAAAACGTCAACCTTCAAATAATCATGTACAGTTATGCACTCAATACTTGGCCGGGAATCCTTTTGCAGAAATGACTGCTTCAATGCGGCGTGGCATGGAGGCAATCAGCCTGTGGCACTGCTGAGGTCTTATGGAGGCCCAGGATGCTTCGATAGCGGCCTTTAGCTCATCCAGAGTGTTGGGTCTTGAGTCTCTCAACGTTCTCTTCACAATATCCCACAGATTCTCTATGGGGTTCAGGTCAGGAGAGTTGGCAGGCCAATTGAGCACAGTGATACCATGGTCAGTAAACCATTTACCAGTGGTTTTGGCACTGTGAGCAGGTGCCAGGTCGTGCTGAAAAATGAAATATTCATCTCCATAAAGCTTTTCAGCAGATGGAAGCATGAAGTGCTCCAAAATCTCCTGATAGCTAGCTGCATTGACCCTGCCCTTGATAAAACACAGTGGACCAACACCAGCAGCTGACACGGCACCACAGACCATCACTGACTGTGGGTACTTGACACTGGACTTCTGGCATTTTGGCATTTCCTTCTCCCCAGTCTTCCTCCAGACTCTGGCACCTTGATTTCCGAATGACATGCAGAATTTGCTTTCATCTGAAAATAGTACTTTGGACCACTGAGCAACAGTCCAGTGCTGCTTCTCTGTAGCCCAGGTCTGGGGAATGCGGCACCTGTAGCCCATTTCCTGCACACGCCTGTGCACGGTGGCTCTGGATGTTTCTACTCCAGACTCAGTCCACTGCTTCTGCAGGTCCCCCAAGGTCTGGAATCGGCCCTTCTCCACAATCTTCCTCAGGGTCCGGTCACCTCTTCTCGTTGTGCAGCGTTTTCTGCCACACTTTTTTCTTCCCACAGACTTCCCACTGAGGTGCCTTGATACAGCACTCTGGGAACAGCCTATTCGTTCAGAAATTTCTTTCTGTGTCTTACCCTCTTGCTTGAGGGTGTCAATAGTGGCCTTCTGGACAGCAGTCAGGTCGGCAGTCTTACCCATGATTGGGGTTTTGAGTGATGAACCAGGCTGGGAGTCTTAAAGGCCTCAGAAATCTTTTGCAGGTGTTTAGAGTTAACTCCTTGATTCAGATGATTAGGTTCATAGCTCGTTTAGAGACCCTTTTAATGATATGCTAATTTTGTGAGATAGGAATTTTGGGTTTTCATGAGCTGTATGCCAAAATCATCTGTATTAAGACAATAAAAGACCTGAAATATTTCAGTTAGTGTGCAATGAATCTAAAATATATGAATGTTAAATTTTCATCATGACATTATGGAAAATAATGAACTTTATCACAATATGCTAATATTTTGAGAAGGACCTGTAGGTTAAAGCTTACAAGGGAGAGACCTTCTGACCTTCAGACAAAACACTGCTGATTAAGTCCACCATTTCTCACATTCTATATGTTGCAGTGTCCTCTACAAAGATACTCAGCCACACATTAATCCTTCGTCTATTGTTCACTTGTAACTTGCTTCGGAAAGTAAAACTTTAGAAGAATGTAATTTGGTATAACGTAACATCGGATTTTACTGTTATCTCACACTGACAAATACCTAAAGAATACATTTCTTACCATCTGCGTTAAATGACCATTGATAACTGCTGTCACTGTTTACACTCACCCTGCATCTGAACAAGGAACTCCGTTTTAATTCGGCGAGCAGCTTCACTCTCGTTTTCACTCCTTGAACCACACAACGAGTCAATCTCATCAATGAAGATGATTGAAGGCTTGTGCTCCCTCGCAAGGGTGAAAAGATTCTTCACCAATCTGCAAAGTGGAAAAAGTGTTTCAGACACTTAAACAGCAACTCCTTTAAAAAGATGATTTTTAAAAAATAAATTACATTATTCTTTATTATTCATCAGGGGAATATATCCACATCCTTTTTACATTAGGTACTACTGTTTCTAGAACCCACTTTTCACTCTCTCCCAGCCATTTGGAGACAAGGTCCGATGAGGAGATTGAGAAGAAGGTGGAGTTGTTTGCCTCTGTTGCCACAGCTTTAGCTAGGTAGGACTTTCCTGTACCTGGAGGCCCAAAGAGCAGGATCCCCCTCCACGGGGTTCTCTTTCCTGACGGGTACATTAAAAACTCATTCAAATTACTGCCATAAAATCAATAATCATTTAACAGACAACTAATGAGATAAACATCCCATCATATAAGGTATACCTGTGAAAAGGTGGGGGAATCTGATTGGAAGAATGACAGCCTCTTTTAAAGCCTCCTTGGCTCCCTCTAAACCAGCAACATCGTTCCATTTGATGTTTGGCTTCTCCATAACAATTGCACCTAAAAAGGAATTTCATAGTAGATTACCATAATCATTAATTTGAAAAAAATGTTCCAACTACAAACCTGAGAGTTGATTTTGGAATTTCTTTTTCTCTGGATCATCACCCTCATCACTTTCATTCCTGGGCACAGCAAAATAAACATTAATGAATCTGCTAGCCTTGATTACATTTTCATTGTGATGAATGGAAACCACTTCAACAACAGACACACACAGCCTTCGGTCACACCCATTAACACACCCTTTGTCATCTGACTGAGACTCTTTGACAGGTTTAGCGGGAGGAGGTTTTTCTTTCTTCTTGAGATGTTCCTTCAGCTTCTCTGCTCTGTCCAGGTATTCAGCACATTTTGCCCGGATGCTTTGTTTTGCTTTGTCTCCCTGGGTCTCATCTGTCAGAGATTCACAGAAAATATATATATATATAAATAAAAAGTTCAGTTAGGTATGAGAAAAGAAGAAATGATCATTCTTAGTGTCTTGTCCACTGATTCAAATAAATATTTTATACTGACACATTGGCATTTAACCACTTCTATTTTATGCATATTTACTATAACCGTTGCAAATTAAATAATTTTTCTTTCCAGTTATGTGTTTCAACGAATTATGGAGATAACTGTAAAAACAACACCTTTATTTAAGTATAATAAAATTTAATATTTTTTTCTGGAGACTTTAAATTACAACATATTTCCATTTTGTATTCTGACCCCCTTTTGGGCCTGTCAACCCTTATGAAATCTGAGATTTTATGACCTCTGATCAAAGGTAGATATTATTTATTGAAGTCAATTAACCACATTTTCTTACAGAAAACTATTTGTAGATTCTAGAAAATGACTAAATGACTTGTTGAAGTTACAATACGTCTCCAACCTGCAGCTCTAAAACTATACGTTTCTCTTTAGCCTCTCTACAGTGGCTCCTAATAATAGCATCTGATAGCAAATACTATTTGACCAAATATTATAGAGCAATGAGCTAATAAAAGCAATATGAAAGACTAGTTAATTTTCCATAAATATTAAAAAAAGACCAATTTGGTCTCATCCTTGTCAAATTATTTTTCACTTGTAATTTATTTTCCTTTGTTTTAAGGTCTTTCATAAAATTAACTATGTTTTATTTAATTTCACAATAAAACTAATTTTAAACCATATATTTTCCTTAAAATCTATTATCTTTTTTTTCTCAGGGTCAAAAAGGATTTGCACCTCCACAAAAATTGTATTTATTGAGAACAATAATAAAAATGCTTCTTTGGACTGTAGAGATTGGTGACCCCTTGCAGTGGTGTATATGAATTGACGCATTGTGGATACAAAACGCCCCATGGCAGATGCCACCCATTTGTGCTTGAAAATGTCTAAGGGCAAACTGTTCAGCACCTCCACATTTACTGATAAAAATGCTATAAAATACACAAAGACCTAAAACTGAAAATTATCAGACGATAATTCCTGATGTGCTAAATTTGGTTGGTAGCACGTTCTCTTACATTTTACGACGTGAAGAAAGTACTGAACAGCAGCCTGATACAGACGCAGCGCCTCCTCATAGTTCTGAGCTTTATCCTCCTGAGCTGCCTTGGCAGCAAGATCAATCGCTTTCTGAAATAAGAGAAAAACAACCACCTTAATCACAAAATGTTTGCTTAACTGATGTTAAAAGAAGAAAAACATAGCTGAATGAAATTCAAGGTGCATATGTTTGTATGCACATTAAACATGACAACATGACAAAATTAGGCAGAAATTAGGTAACTTCACACTAGACAGAAAAACATTTGTCTTGGTACGAACGTACCCCTTTTTACACAGTGACATAATCTCCTTAGATCACTTACTGTTACACCTGTCCTGTCTGTTGAGATCAAACACATGACAAGATCCCAAAACAAATTTTCAAAGTATTTGTTTCATTTCCTTTTCGCTGGTCAATTGAAAAAAATGTCCAACTATTAGTTTTTTAATAGCTTTAGCTATAAATTAATTGAATAAATGAAAATACTGCAGTATTTATTCCCCAATCAAAGGCCACATAAAGCAAGTTAGCTAGTGAAAGTAATCTAATTAGTTACCTTTAGAGTAAATAAAACCTCAAAAAACACAATACAACAGATGTGCCACAAAAGCCTCAGCATATATTAAAAAATTGATGTCAGCAACTGTTGGCCTCTATTCATAACAAATCAACTGCCGAGCTGTCAGCTAATTTAGCTAGCAATGCTAATTAGCCACCATCGTTACAGACGATACACTCTTTCAACATGATTAAAAAGAACAATATCTTGCAAAACGTACAACTAACGGCCCGCATTTGTAGTTGACAACTCCTATAACAGTTTAGGTAGTGATGTTTAGACGTAAAAAACTTTTTTCGTTTTAGCCAAGCTCAAAGGTTGGTCGTCCACTTACCTGTAAATTGTTGTTGGCCATAACGGCTAAATCACCGGCTCAAATACCCCACGAAAACGCAACACCACCGTGGAAAATATACTTTTAAACACTCAACGTCAAAATTGAGCCGCACATATAAACTGCTAGCTGGATAATCGAGGTTTTCAGCCGACTTGTTTTCGTTTGTCAGATCGCCTCAAGTAAGAATAGGGAAGCTACTTCCGCACTGAAAAGTCGACATTCGCGTGCGCGGAATGTGATGACGTCAAGACGTCAGTCCAACAACGCCCTTTCCTTTCCGAGAAGAAAAAACAATCTCATTCTGATTTACAAAAGCAGATGGAAGACAAGAGTATAAATGGCGGATATTTCCCTCGACAACATACGTGTTATTTTCTAGATGTATTTATTAAGTGCATTTCTTAATTTCTTCTCATTGTTAGCAGGCAGCATAAGGGAAACACTAAGAAAATCCCAGAGTTCTGAGACTGATCACTGAGGTTTCTAATATTTTGAGATTTTTCCCATACATTTGTTACAGCTGAGCTCTGTCATCCTCTTTATGACATATTTTTTTTTTTGCTACACTTGTCATATCATGGTTTCTTTAAACCTTGTTAAAAATAAGAATCTAACTTGAGGTTTTCTTGTTTTTGGTGTTATGGTTTACCTAAGTCTTTAAACATTGCATTTTGAAAAATGTATTCATGGTTATACCTTACCAAATATTTGAACATAAGTTAGCCTTCAATAGGGTTTATGCATGATTATTTTGCCTTAATAACTCATCTTATGCTGTTTACTAAGTTGTGTGAGTTGCGCATTTCAAATTATCCTGTTTTGGTTCAATTTTAGCTCTTTCATCTTCTGAAGTTATCTTGTGTGCTCTTTATTTTTCTACGATGAGCTGTAAAAGATGAATGACCAGGTTAAAAAATAGTAAGACTATCTTACACATAGATAAATAGTTGGTCAGTTAGATACTGTAAACACATTTTATCCTTTTGAAAATATATAAAAGCTTTGTTTTTTTAATAAACAATTACAAGTTAGACAAACTGATTTTATTAAAATTCCTATGCATGCTAATGTTTACTCTGCACATTTCCGGTGATGTGAGGAATACGATGCCTGTATGGAACATAGACCGACTATAACATAACCTGCCTGTCTTTTTGAGCAAACATGTCATACTATAAAAAACCTCTGAGGCGTAGTGGTAAATTTTATGAGCCCATGCGATGTAATTTGAACTGTTTAGATTTGATATGTGTGGATATACCTCTGAAGACCTACCATTACCAATATAAAACATAGTTTATGCGCCATTGTCACAAGTAACACTGTCCACATGAAATAAAATGCAATGTAATGACCTCGTTATTCACTAGGTACTCTTGTAGTTCTTCCACTCTGTCCAGATACTGTTTACATGTATCTCTAATCTTCTGGTTGCCATCTTTCCCTTGAGGTTCTTCTGAAATGTACAAAAAACACAAATTTTACTAAAACAGACATTTTGCCAACACTCGTCATGAACTATCTCTTATTGTATCATAATGTTGACACTTGAAAGCCTCGATCCAATTAAAACAGCTCAGAAGATTAATACTGTTTATCTAAACAAAAGAGTTTTAACAATTAAGCATTTAGATTTACAAATACAAGTATAAATCAAGCAATGGCATTAACATATAATCTGAAACTGTAAGGATGTGGGGAGAACAAGTATTTGATACACTGCCGATTTTGCAGGTTTTCCCACTTGCAAAGCATGTAGAAGTCTTTCATTTTTATCATTTTTATCACTCTTCAACTGCGAGTGATGGAATCTAAAACAAAAGTCCAGAAAATCACATTGTGTGATTTTTATGTAATTAATTAGCATTTTATTGCATCACATAAGTATTTGATCACATAACAACCAGTAAGAATCACGGCTCTCACAGGCCTGTTAGTTCTTTAAGAAGCCTTCTTGTTCGCCACTCATTACCTGTATTAACTGCACCTGTTTGAACTCGTTATCTGTATAAAAGACACCTGTTCACACACTCATTCAAACAAACTCCAACCTCTCCACAACTGCCAAGACCAGAGAGCTGTGTAAGAACATCAAGGATAAAATAGTAGACCTGCACAAGCCTGGGATGAGCTACAGGAAAATAGCCAAGCAGCTTGGTGAGAAGGCAACAACTGTTGGCGCAATTATAGGAAAATGAAAGAAGTTCATGATGACGGTCAATCTCCCTCGGTCTGGGGCTCCATGCAAGATCTCACCTCGTGGAGCATCAATGATCACGAGGAAGGTGAGGGATCAGCCCAGAACTACATGGCAGGACCTAGTCAATGACCTGAAGAGAGCTGGGACCACAGTCTCAGAGAAGACCATTAGTAACACACTACGCCGCCATGGATTAAAATCCTGCAGCGCTCGCAATGTCACCCTGCTCAAGCCAGCGCATGTTCAGGCCCGTCCGAAGTTTGTCAATGACCATCTGGATGATTCAGAGGAGGAATGGGAGAAGGTCATGTGGTCTGATGAGACAAAAATTGTTTTTTGGTCTAAACTCCACTCGATGAGTTTGGAGGAAGAAGGATGAGTCCCCAAGAACACCATCTCTACCGTGAAGCATGGAGGTGAAAACATCATTCTTTGAGGATGCTTTCTGCAAAGGGGACAGGACAACTGCACCGTATTGAGGGGAGGATGTATCTCCCCTCAATACGGTCTCCATGTATCAGGAGATCTTAGCCAACAACCTCCTTCCCTCAGTAAGGGCATTGAAGATGGGTCGTGGCTGGGTCCTCCAGCATGACAATGACCTGAAACACACAGCCAGGGCAACTAAGGAGTGGCTCTGTAAGAAGCATCTCAAGGTTCTGGAGTGGCCTAGCCAGTCTCCAGACCTGGACCCAATCGCAAATCTTTGGACAGAGCTGAAAGTCCGTATTGCCCAGCGACAGCCCCGAAACCTGAAGGATCTGGAGAAGTTCTGTATGGAGGAGTGGTCCAAAATCCCTGCTGCAGTGTGTGCAGACCTCGTCGAGAACTACAGAAAGCATCTGATATCTGTAAGGGGAAACAAATGTTTCTGTACCAAATTTTGAGTTTTGTTTTTCTGATGTATCAAATACTTATGTCATGCAATAACCTGCAAATTAATTACTTAAAAATCACACAATGATTTTTCTGGATTTCTGTTTAAGATTTTGTCACTCACAGTTGAAGATCACCCATGATAAAAATGAAAGACTTCTACATGCTTTGCTAATGGGAAAACCTGCAAAACTGACAGTGTATCAAATATTGCTCTCCACTATGTACAAAATGGCATGCCAGTAATACAGAAGAAGATAATGTTCGTCTGACATCAGTATGTGTCCCAACATTTAAAACGCACTTTTCAAAATATGAAGAAAATACTTGACAGCATGCTTGTAGGATTGAATGGCTTCCTCATAGTTCCCAGCCTGGTCCTCCTGTGAAGCTTTCTGTGCTACAGCAATCGCTTTCTGAAAGAGCAAAACATTCTATCACACTTTGCAATATGTATTAAATTGTAAAGTCGGCTAATTTCTAATGTCAAGGCTATCTTTTTCACTCTTAAATTTGTTAGCTTGTCCCTTAATGGTTGCCACAATTCAATTAAGTGTTATTTATATGGTGCCACTTAACAACACGTCGTCTCAAGGCACTTTCCAAAGTTCATTCAATCAAATCACAGATTTCAAGGTACATTAATCCTAATTAGCAAACAGTGCAGTCAGTTTAATTTATTATTCAAATTGGTTAACAAGTTTTTATATCTAAGGAAACCCCGCAGATTGGATCGAGTCAGTGACTTCCAGCATTCACTCATACTGAGCATGCACGTAGCGACAGTGGAAAGGAAAACTCCTTTTTAACAGGAAGAAACCTCCAGCAGAACCAGGCTCAGTGTGAGCTGCCATCTGCCACGACCAACTGGTGGTTTGAGAGAACAGAACAGAAGCACTGATCCAGGAGTACTTTCTATGGGAAGGAAAAGTAAAACATTGTGGTAGTAGCTCCTTTAGTGGCTTCATCTAGGAGAGAAAGACAGCTAAGCAGATGAACTCTAAGCCTGCTTTCAAGTCTAGATTATGAAAGAGAGCATATACAGTTAGACGCAGTAGAAGCTCAGCCAGTAGCTATGTCTAGGAGAGAGAGGGTTAAACACTGACAGACAAGGCCAAGTGTATCATCTGTAGAAAGAGAACATTAAGTTGTTGGCAGCAGCAGCTCAGCCGATACCCCCTCCAAGAAGGTGCCACAGCACCAGGCCAAATATAGCTTCTAGGATGGAAAAAATTAATTACAACTAGAAGAATATGAAGAATAATAAAGAATAAAGAGAAACAGGAACACTATAAATGTAAATGCTGTGGGCATTCACACTAATAGATTATATCCCACCATCTCACCTTATCACTAAACTTCTCTTCCATCACATTGGCTCTCTGTATATCCTCTTTCCGTAACACCTACTGTTTCCTGCTTTCCTCCTCCCTGGCAGCTTCATACCCAAACTTGTTAGTCCAATATATCCACTATCCCTCCTATGTGTTTGCCCAAACCATCTTGGCCTTACCTTTTTGACTTTTTGTCCAAACACATCAACCTTAGATGTCCCTCTGATGCACTTATTCTATTCCAATCATTTTTTGATCACTTGGAATGAAAATCTTAATGTCTTTCAATTAGCCAGTTCTTAGTGCCAAAATTTAGTTTTGTAGTTCTGTTTGTTTTTTTTAAGTCATGTTTAGGTGTAACTACAATGCACTGAAAAAGTATTTATACCTCCTATACCCAATGAGAGCACCAACTAGAGAAGCAGCCATGAGGCCCATGGTAACTCTGGAGGAGCTGCAGAGATTCATAACATAGGTGGAAGAATCTGCTGACAGGACAACTATTAGTCATCCACTCTAGAAATCAGATCTTTAAGGAAAGTGTGGGATGAAGACAGGAATTGCTGAAAAAAAGCCATAAGAAGTTTCATTTTCAGTTTGCCACAAGCCATGTGTGGGACACAGCAAACATGTGGCAGAGGGTGCTCTGGTCAAACGAGACCAAAAACTGATTTTTTTTTTTGGCCTATATGGAAAACTAATACTGCACATTATCCCTGAGAACATCATCCCCACGGTGACATGTGGTGGTTGTAGTATAATGCTGCTGGGATGCTTTTCTTCAGCTGGTGCAGGGAAGCTGGTCAGAGTAAAGTGGAAGTTAGAAGAAGCTAAATGCTTTACCAGACCTTTAATCGAATAGTTCAGATCAAAAGTAGGGGTTTATTCTGACAAAGATAAACTGCACTCACTGCTGTTTTTCACACAAAACTAAAATTATCACCGGGATTGTTACTATTTTTTTCACTGTTGGCAGCAGTAAATCTATTTATCTAGATTTTTAAATACTATTTATTAGCACGTTTATCGTTTAGTGTGAACTGTGGAAAAAAACACGCACAAGGAAAAGTGTAGTTCACAACTAACATAAGAGAGATACAGAGATTTGCTGTGTAGGGTACATGGTTATGATTAAAAGTGTTGCCATTATAACAATCTGAGTGTATATTCCCTGCCTAAAACATCAGATAACTATACTGTATCAGATCCCACAATAACACTTTTAGATGAATCAGAAAACCGCAGTGGGGAAAGCAGAACATGGCATGTATAAAATACAACTTCTGTTCTAAGACAATCAGATGTCAAAATGAAACCAGAAAGTACCGGTCCTTCGGAAAGTTCTACATCCTACCTGGAGATTTGTTGGCTCCATGCGGAATGGCCTATTAAAAGTAGAAAATATTGAACGGATGATCCTGGCCAGTGCTCTTTGGTTCACACTGTCAGTGTCGCTACGAACAGTTCCTGTTTGCTTATCGCTGCCTCATCGCTGCAATAGTAATGGATTCGAAAAGCCAGTCTGCCTGGCCCGTCAGAAGAATGGTAAAAATGGGACCAGAAAGCACTCCTGCCAATGAGTCACCACCGCGCAGCTCATTTGTTGATGTCCAAGTTATAAACACAACAAAAGTTGCTAAGCAGATCTCTAAAATGTACCCAATTTTTTTTTCGATTTTTAATTTCGCTTTCACGTGGTGTCATAAACAGAAGCAAGAACCGTTTGACATCTGTTTTGTTTTTAAGTGAAATGAAGCTATTGTTGCTGCGACTTGAAAGATCGCGACACTCAGGAAACTGAAATCAAGATCTGAACTTTGTGCCATGTAATGCCAATGTCCTCCACCAGAGGGTGGTCAAACATCACTGGCATGATCCACGTCACATGTTTGACGTCATGTTTTATCTATACTAAATCAGTTTCTTTCCTACTTATTTTTGTTTCTTACCTGCAAGATAAAGAATAAATAAATAGTATTATAAAGACTTCTTCTGCTTTAAATGCCATACTAAAAGCGGTGACCAGCACAATGGTTTTCAAATGATGTTTTTCTTAAATTAAAACACACAGTTCTGGTCAGAAGTTAACACACACTCATGACTAGCATGAACGACAAATGAGTTTGGGGTGTTTGATGACAAATTTTAAATGTTCTTTCCCCAGAATGGACTGATAATACAACATACAACTGTGGTGGATTTTTGAAGAAGAATTAATTCCTCTAATTCACACAGGGTCAGAATTATAAACACAGAATAAATTTAAACATTGTCTCCCACTGGTATTGTAAATATATACATTTCTATGCCAAGTTGCATAGAAACGTCATGCTTTTTCAACCAACAGCAATGTCTTGGCAAAACTGTGGCTGGGTTTTTGACTGCTCTTTTAATCAGAAATTTTACTGGATATTTAAACTGGTTGGTTTCCTGGTACAGGCCAAGCTTTCTAGTACAAAGCATACATATTCAATGGCAATGATTTCAGGGGCATACCAGAAACATAATTATTCTGCCAATTTATTCACTCCAAAACCTGTTTCGGTGTGTGTTTGGGATCATTCACCTTTTGAAACATCCAGTATTGTCCAAATGCAACTGTCAAGCTGTTCATTAATTTGAAGTGGACTATTTGGAGTAGGTGTGGGCGATGTGGGTTTAAAATTTTATGATGATATTTTCTGGCAGAATTGTGATAACGATAAAAGTGTTGAGAAATAAACTATGTATAACTTTTTTAGGTACCTGCTTGGCTGTGACTGGCACAGCAATCATAACGTCACAAACACAAATACTGCTCTTGAAAAATATACTTTGAATTAGGCTTCTTTATGTAACACCTGTTACATAACAAATTGTGATTTTCATCACTAAACTGCATTTAATCATATTTTTGAATTTATGGATAGTTATTGATGCACTCATGTAACAAATAGTGGAAAAAATGGTAAAAATAACAATCCCAACAATACAGTCAGTTTTTGGAGTTTTTAAACATCATTAATAGGAAGTTATTGTAGGCACAATAATTCAAAATTCTTATCATGACAAGAATATTTTCACAAAAAATGATAAACTATAAAATACATGCCCACCCCTATTTGGGTGGTAGTCCTCCTTGCTCATTATCCACTTTATGGATGTACAAACTACACTGGCAGCAACACCATGCTTGACAGTTGTTCTAGTGTACTAGGGTTTGAAAGCATCACTGTTAGTCTATTAATAATTGCTTCTTTCTTGCTCTGCCTTATCTCAGGCCAAGTTATTATTAAACTTGCTTCACTAAGATTATTATCTGGATATGGCAGCATCTGATGATGTTTAGCTTTAAAGTTTTAGTCCTTAAATAAACACTATGAAACCTCTACACTGTGAAATCACAAAACAAAAATATGTTTTTTTGGTATTGGGATCAACTCAGATTTCGGAAAGCACAGTATTTAAGTAGCTTAAAAAGCTTAAGTTTGCTTCTCTATTCAGCTCCTCTGTGTTAATTAGTCTTCGTCCCTCAGCTCCTCTGCTCTCACTCTTCCTCAGTTGCTCCTCATTTCCTCTGATTAGTTGTTCTGGGTAATTGGTCATCTACTATGTGTATTAGCTCACTGGTTTCCTTTGTTCTCTGCTGGATTCTCCTGTTTGCCTGCTCTTGTCTTTCTCCCCAGTTTTTGGCCTGGAACTCCTATTTCCTTGTGCTGTAAGTTTTCAGTTCTTTTAATAAATTACTATGTTTATCGGGTTCTTTTCCACAAGAGAACAATTATTTTTAAATTCCTAATGCTTAACATAAGTTGCCTATTAAAGGTTTTTGGTGGGGTTTCTTGGGGAAGTGTGAGTCTGGTCGTTTGCAAAGGTTGGCAGACGGGGTCCGCTTGGCCCGTGCGTTATTTATGCAAGAACCGCCACTGAGCTGACTAAATAAATAAATAAATCCAATCAAAAATGACTATTCCGATTATCTAAACTTCTGAGCTGAACTGCAGTCTAATAACCTACAGCCTAGTAAGAGCGTATAAGACGGCTTCGAGGTAAGCTTGTTATTCAGGGGCGATAGGAAAACAGATACACGTGTCTGGTGGGGGAGTGAAGGCAGTGCTAATCGTGCTAACAGACCTTTGGCCCCTGCTCGCTCACAGCTCACTGAGGAGTGCAGCTCACAGACGACTGTGACACCTGAGAGCTCCTCTGAAGCGCTACAGTTCAGTTTGGACCAAGGGAAACTCGCCTTGTTTCTTTGCGGATATGCGCCGGAAAAGAGGGCGCACCTCCAGCGGTGGAACATAGGCGCTGACAAAGGCTGAAGTTTAACATTTGCGAAGGCGCAGATCTACTGAAAGAGCCTCTCGCATAAAAAAATAAAAAAATCAATTTCATGGAAAGCTTCAGATGACAAGAGCTCCTCCACTCAGGCGGCGGGTTGCGCTCGGCATCTACAAGAATCTCTGATGGAGAACACGCCGAGGCGGAGGATAGGAGCTCATCTCCTGACTGCGCTGTTGTTGGCCTTTGGGACCACGCTTCTCAGGGACGCGGGCGGTCAAGAGACTTTTAATGACTTGACAGGCTTCACTTTGAATCCGCCGTACTTCAACCTCGCAGAGGGTTCCGGCATATCTGCGACGGCAACCTGCGGCCAGGATGAGGCTGGCGCACCGAGAACTGATCTGTACTGTAAACTTGTCGGAGGACCTACTCTGGGTCTCCCTACTCAGAATATACAGGTAAGGAAATTTAAGGTAGACAACATATTTCTCTCTATGTGATGTTTGTTGTTGTTATTATTACTATTACATTAATTGAGTAATGAAATTATTATTATTACTATTGCTCAATCCAATTTATAAAGGCAAGCAGGAGCGTTAATAACACTACAGGGAGCATTCGCGGTTTTTGGTTGCCTTGAACAACTTGTACAACTGCCAGAAATAATATTACACTCTTTGTTTCCCACATTTCCTAAAGGAAATCTCCTTCAACAGATCTCTGAAGCTCTCACAGAAATTCCACTCATAGGATTCCTCTGATTAATGATTAATGTAGCTGTCTCTGTTGTTGGCTTTTTCTGCCCCTAAATGATAAAAAAAAATGCCTTTCTAGGGTCAGTATTGTGACTACTGCAACTCTTTGGATCCCAACAAAGCCCACCCAGTGACCAATGCAATTGATGGGACAGAGCGGTGGTGGCAGAGCCCACCTCTCTCCAGGGGAATTGTCTACAATGAAGTCAACGTTACCCTGGACCTCGGGCAGGTGAGATTATCATGTGCACACACAGATGTTTTCTAGCTGTTACCTGCTGTGTGAATAACAGGGGAGGACACGTCTGCATGCTCCTTGGACAGAAGAAAAGAGCTATAACATCTATGAAAAGTTGCAAAGCAGCTTTACTTGCATCTACCCATCAGAGTGGATATTTGTAGTGTTTTTGCCCCTGTTTCTCAGTCGCCTCTGTGTTTGTGGACATGCAGGTTGACTTACGCCGTGTGTATGCTGGTATTCCATCAGGTGTTACATGATTGTGTTTTCAGTGTGAGCTTCATCACCTCAGCAAGCAGTAATCATGTGCTTTGTGGCTGGATTTCTGCCAGGAATTAGATTCACGTCTCTTTGGCTGGAGAATTTGCCTCCATCACAACCCGTGTCTCTGACAGGAGGTTGGCTAGGAGCCTGTAAAACTGCCCCTTCACCCTAAGCTATTTGCTGTGAGGAAAGAAAGAATTCCTGTCTCTGGATTAGAAATCACAAGCATGCAGAGTGGGATTTCAGATATGCAGGTGGACAAGGGAGCATTGACTAGTTTTGGAAAAGCAACAAAAAACCCCCCTTCTGCACCTTCGGCCTCCCAGTGGGCACACTGTCTGACAATGGGTGTGGGCTTTTCTGTCTTCTGTTTTTAGCAGGGGTGAGCTGTTCTAAAATCCTGCGCTGCTAAATATAGTGTGCCCCAACAAAAGGATGGACAAATGCAGGGCCTTTAGAGATGTCTGACTTTAATGCGTGGTAATGCTCAGTTTCTTTGGAAGCAGTGAAAGCAACATTACTGTATTATAGTGTGCTGAGAAAGCGTGTGACTAGATCTGTGAATGTGACTACCACCTGCATACCACTCAGCATTCATCATTCATCATGACCAAAAA
Organism: Girardinichthys multiradiatus; assembly: GCF_021462225.1. Taxonomy (NCBI): domain Eukaryota; kingdom Metazoa; phylum Chordata; class Actinopteri; order Cyprinodontiformes; family Goodeidae; genus Girardinichthys; species Girardinichthys multiradiatus. The sequence goes on from NC_061799.1 coordinate 24,658,701, forward strand.
ACATATAACTGTCACTTTTTAAATGCCACGCGCAACCAACAAGCCTCATATTTTCACCTGTTCTGTTGTTGTATTGCTCAAACGTGTGGAGACAAAGAGGTTCATTGGTTTAGACATATAATTTGGAGGATTTTTGCTAATGTCAATTTCAATTCTAGATAGGCAGGAAGGTTCCCAATGTCTTAATGACAGATGCCTCAGTGCCTCACAAAAATATTCACACCCCTCACACTTTACCACAATTTCCTTATATTACAACCACAGCCCTCTATGTATTTTAGTAGGTTTATTTTCTATTTTTACGGCTAGCATCAATAATCTTCCCCTCAGTTCGGAGCAGTTTTCTTGTCCCTGCTGAAAAAAAAAAAACATCCCCACAGCATGATACTGCCACCACCACATGTCACAGAGGAGATGGTGTGTTCAGGGTGATGTGCAGTGTTTCGTTATCTAACACACATACTGTTTAGCACGTGGTTATTTTGGTCTCATCTCACCAGAGCTCATTTTTCCACATGACTGCTGTGTCCCCTAACGTGGCTTAGGGAAAACTTTAAATTAGACTTCGTATGGCTTTCTTATAACAATGGTTTTCTTTTTTACCACTCAATTAATAGTTGTCCTGTCAAACACGGAACACTGATGCACTTTTCCAATTTTCTTTTGTAAACAGTTTGGTTAACTATGTATAACTTTTCCTTCAACTTCATTATTACATAAGTGTTGGTCACATAAAATCCCATTAGAATACATAGGTGTTTGCAGTGCTACGTGACAAAACATGTAAATGTTTAGTTATTTATCTTGAGGTTTTACTACCCTTTCCACTGGCCCACACGTTATCTCAGACAGTTCAAGCTGTCAAATGTTTGACTGTTCTCTCTGGTTCTTTGATAGCTTTGTACATTCGTTTGAAACCCACAGGATAAACGATGTGTTTAATGAAAATGTGTGGGCCAGACAGACCTGAACCGGTGATGTGGTTTTCTTTCAAGACAAATGCAGGTGGCTGTTCAGCTGGTCTCTGTATAGCTCCAAGCAGATATATAAGATAGTGGTAGAGTCAATGTTTATGTTAAAATGTAAGTGGTTCAAAGACAGGTGTTTTTTTTTAATGACAATGCTGTTTCCGGTTTCTTTGTTTCAAAGTAGATCGTTTGAAGAACATTCTGCCAAATTTACAGCTGAAATAATCTGATCAAAAACTGAACTCAATGGGTTTTTATAAGTTTACACAGGTACACCATATTAGTAGGCGAGTCTTCCCTAAATAGCCCAGTTGCACTGGTATGGATGACCATGAATTGCTAGGTAGGTGTGTGCCCATATCTCTGATCCTGTTCCTAGAACCCGTGCTGTGCTAAAAGCAGAAGGTTTATGCTCTTGTTTCATAGGAAATATCTTGACAGTTGTCACCTTGTAATAAAATTTGACAGATATTAATGTTCTTTCTTCAATTCTCTAACGGATGTGTGTAGCCTGTAATGTTGCTCGCAGGTCTAAGACTCCTCTCATACCGTGGAGCATGTCCTTTATTTAATTTAGACAAAGAATCTGCTGCTTTTGGTACTTTGTTATCAATTATTTGTATGTAAATATGAAGTTGACCGTGAAGTAGAATTAATAAACACAAACCGCCATAAAGATGAGTTGTTTGAACACATCGATCTTTGATCAAATACAGAGAAGAATATTTCAAGAACTCCCAGTACAAACTGAAATGGATGGCAGTGAACCAGTAACAAGTGCTGATGGCTACATATGCTGTGTTCCATTTATCTCTGACATTAGAACTTGGATCTGGGATCATCCAGATCTGACATTAAGTACAACTTAGGCATGCTAAATACAAGTTTGAAAATCAAATCACTGACTAGATTAACTACTATCAGCTATAAAAGCTTCAACAATGTATTTCTCCCTCATTTTTTAAAGTCAAACACTGTAGCAATATTTTTACAGTCGGAGGTCCTTCAGAACTGTGAAAGATTTAATTAGAGGCTAATTTCAAAGTTTTATATGCCAGGCAGCCATAAGCCAAGACCACTCCACCCCGAGAACAACTCCCTACTCCCAAACCATACAGACCACTCCCCCAGACAGAATCGGAACCGAGAACCATCAGGAACCGGAACCAGAATCCAAACCGGAACCGCCCAGACCCAAACAATGCCTATCCCCACCCAAGGCTGACCACCCACCCTACCCCAGAAGAAAATCTATCCCAATATTTGAACTAACTCCCAGAACACATAAGACATTAGACACCCATGTTGATGGCGCCCCACCCCCTCCCACAGACCCTCATCCCCACCAGCAGAATGCATTCCTTGAAGGAGAGAGCACCTGCAATGAGATGGACAGGATCTATCTATAAACTTCCTTCAGCTTGAACAGTTCTTGATAAACTCTGTGACTCAGACAGGCTAATGTGAGCATGCAAGCTGCTCCCTGTTTGTGCCTTCTTGCCCTTTCACCAATGACCCATGACAAATCCCTTCTTCAATCTGGAAATGACCTCTGTGGTCCTCAGTCTGCATATTGTAGAAGAAATTGCAGTAACCTTTCAAACTTCTTTGAAGAATGTTCATAAGGACGTATGGTGGGCATCATCTGAAATGCTGAAATTTCTACTTTTCTTACTACTACTACTGAGTCTATAGAAAAAAACATGATATTAGAAATGACTTTGTGTTTTATCTAGCACTGACATAAAGAGTAGAATCATATGTCTTCTTTATTTGGTCTAAAAAGAAATCCAAGGTTTAGTTTTTAAAATCTTTATTTAAAAAGCCCCTTGCTATTGGGAAAAAGAAGTTAGACTGATTACACATCCAGTTACACATTCAAAACCGGTTAAATAATTTTTGTGGAGCCTTTAATAAATCTATTGCACAACCATCAAACTTCCTGCTACTTTTCCTGGAAAATTTAGCAGTTGTTAAACTATTTACAGGACACAGTAGGAGCGCCATTGTTCTGCTAAACATTTACACCCTGACTGCCAGTCCCTCACTTAGTTATTTTTTTTTTATTCTTGGGAATGTATTTTAGGAGCCATGACCACACGTGCTTATCTGCCTGAGTGAACCCAGAGTATACCATGTGAGGCAAACATTTCAGGGCTGACTGCTGTATGCCTCATTTCAAATGAGTTTAAACTGAGTCTGATTGCTTTCACTTGATGAATGCAGAACGCTCATTAAAAATATGGTATTGATACTTGATACTCAATAGATTGTACTGGTGCTTTATTGTGAGAGATTAACATCTTTGTAGAGTTCAGTGGGACTGTTGAGGGATGTTAAATTGTTGCTAGATTGCAAAATGTGTTTTTAAAAACATTTTATTTATTTGTTATTTGCATTGAAAACTTTAATAGTAAGGTTATAGGACACTGGTTTAACTTTAGAGGATGTAAATGATTATAAAATCTTTGATTTTGTAAAAACTTTGAGGGGAACTTTGACTTCCAGGTTAGTCAAATAACCTTGGCTCTTCTCACAACTCTACCATCTCCAAACTACAAAGCTTTCAAGAACTCAATTTTTGAGACATTCTCTAGGAACCTAATCCTCTCTCTCAGGGGTCCACCTCCCACCAAATTTGGTTTGAATGTTTTGATATGCGGCCGTCGCCCCCTTTTGTGCTTAGAATCCTCCAAGGCAGGTTTTGTTTGACATCCTTTCTGTGCTCTCATGCTCTCACAAAGGTTTGGTTCTCCTAAAGCCTCATTGAAAATGACATGACCCTCTCTTTTCACTGGATAAATGTGGAGAAATAGAGAAGTGGTGTAATTTTGTAGGGATAAAGCGGCAGAACAGAAAACATATAAGCAGGGTAAAAAGGCGACACATTTTCCCCCCTCTCTTCCAAAGCTCTATCAGAAAACAATAATATTTTAAACAAAATGGAAAACATTTTTAACCCCTCACCAGTTTGTGGAAGTAATTCTCACTTGTATGACGTTCTTCTGCTTTGCTCTCTTAAGGTCTCGATTAAACAAAAGATGTTTGGGCTTGAGGTGGCCCTTGAATACTATTCACCCCCCAAACATTTCTGTTGTACTCCTGTATTCTAGTTTGAGACAAGTTTTAAGTGTCTCAGAGATGGGCTCATATTTGACTTATTTGAATAATTGGACACTAGATTTACCACAAAGATTTATTCGGTTTCATCAAAGTTTGCAAAGTGCCCCATTGGGGCTTTTACAAAAGAAGCCCATACCAAAATCTTTCCACCTCTGTGTTTCACAGATGAGGGGCTTATACTGATACGTATGCAGGCATGTTTTTAGAGGTATTATTCATACTGTCATTATTCAGAGCATCCAGTGTGCTAACTGTGATCTCAGTAGTTTGAGTTTCTGCTCACTGTTTTTTTTTTATTCTCGGATATGTCTGTGACTTTGGGATTTTGTTTGAAGATGTCTTCTACGTAATTTCATGCTAATAAGCAAGGAGACGAAGCATTAACCAGAACCATCAACTGTCACTGTTTATTCAACCACTTCACCGAAGGTGGGGGAACTTCGACCTTGTTTTGACAGATAAATCACTCTTGCACGAAATTATCACAAACGCTTCTCTTAATTATATATATATATGAAGACTTATTGAAGCCAAATAATCCTGATATACCATTATTCTGGTCCAAAAACCTTCACCTAACTAACAGCACCATTCTACACAAAGGGGATAAAATTGACTACCTAACAATTATAATAAAAGAAAAATATATGCGCATTTAGTGTCTATGAAGATCAAACCAGTAGTTTTATGGACAAAATGTGTAATTTGGGTTAAATGGAAAGAGAAGTCCTCCTGTTGTGTTGATGTCTCGATTGCAGCGATCAGTTGATAAAACGGTGAGGCCACGCCCCTTTAGCCACAACCAGCTGATCGCCCCAAATCTCGACAAAGGGTCATAAAACTCTGAGGCGGGAACTCAGTGGAAGATCTCCAGCAATAAAACTGGAACAGAGTGGTCGGGCGAGACCCAGACCGCAGTTGCCTTGAATGAAAAACTTTTAAAAGTCCAACTTCTAACTTGTTGAGGTAAAATAATGCTATCACTGATATCCTTGCGGCCTCAACCTCACCCAGTCCGGATGTCGTGAGAAAGAACAGATGAAGAGCAGGAAATTAAGATTAACACAAGTTTAATTTGGAAGATAATAAATCCAATGATTTCCAGTGCAAAATGAATACATACAGAATAACACAAAGAAAGATAATTACGTGAGGCCTTACGGAGAGATCGCAGGTTTCAGCAAAGCATGACTGTCTCTACCCAGACTTCTACCTCATTACAAATGCCAGCCCATCTTATACCCTCAACTTCAAAGCTCACTGATTGTGCCTCCCCCTTATGCAGTCTGGTGCTGTAAATCAGCCAAGTTCCCTTGTGGTATCTATACCATGCCCAAAAGTCGACATTTATTGCTTATTGTCCATACAACCAGCATTTACTGCTTGCAGCTGTTGAGAACTTCCTAACCTCTGTTTCACCCTTGTTCCATCCTGACTCCTGCTGTGATCTGTGATTCCTCCTCAAGGCTCACTCATGTTAAATCTCAGTTTAATGTTCCCACATGCAAAATAAACTAATAGCATGAAAGTACATGATTTTCATTCTCAACAAACTCCTGGCTGATTTGGGATCAGCTGGACAAAACATTAACCGCGCACAATTCAGCAGCGCTTGCGCAGCAAATCAAAACACAGCTCAGCATAAAACACTTCAATCAGTATTGCATGCAACAAGTTAATACCTTAGATTAACTAGTGGTGATTATAAACCTTTACTGCCTCATCCTGCCCAGACATCTTAATGCACCTATCCGGTTTAATATAAAAAGAATGAAATTACTTTGAGCTTGATTTCTTCTCTCCACCGGTTGAGTATGGATCAGGTCTGAAGAAAAGGAGGGGAGGGAGATCACGCGTCCGTGATCGAATTAAGGAGGGGGAAAAAAAACTTAATTTCTCATCCTTCCAGGAGGTGAAAAGATGACCTACCGTTTAGTCGACTGAATCAACAAGGAGGGAAACTCATCTCCTTGGACGTAGAACCTCGGTGGGTTTCACCTGCGCCGAGTGTGGCGTGGTCTTCAATCAGCAAATAAATCCTCTGATCTTCTTGTATCAGACAGATTTTCAGCTTTCAAGCTCTTCCGGGAATGGCCTTGTGGAGCAAAGGTTCGCCTGCGAGCTTTTGTCTCTCCACATATGCGCCTCCGTTGCTGTCCTGTGAGACACGCTGGAAATGGCCCCGAAACTTTCATCTCCTCTGGGTTTTACACTCTTGGTGACATCAAAGCTGCGACGTCTGTTGAGCTGCGTGTGTCAAAATGTGCGACCAAAATGGATGGCCCCAACATGTAATATAAAATTTTGTGATGCTGAAACTTGTTTTTTCAATGGGCTACATGAGTAACTATGTTTGTTGTTGAGGATCAGATTGTTGACGGGTCTCAATTATTCCAAAAATAATTTTGACCAGCCAACAATAAAACATGACATACTGACAACTGAAACTTTATGTCATCTTACTGAAAACAACTATGATTTAGAAAAAAACAAAACAGTATTAGCAGAAACATAAAACAGTGCATAAAACAAGCTGCTCACCACAGAAAGAGCCACTTTACTTTTGGCTTCAGTAAATACAAATTTAAAAGCTGGACTGCATCAAATTAGGAAATTAGACTTTGATATTATTGCTTCCAACTCTCTGTGACCTTTAGCATGTTGGCCACTCTGATCTGTGTCAGGTCTGAGTGTTTATTGCAATGAGGCTCCATCCAACAGGGTCAATATTTTATTGGCATCAATGTGTAAATTCAGGACAAGTGGAAATAATAACCAAACAATGCTGAATTTAACATTTGTCAATCCATTTTCTACATCTTCCTGAACCTTAAAGCGTTCCAGGCGGCCGGTGGTCAATTGGCAACAGGCACGGTAAACTATGGACATGTTGCTAGTCTATATGGCAACACAAAGACACTCAGGAAAGACTATCATGCATGGACACACTGACACTTAAGGCAATTTAGAGGGGCCATATAACCTACCATAGATGTATCCTGAAAAGAACTTGTGCAGATGAAGTCCCAACAGCTCTTTGCAATATTATAAATGTGCACACTGGGATTATGATAGTAAGATATTGTGCAGCCCTCACTTGTGTGTTTGTTTTGTTCAAAACTCTACAGGGTGCTAATAGAGCTACCAAACAAAGCAAAAATGTTCAGGTCTGGTTTAAGATGTACATGTAATTGTTCAATTTCAAGACCAGGTACCTTAATAATGTTTGAATATTTTGAAACTTCGCTATTTTTATTTTCCTTTTGAAAGTGAGTCATGGCTGAAAAGAGTGTTTTTGTTCTCGCCCTCTTAAAGCCTACTTACTGTGCTAATGTGCAGTATACGCATGGATAATCAATCTCTTTATTTTCATGACTATTTAAATTGTAGATTCTCACCAGAGACAACAAACCTGTGAATGAACACACATGGAATAATGTGGTAAACAGTCAGTCATTTTCTCCTGCTTATTCCATAGTGGGTCATGGGGGAGCTGGTGCCTTTCTCCAGCAGTCTATGGGCGAGAGGCAGGGTACACCCTGGACAGGTCGCCAGTCCATCGCAGGGCAACACACAAACAACCATGCACACACTCATTCATACACCTAAGGGCAATTTAGACTGACCAATTAACCTAACATTTATGTCTTTGGACTGTGGGAGGAAGCCAGAGTACCCGGTGAGAACCCACGCATGCACAGGGAGAACATGCTAACTCCATTCCGAAAGACCCCAGGCTGGGAATTGAACCCAGGACCTTCTTGCTGCAAGGCAACAGTGCTACCAACTGCGACACCATGCAGCCCATGTGGTAAACAAAAAGTGTAAAATAAATCTAAACATTTTTATATTTTATATTTTTACAAAATAGCCACCCTTTCTTTGATGACTGCTTTGATCTCTCGGCATTCTCTATAAGGTTTTCATGAGGTGGTCACCTGAAATGGTTTTCCAAAGAGAAAGAACTTCCCAGAGGTTCATTGAGAGATGGCTAAAGGTTAATATTTCAGTCATTACAGCAAAGTGCGGCTACTTTAAGGATTCTAAAATATAACATATTTAAAGTTATTTTACAATTTTTTGTTTGCTACATAATTGGATATGAGTTCATTTACTGATTTGATGCCTTGATTGAGAATCTACGTACAATGTAAATAGTCATAAACATAAAGAAAACCATTAAATGAGAATGGCGTTCTAAAACGTTTGACCAGTTGTGTATGTATGTGTGTATAAGCCAAAAAATTTGTGATTTGCTGCTGAAAATCCAGTCAGTCCTGCCATAGATGTGTGCTTTGTCAGAAGTATTTGCAGGTACAGTACAGCTGGCTCAGTCCAGAGACCAAATTGGCTGTTAGGAACATTGTTGCAGTGACGATTGAGGTGATGTAAGTGACTGTGTTTAGTGTGGCAGCCTGAAGGGGGGGCCTAGCTAACCCCATAGATATTTACTGCTCCCCCTTAACAACCACCGTATGCAAGTTATCATTTTGCAGCCTGGAGTGTAGAGCGCTTCACGTTTGTCTGTTGGGCTGTGGCTCCACCTAAATTTGGAGCTGCGGTGTGGAAAAGCTTGTGGGATCTTTTCACCTTTTCAAGGCCATTGCCATCAATTGGTACATGGTAATGCTAATCACTGGTCACAGGTTTACTGACGCAGGCATTGATGCAATGGGAAATGTTGGGAGAACAGCAGTTTTCCTAGACCTATTTGACAAAGGTATATCAGAAATAGCACACCCATATTCATGCTGTAAATGTATGTCGCTTAACAAAAATGTATTTCACACTTTGAGTAAATTAAAGAGAATCTTGCGAACCAAGAAACAAATAAGACATGTAGTTACTGACTCTAATCCTATTTTTAAATTTGCATGGCTTTTGATCCATCACATAATTTGCAAACAAAGCATTTAACCCAGAGAAACAGCTGAGTGTAAGTTCTAGAGCAGCTGTAGCCTCAAGCTTTTAAAAGAAAAGTGCTAACACGTAGAAACATGCCTGCTCATTATTTCTCTGTAACACCTACATGCAATTCTTATTTAACTTTTAGCCAACTGTTCTGTTCTTACCACATGAATTCTGTCATGGAGACAGAGAAAAATACACCAGACAACCCCCTTCCCCCTACTTTGCCCCACCTGTTGTAGAGCGACAAACAGTTGTACATTGTATTGTTACAGACTTGGGGGCAGGGGGCACGGGGTGGGAGTTTATTGGGTGGCTGGTGGCGACCACTTCTACCCCACAGCAGAATGTTCTGTCTGCACATCTGATCCACTCCAACAGAAATGATGCCCCTTCTTTGAAATGCCTTCTCTGATCTCTCATCGAGCTAGCAGGAGCTTTCTCACATGCTTTCCAGTTTTCAGATTTTTTACCAAACTGTAATTTAAGCTCTTGGATCTGTAGGGCTCTTTGGTTCAATTGAAGTTTATGATTAAGGGAATTGCATCTACATCTCTTTTAGGCAGTATTCAAACCGGTATATTTTGAATTGCAGGCTAACGTCTCACGCTTCTCTAAATGACATATATTAACATAGTGTAGAGCCAGAAAACCCAACCTTTTTATTGTTTTTCAAAGTGGATTATTAATTTTAAAATCCACTTTTCTGAAACAAAGAAGTATTTTGAAACATGGCTGAAAGGTAAGAAGGGTATAACTATATATGGATAATGACAGTGTCTGTAATGGCGACGTATAGAGATCTCTTACAGTAATCACATAACGGATTGTTTACTTTTTACCCAGAATATGTCGAAAGGATGTGTGGTCGCTTATTGGCAACATAGAAAAAGGTGTATTGACCACTTTTGCAATCAAGATATGGGTGAAGTAAGTAAGTCAACCACATTGGAAACATTTTTTGCCTAAGGGTTATAAAAAGTTATAAATAACTTTCTAAACACTGACCCTGCATGTTTAGCCACGAGGATTAGCTTTAGCATCTGCGACTGTTTTTTTCTTAGTGTTGACTTAATGTTGAATGACTGAGGTCTGACTGCAGCTCCTGTCTGATTTTATATCAGAATTTTAACTTCCAACACCTGTAGCATTAGCTTGAAGTGACGTTTTTTTAGGGCCACACATAGAAAACTTTGTTTGAGTGATGTGAGAGACAGTGTCCTTTGAAAAATATTTTGACAGATACAATTGGTAGCTCCATTAAACCCTCATAGCACAATACGGACTGATTATGTGGAGAAAAGTGAGTCTTGCAGAACCGCTGCATGGCTCACTAATATAAAGTAGACTACTTTAGTGAGTTGTTATAAAAAAACATGCAGACGCATGCCTGTGTGCATCAGAGTAACATTGCTGGCCAGAACCAGAGCTGGATTTACAACATCTATCCTAATGCTGTCTCAATTTTAATGTTTCGAATTATAGCTTTTTCGCAGGCAGTAATTTTTTCATTGTGGTGATTTACAGGCAAGTTGGACTACATAACTAAGTTGCCTGTTTGTTGGGTCGCCCAGCTTTTTCGGCAACATTTCTCCGGGTGTTAAATCACCATATAAATCTTCCCTTTATGAACTCAAATTTGAACTCAAGACTTTGCTGTCATTGCTGTTTTGCACTGATACCAGAGTTTGGCTTTCCAAATTGAAGATTATCACTTTTCAGCAGTTTTCGGTTCTCAGGTGCCTTGTGCTTACTTGTTTACATGCACACTTCTTTACATATTTTTAAACTTCAGTCATGGAATCGAAAATAACCTGTAATCTACAAGCCTGAACAAAGAAGAAAAGAAAAAGTTGTAAGTTATGATAATTGCTGATATTGTTCAAAATGTTTGAAACATGTTTAAATTGTTTAATGAAAAAAATTACATTGTGTTCAAATGAAAAAAATGTGAATGTTGCCAAAAATCATTTTTCCTTCTCACAATATCACCAGACAATCAGAAAAATGATCTTTGTTTCCTTAGATGCCACTGCATTGAAAGTGGGCACAATTCCTTGGTGCATTCCCATGAACAGTCTGAAAACTCTGTGACTTAGTAATTTTTTCCATACTAGCTTTACTCTGTTCAGGGTTAAAAGGGGCTTGGAGACTATCCTGAAGGTCATGGTTCATGACATGTGGTGCACCCTGGACAGGTCACCCATCCATCACAGGATCAACATACGGACACACAACAGAAACAGGCATGCACTCACGCACTCACTTAGAATCATCAATCAAGGTAATTCCAATAACTTTGGTCCGTAAAAGGAACCCAGCACACCCTGAAAAACTTCACATAGACACTGAAGAATTGCAAATCCTCAGCTGAGATTTGAAAGAGACATTCCTGCTGTGAGGCAATAGTCTTAAACAATGTTGTGCAGCAAAAACAAACTAAATTCAAACGAAATTCTTTTCGCCTGTCGTGGCCCAAGATTATTTAGAATGCACTGAAGTTATATGAAAAACAATCAGTCACCAGATCTTAAACCAGCAAAACACCTTTGGGGAGTACTGGAGCAGGATATTTGCATCAGTTTTGGTACTTTTTTGCCAGTATGAACCATAATCCCTTGGGAATTATTTTAACACAATGTTGAATCTATGACACAGAGAATTAATGCAGTTCAGCGGGTCAACGATGGTCTAACCTGGTAACAGCAAGGTATACCTAATAAAGTGGCATATTTGGTGCAGACTTTTTTACCTTTTGAGGATGAATAAAAAAGCAGCTTATGTTGCTTTGTAAGTCTGCCCAGTGGTTTAATGGCTATGCCATGGTGTCTCAGAACATGAAGCTCTTGCCTGTGCAGGCCTCTCTCTGTGTGGATTCATGTCTGCTGTTTTCTTGTTTCCTCCCACACTCCAACAACACATATGTTAGGCTAAATGGTAACTCTAAATTTAACCTGGGATCAAATGTGAGTGTGTAGGGTTGTTTGTCTCATGTGTTTTTGTGTTGGCTTTATAATCAACCAGCGACCTGTCCATTATTAAGGTCCCCCACCCCACCCCAGTGACCCTGAATGAGACAAAGCAGTTACAGAAAGTATATGAATGGATGTGTTGTTTTATGTACATATTTCACAAAGTGCAATCAAAGGTTAGGTCACAGTCTTCCTGGCAGTGACTGATGACTCTGCAGTAATTGTTATGACTATTTTGTTATCTATGACCCTGACAATGTTTGTCACAAACCATATCTGCACTAAAAACAGTTTGTGTTGATTTCGCCTCTGGGGCTTTGCGAACGGACATGCTAGAATAAACAGGCTAAAGTTATACGGCTGTAACGTATAGTCTAGACCTGTAACCAAGGAAAAGGGCAACTTGAGTTTGCAACTATTGCTCCTGTTGTTTCACGTATTATTAAAAACTGATAGAAGAGAAGGACCTCGAAACAACACATTTAGACCGGTTTGATCTCTTCTTGAAATAAAAAGAAGAAAATAAGTTAAATGACAGTTGATATTTTTTAGATCTTCACTTTGCTTAAATAATGAGCAAATCATTGTGTTAAAGATTTTATGTCCCAACTTTTCTGAAATCTTTGTGTGGTGATTGTGTGTCTTTACTTCTATTTTTTACTTGTGAGCATAGAAGCATGTTATTAGATTAGTGCAATGGTTTCTGAATACCTGCCTTTTCATATTAAAGTAAAGACTAGTTGTGGCTGCAAAAACTGTTGTCTTAAAAACTAAGAAGCTTTTTAAAAATGTCTAACTAAATTATATTGTAGGTGACCTTTTTGTTAGAAATGAAGATATTGCAAATCATTCATACCTTTGCACTTTTCTTACATTTTATCATGTCACATCCACAAACTTTACTATATTTTGATGTGATTTCTTTGTGACTGGTCAACATATTCAGCCTCCTAAGTCTTTAAGCGTAGCTGCTCTAATTACAGCTGCAAATCTTCAGGGTATGTCTCTACCAGCTTGTGTGCTTAGAAGCTGAAACTGCTTTTCATTCTTCAATGCAAAATAGTTTAAGCTCACTCAGATTTGATAAAAAGAGTCTGTTAACAGACATTTTCAGGTCCTGTCATTGATTCTCAGTTGGATTTAGCTCTGGACTTTGACTGGGCCATTCTAACAGATGAATATGTGAATATGTTATGATCTACACCGTTCTGTGTAGCTCTGGCTGTTTGTTTCCAGTTGTCGTCCTCCAGAAATGTGAATCTCCTCTTAGTGTCAAGTCTTTTGCTGCCTCAAACTATTTTTCTTCCAGGACCACCCTTTTGTTAGCTCCAGCCATCTTCTTAACAACTCTGATCAGCTTCTAGCTGACCAGCTCAATAAACATTCCCGTAGCATGATGCTCTCTCCTCCATTTTTTACCATGAGGATGTTGTGTTCAGAGTGATGTTGCTATGTCCTCTTAATAGCATGTGTTAAACATTTAATGGAAATGGCTTTCTTTCAACCAAGGCATTCCTATCACCACTCCTCTAATTAGAGCCAGATTTGTGGAGTGTACAATTAACCGGTCATCCACCTGGGTTGTGGATCAGTACAGGTCCTCCAGAGTTACCATGGACCTGTTGGCTGCTTCTCTGATTAATGCTCTCCCTTTCCGGCCTGTAAGTTTAGTGGATTGCCTTGTCTTGGTAGCTTTGCAGTTCTACCGCACTCTTTTCGGACGACGGATTGAAAAGCGCTCTGTGAGATATTCCAAGCTTGAGATATTGTTTTATAACCTGACCCTTTTAACTTCCCCACAACTGTGTTCCTAAACTGTTTGGTGTATTCCTTGGTCGTCATGATGCTGTTTGTTCACTAATGTTGCACAGCGTTATTTATACTGAGATTAAATTACACACAGATAAATCCATCTATCTTCTGTGGGCAGCTGGTTTCACTGCATTTCACTGGATTCAGTTTAGTGGTGTCAGTGTAAAAGGGGCTAAATACAAATACATGGCATTTCTAAAACTTTTGCAAGGCACTCTTAATAAGCATATTAACATAGCAGGAATGGCTGGGCCAAAGAAATGAGATAAAGGTAACACAAGGTCTCTTTTTTTAGATCATTGTTTTCTCTTTGGGTCCAAGGTTTTCCTGTGACCCTCTAATAAGTGAGGGGGCAAGCACGTGTGAAGCTGGAGGTCATATGACGTATCACATTTGAGATGTCAGACTGACTGAATATCTGCCAGAAGTCAGTAATCTGCTTTAGATTTGATGATTGATGATTCAGGAAAATTCTGGGCCCCTTTATGTTAAGGGTCAACAGAGTTAGCAATGAAAGTGTTGGTGTGTTTAACAAAATTCACTTTCATATTGCAATGAATGAAGTGAGTAAGGAAAAATGTTAATGTGCACTTGTGAAAAATGGTGTTTGGTCTTGTGGGACACCATTGTCTCTCTTGTTCTTATGTGTTAATATGAAAGTTGGAGATGATTCGGTCACTTTATATCTTGTATAAAGTAACAAGGCGCGTCAAGGTCAGGAATTTAAGAAGCGTAAAGAAAGGCAAGGAAGGGAACCCCCTGACCTTTTCATGTCAACCCTCTTTGTGCGGTACTCATATCTAAGCTGCTGTGGCTGTTGGGCAGACAGGGGTTCAGCTCAAGTGTTATTCCAAGTCTATTAGCTACAAACTTGTCAGTGTGTTTAAAGTCTTGTATGACACTGGAATCCTCCATTCATGGTGCACGGCATGTCATCACAATATTTCATGCCCCCCTCCAAACAGTACAAATGTGTTGGACATAGTTCAGGAGTGTGTGTTTAGATTGGCAGGATACAGTTGGAGAGAAAACAAAGCCTTGCCAGGACAGGCTCCAGGGATCGTTCTTCCAAGATTATAGAAAGACTCTTCCTACTATATATCTATCCATACATTGGACCATTAGACATGACATTTATGTAGTATATACATTTTCTACTTTTGGGATAAAAAGGAACACACAAAAGGAATTTAATATAAAACTGTACAATGTCTTGCAAAAGCATTCATAGCACTTGAACTTTTCTTATATTTAATCATGTTATATCTACTAGTAATGCATGTTTTTATGTATTGTCTAGCTTATACATATACTTATAGCTTATACATATACACATGTGGACAAAATTGTTGGTATCCCTCGATTAATGAAAGAAAACCCACAATGGTCACAGAAATAACTTGAATCTGACAAAGGTAATAATGAATAAAGATTCTATGAAAATGAACAAATGAAAGTCAGACATTGCTTTTCAAACATGCTTCAACAGAATTATAAAAAAAAAATAAACTCATGAAACAGGCCTGGACAAATATGATGGTACCCTTAATATTTTGTTGCACAACATTTTGTGGCAATCACTGCAATCAAACAATTCCTATAACTGTCAATGAGACTTCTGCACGACTCAGCAGGTATTCTGGCCCACTCCTCATGAGCAAACTGCTCCAGTTGTCTTAGGTTTAAAGGATACCTTTTCCAGACAACATGTTTCAGCTCCTTCCAAAGATGCTCAATAGGATTTAGGTCAGGCCACTTCAGAATAGTCCAATGTTTTCCTCTTAGCCGTTCTTGGGTGTTGTTAGCTGTGTGTTTTGGGTCATTATCCTGAGACAAAGCTTTCTGACACTGGGCAGCACATTACTCTCTAGAATCCCTTGATAGTCTTGAGATTTCATTATACCCTGTACAGATTGAAGACACCCTGTGCCAGATGCAGCAAAACAGTCCCAGAACATAACAGAGCCTCCTCCATGTTTCCCAGTAGGGACAGTGTTCTTTTCTTCATATGCTAAAAAGTTACATTTTTGCCTCATCTGTCCATAGGATATTCTCCCAGAAGCTTTGTGGCTCGTCAACATGTAGTTTGGCAAATTCCAGTCTGGTTTTTTTATGATTTGTTTTCAACAATGGTGTTCTCTTTGGTCATCTCCCATTAAATCCACTTTGCCTCAAACAACATCAGATGTTGCAATCTGACACTGATGTTCCTTGAGCTTGAAGTTAATCTTTAATCTCTTTAGATGTTTTTCTGGGCTCTTTTATTACCGTTCATATAATCTGTCTCTTTGTTTTGTCATCAATTTTCCTCCTGGGGCTACATTCAGGGAGGTTGGCTACAGTCTCATGGATCTTAAATTTCTGAATATGTGCAACTGTAGTCACAGGAACATGAAGCTGCTTGTAGATGGTCTTATAACCTTTACCTTTAACATGCTTGTCTATAATTGTCTTTCTAATCTCCTGAGACAACTCTTTCCTTCACTTCCTCTGGTCCATGTTGAGTGTGGTACACACCATGTCACCAGACAGCACAGTGACTACCTGTAGCCCTATATATAGGCCCACTGACTGATTACAAGAATGTAGACACCTGTGATGCTAATTAATGGACACACCTTGATTTAACTTGTCCCTTTGGTCACATTTTCCGGGGTACCATCATTTCTGTCCAGGCCTGTTTCATGAGTTTATTTTTTTAAATAATTCTGTTGAAGCATGTTTGAAAAGCAATGTCTGACTTTCATATGTTCATTTTCATAGAATTTGTATTCATTATTACCTTTGTTAGATTCTAGTTATTTCTGTGACCATTGTGGGTTTTTCTTTCATTAACCGAGGGATACCAACAATTCTGTCCACGTGTGTAGCTTCTGCTATTAAGTTCGGATTGATAAAACAAAATCCCAAACCTTTTAGAACTTTTAAAACTATAAATGATATATCACCATAATATTTAACTGATCTGAACATCCGCACACATGTAAGAGCACCCAGTCGGGTTTGTCATGGAAGTTCCATGATTGAAATTAAAAACGAAAAGAAGATGATCAGGTTTTGCAGTAGCTGCCCCAAAATGTGGGGCAGCTAACTTACCTCCTTTAAATAGACTTTACATACTGTGAAAACATTTACATCTTCTTTTAGGACCTTTTTTTCTTGTTTTTTACTTCAAGTGGAGAATGTGAACTAAACAGAGTTAATATAACTCACCATGTTTTAAGTTTTTTGTTTTTATTACTGTATTTTATATTTTATTTGATTGCGGTTATTTTGATTGTATTTTATCCTGTCTGTACAACAGTGCCAGAACAGGTACTGTATCATCATCATCATCCATATGCTTCCTGTTTTAGAGGGCCTGACTCAAAACATCAGATAGGTGCAGTTTTAAACTCCTTGTCCTTTTTAAAGAACAATTGGAAGGCTGAATGGAATTTAGTTTATTCATACTTTCAATTTCTACTTTTTCTGGTTCTTAACTATGATGATGCGGTAGTTTTTTTTTTTTCTGTTGTTGCTCCATGCTACTGAGTATGAGGGATTGCTGCAAATTTTATAACTTGTTTAATGTGCTTGTCAAAGCCTTTCTAGAATGATCTCCACAAGCTATTTTTTAAAAAGTGCAGAAAAAGGTGTTGTGAAATGACTGTCCCAGCTTAGTTACTGACACAAAAAGAAGTAAACAGATTCAGCTACCTAACTCACGAAAGCTGTGTACATTTTTAAGTGTCTTAAGGGATCTGTTTTTGTTATCTCCTGTATAGCAACATGTGTTGGGGAAGTTTTTTAATCCTCTGTGTTGCTATCAGTGATGGGCTTCTGAAAGCAGTGCCAAGCTTTGTTTTGAGGTCATTAGACTAGTGAGGGAATGTGTTGCTATGTTTGGAATTTTGAGATGGGTCATCATACCAGCCAGCATGTCTCTTGGCACCCCTACCCCCTTTTCACCCCGTCCATCCTACCACCACCAAGCCCTCCCTTCATGTCATCACAGCTCGTGTGAACTAAACTTCCCCTCCGTCCACAACGAAATGAACAAACTAATAGTAGGTCATTTGCTTCTATTGTTAGACAACTTCTTGTCTTGTCTTATTTTAGTCATTTGCACATCCTGTTCATGTGGTTGAAAATGTTTCCTGATTAATTTCAAAACACATGCCATTCAGAAGTTTGATTCGGAGAGGGCATCAGCACCGATTAAAGATGGTAAGATGAAGGTCTGCTGCTGATTTGCAACCGGATGATTTATGCGTTTATCCCTGATCCTGCTCACAATGCCACAACGAAACAGCAGCTTAAGTCTGAGGGCTTCACTTCCCAGGATTGGGAGAGGAATTCATGCAGAATTGTGGGTAATTTTGAAACAGTAAATGACTCCTCAGCCAAGGCTTTTCCTTCCTTTCCTTTTTCTTTGATGTCTTTACCAAACCCCTTACCTCATTCAAAGAGAGACAGATACCTGAATATTTCAAATGCCTGCTGGGCTTTACATCCTGGCGCTGAGAGATTCTAGACGAGTGTGGGCCTGCCTTCATCCCTCTCAAAAGAGACAGCCTGTAGAAATGTCTTTTACTAAGATAGAGCACCATATTTTAGCTTTTGCCGTTCCATTCATTAACTGAAGACTGAGTATGCATTCTCACAGCACCCTGTTTCTAGACTATGCTATGCACTAATTTCGACATACTGCATCTCAGCGTTACAGAACATAACAGGGGTGTGGTCAGGTCAAGGTAAGGGCTTTTGTTGACACTGCAGGTGTCACATGCGGGGTTTAACTTCAAGTAACGCCAAATCCCTGAAGATCAAACAAAGCGAGCTGCTCTACAATGGCCAATCAAGCTTAAGCCAATCCCTTTCAATGCTTGATAATGAAACTGATGAAATGCCAAGGAAATGCACTCCAGTGAGCATCAGGAGTCGGATTGAAACAATCATTGACTGCATTTTCTGCCCTTGTATGGACTCTGTATTCTGATGGGGGTTGAGATAAAAAGTGCAGAGAACAAACAGGAATCAGGTGGGCTTAGCTGATGTCTTTTCACTGGCATGGCTGCACCTGCAGAAGTTGCAGTCACTCCATGCTAACAAGCGCACCTTTTTGTGAAAGCCCAGCTCTGGTTGAAGGCTGAAGGTAAACAACCCTGTCAAGACAGGAAACTGTTTCAGATCAAGCCATTATTTGTGCACTTGTTATTTTAGAAGTTACAAGAACCTTGATGAATTTGCGCCTGGAGTATTCCAAGAAAGGAAACAAGAATACTGTTAGAGTCCAAAGCCAAGCCTTTCCGCTGTACAGTCAGTAGAGCTCAGGAAACTGGAGACTTTTGCCAAAATCAGCTCTGAGCAGTATGTACCTTTTGTTTAGCTGGCTCTTTGTGTTCTGATTTTCAGCTATTCCATGTGGCGTATGTCCTAATCAAGTTTGCTAATTCACCTCGTCCTAATCTGTGGGTGCTGGAGCGCTCTGTGGACAATGGGAGAACATTCATCCCCTGGCAGTATTTTGCTCGTAAGTTTTATTTGCTCTGTTTAAAAAAAAAAAAACTAACCTAAATAATCTATAAATTTTCTCTTCTTTTCTGTAACAGATTTTCTATTTGAATCAACGAAAGAAAAACGGATCATAAGTTTGCCTTAAAGATACTGATTTTGTGTAGAATAAACGTTTTAACTGCTGTTATCCTTAAATGTTACAACTGCAAAAGCAGAGGTGTTGCAAGTGTTGTAAAGCTATAAAGTGATATTCAAATCATCCAAATGTGAAAGACAATAAGAATGCTTTTATTCTTAATAACTGCCGGATTTTTCATGCTGTGACAAGTTAAAATGTCTGCCGTGAAAAAAAATATTGTGAAGGTGGATATATGTGTATTTAGGGGTGTAGGCTTAATCTGTGCACACTGATTACCTGCTTAATATGATTTAAGACAGGAAGTGTTTGTCATTGTCTCTCTCTCTTTCTGTGTGTGTGTGGTCTAGTTTTAGAGCCTTTTGTTGTGTGTCAAAAAGCCCGTCCATAAAACATAAATCAAATTATATTAAGCTGCAGTTATGTTTTAGCGTTATAAATGTTCAGTTTTGGTTGAAGTAACAAGTAGGAAAAGAAATCCTACAAACACAATTGTGTTTGTGTTTTTTTGTTCCTTTACTAAGACCTTTTCTGCTATGACTACTGACCCTGGTAGGACCAGTATTCAGGACCTAAGCCTGTTTCCAATGTGGAACCTTGGTTAGTGCATTATTTAAGCGACTGCCTTAAAGAACTTTAGATTTTCATGTGAATCAGGTTGCTAAAATACTAGGCTGACGCTAGCATGTTTCATCTCTGTTTTAACCTGACTCAACATATTTTAGTGTGGTTCCAAATACTCATGCATAGACAAAACAGTGGGCAGAGCAAATCACCCAACATAGGCCGAATGTCAATAGAGATCACACTGCAATGCATTCTGGGATTGTAGTCGCTACCTGTCAGCTCCGCTATGAAGAATTGCAAAGGCAGTGGTCAGAGTTAGAGACACAATGACAGAAAGGGAGAGCAAAGAAATAGGCAAAAACAAGATGAACAATTGTATCTATCATGGGAGAGGCTTCTGCCTGTTACCATGACGCCATGAGGCTTTTAAACCAGTTGTATACCTATGAGATTCCCAACAAGGAGAGAACTATTGATCCTGACTTGTGGCAACAGTTTTCACAGTTTTGAAGACATTCTTGAAAGTTGAATGAAACAAAAATACTACTTTAGCTGTTTGTTCTTTTGAAGGTGTTTCATCTCCGGTTATACAACTCATGTTTATTCACACAAGAACTCAGAAAAAAACTATGAAAGTAACTTCAGTGATTTGTTTTAAGCATACAGCAAGTTTAATTTCAAATTTTGTGAAATTTCAGAACACCTCCAGGACACATGTTGGCCAAACCAAAAAAAAGTAATAATTTTGTGAAGAAATGTAATTTCCTCACCATCATATGGTAGCACCATAGAGAAGGGTAACTGCGCAGCTAGCAAGTTGGGCTTTAATGTAAATGCTGGTAATAAACTGTCTAAAAACAATTGTTAATCTTCAGTACCCCCCCACACACACACACACACATAGTACACCTTCACACCTAACGGCAATATTAGAATGACCAATAATCCTAACAGTCATATTTTTGAATAGTTGGATGAAGCCAGAGTACCTATGAATATGCAAAGAACATGGAAGAACATGCATGGAAGAGAATACATACAGAAAGCACCTGGCCCAGATTCTGACATTCTTGCTGCATGGCAACAGATCTAGAGGCTGTTCCACTTTGAAGCTTTAATGTCATTGTAAAGGGAAAAATAAAGTGAGGGAAATAAAAAACTGAGATGGGCAATAATCTTTTATATTTGTATATTTAAGTCTAACAAAAATGTTGCACACAGCTCTGCTTAGTTTGCAACTCAGCGTTGGAGCAATTAGAAAGACAGTTTTTCATTCACTTTGAGTGCACTTGATCCAAGTTTTGGTAGATTTATGACCTATTCTGAGCTCAGCAAAATATTTACTTCAAATGATTTTTCCCTATGATGCAAAATGATAGAACTGATCCCTTTCTCGTAACTTTCTGTATTTGCACAGTTAGCAGTAGTTAAAATATGTATGCCAATACAAACTGTTTGACAGAATATAAGGTTTAAATGAAAAATAAATTCCCATTAAATTGAAAACTGTGCTCTACCCTTTGCTTATTATGTGGTTTATTTGCACAAGCAATTGTTAGTTTACTCTCACGCAGAATTAGAAAGTTGCTTACATCTAGGCAAAATGTCAGATTAAGGCTAATTTAGGTAATAGTTACTAAAATTAATCCACTTGGAATGCCACAAGTGTAGACTTGTGATCTGTTGTCTTCTCACTGTTCAAGAGGGCTGGTGGCAGGGGTATCATTTCCAGGAATGAAACCCATAGATCTAAATCCCTCTCCACA
Organism: Girardinichthys multiradiatus; assembly: GCF_021462225.1. Lineage (NCBI taxonomy): Eukaryota > Metazoa > Chordata > Actinopteri > Cyprinodontiformes > Goodeidae > Girardinichthys > Girardinichthys multiradiatus. The sequence continues at coordinate 24,680,452 of NC_061799.1, forward strand.
GCAATGTTCTCAGCTCATCCTGAGGGATACTAAGGCATTCATTAGCCAGAAAAAATATAAGTCTCAGTAATATGGGGAGAGTTTAAGTCTCCCCAAGGGTCTCCTCCCAGTTAGATGTGCCCAGAAAACCTCAAAATGGATGCATTCAGCAGGTATCCTAATGAGATGCCTGAACCCCCTCAATTGATTCCTTCTGATAAAGAGGACCAGCTGTACTTCAACCACTGAGAACTATTACCTTAGACTTGCAGGAATAGACTCTCCTGGTTGCGTTACACTCAGCTGCAAACTGCTCTAGTGCATCCTTAAGGTCATGGCCAACAGGTCAACAGAACCATATTATATGCAAAAGCAAAGGTCAGACTCTGGTCAAGTTTGTCTTCAAAACCGTGCCTTGAGATCTTGTAGATGAACACCACAAGCAGGATTGTGACAAGCAGCAGCCCAAGCAGAGTCCGACCCACACTGGAAAAGAGCTTGACATTATACCGAGAATGTGAACACAGCTCTTGTCACCCGTATACAAGGATCGGATAGCCCATGTTGTGAGGGTAAACAACAGTAGATAGCACCACAAAACACCAGACACAAGTTATAAGATGACAACAGCAGGATTTATTGAAATGTTTGAAAAAGCTTGCTAAACAAAGAGACTTAGACAGCAGGATCCAGACAGTTTTCTCAATGCATTGTGGTAACTGTACCTCATACATTTTGGTGACACCAATAAATGTAGTAAACACATATTATTCTTGTACATGTTGACACAGTAAAGTCTTTTGGACTACACCTTTCTGACATTCTGGTTTCAGATATGTCGATTTCATGGACATCAAAGAGAACATCAAATATTTAGCTCATGTCAGACTGGGTCCATTTCTGAAAATCCATACACCAGTGATATATTTAGTATTGTGCTAACATAGTGATTTAGGAAATATTGAAAACACTCAACCACAACATTTTGATATATTTTTTTTACTTTGCTAGATTCAAAACGGGAGTGTATTGAAACCTTCGGAAAGCAGCCCAATGGTCGTATTTTGAATGATGATGACCAGATCTGCACCACAGAGTATTCCCGGATCATTCCTTTGGAGAATGGCGAGGTGAAATAAGAAGTATTCAGGTAACAAATGCCAGGGAGTCTGATCAAGAATCCACTTAAAGTAAACTTTGTACCTTCTAGATTGTTATTTCTCTAATTAATGGCCGGCCGGGCTCCAAAAACTTCACCTACTCACCAGTGCTCCGTGACTTTACGAAGGCCACAAGCATTCGTCTACGCTTCCTTCGCACCAACACTCTTCTGGGCCACTTGATCTCCAAGGCTCAGAGAGACCCCACTGTGACACGCAGGGTAAGACCCAAACTGTACAACCTGACACTAAGGTGTCAGGTTGGCATCCTTTAGTTTCCCATTTGGACTAAGCTTAGTTTTATACCTCCAGCCTGCCAGCTTTTGATTTGCTGACACAGTCACACTGCTCTGCTGATACATTTTCAGCCATTAGGGGATTGTGGAGAACTAAGGCTTGATCTGTCTGACAAGCCATCATTGGAATTTTTTTTTGATAGGGACAGATTTGGAAAGCTCTGTTAACCTGTAAGTGTGAGATATAGCACTTATGCTGAAAGCTCAGGGTAACATGCTATTAAAAGAAGCAGTGCACAACTTTTAAGTGGCTTGTACAGAACACTCTTTTAAGGACATGTCATCTTTAGGAAATATTTTTAATCAATTTCATACATTGAGAATAGTTCAATGCAATCCTAATTAATCTTATGTAACTCTCAGATTTATCCCATACATTTCTAAACTCATGGGTCACTGTTTAAGTCTGTTAAATGTGAAATCCTTTGTAGCCAAGCAGAGACAATTTACTCAAGGTGTGGTAGATGTTTCTGATGACACATCTATCAGTTTCTGCTGGTGGTGACATTTTTGTTTGCTGATAGTATTTTTATAGTATCAAAGACATCAGCATCGGTGGACGCTGTGTTTGCCATGGGCATGCCCAAATTTGTGGTGCAGGTCGAAATCCGGACAACCCAAACAGGTCAGTAACATTCTGAAACTTCAGCCTTGTTGTTAATTTTTATCACCACTTATTACACACATTGTGTTAAATCATTAACAGAGCTGAGTTGTATATGTGGACAATGGTTTTGAACCAATCTAGTTAAACAGATTTATGCTGAAAACAAGGAAGCAAAGACCACAGGAATATAGGCAAACCGTATCTTTTAGGTATTTATATATGATGCAATCGAGAAAGATGAATAACTGCTGAAGAAATAAAATGGAATTTTCTTCCTCTTAAAGTAAAGTTCTGTGTTGAGGCTTTTTGATTTCATAAAGTAGTGTGGGAGGAGATCCTACATGCAGAACACATGAATCTGTGAGATAATTAGGAAGGAATGTTTATTGATGCAAAATATTCAAAAAGAAAATGTTGCACAATCAGAGAGTCTAGGAATGCAGAGATCCAACCATCAAAATATACTGAGTAAAAGAAAGAAAGACTGATGCAAAAGTATTAAGACATGGCAAGTTACAAAGAAATGCTTGACATACATATATGATAAATAGGGTGTAACGATACATACAGCTTATCAGATAATACATATTATTGGGTTCCAAATGTAGACAAAAAGGAGGTGGCGCAGTTTAATCATTCAAATAAGAAACTTACATAATCAAAATTCAAGGTTAAAAAAATCAAAAAATGTGAACTGAAAATCATGAAACTAAATAACTCCAGAAACAAACTAAGAACATGGAGAGAAGAAGATGGAGCGCTGAATTACACGGGGCAGACTAGAGCAGGATTGAGCAGATTTAGCAGATGAACAAGCAGTGACTTAGAAACCAAAGGGGAATATATACCAAGGTGAATTGATGAGTGGAAAATGAAACAGCTGAGCCCAATGAGCTGGGTAGAAGCAGCTGAAAGACAGAGGGAATCAAAGAGAATGAATGGCAGAACATGAACTGAACACAGTATAGAAAATAAAAAGCAATACACATTTGAAGACAACAAATTTTAAGAAAGACTCAAAACCATCAGGAAACTGGGAAATGTAGAAACAGGAAGAAAACAGGAAGTAAAGAGAACACAGAGCAGAAACCAAAATAAAACAGGAAGCTCCTAATAAGAAACCAAATGCAACTCTAAATGTAGGAAACTTAACTACCCAAATATTATAAACAAAGTCCAACACATGACCAGAACATACTGACCTTGAGATGATGTTACATTTGGGATGCTTGGGAGTCTGGGATTAATGCCTAACACCACAACCACCCAAGACAAAAGTAGTTATATCAATATCTGCAGCTTTCTTTGGAGTACATAATGCAAAGATTTAAATGATGATTTATCCAGTGAGGAGGAAGTTGAGACATTTTGTTTCAATGTAGTATCTTGGAGACCTAGCAAACTGGCACCCTATAGAGGCTTTAAAAAGTGTACTGTGGTGAGCCCAGTGTGGCTGTAAATCACCGCGGTGGCAAATGTTTGTATGTGACAAAAACTGTTATTTGAAACGCTAAAATTCTGGTGGTATTCAGGTAAGATATTCCAATTTCTACTTCAGTTCTCACCAGCATTGTTAATCTGAGGTACGTCAGCATCAGTACTTATCTTCCCCAAACAACTAACCAGGGAATATTATATTAATTATGCAGAATGAGTAATTCAGGTATTGTGCAAGTCTCACTTTTATCCACATAACTAATTCAAGGTTTACTCATTAGCGTTTACTTGAACTACAGTAATGTAGCTTTGAACAGCTACTTTGAGGACACCATCTATCATGCCACTCAAATTTTTATTAGTCCATCTAAAGTTACTCTTATCGCTCCAACATGTTTTTGGCCCAAACATTTATGCTAATGGTTTTACAATCCAGGAGCAAATGGGTTTCCAACAAAAACACTGTTTTTGGGCTTTACCTCCATGGAACTCATCCAATTAACTTACATAGATTTTCTTTGTGGCCATAGGTGAGGGTAGGAATGTAGACTAACCGGTAAATCAAGAACTTCGCTTTTTGGCTCAGCTCTCTCTTCAGGTTGGAGGTGAGTTCTTGCCTCAAGTGGAGGAGATTAAGTATCTTGGGGTCTTGTTCACGAGTGAGGGAAGAATGGAGCGGGAGATCAACAGACGGATTGGTGCGGCTGCCACAGTAATGGAGGCGCTGTGCCGGTCCGTTGTGGTGAAGAGAGAGCTGAGCCTAAAAGCGAAGCTCTCAATTAACCGGTCGGTCTACATTCCTACCATCACCTATGGCCATGAACTTTGGGTCATGACCGAAAGAACGAGATCCCAGATATAAGCGGCTGAAATGAGCTTCCTCCGTAGGGTGGCCAGGCACTCCCTTAGAGATAGGGTGAGGAGCTCGGCCATCCGGGAGGGGCTCGGAGTAGAGCCACTGCTCCTCCAGATTGAGAGGAGCCAGTTGAGGTGGCTCGGGCATCTACACCGGATGCCTCCTGGACGCCTCCCTCGGCAGGTGTTCCAGGCACGTCCCACCGGGAGGAGGCCCAGGACACGGCCCAGGACACGCTAGAGGGACTATGTCTCTCAGCTGGCCTGGGAACGTCTTGGGCTCCCCCCGGAAGAGCTGGAGGAGGTGTCTAGGAAGAGGGATGTCTGGGTGTCTCTGCTGAGTCTGCTGCCCCCGCAACCCAGTCCCGGATAAAGCGGAAGACGACAAGTATGAGTACAAGTACGAGATTTTCTTTGTAGCTAAAATGCTGCTCTATTCTTTTACCAGTACGCAGCCATACATTAATTCAACATATTCCCATTAAAAAAGTACTTTTTTATCGATAAAATTATTTAGCCATCCTTATCTGTTGTTGTGGAAGGCAGTATTATATTTCATCGCCTTTAGGAAATCTTAACTCTCCCCATATTACTGATACTTTAGCACTCTGGTGCCAAAACCGGCCATAAAGCCAAAACAATGTAGATGTCTGATCATGTGAAACATTTCAAACCAAAATTAAATCAAATGTCGCTCTGTGTTAAATCAGAATCAGAATCAGCTTTATTGCCAAGTTCGTACATACAAACAAGGAATTTGACTCCGGTACACTTTGCTCTTTGGTTTTGTTTTTGCATTACAGAATATACATATTTACAATGTACAATATACACATATATAATAAAAAGGTGCATTTGCAACATCTGTATGCTGTTGTTTTGTACTCTATTGAATGGCACCACGTTTGTCATAACTTCATAGTGATAATGTGTCAATGATGTGCTGCTAAAACTATTGTCTCAAAGGTGCCAAACATCACAGACTCACTATGTCCCACTGTCTCGTCCTCTTTCTTTAGACTTCAATGCGAGTGCCAACACAACACCTGCGGCGAGTCATGTGACCGCTGCTGCCCAGGCTTTAAGCAGAAGCCGTGGCGTGCTGCAACTGTTGACAGCCCCAACGAATGTCAGCGTGAGTGTTCCTGTGCAATCCGGCATACAGAGCAAATCTCACTCTGCTCCTCCTCATGCTGCTGGCTCTTGAATTACAGCCCTAAGAGAGGGCTGAAGTGTCCTCTTGTCTCTCATATTAAATCCCAGTTGCTGATGCCCTGATATGGTATTGTATGTAGTGAGTGTTGGTGAAGATTCGACAGGACATTCCACTTATGGTTTGAGCAACTAACCTCAGGATAGCTGCTTTTTGTCTGCTTACCTTGCTGGCTTGCCAGTCGTGCAGGCTTCCACCAGCCTAGATAGTGAAATTCCTGAAGTGATCCATCCGGGGAGGCATCAGAGCCTGGATCTACCGGAATCTATTTGAAGTGGATTGTCGAGATATTGTCCACCAGCAAATACAGTGCCTTGTAAAATATTTATACCCATTTATATTTATCATTTTCACGACAACAAAACTTTTGGGGTTTTATGAGACAGATGAGCAGAAAGCACTACATAATTTAGAAGTGCAATACAAATAAAACGTGGTTTTTAATTTTAATTTTTTTCACAAAAAATTGGACAGGGGTGGTTTGCATATTTATTCTGCCACCCTAGGTCAATACTTTGTAAAACCTTTCAACCTCAATCAGTTAGGATGGTGTAAGGATTATGATTATTGATTAATTAATATTTATCAAGAATTATAATTTAAAATCATAATAAAAAAATAAATAATAATTTCTTAACCAAAATCATTACTTACGAATAGAAATCAGAGAAGTCCTCCTGGTGTTCTGATGTCTCGATTGCAGCGATCAGCTGATAAAACGGTGGGGCCACGCCCCTTTAGCCACAACCAGCTGATCGCCCCAAATCTTGACAAAGGGTCATAAACTAAGAGGCGGGAACTCAGTGGAAAAACTCCAGTAATAAAACTGGAACAATGAATTGGTCAGGCGAGACCCAGACTCGCCTTGAATGAAAAACTTTTAAAAGTCCAACTTCTAACTCCTGGCTGATTTGAGATCAGCCAGACAAAACATTAACCACGAACAATTCAGCAGCGCTTGTGCACCAAATCAAAACACAGCTCAGCATAAAACACTTCAATCAGTATTGCATGCAACAAGTTAATACCTTCGACTAACTACTGGTGATTCTAAATCACCTTCACTATACCTCATCCTGCCCAGACCTCTAAATGCACCTATCCGGTTTAATATGAAAAGAACAAAATTACTTTGACGTTGATTTCTGCTCTTCACCGGATGAGGATGGATCAGGTCTGAAGAAAAAGGAAGGGAGGGGGACCTCGCATCCGTGATCAAATTAAAGAAAAAAAACGGTAATTTCCTATCCGTCCAGGAGGGGAAAAGATGAACGATTAGTCGACTGCAAACACAAGGAAGAAAAATGAATCTCCTTGGAATTAGAACCTCTGTAGGTCTCCACCTGCGCCGGGTGTCGGCGTGGTCTTCGATCGGTGAATAAATCCTCTGATCTTCTCGTATCAAACAGATTTCCAGCTTTTAAGCTCTTCCAGGAATGGCCTTGTGGAGCAAAAGTTCGCCTGCAAGCTTTTGTCTCTCCAGATATGCGCCTCCGATGCGCTGTCCTGTGAGACATGCTGGAAATGGCCACGAAACTCTCCATGTCAGCCGGTTTATGCTCCCAGTGACGTCAGAGCTGCGACGTCTGTTGAGCTGCGCAGGTCAAAATATGCGACCAAAATGGATGGCCCCAACAATGGAGAGCATCTGCAAACATACATTTTCAAGTCTTGCCACAGATTCTCAGTTGCATTTAGGTCTGGACTTTGACTGGGCATGAATATGTTTTAATCTAAACCACTGTATCTTTGGCTTTAGGTTTAAGGATTAAGTTTCCTGCTCTTAGGTCTTTTGTGGCCTCAAACAGATTTTTTTCCATGAATGCCTGTAATTTGCTGCATCTGTCTTCCCATCAAATCTGACCAGCTTCCGTGCCCCTACATAAAAAAAAAACCAAACAATATTCCCACAGCATGATCCTGCCAGTGCCATTTTTCACTATGGGAAAAGTGTGTTTAGCAGGAAATGCAGTGTTTGCTTTTTTTATATGTCCAGACTACCACTCTTTACATGTTTTATTGTTTTCTTTCAAAATGGCTTTCTTCTTGCCACTCCTCCACAACAGGTTTAAAATAATCCACAACTTTTTGTCTGACTTGTCTGGTGTCTTACTTGGTTTTCATATTACCGTTTGTTCACTAATATTCTCTCACAGAACAACTGTGTTTATGCTGAGACAAAAAAACATATGTGTCAATTTACCAACTAAGGGACATCAGTGGGCAACTAGAATTTATATGCACTTCATTAGGAAAAGAGGAAACTGTGATACCACTAGTAAATATTGTGATAATCAGTTGTGAGTAATGGATGCAAAAGTCCATCCAGGTGACCAAATGTAATATCGGAAAGCAAACTGTCCTTTGTGATGAGGATATGGCACATATTGAAATTGTGACTTCTATTCTATTAGCAATGCTTCATGGAGACTAAATACAAATGCCACATTGTTCAGATTTTACGCTGTAAAATTTTGTTTTTTAAATTTTGTTTTATTTTCCCTTTCCTATACTTAGGACAAAGTGTCAAAAAGTTCAAGGGGTACAAATACTTTTGCAAGGCACTGTATTACCAATGTGGAGACACAAATTAAAAGGCAAGGATTGACAGGACTTATAACAATAGAAGCAGTCATTCACTAAAAATGCATAAACATTACAGAACCCCAGATATGATATACGAGACGAGGTTATGCTTTCTTGTTAAATTAGCATTTTAACTATTTCTCTTTTAACTTAACAAGAAGCTTTAGCTGTTTAAACACACGTGGGAAGACATTTAGATGAAGGAATTCAGGCAAATGCAAATGTTCTGATTTTGTGTTTGTCTGCATGTCTGTGTCGGGGCTTTCCACCTAAGCCTGCCAGTGCTTCTCCCATGCCTCTGACTGTTATTACGACCCAGAGGTTGAAAAGAGGGAAGCAAGTTTGGACACCTTCGGCAGGTACAGTGGAGGAGGAGTGTGCATCGGCTGCCAGGTATGAAATGTGTCTTGTTCAAACTGATTCTTGTTTATAAATCAATGTTCAATCATGTAAAATAAATTTGTGAGGCTAAAATAAAACTATTTGCAAAGGACCGTAATATGTTGTGCAAAGAAGAGATGTTCTAGACAGAATCTAGGAAACCTTTCTTGTTTTCTGTCTATAAACATAGATTTCTTGCTAAAATCATATGTTTCAATCCAGAGCACATAGCTGCTGTTAATGTAGATATCAGGTCAAGAACACAGCAATTAATATTTTTGTCCTAAAGGTATTTTACCGTTTTATTTTTTGCAAAATTCACACTTTGCTTTACTTTAAAGGTTTGCTATTGAAGCTTCCTGTTCTTTTCAGTACAGCAGACTATTAGTTCATGTCAATTGGCACTTTTTGCACAGACGTTTGACAGTCATTCGGTATTTCAGCAGCTTATGTTTAATAGCATTTTTTGTGGATTGCGTGAACTGATGCTGCCCAAATTATGTCCTGGTGTGATACAGGACATAAAGGCAGATAGACAAGTAGAGATGCAAAGAAATGTCTTCTTTTTAAAGAAAGTGAAAACTTACACACCAAAGTTCAAGCTTTAAGGAAACTACAAGGGGTAGCACAGGGAACCAACCAGCATGGAGCCAGGGAAAATAACCAGGAAAAAAGAAAAAAGGAAGAAAGCAAACTTAGAGTGTTGAGAGAGTGATTAATGAAATGTGAAGCAGGTAATACTGATTGACTGAATGTGAAAGAGCTGCAGGGAAGCGTGAATCTAGGGATATACAGAGAAACACTGGGATAAAGCTAAACAATGACTCAACAGAGTTGTCCAAACAAAAGAGTTAATCAAAATCGTAATCCAAAGTGAAAAGCAACCTAAGAACAGGTGTTAAATGGAACCCAGAAAGTAAATAGAACACAGTGCACAAGAGAAAACTGATTGACAAAATAAAACATGAACTGGGTTATACAAAGAGAAACAGTAATTAAAGACTGAAACTCTACATAGAACCAAAGCAGTACATCAAAGACTAACAGAGCATAGTCACAAAATTAACATAAAATACACAACCAAAGTCCTAAGGAACATGACACCAAGTTCCCCTCAACAGCCGAGGAAAGCTCGGATCAATGTCTCATATTGACAAATTGGCCCAGTCTTCAAAATAAATTTTACAACCTACAGAAATATAAAATTTTGATGAAGTATGCATTTGTCCAAAAACTTGTGTAGTTGTGTGTTTTGCAAATTACTTGTTTCTGTTGTTCTTTAGCACAACACTGCAGGAATAAACTGTGACAGATGCATTGAAGGTTTCTACAGACCTGACGGAGTGCCTCCTGAGTCTCCCACTGGATGTATACGTAAATAAAACTTTCTCTTCATCCTTTTGACTTACTGTAAGGCAACTTTCAATTTGTTTACTTTTTGCCAAATTGCTTCATAACATTTAAAAAGTGTTGTGACACTGCTGAGGAACTGCTGGAAAGAAATGTTGACTCAATGTTTGCTGACTCATTTGTCTATTAATCTATTCAACTTTGACATGAAAATGTCTAATGTGCCACCAAGTATATTCAGCCCTGTGTCCTGACATTTGATCCTCACAAACAAACTAATAGATAGAAATTGCATAAATGCGATGCTAATACGGGTGTTTTTGTTGTCTAAAACTTACTGCCTATATACATTTTTGTCATCCAATGCACCATATCTTACAGTGGCTCTAAGATGTAAGGTCTTTTTCTCCCCTGCTGGAACGTTTACTTCAGCTGTATCAAAAACTGAAACGTGAATAAAAAAGTGAACTAAAAAAATGAACTGAAAATCTGTTCAACAATTCTCAACATGCAATATACAAGATAAAAAAAGTTAATACAGAAGTAGGGTGAAGCTTATATATTTTCTACAACACTTTCTTTCTGTTTGGTGTTTTTGTTGTGTTTTATCAAACCCCGTCATATCTTACATCTCGAGGCCTCCATAAGATCCCGTAGGTAACTCCTCACATCAGCTCTTTGCTGTAGCTCCAAGCGATACAATGAGCACATGTTTTGTAGGGTTTTCTACAATTTACTGCTGGTCGAATCTAAATACCATCCACACATGATAGCATTTGATCTACAGTGTAACCAGGAAAGCCTAAATAGAGTTTTAGTGAGCGAAAGGCTTAAGGGTGTTGTTGCAGACAAATGGCACCAGTGCAGCGGCGACACTGGCATCACTGGTTGTACTATCTCTAAACTGAGCTTTACAATTGTTTACCTTACTGGAATGCTTTGTAGCTGTTCTTTGTGGTAAGAACAGCTGACAATTTTGTTTGGACGTTGCCAAGTGGGGGATGTAAAGTGGTTGGTCTGAACACTTTAAAAAAAGTGGGGAGCAACCACAAGCTCAGGTCTGTTTATGAGGGGAACATATGAAGGGTTAGTAAGAATCTTTTATATAACTACAAACATTTTTATTGTTATTTAGCTGCTGTGGAATTTGACTATATGTTTTGAATATTTATCTGGTTTTCATTTAAAATATCCTGGTATTTCAAAGAGGTCACAAGGCCATAAACTCTGATACAGTTCCCGGGACCTTTCACAGATAAATGTAAATAAGCCCAGAGTATCACAACTCCTCCACCGTGTTTAACAGCAGGCATATGGGTGAGCCTCCTGTGTTTGTTGGTGAATTCAAATTCAATTCAATTCAAAAATACTTTATTAATCCCAAAGGGAAATTAAATGTTGTTATAGCTCATATTATGAAGGTTTCCTCAAAGAGTCGTTGTAGATGCTGATGGCTGTGGGCAGGAAGGATCTCCTGTAGCGCTCTGTCTTACAGCAGATCTGAAGAAGCCTCTGACTGAAGACACTGTTGTTGTAGGACAGTCTCATGAAGAGGATGCTCAGGGTTCTCCATAATGTTCTTCATTTTATGAAGAATCCTTCTTTCCACAATGATCTCCAGAGGTTCCAGAGGAGTCCCCAGAACAGAGCCAGCCTTTTTTATCAGCTTGTTGAGCTTTTTTAAGTCCCTGGTTCTGATGCTGCTTCCCCAGCAGATGATGGCAGAAGAGATCAAACTCTCCACAACAGACTTATAGAAGATATGCAGCATCTTGCTGCAAACATCAAAGGACCTAAGCTTCCTCAAGAAGTACAGTCTGCTCTGTCCCTTCTTGTAGATGGCTTCACAGTTGCATCTCCACTCTAGTCTGTTGTCCAGGTGAACACCGAGGTATTTATACTCCTCCACCACCTCCACTTTTTCTCCCATGATGAAAATAGTTTTTGACTTATTCCTGTTTCTCTTAAAATCTACAATCATCTCCTTTGTTTTAGTCACGTTCAAAATGAGATGATTGTTTCCACACCATGCCACAAAGCGGTCCACCACCTTCCTGTACTCAGCTTCTTGTCCATCTCTGATCCACCCCACAACTGCAGAATCATCCGAGTATTTCTGCAGATGACGGGAGTCGGTCTTGTACTGGAAGTCTGAGGTGTACAGAGTGAAAAGGAATGGTGAGAGTACAGTCCCCTGTGGTGCTCCTGTGCTGCTGACCACCTGGTTAGACCCACAACCCTTCAGTCTCACAAACTGTGGTCTGTTTGTCAGGTAGTCTTTGATCCAGGAGATTGTTGAGGCCTCCACCTGAGTCTTCTGGAGTTTCTGACAAAGCAAATCAGGTTGGATTGTATTAAATGCACTGGAGAAAACAAAGAACATGATCCTCACAGTGCTGCTGGTTTTGTCCAGATGACAGTGGGTTTGTTGAAGCAGGTGTATGATGGCATCTTCAACTCCAACTCCACAGCGATAAGCAAACTGAAGGGGGTCCTGATGGTTTACTGTTTTCTTACTCAGGTGGGCCAACAGGAGTCTCTCTAGGACCTTCATGATGTGAGATGTCAGGGCAACAGGTCTATAGTCATTGAGGACTGATGGGTGAGTTTTCTTTGGTACCGGAACAAGACAGGAGGTCTTCCACAACACCGGAACCTTCTTCTGGGCCAGGCTAAGGTTGAAGAGGTGCTGCAGAATCCCACAGAGCTGCTCTGCACAGCCCTTCAAGACTCTAGGGCTGACATGATCTGTACCTGCAGCCTTATTCCTATTCAGTCTCTCCAGTTGTCTCTTCACCTGACTTCTTGAGACACACAGGTGGAAGGGGGAAGCAAAGGAAGTATCAGCATCTTCTGATATGGTTGAAGGCAAACATGTAGAAGCAGAAGGGTCTAGGGCTGAGGTGGAAGATAAAACATTTGAGGTGTTACTGGACAGCTGTGGGTCAAAGGAAGGTGGAATGTCTGTTTGGCTGTGAGCAGGAGAGGAGAATGCGAAGCTTGTTTCTGAACTGAACCTATTGAAGAATGTGTTCAATTCATTGGCTCTGTCCAGACCTCCATCGGTCTGATCATCCTTCTGCTTGAAGCCTGTGATCTTCTTCATCCCTGTCCAAATCATCTGTGAAAAGCTCAATCTTAGTCTCATCTAACCAAAGCACATATTTCCAGTTAAAGTCCCAATAGAGTTTAATAAACTCCTTATGTGTATGATTGTTATAGTAAGACAGATTAGGCCGACCAGAGATACAGGCAAATTTAGGTGAGTAGTTATTCTTTTCAAGCCATTCCCCAGCTTAAACTCAACACACATCTGCTTTCGTTGACTCTCTTTCCCATTTTGAAAAGTGGCTAAGAGGAATTGATATCTATGTCACATAATATTCATTCCCCATTGTAATAAGATGTCATGAATTACTAAATAGACGTTCCAACATACTCAAATTATTTCAAAAGTAAAATATACATAAATAAATCTTAGACTTACTCTACAGAGATTTTGTGGGGTGTCAATAATTGTGTTTGTGGTGCTGTTTGAGTTAATTGTGTGAAATTATGCCCAAGTGGTATCATCACATCTTTACCAGGGACATCACTACTTGTGTGGTTATTGAAATGTTTGCCTATTCTAATGAAAATCTCTGACACTCTTTAGCTTGTAGTTGTGATGAAAGGATTACAGCTGGCTGTGAGATGGGGTCTGGAAGGTGTATCTGCAAGCCACAATTTGCAGGAGAAAACTGCGATCGCTGCTCTGATGGACGTTATTACTATCCTGAGTGCATTCGTAAGTTTAGCTTTCCATATACCTTCAACATTTTGATATTAATTTTATTTGTCAGTTGAATAATACATTAGACTTTAAGACAAATGTATATACATTAATCTGCAATGTTTGGGCTATATATGGAAATAAATGTAGTCCAAACAATAGCACTGACATTTACTTTTCCTTCAGTAACTGGATAAGGATTTAATGTTGACTCAAACCAAAACAAATGAAAATGAGATCTTTATTTTACGGCTGAAATTATGTCTAGCAGTCTTTTTTTAGCATTTTCCTGGAGTTTCCCTACAAGAGAAAAGTTTATTCCTGTTGGAAAACAAAGAGAGATAAATTCACCCACTGCAGATTGGACTCATGTTATAACACATTCCACCAAAAAATACTGAACCCTGAAAGAGAATTTCCCCATATTATCAAGTGGGTCTTCTCTGGCAAAGACTCAGCTGTCTGCAAAGCTGTAGAGATAAGACACTCAGTCTTTCATCTCTTAGTAATTTTTGATGTTTCATCGACTGTTTACTCTGTCGCTGGCACATGCCGTCTTCAGGTTTGCCCGGGGTCCTTTGAATCATTAACTTCACTTTTAATTGTTGTTTATATGTGAAAGATTTATTCTTTTAGTTTTATTAAGCGGTTTTCTTATCCGCAATCTCTTCGCCCTGACAAAACCAGGCTCCACATATTGACAGGCGCTCTTGGCTCCCTGAGATGTTTGTTGTTTTTTGTTTCTGCGTGCATCAATATTTACACATACTGTGTGTTACCATTTGAAGGGAAGGTTGTGCAATTTTTATTCTGAAATTACATGATAATTACCACACATTTAAAGCAGAGATTTAAAGTAGTCCCAGTGTATACATTGAAAAATGTTTCTTTCAAGTAAAATTATATATATTAATCAGCAATGGTTAAAGCCCTGTCCCACTCCATTTAGTTACATTGGTTTTAATAAACGTTTTTCTCCTTTCATGGTCACCAGGATATCAGTCAAAATAACAGCAAAGTTCTTTGTCAAACAGTTTTGGTGCTTGGTTGAATGGTGCCCTAATCTCTGCACTGTTCCTGTCATCACGTTCATCTCTCAGCTAACATAATTCAAAATCTATTTTCTTTAGAAGATTAGTTTAAAGCTACTAACCAGGCTTTTCTGTAAAATCAGCCAAATTTGGTTTAATTATGATTTGTCAATCCAGTTAAAATCTACCATTCCTAAAACAAGCTTCCATGCACACAGGCCTCTAGTGACATTACAGAAGGAATGAGGCAACTCATCAGTATTGTTTTGAGTATATCTATTTGTAATTTTCTTTAAAATCAAACTCCTCTAAGTGCAGTTTTATGCTTTTATTAAGGAAATTTAATTTTCACACACTTAAAGTCAACAAAGATGGTATTATTTCATTGTTATCATTATGTCTTCATTTAATGCCTTTTTTGGAAATAGCTTACCCTGTATACTTGACGACCACCAAATCGCCTGCAGGCCCAATAGTGGGTAAGTTAATTTTGTAGCTTGTCACAACACAACTGAGTCTGACAGGCACTTTAAAACTGTTATTCTTGTTTTCTCTCCCTGTGTAGGACCCACTGCCTGCCCCCCAGGCTATTTCAACTCTCCTAGATGTCAGCGTAAGTGTGGTTAGACCTAAAATGAAGCTGGGCTATGTTGCATGCTTTTATTGCTTGTTCTCAGGGACATTTTCTGTATTTATAGGACCTCTGCTAGTATATGCCAGTTGAAAAAGCTTTTTATTGGACAACTTTCTCAGTCATCTCAGTCATGTTTTACTTACACGGAGATAAAATAGTTAAAGAAAGACCGAAGACGACAATGTTAGGTACCACTTAGTCTGACTTAGTATGCGCTTGAATTAAACTTTAATAAGAAGGGCTTGAGGTCAATCATGCTTGAATTGATTCAAAACTGTCTCTTCTGTTTGGATTTAAAAATAAGGGTAAGAATACTGACATGTTAGATAGAAATGAACAACAGATAATAAAAGCGTAACAGTTGGATGGTTCAAAAAGATCTGGTCTATCAGTGAGGATTTAAGTTAAAGTGCTCTATGCCCTCTCATTATAGCAGCAGTCCTCTGGGACTCTTTAGTGAGAACTCACCAGGCTAATATTAGTCACGGCCCCTGTTCTAAATTCCCTTTTTTTATTTTGTTTGAGCTGGGAACCAAAATCTTAAGAAAAACCTCTAACCCCTATCAATTTCAGTTATTTTATTCTTTGAAGAACATAAACAAACAATAAATAATCCTTTAACCTGTCAGTTCAATAAATATTCTTTCTCACTGTGAGCCGACTGAGATAAATTGTGCTCAGCAGATTTTTATAAACTGGATTTCACAGTTTCTTAAGGATGTAAAACAGTGGCAGTCTCTGGCGGGGTCAGCAGTAGTGCCAGGTTTAAGCACAAACAACACCAAGCAAGGCTCCGCAAGTCATACAGAAGTGTAACTACTATTTAATAGCAAACATTGTTTAGCTGGGCCACTAAGTTGCATAGGGAGTTGTTCTTATTGTGAAAAAAAATACCTCCTCTGTGTTTGTCTGCAGCGTGCATTTGTGACTACAGAGGGACAATGCACGTCGTATGTGATGTTTATGGGCGCTGCCTTTGCCGTCGGGGAGTGGAGGGGGAGCGATGCGACCGTTGTGAACCTGGATACCACTCCTTCCCACGCTGTCAGGGTGAGAGAACCCTCAACCCAAAGAAAATATTGATAGTGATACTTTTTATTTTTAAAGAGATGGCCAAAGGATGTTATGAAATATATTAAACCATAAAAGGAAGTCTGGATCTGTTCCAGCGATGTGATTAGTAGAGATATTTTGAATACATCTCCATTTAGTCTATGATGATGTATATCTGTCTTCAGCATGCCGTTGTGATGGGGCTGGGGTGGCTGAAAACGTGTGCAGTCCGAATGGTCAGTGTAACTGCCTCCCTAACTACCAGGGCAGTGAGTGTGACCAGTGTGCACCAGGTTTCTATGGATATCCAGACTGTGCTGGTGAGTTCTGCTGGTTTGATCGTGCAAAGAAAACATGGAGCTTTTTGTTTTAGTGCAGAACAGGAGCATAAAATCTGCAGTTTTCCAAAGGATCCTGTAAAAACCTACCTAATCCTGTTTGATATCTGTCATTTCTTAGGGAATTATAAATGACACTCAAAGAAGTGAAATGCAGTTCTAGTCAGAAACTGGAATCTAAACAGGATCAAAATTATACATACATGCTCAAAAAAATTAATACACACCCTTTATATTTCACTTAATGTCCCATAGTGAGTTGTTAACAAACCACATATTTTATAGCCATTAATAAAGTCCTGGTGCTATTCTGGCTGGCCCTTTGACCGCTTTTCCTGTCTGACATAGTAGATCTCATTCAAATTGGATGGTTTCCTGCGAGTAACCCAGCTTTTATTTTTTAACATGTCGGACATCGGCCCTTTTGGAGGGTCATTGTAAAAGCTTTACGGCCTGCTTTATCCATTCCAAAAATAATGTTCACGCATTTTTGAGGTCATTGTCCTGTTGGAACTCCCAAATGTTTCAAAGTTTCAACTATCTTACCCAAACAGTCACTCTCAAGTGAAAGGAAAATTCTTAGGATTTTAGGAAGAACAACCCAGGGACGTACAAGAATAAACTCTATCATGAAATGGAAGATGCTGGAACACCAGTCTCACTGACCCCGGTGGACCCAGTTTAACTTAGCCAAGTAAAAGCCCCTGTCCTAAAAGCAATACCTTTAAGCAACAGTGAAATTCGCAGCTGCTCACACGAGCAAGCCTAATGTCTTCTGGAGAAGGATTTGTTGTCAGACAAGACAAAGACTAAACTATTTTACCACAATGACACACTATTTGTATGTTTGGAGGACTCAGTTTGAGGCATTCAAACCTAAGATGTAATGCTCAGCAGCGGATTGTGTTTTTGTTCTCACTGTTTGTGTTTAAATCCATTCTGTGCCCACGAGTCTACCTTTCCCTCGGCTGCACTGCATTCTGTTGATTGTGCTCACCTGGTTTTCATGTAGCTCATTACACCTCCGCTGTATTTAAGTTCCTGGTTTCTGTTTGCGCTCCACGGGATTCGTCTGTTGCTGTCTCTCTGGTTCCTGTGTTTCCTCCAGTCTTGTAAGTCTTCAGTTTGATCATTAAAATATTCAATTCAATTCAATTCAAAAATACTTTATTAATCCCAAAGGGAAATTAAATGTTGTTATAGCTCATATTATGAAGGTTTCTTCAAAGAGCCGTTGTAGATGCTGATGGCTGTGGGCAGGAAGAATCTCCTGTAGCGCTCCGTCTTACAGCAGATCTGAAGAAGCCTCTGACTGAAGACACTCTGTTGTTGTAGGACAGTCTCATGAAGAGGATGCTCAGGGTTCTCAATAATGTTCTTCATTTTATGAAGAATCCGTCTTTCCACAATGATCTCCAGAGGTTCCAGAGGAGTCCCCAGAACAGAACCAGCCTTTTTTATCAGCTTGTTGAGCTTTTTTGAGTCCCTGGCTCTGATGCTGCTTCCCCAGCAGATGATGGCAGAAGAGATCACTCTCTCCACAACAGACTTATAGAAGATATGCAGCATCTTGCTGCAAACACCAAAGGACCTAAGCTTCCTCAAGATGTACAGTCTGCTCTGTCCCTTCTTGTAGATGGCTTCACAGTTGCATCTCCACTAGTCTGTTGTCCAGGTGAACACCGAGGTATTTATACTCCTCCACCACCTCCAACTCTTCTCCCATGATGGAAATAGTTTTTGACTTATTCCTGTTTCTCTTAAAATCTACAATCATCTCCTTTGTTTTAGTCACGTTCAAAATGAGATGATTGTTTCCACACCATGCCACAAAGCGGTCCACCACCTTCCTGTACTCAGCTTCTTGTCCATCTCTGATCCACCCCACAACTGCAGAATCATCCGAGTATTTCTGCAGATGACAGGAGTCTGTCTTGTCCTGGAAGTCTGAGGTGTACAGAGTGAAAAGGAATGGTGAGAGTACAGTCCCCTGTGGTGCTCCTGTGCTGCTGACTATCTGGTTAGACTCACAACCCTTCAGTCTCACAAACTGTGGTCTGTATGTCAGGTAGTCTTTGATCCAGGAGATTGTTGAGGCCTCCACCTGAGTCTTCTGGAGTTTCTGACAAAGCAAATCAGGTTGGATTGTCTTAAATGCACTGGAGAAATCAAAGAACATGATCCTCACAGTGCTGCTGGCTTTGTCCAGATGACAGTGGGTTTGTTGAAGCAGGTGTATGATGGCATCTTCAACTCCAACTCCACAGCGATAAGCAAACTGAAGGGGGTCCTGATGGTTTACTGTTTGCTTACTCAGGTGGGCCAACAGGAGTCTCTCTAGGACCTTCATGATGTGAGATGTCAGGGCAACAGGTCTATAGTCATTGAGGACTGATGGGTGAGTTTTCTTTGGTACCGGAACAAGACAGGAGGTCTTCCACAACACCGGAACCTTCTTCTGGGCCAGGCTAAGGTTGAAGAGGTGCTGCAGAATCCCACAGAGCTGCTCTGCACAGCCCTTCAAGACTCTAGGGCTGACATGATCTGTACCTGCAGCCTTATTCCTATTCAGTCTCTCCAGTTGTCTCTTCACCTGACTTCTTGAGACACACAGGTGGAAGGGGGAAGCAAAGGAAGTATCAGCATCTTCTGATATGGTTGAAGGCAAACATGTAGAAGCAGAAGGGTCTAGGGCTGAGGTGGAAGATAAAAAATGTGAGGTGTTACTGGACAGCTGTGGGTCAAAGGAAGGTGGAATGTCTGTTTGGCTGTGAGCAGGAGAGGAGAATGCGAAGCTTGTTTCTGAACTGAACCTATTGAAGAATGTGTTCAATTCATTGGCTCTGTCCAGACCTCCATCGGTCTGATCATCCTTCTGCTTGAAGCCTGTGATCTTCTTCATCCCTGTCCACACATCTCTGATATTATATATATATCTTCATCATGCGTCTACCTTGTTCAAGGTGCAATTTGGGTCCGCAACAACCCCCAAGCACGATATAAGAGCACCGTTCTAACTGTCAAGCATGGTGGTGGTGTGGTTCTTTAGATTATTCTTAAAGAGGCTTGAAAGGTGAACATAACTGGATGCTCCAACAGGAGGATGACCCAAATTACTCATCATACCATTTTTTGTAATGAATGAAGCTGGATTATTTTAGGCATCTGAAATGGCCCACACCACTATACTGTTGAAAATCTGTGGACTAATATGAAAGACTGTGTTCGTGGCAGGAAATCAGCCAGTTAAAATTAGCTCTATCAATTTTTCCAAGATTATCTGTCAAATATCCATTCTGAATGGTGCCAGGACCTTGTTGATGGCGGCTGAAAGTGTGTGGTTTCTCAGTATGTTAAGGTAAGGGATCATTTAATCAAATTTTAGTAAGGGGGTTATATATATTTGAGATAACCTCAAATAAATGTGCATCATTTGTGCATCAAATTCTGGTTTAAAAAAAATCATTGACCTAAAACATATATATTAAAAGCCTCACATTAATTTTAGTATCATGCCGATGAGGAGTGTATGTAAACTTCTAATCAGAATTATGTGTGGATTGCTGCATTTGGTCTTCTTAAGAATTAAACAAATGGGAATCACTTAAGGAAATATAATTATTAAAATAAGCATCTTTAAAAGAATCCTAAAAGTATTTACAGCATAAAATAAGTTGTAAACTCTGCTTGTTTACTATCCCCAGCCTGTCGGTGTTCGCCAGAAGGTTCCTATGGAACTGGATGTAATCCATTATCAGGTCAATGCCTCTGTTTGCCAGGCATGGTGGGCCAGCAGTGTGACCGCTGTGCATCTGGACTCAGTTTTCCTCAGTGCTCAGGTAAACACCATTGAGCACACTGTACACACTGAACATTTACCAATTGAGCAGAATCAGGTGCAATTTGAATCAGCACAGAAGTTGTAGGGATTTTTGGTAGGCTATAGCAAATTTCTACTAAATTTCAACATATCCTTTTTATGTATTCATGTAAGGTCTGCCTTCCTTATTTTATGACACATTTTCTAATAATCCTGTTGTATTTTTCAGACTCCATCAGTGTTTGTAACCCAGATGGAACAGAAGTGTCCAATCATCAAACAGTAAGCCTCTTGCTATGAACTCAATTTGTATTTAAAGAGTTTCCAATGGTTGCTGCCCAACCCAGGGTGGTGAATTTAAATGGATTTACTATCCCACACCTGATAACATAGCTGAACTTTGGCCCAAATATTAAACTGCACAACAAAGAAAGGCTATTCCCATGAAATGTGCATGTAATCAGAGAAGGAAAAAGAGACTTCCTTCCATCTTGAAACGGAAGAAACAACAATCACACGAAACAGCTCTCAGCTACTCAAGTAGTTCTGCTTTTAAAGTTGGCAACACACACCCCACCTTCAGGAGAAAGATGCCAATTTTCATTTCAGAATACTTGCTTTGTAACACAATATGCAGGCCCTCCTGACTGTTTTTATCTACATGATGGTGAACAAATGTAACCTGGCTTTCAGCAACGGCAACCAGTCCAAACAACTTTTAGATTCCTTATCTGCTGTTTCAGGGTATCTGCCACTGCCGAACAAATGTAGAAGGAACGCTGTGCGACAGGTGTAAACCTCTGTACTGGAATATAGCTGCAGACAACCCTCGTGGATGCACAGGTAGGTAACCAGAAACCTGAATAATACGATTGTTATTCAATAAATTGCAACGGTATTCAAACATTTTTTCAAATTACAACCACAAATATAACTGTATAAAATTTAATTTTGATAATATCAGCAATCAATGATCAACTCAAGTTCATTTATATTCAGTCCTCCTTAATCAATACTTTGTAGAACCACCTTACACTGCAATGACAGCTGCTGTTCTTGTCTCTGCAGTTTGTCTCTCCAAGCTATACAAGATTAGAGACTGAAATTGTTATGAAAATTTAGGGTTTGGCTGCGGATTATCAATTGAACCTGGGTCTGGACTTTGACTGGACCATTCTAACATAAAGATAATGCAAGTTTTCCTTAAACTAAGTCTTAAGTCTTTTGTATGGGACTCCAAAGTGTTCAAAAAATAAATAAATAAATGAAACATTATGAAATAAGTATTTACATCAATAAATAATAGCTTCCATTTGCATATCTATTTTTAAACGCCTGTAGAGTTGCGACTAAATAAGCTAGAACAATACTGTTTTTTTGCAAATGAAACCGGAGAGTTCAACTTAAATATTCTACTCACCACGTGTCCCAGAGAACGGTTGTGATTTTCCAGAAACTGTTGCAGAAATCCAGTAAAGAATCTCAAAAAACAAACATCTTTCAAATGATCAGGATGATAATTGCTCTCCAGAATGTTAGGATAGACGACGCCATTGTGGATACCCTAAGAGCCATTGAGCACCGTGTCCGCATGGAAAATGCAGAGCACAGCACTCAAGACTTCAGTGCTGTCTGGCATAACCATCGGGGTTATTGCTGTTATGTTTTCTGTGTCACCCAGCACAGTTCACTGCGGTCCAGTCAACCGACAGTCACACCAGTCGACGTTAGCTTTCTGTTAAAGATTAGCTTCGCGCATACAAGGTGCATTACGTTACGACCAAACGTGGCTCACTAGGTAAAAATTTTATATGAAAATTCTTTTATAGTATACAGCTGATTTTTAATGGAAAATGAAATATATTTCATAATAATGAGCTGAGAATTTAACATGCATTCAATTATTTCACATTTTCTTCCAGTATTACCCTGCATTTAGTTCCAGCCACTTTCTTATCAACTCTGAGCGGTTGTCCTGTCCCTCCTGAAGATAATCATCCCCACACCGTGGTGCTGCCACCACTATGTGTCACTGTGGCAATGGTCTGTTCAGAGTGATGTAGAGCGGTTTTTTCCACGCTTAGCATTTTGTATGGTGAAAATGTTTTATATCGGTCTTTTCTGCCCAGAGCAACTTTTTCCACATGTTTGCACTGTCTCCTAAAATGGCAAAAGGACTTGGCTTTCTTTCAACAATGGCTTTCTTATTAGCAGCCTTTCATGAAGCTAACAACAGATTCTCCCAGCAAAGCTGTGGGTCTCTGCTGGTCTTCTGGAGTTAAATCTAGAGCAAGGGCTTATCTTGTGTACGGTTTGCAAAAAAAAGCTTCCGAGTTATACATATGTTTCCAGCAGGATTATTCCTGTCAACTGACCCCATTTTTAACCAAAGTTTTTAACCAGAGCAGTCTGACAAGGTAGTGATCAGAGCCTTAGCCCTTTTTACTCACAATATTTCAACATACACCTGTCAACAAGGCCAGACTGCCATTCCTGTTCCTCAGGGGGAAACGAAAGAATAACACAAGTGAATTCCTGTGAACATTCTTAGATTTATACACTGTTATAATTACCAAGATTTGTCCATATTATAACGTGTGCATTAATCAGCTAAATGTAGCTCACATGGGGAAAATAAAGTTGCTCCCTTTATGTTGAAAATGGCTCCAAGCGTTCTCCAGAAATTGCTCTCATGTTACAGCTTTGCTCTCTTGCCAGACTGATATCTCTGCCACTCTACTTGAAAACACAAGAAAAACACACTTTTAATATCTCAAGAATGCCTCTGGCTGAAAGTAGCCAGGCTTTCAGAGAAAGATTTTTTTTTTTTTTTATGTGCAGCAATCTGTGGACAAAAAAAGCAAAAAAGCTCTTAGAACTTTTGACCTCTATTTCTTTTAAGCTTAAATGGTTTTGGGGTTGTTGTGTTACACCTGTGAGTGTTACAAAATCCTGTAATCAGAGTCTATTCACAGGTTTTCCCCTGTTACATTTTCTCAACCCCTCCCCTCTCTTGTCTAATTTTTTTCCATTCCAGAATGTCAGTGTGATCTGAAAGGGACGCTGAGTGGTGTTGGAGAATGTGAGCAGGTGGGTACATTCAAAGGTACACACACACACCCCCACCTCTTCTTGGACTCATCACTGTCTCTATTGCATTTGCTTCTATGTTAATAAAAATAACCCTTTCTCCTTGATGTGTTTCTACAGAGAAGTGGACAGTGTCACTGTAAGCCAGATGTGTGCGGCCATGCATGCGACTCCTGCAAAGAGGGATACTTCCTTCTACAAAAGAAGACCTATTTTGGCTGTCAAGGTAAGATCCTTTGTCAGACATTTAAAATAAGATGTCACTAACCGACATGTTGCACATGTTGACGTGAGAAAAATACTTGTAACTCGTAAGTAACAAATTATGTTTTTGGAAAAGATGATGTCAGATCTAGATGATCTCAAAAGACAACACTATGTCAGGTAAGCTGAATAAAGAAGGGACGAGTTAAGAATCAAGGTAGCAGAGATATTAAGGGTCAGTTACAACATGTACAACAGGTTCGCCTTTCTGTTCTCATAGAGGTACTTTAGTGAGTAAAACGGCTTGACAAAAACAGTTTTTATACTTTTATCAAAGGATGCAATGGACCAAAGAGGATAAAACGTGGTGAACACTGTTTCACCACAGTTTGTTGCAACAGTATGAGGCTCATTTGTTTTCAAATAGCGTAGGTTGAAGACTAATGTAAATTCTACAGATGCATCAGTCAGAGTTCTGTGATCGATTTTCAATTGTTTGATCTCTTAAAGGTTCAACCTGGCCATCCTGATTTCTCCTTCAGAGCTATAATTAACATAATTAAAACTGTTTTTTTGCGTGGAGGAGAGAAATTGCTGTACACCAGGGTTTATCATTTTAAAACATAGACGAAATGATTACAGCGTCGGCATTTTAGACAGTCTATAACATCTTATATTAGCTCAGTTAGTATTAGTAAGATGTGAGTTTTTTTTTTCCTAACCCTAATACAGGTCCTTAACTCTGAGACTTCCTAAAGCCTGCCAACATTTCCAAATTCAGTGTGTTCCATACCAGACAGAGGATGAAAGCTTAAAATGAAAAAACAAAGCAATTTTGTTGTACTTCTTTCAGCCTTCCTGTTATCTGCTGAAAATCTCTCACTCTCTCAGTGTGCATCAACATCAAATGTTTAAACGTGTCGTAGAAACTACACTCTCCTTTTGAATAGCTTTATACATCTTTGTGTTTCCTTTCATTTCATTTTAAAGTCTCAAGTCTTCTTCACTCAGTACCCATATCCACACTGAAGAGTGTTGTCAGCGCAACACTGTAGCGCTTACATGTGGTTCAGTCAAGCTGAAAATTGTTCGATTCCAGTCTAAACAGCTATATTGTTGTATCTCTGTCATAAAGTTCACTTTCTGAAATGGTGTCGAATTATCTGAGTGGTAGTTGGAAAAAAGTGGATCAAATTACATATATGGAAATTGCTAACTTCCTTACTACTTTTACCAAATAATGCACTGGACTATACTTTTTGATAGGAAAAGGGGACAATAATGTTCCATTGTTCTTTGCAGCAGCTCTAAAAATTATGTTCAGAAATGTTACCACTGTGAAACCTTCAAACACTATAAAGAGAAGGACAAGAAGGTGAGCTATTTTTAATGTAAAGATAATTTGCATAGTCCTTTTTTCAGGTGACTCTAGACTTGCATCTCTTACAAGCTTTTCTGATGCATGCAGAGACAAAGTCAATAGAGATCTGAAGTTTATCGTACATAAAAAAGCAGGATTAATATCCATATAAATATAGTGAGCTTCATATACATTACAGCATAAAGTAAAAATAAAGGAAACAAAAATAATTGAATTGAATTTTGTTTTAGTTCATATATGATTATTCAATTCGAACTTGGTAAATAAATGAAAAAGGTATTTTAGGTGGAAAATGCAATATTTCAGCCAGTTGCTGTTTTTTTTTTTTTTTTTTAGTCTGTTGTTGAAGTACTCTTCCTCAGTAACCAGTTTCATTCTTTCTTCACTCTCATTCAGCTTGTCAGTGTGATTTAGGAGGTGCTGTCGGCATGGCATGTGACGAGACGTCTGGACAGTGTCAGTGTCGGAAGAATGTAACTGGCCGTACGTGCGCAGAGTAAGCTATGGTTTCATTTATTATCATTATTATTTTTTTTTTAATCAAATACTGCATTTGTTACATTCTGGAAAACCTAACATTGAGAAAATATTAATTCAAGTTCAAATTTTGTCATGGTAAAACCACAGACTTCTGTGTATTTTATTGGGATTTTATGTGATTTGCACATCTAGGGAGAGATATCTTTGGGGATTCTTCTTTGCAATAAAGCTTAAGCTCTGTCAGATTGGATTGCCTAATATTCTCACTTGTATTAAGATGTGGACTATGTTTAGGATTGTAGCCTTGCTGGAAGGTGAACCTCCACTCCAGTCCCAAGTCATTTATAATTTCTGACAGGTTTTCTTCCAGGATTTTCCTGTCATCTATCTTACCATCAACTTTGACTAGATTCCATGTTCCTGCTGAAGAAAAGCCTCCCCACAGCATGAGGCTGCCGCTACCATAGTGTTTTAAGGCTTATATGCAGTATTAGTTTTCCATCACATGTAGCTCAAAACATTGTATTTGATCTAATTTGACCAGAGCGTGTTCTTATTTATATTTGCTATTTCTCCTACATTCTTTGTGCCAAACTGCAGATAGGACTTACTATGGGTTTCTTCCAATAATAACTATGCAGTGGGCCTCTTGGATGCACAGAGAAAATGGTCGGTGCACCCAACTACAAAGTATAAACAACTAGATAAGTGTGCGACTCTGGAGAACATCCAAGCCGTTATTGTTCCTCTTTCTTTAATGTGAGCCCTCTTTGATACTCCTTTGATTAATAGTCTTCTTGCTTGGCCTATCAATCTAGGTCTCTTTTCAGTTTTAGATGATGGATTATACAGTGCCTGGTGAAATATTGAGCTGTTTTATAAGATAACTCCACTTTAAACGGAACTCAATGGAAATACAGCTCACACTTTTTATTTGTAAAGAATTTTTATTTGTAAAGGATAAAAAAATTATCATTTTCCCTGCACTTTACAGTTATGTGCTACATTGTTTTGGTCATCAAGATAATGTCTTACTAAGCTACAGTGAAATTTATGGTTGTAAAGTCATGAACTGTGAAAATGTTCCAAGGGTGAAAATACTTTTGCAAAGCCATATAAATGTATTTTTTCTCTCACTAGGCCTGTACCTGGTTACTACTTCCCATCTCTGCACCAGCTAAAGTTTGAGGTGGAGGATGGCACAACACCAAATGCTCGACCAGTCCGCTTTGGTTTTAACTCCCAAGAGTTCCCAGAATTCAGCTGGAGAGGTTATGCTATAATGTCACCTGCACAGGTTTGCCTATTCTCATCGGTACTTTGGATTTGGTGGATATTTAAATGTGAGAATTATAGTAGACTATAGTGGTTTT
The DNA here is from genome assembly GCF_021462225.1 of Girardinichthys multiradiatus. Classification (NCBI taxonomy): domain Eukaryota; kingdom Metazoa; phylum Chordata; class Actinopteri; order Cyprinodontiformes; family Goodeidae; genus Girardinichthys; species Girardinichthys multiradiatus. The sequence goes on from NC_061799.1 coordinate 24,707,492, forward strand.
CGGGCTCACAATAAATCTTCTGCTTTTGCCTCTGCACAAATAATCACTTAGCGTCCTGTTTTCCACTGCTGATGTGGGAATATGAGCACCAGCTCTTAGAACTAACACTCTCTGTCCTCAGCCGGAGGTGATTGTAACGCTTAGCCTTGGCTTTCCTGGGCCCTTCCACATTATATTGCGCTACTCCACTCCCCGAAAAAAGTGGAGAGTCCGAGTGAAAGCCTGGATCTTGGTGGTGGAAGAAGCTGAATCTGAGTATTGCTGTGACTGTAAGTGAAGGGGGGCCATCTTGCTTTCTTTGCCGCTCTTGCTCTCTGTTAATTAACCCGTTCTGTTTGCTTAACCTTCCCGCCTTCCTTTCATCTGTCCCTCTAACACCACTTGCTCATCGTTTACTCAAACCTGTGCTGTTGGAATCAGTGTGTGACTGTCGTCCCTGCAGAGTGAAGCCAGGGTAACAGTGCATGTTGATCTGAAAGAGGGGCAGCAGAATTTTTTCCACGTGGTTCTACGGTTCATTAACCCCAACAGCGTCTTTGTGACTGGTAGCATCAAAGCTACAAATAGCAGAGGCACTGCAGGTAAGACTGCCTCTGACATAGTATCTGTTTCCTCATTTTACCATCAAACTGTGAAATCTAACCCATCATTAAAGAAGTGAAATCCTGTCTTTCCTGTCATTTATGTGAGCAAATATGTGGATGAGTTGTCTTAGTATTGACGTGGTCTCTGTAGGAGTTTATGACATCTGTGCTTGGTGTTCTGCAGGGGAAAGTCAGAGTAAGGAAGTGATATTTCCTACGAGTTCATCCCCATCCTTTGTCACCATCCCAGGAGAGGGCTTTACTGAGCCTTTTGCATTAAATCCTGGAAAATGGATCATTCATATAAGGGCTGAGGGGGTTCTCCTGGTAAGTTTCTGTGTAAAGTTTTACCTGGCAAGCAACTAGGATTTGCCTTATGCTTGCTTTACAACCAAAAACATCTGTTTTGTGGGAGGTTTATATGATAGACCAACACAAATAAGTGGATTCTTGTGAAGTAAAAAGAAAATGACACATGGTTTTAAAAAATTTTTTTAATCAATAAACAGCTGAAATGAGCTACATGCAATTGTGTTCAGCACCCTTTTACTGCAATATTCCTACATAAAATCCAGTGCAACTACTTCTGTTCAGATGTCACTTCATTAGCCTCAGAGGTTTGTTAGAGAACAATAGTTACCAAACAGTACGACAAAGAACACCACAGGGACAAAGTTGTTACAGTAAGAAGCCCAAAGCAGAAGTTTACACCATTTAATTCATCTTCAAAAAATGGAATGAGCAAGGGTAATGGCTTCAAACCTTCCACGAAATAAGTTTTATTAGTTGTGCACTTCACAAATTTGGTCTTTATGTAAGAGTTACAAGAAGAAAAGAAGTCCTGTTTGTAGTTTGCTTCAAGCCATGTAGCGGATACAGCAAACATGTGGAAGGTTCTCTGGTTTACATTTTTGGCCAGGCAAAACTGTGGCAGAATATTGCACGTCACCTGGAGCACTCACTTCCTTCTGTGAAACATGGTGGTAGCACAGCATGGTGCTGTGAAGATGCTCTTCTGGAAGATGGAGGACAAGGATCCTAAACATATAGTCCCAGCTCCAATGGAATCTTTAAGATCAAAGTATACCCATGTATCAGAATGACCTAGTTAAAGTTCAGACCAAAATCCAATTGAAATTCTTTGAAAAACTTTAAGGCTGCTGTTCACAGACGCTCTCTAGCAAATTGGACTGAACTGGAGGCATTTTGTGAAAAAGAACAGTAACAAATCTCAACCTCTAGATGTGCAAATTGGGTAGAAACATACCCCAAAATACGTGCAGCTGTAATTTGTAGGAGATTATATAAGGCATTATCTCATGGAGACTAAATAAAAATGTATGCCACACTCGTTAGAATTTTATTAGTAAAAAAACGTTTCTAAAACCATGTCTCCTTTGCCTTCCACTTCACAGTTATGTACTATTATGGTTGGTCCATCACATAAAACTCAATTTAATTACATTGACATTGTGGTTGTAATGTGAGAAAGTGTGTAAAAAGGGTAGGAATACTTTTGAAAGGCTCTTTAAATGTGACCCAAATGAAATACATAAAACATTACTATCTTCCCACCCCAGGATTATTTAGTGCTGGTGCCTCGAGATTACTATGAGGCCCCTCTGCTGAAGGAAGAGGTCACCCAGCCATGCACGTACTTACACACTGCAAGCAAGGATGCAAAGTAATCCTCTTCCTTCCTTCTTACTTTGTTTCACACTTTCTTCGACAGCATAATGAAATCTCTCTTCTCTTTTTCTGTTTCTTGAAGCTGTCTGTTGTACAAGCACATCGCCATGGATGGTTTCAGCTTTGTGCTCGCAACACAGGGCAGGCTGTCCACCCGGAGTGGGCGGAGGAAGAGGAGGCAGGCTCGTGTGCGGCGTCCCACTCCAGATCACCCGGACATGGCAGCTCTCAACGGGAGACAGGTTTAGTGTTGGATAGACCTGTGAATTGTTTGCGAATAAAGAAGTAGTTATAGAGCAGAGTCACAATAGTTTCTCTAAGGTTCTTAAAAAACAAATCTGGAAATCATATGTTGAAAGTGAGTTTATAAAATGACATTTGGAGGAATTAAAATCTTATAATATCTCTTAATAATGTACATATTCTGTGTCTTTTAGTCTCGCCTGGAGCTCAGTCTTCGTGTACCTCATTCAGGCCTGTATACCCTCATTCTGGAGTACGCCAGTGAGATGGACACTGTCCAGAATGTCAACATACTCCTCAGCGATCAGCCAGGGAGACAGATTTTGGCTCGAGCCAATATTTATAGTTGTCTTTTCAGGTGAGTCATGTGTTTGTTTCTTTCAGAGCGTCCCTAATACCAGCATTGTGGTAGTTTATTAATTGATTTCGGATTATTGTTGCTTAAAATAAAGTGCTTTGCAAATGTACTCGTAATTTTCCACATTTTATCATCAACAACAAACTTCAATATTTTTGGGGGGGATTTTATGTGATAAACCAACACAAAGTAGTGCATAATATAAGTCTGAAAAGGGTAGCATACAGTCCCTTATACTAAATGAAATCTAATGCCACCAATTGCTTTTAGAAGTAATCTAATTAGTATATAAATTGTATTTGTATGCAATCAAAACTCAGTATAAATCCAGATTTTCTGTGAAGGCCTCAGAGGTTTGTTAGAGAACATAAACAGCATCATGAAGACCAAGGAACGCAGCAGGCAGCTCAAGGATAAAGTTGTGGAGACGTTTAAAATCAGGGCAAGGTTATGGAGCACTTCTTAATTCATCATCCAAAAAAGGAATCAATATGGCTCTACCACAAGCCTGCTGTTTGCAGTTTGCTACATGCCAAATAGGGACACAGGAATGATGGTGAACAATGAATGTCTGATGAAACAGAAATGTGATTTTCTGGCCTGCATGCAAAACATTATTATTTTAGCAAAAAAGTTACTCCCGTACGATCCAAGTTGGTTGTAAACCATGGCGGTGGTTGTATTATGCATTGTGGATGCTTTTCTTCAGTAAGGAAAAGGTAAACTGGTCAGAGTGATGGTGATATAGAAAAAGCTAAATGCAGACCAATCCTGGACGAAAAATCTGTTGGAGGCCCCATTTTTTGAAATTTTCATTTGTAAAACAAATCGAAACACCTTGTATCCTTTTCCTTCAACTTCACATTTATGCTCGACTTTGTGTTGGTCTGACACAGCATCCCAGTAAAATAAATAAAAATCTGTGGTTGCAATGTGATAAAAAGTAAGAACGTTTGAGGAATATGGATACTTCTTTAAGGCACTGTAAAAGTTCAATGTTTGCAGCTAATGTTGTCCTAAATCCATGCAGCACTTTGTGCCGGAGTGTGGCGGTGGACAGCAGAAATCAAGTGGCCATGCTGGAGTTGTCTCACAGGACGGAGATTCTTCTGCAAACTTCCACAACGTCATTCCTTCTGGTGAGGACAGTGTTTCACATAAACATGTAGAAAAACGTCCGATCTACATTTGTTTTTTTTTTTTAAAGAAGTAGCATGGTATTTTAATATTACCATGTTCCTGTGTAGTACAAGTTGTATGCAGTGCCTGCAGAAGAGTTCTCTCTGGAGTATGTGGAGCCCAAAGTCTTGTGTGTCTCCACTCATGGTCGCTTCACTCAGGACAGGCAAGTACTTTGGATCATGCTGCACATGCTTTTTGTCTTTTATCAGTTATTACCCCCAAATTTTGACTGACATGTTTTTTAAACCCAATCATAAAACCTGCATTTCATTTAATTTTCATTAAATGCCTCACGCATGTTGCTGAAAAACCTGATTCAAACTTTTGAAATCACATCCAAGACTGTAAATTGTAATTTGGACCACGCTGGATGCTACATTAGACCCTAACAGCAGAGATGCACATCTGTTTTCCAGTTGTGAATACAAGCATGCCTCCAAGCTGGCCAAGGTTCCCTACTTGAAGATGAACTTTGGAACATCTGTCAATCTAACTTTTGCTTACTCTTAAACTAATAAGCAGCTTGGATGTCACAGATCTTCCAGCTGTCAGTGTGCAGCTGTCATAAAACTCAACATGAATGGGCAGAGTAGAAAACAACGTAAACAAATGGAAATGATGGAATTCACCAGAAAGCATAAAGTATACCACTCCAGTGTTTTGCAAATTATTCACACCAGTTGATCTCTTTCCCATTTCAACACATTACAGTCATAAAATTCAACATACAGGTCCTTCTCAAAAAATTAGCATATTGTGATAAAGTTCATTATTTTCCATAATGTCATGATGAAAATTTTACATTCATATATTTTAGATTCATTGCACACTAACTGAAATATTTCAGGTCTTTTATTGTCTTAATACAAATGATTTTGGCATACAGCTCATGAAAACCCAAAATTCCTATCTCACAAAATTAGCATATTTCATCCGACCAATAAAAGAAAAGTGTTTTTAATACAAAAAACGTCAACCTTCAAATAATCATGTACAGTTATGCACTCAATACTTGGTCGGGAATCCTTTTGCAGAAATGACTCCTTCAATGTGGCGTGGCATGGAGGCAATCAGCCTGTGGCACTGCTGAGGTCTTATGGAGGCCCAGGATGCTTCGATAGCGGCCTTTAGCTCATCCAGAGTGTTGGGTCTTGAGTCTCTCAACGTTCTCTTCACAATATCCCACAGATTCTCTACGGGGTTCAGGTCAGGGGAGTTGGCAGGCCAATTGAGGACAGTGATACCATGGTCAGTAAACCATTTACCAGTGGTTTTGGCACTGTGAGCAGGTGCCAGGTCGTGCTGAAAAATGAAATCTTCATCTCCATAAAGCTTTTCAGCAGATGGAAGCATGAAGTGCTCCAAAATCTGCTTATAGCTAGCTGCATTGACCTTGGCCTTGATAAAACACAGTGGACCAACACCAGCAGCTGACACGGCACCCCAGACCATCACTGACTGTGGGTACTTGACACTGGACTTCTGGCATTTTGGCATTTCCTTCTCCCCAGTCTTCCTCCAGACTCTGGCACCTTGATTTCCGAATGACATGCAGAATTTGCTTTCATCCGAAAAAAGTACTTTGGACCACTGAGCAACAGTCCAGTGCTGCTTCTCTGTAGCCCAGGACTGGGGAATACGGCACCTGTAGCCCATTTCCTGCACACGCCTGTGCACGGTGGCTCTGGATGTTTCTACTCCAGACTCAGTCCACTGGTTCCGCAGGTCCCCCAAGGTCTGGAATCGGCCCTTCTCCACAATCTTCCTCAGGGTCCGGTCACCTCTTCTCATTGTGCAGCGTTTTCTGCCACACTTTTTCCTTCCCACAGACTTCCCACTGAGGTGCCTTGATACAGCACTCTGGGAACAGCCTATTCGTTCAGAAATTTCTTTCTGTGTCTTACCCTCTTGCTTGAGGGTGTCAATAGTGGCCTTCTGGACAGCAGTCAGGTCAGCAGTCTTACCCATGATTGGGGTTTTGAGTGATGAACCAGGCTGGGAGTTTTAAAGGCCTCAGGAATCTTTTGCAGGTGTTTAGAGTTAACTCGTTGATTCAGATGATTAGGTTCATAGCTCGTTTAGAGACCCTTTTAATGATATGCTAATTTTGTGAGATAGGAATTTTGGGTTTTCATGAGCTGTATGCCAAAATCATCCGTATTAAGACAATAAAAGACCTGAAATATTTCAGTTAGTGTGCAATGAATCTAAAATATATGAATGTTAAATTTTCATCATGACATTATGGAAAATAATGAACTTTATCACAATATGCTAATTTTTTGAGAAGGACCTGTATTTAATTTGGATTTTACGAGATAGGCCAAGACAAGGTGGCCTATATTAGTGAAGCTTAAGGAAAATATACCTAGTTTTCATTTTATTTGTATTTGAAAGATTTCAACAGTATTCAGCCATCCCAAGTCAAACTACTTGCAGTTGCAGCTGCAGGTCGTTGGGCGTATGTGCCTATCAGCTTTGTATATTAACAGAATGACATTTTTGCCATTTGAATGCAACAGCACAAGCTCAAAAAGACTGGATGGAGAGCGTCTGTAAACATCATTATTCACGTTTTGCCACATATTGTTAATAAGCTTTAGGTCTGGACTTTGAATAGGTTGTTGCAACACAAAAGATTTGTTCATCTAACCCATTCCACCATAGCTCTGACTGTGTGTTTATCAAATGAACTTTAACACAAGTTCTGAAGTCTTTTGCGGCCTCTAACAGGTTTTCTTCCAGCATTTATCTATATTTAGCTCCATCCACCTTCCCATCAGCTCTGATCAGCTTCAGTGTCCTACTGAGAATCATTCCCACAGCATAATGGTGCCACCATGTTTCACCTTAGGGATAGTGTATTCATGGTAATGTGCAATATTAGTTTTTCTGTCTACAAAAAACCACAAATGTATTTTGGATCTCTGCAATTTTTCTAACCTGTCAGTTAAAGGGGAGGGCCATGTTTTGGTAACTGTGCTGCGGTGCCATACTCTTTTCATTTTCAGATGATAAATTAATCAGTATTCTGTGAGATGCTCAAATCTTGGGATATCAGTTTAAACCCAAACCTCGCTTTAAACATCTCAACAACTTTATCACGACTGCTCTGGTGTGAATACTTTAAGTGTTCTAAGAAACCTCTGAGATCTTCACAGAAATTCAATATTTAGTTTAATACTGGGGTTAAGTTATACTTAGACTCTATTTGTGTTAATGAAGTGATTTTGAGGGCAATTAGTTGCACTGTATTTTAAGTAGGATATTCGGGATTCAAAGGTTAGCTACAAAGTCATGCCACACTCTGTAAAAAACTCAAACGCATGTATGCTTTTCTTCCCTTCACAGTTGTCCACTACTTTATATTGGTCTATCACATAAAATCCCAATAAGATAAATTGGAGTTTGGGGTGGTAATCCGACCAAATGTACACATGTTTAAGGGAATAAATACTTTTGCAAGGCACTGTATGAGGCTTGGTAAATGTTATTTTTTGTTAATACATGCGGCACTGATAAAAAGACATATTCTTTTAACGTTGTGAGTTTAAAAGTCCTAATTAAAAAGGGGGTTATCAGGTAAATACTTGACTGCTGCACAAAACAGCAGAGACAAAATAACATTTTTTTTTTTAAATCCAAAAGTAGAACGTATTTGAGCTCTACATCACAGCCTTTGCTCGATGACCAAACCCTGCTTCATATAAGTTGGAATCCTGTAGCCCTGATTCACCTGCATTATTGTTTGGCAATTGGGAATTTCCCTTAACAATCATTTGTTGCTGTTTTAATGTTCACAGTCGGCACTGTGTTCTACGGCAGTTTGACAAGCCATCCTCAGCATGGGTTCTGTACGCTGCCCGTGATGGACAGCTGTCATCCATACTTGCGGCTGCTCTCCAACAGGACAAGAATCTGGATTGGAGGCAGAGAAGACAGTCCAGCCTGTTCTCTGTCCATGAGCCTCAGAGTGATGGGGTAGTCCTTAAATTCCCTCAGGTATCTGTATTATATATTTGGTCTGTCGTTTATCATCTTATTTAACAATATTATCCTGTCTGAACAATAAAAACACAGAATTCTTGTTTTTCCCTAGACTGAGATCAGTTTTTCTCCAGTGGTGCCTCTCCCAGGTCGGTATGTTGTTGTGGTGCATTATCATCAGCCTGAACACATCTCCTTCCCAGTGGAAGTGCAAGTAAATGCAGGGCACATTTGGAAGGGTGAGTGTTTTGGAGGATGTTTGAGTCTGATTAACCTAAATTTAGGAGTTTGGATTTGAAATTTGAGTTTATTCTGGCAGTGAGATGCAGATTCCTTCTTAAGATCAGATAAGATACCTGACTTCATGATGAGGTCATCCAAGGCTTTAGAAACGTTTCCTTTTTTTACTTAAATAGAGAAATAGATTACTGAACAGCATATTGTCTAACTGAGAAACTACCTTCCTCTCCAGGTGAGATAAATGCCACCTTTTGCCCGGCAGTGTCAGGTTGCAGGGAGGTTGTTGTTGCCGACGACCGCATTTCTCTCGACTTTTACAGGAATTCTGTGCAGCTACCCACCATCTCTGTCATTGTGCCACGTGGAAAGACCCTCATTTTGGTCAGTGTATATTTTTTTGTACAGTAACTCAAGCAACCTGTAAATGCAATAAAAATATATCATATCAAAGAAGTTTGTAAGACATGCTCTTGTAAAGGGTGCATGTTTTCAGAGTATAATGTCGTTTTGTTTGGCATATGGCATAACAGTGAGGAGAGAGGACTACTCCATGCCAAGTCCTCTCTCCTCAGTGTTATGTCATATCTTCAACAACCACAATGAGGGAACTGTTGTCTACCTGGCAGGCACACAAAGCTTTATATAAAAGCTAAACCTCTTAGCTGTTTAAGACAAGGGACAGGTTAAGCTTTGTTTGCATTCTCAGAAATGAAAAATATGTCAAACTCTAAAAAAACCTAAATTCATTGCCCTATTGCGTGTTGACTATCTTTTACATTTTGATGTTCTTTCTGCCTTTTTTAGGATTACATTTTGCTGGTTCCTGACAGCAGTTACACTCCAGAGCTCTTGCAAGCAAGGCCACTTGATAAGGCTGCAGATTTCATAAGACAATGCACAAAAAAAGGCTTCTATATAGAGTAGGTATCCCGTGCAGAATGTACAGTAGAAACCAGACATTTTTCTCACTGTCATTAATCAGGCTAAATGTTTCCTGTTTTATGCCATCTATTTGCTAAATGAAAGAGCAACACATTAAAACCCCTGAGCCTTATTTTATAGGTTGTGGCTACGTTCCAGATAGTTCCCCCGGTGGATTATTTTATGCTTTAAAAAATATGACATTCTTGCATATACAATAATACATTTGTCTTTTGTTTATGTTTTTATTATCCATTTATTTATTTATTTATTTTACAAGGTCTTTTGATTTTGCCCTGGGGTTGATTTTCACACATTCATCTTTGGGACACAGAACCAGTCTCTTTCCTGAATATATGATGGCTGAACCTTTCCATGCTGTTTATATTTGCATATAATTGTTTGAACAGGTTAATGTGGAGGCATCTGGAAATTGTATGCAAAGGTTTGGTCCAAGACTTGTGTGGGTCCGCAATTCTCTGCCTGATTTTTTTTGATTTTCCCATGATGTCACACAAAAAAGAGTGTGTTTGAGCTGTTGCCTTAAAATACATCCACAGGTGTGTCTCCATTTAACTTAATTTTTTGAACTCATTAAATAATCAGAAGGTCACAAGGTCTTGATATCAGTAGCCTGGTCTTTCCCATATTGAGGCACAGCAATCTTATAATATGTAAAAATCTGTATTTTAAGAAAGTAAAAAAAGAATCTATAAAACATATCTCTCAGTATTCTGGCATGTAACAAATAGAGAAATGTTGGTACTGTCAAACGGGAAACATTTAGCCTGATTTAATATCAGACAGTGAGAAAAATGTAATGACTTTTTATACAATGTATGCATATATCTGGTATCTGTAACCTGAACCCAGTCCAATAATAACAACACTGTATAATGACCACTTGTTTTGTGGTTATAAATATGTTTATATGCTGAAATGTCTTTAGAAACAACCTTTAGAACTGCAAATATTTTTAGGAATGATGCCCTAAAAATGATGCCCCCTAACTGCTGCTGGGGTGTTTTATTAACCTATATATTGTCATCTGTTGGCAGACCCAGAACCTCATCCCAGTTTTGCAGAGCCTCAGCCCGCGCTCTCGTAGCAGCTTACAACGACGGAGCAGCGCCTTGTGACTGTGATAAGTCCGGCTCTACAGGGACTGTGTGTGATCCGGTTGGAGGACAGTGTCCTTGTAGGCAGCACATTATTGGACGGCAGTGCAACAGATGTGCCACAGGATACTATGGATTTCCCTACTGCAAACGTGAATGATTAATAGCTTTTGCCTCACAGCATGAGACCCTACAAAATATTTAATGAACCATAGCAAATACACACTTTAAAGAAATCTGTTTTTATTTTGCAGCATGTGAATGCGGACGGCGACTGTGTGATGAAGTGACTGGACGCTGCATCTGTCCTCCTCAGACAGTAAAGCCAACCTGTGATGTGTGCCAGCATCAGACTTTCAGCTACCACCCTTTGCTGGGCTGTGAGAACTGTGGTTGCTCTCCAAGCGGGGTGAATGTAAATGCAGGACTTCAGTGTGACGCTTTTACTGGACAGTGCAGGTAACCAGTAAATGGTTTATATGAGTAATTATTTGTATTAAGAAGATTTCTGTTTTACTTCATAAAATCTGCATTCCTATATTCTAAATATAGGAATATAAATAAAACACTGTAAAATAATGCTAGACAGAACTTTTTTAATAAAACGTCAACCGTGTATGTTTTGTTTCTAATAAGATTTCTCAATTTTTTCTATGAAACTCAAAGATTAGCCTTTTGTGTGTGTTGCCAAGAACTTTCCTAATCTACCTTGATCCAGTTCTGGTTTTTAATATGGGCCATATAGGCATTTGCTCAGAGCGGGATTAGAAAGGGGGTGCAAACAAGCACTAGATAAAGAAAACATAATATGTGTGGCACCTTGAGCAAGTTTTTTTTATTGCTTCAAGGCATGTGACAGTAGGGAGTTGGCAGCGTCTTCTTGCTGCTGAGAATAAGGATGCTATATTATGTGCTTTGTTCATGACAGTCCTGCATTTTATCCCACCCCAGAGTTCAGATGTTTTTCTGCATTTTAATTGGAGGGTTGCCAGAAGCAGGTACTGCCCTGTGTAGAAAGGGATGTCCTTGTCAAAAACTGGAAGTTGCAGGCACTTAAAATGTCCTTTTTTATGGTAATACACACCTGATTTTGTAGTGCAAAAACACATACTGTAGGTTTACGGTCTGAATCTTAGTCAGTGGATTTGAAGAGCAAATAGTAGTGTGAGACAATATATAATAGATGATACAACAATACATTTTTTGGCAGCTGCAAACCTCGTATCGGAGGCAGGCAGTGTGATCGCTGCGCTCCGGGCTATTATCGCTTTCCCGACTGTCTGCCCTGTGACTGCAACCAGGGAGGAGTTACAGCTGATGTGTGCCACCCCGACACAGGCAGGTGTCTCTGCAAGGTGAGTTTGGTTCAACAAACTGCTGATTTAGAGACTCTGTTGATTTGTTTTGGTGCTTCCTCGTTCTGACTCCTGCATTATGAATGCTGTTGTGTTTCCAGAGAAACGTCGTAGGTGTCAGGTGTGATACTTGTCAGGAAGGTTCCTTCTACTTTGACCCCTTCAACCTCCTTGGCTGCTCCAGCTGCTTCTGCTTCGGAGCCACTGATCGGTGTCAGAGCTCCGACAAACGGCGCGGAAAGGTGGGATTACCTTTAGAGGCTGCATGTCTTACTGTTATAAAATACATCCTTTGCAGAACTTCTTTGAATGTAAGACTGTGAAAAAAATACTAGTAGTTTAATTAGACCTAATATTGTTGTAGAAAAAGCAGAACAACATAAAAACAAATCGTTGCCATGGTATTTTTCTTTAACTTTTTTATTTAACTTTTTCAAAAGTGAAGATACTGCACAAGCACAGTCTCTCTTTCTTCTTGATATTGTAACCCGGGTTGGTTCTCTGATCTCCAAAGAAGCTTTTGTCTGTAACATCAAAGTACAGTAATCCAGTTGGGAACATAATATTTACCGCATAACTCCTGTAGGTCTACTCTTAAAATTTCCTGTCATTAGTTTGTTGAGATGCGAGGCTGGCGTTTGGAAACCCCCGACAGAGAAGAGGTTTCTTCAGTGCTGAACACAGCCAGTAACACAGCAGTGGCAGACATTCAGGAGCTTCCTCCTATGGTTCAAACTCTACACTGGGTGGCGCCACAGTCCTACCTGGGAGACAGGGTGAGTGGGCTCAGCCTGAAACACCATGCCTGTGAAAAGCTGGACCTCTCTATATTTGTCACCAGAAGTTGATACTGGATGGTATTTTAGTCCAAGATGCATTGTACATAGTGAACTGTTAAGTTGTCCAATACAATACAACACAACGTTTGCAGATATAGTAAAGCAAAGGGATTTGACATTAGTCTCACACTCATCCATTCTAATATACACTGCCCTCCACAATTATTTGCACCCTAATAAATGATTTTTATAACCTTTAAATAAATTCAGCTGTTATTGCAGTAGGATAATATTACAATGAAATATTTTTTAAACTCTAATCTTTAATATGATTACATTTATTCAGAATTACTTGTGTCTAAGTTTTTTGTACCCCTTACATTTCCTAAAAAAAATCATTTCTTCTGCCTTGCAGCAAAAAGAACCTTTGAATCCTAGCCTGGGGTCATCGAGTTTGCGTTCCTTTGTTCCACCCACAGTCCAAAAACTGACTGTTAGGTTAATTGGTCTCTCTAAATTGCCCCTTGGTAAATCAGTGTGAGCATGCATGATCTTTTGTACAGAGGGGTCTCTGTGTTGCCTTTTGATGGACAGGGTGTCTGTCCAGTGTGTACACTTCTTCTCGCCCAACAGCTGCTGAAGATAGGCAAAAGTCAGATTTCTGACAGTCTCCAGCGTTACAATTTTAAATAAGGCAGATGAGTGTTTATCTTCATAAATCAGAAAATAGCTGCAAGAAAATAGCTACTTGGCTTAACTTGCCCATGTTTGCAGTCAGTCAACTGGAACTGAGACAAACAAACCTGGATTGTTATTCTAAATCTCAAAGCTCAATGTTGGAGCGCTGCAGCTAAAAGTGGCATTTACTTCTCCATAACTGTTTATTTTTAGGCTTTTGCACAAATCTAATAATTATATAATTGAGGGTGATATATAAAACAGTAAACAATACTCAAGTACTCTATACTCATATAAACAATACTCATATGTGTTTAGTCAATACATAATAGAAAATATTTGTATTTAAAATATCAAAAGGGGTAAATATCTGTTACAATTAATATTATAAATTGATCTCTATGTTCTCTCCCTTCTTAACTAATTGGTAAAATTAAACTTCACATGCAAATGTTGTTATACATTGTTTCATGCACATTGCTTTGATTTTTTTTTTTTTTACTTTTAGCCTGTATTTTAGTAAACCACATTCAAATAACCTAACAGGTCTTTACTCTTCCTGACTGATTCTCAGGTTTCATCCTATGGTGGTTTTCTCACCTACCAGTCCAAATCATTTGGGATCCCGAGTGAGGGCATGACTCTTATTGACAGGCAACCAGACGTTGTCCTGACTGTATGTAGAGGACCAAGTATTTCAACCTTACTGAGCTGCTTTTTGCTCTCCATTATGAAAAAAAACAACAACCATATTTTCCTCTTCATTATTTTACCCCCTTTAGGGTCAGGGTATGAGCCTGATCCACGTGGCTTCACAGGCTCCCCTTCCTGACAGACTACACCAGGGCAGAGTCCAACTGTTGGAGGTAAAATAAATGGTATTATTGTTATGTGATGCATGTTAGTAGTTGGAATGATTTCGAGTACAATCTGATGTTTAAGCACTCTGATGTTACTTAGATGGATCATAAATGACAGAATATGTTAAAGGTTGAATTTTGAACTGAAAGTGGTGGAAATCTAACAAAAAATGATAAAGATATCTTAAGAATTAGATCCACAATTTGATACAAAGCAGTAGGCTTTCCTACCCTCATATGTCACCTGCAATGTTTTTCTTGAATGTACTAGCCTCCACAGTGTTGTTTTTTTCAGGATTACTTCCAGTATTCTTATTGTTTGCAGGGAAACTGGCGCCATGGTGGCACCAACAGGCCTGTGTCCAGACAGGAGTTCATGATGGTCTTAGCAGGTCTGGTGGGCTTGAGGATCCGAGCGCTGTATTTTACTCAGAGCCAACGACTCAGCTTGGGGGAGGTGGGCCTAGAGGAGGCAACAGACTCAGGGACTGGAGGTCCAGCAAACACTGTGGAAGTCTGCTCCTGCCCCCCTGAGTACACCGGAGACTCCTGTGAGGTGAGAATTTAGGCTGAGACAGCTGGCATTTCATATTGAAACTAAATAATTATAGGAATGTGTGTAATTTGCATACATACAGGTTATTGCTGTTAGATTGGTTAAAAGTATAGTTATATCTTATTAATTCAAGTAATTTCTATTGATGTATATATAGTGGCTCTCAAAGTGTACACATCATTTTAAAATGGCAGATGTTTGTAATGAAACAAAAGTAGGAAAGTCCTTGATGCCTTTTTTCACACATAATGTGACATATATCCTGGTTGCATGAGTGTACACACACTTAAACCTATACTTTGTTAAAGCACCGTTTGGATCAGACTTTCAGCATTTCTTTGGTGGGAGACTTTCAGCATGCCATCTAGGTTTGCAGAGTGTATCTTGCAAACATTTTCCAAATCTCTCAGATTGTGAGAACAAAGATGACACCACAAATGTTCTGTCAGATTTAGTTCTGGACTAAATTCCAAAACTTTAATTTTAATTTAATGAATTCATTTATTTGTGGTTTTCAATGTATACTTGGACTCAATATAATGCTGAACAATAAAATCCCTCTTCATCTTCAGTATTCTATCAGACAACTGAGGCCTTTGGGCCAAGACTAAACTTGCACTTGGAACTATTTATAACTTCATCCAATTTATCAAAAAAATCAGTTGTATCCTATAAAACTAAACCCACTGTGGGTTTGGAGTTCTTTCAGTGATGTTGAAAATGCACCTCTTTTAGTAACGGTGCAAATATTTGTTTTTATCAGATCGTTACATAGTTAACCCGATCTGGTTCTTTTCTTTAGAAGTAAAAAATATCATGTTAAAATCATGAAGAACACAAGCGATTACTGTTGCTTGTTGAACACAACCAGTAAAGTTGCAAATTCAGCTCCTTTAGAGTCTTGGCCTGTTCCCTCACTGAACTGTCACCTTTGATACAATTCACACAAAAAGCTTTTCAGCTGTTATGAAAAGAAATTGTCTTCTGGAAGTGAAAGGGTCGGAAACCGGGTGGAGCTGAAAGGGCATCTTGTCTTGTTAAGGAGTTGGATCTCATCCTCATAGTTTTTGGAGTGCCCTAACATGTCTGCACAAAGTATCACACCTTTTTCTGGAGGAAAAACTTATTAGCCGAGGAATTTGCTGGAAAATACCCATTCTGAGAACTCTGCAGCAAGTTTGTGCCACTCCGGGCAATGATATGTGTCACAATCATGCAGGCATAATATTAGGGATCCTACAGCTATAATCACCAGCATAGGGAAGGCTTGCAGTATTGTGGTACCTGAGTATTAGTTTGATGTAGTTGCTATGGAAAAAAGCTTAATTTGTTTTTCTATTGATCTTAGATATGGAACTAACTTGGTTCAGAGAGCTCCTCCAAGAGCTCCTCAAAACTAGTTTGCATTCATAACATTTCCGCTGTTTTGCCCACAAAACCAAATTAAAGAAGAAATTTAAGCAACAACTAATTAAAGAGGAGCTATTCCTGTAGATTTATAAGAGACTTTATTATAAGGGAACATAAAAATGTTATGTTCTTTCTTTTAAGTATTTTGCAATAAATCTACTTTTATGTGTGTGTTTGTGTGTGTGTGTGTGTGTGTGTGTGTGTGTGTGTGTGTGTGTGTCTGTATCTGAACCTGTAAGATCAGGCATGTTTAAAGGCAGTCGATTATATGTGCCCAGAGGTGCTATGACAGGTCGCCTTGCCTTGAAATCCAGGGTGTGTCTCTAGGCAACATAACATTACTCATAAACCTGAGTGTGCTCACCTGAGTGTTCCTCCAGGATTTTGTCTGTAAGTACAGCTGACACACCCAGTTGTGTCTGTTGCGTGTTTGTGGGGAGTGATTCACGAGTGAGTGTTTGGATTGTGTCGTCTGAGGAGGTTTGACTTCGCCTTCAGTCAAATATTTTTGTACAAACTTTTAAATAACACTACATTTCTGAAACATGTATTTTTGGTTGAGCAGTGGTTCTGATTTTGTATAACAATTACCACCCAAGTAAATACAAAGTTTTTAAGGTAGCAGGAGCTTTACTGACTTTTAAACGCACTCTTACAATAGGTCTGGAACTGTTGCGTCATAAAAGAAGAATAAAACAAGACAAAACAAAAGTTGGAAAAATCTGTTTATTTGACCTTCTGACCAATTCTACCTCAGTACTATCCACAATCAGTATAATACAACCTCCTAAAGTGAAGACGTTGCTGAGAAATACATTTTTATTAGCAGTTAGCTTCATCTCAGACCATATCACTTAGCAAACTGCACTTGTTTTCAAACTTGGAACTGTAGCACATTTATTTAGTTTTAATATCATTAGCAAATGCATTTACTAAGTTAAAACTTTGGAGGTTAACAAACTCAGCTACCAGTTGCATGTAGGGCCCATGTAGGGAGGAAATGGGCTGGAAAATGGGTCTTACATGTGGTTGTTTGTAGGTTACATAATTGCCCCATGTTAATTCCTTATATAGGATTGATGCAGGTCAGTTCTGGATAAAAAGAGGGACCCATGAGTTCTAAAATGGTTGCACACATTCAGTTTATTTTCTTATTACTCATTGGACACTCAGCTAAGACCAACCCATCTGGGTTGTATTTTGTCACATCAAATGGGTTCCATACAAGAAGCCTATTGTGAGCGTAGGCCTACTTATGCCCCCTTTCCAGCTCGATTCGGTAGGATTTGCTTTTTAGATTTTTCCATTAGTACAGTTACGTGGAACCATTACTATTTTGAGTACCTTGTTGCTTGCGGTTCCAATCATAGGTCGGCTACCCATGCTGATAAGATGGCAGATGGTACTCAATTGTAATGGAAAACGAACCAAAACGTATAGGGCTGACCCTACCCAAGCCGAGTCAAGTACATTTGGTACTCATGCAAAAGGTCCATTAGTGCTCATTCAGCCTGAGTATAGCTCTATATAGGTATATAGAAATGTTGCCTGGAAGGCAGCCAACAGCACTTGTTCACTTTTGTCTACTATATCACAGTACGTATGTTTATTATGCAAATAATATAATACATTTATTGTGAATACCACTAAAGGTAGCTGAGGTACGACCAGTGGTACACATACCACACTTTGATAATCATGGAGCTTAATACATTGTTGCCACAGTCTTTTTAGCTATAACTATAGCCCGACAGCAGTTCACCATTTCAGTGACTTTCATGTTTTTACTTTTAGAAAGTTTGATTTCCTGTCAATGGATACCATTGGACTCATTCTTCTTTGACTGTCTAAATGCGTCTCCAGCCATGAAGATTATGCTATTGTGTAAGTGAATTTTTGAGCAGCAAGCACAAGAAAGAGAGAGAGCATGTAAACACCTGCATGTGAGTGCTTGAATGCACCGAACAGACTCATGCTGATCTGACTAAGGTAAATGGGGTGTGTCCTCATTCTGTCCCAGTGGGTAGATGTTTAAGAGTCTGAGACGAGGGGAAGCAGAGAGTTATTTCAAACAGAACAAACACTGGGAATGTCAGATAGGTGCATGGATAGGCGCTGGTGTCAAGGGGTTCTTTTGTGGATCCTAATATGTTGGACTTTGATTGGACTGTGCTGTGCTGGGCACAGACCCCACAGCAGACCAGAGCGACTCCTCCACCCTTGGCATCATGGCATTTTGTCTCACAGGACTGACGACCAGGCAGCTCAGCAGATAGTGTATCCATCTTTAAATAACCAAGGACAGGTCATTCAGTATCCCTCAGTTTTTCATGTTGGTTTTCAGGTAAAGGTAAAAATCTATGCTGCATTTTGTTGTAAAACATTTTTATTTCACTTCAGAAGTTGCTTGCTCTGTGCTTTGTCCTTAATTATTAAATGACTGTTATCTCTCAAAGCAAAGGGGAAGTTTCTCTGTTAATATTTTTTGAAGCTAAATTCAGCCTGAGCTCATTGTAATGGGCAGTGAAAAGCCTCTGTGTGTAATTAAATATCAGACCTAGTATGGAGATCATTTCACAGTTTTACTGTTGATAATTTCAATCACAGAAAAATGCAAATAAATTACCTGAGCTGTGATGTTCAGCTCTGATCTTTCATGATTTTTGCTGCCGTTTTTATCCAAAAATGCATTTTTCCTCCCCATTGAATGCAGTACTCCAGGGGTATATCTGAGTGGAGGCTGTAAAACTAGTAATGTACAATACTTTCAGGGTGTGTAATAACGTCTTTATTATGGTGTTTGTTTGTTATTTTGTTTCAGAAATGTGCTCCTGGGTTCTACAGAGAGGCCAGCGGGCTGTACTTGGGCAATTGTGTGCCCTGTGAGTGCAACGGTTTGGCTGATGAGTGTGAGGATGGGACAGGGAGGTGTCTGGTAAGAACTCTCATGAACTCTTGACTAGAGATGCACCAAGAGAGCGGCTTGTGACCTGAATTGGCCAATTTTAGCTTAACCCGTCTGTCATTTGTTAAAGTACAAAACATTCAGCACCTAATCTAACCAATCATGCTAATTGTTAATATAAAAAACTAAAGTCAGTTTTTCTTTGTTTTAAAGCAATATTAAAACCCAGTTTTACTGCTTCCTCTTTAAGTAATTAACCACCACCACTGGCAGAAAGGCTGGAAAGAAATATTTAAAACATAATAGCAGCTAAAATCTGTTCTGTAAGGTTAAAGGTTAACAAAATGTTATCAGAAATTGATTGATTACTCAATCCTAGATGATTCTTCTAAAGCTAAGTCATAGTCAGGACATCTCAACTTTAGTGCACACAGCTATAGTATGTTGTCCCCACAGCATTTTTTTAATCCTCATTTAAAAACAATGTGTTAAATTTTCACAACAATTTCCTCTCTTGCCGTCTCTTTCTTCTTCTCTTGAGAGATTGGATGGAGCTTTTATGCTCTTCAGAGTCCCATTTGAGTACAGGTCTGTGCCTGTGCATGCAGTGCATACATTGAGCCGCATATTTACAGCTCAAAACCAAACAGGCAAAGCTGACTGAACTCTCCTCAGAGTTCATTAACAGCATTCTTTGGTGAATTTAGGAGAGATTGACATCAAATAGTGCTATGAATGTTATTCCGATTTGATCATTCATCTACTCTGGAGGTGGATTGATGAAAGTATTATCACATTTTCAGAGCTGCAAGTACAACACAGCTGGAGACCGATGTGAGCGCTGCAAAGCAGGTTATTTTGGCATCGCGGCACAGAGGACATGCAGCCTGTGCCCCTGCCCATTTACTGTTTCCTCAAACAGGTGGGTGAGAAATAAATCTTTACTGCTTCGCTGTTGTCTTATGCAACTGTTTCAGGAATAACAACGTAATCCCTCTGTTTCATGGTCAGTTTTGCAGTGAGCTGCAGAGACGTGTCTGGAGACATCCAGTGTGTTTGCAAACCAGGCTACACCGGAGTCAGGTGTGAGAAGTGAGTAACCCAGAACGTGCAGACTGGAATGCTGCTGTTGTTTTTTTCCAATTGCTGATTCATTAACACTTACCCTTATTCAGTTGTGCTCCTGGTTATTATGGTGACCCGCTGATACCAGGAAAAAATTGCCAGCCATGTAAATGCAACGGAAATGGAAACAGCTGTGATCCTAGGACTGGAGGTTATATTCCGCATTCTTTCTCTTTAAAATGTACTATATTTTCTAATCAGTTTGCCATTGAAACACATTGTGCTCTTTTTTCACTGCCTTGTAGTGTGCAAGAACTCTCTGGAGCCAGGAGACACAAACACAGATGATAGCTGTAAAGGTGAATAAAAAGAAACACATCAGAGTTTAGATAGTATCTTGTGCCATTCATAATAACCCAAGCATGGTTGTGTTTTTATCTTTCAGAATGTGATAGTTGTGCCCAGACTTTACTCCATGACTTGGAAAAGCTCGACATTGAGCTGGCAAGGTTGAAGGCTCAACTAGACAATGCTTCCATCAGTGGAGCCTTAAAGGAAAGGCTGGACAAGCTTGAAAAGGCTGTGTCCGACACCAAGGTAACATGTTCATGTGGTACAAAGCTGCACCTACAATGCTTTAGGGGTATCAGATATATACAGAAGATGTTTATAGTTTCACAATAACTACATTTAAGGCCTTGAAAATATTTTCTCTCCCCTTGATCTTTTTCAAATTTGATCACATTACAACCACAAACTTTAAAGTTTCTTGACAGACCAAAACAGCATTGTACCCAGTTGTAACGTGGAAAAAAATGATACATTTTCAATTTTTTTTAACAAAGAAAAGTCTGAAAACTGTGCTGTATATTTCTGTTCAGCCCCATGAGTCAACTCATCTGCAGACTGAAGTTTCTGCCCATCTTTCTTGGCATGAAAGCTCAAGTCTTTTACAGCCTCTTACAGGTTTTCTTCCAGTTATACCCTGTATACCCATTTTACAATCAATTCAGCCCCACAGCTTGATGCTGCCACCACCATGGTCCATGGTGGGCTTGGGGTTTCCAAGTCAATGCATTTAGTTTTCTTACTTCTTATGACTTTTGTTCAACACAGCTTTCTTCTTCCCACCCTTCCATAAAGGTCAGATTTGTGAAGTGCAAAACTAATAGCTATCCTGTGAAGAGATTTTTATATTTACATTTATAATAGACTCTACAGTGCTCTGTGAGATGTTCATGATGATCTGTCCTTATAAATATTCTCTAACAAACTTCTGAGGCCTTCACAGAATAGTACTTCACAGAGCAGCACATCACATCACCCTTCCACATTAAATCTGACTTTAATCAGCCTACTTTAAAGTTTGCTTGTGTCGATTTTGCAGACGCTCGTCAACAAATTCAACTCTGCCATTAGCGTGCAAAAGTCCAAGGTGGACCAGCTGGAGGAAGACATTGACAGCCTTCCAGATGACATTAAATCCATGAAGGACAAGGTTTCAAAATAATGCCTGATGTTTTATCATTCAGCATCTAATTGAAGTAGTAGGTCTGTAAATGTGTGGGTTTGTAACCTTTAGGCTGATAAGAGTGCCGGGGAAGCTGACAAAGCAGTGGACAATGTTGAAAAAAGCTACAAAAGGGCAAAAGACCTGGAAACAGAGATTCAGAAAATGCTGAACAAAATTAAAGGTAGAAGGAAACACCAAGCTTCTTTTCTCTTACTCTTGTGTTAAATAGTTTTTTTAATTACCTGTGTTATGGCCTCCAGCTCACATTATGTGTCCTCTGTTTTGTTTTGAAGATTTGCTAAATCAGCTGAAAAATGATGGTAGAGGTGATTCACGGCCTGCCGATAGTTTGACCAAAATGCTGGAGATGGCACAGGGAATGGTGACAGAGATGAAGAACAGAAACTTCACATCTCAGCAGACTGCCGCTGAGAAAGAGAGAGATGAGGCGATTAAATGTAAGTTACATAATGCAGAGTATCCTAAAGAGCATCATCAGAGCAGTTGTGGTTTGGCGAAAAAAGTCAGGCACTAGAACTAAATTCCCAATGATAAACTGTACTCCATCTTTAACTTCTAGTGCTCGACTACATCAAGAATAACGTTAGTAAGCAGTGCGACCAGAACGAGGCAGCAGCGGAGGAGATCCGGAACCAACTGAAGGATTACAATGCCAAGCTGAAGGAACTGGAGAAAGCTTTGGAAGAAGCAAGAAACCTGGTGAACAAAGCCAATACCCAAAATGGTCTGAATGCTCAGACACTGAAAAACCTGGAGGTAATCAAAGAGCAATTCACCTTACATCAAGACATATATGCTGGTTAATTGTTAGTAAATAAAAACCATCATAACCAGTAAGTCTGTCATTTGTAACGTCATTTCGTATGAGGGTATCTGAAATTGTGCAATGAACACAGTTGTCAGCACACAAATTCAGTTGATTTATATGTTGCCTGCAGAAACGTATTGAGGGCCTAAAAGAGGACCAGAAAACTGTGAGGAACCAGATAGCTATGGCTGAGGATGAACTGAAGAAGACTGAGGATTTGGTGAAAATGCTCTCAGACAGTAAGACGGTAAGATAATTTTTCAGAATTATTATCCATAAATCAAGCCATAAACAGAAACATGCAACACGTGTGATTGGAGACTTTAACATTCATGCATGTAGTTTTAGAGTCTTAACATACCAACTACTCACAGGCAGCTGCATTAAAAAGTGTTTGCCCTTCACAGATATCTTCTGTTTTTGCATTTATTTTGTTACACTTACATGTTTCAGATCATCTAACGAATTGTAATGTCAGACAGATGTACGATGAGCAGATAAAAATTGCAGTTTTCCAACCATCATTTCATTTAACAGACAAACTATTCAAACTTTAGGTCCAACTTGGACCTAAGTCAGTGGCAATTCCATGTGTTTATACATTTAAATGTACCTAATCCTCTGCCTTATTTTTGTTCTGCAGGACTATGAGATGCTGGCTGCAAATCTGGACGGTGCCAAGACTGATTTGACCAAGAAGGTGAATGACATCACTAAGGCTGCAGCAAAGAAGGACACTGTGGAGGCTGCAAAGGAGCATGCGAAATACCTAATCAATCTAGCAAAAGAACTTGAGGAGTAGGTTTTTTATTATTTGCAAAATAGAGGCCTATTAGAGAAAGTAATCAGACCCATAGGTTCTGCTACATCTCTGGCATAGATTATTTTATAGCGCAGACAAAAAAGTGTATTCCTAATCTTTGAAATAATTTCTGTAAAAAGCTCTTACCACGTTATCTTAATAGTGCAGTGAAGAATGTTAGTGGACGTCCTGAGGTGCGTGACGCAAAAGATGCTATTGAGGCCTATAAGAACATTACAGATGCCATCAGTGCTGCAGAAGCAGCAGCTAATGAGGCAAAAGAGGCTGCAGACAGTGCCCTAAATGTAAGTTTTTAAATTCAGTACATAAATATACAAACATGACATCATAAATAAGAATAATTACAATATAATAATGAAATGTTTAACAAAAGAGCTTACAGTTTTGAATTTTATTTTATTTTTTTCCCTCTTTAGAACGTAAACAAAGAGAAACTCACAGATAAAGCCAAAGACCTAAAGAAGAAGAGCAATGACCTATTGAAGAGGACCAAGGATTCAGATAAAGACCTTCAGGGTATTTAGAGAAACCTTCTTTTACACAATTTGTGAAATAACCTAAAAACATATTTGCCATGTCTCTTTTCGTTACAGAAACTGCCGGTGACCTTAGTGACCTGAAGGATCGTCTGGCCAAAGCAAACAAAAAGAAAACTGATCTTGAGAAAAACCTCCTTGATTTTCAGAGAAAATTAAACGACACTAAAAGAGGTGGAGTAGAGAATATTCAAGCAGTTATTTAGAAGAAGAGTATAAGTTTTAATTGGGTGTAACAATACATTCAGATCATAAGTTGATAAAAGATATTGGGTTCACAAAGACTAGACAAGATTTACTAATAATTAAATAAATAAATAACTCTTGATTATTTTTTTTGTTTATGTTTACTAATAGAGTAAAGGATAGAGGAAAGCCTCAGTGTTATAGAACCTTAAATCCATGTAGAATAATCCAGTCCAGGATTTTAAAGAACCTCTATCCAGTGTGGAATGATCCTGTTCCCGTTTGATCAGCTTAAGGATTGTAAGACTTTTGGCTAAAGATGAAATACACTCCCGAAGGATTACAATCTGTGAAATAGCCCTTTAGTTTTCTTACTTCAAAGTAAGGGTCTGCTCATACTACTAGTATAGCACTTCCAGAAACAGACCTTACATTGACAAGAAATATTGCAGCTTTTTAATGTCATGAGATACCGTAATGCCTCTAAGTTTCATACGAATTTGTTTTGAGGAAGACATTTGTGTCTGCTTTAACTGCTTTGCATTCTGTTTGGCAACCAGATGACATTGGGAATACGATTCAGGAGGCCAAGATGAAAGCAGCTTCGGCCAATAACTCAGCAGCCAACACTATGGATAAACTCAATAAACTTAGGAATGACATTGATAAGATCAGTGTGACTCCTGTTAATGGCAGTCTAAGCAACGTCCTCCAAGATGTGGACCAGTCTGGTGAGATTTCTAATTCCTTTAAAGATACTTATCAGTGCTTTTCTTTTCCTTTGGTAATTATTGTATTAGATATACATGTGTGCTTAAACAAAATAATTAAAATAACACATTTTTACACATTGTCTCTCAACTTTTAAACCCAGTAAAGGATTTGCTGAAAACAATCCCATCTCTGGATGATAAGATCTCAGAGGTTGAAAACCTGACCTCGCAGTTCTCAAGCGTCAATAACATATCTGAAAACATAAAGAAGATCAAAGACCTAATTGAACAAGCCAGAGATGCAGCTAACAAGGTAGGTGCAGCCAAGCTCTCTAAATGCACTCCTGCAAGCGGACAGAGTGCCATGAAAAAATATTTGCACCCTGATTCTTTCTGTTTTCTACTATCACGTTTAAATTTTAATATCAAATTAATTAATTAATATAAAACAGATTTAGACAGATCTGTCCTCTTAAAAACATTAAATCATCATCTGAAAACTATCTTGAGCTTAATGAAAATGTATCTCCCTTTTTAAATCAATAACTGTGATTAACAAATTTGTTGGAAAGCTGAGGTCAAGTTCACTGACCACACCGGATTACTTCCAGATCATTAGAATAAAGAAATCACTTAAGCAAAACAGCTTGAAGTAGGCTAAAATATCTTAAAACACAACACATGAAACACTAACCTAAATGAATTCAGAAAGACAAGAACCCAAGTTATTGAAATCGTTTACTCTGACTATGAAAAGCCCTTTCTAAGGCTTTTGGACTCCAGCGAACCATGGTGAGAGCCATCATCCATAAATGGAGAAAACAAGGAACAGTGGGGAACCTTCCAAAGAGCTGCTTTTAGTCTTTATTCAAGTTAGCTTTCTATGATATTAAAATTAATCTGAATCATTTTGTGTAAATATAAGCAAAAACAGAAGAAATCTGTAAGGGCCTTTTTCACAGCGCTGTATCATCTATGCCTTTACAGCTGCAAGGGTAAGGTTTTACATATCTGCGTAACATCTTGCCTTGTCTCCCCTGCAGATTGTGATCCCTATGAATTTTGCCGGGGAGGGTCATATAGAGCTGCGCCCACCAAAGAATCTAGATGACCTGAAAGCCTACACAACCCTGTCTCTGTCGCTACAGAGACCCAAGACCAGAGGAGACGGAAGACGCAGGCGCAGACAAGCTGCAGACAACATGTTTGTGTTGTACCTTGGCCACAAAGATGTGAGTGAATCAAAATCCTAGGTGAATTTAGCTTGTCATTTTGCTCACAAGTCTAACAAAACTATGTTCTGCAGTCCTCTAAGAATTACATAGGTATGGTGTTGAGGGACAACCGCTTGTATGGTCTGTACAAGCTGAATGGACAGGAGTATGAGATGAAGTCTGGTTTCATTTCCACTTCTGATCCTGAGCCGGCCATATTTGATAAAGTGGACCTGCGCAGGTATGCAGACTGTATTATTTCGGTTCTGCTCTTAAAGTGTCTTTTTAACATTATATGGTATTGTGCCACAAATTTTTATTTATTTCACTGGAAATGTACATAATAGACCACAACAAAGTGCATAGTTGTGAAGTGGGGGGCAAGGAATTAATGGTTTCCAAAAGGTTTTACAAATTTAAACAGGAAAAGTGTGGGGTTCATTTGTATTCACTGCCTTTTACTCTAATACCCCTAATTAAAACCCAGTGCAACCAATGACCTTCAGAAGTTACTGAATTAGTAACATTTTAAGGCGCTGTATCCATATCAACACTATAGGAGCAGTGAAACTGTAATGAAAAAAAGGACCTTTTCTTCTTTCTTATGATAGAATTTACCAAGATGCAGAGTTGAAGCTGACCAAAGACATAACTTCTGGAACACCTGCTGAGTCTATTCTGACCAGCAATCAAGGAAAGGAGAAGAAGGACCTCCTGGACCTCAGTCCTGATGACGTTGTTTTCTATGTTGGAGGCTACCCCTCTAACTTCACCGTAAGGAGCTTTAGCAGAAATACTAGCGTTCAATTCACAGAAAGTGGTGTGTCCTGAATAATCATGATTAATACTTCTCTGTGCTCTGTTTCTCTGCAGCCACCTGCCTCAATGGCATTACCAAAATACACAGGCTGCATCGAGTTCTCCTCCTTTAACAGCAAGGCTGTGAGTCTCTACAATTTCCAAAAGGCAGAAAAGATCAATGTCAACACTCCCTGCAAGAGGTGTGGAGACTAAGAATTTGAAGGCAGTGGTATCAAATATGTCGCCAGTGAGTTTACATGTTGTTTCCAGAATTTGATTAAAATAATTTTCTGTCTTCTGCCTGGTCCCTTCTAGATATGTAAGTTCAGTAGACTCAGACTATTATGAAGGCACCGGATATGGCAGGGTGTTGCTAAGCCAGACACTGAGCAATGTTCAAATGCTTGTCTCAGCTCGCTCAGAAAATGCTCTGCTCTTCTACACAGGAGATGAGGTGAATGACTGTTTTTTTGTTGATAAATCTAGCATTTAATTGAATTTCTAATGGAATTATTATATTAATATTTACCACCACTTCTTTTTTTCTCTCTGACACAGAACAATTACCTAATGGTGACAATAGAGAAGGGTTTCATAGTTATACAAGGTAACCTCATCTCAGTCCCGGAGAAGGGGAAAAGAAAAGTGTTCCCAGTAAGGAGGTTTTTCTTCGTGTTTTTGTCTTCTACGATGGTCTTCCTTTGAGTTTTATGTCCATCAGAATTAACCATTTATTTATATGTTGCTTCACTTTTCTTTCCAGACGGACAGTTGGCTCAGATTTAGCATATTTTTAAGAAACAATGAAATAGTTGTACCTATGAGCTCCGAAACACTTCGTGTCGACATTACCGGATACAATTTGAACAGCTATACAGATTTCTATATTGGCGGTGTAACACAAGAGCTGAGGGAACGGTACGTCCTTAATTGCATTTCTATGATTGATGTGTATTGGCAGCCTGTTTCAATAAGAACTGTTAATAATCTGTTGTTTTTCTCAAATTAAAGATGGGGCATCACAACACCGCCATTCAAGGGATGTTTGAAAGATTTTAAGCTAAACAACATATTTAAAATACCTGATGAACCAGTGGGAATCAGCAAACGCTGCTCAGAGGATTTACTGGTATAACTTTTACCTCATCAACACAGACTAGCTGGAATATTCATATTAAAGTGAGGTAGATTGCTTTTACTAGTATTGGAGCTTGTGGTAAAGAAGCATAAAAAGCCTGAAACTAACTTAATCTCACGCTTTGTAATTTTGGAGAAAAAAAAACGCTTGTTTTGAGAGAAATTCTGTGAAAAACAATCCATTTTAAGAAATAATTGTTTAGTAAACTCCAAGGTGCGACAAATAATGACATCCCTGCTGTTAATACTTTGTGTAATCTCCTTTTATCGATAGGACAGCATTTCATCTTCTCCTGTAATATTTCACAAGGAAGACGCGTTTGGAGCTCTCTACATCTGTCTAGATCAATAGTGTCCAAACTTTTCAACACGTGGGCCAAAATTCACAAGTTAGCTTTGAACTAAAAAGGCCTAACGTATTTTATAGTGTAAAGTTTTATTTTTACCTGCTTAACAATACACTAAACATGCAGTATTTTACTGGGATAAAAAAATAGTAATGACTTTTGTAGAAAATGGATCTGTTAAGTATTGTAGATTTACATTTAAATGTTTTGATCACAAAATGGCTTCACATGCTTACCTTATTAAAAGAATGGAATATAATTACTAATGTTTTTGAAGTGTTTTTGAAGTTGATTATATTATATTTCAAGAAAAGATGTTTAGTCTAATTTCAGACAGGTTTAATGAACGGATGTGTTCAGGTTTCCTATTGAGTAAAAGTGGCTGGATGTTTATGGCTCTATTTACTAAACTATACAAATGAAAGTAAAAGGCTGGGTGATGAGAAACAAATACTTTTTGTTGTACCTGACGCTTTCCATTTTAGGAAGCCTTTCAATTTTCAGTGTGACTCTTGTTCATAAAAAATTCTAAAAATCGTCCATCTGCATCAGTTGCCTGTGCTGATTGCCAGATTTGTACCATTCTTAAATGGCAGTTTGGGGCCTCACTAAAACATTTCAAAGCGCCACATTTTGGAAAACCCTGCTCTAGGTCGTTCAGAGTCCTGGGGTCTCGCCAGGTCACCCCACATTATTGTATTGAATTTAGATCTGTGGACTAAGATGGCTAAAGAGGAAGGTTGATTTTGAGTCCAGGGAATCTTTTCTGTGTTAATTTGGCCTTTTGTTTTGACTAATTATCTTGCTGCAACATTTTCAGTTTGCATGAAGATGGCACTTAATTTCTGTCATGGATACTTGGTAACTTAATGCTACTCTTTGTTACAATTCTCTAACAGGGAGCTTTGGAGATTTGTTTACCATCCTGCTCATTGTGCGATGTGGCAAGATGAACCTAAGTTCTCATTAAGTCTATTATTTTCAACTTTTTAATTATTGTTCCCACTGTAGATATGGGCAAGTTTAGCCAAGCAGCTATTTGGGGAGTCATTTTCAATTCCCTGACTTCTGATAAATAACACAAGCCCACTTTATCTGAATGGCGAGTTAGAAATTACCAAGTAGACATTCTAATTAGCTTCAAAAGGAAAATTATTGCCATGAAAAAGGATTAAGTAAGTCAGTTTAATTCTCAGTTTCCTCTAACATCCGATGCACATTTAGAATAAAATATTTACGTAAAACCACAGCATGAAAAATATGGCATTAAAATAGCTGGTGTCAGTTCTCTTTGCATGTTGCTAAGAGAGAGAAAGGAGGGTAGAATAAGGATGACTCCATTATTTCTGTTGGGATTTTTCTTACCTTTTAAATATACAGTATGTAATCAAATTAAAATTCTGGTTTTATTCTTTTCATAATGCGATTATGCTATTGTAATCACAGAATCATTTATTTTAAAGCTTTTTACACGTTTTCAGCTAATGTGTGTGTGTACCTTCTGTTTAGGGTTCGTTCCAAGCGCAGTTCAGCTTAGGGAGCTCCCTCAAAGCAGACCTTAATGACTTCAGTCTGGACAACGATGTAACTGTGTCCCTCGGATTCAAGAGCACAGAGGGTCAGGGGATTATCTTGCAGGGCAAAAAACTGGTAAATTTACCACCTCATTTCTCTTCTTACATGTATATTTTTCAAAGAAAAAAAATCATTATCATGGTTTTATCCTCCAGGCAAACCAGGTGAAAATTGCAATGGAAAATGGCCATTTGATTCTGCACTTCAACAACAAGATGTGGAAATCAGACAAGCAGTACAACGATGGGAATTGGCACTATGTGACCGTCACCAAAAGAGAAGGAAGGTATAAAATCTAAATTTGTTAATCAGCAGCCAATCATGCTATGTGTCTAATTTTATTGAAACTATTTAGTTTTACTCTCTAATTTGGCATCAGCTCATGAAATCACTGGAAATAGATGGAAAGTATAAAATAAAATCAAGTATAGTCCAAATCAGAAACTAAAATAGACATTTAAAATAGTTTCTGCTACATGCATTTTGTAACATTTTATATGTTTTTTAAGAATTGCGCTGCAGGTCGATGATGAAGACTATGGTCAGGAACAGAGTGGCACCACAGCCATACCTAACACAGATGGCTCTGTGTTGCTTGGAAATGACAATTTCAAAGGCTGCATTTCCAACTTTTACAATAGACGGTAATTTTTCTTTACTTTCTGTGCTTTTTAAAAGTTAAAGATTTTTGTGGTTCAGGTTGTTGCTGTACAGTGTTTTTGTCTTAGCAGTGTTCTGTATTTGATTGGGTTGTGATTGCAGGCCAGACAACCTGTACAACCCTGAGGACCTAACCTACTTCCAGGCCTCTGGAGACGTCCTGATGGATGTGTGCACTGCCAGCAATCCCGTTCAACTGATAAAGGACCACTATACTAAAAAGGTGAGGTTTCACATGTATGCGCAACTAATATCCAGATCAGAAAGTCGTTTTTGCTAATGTTCCCAACTCTTAGTATAAAAACTAAAGGGTGTATACAGTATAATTGTTTTTTACAACTTTTCTTTATCTGACTGTATTCACGCTTGTAAGTCACAATAGTTATAGTGTGTGTATTGTGTGTGAATGTGTGTATGAATGGGTGGATGACTGAATGTAGTGTGAAGCGCTTTGGGGTCTCTGGGGACTTGATAGAGGGCTATACAATTACAAGCCATTTACCATTTATATTCATTTTAATGTCTGAAATTGAGAAATATGTAAAAATAAAATAAAAATAAAAACAAAGTATAAGGCAGCTGGAAAAGTATCCAAAACTTACCACAGAAGGATGACATTATGCCCAAAATGGTGCACCCGGGCATCATTGTATGACACAATGGCTACCCAAGAAAAGAGTAGTGAGAGCTATTACTGAAGCTTGAATTTGATTTGAAAAGATTTATACGATGATTTACTCGGTGAAGAAGTCAGGATAAATGTCTCAGTGCTGTAGGTTGGAGATCTTGTAAAAAGGCAATGTTCAGAGGGATTTAAAAGCTCTCAATAGTAGCTAAGCCCAGTCTGCCTATAAATAACCACAGTGATAAATGACCACTTGCAACAAAAAGTTAATTCAATACACTAGAATTATCAGTATTCAAGTAAGAGCTTGCAGTATGTTCTTCGGTTCTGATCAGCATTGTTACTCTGAAGCACATGGGCATAGGTTTTGGGTTGTTGTATTCTTTTAAACCCAAGTTTCCAACTGTTTCATAATCCTGGAGAAGAAGAGTTTCTGACCGAGTCTGTTTTGGTGGGTGATGAGAAACAGCCACACATTCATTTAACATATTCCAGCTAAAAAGGGTTTTTTGTTAATAAAACAATCCATTATATGTCTACAGCCATACAGAGTGAAAGCTTTCAAGATGGTGATGTTACCGATGTAAAGTCATCATCCATATATGGTCGTGCCTGTGCTGTTTTAGTGGGCATGACTCAAGAGGCTCTTTATTTCAGAAAAGCATGTTTTAAAAGGATTATTTGCTTTGAAAACTGATAGAATGGCCGATGTGATTTATTTATGTTTCATGAGTTCAGTGTTTTACGTTTTTCTGGGACAAATTTTGAAATATACACTTAAAATTATTTGAGATTTTCTCAAGCATACTATATGTTTCTTTTCTTAAATCAGTATTGAAGCCTTTGAGGACTTCATGTTGTTAATTCTTAATTTGTAACCTAGTAAAATTGCTTCTTCTCTCAAGAAGTAAGTCATATCTAACTTAATTTTCCTTTTATTGTCACCTTTATTGACTTAATCTTGTTTGCATTAAATTTTGCTGCCTCGTTTTCCAGAGATGAAGAAGAAGCCCAAAACCTGCAGATGACGACAAGAATCTAACACTGACTGACGCAACCTTGTGATTATCTCTAGCTTATGCTCAAGCTCATTTATTTACAGTGTACTCCAATAAAAACAAACTTGTATGAATGCTTCAGTACCCATGTCGAATAACAAATTGTATTGTATTTCATCCTATTTTGTCCATTCTATTTAAATTCACCATCTACAATCTTGTGAATAACAACCTTGAAAGGATCATGTCTCTTCTCTTTCTTCCATGTAACCGTTTTAACAGTAATTCACAATCACCCTGCTTTTAATTCACTAATACATATGAAATCAAGCCTGATTATGAAATCCTAAAATTATTTTCTAACCACAGCAGTTTTTAGCAGCCTTTTCCACCACCTTTTAATCACATATTATTCTAACACACTTGGATCTATATCATGTAAATAATAACCAGAAAATGCATTTCCAGCAAAAAACAAAATCACAGAAATGTCAGAAGAAAAGAAATTCTTAAATGTATTGAAGTAATCAGGTAAAAGCATTGAACAGCAGTAGCAGTTAGGGTTGAAGTTAAATGTGAGTACGTTGTGTATAGTCAAAATAAAATGAGTTTAAAATGCCTCTAAAAGCATTTTTGCCTTTGTAGTAGGCCTCTAGTTTTCAGTAAAACCAGATAGAACCTCAGATTTTGGCTTATTTTTTCAACTGTGCCCATCACAAAGATTTCAAGACAGTTGTTTCCATAAGGGTTTTAGGAGTACATGTAGATTTCATTGACCCTGTGACAGAAATAAGACAGCAGTGAGTTAAAAGCAACTATTCATTTTGTAATTCTTGGAAAACCTGTGTGCATTAAGTTCATTGGAGAGTCATAAGGGATTTTCCTGCTCTTAAAGCATGTAGTTTTAATTTCTTAAGACACTAATGTCTGGATGATTTGAAAGCTTGTCCTGATCATTTTTGTGGGATATAATTGTTTAAAGAAATTTGAAAAATAGAAGTTGCAGATAGCAGCAGTCAAGCATGACATGTCCCAAATCTTCTTACATTATAATGGTTGAAACAGCACAAAAAATTCTGATCTTTTTAGATGTAAAAAAACTGACAGAAGAAGTGTAAAGACTGAGAGGATTGCAACAGCTTTCACATTATAGTCCTATAAATGAATAATTGGAAAGACTGAACTACACGAGAATACATTATTTATCCACTGAAGGACATAAAAAGAGACCTTCAGATGAAGTGGGGATTTCTCACATAAGCTTCACCTTGAGGTAAAATGTGTGGATTTTTCTTTTCTGTTATAATTTTTTTCTTCAAATCCACATGCACTGATTCCTTCTTATCACCCTTGTCCTTGCATGCTGATCCTCACTGTAAACAATATGATATTTTGGTTTGGTTCTCCAGCA
The DNA here is from genome assembly GCF_021462225.1 of Girardinichthys multiradiatus. Taxonomy (NCBI): domain Eukaryota; kingdom Metazoa; phylum Chordata; class Actinopteri; order Cyprinodontiformes; family Goodeidae; genus Girardinichthys; species Girardinichthys multiradiatus. Next base: position 24,740,790 of record NC_061799.1, read on the forward strand.
ACCTTGATTCACAGTAAATGAATAACATGAATAATACAGTATCAGCTACTGCATGGGTTCACTGAAGTTTAACAATGAGCTGCTGCTACATGCTGCACATGGTGAAAAAATAAGAAGTGGGGCAATAGGAAGTTAACAAGTGAAAACAGGTTTAGACATATAATGCTTTAGCTAGAAGTGTGAAGAAATGGGTATAACAATATATAAGGGGGAGTGGAACCTTTATTTTATCCAAACATTATGAGCCATTTTGGTAAAGTACTTTACAATCAATACCAGTGTCTTGCTAATTAAGGTGCTGAGTGCATGACCAATTCTAAACTATGAATGAAAACAATCACAGTTCTATAAGATTCCTAATGCATTCTGGGATATCCAATGTGCAACTGTCTGTAGTTATGACTTTACTTGGTGAATTGATAAATAATCAAATCTAAATTTAAGTTATTTTGGATAGACATGCAGTCATCAGTCAGACAATGTTTTGCTTGATTGGTGATAGGCAGGTCATACACAAAAATAAAAATCTTTTTATATTCATTAAATGCATAAAAACAAAGAAGTTCAACTGGATTTGGTCCTTCGATGCAATTTTTTGATTTGAGCAAAAATCAGATAAAGATTAAGGAACTGTTCTTTGATGCGAAAACGGATATTCTTGTACTTCCTTTATTTTTTATCAGATTCAAAATTTCTACCACTATCAAAGAATATGCAGCACTTTTTTGCTCCTGTATGTGGTGTTGTCCTCGGAATAAAACAAACTGGAATTGGCAGGTCAGACTTAAAAGAAAAACCGAAATAAGAATCTGCTTGGAAAACCCTGATTGTTGCATCTCTATTAAACTTTATAGATAGCAGGTATCAGCGATCTACAAGAATTATAAAAGCACATGCAGATATTCAGTTGAGTGGATTTTTTAAATGAAATTAATTTAATCTGCCACAATTTTTGTCTACTCTCATGATTCAATTCCGTTTTAAAAATCACATATGAAATGAAATATGACACATGAAAACACATGAAAAAGTATATATATATATATATATATATATATATATATATAAATTTTAAATTAAAGTTAGTTAATATAGTTTTGGAAAAATTTCCTCTAAAATTTTTGATTTAAAAAAAAGAAAATACACATAATACAGTCAAATCGGGCTTTTATGAAAATAAAACAATCAAAAGTCCCTAAAACCTTCATATTTAGTAGAACACATTCCCATAGTTATTTTTGCAACTATAAAACGTACCGCCTTATTTTCCAGCAGAGTGGGGGCCATCCAGAGACCTGCAGCAGCCCTGAGTTGAGAGGGATTCAAGTACCAACTTGTATTAAGGGGCTTGTACTTCTCTTTGCGTTTGTGCTGCTTTACAGGATAGTGTGAAGCAAATGACAAATGAAAGTGGCTCAACTTGTGAATTCCCAGCCGAGCTTCAACATGCTTATCGCATGGGAGGGCCTGTAAGCAGCCTGAGCTATAGCCTACCATTACAGGTCTTGCAGCCCAGGTGAGAGGCCAGTTTCCTTATGACCATACTATGTATCTGTAAATACAAAATGTGCATACAAAGACCAGAGCAATAATTAAGAAGATTGGTGTTTTTTCTTTTATGCATTCCAGGCCCCACTTCTCTCTGGATGTCAGGACACGGTCTCCTGAAGGTCTGCTGTTCTTTGCAGCGACCAGAGGAGGGCAATCTCATCTGGCGTTGTACATGTCTAAGGGAAGGGTCAGACTGTCTGTGGGCAAACAGAAGGAGATCTTCAACAGAGAGAAGTACAATGATGGAAAGTGGCACTCGGTTAGTAGTAAATATGCATGTCCCTATACAAGCCTCCACATATTTACAGCTCAAACTTGATGTTTACATGCACTGTATAAAAAGACACTTAACTATTTTTGCTACCTGTTTGAAATACAATCAGACTCAACCTATTCTGTTTTGGGTCCACCTTGCTCACACACACACCTTTTTAGCTCGGCTCACACATTTTTTATGAGACTGAGATCAGGGCGTTGTGGTACTCACTCCAAAACGTTGACTTTGTTGTCCTTATCTACACTCTAACTTATTTAGTGATGTGCTTAGGGTCATTGTCCATTTGGAAGACTAATTTTTGCCCAAACTTCCTGGCTGATGTTTTTAGATGTTGCTTTAATATTTCCAAGTAATGTTCTTTCCTATGATACCATCTAATTTGTGAAGTACAACAATAACTCCTGCATCAAAAAGCCAACATAGCTGTTCCGTTACTAACATTTGTGTGTATAACTGGAGGGATAACACAGAGACACATGAGCCCAATGTATTACTCCAAGGGGTCCTCTTTATTTGGAACTTCCCCCGCCAACAGCAACACCAGCACCACTGCTCCTACGATTATCATTTGCCTGTTACTACCATAGCATGATGCTTCCACCCCTGTACTTCGCAGTTGGGATGGTGTTCTCAGGTTTGCGACCTTCCCCTGTTTTTCTTCAAATGTAATTATGGTCATTATGACCAAACAATTCAATTTTAGTTTCATCAGACCACAGGACATGTTTTGAGAAAATAAGATCTTTGTCCCCTAAAGCTTTTAATACTGTAATCGGTCTTTTTATGTAGAATTTATTAAAATGACTTCTTCATCTCTGAGTGGCTTTGCAGCCCTTGTAGGTAATAGACTGATTTTACTGTGGATAATGAGATGCTCATTTTGGAAACAAACACGTTCATCTCCGGGACACAGAACGTCTCCTTCCTGAATGGTAGGATTGCTGAACATTCCCATTGAGTTTATTCTTGTGTAAATAGTTTTTTTTTTTTTAAATGGTGGTACCTTCAGGGATAAGGAAATTGACTTTTTTCCTTCCTGATATCTTGGCTTAGTTTTTTGATTTTTCCATAAATTCAAAAAAGGAAGCAATGTGTTTGAGGTGCTGCTTCAAAGTACTTTCAGAGATGTGTCTTCATTTAACTCAAATGTTGAGAATTAACTAGAAGCTTGAAAAACCATGATATCATCATTATCTTGACTCATAATCATAGCTGACTAACAGCAAAAGTTTTATCTGATTAAATGTTAGACAGTGAGAAACAAGTAATGTGTCTTTTTTTTTTTTTACAGTTGTAGTGTATGTAGATATCTGGTTTTAACTGTATGATGGCAGTTAACCTTGCTCACTCATTTCATCTTACAAAATAAACTATGGGTTGAATGCATTTGTCAATAGGTCGTATTCAGTTTGGAAAAGAAGAAATTCCGGTTGGTTGTAGATGGGATCAGAGCTCAGGACGGTCAGCTGACAAGCACTGAGTTGAAGTCTATGCAGCACTTCCTTCTACCTGTGTACCTGGGCAGTCCACCAGAATCCCTTCAGAAAGAGTTAAAGGTAGCAAGACAAAACAAAAAGACAGCTGTTAACATTTCTGGAAGATAACATTGCTTGAATAAATGCCTTTCATGTAGTAAAATAAATTCTACTTTTACTTTCAGTCAAAGGCTCTTCCAAAGCAAAGTGTTTCTGGCTGCGTGCGTAATTTTAAGATGAATGGAGCACCGATGTCAAACCCATCTGCTAACAATGGTGCAGGCCCCTGCTTTGAGGGACACACACAAAGAGGGGTGTATTTTGCAGGAAATGGAGCACATGTCATTATCAGTGAGTGCTTCACTTTTATGATCTTTTAATACCACACTTTTTTTAAATTTGTAGTAAACAAAACAACCTTGGTGCAAAAATGTATTGTTCTATAGCAATCTGTGAATTTGATGATAATAGAGATTTTTTTTTCATTGGACGTATGATTTATTCTTTTAAGGGACGTGTTCAAGTATATAAGGATTTTTGTTATTTCATCTCCAGAAACCATGAAACTCTGCCCATACTTATTATCTAAATCATACCATCTGCATTTATTTTCTATATTTCAGATGACTCCTTTATTTTTGGTTCCGACCTGGAGCTGCTTTTTAACATACGTCCCCGCAGTCTGACCGGACTCCTGCTTCATGTCAGTGATTCCACCAGAACCAGTTATGGAAACACAATGGGCCACTTTCTTAGCATCTATATGCTCAGAGGAGAGGTGAGAGCACATTCGTGCTTCCTGTTGCCATAGAATTGTTTTAAATGTTTGGGCATGTTATGTCTCACAGCAGATGTTGTTGGTTGGTTCAGTTTTGAAATAGTGCACTGTAACAGAATCTACTACATTATCAGAATCAGAATCAGAAAAGCTTTATTGCCAAGTACGTTTTTGGACATACAAGGAATTTGTTTTGGCGTAGTCGGTGCAATACAATACAAATGAAACAGTATAAACATATCTACAATATAATATAAATAAATGTGCACAGTTTTAAGTGAGTGAGAGTAAATGTAGAGCCATATAGGATGCAAGAGTGAATCAGTGAATGTTCTCATTCGCAGGTGGTGGCACAGGTGAACAATGGAAGAGGAGAGTACATGACATCAGTGAAGCCAAAAACGTCTTTATGCGATGGAATGTTTCATAAAATTTCAGGTAAAACACAGCATAAGATTGTACTTGTGCCTGATACACATATCAACCAAAGGTGAAATAATGCAGTCACATGTTTTATATTTTTTATATCAATTACAAACGCCCCTGGCCAAAAAAAAAAGACAAAGAAAAACACAGATTTGATTAATTATGGAGCAAAATGTTTGCCAAAATATGCAGGGATATGACATTTATTTCCCTGGTACCATATTTTTTTATCACGTCTGTGTAAACATGAATACAGTGTTGGACCACTGCACACGCTGAAAACATCCTGAGATCCAATCGAAACAAGTTTTATTTGAAAACACTCAACCATATATGGAAAATCATGTAACAGGAGAGCAAAGCTTGCATTTCTTGCACAGTGAAATGAATTAAAGATTTTTTTTTTATTAGCATTCGCAAAATAATATATTTTTTGACTTGCCTCTTTGTGTTGTTGGAAATACCCCAAACTGTTGTGTTGCTGAGTCTTCTGGGGAAAAAACTTGTTTGAATATACATAAACCCATCAGCATCTGTCCGGCCTCCTGACCAAAGCAGGACCCCTCAACTTCAACTGTCAATTCTGGTTCTAGCTCAGAAATGCAACATAAATCCATGTTACACAGACAAACAAGCTACCACAAAACCTTCAGAAGTTAATAGTCAGTCCGGTTACATTAGGTACAACTAGATGAGTTGCATTAGCAGGAAAAAGTGCTTCTTGTGCTCTTAACTGTCTTGGCTAATGGCTATGGTATGCTTTAAAATTGATTACAATCGTTTCATTTATTCTCATTATAATAAATGAGGAAGGGCAATAATCATTGTCAGCCCATATGTGTTAGATTTGTAATCATAAAGGATAAAGCATGTTGTAAATACCACTGCTGCTCCAGAACACCATTTGCTGTTTCAATTCAATCTTCAATTCAGTTTATTTATATAGCGCCAATTCACAACACATGTCGTCTCAAGGCACTTCACAAGTCAGGTACATACATTCCAATTAATCCTAACCGTTGAACAGTGCAGCCAGATACAGTTATTTATTCAAATTGGATAAAAAGTTTTTCTATCTAAGGAAACCCAGCAGATTGCATCCAGTCAGTGACTTGCAGCATTCACTCCTCATGGATGAGCATGTAGCGACAGTGGACAGTCACTGGCGTTGACTTTGCAGCAATCCTTCATACAGAGCATGCATGTAGCGACAGTGGAGAGGAAAAACTCCCTTTTAACAGGAAGAAACCTCCTGCAGAACCAGGCTCAGTGTGAGCGGCCATCTGCCACGACCAACTGGGGGTTTGAGAGAACAGAGCAGAGACACAAAAAGAACACAGAAGCACTGATCCAGGAGTACTTTCTATAGGAAGGAAAAGTAAATGTTAATGGATGTAGCTCCTTTAGTCGTTTCATCTAGAAAGAAAGAACAGACAAACTCTGAGCCAGTTTTCAAGGTTAGAGTCTGAAAGAGAGCACATAGAGTTAGTCACAGTAAAAGCTCAGTCAGTAGCTAGGTTTAGGAGAGAGAAAGGGTTAAACACTGAAAGACAGGGCCATGTGGATCATCGGTAGAGGGTGAGCATTAAGTTGTTGCCAGCAGAAGCTTGGACGATGTCCCCCTCCAGAAAGGTGTCACAGGTAGACACAGAGTCAGGCCAGGTGTAGCTTCTAGGAAGAGAAAAGAGAGAGAACAAAGTTAAAAGCTGAAATAACAGTAAATAATGCAAAATTGGAGAGTAGTGTGAGAATGTAGCGAAGAGGGTGAAAGTGGTCATTATGGCCCCCAGCAGCCTAAGCCTATAGCAGCATAACTACAGAGATAGCTCAGGATAACCTAAGCCACTCTAACTATAAACTTTATCAAAAAGGAAAGTTTTAAGCCTAGCCTTAAAAGTAGACAGGGTGTCTGCCTCACAGACCAAAACCGGGAGCTGGTTCCACAGGAGAGGAGCCTAATAACTAAAGGATCTGCCTCCCATTCTACTTCTAGATACTCTAGGAACCACCAGTAAACCTGCAGTCTGAGAACAAAGTGCTCTGTTAGGAACATATGGAACAATCAAATCTCTGATGTATGATGGAGCTAGATCATTAAGGGCTTTATATGTGAGGAGGAGAATTTTAAATTCTATTCTGGATTTAACAGGGAGCCAATTAAGGAAAGCTAAAGTAGGAGAAATATGATCTCTTTTTAATTTTCATCAGAACTCTTGCTGCAGCATTTTGAATCAGCTGAAGGCTTTTAACTGCATTTCGTGGACATCCTGATAGTAAAGAATTACAATAGTCCAGCTCCACAGGATCAAAACAGTCCAAACACAGATCAGGTTCTACAGTTACTTCCAATGTTGCCTCACTTGCAGAGGATGAAGTAATCATCTTCGGGAGTATGTCAAAGATTTTATTTTTAATAGAATCAATTCTATTAAGAAGAATCCCATAAAGTCATGACTACTGAGAGCTAAGGGAATGGATGTTTGTTTACATTAGCATGGTAAAACTTATCAATTAAAATAATGATTAAGTCTCAAAACATGATATTCCATAAAATGAATGTTTCTGCTTAACATCTTCAAAACAGTCATCTCATCTTACATATTCAACAAAATTACTACAAATAACACAACATACCAATCTGGGTCGCCCAGGCATAGACTATTGAATCAGCTGCTCGGTCAGCTCAGTCTTCCAGGTTTTGTGGGCTCATCCATGCACTGCTGCAGCCCCTCAGGTATTCAGACAACAAGAGTAGCATCCTTTTGATGGCTGCTGGTCAGGTTCTGTGTTTCACAACTGGGTGATTGTTCAGCTACTTCCAGTTCCATCTCAAATTCTTGTTCATTTTTTTCAAAACCAGTGGACTAACTGCTAAACTAGTGTCAAAATTGTATTCTTATATCATTAAAACACAAAACATTAAAAAGTGGTGCATAGTGGTGGGAGAAGGCTTTTAAGGTTACACAGCGAGAATCTGATGCCAGCCTGTTCACAAGCAACCAGGTAAAAAAAGACAATTACCCATTTGTTTAACTTCACTCAATTACAGAAACCAGCTCAGACTCAAGCAGCAGAATATAAAAATAATTAAAATTGTCTTTGTTTATGTAACTATTGAATTATAAAGGTTTTCCTTAGAATGCATACATCTGCATTTGTAAACTGCCCTGTGTAAAGTATTTTTAAATTTTCCCTTACTTTTTGGCTGTCTTTGCAGTCTTCACTGTGCCTTCATAGAGTCAGAGTCCAGGTACAATGTATTTATTAGGCATATTACTCCATTATTCTGCATGGGGACTTCATCGCCCACGTGGGAAATGACAGTGACACCTGGAGAGGCATGATCGGGAGGAATGGCCTCCCTGATCTGAATCCGAGCGGTGTTTTGTTATTGGACATCTGTGCTAGTCACGGATTGTCCATAATTAACACCATGTTCAAACATAAGGGTATCCATCAGTGCACTTGGCACCAGGATACCCTTGGCAGGAGGTCAATGATCAACTTTGTTGTCGTATCATCAGACCTTCGGCCGCATGTTTTGGAACCTCGGGTGAAGAGAGGGGCTGAGCTGTCCACTGATCACCACCTGGTGGTGAGTTGGATCTGCTGGGGGAGGAGAAAACCGGACAGACTTGGCAGGCCCAAGGGCATAGTGAAGGTCTGCTGGGAACGCCTGGCGGACCCCTTGGCCAGGGATGTATTCAACTCTCACCTCTGGGAGAGCTTTGACCAGATTCCGAGGGATGTTGGAGACATAGAGTCCGAGTGGACCATGTTCTCCGCATCTATTGTCAATGCTGCCGCCCGTAGCTGCGGCCGTAAGGTCTGCGGTGCCTGTCGCGGTGGCAATCCCCGAACCAGGTGGTGGACACCGGCAGTAAGGAACGCTGTCAAGCTGAAGAAGAAGTCCTATCGGCTGTGGTTGGCTTGTGGGACTCCTGAGGCGGTTGACGAGTACCGTGGGGCCAAGCGTGCCGCGGCCAGGCCGGTGGCAGAGGCAAAAACTCGGACCTGGGAGGAGTTCGGTGAGGCTATGGAGAAGGACTACCGGTTGGCCCCGAAGCGATTCTGGCAAACCGTCCGGCGCCTCAGGAGGGGGAAGCAGTGCTTCGCCAACACTGTTTACAATGGGGCTGGGGAGCTGCTGACCTGGACTGAGGACATTATCGGGCGGTGGAAGGAATACTTTGAGAATCTCCTCAATCCTGCCATCACGCATTCCCTGGTGGAAACAGAGGCTGGGGAGTCGGGGTTGGACTCTTTCATCACCCGGGCTGAAGTCACCAAGGTGGTTAAAAAGCTCCGCGGTGGCAGGGCTTAGGAGTTGGATGAGATCTGCCCTGACTACTTCAAGTCTTTGGATTGGCAGACTGGGGTGGTGGTCCCCCTACATAAGAAGGGTGACCGGAGGGTGTGTTCCAACTACAGGGGGATCACACTCCTCAGCCTCCCTGGTAAGGCCTACGCCAGGGTATTGGAGAGGAGAGTCCGGCCGATAGTCGAACCCCGGCTTCAGAAGGAGCAGTGTGGTTTTCGTCCTGGCCGTGGAATACTGGACCAGCTCTATACCCTCTACAGGGTACTCGAGGGTTCATGGGAGTTTGCCCAACCGGTCCACGTGTTTTGTGGACCTGGAGAAAGCATTCGACTGTGTCCCTCGTGATGCCCTGTGGGGGGTGCTCCAGGAGTATGGAATCGGTGGCCCTTTACTAGGGGCCATCCGGTCTCTGTACAAGCGGAGCAGGAGTTTGGTTCGCATTGCCGGCACTAAGTCGGACCTGTTCCCGGTACATGTAGGACTCCGGCAGGGCTGCCCTTTGTCACCGGTCCTGTTCATAACTTTTATGGACAGGATTTCTAGGCGCAGCCAAGGGCCGGAGCGGGTCTGGTTTGGGGACCAGAGGATTTCGTCTCTTCTTTTTGCAGATGACATGGTCCTGCTGGCCCCCTCTAGCCAAGACCTACAGCATGCGCTGGGGCGGTTCGCAGCCGAGTGTGAAGCGGCTGGGATGAAAATCAGCTCCTCCAAGTCCGAGGCCGTTGTTCTCGACCGGAAAAGGGTGGCTTGTCCTCTTCAGGTTGGAGGGGAGTTCCTGCCTCAAGTGGAGGAGTTTAAGTATCTCGGGGTCTTGTTCACCAGTGAGGGAAGAATGGAGCAGGAGATCGGTGCGGCTGCCACAGTAATGGGGGCGCTGTGCCGGTCCGTTGTGGTGAAGAGAGAGCTGAGCCGAAAAGCGAAGCTCTCGATTTACCGATCGGTCTACGTTCCTACCCTCACCTAAGGCCATGAACTTTGGGTCATGACCGAAAGAACGAGATCCCGGATACAAGCGGCTGAAATGAGCTTCCTCCATAGGGTGGGCGGGCACTCCCTTAGAGATAGAGTGAGGAGCTCAGCCATCCGGGAGGGGTTCGGAGCAGAGCCGCTGCTCCTCCACATCGAGAGGAGCCAGTTGAGGTGGCTTCGGCATCTATACCGGATGCCTCCTGGACGCCTTCCTCGGGAGGTTTTCCAGGCACGTCCTACCGGGAGGAGGCCCAGGGGACGACCCACGACACGCTGGAGGGACTATGTCTCTCGGCTGGCCTGGGAATGCCTTGGGCTACCCCGGAGGAGCTGGAGGAGGTGTCTGAGGAGAGGGACGTCTGGGCGTCTCTGCTGAGTCTGCGGCCCCCGCGACCCAGTCCCGGATAAAGCGGAGGACGACTAGTACGAGTACGAGAATGTTTTAAACAAAGTGGGTTAGGATTTCTGTTGACATGCCAGATTTTTTCTGCATTTTACAGTCTTTTTGTGCTCTCACAATGAGTTGTAGACCAGGGGTCTCAATCACCATTTACCTGGGGGCCACTGAAGGCAGACTCTGGGTGAAGCTGCGCCGCATCAGGTATTCCACAAAAAACAGGACAGACACGTCGGGGCGCCGTCCCCAACAATGTACACAGAGGCGTCTCCCACTTTTCCTGAAATTGTCTGTGCTCATCACCAACCTTTCTCTTCCCTTCAGGCTTTGAAAAAGACATGATTAGCGTGTTTGACAAGATATATATTCATGTCACTTAGTGTCACTCTCGAAATAAAGTTTGAAGTGTTTAGCCTTCAGCAACGCACGGAAAACATCATTTCAGCAATGTGCATCATTTCTTCGGCTTCTTTCTGTAACAACAGTATGGCGGAAAAAGAGCAGTGTGACAGCAGTTGCCTTTCTTTTTGCACTCTGTGTTTTTGGCTATAATGATGATGTGGACATCATGGCATTTGTAGGTTCATTCAGCTCTAGCTTGCGCAATGAAGGATGCTTCCACACACAATGCAGTAAAGTGCCATCCATAAAATCTCGCAGGCTGCATTAACAATAAACTTTCATATCAAGGTGGGGCCACAAAATGAGTTTGAGACCCCTCTTGAAGACTAACTCAGATCCTTGCTGATATAAACACCAGATAGTGAAAAGTTTTTACCCTATCCGATGGGATTGTGCTAACTCTGTCTTCGATCAATAACCATCACCTTGGTTTTGTCTTTGTTCGAGGAGAGATTGCTCCTCTGACATCAGGTTGTGAGTCCCACACCCTAGTTTCACCAAACGTTTATACCAACCATTGAATAATCTAGAACGTTTTTTCAGAATCAGTCTCTTTCCTCAAGATAAATTGTCACAGATAAAGTCTGCTCATCCAGGGGTTGATGCTTTTCTCTTTGTGTTGAAATTTTTGTAGCTTCAGCAGTTTCCTTGTTCAATTTGATTGGTTAATTAAGGCCAGTAAAGTTGAGTCCTCTAAAACGGAGGAGTCATTGTTTTACTGCAAAGGGTTAATAACGTCTTCAGCTAAAAGTTATTATAACTGCTGCTACATTGGTAAATATATAATATAAATACTCCAGTCAAAAAGTATTTGCTATTTATTCATTCCATGTAAGTTTTAGTATCAAATCTCTGCCATTTTTTCTCCTAGTAATCAAGAGAAAAAATGTTGTACAACTATCGGTGGACACAATAGACAACTACAAGATAGGGCCACCATCTTCCACCTTCCATACGACCAAAGACGCTCTTTATGTTGGTGGCATTCCTGGTGAGTATTTGTTTTTATAATGTTCTTAATTTGTTAAAGCTGTGCTTTCCCAGATATTACAATTAAATGTCAAAATAAATTATGAATGAAGAAAAAAAGAAATATGACGTCTCAGGTACAGATGTTTAAAAAGTGTTAGAATAGTTATCCTCTGTTACATTTGCAAAATTTCTGAAAATACAGGGGAGAAAATTTATACAGTGGGGAAAAATGTTTCATATAAAGAACTTTTCCATGTATTTATGTGATCTTACCACAAAATAAAAAGTGCCACAATTGTTGGCACCCTTAAAATACCTATGAATAAAAACGTTTCCAAGGCATTATTGTTATTTATGCATTACTATTTTTAGTCAATCATGGTGCCTAGGAACATTTAGTTATGAATAACTTACTGTTTCCATAGGGTATAAATCGTTTTTTTTTGCGGCACTAGTGGCCTTTATTTTTTGTTACTTTTCAAAAGTAGGCAGACAGGAAGTAGAATGTAGAGTGGGTGGGGGGGACACGAAGCACAGGCCTCCAGGGTCGGGACTCAAACCCAGGACAGCTGCGTCGAGAACTGAGGCCTCCGCATACGGGTCGCGCACTCTACCACTATGCCACCCGCCGTGCCTCCCTGGAGTATATGTTTAATGTGATATTGGGGCGAATTACTCCTCAAAATGGGAAAGAAAAGAGATTCAAGTTATGCAGGCTTGTGCTGATCTTTATCAGTCAGAAACTGATTAAAGAAATAGAACTACTAAGCTAGGGTTATCTTATCACCGTGCACAGTGAGGAGGATGGTAAGGAGGTAAAAAAAATAATCTCCGAAACTCACTGTTAGAAAATTGCAGTCAAGAGTGACATCTTGAAGTCACCAAATCTCCATGATAACCATTACATGCTATCTACAAGCCAACCAGCTGTGAAGGAGCACCAGGTTGGTCTGCCGTTAAGAACAAAGGATAAATATGTGCAAAAGTGCTGTAAGCCCACTGTTATGTGTTGCGGCATACTATATTGTAATAATGGACAATAATGTAAAATCTGCCAATAATCTAATTAATGTTTGCAGTTTTAAATCTATTGAAATCAATAAGGTAATACCTTAGCAATGTAATAGGGTTTTAAGCCAATAACGTAACAAACATATTTCCAGTAAATATAATAACACATGTAGGTCATATGACTACTGTTTTCTTCCTGAATTCTCCCACATTTCACAAAGTGATCTACCCAGCAAATGCACCTTGCAATCAATAATTTAAATGTATCTATCCATACATAAAATTAGGAAATTACATATCTAAGGAAATTAACAGCATTATAGATAAACATCTTGTCCAACAAATCATTTTTATATACCTTCTTACAGCCGTAATTATGTAGAGAGTGGTGCATAGTACAAATTCTTGAATGAATGAATAGGACGACTCTGTCTTCCACTATACATATTTTTTGATCAGCAAACTGCACAAAGAAAGGAAGGAAGAAATAAGTTATGCTTTTTCTGCATTTTTTTCTACACTGAATACGTGTACTTAAATATAAAGTTTCAAAACAAGATTTTGTTTCCATAAATGCACGACATTAAAGCATGCCACAAATTATATATTTTATATAAAAAACACTTTAACAAAGTATTGTATAAAAACAGTCAGCAATGTCCGCACAGATTTGTTTACTACTTGCACATTTGTTTTTACAGAGTCATTGATGCAACAGATGCTTCCTGTCAAATCCTCCTTTGTGGGATGTATCCAGGACATGAAGATCAACGACGTATCGGTCTCCTTTCACAGATCGTCAGGAGTTTTTGGCCCTGTCAACCTCAAGGAGTGTCCGGGCTGAGCAGTTACACCTCAGCGCGTTATGACTGAGCAAATCTTGGGACCATGTCCTTCACCAACTATGTGCAATCTGCTAAAAGAATGTGCCTGTGTGTCAGAATGTGTGGGATGTGTCTGAACAAATGTGCGTATGGAGGGGTGTAAGCAGCAGCTTACAGGTTTATAATTTTAGCCCTGCTCTATAACATTTCGGTATTTATTTTGTGATAAAATCAGATATCATGGCACCAATTCATGGACACATTTTCTAACTGTAACACAACCAGATGTGTGTCTCCATTGATTGTCAACAACCAAATGCTACTGAATAGACTTGTGACTGATTAATCAGGGGAATTCTTTATGAACAACCCAGCACTTTAAGAAAACAAGTGTTGCCTTCTAAGATGGCGCAGCATATGCGATGAAGATTACTTGCTTTGTTGTTCGATTGCAGTTTTTTTTCTGTTGGACTCCAAATTTTACTCTAGAATGATTGTGTTTACACCTACGGTGCTTAAGTCATTGCTGTTTCAGGGGCCTTCAAGCTATGATCTATTTATTTCCACCTCCCTGCATGTAGAGTTCTGCTTTGTAACTGGTTTAAAACACATGTGATCCTCACGTTTGGTCTGATTTACCTTCCCATTTTGCATTCCTTTTGCATGAAAATAATGATGTTTTCTGTGCCTTCTGTTCAAACCGTAAAAAAGCATTCATTTTAATTTCTATTTATTCTTTTTTTCTGTTAAGTAGCCTGAACGTATGCAGTTAGCATAGGTTTCACAGTTGTGGTTAATCATGAATTGGGACCATTAATAAAGAGCTGAGAGCAATTCAGCTGAGAACTAAATGTATTATAATTGCTTAAATTTCCCAGCAGGTGTTTACTTCTCTGTTTTCTTACATTCATACCACAATTATTAAGAAACGTGTTATAAAATGCAGTATAATTGGACATATTTGGACATGCATTCCTGCCTTATGACCGATTTTTAAACCCGTTCCATCATTGTTTTTATAATTGATGTGGCAATAAAAGATGATTTGATTTGTGCTTAAGGTGGCACTGGATTATTTTTCTTTCAACATAGTAATCAGAACATTATACCTCTATATGCAAATTTTACACATATACAGTTTATGTGGCTAAAGTAGTGAATTGGGTCATACAGTGAAACAGGAAATTGTATACTACTACTATCTAAATAAATGATCCAAAGCAAGCCCTGACCCCCCATGATTAAAATAACAATGCTGTTGACAAGGATATTAAGTCTTGGTTTTGTTTCTGTGGCAAAACTAGCATGAAATAATCAAACTTCTTAAACACAAACATAAAACTTCCTGTGAAGACTCAGATGATAAAAGATAAAATAAAAACTGAGATGGATAGATAAATAGATAGATAGATAGATAGATAGATAGATAGATAGATAGATAGATAGATAGATATTTCTACATTCTAAAACTGAGTTTTGCCAGTTTGTAATTTTAACAAAATATTCTGTCCGTTTGACAAAGTATTGTTGAAATAACATTGACTTACAAGTTAAAACAGGTAAAATATAACAAAATAAACATAAGAAAACAATCTGCATCACAAGCTGAATTAGTGATACATCTCAACTTGACTTGACAGCAGGTACGTTATCAGAAAGACAGAAAAACAAGTTGTCATTTCATTTTTGTTTTAAAATACAAAAATATTAAATTAAAACAAAGTTGTCTTTTGTGTTAAGACATTATGTGTAGACATACATTCTGTTTGATTTTCTTTTCATATTTAAAATAACAAAACAAAATAACCAAAAAATAGTTAGTTAATAAATTGTCCCATTGTTTTCATACTCTACACAGTAATACTTATCTTATAGAAGACACTGTTTATCCTGTAATTAAAGGTTTCCCACCCCACATACTTTTTCACCACAAAACAAATATTGATGATCAAATCCAGAAAGGGAACACATATTAAAACTCTGATGAGTTAGGACGGGTATAAGTACTTCATTTAAACAAAATGTCCCATTTCTATTGAATTGTGAGCTTGAAAAAACAGGTATGCCAACCATATATGGGCAGTACCATGACGGCTTGAAGCAAGCATCAACCCTTTGCAAAGTGCAAGCTAAGGTATAAGTAGTATCAATATAGGAGAAATTGGCCCGTTTGGTGGCGATTTCATGTTTTTACTATTTTAATTTGAAAAGAAAACCGAATTTTTACATATGCTAGTCAGTTTTTGGATCCTGATGAGAAAACATGCACAGATGAAATAACATTAATAATAATAATAATAATAATACTATATAAAAATACTTATTGTTTTTTAAGTTGAAACAATGTGTTAAATTTTACAGAGCAGTGTTCTGCTGGGTTTCTATTTTCCTAACCAAGACTTGAATAATTCCGGATGCACTTGAAGGCAGCACATTTCCTGTCTCCACAGGAACACAAACCGACGGTCAGGCAGGCGGCAGAATACGGAACACAGCGGCACAACCCTTCAGACAGAAGCGACGCTCAGCCCACACGTTCACAGTTGTTTGCCGCTAGTTATGTCGTCTCTTTGGGTCATTAGCCCGCTAATATAAACAGCACAGACATGACGGTGACCGTCCAGAACTGCGCCACGGGTTGAGACTGTTTTGACTGTAAGTAAACTATCCAGAATCACCGTACCGTCCTTACACAACCTCTCGGGTACCTATCACCGGCGGGGGCGGCGGCGGCGGCGGCGGCGGCATCTGGTGTCCTAATGGCGGACCCCACGCAGCCAGCTCCCAGGGGCTCCGAGGAGGAGAAGACGGAGGTTATAAACGACGCAGAGCTGGCTCTGAAAGGAATCAATATGCTGCTCAACAACGGATTTAAGGAAAGTGATGAGCTCTTCAGGACGCACAGGTCTGTGTGGGTCTCCAGGCAGCTTTCATGATCAACCACTGCCTGCAAATCATAAAATTAACTGGCATAGTCTGTGTTGTCATGTTTGCTTTTGGTTTGTATAGGCGCCAGCATCATAGTCCTACTTGGTGGGTTTCTCCTTATGATTGGGTCACAAGCTGGATTAGTGTTGTTTAATGCCCTCAGAAAAGACTCGCAGCCAGACTGACTTGTTTGTGGTCAAATAGTACATGACACGTTAATAAAATAGCTTATTTGTGTTTGATGGCAGGGCGTTGTAGTTGTTTCAACAATCTTTACTCTAAGTGCTTGTTTAACAAGCTGTCGTTCCTGAAATGCTTGTCCCAACTCAAGTTTTTCTATGAGCTCGTATACATTTACATACACTCCTTTTGGCTAACTTGAACTTGATCTAAAACACTTTGTTAGATGTTAATATAAATAAAACTATATCAGAGTTAGAAGGCTAATAAAAACTCCAATCTAACTCAACATTCTGAAGTATAGTCCATTTTATTGGTTTCAGACTTGGTATTCATTGTGCTGCCATGTTGTGTTGTTATGATAAGAGCTTATTATTATTTAAAGCAAAGGGTATGCTTTAAGCCTACATGTTGATGCCACAGAAGGCAGCCCCTATGTGTCCTGACCCCTGGTGAAAAGCAAAATGTCACAACTCCCACTAATTGCTCTGAGCACCTAGTGTCATCCTGCTTTGGCAGCATCAGCAAGAAAAAACATGAAGGGAAGTGAAAGACTCAAATGCATGCCAGAGTAAGCCATTTTACAGATATGGTTAGCCTGTTTTTAAAAACATTATGATGCATTTATGCCTTGGTAGCAGTGTTTGTTTGGGCTGTGAAACATACTTGTTGCAATAATGGCTTAAATCTAGTGTATTTTTACAAAGCCCCCTGCTTATGTTTTATTTCTTCTTTTTTTAGGAACCACAGTCCTTTGATGAGTTTTGGGGCAAGTTTTGTAAGTTTTCTGGTAAGTAGAGAAGCAAACTGTCATGTCAGCATGTTTAGTTTGACATCCTGTTCCTTTTTTACATTTTCATTTTAATCTTAAAATAAAAAAAAATTGTACCCAAGAAGTTGCATCAAGACAATTTAATGTGAAAGAGCATTAAAAGAAGGTTCAAAGGATACAGAGATCATGTACAGCAGGAGTGTCAAACTCGCGGCACGTGGGCCAATTGGGGCTCGTGGCAAGATATTTTGTGGTCCCACCTTGATATGAAAGTTTAATGTTCGTGGGGCGCGTAAGATTTTATGAATGGCCCTTTACCGCATTGCGTGTGGAAGGTCCCTTTTATTGTGTAAGCCAGAGCTGAACGAACCTACCAATTACAGTACGGTGTATGGCTTCCAGGGGCGGGCCATTGGCTGGGCTTGAAGCAAGCAAAGAATCATTTCACAATTCCGATGTTCAGCTGACGATGTCCCCGAGGGGAGTGGTCCTTTGACGAAGCAACTCAGCCAGCTCTACCCGCCGCGTTATATAGTCAACCGAACATCGGTGTTGGCTAGGACGTACAGCGCCGCTAGCTTAGCAGCGCCTGCTGCATCCGTGGAGTTATAGTTAAATGGCTACAGCCCATGGTTTGTATATAATAAATAAATAAAAGATACCTTTCAAAAAGCCCACATTTCTGTAATAAAAAAAAACGTTTTTTTATTGGTCTGATGTAATATTGTAATCTTAAATGTATTTTCAGTAGCTGTAAAGAGAAAATCCTCATAATTAACAGAAATGAAGGCTTGAAAACATCCATTTGTGTATATAATGTGTTTCACTTAATGAAATAAAAGAACTCTTCAACAATATTCTAATTTTTTGAATGGGTCTGTATGTAGGTGAAAAAAATAACACAGTTGCCGTGTTAATAACTTTTCATTTCTAAAGCGCCTTTCAAGCTCAACTCCACCCAAGGTGCATTATACCCAACCAGTAAACCACTAACAAGGAAAAAAAAGGGATTTAAATTATTTCCCATTTCAACTGGAATCTGGACCTTGCAGGAGCCAATCAAGTGTGTTACCATTCATCAAACCAGTTCATTTTAGTGTATATACACTTTAAAACATTAACAATAAAAAAAAGTTACAAACTCTTTAGGTGAATCAATTTTTTAGAGCAAAACTTAAGCAATTAACCCTGGTTATATTACTTGTTTCATTTTTAAAACCGTTACCCACAATGTCAATAAAAAGCTGTTTTTAAGAGAATGGCACACACAGTAGCCTAATCACCAATCAATCAACTGGAGTAAAGTATCACATAGAAACTAAAAGTCTTTCTAAAACCTGGCACTATGTTATAACTATTCACTATTAGAGACCTAACAGACCAGTACCCTACCCGGGGGATTTAAAGTCGCTCTGTATCAAGCCCAGTCTGTCTGTAATACACCACAGAGGTGAATTGTAATGCAAAAGACAAAAGGTGTGGCGTCAGTCCTATTCCTTCCAACAACTGTGTCACCAGTATAGTCTACTTTATATTAGCAAACTATGCCATGGTTGTGTGAAAGAGTTACAGTGATTGGAAGGAGCTGAAAGTTTTACACATAACCAGGCTGAATTCACTCTGGAGGGTTTAACTGCGTTTACAATGAAGTTGCTGTGTTAACTTTATTCTAAATATGCAATCTGTAAAATCACTCAAACTCTGTCAGCCCATTTAAAGTTAGTTTTCTTACAACAACATGTTGTCTTGCCCTAGAAAAACCTACAGTTGGTTAGAAGAGAAGTTACACAAGGCTGACAAACAATCTGTCACTCATTTGGCTCCGACACTAAAAAAAGAAACTGAATTGCTGCTCCAGCTAAATATTGTGGACAAATCTATTTTGGAGAGAGCGATTGTTTAATGTAATGAAGCCCTCCATAAAGGTCAGCAGATGTTTTCTGAAAGAATATACAAGATATTTTATACCATTTAAAGTCTAAAGCACTTATAGGATTTCAGTTTTATTTCCTGCTTTCTGGGCTCTGCTGCTCATCCAAAGATGTAAGAATCAAATGTTTTTGCTTTAAGTTACATTTAAGAAATAATCATCTGGCTGTGTTTTGTTTATAGAATGCTGTATTGACATTTGAAGAGGAGAAAATGCAGATGGCTTTTGAGGACCTCAAATCCACAGAGAGGTTGTGTGAGAGCCAAAATGCCAGTGTTATAGAAACCATTAAAAACAAGATAAAGCGGAGTGTGAGTATCCTACTTAATCTATATGTTTAATTGTAGATAAATGTCTGAAGAATTATTGCAGTTTGCCTGAAAGTTGGAGTAGATAAGTGTTGTGTGCTGTAGCAGGTGGACTCCCAGAGGTCGAGGATGGCTGCTGTGGACCGACTGCAGCGGCAGATCATCATCGCAGACTGCCAGGTTTACCTTGCAGTTCTGTCTTTCATAAAACAAGAGCTGTCAGGTATTGAGTAGTAAAATAATTCAGTAAAATACCAAAGTGAGTTTCACTGAGCTCAGCCTTCACTCCCTTTCAGCATATATCAAAGGAGGCTGGATCCTCCGCAAAGCCTGGAAGATGTATAACAAATGTTACGTTGACATCACGCATCTACAAGAAGGCAACAGCAGGAGGGCGTCTGAACAGCAAGCAGTGTCCTCACTGCCATCTACCTCAGATCTTTCCTATAGCAGCCGATCCTCTTCAACTAGACCAAGTCAGTCTCAGAGACTGGATGGCATCAGCCCAGAGGTTCTTGACCGGCTGAAAGGATCTGTGAGCTTTGGTTATGGCCTTTTCCACCTGTGTATCTCCATGGTGCCGCCCCACCTGCTGAAGATCGTTAACCTGCTGGGCTTTCCCGGAGATCGCCATCAAGGCCTCTCAGCGCTCACGTATGCCAGTGAAAGTAAAGACATGAAGGCTCCATTAGCTACGTGAGTATGTTTGTGAATACAGCGCCTGGCAGAAGTGTTCTTACCCAGTTAACTTTGCAACATATTGTCATGTTACAAGCCCAAACGTCAGTGTATGTATTGGAATTTTATTTGATACGCCATCACGGGTCAATGCATAGATGTGATATGGAAGTAAAAAATTCTATTGTTGTTAAGACCTGTGAAACCCCCTGAGTCAATACTCATTAACTAGGAGATAATTCAGCCATTAATTAATTCAGTTTTGTTGTTGCACAGGCACATCTAAAACATCCAGGTTAACGGCTCTGAGTTGGCTACCTCTAATCCAAACCATCACTTCGTAGCTGTGGCTCAATGGGCTCGTTGTTCTGGTGGAACGGGAATATACACTGCTCAAAGAAATAAAGGGAACACTTAAACAACTCAATATAACTCCAAGTAAATCAAACTTCTGTGAAATCAAACTGTCCACTTAGGAAGCAACACTGATTAACAATCAATTTCACATGATGTTGTCCAAATAGAATAGACAACAGGGGGAAATCTTTGGCGATTAGCAAAACACTCAATAAAGGAGTGGTTCTGCAGGTGGGGACCACAGACCACTTCTCAGTACCTTTGCTTTCTGGCTGATGTTTTGGTCACTTTTGAACGTTGGTGGTGCTTTCACACTCGTGGTAGCATGAGACGGACTCTACAACCCACACAAGTGGCTCAGGTAGTGCAACTCATCCAGGATGGCACATCAATGCGAGCTGTGGCAAGAAGGTTTGCTGTGTCTGTCAGCGTAGTGTCCAGAGCCTGGAGGCGATACCAGGAGACCGGCCAGTACACCAGGAGACGTGGAGGAGGCCGCAGGAGGGCAACAACCCAGCAGCAGGACCACTACTTCCGCCTTTATGCAAGGAGGAACAGGAGGAGCACTGCCAGAGCAATGCAAAATGACCTCCAGCAGGCCACAAATGTGCATGTGTCTGCACAAACGGTTAGAAACCGACTCCATGAGGATGGTATGAGGGTCCAACATTCACAAATGGGGGTTGACAGGACGCTTGACATTTGCCAGAGAACACCAGGATTGGCAAATTGTCCACTGGCGCCCTGTGCTCTTCACAGATGAAAGCAGGTTCACACTGAGCACATGTGACAGACGTGACAGAGTCTGGAGACACCGTGGAGAGCGACCTGCTGCCTTCAGCATGACTGGTTTGGCAGTGGGTAAGTAATGGTGTGGGGTGGCATTTCTTTGGAGGGGCACATGGCCCTCCAGAGAAGGGCTAGACCTCATGTGGCTGGAGTGTGTCAGCAGTTCCTGCAAGATGAAGATATTTAAGCTATGGACTGGCCCGCCCGTTCCCCAGACCTGAATCTGATTGAGCACATCTGGGACATCATGTTTCGCTCCATCCACCAACGTCACGTTGCACCACAGACTGTCCAGGAGTTGGCGGATGCTTTAGTCCAGGTCTGGGACGAGATCTCTCAGGAGACCATCCACCGTCTCATCAGGAGCATCTCCAGGCGTTGTAGGGAGGTCATACAGACACGTGGAGGCCACACACAATACTGAGCCTCATTTTGACTTGTTTTAAGGACATTACATCAAAGTTGGATCAGCCTGTAGTGTGTTTTTCCACTTTAATTTTGTGTGTGTCTCCAAATCCAGGCCTCCATTGGTTAATAAATTTGATTTCCAGTGATGATTTTTGTGTGATTTTGTTGTCAGCAGATTCAACTTTGTACAGAACAAAGTATTCAATGAGAATATTTCATTCATTCAGATCTAGGATGTATTATTTGAGTTTTCCCTTTATTTTTTTGAGCAGTGTATATATATATATATACACCGTGTGTATATATATATATATATATATATATATATATACACCGTGTATATATATATATATATATATATATATATATATATAAGCCTTTTGCAGACTACCTGGTATGTGTAGCATCCCTGTCCCCTGCAAATGAAAAATCCACCCCACAGCATGATGCTGCCACCACCACAATAGCCTCTTTCAGATCACAGTTCTGTAAAAAGAGCACAACCATCCCTTTAAGGATAACTTTGTCCTGTCCTTTCACATCATACCAGTTGATCTGTCCAGATCATGGGCCTTGTGTGCTTACACAGCGTTGTCTGGGATTACAAAACCCAAGGGGTGTGGTTTACAACTGGCAGCATTCACCTGGGCAATGCAAAAGATGTATGGAAGATTTCCTGAGGGGAAAACCCCCAAAGTGGTGAGTTTATGTTGCAATGCTCCTCCAGGGTTTTCAAATGCATTCGGTGCTTTAAATGTCAAACATGTTCTCCCCGTATTACCCGCTACAGTTCAGAGTAGTTATGGGTCTGTGAGTAACTCCCAACATGAATCAGGGGCGTAACATTGGTGGACTTAAGCCCCTGTTCCATGTCTCGGGTTGGGAGGAACACGTGTAGATCAAGAAGCATTGATCTGAAAGGGGTCCTGTTTATGGTATGTTCATGGTGATGTGTATGAATGTTAGTTTTCCACCTCTTTCCTTTATGCAGTATGTTTCTTGTGGAGCACATAGACAACATGTTTTCCTGTAAACAAATTCTCCCACTTGAGCTTTGGAACTTTGCAGCTCCTCCAGAGTTACCACAGGCCTCTTAAATGCTTCTCTGAATAATGCATTCTTTATCCTTTAGCCTGTCAGTTACAGGGCCTTCACAGAACAACTATATTTATACCAATATTATTTTGGGGGGGGAAGAGAGATGGGTAAAAATATTTTGGAAGGCGCTGTAACAGAAAAGCTGAAGTGGTACATTTTGATAGAAACTCCTAAACAAAGAAATAAAAGCTAAATGTGTTGCCAAGGGAAGGGACTGGAGCTTTGCTGTATCGCTTTCCAAGTCATGTCTTATTATTATTATTATTGAATCATTTCTTAATTTAGGTTTTTTAATTAAAATCAGGAGTTATCTTTCCTTATGTTCATTACAGCCTGGCCCTGCTGTGGTACCACACAGTGGTGCAGCCTTTCTTTGCTCTGGATGGCTCAGACACACAAGCTGGATTAATGGAAGCTAAATGCATACTTAAACAGAGGGAGGCCACCTACCCAAAATCCTCTCTCTTCATCTTTTTCAAAGGCAGAGTACAACGCCTTGAGGTAAAGACATCCAAAAAGAAAACCAAAATATTGCTTTCTACTTGTCAATGTCTCCTGATTTGAGATAGCACATGGTAGCTAAAACTATGAAATTACTTTTTTTTTTTCTAGTGCCAGATCAGTAGTGCCCTGACATCCTTCAATGAAGCCTTAGATCTGGCCTCTGACCAGAGGGAGATTCAACATGTGTGTTTATATGAAATAGGTAATATTTTTCCTCCACAGGTTTCTAACCTCAATGCTCGGCGATCGTCGGCCGTAAATTCTTAAGTTTTTATTTTTGGCTGTTTCAGGTTGGTGCAGCATGATCGAACTGAACTATGGTGAGGCCTTCAGAGCGTTTGAGCGACTGAAGGCAGAGTCTCGCTGGTCCCAGTGCTACTACGCCTATTTAACAGGAGGTAATACTGAGCCTAAAATAAGGCTTATTGTGCCTTGCAAAACTATTTATACTCCTGGATTTTTACTACTGTCATAAACTTGGAATCTCATCTAATAGACCAACATTTAGTAAGGCAATATTGGGATGTGGAATAAACGTGAGGCATGGTTTTCAAAATTTTTTCCTAATAAAAATCTGAAAAGTGTGGCATACATTCAGACCCCTCCCTTGGGTCAAAACCTTATACAACCACATTTTGCTGCAGTTAAACCTTTAGGTCTTTTGGCATATCTTTAGCCTTATGTTTGCCAAAATATGACTTATACCATTATGCTATGAGGCTAACAATAACCATTTTCCCTCAGCTTTTGCATATCTTGAGACTGAAATTGTCCTTTCTTCTTTGAAAAACAGCTCAATTAGATGGAATAGAGAACATCTGTGAAAATCAGTGTTCAAGTCTTAACACAGATTCTCAACTCGATTCATGTCTGGACTATTTTAATTTATTATTCTCTGACGTAAACCATTCCATTGTAGCTTGGCTGTATGTTTTAGCTTGTTGTCTTGCTCGGTACCATTCTCAATTTTCTCACAGGATTATCTTTTATTTAGCTCCATCCATCTTCTGAACAACTCCGACCAGATTCTCTGTCCTTCTTAAAGAAAAGCAGTCCCCCAGCATGATGCTGCCACCACCATGACTCACTGTCTGGATGCTGTGGTCAGGGTGATGTGCAGGCGTATTATTACTGAGGAAAATGTCTGCATAGGTGGACTCTATTTAATGTTTATGTAACTTGGAACGCAATAGGTTGTGCTTCATTTAAGGGTCCCAAGGTAAAGAGGGGCAAAATACAGATGCACGTCACACTGTATTATATTCCCTCCACTTGACAATTATGTGTACCTTTCTTAGTCCATCACAAAAAATCTTGCTAAAATATGTTTGTAATGTGACCAACTGGGAAAACATTGAAGGAATCTGAATATTTTTCTAAGGCACGGTGATTTGTTCTGTCTGAAGTCTTTAACTTGTAGTATCTGCCATCTTTTGTAGTGTGCCAGGGGGGCACAGGTGACCTGGAGGGTGCTGTTGCAACCTTCAAAGATGTTCAAACACTTTTCAAACGCAAGAATAATCAGATAGAGGTGTTTTCCTTGCAGAGGGTGAGCAATTATCTGGCTTGTTTTCTGTTTTTTTTTTTTTTTTTTGCATCGTAAAATGCAACAAGAATCACTGACTTGTACTTATTAACATTTTCCCTCAGGCTGAGAAGCTCCGGAGCCAAGGCCTATCCAGAGAGCTCTGCATTTTGTCTGTGATTGAGATTCTGTATCTGTGGAAAGCCCTGCCCAACTGCTCCTCTGCCAAGCTGCAGACGATGACTCATGGTAAACACTGTAAAATATGGCATCTGGTTAAAAGACCACTATCTCTCGAATTATCTCCCGATTGCTGTTCCGTTTTGGAACATAAGCACAGTGGTTGTTTTTGTTTCAGTTTTGCAGGAGATGGAAGATGCATCATGGACTGGCCTGAAAAACCTGCTTCTTGGTGCCATAAGCAGATGTCTCCTTAATACTAAAGATGCTGTGCAGGTACACGTGTAGTAAATAATGCAATGTTTTCCTGACTCACAGCATGCTTCACTTCACTTATTAGCTGCTCTTACCGAGTTGTCATTAATCTATGCATTTATTAGCGCCCACTATAAATGGATGCTATGGTGATTAGCTAACCCTGTTTTCTTTCCAGCGTGTAATTACAAATCTTTCCCAACAGTATTTTCATCTGGCTGCGAGGGACGAGGTTGGACGTCAGTGCAATTCTTACGTGCAGCCCTACTCCTGCTACGAACTGGGCTGTGTCCTGCTAAATTCTCCAGAGGTACAGTTTCTGTCTATGTTGTGGAGTGAGGTCTTCTTTCTCATCTCATCCCACAGTCACATGATATCAATATTTCATTTTGTGTTTTTTTCCCCCCAGACTGCAGCAAAGGGCCGAATGCTAATGCTTCAAGCTAAGGTACTTCAAGGATTCATTTACTTTTTCTCCTTTGCTACATGAATTCTAAGATTCGTAATCTAGTTAACTCCTCAATCACACTCTTATTGTCCAATAACTGAAGCTGTTTGAAAAATCTGTAATGAAAATATTTTAGTTTAAAAGAGACTTGAAAGCTGCGATGGACTGGCGACCTGTCCAGGGTGTACCCCGCCTCTCGCCCATAGACTGCTGGAGATAGGCACCAGCTCCCCCGCGACCCACTATGGAATAAGCGGTAGAAAATGACAGACAGACAGAGACTTGAAAGACCTTTAATTTTCTTTTTTTTTTTTTGCTGTTCAGAAATAAGAGACATAAAGACACTCAGTTCTCTAGAGCAGATGACCCTGTTAACAGGAAAGCTTTTGCTCCACTCAAGCTGAAGTTGGTGTATGGTTTAGTGGTCTGGTCGTGTATTAAACCTGATGCTCTTTGAAGTCATTGTGTCCCTGAAACTGGAAAGGTCAGGGCCAGATTGCAGAATCATGGGACCGCAAAATTACACTTATGAATACATTTCTGTAGACCTAATATAATAAAGATTTCTAATAAATAGCAGACAGATGAAGCAGCGAGCAAAACTGGCACTTCTACAGGAGCTTACCAACTGTAATACTGGTCAGTAATTATTTACATTAGGATCAAAGGTGACTTCACATCTTGTGTGTGAGAAAGCAGTCGGTGTTGCACAGCTCTGCAGACGGACAGGATTCCACACTATTTTGAAACGAGGACACAATTATTAGAGTTTTCATTTTAAATTGCCTTTAGCATTCTGTATTAGCATATAGCATGATTAGTAGACCCTTAGTGTAACAGTCATACTCAAAACAATAAAAAAAAAGGTAAGTGAATCTTTTTCTCTTAGTGAAAACTTTTGGCGCCAAGAGTGCCGTTGTCAACTAAACCTGTCATCACTGCAGAGTAAAATTGTCTTAATTCGGCTCTCATTTTGAAGAGCGACTTGTTTTAATTAACAAGAATATGTTAAAATGGACAAACGTTAGTGCAATTCATACAACAATTAACTCAAAATAAAATAAGAAAGTAGCATTTAAACATTTAGAACAGAAACAGCCATCCAGAGATGCTTTCTTCAGTGTCCTTAAAGTATGTTGAAAAACCTTCAGTTCAGCTAAGCTGCACAGCTTCAGGGCCTGTTGTAGTTTGTTCCAAGTAGAAGTAGAACTGTAAATATATTCAGAACATTTTTTAATAATACCTTGAAGAAAAGACAGAGGGCTAAAACTACTGTGTTCTCTCCTAGCCTGCCTGCCAAGTCTGTACATCTACTGGATGTTTATTTGCTAAAAGAGGTTTTTTTTTTTCAAAGGAGGAAGAATTTTCTAATTCACTCTTTCTGGATCTCTTCTTGCAGGAGGACTACGCTGGCTATGATTTTGAGAACAGACTCCATGTACGTATCCACTCAGCGCTCGCCTGTATGAGAGGAGAAGACCAGCCTTGATGTTTGATCAGCACCTTAATCAAAATGGCTCCCAGAAAATCAAAGTACCCTATTGTTTTATTGTGTTTTTATTTCAATGTTATGAGGTAAAAACATCGCCATACAAAAGCTTTTTATGGGAGGAACCTTCCAAGTTTTACATACCAGTTGCTGTACTGCACAATAAATTAGCACATATCGTTTTTTTTATGTTACGGGTGGTTTGTTTTAAAAGGTAGATGGTGGTTAAATAAAAACGTCTGCACCTTTAACATATCAGGCAGATTTGTAAAATTTGTCCTCACATAGCAAGTCATGTCAGGTAGAGAGACTGCACATATAAAATATTATTAGCACATCAACAGATTAACTCTTGTGCTTCAAGCTGATATGACCTTAGTCTTGGTTTCTTGTCATCTGTGTTGTAAAGAGTTTGCTAATCCATCGACTTGAAAGATAAGTGACTTTTTTGTCCTACTTGGAGCAGAGTTCTTTTTTTTTTTTTTTTGGGTGTAAATGTTTTAAATACGTTTAGTAAATGTGCAGAGATTGGTCCACTTCTAAGTGGTGTAAATGCACAATAATGCTCTATATTGTGAACAGGTTTTACTTTACATTTGTTATAAGATTAATAAAAACACTGTAAATGGAATATCTCTTTAGAGCAATTGCACTTTGGTTTTTTAGTAACAGTCATTTTTTAAACTTGAGTAATTAAGATAAACTTTACCATTAATGTGTTAAGCCATAGATGAAATGGCAGTATCATAAAACATTTTTTTAGAAAATGCTCTGTGCATATGAAGCACCCATAAATATTACGAGAAATATTCAGTTCTTGACTGCAACATATATAGTATTTTTTCTGACAGACCTAGTAGCACATTTTGAAGTGGAAGGAAACTGGTGGATGGTTTTCAAAGTGTAAACGGAAATCTCAAAAGTGTGGTGGGCATTTGAATAAGCCTCCTAAACATGAATCCAGTGGATAACGTAATATTAAACAGTCCACTTGTATTTAATTGAATCTGAATATAAATCCAGCTGTTCTGTGAAGGCCTCAGTGCTTTGTGAGAGAAGGTTGGTGAACGGACAGCCTCATGAAGACCAAGGAACGAATCAGACAGGTCAAGGAGAGATTTCAAGGAGAGGTAAACATCTCATGGAACACAGTCCGATCCATCATCTGAAAACGGTAAGTAGAACAGCTGCAAACCCAGCCAGAAATGGACACTCACCTAAACCTGACAGGCCGGCCAAGTCGAGCATTCATCCGCATCCAGGTTGTTAATGTAAATAAGAATCTGGTCTTAATAACTTACCTGGTTAAATAAAAAAATCAGCAAGACGAGAACAAAACTGATTTGAATAAACACCATCCTCACTGCGGGGATGCTAAAACGTTTTAACTGATTTAAATATAAAACTGAATTTGACTGCAATGTTTGATAACCAGGATCAATGGGGATGTATGTATTTGACTTGGAATCGGATGGAGGTAAATACAAGACAATGCCAGGTGAAAACCTGCAGCAGACTTGACTGGAGAGGAGGTTCCTTCTGTCATTGGAATGGAGTGGATTGCCACTGGGTCAGGTAGTCCTTTAACCTTATGACATATGGTTACAACACATTTAGGATGTTTTATCATTTTATTTTCAAACCAAACTATCAATCTTGTTTAGAATCCAATATTTTGCAAGCAGACATGTTTATCAGGGTATATGTAGAAACATTACAATTATATAAAGCAACTTTTTAATATAAGTAGGGGGCAAAAAATTGGAACACATTCATGTTAACACCAAAAATCTGCACCACTTACTGCATCAAGTGGGAAAACGGCAATCTATCCCAGTTATCTACCTTAAAGCTCTGCACAGCATAATAATATGCATAAACAAGTGTCAATCGGTGCCAAAACTTTGTTCAGGGGAAATTAGCTCAGGCTAAACTGCTTGAAGAGCTGCTCTCAGGTCACTCCACTGACGAGTCCCGGCTGCCTAGAAATAATGAACATGCTTGAGTTATACTAAGGTTGCTGATTAAACACTCCATTAACACACAATAGTTTTAAAATACGTTCTAGTCTTTCCACTACATGCTAATACATTTACATCAGTGAAAGAGAGAGTTTTGTGTGCTTTTTTTTGTTCACACAGATCTACTTTCCTCCCAAACTGAGCCACAAACATTATCTCCTTTTCTACAGAGACTCCATTGCTGGTGATGCATTACCTCCATTGGTAATGCATCACCAGAGCAGCAGCAGATGTCCAAAGGTAGTAAAATGGAAATCCATAAATATATCTGAGCATGTTTTACATTTAGTAAATGTCGGGCAGGTGGGTGTAATTCCTGTCCCAGTAGCCTTTTGTGCAGAGCCAGTCCTGAGCTTTGTTGTGAGGGTTGGATCCTTGCTGAAACCACCTACAGGGTGATGACAATAATAAAAAAAATGATATATGATATTCAAATGAGCAATGCGCTGTAGGATAACTGGTTGATGATGAAACAGAAATCAAGGAAAGAACACTTTCTCCCCTCTGCACACACACAGAAAGATAGAATATGCTAAGAAATTCATTTAACAGCAAAAAATATAGGTCTATATAAATAAACTAGAATATCAGTGAAAAGTTAATTCACTTTCACTAAATAGTGAAACTCATTTATTACAGATTCATTACATGGAGACTGATGTAGCTCAAATGTTTATTTCTATTAATTAATAATAAAAGCCCCAAATTGTTTTTTAAATAACTAGAATATTACATAAGACAATAAAAAAAGGTTTCATATAGAAATTTCAATACTATTGCAAAACCTGACCATGTACTGTACATTTTATGCACTTCATACTTGATTGTTGCTCCTTTTGCATCAATTACAGCATTAATGAAGATGCATCATAGACTGTCACTGGGGCTTAGCTTTATCCATCCTTTTTCTACCACATTTTTTCCTTCCACTTAACTTTCTATTAATATGCATGGATAGAGAACTCTGAACAGCCAGCTTACATAGCTATGAGAATTGTGGAGCAAGTCAGTTTTCCCCATGATTGTATATGCCATAACATGACCCTCACAGCACATTTTTGTAGTAAAAATACATTTAATATGCTGTAGGTCTTATTCAATTTTTGGAAACAGTGGGTATCCATTAGCTGTAAAAGCAGTCAAAAAGCACTTAGAACATATCACTTTGTGTGTAATCAATCTATAAGCTTTACTTTTTTAATTGAGTTACTGAAATAAATTACTATTTTAGTTTAAGATGCAGCCGAGAATATTTAATGTTCCTGTTTGAAAACAGGTATCCACAAACACCAGACGCAGTCTACATTTTACCCTGAAGAGGGTGGTGCAGAGTTACACTTCACACCAGAGCAAACCATGGCAAGAAACAACAGCAAAGCTTTGAACCAAACCTTGGGCCAAGTGCAGAGCTCCTTCTCATTGCAAATGGAAATGGATAGTTTATGACAACATGGGAGAGATGGTGAGCTAAACCAACTACAAAATGGCAAATGAGCAAAAAACCAAAGTGTCGATCATATTTCTAACCAACCTAATTTTCCATTCTTCTGTGGATTTGGAGCGATTTTTACGGGCTGTCCGCTGTTTCTCTTCAAGTCTCTTCTTCTCTGTGCTCGCCAGATCTAGAACACATAAAGGCAGAAAACTCAGCACCTCCAGAGATGCAATTAAACCGTTGCAGCAGCACAGAAAATGAGGTCAGGGCACAACGCAGTACCTATTTCTCCATTCTCCATGGCATGGATGTCAGGCCTTAAGCGGCTGTCAGTGGGAGGAAGGACCCCCTTCATGCTCTTGTCCAGCTCATTCAGCTGCATGGCGAAGGTCGAGAATGCATAGAACTGCAACAGAGAGTATATAATACCGAACGTTCAGCTCAAACATCTCAGTATTATATTTACTTCAGACTATACTGCACCTTGGCCGAGTTTTCAGGTCGAGGAGCTATCTTCCAGATGAGCTCGCTTCCTGGGATCACCTGGACCGTCTCGGCATCAGGTGGAGGCTTTTCTTCTGACTCCTCATCAACATTGCTCTGAGGCTGTGGAAGCGGACATGCCGTCAGAATCGGCCTGAGATATAAGTGATGTATGCGACTGCTTAGAGCCTCCTTTGATAGACTTACCCCCGCCCGAGAGAGCCTGAATTCACACACGACAGGCTGACAAATGCACAAGTTGTACAAATACTGATGAAGACCCCAAAAGTCTAAAAATTAATGGTGTCCAAATTTACTTTCCTGCTACGGTATCTGAGCTGGGAATACCTTTCTTGCTCACAATAACTGGTTTTAAATAAATCAGCAAGTAATAGCCCTTTTCCTCTAAAGTGTTTAAAATTTAAGAACAGCTACAAAGAAGTGTCAGCAACTTAAAGAAATATTACCAGAACCAAAACAGTTACATAAAAAGAAAGAAATGGTGGACCATCCTGTCTGATCATTTTCACCCTGTGTTATTCTGGGTTTTATAGAAAGCTTCATAGCCCAACCATGAAAATTAAATACTGAAAAATAAAAAGTGCTATTAATTTATTAAATAATGTGAAATAACCAATGTGATTGTCCGGCAAATTATATTCTGCGATATAGTGGTTTTAACCAATTGTTGGTTCAATTATTAACTGTAAAACAAATTGTGCTGAATGGAGAATTTAACAATGGTCAGGCACCAAGAAAATTAAATTGACTGTATTGACTGGTGGGGCTCACAGTAGGGGCGCCCCCAAAAGGAATTCAGCTGTAGACTTAAAACAGTCAAAATAGTAGATCACTTAATCTGATTAACAGTTATTTACCCCATTTGAAGACTAAACCTAAATCATCCCCTGAAGGGTGATAGCTAAGTAGAGGCAATAAATCTTGGTGGCAGTGTGCATTACTTTAAATGGCAGGTTGCTAAAGAACAGACAGTTTGATCTCAACATCTTGTATCAACAATGTGCCTAGCGACTAGACACAAGGTCGCCAAGCTGCAGCAGAACTGTCACTCCCAGATGTTTTCTACAAGTAATTTAGTAGAAGCAGAACAAAGCTGACACCTTAACACCTGAAGGACAGAGAGCAGAGAACGTAGACCATTCCTTGCTGCTTATGTTCCTGCAAACAGAGCAAGGTCTCATGGTAGAGAAGTCAAAGTAGATTCTGCCACTTTAAACATCAAACGGAGATTTTTGTCAGAGATTGTGAGAATATCCACATTATTTTACAGGAAAACATTCAGCAAGAATTAGGAGAAACTGTCTTCAATAAAATAAAAAGTGATTCATCAGATGTCTAACTCATAGCAGAGCAAGGATCTCCTTTTAAAAGAAAAGTTCCTTCGGATATTTATCTCTGATATTATCATTTACAGTTCACTCAGCTGTAATTAGACAGATGTCATGACAGTAATTCAAAAGGGTTATTTAAATCAGTTCAGAGTGAAAACTCTAATTTATGTGGGATGCAACTCTACATTAGCAGATATACATTTTCTATATTTTCAAAAGAGACTGCTGTTAAGAAAAAAACCCAGGCTAGAAAAAGATTGAGAATTAAAACCATATAACACAAAATTCACCTACTATAATACAAAATGTCATTTTTTCAGTTTGTTTTGCCATTTCACTGTAAATTGAGATTTCATTATATAACATTTCCCTCTTCTACAAACCAAATTCTGCATTCTGTGAACTAGAATCAGAGATGTCAGAGTAGGTGTTAGTAAGGATTATTAAGCCCCAAAATTAAGTCCTCTTTTCAGTTTATAGACTTTGTAGGGTGTTTAATGTATATCATCTGCTGTGTTGACATGTCACATAATTGAGGCATAAGCAGCAGGAAACATCATTTACATGTGGCAAATGGATCTAGGGCTGAAGTTCTGAAGAGGATCATAAACCGCTTGTTTAAGTCTCGGCAACCCCCTTGCAAGGCTGAACTACATGCAACTGGAATACACCTTGTGTCAGAGTTGAATTCAGTTGCTGAAAATAAATGCACCCATGGCAATTTAGGTTTGTTGCAATTTTTTTTTTTTTTTGGGGAATTTCGCACTTGTTGGAATATTATCGTAACATACTCTGCCATAGCCTGCAGCTTTATGAAGTGAAACCTCACGGGGGTAATACCGATGTTACTTGGTTGACAAAACAGGTAAAAACTTATCGACAGTCTCATGTGAAAGTGTTGATGATTAATTTATGCAAATATAATGTTTTAGCTGTTAAACATTTTCCGCTTGAGTTGTTTTAATATTCTAAAATCAACAAAAACAGTGACTGCATCCTTTGACTGCTACAGGTAAATAAACTATAACGCAAAATTTCTCAGAACCTCACTTTAAACTACCTCTAGGATGTCAGTGAGGGTCAAAGACCGATAAAAAGGCATAAAGAGACAACTGAGAAACAAAGTCGGATTTTCTGCATTACGGAGTTCTTAACTCTGTAACCACATTGGATTCACCTTGCTGTCAAATTAGATAAACTAGATTGTATTTAGCCCAAATAGATTATACAAACACCTCTTCTGCTTACAAAAGAAATACATGAACAGACAGTAAAAAGTCACCATCTCATGCAACACCTCACATATACCTAAAACCGATTAGAGGATACGTTTCAGATATAAAACATTTCTTACCTCTTTGTTGCTCTTTTTTTCCTCTGCGGTTTTTTTATCTGTCTTTTTGTGGGCATCAAAATTTGCGGGGTCAACTGTGTAAAGACACTCAGTCCACTTGCCATATATTGCACAGAGTTTCTTTTTGCTGCAAACACAACAACTGATGTTATTAAACCTCGGATTCTGTGACCATCTGTCATCTAAGAACAGAGGTGCTGAACAAGAACTGTTTTGACAACATATACATAAACGGTCATGTCGTCTTACAATATGACAAACTATTTATTTGTATTTAATGACAATATTACCACCTTTTGTCTTGAATGTATCCTTCGACTTTATGAAGCTCTTTTCCAAAGAGGCCACAGGGTTTGAATGTCATGTTGCATCTCTCTCCAGTTCTGAAACATACCAACGGCCTGTTTACGGATTCTCTTTCACTTTTCTCATCTGCAACTGTTCCTCCAACATTCATCGTCTTGCCTACACTGCTCTATTCTAACGGCCGCTGTCCCAGTTGTGCTCCCAAGATCAATCAGACAGTTAAAAGTAGGCTGACATTCTACTGAGGAGCACAGAAGAAAATGGAGAAAAGAATCCTGCATACAAATGAATCAGGGAAGACTCTTTGCACAGAGACACATGGAAAACACTGCACAGACAGAGGGATTGCTTTACTTGTGATTGATCACTTCCACGTTCCCATATTGCTCAATCCAAAGCTGACCGACAATGATGTTGTGGACACAACAGGTGGGGTTTGTCCAGGTGTAGGATTCATTGTATCTGCAGAGGTTAAGCATCAGGCAGTGAGCACAATGTTAACACAGTGATATCAACTCCTTAGGGAAGCAGACTGAACTCACTTGGGCAGCTCCAGAGTGATGGTTCCTTTGGGTTCGGCTTCTATGCTCTTCCCCCAGAACTTCAGTTTGGGATATATGGAACCATGAAAGACAAAATCCTCCCTGAGGCCCTCGGCGTGAAACGCACTGATTGGAGGATGATGGCTCACTTGCTCGGAGACCCACCTGAAGCCCAGATCCTCTCTAGTGGAGGACAGGGAAATTATCATAAAAACAAAACGTCTACCAACAACAAAAAATGTTTACTCATCAGTTATACCTGATCAGCTCATACGTCTCCCCCAGTAGTGGGTTGAAGGGCTTTCCTGTCCTCTCCCACTGTGATGCTACAGCTGACACGGCAAATGCTGCAACACACTACAGAACATTTCTTCCTGAGAACTGAACCCAGCTAACAATTTGAAGGGGACAGTAAGATGCACATTAAATTAAATGTATAGAATTTTATGTTTATATGAATAAATAAAGTGATTTCATTACCTTCATCCTCTCAATTGAGTCTGTTGCAGCATTAGCTTGGTGGATGAGGTATGTGTGCTCCATGTATTCTGTTATCCGCTGGAGGAAGCTCAACGGCTCATTAAAGATCACGGGCATGGCAATCTTTGACAACTCCTACCAAAAGAGTTTGAGAAAAGGCAGTGGTTCTTAAACATTACCATCTCCCTACATACAAGTTTTCCCAAGTACCAACACAGAAATGTGGGTAAAATTACTCAAATTCCAAGTTGGAAAAACAAACAGGAGGGCCCTGTGAGGGATGGAGGGTCTCATCAAACCCAACTTTAAAATCCAAAATGGCCACCTGACATTTAGAACAGTGGCAGCTGTGGTTAAAAAACACTGACGTTGCATTTCGGGCAAGTTGCTGTTGTAAATGCACTATTCATGCACAGCCATAGTGGTTGAAAGCAGACAAAGATTAGATGACTTTATGCTTAAGAAAACTTTCAACAACCCATAACAATGTTAGAAATTAAACCGTATCCTAGAGATAAATCAGTTTAAGGGTTACTGCCTTTCTATTCAAAATCTAGAAGCTGTAATGGGTATAAACAATAAACACATATTTAGTGGCGACTGAAAATAAACAATGTAGTTAAATGAATCAGAATGAACTGGACTGATTTCTCATAAGTCATATCTCAACATTTTGCCAAGTGGGCTGGAAATTCAATGAACAGGTGATCCAATGTCTGCTTTTAAGTAAAAGTCACTGTATGTTTGTGGTCCTACAGGTCCTTCTCAAAATATTAGCATATTGTGATGAAGTTCATTATTTTCCATAATTTAATGATGAAAATTTAACATTCATATATTTTAGATTCATTGCACACTAACTGAAATATTTCAGGTCTTTTATTGTCTTAATACGGATGATTTTGGCATACAGCTCATGAAAACCCAAAATTCCTATCTCACAAAATTAGCATATTTCATCCGACCAATAAAAGAAAAGTGTTTTTAATACAAAAAACGTCAACCTTCAAATAATCATGTACAGTTATGCACTCAATACTTGGTCGGGAATCCTTTTGCAGAAATGACTGCTTCAATGCGGCGTGGCATGGGGCAATCAGCCTGTGGCACTGCTGAGGTCTTATGGAGGCCCAGGATGCTTCGATAGCGGCCTTTAGCTCATCCAGAGTGTTGGGTCTTGAGTCTCTCAACGTTCTCTTCACAATATCCCACAGATTCTCTATGGGGTTCAGGTCAGGAGAGTTGGCAGGCCAATTGAGCACAGTGATACCATGGTCAGTAAACCATTTACCAGTGGTTTTGGCACTGTGAGCAGGTGCCAGGTCGTGCTGAAAAATGAAATCTTCATCTCCATAAAGCTTTTCAGCAGATGGAAGCATGAAGTGCTCCAAAATCTCCTGATAGCTAGCTGCATTGACCCTGCCCTTGATAAAACACAGTGGACCAACACCAGCAGCTGACACGGCACCCCAGACCATCACTGACTGTGGGTACTTGACACTGGACTTCTGGCATTTTGGCATTTCCTTCTCCCCAGTCTTCCTCCAGACTCTGGCACCTTGATTTCCGAATGACATGCAGAATTTGCTTTCATCCGAAAAAAGTACTTTGGACCACTGAGCAACAGTCCAGTACTGCTTCTCTGTAGCCCAGGTCTGGGGAATGCGACACCTGTAGCCCATTTCCTGCACACGTCTGTGCACGGTGGCTCTGGATGTTTCTACTCCAGACTCAGTCCACTGCTTCCGCAGGTCCTCCAAGGTCTGGAATCAGCCCTTCTCCACAATCTTCCTCAGGGTCCGGTCACCTCTTCTCGTTGTGCAGCGTTTTCTGCCACACTTTTTCCTTCCGACAGACTTCCCACTGAGGTGCCTTGATACAGCACTCTGGGAACAGCCTATTCGTTCAGAAATTTCTTTCTGTGTCTTACCCTCTTGCTTGAGGGTGTCAATAGTGGCCTTCTGGACAGCAGTCAGGTCGGCAGTCTTACCCATGATTGGGGTTTTGAGTGATGAACCAGGCTGGGAGTTTTAAAGGCCTCAGGAATCTTTTGCAGGTGTTTAGAGTTAACTCCTTGATTCAGATGATTAGGTTTATAGCTCGTTTAGAGACCCTTTTAATGATATGCTAATTTTGTGAGATAGGAATTTTGGGTTTTTATGAGCTGTATGCCAAAATCATCCGTATTAAGACAATAAAAGACCTGAAATATTTCAGTTATTGTGCAATGAATCTAAAATATATGAATGTTAAATTTTCATCATGACATTATGGAAAATAATGAACTTTATCTCAATATGCTAATATTTTGAGAAGGACCTGTATTTACTGATTTATTTATGAAATTAAAATGAAAGCCAAAAATTTTGTTATTAACACTTTGCGATATACTTACTGTTTTCCATTTGAAAAACATTTTAGTTTGTCAGGGAAAATCTCGCCCTAACAATATACATAAGTGACCATCTGCATCGAGAACGCCCTGCGTTGGTGGGGCAAAATTTGTACCATTAATGAATCGCAGCTGTGGCTCACGGGCTGCACTTTGGACACCCCTGACCTAATCAGACAACTTCTAGTCTGTGCTATAAATTCATCTGTCAGCAAAGCAAAGTTTAGAATCACAAGTTATAGTTGCAAATAATTTAATAAAGAAATGGCTGGGAGCACTTCTATTCATCATCAGAATCCCCAGTAAAATGACAACTTAATTTTGGGGTCTTTAAGCTATAAATGACTCAGTCACCAAAGTTTTAGACAATCCAGGGGTTACTAAAATCAGAATTAGATACATAACCAAAGTTACACAATTAACATTTTATAAATAGAAATTTGTCTAATATGTTATTTGATAGAGAAATCAAAGAAATAAAGGTAGTTACAAGATGAATTTCAGATACATGTGAACAAAGCCTCAGTGCTGTTAACCAAAAGGCTCACAGGCTCAAAGGAGCCCTTCTAAGCCTCCATGTTAATGATTCCTGGGAAGAACATGACAGTAAAAAAATAATAAGGTTGAGTGTTTCAACTAAACCAGGCTTTAAACCAAACGCCTGTGTTAAATAGACCGATGAACTACAGGCTTGTTATGTTTTCCCCATGTTCTCTAAAACCATGTTGTACATTTGAATTACTGCATTCGTAAAACTGTCACTTTTCAACAGCTACTTCCAACCAACATAAAGCTACGTTAATTTTCTCTAAGTAGGTAAAGTACATAAAGTGACTAAAGCTGTTTTTTCGCTCTCTCACCATGCCGATGCATTTTTTCAGGATACTCCAGACGCTCACGTCATTCCTGGAGAACATTGGAGCCGGCAGAAAAGTTCTGTAAAAAGCAGGTGGAAAACAAAACAATAAGAAAGTATACAGACGCATTCAATAAATTAACATATTGTTGAAAAGTTCATTTATTTCAGTAACTTAGCTCACTAAGGAAAACACATTATATACACAAACTGATGTTTTCAAGGTTTTATTTGTGTTAATTACAATGTTCTGCTTTAAGATTAGAATATTACATCAGACCAATAAAAAAAACACTTGTTGACTTTTTGAAAGATATGTTTTATAAATGCTTAAAGGTTATTTTCAACAAATACTCTTAAAATGACAAACGATCCTCACTGGGACACATATTCTAATTTATTGAATATGACTGTAGGTACTCATATGAGAATATAAATAAATCCAACTACAAAATATGTGCAGTCAGGTGATTCAGGAGTAAAATATCTAGACAGCAAACAGCTTCAAAAACTTTTAAATATATCAATCTGTATAGTTTACTTCTCCATGCAGCATTATCAGAGTTAAAGGCACCAACATTTTGACAGCTGTACATATGTAATTGTTCTGGTTAGAAACCAGCAGTCCACTGCACTATATATTGAGCTGCCATTTTGGGGAAATGGGTTATGTGAAACCTGCAAGGTAAGGCTCTTGCAGCTGAACAGTCCATGCCTCAGGCAGAGCCCCTGCATGGATGTGCAGCTGTGAGCGGGTGTATGCTGAGTTTTCAATACTGGCTCTGAACCCTTTTCATTAATCTTCCTGAATGCAAAGCCCCTTATTACCATTATTCAAAATCTTATACTTTACTGCTTTTTTTGACGTTTTGCTGCTGTCTGTAGCATCAACTGTTTTACAGGTAGGCTGGCTGGAGGCAGATGGTGTCCTCGTTTAGAAATGTGCACTGGAGCAGCTAAGCACACACAAAGCCTTTACTTCAGCTAAATAAACAGAGATGCAGGAATCGAGGAGGGGCTTCGCTTCATCTGCACGATAAAAGGGGCAGTGAGGCATAGTAGATATACTTCTGGCACAGTCTTTTTTCCCAGTTCCTTCGGCTCCAAGAAGCATTTAAGCATAGTAGATTTCAGTCATTAATTTAATTAATTAGGACTTTTCTGCTTACTAATCTGTACTTCTATATGTGTGTGGGATTAATTGTTGGTTTAGAATAAAAATAACTTACCCAATAATCTTTGAAATATAAGGTTAGGGTGAGTTTATTTATTTTCAATTGATCATTGTCACCTACTGCTACACCTCCTCCCCCCAGCCAGGTCTCCCCTGATGTAGCCTCCCTTATCTTTGACAACTGCCTGCTTTTCTTCCCCGAACTTCCCACCTCTCAGACATCACCCACCCCCTCCGCTTCAGAAGACTCCATCCCTCACCCCCTCCCCTACCTCCTCCACCACCATCCTGTCACTTTCAACACTTCAGGTGAGGATCGAGCTGCTAAAGAACAAGTTGCAAAAGGCTGCAGTTCGTCTAACAGCCTGGCATTGGGGTGGATGAGGTCATCATTTACCTCCTGCACCGAGCTCTGGCCCACCTGGAAAAGCTGCACTGTGAGGATCATGTTCTTTGATTTCTCCAGCGCTTTTAATAGCATCCAGCCGGGACTTCTGATAGACAGGTTGGAGCGGTCAGGAGTGGACCACCACCTCTCCCAGTGCTGTTCAGTGGATTTCCACAGACACACCAACACCTTTAGAGATCCATGGAACTGACATTGAGATAGTGCACTCTTATAAGTACCGGGTGCTAACTTGAACAGTAAACTGGACAGTAGCCACAACACCGATTACAAGATGGGTCAGACCAGATCAGCATCAGCTATCTTCTGTGGTGTGGTATGTTGATACAGCAGCTTATCTACAGCTGAGAGGAAGCGGCTAGAAAAGCTAATCAGGAAGGCCAGTGGTGGATGAGTGTGGCTCCTGTGCACAGTGAAGGTAGTAGTAGACACAAGTAGCATCACTCTTGGACAATGTCCCTGTGCATGAAGCTGTTGCAGAAATGGAAAGCTCATTTAGTGACAGACTGCTGCATCCTAGGAGCATAAAGGAGCATTATTTCAGGTCCTTCCTCCCAGCAGCTGTTAAACTTTATAACCATTACTGATCCCAACAAACTCCATAAATGTTTACATCCCTGCTGTTATATCCAGTTTTTCCCATTTCTAGTAAATACTTTGTTTTTTTTTATGCACAAATATATATGCACATGTTGTACATTTTTTTAAACTATCGTACTCAGTTGCACTTTTCCTTGAACATGAGAATACTATTTCAATAACTGTACAGTCTTTTTCTTTTCTTTTTTATATGTTTTACCTTTGTGTATCTCTGCATGCTTTCACTTGCCTTTCACTTTGCTGCTGGTACAATAACAAACAACAAAAAGCAAATAGACAAGCAGTACAGTTCTCTTTGAATGAGTAGTTTAAAATAAACAAATATATCTTTAGTACACACACAGCTAAGCAGACATTCAGAAAGGACACCACCTGACCCTTTGTTCCTCAAGTCTGTTAACCATCACAAGCTGAATTATTTAGGAATCCTCTGTTAAATGAGGAAACAGACCAAAACAAAACCAGAATCTGAAGGGAATTATAAATTCTGACAAACAATGTTAAAACAATTGTTCACATGGAAAGCTAGTGCTCAGGAAAAACAAAAAACAGACTATCCTCTGTGGATCACCTGAAGCAAAAAAACATGTGACTGGATAAACAGAGCTAGTGGAAAGGCGGCATCTCATTATGCCAACTGTGACGACTGTATTGCACTCTTGCTGAGTCAGGTCAGCAATTTTATGACTGATGGCAATATACTGCGTATAATGTACTGACATCAACTCTATGTACAAACAGAACTCTGTCGCTCAACAATTTACAGAACATTTAAACCAATAAATGGGCATGACATCCAAACTGGAACATGACCTACCTGTGCTTTACTCCACTGTGCTGGGCAGCTTTGTTGCCATCGTTACACTCCCCTGACATACCGGCAGCCCCCGTGTGTGCGCTGGGCTGATGGAGGCTGTTTTGAAGAGGGGCGTCTCTGCCCTCGTCCTCTTCCCAGGAGTAACTGGCCACAGACAGGAAGTCGCTCACAGAAAGCTCAGACTCAGACTCTGTGGGGATGAGGATGATGATGATGATGGTAAAGAGTAGGGAGAAGGGTGGGAAGCCAACGGCAGCTCAAACCAAACATTTGCAAACACGGGTTCTATTAGTTGGTTTAGACATGCTCCCGCTTTGGGCTGATTAAACAGTATATGCTCCAAAAATAAAAAGGGCTGATCCCCGACCTGCTCTCCACCCTCCTCCCTTCCAGCCACCAGCCAAACCCCACCTGAAGATTATGTTTCAATAGGAGGACACAGAGAGTGTTCATTTCCTCTTATTTTGTTTGCTCTCCAACTATTGGATGCTTCTCCTCCCTTACATAGCACTGTCAGGAGAACAATCAAGTATTTATACAGGAGTAATATGCTAATCTAAGATAGAGTACTTATATTTATAATGTGCTTATTACACAGATTCAAAAGAAGAAATAGACACACTACAGGTCAAAGGTTTTAGCAGCCTTTCTCGTTTAATAGTTTTCTTTATGTTTATGACTATTTACATTGCATGTAGAGTCTCACTGAAGGAATCAAACTGTGAATGAACACATGTGGAATTATGCAGCAAACAAAAAATTGTAAAAGAACTTGAAATATGTTTAATATTTTAGAATCCTTAAAGTAGCCGCCCTTTGCTGTAATGACTGAAATATTAGGCTTTGGCCGTCTCTCAACGAACCTCTAGGAAGTTCCTTCAAGACTCTTTGGAAAACCATTTCAGGTGACCGCCTCATGAAGCTCATGGAGAGAATGACAAGAGATCAAAGCAGTAATCAAAGCAAAGGGTGGCTACACTTTTTGTTTACTACATAATTCCATGTGTGTTCATTTATAGTTTTTTGGTGAGATTCTACAATGTAAGCAGTCATGAAAATAAAGAGACCTGTTAAGTGAGAAAGTGTATCTAAAACATTTGACCAGTAATGTATATGCTATGAAAAGATTTCATACGCACTAGGCTTGGGTCAGAATTACATTCTGGCAGTATAATAACCTTGTGTTAGTAATCTTGGACTGCTGTTTTTCTGAAAGCCTGTATGTTTAGAAAGATGCACATCTGCATATCTGTTTGCATCACATATTTGCAGACAAACCACATTGCTCTAAGCCTCTAAAAAAACAGTAAAATGCAAACAGAGTAAAAGGATAATACAATTCCTGAAGTTGACACTGTTAAACAAAGTTAAGCTAAAGTGTTTGAACCACCATGTTAGCTTTTGGCTGGGTTCTGGAGAACCCAATGGCTATGACAACAAACACACAGGTGGTCAATGGAAGAAATGAAATGCTGTGAGAACTATCTCAAAAACACTCAACGGAAGCACTGATGTGAGAAGAAGAGCCCACTTATGAGATCACATAGAAAACCACTGATTAAATTTTAACTGTCTTCTATGCAGAAAAGCATGGCTGTGGTAGCATTATGCTATGGGGGTGAAGTTTATGTCCAGTCTCATGGCGCCTGTGAAGAAGTTTAGGGAAAACTGGCAGAAATTATCAAAATTCAGGAGAGGATATCTAAAGATGAAAATTAAAAAAATAACTCTGAAATACAGCCTAATATTCTACACATTTATGTTGCAATGCCAACTGCGACTTGATATGCTGTGCACATTGAGTTTAAACTGAGAAAGACTTTTTGAAGATTACTTTGAGAGAAATAAATAAGACAAGAAAGAGCTGGCAATGTAGGCTGATGACAAAACTGGAAGTTAGTCTATTTTAAATAAACTGAAAAATGTAAAAAAAAGACTAAATCTGCCTGTGTATGCATCAACTTTAAGCGAGGCAGAAATAAAATTTCCCAGGTAACAATGTTATGATCAATATATGACCCGTTGAGAATGTAATTATAGCAAAGTCATGGTTTGTTTGATTAATAGACCTGTGTAGAGGTTGCTGACCTGACACAGCATCACAGAAGTCATCTTCAGTGAGGACACAACGTGTGGATGACCTCCTGCTCCTACTTAAGGACTGCTTGAGTTCATAGTGCTC
The DNA here is from genome assembly GCF_021462225.1 of Girardinichthys multiradiatus. Taxonomy (NCBI): domain Eukaryota; kingdom Metazoa; phylum Chordata; class Actinopteri; order Cyprinodontiformes; family Goodeidae; genus Girardinichthys; species Girardinichthys multiradiatus. The sequence goes on from NC_061799.1 coordinate 24,784,442, forward strand.
AGTTGCCAAAGTCTGGAGGGCTTCTGTCAGAGCTTTGTTCTTCTCCTCTTCCTGCTCTACCTTCAGGCTCCACACCTGTAAACAAAGGACCACCGGTGAGATCAAAGGCAGGCAACCAGCATGGAGAACAAAAAGAATCTGCTCACCGACATTATTCCACCCTTTAAGTGTAGATTCATTTGATAGTACACATAATGCTGAATGCAAATGTCTAACCGCCATTTGATCAACAAGGCAATATTTGTCTTTTTGCATCAGTCTTTTGCATCATTTGTGCATCTCACTAATGCTTAGGGTAGGTAGGGTAGGTTATCGTTTCAAACCTGCAAACAGATCTGGTTTGTTCCTATTAGGAATAAAACACCCCAGTTTCAGGAAGCTTTTTCATCCAGGATCGAGTGTCCTTTCAGAGCCACCTGAGCTGAGTAACAGTGGGACACGAGATCAGTGTTTCCTGTTGTCTGCTGCTGATATGCACTGTGTACTACTCAAACCAAAGAAACAAACCAAGCAAGAAAACAAACAAATATACAATTAACATCAAAGATATTTCTTTTCACTAGAAATTTACAAACATTTTTATAGTCTTAATTTAGCTAATGCACGTATAAAGAAGACTGGAGCAATCTCCATAGTTAGAAATCCTTCCTAAATAACCTTCAGTAAAACAAATGAGTCAGAGAAAGAGGAGCTTGAAAATCAAACTGCAAATCAACAACTGCAGACCAAGGCTAGAGCATTTGATTGAAATAAAAAAAAGTTCACCCTCATCACTTATACAACTGGGACTATTGATTAGCCTCTCTAAATACAGCTGCATCTTAAAGGCCATTAATCCAGCCATTTCTCGAATATTGAGCGACCACAGCCAATAAATGGTGAGTCAGAGCAATTTTAGATGTTATTTTTGTAAACTAGTCTTAGAAAATGCAAGACTCAGATGATCAATAATTACTCAGTAATAATCAAATGTTTTGCATTGTGCTATAAACAAGCAGCATTTTCGATGCTGATTCTTTGTCTTTTAGGCTGCGGATGAAGCTGATTCACACAAGCTTTCAACAGCTGTGTGGTGCAAATGCTGTAGGTTTAACACCAACACCTACAACCAGCACCTTCTTTTACACTCAATGTTCAGCCCATTTAGGCTGCAGCAGAAGCATGACAATGGACGTTTAGTTTATTACCAGCATAGAAATTCATGTTTGAGCAACACACTAAAATTGTCTGTGCCTTGCACTCCAACAAGATTTCATTCATGGTGATGAAAACAATAATAAGAATTGTTTTGCTTTGTTTTGTTAATGTTTTCAAGCTATTTTTAAACTACAGGTCCTTCTCAAAAAATTAGCATATTGTGATAAAGTTCATTATTTTCTATAATGTAATGATGAAAATTTAACATTCATATATTTTAGATTCATTGCACACTAACTGAAATATTTCAAGTCTTTTATTGTCTTAATACGGATGATTGTGGCATACAGCTCATGAAAACTCAAAATTCCTATCTCACAAAATTAGCATATTTCATCCGACCAATAAAAGAAAAGTGTTTTTAATACAAAAAACGTCAACCTTCAAATAATCATGTACAGTTATGCACTCAATACTTGATCGGGAATCCTTTTGCAGAAGTGACTGCTTCAATGCGGCGTGGCATGGAGGCAATCAGCCTGTGGCACTGCTGAGGTCTTATGGAGGCCCAGGATGCTTCGATAGCAGCCTTTAGCTCATCCAGAGTGTTGGGTCTTGAGTCTCTCAACATTCTCTTCACAATATCCCACAGATTCTCTATGGGGTTCAGGTCAGGAGAGTTGGCAGGCCAATTGAGCACAGTGATACCATGGTCAGTAAACCATTTACCAGTGGTTTTGGCACTGTGAGCAGGTGCCAGGTCGTGCTGAAAAATGAAATCTTCATCTCCATAAAGCTTTTCAGCAGATGGAAGCATGAAGTGCTCCAAAATGTCCTGATAGCTAGCTGCATTGACCCTGCCCTTGATAAAACACAGTGGACCAACACCAGCAGCTGACACGGCACCCCAGACCATCAATGACTGTGGGTACTTGACACTGGACTTCTGGCATTTTGGCATTTCCTTCTCCCCAGTCTTCCTCCAGACTCTGGCACCTTGATTTCCGAATGACATGCAGAATTTGCTTTCATCCGAAAAAAGTACTTTGGACCACTGAGCAACAGTCCAGTGCTGCTTCTCTGTAGTCCAGGACTGGGGAATGCGGCACCTGTAGCCCATTTCCTGCACACGCCTGTGCACGGTGGCTCTGGATGTTTCTACTCCAGACTCAGTCCACTGCTTCCGCAGGTCCCCCAAGGTCTGGAATCGGCCCTTCTCCACAATCTTCCTCAGGGTCCAGTCACCTCTTCTCGTTGTGCAGCGTTTTCTGCCACACTTTTTCCTTCCCACAGACTTCCCACTGAGGTGCCTTGATACAGCACTCTGGGAACAGCCTATTCGTTCAGAAATTTCTTTCTGTGTCTTACCCTCTTGCTTGAGGGTGTCAATAGTGGCCTTCTGGACAGCAGTCAGGTCGGCAGTCTTACCCATGATTGGGGTTTTGAGTGATGAACCAGGCTGGGAGTTTTAAAGGCCTCAGGAATCTTTTGCAGGTGTTTAGAGTTAACTCGTGGATTCAGATGATTAGGTTCATAGCTCGTTTAGAGACCCTTTTAATGATATGCTAATTTTGTGAGATAGGAATTTTGGGTTTTCATGAGCTGTATGCCAAAATCATCCGTATTAAGACAATAAAAGACCTGAAATATTTCAGTTAGTGTGCAATGAATCTAAAATATATGATGGTTAAATATTTCAGTTAGTGTGCAATGAATCTAAAATATATGATGGTTAAATTTTCATCATGACATTATGGAAAATAATGAACTTTATCACAATATGCTAATTTTTTGAGAAGGACCTGTATAAACACAAAATGTTAGTTTGAATTTACAGTAGATATTTTCACAGTACTCAGACTGTCAGAAGATTTCCGCCCTGAGTACCTCAAGTCTCTTGATGTTGTGGGGCTGTCATGGTTGACACGTCTCTTCAACATTGCGTGGCAGTCGGGGACAGTGCCTCTGGACTGACAGACTGGGGTGGTGGTCTCCCTTGATAAGAAGGGGGATCGGAGGGTGTGTTCCAACTACAGGGGGTTCACACTCCTCAACCTCCCTGGTAAGGCCTACGCCAGGGTATTGGAGAGGAGAGTCCGGCCGATAGTCGAACCTCGGCTTCAGGAGGAGCAGTGTGGTTTTCGTCCCGGCCGTGGAACACTGGACCAGCTCTATACCTTCTACAGGGTACTCGAGGGTTCGTGGGAGTTTGCCCAACCGGTTCACATGTGTTTTGTGGACCTGGAGAAAGCATTCGACTGTGTCCCTCGTGATGCCCTGTGGGGGGTACTCCAGGAGTATGGAATCGGGGGCCTTTTATTAGGGGCCATCTGGTCTCTGTACAAGCAGGAGTTTGGTCCGCATTGCCGACACTAAGTCTGATCTGTTCCCGGTGCATGTTGGACTCCGGCAGGGCTGCCCTTTGTCACCGGTCCTGTTCATAACTTTTATGGAAAGGATTTCTAGACGCAGCCAAGGGCCGGAGGGGGTCGGGTTTGGGGACCAGTGGATTTCGTCTCTTCTTTTTGCAGATGACGTGGTCCTTGCTGGCCCCCTCTAGCCAAGACCTACAGCATGCGCTGTGGTGGTTTGCAGCCGAGTGTGAAGCGGCTGGGATGAAGATCAGCTCTTCCAAGTCAGAGGCCATGGTACTCGACCGGAAAAGGGTGGCTTGTCCTCTTCAGGTTGGAGGGGAGTTCCTCAAGTGGAGGAGTTTAAGTATCTCGGGGTCTTGTTCACGAGTGAGGGAAGAATGGAGCGGGAGATCGACAGACGGATCGGTGCGGCTGCCACAGTAATGGGGGCGCTGTGCCGGTCCGTTGTGGTGAAGAGAGAGCTGAGCCGAAAAACAAAGCTCTCAATTTACCGGTCGGTCTACGGTCCTACCCTCACCTATGGCCATGAACTTTGGGTCATGACCGAAAGAACGAGATCCCGGATACAAGCGGCTGCAATGAGCTTCCTCCGTAGGGTGACCGGGCACTCCCTTAGAGATAGGGTGAGGAGCTTGGCCATCCAGGAGGGGCTCGGAGTAGAGCCACTGCTCCTCCACATCGAGATGAGCCAGTTGAGGTGGCTCGGGCATCTATACCGGATGCCTCCTGGACGCCTTCCTCGGGAGGTGTTCCAGGCACGTCCCACCGGGAGGAGGCCCAGGGGACGGCCCAGGACACGCTGGAGGGACTATGTCTCTCGGCTGGCCTGGGAATGCCTTGGGCTCCCCCCCGGAGGAGCTGGAAGAGGTGTCTGAGGAGAGGGACGTCTGGGTGTCTCTGCTGAATCTGCTGCCCCTGCGACCCGGTCCCAGCTAAGCGGAAGACGACGAGTACGAGTAGATGGATCAAAACATGACTGAAAGGATGGATTGAAAAAAAACGGGCTGATTGAAGAATACATGTATGGCTGGATGGAAGGACAGATGGATGGACATTTGAACAGGTGAGGTGGATGGACAGATGGACTACTCAAAAAATGCAGTGATGTAAGAAATGACAAATCAAAAAACTGAAGGATGGAAAGAAGAACAAATTGATGAAAGAATAGGTGGACGGATTACAGAATATACGGATGGATGGATGGAACAGTTTAAAGAACTGATCAAAGAATGAAAGAATGTGTGGACAGAAGTGCAGTTTGATGGATGGATCAAATCATCTCTCAGTGTAGGAGCCTGTGTTAACACTCCTTGTCCAAGGCACTTGACACAAGAACCCATCCATTGTTGTGCAACCATTTCAGCCAGCTCCTTTATTCTCACTCCATCCCCTCGCCTGGGCACAGACTGTTCTATTTTAAGCCCGGCTGAGGCTCTGTGCTGTCGCTGGAGTCTGACAGGGATGCTTCTCTCTGGGCAACACCCTGAGAGAGAGATATTTTGTTTTGCTCTTTTCTGAAGGGAAAGCAAATCTCTAAAGTAACATTGCTACAACTCAACTGTGGTGCTATGTATTACTAACAGTACATCCCACTGATCATAAATCTGTGGTGTCTGGAAGCCAATACATTTGAGTCCATTATGTACCTCAGAAGACAAATTTAGTAGCTCTTTATGAGTATATAAGTTTGAAAAGGGATCCCAATCCAAAAGGATCAGATTTTACAATAAATGCATGACTATTGAGTGACCCACAAACTCTGCATAGATGCTCCTTACTCAGGATTAGAGACTGCTTGGTTAGTAATGGAGTCAAGTGGGTTAGTTACACCCCTGCCAATGATTATTGTAACATCTAGAGACGCTCTTATTAGTCACCTTAAGATCCGAATCTTTGGTCAGAAGGTCAAACGATGAAAATTTGGAATTTCATTTTTTCCTATTTAATGGAAACTAAAAACAATAATAGTTCCTTCTATAGAACAGATCAAATAATGTGTACTTTGATGCACTTTTTTGAGACTGAGACATATGTTATGATGCATAAATAGGGATAATCTTGTATTTCCTTCATTTTCTGTTGGATTTAAAATTCCTACCTCTAACGAAACTTGCAGCACCTTTTCCTTTTTATGCATCATGTACTGCATTGGATATGTTTGAGAAGTTGGAGCTGAAATCTGGAAATAACACCTTATACTTTATATTAACAAATTTGACTTAAGTTTTTTTTTTTTGCACTGCATTCCTACAGGATACTGAAGTTGAGGCTGCTCAGCGACCCCGACATTCCCAGTCGGAATTCCAACTTGAGTGAGAACAAAGATTTCACCAAAAGGAAAAACAAAAATATCAGTATGGTTGAAATCAAAATAGGCAGGTCAGACTTTAAAGAATACTAAAAATTAGCATCACCCAGAAAAAACCTCATTAGTGCATCTCTAGTAAAGACTAAACTGTGTGTTATTACAGAACCAGGGCCTCTGATCTGCATTCAACTTTCTCGACGATTACAGTAACAATTTAAAATCCTAAAAGTCTAAAAGATACACTGCTACCATTCTTGTCCCTTTAGAGCAATATATACTGACAAGCCTGCTTATTTGCATGAGACCATTATATGACGTCAAGCTATAAACCTCAATGATTTCCTTTCCCTGACAGCTACAAAGGCCTACTGCCACATGAGCACTCAGAAAACTCGGCCCTATAAATCAGTGAGAACGATTAAAACACACAGGAAGGTTTCTAGCTGGGGCTTTTAAATTTGCAGGTCAGTTTGTAAAAGACTGTAGAGGAAATTAATTTTTTGGTGTCCAGTGGGCTTTAAAAAAATGCATCAAAGTACATGCTGTCAGTTGAGGTGTTTATAGAACAGAAATGGTGGTGTTATTTTAATAGACTTAATTGTTTTGTTTTTTTTAAATCTGATTTTTTTAGTATTTGACCCATAAGATCAATGATTTCAACCAATCGAGGAAGTATTGGCAATCTCTGGCTCATTGATGGCACTGATTGCTGATCATCTCTACTTTAAATATCACATATTATCCAACAGGCAAACCTAAACACTGCATATACTTGTGCAGAGAAGCTCACTGCAGCAGCTGTTGAAATAGGTCACATCCACAATGCTGAGGGGCACTACTGGAACTGTTGTGAAACTCTTTGAACTATGAATTTGTGTCTCTCCACTGCCCATCCATTCCCAGAAGTCAAAGTGCATCACCACATGGCCAGTGTTGCATCCCTTTCTGCACTGTGCTCAAAAACAGGTGTAAGTGTGACCAATAAAACCCGTCAGTGGTGCCACAATAAAAATTCAGGATTAGTCCTAATGCTGCTTAATACCAGCAATCTCAGCAGTGGAGGAAATATAAGCCGGTTATATTGTCATGTTTAATCTAATCCAGTTAGTGCCTGCAGTAGAGGAAAGGATGTTGCTTATTAAGACATGTTCTTTCTTGTCCTTTTAGAACATCTTAATCAATGATTTTCACTGCTGATTTTCCATTTATTGATGATAACCGATTATTTCTTGTGATAGAACAGTGTAGGCAGCCAGCTTTATCAGCTTTTATTCTGATGTGATTCTTAATGTATGTTTTGCTCCATTTTTGGATTTATTGCACCTACTGAAGGCTTTTAGATGCGTTTCCCAAGAGATGCCGTCTTATTAAAGCGTTTACATCAGCTCTAGGATTAATGCAGGGATCATTTTAAGGTGTGACTGAAGAATTAAAAAACTTAAAAAGCAAAGCTTTCTTTATTCAAACAATTAAAATCTTTATGATAAAAGCATATCTATAAGCAGAACTGTACCTAAGAAGTCCTCAATGCAATTTTAATCCATGCCTGCCTGCACTCTTACTTGGACTGAATGAATTACTTAATGACGTGATCTCATTAAAAACGAAGAAATGAGCAGAGAATCACAAAGCATCACGTCTAAACCACGCAATTTATCACATTGAATATGGATGAATAAATCCACCAAAATGACCTTTACTTACTGATGAATACCCCTCGGCTGTACCAACACTTCAGACCAAATCTCAAGACTACACAAAATAGATAAGAAATGCACTCTAAACTTCAAACGCCTCACACCAGGTCTACAGGGACCAGCCTCACAGTAAACGCAGCTTTCAAAATGACAATTGAGAGCAAAGCTGAGAACGTTATACAAAAACAGCCGAGTCCTGTACCTGTGCAGACGATGGATGAGAGTGCCGTCACCGCCTCTTCTTTCTCTTGTGCTTAGATGCTTCAGCATGTGCATGCGTGTCTACGAGTGTTTGTTTTCAAAGGGTGAGACAGAAAACACGCCTCTTGAGTTCCTCCCCTCAGTACAAGAATAACACTTCCTTGGAGCAAGAGTGTTTATGAGCACGGCTGCGCTGATCAGTAAGCCAAATGCAGACCTAAGCAGAAATGAGGATCTCTTTCATATCCTTTCTATAGGCATGCCAGTGATTACCACACCGTTCCAACACTCCCTCCCCCCACTCCCTCAAGGACAGAGAGCGACAACGAGACAGGTGGACAGTGAGGTGGAAGCGAGCACACAAATTTCCAATGTGATTGGCACGAGGGAGCTAAAGTAAGAGGGGGAAGGGGAGGGGTCTGAGGATTTTGTAAGTAATCCATTTAATATCATCAGCCAATAAGAGAACAGCACACAGGGTGTGAGGGTGAGTCAATGAAATGAAGAGTCATAAAAGGTTCAGCTGCAGCAGTGATTCAATTTGGATGTCGGAATGTATTGAATACACGGATGTATTCCTACACCGATCAGAGTAAACCCTGACTGCAAATTAGGTTTAGTGACAAAATCAAAAATTGTTTAGGTGTTTCCAATAATCATATTACACAAGAAGAGCTCAACTAGTTAAAAGAGGTAATATTACAAAGACTTTATCCAAATTCAACATTAAACCCTACATTCAATGACCACTCCTTTGTCAAAATGATTATATCCACTCAACAGAATATCTAATAGGACATACAGGTCCTTCTCAAAAAATTAGCATATTGTGATAAAGTTCATTATTTTCCATAATGTCATGATGAAAATTTTACATTCATATATTTTAGATTCATTGCACACTAACTGAAATATTTCAGGTCTTTTATTGTCTTAATACGGATGATTTTGGCATACAGCTCATGAAAACCCAAAATTCCTATCTCACAAAATTAGCATATTTCATCCGACCAATAAAAGAAAAGTGTTTTTAATACAAAAAACGTCAACCTTCAAATAATCATGTACAGTTATGCACTCAATACTTGGTCGGGAATCCTTTTGCAGAAATGACTCCTTCAATGTGGCGTGGCATGGAGGCAATCAGCCTGTGGCACTGCTGAGGTCTTATGGAGGCCCAGGATGCTTCGATAGCGGCCTTTAGCTCATCCAGAGTGTTGGGTCTTGAGTCTCTCAACGTTCTCTTCACAATATCCCACAGATTCTCTACGGGGTTCAGGTCAGGGGAGTTGGCAGGCCAATTGAGGACAGTGATACCATGGTCAGTAAACCATTTACCAGTGGTTTTGGCACTGTGAGCAGGTGCCAGGTCGTGCTGAAAAATGAAATCTTCATCTCCATAAAGCTTTTCAGCAGATGGAAGCATGAAGTGCTCCAAAATCTGCTTATAGCTAGCTGCATTGACCTTGGCCTTGATAAAACACAGTGGACCAACACCAGCAGCTGACACGGCACCCCAGACCATCACTGACTGTGGGTACTTGACACTGGACTTCTGGCATTTTGGCATTTCCTTCTCCCCAGTCTTCCTCCAGACTCTGGCACCTTGATTTCCGAATGACATGCAGAATTTGCTTTCATCCGAAAAAAGTACTTTGGACCACTGAGCAACAGTCCAGTGCTGCTTCTCTGTAGCCCAGGACTGGGGAATACGGCACCTGTAGCCCATTTCCTGCACACGCCTGTGCACGGTGGCTCTGGATGTTTCTACTCCAGACTCAGTCCACTGGTTCCGCAGGTCCCCCAAGGTCTGGAATCGGCCCTTCTCCACAATCTTCCTCAGGGTCCGGTCACCTCTTCTCATTGTGCAGCGTTTTCTGCCACACTTTTTCCTTCCCACAGACTTCCCACTGAGGTGCCTTGATACAGCACTCTGGGAACAGCCTATTCGTTCAGAAATTTCTTTCTGTGTCTTACCCTCTTGCTTGAGGGTGTCAATAGTGGCCTTCTGGACAGCAGTCAGGTCAGCAGTCTTACCCATGATTGGGGTTTTGAGTGATGAACCAGGCTGGGAGTTTTAAAGGCCTCAGGAATCTTTTGCAGGTGTTTAGAGTTAACTCGTTGATTCAGATGATTAGGTTCATAGCTCGTTTAGAGACCCTTTTAATGATATGCTAATTTTGTGAGATAGGAATTTTGGGTTTTCATGAGCTGTATGCCAAAATCATCTGTATTAAGACAATAAAAGACCTGAAATATTTCAGTTAGTGTGCAATGAATCTAAAATATATGAATGTTAAATTTTCATCATGACATTATGGAAAATAATGAACTTTATCACAATATGCTAATTTTTTGAGAAGGACCTGTATAATCAGGCGTGGTCCGGCACACCTGGTGCAACCAGACAAAACCTTTTGAGTTGCATCAGATGTTGGACCGCTACTAAGGATTATTTTTGCTACTTGATTAATCTGTTGACTATTTTCAATTACCTGATTAATAATTGGATAGCAAAAGGTCCTTAATAGGAGATGCTTTTTTTTTTTTTTTTTTACAGAACTTTAACCAGGTGAAGTTAAAACTATGCCACTTAAGGAGTTCTGGATAGAGCATATTTACAGACAAAGGTTTTTCATCTTAAATGCTAAATGTATATATTTCTTGTACAGTTTTGGCTTATTTACTGCTCTTCAGTGGGTTGTTCTTCTAGCAGATGGTTTGTTTAAGAGTCTACTCCAGTTAACGATTATTCAATTAACAAATTAGTTGACAATTATTTCAATAATGGATTGATCACGATAAATCTGATGAATTGTTTCAGCCCTAATCAGATGTACTTGAGATAAAACACCTCAAATTCTGGACTGTTGATGGTAAGGTCAAATTGCTTGTTAAAATATGGCAAGGTCAAGAGAATGGTCCAAAAAATTCAGACCATTGCCTTGAACAAACAAGTAAAGAGGTACATAAAGATAGCAAAGACCTTAAATGTTTCTAGAGATGATTCAAATTTTTAAAGGACTGGCCGCATCAGGTAAATCTGGCAGAAAGAGGAAGTCATCAATGGCTGCCACAAGACTCCTGAGGAGGCATCTGGTTGAAAACCCTCGGCAGACTGCAAAGGTCCTGCAGCAATACTCGGTGGCACTGAGGTTTTAACTTCCACTCTAAAGCACATACTTAATACAGAAGGGCTCCATGCCTGAACTCCAAGACGTACACCATTATAGACCCAAATGCACCAGAAAAGTGAGCTTCAACTTTCTCATAACTATATAAATAAGTTAATGAGGATTTGTGATTCTGTTCTTTGGGACAATAAATCAAAACTGAAACTTTTTTGGGCCTTTGGATCAGCAGTTATGATGAAAAGTACACAATGCCTACAGTGAAACATGCAGTTTAGGGATGCACTGGGCTACTTTGCTTCCATTTACATTTTAAACCTACAGCATGTTCAGACCAAGATAGAAGCTGAAGTCCCTGCATCATTTGACCTTTAAATAGGACCATAATCCCAAACTATTTTCCAAGTCAACCAAGGATTGGTTTCAGAAGAAATCTGTAAGATAATGAAGTTGTTATCCTTACCTCTTCTTGTTTTGACAGCAGCTCAAGCCAAAGTTGGAGAGCATTGCACATTTTACTTGAAAGCTCGCTGGTCTCTTTGGCTTTAAGTAGAAGACGTGCAGCCAAGCCTGAAAAAAATGATATTAAAACTCAAGAACCTATGAATGTATGATGAGAATTATCTGAAATAAAGATGCTATTCTTCCCATTGTTTTCAAGCCAGTCCCCAGAGGAAACAGAGTGCACCAAGAGGCCATTTAGTTGGTGTCAATTATTTTAGTAAAACCTAATGAAAATCTATCATTTATGATATTTAGCTGTTAATATAATAATTAATGGTGGATGGTAATAAGGATAAGGAAATAAATTTTGTTACCTAAAATCTAAAATACATGTTTAAATCTCCCAATTAACATTTACATAACATGATCTGGTTTGACGTAGGGCAAAGCAATATGAACATAAATGTATCTTATATTTTATAGCGTTTAATTTAAAACATTATTTACATGTTTATGCTGAGGAGGAATTTTGGCCTACTTTTCTTTGCAGAATTGTTTTAGTTCAGCCACTTTGGAGGTTTGACGCATGAATGGCCTGTTTAACTTCATGCCACAGTATTCACATTACGTCTGAGTCCACACTTTGACTAGGCCAGTCCAAAATGTTATGTTTTTTTATTTGAACCATTTACAGTTGGAATTGCTAGTTTGCGTTAGATCTTTGTCCCGCTGCATAACCCAAGCGAGACTTTAAACTCTTGATGAATCTGAATTGCGGACCTTAACTGAGGCAGGCGAGACCTGCAGTGCTTGAGATTTTGTCTCCACCTGGATCAATTGACGATGCACTCTTGGAATATTTTTGATAGCTCGCTGAAGTCCCAAAGCTTTACAAATGGCTTTGTAACAATTTCCAGATCGATGAATGCCATAACTGATTCTCATCCGTTCTTGAATTACTATAGATTAGGGCATAAAGTTTTGCTTGTAGACATATTTTTCCCTATTGAATAAATTATTTATTTACTCGTGTAATATTTGTCTGTTATCATTTTGTTTTTAAAAATCTAAAAAGATTAGAAGTGCCAAAATAGGAAAAACATAAGATATCCGTTAGGAGGCACATGCTTTTTCACAACCCTGTAACTAATTTCCATTTCTTTCCCTTTTTGCGGAAGACTCTACATGTATTAGAAAGATTTGTCTGCCTACCAAAATGCTCTTCATTCTTTATCATGGATTCAAATATTGACACTTCACTCTCCAGTTTCTGCTGGCAGGCCTTGGCTGACTGTGAAAAAACAGGACAAGAAATGAAATTGAGCAGTTGAACAACTTGCAGCTCTCAACTAAACAGATATGTTGTAAAATCTTGAGTTAGAAAAACTAACAATCTATGAAGACCTTATCATTAAAGTTCAATCAATACGATGAAATAACAGTTGTATGTTCAAATTGAGTCATACATCTATAACTCAGATTCAGAAAGCTCGTAGAATCTTTAAAGGAAGGTTAATTGTAGTGTAAAATACAGGTCCTTCTCAAAATATTAGCATATTGTGATAAAGTTCATTATTTTCCATAATATCATGATGAAAATTGAACATTCATATATTTTAGATTCATTGCACACTAACTGAAATATTTCAGGTCTTTTATTGTCTTAATATGGATGATTTTGGCATACAGCTCATGAAAACTCAAAATTCCTATCTCACAAAATTAGCATATTTCATCCGACCAATAAAAGAAAAGTGTTTTTAATACAAAAAACGTCAACCTTCAAATAATCATGTACAGTTATGCACTCAATACTTGGTCGGGAATCCTTTTGCAGAAATGACTGCTTCAATGCGGCGTGGCATGGAGGCAATCAGCCTGTGGCACTGCTGAGGTCTTATGGAGGCCCAGGATGCTTCGATAGCGGCCTTTAGCTCATCCAGAGTGTTGGGTCTTGAGTCTCTCAACGTTCTCTTCACAATATCCCACAGATTCTCTATGGGGTTCAGGTCAGGAGAGTTGGCAGGCCAATTGAGCACAGTGATACAATGGTCAGTAAACCATTTACCAGTGGTTTTGGCACTGTGAGCAGGTGCCAGGTCGTGCTGAAAAATGAAATCTTCATCTCCATAAAACATTTCAGCAGATGGAAGCATGAAGTGCTCCAAAATCTCCTGATAGCTAGCTGCATTGACCCTTCCCTTGATAAAAACACAGTGGACCAACACCAGCAGCTGACACGGCACCCCAGACCATCACTGACTGTGGGTACTTGACACTGGACTTCTGGCATTTTGGCATTTCCTTCTCCCCAGTCTCCCTCCAGACTCTGGCACCTTGATTTCCGAATGACATGCAGAATTTGCTTTCATCCGAAAAAAGTACTTTGGACCACTGAGCAACAGTCCAGTGCTGCTTCTCTGTAGCTCAGGTCAGGCGCTTCTGCCGCTGTTTCTGGTTCAAAACTGGCTTGACCTGGGGAATGCGGCACCTGTAGCCCATTTCCTGCACACGCCCGTGCACGGTGGCTCTGGATGTTTCTACTCCAGACTCAGTCCACTGCTTCCGCAGGTCCCCCAAGGTCTGGAATCGGCCCTTCTCCACAATCTTCCTCAGGGTCCGGTCACCTCTTCTCGTTGTGCAGCATTTTCTGCCACACTTTTTCCTTCCCACAGACTTCCAACTGAGGTGCCTTGATACAGCACTCTGGGAACAGCCTATTCGTTCAGAAATTTCTTTCTGTGTCTTACCCTCTTGCTTGAGGGTGTCAATAGTGGCCTTCTGGACAGCAGTCAGGTCGGCAGTCTTACCCATGATTGGGGTTTTGAGTGATGAACCAGGCTGGGAGTTTTAAAGGCCTCAGGAATCTTTTGCAGGTGTTTAGAGTTAACTCGTTGATTCAGATGATTAGGTTCATAGCTCGTTTAGAGACCCTTTTAATGATATGCTAATTTTGTGAGATAGGAATTTTGGGTTTTCATGAGCTGTATGCCGAAATCATCCGTATTAAGACAATAAAAGACCTGAAATATTTCAGTTAGTGTGCAATGAATCTAAAATATATGAATGTTCAATTTTCATCATGATATTATGGAAAATAATGAACTTTATCACAATATGCTAATATTTTGAGAAGGACCTGTATGCTCAAAAGTGCAAAAATAATACCTAATAATCAAATTTACAATGAAACAAATTTAATACAAAACATTTAGCATCCTAAATGACAAACAGACCTGTAGCTAAACATTTAACTTACCTGAACTGCTTGCGTTAGGTTCCCCAATTCCACATCACCATTACTACCTGCATCTGAAGTAATCTGGCCTTGGCTGAAGTGACGAGTGCTGTAGGACGCGTGCTCCTCCAAAGCATCCAGCCATCTCTGCGCAAGCAAATCCCATTAATATTAAACCATTAGTCTGTTCATGCAGCTATGTTTGCAGAAGCAGTAGCACTGCAGCAATAAAGACAATGTTTTATCTTGCCTTCCTTGTTGCCATGGAGTCCATCTTTGGAGGCACCTTGAAATTATGCACAGTGTCATCAAAGCACTTGAGCATGAAGAAGCAGTGATCCCAGGGTTTTACCTTGAATAACAAAACACATAAAAGTCAAATATCATAATGTTGCAGGCAGAGTGTGATTACAAGTGAAGCATGTATTACATGGGCATGCTTGTATGGTCATGAACGAGGACAACAAGCATCTAACCTCTGCTACTCACCATGTAATAGGCTTGGGAAAGAGATTTACATCCCTGTTTTCTAACTCCAGCACTTGCATCAGCTCTAAAATCAGAAGAAATACAAGACCGATTTATATCATTCTTTATAGATTTACAGATAAATATTACTTTAATTCATCAGTTTAAGATATAGGCTTCAAAGTAAGCAACCTTACTGCCTGGGATACCAGGAGATTGTTCCATTCTCAATTACCACCCAGTGAGATCGCCACCCAAGAAAACATGAACTCTGTAAAAGACAAAACAACAGATAAGTCCAGCGTTCAATTGCAAGCACATAAATTTAATTAAATGGCCCCTTAGGGACAAATAAAGTTTATTGAATTTAACTGATTTAAAGTTCTTTTTCAGTTCAATTCAATAAAACTGTATTCGTCCTCATAGACAAAGAAAGTCCTGACAAGAACCTAGAAAGACAAGGACTTAGACCACCAAACCACAATCCAAATACTCATCAGAACGTATGACCAGCAGAAGGCAACAAATGTCTGAAATCCCTAAATTTCAACCTGATGAAGTCTCATTGAGATGAACAAGCTGAATCCATTTAGATGTCAGTTTGCCATCAACAGCCCAGAAAGCACTAATATAAATACCCATTTTTGGGAAGGGGATGTCATGGGGGCTAACAATTCAACACATTGTCCAGGTTGAGGTCCTACCATCCTAATTTCTAAAGGGAACTTTGTCAAATATTCCTGTTATGATTCATATAAAACTATTTATGCTGAAATATTGATGTAATTTTTTTTACTACCTCTTACTTAAGAACCAGTTAAAAGAGCATTTCCTGTAGAAACATACACGGTATCTTTACATTGTACAGAAAGACCATGATTTTGTTTTTCCTCTTGTTTTTTTTATATAATAAATGACAGGAGGATTGATTGTTTTTTTACATTTATTTAAATTTACAAAAAAAAAAACTTTGGAGAAGCAAAGTTTACAAACATTGAATTAGTATTTGGTAGAATTGCCTATTGAACTGTATAGCTTGGGTCAAACTTCTTGGTTTCCTTCCACAAGCTTCTCACTATGGTTTGCTCGCTTACACACACCTTTTCAGCTCTGTCAACAAATTCAACAGGACTGACATTAGGTCTTTCAGATAGCCACTCCAAAACTTAAGCCACTTTACAACAAATTTGTTGGTATGCTCCAACTAGTTGTCCATTCAGAAGACCTATTTGTGCCAAAATTTTAACTTCCTAACTGATGTCTTGAAATGTTGATTCAATATTTCCACATATTGTTCTTTCCTCTTGATGACACCTTTTGTTTGTGGGCACCAGTCCTCCTGCAGCAAAACATCCACATAGCTTGATGCTTTCACTGATGCACCTCACAGTTGGCACAGTGTTCTCAGGCTTGAAAGTTTCACCCTTTTTTCCTCTAAATGCAACGTTGGTCATTTCGGCCAAAAACTTTGCTTTTAGTTTTCAGACCACAGAACATGTTTCCAAAAATTAGGGTCTTTGTTCCCGAGCGCATTTGCAAACTGTAATCAATATTGCTTTTGGAGTATTGACTTCTACCTCTCTGAGCCAGCGTTGTCACAATGTCGTCTGATTCTGTTCTGGGGTTGATGTGCACATTTTTGCACCAAAAGTCATTAATCTTTTGGATATAGAACCGGTTCCTTAATGAACTGTGAGATGGCTGAACACTCCTGTGCTGTTTATACTTGAATTTAATAATTTTAACTTTTTGAGCCTTGTTGAAGTCCAAAACCCCTTCCTAATAACTTGTCTGATCTCTTTTGAATTTAACATTGTGATACACAAGGAAGCAGTATGCAGTGGGGAGAGCAAGTATTGGATACACTGTCAGTTTTGCAGGTTTTCCCATTAGCAAAGCATGTAGAAGTCTTTCATTTTTATCATAGGTGATCTTCAACTGTGAGTGACGGAATCTAAAACAGAAATCCAGAAAAATCATTGTGTGATTTTTAAGTAATGAATTTGCAGGTTATTGCATGACATAAGTATTTGATACATCAGAAAAACAAAACTCAAAATTTGGTACAGAAACATTTGTTTGCCCTTACAGATATCAAATGCTTTCTGTAGTTCTCGACGAGGTCTGCACACACTGCAGCAGGGATTTTGGACCACTCCTCCATACAGAACTTCCTTCTCCAGATCCTTCAGGTTTCGGGGCTGTCGCTGGGCAATACGGACTTTCAGCTCCGTCCAAAGATTTGCGATTGGGTCCAGGTCTGGAGACTGGCTAGGCCACTCCAGAACCTTGAGATGCTTCCTACGGAGCCACTCCTTAGTTGCCCTGGCTGTGTGTTTCAGGTCGTTGTCATGCTGGAGGACCCAGCCACGACCCATCTTCAATGCCCTTACTGAGGGAAGGAGGTTGTTGGCCAATATATCCCGATACGTGGCCCCATCCATCCTCCCCTCAATACAGTGCAGTCGTCCAGTCCCCTTTGCAGAAAACCATCCTCAAAGAATGATGTTTCCACCTCCATGCTTCACAGAAGAGATGGTGTTCTTTGGGTTGTACTCATCCTTCTTCTTCCTCCAAACTCATCGAGTGGAGTTTAGACCAAAAAGCTTTATTTTCGTCTCATCAGACCAAAGGAACTTCTCCCATTCCTCCTCTGAATCGTTTTTATGAATATTGGCAAACTTCAGACAAACCTGGACATGCGCTGACTTGAGCAGGGTGACATTGCGAGCGCTGCAGGATTTTAATCCATGGCGGCGTAGTGTGTTACTAATGGTCTTCTTTTAGACTGTGGTCCCGGCTCTCTTCAGGTCATTGACTAGGTCCTGCCATGTAGTTCTGGGCTGATCCCTCACCTTCCTCGTGATCATTGATGCTCCACGAGGTGAGATCTTGCATGGAGCCCCAGACCGAGGGAGATTGACCGTCATCTTGAACTTCTTTCATTTTCCTATAATTGCGCCAACAGTTGTTGCCTTCTCACCAAGCTGCTTGGCTATTTTCCTGTAGCTCATCCCAGGCTTGTGCAGGTCTACTATTTTATCCCTGATGTTCTTACACAGCTCTCTGGTCTTGGCAGTTGTGGAGAGGTTGGAGTTTGTTTGAATGAGTGTGTGAACAGGTGTCTTTTATACAGATAACGACTTCAAACAGGTGCAGTTAATACAGGTAATGAGTGGAGAATAGGAGGGCTTCTTAAAGAAGAACTAACAGGCCTGTGAGAGCCGTGATTCTTACTGGTTGTTATGTGATCAAATACTTATGTGATGCAATGAAATGCTAATTAATTACTTAAAAATCACACAATGTGATTTTCTGGACTTTTGTTTGAGATTTCGTCACTCACAGATGAAGAATGATAAAAATTATAAAAATGAAAGACTTCTACATGCCTTGCAAGTGGGAAAACCTGCAAAATCTGCAGTGTATCAAATACTTGTTCTCCCCACTGTACCTGTAATTACCTTAGATGTCGTGGATTAAAATACCAACAGCTTATTAAGTGACATTGTCATCCTCTGGATTTTCCCAAACTGTTCAAATGAACAATAATTTAGTGTTTGTGAACTTCCCAGTTCGAAGAAAGTAAAAAACATCATGGGAATGCTAAATGACTGAAAACACTATAACTTTTTTCTGATTTGTCAGACTGTGAGAAGAAAATTGTTGCACAGTGTTTGTAAACATCTGGGTTCAAATGTAAATACAAACATATACTACATTTAAAACCCAAACGGCTATACTAAATTCTAATCCTACATTTATACATAAATTGTGAAAAGTAAACAGATATAAATGAAAGAAAACAGTTTTTGTGATAAAATTAGATTTAACCCATTAAATGTGACATTTTCTTAGCTGTAAGCCCTTAACCTAGTGTCAACTAGGTTAAGGGCTGTTTTGACAACTTCAGGTGTACCACCACAATATCAGGCAGCTGTTTTTACATGTATTTGTTGTGGCTGATCAGTGTATACCACCAAATATGTGCACATCACAGACTAAATGAGGAGAGCATATGAGAATTCCCTTTGACATCTGTGTACCTTCCAAAGAGGGCCCTCAACCTTCTGCACCCCACTGGCCACATCCTGAAAAACAAAATACTCTAAATGGGTAACAGATGGAGCTATTATTGACATATTTTTATATAACTCAACAGCTCTGTGTGTAGCATTGTTCTTTTAGCACTGTTACTATACAAAACCTTATTACTGAAGCTGTGCCAGGTTTATCAGACATCCAGCCCAGAGCAGAGACTGCCAAGTTGTAAGACTTTTCTGCATAGTCAGAGCCCAAGAGAACCAACAAAAATACAGGTCCTTCTCAAAATATTAGCATATTGTGATAAAGTTCATTATTTTCCATAATGTAATGATGAAAATTTAACATTCATATATTTTAGATTCATTGCACACTAACTGAAATATTTCAGGTCTTTTATTGTCTTAATACGGATGATTTTGGCATACAGCTCATGAAAACCCAAAATTCCTATCTCACAAAATTAGCATATCATTAAAAGGGTCTCTAAACGAGCTATGAACCTAATCATCTGAATCAACGAGTTAACTCTAAACACCTGCAAACGTTTCCTGAGGCACTTAAAACTCCCAGCCTGGTTCATCACTCAAAACCCCAATCATGGGTAAGACTGCTGACCTGACTGCTGTCCAGAAGGCCACTATTGACACCCTCAAGCAAGAGGGTAAGACACAGAAAGAAATTTCTGAACGAATAGGCTGTTCCCAGAGTGCTGTATCAAGGCACCTCAGTGGGAAGTCTGTGGGAAGGAAAACGTGTGGCAGAAAACGCTGCACAACGAGAAGAGGTGACCGGACCCTGAGGAAGATTGTGGAGAAGGGCCGATTCCAGACCTTGGGGGACCTGCGGAAGCAGTGGACTGAGTCTGGAGTAGAAACATCCAGAGCCACCGTGCACAGGCGTGTGCAGGAAATGGGCTACAGGTGCCAGCATTCCCCAGGTCAAGCCACTTTTGAACCAGAAACAGCGGCAGAAGTGCCTGACCTGGGCTACAGAGAAGCAGCACTGGACTGTTGCTCAGTGGTCCAAAGTACTATTTTCGGATGAAAGCAAATTCTGCATGTCATTCGGAAATCAAGGTGCCAGAGTCTGGAGGAAGACTGAGGAGAAGGAAATGCCAAAATGCCAGAAGTCCAGTGTCAAGTACCCACAGTCAGTGATGGTCTGGGGTGCCGTGTCAGCTGCTGGTGTTGGTCCACTGTGTTTTATCAAGGGCAGGGTCAATGCAGCTAGCTATCAGGAGATTTTGGAGCACTTCATGCTTCCATCTGCTGAAAAGCTTTATGGGGATGAAGATTTCATTTTTCAGCACGACCTGGCACCTGCTCACAGTGCCAAAACCACTGGTAAATGGTTTACTGACCATGGTATCACTGTGCTCAATTGGCCTGCCAACTCTCCTGACCTGAACCCCATAGAGAATCTGTGGGATATTGTGAAGAGAACGTTGAGAGACTCAAGACCCAACACTCTGGATGAGCTAAAGGCCGCTATCGAAGCATCCTGGGCCTCCATAAGACCTCAGTGCCACAGGCTGATTGCCTCCATGCCACGCCGCATTGAAGCAGTCATTTCTGCAAAAGGATTCCTGACCAAGTATTGAGTGTATAACTGTACATGATTATTTGAAGGTTGACGTTTTTTGTATTAAAAACACTTTTCTTTTATTGGTCGGATGAAATATGCTAATTTTGTGAGATAGGAATTTTGGGTTTTCATGAGCTGTATGCCAAAATCATTTGTATTAAGACAATAAAAGACCTGAAATATTTCAGTTAGTGTGCAATGAATCTAAAATATATGAATGTTAAATTTTCATCATGACATTATGGAAAATAATGAACTTTATCACAATATGCTAAGGACCTGTAGATAACGTGCATCCGCACTCATGTGGGGAAGAAATATCACAGGGCAAAAAATGAATTCTTTGGAAAACAGAACAAAGGCTACAAACTAGGCTTTTAAAAGAGAAAAATAGTTGCACGCAAAACATTTCAGTTGTTACAACCAGAAACACAACTTATGGTGCAACATGAGAGGTAATAGGATACTCAATATAATAAAAGCACCAATGTACATATTAATTGGTCAACTAATCTTTACTAAACAGCATATATACAACTGTAGTTGAACAGACTGGCATAGTGTGCCATGCAAAATTATTCAGATGTCTTGAATTGTTGCACATTTTGCTACATTGCAACCACAAACTTCCATGCAAATCATTGTGACAGACCAACACAAAACAGTGCATAAGTCTCAAAACGGAGAAAAACAGTCCGTGGTCCTCAAGGGATATTTGTTTTTTTTAAACAGAAAATCTGAAGAATGTGGTGTGCCCTAATCTTCTAGAAACAACGGCTCACCATGTTTTACTGTGGGAATGATGTGTTCAGGGTGATGTGCACTTTTAGTTTTTTTGCCAAGCATTTTACAAATAGGCCAGAAAGTTCAAATTTTGCTCTCATCTGACCAGAACATCCATCAAATGTTTGGCATGTTCCGTACATGACTTGTGGTGTACTACAAACATGACTTCATGGTCATGGTCCAGGGTGGATATAAAATTAAATGAAATTCATTTTGGAGAAGCAACTTTGATCAGTTGCGTTGACGTGAGGTCAAAAACTGTTTGATCCCACCTTTTCCTGATAGGTTTCCATCATCTGTTTGAGTTCATCAGTTTGAACCAAGTCCAGTGCAGTCTGATCTGCAACATCACCAGCAATATAAAGAAATTATGAACAGCTTCTTCAAAAATTACTAAATAATGTTTAAGAAGACTTAACTACTCCCACCAATAATCCTGAAAACAAGATTAGCCCAGTACCGTTACTGTTCCTGACATTTGGGTTGGCTCCGAACTTTAGCAGCTTTACAATGCAGTGCTTCTGCCCTCTGTAGGCTGAACAGTGTAAAGGCGTATTTCCAACTGAATCCCTGCAGTGGATATCAGGAGCCTCCTTGGCACTAAGCTTAAAATTAGAAGATAAAAGAAGAAAGTGAAAAATTCAAAACAAAAACTGACATGTCTTTACAATTTCATCTTCAAAGGAAACCTATTCAGAACTGGGATAATTGTCTTAAACAAATTCTGAAGGGAGAAATAAAGGTGATAAAGTATAACTCAGCCAAGCAAGGTTAACTGGAAGACATAATCTTGGTTTAGGCACACCGGCCAATGGACACAAAATCAGATAAAACTATGTGCCAGAAAACAGCATAAAATCAACAGAAATTCACATCAGAAAAAACAACACCTGTTTGAAAAATAACAATGTTTTAAGCAAGAAAGATCAAATTAATGAGCAATTTATTCTTCTAAAATTCTAAGATAGTTCAGATGCTAACCAATTTAGACAGAGTGTAGAGATCCCCCTCCCTAGCAGCCTCCAGAAGCCTCTCCTCTCGACGTCTTGTCTCCCTCCTCTCTGCAGCTGCACAGACCAAACACTGAAGCACTTGAGAACAAAAACAGCTGAGCTTCTGTAATGAAAAGTCATATATATATATATATATATATATATATAAAACTACAATTTCATACCCTCTAGCATGGTAATGATTTCATCATCTTCTGTGACATCTTTGGGGATTCTAGCTGTTCCATTGATCATACTGGCACGGGCATCATACCGAAGCAGCAACAGAACAATCTCCTTCAGAGTGAAGAGAGCAATAAAATAATAAAAAAAGTCTGATTATCACTTTTTAACAGTGTGTATTCTCATTGGAAGATTAATAAATGTATTCATACCTTCCTTCCTGCATGTGCAGCTTTGTGCAGAGGGGTGTCACCCATGTTGTCTTGCAAATTCACATCCACCCCTGCCTGCAAATGCATCCATTGTAGTACATTTCTATGGCTGAGTGTGCTCCATACAGCATACAGACTACTCTACATTAACATCACCTTGAGTAACTCTTCCACAACATCCCTGTGGCCAGAGCTACAGGCCAGATGAAGGGCTGTCCATCCTAAGGTGCTGTTAGACCTGGCTGCAGGAAACAGGACAATTGAGGTTTTCTTTGAGGTTTTCCAAGGCACATCTGACGTCATGGCTGTAATAAAACACCCCCCCCCCCACTTACATCTGTAATTAATGTCAAACGAGTTGTTTTTCTCTATCCTCGAATGAAGCATCTTCTGGATGAGAGGACAATCCCCCTCTTTAACATAAAGAAGAAATTGATCTTCTTGCGCGTTTTCCTGCATTACTGGACTTCACAGCGAGAGTTAACTCAAACTTAATCACTGACGCACTGCCGAGACTCGAAACAAACTAGGCGCTGTTTCACTCAGCCATTATTTTTACCAGCTTGTTATTTAAACTTACGCAAGAACACCTAACTCAATCGACTTTTACAGCAAGAAGCTTTCTTGGGAGGCACAAAACTTTCGAGGCGAAATTAGATCGCTTCCATCAGCTGACAAACCGCCGTCACGTGACCGCGCAGCTGCTAAACTGGGGCGCTGCTACAGTAGCTGATACCACGGGCAAGTATGATGGTCGGCCACCTCGGACCCCCCCAAAGCACAGCACAGCTACGCAAAGCAGCAAATATTTCAGTACTTCTTAATTTTTTCGGTTATTTTGACTTATTTATCTAACACACTTTTTTTCTGAAATTTATGAAAAATTCAGGACTTGATAGATTTTAGATAGATAGATATATGTTCAATCATTATGTATAAGGTAAAACATAATTTATTAACTTATCATTAAGTTGTTTATTTTCCCTTTTTAAATACTGTTTGAAAACAGAGAGTATGATGTCAGAGGACAATTTATGTTCAAAAAACCTACAGTGTAAAATATGCACTCTGTGGGGAAAACAAAGCATATTTGTTGTCAGCTGTCTGTAATCAGTTTTCTCTTACTTATTTGGATATGTTGTGAGCACTGTAAAAAAAAAAAAAAAAAACAAGGTCATACACCACTGGAGGCTAAAATTGCTAAATTTGGCATCTGAAGTGAAGAGTCGTATTTCACAGTTTTTAAGTGAATCTGGACTCCTGATCATCTCTGTGTCACAGTCAGCTTAGAACTGAAATAATATTTTTACACTAACCATCTCCAAAAAAACCCCCACTGTTTTTGAAAACACCCTAAAAACAAAATATGTTCTGTTACTTTTTGGCACATAAGCATTAGGGAGAAATGTAGACTTAATGTTGAGTGACATTTTAATGAGGTCTAGTTGTAGCCTCCATGTTGAAATGCTGTCTGTTGATCATGTTACAGAAAGTGACAAATAATGGAAATGAACAAGACATAAATAGATTAGACGAGCTGTCATTTATAAAAAATAAAATAAAAACACCTTATAAAACTTCATTTGTTGGACTGGTGAGTTACAACCAGTGAGCTAAATTTTTCTTTGGTGTATATACTTTTATTTGCTTTGCTCTTGTAGTAAGTCTGCCAAAATATAGATTTCTATTCGAAAAATATAACAGTTTTCTTTGGCAGTATTTTATCCACTGTTTACTGTAAATAGAGGTTATAATCATAAATGTTGATTTTAGACACAACGTACTGTGAAAAAGAGGAGAAAGGCAGTAGAAGATTCTTAAAATGAAAAATAGTCACATTCTCTTCCACCTTTATATGTTTGCAACTAGTGCATTGCATCATTTTAGAGTAATTTTTAATAAATTTAAATATGCAGTCTGCTGGGTATAGTTTTCAGATTAAACGTACTTTTTGAAAATAAACTTTATGCAGGTATTAATCATGTTATTCATTAAGCCCACATTTCTGTATTTAAAAAGTTTTTTTCTTGACCTTATGTAATATTTTAATCTTAGTTTTCATGTTTTCATTAGCTGTCAGTGGATAATCATTATAATTAACAGAAATAAAGGCTGGGAAACCTGTTTTACTTAGTGAATTAAGTTACGGAAATAAATGAACTTTTCAATAATATTCAAACTAATTGAATTTGACTTTATATGAAATATGCAACACTGTGGTGAATATTAGTTCATCCTTATTTTTATATTTATTTGAGAAGAAAACATTGTTACGATCCTGGGGTTGTTGTGTGTTTTGTTTTTTCTCTTGGTCTCTTCGTTCTCTTCCGTTCCCGTTGCGCTCTCTTGCTGCGAGGGTGGAGCTGCTCCTGCTGAGCATCAGTCTCACCTGAGACCAATTATCCTCATCAAGCTTGCTTGCATTAAAAACACTCATGGAACACACTCTCTAGGCTTGATGGTCAACTATATGTTGGTAATCAAGCTTTCTTGAGTTATGCTGTTTAGGACTCACCTTGTGTCTCGTGTTGTTTTATGTGAAACCTACATTTGGATGAGTTGAAAATTTCTTACCTACCTTCAGCATATCAAGTGATTCTTTTCTGCCAGCCTAAACCTTCACCTTTAGCCTATTATTTTGCATAAAAAGATTTAAAAGTTTGATTATTCGGGTATGCCTTTTTTGACTATATCTTCCAGTTCATTATTGAGGTGTCTCTGGCTCCATCCAAATTGTCTAGTTTCAATGAATCCATAAATGTACTTAACGATTGGAATGTGCTTAAAGAAACATTTATAACATTTCTTGACTACGTTTTTGATGGCAGACTCTAGGACAGATCCAGAGAGGATCACAGCAGCCACTGAATGGCCCATATGTGACAGTTACAACCCTTCATGGGTTTTGCCAATTTCTACTGAAGATCCATTAGTAATTAATTACAGTCAGAGGGCTGTTCTATGAACGTCTCAAGGCTATAAGAAAATATTCATCTGTAATGGGAAGGCTGAAGCTACTTTCAAACACCCGAAACATACTGGAAACACTTTCTACACCTTTATTTTTTGTGCAACCTGTTCCCTGTTTCACTTTCTGTTGTAAATTGATGCATGCAATTCTTTGTGCCATCTTGTCCCAAATGACAGGTCCAGAGGAAAAGCACCTTGCTGGTTCTTCTCTTGTCATCTTGCCTCTGCTAAGTGAAATTATGATGTTTTAGAAAGCTAGTTACTGTTTGTCTGGTTGCTCATAGTAAAATTAAGGCAGTGGTTTCAGGGGGTTGATCATTAAAACCTTTCTTACCTGAAGTCAGCTAAGCACCTCAATCCATGTAGGTCTCTTTGGTGATAGTTTTCTCCAGATTCAGCAACAACATAACTTGCTTTCCCAGATCGCCACACCTGATTCCCTTTCTCATTTGGTCTCTTCTGACAAGGAACATCCAAACGCTGCTTCATGTACCACTGGAAAACTCACCCCCAGAAGATTCAGGATATAATTTAATAAGCACTACATACAGAAGCAGATCCATTCTGGATCAGTTTGCTCCAGTGAAATTCATTAGGTATACAACCAGTTTCTCCTGGAACCTATGGGTGAGCCAAACCCTCCTACATTATTTGTGATGGCCCTCCTTAAACAATTGTGTTTGTCGTCAAATCTTTCATCTGCATCCCATGTAGAAGTTCTTTCTGCCACAGAAACCTCAAACCTTATCCATCATGTCTTCCTGCTTCACTGCGTCCCTTAGGAGATTTCACAGGCGTCGGAAGTTCTTTTCATCTCTTAGTACTAAGGTTATGCTTCCATCAGTCTCCATCTTCAGACCAATGGACAAACTAAGAAGATGAGCCAGGATCCCGAAGCCCCCTCAGGAGTGTCACTAACTGGAGCATTCACCTACCCTGGAAAAATATGCATGCAAACTCCACATCTCTGCTGCCACTGTATATTTATCTTTCAAAGCACTTTACTATCACTGTCTATACCTCATAATTGAAGTCCCACTGTGCAACCTCAGTTGGTTTCTATATTGGTATGCAAATCTTTTCTCAGATATTTGAATAATTTTGAAACACCAAAGTCTTAGAAGTTTGCAACATTTTAAAGGGTTCTTTAGTAGCTTGGAATAAATCACTGCAACATATTCAGTTTCTTACAGTTGTGGAAAATTAGGACGCCGTCATATTCTGAAGTAACTTCCTGAACCACATGCAGAACTACACAAGCTGGAGGCAGATGAAAAGGTTAAAGATTTATTTATTGCAACACCAAAGAAGCACCTGATACTGGAACGGACTGGGTTCAGGTCTCGGGAGGCTTGCGGCTTCTGGAAGGGAGAGGGACAGTTAGTGGGGGATTGGATGAGGCATGATTTAAATAGAAAGATTTGAGATAAATACACGACTTACTGTTCCGGGTCGAAAGGCATGCTGTGAGGTGGGGTGGAGATTCTGATGGTGAGTCTGGTAACAAATTTATGGATGGAAGTCTGGGCTGGTGAATCTTGAGAGTTAGAGAGTGGGCAGGCAAAGGCTGAAGCAGAGTTAAGGAGCTGCAGTGGACGGCTGTAGATGAAGGGGTTTCCAGGGGCAAACTGTCATACAGGGAGTAACAGAAACAATCCGGGAGCAGGGAGAAAACTTCCACCTGGAGAGAACAAAGAGGGAATCTGAGAGAAGTCATCTTTCTGAAGGCCTCAGACAGCTATTTCTGTCTTGCAATGGTGTTCATTCACACATTTCAAGTGTCAGAAGCACACCAAACTAAATGTCTGAGGAAACAGACCCCCTTCAAATTGCTGAGTAACAATATTAGAATTATGTTCACCTGATGTGATTTACTTATGTATGATTTAAGTGGTAATAGATTCTAGGGTGTCCTAATTATTTCCTCTGTTGGGACCCAGCCATGGATTTCAACATTAAAACTCCGGTACACACTTTTCTGGAAATTTTAAAATAAATTGCATTTAAATGACTTCCAGCAACTGAGGAAAGGGGGGTAGCAGCAGACTTCCCATGATGCCACTGTCTGAATAAGAGCACCCCCTCTCCAACAAGCCGACCTTTTCCACACGGCCTTCGAAAGGGACCAGATAGGGGAGACAAGCGCGCTGATGTCTGTTTGCTGGCAAAGAGACATAAACTCTTCAACTGGATCCAAGGATGTCATATGATCATCGATTATATGCAAAGTTAAGTACGAATGAAATACTGTCTGTGTATCCGATATTTTCATTCAGGAATGGGGAAATTAAGGTGTAAGAATTGCTTACTTTCTCTCTGAGGCCTGCAGAAGCAAACTGTCCCAGAGAAGTTCCCTACAGAGAAGCGGTCTCTACGCAGCCGAGCAGAACGGTCTCCCAGTCTGGAAGGAAGACTGCAGAGACCCCATCACCGTGGTAACGGTAACGTGCAGTGTGGTTAGCGGACAGAACGGGCCATCTTTCATTTAGAGCTATGGAGGTTAGCTGGAAGCTAACCCTTTGTTCACAGAGCTCTCTTCAAACTTCATCGTCGCTTGGACAACGTTCCTCACCACAGCATGGTCAGAGGTTAGGTTTGGGCAGAGCAGAATAATATAGAAGTGATTTAGATCGAAATGATCTAAACATTTTTCATTTTATAAAGTTTGGTTTTTGTGTTGAACTCAGCTATCTTGGTGCTAGTAGAATATCTGCAGCACACGTGTTCAGGTTGTGTTCTTTGTGTGTTTTTAAAGTTAAGACAAACTTTATTAAAGGGTGATTTTAAACAGAAGATTGATCATAACGCGCCGTCCGCGCTTTTGCATTTTAATCCTTTTATTAACGGTATTTTTAAAGGTGTGTGTTTGAATCTGGTCCTAAGCTAGCAGCTTCTTTATTAGCTTAACTGCTAACAGCTAAGGACATGTGCTTGTTGCTAAATAATATTTACCCAGAAAGGTTTAGTTTTCAATCCAGTAAATAATGTGTCCCTAACATCATTTTGCTAAATTTGATAACTAAGTAAACACCATTAAACCCCATTCCTCCAGAAAGATTTGGCTCTTTCCAAAATATTCCCTTAATGATATTTCTTCAAATATTATTTTAATAAATAAAGGCAGCTAATGAGACACCGTTGAGAAATGGTCATCCAGAAGGTTGGTTTTATTCAGCAGATCAATATTTAAAACATTATTTTATTAAAATAATATTTTATCTGATCTTGCATTGTGAATGGTTGTCTAAATGTTTGCTGATGACTGCCTAAGTTAGTTCCAAGACTAACTTAACTTCATTTCCAGATTCTTCAAGATAATCCTTGGTTCTCAAACATAAATTACATTGCATGGTAATGTTGCATCACTTTTTTGGTCATGGTTTTCAATCATCTTTAATCAACTTGTTTATATTGTACATAGCCCATTAGTCTTCGTTATTCCTTAATTCTGCTTGGTAGTTTACTTGGATTGTTTTAGCATAGTAAAGAGTTTGTTGATTGAAATATGTTTGACTTTGAGTTGACTTATTTTTGTTAATAAATTCTTGTATTTTAAGAAATTGTGTGAATTCATTCCATATATGTGCAGAGTTTTGCTGTTCAATAATGTCAGAGCTCGTCTCACACCTTTCTATTTTGTCCTAATACCACCACCTTACTAGGCTGGTATTCACAGGACAACCCTTAACAGACCAAAATATTATTTGATAAAATATTAAAATATTAATATTAAATATTAAATAATATTCTCAGATTCATAATCCCAACACCTCATTAGAAATACCAAATTATCTTTTCTTCAGTTTTAGCGATTATTTAAATTACTTAAATTAAATTAAAGGCTAGTAGTGGGTCAAGTTACTTAGTTGACATAAAATGTACTTTATTTTCAGTTTTTATAAATTTGTTTTTTACTTTTACCTGCTAGTTGGCTCGAGATCAACAAGAAACTAATGTTAGGGCTCTTCCACATCTGCCCCTGCAGCTCATCAGCATTTCTCTTTTATACTGAATATGCATGTACATGTGTATTACCACAGATAGAGAGAAAACGGGAAAAAGGAGGCCACCTTTGTACATATAGAGGTATTGTGCAAGCACAAGATATGGTTTGTTTACAGTGCTGGAGGTTTTTGCAATATCGGCAGCTCAGATTCAATTCACCTTGCTTTGCCCTACGTTTTCTACTTATATTTGTATCATGTTCCGTGCACAAAATAATACATATTACTGTGTAAATGTTCCATTGTTCTTTTTGTTTATGTTTGCACCACAAATCTAAGCATAATTCAATTTCCACATATAAGTGATTATTTACATTTTATGTATTAGTCACTGAATTATTAAATAAATGCTGATATCTGAATGAAAAACTATAATGTGCAATTACGTCCCAATACTGAAGCATGTGTGCCTGGATGGCAGTGCTTTAATAATAGCCTTGATCAGTTCTCAGTGCATAATTTGTGACAATATGTGACAAATGTATCTTCATCAATCATGTGTATAACTGAATTGCAGACAAATTAAGTATAATTATTAACATTCTGATAAGAGCTAGTTTGAGCTTGTTTTTCTGTTGGAATAATGGACAGGCTGAATTCAGTAGGTTTTTTTTTTCACAATAATTTTTGGATTTACTCGTACTCGTACTTGTACTCGTCGTCTTCCGCTTATCCGGGACCGGGTCGCGGGGGCAGCAGATTCAGCAGAGACACCCAGACGTCCCTCTCCCTAGACACCTCTTCCAGCTCCGGGTGGAGCCCAAGGCGTTCCCAGGCCAGCTGAGAGACATAGTCCTGGAACACCTCCCGAGGAAGGCGTCCAGGAGGCATCCGGTACAGATGCCGAAGCCACCTCAACTGGCTCCTCTCGATGTGGAGGAGCAGTGGCTCTACTCCGAGCCCCTCCCGGATGGCCGAGCTCCTCACCCTATCTCTAAGGGAGTGCCCGGCCACCCTACGGAGGAAGCTCATTTTAGCCGCTTGTATCCGCGATCTCGTTCTTTCAGTCATGACCCAAAGTTCATGGCCTTAGGTGAGGGTAGGAACGTAGACCGATCGGTAAATCGAGAGCTTCGCTTTTCGGCTCAGCTCTCTCTTCACCACAATGGACCGGCACAGTGTCCCCATTACTGCGGCAGCCGCACCGATCCGTCTGTCGATCTCCCGCTCCATTCTTCCCTCACTCGTGAACAAGACCCCGAGATACTTAAACTCCTCCACTTGAGGCAGGAACTCCCCTCCAACCTGAAGAGGACAAGCCGCCCTTTTCTGGTCGAGTACCATTGCCTCTGACTTGGAGGAGCGGATCTTTATCCCAGCCGCTTCACACTCGGCTGTGAACCACCACAGCGCATGCTGAAGGTCTTTGCTAGAGGGGGCCAGCAGGACCATGTCACTGCAAAAAGAAGAGACGAAATCCACTGGTCCCCAAACCTGACCCCCTCTGGCCCTTGGCTGTGTCTAGAAATCCTGTCCATAAAAGTTATGAACAGGACCGGTGACAAAGGGCAGCCCTGCTGGAGTCCAACATGCACCGGGAACAGGTCAGACTTAGTGCCGGCAATGCGGACCAAACTCCTGCTCCGCTCATACAGGGACCGGATGGCCCCTAATAAAAGGCCCCCGATTCCATACTCCTGGAGCACCCCCCACAGGGCATCACGAGGGACATCTCACCTCTCCAATACCCTGGCGTAGGCCTTACCAGGTAGGCTGAGGAGTGTGATCCCCCTGTTGTTGGAACACACCCTCCGATCCCCCTTCTTATGAAGGGTGGATGGGAGGGGGAGGGGTGGGGGGGATTTAAATCCAAATAATTTTTGGATTTACATTCATGTTCAAAAACAACCTCAAACCAAAAAAAAAAAAACACCTTAAATTGAAGGTTATACAAAATATATATATAAATATATATATATATATATATATATATATATATATATATATATATATATATATATATATATACAAAGCTGGTAATGGAAACATTACATCATACATACAGACATTAATCAAAGCATAGTCATGAAATCAGGTCTGGTGAGGGATGGAAGCACATTGAGCTAGTCTCTCCTAATTAGCATGGCAATTATCGTAAGCTGTCACAGTTTTTAAGCAAGGGGTGGACTGCGTGTGCTCCGAAGCATAATCCCCAACAAATTACAAGATAATGGAGGCAATGAGAGGCCTATGCTTCAAAGGGAAACAGGAGATAGAATCCCCAGCAGGGACGTTTTAGAGACAGACACAGAACTACAATAAATAGGAAAAAAGGTGGGAGAAAAGGGTCAGAGTGTGGTCTCTTCTTATTGAGCGTGTCTGAAAAAGTGAGGAAGGTTTTTTTCTTTGGTCTGGATAAGTAATTTGCTCTATAGAACTTATGTTACAAGAGATCTTCTTTTGCTCAAAGTGTATGTTTATTATTCCTTTGGTAAACAACATCCCAAGTTTCTTGTGGTTAATATCAGTTTTTGATATGGACATAATGGCTCAGCACCCAGGGGGCCATTATGTCAAAGGGCAGCAGAAACACCTAATAAAGGTAACTGTCGGTTGCACGTCAAACAAGTTTTCTATTGCATATTGTGATTTCCATCAAATATGGAGAGGGTGCCCCTTGTTTTGCAGATTATGAGAAAATATGGTCATACACTGCTTTTGGGTCATGCAGTTTAGGCATTTGGTTCAAGATTTCTATTCAGAACTAAAATAAAAAGTAATTTAATCATTCTTAAGGTATATGTGTTTAGGTCTACCTCAAAATCTAAAATAAAATCAAGTGATTGTTTAAACCAGAATTGAATAATTCAATGGTGAAAGAAGATTCTTTAAAACCCACTTTAGGGTTAATGAAACTTTCATTATGTCTGTAAAATCCCCCACAAAAAGAAAATTTTGATGTTGTTTTGGCATTATGGCAACCTTAAACGTAAACAAATGTGAAAACAAGTGTTTAATAGATTATAAAAAGAAACACAACTTTATTTTTCTGTCAGTGTGACATTAAGTCAGACTAGATGTTTCCTGTTTTGCATCTGTTCAGATTACCAAAATAATGTTTTGGTGAAGGTGGAAGAGCAATTGTCGGAGAGAATATTTGAGATTCTTTTTTTCACTTTGATCAACCACAGAAGTTCACATATAGTGCCTTAATATATGGTAGAACCTTTTTTTTTTGAGTTTGTTTAAAAGTTGAATTTGAAAAGATGGCCAGAAGCCAAGAAAGCCATGACACCATCTATACTACCCCAAATAATTTATGTACATACTAATCTTATAAGTGTATATTAACGAATTTGAAAAAAAGCAAACATAAATAAATACATAAAAAATATCTTGGTATTTAGCTGAAATAGAAATTATTTCAATTCCTATATGTGAGATAGAAAATGGTTATGTGTTTTTATGCACTCGTACTCGTACTCGTCGTCTTCCGCTTCATCCGGGACCGGGTCGCAAGCCACCCTTTTCCGGTCGAGAACCATGACCTCGGACTTGGAGGAGCTGATCTTCATCCCAGCCGCTTCACACTCGGCTGCGAACCGCCCCAGTGCATGCTGTAGGTCTTGGCTAGAGGGGGCCAGCAGGACCACGTCATCTGCAAAAAGAAGAGACGAAATCCTCTGGTCCCCAAACCAGACCCCCTCCGCCCCTTGGCTGCGCCTAGAAATCCTGTCCATAAAAGTTATGAACAGGACCGGTGACAAAGGACAGCCTTGCCGGAGTCCAACATGCACCGGGAACAGGTCAGACTTAGTGCCGGCAATGCGGACCAAACTTCTGCTCCGCTTGTACAGAGACCGGATGGCCCCCTAGTAAAGAGCCCCCGATTCCATACTCCTGGAGCACCCCCCACAGGGCATCACGAGGGACACAGTTGAATGCTTTCTCCAGGTCCACAAAACACATGTGGACCGGTTGGGCAAACTCCCATGAACCCTCGAGTACCCTATAGAGGGTATAGAGCTGGTCCAGTGTCCCACGGCCGGGACGAAAACCACACTGCTCCTCCTGAAGCCGGGTTCGACTATCGGCCGGACTCTCCTCTCCAATACCCTGGCGTAGGCCTTACCAGGGAGGCTGAGGAGTGTGATCCCCCTGTAGTTGGAACACACCCTCATAAGAAGGGTGACCACCACCCCAGTCTGCCAATCCAAAGGCACTGTCCCCGTCCGCCACACAATGTTGAAGAGGCGTGTCAACCATGACAGCCCCACAACATCCAAAGACTTGAGGTACTCAGGGCGGATCTCATCCAACCCCGAAGCCTTGCCACCGCGGAGCTTTTTGACCACCTCGGTGACTTCAGCCCGGGTGATGAAAGAGTCCAACCCCGAGTCCCCAGCCTCTGTTTCCACCAGGGAATGCGTGATGGCAGGATTGAGGAGATCCTCGAAGTACTCCTTCCACCGGCCGATAATGTCTGTGCATTCGTAGAGCTGGGAGAGGACACCACTATAAATAAACTGATTGGACTCAAGGAGGATGTTCATAATTTCACAGGCTGGTGTCTGGGGAAACAAAAACCCAGGGTTAGATATCATTAAAACCAAGTAGATATTTGTGAATTTTGAAATATGAGGTAAAAACACAAAATCCCCAATTCATATAAACTGTAAAAAAGCAAAGATTGTGTGAATTTACCAGTGATCTCACATGGACCCTGAATCTATCACATCTGTTAAAGAAAGCACCGGAGAGAAACTGTTCTTCCTGAGGATATTGAAGAGGGAACACATACTCTGCACATGTTGAATTTCTATCGCAGCACAACAGAGGAAAAATGCACAGCATTAAAATCCTTCTAAGATCAATAACCAAAATAACACATGGCCTCTGAAATTTCATTGCTACTATTGTTGTATTTTTACTATTTCTGTTTGCAAAGCAATTTTATCCATTTTTGTTGATAGATATTTACCAAAGATATTTGGATTTGTCTTTTTGCAATGGCAAATGAAGTGTCTTATCCTATTATCCCTTCTTATCTTGCGTCATCTTGTCTCAGTTTTGTCGATAATATTGTGAATTGTACATCTGGTGCAGAGAGAGGGCCTCTCCAAAGGCAGCATTCATGTGAAAATTGCCACTGCTTGTAATTTCTGGTATGCTGTGATGTTTCAGCTTTTCACCAAGAGCCCTGCCTTATCACCTGTACTGTCAAATACACAGCAAGCCCTTTCTAATTAAAATTCACCAGACTAAATGAACAGATCGCAAAGTCATTAGAAGCTGATGTCTTGTCAAGACACATAAAAAGATAATTGCAACAAAAGCATTAGGGAAACACTTTCTGCGGACCTTTTTGTTTAATTTTGCTGCCAGTATAGCAACTCTTGACCTCGTTTCCTCTCTGCATCAACAGGGGATCTGCATCTCAATCTAACTGTGGACAAATGCCTGATATTAAATGACCGTCAAGAAGACAGATACATTTGTGATCAGGTAGCGAACGACTCAGCCAAACCACATTAGATTGCAGTCAGTTGCAAACATGAGCAGCATCTAGATTAGTTTCATGGCAGTGATAGAAGGAGCAGTAATAAATTGAACTGACAAAAAAGATACTGACTGACAAAACAGTTGTGACAATAATTACTGGAGGGTTAGGCAAGATTGTTTGTATGCTCCCACATCTTTGATGATTATTTAAGCAAGCTGATTACGTTTGCTGTAGTAAGCTGAAGATGCACAGATTTATTTATTCCAAGCATTTATCCCTTTATAGTTATTTAACGTTTTCTTTATCATAAGCATTAAAAGTTCTGTAGGCTTTTTATGCTCTCTTTTTTTTCTAAATGCAGGTAAAACACCACCACATTGTCTCATTTAATGTGCAGATGTTCAAATAAGCAAATGGATCTCTTCACCTCCTTATCTCTTAACTCTATGAACAGTCTTGACTCTTCAGATTGAGACCAATAAAACAAAAACAAAAAACATATATTGCTCAGTTTAAAGAAGCCTTTCCTCATTAATTACCTTACTCCCTACAAACTGTCCTATCTAGGTTTTTAGATTTGGTAGTTTTCTAAGACAAATGTTTGCACCAGAGATTTTTTTTATTTCATTGAGCCAATATACAGGTACATCTAAAAAAATTGGAATGTCGTGAAAAAGTAAAATTTGTTTGCCACTGATTTCAGAGACCATTTTACCAGATTCCAAGTTGTTTCAGACTAGTCACAAACACAGTCACAAAGGGAAATATGTTGTATATGTTGTGGCAGAAATTTTAGTAAATAATGAAACATGAAATTCCAGCTTTGTTGATGTTAAGGTCTGAAAAGAAGGGAAAAAGAAGAGATGTATGCCAGCCCACTAGCAGCTGACTAACACACTCATGACCCAAGATAAAAAAAATCACGAGTGAGCTTTTATACGCTTTAAAGAGAGTACAGGTGTCATGTTGTCTTATTTGATACTCCTCGACATGAATTCAGTTTTCCTAAATGACCTCTCTAAATTTCATGCCAAATTTTGGCAGGACCTTCTTTTTATTATCTTCTAGATTAAGTGCACCAGGTCAGAAATATCAAAATGAAGCTCTCAGCCCATGGAGCAATGTTTGTCAGCTTTACAACGTGAAGTTAAGTAGTTTTCACTTTAAGTATGAATCATAAAATATCTATTGTATTAATGCTCTCATTTTTTTCCTCTTTTTTTTAAAATAAAATCTTGGGGGACTTCATTTTGTTTTCAATGCTTTTTTATATGAATAGCCAAGAAAGCTGTCAAAAGACTGTTTAGCATTTCCATTTGTATGAGGAAGAAAAATCAAAAACAAGAGCTCTAATACAATTTTAATCATGGAGAACTGATGAGATAATATTTTAGGACTGGACAATTATTTCTTAACATTTGTCGTAAAACCTGAACACTGTAACTTCAGTCATCATATTTACATCACAATATGCTAAAATTAGTTGAAAGCTTCAAAGTACATTTACAGCTAAAAATGTGTTAATACCGTATTTGGTTTGATTTTGATGAGGATATTTTGTGGTTGCAGTGTGAATAAGTAGTGGAAAGTGATGCGTGAATTGATTCGATTTTCAAAACAAAGAAACTAAATGAAAAAAAAGAAAACATTTGTGCGAGGGGCAACATCTGTAGGGGTAATTAACCAGCGAGAAGCTTCTGAGGGTGAGATGAAAAATTTAACAAGTTAAAAAAATACTGTGAGGATGAGGCACACCCATAGCATGTCAATGAGCTTCTGTGGATCTGAAACATGAAGTAAATGCCAGCACTCTTCCTCTCACAAACAGCTTTGCCAGACAGGTTGCGGAGCTGTCCAACGATGGGTTCCACACACTTGCTATTGATCTGCATTTATTATGTTAACTGTGATGGTTCTGATGTGTTGTGAAGACTAGGGCGAGAACTCTTGTTTGCTCAAATGTCAACGAGCCCAGGTTTAGCATATTGATGCAGGCTTTTCCTGGCTATTTCATGAGTTTAATTGTGTTTTTTTACATACACACTTTTCTTCTCCAGTTATTTCAACAAGCTGAACATTTTCACAAAAAATGTTTAAATAAAATAAGTGTGAGCATCCATTTTTCTGTATATTGGGAAGAAAGCTAAAGTTTACATTGCTTTATCTGGCAAAAACTGCAGCAGTTTGAATTACTTTCAGTGACTTGGTATTGTTTTCTGAACTGCCTGTCATCAACTCTAAAGATTTTGTTTCTGCCTTGTTTCACTCATTTGATTCTACTGTTGTGTGGGTGGAGTTTGCTCTTTCTTGCTGCTGTGAACACCTGTAGTTCATGAACTCGCGTCACCTTCCACACATAAAAGGACTAGTAGACCAAACCCTTAAGACTAGATTGTCAGTCAATAGTTTATGAAACTTGGCCAAACCTATTTCTGAATGATTTCGGCAACATTTGCTGCATGTCTTCCCCTCTCACTCTGACCCCATTTCCTGTCTAACTACTTTAAAAAAATACTGGAAAAATAAAAGGCCACTTGTGCTGCAATAAAAAAATAAAATAAAAATCAAGAGATATAAATACTTTGGTGAAGCACTGTCCTCTGAACCTCTCCTGAATTTTTCCTTTGGTGTCTCCAGTATTACTGTCAGTCTGGAGTTCCTCAGAGAAACCTTCTGCTGGTTAATGGAGATTTGTTGCTCCCCAGAATACTCACCTGTGAGACTCACCTGACAGTACAACTTCCAGCAGTAACATCCTATGGATTTGTCAGTGGTATCTTATAGTAGTTAGTTAGCTATAGTAGTTAAGTGGTATCTTAACTACTACCTTATAATAACAAGTCCTTTAATAACTTTTAGTTTGACAGTCATTTCTCCTCTCTCACCCTGTTTCTCTTCTTATCTCTCCTCTGAAAGACAAATGTACCAGGTTGTGAATCTGGGTTCATGTATTTAGCTGTTTTGAACATGTGTTTTACCTTAGTCTGTGAAATATATAACTTTACATGATTAGGGGTAAATCAAATTGTTCATAGTCTATTCAGTTGCATACCTTTAAAGTTCTGACACTGTAACCTCTGTATGGGTCTTATGATTGCTTTTTAATTCCCATTAAATGGCCTAATGTGTGTTATAGCCTGTTATAATTGTCCTAAACCTTAACAGCCTTGACAATTTGTTTTTGTAAAACAAATCTTAACACAAATACTATCATAAAAAGTCAGGACAGTGTATTCTGTTTTCAAGAGGGATTGGTTGTCTGGGTGGTTATTAATTCAGCATTTCTCACCATGTGACTGAATCAAGTCAGATGAAGCCTGCCCAAAGTGAAATGGACTTATCATTACAGGATTCCAAAACAGTGTTCATTCAATATTTATTTATTTATTCTATATAGTTTATTTAGAAGAAACCATTCAAATGATGTATGGATGGCGAAAATGGGATGCGGGAAAATAGTGACGATTGGAATGAAGAGAAGCTAAAATCAGATTTTTCTGTCACAACTGTTCCCTTTTTTAAAATATATATTTTCAAAGGAATTATTCATATCATGTCTCGACTTCAAAGTAGAACCTCTCAGGGTCAACTAAAAAATAAGCTTGACTGATCTTTGTCATTTACTTTACATTAATGCAAGTCTAGAGAAACATTTGAAGATGCTTGTTTTGTTTTTTACAATAAGTGTAAGTGGACCAAACATTTTCTAGGAGCACATCTACACTGGACATTTCTTTTACAATTGGACTGGACTTAAACCATGTCCCAGAAGCTGCCAAAACACGTATGTGATCTTTTTTGAGAAACCACTTCAAAGCCTATTTGACTTGGCAACTTAAGACGTGTGCCGGATGTGTTATCGGTGAATTTTAACTGTGATTACTGTAGACGGGCAGCCATGCTTGCAGTATGATATCATCTGTGCTCTAAGCCAGCAAGCAAACACAAACACTCGAGTAGCGGAGTGGGAGAGAGCCACAGCAGGGCTCAGTATAATTGGCACCACTAGAGCCTTTGTGGATCCTCCGTGACACTGCTTTGTTTCTGAGTGCCCTCGACATTTAACGAAGTCTCTGCTTTTGGATTTTGAGATCCAGTGGTTGCACCTGTTCAACTGTTTTTTTCCCTGAAAAACAATTCTGTTTAATATGTATGTGCTGCTTTATCCTATTTCACACAAGAAATAAATCCTGTAAAAATGAATAAAAATTCTCCACTGAAGATGGATTTCAACAGAAAAATATTATTTATTAAAGCACAGTAGCTAGACTTTATTGCATGACCTTTGATCTGACATAGACATTTGGCTGGAATGACCTAACTATTATTTATGGCATTTAAGAATCTGTTGCATTTTTAGTTTGCACATCACAGGGAAGGAAACGTCTAAAAAATGTCCTGATAAGCACTTTGTAAATCTTAATTTGCATTTGTTATCATGACAGCTCAGTTGATTTCCATGACATCGCCAGACACAAATTATGTATCTGAATATAAATCCAGTGGAGATTTAACCCATATAAGCCTGTTTTAAAGCCAGTTAGAAACTGACAATTGAAACAACAGATTGTGTTAAAAAAGAGGAACTTTTGAATTTAAATGTCACTTAGTTTGACTGGAAAAAGTTATCAGTTTAGTTGTTAACTTCCATGTTTTCACTGGCCTAGTGTAGGTCAAACTGCATTGCAAAGTCATATGTCATTGGCAAACAAGAGAACGCCCCATGATTCCACAAATTAAAACGGTCATATTTTTGAATGTTCTATGATTCCATAAACGTGAAACAAGTAAATATTCTGCAACAGCTAAGTTACATGAATGCATTAGTCTGAGTTACATCAGTGAGAGCAGTAACTCTGAGAGAAGGCGATAGGTCATTGTGGGAAAATAACAGTAATTTGAAATGTTCTCCTGCAGACAGTCCTGCTGTTCTCTTTGACCCCTTGCTGGTGGATTTACAGGACTTCCTACAAACTCAAGGTGGTCTGCAGGTAATGTCACTGTGAGGTGTAGCAACAAAAATAAATAGCTCCATATGCTTCTTTTGGGCAAAAAACTGAGCTGTCAGAGAATCAACTTTCAAGAAACTTTGAAAATAACATAAAATTTCCACTAAGTGAAAGACGTCACAATTTAATTTAGCAAGTGAAGATTTAATTTAACACAGTGATGTAGATTTATTTATTACAAAAAAAGTAACCATTCATCTGCAAAAGGATCGAAGTCCGATTTGATTCACATTTCACAGTGAAATGTTGTACAGAACTCACTGCATGGTGGTGCCGTTGGTTTGCACTGTTGCCTTACAGCAAGAAGGTGCTGGGTTTGAATCCCGGCCTTGGGTCTTTCTGCATAGAGTTTGCATGTTCTCCCCATAAATGCCTTAGTTCTCACCAGGTATTCAGCATCCTCCCACAGTACCAAAACATGACCATTAGGTTAATCGTGAGTGTGTCCAGAGTGTACCCCGGCCCTCGCCCAATGACCACTGGAGGTAGGCACCAGCCCTCCAGCAACCCTGCAAGGATAATATAGATGATGGATTGACGTTGTGCAGAACAGCTAAACCATGTTTTTTTCTATAAAAATAACTTTTCAATTTGTTTTTAATTTGTTAACTTTCTGTCTTAAACATTGATAATCCTATTTTAAATATTTGTTCAGAGAAAGCAAGAGTTTTTACAGACCCCAAAAGCATTTTTATCTTTTAGCGTTGGCGTTTTTTTTTCTGTACCTCTTGAACCCAAGCCCCAGCACTGGGGAAGAATTTAGCTTTTGCTTTCTTCTACTTTCTATACTGTAAGTTACATTAGTTAAAAATAAAGATATGTGGTATCCACAGAAATAGTAGAATCTTGTCTAAAAGCTGATATAAACAATTTCTACAAACACCAAAAAAACTGTTAAAATTAAAGGCAGTAGAATCTGAAA
Source organism: Girardinichthys multiradiatus (assembly GCF_021462225.1). NCBI lineage: Eukaryota > Metazoa > Chordata > Actinopteri > Cyprinodontiformes > Goodeidae > Girardinichthys > Girardinichthys multiradiatus. The sequence continues at coordinate 24,825,593 of NC_061799.1, forward strand.
ATAAACAAACTCCACAAAATGACGTAACCGCAAAACTCGGTCTCAGCTGTTCATCACACGTCTTCTACACACTACACACAAGCAGAACGCTCACAGATTCCAAAGATTTAATTTTGTCGCAATCCACCCAGGTTTTATTCAACCAGCAGCAAAGGAAGGCCAGAATGATCACTCCCATTTGAAAACATAATTATTAACATAATGATTGTTAGATTTGCGCATGTTATTCTGAGCTCAAAATTAACAAAACCCCTTTGGGCTGACTTTACAGTCATTTAAAAAAAAGCAAATAATGATGATATGCAGACTACTTAACTGAGTATGCATTATTTTTGCATCTCAGTTAATTGAAATATCATAAAACATACATTTATTTTTAGAAAGGATAAAAAAGTTAAAACTCATCTATATACAGTCTTTACAAATAGATATATATATATTTTTAGTGCTTGTTTCTGTTCATTGTGATGATTATGGCTCCTAGCTAATGAAAGCCCAAAATTCAGTTTCTTAGAATAGAAAAAAAGACCAACAAAAAGGACTTTTAGAACAGAAATGGTGGCCTGCTGAAAAACATCTTCATCTAATCCACAGTATATTTTCTTGATATTTGTTTGGGGCTCCTTTTGCTTGAATTACTGCATCAGTGCAGGTTGTCCAAGTTGCTCTAATAGTGGCCTTCAGCTTGCCTGCATTGTTTACTCAAGCTTTTCTTTGCTTTCTCTTGATAATACTCCATAATTCCTATATGGAGCTTGGGCCAGGTAAGTTTGCAAGCCAATCAAGCACAGTGATACCAGGACCCTAAGCCAGGAATTAGTTCCTTTTGTATTGTAAGCAGGTGCAAAGTCTCATCATCAGCTGCATATAGCTTGGCAGCAGCAGGACGTAAGAGGTGATCGAACTGGTAGATGGGTGCACTGAGTTTAGACCTGATAAGACAAGTTGGACCAACACCAATAGCATGGCTCAATAAATCACAAGTGACTGTCGAAACCTTAAATTGCACTTGGATTATGTGCCTATCCAGTCTTTCTCCAGACTCTGGAAACTTGATTACCAAATGAAATAAATATTTTTTGTTTATTTATTTTGTATTTACTTTATTTTATTTTGGTAAATTGTTATTATTAGAAAGGAGGACTTTAGACCACTAAGCAACAGCCCGCCACTTCTGATGTCTCTTGTTCAGCAGTGACTTAACACAAGAAATGCCACCGTTGTATATCCTGGGTATGCTTATGTTTAGTAACACTTTAAAGACTGACTCTAGCTGCAGTCCATTCCCCAGCTCCATTAACCATTCTCAAGTCTGCAGTTATCCATGTTGTGTGTGCACATTTTTCTTCTACACTTTTTCCTTCCACCCAACTTTCCATTAACATGCTTTGATACTGCAACCTATGAATAGCCAGCATTCTCTCCTTGTGGACTATTTCAGTGACTGTTGACAAATTGATTTGGGGGCTTTTATTAGGTGTAACTATAATTAGCCAAATTAACACTTAACTTTAATGTATATCATTATATCTAGTAGATCAAATTAATGTATGAGTTTTACTTTTTGAATTATTATACTGGAATAAGCTTTTCAATAATATTCAAATATATGGAGATGTACCTAGTAAAGGCTTAAATTATACCACTCTGTGTGTAATCTCTTTGGTAATTATTTATATGTTTTCAGTGAGGAAAAATGACAGATAGCCCCAGTGTGGATGAAATTGCACTGCAAAGAATGCCCCGTAATTCTGTCAAGTTATCTGTATATATTTTATTTTTGAATGTCTTATGCTTCCCCAAAGGTGAAACAAGTAAATATTCTGCAGACAGCTAGTTACATAAATACATTGGTCTGAGTTCCATCAGTGAGGGGAGCAACTCTGAGAGATGGCGGTAGGTCATTGTCATTGTGAGAAAATAACAGTCATTTGAAATGTTCTCCTCTAGACAGTCCGGCTGTTTTCTTTAACGCCTTGCTGGTAGATTTACATGACTTATATATAAACGTTTGGACACACTTTCTCATTCAAAGAGTTGTCTTTATATTCATGACTATGAATATTGTAGCTTCACACTGAAGGCATCAAAACTATGAATTAACACATGTGGAATTACACACTGAACAAAAAAGTGTGAAACAACTGAAAATATGTCTTATATTCTAGGTTCTTCAAAGTAGCCACCTTTTGCTTTGATTATTGCTCCGCACACTCTTGGTATTCTGTTGATGAGCTTCAAGAGGTAGTCACCTGAAATGGTTTTCCAACAGTCTTGAAGGAGTTCCCAGAGATGCTCAGCACTTGCTGGAACTTTTGCCTTCACTCTGCGGTCCAGCTCACCCCAAACCATCTCGATTGGGTTCAGGTCCGGTGACTGTGGAGGCCAGGTCATCTGGCGCAGCACCCCATCACTCTCCTTCTTGGTCAAATAGCCCTTACACAGCCTGGAGGTGTGTTTGGGGTCATTGTCCTGTTGAAAAATAAATGATGGTCCAACTAAACGCAAACTGGATGGAATAGCATGCTGCAGCAAGATGCTGTGGTAGCCATGCTGGTTCAGTATGCCTTCAGTTTTGAATAAATCCCCAACAGTGTCACCGACAAAGCACCCCCACACCATCACACCTCCTCCTCCATGCTTCACGGTGGGAACCAGGCATGTAGAGTCCATCCGTTCACCTCTTCTGCGCCGCACAAAGACACGGTGGTTGGAACCAAAGATCTCAAACTTGGACTCATCAGACCAAAGCATAGATTTCTACTGGTCTAATGTCCATTCCTTGGGCTCTTTAGCCCAAACAAGTCTCTTCTGCTTGTTGCCTGTCCTCAGCAGTGGTTTCCTAGCAACTATTTTACCATGAAGGCCTGATTCACACAGTCTCCTCTTAACAGTTGTTCTAGAGATGTGTCTGCTGCTAGAACTCTGTGTGGCATTGACCTGTTCTCTAATCTGAGCTGCTGTTAACCTGCGATTTCTGAGGCTGGTGACTCGGATGAACTTATCGTCCGCAGCAGAGGTGACTCTTGGTCTTCCTTTCCTGGGGCGGTGCTCATGTGAGCCTGTTTCTTTGTAGCGCTTGATGGTTTTTTGGGGACACTTTCAAAGTTTTCCCAATTGTTCGGACGGACTGACCTTCATTTCTTAAAGTAATGATGGCCACCCGTCTTTCTTTACTTAGCTGCTTTTTTCTTGTCATAATTCAAATTCTAACAGTCTATTCAGTAGGACTATCAGCTGTGTACTGTATCCACCTCCTGCAGAACACAACTGATGGTCCCAACAACATTTATAAGGCTTGAAATCCCACTTATTAAACCTGACAGGGCACACCTGTGAAGTGAAAACCATTTCAGGTGACTACCTCTTGAAGCTCATCAACAGAATGCCAAGAGTGTGCGGAGCAGTAATCAAAGCAAAAGGTGGCTACTTTGAAGAACCTAGAATATAAGACATATTTTCAGTTGTTTCACACTTTTTTGTTCAGTATATAATTCCACATGTGTTAATTCATAGTTTTGATGCCTTCAGTGTGAAGCTACAATATTCATAGTCATGAAAATAAATAAATAAATAAATAAATAATATATATATATATATATATATATAATATGTAATATATATTTTAATGACTTGCAACGAATAATCACTGCAGCGTTTTAATATAATATATTCATAACCTATTCCTTCCCTTAATGAGGTTTAGTTTTTCATTCTTTGTGCTCAAAGAGAATCTGATTCATTTCAAACCATATCGAAAATGAGGACTTTCTTTTACAGTGGCAACGATCTCATACCACTTGTGTCTGCCGTAGAGCGGAGATGTGTATTTGGAAATATAATATGAAGATTTTCAGCTAGGGAAATATGTCTGAGGATTGTTAAACAGAGTGGAATATCCCGCTGTGTTGATTCACGTCATAAGGTTGGCATTTGAATAAAACCGAGTAGGCACTTTGGGGTGTTCACTGCGCTCAAATGTCAGTTTGAACGGATTACAAAACTCTGTTTTGGTATGATTCAAATATGCTTAACATCACAATTTTTAATGTCTTATTTTTAAGAAGAGATTATTTGTCCTTAATAGTAACAATAACTTTTCGGTGAACTGCAGAACTGTATTTTTGTTGCTTCCGCTAAAATGCAACCAAATTCCCGCATGTGTGGCAAATTAGAGCAATCCTGTCACTGAAAATGCGTGCAGAGGCATTGGTGCCGAACATGCGTAAAATCCATCAGGTGTCCAGGCATGCGTTATGGAAGCTCGTCTTGCGCTCTCTTGTGGATTTTTCCGAGCACTGTGTTGAGTTTCATCGGGAAGCCCGGAGCTGTCGAGGCACATATGGGGAGCGCAGTTTCCGTCCGCTTGGCACCTGTTGCTGGTTTATTAGTATTTTTGGCACCTGCCTGTTGAAGATTTTAACGACACACATCTCCACCATGTCGGAGGAACACACTGATTCCAACTCCAGCGGCTACAATTTTGACAATCCCTCAACACGGATCCAGAGCAGCTTCGTGTTCTCAGGACCCATTTTTGTCATTCTGATAGTGATGATGGTGACTTTGGTCGTGGTGATAGTTTTGGGCAACGCGCTGGTCATTTGGGCTTTTAAGGTAGACAAGAGTTTGAGGAGACAATGCAATTACTACTTCCTGAATTTGGCAATCTCAGATTTTCTTGTAGGTGAGTTTCTAATCTTCCAAAACAAATGCTGTAAAAAGGAAATAGTAAACTTTTACGTTAAAATGCTTTTCTGCATGAAGGTTACATTTATGTATTTTTTGTTTTTACTTAGCCTACCAACTATAGGTGAAGTTCTGGAATCCTTTCAAATTGTTAAATAGGTCAAATCTGTGTGCCCCAGTTTTATTCAGTCATTGTCTAGTGCTGTATCGATTGAAGGGATGAAATAAAAAAAATATGTGCCTGGATACTAATTGGTGACTAAGACTATTTGAGCCGCTGCAATGCCTTATACATTTTGTGTGGACACATTTATTCAGTGAATATTTTTATAAATGTGTCAATATCTATTTTAAAAAGTGCATTACACATGCAATTGTATCGACATTTGCAAAAAAGTGCTATAAAAGAAGAGTGTATTATAATTGCTGGCCTTGTTTTCTGATCCCCTTCCTCACCAATTTTGTGTAGGGGCGTTCTGCATCCCCGTCTATATCCCCTACATCCTGACAGGCAGGTGGACGTTGGGTCGAGGACTGTGCAAGCTGTGGCTGGTTACAGACTATCTACTGTGCTCGGCATCTGTCTTCAGCATTGTGCTCATCAGCTATGACCGTTTCCTCTCTGTCACCAGAGCGGTGAGTTGAACATGCTGTCAGCCAGGTGAATTTCAGCATCTGGCAGGCCATCAGCATGGCTAAAAGTGGATCTAAAATGTCTATACAATCCAGGTTTTTTTCTGACTTAGAAAATGAGACGTTATTTGAGAAGTTATTTCCAAACTTTTTTTTTACCTTTAATAATGGCTTATGTGCTGTATAATTAAACTGCAAAACAAAGAAATCCATTTGGAGAATTTGTAAATAACATTTCAATTAAAGCCACCTGGAACATTAGTGTGCACACTTAAGATTCCTTTAGATTCAGTTTTAGCGTTGAATCTTTTTGTGTATACACCTGGCATCTAGGGTCAAAAAAGACAGCTAACATCTCTGTTGAACCCACACATCCTGGTCATAGGTTTTTTAGACTTTTACCTTCAGGTGTGCATTACAGAGCACTAATGACAAAAATGAGCCACTACAGAGACAGTTTCTTTTGCTGGTCTGTCTCTCTGTCGACCACAATGAACACCTTACAGCCAGAGAGGTCCGCTTCTCTGCTGGAAACAAATTAGCATATTGCTCATCAGAACCTGCCTTCTCTCTTCTTATTTACATAAAAAACACACTTGTACAAACTTCTCCTTGTCGTTTTCACACAGTGTGGATGTTATTTGGACTGATGTTGATGTGAGTGATGGAAACTAAAGTTACATTTCTTGTTTGTGCACACAAACTTGGCCAGTAAAGTTGGTTCTGATTTTGATTCAGTTATAGTGAAGCTGATTAACCTGAAACAAAGTTCAGGTGTCCTACTGGAGTTCTCTGCCATTTGGTTGTTTGCATTCTTTAACTTAGCTGAAAGCTCCCATAGGATCTAGATGATTGTCAGGTAGTGAAAAAAATAACAATATACAAGTCCTTCTCAAAATATTAGCATATTGTGATAAAGTTAATTATTTTCCATAATGTCATGATGAAAATTTAACATTCATATATTTTAGATTCATTGCACACTAACTGAAATATTTCAGGTCTTTTATTGTCTTAATATGGATGATTTTGGCATACAGCTCATGAAAACCCAAAATTCCTATCTCACAAAATTAGCATATTTCATCTGACCAATAAAAGAAAAGTGTTTTTAATACAAAAAACGTCAACCTTCAAATAATCATGTACAGTTATGCACTCAATACTTGGTCGGGAATCCTTTTGCAGAAATGACTGCTTCAATGCGGCGTGGCATGGAGGCAATCAGCCTGTGGCACTGCTGAGGTCTTATGGAGGCCCAGGATGCTTCGATAGCGGCCTTTAGCTCATCCAGAGTGTTGGGTCTTGAGTCTCTCAACGTTCTCTTCACAATATCCCACAGATTCTCTATGGGGTTCAGGTCAGGAGAGTTGGCAGGCCAATTGAGCACAGTGATACCATGGTCAGTAAACCATTTACCAGTGGTTTTGGCACTGTGAGCAGGTGCCAGGTCGTGCCGAAAAATGAAATCTTCATCTCCATAAAGCTTTTCAGCAGATGGAAGCATGAAGTGCTCCAAAATCCCCTGATAGCTAGCTGCATTGACCCTGCCCTTGATAAAACACAGTGGACCAACACCAGCAGCTGACACGGCACCCCAGACCATCACTGACTGTGGGTACTTGACACTGGACTTCTGGCATTTTGGCATTTCCTTCTCCCCAGTCTTCCTCCAGACTCTGGCACCTTGATTTCCGAATGACATGCAGAATTTGCTTTCATCCGAAAATAGTACTTTGGACCACTGAGCAACAGTCCAGTGCTGCTTCTCTGTAGCCCAGGTCAGGCGCTTCTGCCGCTGTTTCTGGTTCAAAAGTGGCTTGACCTGGGGAATGCGGCAGCTGTAGCCCATTTCCTGCACACGCCTGTGCACGGTGGCTCTGGATGTTTCTACTCCAGACTCAGTCCACTGCTTCCGCAGGTCCCCCAAGGTCTGGAATCGGCCCTTCTCCACAATCTTCCTCAGGGTCCGGTCACCTCTTCTCGTTGTGCAGCGTTTTCTGCCACACTTTTTCCTTCCCACAGACTTCCCACTGAGGTGCCTTGATACAGTACTTTGGGAACAGCCTATTTGTTCAGAAATTTCTTTCTGTGTCTTACCCTCTTGCTTGAGGGTGTCAATAGTGGCCTTCTGGACAGCAGTCAGGTCGGCAGTCTTACCCATGATTGGGGTTTTGAGTGATGAACCAGGCTGGGAGTTTTAAAGGCCTCAGGAATCTTTTGCAGGTGTTTAGAGTTAACTCGTTGATTCAGATGATTAGGTTCATAGCTCGTTTAGAGACCCTTTTAATGATATGCTAATTTTGTGAGATAGGAATTTTGGGTTTTCATGAGTTGTATGCCAAAATCATCCGTATTAAGACAATAAAAGACCTGAAATATTTCAGTTAGTGTGCAATGAATCTAAAATATATGAATGTTAAATTTTCATCATGACATTATGGAAAATAATGAACTTTATCACAATATGCTAATATTTTGAGAAGGACCTGTATATGTATACTAAGACACTGTAAAGATAATCCTCAATATCTGCAGAAAACTATTGGACAAGTTTAAAAGACTGAATGGAAAATTCTTTGGGAGGCTGCCACAAGGAAGACAGCATCATTGAAGGGGCTACAGGAATATGGAGAGGGGATATGGGACTGAAGCCTTTTCTTCCAAAGAATACATCCATGCTTGCCAGAAATTTAAAACCTTGCAAAACATTTTTTTATGGTCTGGTGAAACCAAAATTAAACTTTTGTCCACAATTCCAAAAGATATATTTGGCACAAAAACAAAAAAAAAAAAAACACTTACCATACATCATACTGCTGGGTTACCTTTTTTCAGATAGAACACAGTTTTTGGTCAAGGTGAATAAAATTATGAAAATGTGTAAGTATCAGTCAGTGAATAAAAAGCTGGTCAAGAAAGATTAAATTTTTCCACTTTACTGTGTGTCTAAGTATACATCCAAGTAAATAAAATGTAAACCATCGGCATGGCCTACCCAACGTCTAGATGGGGTCACCTAAAGAGATGTCCTCACTATTTTAGGCATTTTCAGAAATTTTGTGAAGTTTATGTTAGCTTTTACCAGCGGGTGCTTGATGTTTAATGGAAAGGCATGACAATAAAATAAAACTTTTGAACTGCAGATCATGTATACACCTATACCATGTTGTGACTATGAATCTGAAAATATTATTTAATATTTAATATTAATAATGTAATATTTCATCAAATAATATTTCGGCCTGTTAAGGGTTGTCCTGTGAATACCAGCCTAGTAAGGCGGTGGTAATAGGACAAAATCAAAAGGGTGAGCCAAGCTCTGACATTATTGAACAGCAAAACTCTGCACACACATGGAATGAATTCACACAATTTCTTAAAATACAAGAATTTATTAACAAAAATAAGTCAACTCAAAGTCAAACATATTTCAATCAACAAACTCTTTACTATGCTAAAACAATCCAACTAACTACCAAGCAGAATTAAAGAATAAGGAAGACTAATGGGCTATGTACAATATAAACAAGTGGATTAAAGATGGTTGAAAACTATGACCGAAAGAGTGATGCAACATTACCATGCAATGTTTATGTTTGAGAACCAAGGATTATCTTGAAGAATCTGGAAATGAAGTTAAGTTAGTCTTGGAACTAACTAGGCAATAATTGGTATACCTTTAAACAACCATTCACAATGCAAGATCAAAGAAAATGTTATTTTAATAAAATAATGTTTTAAAGAATGATCTGCTGAATAAAACCAACCTTATGGATGACCAATTCTCAAAGGTGTCTCATTAGCTGCCTTTATTTATTAAAATAATATTTAAAGAAATATTATTAAGGAAATTGTACAAGTACAAGTGAGCCAAAGAGCCTCCCTTAGTCATGCACTAAGAAAATACAGTAGTCATATTATGGAATTTGTTTTATGTTACACATTATATCAGGTGATCAATTCAATCATAAGCAACTAAGAAGTTTAATAAAGTACAAATATATAATAGTAGTGGCACTCAGTGCTCAACATTTTCTGTAGCGGACATATGAAATCTTAACAGCCTGGACTCCAATGTCAGAGTTTTAACATTTATGACATTTAAACTGTTACATTCCGTGACTTTGCACTTGCCCATTTGTCAAATATAGCATCAAACGAAATAGACCGTGCCACACTGTTTTCAATAGAGATCACTGCTAACTGGGACAAGCGATCATTGCTCATATTTGAACGAAGGTATGTTTTGATGAGCTTGAGCTTGCTAAATGATCTTTCTGCAGATGCAACTGTAAGATGCATAGTTAAAAAATACTCTAAGGGCTACTGTCAAATTTGGAAATACCAAATCAAGGTTCTCTTGAATGAGAAAATCTAACTTTTCTAGAGCCTTGTAACCCTTCAGTAGACGGCTTGCTGGGTATATTTCTTGAATGATATCTTTTGACACATCACAGGTGGTCAGGGCATATGTGGTCACTGATTCCTCCAGCTCAGCTTTAGTTATGTGCTCCATTTTAGAGATGAATTTAAATTTCTCAGACACAAGTTGAAAATTGGAAAACTTCTCAGACAGCTCTTGCAGGAGTGTGTCAACAATAACATTGAAAACCATGCACTTGAAGTGCCTTGTGGGTTCCTTTTCATGATGACCAGTGCATGAATTGTCATCTGGGAACTTATTTTACTTCCTAAGTCGTTTCTCTTTGAATTCAGGAGAAGCATCCATTTTCGATGGCTATCACTTGTCTCTTCTATCACTGACCTCATGTCTGCCTCTTTCACCCCTTGTCTGTGGCATTCTCCACTAAGTCATATGGTCAAAAAAGCATTCTATATTAGTTGTAAAAATTACAGATCTTACAGTTTTTTTTAAATAGTGTTTAAAAATGTTTGCTTGGGATTAAGTAGCTGTTCCTTCACTTCCACCTAATATTAGATCAACCTGTTGCCTTCCCCTGTCTGTCCTGATTCTTCCTCTGTCATCTTCTCTTCTTTCTCTCCATCCTCACTGCTGAATGACATTAATTTTGTGTTAAGTAGGTTTAAAAAATACAGCAGTCAAAACACAATGAAACGAATCTTTAAATTTAAATGATCTCCTTGTTGGATAACAGTTACTGACTGGACATTGCATCTGATCTGACTTATCAGATACATCACAACACCACTGTAGTGATATTGAATAAGACATTTAAACTCAAGTGTCCCCCTGCCAAAAAGGTTGGTAACATGGGTCACCAACCTTTTTGAGTCTAAAGGCTATAGTGACACTGGACGAATTTGTCTGATACACACATAAACTTGTACAACTCATCTTTAATTAAAGAATCAATAATAATGAATATACATATGAGTGAATAAATTGCAGCCTAGAGGGCTAAGCGTTGGACTATAGCTGGGCACTGGCGCCAAGACAATTTAGCTTTCCTGTGCTAATATTTCCTGGGTTTTATTTCAGTCATTCTTACACTTAGTGTGTGGATATGTGTGTGTGACAGGCGTATGTATCAGATATTCATAGAAATACCGAACAAATCACGTCCCTTATTGGTTCAATAGGGGAGGCAACATTTAACAGCCAAATATGGGACGATTCCGTATTAGGCTAGCTTTAGCTAACCTGAATATTTACAACCCTCTTGTCTTGTTGTCGATACACTGACGGTACTTACCTACTACCTTTCAACCACATTGAAAGGCTTCTTTTCATCCCGCCAACATCTTTATCCTTCTCCCTTTTCCTTTTTTTGTTTTGCGCCCCGGATAACTTTGTTTTCTGCCCCTCCATCTTGTTGTCAAGTGCACTACGAGTGGTAGTCTAAGATTTAAAACAAAAAAAAAACGTGCCTGAGAGGTTCTCCTAGGGGCGTGTGCCCAAGCCACCTGTGTGGGAAGGGAGAGCGATAGGAGGGGAGGTGAAGGAGCAGAGGGGCGCCTAATCAGTGCCGTTACTCTGTTATTGATCATTTCATGCTGTTAAATATAGAAAATGCCAACTAGAAATTTTTTTTTTCTATTGAGGGTTTTGACGCCCCTTCTAGTGCAGCGCCCCTATGCGTTGCATACAGTGCATACCCACTTTTTGCGCCACTGGTCCTACTTTCAGACTGGGAAAACCGTTCCACTCGGCTTCGTAGAGACCGTGTCTCTGCAGGGAATTTTCTGGAACACAGTTTGCTTTTGCAGGCCTGAGAGAGAAAGTCAAGCAATGCTTATACCTTAATTTCCCCTTTTTATGAATGAATACAGGGTACACAAACAGTGATTCCTTCATACTTAACTTGTGCATATGATCGCGTGATCTTATGACACTCTTGGATCCAGTTTGAAGAGTTTATGCCTCGCACGGAGTCCGGGTGGCATCATGGGAAGTGCGCTGCTACCCCCCCCCCCCCCCCCCCCCCCCCCCCCCCCCTTTTCCAAATGTCGGAAGTAGGTTAAATGCAATTTATTTTGAAAGTTCCAGAAAAGTTTGTACCACATCTTTCATGTTCTTTCCATGGCTGGGGTCCCAACAACCAAAACCAACGGCAACACCAGCACCATCACTACCACACGCTGAACGCAACTAGCTGCCTTTTATACCCAGTCTACCATGGGTATTTTACAGGAAGAAACCATAGAAAGGGCTAATCAGAAAACAGGAAATAAATAATATTTACCCCATTCTAACACCAAAAACAATAAATGATCCCCAATAAATAAGTACATAAATACAAATTTCTATAGCTAAACATTTCTATGTTCAATCAAAAGAACAAATAAAATTTAGCATACCTCTTCTAAGCACTACCCACCTAATCTCATTGGTTTGCTCCATTAGCATGTCTATCTCTTTTTGCTGCCCTGCCTCGCTGAAGAGACAAACCAAGAAGTGAGTGTTTGTTTAATTTAACAGTTGTATTCTTTAAACTGGTAATAGAATAACCAATAGAAGTTTAAGGAAATACAAATTTACATTTTTAGCTATACAGGATGGATGACCAGTCCCTCTGCTTCTCAAGAATGTCTCGTGTTTTCTCAGAACTTTTTTTTTTCAGTTGAATTATACAGGATAGCGGTCACTTCAGATAAGGCTTTGAAATAATTTTCATTATGGCCTCATTTTTACATCACAAAAACCTGCTATTTTCATTGGGCTGTGTATACTTCTATAAACTGTATTATAGGGAAGAAAATTACCAGAGAGATTAAGTCAAACCAAAACTTTTCTTTCCCTTCACTTAAACTAACCATCCTCTTAAAGAGGTCCACTCAGATTACCTGTTCAGACCCAATTTAAATCTTATGATCAGAATATTCATTCCTTGTGCTCTGGGGTTTCATTTCTGATGAGACTCAAAGGCCAGTAGTTGGGGCACGGCCACCACATCCTCCCAAACGTGCCCATCTGTGGAGGTTAATAACTTCTGACCCTTTCAGGCCTGGTGCCAGCCCTAATTATAGTTATTCCATCGTGATGAAAATAGAAAAAAGTCAGATTACGACTTTAGGAAAGACTGGCCTTCACAAACAAACATTACAACACAACAAATCATTGCCAATGGCCTCTATTATTTGATTATTTTGATTTTGACATTTGCATTTATACCCATGTTTTATCAGTTTGTTGTTGTTTTGTTCTACCACATATATAGTAAAACTTGCATGCATTTACAAGCTGTTCATTTCATTTAGCTTTTTTGCTCCACCTTGAAAATGCATAACCTAGCTGACTGTATCCTATATACCTCTGTGATAACTCAAAAGGTGGGATGATGCTTGGCACAGAAGACAAAGAGAGTGCTCTGTCTCCTTTCAGAGGCAAACACTTAACATCAGAGCAATGAATACAAAATAACAACAGAAAGGGAGTGAGCGTCTTCTTTAATTAGACAGCTTTGATCATAGAGGTCCTCCTCCGTGTCGTGGTCCCTCCAACCTGGAGAGATCAATCGCTGCAGGCACAGGCTGCCTGCAACCGAGGAACATTTTCCTAAAAGCATTTCTCTCTGAACATCAGGAGACAAAGGATTGTCAACAGTCAGACACATAGTTTGTCTTTGAAACAAAAAAGGTCTAGTCAGATGACACACAGCTGGCATGAGAGAGAGCTGTCAAAACCTCACAGCTTTATAGAGAAAACATCGTTTGGTTGTTAGATTTAGTCATCAGAGTGGGTTAAATTTAATTTGAGAGGACGTTTAGAAGCATCTGTCACTGACAGAGTTGGGACGTTGTGTGAAATGAAAATAAAAACAGAGAACACTCGTTTGAAAATTCTGTTCAACTTGTATACAGTTGAATATACCATAAAGACAAGATATTTAATGTTCAAACTGATAAACAGTTTTTTTGCAAACACTCATTCACTCATTTTGAATTTAATGCTTGCAACACATTCCAAAAAGCTGGAACAGGCACAACAAAAGATTGGGAAAGTTGAGGAATGCTCCAAAAACACTTGTTTGGAACATTCCACAGGTAAACAGGTTAATTGGAAACAGGTAAATGTCATTATTGGGTATTAAAGGAGCATCCTCAAAAAGCTCAGTCGTTGACCTGCGAGGATGGGTTTGTGGACCATCTTTTTTGCATCTATTGTCGATTGCTGCTGCCCGTAGCTGTGGCCGTAAGGTCTGTTGTGGCTATTGCGACGGCCATCCCCAAACCCGGTGGCGGACACCGGTGGTAAGGGATGCTGTCCAACTGAAGAAGGGGTCCTATTGGCTGTGGTTGGCTTGTGGGACTCCTGAGGCGGCTGACGGGTACCGTGAGGCCAAGTGTGCTGGGGTCTGGGCTGTGGTAGAGGCAAAAACTCGGGCCTGGGAGGAGTTTGGTGAGGCCATGGAGAAGGACTACCGGTTGGGCTCGAAGCGATTCTGGCAAACCCTCCGGCACGTCAGGAGGGAGAAGCAGTGCTTCGCCAACACTGTTTACAGTGTGGGGGCCCTTTAATAAGGGCCATTTGATTTCTATACAAGCGGAGCAGGAGTTTGGTCCACATTGCTGGCACTAAGTCGGACCTGTTCCCAGTGCATGTTGGACTCCGGCAGGGCTGCCCTTTGTCAACGGTCCTGTTCATAATTTTTCTGGACAGTATTTCCAGGCACAGCCAAGGGCCAGAGGGGGTCTTGTTTGGGGGACAGATGACGTGGTCCTGCTGGCCCCTTCTAGCCAAGACCTACAGCATGCAAGAGTGCAGTTTGCAGCCGAGTGTGAAGCAGCTGGGATGATGATCGGCTCCAACAAGTCGGAGACCATGGTTCTCAATCGGAAAAGGTTGGCTTGTCCTCTTCAGGTTGGAGGGGGGTTCCTGCCTCAAGTGGAGGAGTTCAAGTATCTTGGGGTCTTGTTCACGAGTGAGGGGAGAATGGAGCGGGAGATCGACAGATGGATTGGTGTGGCTGCTGCAGGAATGGGGGCACTGTGCCAGTCCGTTGTGGTGAAGAGAGAGCTGAGGGACTGTGTTTCTCAGCTGGCCTGGGAACGCCTTGGGCTGGAGGAGGTGTCTGGGGAGAGGGACTGGGTATCTCTACTGAGTCTGCTACCCCGCGACCCGGTCCCAGATGAAGCGGAAGACGACGAGTACAATTACAAAATACAACAACGGAGACCCTGGACTGTTGAGCAGGCAAGAATGGGACAAAATTTCACCTACAAAGCTTCAACAATTAGTGTCCTCAGTTCCCAAATGCTTAGTGAGTGTTAAAAGGAAAGGTAGTAAACATGCCCCTGTCCCAGCTTTTTTGGATCGTGCTACAAGCATCAAATTCTAAATTTGTCATTATTTGCACAAAGAAGCAATAAGGTTTATCAGTTTGAACATTAGATATCTTTACTTTATAGAGTATTCAATTGCATATAGGTAGAACAGGATTTGCAAATTAATGCATCCCTTTTTACACGATTTTACTAAACGTCCCAACATCATTGCAATTGGGGTTATAAGATATAGGGCTTTCCAAAAGGATGTATGCGGCTTTAACTTTTCCACATTTTCCAATGTTTCAACCACAAACATAGATGTATTTTCAGGGGATTTCATGATAGGTCCAATACAAAGTCAAGTGTAATTGTCAAGAGGAAGGGCTAGATTAAATGTTTTGTTATTCATGAAAAAATCTAATGAGGGTGTTGTGCATTTTAACCTCCTTTACACCCCAAAATGAAATCTGATGCAAGAAATTACCTTCAGAAGTCACCTAATTTGTAAAAATAGTCCAAATGTGTGAACATTAATTTCAATATAAGTACAGCTATTCTGTGAAGGCCTCAGATGTTTATAGAGACAATTTGTGAACTATTGGCATCATGAAAACCAAGGAACACAGCAGACAGGTCAGGGATACAGTTCTGGGGAAGTTTAAAGCAGGGTTAGGTTGTACAATTCAAAGTTTTGAACATTTCATGGACATCTATTCAAAGCATCAATTGAAAATGGAGAGAGGATGGCAGCCCATGGTAACTCTGAGGCTGCAAACATTCACAGGTCATATAGAAAGTCAGTTGAAAGGACAACTTTTAACACCGAAGAGACTGTCAACATGTTTTGTACATATTTAAATAATAGAACATTAAGGTGATCAAAAGGAACAATTAAACTCTAATGTTTAATTCAGTAAATAGTTTTGGGTTTAAGATGAATAAAAAAGTAAGGACATTGTGTTAACTGTGTTAGAATAATAAATTAAAGCGTATATTAATTCTCCACAACAAGATCAATAGACAGAAGCTACATTCTTAAATAAACATTGTGAACAGACTGAAGTAAAAAGTTATAAAAATATGTCTTTTAGCACATGATTTGGGGGGACAGTAAGCCTCACCCTAAAATCTTCCTCTGCATTAAAAATGTGCTAATTTGCAGGACTTTGTGGCATGTTGAGGAGGTAATTCAGTCATTCCATTCAGGTGCACAGGAAAAGCATCACATCTTAAAAATTTGCAGGACACCAAAGCCATACTAATATGTAAGAATGGCCCAGTAAAAGTCCAGAACTAAATCCAATTAAAGATTTCTGTCAAAACTTGACACTGACATCTCTAGAAATTGAAAGCAGGTAGAGACATACCCCAAACGTCTTTCAGCAGGTGGATCTATTGAAACCTTTTCAGATTTTGATTTTCTTTTTTAAGAAAAAAAAGCCCCCAGAAAAACAATATTTCTATCCTCTGCACTACTTTATGGTGGCCTATCCCATATAATCCATATAGAATACATTGAAATCTCTGGTTGTAATGGGGAAAAATGTGAAAAAACTCAAATGGTGTGAATATGTTTGCAAGTCACTAGACATTCAGATTCCTGCTTTGAACAGATGATTGACATGCAACAGGGCTCCAAGTCAGGTACAAACTAATTTGTACAAACTCAAGTGGATCCAGGTTTAATCTTCTCTGAAATAAACTTAATTAGAAAGAAGCACAGTAACATATTGTCAGAGGAGCTGAAGAGGCTCTAAAGTACGATGTCCACTGAGCAGGCATTCAGACAGTGACGCAGAATGTGACATTAATTGAGACGAGTGGCCATGAGAGGTGCTTCATTGACTTAATACTCATTCACACTTTTATGTACTAAGTGGTAATAGAGTATTGGACATGGTTTTTTGTTTTTTTTGGATCAACTTTTTATTAATTTCTTACCTACAAGTGAAAAAATATGAACGACTTACAGTAGACTTTTACCATAAGAACACATCTCGAAACGTGTAAGCAATTAATTTGAATGGGGGCACATATTTATGAGGGACCACAAATGACAAAATGAAAAATAAATATGTAAATAAATAAATACACATATAAATAAATAAATACACATATAAATGTATAAATAAATAAATCCATATATAAATACACATACAAATGTATAAAAAAATAAATATAAGAAGAAATAAATACACATATAAATGTATTTATTTATTTATTTATTGTCTCCTTTTTGTGCATTTATACATTTATTCATTCATTTATTTATTCATTCCTACATTTATTTCTGTATTTCTACATTTCCACATTTATTTCTGCTTTTCTGTCTGTATGTTAATGAGGTGGGTGGTTCTAACATTTGTCTTCAGCACCATTGGTTAGAATTGTGTGTATGGATCCTGCAGTTCTGCCTAGACTCTGGTACCGAAGTTCTTTTGGTAGGCACAATGGAGGGTTCTCTTACAGCCATTGCCAATGATTTAAGGTCATTGGCAAATGATACTGACCAAAATGACTACCTACATTTTCGTTTTGCACGGGTCATGGAGGATTTCAATCAGCTCCAAGCTGAGATGGATGTAATGGAAGAATCAACAACAAGTGGGACACAATCGTGAAGTGGAATGAAATTTATTGGATGTGTCAAACTTTTTTAACAAATAAAAAACTGAAAACCACAGGCAATTCCCACTGCAGTCTCCCTCATAATGCAAGAAACAAGACAGAAAATGGTATTCAGGTGAACAGGATTTTGTGTGCAGCTGTAAGGGTTTCTTTAATATTGGGATTTTTATTATTCATTGTGATTTTATTTTATGTCATATTGCATGTAAGACTTTTTTGTGTGCTCATGTAATGGTGTCCAATCTCAGGTTGTGACACACTGCAAACAGTAAAGGAAAAGTTTTATATTATTTGGTTGTAATACAGAGTTATTATCAGTATAAGCAAGTCTGCATCAATAAAGGCAATGTTATGTTTATTCAAAAGATTCAAGGTGAGGTGCTATATGTGTGCTATGAGTTTGATGGCACTACAACATGCTATAGTGAAGTTATTGACCATTTTATACTTATTTTAATGGTAATAAAATGACAAACAAAACTATTTAAGTACATTTTCTTAAAGTAAGAGTTGTAGTATGATCAAGATGAGGTGATCTATGTGTGCTATGAGTTTGATGGCACTACAACATGCTATAGTGAAGTTATTGACCATTTTATACTTATTTTAATGGTACAAAAATGACAAACAAAACTATTTAAGGACATTTTCTTAAAGTAAGAGTTGTAGTATGATCAAGATGAGGTGATCTATGTGTGCTATGAGTTTGTTTGCACTACAACATGCTATAGTGAAGTTATTGACCATTTTATGCAAATTGTACAGAATATTTAGCTATTTAGGCTATAGTCTTTGGGAAATTCCAATTTTTTTTAAGTATTAATTTCCAATCCAAGAAATGTAGTATGAAAAACGTGACATCACATACACATACAATAATTTTAATGACAATACACCTCCTCTCCTTGGCGACTTTATTGAATATTTCTCCATCATATTTTTCTGGTGTTGCAATTTGCAGATGGTCCCTGCGCATTTGAGGAGCAGCGAGCTCTGCATAGAGGCCAATGTAAGTCTCCCAGCGTGGTTGGTGTTAGGCTCGTTTTGAGGAAAATACGATTGTAGCTCACTGTGTGCCTTGCTGTGGTTGCAGAGAGGTGTTGGTTTTCTAGAGGCAATGTTCCGCTGATGAGTTATTGATCCGGAAAAGACGAATCTGTGAATATCTTTCTAACTTTACCGAGTAAGTTGGCGGCCAACTTCCTCCAGACTGTCCAATATAGTGGAGTCAACCTCCACATCCATCTCAGCTTGGAGCTGATTGAAATCCTCCATGAACCCTCCATCGTGCCTACCAAAAGAACTTCGGTACCGGAGTCTAGGCAGTAGCAGCAGGATTATACACACAATTCTAACCAATGGTGCTGAAGACAAATGTTAGAACCACCCACCTCATTAACATACGGAGATAGAAAAGCAGAAATAAATAAATGTGGAAATGTAGAAATACAAAAATAAATGTAGGAATAAATAAATAAAAGTATAAATAAATGAATTTATGAATAAATACATGTATAAATGAAAAAATGTATAAATAAATGAATGAATAAATACATAAATGTATAAATGCACAAAAAGGAGAAAATAAATGAATAAATAGATAAATAAATACATTTATATGTGTATTTATTTATTTTTATATTTATTCATTTATGCATTTATATATTTATATGTGTACTTATTTCTTCTTATATTTATTTATTTATACATTTATATGTGTATTTATTTATATGTGTATTTATTTATTTACATATTTATTTTTCATTTTGTCATTTTTGGTCCCCCATACATATTAGGTACCAAAATCCAATGTCTGAAAACAATAAAGTCCAAGCATAAAAAGAAGATGCTGTGGCTCCCAGCGAGTGACCACCAGTTTCTTTTTTGCTGTAAGTCTACCTAATAAGGTCCTTCTTTTGACCACCTTTACTTTAACTTGTGAAAACTTGTTCAAAATAGCAATGCCCAAGGAGGTACATGAACATCCAAGAACATAGACAACTTGCCTGCAACCTGTCTCCAGAAATCCATGAACGGTTTAAACAGAACATGTGTTTAAATGTGCCGATTGTATTTAATCAGCAATTATTTTCATTGCATGCAACTTTTTAGGGGTTATGTAGTTCCTGTGAATAAAACTGTAATGTATTTGCTGAAGGTCCAGGTTTCTGGAGGACATGTTGGTACCTTCCCATACACTACTCAGAGTTTATCTGTTCTTTCTTTCTAGGTGAAACGACTAAAGGAGCTACATCCATTAACATTTACTTTTCCTTCCCATAGAAAGGACTCCTGGATCAGTGCTTCTGTGTTCTTTTTGTGTCTCTGCTCTGTTCTCTCAAAACCCCAGTCGGTCGTGGCAGATGGCCGCTCACACTGAGCCTGGTTCTGCTGGAGGTTTCTTCCTGTTAAAAGGGAGTTTTTCTTCTCCGCTGTCACTACATGCATGCTCAGTATGAGGGATTGCTGCAAAGTCAATGCCAGTGACTGTCCACTGTCTCTACATGTTCATCCGGGAGGAGTGAATGCTGCAAGTCACTGACTGGATGCAATCTGCTGGGTTTCCTTAGATAGAAAAACTTTTTATCCAATTTGAATAAAAAGCTAACTCCGACTGCACTGTTCAATTGTTAGGATTAATAGGAATGTATGTGCCTGACTGTTGTGAAGTGCCTTGAGACGACATGTGTTGTGAATTGGCGCTATATAAATAAAACTGAATTGAATTGAATTGAATTGAACTACTTCAGTCCAGATCAGGACCAAGGTTGCCAAACTCCGCCTTCCATAAAGAGTCCAATACCACGGGTCTGTAAGAACAATGCAGTAACATTTTATAGGAAACATAACTACCAAATCTAGACGGTGCTAAGAGTACCTTATTAATAGGGAGAGGAGACAATGGTTCCTGTAAAGGGGCCCCAAGTGCCTTATGAACAGATTGTAGTTTTAAAGAAAAATAAAAAAAGTTATGTGAGGCAAATTGTATTTTATGCATGACTCCATGAAGGATAACAAGCCACCACCACCCAAAATACCCCTTTGAACCAAGACACCCCTGTACTCTGAAACAGTGAGCTTTAGTGTTAGTTTACGTATTATCTGTAACCTGCTGTTAACAAAATACCTGTGAATTATGACCACTGTCCTTTCTTTCATGCTGCATTGTACGTAATTTGACCCATGATCATTTGCCATTCCACACATATCTAGTAACAGCCTATTGTGGTCTCTCCAAGTCTAGCTAAGGTTTTGTCAACGTTATGCTTAATTATATTTTGAATTGTTGGGTAGATGTCTACCCCCAAATATGTAAAATGTTTACCCTCCGGGACTAGAGGGATCTGAGCATCAGTTATCAGTTGGCTTAACGGCAACAATTATGATTTTTGCTAATTTATTCTAAAACTTGAAATTTTCCCATATTCATCAAAGAAAGTCAATATACCTGGCATACCGCTAATAATGTTAGTATAAAGTAGAATCTCATCTGCATACAACAAAACCCAAGGATGGGTATTATTAATGGAAACTGGCGTGATATATCCCTGCAATCTTTTGGCCAATACTTTCGCATAAATATTAACATCCACATTCAGCGATGAAATGGGCCTGTAGCTGGAACATTCCAAAAGGTCCTTGCCTTTTTACGAAGTAGGGATATTAATGCAGAGTTTACGTCTCTAAAGAAATATTCTAAAACTGTCAAAAGTAATCATATTCGTTAAGAAGGGGCCCAAAAGGCATAATAAATTCTTGGCGTGACATTGGATCAGGCAATACGCCCCTTTTTATCTTTTTTAGGGCCAGTTCACGTTCCTGCAAGGTAATAGCCTGTTCTAAATCAGCTGAGGGAAAAAAACTTGTTCTGAGCTATATAGAGATTGATAAAAGGAAGCAAAAGTGGAGTGCACTGCCTTAAGATCAGCCTGAATGGTACCATCTTCTAACACAAAAAATATCAGCAAAGTGTTAATCAGATTTCAGTCTTAAAGCCAACAGGTGGCTGGTCAATGAAAACAATGTGTTTGTCTGGTCTTATGCATACTAAATTCTGAACGATGCCTCGAAATTGCATTGATTTCTTTCTTAACTAGTTCCTTTTGGCTTTGTTGTTTGTTATTGTACTTCTGTACAGATGCATCATGAGAAGCATGTTGTTGTTCTAACACAGTTAACTTAATTGCACGCTCTGTATTCCTAGAAGATGAATAAAGGGTGGCATTAGAAATAATTAAACACTTCACTGCCTCTTACAATATCCTGGATCAGACACTGAACATTCATCATGAAAATTTGTGTTTGAGATGAGGCCATGTAACCAATATATAAACCGCATCTTAAACTCCAGAGACTAGCTAAGTGGATGCAAACATATAATCCACTCTCAAAAATTATTTGTGTCCAGGTACCTAAGAAAAACTAATACTCCTTAAAAGAAGGATGCACGGTTCTCCAAATATTGACCATGCCTGTATCCCTAGCCCACAGCCACAGTGACGGAGATGCCAAATGTTGGTCCCTTGGTTCCGAACCCCCAGTCCGGTCTTTGTCATTGTCCCAGTATGCATTAAATTAAACTCCTAGGACAACCTGAATCTCCCATATTGAAAACTATTTGTGTCAGTGTGTTATAAATGTCAGGGTCAAATAAACTGGGAGCATAGACAGACAGAGATGTCCTGAGGAGTCCTGATAAAAACTATTATAGTTTAGCCAATAGTAGTTACGCAAATCCTAACATTAGGTTTTTAATGTCTTTTATTTTTTCATTATTGAGATCTCTTCAGGGTGCACTGTGGTGCAGTTGGTGGCACCATTGCCTTGCAGCAAGAAGGTCCTGGGTTCGACTCTCAGCAGGGGTCTTTATGGATGGAGTTTGCATGCCCTCCTCTTGCATACATGGGTTCTCTGCGGGTACTCTGGCTTCCTCCCAGAAACATGACTGTTAGGTTAATTGGTCTCTATAAATTGCCCTTAGGTGTGAATGGGTGTGTGCATGGTTGTGTGTCTCTGTGTTGCCCTGCAATGGACTAGCGACCTGTCCAGGGTGTACCCCGCCTCTAGCCCGTAGACTGTTGGAGATAGGCACCAGCTCCCTGAGACCCTGTACAGAAGAAGCAGGTATAGAAAATGGGTGGATGGAGATCTCTTTAGCTCATACGTTCTGTAAAATGATCCCACAGTTTACCTGCATAATTTATGAACTAACTGGCTTAAAGGTCTGACTTTTACTTTTATTTTCTCTTATCTGTTTTTGATGTTACAACATTCATGATTGTATGCCACTGTTCTGCAGTTATTTCAATGTTATATTTAAAATAAGAGTGTTTTAATGTAGATGTACAGGCATATTCAGTCATATTCAGTAGGATATATAAAGTAGAATATCACTGCAAAATCCATTTATTTAGTAAATCACTATATGAAACACATTTATATAGATTAATTACAAATAGACTATTTTTTAAAGCTTTATTTTTGTTAATTATGATGATCTTCCACTTAATGCTAATGAAAACATGCTGTGTATGATTAGAATATTAAATCAGAGCAATAAAAGGTAAAAATTAATACAGAAAAATGGGTTTAATGAAAACTATGTTTATTATCTGCTTAAAGGTACTTTTAATTTGACCAACAAGCCTCCCTAGAACACATATTATAATTTATTAATTATGACTGAATAAATCTTCTATGTTAAGAAATTATTTCCTTACAGAAAATCATTGTTGGCACCACTGTTGTTAATAGTTAATACATTCCCCTTTGTCAACAGGGCAGCATTTGGTGTTTTTCTGCAGCATTTTACAAGACTGCAGTGTTTTGCTTAGTGAATTGAGTTACTGAAATAAAAGATATTTTCAATAATATTCTGCATTATTGAACATGAGTTCTTCAAACTTCTTTTAAAATGTCTTCCAATTTCAAAGAGTTTATGATGCCTTACACTCTAACAACGTTCCAAGGCCCTTTGTGTCATAAACAAGCCCTAAACATCACAGATCCTAAACCATTTTTAACTGTGGCCATTTGGGCATTTTTCCAAATCCTTTGTTTCATGCCAAATTCAGCTTTGTTGCCAAAATGCTTAATCTTGGTCTTAAAAGACCAAAAATTTAAGCTTCCAGTTAAGGTTCCTGTAGAACTTTCCAAACTTGCCTCTGATGGTAGGACAGAAAAAGGCTTATCCTGGAAATGCTCCCAAACATTCAGTGAGCATACAGATAGCATCTGTAATTGATATTTAGTGACCCCAAGGTACCCCTGTTTGCTGCAGTTCTTTAACAGTGAGCTTTCGAGATTTTTTTTACCTTCCTTTATCCTCTTTGCAGCTAGAAACATAGGCATCTGTGTCATATCATATCTCTACCCCAGAGAAACTATAAGTCACAGATTACTAACCAAAAGTTTCAAGAAACTCTGATCAACTTTACTAGTAAAGTATAATAATAAAGAAAAAATAAAAATCAGCCGCATGTATTTTAAAAGGATTTTGGTTGCAACAACTGTGGCACTGGTGATTTTTTTTTCACCACTGAATGAATGCAATCAAATGAACTGGATATTTTCAAACACTGTATAAAAAACACAGAACCCTTTTTTCTGTCAGTCCATAAGTCAGAGAATTCCAAAGTTACCAAAATTATTCGTTTACTAAATGCCAGATTTATTGAGAAAAGCTCTTGATCATTTTCTGTTACACCTATTAAATACAGTAGTTAACATTTGTTTAGTAATTCTATTCTATTCTATTCTATTCTATTCTATTCAATTCAATTCAGTTTATTTATATAGCGCCAATTCACAACAAATGTCGTCTCAAGGCACTTCACAACAGTCAGGTACATACATTCCAATTAATCCTAACTATCGAACAGTGCAGGCAGATTCAGTTATTTATTCAAATTGGATAAAAAGTTTTTCTATCTAAGGAAACCCAGCAGATTGCATCCAGTCAGTGACTTGCAGCATTCACTCCTCCTGGATGAGCATGTAGAGACAGTGGACAGTCACTGGCGTTGACTTTGCAGCAATCCCTCATACTGAGCATGCATGTAGCGACAGTGGAGAAGAAAAACTCCCTTTTAACAGGAAGAAACCTCCAGCAGAACCAGGCTCAGTGTGAGAGGCCATCTGCCACGACCAACTGGTGGTTTGAGAGAACAGAACAGAGACACAAAGAGAACAAAGAAGCACTGATCCTGGAGTCCTTTCTATGGGAAGGAAAAGTAAATGTTAATGGATGTAGCTCCTTTAGTCGTTTCACCTAGAAAGAAAAAACAGATAAACTCTGAGCCAGTTTTCAAGGTTAGAGTCTGAAAGAAAGCACATAGAGTTAGTCACAGTAAAAGCTCAAAAGGTATTTGATAGGATTACCTTTTAAACTGCATGACTTGGGTCGAACATTTTTATTGTCCTCCTAGAAGCTTCTCACAACAGTTTGCTGGAATTTTGGCCCATTCGTCCTAAGAGGACTGGTGTAACTAAAACAACTTTGTAGACTGGTGGGTTGCTGGTTCAAACCCCTGCTCTCTATATCTTAGTTGTTGTGTCATTGGGCAAGGCACTTCACCTGCCTTGCCTGCTGATGGTGGTCAGAGGGCTCGTTGGCACCAATTGTATGGCAGCCTCACTTCTGTCAGTCTGACCCAGGGCAGCTGTGGCTACAATGTAGCTTACCACTGTCAATGTGTGAATGTGTGTATAACTGGGTGGATGACTGATTGTAGTGCAACGCGCTTTGGGTCCATGGACTTGATAAAGCATTATACAAATGCAGGCCATTTACCATTTAGATGTTGGATCAATATTTCCCCATCAAAATGTCATAAATTGTTTGAAGCGAGCCAGTCCCTCCTGCAGTAAAACACTTGAACAACATGATGCTACCACCTCCATACTTCACTGTTGGAATGATGTTCTCAGGCTTGTAAGCATCCACCTTTTTCTCCCAAATATGTCAGTGGTCATTATGGTCCAGCCACTCAGTTTTAGTTTCATTAACCCACAGGATATTTTTCCAAAAATTAAGATATTTGTCCCAAACTGTAATCTGGCTTTTTATGATGCTTATGGAGTAATTGCGTCTTCCTTCTAAATGACCTTTTAGGTTACATTGGCACAGGACTTTTACTTTAGATAATGACACCAGTGACTCAAAGATAGTGATCATGGTGAAGGTAAACATCTGAATTTGAAAAAAGGTTTAAAAATTTATTTTTAAACCATTTAAACTATGTAAACTATTTTTGTCCGCAATAAAAGATAACCTCTTGTCTCTACGTTATCTGAACAAGAACTGAATATCTGAATATTTTTGCATTTTCAGGAGACAGTGGCACTAATTGCAGTTTCATCCAAGTTTTTCTGATTTATGCTTATTTTTCCTGCAGGTAAGTTATCGAGCCAGACAGAGCATGACTCATCAAGCTATAATCAAGATGATTGCCGTCTGGGTGCTGGCCTTTGTCCTGTATGGGCCAGCTATCATATTCTGGGAGCTGGTGGTCGGCAGAAGCCGCGTGCCAAAAGATGAGTGCTTTGCAGAGTTCTATTACTCTTGGTACTTTCTGCTAAGTGCCTCTATGTTGGAGTTTTTCTCTCCTTTCATCTCGGTGGCTTTCTTCAACCTCAGCATTTACCTCAGTATACGCAGGAGGAGGAACCACCACAGGGAAGCCCAGCTTCAGCATCAGCTTCAGGCAAGTGAACCTGCCTCTGCCCAAGGGGAAGGCATCCCTCTGTCCCACAACTGGGGATTTGGGATAAAACTGCCTGGTAGAGGCTCCATCCACTCTCAGACCTCCTCCCCCTGTTTGGGTAAACTGGATCCCTCAACCAGCAGGGCTGCTCAGCCGAGCCGTCTGTCCAGGGATAAGAAAATTGCTAAGTCCTTGGCCATCATTGTATGTGTGTTTGCCATCTGCTGGGCACCATACACCCTACTGATGATCATCCGTGCTGCCTGCAGAGGACGATGCATCCAGCATCACTGGTATGAGGTCACCTTCTGGCTCCTGTGGCTTAACTCGGCTATTAACCCATTCCTGTACCCTTTGTGCCACAGTAGCTTCCGCAGGGCCTTCAGCAAGATTCTCTGCCCAAAGCGATACACAACTCCGCCTTCGTCTGTCCTGCGCCCTGGCCAGTGATAGGAAGACACCAATGAACAATGTGCTAAAACAGTTGATTAAAAGCAGATTAAACTAATCTGTGTCCAACAGTTTGTCATAAGGTTCGTAATGGATAGTCTCCAATTGCATTTTTAGTGTATGGTTGAATTCTGTACCACAGCATGTGATATCTTGCCTGTCAGTTTTATGTATACAACAGGAATGAAATAATTTGTCATGTGGATATTCACAAAAGTAATATCATTGTTTATTTACCATAAGGAAGTGGACATTTTAGGTAGCTCTTTGTCAGTTGTATAAAATAAAGGACATCTTAATAGTAAAAGATGGAACTTTCCTTAGATATGCTGGGGAAAGTATAATGGAGTTATAAGACATGTTAATTTATTAGCTTTTTGTGTCAGTGTCTGTATCACTAGAATGTGCTCTATATTTCCTTCAAAAAATATGTTCAAATATTTTCCCTTTCCATTAAATCTTGGCCTAAACTGGATGATAGCAGGCCAATATCACCCTCTACTGTCAAAGAATGATGGAAACAATATTGTCCATTTTTTCACATTTGTCCATCTGCATCTACAAGCTTCAGTGTATTTTATTGAGATTTAATGTGATAGACCAACACAAGGAAGCACATCATAATGTCTTTTTAAAGGAACTTTGACTGGGCCATTCAAACACAAAAATATGCTTTCATCTAAAACATTCCACTGAAGCTCTTGCTGTATGTTTAGGGTTTATGTCCCTCTGAAAAGTGGTCTCAAATCCTTCACAGCAAATAACAAGTTTTCTTTCAGGGTTGCCAGGGTATTTATCCATCTTCTCATCAACCCTGAATAGATTCTTTGTCCCTGCTGAAGAAAAGTATCCTCGTACTACCACGTTGCTATCATGTTTCACCATAGGGATGGTGTGTTCAGGAGGATGTACACTGTCAGTTTACCCCCTAAAATAGTATTTTGAATGTATGTAATTGTACTTCTTATGCCTTGCTTTTTAAAATTCCTGCCATTCTTCCATAAAAGATGAATGTAATGAGTGGACAACATTTTAGTTGTCCTGTAGACAGACAGTATCATGTCTAATTTTTTTTTCCTACTTCACAATTATGTGCTCCTTTCTGTTGGCCTCATTATTTCCCATCGAAGTATGAAGACGTTTGTGGTTGTAACATGAAAAAAAATATGAAAAAGCTTTAGCAATCCTATCACTATAACCTACAACCAAGGCTATATCTAAGTTTAGAAAGAGATGTGCGGTCAAACCAGTCTTCTTTTTTCCTGCTGTTATGTTTCTGTATACTTTTAGAACAGTTTGCTCATAACCATTAACCTTAAACGTTTATGAACCCCATAAAGTTTTATGTTAAGCATTAATATATTTTTTGTTTTTCTAAAATTCATCAAAAATCTTTAACTGCGGGCGAAATTTGCTTTGAAAACACGGAAAGTGCTCTGTTAGCAAACAATACAACACAGTTTACAGTATGGAAAAAAGTGTGTGTATCCTCTTGTACCACTAGATGTCATCATTAACCTTTACTGTCCAATATTGCATGTATTGAAGTAAGCTCCTAAAATGTTAATGGTTGTCATCAACTTTATTGGTGCTACTTTGAAGTTATTGTGTAAATTTGTTGTTTAAAAAGCTTTATTTTTCCCAATATGAACTCAGTTTATAATAGAGTTTAATGTAATAATCAACTATACAGGTACTTCTCAAAAAACAGTTTTGTAGCCTTTGGTGAGAATCTACAATTTAAATAATTATAAAAATAAAGAGACCTATTAAGTGAGAAAGTGTATCTAAAACTTTTGACCGGTAGTGTATAAATACAAAAAGTTCAATATTTTTTGTTACTTATTTCAGGAAGGAAAACATTTAGTATTCAAATTCATTACATATAAATTGTAATATCTAATTCCTATATCTCTTGCAATTTTGATTATGGCTTACAGGTAAGGAAGACCCAGTGTCTCAGAAAATTGAAATATTGTGAAAAGGTTATTTTGGCAAACCCATGGCGTCACACCCTAATCCGCGAATTAACTCAAATCACCTGCAAAGGTTTCCTGAGCCTCCAAAGTGTGATGGGAAAAAGTACACCATCAACAGGCATAACTCCAGCCTTCAGAGGATTGTCAAGCAAAGTCCATTAAAGAATTTGGGGGATCTACACAATGAATGGACTGAGTTTGGAATCAGCGCATCAAGAGCTGCTACGCAGACACAAATTCCTTCTGCGCTGACTGTGGAAAACAGTCAACGCAGTCATCTACCTGGTCATTTTTGAGCACTTCATGCTTCTTTCTGCAGACAAGCTTTATGAAGATGCTGATTTCATCTTCAGCATTCTTTGGCACAATGTCCACACTGAAAAATGTCCCAAAAGCTGCTTCAATGACAATTGTGTTTCTGTAATTGATCGGTCAGCAAAGTGGCCTAACCTGAACACCAGACTAAACAATACAGATGATCTGAAGGCCACCATCGAAACAACCTGGTTTTCAATTACACTTAGCGGTGCCACAGGCTAATCACCTCAATGCCACGCTGCGTTGATGCAGTAATTTATGCAAAAGGAGTCCCAATCAAGTGCATAGAAATTAACACATTTTCCAGAAGGCTGACATGTTTGTTTGAAATATCCTTTTTAATTGATCTTATACAATATTCTAATTTCTGAGACAGAATTGTAGGTTTTCCCTATCTATGAGCTATAATCATCAAAATTACTAGAAATGAAAGGCTTGACATATTTGTAATAATTTTATTGTATATAATATATGATTCTATAATCAGCTGTATAATAACTACAACAGCATTTAATTTCCCTTTGGAATTCATTTTTGATTTTCACTTTCTGAAATGGGGCTGCACGGTGGCGCAGTTGGTAGCACTGTTGCCTTGCAGCAAGAAGGTCCTGGGTTTGATTCCTGGCCGGGGGTCTTTCTGCATGGAGTTTGCATGTTCTCCCCATGCATGCGTGGGTACTCCGGCTTCCTCCCACAGTCCAAAAACATGCCTGTTAGGTTAATTGGTCACTCTAAATTACCCTAAGGTGTGTACATGGTTGTTTGTGTGTTGCCCTGCGATGGACTGGCGACCTGTCCAGGGTGTACCCCGCCTCTCGCCCCTAGACTGCTGGAGATAGGCACCAGCTCCCCCGTGACCCACTATGGAATAAGCGGTAGAAAATGACTGACTGACTGACTTTCTGAAATGAGTGACAAAAATTACTTAACTTTTTCATGATATTGTAATTTTTTAGATGTACCTGTATATAAAATCTGGCTGTCTTCCTGCAACATTAGCCCTTATGGTCTTTAGCAACAAATATATTGTTGTGGCATGTCCTTAGCTGTCAGCTAATGTTATAAACTGCCTGAGATAGCTATTTTGCAACTGACTGCTTGGTATTTGTCCTTCAGTTTCAATACACAGTATTAGTTGTCTATTTGGCTAAAGAAGGATCTTCAATTGAAAAACATCTATCTGTATATTTTGTTTAAAGGGAATGCTAGTGAAGATTTTTACAAATATATTTATTATTAACAGTAGCTGGTAGTTTTTGTGGAAAGCCTGGAATGAAAGAAATAAAATAGATTTCTGTGCTCCACTGTGAATGACCACATTGTGCCCTACAGTTTCTGGGTCTGTGCCAAATGCAGACTACTTTTGTTTGATGTGTGCATGAAAGCCTAAGAGTGCAGAACTGTTTTCCAATACCTCTGTCTATGTGAGCTTGATTTGGTAAGATTCAACATTCTTCTCTCCAGATGCGTACTTGTTAGACCTGTAATTACGCCATTGTGTCACATACTGAGGCTGCATTTGCAGGTGCCTGGGTCCCACAGGGGACTAACATTGTTCAAATTGTTGCTGTTGTCTGTGTGCACATCTGGCCCCCTGGTCAGGTGCTGGGAATAAGGGCACAGCTGCAGAGAACAAGGCCTCTGCTCCCCCCCTCACCCGCTCTCTCTCTGCCCACTGGTTAGGGGGGACAGCAGTGCAGCTCTGACCAGAGGGATGCAGGCCGATTTCCCTGCGGTTGACAATACTGCAGTCATCAGCAGAATGGCAAGCCTAGGTTTACTCTCAAATGTGACACCAAGAGCACTTTCTCTGTGCACTGTGTGTAGTGATATTAGTGGGGGATACTGTTATTGATTTTGGTGATAGATTGAAATGTCATGGCATGTGTGCCAATCTTGTTGGCCACTGACTGAGGGAGTGTCGAGGATCATGCCAGCTTAAATTGGTCTAAGCAAGAGAAATACCAATGGAAGATAATAATTAACACTTGTGAAGAAGTGTTTTTGGCTGTTTCTTCATCTTGCTCCTGTTGGCAGAAGCTTGTGACTAAAAGTAATGATTCTAAGGTCAGAGACCTCAAACAGAAGACAACTGCTAAAGTCAAGTTTAAAGAGCCCAGTAAACAAAGACAGGGTTCATGATTGGACAGAAGGACTTTGAAGCCTCTGCATGAATCTGCATTTGTTTCCTTGGCTCTTTGTTGGAGTTAATATCTTATAAGTAGTAGATAACTCTCTAACAAACAAAAATGTCACAGCAGAACACACACTTGCTATGTTATGAGGTTTTATACTGTTGTCACATTTGCACGGGGCAGTTATTCACATTGAGGGATTGGAGAAAGAAGGCAGTTCACCTCAAGTGATCCTCCTGTATGAAACATGTTTTGAGGGCGGTACATGGAACGAGTTCCCAGACAGAATAATGCTGTGATATACAACAACCAAATATTTTGATTAGATACTCTTTTTTAATTGCTAAAACAGCCAATCACACGGCAGCAACTGGTTGCATTGAGGCATGTAGACATGGTGAATACAACTTACTGACGTTCAAAGATAGGCGATACTGTACATGATTTGAAGGAATGTTTTTGACACCTTTAAATGGAAACACTCTAATTGTTCTCTTCTTTGAAAATTTTTCTCACAGGAAGATCACCGGTTCCTGCCTCCATTTCCATATAGATATTCACCAGCTGTGTAAACGACCATCTAATGCAAACATGATGTTGGTTTAAAGGTTCATGATATAGGACCAGAATGAAAATAGGCTCCTGGCTTTCTTGTGTTTTTATCTTCAGTCATGATACTTGACTGTTGTCATGAACTGCTATTGTTCCCATCTGTACCATCACCAAAATAAATTAAATTCAAAAATCAATTCAGCATTAGCATAATAAGCATTAGCATAACTGCAGTGATGTTTTTGAGATTTAAGTTGTTTTATGATGGTAAACTTCTGCTTTGGTCTCAGCCCCTCTCGGACTAGCTGTTAGTTTCAGCCTCCACAACCAACTAAACTGGATTAATACTAAATGAAAATGCAAAAGGAGTTATCTACTGCAGGTAAGATATTAACAGTAGCTGTTTAAGAGTTCAAAAACCTCAGACTATCCATTTAATCTAGAAATCAGCTGACTTCTAATTGGATAGTACCTTAGTCAGTCAGTCAGTCATTTTCTACAGCTTATTCCATAGTGGGTCACAGGGGAGCTGGTGCCTATCTCCAGCAGTCTATGGGCGAAAGGCAGGGTACACCCTGGACAGGTCGCCAGTCCATCGCAGGGCAACACAAAAACAACCACACACAGACCTAAGGGCAATTTAGAGCTTCCAATTAACCTAACAGGTTAGTCTTTGGACTGTGGGAGGAAGCCGGAGTACCCGGTGAGAACATGCAAACTCCATGCAGAAAGACCCCAGGCCGGGAACCAAACCCAGGACCTTCTTGCTGCAAGGCAACTGTGCTACCAACTGCACCACCATGCAGCCCCTGGATAGTACCTTATATGCAATAAAAGGTATCAGATGTAGTATGAAGCCAATGTGTTTTACTGCTAAACTTTAGAGGCATTGCTTGGACTCTCTTCCACTAAGAACTGAACAATATTCTACACTTGCACTACTTCAGAATAATGCTGAAACATAGCAAAGAACCTGCAGACAAGATCAAACAGAAAAACAGAAAGAGGTCAGAACCCTGAACCCTTTAAAAGTTAGCCCCTGTGCTGGAAGAACTGCACAGGCTGTTCAGTCTTTTAGCAAACTAAATGTAAACCACAGTTAATATTTCAGCAGGGACACACTTAAAAAGAAAAAAGATACAATTTCTGCTTGATTTTGGCCTTTTCACTTCTTTCGTTTTTCCTACTCTTTTTTTCCTGCAGTGCACCTCCTGACTAGAGATTAAATAATTCCATTGGAATCCTCTTAGGATGGGTTCCCAGCACTTGGCAATTAAACAATTACATTTAATCAGCATGGGGCGACGCTTCAAGTCACCCTCATTTCAGACGTTGATTAAAAGCAATTCTGCAGTGGTTATTGCTGTCGACTTTCGAAACTGCGGTTCACTTAGGTTTATTGCGTCTGTGGTGTCGGATTGGATGGCAATACGGGTAGGTTCAGTGGTGGTCGGGAGCTGTATCTGCCTCTGGTGCGCGAAAGTGTAATGACAGAACTCATGGCAGACCTCATACCGTCCCCTAAGTCGGAGCCACTTAGATTAGTTAAAGACATTTTGACCCTACAGCAAAGAAGACTCTGTGAACAAAAGCGAAAGGAGGAAAGGAGGAGCATGTGGGAGTCTGAATCCTGTGGGCAAATAGGTTTATTGTACGTATTCACTTTGCTGTAAATGTATTTAAGAGCATTTGACTCGAAGGAAATGCACCTTGACATGTTTATTTTCATCATGCAACACAATGACATCTCCCTCTTTGATGAACCTAGCAGACTGAGGAAGCACAAGAAGAAGAGTGGGGCACTTATGTGAGCTGTGAGCTTTGAAAATGCATGCCTGACAACAGAGCTACATGGCACAGCACGGAGCTGACTTCAGAGTTCTCTGTGCAACACAGGCAAAGTGTGATGGACACCCAGCCCCCCTCATGCGAAACCCAGGTGCCCGTGTTTCGTAAGGCGCCCCACTGGCTCTCCAGCCCTCTTAATTAGTGGCTTCCCATCAGCTGGCACCCAGGCCTTTGAGCACCAGTGGCTGGCTTTTGCTGCAGAAGGAATGTAGTTCACTCCATGTTTTCAGAGCCTCTAATAGACGGATGCACGGGCAGGCTGAGAAAGAGGCATCATCATTTTCTTGGCAAACTGATAAATCATCAGTGAATTTCCTGGTGTCTAGATCAAATGCATGCTGGGAGGAGGACAAAATACTGTAGTGTGCTGTACTTTTTATTAAAGATGGGCAACTGCAAAGAATGCAATGGAAGGCCTGGTGTTTTTTTTTTTTTTTGCTGCAGATGCATTGTAAGAAGACATTGATGATTTTTATATGATGAAGTCAAATATAGATAAAAGATTTTACCAGGATGAAGACGTTGCTTTTTTTCCTTGTGCGGCATCGCAGCAGCTCTGTAATAATAGTCTCTTCTAATGACATTCCCCGAGTAACTTCTTGCCTCCACGAATCTCAAGGGGGGAGAGCTACAAAAAGTGATAATTACATGAAATATACATAGCGAATAAAGGGAGCATGTTTACATAACCAGACCCATAAATATCCGACTGAGCAGACATTGTTCTCCAGCTCCTTTTAAGCTGATCTCCCAGGGATGCCATTTTAATGACATGATGGTTTAAAGAGATGCTGCTTCATCTCGTTCCATATTTAATTAACTTTTGCTTTTCTGACGCAGAGAAAAAACAGAAGAAAGAACATGCGATGGAGACAAACTCATGCGCGATTGCAAGAAGACAATAACAAATAGTTGGGAGAGCAGAAAGGGAGGCAGAGGGGAACATTTTGCCGAGACCTTGTCATGCTTTTGTGAGCTGTTTACGATACAAAAGATGCAAAGAGAGAGGAGGAGACATGGAGGAACTGTGGGAAAGGAGACTGGCATGGGTGAAGGGGTGAGAATGATGTGAAAAGAGTAAACAGGAATAGCAGTGTACTGCGTAAACCTGGCATTTATGGAAGAGTGACAAGAAGAAAACCAGGAGACATTCTGTCTACATTTTTAAAAAGCCATGTAGGGGACACTACAACTACGTGAATGAAGGTGCTCTGCTCAGATGAGACCAACGTTGAATGTTTCAGTCTAAATGGAATAAAAGGAATAAAAAACAAAAAAACTGAACTGCACATTGCCCTGAACACTATATTCCACTATATAAAACATGGCGGTAGCAACATAATGCATGCATGCTTTTCCTAAGCTTAGCCAGGACCCTTGCTTGGAGTTGATGGCAAGATGGATGGGACAAATTACAGCACAAGAAAATCTTACAAATAAATGGTTCAGACACAGGTGTCAAACCACAGTCCCTGGGAACCAGTGTCCTACAACTCTTAAATGTTTGTCAAAACACCTGAATGACATAATTAAATTATTACCTTTGTGTTCACCTGGGCAACAGATTGGGGTAGCGATGCAACTGTAAAGCCATCTGCAAGAAAAGACAGTGCAGACTGATCTTCTTAAGGAAGCTTAAGTCCTTCTGTGCTTGCAGCAAGATGCTGAGAGTGTAATGTGTCCTGCCATCATCTGCTGGGGTAGCGTCATCGGACCCACTGACTTAAAAAAGCTCAACAAGCTGATAAACAAGGCTGGTTCTGTTCAGGGACTCCTCTATTACCTCTGGAGATCATAGTGAAAAGAAGAATGTTTCATGAGACTGTTGTACAACAACAGACTGTCTTCAGTTAGAGGCTTCCTCAAATCTGCTGTATGACAGACCACTACAGGAGACCCTTCCTGCCCACAGCCATCCGCATCTACAACGGCTCTTTGAAGAAACCTGCATAATATGAGCTACAACAACATGAGGAGGACTTGCAGGACACCTTATTCTTTTTGCTTTTTTGTCACACTTAAACGCTTCAGACCTTTTCACAAAGCATTTTCAAATTATGATTTAATCTATTAAGGGAAACTGATGAAAATGTGTCCTGTAGTCCTTCAGCTGCTGTCCTAGGTTCATTTTCCAGACTGATAGATGTCAGTGACTTTGTTACTCATTTGTTCTTAAACCTCTTTAGACTGGGGGCATTTATGCCATCATCCTACCCAGTTGTACATTTCTTTGAACATGAGTATATTATTTTTAATAAATATACGGTATTTTTTCCTTATGTTGTAAATTTGCCCTTACTGTGCAGTTTCTTAAATATATATATATATATATATATATATATTTATATTCTATCTCTTTTCTAATCTATTTTTATGATCTTTCAGCTTACTTCAAGCTGCTACGCAGGTCCTATTTTGGTGATTACTGGATTTTACCATTAAGGTAGTTATCATGCTAGGATGGAACAAGTGAAACTGAAACAAAATAATATATATAGTTAATAACTGTTGACTCATGTATAAAGGTAAATATGCATTAACATGTTCATCCTATACAAACTTCTACCATGGTTAAAAACTTTTAAATAAAGCCTAGAATTCAGTGAGCCCTACTCTCTATCAGTCGGTGTGTTTTCCATTTTTACCTTCAGCTCTGTAAAGCATACTCTGCATTATTGATAGTAGCTTTCACTTTTCTCTCCTCTTGTTAGACTCTTCCCTTGTCCTCCTCACTCACACCAAACTGAGCTGGCTACATGAAGCCAAGAGAGTTGCTGTGAATTTGACCCCACCTGGTCTATTTTTCATTGCTTGGAGTTTAATACATTTTTGAAAATCCTCCCCATCCAGTCACACTCACATGCTGGAAATAAAATGGAAAAAAAGATAGTGGCTTGTCTATTTCAGGTGTCTGTCTTAGTGAGGCAGAGGGAGATGACTGGAGGGGGGTACTCACCTTCAGTTCTCCCAGTGCAGGAGACATGGGGATCATTAAAGGCAGGTAGAGTGGAGGAGAGAGTTTTTGTTTGTCTGCGAAGAGGACTGAGTTGTTATGGGTTACAACCCAGATTAGATGTGAATGATATCACATGATTAGATTAGATTAGATTCACAATAATTAGAATGTGTATAAGAAAGTAATTGTTGTTATATTGTTAATCATTACCATTCAGTTGCAAGTTTAAAATCTGATAATTTAAGAGTCTTTCCTGAAGAATAAGATTGGGTTAACAGACAATAACAGTATAGGACTGTGGACACCAAAAGGACATTGCCAAAAATAAGCTCTTAAAAGCAACAGTTCCAAAAACGGAACAGCCTCCAAAAAAGCGTAGTCGATGAAATGCAAAAAAATACTTTTATACATCTTTTATTTACATTAGTTTTTTCATTTTCTTTTTTCATTTACACTGACAACGCTCTGTGTCTATTACCGTCATCCGTCGCAAAATTGTGCCATGCGGTAATTCAAACTAAATGCATTCTAGCATCTGTTCACGCATCCGACAACAGCTCCATCATCTGTGAATTTTACACATATTAAATATGCATTTCTGTTCCTTCATCCGTTAAAAATAGACTTGATCCGTATCTCTGGTGGACGATGGAGGAGGGCTCTCCATTGTGCCCCAGCGCCACAGAGCTCCTGTGGATTATTGCATTGACAAGGATGGCTTCTATTTGCGATGGAGAGCAAAACCCACAGATGACAGTCAGTGTGAATGAGGGGCTAAGGAAAATGCAATTGTGTGTTGAGTAGCAGAGTTAAATATATAGATTGTACTCATGGAAAACTTCCCAAATCCTCTCTACCAATGCCTACCAGCTTTAAGTGGAGGAAATGTGATGGTGTGGGGCATAATACCTCTCACTGCAAAAAAGACTTGGCATTACTGAAGGCAATTATAATGCAGAGACATACAGGTCCTTCTCAAAATATTAGCATATTGTGATAAAGTTCATTATTTTCCATAATGTCATAATGAAAATTTAACATTCATATATTTTAGATTCATTGCACACTAACTGAAATATTTCAGGTCTTTTATTGTCTTAATACGGATGATTTTGGCATACAGCTCATGAAAACCCAAAATTCCTATCTCACAAAATTAGCATATTTCATCCGACCAATAAAAGAAAAGTGTTTTTAATACAAAAAACGTCAACCTTCAAATAATCATGTACAGTTATGCACTCAATACTTGGTCGGGAATCCTTTGGCAGAAATGATTGCTTCCATGCGGCGTGGCATGGAGGCAATCAGCCTGTGGCACTGCTGAGGTCTTATGGAGGCCCAGGATGCTTCGATAGCGGCCTTTAGCTCATCCAGAGTGTTGGGTCTTGAGTCTCTCAACGTTCTCTTCACAATATCCCACAGATTCTCTATGGGGTTCAGGTCAGGAGAGTTGGCAGGCCAATTGAGCACAGTGATACCATGGTCAGTAAACCATTTACCAGTGGTTTTGGCACTGCAAGCAGGTGCCAGGTCGTGCTGAAAAATGAAATCTTCATCTCCATAAAGCTTTTCAGCAGATGGAAGCATGAAGTGCTCCAAAATCTCCTGATAGCTAGCTGCATTGACCCTGCCCTTGATAAAACACAGTGGACCAACACCAGCAGCTGACACGGCACCCCAGACCATCACTGACTGTGGGTACTTGACACTGGACTTCTGGCATTTAGGCATTTCCTTCTCCCCAGTCTTCCTCCAGACTCTGGCACCTCTTTTCCGAATGACATGCAGAATTTGCTTTCATCCGAAAAAAGTACTTTGGACCACTGAGCAACAGTCCAGTGCTGCTTCTCTGTAGCCCAGGTCAGGCGCTTCTGCCGCTGTTTCTGGTTCAAAAGTGGCTTGACCTGGGGAATGCAGCACCTGTAGCCCATTTCCTGCACACGCCTGTGCACGGTGGCTCTGGATGTTTCTACTCCAGACTCAGTCCACTGCTTCCGCAGGTCCCCCAAGGTCTGGAATCGGCCCTTCTCCACAATCTTCCTCAGGGTCCGGTCACCTCTTCTCGTTGTGCAGCGTTTTCTGCCACACTTTTTCCTTCCCGCAGACTTCCCACTGAGGTGCCTTGATACAGCACTCTGGGAACAGCCTATTCATTCAGAAATTTCTTTCTGTGTCTTACCCTCTTGCTTGAGGGTGTCAGTAGTGGCCTTCTGGACAGCAGTCAGGTCGGCAGTCTTACCCATGATTGGGGTTTTGAGTGATGAACCAGGCTGGGAGTTTTAAAGGACCCAGGAATCTTTTGCAGGTGTTTAGAGTTAACTCCTTGATTCAGATGATTAGGTTCATAGCTCGTTTAGAGACCCTTTTAATGATATGCTAATTTTGTGAGATAGGAATTTTGGGTTTTCATGAGCTGTATGCCAAAATCATCCATATTAAGACAATGAAAGACCTGAAATATTTCAGTTAGTGTGCAATGAATCTAAAATATATGAATGTAAAATTTTCATCATGACATTATCGAAAATAATGAACTTTATCACAATATGCTAATATTTTGAGAAGGACCTGTATAGATATGAAATTGCTCAACTTGTGGGGATCTCATATCTCCAGTCTCCAAGATGACAATGCTGAACTCCAAAAAGTGGGGATCATCAAAGACGATGGAATGGCCTGCCTGCAGTCCTGACGTTAACTATATTAAACACCTGCAGAATCAGCTTGGGTGTGCTTTCTGTGACACAGTGACCAACATAACCAAGATAATGACCAGCATGAGGTGCCAGGCTGTTGTGGTTGTTGCTGCTACTGCTACTTTAGTAAATAAGTAGATACTGTAGTTAAATAGCAAATATCTAATCAAACTTAAATTATCCAATTCAGTAAACACCAAACAAGAGTCAAAAACAGAATAACCTGTTTCTGATTGGCAAAAAGGAGGCAACTCTCCAACCAATGCATTTTCCTTACAAGTGGCAGCATTTAAAGGGAAATAAACTGGCTTTTCAGCTGTATAAAATTCATTGCTAAGACACATTGTGCATCAAAGAAATAATGTCTCAAACATGAATTTCCTTCAATTTTGTGCAAAGTTTAGACAACTAATGTAATAAATGTAAATGCAGACTTTGCATTTATTTACATTAAAAATCATTTTGAATATTCTAAGAAAAACTAATTTTACAGTTATTCTTCTTTACAAAATTTTACTTGTATTTATATAGTCATTAGATATCCAAATATTCCTACTCTAACCTAAATAATTAAAAAGTTTAGAACAACTGGAACTGTACACAAACATAGCAGGACAAGTACCCAATTTTATGTTGTCACCCGTGAAAGTGTGCAGCACAGTGAGGAGGATGCAAAGGGATGTGAAAAAGTCCCCAAATCTCACAGAACTGAAGCAAATGTTCAGTGTGCGATTATGCAGGTGCAACAAACAGTAACAAACATGGAGGGTGCTGCTGCAGTGTTTCCAGTTTTAAGAATCAACACAGAAACAGGCTGGAGCGATGACTTTCCATACAGAAAATGTGGGTTTAGTTCCTATCTTGCTTTTCTTTTTCTTTGCTTGGAGGCTTTACTTTGATTTTACCTCTCTGATTTATTATTTGGTGTTTTGGCTTTGAAAGATACTTTGTTATGTTTATTTGTCACAACTACTTGGTTGGGTTTAAGAAACAAAAACTGTTTAGGGGACCCCCTGCTGCATCTGAAGCACTGATGGATGAAAGTAAAAAAAAAAGAAAGAAGCAAATTTTCTAAGGAGACAAAATAATCGATACAAAGATATACATTTTTTAGTTGAGAAATTGAAAATCAGAGCCTATATATTAATACTTTATATCCCATTCAGCTCAGATGCAATGAAGAAAAAAAAACTTTGTCACAGCTTGCTGATATAAAAGAAGAATCATATTATGTCAATTTAAAAGAAAAAGAAAACCCTTTAAAAAATGTTTCTGTTTATATTTTGTATGTTGCTATGACAACTGGTTCAAATTTCCTCCAACAGGAACAATGTCCACCACATGTTGTGAAGCTTTACTGGTTACCAACGTGAAAAGACTTGTTTAACTGAAATAGATTATTTAGAGGCTTGTTTTTGCACAAATGAATTTTATTTTGTTAACTGGTTTCGGACCAATAGGACTGGAAGTGAACTACCATTTTTGTATGGTGTCGTTGTGGAAATATGAGATGTGAGAGAAATTGGATCTCCAGCTGCTCTTTAGCTTTTTTCAGGCATTATTTTAATTCATTTAGTTTTGTTTCTTCTTTCTTTTTATGTCTGGTTTTTTTTCTTTGACTAATTTTTTCCCATCTTTTTGCTCTAACTTCATTTCACAATGTCAAATAAAGCTCCATTCCCAGCTGTTCTTTAGCTATATTTTTTTTAACTTTTTTTTCATATTTTTGATAAAGTTTTCATTTAACTTGTGTATTTGTTATTTTTTAACTTATATATTTGTTACCTTTTTGTTACAACTTGATTTCACAATGTGTTGAATAGTAAGCTTACTGATTGATGAAGGGTTGTTTGTTCAGTCAGCTTTTAGGGTAACACAGCTGACACAGTCTGTTTTGATTTTATTCAGATTGCCCTGTAAAACAAATGTATTCTAAATACTTTATATATGGTCCAATTCTTTTCAAAATGACAGATTTTTTGTTTTTTTACCTAAAAGCATGAAATCTGAGGCATGATCTAGTAAAGCATCTCCAGCTGCTATGATCATTAAATGTTTGTACCTTCATTCACTTGAAAAAGAAGGGCCCATTTTCGATTGTGTAAAACCTATTGCCATTGTCACATTTTAAAGATACAAAGCCCAAAATTACATGTGGAAAACCCACAGGGCAACAGCAAAAATCAACAACATCCTAGTGGGGCTACGTAGTCGGGCTGTGGCGTCCATTTTGCTGACATAGTTCTGAAGTGAAAAGATGGCTCTGCGGATGTGAAGTGCCGGTGTGAGAGATTAGGTTACCTCAGACGGTCCCAGCGGATCTCCCAGCCAAATGGAGCTGGATCTCATGCTTGGGCGCACATATTGAATGCCATAAGAGATC
Organism: Girardinichthys multiradiatus; assembly: GCF_021462225.1. Taxonomy (NCBI): domain Eukaryota; kingdom Metazoa; phylum Chordata; class Actinopteri; order Cyprinodontiformes; family Goodeidae; genus Girardinichthys; species Girardinichthys multiradiatus. The sequence continues at coordinate 24,867,261 of NC_061799.1, forward strand.
TCTGAGGTCTCCTTCAGCCAGAGGAATGCACAGCCTAACAATGTGGAGTTTTCACCAAACTAAATTTTGCACCAAAGAAGAGCAATAGCAAGGACAGTGGAACACAAGGGAAAAGCACTGAATGTATATTTGTTCAAACGGGATGAAAGGCCACATTTTTACCTTTCTGGACAGCAGCATGCTGCAACGTTTCAGTAGGAGCTCATATTTCTTTAATAAAGTCTTAACACAGACGGCTGCTTTTCCTCCAGAGGACTGTAGGTATATGGCTCTTAAGTCTAAAAAAAACCCCCATGAAAAACAAACCAAAAAATGCTATTTTGAACACATCTTAGATAAAAACAACACCATTTCAGTTACTCGCAAACATTTGGCCCCACTGGCCAGTTTCATTAAGGATTGGCCAAGCTCTTAGCAACATTAAGTGCCACTTGCATTAAGGTTATGTGCAGTGCGACTGCACTGTAGAGGATCAGCTCAGCTGAGTTATCTCTGAACAAGCCATCCATTCTACTGCTTTCTGATGGAAGAATACTTGGGAGCTGTGTAATTATATTGCTTTAAATGAACCCTGGAGAACCCTCTGCCAAAGCGCCTACAAAGTCTTGCACTTGGGCGTGTGTCAGGAAAATGCAGCTTGTGTGTGCACTAATGTATGTAGCCATGCACACGTGTAGTGCTGCTTAGGCTGGCGCTAAAAGCGAGGCCGCAGTGGTTTTGATACGCCTCACAAGTGAATTTAATTAAATCATAAATATGAGCTGGAGGCCACCACCCAATTTAATCTAATGGATGATGTGGGCCAGTCCATCTCTGGCAAAGCAAAGTTCTGGATCTGTTCAAATGCCCTTGAAGCTTATTAAAAGTGTCTGGCAAAGGGAGATGCTAGCAAAGTTGTTTAATGGATGCCCAGCTTGCATATCCTGTGACAGTTTAATGCTGGGATGTACCATCTCTGAAAACGTTGTGGGGTTGCACTTTGTCAATTATTGATCTAATCCCCATCATAGAAATGCAATGGTACTAGCCCATGAGATGCTTGGTCACTGGACATCTTAATAAAAACAAATCAGTAAGAACACATTTACCAAGCTAGATTCAAAAATTGTTTTGTGATTATTTATGAAAGGTGAACCGGAAACTCACCATGAAACAAAATTAAGATAAAAAAGGTAACAATAAAAAGCAAGTATGGTGGACAAGTACAGTATAACAAAACTGTATAATAACACTCAAAATAATTGGATGAAAGCTGCTTTAAAAACACTTAACAGAAAAACACAGCAAATCACAAAATAGAAAAATAAATCAAACACCATCAAATATCAAAACAAGTGTAAAATAAAACTAAACCTAAAGCGGATTCAGTGCAGCATAGGCTCTTTTTTACAATATTTCTTAGAAAACTAAGAATCCACCCTTTTTCTGTGTTTTGTGTTTTTTTTCTGTTTTCTTTTTTCAGTGTTTCTGTGTTTCAAACTTTGCTTTAAAGAGTCTGTAAGCAGTGCAGAGTGATTCAGTCCTGGTTTGACCAGTCTACATTTTAATCCATCTAATTATGTTTTAATTACTTAAATTAAATGTACAATAATCCAGTGAAAGTTTGATTAAAGTATTTTAGATTTCAAACATGAGATGATTAAATGCAGTGCAAACTGTGGACTTGTCGTTTAGTTCAATGGCAAAAGGAAGCTACATATCAGATGCAAATTTAAATGTAGATAGCCAGAAGTGGTGTGGGGTCATGTTTCCTACAGTTCACAATTTGATTGCATTCATCTGTAACTTTTTTCAACGGGGTAAATGAAATATTTCCACACAACAAACTTAAAAGTGGTGCAGGCTTCTTTAATGCTAACATAACCAAGGCCCCGTCCCAATACCCACACTACACACTACACCCCTCTATGAAGTGTGTACTTTGTACAAGTGCATGAAGGGGTTGAAGTGCGCTGGTTACAAGCGTGCAAAATTGGAGAATTGGGACAGTAGGGGTTACGTCATCGACTTGCACCTCTGCACCGTAACTGCAACATCAAAAAGGTCGGGAACCGGCGCTGTTTTCGCAGTCTTGCTGCTAAAAAACTATTTAACACTGCAACAAGCAATTGTTTTGAGGAGACAAAAGTGAGGGAAGCGAAGGAGGCTTATACACCAGACTCTTGCCGCGCCAGTGTTTGTTTGAAAGGTAACTTCAGTGTTATGACCTACTGACTGCCCAGACTCACTCTGAACCCAGTGGTATCTTACAATGTTGAGCCTGGAAAACCAGTAAAAAAAAAAAAATCTGTCGGCTTGCCATCTAAAGTTTACGCAGTTCTTATTATTCTGATTTGATGGTTGATTACATTGATGGTTGTGATTAGTTTTTGCTCAGAACGTCATCTACAGCAGTGGATTGTGGGTAATATACTTCTCACTACGCTTAGATGTGGGCTTCGCCGAAGTGTGGATTGAGGGCATAAAGGGGGTGGGGCTAAGGACCACTCTGGAGAATTGGGACACACTGATGGAACCCATCAACGGGAACGCGCAATTCAGGGACACAAGGGTGGAAGTGAGAGTATTGGGACAGGGCCCAAGTTCTGCCAGCCAGCTCAGCGAGCTGTCTTGAGTCTTTCAACGCAACTTTATCATACCAACACATTTTGGACAATTTCATGCTTCCAACATATTGGGAACAAATTGACGATGGCCCCTTCCTGTTTCAACATAACTACACACCAGTGCACAAAGGAAGGTCAATAAAGACATTGTCAGGACTTGAGAAACGGAGGAACCCAGAATGCAGACTAGCAGGCAGCATGATGGTAAGTGAAGAAAGGATTTAATGAGCAAAAAACAAAAACTCACTCACAGGAGGAGGCAGGAACAAAGCAATAAATGGGCAGGCGAGACAGGCATGGCATGATCTGAAAAAACAGGACATGAGCATGATCGAGAAAACTAGACATGAGCATGATTTGAAAATGTTTCCGCGACGAACAACTGAACAGGTGTGTATATATGGAGTGTAAACCAGATGAAGCAAGGTGACAGATTAGCTTGGAGCAGGTGAACCGGATAAAGTTAATTGACAGGACAAAACATGGCTTGAGCAGAACGAAAATCCAAGGAAACAAACTCAGAATCAAAATCAGAATCAGCTTTATTGCCAAGTTTGTACATACAAACAAGGAATTTGACTCTGGTACACTTTGCTCTTTGGTTTTGTTTTTGCATTACAGAATATACATATTTACAATGTACAATATACACATATATAATAAAAAGGTGCATTTGCAACATCTGTATGCTGTTGTTTTGTACTCTATTGAATGTTCAACAGAGAAACAGCCTGGGGGAAGAAACTGTCTCTGTGGCGGCTGGTTTTAGAGAACAGTGCTCTGTAGCGGCGGCCTGAAGGTAAAGCTCTGAACAGTTTATGTGCAGGGTGTGTGGGGTCTGCAGAGATTTTTGCAGCTCTTTTCCTGACCCTAGACCTGTATAAGTCCTGGATGGAGGGAAGGTCAGCCCTGATTATTCTCTCTGCAATCCTGATTATTCGTTGCAGTCTGGACCTGTCCTGTTTTGTGGATGAGCCAAACCACACTGAGATGGATGAAGACAGGACAGATTGAATGATGGCTGTGTAGAAGATGACCAGCAGCTCCTGTGGATCCATGCTTTCATGTTGTTGACGCCAAATTCTGACCCTACTATCTGAATGTTGCAGCAGAAATCGAGACTTATCAGATCAGGCAACGTTTTTCCAATCTTCTATTGTCCAATTTTGGTGAGGCTGTGCGAATTGTAGCCTCAGTTTCCTGTTCTTAGCTGACAGAAGTGGCATCCGGTGTGGTCTTCAGCTGCTGTAGCCCATCTGGGCTAAGATTCGACGTGTTGTGCGTTGATGCTCTTCTGCATGCCTTGGTTGTAACGAGTGGTTATTTGAGTTACTGTTGCCTTTCTATTAGCTCAAACCAGTCTGGCCATTCTCCTCTGACCTCTGGCATCAACAGGGCATTTGCGCCCACGGAACTGCCGCTCACTGGATATTTTCTCTTTTTCTGACCATTCTCTGTAAACCCTAGAGATGGTAGTGCGTGAAAATCCCAGTAGATCAGCAGTTTCTGAAATACTCAGACCAGCCCGATTGGCACCAACAACCATGCCACGTTCAAAGTCACTTAAATCACCTTTCTTCCCCATTCTGATGCTCAGTTTGAACTGTAGCAGATCATTTTAACCATGTCTACATGCCTAAATGCATTGAGTTGCTGCCATGTGATTGGCTGATTAGAAATTTGCGACATGTGAGTGTAGTTCTGCTGTTATGGCTGGAAAGGGTGGGATGACATCATATTAAACTCTTATGGATATAAAATTGGGAAGTCAGTCAATTTCATATATGTGTGAGAGCAGAGTGAATACTTTTTTCCAGTTTTTTCTAAAGGTATGCACTAGAATATAGGATCTATACCCACTGCATATTTAACCTTATTGTTGTCTTGTTAGAGATCTTACATAGCTTTAACTTGCACAATTACGCTTTTTCAAAACAAAAGTGAAAGCTTCAACAAATCGTAGGCAACTTTTTGTGTCACCACTGATGAATCATTTGTTGAGACAGACAGATGCTAATGCCCCATTCAGTGAAGGCAGGAGAATCTTTTCCAAGGTCCCCTGGAGCGCTGGAGGCTCCCTAAATAGGCCTAACGCAAGGGTGTGTAGAATGGGACCGCACAGGGTGATGGGTAATGGAGTCATTAATAACAAAGACCTCCCTTAAGATGCTCAGATGTTCGTTAGCAAGTGCCACAAGGGACTGAGGAAAAATAGGATGCAATTTGATACAATAAAAAAAGCAGTGCAAGCTTTGGATGATAATCATGATTGTGCTGTTGTAGGTCTTGTCTGATGAGTTAATTGTGTTCTCTTTCTCATGCATGCACACACAAGGCTTTTAGAAATCCAGCAACACTAAACCCATTTCCTCATACAGTTTTTATTATTTCCATCACATGTGCAACACAAAAAACGAGGTCTGCCAAATACAGAACTCTATATTTGTACAATACATTTCAATAACATCAGAGATAACTTTCCTTTTTGCCGCAGGAGATGGTGGTTTCCTGTAAACTCTATATGAACAATTTTCAGTCAAAATGTCAAAACATGAACTTTTCATACAAAAGTGCATCTCAGGTTCAATGAATGCAAAACATTTACAATACAGGATAGATTAGGAGTTTTGTATGGTGCCACAGTGGCTTCCAGTTTGAGGGGTGGGCAATGAGGTGCGAAGGAAGAGGGTTAGGTGGGCACTCTCCAGGAGAGCCAGGGACAGCGTTTTGGAACTACGGTTGTATCCCCGAGACAGTCTGAGTTTACGCTCAGTCTTCATGCCCTAAATTCAAATTGTGAAAAATACACAGAGATAACAAAACATGAAAAAAAGGAGAAAATTCCAGTAATTTTCTGGCTTCAACAAGCAGTAAACATTAATAACAGAAATGTACATGTTGAATCAGTGGGCCGGAGATTTCCCCACGCTCTGAGAGCCACATGGGAGCTTCACGCCTCTGTTCACGAGCCAACCAGAGGAGCTAGCCTTTTCCAAATCTGTGTCACTGCATTTGCATATATCTGCATCCTGTCTGTCCCCTGTCCTGTTTTTTTTTCTTCCCTTCTTTGTGTTATATTTAATTTTCCCCATCTCTCGCGTGAACTCCAGCACGGGCAGTGCAGATTTGTTGCGTTGTCATTTGCAGCTCGTCCTCTGGCAGCCACGCTTACTGTATGACAGACACACAGACAAGATATCTGCCTATGCTGGTGAATCGAGTTCTTTTTATTTTACATTTTTACCTTATAATGATTTACCGTGTCTTAATACAGCATGGAGTGCCAGTGATGAAAAGAGTCTTGTGCTCCCAGTGGCACGATAAGCCTCACAACAGGTCAAGATTATTTTTTTCGTTGACAGATTTGATGATATTTTTTCCCTCCTTTACTCTTTATTTAGACAAACATTTTTAACTGTACATTGGCAAATACTGTATAAGATTGTAATATTCCTGTAGATAAGCAACACATGAAGAAGTCTATGTACAAACAAGATGGCCTTTTCTTTACTTTGGACACAATGATTAGCAAAGAACAGAAAGGCATCTTTTATGTTCTTTCTCTGCTTCCGTTTCTTCGTTTTTTTCCTTCTTCTGTGGTGTGGTTTCTGGTGGTGTGGCTGAATTGAAAGTTCAGTACAAGTCAGTCAGTGGGAAAATGCGCCAACAATAATTGGTGGTCAGGCATTGTTCTGTGCGTCATGCGATTCTTGTTCTTGACAGCACTGAGCTCTGCCATGTTAGCTGCTGTGCTGAGTCAACGAGTGGTTCTGCAAAAAACACACAAAAAGACATGGAAAACATGATTATACGAAATAAAGCACACCCATCCATCCATCTATTGTCTATACCCAGTTATCCTTTTAGGGTCGTGGGTAGAGGGCTCATGCCTATCTTCAGGGGTCATTGGGAGAGAGGTGGGGTACAACCTGGCAGTTCGCAAGTCCTTTATGTGAAATTTTCATTTCATTTATTCACTCATTAATTTATTTGTCTAGCCCTTTCCACATCCACAATGTTGGTGACCAAAGTGCTTAATAAAATCAACTTATAAAAAAAACCACACAGGGATAAAAAAAAACATAAAAAGCTGATCAAAAACAAGCAAGATACAGTATAACAAAATAGATACAAGGTAGATAAAACCAGAAGTGCCACCACATTTTTAAGTACTAAAAGGCTGACTGAATTAAAAAAAAAACCTCTTGAGCGTTGATTTAAAAAGGCCAAGTTTAGTTATAGACCAATAATCTAGTGGATGCTGATTCCAGAGTAGAGGTGTGGCCACTGAAAAGCTCAGTCACCCCAATGTACGTACTTTGTCTGTGGAACTGTGAGTAAAATTTGACTGCCTGACCTCAAGGACCTGGTGTGAATAGAAAATCTCAATAACTCGGATAAATAACAGGAGGCAAGGCCGTTAATGAGCGTTACAAACAAATGACATTTTAAAATTTATTCTAAAACAGTCAGGAAACAAATGTAGTGTGGATAAAACAGGTGAAATGGTGATCCTGTCTAAAAGTGTGCATTAAATGCGAGCTGCTGCATTCTGAGCAACTTGGAGGCGACTAATGGATGACTGGGGCACATCGACAAGAGTCTGGAACCGGTACTGATAAAAAAACAGCCTTCTTCAGGTCACAACAGTTTAAAAAAGGCTATACCTTAGTTAGAAGGAGTAGATGATTAAAGCTAGACAGAACCTCAGAGGTGATTTGTTTGTCAAATTTTAAATTCTTGTCGAATATGACTCGTAAGCTTTTGACACAGCTGCTGAATTTAGCAGTCAGAATTCCAAAATTAGTGGTAGCTTTGTTGCTAAATAAAATCCATTATGTTTTTTGTTCATTTAAAAGCAAAAAAGTTCTGGCTTAACTACTGTTTGATTGCAGAGATGTACATAAATAGAGAATGTAGTGGATTACTGCATCCTGGCCTTAACGATAAATAAATCTGCAAATCATCTGCATAGCAATGAAACTTGACATTGTGCTGGGTTATGATTGATCCAAGTGGCAACACATACAAGCAAAAAGTAGGGGCCTAAAATGGAACTCTGTGGCACCCCACACAAAAGAGGACCAGTAGTAGAGAAGAAGCCATTAAGCATGACAGGAAATGTTTTATCAGTCAGAAAAGAGGTGAACCACTTTAAAGCTGTGCCACGGATACCAACATAATCATTCTGACAGAGAGAGTACCCCCAATCCTTGTTTTGTTTAGTATAACAATGGCCACCAGTGGGCTCTAGATGGACAAACTTTATCAGTTTATTATTTTACTTAGTATCCCCACACATAGTCCATTCTAAAATGGCCAAACTCTAACACTCAGTAATTCTAAACTCCCCAACAACCCCGCACTATTCCAAACCTTTGTGAAGTGCCTTGAGACATGTGTTGTGAATAGGCGCCATATAAATAAAACTGAATTGAATTGAATAATCATGTAGGCGAGACAGGAGGACAAAGAGGTGCACAGAATCAAAGGCCACTGTAAGGTCCAGAATTACCAGAGCTACAGGGGACTTATGGTCAACTGACAGAATGTCGTAATTATGAACTTTTAATAAAGCAGATTCAGTACTATGCAGGGATCTAAAGCCAGATTGGAATTTTTCTAAAACATTTTCTTGGTTGAATTGGCATAAAACAATATTTTTTACTAAAACTTTGAAGAGAAAGGGAAGATTAGAAATGGGTCTAAAATTTGATCAAATTTAAGCATCAAGGTGTGTTTTTTTAAGAAGGGGGGGTGGATGCTGCATGTTTGAAAGCAGAAGGAACAGTTCCTAAACCAAGACACACGTTAATAAAAGAAAGGAGATGAGGACCAACAATGTTACAAACCTCTTTCATCAATTTAGTGAGAAGAAAGTCAAAGGGGCAGTTTGTAGCTTTCAAAGATCGAACAACATAAAGCTCTAATTTAGCTTTAGCAGGTTTACCAATAGTTTGTCTAACGGAGGCTACTCTTTCAATAAAGGAGAGCAATTCATAAAAAGTGGTGACTGAGGCATAGAGTAGGACAGAGGTAGGTGGATTTAATACAAAATTAATTGTAATAAATAACACCCTGCTTCAATGGATGCTATTAGTGATTATACTGGAGAAAAATTTAGATTTTGCCACTTTTTTCTCTGGTACTGAGCAAGAGTTTTTCTTAAAGAAACAAAAGAATTATGAAACCAAACAATCATCATGTTTGTCTTTCTTTTACTGCCATTTTGCATTGATGCTTGAGTTCACGTGTTCAGCCAAGGCTCAGCGCTGGGTTTGGAACATTTGAATTTAACAGGGGTTATAGAGTACAGGATCTCAGCGCAAGTGTCGTAAAGAGAGGAGAGATAGCGATTGGGACATAATGATGTATCCAGACCATTGATGAGTGTAACTGTAAGTCCATGAAAGCAGCAGTACTGTCCAGTTGTTCCAGAAGTAAGAATGTGACAGTGACAACCTGCGGCCAGTGGTCTTCTGGGTGGATAGGGCGCTGCAAATTGATTGAGAATGGGAAAAGGACTTGAGGAAGCAGCCTCAGAAATTTTGCAATATGAAATGGAGAGTCTGTGGAATATAACAAAGGTCCAGAATATGCCCGAGGTGATGCGCTGGTCCATTTAGTGATTGTGTTAGATTAAAAGAAGCCAAAAGATTTGAAAATTAAGAGGGTATCGGGTTAGTAGAGCAACAAATATGGATGTTAAAATCGCCACAAATTAAAAGTTAGGTAATAGCAATAAAGTCAACAAGAAACACACATTGCCAGCTGTGGCAATATTCCATTGAGCGATGCACATCAAAATAGAAATTAACCTCTTTTAGGAACCTTTAAGCCACTATCATTGGACAGTCATTTACAGAAAGCTAATAATTATTTACATAGGAAATGGAGGTAGGAGGTGGTGCACCCACACTGATCTTTTCCAGTCAGAGTAACTAATATGAAAGTCAAACAGTGTGAAACACAATAATACCTTTGTCCATACAGTCGGAATTTTTTTTTCATGTAATGATTGTGATTCTTAATAGATATTCTTAAAAGATAAACTATATTTCTTCTTAAATGTATTGATCAATCTTTCCCAAACATATCACAGTGAACATTTACTTACAAGAGAAATGTGTCTGAAAACAAATTTATTAAATATTTATGTACATAAGTGTATTATAAGTGTACACAAGTCTAAAATCAATTTTATTGATTTTTACACTGGTGGTTCTACTTGGGAACACTACCACCTCCAACTTCTATTTCCTGTGCAAATAATTATCAGCTTCTTTGTAAATAAATCCCCATTACACACATGATAACTGTTTAAAGACCACGAAATAGAGTTTATAAAGCTCTATTTTACACACAAGTAGATTTTAGAAGTTGGAGTTGTTCTAAGAATTTTGCCTTGGACCTGACTCCTTCAAAATTAGCCGTTCGCTTAGGAACAACTAATCTGGATTTCTAGTAAATGATGATGTTATGAGTGCTATCTTCTTCTGTTAAAATATTTAATGGGGTGCTCTGTCTTCTACCTCGATTTCCTGTGTAGACATGTATTGCCTTCCTTGTAAGTGGCAGTCAAGAACAAGTAACAATGCTTTAACTATTAATTGAATAACATTCACATATAATACTATGAATTTTTTGAGATTGAGACAGTAGCAGTCCACATTGGTCTTGGCCTCTCTCAGACTAGCCGCAAACTTTAGCTTCTGGGAAAAACTGATCTGGATTTCTACACAATAAAAATGCCAGAAGGGTGATTCACTGCAGGTAAGACATTAAAGGGTGAGCATTGGTGTGTCTTGTCAAACTGGTACCTTTAACATTAACTGGATCCATCATCCTAAAGAGTAGACAGAACAGACAACTGGACTTCAGTTTTAGATAGTTTAATTTGGAAGCACTGATGCATCCTAAGAGAACAGGTTTGGGAAGCTATCACTGGGAGCTGCCCCTCCCAGTGATAGTGAGTATTGACCACTAAACAGATGCCATCGGTGTTGGTTGATAAACAAAAAATAATAGCGTTTTATCTTTTGATGTGCATCTTATGCTACCACTGTTGCACTCCCTGTAATATTTTAACAGAACATTCAGAAAGTCAACCTAAGTTCTGGTCTAACACTATAATTTAAAACCACTGACAGAATATCCTAACCACAATCAAAGACCACCATCATGATAGCAAAACTATAAAAAAGGCCTTGACACACCTGATATCTTCCCTCTTCCTTAGGAGTGCCTACATTTATTAAATGCACTACACATGTACCCAGCAGAGCAAAAGGTCAGAAGTTGCAGGTGAGGCCTCTGATGATTTGATCCTTCACACCTCTGTGAGTATGTATTGGGGCACAATTAACCATGATGCCATCACAAGGTGAGAATACAACTCTGTTACGCTGTTTCTCTGGAATACATGCAGACACGCACACACAGATACACACGGAGTTGAGAGTGGGGTTGTAGTGGGGCAGCTGTGCCAGGTTCTTTAAAGGGAGTGTGGACCAGGGGGTGTGTAACGGGTGTCCCTGGTGGGCTGAATCCAGGTCATCTTTTGAAGTGACTGCTAATCCCTTTAATGCAAACTACATGCCCCACTTGCTGCGCTCTGTTTAAAACATGGCCTTGGACTCTCTAAACTGGCATGGACTTGACACACCTGTAACACAATCATCATCACACACGCATACACAAATACACATAAACATCACAGTCGACTCGTCCCTTTTTTATTTCATACATGCACTCACAGGTCAATTTATTAGGTACACCTGTTCAATTGCTTTCTAACACAAGCAAAACCAGCTAATCACATAGCAGTGACTCAATGTATTTAGGCCTTTAGAGTATGGCTCAAAACCAAGAGGTCAGGGGAGAATGTGCATACAGGTTGGAGATGGTAAATAGGCAACAGTAGCTCAAATAACCATTCTTTACAACCAATGTATGCAGGGTACCATCTATGAATCCGCAACACATTGAAACATGATGCAGAATAGCTGTAGCATCAGAAGACCACAGAAGGTTTCATTCCTGTCAGCTGTTACAAAGGATAATTAAAACTGGACGGACTGAAAAATCTAGCCTGGTCTGATGAGTAATTTCATCTACAACATTCAAATGACAGGGTCAGAATTTGGCCTAAACAACATTAAAGCATGGATCCATCCTGCTTTGTTTCAACGCTTCGGGCTACTGGTGGCGGTGTGAGGAAGTTTTGAATTTTTCTTGGCACCATATGGGGCACCTGACATCAGTTGAGCATATTGTAAACACCATAGTCTACTCTGAGTACTGTTGCTTACCATGGCCACCTCTATAACCACAGTGTACCCATCCTAATATAGCTTTGACCAGCAAGATAACGGCTTGTCTCAAACAGGTTTCTTGAACATGTCAGTGAGTTCAATTTTATTCCAGTGGCCTCCAATGTCAGCAAAGCTCAACCCAATGCTGCACTTTTGGAATGTGAGATTCACATCATGGGTTTGCTGCTGACAAATTGGCAGCAACTGTGTGAGGCTGTTATGTTAATTGCACAAAGATCTCTGAACAAAATATCTGACACCTATAACTAACCATGAAATGAAGAATTAAGGTAGTTCAAAAGGCAAAATGGGGGACCAACCCAACACTAGCAAGGTGTGTATAATAAAGTGGCTGGTGAGTAGTTACCATTAAATATTCCTGCCCAACCTCAGTGAGGCAGCTTACCAAGGCAGTCACCTTTAGTATGGTTGTTGCTGAATCCCTCAGGCAGGACTGAGATATGCCTATTAGCCCCCCTTTGAATTCACTCTTTCCCATTTTACCCTTTCAGCTGCCTCCGCATAAAGCATTTAAACACCTAGACAGCTTTCCTTTTAGCTGGGGCGATTACTTCCTGACAGGTGGGGTAATAAGCTGTTTGACGGGGAGCAGGATTGTGACCCTGGTAAGGGTTAGCGTAGCTCACCAAGGCCCATTTTTTTTAAAGAGGCGGCTCCTGGACAGCTCTTACTGCCTTCCTCTCCCCTCTCTCTTGCTGAAATAAAGCTCCTTTAAGTGAGTCTGGGAGGAGACTCCCCACGGAATGCTCTCCCTCTCTCTCCTCACCTCACCTCATCCCCCTCCTCACACTACGGCAACTCCCCCATCCCTCCATCCCCCTCCTCCGGTGAAGACATCCTTGGCGTTGCTGAGGAGGGACAGGAGCACGGCAACCTTATTAATGAATGCGGCCCATTACCCGTCAGCCTGGCTCCTCAGCGACTCCCAGAAGCCCCTGCAGTACGTGACTTCAAATGGCAGGATATTGACACGGGGGGAGAGCAAAGCAGCTAGAACTGACTCTGTGTGTGTGTGTGTGTGTGTGTGTGTGTGTGTAAAAGAGAGAAACAGAAAATTTGTGCTCAACTGAGTGTGCATGCCTTTGTGTGAGTGTGCCAGTCCATCTAGGGGAGAGTGTGTGTATGTGTGTGTCAGTGTGCGTATGTCTGGACCCCAAAGGAATGCAGCTCCTTGGATATAATGTAGGGCTCGTAACAGCTATTAGAGGGGAAAATAACCCCTCTGGGGAATGACCCCCCCCCCCATCTCTGAATGTCCCAGCTCCGCCTGACACACACTGCATTCTACCTTTTCCTTAAACATGCCAGGAGTTTTTACACTGAGGGCTTTCTCAAGGACGGTGTTAAACGACTTCAGTGGCTGTGGCAGCCATGCAGACTAAAGGGAAATAGAAGAAAAAAAGGGAGAGGAAAAAACGTTAAGAGAAAATGAAACTGATATCTTTATCTCTCTGGATATTGAACTCTGCAGAGTAGCTATAAACTGTTCTGTGTATAAGTACAAAGGGGTGAAAGGAGCGGGAAGGAGAGGGAGGAAATCTGCTTTCCAGTCTTCATCCTTGTCAAGTTCTTCAAGTTACTTCTGCACAATTGTTGGGTGCCGCAAATACCTACAGTGTGCAGCCACAAATTAGGTATCACACATGCAGTTCACTCATTGCTTTTTGTAAGAAAATGAGCAAAATGGCCATTGCACCCGTAAAGAGGATGTCACTAATGGTGTCACACTAGAATTGCTGCAATTTAGGATTAGATGCCCTCCATTAAGCCTTTTAGCTCTCATCCTAACTCCAATTCTATTCCCCCTGAAACTCTGCCATTCCCCTTATCATCCATTTCCCTCCCTTATATCCAACCCTTAATCTCCTCCTCGATCCTTTCAACCACCTGCTGGCCAGGCCTGCTGTAGCTACCAGCAGTGTTCAGGTAAACCGTAGCAACTCAATTCTACACTAAATTAAATTTTGCGCTGATCAATAACGCACACCCGCTTCGGCCTTCTGAGTAGCAAGCACCCTTTTCTCCTCTCTCTTCTCCTCACATCTCAGGCTCCATGCCACAGTTAAACCGACACTTTCATCTGATTACATCACCTCACTGCAGCGGCCTCAGGGGTAGTGGAAGAGGAGGGAGAACACCCGGCAGGGGTCTGGTGTACCCATGCAAACAGGTGCAACGTGTCTTCAGGATTTAATGCTGCTGCAAAGAGAGGGAGGGAGAAAATAATGGGGAACGATTGGGGAAGGAGCAGAACCCGGGAAAGAGCAAGTCGGCTAGGGAGCTGATTTATTAACTAATCATTCTTTGTGTCGTTCCCCATTGCTCTGGTCTCCATCGATAGTGCCTGGTCTCCAGTGAGGCAACAGAGGTGCATCTCTTGCATCAGCTCTGCAGCGGAAAGCGACTGGACTCAGAGACAGAGGCTCCCTTTCATCTGATCCTGCTGTATTAGAGAAAATCTTGACATTGTCCAGTATCACAGAGAGCGAGATGTAAAGTGTAAGCGTCAGGATAACAATGTTTGATTAGAATTATGGTAATATCTGCTGAGTAAGTGCATTGTGTTTACTTTTTCTACCCAGTGTAATGTTAAAGCCAGATTTTATTGAGTTGTTGGAGACCTGATCGCAATAATGACTTGTTAAACCAGAGCCTTTTCATGGTTTCTTGAACAAATAAAGCGCAGAGCTAACCGGTGAATTGACTGGACTGCGTTCCATTATTTTTTTCCTAGCCAATTTATTCATAATTATGTACTGCATATACTTGTGAAATATGTTCATGAAATTATTATAAAATGCACTAATGTATTACTGTTTACAAGAAAATGATGTACTGCTTATTGAAAACACTGTGCAACAAACCTAATTTAACAGTAAAACTACAGGTGAATCAAGTAATAAAAATCTTCAGGCCACTGAAACCTGCTAAATAATTCTCCCAAAAATAATAAGAGAACAAAATTTAACCTGGTTAAAATTACAGCAAAGCACAAATACAATGTTAGTTATGTTAATGAAATCTCATTTAGGACACCTTTTAGTACAATTATTTCGTACCTAAGGCTAATATTGTTTTGTGCTTATATCACACTGAAAATGTAAATACCAGTCTAGAGTGTAAACACATGTCCCTCTTGTCTGATTAAAAGCATTGCAAGCCTGACATATACTAAGCGTATATATACTGTAGCTGTTGCTGGAGAATGGGGATCTCTAAGCCAGACTTGTGCACCCTCTACCATTGCTGCAGAATTGATTTAAAGCATAAAAGAATGATGCTAAATGATATATTTTTTCTTTTTGTAGTCAGTATACTGCATGGTGATTAAAAATGGAGAGTAATTTACCTGCAGTAGATACCTGTTACGTTGTCTTAATTTAGTATAAATCCAGATTTTTTTGGTCACAGAGGTTGAATGTCACGGGTAGTCCAAGCTGACTTTGACTGTTTGAAAAAAAAAAAAAAATAGATTCCCAGAAACATTAGACAGAAATTTTCCAGCAAGGTGCTTGAAGTGTTTACTCTGGGCTGGTGTCAGACCCAGTTCTTAACTGGTTAATATGGAAGAATTATTTTGGTTTTCCACAACTATAGACCACACTCAGAGTCAGGTCATTAGACCACTGTAAAAGTCTCATCCAGTATGTTTGAGCCCTGTCAGTTGTATTCTGTGTTTTTGTGGAACATCTCTTAGCACTATGACAATTTGACCTTAACACGTCAAGCAATATTTGTGACCATCTGATCGCTGATCAGTACCAGCAGTGCTGCAAGACCCCCATAAACACAACATTAACAAAATGATTTATTAAAAATATCTGGTGACACTGAAAGGCCAAAAATATTTAGGAATTCAGGCAGAGGTAGGGTTTCAACGGAAATCTGGAACCACAACTTTAAGTGTAGCATTGACTTATTTAAACTTGATGACAGGATTCCGGTTAGAGTAATTGTCCTATAAATAAAAGCAAAGCATTGTACAAAACAAAAACATCATTGGAGAATAAGTCTACACCATTCTACAGATTTTTGCATTGCCTTACTTTCCTAGTCAGCAGTTATTCTAACGAGAAGTGCTTTACATGTTCCATTCTTATTGTGTTTCACACAGTAAGATTATTGGTGCTACATCTCCTCCTTCCTTAGTTTCCAGTGTAAATAGTCATTGACCTCTTTGTAAATACCTGCCCAATGCAAAGATGAAAAACGTTTAAAAGTTCATAAAGTATTGTTCAAACAAACCACGATAATGTTTTTTAAGGAGGTATTTTAAAGTGGTAGAGGTCCGCTTTGGTCACTCCCCTTTTTGGACTGCCTGCTAGCTTCAGCCTCTGTCACCAAATAAACTGGATTTTTACTGAATGATGATAAAACAAGAGTTATTTAATGAAGTCAAGATATTAACTCTTGTAACTACCCCACCACACTTGTGTGCACCTTTGGCATAGCATCAGCTCAGTCACTCGTGGTTTCAGATAGGTAATCTCGGAATCCTGCTGACATATTTCTTTAAAATATTTTGGGGGTACAGACTTAAGTTCATAAAGGTAATTTGTCTCTAATGTTATGTCCCACCCCTTTTCAATTTGTTTTGGTTTTAAGGCCAACCTTAAAAAACTGGGACCTTGTCCAGGATTTGAACACAGACCTCTCACCCTGTGTCATAAGGACATATTGAGATCACCTGGGCCCAGTGTCCTTACATAAAACTTCCATCAATTTAGACCTTCATGGCTTCAAAGAGAGAAGGTAATTTTGCTTTAGCTGGGTATCTTGCCTATTCTTATTTCTTAATCAGCTGTCACACTGTTTATTATCTTACCATGTATACTGTTACAAGAATCTAAATGTGAGAATTAAATGGGGGCTTGTGGCCTGTCACATCTCTAAAATATGTGTGTTGATGTGGTCCAGTTCTGAATAGCACATGTTTATTGGGATCAAGGGTGTGGGATTCATTGTATTGTGCACCATCAGTGTAGACTACCTTATTTTTGCTGTGATGTTTTTAAGACTCAAGAGTGCAATTTGGGAATTCGATACTGTATAAGTACACTGTAGTCTTGAAATAATTGTTATCCAACTTAATTAATCACAATGAAGGTCAAGCTGTCAGTTTCACGTTTAGTTTCAAGCAACTGATTGGAGTCAGTTGTTAGTTGTGCAGACAACAAAGTGGTAAAGTGATATGGTTATTGCTGCAATATTTGAAAGGCAGCTTCTTAAATTTTGTATGTGTATGCAACAGCGTTAGAAGTTTAGTAAGGCATTATTTTTCCATTGCACTGTGTTTTCCTATGCAGAAATGTAAGGTAGGTATGTAATACGGTGATGGGGGTTTTGGTTTTGAGCCAGCAGTAATACTTCCTCAAACATTTTTAGGTTTCCCTGTGACAGTTTTAATGTTTTTTAAGTTTATGCCACTAAAACACAAGTTTCTTTTTTTCAGGAACAACCAACCAGGTCTTGAATAGTTTTGTGAGATTTGTGGTACAGTTTGAAGTGTTTTCTTGCTATTTGGGGGAAAAAAAACTCTGGGGAAAGACTGGAGTATTGCATTCTCTCTTGCACTTTAATGGTGTGTTGAACTTGCTGTCTAGTATCGACTCAGTCCTTCCTTTGTGCTTTCCCTACTGTCGACCAGTCCACTGAGGGAGTAATCCTTCCCTGCTCTGACTCCAGGTCAGGTTTACTGCTGGCCCATTTAGCCAATGAATATAGCAAAAAATCAAATAAATGAATAAAAAGTACAGCAGCTGGCATTCTCCACAGTCATCACTTATCGGGCCATGGGGAGGGTTGACCCAAAACACTGTTGCACCACAACCAGCCCAGTCTCCTTGGTAACAGATGATCTTGTTTGAAGTGTGGTGCCCAGGGAGTCATGGTCATACTGTAACATCACTAGGCGTGGACGGAGATGACAACAGCAATGGATTTCACTGTATTCCATGTAGTCACACTGAGCAGCTATAAAAATACATCTTGAATCCATAATGTTTGAAACACTTTGAGACATCTAAGCACCCAGAGCTAACACTTCTGAGGTGTAACCGGAGATGACGGAGCACCATTTTTTTTTGTGGGCCGGCTCTTTTGTACCTCCAAATGATACTCATTACCCTGTCTAAGTAGACAAGTGAATGGTACTAGAAACACACTATGCAGTGATCCCGCTGTTTGACTGAGGTAGCAAAACAACTGCACAACTGCTGTGTTATTATGGGGCCTCATTAAGTGAGGAGAGAGTGGGAGAGGGGGAGAGGGAGAGCGGTGCATAGACGGAGAGAAGGCCAGTGAAGGGGAGAAAAAAAGGGAGAGAAAGAGGAATAGAAAAAACACAAGAGAGCGATACAAACTGTATTGTGAGTTGATAGCAACACACAGATGCCTTTCCAGCCAAAATGAAGACTATGACTAAAGAACCCAATTAAGGGCTTTCTTAGGGGAACCATCTTGGGAGGGGGATGGGTCTTCCTGGGACACGAGCCCTGGGCTACATCCTCTAATTAGACAGAGCGAGGGGGGAGGATCTCTGCTTGTCACTGCGAGGGAGATGGGGTCCATGGGGTTCCGCATGTCAGTCCCAGAAACAAAACACAATTACTTTCACATTTAACCACTTCAGTCAGGGACAGACTTTGACTAGGGATATTACAGAGCAAGCCCCTGCTTTTCAAGTGCTGCTGCAGCAGTAGACATGATCATAGATATTGGCAAAATATTTTATTTCCATGCTTCTTCAAGAGGTAAAGGCCTAATCTGCAGTGTTTTGTTTTTCTTCCTATTGAGGAAAAATAAAGAAGTTCTTCTAACTGAAATATTATTTTCGAAGTGCAGTAAGTTTTTGCCAATGTTGTTGATATTACATACTTTCCCAGACTGGAGGTCCCTATTGTTTTAGCTCAGAAGTTTAAATGCAAAAGTTCTCTATGCATTTTGGCATGCTACAGACCAATGGGCTTTAAATATGGAACCTGTATAAAACACACATATTGTAAGAAAGAAGATAATTGATGGATGGAAGCAAGCTTCTTTTGCATCGCTGTGGAGATGTTTAGGCACATTTTTATTTGCCAAGTGGTTTTGATTCAGCTTTTTTAGAGAGTTTCCACTACACTTGTCCTACACTCACTACTAGGTGTATAGGACAAGTTGCCTATAGTTGGGGTCTGGGTTTTTGTTCACCAAATGTTTGTGGCAGAGAACCTTACTGAAAAAGTTATGTGCACCAATGCAACTAGTTAGTCTAGAGCTCTGTTTACAGGTTAGCTTATTTACTACTATTATTATGATTACAGCTATGGTCTTGAAAATGTTCTCGCATTCGCTTGGTCTCCTTCCTTTTTCGTCTTGGACCTTGTCTTGCCTCCTTCAAAGTCTTGGTCTTGTTGTTGTCTTGGTATGTTCTGTTTTTGGTCTTGATTCAGTCTCTGGTTAGGTGGTCTTGATTACAACACTAGCTTACAAACCGGCTTGATTTCACTCCTCATTACAGGAAAAAAAAAAAATTAGTCAATAAGACTAGAGTCCCAGAGTTCAAGTCTAAGTCAAGTCTAAAGTCTTTTTTTGTGATTTAAGTGCAACTCGAGTCCAGGTCAGAGACCTGGGTCACTATCCCTGACAAAAGGATAGGAAATAAAGTCTGGAAAAACACATGTTTTTATACATATTTAACTAGGAAAAATACTTAACTCAAAATGTTCATTGTTGTTCCATGTGTTGTAAAACGTCAGTGTTTGTAAAATATGACAACCAAATTCCAGCAGGAATATTTATGCTGCTATTATGTCCTGTGCTATATTCTGGTAACTTGAAAAATAAAATCAGTACAGACAGAAAATTAAAGCTGCATGAGTTTCCTTCAGAAGTGCTTGAAATTGTTTTTATCAAAGTTGCTGAAAAAGTCAACCAAGTAAAGTAAAAGAGACATGTTTGAGGAAAGGATCCGGTGATGGATTCGAGTGCAGTACACTGAGTGTCTCCTTTTTCTTTGGATTTAACTTTCCCCAATGGTGCAACAGAGGGAGAAAAAAAAAAGACAAAAAAAGAGAGGAGCTCAAAGGCTTCTGGGAGTTTTTGTCATGTCTCCCTCCAGACATTGTGTTTGTATGCACACATTTGATCCTGAGAGAGATGGAGACAAAGACAATACATAGAGCATGCACACTGATGTATACCCACAAACACAGGCTCATATATACACGCAGCGCAAAAGAGACTATCCTCCCAGGATCATTAGGTGTCTAATTCTGATCCACCTACAAAAGTAGAACACAACTATTGTGATAAACATCACAAGTCATCTAAGGTGGTATATGTGCTTATTTACAGCACACATGCACAGACTACTACATAATTATAAATAATCTTAAATAGTAAAGCTCACGCCTCGCAAGTTATTTTTTTCCCCCCCCCTAATTCACTCTTGTTTCATTTTGTCGTGCTGCTGTTTGAAATGGTGCCAGAATTCCAAGAACCTGGGGTGATGAAGAAGAAAACAAGTTGTCATATGAAAGAAAATATAAATATATATTTGCCACTTTCAAATGTGTGAAGAGCTGTCACACTTGGCAGACAAGACATTCAGGAAGAATTTGGTCTTTGAGAGCCACTTGGGGACAAATGCATAAAGCTTTGCTTTTGTATGACACATTAGGGACTCGGGGCAGTTAGGGCATTTTCCGGGGCATACTTTAAAATTAATAATAGAAAACTTCTGGGGAATTAGGTCTCCTGCGTCAAACTAAAGAACGGCTTTGAAAGGCGAAGGGAGGAAGAGAAAAGAAGTGTCTTAAATGTCATTGTTGGAGCCGTCACTTGAAAAATAAACAAAAGTAATTCAATGCATTCTAATGCTCAAAGAATCTATTCTGTTGCGGTTTTTGCTATGCTCTGTGTTCTCTCAGAGTATCCATCTTGCCCGTTTTTTCCCCTGCTTTCTGCCCAGGACAGACATTATGACAAACATAGCTGTTTACGCTGACCTGGTGACCGTGAAACCTATAAATATGCTTAATTAAAACCGCTGAATTGGTCACAGCTGGGCAATAATGGCCATCACACGGCGAGCAGAGAAGCTCATTTGTGTAGGGAGGGGTGAATAGAACATGATGCAGATGTGCTCTTGTCACTTTCAGCACTCATTAAGGCCGGGGTGCTTTGGATTGTCTTTGAAAGACTCTTTAAAAAAAAAATCTAAAAAAAAAGACACTCCAATTAAGGTACATGTCCTGCAGGTGTCTGAGGGAAGGGAGAAGCCATCAAGCACCCCGGTCCTAACGCTGCTCTGTCGATCAAAGCAAGACTCAACTCATGGCTTAGAATCCTGTGTCACTTCCAAGAAAACAAGGAAATTGGATGACAGAGGGAATGAAAGACCCAGCAGCTCAAAATGAACAAGAGAATTTTGTGGGGAAAATGTTGCCAGTATTGTTGTGCAACTTCAGATTCATTGTCTCATCTTTGGCAGATCATTGGGAGAGCATCGTCCTGACTGCAGCCATCCAGTAGTTACTGCAACAATGGAGTTAAACCTATGCGGATATTCACACACACATACAAGTAAGCTGCACACACAGAAATGTCAGATTAAAGCTGTGGCTAAGGTTGTGCATCTATCAGTTAATGAATCTGGTTAATTAATCCAGGCAAGCACCATTGTTGGCGGCTCAGTTCCTTGAGGCCATGTGAAATGCAACTGCATCTGAAACTGAAACAACGGGAAGTTTCACATCACAGTGTGTTCTTTAGCAGAGCCATTCGGACGCTTACTATGAAGAGACAGAAGAGGAAACTGGATGTAATTAGGTGAGAGGATATACTGTGACTAGAGCAGTGGGCAGTAATCAGGGGTCAACAAGAGACTGTTAATAAGGAAGCTGCCCTCAAAATCAACACCTTAAGAAATATCTACAATTTACTCCATATTTTATTATATTTTATTTGGGTGAAAGAAAGGGATGAGCAAATTTAAGGCTGCGTAAGAGTGTGAGAAGCTAGAAGGGAGTCCACTGCAGAGTTTCAGGTGGAGTATTGTTGTAGACATTTCACAGCTTATTTTGTATTACGGTAAAAGAGTCAGAAAAGAGAAATCGAGGAAATAGTAAAGAAGGGCAAGAGAGATTTTTTTTGACTGGATTCTGGGGCAAGCAGACCCAGGAGTGAGTCAATTTGGTCGGTCTAAGGGGGGCAGCTTGGCGGGGGGTCCTGGGAGGGCTGATTAGACGGATGCTCTCCCATCATCCATCTCGACAGGATGGCGAAAATTGGCTAGCCCCTCGCAGGGTAGAGTTCATGGGTGGAGGATACGGAGTGGTGCATTGGATACCTGTCACAGCCTTTGGTCTGTTTCAGGATCTCAGCAGCAAATTAATAAAATATCCTCTCTGCTTTCCTTTACCTGCCATGGCAGCTCTCTGTTTCCTCTCCCCAGCTTGCACTGGCCCTTTGACCCTTCCCAGTATTGTGAGAGATGAGAGGGCCCAGGTAGCCAGCAAGTTGGCCAGAGAGTCAGAGACGATCAGGCAGAGACTGGCAAACTCAGGTCTAAGCTAAGAAAGGGTTCTCTCGCTGCTGGAAGAAACTTTCTGTTCAGACAGACTGACAAAAAGAGCCCCATATCAGGCAGATATCTTGAAGGGTAATGGTTGGGAAATGGCAGCCAGAAACAACCACACCATATGTCTTGCATAGTTTGTCAAGTTTTAACCATGCATGTAAATAAAACCCATAAGAAGTTTATAAGTACAAGAAGAACTAAATTTAAAGCACCTATGTGGAATTCTATGTGGAAGAAAAGCATCTCCACAGCATCTTGTTGCCACCATCATGGTGGGGGTCGTATTGATTCGATGGATTGCATCTATGTACAAAAATTGTCAGAAACAGTCTTCAATTAGACCGGGTCCCTTCAACAGAAGAATATCGCGGGGAGGGGGCTTCTTCTGCAGGCTCGCCATTTATACCCACCCTTCCAAGCTGACATGATTTTAGAAAGCTTTACTGTAAGCGGATGCACAGGGTGAAAGGAAGCGGGAGCAGACTAAGCGCACGCGCTACAGCCGTCATAAAGAATTAGCGTAGCGGCGACGATTTTTAGCGTAGCGGCCTGCTGGTGAGAACCCTGTATTCCAAAATAGCTCTGGCCATATGTTTATGGTAATTGTCCTGCTTGAAGTAGAATGTACACCCTAGTCTCAGACCCTTTGCAAAATTTAAAAGGTATTTATTCTTGAAGGACTCACCTATATCCATATTCCTATCAACTCTGAGAGGCGTCCCTGTTCCCATCTCAGAAAAGCATCCCCACTGCACGATGCTGCCACTACCATGTCTCCCCAGGGGAATCAGGTTAGTAGGCCAAAAACGTTTAGTCTTGGTCTCATTTTTCAAGAGCACTTTCTTCCACATGTTTACTGTGTCCCAACATGACATTCTTATGGCTTTCTTCTTTCCAGTCTAAAAAACTGTTTTAAAAGAACATATATCATTTGTGGAATATGTCCTGTCAACAGAATCTCTAACCCGAGGTGAGGATCTCTGCAGCTCCTCCAAAACTACCATGGTCCTCTTTGCTGCTTCTCTGGCCTGTCAAATTAGGTGGGTGGCCATATATTGGCAGGTTTTAAGGTTGTGAAACATTCTTTCTCTTATGTGAATCTGATTAAAAAGTTCTCTTTGAGATGTTTAATTCTTGGAATGTTGTTTGATAAACATATAAAGCCGGCTTAAAACGTCTCTACAACTTCATCTGACCTATCTGGTGTTTTCTTTGGTCTTCGTGACATTTAAAAAAACCTCTGCTGCTGTGACAAAACATCCGTATATATACTTATCTGGCCCTGTTTGCAAACTAGAAGCCTGTTTTTTTGATGGACTGGGTTTTATTTAGGGGTATCAGATTAAAGTTAGCTGAACACAAATGAAATTCACATGTTTCAGAACTTTATAAGTAAAATATGTTGAAAATGATATATATTATGCCTCTGTTTCACAATGATCCACTACTCTGGGTTCGCCGATCATATAAAATATTGAGAAATATTAAGAAGCCTGGTTGTAGCATGTTAACTTAAGAACAAGGGTTATTATTACTGCTGCAATGCACTGTCATAAAAAAATCTGAAAGGGCACCACATCACAAGCTTAATTTTCTTTGAATCTCTGCATTTACAAGAAGCAGTGCATGTATCTATATGTACAAGCGTTGTGTGTATGTGTGTTTGAGATCATGTCATCATGCGCTCACATGGGATGTTGGCAGAGCACGGAACAGGTTGAAGATAATGATTGTCTTATCCCCCAAGCTCATTCTTGCTCTCCTTTCATAACCCCCTGTTTCACAGCAGAATACTATAGGTCTTTCATGTACTGCACTTGTTTTTTCACACACAGTAAAACAATATAATCATGCATGAAACATCACCTCCGGGAGGTGCAGATCACTTCATTTCTGAAAATGTTAAACATAAAAAAAAGAAAATAGGAAAACATCCCCAGGTTATTTTAGATTGTTTACAGGTATATCTTTCAACCCATGTCGTATAGAAAACACTTGTACCAATAAGAAATGAAAATGTGACAAATTAAGGGGGCTTGATGTGAATGAAAGGCATGAACATTTGGCGGGCTGCTGTGGAGGCTTTTAATATAAACTTCTCTGCTGCAGAGTTGCGTGTTGGTGGATCAGGACTTGTTTTATTCATGTTCCCATTGCTGGAATGACCAGCAGATAATGATCACATTCACCTTCCTCCTGGCAGACGCACGCCTCTGTGTTTACAACCTGAATCTCAATATGAAAATCACTCCCAATCAATGGGCACTTCCTCTGGCTACCAGCTACCACACAACACTGCATAATCCAAGATCCGGGTCAATGCAAAAAAGGAGGAGCTGTTTGCTTCCTTTACCGCATTAAAGCAAATTAAAGGGAAAGTATTTCAGCACTTTTGAGCACTGCGATTATAGACTGCTCATATTTTAATGATTCAGTTTCAAAAAGGTAATAGAAAGGGATCCGAATATGAGAAGCGTGCCATGTGTACGATAGACAATCCCCCAAACAAAACAGAGCTGCTCGAAAACACCACCACAGTGAAATAATATAATAAGGTCTGTTTCATTTTTTCAGGTTCTCCAAGGAGCAGAGGAAAAGATTGCTAGAAAATGGATTATCTTTCTAACATTGTGAGTTCATAAGTCCAACTAGTAACTTTGTTGAAGGGCAGATACTGACTCTCTGAGGACAGAGCTCATATTTAGCCATGAGGCCTCCTCTGTGATTAGGAGAGGAGATGCAGGCATATTGACTCAGCTGTGTTTTTGCCTCTGTACTGTATGTAATTACCTCTTCAAAAATGAGCATTCCGCTAATCCTCTAATTCCAGATATTTTAGTGCTCGACTGGTCTAATAAGCAAATCAAATCATATCTGCACATCACAAATGAGTTTTGGAAATAGGCTGAAATAATTCCTTCTGAGTCGCCTCTCCCTGCCGGGATGGAGGGGGGCAGCCGTAGCACTGTGCTTAGTGTTTGTAGAGCTGTGGTCTGTGATTGGCTGTTGTGGTTTTTCCAGGCAGGAAATCTCACCTGTAACTCTGTCTGGAAGAAGAACTTCTGCGGGCACTGCGAGCAGTCGTATATCTTATCCTCCTGTCCATGGGCCGAGAAAATGTGCTGCTGAAGCTTGTTGGCCTGGACAAATACTGCACAGAAGAAATATGGAAATGTGAATAAAGATTTTATGGGCACACCGCCCCTTCAACGACCCCATCCGCCACTCCGCCAGACAATCAAGTTAATAATTATAGTAAGTTTATTTCTAAATAATGCAGATCACAACAGAAGTCAATAAAAGTTACATTTCCAATTTTTAACAGGTTTATACATTGTCCTCTTAAGAAACCAAAAGAGTATCTTGTTACTTCATTTATGCCTCTACAATTTTGTGCTCTCTGTATTACTTGGCGGAGCTCCGCCCTGACGCGCACAAGTGCTCGTGCACAGGTGAACATATACTCCTGCCAGTAAACAAAAAACACACTGGAAAATTTTTTTCAACCACAAGCAAAACAGGCTAAAATATCTTCAGTTGTGAGGATAGCAGCAATAACGCTCCTACTCAATATCTAACTACAGATAATAGCCTAAATACGTCCGGCCCCGCGCCTTACAAGGAGCAAAAATCAACACATCACCGGGTGACAGGTTTTGAGCCAGCTTGACTGTCAAAGGTGAAATACTCCATCTGGTTGTACAAGACTGATCTTGGTAAGTAACTATGTAAATACATATATAAAAGATAAAGATAGAGAGATGGAAAGAAGCAGACAAACAAAGATGAAGAAAAACAGAGATAAAAATAAAAAGATGTTTACAGATAGACATATAAATACATAAAACATAAAAATGACAAAGAAAAGATTATAGTTACAATCATAATAATAATAATAGTAATAATATTTTCATAGCAATGCCCTGTTGAATGTGTAGAAATAAATTAAGCAATATTGCTGTTAAAAGAAACACATAAAAATTTGTTCTTTAAGCGTTTGTATCGGTAAATGACACTTTGTGACCCCATACCATCTTCAAAAAAAAAAAAACCAGTGAGCTTTGTTGATAGTTTTACCTCCCATACCCTCCACCTCACTGTGGTTGATGGAAAGCAAAAGTGGGTCCTCGCCTGGCCTTGTGTCCAGTGGCTAAAAGAATTGGGCCTTTGTGTAATTTAAGATTTATACCCACAGGTATACAATGGTTACCAAGAGACACCCTTTACCATGAAAAATTGAAGTATAACTTAAAGATAATGCTTCAGTTATATTTCTTTCAAGTAATTTTTAGGGATACTAGTAAGCTGTGCGACTAGATATTGTTCAAAACAATTATTTCCAAATATGAGACATTTTACCCCACTGAATAAATGTACTCAAATTAAAGGTTGGATTTTTCATACATTTATTGCTACTACAATAATATATGAACATATTTTAATGTTTTTTTACTTATCTTTACCAGGAGTGCCAATAAATGTGGCTGGTGCTATACCTTGGTTTGGATAAAAACAGTTTAGATGTAAAAAGCAACTAGAGCGGTCATACTTCTGGTGCTAAAGCCGTTAAATTCATGATGTTTGGGGAATAAAGATGTTCCTTATTTAGCACTGCTGTGGGGACAACAAGACAGGAAATAAACAACCACAAACACTGGCATGACTTCAAGTGCAAAACATGGCCTCCATTAGTCTACATCACTAATTATATTGACAGTATAAATATTCATGGTGTTCCACTACTTATTCATGCAGGCGCAGATTGCAACTCGCCGTCATATAAACACACAACTCGCAGGAGCTTAAAACACATACCGTACATTTGTGTTTTAATTAAGCCACGGTCAACACTAAAAAAGCTAAGCGGAGATGCAACTGTGTGCGTCCTGAGCGGCTTGCATTGGTATGCCCTCCAAGGAGCACTTCAAACGCACCGTTTGTTATCCCATACCCCTGTGCTTTAAAGATTGCTGTCTAATCTCAAAGGTCTGGATGCTGTGGAAAAGTTAGCTCGTAGGGGCTTCATTTGAATTTCTTGCAGCTCAAAATAACTTCTCTTTTAATGGATGCACCATGGGCCACAGGGTGACAGAAGAAGAAAAGCAACAGCCACAAAAGGTGAGGCATCTGTCAGAGAGAAGGCTTTAAGGGTCGCTGTGGCCTTGTGCCGTGGCTGTACAACTTCAACATGTAAGTATTCGGGCTCACCTGGGAGAGTGATTATTAATTATTGAGCAGTGTGAAGTTGGGAAACATTTGGCTTCACTGAATGTCACACTCCCTGACCTGGGAAATAAAAGTTTAGATCCATAGCAGACACGCTGTGGGGACGCTGTCAGACTGCTAATGCCTAGGTGGCATCTGTCTGTGGAACACGGCAGCAATGTTAACCAGAAATGAACAAACCTCCTCTAATGAACAAACAGTGACTCCATGGCCCATTTCTGAGACTAACGGCCACAGCAATATGAGGATAAACATAACTGCCTGTTTTCCAGCCGGTGACAAAACATTTCGGCTCCAGGTTAAGACCTTGGCTATAACGCTTATTTGGGCTCTCCCTTACGCTCAAAAAACGACAACTGTTGTCTTTGTGTGGAATCCGTGCACTGAAAGCAGAAATTGTGCTGATAAACAATGGCCTTTTCCTTCAGCTGCGTTTTGTCTGCATATACAGTACAGAAGCAGGTCAGAGCAGCTGCAGGAAGCCTTCATTATGTCTTTGGCTGGAGGAAGAAAAAGTCAATACAGCAAAAATAAAAATGGATTTGAGACTTGGGGGGCCTTCAAATACTGTACAGCAGGGCCAAACACAACTGAGATGTCAAGTTAGATGTTACTCGCTGTTAACATGCAATTCTGGTCCAATGAGGGGCGAATTTAGTATAATCAGTTTTGCATTTATCAGTTGTAGGTTGGCAATCACTGACATGCAGAAGGAGAGTGATGGCTAATTAAAAGAGAAACAAACAATGCCCTAAATGATTTAATGGCCTATGTAAGGCATAGGGGGGGTCAAAAATACTAGCAAAGTATTTTCTAAGATCTGCCCTTTTAGCAAAGGCCTTCTGCAAAAAGCTTTAATTATAATGATTATAAGGTGATCATCTATGCACTACTTTATACATGGAAAAAAATACACAGTTTGCATGCAGTTGTTATGTTATATATCATGAAAAGGTTTAAGAGGTAACTTTTGCAAGGTACTGCAAGTCCTCCCAACTCTGCCCTTGCAGAAAGTTTCTAATGTTTCATGTAGCTCTGGTTTTATTCTATCAAAATCTTTTAAGATGTTGTAAAAAACAGGCTTTGCTGCACATATAGTGCAGTTACTCTTTATTTGATTTTTAATTTTTTACTTTAGTTGTCTTCATGGTTGCCTTTCAGATTGGCATGATGCATTAAATAATGTACTGTAATAAAAGGCTAAGCTAAAATTAATTACGGTGGGACCCTGTTTTGGCATTTGGCAGCATGAGCCGGATATCAAATATGCAACTGCATTGCCTCTTCCGAAGGAGGAGCAGAGCCCTCTCTTCCTGGAGGGTTGAAACGAGGATAGAGAGAAACGGGGAAGAAATAATTCAAAAATCACATCCAAACAGGATCAGCGACTGGCCATTGTGTCTCTCCCTGCTGAGAGTGTGAGAGGGAAGAGAAGAGAGAGCGAACTTTGTGGAGTTTGTTGGCCAGAGCAGAGCCAAGCTGAACAGAGCTGCACAGAGCGCTGAGTCGGGCTGGGCATCAGGGGTGTCAGTGCTGAGGGGGCTGAGGGGCCAAGGTCTCCTCGCTGTGGGGGATATTAAGCCCTCTGATTAGATCTCAGGGGCGGCGCATGGTAGACGTCTCCTTTACTACAGGCCCCAGCTCATCTTTATTTTGGCAGGGTGGTGCTCTCTGCAGGCTGCACTGCACCAATACTAAGCTGTTTGTGTAGGAAGGAAAAATGAGTTTGTTTTTTTCCCTCTTCTGTTCTCCTTTTCCATTTATTTGTCCATCTAGCCTACATGTGCTCATTTCTGCTTAAGTTGAGAACTCACAACACAGAACATTATCTGAGAGTTCTGAGCCACAGAGTTTATTCGGCGCCGTGAGCTGATAGTTTTGAGTTTTAAGTTAAAGCTTAGTCCTTTATTTTCTTTTTGTGTCTAAGCTGTCAAGATCCTAACTTCACATAGCAGCAGCATGTGAGCTGCAACTAAACAACACGCTAATTAAACTACCTTATTTGGATTTTAAGGCTTTGTATCCTGTAGTTTTTCAAGTTTGTGTTTCAAGTAGTGTTCCTCATGTGGTGACATAAGTAAAAAAAAAAAAAAACCAGTGCACACACACATATCCAGGACTTTCATCAGACACACTTTCTTCTGTTTTGTTTGTCTTAAGCACATATTCCCAATCACAATTTCCACACCAGCCCTCCCTACAGCTCCTAAGGGTGCAGGCAGACACTTCTAGCTGCAGGCTCCCCCACTTCTGAAACCTGTCAAATCTGTCCTGGGAGAGTCAGCCTCTCTCTCATCATCCAGGGGCTTATGGACCTCTCTCCATTTACCCTCCCTCCCTTACACAGCTCTCTTTTCCTCCTCCACTTCCCTCCTTTCATCTCACATCCAAACTTGCCAGTTGCAACCTTCTCAGCCTCCTTTAAGTTTTGTCTCCTTTTCTCCTCTACATTTGTCTGTCCCCATGTACTGTCTTTAACTTACTTTCTCTAATACTTTTCTTCAGTCTTGTTTTGCAGTGTGATGCAGCCCTCACCACCTCAACCCCGTTTAGATTTAGGATAATCAGGTGTTTAAAAAGAATGACAATCACTCTCTGCCTCCCACTGTGTTTTAGGTCACAAGGGGGCAGATCAAACTGAAACATGTGCACTGAAGGGGAATGGGCTTTTAAACAAAGAGGAACCTTGTTAAATGAGTGCGCTCAACAGCCCAGCCACCACCTAGTTTGATCAAAGTTTTGCTTTCATGTCCGGACTCATTACTTCTGCTGAAGGGACCCTTTAAATCTGTGAAAATAACAGACTTTAACAACCCATGCATGATATAGATCTGAAATAGTTCAATACATTGGCATTGATCCACTAACTGTGAATGCAAATAGGATATTAACCAGACTGGTCAAAGTAACATTTGATGCTGTTTTAAAGTACTTTCAATTTATAGGAATCTCAGCAGTTTTGGCTTCCACAGATACAACATTAGTTAGGAAGTTTTCAGAGGTGTCAAAAGTTAGTTTGCATAATAAGTCAATTTGCCTTTATAAATTATTTAAAAAATGTTAACAACACTCTTATTAATCAAGCTCTATATACTTCATACATAACCATCAAGCAATTTTAAGGTAGGTATAAACCATTGTCACTGCTCTCTTTTGGTCTAACAAAAGCTTATTTTTGGTCAAAAGTCTCTTTTTCTTGATTAATAACAGTTTTATTAACTATTTATTAGTCATTTATAAGGGGAGTTGTATCATAAACTGGTAGTGACATTGCAAAGAAAACCTATGACTGTATTGATCACATGTCACAAGTCACATGTCACAAGTCATGTCACACCCCTCAGGGTGTATGGAAACCATGCATCCTTTTACTTCCACTTGACTATTATGGACTACTTTGTGATTGTTTATCACAAAACCTCCCCAAATACATACAATTTGGTGTGCAACATTATAAAATGTGGAGTTGAAGGAGTATGAGGCCTTTAGCAAGAAACTGTAAATAGCCAATACAAATAATGGAAATCCAGTGCTCCGGGGAGTATTTTGTAAGAAAAGAATTGAATACAAGTGCTAAAAATGCATTGAAATGTAAAACAGAAGCTAGTGAATGTGTATGTTTATGTCTGTAAGAAAGTTTTAAAATAAAGTTAGTGTCCAGCAACACAGAGGATAAATGTCTTCATTTTTTAATATCTTAGACTCAGCTTGAAGAAATTTATTCAAGGACAGCTGTCAGCTAATCTCTCAATTGCTCTGTTCCCTCCAAGCATTCTGACTTCAGCTCGGCCTGCCTGTCCCCTGCATCCCCAACAGAGGGAGGCCTTTCAGTTCATCCTGTACTCTCCATCGCACGCCTTCCCGGCTACCACAGGCCTCTTCGCCCATCTGTCTGTCTGCTTCACGACTGCTGTCCTGAGGGGGCACTCTGTCTCTACCTCCTTCCCTCTCCCTTCCTCTTAGCATCCCTCTCTCTCTCTTCCTCCTCTCTCTCATGTGCCGTGATCGATATGGACGCTTAGGGAGTGGGGGGACCTGTCTGTCAAAGACGCCGCTGGAAAATGAAGGCTCAGATGAAGGAGGCATGCTCTGTATATTAAATGCCCAGACCCCTGTGAGGGGTGGAGGGAGAGGAGTTTATGGGTGGGGGGGAAATATCAATAGGTTTCTTCTAAAAGAGATATAAGGCCAAAACAACGATGTAGAGTAGGGGGAGGAGATTGGAAAGAAGGAAGCTGTAAACTGAGGTGGAAGAAGATGTACAGGAACGAAAAAAGATGCAGAATATGAATTAATGATGTTAACTGATCTAACAAGTGGAGATGAGGCAAATTAGTTTATTGTGCAGGGGATGGATGAAGTTGGGGGTGGTGGTGGGGTTATAGCATGTAGGCAGAGGAAATGAGCTGGACACAAAAAGTGTTAGGAAGAGTAAAGAGCTGAGAAGGGAGAAAGAGTGAAGAGCCGAAGTTAACGACTTTGCAGATTTCATTATAGAGATAGTTAACCCTGTTGACACTGAAGGAGGGCGCTATTCTCTCAGGAGGAGTCCGGTCCTTCCACCTCCACGCACAGAGACAGATGAGATCATTACAGCTATCAGCACCACTGCCATCCACAATTAGCACATCTCCTCTTCTTTCTCCACTCCTCCATCCCCCCGTCTTCCCCCCTGCTCTCTTTCTTTCTCCCCCCTCTCACCTCATGACACTCCTTTGGCCTTGATTTTCAGGCAATTTGATGAAACAAAAAGCCACATGGTGCAAACTGCTATCAGCTTTATCTGGCTGGCTTGCTTGACCTTTCCAGACTCATTTAGAACCTACAGTACCTTGCAAAAGTATTTATATTGCCTGAACGTTTTCACATTTTTTCATATTATAATTTAAACTTTCTATGTATTTTATAGAGATCTTATGAGAGAAACCAACTAAAATAGAACATAATTGTAAAGCGGAAGCATACATATTTTTTAATTATTATTTAAAGTAAAACTCTGAAATGTCTGGCATGGAAGAGTAATAAGAAGAAAGCAGCTATGGAAAAAAATCCCAAAAGAAGTCCCAATGCTCGTTTTCCAGAACCCATGTAGGTGACCCAGCAAAAAAGGAGAAGAATTTGTTCTTTTAGGCCTCCAAAGAAAATGTTGTGTGTGGGGGAAAACTAACAATACACACTACCACAAACACACCATCCCTACTGTGAAACATGGTAGTGGCAGCATCATGGTGTGGGGATGCTTTAATTCAGCAGGGACAAAGAGGCTGGTCAGTGTTGATGGATGGAGCTAAATACAAGGAGATCCTGGAAGAAAACCTGTTGAAGGCTGCAAAACACTTGATACTGAGGTAAAGGTCCAACCTTCCACAACAACAACAACCTTAAAGATACAGCTACATCAACAATGCAATGGCTTGAAGCATGTTCATTTGTTAGAATGACCTCAACCTTAATCGTAAAATCTGTGACAATATTTTAAAATCGTTGCTACTCTCCATTTAATGTCTGAGGCTGAGCTATTTTAGATGAATGGATAAAACTTAAAATCTCTGATGTGGACATGGAGACAAACCCCAAAAGATTTGCACTTGAATGTACAGCAAAATGGGTTCCTGCAAGGAATTGATACAGGGGTTGTTCAATGTACCTGCAATGCTTTTTTGACTTATTATTATTTTATTAAAAAAAAAAGTAAAACCATGTTCCACATTTGAATCATGCACTACTTTGTGCTAACTTATCAGATGAAACCCCCAATTAAATCCAGTAGTTTCTGACTCTAGGGTGGCAAAATGTGAAAATGTTCAATAGATATGAATAGACACTGTATTTGCCTTTTCAAATTCAGAGAATTGTCTTTTTTCAAAGTTACCAATAACACATTTTCCATTTAGATTTTCTTTGTATTATTTTGCTGGATATGTCTTTAAGGTACTGTACAAACCTGTAAAGCAGACTGGACACTTGAAGGTTCCACCCATGCCCTCAAAGCTATGCTCAATCAGGTGGCATTGAAGCTTCGCCGGTGAGTCGAATGACTGACTACAGAGCTTGCATTCATGGTTCAGTCCTTCCTCTGCGGAGAAGAAACAACACAAACACACAGAGAAACCATGAGTGGGAAAATAAACAGAGCATGAAGGGCCAGGGAGCACCAAAAGGTCTTGCTCTAGTCTTAACCCTAACACCAACAGTTTTTGTATTCTTGAGATGAAATTTTAACGATTTAAACAGGAAAAAAAGAACATGTGACCCTTTCTTATTAAACACTGGGGTCTCAGTTATTCTTGCTAACGAACGTGGTGGACATTAGATTTTTTTATTAACTTGCACAAACAATGATTTGTGCAAGGTAGGAAAAGAGGGATTTGAGTTTTGCAGTCTCAAATACAGATGTTTGTTAAGAACTTTCATTTTAACTTAGTTTAGTATCAGCAATCTTCAGTCTGCTTTACAACTGGGGCTGGCTATTAGGCAAAAAAATATATTGCTATTGAATATAGACATGGTTATATTAATTGAGATCCAGCCATAGTTTTCTGACTATTCTTTTATTTTTCAATCAGCTTGATGTCTCCAGCACTGTCACTGAGCTTAAGCATCTAGGGCAATACGATCTAGATGTGGTGTGGGCATCAAAGACATTGGAGGGTTTAGATTTTGTTTTATTAATATCAAGCACTGGTAAAATACATGGCATGTAGTGTAATAAACTACCAAATTGCACACATTGGTTCTAAGTGAATGTGTTGTTCAGCTGTGTTTACAACATTTACAAATGCATAAAGATGCTATATGACTGCTGGTTTACAGGCAAGAAATCCACATACATTTCAGAAACTCTACTAACAGCTTAAAAAGATGTTATAACTGTTAACCGTGCAGTTTTATTTAGACTAACTCGCTGACTTAGATTTCTAGAAAAGTGCTTGTCTCCACTGTGTCAATAAAAGTGCTTTACACTCTGCCCCGGGCCAGACTGCGCACCATCAAATTCCTGGCAGAGCCTATCACTACAGGTCTGGGGTTAGGGTGGATCCCTCAGGGGCTCATCCAGGGTTTATCCCCAGGTCTCCACAGCCCACTGCCCACCACAGAGGCCCTGGGTACTGAGAGCATGTATACATAATCAAGCTAAACAGCTGTGCATGGTCGAGTCCAAGCTGAAGGTTTATCGTGTGTGTTAATTGCCAAATAAGGTAAAATATAGCAAGTAAAAATGAGATGATAGCAACCTTAAATGTAGAATATCACATTTAATTTGTAACAATTTTAACATTTACAGCTGTAAAATTGGACTATTATTGCAATCTTTATTTCACTTTGTCCGATTATTACCAAATTTGTATTTTCCTCTTTTGTAGAAGCACTAAAACATCAGACAAAGTAATGACATCTGTAAAAAATAGCTGGTGTCTCAGCTTCTTTATCTTTGAGTTGATGGTGAGTATATGTGACAACTGGAACCCGATGATCCCTAATTCTCCAGCAAAAGAAGGGAATTGAAATTGTATGTCCTGCAGTGCCAAAAGACACAGTGGGAAAATATTCATACTGAACATTTTCAACATTCCAGCTTTTTCCCTACATCTTTTCTCAATAGCATAAATGTGTACTTAATGCTGAAAATGACATATGTTTGCTGCATTGAAACAAGCTGTAAGCAGGCAGCATATATCATCCTGTGCTCACAGACAACATCTCTGCATGACAGGCAAAAGCTGATCAAAGCAGCTTAAAATAGTTTGAGAGAGAGCAAGTTGATTTTGTGTTTTCTGCGATCATGTATTTGACAGATGAGTTACTCTGTACCCTACATGCGGATCTGAGTGTAGCACCAGGTATCAGCAAAAGAGGGAGGGCAGGGGGTTAGAGGAAAGCAGCACGACTGCATCCAGGCAGCCGTGCAAGAGGATCACTGTCCTCTTTTATCACCGCTCAGTTTGCCTATCTGTGTTAGGGTGTGCACACTTAAGGTCAAGTTTGCTGCAGCTTACGCGGATCCGCTCCTCCACCATATGCGCAGCCCTCATTTGACCCTTGTACACAATGCTTTCCCTTTGGAGACCTGGCCTGCTTCATTATACAGATAACTCTGCACCTGCATGACTGACCTTGTGTGAGTTGATGTGTATGTTTATGTCCGTAAGCAGGTGCATTAGGGGAAGATGGAGGTAGAAAGTTGGAGCACTTCACTTTTAAAGGACAAGCCTGGTGTTATTCACAGCTATATTTTAAAAAGATGCCTTCATCTTGACCTTATTTCCGATAAAATAGTATGTAGACCAGAATAATTGGCATGTGTCACTGGTAATATGAACTTTGTTGTGTTTCCGTTCTATTTCTCCTGACATATTTAAAATGTTTTACACATGTACTTGACATGGCATATATATTTTTTTTATACAAAAAAACATGTTAATATAAAAACCATGTTTGTTCTGCCTGAAAAAGCATAAACTATGAATAATTGTAGAGACATAATTTAATATAAAATATTTTTTGTTAAACATTTTGTGGTTTTTTTTTGTGAGTAGTGGACAGAATGTGAAGATTTAAGCATGCAGAAGTAAACCAGATGATACTGTGTATAGCATGCAGGTAGTAAACATCCTTTAGGAAGGTACGAAATGTTGTGGGTGCGGAGTGATGCATCATTGGTGGGATATGTCCCAACGGCCAACAGCTCCATTTCATACCTGAAAGAGTAAGGCTATGCTTTGTTCATTAGAGATTGAACAAATAGTAAATGGCCTGGACTTGAATAGCGCTTTATCAAGTCCAGAGAGACCTCAAAGCGTTTTACACTATAATCAGTCATTCACCCAATCATTCACACACTGACAGTGATGAGCCACAATGTAGCCACAGCTACCCTGGGGCACACTGACAGAAGCAAGGCTGCTATACACAGGTGCCACCAAGC
Source organism: Girardinichthys multiradiatus (assembly GCF_021462225.1). Lineage (NCBI taxonomy): Eukaryota > Metazoa > Chordata > Actinopteri > Cyprinodontiformes > Goodeidae > Girardinichthys > Girardinichthys multiradiatus. Next base: position 24,903,918 of record NC_061799.1, read on the forward strand.
CCTCTGACCACCATCAGTAGGCAAGGCGGGTGAGATGTCTTGCCCAAGGACACAACAACTGAGACAGAGAGAGCGGGGATTCAAACTGGCAACCCACTGGTTAAAGGATGAACCCCTAACATTGCCACCACCATCGCCAAACAAAGCATAACTGATTCTGTAATAACTTTGACTCTAACTTTATCTGATTGCTTATTCTTTGTGTACATTAATCATTGCTACTTAGATTTGCTGGAATTATCATCTAGAATTTAAATCCATGTGTTCTGTTCATTTTGCCGTAAAACCATTCCTTACATGTGTAGTTTTGCACCTCTGTTTTGTAACTATTCCTTTCATATCTGGCTCTTTCAGGACTGGGTTTGTATTCTGTAAAGCAACAGAGGCTGAATCAGGCTGCCAGCCTTTTTCTTAGTGAGAGCCAAGGGAGGAAGTCAGCTTCCTCACCCCTATAGCTGCCTCATTGGGCTGAGGTCACTTCCTGTTGCCCCCCCAGCCCTTCTCCAGGCCTGCCCAATCAGCAAGGCCATGTGTGGGCCCCCACCCCTCCCAGAGCAGACTCTGGATATAGTTACAAGGCCACAGGGGACTGTCAGTTCTCTCTCTCCTTCTCTCTCTATCCTCCTCTCTCCCTCCTCCCACTCTGTTTTTCAGAGTCTCCCGGGTGTTCTCAGCTGCCACCACCCTGTCCCCCTGCACTCCTAAGAAAATCCTTTAGATGAAAACTGCTCCTGCGTCTGCTCCCTCTAAGCATCCCTGACACCAGCAAAGTAAGCCCATCTGCATATCCACAGGGTCTTGCGTTCCTGGGGCTCATGGTTTATGTATTTCACAGCTCCTTAAAACACAAACGCCTAATATTTCTCCCATGTGGAGGACAGGAGAGGGAGTGGGGAAAACTACTTTCACAAAGAATGGTCTCTATTTCTCTGTGCTGTTTACTTTTTTATCCAGGCAGAGATCTATGTGCTGTTGAAGGTTGCTTGAGATGCAGGGGCTAGCAGATCTGGCTCTTATAGTTTAGTCAAGTGAAAATTTACACAGACAGTTTAGTGAGTTCAGCATGTGAAAAAGTATTGACTGTCCTTTAACGTTTTTGCACTTTGTCACATTATAATCACAAATCCAAAGTATTTGAACAATATTTATTTGTTAGACCAACAGTAACACAGCAATATGCCTTGATTTGTAATTCTGGCTCTATGTTTAAAGTTAATGCCCTGCCTTTAAGGTGAACTCAAGTCTTTTGCGGCGTCTAACATTTATTTGCAGGTTGAACCTGTGTTGCGTTCAAGCAGCCCATCCAAGTTTCCCCAGAGCATAATGCTGCCACTTCTATGTTTCATGCTGGGATTGGTGTATTCAGATTAATGTGGATTGCATAGCATTTGCAATTTCTCATTTTAGGTCTCATCTGACCAGAGAACACTATTTCACATGATCCATATGCCCCTTACAAGACCCGCAGCAAAAGAAAAAAAAGTCTGAAAACCAGATTTGTTATTTTGTTCTTTCAATTATGTATTTCTTCATGCCAAATTTCAATAAAAGCCACATTTATGGAGACTATGAAAAATAACTATCCTTTCAAAAAAGTATCTTAACCTGATCATGTGTATCTCTGCAGCTCCTCCAGTGTAACTATGGGCCTCTTGGTATCTTCCCTGATTAATACCATCCTTAGTGCTCTTAATCTTGCCTGGCCTGTCTGTTTTGATCAGGGGGTCTGCAAACTGTGGCTCCAGAGAAGCATGTGACTCTTCAAGCCAAACAGTTAGTCCTATTCACTGTACCCAAAAACTATAAAGAATAGAGGAATGTGAAATAATTCAAATGGATATGAATAATTGCAAAGCACTGGAAATGTGGAAATATCTATGCGACTGAGTGACAGTCTAAAGCTAAAGTAACCAAACTCAACCTTAATTTGAGATAATAGTGTGTAATTAAACACAATGGAGGGGCATTGTTTAATTAAAAAATCTCCCTCATCTTACTTCGTTTCAACGTCACCACTGTCCCTCACTCCATTTAAACAGCACTGCTGAGAAGCGGTTTGAATTAGAGCACTTCGTTTTCCACAAGAAAAGTCTGATACTTGGATTTACTCCCCTCTCTGGGGCACAGTGAGCGCTTCTCTGAAGCTCACTATTAGAGGGACCCCAGTTGCTTGTGCGTCGCCAGAGTAGATGATATTAAGGACATCAATCTGGGTACTTCTTTTTGCAGAGAGTAATGAGCAAACAAGTGGGAGAACAAATTGAGAATATTTAGTAGACTTGAATGGGCTGTTTCAGAGAAGCGGAGACAGAGCGGATGTAGCGATCAAAGCTTTTCCTCTCAACCTAAAAGGCCAAAGCGAGGCTGAGCATCTCAAATGTCAGATCCTGCAATAAAATAAAGCAATACCTGCATTGGATGAGCATGTTTTATGAGGAACTCTGCCTTTGCACCACCATCTGTCTCCTACATTTTAGTCTGATGTTGGAGTTATGTGTTAATAAACCAACAAGAACTGCTGTTCAGCAGACTCACTGCTGTACACACAACCCACTGCAGGATGCTGGATGGTAGCAGAAGAGAAAGCTTTGGGCCTGTAAACAGTAGGTGGGTTTACTTCGTCTTCTCTCCACGGGAACTATCCATTAACTGATAATGGGGGGAAAATCTGCGTGATTAAGGCCCAGGGAATTATGGGTGAATACAAATTGACTCCACCTCCGTGTGGTGCGCTCTCTTGAGGTAGAAGCACTGCTCATAAGGCAAGAGCTCATTTCAAAAGTACTATGTGGCCTATTAAGGACCGGGGGAATGCAGAGTATGGGGGTGTGAAGGTGGTAGGTGGGAACGCAGAGGGATGGACTCCCCCTGGACTAAAACTGATTGGAGAACTGGTGCCTGGGGGGGCGGAACATTTTTAATACTTTCTTCCTGCCTCTACAGTTTAAAAGGGTTGGAGAGAATCAAGTTAGAGAGTAAAATTTAGTGTCTTGCAAAACTATTAATATCCCTTAAACTTGTTCATCGTATTTGATCTTTTTGTATTTGATTGTCTAACACAATGTAAGGATATTTTCAAGTGGAAGGACAACAATACATATTAAAAAAAAGTCTTTATAAATAAAAACTGGAAAATTTGGTATACATTTGTATTCAGCCCCCTTTACTTAGACATCCCTATATAAAGTCCAGTACAAAGAAATGGCTTCGCTGGTCAGGATTTATACCATAATGTCATTTAATCTCAGTTTAAATACAGCTGTTCAGTGAAGGTCTCAGGGAAACGTGGGATGACATCATCATGCAGTGGGATGCGTTTACTTAGCAGAGAGAGGGACGCTGGTCAAGGTTTAAAACTAGATGGACAGAGCTAAATGCAGTGCAATCATGAAAATAAAGCAATTTAAGGCAGCAAAAGACATGAAAACGGTGTGCAGTTTCACCTCGTAGCAGGACAACAACACCAAACTTTTACAGCCAAAGCTGGAGTTCTTTACATCCAACCATATTAATGCTGTAGAATGGCCCAGTTAAAGTGCAGACCTAAATATAATTGTGAATCTGTGGCAAGACCTGAACATGGATGTTGACAGATGCTCACAGATTCTGGTAAAAACACATTTCAAAAATGTTGAAGCTGTAAATGTTTTTACTCAAAGGGGCTAAATACATATGTATGCTTCTCTTTCCAGTATTTTATTTGTAAAGAACATTTGCAAACAATTGAGAATACTTAAACGTATGTGGTTGTAACATGACAAAATGTGTTAAACCTCTACGAGTTTCAATACTTTTGCATGACACTTAATTGCTGACATAAATAAAATCTGTAAATCTCCTAAGTCTATAAAAATATCATTGTATGACATAAACAAAAAGGGAAATGTGGTGTAGTACCATCTAATAAAAGTTAAAATACTAGAGAACGACTGCACCAAGAAAGGAAAACTATATGTACATCTATGAGAAAGTAAGGATGTAAAATACTTTTTTTGTTCTGCAAGAGAAAGATACCAATAAGGTAAGCCATGTTCCTCTCCCAACTTTGGATTATTTCCAACCTGCAAAGGGAGAAAGAAGGGTGAGGATGGGACATGTCAGTGGTGACGCCCTCACACAGCAAGAGCAGAGGATTGTGGGGGAACAAAACTTTGAGACAATGTCAGCTCTGATGCATGGCAGCTCGTTGGAGGTGCTAACCAGAGCAGGGTTAGGCTCCTGCTAGGATCAGGCGCTCTCTGCCTACATTAACCGCTTCACAGCTCCCCTGGCTACCAGGCCGAAGGCAGAAACACCAAAATGGCAGGTTTTTGTGTTTAGATAAACATGCGTAACGCTTCAACGACTGTTACAAAGGGTTTAGCCAACTAGAACACCTTTTGGATTTTGCAAAACATAAGGGACAAAATCATGACAACACTTTCCTCTTTTCCACAAACATACCAAGCAGATTTCTTTCTTTTTTTTTTCTATGTCTCTATAAAAAGCCTTCAACTTTTCTGACCCAAAAACAATGAAAGACTAAAATCCTCAATGTACTAGTTTTGCCATATGGCGCAATTAGGTATAGAATTACTATAGCCCATTTTTTTGAGTTTTTTTAAATTATTGGCCAAGTCAAATAGTGGGAGTGTATTTTTATTTTTAGTATTGTACAAATGTGGCTTTAAATAAAAATATACTCTTTATTATGTTAATGTGGGTTATCTATTCACAACTAAAGGCAAAATATTGAAAGAAAGGCTTTTGATTCTTCACGTGCTAGTGACAAGACCTGCCCTGATCATCTGATCATACTCCTAATAACATTGTCAACATTAGATTTTTTTTTAGATTTGTTGTAAAACATTTTGAGCTTTGAAACAGATGTTTCAATACTTTTTTTATTGGTCAAAAATAATAGTAAATATATCACGAGGGCTTCCCAGATATATATTTATTTGTGTTTCAAACTGGAAATGTTTCTATATTACACATTCAACAAATCAACATTTTCTTGGTGACAGGTTGCAGCATCAAAAGGGGTTAAGAGCACCTGGTTGTAACAGAGGCAGCCCTGCTGCAGACTCTCACAAGGCGAATCTGTCCAGCTTCCATACCCTCACGGTGTTGGAGGAGTTTTTTTCATGGAAAGTTTAGGAACGGAAACCGTTTCTTGAAGTGATATTCAGTAACGACAGAGTTTGAGGGTGTATAGAAGGACAAATAGAGAAGTAGAGACACGAGGACATTACCTTGCTGTGATATTAATAGCTATTGTAGGAAATAAACAGGAACCTGATATTTCTGTCAAAGAGCTGCAATGAACGCTGCTCTTAAAAAACGTAGTGTTTTTTCAATAAATTAATTTTTTTCTGTGGAGTCAATATAGTTGAGTCAATGAAATTTAGTTTTTTTTATTCTGTCTTGGGTTTATTTGCACAATTTAATTGTAAATGTTTTTTTTTTTATATAACATGCTTGTTTTCCTTCTTTTTTTAGGTAAAGGCAGTTGGATCAGTCAACTTTATACCAAAGTGCAGACCTTATTTGTACCTTTTTTATAAAAATAACAGAACACAGAACAATAGAGAGAAAACAAAAGAAATGTAGGAAATTCAAAATATTATATAATATTTGTTAAATAGTTTATTTTCTTTTTTCGAAAGTAAAATCTGACCTATTTATTGTAAGATTACTGTCAAAGTCTCAAGAATATACAAATTTTATTCATCTTACAATTTATTTCCTTTTCCTAATTTCTTACTCATTTTTCAGGTTTAACCGTTTCTACACAGGAAATCTCATTTTAAAAAACGTGTTTCAAACGGGTAAAAACATATATTGTGATTCAGAAGACATTCTGTGTGTGTTGGTGAGAGTAATATGACGAAAAATAAGGTCAAACAGAAAAGTGAAAGAAAAAAAACTAGTGCTATTATTATTATTATATATTAATATAATTAATATAATTATTATTAATATCGGTGATTATTTTTGGAAAGGTTTTAGTCCAACTTTAGTTTCTTTGCACAAGTTAACCTGTGTTTCTCAAATGATTACATATTTAGTTTTTTTCTCCTATTATTTAGTTGGTAAAGGCTGATAAAGTAGTTTATTTTTATTATTTTATTAAAGCACAGTTTCTTCTTTATTTCTACATTATTTTGAAAATAAAAACATAACCAGAAGGACAATATCACATATTTTCTAATTGACACATAGAGATAAAATAGAGGAAATTTAAATGTAAAATGTATTCATCCATATCTAATTTCTTCTCTCTTTTTCCTTAACTTAAATACAAATTGAGTCTTGTTGAGTTGGAGGCTCTTGATACATTCTCTTCTCTAAAGTGGTGATCAGCCTGAAAAGTTTAAGACCCATTGCTTTAAGCTGTCATTAGAAACCACACACTATTGTTTCTTCAAAATCTGCAACAGGCTCTTATCTCTTTGAAATGATCACTAAAAGTTTTTGTGAAAATTACGTTTTAGAATTATTTTCACAATGTGTAACTTTTTTATGCTATGGGTCCTGAAAAGGCTTTAACAAAATGATACACTTGTTCGCGCTTGCTCAACTCATAGCTTCTTTTTGCTCCGAATCTATTCTAGAAATTGAGACATCCTTCAACATGGCATGCTGAGATCAATTTCCAGGTCACAGACAGGTGGACGGAGGAAGGAGAAGACGGTTCCACTCAAAAACAGAATTGAGAAGAGACTTGTGAGCCACTTTACTTGGTGTCAGCCACGAGACCTCGCCTTTTAGATTGTTTGACTGTCCTTCAACATAAATACAAGCCTTCATGACCTTCTTCTGTTATGATATTGTCAAACTGAGGCTAAACATCAAAGAATTTTTTTTGTGGAAATTATCGTACTGTATATTATGTGTTAGATTACTTAAGAGTGTTTCAGGTTTCTGAGAAATTGCTTTTCCTATTCATCCTACAAGTATACTTGCAAGTGAATGTAAATGATTATACATTAGGTTAAATTAATTGAGTATGTTGCCAATAACAAAAAATTGGTTGGATTTTCATCTTGCACACACAGGCTAAGCCCATTTTCTATGCTGGTCTATCATGGTTAGGCCTCAACCATATTTCTGTGGAAAAGAGTGGGAAAAGGGGTTTAAACTTGGCGATGAAGCTGCACTTGCAAGCACACTCACAAATGTTAATGTTTTCTCAGTTAACAGAATTGTAATGGGACAAAAACAACTGTGATGTCTAGTTTGAAGTGTTCCAAAATATTACATTAGGTATCAATGTTAGCATAAAAAAGTAAATTCAGATATTTTCTAGTCTACAGTGCCTTACCCTAACCTATCAACGTCAATTAGAATGTGTAATTGAATGCATACAAATTAAATTATTTTGCTAACAATTGACATTTCTTCTCAAAAAGCAAAAGTGTTTCCTCCTACTGCCTGAAGTCATTTGCTATTTCATAAATTTTTTTTGTTTGTTTCTTAAACAGATTCTAAATTATGTAGATACTGTAAATTTCTACAGTATATCTTGTTGAAATTTCATTATGCAATTGGTCCAGATTCCGACCACTAGATGGTGGCAAAGTGCTTCCAATAAGATCCTTGGGATGTGTTGAATATGCATTCAGTGACATAAGTGGGATATTTGCCACCTTAGCTGTGTGATGTTTTGAGACAAATTCGCAACAGTGATGTCTGTTGATGTTCGCTGCAGGATTTAGGGTTGTTTACATGGCAAATATGTGCTGATTTAGTCATGTATGTTTTTGCAGTAGAAATCAGTGAAAACTGAAAATATAATATCTTCTGAAAGGACCATCCGATTTCTCTGTGGGATATTTAGAATTTGTATTTATAAAGAATAGGAGGATGGGGGAGTGGGGAGTGCTAAAGGTAGGGATAACCCTTGGAGATGGGACTAAGCTGTAGAACTTAATGTTAGAATGACTTGCACTGATACTCTGCACCTTTAAAACTCCCATTATGTGTTACCAGATTATCTGCTTTACTTACTGTGAAAAATCCAAAATGGCTAAAACAACTGGTCAGTTTTACATTTCATAGGTCACAGAGGCTGAAGAGAGGAAAAAAGGAGAAGGGAGAGATCCACAACAACAAAGGTGAGAGGCAAATACGTGCTAACGAATGATATGTAGGTGCAGCAGCTGCAGGCAGGTATGGAGGTCCATTGGGGAAAAACAGTGCAGGCTGCCTGAGATGGATTGCATGGAGGGCTGGGCCCCCTACAGCCACAAAAAAAACAACACTACACTGAAATGCTCTAATTTACTCCACACACATACCGATTCTAAACTACTGGGCCTGATCTTTTTGAGGAGGAAATAAAGGTCAAGCCTCTTTGCCCCGACTTTCCAAGACTGGATCAAACTTAGTAAGCAAAGTGAGGATTAGAAATAAAAAGAGAAAAAATAAAACGTTCTGGAGTAAACCAATAAGAAAATGAGGCAATACTTTAATTTAGATCTGGGTGAGTGGCCTGAAAGTTAATCTTAGAAAGAAATGTTAATTATGGGCACATGCTGGACTTTTTTTCAGTTTTCTTCTCATCTTCTTTCTGCATGTCTCACTGTGGCTTTGTCAGGCTGAGGAATGAGGGGTCTTTGGGGTTCATGGTCCACACAAAAGAGCAAGGAAGGAAAGTGTTGAGGAGCGGCCCCTTGGCTGGGCTCGCGGCATGGAACACTGTACAATTAGACAGCCCCTGTGTTCTGCCGGCTTATAATTATCAGTGCTTGCCTTAATTGACTCCCTTAGCCTGATGCAGAGGGACCCCCCTCCTTCTTTAAACCCTTTCTCCCCCTGCTAGATGCGGGCCGCCAAGCGCCATGCCAGGCTTTCCAAAGTCATTTAGAGAAGCACTCATATTTTCGACACAAAAAAGGGGGAACATTTGGTGAGAGAGAATTCATCATCAGGTGTCTAGAGGTTTTCCTTAATAGAAAAACTGAGTCCCACTGAGTGCGCTCCGTGTAGCGGCCAGCCACGCATGCTCAGGACCAGCAAGCCGCCATTCGCAGCGGGCCACAAGACATTAACATAATTTTATATAACACAGGCACCCGCGCTGGAAATTTAATACATCTCAGCAAATACGAGACAGCCGTTTTGCATAATTTTTTTTTCTCGTTCTCCCCTTGCTTTTGCTCTTCCTTCTGGCTCTATCTTGTCCTCCTTCCATGTCTCTCTCCCATCTTCAGTCTTCGACCTGCCTCCATCTCTCTCTTGCTGCCACTCTGCTTTGTCCCCTCCTCCTCTTACACCACCACCCCTCTTTCCTCACCCCATGGCGCTGCTCTCACTAGGAGAGGGGAAGTTCATTACCTCAGCTAAATCAGAATTAGTCCCTTCATTTTGACGGGGCGAACTTCATTAGAAAGGCCCTTCCTTAATCCAGCAGGGAGAACTGATGAATCTACATGGGGGCAATAATTTGCTTCATACAGCACATTCAGCCACTTCCTCCACAACATCTCCCCCTTTCTCTTCTCGCCGCCTTTCTGGCTTTTTTGTTGTTATGGCTACATTTTATTAGATCTTGAACAACAACAACAAAAAATGACAGAGAAAGGAAAACACCTGCATATAATTAACTAATGGCAGCAGAGATGGGGTAAAGAATGAGGTTTGCAGTTTGGAATGTCCCGTCTCCAGACAGACTTTAAGGATCTCTGGAGCAGCATTAGTTATCTTGGCCGAGACTCAAACATAAGCAAAGCGAGCACAGATGACTGCAAGCTGGGTCTGTAGGCTTTGAGGAACGATTTAATGTGATGTTTCAAACACCATGAGTTTCTTGACACATACAGTGCCTTATAAGAATATTTATACCCCTTTAACTTTTCCACTTTTTGTCCTTGTAAAACCACAAATATCAACATATTTTTATATGGATGTTTTATTATAGACCAACACAAATTTACACATAATTGTAGCGTGAAAGGAAATAGATACATGGTTTTCATTTTTTTGCATTTGTATTTGTATTCAGCCCCCCGATACGTTATTACCCCTTGAATAAAATAAGTATAGCACAAATGTAAAGCCAAAACATGGCCAGGCAAGGAGAAAATGAATCAGAATTAATCACACCATCTCTACATGTTGGGCCATGGTGGTGGCATCATGCTTTTGGGAGGCTATTCTTCAACAGAGACAGGGAATCTTTTGAGAATGGATGGGAAGGTGTATAGAGTTAAATACAAGAAGGAGCTTCAAATGAATGCTTTAGATCAAATCATACTCATATGTTAGAATGGCCCAGTCAATGTCCAGACCTAAGTCTAACTGAGAATCTGTTGCAACACTTCAAAATTGATGCTCATAGAGACTTTCAGTCCAATTAGAGCTTGAGCTTTTTTGCAAGGTTAAATCAGCAAATATCTCTCTATTAGTGCAAAAGACTTGCAGCTCTAATTTAAATCAAAACTGGTTCTGCAAGGTATTGATTCAGGGTGACTGAACACAAATGCCCACCACAGTTTTCATATTTTCATTCATTAAGATGTTAAAAACCATGTTGAGCTTTCCCTCTATTACATAATTGTACCTTCTGTTGTTTTGGTCCATCATACTAAATAGTATCAAAAGGCATTCACTTTTTTGGTTGTAATGGCTCAAAATGTGAAATAATTTAAGAGACATGACATAGGCAAGGCACTTCAAAACTATTGTGTACATGCAAGAGAGCAAGAGAAAAATTAGATGTATGTTATAGTACAACTTTTTTCCATGCTTCCTATGTGGTTTTGGTTTTCTTTTTCTTCATATAGTAAGAAACTGTTTTGCAAGGTTCTCTGCAGACACAGAGCTCCAACAGTGGTCTAGATTCTTGCAACAAAGTAGAATGAAGAGATGTGAATCAGGACAGACAGCCCCTGACTGCCATACCACAGTGCCTGGTGTCAAACAGATGTGCAACGTGGTAGCTATGCTCCCCAGAAAACAGAGAACCCACAGATTTCAGGGTGGTTTTTAGTCGTGCTGCCCTCCCCATCTTTCAGCACTCCTCCTGTCCCCCAAACAGTTTCAGCTCCCCCACAGTGTGCCCCTGCAGTCACCCTCCCTCATCACCTCCACACAGGGGTCCCCTGACAGGTAATCTTGTCCCTTGAATGTGAAATCTCCGACAGCGAGGCCCCGCGCTTTTACCCCCTGCCTCTGCGGCTGATGGGTAAATTGGAATGGCGCACCCTGCTGGCGCGGAGAGCTCCGAACAGACAGCAGTACACACATGCTGGGGCACCCCCCTCACAGGCTTCTGTCTAATATAGTGGACATGCACACTCGTTTCGAGCTGCGATATCTATGCACCGACACATGTCCACGCACGCATGTGTGCCAGGGAACACAAAGAGCCAAACACTCTACAGCTTTAGGTAAATCACATACGCTGCCTCATAAACACAAATATATACAGATGCTCTGTGTGTTCAGCCTCATCTGCATACAGATTGGATATAAAATAAAAAAGACAGATACTGAGCTGAGTCAATATATGTTGAAATTTAAATAGGCATCATCAGAAATGGCTCAGCTTGTGTCCTTTTTCCAGAAACCGCACCTGATTTGTGTTGCCATGGTTTCTATTATGTGTACACCGTTGGATAGAAGAGACAACGTTTCTTAGTGGCTTGGTTTAGCTGGCTATAGCTTTACCTATCTTTCTCTTTCTGCTCTGCTCCTCAGTCAATGCTATGAAGCGTGCATCTATGGTTGAGTCCACCGTCAAATCGCAGGGACGTCCTAAATAGTCGGTGGGACCTGAAGGGGCTAAAGATCACTGCAGCAGAAGCCACAGAGGCCTTCCTGTCAAAAGCAGTGCATTCATGGGGGGCAGGGGTGAGGTGAAGCCAAAGGGAGTGAGTCTGAAACATGACGTACATTTCATTATATTTAAACCAACTGTGGGTTCAACTCAGATTGGATTTCCAGCCCTGTCTCAGAGGATGGAGTAAGTGGAGGTGTAAGAGAATGGTGATTTACAAAGAATACAATAGGTAAGTGGACAAAGGCAGGCAGCTGGATTAATTGCTCAGGGGCTTGTAGGGATATTTTTTTCTAAGTACTTCTGTACACAACTGACACAAATTTGTGGCAAAAGTCACTCTAAAAAGATATCTTGAAATTTTTGTGTATTTAAAATCATCTAAATGTTTTCATGCAATATTCGCATACAGTGCCTTGCATTAGGTATTAATGCCCTGTGAACCTTTCCACTTTTATCCAAACCCAAACTTCAATGTAGTTTGTTTTAATAGAACACATTCACCAAATAATTCTGAAATGTATGTAAAATTGAGCATGTTTTTGTTCAAAACTCTTAAGAAAAAAAAAGCGTAGCATGCATTTGTTTTCACCACTCTTTACCACTTCATTTAAATAAAATCCAGTGAAACCAACTGTTTTCAGAAGCTCACCCATGTATAATTGAAATGCAGTGTAAAAACAGCTGCTCTGTGAATGTTTAAGAGGTTTGTCAGATAACCTTAGAGAACAAACTGCATCATAAAGACCAAGGAACACAGAAAACACATTCAGGGTACAGTTGAGAAGAGGTTTGAAGCAGGGTTGTTTGTAATACAATAACCCTAGCTTCAAAAATCTCACAGAGCTTTTAAAACGTCCATATGAAACTATTAGTTGCAAAAAATCTATCCTTTATGCAAGAGTGGCTAGAAGAAATTCTGAAAGAAATGCATGAAAAGTCCAATCTGCAGTTGGCAACAAACAATGTAAGGGACATATTAGTTATGTGGAAAAAGCTGATCTGAACAAAAAAGACCAATTTTGACCTTTTTGGAAAGTAACACATCCACCATCGTGACACATGGTGGTGGCAGTATTATGCTGATTGGATGCTTTTCTTCTGCAAGGACTGGAAAGCTGGTCAAACTTAATAGGAATTATATGGAACTAAGTACAAGACAATCCTTGTTCTGAAAAAAAAAAAACTGAAAAAAAAAAACCAAAAACTTTTAGAGGTTGCATAAGGAGTGAGACTGTCAGCCGGACGGTGACATTAAAGTTTGTTGTAATAATCTTACAAAATATGAAAAAGTGTATGAATGTCAAATGGGTTTAGATATTTTTCAAAGGAACTTTTTTTCTTAGTTCAGATGTATATTATTTAAACGGCATTTCTGGGAACAAGCACACACAAACATAGAGAGATGCAAGACTGGAGAGCAGTGCTGATTTCAGGTGTGCCGGCAGGGATCTTTAGAGAAAATGCTCCTCCGGACCGTGGCAACTTATGATTGTCAAAAGATGGTCCTAGAAGACCCATAACTGATCTGAGCATGCTCAGATCAGGATAAGGCTGTGGCATAATGCCCATTCTGACTGAGGGTTAAGGGATTCTGCAGCCTGACTTTGCCCCTGAGCTTCTCAGCTTTGAGGATATTCGTCTTCTCAGAGCAGTCGAACGGAAAGATTTGCTGTCATTGCTGCTACATAATGAAAGAAAATCAGCAGTCTAACCTACTTTTATAAAAAAAATAAATGCATTGTTAATTCCTTGGTGTGTTATGAGAATGGCTATAGGATTACAAAACACTGCTATTGTTGCTCACTTGGGGGGAGCCCCAGCTCATTAAGCTTCAAACACATCATAAGTTTTGATTATTCTATCTGCTTCATTCTCTTAATATAGTGACAAACTCCCGCTATTTTGTTGCCAATCTCCTTCCAGCTGTCACATCCTTTGAAAGATCACAAAAACCTTTCAAACACGCTTGTGATACGTTGTCAGATTCACCAGACGCCGCTTGATTCCCCCATTGAATTTGTAGGATTAACTTGCGGAAGAAAACGTCTCATATTTCTTAACCGGTTGCTGTGTCTGACATCAGAGCGTATGAGATTCTAGTACACTGGTATTGTCCAGGGGAGGGAACCCTCACTCTAACCGTCAGCGCTCCACCAAGTGGGACAGAGATGATTAAAACACACCATGGCTGTGACTGACAGACTCCCCGCCGCTTCCAGAAGATGACATGTCTCCAAGTTGCTCAGAGAAGCAACTCCTCTAATTTTAACTCTGACTGTATCACCGACCCCCACTGTCAAAACCAACAAAAAACAGCCATGCTGAGATTCTTAACCACAATAAAGAGTGATAACCAAACAGAGAAATAAGTTTAAAAAAACAACAACGGGGAGGGAGGAGACAAAAGGGCTGAGAAGGTGCCATTTCCCTCCGGTGCACACAAACAGCAGGAACCTGTGAGCTTGTGACAACACCTTCAAACATTTCTGTTACTTTCACAGAAATATCTGATGCTGATACTCCAGTGTGATGCTTCTGCAGCAGTCTTGTCCCAGCGCACGTTCGACTTGGCAACATCTCGCTTGCCGAAAAGAGAAAAAGAAAAAAAAACACATACACTCTCCTAACATGACAGGAATACAGTGAAAGGAGGAAAGAATAGGGGAGAATTAGAGGTGGGAGTAGAGGAAGGAAAATGGAGGAGTGGCAGAAGATGATTGATGTGTGAAATTGCCGGTGTGAAAGAAATCATTTGGCCCTTCTCCGTTCTTTGGTTGCAACTATTTGCCATTATTTTTGCTATTAGGAGGATGGTGTAGGAGTTCCTTGTTATTGTCACGTTGTCTGGCAAGCTTGGGGTCGTGTACTAAATGATTCACAAAAAAAAATGAATCTTTTACATTGGCGTCAGCGATTCAGCCAGGCGCCCTTCTGGGGAAATTCTTTTTGTGTGTTTTTATTGAAGTCTGCACTGAGCGTGCCCAAAAGCTCTGACAGGGGGCCCCCGAGGGCGCTTGTCTTCACCTCCAAATCATAAGATGGAGAGACGAAGCTCCCTCTGTGCTCTAAATTATACCCCTCAACACCCCCTCTTGCACACAGACTTGTAACCCTGCCCTCTCCAACCCCAAAAAATAAAACAGAAGCAGAGAAGAAAGGCCTTCAGTAATACAGTCCCAGCGGAGGGGGCTCCAGTGATTGCTCTGCGCTGCCGGAACAGCTGACAGGCTCGATGCGGCGGGTCCGTTCCCTGTGGACTGTCATACTTGGTGCTGCAGCATGTAGGTTAGTACTTCTCTGCGGATGTGGCTTCTTTGCATGCCCCCTAACATTACACGCCTCTCCACCGACCCAAGGAAGCTCTGTGGCTCTACCTCAATTGCTCCTGTGTGTGGCTAAAACTCTAGGTTCTGCACCCCTTTATGTTTCCATAATGTCTTGCTTTATTCCCTGATGAGTAAGAGACCTGTGTGAGGCTCCTGGCACACTCAGAGGAAGTTAAGGGGAGCAGAAGGGGTTGGTGTAATTTGAGAGGTGGGCACAGCTGCACAAACAGAGGAATCATGGAATTTCAGCCTGCTTGATGGAATTGACTTTGCATGAATCGCCTCCCAAATTAGCCCATTTTCCACATGTCTCAATGAATATGACAACAAATCCAGCATCATGGGTGTAATACTGGAGGTGGAGCTGCAAAGCCAGCCCAGCGAAGCTTGTGTGTTTTTCTCGAGCTGTGAAATTCTCCCTCTCTGGCTCTTCTTGGCTAAAGACCTCATTCGAGTCCTGCTGCCTGACCTGTCAGAAGAGGGCCCCCTTCCCTCTCAAATGCCCAAACAAAATAAACCAACAACCGCTGGCAGGGTCAAAGGGCAGCTGCTCTGGGTGCTTGGACTCTGGTGTGCCCTCAGATTGGTGGAAAGGGCAGCGAGTAAAAAGGGAATCTTTTCAAAGTTAAATCTCCAGCTGATGGCTTAGAGCTCAACACCCCACAGTTTGTTTCTCTCGCTGCTGTCAGGAGTTTTGCCTGAGCCATTTGGAAGGATTATAAAAAGTGGGGGAAGAGGGAAATTCGACTGGGCAGAGCATGTGAACTGCAGGATCTGAGTGATGGCTCCAAGACCCCTTGGAGAGTGATAAACCTTTGACCTTGACAGCCCCCTGCAGTGACCCCTGACCTCTGGCTCTGTGCCACAGAATCAGGAAGACAGGTGCAGGCAGGAGAGTGACCACATCCCATCATCTTGGCCAAAATCTCACTCATCTGACCTACAGTACCTATCCTGATGGCCTGGACTTTGAAATCCATGCTTTTATAGCCCCTTGAACTTTTTCGCATTTGGTCATGTTGCCATCTCAAACGTAAATATGTTTTACTGAGACTGTATGTGATAGACTAACAGATAGTAGTACGTAATTGTAAAATGGAGGAAAAATTTGTTATGGTTTTAAAATAATTTACAAATCATTATCTGAAATCTGAAGTGTGGGATACATTTTCATTCATTCCCTCTAAGAAAATACTTTGTAAAACCACCTTTTGTAATTACAGCTGAAAGTGTATTGTGGTACAGGGGTTGGACAATGAAACTGAAACACCTGTCATTTTAGTGTGGGAGGTTTCATGGCTAAATTGGACCAACCTGGTAGCCAGTCTTCATTGATTGCACATTGCACCAGTAAGAGCAGAGTGTGAAGGTTCAATTAGCAGGGTAAGAGCACAGTACCACCAAGAAGGACGAACAACATCCAACAGGATTAACTGTGGACGCAAGAGGAAGCTGTCTGAAAGGGATGTTCGGGTGCCAACCCGAATTATATCCAAAAAACATAAAACCACGGCTGCCCAAATCACGGCAGAATTAAATGTGCACCTCAACTCTCCTGTTTCCACCAGAACTGTCTGTCGGGAGCTCCACAGGGTCAATATACACGGCCGGGCTGCTATAGCCAAACCTTTGGTCACTCATGCCAATGCCAAACGTCGGTTTCAATGGTGCAAGGAGCGCAAATCTTGGGCTGTGGACAATGTGAAGCATGTATTGTTCTCTGATGAGTCCACCTTTACTGTTTTCCCCACATCCGGAAGAGTGTGGAGAAGCCCCAAAGAAGTGTACCACCCAGACTGTTGCATGCCCAGAGTGAAGCATGGGTGTTGGATCAGTGATGGTTTGGGCTGCCATATCATGGCATTCCCTTGGCCCAATACTTGTGCTAGATGGGCGCGTCACTGCCAAGGACTACCGAACCATTCTTGAGGACCATGTGCATCCAATGGTTCAAACATTGTATCCTGAAGGAGGTGCCGTGTATCAGGATGACAATGCACCAATACACACAGCAAGACTGGTGAAAGATTGGTTTGATGAACATGAAAGTGAAGTTGAACATCTCCCATGGCCTGCACAGTCACCAGATCTAAATATTATTGAGCGACTTTGGGGTGTTTTGGAGGAGCGAGTCAGGAAACGTTTTCCTCCACCAGTATCACGTAGTGACCTGGCCACTATCCTGCAAGACGAATGGCTTAAAATCCCTCTGACCACTGTGCAGGACTTGTATATGTCATTCCCAAGATGAATTGATGCTGTATTGGCCGCGAAACGAGGCCCTACACCAATACTAATAAATGATTGTGGTCTAAAACCAGGTGTTTCAGTTTCATTGTCCAACCCCTGTATGTCTCTACAGGCGTTGCACATCAAGAAACAGTTTTTTTTTTCTATTTTTCTTGCTAAATAGTTCAAACTAAGGAAAATTGGATACAAGAATTTGTGAGAAGAACATTGTAAGATGTTTTTCCAGATATTTTCAATAAGATTAAGGTTTGAACTTTGACTGGGTCATTCTAACACATGAATCAGCTTTAAACTAAACCAGTTGTTCCCAGTCCTGGTCATTAGGGCCCACTGTCCTTCATGTTCTGGACCACTTGATTCAAATGGCTGCATTATCTCCTCTTATGTCATCAAGTGCAGACTGAGCCTGTTATTCACCTGTTCATTTATGTCAGGTGTGTTGCAGCAGGGAAACACCTAAAACATGCAGGACAGTGGGTCATGTGAACCAGGACTGAGAACCTCTGATTTAAACCATTTCAAGGTATCTTTGGCTATAGGTGTAGGGGTTAATGTCCTGTTTGAAGATGAACCTCCACCCCAGACTCAAGTCTTTGGCAGCCTCTAACAAGTTTTTGTCAAGGATTACCTTGTATTTGAAAAGTTTTTCCTTCAACTCTGACTCAGTTTTCCCTAAGAAAACCATGGTGTGTCTATGGTGTGTCCAGGGTGCTGTGCAGTGTTACTTTTATTCCACACATAGCATTGTGGATGAAGGTCAAAAGTTCAGTTTTGGTCTCATCTGACAAGAACACCTTCTTTCACAAACTGCAAACTTCTTATGGCTTTTTTTTTCAACAATGGTTTTCTTCTTGCCACTTCTTAATAACGGCCAGATTTGTGGAGTGCACAACTAAATAGTTGTCCTCTCCACAGATTTCCCTACCTGAGCTGTGGATGTCTGCAGCTGCTCTATAGCTACCTGGCTGGACCTGGCTGTTTTCGGATTAATGCTCTGTCAGTTTAGAGCAGAGACTTGAGGTTGCATCATACTCTTTCTATTTCATATGAGATGTCTAAAGCTTGTGTTATTGTTTATATCCTAACCCTGGTTGAAACTGCTTCAAAGCTTTCATCCTGACCTGTCTGCTGTTTCCTTGGTCTTCATGATGACGTTTGATCACTATTGTTCTCTAATAAACCCCTGGGGCCTTCACAGAACAGCTGGATTTATACTGAGACGGAATTCTTCACAAGTGTAATTGTGTGTTATCAGTAATAAAACAAATCTACTTCTGAAGGTAAAAGTTACACTGGATTTTACATAGAGGTTTTAAAATGGTGCTCAAATAGCACAAATGGTTTTGGAATATAACTAAAACCGAGGTGTGAGTGGAGGCATGATGACACACTGCAGGTTTTTCTTAGCTAAAGCAGACACAAGCACCAAGGTCGCGCCAGTCCATCTTTCTCCAGATTCCTTTCCTCTCCCCAGGCACTTCCCTCACGTATTTGCCCCAGTGATTCAGTGCCTTGCATTAAGAGCAATTCACCTGCCTCCAGCATCCCAGCGGCACAAGACCCCTGGGGAAACCAGGTGGAGCATAAAAAAATTCCACATATGGTAAAGTCAAGCTGCTCGGAGGCTGCTGAGTGTCTGCTGTGGGGATAGAAGCTCCTAAAAGGCCCAGCTGGTACTTGGAAAAGGGCTTCTGCATTACTACACCTCAGTGTCTGTTTGGGCTCCCCTTTGGAAAAGTGTTGGCCGGCGCACATGACCAGCCATTTTAGATTTCTCCCTCTACTCCGCCTCATCCCTCGCTCACTCCCGTCTTCCAACTGGTTCTGTATCCAATTGAACATTTGGTCCTCCACTGCTGGTTAATCAAATTCCTCCATCTGGCCCCCTATCCCTGTGGAACACAAAAGGTGCAGTCTGAGCCCCCGTCCAAGTGCAAATTGGGAGGGAGGGGGGGAACGGAGACAGGGACTGCCTACCTAACTTACACAGCCCAGTCAACTAGATCAGGTAGGGAGCATAAGGCCAGCCCTGATGGTTCTGGGCAAACAGGAACAGCGAGGGACTGAGTATCAGGGCCCTGCTGTTCATATGGAGCTCAGGGACGGCAGTCGGTTCATACAACAGTAGGAGGGTTTTATGAGCTAATACCTCCACATACATTGTAGAATACAGAATGAAGTGCAGTCAAAGTATTACAGAGTACAACAGAAGGCAAACGCACACTGTTGTCTTTCAGTCTCCATGGCGCTAGAGGGTGCTGCTCTTTAGAAACACTGCCTGAGAACAAAGAAAAATGGAAGAAAGGGGGAAAAAAAGGAAGGTTTTCAATTAAAGCTTCAAATTTGCTTTTTGTTTTCTTACATTGAATCTCTGAGTTTGAAGTAGTGTCTGTAACTAACCCTCTCCTCTGATCAGAAAGAGCTATCTTAAGATATCACACAAAGCTTGCACTGATCCTTTAATCCCCCAGAGGCTACACAGCCATCAAAAATATTGCCTTAATTCCATGTTTGCCAGAGAGGACCTTTCGAGAAACAATCCTGCCTCACAAAGTTAAATGAGTTTCAAAGTCCAGACACTTCCTTTAGAACTTTGCTATCTTCTTGCACTTTGCTCTGAATCAGTCATGAAAAGTCTGAGCCAGCGTGAAGGCAGGGACATAAACCGAGCTCGAATGCAGAAACACATTGCATTTCAAGGACCTGCTCTGCTCTTTCGTAACATTCGTTGTATGTATTTCTATTCATGTCCGAGATTCTCTTCCTATGCCAGGTGGCAAAACATGTGTCATTAATTAAACTGCTTTTACATAACACAATACAGAAACACAATGCAATTTACTCCCCATATTTCATTGGGCCTTTATCAAAACACTAGAGAGCGTAATTAATCAAACCACTGGAATATGTGAACAGCAATTTCCACTTAATGGCACTTACAGGGATTGGGTCCCTTAAGCACCGTGTTCTGTCTACCAAACGAACTGGTTTCAATTTTATCTTCATAGTTTTAACAATAAAACCCAGTGCTAATGCTAAACAGTGGCAGTTTGACATCATGAAGACTGCAAAGGACATCAAAATGTAGTCATGAGTTTGAAGTGAAGGCACAAACGAACCGATGCATGCTTGGAGTTCAGAAATAAATATTCTTTTAATGATCTTGCCTTGACCTCAAACCCAAATGTAAGCTCTGTCTTCACTTAACCACAGGAGGCTAACCGACTCCCAAACACGGACATGAAGAGGATCATTCCCTGCTTTTAGTGGCTTTCTGTGAGAAGATGGTCCTCGTTTAAATGGCACCCATGTCCCTAAAAGTGTTTCTCTCTTACCCACCTCTCTGTCTTTCCCCTGAGCTCTCCAAAGACTCCTCTAAGTGCAGCATCTTGTTTCAGTAATTCAGCCAGGGCAGAGACAGTGGAGAGAGGAAAGTAATCGATTTATCTCTCATTTGGTTCCTCCTAGACTTTGTTGTAAGGCCTCTTAGGGGAGTTCTGGACTATTGGACAGGACAATGTTATGGGTAAGAGTGTCATTGCGTTTAAGGTCATCATTACACCAAGGTTTCATTTGGACTATATACTTTTTTTCATTATTGGAGCCTGTACCAAGAAGACAAACAAACACGAAACATCAAGACACAACGCCATCTGAATGACAGAGGAAGATATCAGGTGCTACAGCAATATGATCCACTGTGGATACATTCCCAGAAAACTGCTGTTAAGTAGTAAGCTTTTAGAAAGCACCATAGGTAACGTTGAGTCTAAAAAAAGACTTAAGATTGCTGAATTATTTAGAGAAAATGCCTTTACTGTATGTTTACCATTTCTGCATGGTCATTCACATCATCATTCTAAAAGAGGATCGAATAAATGGAAACAGGAAGCTAAATGATGGCAAGTCTCCGGATGGGAGAATGTTGTGATTTCATGCTCCTACTAGACCTGGAGAGTTCTGCTACATCATCAAGCATCGGTAAGATGTTCCAATTACTATTCAGTAGCTTTATTGGTTTTGGCAGTTAGTTTTTTTGGTATTTCTGACATTCCTGGCAAAGATGAGACGTTATAAATTCATCTTTCTTATTGCAATGCATAATCTCATACTAGGTGTGGTAATATATAAGAACGCCATGTTATGTTTCATCATCGTGAAGTGTGTCTTGTGAAGTGCTATCCAACTGCCATCAGCATCTGGTGACTTCATCTGGTGAAGTAAGTGTTGACTGTTATCATGAGCCCTGAAGGTGAAGGTGTGAGGTTTAATCAACACACCACATTTGACGCTTTTATTTTGAAGTAAAAGTGGAGATGGTTCTTGAGTTGATCAGCTGTGTTGATAGAGTTGACTAATGAAGACTTTCTTTTTTGGGTGGCAGAATGTTTGGTACCCGGTAGAGAAATGAAACAGTGATAGACAAATACAAATGAATTGCAACCCCTGTGGGAATATGGTAATCTTGGTTTGAACTAAACTAAAAGGACTATTTCACAATTTTATGATGAATTTGTACTCCATTAGATCACCGGCAGTTCAAAATCAAAAACAATTTGTGTGATCAAACCTGAAGTGAATAATTGTAGAATAAAAAGATTTTCTTTAAGACACAGTTTGAGATTTAAGACTATTTACTCTATTCTTTTTTGGAATTAGGACCAGCTTAAGTTAAACAACCATAAAATTACAATATATAAACTGGTCAAACTTTGACTGGAATAGTTTTAAAGATTTTTTTAAAGCACATTTTATGATTTGTGATAACAAGTAGTGGGGATTCTTAATATTCCTTAAAGCATTGTTTTTATGAAGTTAGCATCATGTCATCTGGTCTCGTAAGATGAATGTGTTGTAACAAACCTATCTCACACTGAAAAGTTTGGAAAATTTCTGTTTAAATTTCATTTGATATATACATTAATTCAGTGGGAAATAAATAAATATAAAGAAATAATAGTTTCAACAAAATCCCCTAATTGTGAAACAATTATTGGCTCTCTTAACAGCTCCGATAACATAAATGTCACTGATGCTTTTTTTTTTCTTCTACTTTTTTTAAGTTGTCATGGAATATTTCATTAATCGTCCATTAGTTCCTTTTTGCTGCATGGAGGCCCAGTTGGTAGTACTGTTGCCTTGCAACAAGAAGGCCCTCGGATTGAGTCCCGGCCAGGGGTCTTTCTGCATAGAGTTTGCATGATCTCCCTCTGCATGCGTGGGTTCTCCCCGGGTACTCCGGCTTCCTCCCGCAGTCCAAAAACATGACTGTTAATTGGTTAATCGGTCTCTCTAATTTGCCCTTAGGTGTGAATGGTTGTGTGCATGGTTGTTTGTCCTGTGTGTCTCTGTGTTGCCCTGCGATGGACTGGTGACCTGTTCAGGGTGTATCCTGCCTCTCGCCTGTAGACTGTTGGAGATAGGCATCAGCTCCCCCATGACACGGTATGGAAGAAGTGTTATAGAAAATGGATGGATAGTTCCTTTTTCTCTGGGGTACAAATATGACATCATACATTGACCTATTTCTCTTAGTCACTATTAAAAATGGGAAAAACAATTGTATAGACCAATCAAGTAAGGGAAATATGTTAATATTTATCATTAAGGGCATGGCTACATAAAATAGCCAGTTGCCCAAGCTTGCATATATCTACAGTCAGAGCAATAGTTCAAAAAGTTTAAAGCAGGACTCAAGCGTATGTGGTACACATGGTAAGGAGGTTAATAAGGCAGGCAAAAATAATCCCTGTAGCATCTTTAGTGAGATCTTCTGGACCCATCAACAGGTCTGTGGCTGTTTCTGCTGGCTTTCTTCACTGCTATTGTGTTTTTTTCCCCACCAAACCTAATCATTCATTCTGTGTGCCAAGTCTTTTGCCAGCCTGCTAAATTCTTAATACCAGTCAGTATGTCTCAGGTTGAGCTTCTATTCATTTACATCTGATTGGGATATTCCTGTGCAGAACCAATTAAAAATGCAATTTGAATACCTGCAGATCTTGGCGTGAATTATTTTCAAAACAGAGGCCGATCTCGTGTGTCATTAGGAGCGCAGCTGTAGCGTAAACAAGACAAATCTATCTATTGTTTATTACCTCCTCAGGCTTTTTACCCAGAGGGCAGAGAAAGAGAGGGAGGGGCAGAGGTCAGCATAATTACCATGACTCCATCCTTGGAGTCAGACAGGGCTAAGACATGCATTCGCAAATTCCATGGCAGCACCGTATATCACATTACCATAAAGCCCCAAAGAGATCTAACCTTTGTTCAAATCCATTTGATTCTTGAGAGTAAAAAACACTGAAACTGTCGTCTAGCCTCTGTGTTCCATGAGTTCACTTGTTTGTCTTTCTATCTTGTGACTGTTCTCACTTCAGTGTTGGTGTTCCAAAAATAAAAGCATCAGGGGACTCAGAGAATCACTGAATCATCATGGGTAGATCGCGTCATCTGGAGAGCTTCAAGGTTCAATCTTTAATGACGCATAAAAACAGAAAAAGAGCTTTTCTTCTCAGAAACAATCACACTGTTTAGCACTGAGACTGCTAAATACTAAATACACACTCCGATACATTAATATACAGTGCCTTGCGAAAGTATTCGGCCCCTTTGAACTGGTCAACCTCTTGCCACATTTCAGGCTTCAAACATAAAGATATAAAATTCAAATTTTTTGTGAAGAATCAACAACAAGTGGGACACAATCGTGAAGTGGAATGAAATTTATTGGATGTGGGGCGTGCAATATTATTCGGCCCCTTTACTTTCAGTGCAGCAAACTCACTCCAGAAGTTCAGTGAGGATCTCTGAATGATCCAATGTTGTCCTAAATGACTGATGATGATAAATAGAATCCACCTGTGTGTAATCAAGTCTCCGTATAAATGCACCTGCTCTGTGATAGTCTCAGGGTTCTTTTCAAAGTGCAGAGAGCATCATGAAGACCAAGGAACACAACAGGCAGGTCCGAGATACTGTTGTGGAGAAGTTTAAAGCCGGATTTGGATACAAAAAGATTTCCCAAGCTTTAAACATCCCAAGGAGCACTGTGCAAGCAATCATATTGAAATGGAAAGAGTATCAGACCACTGCAAATCAACCAAGACCCGGCCTTCCAACTAAACTTTCATCTCGAACAAGGAGAAGACTGATCAGAGATGCAGCCAAGAGGCCCATGATCACTCTGGATGAACTGCAGAGATCTACAGCTGAGGTGGGAGAGTCTGTCCATAGGACAACAATCAGTCGTACACTGCACAAATCTGGCCTTTATGGAAGAGTGGCAAGAAGAAAGCCATTTCTCAAAGATATCCATAAAAAGTCTCGTTTAAAGTTTGCCACAAGCCACCTGGGAGACACACCAAACATGTGGAAGAAGGTGCTCTGGTCAGATGAAACCAAAATCAAACTGTTTGGCCACAATGCAAAACGATATGTTTGGCGCAACACAGCTCATCACCCTGAACACACCATCCCCACTGTCAAACATGGTGGTGGCAGCATCATGGTTTGGGCCTGCTTTTCGTCAGCAGGGACAGGGAAGATGGTCAAAATTGATGGGAAGATGGATGGGGCCAAATACAGGACCATTCTGGAAGAAAACCTGTTGGAGTCTGCAAGAGACCTGAGACTGGGACGGAGATTTATCTTCCAACAAGACAATGATCCAAAACATGAAGCCAAATCTACAATGGAATGGTTCACAAATAAACGTATCCAGGTGTTGGAATGGCCAAGTCAAAGTCCAGACCTGAATCCAATCGAGAATCTGTGGAAAGAGCTGAAGACTGCTGTTCACGAATGCTCTCCATCCAACCTCACTGAGCTCCAGCTGTTTTGCGAGGAAGAATGGGCAAGAATTTCTCTCTCGATGTGCAAAACTGATAGAGACAAACCCCAAGAGACTTGCAGCTGTAATTGCAGCAAAGGGTGGCGCTACAAAGTATTAACACAAGGGGGCTGAATAATATTGCACGCCCCACTTTTCAATTTTTTATTTGTTAAAAAAGTTTGACACATCCAATAAATTTTATTCCACTTCACGATTGTGTCCCACTGTTGTTGATTCTTCACAAAAAATTAGAATTTTATATCTTTATGTTTGAAGCCTGAAATGTGGCAAGAGGTTGAGCAGTTCAAGGGGGCCGAATACTTTCACAAGGCGCTGTATATATATTTTTTCTTTTAGCTTCATTCTGTATATATTTGACAGGGGTAATTTTATGAACTGTGTTACTCTGGGCTAAAAATTACCCTAGAAGGAGTGTCCAGTTTAACTTGTGTTGGCAAACAACTGTACACTGACATTTGGAGCATTAATATGCTCCAAAATGCCTGTTGACTGAAAATGGGAACTATTAGTGCTGACAGAAGGTGAAATACAGTTACTGTCAGTGTCTTCAGGTGTTTGTAGCAATTCAGAGACAACACGGAAGGACACATCTTCCCACAGAGGATGAAAAGAATTGCAAGAAATAAAGAATCATGTGACAAGTAAAAGCAGCAAAGGAAGCAAAATTGAAAGAAAGAAAGAAAGAAAGGAAGAAAGAAAGAAAGAAAGATCTGAATTTTCCTCCCCTCCCTTGAGACCTCCCTTGATGCCAAGCATTCATCATCCAGCCTCTAATATCAGTTATTCTGTGCCTCCTCTGCTTACAGCAGAATTAATTTCTGCTTTAATTACTCTCATCGGCGGAATGCTGATGAAGGAGAGGGACGAGGCATTCTGGGACTCGGGCCTCATTCCACCGCTTTAATTTGAATGAATTCCACACGGAGACGCTGGCAAACAACTGGCAGCCGAGCCCCGGGAGCCACTCTGGGACTGAGCAGAAGAGCTGCAGCCGCGGCCCCCACCAACCAAGCTACCTTGTGTGTGTTTCCTGGTAAAAGTGTGTGTGTCTTGCGTATGGCATTTTGACTGTGTTTTAGAATGGGTCCTGTGTAGAAAAGGGATAAATTAACACAGAAACCGCAAAGAAGATTGATAGATTGATACAAACAAGTGATGGGTTTCTGTATCTACAAAATGATCTTGTGAAAAGGATTTTTTGTTACATTAAAATTTTAATAACAGACAAAGATAACCTGACTAATAACAAAAAGTGTTTTTCAAATGATAACTTTTTATTAATGGAAAAAGCTGACTAAACTAACCTGACCCAATGGGAAAAAGTAATTGCCCACTAAGTCTAATACCTGGTTTTGCCACCCTTGGTGGCAACAATTGCCATCAAGTTTTGCAATAACTGACAATGACTCTTACACCAATGTTCAGGAATTTATGGCCATGCTCCTTTGTTTATTTCAGCCTAATTGGAGGGGTTTTGAGAATGACTGTTTAACGATGTGCCTCAGTGTCCCAATCAGATTTATGTCCAGATTTTGACTAGGCCACTACATAACCCTCATTTTGGTTTGGTTTGAGTGATTCAGAGCTGGAACTGATGGTGGGCTCTGAGCCACTGTCCTGAGCTTATGGTCACAAACTATTGAAAGGACACTCTCCTTTGGGATATTCTAACAGATTTCAGGACAAGTAAGACAGGTCCTGAAGCAACACAGCTGCCCTAAACAATCACGCTACTACCACCATGTTTAATTTAAATTCTTCTTCAGAAACATGTCAGATTTATGCCAGAGGTTCACAGACTCACACCTTCCAAACACTTCTGATTTTATCCCATGAGTCCACAGAATGTTTTCCCTAAAGTCTTGGGGATCATCAAAATGTTTTTGGAGATGTGAGGCAGCTCTTGTTCTTGTGTTCTTTTTGCAAAGCAGTGGTTTTCACCTTTAAACTTTCCCATGGATGCCCTTTTTTGCCTAGTCGGTTTCTTCTTGTTGAATTTTAAACACTGATCTAAATTAAGCAAGCGAGACCTGGTGTGCTTAATATTTTGTTCTGGGTTGTTTTGTGTTCTCCTGGATCAGTCGAAGTTAGTGTAGTTGGTAGATCGGCCATTTCTAAGAAGATCCACCAGTTCCATGTTAACATTTGTGGATAATGGCTCACACTGTGGTTCACTGGAGCGTAAAACGCTTTAAAATGCATTTGTAACCCTTTACCAGGATGATGGATGTCACTGACACTCTTTCTAATCTGTTCTACATTTTCTTTAGATTGAGGCATGATGTGTTGCCTTTTGAGATATTTTTGCCTACTTTATGTTTCAGACAGGTTCTATTAAGGGGATGTTTTTATTCTGCAGGTCTGGCATGGTGAAATCAGTTAATTCATGCTTAAACAAGATGGGCAATTTCTTTTTCACATTGAATAGCTGTTTCCCATAATGAATGAAATCATCTTTTAAAATCAACTTTTTACATTTTTTCAGGTTATCTTTGTTCTAAAAATGTGATAAATGATCAGAATGATTTAAGTGTGTCAAAAATCAAAACCAGAATAAATCCTAAATGCTTTTTTATGACATTCTACATAAATCTACTCAAGGCCTACAAATGGAAAAAATACAACTTGGAATAAAAACAAGAATGATTTCATACAAAAAGAAGAAGTGAGTACAGGTCCATATGGACACAAAGCATATGAAATATGAACAACATCACTGACTGCAGCCCACCTGAGTAACACAGTTGTTAGTCTCAGAGTAAAAATCATTAATACTTAATTTCATTATTTCAGTTATAGCACACTGCACTCCAAAAAAATAAAAACACGGCCGATGTATCATACAAGAACTGGCAGCATAAAAAGAAAAACAACTCTATGAGTAGCAAAAGGTTGCGTGTGCGAAATGTACGCAGTATGCAGTGCACATTTGCATGATGAAAATAATTGCAAAAACACTACAGAGGAGCAGAGAAAGGGGCCATAATTGACTTTTCTCCAAGCCAGCTTGGTAGCTACAAAATGTTGCATATTGGCGAAGGATTGTGATTGATTATGCTGGTCTGCATTACCGATTTGTTTAATTAAATGTAACTATGGGCTTCTTTTCCCAGCCCTAATGAAGCAGCAGTTTGAAACTAAGAGACTGGAGGAATTTTAGCCACACACCATCTATCTCTGTATGTAAGGCAATGAAAATACAAGTCACTATTCCTCTGATTTACCATGCAAAAATATAAACACTCTTGTCTGAAGGATGGAAGTAAGAAAAATGTTACTCATAAAACTCTACCTGAATGCAAACATACATAGTATTACAGTTTTGTTCTTTAGCTGCAACACTCTGAATAATGGCTAGTTCTCTGTTCTATTAATAATTACGTGACATGAATCTCTAAAGGGGAATAATAGCATTTCCCCATCCAGCAGAGTGACTTGGCTATAATTAACGTGTGTTAAAATATTGTATAACAGGAAGATGGCTAAATTCACTTTGGTTTACTTCGCTGCAATGTTTAATGAAGCTCACATAGCATAGTTTATCGACTCCAATTTGTTTGTGGTGCAGACATCCTTCTGCTTGTTCAGCAGAGGGCAGGGAGGTATGTATCCGTGACCTCTGCTAACCCTGAAACCTCTGGACAGGTGGGCGGTGGCCGACGAGGGCTGTCCGTTTTGGCAGGAACTCTCGTCCCTCCGGTAGCTTGGGCCATGATGAGCAGCTGGGTCGCAAACGCTAAGCACATTAATATCTTCTTAATGATAATAATCATTATGGCATAAGCACCTTCCCCAAAGTGGGTAAGCGCTGGAGTAACTCTGTCGTTAAGGTAAAAAACAGAAATAATAATAAAAGTTAAAAATAACAAAACTGAGATGGAATGAGTGTTTTAATGGGCAGCAACTCATAGCCACCAGGATAATACAGACACTAATGTACTAATGTGATAATGAGATACACCAGCAACATTAGGGAGGCTCAATAAAACTAGTGTGAATTATTCTAATAATAAAATCTTTACCTGAAATTAAGTCAGACACCACTACTTATTATAGGCAGCTATATTATACAATATAGAGTGCATCACAAGTACATTAGCACTAGCATAATCTAATAGAAGAATATGAAAGATGTTTTCTTTTATTTATGACAATTTGTGGGAGTTTGGAGAATATTTCTTCCACCTCCTTCCACCCTTTGCAAAAGTATTTATACCCTTTGAAGTTTTTGACATTTTGTCATGTCTATTCTTTTGTAGCCTCTAACTGCTTTTATTCTAGGATTTCCTGTACTTAACTTCATCTTCCCATCAAATCTGACCAGTCTGCTTGTGTCTGCTGAAGCTAAGCATCCCCACAGCCAAATGTAGCCACCACCCCGTTTCACTAGAGAGAAAGTGTGTTTAGGATGATGTCCAGTGCTAGTTTTCCATGTAGGCCAAAAAGTTACATTTTTAATTTGATCAGAGAGTTCTTTCACATGTTTGCTGTACACCCATCATGACTTCTGGCACAGTTTAAAGGGGACTTATGGCTTTTTTTCAACAATAGCTTTCTTGTTGCCAGCTTTTCATAAAGGCCAGATTTGTGGAGTGCTAGATCTAGATCTCTGCAGCTCCTCCAGAGTAACCAAAGGCTCTTTGACTGCTTCTTGTCTGATTAATACTCTCCTTGCCTACCCTGTTAGTTTAGGTGGGCAGCCATATCCTGATGAGCTATCAGTTCAGACATACTCCTTCTATTTTCAAAAGATGGAAGAAAAAGAAACATAAAATCTCAAAATATATCAGATACAATGAGGTTCATGATCACAACGTGAAAAAATGTGAAAACGTTTAATACGGGATGGATAGTTTGGCATAGCACTCCTTAGGTTCATGAAGTGTTTCCCATACACTCCCGTTATTTGATGTAACTGTCAGCATTTACCTATCACAGGCCATTATTCATCTCATCCACGTTCATTATTGAAGCTAATGATCTGTTGTCCTCTTTGCTCCCCATTGAAGGAGGACTACATTAAAAGTCTCTTACCAACTTAATTAGTAATTATAAATGTTAAAAGATTAATCAGAGAGAGTGACTGGTTTCTCTAGTTGGTAGCAGGGAAAAATGGAGGGACAGAGTCCGCGTCGTTATAGCGATCATGCTCTGCTGTCATGCTAGAAACTGTGAGAGGTATGGAAAGCATAGAAGTTACTTTTTGCATTTTACTTTTCATCAAAGAGTGAAAATGGTGCCAAAAAACAGCATTTAGCTCCAGTTTGCTGCAGTCACACAGTGCAAAAAACGTACAATGTTTCTAACCTGCAAACCCTTTTTGTAGTTAATATTATGTTGTTTACAGGAAGCAGCATTTAATATGGTAACCCACAGTGCATGCAGTACTCACATCATCTCTTTCTAACAAGATAGAAATAGATTTCCTTAATTAAATCCTGGGTGTACACTAATTCCTTACTAAACCTGCACCTCTCCAACAATTCCACATCAGCAATACTCTGCACTCCAGTAAACACATAACCACTGATATCAACATTAAACCTTAATAACTAATAGAGCTTTCATCCAAGGAGTTCCTGTGTGACTTCCATTAAGGCAAGGGGAATCGCCCAGGAACATCTCCCTGTTTTCCGGAGTATGTTGATTCTCAACCTGTGGGGGGTGGTTGGTAGTTTTAGTGCTCGGATGTGGAACAGGAATGTAACAAATTGCTGCTTTGCCTAATCTTATACGTCAATTGTGAGGAAAAACTGCAATATAGCAAGTGCAGGCATGTGGTTAATGCACTGCGACTGAAGAAACTTAAAAAATACAAGCACATTAACAAATTATTTTTATCGGCTCTTAAAGACACTGCAAATAGACATAACAACGCAAATCAACAGCTGGGCTCTGACTAGATAGCAACACAAAGAAAGGAACATACTGCAAAAACTAAAAAAACAAAAAAGGATAAAATAAATAAATACAAAAATGCTCTCAAAAAGGCTCTAGGTTGATTCACGTATTGGCCTTTTGTGTCGTCCTATATCTATTTTGTAACCATTTTGAACCTATGTACTTAATCAAAACGTCTGAGTCTGTTTTTGTTGGGAAACTATTTTGATGAATTATGGAGAGTTAATTATGAAAATGCTAAAATTTATATAAATAATATTATTTGATTGTAGATTATTTTTGAAGATTATATGCTATACACTCCTTCCATTGATGGTTGAGCATACTTCTGCTAGATATAATTTATTCTTGTCCTATTACCACATTTCCTTACTAGGAGCTGATTATAGAAACTCTTCAAACTTAAAATGGTCAGTTGTCAAATTTATGCAAGGCTGGCATTAAATGTCTTGTTGTAGATGGCTCGAAAATGCTACAACTGCAAAAGTTTGAAATGGTGAAGAGGCAAAATGAGCAGCGTATTTTTAATTCTCTAAACAGATATAAATGCACCACAATTAATAGACAACAAAAGTGCTCATTGATACAAAACCTCCCTTTTGACAAAGGAGATGTGCAATGCAAAAATCTACCTTCAATAAAATCTCTATCATGTGATTAAAGATTATTTAATTTATTAAGAAAAATTATATTTACCTCATATGAACCAATGGGTCATATTATGGGTCATATTAAATTAAAAGTGTCACTTAGCTGTCCTGATCCATCAGTTTCTTTTTTGTTAGCAAAAACCAATCCACTGACCTTCAGTTTTCTAGGAAATTTGGGTTGCACTAGAATCTGCTGTTTATATATTATATATTTCAATATTTTCCTTCACTTGGAACATTTGCACCACCGATCTTGATTTGCATGTCCAGTTTATATCTGCAGTGCATACTTTGTAAAACTGTTATACTGAAAAGATAAGGTAATTTTTCAAAGCAAACAAGGGTCCAATTTGTAAAACTACCCTCTAAAATGTGAAGTGGTGCTGCTGTTGTTGGATCCTATCACACCAGACTCACAGTGTGGGGTGGTTGATGGGGTTTGGGGGGGCTGGCTAGCGGCCCATAACACCTGAAACCTATTAGGGAGCTTTGGAACATTCCACAAGGTTCTTCCACTTTGGCCAGAAGGCATCATAAAGGTCCTTGCAGAGCAGACTCATGTAACTCAGATGCTGACAAACAGCCAGCAAGGTGAAATATTAAATATAGAATAAGCTATAGAAGAGTGAGGAATTCAGGAATAGAGCAATTGAAAAACAGAGTCATAACATATAATAAGATATCCACTTACTTTCAGTGTTTCTGTAAAGAAAAACTGATTAAACACATTAAATGTTGGCAAGCACAAAACTTTTGTCAACTTTTTATCAAATAGTTTGCCATCTGGATGGAAATCAGTGGGAGCCCAACAGTGTGCTGAAGCTTAAAAAAACTGCATAAATATAGCCACAACCTGCTGCCAAATTTCTTGCAGATAGCCCTATCTTCTCCATGTGCATGCATATATGTGTGTTTTAGTGGTATCAAGGCCCATTTCTTTGGCTGGACCCGTGTCCACGCCTTAGTGTTATGCTCGCTGGGTTTAGCTCTATGGGTGTCTGTGGCCTCTCCTCTGGCCGCCCGTGTCCATTTGCTCTGCGGGTATGGCAGGCCTGAGCTGACAGATGGCCGCCCCTCTCCATTCCGCTCCAGAGTAACACAGTAACTGGTTTTTCCTCCGCCGTTGACCTTGCCACAGCCAGCCAGCAATCCAGGCTGGCACTCGGCCTGTCGAACAGGAGGGTAATGAAGTCCAGCGCTGCTCACATGATTATTAAGGCTTTGACGCTGGGGGGCCTTTCAGAGCCCTATTCCCCTTCTCTCTCCTCCCCTGCCCACCATTCAAACAGCCAAACTTTGATGAGCATGGTCATTCGTCACATGGTACTTTGGAAAACCACCACTGTGCTCCATAAAGAGAATTAAACTTTCTTTTTGCCAGACTCTTTTGGAGTCTGTTTGTGTTTTAAAATAAACCACTCCACACCTATGAAACATACCAAACCACAGTTTAGGGAACAATGTTGAGATTCTATCCTGTTCAGCTGCACATGATGACCAATGCTGTCATAGCATGCATTTAATTCTAAAAACACATTAAGTAAGAGGCACTACTCCAGGTTAGATCAGGTTTGTCACACCACTATTGCTGCTGACAAACACCTAAAAGCAATGCAGTTCTGTGGCAGGACAGCACTTAATGCTCTCTAGATGTCTCCATTACCACAAGCATCTCTAGGCATGCTTGGAACCTTGGTACCATTACGGCCAGACTGGGATTCGAGAGGTGTGGGTTGCAGCTCTGACCTTTCACTAAGGCAAGGCTGTCTGTTTGCACTTCTGCCATATGCCCCCGCCCACTCCAGTCATACTGCTAAGCAACCCCATCAGAACAGGGGTGCACATATACCTTCACCCTTAGTGACACCTTGGAGACCACAGGGAGAAGACGTAATGCAGAGGTTAATTCTGATCATCCAGTATTTATGGCTTTCACTTCAGAACAAGGGTCGGTATTAACACTCTAAAGGAGACATCTCTTCTTTATATCAATAAAAGATATCAGAAGGACAGTCTGGAGGAGCTTTTGTTTGCTCAGGTTATCCAAGTCCTAAACAGAGATGCTATTTAAAAGGAAACTATTGTCTACAACATGTAGAGAAATGTCTGGTGTTCATTTAGGCTGTGTGAGAGAGCAAGACTTAAACTGTGTCACCACCTTACCGACTTAGTTGCTATATCTAAAGAATATTCCGACCCCCAAAACAGCGCTTTTTCAAGAAGGCGTCTAACGATAAATCTCGAGTTTGCGTCTGGTTTTATTAGAGTCTTTTGGAGCTTATGTCACGGAACAAGAAACACAGGTGAGTTAAGTGACTGGCTCTATGTGTCAAATGCACTGATTTACTTTTGTACATTTACAAATGTACAATTGAACATTTACATTTGTCAGGGTGTTTTTACTCATTGTTTGTCTTTCACACAATGTTATTCCTCTCTCATAGAATTACCTGCACTTAACCAATTATGTAAATTAGACAATGAAGGATTTTTGCGGCTTTGAGGAAAGCCGATAGCTACTTTCCTTACTGAGGAGTTGGCATAAGTGAACCTGAAGCACATACCAAGAAGGCTGGGTGAAGTAAAGTTATTCAGAATTTCTCACCTTTACAGCCATTTGGACATCTCAGAGTTAAAGCAAGGATTGACATTTCTCGGGATTGCACACGGAGACAGCTATTTTAGTAACGCTTGTCACGCTAACCATATTAATTGCTAAAATAAGGGGTTGAAAACAGTTTAATGTCTTTGTTTTAAAATTAGCAAAACCCTGTTTCACGTAAACTGCTCTGAGATAAAAACCAGAAAATAACATATTTTCATCTATTTCATGTACTCTGAAATTATAGTTCTAAAAGAGAAATGAGAATCAGCTCAAATTATTCTCTACATGTCAAGAGGTTTACAAGAAATAGAAAATGGAATTGGCAAAGAAAAAATATCTATACATGTCTAGTGCTAAAGAATGCTTGCCGAGTATTAAGATAATCATTTACCTTGAGCACAGATTATAGAAATTACTACAAATGAACACATTTTGACCAAGAAGCCACCCCCAATTCGCCACTGCGACACCAACCCAACAATTGCAATGCAGCGAGGGGCAGTGAGCGCCTGCTCAGAGTTTGTACAAGCAGGCTGTATGAACTGAGAGCATCAGATATTTTCTCACATGTTGGCCTAGTCTGTGAGGTGCGGGGAAATGTCAGGAAAATCAATAGATAAGGACCACATCAGACCCAGCTTGTCTGGCCTAGCAACAGAGCATCCCCATGGTGATGTCAATTACCTCTGCTTTACAAAAAAAACCCACTGGGAAGAGTCTCTGCAAGGCTGTAAAACTTTTAACGCAGTCTCCTAGTTACATCAAGGAATTTGTAGGAACTCTTTTTACCTACTTTTTCTGTAAAATAAAGAATGTATGAATCTTATTGATGGCTGTTTTTTAGCAACTCGCACTGATTTCTATTCTCCTCATGGACCTCACATTAGTCAGGAAGAGGTATAATGTAACGAGCAGTAAGGTGCACATAATTGCATATTAGCAGCAACACACTTGGCTGCACGGGAGGTGACTGTGCTAACGAACAGAGAGGCGTTATTAATCACCAATTAATAAAAGCAGGGAGATATCACACTCAGTGTATGGCACGCATGGATTGCTTTGTTTCCAGTGGCTGGTCCAAACCTGTTCTCTTATTTATTTCATAAGATTGATCCTGTTCCTGTGCTGTGTTGTTTATTGAGTTCTGACTCTGATCCAGCACCCCCCAGGAGTCAAACGAGAAGTGTTTGGTCATGTTTGTTAACAGATTACATGTGTATATCCTCTATGAATGAGTCCTAGAAACTGTGGGAACACCATCAGACATGCCTAATCAAAGATGATTATAGGAAAAGAAACAAAGCAAGAAAATCCCGTGTTCTGCTTATGCATTAGGAGTAAGAAAAAGGGTAAAAAATGTGTTTCCACAAGGGCACACACAGTGATGGAAACCATATAATCAACATACAACAGGCCAAGTTGCTCCAGGGGCCCAAGACAAGAGGATATGTGTCAAGGATAATTTTGAAACCCTTAGGAAGAGACAAAACAAGGCTTTCAGCTTCAAAAACTGTTACTGTGTGCCTCCTGTCGGTTTCTCCTCTAAGAGCCAACACAGTGTGTTTTGCCAGGTTGGAGCTCAGTTAATATGAACATGTAAGAGCTAAATACTGAAACAGAGGAAAACGGGGAGCTAGCGGAAATGGAGAACAGAGAGGAAAGGAGCAGGAGAAAAGAGGAGAGCTAAAGGCCTCTCGCTCGCTCTCCTCTCCAGCTCTATAACGGCCCACAGTGCCTGCTTCACACAGAGCGGCCAGCTGTACAGCAAATGTGCCTTTCCCTCTCCGCCCCCAAACCTTTCCACCCCTCCGGTGCCCCCCAACCCCCCTTTGCCTGGGCTGACCAGGCCACCGGCTCCTCTCTGCGAGAGAGGGCTCCTCCCTGACTTGGCTTCGAGCTTGCCGTTGTCACCAACCCAACAAATCTTTGTAGAGGTGACCCCAAAAACTGTTTTCCAGGAGGTAGTTTGGTTTTGTTTGTTTACAGTTATCCTTCTGCGCCCTGCCTCCTTGGCAGTTGCTGCTAAGAGTGGGCAGAAGCAAGATGACAATAGGATAGAAGAAAGAAAGAACAATAAAAAAAACTTCAAATGACCTCTCACCTTCAAAACCCTTTAAGACTGAGCCCAA
The DNA here is from genome assembly GCF_021462225.1 of Girardinichthys multiradiatus. Lineage (NCBI taxonomy): Eukaryota > Metazoa > Chordata > Actinopteri > Cyprinodontiformes > Goodeidae > Girardinichthys > Girardinichthys multiradiatus. Next base: position 24,940,401 of record NC_061799.1, read on the forward strand.
GCTTCAAAACATGTTGTGGCTCTGAAAATCCATACAGGGACATTTGAAACAGAGCGATAAATGGGCCAAACTTGCCCCCCATGAGGCTCCAAATGTCATAGTTTACACTAGGGTCAAAGTGAAGCAATGGGGTGTCATGATGGCATGCTGATAAAACCAAACAGGCTTTTGTATCAGTGAAAGACCTTCCAAAGTCCTCTTAAAAAACAAAATAAAAAAAGGTAACTTTGAAAAACTTCATCAATTTTAAACATTTGCCGAAGTGTGTCAGATATTAAAATTGAGTTTAATGATAAAAAGATCAATCTTGCAATCTGCAGGAAAAAGTAGAAATTGAAAGGATTGATACAAACTATAACAGCTGAAAGCTGTAAAAATTTGCCTGTCTCTGGAGACAAATCGGACACCCTCGATTCTGTAAGTGTGCCATGCCAAAAAAACTCTAAAGTAAAGAGTGGCCAGCTGTCTTCTGGCCTGCTATTAAATTGCTCCTTGGATGGTGGCGATATCATTTTTTTCTCCATAGGAGTATCACACCAGGTCCCCAAACAGAGCGACCAGCTGTACAGCAAATGTGTACTGATCCATCTGGGCCCTAGTAGACTGCAGCCTCCATCTTAAGACACGTGGGGCTGTTCACGGGCTTGGCTTGGGCCGGTCTGCAACACACCCCCTCTGCAACCGTGGCCTCCTTCTTCCCTTTTATGTACCTCCTTTATCATAGTAAATATTGAGTAGCAGTGCTCCAGGTCCGGTCTTTATGCCTGAACCAGGACAGTCATCTTCCAACTGTAAAGTCCATGCATCAAAATGCACTGACAGTCTTACAGAAGAGCCAGGTACAACCATTTCACCTTAATGGGAGGGGGTGAAGGTGGGGGCTCATTATATTTGCTTTGGAGAAACTATTGTATTACACAGGCAGCTAATAAGAATGCGTCTGGGTGAGGTGGGCTTGGGTTCTGTTGTTCCATACATTTAGTAGTATAGTTATGTCACATCACATCACTATATATAGAGTTATCAGTGTGAACTTACACCATGGAGCGGGGCATGGATGAAAACAACACCCCTATGAATCCAGCGTCTGCTCCATTACCTACGCTAATAACGCTGACAGCTGAGCGGAGATGACCCCATCCCCCTGTTTCCCCTCTCCTGTGCAGATGGTCATTAAAAGGAGAAAGTGTCCCTTTTTTCTGTGGAGAAGGTATTTAGAGTTTTGTCCAAATGACAATTTTTGGGGGGTTTTTAGCCATGCATTGCAGACTAGAATTTTAAGCATATTCAGCACTTAAAGAACCACTATTATTAATAGTAAGTATTCAATCCCACTGGACTGTTTTCACGTTTTATCATCACAATGTAATTTATTGGGATTTCTTCTGATAAATAAATCAAAGTAGCACATTATTTTATAGTGGAAAGAAAATTATACACAGTTTTCAGGTTTTATGCGCTCATTTGTTTTAAGCTTTTTATACTCCAATAAAATAAAATTCAGTGCAACCAAATTACTACAAGTCAATATAGTCCACCTGTGTGTAATTTAAACTCAGTGGAAAAACTGCAGTTCTAAGACCTTGGAGGTATGTCATAAAGACCAAGGAACACCCCAGACAGGTCAGTGCTAGATTATTGTTAATCCATAATCCAAAATAGACGCATTATGGTGCAAACTGAGACATGACCCTCACCTAAACTGACAGACTGAGCAAGGAGTGCATTGTTCAGAGAAGCAGCTAAGAAACCTGTGGTAGATTTAGAGGAGGTGCAGAGTTCCACAACTTAGGTGGGAGAATTGGTTGATACAACTATTAGTTGCTCCCTCCAAGAATCTGGTCATCATGAAAGAGTGACAAGAAGAAGGTCACTGTTGTAAGAAAGCAATGGGAAGTCCCATTTTCAGGTTACCACGAGGCATATAGGGACACAGAAAGCATGTGAAACAAGATGTTCTTGTTAGATAAGACCAAAACCGAACTTGCTGGTCTATATTCAAAACAGGATGTGCAGAGGAAAACACTGAACTTCACCCTGAAGATGCCTGTGACACGTGGTGGTGGCCGTATTATGCTGTGGGCTTTGATTCAGCAAGGACATAGAAACTGGTTGGAGCTGATGGAACTATGGTTAAAGCAAAATACAAGGTAATCCTAAAAGAAAACTGCAAAAGACTTCAGACTTTGGCTGAGGTTTCAGCATGACAATGGTATACAGCCAGAGGTACAATTGGATGGTTTAGATGAAAGCATAACCAAAGTTGGAATGGGCCACTAAAAGCCTAGCCCTAAATTTAATTAAGAATATGTGGCATGGTTTGAAAATTGATGTTCACAGGCACTCTACATCCAATTTGACTGAGCTTGAGCTATTTTGCAAAGAACAATGGGGAGAAATTACCTGTCTGTACATGTGCAAAGATGTTGGAGACATTCTCCAAAAGATATGCAGCTGCGACTGCAGCAAAAGTGGTTCTACAAAGCATTGACTGAATACAAATGCACACCAAACCTTTTAGATTTCTACTTGTAAAAGATTTTGCACATCATGTAATATTTTGAGCTACTCTTTGTGGTAATTTGTAATGGTCTATCACATAAAAGTCCAATGAAAAACAGTAAGGCTTAGAATTGTTTCGTCACAAAATGCAAAGGAAATTCAAGAGGTATGAACACTGGGGGCAAGGCGCTGCAAAATTGGGAACATTTCTTCACGTTCCAAATACAGGAACAAAATATTATGACTCATATCATGGCACATTATTCTTAAACACTACAACACTTAAACACGTCTTTGTTTTGTTCACCTTCTCTTTTGTTTCTGCTTGTTTTTCAATATTTTACAAACCATTAAATGAATGTGACTAAGAGAAACCTTTTGAAAAGTCAGATGAAACCTGTTATGTTGAATAAAAAGCAATTGCATATCATAGAAGTAAGACATCAGACAATAACCCAATCACCTATCCTCCTGTTATCTTAAGCTCTCCGAATTCCACTATTATGAGGGAACTGTGTGCTTGTGCGGCTGAAAGACATAAAATAACCAGTAGGGTGGTTTGTTTTCTACCCTCCCAGTGTGCTCCGTGACTGCCTTTGCGAGAGAAAGGACTAATGCTGGCATGGTACTGTATTAGGCACCCCCAGTAGACTAGTGGGTGAGCAGATCGCAAAGATGAATACAAAACACACACCTACACACCCTCAGCTCGTCTCTCTCTTTTGCAAATACGCCGCAGAATCAAAATCACAAATCACATGCCTCTGATTGTTTATGCACAAACAGTGGGCCCCTGATAGAATTGCCTACCAGTCCTGATAGAATTGCCCACCGTGTTTAAATTCACCTGCGCCTAGAAGCATGTCCCAAACAGAGAGGCGGTTTGGTTCCAGATCAATGAGTCTCTCCCCCACTGAAGACAACAGATAATGCAGGGTAATGAAAGAGCCGCCAAACGAGCTGAATAAATGAATGAATAAAGGAACGTGAGACCGGAATTCAGACGCCTACTTACTGCAGGCAAGAAAACCTGCTTTCCAATTGTCTCCTCTCTCCAAATTATTCTGCCTGCATACAAATGGCAACCAAAAGTGAAGACATTTTGAAAATGTGGAGATTGGTTTTACACTGGCACTCGCAGCTTAGGAATCTTGTAAAGACAAGGCATAAATTTGTGATATTTTTTTGTAATATACAATGTATTATTCATTTTCCGGTTGAATGAATGCAATTAAATGCACATTGTATGAAAATATAGTACAAAACATATTTAAATTTAAGAGGAGTGCTGATGTAAAAAGATGCATCAAATGGATCAGCTAAACAAAAGCAACAAAGGAAAAAAAAGTACAGGAATGTGAAAATTTCTTGAAAAATGTCAAAAGCTTTGCAAGTATTTTTAAACAGTTCCAGAAGAATTTGCTTGGTACTGAATACATATTCAGCTTTATAGAATAGGTTTGAATGGAGATATTCTCCTCCACAAGCATGCAAAAATCAATCACATGCAGGGAAAAATAAAACTCGCAAGATAATGAAAGCACAACACTGGGGATGCATTTGATGGTCAAAATATTAAAATAATTCCACCTATTTGGTGATGTGATCCGGGCACTTGTAAGCCTGAATGAGACAGGGTCAAATATTTCAGTATTTAATCATAACGTTTAATATATGATTCATCCTTTAAAAAGTGGCCAAACTCTTTCTGTAACTGTTATACATAAATTGGGAAAATTCTCTTTAATGATTTGCCTACTTTATAGATGACAGTCACAGAAAATCATTCCATAAAACATTAGAATTTTATACCTGAAGGCCACATTGATTGATTATACGTCAGATTATAGACAAATTGATAAATTACACAAGTGCTGCTGATGCAGAAATGAGACAGAATAAAGATTAAATGAAAAAGAAAGCAGTCTTTCCTACCCAGCATGTGGTTGGCCACATGAACTTGGATGTCCCACTCGCTGTAGAACACCATCTGACATTTGATGCACTGGTATGTCTTCTTCTGTGAATACGAAAACAGGAATCAAAGACAGTTTTAAGCAACATATAACTGCAACTGCTCTAGCAATTTGATTCAATGATACACTGACATATTTTTTAAGCAATTGCTTAACCTTAGTACCATTAATCTAATTGAACACAAAAATGACCAGCAATACCTCCTCAGTTTGTGAGGGGCTGGCTCTCGGCATTGGTGACACCTGGGGGGTCTTAAGCTGCCCGCTGTTGCTATCCCCACCTTGTTCCCGATGAACCGTCTGGACGTGGTTTTGCAGCTCGGCCTCAGTCTCAAATTTCACATTGCAGCTGGAACAGCGTGTCTTGATGGCAGACAATGAAGACGTGGAAGAGGAAGAGGATGATGATGAGACACCCTTGCCTTTTCCATCTCCAGGGCTCAAACTCTCCCTTTGTACCCACGCCAAAGCAGTTGTTGCAGGAGTTGTGGCCTGTAGCTGCTGTTGCCTTCCTCCATTCACCGTCGGGCTGGAGCTTTTGGAGCCAGCAGCTGTCACACAGGATGCGCAAAGTCCATAAGGCAGCCCGTTAATGTCCAGCTTCACTAGGTCTAGTTTGGACCGGAAATCTTTCAGGCAAGAGGCACACTTAAAAAGCTTTTGAGCGTGGTGTAGCTGTTGGTTTTGAGAGATGGCATTGTTGCGACCCATAGGTTGGTTGGAGGACATAGTGCCTGTCTTCTGCATGTGAAAGGTACCGTGGATCTTGAGCTCCAATGTGGAGGTCACAGTCTGCATGCACACCACACAGCGAAAACCTGTCAGAGAGTTCCTCAGGTCAGGGTGCAACTGGCAATGCTCAAGGAAGTCTTCCTCACTATGCAGCGGCATCTTACAAATGCGGCAGCTGCCTGTGTCCAGACTCTTGCTATGGGTAACCTTGTGCTCTGTCAGGGTGAGCAAGGAAGGGAAGCGTTCCCCACAAATTGGACACATGTAGTGTTTTACAGGCCCAAGGTGAGTCTGCATATGTTCCCTCAGCCCAGCTTCAGAGAAGAAGGTACGGGAACAAACATTGCACTTGTGATTGCCCTTGATCATTTCAGCTTTTCTTTTGATCATTGCACTCTCACCGGGGCGGATATTGTGATCTCTTAACTGGTGGTTAGTGAGGAGGGACTCCATAGTGTAAGATGCCCCACATATTTCACACCCATACATGGGTTCAGCTGTGTCCACCTCTTCCTCACTTCCATCATGGCTGTTTTGGGACTCCACCACAGATCCTCCACCTGCTCCAGGACCATGACTGTTAGTTAAGAGACCTTGGATTTCAGTGTCTTCTTTAGGCTGGCCTTCCCCACCACCTATGGTAGACCCATTAGTGCCGCAATTCTGGGTCTTTCCCTCAAACACACAGTGTTTCTCCCTTAAATGCTTCTCTAGAAGGACAATGGCATGGAAGGCTTTACTGCAGAAACGACAGTTGTACTTCTTGCTGTGGGTGGTAATGTGGCACTGGAGCTCCACCTCCGTGCCAAAGGACTCTCCACAAAAAATGCATCGGTGGGCACGTCCTTGGTTCTCCAGATGGCTGTGTTTCACATGCAGCTGTAGGTCAGTCTCATGTCTGAAGTCCCAGTTGCAGGATGTGCAACGATACACCTTCTTCTCGTTGCTATGCTTTACAGCCAGGTGAAGTTGGGTAGACACTTTTGAGTCAAAGACCTCCTGGCATAGAGTGCATCGAAAGAAAACAAAAGTGTGCATGTCAAGAAGGTGCTTCTGCAGGTCATCCACTGAAGTGAACTGCTTGTCACAGCTTTCACAAATGTAGTAGGTGGAGGTAATTGTGAAGTGAATTGTCACATGCTTCAGTAAAGATTCTTGGTTGGGGAACTCTTTGTTGCACTGGGGACAAGTGAGCTGAGGCTGTAGACCATCTAAATGAGTTTTAAGGTGAGTCTGGAAAAGGTCTAAACTTGTATACTTGGCACCACATTGGTTACATATGAACTCACTGGTAGTGCGTGAGGCAGAGCCGCCCTGTTTTAGCATGGCAGTTTGTTCCACAGATATTGGTGAAGAGGGACTGAGAGTGCGCAAAGATTTCTTTCCATTGTTAATGTAGTTCAGTGCCAGAGGAATGTTCTTGTGATTCTCCTTAATGTGCTTGTTGAGTTTCAAAACACTGTTGAATATGGGGGAGTTGGTGCAATATGAACAGGAGTAAACTTCTACTATAGGCTCTTTGGGAGTTACAGCCAAGGGTGAGTCAAACCGCAGGCTTCCTCCATCACAGTGTGTCTGACGAACATGCTCTTCTAATGTAGCCTCAGTCAAAAACCCCATGAAGCATTGGGGGCAGAAGAAGGCATTGCTCTCCTTGGCAACAGGACTGGGAAAACCATGGGAGCAGCGGATGTGCTCCTGTAGGGCATTAAGGTCACTTAACACCTCAGGGCAAAAGTTACACTGAAGGAGGGCATCGGACAGGCTGGCTAACAGGGCAGCATGGTCTTCTGCATTGTGGATCTGTTTAAGATGTTCATTTAGGTTTAACAGCGAGGGCAGAACCTCTAAACAAAACTGGCAAGTATGAGCTTGCTCTGGCTTGTCCAGATGCATGGTTCGTAGGTGAATTTGAAGCACAGCCAAGCTAGAGAATACTTGTTTGTTGCAGTAAATGCAACTGTAGGAGATTTTAGGCTGTTTTGAGGATCTCCCTCCCAAGTCAGATGTGTTTTGTGAAGCTCTCTTTCTCCTTCCTCTTGTCTTGGCCACAGGTGGTGCTGTCTCCACCATCGTAGAGCTGTCAACAGAAAGATTGGAGTCAGGAGTGGTGCTAGAGACAGACGTGTAGCCCACAGTGAGCAAGGAAGGGCTGTTGCTATGATTACTAGATTCGGGGAGTTGGTGGATATCCATATGAGCATAGAGGTCCTCAACAGACAAAAAGTGCTCGGAGCAGATGGTACAGGTATGGCCCTTTCTATCTCGGCTGTGGGCCTGGTCAATGTGGGTCAGCAGGGTACCCTCATCACTGAAGGGCTCGTGGCAGTAGATGCACTGCAGGGTGGCCCCAAGGCCTCCGTCTTCAGATGGAGAACATTCAGGGTGACACTCTGCAATGTGCCGCTGTAGCTCCTCTGGGACATCAAACCCTTCCTCACACCGACTGCACTTTCGGGTTTCTTTTAGTTTCCATTCGTCAGCTCTATTAAAGCCCGAGCTGCCACCATCTTTGCCCCTTTCATGTACTTGCATGTGGCCGTGGAGGGAGCTGGAGGAGAGAAAGCCTCGACGGCACACAGGGCACTTGTGGGGTTTGTTGGAGGCGTGGGTTTTCATGTGGATTTTGAGGTGATCACTGCGGGAGAAGGCGGAGTCACACTCTCCACAGTGGTACTTTTTATCACCGGTGTGTAGCTTCACGTGCCGGTCTCGGCTCCGCTTATGTTTAAACAAGCGACTGCAAAACGTGCAGCTGAATGGGAGCTTATCACCGTGACTCTGTTCGTGACGCTTGAGGAAGCTTAAGCGGCTGAAGGACTTGTCACAGAACTGGCACGGGTACGGCAGACCAGGGCCTCCTTCTTCCTCTCCAAATTCGTAGTCCTCGCAGTTTCCTGGAGAAGCCTGATCTTTACTGGACGGAGATGATGCTGGCCAAGAACAAGATGGGTCATCCTCGAGATCAGCACCATCTGGAGAAGAAGATAGGGCGAAGTAAAAGACAAAGTAGATGGGGAAAAAAAGAAGACTGCATTAGCAAAGTGTTTTCTAAGATTTTGCACAAATTTATTTAGCTCAGTTATTTGAATAGAAAAGGTGCGGCACCATGGTGTTGTTTGTCATAGACAAGCTTTGGTGAATGAATTTAGATTTTTTTATAGTGCACTATATATTTTTTATTCTTCAGCTGCTTCAGCTGAAACAATGCCTCTCCTTGGTGTTATCTAAAAAGTAAAATCTAAATATGCAATTTAAAAATATAATTAGTGAAGAGAATAAGTGAAAATACTTTTACTACAATTAACCTTGTATGTGGCCATGTAATGGCTTAGCCCACTGTGATTAAAAACACAATCTTTCTGACATTTAAAGCCAACACAAGACTGTCGGTTTACTTTAGGATGTAGGCACCGCATGAGGTAAATTAGAACATTTGTATTATTCCTGAACACTCACTAGAATATTTCTTAAAACAACAAGAGCCTATCAAATAGCCTTAAGAAAAGAGGAGGGGAAAACAAGCTGAATTCTGTTTTCAAGAAAGAACAAGAAGTACAAATGTGCAGCTTGGTTGGAGCAAAAGGTTAATGCGAAATAGATTTTCTTTATGAAACATTATTTTAAAAATAAAAGTAATCATATCCAAAAGCATTGTTACCAGTTTTGTATTAATGGTGAGTGCTAACCTGTGAGACAGATAACTCTGAAGGGTTGAGAGAATCATGAGCTGTAGCAGGGAGGTAAATTCGGAGAGGACAGGGAAGAGGAAACGGAGAAGCTAAATATCCCACTCAAGGCCGAACAGGTGCAGCAAAACCAGTTAAATAATAAAAATTGCCATATTCTTTTTTACAGTTGCTCTAAGGTGTCCCTACATACATTGTTTCACTGCCAACATTCCAATCCAATGGCTCATTGTACGCTGATATGAGTGGAAAACACAGAACGCTGCTTTCCAAAGGTTCAGAGGGTTACAGACCACTTCTTCCCGCTGCCGAACTCTAAGTGCTGTGAACTTCCTTACCTAAATAACAACTTAATCCCAGCCCCTTCAGAAAAAAAAATCTTTGTCAAAAGGCCATAACTTGGAATGGGAAAAACAAGAGGAAACTGCTAAGATTTATGAGAGGGATGGAGGAAAAGCATAAGCTTTTTCCAGGATCCAACCACTTTATTCTCCTTCAGCTGAGAAATCGAAGTCCCTCTCCCTCTCTTTTTCTCTCCCTCTCAATTTCTGTTGTTTTTTTGCTGTGAGATCTGCCCTTTGTCAGGATATCATGCCCTCTCTGAGCACTTACCCCCATCAGGGCCTATCTTCAGGAAACAGATGGGGTCGGAGGCCATTCCCTTGCCCCTCCAAACTGCTGAAAGCGGCACATTGAGAGCCCACCTCCACACCGTGGCCCTCCCGGAAACCTCCCACCCCTGGCAAGGCGCCCACTCTGCACACACATCTCACTCAAGGAGCGAACCTTGCCTTATTTACTCACTTTATCTCCCATCCATGTCTTAATGTTTTCTTTCTCTGTGGTTTGAGGGAGGATGAGTGACTCAGTGCGATGCCCTCCTCCACAGAGGGGGCGGATCTGCCCTATCTCGTAGCACCTCTCAGGGTACAGAAGACAGTGCAAGAAAAATGACCTCAGCCAATGCCTTACAGTCAAACATATTGGCTTGGAGACAATAGTATAAAACAAACAAATAAATGGGGCTGCATACAAGGCTAAATGAAATTCTACTGCCTTAAATGAGGATGAATTTGCCTAGAGACATTTCAAAGCTGTCAGGAGAACCTTCCATTTTGATGTTTGTTTACATGATGTACATTATTTATTTAGTGACTTACTCTAATAACACACATAAATAAAAGAATGTCTGTGTGGGGCCTGAGGGAGCTGAAAGCACTTTTGGAGTTAAATTAACAAAAAGATTATGTTTAGATATGTAAACTGATTATAGTGGAGTTGAGATATATTCCAAAAATATCAACTAAATTGTGTTATTTGTCAATGCCACTATTAATATTTAACAATGTACCTAATTTGCACCTACTTTATTTGATTGCACTACAACATTTAGCTATATAAGTGCCAAGAATCAAAAGTCCCACATTTTTCTTTCTGTAGATAACAGACATTTCTGAGAACCATAAACATAATCAATCTGTGCACCTGCTTAGGGCCAAGTGCTGGTCTGGGGGCCCCATACAACCTTGGGCTGGCTCTGCTGGGCATCCACAGTTAAAATCTTTCTTTTTTTTACTGTGTAAATTAATGACTGGGATTTAAAAAGATTTTCAAAAACCACAAACTTAAAAACTAAAACTAGATTAAATAAATTGAATTAAAATGGATGTGTCCCTTTATACAAGTTATTCAAATGTGTATTCAGTTTGCTGACAGTATGGCTAACCATTGTTCAAATCAGGTCCAATTAATGAATGCCATTCATAGGTGTTATTAAAATTCAAATTAAAAACACAAAAACCAGTTTTAAACTTCAAAATAATTAACTCTAAAGCAAAGAAAGTAAACAAGGACTAATATTAGAGATGCACTGATCACCCTTTCCCTGAATGATACTGATTTACTGTTTACTTTGAGGGCCAACCTGACAATTCCAATTCTGACCAATTCTGCTTTTTTATGGACCACAAAACATAGAAGAGAAAACCTGTGGTACGGTTTTATGATAAAAATAGACAATTTTAATCCAACAGAAAATGAAGGACTTTTCCACATTTATGCATCAAAACATTTCTCCCTAACCTCATAGGGGGAAAAAAATCTGATTTCTCAGAATATTGACAGAATAAATAAAATCCAAGGACAATTTTCCAAATCTGATCTTTTGCCCATTGATTCGTACCTCCCTATCTAATACGCCTCTTTGCAAAGCTGAGATGTTAAAACTTTTCTTTTGTCAAATTACCAGATGCTGCTATTTTTTTTAAGAAAGAGTGAGACATAAATGTCAGTGTGAGGTAATTTATAACTTCAATTTTGAAATCGAAAATTTGCTCAGATTGACTTGTGTGTAAATATCAATCTTTACAATCAAAAAGCTGTTTGAACAGAACAAAAGATGAGATGATGGATTTTACAAAAAGCAAAACGTTACTCAAAACAATTTCATGTTCACAATGGACAATCTCAGGAGGCACAAGCTGATGATTTCACCATATCCCTCACATTCCTTTAACCTTAACATCATTAAAAAAATGTTGGCTACACATCAAACAATCGGTGCAAGCAAGACAAACCTTCTAGGTTTGTCTTGCAGAAAAAACAGACGGAACTCTGCTAATAGAAACTGAAACACCAGGAGAAGAGAACAAAAAGCATCATATAGGGTGCCAAATGTTGCTATAAATAAAAATGGAATGAATGTAGTTAAATTAATTGCAATTGATGAATGAATCTATAAATATTAAGGCATGATATATGAAAACTTTGTTTTTCAAAGAAAAACCGAGAACAGCCTAATAAAAAGGCAACACATTACTTTGTCCGTCGCCTATATAGACACACACGCTAACTTTATTAGTAAGACACCAACTACCATTCCACAAAATGCACTTTCACTTCTGAACATACTTCTATGTGCACACATGTCATGCACAAGCATCCACAGACAGAAAAGTGGCCGAAAACAAGTGTGAACAACTGCAGATGAAAGAACAATCTTCCTCTGGAGACAACAAGGGTAACGAAGGAGAGAGACTTGTTTTCTTTTCCTTCTTCACCCAGACAAGAAATGCCCAGGCCTCAGCAGCAGCCTGAGTAAATAAAAGAACGGGCCTTATTTCCCTGTCTCTCGGGCCGGGGGCCTGTGCACGCCAGTGCTCTCTGTGCGGCTGCCAAAGGGGATGCTGGGGCTTGAAAAACTACACCCTGCAGCTGAAGGGCTTTCTTTGTTGGTCAGCCAAGGCCTTCCTGAGCATCCTCCAGCCAACAGCCTGTCACGTCCTGGGAGGAAGACCTCCATCTTAAGACCTGTCCCTCACAGGGAGTTCTGTCCCTAACCCCCTCACTATTTCTTTTTTAAAGCTCTTCTATATGTAACAAAACAACCGGATTTGGAGGACTGCTGTAAGGAATGATGTGAAATGAGCCACCATTTTTATTTTACTAAAAGAGTAAGACAAAGCTAACTAAGCTAAATGACATCAAAACGGTCTAAAAGGTAATTTAAAAATAATGCTTTCTCTGCAGGTTCTATGCTGTCAAATGCATGACGAAGACATCTGTGGGCTTGTTCCAATTAGTTATTTCCTAATTCTTGTGGTGAAAAGAAAAAATAAAACCCCTTTCTCACACGCAGGTCTCAGTTTCCTCTTAGCCAGTCTGAACTACTCTTTGTGCTCCACTTCCTCTGTGTTCATTTATAGCACCGTCTTCCAAAGTAAATAGTCTTGCTCAAACAAGATTCTTAATGCCAGGAAAAGGTAAGTTTGCCTTTTTAGTAAACACCGGCACAGTTTTCAAAAGCCCTGAGGAATGCTTATTTATGCAATTAAATATTTAGAAAATTAACTTCATATATAGATATGTTTTCAAAAGATAGAGTCATTATTTATCCTGATGACATTCTTTCCCATTTGGTATGTATTACATATGGCGGCACAGCTGTCTGAAAGCTGGAGAGCTATAATTGATTTCAGCATAGACATATACTGTACTGTATGTTTTTAACTATTTAAGACAAAAAGCAGTAAAAGAGGACAGAAGAACACACACAAAAATAGGTCCTCTATAATTAAGATTCCAATTCCAAAATATAATTTTCTTTTGTTTAAAACAGAATAAAGTTGCGTTCATTGTAAGCCAATAAAACAGCCCCTTACACAAGTATCAAAATTTGATACACCAACAAAAAGTATAATTGTGAAGTGGAAGAAAAATGATAAATTCTTACAAATAGAAATCTGAAAAGTGTGGCATGCATTTGTATTTTGCCTCATATAACCAACCAAATGTCTCAAAAAATCACCTAATTAGTAACTAACGTCAACATTTGTGTAACCTAATCTCAGTATAAATACAGCTCTTCTGCTGGTGGCAACATCATTCTTGAGGAATAAAGTCCACTTGCCAAAAACTCTCTTTTTAAAAGAATGTATGAAAAAAATATATAAGCAAGGGCATTCTGCTGCTCCAAAACATTGACAAAAAACACATCAATTAAAAAATCTGTGTAAAAAAATGAAATACCAACTTTTTGAAATCTGATAAATCAAGCATTTTCCAATCACATAAATTAAAATAAACTATTCTTTTTCGCTGAGATTTTGTCTGAATATATCCTTACTTTTTATATTTACAGTTAAATTATTATTCATAATCCTGGCAGATTTAGACATTAAATAATTAGCATTAATCTAAAAATGTGTTCTTTAAGGGAAAGAGATGGATATATTTCAAAAGATAGTAAAACAATGTAAATTGAGTAATAGTTTTGAAAAACAAAAGTATCTACCTTGTTGGGATTTTTTTTAGTTAAAATCAGTAATGAGCAGAATAATCTCTATTTCCATTGCAGCAATCAAATCATTCTTATTATTGCTTCCACAGTTATTTTGTCAATTTATCTTTGGTGATGAGCTCCAGGTTTTTTAGATTGAAATGCATCCATGCTATTACCCTAATTTTTAGCTGTCTCCACAGGTGCTCTATCAGATTCAGCATGAAACTGGCTGGGCCACTCAAAATGTCTACATTACTTTCAATCAGAAGGAACATGCAGGTAAAATTAAAAGACTCTTTCAAACCTAAATCTGCCAGGGGTATGAATAATTGTGGGCTAAACGGTATATCTTTCTGACGCCTTTTCAAGGACAAAGCTTTTTGGATCTGGCAGCAGCTCATTATGGCTTATCACTGTCGGACAGCTCTCTATATTTAAAAAAAAAAGCTAACTCTTAGCCAGGTCTAGGACCTTATCTTATCAGAAAATGTATTTACTCCCGGTTATTTGTTGCTCTTAGAGCAAATCCCAAAAGCAGTGTTAGTGAAGCAGAAGCCTGTCCACGCTTTCAGCCGCCCAAAATCATCTCCTTCTCTGCTGTAGCAGAGATCTGTAAATGGCAGTTGTCATAAGAGAAGCGTTTGTATGAGCCCATTTGTGGCACATTGGGGATTGGGGATTCATTGAATAAACAAAAAGCTGACAACTTGTCTGATGTAACACCATGACCCTGCTTCACATTCAGTGTAGAGGGTGGGAGGGGGCCTCTTTTTACAGTTACTGGGAAAAACGGGGAGCCTTTCCCCAAGAGACAACGCATGTGTCATCTCCAGACTTTTTCCGTTCTGAAGCCCAAATAGAAGCTTGTGTCTGAACAGCACGTTGTCGTGTGTACAGCTCTGATTGTGACACAGTCATTTAAGATCTAACAGCAGAGGTGGCGAAAGAGATTTTTCACATTAACTACGATGCTTTACACTGTCTGTGACGAAGAGATGAGTGGGGAGGGTTTTTTAATTCTGGGATTAATTCCCTTCAGATGAGCAAATCATTCCGTTGATTCAGGACTGAGAGCTCAAAGGATGCAGAGCTTTTTGGAAGAGACCCAGTTTTGAGCTTTACTCACAGTGGTCCTGCTACATCCCAGTTAAAGACATCAAATCCAGTTAAAATCAATCACTGATAATTCCCAGAAGCTGTAAGCAAACGTGGCAGGCGGCTATTTTGGACTTTTTGTAATATGTAAACAAAAATGATGAATAAGTAAAAGAAGATGCAATTTAATATAATATTTCCTGGCACATATATTGTATAGTCTCTATGTGAGGGTGAGTGTGTAGACATCTGTCTCTCGCTTTATTTTTTTCTCAGCAAACACAATATGTTTTTACACATCATTGGGAAATGTTAGGTCCCTCTGCCCCTTTCCTTCAGATCAATCAAATCCACCGAGCTACATGATGTGAAGGAGGGGTTGTGTGAGACAACTGGAGAATCGGTGCACAAGATTGTCGTCTCTTAGTGGACGTACTGGAGTAAAAAAAAAAAAAAAAAAAACGTTGGCTGAAATAGGGAGCAACTTCCTGCAGTTTCATCAGCAAGTTACTTTGGTCAAACATCACATACGTCCAAAACACAAGACAACACAAAACTTCAAGGAGAATTGCTTACATCCCCAAACTGAAGTCAGCGGGGATATTTTTACGCCGGGCCTGACATAAAGAGCCGAAACATCAAGTGCTGCTCTGACTCTGTGGTGGGGGTGTCCATTATTCTGGCCCTCATGGCTCTGTCTCTCAACCATGGGGAAGCGGCAAACTGTCAACCACTTTGTCCACATTACCCACGTCCCCCAGCTCAGACAGGAGCACTTGGTCACTGTCCCAGAAATCTCAGTGCCCCAGTGGCATCCGGGGAAAGTTAGACAAATGGAAGGCCAGAGGAAGAAAAGTAGGGCGGCCAGTCATCCTTTACAGTCCGTGCTGTTATTTTTTTCTGTGATAGCATGACACAAATAACATTATATTGCACATATCAGTGCATGTAATGTTTATCAGGATGAAGGGGCTGAACATCTGATAATGTAACAATGTCTGAATTCTAAATGCATCTCAGCGAGGGCTATCTGCAGGGTTAAAGATTCTAATCCTCTACAACGACATGGAAGGCCCAGAACCCTCAGGTTATTTATTTAATGCTGTCTATTTTTCTTGTTCTGGAAAAATATCTAAGACTGCACGGCAGAAATTTTCACAAGTCATTTTTCCAAGTCCAAGTCAAGTCGCTGCTCTTAATGACAAGAAAAATACATTTCATATGCATCCCACTACTTTGCTGTTGGTTAGAATTCAAACCCTGCGCTGTTTATCCTCAGGCCTAATCTAATGAATACAAATTTATATTTTAATCTTTTAACATTTAATTTAGATGCAAAAACTACTATGAGATCTTTTAAATTATTTTGAAAATTGATGAAGTGCAGTATTTACCCGACTAGGTACATACATATGCATTTACACTACCGGTCAAACGTTTTAGATAAACTTTTTCATTTAATGGTTTTCCATATTTTCATGACAATTTAAATTGTAGATTCTCACAGAAGGTATCAAAACATATGGAATTATGCAGCAACCAAAAGTGTGAAATAACTCTGAACATCTCTTATATTTTAGATTCTTCAAAATATCCACCCTTTGCTTTGATTACTGCATTGAACCCTTTGTGTTTGTGTCTCGATGAGCTTCATGAGGGGGTCGCCTGAAATGGTGATCAGTCAGAATCTACATACAAGGTAAATAGTCATGAAGATAAACAAAACCATTAAATAAGAAAGTGAGTCTCAAGCTTTTGAACCGAAGTGTATGTTAAAAGAAAAAACAAGAGAAAGAGATTCACATCTCTAGCATTCTCTTCACAAATACCAATACCAATTCTGTGCCAGTAAGTGGCAACGACATCAACATTAAAATTCAAAACAAGATCCTAAGCACCACCAAAGCTGAAGATTAGATTAGTTTAGAATACTGCAATACTCTTTATGTGAGGCTGAGCCAGTCATTACTTAATTGACCTTAACTGGTTCAAAATGCTGCTGCTTGCCTCAACTGATACCGAAAAACAAGAACACATTACTGCTGTTTTAGCATCACTACATTCGCTTTCAGTACATTTCTGGATTGATTTTAAAGTTTTTTTATTAGTTTTGAAATGCTTAAATGGTCTCTCCCCTCAGTACTTGTACAACCTGATCCAGCTGAAAGTTTACTTAGGTCGGCAGATCAGTTACTGTTGGTCAACCCAAAGTCAAAGAGGAGGTTGAGAGGTGACCGAGCATTTTCAGTCGCTGCCCCCAAACTTTGGAATGAGCTGCCTTTGCAAATCAGACAGGCCGACTTAATTCCTGTTTTTTAAATCTTCTCCTAAAACAATTTTTTTTCTCTTTGGCTTTCAATCTTTGATCTTGGCTTTTACTGTTATATCAGCTGGTTATCATTGTTGCAGTTTTTATTTATGTTACTGTTTCCATGTTTGCTAGAACTTTTAAATCTGTGTATATTTGTGTTTTACTTTGTTCTTTCATCAGTGTACGGCATTTTGGTCACTGGTGTTGTTTTTTTAAGGGATTTATAAATAAAGTTGTAGTGAATTGTATAGCATTTAAAGAATTTCTTCATAACTATAATATCTTATGTTTATTTTCTGATACCGTCTAACTGTTCTACTGAGTCAAATATCTTCTTGTCTTACATGTGAAGTAGAAAAGCAGCCTGTATAAAGCCATATAGATATGAACAAAAAAATTATAAAAGCAGCTCTATTGTTTTTGTGGTTTCTTGCATAGAACGCAATTGTGTTCATGCACAAAGTGGGCTTCCATGTCATTGTTTTAAATAAGCTCCTAAAATCCAGTCCCCGCAGATGCATCAGAAACAGACGTTTTAAATATCTTCACTTTGGAAAGCACTGTTAAAAATATGTTTTCTCACCAAAAACTCATCTCAGTTTTGCAAAATATTTGTGGTAATTTGGAAAGCCACCTAAACAAGTAATTTAAACAATAAAATGGCCTTTGTTACATTTTGTATCGAGTTTATCTCTTCAATATATCATTTGGGGATTGGTTTGCGTTGCGAACGCCTATTCTCAGAATCTGCAATGGTGTTTTCTGGTAACAATGTTTAGGCCTTGCTCTATTGTTTTGCTTTTCCTTTCAAAGAAGAATGTATTACACGACTAGAGGGCAACGTCATGCTGATTTAAGAACAAAGAGGTTAACAGGACAATTAACACTAGAGACTTTTATTAAAACTACTAATCAGAAAAGGTTTCTAAAAGGTTATTATTCAGATTGCCTTCAAGACAACAATACTAATTTTATAGGTAAAGGCAAAGAAGTGGTTAAATTGGGATAAAGTCTTAGACTGAAACAAAATAGTTAGAAATGGAAAGAAAATGATGGATGCTCATTAAAAGTTCTAACAAATAAAAAAGTGTGGAGAGTATATGAAACCCTGCAGAGTTAGGTTATAAGCAACATCCCAAGCTTTGAGCATCTCACAAAGCAATGTTCAATCCATCATCAAAAAACGGAAAGAGCACAACTGCTAGCCCCTTTGGAAAGCATTGCTAAAAATCTCAGATTTCTCACCAGAAACACATATTGACAGGGAACACAAATGCAGGAGAAAATCTCAGTTTTGCTAAATATTTGTGGTAACGTGGAAAGCTACCTAAACATGTCACCAAGACATGTAGATTTAAGACATGTAGATTTAACATTGTTAGATTAAGCGTAATCTAACAGGCCCAGCAAATTGAGCATTAATCAGAGAAGCCGCCAGTAGGCTGATGCTAGCTTTGGAAGAGCTGCAAAGACGTACAGCTTAGGAGGGAGAAATGGTGGACGTAACAATTATGTGGTTGTCAATCAGTCAGTCATTTTCTAACGCTTCTTCCATAGCCGGTCACGGGGAAGCTGGTGCCTATCTCCAGCAGTCTATGGGCGGGAGGTGGGGTACACTCTGGACAGGTCGCCAGGCCATCGCGGGGCAACACAGACACACATGCACACACTCATTCCAAGGGCAATTTAGAGAAACCAATTAACCTAACGGTCATGTTTTTGGACTGTGGGAGGAAGCCGGAGTACCCAGAGAGAACCCATACATGCACAGGGAGAACATACAAACTCCATACAGAAATACCCCCGGCCGGGAGTCGAAACCAGGACCAAGGCAACAGTACTACCAACTGCGCCACCGTACACTTATGTAGTTGTGCACTCTACAAATCTGGGTTTTAGGGAAAAGTGCCAATAAGAAAGCCATCGTTGAAAGAAATCCATTATAAATCCTGTTTGCAGTTTGCAAAAGACACATAGGGGAATACCAAACATGTAGAAGAGGTGCACTCATCAGATGAGACTAAATTTTAACATTTTGGAGCACATGCTCAAGTATATGTATCACTCTGAACCATTGACACAACATTGCCATGCTGTGGGCAGGCTTTTCTTAATTAGGGACAGGAAAGCTGATCAAGTGAAGCTAAAAACAGGGCAATCCTGGAGCAAAACCTGACAAAGGCAGGAAGAAATTGTTCTTACTGGGGTATGTGTTTACAAGTACTGACTCAGAAGGGATGGAGGCAAAGGCAGCACACAGTTTTTTATTTGTAAAAAAAAAATAAAACCATGTACCATTTTCCTTTCATATTACAATAATTACAACTTTTGTTGAATGGGGCTGTAAAACCACAAAATAGGAACAGGTTTAAGGGTCATGATAACTTTTGCATGGCATTATATTTGTGAGTTCTAAGAAATGTAAAATATTTTTGTCTTTCATAATAAAGAAAAAAGTTGATGCTTTTGATTTAGTAAGTTCTGAAGGTTCTACAAAGCAAAATAATCCAGTTGGAGTTGTCTGCATGAGTGGGGCTGTAGCAGTTGAGATATCCTACCTACAACTGAGTGGGTTGTTGGTGTGAAGAGGAAAGGACAGTTGACCACTTCAGGTGGACTTTACACAAACAGGAAAGAGGCTGTTCCTTTAGTCTTGGCCAGACCAGTAGCCACAGTGGGCCTCTCAGGGGGAAGGAGGAGGATGACAATCTGTCCCCCAGCATGCCTCTTCACCGCCTGCCTCACTGCATGAATTGGCTCTGAGGGAGCGCTGGGCCAGGCAGGACTGGGCCGGGCAGAACTGGTGTGGGCCAGGCATGAAGGGGGCCGTCATGTGTGTTTGTGAGTATATGTTGTTCCCTCAACACTGCAGCAGACCAGGCGCATGACCCAGTGGATGGTCAACTAACCAGTCAGCTGTTGTGAAGGATGCTGCAGCCCTGTAATGCAATGTGCTCCTATTGTGTTTTCCCAGATGAAGGTTTACTTTGATACTTTTTATGCTCCCCACACACTTAGTTACTCACGAAAATGTGCAGAATTTCTTAAGGGAAAAAAGATATCCAACCAACTCGACCCTATGTGAAAACGTTATTGCCCTTTAAACCAAATAAACAGAGGTGCTGCCTTTGGTGGTTACAACTGTGTTTGAATAAATGGTGACCAGGCTTTTACATCCCATGTGGATTAATATTCACTCACTTTCTTTGCAGAATTGTTTTATTTCAGCCTCCTTTGAGCATTTTTGAGCATTAATGCCTTTTTTTAAGGTCATCCAACTTCATTCTAATCAGATATAAGCCAGGACTTTGACTAGGTCACTCCAAAACCAAAACCTTGTCCTGCATTAACTCAAATGTGCTTGAGCTTAAGGTCATAAACAGATGGCTGGACATCATCTTTAGGATTTTCTGGTCATCCACGGTCTGAAGTAGCAAAGAAGCCCCAGTCCGTTACATTAGCACCACCATATTTGACTGTCTTATTCTGAAATGGCTTCCTCTCTGTGGTTTGATAGAGTCCCAAGGCTTTATCATTAGATTTGCAACCCTTTCCATACTGATGGATAACATGTTGCTGTTAAATTTCCCTATATCTGGACATGATTTGTTTCTTTTTCATTTGTTTCAACCTACTTTATGTTGTCAGACAGGTTCTATTTAAGGTATTTGCTGATTCTACATGTCTGGCAGTTATCAGGCCTGTGTAAGGCTAGCTTCCAATAATATGTGTTTAATCACAGTTACTTAATTTTCACATTGGGCCAGGTTGATTTGATCTTTTTTGCCTGAAGATCGTTATTTGAAATCTGTATTTTGTATTTATTCAAGTTATCTTTGTATATTTAAATGTGTTTACATTTTAAATGTGTTTAAAATCTGAAACATTTTAAACAATGATAAAACAACAGAAATCTGAAAGAGGGCAGAATTTTTTGCAGCACTGCACATTGTCCTGGATCTTTTTCAAGCCAGAGTGTTCAGATGAATTTGCATCAAGTTTCTGGGATAGAAGGATGAAAATATCCAATAATAGCCTCAACTATGAACAACCTTCTGTTTTCAACAGCTCTTATTGGTTGTGTTTTGTTTTTTTCCATCTTTTTCGGTTATTCACAGTTGAGTTTACTATTAAAAAAATTACAAATACTTTTCACATACAGTCAATTTTATTTTTATAGCTTTTCCCCTTTTATTTAAAAACAGCATTTTGTTTTTACTCAAGGTGATTTTTGTTGCATTTAAAGAAAGTGTTTTAATGATTTGCAACATAAATGAGGAAATATTTAAAGAATCAAACACTTTTTTACAGAATTGCAAATCCCTGTGGATCTGAAATGTTTCAGCAGTCAGTGAGGGTTTTACTTTGCAAATCAGACAAAAGCCTAATGAAAGTCACATTAAGAAAGGCAAAAACCCTAGCAACCACCACCTACCTCAGCCATAGCATTTTAGAAAGTCATGCCCCTGCTTCATGACCCATGACCTCTGCTTCCACTGATGAATACACTCTGGCTTTATTTGATATTTCTTCAATAGCAGCTCAGCTTGTCAGGGGTAAAACAACTGGAAACAGCCCAGAAGGGAGAAGAAAACATGCATACTAGAGAACAGAGCAGGAGGGGAAGAAAAACAAGCATCAACTCAAGCAAGACGATGTATTTTCATGCATCCCTGTCTTAAATGTCAAGATTTCTTAACCCTCAGTGACTGCAGTGCTGACACCTCTCCAAGGTTCAACAGAAACCGCATTCATTAATAATTAGCTTAGCTATGAGGACAGCGAGCGCAAGCGAGAATGAGCAAGTGTGCGTCAGGCAGCAAAAATTTAAACTTCTTTCCTGAGAGAATCAAATTTCACTACAGGTCCTTTCTTTCACTCTCCTTCGTTTCTTGTTTTCCTGAAGTATTGGCCAGATTCCCAAACGTGGTCCACGAATGAGCAATGCAGACGTCGCATCAGCCTCACAGCTCCCTCCCATCCTTAATCATGGCTCTAATACCCTCCAGATGAATAAACATCTTCATCCCTTCTGCGTTTAAAGCCAGAAGGCTCCTCCAGTGTTGAATCCAAGAAAGAGAGACAGAAAGAAATGAAGAGCTGAAGGAGGCTAGGAAAAGGATGACAGATGGAAGGGTGGATCAATGTCGAAAAGAACCAACAGCAAAGTAACAAAGCTATGGCAAGATTTCTGGTTCTTCCCATAATTCGTCTGATCTATTTCCCCCTTGACACAATTATCACAGTCGTTCTAATTATTTTCCCCTCTTAAACAGATTCCTAATGACAGACTGTTTTCTTTAATGATCGTGTTTGTATAGCGAAGGTTTTAGACTGCTGTTGTGCAACCTTGTCGCCTCAGACTGCGTCCGCAGACTTGCACAGGAAGGGGGAAGGGGGCGGAGAGGGTGGAGGCAAAAGGGGGTTGGTCTCTAGAGAATGGGCCAGGCCCCAGACCAGCTCTGCTTTGGCCCAGTAACTGTGCCAGAGTGCTCATGACATGTGCGTACAGTATGCGAGCACAAATGGCAGACAGATTTAGGGGTTTGCTTTGTTTCCTCTTGCATTGTTTTCTGCTGCTATCCAGGCAGCTCATAATTGTCATATCATATTAGTAAAAAGGATTATAAAAAGCACGCACACAAACACAACCATACATACTAACCAACAGGCAGACGCCTCACCAAAGGAAGCGGTTCGCTGCCCTTATCCTGATCTTCATTTGCAGGGTAGGGATGGAATATGAAGCCTGAATGCAACCAGACAAATGACTACAGGGCATTTTACTTATTCATCCATCACTTCACATTGATTTATTCCTGTTTATCTATTTATCAGACGAAATAGAAAAAAAAAAAAATTTCCCCAAAACTGTCTAAAAGTTTGCATGCTGATGGGCTTAGTGAAAAACTCTCAGGTTTACTGTAGAAGAAAATCCGGTCATGAATACCCTCCTCTCACGCCAAAACCTCAACACATACCTTTCTCCCTATTTACATAGGCTTTGCACATCTTGGCTTACTAACCATTTACTTAGTTACATGCCACCACCTGGGAGGCTATTTATGTCTCTCTCAGGAGAGGAACTTGGTGTGACTGCCAAACAAAATCCTCTAAGGAATTATCAGCAATTTAATACACAAAAACTGGAGGAAAGCGTTTCGAAGCTTTTCATTTGATTTCTGCATTAAAAGCAATATTATGGGAGTTAATCAAATATAAGAGGTGAGTTACAGGTTATTATAAGAGGAGAATAAAATAATTTAGTGTTTTAAGATACTTTTTGTAGATACTGCACTCGTTTTGTTCTCACATCCAGAAATATTGTATGTGGCAATCCAAAGGTACAGCTTACTGTAATGAACTAATTTCAAGGACCATCATTCAGGAGAGTGAATGTAATAGTCCCCTAATATCAGTTATCACTGACAGGAACATCCATATCAGCTAATTACTTTTCATCGTGCCGTTGTAGATGAGGGGACACCGGCCGTTATCGGTATATGAAAGGAGAAGACATTGCTATTTCACCATTAATATGGCCGAGCTATTGTTGCAGTCGCTAATATAGAAGCGGTGCACAATGAAATGGTAATAAATCCCATGTCACTCATCTGGCGGCTCACTAGGCTATTTTAAATTTCAAGAGAATATTACCGATAAGGTGACCTTTAATTAAGGTCAGTGTGCAAATAAGTTGACATGTCAGGGTGTGAAAGAGATGTGTTTCGTTTGCCACTGGATGACACACACCTCACATAATGTAGAGCAATATAACTTGATTGCACCAGGATATTTGATGTTTACCCTTTATTTACACTATGTGCATTCCTAAGGGGCATTCCTTTCTTCAGCAAAAAAAGGGAAGCTGCTCAGTAATAATGGGAAGATAAATAGAGCTAAATACAGGGCAAACCCTAAGGAAAACCTATTGGAAGCTGCAACAGATTTTAGACTGGGGCTGAAGTTCACGTTCCACTAAACATACAGCCAGAACATCCTCATGGGTTACATTTGTCCAGTGAAAGTCCAGACCTAAATCCAACTGGGAATCTGAGGCAAGACTTGAAAATCTATACTGACAGTGGCTCTCAATCCAATCTGACTGGAGCTATTTTGCAAAAAAGAATGGGCAGAAATTTGAGTCTCCAGGTGAGAAAAGACTTGCAGCTGTAATTACAGTGAAAGCTAGTTCTTGACTCAGGAAGGGCTGAACGCTAAAGAGCAGCATGCTTTTCTTATTCGTATTTTTAAAAAAAAAGAAAGCTGCACAATATCAGGAGAGCATCCAATTATGTTGGTTACAGTTGCGATGTTGTCACAACTTCCGAGAACAACCATATACTAAACTAATCAGTGTTAATGTTTTTTTATTTTGGCTTCATTGGCAACAGAACTATGAATGAACACACATGGAGTATATTAAACAAAAAGTATAAAATAAGGGTAGTTACTGGAATCTAACATATAAAACATAATTGAAGTTCTTTTACATTTTTGCTACATGATTCCATATGTGTTCATTCACAGTTTTGATGCCTTCAGTGAGAATCTACATACAATGTAAATAGTAAAAAACATAATGAAAACCATTGAATGAGAAAGTGGTTCTAAATCTTTTGACCGGTAGTGTATATTACACCAAAATTCCCCAAAACACTTAGAAGTATGTAGGTGTGAGGTGATTTTTGTTTTTGCAGGGCACTGTAACATTTAGATGAGGAAAAACTGAATCCGGAATACTGTGAGCTGTGAGCAGTATAAAACATATAGGGATATCTAGGGAATTCCCAATTACTTTAGTTTACCTATAGATGCAACAATATAAATCTAATAGACGGTTGCTAAATTATTTGCAATACTTTTTTTGACCACTATGTTTAAATTAGCAGTAAACATCTGCGTCTAAAAACATTTGGTGTAAGATCTTTTGTTTTTGTGGGGAAATTCAGGTATTTTCCTGTGTTAGTATGTCTCCTATACACAAACAAGATTTGGAAAATAACAACGGCACACATCATACATGACTGAACCCCGTGCATGTCACTTTAATAAGAAGTCTTGATTAGGATTCGGCAGACATAGCATCCCACATGCACAGTCTCTGCTTTGCTAGGCTTCAGATAACCTTTATCCTATAGGGCTTAATTAATGTCAGCCAGTCGACTCTGCCTTTCAGAAGGAAACGACTTATTCTTCTGCCCTCATGAAGCCCAAATCCCTCTGTTTCACTGCTGAGGCCGACTGGCTTGTTTATCCCAACTACAGGTACTGCTCCCTATTAAGGCCAGCACTTGTTACAGGGAACAGGTTGAATTATTTACCAACAGTAGAGGGGTAGGCGGACAGAGGGAATAAGAAAAGGCATTTTATACATGGATGAGATTTCTATGTTGTTGTTTTTATGAGGTTAGGAACATAGCAAGGTTAATTATCTATCAAAATTTAATAAAGGTGCTGATTACTGAAGGTAAGGGCTATTTGAATTTTAGGAGCGTCAAAATAGCATATGGGATCCATGGGTAAATTCCCTCCAAAATGCTATGCTTTTAATTCATGATGGGAAATATGTCATGCTGCTTAGTAGGTGGAGCTTTATTCAATTGGTCATGTGTAAATAGATGAATGTGTTTTGTTAAATAGATACCAAGGGGTGCTTATGCACAGTCTTCACCTAGGGCAAACTGTCTGCATTCTATCTGCATCTCAGGCTCTGTGCACAATACAACAAAACATACAGAAAACAAAAGGGAGCACAGAGGGGGAAGAAAACGAACAGACAGACCAAACAATAAACCCAACCACAAGAGACAGAGTTTAACTTTGTGTGCGTGTGTGTGTTTGTGCGGAATCAGTACGGGAGACAGAAAGCAAGAGGAGGATGAGGGAGATGAAGACAAATGCAGAAGGGGAGAGAGACAGAGGGTGGCAGAGAAAAAGAAAGACAGAGGGAGAAATCAAATTTGCAAGAACATAACAAAAAGCTGTATCTTCGACAAAAGAGAACACACAAGGGTATTTGTCTAGCTGTCTGCACCAGCAGGATCCTCTGAAAGTTTATTAAACTAGAACCCTTCAAGAGGAGGCAGAGAGTAGTAAACTATACTTCTGGGGAGGAAAGAAGAGAGAGGGAATGGGAATGAGGAAGGGGGGTTAGTTGAAAAAATAAAAACCTAGCTTTTCAGCCTCTGTCTTTCAGAAATTCTTTTATTTCAGCCATGCATTAAGTAACCTCCCCACTGAGTTCTGCTCTCCTTCCTGGTGTGGATAAAGCCGTCCCTCGGGGGAGCCGCTGGTAATTTCCAGCTTCACCAGAAACTCAGGTATTAGAAAAGACCGCTCGGGGACCTGCCACAATATACCTTCACAATTTCATACACTTTGAAAAAAAAGAGGGAGCCTTTTCCCTCACAGCCTACCCCCACCTTCCCTGTAAACCCCCTCGAGGGTCCCCAGTTCAAATTTCTGAAGTGCAGACAACGGGTGTGCGTGTGGGGGAGGAAAGGGTGGTGGTGGGGGGACCCATGAGACACAGCACCAGCAATAGAAAATCCACTGCATAGAGGAGAAAAAAGCATTTCCTCTCTGGTCTGGCAGGAGTGCCTTTTTCCCCTGGCTCCCACCAGAGGCTTTTTACAAAACATGTGTTGCTGACATGTTGACAGATTGCTCAGTGAAGTGTTAGGCGCATGCACACGGCTGGCCATTTAGGGGGACATGGCTTCCTACCCAACATCCTCTACCTGAGGCACCATGTTTTATACATCATCCCCCAAAGAAAAAAAAGGAAACAATAAAAGGTACGAGAGTTGCTTCTTTTGTGAGGATAGCAGAATTTCATAGAGCAGAGACAGTCTGCGTATAGTGCTGCCGTAGCTAAACTGCGGTGATGGGGTGGAGCGAAGGAAATGAGAATAAAAAAACGGTGGGGTGGGGGGATTCATACAGGAAACATGGAGGTAAAGCACAGAGGGGAAACAAAGTGCTGGAGGATGGATGTATGATATGCTTATGTACACCAGGTGAGCTTGTCAAACCAATCAGAAAATCCCTAGGCCCTCTCCATCTCTTCCTGTAACCAAGCCCCCCAATAGCAGGTGGTAGGATGAAATCTGATCAAAGGCCGGCTTCCAGATCCAACTTCTGCTCCTATCAGGGTATCGACAGCACACGTCTTAATAGCCCTGCAGCTCAAAAAGTGCTGCCGTGGCAACAGGATGGAAATGGGGATCATAATGTATTCATGGTGCTAGCGACCTGGGGGCTGCGGAGCATGGTCTCTGGGGACTGCACTTTACCCAGAGCCAGACGTGTCTGGGCAAAATCACTCCACACAAGACAGCAGCAGAATATTGAGGAGCCATGACAAGATAGAGGGAGGGCAGAAGAAAGAGAGTGCATTTAAAGATGATAATAAGGAAACCAAGATGGAGAAGAGTTTGTAACATGTTAGGCAAACAATAGATGCTTTCAATCACAGTTTCAATCACAATCCTACTGTAACTTTATTTTTCTTTAAACCACTGTCACTCAAAATCTTAATGTAAATGCTCAGTTTAAGGGATATTTCAGATTTTTGAAGTGAGGTTCTTTGTAGTTATTGTTTGTAATGTTTCCCATATCTCCAGTACAAAAAAAACGTAATCCTTAGAGTGGTGAGAGGATAACATCGTGTCTGGTAGGGGGACCTTGTCTTAGTTGATTTCAACTATTTATAACATCTTATGCTAAAAATGTTCATATTAAATACAAGTACTCGTACTCGTACTCGTCGTCTTCCGCTTTATCCGGGACCGGGTCGCGGGGGCAGCAGACTCAACAGAGACACCCAGACGTCCCTCTCTCCAGACACCTCCTCCAGTTCCTCCAGGTGGAGCCCAAGGCGTTCCCAGGCCAGCCGAGAGACATAGTCCCTCCAGCATGTCCTGGGCCGTCCCCTGGGCCTCCTCCCGGTGGGACGTGCCTGGAACACCTCCCGAGGAAGGCGTCCAGGAGGCATCCGGTATAGATGCCCGAGCCACCTCAACTGGCTCCTCTCGATGTGGAGGAGCAGCGGCTCTACTCCGAGCCCCTCCCGGATGGCCGAGCTCCTCACCCTATCTCTAAGGGAGTGCCCGGCCACCCTACGGAGGAAGCTCATTTCAGCCGCTTGTATCCGGGATCTCGTTCTTTCGGTCATGACCCAAAGTTCATGGCCATAAGTGAGGGTAGGAACGTACACCACAACGGACCGGCACAGCGCCCCCATTACTGTGGCAGCCGCACCGATCCATCTGTCGATCTCCCGCTCCATTCTTCCCTCACTCATGAACAAGACCCCGAGATACTTAAACTCCTCCACTTGAGGCAGGAACTCCCCTCCAACCTGAAGCGGACAAGCCACCCTTTTCCGGTTGAGTACCATGGCCTCGGACTTGGAGGAGCTGATCCTCATCCCAGCTGCTTCACACTCGGCTGCGAACCGCCACAGCGCATGCTGTAGGTCTTGGCTAGAGGGGGCCAGCAGGACCACGTCATCTGCAAAAAGAAGAGACGAAATCCACTGGTCCCCAAACCCGACCCCCTCCGGCCCTTGGCTGCGTCTAGAAATCCTGTCCATAAAAGTTATGAACAGGACCGGTGACAAAGGGCAGCCCTGCCGGAGTCCAACATGCACTGGGAACAGGGACCGGATGGCCCCTAGTAAAGGGCCCCCGATTCCATACTCCTGGAGCACCCCCCACAGGGCATCACGAGGGACACAGTCGAATGCCTTCTCCAGGTCCACAAAACACATGTGAACCGGTATACATGTGTATTGAAAAATAGCAATGATATGCTTTGGATAACTTTGGATTCAAATGGTCCAACTACCTCCTCCTCCAGAGGTCTGCTAGTTTATATCTGGTGAATATTAATTGTCTACTTTAACAAGAGATTATTTTTAAGTTTGTCACTTTCCGTATAATCGCGCTGAAGTTATATTGGTGGAGGCTGTTGTCATATGCAATTTATTTAATCAGCTTATCTTGGGTTCACATAGTAGACCTGAAAAAACGCACACAACGGTGTCATCCTAGATTGATTTGAACAAGTGACAAGTGTCTCAAAGTCCAAAAGTTTTTGGTAGTCTTGGAAGACTTTGATATGATTGATGAGTTGCAGTGGGAAATGCTGACTGATACAGCCTGCAGTCAAGCTTAAAAACTAGAGCTGTACGATATTAGGAAAACGGGTAGATGAAATACTATTGGTGAATATTGCGACAAAGACATTGATTATGATTAACCAACATATATACAGGTCCTTCTCAAAATATTAGCATATTGAGATAAAGTTCATTATTTTCCATAATGTAATGATGAAAATTTAACATTCATATATTTTAGATTCATTGCACACTAACTGAAATATTTCAGGTCTTTTATTGTCTTAATACGGATGATTTTGGCATACAGCTCATGAAAACCCAAAATTCCTATCTCACAAAATTAGCATATCATTAAAAGGGTCTCTAAACGAGCTATGAACCTAATCATCTGAATCAACGAGTTAACTCTAAACACCTGCAAAAGATTCCTGAGGCCATTAAAACTCCCAGCCTGGTTCATCACTCAAAACCCCAATCATGGGCAAGACTGCCGACCTGACTGCTGTCCTGAAGGCCACTATTGACACCCTCAAGCAAGAGGGTAAGACACAGAAATAAATTTCTGAACGAATAGGCTGTTCCCAAAGTGCTGTATCAAGGCACCTCAGTGGGAAGTCTGTGGGAAGGAAAAGGTGTGGCAGAAAACACTGCACAACGAGAAGAGGTGACCCTGAGGAAGATTGTGGAGAAGGGCCGATTCCAGACCTTGGGGGACCTGCGGAAGCAGTGGACTGAGTCTGGAGTAGAAACATCCAGAGCCACCGTGCACAGGCGTGTGCAGGAAATGGGCTACAGGTGCCGCATTCTCCAGGTCAAGCCACTTTTGAACCAGAAACAGCGGCAGAAGCGCCTGACCTGGGCTACAGAGAAGCAGCACTGGACTGTTGCTCAGTGGTCCAAAGTACCTTTTTCGGATGAAAGCAAATTCTGCATGTCATTCGGTAATCAAGGTACCAGAGTCCGGAGGAAGACTGGGGAGAAGGAAATGCCAAAATGCCAGAAGTCCAGTGTCAAGTACCCACAGTCAGTGATGGTCTGGGGTGCCGTGTCAGCTGCCGGTGTTGGTCCACTGTGTTTTAGAAGAGAACGTTGAGAGACTCAAGACCCAACACTCTGGATGAGCTAAAGGCCGCTATCGAAGCATCCTGGGCCTCCATAAGACCTCAGCAGTGCCACAGGCTGATTGCCTCCATGCCACGCTGCATTGAAGCAGTCATTTCTGCAAAAGGATTCCCGACCAAGTATTGAGTGCATAACTGTACATGATTATTTGAAGGTTGACGTTTTTTGTATTAAAAACACTTTTCTTTTATTGGTCGGATGAAATATGCTAATTTTGTGAGATAGGAATTTTGGGTTTTCATGAGCTGTATGCCAAAATCATCCGTATTAAGACAATAAAAGACCTGAAATATTTCAGTTAGTGTGCAATGAATCTAAAATATATGAATGTTAAATTTTCATCATGACATTATGGAAAATAATGAACTTCATCACAATATGCTAATATTTTGAGAAGGACCTGTAGCATCTAAGCCACTAATAATTTACATAAGGTGTCCTCATCAAGGAAAGATAAAGTCTTTCCAACTGGCCAAAAAGAATACTGGCTTGCGTGCATCACAGATGAAATATGATATCTACCAAATATATTATCCAAGCAGCATTTTGCAATTGAGGTATTGCACACATTGATATTGCTCATATGGTGGATGACTGCAATTCAATTTATTGTGCATGTCTAACTCTAACTTGCAAAAGTGATGCTTGAGTTTAAGTTATTTTACAATGCAACTAGGCTAAAATTGGGTGGGTGGGTTGGCTGGGGAGAAGGGGGGTCTGTCTGACTAGCTGTTAACCTTCCCCTAAGTTTTTTTTTTTTACCCGTTTATAAACTAATGTCATCTGTTATGTCATCCGTTCACTACAGTAAAGAGAACTGTTACAGATAATAGTGTGAGACTTAACATACTGTAGGCATGCCATAATGAGACAACTTGCATTGTCTTTCCCCAAGAGACCATATTGGTCTTTTGTGACACTCTTCAATTCTTCTTGTGTCACAAAATGGGAGTATCATTAAATTATTATGAAGAAAATTTATTTATATATGTGTTTGTGGCATCACTGGCATTTACTGCCTTTAGCATGGTTGTGTAAAGACAAGAGTAAAAGTTACTGGTCTACCGTAGGACTGAACAGAAACTTTAACACACAGAAAAGAAAATATCTAAGCCTTGAGTTGGGAGAAAAAAACACTAAATGTGATTGTTAGAAAGGGGCTTGCAGGGATGAATGGCTCTACCTTGAGGAGCTTGATGCTGCTTGACCAGGTGGGTGATTGGGTGGGAAATAAATTGCAGAGGAAATTGGCCAAGATCATCGGGGCCACAAAGAGACATGGCCCTTTGGCCACAGATGAGGATGGATAAAATAACAGATGAGTAAATGAGCAGAGGGATAGACAGGTTGAAGATTGATGCCTGAGCTGATGGTGGTTCTAGCAGATACCAACCATCCACCCCAGCTTTAAATAACAATGTCACCTTCTCCTGAACAACAAAAGCTTCCTTTAGAGAAACAATTTTTTTTTCCTGAAATTTAATGCACTTTGAGATTCTTTCAACCCTAATGATCTCCCTATGCACTTCACAAACACACGTAAATGCAAAAAAGACATACATTGCTCACTATTTATTACAAACCTCCAAAAATGCTCACATGTCCAAACAATCAAACAAACAAACAAACAAACACAAAGCTATAGTCTGACCTGCTCCCCATCAACAGGACGGCAGCTATAACAGGCACCATGCCAGGTAAACATCCTCAAGCCTTTTGTGAGGGTACGGCACAATGCTGGAAACACTAAAATACAGGGCATAGTCAATTATGCTTGGGATTGGGAAAATCTCCTTTGAATATATATATATATATATATATATATATATATATATATATATATATATATATATATATATATATATATATATATATATATATATATATATTCTGAGTACATTGCCATCCTGCTGCATTTGGAAAAGAGAAAAACAACTTTTGATGCATTTTAGATCATTTTCTTTTCTAAAAAGAAAGTCATAACATTTCCCCCTAGAGCAGATGATTCAAATGCATTAAGTCTTCTAAAATGAGCGGATTCACCTACAGACTGCAGTGTGTCCTTCTGCACTAACTATCCTCCACACGTAGCACACCCTCAGGCATCCAACCTAGGGCCACAGACAACTCCCCGGTCTGTCTTTCCTCCTTCCCTTTAGCTGATAGGTTCTTCGACTGCTAAGCTCCAACCTGGACCTCTGTGTTTGTGATGACTGTACAGCACAATCAAGGCAAGGAGAAAAAGAAGAAAGCAAATAATAAAGGGGAGTGAGAGAAGGGATACGAGCAGAGAAACAAGGACATCGACAACATATTCTCACAGAGAGATGACCCCTGGCCATCCTCAGGCATCTGGTTTATCTGGCTGTCTGGGTAAGCCACGTACACACCTAATGACTCTAGACCCGCCCATTTCCCAAAGATTTGTTTTATCCCTGATTAGGGATAGGGAATGACAATGGGTTGGTAACACACAATCCTTCACATCTAAGAGCTCAAATCAGACAAGGACTTCTGTATGATGAAAAGAAAGAGCAGTTGAAACAAACGTCCAAAGTTGCAGAAAGGTTAAATAGATTAGTACCTTTAAAACATTTTTATAGGTTTGAGACAGTGATAGCATTATTGGTTGCTGATTTGTATGCATCACAAACAGCAATGACCTGAAGGCCAACTACATCCATACTCCTAACTGTGCATAATAAGCAGGTCCAACATGGAGATGAAGTTTGGACTTTGGCCCCACTTGTTCCCCTCATGTTTCATGGGATAGATCTCAATCAAACTTCTCTGATAGAGATTAGTAATCATCTAGGGCCTTCATATTGATGACCAAGCTCAGCATGTGTGCATATTTACTGGACTCAGAGCCCGTCACCTGAGGTGAGAAGCAAATTAAATTTTATCTTAACCCCCAACCACCACCACCCCACCCCACCCCTCCACACATACACACACACACGACTCTATCACACTCTTTTGATTTATCCCTCATTTTCCCCTCTTTTTTCTCCTCCTCAACCTTGTTTCTCTTAACATGCTGATCAGTCAACTTGCGGTAAGCATCCTGGCCTACCCTGGTTGCATCTGAGTAGTGGTCTCATTTGGATAACATCATCACAATGTAATCTTGTTGGAGAGAGCAATCAGTTTACTTTGGAATTAGGTATTCCGTTGGCGGACCAAGAGAGAGGGAACGCTCACAGGGTTTAAAGGATGCAAACGAAAGCATGCTCTCCAGAATACAGTCCTGAGTCTGATTGGGTGATAACAACCCACACAAGCTCCATGTGAGAGTAATGAATGGCCAATGGGAGGCCTGAATATTAATGCAATTGGATTAAAATCCAATCACAAGATGGTTCTGTCTGTTGACTTTGTTTGTGGGGTATGTTCGACAAACTAAATTCATGATGAGAGAGATGCATCATGCTTTGGCTTGGGGCACATAATGTTCTAATATAAAGATTACCGCTCTGTTTACTACAACACCATCTCTCTTGGCTGTCAGTCAGTCAGCCATGACGGATTTTGGGGAACTGACTTTAGTGTACATGCCCTGCATATGGAATGAGTGTAATGCCCAGAAGATGATATGGTCAAAGCAGGTCTTTGCTGTTAAATTAGTGGTTTGTTTACAGACTGGCTGTCACAAGTTGCAAGTTACTATTAAATCAAGGAATTTGCAGTCTTAGGTTATCACATTGACATGCACCAAGTTGGCACACTCTACAACTTCTCCAGATGCCCCGTCACTTATTGAAGAGGTTCTCTGATCCATTTGATTGATTCCTCCAGTGTGACTGATCAGTTAAGACGGGTTGGAGTTGGAAAAGATTAAATGACCATTAGATTCTAAGTGATGTTGTACCACCCACTGTCTACTTCTGTTAACAATAAAAGGACATCTTTGTATTACTTGAAAAACATAGCTTTACTATCAGACCATTACATTTTGTACCGACATATGATTTCCCCTTTGCCAAAGCATGGCCCAGCTGGTGGCCTTGGAGACCTGAAACGACACCCATCCTGCCCATAAAACTGAATTTATGAACACACCTTCCAGTCTGAGAATGGCAATTAGCGCTAAGGAACAAATGTGTTTCTTTACATTGTATCTGTCCTTGTGAATTGCTGACTTTAACTCCCGACATCCTCAAGTAGAGGAGTGGCTCTTCTAAAGAGGGGGCCTACACCCAAACATCACCCCCTGGCCAACAAAAACAACCCCTGGGAGGGGTACAGGATAGGGGGAAATGTTGAGTCAGCGATAGTGTAACCCCAAAGCTCCTAAACCACATTGGCAAACAGGATGCCGTCACAGCTGGCTCTGCTTCTTCCTGTGGGCCTGCTCCACCGAACTCAGCCTGTGGGGAGACATAAACCTGTCGGACTGGTCACTCTTTCCACCACCCTCATCTCCCGCCTTTCTTTCCTCCCATTACTGGTGAGTTTGGCAAAACCTGTCTAAGAAAAAAGCCCTATGGGGATCAATGTGCAGTACATTTCCACACAGACATTAGCAAAATCCTTTGACCTTTAGAGTAAGAAGTAATGGTTTGAACGAAAATGGTTCAAAAGTCTGTAAATGTTTGTGCTGGGTGTCTGAAAATGGATGTTGACTGGCGGACATTTCTACATCCAAACCCACATTATTTTCCATTTACTTCTGGGGTCAATTAGCGTTCCTACTCCCAACTTGTCACAAAAGACTACTCAGACAGGATCCATTAAGCTGTATGGAGTATGCACCTGCAGGACAAAATAGAGGTGAACTATCTTATATGTGCATTTTGTTTTAAAATTTGAGTTTTTATGCTCTCCATAGCCTCATGTTACAGTGTTTAGCTTCGGCCTTATTTGTTTGGTGTGTTCCCTACATGGCTTGTGGCAAACAGCAAACAAGATTTGTTATGGTTCTTTTTTTTCCGAAATGGCTTTCATCTCACCACTCATCTATAAAAAGCAAAAATTGTAAAGTGGGTGACTAGTAGTTCCTCCAGAGTTGGACTGTCTGATTAATGCTCTCCTTGCAAGGTCTGTCAGTTTAGGTGGGCAGCCATGTCTTGGTAGGTTAGCAGGTGTACCAAACACTTATGAAGAAGGTTTGAACTGTCTCCCTTTATATATTTAAACCATGGGATACTATTTTACAGCCTAATCCTGCTTTAGCTATCTTAACAACTTTTTCCTCAACCTGTCTGCCATTACCTTGGCCTTCATGGTGCTGTTTGTTCACTGAACAGTTACACATAGGGACACTCTAACAGGTGACTTCCAAAGGCAATTGGTTGCACTACATTTCACTTAAAGGTACCAGTGTAGAAGGGGCAGAATACAAATGCAAGCCATACCTTTCAGAGTTTTATGTGTTGAAAAACTGTAAAATATGTATAATTTTTCTTCCACTTCAGTTATTTTACCTTGTCTTTGTAACATGTATGTCTATGTCACAAAATCCTATTGACATACACTGAATTTTGTGATTGTAATATATTATGCTCTCAGATCTTACTTTGACTTCTATATATGGACTTAATTGAACTTAAAGTCCATCAGCTAGCAAGATTTAACTGTAAAGCAGAGCCATTTTGATAAAAAACTACCAATGAAGTAGTGTAGATTTTTGAAATAGGTGTTTAAGCTCTTTTGACATGTGACAAGTCAGAATTTTGCATCTTTTGGCAGATTATCATTGGGAAATATGACACTTTGACATGTGATGAGCTAATGTGGAGCTATTGCTCCTGTTTTTGTTTGAAGCAATCATTAACGACATTAAAAACAAGGTAAAAACACAATTTCAGCAGATTAAATTGGGATAACTATAAACAAGTTATGGTATCAAAAAGAATTTTTCTACAAACAATGAATTAAAAAGACACATTAAATCTTAAAAACATCTGACATCTGACTGAACAATGCATATTCAGAGATGGAAATGTAGGCTAAATTAATTTAACAAAAAAAGCTTTTATTTGCATTGAAATTTCCACTAAGTTTTTAAAATACATTCTTTGCCTTTTCTTTGTCTGTAGATATGCTTGTCTGTATCAGCTTCATCATTATTCTGGCGAGCAATCCCATGTTTGAAAGAGGAAAAAGAAAATCATTTGAATTCTGGGGATCCAGAGGCGAGTGAGCAAAACCCAGAGGTAAGATCCAAGCTCACTCTCCCTGCCCTTCTACTAGCTACCTACCTGGTAAATATCTCCGAAAGCTCCATCCTTTCAAAATTTTAAAACAGGTCAACTATGTACTTCAGACTGTCTGGACAAGCAGAAATTGAGACATTTTCTATCCTTCTGGTTTTTTTTTCTCTCTTTTTAGCATTATGTCTTCCGAGCAAGCAACCTACCTGGCATTAATGATGCAGTTTATAAAATGTGACTGGTCTG
Organism: Girardinichthys multiradiatus; assembly: GCF_021462225.1. Lineage (NCBI taxonomy): Eukaryota > Metazoa > Chordata > Actinopteri > Cyprinodontiformes > Goodeidae > Girardinichthys > Girardinichthys multiradiatus. The sequence goes on from NC_061799.1 coordinate 24,977,139, forward strand.
TAGGTGGATTTGCCTGGCAGGCCTGGTGCCTGTCCTTCCAAAAGATAAGCCCACAAATGGCCTTATCTACCTCCAACAGCCCCACCCAGTAGAGCTGAGCAGTGGACACACAACCAGTCAACTCATCACTGACTAACTACTAACTCTGACTGGCTTACAAAGCAGGCCTTGATTCTTTGCTTCTGCAACGACTGGCTCTCTCGTACCTACATCTGCACCCAATGCAATTTACCAACAATACTTTACTTTGATACTGCTAACTTTGATACTGCTAACAGGTCCATGCCTAATTGTGGGTAATCAGCTAAACCTTCTGATGTACCTTCCACGTTTGTCCATCTGGAAATTTACTCATTTCCTTTATTCCCCAGTTTCTTGGTTAGAGCTGGAGTCATTTTTGAGCGGGAGTCAGTTCAAGTCTCATAGCTTTAGCAGTGCAGCCAAAGTCACAGTTACAGAGAGAGGGAGCAGTTTCTTTTATTCAATTGTTTTCCACTTCCACGAGCGTGTGCCAAGGGGGAGGAAAGCGCCGGCTTAACACGCACTGCAATTCAACACGGCCAGACGCAGTCCTATTAAGATTTAATGTGCCATTCTTCTGCTTGTGCCGCTGAAAAAGACTTGCAGGCTAAGGAAGAAAGTGAACAAAGAGCAAGCCGAGCAAGGGGCAGGGAGAGATAGAGAGCACACGAGGCTCCATGAGTCGGTCATTGTCATACAACTGGTCAGCAGTTTAAATGTTATGCTAAATGGGTGGAGGGGGGTGGTTGGGGTGGTAATAATAGTGACCCTGATACAGGATTTTCACCCACTGAGCGCAGGACATGGAATTATCTCTGTTTTGTCCACACATCCTCCCTGCCATTGTGGCTACCTACTTAAGAAAGAGGTCAACTGGATGAAGTCCCAGCATGTCTTGAGTCTCCAACGTGATGAATTATGTGTCATCCAAAATGCAAACTGCAAGCACGCAGCTGCTGCAAGGGAGCACGTGTGCTCTGTTATATTAGTGTGTTTGCATGCCGAAGCCTTTGACTGATTAAACAAGCACACATGTGAGGGACAGACTTTGTTAGATGAGGTGGATGTGAGTGTTAGCAGGAGTTGCAGTGGTGGCTATTGTCATTTATGCTTTAAAAACTCTTCAACTCATACTTTGGAAATGCAGCACAAGTCTGACAAAGACCAATAAATACTTTATACAGTGCATAATGCGTGCTATGTGAAGCACCGGGGGAAGAGAAGGAGGGCGTCCTCATGAGGGTATATGCTTTGAATTCCTAATGACACTCCTGTTAGCGTAACTGGCAGTGTTGCAACAGGGAACACACAGGGAGGATATGCCATGCAGTCAAACATCTACGTTAATACTACCTTTCTCTCCCTCTTCTTCTTGTTTTTACCTTTCTGTATCTCCATACCTATTTTTCTTTACCCCCACAACCCTCACACACAAACACATACACGGGGAAAAAAAGCTCGAGCCCAATTGTGAGAGCTCACTCTAGCATGAGGTCTCTTTTCAGTGGCTGCGTTGTGCCAGAAGTAGCTATTCTCCCCTGACCGCCTCTCCTCCTTTCAAAGCCTTGTAATCAGTGTGCGCTGCTCATTGTACTTGGATGTTGCAAGACGCCCCGGCAAAAGCACAGCAGAATTTCTTATGAACGGCGGCGGCTCAGAGTTCGGCTAATCAGGTCTTGCTCATGTCGCTTTCCTCTTATGTGAGCCCCTTTTGAAGCAAATAAAGTCGACACACTTTGGCACATTCTTCTTGACAGCCACAAAGCAGCTGTTGGATCAATGCGCATGTTAGAATATGGAAAAAAACACAACCAATAAAAGCCTGTTGGAAGCAGTTAGTGCAAAACATATACTGACAGAAAGTTTTTCATAGTTGAGGCTATTGCTGGATATTTCCACGCCACCGGCCCAAAAACGTGATGAAAATTCATCTAAAGACTTTCACCAAATCTGTTGCAGCTTGAAATAGGACAGTGCACCCTTTCAGGTTTCTGCAGTTTTTACTTTTATGTAAAATGTTTCCGATTTCAAACACATTTTAATATGATCCAAAGATAACTTACCTAAATACAGAATGCTGATGTCAAATAATGATTTCAGGCAAAAAAATATCCAAATCATAAATTAACTGTTATTGATCACATATTTCTAGAGTTTAGTTTCACTATGTACACCCTGGTCTGACTACTGCTGACCTGTAGAATCAAGAAATTGCCAAAATAGAACTTGTCTGACAACTTAAAGTAGGCTGTAAGATATTAAAAAACAACACATCATACCCTGAGCCAAAGTAATTCAAGAACAGATGAGAAACAAGGTCATTGGTATTTATCAGTTGTGAAAAGATCGCAAAGTTATTTCTAAAGCTTTCGGACTCCAGCGAACCACAGTAAGAGACACCAACCACAAATGGAGAATCATGGAACAGTGGTGAATCTTCCCAGGAGTGGCCAGCCTTTCAGAATTCCTCTAATAACACAACCACACATCCAGGAGTTCACAAAAGAACCCAGAGCAACATCGAAAGCACTGCAGGAATCATTTGCTTCAATTAAGGTCTGTCTTCAATATTCAACAATGAGGAAGAGGCTGAGCAAAACTGGAATTCATTGGAGAGTTCCAAGGCCAAAACGACTGATGACCAAAAAGAACAAAAGTACCCATCTCACCTTTACTGATGATGCCCAACACCAGAACAGAAAATGTTCTGTGGGCTACTGAGATACAAAAAAAGGTTTTTGGAAGCTGCATTCCTGATTACATCTGGCGTAAAACTAATACAGAAAAATAAATAAATAAATGATTCATGACAGTCAAACATGGAGATGGTAGTGGGATGGTCGGTGGCTCCATGAATTCTAATCTCAACCAGTAAATCCTGAAAAAGAATATCTGGCCATCAGTTTGTGACCTCAAGCTTAGGTGCGCTTGGATTATGCGTCTGGATAGTGATCAAAAGCACATTAGCAAGTCATCCAAAATGACATAAAATTGCTCAAGGTTTGGAGGGGTGTAGCCAAGGTATCAAGATGTTGTTGCATGACTCAGGTAATTCCTGCTCAATAACAGTCCAACATGGCAGAATTTCTACATAGTGATGCAAAGGACTCATAGCCATTTGATGCCGACAAGAGTGGCAGAACCAGTTTATATGTTCAGGGGCTATTCCATTTTTTCATCTTGGACCAGGTTGGTTTGGATTGCTTTTTTCCCTTAGTTAATGATCATTTAAAAACTGCTTTTTGTATTTACTTATCTTATTTTTGTGTGATATAACATTTTCTTTGATGATTCAAAACATTTAACTACGCCAAAAAAAAACTCAAAATGGAAGAAATACGTGACGCGACACATACTGTTTGAAAGCTCTTTGAGTATTTTCCTATTGTAAAGAGAGACTTTATCTACATCCAAAAATTTCCAATCAAATCAGCATCTTCTGCGTTATGCTGGAATATTATTGTTTCTCACTGAATATTAGTGCTTCATTTGTTTTTTCTCATAAATCTGAAAATGTTTTCTTATTGAAGCTGAGTGCATTCTGCAGCATCTACAGGGATGTGGAAAGGGGAAATCTGCATAATATAAATCCATATATGGCCCAGTTATCTGTCTTCTCTTTTTTCTCTCGCACCCTTTCTGATTGATTCCTTTATCTGAGGGAAGCAGAAGACATGCTCTGTTTGCTCGCACAGTGGCCGGCAGGAAAACAGAGAAAGACACTTATTAAAAAGGTCATCTCACAGAGGGTTAAAATAGCAGGGCAAGGATCTCTCTAGGGTGGGGTGGAGGAGACTGGGGGGGTTCGGGGGCATGCCCCTCCTCTGGTGAAGGACACAAGAAAAGGTGTTGCTCAGGGGAGCTGGAGTCGTAATGAAAGAATAGCCACCAGGCTGACAGCCAGTGTGTGCGCTCGGTTATTTAAATACTATCAGAGGGATGGGATTGAAGAAATGATGCCGAAAACACAATCTTTTGAAATAAACTTTGAGCAAGAGGTGTTATTTTTATTTACAGTGTGAGCTTGCTAGTAAACACGTGGAAATGAGATGAGGTGAGAGGGTCTGAGGGTAGGGTGCATTGGCTGCCGCCGCAATCTCGTCTCTGGCATATGAACGTGTCTTGTGCCAACGGAGAGCAAAAGTCAAACTACAGATACTGTTTCTCTTTCTATGTGAAGGATCTGTAACAATACAAGGGAGTACAGACAATCCAGTGAGTCAGTAAGATATAGAGACAAGGCATTTGTGAAATGTTTTTGGAAAGGCCAGTGGAATAGCTATGCCTCCAGCCTCCTCCCTAGGGTAGTCTAAGGCCCTGTCGGCAGGATGCTGTTCCCCACACGGAAACCTGATCTGCAGCCATCCTGGAGCCTGAGGAAAACTCTTCACTCCCGCCCCCACCAAACCCCCTTTGCTTCTGCCCCAGAGTAAGAGGGTTGCTCTGGGGGAACATTCTTCAAGCCCTGCCCCAGCCAGCTTCCACTCTCAACTCTCTGGAGGAGCATTCTTCCAGCCCTGCCCTAGCCTTCACTCGGATCTCCTGGGGAGCATTCCTGAAGCCCTGCCCCAACCCAAGACAGGCTCCCTGGGGACGCATTCCTGAAGCACTTTCTCTCCATGCTTTCCTCTCCCCCATCTCCCTCCTTCTTCCTTGCTCCCTTTCTCAGGCTCTCGCCTTCCTCCGCAGTCCAGCATTAGCACGATCAATACCACCGATCGCATCGGGGACACCAGGCAATCCATACCCATGCGCTCCCTTAGCGCAGTGCAGTGGTCACAGCTTAAGTGCATGGAAAGGTGTTACACCTCTGCTAGATGGAGGGAAAGACAATGGCTACCATTGATCGAGGTTGCATGTAACATCTTTCTCCATCCTCCTGTTTGTCGGGCGTGGTCGACCAGCAGTTCGAAAATGTTTTGACTTTATTTAGTTTGTTTTGTCTCACAGACATCATGTTCCATAATTTTTATTTTTATTTGACTTATTTGGGTTTTTTTTTTTAAACCTGAAAGCACTTAGTGAATTTGGTAATGTAAAGTGCAGTACAAATAAAATGTATTATTATCATAATTTTCTTTTTTGTTGTTGTTTTTTTGTTGATTTTTTGGGGGGGAAGAATAAGAGTTAGGCTTATTATAAAAAACAGAAGTCATGTTTGAGGTAATGTCTGCATATATGGTCATGTACGATCGTATAACACTGCATAGGCCTGGATCTGTCAGCACTGAAATCTCTAAAATGTGGATTGGTTCCAGTCAAGCTCTGCAATTTGTTTACCAAAAATAAAACATTCGAAGTTGTAAAAATACGGGGTGTTTAGCAGGTGCTGGCGGTTGATTAGAAAATGGTTCTAATAAAGCATCCATCTGTGAGCAGAGGCTAGATGTAAGGCTGATTAATTGGTCATGGATATCTACATAATGCCACGTAGGAAATCTTTCAATATTCCTGAGAACATACAAATGAGCATGTAGACACACACATTCAAAGTACTTAGTATGCCATCTAGAAGTTTCTTTTCTCCTGCTGTGTTTGAATACTAATAGAGTGTTTCAGCACAATCACAATACCCTAATGGCAATTAGATTCTTTTGTTTAGTTTCCACAGGGGCCCGTATCCAAACGATGTTTTTTTTTTTTTCTTATCATTGAGCAATTAAGAGTTATTTGTCTGTTAGATTGACATTTACAAAAGATTGGGCTTAATTATGGAAAAAAATATGACTGAGTCAGTAATGACCACTATTAAATGTTGCAGCGTACAAAAGACTTTTCTTTTATATGAAACAAAAGGATTTTCAACATTACTATTGCATAAAATCCTTTGTTCTGCAATGCCTTTTAAAAGTAGTCATGCCTTTTGAACTTTTCATGTTTTGTCATGATACAACTACAAATTTTACTGTATTTCATTACTGTATTTTTTGTGTGTTAGGAACAAGTAGTGCCTAGTTGTAAAGGGGATGGAAAATTATAAATGGTTTTCAAATCTAAACCATTCTATTGTAGCTTTATACCTCTGCCTGACAGCTTAGAGGTTGTTGTCCTGTCAGAAGGGGAATCTCTATCCTACTCTCAAGTATTTTGCAAGCCTGTGCAAGTTTTCTTCTAGGATTTCCCTGTAAATAGCTCCATCCATGTTTACTGACCAGCTTTCCCCCCCACACATGACTGGGCCCTCTCCACACATGACCCTCTGTTTGACCAGCTTGTCAGTTTAGGTGGACATTTATTTACTAATTAGGTTTCAGAAGGCAACTGAAGACTGAATCTAATTTAGGGGTTTCAGAGTAAAATGGGCAAATGCACACCAGACGGTTTTTATCTATAAAACATTTGAAAACCACGTATCCCCTTTATTCCACTTCACAATCATCTGCTACTTTGTGTTGGTCTATCACATAAAATGCCAATAAAGCACATTCAGGTTTGTCGTTGTGATCTGACAAAATAACAAAACATGCAAGGAATACTTTTGCAAGGTCTCAAGGTCAGACTGGTTGTCAACACAGTGGCGCTGACCAGACATAAACTGGAACAAAAACAGCTGAAGGAGAGTCACCCATTAAAATGTTCTCAAACCAGTTAATTGTTATGTTCAATGCAAACGTCCTGCAAAATACAGTAAACAGTATTTTAAATTTCACACACTGCTTTTTTTTTTTCTCACAACTTTTTTTTACACCAAGGACAGACCTACAGATGCATGTAAGCAAGCAAAGTAACTTCATCCTCAGTTACATACAATGAACATGCATGCATTTCTGATTGAAAGAACACAACTGTCAGTTTAACACAAATTGTGGAAAATAAAAACACTCACACACCAGACTTGAGTGTCTTGAAGGTGATGGAAAATCTTTGTAATGCTTTTGGAAAATCGAACCTATCATTTCTGGTTGGCTGAATGTGGGCCGCAAAATGTGAAACCAAACTATGCATGAATGTAAACAAAACACAGATTAAGCAAGGGCTCTCGTGAACAACCGGTAGAACTTCATTGGGTGTATTACACAACAAATAATCATATATGGGCTCATGTGTTTTTGAACATGTCCCAGATGGCATTTTCAATATAGGCCCATCAGGATGTGTAAAGAAGGACAGCAATTTCAGGAGAAACACATGGAAACCTTCAGTTCACATCATTAGTTCTGTCTGCCACCTTGTCAGTGTATTTATAGTCCTATTCATCCATCAACAGGTCAATGACATAGTCTGCCAATGGCATCCTTCTCCTTCAGTCCCACAAGGTATCACTACTGCAGCCTACTAGCACTGGGACCAGCTGGGGGACTTTCCTACAGCGATGTTCTGTTTCAAGCTGATGATCTGGACCAAGCAGCTCCAGGTTACTAACAGATATTGTAAGGACAGAGATGCATGTACAGTAAAACAAGCAAGGGTATGGCTCAGACCATAAATACTCATACTATAAGGATAGACAGAAGCCTATTTGTGTCCCGTGTCCTTGCATGCAGGGTGTATATAAATAATGCAGCACGTGTATGAGGCCCATGTTGCTGGATATTTACCAGAAAAACTGGAAATCTGGTGTTGTGCTCCCCTTGGTGCAGTGTACTAACACACATAGCGTGGCATATTCTCTGTTGAAAGCACAGAGTGAGAGTGGGAGTTGGAGAAGAGCTGAGTGGCAGAGTGGAGGGGAGGCTTGGTGGGCTGAACGTTGTTTACCTGTCAGCTGGCATTGATTAATCTTGTGTTCGGTGAGATCGCTCAGCGACTCGAACACCTGCCGGCAGCTGTCGCAGCTGTGCAGCGCAGGCTCCTCGTCCTCCTCCTCTCCCTCCTCTCCTTCCTCTAGAGAGAGCAGCCTCTTTCTCAGATGCCCGGCCTCACCATCTTCCGCCACCCTCTCGAGGGCGCACTCTGGATCTGCGGAGCCACAGGAAATGACAGTACCACATAGTCAGAAGGGTGACCCGCACATTGAGGTACTACAGCTTCCTCTGGGTGACAATAAAATTGATTTCTAGACTCTGGATTTAATAAAAACAATAATAAAAGCTGTAATAAAAATGCAGGTTCAATTTGGACCTCTGTAACTCAACCACTCGTGCCATAACAGAAGTGTTGGGCAGGTGGGGTGAGAAAAATACAAGCAGAGAAGGTGGCACACACACTCATATCTAACACATAGACACACACTCTTGTTATTAGAAATGGTTTTACGTTGTGTTTGCCCTGCTTCACCCAAGCAAAACTTTAGTATATGAAACTAGACTGATGGGAATATGTGTAGTTAATAAATCTGGGATTGCAGTTTTTGGGTGGACCAAAGAAATATGAAATTTCACCAAGCGAGTGTTGAAGTGCTTCAATCAGCATCTATCAAAAGACACAGACAAAGCCAGAGCTGTGGATATTCAGAGTGCAGCTTCGTTTAAAAAATGCAGAAAACTGAGATTGTTGTGCATTAGATTGTCCTCACAACACAGTTGTTTAAATTATTCAGCCTTGCTTGCAGGCACCCGCGGGTCGTGCACATCAATATTCTTCAATCCATCTGCAGTTTGTCTCTTGTTGTCTTTGTGTTGCAGCAACGCCAAGGGTAAGCCACTGACTACTCTGAGCCAGGACTAGTAACCATCTTTCAAATAACTCGCCAAATCTGTAGTTTTCAATATAATGCAGAAAGATTTTGATGCCAGTCTGATTAAAAGGCAGCACTCTCAGTCAAACAGTGTTGTCAACCAGGTTATGTTTTGTCAGGGAGAAGAACCTTTGCACTTTACCAGCAGCCATTTTAAGCCCCACTGATGAAAGTGTTCTTCAGCTTGTCTGAAAACTCTGCAGGGGAATATTAGGTGAAAGCCTGTTTTTTTTCATCCAGCAAACCGTTAACAGCACCTGAGGGTAAAGAGAGTGTGGCACTGACATGCAAAGGTGCGGGCGTTCATATATTGGGTTGTATAGCAGCCATTTTAAGACCTCCTTCTCTTATATTGTGAAATTCCTCTAGGAAAGGCGTTCCAGAACTCATCAAGGCCACCCAGGATTTTTCCTTTCCCCCACTTGTGCCAAGTATTGATGTAAAATCACACCCTCCATTGTCCTTCCCTCTTGGCGACGGAGGCTCTCGGAACATGCCCTCTAAAAATATCAGCGCCGTGGTCCCAGGTGGGACCATGCAGAACAGAACAGAAGGTGTTTCAAGAAAATGAAAATCCCAACCCAATCCTCGCAAACCCAGGCCTTTCTTGCTCTTGGGGAAATACTTCTGACTGAGGCCAAAAGCCACACACTATAGACTTCTGATTCATCCACACATGCAAGCACTGAATTTGTAGTATAAACTGGAAACTGAACACTTACACTATATAATTTGTTTCTCACAGACAGTCTGTGGAGAAGGTTAAGACTTATTTTTTTTTTTTTTCAAATCCATTCATGAATCATTCAATTATTAAATATCATAGCCTCATTTTATCAGGGAAAACTACTGATGACCACATTCAAGCAGTTCATGCTTTACAGTGTCTTATAAAAACAGTCATACCTTTGAACTATTTCACATTTTGTCGCATTATTACCACTAACTCCATGTATTTTATCGGGATTTTATGAGATGGACCAACACAAAGTAGCACATAATTGTGGAGTGGGAAGAAAATTATTCATGTTTTGCTTGCAAATTTAATATCAGAAGAGTGTCATCAATTAATACTTTGTAGAAACTCCCTTCACTGGGGAATGTATTTACCAGCTTTGCACTTCTAGAGACTAAAATATTTGCAAAATAGCCCAAACTCAGTTGGATTGGATGGTTATTGTTCGTGAACAGCAATTTCAAAGTTTTGCCACAGATTCTTGGTTGGAATTAGGGATGGATTAGGGATTAGACTTTGACTGGGCCCTCTCTAACACATAAATATGTTTTGATGTAAACCATTTCATAGTGACACTGGCTGTATGTTTAGTTGTTGTCCTGTGCGAAGGTAACTCCTCACTCCAGTATGGTCACTTCTTGTGGCCTTATGGAGCTTCATAAAGGATAGATTTGTGGAGTGCATGACTAGTTTTCTTATCAACAAATTCTCCCAACTGGACAGTGCTTCGCAGTAGCTCTCTCAGACTTACAGTGGTCTTTTGGCTGCTTGACTGATTAATGCTCTCCTTGCCTGGCCTGTCAGTTTAAGTTGGCTACCTTGTCTTGGAAGATTTGAAACTGTTCTATGCAATTTCCAATTTTGGATCATTGATTGAACATTGCCTCTTGAGATGTTCAGAGTTTGAAATATTGTTTTATAATCTAACAATGCTCTAAACTTCTCTACAACTTTATCCCTAACTTGTCTGCTGTGTTTCTTGGTCTTCATTATGCTGTTCTTTCACTAATGCTCTTAAAAAAGCTCTAAGGCCTTCACAGAACAGCTAGATTAATACTAAAATGAAATTACACAAAGATAGACTCAGGTGGATTTACTAATTAGGTGACCTCAGGTCAAATGTTTATACTAGATTTTTTTTCTGGATATCAAAGTAAATGGGGTTGAATATAAATGCACAATGCTGTGGCTTCCACTGAAACCAAGCTTGGTCAGTTTGCTAGACAGAGCAGAGTGACCTCCAGTGCACCTGTCTAAAGAGTAGCTGGAAGCATAAATTCTAACATGCAAGGAACTGGTGGTGAGTTTGTTAGGAAACTGGGACTTGATGTTGTGTATGTATGTTTGTCAGGGGTGGTGGTGGGGGTTAAGGTTACAGGGCAAGGTCACGTCCAACCCAGGGATTAAAGAGCCACATCAATACTGAGGTTCCTGTGTCTCTGGGCCTCATACAGTAATCTATCAGATCAGGACATCCTCTTCTACCAGTCTCTGCAGGCTGGACAGTCGATCAATACCCGCATGCTTAGAATGGCTGACAATCACATGCGAAATACTGGGGGAAGATGTACAACATTCTGAGACGTTTTTCATCAGACCCTAACATCCGTGTTAATTTGAATCATCAAAATGGCATGATTGGTGCAAAAGGACCAGTGAGAGGGCACACCGACTGCTGATCCATAGTTAGATAAAAGCAGTCTGAAGACGGATCATAGCTGTAACTGAGAAATTATTCATGTAGGGGTGGGGTGCTAGGGCCACACGGGGATAATGAGAGCTCACCAAAAAGATTTCTATAGATGAATTTCCAATCTTTAGCGAACTAAAAGCGCATTAATCCTGGGCTCATAAAATGTGGGGATCTGAATGGTTATTGACATCTTTACAGCCATGTAATATCGCACCGAGTCCAAAATACATCAATCATGTGGACACTTGTGGTGCCTGGTGACATTTATCATGCCACAACTTTCATCTTTGAGACTTGAGGAGTCTTTTGGACCCCCCATCCCTATATTATTGAATATTTCTGCTCTTAAATATTTATAACCTTTTAATTGATATTCTCGTTTCTGTTCCATTAGACCCACTGGGGAGCTGTGGTCCCTGGCAGGGAATCTCCACCATTGTCTGGCCCACACACTGAGACAGGTAGAGACACTGACCACAGGGAAAGAGGAAGGGCATGAACCCACAGGAATGAAATGGAAGAAAAACCTATAAAGCAATAAAATGAGCATGGCATGGGTTGATTACTGGTATGAAGTTACAGAAAGGTTTAAAAATGCTACAGTTTTTTGTCATACCATTCTTATGGTCAAAAGTTGTTTTATTTTGACAGAGTAACTGGCAGAGAGACTGGAGATTTTTTGGCTGTATAGAGGATAGAGTAGTAAAACACTGCCTTTCCCCCATTGATTGCTGCACACTGTTGGCCAGATGGCTAAGAGAAGATTTCTACACTTTATCTTCGTTTTAAATAAGGACAAATATTTCCGATCACAAAAAACATGTACAATCATGCTGGTCAGCTGGCTGAAATAAAGTTGCTATACTATCCACTCCATTACTAGACGGAACAAAAAAGACAAATTCAGGACACTGAAGACAAAAAGACAAAAACATGGACACTCATGGTGTGAAAACTACAGTGTGCAACGAATCACTCTTACGAAGGTAATGCTGCTTTATATAACTGTTGGCGATTAAGCAACCAACTACAGCTTGTCATGATTTGAGGTTGGCCACACAAGCAGATAGGCTGACTAATTAACCAGCTGATTCCAGCTTTTTGTATTTGTGCAACTATAATGAGCAGTATGGAAAATGGTACAATGTTTTTCTATTTAAATTAAAAACTAACCATTAAATTAAAAAAATAAAAATAAAAAACTTGTATTTGTTTAGTATTATTATTATTAGTAGTAGTAGTAGCAGTAGTAGTAGAAGTAGTAATATAAGTGGTCATTTTTTGTTTTAAACATATTAAAGCAACAGTAATAACATATACATACATACAGGTACTGTAGTCATACACCTAGAAGATTTAACATTGAAATAATTTTCATCTAACCAAGATGTTTGTTTCTGATAAAACTGAAGCAGAAAGATCAATTTTGTAAAATGTTTTTTATGTACATTTTATTCAAACTCGCATGTCAAAAATAATTTACACCCTTCTCAAAAATCAATGGAAAAATCTTTATTAACATTACAGCAATCACACATTTCTTATATTAAGTAGACCATCTTCTTGCATGGTTCCACTGATATTTTGTTAATTTATCTTTGAGGTTGGATCCAATCCCTCCATAGATTCTCAATTTGATTCAAGTCTTACGACCTAACTGAAAATATATGCATACATACATACATACACATGCAAATAATTATTTCAACTATTTAAAGTTTAATTTAACTATATAAATGCTAAATATAGCATTATTATATTTGTAATAATCAAGTGCCACATTTATTTTTTCTCCATTAAATTGAAGCAATTATATGAGGTGACACATTTTGCTTTCAATTTTTGTGCTGATATCATGGTTCCGTGAAATTGTAGTTTTTTTTACTAAAAATTATCGTAGTGTGAGAATTTCATACCAGCTCATGCCTGACAATGACACAAACTTCAGCAAAGGTTGAACTTAATGGAGTCTTAATCAGAAAGGTTAACTCTGAATAAGAGCCCGGACTTCAACCTCATGGGGTAAATTTGTGTCTAACCCTAAGTGAAAAGGTTGGACAAAAGTATCAAGGTCCTACAACAAGGAAAAGATTCATGCATATTTCTCTTTAATTTGACATTCATCCAAATTTAGCAACAATATACAAAGCAGTATAAAAACACTGAGAGCTATTTTCTCAAATGCCTGCAGAAAAAAGTGTGTCGGCCTCAATCAGACTAAACCCTAAAGGAGCTTTCTTTGTGCAATGAAAGAACGTGGTGTCAAAAATATCATTACCAGCGCACCGATCCGCTCATTTCCCCACTTCCACCGTTTTCAAGAGATACTGATCTTACGACAGCCTCCCCCACCCCACGTACCCAACTCCCTCCCTAGCAAACCACCCTGCAACCACCCACCCCCAAGTTCAAATTAAGAATTTATTTTAACCAGTGAGCAGCTTCTGTCGACACGTGTCGGCGGGCCTGATCAAAGGTGAGCGCACTTCTTTATCAGAGAAGAGAGGCTGTCAGAAATAGGAGGACATTAAGATTGAATAACCTTCACAGGCTTGCCGGTACCTCATTATTTAGAAATCTAAAACTTCTGCTGAGCACCCAACATATATAGGTCACGCCACATTCTAATGCCACATGTGCCTCTGAGTGTACTCTCCTCTGTGTGGATGGGATTTAGGAGGCTCTTTGTCACATCCACTGATTCCCCCCATCATTAAAGAACATCATGATCCGGTCGACGAAGCTGCAAGCTTGAAACTTGCAAGACTCTTAGCGATTATTTACATGTAGGGAATGACTGTGGTGGTGAAGAAGGGGGGGTGGGGGACCCCAAGTCCTCCAGGTTCTTATTAAAGTACTAATTACAGCTTAATAACTAAGCAAAGGTGTTTGTCAAAAGCTGCTTTTCTAAATGCTCTGAGCACACAACAATTTTGCGTTTCAAACAACGCACCTATCTTATTATTTAGCACAAATAAAAAAATTCCTGTATATTTATGAAAACTTTATGATGCACGCTAAGCTGAGGTAAAAGTGATACAGGTGTCAAACAATTACAGTAGGAACAAACAATGAAGACAACACAGAGCGAGAGAGTGAGAGAGAGAGTACTGCATGACGAAAGCACAGGTATACAGTCAGCATCATCCGCCAGTAAAACCTGAACGCAGAGAAAAGACACAAATGTACAAAGAAACGGGGAAAATCAAAGCAGCCGAATGAGAAACAACATTTGAACATACCAAATGCTCTTTCTCTGTCTTACCAACTCCCTCACTGGAAGTGATAATATTGAACAGAGCGCCTTGCCATGCCATTAGTGCATGGAAACATCAAAGGAAATGAATAATAGAGTATGATTTTCTGAAGTGGTGGAGGGAAAGAGTCCCTTCCTCTTCCTGCCGTAGTGAGCCCTGCAGTACATAGATCTGTGGGCAGTAGAGTAGAGCCAGTCTCCGACGCCACACCATGACACCACACTACACCAACACCACAGCACCTAGCCAACACTTCAGATCTCTATAACACTTCTGAGTCCCCTCTGCTTTAACAGAGCTGAAACAATCTGACAGAAAAGGAAAAGCACAAATTAGTCTGACTACACCATGAGCATGAAAGATAGAAATATGAGATATATATGTGTATATTATACATATATATATATGTGTATATTATATATATATATATATATATATATATATATATATATATATATATATATATATATATATATATATGTGTGTGTGTATTTGTAAAAGGGAAGCACAAAGACAGAGCATGTGGTATAATTACATACAGGCTGTACAACAGTAAAGCCAAGCTGTAGATCTTAAGCTGCCCCAGACTCTCTTGGTAAAAAACCATACTGCCTCATTAAATTTCAGACATCAAGCTGTTCCTGCCTCTCTATACTATGCATTTTTAGTTTCTATTTGTTAGAGGAGCCCCTTTTGTTAGAATTTATCCTTTGCTTCTGCTAGTTATCAAATATGAAAGACAACCAAGACGCAGGACTTGCAACAAGCTTGCAGAGTCACAGAAGTCTGCAACTTATGATGGCAGGTCCTGAAACCCTGTCTGATTAAGCCATTGGCTTGTCAGAAGTCAAACAGCTTTTGTGGGTCTGTCTGTCAAAGTGCCAGATGGAGAAAAATCAGGTGAGCCCTTTCTGTTGCTTTTCAATTTGATGTTTTTAGCTGGAACGACCGCTGTTTGATTACCTGTGTTGAAACATTTTTAAAGTTGCAGGTGACGAGCTTGACAAGTTCTTAAAAGTTTTCAACTCGAAACAGCTCGTTTTCTCATTGACCGTTCGTCAATCCATGCACAAAATAAATCAGTCAGATGAAGTCAAATGAGGAAAGAGAGAAATTAATTTGTGCGCCCTCCTGATTTCTCCACAGGCAGACATCGATCATGCGGCGGCTGTCTCCCCTCACTCTGGAGATAGAGGCGATGGAGGGCTTGTGAGAGGGTAGATTCGTGTGTCTGAGGGGGTCGTTGTAATCAGGCACACTCATTAGCTCTGCCTTGGCTCTGGATGACAGGAGGTCTCTGAGGCAAGTTAGTCTCTTATGTCCAGCCCTCCATCTCTAGAGTTGAGGGTTAGAGGGGAAAAAGAGGTAGCTCCTTTTCACAAAAGAACCAACTAATAGCTATCAATACAGAGGTAAAAAAGGGAGGGGACCGTAATTGTGCTTTCGGTTAAACTGTCACATTATGGCAACAATCAAAGATTCCAGATCATATTCAACTTTTACAGTCTCACAGACACACACACCGCTCTGAAAACACAACTTATTCATTATCAAATTGGCACCTTATAACAACAGTTACTTTAACTGTAATTATTGTGTGATGCAAGTCAGTACACAACAATTACATCAATCATAGTTTGAAACACAAATAATATTTATTGATGATCTTTTGGAACCAACAGTGGAAAAGTAGTGCAAACTGATGTTAATCTTTTTGTTAGTTTGATGCTTTGTAAATATGATAAATTAGGGTTTATTCTGATTATCACAGAATAACAAATTCTTATATACTTTTCTATAGTATATTTTTTCACAATAACTATAAACTATATGATAAATTCCCATCCCTACTATGAACTCCAATAAGTTTTATTGTTACAAATAAAAGCAAAGGTTTTAAAAATCAGAAACAGTTTTAAAGAATCTGCAGTGTACAACTTCCAAGCACCGGGTAGGTATTAAGTGATTTGAGTCTTTTTATGCATTTCTAATTCTAATGCAGTTTTAAAACAAACAACAAAGCACAGATGATGCAGTCTTTTGTTGCTTTAATAGGGTTTAACAGAACAAGTACATTAAAGGTTTCACAAATTAGAAGTTGTTTTAAAGAAAATCTGTTCAGTGTAGAATTATGAAGCTCGTGTTTGATTAAATTTAAATTTTAAATTAGGGTTGATCAAATGCAGTCAAAGCCCCTTAAAATGTTTTTGAAATGTCCTATTATTTCAGTGCCAACACACACACACACACACACACGTATGTGAATTATGCACAGATTAAATCAATCTAAGTATTTTACATTTTGAACTAGAGGTGATCAAATGCAGTCCAGACTTATTATAAAACATAAAATTTAGTCCCAATAGGAAGCTTCAACGCAACTGCTAACATCTGCATTGTTAGCTGCCATTGGTTAGTCACATATGGTGTTCTTACAGCGTTTACAAATAATTTTCATCTTGTCTGTACCTCTGTCAGCCTTTTTTCACACTGAGTACCCAAAATGCTATCAGATAAATACTTTTAAAAGTGGTGAAGGCTTCTTTGATGCGTTTGAAACCAAGTATTGCCAGCCAGCCCAACAGAGTAGTCTGTCAACACCACAGGGAAACTCCAGAATTACTTCCTGTCTCACTTGAAAATAGGGGTCATAACAAATATACAGCAATCACCTTTATATCTGGGGCCAATTATTAGTAATGAACTTACATCATCACATGCTGACAGCAACTGGATAGATTTTCAAGAAACAGATGTTGATGGGGAATATTGTGGCGATAATGCAAGATCTTGTGGCATGAGATCTCTTTACACCAGCACTCCTTATACATAAAAGTTTTCAAAAGATCAAACATAGCTGAGCCAAGCAAGTATTTATAGTGCTTCACACAGCTTCAGCGTTTTGCACAGGAACAGTATGGGTAAATGCTGGACTAATGTGGCAGCCTAGGTGTACTCATGGTCCCCAGCCTGCTGGGCAAAACCATCCATATTGGGTTTAAAATAACCACGCCTGAGACTTAACCTTTACCAGAGACAAATGAAATGAAAATATACTGTGTGGTGCATCAGGAGCAGGCTTCATTCATAGGGGGCTTTCTGCTAGGCTGACCTGAATTACCGCTCTGTTCCTGGAGGGCCACTATGAATGGCACGCATGGAGACAGGACACATTCATCTGCGTAGCTCTATTTTACATCATACAGCGGGCTGGGAAACAAAGAGCATAAAAAAAAAAGCGAGAACACACAGAAACACAAGGACAGCTATGGGCACACCTGCATGCATGCAGATCTGACACACATGTATGTGCATTGTGTAAAGGCAAAGCACCACCTCTCTCCACTCTTCTTTGATGGAGAACACATGCAACCATACAGTTTGCGCCATGAAAACACCAAAATAAGGAACCTCATACTTTTTCATCACTCTTGTCCTAACAATGGTTTTACAGACAGACACAAACACACACAAGCACACACATACAGACATATGATCTATTTTCCAGCCGAAAATGATGAAATATGAAATGGAGCATTACCGCTTGGAATGGCAGTCTGCCCAGGACTGTGCTGGTCCTCTGTCACATTGTCTTCTACTGCCAGAAAAAGAGAGGGAGGGGGGGGAAATGGAAGGAAAGAAACAGTTAACAGTGAAAAACAACTTTGACAAATTGAGATTTTGGATTCTTTTTCTTCTATATGGAAACTAAAAGAGCTTTCAGATGCTCTCAACGGCTCAACCTGTGGTTTGGGAATCCACACAAGCCTTTCAAGTGTATGAGCTCTGGCAAAAAGGCAAACAGCCACACACGTAAATAACATATTGGACTAGGTAATGACGTGATGAATTATGAACATCTCCCTTGGAACGTCTTCTCAACATCAACAGTGACTACGCCAGAGAAAAAAAAAACACCTTGATGACTACATTAGTGAGACGATGGAGCAGCATGCTAGTTCAACAAATTAGAAGAGCAGATTACAGCGCACATAAAAATCAAAATGCACATGCCAAAAGTATCATACAGCGATGCAACTCTTTTTCTTGTCAATATCAATTGCCGGTTATCTTTAAAGTCTGACCTGCCTATTACCTTTAACTATAAGACATAAAATAAATATCTGCTACTGGTTCTCTTATGGAGGTAGCAGTGATTTGATTCTACCAAAAAATGAAGAAAGTACAAGTATATTCCTATATTCAGTAAGCCACCTTTATCTGTTTTTTTATCAAACTTATTCATTATATACTTTATTAAATTTAATTTTTGATGCATTTAATGAATAGGAAAAAGAAAAAACTCAAATATTTCTGGATTTGACCAGCTGATCACCGATCAAAGCTGATAAAGGGAAAGGTAGTCGAGTCCTGTCTTTGGTCGATTTATTGGTCCATTTCTAGTATTGTGAAATACCCAGCCTTGGTTGAATTTCTGTGTCACAACTGTCAAAGCAGCAGCAAAGTGTTTTTACTCTCGAACAGGGTGGTGAAAATACACAGACGGCTTGACAGAGACTCTGTTCATTAGGTGCATGGCAACTAAGTCACTTTTGACTTCTTGACAACAGCACTACCCTTGAAAAACACGACTTGTGTTTAGTTAAGGGTAGAACCTTTTTACATTGGAGCCTTTTTAGAGCTGGTGAGACTTCCTTGTGGCATGTCAAGCACAAGAAACGAAATGGATTTTAACAGCAGGAAGAGAACAAAAGAGTCTCCCACCTGTTCCATGTAAAATGAGGGTCTCACCGAGGACTTCATACGCCTCTGTGTTCCACCCCTGCAGTTGAAATGCATTCTCCATTATGTCTTTTCTTTCTAGCCTTTCATTTTCTTGGGCAAAGAGGATGCGAGTTGGTGGGTGGGTTGGGGTCTGACAGGACCTCCCAGTAGGGGAGTATGGCAGTGACTGCCAAAGCAGAAATTGGCACACTTATAAAATCGCACAAAATATCCTGTACTTTGCATAATTAAGATGGGGATCCTATGGTGGCAGAAGCCTTTTCCTCAGGGGAGTGAGAGTCCGTGTCAAGTAGGGTGACAAACATCAGGGGAAAAATGAAGAGGAGACAATTGAACTGTTTCTCATGAAGACAGAAAACAGCAGAACTATCTGTTTTCTTGCCAGCCTGTGCTGACTTCCAGAAAATAAACGTTTATGCTCTTTTTTTAAACAATTCCCTCAGACATTAATGTACTGCATATGGAAAATATGCAAAACAGCTGGTCAAAAGTCAGAAAATTAATTGATTCAATCAATTACAAAGTGGTAAATTAGATCTAGTTGGATAACACTGCGGTACTACGTCCCCTCAGAACCGGTGCTATTGCCTTCGGAGAAAACTCTTCCTGTTAAAGGAGGCCTCTGTGACTGACGCCCTGAGAGTTTAATGAGTTTCTGTAGCTCTGTTGAGCGCCTTGCATCTTGGATCATTTAAATGGGCTACAGATAGGGGGTCCTAATAAATCCCCCGCCGTTCTATCAGAGAATGGTGGCGGGAGCTAGAGTTTTTGTTTTGATTACCGTCACTGTTGGCGAGATGAGGGAGCTCAGGCAGAAAATTCTCTCTTACAATGCCATAAGAACTTAAACATTACGGCAGTTTGCGATGATTTGTCACCACTGTGAACTTATTAAAAGTTTTGCCATTTAAAGTAAACAACTTGCATTGCTGCGCAAACGCTTTTCTCATTTGTACCTGGCTGCTTGATAATTAACAGCCAGCTTGGAGCGATCGCGAAGGGTAAGCTGTCAAGTAAAGGGATGTTTTTAACAAGCTGGACTATGATTAACAGAGAGAACAGAGCAAATATAACTAGCGGAGGCTTTTTAATTAATATGTTCTTAAGCTTATGATTGGCTTGTAATGACTTGAGTAAAACTTAGTTCACAGTGTTGAGGACGCATCACTGCTATCAGTTAATTAATGTTTGACAAGGTACAGTGTATCACTCAGGCAACGACAGGCTGTAGTCATTGTGCTACGCATTGTTGATCCAGCACTGAACACATGGGACCATTTTGGCAAAGAACCTTTGATTTTCTAAATTTGCAGCAGAAATAAATGAAGTTCTGCAACATTTAATGTCATTAACCAACATATTGACCATACACACATGTAACTGTTATGAAATAGGCCCAGGATCTTTACTTTTTAATGTTTTGAAAGAACAATATGAAACAAAAACTACACAGAAGAGCTGACTAGAATAGCAGCAAAAAGCACTAATTGAAAATGCACACATAGGCACTTTTTTTTATCAAAGAAAAGAAATCCTACTGTGTAACACAATACAGAGAAGAGTGTGGATGTGCACGTAAAGATTTTGTAAATACAAAACGTTTTATGCTCTTTTTCCACAAGGATGACCACATGGTCGTGCTTGTTGGCCTTTGTATGGTGTGTCTGTGTGTGTCTGTGTGGGGGGGACTCGCAGACATTTAAACAGCCTCGAAGTGTGTTCCTGGATATGCGTGACTCATCTGCTTGGTTACAGCCAGCGTGGACGATACAGTGCCGAACACAATGGCTGTGTAATCCGCCCTGACTGACCGGGAAGGAGACGATCGCCACGGGGAGTACAACTCAATTTAGCTTGGGTCAAGAGGTCAACCCTCCTCAATTAGGGCCGGGGAGAAGGGAGGGAGGAGGACACGCACTGCACATGAATAACTTTCTTAATGAGCATTATTTGAACTGGTTATTAGTGTCATAAATAATATATAGTAGAAACCATGTTGATCATGTTGCATAATATTTGTAATTCTTCACGTACTGCCGGCGTTATGAGAATCAAATCATATAAAAAAAAGTAAAAAACCTTCACCAATTTTTTAAAGAAATCAATAATTTCATTATGCATGTTTTGCAAATTCAGCTTCCGGAATATATTAATACTATTCATCCTCATACTATTATATCAGACGCAGCAGTGGTACAAATCAGTCACTGTCTCTGACTCAGAAGTGTGTCTCCATGTGGCAGACAAGCCACGACAACAAGAGCGACACATGCCACAGAAAAAGGACAGATATCGGCCAGCTCCCGCGACACCCCGGTCCGACACACTCAGCCGCACGTCAAGATCACTGACAGGCGTGCTAATGGGATTTTTTCCATGGCTTCATCATAATTTCCTTAATGATAATTCTAAACCATATTTTTGTGTCACATTAGAAAAGCGTTAATGGGTGTTATGCTACAGATCGTTAATTGTGAACGGACTGAAATTTAAGGCATCTGAGGATGACGCAACTGTTAATAAGTAGTTCAGGAAAGAAGAGAAATAATATAAAACACAGTACATTTCTGCATCTTAATTAGAAGAGTCATTTATGACAATCCACACTAAAGATATTACATGCAAGATTGCATACAGAATAAAGAGTTAAATGAGTTTGGGAGTTATTGCTAACTAATAAAATTAACATTAAGGACATTTTTGCCCCATATTGCAAAAGAATATGTCTTAAGAGAGGAGGGGAATAAATGTTACACCAGTCTTAGTTCATTTTTGCATAAAAGAAATGTTTCAATTTGTTTGAATTTTCGAGTTAGTAAATTTTTTACATTTTTCTTTGACTTCTTCTTAAAAAAGTTTATTGTAAATCATTTAACTGGCATACATAAAAAGAAAAATTCAAAGGTGTTTAAGTGGACAGATTCACAGAAAATTTGCAACAATTTTTTATCTGTTTCAACATACTTCTTTAACAAATCAGTTATATGTAAGTCTTATTACAGGCTAAAATAACGTATTTCTTTTTCCTGTGACTACAGCAAGGCAACCCTCCAGAGTTTAACTTACATGGCAGCAAATTTCTGCTTCTTAAAAAAAGCATAAAATATTTAAGGTGTACATGACGCAGGCCTGATTTCAGGACAATCGCTATGCTCGCAGTAAATGGTGCGGAAAATGCATTCATACATGCAAACGACAGACCTGGAAACTTCTCTCCCTCAGCCAATGAACGTGCGAGTGCTGGGAGTGTCATTTGTGCTCGGAATAAAAATATCAACCTAGGCTGACATTATTCCGGAAGCACTGTAGAACAGGCAACGTGGCAATGGTCGTACAGGATTCAGGAGCGAGATCCTCCTTCCCTCACAGCTCACTGACTGCTGACCCAAAGCCACTGCGCATCAAAACAAAATTACAATGTGCCTACAGTTGAGAAACGCGAAAGGCTTGGGATTGAGTAAATGTCAGCAGCTGGGGTGAAGTGTTTGCATATAAGCGAATGATGTATGGTCTCGTCCTGTGCCATTTATTCCCCCAAGCAATAACGTAGCCGGATCTGTCTCTCAGACTTAATTGAAACGGGACTTGTAATGTTGCCCTTTTCCTCGATGGGACCAAAAAAACAGAACCTCTGACTCCCACAAGTCACCAAGACCGGGAAAGTGGGTGTGGGTGGGGGTTGGTCTATACAAGGGGTACAGCAAAAAAAAGGAAGAGAGCCAACTGTCAAAGCATTATTTTCTCATCTCCTCTCCTAGCACACCACGTCTGTGGTATCCATACACATGATGTCTGCATCTTTCATTTGCACCTGTTTATTCTGCACTCCGCAGGACAACGTGTTCTTTATGAGCACACTGACTGCTGCCCTAAAACAACATTCCAAAAAAGTGAAACCCGAATTCTGAAACCATGCTGCTATTCAGACACAGGCTCACACATGTCTGCATGAGACAGAAATATACAGAGGAAAAAAATACTGATATAAAATTAGACTGTCCAAAACATAGCCCTACAAATAAAATACTCAGTGCAGTCACTTAGTGATTCTGCAAACAGTGAGGAAGAATGCAACTATTTAAGAAAATGACAAGTTAAGTTATTATGTACATCTGTATGAGTGCGTCTCAGTCCCTGAGGAAAGACAGACAAAGAACAATAAATAACATCTGCCTGGCCTGGCTTGGGTCTGATCCAAAAAACAGGGAAATAACTCTGACGTATCTCTGCACTTCTGCCTCAGTTAAAGCAGTGAAAATGAATATGCAGAAGTAACTGCCCATTCCACCCCCCTATTTCAATTTTGACAACGACAAACACAAACAATGTCCTCACTCTGACTTCATTTGCATGTTGATTTGCTCACTCCGCGTCCCTTCTCTGTCGCACACGTCGATGTGCACAAATCTAAACAGATGTTCTCCTGAATACTTTCACACACACTTGTAGAATGCTGGCAAAATACATTATGTTTAAGTGATATGTCTTTTGAGGATAACCAGTGTCACACCACCTAACAAAAAAAGTAGAAGGAAAAAAACAGTCAATGCCAATCATGTCTGAGAAAATAAGAAATGTTTACATGGAGCTGTTTACTGCAACGAAGACGATTTTGAAAAAAACTGTGTGGACTCACATTTCCATCTCTCTCCTGGGTATTGATTTAAAATGGAGGCTGCATGAATGTACTACCGCAAGACCATGTAATCTTCTTTTGAGATGAAGACTTCCGAGAAAGGAAAGAAAAAAGAGGGGATAGAATGAAAGAGAAAATGGGAAGAGGGGGTCTACACACCACAAGCTGAGAAAGTGAAATTGTGGACAATTATTTGCTGAGCAAAATACAATGCCTGCCAGATGAACTGGAGCTCAAACTCTAAAACTCAGCAGCTTCCCCCCTTACACACACAAACACATTAAATATGTGACTCAGAAAAGTGTGAAGAGTACGTGCACATATTGCTCTGTGTTTCTGTCTGTATTTCACTTTCCCTCCCCCCTTTCTCATCAGTGACAAATGGTGGATCAAATTGCAAACCATTGCAACTGTGTAAAAGCCAAGGAGCCAAAGGGGGGTGAAAGGAAAATAGTGTTTAGAGTGGAAATTTTTCCACATTTGCATAATCTAACTTGTAAATAATTCAGACGTTGACACTGAAACTTTTTCAGATCCTTCTTTAAATTCTCTTTATATACACATGCACGCTTACACGCAGAGAAAGGGGTCACAAGACATCCCTTTTTCCCTTTCACATACAACATGTTTCCACCTCAGTTTCTCAGACAGATGTGCATCACGTGATCCAGCCCCCCATTCCATCAGACGACTCAAGATCCGACCTGGAGCGTCTTTAACGCATCCAGATGTGCGCCAGCGTCGCGCTCCGCTGTTGCTCTCTCTCTCTCTCTCTCCCCCCCTATCTTACATTCTCCATTGCCCTGCCCTTGCACTTTAACTGTCACTACAATACCAACCATAACTGAAGCCGATCAGCTTTTTAGAATTTAATTAGTAGCTATACAAATTTTAATTATCCCCTTTTCTAACGTGATGTCCGTATGCTGCCGCTCTTTTGTAGAAGATCGCATCGCATGCGTAAATAAAATGGAAAACACACACGTTTCCATCCCCTTAATAATAGCAAATGTTTTGAGAGAGCCAGTAAAAAACACACAGGCTTATTATCACTTACCTTTCAGTGATCTTGGTTTCGCTTGCTTGCGGCGCGACATCCTATAGAAAAGAAAACCCCCAGCTGAAGTTGCTCAGTTTCTGCCTTGTAAATTTCAGTGTAGGACGGGATAGTCTATAGGTATGATCTCTCTAATTCTCTGCCCTGTCTGAAAAATCGCGCCATTACAGAAAGATGCAACTTCCAGCCGTGCGTGGCCGCGCGGTGTGGACGCGAGTTTGCCTGTTATTTTATGATGAGTAGGTGGATGTTATAAAATCCAATTAGCCCCGATCGGTGTGTTTACAGTTGAGCTGGAAAAGTGCGAGAATGTACCGATCCCGTCATGCCGCGTCCTTTCTCCGGGAAAACACACACGCGTGTGGGCATGATGATCGCTCAGATAAGAGATGAAAAGCGGAATATTGCTATAAGCTTTTCGCTTCTCATCTCAAATGCATCCGCGTTAGAAAGGCATCTGCAAAACGCCTCCTGCGAGAACGCAAAAAAAGCAACACAACTGCCAAAAAATAAAAAAAGAGGAAAAATTATAATCACACTTTTTTTTTTTTTACTTCATATCCACCTAACAGCATTAAAACTACTGTAGACTCTTCCCTTTTCTCCCTCCGGTCAGCTAATCATGAATTAGGTTCGGGAATCTGATCTAAGTCTACGTCTAAATTGCTCTTAAAAGAGGTTGAAGAAGCAGAGAGAAGATGGAAGCTCCCTCCTCATCACAAACCTGCAAGGTCTTGGACTGCGCTGTCGCTCCGGTAGTCCACATAATAATGGAAAATGGAAGCAAGGCCCCCAAAGCCATCAGGATGGCTCCAGAGGGGGCCCCTACCCCGCAGGGACTCGCTCTGTACGTAATCACTGAGGAAATCATTGTCAGCCTGCCTGCACTCACACACAGACAGAGAGGCATGATTAAAATCCGAGGGATTGTGGCAAGATGCGGATTGCTGGATTCGGTCGGTCCCCGGATCTGGAGTCGAACTCTATACCCAGAGTCGGCTTACTCACCCTGGCGTCTCTTCTGCCTTCGTGCTCGCCGTCGGCCAGTCTCCGTCTACGGCAGACGGACTGGTCCCCCTTCTGGTAGAAATGGTTAAGCAGAAAGACATTTTCTGTGTGGCTGTTGGGTTGCATGTATGAAAAATACTAGTGTGGAATTTCAAAGAGATATTGCATGACCTTTATGTGAAGAGATATAATTGTCAATAAAAAAAGATGTTATAAAAACAATGACATATATACTTATATGTTACATATATACATATATGTATTATGTGTTTTGTATATGTCTTTCTTTCTTTCTTTCTTTCTTTCTTTCTTTCTTTATTTATTTATTTCCTTTATTCGATTTCAAAGGTGCACCGAAGAAGCCTACACCCTCACCTGCCTGCAGTTGCCCGGGCCCCTGTACTATACCCTGCTATGTGAAAATGAGATCCAGAGAGGAGCCCTGCGGTTGAGTCTGCAGAATCACAGGCTCGCAACAGCTCTTTCCACTTTCAGTGCATTTCTGTTTGGGCAGAACCATATGTAAGAGAATAGTCAGGATTTTCCTGGTTGCAGACCTATAGGGGGAAGGAGAGACGAAGTCAAAAGGGCAACTCCAAGTGTGTGCCACTGTAGGAGAAGGAAAATTAACAGCAACCCTTGATAGCCTTTACTTTGGCCGTATCTAGTTTTGTGAAAAGAAAATTCACAGTAAAAAGTTATCTACAACTGTAAAAGTTAATGATGTGAGTACACATTAGGCTTGGTCTTGTTGTACAGGGTATCGCTGCACTTTTCCTTCGAGTCCATAATGAGGTTATATAACACTAAGGATATCTAGGGTAAGCAGCTAGTGTACAGGAAAATAAATGTTAAAGAAATTTCATAGCTACAATGAAGAGAAAGCATATTCTTGCAACCAAAAATGTTAATGTATTTTATTGAGAGTTTATGTGGTACAAAACAAAATATTTCTATAATCCTGAAGTTAAGGGAAAACCATTAACAAATAAAAAGTGTTGAAAGGTTTGCTGTATTGTTTTCAGCTTTTCTACTCTGTCACCCATAAATAAAAAGAAATAGTGCATCAGTTGCTTGAGAAGTCATCTAAGTAGCAGTCCATCACTACGTAATCCATTATTAGCATAAATCCAGCTGTTCTGTGAACACCACAGAGAATTGTAAGATAACATTTGTGAAAAGTCAGCATTGTAAAGACCAAGGAACACACCAGACAGATCAGTGGTCAAGATGTGGATAACTTTATAGCCAGGTCAGGTTATAAAGCCACATCCAAAGCTTCGAACAAATCCCTGGACACTGTTTAATCCATAATATGAAAATGGTAAGACTATGGCAAAACTGCAAATTGGCCAAGACGTGTCTGGCTATTTAAACTAACAGGAGAGCATTAGTCAAAGAAACAGCCAAGTGATCCACAGTAACTCTGGATAGGGTGCACAGATCTACAGCTCAGGTATGTTGGCAGAAAAGCTGTTAGTCACCACCTCAACAAATCTGGGCTGTAAGAGATGAGTGGCAGGAAAGAAAACCATTATTCAAGGAATGTCATAAGAAGTGCATTTTGGCACAATCCAAGTCAGGTTCAGAGCACACATGTGGAAGAAAGGACTGGTCAGATAACACCCAAAATTGAACTTTTAGGCCTACATCTAAAATGCTGTGTCTTGGAAAACTAACACTTCACATCACTCTGAACTCATCACCCCCACCATGAAACATGTTGGAGGCAGCTTCAAGCTGTGGTGATACTTTTCTTCAGTGGGGACAGGGTCTCCACAGGGTGCTGGTCAGAATTGATGGAAATGGATGGAGCTAAATACACTGCTCAAAAAAATAAAGGGAACAATCAAATAATACATCCTAGATCTGAATGAATGAAATATTCTTATTGAATACTTTGTTCTGTACAAAGTTGAATGTGCTGACAACAAAATCACACAAAATTCATCAATGGAAATCAAATTTATAAACCAATGGAGGCCTGGATTTGGAGACACACACAAAATTAAAGTGGAAATGTTGCGGTGGGTTTTGGATCGGACCAAAGTGCAGACAAGAGCTTGGCAGATCTGGCAGCTGCAGGAACTCATGGAAAAACGTAGCATTGATTTACAACCGAAGCATAAGCAAAGCATAGTCATGGTAGGGAACGGGGTTGTGACGAACAGGAACCAGCAACAAACAATGACACAAAACAAACTAATATACTGAGGGATAACAAAGGGCAGTAATCAGAGAAAACAGGGAACAGGTGTGACAAGGAGGCAGGGAGGCAGAAGGAAGAGGTGACTGAGCATGGGCAAAGTAACTAACAAAACAATAAACACAGACCAAGCAAACCTATAGACAAAGATAAATAATCAAATGGTGAATAAGAAAACTAGAATAATCATGAACTAAAGTAAACAGAGAAATTAGAGGGAACATAGGAACAACAATAACAACCTGAAAACAAACAAAGAACCCATAAAGAAAACCTGAATACAAAAGTAAACAAACCTAACCACACTGACTGAAATAACTGGAAAGGAAACAGAAAATAAACTAGTAAACAAGAGTGCAAAGGAACAAATACTAAAACATAAATAAACACAAAGATACTAAAAAAGAAATTAAACTAGAGAATCCAAGGAAGACAAATAACTATAATAATAATAATAATAATAATAAACCATACAAAGTAAGAAAACAACCATAAAGGAACTTAAGAAGGAAAACACTAGGAGGCGGTAGAGGGAGAAAAAGAACAAATAAACATGATACAAAAAACAAAATAGAAATATCTAGGCAAAAGGTAAACAAACACAAAGCCACAAACAAAGTCCAAAAATGTCACTCCGTGACAGGAAAAACACACTACAGGTTGATTCAACTTTGATGTAATGTCCTTAAAACAAGTCAAAATGAGGCTCAGTATTGTGTGTGGCCTCCACGTGTCTGTATGACCTCCCTACAACGCCTGGGCATGCTCTAGATGAGACGGCAGATGGTCTCCTGAGGGATTTCCTCCCAGACCTGGACTAAAGCATCCGCCAACTCCTGGACAGTCTGTGGTGCAACGTGACGTTGGTGGATGGAGCGAGACATGATGTCCCAGATGTGCTCAATCGGATTCAGGTCTGGGGAACGGGCGGGCCAGTCCATAGCTTCAATGTCTTCATCTTGCAGGAACTGCTGACACACTCTAGCCACATGAGGTCTAGCATTGTCCTGCATTAGGAGAAACCCAGGGCCAACCGCACCAGCATATGGTCTCACAAGGGGTCTGAGGATCTCATCTCGGTACCTAATGGCAGTCAGGCTACCTCTGGCAAGCACATGGAGGGCCATGCGACCCTCCAAAAAATGCCACCCCAAACCATTACTGACCCATTGCCAAACCGGTCATGCTGAAGGATGTTGCAGGCAGCAGATCGCTCTCCACGGTGTCTCCAGACTCTGTCACGTCTGTCACATGTGCTCAGTGTGAACCTGCTTTCATTTGTGAAGAGCACAGGGCGCCAGTGGCAAATTTGCCAATCCTGGTGTTCTCTGGCAAATGCCAAGCGTCCTGCACGGTGTTGGGCTGTGAGCACAACCCCCATTTGTGGATGTTGGGCCCTCATACCATCCTCATGGAGTCGGTTTCTAACCGTTTGTGCAGACAAATGCACATTCGTGGCCTGCTGGAGGTCATTTTGAAGGGCTCTGGCAGTGCTCCTTCAGTTCCTCCTTACACAAAGGCAGAGGTAGTGGTCCTGCTGCTGGGTTGTTGCCCTCCTACGGCCTCCTCCACGTCTCCTGGTGTACTGGCCTGTCTCCTGGTAGTGCCTCCAGGCTCTGGACACTACGCTGACAGACACAGCAAACCTTCTTGCCACAGCTCGCATTGATGTGCCATCCTGGATGAGCTGCACTACCTGAGCCACTTGTGTGGGTTGTAGAGTCCGTCTCATGCTACCACGAGTGTGAAAGCACCACCAACATTCAAAAGTGACTAAAACATCAGCCAGAAAGCATAGGTACTGAGAAGTGGTCTGTGGTCCCCACCTGCAGAACCACTCCTTTATTGAGTGTCTTGCTAATCTCCAAAGATTTCCCCCTGTTGTCTATTCTATTTGGACAACATCATGTGAAATTGATTGTTAATCAGTGTTGCTTCCTAAGTGGACAGTTTGATTTCACAGAAGTTTGCTTTACTTGGAGTTATATTGTGTTGTTTAAGTGTTCCCTTTATTTGTTTGAGCAGTGTACAATGCAAGAAGAAAAACCTCGAGGGTGGAAAGACCCGGAGTCTGGGGTGGAGGTTCATCTTCCAGCAAGACAGAAATCCTAAACATTGAGCCAGAGTTACAATGGAAATGTCACGATGTG
Organism: Girardinichthys multiradiatus; assembly: GCF_021462225.1. Classification (NCBI taxonomy): domain Eukaryota; kingdom Metazoa; phylum Chordata; class Actinopteri; order Cyprinodontiformes; family Goodeidae; genus Girardinichthys; species Girardinichthys multiradiatus. The sequence continues at coordinate 25,007,266 of NC_061799.1, forward strand.
GTTTTGGATCGGACCAAAGAGCAGACAAGAGCTCGGCAGGATCATTTTTGTAATTCAAAGATTTATTTACAAGGTCAAAAACGTAGCAAAATCACTGCAGGTTTCCCAAGGCAAGATGTGGCAATAAACAAAGCATAATCATGGATGAGAACGAGGTGTGACGAACACAAGGAACCAGCAACAAACAATGACACAAAACCAACTAATATACTGAGGGATAACAAAGGGCAGGTAATCAGAGAAAACAGGGAACAGGTGTGATTAGGAGGCAGGGAAGCAGAAGGAACAGGTGAAAACAAATGCAAAGGCTGAGGATGGGCAAAGTAACTAATAAACAAAAAACAGAAACACAGACCAAGCAAACCTATAGACAAAGATAAATAATCAAATGGGGAATAAGAAAACAACCATAAAAGAACTTAAGAAGAAAACACTAGGAGGTGGAAGAGGGAGAAAAGAAAGCATGATACAAAAACCGAAATAGAAACATCTAAGCAAAAGGTAAACAAACACAAAGCCACAAACAGAGTCCAAAAATGTCACTCCGTGACAGGAAAGGTCTATATCAAAGCACATTAATTTATTAGAAATGGCCAGTCAAGGTCCAGACCTAAATCTGTTTGATAAACTATAGCAAGAATTGAAATGCTCTATGCAGTCTGAACCTGAGCTATTTTACAGAGAAGAATGAGCAAAAAAAAATCAGCCTGTAGATGAGCAAAGAGCTTCAGCTGTTTTTCCAGGGAAAGGTGGTCCTACAAAGTATTAACTTGAAGGGGCTTAATTTATCTGAACAACTAATTTTCTTTCAGATTTTCAATTATCTCGTTCTTTCCACTTCACAATTATGCATTACTTTGTGTTAGATTAACACATAAAATCACAATTACTTCAATTTTTGTGAAGTATATGGTGAGAACATGACAAAATGTCAAAAGGTTTAGGGGGTATGAATACTTTGACAAGGTACTGTATATATAGGATGATAATCATTATTTTCCTTTTGCTTTAATGTATCTTGTTCTGTTTTTATCTTTGCACAAAGATCTGTGAATGACATAAAATTTAAGCGTTATAAATTAGAGCCCATGACCTACTTGTGATGTCAAGGATTTGTGTTTCGAATTGTATCTGCACCGTTTGCTTTTCAAATAGCTCCCTAACCCACTTGGTGCCACAAAACATTAACAAAAGATCAATAAAAACAAGTGTGACACAGATTGACATGGCGCGCTTTGGTAAATCCGGCGCTCTCACAAACTACAGTAAACTTGGTAAACACAAACATGTAAAACATCTGTTGGTAGGTGCTAGGAAATCTGTCAGGAGGTCCCGGTTGCCTTGAAACTTCAATGTTTAACAACGCTCCAAAGTTCCTGCTCTGCGTTGCGGCGCTGTCAGACAGATCTCCCAAAGTTTTTTGGCACCTTAACCAACCCCACCTCCCCCACCACAACCCCCACTCATATCTCCTGAATACTCTCAAACACAAACAAACATTGCTCCTCGGTCCTCCAGGGCTCGTTGCAACTTTCATTAGTGACAATGCCAGGCTTGAGTCGGCTCACAGCACGCGCAGCCGAGTCTCTTAGTAAAAGTGCACTCTTCCTCTGAAGTTTTTTTTTTTTCCACCTTCAAGTACTTATAAACCTCATGCAAAGAAGGTTGCTCGCGATGCTCCAAAGCTGCCTGACATGACTCCCCCCTTAGGGATAACCTTATAAATATGGAAAGGAGAATCAAATGTACAAATTTTGGGAGCAAATAGACATAGTAAGAAAAATAAAAATCAACAAAAAATTTTCTTTTCTCAAGCCCTACCTCTGTGGAGATAGCAGAAAGGGAATCTTTCAAAGATAGCAAAACAAAGCACAAAAAATTATATCAGCATGTGCTTTTATGCTTCTGCAAAATACAATGCAGTCATTCTCATAAAACAGCGTAAGCAGACACCTAATTGCACTGTCCTTCTGTGGCTACAAGCCGTTGAGATACTATTGAACGTGCAGAGGCATCTTCAGTAGTATCTTCTTTTGACAGTATATTTGGAAAATATGAGCAGTTATGTGTGTTTTGTTTTTCATTTTCGTCAGACCTTAAGCCGCCCCACCAAGAAAGTCTGTGCTGCAGCGCTGGAGATTTCAATCTGCCTCCCAGCAGGGGGAAATGTTCCCCAGCGGAATCCGAGGCCCTCGGGTGTTGGGTTCCTTTGGCAGCTCTTATTGACCTGTGCCCTCACTCACCCTCCATCCATTTGGCTCAGACGGTCTCCAAAGCTTAAAAAAAAGTAATAAATGAACTTTTATTGGCAGAGAAAGTTTTAATCCCAATGATCTATCTCCTGTAGAAATAATAATCACTGAAGGCTAAGAGATGGTGGAGAAATGGTGGCTTAGAAGCATAGTTGGTCAATTATACTCTTTAGAAGAGGGCAGATGCACAGACATGCAACCACACACACATTTGACTTGCCTCATTAAAACCCATCCAGCCCCTAAAACTCAGACATGTGAATGTTTCCCTTGAGGAGCGAGGCACGTTCATTCTGAGAAAAGCAGAAGACTCAATTTTTTTTTTTGTCTTACTTGCTTATAATTACAGAGATTGGTGGAATGCATGACCCCGGAATAAGGCTTAATCCTGGGAGAGTCCACCAGGACCATTATTGTCTTCTGTCTGTGGTGCCTCCCTGGTTGGATGCCACCCACACTGGGTACGGGTGAGGTCGAAGAGGCACCTCCAACAACAGAAGAGGCCCCTCCGGAGGCTTCACACTCTGCTCCGACGAGCCAAACTCCTGAGGCTGAGAAGGAAAAAAAAAGTAAAGAATATGAGTGACTGAAAACATTGGCCTCTGAGCACTGATGCATTCTTTCACCGTAAACTGATTAAAAAAAGAACAAAAATTACATGGAGAACTAAATATCAGAGGGCTTCAGAATTGGCAAGCAAGGCGTGAGTTCTGCTTTCCAACTTCACTGTTATCCAAATTGTTGAGCAAATGAGACTTTGGAGCAATAAATTATCATATGTACGCAGTCCAAGCAATATCACAGCCTGTCTTTACTAAGAAATAGTGTAGAAATTGAAACAAAGAATAGAAATGTATAGCAATATCTTAAATTTGAATGTCAAAAACAGTTGAGAGAAACATTTTAAGGGGAGTCAACAAAAACAGGAAATATGTAGCGCAAGTGGTCATCGTCCATAGTGACCTTCCAGCTGGAAATCTACAACTTCCATCTTCCCAAGCCAAGGAGCCCCATGGAGCAAATCCCAAAGCAGGTCATTAGCACAGTGGTGTCACCAGACAGCAGATCCTGGGCCAAAGAGGGAGTGAGAGAAGGGACTCCTGGCACCGCGGCGGCTGCTGTGCGCTTTGACATTCAGGCCTGGCTGATCAATGGGGTTGGGGAGATAGTGTCCTTGCTCTGGGTCTTTGTGAGTAGAAGGTCCTGGCAGTTTCCCTCCTAACTTACTCAATCATGAAACTGAGGTCAGAACATGTTGCACTCTCATGCATCCTTCATATAACAGTATGATGTATGGAATGTTAGCAATACAGTGGTGACAGAGTGCTACTTCATCATGCAATGGCCCCTGATTCACATCAAAACATAATGGATACATTACCCTGCAAATGTATTCATACATCCTGAACGTTTTCCCATTTTATCCCCTTAAAAACCACAAACCCAATGTATTATAATGTAATTTTATTAAATATGTAGAAATAAAACTCTTACAGTTGTGGTATAGAGGTGTTTTCAGACCCTTTCCTCTCATACCCCTTACTAAAATCCAGTAGAGTCCAGCTGTTTGTAATTAAATTTCTGTGCAGGCGTCAGAGGTTTGTTAGAGAACATTAATGAACAAACAGAATCATGAAGACCAAGGAACACAGCGGACAGGTTGGGGATTGAAGTTAAGGAGAAGTTTAAAGCAGTATTAGGGTTTAAAATTATTTCCAAAGCTTTGAACATCTCATTGAGGACTCTTTAACTGACCATGAAAAAAATGGAAAGATTATAGCTCAGCTGTAAACCTACAGCTGACATGGCTGTCCAGATAAACTAATAGGCCAGGCTAGCAAAGCATTAATCAGGGAAGCAGCCAAGAACTGTGTGGTAACTTTGAAGAAGGTATAGAGATCAACAGCCCAGGTGAGAGTTTTTTGAAAGGACAGCTATTTGTCATGACCTTCACAAATCTAGCCTTTATGGATAAGTGGCAAGAAGAAAGCCATTGCTAAAAGAAACCAAAAGAAATCTCTCAAGCCATATCGAGGGCACAGCAAACATGTGAAGGAAGGTGCTCTGGTCAGATGAGACTTACATGTAATCTTTTAGCCTACAAGCTAAACACTGTGTGTGGTAGATATAAAAACTAGATATCACCCTGAGCACACTGTACCCACTGTAAAAATAGTGGAGGAGTATCATGCTGTGGGTTTGCTTTTCTTCACCACTGACAGCGAAGTTGGCCACTGCTGAAGAAAAGCAGTGAGTTGATTGAATGGAGCTAAATGAATGGTAGTCCAGGACCAGAGACTGGAGCAGTAGTCAGCAATCCCCACAGAACAACAACTCTACACATACCATTAAAAGTACAATGGAATAGTTTAGATCAAAGCATGTTCAATGTTAGGATGGTCTAGTCAAAGTCCAGAATCCAGAAGCTGAGATTTGAAAACTGTTGATCATAGACAATCCAACCATATCCATGTGTTAGAATTAAAATAAATAGAATGTCACACGTTTTGACTTTTTTTTGAAAACCATATTTTATTTTTATCATTCTAGGAAAAATTGAATTCTAAGATTTTCATTTTTATTTTTCCTCGGTAGAATAAAGGTGATTCATGAAGCATCTTAGGTCTTAAGAGAGCTCTTAAAATCGAGGAAATATTAAGAGCATTGAGGAAGAATTTTAGTGAGCTTAAGAGTGTCATAAGCAGGCAAGATGGTGGAATGACAGAGAGAAAGGAGATATATTCTCCGAACAATGAACAACAGTGACTTAATAAAACGCTACCGGTTTGACCACACAGGGATCCACCCCCTTAATAGTCAAGTAAATGAGAACATAAACTTCTATAACAATCATAATGTTATTAATATAGAGATAAGATAAACCTTAGAATATAGAGCGAAATTAAATAGTTACAGCCCCAGGATAGATTAAAGGTGCACTTCTAGTAAGGTAATATTCGGAAGGATAAATAAATAATGGAAAGAATAATAAATAACCATTAATAAAAAGTGAACACAATTATAAACAATATAGTATAGAATTATGTAAATATTTACAGACTTTAAAATGCTTTCAAAGAATAAACTGGGGAAATAATTGGAAAAACTCAAATATATATATAAACTCCAGACAAGATACAGTACAATGATGTAAGCACTATATACATAGAAGGATGATGTAAATTATGCAAATAGGTACATGATGATGTCAGCAGCCTAAGCCTAAATTGTCATCTACATCGCTCCCCGTCTATGGAGAAGTTCTCTGGTGTGCTGCCATCTCCTCTATAGCTTCTGACCGCAGCAGGTACCAGAACTGCTCACATACCAGGCTGGTGCTGAAAGCAGAGGGAACAACGCATCGATGTGCTCGGAAATGTATGTTTGTTTGCACCATGATCACAGGGCCGAATCTACCTTTCAACACTCCTCTCTTTTCCTCCAGCAGGGTCTGCTCCTCTGTTCAGTTCAGGTTTTTCCACCTTTTTTTCTCTGTTTTCTTTTCGTCATTTTTCCAAGCTGAACCTTATCATACAAGAAGGCAATGACAATAAAATGCTGAATTTTAATATTAAATTAATTAATATAAAATAGTTGCAGTATGAAAACAACCAGCATGGCGAGTAAACATAATAAGCAAATCAAAATAATGATGAGCGTGTAACTAAGTTACCTTCAAACATGTTAATGCTGTTTGACAATTAATTTAATCTTGCTAAATCTTCATCATGATTTACACATTTCTGAATCCAGTCTAAATTCTATCATCGGTTAATTTCTCTCCATTGATTATTAGGAGCACATTTGTTTTGTGGTTTTTTTCTTGTTTGTTTTTGTAACAACCAATCAAAGCTCTTAGAAGACAGCGTCACAGCTTGCAATGGGGTGTATTGAAGAGGTCTTCATTACTTGGACTATTCTTATTTAAGTAATTCATAGCACTTTAAGAGCACCTTTGCACTTTATTAAAAGCACTTTATCTAGCACTGCACTTTAAGCATGGATTTGCACATAAAGAATCATTTGCACACAAGTTTTTAACTATTTATTGAATATTTATTGAGTATTTTAATAATAAGCATGTAGCCATTTGTTCCAGGCTCTGCAGATCTGCTCCTCATTGAGAAGTGGGGTGGGTGTCTGTGAAAAGAGAATTGTTATTCAGAGCAAATAAGGTCTACTGTTTTGAAACTTGAGCAAAGAAAGTAACTCACCTGTCTTTTCTGTGTCCTCTCCAGGGTGTTTGGACAAATACTTCAAAGGGGTCCAGACACCACTTATAGGTTCTGGGATAGACCATGGAAAATGTGGGGGATTTGTGCACATAGTAGTTGTGAGGTTTTATGGTTTTCGGGTGTAGGTTTAAAAAAGATAAAATATTTATAAAAAGTAAGGGAGAATATGTATATATTTGATAAAATGTATGTTTGAGTTGGAAGTTGTGAAATTTTTAATTCCATGTAAAGAATGGTTTAGTCCTTTATCAGCTGTGCCTATTGTAGGCTTCAATTGTGTTTTGTTAAGGAGGCTAAATGCTGTTAGGCTAAATGGTGTGAAACCAACTGCTACTTCCACCTTACTCTGCTTTTACTATTACTTCTCACTGGAAATCCAGCAGCAAAGGCCACCAAGTAACATGGAGTCAACCACACCTCCTCACTAAGATAGGATTTTCTGTCGTATCCTTGCTCAGAGTCGTTCTCAGCAACGAAGTGAATGACTCTTAAGCTAGGACTCCTTGCCAAGAATTTGTAGACTAAGATAGGAGCTCTCTGAGAGGACTCTGAGAATCTTTGTGAATACGGGCCTTGATGTATAACCTTTGTGTTGGTCTATCGCACAAAATCAGAAGAAAATAAGTTGAATCTGGTAGTTTTAATGTGACAAAATGTGATAACTCCAAGCATCATGAATACTTCAAGACACTGTTGCTACTGGGATGTATGCACATTCACAAGCTGACTCTGTTTAAAGTTCAGAACACATAATGATTGTACATTTATTAATTTAGACCAGCTTAGTATCAGTTTTTTTAACAGCTGTGTAAAGAGTATTATTTAATAACAATGGGACAGTTTCATACTGTAATCAAAAATTATTCTAGGGGTTTTATGTCCTTTACAAATAGCTTTGACCTCCACCGCCCATATACAGCAAATGGTGACCACTATGAGCATGCCAAGAAAGAGGATTCCTTGGGGACATTACTGTGCGCCAAGATGAACATAAAATCCTCCCAGAGGAAGATGGACATTCTTCCACTTGGCACCATCTCACAAGATGAAAGGAACAGATAGCAAACCTTTCTCCACTTCAAAATGAGTCTCTTTTTTTTCTTGCTCATTACTGCTCTCTCATTAAGAGATCCTCACATTGAGATGAGATCAAATCTGCTCACCTCCAAATTTGCTGGTACAGTGAGTAACTATGCTGCTACACGTAACTGTGACACGTAGACCCTCATCATACAGGGCATTTTATACAAGGAGCTTGACACCTCGAGAAGTGTATGCTAATATGGTTCAGTGGATCTCACATTAAATTTAACACATCGGTGAAGCAGATACACTTTATTATCTGTACATTAATGAATAAATATAGGAGGATTTTATGGAATTTCCGTGCATATTTCCAGGTTTGAACTCTTTATTAATTACTAGACATTGATATGCAAAATATTCAGTCAGATTTAATTTTGCCACCTTTTGTAACATTACAAGCACAAGTCGTGTTATATTTTATCGAGATTGGATGTTATAAAGCAATACAAAGTTGTGCATCATTGTGAAGTAAAAGGGTAATAATAAAAAGTTTTTCATTCCTTTGTGTGGCATGCATTTGTATTCAGTATTCAGTCCCCCTTATTCTGATACCCCTTTAATAAATTTAGTTCCCTCAGAAGTGACCTAATTATTAAATAGAGTCAACTATGGCATCCCCCTGTGAAACATGTTGTTGGCAGCATCCTGCTGTGGAAATGTTTTTCTTCAGTATGGACAACAAAGGTGGTCGGACTTAAAGAGAGCATGGATGGAGGTAAATACAGGGCAATCCTGAACAGAAAAACCTGTTAGAGGCTACAAAAGACTTGAAACTGGGGTTCACCCTTCCAGCAGGACATTTAACAAAAACATTTTGCAGGAGCTACAGTGGGAGGGGTCGGATCTAAGCATATTTAGAACATAAATGGCCTAGTCAAATTCCAGATCTAAACCTGACTTTAAAACTGAAGTTCAGTATTGCTCTCCATCCAGCCTGACCAAGCTTCAACTATTATGGAACAAAGACTTTGGATAAAACTTCAGTCTCTAGAGGCCAAACTGGTAGAGACAGCTTGGCACAAAAAAAACTTGCAAATTGAATTGTACTGAAGGGTGGTTTTACATTTGCTTATCAGTAACCCAAGGAGGCGGAATACAAATGCCACACAACATGTTTTGTTTTTACTTGTTGTTACTTGTTTATACTGTTTAATTTGTATTGTATTGCACCGACTACTCCAAAACAAATTCCTTGTATGTCCAAAAACGTACTTGGCAATAAAGCTTTTCTGATTCTGATTCTGATTCTAAAAATTTCAATTTTAGGGGTCCTAGTTAATCATACTACATTCCAATCAAGTATGCCGAAGTTCATGGTTGTGAGGTGACAAAATGTCAAACAGTTCAAGAGATATACTGTAAACACTTTTGCAAAGCACTGAAAAACTTTTAAAACCAGGAGAAATCAAATTAGTTTTTGTTTTTTTTAAATGTCTACAGTGGCATTCAATTGTACACTGTCAATAACCCTTTTGCAGCACAATGAGCTGGGCTGCAAAAATTAAGAGCAACTATCTCCCTATCACCATGTTCAATTTATTTCAGGGTTTTCCCTGGAAAACAGGCAGCTGCATTAAATGACTGACGTGTTATGTGAAGACATGCGGAAAAGATTGGCTCCAAAGGATTAGAAGAACCTTACTCCCAGGCCATACAGGCATTATTCATCCTACCCCCTCCTCCTTCTCACTTCTCTCACCTTCACCACTGCCACCCATCAACCACCTCTCTTTCTCCCTGATGACTCCCCCTTCTGCCTCTCTTACACTTGCAAAAACCTCTCCCTGGACCATGGTGGCAGGAGTTGGGAAAGCGTTAATTAAAGGAAAAGGTCAACACTCCTGGGGGCTGCAGAGGGTGCGTGCAGGAGGCTCCCTTTGTGGAACAGCTGCTCGCTGTTTTCTCCCACAGCGGCCGCAAAGAAAGCACCAGCAACCAAAGATGGAGGCCAGGCGACTTGGGACTGCAGGCTGAATCAGGGACTGGGGCATAAAGGATAGAGTTTATTTGACCCTCACTTTACAGATGAACCTGGGAAGTGTAGGCATTGATTTGACTCACCTGTCCAGAGTTTTGGTCTGAGCTGATTAGTGAAGGCCTCTGGTCCCTAAACACTGCTCACATATACCTTTTTTTAGACAATGGGAAGTATGCCAGACCTGTTTGCAGAGGGGAACAAGGAAATAGACCACAAACGGAACATGGAGCAAGGAAAAAGGAGACACAAGTCATGGTGGACACTAAAGAATGAGTCAAAGGAACTGAGAATGCAAAGATGTGAGACTCTGTGATGACATCCTGCACATCTGTTGTCGCTGACTGCACCATGTGTGAGGTAGCGTGGTTGAGACATCATTAAATAATGATAAATTATCTCTTCGTTTTGCTCAAATATGTAGCATTATGTTTTTTTAAGGAGTGTTCATTAGGGAAGATAGTTGGCCTAGTTTAGGAGAGTTAGCAATGAATAAAGGTGTTTTGCATCATCTGGGAATAAATGATAAATGGATCACATTTAGCAGCAATATCTTCAAAAAACAATTCATTAAATCAGTAGAATAAGGCTAAAATCTAATTATTAAAATTTGGTTCTCTCTAACAAAAGAATTAACTCATAGAATTTAAAGTCTGTTGCTTTGCAGATGCTGCTTTAAGTCAATATTGTGACTTTCAGGAAAATAAAGAAAAAAGGAAAACACTGATTGCCACTTAAATTAATTTCAATAAATACTCATGAGCTTTTTAGTCAAACAAGAGGGAGTGTTACACTTTTTCCTTCCTTTACCCTCCAAACAAGCAGACATAATTAAACATCTATCCTCAGAGAAGACGTGTTCCCAGTGGAAGGTTGTTTGGTTTAAGGATTTGCTCCGTGATTTGACTCACTGGGGACTCACCATTTGAGTTTCAAGGTTTTATATCTCTAACAAGGCTTTAATTGCCAAGGTAACAGACCACCTGATTAAGCCTGACAATAAGTCTGCTTTATCTTTGGGGCAGGAGAGAACAAGCCGGACTGACTGAAACAAAAGGGTGAAGAAAACTGAGGAATATTCAGATTCTGTTTTAAGGGAATGTGCATTCATGACAAATACATGTGGTTTATTTGGGGAATGAGCTGAGAAGCATATTGTGTGGACATGCACCTCAGCAGACTGAGATCTCCTCAGAAATTCTATTTACTGCACATCAGCTTTAGAGAGGCTCTATAGTTGCAGGAAAGATCCTAATTCTACTGAGAATGAGGAGGAGGCGGCACTCAAAGCCTGAGGTCCCATGCCATGTGCCCTCCTTATTGTAACGAGTGCATTTCTTTCCTCAAACTCTGACTGGTGAGTATGTCAAGGAAGAGGAGCAGGAGGAGGAGGAGGAGGGGGTGATATTCTTCAGAGGAGAAGGGGAATGTCTGGTGGTGGAAAACTCTGTGTGAAAGTCCCATTTCTCCTGTCAGAGGCCTGACACGGAGCATCCAGAGACACAGGGCCTTTGGTGCTCTGAGTCTGGACACTGGCCTAGATTTACACACACCCCCCCCCCCCCCACCCCCACCCCACCCCCTCCTCCTCCTCCATTCAACTCCACCACCGTTCTCCCTTCTGCAACATCTCATCTACAAAATACTCCTCAGCTGCCCCATCTCATCTGTTCTTTACTGTCATCCAGCCTTTAGTGAACTGCCCACCTCCCCAAAGTACCATCTATTTTTTTTGTCTAACTTGCTCTTTCTTGGCACCTCACAGTTTTCCTGTAATTATTAATCTTACCTGTGGTCATTGTGTCCCATATCCTTATTGAATGTATAACTGATTTCATGAATATTTCTTTACATAGGAAAAGGAAATTAGACTTCAGAATAGTTTACTATCCCAGAGGTAGCAACACCCCCAAAATCCAAACAGGAAATAACATTATGACTCAATGATCTTGTCTCAGATTAAGTATGAAACTATGTTTAATTTGATTGGAGTTATACACTAACATCAAGTACATTGCTAGACTGATCTGTAAACTATTGCAACAAAAATTGTATAGTACAGGTCAAAGTTATTTTTATAACCTGTGCTGTAACCTGTTTTTGATAGTATTATAGTTAATCTTTCATGGCTGCAGTGAAGTAAAATCTTTCCCTGGGTTGCAAGTTTTTCACATAATGATTTTTATTTCTTTTTTCTTTTTGCCAGAATATATTTATTGATGTCTTTCAATAGCAAACATACACATAGAACAAACAATATGTAGTGCCTATTGTAAAGCCATCAACATTGTGAGCAACCTGCTATAAAAAATCATCACAAATGAACACAATAGCATTCAACAAGATATAAGTTGTACATAACAGCCAAATAGGAAAAACAGTATCTGCAAATGTTAGTCATTTGCATTGCCTTCTACTAAATCCATGTCTTTGAAATAATCAATAAAGATACGTTTAAAAAGTTCCTGTTTGCCTTTTATTACACACAAAATCTTCTCTAGTGGGAGGGCAGACAGGATCTGACGAGTTTTTTCGAAAACATGGCTGTACATTTTTTGGCATTAAGCGAGCTGAGATTTACTGTATAAACGTTTGTTCATATTTAGCATAGTAGTGTTTCTCAATCAATCAATATTCAAAATAATAACTCCAACCTATTCCCCAAAAAGTGAAATTTTTGTAAAATGCCACATGCATTGAACCAGTGGTTCTTTATATTCTTCACATTTCAAACCCACATAGGGTGTGTTTAAATGATATTGGTTGTCTGCATTAACCATTTGAATTGGATCACTTCAGGACGTGTTTATAGATAGTTTATGAACTAAACCACATGCCTCTTGCCAATTGTCCTCTGAAACCTGTAAAGACAAATCATCTTTCCAACCCCTAAGTCTGTCAAAACAATTTTCAGGAATATGTAACATACTTGTACTCGTCTTCTGCTTATCCGGGACCGGGTCGCGGGGGCAGCAGACTTAGCAAAGACAACCAGACTTCCCTCTCCCTCCAGCAAGGTGTCTGGGGAGAGGGAATCCATCCATATGGATGGATAGCTTTTTATATGAGTGACATTTATCTTGTATTTCCTGAAAAGTCATAAGTATACCAGATCCTGGTAAATAAACATCCTGAAACATTCTGAGACCTTTAGCCTTCCATAACTTTAATGTTGCGTCTGATCATGCAATAAAAATTAAAGCTGTGGATTACTATGATTTGATTCTTTTTTTTAACAATATTAGTGGAATTAAAATATGCCTGAGAAATTCATTACATGAGACCTTAAACAGAAATATTTAAAAAGTTGTAGAAAAGATGCCGTGAAACTGTAGGTTGTATAAATGTTAAATAAGGTCATATTTACATTTGCAATGAACAACTTACAGTACAATTCACAATAAAGTTATTTATTGATATATTACGCATTCCATAGTTCCCTTTGATAGTTAACTATGCTGCTGACTAAAACTATCCTCTATGCCATGCATAAACACTCAGTGTGAAAATGTATGTACAAGGATATTTCTGTTTATGTCTGCATCTTTCAGTTTATGCATGATACCTTTAATGCTGCTGGTTGAAACCATCTGCTATACAATGTACACAAAACCTACTCAAAGTACTTCAGTCAAAAGTAATTAGTGAAAAAACATATTTTTCTAAGTATATCATAATAGGCTTTACTAGGATGAAACAATTCATTTTGTAACATTAATAATATTGGTGGTAAAATGGCTGTCATAAACGACTGTATCCATTAGATTTGACTACTGGATTAGATAGAGCAGTTGAGACTGATACCAAGAAACCTCCAACACTTACTGATTGGAGTTCAGAGCTGTTGTTTGATTTTTTAAAAGTTAACCAGCTCTTCAGATGCTTTGATATTTATAAGTCAACCAGTTATCTGTGTCTGTAGCTGGTCTCCAGTATATGCTTTCTCTTCTGTGAAGTATAAATGCACTCAGATCTGTCCCCTAAACGCAGGCTCATCGTTTTTCGAAGCACTCCTAACATGACAATATAAATGCACCACAAATGACTAATGTTCTCAACCCCCCAAAATAACACTTAAAGCGCCCCTGTCATGTGAACATGTTGTACCTGCCACTTTGTGAAATTCAGCCTGACACGAAGCCTCAACTTTTGCACCTCACATCATGTCTTGTGCATTTGTGTGGGTGTGTATGTGGGTGTGTGTGTGTGAGTGTGTGTGTCTGTGTGTGATTATGGAAATTTTCCATGTCAGAGTAGCATTTTCTCCTTGCTTCTCTCTCTGGCAGGTGTAAATGGTGCAAGTTTCTGTCTTGTTCAACACCCGTGCTATTTTGATGTGTTGGCAATTCCTTTGCCAGACCAATAACTCCCTCACACCAACACTACTCTTTCATGCTGCCTGCCTTATTCTCATTCTTAGGGGAATTCTCCTGAGATACATTGGTGCGCCTCTTAATTTCCCCAGGGATGCATGCAGGAAACATACACTAGTGATTTTCCAGGGATGAAACACAGACAAAACATTAGACCACAATATATCACGACATCTAGTGTCGCTGGGTCAGATAACCAGTTAAGCGGGTTCCATAACTTGTCACGAGGCCATGTTTTACAATTATATATTTGCTTGTCATTCATTTTAAGTTTGCTCTTTTGTGTTCTGGGTGCGCGCGGGGGGGGGGTTATTATCAGCAGCAACACACAGCCAGTCAGCGAGGCAAAGTGAGGAAGATTCCCTGGAGGCAGAGTGGCCCGGCGGGTTTGGTTTGTACACCCGTCACAGACTTCTGAAGGGGTGACGTGCATCACTGCTCCACTGAGGGAGAGCCTCTGCCATGTTTACTGTCATGTTCCAAGGTATGCTACGTGGCTTCAAACACATCAAACACATCTACAGGAATACTGATTTTGGGAATGCCATGGGGAGCTGCATAAAGGTACACAAACACTCCTGAAAACACACGTGTACCTTAAACTTTACAAAGTAAAAGAAATTACAATTTAAAAAAAATGTTCATGATTATAACACAGTTGTATATAAACTGTATGGAAATGACCAAATTACGAGATAATGTTTTATTGGAAATCTTTTCAGGTTCAGGTACAGATACATGTTCAGTGCCAGCTGTAAAACATGATGAAATATGATGTGCAAGGTGCAAATAAAGTCTGATAATATTTTGTTCATTCTAAAAGAGATGTCTAGAAACATTTTGTTTGCTACATTCAGCAAAGTACAACCCCCAATGAAAATGTTTGCCGCATTGTGAAGCGCAAACTTTGACAGCAGAGACCGCAGACTGTTGAGCAACTTAAGTTGTATATCAAGCAAAAATGGGACAAAATTTAATACAAAGCTTCAGTTCCCAAGCGCTTATTGAGTGTTGTTAAAAGGAAAGATGATGTAACACCGTGGTAAATATGCCCCTGTATCAGGGAACGTGTTGCAACCATCAAATTCTAAATTAGTGAATATTTGCAAAAAAACAATAAAGTTTATCAGTTTGAATATTAAATATCTTCTCTTTGTATTGTCTTCAATTGCATATAGGTTGAGCGGGATTTGCATATCATTGCATTTTGTTTTTATTAACGTTTTACACAATGTCCCAACTTCACTGGAATTGGGGTAATATCA
This sequence comes from Girardinichthys multiradiatus, assembly GCF_021462225.1. Classification (NCBI taxonomy): domain Eukaryota; kingdom Metazoa; phylum Chordata; class Actinopteri; order Cyprinodontiformes; family Goodeidae; genus Girardinichthys; species Girardinichthys multiradiatus. The sequence continues at coordinate 25,022,452 of NC_061799.1, forward strand.
CAAATAGTCCCTCAAATATATTTATGTGTCACAGAGCCAGTCAGAAATGTATATACAGTCAACATCACCTGTCCTGTTGTCCTGTTAATCTTAGGCTTCTAACAGAGCTGGGACCGTGTCATTGTTTTTCAAGTCCCAATTAGGTCCTTCGCCCAGAGATGGGGACTTGAATTTCCGACTGAGACTCCGACTTGAATCACACTCAAGTCAAAAAAATAAAAGACTTCAGATTCAATTTAGACTTTGGCCCTAAAGACTTGAGACTTGACTTAGACTTGGAAAAAATTACTTGTGAACATTTCTGCTTTTCACTGAAATAAAGTCCAAAGTAAAGATAAACAAGTCAAGTTCAAAGGCTTATACTTTGCATTTAAATTGTAAACACGTTAATTTGCTAAATATTTTATTTAATTAAAGAGTGACAATAAATAATTTCCAGAACTCACAAATGCTTCTTTAAAAGTCCAGTAATCTGCCAAAAAGCAACAAGTGCAACTGAAGATAATTAAATAAATTGCTGATGATGCATTCTACTGCAAATGTTTACCCATCTCTACAGCAACTTATATTTTGTGAGTATTTCTGTGCTTTTTACTGCACTTTACCTATCTCTTATTGAACCAATGTGTGTTAAAGAAAGTATATGTTCTGTAAGACTACTGTTTCTTTAAAGTGACCATGTGCACACAGCTAAAACCAGGTATTTACATACACTGTATGTGTGTCATATACCCTATTTTTTTCTCACTGTCGGACATTGAATCAGACTAAACATTTTCTGTTTTAAGTCAGTTAGGGTCATTTGCTAAATGCCAGAATAATGAGGGATAGAATGTTTTAGAACATGTAGTTTAACTTTTGTCAAATACAGAAGTTTACTAACATTTCCTTAATAATTGGTAGAATTCCCTTTTAAACCTTTTAACTGGGGTCAAACAATTTTGGCTATACTTTTACAACCTGCTTACCATTGTTTTCTGGAATTTTGGCCCATTCCTGGCAGAACAGACATAACTGAGTCGGTTTTTTTCCAGCTTTGCCTATTAATATATATGGAACTAAGATCAGGACTTCATGGTGGCCATTTCAAAACGTTTTCTTTGTTCTCCTTTAGCCATTGTGTAACTAATTTGGTGGTATGCTTAAAGTTGCCATTTGGAAGACCCCTTTGTGCTCAAGTTCTAACTTCTTGCTTGATATCTTGAGATTTTGCTTCAGTATTTCATAATACTCTTTCCTCGTGATGTCATCTATTTTGTGAAGTGCACCAGTTTATCTTGTAGCAAAACATCCACAAAACAGAACATAGCCACTCCAGTTCCTTAAATTATGGCCAAGTTGTCCAATTTACATTTACAAACTGTAATCTGGAATTTAATGATGCTTTTCAAGAAATGTCTTCTTCCTCTCTGAGTGGCCTTTTACCCAATGTTAGTGCATGACTCCTTTCACAGGTAAACTCTATGCCGGTTTACTTGTACTCCCGTTGCTTTGCTGTTTCCAGTTGGTACCAGTTCCAGGGGTTTGCTGTGAGTCCTTTCTTTATTAAATTTTTATCATTACCAACGTGAGGCTGCGACTGTCCTAGCAGTGCTTGGGTCCAACTGCTCAACAAAATATTACACATAGTCCATAACTTTTCAAAGAGGTTAAGGTCAGCACAATGGGGGGTTTTCATTGACATCACTGAAGTCGCTGGTCCGCCATCTTGGGTGTCTCCATATCTCTTCAAGCATTTCACAACATTGCAACACTGCATACTTTTTCAACCATAGATAAGTATCTAGAGTCGTTACAGCCTCCTCTATGTACCTTAAGAAAATTGCGATCATCAACAAGGTGGATCCATATGTACTGCCTGTTGGTTTGTTTAGCGCAAATCTGGACCATTGGCCGCACAACTATTTTTTCATAGCCACAACATAGGCAAAAATCCATGATAAGCTCAATATTGCCTTTTATAGGATTATTGCATAATAGTTGCATCACTAGGTAATACATTTGCAGTATAACAGTAAACGTGAATTGCAGCCTACATCTAGCTGGTCAAGTCGTGAGAGCGCAGCTTACTGATGTAGGTCACAGCTCAGTATCAACTGATCAGCTCACGGTCTTCGCAGACTACTTTCCAGAATATTATTATGATAAATGTAGGCGAGCATTATTTATTTACCTATCACAAAATGTGCAATGTACACTGGGGTGTGAGTGAGGTTCAAGCGGTCCAAATCCGCCCTGGATATCCGATTCAGCCACAGTAGTCGTCGTTGTGTACTCAGTGTTTTTGTTTTCTCACACTGATTTTCTGTCACGGCTGGCCGACGATAGACTGAACGTTGGTCTTGACCACTATGCACAGCACAACCCACAATTAAACAAGATTTTACATTGAATGGTCAGGAGTTTTGCTTCACTGATCACACTAAAACAACGAAAACAGGCTGCAGCTACCACCCACTATGGCAATCGCAAAGTGCGGTCACGTGACTGCGACGTCATGTGAAAACCCCCCATTCCAGAAGCTTAATGTTAGCCTGCTTTATCCATTCTAAAACTTGTGTTCATGTATGTTTAGGATTATTGTACTAATAGAGCCCAACTGTATATAGGTTTTGCTCGCCTGACCTAAACTGCTTCAGCCCATAGGCCTTGCCAAACCCATTTTTCTGGGGCCCCCGGATATACTGTACAGTAATATTCAATAAATTAGAATGTGTTCCGATGGGGCTCGTTTGTCAGATTAAATGTACCTTTGGAAAATAATAACCCTCGAGCAGGTATAAAACATACCTTTCTGTATTAAAAATGTTGTTTTTATTGGTCTAATGTAGAATTCTAATTTAAAATGTCTTGTTTTCATTAGCGGTAAGAAATTTTTTTATAATTACCAGAAATGAAGACTTGAAAACAGTCTTCTATATAATATTTCAACTTGTGAATTGAGTTACTGAAATAAATGAACTTTTCAATAACATTCTGATTTAGAGATTTCCATGTAGATAATTTCAGAAAATTTCCAACATTAATCAACAAAGTGTCTAAATATCCACTTTAAAAGACTACAACATAGACTTGGAAGGATAATATTTTAAAAAGATCTAGACTAAAAATGTAAATATTTCTGTGAAAAAGATTATTTTATGATAAAAAATATGTTGCTTTTATAAATAACAGTAAATCGAATCTAGTGCACGGGTACTGTGTTATGTCTTGTAACTCTAGTAGTCAAGCTGATTACATCTGGAAAAATGTTTTGTGGCCAGTCAAAACAATGATTGAAGTCTTTGGTCACAATGACAACAAGCATGTTAGAAGACATCAAGATGAAGCACTTAAACTTAGGAACACTGCGCCAACTGTCAAGCATGATAGTAGCGGTATCATCATGAGGGTCTGTTTCACTGCCATTGGTGTGGATGGAACAACAAAGAAAGATCGCAGATAATTCTTTAATTCCCCCTTAAATTAACTACTAGAGTTAAAACATAGACAGAATTGATGTTCTGGTGTTAAAATGATCAAAAACACAGTCAGATAAGATTGAGTGTGGGGAAATATCCAGCCAGAAATATTGCAGTATGTTGTTGATGGCTATATAAAGTGTATCACTTCTCTGCTTCTTGCTAAGGAATATTTAACCAAATACTAGTGGCGTGTCATGTATGCATTTGAGCCAGTGTGTATAATTTTGCCACTAAGTAGATTATCAACAGGCTAACATAAATTTAAATTTGTGCACCCAGTTTGAAAAATAGTTTGTGTCATCGTCCCATCCCAAATAAAAGGTTGAAATGCAGCATTGAAAGCAGAAGAACATTTTTGCCAATGATGAGTCTATGTGAACTTGTGGATGGCACCATACATTTATCAGTCAACAAAAACACTGGGTTATTTTTCCAGCACAATCACAAGTCCTTTGGAGTGTGTCGTCACAGGGTTGAGCTTGATTTATGAGGAACAGTTAAGAGCGATTTGACTAGAGAAGGGCTCCTCTCTTGGTCTGCCCTGCACGGTGCTGAGGAAGGCTGAGTTGTTTGCTGTGCCTCTAGGCGTGAGGATGAGGGGGAGCAGCCTGGAGTTCCTGCCTGGCTCAGGGGGAGGTTGGACTGGATTAGACGGCTGACAGCTGGGCCACATCTCTGGAGGCACGGGGTGAAAAGACCCCCCGTCTGCTTGCCTCTGCACCAAGTGTCAGTTAGAGCATGAAGGAAGGATGGAGCGAGCCAAAGAGTAAGTAAGTGAGCAAAGTGGGGCCACTGGTAGTCCTAGGTGGTTTGACATCAGCTGTGCATGGGCTGTGCACACCGTTAGGCATCAGGAAACACACGGTTTATTTAGTGAGTTTGGACTTGGGGTGCACAGCGGAACACCGACACAAGACAAAGTACCCCTTTAATGTCGAAGGTTTTGACCTCTCTAGTTTAAGCGGCAATGCTCTTAGCCAAACACTACATGATATCAAGAATATAAAGTAGCCTTAGTTACTTGGCTCTAAAATATATCCTTTGCTATAAGCGGAAGCATTTATTAATCAAAGCACAATCTCCTTTCCACCAAATCAAAGCCTCTCATTGATGCAAAAATGGCAATGAAATTAACTCTCCCCAGGTGGTATCCTGTACAATTATGTGCAATCAAGATTAAAAACTACTTCAAAATCAAGCACACTCTTTTTTTTATCTGTATTTTCAGTTCAGGGATATTTAATAAATCTTTATTCTATGAGTGCTTGCATTATTTGATAAGCTTGAATTTCAACATTTGCCCTAACTTTCACCAGATAGTTTGATAAATTACTTGACTGCTGGATGCACAACAACTAGCATAATTTACTTCAGCAGCTCACTGTTAATATGAAGAATGTTCCAGCACCATATGAGGATTCTTCACCATTATAGGTCTTCTCTAATCTTCAGAGACTGCTTTGTGTGTTTCCTGCAACCGAATCTTGGCGATCACCGGCACGTGGTATGAGGGCTGGAGTCAACTTTATTAGCCGGTGATGTTCTAATGTGATTTATTTTTATAAATGAGAGTAAGATGGGAATGCAAGTGGGGGTGGAGGCCAGTATGCAAATGCAGACCCTCATTAAACACCACCAACACTACACAACATTATCTGCGGCTCCTCGGATTGTTTTTGCGCATTAACGAGGTGGAACCAAGTCAGCTAACTAATGACAGTGTAATGATCACAGCGTTTAAGATAAAGTCATCAGAAGGCTTGACACTTACATATTTGATGTATTAGGGGGCATTCTGCCTCCTTTACACTGTTGTGGACCTTAGCTTCCTCTTCATGGCTTCATCCACTTTAGAAACTCATAGAAACTCCAAGTCATTACATTTTTGAATATAAAATTGTCAGCAGTGACCCTTAGTGACTCCGAACAGCTAATTTCATTAACTTCTGATGCAAGAACTTTGCACATTCAGTCTTATGTAGATAAGAAAAAAATTATATGAATATAAAATGTAAATTTTAATCTATTAAGAGCTATTTATTACATTTCATGAGCTTTTAATTTCTGTGAGTTGGAAATATATGTGGTTATTTTTTAATTGTATATCTAAAACACCAATATTCCATGCACTTTACATTTTCATTCAATTCAGCAAATGGTTAAATGATAAACACTGCCTACAACAAAATATTTATGATTTAGCTTTCTGTTTTTTTCTGGTCTTTATGGGTGTGAGGAAATAAATAAAATAAGAGTCTTTCTGAAAACATGCTAGAAAGAAGTAAAAGTATTTTCATCATATGTAGAATCAACTCTTTCAGTAGAATCAATTCTTTCAGTCATTTTGGTCCAATTCTCTGTAATTCTGCTTCACTTACCACAGTGTGTTGCTTTAAAATCAAACTCTAAACACATCTATGTTCCTAAGCTTATACTTTTAGCTAGGCTTTTACATGGGCATATTTTATTTTTTAATCTCAACCCTCAACCAGATGGCAACTCTGGGAGAAAAAGGTGCAAATTCTTATTTAGTAACCCAGATATGAAAGTTGTTGCTTTAATCTTGACACCACGTTAGAAGTATCAAAATTTTTTCCTGTTTGTGTTGATATTTTTGACTAAAAACAAATAATATGGTAACAAAAAGAAGTGGTTACAGAGTGGGAGGCAACTTGTAAGTCATTGGTAAGCAGTGCCAGAATAACTCAAGTGGCTGTTAGCTGCTAATGAGGCTAAAATTGGCAACTGCTTCGTAGCTTCCAATCAGTACTAAACTAAAAGGCTATTTCACGGTTTTTAATATGCTATGTGAATTGTTAGCTGTTTTTTTGTTACTATTTCAGAGCATTCATTTCCTGTTCAGTATGGATATGTGTGTCCAGCACTGCTTAGACTGGTTCACTTTGTGTGCAGGAATTTGTGAAAATTACCATGTAAATTTTATTTTTGTTCCTTCAAACTTTCTTGATGTCATCTTGCAGTTCTCTGGGGGGTTTTCATGAGCGTCCATTTCTGTCTGAAGATCTTTCTTTTGATGGCTTTTGTGAGAATGAGAACTGTACCAGAAAGGCAGATGACATGCAAACCATTGGTAAGCACTTTGAGAATACCAAAACTGGCTAACTGCTAGCTGCCAACAATGTTTAAGTCAGCATCTGCTTCAGAGCTTTCCATAAATTAAACGAAAAAGCTTTTCACTGCTTTTTTTGTCTGGACTGAATTTGATCAATAAAAAACAGTTTAAGATTCATGAAACTTTATTCTGCTTGTAAAAACACAAAAAAGGAGCATCTTCATTGCTTTAGCTTTACTATTAGAACCACCTTAGAATGACACAAGCATACAAACCACAACACATGCATTAACGTGTTGTGTAAGCAACAACAAAAAATGGCAGTCTTAAGTGTTCTTAAAAATATCATTAAGTCCTTGTCTCATCCCCCCCTTGTTCACCTAGTTGTCTTGTCGCGTTAGCTGGATGTGTCATTAACACTCCACTGGACACAGCATACAATGTTGTTTTAAATCTCAGTGCACAAATCTCACACCCAGCACAAACATGGACTTCCAGCATTGCTTAGACTGCTTTGCTTTGAATGCAGGAATTTGCAAAAAGGACCATGCAAGTCTCCACAGCAGTTATTTTTTTGTTTTGTTCCTTCAAACTTTCTTATGATGTTGGCATGCGGCTCTCTGGGAATTATCGTGAGCCCATTTCTGCGTGGAGATGTTTATCTGTATGGCTTTTGCAAGAATGAGGAGATTAACTCCATAACTAGCAGACATCTTTTAGCTGATCTGAGCATCATTAGTCCACATTAATAACCCATGAAAGTCCAAATTGACTTTTTTTTTATCATCTTAATTACCCGACATCTGAGCTCTCTATATAAAGATGACTCTTTAAAGATGAGACGAGCTTTGTGACTTCGAGGTACTTGTTTTTGTGCACACTTTTGAGAAAAAAAAAATGGTACTCAAGTTATGTGCATGTACAATCACAGTTACAGTACAAGCCATCTAGACTAAAAACGCTGCCACTGCCCATTAGAGAGATGGATTGACAGCAGTGCAGAATAAATCTTTGTGGCACTGAGACAGAAATATAAATAGAGCACCTAAGATAGATTTGTCTCTGGTGTTGATGAAGTTACCTTTGGGGGGTTAGGGCTCTACCTTTTTAGTAATGAGGACAACAGCAAACAGTTTGGTCTTCTAATGAGAAATGATGCTTTTGGAGGAGTGATATGAAAATAATGTTGCAGAACACCTCGGTTTTGGGTTATCTGAGTCTGAACAAAAGTAAGCAGATTGGAATTGGAAGAACCAGCCCCACCTGGTGGCTTTGATGTACATACATTCTCCTATAAACAAAAAAAAGAGGGATTTGGTATATGAGAATTGGGGGTTTCGACACCATCTTTTAGAATTACGGGATGGATTCTCATTGCAATTTTTAGGTGCTTTGGGGGGTCTTATACTAATACATTTTCAAAAACTAAAAACTGAAATAAATTAAAAAGAATTAACTGAAAAATCATCATTAAGACTCAGGCATTTTTTTAATGAATACCTACTTTACATACCAAAAAAACAAGAAAATAAACTACTAATGCAAAATTCATTTTAATTAGATCAATAAATGATGTTGAAATCAGGTAGGCACAAGAGGGGAGGAGCATTCTATTACCCGTTTTATCATCAAGGCAAGCGGTATACTAATTATCCTATAGCACCCAGTCAGAGCCCACATGAGACTGATAACAAAGCTCTGCCCAGGGTTTCTATGATTGCACTCTCTTGCTCCCCTTCCACCATGTTATTGGACAAGGCTGCACTGCTGGTATTCATGGAGTAATAGGATGCATAAAGATATAAAACAGCAGACAAAGGTGGTAATCCATTTATTTCCCCTCCTTCTTTTGTTCTCCTCTTAACCCAAGTTCAAGAACTGGCATCCCATTAGAGCTCTATTGCTAATCAATGGGAGGCATTATAGGTTGTATAAATCACAGTCTGACATCTGCTCTATGAGTCGTTAACAGAGAAGTCACCGGGGAAGAATAAAGAGAGCAAACATGCAGACAAACTGAACTACAGACTGCTACCAACCTCAAGCTGAGTTATTGATACCCGGACATTAATAAGGAGCTGATCAACTGAAAGTTTCGGTTTAAAAAAGGAGGCCAACCTTCAAAGGACCATATTTCTCATTTAGTAAACCAAATATTGGTTTAATTTCTTCAAAAGGTGCAATCAAAATCTCCCTGATTCATGCTAATGCTACATAATCTTGGCTTCAATAATTGTGATTTAACAAACAACCGCCAACCACCGGAGGTGTTTTTCAAATATCAGAAGGCAAAACGGGAGAGGTTCCTGTGAAAATTTTTAATTGAGGATGTAGTTATTCTGCCTGAAAAGGCATGCAGGAAAGTGCACACGCAGGCATTTGTAACCTGAGTGCGGTTACAGCGGGGAGACCATCTGAAGACTTGCAGGCCCTTTGATGTCTTCTGAATACGGGCATAATGCATGTGTAATTAATAATCCATTTGCATATTATGAACTAGGGCACTTAGTCAATGTTCTCGGGATACAAATACCTGAGGAAAACAATAACAACTGAGAACATTAAAAAAGGGATTCTTTGTGAAAAAAGACAAATCTTTGGCCCACTTTGGATTAGAGATACATTAGCCACTAATTATGTCCTAATTGCCAATATTTTAGCAGGTGTTTGTACTTAACCAGTGGTAATGCCCTCCTGGAACAAACTCATTAGGGTTATTCTCAGGTGGATCCCAGCAGTCCTTTGTGATTATGAAGGAAGATGGACTCATGGTCAAAAACATTGATATTAATGAGGCTGTTGCAGAGGACAGTGTTAACAGCATCAAAAACAACAGTAACATCAGTGCTGTTGTTATTAATTTTATGAATAATAATAATGGTAATTATATCAAAAGAAAGAAACATGCAGAGAGAGGATGCCATGCTGGCCATTATGAATTATAAATATCACAATTGTGAACTGGTAATTTTGATCAGATATTTCTGCAAGCTCCCCCATTCAGAGAGGAATAATATTGTTTTGGCCAAATATTGCCAAAGCAATCAGAGAGTCTGAGTAGTAAAGGTTTCTTAACTAATCAAACGGGAAATGTAACCCTGCACTTGATTAAATATTGAACTTAGGAGTTTCGGATATCTTTTTTCATTGGCCTACTGGCATTTGGCAGCAGGGGAGAATCAAACTCCTATAAATCCCTGGAGATGATCCACTCTAGAAAGAAGCTGAGCCAGCAGGTCAAACTGCAGAAATGTCATGAAGGGAGAGGAAATGAACCAAAAAACATTCATCATGTGCCAGTGCTCTTCACTTAAAAAATATGACATCAGTGTCAATAATGGAATGGAAAGCAGAGTTGATGCATGCCTGTCTTCAATTACATGTTTAGAATGTTTTTTATGAAATGAAGTCTGAATAACATTGTAATTTGTTCCAGTAAATATACACTAATTGATAATACTCATGTAAAAAACCACAATTGGGCCTTGTTCCTTTTTTAAATTGACAGGTAATTTGAAAACTAAATTTTATGTCTCACCAAGAGCCTGTCTCGACTATACTGAGATTGCACCGTTGACAGTTATCATACAGTGGACTGACAGAGTTGGTCAAAGGTAAAAGCAAGTAATGGTGCAGCTTTGGGTCCCCCAGGCCAGCAACAAATTTTAAATGATTAATAATTGCAGTTTACTTGAACTGATCATAAAGCCATCTTGTGCCTTCCCCTTCAGTGATATGCACTACTTTGTGTTTGTCTGTAGCATAACATTTCAACAACATACATTGAGGTTCGTGTAAGAAGGTTCGTGAAAAACTTAAAGGGGTGTAAATACTTTTAAAAGCCACTGTTATTCACTGCTATCGCATCAACAATGTAATAATGTTAGGCTCAGAAGCAACACATTCTATGATATAATAAGTTTAATTGTTGGCTAGCTAGCAGCTGGGGTAGCTGGTAGGCCATGGACTTAGCTGAAAATGGAGCCCCATACTAAATTCGGCTCAGGGAGTCATGCAATTTTGGGTCGGCTCGCTAGAGTAATTATCTTTGGGAACCTTCGAAGCACAATCAGAATAACAGAAACCAAATTCTGTTTATCAGCTTAAAAATACAATCTAATGGGAACATCCCAGACAAAACACTTATTGGGTCAAGATTCAAGAGAAAACACAAGGCCAAGTACCAGGGCACAATCCTCCAGCTCTACAATGTTTTTTTGTGTTTCACAAATCTGCAGATTTAGTTATTAAACAAATAACTAAGAGCTCTCTTCCAACATTACTCCTGCATAGGTTAATTAATTAGCTGGAGGACCAAGTACTTTTTTGTCAGTGTCTGAGCCAAATTAATTAGGGTTTTTGAGTTACTAAAATAAATACCTCTGGCAACATAAGGGTGGTTCTAATGCAAACCCCATGCACATAAGCCAAACAATGCTGGTCAGAATCGGAGCAGAAGTTATGTCTACCTGAGTTTTGCCTTTTTTTAACCGGAAGATTTGACACACGCAGTTATTCCCCATTGTAGCAAATTACAAATAAAGTAGACTTACCTTTTAAATGATTGGGGAGGTCCTCCGTCCTACCTACTGCCTCTTGGACCAAACTTTAAACAACTTCCTTCTTCTTATTGGGTAAAAAGCTATATAAACAAACTGTATGACCCTGTGTTTGAGCTGGACATTTTGCTATCAGTGTCTTCTGTTTGAGTGGCCATAGAGCTATGCATTCTTGTGAAGAAAACCATTTAAAGGTAAAATTTGTAAAAAAACAAACAAAAAAAAAAACTTGAATCTTTCAACTTTAAATGTCAAAAGAAATCTTTGCTTTGGGTCTCTATGAAGAAGTGTATACATGACAAGACTTTAAAGATTAATATACACAATTGCTGACATTCTCTGAGCTTCCTTAGTTCAAGTGTCCATATGATTTGCATGAAAAAGCATCCTTACTGCTGCATCTGAAAACATCCTATCACAAAAGCAGAACAGGAACTCGAGCATGGAAGACCTCAAATGCTACCTTAACTTTGGCAATATCCTAATAGAAAACATGCCATGGCCTTGTCTGGAAGTCCAGGGAAAATATTAGGGTGTTTGTGGTGCAAGAATAATTTCTTCAATGAAAAGCACGACTTTTCCAAGGTTGTATGAAAACATGCCTTAAGACCACATTTAAATGTGCTACAAAGTTTTATAAGACCTTAGAAAAACTAAATAATTTAAATGAACTGACCAGTGTTTATTCAGTGAAATCAGCAACAGCAAATATAGCACTTGGGTAAAACAAAATACACATATTCTAACACAAATTCACAAAGTCCCAGATTTCTTATTTCACTTGCGTACTTATTTTGCGTATGCACCTCAGCACTTAGAAATGCCAGATTAACACAGAATATGGTCTTTGTAAGGGAAAAATAGAAAAATAACAACCTGTTATATTTAATATTTGATTACATTCTTGGATGTTTTTCTCATTCAAGTATTTTGGAGTGACTGAGTCCAGCACCACAAGAGAACAAAAACGCTTGGACAGTAGGAGCCTTTGTTTTTAGTGAGAAAGCCATTATAATTTGCCATATCATTTGCCTTAGTATTGTGGTTCATATTTAATATATGAAACATTTATTGTTTTCCTCTTTAAAGAAATAGAAACCTTCAGCAAGAAAGTAAAGTATCTTACAAAAGTGAGTACACCCCTCACATTTTTGTAAATATTTTATTACATCTTTTCATGGAACACTGTAGGTCTGACACTTTGATACAACCTAAAGTAGTACAGTTTGTATAACAGTGTAAATTTGCTGTCCCCTCAAAATAACTCAACACACACCTATTAATGTCTTCTATCATGATGCACTTCAATTGTTCTTTTCCCTGGTTGGAATTATGACACAACATGCAATCTTTAATTTTTGTAATCATTCAAAAATGTTTTTCAAAAACATGGCATAATTTCTAAACATTTCGTTATCAACACAAGTCACGACCCAAAGCGTCTATGTCAGGATTGTGTGTGGTGATGTTCTGACAAAATGTGATGTAAAATAATGTAGTGATGATTTAGACTGAGGTCTCAAAGTGCTAAGAAAACCTACAGCCTAACATTTTGTGGTATACATTACCCAAAACAACCATACTGCCACCTTCCCTCGAAGTCTCACAAGTCTAAAAAGTCTTTTCGACAGTTCCCAAGTTAAATCCCAGAGTCACATCAAAAATCTGCTGAACTTTTTTTTTCCTCCAAATTTTTCTTCTGCTCCCCACACTAACTGTTGCATTGTTCGACCTTGAGTGAGATGCTGTCAGGCGCTTTTTAGAACATAAGCGTTGCAGTTTCCCATAATCCACTGGGAGTGTGGAGGTGAGAGCTGTGGCCCAGTAGCTCTCTGAGTGGCTGGCAGTGGATCAAAAGCAAACGAGGTTCCTGAGCTCATTCCAATTATAACAGCACACACTATCAACTACAAATACAAACAGCACATAAGTGATAGTGCTGGTGGCCTGGAGGATTGCTGCCAGAGAGCAGGCAGCATGCTAATAAGGATACCTTTTGCCATGGGCTATTTAGGGAATAGCCTCTCATCCCACCAATTCCCCTTGCTTTAGCTAGGGAGACGAAAGGGAAGAAGGGGGGTGAATTCCCCAAGAGCACAATCCAAGGACAAAATATTAGAAAATGGATCTTTATCTTTGCTCTTGGCCAATATCCATATTAATTGCAAAAAGGAAAAACCGCACCAAGGTGCTCAATAATATATAAGGAGATTAGTCCAAAATATGTGGCTACAAATTATGGAGCTTTAAAATTGTAGATTTGTTTGTTCTGACAAAATGTGATGTAAAATAATGTTAAAATATACCAAGAAGACTTAGATTTTCTTGGTGCTTCATTTAAATTTCAAACTGTATTTCATTGACATCATTATGCTGGATTCAAACACTACATCATGATTTAACCTTTGCAAAAGCAGTGTGAAAAAAACATGACCGTCAGTCATTTGCACATCACTTCACACTGTTTATTGCAATTAGTTTGATTATCCATAACATCTTCCCCACCATTTCTTTGTAGTCGGCCAATCCGGGAGAGTGATTTATATGTCTAATCGGCTGCCATCCATGGGAGAAAGTAGTGAGATGTTTGGAGGTGTTCTGCTGCAACATGCAAACCGGCTCACCCCCTCCTCCTTCTGCTCTTCCTCCTCCTCTCTCCAACAACCCCTCAGAGCTTGGCAACTCTCCAGAGCCATGCAGGGGCGGCGGAGTACAGCGGGAGCCTGAGTGAGAAGCACACATTGTGCACGGCGGGACCCCAGCAGCCCCGGCCCGAAGGCACAACTCTCAAGGACATGGAGAACTGGGGCAGAGAACTTCCGAGCTTCCCACAGTGAGGGCAAGCAGAGGAAAAGGCGGAAGTTCTCCACATTTATTGGTTGATATCTCTTTTAAGATAAATTAATCCTTTATAGTAGTATCATAATCTCAAAATGCAGGTATTCATTGGATAAAAATATCCTACCTTAAGAAAAAAAACTTTCTGATGAATTCACCAGGGCTACAGTTAGTGACATCCATGATATTAAACAAAATTATTTTAATTGAAACATTTTTTTATGTGTCCATTTAATTAAAAATGTATAACTTCCTGTTTCTTCTCTATAAATCAACATTATTTGGTCAAAGAGGCTAAAGCCTGGCTCCTTTCAGCAAGTCCAAGTGGGCCCAAAACCAAAGTGGACTTCTACTGTCATAAAAAAAACTCTATTCTCAAAAACTTCACAGCTTTTTCTGGGAAAGCTGGTTCATGAATCTTTCAACTGTTGTACGTTTGTCGATTATTGATATAGAAGCCACTGAATATTTGCATGTGAAATGGAGGTCTGTGTGACATATGTACTGATAAAAGAACATGTAAAGTGTTTCTTGTCAAAGTAACTACCTCATAGAATAATTAGGCAGTGTAAAAACATCTAAAATAGATGGTTTAAAGGTTCATTTGCAACCCTTCAGATTGAAGGGGAGCTCCTGCTTGAAGTGGAGGAGTTCAACTATCTCGGGATCTTTTTCACAAGTGATAGGAGAATGGAGCGGCAGATAAACAGACACATCAGTAATGAGGATGCTGGGCTGATGCGTTGTGGTGAAGAGAGAGCTGAGCTGAAAAGCGAAACTCTCAATTTACTGGTCGGTCTACATTCCTACCCTCACCTATGGGCATGAACCCTGGATCATGACCGAAAGAACAAGATCCCTGATACAAACTGCTGAAATGAGCTTCCTCCGCATGGGGGGCCGGGCACTCCCTTAGAGATAGGGTATGATAAAACTGAACTGGTAAAAATGGAGTCGCTAAAATCAAGGCAGTGAATGAAAACAGACAACATTAAATTTGATAACCTTAATAACCACCTGAGTAAGCAAACAGTAAACCATCAGGACCCCCTTCAGTTTGCTTATCGCTGTGGAGTTGGAGTTGAAGATGCCATCATACATCTGCTTCAACAAACCCACTGTCATCTGGAAAAAGCCAGCAGCACTGTGAGGATCATGTTCTTTGTTTTCTCCAGTGCATTTAATACAATCCAACCTGATTTGCTTTGTCAGAAACTCCAGAAGACTCAGGTGGAGGCCTCAACAATCTCCTGGATCAAAGACTACCTGACAAACAGACCACAGTTTGTGAGACTAAAGGGTTGTGGGTCTAACCAGGTAGTCAGCAGCACAGGAGCACCACAGGGGACTGTACTCTCACCATTCCTTTTCACTCTGTACACCTCAGACTTCCAGGACAAGACAGACTCCTGTCATCTGCAGAAATACTCGGATGATTCTGCAGTTGTGGGGTGGATCAGAGATGGACAAGAAGCTGAGTACAGGAAGGTGGTGGACCGCTTTGTGGCATGGTGTGGAAACAATCATCTGATTTTGAACGTGACTAAAACAAATTAGATGATTGTAGATTTTAAGAGAAACAGGAATAAGTCAAAAACTATTTCTATCATGGGAGACGAAGTGGAGGTGGTGGAGGAGTATAAATACCTCGGTGTTCACCTGGACAACAGACTGGAGTGGAGATGCAACTGTGAAGCCATCTACAAGAAGGGACAGAGCAGACTCTACTTCTTGAGGAAGCTTAGGTCCTTTGATGTTTGCAGCAAGATGCTGCATATCTTCTATAAGTCTGTTGTGGAGAGTGTGATCTCTTCTACCATCATCTGCTGGGGAAGCAGCATCAGAGCCAGGGACTTACAAAAACTCAACAAGCTGATAAAAAAGGCTGGTTCTGTTCTGGGGACTCCTCTGGAACCTCTGGAGATCATTGTGGAAAGACGGATTCTTCATAAAATGAAGAACATTATGGAGAACCCTGAGCATCCTCTTCATGAGACTGTACTACAGCAACAGAGTGTCTTCAGTCAGAGGCTTCTTCAGATCTGCTGTAAGACGGAGCGCTACAGGAGATCCTTCCTGCCCACAGCCATCAGCATTTACAACGGCTCTTTGAGGAAACCTTCATAATATGAGCTACAACAACATTTAATTTCCCTTTGGGATTAATAAAGTATTTTTGAATTTAATTTGAATTATAACATTAATATTTACCATGTTATCATTTGAATCACCACCAAATTCACGGATTATAATTTTCACAGAGGCAAAATTAATCACATGTTGGTTTTTACAGCACTCAGTTTTACCATGTTCAGTATTTCACACCTTCAATTTATTTCAAGTTCATTTTTGTTACTTTGACCCCTCATAGGAGACTACCATCTAGAACTGTAATGTGACTCCTAGCTGTACAACTAAAAAATAACTGAAAAAACTGAGGCATGCTGGTCATTTTTGATCTCCAAAACTACACTAACAACTTGTGTCAGAGGTGGGACAGTTTCAAAAATGCTGGCATGTGACTAAATCTTTGTATTTGTATGATAGCTCAACCAAAAAAACCCATGATAGTAAAATGGCTCATTGAGCTTGATAGTGTACAACAAGTGTAGTTCTGGGTTTTGCAAAAGACATGCACTATGAAAATCTGACATTCTAGCTGTCTGCTATACCAATGTTTACATTTTAAATAGAATTATAAGTCAGTGACAATTAAATCTTGTACAATTCCTAAAAATTATCCATGGTTATCTTTGTTTATGTAGCAAAATCTGTACGTTCATTTCTTTATAGAAATAGTTGTCAGCTCTTCTGGAAAAAGCAATGGTAGCAGCAAGCATTTCTTTCATTGTCCCTCCAGTCAGGGGTTCAGCTCTACTATGGGTCAGCCCCCTCTCTCCTTCTATATCAGAGGGAAGGAACCACACTGATCTGAGATGGAGTACCCCCAACCAAACCTTACAACATCGACCCATGCCACCATCCTGGGCTTCTAATGGAAGTCCTGGGCATCCAGACGCCTCCCCTGCTCTGACACAGGCGTCGTGTAGCGCTCCTCTCATCACTGAAAGCAGCAGGCCTCGCAGCTTTCCTTCTCTCTCCTCTGGGCAGGCCTTTTTGCAACATCGCAGGCAGATGTGTCCAGATGAGCACGTTCTAATTTGTAGACCCAGGTTAATGCCCTGCCAGAAATCCCAGAAGATCAATAGCTTTATTTCCCTAAAATACCGGCATGGTGAGAGGCAGCTTACGGGGTGCTTTTAATACCGCTACAGTTCCAGCGATGACTGGGTTGTATTGATTGTGCCCATGTGGAACTACGTGCGCCTTCTGGGGAAGGATCTATTTGTGTCACCCTGGGCTGGGATGGGGGCTCTGCTGGAGGAGTACAGAGCTCAGCCAATGAAGGATGCCAAAAACATCAAAACAGCCATGTTTACAGATTACCCAAAGGGAAAGCAAATTACAGCAATTATGCAGGCTGTGGGAATACTGATATCAGCATACCTGCTATTTTACCCAGAGACTACTTTTTTGGGGGCTAGAGCACATACAAAACACCACACTCAATTCGATTTGATGGCTAAAACTCTCGACAAACAATAGGATTGAAATGAAGCACTGCACGTTGAATGCAAAACAAAGTCTTTCGAGGGGATCAACTTGTTTGTGTATTTCTGGTCCAAAAACACATTTTCAGTTGTTTTGAAATCAGATATGACAGCCACATAACAGTAAGCAAGCATGTGTCTGCCAAAAAAACGACTAGGAATAGAGATTATCAAAAGGACATTGTTTGAACTTTGTGTCTACGGTAAACTGGCGACAATCCTGCTGAAGTAGCACAGGTTTTGATAATCATGAGCATTTTACTGATTCTGTGAAGAGATACTTTGCACAGATTTCGTCCAATTTTGCTTTTCTGTCACACGTTAATGTTTCAGATCATCAAACTACTATAAATATCAGAGAGTGATGGCTTAAGTAAATACAAAAAGCAGTTTTTAAATGATGATTTCATATATTGAGGGAAAACAAGCTTTCCAAACCAACCTGATCCTATGTAAAAACGAATCACATCTTTTGTTAAGTCATGAATTAACAGTGAACTCACCACCACATGTTTTGGAAAGCTGGGTTCAGTTTAACTGGCCCCAGCCAGCCCTGATTACTGCTTGGTAGAACTGTATAATTAAGAATTCATTCAAATAAAACCTGCCTGACAACATGAAGTAGGGTCAATCTCAGAAAGCAACACACTATGCTTTGATCTAAAGAAATTCAACAAAGTCTCAACAGCAAGTGCACCTCTGAATGGATCAAAAGACGTTTAGAACTGGTCTTGACACTCCAAATGGGATACTGTGTTGTGACCTGAAACAGGAAGTTATTTTTGAAAACCATGTTGTAGGGCTATAATCAATTAAGACCCATTGCCAGTTATTGCCAACGTTTGATACTAGTTGTTGCTCTCAAGGGTGGGACAACTAGTTGGTTTGGATAGCTTTTCTCTTAATAAATGAAATCCTCATTTGAAAAAAATGTTTGCATGTATTCAAGTTATCATTAGCTCAAATTAGTTTTCCTTGACTATCCGAAACATTTAAATGTGACAAAAAAGCAAAAATGGAAATGCATTTGTTACTGGGGGAAATACATTTTCACTGTATATACATGCAAGCTCTTGATTGTTTCTGTTTAGTTTTGTTAAGAAAGTGTGAAGGTTTAAATATAGTTTTTTCTTATATTTGGATCTTGATGTTTTGTTGTTTGTGTCTCGAGCTTAATATTTCAGTTTGTAATCAAACAAGATAAGTGAAATGTTGCAAATAGCTTTAGCAGAAAACAAATGTACCCTTGCAGCAAATATCACACCCATCAGCACAGAGGCAACATGCATTGAGGAGGAGCCTTATCCAAATGGAAAGCCTTTGTTTGCAGCTGTCGTGACATATTCATGACTAGGTCCATAATAGTCAGATTCCTGATATATCCCCCAGGGAGAGCAGAGAGAATGGTGTCACATCCAATTACTGCAGCACATACTAGAGGTAAATCAAATCCATGTGCCATGAACTCTGGAAGCTAAGGAGCAAGCACACACTCCACGAGCAAAGTTATATGAAAATTAATATAATATTGGCAAACACATTCTCCTGGTTACTCGGAGGTCATATATGGATTACACATAGAAATGAAATTGGCTGGAGGCTGTGGTTTGCCTTCTCCTAAAAACATAAATTGACATAAAGAGGATCCACTAGTGTGTGGTGCAGACAGTGCTTACTCAAGATTTTATTTTACTATTATAGATTTGTCTGCCCCTGTGCAGAAATTGAAATTGCAGATGAGGATGAAGATGTGCCCCTGATTGAATGAGGAAACAATCAGGTCACCGTGTTCTCCCTTAAACCTTTCTCTAACCACTAAGACGCTTTTCTGCAGAGCGAAAAAAAGAAAGACAGAATGCCTTTGTCTTTATCCTCCACAGTGGTCTTTGGGAAGCACAGTGGTTTTAGTGGTTCGGGGGGCATCTCTGCAAGTGCACAGCCCCATTTCACCCTGGAGCGGTGCAAAAGCTCCTGCCCAATAAAACAGGCTGCATCCCCAGGGCCCCTCCCTCAAGCCTCCAGTCAGCGCTTGTTTTTGCACCATTTATTTAGTGTGACACATCTCCAATTAAACTGTGGAGGCTGCTGCATTCCCCCCATAACTACCTCTTATACCTCCCCATAGACTTTCTGTCACACCGAGAGTATGAGTATGAAAGAGTGAAAAGGAGCGCTGGTTGGAGGGAGAGAGAGATCACATCTTGCCTGCCAGCTATGATCACAATGTCATTTTCTCCTCAGTGGTTAGGAGCCTCCTCTGAAAGGTGCCCTGAATTATAATTATCAAAATATTGAACAAGATAATCATCCCCTTTAAATGATGCTGCCGCTTCACTATTTCCCCGGCTGTACTTGTAGCTCTGTTTTTTTTGTCAGACATAAATGTATAAAGACTAGAGAGTCAACGACAAACATGTTCCCTAAAGGTTTGTCCCTGATTCCATATGCCTTGCGTGCATCATCTGAAATTTAAGAATCTTTCATCTGAGCTAAGAGTCTCCTTGCCACCTCTTCATCTTCCCACAACGGCCTCACACACGGTCGCAGGAGGAGTGACTTTGTCCGACCCCAATACCGTCTGCAGGAGCGCAGCTGAGGGCAGCAGCTGCCAGGGAGGACTGGTGGGGGAGCGCCCAAAACGCCAGCTCTGCCAAGCGCCCGGGCCAGAGGGAGGCCCAGTGGCAGCTGGGAAGGGTGGGGCAGCCAGCTGTGGAGCAGCAGGGTGGTGTGAGGTGACGGGGTAATGCCACTAAATCTTAGCAGGGGAACACAAATGTGAAGATGAAGTCTAAACATACAGGTAAGGTATACAGGTATGGAATGGGGGAGTTAAAATATTTTTTATTTCGTTGCAACACTTCTATACAGCATCGTTTCCACCATCTGCACCAACTCTGTGGCCCTCTTAACACCAAACAGATCTCTCCCATCACGTGCTTCGGCCACACATCTGTTGTACCATCTGCATAACTCCCCCCAAAGTGACAGGTAGTCCCTCTACCTCTCTGGAGGGAGCTTGAAAGGAAAGAGGGGGCGCGGAAGGTAATTTTGGGTTTAAATGTGCTCTGGACCTTTCTGGATGCATCTGGACGAAGCAGACACGCTGCTGAGCAGGGCAGGGTCATTATCAGCTGGAAACTTAAAACCACATAAAACAATTAGATCATACTGTCACATTATGACAGCGCCAATAGTGAGCATCTTGTTTATGATATGTGCCAGGAGGAATGCTTTTGCTCTTGCAAAAGAGTTCCTACCCTCTGAACCCTTTTCACATTTTCCTAACATTTCTTATAATTCATTAGGATTTTTTAAATGAAGAACATAGTTTTGAAGCGGTTTTTAAATGCTTTACAAAACAAAAGTGTGCCATGTATTCGTTCCCTCGACTCAGTACGTTACTTCATGATGCAATTACAACTGTATGTCTCTACCAGCTTTGCACATGCACATTGAAATGTTTGCAAAACAGCTCAAGCTCAGTCAGATTTGATAAGGAGCATCTGTCAGCTGTTCTTTTCAACCATTTCACTTTTTAAGTCTTGGCACACAGTTGGATTTAGATCTTGACTTTGACTGGGCCATTCTAACACATGAATATGCTTTGATCTCAACCTTTCATTTGTAGCTCTCCCTGTATGCTTAATGTCATCCTGCAGGAAGGTAAGCCTGTGCCACGGTCTCACAAGTTGTGCAGCCTCTAACTGGTTCTCTTCCAGTGTTGCCGTGTTTTTACCTCTATCCATCAGTTCTGACCTGCTTTCTTATCTCTGCTAGAGAAAAGCCTCCCCACAGCATGATGCTGCCACGTTCAGGATAGAGACAGTGTGTTTAGGGTGTTATGAACTGCAAAGCGCAGCGTGTAGGCCAAAAAAAGCTACATTTTGGTCTCATCTGACCAGAGCACCTTCTTCCACGTTTGCTGTGTCCCCAACATACCTTGTGGAAAACTTTACCTTTTAAGGCCTTCTTTGTAATATTTATCTTTTTAACAGTGCAGACTTGCAAAGGGTGCTATGAAGTTTACCTGACTAAATCGTGGTCTTTTGCTGCTCCACCAGAATTACGTCCTGGCTGCTCCTCTGATGAATGCTCTCCCTGTTTGGCTTGTCAGTTTAGTAAGTCAGCCATCTCTTGGTAAATTTGTAGTTTTTCCATAGTCTCAACACTTTCACTCTGCTTTAGACTTTCCCCACTTTTTTTGACCCACCTGCTGGGATACTTGTACTTCAGAACGCTGTTTGTTCACTAATAACACCTTCACAGAGCAGCTGTATTTATACCAAGATTAGATTATACACAGGATGGCTGTATCTACTATTAGCTGACTTCTGATGCAATTGATTGCACTGGATTTGATTCGGGGTGTCAGAGTAAAGGGGGACAGAACATTTTTGCACAACCCATTTCAGATTCATTTTTGTAAAATAGGTTGAAATGTCTTCCAGTTAATTGACACTTTGTGTTTGTCTATCATGTAAAATAAAATACAATTTCCCTTGAAATGTGAAAAAGTTCAAGAGTTATGAATACTATGGCAAACTAGTGTAATTAAATCACTAAAACAAGGTCATATGCTAAAAACTCCACGCACAAAAAATATATTAAAGATTCTTCCAATTTATTAGAATTTACAGTTCACATTGCAAAGACACATTATGTGACCTCCACTTGAATGGGGTGCAGAATGAAAAATATTAAAACAGCCATATAAACAATACCAGAGGAGTCAGTTCCTCGTCTTTACGCTGCTGTACATATGGGATCAATAAAATATGCACCATAATACAGATATCAAGCCAGTGATATAAAACTGCACAACCAGTCTTTACTGTGTTCAAGGAATCCACTTCAGGACATTATTTTCACATATTATGTTACATATCTGACAGTAACAATATTTATTATTCACACAAAACACTACTCGAACTACATCAACTCAGACGTTTCTTCAGACATGATTCCAGCATTTTCAACAGATTAAAACCGCTTGTTAAAATAAAAACTAAAGAAATCTTGTTGGGGCTTTCCCATTTACCACTTTGCAGACAAGCGATCCGATCCATTCTGAAAATTAGAAGAACTCCAGGGGAGAGTAACTTCCTATCTGCTACAAACAGTATAACCTCTCTGAGAACAACGGTTAAAGATGAAGGCCTTATTTTGTCAGGTACTGTGGTCCAACCCCCCCCCCCAAAAAAAACAAACTCAGTTATCACTTTAGTTTTTACGGGTTGTTTTACCCACATTGTTTTTTAAGGAAATTTTATGCATGGCATTTTTCATAAAATATTTATTTATACAGAGTCCATGTCACATACATAGCAGGTCTAATTTATTAGTTATACAATTTAACAAGAAATAAAGAAAAATTTATGGGATTCACTGTCGTTAAAGAGCATTAAAAAAAAAAAGACAGACACATACGCTTCTTAAAATAAACAACACAGGCTTAGTACTAGTTTTCAACGTCTTATACAAAGTTAGCTTGATCTAAAAAGCACAAAATAACAGTTTTTTTTACATTATCACATACATCGAGACATGTACCATTGGCCTAGCTGGAAGTTCGCCTGGTGCGTCTGCATCTTTTCACCTTCAAGCCCCCAAACAAGTCCCTACTGCAGGCGTTATTGCTTCTTGTGATTACAGAGTTGAAGGCAGGGAACTGATGCACCCAAACACACTGGAAATTTGACTTTTGTCATCACATTGCTCGCTCTGCAATGCTAAAGGATAAGGCAGTTCCATTTTTTTTTTTAAGGCATTGCCCCTACAGAGACACTGTAGCAAGGTCACTGACTTTGCCATAATCATGCCAATGAGCACGATCAACAGGGATACATTTTGCTGGAGAGGATAAAAGCCCAAAGAGGGGGGAAAATGCATCTTGTATTCATAAGCGTGTTTGTGTCCGGGAGGATCTGAGCTGAAACCATCATTAAAGTCTGCTTAGCAGTTGACCAAAGGTCAAAACTCAAGATCAAAGAGGAGTTGTGTAGGTAAACTGTGACCATTTCTCACTGCTGGTAATTTCCATACTGGCCCTGTAGAGTAAAATACGACAGACACATGTTACTAAACTTTTAAAAAACTCTCAGCATGTTGCAAACAAACATTTTAGGTTTCATTGATATTCTGTAAAACATGATTAGTGCCTGTCTGCACTGACTGGTGTTGACCAGCAGGTGGCAGCATTACATCACAATTTAAAAGCACTAAGCTCTGATTTAACATTTCAGGTTTGGGCACAAATATCACTTCTGAAATATAGGAGCCTACTTTTAAATGAGAAACTTCTGAGTTAACAGTTCTATTTAATGCATTTCTAGACAGGGGTCGAAATATGTGTTTGGAATTAATGGAAACTATGAATTTAAAGTTTGAAATAACAAATTCTAATTTTAGGGGTGTAACAGTACACATAACTCATGATTTGGGATGACTCTTAACCTTAAAAAAATACTTATTTTTGTCCAGAACAGAAAGGTTTAAAAATGCTTAAAATTTTTATTTATTTATGTTGATGCAACAAAAAATAATCAATTATCCCAGCCACAAAATGCTAGTGTTACCATCGCACAAACTACAAAAGTATGTAGCACCTTCCACAACTATTCCAACCCCTGGTTAAATGTATAAAAACAATAAAACACATTTTGCTTTTCTTTCAGTAGAATATGGGACACTGAAAACTACTTCAGTTCAGGCCAGATTTTCTTCATGTATAAGGTGTGGCAACATGTTGCATAGGGCCTGGTAAGTGTTCAGGTACCAAGCAGGGAACCTATGCGAATGACAAAATCTAGCCCCAGGTTTGTAGTTCAAAAAGAGCAGAATTAGATTATCAGGCAGACTGAACAAACAAAAAATATCTGACTGGCTTCGGACCATCACATGTACCGCTACACCCCTATGAAATCAATTAATTGTTGCAAATTAAAGTAGATTAAGGACACAGCCTTTGGTTGCAGACCGTTTTTCTGGACCTCATTGCTTACAGTTCGACCCCTGGTGGATAACAAAATACGTGTACAAAAAAAAAAAAAAAAAGAAGAAAAGAAAAGGAAGGGGGTATAAACTACAAAGAAAGACTGAAAGGGATAGAGGAGAGGCAGAAGAAACATAACAAATGCAAATTAAGGCTAGGTGGTCAAGTGTCTAGATTTAACGTTGAGGTCTTCACAGCAACCATTACCTTTGCTTCTTATAGAGCTAGTCAGGGGTTCAAATCCCCGCTTCTTTATTTCCTCATGTGCCCCTAAATGTTCAAAGATAAAGATATCAAAGTGCAGCTGTGGTCCCCACATAAGACCACAGGTAATACAGGGCAGCAAATCGATCCCCCTTCAAAACACTGCATCAAGTGGAAGGAAGAATCCTCTTTAAAGCCCTCATATGTCACTGAAATAGGATTCCACATAAGCCACAATACATAAGCAGGACTGAGAATAAAGAGTAAAAAGACACTAACACATAACATCCGATGGAAAGAACACATCTAGCCACCAAAAATGAAAACAGCATGCAAAACACACTACCTATTAACGTCTCCTAATTTCACTGATAATAATTTGGCATTAATATTAATAAGGAAAGCACTAGTCCTGATGTACAAACACGTCTCTGTGACCATCTGGTCCTTTGGCTATACTCACCTGGTCATAACCGTACGGGCGCTGCTGTTGGCCCTGTGGGGGTCCAGGCTGAGGGGGACGGTAGCCCCCGTACTGCTGTCCCTGACCCTGTGGGTAGTTGGGATATTGTCCTGGGCCACTCTGGGAGGGACCTGAAACAACCATTCAGAATAAATAGAAAATGAGATATGCTTGAACTCCGTTAGTTCACTGAAAAACCTCAAAAAAGCAATGTCAGCACAGATGTTTCATTTCCGACACCACGCAGATGCTCCTACCACAGTCACTTTTATATTGTTGTCGACAGAGTCGCCTAATATGTCTAAACGTTTAGGAGTGACATCCCAGCCAAACTCAAGAGTTTCTGCCCATTTTGATAAATTCAACTTAACTTTGAAGGCCATTACGGTTTAATTTTAGGATCGACATCAGGTATGAAAAATAGGTTAACCCAATTTAACGATCCTAATAACATACGTATATTGGTATTTTTCAGCTCTGGAATAGGAGTCTACTGTTTTGTTACCTAGCTAATACCTTTTAACAAAGTATACAGCTTGATTCATCACAATTATTAGCATGTGCATAATCCTTATTTTTTCAGTTATACCTCCTTAAAATGTACAGTCTCCCACGATCAGAGAGCTGGTAATGGACCTTTTAAGGTCTAAAATTGAAATGACTGAATGTCAGACTTTGTATGTCCCTGTTTTCGCAATTTTCAGCCGTTTTATCGCTATTGAATATCTTCCTGAAATCGTTCAGCCCCAGTATCAACAAATGTATTCATGTCTGTACTTGAAACCTATTTATTTAGGTTGCCTTCCTAATGCTCGACCCTGTAATGAACAAGCAAGTCAGGCAGTGGTCCACTAATGCAAGAAGACATTAATGAGATTTTGCTGGTCTTCATTAGAGAAGCAAGCTTCATTTAAAAGAAAAAATATATATATATATCATCTCATCAGCCTCTGCAACAAGCTCTGTAACTGCTGTGAAGGACTGAGGGTTGAAGTCAAATGAGGCCCACGCAGCATCGTTAGGCGCTCGTAATGCCTTATGCTGTTGTGTATAACCTTGTGGGGGCCTTCGAGAGCAGGCATGTGTATGTGCCAGATGAATCTCACCTCACAGCCTTTGCTTCTGTGCTAGCTCATTACTAAAATGAGCTTTGGCTACGATACAGGCCAAATGGTGGAAGGTTCCAGTAAAAAAAAAAAAAAAAAAAAAAAGTGATGAGGAAACATCCCTCAAGAGAATTAAGAACTAAAGTTGAATAGCAAAGGTTTCTAAACAGTGGATTTAATTCTTAAAGCACTGTGAACGTCATGATGTTGGCTAATCTAGTGAGGAATCGTGGGTCTATCTATACTACAGATATTGGAAATTTCTGTTTTAAAAAGAAATGCGATGCATTAAGAGTGCTACAATATATGAAAAAAACTTAAAAACTTCAAACAAATAAAACAGCTGTATGTTTAGGGTTGTTGTGCCGCCTGGAACTTAACCTCTGTCCCAGACTCACTCTAACAGGTATTCTGCCATGACTGCACTGTAATTAGCTCTCTCCAGCTTTCCTTTCCGGCTCAATATAAGCATTCCCACTGCATGACTTGTTTCACAGAGGAGACAGTGTGAGTTTTTCCACCACACATTTTGCATGTGGGCCAAAATGTTGTGTCCCTACATGGTGACAAAGTCCCAACAATAATTCATTTGGATTTATTTTTGCCACTTTATTCTTCCATAAAGGCGGATTCTCCCACCTGAGCTGAAGACGTCTCCATGGTTACCACGGGCCTTCTCGGCTGCTTCTCTGCTTATTGCTCTCCTTGCTTTATCTGTCAGCTCAGGTGGGCGGCCATGTCTGGGTAGGTTCGGAGTTGTGTCTCTTCTTATTTTCACATGATTGATTCAACAATGCTCCACAATATGTTCAAAGCTTGGGGTGTTGTTTTCTAACCATATCCTGCTTTAAACCTCTCTGTAACATTATCCCTGACCTATCTGGTGTGCTTCTCGGGTAATATTGCAGATTCCCATAACAATTTTCCAAGACACTCTGTTTGCATAGCGCAGCGAAATTTATCTTAATTACAGTTTCTTTCTAGGAGTAATGTAGATCAAACCAAAACAAGATTATTAATGAACGTCTATCTCTCCAAGGTTGTAAGGAATTAAATACAACAGTCAAACAAACTGAGCACTACGGGTAGGTGTGTGTTATTATTGGTTACTGCTTTTAGGAGTAGCGATCTTCTTTCCTAAGAGCAATTTGTTAGATTAGACCCTAAAAGAAAAGCAAACGTGATGCAAGATGCAGATTTTATTCCCGTCACCGAATAAAGTCTGAAAACATTTTTAAATCTATCTGTTTTCTTAATTTCAAACCCTTGATAAGAACACAGTTGGAGAAAAAAAAAATGTTCTTCAAGAGAACCAACAGCGCCTCATAGAGGACAAAGAAAAAGTGCAACTCACCATAACCCTGCTGCTGTGGTGGGTAGCCTTGTTGACCTGGGTACTGCTGTTGTGGAGGATAGCCCTGCTGCTGTGGGGGGCCTTGCTGGTATGCTTCTTGTTGCTGGCCATACTGTGCATTACCTTTAAGGAGAATATGGATTGTTAAATGTAATGTAAACATGTAGATATATATGATTCACAGAGTGGCTGCAAAAACAAAACAATACTGTCACCAAATGTAATTGAGGTCTCTATTAATGTTTAAATCTTATATGAAAGATGATTTGGTTTTTTTCTTAGATAATCTTACGACTACAGCATGAAATTCAAAGTAGATTTTTACATATTCTGTATAAAAAGAGATTTTTTTTTTTAATTCACAAGTTAACATGCACTAAGATAACTTTGCTGCTAATTTGAAAAAGCCTAGATGATAATTTTGTCATGGCTTTGCAAGCTTCTGATTGGGCTGTGGATGTATTTAAAGGCAACAGCTCAGATACAATATGGTGCATCTATTCTAACATCATCAAAAAACAAAAAGGAAAACAGCCAAGACATCAAGAAGGGAGTTTTGGACCTCAACAAGTCCAGTTCATCCATGGGAACAAATTCCCAGTGCCTGAAGGTGCCACATTTATCTTTTCAAAATGATATGTAGGTATAAACATCATAAAGAACATCCAACCATCACACTGTTTCAGGACTCGGGTTCTGGGTCCTAAAGATGAACGTGCTTAGGTGCGAAATGTGTTTATTAGCCCCAGAATAAAAATAAAAGACCTTAGCTGATATTGGTAAGAGAGAGACATTATCCACAGTGAACGAGTCCTGCATTGACATTGGCTGAAAGGCCACTCGGAGAGGAAGAAGCCATTACTCAAAAAGCATCACAGAGCAGTTCTGGAAATGCACTCAGGGACAAAGACCTTTATTTTCCTGCAATCTGATGAAACTAAAATGTTTGGCTCTAATAACTATTGGCAGTACTTCCCCTTAGTCTTAGGTTGCATTAAGCGAAATGTAAATTGGAGTTTTTGCCCATACAAGCTTCCATACAAGGGCACCAACCACCACGGTTGGTTCTGCTCCGTGCTCTCCAGCGTTATTTAGAAAATAAATTTGAAAAAATGAACTTGACTTTTGCAGGAAGGAGGGTGCGCCCCACCCTTCCAATAAAACTACCAGGAGGAACACTGACCTTTGTCTGTGTTCTCCCTCTCCCTGCACCTCGTGTGTGCGTCTGCAGGGCGCAGCCTTACATCAAGACTTAAATAAGCCTGAGAACACCATCCCAACTGTGGAGTGCAGCGGTGGCAGTATGTTTCTGCTTGAGCGTTTTGCAACAGCAGGGACTGGTGTACGCCACGAAATAAACATGAGGAAAAGAAGACTCCCTGGAATAACGGAAGCAACATCTCAAGACATCAGACAGGTCATGTCACTCCATGTTTTGGAAGAGGCCATCATAAAGCCCGGATGCCCAGGCCCACAGATATATGTGAGAAGAGCTGAAAAGGTGTGCATGACCAAGGCAGCCTACACACCCTGACTCCGTTACAGATGTTCTGTCAGAGGAAATGGGCCAAAATTAGGCAATCTTTTGTAAGAAGCTTGTTGAAGGAGACCCAAAGTGTTTGACTTAAGTTATACAGTTTAAAAGGCAATTCTACCAACCACTAAGGAAATGTATGTAAACTTCTTAATTTAGGTAAGGGAACCCAATTAAAAGGTAAATAAAAAAATTATTCGTATTATTCTGGTATTTGGTATTAGAACTAATTCTAACCGTCCTACGAATAGAAAAGTGAAAACTAATTTTAGCTCTTTGGAGTTGAGAGAAGCACATCGTGGCATCAGGTCAGATTTTGAACTGTGACATTTAGGAAGTTGTGTTTTAAATGATTAAAATAGCTATTTTATAAGAGGGTGAAAGATGTTTAAAAGATTGAAAGAAGAAGTCGGTCAGTAGAGGAGGAAAACAAAATCATGAAAAGTAAATGTTAACAAGACAAAGAGAAAGATGTTTATATTTTTGGTTTTCCGAGCATGATTGCTAGTGTTGAAATAACAACCCTTCACCCAACAAGCTGAAGAACACTAACAGTTTCAGATTTCTCAACAATAGCTGGCGGTTTGTAAGCTACAGCATTAAAAAGGTAGTGTGTCATGTAATTAAAGGCAAAAATAAATAATTTAACATAATTTCTGCCTAGGTCCTAAATTACTGATGAAAACAGCACCTATAATGAAGAAATTGTAAATGTCTGCTTAATTACAATCTCTTGTTCTGTGTTAATTCAGTGAACATCTTCTCCAAGTAACTGGAGGGTTCTCCTACCTTCTGAGGCTCCCTGTCCTGCGTGACTGTACTGGTCCCCATAGTAGTCTTCCTGCCCTGGGTACTGCTGGGGGGGTCCTACATACAACATACACACACGTAGATTCAAGGTGTTGTTGAATGCCTTGTATAAGGGGTAGAGTAACAAGGACGGGCTCTTTTGTTGCTTCTTCTTGCTGGACAGCTCTTTGTTGGCTGTGTCCTTGCTTTGTTAAAGGCTAAAAGCCTAAAGTTACACCCATTTCTCATCAGGACATTTTGAACTACAGTGAATGGAATAGATGAAACTGAGTGGAACAGTAGCAGGAAATGCAGGAGGAAGGGGTTATGGAGAAGAAAGACCACCTGCAACTTGGCCACCTAAGCGAGACATTGAGAGGTATACCTTGCTGTGGGGGTCTGTAGGGTGGCATCGGCCTCTGTCCCATGACATGGTTCCCTTGATTGACCTGGCCCATAATACCCATTGGGTTCTGTTGTCCTTGGTAGTGTTGTCCGCCACCACCAGGAGGCATGTTGTACTGCTGCGATGGAGGCTGTTGATGCATCATGGGGCCTGTAGTACACAGATAACACATAAAGCAGTAGAAGCATTACATTCAAGTGCTTCATTCATCAACTTTTACATTTTGCTGTGTGACACAACACCACAAAGTGGTATATTATTATGTAGTACAAAGAAAACTTTTAGCAATAAACTATCAGAAAAGTGTTTTGTGCACTTCTACATAGCCAACCTGAGTGAATACTTTGTAGAACCACCCTTTGCTGTAATTACAGCTGCAAGTCTGTTGAGGTATGTTCCTACCAGCTCTGCACTTCTGGAGAGTCGTTGGAAAATAGCTCAACCTCAGACAGATTAGGTGGGGAGAATCTATGAACATCAACTTGCCCCAAATTCTCAACTGGGGATAACATAAGAATGTGCTTTTATTTTAACTACCCCGTTGTAGCTCTGACTGTGTGTGTAAAGTTATGGATGGAGAACCTCTGCTTGTGCTGTTTGAAGCAGGTCTTTCTTTCCATTAACTCTGACAAATGCCCCTGTGCCTGATGAAGAAATCATCCCCAAAGCATGATACTGCCACTACCATGCCACACCGTGGGAATGATGTTATCAAGGAGATGTGCAGTGTTAGTTTTATTATGCTGTTTGTTCACTAATGTTCCCAAGCAAACCCTTGACTCCTTCACAGGAGTCTATTTTCCACTTAAGCGAGTTCTGAAGCCAGTTGGTTCCATGGGATTTCATTTAGTGGTATTAGACTAAAAGAGGCCGAGTACAAATGCCCGCCACACTTTTCAGAGTCCTTTATTATAAAATGTTTTTGAAAATGATGTATCATTTCCTTTTATTTCACAGTGATGCACCAATAGTGTTGGCCTATCACATAAAATCCCCCAACAAAATACATTTAGGTTTGGGGTTCTACCATGATAAAATGTTCAACAAGTATGAATACTTTCACAAGGCACTGAATGTGTCTTATAGTAAACACCAATGAGAGTGATAAAGTGTTTTAAATCAATACAACCAAAAGAAAAACATGCAAATGCGTCCTCTTACCTTGATTGGGTTGCATGTTCATGTTTGGTCGAGGGCCGTAGCTTCCCATTGGTTGGCCTTGGGTCATGTTCATCTGGCTCTGAGCCGGCATGCCCTGCGAAGAGGGGACTGCATGATTGTAAACGCCCATAGAGCCATGGCTACTGGGGGGCATGTTCATGGAGCTGCTGGGCATGTTTGGAGGCTGGTTGGGACCTGGACCAGGACCTTGCATGGGCATATGATTAGGCCCTGGGAAACAGAACAGAATATGCACAAACCAAAAGATAAATCACAGCAACTTGTTATACTCCAAAGTGATATTTAGCACCAGCCTTTCCAGGCAATGAATTTTGCAAATTATTGTATTATTAAAAAAATAGAATCATTTAATTTGTCACTTACAATTTAAGTTTAGTTTAATTGTGATAATTGCATGGCTATATTTTTAACATTCTAATGTCAACAAGAGGTGCACTTCAAGTTACCCTTCAGGCTTAATGAGGTAGCCAAGCTTGCACTCGGTTTTGCACTCCGTCAGCCAAACATTATTTTGCATTTTGAGGCTCGAAAAAAGGATTTTGGCAGATGTAAACGCAACGTATCATGATTTAAATTGTGACTTTTTTTCATTCGATTTGCTTCCTTAGTCTAATATAAACTTATTCTACAAGCTTCTACAGAAAACAATTTTTACTTTGTCAGATCATTAGGAAGCAGAAGACCTTACAATATTGTATGGAAGTAAATGTGATTCCGTTTATATATGATAACATGTACAGCTTTGGAAATACTTAATGGGTGTTACACAGATCAGTTGCTTAAGAAGGGTGACCCACCTCCCCATAACAGGGTTAGAAACAATGCATCTATAAAGGGATGTGTTTCAATAAAAAATGACAAGAACAAAAAAACGGAGATCACATCATAGACCACCACAGCAGCCCGAATGGGTGACATCATCCTTCAGCAGAACGGCCTCCCTCACAGTGCTGTGGTGTTGCCAGGCAACTCAGAGTGAGACAGAAACTGTGGAAGGAGAAAGAGAAAGGCAAGAAAGAGGGGGTACCGAGACGAGGGGCACTTACCAGGCATCTGTCCATTCATCTGGTTCTGCATATGGGGGGCTGGAGGGCCACCGCTCACCATACCCTCAGAGGGCATGTTGTGACCGTGAGGGGGCTGGGGAGAGGGTCCGCTCTGGTTCATGCCACCAGGGCCCATGGGCATGTTTTGAGTGGGTGGCTGTAGGTGTATACCACAAACACACACATTAGCTGTCTGAAAAAATAATCATACCTGTGTCTTTGGGAGAGAAAATAAAATAAAGAGCTGGTAAAGTGGTTTCACTTTTCATTTTTATCTGTAACTAATGGAATTAATCAAGAATGACAGGAATAAAAATGTAAAAACCATGGATTTTTGTCTTGAAATACTTCCCTATAAAGAGCAGACAATCCTTACAAAAATGGCAACTTTAATATACTGTATATTCGAATGTATTTGTAAACGGATTTAAATGAACAAGCTTGTACTACATGTGTATAAAAAAAAATGGTAGCTATATTACCGATGACTGCAACGTAGCTACAAATACAATACATAGATTCAAAACTCACAAAAGAATAATTAAAAGAAAAAAATAGGAGACACTGAAATATTTTAGTCAGAATCAGGATTTCTTTTGT
Source organism: Girardinichthys multiradiatus (assembly GCF_021462225.1). Classification (NCBI taxonomy): domain Eukaryota; kingdom Metazoa; phylum Chordata; class Actinopteri; order Cyprinodontiformes; family Goodeidae; genus Girardinichthys; species Girardinichthys multiradiatus. The sequence continues at coordinate 25,055,672 of NC_061799.1, forward strand.
GCAAATCGCACCAGTCAAGATGGAAACATATTAAACGATATTTTTTTCTCATAACCTCGGTCACATTATTGAGGTCATTTCTTACCTGAAATAAACAGGTGATAAAAAATGTAAAACGGGCTGTTGGTTACAACCAGATATTTTACAATACAACAGCAACTTCATGTTTATGAATAAAATACAAAAAAATAATAAACGAATACTTCAATAATTGTAGTTAAAAATACAACATACTGTATAATAAATAAATGCATTTCAAAATGGTATTTAAATGACACAAATTGTTTATTACTGATAGGGGAACTCAACAGTGAGACATTAACTCAATATAACAACATTAGATTACATAAAATCATAGTTATACAAAAGAAAGTCACTGAAAACAATCAGCCAGGACCAATACTCACAGCAGGTAGTAGAGACTGTACGTTCTGATTGGAGTCTGCTATCGTAGCCAGATACACTAAATTTCTGTGCAGCATCTGCTGATAACTGGTAGATTGAGAGTAATTAATGTTTTAGATTTAATTAACTGAACTGTGCAGAAGAGCCTAAACCTGGAAAACTTACTGTGAACATTCTGCTGTTTTGCCCTTACTCTGGAAGTCCATTATACACTGGATCAGCTGGTTGTTTTCATCAAGTAGCTGGAAAAGCAAATGGAAACAATGTGATTTCTATGTTACTTCTCACTATTTTAAGACGAAATAAAATAATAAGAATTGAGAGTCTTATCCCGTTTGATTTGTGTTTTCTGGCGTTTGTTCTGCAGTAATCTGAAGACAAATAGGTGTTTTTGTGAAAATGTAAGCGTGCGTTTCTTGCTAACAAAGACGTGTCTCGCAGGCTAGCTGTTCATTGCTAACAAAACCAAGGGCCTTCTTTCATCTAACGCACAGTTTCCCATTAGCACGACAAGTTAACTTCGGTTTCCCCGCGTACACACATCGGCCTGCTTCCAGGGTAGTTTCATATTCACCGCGCTTTGATCGAGTAACAGTGTTACCGATCTGCCCACAGTTGGAGCTCGATGGGCGCCGCTACCACGTACAACCCCAACAGCTAGTAGCAGCGTCTCCAACCATAGCCTCCATAATGCTCCGCGGGAAGAAGAAGAAAAAAGAAAAAAAAGAAACGGATGAATTACCTTTTGTATTCCAGCGGGTGTTATATCACCCTTTCGTTGTCTATGAGGTGCAAAAGCCACCGACATGGTGATAAAAAGTACAAATGAAGGCGAGCTACAGCATAAAAAGTCTCCCAGTGGGCTAACACACAGGACAAATCGGTAAAAACTCTGGTCACACAGCGCTCAATACGGCGCAATTTCGTAATGCAGCGGTCCGTTTTGGGGGACGGGATATTTGAACACATTTCTGATTCTCATCCTTTGTTTTGATGTTGCAGTAATTAAAAAAAAAATCTGATTAGTTGTAGATAAATTCTAATATTTTAAATACTTGAATATCTTTGCCAAAAATAACCTTTTTTGGCTAAATCTAATTAAAGTCCCCCTTCATCGTTAAGTGGAACAGTCTACATTTAAAGGATCAGAAAAAAAACAAAGTATTCCAAACCAAGTTAATTTAGTTTTTGTTATAATTTTTTAACTTTACCTATTTGTTTCCCAAAAAATAGTATTTCAAGGAGAAGTTTGAAACCCTTTCATCTGGATCTTCTGATGTAGATTTTTTTAAACAATAATAATTAATAATAATAATAATGACATTATTATTAGTAATATTATCTGATTGCTGAGAGTCTTGTATTAATGTATGTTAGAGTCTGACCTTATATGCTATATACGAGATGTAAAACCACATAAAGATATGTAGACACATCCTTACTCCAGATAAAAACTATATGAAATACTAGAGCTATGTGCTGCAAGAGTCCACATAGTCACACAGCTTGACCTAAACTGAACTTGGAACAGAACTTTGTTCCGCGTTTTTGTAGGTTTTAATGAAAAAAATACCACACATAAAATTACGGTGTCGCTGACGTACGAACCGGACACTCACGCTGCCTTGCCATTTTTGTATCCGTAGTTCATAGGTGATGCGCATGCGTGGTTTCAACGTCCCACTTGAGCTGGTCTGTGCTAACTAGCTGAATCACTAGGTTGAGCTTTTCTCCTTTTCGCCTCTTCCAGCTTGTCTTGCAGCGCAATGGCGGCAAGATATGACAGAGCAATCACAGTCTTTTCCCCCGATGGTCATCTCTTTCAAGTAGAGTATGCACAAGAAGCTGTAAAGAAAGGTTCCACTGCGGTAAGTGTTCAAATTGAATTGACGCTAAAGCTAACGTGGTCGGCGTCTGTTAGCCAACAATCTAGCCGCTACCAAACACTAGCTAATTGTTCAGTAGTATAATTTATTCAAATCGTCTGTTGTATTCTGGACTTTAATGCGGCCAAATGTTGTTGCCGGACTGCAGATCTTTTAATCGCACTAGTTATTCGGTAGAGACGATGTTAATACAGATGAAAATCACCATCATTAGCATTTTGTCGCTGTGTCACTCACAGCACTTTCGGTTTTGATGTGATTTTAATTAATGAAACGCTGGGAGGAATGGCGATTTAAAAACTTGTTGGCATTAAACTAAAGAAGTTATTGCGTTTATTTTTGCTTGTATTCTATATTATAACAAGTTTTTAGAATAGGAATGTCTTTTTTTTCTTGTTTAAATTTACGCTATGCTAGAACAGGAGTTGGGGGTTCTTACTGGTTTAAAAATTTAAATATTGACCAGTTGGTTATTGTTATCACTTACAATTAAGACAACGTTTTATTTTTAAATCCAGAGTATTGCAACAAAACAGATTTTTACATGCTCTTTATCATAAACCTTCAAGATTTTACATATTGAGTGTGCAAGAAAGGGTCATTAGTGAAGAGTCCACTTATTTGTTTGCTTTGTTTACACCAAGTATGAACAAACTGAGCAGTTGTAATTACAGCACTGAGAATGACTACAACCTATGAAACAATGTAGCTAATTGACTGCTACATGAAATGTAGTTACGTTAAAACATTTCTCTGCATTTGTATAGAAACCTTTGCAAAAATGACATAATAGAGAGTATATGGTTGGATGTAATATAGAGATGCAGATATGAAAAGGTCAGAGATTGGAATCAGATGTCTTTTTTCCCCCTAGACTGATTGGTTGGTCAAGTACAGAAAGAAAAAAAAATCTGGTTTTTATTGCCTTTTAATTAAATGCTTCAAAACTAAGATATCCCACCAATTTTAGTCTGTTAAATGCATCAATCCACAGCATGTACTTTGATACTTGTTTGCTATAAATGGAGAACATCTTATGATTCCTTTCTGACGGGGTTAAAATTGAGACCTCTGTGAAAGAACCTGCAGCACAGTTTTCCCTTTCAGTTGTAGTCCTGTTAAATTAAAATTGAAATCTGTCAAATTAGGAAAGGGGAAAAACCAGCCTCAAAAAGTTTCATCATTGCAACATAAGCTGATGAGGTTGCTCATCGTTGCCTTATGCTTTGCTCCTGTTTTTTTTTTTTTTTTAACCATGTAAAAAAAAAAAAACTTGAGTAGCTGCACTGTACGCTTTTTTCTCATTGAAGCCTTGCCACTTAGTCTAAATTTTACAGGCTATTTGTTATGACTTCCTCACTGAAAAAAGCCCAGTCTTTAAAGGCAGTTGAATGCTGTTCACGAGTAAGCGCATCACCTGTGAACACCTAGATTTAAAATATTTGGCGTTGCTAAAATATTCAGGAATAAACTGATGTTTTGTCTCGGTTCTTGTGCTCAGGTTGGAATCAGAGGTAAAGATATTGTTGTTCTTGGTGTGGAGAAGAAATCTGTTGCAAAGCTGCAGGAAGAAAGGACTGTCCGCAAGATCTGCGCACTGGACGAGCATGTCTGCATGGCATTCGCGGGTACCTCAGAAATCTTTTTCTTTTTTTTTTCCTCCAACATATACATAATGCGTCTTAGCTTGATAAATACCGTAGTTAATCAGGTGAAAATCAGCGCACTATATTAATACCTGCCTCTTTAATTTCCCGTACATGTTTCCTTGCTTTAGCTGTTTGACTTCTTGGTTTGTTTTTAAGGTCTGACGGCAGATGCCCGTATTGTGATAAACAGAGCTCGGGTTGAGTGCCAGAGCCACAGGCTAACAGTCGAGGATCCTGTCACAGTGGAATATATCACAAGATACATTGCGACACTGAAACAGGTATTTCACTTTCTTATTATAATTTTTCTTTGTACTGATGCTTATTTTTTAAGTATCTATAGCCTGGAAACTTTAGAGGGCAACAACTATTTCTGTTTGAACTCCTCTCCCACTATGATTATGTTTAATTATAATAAATATTCTCCTCCCGTTTTCTTTTTTAGCGTTATACTCAAAGCAATGGGCGCAGGCCGTTTGGAATCTCTGCGTTAATCGTTGGCTTCGACTATGATGGAACCCCAAGACTGTACCAGACGGATCCATCAGGGACGTACCACGCCTGGAAGGTCAGTATGTTGTTTTTTTTTTATGTTCTTTACAAGGTTCTCTTTGCTTGTTTGACGAGTCTAAAAATGACTACCATTGATTGTTCTGTACAAATTTGCGGAAAAAATATTCAGGCAAATGCAATCGGCCGCAGTGCAAAAACAGTGAGGGAGTTCTTGGAGAAGAATTACACAGAAGAATCCATCACTGGAGATAATGAGGCCATCAAGTTGGCTATCAAAGCGTTGCTTGAGGTAAGGACATATTAAAGCTTCGGTTCCGCTTGTTTTACTTAAGACAATTTCTCATCATTAATTATAGTAAAAATATATAAATACTGAAATATTTTACTGATACGCAGAATGTTCTTTTTATCTCCCTACTGAGCATTTCCGAAACAAAAATGTGTCTGTGAAAAATTAACCCGAAATATAATTCATAAAAATGATTTTTTTGGGAGCTATAAAAGAAAATCTAGTATAGAAAGTTTGTAGACATTAGTCCTGCTTTGATTGACCTAAACATACAGTTCTGAATTTAAAGTATGACCTTTACATTGATTTTATATGATAAATGGTTCAAAACTAATAAAAAAAGGGTCTATTTTACTTTCTTCCCTCTAGACCTTCCAATAGAGCTGCACAATATATCCAGTCCCAGTATCAGTTTTTGCAATACTGCAATTGCAAAGGACTGCTTGTATGATATATTGGGTAGGATATTATATTTAAAGTGTTGGACAATTACACTACGCATGTAAATATCATTATCTATATCACAATTTTTAGCAATGGTGTTGCAATTTAATATTTTCACGATGGCATGCAGCCCTACCTCCCAAGATTAAGGTTTTCGACTGGACCTGTGGTTCTTAAACCTGGTCTGATTTTAGATGCTAATGGAAAGCATCACGGCAACTATTTTCAGAATTTTTACAAACAAAATATAGGTTTCACAGATCATTTACTGTCCTTTTTTTATTCACTGTGTTTTTCATATTTGATAAGTCTACTTTATTACATGCAAATTATCTATCAATCCATTGATTTTGAAATGGAGCAACATAGTCATTTCTTGATTTCTGAAACATATAAATAAAACTCGGTAAATGTTTTATTCTCAAAACACCAACAAGTTGAATCTGGAAATGTAAGGAATTAAAAGTGGAAAATTCATAGGAACTATGGAAATATACTTGCATCTGCCATTCAGTAAGACTGAAAACAGTGCTGACCGGACCAAAACATTTTAACTATTCAGATAGTACTTATTTTTAAACAATTTGAACATAATTGCATCCCTTTTCTGTAAATGGATATAATTTTTGACAAATTGCTTATTATCCTTTAATTGATTACAGGTTGTCCAGTCAGGAGGAAAGAATATTGAACTTGCTGTTATTAGACGAAATCAGCCACTCAAGGTATGCCATAAACTGAACCTGGGAAATATATATTGGGTGTTGTTTTTTTTTACTTTTGTATAAGCTAATTATTGTTTTTCTGTGTATTTATAGATCTTGGAATCCAAGGAAATTGAGAACCTGGTGGCCGAGATAGAGAAGGAAAAGGAGGAGGAGGCAGAGAAGAAAAAGCAGAAAAAATCCACTTAAAGCCGTTGACATATTCTTGGGTTTATTGCACCTGCATTACAATAGTATCTTTGGATTCCAGATATTAGTTTAAGATATTTTACTCCTTTGTTTCTTGTACTGAGATAAATCATAACTTGAGAGCTGCTGATACTGTTTAAACATTTTCTAACATTTCTGGGTGATGCGGTGAAGAGAGAACAACTTCCTAATATTTTAGGCTGTCCAGATGACAAAGTTTGGAGGCACCTATAAATGCAAACTCAGTGGATTTATCCACAACTAAGTGCTACTGTGTATGTTCAGATGTGCTGTTCTCAAGTTAGGATTTAGATCTTTTGCCATGCTTTGGAGAATTTTCTCTCAACATTAAAAAAATGCTCAAATGTTGCAGATTCATAAATGTTGAATAAATTCTACATGACATCCAAAACCATAATGGAAACCAAATAATCAATAAAAGTGGATTTTTAAAAATTTTTTTTCTAAGTTATTCCCAGTGAGGTGCTTTTGTTACATGTCTTCATGAGTTGTGTTGATGTGTAACTCTGAGTAACATTATAATTAGGCATTTTAACACTAACGTGCTGTCTAACAACGAGTGAAGTGAAAACTTCAAAAATAGAATAAACCTCACTGTCCTGCAAGGCAAGTACTGTGATAAAGAGACAACTAACTGCAGTATAGTGCGGGGATAAAGTGTTTTCCATCTATCAGCCTTCTGTCACACAGAGCTGAAAATAGTGTGGGCTTGATAGCTTCGTAAAGAGCTCACCTTTCCCTCAGTCGTTTAAAACAAATTAGTGGTAGTGAATGAAGGGTATAATGGTAGCCTGACAAGACGGCCCCCCCCCCTTTTTTTTTTCTTTTTTTTTTAAGCCTCTGCTTTTTTTTTTATTATTTCACCCTAAATTCGCTTATCAAGCAACCACTGCTCTGAATTCTCAACGACACAATTATGGCCAGCGGTGTGGTTGGGATGCTTAATGGGATCCTGGCCTCAGACCCCAGTGGGAACTTTCAGTGACTTTAATCTGGAGCCCTTTGAAAAGTTGTGCCGTGCTGCGCTGAAGAGCCCCGGGGGTTCCCTCTGACTCCTACCAAAGACATAATGGTGAATGCTAAAGTCCTTCATTTAGAGTCATCTTCCCCGAGCCAGGATTTCCTGAGTGGCTGCCTTAACTACGACAACTGCACTTGCTGTCTTGTTTGGGAGTGGTTGGAGGTTAATTTTCGCGCTGATAATATGGATCAGTTTGGCTTCTGTTCCCAGCCATGCATTCATAAATTCCTATGACAATGTTAATTAGTTTTGTGCAAATTTATAACAGGAATTGCATTAATTCACTAATTGCCCATCCCTATTTTGCTGGGTTTTTTTGTAATTATGTTCACCCACTATTTTGGAGGGAATGAATGGCCAAGTAGGCTGTAGGTAATGTATGATTAGCTTCATCCTGTGTAATCCTCTTGCTACAGAAGTCATCTGATCCATACAGTCAATAAACCAAGGGCAGCGCATTCTTTGCTGCTGCTAAGATTTAGTCCTTTCAACTGCTTATAGAGAGTTTTTATTTCTTTCCCTTATTTCTCTGGCATTGTTGCCCACAATCAGCGCTGCTGTGCCTCAGGACAAAGTCCATCTCTCTCATCGCTGGCTGCTGCTCATCATTAATGCAGAAAATAATGGATTCACCAGAGGTCATTGGGAGAAGAACAAGGCCCGAGGACATGCACTCTCCAAGCAAGAATGTGCACTTCTGCAAGCCGTCAACAGTGCACTACTTCTGTACACACACATCTTGCAGGCCACTTGTATGAGGGAAACTCTGGTAACGCTTTATGCTTCATCTCTTCATTTGATATCCACAAACAGTATACTGTGCATAAACATGTTTTGTTCATATATAAAAGGACAAAAATAGTTTGGTTTTGTCTAACATTAGTAGTTTAATCTTATCTTTGATACTTAACCATCACTGGTAGGGTTCACTTTAAGCATTTTTGTTTTTGTCATTCTAATTTAACAACCTGTGGCCATATTTCAAAGTGTGCACCTTCCGTGAGGTTTCATCACATAAATGTCTTCAGGTCCAAATAAAGCAAGCGCTAGAAGAGTGGAAGGAAGGATGTCATTGCCTTCCTGTGCGTAAAATATTCATACCACTTAAAAGTGTTCACATTTTGTCACTTTGCACGTACAATCGCTATATTTTATTAGGGTTTTATGCAATAGATCATTTTAAAGTATAGCATAGTTGTGAAGCAGAAGGAAAGTGGTAAGTTGTTTTTATATGTTTATTATAAATTGTGGTGTCCATTTGTATTCAGATCCCCAAATCAATGCTTTGTATAACCACCTTTTGTTGCAAGTACAGATTTAAGTCTTAAGGGATGTGTCTTTATCACATCTAGAGATTAAAATATTTGTGCATTCTTAGGAGCAACATATCTCAAGCTCAGTCAAGCTAACTGGAATAGCATTTGTGAAAAAAAACAGTCCTTCCACAGATTCTCAATTGGATTTTGGCCTGGACTTTCACTCAAACATTTCCAACATGTCAGTCTGTAGCCTTTTGCACCTTACAGCATGATGCTGTTTTCACCGGGTTTCACTTTGGGAATGGTGTATCCTGTGGAGGATGTGCACTGTTAGTTTTCCAACATACATCATGGTTTGCATTTATACTGAAAAGTTCAAGTTTGATGTAATCTGACCTGAGAACATTCTTCCACGTGTTTACTGCGTCTCCTGCATGATTTGAGGCTCCTCCAGAGTTGCCATGAGCCTCTAGACCTCTTTACTTAATAAGGCTTTTCTTGCACAGCCTGTCGGTTTAGGTGGTACAGCCATTAACTAGTGCTCTGTGAGATATCTATCTATGATGTTACGTAAAATTAAAAACCATGTATTATTTTCCTTCCACTTCACAATTATGAGCTAAAAATCCCAATAAAATAAGCTTTAGGTTGTGGCTGTGACATGTGACAAAATGTGTAAAGATTCAAGTGGCATATACATCTTTGCAAGTCAATGTATATATAAAGATCAGTCACAAAAGATGTCCTTCTGTTTTGAGGTGTTGGTTTTAATTTCTCTGACCAGACACATTTCTTAAGAGTGTTTTACAGGGTTAACATGCTCTTCTGTTAAATTGTTTATTTTCAATATATAAAAAACGACATTCACCAAGACTGGTTACTGCATTGTTACATGTCTTACATTTCAAAATTCTATTGTTTTCCAGAATTAAGTTTCTAGGTTTTCTGGCACCTTTTCTAAAGTTATGGACATCTGAGTGGAAAACATTTACCTTGGCAATTTAATTACAGTTGGCAGATTCTATTATCCATGTTTCATAAATCCAGAAACACAACAAAGCATAAGCTGGTTTCCAATTCGGCAGTGTGATAAAGGGCTATTTAACAGCTTTTTGGTCATCCAGGCTATTTTAGATGAACTCTTTTTCAGCATTTATACCACTTAGGCTTGTCATATTAGGACTAAATATAGGCTCTTGAATTACAGTTTGTGATCTTTAATACTTAATTGTTTTTCTAAAAAAAATTAAAAGACAATTTCAATGCATTGTTTGTTGGCATCTAAACCAGGCCTAGTTTAAAACCTAAAAGTCCTATTGTGCAGAATCCCAAAAAAAGTAGTGCTAATATACCTTAATTCTTGGATGTGAATTTATCTTGGGATTCTGATTCAGTAACTCAAAAACCTAAAATATTGATGGTTAAAATGTTAAACTCAGTGTATGATGTTGCATATATATAAGACAAACGATGTTATAAAGTTATTAGGAATTTCATTTTTTCTATTTTAGAAAACATATTAAAAGTGTTGGAAACATTCTTTCATACATGTGTTTCCTATTTTCCATACTTATGTAGACCAGGAAAATGATAAAAGCTAATTCCAGACCTTTTCCAGACTTTTAAAAACCCGTTTTAACCTCTCCCCTCGCTCTTCTTTTTTTCAAAAGTTGTGTGATTTAACTGTTCTGCTCCTCGCATCCTGAACCAGCAGAGGGCAGTGTTGCATAAAAGCAGCCACCATCATATCGTTTACATTTTCTCCCACTTCCCGTCCTGCAGATTGACAGTGTGACTACTCTAGCTAACAGCGAGCAGAATCCACTGGCCGCTGACATGTTTTTGTCTCTGCTCCTCAGCTCTCAGCCACAGAGGCAATGCGAAACAATTGAATCTATCGAGTGGGAGTTGTTTTGTTCAAAATTGTCAGATGAAAAGTAACATGGGTCGTATCCTGGAGCCATGGCCGAGCTGTCAGAGTGTGTTGGGTCATAAAAGGCTACGCTCTCAACACTGTCCCTTTTCTGCGCGTCACATTTCGACAGTTACACACATACACTATATTTGTGTTTAGCGAATTGGGCTGCCTCCTCTCATGCCCTTAGGGGGAGTTGCTCTGCATCAATATGAAGCAAAGTTTGCATATATTGGCTCATACGGGCTTTACAAATCCATAAGTGATCCAAATACGTTTTCTTTTAATGTTCTCTTTTAACTTCTAGCTCCAGGGATATATTTTAAATATCACTCTATTATCTCGTATCATACATCTTATCTTCTCTGTCCTTAAATCTCTCTTTTTCTTCCCCTAGCTCACAGTTGTGCAGCACACATTGATTTTCTACTGTTTTCGTCCTGAACTCTGCCTCCAGCCTTATCTCACTCAGAAACATATACAGCTGAGTAACAGACACCAGCAGCATCTTCTGCTGTCATTACCTTCGTGTCCCCTGAAAGGTGCCAGAATATTAACAGTTTGCATGGAGAGACTAAAAGATTGGTTTAGAGTTACCCCTTAAGAGTCACCTGTCAGTGGGTTTTGTCTCCCAGTCAGAGTGCATCCTCCCTTAATTGAAAGTAGACACCACTGGCCTAGACAAGGAGAACAGGAAAGACGACAAAAATGAGAAGGAGACGCAACAAAGAAGACAAAAAAGGGGGGTAGACGGAGCTAAAATAAACATTTCCTTGGATGCTGCAGGCTACAAGCAAATGGCCCCGGGGCTTCATGGCCTCTCAGGGCCGTGGCAGAAGCCAGTCACACACATCACATAGCATTACTCAGGATGGGGTTACAGGAAAATGTCAGCCGACGCATAAGGAGGAACCATCGGCCCATAGGATAATTTGAGTGCCTGAGGGAGGTGCAATCTTGCGTTCCCACGATTCCACTCTTTCTACCCACACCCTCTTTTCATTGTATTTTTGTATCCATTTTTCTCTTTCAGTTATTTAATGTGTGCAATACTGTTGTTTACTCTGGTGACCATGTATGTACACAAGTGTCCATAGTAGATAGGATGCCAGAGCCCTATTTCCTGTGATTTCCCCTGTTCTATACTTATAGAAATTTCATGAGCCAATGGTTTGAAGGGTAGCCTTTTATATCTTGATTTAAATCCCGGTTTTTACACGTTTAGTTACATCTAATATATCTGATGATTGAACAAATAATATCTCTGCTTTTCTAAGAAGAAAAAAACTTAATCATTTAATTGTGTATGTGCAAAGTCAGTTTTTTATGATTGAACATCTGCTGTTTAGATATTACTGTAAAATGGAGTTTCATCTCAGCTTTTATTGCTCCTAAAACATTAAGCTATATTTGTGGCACAGACATACAGCTGCGTATATGCCCGTGCATCAGACGAAGTCAGAGAGAAGGATGGAGAGACGAAAAGAAGGAGACAGTGCAGATATCTGAGTGCGTCTGACAGAGAGGACAGCCCCGCAGGCAGGTCCCAGCCCTTCAGCACCAAAAATGACACATGACTGCTTTGACTTTTGTCATCCCCCTGTCTCTTTACGGCCCCAAACCCAAGCCTGCAACAAACACTGAGGCAAATCCGTAGACACACGGACTCAAAGACACACACTCATACACTGTATACTGCTTAGATTACATTATCCTTATCCCCGGGACATGAGCCCTTCTTGTTGGATGACATTTGGGCTTGTGCAGCAGTAAGGTTACCTTTCTTTGCCCCTGAGTTAAAGATGCCTGTCTGCAGCATGCATTGGAAATGAAGGACGGGAAGGAGGGGTGGGGGTTGTGGATCAGATGAGAAAGATTTCCAAAAGCACTTTGATCAGAGGCATCAACAGTCACGCACAAACTTGTTAAGCAGTATGTAAATTTGGGCTGATACTGAATAAAGTTGCCAGAATGGCATGAATCCATTGTGCTGCGATGATCAAAATAAAAGAGGGCTTCATATGCCGGAGGGCACGAAAGTCACAGACATGAAGGTTTTTTTTTTTTCCTCCTTCCTCTTTTTTTTTTTTTTTACAAAGAGCCTGATGTGATGCAAAGAGCAGAGAAGGAGGGGAGGGAAATGAAAGATAGGGGAAAGCCTGGAAGGATCTCAATCTAAATTAGCCGGGTAGAAGGAAGACTATGCTGAGTGAGACATATAATTAAAACCAAAATGATGAAAACATCAGCACTTGCTCAGTCACTTGCAACATGAATTTTTGGAAATTTGCTACTGGGATGATCTGAGAAATGATTCAAAGCTAAAGGTAACTCTCACCTACTGTTAACGTACACCAGTCTCCCATTTATTCTCCGCTGGTCTTCCATCTCTCTTCATACACCACCTTTCTCCGCCCTGTTTCTTTAATCCCTCCCTCGTTCCCCTTCTTCTCTCTCTAGCTGACACCTAGAGATGAATAGACACTGTCAAAAGGAGTCTTGTAACCTGTCAGTTTTTAAACTAACAGTTAGCAAAAGGAACACTTTCACATAAAACCTCCCAGTCTAAGAGGAGGTTTTTGGCTTTGGGTTGTTGTGTCCTGTGTTTATGTGAGGAGGTACCCTGTGAGCACTGCAAGAAATACGACCTCATACAGGAACGAGTTCAATGGCTCATTATAGCACTCTCTGCTGCTCTCCCAAACCACTAAACACACTAAATTGTTTGAGAAGTAACCATAGTAATATGTTTTGTGTTTTGTTGCCATGGGGGCCAAAAATGTAAGGTTGAAAGTATGCGGGGGATCACAAGGTTTTAATTATTTTTATTAAAATTGCAAAAACCGTTTTATTCAATTTAAGACAATACATAGAGTTGATGGCTACATCCAGAAAAGAGCTAAATCCATACACACAAGCTCTGAACTGAGAGTACTATCTAAGGCAAAGAATAACAATCTGTAAAACTAATGGGAGCAATAGCTCAGTCAGTGGCATTGTGCAGTGAATAAAAACAGTTTAACACTGAAACACAGACTTAATTCTAGAGTCCACAGTAAAAGATCAGGAATTGTCTCCATCCAGGTAACAGCCATTTCCAATCGCTCTGCCAGGTGTATCTTCCATCTATAGAAAGAAAAGAGAGAGAGAAAACAGAGAGTATTATGGATATTCAGTTTTGTCTTGTCTGCTGGCCTATTTGATGTTAATTTTCATAATCCTCAACAATTTAATCTATTTCTAATTTATAAATGCTGCCAAAAATATAGTTATCTTTTCATTAACATGGGGCCTCACTATTTCTGCTATTTTACCTATTTCAAGTACAAAAACTCTGGAGTTTACATCTGTGTTCTTCTTTTTATTTGCCACTTTAAAGATATATTAGAAAATATTAAACTCACTAATGAACAGATACCCGAACCTCATTTTCTACATGTTATTTGATTATTTATTATAACTGGTCAAAATTAAGCCACAATTGTTCCCTGGCAACTATGACTGATCTCATGACCTTATTAATAAATTAACACTTAAACTTCTGTTCATTCTGGGAGCCTGCATCTGTAACCAAATAAAAGACGCATTCCACCTGAGAGCCTTTTCAAACCCTCCAGGACAGTGTACCTCACATAAATAAGTCCTCCCAACAACAAATGTCTCAGCACTAAAACAGTCCCTCAAAAACAAATTTCTACCAGGAAAAAAAAAATCCGCCCCCTAAGGTGTGTTCCCTGTCTTACCGTCTTTCCGCACCTGCACTGCGTCTCTCAATGCCTCTGTGTGTCTCACCACACAATGGAAACAGTGCATAGCCTCTGGCAGCTCTCTCCAGCTGAGAGCCACCTCTCTCCAGAGGACAGGAAAGGAAAACTGCCACCACTAACAACTGATCCTGGCAGATAAAGGAGCAGATAGGAGAGGAGAGAGTGCCTTGGACAACACTTGCCCTTCCCTGGTCATCATTGCTGTTTCCTTAAGCTTTTGTCTTTCTGTTACAGCTGCTAGCACAAAAATCATCTCATTGAAAGTTTTTTTTAGATTCAGGGCTCAACAAGTCACACAGCTTACCACATTTAAACTTCAACATTCAGCTAGATGCTCTGTGTAGGTCATCTTCTTTATATCAATTAAACGTTTCCTAACCTCCAAGAAGCATATCAGGTTTGCTACAAAGACTGTACTGCTGAGACCGTGGTTGATGTGCTGTAATGTGGCATTGCTAGTCCAGATAACCCAGCACCAGATCAGTGCATCACTCACTTTCCTCAGGGCAGCTAACTAGAAAAGCACTTAGGCAACACAGCCATCAGAGGTCGCAGAGGGCACAGCTGGAAAAGCCCTGGGCTAAAGCCTCGACCTAGTGTGATTAACTGTACATCAGCTGCATGAAAGGATAATATACTGAAATAGTTCAACACCAGAAGATTAGCTAAACTGTTGGAAATCTAATTCCTCTTACTCTGCCAGTGCAGCATGTGTGGTCTAAAAGAGCTAAACACTTGGTATTTGTCCTGAGAAAGACCTTGATGGGGAATGGGGTCTGAGTGAGGGTGCTTATTTTATTCGCTTTCATGCTGCCGCAAGCTATAGCTGTATTAATGCAATGGCAGGGATCTTTGAAATTGTGACTTTATGAGACAAAAGCTAATTTCCTTTCCTTTGTTCATTATCGAGAGAGACTTCCAGCCAGGCGGAAAAGCATGCTGTGCTAATTATTCCATTCACGAGTTGTTCTCAAAGTATGTAATGGATTTCACTGGGCTTTTTACAGGTAGGCAGGCTGATATGAGGCACACTTTTGTCAACTTGCTAGTTTTAGAGCCAGGATTCTCAGACTATGGTAGAAGTATCACTGGTGGTACTTTGGCTGCTGTTGGTGGTACTCAGAAAAAAAGCTACCATTATTTGCAAGATACACTATATATGAATGAAGTAACTATGAAACTAACAGGTGGAGTGAAGAAAGTTTCAAGAATTTCCCGTGTGAACTGAGGTGAAGAAGGCAAAAATAAATGAACAAGAGCTGGTGGCTACTTATGCTCTGTTACTTTTTCCACTGAAGTCTGAACTTGGATCTGGAAATGAAATCAAGCCCAAAACATGTTCCTGTAAGTCAAGCTAACTACTACACCGGGGCACATTAGTTATGAGCTCAGTGACCAGGCTAACTGCTACACGGGGCTAGTAGTTTAAACCCACATCTTCTCCTTGACATTTGACCCAGTGTAAGTTGTTTATTTTGTTTTATTTTATTTTGTTTGTTTATGTTGTATTTTCTAACTTTTACTTATGTTTTATTTTTATAATTTTATTTGTCTTAAAATCTCAAGTTTTGTTCATGCATTTTAATCATTCTTGTTCAGCACTTTGTTCAGTACCTGCTGTTTTTAAAGGGCTTTATAAATAAATTTGGCTTGGCTTGGCTGGTAGTTAGCACATTAGTTACAAGCTCAGTGACCAGGCTAACTACTACAATTATGCCTTTTTTCATATTTTGTGCTTTCCAATATTGTAACAATATGCTAACCAATGGAGGTGTTCTAATACAGTACGTGAAAGATTTACTGAGATAAAAAATCATGAAAATCACTAATTATGCAACAATACGTAACAATGAGCACACACATACCCTCTTCATAGAATATGCACACACATCAGGAGCTTGACTCTTTGAGATTAAAATGACCAGTAGTTTAAACCGCAGTCAATCAAATCATAACCACATTTTCTTCTATAAAGATAAACATTGCACACCAGTTTACCAGAAACCTAGAGAGTTTTAAGAGCTGAGTGTTGTTTACTGTCTGAAATTAATACAGCAAAAAGCTCCAAGACCATGGTGTAGGATGAAGAATAAAAGTGGCACAGCAGTCGAAAGCCTCGCAATTTGTCGACAGATTAAACTAATGATCGCAACTTAAAAAACTGCTGGTTTGTTTTTCAGTCTGTTGGGAAAAAAAAATTCTGTTGTGTTAGTTTTATGCCTATTTTGGTGAGGCTCCAAATGGTTCAGCAAGTTTCTCATAGAACATGTAAAATAGACTCTTCTCTCTACCAGTCAAGCAGAATGCAACTCAAAGAATGCTGTTGGCAATGAGCTGAGATGAATAAAGTTTTTAAATCAGAAAAAAAAACTTTCACCTGCTCAGATCTCCTTCTTATGTGCTCCAGTTTAGCCCATCATCCAGCCACACCATGTAGAACAGAATTTTCTCCAAATTCAGTTTTGGGGTGTCTGTCCTTCTGGCAAAATAATACAACTTTATTGATATAATATGATTGTTTGACTTTACTGTCATTTGTGAAAGATCTCTGGGTGGACTCTCTGAACATTCATTCTATGAATGTACAGAGAGACTAAAGTTGCTGAGCTGACACAGTCCCATACTGACGTTGTTATAGGGTTTAGTGAGAAAAAATTGCCCATTTCTGGATATTCTTTTTGTGTTTTTGTTTTAATGGAATTAATGAAGATACCGGGTGGTATTTAAGTTCTCATCTTAGGATTAATAAAGCATTTTTTTAATTCATTGTCTACCTAGAAATGGGCTTTTAGATAAAACTGAAAATGGAACATTTACTGAGCAGTATTTGGTTTTCATTTAAAAAGTAATAAAAAAAAAATGCATTAAAATTTATTATGCGGTAAGAATCTTCTAACGTTTCCAATCTATACTGACTTCAGGTGACAGAAATCAGAATATCCGTTCATTCCTTCAACTTGAAACTTGAACATTTCAACTTCTGGGATGTATAATTGAATTAAGTTAAAAGGTGTCCTTCAAACTGTCCTTTTTTTGACATAACACAACAAACAGACACAATCCATGTCCGATGGCTTTTTTTTTTTTTTATCTCTTAAGCATTGTGCTACATGGACAACTTTACCGCAATGCAATTAATTTACTTCAATACTACTTGTAATACAACGTTTGAGAGCCACTCCTTTAGGGTAAAGATGATCAAATTTCAAACTACAACCACTAGCGTATGTAGAACGCAAAACACCTCTAATTCAGTTTTTGAAGTTGCAAGATTCTTGTCAGCAAAACCAAATTCAGAGCTGTTGCAGAGCAGTACTTTCTGTGCCTCTACAAATATATACTCTGCAGACTTATAAGACCACATTACTTTACAACTCATTAAGATCAGAACCCAATATCACAAATGAGTTTCAGAGTTTGCAGGGCCAAGTTAGACATGTGACATAATAGGATTTCCATCTCCCCCTAAAACATAACTTGGCAGAACATAAAGGCAAATGCAACATTTCACATTCGATCTTCGCCTTGCGCGAGGATGCCGCCCACAACACCTGAGCGCTCCCAATCAGGAAGATGCGTGCTTCCTGTCATGGATGTGGGTTTTGTGCCCTGTGAGAGAGAGTCGGATCGTGAACACACACGTGCACACGCTCAAAAAGAGTGCAGCTGTGATGCAAGTGAAGCAATATACCTCCTCCGCTGTTGTCTGACACCCCTCCTTTTTCTCCGCTCCGCTCCTCTCCCTTGCTTTGTTTGTGCTCATTTTATTCCATGTGCAGCCTCCTGGCAGGCAGGTCAAGGTTTACCCTAGCACCACACACCATTTCCCTCACACGACGCCTGGGGGAGGGACACAAGAAGCCAGAGGCAAGGGCAAGCCCAAACAGCTTGCTAAACAATGCTGCCATCACCACCTCAAACAATACGGATAAGAGGACAGAAATACTCAGCTGAGAATCACAAAGTTGGATCTTTATCTTCCCTTTTTTTTCTCCTTCTCTTTGTTTCCCCAGTTATTGCTTTCATTCTTTATTTTCCTCTCCCCTTTTATCTTACTCAAGATTATTGATTTCCATCAGTAGTAAGGTATATGTCTATTAACCGGCAGATTTAATAGAGCGACAATAGAAAAAGTACTCATTTGTTCCTCATATGCTGTTGGTGTTCATTTTGAGACCCTGATACAAACCTTGGCTAGAAGCTAGTGCTGGATTTTTAGCTGTAAATGGAAAACGCCTGTGGGCTTTTCATTTTCTGGGCCCAGACGTTCCCTTCATGGTGTCGGAGCCCTTGTGTTCACAGAGTTCATGTTTCGCTCCGGGGCTTTTTTTTTATTTTGTTTTATCTCATAGCTTAGACTAGCAGGGCTTTAACTCCCATAGGACTCCTGCGTAGCAACAGCAGAGATCAACAAAGTTAGTTTGTTTATGTTGGCTGTGTCCGCATGTTGTCGACTTATACATTTCTCAGTCTCCATTTCCTGCCTCTCCTTGCCCCAGGGGAAAGGAGCCCTCTAATTGGATCTTGTTCTAATTGAGCCTAATACTGGAGCTAACCGGAGTTGGGCCCTGTGGCTAATGAAGAGCTGAATCAAAACTAAGCACTAAAACTTTGACTGTGTGTGTGTGTGTGTGTGTGTGTGTGTGTGTGTGTGTGTGTGTGTGTGTGTGTGTGTGTGTGTGTGTGTGTGTGTGCGCATACTGCATGCAGGCATTTTTCTTTACAGTCCATCAGGAATACATTATTACTCATTTTGGTTTAAGACATTCTTTTTTATCATTGCCTATATATGTTGTAATTTCACAGTTGGGAACATATGTTTTTAGCAGGGTTATGACAGACATAGCAACAATAATGTCGATGGTAAGGTGTTTGTATTTCTAAAATTACCTTCGACAAGGGAATTGACTGGTATTATGTTCATATACACATATAGCATTATATAGCAACATTCTTCTGAACAAACAGAATTTTTTTTCGGTTTAGTTTTGTGCAAACCAAAAGCAAAGCAAATGCAAATGTCCTATGCCATCACAATCATCTCCAACTGTGCATTGTCTTTTTAGGATTAGTCTCCATTTAGAATCCTATAAAGTGAGTTTTTCTATGCTTCTTCTGCAAATGGTAATGAATGAAAACAAATGTTACTGAATTTAACTCTGGAACCAGAGAACTGCAGTCCAGATAAATATAACATAATGGAAGCTATGCATCTTTATTACAGGACAAATATTATCTTATTTCTCTACCAGTAAACCTAAAAATCAAATACATATTTAAATTACAATTAGACTTTTTTGTTGTTTTGTAAAGCAGCAAAGCAATAACAAAAAAGGAGCCACATCTCTCAAAAAAACGAAACAGCACCATCATATATAGATGACATGTCTCTGGAACCCCAAAACATGACTGCCTATATTTATTAGCAGACAACCTATTATTAACTTACATAAATAAACACATTGCTGACTCATTAACAGTCACATTGGACCTTATGGGGCCAGGGGAATTCAATTGCCCAAAAAGTGTGTGGTACGTTGCAGCATTAAGAATTCCCTTCGCTGGAACCAAGAAACCAATTCCCAACTGCTAAAAAACAGCACCACACCATATTCCCCTTTGCATCTAACTTTACACTTGACATAATGCAGTCATGCGAGTGCCATTCATCTGGCATTTGCCAAAACGGCCTCACATCTCCACTACTATAGAGTACAGTGCCACAGGTGGCATCCTATAAAGTATTTTATATACCAGTGGCAAAGGAAGGGGTAGTAACACCTGAATGAACATTTCAATGGTTTGGAGTCGTAATACAGTGTAAGTAGAGTGTAATAACAGTGGAGGAGTCTCACTGGATGCCCTCCTAAAGCACCCGAGAATGGAACCGGCGTCCTCTGTATCAAAGACACGGCCTTGCCTTGTTACACCACTAAGGGACTCAATGTGTAATTGAGGTGTTGCCAGTTCAAGGCAACACAGAAAAATATGGACACTCTTACTTCTGTTCTATGCAGGAAATGTGGGTGAGCACAATAAAAGTAAACAGGTCAGCAGGGCAGTTTTCTCCTTGCCCACCAAAAACTACTTTTTTTTAACCAAGGTGTCTGAAACTGTTGGAATCTTGGCTTCAAGGGTAACCACTGCCATAGTAAAATGCTTCCTCTAACAGTGCAAAATGTCTACCAATGTAGGAGATTGTGTTATGAAATGAAGTTGATAACTGATCTCTCCAAATGTTTCTCAACAGCAAGATCTGACAAAAAACAAAGTGAACTGACAGGGATATATGCTGGGGGAGGTGATTAGTGACTAAAAGTACCCAACCAAATAGTAAAAAAGAAAATCAAAACAGGAGTTACAAGAAAGCAACAAGTGAATAAAATCATGGTACACAGAGGAAGACAGATCTCCAAGATAAAACAAGACCTGAGGTCTACAGCAGAAACAGCAACTAGAGGCTACAAGTCAAAAATAAAATTCATGAAATACTTTAAGAACAAGATAAAATCCCAAAATAACACAAAAATAACCAAGGATTGTGACATAGGAATGTGTTGCAATGGTAATTTTCTTCAAAATATGTTTTTATTAATGTGGATTAATTTTCTTCTACTGAATAAATTTACTAAAATCTTTCAAAAATGTTCACTGTGAAAAACTGAAAAAATTTATTTATTTTAAGGCTTCATTGACATTTTTACCAGGGGTACCAATAGATCTGTGTGTTAAATGCTAACTTAACCCAAGTTAAAGAAGTTGTAGCAACAATAGCACCAGTGTTCAAGCAATTTGAAGAAAGTTCACATAAAAGACTGCAACTGTTTCCAGAACAAAGCAGTAAATCATATAAATAAAACCAATTGCTCAACAGATATGTTTTAAAGGCACACATAGACAAGCCCACTCCTTTGCTGGAGGATGTCAGATCACTGGATTTAATGTGAAAGTCAGATGTATCTGTTTTGCTCACTGAGCTTCCAGGTGTGGGCTGCAAACCTATTCTTGTTCCCAGGGTGTAAAAATACTGCTGCTTTCTCAAAGCCTTTGGCCTCTCTTCCAAGTAGACAAGGTGTCCTTTAATGGCAGTTCTGTATGCATATAGCAATATCTGATGCTAGTGATAAGTTCATTCAAGAGTACTATATGTTAAAAAGTGGCAGAAACAGAAGGAGACAGGCAGAGTAGAGAAAACAGTTTTTAAGTAATAAAAGAGCTCAGCTTGGTTTAGGAAAAGATTGTGGTTAGTGTTTTTAAAACAGCTTTCTAAACGTTATTCAGTTCCCTAGTTACTAACATTAAAATGTGGTTTTTGGTGTGTAAAAATATGCATTTAATGCCACCTTCTGTATTAATTTTAAAGGATCCTAAAAGAATGGCAGCGAGCAGTGGTAGTGAGGCCACTGAAAGAAAATGAAGTTGAATTCGGATTCCTGAACATACAGATGTGCAGTGTATTGATAAAATGTTGATATGAATAGAAGACATTATTCTGACCTAATTTCATTCCTCAAACTATTTACACATTTATTAGCAGGCATTGACCCCATTCAACAATTTGAAACCCATTTGGTGGTGGTTCTCACCAGTTCTGAAATCAGCAATTAGAAAGAAAAAAGGAAAGCAGGTTATAACCCCGAGACTTACTTTTTTTTTTCCAATCATAGGGAAGGTTTTTGTTTAAAAGTCAGTAAATGGAATGATGTCAATGCTAAACCGAAACCTTTGTGGTGCTCTGTTTCTTCAGCGGAGCTCTGTCAGTGCATGCAGTTGCTCTTTCACACCTCAGCGTCACACTCTGCACAGATGAAAACCAATTTTCACAGGACCAATGTTTCTAACTTATTCCCTCTTCCTCCGTCACCATAAGTGTCAATCCGTTTTAAAATAAAATGAAAGCAAAAATGAAGCCAGGCATGTACAGCAGTTTGAACGTTCGCGTAGGCAACACAGAAATGGAAATGCCAGATTTGCTGCTGGAGGGCTAAAAAAGAAAGGTTTCTCTTTTGCCTCCAAGATACTTATGTATCTATATTCATATGTCTATACATGGTTTTCTCCACATTACAAAAGAGACATATGTATTATGAAAGTATGTCCACATAACAATGTTATACTTAGTCATGTTTGTACACTCATGATTTTGTTCTGTTTTATTTAGATTTTATCTATCTATCTATCTATCTATCTATCTATCTATCTATCTATCTATCTATCTATCTATCTATCTATCTATCTATCTATCTATCTATCTATCTATCTATCTATCTATCTATCTATCTATCTATCTATCTATCTATCTATCTATCTATCTATCTATCTATCTATCTATCTATCTATCTATCTATCTATCTATCTATCTATCTATCTATCTATCTATCTATCTATCTATCTATTTATATATCTATTCTTCGTTTTAGGACCTTTTGAGCAAATAAAAAAAAACCTCGTCAGAAGACATAATGTTTTTTTGTATTTTTCAAGTAAAAAGCTGCTTTTGGAAAATTTATCTTGTAAGGCAGAGCCTATACAGATATTTTCATATCATATGTTTCATTCAACCAAGCACAAGATCGACGTGTATCAGAAGAGAAGTAAAGCAATTTAGGCCTATCTAATTTTCTGGTACATCTAAGCAGCTTTTGGCCAGCAGCAGGTGTTGCTATAGTAACAGCGGGCGCCAAAAATGTACCAGAATTTTTAGCGCATATTTTAAACTTTCCTCTTTACCCAGAATGTCTTCTTTGCTTCAGAAAATATGACTAGAATATGGTTAAAGAAAACATCTTGTAGATCAGAATCAGAATCAGAATCAGCTTTATTGCCAAGTTCGTACATACAAACAAGGAATTTGACTCCGGTACACTTTGCTCTTTTGTTCAGTTTTTGCATTACAGAATATACAAATTTACAATTTATAATGTACAATATACAATGTACAATGCAATATTCTGCATTACAGAATATACAAATTTACAATTTACAATGTACAATATACACATATCTAATAGAAAAGGTGCATTTGCAACATCTGTATGCTGTTGTTCTGTACTCTATTAAATGTTCATCAGAGAAATAGCCTGGGGGAAGAAACTTTCTTTGTGGCGGCTGGTTTTAGTAAACAGTGCCCTGTAGCGGCAGCCTGAAGGTAAAACTCTGAACAGTTTATGTGCAGGGTGTGTGGGGTCTGCAGAGATTTTGGCATCTCTTTTCTTGATCGTAGACCTGTATAAGTCCTGGATGGAGGGAAGGTCAGCTCTGATTATTCTCTCTGCAGTCCTGATTATTCGTTGCAGCCTGGACCTGTCCTGTTTTGTGGATGAGCCAAACCACCCTGAGATGGATGAAGACAGGACAGACAGAATGATGGCAGTGTAGAAGATAACCAGCAGCTCCTGTGGAAGGTTGAACTTCTTGAGTTGCCTCAGGAAGTACAGTCTCTGCTGGGCCTTCTTTCGAACAGTGTCTATGTGCGAAGACCATCTCAGGTCCTCAGAGATGGTGGTTCCTAAGAACCTGAAGTGGTCCACGGCCGATACAGTGTTGTTGAGGATGGTGAGGGGGGTGTATGGGGGTGGTGTTCTCCGAAAGTCCACCACCATTTCCACAGTCTTGAGTGGGTTCAGTTCAAGGTAGTTCTGACCGCACCAGTGTACCAGCCGATCCACCTGCTGTCTGTATGCAGACTCATCACCGTCCTGGATCAGTCCAATGACAGTGGTGTCGTCTGCAAACTTAAGGAGTTTCACGGACGAGTCCGATGAGGTGCAGTCATTTGTGTACAGAGAGAAGAGGAGTGGGGATAGAACACACCCCTGGGGGGCACCAGTACTTATTGATTTGGATCGGGAGAAGATGCTCCCCAGTCTCACCTGCTGCTGTCGGTCTGTCAGGAAGCTGTTGATCCACTGACAGGTGGAGGCTGGGACGTTGAGCTGTGTGAGCTTCTGGTGGAGGATGTCTGGTATGATAGTGTTGAAGGCCGAGCTGAAGTCTACAAACAGGATCCTGGTGTACGTCCCTGGATGATCGAGGTGTTGCAGGATGAAGTGTAGACCTAAGTTAACAGCATCATCTGCTGACCTGTTTGTTCGGTAAGCAAATTGCAGGTGGTCCAGCAGGAGGCCTGTGATGTCTTTCAGGTGCTTCAGCACCAGCCGCTCAAAGGATTTCATGACCACAGACGTCAGGGCTACAGGCCTGTAGTCATTTAATCCTACGATGGTGGGTTTCTTGAGAACCGGGATAATGGTGGATCGTTTGAAGCAGGAGGGGACCTCACATTTCTCCAGTGACTTGTTGAAGATCGTTGTGAAGATCGGAGCAAGTTGATGTGCGCAGGCTTTCAGACATGATGGGGAGACGTTATCAGGTCCTCCAGCTTTCTTTGTTTTCATGCGCTGAAAGAGCCTGTTTACCTCTGCCTCGGAGATCTTTAGTGCAGGCAGAGGATCTGATGGTGGGGGGTTGGTTGCTTTATGGGAGGAATTTGTTCCTGAATGGGATGTAGAGCAGATGATTTGAGGTGTGAATGGCTTCTTGTCATGTCTGCAGTAGAAGCCATTCAGACGGTTGGCCAGGAGACGACTCTGTTCAGGATGGGTGGAGGGGCTCTTGTAGGCAGTCAGGTTTCTCAGACCACTCCATACAGCTGAAGTGTCACCAGTAGAAAGGTTGTTCTTAAGCTTCTCACTGTAGCTTCTCTTGGCTGCTTTGATCTCCTTTGTTAGTTTGTTCCTGGCCTGCCTGTACCGCGCCCAATCTCCACTGCTGTGAGCTTCTTCCTTTTCCCCGCGCAGATTCCTGAGGTGTGGAGTAAACCATGGCTTGTTATTCCCAAAGGTGCAGAAGGTCTTGGTCTGCACACACATGTCCTCACAGAAACTGATGTATGGTGTCGCCACATCAGTTAGTTGGTTTAAGTCAGTGGCTGAGGTTTCAAAAACAGTCCAGTCTGTGCATTCAAAGCAGGCCTGTAGCATCTGCTTTGATTCCTCAGTCCACTTCTTAACAGTGTGAACCTTGGGTTTGGAAGCTCTTAGTCTCTGTCTCTAGGTTGGGATGAGGTGGATTAGATAATGATCCGAAAAACCCAGAGCAGCCCTGGTAACAGCATAATATGAGTCCTTTAAAGCTGTGTAACAATGGTCCAGTGTGTTTTTGTCTCTGGTGGGACACTTAATATGCTGTCTGTATTTGGGGAGTTCATTTGAGAGGTTTGCACTGTTAAAATCTCCCAGTATTATGATGAAAGAGTCCGTGTATTTTTTCTCCACGTCTGTAATCAGCTCAGCAAGATGTTTTTCCGCGGCAGAAGTGCAGCCATGCGGTGGAAAATATGAGCCAATTATTATAAACGAGGAAAACTCTCTCGGTGAATAAAACGGTTTACAGATTATGGAAAATGACTCCAGATCCGGGCTACATGTTTTTCCCAGCACTTTTACGTCTCTGCACCAACTTTCATTTATATAAAAGCAGATTCCGCCTCCTCGCTTCTTCTCCGATAGCTCCGTGCTGCGATCCGCTGTGAGCAGCTGGAAGTCCGGCATCAGCAGTGCGCGGTCCGGGATGTTTTCACTCAGCCATGTCTCGGTAAAGCAGAGAACCGCTGATCCGCGGAGGTCCGTGTTTTTACCGGTGAGAAGAAGCAGCTCGTCCATCTTGTTGTTGAGAGAGCGGACATTTGCCAGGTGGATTGAAGGCAGTGGTGTGCGAAGTCCTCTTTTGCGGAGCTTTACCAGCGCGCCAGCACGCTTTCCCCTCCGCCATTTTTGGCGCAGAATCCCATATAGAGCCACAGCTCCACTCGCCAGGAGCTCAGTGAACCTCGGATCAATGACAGATGGTGAAAAAAACCCAAGAGAGGACTCTCTGATGTTGAGAAGTTCCTCTCTACTGAATGACACCACAGAACTGTGGCTCGAAAAACATAAAAACACACAAAATACAAAAACAAAGACAGAGCGAAGCTCCGAGGCTGCCATCGTCGGCGCCATCTTGAATAGCTCAGTAAAGTGCCTTCCATTGGTTTTCATACCCCTGGGACATTTTGAGATTTTGTTACAACTAAAAATGTCAGTGCACCTTTGTGGGATTTGTTTTTTGTGATGATCAAAACATACTTTAATTTATTAATTCAGTTGAAGAAAATGATGTACAAATTGAGGGATGCATATGCATTCAGCCCCCTGTGAATCAATACTGTACCTTTTGCTGCAGTTACAGCAGCAAGTCTTTGAAGGTATGTGTTCACCAGCTCTACATATCAGGGGATTTAAATGTTTGCCCATTTGTTTTTTCAAAATAGCTCCAGCTCGATCAGATCGAATGGAGAGCGCCTGTCAACATCAATTTTAGAGTCTTGACACAGGTTCTAAAGTTACACTTTGTTTGTACTTCGATTAGGCCGTTTTAAAACATGGATACACTTTGATCTAAGCCATTTCATTGTAGCTCTGGCTGTATCTCAAGTGCCATCCTGCTGAAAGGTGAACCTCAGCCGCAGCCTCAAGTCTTCTGCAGTCTTTAACAGTTTTTCTTCCAGGATTGTCCTGTTTTTGCTCCATTCATTCCCTGTTCCTGCTGAAGAAAAGTATCCCTACGGCTTGATAATGCTACCACAATGTTTCGCGGGGCGGATGGTATGTTCATAGTAATGCCCATTGTTAGATTTCCGCCACACACAGCATTTTGCAGGTATGCCAGAAAGTTCCATTATAAGGTCTCATCTGATCCAACACCTTCTTGTACATGTTGGCTATTTCCTCTACATGACTTGTGGCAAACAGTAGCTTTTTTCTTGCCATTCTTACATAAAGGCCAGATTTGTGGAGTGCACAACTGTTATCCCACCTGTGGATCTCGGCACAGGATTTTATTTAGGAGGATAACGGTTAGGAGAGCTGAATACATTTGCAAATTAAATTTTGTTTTTCAGATTTCAATATGTAAGAAATGTAGAAAACTGTGTATCTGTTTCATACCACTTCACAATGATGTGAAACATTGTGTTTGTCCATCACATAACACTCCCAAAAATACATTCAAGTTTGTGGTTGTAATATGACAAAATGTGGAAAAGATTGAGAGGTGTGAATGCTTTTGTGAGGTACTGTATGTCCTATGTTTTTAAGATAATGATCTAAACACTGATTAAGTAAATGTTTGTATCTAAATTTTGGCTCTATTCATTCTTCTGGAGGCCTATATAAGCCCAAACCATAGCAGGAAAGGGTCTCTTACTTCCATTGTTTGGTTGAGACGCAGCACTCCAGGTAGGCTAAGTTGCACCTCTTCCCCTTAGGCAATATGCCTTTTCTTGTGAGGGAGGAGAGCACAGTAAATGGTTTCAGAGAATATAGAAGCTTCCAAGTCTCATGCCTCGAGGACGCAGCCTAAGGGCCAATAGTAAGATTGGAAACAGATGAAAGAAATAAAGATAGGTGGAGCTCATAGTTTCTTTCATTAAACCCAGCAGAAAGAGGTTTTCTTTAAAACGTATGTAAGACTTTGCTGGCTCCCTTTTGTAGGTATGTTCTCTTAGGCATGTATAGACCTGAGTGGATAATTGCGTGATTCATAAGCTTAGGCTCATGCAATAGTGGGATGGCGGTGCCTTAGCAGCCCTCCAGGTCTTGTCTTGTTTGTTGACTGTAAGAAACAAATGGTCAGAGAGCCTGAATGGAAGTCTGTGTGTGTATATGTGTGCATGTGTTTAGTCATGTGCACTTGGCACCGCCTCATTTCTCTGGGGGTTCATACCACCCTACGCCTTGGAGGTGAGAGGGCGGGTGATAATTGAACACTGCTCAGTTTTACACAAATGTACTGAAAGGCAAAATCAAATATCCTGGTAATGAGATTTCCCTCCTCAGGCAAAGCTCTCAGTTATTATTATTTTAAATGTTCTTAATCTAATAAGTTACTAAAAGTTTTCCATATTTAACTCCACTCATCCTATAGGAGTTCTACTTTTTAGTTTCTGAGTTACTGAATGTGTTTACAAAGCTCTGAGGACACGAGCACAAGTGCTCTGTTTAAAGTATATACATTGTAAGACAGGGTTTAATAAAGCTCTGTGCAAGTGAAATAATAACTCCAGCCTCATACCAAGGTGAACATCTCAGCACTTTGGTTTGTTTACCTCACAAGATGGCTCCTGGCTTAGGGAATGGACCATGAAAATGGCTGCTCTCTTGTGCCTGCAGCCCTCTATATAAATTGGAGTTTTTCATGTGGCAGTTAGGCTGCTGGGATACACACCTCAGGGGATGTGCTCTCATTAAGGGTGGTAGCTTAGGGCAAAATTTCTCTGCTTCCTGTGGCCACTGACCTCCTTTTCACCCATAGGCTTGCAGCTACACCGCAGCTCTGCTTTCTGGTTTCTCTCCGTCACTCCCAACGACGCCTTGGGGTTTTGTCACATGACTCGAGTGACTCCTGACCTGCTTGGCCTCCTGCAACCCCTCCCTCCCTGTCAACGAGTCAGTTAGAATGATCGCGAAGCAGCGTTAAGGGTCACATGTGCCCGCCTAAAATGGCGGCTATGGCCTTGAGCTTAAAAGGGAAGAATTCTCCAAGCTGACAGTGTCAAAACATCATTTCAGGAATGGCCAACTTTATGTGTCATCTTAAAGCAGTATAGTTGCAATATTATTTAAGTGGAAAAAAGGTTTCAGCTCTACAATGAAACCTAAGCAAGTAATCCCTCATTTGAATTGATGGTGGTCACTGAGAAAATGAGTGATTGAAAGCACCTGTTTTTGTAGAGTTCAAGCAAATGAGTCATGCAGCTTGATTGGAGACTAGCAGAAGGATCACATTGCTTTGTCACTGTCCTCCTTGAACCATTTCTGCAGCCATTTCCTTTATGCCAGGGTTTAATTTGGCCACTAGACATGTTGGAGTTTAGTCAAACACCTAAAGGTGATCCAGACTAAGGTAGTTAATCACAGATCAAATAATAAATAAACAAGTGAAAAGCAAAAACAAAACATTATTGCAAACTTAGGGCATAATATTTGCTGTGCCTGAAGTGTGCAGAGAAATATCAATAAAAGCCCCCTTAAAACAAACCTAAAGCCTGATGAAATGTCTTGCTATGGAGTGGAAACCAAAGTGGAAATCAAACCCTCCTTCCCCACAGTCCACTTTTAAGAGATAACCTGGGGTAATTATTAATAACTCTTCATATAGATGGTGGGTAGGTGGAGCCTGTCGTGAGTGACAGTGTTTAAAGGAAATATTAAATATTGCATATGCAGAAATAAATAAATGAATGCAATTTTGTCCTGGAATCATTATGTTCTGTAAGAGCAGGGCAGGATTGTCTTCAAGCTCACACCTCAAGCACTCTTCAGTGATTGGGCAAGCAGTTCATTAGTACGATTCCTTCCTGATTTATAGGAACGGTTCCTGGACATCTCAGGTATTACGTGAAGATTAAAATATTTCAAGCATTTATTGATGTTACTTTTGATGATTATGGCTCGCAGCTAATGAAAGCCCAAAATTAAATTTCTTAGAAAATTAGAATTTGACATAAGAGGAATTAAAGCATGTACTTTGGGGGTGTTATTTACAAGGCACTGAGAAGGCTGAAGTCAATGCTTCAAAAGCAACCGCATCCAGACGTAGGAAATCAGCTGCAACTGTCGCATCCTTGTGTCAAGCTACTCCTCAGCCAGAGACGTCAGCGTTTTATCTGAGCCAACGAGAAAAGGACTAGACTCTTAATGGTCTAAAGTCCTCTTTTCAGATAGGTATAAGTATATGTTGCAATTATTTTGAAAATCTAGGTCCCTAAGTGTGGAAGAAGACTGGAGAGGTGCAGAATCCAAGCTGCTTGAGGTCCAGAGTGAAGTTTCCTCAGTCAGTGATGATATGGGGGGCCATGTCATTGGCTGGTGTTCGGCCACCATGTTTTATTAAGTCTGAAGTCAGCACAGCCTTAAAACAGGACATTTTAGAGCACTTTGTGCTCCTCTCTACTGAAAAGCCTTATGGAGATGCTGATTCAATTTATTAAAATTTCTGAGAAACTGAATTTTGGGTTTTTATAAGCTATAAGCCAGGATCATCAAAATAAACAGAATTCTGGAAACATATCTTTCTGTCTATAATATAAATATTCCACTCTGGAAAATAGAGTACCTGAAGGGGACCTAGCAAATTTTTAGGGGCGGTCATTGACCCCCTTGACCCCCAACCCTAACTGTGCCCACTGTGAATGTATTGAATAAGAAGGAAAAAGAAGTGATAAAATTCAATAATCAAAAATGTTATTTAAAGCAAGGCCAGGATTTCATGGGATAAAATCCTGGCCTTGCCCAGCAGAGTCGATTGGTGGGTTCAGTCCTCGTCATGCACCACCCATACTGGAACCTAGAGGGAAAACAATTTTGTCCTCAACTTGTGAGCAATTAGATTATATTTAAACACATATGCACAAACAGCCTCCACAAACAGTACTCACCTCCCACTCCCCCATCCTGTTCTCCCTTTCTCAGTGTGACACTTGCTTCCTCCATATGTGCGTTAGTGTTAACACGAGGACAGGAGCAGACACACACAAAGATACAGACACACACCCTGTAGCTATAAGGTTCCAGTTGGTATATCTCTGTTCCTAAACCCCAGTTTGATGCCCTTGTCTCATGGTATCCAACCCCCACTCTTACCGCATTTCCCCCAGGCTTCTGAGTGTGTGAATGTGTGTGTGTGTGTGTGTGTGTGTGTGTGCGTGTGTGTGTGTGTAAGATGGCTACTGAAGCAAGTGGGCATTGTTTCTCTCCAGCAGGGCTATATAAATGAACATACACATTTATGCCCGCGTTCAAGTATATCCCAAATGTAAAAAATAAATAAAAAAGTGTTTATTCCCGAAAATCAAGATCAAACCAAAGAATATTGCTTATATCTTCTGTGTGCACATGGATCAGATAATTACGCATGAAGTGATTGGAAGCTTTCGCAAAAAGGTGCAAGCTCAAGTCTGCCGGCATCAGGTTGTGTGTTACACTTAAAGCATGTGTGAGTGAAGCAGGGAAGTGAAAAGACAGCGGGCAGCAGGGACAAAACCCGTCAGCCACTCAGATCACATCAGGTCTGTCGGTACACTCTGGAGCACAGCAAGCCTGATGGGATATGCCCCCGGGGGCGCGAAGCAGGCCAGATGACAAACAGGCACAGAGACAGGATGAGAAAGAAGAAAGAATAGAAGATGGCATATCCTGCCTCTGATGCACAATATGTTTCAGCAACATGCTTGCAATTATGAATAGTAACCTAGACTACATTATGGACTAATTATACAGTTACCCCATGCCATCATAGCTGTACACCAACACAGACTGAAGATCTTTGCAAACACTCGCAAAGATACATTTTGCTCACTCGCCTCACTAATATCTCTATAAACATGCAGCTTGGATCTCACACCAGATAACCTACATCTAAAAGAACAAGCTACATATGCTAATGTGGTACGCAAAGGCAAGATGTTTATGAGCTGCACACGATGCCTATGCTTGTGCGTGTGGGTAAGTGTGCAGACACGCTTGGGCACATATGTCCGCAGGGGCAAAACGGGAAATAGACACTTCTCTTCATGCCTGTTCTTTAATTGGAGCATTTATTGTTTTGTGGTGGTGTTTACTTCATTAAATTAAGGCACATTTCAGAAATGCAAGCGCGTTTTCAAGGTTTATATAAGCAAAAATTATGCTTTCAGCCATTAAGTTGCAAATTAACATATCTTCATGACTGTGGGATATGCCAGTTGAGGATGCTTTTACATTTTCACACTAATCAACTTGACTTTAACATGTTGGATTTCAGTTTGATTTGCTTTCATCACAAATATTGCTTCCCCCCTTGGCTGTGTGTGCCTGGATGTGTGTTTGAGTGGAAGTATTTCAGCAAGTGTGCTTTGCTGTGTGCTTTTGCTTACTGTCCATGGTACCTTCATGTCAACTCAACTGTTCTCTTTCTTTGGAAAGCAAAAAAAGATGTGTGTGAAGAGGGGGTGCTACAAGGACAAAATGAACTAATGTTGAATATTCCATATTGGTTTTACTGTAATTCTTTTCTAATTTTTAGTTTATTCAATTTCATCTCCTTGAGGCTGGTAGGTATGGAAATGAGGTCTGTTCTTTTTTCTTCCTTCTCTCTTTTTGCCTGTGTAAATTGCAGTTTTCACCTCAAGCCTTTTGAACAAGATTACCCAGATGGCCTTGTGTGGTGTGCCTCAAGTTTTATTTTCCTTCTTTGCCTGATTTTCCTTCTTGGCTGCAGGAGAAAGGAGAGGGTGCTGGGAAGCCTCCTGAAGCCTCTGGGTGAGGCCAGGAGGCAGCAGCTGTGGCAAAGAGAGATCTGGGTGGAGGAGGGGGAGGAGAAGAAAGAGAAAGGGGAAAAAAAGAAGATAAATAGAAGAAGAAGAAGCTGAGAAAGAAGAAGCTGAGGAAGAGGACGTGTTATGATGGGAGGCCATGGCAAACACAAACATCTACCTGGTTGGTAGGGGTCTGTATGGAACTCAGCAAGTGCTAGAAGGCAAAATTAAAAGTAAAGGTTAGGAACGTCTGTTCAGTAAGTTATAACAGAGCTTCACAATCAATGACCTCTATTAAAGGAAAATTGTGTGAATTTTCCCCTGAGTTTTGTAAACTGTAAACATGAATTTGCTAACAGACTTTATTTGAAAACAAGCAACAGATTATTGTTTTGGTTGTATAAAGTAAAAAATTTGGTCAGAATTAGCTTCTTATCTTTTATAAAACCCCGAGTCCATCTCCCTTTATTGGCACTGATGTCGAGACTTCTAATAATCAAAACAAATCATACACATAGCTATTTCCCTTAGACATGCCTATCAATGGGAAATTCAAGAGAACATCTCATTCAAATTGCTGCAAGAAAATAGTCAATATTGTGAATTTCCCCATATTGATAGCTACATAAATAATGAACAGTTTTAAAAAAGAGGAACTTTGAGATGGACAAGTACCTATGTTTATGGTGACACGACAGGGTGAGGCACTGGGTAAGGAAGATTTTAGAAATGTTCAAAGCTCATTTTTAGAGAATAGAAGGAATAGGAACTGTCTTGGAGTTACAATAACAACCATTAGATACTATCTATGTCCCTACTGGATATTTGTGAGGCATGTCTAAGATGATTATTATGTATCCTACCATCAAAAACAAGTGGAATTTGCTGACACTACTGGGACTTTAACTGGAACCATTATCTTTCACCAGAAGAGAGTAAGATTGACAATTTTAGTGACCAACACTCCGGGCTGGTCTGAAGAATGATTATCTGGAAATGTCCTTAATGCCCAGTTTTTAGCATGGTGGATCTGTGATGCTGTGGACACATTTATTTTCTAGGCATCCTGGAAACCTTGTTAGGTTTATAAGCCTAATAAGGTTAATAAAAAAGAAATTATTTTACAGATTTTTAAATTGTGAAGACATGAAGGGTGCTGTATGTGTTTCTAATTTTATGCCCCTGTGACCATTGCATACCAACCTTTCATTGAAATGGTGTAGGAAGACTTAATGCCCTAAGAAATAATTGCCTAACTACAATTTCAACACTATCATGTACACCACCTATGCTAGGCTGCCATGTATTTCTCTGGACATGTTGAAAATACCACCGCATGAGCACCACAACTCTAACATATGCACACCACTGCAATAGAATAGAAAAGTTGCTAAGGGGGAAAATATCAAATATGAAAATAGTATTAAATCTCACACTATGCTTTGCAGTATGCACTAAGGAAGTTTCACTCACCTCGGCATGCCGGATGCTTGAAAGTGAAACTAATGTCTTCTGCTACTTTCTGTTTAATTAATTCATTTCAAATTCATTTCCAGATGGCCAGTTGATACTTAGATTTAAAAATAAATTAAAACAATAAAACAACAAGGTAATATCAAGGTAATCAAAGATAGAGTCTGAACAATCTGACAGTAGCTCAAGTGTTGGAATGGCATTAATTAGAGAGAAATTGCAGTCAGACATGTAAAAATCTGCTGGGATTTTTGTTGACACTACTTTCAAGACTATTTTAGTTCTGTGTACACAATTTCCCTAAACCGAGGAAACAGCTGCAAGTCCATGCAGAGGGAACAGGCTTTACCCCTAGTGGAGTGGGTGGACTCTGAATGATGTTTGGTGCAAGTTATGTTGGGGTTGTAAAGAGGTGTAGTTTGCACATGTAACTAAGTGTATCTCAGTGCAAATGCAAATTACCAGGCACTTCAACAGTACTTACTGTCTGTATAGCTAGCACATTCTTAAAATGTCAGGATTGGGTGAAAGTTATGATAAATAGCAACCTGATGCCCAGGTGATCATTGTTGTGTGAGTGGTGGGATTTGTCATTGGGTTTCCACTCACCGTGCCCTGGACATAATCTGTTGCTGCTTTCCTGCCCCGGAGAAAGAATATGATTTTAATATATTAAGGTGGCACTGAGATAGAGAATTATGCAGAGTTAAAGTGTTCACCTGTTTATTATTCTAACATGCAACAGCTTCCATCCGCATTAATCTCTAAAAGAACACACCCAACTCCCAGATTGCTGATCTTAGCTTGAAGGCAACAGAAAAAAAGTGATTCTCACCTGAGATAAGTCAAGGAAAGGAGCAGCAGGAGGAGGAGGAGCTGCACTTTACTTAAAATACACTCACACTGCATGATATTGGAGGAAAAACTGACAGGAGGCACGTATGCCACTTCAAAGTGGTACATACCAATTAGATTTTTATTTTTTTACACAGTACATGCTTGCAAAGATTTTTAATGCAGTTCTCAACGGCTGTGAGGTAACAAACCAAAATCTTAGCAAGTAACATGTATGTTTAGCATTTCCCACATAATGCAACACACAGTTGAGATCAAAATACCCTTTTGTTGCTCATCAGACACTGCCAAAAAAGTCAATAGCTGGCTATCACTGTTTATTTTCACGTCTTCGATTTGTTTGTTTTGGTGAAGGTTTGCACTCCATCATAATGAATCACTTTTTTTTCATCTTGTTCTTATTTATTCTCATGGCTGGAGGTAGAATGTGCTGGTTGATGAGGGGCTGAAATGAACTGAGCCTTAGCCTTAGCCCCGAGGCCAGCGCATATCTTAGCATAAGTGATGGCTAACCAGAGGGCTAGAGCCTGGCTGAGAGCGCCCTTAGGACAGCAAGTCTGACAGATCATGTATTTATAGGTCTGTTGAAAGACCTCTATTGTGTCCCACATAGCCTCGGAGCATGTCTGTCCTCTGTATTATAATAAAGCCGCTGGCCTTACCACTATGATGGATGGGTGGCCCTTGAATGGCGAGCTCCAGAATCATTAGAGCACTTCTTGCATGCAGGTCTGCCCATGTGAGAAGCTGGTGCAGGGAGAGGCTAGCTACTGTTGAGCAACACAGTATAGTTCAGACCTTTTAATCAAGGTAAGGTATCCCCTATTAATTCACAGTTGAAGGAAGGTGGCAGGAAGAAAATAAAAGAGTGAGGTAGGAGGCAGGTTTGCTGATGTTTTCGCTAAAGAATATATTTGTAATTATCTCAGCAACTGAAAAGGCCCCGCAGGCTTTGTTCAACGTTGGTTAGAATATGGCACCTTCAGCATTTTACGTAAAGAAGCTTCTGCTAGTCGGATTTTACTGCTGCTACAAATTTCACTAAAGCCAGCATTCCTTTGCACTTTTGATGAGCTGTACAGAATTGAGTAAACATTCTAAGCATGAAGGAATAACAGTAAATGGCATGCTGTTTGTATTGAGAGATTTCTTTGGACAGACTGGAAAAAGAAAATCAGAAGTTGCTTGAATGTGCTACGGAGGTAGAAAAAACACAGCTTGAGTTTGTTCTGCCTAAAGCCTCACAAGCAGAGTGGTGTTTGAGCTGTTTCCCAATCTCATGTTCTTCTGTTACCTCTGGAGTAGAATATAAATGATTCCCTCTCAGTGTACAGTGTATGCCAATGGGCCTGCAGCGACCATGGTCCGGTCTAAAATTCCTCACTACAAGCGAAACATAATTCAAGGCCTGACTGATAAATAAACAATAGGAAGCATTGGGTTGTTGTAGAGTACTACATAAACCCTCTACGTAAAGTACTATCATATATTGCTGTCCAGTCCGTGAAAATCAAAGAAACCAAGTATTATGCTTCCATCTGCATCATAATCATACCTGGAGGTATACAGGAATGTAAAACACAAGAAATTGTGAAAATGCAAACACTTTTTTAATAAAACAGGCAAACACAGGGACAAGATTTTTATTGTAACTTATACTTTAAGTTAAGATGTACTAGATATACCTTCCTAACTCAGTCGTAACCAAGCACAAAGCCATACAAACAGAATGAACAGATGCACTTCAAACTATGACACCCCTCACTGTAAATTAGGTCTTAATGGTTTAATATGAAAGGTGGTATGTGTTTGCAATAAAAATTATTCTGCAAAATCTGTAATAATTGTGGATTAATTCAGTTTTGACTTTCTAAGTTTCACAGTTTTTAATAGGACGCTTGTTCTTTTTTTTTTTTGGCCCTAATGCCAAAAAACTGCCTTTTTTGTGTGATTTTCAGATGATGCTTTCGATTAAGCCAGAACTTGCAACTACAAATAAAATGCTTGATAAGTTTAACCAGAATTTACTAATGTTGAACTACAAATAGAAAGCCTTAAATCAGATGCCAGTCTCAATAATGTTAGCCAGCCACAGCGTAAGGCAACGTTTTCTTACAGTGTCTACAGAACATTCGGGCCTTGTCTGTCACTTCTTATTTTCTTCACCAGTTAACCAAAATGCTGCCACACAAATACCTTAAAAGTGGAGGGGACGTCTTTAATGCACACCTTGCCAAATAGTGTCAAGCTATTGATGCTGCTATCATTTACAGTGCTTCATAAGGCCCTCTTCCTCCAGACAACAAAATATTGCAATGTTTTAGTATCACAAGATGACGTGGCACAGGATCTTGTTATAGCTTACTTTTTTCAGTACTTGCTTTATCCTGTTCAGGGCCCTATGGCGGGCTTATCGTCATAGGACATTTAATCTATTTTATCATAAGTTAAAGACCAAAGTTGAATGTCTAAAAACAAGTATGATGCCTAATGGCAATACCAACAGATCCATCAACATGATGAGACAAGGACAGTTTTGAGTCTGAGGTACTAGTTTAGGATTTAATATGTTTATATTTATTCATATACCCATTTTGAACATAACATTGAGCTTTTATGCTGTGAATAGTGTGAAATCTCTGTTGATTGTACATGTTTCGATTATATTTTTCTGTTTTTTTACTCTTTTATTTTCCAATTATGTTCGACAAAACTACTAAACTCACTAGGCTACATCCTGAAGATGTCACAAGTCTTATCCCAGTGCCATCACTGAGGCAGTTAGGAATAATCAGTTAAGATGTATGTTTTCATTTCTATGAACACCCACACGGACACTAGGAAAACATACAAATTCCCAGCACGTTTACACAGCTGAGGTCTGAAGTGACAGCAGCATTGATAAAGAAACCCCAGTACTGTCCAAACCCAATACCACATTATGGATACGTTTCATGTTACTCTACAACATCGTGACAATGTCAAGGCCTTACAATGAGTTTTTTCTACTAACACAATGCTAATAAGCAAAAACATGCTAGTGTTTAAGAGTGGTTAACATGAAAACTAGTAGCGTGCAATGGCAGTTGGAGCACTAAGAAAGCAATGCATAAATTTGGGCCTACAACAGGTGAGTTGTATAAAGCTATGCGTCTGAACAGTTTCCATCAACAGGGAAACCAACTTCAGTGACCACAGCATAAACTTTAGTTACTCACAGTTTACTCTTTTTGTAAAGTTAAGCTTAGTTAAGTTTAGTTTGAGGTCAGTAGGGCTTAACATTCTCTTTAAGACAATGTTTAGGGCTAGTACTTTCTTTGTTTTGGCTAACTCTTATTTAACAGAAGTCAATGTTTAGTAATAACAGTCATGGTTGTAAGAGTAATACAGATGATTAATACTGGAAGAGTTATACTTGCTTGATGGCAGTATGACTTAACATTATACCAATCAAATTGCTAAATGGATGCTGGTCATTATGTCCCTTTTTTGTAATTTTGCAGATTTGATCTTTCTGTTTCAGACTTCAAGAACCAAAGTCATATATATTGATAAGAACTAGTCAATGGAAACAGGGTGCAGTACACAATCTTCAGAAAGTACTGTAGAATTAAATTAAATGTTATGTGAGATATGTGTGACCATTTTAAGGTTATTTATCTCCATAATTTATCAAAAAGCTGAAATATAGAGCTAAACAAAACTACATGAAGAAGCATGAAATGGTTTGCTGATGGGTCCAAATTGGATGTAGGCATGGACGAAACAACTACTCATAGGTACAAAATGGGGGTAAAAATTGTTAAATTATGATCCAGATTAGATTTCAATAAACTTGGAATGTATGCAAGTGAATTTAATCTGTCCACGTGACTGAAGTGTGTTGAATTGATTATAAATATATATTTCTTGGTGAGAATTGTACACATTGCCTTGTAAAATAATTGAGATGTAATGAAAGTATGGCTTCTCAAAATACCAAATTTATTTGTTTAGACCATGTTTGTGATGACCGTTTATAGTGCTCTGAAAAAGTATTGTAAGATAGATTTCCTTACACTTAAACTTTTAAGTTTATCAAACAAATTTGAATATGAGGCAAAAAAAGCAGTTTTAAAATTATGATCTGATTTAACAAGGAAAAACAATTTACCATACCAAACAGCCACTACTTGAAAAAGTAACTGCCTCTAAACTTAATAACTGCATGTGCCACCATTGGTGACAACAATGGTCATCAATTGATTGCCATAACTGTCAATTGCATTGCCATAGTGGACTTTTTGGCCCACTCTTCTTTGCATAATTATCATATTCAGCCACAAGGGAGGGTTTTAGCAACATTGGTATGAGCAGCTTGTTTGAGATCATACCCCAGCAACCTTATTGGCTTTAGGTCCGGACTTTGACTAGGCAAATCCAAAACCTTCAGTCTGATTTTTAAGGGCATGCTGCTGAACTGAGGCAACTGTGGCTCAGTGTGAACAATAGCTGTCTTGCAAAACTAAAGTTGTGGGTTTGATTCCAGCTTTCTCGCCTGTCGATGTGCCCCTGGGCAAAGCACTTTAACCTCAAGTTGCCTACCGATCTGCATATCCTTGTATGAATGTGTGCACATTAGTTGGTGAATATGGCTCTAGTGTAAACATCTTTGAGTGGTCAGTATGACTGCAAAGGCACTATCTAAAGTCAGTCCATTTACTTCAAATCATTGACCTGCTGCATAAAAAAGTGCACTTGAGCTTAATGTCATTAGTTGATGGATGGACATTCTCCTTCAGGATTTTCTGGTTAATGGTTCCAGTCATCTAAATCCTAAAGCAGCTTCAGATCATCACACTAGCACCACCATGTACTGCTGTGGGTATGCTGTTCTTTTTCTGAAATGCTGTGTTAGATAGACAGCAGATGTAACAGCTTCCAAAAAGTTCCCGTTTTCTTGTCATTCCACAGAATATTTTGCCAGAAGTCTTGATGATCATCAATATGTTTTTTGGCAAATGTGAGATGGGCCTTTGTGTTCTTCTTGGTCAGCAGTGGTTCTCGCCTTGGAACTTTCTCATGGATGCCATTTTTGCCCTGTAGCTTTTCTATTGTTGAATCATGAACACTGATCCTAACTGAGGCAAGGAGGGCTGGAGTGCTTTAGATTATGTTCTTTGACTTAATGGATGAGTTGTGGATGTCTTCTTAGAGTAATTCTGGTAGGTTGGACACTCCTGGGAAGGTTTACTGCTGTTCCATGTTTTCTCCATTAGTGGATAGTGGCTCTCACTGTGCTTCCCTGAAATTTTAAATCCTTGAAAAGGGCTTTGGGACTTTTTCTGACTGAAAGATGTCAGTGACTTTGTTTCTTGTTTGATCTTGAATTATTTTCAATCAGAGCATGATGTGTTGCTTTTTAAAATCTTTTAGCCGACTTCATGATGTCATACTGGTTCCATTTAGGGAATTTCTTGATTCTGAGGGTGCAACGGCAATCAGACCTGTGTGTGGCTCATGAAATTAAATTGAGCTTCACAAACAATGTGAATAATCATAGCTAAATAATGATTTAACAAGGTAGGAATTTATGTTCCACAGCTCATGATTTTTCACCTAAAAAATTAAATCAGGGGTTGTGACAATGACGCTGAGGTACAGCACGTGACCCATGTTTGAGTCCCATCCCATTGCCCTTTGCTGCATGTATTCTCCAACTCTCTCTCCTATTTCCTGTCAGTTCACTTTTAGAGAATAAAAAAAAATAAAAGCCACTTGTGCCACAAAAAAAAAGAAAATGAAATCAGAATTTGAAAACTGCATTTAGCTGATCTAATAATAAAAATAAATAAATTAAAATATTAAAAAGTTTGACAAAAAAAAAACTGAAAAAAGGGGGAATCATCATTCTGGAATCATTTTTAAAGACTGTTTTTGTGAAGATAATGTTTGGCTTTAGTCACTATCCACCTCCACCTTTGAAGGACTTTGATAAAAATACAGCTTCAGAAAATAGCATGTATGACTGAGTAAAATTTGTAGTATGAAGACCGGAATCTCTATGAGTCAAGCAAAGTCACTGTGGTGTATCAATCTGCCAGTGAGTGCCTATTTGAGGTATTATTCTCTTGGCCACTGTCCATCTAAGAACATTTAAGACCTCTGTGATAGCATTCATCACACAAATGAACCAATTTTTCTCTTCGAAATAATGGGTAGTAATATGTGACCATTATATTATAATAAAGGTATTTATGAGCTCTCAATCTCCCAGGCTCACCATGAGATACCTTTGAAAATTTGAAATCAGCTCCTGAGGCTGAGAGAGGGAGGGAGGGAAAGAAAGAAAGAGAAATAGAAAGAGAGTGAGAAATGGCAAGGGAGAGATGTGGGAGTTGTGTTTTTTAGCTGTTTTGCCATAGGTTACATTTATAATTATCTTGCTAGCATAAGATGGCCATGAGGCTTTTTCAATAAAGGTGGGAGGCACCTACCGTGCAAAATATTACCTACAGATCAACAAAGAATATGAGAAAAAGCTGCAAATAGTTTTGCTTAATCCAGAGTTCAGTTTAGTACTGCATGCATGCATACAGTTAAGATCAGTAGGTACTGCTTACATTGGTCTGTATACACTGGCGCACTGTGACAATATGAAGATGACATGAATAAATCTCTTGTCTGACCTTCACTAGTGATGAGTAAGCAAAGCCTACGGATTGAATGAAAGATGGCTGTGTCCACTTTCTCTAGGCCCTACCCTGCCTTTTAAAGACTGAAAAAAGGAATAGAAAAAAAGCAAGCAAAAAAGAAATGTTCTCACATAAAAGTTCAATTTTTTCCTCCAAACCCTTTTTCTGTAAAGGACTTGGACTTAGTTTTACTGCTATTCATCTTACTCTCCACCAGGCACTGTCTGTCTGTCTGTCTCCCTGTCTGTCTCTTTGTCTGTTTCTCTGTCTATCTATCTCTACACACAGTCTAATTTCAGCCAGATTCAATTCAAACCAAACCAATTCCATCCAGTGCTATAGTCACATTCGATACATATCGTATTACAGGAAATGTACTGACCTTATATGGACGTTTTCTTAGGCATACTGAGCCTTTTTATGCAAGTCATATTCACCCAGTTGCGCTCAAAACGTGGTATTGGTATGCAGCTTGGGGTTTGTTTTGTTTCCCAACGAGACTTCGAGTCATGTGACATGGGGAAGATGGAATCAAACTCTCAACCTTCTGATTGCCCAACTGTTACCACAGCCACTACCATAGAGTCACAGTTAGTTGGTCATATTATATTAGGTAAAAAGTGTTGTGCGGTAGAGAGATGTCTAAGTTTCCCTGCTGGACCTGTTACCCTCACAACCTAATTTCAGATCAGCAGAAGACATAGTGTACAAACTCCATGCAGAAAGACCCCA
Source organism: Girardinichthys multiradiatus (assembly GCF_021462225.1). Lineage (NCBI taxonomy): Eukaryota > Metazoa > Chordata > Actinopteri > Cyprinodontiformes > Goodeidae > Girardinichthys > Girardinichthys multiradiatus. Next base: position 25,097,823 of record NC_061799.1, read on the forward strand.
GGGTGGGATTCAAACCCAGCACTTCACTTGCTGCACAAAGCTGATATTTTGCTAACTACTGTGCAACACGGAAGCATACAGATGCACTTACCAGCAGGTATATACCTATTTTTACACCTATTAAAAAAAAAAGATATATATATATATATATATATATATATATATATCTTTTTTTTTTTTTAAGTTTATTTTTAAGTATATTTTTTCAGTTTGGACACACCTCATTCAAAGAGTTGTCTTTATTTTCATGACTATGAATATTGTAGCTTCACACTGAAGGCATCAAAACTATTAATTAACACATGTGGAATTATATACTGAACAAAAAAGTGTGAAACAACTCAAAATATGTCTTATATTCTGGGTTTTTCAAAGTAGCCACCTTTTGCTTTGATTACTTCTCCGCACACTCTTAGCATTCTGTTGATGAGCTTCAAGAGGTAGTCACCTGAAATGATTTTCACTTCACAGGTGTGCCCTGTCATGTTTAATAAGTGGGATTTCAAGCCTTATAAATGGGGTTGGGACCATCAGTTGTGTTGTGCAGGAGGTGGATACAGTACACAGCTGTTAGTCCTACTGGATAGACTGTTAGAATTTGTATTATGGCAAGAAAAAAGCAGCTAAGTAAAGAAAATTGAGTGGCCATCATTACTTTAAGAAATGAAGGTCAGTCAGTCCGAACAATTGTGAAAACTTTGAAAGTGTCCCCAAGTGCAATCGCAAAAACCATCAAGCGCTACAAAGAAACTGGCTCACATGAAGACCGCCCCAGGAAAGGAAGACCAAGAGTCACCTCTGCTGCGGACAATAAGTTCATCCGAGTCACCAGCCTCAGAAATCACAGGTTAACAGCAGCTCAGATTAGAGAACAGGTCAATGCCACACAGAGTTTTAGCAGCAGAAACATCTCTAGAACAACTGTTAAGAAGAGACTGTGTGAATCAGGCCTTCATGGTAAAATAGCTGCTAGGAAACCACTGCTGAGGACAGGCAACAAGCAGAAGAGACTTGTCTGGGCTAAAGAACACAAGGAATGGACAATAGACCAGTGGAAATCTGTGCTTTGGTCTGATGAGTCCAAGTTTGAGATCTTTGTTTCAAACCATCGTGTCTTTGTGCGGCGCAGAAGAGGTGAACGGATGGACTCTACATGCCTGGTTCCCACCGTGAAGCATGGAGGAGGAGGTGTGATGGTGTGGGGGTGCTTTGCTGGTGACACTGTTGGGGATTTATTCAAAACTGAAGGCATACTGAACCAGCATGGCTACCACAGCCTCTTGCAGCGGCATGCTATTCCATCCGGTTTGCATTTAGTTGGACCATCATTTATTTTTCAACTGGACAATGACCCCAAACACACCTCCAGGCTGTGTAAGGGCTATTTGACCAAGAAGGAGAGTGATGGGGTGCTGCGCCAGATGACCTGGCCTCCACAGTCACCGGACCTGAACTCAATCGAGATGGTTTGGGGTGAGCTGGACCGCAGAGTGAAGGCAAAAGGTCCAACAAGTGCTAAGCATCTCTGGGAACTCCTTCAAGACTGTTGGATAATTCTGGATCAGGCTAGTCCACGCCAAGCAGACTGTGCCTAATATATATTTTTTGCTACATTGAAAGAACTGAAACATTTTTAGCAAAACCTCAGCTCCGGAATTAAGCCTGAAATGCCCAGAAATCTGAATATCTCACAATGGGATGAAGTTAGTTAAGATTGATAATTTTAGAAATCTTAAAAAATTTAAAAAGCCTAAAAGGTTTTGCTGCTACCTCAAGGTATCTCAAACATCTTAGCAGAAAATTGGTTTAAACTCATGCAAACCAGAAACATGATTTTGAAATTGTGTACCTAAATTGGCAAATATACACTAGCTGGCGCTATAATGTGGACAAGTTTATGTTACAAAAGACTTGCATAAAACTGTATAGCTTGATTTGTAGAGAAAAATGCATTATGAATATACTCTAAGGCAACCTCATCAATATATTAATCAAGGGCTAAAGTGAATGGGGCATATGACCAAAAACATAAACAAAGCTATATCTAACCTTTAAAAAATTAGCTAAAATGTGTCCACCCCATTGGTCCATAACATTTCATGCACTGCAACCTATAATCTATCTCCAACTCTAACTTTTTTGAGAATGTTCAGTCAATTTCTGTATTTTTAATAAATTAATTCCAAGTTAAATTTTTTTGGTGAGGCACACAGGGAAAGGCGGTGGCAGAGCCACACCTGCTAAAGAGGGCTAGGACCCTTTTCACCACTGTTTATAGCTGTAGCTTTCCCTACAGTTCACAACAAGATAAAGTGTTGATGGAAAGAGAATGGATGGATGGATTTATCAGTAGTGACGAATCCTATTAAAAATCATGCTCAAGTCATAACAAAGTTTGCTCTACGTAATTTAATTGTTTTAATCTCATTGTTACTGATTGACAAATGTTTAATAAAGCAAATACTTTAATTTTTTTATGATAACCCTGATAACCCTTTTTATGGATAACCCTGTCTCCTAGCTAGAGTTGCACTTCTTGGGTTATAACAGTAAGCTCTAAAGGAAATCTGGGGCAAAGAGGCCTAAAAGGACAACATATAGCATAAACTGCAGATAGTCAAAGAAAGTGGAGATTCTGCCAAAAGGGATGGAGACAAGGCGACAGTGCTCCGTGTGGGATTTCACTTTGGATTTAGGCCCTGCAGGAATATGTGGAAACACAACTGACAGTGCTTGCGTGGAGAAGTCGACTCTATTCAGTATAACTAAGTAAAAAGCACCCTGCGCTGTCATTGATGGACCAGCATAAATCATCAGAGGTACCATATTGCCTGAATAATTTGCTTTACCTCTCTGATTGAAGAAATCTGAAGCCTAACCTCATATGAATGATTTTTCTATTTAGGTATTCAAGGAGGTCCAACAGATGTAAGGGAAATTTAATTAAGGCGTCCACACAAAGTAAAAAACAGCAAAGAGACAATATTGCAACTTTAGCTGAGATTTATTTCACATTTTTTTTTGCTACATTCCTTTTAAATCTAAGGAGCGTAGATGTTTCAGTAATCTTAGAAATACTTTATATCCAACTTCATATTATTATGTGCTACAAATACAAGTCTCAGTTTGGATAGTACAATAAGCTTTTAATCTGTTCAGTCATGTCTGAGGCAAGAAACTTGCTTTAAAAAGATTCAATGTAAAAAACACAAAGACATACGATTGAAATGTACATGTCGTGACTCTGAGAAAAATTAGATTCCAATAAAGCAAATCCTAAGGTATCACATTAAATTTATACTACCCTGCGAGGCAAATGGTGCAACAGTAATTTACAAAAATATTTATTTTCCAACGCGTTTGTAACGTCCTTGATGGCTAATTTCGATGACACAACTTCATTGAATTTTCTGTACATATCAGTTGTGAAAAAGATGTTTTATGAACCTAGATGATGATAAAATTTGAGACATTCTGCTAAGAAACAAATTTCTTCTTTTTTGGAGGGAGAGAAAAATATGTATTCAATATGCTAGTGAGACAACGAAAACAGTTACTGACGACAAGTAACGTGTAACACTACTTCAGCAATAAAAGATTTTTAATTTATATGAGTAAGTTAGAAATCAAATTCTCTGACCTAATGTAGGCTCCAAGTTTTAAAACAAACTTTGTTTCGGGATCCAGCATATATATAAATACTTTTTTAAACTGGTGGATGGGGAACTAGACAATCACAAATGTCTTTGCAATCTCAAACTTGTCAAATGCCTCGTATCTTCGTATGTCAAAAATCTCCTGTTGCACTTCATTTTTATTCTCTATGTGGTTCTCAACTGTAAGAAAACAGAAACATCAACAAGGAAATGAAGAAAACAGAGTTCAGAAAGCTCTGCAGCACCAATTGTTTGGCTGCTCCAGAAAAGTCTAGCACCTCCTGCTGTCCTGGAGGTTTCTAGTCCAGCTGCTCTTGCTTTATCCTGTTTGAATTGGGTCCTCGGTGACTTGTCCTCCGCAGTTCCCTCCTCAGGACATACTCACTGAATTGGGATGAGTCCACTCCTCCGCCGCAGGAGCCAGCAATCTCAAAGCCACGCTGTTGGAGACGCTCCAGAACCTGTAGATGACGTAGAAGAGCTAAAATGTTGCAGGTAATGGAAAAACTCACAGGCAGCAGTCATTATAAAATGTTATGCTAAAACATAGATGTAATCTCTAACCTTTTAATGCCTCCGTAACACTAAAAAAAACACAAAATCGCCCAAAACAATTATATGTTTTTGCCTTAGCGCCAACTCTACCACTGGAATTACCTTTGGGTCTAAGTTGTGGCAACATTCGGCTCGTGATGGGAATTGGGATGAGACTTTCACAAGACTTTCAGCAAACAAAGAGCTTCTCATATTGCCTCCTGTCTCCGTTTCATTGTTTTTTGTGTATGTGTGTTTGTCTCTTGGTGTGTGTGTAGCTGTTTCTGATCTCGCAGCCTTGCAGACATCTACCGACGTGTCCGGGGGGGCTGTAGGATCACATTCCATCGAAGAGGCCCCAGGGAGCAGTGAGGTTTTCTCTCTGCCACTTGGCTCAGTGTGGGCTGCCGAGCAAAACCTCCCCTTCCCTTCCCTTCCCCTCCCCTGCCCTGCCCCAGGCCCAAGCCTCCGCCAAAACTACAAAGGTCCCCCTACTGCTGGCAGCTCTCTTTGCTCCCCTTCCTTCTCCCAGCCTCCCCCACTCCCCTCCGCCTCCCTGCCTCCATTAGCCGCAGATACAGCATTCACCGCCGGCGTGCTTTAATAACCAAACAGGATTATGGGCCCTGCCTGGGGACAACCTGCCAGGGAGTGTGCTCACTCTCTTGCTTGCTCTCCACTGCTCACACACTTCAGAGATGGGTTTTTGTTTGTGTGTTTTTGGAAAGGAGGTGGAAATTTCACTTCTACAGATAGAGTCCAAATCATTGTGAAATCTTTGCTAAAATGCCTCTCTTCCATCAGTTATTGATGCGTATTTGAGGACATTACCATCAATGAATCAGTGGAATATCAATAAAAAATCACAAAAGTGAATTATTGCCTAATTCATGCTGGTTTTAGCAGTGGAGTTTGAGATTTTAGATTTTATAGATATATTTGTTGATTTAGTATTGCAAGTGGGATCCTGAGACCTATTAACCTATTGAAACCCTAAATGATACAACAAAGTATCTTAACAGGTAGAAGCAAGTACTAAAGGCACAATGATAATTGGTTTTAGGTATTTCAAAAACAAACTCTCAATGCAGTTTTACTAAACTTAGAATAAAGGTGTATCCCTATGCCCTAAACATATTTATCACATACATAAAAATGTTATTTTCACTGATTATTTCTAGTAATATTTTCTCTTCACATTTGTTTCTGAACCAACTTACTAAAAATAGCCTCAAAGTCTAAGCATGCTTTCCATGTTTGTATATCTGTAAAAGTCTTTGTTGTCTCGAGTGATAAAAATTTCATTGTGTTCCCAAATCTACAAGTGTGCATCCAGGCTGTCAGCACTGCAAGCATGCAGACTGTGCAGAGGCCAGAAAAGCACAAGAGTAGCTGTATATATATATATACGTTCAGTTGTATTTGTGCATTGCCTTTCTTTATTAACTGTTAAAGAGCAGGTCCACAAGCTCAGACTTAGATCAGACACCATTTTCTCCCATTTTTCAACTTCTTCAGAGGCAGATTTATTCTGATTATTGTACATGCATGAAAAGTTCTAGCATTACCCTAAATATGCAGAACCCACTTTCTCACTAAATTGTGAGCTCTCAAGTCAGTTCCATTTAGACATCCATGTCTGTCCTCATGAAAGTGCTTGCCACACCACTGAACAATCATTAACGTGCTTGCCATATTATTAATCTAACAGTAACTATCTTTTGTAACAATCAGGTAGGTACTACGACTACCTGCTTTAAAGAAATGTCAGAGTTCAAGAAAAACTGTCCATCCGCTAGCTTTGGAGGCTAAGTCAAAACTTATAATCTAGTCAGATAACAGAGAAGTAAGGATTGTGGTAGGTGTACAGTGATGACTCGATAAATTGATCCTTTGATGAATTCATAAAAGTGCCCCTTTTTCTGCAAGGCTTTTCTTATGATTTGGTAACATTAAAGAAGACAGGAGTCTGCAATCAGACACAAGTAAAGATTTCTCAACAGTAGATGAAAAGATGCGGAAAGAACAGATCATCACCTCAGTTCTTGGGGCATCGATCTAAAATGCTAAAATACCACAGTAAAAATATATTTTCTAACTATAGGTGACATTAAAACCCCATCAGCGAGGAGGGGTCTGGTACCTGGACAGAGTTGAGGTGACAGTAGCCATTCAACGGGAAGCGTATGACATGCGTAGAGTCATGGTTCCATCCAGCGTTGACAGAGTTGCACATGACATCACCAATTTCAGGGAAAACATCCTCAATCAGGGCCTTGTCGCCACTGAGGGTGATTCTCTCGCCCAGGTCGGGTGCAACGCGAACAACTAGGCACTCACAGGGTCGGGAGACCCGACCCAGCTCCTGGTCCTGGCGCCAACGCTCTAACTCAGCGAGCATGGGCTGCAGCTGGAAGTATCGGGCCTCCTCGTACAGCAGGCTGTAGTCCTGGGGAAAACAGGTTAGAGTGTGGTCAGAAAATATATATTGTAGAACATTACCAGCAAAAATGACAAAGATCTAACAAGGAGATGCAGTGTGAAAGAAAAGCATGTTTTTTTCCTGCTGGGGCCCTTTTCACATGCTTCTCTCAAAGCCTACCAAATGTAAAATGACCTCTACCTGAACTTGAGCCTTTGCTTATTTTAACTGGCATATTTTCTACTGATTGAGTGGCGCTTTGGACAGTCCATCAGATTATGTGCTTATTTGTTTTCTCCCAAGGCAAGTTTAGTAATTACTGCGTGAATGACACATATGAGTAAAAAGAAGGAATGCTAATGTGTCACATACAGTGAAGGAGTCAGCATCGATGGACACTTGGCAGATGAACATATAGAGCTACAGAAATATTCTGTCATGTGAGCCTGTGCGCTAATTTACCTGCATAAAACCTCACTGGTTTCCTGAAGAAAAATACATGTGACTAACTACAAGAGGAGACTGAATTATATCCTTCGATGTGGGAAAGAATTCTGTTGAGCTTTTTGTTTGGGTACATCCTTGGGTAGATATTTTGCGTCAAAACTGCAGTCGTTTCCAGGAGCTCACGTAGTATAGGTGACCAGAGGCGTTCAGTGGCCGAAGCGTGCATTGTGCACGCTAAGTTGCAAGACTGCTGACTGGCTGATGGGACTTTACAGTTTTCTGAGAACGGACATGCACTCACTTTGAAGTCGTCTGGAATGAGGAGCTTGGACGTCCTGAGGAAGTTGAGAATGTAGCGGAACATGTGTCCATCCCTATCAATGAAGTAGTGCTGCTTCAGGCTGTCCAGGACTATGGGCTCTGTGCCATCAAAGAGACGACCGATTCTGCACACAGAGAGGAGGGGGACAAGGGGGAAAAGGGAAGGTGGGAACGTGGTAGAAGGACAATATGTTGAGATAAGCAAAATTATGTTTATTTTACCTTTAAAAGTAAAGATTCATAGACTTATTTAAAATATATACTCAAATAATATACAGTGGCACTTTTTAAGACAGAAAGAAAAAGAAAGAAAGAGATCTTAAAAGCAGAGGTGGTTTGGAGAGGTCAGGGCCAGCTGGTGCTTGGTTGCCTGAGGCAGGGTGCCAGTCACCCTCAGGCCTGATCTTGGAGCGACAGTGTGGCCTCCCAGCCTCCAGATGGCTCCGTGGCCTTTGGCTTTTTGCTGCTGCGGTGACATCTGTCAGAATAACCAAGCTGCTTTTGTCTGTGATCTGCGGTCTGCACTCGCAGCTCCTGCAAATTGTTCACTTCTCAAACACAACTCTGGACTGTGAGTGTAGGAAGTAAAAAGATGTGCTGCGTTGCGCACCTGAGTGATTAAAAGCCAAATGACACCACATATTTCATACATCACAATCTCTTCCGAATGCCTCCGTGAGATACATGCATGATTTGAAGAGTTGTGACATTTGACTGTCACATAGTGACATCAAACATTAAAGATTCTGACATTAAACTCTGAGACAATTACGGCACTGCCAAATACATTTTGGCTTGAACAGACCGCTTTCTATTAATGTTTTACGCCTCAAAAAGGCCACAAAATGTGGATGCAGCACTTCCGTTACTTACCCTAAGCTGTTAGCTTTGCCTTCATTTTAGGTTTGGATAAAGAGAGGGACACTCACCGGGATTCAGGAAATTTGGTTAGGGTGGCCAGACTGCTGGTGTACATGTGGCCGCCTACGTCAATGTGCACAGGGGCGTTGGACTTGGTGAGTTGTGCAGGTGTGGGGATCCCCTGGTTACTCAAGGGAGACACTGGTGACCTGGTGATCATGGGTCTGGACATGCTGGAGCGATTATCCTGAAGAAGCATAAAAAACAGAAAAAAAAAAAGAAGGTGAATTAACTTAATTGAAAATAATGACAAATCAAATGCAATTTAAAAGCAGGCTGTGGAAATACATTAGTTCTCAACACTCTAGAGCCCAGAAGTGAAAAATAGACTTTTTTTTAACTGCAGGATACAGAAGCCTGACCTTGACCTGAATGTTGCCACTATCTTACAAGCATCTCCTCCTGTGGGCCATAATCTCCAAAACCAAATTAATTTGAAGCATCAATCTCTCTCTCTTATGGAAGCGAGCAATAATGACTCTTGATTTGAATGACATAATAGGATTTTGGGGGGCAAAACTGTTTCACGTTAACCTACAAACACCATTAGGCAGACAATTTCTCTTAATTTCTCAGAGAAGTACTTTTTCTGTAGTTTCAGACAATAAGTAAAAATGGAAAATATAAAAGCTGCAACACTCGATTAAAAGTGGTATACATGCGGAAAAAATGAGGCATTAAAGAAAAAAAAATCCAAAACCATGATACGTGCGCAATTTACAATAAAGGGCAAAAAGAAAACGTTTAAAGAGCTTTGAGGGGAAGTGAAGCGCTTATCACTTTGCTCTTGAAGAAAAAGTTCTATGTTTTTTCTTGTTTTACCTGTGCGGGCATCACTGTGGTTGGAGAGGAAGTCACCGAGTGGTCATTCTGCTTGAGAGACGCTGCAGGGACAGGCTCTCCTCTGACAGCGAACATCAGGGAGGGCTCCCTGCACTCCGCCGCTCGCATCGGCAGCCGCTTGAGCGAAGCGTGCACCGTCTCATCCACGGAACTGATTGGACGCGGTCGCTTCTTCGCCTTCTGATGCGTTAGGTCCATGATATCCATTTCGTCCATTACTTGCACTACTAACGTAAACGTTCGGGAGATCGGCTTCTCTTTCTTCTCTCTTCTTTTCTCTTGCAACGCACCTGCTAAAATGTGCGGAAAAAGGCGTGAAAAGCGACAGACCGGGAGGGAGAGCGGCGGCGCCGTGCCTGTCACGCAGAGCGGCTTCTTTGCAGTGGCTGGGAGAAGTCAAAGCCCCCGACAACATTAGCATTGTAACGCCTGCGGCTCTTTTTGGGCTGTCGCTGTTTCGGTGGCAGGTATACGCGACGCATTTTTAGAATCGAACAAACGCTGCCTCTCGGAGCGGGATCATGCCGTTAATGGGGAGTCCGGTCAACAGTCACATCTGGACCAACCACAGCTGGCCTTTGCCCTATTTGGAGCAGTGTTTGTGCCCTCCTCCCCTCATGCTGCTGCCCCATTGTTCAGCAGCTGTTTTGTGAAGCAGGTCAAAGCCTCAGTCAGTATAACAGTCACTCAATATGGAAAAGCTAAAGAGTGACAGAGCCCTGGTAGAACACTGGTGGACATGTAGATACCCCAAAATGCCCTGGTATAACCAGCAGCCCCATATAATAACTCTCCTGATTGTTTTCTGGTTCACAATATCTCTCAGTGGCTTAGATATGATTCATCTGGATTAATGGACTTTATGTTGTAGAGAAAGACTTTACTCCTTTTTCAAAACTTTAAATGCATTTTACGTTGTTGGAGCAGTGCCGGCTTGTGCATGAATCCGGCCCTGGACGCGGTGGCGCCACCAAGAGGGGGGCAGGGTGGCATTGTCATCCCATATTATTGCAACTTAAATTAGTTATTATATATATATATAGCCAAATTACACCACATATATATATTTTCCCCATTCATTTTTAGCAAAATAGATCACGCTTTATCAGATGGAATAGAAATGTATCTGTTTAAGAACATCTATTGGTGTGATTAAAAATTAATTTAACTAGAGGCTTGCAATTAATTAATCTTGATTAATCACTTTTTTTAAGTTATTTGATTCAGTAAAACTGTGGCATCAATGAATAGCCAGAGACTTAGGACTTATTTTGCCTCCAAACTCCATCACTTGGTCAATTGTTTGCCCTCACCAGGACTGTTGTAGCTAATGATAACTTTGGTTTCTGTGCTCGCAGCAACAGGCAATACCCTGGCACAGTAATAAGAAATGTCTTTGTTGCACAATTTGCACACAACCATACTCCTTTTGAAGCAGCTAACAGGAAGTATTTTTTTTTTTTTAATCTTAAACCTTTTACCTAACAAGCCAAGTCATGTTGTCTTGTGAACCATCACTTTTTAGCAAACACTCCTGTCTGACAGTGCATCCTTAAGTAGGAGTTTGCAGCTGACAAAAAATGTAACTTACAAGCACCCACCGGGCTAGTGTGTGCATCACATCTACCCAGGATTCCCAGGAATAAAAAAAACAGGGAGGTGCTATCAAATGTTTTAAGGTATTATTAGTTTTCATTTGTTATAAGAAAAAAATGTAGATCTTGATCCTCTGCAGTACAATAACTTCATTAATAAGGGCTGCTCATTATGCTAGCTAATGGTGCTCAGTTACAAAAGCTTTATATTTCTTGGTGCTAAACTAAATGTATTTCACTGCCTATTAATAAATCTGGAAAGCCTTTGATAATCACAATCTAAAATTAGAATTGTCTAACCAAATAATTACACATTGTATAGGGATATCCTAAAACACAGTTTGGAATTCTTGAAACACTAAAATTAAATAAGATGAGAAAGGTTTTGAACTATAATTTCAATAAGAACAGTACGAATCCCCTTTTGGTGGCAGTTGTATCTTCAAAAACAAAACAAAAATCTATAGCCAATCAGTTAAAAGCAGTACAATTTTGGTCAGCCTAAATATTGTGGTTTTTATGCTTTCAATAAGTGTCCCAATAGAAGGTTCTGCTTTAAAAAAGAAAATAAAAAGGATCAAAAATTCATACATCCCAGACTGTATTAAAGAATTTCTGTTCAGTATAGATTAACCCAGTTCAAGTTAGACCAGCATATGTATTTTAGAGTTTGAACAAGATGATCAGTTATTCCAGATTCCTTGGAAAATTGTTAAATAGCCCTATAGTTTAGCATTGCACTTAGGTCTTCTGAACTGCTTAAGCCCCACCCTGAGCACAGCCAAATGCTCTTACTGTGCTTTACACCGTGCACAACACAGGGGGGTGCCAAATCTCCAGTGACTGGACCAGCAAAGAAGCAATAGAAAACCTGGTCAGGGCCCAAGTGACAGAACTTTGTCTTTTTCTTTTTTGACAGCAGTGCTACCCTTTGACCATGAGCCACCCTGGGCAGTGAGCCATATTACCTAAACCAAACCCTGCCACTGTTTTTGAGAGGGACTTTTGTGCACAAATACACATTTTGTTACACCATAGACACTGCATCACACTCTTTGGAAACAACCATCTGGCATTAAAAGAAGAAAAGACAGACCTTAAACCTCCTAAACTTTTTTTCTAGTATTTTTTCTGAAATGAAGGGCTACAGTATGAAGGTTGCAGTGTGAAAAGACGTCCTCCAATCAAAATACCAGTATTGCAAAAACCATCCCAGTAATGATATCACAGTGCATAAAACCAAACCACGACACGTCCAACTGCAGCTAAAACAACTTTTATATCCTTCTCCTGGCTTTTTTTCCCCCACTCTTTACAGAAAACGCAGGGTATTCGCAATTTTTAATAATATTCAGATTAAAATTAATTAGTTCAACCACTGGCCTTAAAACATCCACGTTCCTCCCTCTCATTGGCAGTGTGGGTTTCACACCTAGCTACCCAATTAGCAATTAAGCTTGCCTTTGAGTGTAGGCCTCCAATGCGGTGTGTGATCCTCGTTTGATTTGCATGCCACTTGTGCACGCGCTGATAAGCGCAGGCAGCAGCCATACATAGTTTTAAAATTCAACTCCAGAATCCCTCGCAGAAGGCAAGGGGGCCTGCAGGGCAGAAAGAGAGAGAAATCACATGGCTGCTCTTCAAAAGGGGACCTGTGTTAGGCAGCCGGCAAAGTGCGTGGGATCACACTCAGAATGCAGGTAATTTGTTCCCTGACTAATTTGTGGAGATGGTAGAGTGTGTGTGCGCGGAAGTGAGTGTGTGCCTGTGGAGAGTAAGTTCTGAAAACAGCTCAGTGGAATTGGATTTCCTCAAAGCCTTGTCATCGCAAAGGTGGATTGAGTGTAAAATCTGTGAGGCATTATGGAAAATTGCAGGGGAGAAAGCAGAGGGAGTGAAAAAGAACTGGCGGTTGGGTGGGTGACTGGTGGAGGTTGAGGAAATGAGTTCCAATATCTCAAAATCAGTTTAAAATAGTGTAAAGCAACATGTAGTGGACCTTTTCATGGACAAATGCCTGCATCACAATTGTCTCATGTACAGGTTTAACCTGAGAGCAGTTCAAAGGTCAGTAGGTTATCAGAAACCATCAAATATTAGTGATTAGCAGGTAGGTACAAAGGACAACAGCACTTTCCCTACCTGTAGTGAGGAATAACGCTACAGCAGTTTGCCTTGTTTATGCAACTCATACAAATTTGTTGCAGCATAAAATGCACAAATCCCAAACAGACATTATGCATCAAAACATATGCTGAAGAACAGGTGTGCTGCAAATTTGATGACTATGCAATCTACTGGACACTAAGAACGTCTGACATTATCTTCTGACATTGTAACAGTTGTAGTATATGTCTATGATGTCTCTGTGTGGGGGCATTGAAACACTGTCTCCAGCTACAGTCAAAACTTGCAAATGTCCCCTAACTCCTGAAAAGGTCCGGCTTCACAATAATTTGTCCTTCCACTCAACTCTTCAACTTTGTGACTTATCTTCCATTTTGCATGTTAAAATGACTGCTGGACAACTGCTATGTGGGTGATAATATACCATTTCTAAATTTAAAATCTCAGTTTTTTGTTGGTTGATGTATTATTCTAATTTTCTGAGATGATCATCGAAATTAAGAGCTTAAATTCCTATAAATTGAATGGTTAAAATATATCACTTCTTGTATCATGAGTCTACATAATATGAGTTTCAGTTTTTGAATTGAAGTATTATAACAAATAAACCTTTTGACGACTTTCTCATGCATCCAGATCCACGTTTAGATTCAGAAGATATCTGAAAGCTCTAGGAACAAACGGAGCTGTTCAGTGACTGCAGAATGATACAGTATACTAAGAGTCATCATACAGCCTTTCTGAAACTGCATGAGTAACAAATGAACTTTTCAGTCGTTTTTCCGACAATGCGCTTCGTCTCTGTTTTTGACATATCACACAACACATACTTAGCATTTTAGAACAGAGCATTAACATTCAGTTTGAGGCATGGCAGACCAGTATTTACATAATCTGGAAGGGCTGTCTCTGCTCTGTTGCCTGTAGTCATCTGCTTAAAATGTCCACACACACTCAGAGCTTACACACTTTGGGCTCACTTTTTAGTTAGAGCCTGTTGTAAAGGGAGCAAAATAGCAGGTATCAAAGCATCATAAAAACATGGCCTGGGGAGATGTTGAAGCTTGGTTTACTGGTCACTTTGGACAAGTTATAGAAGAGCAGTGATAGCACATATAGAGAAGAGGCTTCTTCTGTGATGGCATTTCAAATCCAATTCTGGGGAGTTAGAAATATTTGTGTTGGAAGTTTTTGCTCTTAAAATATTTGTGACAAGTGCCCAGTATGAAAATAGGCATGTATTGAAAGTATCAATAGATATCTGCAAGTAAATATTTTAGACCACATGCGTAGGCTCAAATAGGCTTTAAAATTGAAGCATTTATTAAAACATTTACAACTAGAATACAGAATTAATTGAATTTAACTGGCAAAACGTTTTTCGATCTGCAGATCTAAATGGCACTCAAATGACAGCTCTGATTATCAATAAAATGACTAACTATACCTGGGTTTTACTTTAGTTACTTTTCTACTTCACAATGTTTTTTGGTGGATCTACCATAAGGAAGTCCAATCAGGCTGCAGGCTGCTGAAAACTGTGGTGCATGTTCAATGGCACAGACCAAACTGTCCAAGGGCGCAGGAGTGGCAGAGATACAGTACAGGTCAGATGTTTACATACAGTCAGCATAAGCATGAATTCTCACATCAGTTTTTATTTATTTATTTAAACTGGTATTTGTTCAAGGTTGACTGATAGTAAAAACATACACAGAGGTTTGAATTTATTTTGGATTTTCTGAACTTCGTTGAGGGACCCTAATTACACATTCAAGCTCAAACATATGCACACAAAGCCGGTAACATTTGGATAAATGTTCCTTAGCAATTTGATCCCTGATCATTAGACTTATATGGACATCAGTAACTCTGGCTCGATACTTGACCACTCTCATTACAATTGGTGCTCCTTTAAATTGGTTTGTTTCCTGGTTTGGGCCAGTTGTTCACCATAATCCACACATTTTCAACAAGGTTAAGGTCAGGCAAATTCCTGAAGGGTAAAAGCAGCCTGCTTTATCCATTCCAAAACCAGTTGTGATGTGTGTTTGGGATAATTTTCCTGCAGAAACACCTAGTGTGTTCAAGTTTGAACCCTGCAACGATTGATGTTGGTTTAAGGTGATGTTGAAAAAGTTGGGGGTTGTGCTGTTTTTATTAATCCCTTTACTTTGTGGAGTACAGCTGGCTGAGATACAAACCCTCAGCATGATGCTGCCACCACAGTTGTGACAGAGTTCCTAAGTTTGAAAGCCTCATCCTGACTCCCTGAACTATTGTCATTTTTATTGCAACCAAATAGCACAATAGTTGTCTCCTCTGATTTCAAGCCATTCTCAGAGAAGATAGAAGGTCAGTCCACTCAAAGTCTGCCAATTAATCCTTGGGATTTTATGACAGGTTCTTAATTGTTTAAAAGCATCAAAAATGTTACATTCCTGTAATGAAATTATTCCGGCAGCCGGGGGATCAGCTGGTCAGGCAAATCTATACAGCTTCCACCAACTTTAGTGTAGTAACATGGAAGTTCTTCGGCTGGGAAGATGGTGACAAACTGAACAAATGTTAAAGCACAAATTAATAATGGCTGTTAATATGTTTTTCTGAATACGTTGTTTTAAATGAGCTAAAATCAGATTATTAGGGCTCCATTTGACTAGCTGTTGGCCTTTCACCACTCTAAGGGTTCATTTGTTTTTTCTACAAACTCAGTGATATGAAATCTCTCTAATACAGGTAAGGGAATAATATTTTCACAAACTTCGTTTCAAAAAATCCAAACTATTTCTTTAAGCGTCTGGACTGGGTCCCCAAAGCCCTGACTTCCACCCTTATGAAAACGTTTGGATAGGCCTAGAAGCTTGGAATTGCCAGGAAACCAATCTACATAAATGACTTCTATAAGGTCTGATAAGACGAGTGGTCAATTACCCAGCAACAGTTATGCCAGAAACTTTGTTGATGTCTACAGAAAACATGGGGTTGAGATGCAACTTTTTAATCAACCTTTATCCATAGATTACTTGAGGCTTGTGTTTATATTTAGGCATGTATACATAACTTTGACTGTGTGATTTAGAGACAATCCACAATAAATTAAATTGTGTGCACACAATTGCTATTTTTAAAAATCTCTAAAGTAGATTGTTGCACAATCAGTCCAACCCCGCGAAAAGAACAGCTGAAATGCAACATTAAAAGCATTTTATCAATATGAAACGAATGCCCATGATGTGTTTATGTAAATTTTTAACAGTACATTTTTCAGCCTTTAAATGAAATACGTGTCTATCGGCGAGGTGTGATTCTTTAGTATAATTTCAGTGGGAAACTGAAGTTGCAGACATCTTACAGTAGGCTTCATATGTTCTGCTTTTGAAACAGCGCCATCAGGTGATTGGTCTTGATAAGCCAGCATTTTAGTTTCATGGGTTTCTTCACATTGAAACTGGTAAGATTTGACTTTTTCTCCCAAAAAAGGGGGGAAATAATTAATTTATATTTAAACCGTCCTATTTTCTGCTGTGCAGTTAATACGTTCTTCACAGAATAGAATCTGTATTTCAAGACAAACCATGTTTATAGTAAGTGTTCAATTATTGAGCAAGTTCATGTGTACTTTCAACAGTATTTTATTGCAAAGCTCAAAGTGTATATTATACCACTCACATACAACATTGGTAGATGAAAACGTTGGAGCTGATTACGCACATTGCGGGCAAAAAGCCAACCCAGAGAAATAAAATCAGAAAGAACTCTCACATTTGCCTTTTTTCCACATAAATACCTCTCTCTTACCACAGCTATTGCTTTTTATTAACGGACGATTCACATATTCTGCATTGACGTTTGTGTCCTGTCACACAGAATAAGAAATACGCCTGCGGCGAAATTACTCCACAATGGCGTCTTTCATTCCTCGATCTGGGGCAGTCAGGAAATGGAAATGTTTTACGACTGTGGAAAAAAAAAACTAAGTTCAACCGTCGTTTGTAAACGACAATAAACTGCGTTTAACTAAGTTAGGAACAACTTGTATACAAGCAGTAATGAAAAGGAGGACGGACAGAGATGTTGTCGGGAGCTGGGACGCGCCAGGATGGATTATAAACGGGACGTTTTCGCACGACGAGATCACACCGACAACCCGTTTGTTGCTTTTCTTGTTGTTGTCATGCGAATAATTCCGTCGCCTTCCAACCACGGAACAATAGCCAGGAAGTGGTTAAATATTTCTTAAGAACTAGTGCGGCTCGAATCGCTTGGCACATGCGTAAAAGCTGCTGCGCCTCGATGTCCCAGTCCATCCAGCCACGGAAATAACAGCAAACAGAAATAATTATTCGCTTACCTGAAACATGAAGTGGTCTTTGTGAACCTTTTTCCCTCCTCCGATTTGGCCTGAGATCTGCCTCTCTTCCTACACCAGCGAGAAATGCAATAGCTTGACTAAGGTAGACAGAACAAAATACAGAGAATACTTGCTTCAGGGCTCCCGAAACCCCTCAAGGCAAAGATCAGGATACAATTAGCTCATGTCTCTGCCCCAGCCTAAACCAATATGCAGAATAAAACAGCGAGGAAATGGAAAAAGATTACGGCAGTGGTGCCTTAGTCTTTTCTGAGTTTATGGTCTTATACATCATATAAATATATATTTTTTCCTGTATTTACAACAGCCTCACCCCTGCCTCTAACTTCCCTATTGCCTCCTCCCTGCAGAGAAGCTGATTTTAATCGTTATGATTAGTTTTGATGTAACGCTCCCCTGGGCGATTTCTACAAATGGATGGAGTGTTTCTTTGCCAGAGAGGAAAAGCAGGAGATGACGATAATTATATAGATTGTTGGTGGAGTACTTTGATTTCCACCCCTTCCCCCCACTTCTCTCAAACATCAAACCTATCTGGTTTGCTTCTTTTCCCCCGTCTGTGTCATATAGACACAATGCTGCATCAGACAACTTGTTGATTAGTCCAGCATCAGCATCTTAAATTAATGGAATGTGGTTAATGGAATTCTTACTTCCCTATAAGCCTCCCCTGTGCAATCTTTTCAGCCGCTTTCCTCCTTCTGGACAACCTCCAGATGACGTAGTTGTATAAATAAGTACTTGCAGCTTGCCTTGCCTCAATCAAGTCTGAATCAGTGCCTGGGGGTGATGTGCGAGCTCATTTTAAATGTTCAACCATGCATGATTTCAGGAAGATTGAGGCACTTCAGAGGCTTTTTTAGAATTACTCCGGCGATGGACACATTTAAAGGAATCGCATGTTTAAAACCGTTCCTAAGTCAACATGGATAATTATTCTGTCTGACCTGAGAGTGCTATGTTTTGTGCACATCTGGTCATAGGACGGACTGTTTTTAGATTCTAGTTGTTCAATGCCATGCACTGTGGATCACAGCTAAAACATCTTTTACGCCCCCTACTGTTGAGAGCATCAACTGTTTCCTCTTTTGAAAACCTAAGATAGTATGGAGTTAAATTTGTCTCAATATTATTCAATCAAACAAAAAACTAATCTCAATAAAAAAAAAAAAACTAATCTCAATCAAAAAAATAATATTCAATCAAAAAAAAACTAATCTCAATCAAAAAATATTAAGTTGTAATCAAAACTTTCAGAGTTGTAACAATGTTTTTTTTTTTAAATGGAATATTTTATTTTGGGGAGAAAAAAACTTTTTTGATAAAACTTTTTTTGATTAAAATGACTCATTTTTTCTCACAAAGAGAAAAAATTTATTTGCAAAACATAAACTTTTATTTGCGCGTGTCAAAAATCTTTGGTTACAAGTCTCGCTTTTTTGGTTTTTGGTTGAACTCAACGAATTTTGAGTTCTGGAAACATGAACATCCTGGGCGGGGCCTAAAGACGAACGCTGTAAGACATTTCCCTATTGGTTAGCGCTGACTAAAGCCGCAGACTCTGATCCAACCCACCTCTGAACTTCTGCTCGAACTGCAGGGCTTGCAGCGTCGCTTCAGTGAGGAGACATCAACCGTACAGAAGAAAACTGCGGTCAAGTGAGCCGACAGTCAGAAATACGTGGTCCCGCCAGCCGACACTAGCTCTCTCTTAAAGATTAGCGTCGGGCATACAAGGCGCATTACAGTAATGGAGCAGAAAGGACGCCAATCCTGATTCTGGTTATAATATAGATAACCCTCTTATATAATCTGAAGAGATTGTGTTGTCACCTCTCATGGTTTTGGAGAAATAAATTCCTGAAGTTGGGACAAATGCATATAATGGTTGAGCATTTTGAGGTATTTTGACAAGATATTTCTCCAAAACTGTACAGTAAAATATAAAATATTTATTCTTTTACATAAAACATGAATGTGAAAGTTGTAAAAATGTAATTAATATAAATGTTTTGTAGGTTACTTTTCTGTTTTCCTCTTATTTTCTCAACCGTTGCCAGGATCGGCGTCCTTTCTGCTCCATTACCGTAATGCGCCTTGTATGCGCTACGCTAATCTTTAAGAGAGAGCTAGTGTCGGCTGGCGTGACCGCGTATTTCTGACTGTCGGCTCACTTAACCGCAGTTTTCTTCTGTATAGTTGATGTCTCCTCACTGAAGTGACGCTGCAAGCCCTGCAGTTCGAGCAGAAGTTCAGAGATGCGGGGGATCAGAGTCTGCTGCTTTAGTCAGCGCTAACCAATAGAGAAACGTCTTACATTGTTCGTCTTTAGGCCCCGCCCAGGATGTTCATGTTCCCAGGACTCAAAATTTGTTGAGTTCAACCAAAAACAGAGAGCGTCAAAACCAAAAAAGCGAGACTCGTAACCAAAGATTTTTGACATGCGCAAATAAAAGTTTATGTTTTGCAAATAACTTTTTTCTCTTCGTGAGAAAAAATGAGTCATTTTAATCAAAAAAAGTTTTATCAAAAAAATTTTTTTCTCCCCAAAATAAACTATTCCATTTAAAAAAAATAAATTTGTTACAACTCTGAAAGTTTTGATCAAAACTTAATATTTTTTGATTGAGATTAGTTTTTTTTGATTGAATATTATTTTTTTTGATTGAGATTAGTTTTTTTTTTATTAAGATTAGTTTTTTGTTTGATTGAATAATATTGAGACAAATTTAACTCCATTAAAAAAAATGTACATTTACTATGTCTTGCAAAAGTTGCCATGCCCATTAAACTTTCTTTTTGCTTTGTCAAATTACAAACACATACTTCATTGCATTTTGATGGTATTTTATGTAACTGACTAACACAAAGTGGTGCATAACCGTGGAAGTGAAAGGAATCTGATACATGGTTTTCTAAATTAATTACAAATGAAAAACTGAAACATGTGATGTGCCTGCAAAAAATTGGCCTTGATGGAACAATGACAAGAAGAAAGCCACTGTTGAATGAAAGCCAGAGTAAGTCCCTTTAAAGTTTGACACCAGCCATGTAGGAGACACAGCAATCATGTGGAAAAATGTGTTTTGGTTAGATAAGCCCAATTAGATTTTTTTGGTCTACGTACAAAACTAAGTGTGTGGCAGAAAACTAACACTGAACGTTCTCTCTATCAAACATGTTGGTGGCAGTATCATGCTGTGGGGATGTTCTTCAACATAGAAGAAAAACCATGGACCAGGGGAACTGGTCTATTGTTCTTCATAGACCAGTCCCCCTGTTCTTCAACCAGGGGAACTGGTCAGAGTTGATGAGAAGACGAATGGAGCTAAATACAGGACAGGACAGTTCCCCTTAACATGCAATCAGAGCTAAATAGAATGATATAGGTTGAAGCATTTTCATGCATTACAATAGCTTCCTCAAAGTCCTCACTTAAATCTAACTAACAAATTATGGGAACACTTGAAAATGTTTGTTCACAGAAATGATCCATCCAATGTGACTAAGCTTGAGGTATTTAGCATGTAAGAACGGGCTACAAATATCAGTTTCTTATTGGGCAAAGCTGGTACTGACATACCCCAAACGAATTGTAGCTATGATCACAGTGAAAGGTGGTTCTACAAAGTATAGAATCTGTCTATATACAAGTTATATACAATGCAGACACCAATTTTTCTTTCAAATATATATATGTACATACATATATATATATATATATATATATATATATATATATATATATATATATATATATATATATATATATATATATATATATATATATATATATATACAGGGGTTGGACAATGAAACTGAAACACCTGTCATTTTAGTGTGGGAGGTTAAATTGGACCAGCCTGGTAGCCAGTCTTCATTGATTGCACATTGCACCAGTAAGAGCAGAGTGTGAAGGTTCAATTAGCAGGGTAAGAGCACAGTTTTGCTCAAAATATTGAAATGCACACAACATTATGGGTGACATACCAGAGTTTAAAAGAGGACAAATTGTCGGTACATGTCTTGCTGGCGCATCTGTGACCAAGACAGCAAGTCTTGGTCACAGACTTGCGGTCTTGATGTATCAAAAGCCACGGTATCCAGGGTAATGTCAGCATACCACCAAGAAGGACGAAGCACATTCAACAGGGTTAACTGTAGATGCAAGAGGAAGCTGTCTGAAAGGGATGTTCGGATGGTAACCCGGATTGTATCCAAAAAACATAAAACCACGGCTGCCCAAATCACGGCAGAATTAAATGTGCACCTCAACTCTCCTGTTTCCACCAGAACTGTCTGTCGGGAGCTCCACAGGGTCAATATACACGGCCGGGCTGCTATAGCCAAACCTTTGGTCACCAATGCCAATGCCAAATGTCGGTTTCAATGGTGCAAGGAGTGCAAATCGTGGGCTGTGGACAATGTGAAACATGTATTGTTCTCTGATGAGTCCACCTTTACTGTTTTCCCCACATCCAGGAGAGTTACAGTGTGGAGAAGCCCCAAAGAAGCGTACCACCCAGACTGTTGCATGCCCAGATGGAAGCATGGGGGTGGATTGGTGATGGTTTGGGCTGCCATATCATGGCATTCCCTTGGCCCAATACTTGTGCTAGATGGGCTCGTCACTGCCAAGGACTACCGAACCATTCTTGAGGACCATGTGCATCCAATGGTTCAAACATTGTATCCTGAAGGCGGTGCCATGTATCAGGATGACAATGCACCAATACACACAGCAAGACTGGTGAAAGATTGGTTTGATGAACATGAAAGTGAAGTTGAACATCTCCCATGGCCTGCACAGTCACCAGATCTAAATATTATTGAGCCACTTTGGGGTGTTTTGGAGGAGCGAGTCAGGAAACATTTTCCTCCACCAGTATCACGTAGTGACCTGGCCACTATCCTGCAAGAAGAATGGCTTAAAATCCCTCTGACCACTGTGCAGGACTTGTATATGTCATTCCCAAGACGAATTGACGCTGTATTGGCCGCAAAAGGAGGCCCTACACCATACTAATAAATTATTGTGGTCTAAAACCAGGTATACACACACACACACACACACACACACACACACACACACACACACACACATTTAATGGCCACTTTATTAGGTACACCAGCAGAAGACCGCACCGGGTGCTACTCCTATCAGCTAAGAACAGGAAACTGAAGCTACCATTCGCACAGGCTCACCAAAATTGGACACTAGAAGATTGGAAAAACGTTGCCTGGTCTGATGAGCCTCAATTTCTGCTGCGACATTCGGATGGTAGGGTCAGAATTTGGCGTCAACAACATGAAAGTATGGATCCATCCTGCCGTGTATCAACGGTACAGGCTGGTGGTGGTGGTGTAATGGTGTGGGGGATATTTTCTTGGCACACTTTGGGCCCCTTAGTACCAACTGAGCATCGTGTCAACGCCACAGCCTACCTGAGTATTGTTGCCATAATACATAATAATGGTTCTGCTGGAGGTTTCTGCCTGGTTCTGCTGGAGGTTTCTTCCTGTTAAAAGGGAGTTTTTCCTCTCCACTGTCGCTACATGCATGCTCAGTATGAAGGATTGCTGTAAAGTCAACGCCAGTGACTGTCCACTGTTGCTACATGCTCATCTAGGAGGAGGGAATGCTACAAATTTCTGACTCGATGCAATCTGCTGGGTTTCCTTAGATAGAAAAACTTTTTATCCAATTTGAATAAATAACTGTATCTCACTGCACTGTTCAATGGTTAGGATTAATTGAAATGTATGTACCTGACTTTTGTGAAGTGCCTTGAGACATGTGTTGTGAATTGGCGCTATATAAATAAACTGAATTGAATTGAAACTGAATAATACTTTAGAAATACATTAGTCTGGTAGATCAAAGCCCAAAACATTATTTTGTGCAGATGACATAATAAAATAAATTCTTAGGATAGGTTAATTATAATATTTGATCCAGATTTCCCAACTTGTACCATTTTTACATACAGATTACATAGCAAAATAAACATAAAGATACAAGTGTTACTGGGCTATACATGCAGTACAATGAAACATTTTTATGCCATAAGAATGATTAAATGTGTTTAACTGAAACCACCTGAGATTTTAAAATCCCAGACGTTATCCATTTAGATTTAAATGTAACCCAAATCTAATGAAATTGTTATATGCATCAGATGTTCTTGACCTAATGATTGAGGAAGTTACTCAATGCAGATTGCTGCTATTGTTACAAAGTCACTGTGAAAGCAGTGTTTAAGTGTTTAAGTTCAATTAGAGCTAACTTACAACAACAACTACAATATGCAAGCGGTGGATGGCTGAATGTTTTTCTCTTTTCTTTGGTGGTCAAATTATCCAGATTAGTTGCAGATGTAAGTTTTGCTTAAACAGACATTGCCTGACCTAAATGACATCATCTTGTTATAAATACTTACACTTGGAGAGGAGAAAGACGAAGCCTGGAAAACTCAACCTGCCTGCTGAAATTTTGAGAAACCGCCTCCAGCAATGTCTCAGAGAAAAAACAGAGAATCAAATCTGAGCTGATAACTCCTTATGTTACAGTTTATGGTGACACTTAAGGTTTGTACAGGATGCTTTCCTACTTTGAATGAGAAAAGATTGAGATATTTAAATAAATCACAGGATCAAAACATTACTTTTTCTAGTCAAAACCTAAAATACTCTAGTGTTAAAACTGGTTTGTGTCAGCTTATGATCTACCTGATTAATTTTCTTCTGACTCTTCTCTGCTTGTGTTGCAGCTTAACTATTTTGCTAAAGTAATGGGCCATCTCTCGTTTGTCAAGATACTCTATTAACCTCACAAAATAATCCTAATCAACAGTTATTCAGTATTATTCAGTCTTTGTGATTTTCTTTGAACTTTGGCTTCTGTTTTTTTTTTTTTTACAGATTTCTTTTGTGCCTTTCTTGTACTTGACTATGACAGTTGTGCAGTGGGTGCTTGAAATATTAAATGGAAACAGAAAACTGCTTCATTACTAATTTGTTATGTGTAGGGTCAACACCGGTTCATCCCTTGTGTTTTGGGGCTTTTTTGAGGTCTAAATTACTCATAGATTAGAGGCAAGTGGCTTAATAAACTAGAAAACTAGACTGAAAATAAGCAACAATGCTGCCAATGTCTGAACAATTGAAGTTGAAAGACTTTCAGAATGTCTGAAGAAATATTGCTCATCTGACTGCTTTGAAGCGAATTATAAAGAAATTAGGGATAATTCATCACTTTTGCACATGTTTGTACTTTGCATTTTTCTTCTGTTGTCTGTCCCTTTTAAAGCCAACATCTCTCCAGTCTCCAGTTTAAGTTGGATTTGTTTCTTAAAAATGTTTCCTGTATTTTTTAATATATAAATAGCTGTAATATGTGCACAGTGCAGAATCATTTTGTTTGAAAGTCAGAGTAAGACAGAGATGTTGGTTTTGTCTCAGACCTTGTGAGAAACTGCTGTTCTATACTCACCACACCCCTCTAATGGCCTGTGGTTATGTAAGGGAGTGGGATGGATAAAGGGAAAGTGCTGAAGCTGTTCCAGATCCTGACTCACTCTGCCCTGCAGGCTTGCACAGTTTCAGGCCAGAATTGTTCGTCAAATATTATCTTTGGCTCAAAGTAATTTTGCTTTTTAAAGTGTAGTGTAGCTCTTGCTATATTGTAGTCAGGCTATCATGGTGTTAGAGGGTTTAACAGTAATGGTGGTAGATCTTTGACAGATCAGCTTCTTTATTAAATTAAGAGAAGCAAAGACATAAAACAAGCATTGATGGTCTTTTCTGAAAACCTCTATTTTGGAAACTTTGAACTGTAATCGGATGTCACCAAAGTTAGTGTTGCTTCGGTGTGTAAGTTTGCCAAAACAATGTCGGACTCCGTAATTTTCTCTGGTCCCCTCCCTGATCTGACCAGTGACGACATATTTAGCTCCATGCTGTCATTCAACCGCTGGCTGTCTAGGTGGTGTCCAGAAAACAACGTGGGTTACATTGATAATTGGCAAACATTTTGGGGAAAACCTGGTCTGATCGGCATCCATCCCACTTTGGATGGAGCAGCTCTTCTTTCTAGGAATCTGGCCGAATTTATTAGTTCTCCAAACCTCTGACAACCCAGGGTTCAGACCAGGAAGCAGGGTCGTAGTTTAACACTCCTCTCTGCAGCTTCTGTACTGCTACCCACCCATTACCCTATTAAGACATTGTCTCGCCCACGGCCAAAATTGAATAGATTGAAAAATAATCTAAAACGAGGAAATCAGGAAAATCTAATAAAAATAAACAAAACTCAGACTAAAAAGAAAAATAAAACAATTAAATGTGGCTTACTGAACATAAGATCTCTCTCTTTAAAGACTTTGCTTGTTGGTGACCTGATTTGTGACAATCAGATTGATTTATTTTGCCTCACAGAAACCTGGCTGCTGCAAGAGGATTATGTTACTATAAATGAGTGAACTCCTACTAATTATTTAAATTTTCACATTCCTCGAAATACTTTCTACTAATAATAAATAATAAATACTAATCTTTCAGTCCGATTTATTGATTAGTCCCAGACCAATCAATGGCTACAACTCTTTTGAATATTTAATCCTTAGTTTTCCTCATCCAAATTGCAAAGCACTAAAACCACTTCTCTTTGTTGTTTTGTACCGTCCACCAGGCCCTTACTCTCAATGTTTAGATCAGTTTTCAGACCTTTTATCTGATTTAGTGTTAAATACAGATAAGGTTATTATAATGGGGGATTTTAACATTCATGTTGACAATGAAAGTGATAGCTTAAATATAGCCTTTAATGCTATCTTAGACTTAATTGGCTTTGCTCAAAACATTAACAAACCTACCCACCTTTGTCTTCATTCTCTGGACCTTGTGCTGACATATGGCATTGAGTGTAAAGACACATTATTTTCTCATAACCCTGTCCTGTCTGACCATTTCTTAATAACCTTTGAGTTTAATTTAACTGAGTACTCCACACCTGATAGAAAATTTCATTATAGTAGATTATTATCAGACAATGCTGTAACAACCTTTAAATAATCTGTTCCACTTTTGATTTCCTCATTATCACAGAGAAACAAAGTGGAGGGGAATAATTTTGTTTCTGCCCCTTCACAAAGTGATTCTCTTGTTCATGGTGTTACTTCATCATTGCGTGGTGTATTAGACAATGCAGCCCCTTTGAAAAAAAGGTAATTATCCATAAGAGGCTAGCTCCCTGGTTTAAGTCAGAGCTACGTACTTTAAAGCACAATGTTAGAAAATTGGAGAGAAAATGGCGCTCTATACACCTAGAGGATTCCTACTTAATCTGGAAAAATAGCCTACTGTTGTATAAAAAGACACTTCACCAAGCTAGGACAGCTTATTTCTCATCATTAATAGAAGAGAACAAGAATAATCCTAGGTTTCCTTTTAGTACAGTTGTGAAACGACTAAAGGAGCTACATTAACATTTACTTTTCCTTCCCATAGAAAGGACTCCTGGATCAGTGCTTCTGTATTCTTTGTGTGTCTCTGCTCTGTTCTCTCAAACCCCCAGTTGGTCGTGGCAGATGGCTGCTCACATTGAGCCTGGTTCTGCTGGAGGTTTCTTCCTGTTAAAAGGAAGGTTTTCCTCTCTACTGTTGCTACATGCATGCTCAGTATGAGGGATTGCTGCAAAGTCAACGCCAGTGACTGTCCACTGTCTCTACATGCTCATCCAGGAGGAGGGAATGCTGCAAGTCACTGACTGGATACAATCTGCTGGGTTTCCTTAGATAGAAAAACTTTTTATCCAATTTGAATAAATAACTGAATCTGACTGCACCGTTCAATGGTTAGGATTAATTGGAATGTATGTACCTGACTTTTGTGAAGTGCCTTGAGATGACATGTGTTGTGAATTGGCGCTATATAAATAAACTGAATTGAAACTGAATTGAATTAAGTTTGCTTGTATATGCAGTTCCTTAAAATAGTATTCACACCTTTTGTCACATTTTTGTTCCACAACATCCACAAACTTCAATATATTTTATGTGACTGACCTTCTCAAATTTATGCATAATTGTAAATTAGAAGGAAAAGGACAAATGTGTTTAGTTTTTTACAAATTGGGGTATTTATATTCACCGCCTCTCAAACAAGACTTTGTAGAACCACTGTTTGCTGCAAATACATCTGGAACTCTTTGTGAGTTTGTTTCTATCAGCTTTGCAAAATAGCTTAGACTCAGTCAGATTGGATGGAAGGAGCTGTTAAAAATTAATTTCTAAAGGTCTTGCCTCAGATTATAATGCGGCCCTGGCTTTGACTGGACCATTATAACACATGTCAATTCTTTGATTTATAACATTCCATTGTAACTCAAGCTGAATGCTTATGGTTGTTGTCCTGTTGCTCTCCTCGAGTCTTACATTGTTTGCAGCCTCTAACAGATTTTCTTTCAGGATTGTCCTGTTAATTACCTCCATCCTTATTCTCATGAACTCTTCCCAGCTTTGTCCCTGCTGAAGAAAAGCATCCCCACAGCATAATGCTGCCACCAGCATGTTTCAAAGTGACGATCATGTGTCCAACATCTTGTGAAGAATAAAGCCACATAAAGTATTTTGCACGAACACCAAACAGTTCAGTTTTTGTCTAATCTGACCAGAGCATATTTCACATACTTGCTGTGTCCTCTACGTGGCTTTAAAAAACACTTCTTATGACTTTCTTTTAACAGAAAGACAGAAGTAATAGTTTACTGTTTACAGAAGATCCTTTGTCCTTATGATGTTTTTTGTTTACTACTTCTGTGAATTCTGAGGGCAGTTGGTTGCACTGTATTGCATGTAGGGGAACAGAGTAAAAGGGAATCAATACAAACACAAATAACTTTAATTCAAGTTTATGAATAATTTCCCCTTCTTCACAATTATGCACTACTTTATACTGGTCTATCACATAAGAACCCAATAAAACACGCTGAAGTTTGTTGCTGTAAGGCAGCAAAAGGTGAAAAATTCATAGGGCATGAATACTTTTGCAAAGTACTGCATCTTTCATGCTGTTACTATATTGCACATACAGTCTCTCCAGCTGTTATAGTTGCTTCACCACACTATTTGACCCAAAATGAAGTTATTTAATTTTGACATGCACTGATATTTCTAAAAAAAAAGGTCAGATTTTCTGTTTTTTCACTTGTTTTCCCCACTTGTTGGTTCTGTTTCAACCCCAAATGGAACCATCCCACCCAGAGTGGACAGAGGAGTCAGTGACACTTCTATGAGGGGAGCAGAGACAAGAGGAGGTGGGTGGGTGGGGGGTGCTTGGGTAATGCTGGGAGGCTCTAATAAAATGTAATCCTATTATATGGTTCCCACTAGAGGGCAACAATAATAAAGGTTTCCCTAATAACATGAGGAGACCAAACCCAAATGGAAAACAGCTCCTCAGGTCAAGTCCCACACTTGTACATATATCCTCTCATTAACCCAATTGCTTTTGGGCCACATTACACCAACAGGCCTTTGAGATTTAGCCGAGATGGTGAGGCAAGAGTTAAGTCAAACAAATGTGTTTCATCAAACTGCAGTTTGGGCTGCTCTGCATAAAGGAATTGAAGGGGGGAGGATGAGGAGGAGTGAGGGAATGTGTGCGTGTGGGAAGTTGGAAGCAGGGCCTTGAGGAAACCAATCAGAACTTCTCCACCCTCCCTCTGCGAGTCAAAACCGCCGGGGTCTCAGGTGTGTGTTGCACAAGCTAATACCTCCCAAACTTGATTGTTTGTGCCGGAGTAATCAGAGTTTTGTAAATGAGAGTTTGGGAAATGATAGTCCAATCATGGTTGAGCGTAATCACAATATGGTACACCACAAACTGGAAATCTCATGATGGGACTTGATGACTTGGTAAACCCCACTGACACAGACTACAAATAGTTATGGAGTTTAATTCTTTATCGTGACAAAAGTGAAATTAATTTTTTTTTTTGTGGAAGAGACACAAAAATGGCTGTAGGGCCATCAGAGCAGCTTATTTACAAGCTTGACTTGATTCTATGATTTTCTTCAACCTTTCTGCTTAAAATTGATAAAAATACAAACTCATATTTTTGCAATGTGTTAACACGATGAATGAGTTACTCCTCTTCCTAGCTTTCTCATATAGAGGCAGTGTAATATATATCATAACTGACAAAGTGAAAATATCAATCATTTTCTCACGACAGCTCAAGTTATTAAGTGAGCCAGTGTAATAGTATTACAAAACCCAGAATAACAAAGTTATTTATCTCCTGTTCTTTCTGCATGAGTGTACGCACGTGTACGGGGGGCCGTGTGTGTGTGTGTGTGTGTTTGTGTCTGACAGCACCAGACGGAGAGAGTGTCGCATGCCTTCCTCTTCCTGTACCACCCTCCAACCCCTGAGCCGCAGACTCAAGGCAGTTTCAAGAATCAAACAATTTCACGCAGCTACTGGAGGAGGAAATGAACTGAGCCCAGAGCAATAATAAAATTATACAAATGTTATTACAGACTCGCCTGCTACTGTCCTACTTTAATTCAAATTTGGGCACTCCAGGCAGCGCTTGTGGGAGAGACCTTCCTGAATAAATCAACATTAGCTTACGTCTAAATTATTAAGGAAGTGGGAGACTTTCTTGTTTATAGTATGAATTATTAAACAAGTGTTTAACGCTGTTTTTCTCCACAAATCCCCAAATATTAATTGCTAATGATCTTTAAGGTGTGGGTTTTTATCTTTCTTGCCCCTTCTGTTGTGGGCTGAAAATTAGGAGTTTTCAACTTCCATGAATCTGCCTGCTCTAAAAGAGATAAACAGAAGGTATGCTTGTATGGCATCAATGTAATAAGTGAGTAAATCTATACTTATAACATTACATACAGTATTTATAATTGTTGTTTTTCATAGTTTCTCATATTACAACTAAGAACTTCATTGTATTTAATTGAAATTCTATGTGATAGCACAACACAAGCTAGCGTGTAATGTTGTGTGGACTAACAAAGACTTTTTCTAAAAATAAAGAATATTCAGCCTTTATAAAATCCATTCAAAACAACAGCCTTTAAAAGTCACGTAATTAGTATATAGAGTCTACAAGTGTATACATGCTTTTCTATGTAAACACAGTTATTCAGTGAAGTCCTCACAGCGTTGTTAGCGAATATTAGTGAAGCATCTTTAAGACCAAGAGCACACCAGACCAGTCAGGGATGAAGTTGTGGAGAAGTGTAAAGGAGGGTTACCTTATAAAACAATCTCCTGGGCTTTGAACGTCCCACAGTGTACCCTTCCATAAATAAACCAAAGATTGGCAAACAGTCCTTCTACATATATTGACAGAATAGAACACAATACCTTTATTGACAAAACACAAATGTACAATGAGTTTAAAAAGCTGCTCCTTTGCAGTACAGAGATGTCAGAGTATAAATAAAAAAGGAAAAAAAAACTGTAAAGTAGAATAATAAATATGTTATTGAATTGTAATGAGAGCATTAATCAGAGAAAGAGGCAAGTGGCCCTTTGGTAAATATGGATGAGCTGTTGAGATCCACAGCTTAAGGGGGAAAAGCAGTTGATAAAACAACTGAGCTTTACAAGTCTGGAATTTATGGAAAACTGACAAAAAGAAAAACGAATTCATTAAATGTCCTGTTTGCAGTTTGCCACAAGCCATGTAGGGGAAACAGTTAACATGTGGAGGAAGGTTCTCTGGTCAAAAAAACTTTTTGTGTGGTAGAATAGTAACACTACACATCCCCCTGAACACATCATCTCTATGGGGAAACACGGTGGTGGCTGGATCATGCTGAGATAACTTTCTTGGATGGCACTAAATACAGGACAGTCCTGAATGTTAACCTGTCAGAGGCTGCAAAAGACTTGCAACTGGGAATAAGGTTCACCTTCCAGGTGAACAACGACCCTAAGCAAACAATGGACTGGTTTAGATCAAAGTACATTCCTGTGTTAGAATGTCCAAATCTGAATCCATTTGAGATTTGTGAAATGAATTGAAAAGTCTCCAGACTTTTAAAGCCGGGAGAGACATACACCAACAGACTTGCAGCTGTAATTGAAGGAAAAGGTGGTTCTTTAAGATATTGTTTCAGGGGCCTGAAAACAAAAGCACACCACACTTTTTGATTTTTTTTTGCAAAACATATACCCTCCCGCCCCAAAAACAATAAATAAAAACAAAACAAACAAAATCTATGTATGCCTTCTCTTTAACACAATGCAATGAAGTTTGTGCTTCTAATGTGATAAAACGTGGAAAGGTACAATGATTATGAATACTTTTGCAAGACACTGGAGCTTCTGTTGGTTTTTCAAAATAATATTATAATAATATTATCAGTTTTCTGTTTGCCATTTTTCAAATAAACCAGTGAAGTTGGTAACAAACACTGCTAAAAACTGTTGATCTGTCATTTTCTATTATATTGTTTTAGATTTTCCTAATTGCACTATCTGCAGAAACCTCTCTGAAGTTAGTCAGCATACTTACATTTGTACATTTGTCTGGTGTAATCTCCTGATGTGATTGACAGTATGCATAATTCTCCTTTACACAGGGAGTAAACACAATTGAAATTGCCAAATGTTTCCACTCTGCGTTGCCAACAGAAGTCACATTTAGTAAATATTTAAGCATTTTTAGGCTCCATCGCTAAAATCCTGATAGGCAGCTTGTAATGGAGGTAGAAGATGATGCTGCAGCAACACTTTAATGTTAAGTACACATTTTACTTTCAAAAATAGAAACATACTGAGAACACAATTTTTTTCAGGCACTTTGATTAAAATTATGCAACCTTCCACTTTCTAAACAACTCTTCCAAAATTGAACAAGTGCCAGAAACATGATGGCTGACCAGAAAGAGTACTTCATGAATAACTTGCTTATTTTCCGATTTGACTGCTGGGTTGTGTGTTGGAATGCAGCACCTAATCCTCATGTGTAGTTGTGAATTAATGCTCTGGACAAATATCAAACAAAATACGGCTCCGACTTATGAATAAAACAGACTTTTTTGCACCCAACTCTGAAGTGCAACCTGCTCATTCAAGGCTCATGGCTGCCCTCACATGGACAAAATGAAATCACAGCTCTGCAAGCGTTGCTCCCACTTGGCCAGTAGGTGAGGCTATAGTTCCACTCACATGGACTGCACTGAAGCAGTGAGGAAGGAGCTGATTCATGAGGGAATAAAAGAACAATTTTGACTTAACATCAAAATTATACTGCTATTCTCCGCTGGCGAATGTAATATAGTTGCACCATGTAGACAGCTTGCAGCAGGGTCCTCCAAGAGAGAGAGCAAGAAAATCAAGAGCACCTCCACTTTTAGCAAAGGAAATGAAGTGTAGACATATAACAGATCACCTCTATTTCCCATCACAGAGTACTATCATTTCCTTGGCCCTCTTTTGATGGAATGAGATAAAATGGAACTATTCTCAGCAGGGCAACTCCGAGGAGCACACAAAGTGGACATTTATCTGACAATAGGAAAGGATAATCAACAGATGAAGAGTCCAATCCATCACTGGGCTGAAAAGCTTTTTTGTCTGCATGCCTAGCACCTACTGCAAAGGAAAATTTATATAAACCTGGTGCAAAAAGCAAGGAAATTTGTGCTTGGGTGAACATTTCTTTGTTGTAGCATTGCTAAAATTGTATCAATTTATTTTCCTTTAAATATTACCATATTTGCTGGAAAAATGCATTTGTGAGTTGAGAAACAGAGATGAATAAGTGGGCAGCACCCATGAAAAACTTGACAAAACCTCTCTGCCAACACCAAACAGCTTTTGGTGGAGGTAGAGTGATGGTGTGAGGTGGCAATTCCCTCACAAAAAAGACTTTGGCTTGCTGTCATTGGAGGCAATCCCAATGCAGAGAGATGTTGAGAAGAGATTCTGCAACCAGTGGGAATCCTATATCTCCACTCTTTGGGGCCAGACTCTGTTCTCCAAGATGTCAGTGCTTCCCCAGCAGATTGAGCTTTATCAGACACTACCTCCAGAATTTGGTCTGCCTGTAGTCCTGACCTCAACTCATTAAACAATTGTGAGATCAGCCTGAGCATGCTTTTTTGTACCAGAGTGACTAGCGCCGCCATGCTGGCTGACTTGCAAAAAACCTGGTTGTAAGATGGGATGCTGTCCCACAGCAGTGTGTGACCAGACAAGGTAACCAGCATGAGGAGTAGGTGTCATGCTATTGTGGGTGTGTATGGTTCTCCCACACTGGGGGGCCTGTTTGTTATATGAATGAACTGCCAGTAAGTGTTGGTTCCTTCAAATGTCGATCATACAATCCAATAATTGACACCAAACAAGAGTCATTAACAGAATAAAGATGATCTGGCTTGCGTTTGAAGGGCTTAAATCACTTACTCAACTCTGCTGCTCAGGCTACAAATGCTTTTTCCTTTTAAATGTGGCACAAATTAAAGGGAAACGAACATGCCTTCCAACAGTATGGACTTTACTGCCAAAAAGCAATAAATTGAACAAACAAATTTGCTTACTTTTTGTGCTAAGTATCTCCTATATTGTCACAGAATTTCTCATAAATGTGTGAATGCTCTGATAAAAATAATTGAAGGAAAATGAAAAAAAAAAATCCTTGATCATAGGAACTTCTCAGATGCTATTTTTTTTAATTATTATTACAACAAAATTACATCTTATACTTTCAAACTGAGAAAAATACAATCAGCGAAACGGACCCTAGGTGTAATATATGATGATGGTGAGCAGTTCATTTGGGACACAGCACAAGCAATCAAAGAAACTTATCAAAGTAAAAGGCTTTTCGATGCTTTTATTATGGACTCTGAATTGCATTTGATCATCTAAAATAATTGGACTGATTAGGCCTAAATTGGATAGTTTGGTACTTAACAGAGATTTATTATTTTTAATAAAAAAATACTGTGGGGCTGCACGGTGGCGCAGTTGGTAGCACTGTTGCCTTGCAGCAAGAAGGTCCTGGGTTTGATTCCTGGCCGGGGGTCTTTCTGCATGGAGTTCGCATGTTCTCCCCGTGCATGTGTGGGTTCTCACCAGGTACTCCGGCTTCCTCCCACAGTCCAAAGACATGCCTGTTAGGTTAGGTTAATTGGTCTCTCTAAATTGCCCTTAGGTGTATGAATGAGTGTGTGCATGTTTGTTTGTGTGTTGCCCTGCGATGGACTGGCAACCTGTCCAGGGTCTACCCTGCCTCTCACCCATAGACTGCTGGAGATAGGCACCAGCTCCCCCGTGACCCACTATGGAATAAGTGGTAGAAACTGACTGACCTTATTATTTTTTAAGATTTATGAAAATATTAATCAATGTAAAAAAAAAAACACACAAGTTAGTACCTTGTATCATTATCTTTATAAAGCACAAGATGTACATCAGACAGATGAAGTTGCTCTATGGCATTTGTTTTATTTAGGGTGGGATGGGGGGCTAGAAGAAGGTACTATCCCATTCATGTAATAACATGTGCTACAAAAAATAGATATTATCTACAAAGCATCAAAAATTGCATTAAAAAGAAAATTAAAAAAAGTTTTACAGTAACAGACAGCACAGTAGCAGAAAGCATAACAAGCTGTTTCCCTGATTAATACACTGAAAATGGGGAGATCTGTGATATAGCTCTGCTCTTGCAGCTTGTCAGAGCTGTCTTACTTTGCATCCGTAATGTGCTTAATGATCACAAGGACAATCCTGTCTTTTATTACACATACAGAAGGCAGAACAAATGTGACACTAATCCAAAAATAACAAGGGTGCATATTCCTCCTAACTCCTCCAATGCAGCAAGATGACCCCTCTTAATTTGCTGACCCCCGCACACATATTTCCCTACCACAATGCAGCACTGGCTATCATTTTAGCAGGGTGTATTGTGTGCAGAAACAATCATTCAGAGGGTTCCTGGGGAAGAGTATTGAATCGGTTGCAGATATTTTGAGGATTTAGCTGTAATGCATTAACTTTATGACAGTAGAAGTAATACAGCCTTGTTGTGTCTCTGGCAGAAATTATATTCCGCTTTTCAGGGGGACATCATCAAGATGGATATCCCAAAGTTTGATTGTCATTCTTCTTTACAAATTGGTCTCCATTTCCAGTGCACGTGATAGTCATACAGAGGACAGTACTTCTCCCGATGACTCCTGGAAGGGATCGATCTTCTCCACTTTCTCTGCTAGATTGATGTTATGAATGGAGCCTGGCTTGATGACGGTCTCATCACTTTCCACCACTTTGTACTTCCCTGTCGAGTCTTTCTTAAAGACTTGCTTCAGCCTCTTCTTCACCTCAGGGTCAGGACAGTAAAGGTATTCATACAAAGCTGCAGCAAAGGTTCCTCCCAGAATGGGGCCCAGCCAGTATACCTACAATAAAAAGTGAGAAAAAAACCCCTAGTTAGCAATCTGGTTAATGAGTGCCTCTTCAAATATTTAGTGTCTACACTATCATGCATGTGCCAAACACTGTCATTTCTGTTACATATGATTTGAGTTAAACTCTAACACATTGTGACTGTAACACATTGGGCAGGAATGATTTTATATTAACTAACATATGACACTAAGTTTTACAGGTCAGGTTTAAGCCTGAAAGCCTTTTAAGTGATTATCTGATTATGCAGAAAACGTCTTTAATATATAAGAAAGCTACAGTTTTAAAATAAAAATAATGTTGCTGTATATGATATGATAACAACATGGTACTTACTCAGCTTTGCTATTTCAAAACTAACCAAACAGTTATGAGCTAATTATTTAGTCGAATTTCGGTCAAATAAAATTTTTAAATCACTTGGCCTGGGGTAAAAAAACCTAACTCATAGTCAGTTTTATTCAACACCTTCATTGGTAGCATAAATATTATTTTTAATGTAAAATTCTTTTGTACTTTTGATGAGTGCATGAGTGAATGAACGAGCAATGTGAGTGTTTAATAAGTGCTATATATGTTGCAGTTTGGTTTTGCAAGTCAGATACTTTGGACATTGAGAAAACTTGCTAACTAAAAGAATTAAAGAAACATTGAATTAATGACATAAATTAGGATGATTTTTCATGTCTGCTATAAAAAATATTTAAACTGAAATCCTAAAGGTTTGCAAGTTTTACCTGGGTCACCTTTTACCCTTTTAAAAATAAATGCCATTCATAACTGACTGTTGTGAAGTGCCTTGAGACAACGTGTTGTG
Organism: Girardinichthys multiradiatus; assembly: GCF_021462225.1. Taxonomy (NCBI): domain Eukaryota; kingdom Metazoa; phylum Chordata; class Actinopteri; order Cyprinodontiformes; family Goodeidae; genus Girardinichthys; species Girardinichthys multiradiatus. Next base: position 25,134,331 of record NC_061799.1, read on the forward strand.
AATTGGCGCTATATAAATAAAACTGAATTGATTTGAATTGAATAATTGGATCTGTTACAGGGCTTTGAAATTTAACTCACCTAACTTAACAGAAAGTTATTTCTTTCTATTTTTTCCTGCTATTAGCCACTGTTAGGTTTTTACACATTGAAATCATGCTTATCTTTGATGATCTGATTTCTTTAATCACAGGATCATGGAGTGACATTCAGCTCAACAATGTGTGGCAGCAGCTGGAGAAAATACTTAAAACTTCTTAATTGTAAAAGTGCAATTGCATCAACAATCATTTAATTTGTGTTCGTGCGTCCATTATTTCATGTATGTTTACTGCCCCCTGCTGCTTCTTTTTCATATATTTTTTCCAAACCTCTGTTCTGAGATGGTTGTGGATGTGTTCTGTTGTGCATAGTTTGACAAATGTTACAATAAATATATTAGTTTACAAAAGCCTTACATCATTCTGTTCAACAGTTGCCTCTTACCCAGTGGTTCTCAAAGTTAAGTGTGACCATTGCCGGCCCCAAGGAACGAGCTGGGTTCATGCTGGCTCCGGTGTAAGGAATCTAAAACACACATACCATTCCTGATTTTTATCTGAAGGATTTAAGATTATAAAATCTGACACAAACTCATACTGAACCAAAATTAAAGCTTATGTTTCTGTGAAATCAAGGTTTGCTAAAAGACCAAAACTGTGCCACTAGTAGCATCTATTTTTCTGCACATTCATTTGCTCTGCAGGGTTCAGGAAGTCTCTGGAGATTGGTTGCCATGCGATGGCAGCCTCCAGTAAAGATCTGCACAAATGAATGTGAGTGCACTATCAAAGACTGACAAATTGCACCCTGAGATTACTTATTTTCATTCAGCTAAGGAAATCTGAGCCTTTCGTCTGTATTAATGTTGGACACAGTTACTGACAGAACCTACACATGTTTAATCTTTATTGCACTAACATATAGGAAAAGTTACTTACTGCAAATAGGTGTCCTATAGCTACTGCAAAGCCAATTGCTAGGCTTGCAGAGCCACTTAGGTCTGTGCGTTTGGGATCACACGAAGCGAAGATAGTGAAGACAAGTTCAAATGTGATAAAAAGCTCCACCAGAAGGGCATGTCCTAATGAGATGTTGGAGTTTACCTTGAAAACAGAATATTCCGTTTAAGATGACAAAGGACATTTAGAATAGATTTGTTAGAAACACAGAACAATGGAGACACTGTAGCTGTTACCATCGTCACACCAAGAGATCCTCGAACATCTGCAGGTGTGACTGCGTAGAGAATCCCAGCTCCGGTGATGGATCCCAGGCACTGAGCCACTACATAGAACATACCTTTTGCCAGGCTCAGCTTTCTAGTTACAACCATTGCTGCAGTGACAGCTGGGTTTATGTGGCCTCCGCTGATGTGGGCGAAACACTGAACCATGGTGGCGATGCTGAGGCCGAAGCAAAGGGAGATGAGCACCAAGTCAGCCGGGGGGGGCTTTTCCTCCCCACCAGCCCAGTTGATAGTGGAGCCAAGACTGAGAAGCACAAAGATGATGCTGGCCAGGTATTCTCCTGACACAGCCCTCCAGAAGCTTTTTGTCCAGATACCTTTAAAAGCCACCATTAGGCTCTGACAGTTAGAGCAGGACAGGAACCTCCTGGCAAAAACAACAATGAGAAAAATCATTGGCCTACTTGTGTATTCCTGGTGGCTCAATGTGGCTGGGAATGTACTGAACTTTATCAGAACAGCTACCTGCAGGCAAATCATTTATATCACCACCAAAGATTTAAGACAACGATTTTCTTTGACAAAATGATTTACAGAAGAGTCTTTAAACTTTGTGTGGAGAGACAAACTATCATATTCCAGCACAAAAACATAGTTAATTCAGTAAGCTTTAGAGTCTAATTGTTAAATTTGGATTACAATAAAAAATAAAGACATGTCCATGTACATTAAGAAAAATCCTGAACTGAAATAAAAATATGAATACAAATAACTTTTTAACAAACTTGTTTTAATATAAACAGTCAGTGAATGCTAAAACTTACCTAATGCAATGGCGTGTTCTGTCTCTCTCTGTCCCCGTTGTCTGTGATATGATTTCATTCATATGTCCTGATGATTTGTTAAATCAGGAGAGACACCTATTCTGTTATCACATCTACAATTTTTAAGTCCTAATGCATGTGGCCTACAGGGTTTACAGCAGAGCCGCTGGAAGTGTAGAAGTGCAGCAGGGAGCAACACGTTGTGTCCTGGGACTGCAACCAGTAGCTTTATTGGGCGGGTACTAAATCATCCTCTCACAGGAATTAGACAGCCTATTCAGGGAGGGAGGAGTTAAAGGGAACGCTTATCATGCAAGGGTGACAGCACAGTTACGCAATCAGCTTCTGTGTCATTATCAGAGGATGTGAGATGTGTAGATCTAAAACCTTCAAAAATGTTTTGTTCCTCCAAAAGCAATTTCTGAATGTCATTATGTATCACAAACCAATCATATCTGAAACTAAGAAAACCTAAAAATCTACAAAATATCTACTAAAATTGCTATTGGTTTTTAATATAAAACAAAAAGCCTTTTGAATCACAACCTAGAAAAACAGGAGGTTCAACCATATATGTACATTACAAAGCAAAATAGTTACGTATAAAAACATCACGTTTTTACCTCCAATAAAACACATTTTTTTATTAATACTCTTGAAAGACGAACATATTACAATACAAGTTATAATTTTCCTCCTGTTCTTATATATTTACAGCACTGTGTAAAGGTTTTAGGCAAATGTGAAAAAATGCTGTAAACAAAAAATGTTTTCAGGAATATAATGAAGATTGTTTATTTTTATCAATTTACAAAATGCTAAGTGGGCGAACCCAAACATACAGCCAAAGTCATTAAGAACTGTCTTTGGCGTAAAGAAGAATATCACTTACTGGAAGTGATGGTAAAGGTCCTTCTCAAAATATTAGCATATTGTGATAAAGTTCATTATTTTCCATAATGTCATGATGAAAATTTAACATTCATATATTTTAGATTCATTGCACACTAACTGAAATATTTCAGGTCTTTTATTGTCTTAATACGGATGATTTTGGCATACAGCTCATGAAAACCCAAAATTCCTATCTCACAAAATTAGCATATTTCATCCGACCAATAAAAGAAAAGTGTTTTTAATACAAAAAACGTCAACCTTCAAATAATCATGTACAGTTATGCACTCAATACTTGGTCGGGAATCCTTTTGCAGAAATGACTGCTTCAATGCGGCGTGGCATGGAGGCAATCAGCCTGTGGCACTGCTGAGGTCTTATGGAGGCCCAGGATGCTTCGATAGCGGCCTTTAGCTCATCCAGAGTGTTGGGTCTTGAGTCTCTCAACGTTCTCTTCACAATATCCCACAGATTCTCTATGGGGTTCAGGTCAGGAGAGCTGGCAGGCCAATTGAGCACAGTGATACCATGGTCAGTAAACCATTTACCAGTGGTTTTGGCACTGTGAGCGGGTGCCAGGTCGTGCTGAAAAATGAAATCTTCATCTCCATAAAGCTTTTCAGCAGATGGAAGCATGAAGTGCTCCAAAATCTCCTGATAGCTAGCTGCATTGACCCTGCCCTTGATAAAACATAGTGGACCAACACCAGCAGCTGACACGGCACCCCAGACCATCACTGACTGTGGGTACTTGACACTGGACTTCTGGCATTTTGGCATTTCCTTCTCCCCAGTCTTCCTCCAAACTCTGGCACCTTGATTTCCGAATGACATCCAGAATTTGCTTTCATCCGAAAAAAGTACTTTGGACCACTGAGCAACAGTCCAGTGCTGCTTCTCTGTAGCCCAGGTCTGGGGAATGTGGCACCTGTAGCCCATTTACTGCACACACCTGTGCACGGTGGCTCTGGATGTTTCTACTCCAGACTCAGTCCACTGCTTCCGCAGGTCCCCCAAGGTCTGGAATCGGCCCTTCTCCACACTCTTCCTCAGGGTCCGGTCACCTCTTCTCGTTGTGCAGCGTTTTCTGCCACACTTTTTCCTTCCCACAGACTTCCCACTGAGGTGCCTTGATACAGCACTCTGGGAACAGCCTATTCGTTCAGAAATTTCTTTCTGTGTCTTACCCTCTTGCTTGAGGGTGTCAATAGTGGCCTTCTGGACAGCAATCAGGTCGGCAGTCTTACCCATGATTGGGGTTTTGAGTGATGAACCAGGCTGGGAGTTTTAAAGGCCCCAGGAATCTTTTGCAGGTGTTTAGAGTTAACTCGTTGATTCAGATGATTAGGTTCATAGCTCGTTTAGAGACCCTTTTAATGATATGCTAATTTTGTGAGATAGGAATTTTGGGTTTTCATGAGCTGTATGCCAAAATCATCCGTATTAAGACAATAAAAGACCTGAAATATTTCAGTTAGTGTGCAATGAATCTAAAATATATGAATGTTAAATTTTCATCATGACATTATGGAAAATAATGAACTTTATCACAATATGCTAATATTTTGAGAAGGACCTGTATGTCCCCCACAGAGCCCTGATCTCAACATCATGGAGCGTGTCTGGGATTACATGAAGAGACAGCAGGATGTGAGAAAGTCTACATCCACAGAAGATCTGTGGTTAGTTCTCCAAGATGGGACAACCTACCAACCGAGTTCCTTCAAAAACTGTGTGCAAGTCTACCTAGAAGAACTGATGCTGTTTTGAAGGGAAAGGGTGGTCACACCAAATATTGATTTGATTTCGATTTCTCCTTTGTTCATTCACTGCATTTTGTTGATTGATGAAAATAAATGATTAACACTTCAATTTTTGAAAGCATTCTTGTTTATAGTAATTTCCACACCTGCCTAAAACATTTACACAGTACTGTAGATATATTTGTCTACAGCTCATCCTCTACCGTAAGAACAGCAGCTTCTATTCATGTCAAATATTTTAGTTATTTCTATTAATTTGCTTTATTAATTAAAATGGGAAAAGGAAAAGAAAGTTTCTTTGAGTTTTGTCAAATGTCACCTCACTGTTAAAACAAGACAAGACTCTTGCTATTGTTCAACAGGTATAGGCTTCCGGGATTAACTTCAATAGAGACATTTTTAACAGTCTGGTAGTATAAAAAGGGTCTAAATGTGAGGTTTTATTGATGCTTAACAACTCCCTGCACAATAAAGCATGACACTTATTGTAGGTCAAAGAAGAGGGAGCAAGCAAATTAAGTCCCAAATCTTTCCTGATATCATTTATTTCAAATTTTTGGTCAATTGTACTTTACTAAAAGTGTACAGTGCTTTTTTAAGTCCTTAATGTAACAGATCTATAGAGATAAACATTACAAAAACCTAGACTTTCAAAAACAAAAAACATTAAATCAAACAATTGCAACTCAAACTTTTTTCTTAGATGTGCCTGTGATGCAAATGTGGACGTAGAAATGACCTATGACAGAATCTATGTTACTGATTATAAAGGAACAGTGAAACATCAATGTCTTAATCCATCAAGACAATAAGCAATCTATAAATATATACAAATAATATATATGGCTACAAAAATTTATTTAAATTACAACATTTTATGTAGACAGGTTACTACATATCTAGGTTTTATTTGCATTTAAGATGCTGGTAGGAATAAGGATATTAACTTAAATGCCAGTGATGTTGAACAATGATTATCAGTGCAAGCCCTGACAAAATAGACTGACAATGATTTTTTTAGTGTTCAAACATTTAGTTAACATTTTAGTAACCTTGCTATGGAAGGACGCTGCTGAGGGTTTTAATGCGTTAATATATGTACTGTGTTAATATTTGCCCAGCATTATCTCATACTAGCTCTGTGGAGAACCACCTGAGCCATCATAAAAATTCAGAGGGAACCGAAGGTGACACTGAAAAAATGTGAAACATTTTGATTCAAAATTATTATAACTTCCTATCAACATATCATCAAACATAACGGTTTTGATTTTTGATGACATATATTCTCTGTTTCTTTGTTTCCACACACAAACTATCAAGTTCAAATACAGATTTTGACTCAAGTTCTGAACATCTTTAGGGAGAAAATCAATGCTTTAAATCTGTATGTTATAACAATGTTTATGTGAATAATTGTGTAAAATGTTATGACTAATGTTGTAGGGTGCTGTTTTTTAGTATGTGAGTGTAAGTGTGCCTCTATGTGAATGATGCACCCAGAAGATGGATGGATGTGGATTGGTTACCTAAGAGGAGATTACCTTTAATGTGACACTGCCACAAACCGCCAGGCATTCATCCTGTGCTCAGACCCACAGAATTTAACAGCAGGTTTTAATTTTATATCGTGCTTATATTTTTACATTTTGCCCAAGTATGAAAAGCTGATATCAGCAGGTTAATCAGTCAGACTATATACTTGGCAGACACACCAGTCAAAGCTTCACAAATCTAGTTTTAAAACAGTATTACCTTAACAGAAGTGATGGGTGGTGATATATTTTAGGTTTTCAACTGTCAAATATTTATAACAGCTTGGAGCTTGATTGATCCTGAAATATTTTTCTCTGTTGTGTCTTCATTTTGTTGATGAATGGTAATTTGAAAAATAAAAAAACTGAAATTAATCTCATCCATTGTGACTTTTATAGTCTTTTATAGTCGTTTTAGTGTTATGTTGCAGTTCACATATATAGCTATGATGCCAAATGATAATTTTAGTAGTTTAAGACAGAATAGGTACTTCTGCTATTTGAGAGCAAAAACACTACCTGTTTAAGCGGTCCATTGTTCCTTTGAGCACAACTTTAATGGGGCATTGTAATTCATTTATTCGGTCTTTTTAAATGATCGTAACTTCTAGCTTAGTGCAAAATGGTAAAATGAGTCCTAAAATTGGATTTTAAAATCAAAAGCTTTATGCAATAAAATTGAAGTCAATGCAGTTAATTTATTACTCCCTCAACACATTATTACCACTGCCAGCTTAATTAAGAGGTATTTCTGGTTTGACATCACTTAATTTATTCCAGTAAAAGCACACTAGCTTCCATTTTTCCAAAATAGAATGAACAGTCATCACTGTAGCATCCAGAGACTTAAAACCCTGAGTCAAATACATTGATTTTAATGCTGAAATAGTATTTAATATCAAGCTAAGGAGGGGAATATACAGTTTTCCACATAAAAAAAACCCTCCAGAATATAAATGCTTGCTGTTATAATATTTCAAACATCAAACCAGTTTTTGCAATACCAGTCTTGAGGAATTCCCTGAGTGGTTTTTTTTTTGTATGTCCTTTTATAAACAAGGCAATCAAACTGATTTAAATGCTGGGGTAGTTGCATGTTTGAAATGGTACTGTAAATAGAAGCCAAAACTCATGAAACACAAACCTTAACAATTTATGCATGCATACAGTTTTATTTACAAAATTAAATACGGCCAACAGGCTTTCTCATTATAAATCAACATGTAAATCTGCACACCATACCCACTTAATTATTGATGACTTACATAAATCGTTTAACAACGTTTCAGTATCATGAGGAATTCCTGGATTCAACTGGAATAGTTCCTCCGGGCATCAGACACATCAGAGGAGCCCCCTCTTGTACTAATTAAAATCTTGCCTAAATTCTTCAGATTTGTATGTGTCTAGATTGCAGTTGAGTAAGTTTATGCTTGTTGATACAGTATATGTTCTCTTTTATCGGGAAAATGCCCCCTAGATTATGCATTTTTGTTTCAAGTAAAGCAGCTTAATGTGAATTTAAAATTACTGCTCACGGTTTCAGATGAGCAACCTCACATAATCAGTATCATTAAACTAAGATATTAAATTGTTATAATGTTAAATTGTGATTTCTTTGAAGTAATTTTTGCTTTGATCTGCATGTATTTATCATGGGGTTGCTTTTAATCATCTTTTTGTCCAGCTTCTCATTAAAAAAGAAAAATATGGACCCAATTATGCTGTCAAAGAACAGGTCAATATCAAAATTAGATTTTCTTTCAAAATGTTTAGAGTGGGTCATTTTTAATCAACTTCACAGTTATGTGGTTGCTAATTCCATTTGTGAAAATTCCAATCAGATTTTAAATCTCACTGCAGCACCGAAACATATTTTCTAATTGTTGTAGAAACAGACCAGATTTAGATCTTTCATCAGCCTTCAATACAATGGATCATGATGTCCTATTGTCCATACAACAACATGTAGGAGTTTTCTCTAAATTGTCCTCAGGTTTTGCTGTGCATGTTTTTTGTCTCTGTGTTGCCCTGTGCTGGACTTGTCACCTATCCAGGGTGTGCCCTGCCTCATGACCAATGGCCGCTAAAGATAGGCACCAGCTACCCTGCAAGGATAAGCCGATATAGACAACGGATGAAATGCTTCTTCTCTCCACCTATTCTCATCTGTGGGATCATCGGCTATCCATTCTATTTTCACATTTTTTAATGTTTATGTTACTATCTGTGTCTGTTTTTAGAGAACGTTTCCTTCCATTGCTTTGCAGACAACATGCAGGTTTGGGTACATCTTGACCTGGTCAGATTCAATTCAGCAGAACCCCTGTAGAATTGTTTCAGTGACAGTGATAGTCGTGGTCCTCTGGACCTCTCTCCTTACGTCCACTCTGTTATCAGGAATCTGGGGTGTCATTTTTGGTCGCTGCTTAAAATAAGAAAAGCAGATAAGTGCAGTTGTAAAATCGGGTTTTACAAATGCACTTGTAAAAACGTCACATGTAGCGACAGTGGACAGTCACTGCCGTTGACTTTGCAGCAATCCCTCATACTGAGCATGCATGTAGCGACAGTGGAGAGGAAAAACTCCCTTTTAACAGGAAGAAACCTCCAGCAGAACCAGGCTCAGTGTGAGCGGCCATCTGCCACGACCGACTGGGGGTTTGATAGAACAGAGCAGAGACACAAAGATAACAAAGAACCACTGATCCAGGAGTACTTTCTATGGGAAGGAAAAGTAAATGTTAGTGGATGTAGCTCCTTTAGTCGTTTCATCTAGAAAGAAAGAACAGATAAACCTTGAGCCAGTTTTCAAGGATAGAGTCTGAAAGAGAGGACATAGAGTTAGTCACAGTAGAAGCTCAGTCAATTGCTATATCTAGGAGAGAAAAAGGGTTAAACACTCAAAGACAGGGCCATGTGGATCATCTGTAGAAAGTGAGCATTACGTTGTTGCCAGCAGAAGCTTGGACAATGCCCCTCTCCAGAAAGGTGTCACAGGTAGACACTGAGTCAGGCCAGGTGTAGCTTCTAGGAAGAGAAAAGAGAGAGAACATAAAGTTAAAAGCTGAAATAACAGCAAATAATGTAAAAGTGGAGAGTAGTGTGAGAATGTAGCGAAGAGGGTGAAAGTGGTCATTATGTCCTCCAGCAGCCTAAGCCTATAGCAGCATAACTACACAGATAGTTTCAGTTTCAGTTTATTTATTTCTATAGCACTTATTTACAACAATGTCGTCTCAAGGCACCTCACAAAGGGTCCGGAACGGTGCTGGGCCGCCAGGGAGGCCAGACCAAACCACTGAGTGCCAGAGCCCGGCCACCCCAGAATGGGCCACGTGTAGGGGCACTAAGTAAAATAATAAACTGATAAATTTTGTCCATCTAGAGCCCATTGATGGCCATTGTTATACTAAAAATCACAAGTATCGGGATACCTCTCTCTGTCAGACTGATTATAACCATTGGAAAAGAGAAGGTGTCATACAGGTAGCAGAAATGGAGGGTGTGTTTGCACCTCAACCATTAGGCCAAACCTGACTCCCCTTTCCAACAGGGTGGGAGGAAGGTGGAGGTAAAAAATAAGGAAGATAGCCTAAGCCACTCTAACTATAAGCTTTATCAAAAAGGAACGTTTTAAGCCTAGCCTTAAAAGTAGACAGGGTGTCTGCCTCAAGGACTAAAACTGGGAGCTGGTTCCACAGGAGAGGAGCCTGATAACTAAAGGATCTGCCTCCCATTCTACTTCTAGAGACTCTAGGAACCACCAGTAAACCTGCAGTCTGAGAACGAAGTGCTCTGTTAGGAACATATGGAACAATCAGATCTCTGATGTATGATGGAGCTAGATCATTAAGGGTTTTATATGTGAGGAGGATAATTTTAAATTCTATTCTGGATTTAACTTGGAGCCAATGAAGTGTTGGGATTATGAATCTGAGAATATTATTTAATATTTAAAATTAATATTTTAATATTTTATAAAATAATATTTTGGTCTGTTAAGGGTTGTCCTGTGAATACCAGCCCAGTAAGGCGATGGTATTAGGACAAAATAGAAATGTGTGAGACGAGCTCTGACATTATTGAACAGCATAAACTCTGCACACACATGGAACGCTATACCATTGTTGTGCAATCAGGAAGTTTATATTACTTAAAGGAAACCAATTAACCTAACAGTCATGTTTTTGCAGTGTGGGAGGAAAGCCCCCTGGCTGGGAGTCGAACCAAGGACCTTCTTGCTGCAAGGCAACAGTGCTACCAACTGCAGCCTGCTTCTAAAGTCCAAACGCAAAAAAAAGATTCAGCTGTTTTTTGGCCATAAATTAATGTTTTATTTTTTCCTAGAAAACGCGTGGTTTCAAAAGCTGTGTAATTGTGACGTCACAGTTACACTGGCACCTAGCAATGTTTCCGAAGTCCCGCCCCTGATTAGCAAAAGAAGCAGAGCTCCACCCACTTGATTTTCAGTAGAGGATCACATCTCCCTGGCTGGTTTTACCTTACACGCACTTGAGAATGGCTGCCCTCAAAGGCAGATGTTCTATTGTTGGCTTCAAAGACCCAAATTCAATTCAATTCAATTCAGTTTATTTATATAGCGCCAATTCACACCACATGTCGTCTCAAGGCACTTCACAAAAATCAGGTACATACCTTCCAATTAACCCTAACCATTGAACAGTGCAGTCAAATTCAGTTATTTATTCAAATTGGATAAAAAGTTTTTCTGTCAAAGGAAACCCAGCAGATTGCATCCAGTCAGTGACTTGCAGCATTCCCTCCTCCCAGATGAGCATGTAGAGAAATGTGTCCATGCACATCCTCCCACCTCTGATTAGCAACAGAAGCGGAGCTCCACCCACTTGATTTTCAGTAGAGGATCACATCTTCCCGGCTGGTTTTACCTTACACGCACTTGAGAATGGCTGCCCTCAAAGGCAGATGTTCTGTTGTTGGCTGCATAGACCCAAATGTGTCCATGCACATTCTCCCGATGTTGGACAACAGAGATTTGTGTCTTCATTGATATTTTTAAGGGCAATGTTCCAGTCACATTGCCGAAGACTGTACTAATTTGCGCAAATCACTTCACCACGGAGAGCTTTGAGAACTCACATCAGTACACGTCAGGATTTGCAGAAAGACTTAGAATGAATTTGACGAAAGTCTAAAATTGTGAACTCCTGGAATATCACGAGTTATACTGTTCTCTTAAATATAATTAGTGACATCTGATGTTAGAACTCTGATGTTTTGAGTCCTGTTGTGACCAGTGACAGCTGGTTTTAAGCTCATCACTTGGTACATCAATAATGTGCAGTTGTGGTTTATTCATTCGCATTTATGTACAGTGCAAGCTGTTCATAGTAATGCCCACAAAATCGAAAGGTGTGAGACGAGCTCTGACATTATTGAACAGCATAAACTCTGCACACATGTAATGAATTCACACAGTCAGTCATTTTCTACCACTTATTCCATAGTGGGTCGCGGGGGAGCTGGTGCCTATCTCCAGCAGTCTATGGGCGAGAGGCAGGGTACACCCTGGACAGGTCGCCAGTCCATCACAGGGCAACACACATACAACCATGCACACACTCATTCATACACCTAAGGGAAATTTAGAGTTACCAATTAACCTAATAGGCATGTCTTTGGACTGTGGGAGGAAGCCGGAGTACCCGGTGAGAACCCACACATGCACAGGGAGAACATGCAAACTCCATGCAGAAAGACCCCTGGCCGGGAATCGAACCCAGGACCTTCTTACTGCAAGGCAACAGTGCTACCAACTGCGCCACCGCGCAGCCCACAATTCACACAATTTCTTAAAATACAAGAATTTATTAACAGAAATAAGTCAACTCAAAGTCAAACATATTTCAATCAACAAACTCTTTACTATGCTAAAACAATCCAACTAAACTACCAAGCAGAATTAAGGAATAACGAAGACTAATGGTCTATGTACAATATAAACAAGTGGATTAAAGAGATGATTGAAAACCATGACCAAAAGAGTGATGCAACATTACCATGCAATATTTATGTTTGAGAACCAAGGATTATCTTGAAGAATCTGGAAGTGAAGTTAAGTTAGTCTTGGAACCAACTTAGGCAATAATCAGCAGACGTTTAGACAGCCATTCACAATGCAAGATCAGATAAAATATTATTTTAATAAAATAATGTTTTAAATAATGATCTGCTGAATAAAACCAACCTTCTGGAGGACCATTTCTCAACGGTGTCTAATTAGCTGCCTTTATTTATTAAAATAATATTTAAATAAATATTATTAAGGGAATATTTTGGAAAGAGCCACATCTTTCTGGAGAAAAGGGGCTTAATGGTGTTTACTTAGTTATCAAATCTAGTAAATGATGTTTACGGACTATTATTCACTAGCTTGAAAACTAAACTTTTCTGTTAAATACTCTTTAGTAGCAAGCACGTGTTCTTACCGATAAGCCGTTGAGCTAACAAAAGAAGCTGATAGCTTAGCACCAGAATCAAACACATACATTTAAAATACCAGGGTTAATAAAAGGGTTCAAATGCATAACCGTGGATGGCGTGTTATGATCAATATTCTGTTTAAAATCACCCTTCAAGTAAAGTGTGTCTTAACTTTAAAAACACACAAACAAAGAACAGAAAACTGAACCTGTGTGCTTCAGATATTCTGCTAGAACCAAGATAGCTGAGTTCAACACAAACAAAACCAAACTTCATAAAATGAAAAACGTTTAGATCATTTCAATCTAAATCCTTCTATTTCTCTGTCCAAACACTTAACCTCATGAACTGTGGTGAGGAACGTTGTCCAAGGCGGCGAAGTTTGAAGAAACGTCCACAGTCAACAAACTGTTAGCTTCCAGCTAACCTCCGTAGCTGTGGATGAAAGACGGCTCGTTGTGTCCACCAACCAACTGCACGTTAACACGGTGATGCTTGTACCTCTATGTCTTCAGTGTTGGTGAATAAACACCCAGTGGGCCTGCACCTTTTCTCTGCCTCAAGCCTCCTGCCTTAATCAGCTGCCAAGGGCCATTCTAACAAGGTTAATGCAATTTATTTTGAAAGTTCCAGAAAAGGTCCGTACCGGTGTTTAATGTTGAAATCCATGGCTGGGTCCCAACAGAAGGGAAGCTAAAGTAGGGGAAATATGATCTCTCTTTATAATTTTCATCAGAAGACTTGCTGCAGCATTTTGAATCAGCTGAAGGCTTTTAACTGCATTTTGTGGACATCCTGATAGTAAAGAAGTACAATAGTCCAGCCTTGAAATAACAAATGCATGGACTAGTTTTTAGCTGCCACTAGAAGTGTGAACACATAACAGCAGTATTATCATCTCTCTTCTTCTCCCTGTCAACTTCTGGACTGAGTTCAAAGTTTTATTTTTAAATTTAAAAGCATTTAGTGATCTAGCCCTGTCATACCTAACCGTTTTTCTAAATATCGACACATCTAGACATCTTTAGTTGACTTGCCAGTTTCTCTAGGAAGTCGCAATTTAAAAATACAGACAATCACTGCTTAATACCCATAATTTTCCTTGCATTTTGCTTCAAATGGAGCAGAAATCCTCACTAGAGTTTATGGAGCATGTGTCAGCTTTTTTCTTTTAATCTAAAAATTATATCTTGGAACCAAAATACTAAACTTTATTTATTTTAAACTTCTTCTTTCAGTCACCTTAGACATGATATCTTGTGACCGTTTTTGCTGGTAGATTTTAGTGCCTCCCACTTTAGGATATTACATACTTGGGGACTGATGCATGTTTGTAATTGCTGTCATGATTAGAAATTGTGATATTCCTGGGTTGTTTAATAACCCAATATAACCTACACAGTTGTAGCTCTAATTGAAAAATCTATGTCTAATCAAATTTGTTTGCCACTGGTGTATGCACTTTTGGTGAACAGCTTTTTCATTCATTTCAGATGTGCAAACCTCACACTCACAAGTCGCACATATAGCAAAATACACTAGATCCTAAAATATAAATCACTGAAACCAATAAACAATATCACAAAGCAGTAAACAATACCCAGAAACACACTCTTAGTAATAAAATTACTAAACTGACAAGCTCACATATTTATTACTATCTGTAACTCCAGGGATGTATCCATTAAAAGACTATCTGTCATAGAGAACATGCCTTTCATGCAGATTAACTTTGCCATCTTTTGTAAGTAACAACTTTTGCTTTTGTTGTCATCACACTACACCAAATCTCCTGCTTACCACAGGAAAGAGCGTCCTAGTTATGTAATCTATAGTTCTGACTCTGAGTCGAATTTGCAGCCGCCTTGTGAAAGATGGGACATTTGAAAGGCTTCATCCTTATTGGAGAGAAATGAGGCCAATGGGGATGGTGAGCCTGAAAGCTCATTTGACCCTTTTCACACAGAAAGAAACAAAAAGCTGCGAAGTGTCAGATGTGGTGGCTAAACCAGGGTGCAGATAAAACTTGCATGCATCCAGCATGCATTTGAATTCTTATTATTACACTGAACAAATACATAAAGACAACACTTTTGCTGTTGCCCCCATTTTTCATGGGTTCCAGTCAGTCATCTGGGGTGATCACCATTTGCCTCACGCATTACAACACATCTTCTCATAGAGTTGATCAGTTTGTTGATTGTAGCCTGTGGAATGTTGGTCTAATTCTCTTCAATGGCTGTGTGAAGTTGCTGGATATTGGCAGGAACTGGAACACACTGTCATTTACAATGATCCAGAGCATCCCAAACATGCTCAATAGGTGGCATGTCCGGTGAGTATGTTGGTTGGCCATGAAAGAACAGGGATGTTTTCAGCTTCCAGGAATTGTGTACAGATCCTTGCATCATGGGGCTGTGCTTTATCATGCTGCAACATGAGATGATGGTTGTGGATGAATGGCACAACAATGGGCCTTAGGATGTCGTGATGGTATTTCTGTGCAATCAAAATTCCATCAATAAACTGCACCTGTGTTTGTTGTCTGTAACATTCGTAAACCCACCCATGGGCCACTCGATCCACAATGTTGACATCAGCAAATCCCTCATCCACACGACGCTATACCATTGTTGTGCAATCAGGAAGCTTATATTACTTAAAGGAAACCAATTAACCTAACAGTCATGTTTTTGCACTGTGGGAGGAACCAAGGACCTTCTTGCTGCAAGGCAACAGTGCTATCAACTGCAGCCTGCTTCTACAGTCCAAACGCAAAAAAAACATTCAGCTGTTTTTGGCTTTAAATTTATGTTTTATTTTTTCCTAGAAAACGCGTGGTTTCAAAAGCTGTGTAATTGTGACGCCACAGTTACACTGGCACCTAGCAACGTTTCCGAAGTCCCGCCTCTGATTAGCAACAGAAGCGGAGCTCCACCCACTTGATTTTCAGTAGAGGATCACATCTTCCCGGCTGGTTTTACCTTACACGCACTTGAGAATGGCTGCCCTCAAAGGCAGATGTTCTGTTGTTGGCTGCATAGACCCAAATGTGTCCATGCACATTCTCCCGATGTTGGACAACAGAGATTTGTATCTTCATTGATATTTTTGAGGGCAATGTTCCAGTCACATTGCCGAAGACTGTACTAATTTGCGCAAATCACTTCACCATGGACTGCTTTGAGAACTCACATCAGTACACGTCGGGATTTGCAGAAAGACTTAGACTGAAGAAAAAGTCAGTCCCTACATTTTGTACGTAGTGCTGGATGGGGCGCAGCCAGATAATTTGCATAAAAGTGAAAGAGCCCTAAAACAGCTCAAAAAAGGGGAAACTGAGGAAGTGAAATCTAATTATCTGAGAATGATTTTGTGCCAAAAATGTAATTAACATGTTTTATATAGCCCATGGACCTATCTCAAATGTTTAAAAGGAAGTATAATTGGTCACCTTTAATATTTAATCAAATAATCATTCAATCAGTCAAGTATTGTCCTGGGAATACCAGCCCAATGTGGCGTCAGTATAGGGACAGCAGATGTGGGATTGAGTTCGAGCAGTGGTATTACTAAACAGCGAACTGCACACACAAGAACCTCTCCTTAAAATATAAGAATTTATTGCCAGAAACAATTAATCTCCAAGTTAAACATATTTCAGTCCACAAACTCTTTACTAGACTAGAACAATTCAACAAAAACTACCAAAATAAAGGAAAAAAGAAACTAATGAACTATATACAAAATAAGGAACAAGAAAACTAATAAAATGGTTGAAAACCATTACCAATAAAATATTACCATTCAATGTTATGTTATGTTTGAGAAGGAAAAACTTAAAGAATTGGAAATGAGAACAAATCTGTTTTAGAACTTAGTTCTAAGACTAATTCTAAAATGAATTGTTCTAAAATTTGTCTTAGAACTAATAAGAATATTAACTGGTATTTCTTCAAACAACCAGTCAATGCAAAATCAGAAGAGTAGATAAAACATTATTTTAATAATAATTTAAAAAATATAGTAAAATAATTTTTAAACACAGGGAATACTGGACTACTAAACTAGCAGAGGACGTCGATGGACTGTCAAGATGGCGATGGGTCATATGTAAATATTTGACCTACCTGTCTCTAGCATTATCTGTTAGCAGTTGTAGCTAACAAAGGAAAGCTTATAGCTTGTTCACCACTTCTTTAAAGTCAAACATGTACCTTGAAAAACAATTAATACAAAGATTAAGATGCATATGAGTGATGACGGCACCTTATGGCCGATCTATGTTTGATCTATGTTTAAGACCACCACACCACAAATAATGTTTGTCTTAACTTTAAAACACAACACAGAACAAATAACTAGCATCAAGGCTGAGAGGAACTGTTGGCTGAGCAGATAGCCTGCGTGCCTTGAAAATAGTTTAGTTTTGCACCCCAAATAAAGCACCACATCATAAAATAAACAATATTTCTATTATTTCATACTAAACTAATGTTCTATGTCCAAACACCACCTCTTATGCGAACAGTTCTGAAGAAGGGAGGCTCTGGTTATATGGCAATTTGGCCCGGTCTGGCCACATGGTGAAAACGAACAAAGAAACACAGCAACTACTCTCAGTAGCTATGTGGGTAGCCCCTGCTGCACGGACTGGCACATAGGAAGACGTGCGATACTGCGATTCCATTTTCGCTTCTTCTGCAGGAGGGAAGCAAGCCACTGGCTCAGATGCCTTTCTGCAGTAGCTTAGAAAGAAAGATTATAGACCAACTTGTCTTAATTACTCTCTTTTGCATGAACGCTGGATTATTTGGGCAGCAGATCATACTTAACCTTGGTTGCTCTTGACTGGCGAGTACTCAAACGTCAGATCATAGTCAACTCTGTGTCCTAGTTCGAAGAATTTGTCCAGCTTGCCAGCAAGTTGGCATTCATGTGTGTTTGCTTCTTCTGTCCACCCTCTCTGAGAGAGTTGCGTGGTAGAGAACAAGGTGGGGCTTGGATAACAGTTTTATTCAGGAATTCCATGACATCAAATTGATTCCATCTGTGGCTCCTTCTTCCTGGGCTGGACTAACAGAATAGGTTAAGACTTTGTAGTATGGATTCAAGGTTTCTTTTACCAGCATCTTTGTGTACGTTTCAGTCCAGGTTTCCTCCCATGGCTGAGGGCACAATACACTCTGTCTGACATCTGCCCCGTAGAATAAAAATAGGATTTCTCCAATTAAGAGAAAATTATTTCAAAGTGCCAGACACCATCGAATGTGAGTATTTGCCCACTCAAGTCAGTTAGGACAGTGTACCGAAGTCAGGTCAATGAGGACAATGAGCAAACAACAATTTGTATGCAAACCGATTGTTGCAGTAGCTGTCTGGGTGGCTGGTCTCAGACGATCTTAGAGGTAAAGATGCTGGATGTGGAGGTTCTGGGCTGGTGGGGTTACACGTGGCCTGTGGTTGTGCGGGCAGTTGGATGTACTGCTAAATTCTCTGAAACGCCTTTGTAGAAGGCTTTTGGTAATGAAACAAACATTCAATTCTCCGACAACAGCTCTGGTGGACATTCCTGAAATTAGCATGCCAACTGTGCACACCCTTAAAACTTGCAAAATCTGTGGGATTGTGCTGTGTCATAAAACCATACATTTTACGTTTAGAAACCTTTTTGTTGCAATTATTTACAAGATATACAGTCATATTCAATAGATTAGAATATGCGTACCTATGATGCTCATTTGTCAAATGAAAAGTACCCTTTGAAAATAACAACTTTTAAGGAAGTGTTAAACATAATTTTCATTAAGTCCACACTTCTGTATACATTTTTTAAAATTATTATTATTATGTAATTTTCTAATCTTAAATGTTAATTTTCATCAGATGTAAGCAGAAAATCACCATAATTAATAGAAACAAAGGCTTGAAAATCGATATTTATCTATATGTGTTTTACCAAGTAAATTGAGTTAGAACCTTTTCAATAATATTCTAATTTATTAAATATGACTGAAACCCCATGATCTTTGTTTCAGATACCATGTGAAGTTGGAACTTGGATTTGGGAATAACAGTAACCCAACAATAGCATGTTTGAGTTGCAAGTTGTGAAAACAGCAGGTGCTTTGAGTGGTGAACCTAAATAATTTCACCCATGCAGGTTCATGCATTTAAACACTAAAATAACATATTCACAAATAAAGGCTGCATAAGTGTAAACGATTTAATAGGAAAACTGCAACTACATTGTTTATTGTTGCAGTTATATTTGAAGACATGGGAGCCATATTGGATTTGAGGATAAGGGTATTTTCCTGTTGGCATTCTGACATCAGGGAGCCTTCTTGTTTTTTTTTCAACCATATTTTTTCAAATTGAAACTTTGAGTTATTTTTTCTTGCTGTCCAAATGAATAAAAATGTTTTTCTTTTTTATGTGGCAAAACACAATAAACAGAAAAAGTCCATCTCCTGGTGTGATACCATTTTGAAAAAGATTATGATACTTGTTTACATGGTGAGAGCAGAAGAATCTCCTATTTTCAGTGCAATAAACTCTGCCTTACTGCAGTTACACATAAAGTGTCATGGTGGTTGAGGTTTTGACAGGACCAAAGCACAAACAAGAGCGAGGAAGCAGCATGGTGAGCATAAAAGTAGTTTTAATAAAAATAAACAAAATACTTACAGACTGGCTGGACAAAAGAACATGGGCAGGGAACATATTAGGGTAGTTTTCAGGAGGAACTGGTGGAGAACAATGACAATCTGAGAGCATAAATACTGAGGTAGGGGAATGGACCAATGAACCAGGGGAACTAATCAAGAAGAGTATGAGGCAGCTGGTGAGGGGGAGACTGCAGGGAACTGAGGGAGAGGGACTAATTGACAAGATGAGCAGGGAGGTAACAGAAAAACATCTAAATGAACTGAATAAAGTAAACAATGAGAATGCAAACAGAACATAAACAGAGAGGAACCAGAACTATATAAGGAAATATAAACTAACATATCTAGCACAGGAATCTAGGGAAGTAACAAAAACTAAACAGAATGAATCTAATAAACCTGAATGAACTCAATTAAAGCAAGTGGAGAACATGGCAGTGCAGAGAAAGTAAACAGAACACAAACTCCAAACCCCAAACAATGTTAGATTATGACATAAAGTACAACATTTAGTCAGAACTGAAACTGTTTCACTTTTGCTGTTATGATTTTCACACAGATGTAAAACATTTATTTTTATGTAAACAGTTTAAAACAGTTCTTTATCTCTTTGATTCTTTGTCTCTGTTTTCCCTTTCTGTATTTCAGAGAGACCTGGAGATTATGGTGCTGTCAGACAAAAACATCTTGAAAAGATCCCACTGTTTGCTGCTATGGGGAGAGGGCACATTCCATGTAAGCTTCATTATTCCTATTCAATCACCCATACTCAATTTTCTACATGAGCTAACTCAAGCCAAAGGCATCATTGAAGGGGTACAAATACAGGGCTAAAACTAGTGTCAGTCTTTTCTTTTTCCATAAGCCTGAAGACAAATGCATGTAGTTCACTTATCACATCAACCAGCTTCATCACAAAAATGTAATGTTACTGTTAAATCTATAGACATTGCAATGACAGTGAGGGCAGCCATCTTTTTTCCTCAATTAAAGCTTTGTTGTCACTTCCACCCTCCGTGCCCTCTACTGGCATACTGCATGTACTGAGCTGAGAATCATTATCAAAGTAAGTGTCTGCTTTATTTCAAATGTAACCCTTTTGCTATTAATGTGCATCTCATAAAGTACACACACTGTAAAACCCAACAGCACATAAAAGTATAACAAGTTACATAATTTCTTGTACATGGCTAATTTTATGAATTAACTTTACTGTAAAACAAGGCACTCCAAAAATATGTATCTTCAAGTCCACAATGTAATTAATTATTTAAACTTTTTAACAACCTGTTCACCAAAAAGACACCAAATGACACTATAAAGAAATACATGTTTTTGGCTTATTGACCTTTCCATTTTGCTTTTCTTGCTCCTTTTCTTTTTTTCTGGGAAAAGAGGACATATTTGCAAAAGAAGTTCATTAGTGAAAGAGTTGTTTCAGGCCTAGTAGCAACTGACCTGCAGTGACACTGCACTTCAACACCTGCTGGCTTTTTCTATTTGTCTGCCTATGGCTATATTTTTAAAAAGCAGCTGTTTTCTTTCTTTCCATTAAAAATTGCCTGCTGAATCACTCCACAGTAATATTTATCTTTTTATTCTAGTTTTTTTTACTATTATTTTAGATTTTATCAAAAATAAAATGTAGTTTCAAGTTTTATCTCTATATATTTTTAATGGTTAAAGAACATTTCATGTTTTCTAAAATTCTAGAATATTTTTATGTTGTTAATTTTTTTACCATTTGTAAAGCACTTTATGTTACTGTGGACTGTTTGAAAAATGCTCTTTAAATAAAATTTGATTGATTGAGTGTAAAAAGAAATCAGCACAATAAAATAGTAGAACTCTGAGAACAATACAGCCTTGTTTCTTGCTCACATATTTATCTGGCACTGCATTAAACTTGGAGAAAACTAATGTCATATGGCAGCCCCACATGTTTAAAAGGCATTTAAATAAAAATCGTACCATCTTCAGCTCTGGTCAGCATCATCTGCTAAAGATTTAATTGCTAAGACCTTCTTTTCTCCTCCCTTGTACACACACTGTCTTATTCAGACAGCTCCATTGCTGATACAGCAGTGGAGCTGGAAAAAAACAATAAACAGAGCATGAATACAAATACAGACAAAGAAAGCTCTTGAAATACAGAACAGAGCAAGGATATAAAGTTCCTTTTCAGCGTGATCACTCAGTTGGAAAATGGCAAACAAGCAGTGTATCTAAATAATACAAATGCTTTTACACAAGCTTTCTTTCATTTTGCAAAATTTATCAGATGTGGCCAACATGCACAGTGGCTCACTGAGATTTAGGATTATTTTACATGCTTTAAAGAATTCCTTTCAAATTGAAGGGCAGCATGTCACACTCACTATGTTTTGACTCCCACCAACTTATCGGTCCACTGAGACCACTGTTTACAATCCTGCTTTTCCAGGCAGTACCAGTCTCATCAAGCACTTCCCCTTCTCGTCAGATCAGCTTGTGGTCTGCAGCTCAGCAAGTAAACATCATAAATATTTTCTTTTCATGGCAAAGAGGCAATGCTGAGTGCCTTGGTCCTCATCTCTTACATGTATTTCAGCAGTTTAGAGAGGAACAAACAGCGTTATGTAAGGGCTTGTGTGAGAAAACAATCAGAGAGACTGGACATATTTTGAAAGTTCATTTTTGCAAACATAAAGAAAATAATATTGTCAACAAATACAGTGGCTTTAGGTGGATAGCCATGTCTTGGTTTACTATCCTCTGTGCCTTTTCAAGTGGCGGATTGAACAGTGATCCATGAAAAGCCCAAAGCTTGGGATATTGTTTCAAAACCCAACCTTGTTTTAAGCTTTTGCACTTTATTCCTGACCTGACTGCTGTGTTCCTTGCTCCTCCTGATGCCGTTTGCCCCCTAATATTTTCTAACAAACCTCTGAGACCTTCACACAACAGCCTGATCGACGCTGAGATTAAAGTACACAAGGACTGTATTAAAACATAAGATGACATCTGAATGCAATTGCTTGTACTAGAATTTATTTAGAGGATCAGTCACATAAAACCCCAATAAAGTGCATTGAAGACTGCAGTTTTAACATGACAAAAGTGTTCTACAAGCCTCTTTAAGTAAACAAAAAAAATGGTTATTCCACCTTTGTTTGCAGTGTGCCTTGTACTTAACTCTGCCTGATCAGTCAAAGTTGTGTGAAACTATATATTTTGAAAACCACATTTAAATTCTCACCTGTCCCTCATTACAATTTTCAATAGGACTTTGCACAGATAGCAAATGTTTATAGGGTGTCGCCTTAATTGCTAAATTTTCCTTAACAGTTGGTAGAGATGTTTACTAGCTGTATGCAGATGTGCTATTGCCTGAATATGTAGGGGTCTGGGAGATTTTGTCTGTCTGACTGCTACTTTCTTTGCTTGACCTCCAGATGAGGTGGAGGTGAACAGCTCACAGCTGCATCGCTAAGAAGAGCCTGCTGTCAGCACTTCGATGCCTGAGTGTTAAAATGCAGTGGTAAAATTCTAGCCTCCCGATGCTCTTGATTCCTTGATTTGCTAGAAAAGATTTCTTACCTTCGTGTATGCTCCTCCTCAGGTTGTTCCCGGATCCTGGATCCAGTTCCAGTTTGTTCCTTGGTTTCGAGACACCTCCAAACCTTCAAGTTGAGTTCTCCAGACAATGCTCCAGCTGGCAGCTTCCTGGCTCCTCGTTCCCTCGGCTTCTTCGACCAATCGATCCCTGCTCACCCTCCACTGTGCTCACCATCCAAGATCCTCACCCTCAGGCTGACTCATCAAAACCTCTGGATCATACCCACCTTCTGTAGGCAGCTCTGCATCTCCCCTCCCCAGGCTCCAACATCCTATCTCCCCCCTGGCGGTTCTTGAACTCACCACCTGTAAGCACAAGAACTCTTATCACACTTCAAGTTCCACTATTCAACCTGTTAACCTACTTGTCGTCCTCTCCACACAGTTAAAGTGTTCCCGGTCCCAGTCTCCATCATCCACTTTCAGTATAATAAGCTTACAAAGCCTTTTCTGCCTCCTGAGTGTGTCTCTGCATGTGGGTCAAAGCCATAGCCAAAACAATATCATATTTATTTGCCGCTGCTCCTTATACTCTTTTTTTTTAAAGTAAAAATGTCTAGATCTTCTCCTACCGAAGTAGTGACTGTGTTTTATCAGACTTAAAAAATGTAATGCGTCTTGTTCCATACTATTGTCAGGTAAATAGACTATTTTGTTCACTTATCCTAAATTTGAGTTTTTTTTGTATCTTCTTTAAAATTAGATTTTGCTTTAAGTTTAAGAATAACATTAATTGAATGATTTTATTGTTTATGTCCCCATTTTTATTTCATCTTTTTTCCAGACTTGCCAGAAGTACCATAAGTTCGTCTTAGCTTATGTGCCTATATGTATTTTTGTCTTGTTTTAGCGGGATATTTTTATGTATTTGATAAAATATTTCTCCTTTTTATAAATTTTTTAGTGTTTCTTTTATTACCCTTAATGTCAGGATTATAATGCACAAATTCAACTGTTATTTACCATATTGATTTTGCAGTTTTCAATAAGCTTTGAAATGTATCATAACTCCCTACTTAGAGCCACAATGTCATAATATGGTTTTTTGATGGACCAATATGCAGGGAAGAACTCCTGAAGCTCCAGGTTTGAAGGTAAGACGAGTCTTTATTTTCCATGGCAAGACACAGACAGGGTAGCAAGCACGCAGCAGGAAACACACATAACATAACATAACATAACATAACATAACATAACATAACATAACATAACATAACATAACATAACATAACATAACATAACATAACATAACATAAGTAACCAGCGAGGGACAAAGGAAACAAACGGGCTTAAATACAAAAACTGAACAGTAGGGGGAACCAATGACAAACGTGACAAAACAATCAGAGGAAAACACAGAACAGGTGTGGGCTTGGGGTGCAGGGAGACAGAAAACAAAGGACTAGACCAGGTAATATAAAAAAAAACACAAGCAGGTGTGACACACAAAGTTATTTTAGTGGTTTAAATCCATTTCACGAGACCAATAGGAAATTGCATTTATATTTACACTATATTGCCAAATGTATTCACTCACCTTCCTTGACTTGCATATTAACTTAAGTGACATCCCATTCTTAATCCAGAGTTCAGTATGACATTGGTCCACCCTTTGCACTTCATCCGACGCTTTGCATTGTACCTGGTGATGTATGGCTTTGATGCAGCTACTCGTCCATGGAAACCCATTCCATGAAGCTCTCTACACCCTGTTCTTGAGCTCATCTCAAAGCCCCATGAATTTTGGAGGTCTGTAGCGACTGACTTTAAAGAAAGTCGGTGACCTCTGCTCACTATGCGCGTCTGCCCCCACTCTGTCAGTTTACATGGCCTACCACTTCGTGGCTGAATTACTGTTATTCCCAATTGCTTCCACTTTCTTATAACACCACTGACAGTTGACAGTGGAATATTTAGGAGTGAGGAAATTTCCCGACTGGACTTGTTGCACAAGTGGCATCCTATCATAGTACCACGCTAGAATTTAATGAGCTCCTCAGAGCAACCCATTCTTCACAAATGTTTGTAGAAACAGTCTGCACAGCTAGGTGCTTCATTTTATACACCTGGCCATGGAAGTGATTGGAACACCTGCTTTTAGTTATTTTTATGAGCGAGCGAATACTTTTGGCAATATAGTGTATATGATTACCTAATGTGTGAAGAACAAAATAAACACCACAACTAACTAAGTTAAATTAAGCAATAGCTACATGTAGAATAAACACAGTACAAAGCGTATTGTTCCTGCGTAAGAAAGACATTAGTTCTAGTTTATGAACTGTAAATGCAAATTTGGCCGCAGCAAAAACAGTTGGTAGACAGTTGAAAACGTTTGTTTGTTATTTCATTCTTTCCAGGGTAAGGCAGTAAATATATTGAAGTTAACATTAACAACACAAGTGATGTGTTTTTTTTTCCTTTCATATAAAATTTTCTTTAACTTTGAGCCTGCTTTGCAATGTGTTTCTTTTATGACAAAGAAACACGATCTGAAAAGGAAACTAGAAAAGTAGTTTTCAAAACCCACGTAAATGCTTTCAGTAACAGGATTAGCCTAAAACATATGCAGGCGGGGGATAAATGTCTGAGTAGGGTTAAAAGAACTTGGTTGCACTTCTTGTCAAACAACAGTAAAAGACAATCAGAGTGAACACAAACTCTAAAAAACACTTGTGATGCATCATTATGACACATGTAGACATTGAATGGAGACAGACAGCATCAACGCAGTCTGTCTCATTACCAGGCCTTCATCGGGGCAGGTTGTCAGGCTGAAACCCAAAGGAGTCTCTTGCAGATGCTACATAAGATCAGCATCAGCCTCCAAAGTGAAGAAAGCAGGATGTCTGCTAGCATCAGTTAAAAGAAAATATTTACGTGGTAAGCAGTCAAACTGTATTTTTCATCAAAAATCAACTCCTCCACATGGTCATCATCCACTAGGTTTTAGTTGGAATGTGTAGGCTGCCACTAGGCAGAAATGGATGAGCTCCGGACCAGAAGAGGTGCAAATCTTAATAACACAAACCCAGGTTTGAATTTCCACTGTAGCCTTTTCCCACTATTGGTGCAACACTCAGCAATTCCCCCAACAACTGCATTAACAATTCCTGTGCAGACAAATGTAATCAATAAGTTATTATCATGAGCTATAGAGCTTGCCTCTCTATGAATTGATCTGTAACAATGTGCTACTGGTTGCAGGAAGGTCAACCCATCAATCATGGCAAACAACCGTGTAAAATGCACAAATGTAAATTTCTGTTACAGGGCCTCATTGAGCTGATGATCATTCCACAGCAAGAATCACGGTAAATCACTAAACAAGTCAATATTTTAGATACCAAATAACTATTTATCAATTCTATTTATACTACATAAAAACAATCACCCACACCACCAGTGATAAATATTATGCTTTGCTGCCTGTATATGAGCAACCGGAGCAAGTTAAGCCCTAATATCATGTTGTACAGGCTAGAAAATCAATTATTACTTTCTTCATATTTATATGCAATTGCTAACAGTTTAGTGGAAATTACCTTCAAACTGTCTCAGTTAGATCAGAACTTTTAAGTTTCTTTTAACAAACTTCACATAATAACTTGCAGGAATTTGTGTCTATTTCTCCAGGCAGAACTGGTATAACTTAGCCAGGTTTGTAGAGTCCTATGTTTCCAGACACCATTTCAGCTCCACCCACAAACTTTCTATGGGACTGAGATCAGGACAACTTCAGAACTTTGACTTTCTTGTTTTTAAGCCACTTTGTAACTAATTTGGCAGCCATCTATTTTGTATAGCGCACCACTGTCTCCTACAGCAAAACACTCACATCACAATGCCTCCACCCACGTACTTAACAGATGAGTTGGTGTTCTCTCTTTATCCTCCAAATGTAATGTCTACTGTTAGGATGTGGCTGTAGGAGCTGCAACCAATTGGAGACAGGCAGGCAGAAGCGGCATGGTGAGTTGAGAAGTTAAAGCAAAAACTCACAGCTAGGTATAAGGCAAAACAAGCAGGCATGGTCGTGGACAGACTTGGCATAAACATAGCAGCATTCTCCAGCGGAGAGCAAAGAGAACTGAGGAGTACGTATAATGCACACCACAGTTGTATCATGAAGCCCAAAACGCAAGACGCATTTGGGAATAATGAAGCTGATTGTATAGTGGCAGTGACTGAGAGTGGGAACCAAAACTTGATAGGAACTAAATAGAGATACAAGGACAGAACAATAAAAATGCACCATAAACTAAGAAAGTACGACCCGGAGAACTTAAACAATAATGATCAGGACCCAAAAACAACAACTAATTGATGCTAAAAATAAACCCAAAGAAAAACATTAAATCCAAATTTAAACAAATGGCGATAATCAACACTAATTTTAGCTTAATCAGACCACGGTGCTTCAATATCTTTAAAATTGTACATCTTTGTCCTTGAGTCTATTTGAAAACTGTAAGGTTTTTATGTTGGTTTTGGTGCAGTGGTTTCTTCCGCTCTAAGTGTCCTTTAAGTCCGAGTCATTAAATAACTCATTTCACTGTGGATATTAATGCTGTCTTACCAGTTTCAGTCAGCGTATTTACAAAGTCTCATCCTTGTTTTCTAGGGTCAATTTTCAACCTTTTCACAAAAACACATTTACAGGTCCTTCTCAAAATATTAGCATATTGTGATAAAGTTCATTATTTTCCATAATGTCATGATGAAAATTTAACATTCATATATTTTGGATTCATTGCACACTAACTGAAATATTTCAGGTCTTTTATTGTCTTAATACGGATGATTGTGGCATACAGC
Source organism: Girardinichthys multiradiatus (assembly GCF_021462225.1). Taxonomy (NCBI): domain Eukaryota; kingdom Metazoa; phylum Chordata; class Actinopteri; order Cyprinodontiformes; family Goodeidae; genus Girardinichthys; species Girardinichthys multiradiatus. The sequence continues at coordinate 25,162,126 of NC_061799.1, forward strand.
TCATGAAAACCCAAAATTCCTATCTCACAAAATTAGCATATTTCATCCGACCAATAAAAGAAAAGTGTTTTTAATACAAAAAACGTCAACCTTCAAATAATCATGTACAGTTATGCACTCAATACTTGGTCGGGAATCCTTTTGCAGAAATGACTGCTTCAATGCGGCGTGGCATGGAGGCAATCAGCCTGTGGCACTGCTGAGGTCTTATGGAGGCCCAGGATGCTTCGATAGCGGCCTTTAGCTCATCCAGAGTGTTGGGTCTTGAGTCTCTCAACGTTCTCTTCACAATATCCCACAGATTCTCTATGGGGTTCAGGTCAGGAGAGTTGGCAGGCCAATTGAGCACAGTGATACCATGGTCAGTAAACCATTTACCAGTGGTTATGGCACTGTGAGCAGGTGCCAGGTCGTGCTGAAAAATGAAATCTTCATCTCCATAAAGCTTTTCAGCAGATGGAAGCATGAAGTGCTCCAAAATCTCCTGATAGCTAGCTGCATTGACCCTGCCCTTGATAAAACACAGTGGACCAAGACCAGCAGCTGACACGGCAACCAGACCATCACTGACTGTGGGTACTTGACACTGGACTTCTGGCATTTTGGCATTTCTTTCTCCCCAGTCTTCCTCCAGACTCTGGCACCTTGATTTCCAAATGACATGCAGAATTTGCTTTCATCCGAAAAAAGTACTTTGGACCACTGAGCAACAGTCCAGTGCTGCTTTTCTGTAGCCCAGGTCAGGCGCTTCTGCCGCTGTTTCTGGTTCAAAAGTGGCTTGACCTGGGGAATGCGGCACCTGTAGCCCATTTCCTGCACACGCCTGTGCACGGTGGCTCTGGATGTTTCTACTCCAGACTCAGTCCACTGCTTCCGCAGGTCCCCCAAGGTCTGGAATCGGCCCTTCTCCACAATCTTCCTCAGGGTCCGGTCACCTCTTCTCGTTGTGCAGCGTTTTCTGCCACACTTTTTCCTTCCCACAGACTTCCCACTGAGGTGCCTTGATACAGCACTCTGGGAACAGCCTATTCGTTCAGAAATTTCTTTCTGTGTCTTACCCTCTTGCTTGAGGGTGTCAATAGTGGCCTTCTGGACAGCAGTCAGGTCGGCAGTCTTACCCATGATTGGGGTTTTGAGTGATGAACCAGGCTGGGAGTTTTAAAGGCCTCAGGAATCTTTTGCAGGTGTTTAGAGTTAACTCGTTGATTCAGATGATTAGGTTCATAGCTCGTTTAGAGACCCTTTTAATGATATGCTAATTTTGTGAGATAGGAATTTTGGGTTTTCATGAGCTGTATGCCAAAATCATCCGTATTAAGACAATAAAAGACCTGAAATATTTCAGTTAGTGTGCAATGAATCTAAAATATATGAATGTTAAATTTTCATCATGACATTATGGAAAATAATGAACTTTATCACAATATGCTAATATTTTGAGAAGGACCTGTATCTCTGTGATACAGAACCTGTCTCCTTCATTGAATTGTATGATGGTTGGAATGTTGTTTTTACTAGCATATAATTGTTTGAACAGTTTAATACGGTATCTTTAGAAATTCTACCCAAGGATGAACCAGGCTTGCAGAGGTTCACAATTCTCTCCCTGATATCTTCAAATAGTGACGCACAAGGAATCAATGTGTCTGAGGTGTTACCTTGAAACACATCCACAAGTACTCCATTTAACTCCAATGTTAGGAAGTAACCTATATCAAAAGCTTACAAAGCCATGACATGATCATCTGGGCACAGTAATAATGGTGTATGTAAACCTCTGACCTTATGGAAGAAAACTCTCTCACTATTCTATTATGTTATTGGCAGCAGAAATTATTTTTGTAATCCTAATTGATCAAAACAATAAATGTTTTGTCTGACTTAATGTCAGATGGTGAAACAAAGTTTGTGTTGTTTTATACAGATTCCAGCCTTCCTTACCTTGGCCATGTCTCTGAGCACTAAACATCTTGTACTTCTAGGAACTCCAGAGAGATTGCAGTTATGGAATGTGACAACACTGGAAGATAATGGGTTCCTGGTAGCTTTATGCTTGATTTTTCTCAACTCCTTAGCAGTTACTTTGCATCTTTCTTTCTGGACACTTTTCTTGCCACAAAGTTAATAATTTGCAAAACAAAACAAAAAAAAAACGTATGAAGATTCTGTGATCACGCACCAATATCTTAGCAATTTCAAGAGTGCTCCATCCCTCTGAGAAACTTTTGGTAATTTTTTTACTTTTCAGAGTCAGTTAAATCTCTTTTCTTGCCTAAACAAAAGAAGCTGGATAATAATAATCCACACCTGGATATATGATGTTGACGTCCTTAGGCCACACCCTCCCTCATTACACAGATACACCTGCTATGCTTAAATCTATTAAGCATTGAAATGTATCCAGCTTGGAGTTAAAAAAAATATGCTTAAAAATGACGAAATGGTCAAAAACGCTCACTTGCCTAATAATTGTGCACACAGTGTATATATGGGTAGGCATAGGCTGGTGTGAGATGATAACTACCACAGTTTCACAGAATCTCCGCAATAACACTGAGATTTAACAAACATATAACATAATCTAATTGCTTTTATTTCAAACAGCTTGCCAATCGTTCAGTCTGTGTTTTTTTGCAACTATAACAGCCTTTGGAAATTATTCAAAACTGCTCTGACTCCCAGTTGTGGTCAAACAACTGTGAATAATGCACATAATATTCTTTTAATGGGTGTTAGAGTTAAAAAGCTGATAAATAGACAAGTGTAATTAAAGACACAAGTAAGTTTGACTTGCAAGGGAGAGACAGTCCTCTGCAGAACAGCGACTTCCTTCTCACAAAGGAAGAAGTCCTTGCACCAGCCTTTTATTTACAACTCACATTCTTACAAGTAAAAAGCGGGAATTGGTTCAGCCAATTCTTACAGAGATTTCAACTTAGAATAGTGGTCATTCCCATATATGGTATAAGCATGTCATGTCCAGGGATTGATCCACTCCAGACCACATTCCTTAACTTTCCACAAACCCTTTGTCCACACTAAAACCAATCACAGGAATCATCTTCACTGGAGTATAACTTAAAACATAAACCTTGTTTAAACTAAACAATGATCATTTTTTATACATTTTTCCAACACTGGGTCTCATTGAGCTGATGATCAATTCACAGAAGAAATAAGTATATATCACCAAACAAGTCAATATTTAACTACTTATCAGCTGTACATATTTGAGTTTTTAAAAAGTACAAGTGCAGAGCATATCCAATGAAAGAAAAAGTGTTGGGATGTCTATGTTCCCACCTTTCTGCTGCCCTGTGCTTATTCACCTGCATGGTAGAGAAAACGTTTTGGCCTTATTTATCATTCAAAAAGCATAAAACCTGGTGTCAAAGAGGGAAATACTAAGAGACAATAGATGACTTCTCTTGTTGGCAACCTGAAGGAAAAATCAATTCTAAGGAACTTCTGTTATCAGTCAAAAATCAGCATCTCACTCAACACACTCTTTAAGTTCATTCTCACTTTTTTTTAATCCATCTAGATTGATCTGCGGTACGTATGACATCAAAATGAAAAATAAATGTGGTACCGTAAGTGTAATTTGAGTGAGCTTATTAAAAAAAAGTACCACAGTCATGTGGAAGACCACTGATTCTGAAGCAGGCAGTCATTGACACCCTTGACAAGTATGAGCCAAAACAATTCATTGTCAAAGAAGGCAGCAGCTCACAGAAAGCGATATGCAAGAATAGTAATGGAAAGTTGAGTGAAAAAAAATAAATTGGGTAAAAAAAAGGAACAGGTATAACCATAGCCTTCAGATGTTTGGGAATCAAAGCCATTTAAGAGTTTGTGGGAGATTCATGTGGCACCACTCCTGAGCCAGAGACAACTTCAGAAGCGTCTTACCTACACACAGAAGAAAATAGACTGGACTGTTGTTCAATAGTCCAATGTCCTCTCTTCAGAGGAAAGCATCGTTTCCATTCCATTTGGAAATCAAGGTCCCAGAGTCTAAAGAAAGAGTGGAGAGACACATATTTCCTCTTTGTTTAACACCAGTCCAACGTTCTGGAGTCAGTTATGATTTGGGGAGCCTTGCCTTCTGCAGGTCTTGGTTCATAGTGTTTTATCAAGTTCAAAGTCAGCACAGAAAACTACTAGGGAACATGTAGCAGATTATGCCTACCTCTGCTAACAAACTTTATAAAGCAGCGGATTGGATTTTCTATCAGGGCTTGGCACGTTTACACACTGACAAAAGTACCAATACCTGGTTTATTGACTATGGTATCAGAGTACTTGATTGGCCCGTAAAAAAACATCCGGAAGCCCCGGATGTTTTCTGAAAAGCCCCGGACTTCTTGATAGAAGAAATTTATAAGTATTAAAAAGGTGCAGCCACAAAATGGTATTGGCCTTCACAGTTTTATCTAAAAACAATCAGATTTTTTCAATTGTGTTCCTTATAATCAATTCTCTGTGAGCTTCTAGCTGGATTTCCATCATAATGTGAAACTATCTGGTCCTTTACTTCAGTTAAAATAAAAGCATTTAATCCTAATGTAGCTGAACAAATTAAAAGGTCCTTCAGATCAACACATTGCATCTCATTGCTGCAGCTGTTCTTATAGTCTAGTTCTACATGTAGATTGAAAAATTGTTCCTCAATAAACCAGGAAAATATCTCCTGGTTCCAGTAAGATGTAGTAGAAAGAGCAAAAGTAAGCCTCCCTCTTCTCTTTCATATCTTCTGTGCTGATTCTAAACATGCAGCTCTGTCTTTAAAGATGCAGTATAATTAAGAAATAAATCATAGCATTCAATCACAGGTGGATCATTGATTAGTTAACAATTTTATTTTTCTGAATTACACATGTAATATTAAATAAACTAATTAAACAAGGATACAGTTACTGAATGTGAGACATACATACCAGATGTATACAGTTATTAATAACTGTAATATTAGTACTGATAAGGTCCAGGATGAGGCTCTATGCTATATTTTAAACACCACAACTTAACAACCTTTCCTCTCAAAGTGTTTAATAGTAAGAACTGCACTAATGTCTCACATGATCCGTGCAGAACAAAAGACTGCGTTGAAATATTTTTCATTTATTATTATTGGCAGGCCAAATTTCTCCAGAAGTGGAATGAAGGGCTGAAAAGATGGCGATAAAAGAGAACAGGTTCATAAAAGAAGGAACAATTTTAATTAAATGTTTCGAAAGCTCTTGGCATAATAAAATAAATGTGTTTTAGGATTTTACCATTTGACTAAGATTTAGGAAAATCAACTTTATACCACTTTCCTTTTTTGAAATATAAGAATAAAGACAATGGAGCCTCAGGAGAGGAATAGTTTGATGAGAATGTAATGTTTAAAAAGGTAATTTATGTAGATGACAAAAGAAGCACATTTATCTGGCCCAAAGCAAACATCTCTGAGTTTAAGAAAAGGTTTTGTCAGCAAAAATTCAGATTAAGTTCTTTTCTAAATACCTCAAAATGTGTCATTATTTGCTTCAGCAAAATTGTTTTTTATCAGTCCTAAACTCTGTTTCTCATTGTCAAAGATGAGCTCCTTAAGTTAAGGGGATAAAAATAAAAATAATGGCCTTTAGTTTTTCTAAAGTGTATTCAAGCAATTTCACATTCAGGAGAAGTATCAAGCTGAACTTTCTCAACATGATGTAACTGAGTTCTGCCTCAGGATGGCGCCAGTGTGCTTTGAAATACAAAGACCCACAGCCGCCAAGTTATAGCAACTTCCATGGTTGTGTAATACATCAATTTAATGGTGGACTTACAGGGAGAGTATGCCAGCTTTTGAAGCTTTTTTAAATTTCCATCAGTTCTCATAAGATGCTGGATTCCTGTAGGAATGCATTCTTATTCTTTAGAAGTAACAGCTGCTGTTGTGTCAAGATAGGCACAATGCTCTTTCATTTGACAGTTCTGTACACATATTATATTAAAAACTCTGTGTTTTTTAATAATTTATTTGGGTTTGAAAGCTTTACTGTGCATTGCAACCAGCTTCAGCTGACAAGTCATGTCAATGCATATCTAATAAATTACTGGTGTCTGCAAATCTAGGTTAGCTACAGACCAATTCATGCCATTCTCTGGGGAACATAAATAAAAAAATAAATCGCATCAAAGAAAAGGCTGATTTCTTCAAAATATATATTTTATATGTTTGCTAAGTACCTTAGCGAAAACCCTGGATTTGTTTGCACTTCACTTTAAAATAACGGTTAGTAGACACTCTACTGTAAAATAAATTATTTTTATGTGTAATCACAGAACTTGATATGTGGCTTCAGAAACTCAGACGTGTCTTTAATGTCTTTATGCCTGAGCTCAAGATGCATAATTGCGAGGCCCACAGCAAGCGTTTCGGAGAGCATGCATAGGATTGAGAATATCCCTATGGCGACATGAAGATGATGCAGAGCAGGGATGACATTTTCTTCCCCACATATTTCAACTGCAAAGTTGAAAGCGGGGAAAACTTTTCTTTGCGAAGAAAGCTCTCACAGACAGGGCTAACAAAAAAGGTTTTCTACACTTCTTCCCAATCTTGGCAGTTTTCTTCCCCTGTTAATACAGTATAGGTTGCTCAATCAACATGCAATATGGTCAAAACTGAAAGAAAACAGTGACAGGCACCTGAGAAATTTGTTTTTCTTAAGGCACGCTCATTAAAACCTGTAGATTGTTATATCCAGTGTTGTTTGTTGTAAACTGGGTTGCTCTATGAATATTTGTTTGCACAGTAGGCTATACAGTATGTGCCTGCATACTGCTGAGAACCGGAGGAGGTTGAATTGTGAAACTGCAGTGATAAGATTGCTAAAGTGGCCTGTTTATGACAAAAAACATGCAGGGATGCTGTGTTTAAAAAGGTGGGAAGATGCTGGAGGGCGTAAGTGAATGTGACAAGTTTTCACCCAGGAGAGCACTTGTAGAATGAACACACAAGAGGCCAGCAGGACCACCTGTCATACAGTTCTGCAACCTAAGGACTCTATTAACAAACAAGCATCTGGAGAAAATACACATTCAAAAAAAAAAACATGCACTGCCTCTCAAAAATATCCATATCCCTTTCACATATTTTGTCAGATTACAACCACAAAGCTTAATGTTTTTTATTAGATTTTTATGCAATAAACTGTGATAATCACAAAATACAGAAGTTGATGAAAAATTATACATGGTTTTGCCATTTGCTTTTACAAATAAAAAAGTGTGTCCGTCCCCCTTTACTCTGATGAGCCTAAATTTAAATCCAGTGAATGTCATGCTCTGCCTTTTTGGAGTTGTGTTTTATGTTTTTGTTCTCTTTAGATCTGTGTTCTTTGGGTTTTGTCATTTAGCATTATTTTCTCATGTTTGTTTTCTCCATCAGCAGTCTAGCTTCATTTGTTGTAATCAGTCACCTTCCCTCAGTTTTCCTCTGCAACCCAGTTCCACACCTGTTATCATTTTCATCTGATTACCTGTCAGCCTTTTTCATTGGTTCACACTCCTCTTCCCTCAGTATAAATGCTTGGTTATTTTCATTGTCCCTCACTTGTTCCTCCTGTTACCCCCCAGTTATTTGCTGTTCTATGTCTCAGCTTAAGATTGGCTCTGGACTCCTGAGTAAGTTTATTTTTCTTGTCATTAAAAGAGATATTCAGAGAAACTTACCATGCTGCTCCCAAGCATCTCTCTGCACTCCGGTTCCGTTCAACAACACATTATGACAGTGAACCTACAACCTGACAGGTCTGGAATTAATTTGTGGATAAATTTATTTTAGGATTAGGCTGTAACTATATCCATGATTTATCTAACTGAGTACTGGCCATTCTATAATTCAGAAATAGAAGGAATATGCCAAGGATAGATGATTTTCATTTTTTACATTCAAACAAACATTTTAACATCTTTAAGACTTAAAAATAGGATAAAAAAATATGTGAGAAATAAACGTTTTTTAAAATCAGTAAAAGTAAAAACCATAAAACCAAAATAATCTAGATCTTATAAATTTTGTTAAACCCCTTAAAATTCTTCCGTCTTCTATTTAGCATCACATCTTCCTGTCAACTTCAACATGTTTTACTATCCCTGCTGAATAAATGCATTCCCACAGCATGGTGCTGCCACCATCTTGTTTCACTGTGGGAATTGTATGTTCAGAGTGATATGCGGTGTTAATTTTATGGCACTCACAGATTTTTGTATGGAGGCCAGAAAGTCTCGGCTGACCAAAGCACCCATGTTTCACACTTGCTGTTTTGCCTACATGAGTTGTGGAAAATTGAAAAAAAGGACTTCTTATGGAAGTTCTTATTTCTTTCAGTGATTGCTTTCTTATTTTCACTCTTCCATAAAGGCCAGATTTGTGAGTACAGGACAGATAGTTGTCCTGGGGGAAGAATTTCCCATTTAAACTGGGGATCTCTGTAGCTCCTCCAAAGTTACTGTGGGTCTCTAAGATGCTTCTTTGATTGAAGAATATCCTGCTTGCCGTGTCAGTTCGAGTGGACAGTGATAGGTTTGAAGTTGTGTCGTACTTTTTCCATTTCTGCTTGATGGATTGATCAGTGCTTCATAATATACTTAAGATTTACAACTGCTTCACAACCTTATCCTGCTCAACACTTCTCAACCACTTTAAGCCAGATATGTCTCCTGTGTTCCTTAGTCTGAATGATGGTGTTTGTTCACTAATGTTCTTTAACAAACATCTAAGTCCTTTATGAAAAGCTGGATTTATTCGGGGATCAAATTATACACAGGTCGACTTTATTTACGAATTTGGTGATTTCCTACGGACATTTTAGGGATATCAGAGTAAAGGGGTTGAATGCAAATGTACACAACTCTTTAGATTTTTTTGTAACAATCCTTGAAATCTACAGGGGTTGGACAATGAAACTGAAACACCTGGTTTTAGACCACAATAATTTATTAGTATGGTGTAGGGCCTCCTTTTGCGGCCAATACAGCATCAATTAATCTTGGGAATGACATATACAAATCCTGCACAGTGGTCAGAGGGATTTTAAGCCATTCTTCTTGCAGGATAGTGGCCAGGTCACTACGTGATACTGGTGGAGGGAAACGTTTCCTGACTCGCTCCTCCAAAACACCCCAAAGTGGCTCAATAATATTTAGATCTGGTGACTGTGCAGGCCATGGGAGATGTTCAACTTCACTTTCATGTTCATCAAACCAATCTTTCACCAGTCTTGCTGTGTGTATTGGTGCATTGTCATCCTGATACACGGCACCGCCTTCAGGATACAATGTTTGAACCATTGGATGCACATGGTCCTCAAGAATGGTTCAGTAGTCCTTGGCAGTGACGTGCCCATCTAGCACAAGTATTGGGCCAAGGGAATGCCATGATATGGCAGCCCAAACCATCACTGATCCACCCCCATGCTTCACTCTGGGCATGCAACAGTCTGGGTGGTACGCTTCTTTGGGGCTTCTCCACACCGTAACTCTCCTGGATGTGTGGAAAACAGGAAAGGTGGACTCATCAGAGAACAATACATGTTTCACATTGTCCACAGCCCAAGATTTGCGCTCCTTGCACCATTGAAACCGACGTTTGGCATTGGCATTGGTGACCAAAGGTTTGGCGATAGCAGCCCAGCCGTGTATATTGACCCTGTGGAGCTCCCGACGGACAGTTCTGGTGGAAACAGGAGAGTTGAGGTGCACATTTAATTCTGCTGTGATTTGGGCAACCGTGGTTTTATGATTTTTGGATAAAATCCGGGTTAGCACCTGAACATCCCTTTCAGACAGCTTCCTCTTGCGTCCACAGTTAATCTTGTTGGATGTGGTCCGTCCTTCTTGGTGGTATGCTGACATTACCCTGGATACCATGGCTCTTGATACATCACAAAGACTTGCTGTCTTGGTCACAGATGCGCCAGCAAGATGTGCACCAACAATTTGTCCTCTTTTGAACTCTGGTATGTCACCCATAATGTTGTGTGCATTTCAATATTTTGAGCAAAACTGTGCTCTTACCCTGCTAATTGAACCTTCACACTCTGCTCTTACTGGTGCAATGTGCAATCAATGAAGACTGGCTACCAAGCTGGTCCAATTTAGCCATGAAACCTCCCACACTAAAATGACAGGTGTTTCAGTTTCATTGTCCAACCCCTGTATATGGTGGTTATAGGATACCAAAAGATAAAAAAGATTGGTGGAATTTTAATGCAATGCATATTGTACACAAATGCTGCAGAAATAGAGGACATCGAGGAAGTAGAGAGAAGCATGCGAGTTCCATTCTACATTAATGCCCTCTTTTAATTATCCTCCTCCCAACATTATATTCTCCTTCCCTCTGCTTGACAGAACACATTTTCATTTTGCAAGATTTACAGTATATAGATTGTGTTAAAATGGATCAAATGAAATTGGGTGGTGGGGCATAAATATGTCTCACTCTGTTTCATCTCCACTTTGCATATGACAATTATCATGATAGATTTGCGATAGACCTGCTGTCATGAATTCACAGCACATCAAAAGTCCTGAAATGATAATGTATGTATCAAATAGGCTTCAAGTCAAAAGGATGAAAGGTAAATTATGGGTCTGCCCTGCCCTTGAGTTTATATGCCTGCAACTTTTCCTTCTATCTTCATGCCTAAAATAATAACCTGTCAAATCATGTTTGTACATAATAGAGTTTGCTTAATGTGCAGGGATATCCATCTGGAATAGAATAGCCAGAGGAATTCTTTACACTGTCAGTCTGTTGTGATAAAAAAGAAATGATCATATTTGACACAGCCACATCCTCTGGAAAAGCATGACAAGTTTGGCTGTCAGGCCTGTTTTGCTTTGCTCCCCTCTTCGTACCCTTTTGTTAATTTCCAACCTCTGGCTGCCACCACCACCCCACATCCCTTCCCCTCAGAGAAACCAGGGATGATGTTTGCTTTTTAAATGGCTGGCAGATTAATATTCCTAAAATCAGGGATGATGGCCTCTGCCTAACAAACCACTACCTCCCCATTACCTCCCAATTGCCTCCTCCCACGTGACACAGTCTAATCCATGGAGAGAAATTCATTGGAACAGGTGGAGCTGTGGACCATATCCCATTAGTGAGGCTGCCAAATTCTGGCCCTTGTAGGAGTAAAACCTTTTCTTCATGCACCATAGGCGCTAGCTACTGTATATAGACATGAATTTATGGGTTGAAACCTGCTTCTTGGGCAAAAACACTGTGGGGAGTGAAGTGAATATAGATCACAGCTTTCATTACTTTTAATAAGTCTGTGAAACACATGATGCAAACTCCATTTTAAGAGAGCAGAATTCTTAATCAGGAAAAACTGGCAGAACGGCCATTTGCATTGAAAGTCTGCGGCTGAAAATGTACTGTGGGCTCATGTGTATGTGTGTTGCGGTTGCATGTGAAGGGCAGGCACAGCTCTGACTTTGGCTTTGACTGGGTTGGCTGGTAGCCTCTGGCTTCATGACTCTTCCCACATGGCAACACATTATGGCAACGCTCTCTGCATAGTACAAGGGAAAATGTCAAAGCAAATGACAGTCACTGTGCATAGTGATCTGATCAAACAGTTTAAGGATAAAATGGGCCACGATTCACACCCTAAGAAATAACAGAAAATGTATTTAAAGCTGTTTGCATGACGTTTAAATGAACACCTAAATGTGTCCTCTATGAGACTGGAATAAAGGAACAAACAAGAGCTGAAATGAGACTTTTGAAGCAAGAAAATTCTTTAATGCATAGCACTTAGTGTGCATGGGTAATTAAGTGCATTTAATATGTAGTTAATTCAATCCGTAACCACTAAGTAGTGCGTGCTTATCAAAGTTCCTGTCACTTAATAAATGGCACACAAGCTGTAATGGCAAAACAAAGCCAGTGGAGGACAAACTTTCATCGGTATCTTAGAGCCGCCTTATGAAGAATAACTGAAAACAGAAACAATCTAAAGCTTTCGCAAACAGTCTGATCAGATTAGGTAAATTCCAGCAGGGTTGTTCTCAGACATGCCTGCTTTAGTATCTAATGGTATTAACTTTGGATGTAACTGGATTGTAAGATATTAAAACGTCACAATATTTCTCATCACATTGTAGTGCTGCAAACCACTATTCACTTGTTGTCCACATGGGACTTTGTCTGGTGAAGTACAGTAAGTGTAAGCTCTGATTAGGTGAGCACTTTAAGCTTCGCATCCTGTCGTGTCTATCTTTGCGACTTTTATAATTCAGTTTAAAAAAATTAACCAGCTCTAAAGTACCATTGTTGTGTTGACAAAGTCAACTAGTAAAGAATGTACATCAAGCAGGGATACAGCAGTACTTCCACCCCTTTACAACCCTTCTGATAGCATTTTTACAGATTGACAAGATATGAATGATTTATAAGAAAATAGAAATATTGAATGTTTATATTCAATTACTTATTAATATTTGTGCATTTGCCCTTCACTGCTTAGCAGACACTAAACAAAGTTGATTGTGACATTAGCACTAAGGAGAAACTGAAAACATATATCATATATAAGCAGTGCTGCTTTACAAAAGTGCTGTGATCATTTATTTTTTTTACTGTACTCAGAACATGCTCAGCAAATGAAGAAAATGTTTGGATTCAGAAATGTTTTGATTTTATCCAGTACCTGAACTTTTATATACAAGCGACACTGACAGCATTCAAATCCTCGGGCCAAATACTTTCACTTTCTAACAAGCTTTGCAAACTGTGGGGTTAGAAGAATGGATTTGTTATCTGTGCCTGCAGCCGTAAAGCTGGGTAACTTAGACTGCAGAGATATTTGTAGATCAGAGTTTTTTCTGTGAGTGTATATGATGGCGAACTAAGCTTTATCTTTGTGGCATCTTGGTGTATGAGCATGCAGCGACCAGAAGTGGTTATGCATGTGTGGCATTTTGTGTTAGTTTTAATAACTTTAAACAAATTTACCTATGGATACAAATAAAGTAACCTTGACACAAATATTTTTATGTTGTACAGCTTCACATTGTGAAAGTTATAAAAGTTATATTTGATAGAAACTAAGTACTGTTTGGGGAGTCAGACATAGATGGTTGATTTAAAGATGATCTAAGCAGATACTCTTGTATGCTGTTTCACTGTTAACGAATGAAACAGCATACAAGTGGAGAGAGGCAGCAATTTTGTTTTTGTGTGCAATGTCCTAAAACCTCCACAGATTTGCCTTCATTGATATGCGATCTTGTGAGTATGAAAACAGAATTTGAGTATAAAATAAACTTGTTTCTCTATAGGAGAGATATAAGTACCTGGCTTTCACTGATGCAATATTTCCGCATGCTGCAGGCAGAAAATCATAACTCAAGCTACAGCTTATGAACAGCTTTTATAAAGGATGCATTTTAAGCCCTGTTGAGGGACTGAATGTTTTATTGTTCTCTGTATTCAAGGAAACTTCACCTATATATATGTACATATTCCTTAAGTAATTTCGCAACTTGTCGAGAGACTGCAGAATAAGAGGAGACAAAAAAGATCACAGATGAAACAAACAGATGCGTTGCCATGGCAAGGGGTGGTTAGAGGAGCCTGTCTCTTCAGGGAAGCATTATCAGATAGGTACTACACATTCGTTGTTGTATCCTCTTGTTGAGCTGCAGTGGTAGTGTTTATTTACGGTTTGCTACTGTCCTTTTTCTCTAATGCCAGTTTCATACTGACTGAAACTGAAAACTGTTGAAAGGCTGTGAAAAATGTATCCAAGTTAGAATCTTGGGTTTCATGCAGAGCTGGAAAGCTGATTGAAGAAGAAGCAGTGTTATTATCCCCATCAAGGGAAGAGACTTTTCTGCATTTATATTCCAACAAAACAGCCTCTCTAAGCTGGTGCCAGTAATCCTTGGTTTTTATTTTTTTTATTTACAGTGTCTTATACATTCAAACATCACAGCATTTCTAAACCGAAAATGTTTCGGCATTTCCTGGAATTGCTAGAATGCCTAACTTAGTTCAGCAGTAACTTGAGTAAGATCTCCTTGAGCCACATGCATTTTAGTATTGTAAGATTATTATTATTATTCTGGTGAGACTACAGATGCATAAGGACTCACTCTGTGACTGGACACAATGGGGAAGCTCAGTATTATAATGAGAATGTCCCATCTAATTTCTCTTGACCTTTTGTTTGAATGCTCCCTCAGAGTGTGCACTTCAAAGCAAAATCAATAATTGCATGATGGTACTATTTGTTTTTTCATCCACAACAAAATGCTGCTGGCAACAAATTGTGCTTAGCACTGTATGTCCTATAATTCAGTCATTTGTTTACACCTGCAATGACAAGGTGGAATTATACTATTATGTGGCATTTTAATCACACACAAGCACAGGTTTTCCCCAGGCTGGCTAGTCAGTCAATAAAGCGTGTAAATGTTCAACAGCAACACAAGAACTGATTAAGTTGGCCAAGATTATACTGTTGCTAACTCTGCTCAGAGCAAGAATAATTGCAGGTACTGTTCGTCAGTAGTAATTGTAACTAATAAAAACGTGTGAAGGAGCTGCCCCTGAACTGCACATTAATTGATAATTTATTGTAGTGGAGCAACTAAATTTGTACTAGTTATGTGTTCTTATTATTTTTAGAAAAAGGTCGATTACCCTTGTTGAAAATGGCCAACTTACTGAAAACCTGGCCAAGATAGCAGCACCATATTTTATGTATAAAAATCACACAGTGGAAAAAAGTTAATTATATCAAAACATGCGAAAACAAACCAAAAACAAACAACTGTTGTACGCAGAAAGCCCAGACTCTGGAGTTTTCACCATGGCTTTGAAGTTCAGATTGAAGATGGTTCCAGACATCTGGAGCCAAAAACAAAAGGTTTTTGTGAATTTCTTTGGAACCACACTTTTAAAATATGTGTTGTGATTTTCTTGTTTCTATAATAAAACTGATGACAAGTATAAAGTATTTTTACCCAGAATGTACACATACCAGAGACTGAGGTGATAAACATTTAGGGATAACTAGTGTACATCAGTGGAGTGCAGAAAATGAGTGAGAACACCACAGATGTTAAAAAATCGTATGCCCCTTTTCCACTGGCTCCATTTAGGCTGGCTGCACTCCACTCAGCCCACTTTGTGAGTGTTTCCATTACTGTTTTTCTGGCCTGGTACCTGCTTTTTTGGTCCCTGCTCCTGATTGGCTATAGGAGCAAGAGAAATGAGAAGGTTTTTTTTTGCTGAGGTAGTGCAGAAAAAAAAATAGCAACTACAATAATATTAAACACCACAAAGGCCGGAGTGGGTGAAACCCAGATGTA
Organism: Girardinichthys multiradiatus; assembly: GCF_021462225.1. Lineage (NCBI taxonomy): Eukaryota > Metazoa > Chordata > Actinopteri > Cyprinodontiformes > Goodeidae > Girardinichthys > Girardinichthys multiradiatus. The sequence goes on from NC_061799.1 coordinate 25,177,498, forward strand.
ATTTTACTATTTACAAATCATAAACCGCTGGAGATAGGCACCAGCTCTCCCGCGACCCACTATGGAATAAGCGGTAGAAAATGACTGACTGACTGACAAATCATAAACCATGCCTGAAGGCTGAAAGAAAAGAAAAAGAACTGGGATATGTTCCAGATAATTATCCCAGTGGATAATTTTATATATGAAAAAAACATACATAAGACATACTTGCATATACAATAATACAAACATATTTACTTTTGTTTATTTATGTGTTCATTTTCTATTTATTTATTTATTTTTATTCATTGCTTTAGATTGCTTAATGTAACAATGTCACACAGTAACGTTAATAGCGGCACAGAGGATGACACTGCTGCAAAGAGGCGGGACTTCAAACCATAGCTCCAGCAGTCAGTGTGTCAATGGAAACACAACAGGATCTATGCCGAGCAGAGCAAGACCGAGTGGAGCCATGTGGCTTGAGAAGAACTCTTGTTAAAGGGCAATTTGTGATCTCTAATATACGTTTTTCAGCAAAAACAATAAGCAGATGCATTCATATTCAGTAAAGTTATTGCCCACTTTCTTAGGTACACCTTTCTAATACTGTGTTGGATTATTTTTGTCTTAAAAACTGCCTTAGCTCTTTGTGGTACCAATACAGCAAGGTGTGGAAAACATGTATCAGAGATTGTGATCCATGTTAACATGATGGCATCATACAATTGTTGTCGATTTCTCAGCTGAACAACCATTTGTAGATCTCCTGTTCCATTACATCCCAAAGGTGGTCTGTTGGATTGTGTCAGCTCCTCTGCAATTAAATAAGGTACACACACTGACCTGCAAACTATCCCCAACTTGGAGCCAATGTCTCCACTCTTTCAGGGCAAGTTGCATTGGAAATAGCTCTCAGCCTCCTATGTCATAATTCCTCTGCAGGCAACAAATGTTTAGAGAATAAATACACATGGGTGAAGCTTACATCTCAGGAAGCCCTTTGGGGTAAGATGGCACCAACACAACAACCCAATGCATCCACTTTGAGGATAAACTGGGAGGTAGGATCAGAAAGGATGAGGATAGGAGCTGCAGAGAACCTTTTCTTTAAGGAGACCAAGAAAAAGGCTTTTTAGTAGAAGTGAGAGAGGTGAGTAGAGTGGCTAACCAGACTGAAATCCCTAATGAAGCGTCTGTCAAAATTAGCAAACCCCAGAAAGCTCTGAAGCTGTTTTCTTTTATCAGGGGTTGGCCAGTCTTAAATTGCTTTGATCTTTCCTGGATCTCTCTTCAGCCAAGGAATATTATGCATTCCATATTATAATACATTCCAGAAACCAGCTTGAGTTGATTTGAGCTTTGTAACATCGTGCATTATCTTGCTGGAAGTAGCAATGCTACTTTTCGTACAATTGGGCAGTGTTCTGTACTGAGCTGACAGGAGTGGTACCCGGTGCTGCTGTAGCCCATCTGCTTTATGGTTTGATACGAAGAAAAAGACAAAACTAACCTTTTAAACCCACCCAAGCACAGCGGGCAACTTGCAGACCTCTCCCAGAGAGGCCCAACCCAGGAACTGAATTGGTGACATACTTCTTTGTGGAAACAGTACAAACAACAACATTGTGATGGTTGTGTTGTAGTTTTTTAAATAAAAAAATAAAGACCTGTTGCCTAATGTTCAGTTAATTTAGTTAATCAGTTTCTTTAACCAATAAATTGCTATGCAAAACACCCAAGTAGGATATGCAATCAACGCATATCTAAACTCAGGATTTTTAAAATTACATTGCGTTGTACATCATTTCTCAAATTTTCTGCTCTTAACAAAAATGTAGATGTTAATACATGCTGACATGAGACTGCACCAGTAATTTAGTCATAAGACAGCTAAATGTAAAAGTCTGTTAAAGTTTGACAGTTTGTCCCAGAACATATTGGTAAAGTAAAATGTTGTATCCTACATAGGCTGACTGACCTGCGCAAATCAACCACTCTTGAAATGTTACTTCCAAACTTATTACTCAGACAGGAGCAGTGTAGTCGTTTCCTCTTATCTCATCCAAAGCTCTCGTGAGAGGCTTCCTCTCTACAGCCCTGACATTATGCACAATGGACAGTTTTGAAGTTGAAAGACGACCAGAGACTGGCTGACTTCCAACCTGCATGCTCAGCCACTTTTGGACTCCGACTGCCTCCATGACTGCTCTTGTCAGAAAAAAGTGTTTTCATGATTTCATCACACGAACTTGATTTATTTATACATATAGTTTTCAGAATAAATATCAAATCAATATGCCTGCACCCACTGATTTGTCATTAGCATGCATTGTAAACATTTAGAATTGTTTAGATTTAAACAAAAAACAGAAAATTGTTTTAAAACATTTTGTTTCAAATGAAATACCTTAAAATCTCAATTATCACTACATAGCATAGCATTGTAAATAGATACAGGCTTATAGACTCTTCTAAAAAGGGGAACTTCAACAACAGTGTTGCTATGTATGCAAAAAACATTTATAACATTCCACTATGTAAAAAATGAATAACTTAGCAGTTCATTGAAAGGAGAAAAAAAATCATTGTAGGCTTCACATTGATCCAGTTTGTAATTCAAAATAAAAACAAACAACTATTTAAGGATATTTTTAAAACGGCGTTGATGAGACATAAAAGAAGAACCTGCAGTAAAAGTAAAATCAAAGCAATCCACTTGGCTGCACTTGAGAGGTCTTTGTTTCTTCTCTACTTTGCACACATTAGTTTATTTGGAGCACTAGAAACACAAAGTTTAAGCATAGTGCCTCATATGACTAAAAAGATTGTTGGCTCCAAGCACATACAGTATAATACAGAAGGGATCAGACAATTTCCTTAACTATGGAATATCACAGGAAATTGCCTCCAAATCTCATCCACTAGTAATTTTGGGCGCCACAATACATCCAGCTCTTGAGATGAGACAGAGCACAATATTTCACTACACAAGAAATACATGTTTTTCTCAGGTTTTGGGGAACAAAAACAAGAATCCCAATGTTAGGGGCTTTTACATGTATAATAAAGGTTTCATGGATTCTATTTGTTTAAAAAATCAAATCAGTGAGAACAATTAAACTTAATTTACATTTGACCTTGAATCGCTGCTAAGATGGCTTATTAAAATAAACATTTTGACATTCTCTCCCATTTACCAACTCATATTATAATTCATAGCAAACCTTTAAGCATATTTACTGTTTAGACTTGTTAACAAAGGTTTTGAATGTTTAGAAAATTGTTCCTTAATTTTATTAAACACATATTGACACTGTGTGCATCAAAGTGAACCCTCCAAACTATATAGTTTGGTAAATAGTAAAGGAAGATAAACAGTTATTAATCTCTTTGTATTGTATTTCTTTGAACACGATTACATGTTTATATTTTAAATGGGAAAAATATTACCCTTTTTCAAATTTGAAACACATTTCAAGTAGCTCAAAATTTGTTTTGCATGTTAAATGTAAAAATAATAAATATTTATGCACTAAAGAGTAATGTTAATGATTTAAGTTAGGCCTCCGGACAAACAGTACAGGATTTAAAATCAAAATACCTCACGATATTGCGTATCAGCCCTTTGGGACTGGAAGATGTGAAGCCATAAGAAAATTCATTCTTATATTGCCTTCCAACATAATTTAACACAAACACTATTTCTTATGCAATTGTAACACCACAGGTGATCAAAGTCACCATGTTTACTGCACATGCACCACTGATACAGAATCAGAACAACTGTAAATCAAACACCACAACAATGACCTAATACTAACAGTCCTCTTATTTGCAAACACCTACCTGGGGTGACAGGATGCTTCAAACTGCAAGTGAAACTTAAGGCCTCCCTTACTTTCTGATTATTTTGGCTAAAAATGAGCAGACCACAGACCTGGAGGATGGAGACAGTAAGGGTGTCCTGTAAAGTCTGGTTATGTGGTTTTGGCTGCAAATACTGTTTGTCTTGTAGGATAAACGTGTGGATTAGATAAATTCTGTCCCATCCTACCTACTGATGCTAAGTCAGATTGAAATTTAATGTTTAAGCTTGAAAGAAGTTTTTTTTCCTCTTTATGGAGAGTTTCAGGTCACTACCATTATTTGAGATTGAAGGGAAGTCATTAGGTTGGACACTTGTAAAGACTATAGCCCCTTTTCCATTGCAGGGACTTTGAGCCATTACGTGGATATTTTGGTTTTGACACTTTTTGTACCTGAGTTATTTTATTATAATGGGTCCACAATTTTCCTGATAAAAGACCCAGGTCTGGGGGTAGGGTCTTCAGATTACCCTGGGATTGTAGAGAGGCAGGGTTATGTGCTGAGCGACGATGATCAGTGGACCCTTGCAGTGTTCTGACTTCCGCTCATCTGCTATATTTAAGACCTGCGTGTTGTTATTGCTTTCTACTTTATACGAAATTCATATTTAAGTGTATTTTTTATTTTTTTTGGATTGAGAATGGACCAGAGTAAGAGGACATACAATGGGTGGACGGCCAATGAGGTTCAGGACAATGTGGTACAACATCACAAACAAAAAGGCCAGTTGTGCCTTCTCCATCTTGTTTTGTGAACAAATGGCAGGATACGGGTTTCTCTTTAAGGCTTTCCTTGTTTTATTACTGCCACTTGCTCAACTGGAGGTGTAGTGTAATTTTCTTCCCAACTTCGAAATACAATAGGGAATAACAACCTTTAAGCTGGTATACATACTTTTCATTAAACCCATATTTCTCTATCAAAATTGTGTTTTTTAATGGTCTGATGTAATATTCTAATCCTAAATGTCGAGTTTGCATTAGCTGTAAGTGGGAAATTATCATAATGAACAAAGACTTGAAAACCTTGGTTTGTGTAATTAATCTATATAAGGTGTTTCACTTAGTGAATTTAGTTATTGTGAGAAGCAACTTTTCAATATTATACAAATTTATCGAATATGACTATATGTCATTAGGCTGATTTAAATAAAACACCACATCTTTCCAGAGCAGTAGAAAGAGAAAGGATGCAATTTACCCGGCATTTCTTCTGGGCAAGAAAAATCCCAGGATCTCGGGACTTTTGGTGGAAAACAGCCTAATTTTGTATGTCTTTTGTGATAATACCTATGTTGGTGTACATCTCAAAGCAGTATTAGGAAATAAAGAGCATTTAATTAAAATCAATGAGATTATACACATTCATACACATGTTATTAGTCCATGTAATACAATAGTTCTCAAGTGTTTTTTTTTCTTTGTAGCAATGAGCTTGTCAAAAAAGAAACACTTTTACTTGCTAGTTATACTTGAAAATAAAACATTAATAAAACATAAGACCCGATGAAGCTTCACAATGAACAACAAGTGCAAAAAGATGAGGAGCATGAGGGGAAGAGGAGTTTTTATGCAGACTTGTCAAAATGCAAAGTCTACAGACAAAATGGCAAAGGGTAGAGCAGGCTTCAGCTGAGCTCTAATGGAGCAGGGCAAGAGATAAGGACAGGATCGACAGCGCTGCATAAGAGGAGAGAAACATGGTGGGAAATTCATCCTCGACCGCATGAGCATTTCAACCTAATTTAGTTATTGAAACTAGAATGAACTAAGTAAAAGTTGTAAGTGCTATGACAAAATTACAGCATGTTCAAAAAAGGCATTTACCCTTCAAAGACTTCTTAAAGTAACATTAGTAAATACTAACATTGTAATGATGTAGCCTGAGTTGCTCATTATGTTGTAGCTACTATAAAGCAACACACATTTCAAAAACATTTATTGTCTACTCTCTTTAAATCAAATTAGTGACTTAGCTGAAGTCATTTGGAGCCCATGGGTTTGTTGTTCTTGTTGAATGTAATTTCTTCCTCTGCATGGTGAAATAAGTGAAGCGACAGGCTGCACTAACAACGCATCATTAAAGAAAAGCAGAAATTTTCACATCTGCACCGCTTGATAGATAGAATGTTCCTCTGAACACAGCGGATGCCTGTCCCTACGAATCAGATTTGCCGCTTCAAGGAGAGACTCTACTTTATGTCTTGCATGAGGCACAGGTAAGGTGTAAGACTAACTGGCTGTGCTGATAGAAGACAAGCCCTACTTATTTTAATCTTCCCAAGCCAAAATGTGAAGGATTTACTTAAAATGTACTTTTTAATCCCTATTTTCCTGCCCTACAAGACAGAGAATAATTCATTCTAGGGAAATCAGGAAATCAGCTTCAACAAAAACTCAAAAGATTTCTTTATAAGTAAGACTGGTGGCAAAAATACAAGATATGTGATATTCTGGAGTTTGTGTAACAATGAGCATTGACATGTCAATACTGTTACTGTCATATACAGAGACTGACATTTAGAGATGGAGGTTTATAGTAAAGAATGGTAATGTTTCTGAAATTTTCCTTTCAAGAAGTTGATTTGAAATGCCAACAAGAATTTAGTTTGGAACACAATGTGGACTGAATATGTTAGGAATCTAGCAAGGCACAATGTTCCCAAGTAAATCTTTTTTAATTAAACCGCAGTGTTTAATAATTACTCCGGTATTGATGAAATCAACCTTCATCCTCTCCCACGAAGAACATTGAACGATAAAGTCATTCATGACCTTTTGACAGATGTTTACAATGGATGAGCTGCTCCATACTGAAGATTTTGGGCATGGTTTGCCACGGATAAATGTCTTGTTGGTTGTTGGACCCAAAAACAAAAGGCCATACAGAACGCAAGCAAACCAGGTTACAATTGTGAGCTGATTTTCATAAATCTCAGTCAAAGCAGGGGCTGCTTGCTTTAAATCTTCTAGTGGGACCTGTGAATACAATGCATCATATCTACATACATTCAGCATATAAACAGCACTTGCATAATAATAAGCATTTCAAATCTGATGACATATGTGGAATGTTAATATATTAAATAGGTGTGACGTTAAAATTCGCCAAGGCACCTTGACCACACACTTGATCAAAAATTCACAATTTTTTAACTGAAGGGACATAAACTTCTTATTTACAATGTGACATGTAAACGTTTTCAGTTAGTACAACAAAGAAGGTCTAAGATGGATATCAAGTTAAACATGTGACTTCCTAATCTCAGTGGACATGGCTTTGAAGATGTCAGAATGTAGCCATTTAGCATTGTTCAGGACCAGATCTGCATCAATCAGGGAATGTTATGTTTGACTCTTACTTATGTATTTCATGGTAAAACCTCAAAGTTCAGTCTGGTGATGTCCACACCCTTTTGTAACTCTCAATCCTACATTACGTAACAGACCACTGACCAGGTTCATTAAAATATAACGTGTAAAATTGTGGCTTTGATCAAAATAAGCTGGCCCATTGGTTTTACTTTATACCTTCAAGAGGCTTTTATTTGTCCCTGTGAAATTCTACATGGAAGTGAGGAAATCTACATTCTGCCATTCAGAAGTTCATTAAAATACAACATTTGTAAACCATCAAAATGGAAGCTTTGATCCAATGGTTCAGCTTCCTACTTCCAGGATATGTTTTTGTCCCTGGGGAAATCTACAGACATGTGCACAACTGATAAGACACACTTCATTTTCTAAATGGGCACTTCATTAATTGTATGTTTTTCAGTTTATTTAGTTACTTTAGAAAATATAATTTTCTCTCTTTTGTCATTTAGGAAGGAATGTATTTTGTTCCATGTTTTTTTTATTTACTTTTAAATGAAGAATAAAGTAAAATAAATCCATTTTTATTTGTTTGCCTTAATATTACTGAACTTAAAACATTTAATGCTTCCTTTTCACACTTCAGTCATACAGTTATGATCTGCAATGCTTTGCTCTGAACTCGTCATTGTAGCTCCACAGGCACTTTTACCCCAGTTCTAAGGTGCGTCTGGGAGCAACTTGCTTGTTTTAGCCTCTTTAAAATGCTACAATGGCACTTCACATCCCGCCCCCTCCAGGTCATAGAGCGTTCAATTCAATTCAGTTCAGTTTTATTTATATAGCACCAATTCACAACACATGTCGTCTCATGACACTTCACAAAGTCAATTCAATCTAATCGTACATTGTTATTTATTCAAATTGGTTAAAAGGTTTTTCTATCTAGAGAAACCCAGCAGATTGCATCGAGTCAGTGACTTCTGGCATTCACTCCTCCTGGATGAGCATGTAGCAACAGTGGACAGTCACTGGTGTTGACTTTGCAGCAATCCCTCATACTGAGAATGCACGTTCCGTTTGATAGCAGAGAAACAATTATCTAGCGCATCAGAAACAAGACAAAAATGGCAAAAACAATGCACATCTGTTTTTATAATGATACTATTCAAAACACACAGTACTATTATGTCCTCAAGTAGCTAAAAACAGCACACAGAACTAACATAAGCAGAAGGAACGATGCTACAGCTATCAAAACAATGGCCAGGACGTAATATCAACGCACTATAAATTCATGTCGTTTCCATAGACAGAAGGAACTGAACTTTTTTTTTACATCTAATATCATTTTGCAAAACCATTGCTCTCGGACAAAAACGTACTAAAGCATTTTGGCTAACAAACATTTCAAAACAGATTTGAATCAATTTATGCAATTTTGCCAACTTGTGTCAAGTACAATTGACATTCAGTAAATGAGTTGAAGTATTTCAGACTTAAAGTACACTTGGTGTCGGACAGTTTTGCCTAACTCCAAAAAATACCTTCATTTATAAGCTAAACAACCTCAACAGCCCTCAAATAAAGTACCCTCCTATTACATAAAAGCTACTTTATGAAGCTAGATTAAAAGGAGGAAAATAAAATTGATACCTCTGTGCAAGAGCAGCTATAGACCAATGTGCCATACTAATGATGCCTCTCTGCGTTTGTAGATTGTCAGCACATCCCAGTCCTTCAGGATCTAATATTGTCATATCACTCACCAGTACATGTTTGTATGTTGTAGAATAAAAAGCATTTATTAGGCTGGGTTAAATACGTTATTTGCATTGTCTTTGACTTTACCTCAAACGAGTAATGATTTATTAAGATGGGTTTAGGAGAGTTCTGGCATCTCTTTGATGTTTCAAGACATGTATTAAGAGGATATCATCTAGCTGGAAGCATTTATTTACCAAATGTAGACTGTATAAATTTCTGTGTTAGAAATATTTAGGTATGCTGTGCCATAATGCATGGCCTTAAAGAAAATGCCCCAACTAAGCAGCCCATGTAGCACACACAGACCCGTAGATTCATACAGTTTATGCTAAACTGTCCCCTTGCCGTGACCACGCTGCAACACAAACCTTTATCCCTCTGCCACAGCTCCTTGCTGGGCAGAGTTGTTGACACCCCCTGCTATGGCTTTTCTCTCATTGATTTTGAGTTGACAGAGTGGAAACAGCTGTAAACTTTTGCTGCTGTGGTCCATTCATTTTTAATATTTGAGTTGTTGTTTGATTTAAGACCCACACCCCTCTGCACATCACGGCGCTACTGACTGTTGTTTGCTGGGAATCTGTCATCTTGAACAAATCTTGTCATTCTCTTGTCACCTCTCCTGGCATCAAGGCGTCTTTGTGCATATGTTTTTGGTTTTGGCACCCGTCTGATTAAACTGGAGCCACTGTGGTGGGTAAATGTCCCCGAATAGTGTTTGTTAGAATGAGCTTGTCTACGTTCAAACATCATGTGACATTCAAAGTTGCTTAGATTAATTCCTACCCATCCTACCATTTAGTCAGATATTAAACCTCTCAATCCGGTTTGCATGCTTCACACTTATGCATGATTTAAACCATGACTCACTGTCTGGTGGAAATAGCTGTTTGCATATTGGCGAAGATGTGCTTGATCAAATAAATACTGTGCTAAGATATTTTCACTAAAAACCTGGGTAGGCAAAATAACACTTTAAATTTAGGCTCTCATGATATCTTAAGTCTTAATCGTTTTAAGTACAAATGTATTTAATTTAAAGTATTATTAAAACAATTAATATTTTTTCAATAAATTCTTCATTTGAAATGCTGATTTGAAATGCTGTGGTGCCTGAAATCTGAACCCTCTGACAGCAGTCAGGCTTTCATTAGGCTGTTAAGGTTGAAGCTAGTTTCATATCATTTATTCTGATAATATCAAAGCATTATAAATAAAGGGACTCTTCTATCCCCTTCCTAACAATCTTTAAACATCCTCTATGCAGCTCTGAGAGGTAAATGTCAAAACAGCATGCGATACAGCCCAAAAAGGTAATGAAACTTGTTGCTTTGTTGGTAGAAAAACTGACAAAATAAATTCAACAAGCATGAACTGAAAATCTTTCAGCTGGCTAAAAATATTGACACCTCTCTCCCTTTTTTCTCCTTTTTTTCCCTTTTGTTTTCGTCTCCATGCCCATTGAAGTTGAAATAATAACAAAGCCGTTTCTAATAAAGTTTTTTATTTCTATATCAAACGCATAATTATTACGAAAGCCATAATGTTCCACTTGTTAAAGTAAATCTGTTGGGCTTCTTCTTTTTGACACTCAGACAAAAATTTTAGACACCAAGAAAAAATATAAATAAATAAAAATAAAGATCTTGACAATTAATAAATAGGGTGATATTATGAACCATACAAATTGCCCACCCCATCTTCTCAAATTTTATTTTGAAACTCAAAATAAAAGTTGACATATTAGGTTTCAAATGACAAAAAGGTTTTCTTAGGAATGTCTAACCTCAACTGTACCAAAGAGTTGGTTAAAAAGAATAAGCCAGTACCTTAATTATTACCCATTATTATTATTCGACTGCAGGTGTTGGGAGGCAGAAGGGCCAAACAAATAATGTTAGTGTTGTACAATGTCTCCCACCCCATGCATAAAGCAGTTGCAGAACTGCAGAGCTCCTCCAGTAACAGGCTGCTGCATCCTAGGTGTACAATGGAGCATTATCGCAGATCCTTCCTCCCAGCAGCTGTCACTTTATAACCATCACAAAATAGAACTAAATAAGTTGTTTACATTCCTGCTGTTATTTGCACAGTTTTTCCATTTCATGTAAATAGTCTGTTGTTGTTTGTTATGCACAGATATAGTACATGCATGTTTTGAACACTTTTTAAATCACCATTTATTTTAATCGAATATGCTGTTTTTAATAACTGTGCAGTTAATTTTTTCCATCCATCCATCTTTCCATTTTCTATACCTGCTTCTTCCTTACAGGGTCGCAGAGGAACTGGTGCCTCTCTCCCAAGGTCTACAGGTGAGAGGCGGGATACGCCATACAGGTTGCCAGCCCATCACAGCCAACACTCATTCACACCTGCAAACACTGCATAAAACATTGCCTGTCCACATAATTTGAAAAATCCCTTATCAAAGTGTAAATGCTGTGCATGCCTAGCAATAGGGATCAATACATTTTGTAGTTGTCTTGGAACCATAAGTCTTCTTGTAGCCCTCCTCAAATCCGACAAACCTTTTGCAAAAACACAGCATTTGGGTTAAGAAGAAACCTCAGAGGTTTTCTTGTGTACTTGCCACTGGCTGTAAAAAGTTTTAAAAAAAAAGCTGATCGCTGCATAAGAAAGAGGTAATGAGAATATTAACAGTAACAGGAACGCATTTTTACCTGATTAGAACCATGGTTCTCAACCTGTGGTCCAAGTACTTTTTGGGTACAAAGAAAAACATTTGGTAGCATATGTTAACCATTTAAACACAATCAAATTAATCAGAATATAAAGCAAATAACAACTAATAGCTAAAAAGAGGAATTGTCCAAGAGCCTTGATATTTGCTTCAAACAGAACCTTCTCAAAAGGGAACTGCATTGGAGAAAAGTTAACTCCCGGTATGAACTGAAGCAGAAAACAGTGAGCCAGGAACAAGAGTTGGTGACTACTTCTGTTTAAGTTTGAAACTGTGATTTACATAACTGTTCCAAGTTTGAAAACTAGTGGCATTAGTTAATTAAAAGTTGATTAAAAATGTGCTAAAAGTAGTTGGTGACCTAACTACTTTTAGCAATACAAGCTAATAACATAAATATTTTTGTTTTTGTATTTTGTACTTTCAAACTTTGTGGCAAAATGTTCTGCAAAGAAGGTTGCAAGAGAATTAGTGTGATTTAAATTCTCAAAAACACATTTTCACTAAACTTTATATGCATGGCCGCCATATTGGATATGGAAGTCAGGGTTGATGAGAAGGTTCTAACTTTCGTACTTTTCCCGCGCACCAGGACTTTTCTGTTCATTACTCCAACTTGGAACTAGGAAATGTTAACTTTGGAGTAAAATGAAACCACGTCCTTCGGCCAATACTGCAGTGCCAATGGATAAGAAGCCATAAAACATCTCGTACTCGTACTCGTCGTCTTCCGCTTATCCGGGACTGGGTCGCGGGGGCAGCAGACTCAGCAGAGACACCCAGACGTCCCTCTCCCTAGACACCTCCTCCAGCTCCTACGGGGGGAGCCCAAGGCGTTCCCAGGCCAGTCGAGAGACATAGTCCCTCTAGCGTGTCCTGGGCCGTGTCCTGGAGGCATCCGGTATAAATGCCCGAGCCACCTCAACTGGCTCCTCTCGATGTGGAGGAGCAGCGGCTCTACTCCGAGCCCCTCCCGGATGGCCGAGCTCCTCACCCTATCTCTAAGGGAGTGCCCGGCCATCCTACGGAGGAAGCTCATTCTCCCACTCCATTCTTCCCTCACTCGTGAACAAGACCCCGAGATACTTAAACTCCTCCACTTGAGGCAGGAACTCCCTTCCAACCTGAAGAGGACAAGCCACCCTTTTCCAGTCGAGAACCATGGCCTCGGTCTTGGAGGAGCCGATCCTCATCCCAGCCGCTTCACACTTGGCTGCGAACCGCCCCAGCGCATGCTGTAGGTCTTGGCTAGATGGAGCCAGCAGGACCACGTCATCTGCAAAAAGAAGAGACTAAATCCTCTGGTCCACAACCCAGACCCCCTCCCGCCCTTGGCTGTGCCTAGAAATCCTGTCCATAAAAGTTATGAACAGGACCGGTGACAAAGGGCAGCCCTGCCGGTGTCCAACATGCACCGGGAACAGGTCCGACTTAGTGCCGGCAATGCGAACCAATCTCCTGCTCCCCTTGTACAGAGATCGGATGGCCCCTAATAAAGGGCCCCCGACTCCGTACTCCTGGAGCGCCTCCCACAGGGCATCACGTGGGACACAGTCGAATGCTTTCTCCAGATCTACAAAACACATGTGAACCGGTTGGGCAAACTCCCATGAACCCTCGAGTACCCTGTAGAGGGTATAGAGCTGGTCCAGTGTTCCACGGCCGGGACAAAAACCCCACTGCTCCTCCTGAAGCCGAGGTTCGACTATCGGCCGGACTCTCCTCTCCAATACCCTGGCGTAGGCCTTACCAGGGAGGCTGAGGAGTGTGATCCCCCTGTAGTTGGAACACACCCTCCGGTCACCCTTCGTTTCCATTAATTTTACAATAATAATTTGGTCATAATTCATCAAAATTAAAAAGGCCTGAACCTGTTTCACAATTTTTTAAACAAAAATTAACAAATATTTCAAAAATGAACATTTATTGATGTGGTACCGTAGATGTTTATACAGTCCTTGAGTGGCAGCTGGTTTAAAATGGTTGGAATCCATTGCCTTAGGAGCATACTAGTAACATGCAATATACAGAAGTAAATTTGTACTTTTAAGCCTATGATAAAATTTGTTTTGATTACCACACAAAAGAGTTCTGAAAGTTATAGTGCAGGTTTTTCACTTCTCTGCTTGACTTCAGTTGGTCACACCTGTCTGAAAAGAAGACCAGCTGTGTTTGTATCTGTGTCCTGATGTCAGGAGCAGGTCTCAAAACAGAAACACACCAGTTCACCCGTTGATGTTACTGAACGCTGACATCTAAACAAACAGGCGAAGGAAATAAGCCGTGGCATCGAATCAACAAACAGCTGTCAACCGTCCCTGTGTTACGTTGACGGGGTTACGCAGTGTTGAAAACAACATAGCGTAAATAGGAAAGGACAGATGGACACGCTCCGTTTGGGTGACAGACTGCACAGCCCTGGGAAAGGTGTGGGGGACAGACAGCTTCTTATAAAGAAATATGTTTGACACAGTAAGGCCTAACAGCCAAAAATCACATCAGGCTTCTTCAGGAGAGGTTTGTGACGCAGAGGTTAGTGATAAAAGACGGAAGCTTTAGAGATGACAATCACAGGCAATCTTGCAATTTAGATTGTATTATCTAATTAGGTTCAGTGATCATAACCTTCATATTTGCTCAAAGTTAAATATTCAGTTTCATCCATATACATTAATTTCATCTTGAGGTTTGTAGACGCACAAATGGAATTTGAATTTTCTTTCTTCGAGTAGAAAGTAATCAAACTGAATTGCACTGCTGAGGCTATCATAGAAGACGCTCACCAACAGTCCCCTGGTAATGCAGCTACAGTGATTGCATGTGATATCAGTTGTGATAACAATGTTATTATATATCTCCATGCTTTCCCCCTGTGCATTCAGCATCACTTGCTGGTAATTCAGATATACCCATGTGGCTGTGCAGCCGGAGTCAGCCCTGTGTGGTGTCTGCTAAAGCATAGCTTGGACAGGAACTTATCTGCAGTGTTTTTGTTACAGGGGAAGATATTAGGAAACCTTTTGTGCACTTCAGCACATTTGTGTTACCACAAAGCACATGAAATATCTTTCCTAACCACCTGATTCCTACAACCTATGATGCATTGTGTGTGTGGTGGGTGCAACGCCCTGTTGTTGAACCACAACTGCATTCTTACACATAAGAAATCTTGTGCATAGCAAATACAGACAAAATAATAATAATAATATTATGGGAGCTAAAAATGTAATTGTATTTGACTGTAATATGACATTACCTAGCTATTATTTTAAACCAGATGAGAGCACATTCATTGTATATGTGAGTATTTTTTAAGTGCCAGTTAGGGATGGAAAGGCTGGAATGTCTTGTCCTGATGAGCAGAGAAAATGGAAAGCAGAGACAAGGAACAATGTAGAACTAAAGAAAAACAGGTTGATTGTTCATGTTATGTTTAACAGTGTACTCAGCAAGTTATTCAATAAAATGTCTCTATTGTCAACATGTTAAATAGCCCAGAGTTCTTAACAGCACATTTAGATATAATCAAATGATGGATCTACATGATGTCATTAATTAATTGGTTAATGATCATGAACACCTTGATTCCTTTAAGTGTTTGTGTTGGTTTCCCTATGCGCTGTCTCCCTCCCCCTGAAACGCCCCAAACCAAGCAAAAATACTGGTGCAATCCAAATGAGACCCAATAAAAATGGAGCTTTACAAGTTGATCTGATAGTGCTGAATCAGATTTTGCCGTGACTCAGTGCTGTAAACACTCCAGGTGGGTGTTGACGATATCTGTTTTATTTACCTGTACAACATTTTGACCAGGCATTACCACAGCCAACAAGCCACTTGACATTATGGAAACATCCACCTCAGGCATATATTCTCAACAGTTGGTTTAACATCTATTTGATCTTTAACACAAGGACAGTTATGCTTCACTTTGGGTGTATGTTCAGCACACACTTAGTGAAGCCACAGGTTAAGCTTCGTTTGATTTTAGGTGCAGCAGCGAACAGCTCAAAACGTTCCGGAGCTTTGCAAGGACATCTCATTAAGTTTGTGACCATGAAAAAAATAATAAAACCTAGTATATCTTATGAGCCTGTATTATTTGATTAGATACCTCAACAAACAGCTATGTGGCAAATGTTGCTATTTTATTGAAGGTTGCACCAATAATCAATCCTACAGCAACACTGGGAAAAATAAGGTGGACAGTATCTCATCCCCTCAAGTTACATAGGCAGAGAATAATTATTGTTATATTGGATTTTTGGAATTAGCAGCCCATGTCTAGGTTTGCATACTGACACATATATATTTAGAATAATATACAGAGGACTCAGTGGTTAAACAAATTATGTGAAATAGCATATTTCCTTAGTCTGAGTGTAACTCTTTCTTGTTTCAGTGATCTACAATTAACACAAATTGTCACAGAAGCCAACAGAGAGCCAATGAATAGCCCTGTTGTCAAAAGTAATTGGAACCACTAATGCAGTATAGTTGAGGTGTCTTACAGTGTGTTTGAAGAGCAATACATTCAAAGAACAGGTAAGGTTATGAAAAAACTGTAAAAACATACTGTGCCTATAAAATACACTGCACTTTCCTGTCGTCCCTGATCCTGCTCTGTGAGATTAAAGGAATGGCTGTGACAGCGGTTGTTTCATTTTGCTTCTGTCTGGTAGAGACGAAAACATCAGACACTCAGGGGACCGGTATTAAGCATGGAAATTTACACATTATATATTGCAGCATATACAGTATATTATTTGCCCAACACTGGTGTTCCTCTCTAATTTTAAAATAAATTTTACTTAGCATGCATAAACATATGCAATTACTGTGCTTGTAGGTTTGTAACTTTAGCAAACTATCTGAAGTGGCCCACAGTATTTATCCATTGGAAAATTGACATACACATGCATATAAAAGCAATCATTTATTGTTTCTGTCACTGGAGGAAGCACCTTCTCTATAACTCTATCAAACTGCAGATGATTGACAGTAAAAATAGTCACACTTTATGAAACCTAAAGTAATTTAAGACAACTTGTGATCTATGGTAGCTTTGTGAAAGAGAGATTTCCTGATGTGAAGCTGAACACTTTTGTGGCATCAGCATATTACTGAAGCTTACTTTTAACGCCACATTTAATTTCTTCCTGACAGCAAAAGCAAAACATTTGCTGACAAGATTGTCTCAGATACATACTGTCGCTGAGCTGTGAGTTATATTTCTAAACACCAATGTGTTTTATAATAGTTATTTTGACAATGGTTTTTGGTTTACAAGGCTTGTCAACGGGAATTTTATTGCCTAGCTTTTTAGTTTTTTGTGATAAATAAATGTAGACCAGATCCCATTCATGCCACAGAACTCTTAAATATATATATATATATATATATATATTTACTTTCTTTTAAACACATATAACAATTTGCTTATCTGGCAGATAAAATCTTTTTAGAAAAACTAGTTGCTGTGTTCTGTTTTCTTTGTAAGAGTTTAGTTTTAATGTGAAATCTGTTCATTCTTATATATACCTATATGTCTAATTAGGCCTGAGACACCAAGCAAACATTGCAAATGTCTGTTTAAGAATATAAATATTTTCAGTGGAAATGTTTTTCTTACAGTTTTAGTTATATTTTCTTGTAATTTTTACATATTTTTCCCTTTTTTCCCCCACATTTTTTAATCACCGCAAGAAAATCACCTCCATATCACATGTTTTTATAATGGCCTCATTTATTAACACCACATTCATGGTGTTTGACATGGATATTTTTAATTCAGAAGTCACCCCCTAACAGATGCTTGCCTCAAGTCAGTGTGAATTTCAAAAATAGGTGCAAGAAACTGTTCTTTTGGTTGAGGCTCCCAT
Source organism: Girardinichthys multiradiatus (assembly GCF_021462225.1). Taxonomy (NCBI): domain Eukaryota; kingdom Metazoa; phylum Chordata; class Actinopteri; order Cyprinodontiformes; family Goodeidae; genus Girardinichthys; species Girardinichthys multiradiatus. The sequence continues at coordinate 25,195,017 of NC_061799.1, forward strand.
TATTACTGGTAGACGCTTCACTAATTTAAACTGGGGGATAGAAAAGGACAAACATGTGGTTTGCGGCTGCACTGTAATGCATGGCCGTAAATTCACAATGATATCTTAAATTTTTTATAGCATTTATGAATAAATTCTCATCCCAGACGACGCGGTGGAGAAGTAGTGCTGGCAGTGTTGTCTTATAGCAAGAAGGTTGTTGGTTTGAATGTTGAATATTGGCTGTGCAGAGGTTTTCTAATGCAGTCTGTAGATTTTTTCCCCTGTGCCTCCAGTTTTCTCCCATAGCTCAAAACCATTCGTGTTAGATATACTGCTGGTTGTAAGCTGACATTAGGAGTGAGTGAGTGTGCATCCATGGTTTGTCTTCTATGTTTCTGTGTTGGCTCTTATGACGGACTGGCAATCTCAGCATGCGCCCAGTGAGCTGGGACCAGCTCCAGTCCCCAATAAAAAGACTAACTGAAAACTCATCTAAATGTAACTGGTACTTTATGTTAACTTCACAGGAAATTTGTGGTTGTATGTTTTAGTTTGAGTAAGCCACTTCCCAGTGTCATGTTTTTTACTTCTTCTGCTATGTCTTCCTCGGCTATATTTTGGTGGCACATATGTTTCATTAATTAATTAATCTCTTGTGCATTGGGTCTGGTTACAAGCGGTCTTATTGTGAAGCCTGTGTTAGCTTCTCTTTCCATGTTGTGGTTATTTTACTGTTAATAGCAGGTCACTTAAAATTAACTGAATGTAAAGTTTGGGCATTAAAGCTGTGTGCTGATTGTTATGGCACTGACATTTGTTATTTTAATTTAGAAACTTGTGTTTTAGTTCCCAAGCTTGTGTTACAGTAGTTACATTTAAAATGTAATGTAAACCCTGCCATGCATCCATAATTTTCCCCTCATTTTGGATGAGCTGCAGCTGCCTGATTGATTTTTTTCACAATATTTTATAATATATAATTTATATGATTACAATAATCTAAAATACCTAAATTAAAAGCATGCACAAATTTTTATTTTTCCTGTTTTGATAGGAAACATGTATTCTGGCAATGTTTTTCAGATAATAGTAGGCTGATTTAGTAACAGACTTTATATGTTTGTTAAAATTCAGGTCTGGGTTCATAACGACGCACGGCCGGTAGTCAGTTGCTCAATAGAACCTAGGTCAGTGCTGATTTACAAACTTGCATTTTTGGGATCAAAAAGAATGACTTCTGCCTTTTCTGCATTGAGCTAGAGGAAAGCTGACCCATTCACTCATAGATATTTTGGATACCATGACTCAATGACTGGAGTGGCCTACGTTCAAAAAGGTGAGACTGAAATATAAGGTTGTATGCCATGCGCATGGATGTGGTAGGATATGTTGCTTGGGGGATCAGGTAGATGTTGAATAAAAACGGCTAGAGAATAAAGCTAGAAGGGATATCCTGCCTCTCCAGTAAGTTCTGGGTCTCTTCCCAATAGGATGTGCCAGGAATACCTCCAAAGGAAGGGACCCAGGAGGCATCCTGATCAAATGCCCAAACATCTCAACTGACTCCTCTTGATGCAGAACAACATTGACTCAAGATGATGGAGTTCTTCACACTATGTCTAAGGCTGAGATCAGCGCCCCTACGAAGATATCTCATTTCAGACTCTTGTATCTGGGAGCTGTGAACATTGTGTATACTCTGACTGATTCTCATCTCTTTCCCACTTGAGTTATTTTTCCCATCTGTCCATTACACTTAAGATTTTTGGCTCTTCCTATTGCTTTCACTTCTATCTAATCCCACAAATAATGAAGGATTCAATCATTAAGCCACTAGCAAATGAAAGAAATGCCTCATTTTCTGGTCCCATTATGAACTCACATGGTAACTACAAATGTCATTGCTTAGATTTCTATATATATTCAGACAAACTTTTTCTTGAATTTTGCTTTGAGTCAGTTTTTGTATTTTCCTTATTTTGTATATTGTGCATATCAAAGCATGTTATCATTGCTCTGTTCGTTGGTGTTTTATTTTAATGTTAGACTTTTATGGCTTTAAAAGCTCCCTCTAATTAGAGATAAAACATATGTAGTGTGAGATTTTTTGATACGGTAAAGTTGTCATAATGTGCCTCATTACACAAATAATTTTAAAACATGTAGACTGGCACAACTGGATAATGATCTATTCTCTTCACTAATATGAGCTTCAAAATATGATGAAATATGCTGCTGCAGCAACAAAAGAAAACATCTCTATCTGAGATACATCACTGACTGAGCTATCAATCAATGCCAGAAAATTACTATATGGACTATATGGTAAACATGAGCTACTCAAAAGTGTTATTTGAAACCACAACTTTAAATTAACAACTTGGGGGAAAAAAGGGATAAGAGGAATCAAATGATTTGCTTTGCAACTGAAAGAATGCCTGAACACTGTTTTTCCTTTTTTGTTGTCTTATTCATTTCCTTTTGAAGACTGATTGACCTCATGGGAACCAACATCCTGTCCGAATGCAGAAGACCCTCATTTTTAGGGTTCTGAATTAGGGTTAGAGTCATTGTGTGAAGTAAGGAATGTATTAGTAATGGCCAAGGGTTAAGTTAAGTTTTAAGGTCAGGCACAAATGATGCAAATAAAATTAATGGAAGTCAATAAAAAGTCCATATATGACAAGAAATACAAACTTGTGTGTGTATGTGATCGTTCTCATTGAGTAGTAGTAATTATTGTACCGCCACCTGCTAACAAGATTATTGAATTTATATTATTTTTTACACATTTGCAAATTGTTTGTATAAATAAGATGGTGTGATCTGATATCCATCCCATTTGTTTGAAAATAATGCCACTTACCACATCAAAGTACAACAGAAGATGTGATTGTAGTTTGATTTTAAATGTTATACAGCTATTAAATTTATATAACTGCTCTTGGTCCAGACAAAATAAATGATTAGTGGTTTCTTTGTGTCCCATCAAGTCAGTTACTCTCCTTCACTCAGCTTCCCTGCTTTCATCCTGCTGCAGCTGTTCCGCATTTCCTATGATTAGCTCATCCTGTTCCTTTTTCATTTTGCACCCCTGCCTCAATATTTAAGCTTCAGTTTTTTTATTGTTCGTTAATTCTTCCATTACATCGCCTGTTACGTCCTTCTTTTTGATGCCTGTGTTCCAAGACCTGTTCTTCTTGTGATTCCCATGTAAGTTCTCCTTATTTTCCTTATTGAAGTATTGCATTTACCACAGTCTGCCACTGCACATGAGTCCTTCAAAACAATTAAACATGACAGGAGAAACTACTTACCAAGGGGGGAAGTAGAGGGAAATGATCTAAGAGAAACAGATCCAAACGTACAAAGAACAGAACACAAGAATAAACTACAAAACTTCGACACACAACACAAAGGAATGAAAAAATGTAAAAAAACAAAAAAAAACTAATATGGCACAAGAAACAACCTTAAGAACACAACAAACCAGGAAATAATGAAAACACAAACACAAAAAGAAAACCAAAACCCAGACACCCATGGATTGTAACATTATCCTTTTTATTTGACAATGACTATTTTTTTTACCATTGTTAGGAAATTGGAATTTTACTTTACAGAGTCAACTAGATTTATAGCTGTATTTCAGGCTGATGAAGATGAAATAATATCTATTTTATTAATTTCTAAAAAATCTGAAAACAACAGTTTAATAGCCTTACATTTATTAATAGCATTCATTAGTCTTACCTTTCGCATTTTTGAAAACCCAGCTGTGTCTAACCAACTGCTTCAAATATCCACATTAACAGGAGTTTAATGAGGGCCCTGGCTGCCAAACACTATAACTGCTCTAATTATTCTCAAAGTGCTCACCGTTTGAATATGATCTGATCTTCAGCAGAAACATTCACAGGTTCTACAAGTGAATAAAATCTTAAAGGCGCTCAGCCTCTTTGGAGGATAGAGACTTAACGAGCTCAACAGCCTTTGAGTTGCCTGGAGACTGTGGCAGGGTTATAAAAGCATTAAGGACGGAAATCAAGTCCCGCTGAACACATAAAGAAGAAAAAAGGCTGCACGGATTCTGACTAAGCTGTGGGCGGCGGCTAGAGAGGGTATAGGGCTGTGAGGACAAATGGGCAAGACAAAAGCAGAGTTGAGATCAAAACATAATCGACAATCACTAAGGTTGTGACATTTAGATAAAGTTGATTTATTGCTACATACAACTTAAATCTTTGGGCAGAACTCCCCATGAAATACTCTTGGGCAATATGAAGGTTTAACAGTGACATTTCACAGCACAGAGCTGCCATGCAGTCCATTTCCTTTTTCTAATTACAGAGTGAATATCGGCAGTGTTTAATATTATGCTGTGTCAAGCGTTGTCAAGAGGTACATTTCTATCACTAATCTAATTAACCTTTTCATCTTTTCACTGTCTTCCACTTTCATTTTCCATAACAACTTTGCCTTGTGGTGTTATGGCACAATCCAACTAATAGTTTAGATTTTCCCACTTAAAATATTAAGAATGGAGAAACAAAATCACACAACCAGAACTAATGATAAGCCTAAAATTATGTTTTCCCTGTATATGCAAAAGAGATGTAAAGGGCAACATATTTTATAAGAGCACAGTCTAAATTGAAGATGATTCACAGTGGTCAGTGGTCAGTCAGTGATCTACACCTTTCTTTCTTTACCAACCTATAAATTAACTTAATATTAACTTATAAATGTGCCATTTTAAATCACTCTTTGTTTTCATTGGCAGGAGAACTTTGACCATAGCAACAACAGTTAAATGTTAAGCGTCTACTGGCAACATATAGTTTTGATCAAAATATAAAATTCTTAAAAGAGGCTGCATTCAATGTAAGCAGTGTAATCTTGCTATATAAATAATCTTGCCTTGCCTTGTGAAGTGTGAGTTCCGCATTACGCATGGGCAGTCACGAGCAAAATGAGCTAACCCATGCTTTTGGTTTCCAGCGTGACAAGTCCCACTGCAGGTAGCATGTTTAACATCTCCATAGACTTTGTATTTGTTTGTATACTCAAAAAGATGAATACTTGCTTTAGTTTTTACATTTCATTATGTTTTAATATTGGAAAAAAACGTATTTAATACCAAGGAATAACAGATGCTAGCAATACAATATAAAAAATATAAAGGTTAAGTAAGTGACAGGTCAGTGCTTAGTAGGAGCACCTTTGCCTCTATTTACAAGACTGAGTCGGTTTGGATGTATTTCAATCACGCTGGCATGTCTGAACACTGATAATAACTGCTTTCCAGTCCAGCCACAAATTCTCAATATGATTGAAATCTGGGATTTGATTTGGCCACTTAGTGAAGCTTTTGCTGTTTGTTTGGGTCGTTGTCTTGATGTAAAATAAATGTCCATCCAAATCATAGTTCTCCAACAGACTGAAGCAGATCCTCAAGGATCTGGCTACATCTTTCTGAATTCATGTTTCACTGTACTTTTTTTGTTTTGTTTTTGGTTGTTTATGTTACACTGACAGTCATGAATCATGTTGTACAATGCCCTCGTTAGTAAAAACCAAAGAACTGAATGATGTTTGTACTTTTTTAAGTATTATTATACGTTTTGCACAGAATTCCTCCTAAAAAGAGTGCACCATTTGTAGACTAACATTTAAATATCACCCTGTAGGAAGTATTGAGGGTTGCCTCACAACTGAATGGCAATTTCTTATAATATAAGGGAAGATGGAAGCTCACAGATCCATTTTCCAATTTTCATTGTGCAGATAAAGCATTATTTCAAGAGCGTGGCGCTGATGGTGTAGGGGTTAAGCACGCGACCACATACAGAGGCTACAGACCTTGAAGCAGCCGTCCCAGGCTCAAGTCCTGGACCTGGCAACATTTGCTGAATGTCTCCCCCTCTTTCCTGTGTGCCTACTGTCAAAAAATAAAGGCCACTAGTGCTGAAAAAATATCTTTAAAAAAAAAAAGTATTATTTCAACATAATCTGGTTTGACTGTTTAGTCATAATGTTATAAATGTCTTTCAGTAAATGAACATACAAAATTTGTTTTGCTTGTATAACAAAAATCATATGAATTTCGGTACAGGATCATTATATATTTCAGTCTGGACTATAATTTTTAAGACTTTATTTTGTTTGTAAATGAATAAATAATTAAAGTATGTTGTTGACCAGGTTGTTTAGATGTCTAAACCTCATCTTCCTTCCGCTGTGGTTGACTCTACTTTATCAAATTTGCTATAGTGCTCCTAGAGCTAATTCTAAGCAAATCTGGATAAACCCAAACCAAGCAGTTTCTAATAGTGACAGAAAATTAAAGTATGTGTTATCATTCAGGATCTCTTGATTGCAAGCTGCACCATCTCCCACCTCAGAAGGTGTGCTTTGATTTGTCTTAAAGCTAATAACTGACCTTGCTTTGACACCGTGCCCATGGTGCTGGCATGTAATGTCAACACATTAAGTATTGCTAATGTGCCACAATTAGCTCAAAGTGTTGCTGTTAGTATGTACCCTACAGCCTTGCAGACTGGAAGCATTCATTCTTGATCTGTTCAGTGTTTATTTATGTTTGGCCTGACAGAAAGACTAACTGCCCAGGCAAATCCTGGAATCTTTTCTCTTTTTTCTTTAGATCTCTGGAGGCAGTCTGTTGTCACACTTGTTCTTTCCAGGAAATGTCTCATCATATATTTAATGCAGATAAGTAAAGGTGAACCTCTTTATTTGGATGTTAATATTTAATAGGATCAGCTTTAATGACAGCATATTGTAGACAGAAGATGAAGCCTGTAAATCAGGATGAAGAAAAAGACTTGAGATGATTACAGTCTTTAGGGAGAAAAACAAGGGAGAAACACAGACCTAGGCTAATTTGATTGGCATCTATTTTGATGGCTGCTGAAGTGTCCAGGTGCCCCCTTATCTAATTCTCTGTTCAGCTGGGAGGCTGCAGTCTATAATAGCCTCGTTATGGAGGCTTGTTAAATTCATTACAAAAAAGAAAGAAGCTGGGGCATCAGTGGGTGCAAGAGCTCAGTTGTTCTGACATTTTTTAGGCACAGACTTGGCAGAGACAACAGTGTGCCTCATTTTCATTAGAATTCATTAAAACATCTCTCTTTTCACTGGCAGATTAAAAGATAAAATGCTATTTTGTGCTTTCACTGTACCCCCTGCCCACACAGTGATAATTTCAAGTCAGGGCTACTACATGGGAAAAAAATATTAGATAGAAATGTAATATTTTACATGATTCTTAAGAGGAAATTTCATTTTTTACAACTTTAACCCCGCCCCCTAAAAAAAAATGTTCCACAGACTGTATATTCCCCAGGCAAACTAACTGCTTTGGCATGTTACAGCCACCCACATAGAATCACTGAATACATGCCACTCTTAGCCTTCAGCTCTTTCCCAGACACTGTATAAATGATCAATTATTAAACAGATAAAAGTGGTGCAACATCTTGCTTTTCTTGTAGGATATATTAGGTTACGATAGGCTGTGTTAACATGACAAAAAAGAAAAAACAGTTCACACTGTTATGTTCACATTACTGGAGCTTCATATACATACGTATTGTAACATGGCACAGGTAATTTCATTTGCTCTGTATAAAGTTTTTTTTTAATAGTTTTTCAAGTCTGAAATAGGTTATTGGAGAAGGCCACACAGTGGCTAGCACTGTTGCTTTGCAGCAAGAAAGTCCTGGGTTCCATTCCCGGCCATGGGTCATTCTTGCATGTTCTCCCCGTTCATGCGTGGGTTCTCTCTGGGTTTCACACTCCTGCAGTGTGAAAACATGACTTTTAGGTTAATTGGTCATTAAATTACCCTTAGATGTGAATGAGTGTGTGCTTGGTTATTTGTCCTGTGTTGCCCTGTGGTGGGCTGGTGACCTGTCCGCCTCTTGCCTGTAGACCAGCTCCCCCACCACCCTGTACAGAAGAAGCAGGAATAGAAATTGGATGGAAGTCATTGGAAAATAATTGGAAATGTAAAATGTTCCATGTATGTACACACATGGACACCGTCATAAAATAGTGCATGTGTTGTTCTGTCCAATCCATATGTTAGACTTTTCCATATTTGTAATTGCAAAAGCCAAATTAAGAGCTATTTGTGGATCCTAAATCTATGCAAACCAGGTCCTTCTAATTCTGAAACTAGAGGCTGAGGCAGATCCTAACATAGCTTTACAAAGAAAATAATGTTGGTGAAACTGGAAAATAGTGATCTACCGTTCTACTGGCTTTAAATAAGGGCAAAGCCTATTTTTTATTTATTGAGTGAAATTACCAGCAGGAAATCAAGCACATCCATACATTCATTGCCTATATCTGCTTTTCTGTATCGGTCGACAGGAGGAGCTGTTGCTTATCTGCAGCAATCATTGGGCGAGAGGCCTGGTACACCCTGGACAGGTCACAAGCCCATCATAGAGATACACAGGACAAACAATCAGGCACACTCAAACCTGAGCAGAACTTAGCGAGACCAATTAACCTAACAACCATGTTTTTGGACTGTGGATGGATGCTGGAGTACCTGGAGAGAACCCACACTCGCACAGAAATTATTCAGAAAGATGAGGAAATTCAGTGTTTTTTGTCTTTTTTTTTTTTGTTTTTTACTGATTCTTTTTTTTTTTTGTTAAGCGATGAATTATTCTATATTCTTTTAGAATCTGCAGTGGTGCATTAGAAACATCCAGTATTTATCAATTTAGAAATTTAGCCATCCAAATCACGATTCCTGCTACATTTAAGATGTTGGTCTTACAGTTTTGAGAATTGCCTCTTAGGGTCAGGACCACTCTTTGTTAATTAGAATTATGATAAGAAAAAAATATAAAACATTCTCTCAGTTTATTTGATTATTTTGGCACTTGATGTTGGTGCCTGAAGAAAAGGCTACCTGCAGCCTAATGCAAAAACAGTTGCATTTACTTAAGTGAACCAGATAACTTTAGTGAGTGCTTTGGAGTAAGCGGCATCCATAAAATGAATAGAGTTTACCATCTCTACTTGGTAAAGTTGGCAGATACCAAGTTTAGCTGGTAAATGAAATCAGTATCAACATAAAACTTGTTAGACGAGAGAAAAATGAAGTGTTCTAACATTTCCGGGTAGACTTTTTCCTCTTAACCCTGGAATATTGATCTCTGAAAGAAATGCAAAATGTACTTTCCACTCACAAGAAAACCTTGGATAACTAAGAAACACTCAATGACTAAAAAATACTTTTTAGTGATATTCTAATTTATTTCAGCAACATTTACAGTAGTTAGTACAACTGCTTTTTGAGTATTTGTAAAGAAGCAAACAAGATGTGTAAAAAATGCTGCAGGTTTTACTTCTTAAACGTTTCCTCCACCTTATTTAACAGGTTTATTTCAAAATATGTCTTTCAAGGTTTGTGTGCTCTTCTTTCTCTCCAAATCACTATTCAATAACACAAAGCTAAATTTCAATCAGTCTAGCTGTAACACACACTGTGTCTCTTCAACCCAGCCCAAGCAATCAGCTGATTCTTCTTCTGCCTCTAAACCATTTCAAAGTCACTTCACAGTCTTCGGCTGAAATGTCAACCTATTTACAAGCACACTACCTGCTAGCATCCATTTAAAATGGGAAAGGCTTTCTCACCGGCAGCACTGCTACCACATAAAGGTTGTAACATCTACAGTATGCAGGGCAAAAAAATGCAACATCAACAGCCTTCAAAACAAATCCTGACAAATTATTAATGTCAAAAGTGTCACCAAATCTAAAAAACAGCAACGCTGCTGAACAATACTTCCTCTCTGCCAGCCTTTGTGTGTTCCCTGATGTCTTTCCTTTATTCCCATTTGGGGACTGTTTGTGGTACCCACTGCTTATTATTTATTGTGTTATTTCTAAAATTCCAAAGTCCAAAAGATACCAAAGCTGCTGTATAATGAAACATCCCCCATGCCAGCCTTTGTGCACACTCTGATGTTTCTTCTTTTTAATCTCATGTGAGGATTGTTTGAAGTGCCCCCTGCATACAACCTGTTATGTTATTTTTTCTTCCACGCTCCTTTGCTATGCTGCCTCAGTGGGGAGCTACCCAGACAGCAGAGCCTTTTTGCCGAGTCAAAGTGTGTTTACATGAATGTTTGCAACATAGCGTGAAGGTTGTTGACAAGTGGAATGATTGTAGTCATATAGGAGGGTTGCTTTTTTGCAGAAGAATAATTAGAAACAGATATTTAATTAAATACTTTTTGTGGACTGATGACATTATGAATAGTAAATCATTGTTTAATAAAATCATATACCATTCATCTTAACCTTTTGCTTATGAGAGAACAGAAAAAAAGTCTTTCATCACCTGACCTATAATTTGGGAAGGAGATTACAGTATCTGGAGATCTTAATGTGGAATATACTCTCCCAATCAGTTGGTGAAGGGGTGCCCTTTGTTCTCCGCACTGCAAGTTCTACCTCTTAAAATCTAACCTGAAGGTCACATAGTTATATGCCATTTTAAACCTGATTGATTGTGTAATGTTTCTTTGGTTTAATGTTATGTAGAGAAATATAAAATAAAGTGTGTGAGACACATGAGATTTCTCACTTGTTTACCAATGCCCACATCACATGTTAAAATATGTGGTATTGATAAAAACAGTGAGACTCATCTTAACTGATATCCTGTCGTGAATTAAAGATGTAAACTGGAACTGTGCTGAACTTCAGATGCAGTTTTTTTATTGTTCACTAAAAATGGCTGCAAATGGATGCAATTAAGAAAGTTGACCTACATAGAAGTTAAGGTTTAGTAGTGTGTTCTATTTGTGCTTTGTAAGTCAGAAAAAGTCAGACAAATCTAAAGGAAGACCCACCTAGATGTCCCTGGGCAACCCAGAGCTGAAATTCAACATGGTATAATGAAAGTTACAGCGATTAACCCCTAATTTGCACTTCTGACTTTTTGTAACTTATTAAACCGGTGGCACACATTCTGCAGTAACATTTCTGTTTGTATGTTCCTTTATGCTTTTATTAGTTAAATTATTCATATCCCTGGCAGAGTTTAATTAAAAATGATTTTCATTCAATCAAGAAGTCTGTTTCTGATAGCAAATGAAACAGGCAACCCTCCAAGAATAATTAAACAATGTAAAGCGAGTATAATATTTTTAAAAGTTGTTATTTACATCTTAATAAAAATAGTATGTTAAAATATTTTATAGCATTATAGCATTCTTAGTAATTTATTGAAAAACCTTTGTTGGCATTATAAAAACCAACCCTACCTATAATTGCTAACCACCGTTTGCATGTTTCCACTGGTGTATCATTTTCTATTAGATTCAACTCAGGACACTCACTGGCTGGGCCACTTCAAAACTTTAATGTTAGTACCATCCCGAATAAATGTGTTGGTAAACGGTAAATATAATTTTAAACCTACATCTGCCTCAAAAATAAATAGCTGCTAAAAGCAGGTAGCCTGGGAACAGCAAACAGCAAATTCTCTTGCTTTCCAACTTGCAACAAGAACAAAATCAATTAGAATGTGACATCATTCCCACAGCCAAGCTTGAACTTGCGACAAATTATACTACAGGTAATTGTAATTAAAACTTTAGCTTGACACAGCTTTACAAAGCCTATGCAACCATTACATCTACAGCATGCTCACTGGATACATCACAGAGAGTGGGAATGGTAGCAAAAATAGATACGCTATTTGTATCGGTGTGACTCATCTGACACATAACAATTGGAGAAAAAATAAATCTAATATTTTTTTTGAGTTATGTCAACTCATAGTCTCTCTTACAGGCAAGGGACTCCAGAGGAAACAGAGGTTCCTGCTGTATGATGCCTGTTTTCTAGACATATTTTAGGAGGGTCAATGGTATGGTAATCTGTTGCCACACTGTTTCCTGCCATGTATGTTTGTTTACTGAAAAACATGTTTCATGGGTCAAAATATGAAGAAATGAATGCACTTTTTGTGTAACATGAAGTAAAATTTACAGGGCTTTACAGGAAGGGGTCCCCAGCCACTGGGCCACAGACAGGTACCAGTCCTTGTCCCAGTAGGGTTTAAACTGTATGGCCTAGTGGTTCCTGGTTTAGAAGAACAAGTGCAAATAGATTTGTCCTTATTTCCATTGAATTTGTGTATTTCCATGACACTTTGAGCAATGTTATTTTAAAGACTCTGTAAATCTGCCTGTTATTATTTGAGGAAGAGTAGTTGTCTTGCAATCGGAAGGTTGTGGGTTCAATTCCAGCTTCCTCCTGCTGTATGTTGATGTGCCCCTGGGCAAGGCACTTAACCTCAAGTTGCCTACGTATCAGTGTATGAATGTGTGAGCGTTAGTGAGTGTGATTGGGTGAATGTGGCTCCAGTGTAAAGTGCTTTGAGTGGTCTGTATGACTGGAAAGGTGCTATATAAGTTCAGTTCATTTACCATTACCAGAATCGACCAGGAAGCAGGTCAGATGGAGATGCTCTGACCATTAAGCATCCTGGGGTATGTTGAATCTTCATCAGTGCAGACTGCATAAGATTAATTAACTTTATTATTGGGTTATTGCTGCCATATTTGTGTAGCTTTGCCATATCTGTGCAGTACTAAGGGTCCTTCACAGATGTGATGCTCATATAGTGGAATATTTTGACATGTCTTATCTGGCGATCAAACTGTGCGTGCTACAGCATAGAGGTACTTACTCTCAACTCAAGGCAATGAATCACTCAAATAATGTGGGGCACCACAGGAGCAACATTTCCGTGAGCAAATATTTTTGTTTTGCATTGCATATATCAAATAACACGCTTTATATATTTGTATCTTAAAAATATCGATATTATGATTACTATAATTATGAAGATTTTTCACAAGACTGATTTTTTTGGGTGTTGCCCCCCTGGGCACTTGGTGCCCTACACACAGTACGTGATGTGCATCGGCGGGGCACCAGTGCTGCTTGTTTGTGGATGTGACTGGATGAATGTAACCCTAGTTTAAAGATTCTGAGTGTTTGGTATGACTAAAACAGCGCCACATAAATTCTGTCCAGTTGCACATTAAATGGCAAAAAAGTAAGCAACTACATGGGATTCAAAATGTACAACAGGAAAGGTGCAGAAGGATTAAAATTAGGAAAAGCTAAGATTCAAATCAGGGCCCATCCTAATGGGCATTTAAAGCACAGCTACATCAATTGGTTTTAGTTTTTTGGGATGGATTCATCTTTTTCCTACACTTCTGTTTTAAGACATAAACTTGTGCAGTTCATTGTGGGTTTTTTTCAAACTGAATTGGCTATATTGTATTGTATTTTAAATAATGTTAACCAGCAGAGACACATTTTCTATAATTGTACTGTAATTCTCAAAGGCCCTGTTCAACCCCTCAGTATGTCATGTCTAATCAGCAATTTATGGCAAGGAAAAGTCATGGGCGGAGCTTCTTTGAGAAAAATTGTGCTTCTTTACCTCCATTTATTTCTAATCTTGGCACACAACACAGCCATTCAATGCAATCCTTGTTTACCACATGTGTAAACAACGCCATCCTAAGGCGATTGTTCCCTGCTGTAAAGTGCCTGACAATCTGTCCAGCATTGCGTTCCTCACAAACAGCAATTTCTTGACAGGACTCATTTATAATGACAGCCATACGGCTTAAATATTAAAGCTGCTATCTGGATGTAAGTTCACAATAACACTGTTTATGCTCCCCTCACAGTATAAGGCAAAAACCTTTTCATGTTTTGTACAGAGCTGTTTGTTGCTCTTCTATCATAGTTGGAAAAAAATTTATTTGTTGTGACAGTCACTTCATATTAAACTACCAGCCTGATAAAAGCTAAGCTTTAAATAACACGCCAGTGGTCATGTAACATGTACATGTGGTATTTGAAAGTAAAAGCATGAATGAGAGCAATAGGTAGCTTTGTTTTTTACTTTATTCCATTGCATATTTTAGTCTATAAAAAACCAACAAATTTCCCCTGAGGGACGGCTCCCGGTGCTGCCTTTGAGCCTTCACTTGCAAGGTTTGATCTTCTCTGTTTATCCATGTGCTCTGCAGGTGGATGTCCATTTTACAGATGCTTTTAACAATACAACACAGCACATCACCCTTCTGTAAAGGACATTATTTACCATATTTCACAGGTTTGTATTTGTAGGGCTCCATAACTAATTTTTTCTGACCAATTTGTATGCAAAGCATTTTACAAGAGCTTGCCCTTTATGGTTACTATGTGTTCCACATAAATCTTTAGTTTCCTGCTTTTTCTTGATTCTTATTTCAAATGTACAGTGCCGTACAGTATAATTTGTAGCCTTAAATATTGTGTTGTCGGCAGATCTTCCCCATTTCCCTGAAGCAAAAAATAAGGGGTTTATTTAACTGAACTGCATTTAAGAGGGGACCTGTCATAAATTCTGTTTGTTTACACAGGAAGGTCAATGAAAATATTAAGAATGAAGGCACTCCTGTGCGAGACTGAGGTGAAGGAAAGCTCTTTTAGAGAGAAGGGAGGAGGTAACGGCACACTGTAAATGTTGATTTTAGCTAAAACCGGTTATCTTCGAGAGAACTAGGTATATACAAAAATGGTTTTAAATTATGCGTACTTAATAATATTCAGGGCTGCACGGTGGCGCAGTTGGTAGCACTGTTGCCTTGCAGCAAGAAGTTCCTGGGTTCAATTCCCAGCTGGGGGTCTTTCTGCATGGAGTTTGCATGTTCTCCCCGTGCATGCGTGGGTTCTCACCGGGTACTCTGGCTTCCTCCCACAGTCCAAAGACATAAATGTTAGGTTAATTGGTCAGTCTAAATTGCCCTTAGGTGTATGAATGAGTGTGTGCATGGTTGTTTGTGTGTTGCCCTGCGACGGACTGGCGATCTGTCCAGGGTGTACCCCACCTCTTGCCCATAGACTGCTGGAGATAGGCACCAGCTTCCCTGCGATCCACTATGGAATAAGCAGTAGAAAAGGACTGACTGACTAATAACATTCTTGCAATGTTTAATAAACATGTTCATTCAATTGAAAAATTTGATAACCTGTAAATTTAATGTACATTTAAATTGTTCTCCTGGGTGTTAAAGCTTAATTTAGCAAATCAGATGCCTTAGAAAAAAAGAAACAAAGAATAGTGAAGACATTTCTTTTTAGAACACTGAGCTATTATTTTACCCAACTCTGTTACTGTGCATATCAAAATAATATTCAATTAAAACAAATTAATCATAATAATGCTGTAAAAGATTTCCACACCTGTAAAATGCTGATTTTGTAATTGTGTCATATATACCCATTAGCCACATTATAAGGTACCTCAGTTTAACAGCATATTTACAAACATGGTAAATCAGCAGCAACTTGATGCATTTCATCTAAATGTTGAAACTTTCTTAAGTTCAAACCGAGCATCACTCTAGGGAGGAAAGTGGATTTAATTGACAGATTTGAAGAAATCTTTTGATTTTGCTTCAGCGGTGAAATTTAGGGTCATTATTTGGTGTAAAGTATGGATCCACCCTGCCTTACCGGTTAAGGCTGCTGGTGGTGGTGTAATAGTGTGAGGATTATTTTCTTGGCTTACTTTTATGCTCTTTCACCAACTTAGTATTGATTGGCTAAGAGAAAATAATATCAAAATGTCTACTTGAACATAACGAGTTTACTGTGCTTCTTAGGCCTCCAGAGTGAGCAGATCTTATTACAATAGACTACGGTAAGTGTTGAAATGGGAGACTCACGTCATGGATGGGCAGATGACAAATCAGCTGCAACTGTGTAATATTATCATGTGAATATGACCTAAAATTTCAGAGGAATGTTTCTGATACTTTGTTGAGACTATTACACAAAGGCTTAATGCAGCTCAGAAAACAAAAGCTGTCCAACTTGGTACTAGCGAGTTGCCAGAAATTTAAATTTTCTGTACCACCTGTAGTATAAGAAAAATAAACCGTCTGCTGTACTCATGGTGTAATTTTGCTAATTACATGTTTCTATTTGTTTCCAGCATCTTAGCAAATTTAGGCACCTAGAGAGACATTATAAACAGTCAGGGTAAATAATGAATATTTGAACACCCGAACATATAAAATAAATATAAAAAACTAAACCAAAAAACAGACAGAACTAAAATAGGCCACTTGTCCCAAACATATGACTTTGACAGATGAAGTATAGTGCATGAATGCCTTTTCCGAGCTCTGAAGTTTTGCCCACAAATTTCCTACCATCATGTTTAGCAGCACAAGTTAAACTTGAACAACATGACAAGAAAATCTTATGCTCCCAGTCTGCCAAGGGTCATGCTGCATCAGTGCACATGTGCAAAGCTCAGTTTGCTTCTTCAACACTAGGTCAAAAGTCCGTTTAATTCACCTAACCTACTAATAAATTCAAATCATTTTAAAGGAGGTCATCACTCACATCTTGTTGAATTAACACGGTATTAAAATGTAACTAAATGAGACAAATTAAAGAAAGAACAGGTCTTACCTTTAACAGCGTAGTTGCTCAAAAATATTTAAAAAACGCTGCTCCAAAGAATGTGGTCTTCATTTACTATGAACACCAGTTTCTGTACCATTTATTCAACCAGGTTTGTTGCTGAAATAGCTGGTCTCATAGTAAAAAACACAAGCCAGGGAATGTTGCATGCCACTAAAATGTTTTATTTTCTAGAGGGAATATTATATTTGATGTAATTCTGAGAAATAAAACCAAGCCATGAACATTTGTTCAAATTGTAATCATTTCCAGAATAATCAATTGCCAAAAAAGTGCATATAAATAACTTGTGAAATGTGCCTGTAGGTGTACATTATCTATTTTTGATATCATGATGTTGTGTTATGTGTTATGTCATGCGGTAATGTATTTTGCCACTATACATTATTCCATTTAAATGCACAGAACTGTACAAGATGCTTGACTTTAACAGTATCAATCTGTTACTGAGGGAGAAACTGTATGCGGTACATATGCGTACAGAAAACATGGCCATCCTTTCAGTTCTGTTTCTCAAAAATGTCTTTGCAAAGTCAAGGACTCTTGTAGCTATGTGTAGCTGAGGTAATGTTTTATTCTGATGTGCAAATAGAAGCTCAGCATGTTTCAACAAGTGGTCACTGAGCAGTCTGCCAGATTTTGTGCTACAGGCAAATGAAGTTCGCATTGAAGTGATGCAATAAAGAGTAAAAATGTTTCCATTATCAGAAAGTGCTGATATCCAATCTACTGTATGAAAATAGTATGATTTCCAGCAAATACTTTCCACACAAAAGAGCCTGATTAGTAATCAGAACAAGTGTTCTGTGCTGATAAAATAGAAAACGATGCTGCAGAATACCGTACATTCTGTATTTTTTTCCCCCCGCACTGGTTGATGCTGGGGCTCCCATCAAAGTGCTGCTATTTAAATCAATACATCCCTCATTACAGAATAATGAATATTTCATCAGCGAGACTATTACTTCAAATGAATAATTTAACTGTGTTATACCAGTCAGGGTTGGGAGTTTAGTGGTACCCCGGTCCCCAAGCTTTTTATACCCATTCACTCATCAGGAAGGTCTTTAAAACACTTCATAACCCCATCAAAAAGGTTCCGGTTGCAGCAGAACTTTTTCTCTCTGAAAATGTCATGGTTACGGTTCAAACAAATGACTGTAAAAACATCCTTAGCTCCAATTAACAGTTATCCAACATATTACACTTAAAATGCATCTCTTTATATTAATAAGCTCCATGCTTGAATGGATCCTACATATAAATGTATGGCCTTTGTACTCGTTATTTAAAATAAAATATTATATGACCTATATTAAGTCAATTTATAAAATGTTTAGAGGAAAAAAAAAAAGAAATGGACTAGGAACATTTTCTCTATTTTTTTTTGGAGTTTGAACCCAATTAAAAATTTAAGGCTTCATTAGTTTAAAAATTAATTTATAAAATATAAAAATACGATGAAAACCTTTCAAATTAGAAAACTAAATTACTGTTTGACATAAAACATTGCCGTACCCCTAATCTACATTAGGTTTCATAAAAGAGCCTGCCTCACATCCTGCAAAATGATATGATCGTATGATCCCAAAATAAATCTGAAGGATGAATTCTTGACCTTTTCATTAAGTGATCTCTCTCACATAAAAGAAGGCATGAATGTATGTTTTTCATAATAGGGATTTTATTAACATTCATCTCTAAAAAAAAAGACTTCAATTCATGATTATAAGGAGAATTAATGAGAACTAATAACCAAAAAAATAACCAAGAATTACATTTAAATTTTTATGCTACTTTTTTCTAAAGTACCAAAGGTACTACACTAATTAGATTATATACTGTAATTAAAAGGTTTGAGATAAGGCAATAAACATCAAAAATGTTATTTAAGCTGAATAAAGACTCAAGTTGTCTCTGTCTAAAGAAGGGCCTGTTACAGTCTCATTTTGATGGAGGAAATGCAGAAAAGAAGAAGAAATTCATTAATTAATTTCTCTTGACCACAACATGGTATAGATTACACACTCCAAACAAATGACAAAACACAACTGTTGATGTAACAGCAGTGGTCAAACATTTTCTGAAAAAGAAATAATCCATGTCAATAATACATACATAAAACATAAGTTTAGCCTTAACTAACCTTGTCAATAATAACCGGTTGAAAACTGATGGGGAGACTAATAATATTTAGGTAAATATCAATGTCTGTATTGAGTCACTCTTACATTAGTTCATCTGTGCTGTCTATTCCTATGTATTTCCCAGTAGCCTTTGCGATTCTACAGTTAGATAAGTTAAAATCAATATTAGCTTGTCTTCAGCTATGGATTTTATACTAAAGGTACTTTTCAAACCTAAATCTATCTTTAATCTCAAAATAAATATAAGATTGCTCGTATAATTCTGCACTCCATTTCTGTAAAAACTGGTCTTTAAGTCTGTGTTCAACAGGTCTTTGAGCCATTTCTGTTCAAACCAAATCTAAGAAAATCTCCATTCATTCATCATTTTCTTGACACATATTATCCAAGGTGACATATGAGTTTCATGTTCAATTCAAATAAGTAATAATTTATTTTGCTTACTCATTCTCATCTCTCAGCTGGGGTGAAGGGGAAATCACGACATAATCTACTGTTGCTACGTTGGCCAGAAGGTCACTCTCAGACAGGCAGACTATTGGTTCTAGCATAGGGGGTTGCATGTCTTAGCAGTTCCCCGTTTTAGATTTTGAATACTGTGGGATAAGAAGAGAAACAATGTTAAAGAAGGTTACCAAATACATTTATAAATTGGATGGAGAAAATTTGAAAAGTTGCACATCTTCACACAAAAACAAAACATTTATTGCAACCAAATCTCAAAAGGCTGATCAGTTCTCACTGACCAAGGTGGACAAGTCTTGATGGATTCTCTGTTTCTTTCTCATTGTCCAGATTTGGCATGTTGTGCAATAATATGTTTAAGTTATTTAATTTTTAATTAATTAACCTTCGGTCTGTCAAGTATTCTCCTATGAATACCAGCCCTATATGGTGGTGGTATTAGAACAATAGATGAAAGAGTCATTCGAGCACTGGCATTCTCAAAACAGAAAACTGTACACACATATGGAAAAAAAATCACAACTTCTCTTCAAAGTATAAGAATAACAGAAACAATTCAACTACAAGTTAAACATACTTCAGTCAACAAACTGTTTAACTGAGCTAGAAGCAATTAAAAACAACCAAACAAAATAAAGAATAAGGAAAATGAATGAACCAAATACAAATGAAAGAAAAAGGGAACACATAAAATGGTTTAAAACTACAACAAATAAAATGATGCAATGATATCACAATTGAGTTGAGATATTTAATTATAGTTGAAAAACAAGGCTTATTTTGAGGAATTTAAAATGAGGTCAAATTAGTTTTAAATTAATTAACAGTGATTGGTATGTGTTCAAACAACCAGTCACAATGCAAATCAGAAGGGTAAGTAAAACATTATTTTAATAAAATAGTATTTACAAAACAAATTCTTTGCCAAATTAGAAATCAGTAACCTTTTTGGATAATTGTTTCTTAATGTGGGCTGCATGGTGGCACAGTTGGTAGCACTGTTGCCTTGCAGCAAGAGGGTCCTGGGTTTATCTCAAAGGTCTTTCTGCATGGAGTTTGCATGTTCTCCCCGTGCATGCGTGGGTTCTCTCTGGATACTCCGGCTTCTTCCCATAGTCCAAAAACATGACTGTTAGGTTCATTGTCTCTCTACATTGCCCTTAGGTGTGAATGAGTGTGTGCATGGTTGTTTATCCTGTGTATGTTTGTGTTGCCCTGCAATGGACTGGCGACCTGTCCAGAGTTGACCCCGCCCATAGACTGCTAGAGATAGGCACCAGCCTTCCCGCGACCCAACACGGAAGAAGCGGTAGAAATTTACTGACTGACTGATTCTAATGTTATTGTAAACAGCAACCATTATCTTAGTAAGAAAAATATTTAAGGAAATATTCTTTGCCAAAATAGAAATCAATAATCTTATGGACAAGTGAGCTTGTTAACTAGCCATCACATGACTACTAAAATGACAGAGAGGAACGTCTTTGGAATCTCACAAGATGGTGTCGAGCCAGATGTAAATATTTGACCTTCCTGGTGCTAGCATAAGTAGTTTGCGGTTTTAGCTAACAAAGGAAAACAGATTATTTAGCAAACCTTTAAGTTTCACATGTGCATGAAATACCATTGTTACATATACTAATGTGTATGTGAGCACCAGCAGCGCGTCATGGCCAATGTGTATTTAAACAACTGAATGAAATAAAGTTTGTCCTAACTTTAAAACGTTATTTAGAACTAATAAACTAGCCTCAAGGCTTAGAGGCCTGTGTGTATTAACACTCAAATAGTTTATCTTTTAGCGCCAATATCCAAAGCAAAACACTGTTGTAATTATGAATATGAATGTATTGTTTAATATTTAATATTAATATTTTATTAAATAATATTTTGGTCTGTTAAGGGTTGTCCTGTGAGTACCAGCCCAATAAGGCAGGGGTATTAGAACCTTACTGTGCAATATTTATGCTTGAGAACCAAGGATTATTTTGAAGAATCTGGAAGTAAAGTGAAATTAGTCTTGGAATTAACTTAGGCAATAATTGGAATACCTTTAAACAACCATTGACAATGCAAGATCAGATAAAACATTATTTTAATAAAATAATATTTTAAGAATGATTTGCTGAATAAAACCAACCTACAGGATGACCATTAGCTGCCTTTATTTATTAAATTAATATTTAAATAAATATTATTAAGGAAATAATAAAATAATATTTAAGGAAATATTATTTTGAAAAAGAACCACATCTTACTGGAGAAATGGGGCTTAATGGTGTTTACTTAGTTATCAAGTTTAGTAAAATAATGTTTAGGGAAATATTTTACTAGATTGAAAACCAACAACCTTTTTGGGTAAATGATCTTTAGCAGGCAAGCACGTGTTCTTAGCTGTTAGCAGTTAAAGCTAACAAAAGAAGCTTGTAGCTTATCATCAGAATCAATGTGATGCGCTCCCGTTTGTCTTTCCTTCAGACCGGAAAAACTGCTCCACTCGGCGTCGTAGAGACAGAGTCTCTGCTGGGAACTCTCTGGAACACAGTTTGCTTCTGTAGACCTCAGAAAGAAATTCAAGCAATGCTTGTACCTTAATTACCCCGTTCATGAATAAATACTGGATACACAAACAGCAATTCATTCCTACTTAACTTAGTGCATATGATCGCCTGATTGTATGACACTCTTGGACCCAGTTTGAAGAGTTATGTCTGTTTGCCTGCAAAGAGACATTAGCGCGCTGTCTCACCTATCCAGATCCTCTCGAGATCAGTGTGGAAGAGATCGGTTCGTTGGAAAGGGGAGGGGGGGTTTATACAGACAGTGACATCACGGGAAGTCCGCTGTCTGGCTGGAAATAGATTAATGCGATTTTTTTTATTTATTTCCAGAAACATTTGTACCGGACTTTCATGTTGTAATCCATGGCTGTGGGTCCCAACATTCCCACAAAGACTTAAAAGTGTGGTCTTCTTCATGGCCTGGAGCATAACATCCCTGAAAGTAAGCAGTCTTCAAACAGTGGAAATATTCTCTGGGAGGTTCATCCTCTTTTTGCAAAACTGTCAAAGCATTAATAGTGGCAGCAGCTTCATCTCTGTAAACATAGTACTCCTCTCTAAGAGCCTGGCAGAGAGCTGGATAACTGTCACTAATTTCCGGAGGAATAGTTTTTATGAACACATGAACACTCTTAGCTGTTGTTTTCCAAATAAGTCTCAGCTTCTCACGAGAAGAAGGAAAACACAAATCAAGAAAACAATGTTCAACCTCAAGCAGGTAAGCATCAATATTTGACTTCTGGCTATCAAAAACGTCTATATCCTTAGCAAGGGATTCAAGCTGCTTAAAATGGACACCATGCTTCCAAGGTGGACCATGTCCATCTGAGAAGTCTTGCTGGTTTAGTTCATGAAATGGAAGAAGATCCTGATCTAACCTCTGGGGAAGAAAACAAGCTTTCTAATGAATGGACTCATGCAAGTGGTGGTGGGTCAGGTTGGATTGAGTCACCTGAGAACCATGTGCATATCTCCTGGCCCCTAGGGGTCGACACAGAGTCAGAAGGGAGAGGGGTGCAGATTGGGTTGGAAGGCTGCTCCTTCCACCCAATTGGACCACTTGCGCATGCTGAGTCCGGCACTGTCATCTTGGTGGTTGTTCACTGCAATGGGATTTGGCAGGACACCACTGGAGATCATCTGATTTCCAACACTTCTGTTAAGGTCTGTGGAAGTAAGTTGAATTATTTGAATAAGTTTAGGAAGGGGAGACTTTGTAGGCACTGTATGCCTGTTGTCTGAGTCTGTCTCCTGCTGTGTCAGCTGCAGCTGCTGTGAGTGAAAATCCAAACCAGGTACCTGAGAGGTGGGGGTCTGCCCCCCTTTTTGGGATGAAGCTTTCTTGAGCTCATCTGCCTTCAGGTCCACTAAGTTTGCTTCAGCTTTCTCCATTCTCTCTTCAGCCTTTGAGAGCTCAAGCTTTGCAGCATTCTCTCTCTCTTGGAAGAGCCATCTGATGGTCAGTGTCTAACTGAAAATATCTTTGAGCTTCTAGTTGTGCTTTTTGCTGATACAAGGTAAGCTGACAAAGAACATCTGAAATCAGAGCATCTCTAGTCGGATACTTAATGAAGTTTACCAACTCCTGAATCCTCTCATCACATGCGGCAAGGTTAAACTGATTTAAAGCATCCCGCTCATCTGGAGACAAACGGATGAGATCAGCAACAACAGCCTTTTGCATCTCCACGTCTGCTGAATTCATAATGGAGTTTGATTCCATCATTCTGGCAGACACTATAAAACAACAACGAAGTTATGAGAAATTGCTAATAGCAACAACATCTAACAAATGTATGTCGAGCTATATATGTATCTTTGACTATACATACAGTATATTGGAAACATTTGTTTGATTGTAAAATGAGGGCACAAATTAATCATCCAACCTGTGACTTGTGACACTATGCTCCAAGTGTTACAATGCTACTCCTTTCTTTAGGGATATTTTGGGATTTTAGCATTAATTCTTCACCTTTCTTTGGGAGAAACTAGTGATTAGACACTATTTTAACCTTTCTTTTAAGGAAGTTATGTTTAAAATGCAAAGGAAAAAGAAAATTGCTACACCTCCTAAGGGTAATCCTTGCAATTTGGCTTTTGACACACACCCCTTTATGGCAGGGCGGATTAGATTAAATTTAGGATTTAATCTGGCCAAAATCCCATTCTTTCAAAACATAAAAACAAACTATAAAGTTCCTGAATGGATACATGCATCAAAAATCTTAGGTTAGGCAAGGCAGTGAAAGAGGCCAAACGACTGTACTCTGAGAAGCTCCAAAACCAGTTCTCAGCCAACGACTCTGCGTCTGTCTGGAAAGGGCTCAAGCAAATCACCAACTACAAGCCGAAAGCCCCCCACTCCATCAACGACCGACGCCTCGCCAACGACCTGAACGAGTTCTACTGCCGCTTTGAAAGACAAAGGGACAGTCCTGCAACCATCCCCCACGACGCCCCCCAACAGCTGCAGCCACAATCCACCACCCCCATCTCTCCAACCTCAAGAGGGGCCTTGGCACCTCCAACCCCCACCCTGAAGTTCCCCCCCACCAGCCCCCTACCCACGCCGAGGACGGCTCTTTCCATCCAGGAGAGGGACGTAAACAAACTCTTCAGGAGACAGAACCCCCGGAAAGCTGCTGGTCCGGATTCTGTCTAACCAGCCAGCCTGAAGCACTGCGCTGATCAGCTGTCTCCAGTCTTCACAGACATTTTTAACACCTCACTGGAGACATGTCATGTGCCAGCCTGCTTCAAGTCCTCCACCATCGTCCCTGTCCCCGAGAAGCCAAGGACCACAGGGCTTAATGACTTCAGACCCGTCACCCTGACCTCTGTGGTGATGAAGTCCTTTGAGCGCCTTGTGCTCTCACACCTAAAAGACATCACCGACCCCCTCCTGGACCCCCTGCAGTTTGCCTACAGAGCCAACAGGTCTGTAGACGATGCAGTCAACCTAGCCCTTCACTTCATCCTCCGGCACCTGGACTCCACAGGAACCTATGCCAGGATCCTGTTTGTGGATTTCAGCTCTGCCTTCAACACCATCGTCCCAGTTCTGCTACAGGAGAAGCTCTCCCAGCTGAGTGTGCCCGACTCCACCTGCAGGTGGATCACTGACTTCCTGTCTGACAGGAAGCAGCGCGTGAGGCTGGGGAAGCACGTCTCTGACTCCCTGACCATCAGCACCGGTTCCCCTCAAGGCTGTGTTCTCTCTCCTCTGCTCTTCTCCCTGTACACCAACAGCTGCACCTCCAGTCACCAGTCTGTCAAGCTTCTGAAGTTTGCAGACGACACCACCCTGATCGGACTCATCTCTGATGGTGACGAGTCCACGTACAGATGGGAGGTGGACCATCTGTTGGACTGGTGCAGCCAGAACAACCTTGAGCTCAACACTCTAAAGACAGTGGAGATGGTTGTGGACTATGATGGTGCACTTCTACACAGCCATCATTGAGTCCATCCTCACCTCCTCCATCACCATCTGGTACGCCGCTGCTACAGCCAAGGATAAGGGCAGGCTGCAGCGTGTCATTCGGTCTGCTGAGAAGGTGATTGGCTGCAGTCTACTGTCGCTCCAGGAACTGTACACCTCCAGGACCCTGAAGCGGGCAGGGAAGATTCTGGCTGATCCCTCCCACCCCGGTCACAGACTCTTTGAGACTCTCCCCTCTGGCAGGAGGCTGCGGTCCATCCGGACCAAAACCTCACGCCACAAGAACAGTTTTTTCCCAACAGCCACCAGCCTTGTTAACAAAGCCCGGAAACCACCCTGACATCCCCCCCCCCCCTTTTTTTTTTGCTGACAGGACACTTGTAACCTGTAACTCTATGCGTTACATTAACGCTCAGCTTGGACTCCTGCTTTACTTGCACTGCCATATTTGCACAATGACCACCTGCACTGTTGTATTGCTCTTGCATCTTACACTGCTCTATACTTACTCTCACTCACTTAAAACTGTGCACATATATTTATATTATATTGTAGATATGTTTATACTGTTTAATTTGTATTGTATTGCACCGACTACGCCAAAACAAATTCCTTGTATGTCCAAAAACGTACTTGGCAATAAAGCTTTTCTGATTCTGATTCTGATACTAAAATTAACTGCAAAGTTCACTCAGTTTCAAATTGTGGTTGTACACAAAACACAGCCTCTGGATACAGATGTGCAGCAACTGTTTGGACAGTGAGGTTAACTGAAGTTAAACCAAGTCTCAAGTTATTGCTTACACAGAAGAAACCAGACTGAGTCAAGACATCTAAAATTTTGCCTATGTAGCAGAGTTGATTGTTACTAGCACGGAGATATTATTGGAGTTATTACTTTGACAAAAGTCTAAAATTGTTAACTCCAGGAATGTCGCGAGTTATATATAATGTACTCTTAAATATAATCAGTGACACCTGATGTTAGAACTCTGATGTTTTGAGTCCCATTGTGACCAGTGACAGCTGGTTTTAAGCTCATCACTCGGTGCATCAATGCAATTGCATTTGTGGTTTATTTGTGGTTTATTCCTTCTCATATATGTACAGTGCAAGCTGTTCATAATAATGTCCATCCAGGGAAACGCCAGGAATGTTGTAATTATGAATATGAACATATTATTTAATATTAAAATTTTAATATTTTATTAAATAATATTTCTGGCTTTTAAAGGGTTGTCCTGTGAGAACCAGCCCAATAAGGCAGTGGTATTAGAACAAAATCAAAAGGGATGAGCCAAGCTCTGACATTATTGAACAGCAAAACTCTGCACACACATGGAATGAATTCACACAATTTCTTAAAATACAAGAATTTATTAACAAACATAAGTCAACTCAAAGTCGAACATGTTTCAATCAACAAACTCTTTACTATGCTAAAACAATCCAACTAAACTACCAAGCAGAATTAAAGAATAAGGAAGACTAATGGGCTATGTACAATATAAACAAGTTGATCAAAGATGGTTGAAATCCCTGACCGAAAGAGTGATGCAACCTTACTGTGCAATATTTATGCTTGAGAACCAAGGATTATTTTGAAGAATCTGGAAGTGAAGTGAAGTTAGTCTGGGAATTAACTTAGGCAATAATTGGCACCCTGAGGAGTGCGTGGACGCACCCTCTCTGCATGCTGGGCGTCCGTGGCTCTGCCGCAGATCTCCCAGCGGTCTCTACACCGATTGCCTGGGTTCCAGCGGTTTCCGCACCGCGCCTCTGAGCTCCACCGTGGGTTCTCCTGGTCCCGCCGCCGGCCGTCAGATCATCGGCTTCTACGTCGCCGGCCTGCTGATCACCGGATCTGCCAGGGACAGCATGCTGATCGCCGGATCTGCCGGGGACCGCCACCGGGCCGGCCGCCTGAACTCAGGATCTGCCGGGGACGGCCTCCGGGCCTCCGGACCTGAACTAATGTAATGATGAAAATTTAACATTCATATATTTTAGATTCATTGCACACTAACTGAAATATTTCAGGTCTTTTATTGTCTTAATATGGATGATTTTGGCATACAGCTCATGAAAACCCAAAATTCCTATCTCACAAAATTAGCATATTTCATCCGACCAATAAAAGAAAAGTGTTTTTAATACAAAAAACGTCAACCTTCAAATAATCATGTACAGTTATGCACTCAATACTTGGTCGGGAATCCTTTGGCAGAAATGACTGCTTCAATGCGGCGTGGCATGGAGGCAATCAGCCTGTGGCACTGCTGAGGTCTTATGGAGGCCCAGGATGCTTCGATAGCATCCTTTAGCTCATCCAGAGTGTTGGGTCTTGAGTCTCTCAACGTTCTCTTCACAATATCCCACAGATTCTCTATGGGGGTCAGGTCAGGAGAGTTGGCAGGCCAATTGAGCACAGTGATACCATGGTCAGTAAACCATTTACCAGTGGTTTTGGCACTGTGAGCAGGTGCCAGGTCGTGCTGAAAAATGAAATCTTCATCTGCATAAAGCTTTTCAGCAGATGGAAGCATGAAGTGCTCCAAAATCTTCTGATAGCTAGCTGCATTGACCCTGCCCTTGATAAAACACAGTGGACCAACACCAGCAGCTGACACGGCACCCCGGACCATCACTGACTGTGGGTACTTGACACTGGACTTCTGGCATTTTGGCATTTCCTTCTCCCCAGTCTTCCTCCAGACTCTGGCACCTTGATTTCCGAATGACATGCAGAATTTGCTTTCATCCGAAAAAAGTACTTTGGACCACTGAGCAACAGTCCAGTGCTGCTTCTCTGTAGCCCAGGTCAGGCGCTTCTGCCCCTGTTTCTGGTTCAGAAGTGGCTTGATCTGGGGAATGCGGCACCTGTAGCCCATTTTCTGCACACGCCTGTGCACGGTGGCTCTGGATGTTTCTACTCCAGAATCAGTCCACTGCTTCCGCAGGTCCCCCAAGGTCTGGAATCGGCCCTTCTCCACAATCTTCTTCAGGGTCCGGTCACCTCTTCTCGTTGTGCAGCGTTTTCTGCCACACTTTTTCCTTCCCACAGACTTCCCACTGAGGTGCCTTGATACAGCACTCTGGGAACAGCCTATTCGTTCAGAAATTTCTTTCTGTGTCTTACCCTCTTGCTTGAGGGTGTCAATAGTGGCCTTCTGGACAGCAGTCAGGTCGGCAGTCTTACCCATGATTGGGGTTTTGAGTGATGAACCAGGCTGGGAGTTTTAAAGGCCTCAGGAATCTTTTGCAGGTGTTTAGAGTTAACTTGTTGATTCAGATGATTAGGTTCATAGCTCGTTTAGAGACCCTTTTAATGATATGCTAATTTTGTGAGATAGGAATTTTGGGTTTTCATGAGCTGTATGCCAAAATCATCTGTATTAAGACAATAAAAGACCTGAAATATTTCAGTTAGTGTGCAATGAATCTAAAATATATGAATGTTAAATTTTCATCATGACATTATGGAAAATAATGAACTTATCACACTATGCTAATATTTTGAGAAGGACCTGTACATCAACTACCTTCACCTCATTCTACACGTCTGGCTGCCAAACTGGGTACTAAAACCAGACGTTTCTGGAAGATTTGATTTTTCTAGATGAAATTCCAACTTCAGTGTTATTGTTGTATTTCAGACTTGGAACTTGAAAAATCCGACTTCCGAGTACAAAGAGAATGCACCATAACTCACGACTCGGGCTGTTGTTATATTTTTGTTTTCATAACGTCTGTAATCAACCCAATAAATAAAAGACATCATTCACATTGGATACATTTATAATTTAAAATCCTAAATTATCTTTAGTATTGCTAAATGTATTAGCTAGGAAAATAGGATTTTTAAAGTAAGAGAAACTCAGACCTTCTAATGAGGGCATATGCTTCTTATATTTTGCAGATCTTGGGACACCAACCTGCAGGGAAAATAGGTTATCTTGGCTAATACCAAGGTTTAGGAAGGACATTTTGAATGGACCTACATAAAGCTTTCTCTGTATGCAGTTTTTCGCAGATGAAAGGTGAAATCTGAGTTGTGTGTTCCCACATAATGGTTGTGTTATGTACTTTTCTTTAAATTATGACTTTCACCAGCCACTTTCTTTTCTATTTCACAGCCAGTCCAGCTTATACAATCAATATAAGGTATGGCCATGTTACCTTTGGAACAGTCCCATGATGATATAACTGTTTAAGAATATTTTTGAAGCTCTAAAATACACCGACAGTGGACTTAGTTTAAGCATTTTTAACATGGTAATACTACAAAAGGATATCTTTGTTATCACTGACATGAAATTCACTATCATACATTAAATATCAAGTGAACAGAATTTAACCTTCTGGATTTCCACAGGGAAAAGGGATAAATCCACTTCCCCTTCTGAAATTCATCAAAATGGAGATAAGAGTTCTTTCAAGTGTTGAGCTGTGCTGGGTATTAAGTAACACAAGGTCAAACTGTGTGTTCATATAAGATTATGGAAATGTCAGTCTACTGACTTCGTCTTAACTCCATTGCTGAGAAGAACCAGGAGTGCATTGCTTAGAGTATCATGCACAGGCTGACATGTTGATTGTATGAGAGGCAACTATTACTGTCACCTGCCACCTCATTTATATTCTTTCAATCAGACAGGTTGTAATTTCTGCATAATTACTTCCATTAACATGAAATGCTCTTCTGAAGCTTGAGGATGCAATAACACACAAAATGCAAATGGAGATATGGGGGCTAAAGCTTCAAAAGCTCTGAAGTCAAATCTTTCAAAAGGCTCTGCTAGCTCCCTTAAAAAGGTATTCAGTGACTTGACCGCTGACTCGTGATACGGTCTAACGCAATGTATACAAAATACGAAAATTAAGGACTTATTATTTTACATGGAAATCAATGGCCTTGGCTCAGTTTTTCTGATTAAAATGTAGAAGACCTGGGCCCGGCGCTAGTGGTGTAGGGCTTAAGCGCGCAACCACATATAGAGGCTATAGTCCTCGAACTGGCCGTCCCGCACCCGGCGACCTTTGCCGAATGTCTCCCCCTCTTTTTGCCCCTCCTTCCTGTCTACCTACTATCAAACTAAAGGCCTCTAGTGCCGAAAAAATATCAAAAAAAGAGATTTAAGTTTAAAAAAAAAAGAATGTAGAAGGCCTCATTTTTATTCTATGCTCTACTCTGCACACACATTTTCGCTGTTTAGCTCCTGCACATCTGTGAAAAAAAATATCAAACGTGTAAACTGAGTCAAAATTGATTAAATGCTAGAATACTCAGTAGCTGAATTGGTCAGTAAAATAGCACGCTACATACACATAATAAATCAACTAGTCACATGACTGGATCTGAAAGCGTTTAATCATCCAACAAAGTTTAAAATGAGTATAAGAATGTGGAAGAAAGGGGATTTAAATGACTGAATGCAGCATGGCTTTAGGTATTTAAGAAAATGCTGATCTATTGGGATTGTCAGGCAAAACCATTACTTGGGTTTTTAGAGTATGGTCTGAGAAAGAGGATATATCCAACATAAATTTCTTGTTGATGCCAGAGGAGAGTGGCTAGATTGGTTTGAGATGATAAAAATGCAACAATTCAATTCAATTTAGTTTTATTTACCGTATTTTCCGCACTATAAGGCGCACCGGATTATAAGGCGCACCTTCAATGAATGGCCTATTTTAGAACTTTTTTCATATATAAGGCGCACCGGATTATAAGGCGCATAGAATAGAAGCTACTGCAGTCAAACGTTTGACTGGGGTTGCGTTATGCATCCACTAGATGGAGCTGTGCTAAAGAGAATGTCAACAAAACAGTCAGATAAGTCTGTCAGTCAAACTTTATTAATACACTACAAACCAGCGTTCTGATAACTCCATTCACTCTCATGTTAAGGTCTCCTCTACATAGAATTCTATTGAATAGAGCCAACCGCACGTTAGGAATGCATTGGAGTCTATGAAGTTGAAGTTGAAATCAAACGTTAGTTAAAACGTGAAAGGGAACTTTTCCCTGATTCAGTGAACACGTAAAAGAAACAGTTTGATGCACTAAATCAAACGTTAGTACTAACCTTTCCTGTTTCTGTCCCCTGACCGTAGTCTGATGACACAGGGGAGACGCTTTCTCCAGGGCCGAAGTTACTAGTTTCCTCGGGGTTAACTCCCTCACTCATACGTTGCTGAGTTGAGCATGAAGAAACAGCATCAAAACACTGAGTTGTTGACGAGATTCGGGGTTCTTTTTAATGACTTTGCAGCACGTAAAAACACAGGGCTTACAGACTCATACACCGCTGCTCCGGTCGCCGTCTCTACCCACCCCACACACACAATAATACCGACGTCACTCCTTCACTCTTGATTCTCAGCTACGGCAGCACACAGCGCCACCTCTGTCCGGAGGAGTAATGTCAACATCTTCCATACACACACACACGAAACATACACCCCACACATTGAGCTTCTAATCACATATAGTTCAGGCAATTCCTGCAACAGTACATTCAAACGTTATAAACACACAAGTGGTGTTGGACTAGGAGTAAGCACAGTACAGGTGTTTACCGCTATTACTTCGGCGACGCCCCTGACTACGGTAGCCGTAATGCTGCAAGCGGTGCGGCTTTGTAGTTTACCAGTCGTACTGAAACATTTTGACAGAGCGCCGTGTACAACCAGTATGGATCAACCAATTAACCAATTGATCCATATATAAGGCGCTCCGGATTACAAGGCGCACTGTCATTTTTTGAGAAAATTAATGGTTTTTAAGTCCGCCTTATAGTGCGGAAAATACGGTATATAGCGCCATTTCACAAAACATGTTGTCTCAAGGCACTTCACAAAGGGTTTGGAATGGTATAGGGTTGTTGGGGAGATTAGATTAAAGTACTGAGTGTTAGAGTTTGGTCATTTTAGAATGGGCTATGTGTAGGGGTACTAAGTAAAATAATACACTGATACAGTGTGTCCATGTAGAGCCCACTAGTGGCCATTGTTATACTGAGAATGTGGAAAAAGCAGTTCACATAACCACTGCACAATACTATCTCTCAACAAAATATCAAACCATGGAAGAAGATGGGCTACAGCAGCAGACCACTGCAATATTGACAATAATAAAAAGCTGGTACTTGACCAGATAATTTATTTCCTGGTTCCATACCAGACTCCCTTACCTTTTGGACTGAGAAGGACTCTAAAAATCCTTCATCTCTGCAGAGGGAGAAACTACACATACTGTAAACACTGACAGCCCTGTTAGGATAAATGCACTTATTTTATCTCTTAAACTCCATTTGTTATAATGAGTGTTTTTTACACATAATGTAAGTTCATGTGTTTTTTACTCTTTTCTCAAGCCTGTCAGTATTGATTTAACCAGTCTATTAATTAAAGGTTGCATAAGAAGAAGGGTTGGGGATGAAGGTGATGATTGCATTTCTAGCTCAAAATGCCACATTTGAAAAAAACAAAAGAGCGGTCTATGAATTACTGTAAACGTAAAGCAGAGAGGCGAAAGGCTTGTTACACCCTTGACAGGTTGCTAGTACAGCTGAAATATTTACACCATAAAGAAAAGTAGCGGACGGTGCACTTGTGACTGTGGATCCAGGGACTAGAAGTGGAGAAACAAGCAATTTCCCTCCATTGGATGTAAAGTGGAGCTGGAGCACACACAGGTGTCGATTTTATCAAGGATATCTGGGAGGTGAGCTTTAATTATTTTATTTACAATTTTTTGTTAAGGCTCAGTGTCATTTCAGGTTTCTCTGCTCAGTGAAAGTGAATAGAACACATATATGTGAGTCTGCCACACCGAGGCACTTTTAAACTTGATAAGCTTTTTCATTTAATTGATAACCCTGAAACTGCTGGATTGTTCAGCTTTTATTGATCCCCTGTATTCTGATTCATTGGTTGTTGGACGTTTAATACAGATATATGTGTGTTTGGGAACACTTAAGCAAAAAGAATAACACCTTTTTTAAAAGCCAGCGTTAGCATATTGCTAACAGCTAGCTTTTAGCTAGTGCTGTATTGATAGGTTTGCAGGTTTTCTACATAGTGAACGTTAAGTGACTGGTGTGCAGGTATGTGTTTAAGCATTTAAGAGATTAAAACTTGAAATACATTTTATTTGCAAGTACACATTGTAAGGATGTTCCCTTAATTTAGCAACATGAAACAAATTACTGCAAATGCTTCACTCCCTGGCTAGCTGTTGCCTTAATTTGGAATATATAGCTTGTTGCATTGAAAGACGTAACTCTTTAAGAAAAATGTTGGTACATTTCTGTAACTTTCAAAATTTGAAATGGAAAGTTGCATTATAGTACTGTCATTTGCATAGTTTAATGAAATATGCCTGATTTCTTTACTCTTGTCCTACTTGTGTGATAGTTTCACTCAA
This sequence comes from Girardinichthys multiradiatus, assembly GCF_021462225.1. NCBI lineage: Eukaryota > Metazoa > Chordata > Actinopteri > Cyprinodontiformes > Goodeidae > Girardinichthys > Girardinichthys multiradiatus. Next base: position 25,228,614 of record NC_061799.1, read on the forward strand.
TTCATCAAAACTCAAATGTGCTTGTAATGGACAATATAGATCATTTTAAGAAAAGTTGGGAAAATATTAAAGGTGAGGCATAATGATATTTAGTTTTCTTTACAAATTTTTCCAAACTTGCCCTTTTTCATTAAGTGGGCATGTTCTGTACATTCTTCACCAATAGTCTAGGATGAATCCTGCAACACTACAAAGAGCATCATGGACATTATTGAAGGTGTTTAGGCCTAATCTGTATTCATCAAGACTGTTTAAAACCATTTCTAGCTCATGCAGAACTTAAAAATCATTTGAAAGGTCATATATAAAGGTATCCCATTGAATTGTTTCCATTTGTGTACATTTACTGAGTCTAGTGACATCAAGACATACTTATTTCATCTAAAGACTCATTTGAAAATCAAGGAGGTTGTTAAATCTTCCTTTAAAGGTTATTTTTTTATGTCTAGTTTTCTATCGACCTTTACTGCTCACAAAACTCATAGTCATAAATACGTTACCTTTGATTATTTCAGGCCACAGATGTTTGCATTGCATACACTTTCATTAGCTGAAGTAGAAGATAATTTTGTTTCAAACACTGATGATATTCATGTGTCTGATTGTGTTCCTGAAGCTAGAACTGATATAGAAAATGCAAAGGCTGTTCAAAGTGAGGGGAGATCCCTGTTTCTCTGTATGCAAACACTTTTACATGTATCAATTTCAGCAGTACAGGAAATAATTGATGAATTATTTGAGAATTTTATTACCAAAATATAAAAAATGTTATTGGTAAAGTTTTGAAAGAAAATATTTGCCTAGCTGATGCATCTGTTATAGCTTCATTGATTAATGAACTACAAACTTTGAATGAGAATTTCTGTGTTTTACATATGGTCTGAGTGTATGCAAAACACAGGATTTCTCAATAATAAAAAATCTATATATTTATATAACACCAGCATGATTAAAATGTAATCTTCCTCACCCAGGGGGAGTTCTTGTCATTCAGTTTACAGTCTAAGTACAAAAAACAAACTATTCTCCCTGGCTGTTGAATCTAGGATAATTTGGGTCTGTGTGCTGTAAAGTCCAAACATAAAGTCCTTGGCATGTCACTGGTAGAAAGCCCAACACCCTGGTAGGTGAACAGATCAATATCCCCCCAAATCAAGAACATTGCACTCTTTCTGTGAAATATCTGTGTTTGTTTTTCTTCAGTTGTGAGTCCTAAGAACAGGAAACTGACATTACAATTTACAAAGGATCTTCAAACCTGGACAATAACAGATTGGAAAAATGTTGCCTGATCTGATGTCTGTAGATTTTACCTGTAACATTCAGATGGAAGGGTCAGAATTTTGTCTCAACAAAATAAGTCCATGGATCCATCCTGCCTTGTGCCTGCAGTACAGTCTGGTGTTGGTGATGGTTTAATGGTATGAGGATATTTTCATGGCACACGTTAGGACTTAAGTACCGATGGAGCATCGTTTAAATGTTGCTTATACTTTGGTATGCACAAAAACAATATTTATGTTTTCTTCCACAAATTCAGAATGAGAAATTTGTATTAATGTATTTACCTTTTACGACATGCTTTGACGAAGGCTAATGGAGTAAATACAATTGAGAACCAAAACTAACCACAAAATCATCTTCAACCGAGTTTGGGTTTCATAATGTTTTGACTGACACAACATATAAGTTTGTTTTAAAACTTTTTAAAAGATCTTACGATCATTTTTATGATTACTAATGACTAAATACTTACTGCAAAGCAACTCAGCTTATTTTATGCATTAAAAATAAAATAAAAAAACAGTGCATTTGGTGTTACCAGTAAATCCAAGGCTGACCTATACATTTTCTATCTAACTGGATGTCCTTCAAGACAACACTGACAGCCACGGTGAAAATAACCGATATAGATCCCTCTCTTCCTGGACTCTCTGGTGTCTCTCCATCCTCTGTCCTGGAGATCCACTGAACAACAAACTATACTGTTCTGTGGATCAATGGCCCATAAGTATAAACCAGTTTCCTTTACAAACTGCACTCTGGGAAATAACCCTACTCACTGCCTTTGGAGCCTGTATGATCACTGTGCAATCTTCAGCAGTCCATTATTTATATTAATGTTGTTGAACTTTCTTAGATACTGCAAACTTTGGAGATAAGATTAAACAGTTGGTCTTGCCAAAGTTAAACACATCAGAGATTGTTTTACACAAGAGGTGTGAGAATAAATAACTGATCATCTTGAGCCTGCTGCTTTTATCTGGGAAGGTAATACAAGAGTTACATTTCTAACAGTGCATGACAGCAAGTAATGCATTTTATGTGTTTCCAGATATTTTAAATTCTGACTTACATTTTTCTATTTTCTAAAATATAAAAGTGTTTATAGTGTTTTCATAGCTTTTGTTTACTATATAATTCCATGTCTGTTCATTCATAGTTTTGTTGCCTATGGTGAGAATCTATAATGTAAATAATCGTGAAAATAAAGAGACCCATTAAGTGGGAAAGTGTATCTAAAACCTTTAAACAGTGTACATCTAAACAAATTTGAATATCTTGAAAAAGTTTAATATTTTTTGTCACTCATTTCAGAAATTGACACAGATACAAAGGTACTTTACACATAGAGTCAAACATGATAAGCCTTTAAATGTTTTGATGATTATGGTTTACAGATAATTAAATCCCAAATTTCAGCGTCTCAGAAAATGTACCTGTAAAAATACATCTTTAAGAAATCTTCGTTGAATCTTGTACTGCCTCTCTCTCTGTTGTCCTTCCCTTAAATGATCTCAACACCTACCAGCAACTTCACAATCGTCAACATCCCCATCTATAATTTATCTTTTTCCTTTTAGTTTCAAGGTTTGAACTGCTTGTACTTCATTTTCCTTTCATTTTGCAACTATTCAATACAACAACTGCTAATGTGAACTCTGTATTATTAAATACAAGCCAATGTCAAATAAAAGTCCTGTTTTTTATCAAGACTTAATTATCTCTATATTCAGTATGGATTTCTGGTAATTGCATTGTGGCTGAGTGACAGAAGATTTAGCCCTGTGATTGAAATTGCGCTTTTTCACAATCATCAGGGTTATTTCTCCAAGTTCATAGAGTTGTAGTGAAATGCCAAATTAATTTAAAATTGTATTGCTTTTACCAGGTCATTTCAGACAGATTCTGTCGAGTAATTTGGTTATTTGAGAATTTATTATATTATTTTTGTGCATCCTGAAAAGTAACCTTATTCCTGAAAAAGCCCCTTTCTTTCCTTGTTTAGCTTCTAATTTCTAAAAGATTTTCTAGGGATTTTACTCCATTACTGTTTTTAGTCCTTCTGTCCATGTTTTACTAACTTGTATTTGATTTCACATTCAGGATGCACGCAAGGGAACATCTACAGCATGTGCAGAGATCTAGGTCTGAACTTTCTCTGCAGCTGTCCACTCAAACATGCACTTCACAGTGAGTTTCTCTGCATGAGACATGTTTTCATAGCTTGAAACTTTCTCGAGGGAAGATATAATGTTAAATTTATGTAGTGGAAATCTCTGGGTTTTATTTAAAACTAAATAAGAACAGCTAATGAAGCTCTGAACATGAGATATCCAGCTCACTTAGAAACATTTTCTTTTTTCTAATTCTTAGCTTTTCCCTTTTAAGAAATACAAGGAAACTCACAATCATAATAAGAGGAAGTGGAGATTTGAGGGCAAGGTCATTATTCAGCTGCATAATTGTTTTCTTTGGGTGATGCAGCTTTTGGTTTTATAATTTATTCACTCCAAAAAATTGTCCAAAATAATTCCCTTTAGAGCGTCTTGATATTGTTTCTATTTTCTGCGAGTTAAATGTTGAGAACTCATTTTTCCTTGATTTATTGTTTTCCTTTAATTGCTTGTTTTTTCTTTTCCTGATTGAAGCACTCTGTAACCTTAATTTAAAAAAATGCTACGTAAATAAAATATAGCATATTTACCTACTTACTTCCACCATCTTTGTAAACGTAGATTAATGGTTTAAACGTAGGCAGATTCAATGCAGACTAAACAATAAAGTAGTTAATAATTGTGAAGTGCAAAGAAAATGATACATGGCTGACATGATTTTCCTCAAAGTGTGATATACATCTGTATTCAGCCCCTCCTGCCTCAATATTTTGTTTACCCACCTTTTGCTGCAGTAATATCTGCAAGTCTTTTGTGTGTCTCCATCAGCTTTCCACCTATACTGGTCCTTCTCAAAATATTAGGATATTGTGATAAAGTTAATTATTTTCCATAATGTCATGATGAAAATTTAACATTCATATATTTTAGATTCATTGCACACTAACTGAAATATTTCAGGTCTTTTATTGTCTTAATACAGATGATTTTGGCATACAGCTCATGAAAACCCAAAATTCCTATCTCACAAAATTAGCATATTTCATCCGACCAATAAAAGAAAAGTGTTTTTAATACAAAAAACGTCAACCTTCAAATTATCATGTACAGTTATGCACTCAATACTTGGTCGGGAATCCTTTGGCAGAAATGACTGCTTCAATGCGGCGTGGCATGGAGGCAATCAGCCTGTGGCACTGCTGAGGTCTTATGGAGGCCCAGGATGCTTCGATAGCGGCCTTTAGCTCATCCAGAGTGTTGGGTCTTGAGTCTCTCAACGTTTTCTTCACAATATCCCACAGATTCTCTATGGGGGTCAGGTCAGGAGAGTTGGCAGGCCAATTGAGCACAGTGATACCATGGTCAGTAAACCATTTACCAGTGGTTATGGCACTGTGAGCAGGTGCCAGGTGCTGAAAAATGAAATCTTCATCTCCATAAAGCTTTTCAGCAGATGGAAGCATGAAATGCTCCAAAATCTCATGATAGCTAGCTGCATTGACCCTGCCCTTGATATAAAACACAGTGGACCAACACCAGCAGCTGACACGGTACCCCAGACCATCACTGACTGTGGGTACTTGACACTGGACTTCTGGCATTCTGGCATTTCCTTCTCCCCAGTCTTCCTCCAGACTCTGGCACCTTGATTTCCGAATGACATGCAGAATTTGCTTTCATCCGACAAAAGTACTTTGGACCACTGAGCAACAGTCCAGTGCTGCTTCTCTGTAGCCCAGGTCAGGCGCTTCTGCCGCTGTTTCTGGTTCAAAAGTGGCTTGACCTGGGGAATGCGGCACCTGTAGCCCATTTCCTGCACACGCCTGTGCACGGTGGCTCTGGATGTTTCTACTCCAGACTCAGTCCACTGCTTCCGCAGGTCCCCCAAGGTCTGGAATCGGCCCTTCTCCACAATCTTCCTCAGGGTCCGGTCACCTCTTCTCGTTGTGCAGCGTTTTCTGCCACACTTTTTCCTTCCCACAGACTTCCCACTGAGATGCCTTGATACAGCACTCTGGGAACAGCCTATTCGTTCAGAAATTTCTTTCTGTGTCTTACCCTCTTGCTTGAGGGTGTCAATAGTAGCCTTCTGGACAGCAGTCAGGTCGGCAGTCTTACCCATGATTGGGGTTTTGAGTGATGAACCAGGCTGGGAGTTTTAAAGGCCTCAGGAATAGAGTTAACTCGTTGATTCAGATGATTAGGTTCATAGCTCGTTTAGAGACCCTTTTAATGATATGCTAATTTTGTGAGATAGGAATTTTGGGTTTTCATGAGCTGTATGCCAAAATCATCCGTATTAAGACAATAAAAGACCTGAAATATTTCAGTTAGTGTGCAATTAATCTAAAATATATGAATGTTAAATTTTCATCATGACATTATGGAAAATAATTAACTTTATCACAATATGCTAATATTTTGAGAAGGACCTGTATAGACCAGCATTTATGCCCATTCTTCTTTGCAATATAGATTATTTTTGATGAGTATTTGGGAACAGCAATTTTCAGGTCTTGATTGGATTTAAGTCTGGACTCACCGGGCCATTCAAACACATTCTTCATGTTTGTCTAAAGGTCCCATTTCATTCTGATCTTACCGTGACCAATTTTATCCCCATGTTTTGCTATGCCCCTCACATGATGCCTCATGACTTTCTTTCAACACTACTTACTTACAACTATTCTTCAGTAAAGGCCAATTTGTGGAATTAACAACTAAAAGTTGTCCAGTCAAGAGATTTTCTCACCTAAGCTGTGGATCTCTGAAATCCCTCTTGGCTGCTTCTCCAACTACTGCTCTTCATCAGCCTGGAAGTTTAGATGGACTGCCATCTCCTGGTTTGTTTGCAGTTATGCTACACCCTTTTAATTTTCATATGATGATGACGGAGTGGACAGACCCTTTGAGATGTTCAAAGCTTGGGATGCGGCTTTATAACCGGACCTGACATTAGAGTTCTTAGCAAACATTCCCTCAAACTGTCTTGCCTGTTCATTGAATATCAAAATTCTGTTTGCTCATTATTGGTTTCTAAAGAAACGTACGTAGCTTTCACAGAACATCTATATTTTACTCTATTTTGGTGACTTCTGCAAGCTTGTGGTTGTACAGGATTTTATTTAGAGGTACCAGAGGAAAAGGGATTGATGAATTAATTAACACTTTCAAGAGGCACTGCATCGCTGCTGAATCAGACTTATATGTTCAGGTAACCATAGGTAAGTAGAAACCTTGACTAGTTGGCTATTATCAGTGTTGGTGCTTAATGAAGTCTCTTCAGAATGTAGAGTAAATAATGGAAGATGATGCAAAAAGCCTAAAACCCTTTGCTTGGGTTGTGAAATGTCCTAAAGAGAGACATGTTCTAAACATGGTGTTTTGTCCCACATTATGATCAAATTAAGTCCCTTCATCTGCATCTTCTAAAACTAAGAACAATAATTTGATCATCAAAAGCATACTGTCATGCCTAGATAGGATGTTAAATTTAAGTTTACTTGTGAAAGCAATCCAAAAAGGGATCTAAAAATATTTACTGGTGAATAAAATACATTGCTAAAATAATTTTCTAAAATACGGCAGATGTAATTCTGCAGAAGGTTTGCAAATGCACTGTCAAGCTAAACAGTTGTTTCGAGTTCTTCCACATTGTCCCCAATCTTAATGAAGCTGTCTGCTTGTATAATATAGATTTCTCCATCTGCCAACAAATTTACAGCAGCCTCTCAAGCCCATTTCTCTGCCACCACTACTTCAGTGTTTCCACTCAGTTCTGAAAAGATTTTTGATTGCTTTACACCACTTAGTTAAGTTTTTACTTTATGTAGCTCCAAACCCCAAACAAAAATCCCTGTGTTGACAAAACCAGAGCCACTTGAGCCACGCAGATGATGGTTTGATGTTAAATCACAAACTGACATAGTGTGTGACTCATCTGCAGCTGATATCGTTTTTGGGGTCAGTTAAGTTTAAAATATTTTTGTGCATTTGAAAGCAAACACTGAACATTTCCTCTCTGACATCTGCCTTTTCAACGATGCCATTTCCATAAATCAGAAAAGCTTTGTTGTCATTTACCAACCGCTGCTACAACTGAATGATAAGTGTTTCTCTAACCATGTTAACCAAAAGTAAAAACACTTGAAATGCACATTTTAAGCGTTAAACGTGGTGTTTACTGATCTGCAGGTTTATGCCTTAACTCAATGATCACAAACTGGGATTTTCGAAAGCATCATGTTTTAAAGTATTCCATGAAGGTCAACCAGTATCCTCTGAAAACCTCAACCTGTGCAGCTCAGTAAGATATAAATCTGTTTCATTACTTATAATACAATAAAGTGTTGGGTTTGAGATGGTCCCTAAGTGTTCCAAATGTTTTCAGTAGTTACAGATAAAACCAGATATTTACATACACTGCATAAAAACACATAACCTTTTTTTTCTCACTTTCTAACATTAAAGCAGACAAAACATTTCCTCCTTTAGGTCAGTTAGGATTACCATGATTATTTGTATTTGCTAAATGGGACCATAATAAAACTAAAAAATGTTCTAAATGACTAAGATCAGGGCTTTGTGCACTGGCCACCTCCAAAACATTGACTTGGATGCCCTTAAGCCCCTTTTACCTCCAAATGAAACAATGACTGTAAAGTGATCTTGGCCAAATGGTGCAATTTCAGTTTCATTAGACCACAGGACATATCTCCAAAACTGAAGGTTTTTGTCTCTTAGTGCATTTACAAACTGTAAAATGACTTTTTGAAGTTGCTTTTGGAGTAATGGCTTCTTCTGAACATATGTTGGGACCTGACTTGTTTCATTGAATATAATGACATGCTCTTACTAGCTTCAGCCAGCATCTATACAAAGTTTTTTCCTTTTGTTCTGAGGTCAATGTACAGGTTTATATTTATTTATTTATTTACATAAATAATTGTTAGAACAGATGAACATGGCACCTCCAGGAAATTAACCAGACTTGTAAACTCCAACAATTTTCTTCCTGATATCTTGGATGATTTCTTTTGATTTTCCCTTAATGTGATACAATGAAGCAATGTGTTTGAGGTGTTGCTGAAAATATATTCACAGGTGTACCTCCAGTTAATCCAAATGTTGCAAATTCATCAGAAGATAAAAAGGCATGGCAGGATCATCAAATCTTATTCTCACATCTATGAAATAAAAAGGGTAATCATGACGGACCTGAAACAGGAAAAGTTAAGTCATAGTGATATTCAATATATTAGAATATGATTAAAAAGTTCACTTACTTCAGTTCCTCAATTCACTAAGTGAAACATCATAAAATAAATACACCCAGACTAATATTTTCAAGCCTTTATTTCTGTTAATTATTGTGATTTTGTGCTTACAGCTAATGAAAACATGACATTTAAGATTAAACTATTACATCAGACCCATAAAAACATCAATACAGAAATGTGGGCTTAATTATCACTATGTTTAATACCTGCCTAAAGATTGTTTTCAAAAATTACTTTAAATCTAACAAATGAGCCTTATAGGAGCCTTATATTTTAATTAATTGAATATGACTGTATATAATGACAGTATTCATAAGGAAGTCAAGCCTGGTCATATTGAGCTGCATCCTTTTTCTGTGGATCTGAAAGAAGCTGAAGGTCATGGTTTGATTCCAATTGCACTCTTTAAACATACCATGGTGTAACCATCTTCAAAAATACATGTTTAAATAAAGGAAATGTGGTATTTCTTCATAAGATTTTATTTTAAATGATGTAAATCTAGAAAGATGGCATTTTCAGTAAGGAAGGAAACATTTTTGCATCTTGAAATCTTCTGTTCCATTTAATTTTATACACACACAACAATTGCTGATGTAACATGACTGTGCGGTGCCTGGAGAAAATATTTTTCCCTTGTTTTGCCAGGATTATTGTCTCTATAGTTAATGCTCTTCAAAGCTCATTGCTTCAGCAATTACAGTTGCAGGTCTGTGGGTTTGCTTGTTGTTTGTCGCTTGCTTTTTACCTAATTTCTGTAAGCAGAAATGCCCCAGGCCATTCAAGTATGACTCCTACCCCCCAATGTTGCACAACTATCTTTAATTCATATCCCAGATTACATTAAGGTAGAGAATTTCATTACAGCATTGTGAGATATGCCCATGTTTCCCTGATGAGATCTGTTGGACTAGAGCTGTAGAAAGGGATTTTCTTTCGGGACAAAAAACTTGAAGTGTGGTCTCTTCTGAGTAGAAAACCTTTATATTCACCACAGGGTTGACTTTTCATAAAGCCCATAAGGGTGCTGGTCTTTTCTTTGCTATACTCTTGCTGGTTTGGTCTTTTCCTACCCAAGTTTTTCGTACACAACTACTTCCTCAACCATGCATCAATTTGTACCTTCCTTGGAGGCGTCTCATACCTGCATTGACAGCCAGTAACTAAAAGTAATTTTCTATGATCTATTGATAGTCGCAAAGAAATGTGGTTCTATGACAACAATAAATAATATACACCAGAAAAAGGTTGCTCATGGTTATAGCAGAATATGCATCAACTGGCCCAAATGGGAATCACAATTACAATCAGTTAAAGTAGGCTTTAAGGCTTTATAGCAATTTGATTTACCTTGGCAGCCAGCAATGACCTAAGGCTGTATTAAAAATTAGAAAGTCTAATTTAAATAAATAGAAAAAAAATGCAAGTAACAATTTGACATTGTTTAGTTTCATAAAACATTGAACTTTGCTCAAATTTAAAATTGTAATCAATAAAATTTACAATTGTGATGAAGGGGAAGTTGTGCATTAGAATTGCTGTTAACAAAATTAACAACTAAACCTTTAACACGTCAACTTGCACAAAGCTGCCCACAAAATGAACTTCTAGTTTATGATGTGAATCTACAGCTGTGCTAATGTCTCTATAGTATCAGATACTGAGGTTTTGCATTATCTTGCAAAACTGTTTATTACCCTTGGAACGTTTTAATATTTTGTCATGATATAAACAAAAACCTCAATATCTTATCTTTGCATTATTTTTTGACAGAAAAACACAAAGTAATCCATAATTATAAAGTTTAAAAAAAACATTAAAAATGTTTTATTTAACATTTTTAACAAACAAAAAGTGTGGAAAGTGTGCTGTCGGTTTTATTCCTATACCCTTAAATACAATCCAGTGCAACCAGTTGCTAAGCTTCTCTGTGAAGGCTTGTTCTTTGTTAGAGAACAATAACAAACAAACAGCATTTTGAAGGTCAAGGGACATAGTAGACAGGTCAGGTTAATTGTGGAGTATCACAGGGTTCAGTACTTGGGCCAATTCTCTTTACTATATATATGCTTCCAACAGGTAAAATTATCAGGCCTCATAGGATAAATTTTCACTGTTACGCTGATGATACTCAGCTTTACTTATCCATGAATCCTGATGAGCCCAACCAGTTAGATAGACTACAAGCATGTCTTGAAGACATAAAAACTTGGATGACTTTACATTTTCTGCTTCTAAATTCAGACAAGATAGAAGTTGTCGTCTTTAGACCGGAGTCTTTAAAAAAGAAACTTAACCTGGATTTACCTGCCTGTTAATCTTCCCCTCAACAGTTTGACACAAGCTATATAGGAAAGTCAGCAAGATGGGGAAGTTTGTAAGAAATGATGGGAAGATGGATGGAGCTGAATACACACCAATCCTGGAAAAAAACCTGGTAAAGGCTCGACAAGACTGGAGACTGGAATGGAGTGTTGCTTAGCAACAAGCTAACAACCCTTGACATACACTTAGAGCTAAATGTAATGGTTTGGATCAAGCATAATCATGTTTTCCAATGCCTCTGTCAGATTCCAGACCTAAATTTAGTTGAGAATTTTTGGCAAGAATTGACAACTGACCTACAAAGATGCTTTTCAATCAATCTGACTAAACTTGACCTATTTTGCAAAGAATGGGCATAAAAGTTAGTCTTCATTCCAAAAGACTTGCAGCTGTGAAAGGTGGTGGAACAAAAACTTAAATCAGGAGGGCTGAATAAATGTGCATGCCACACTTTTCAGACTTTTACCTGTAAAAACAATTTTGAAAACCTGGTGTGATTTTTTTTCTACTTCACAAATATGTCTCACATTGTGTTGGTCTATTAAATATAAGTTTATGGATGTTAGATAACAAAATTAGAAAAAGGTTAAGCGATATGAGTATTTTTGCAAGGCACTGAAAATGTCTTGAACATTTTTTTCATGTAAACATTTGATGAAAGACTTGGTTCTTTCATAACTTTATTTAAAATGCAACAGGCAGTTATATTCGAGAAAATGATACCTTTAAAATTCTCATTAAGCAAAACATTTCTGTACATGCATCTATCCTATGAAAACACCGCAAGGATACAACAGACACAGATTAGAAATACCAATCCAAACACATTTTAATCTCTAACAAGAGCCATTTTGTCAGAACCTCCTACTTAATGTTTTGTCACAGTTATACATGCAAATGCTTTGCACATTGCTACTGAGTGTAGAGAGCTCTGTTTTGCACATGAATTGTCAGAGTGGTCGGATTTAATTCTTTGGTGATGATGATTAACACATGTACTCATTTCAGGTTATGTGCCTCTTTGATTTCAGCAGTGGGGTAGGGGTGGGGGTGGGCAAAAGAGGAGGAGACAAAGATGTGTTGGGAGAGAGATGAGTGCATGGGTGAGGGGAAGATGAAAGAAAAAATACAAATAGGCAGACAAAACCCACACCAGGATGGGAAAGACAAATTCCTCATAATGATTACTTATGTGCAGCAATGTGTAGGGAACAGTCATTAACATTGTTGTTACCAAAGCACAGCATCATCCCAGAGCACAAAGAGCACTTTTCTCCAGCAGTCATTATCAAGAAACATGAAAAAGGCTGGAATCAAAAGCAGCAAGCGTGTATTGTGCTATGAAAAAAATAAATAAATAAATTCTTATTTAACAACATTGCCTTTCCTTAATGTCAAACAAAAGTCATTTTTGTGAATTTCTGCACGCAGTCGCTATCAAAAAATGAATATAGATGAAGAAATTATGTACATAGAAACATTTAGAGCAAAGAAAGATATGAAAAGGAAGTTGAAGAAGGGGGGTGAAAAGGAGCCCACAGCATGAGAAATGTGACGCTGTCTTTGTGTTATAATTGCAGGATTTACCCATTAAATGGGTTATTTAGATAGTCATTATCCCCCTCATAATGCCTTCAGCCAATCTCACACTGCATGGAGATATGTTCATCTTTTTAGCACTCCGAATATGCAAGCACCTTCCTTTGGGTAAATATCTCATTGTTTTTAAAGGTCATGTCCCAAATACTGATTCATAGCTCATGCAAAAGGGCAGATGTACTTGAATGAGAGGTCATTTGTATGGAGTAATATCCATCCGCACACTGTTTCTTTTATCTGGATTTTCCCAGCCATCCATGCAGCTTATCTGATATTCATTTTATTTATTTTTTGTGGATCAGCCGCAAGCTCCGGATCATGGTCCAATTCCGGTAGCACACGAGGTGTAATTTCAGATATGATATGCAAAGTACTTTCTTCATTCTTTGGTGTCCTGTGGTCAGATGTCTAATGGTTGTATTTGTCTTATTGTTCAAATCCTAGAGAAAAGCTCTGTTGCTGATGTAAATATGCAGTTTAAAGATACTTATTCCACTGCAGTGCTGCTTTAGTGCAGGGGGATAAACAATATTTACAACATATATACCTGCGTTACCTAAAACAAAAGACAATGAATCAGTGCAGGACATTTTATGTAGATGGTTTTTAAACCTGATTATGCATAGTGTCCCTGATAAAATAAACATGAAGAGAGCTAGTGAGAGAGATATTTATAAGATATCCATCATTCTACACAATTACTGAACCTTTGGTAAAAATGTGGGTAAAATGCTTTAAATAAATTGCTCTTATGAAGTCTTGGTGCCCTGAAAGTGCCTCTTTGGTGCAGATCTCAAATAGCAAGCTTTGGAGATTTTACTTTCACCTGCCTCGCCATCTTTCTCACTCTGCGTGGTGGTAAAATAAACTTAAATCAACGATCAGCCCTGTTTGCCATACTTCCAGTTGTTTTAAACGTTTTGATTATGGCACTGATTGTACATAGAGGTAAATTTAGCCAAGTAGTTTTAAACTTTACCTAAATATTTTCTTGTCTTTCCTATTTTAAAGAAGGATAAGAGATCTGTGCCTTCAAGGCACGACAAGTTTATTTACATAGCACATTTCAGCAACATGACAATTTACAATGAAAAAAGTACATTGCAGTGAAAAAAGAGTACATCGCAGCAAAATGATAACAGAAAATAAAAAAAAGTTAAGAAAAGTTGGACGACAGACTAAAATGAATGAATGCACTTGATGCTTTTAGGCCCATATTTTCTTAACATAAAATAAAACGTTTCTCCATGAGGAGAAGGCAACTCCTTAGAACTGTTCTGACCCATTATGCGTCTCGATAATGTGGGAGTTTTCCCCACACGTCTGAACCAAGAGTCAGACACTTCCTGGTGCTCTGTACCTTCCTCCTCACTTCTTCTAGGAGAGCCCAGCTCAGCCATGGTGTTTTGGGGAGGGGTCTTTTACAGTGAACTGCTTCTCACTGTAGACTTTATGCTGTCTGTCCCAAGGTGGAAAACCCTGATTAACCTTTACCTCCAGTAGAAACCTTTACCAATATGTTTTAATTAATAATTTCAATAGAAGAATCAAAATCAAATCTAAACAAATGGGTTTTTAACCTCAACTTAAAAGGACTGCTAGTTCTCCATGTTTGGTTCTGATTCTGGGGATGCAGAGTAGACCTGAACCAGAAGACCTGAGTGGTCTGTAAGGTTGATACAATGACAACAAATCTTCAATGTATTGTGGTGCTAAGACCTTCAGTTATTTATAAAACAACAAAAGTATTCTAAAGTCTGTTCTCTCAGACACAGCCAACGTAAGGTCTTTAGAACTGGAGTGATGTGCTCTACTGTTTTGGTAAGGACATGGGCAGCAGCGTTCTGGATCAGCTGCAGCTGTCTGACTTTCTACACAGACCTGTGAAGACACTGCTGGAGTAATAATTTCGACTAAAGATAAATGCACTGATGAGTTTTTCGAGATCCTGTTGAGAAATTAGTAATTTAATCCTGGAAATGTGTTCTTAATAAGTCTTGGTGAGAAAACAAGACAGTGAATCAGTGCAGACCATTTTATGAAGATGCCCCTCAGGTATGGTTTATGTTTTATGAGTTTTTTTGCCCATGTTTAGTTTATGCTTTAGTTCGCTGTTCTCTGTGTTTTTCACATGTGTACTTGTTTGTACACATGCTCCCCAGCAGCTGCTCCACATTTTGTTAATCAGACTTACCTTGTCAATGTAAATCCACCAATCCTCCTGCTCAGTATATTTGTTCTCCAGGTTTGCACTCTTTCATCTTCAGACTCCTCTGTTATTTTCTCTATGTATCACTAATTGTTCCTTGTTTTAAATTTTTAAACAAATCTGGCTAAATATTTGGATTTTACTATTGAAATAAAAGATACATTTATTTTTAGGCTTTGTAGCGATGTTACAATAAAGGTTTTCTTTTCCCAGATATAGATTAGGGTGATTTATGATCAGCTTTTTGCTGATGTTGATACTTCAGTAAAATCAATGTAATGAATAAACTTGAAAACACAGTAGCTTTAAAGTGAAGTAAATGATCACACTACAATTCCTCAGTTCTGTGAATGTGTTACCTGAAATGAGCATTGCTTTCTTATCATATGTGCTTTTAGGTTGTTCTCCGGTTTCATAAACTTAGTGGTTTTTTTCTCTAAAAATCTCTAAAAAACAAAATTAGCTACACAAGGCTTTGCTCAAGTTGTGGCTAACATAAAGCCACATTCACTACCCCAACAAAAAGTTGCGTATCGTCAGAGATATCTATACTAATCCCTTGATTAGGGCTTTGATTAGGACCTGGCATCAGATTGAGACATCCCTATTTTTTGAACATTTTTAGAAAGGGGGGTAATAATTGTGAATGACACTTTACTTTAGCTGTCATTATTAAAATTATAACTTTATCTTATTTTACAGCAGCATAGACTTGTTAGTATAATCTCTGCAGTTTATGGAAATGACAAATTACTATAAAAATAGAGTGAACCCAACACTACTTGAAGTAAACTCAACATTACAGTTGTTTGAATATTTCATCCTAATTTTGTCGGTCACTAATAGCCAGTTTAGTGACTGTTGAAGAAGGATGAAGAACCCTGACTTTAATGACTGTGTGGTGCATCTGTATTCTGTGGGTAAAGTTTTGCGTCTCCTTTTTGTTGTGGGTGTAAAAGCTCAGACTTCAAGTTTGCCTAATATTCCATAAACAGCTTAAAAAATTGCCCCCAGTCTTGTTTGGATTAAAGTTCTTGCAGTGCAGCTTTTCACCTCGAATGACTTATACTGAATAATTTGCAATCGTGTTTAGTTGAGCTCTGAATTTTACAGCTTGGGCTTTGGCACATGATCATATGAATATTACTTTGGTACTATTAACAAATGATGCTACGCCAAATCTTTTGTTGATGACAGGAAGATATTAAAATGTCTACAATACTGTTTGGGCTCTTGAAACTAAGTTGCAGTGTTAAATTTGGTATATTCTATTGTTATTTTCAAAGAGGCACAACAAAAAGCATTCTCTGCTGTGCAATTCTTTTTGGTTATTTAAATGTATGCACAGAAAGAAAATAATTTGGAGTGCTCCTTCTAGTGGAACAGAACACTTTGAACCATAACAGTTCTTTATAAATTAAATTAGCCAGTGTCCTTGAATTATGGCTTATTCAGAGAGTGTTGCACTGCAGCAGGTAATTGTTGGCAAAAGAAAGCTATGCTCAATTTCTTTATTATGTTAGTAAAGAGAAAAAAAGATTTTCTTTCATCAGGTGCGCTCATGTTTGAGTATGAGATTACAGTACTGCAAAAAAGTATATACACCATTCCAATTTTTTCAGTTTTTGCTTTTTCATAACAGGTCATTCAACCTGGAAACACTCACAAGTGAGAGAAACACAAAGATGGCAACTAAAGGGGTTTATTAGCTGATGTTTGTTTTCTTTTGGCGCTTGGACCCCGGTGGAAGACATGGATGCTGATAATGACATGAGCTTGAATAAACATCTTAGGGTTAGAATTAGAGAAGTCTTCCCCACAGGATCCTGATACTGGTGGTGGAGTGGAGGCCTGAGGAAATGAGGGTGTCGGAAGGAGCTTGAAGCCTGATGGTGGAGATGGGGTGGAGGAGGGTCAAGCTCAGCTGAAGGGCAGGAGATTCTATATATGAAGGCCTTTTAAAGCAAAGCCTGGAGGGATGATTGGCTGAAGAGGAATGTGGATCAGGAGCTGATTGGTTGGAGCGAAGGACATGGTGTAGTTAGACGGAGCTGGAGGTAGAGGTGAGTCTGCCAAGTTGAATTTTGGTCAAAACTCCATATGTTAAAGATAATCAAGCAAATGCTTAAATTAGGCAAAGGTATCTTGAATAAAAACAAAATTAAGTTTTCAAATGATGATTTCATTTATCAGGATAAAAAAATATCCAAACCAAACTGGTCTTATGTGAAAAACAAATTACCCTTTAAACCTACTATTTGTGCTGCCTTCTACGTGAAAAATTGCCATCCATTGTTTGTGATAACTGGCAGTGAGTCTTTTACATCGCTGTGGATGAATTTTGGCCCATTCTTCTCTCAATTTAGGCACTTGATTTTTAAGAATGAACAGCCTGTTTAAGGCCATACCACTGCATCCTAATCAGACTAAGGCTTGGCAATCTTAAACCTTAATTTTAGGTTTTCTTGAGCCATTCAGAGGTGAACATGGTTCAGTTTTCATTGCTGAAACAACAAACATTAATTTTACCTGAGGCAAGTGAGGCCTGCAGTGCTTTAGATGTGGTTCAGGGTCCTTTTGTGACCAACTGTAAGCGTCATTGACACACTGTTGCAATAGTTTACTAGGCTGGTCACTCCTGGGGCAGTTAATCAATTTCCATGTTTCCACCATTTGTGTATAATTGCCATAACTTTGTAAAAGCCTTGCTTTTGAGACTGTCTAGTCTAATCAGAATCAGAATCAGAATCAGAAAAGCTTTATTGCCAAGTACGTTCTTGGACATACAAGGAATTTGTTTTGGCGTAGTCGGTGCAATACAGTACAAATTAAACAGTATAAACATATCTACAATATAATATAAATATATGTGTGTATATATTGTCAGACAGGATCTCTACCTTTTGTATCTACTCCAGTTATCTTTTTCTAATATTTAAATTTATCTGATGATATAAAACAACAAAAAAACGACAGAAGGAATTTGTAAGGGGGTAGATAGGTTTTTGAGGCTCTGTATATAAAAGAAATAAAAACAAATGTGCTTGGGTAACAGGAGATGGGAGATACTAAAGAGCATCATAAAGACTGGTATGTCACTATATGTGTGGACAAACTGTATGCCAATAATGAGGGACAAAGGAGGCAATTAGCTGAACAGAGCACTCGTAATGCACTCTCAGGGGTGCAGTAAGTCAGGGAACTCGATGCAGCCGGCAGGTTCACCAAGCAATTAAGCAAGAGAGTCAGAGTGGCTTAGCCTGATGCTCTGCAGCTTTGCATCAATGTTAAGATGGGATTGAGGTTCACTTCCAAACCCTGTCTGTCCACCTGTGTCCTAATGTTCCAATCCACACTGAATCTGAAAACAGAACAAAATGGACTAGAGTGGACAAAGCATTACATGCAGGGAATTATCTTTCTCGCTTTTCCTCATAACTGTTTGACATATCCTCTGGCTTCTCTCCCAGATCCCCTGCATTAAATATATATTTTTCTTTACACCCTTTTATCCCCCTCCCTTAATGAATTATTTATATAGGCGAGAGTGAAGGAGTAGAGAGCCCTTTCCATGGAGTAAACACACTAATAAAAAGAGTGATGACTGCAATAAAATGACATGGAAGCATCACTTGCCCCTTTACCAAAATGGGTTTTCAAGTATTACAGGCTATGCACCATTTAAAACTTCATAAAGTGCCAAACAATTTAGTAAATCTTTCACAGGAAGCGAAAGGACTGAAACGTAGAGCCGGATTCATACTGTAGATGCCCTTTTATCCCGTAAAGTAATTAATTTGCAATGCACAAACAATCACTGAAAACTGTTATAATCCTTCCTGCTGCATAAACTGAATTGATTAAATCCTCTTAAATATTTCATTTTCTGATGCTGTTTGACCTCCATGCAGAAAGACTGAACACAGTCATAAACGGCTTCTACACTGTTCTGGTCCCAGCCAATTTTAAGTGGATACCAAATATTACACTGGCAATCAAGAAGCATAATAAAATATCTGCTGCACTGAAAGCATTTTCCCTATAAGCCTCCATCGACAATTCTCAGATGTTCTTATTTTCAGTTTTTTTTATTTTCACCAGTCCATGAGCTATGCAAAAAGTGAAGGTAGAAATGTTTGGGGGGGTTAACTGCTAACCTACCTGCAGTACATTCCTGTGAACTTCATCTCTTGGCGGAACAAAGCAGAATCCATTGCCCAGTTGCCGTTGTCAAAGTAATTCGAAAAATATCAATCATCGAAGGAAGAGATTTGCCTAAAAATTAATTATTTTGAGGAGAAATCATCACCTTTCTGCAAAGATCATAGTGGAAAACTCTAAACTAAAGCAGCTTCCTTTAAACAGCTGTACACATTTAAATGGGTTATTTTCTCAACTCTGTTTTTTTCTTTTAGACACATATTTACCTGCAGAGTTTTGGCCTTTCAGTTCTGCAATGGAAGGCCTCTTGATACTGTAGGTCAAAGCAGAGAACCTGGTAATTGAAGTTGTACGTAATAAAAGAAGAGGTCGGTGGTGCGGGTGGGGGAGTTGTTCATTAATAATTGATCAAAGAGCTGTTAAATTGAAATGTGTTTGCATCAATTAATCATCCCCCCAGATGCCACTAATCAGCCTTTTCCATTGTAGCATCATAGCAGTCCTGCAGACTACACTGGTTGTGCAGAAGCCATCATTCATCATCTTTTACTGTGCACTTAAAACTGGCCTTCGAGAGCATGACAGAATGATTAAAACACTATTGCAACTGAACACTGCAGGCTTTACTCACAATCTCCTCCAAAAAATTGGTCTTGCAGATTATGCTGCATACAGTACCGCCTATGAACTATTGATGTTTTTCAGCTTTTAGAGGGTTTTGAAAGAGTTTATGGTAACAGTTTTTAAATGTTAACTTGCTTTTACACTGTTTCCTATTTTACCATGTCGTTGATGTATGCATTTCAGCTTTGATACGCTACCATCCTGACTGGGGCCTGTGTATTGGCATCAAGGGTGTGGAATTGGGTGTGGAATTGGAACTGGCTCGTTTTAGGTGGCGTGGCTCTGCTCCACTCAGTTTTTCTCTACTTGGCACGGTACCTGTTATGTTTCACACTGATCCACTGACGGCTGAAGCTGTGGCGGCTGGAGGCGGGGCTTCAGCCAGGTTTCGGTGTAGTGTGCTGTGCTGCTATTAACGTTACTGTGTGACATTGTCACATTAAAGTAATCTGCGTGAAGCGCAAAAAAATAAATAGAAAAGAAAGACATAAACTAAATACTAATAATGTTTGTATTATTGTGTTTGCAAGAATATCTCCGTCTGCATATAATTCAGAAAGCTGTTGTGTCCTTTTTCTTTTCTTTCAGCCTTCAGGCATAGTTTATGATTTGTACATAGTAAAATTATATTCCGGTATGACCCGCTTCGGCCATTGTGGTAATATCAATGTAGTTGCTCTTGAGTTTTATTAACTTTTCCCTGCACTACCTTGGTGAAACCCTTCTCATTTCCTCTGGACCCCTGGTCAATCAGTGAACAGCAGTCTGTTCACATCACATGTAGTCCCTACTCAGCCCAGGTCATACCTGCTCAGGAGCAGGGACCAAAAAACTGGGTACTGATACGGAAATAAACAGTAATGGAAACGCTCACAAAGCGAGCAGAGTGGAGTCAAGTAGGGCCAAATTAAGCCATTGGAAAAATGGAATTTGTACAATGTACCAGCACCAGTGGCAACAAAAAAGACCCTCAGCATGATCCTACCACCCCCATGCTTGAGAGCTGGCACAGGATTCTTAGATTCGAAAGCCTTATCTTGGCTCCAGCCAACATTCTTCATCATTTTTGCCAAATAGCTAACTCTTTTTCTTGTCATAACATAAAACTTAAAAATACATGTGAGGAGCTGCAAATGTTTGTTGACCTCAAAGCAGGGGCTTCTTCTTTTGGTTGGGACCATCTTGCTCTGTGTTAATGCTAAACTGCTTTCACTGTGGACAGTGACGCTGATGATCTGGATGTTTTTATTTGAGCCTGGCTGGGTGGTTTCTGTGTTTTTCATGATCATTCTAACCAATTTTCTTTCCTCTGAGGGATACAATTAGGATTAGATGTTTGAAAGTTAGACAGCTGATTGTAGATTGTAATATACGTTTTGGAATTAATAAAGCTAATATTAAGCTTCTGGAATGGCCCCATCTCAATCTTATTATAAATTTATGGGCTGTGCTATGAATGTGTTACACCAGGCCCTGATGGCTACAAAAAGCTTGTGGTTTCTCTGCAACTTGGTTATGGACATTTTCAGAACCATTAGTAGAAATGTAAGTTGATTTTTAAGCTTGTGTGTGTGTGATTTTGTGTGTATTACAGACATTCGCAATAAATTCATACTTATGCATCCAAATGTAGATTTTTCAAGTAATTGAATTTCTTTGATGTTTAAGCTTTCCAGTGTGGTTCAAACGCATCCTAAATAAAAATGACTTATAATATATAATATAACAATTGTATGCAAACGTATCATGATACAGCAAAAAAGGTTCATCGGGTCACCCTACCTTAGTTACTTTAAGGTCATGATGATTTTCAGGTATTCCAGTCATCTCAATCTGATCTACACAAAATCTGACCTCCATCTTTAATTAAGATGAAAGCACAACCCCTTTCTGTATTTACTACATCAGCGAGCATTCAGGTTAATCCAAAAGGGATTATTTCCGCTCACTGACAGTGACCACTTTGGTGTAATAAAATCACTAGGAAGGCGACTGCATTTCTGCATCCCTCTGAACTCACAGGATGAACTGCTGGCAAGTCACAGAAGTCAGACTCACTATGTTTGATCAGAAAA
The DNA here is from genome assembly GCF_021462225.1 of Girardinichthys multiradiatus. NCBI lineage: Eukaryota > Metazoa > Chordata > Actinopteri > Cyprinodontiformes > Goodeidae > Girardinichthys > Girardinichthys multiradiatus. The sequence continues at coordinate 25,250,284 of NC_061799.1, forward strand.
CTTCCCCATCATTTTTATATAAAGTTTAACTTTATGTCTCAGGCTTGATGCTGCTGACGTGAATATGATCAATGGCAGTGGATCAGCCCCGTGGGAAGAGCAAGATACACATCACATGATTAATGGCTTTGCCAGCTGTCATGAACTATACTGGACCAATACACTGAAGGCTTCATAAATCATAAGTGTTCTGACAAGTGAAGCTTTTGGCATCTTATAAAGGCATTTGTTGACTCCTTAATTTTTCTCCTATTACATTTTTATCATGAACATGATGGTACTTCTTTTTTTGTTGTTTTGTTTCAGTGGGAGTACCACAAAAATACCTCTGGTGTCATGATGAGTTAAACATGGAATTTCAGAGTATGAATAAAATATCACTTGAAGTGATCTCTGGTGGACTGTTATATACTAATAAATCTCTCCTGAAATTGCATTAAAAAAAGAGTGTCCAAAACAGTTTCAGCTACAGTTTCAGCTACAGAGCCCTGAGATCTCTGTCAGCTTATCAAGTGCTTAGGGCAAAAGTATTTGTTGACATTCGACTGTTTACAAAACCAACAAACCCTTCTGCTACAACTGCTTCCCACTGGACTGTTTTTTCTTTCCACCTGTCAAATGTGACTCTGTTATTAAGTCACATTTCATCCCTGCAGTCGCTTGATTCATGACCCAGTGAAAAAGGTATGCTGCACTGAAAATGTATCCAGTACCTTCTGCGCTTATCTAGGGTCTGTATAGCACTTTACATCTAATTCTGAGATTTTCTGAAACCAATAGCTGTATTACATACAGAAGACAAGGGTACAGCACTTTTTAGATAGGGATGTGTGGGGATAACTCCTTGTATCTCCCATTATCGAGTGCATATAATAAATCTACACACTCCAGTTAAAATGGTTGGTTTTTGTGACCTTGAAAGAAAGACCCTGACAAGTAATTTCAAAATGTTCTCCACATTTAATGTGACGTATATCTTGTTACACTGAAAAATAAGAAAAGAAAATGATGCAGTAATCTGGTTGTGTTAGTGTGAATATCCTTAAAAATATATTTTTGATTTAATATTACTTCAGGCTTCTAGAGTCCTCGTCTGTCATCAACCATAAGTCATAATTTTCAGATGTAACAAAGGATCAAAATAATCTCACTGTTCAGAGGAATCAGTCAGGGAAAGTGTACAAAATGTCCCACAGCCTAATGTATAGGTGTACCATGGCACAGTGACGCTAGTTATCAATAATAGGAGAACGTATTAGACCACAGTAATAAAAGCATTTATGGTTTTTTGAAAAATGATGAAAGATGATGCATCTGGTTAGGGAAGGTGCTAAGATGCAACTCTATGCTGCAAGAATATCCAATAAGTACTAGTTGCATTTTACATGTAACATCTCCTGTATTCTCCATCAGTTTGGGATTTTTATCAAGGTTAAGTAAATTTGAACAGTTCCAAATACCAGACAGTTTTCAACCAAAAACTTCAAATTTACTGCAGAAAACCGAAGAGCGGGAGATGTTTTTATTTTGTATTATCACATTGAGTCCTAGTATACGTACAAATTCACCAGAGGAATTCACCACAACAAATGTTAATGGCATAGCCAGGTCCCAAAACTATGTCCTCACAGTCTAATCATTATGCATTATGCATTATGCTGCAAATACAATGCCAGTGACTGTCCACTGTCACTACATATTCATCCAGGAGGAGTGACTGCTACAAGTCACTGACTGGATGCAATCTGCTGGGTTTAATTAGATAGAAAAACCTTTTATCCAATTTAAATAAATAACTGAATCTGACTGTACTGTTCAATGGTTAGTTATTAATTGGAATCCATGTGCCTGACTTGAAATCTATAAGATTCAATGGAATTGACTTAGCCCATTTTAAAGTTACCCACCTCTCACACAATGCAACAGGAAACAACACTCTCCAATTATTTTTACCTCTGCCTTCCTCCCTCCCTGTTGGATGGAGTAAGGTGGAGTCAATTTTAGCCTAAACCGGCTCAGTTATGGTTGAGGTGCAAAAACACCCTCCATTTCTGCTACTTGTATGACCCCTTCTCTTTTCCAATGGTTATAATCAGTCTGATAGAGAGAGGTACCTTCAATCCTTGTGGTTTTTAGCATAACAATGGACACCAGTGGGCTCTACATGGACACACTTCTATGTAGAGCCTATCAGTGTACACTATCAGTGTATTATTTTACTTAGTACCTCTACACATGGCCCATTCTAAAATGGCCAAATTCTTAACACTCAGTAGTTTAATCTTACCTCCCCAACAACCCTATACCATTTCAAACCCTTTGTGAAGTGCCTTGAGACAACATGTGTTGTGAATTGGCGCTATATAAATAAAACTGAATTGAATTGAATTATAGAGAACTTCTGAAGTGCAAATATTATCTTGTCAATCTGTGACATGCTGATTGATTCTAAAAAAAGACTAAATCCTCCCATTAAATCAACATGTGTTTCAAAAAAGTATTAGTGTAAGCGTGTCCTCAACCGATTATGGCAGTGTTTTCACTTTTTAAATATTCCCCCTCCCCCCAACAGTTTGTTTTTGTTTTGTAATTTAATTTTACTTGTTATATGCCATATTTAGGGGGTGGGAATTATTTATTATCAGCTAATTGGTTACTTAGAGAAAGGGTTTCAGTATTTAAAATTAATCAAGATAAAATGTAATTCTTTGTGGTAACAAAAAGTTAATCAGTCTTAAAACGTGTTGCTTTGAATAACATTTCAAAATGCTTTATGGTTTATAATGTAAACCGATTTTAGAAATGGTGAAATTGTTGTTTTTTTCCTTTTTCTGACTGTCAGATTTTCAATGTGACTAATGAATTATTTTAGGGACTGATAAGCTTTGGCCTAAAATATTTAGTTTTAGTTTTTGTTTTAAACAGTAAAAGTGACTAGCTAATGCAGTATGTTTTATTTTGTAACCAAAGACAGTCTTTAATTCTATCATTTTTCATATCGCCACTCATGTATATGTAAATATGACATTTTTGTTTTTGTCACTATTCTGTGTTCATTATTTGAGAATGTCTGTTTATATTCCCTGAGCTTTCATACTTATTGAAACAAAATTGTTTCCAGTGACCAGTCTCACTTCACGTTGACAGAAGAATACCTCCAGGTGTCACTAATCATATTTCACCCACATCTGATGTGGAATTTCAAAATTAAAGCCCTTAAAAATAAGACATTTAAGACATTAGTGTGTTTATAGTAAGGAACAAGTTTGTTTCCAGTGATTGCTCGCACTTCAGGATGACAAGAGAAGATTAAAGTCTGTCAATGTTAGAAATTTTGCATCTGTCTTTTACTAAGTTGCCGAATATATTCATGATATTATTTTTTATTGTCCGATCATTTGTGGTCTTTTAGCACTTGAAATATGTTTTAAGGATGACTATCTGTAACTGCAACACCTATTGCAGTCCAGTATCTGAAAGACTGAAGGGGTAGTTCCGAAAACGGGGCAAATGCAAATCGATTGCGGTCCACCTTTCCATGTTTCTGGACTTGTAGTGTTTTCTGAAATGTAAAACATACAGAACATTAACCTCAACAATAATATGGCCAAAAAAGAAGTAGTTACAGACTCCTGGATTAATTCAAACTAATGGTCTGATTCTGTATTAAAATTTGGATTGGAAATTAGCTTCAGAGCTGATATACAGGTCCTTCTCAAAATATTAGCATATTGTGATAAAGTTCATTCTTTTCCATAATGTCATGATGAAAATTTAACATTCATATATTTTAGATTCATTGCACACTAACTGAAATATTTCAGGTCTTTTATTGTCTTAATACAGATGATTTTGGCATACAGCTCATGAAAACCCAAAATTCCTATGTCACAAAATTAGCATATCATTAAAAGGGTCTCTAAACGAGCTATGAACCTAATCATCTGAATCAACGAGTTAACTCTAAACACCTGCAAAAGATTCCTGAGGCCATTAAAACTCCCAGCCTGGTTCATCACTCAAAACCCCAATCATGGGTAAGACTGCCGACCTGACTGCTGTCCAGAAGGCCACTATTGACACCCTCAAGCAAGAGGGTAAGACAGAAAGAAATTTCTGAACGAATAGGCTGTTCCCAGAGTGCTGTATCAAGGCACCTCAGTGGGAAGTCTGTGGGAAGGAAAAAGTGTGACAGAAAACGTTGCACAACGAGAAGAGGTGACCGGACCCTGAGGAAGATTGTGGAGAAGGGCCGATTCCAGACCTTGGGGGACCTGCGGAAGCAGTGGACTGAGTCTGGAGTAGAAACATCCAGAGCCACCGTGCACAGGCGTGTGCAGGAAATGGGCTACAGGTGCCGCATTCCCCAGGTCAAGCCACTTTTGAACCAGAAACAGCGGCAGAAGCGCCTGACCTGGGCTACAGAGAAGCAGCACTGGACTGTTGCTCAGTGGTCCAAAGTACTTTTTTCGGATGAAAGCAAGTTCTGCATGTCATTCGGAAATCAAGGATCCAGAGTCTGGAGGAAGACTGGGGAGAAGGAAATGCCAAAATGCCAGAAGTCCAGTGTCAAGTACCCACAGTCAGTGATGGTCTGGGGTGCCGTGTCAGCTGCTGGTGTTGGTCCACTGTGTTTTATCACAATGCAGCTAGCTATCAGGAGATTTTGGAGCACTTCATGCTTCCATCTGCTGAAAAGCTTTATGGAGATGAAGATTTCATTTTTCAGCACGACCTGGCACCTGCTCACAGTGCCGAAACCACTGGTAAATGGTTTACTGACCATGGTATCAATGTGCTCAATTGGCCTGCCAACTCTCCTGACCTGAACCCTATAGAAAATCTGTGGGATATTGTGAAGAGAACGTTGAGAGACTCAAGACCCAACACTCTGGATGAGCTAAAGGCCGCTATCGAAGCATCCTGGGCCTCCATAAGACCTCATCAGTGCCACAGGCTGATTGCCTCCATGCCACGCCGCATTGAAGCAGTCATTTCTGCAAAAGGATTCCCGACCAAGTATTGAGTGCATAACTGTACATGATTATTTGAAGGTTGACGTTTTTTGTATTAAAAACACTTTTCTTTTATTGGTCGGATGAAATATGCTAATTTTGTGAGATAGGAATTTTGGGTTTTCATGAGCTGTATGCCAAAATCATCCACATTAAGACAATAAAAGACCTGAAATATTTCAGTTAGTGTGCAATGAATCTAAAATATATGAATGTTAAATTTTCATCATGACATTATGGAAAATAATGAACTTTATCACAATATGCTAATATTTTGAGAAGGACCTGTAGAGTCAAATCAATATCCCTGCATTAATAAGAAAGTGGGTGGAATTTTGTACACTATTTAAAACAGCACATTAACCAGCCCACATCTTGGATGCTCAGACCTGTCTGGCCCAATCCAGCTCTTTACTGCAACCAGCAGCTTCTTGAGTCAAATATTAAAATGTACTCTCATTAGTTTCACAGAGAACTGCACCCTACATTTTCTTACCATAAGTGTTATGGAAATAGCACCAAATGCACTATAGTTTGATTGAAAGTTCCAAAAATAAAATAGTGAGCTGTGTAAAATGTATAAAGGCTGGCATAAGTGAGGTTAATTTGTAATGATGCATAAGAAGATAATCCAAATCTGTCATGGAAATGGCAGACTTCACCACCAGCTCCACCCACAACAGACATGACTACACAGATTTAATTACTGAATGTAAAGGGCTGGGATATTTTTTTGTTGAAAGCAACCCAATTATAAAGAACATTAAATTGATTTCAGGTATTTTACCTTTACAATTATTAGCATTACAAGTCATTTCCTTCGTTAGTAAAATAATCATGACAAACTCAGAATAATGTTTTTCATTCATGTTTTGCACATTTGAACTCTATATTGTATCTTGGATGTGGTTGCAAAGCCAGTTTGTACAACGGGTCGTCTGGGAAACAACCACCCACCTACACATATGCATATTCAAACTAGTCAGTCTATTGTGCATGTGTGTGTTTAATCTGTACAACTGAGATCCGAGAAGGGCAGCTACAGGAGGAGATGATGTTCAGCGAGGGAGTAAAAAGGAAGGAAAGACATAGGTCAGGATCATTAGAACTCTGAACCTTTAATAATAAACCACAATGGTGGGGCTATTAGGATCATAATTATCCTCATTAGCCTAATACATCCACCTCCATCCTGTAGAAGATGATATGTAACTCTGTTGAGATCCATCAGCTTCCTATGCACTGGGACTGAACATATGCTGCATTTGATGATGTAGAAAATACAAAAATGTATTTAAAAAATAACTTTAAATTTGTGCTGGCCTTGGGGAATCCATCTGTTTCTTGAAAAATATCAGACCAAATGGTGCACTCTATTATGTCTCTAATGTGCACGTTTCTCAGCAAGCAGAACCAGCTTATATCACTTTGTTGTTCCTTTATCCAATAAAAGATAGAGAAAATTAAGAGATTTAAAAAGAAAGTCTCTGCACAATGAAAGAAAATGATAATTAATTCAGAATCAAAGTCTGAAAAATATTTAAAAATCCCTTTTTAAAAATATCCTTTTATTCTTATGCTTTTATTTTTTACTTCTATGAATTTGCTATTAAATTAGTCCTGCAAGGCTTCTCCTTTAGCCGTTCACCCACTTCTCAATCTACGCAGTGTCTTAAATTAGTTTATCACTTTAAATCTATCATGGGAAGGTCAAGTCATGGTGAAGAGCTGCTACTGTCTGAGAGAAATAGATCTGCAGAAATCTTCGCAAATAACCATGGTCCAATAAAAGAAAACTGGATGAAAAAAAAGGAAAAAACTAACATTTACTCAAAAACTGTAACTGAGGAATTTTTTTTAAACATCTTTAAATTCTGTTCATATTTAATGTTATCTTTTATTTTCAGTACATGTTTTGCTGTTTATAAGAACAAATTAGAAACCTCTAGAATGTAAAACATTATAGTTTAGACATTAAATGTCATTCAGCTGATCTCAAGAAGCAATAAGTCATTATTTCATTAAGAATTCAAAGAAAAAAATCTTGGAAATACAAATCTCTCCATAAAACTGTTGTTTTTCTCTCATGATACCTCAGATTTTTTGGCAGTGACAGACTCCTTATATACTGATGTTTACTTCATAATGTCTTCTAAAATGATATCACCTGGATGAATGAAACTGGATCACATCTTATATTGATTTTGCAAACTTTTTATTTTGTCCCCTTTACTCTGCTACCACTAAATAAACCCCATTATAACCAATTCTCTTCGGAGGTCGCCTAAATATTATAAGAAGTTCACCTGTGTGTGTGTGTGTGTGTGTGTGTGTGTGTGTGTGTGTGTGTGTGTGTGTGTGTGTGTGTGTGTGTGTGTGTGTGTTTAACCCCAGTATAAATACAATTGTTCTGTGAAGAGCTCAGAGGGTTGTTAGAGAACATTAGTATAGCTTCATGACCTACAGGGAACACACCAAACATTGTTCATAATTCAAAACATCAATCTCTGGCAAAAATAAAGCAATTGTTGAAAGAATACAGGTCCTTCTCAAAATATTAGCATATTGTGATAAAGTTCATTATTTTCTATAATGTAATGATGAAAATTTAATATTCATATATTTTAGATTCATTGCACACTAACTGAAATATTTCAGGTCTTTTATTGTCTTAATATGGATGATTGTGGCATACAGCTCATGTACAATAAGAAGTCCTGCTTGCAGTTAGCCCCGAGTCATGCAGAGGACACAATAAATGTGGGAGAAGATGTTCTGGTCAGTTGGGCCCAAAACTGGACATGTTGGTCTACATGCAATATGCTATATGGGAAGACAAAAAAAAGGCAAGGAAAGCCAGTTAGAATAAAAAGGAAGATCAATCAGGCTAAAAAAAGGGCAATCCTGGAACATAACCTGGTAGAGGTGGGAAAAGATTTGAGAGTAGGGCAGAGGATCATCTTCCAGGAAGATAATGACCATTACAAAACAGCCACACCTATTACAGAAAACTTTATGTTGAAACATGTTTGTATTAGAGTGACCCAGTCTAAGTCCAGAGTGAAATCCAATTGAGCATCTGAAGCGGCAATTGATCTGACTTAGCTTGATCTATTTTGCAAAGAGGTATCGGAAAATATTGTATTTGCAAAGCTTGGACAGACGTGCCCCAAAAGGCCTGCAGCTGTAAATGCAGCTATCAGTGATTCTACAAAGTATTGACTCCAGGGAGCTGCATAAAATGTACCCCACTTTTTGTAAAAATGTTGAAAACTGTGTATAATTTTCTTTCCACTTCATAACCATGCTCTGCTATGCTCTGTTCTATCACATAAAAATCCAACAAATTACAGTAAAATATGTGTTAGTATTATGAGAAACTAATTTCTTCAAAGATAGCACAACGTTACACATATTCTGTTATTTTTCCCCTGCAATGTTGTTAAGTCTGTTTGTTAGGCTTCCACCATGTGTCTTCATGTCAAATGCCCAATGGTTGTTGTTTGGTAAAAATGAAATTTGTTTATATTTTCACCTGCATCTTTTTTGGGGGGGGCTTTGTGACAGACATTTTTCCTGTGGATACTCACCACGCTGTCTCTTAACCAATACATAGCAGAGTAAATGAAGTTCTTCTGGGACTCTTCAGATAGAGCTGGTGCAGACGATGGATGGACGTGTGGATGCTGAGGAGTGTCCCTGTGGAGAGGATGCGAGCTATCTGTCATAAAAATGACAGGCAACATGTTTTTAGAAAGCACCTCTAATAAATAAAAGCTGCATGATTCCAATGAAGGATGCTGGAGAAAGAGCCTGGCTTTTGTAGCAGCTAAGATGCGCAGACACCAGTGGGCAATTCTATTAAAGCAGAAAATAGCTGCCAATGCATTGCCTAGGAACAAACATACAGTGGTTTTACAGATTAATGATACAAGCAAGTGAGCAAACATAGTGAAAGAGACAATCTAGTGATAAATTCCAGCCCAAGAACTATCTGGTAGCTGCATTTATCTCAAACAGACACATCAGTGAGCAGAAAACTGTCATCTGCTTTTGCAGTGACATCTTGAGGTTGAGAAGTCAACCGCAAACAAATGGAGTCAAGCAGGCTTAAGCAATATGAATGCAAAGAAGGATGCAAATACCATTATTCTTCCACAAGGCACAAATATTTCTCCTACAAATCAACACTGAAGTGTTTCGCTTGGACTCTTGGCAGAAATATATATTTTTTTAATGAAAAGCTAAAAGCACTGCAGAAGGTGTCACAGCAAATGAGCAGAGCAGCTCTAAAACCTGTAGCCTTCACCAGCCTAACCGAAACAGCAGCCTCTGCTGCAGCAATGGATGCTTTGGTTTATTTCTCAGCTCTCAGGAAACCAACTGGGAGCACAATAACAACCAAAGTATTTGTCTGTCTCCACTAGCTTCCTTTTAAGGAGACATTAATTAAAAGGTTTTTGTAGTTCAGATTTGAAAGACTTAAACTGTTGCAATTAAGATGACACAGTATAATAATGGCTGCTCTGTGAAGGTCTCAGAAGTTTGTCAGAGAACATTAATGAACAAACAGTATCATAAAGACCAAGGAACACGTCAGACAGGTCAGGGATAGAGTTGTGGAGAGGTTTAAAGCAGGGTTAGATCATTAAGCAGTATCTCAATGTCTCTCAACCTAATACCCATGATGAAACATGGTGGTGGCAACATTATGCTGTGGGATCCTTATCTTCCTTAGGGACAGGAAAAGCTTGTCAGAACTGATGTATAAACGTCAATTAAAAGGTTTAAATTAAAAAGCATATTAATGTATTACAATGGCTCAGTCAAAGGATGCCACCCTCAGGCTTTTATTTATTTAAGATTAATACAATTCTCTATTTATTGCCTTTTAGTTAAAAATCCTGTATTACTTTGCGTTAGTCTATCACATAAAAATCCAATGTCAATGAAATGTATACTTTATTAACAATATAGATTCTTTAGGTAAAATGTTGTTTTGTGATTATAATATATTACTTTCACCATTGTTTCTCACTAATCTTTTATTATTCTAGCTTTGCATCGAATAGCTCAAAGGTGCTGGGAATTATATAATCTGTGACACACATTCACCTCTACTTGTCCCTTTAAAGCCTTGGCTGTTGTCTTTAGCCATTCATGTGATGGACAGCTCTTAGGTAAAAAAAAAATTAAATCTGCTAGAATATGACTTTATCATTAAATGCTTTGGAAAGGTTGGCCTGGCAAAACACATAAAACATCTATGAGGTTTGTTTTTATTTAAATAATATAAAGCTGAGTATAAATTTAAAAAAAGACACATAACAATGTGACGTGTTTCTTACTATGTCACTCCCCATGAGACAATCTTATATCATTATTGATTCTTTCTGTCCCTCCTTTGTTTTGCCGACCTTTTGACCTCCAGCTTGCCAATCTTCAGTTGTCCACTAGATGGAACCCAGACTTAATTTCCACCAGTAATTACCTGAGTCCACACCCTCCCAAGCACCTGACAGAATGCTGTTTATTTGCTGTCAGAATTTAAAACTTCATGTGGAATGATATCTACTTTACTGAAGGCATGTAGTTCTTTTCTTAAATATTATTTTTGAACAGATCTGTGTTAGATTGCATCAGTTTTTCAGTATGTTTTCAGTATGTTTTTCTGAGATAATGTCTGGTTCAATTCTAGATTTTCAGTATAATGATGCTTCTTACCTGGGTCTGTCACTATTGCATCATGCGATGGAAAACTAACTTGCTCCAGGGGTGGTTGGTCCATCAGATAACAGATCAAAGCCAAAAAGGCATTGGTTCTCCTCTAATCAATGCCCTAAGAATATAAAAAACTGGAAAGGATTGCAAGGCCACCGTCTACTTACTCTCCTCCTCACTGAATTTCACCATTAGCTCCTAATTCTGTGCAGGAGATTCCTCAACAGAATTAATCTTGAATGTATGAAAACCTACACTGATTACACATAATTTTCTTGTCTGTAAGTATCTGAAGATTGGAAACTAACTTTAATTAAAGTGCTCACTTTTCTCCATGTAATCAGTCTGTATTTTTCTCTGTATGGTAAAAATTGCACGACAATAATGTTGCTGCAGGACGTAATTCCAAGGAAACCATCTGTAACTAGACACAACTCTACAGTTACTTTTTTTACAATGTGTTGTTTGTCTATAAAATGTCACTTAAAGTTAATGTTTACAATGTGGTTGATATAATATAAAGTTAAAATACAGTTATACAACCAGAAAACAGCTGCAGTAAAATATTTCTCTTGTTGTAGCTGACACACAGAAGAAAAAGATATATACTGTATATTAAAAAATTGCTGCAAAACCTGTTAAACTTTATAGTCACAACTATAGTCCTTGTTTTAATGGGTGAGAAGATATTTATCTTCTTCACTTTATCACTTCAACAGCGCTTGATCTACAGTCATGTATGCTGCTATTTTGAAAATGTGTTACATGGTTCTAAATATCAGGAAACAAAGGCGAATATGTGAAACATCAAGCCAAGTAAGAAGTACGTGTGTTGTGCCTCTGCTGTAAAAAAATAGCATTGTGTATACTGAGAACAAAGGGTAGAAATCACAGTGTTCTGCTATGTCATAACTGGGCACATTACTGTTCTGAAACGCCGACAAAGTTTTTTTGTATATTAAAGGATCAACTGACCGTCTGAGACTGAAACTTCAATCTTCTAATAATTATTAGCTGCATGAGTATTTAAATGAAGTCATTAGTTTCACATTTAGTTGTAACTATCCCTCCTCAAACATCCTATGGTGAGTAAAATGTCTGCAAAGCATAGTGTTACATTACATTACTGGGTCATTGCTGCTATATGTAAGCCAGAGCCATGTTGTTTCTGCAACAGTGTTGGACAGTGTTGGTGCTCATATGGCAAATTTTTATCCAAAAAAAACCTTTGGCAGGTTTATGTGGTGATCAAATTATGTGTATGCTACAGTGTAAATAGTGTAGGAAATCAATGTAGTAGTGTTATTTTCCCAAGGCATAACGCCATTGAAACTAAATGTTGATATGCAACAGTGTAACTGGCGTGTTAGGGTCGGTTAATCCTGATCTCGATATGTTGCAGGTGTGAGGAGGGATAACTATTGGAAATGCAGGAATCAAGAACTTAAAACTAAAGCAATAACACAAAACTTTGATAGGGTTAATGAAAACCTAACACACAACCATAAAACAATACATCAGATGAATCACTTGACAGAAAACTGAAAAAAGGGAAAAAAACAACAAAACACAAGACTGTGATAAATGACTTCAGAGAAGGAAAGGAAATTACATTGTTATTCTTTCAACAGTGAAAAACATCTTTTAAAAAAAAATGCCGTTACTGACAGTGCTGGGAGTGACATCATGCTAAAGCACCAACGGCAGAAAACTAAAACAATTATGATGCAATTTAAGTGTAATGTAATCAGAATTGTGTTCTTCCATATGCACACCATTTTGATAATACATTTTAATGATCAGGGTGATTATTGTTCATAATAAACAAATGACTTCATATTGTTGTACTAGACGTTTGCCTTGATATATTAAATATATATACAATATGTCAAGGCAAAAATCTGGTAATACAGTATGAAGACAAGTTGTCTGGATAACTAGTCTACCATTTTCATCATTTCTCAAATAAAAAAGAAAACATCAATACTTCACTATGGTAACTGATTATTTTGTCATCTGTGCCATCAATGACTGCTTTTTCATTCTTCCATCAGTTTTCGGATCTGCTTTTAAAAGGTTAGATATCTTGTTATCTGTGGCTTTCACTGATGTATAATTCCCCACACAGACACAGAAGTAGAGGCTAAGCAGTCTCCCCTTTTTCATATCTACTCTGGTCATTGCTGCCTGCAGAAAGTAAACCAGAGGGTAGAATGGAGGGTGGGTGTTCCTCTGCTTATTGCTGTGAAAAATTGTCCGTGTACATTCTTCTGAAAGCAGACAAACAAAATTAGATCAAGCTGCTTGAAAAGGTGTCAAGGCCATTGCTTCGGGATGTTAACACGGCTGGTTCTGGTGACCAGACTCTGCCCTGAGTCCACATGTGGCTTTGATTATATGAGGGCTTGAGGTTTTTGAAAGCTGATGACCGCTAAGTGCTTAAAAGCTGTTTTGAATCAAGAGCAAGGAAATATGCTTCCCCAAAGTGTTTATTTTGCCTGTTCTGTGGTGCCTAGCTCTGAAAAGTCTTAATATGGTCATCAAGGTGCTCTGGAAACCTACACAGCATGTACTGAATGCATAAGAGTGCAGCTGGTTTCATTAAATTTCACTTTTTTGAGAGAGTTTAGTGAAAGAGTCGTTAAGGTAACCAATGCGGGATAAAACTTCAAATAAACTGGCAGGTGGCTCTGACATGATATATATGCTAATCTCTCCTCCACAGTGAAACATGAATGAATATGAAATATGAATATGGAGTAGTGTCATTGCTGCCTGCTGTTTCAGGACACCTGGATATTACACTGGCATATCGCTGGTTCACATAGGAGATTTTTTTCAAGGTTGCTCCAAGCTGTTCATGCCATTGCAAACTGCAAATTGTTATTTAGCATTTCTTACATTATTCCATAAATATTAGCGCATCCTTTTACCTAAATAAAAATACCAACTAAAAGGGACAAACAGAAAGGCTGCATCAACAGCCCCTTTCAAAATGATTCATACCTCTTTTTCACATTTTTTCACATTGCAACAACAAACTTTCATGTTTTTTATTGGAATTCTACATGATAGAACAACACAGGCAGTGCATATTTGTAAAGTAGAAAGACAAACGTAAGCTGTTTTAATTGTTTTTGCAAACACAAATCTGCATAAATCTGTGCACTTGTATTCAGCTCCATTTACTTTGATACGATATCCCAACCCAGAGACACTGACAGGGCAAGGCAAATTGGACAACTGCCCCGGACCCAGGGTAGAGGTAGGGCCCGGAACTAGGCCCTCCAGCCATCAAATTATGGTCAAGTGACACATAGTAGCAGTTTAAATTATTTCATGTTGTACTATAGCGTAGGAAGAAAAAAGGAATTGTAGAAAAAGGACAATTTGAGTTTAATATACATTTGATTTAAATGTTAATTAGATTCCCCAATTTAGATACTTCATAAAGTTGTATATTGAGGCCTTTAAAATTTATTGAAAAAAAATTGCTTTATTTGGTATATGTCTCTAATTGTATTCAAATGATCAAATATAACAATGTATTAAATAACTTTTTGGGAGATTTGTGTCACTGTTAGCCTTCTATAGCAGGAATATTATCTGGAACCTGTTCTAAGAAGGAAGACAAAAAAGTAAAAAATATGGAGCAAATAGGAGGGAGAAGGAGGAAAGAGTAGAGTAAAGGAGAATATGGAAGGAGAAAGAAGGAGACCGAATGCACTATCAATCATGTCTTTAAATGGTTAATATTAATTCATTTTCTACTGGTTATAGAATACCATGGGTGGGGGTCCATCTTAGATTAGCATGTCCTGAGCCCAGACAAGGCTGTCCCAATCTTTTAATATCGCACAAAACCCAGGTACTGAAAAGCCAAATAGATTATTATACGTTTTGTTTGATTAAGACTTAACTGCACAAGGGTGGGGTAGATTCTCTCTGCACAACATTACACAGACACGCAGTGAAAAATGAGAAAGATAGCTACAATCTTGAAACAATTATCATCATTTACGTCCCAGTAATGGGAACATAGACGTCTCTCCACACCAGGAAAGGTTTGTGCAGTGCAATGTGTGTCTAATTTATAACTCAGACTTTTTGTACTAATCATGAAGTACTTTTTTAAACAAAGGAGAACAAGTTAATTTGATGATGTAAATTAATTACTGGAACAGTAACCTCTATTGGCTCAGGAGTTGGTCACACAGCATCCACATATTCACAGTTCATTCACCAGGAAAAATAACAGATACAGATACACACAACTACTTTCAAAACAAATGCACACAAAGTGTGGATGCTGGAAATAAGCACCATGAATAGATCCAAACACCCTCCCTTAATCCTGGTGGACCATTTTGTCATTACTGGCTCTTGTGTGAGCGACGATGCAGGAATGCAGCATCCAGTAAATGGTGCCCCGTAGCCGGCACGGAGAGCCCCCCTGCCAGCATGATGTGTTCTGCTAGCAATCACAGCACACTGACTCACAGGCCAGTGGAAAATGCCAGATAAACATCACACAGGGAATGAGCTTCCTCCCTCTTCCTCTCTCTTTCTCTGGCAGTTTAAGTGGTTTAAGAATAGCACTAGAGATGGAGCAGTTTATTTTAAGTGACACCATGAGAGTCAAAAGGTCAAATGAAACATACATGGTTAGCGTTAGAAAATAAGGCGCTCAGTAGATTAGATGACTGAGGTGCACGTTAGGTTATGTTGTCAGTTGCACTATTATTCAAACGGCACCCTCTATGTGATTCTGTTTCACCAATGTATCTGCTATCAAAGTCTATCGTGGGCTAAGGAACACAGTGTGTAGGAAGTTGAAAAAGAGCTGAAACCTGAGTACAAGCTTTAGTGCTCCACTGACTTGGCTTGCTCTCCACCTTCCAAATCACACCTTCACAAAAACATTCAGGAAAAGCTAGTTGTAATTTCCGGTGAGACCTTAAAAACACAGTCGGGAGCAGGTCTGTTTCAGGCCCTCGTTGTAAATCATGCAAGGGCAGCTCTGATTTTTTATTTCTGCAGAACATCTCTCTGCTCATCGACCACTCAGAGAGTAGCCTGGGAATCATCTCTTGTTCTTTATGACATATAACATAAACTGTGTGCTGCAATATGAGACTTACTAAGGGGACTTATGTCTTAAGGAAGAGAACGTACAAGTACTCCCTGCAATGTTGGAATGATGTAAAATAAGTTAAAAACTTTACAATGCCTTATAAAAGTATTGCTAGACCTTAAGGGTTTTTTTTGTCTCACAATACAGCAACAAACTTCAATCTCTT
Organism: Girardinichthys multiradiatus; assembly: GCF_021462225.1. NCBI lineage: Eukaryota > Metazoa > Chordata > Actinopteri > Cyprinodontiformes > Goodeidae > Girardinichthys > Girardinichthys multiradiatus. The sequence continues at coordinate 25,266,320 of NC_061799.1, forward strand.
CTCTGATTAAGCCACAAAGTTTAATCTCTTCCTTCTAATTAATTTGTGAAGTGGAAGGAAAGGGGTACAAGGCTTTCAAAATGTGTTGTACAGGTCCTTCTCAAAATATTAGCATATTGTGATAAAGTTCATTATTTTCCATAATGTAATGATGAAAATTTAATCTGTTCCTAGAGTGCTGTATCAAGGCACCTCAGTGGGAAGTCTGTGGGAAGGAAAAAGTGTGGCAGAAAACGCTGCACAACGAGAAGAGGTGACCGGACCCTGAGGAAGATTGTGGAGAAGGGCCGATTCCAGACCTTGGGGGACCTGCGGAAGCAGTGGACTGAGTCTGGAGTAGAAACATCCAGAGCCACCGTGCACAGGCGTGTGCAGGAAATGGGCTACAGGTGCCGCATTCCCCAGGTCAAGCCACTTTTGAACCAGAAACTGCGGCAGAAGCGCCTGACCTGGGCTACAGAGAAGCAGCACTGGACTGTTGCTCAGTGGTCCAAAGTACTTTTTTTCGGATGAAAGCAAATTCTGCATGTCATTCGGAAATCAAGGTGCCAGAGTCTGGAGGAAGACTGGGGAGAAGGAAATGCCAAAATGCCAGAAGTCCAGTATCAAATACCCACAGTCAGTGATGGTCTGGGGTGCCGTGTCAGCTGCTGGTGTTGGTCCACTGTGTTTTATCAAGGGCAGGGTCAATGCAGCTAGCTATCAGGAGATTTTGGAGCACTTCATGCTTCCATCTGCTGAAAAGCTTTATGGAGATGAAGATTTCATTTTTCAGCACGACCTGGCACCTGCTCACAGTGCCAAAACCACTGGTAAATGGTTTACTGACCATGGTATCACTGTGCTCAATTGGCCTGCCAGCTCTCCTGACCTGAACCCCATAGAGAATCTGTGGGATATTGTGAAGAGAACGTTGAGAGACTCAAGACCCAACACTCTGGATGAGCTAAAGGCCGCTATCGAAGCATCCTGGGCCTCCATAAGACCTCAGCAGTGCCACAGGCTGATTGCCTCCATGCCACGCCGCATTGAAGCAGTCATTTCTGCCAAAGGATTCCCGACCAAGTATTGAGTGCATAACTGTACATGATTATTTGAAGGTTGACGTTTTTTGTATTAAAAACAATTTTCTTTTATTAGTCGGATGAAATATGCTAATTTTGTGAGATAGGAATTTTGGGTTTTCATGAGCTGTATGCCAAAATCATCCGTATTAAGACAATAAAAGACCTGAAATATTTCAGTTAGTGTGCAATGAATCTAAAATATATGAATGTTAAATTTTCATCATTACATTATGGAAAATAATGAACTTTATCACAATATGCTAATATTTTGAGAAGGACCTGTAAGTAAAGATCTGAGAAGTGTGGTGTTTTGTATTCAGCCCCCTGTACTCTAATACTGCTGAATAAAATCTGCCATCAACTTAATTTAGAGTCTACCCTTGTCTAATCTAATTGCAGTGCAACTACAGCTGTTCTCTGAAGGCTTCATAGGTTTGTTAGCGAATATTAGTGAACAAACAGCGCCATGAAGACCACGGAACACCAGACAGGCCAGGTATAACGCTGTGAAAATGTTTAAAGCAGGTTTAGGTTATAAAAGCATATCCCAAGCTCAGTCACTAAAATCAATCAATTATCCAGTAGAGGAAAGAACATTCCAAAACTGCCAACCTTTATGAAAGAGTAATGAAAGGAAGACTAATGTTGAAAGAAAGTCACAAGAGCTCATGTTTGCAAATTGTCACAGCCATGTAGGGGGCAGAAACATGTGGAAAAAGGTGCTTTGGTAAGATAAGACCAAAGAAGAGCATTTTGATCTAAATGTAAAATTCTATTTGTGGTGGAAAATTAACACTACACATCAAATTAAGAAACCATCCACACTGTAAAGCATGGCGGAGGCAACACTATGCGGTGGGGATGTTTTTCTTTAGCAATGACAGGAAAACTAGACAGAAGTTATAGGAAGGTAGATGGATGTAAATACAGGGCAACACTGGATGAAAACCTGTTGTAGGCTGGGGCCAAGGTTCACTTTCCAGCAAAACAACAAGCACAAAGATTCAGCCAAAGCCACAATGGAATGGTTTAGATCAAAGCATATTCATGTGTTAGAATGGTCCAGTCAAAGTCCAGGTCTAAATCCAACCTAGAATATGTGGCAAGACTTGTAAAGTGCACTCTCAACCTGAGACTGAGCTTGGGGTATTTTTCAAAGAGGAATGAGCAAGAAAATTAGACTTTAGATGTTGACAGTTTGCAGAGATATACTTCAAAACATGTGCAGCTGTAACAATAACAAATCTTGTTTTTTTACTGAGGGCAGCTGAATGCAAATGCGCAGCACACCTTCTAGATTTTTTTGTTTGAACCAATTAGAATCCTACATCCTACTTTGTGTGACACATAAAGAATGTTGCTTGAATATTTCTGGCTAACTTCAGGGGGGAAACATTATTCTTTCAGTCCACTATAATCTATCTTCTCATTTTGTCACCCCGCTGTGCTCATTAAATACCACAAATAATACAGCCTCCCATAATAAAGCACAATTTAATATAACTTCTCTGAAAAGGTCCATGGCAGAAAATAGATTTTTTTTTTTTTTTTTTTTGCAATAAAGCAGATTTTCCACAGTCCCACAATCTGCCCTTCAAATAGCTTCAATATTGAAAACATTATCTCCTACCTTTCAGTGTGACAAAACTGCACATACTGCAAATGCAATTATAAGGTGTGACTTGCCAAGCTTATCAGTATTTCTATGCATATTCCAACTCCAAACTGCATAAATTTGACTGCCTGTTATATTCAATCATCTATTGGCACTTTTAAGCAAGAGCGCTGTTGAACATGACTAATTCCTTATGCTTATAGCACTTTAATTTTAAAATATAGAATGGTGCAAACCAAAAGAGAATCAACTGACAATGATCATTGCAAAGTTTCTTTCAGATTGATTTAGCATTGAAATAGTTGCCTTTGAGGCATGGCTGGTAAACTAAAACCAATTCTTTGAGAATGAACAATCCAGAGAAAGAAAGGTGCAAATTAAAGGAGGTACAGTGGCAGATTGAAAAAAAAAACTATGATGATATGTCAATTTCCTAAACTGTATTCTGTTGAGGGTATTCAGAAGTCAAATGAAGACTCACAGGATTATACAGGAACACTTGAGGGACGAAAGTTTAAACGTTTTATGACTTAAAGTAATCCCAGTGAGGTTTGTTCCAGCAGATAGATCAATAACGACTCATGGCATTTCACCTTGCAGCTCCATTAATAGGTTAACAGTTTAGAAATATTTCTTGTTGACATATACAGGGGTTGGACAATGAAACTGAAACACCTGGTTTTAGACCACAATAATTTATTAGTATGGTGTAAGACCTCCTTTTGCGGCCAATACAGCATCAATTCGTCTTGGGAATGACATATACAAGTCCTGCACAGTGGTCAGAGGGATTTTAAGCCATTCTTCTTGCAGGATAGTGACCAGGTCACTACGTGATACTGGAGGAGGAAAACGTTTCCTGACTCGCTCCTCCAAAACACCCCAAAGTGGCTCAATAATATTTAGATGTGGTGACTGTGCAGGCCATGGGAGATGTTCAACTTCACTTTCATGTTCATCAAACCAATCTTTCACCAGTCTTGCTGTGTGTATTGATGCATTGTCATCCTGATACACGGCACCGCCTTCAGGATACAATGTTTCAACCATTGGATGCACATGGTCCTCAAGAATGGTTCGGTAGTCCTTGGCAGTGACGCACCCATCTAGCACAAGTATTGGGCCAAGGGAATGCCATGATATGGCAGCCCAAACCATCACTGATCCACCCCCATGCTTCACTCTGGGCATGCAACAGTCTGGGTGGTACACTTCTTTGGGGCTTCTCCACACCGTAACTCTCCTGGATGTGGGGAAAACAGTAAAGGTGGACTCTTCAGAGAACAATACATGTTTCACATTGTCCACAGCCCAAGATTTGCGCTCCTTGCACCATTGAAATTGACGTTTGGCATTGGCATGAGTGACCAAAGGTTTGGCGATAGCAGCCCGGCCGTGTATATTGACCCTGTGGAGCTCCCGATGGACAGTTCTGGTGGAAACAGGAGAGTTGAGGTGCACATTTAATTCTGCCGTGATTTGGGCAGCCGTGGTTTTATGTTTTTTGGATACAATCGGGGTTAGCACCTGAACATCCCTTTCAGACAGCTTCCTCTTGCGTCCACAGTTAATCCTGTTGGATGTGGTTCGTCCTTCTTGGTGGTATGCTGACATTACCCTGGAGACCGTGGCTCTTGATACATCACAAAGACTTGCTGTCTTGGTCACAGATGCGCCAGCAAGACATGCACCAACAATTTGTCCTCTTTTGAACTCTGGTATGTCATCCATAATGTTGTGTGCATTTCAATATTTTGAGCAAAACTGTGCTCTTACCCTGCTAATTGAACCTTCACACTCTGCTCTTACTGGTGCAATGTGCAATCAATGAAGACTGGCTACCAAGCTGGTCCAATTTAGCCATGAAACCTCCCACACTAAAATGACAGGTGTTTCAGTTTCATTGTCTAACCCCTGTATTTTGTAATATCTTTTACACCTGGGTAACACTGAACATATCATGGGTATGTGCTATGACAGCCTCAGGTCCCAGCTACAGTGCTCTTGATATTTTATTAAACACATATCATTGTCTTCTGTTGTTTGGTTTTGTAATTTATTTGTATATACACTGTCCATGGATTCCAATCAGAAAGAAGGATCTAATAAACCTGGCTAAAGCAGTTCTGGGCAAAGAATTCACACACACACACAGGGTAAACAGACACCGGTAGCACCCATATGGTAACAACTAGATATGACCCGAGACAGGTGAAGTGAAAAGCACTGATTGTCTCATCATCATTGCATATTAGAAAGGAAAATTGTTGGGCACGTGTTATGCTGGAGCAGTGTATTAAATATATGCAATTTGAATAAAGGTATCATGTTTATCACTTGTTCTGCAATATACTTTCCTACCATAAAAGCTTTTAAATCAGAGTTTTGTATCCCACAAATTCTAACTGTTCTGACTGAGTGTCGGCCATAGCTGCTGCAGAGAACTGGGATGAAATACTTTAAGTACCAGTGGGTTCCACCTTCTCTTTCTGCCTGGCATTTAGTTGCAGAGGCAGCCGGTGATCATGGCAATGGCTAGTCTTTGGCGGAACTGCTCAGGTCTAGACTAGTCCAAGCTGGATTAGACTGTTGGCTGCAGTACTGAGGCGCCGTGTTTAATTAGGCCCATGCTGCTGAGCTGCTGCTGTTTATTTCCCCTGTGACACAATGCTGATCTCCGCAGACCAGACAGGGAACGATGGATATACAATGATTCTGCACATACTTCTGCACCTTCACTAACTACTCTATAGGCACAAAACCTGCTCATACACAATCTGTCTGGTGTGCCTACACTTCTATTTGTTGGCATTTACATTATGTGCACATGCCATCCTTTAGCAGGGAGCCACAAATAAAGGTACATCTCAAAATATTAGAATATCGTTAAAAAGTTCAATAATTTTTTTGACATGTTTAAGAAGTGAAATAGAGTCATTACACGTAGAATTAATCTTTTTAAGTCTTTATGTCTTGTAATTGTGAAGATTATGACTTACAAATACTGAAAGCCTAAAATTCAGTGTCTCGCAAAATTAAAATGTTGTCTAAAAAGTTAAATATTGGAAACTCAGCTAATTAACTCAAAACACCTGCAAAGGTCTTCTGAGCCTCTAAATGCTCTCTCAGTCTGGGTCAGTAAGCTACACAATCATGGAGAAGACTGCTGACTTAACAGATGTCCAAATGACAGTCAACGACCCTCCACAAGAAATTTAAGCCACAAAAGGCTAAAGAAGCAGTTCTTCATAGAATGCTGTGTCCATGCACATTCATACAGGGTTTCCGCAGGGTCTTAAAAAGTCTAAAAATGTCTAAACTTTAAAAATGAAACATTCAGACCTTAAAAATATTAAATTCACTGAATTATTGTGTTCAAGTCAGTAGTTAACCTCAATGTTAACTGAGGCGCTACTTATGTTAAGAGGTAAACGTTAGCATTTTGCCAATGTATGTAATGCGAATTTATGTAATGCTAATGCATGTACTTTGTAATTTGCATTTGTGTGTTAATATTATAAGGTTTTGCAGTGATAGAGAATATGAAAACAAAGGGTCAGTCAGGGAATTTGACATTTTTGATCTAAAGAGTGACTAAGAGCTGCTAAACATTAGCAGGGTGAGAGCAAGGAGAGAGCAGCAGAAGATTGTAGACCAGAGGCTGGTCAAGAGCAGAGAACCTTCAGCCCCTCTTCATCAGGACAGAAATCATTTATGGATAGCAGCATCACTGTGAAGTATGTAATGTATGATGTTATACTGTCAAATGACACGTAAGTTCACTGAGTTCTTACAGCCCATGATGATAAGATTTACAATAACTTTAATGCAATGGCTTCAATTTTCATTGCTTCGTATGTCACTTAGTGTGACATATTTGTGTTTTAGCCACAAACTGGGACATAACTCTTTCTGATACGGACAACCAGAGTTAGTCACCAGTCATCAGTGCTGATCCTGCAGGATTAGATGGTAAGTGGATTTCTTTGTATTATGCTGATGTTAAATTATTTTTCAATGGCTGCTTTCAGACATCTTTGAGAGTGTTGCACAGAGTCCTGTGCATACTTTAAAGGATTGTCCTGCTCCATTAGGACCTGATGGTATGCTTTTCATTCTGTAAATAGTATTTAAATTTCAGTGATTAATACACTTATTCACTTACTGTTTCTGAATGCCATGAAAGTTAAAAGTTGAGAAATATAAACAATTGACTCCAACTTTTATTTAATTTGCTTCTCCCCAGACATGTCCCAGTCAAGAGCAGGGTATCCTGTGCAGCCTGTTCTTTAGGTTTCCCTTAAGACACAAAATGGCAACCGCAAAAAGGCATTCAATGAGTCGTGGTACAGAGACAATACATGGCTGGAGTAGTCCATCACCAGAGACTCAGCATTTGGTTATGCCTCCCGCCATTTCATACTTTCAAATGCCCAGTCCTCTGCCTTCAGAACAGAAACTGGCTTCTCCAACTGGAAGAAAGCTTTGTGTAACGAAGGAGGCTTTAAAGGCCACTCCAAAGCAGAGCTCCAACAAAATGCCATCTTTGCATAGAATCAGCACAAAATGGCCACTCAAACAAAGTCATGCATCAGATATTATTACAGAGGGGTCATACATGAGAACTTTCTTGATGTCATGAAAGCTGACAGCCTAGATGCAGCAGAGCTCACTGCTTTCATCATAAAATGAAAAACATGGGCTAGAATATCGTACCAACTTGGTTGGGCAGGGCTACGACAATGCTGCCGTCATGAGTGGCAAGGAGTTAGGTGTGTGTACATAGATTCAAGAAGTTGTCAAATATAATTCTCATTGTTTGAACCTTGTGATTGTTTATAGTGTGAAGTCAGTCTCTGAGTCTGATTGCTTTTTCTCACTTCTTCAAAAACTACTTTGTTTTTTGTTTGGATCATATCTGCACATGTGGCATGACATTCAGAAAGAAATGTATGATGGTCAGCCTCAGAACTTCCTAAGCTGTGTGAAACTACAGTAGGTGGGCTTGCAGGTGCACAGCCTGTCGCAACCTGCTCGATTAGCCCCAGCAGTGTACCGTTTACTGCAAGAAATTGGGCTGGAAGGTCAGGGAGAACGGGCAGTAGATGCTTGTGGCTTACTTGCTTTATTGGACTTTCAGGCTGAGAGGATTCAGCATAACATGAATAGCCAGCTATGTAATTGCATACCAGCTGGTGAGGGTAGAGTCGATGGAACTGACAGGGAAAACTTTAAAAGACATGCTTTTTATCCAGTGCTAGATGCAATGACAGGTGAACTCCAAATATGTCCCTCTATGTCTAACCCCACAATCATGAAGGGAATCCAAGCACTTCACCCTCAAAGCATCACCTTTTTACAAGAAGAGGATCTTCTTTCCAGAATATATGTTGCTTGAAGAATATATCACCAACGTGAAGTTTCCACAGGCAGCGATGATTTGGGGTGCCATGTCATCTGCTGGTGTTGGTCCACTGTGTCTTCTTAAGTCCACAATCAATGCAGACATCTACTAGGAAATTATAGAGCACTTTATTCTTCCTTCTCTAATAAGCTTTATGGAGATGCTGGTTTCATTTTCCAAATGTACCAAAAGCTTCTTCAATGACCGTGACATCATGATTGGCCAGTAAACCCGTCTCAACTGAACCCCTTAGAGAATCTACAAGGTATTGTCAAGAGGAAGATGAAAGACACCAGACCCAACAATGCAGATGACCTGAAGGCAGCTATTAAAGAAACCTGGAGTTCCATTACACCTCAGCAGTGACAGAGACTCATTGTCTTCATATCATGCCACAATGATGAAGTAATTCATGCAAAAGGAGGCCCAACCAAGTTTTGTGTGGATTGAAATGAATACTTTTCAGAAGCCTGACATATCTGTTTAAAACATCTTTTTTATTGATCTTATGTAATATTCTAATAATCTGACACTAAATCTTGGGTTTCCATTAACTGTAAACCATAATCATCAAAATTACAAGAAATAAAGGCTTGAAATATTTCACTCCATTTGTTACAAATCAATACAATGTACAGGTTTTACTTTCTGAAGTTACAAATAATACAAAACTTCACATTTTTTTTAGATGTACCTTTACACTTCAGTGTGCTCAGTCAGTGATCTCTTGGTCTTGGTTGCATTTGCAGACTTTCACCCTGAATCTCTATGCACTCCTTGCACACATCTGAGAAACTGCAAAATCCAAATTTCTTGGATATGAGACAACAGAGTGTATTCTTCATATAAGGGGTTTCCATTATTTGGACAAACAATCAATGATCAAATGAATTGGCTGAGTGTCATGTTTCTTCTGAGGAAAGAAAATCATTACTGAAAGGTTTGACATTCTGGGGAATTTGCTTTTTAACTTTCTCTTTGCCATTTAGGTGACAGCATCAAAACCACTGGGATATGTGTACACTTTGTGAAACTGTAGCCTGCAGCCACTTACCTTGGGTTAGCGCAAAGACTTCAAGGGAAACCAGCCTGAGGGGTCCACTACAAAGCGAGATTAATATGTTTGCGATGAAATTTGAGCCTAAAGTCAAAGCTTACAGTGTCACAAAGGTGGTTCTCTTTTAACTTGGCTTGAGAGCAACAGCTATGCTGGATATACAACCTCCTCTGGAGAAGGCAGAGTTCAGTCTTTTTAATTAAAATCAGCTTTTAAATGCAGTACTTTTTCACTGGTTCTTTTTTATTTCTGAGCAATATAGATCCAAAGATTTATTTATGGCCTTATTTAAACCTTTTTGTTTGTCTTTACTGTCAAAGTCAAATCATTAAGCATTAAATAGAAAAAGTATTGATGAATTATATGTCTATGAACCTCAGGTAAAGATCATAATGTTGGTTGGAGTGTAACAAGTTGCAGTGACATGAGATTTGAATATTCTAATAAAACATTATACATTTTTTGCATTGTGTAACTGGCTTATTTTCTGCTGCTGCAGGTCGAGGTATCAAGGCAGTGTGAATCAACTGACAAGGATACCTAGCTTCATTGGGCTGTCACTATATCACTATAACTGATGTGTGGTCTTACAGTGTCCATCAGTATTTCCCAGTAACTGTCAGCTGTCAATCTCTTTGAATGGGTTAAAGGTGGACACATAGCAACAGCAACTATTGATGCTGCAAAATCCCCTGACTTCTTCATTATCTTCATCAAAAGATTTCAAAATATCATTAGATGCAAGTGTAAGTATTTGTTTTGTATAGAAAGCTAAGAAAAGCTTGCAAATAATTAAATTATTAAATACCAAAAGTTATTAATCTCTAAAGCCCTTGCTCACCATTTTTTCGCATGCATTGTTTACTAGTAGATTCAACCACTAACATTTTTAGGAGGCTACCCATGGTCTGATTCCATCTTAACTGCTGATAGACACAAGTTAACCATGAAATACTAATCTCTTGGCGAACTTTATTTTTGCTTACTCATCGAACAGCAGCAAAGTTCTTAGTATTAAAGGTCAGAGTCCTGTGATTAACAAGGCCTAAAATGGACTTTCTGATATGAAAAATAATGATCTGATTTGTAACTAATTTGTTGATCATAATAAAATGTGTAAACATTTCTTCTTCTGTTAACTTACCAGTAAACATGCACTAAGAATTATTGGGGTTTAGCAATAGATCCAACTGCTGTCTTAAGACTCACACCAGAAGTCTATAGATAATTTGTAGCTCTCTATTGCAGTGCCACTGCTTGACTGGACCGGGGTACAATGGGCTTCAGTTTTTTTTCAGGCACTCAAATTGCAAACATTGATCCAGGGTCGAGTCCAATATCTTTGGACAAGAAAACAATCAAATGGTGAAAGAATTTGACCAAATGACAGGATATCTGTAATTTCAAAATCAATCTGGATATTAATCAAACATTTTCAGATGTGAAATGTCCTTGAAAAAGCCACACAACAAATCTGATTATTTGAAGCATGCAAGTAAAAAGAAGTGTAGCAAGATCTTGCAATGTTAGAATGCCTCAATATTTGTCGTTAAAGTCACCTCTGAAGTTGGAATTATCTTTTAAGCTGGACATCCTTTATAGATCCTTGAACCTTTAAAGTAAGACAGAAGGACGTTTTTAGTTGTTTTCCAGTTGTATGACAGAAACAACAATTAGAATTGCAAGTCACACTGGCTGACATTAAAGACGTCTTGTCACACTAGCCACTACACCTGCACAGTGAAGAAGCCTCCATAAATTGTTTATCTGACAACTCTGGATGCTTTGTAAAAAAAAAAAAAAAAAGAAAGAAAAAGAAATTGACAAACTGGTTGACAAGACGGTTTGCAAGCGCTGTCAAAAAACTGTGACTGGATAACTGCTAGCTGCTAATGATGCTACAGTTACCATCTGCGTGAGTTTACTAACACCACTAAATCAAAAGGTTGTTTCATAGTTTTTCAGGGGTTCTTGACTGTATTAATACCTTATGGTTAAAGATTTTAGCAGATAAAATTGCTGTGAAATTTGATGTCAAATGGTTTCTTGTTGATCGAAGAAAAAAGGAAAAAGCTCTTGATTTGCCCTGTCTGGTTTTTAGGCATTGATCAAAAAAAATTTGCTTGTCGGGAAAGCCAACTACACTTGGTTACATAAACAGTCGACAAGCCTTCATTTCTTTTAAACAGTTTATCTGACAGAATTCTGGATATTCTGTAAAACAGGAACAGCGACATAGTGAAAGACAAGATATAAACATTTGCAAGCACTGTGAGAATGACGACTGGCTACTAATTACTTCAAAGTTGGCATCTTTCTATCAACACTAAAAGGTTACATTACCGATTTTAAGGATTTTGTAATGTCTTTTAGCTAAAATATTTAGAGTGGTCAAACCTGAACCTGAATTTTTACACTGACTAGTTTTCCTTTAAAATACAGTTTAAGATATAAAGCCTTCATTTTCAAAAAAAAACCACAAAGGGAGCATTTGCAATGCATTAGAACCACGCCAGAAATTCATGGACTAGTCAAATGTGAACAAAATTACTCTTCACTGATTACAGATGAGAAAACTATTTGTGATTTTTTAAACCTTTATGTCCCCAGTGGTATATATCTACATCTATATGTACCTATATCTATACATACTATATATGATATATGTAGAGGGAGAAAGACAGTGACAGAGAGAGAGATTTCCCTTTCAAGTTCTTCTCAGACAAATTTGAGCATTTGTGCTTTGTTTGCATATTTGTTTGCCATACATAGCACATAAAAACCTCAGAGCTGAATTTTGTAAAACATAATATCAATCTTAGTATTTTAAGCTATATTATATAGCATACAGGTGTTCTGAAATGTGTCAAAGATAAATTATTTAATTAGTACCACTCTCACATGCATCAAGTGGCAAAGCGAAATTAAGCTCTAAGGATATACAGGTCCTTCTCAAAATATTAGCATATTGTGATAAAGTTCATTACTTTCCATAATGTCATGATGAAAATTTAACATTCATATATTTTAGATTCATTGCACACTAACTGAAATATTTCAGGTCTTTTATTGTCTTAATACAGATGATTTTGGCATACAGCTCATGAAAACCCAAAATTTCTATCTCACAAAATTAGCATATCATTAAAAGGGTCTCTAAACGAGCTATGAACCTAATCATCTGAATCAACGAGTTAACTCTAAACACCTGCAAAAGTTTCCTGAGGCCTTTAAAACTCCCAGCCTGGTTCATCACTCAAAACCCCAATCATGGGTAAGACTGCCGACCTGACTGCTGTCCAGAAGGCCACTATTGACACCCTCAAGCAAGAAGGTAAGACACAGAAAGAATTTTCTGATCGAATAGGCTGTTCCCAGAGTGCTGTATCAAGGCACCTCAGTGGGAAGTCTGTGGGAAGGAAAAAGTGTGGCAGAAAACGCTGCACAACGAGAAGAGGTGACCGGACCCTGAGGAAGATTGTGGAGAAGGGCCAATTCCAGACCTTGGGGGACCTGCAGAAGCAGTGGACTGAGTCTGGAGTAGAAACATCCAGAGCCACCGTGCACAGGCGTGTGCAGGAAATGGGCTACAGGTGCCGCATTCCCCAGGTCAAGCCACTTTTGAACCAGAAACAGCGGCAGAAGCGCCTGACCTGGGCTACAGAGAAGCAGCACTGGACTGTTGCTCAGTGGTCCAAAGTACTTTTTTCGGATGAAAGCAAATTCTGCATGTCATTCGGAAATCAAGGTGCCAGAGTCTGGAGGAAGACTGGGGAGAAGGAAATGCCAAAATGCCAGAAGTCCAGTGTCAAGTACCCACAGTCAGTGATGGTCTGGGGTGCCGTGTCAGCTGCTGGTGTTGGTCCACTGTGTTTTATCAAGGGCAGGGTCAATGCAGCTAGCTATCAGGAGATTTTGGAGCACTTCATGCTTCCATCTGCTGAAAAGCTTTATGGAGATGAAGATTTCATTTTTCAGCACGACCTGGCACCTGCTCACAGTGCCATAACCACTGGTAAATGGTTTACTGACCATGGTATCACTGTGCTCAATTGGCCTGCCAACTCTCCTGACCTGAACCCCATAGAGAATCTGTGGGATATTGTGAAGAGAACATTGAGAGACTCAAGACCCAACACTCTGGATGAGCTAAAGGCCGCTATCGAAGCATCCTGGGCCTCCATAAGACCTCAGCAATGCCACAGGCTGATTGCCTCCATGCCACGCCGCATTGAAGCAGTCATTTCTGCCAAAGGATTTCTGACCAAGTATTGAGTGCATAACTGTACATGATTATTTGAAGGTTGATGTTTTTTGTATTAAAAACACTTTTCTCTTATTGGTCGGATGAAATATGCTAATTTTGTGAGATAGGAATTTTGGGTTTTCATGAGCTGTATGCCACAATCATCCATATTAAGACAATAAAAGACCTGAAATATTTCAGTTAGTGTGCAATGAATCTAAAATATATGAATGTTAAATTTTCATCATGACATTATGGAAAATAATTAACTTTATCACAATATCCTAATATTTTGAGAAGGACCTGATGTGATGGATGCAAAACCAGGTAAATTTGTTTATAGCTGAAAATTTATATTTTGTTGCCTAGGGGACAGTCAGGCTATTTGTAGCTACCCAAATGTTTTCAGTATATGTGCATACTTATGCTAATAAAGCTAACTTGGAGCTACAATCTAGCAGCATCACATTTACCATGCAGTCATCACTTTCTCATCTATTTAAAGCCAAGGAGGTGCAAATAAGTGCCATATATCACATTTATGTGTTGAATATTGTATAGATTTCACAATGTTTTCAGGGCATACTGTATATCATGACATCAAAATACGCACACAAACTGAAAATTGAGGGCATGACAACCAGGAGGAGGGTTTCCAAATCTTCTTAGTAGTCTCTAAAAATCAATCATGGAAAAAGGCAATAATGTTGACAAAAGTTACATTGGGTTTAAAGTTTCTTAAGATCATTGCAGAGCAATAACTCAACTGAGTTCTTTTAAACAATATGTTTAGAACTGTTTTTATTTATCCCTTTCAGTGGAGCACGATAGAGCATCAGGTCAGCATAATACTTCAGCCAAATCGGAAGACAGAGTAAAGTATGCTGTCAAAATATTTCAAAAGGAAATAGCTCATGATGTAATTTAACAAGCTTAGCTTAGCAAGTCTGAGTGAAACTTGGATGAAGGTCGATGTGCCTCTACTCTTTTTCTTCCGGTCAAACAATTCAAGAACAATCGAAGCACATGGCATTTTAGAAATCACTTTGACTATTCTGGCACTAACTTAACTGTGAAAGTAGGCCTGGCAGAGCAGCCATATGGTCTGCGCCAGATTTTTCCTCTTACACTTTCGCAACTACACACAGAGATGCACCAATGTAGAGGAAATGTGATTTATTTCCTGCTTTTTAAACATCCGCTCCTGCGTGCCCTCAAGCTTTAATGTCAAGCAACTTGCTGGCTTCATATGGATTGAAAAACAATGTAGGTCCTTCCTCACAATCCTAATATTATGGCACAATATCAATATCAAAGTCATTTAGGTCCTTTCTGTTTAGATGGGTAGCCCCTCGAATCTATACTTCAATGCCAGGCATGTAATTGTTGGCATTTTAAATTACATTTCTTCTTTCTGTTCTCTAGTCTAGTACACACTTTTTTTCCAATAAAAAATGAGAGGGAATATTTTAAATGCCACAATGTGTCCTATTTGGGCTGAATATATTAAAAAAATAATTCATGAGACACACTTTGACAGAGAGTATCCTCTTTGGCATGTATTTATTTTGCCATATGGAGTCATTGTGTCTGAATGATGAAGTGAGTGAGCGCAGCCAAAAGGACACCCAGAAGCTCGTTTTGAAGTGCACAGCTGTGTGCATATCAGTGGTATGTGAGATAGGTAATGAGGGATCTCCTTGTCACTGTCGCCAATGATGAACTCAGCCGCCTCCAAATAACAGGGCTAATGGAGAGATTCTCCATTTGAATACAAAAAAAGATACACTGTTGTTGGAGGTTACAGTGGGAATATATCAGAGGGGAGCTCATCTGTCACCGTGTGTAATGGTGTCATTACACACGGGTCATTGTGACATTTCTGTGTTTTTTTCTCATTTTTTGTTGGTATCTGTTCTGTTTTCCCTCACACAATCTCCACACGATGACCATGAATGTGGATTTAGGATTGCCCATATCTGCATTGTGCCTCTATCCTGAGTCTTGGAGAATTAGAAGCAGTTTTCTGCTGTAAAACTTAATGAAAAGCATTGTAAGTCCTCACTCACTGTCCACTTTACTAAATACATTTATTAAATTGCAGCCAATAATATGGCAACAACTCAATGCTTTAGACATCTTGACATGGTGATGATGTCTTGCTTAAATCAAGCACCGGAATGGGAAGGAGAACAGATCTGTGACTTTGAATGTGTCATGGTTGTTGGAGCCAGATGGGTTGGTCTGAGTTTTCGAGATACTGCGGATCCACAGCGATATCTACTGAGTTATCTTGGAAACAAGGCCTTTTGATACCAGATGTCAGAATGGAATAGGCAGATTGATTTGAGATGATCGAATGATAACAGTTGAGAAGATAACGAAATGTTTCAACCGATATGTATGAAACATTATCTATGAATTCATACCACATTTAACCTTAAACCTTGAGCTGCAGCAGCTGAAGACCACATTAGGTGACATTTCGGTCATCGAGGAACAGGAAACCAGTGCTATAATTCACACAAGTTGACCAAAATTAAACAACAACAAGTAGGGAAAATGTTCCCTGGTCCAGTTGCAACATTCAGATGGTAGGGTCAGAATTGTAGAAAGCATGAAAGTTTGTATCTATCCTGCCTGATGGTTTAGGCTGCTGGTGGTAGTGTAATGGTGTGCGGGATATTTTCTTGGCACACGTTGGGCCCGTTTGTGTCAATTGGGCATCATCTAACAATTAGCTCAGCCTTCCTGAGCATATTTGCCAATGTTGTCAATCCCTTTTTGAACACAGTGCACCGGTCATGTTTTGTGAAGTCGGAGCGGGACCAAAACACAGACAGGACTGGGGAAACAACATGGTGAGTGAAATGATTTAATCAGAACAGAACATGGAGCAAGGACAAAAAACTGGACTGAACAGCAAAGGAAAAGGGGCATGCCAATGGAAGGATCCAGTAGAGAGCAATGTGAATCAGAGATCTTATATACTGAGGCAGGGTGGAGAAATGACAAGCAAATCAGATGAGCAAATCAGAGAAATTGAGTTGCAGCTGAGAAGTAGAGAAAGGCAGAGCAGCTGAAGGAGGGAGACAAATAACCAGAACAGAGTTGAACAGAAACCAAATGAAACCCAGGGGAATTATCTAACATAGAACTAATGGAAAATAATTCCAAGAACAACGTAAACTAGGAAGTAAAACACAAAAGAATGAACTAATAAGGAAAACAAAATAAGCACAGGGAAATGAACTAAAGAAAGCAAGACCTTAAGAACACAATAAACATCAAGGAAATGGTAAAAACCCTTATAAAAAAGAAAATCAAACCCCAAACACTCCAGAATCGTGATGGTACCCATCTTATGATGGCTACTTCCAGCAGGATAACAAAACTCAAATAATCTCAAACTGGTTTATTGAATATGACAATGAGTTCATTGTATTCCAATGGTCTCCACAGTCACTAGGTCTCAATCCATTAGAGCACCTTTGGGATGTGGTGGAATGGGAGATTGATATCAAGGATAGCCAATAAATCTGCTCCAACTGCATGATGTTAGAAGGTTAAATGAATCAAAATCTCTGTGAAATGTATCCAACACTTGTGAATCTATAAGGAAAGGAATTAAGGCAGCTCTGAAGGCAAAAGGCATCATATAAGTGTATGTTTACTTTGAAATGAATAAAGGTGTCTTGACATTTCATAGCACTAGCATATCACTCATAATTGTAAATGACAAAAACTGGAATATTGACAGTTTATCCTTGTTACACATTATGGTAAAAACAAATGACTGATTCCAGAGTACTGAAATTGCCTATTCTTAATGCAGCTATTTGGCATATATTGTGTTCTCACTTGATGTCACTGTGGATTAGTTTATTTGAACTTTGGAAATTTTTGGCAGTTTTTGTGTCATCTGGCTGTCCAGAAGACAGTGAAAGTAATGATGATTGTTCTTTCTCAGCTTTCTCCTTGGAAGTCAAATAATCTAACACCCAAGGCAATAAAACGTTAACCAGAAGCCAAGCATATCCATGTTTACAATACGATTTGAGAAATCTTTTTTTTTTTTAAATGATTGTAGGATATGAAGCCAAAAGAAATACGTACATTGCTCAGATCCGTGAAGCCAAAAGTCAATTCAGCCACACACTAACAGGGATCTTATTAGCAACTCCCTCTTCATGTTTCTGCCTGTTGTTTGGCATATGCAGCCCATTTCTGATTTCCCTTTTGTCCGAATAGTACAACACTGTTGGGTTGGAAGTGATTGGAAGACAAAACAAGAGCTGTGACAGACTTGGGCAAACACTCACAGCATGATCAAAGTTGCTGAGTGGAGGAGAACGCTGTGTGTGATGAATGGGGAGGGGCCAGAGGAGGGCACTGTAGTTAAACGTGAAACACATCACCACGAAGCAACATTTCACTGACACTGCAGTTCATGGGATGGAACTGGGGGAGGGTACAGTTACAACCCATTAATCATAGCAGCTAAAAAGCTTTGTGTTAACATTAGTGTTTTTTATTGGCTAATAGAATTAATTTGCAACAAATAAAACTTGGATGGTTTAAACTGTTAAACAACGAAACAGAAACTAGAAACAGAAACTAGAAATGTGACACCAGCCACTGTCATTACACACCACGATCGGCAGATAAATTCTAATGAAACAATTGTAAGTAGGTAATTGGCAGGGGAATGAAAGTAAATATAGTTAAAGACTGCAAAGTTGGATATTATGTCCACTGATTTTACTGCTGTACTGAAAACATCATCTTTCATCCCCATATAAACAACAAGGCTATTTGATCAGATCAGCTACAGAATGATTTTAATAGAGTTGTTTCTTTTTGTTGATGATTTGGAATGATTTCTTCTTAGACACAAATGACAACTACTTAAAAGTTAATTTAAATCTATTTGCTTGTTGATTGCCCTGACAGTGTTTTGACCCCCACTAAACAGCAAAGAATATGAGCATTTTTTGTCATTTAGTCTTGTAATGCTATCAGAATAATACCGTACATCTAATACCACATAGAGTTTTGATTGGTGAATCTAACTTTATATCATTAATACACATAACTGTTGTAGTGCTAGGAAGTTCTATTCTCCCAAAAGGCTGCTGCTAGCTTGATATTAGCTTGTTGCCTCATCCTAGTGTTGGCCTATGTTGCTTCAGTAAATTTGCATACCTGTCTAAAAACTGCTGGTCTTGCACCCTGCGAAATAGATTTATGTTTTGATAAAATCAGTACAATAAAGTCTGTAAAAACTATTGTTCGTGCTCTTGTCCAATGGGTGGCAGCTTCTTGACAAGGACCAGCACTATTGATCCTATATGCTAGGTTTGAGTGAATGGGTGTTTTGTCACGAACTTTGACTCAACTCCTGAAGACAGTTCAGATCTCTGCTAGTATTCTACATCTTACAATGTATGAATCTTCATAAGATTCTTACACTTTGGAGTTTGAGGAACCTGGCTTTGTCTAAGTCTGACGGTGTTAGCATTTGATTGAAGTCCAGATTTTCAGCCAGGCTGGAGACATACAATCATGGATTAGCAGAAACAGAGCAAGAGCACTGTAACGCCTAGTCTATATTTCCTGGTAATCTCTACTTTTGGTTCTTTTCTTCTTCTCCACTTCTGAGTAGATTGTGTATAAACCAGCGCAGAGAATGCTTGTGAGTCACTTGATGCCATACAAGTGACGTTTAAACTGAAAAGAAGCTACAAAGGCACTGCACTGTATCATCCTCTAGATGCAAAGAAGATGTGACATCTTACCCCACAGTACCACCACCCTTCCCAAAGATGCTGGTGTTGCTGGATGTTTGTGATCCCAGCCTGTAAAACATTATATGAGCTATATGTTCCTGTGAACAGTGTGTATACGTTTACACATATGTATCTAAGCAGATTGTGGACACTTCTAGGTCAATTGTAATTTGAATTTGTTCCCTCAATGTACAATCAAAGCACCACTGCAGTGTGCTCCAATTTTATTTTCCCTAATGTTCAAACATTTCTACAGTGTGCACTTCTCTCCCACTCAACATCTAGAGCTAGGCAAAAGGCCTTTGGAATACCTCATCTGTAGAGCTTTTCAGAGTGCCCCAGATCCATCATCGCAGGGCCATTGAGGCTCATTGTGTGCATCCATTAACTGTATCTGTGGCAGACCTTTATAAAGGGCCAAGCTGAAGAGGGTCACTGGTGCATGGGCCCCAGCCATCATAAATCTGGTGCAGACCAGAGATGAACCTCCCCTGTGTTCAACTGTGAGTGCTCTAATCAGTGCTTCCCACTTCTTGGGTGGGATGGTGGGGAATAAGTAGTTGATGGGAACTGGGGGTCAGAGAAGAGGACAGGGTCCAGAAAGCATCACTTACTTTATTTCAAGTTCAAAAACTAATAACCGCAAACTAATCACCCAGCATGTGTATATGTATATTGCATGAAGGTCAATAAGATTTCAATTCTGCTTGACTATGCAAGACTGACTGTCAGCAACCTTTGCAAAAAATCCATTATCTTTGCTTTTTACATGCTTCATTGTATTTTGAGTGGTAGACCTTCACAGAGTAGAACATGATACATGTTCTACTTTGTTTTACAACATGTTTTACTAATAATCAGAAAATTTGTTTTGTGAATACATGTTTAGACCCCTTTAATCTGATATCCACATGTGCATGACTAATCTCAGTAAAAATCCAACTGTTCTGTGAAGGCTTCAGAGGTTTGTTAGAGAACATTAGTGAACAACCATTAACCATTAACTTTATCAGAGATACACTTGTGGAAAGGTTTAAAGGGTTAGGTTAGAAAACAATATCCCAAGCTTTGAAACATGTCCTTGTGCACTGTTCAATCCATCATCTGAATATTGAAAGATTATTGAACAACTGCAAACCTACCAAAGAGTAGCCCTCCTGGAGCTAAATACAGGATAACAGTGGAAGAAAACCAGTTAGATGCTGCAAAAACCTGAGACTGGGACAGAAGCTTACCTTCCAGCAAGACAACGATACTAAACATATAGCCCTAAATACAATGAAAGGGTTTTAAGGCATACTCAACTGTTTAAATTAATGTTTAGAACTAAGTCAAACTGTGAAAATTGTGAGTCTTCAAAATTGCTGTTCACATATGCTCTCCATGCTATCTAGCTGAGCTTGAGCTGTTTTGCAAACAAGAAAGGTCAGACATTTTACTCTCTAGATGTGCAAAGCAGGGAGAGATGAACCCAAAACACACGGAAATCTGTAGATATAACAGGACCAAATGTGAAATTGTTCCAGTGGTGTGAATATTTTGCATGGCACTGTGCATGACATCCTCATATCAAAATATTTAAACCTCCATATTGATGGGCTTTAATGTAAACAGTCTTAAGTGGTTCCAGTTATTAGCTATATCACAAAAAGATCAGTTGTTTTAAAATAGTTGTTCTGCTTGTTTTATATTTTATGAAAGTTTTTTTTCAAATTAGGAAGACTTTTATGCCAAAATAACAAAACAAAATATTTGTAAAATTGTCATGCACTCTTGCTTTGCTAAATTTGTTTTCCTGTTCTTGGAATGCTAAGCTAAGCAGTATTCCACAATGCATTTTCATGCTGGTAAAAGTGTCCTACTAATTTGCTTACAAGGCCTTGGGAATAGCTAATTTCTACATGCTATGGATCACTGTCTGAGTTCAGCCTAGGAAAACTAAGCAGGATTAACAAATTCCTTAACACTCAGTATCTAACAGTTTGAGGCCAATAATTTACATTTTATGTTACTTCCTTTCTTTCTGCTCCCTACCTCCAGATTTGTAGGCATCTCAGTGAGCACATCTCCCACTGGAGTCTGTGGGTGTCCTCTTAAGCAAAATGAGCTCCTATTGGTCTTCCAACTGCATTCTACCCACACATCAAAAAGGCTCCCCTCTCCTCTCTAGTCAATAATTCCTTGTAAATCTTGGCAGTCATTATAGTGTCTGAAACACAAAAGACACGTGTCTACCTTAATACCGTCCCTGGGTGCACAGGGATGAAGAGAGGGTATTGGCAAAAAGAGAAGAGTGCCTTTGCAGAAGCCCCTGTCCTCTTTTCTTCACATTGTGGATGATCAAGCCTCAGAGGAAAATTTGAAGTCAAGTGTTTGGAAGTCAATGGCTTCTTTGCTACCAAACACTGCAGGGTTACTGGTGGAAAGCAGCCAGTGATTTTCTCACATCAATTATACCATGTTTAGTGGTTGATGTCTAATGATGCTGTAAATAAAGCCCAAACGTGTTTGATAATAAAAGAAGTAACAAGATATTTTTTTTAAATAGTCAATTTTAACAAATTGTCCACCTATATTCACTATTAAATTGATGCTAAATACAGGCTAACTGAACGTGGTCACAAAACACACTCCCTCACCGAAAACTGTGCACACATGTATGTTTTTATCAGTGTTTTCAATCTCCACTGCACTGAATTCAGTGCCAGCCGCAGTTCACCAACAGTCAGATCCTATAGATCACTCTGAGCAACAGCATGTGTTGAAGGCAATTTTATAAGAAATTTAGCAAAATGCGATATTTCCTTCTCTTCAATAACCCAAGTCTTTCAGTCAGCCAGAACATGTTGCAGCTGCTGCTACGTCCCATAATGGACGAATTATGAAACAATAGGCCTCAAGGCGCAAATAAGTAAAAAGACCCCCCCCTCGTCCCACCGATTCACTCGATCAAGATGGAGGCACAGAAAAAACCACAGAAATAACCACGATGCATAAAGATCTTCTAGTTAACGCATTTTGTGATTTTTCTTTTTGTCATTTTTCACCTCTGTCACAATAGTTACACTTTCTGCCCTGTTTAATAATGGTTTACTGTTCTGTACTTTTTTACCTGATTTCTTTTTTTTATTATTATTATTACTTTAATGAGATATATTTTGTCTTTTATGTTGGGTCCAAGGGGCTCTGGACCTGTGTTTATTCAGATCTCAATCCAGGATACACAACTGAGAAACAAGTTTCATGATAAGAAATATAAGGAGCACCATAAAATATTTTATAAATATGTCGTTCATAAAATTTTAATACAAGTAAAATTAATGTTTTTGTTTTTATTTTATAAAATGACTACCTAAAGAGTTACTTTTGATTTTATGTTTTACATCAGTTCAGAACCTTACAAGACACATAGTTTGTTTACTCGGTAGTGGTAGTTATTTTTTTTAATTGCTGCCTTTAAGAAAAGGCCCACAAAACATGTTTTGTTTACATGTGTATTTGAACAACAAAATCCATTTAGTTTTGATTAGTAAAAAATATATATATATCCAGGTTTTACACACCTTAAATCTATTCCTTATCCAGCTTGGATTGTAGTGCCTTACAAAGGATTATTACAACCCTGGAATGATAATCTGAGACCTACAATAACTGACATTGTGATAAGATTCTAAATCCATGTTGCAAACCATGTACCCTCGTACCCATGTGCCCTACCACAAAGCTACAATTGTTCAGGAATGGTTTGAGGGGCGCAAGAGCGGATTTGAGGTCCCGGTTTGGTCTCCAAATCTCCTTGATCTCAAGATTTTGGAGCATCTTTGTGCCAGATACCACAGTGGAGTCCATGACTCAACGAGTCAGGGCTGTTTTGGCAGTAAAGGGACAACCAGCACACTATTAGACAGGTGATCGTATTGTTATGTCTGTTTCTTTGAATTAATCATGAACCTTTTGTAATAAGGTTATGACAAATAATAAGCCTTATCAGATATTTATCAGAGGGCAATTTCCAATCTGGAAACATAAATGTCGTTCTTGATGAAGCTTTACACAGTATACCGCTTCAGTAATCCACTTGTTGGGTATTCATCCCAGTTCAGCAGCTGCTGGAGTTTACTTTCTGCTGAAGTGGAGCAGAGGTTGAAAAAAACTACCACCTGTTTGTACAGACGACTGTATATTTCCCATTATAATTCCCTTTTTATGTTTGTAAGGTCTATGGCTTGATAGGAACGGGTGTAGGACATGTGCAGAGAAGTGGCAATAATTATTTCTCTATGAAAATCGAGAAAATATATAAAGACAAACTTAACATGCCTTCATGTTTGTGATTGTTTGGTGAATATTTTTAGGATCACTCATGCATAAGAATTTGTTTTATTAAATGACAGGCATATCCAGTGTAGTGTAAGGAATTTCCCTGTGTGCATTCAGTTGGAGATAAGATTATCCTTAGTGGTGTACAATGGCTCATTTTACAGCTAGTAGAGATATTGTCAAAAGAGATTATGTTTATAATCCCTTCCACTACAAAATACACAGAATATACATAGTGTGCTGAAAAAATGAGCAAACAGATTCAATTTTTTAGGCTTAGCAACTTAAATCTGAAAAACACTAGATGCTTACATGCTATTTTCAGTGATATTTTGAATCTTCATAAGAAAGCTGAAGCAATTCTCTCCCTCTCTCTCTTTCTTTGAGTATCTTCTTGTTTTTTAAATAAAAATGCTGAGCGACATGTTTCCCCCAGGTTTTGACTTAAAATGGACCTGCTATGAAGCTACACTGGGCTTCAAAAGCTGTACAGTGACAGGTCTGGGTCTCCAAAATGACACCAGCAACAGCAGAGAAGCACTGTTTGCAAAAATCTAGAGCGAAACAAAGCAACTGTAGGACTTGTAGCTCGTGTAGGAGAGCAGACAGCTAAACACAGCAGACACGTCTCAAAGAGGGAGAGCCAAACATCAAGTTTTTTGTATTCTCTGCTGTGCTGCTTCACAATGTCATGCCATTAGCAATGTCAGAGCTTAGATCGAGAACTTTAGTAAAACAAGGTCACTCTGCATCACTCCCGCTCAACTCTGCTCTGTGACAGTTGAGAACATATAGTGTTGAGAAAAAGTATTTGCCGCCTTACAGATTTTTTTTTCCTTTTTTCTCACACTTTAAAGTTACGATCATCAAACACATTTTAAAAAGATAACATGAAGAACTTCAAAATGCAGTTTACAAATGATTATTTCCTTTATTAAGGGAAAACCAACCTGGTCTTGTGTGAAAGAGTATTCACCCCTGAACTTACTAATTGGATGTGACATCATTTTCAGCAACAGCTGCCATCAAGAGTTTACAATAATTGCCAATCAGTCTTCTGTTTAAGTTCATGCCACAACACCTCAATCGCATTTGAGTCCAGACTTTGACTGTGATGCTCCAAGACCTTAATTCTGTATTTTTTAGAGGCAAACAGAGATGGACTTGCTGGTGTTCTTAGGATCATTATCTTTCTCCATAACACAAGTATAGTTGATGGCTGGACATTCTTCTACAGGATTTTCTGGTAGAGAGTAAAATTCAAGCGCCCCATCAGTTACGACAAGATGTCTAGGTCCTAAAGCAGCAAAGCAGCCCAAGATCATTACACTTCTCCCGCCATGTTCGACTTTCAGTAAGTTCATTTTCTGAAATACGGCATTAGTTTTATGCCAGGTGTAAAGAGACACACACCTTCCAAAAAGTACATTTTTTTGGTAAATATAATATTTTCTCAAAAGTCAAATGATCCAAAGATGTTAGTGTTTTGGCCTTAGAAGTCTGCCATGGTGTCTGCCCATTCTCTTTCCTATTACTGAATCATGAACACTTACCTTAACTGAGGCAAATTAGGCCTACAGTGCTTTAAATGTTGTCCTGGGTTATTTGATGACCTCCTGGATGAACTATTGATGCCTTCTTGGAGGAAGGAATTTTGGCAGGTCCGCCACTCCAGGTAAGGTTCACCTCTCTCCTGTTTTTTTCTATTTGTGAATAATAGCTCCAGGTTTGTTTGGATATTTTATTCCCTTGAGAAATGAAACCATCATTTGAAGCTGGATTTTGCGTCCAATCTCAATAATCTCAATAATTAAACATTTGTTTCACTATTATAAAGCAGATATGCATGCTTTACAACTGTAACTATACACCAAGAAATGTAATGGCTTTGCCCGATTATTGATTAATGTGTCCAACTGAGGCCTCAGTGTTTCCTATTTAAGATACTAATGGACAGCAACAGAGCTCAAGCTTTGGTATGTTAGTTTAGAGATAGATAGTAATCTGAGCCTCATGAGCAGCTAGCATTTTGTTCATTGGATTCTTTGCTTTTTTGGATTTTAAATACAAAGGAATCTGCAGAAAAACTAAAATCAAAAGGTTGTATTAATGATGCACATGACTCGATATTGAAAGGTGATGACAATGAGCTAAATTGTTGTGCATTAATGGTTGATATATTTTTCACCTAATTAAAATAAATTTGTGTTATTGTTATAGACCCCTCAAATAGACGCTCCAACAGAACAAAAAATGTATGATGCAAAGACATTCAAGACATCTGTACTTTAAAATGTAACTAATCATCACATGAATGAATGGCCACCTCTTTTCATTTAACGCTTTGGCTTCCCACTCGGGAGCTGACCCAATTGGCACGTCTACAGTCACTGTACTTCATCACTGTGCGTGTTCAAACTGCAGAGGCAACAGCACTGAAAATGATTGGGCACACGGCAGGCACCGTGTATTTTTTGACGTGTTATATTGTTATTGTTTGTGTCCATGACTGCTTCCAGTAAGTAGCGAACACCGATAATAAAGTCGCTTCGAATGTCTGAGGTCTGTGTTTGGGGCTTTGAAAGCAAGAAGATGAATTATCCTTTTTGGCAGGCATGCATTTCTGCTTGTTTATAAACTGAAGAGTTTAGGGGCTTCATAGTTTTGGCACATCTATCCTCATCTGTCTTTATTGTTCTGTTTTTCTTTTTCACAGATGAACTGATGTCTGAATATTTAGGGGAATGTTTGATACACCATAATCCTAGAGCAGATGAAAACAGTTTTGGTGTATTGCCCTAACCAAATAGCAATATAGAGCAAAACAGAAAGCACACATGACTTATAAGAGCTCTGCTGCTGAACGATGTGCACTGAAACCTATTGGTGTCACACGTGAGTCCTAGACAGGCCTCCTGCCTCTTATGGATGTTGTTAGTTGTTCACAAGACACCGTTTGTTCTTGCATCAAATATTGCGTTAGTCGGTGAATTACAGTTTTTGCACTGAAGGACACCTCAGAGACCGTACCAGCTGTGACAGAACAACAGCATCAATGCCCTTGGGAATGAGAACAAGTTGGCCTTTAAATGTCTTGAAAAATATGGGAAAATAACGTTGTGGCTTTAGAAGCTTCTGACAGGCTCAAAAGCATTATTTGAGTCAACCCAACTTGACCTACATAAGTCTGGTTCAACTTTCAAAACAGTTTACAAATCTCTCGGGGTATTACGTTTATTTTAGCACACGTCGATGTATACCACACAACTGTCAATTTCAAACATATCTTACTGAAAAAAAGGGAAATAGAACAATAGTGCTTGCTAAAATTAGAGTGAACAAGTCTTATATCAGCTTAAATGCAAAGGCATCTAAATGATGTGATTGCTTCAAAACTGGAACAATAAAAACATATTTGAAAGTGCAAAGAAAACTATTGAATTCTGTATAGATATTTGCAAATGGTGAATAAATAATTTAACTGCTTTTGTATTAATGATCAAGAGACATGTTTTCTAAGCTGTGAAGTACAATACTGGCAATATAATGCTGTGGGATACATTTCTGGCTTGTAGGATTGTAGGAGGCAAGGAAAATATATTTATACAGTAAATGTACCTTCTTCACACCAGGCAACGAGTTGAAACTCTGTTGAAAGTGGCTCTTCAAAATGGACAACGACCTCTTGCACATTATTAGAGTTGTGACAAAACAAGCTGAAGATACTATGGTCATGGCTATTAGAGCGACTCTTTTAAAGCCCTGACCCCAATCCAAATGAAAATTTCCAGTGGCACCTCAAACACAGGACCTAAGAGTGAAAGGTCCTGCACAGCTGATTAAGTTGCATTCATTCTGGCTCCAGGAATGGACCCAATAGAGATGCTTGTATAATGCTAACCAAAATGTCTGACAGTGTTAAATAAATTAAAGGCAATGTCACCAAATCCTAACAAGGGTTTTGTTAACATCGAACTCAAAATGTGATAAAACAAACTTGAATATATTAAATATATTCAAGCTATTTGTTTTCCTTTTTACATTCAAGACATAATACTTTTGAACTTTGTTTTCAATATGTTGTCACTCTACTGTTTTTACTAAATTTATGGGATTCAAATGTTTATGAATCATGTTTAATAATCTATAGATGGACACGATAACTGAATAACTGGACAAATAATTATTCATTTTCTATAATAAACCTTAAGAAAGACATCTTGTTGTGTCATTTGTAGTTTACAGTTATTTACTGATAATAAATCTTTTTCTATTACGGAAAATATTAGCATGTTTTTCAGTATTAGTCCCTTAAATTCTACTTCCTGGTTCAGCTGAACTTAACAGAAGTCTTACGTGCAATCCTGCCTGGATAAATAGATAGCAAATCAACAGATGGATGGATGGATGGATGGATGGAGGGAGGGAGGGAGGGAGGGAGGGAGGGAGGGAGGGAGGGATGGATTTTTGTTTCTTGATTTACTTGCAGCAGGTCTGGCTGTTTTAATTTAGCAGTTAAATAGAATAAATTAAGAATGAATTAATTTTGGTTTATCAGCATGTTTTTGTCTTCCTGCTTGATAAGGCAATTGTAGTTGCTGATTTTCATTTGAATGGTGGACAGAAGCAGGTTGCGCAACATTAATCACATTATTTTCATATTTCTCTGTTGTGTTCGATAAATGGGGAAAAGCTATAATCAGTGCAAGTAAATTAGTTAAACCTTTACACCTGTGTACAAACTGCATTTAGAAAATAATTTTAAAAAAATGCATCGCTCATATATGGAGGTCATAGGAGATATAAGTCTTTAAAGAATCAAAAGTAGATCAACTAAAATCTGATTTCTTAGAGTGAATTTAGTCAGGATTATTGAAACATTCTATGCAGTACCAGAGGAAAATCTAAGTGAAATAAAGGCCATGCAACTTATTTTGCAGCAATTATAGAGACTATAGATATCCAAATAGCTCTATACAATCAACATTTCCAACAAACTCCATTCATTTGTCAAAAGTATAAATAATTGCCACCCTTCAGTAAATCATAAATTAACTCTTATTAACCACATTTACTGGAAACTGAGTTTAATATTAGGAGCCACACCCAGCCCTGATTACTGCAAGACCTCTTGTATCAAAAAATCACCTAAATAGTGCCTGTCTGAAAACTTGAAATAAGCTAAAAGATCTCAGAAAGCAACAGATCATGCCCTGATCTAAAGAAATGCAAAAAACGGATAAGATCCAAAGCCCCTGAAATTGATTATTCTGAAAAGGTTACTAAGAAAGGTCTAAGGCTTTGGGACTCCAGTGACCCAAAGTCAAAAGTTTTATCCACAAAAGCAGTTAACCTTCCCAGAAGAGGTTGTAAAAGAACCTACAGCAACTTTTGAAGCACTGTAGGCCCAACTTACCTCAGTTTAGGGTCAGCATTCATGATTCAACAATGAAAAAGTAACATGTCAAAAATGGCATTCATAGAAGGGTTCCAATGTGTAAACCCCTACTGACCAAAAAGAACAAAGGTTTGTTTCATATTTGCCAAAACACATCTTGATGTTCCCCGAGAATTACGGAAACATTCAGTGGACAGATGGGACACATGGGACAAAAGTGGAAAACATGGTGGAGTGATGGTCTAGAGGTGTTTTGGTGCTTCAAGACTTTGAAAGTTTTCTACATTGCAACTATGAATGCTTCTCTCTCCCAGAAAATCCTGACAGAGAACGTCAGTTCATCAGTTAGTGACCTCAAGCTTATGTGCACTGGTGTTATGTAGCAGGGCAATTTTCAGAAGAACCACTCTCAATAGCTCAAAATAAAAGAAAATTAAGCGTTTAGAGTGGTCAGTTCTAAGTTTGTACTTAAATGCCACTGAGATGCTGTGATATGACCTTAAAGAGATTGTTTCTGTCTTAAAACCTTCACATGCAAGTAAAGCAATTCTGCAAAGACAAATGGGCCAGAAATCCTCCACTGCGACTCATTGCAAATGCTTAATGGCAGTCGTTGCCACCAAAGGTGCCAAATACTTTTTCACATAAGGCCAGATTGGTTTGGATTTAGTTTAATCATTTTAAAACTTAATTTTGTATTTAGTCAAGTTATCTTTTTCTGGTATTAAAATTAAATGATCTGTAACATGTAAGCAAAAAAAAGAAGAAATATGCAAAAAGACAATAAAAACTTTTCTCAAAACTCTATTTATTGTGAAATATGTGAAAACATGTTTAGATTATCAAATGTGCTTATTCATTTAGTAGTTTTACACATGCATATGCCATCAAAAACTGTTTTCTTAGGTTGGGCGCTCATACTATACATTGCTAAGTAGTGATCCAGTCTCGCAACTCTGTGGAATCAGAATCAGAATCAGAAATCAGCTTTATTGCCAAGTTCGTACATACAAACAAGGAGTTTGATTCCGGTACACTTTGTGCTTTTGTTCTGTTTTTGCATTACAGAATATACAAATTTACAATTTACAATGTACAATATACACATATCTAATAGAAAAGGTGCATTTGCAACATCTGTATGCTGTTGTTTTGTACTCTATTGAATGTTCAAGAGAGAAACAGCCTGGGGGAAGAAACTGTCTCTGTGGCGGCTGGTTTTAGAGAACAGTGCTCTGTAGCGACGGCCTGAAGGTAAAACTCTAAACAGTTTATGTGCAGGGTGTGTGGGGTCTGCAGAGATTTTGGCAGCTCTTTTCTTGACCCTAGACCTGTATAAGTCCTGGATGGAGGGAAGGTCAGCCCTGATTATTCTCTCTGCAGTCCTGATTATTCATTGCAGTCTGGACCTGTCCTGTTTTGTGGATGAGCCAAACCACACTGAGATGGATGAAGACAGGACAGACTGAATGATGGCAGTGTAGAAGATGACCAGCAGCTCCTGTGGAAGGTTGAACTTCTTAAGTTGCCTCAGGAAGTACAGTCTCTGCTGGGCCTTCTTTTGAACAGTGTCTATGTGTGAAGACCATCTCAGGTCCTCAGAGATGGTGGTTCCTAAGAACCTGAAGTGGTCCACGGCCGATACAGTGTTGTTGAGGATGGTGAGGGGGGTGTATGGGGGTGGTGTTATCCAAAAGTTCATCACCATTTCCACAGTCTTGAGTGGGTTCAGTTCAAGGTAGTCCTGACCGCACCAGTGTACCAGCCGATCCACCTGCTGTCTGTATGCAGACTCATCACCGTCCTGGATCAGACCAATGACAGTGGTGTTGTCTGCAAACTTAAGGAGTTTCACGGACGAGTCCGATGAGGTGCAGTCATTTGTGTACAGAGAGAAGAGGAGTGGGGATAGAACACACCTCTGGGGGGCACCAGTACTTATTGATCTGGATCGGGAGAAGATGCTCCCCAGTCTCACCTGCTGCTGTCGGTCTGTCAGGAAGCTGTTGATCCACTGACAGGTGGAGGCTGGGACGTTGAGCTGTGTGAGCTTCTGGTGGAGGATGTCTGGTATGATGGTGTTGAAGGCCGAGTTGAAGTCTACAAACAGGATCCTGGCGTACGTCCCTGGGTGGTCGAGGTGTTGCAGGATGAAGTGTAGACCTAAGTTAACAGCATCATCTGATCATCTGCTGACCTGTTTGTTCGGTAAGCAAATTGCAGGTGGTCCAGCAGGGGGCCTGTAATGTCTTTCAGGTGCTTCAACACCAGCCGCTCAAAGGATTTCATGACCACAGACGTCAGGGCTACAGGCCTGTAGTCATTTAATCCTACGATGGTGGGTTTCTTGAGAACCGGGATAATGGTGGATCGTTTGAAGCAGGAGGGGACCTCACATTTCTCCAGTGACTTGTTGAAGATCCTTGTGAAGATCGGAGCAAGTTGATGTGCGCAGGCTTTCAGAAATGATGGGGAGACGTTATCAGGTCCTCCAGCTTTCTTTGTTTTCATGCGCTGAAAGAGCCTGTTTACCTCTTCCTCGGAGATCTTTAGTGCAGGCAGAGGATCTGATGGTGGGCGGTTGGTTGCTTTATGGGAGGAATTTGTTCCTAAATGGGATGTAGAGGAGATGATTTGAGGTGTGAAGGGCTTCTTGTCATGTCTGCAGTAGAAGCCATTCAGACGGTTGGCCAGGAGACGACTCTGTTCAGGATGGGTGGAGGGGCTCTTGTAGGCAGTCAGGTTTCTCAGACCAGTCCATACAGCTGAAGTGTCACCAGTAGAAAGTTTGTTCTTAAGCTTCTCACTATAGCTTCTCTTAGCTGCTTTGATCTCTTTTGTTAGTCTGTTCCTGGCCTGCCTGTACCGCGCCCAATCTCCACTGCTGTGATCGTCCTTTTCCCTGCGCAGATTCCTGAGGTGTGGAGTAAACCATGGCTTGTTATTCCCAAAGGTGCAGAAGATCTTGGTCTGCACACACATGTCCTCACAGAAACTGATGTATGGTGTCACCACATCAGTTAGTTGGTTTAAGTCAGTGGCTGAAGTTTCAAAAACAGTCCAGTCTGTGCATTCAAAGCAGGCCTGTAGCATCTGCTTTGATTCCTCAGTCCACTTCTTAACAGTGTGAACCTTGGGTTTGGAAGCTCTTAGTCTCTGTCTCTAGGTTGGGATGAGGTGGATTAGATAATGATCCGAAAAACCCAGAGCAGCCCTGGTAACAGCATGATATGAGTCCTTTAAAGCTGTGTAACAATGGTCCAGTGTGTTTTTGTCTGTGGTGGGACACTTAATATGCTGTCTGTATTTGGGGAGTTCATTTGAGAGGTTTGCTCTGTTAAAATCTCCCAGTATTATGATGAAAGAGTCCTTGTATTTTTTCTCCAGGTCTGTAATCAGCTCAGCAAGATGTTTTTCAGCAGCAGAAGTGCAGCCATGCGGTGGAAAATATGAGCCAATTATTATAAACGAGGAAAATTCTCTCGGTGAGTAAAACGGTTTACAGATTTTGGAAAATGACTCCAGATCCGGGCTACATGTTTTTCCCAGCACTTTTACGTCTCTGCACCAACTTTCATTTATATAAAAGAAGATTCCGCCTCCTCGCTTCTTCCCCGATAGCTCCGTGCTGCGATCCGCTCTGAGCAGCTGGAAGTCCGGCATCAGCAGTGCGCGGTCCGGGATGTTTTCACTCAGCCATGTCTCGGTAAAGCAGAGAACCGCTGATCCGTGGAGGTCCGTGTTTTTACCGGTGAGAAGAAGCAGCTCGTCCATCTTGTTGTTGAGAGAGCGGACATTTGCCAGGTGGATTGAAGGCAGTGGTGTGCGAAGTCCTTTACCAGCGCGCCAGCACGCTTTCCCCTATACAGGTCCTTCTCAAAATATTAGCATATTGTGATAAAGTTCATTATTTTCCATAATGTCATGATGAAAATTTAACATTGATATATTTTAGATTCATTGCACACTAACTGAAATATTTCAGGTCTTTTATTGTCTTAATACGGATGATTTTGGCATACAGCTCATGAAAACCCAAAATTCCTATCTCACAAAATTAGCATATCATTAAAAGGGTCTCTAAACGAGCTATGAACCTAATCATCTGAATCAACGAGTTAACTCTAAACCCCTGCAAAAGATTCCTGGGGCCTTTAAAACTCCCAGCCTGGTTCATCACTCAAAACCCCAATCATGGATAAGACTGCCGACCTGACTGCTGTCCAGAAGGCCACTATTGACACCCTCAAGCAAGAGGGTAAGACACAGAAAGAAATTTCTGAACGAATAGGCTGATCCCAGAGTGCTGTATCAAGGCACCTCAGTGGGAAGTCTGTGGGAAGGAAAAAGTGTGGCAGAAAACGCTGCACAACAAGAAGAGGTGACCGGACCCTGAGGAAGATTGTGGAGAAGGGCCGATTCCAGACCTTGGGGGACCTGCGGAAGCAGTGGACTGAGTCTGGAGTAGAAACATCCAGAGCCACCGTGCACAGGCGTGTGCAGGAAATGGGCTACAGGTGCCGCATTCCCCAGGTCAAGCCACTTTTGAACCAGAAACAGCGGCAGAAGCCCCTGACCTGGGCTACAGAAAAGCAGCACTGGACTGTTGCTCAGTGGTCCAAAGTACTTTTTTCGGATGAAAGCAAATTCTGCATGTCATTCGGAAATCAAGATGCCAGAGTCTGGAGGAAGACTGGGGAGAAGGAAATGCCAAAATGCCAGAAGTCCAGTGTCAAGTACCCACAGTCAGTGATGGTCTGGGGTGCCGTGTCAGCTGCTGGTGTTGGTCCACTGTGTTTTATCAAGGGCAGGGTCAATGCAGCTAGCTATCAGGAGATTTTGGAGCACTTCATGCTTCCATCTGCTGAAAAGCTTTATGGGGATGAAGATTTCATTTTTCAGCACGACCTGGCACCTGCTCACAGTGCCAAAACCACTGGTAAATGGTTTACTGACCATGGTATCACTGTGCTCAATTGGCCTGCCAACTCTCCTGACCTGAACCCCATAGAGAATCTGTGGGATATTGTGAAGAAAACGTTGAGAGACTCAAGACCCAACACTCTGGATGAGCTAAAGGCCGCTATCGAAGCATCCTGGGCCTCCATAAGACCTCAGCAGTGCCACAGGCTGATTGCCTCCATGCCACGCCGCATTGAAGCAGTCATTTCTGCCAAAGGATTCCCGACCAAGTATTGAGTGCATAACTGTACATGATTATTTGAAGGTTGACGTTTTTTGTATTAAAAACACTTTTCTTTTATTGGTCGGATGAAATATGCTAATTTTGTGAGATAGGAATTTTGGGTTTTCATGAGCTGTATGCCACAATCATCCGTATTAAGACAATAAAAGACCTGAAATATTTCAGTTAGTGTGCAATGACTCTAAAATATATGAATGTTAAATTTTCATCATGACATTATGGAAAATAATGAACTTTATCACAATATGCTAATATTTTGAGAAGGACCTGTAGAGCCGCAGCTCCGCTTGCCAAGAGCTCAGTGAACCTCGTATCAATGAAAGATGGTGAAAAAACCCCAAGAGAGGACTCTCTGATGTTAAGAAGTTCCTCTCTACTGAATGAGACCACAGGATTGTGGCCCGAAAAACATAAAAACACACAAAATACATAAACAAAGAGAGAGCGAAGCTCCGAGGCTGCCATCGTCGGCGCCATCTTGTTATAATGGGAGCTATTAATTTGGGTGGTCCAACAGCAAGCAGCGTCAATTGCAGAGTTCATTCAAAGGTAACTATGTTGACCGTTTAAATAGCATTTCAGGAGCAGTTTTGACATCCAAATTACCTGCTCTCCACGTTTGTGTTTGTTTAGCTATTTGTGCTTTATTTAGTTATTCATAATGTTCCTAAAAGAAATCCGAAATAAACTTTTCCTGTTTCAGTTGTTCTGTTTACAATTACAGAGCAGTTCTGAGCTGTTCTGGATTTGTTTCCCCTCATGTGAAGTTTTATCTTCCAACAAATATGGATGTGTATTTGTCAAAAGCACTGAAGTCACCTAGGAGGCTAAAAGTCTTTAGATGATAAATTGTTCCTCACTGCTGTGTAGTAGGTCCAATAAAATAGTCAGATTCTTGAATTTTCAATTAAATGCAAACTTGATCTGTTTAAGAAACCAAATTGCTGTAAATTATAGAAAGCAACCAGCTGTAAAATGTGTCTTGTAATTTCCCTGGTCCATCAACATTGGTTTTACGTTGTCTGTTTTTCCTACACAGTAAGTTCTTTTCCAGTCTTTTTTCAGGTTTGCATAAATTCAGCTACAGCAACATGCAACCTACCTCAGCACTGTTGTACAGGGCAGCATCTGGTCTTCCTGTCTCTTTGTGAGTATTTGCTTGCCCATAATGTAATTTTTTCATGGAATAAACAAGTTGAGCGGGGGAGTCCTTTCACGGTTTCAGCTGAGCATTCTCCTTTGTGCTGCAAGTCACTCCTGTTCTGTTGATTGTGCTAAAAATACTCAGATGGACAAAAACGGGAAAGAAGAAAGACATAAATCCAAATGATGCAGCTAAAAAGTGAGGAATGTTTTGTGTAGAACTTATTGAAGGTTTTTATAGCTTTAAAAAGACAGAAAGTGTGTTTGAACTTTAATCTTAAAAGCTTTTCAAGTTAATAATGACCAGCCTGTACACAAATGTATCTCAGGAAATTGGAATATGCATTCCAATGAGGCTTGTTTGTCAGATTAAAAGTACCTCTTGAAGTGGAAGGTAAAAGATACATTGTCTTTAAAATTCCTTACAAATAAAAATTAGAAGTGTGTCATGCACTTATATTCAGCTCCCGTGAGTCAATAATTGTATACCCACCTTTCACTGTATCACAGCTGCAAGTTTATAAATTAATGTCTTTACCAGCTTTGTACATCTAATGCATGACTGTTTGTGCCCATTCGTCTTTACAAAATAGCTCAAATTCAGCCAGATTGGGTCAAGAGTGCCTGTTTAGGTCTGGTCTTTGACTAGGCCACTCTAACACATGAATATTGTTTGATCTAAGCTATTCCAAACATAGCTCCAGCTGTAGGTTCAGCTCGTTGTGCCGATGGAAAGTACACCTCTGCCCCACTCTCAAAACATTTGAAGACTTTGACAGGTATGTAACTCAGTTCCTCTTGCCAGCAATTATGACTAGCTTCCCTGTTGAAGAAAAACCATCTCTACAGCATGCTTCTCCCACCACTATGCATAACAGTGCCATTTTGTCTACAAGGTGATGTGGAGTGTTAGTTTTGAGCCACACATGGAATTATGCATGTATTTGACCAGAACACCTTTGTTTTATTTTCCCTACATGGCTTGTATAAAACTGCACAAAAAGATTGCTGATGATTTTGAACAGTGGCTTTTTTGCAGGCAGCTCTTCCATATAGGCCAGATTTGTGGAGTGAGGAACTAAAAGTTGTCCTGTCAGCAGATTTTCCCACATGAGCTCTGGACCTATGCAGCTCCTCCAGATTTACTATGGTTGCCTGACGGATTAATACTTTTCCTACCCAGCCTGTCAGTTTCAGTGAATGGCCATATCTTTGTAGGTTTGCAGTACTCTTTCCATTTTTGGAGGGACTTAACAGTACTCTGTAGATGTTCAAAGCATTAGATTTTGTTTTATAACCTAACAATGCTATGAACCTCTGCACAAGCCTATGACCAACCTGTCTGGTGTGATCTTTGGTCTTCATGATATTGTTTGTTTACTAATTTTCCTCTTAGAGTCCTCTAAGTCCTTCATGGAACAGTTGCATTTGAAAAATTGTATTTGGAGAGATCAGATTAAACGGGGCTGAATGTAGATGCACACAACAATTTATAGATTCTAACTAGGAAAAAATACATAATTTAATTTCCCTTTGGGATTAATAAAGTATTTTTCAATTGAATTGAATTGAATAACTTCATGCATCCTTTTTCTTCCCCCTCATTATTATGTACTACTTTGTGTTGGTATAGCGCATACAATCCCATTGAAATTCTGTCAGTTTTGCAATTGTAATGTGACAAAATGTAAAATGGTCTTAAATAATTTAGCAGGTCCTGTAATTAAGTAGTTAGTCAGGTTAGCAGAAAGGGTTACTGTGAATCTCCATTTGCTTAGATATTTTGGTTTAGAAGTTCAAAATGACACTAAACCAGGAGCAAAGCTGTCCCCACTGTAAGCCTCTCTGTGTTTGAAGCTGTTTAGAATTGAGGGCAAAGAGTGAAATCAAGAGTAAGCAGGCATTTGTGAAAATGTTGATCTGAGGAGGAATTAGCCCATACAGGGTGAAAACTAATTTAACATCATCCAGTCACGGTGCAAATCTGCTTTACACCTTCTGGAGACAACTTCAGCCGAGGAAAAACCAGTTAGAGCTATTTATTAGATTATGAGAATTTGTCAAATTAAATTTTAAAGAAGTAAAGAAGACAAATGGGTGCTTATAATTACCAGTTTATGATGCTTACTGTTTTACTGGTTGACATTTGTCAGAGCTGACTGATGATTATTAGTTGCTGCTTTACACTAAAGAGCTGTTATTCATCCAATGACAGACATTTTACAGAAGTCAAACTAATAATGGGGTGATTAATATTTAGTTAAACTGATGTATGTCCTTGGAAATCGTTGACAATGTGTGAGTGAAAACTGATGTTCTTTGAACTGACTGAGCTTTAGAGTTTTGTTCCCCACTTGGCTGATGGCTCATCACTCCAGCTCTAAGCCATCCTCGCAAATGGCTGACTACAATGGAGTCAGCAGACAGGAAAGTCAGGCCAACCCAGTGGCTTCTTTTCTCCTCCATACAGACAGTTATGTAGCAACCACCCTGTATAATCAGCTCCACATTGATCTGAGAGCCATCTACCCTTCAGCACATTTATAAATCACTGATCATGGAAGTCCTTTGCTGCAGACCACAGTAACAAATTTGTCACTGGTTGCAAGAAATTATCCGGTTATTGTGAGAATTTGGCCAGGAGGGACCCAAAACCGTAACGACAGCAGGGTGATGGGATGTCAAGTATTTAAAGGCATGAATAAATCTTAAGGCTCTTACTTGTTTCTCGCTTTTCCCTCCCTGCTTTGAGTTGCTTTTTGCATATTCAATTTCACAGGAGAATAGAAATATCAAACATATTTTTCAGAAGTGACAGCTGCTTAATGTGAATGCCTGTCTTAGCCATTTCCGGCTGTGATAAAGAAAGGTTAGTGAGTTTGTGTGTGAGTAAAAGAAAATGATGAAAAAAGGTCTGGGTATCTTTTAATGTGTCTTCATGGTTTATGATTACATGTCCTTTTGTGGAGCAGATCAGCCATTCATGCAAGAGAAACCACAGTGAGATGAGAAATGCCTCATGAGCACTCGCAGGCGGCAGAAAGTGACATTGAACGTTGGCTTACAAGCTGAAAATCTCCTACTTGGCTGATATGCATCTTTCGAGAGAAAGGGCGATCATCATTTTTTGTCCCAGAGCTCCTCTCCTCTGTGCGAGCTCTGTGACCACAGCTTCAGGGGGGGGGCTGTGTATGGACAGGAAACTAATAGCGTAGATGGGTGGGCCCTGATAAACGAGAGCTGATGAATCAGGGGGAGAGCAAAATCTGTTGGAATGGAGGGTGAGTTGCTGGAGAGATATACGGCTGAAATCTACAGCAAAACAAGGCAGGGAGAGGCTGTACAGTGTCTTGAAAAAACATTTGTCCCCTGAAGATTTATGTCTTTCCTTTTTTGTCAGGCTTAAATGTTTCAGACCTGCTTTGCCCACATGAAAAAATAACTGCCCCCTATACCTAATATCTGGTTTTGCCATATAAATGCTAGATGTTTTCCTTCAGTATTTTCAGGTAGGGAGCAGAATTCAGGTGCTGATAAGGAAAAGCAGCCCTACACCATCACACCACGTCTGACTGTTTTCATATCAATTTTTTCTGTGATGGTATGGTAGTTTTGCAACAGGTGTAAAATGGACCAAACCTTCCAAAGGAGTTCTGGGGATCATAAATAGGTGTTTTGGGAAATGTGAGACAGGGCCTTGTGTTCTTGTTCCGCAGTATTTTGGCCTGGGAACTCTCCCATGGATGCCACTGAACTCCTGAATGAGTCTCTGATGTACAGTTGGAGTAATGTTAGCAGACCAGCCACTCCTTGGAAAGTTTACCACTGTTCTGCATTTATACATTTGTGGATAATACCTCTCAATGTACTTCACTAAAGTCTGAAAGCCAAAGAAGTTTATTTCCAAGCTAACTAGACAGCTTTCTAGACTGATAGATTTCAGTAACTTTAATTCACATCTGTTGTTAATTTTTTTTTTTAGATGTGGGCATATTGTGTTGCTTTTTAGGGTTTTATTAGCTTACTTCATGTTGTCATATAGTTGCTATTTAATTGATTTCTTGATTCTTCGATGGAATTAGTTCTGGATGTTGGTGGTGAAATTAGCTTTTAGGGTTAATCACAATTAATTCATGAATTCCCAAGAGTTGCAATTATATTTTCTCATGCAGCCATGTTGCTTTAGATAGCTTTTTTTACCTCAATAAATGAAATCATCATTTGAAAACTGCTTTTGTACTATTTATGTGTGATATCAACACTGAAATATTTAAGTGTGAAGAAAAATATATAAAAAAGGAAGAAATCTGTAAGGGGGGAAAATGATTGTTGACAGCATTGTAGATCAAGGCTGGATGGAAGAAAAACGTGATTGAATAGCAAGTCTCCATTCACTCCTTGTGCAGAGGAAATACAAACACACTGATCTAATATTACACTTGGAGGACAGCCGGCTAGAAATCAAATTGATTGATTTTACACAAGTGACTGGGTCTATACACAAATGCATTAAAGAGTGCATGTGCCCTGGTAAGCACTAGCTGTCATCCAGACTACTTATTCATTCAAAGGTAGCATGCAGAGGCTGGGAATTCATATGAAATATGCTCTCGCTGCTCAGGGCCAGAAATTTCTATCGATGGCCTGGGTAGCATCCATCTTTTCAAAGTCCAC
The DNA here is from genome assembly GCF_021462225.1 of Girardinichthys multiradiatus. Lineage (NCBI taxonomy): Eukaryota > Metazoa > Chordata > Actinopteri > Cyprinodontiformes > Goodeidae > Girardinichthys > Girardinichthys multiradiatus. The sequence goes on from NC_061799.1 coordinate 25,306,239, forward strand.
CAAAGGTCACAAGTAGCATAACTCAGGAGCTGGTTTGCATTGGATTCGGGTTTGTATTCTGCATGTTTACCAACCACTCCACCCACCAATGCTGTGTGGCTCTCTCTGTGATGACACTTGCTCAGCCATCCACCCGCTCACACGTTTTCACCGACACACAAGCTGGGGAGCTGAGGATGGCTGTCTTGTAAATCCGCTGTAGTGAGGAGTCGCTGGTGGAAACATTGTTTCACAGTCAATAAAAGCAGCCCTGGGGTAATTGTAAGAACAGGCAATCTGCAGCCATTATCCCCTAGAGAACATCCCTGGAGTGCTCAGAGCACTACAAGTCGACTTTCTGCTGACATTTGAATTTAATATTTTAAATAAAACTTGAAAAAAATAAAACATATATATATATATATATATATATTTGCCAGCACATATTGCAACATCTAATGAAAAGATAGAAGAGTCAGCATCAGAGCCAGATTTCACTCTAGGAGAGACAACAAAGCCCATGGAGAGAGCCGCAGCTGATAACACATTTATTATTTATTCATCGTTTTGTGTCACTGAGGTGTTCACTTTCTTCTTCTTTTTTTTTCCTTTTTATTATTGTGCAGTTTGTATGTAGAAGGTATTCACAGATATTGGCAGAGCAAAATGGCGTCATTTCTACCCGACTTAATTAGCTTGGCAAATAATTTTCTGCCTATTTAAACATGCTTGTCATTTACTATTTTTATCCATTCTTCAGCGAGCTGAAATGTGTAAATGAGACACCGTTTTGTGCAATTATTTCACCCGACCTCACTGCACCATCTTGCAAATACACGACGAAAACATGCCTTTCACACAATGGTCATTAATTACTGCTCAGGCTGTCAATTTCAATGATTATTATCCTCCAAACATTTCACATTGTCCTATAATTTCCATGTAATGCTTTCAAGAAGCACTTCTAACTGAAGCAGCTTCAATTGGTGCATTATTACAGACTCTCCAAGTACATATCTATAAAAGGTAGAGAGCTGAATGTTTTCAGTGCGGATATTGAGGGAGGTGTGCAGCAGCCGCCTTTATGTCCCGGGCTCTCTTAGATTGCCAACGTACCTCCGGGGATAATCCATGTTGTGAAATTGAAGTGGAGTGCTGGAATATCAATTCTTTTTCTCCACCTGCTGAGGGTGGAGAAAAAGAAGAAGAAAGAAACAGGACTTGACTGCTTGGTGGATTTGAACCAGTTGGAGCAATCTCCGCATCATGATGACAATACAGCAGGGTGGGAGATCCTGGAGGCGAGTTAAAGCAAGGGAAGATGGAGTTTTAACCATGCAGCATACAGACGCAACAATGAGGCTGCATTTCTTTTGTGTTTCCATGGCAAAGTTTAGGATTAAACCCTGAGTTAGGCAAAGGATTTGGATTTTTACATGCCATTTGTTCATAAATAATTTCATAGGTCAGCCTTTAAAGGGATAGTTGTCATATTTTTTGGAGTTGAAGAACCAAAGCAGCATCAGGACATTGGAAAGCGCATTGTGTATGGATATATTTTAATAAAAAGGATTATGGCTTACAGGCACAAAGGAAACACAGGAACTAAGGAGACAACATCAGAGAACCTGACAATGAAGGGAGAGAAGACAGGAACTTAAATACAATGGTGGTGAAAAGAACTACAAAGAAAACAGGTAGGTGCAAATAACAAAACACAAACAGGTGCAGATCATGACATTACCCCTCCCCTCGAGGGCGGATACCAGACGCCCCCATAAGTTCATGAAGAAAAAAAAAAAAAAACAGGCAGGCAGAGGGCCTCGAATGTTTGTTGAGGTGCTCTGGGGGTGAAAACCCACAAAGGAGCTCTGGAGCCTGGGACCCAGGGAGGAGCTCTGAAAAACAAAGGAGCTTTGGCACAGGAACATGAGGCAGGTCCACCTGGACACCCTTGTCAGAGAAGTCAGGAACTGGAGCATGAGGGGTATCCACATGGACACCCTTCATAAAGATTTTGTGGAACCGTTGCTATTTTTGTACTTGCTAGGTTGTGGTTCCAACCGTGCTGAGTCGTGCTGAAAACACAATGTTAGACTGTCAATCATTGATTGGGTAGAGGGCTGCGTCACTAGTCATAGAAGGCATATTATAATAACTCACTAATCTCTTGTCAGTTGTTAAATCATTGTATGCTGAGCTTATTGTGTATATGACCACTATAGCAAGCTAGCATTAGGCAGCGTTAACTTGCCCTCACAAGTCGTTTAGCTTGTACCCTTCAGTCTGAGACTGCTCCATGACTTCCTTCTCTCTCCTGTACGTATCCGAAGTGCTTTGTCTTGCCGCACACAAGCTATAGACTAAGCAGCAGGCCCTCCATTGTTGTTGTGTTTGTTGTCGTCGTCGTCTTCTGCTTTATCCGGGACCGGGTCGCGGGGGCAGTAGACTCAGCAGAGACGCCCAGACGTCCCTCTCCCCAGACACCTCCTCCAGCTCCTCCGGGGGGAGCCCAAGGCGTTCCGAGGCCAGCAGAGAGACATAGTCCCTCCAGCGTGTCCTGGGCCGTCCCTTGGGCCTCCTCGCGGTGGGACGTGCCTGGAAAACCTCCCGAGGAAGGTGTCCAGGAGGCATCCGGTATAGATGCCCGAGCCACCTCAACTGGCTCCTCTCGATGTGGAGTAGCAGCTCTACTCCGAGCCCCTCCCAGATGGCGGAGCTCCTCACCCTATCTCTAAGGGAGTGCCCGGCCACCCTACGGAGGAAGCTCATTTCTACCGCTTGTATCCGGGATCTCGTTCTTTCGGTCATGACCCAAAGTTCATGGCCATAGGTGAGGGTAGGAACGTAGATCGACCGGTAAATCGAGAGCTTCGCTTTTCGGCTCAGCTCTCTCTTCACCACAACGGACCGGCACAGCGCCCCCATTACTGTGGCAGCCGCATCGATCCGTCTGTCGATCTCCCGCTCCATTCTTCCCTCACTCGTGAACAAGACCCCGAGATACTTAAACTCCTCCACTTGAGGCAGGAACTCCCCTCCAACCTGAAGAGAACAAGCCACCCTTTTCCGGTCGAGAACCATGGCCTCGGACTTGGAGGAGCTGATCTTCATCCCAGGCGCTTCACAGTTGGCTGCAAACCGTGTGTTTGTGTCACATACAAATCCACTCGTTACTTTTTCTGACTGTGGGTCTGCCTTGGTATTGACAATCCCGCTCACATTGAGATGGTACTCAATTGTAATAGAAAACAAAGCAAAGTAGAGTCAAGCTGACCCGATATGAACCGCTTTGAGTAAGTACCAATGTAAAAGGGGCATTAAATACTACTGAGGTAAAAGGAACTACATGGAAAATGGGTGGGTGCAATTATAACACAGTCAGATGCAGATCATGACTGTTGTGGATTGCAACAAATTTCTAGTGAAACCTATTTTGTACTGGATTGCAGCAAAATAATTAGAAACTATGGAAAATGTTGAAAGAAACAGTTATATGGATATTTACAAAACAGCCTTTGCCCAAATTCCATGAGATTTTCCAGTTGTCTTAAAATGAGCAGAAATTCGACAAATAGCAAGAAACTGAAGTCTCCTTAGCAAATCCCTTTTAAGGCAGGCCTGAATTTCTAACAGCAATTTATACAAGGACTAAGGCAGCATGGGGATTTGAAGTTAACCTCCCACTGTAAGCCAACAGGGGATTTAGAAGCGATGTGTTCAGCGCCACATTATATCCATCAACAGCAATGCTGACTTCAATTGTGTAAACACATATTGTTGGGGGATGTGGGTGATCCAAGTACTTGACTAGTGAAAGAGAGGCATATCTTTGCCACCATTCTGCAGCAGAAAGTCTCTGAATGCAGTCTACTGCAGAGTAAGTAACCAGTAAAAAATGATTTGTTATATATTAAAAAATAAACTCACAGACCATTTTATCAGGTACATTTTGCTAGTACTGAGTTGGACCCCACTTTGCCTTCAGATCTGCCTTAAGTCTTTGTGGCATAAATTCAACAAGGTGTTTGAAAAATGTTTCACAGACTGTTTTTCCATATTGACATCATAGCAACATGCAGTGGCCATATCATATCATATCATATCATATATCATATCATCTTTATTTATAAAGCACTCTGAAATAAACCAAGGTCCACAAAGTAGTGTACATATGCAAATTACATAAATAATTAAAGAAAAGAAAATTAAACAAGTTAAAAACAAAGTCAATCCTCCTAAAATGTGCCAATGGCTTCAGCAAATAAATATGTTTTAAGAAGATTCTTAAACTCAGAAAGAGAAGAAGCCTGTCTGACATGCAATAGGGAAATTCATTCCACAACTTTAGAGCAGCTACAGCAAAAGCATGGTAACTTCTAAGTTTATGCTTGGTTTTAGGCCCCATAAGGAGCTGCTGGTAAGTGGACTGGGCTATAGCAGCTAAGAGAGGTGGGGGCGCCCATTAAGAGATTTAAAAGCAAATTTAAACAAGGATCCTGAAACTTACAGGTAGCCACTGAAGTGAAATTAAAATATTGGTAATGTGCTTAGACTTTCTTGTGCAGATTAAAAGACACACTGCAGCATAACCTGCAGATGCCAAATGGACACATCACTAACCCTCTGATGAAACACGTTACATTAATCCAACCTAAATATATTAAAAGCATGGATTAGTTTCAAAAGAGGTGACTTGAACCCCCAGATTAGTAATGATTGGTCTAACATACTGTGCCAAAAAACAATAGTAGTAATAATAATAATAATACATTTATTTGTAAAGCACTTTAAAACAAAGTGCTGAACAGTTACAGAATGATATAAAACAATAAAACAGAACAGTACTATTTAAAACAATTAAAACAAGGGAATAGCAAGAGAAACAGTAAATCATTAAGCATGAAAAATAAGTAGAATAAGTTAAGGTGAACTATTGGGTCTTCAATTTAGCTTTGAAAACCTCCACAGAACATGCCTGCCTAATAATGTGAGGGAGATTGTTTCACAAAAATGGGGCACAGAATGAGAAAGGACGCTCCTTGACAGTTTTTCTTCTAGCAGTAGGAACAGTTAAAAGGCCAGTGCCCTGGGATTAAAGAGCACGGGGTGGGACATATGCAAAGTAGGAAGGCGCCACACCGTTAAGAGCCTTGTAGGTAAGCAGCCAGACCAGTCTGCTCAAACCTGACAAGGCAACCAATGAAGAGATGACAATACTGTAGTTATTTGCTCATATTTCCCAGTTTTGGTTAAACTGTGAGCCGCCGTGTTCTGAACCATCTGCAGGCCTCTAAAACCTTTCCTCTGTAACCCAGAAAGGAGAGCATTGCACCAATCAATATGTGAAGACACAAATGTGTGGATCAGAACTTCCACATTTTCAAAAGATAAAACTTGATTTGAGTTTGATTTTAGCAATGTTCCTGAGATAATAAAAGTCAATCCTAGTTACCTATTTTATGTGATACTCGAAGGAGAGCACCGGGTCAACCCGCACACCCTAGCCTCTACCTTATGCCTACATTTTATGACATAGTCGTCAATTTTCGAAATGTAGATCCAATTACCATCAAGGGTGCCTTATCAGCATTAAATGGCAAAAAACTGTTAGATAACTAGCCCCTGATTGCAAACAGACAGGCTTCGATTTTGACAAGTCAGCAAAGTTTCCAATGGTTACAGGCACATAAAGCTGCAGGTCGTCGACATGGCAGTGGAAGGTTCGATTGAAAGAACATAGAAGAGGACCAAGAGGCAGCACATAGAGAGAAAATAACAGTGGGCCAAGCACAGGCTGTTGAGGGACCTCCTGCCAGACAGCACAGGTCTTGGAGAGGTCATTTTTAAAATGAACATTCTGGGATCTCCCAGATGGAGAAGATCTCAGCCATGAGAGTACATTTACCGTAATTCTGATAAGGTGTTCTAATCTATCCAGTAAAATAAAGTGGTCCACGGTGTCAATAGCACTTAGATCAAGCAGTAGAAAAGCTTGGTCTGCATTTACCAACAGATCATTAACCACTTACACTTATGCTGTTTTAGTGGAGTGGTTAGATCTAAACACAGACTGAAATGGCTCACACAGATTATTTGTTATTTGTATACTAAGTAAGCTGCTTTGAAATAACTTTTTTAAAGACATTAGACAGACAATAGTTGTGAAATAGTTGTGAAATAGGTCTATAGATTGCAACTAAGTCAACATCTATTCCAGTCTTCAACATTGGTACTACCTCAGCCTTCTCCTATTCATTTTTTTCTTCTGGCAGCACAGGTGATTTCATTTCAGATTTGGCTTTTACTTGCCTGATCTTAAAGGGGGCCACAGTGTCAGTTGGGCAGATTGTAACTATGAGCTGAGCTTGTCTGTGTCATTATATATGGATTCAGGAAGGCCGCAGTTCTTTAAAACAACAGAGAAATGATGAGCAGTGGAAGGTTAAAAACACAACAGAACTGAATAACAGCAGGTTGAATAGCTTTAGTACAAGGAAGAGAAACTTCGAACAAGACAGGCAGGGGTGGGCACAGCCAACCAAAAAGCTAGCTTCACTAACCCATATTCTCCTAACTAAAAGATTCAAGCTTCGATAATGCTAAACCGCTAAACAAATAAAAATAAAATCAGCAGAAGAACACTTTATACAATAGTTTAAAACGGCCTTCAGCTTGCTGCTGCTGCGTCGCACAATGACGTCTTGTCATGTGTAGCTACATGCAGTAAGCCGAAAGCGTCCCTAACGGACTCTTTGAGACATGCCCACAACAGAAAGGAACAAACTTGTGAATTTTGTTAGCAGACTTAAAGTTGGCAAAACCTAATTTAGCAGAAGCTAAAAGGTTCGCTTACGGTTTCCAAAGTTAGCAAACATGCTAATCTGCTAAACAAAAAATATGTTCCACTGTTAGCTGTTAGCTAACAGTGGAACCGTGCCCACCACTGAAAACAGACTTATGATCAGACCATACGAAATCACAAAACTGTTAAAAAGAGCTAAACTGTGAGTTGAAACAAGATCCACACATATTACACATGATCAAGAGTCAATAGGGTTTAAAACGTTCTTTGGCATTGGCCCATCAGTTCCAAACAATAAAAACATGATAATTTTGGCATAATTTGACCAACATATCAGAAAAGTTATTTGAGAAGTCTTTATTGTATTTGGGAGGCCTGTAGACAACCGCCCAGTGTTGCACTGGGTTGTGTGAGCGCAACCCAGCTCAAACAGCCAGTTCAGCTATTAGGTGATGCTGATAAAGACTGTGGTTTATATTTATAGTGGTTCTCAAAATAGTCGCTAGCCCTCCTCCTCTGCCTGACATTTGTGGGGAGTTTAAAAAGCAGCAATCTTCCGGTAAACGTTCTGTAAAAGCACGGACTCACCAACACTCAACCATGTCTCAGGAATAAATCCAGTCCTCAGGATGTGAATAAGTCCTGTAAAATAAGTTTATTTGTCAGCGATCGAGCATTTACCAGTCCAGACCTGGTGGTGATCAGGACCCAAGACCTGACACAGAAGCTGCAGGTGCTTTGGGTTCACCCCACACTGGCAGAGACGAGTGAGGGTCCTGCAGGGGTCAGAATATTTTATATCTTTCTGACCATAAACTTTAAACCCAAAAAATCCTTTTGCGTGAATATCGCAGTAGATCAGAAGCTTTGAAATACAAAGGAAAGCTTATCTGGCACCAATAACCAAACCACTTGTCAAAGTTCCCTTTCTGAGACTCGGTTTAAACTTCAGCAAGTTGTCTTTACCAGGACTGGATTCTGAAGTGCATTAGGTTGCTGCTATGTGATATGCTGATTTGCTATTTAAGTTAACAAGCAATTAAACAGAAGGCGGGTGAGTGTATAATGAAATAAAATTACATTTCTCTTCTCTGGAGGATTTTGATAAAGTAATATTTCCTTGTAGATGTGGCGAGATCAAAAAGCACTTATAGGAAGGTAGAAGTACCTGCCACTTCCCTTGATGCCCAAGGAGCAAGGGAACTTGGCTATTAATTGGACTCCTGATCAGCAGTGTCACTTTGTCAATCTTCAATGGTAGGCTACTGGCCAGTTGATGGAGATATGTTCTACCACATCCATTAATGCTTTAGGTTTTGGCTCAGAATTTCATCATAGATTCAGAAGAGCAGAACCACAACTTTTCTACTCACAAGGGGTACCGCTAGTATGTCCACCTGTATTCAGAGATACTACTATGAAGACAAGTCAAAAACAAAAGCTAGTGTCTACTTTAAAGATTTACATGACGGTGTAAATAATACATTTTTATAAACAAAGGACCAACATTAGCATTAAAATGTGTTGTGCATACATTGTGTCCTCACATACTCAGCTGGGTATCATCTCAGAAGCTTCTTCGTGCAAACATCCTGTATTATATTCCAGACATCAGTAAAGGTTCTCCTAATCTCTCTCAATGTTTTTTTCTCTGGAGCAAGAGAGGTTGCTGTGAACAACAATGTATCAAGAAAAGATACTGTTAAAATAACTCCAGCTATAACTTTAGGTTGTTGGAAATGTGATCCACATTCATTTTTTCCCCCATTTCTGCTCTTTGTGTGTGTTCTCCAGCTGCTCCCTGCTGTTCTACAATGGACAGATGTGTGTAATTTAATAGCCTGAATTCACTCATCTAGGCCTTCAAAAGCAAACAAGCAGATGTCTGAAAATGTCAAACTACTTTTTTAATGGTGCACAATCTACTTGAAGTATGTGCTGCTTCACTGCATACACTAGAAACTTCTAAGCTACAAAATGAAGCCCTTTTTTTTTTTTTGTTACGTTGAATCACTAAACACATGTCTGCTGGCTCAAGATCAAAGCCAGCTAAAGGGGTTAGTCAAAAGTTAACCATTTCCATTACGGGAGCAGAGACAAAAGTAAAGAAAAAGGGAACTGCTTTCGTTTGGAAACCACAAGGTAAAAATGGAAATAGGTTGATTGAGCAAATGTGAATGAGCTGCAGATGAAACAGAACCTGGAGGTCAGTTTGATTTGTAACAATACATCTGGCTCTGCAGTGTAACATTTTGTGTCAATTCTGAGGAATGGTACTGAAGAGCTGTGCACACGGAGGTAAGCTCTGCAAATGACAAGGTCATTTGCACATGAACAAGGGTTCACCAACTCTGAAAGGAGCCGGAAGAGGAACTTCAACAAACACCAGCTAACCAGACTTTGCTCAGTCTAATTTTACTGTAAGTAATTGAACTTGGCTAAATGTTAGTGTGAAGATTGGAGTCAGAACAGGAGAGAGAAGCAGGTGATATCTGAATGAGTGATGTCTTGTGATTTTCATCAACCAAAGATGCTACACCGACAGCTGAACAGATTTCTCAAAGTAATTCTTGTTTTCAACCTCAAGCAAATACAAAAGGAAGTCTGGTAAGAGGCAGTGTTGGGATTAGCAGACAATCTTCGTCTCGAGGTCAAGACTAATCTGACAGTTCGGTACTCAACGGAACAAATCCCTCATAGCAGACAGGTGCTGGATAAATGTGTTTCCTGCGAGTTTCTGTCCTTGACTTGGGGACACAGATAGTGTTACATACTAAATTTACCATTTAGCAACAAAACTTCCATGCATAAGGGTTTAAATATTTTTTGTTTTGTATAATCCCTGGAAATAAATAAGGTATAAATTACAGGTCCTTCTCAAAATATTAGCATATTGTGATAAAGTTCATTATTTTCCATAATGTCATGATGAAAATTTAACATTCATATATTTTAGATTCATTGCACACTAACTGAAATATTTCAGGTCTTTTATTGTCTTAATACGGATGATTTTGGCATACAGCTCATGAAAACCCAAAATTCCTATCTCACAAAATTAGCATATCATTAAAAGGGTCTCTAAACGAGCTATGAACCTAATCATCTGAATCAACAAGTTAACTCTAAACACCTGCAAAAGATTCCTGAGGCTTTTAAAACTCCCAGCCTGGTTCATCACTCAAAACCCCAATCATGGGTAAGACTGCTGACCTGACTGCTGTCCAGAAGGCCACTATTGACACCCTCAAGCAAGAAGGTAAGACACAGAAAGAAATGTCTGAACAAATAGGCTGTTCCCAGAGTGCTGTATCAAGGCACCTCAGTGGGAAGTCTGTGGGAAGGAAAAAGTGTGGCAGAAAACGCTGCACAACGAGAAGAGGTGACCGGACCCTGAGGAAGATTGTGGAGAAGGGCCGATTCCAGACCTTGGGGGACCTGCGGAAGCAGTGGACTGAGTCTGGAGTAGAAACATCCAGAGCCACCGTGCACAGACGTGTGCAGGAAATGGGCCACAGGTGCCGCATTCCCCAGGTCAAGCCTCTTTTGAACCAGAAACAGCGGCAGAAGCGCCTGACCTGGGCTACAGAGAAGCAGCACTGGACTGTTGCTCAGTGGTCCAAAGTACTTTTTTCGGATGAAAGCAAATTCTGCATGTCATTCGGAAATCAAGGTGCCAGAGTCTGGAGGAAGACTGGGGAGAAGGAAATGCCAAAATGCCAGAAGTCCAGTGTCAAGTACCCACAGTCAGTGATGGTCTGGGGTGCCGTGTCAGCTGCTGGTGTTGGTCCACTGTGTTTTATCAAGGGCAGGGTCAATGCAGCTAGCTATCAGGAGATTTTGGAGCACTTCATGCTTCCATCTGCTGAAAAGCTTTATGGAGATGAAGATTTCATTTTTCATCACAACCTGTGCATGCTCACAGTGCCAAAACCACTGGTAAATGGTTTACTGACCATGGTATCACTGTGCTCAATTGGCCTGCCAACTCTCCTGACCTGAACCCCATAGAGAATCTGTGGGATATTGTGAAGAGAACGTTGAGAGACTCAAGACCCAACACTCTGGATGAGCTAAAGGCCGCTATCGAAGCATCCTGGGCCTCCATAAGACCTCAGCAGTGCCAAAGGCTGATTGCCTCCATGCCACGCCACATTGAAGCAGTCATTTCTGCCAAAGGATTCCCGACCAAGTATTGAGTGCATAACTGTACATGATTATTTGAAGGTTGACGTTGTTTGTATTAAAAACACTTTTCTTTTATTGGTCAGATGAAATATGCTAATTTTGTGAGATAGGAATTTTGGGTTTTCAGGAGCTGTATGCCACAATCATCCGTATTAAGATAATAAAAGACCTGAAATATTTCAGTTAGTGTGCAATGAATCTAAAATATATGAATGTTAAATTTTCATCATGACATTATGGAAAATAATTAACTTTATCATAATATGCTAATATTTTGAGAAGGACCTGTATTTATTCTTAGCTTCACCAAAATGTCCTGCAGAGAAGTATTTTTATGCAAAGGCCACTTTTTGAGACAACACAACTGAAAATGTAATTTGGCTTCTAAAGTTATGCTGAGATCAAGTACAAGAAATAAAGAAGCAGGGGCTTTTAGCTCCAAAATCAGCATTTTATTTGGATGATTGGGGTTCAGAGATGTATAAGTTGTGTTCCAGTACACACAGTTATCCACAAGGCTCAAGTCCGAAACCATTTCCAGTCTTAAAGCTGAATCATTAGTCATGGCCAATTAGCATGTTACCCAGCCCATTCTCCCTTTTTTGGTACAAATTCAAATGCTGTGCTGACAAGATTACTACTTAAATCTTTTTTTTGGTCATTTTATTAATTTTTTTATTTATTTTTATACAAAAAAACTTCAACTTCTACACATGTAACTGTATTTTTTCCACTTTTAAATAAATTTGGGAAACAATTTTTTTTCTCAAATTTCTGTCATCATGAAAAGATAAAAACATGCAAAAAACTTCAATTTGTTGCCCAAATTATACATTTACAAGTTTGGAACTTTTGCACTGCGTCATAATACAACAAACAAAAAAGTAAAAGAAAACAGTATGTACACACATCTTTTTACAGTGAAGTATAAGTTGAAAATATCAGATGACTAAGGCAAATTAAGTGTAATAGTTTAGACCAAAACAGTTTTTTGTTGTTTTTGTAAAATACTACATCACCTCAAAATGAAAAAAAAAAAAAAAAAAAGAAAAGTAAAAAACAAAAATGAAAAATCTGCTACAAAAAGTGTGATTTTTAACTCCCTTTATTTGCCACCAGCTGCATAATTTTAATTTTTTTGTGAGAAATTTCTAAAGGTCTAGCATACTGTACAGTGCTGTTCATAATCGTTTTTTCTTTCATCCGGGATTCAATTATTCTTCAAAAAGGAGCATTGTGTAACTGGAAAAAATAAAAATAAAATAAAATAAAGCACGTAGAAGCATACCAGAGTGTAACATACTGTTTGAAATCACTCCAAAAGTCAGTACCATTAAAGCCTTGAACATAAAACTAATCATTTAGATCCAAAAAAATGTACAAAAAGGCACATTATATCCCAGTGCTTCTGTACTGTGAAATTCAAGTTTAACTGAGCGCATTCAATACCGACAATCCGAGTGGCGACAGTCCAGAGCGTCATCTCCCAACATCCTTCACACTTGGAGCACAGGCTATGCCTAAGCTTTCAACAAGCATATGTATGCGTAGACTACAACAATAAGCCTAGGTTGGTTGTTTTTTTGTGTGTGTTTTGTTTAGAAAAAAATTCTGAATCAATGTTTATTATTTGTATCTTTTCAGTCACAGTTCTATCACTCTCAGGGAATATCAGAAGCTGTATGTGTCCTTCAATGGGAAATTTTTCCTTCTCTTCTCTTCTCTTCTCTTCATTTTTTTTTTTTTTTTTTTTTAAATCTTAACTTTGTATCCGTCGTGGTGTCCCAGTCTAGTCGTCGCTTCCGCCGTACATATCCGCCAGTTTTCGGAAGCGAGGGCCCCAGTCGTTGAGATAATCGTAGTCCTGGTCGCCCCCGCTGCTGGAGGAATTGAGTGAGCTTAGGGAGCCGGCTGTGGAGCCGCTGCCCTCGTAATCGAACACTAGCAGGGAGTCGTAGGGAGGAGCAGTGGGGTCGTTGTCGGCTGCCTTCAATCCCTGTGCAGGACAACAAAAAAGAAACCACTATTAGGCAGTTATTGACTCATGTTTCTGACTTAGACCATTAAACATTTGCAGTCTAAAAAAAAAAAAAAAAAACTTTTTCTCCCCCATCACTGTCTGATTTTATATCAAACTTAACATTTCATGTTTTACTTCAGAATTACCAAAATTTGCATTTGCTAACTGCCAGAACAAAAGATTTTTTTTTACCACATTTATTATAACTTTAATATTCACAAGTTTACATACATTTCCTTAATATCTGGTAGAATTACCTTTAGAGCTTACAACTTGGAACCAATGTTTTGGTTATCTTTCCAAAAGCTTCTTTAAATATTGCTTACACATTTCCACATAATCTTTCCTCATGATGTCATTTATTTAATGAAGTGCACCAGTCCTTCCCACAGCAAAACACCCAGGTACAGGTATTATTTCACTGTGGGCAAGTACACTATCTTGTTTCAGTTCTGGGGTTTGTGTACATATTTCCCATAGAAACATATTAATCTCTTGAACACATAACTTGTCTCCTCAACAGTGTAATGGCTGGACATTCCCTTTGTTTTTTATACTTGCATATATAATTGAACAGATGTTTGTGGCACTTTCAGGCATCTGGAAACTGAACATTTGTTAAATCCTGTTTTAATCGGTAGGAGATTTTAACTCCTGATATACAGCATTGCAGGTTTATAGGTAGATTTGATGGCTTGCATTTGATGGAAAAATTTTTATTATAGGCATTTGAGACTTGGGTTGGACTTGTGAAAAATTGTGAATATCTCTGCTAGTAGAGGAAACGATTAGACCCCGTCTGGACTCCGTACACATAACCGCCTGCACCAAGGTTTGAGCCACATAAATGTTGCTCCTTCCCAAGTGCTGCTTCTCACAAACAAGACAATTTACCATAGAACCTTTCAGAGGCTCTCCTCCACTTGTTTAGGAAATGTGGTTCCTGTCCAAATTCATCAGGCTCTCCTGCTTCTTTGAGCTTCCTTTGGTTTTAGTCAGATCCTCCTGATGTTTCTAAGATGTAGAATTATCTGCTTGATCAAAAGTAGAGACTAAGCATGACTGGCAGCCTTAAGACGCCTGGTAGAATCTCCTTTCCCTCAATAACCCTTGTGACCGAGCCCCTTGCCCTGCCCTGCCAGTACAGCTCTGATAGGATGTCATCTGCCAGCTAGCTCAAAACATCTTTAATATTTTATAGATTTCCAGCTCTGTAAACCAAAGACCCAAGCAGGGATGAAGGCAAGTGGGTTGTTTGCAGACGCATGCGCATTTTCGCTGTCATCTAGAGGCTCAGGGTGCTGGTTGGGAGTGGTTCTATTTTGAAGATTGTACTTGACATTCCCAGAAATCCTCATAGCAGCACCAGCACCAGAGGTCCTTATGGATTGTTATTGATTTCCAGCCTCATTCACTAACAGGGCTCTGGAGACTTGATGGATTGCTAATCTAGGAGTTGAGATGTGCTTTGGCCATGAATCACTTTTGGATGCAAGCCTGATTTTTCCCTGTTGCCACTGGAACCGAGGACACTCAACAAATAATATGTGAATTAAAAGAAGTACATGAACGTAACAGAGAAATGAGACCTCAACTCATTGGAATTTGTCAAAGATTTATGGCGTCCTCTAAATAGACACTATAGTTCTGAAATGCTCTCAAATGAAAAGATGGAGTGTATTAAAGTGCCTGGGCACTTAGCCATTATTTTCCACCTGTTAGCTTTTGTTAAGAATTTGCTCAGGGCTATGATGCTGATCATTTTGTGAAAATATGACAGATGGATAGTTAATTTCAATTACAACCATAATAGCTCTGCGGGATATAATTCTCTCCATCCAAAAGTGCCAGTTTCATAAAGTTAGTCAATAACTGAACTCAGCATTCTAATAAAAGATTTCATTATAACAGTTATTCCCTGTTGTAAAAACAATCACAGCCCGTAAGTGTTAAATCACGAACTGCCCTCACTTTTTGGAGCCGCTCTGTCCTGCAGATAAAGAAAAGTGTAATCAAACCCACTGCTATCACAGAAAACCTTGTGAGGGTTGGAATGAGCAATTGAGCAAAACACTGAGTGCAATCACTTCAACTTTATCTCCTATGTCCACCTGTGAACTAAGATTTGGTCAAGTTTGTGCTAATGATTTTAGCTCTGCTCCCCTCTGTGAAAACAGGCCAAAAGTTGATTAATGCCGCACTGTTTGTCCAACTAACGGGTTAACGTCCTTATGGTAAGCGTATGCTTGATTTTTTTCCCTGTCCTTCTAATTTAATTAAGAGCTCCGAGGGAATGTGCACGATTCAGGATGGAGATGAGACATTCTCCTCTCACTCCCTCCCGTTTGTCTCCCCTCTCTGTTGGCAGCCGGCCCCATCAGTTAGGTCATTCCAGCTCAATGGCTGTGCTGCAGTTACCAAGACTTAGTTTTAGGAGCAGTCAATGTTGAGACTACAGACCAACACTGTCTGATTCAGGCAAACAGATCTAACACGCAAAGATGCTCTGATCTAAACCATTTAATTGTAGTTCTTACTGTAAGGTTAGGGTTGTTGTCCTCCCAGAAGGTAAACGTATGTCAGTCTCACTGTTTTCTTTACCTCTGCAGCTTCTAACTGGTACTCTTCCAGTCAGTCAGTCAGTCATTTTCTACCGCTTATTCCATAGTGGGTCGCGGGGGAGCTGGTACCTATCTCCAGCAGTCTATGGGCGAGAGGCAGGGTACACCCTGGACAGGTCGCCAGTCCATCACAGGGCAACACACAAACAACCATGCACACACTCATTCATACACCTAAGGGCAATTTAGAGTTACCAGTTAACCTAACAGGCATGTCTTTGGACTGTGGGAGGAAGCCGGAGTACCCGGTGAGAACCCACGCATGCACGGGGAGAACATGCAAACTCCATGCAGAAAGACCCCCGGCCAGGAATCGAACCCAGGACCTTCTTGCTGCAAGGCAACAGTGCTACCAACTGCGCCACCACGCAACCCTCTTCCAGTATTGACATGTTTTAGATATCACTACATTTCACGGTGGGCATTGTTGCTTTTCATAAAAAGGTCAGGTTTGGGGATGTCACAACTGATACTTGACCTGTAAAGAGACTATTCAGCCTGAGCTGTTGATCTTTGCAGCTCCTCCAGAGTAAATAGAGGCCTCTTTGCTGCTTCCCTGATTAATGTTTTCCTTGTTGTTTTGCAGCTGTCCCATACACTTTTCATTTTAAGATGATTGAAAGAACTGTGCTCTGTGAGATACTCAAAGTGTGGGATATTGTTTTATAATCTAATTCTGCTTTACAAGTATCCACAGGTGACTCCATTTACAAATTGGGGGCTTTAGAGCAAAGGCTGCAGAATATAAAAGCCTTTCATAGCTTTCTGATTTTTATTTGAAAGAAACTTAAAATCATTCATCACTTTCATCTCCCTTCACAATGTTTTACTACGGTGTTTTGACCTAACACATAAAACCCCAATAAAATACCTTAGATTCCTTGTTGTAACATGAAAAATGTCAGGAGTGAATACTTTTGCAAGGCACTGTGTAAACAAGTCTAATAAAGGATGGTGTACATCTGCAAACCTTTATTTACAACTAAATATTACATTTATCTTTATATCAGCTGTTAGACAGCCTTATTTCTTGTTTTCCTGACTCAAGATCGGTGGGAGGATGGGGGGGATTGCGCCCGGTTGAAGGGAACCCAGAGATAAATGGTTGGGCAGCAGAGCCGAAAAGAGCTAGCTCTAATCTAAAAACATGGGCAACCATCCAAAAACTAGGAGCGAACTTCATTTGTAATGCAGTGAAACTCCTGTCTGTTGGAGCTTGTGAAAAATATATGACTCCTCTTTTCATTTTACATTCTCCCTTCATGCCGGAGTCAATGATGGCCTCAGGCAAACGAGGGCACTCCGAGTTGTGCACGCAGATAGAAAGCCGATGCATTCTGCTCTCATCTACTATTGTTCTGCTGACACATCTCTATCTCCACTTTTCAGATAGAGGAAAACAATTATACTCGAGCGAGTTAGTCTCATATACATTTTGGGCCTTATAGGAATCACAGCAGACATGGGTCAGATTAGAAAGGTTTCTTGGTCTCTACAGAGAAAACATAAAAAAAAAAAAAAACAAGCTCTAGCAAGTGTCAAAATGTCTGTCGACCAGCTAAAGGGCGGTCCTTGATGCTCACTCTTAAAAAGACAGATTGTTTACCTAGACAGAAATGTTATAAAATAAATTCTCTAACTTGAAAATGAAATTCAAGCTTTTCGGCTGCATTGTGTCCGTCATCTTTGGTCTCTTCCTAGGATTTTAATTCCACCTCACAGAGACCCAGTGTCAGTTGTAAGTAACTGTACTCAGCTAGTGTGTTTTTACCTCATTAATGAAGTCTCCGATGTCTCCAGGATGGGGTGCTGCTGACCTCATTGGATACTGCGGCTCGGGGTGGAGGGGCCTCTCGTCTAGACGGCGGATTCCAACCGGCTTGATGGCGTCAGGCTCTAACGTGTCTGGCTGCTGGAGCTGACTCAGGTCATAATCCTGGGAAATACGCAAACAGATGGAGCTTAGCTGAGCTGTGTGACAAGACCCTGAACTGAGTGAGATTATTTAAACAGATAAACACATCTTGTGCTGTAAAGAGCACGAAGAAGTTCAACTCGGGGGAGGGAAGATTTTAAAGTTAAATTGCGGCAAGGAGAGTTAAGAGAACATGAGGGGGGGGGGGGGGGGCTTTAATCTTCTTTTCTGTAAAAGGAACACGCCAAGGAACAACTTGACACATAAAAAGAGCCAGCACCGAAGGGGTTCAAGCTGAGGAGCACATCATACACTGCAGACTCTCTGTACTCGTGTATGGTGCAGCAGGAAGAATGTGCAGGCGACTGTTTTGCTCTAATCAATGCCCAGACGCGGGATGGTGGATATGCATAAGCCACAGCTAATCCTATTAACATTACCAAGGCAACCTGAATGGCTCGCGGTTTGTGCAAAGTCATGGGCAAGGGAGAGAAGACGAGAAGAGTGGATGGGGGGGTCCAAAAGAAGCTGCAATAGAGAGCAGAGCTGCTGAGTTGAATGACGGCTGGATGATATCAGGGTGACTGCAGATATGATAAAGATAATACCATTTGAGAGGCACTGTGTGCCTAATAGGCGTGCATGATGGATTGTCCCTCTTTAAGAGATTTTCAGTAATCCATCCATCTCTAATATTCCTCTTCAAAATTATCTTTGCTCAGTTGCAGATGTACATTCTCACACAGACACTCCCAACAGAAACAGGGCTGTTAAAATAAACATGAGTGCATATAAACCTTGTGCAGAAGGAACCCCAAACACAGCAAAGCAAGTATGCACAGTCACTTGGTTATATTCTTACAGGAGATTCATTTAACAATTATTGCAATAAAAATTTTTTTTAATTGTGAGCGTTATTACTGTTTGGTTTGTCTCTTGAACTCGTCACTAGCTTGTCGGATATGTGGACTACCTGACTTGTAGCCAAGGGTTTGCCTATACTCAGCAGGGCAGCCAAAATAACACTGGGAGTTATGCCTGAAGTACCGTAATGGGTGCCTGTTTTGTTGGCAGCTAAATAGAAACAACATCCTTCAAACCTTAACAATAAGAACCAAACTCATGGGCAAAGGAGAATATATACTGTTAATATCTTTTATAAGCGAAGTAAGATTACACCAGGAGAGAGACATCCTGCAGACTGTGGTAACAAACTAACTGCACAGCAACGTTTTAGTGCAGAGCACATGGATAAGCATGAAAATTGTGACTTATCAAGTCCCGTGCTTGTTTAGTGAGTGAACCAGACTCTCAATAACTTCCAATAACTTCTTTCAAAAAGGCCCATTGTTACTTGTACCACCTGGGCTGAAACACCAATGGGTCCCAGGAACATAAGCTCGGAGGCAACATGACGAGTTCTGCCATCTTGTAATACCTTCCTTTTTTCAACTGCAGTAGCCATCTTGTGAGAAGACCAGACTTACCCCACGATGATGACAGCCATTTGAAAAATCCCCTCTCTGATGTTCTTTCACACCTACCCTTATACCTGCACAGGTTCTCACTGAGCTGATCATTTGTGACTGCGTATCTGTTAAACAAAATGCTAGTTAGTGTTTATTAATTAGATTACCACAAATTGTAACCATTGTACCTTTGCTGGCCTACATTCTATTGTACTTTTAAAATTACAATAACATTTTCAGAATCACAAACACAGACCAATAGACATTATTGTTGTTTCCAGGTGGAACCTTGAGAAATTAAGAATTTTACTACAAACAAGATTTAGAAATGAATGAATGTTTTCCAAGAACCAGACCTGTTCCTTTGCCGTACAGCATTAATGCTGCTCTATAAGAGGCATATAACTGCAGTAAATTGCTCTGGACTCCAAACATGTGTTCTTATCCACTATAAAAACAGAATTATTAATATAATTGTTCTTTGACGTCATTCAACAAAGGACAGTTGTCAAATTTGTTTAAATTATAATTCCTTGCTTGTAAATCAACCTTAATGCTATAGGTGCATCATGAGTAATGCTCAGCACAGAAATTAGGCAGTTACCATGGCTGTGACAGGATCTCTTGGCGCAAGATCTCCCAGTATTACATGGATTTTATAGCAAAGCTCTATTTAGTTGCTGTCAGCATGTGGCGTCCTCTGATGAATTAGGTCTAAGTGGTTATTATGAGCCCTGGCTCGGAAGGCAAGTTTTAAGCTCAACTTATTTCAAAGTAAGAGAGTAGTTACTGCTTTGCCCCATTGTGTGAGCAGAGTCTGATCACAAACTCCAGTCTGACTGCAAGAAAACAGTGACTGACCGTCTATTAGCTGCTAATGATGCTAAATTTGGCATGGGTTTCAGAGTTCATCATCAGTGCTGCACTAAACGGCTGTTTCTCAAAGAACAGATTCCAATAACCGTTCACAATGGCAGTAAAACCTTTATTATATTTGTGAAAAAAAGCAAAGGCAAGCATTAATGCTACAGAATTAGACAAGCGTAAAAAGCTCAATATATGGTCTAGTCAAACCTGGACTGAATTATTGTTAGAATATTTCAAATTCCTTCAAACTGTTTGGGATTGGGGAAACGTTTGTCACATTTATGTAAACAGAATGTAGGGATTCTTAGTTCTCGCCAAAATACTACTTCTGATGAACTCAATATCGTCTATGATCTCATGAACTGGATATGCCATTGCACATGCAGCAGATATGTAATTGTTTATTACTTTTACCTTTATTCACATGGACATTCATAATCTCACAGAGGAAAGGGGTCTCATTCTAAAGACAAAACCTTGTAGTTAAAAACAGTTAAAGCAAAATTAAAGATATTTTGCGTGTGCTGGTGATAGTTGACATGTGACGAGATGTAATGGTATGACAATAAGTACATCTCAAATTTTGCTCATAAGAAAGGCCATTTGGTTACCCAGTTGTATTGTTATTTAAACCAATCTGAATTACAGGCGTCTTCTAGTTGCATCTTTTAAAATAACATCTGATGTTATTTTAAAGCAAACATGTACTGTACCATTGAAATGGTCATAACCCACGTGTTTCCATTATTAAATATAATCCAAATTTGATCCAAATCCAAAACATGAATGCTCAATTTAGTTTTCAATGGAAAGAAAAATGGTTGAAGATAAATTGAGAAATCCATTTGTCTGAACTGCAGTAAAGAGCTGGTTGTCAGAGGCGCTCAATCCACCAAACCAAAAATGACATGATGACATAGCAACTCTCTGTGGGGAAGTGGCGTCTCAGACATATTCTGGCCTGCTGAAATGGTTGCCCATAGCACTCAGAAACCACATTTAAACATATGCATCTAAACATTCAGATTCCATACACATCATTTGTGGCAAGACGTATTTAAAAATGAGATCAAGTTAAGTGTTAAGGGCTGTTGTGATAACAGAACAGAATGAGGTTAATTTCAACTGAGGCTTACTGAGTTACAATTAAAGCCAACTGTAGAAAAAAAGTGGCATTTGTTCATTTTAATGTGTTTTAATATGTCCAAAAATACAAATAATATGAATTAAGCATAATGATTGCGGTCATCCCAGGTTAAGTGCATACAAAAGGCTTAGTAATAATTATGTAAGGACAAGAACTCTTATGCCAATAGAGGCCTAACTGTAGCCAAAAATTCAATATAAGGTTTACAGAACCATTTTGGATTATTGCAACTGTGGATATTATTTATCGTTGTACAATAAATTATATTATCAAATGTGGGAATTTAGTAATTTCTGAGAGGAACCAAGGACACAGGTCATCTAATTTTATAAAACAACCCAGAACTAAATATGTTACACTACTGCAGATTACTGAGATTTTACAGTCCAGTTTTCACAAACATACATTAGTTAATGCATTTCAGAGCTTGAGCATGACACAGTCATGTTTTATGGGTATTAGGGTAAAACTCAGTATTAACAAGTTATGGTTTCAAAACCCCAACAAACCCATTTCTACAGTTTGAAGAACTTTTAGTAAGATGCCAAAGAAGGAACTTGAGTGACCAAAGCTAAATCTACTTGTATAAAGCACATAGCAGCAGGAATGCCTCTGAACAAAAGATACCTTGTTGCTGTGCACATTCAGCAGTGATGAAGGAAGACTCCTAAACTTTTCCCTTGCCTTTGAGAACAGCCAATTTTGGCACAGTTTGGCAGTTTCAAGTTAGAATAAAAAATAAAAAAATTAAAAAAAACACCATGAGTTGGCAATCCAACCCAGTCCAGGCTAGCTTCCTGAGAAGACAGTCCAACAAAAAAAAAAAAAGAGAATAATAAAACGGCCAACATCAGCTTGTTATACTTGTGTTACCCTGTAAAGAGCGAAACCACAAAGAGATTGAAATTACTACTAAATAAAGTGGGTGTTTATTTTACATTTCACCTTTTGATCGTTTTTATACTTCTACTTGGGTCTGTAATGCTTCTACAAACAGCCCAAACGCAAAAAAAAAACAAAACACATTCAGCCATTTTTTAGCTGTAAATGAATGTTTTATTTTTTCTAGGAAACGCACGATTTCAAAAGTTGTGTAATTGTGACGTTACAGTTACACTGGCACCCAGCAACATTATCCGAGTCCCGCCCCTGACTAGCAACTGAAGTGAAGCTCCACCCACTTGATTTTGAGTAGAGGATCACATCTCACTGTTTGGTTTTATTTTACACGGGCTTTACAATGGCTACCCTCAAAGGCAGATGTTCTGTTGTTGGCCGCAAAGACCCACATGTGTCCATGCACATACTCCCGCTGTCAGATAACAGAGATTTGTGTCTTCATTTTATTTTTGAGGGCAATGTTCCAGTCACATTGCTGAAGACTGTACTAATTTGCGAGAATCACTTCACCAAGGACTGCTTTGAGAACTCACATCAGTACACGTCAGGATTTGCAGAAAGACTTAGAATGAAGAAAAATTCAGTCCCTACTGTTCGTGGCAAATCTGCAGATGACAGAAAATGTAAGTACTCATTGTTCTGTCTTATGAGTTTTAGTTTTATTTTCATAGCCAGATACAGCTATTTGCATAAAAGTGACAGAGCCCTAAAAAAGCTCAAAAAAGGGGGAACTGAGGAGGTGAAATTTCATGATCTGAAAATGATTTTGTGCAAAAAATTTAATTAACATGTTTTGTATAGCCCATAGACCTATCCCAAATGTTTAAAAGAAAGTTGTTAGATAAATGTACATACATTATTCAGTTTTCATTCTACATTACTCATTTACTATCTAGATGTGCTGTTTATATTACTGATTGAGAATGGTTGTTATCTCCTTATGCATAGAGGAATATGATGTTGCAACATGAGCACAGGATGTGAGAACAGTCTGTTTTCACATTAAGATAAACTCCCTCAGCAGTTGAAACCTCATGTAACTAGGGCGTTCCTTATCCAATAAAAGCATGAAGAGCGGAGACTGTCTTCAGAGTGTGTTCGGAGGATTGTAACTGAGACAGTCTCCGGGACACTCTCCTTGCAAGTTAAAACAAACTAACTTCTCTGTGTCTTTCTTTGTGCAGATGTTGTAATGAGTGTTGGGGTTTGAACCTAACATTTAAATGGTCCTTTCGAGCCGGAGTCCAAGATACCTGACGATCCCAGCGGGTGAGAGAGATCCAGGTAAAACTCCGTGGCCACGGTAAAAAGACCTTTTCCGGGACTGGTTCTCCCTGACAAGCTGGAATCCAAGGGTTGACGGAACTCCAAAGACGCAGAGAAGTGTGAGTAAATCTTATGATTAAAAGAGGGATGAATGACAAAAGAATAAAATAGTAAAACCCTGACAATTCTAGACACTATCAGGTACAAGAGAAGAATACAGTTAAATTCCGCAGGAGGGTAGGCTCCCTTAGTTGAAATAGACTAATTAAATTCTACGTTAAGGACGGCGGAGTCCTCTGTTAGGAAACTAAGAAGAATACAGTTAAATTCCGCAGGAGGGTAGACTCCCTTAGTTGAAATAGACTAATTAAATTCTACGTTAAGGACGGCGGAGTCCTCTGTTAAGAAACTAATAAAAGGAGCGAGTGAGTGTGAGAGTGGAAAAATAGCCACCACTAGGTGACTGTTTTTCATATAAATTAAACAAGGAACAAATGGTGAGCCGTTGCGGATGCATGTAGGCAAGAAAATTCCACCTTAACGGGTTGAAGTGAATTTTACCGCAACAGGTTAGTTGATCACCATCTTGTTTAAAAAGTATTTCCAGTATTTAGAACACACCAGGTGTTAAAACCATACTGGAACTAAAAGTCGCCTAAAAATGGGTAAGGGACAAAGTAAAGAAAAACAAAAGTTACTTGATAATTTATCATGCAAAGATTGGAAAGTAGTAGAAAAGTAAGAACCAACAGCTGTGGAACCATTATGTTACTGGGTAAAACATTATAACTTTAATGGAAAGTTATCCACGGCTGCCTTAAAAGACTTACAAGGTAAAATAGCTAACAAATGTAAACAAAATGAAAAACAAATGAAAAGAAAAAGAAATAATGTTTCACCGAAAGGAAGATGATGAATATTCAGGTCCTTATGCAGCCTTACAGCAACAATTAGCCCAACAAGATGAAGAGGCGGCTGGGGAAGATGAAATAACTGAGCCTATGGCTCCCCCTGTCGCCCCAGTTCCCAAAAATCCACCTAAATATACACTAAAAGATATAGGAAGTAAGCCTAAATTACAGAAAGACGGTGCAGTAGGGAACTGGTCAACAACCCTATCTGGGGACTTTAATAGTGTGTTAAGCCCTCCCAGGGAACCTCAAAAGTTACTAAGTTTTGAGGAAGAGGGACTTGAAGTACAGACTTTCCCTCTGATAGAACTTCCAAATCCACGATCAGGACAGAATGATCCGGCTGTAATAAGGGTATATCGAACATGGACACAAGATGATATTAAAAAGGCAGTAGAGGGCATTCCCCACCCTAGAGAAGATGTTGAGGAATGTTTGAAACAAATGGAAGACCTCAGACGTTCTTATCACCTGAACGGAGCAGAAGTACAACAGGTGTGGATGTGCAAGTTAGGCCCTGACTGGTTTCATGTTAAAGGAACTTATACGCCTACTCAAGCAGATGGTACCAACCGAGTTGCTGACAGTAATGATCTGACAGAACATGTGAACCCCCTATTGGAAAGAATTAAAGCTAAATATAAAAAGAGAGCAAATTACACTGAAATAGGAAGGTGCCGACAGAAACCAGATGAACCATTTGATGAATATAGAGCAAGAATGGGAACGGTGTTCAAGGTTCACAGTGGTCTAGAATCAAGTGAAGATGTAAACAGTGCCTTCCAACAACAGTTAAAAAATGCACTCCATTCAGGTTCGTCACCTGAAATACATGGCTGGGTAAACCGCCATTACATAGGAATGAGTGGAGGCTCATTACAGGATTACATCAACCATGCCCTGCATGCAGAAAAAGTTTGTAAAAAAGGCACCCCCATCTGTGGGATGGAGGATGGTTCAAGATTTACAAGCAGTAAATAATGCAGTAATACAAAGATCCCCGTGTGTAGCAGATCCACACACGTTACTAAACTCCTTGAACCCGAAAGCAAAATATTTCACGGTAGTGGACATAAGTAATGCATTCTTTTCTGTACCACTACACAAAGACAGTCAATACTGGTTTGCTTTCACATTTAAAGGGATATACACCTGACCAGAAAATAAACCTATCCTACCAAAAAACCTATACAAATGGGCAGCAATTTCGAGTCATGGAGTTTCTCATGTCTCGAGAGGAGGAATGGTAGGATTAGTGAACAAAATATACACAACATATGGATTTAACTCTTACTCAAAAAATTTTTGTAGAACATGTTTGATCTGTGCTAAACACAATGCACAAGGGAACTTCAGACCAAAAAGGGGACAGTTCCCCAAAGCAAAATATCCTTTCCAACACATACATATGGATTTCATAGAATTAAATAAAAGTGAAGGAAAAAAGTACTGTTTAGTAATAATAGACTCTTTTTCTAAATGGATAGAGTTATTTCCTACACAAAATCCTGATGCATTGACCGTAGCAAAAGCACTATGTAAAGATATCATACCTAGATATGGAATTCCAGAAAAAATATATAGTGATAATGGAACTCATTTCGTCAATCAAATGATAGAAAAAATAGGAGAAGCCCTACAAATGGATCTTAGACATCACTGCGCTTATCACCCTCAAAGCGCTGGTCTAGTAGAACGAATGAATGGAACAATAAAAAATCGATTAAAAAAGTGCATGGAAGAAACAGGAAGACCATGGACTAAATGTTTAGACTTAGTAAAGCTCTACATAAACATCACAAGCACAGGAGGACTAACACCCTATGAAACCCTGTTTGGGAGGCCATATAGATTACCATTCTTTAAAAATAAATGGGAAACTGATGATGAAAGCACACTAGCAGATTACATGAGAAAAATGTTACAGCAAAAACAACAAACAGATGAACACGCAAGTGACCATGAGCCTTTTGTGTCTACACAGGAAAAACCATTAGTTGAACCTGGAGACTGGGTCCTGATAAAAAGCATAAAGAAGAAGCATTGGCATTCACCTAAGTGGGAAGGTCCCTATCAGGTGTTGTTGACCACTGGAACTGCAATTAAGATTGCAGAAAGGAACTCATGGATCCATCTAACACATTGTAAAAGAATAATAGAACATAACTAAAATAAATTTCTCAATAGCAGTGTTTACCCTAACTATCATTGTTTGTGTTGTAGTAATAGCATTGTGGTATCTGTTGTAGCATTGTAGCTCTTCATCTGACCTTCAGAGGTAGTCCGGCTACAAAGGGGGCTGCAATTATAGTTTGCAGTTGTCTCAAACCGGTGAAGATTGTCCACAGCTCTGCTACAGGTTTTTAGGAAGGGCTCCAATCTACAGAAAGATGTTCACCCCTACACACAAAAAGATATTGATAATAGGGAGCATCATCTCAATCATAGTTGTAAGTGCCCTGTTAATATGGGAAAGAAATCACAAAATGCAAAAAAGAAGAGCAGGGTACTATAATCCTAATCGATCCAAAATCCAACATGAAATATTAAAAAACCCCTGTAAAACTACAGATGGGGATAGCAGTAGAACAAAAGAACTGTATTTCTGCTATCAAACTAACAGAACACAGACTGTGTTCACTTTTGATCGAAACTTGCAAATAGGGGGCTATGGGGCAAACAGCTGGGATGGATATGACTGGTATCTAGATTGTAGTGGTATGAAACAATCAGGACATTGGTGGGGAAATGTCTTTGCCACTACAGGATCATGGGAAAAGGGAACATATGGACACTCCACAGAGTGCCGGGATTGGGGGAAACAGGTCTCATTAACCAAAACAAATAAACAATTAATGTTAAACATTAACACGACCCTAATTCCTTTTGGTGTACCCAAGAGTTTTGGTGAGGAGACCACATGCACAAGATCCCTGTATAACATTATTATTGTGTCCTAACATAGGACACACAGCATAGGAATACCAAGAGGGGTCCCTGATGAATATAAATTAGCAGATCAAGTAGCAGCAGGCTTTGAATCCACCATATGTTGGTGGTGTACAATCAATAAAAACGTTGATAGAATCAATTACATCCATTACAATGTGCAACGACTAGGAAATAAAACTGAAGAAGGATTCTCAGCCATCCATGAACAGTTGTCAGCTACCTCTCTAATGGCTTTCCAAAATAGAATTGCTGTCGATATGCTCTTAGCTGAAAAAGGTGGAGTATGTTCAATATTTGGGCATCAATGTTGTACGTTCATTCCAAATAACACCGCAGCTGATGGGAGCCTCACCAAGGCCCTGGAGGGCCTTAGGTCACTTAACAGCAAAATGAAAGATCATTCTGGAGTTGACACCACAATGTGGGATGGGTTTGGAGAAATGTTTGGTAAATATAAACAATTAGTGCTATCTATCCTTATGTCAATAGCAGTCTTTGCAGCTATTCTCACTTTGTGTGGATGTTGTTGTATTCCTTGTATAAGAGCCTTGTGTTCTCGAATAATCACCTCTGCTATACAACCAGTTAAAACAGAGCTCTCAGAGATGTATGCCCATATAAGACCAGACGAGGACTCAGATGAAGACCCTGATGAGACAAGCAACGAAGAGACGTCCCTGCATTTTCCAGACTTGTATCCAGACCCTGATGGTTATTAGGGAGGTCCTCTGAGTGTAACTTTTTATGCATTGCAATGATTTCATGACTGAAAATCTGAAAAGAAGTAGTCACTGAATGATGTTTAAAATTGATATAATGCTAAACTGAATAAACAGGAGGGAAATGTTAGATAAATGTACATACATTATTCAGTTTTCATTCTACATTACTCATTTACTATCTAGATGTGCTGTTTATATTACTGATTGAGAATGGTTGTTATCTCCTTATGCATAGAGGAATATGATGTTGCAACATGAGCACAGGATGTGAGAACAGTCTGTTTTCACATTAAGATAAACTCCCTCAGCAGTTGAAACCTCATGTAACTAGGGCGTTCCTTATCCAATAAAAGCATGAAGAGCGGAGACTGTCTTCAGAGTGTGTTCGGAGGATTGTAACTGAGACAGTCTCCGGGACACTCTCCTTGCAAGTTAAAACAAACTAACTTCTCTGTGTCTTTCTTTGTGCAGATGTTGTAATGAGTGTTGGGGTTTGAACCTAACAAAAGTATAATAGGTCACCTTTAACTTTGTATTTCAAAATCAAAATACGTTTTAGCAAGAGTAAGAATAATTGTTCATTTGTTTTAAATAAAATCAATCAGAACATTGATACTAGGGTTCGGTAGTAATATAATATCAAGGTATAAAGGGTTATCCAAAATAGCAACAGTATTGCTGTAAATACCATCATTAGCTAAACTAGGGATGCACAGATATAGAAATTTAGGCTGAGATCTATCCATCTATAAAAAAGGTATGTTTGTTTTCATGCCTGAGGAGTGCTTCCTGTTGACTGTTTTGTTGCCATTACTGCTGTGTAGAACGGAACAATCAGAGCGTGAATACATTTAAAAAATCTTGTATGTACTAAAAATGTAGTATGTACTAAAACAAGTTAAGTCTATCAAACTTCCTGGAGTTATATGCCGTTTGCCTGGTTGAAGAAAGCAGCCGGTGGAAAAAGCTGTGAGCATGCAGGACAGCTGAAAGGCTAAAGGAGACCTTCATCTGTACAGTAACAAACTGAAAGGACTTTCTTTCAGCAGCAAAGACAACTGTTGATTTGTGTCCTGATCAGTTTAGTCCGTCAAACAGTAAGTAATTTGGTTGTCGTGCCACTTTTATTATTGCTCCCTGCACCGCTTTGTTGGCTTTGCTTGTTTTATACACAGACATCATGAGTAACTCCACCACGAAGAAGCTACACAAATAAACCTGTATGGTTGGATGAAGACTTGGGGGTTTCTTTAAACAAAATATGCAGATTAAGCAGTCCAAATCAAGAATATTGCTGAGGTGCAAGAAAACCAAACAGCCAATGCCTACTACCTACATTAAACTATACTCACCATGATACAATTTGCAATAAATTAAGTGTTGGATTAAAACAAATATGGAGTGTTTTTTAAGTTTTCTTTTCCCTTTCGTATATAAATGAAAAGATCAATTGAATTCTCATAAATCCATGTCATTCAGGGATAGAGCCAGCACTCTGGTTACTTAGCTTGACAAAATGGAAACATATGTGCCGGCCACCAGATTGTGTGTCCTTTGGCAGGCTCTCTCCTCCTCTCATTTTGGGGTTAAGTAGCTTAAATATACAGTACCACCTTTCTCATTTAAGTTTCAGTAATAACATTTGGATTTGGATGAGGTGATTACTTCCTTTGGTTTGGTGTCATTAGAACCAGGTCATGATGGCTACAACAAGCTTATTTTGTGTAAAAACTAAATTAGAATGATTTCCTTAAAAATGCTATTAGCGCAACGTCATGACCTTTTATTTGGAGAAAACACTTTCTGAAAAGGTTCTGATTTGATTTACTTGTTAAACAGATTGGGGAAGAAAATAAATACAGCCTTTTTGTCTCCCAGCCCACTATCAAAAGGTAAATATGAATCAAATCAATCTAAGGTCATTTTTAAGGAGATTAATTACCAGTTTCTTCTTTTTCTCCTGTCTCTGAACGGAATCTGTGCACAACCGCTTCTCAATTTATTATTCCTACGCTTTTTTTCCTCCTTTTTCCTCCTTTTACCATTTCCAGGGAGCGAAAGCTGATCACCTGTCTGCCTTTGATGAAATGAGGCCTATACAAAGCCGTACCAACCAGGACGATGACAGCGGCAACTAAAATCACATTCTGTGAGAGCACCCAGTGGTCTGACACTTTAATTTCTTCCCCAGCGGGAGATAGGAGGAACAGAGGTGTGCATTATTAAGACTACATCGCTAGGAAAGTCAGGCCCATTTTTTACCCAACACTGACTCCACTTCCCATTCCACAGACAAGACCATTTTCTCCGGACGCCCTGGCCTTCTCTGCCCAACGGCAGGCTTGTTTTTCCTCAATAAAATCACTGCACCCACTCGTTTGCCTTTGAGGGGTGTTATGTGCCACAGTTTCTCTTTTCAACACGTTCTGGTCCACAGGTTTGTGCATTTTATGAGTGAGGCTGAGAATGTTAATAGACAAATGGGTGTTCTCCCTCCTGCCTAATCACCGGCAGATGTGTAATGGCTTTCCAGTCGTATTGTTACCTTAGACAGGGCTTCATTATTGCACCCCAGCAGATGTCTGTCTCTAAATGACATCAGCTCACCAATTACACGTCTCCGAGGCTAATTTGGCACCGCGATGGGTCAGGATGGGGTCTCCCGCACATTTCTGTTATACCTAAGCTACCAAAGCACTTCTGCCAGCAGCAGGAAAATAGCCCATTTGGTATAATCCTGCCTTTTTTATGAAATGATTCCGTTCTGCTAACAAGGGGTTATTAGGACAATTCAATTCTGTGTGTGTCTGATCAGTGCAGGAGAATACAGAGATGGGACATTATTGATGCCAGTGGCACTGCATTTTTATTGTTTGTGTGTGCATTAGAGCTGTGAAGCGGGAAGCTGTTCCAGTTGACAAAACATTTCCAATACTTCCAGAACCAATTGGATCAAAATGTATTTGCCTTATTGATTCCAGTCTTTGATTCCCAGCTTCCTTTGAGGGGAGAAAAATAACAATCTTCCATTTTCAATATAAAAAAATAGAGTACAATATAAAGAATAATCTTCAATTTGAATGACTTAGGTGCATCTTGGAGCAACAGAAAAAGCAGAAATATTACAAGAAAGAAACCCAGTAAATGTACATACATATGCTTGCAGAAAGCTTGTAAGAGGTGCTCTTTGTCCCTATGTTGATTCAGCCAAACTGTGTGTGTGCGTCAGAGATGGTACTTGAATAACCCTCCCCAATAATGAGAAAACATTTGCCTTTTATTATGTTTTCAATGGCAGTGTACTTGTTAGGAGAGTGGTATGTTCCAAGAAAACATTACAATAAGACTTCAAAAATAACCAATAGCTTATTTACCTCAGATTATTGGTTAAATTCAACATAGGAACTCTATCCAAACAAAATCTAAGATAGATTTCGGATTAAAATCAAACTGGAATAATAATAATAATAATAATAAAGAATAAAGAGAAACAGGAACACTAGTGCCTACAGCATTCACACTAATTAAATCCTACTACTAGGACTGTCATGGACATATTTCAATCTAAAATAAAACAAGATCTATCTAAGGGTTGATATCACACTTGATGTATGGAAATTAATATTTCAAATTGTGATCTTAACTAAAGTTATTTCAGTTTATCCAACATTTACAGGCACCCTGAAGTGTAAAAAAAATGTGTCATATAGTACTAAGATTGAGCTTTTCCACAACAAACACCCCTGGTAGGTTTGGGATAAAACAAACCAAAAATATGTGGAAGGGCACCTCCTACCCAATGTTAAGTGCAGCAGTGGACCCATGATGCCGTGGGCCGGTTTTCCTAAAATGACCCTGGAAACTTCAAAAATGCATGACATCATAAACTATTAGAAATACCACGATATTTTAAATAGTCTGCTGGACTCTTTCACTGAATTGAAAACATGTCAAAGGGTCTTTCAGGTTATCCTTCTTAATGGCTATCTTAGTCCCCAGACCAGAATGAGCCTTAGAGAGGATCCAGAACTCTGGATGATCTGGAGTGACCGTGCAAAGCGAATAGGTAAAGACTCACCTATTCTCCTCTTCCTAAATGCTCCAATCTTGGCTATAGTTTATATGAGAAGAGCAAGTGCTCCCCTATTGCCAAAAGAGGGTTGTACAAAGTATTAACAGCAGGGGTACCAATAATTGTACTACTGGTGATTTTGTTAAAAACAACTAACTTTTACAGTGAAAATTCCCCCCACTGAAGAGATGCAAAAGTTTCAGTATATTTCAGGATAATATGACATTTTTTCTGAGATCTTTTCAAACATCTTTACCAGGGTGTCTAATGTAATTTTCAAATGAATTATGTACAATGCTAATGGAAGAAGTCCTTGGAAACAAGCATTTCTCAGTTACTGTAAGAATGTTCAGCTATATGTTTTACAGAAAAAAAAAAAAATCACAATAATCCAGACTATTTAATAACAAAAGTTTCATCAGATTGACTAACTCTAAGCAGCTAAATAAGTCTCAATCTCAACAGCTTCTATTCACATGCAGATGAAAGGTTTTTTGGATCCTGCCAGGAGAAAGAAACCAGACCATGCAGCATGGACACAAAGGTTTCTGCAGCAATCATAAACCTTTATTCTAGCTTCCTATTGAGGTGAATAAAACTGATCTAATAAAAAATAACCACTAAGGGAAATAGGATAACATGAAATAGTAACCCTTACCTGATCTTCCTCTCCGCCACCTTCCTCATCATACTTCAGAATATTGTCCCTCACATCATCTTCAGGATCGATAAGAAGCTGTTTGGCCTGACGCTCTTTGTCACGCCGCTTCATCCACACCACAAACATCAGCACTAGAACTAAATAATACAGCAACAGAGAAGAAAGTAAACAACTTGCAATTTGTTGTTGAAATGTAGTCAGATCTGATATTTTAGGAGCTGGGATGTGGGCTTGATCAAGTCTATTTATCAGGTAATCCGACAGTAATCTAGTGATATCTTGGACCGCTTCCTTCATAATCCCCATCTTCACTGGTGTGATGTAGAGTTGGAGAGGAAAATGCTAAAATACTCACTGAGAAGGATGATGATGCAGAGGAGGATGGATATAATGGCTCCTGTGCCCAGACCAGCAGCCATAATGTGCTGCTGGTCAGTGCAGTCTCCGTTCATATCGCACTGGCACACTTTAATCCGCAGGTAGGAGGTATTGGACATGGGCAGGTTGCCCGAGTCTGTGATTATGATGGGGACCTCATAGATCCCACTTTCAAGGTAGCCAATCTTCAGGCTCATCTGAGCATATTCACCTAAAGAAAATGAAGAGGAACAGGGGAAAAAGTCAGTATGATATGATTCTAAATGTATCCTTAGAAGAAATACATTTGGAAAGATGACATTAAAGATTAAGCAGGTCAGTGCATTTTAATATAAACTAATAAATTTGTTTTTCGGAGATCAGGTTTTTCACACGAGATTTATTCCAAAACTGGGAAGTCATTTGTACAGATCCTGTTCACACCGTGATTACACTCCTTTTATCACAAATATGCAGCATAAATTCCCACCTGGAAGTTGCATCAGCATATCTAATCCAAAACATGGTCAGGATTTGGATTTGAAGCATATAAATCTTCTGAATACCTTTTGATAATGCTGCTTAGGCTAAATTCCCAGCAGCGATAATCCAAACGCTATTATCCTATTAAGATTTATTCACTGCGTTTCATCTCCCACTATCTAATAGCTAAACACATAACAAATGAGCTCCTTCGCTTGTGCTTTTGTTTTAAATTAGCATAAATAATTCAAACCTATTTGGTAAGATTAATAGATTACTATATAGGTCTGATACCTCCAAGGTGTGCTTTTTACCAACAGTTAAACATGTTTCCCAAGTTTTGCTCAGGCTAATTGAAGATTAAACCCTTAAAGCTTGACTGAACAACAAACCGCTGAGCAATCAACCTTGTTTTTGGTTTGAAACTTTTATGGCTCTCACATGCCACTTATTGCAAAAAAAAAAAAAATAAATACCACATTCTTTTCTGCTTTATTGTAACAACCTCAAAGAGCAAAGCAAAAAAGCTGACTCATCATCTCTGACAATCTGGGAACAGCAAATTGAAGATTAAATTAATCTCATTATCCCAGGGGGGTTTAAACCAGCACAAATGGCCCCTGCATGAATCCGATCAGGATTTCAGATTGTTCCGTATCTCACCGCTTATTCTTGTTATGGTCCAGTTCCTCCTGACGTCCGAGGGCCTGTGGGCCAACTCGAAGGCAAACGGGCCTGCGTTGGGGATCAAGTCCCCATCGAGCGCCGTGATGTTGATGGCATTTGGTTCGGGCTTTTCACATATCTCTGCCTCCTGGGGGAACACCTTTGGTGCGTTGTCGTTGATATCCACCAAATAGATCTGAAGGGTGCCTGTTCCGCTTGCTTTTTTCTCGCCTGGATAGACAAACACAGCCCTTAATCAAATACAAAAAGGATTTCTGAGAAATATCTACACTTTTACATGCTGAAAGATATGCTACTGAATCTGCAACTCTCGTTTTACAATCATTATAGAGTCAGTAGAGGACACTAAAAGTATAGAGTTTCTTCGCTGGCTCTCTAAATCAGTTTTTACTCTACTGGAAGAAGTCCCAAACTGCATACTGATCTGAGAGTCTAATCTCAAGTGAAGAGGTGCAAAGAAAGAGGTGGATATCAGAACATTTGCTGTGTGTGTTTCTTTGTGTTCCAAAGAACGTCTTCCTGACGAAGGACGCAGGATAGGAATACTAAAGCACACAAACAGAGCCCACTGTCGCTCCTCTCAGGCTCCTCTATGTATTCACCCAGCTAAGAGGCTTTTTTACCATTCAGGCCACGCTCAAAGGAGCTAGTCATCCAATCCTGACCCATTAATGCTGAGAAACCTCTTTATTGGTAGAGTTTTTAAGCCTATTGGCCTAAGCTATGCCCCACAGAACAGGGTAAACCTGAACAGAGGTAAATCCTGCCAGTGCAAATAGAAGGTGAAAACATCCACATGCTGGATGATTCTGGGGATTGCTAACATATTAACCTTCAAGTAAAGCGGTCAACGCTGCCAAGTGCCATGTTCGTGATCGTGCTTCAAGCTTGGAGAACACCTTTGTGACTTGTAAACAAGGTGGATGCTTCAGGTAAAGAAGCATTACAAAAATCAGTCAAAAGGATGCTAGGTGGAAGACTGACCCTTGAGAGCTGGACTACATTAGACACCCACTGGGCTTCTGTCTGAAAAAGGAGGCATTAGCTTCCCCTGAACACTCTGGCAGTAATGGGGTTAAAAAAAAAGGTGCTTGTGTAACAGTCTGACTAAAACATCCAGAGCATAAAACCTGTGCATCACAGAAGCTCAACAAGGCATTTCTGGCAACTGCAGAATCGCTTTTATGCTTACATACCGTTGTCAGTGGCCAGGAATGTTGCATTGTATAAGCTGTTCTTCACATAGGGCGACTCTCGGTCCAAAATGGCAATTGTTTTAATCCGACCAGTGTTTTGGTCAATCATCAGCCAATTGGCTGGATCTGAGAGCTTGGAATATCTGAAGCAAGAAAAGACAGATTTCAGTTTAGCTGTTAGCGGTCTTGTCTGTTGTAGAAATCAATTTATTTTAGAGTTTATGTAGCAAACTGTGAATAAAACTGTCAACTTGTTTTGTTAATGGAGAATACTTCAGACATCATTTTACATAGCTCCTCCAGCTACTGAGAGAAGCAAAACAGAAACAACCTAGCTTGTTTCAGTTCCTCAAATTCAGTTGCAGGAAAAGCTTCATTTCATTTATTTTCAAGTTGACTTGAACTGAGCTATTATTAACAATTACAAAAAAAAAGAAAACATTTGTTAAAAGAACAAGACAAGCTGGTGGTTTAGTGTCATTTTAACAGGAAAAAATACATAGTTGGCGACAATGGTTGTGTTGATTAAGTCAAAAAATAAAGAAAAGTTTTAAATTGCTTGTGTGGCAGTATTTTAAGTGCTCTGTACTAAGAAACTATGGAAGAGTGTCCAACAAAATGTGAAAAATTAGTATGCATTGCGAGAATACCGCGATAGGCTAATCGTTGCCACTAATGGTGCTGAAGTTGGTATGTGCCTTGGAGCCTTCCACCAGAACTAAACTCAAGAGTTATTGAACAGATTTAAATGAGTCTAGGCTTCATTTGATCATCTCTAGTTCAAAATTTACACGACTTAGACGGATCATTCATAAACTTGATAATTCTACACTTCGTAAAAACACAAAAATGGGAGTGCCTTCAATCCTGTCTTGCCATTAGGACCACCTTAGAATAAGAATTAAAAAGACAGTATATAGGTTAGTCATACCTAGGCTCATTCTAAGATGATAGATTCTCTAAAACATGAGCTTTGGATTGTGATTCTGCTGCTGTAAATACCCACTTGCTACATTACAATTTCATGTTTCAGATAGTACCTTAGGGGTTTATGTCCCTAACAAATTTGGGGACCTTTTCGAGCTAAGTTTTGTTCCACTTTTTGGATGGGTTTTGGCAGGACCTTGACAGGCTCAAATTGTCCGTTACTGGGCGCACTGATACTATTAAAATGAATGTGCGTAATGTGTCCTGCTTTTTATCCCAGCTTCTTTTTTTTCACAAACTGGATGCAATCCTTTCAGAATTTATTTGGAATAAAAACCCTCTGAGAATTCACAAGCTTTATCTTCAGAGAGCCAACAGCACAGGTGGGACGGCCTTACTGAACGATACGTTTTATCATTGGGCAACCAATATTTGTGTTTTTCAATACTGGCTATGGAAAGTTCTTTCGTGGGAACGTTCCAGCCTGGCCGAGATCGGAAGCCTCTTCCTGCATGACGTCCACAATTGGCCGCTTTGGTTTATACACCAAAAGACCTACTTAGACCAGAATTCTATAAGAATGCAATAGTTAAATCTACCTTAGGAATTTGAAATTAGTTTCTGCTTCATTTTAGGCTACACTTCTTCTCTTTACAGGCTCCTGTTGCTAAGAATCCTTCTTTCCAACCTTCAGTCATCAATGGGGCATTCTCTCTTTGGTCCAATCTTGGCATTCAGTCATTCAATGACATTTACTTCGATGGCACCTTTGTCTCTTTCCAAAAGCAGTCAAATAAGTTTAGTCTCCCTAAAACTCACTTCTCTCGCTATTTGCAGGTTCGAAGTTTTAACAAAAAGAAAACCTCTGGATTTCATTTGAAATGAATTCATAGGATATTGATGTCCTTTTGTCATCTCTGCCAACATTAAAGGGCCACATCTCATGCCTGTACGAGAGGATATGTTAATTTCGTGTTATGTCATTATTGACTCTCTAGGGAGCTTGTAAGCAGGAATTGGGCTATGTTATTACTGTGGGACAATATGCTTCTTTGGGTACATAGTTTCTCTCTGTGCACCAAACATGGACTTATGCAATGTAAAATCTTGCATTGTGTCCACTGGAAAAAAGCAAGGCATTCTCGAGTGTGTCCTAATACAAGACCTGCCTGTGACCACTGCCATCAAGCACCTGCTTCACGTTTTCCTATGTTCTGGTCCTGTCCATCACAACAACAGCATTGGACCCTGTTAAGTTCAGTTAATTGGTGGTTGTTTTAATTGAAAAAGAAAATTTGAATGAATCTAAAAAGTAACGCAATGTGTAAAGAGATCTTTGTCCCGGTCTTCCACCAATGATTTCCGGTTGTACATCATTTAAAGGCTGATGCTTTAATTTAATTCAACTGCTCAGCATAGAAGACATTTACACAAGGCAGCACTTTAACTGTCTTTATTAGAAGGAACAGGGTTCTAAGACAAGAAAAGCTGGTGGGCATTTCATTTTAACTTCAATACTGATTAATGCTTGGTAAGGAAAAAAAGAGCAGTTTTATATTTAAGGTTGAATTAAAAGACATGACTAGTGCAACTAAGATTTACTCTCTAAAACCTTTTTTCTTGAAGAAAAATATTAATTTATCATAAACGGTGTCAAGTTGGTAAAAACGTAAGATCGGGTCGATTTAACTTCTGAATTAAACAGAAATCCAAAAAACAAGAACCTTTGAGAAGCTCTGTTCCTGGTAATAGGAACAATGAATCACAGTCAGTTAAAGCTCAAATATATTGCTTGGAATGCCACATATGTAAACTAAAGTCTTTAATTTTAACAATGCAGGTCTTCTTTTAACCACATACTGCATACCTGATGGTTTGCTCCATGTATCGATCTGGATCCTGCGCCGTGAAAATGGTCAGAGTCGACTCTGGCATCATTCCCTCTTCCAGCTTGATAAGTTTGGGGTTGGGATCAAAGTAAGGACTCTCATTGACGTCTTTTACTCTGATGGAGACTGTGGCGGTGGACTGTCTGGGAGAGTGAATGCCTCTGGCCAGAGGAACCTCATTTCTCGCTTCCACTGTCAGCACATACGTTCTGGTGATTTCATAGTCAATGGGCTGGAAAACAGTGAGTAGGAGAATAAAGACTTGGAGTGAAGATACAAGTTATCACTGTGTTCGTATGATACAGAGTTCAGAGCAACTCAAAAAAAAAAAAACACACTCTTTTCATCTAGCATAAAAAATATTGTGATAGCCAGGACATATGAATAAACAGACAAAATCCTTTTGTAATCAGTTCAAAGAAACAAAGCTGATATGAGTTCAACAACCATTTTTAAACAGTTAAAATATGACAGGACATTTAAAAACAAAATAGTTAATAATGGAAATCTTGATAGATAGTCTTAAGAAAAAATATTAAAGATCTGTCAAATATTGTAATAGTAAAAAACAAAAACGCTTATTGAGCACAATGCATTTACTTTTCTGTTTACAGAGTAACATAAGTATAAGAAGCTGAAGCTGATGTCGGGTCGTTTTCAAGCAGCTAAAAGTGCTTTTCTTGTAAGCAAGGGTATAGTGCATGAGCCTTCTTTCAGCCAGCTGAATAGTAGTGCTAAGCAACAAGTGGAGGAAGGGAGTGCTGCCATTGGGAATGGGTCTGTTTGGGAAGTCATGGTGTGGAAACTCAAGGAGCGCAACCCACTAATCTTTACGTAATGCTTTTTTGAAAGTACAGTGGCAAGCTACCAGGCTAAAATGGCACTACAACGCTACAACTGAGCCAAAGGCCTGGCTATTTGGTCAGCTAATATTAGCTTGTTAGACTCCCACTGTTCCTCTATAAAGACCAGAACCATAAAGAGATAATATTCAACGCTCTAAAAAGATTTTATTCAGATATTTTGTTTTAGTCTTCCACCCCTGTGTACATCAGATAAAATATAAAAAATATGCTGTTTTAGCTGAAACTGATTTTAAATTTATCTCACTCTTCGTTACTAAAGTGCAATTTTTTTTCTTCAGCATCTTATTAAAAAAAGGACCGCAGTGAAGGTATGATAGAACATTTTCATCGTAACGGTTTAATACTTTGTCTAATTTGAAACCGTTAAACAGTCCATGCCTTTCATTTATACAAAAATGCAAAAGAATATAAAAACCATTAAGATTTGGATTTTAGATATTTACAGTTAAGCCCAAATTATTCATACACTCAAACATTTTTGATTTCATGTAATCTTTTAACTTTACCACCATGTTTTTTCAGACTGGACATTAGAAGGTTTTGAAGTGGCCCAGCAAAGGTTCTGAATTGACTCTGATGGAGAATCTGGGGGGGGAGCTAAAGATTAGGGTGATGACAAGGAAGCCTTCCAACCTCAAAACTTGGAAATCATCACCAAGCATTAATTGGTCAGCAATACATGTGGGGTTGCTTCCTGTAATGCCAATAAAGATTTCTCTATTGATTATGGAGAAGGGTATAAAAAATTTGATATGACATACATAAAATATATTTTTTTTGTCAAATTGATATTCATTTTACATGGTTTTGTTACTTTTTGAGAGATGCACATATTATTTACAATCATAAACTTCTAGGCTTAAAAAAATTTATTTAAATCTAAATGTGCTAAATACGTTTACCATTAACTGTATATTCCTCCAAATAAGTGAAAAAAGATAAACAGACAATGAGGGTTTAACTTTCTCTGCCTTAACTTCAGTTATTTAATCATGAAATGCCAACATTCTTGCAACAAAATATTCAGCACATCTCTTTGAGCTGAAAGAGGAATTTGAAGACGTCATTTACCTTGACCACTGTTACCAGACCCTCATTAGTAGTTGGATCGGTGGGCACCGAGAACTTGCCGGTGGGGTCGCCCCCGGTGATTTTGTACACTGCATTCCAGGCAGGTGTGTTGGGCTGGTCCTTGTCAGTCACAGACAGGTTGGCCACTATAACATTCACGGCATTCTCAGGCACCTCCCCAAAAAACTGCATAAATAAACCACAAATGTAAGGTACAGAGAGCTGTTAGCGATACTGCACTGTTCCCTTGGCTCACAAAGCACAGCAGGACCAATCAAGGGTAAACAGACATCCAAGGTAACTTATCATCTGGTCACGGTGTTCTCATTCCCTGTGCTTCCCTGATAGCATAACAGCAGCATTACAAATTTCTTTGATTTGCAAGCCTGGTAAGTGCCATTTTCACTGAGGCAGACATTTCTGCAGTTGTACGTGTCAACATTTGGAGTAGGATATAACACTTTACACATGGCTGGCGACTTGTGTATATGTATAGTTACAGAGATGCTAGGCAAGCAAAACCAGGTAAGTGAGCAGAACTGACGGTTGAGGGCATACACTGAATGCTTGGATAAAATGAGGAACCTTAAGTCTGTTACAGTGGAATCTCAGATAAGAGCTTGTTTCTTACCATTTCAGCGGTAAACTCTGGCGGATTGTCATTGATGTCGGTGACTCTGATGACAGCAGTGGCTGTGTTGGACAGGCCGTACATGGGGTTACCCTCCATGTCAGTTGCCTGGATGATCAAAGTGTACTGAGGCACTTTCTAGAAGAGAAGAAAAGGAGAAATAATGGCATAATTGGAGAGTTAGAGCAAAACGATTTGGAATTATACTGTATTTATAGCTTTACAAAGACATAATTGCCAGATTACTTCACTAAATTCTATTCTACTTCACAACTATCTCTAATAAGATAGTTGTGTGGTGTACATTTGCACTGTGTTAAATTATTTCTACAGAGATGAAACAAATGTGACTAGTCCAACATCTTAATTATGATGATAAATGACAAGTTTTTCAAATGATTTTGACTTCCTCCTCAGGGGCTAATGAGAGTTTGTGAGCGTGCGCGTGCCAGACGCAGAACGAACACCTCCATAAAGGGGACAAATGACTCTTTTCACATTAAAAACCGCTCAGGTGATGGACCAGTTGCTAGGTAATGAGAGGCAGGGAAATTACTTTCATGGTGGCGACTTGCGGACATAAAACGGTGGCCCCAGGGTGGAAGTGATTTAGCAGCCAACTCAGCCAGATTGCCCTCACAAGGTTTCGGCTACGAAGCTCCAGCTGTATACATCATTTTATTTATTTTCCTCAAACAGCCGCGCGATCCTAATTTATAGAGTGTGGTAACCTTTGCAGCATGGGTAATGGAAAGAATAAATATGTAAAATAAAATGTTGTCTTTAGAAAAAAAAAACAGAATAGGTGGGAAAGAAACATTTGGTTGCTTGGTGATGCATGGTGCCTCCTTGTAAGAGTAATAAGTGTGAAACAACCAAGCCAACTTCTACTTCTCATTTAAGCAAAATTTGCTGTGGCTCATTAGTTCTCAGACAGTTTGAATATTAACAGCTAAACTCTAACCGCCTCTTTAAAAACTCAGTCCACTCCTGATAATATAGAAACACGATTCAGTGAAAAAGAGCAAGAAGCAAAAGGAGAAAATACTATTCCTGGGTGTAGCGGGTCATATAAAATGTGTAAACATTTGTCTGAAGAAACAAAACACGACCCCCCCAAAAAATAAGCAATAAATACCTCTCTGTCCAGGCCTGCAGCCACTGTAATGATGCCTCCAGTTTTGTTGTTGATCGTGAACATATTAGAGGACGGACTCTCTGGATTCTGAGATAAGATCTTGTATCGAAGCATGCCATTTGCCGTTTTGGGGTCGTCTTTGTCAATAGACGTTACAGTCATAACAAAAGTTCCTTTGAGACAGGGAAAAAGTATATTTCATGTGACCATTTATTTAGTTATTGTTAATCAAAATTCAGTGTTCATCTTTCTAGCCTTGAAATACAGTATTAGTACAGGCTGGTATTGTAGCAACATTGAAGCTGGAGAAAAAGACATCCATGAAATAAAACCTTACCTGGTTTGGAACCTTCTGGAACAGTTCCATTCCAGATTTGGTGGGTGAACTCAGGTCTGTTGTCATTCATGTCAATCACGTTGATTACAATATCTATGGGGTTTTCCACCTGGTTGCCATTCAGGTCTACTGCATGAGCTCTCAACTGGATGAGAAAAAGAAGTAACAATAAAAACATGTGGGTTGTAGAATGGTTCAAACAAGGACTTTAGCCAGCTGTAAATCTACTGATGGGAAAAACAAATACATTATACACCTGTGCTAAACAGACAAACCAGTCATTGAAGTCTTATGAATCAGAAACTCCTGCTGGTGCTGTAATGTCTGTGATTTTGCTGCCACCGGCACACATAACAACCCATACAGGCGTGTTCTACACAGCCAATTTTTTTTAAAGCCTACATATTTTAGTGCGCACAGCTCCCAAAACTGTAATTCAGGCACTGCAGATTATATTATTGAGAAAACAAGTCTGGATTTTTCTTAACAATTTACTAAAGGATGAGTTGTTGGGGAAACAGACAACATTTGTAGGGGAAACACTGAAAGTCTTGAGTTTAAGAAGCAGGAGACTAACTTTTGTGCAAGGTCTGGTTACTCATGGTTGACTGGAAAAGCACTAAAATATGTTCAGAGCAGAATTATTAACAAGTCATTTAAAAAAAAACATGTAACCATGCTAACCTTAGCACTTGAGCAAACTGTCCTGGATAAAAACATTGTCAGTGAGAGTGAGAAACTGGTTTAATAAAGACTGCAGCTATACGTGTTAAAATACATGTTTCAGGTGAACATGTCAGAACATCATAGCAGCTTTTTTAACCCTAGTAACCCTGTGTTGATGCAGCACATTTAGGTTGTCCAGAACATACAAAAAGAAACATAATATATATTACTCTGCTTAAAAACCAATACAGCTGCATACTGATTACTATTGGTGAATTACTAACGATTCGTACACTAATGTAGACCACTTAATACTGATGGAATAGTGTTATTTTTTTACACTTAAAATTAATTTTAACCAGATGCATTGTTTTGTAGATTTCAATCAGGAGTTTTTAAGACCTTTTTTAAGTCCATTATATACATTTCAGATCTACATGAATTACAAGAGAAAACGTAAATAAAACAATAAACAGCTCAATATTTTTTATTTACCTTACCAATCACATCCAGAGCTTTTACACCAACATTTTTCCATCTTCAATGCCTTAAAAAGGTTACTTATAACACGTTTTTGCCAACTGTTTAAATCCCTGGTTTAAAGCCAGAACAGGCTAAATGATATACTTTCACATAAGCTAGTAGTGGATAAAGTAATGAAAACAAAATCACACAATACACCAGTTCACTGCAAGCTGAAAGCATCTTTTTGTCAAAGAAAAAAAAAAGTTGATGGAACAACCACTAAATATACATGGAATATAAAATGTGGATATATTAAGTGTTCTTTAAAAAGCCTAAAATGAAGATTGTTTAACTGAAGATACTTTAGGACTTAAACCTTGCAGAAACAATGTTATACTTGGAGGACTGGACTAGGACTCTGCATGGGCAAATGTGTCATTTTAAATGATTGGTAAAAAGACGTCCTTACAACAACCAGTGTTGCTGATCTGTAAAAGTGTGAGAAATATTAATTAATATTAAACAGCTGAAAAAATGTTTAATCAGACATGAGGGATCACAGAATCCATCTTTAGTTATGCCACTTGCTCTGTCCTCACATAGCACAAGATAATAAAAAGAATGTGTATTGGGATGCCTCATTCAAAGTCAACATGAAAAGTATCTAATTTTTTATGTATGTCTCTGGAATACATAGATCAAGGTTTGCCAATACAATAAAATCCATGTTTGAACAGTCCATGGGCACCTGTCTGTCTGTCTACAGCTTTCTTTCATTCTCCATCTTATTATGCAGTATGGGTCGAAACAGAACTGTCTACAAGTAACTATAGATTCTGTTAAAGCAAAACTAACCATCATGTCCAAAACATTGTACTCAAGGGCAATTCTTCAGAGAACATTTTGATGACATAAAAACAAAATGTTAACAAATAAAGCAGCTTTAAAACTGAAGGTTATGTTTAAGTATCTAAAACTTTTTTCTCAAAATTCTTCAAATTCTCAGACGGATAAGAAAGATTTCCCTGAGAGACTCTGGCTTTTATCGAGTCTGAGCAGACTGTTTAGGCTACACATGACCCTGGAGCACATGCGAACTGGCTGGAATGTACAGCGTGCAAGAAAGAGACATCTTTTGATAAAACAGTCTGATTTTTTTTTTTTTTTCCCAGATCACTTTGAAATTCTCAATGCAGTGTCTGACTTACATGGAAGTTGGGAATGTGCTCTCGATCGAGGGGCTTGTTGACGTATAGTTCTCCAGAAATGGGATCGATGGTAAAGATTCCGTTTGGGGGCTGGTCAGCACCTGGACCAGTCACGCTGTATCTGAGGGACCGGTTTTTATCATGATCTGAGCGAATCTGTTGGAACAAACATTCAGGTTGAGACTCATCACTTGAGAATCATTCTACATGTCTAAATTCAATCTCTTCATCATTATTGTTCCTAAACATTTTAAAAGGTAATTTTCTGTCAATACACAAATGGATCGGCTCCATTTCAAAATCTGAAGCTCCTAGACCTGTTAGGACATGAAAGGAAATACTACAGTATCCCAAACTAAATCTAGATATTTTTAAAGCACAGTTTGTGAACAACCTTTAGGGAAATAGTTGCTTTAGTGCTTTGTTTTAACCAGACCCAA
Organism: Girardinichthys multiradiatus; assembly: GCF_021462225.1. Classification (NCBI taxonomy): domain Eukaryota; kingdom Metazoa; phylum Chordata; class Actinopteri; order Cyprinodontiformes; family Goodeidae; genus Girardinichthys; species Girardinichthys multiradiatus. The sequence continues at coordinate 25,351,095 of NC_061799.1, forward strand.
GAATCACAGCTCCTGTTCAACATGACTTTAACCATCTAGAGTCCCAAAAAAGCCAAGAAATAGCCCTAATTGGATTATTTTTTAATGAATATGCATTTAGTCAGCAAATTAAAAAAAAAACTAATGTCATGGGTAAAATGTTTGTGATGTAGCAAATAAAGATAAAGCACATTATTTCATTTAAATCAAAACCTACCGATTTTGTTCGGCATCATTAGATTTTGCCCATTAAAAAAAAAAGGAAGGAAAGAACCAATAAAACCAAAACAGATAAAGAGATAGAAAGAAAGTCCAGACTTTGAGGCTGCATAGAAGCCCTGTCATCATTGCATTAAACTCCATTAAATGTCCTTTTAGACCAATATTTGCTGTACTAGTTCAGTTTAGCTGCTGTTAGAGAACAAGTATTCATGTAATGCGTTCCTACATTGTTTTGAAGTTCTGTCATAGTCAGACTTTTTGCCCAGTTTTCCTGTAAGCGGAGACCTTCTGTGCCCACACCCTTGATCCATGCTGAGCAAACACTTCCTCCTCCTCCTGTTATCAGCAACTCGAGCCCAGAAACATCCTTCATATAGTCGGATTAAAAATAAAAACTTACATATGGCAATCTCAGGGTTTTGCACTGTGTACGAAAGCTGGTAGAAAACGGATTCTGCTCCTAAGCTGTCCCAAGAGTGTTTTGTGGAACAGCTAACACACAGGACTGTTTTGCGGCTAAAAAAATTGGGAACCTGTCCTTGAGATGTGAAAAAGAGGACTTCAGGATAATACCGGTCAACCAACAATTATCATTTTGAGCACTTCAGATTATAAAGCCTCCCAAACAATACCATGCTGCACAGACTGCTCTGTGCACCACAAGATAAATAACAACCAAAAGGGTGATTAAACTTCCAAAATGTGCTGTACGCATGAATCTACACTATTTGGAACCTGCAAAGTTGTCATATCAAGCAAAAAAAAAGAAAAGAAAAAAGAAGCAGTGTAGAGTTTTAAATCTGAGAGACTGGTGTCTGTATTCATGCATCCGGTGGAGTCTAATACATTACCCGGACAAGCTCCTGTGGGAATGGGCCTCTGGAGTTCTCAGGCACATTGATTGGAGGGATGACCCAGTCTCTTTTTATGCGTTTCAGCGTGCTGTCCGCATTTTGTGATGGAAACACTATTTCCTTTAAAGTTTTGGATATGACTGGAGGGACGGCGCGCTCCTGGACCTGCCAAAAGGAAATGATTTAGTGATTATATATATATGCAGTGCAGTGTGAGAACAGACGTTTTAAACACCCAGGAGGAATAGCTATGTTGGCAGTGCCGATCTGTGGGTTGGTTTGGAACAGACAGAAATAGCTCAACAACGTTTTCACAGCTGGCCAAAGAATTCCTGAAGACTTTGGTAATCCAGTGACTAAGGTCGCTTCTAATACCACTGTGACGTTTGTGGTTTGTGGTCTGAACAGCAGTTGGATTACACATAATGGGAAATGCACATTCATATTTAACTCACAAGGGTGTGTAATTTATTTTTGATGCTTTCACTTTAAGCAAAAGCTGGTAAAAGCAAATAAATGTACCAAGAAATCAGTGGGTAACAGGAATTGGTTTTTAGCTCGACTGGCTACATAGAAACCCAAATACCAAGAGCAAAGTATACCGGAGTCAAATTCCTTGTTTGTGTGCATAAACTTTGCAATAAAGCTGATTCTGACTATGAAATATTCTTATTTCTTTATACAACCAGTGAACACACATTTCAGTGTAGAAGTTATTGGGGGAAGTCAACCACTTTCATTATCAGTGAGGTGCTTAAAATTAAGTTAGAAGAAGCACAAAAAGATGAAACAAGCTAATCAAAACGGACACTACTTTCTACAGAGTCATGTTGGCTATTAATTTAGGTTCCCGCCTCTAAATGGGGAGTGAGACAGCAGATACCAGCAGCAATGCCTGTATTACAGCAAAGCTGCACTACTTGGACCTTTTTGAGCTTTCAAGCTCTGTTGTGGAACATGCTAGACTTGGAAATGTTTGCGGCCTTTTGAAATCTCAGAGTTCAGTTAAGAGTCTATTATCTAGGGCAGTGGTTCTCACACTAGCCCTGCAGTAAAGATTAGGCTCCAGGTACCCCCAGACAAACACACATTTTAATAACAGTAGAGCAACATGACAACAACTTTGTCGAAGAAAAAGGAAAACAAAATGCTCTTATTCACAGGTGCTGAATGACTGGTTGAAAAACATTTTTTATTATGAATCTCATTTTAACTCAAGTTCAGATTCCTAAAATAATAATTAACAAAAAGGTCCCCTGATGGAATTACAACAGGAAAAGCAGGAGGCTTCTTACCAACCATAACCTCAAATCAAATATGGCTGTCTTGCATATAAGGACCACAGTAAAAGCATCACGTTAGCAGTTTTGATTATTTTGATAATTTTAAATCCTTCACATAGTTTGTTATGCAAACTTTTTAAATGTTGCTACAAAATTTGAAAATACAGAGAAATAAATAAGCTAATATGTAGGGGTGCACCGATTGCAGTTTTCTGGCCGATCATCAGTCTTTATAAAGCCTGACCTGCCAATTCCAATTTTGGCTGACACCGATTTTCTTCATAACTGACACTGGCAGGTGTCATAAGGTCACAACGCACCTTCAATGTTCCAATCTTATGTTGTCAACAGTTGTGAACCACGCACATGAAGACGTGATCTGGAGGGCGGGTCTTTCAGTCAGCCCTCTCTCATGGCAGAGCAAAAAAGGACAGCAGTTGATTTTCAGACATTTGCAGAGGTAGATAAGATCGGTTTTAAGTGAAAGTATCGGCTGATCACCCAAAATTAAGGAAATCGGGGCCAGTCGATCAGCCGGCCGATTAATTGGTGCACCTCCCTTTTATGTGCCAATAGTAGTTGGCTTAACCACTATTTGCCAGGTAGTCAGCAAATCACACAGGTGTTTGAACTTGGAAAAGGACCACTTAAGTTCGATTCATCGCCATTCCCATTTCTGACTTTAGAGGTAAATGGATAAGGTAGCCACCATCTTGGCTGCTGGTTCGCTGCCGTCCACTTTCGTTTATACTGGAAGTTCATACTGGGAATTTCCTCTCCTTCCACTTCTGTTTTAAGGTGTTGCAGATAAAGCTACAATCAGTGTGCTTAAGTACCTCATGGCCGTAGGTGCTTATTGGCACCAAATCTCTAAATAATTTCTCACCTTGCAAATAACTGTACAAAAATTTCTTTTGAGCCCCCTTATATGGAGCCCAATGTACCACCATTGGTAGTTGTACCGCAGTTTGAGAAAAAAGGGGCAAAGGAACACACACACTGACCAATATTTACAGTTAGGAATGCTACTATATGCAAATCAGTTTATAATTGATCTCTCCTGTTTTACAGCAACTGCCCTCTCCCACACGTGGTGTGATGTTGCATCTGCTCTGGAAAAAATGACTGCTGGAATCGGCTAACGTTGGTAACGGCAAGTGAAAGCTTTGCAAAAACTAGAGATCAGAAACTGGCAACAAAATTGATTGGTGCAGCTATAATATTTGTTGTGGAGTTAGATTTGCGTTTCAGCCCATCAGCAAACATCATTTATGCTATATAGGAAAAAAAATAATAAAAATCAGAGCTCAGGAAAAAAGTGCTAGTATGCCACTGGAAGATTAAAACTACAAATTCTAAATGTGTAAATAAAATCCTGACCTTACTTAAGACTGACAATGACCTTTTCTGGAAAATGTAACTAAAATAAACTATCTTGGCAACAAACAGGCTTCTATTTAAAATGTTATTCCACACTTCCTTTAAATCCTCGTTCAATCAAACGAGACCATCTGTTCTGGTTTTCTTTTAGGCTTCAAACCGTACATTTGTGAGGGTATGACTTGAAACTCTTTGAAATTGCTTCTGTAGTCTCCCTCCTGCAACACTGGATTGTTTTAAATGGCAGATCTCTTATGTGCTGTCAAGACACACCCACACAGATATACCATCTTCCATAATGGATCTGCCATCCTCCCTCAGCAGTAATGAAAATGATTTAAAACAAAGGAGGTGGTACCTGAAAGCCAGACACTATGCACGCACGTGGTTCAAATTGTCTACGCTGATTCAGAGACTACAGAAGACTGCCAGAAAAAGTTCAAATACCCTTGAACTGAAATAAATGAGAAGGAAAATAGAAAAAGTCAATAAGTCAAATCTGTTAATGTTAACAAACAGATTATTTTTTTATTTACTGCCACTCCCTTTGAATGACCGTAGCCTTGTCTGTTAGTATCTGAACACTGACAGCTTGTTAGGTAGTCGAATATTTCAAACTACAACGAAGCGCCTTGCGCAAACACAGAAATTAATTACCACCTTTTCACCTTATAACATGACTCACATCCCACACTCCTCCTCTAACATCTGGGGAGATGTCACAGAGCTTCCACTAATCATGTTTGAAATCCGATTATACCGCTTTCCCACACTGAAAATGCAGAGAAGGCAAGCGGACAGATAGTGAAGGAGCATGCCTCAGAAATATCTATTACCCTATTAAAATGGCTGCGAGTGAGACCAGTAATTATTTGGAACTTGCATCTGGAGTGATGAATGGCATGGCGGATGTGTTCAGCCCAACGCAGAGCAGATCTGTCTCTGGTGCACTGGAGGTCTGTACCCTTCCACACTTAGCCCGCATTTTCCATCTTCAGATTAAAAGTCTACTTCAGACTCCCGGAGAGTGTTGGGCTGAGTGATGGCCTGAGTGTTTGTGAGTGTGTAGGAAGGATTACATGTGTGTGTAGTTGCCCTTTTGGAAAGGGAAGAAGAAAAAAATTTAAAAAAGAGATGTCCTCCATTTCCTAACAGTCTGTTTTCTCAGAGTGTGGTAGAATTAAAATTTAAATAGTGATGGAGATAGAGGGCAAGGAGGTATGCACTCATAATAATGAGGATATTGTTTGGTTGCCATTGATTAAAATGTTTTCCAAGGCTGGCACATTAGTTGCGCTATCAAAAAAAATGCAATTGCTGATGTGATTAAAAGATGTGTAATGATTTATTGCAATATTAGAGTTTTGAGGTGGGGGTGGGTATTGAGCTGAATAACTCATAACCTCAAAAATGCAAGACAGGGAGAAGTCACACCCCAATTTCATTATGAATCAGAGCTAATTTAAAGATATAAACAACCACCAAGTGAGTTGATCACTTTTGTCTACATGTAACAAAACAGTGGTCTTTTCAAATTTTAAATGCAGAGCTTACAAACGTTGCTGAAAAGTGCGCGACCCATGTACAAGGCTGTACAAGGCAGAAGTGGTGACTTTGGCCGCATGTCCTCCCCCTCACTCCACCCCATTTCCTGTCTGCCTACTCCGATAAATAAATGAGCTAACAGCCTATGCTATGATGCATGTTTCTTAGTTCCGTAAATTCAGATAATCATACAGGGGCATATGCTTGGATGCATAATTTCAAATAATCTTTGAATCTGATTATTTTGAGCTGGATTGAAAACTATAACCTTTATTAAAAGCAAATGGAGCATATTTTTCTTATCCTTCGACAAATATAAACAAATCAGAATTGGCTGAAATCAGAATTAGCAGGTTTACACTATAAGGAAAACCAGAAACTGGTATCGGCTGGACAAAGTTTGATCAATGTAGAAGTACAGATTTCACTAACATGACATACAAACAGGAACGCTTAAAGTAAAACCCTTTTCAGCAACTAATAGTAAAAAATGTCAACCTGCACACGTTTCATATTTTACTGAGCAGACTTGTGTCTACAGTACCAATGCAAAGTCAGTATTTGTTTTGCATCCATGTAAATTCAGCACCCACCTTTTCTGTGATTATTTCTTGTTCAGTTCAATCAGAAACAGCCACGTTTGTGTAGCAGGCTTAAAGAAAGCACATTGGACTTTGTAAAAGCAAGCAAGATTATAGCATTGGGTTTTGCTCATTAAGACACCACAAGGCCAATAATTTAGGATCAAGCGATAATAATTACCAACTTATGCAAATAAATGCCTACATTTGTCCCCTTAGAAAGTGTGAGAATAGAGTAATACACAACTGAAATTAGCCTGGCTGTACTTTTATGTGTACCGCTGCCCTGCAGAGATTGCTAAATGGGCATATTCAGATCTCCACCATCCTTAAGTGAGGTTAAAGGCATTTAGCTGCAGTGTTCCTTCTAAGTTTCAGCGCACAGACATAACGTGGCTTTTTTTTTGGTCAAATTCCACCCATCGTCAGCCAAATACAATGCTGACATGTGAAATACATGGCCATAGAAACTAATAGATGAGCAGCTTCCCCAGCTCACACAGATGCTTCCCATATTCCATCGCTTACAAACAGGTGTGCTCTCCTCTGGAAGACAAAGCTGGAACCTCAGAGAGTTAAACTTTACTTAAAGCTATTCTGCATCTGATCTTACCCTTCACTGGCCATGCCCATATAACATTTGCGATTCTGGTAAATTGACAGATTCAGTTCTAATTATGCAAGCATCCATCCTGTCTCATGGAACACCTGCTTTATTTCAAGGAAGCAGTCATCTGTGAATGTACAGCAAGCATAAAATACATTATTTGCTGTAAGGGCAGAAATTATCCTTTTGCATTTCCCGAGCATTAATATCAGACACAAAAAAACAAACAAGAGAGCATTACAGAGAAAGTAGGAGTGTTCACCTGTGTGGGAGGCATCATCTTGACTTGTGTCACCCATTGTTGCTGAGTGGTGGTGTCTACAGCCTTGATCAGCAAAGGCGATGCAGGGACTGGAGTGCGCTGAAGAGTCCTTGCGGCGTAAACTACTCCGTCACCCTCTATCCGAAAGTCAGATGGATTGCTGCATTCAAACCGCACCAGACCTCCTCGGCCACAGCTGACAAACTTCACTGCAGGAGAAAGTGACAGAAGGATTTTGGTTTAAAATTAGACAAACAGGAAAAAGCTGAGAATGTAGACAAAAGGACCGAAAGAGAATTAGTGATACAGAAAGCCCACAAAGGTTTTCCGATTCTTCTTCCCACTTATACATTATTCAGTTCAAGCTGTTGCCCAAAGGTACTGCTCCAAACTGGTGAAGTGGAGGAAAAAGAGAGGAGAAAAAACTTAAGTAAAATAGGTAGTGTGCTACTTAAGGACTATTAAATGTATAAAAAAACAGTGAAAACAATACACTTAAAAAGTGATGTTAACAACAGTGAATTGCTTGCAGTCTAAAGCTTTAAACAAAAAGAAAACTTTGAATATTTTAACATGTCAAATGTTATTGCATGCTAGTTTTGTGCCCCATGACATTCCGGGATGTTTTCCACGGATAATTACGGTCCTCGGCTCCTTGAGATACGTGATTGGTGTTTGATATTTCATAAACAAGAGTGCACAGAAATCCAAAACTCAGGGAGCACACATGCAGACACGGCAGACAGGTGGCTCTTGGGGGCTCGTGTCCCACGGGTGCCACAGCGGCAGGGGTACAACATCGCTTTATGCGATGACTGAGTGACAGTGCAACACAAGACGTGTGTCTCCTGCATATGCACATAGCATCAAGTGCACAAACACCTCAGCAGCTTCATTGAATGTTCTGTTGTGTTGCTTAGAAAGACCATAATGTTACCATATATCATTTACATGAAGGCTACAGTGAAGCTCTCATGAATTATTAAAGCAGATGTGAGACTAAAACAAAAAAACAAAAAAACAAAGCTGTGAATGTGGGCGCTTTATCTTCTTTGAGCAGATACGTTTGGGACCCAATGATGTCTACGGAGTATCATCTGTGCTTGGAGAGCATAAAGTTCCTCCGAGCTTGAGGAAAAGATATAGCCGACCACTTAGGGGTCTGAGGAAAACCACAATTGCACCACATCCTGAAAGTACTACATTTTTTAGTGATGTGGGTAACTTTAAACCATTTCCTGCATAACAACCTGCAGGTTACACAGAACTGTCATTAGGCCAAAATGTTGCATTATAGCACACAGAATTAATGTTATAAAGCTAAAGTTCCAAAAATAGAAATGGAAAATGGCAGCATCTTTCTTTTAGGCTATAATACCTTTAATATAAACCATCTCCTTACTGCCTATTTCGGTTAAATTACCCTTGACCAAGTACGTTTTTTTCCCCCCCTTTGAACCTGGCAACACTGACATCAGATAAATGACTCTCTTTCTGATGGTCTGGCTTTAAAACCAGGTGCCTGTAAGCACAAAGCCCTCAGGCAATCACCAGCCATCTCAAGTCAGCAGCAGATACTCAGACGGAGGTAGAATACAGAATAAGGGACTGTCAAAATAACTCACATTGCAGCAGAAGGCTGTCAGAAATTTAGGAAGCGTCACAATTTTCAAAGTGGGCATAGTTTAAGACAATCTTGACTGCATCTTTAAGAAAAGGATTTTCTGCAAACAGGAGTGAAGCTGGCAATTATATATATATATATATATATATATATATATATATATATATATATATATATATATATATATATATATATATATATAAACATCCAAACAAAACACTATTTAAATCACTTAAAGTCTTACAAAAAGGCATGGGTATTGATTGGTTTATTAGATTTTATTCTTATGTAGAACAATAACTTGTTAATTTAGATTTTAGCTGATTCATTTTTTAATATATGGCAATATAGAAACAGAATATAGCTAATTTGTTCTAGCCTCCTTGCAGTGAGTGGCAATTAATTTTTTATAAGATAAAATACATTAGCATAGTGAGCATAGCTAGCATTCTGAAAACAGCAGTACCCGTGTGTCTTCCCTTGAAAATGTAGACGCTTAAACTCAAAGATTTCCAAAAGACTGCCGACGCTCCAAGTTCTATAACAATGGCAGCAAGCTAAAAATATAAAGAGCACCTTTGTGCCTTCCTGTTATCTGCTGAAAATCTCACTTTCTCTCGTAGCCTGAATGCACATATCTTGATATGTCAAAAATATAGTTCCTATTAAAGTTTCTTACATTTTTTGCGTTTCCTCTGACTTAATTTTTTAAACACTTCCTAGATACTGAAAGCAGCCAACTTTGATTGTTCTTTCCTCATTGAAAACTTCCACTCAGGTGAGTTGTTGTTACTGCAAATCACTTTTATTGCAATCGCTTTTTAATTTTACAGCTTGCGGGTCACTGCTCATGAAAATTGGATGATTTCAGTCACTGGCAAATTTCATATTACTGAAATTACCAATGCCATAGTAATCAAAAGCTTAATATTTAAAACAACATATGTACACTGGTCTTAAATACGCAACCAAAAATATGGCCCAGTTTCTTTTCTACAGGTTGAAAATGCGTACAAATTTTTGCCCTGCTCCCTTTTGAGAGGGTTTTCTACAGTCACAACATTATAAGCTGCCAGCAGCTACAATGATAATGTATAGGAATGTCCTGCACACATATATTCATGTTTCAGATAGCCTCTGGTGGCTTATAACACCACAGAAATACAAAGTGTGATTCAGCTGCAGGTTATCAATCTCCAGATGAAGAGGATCCCCAAGGTAAATGGTAGAAAGAGATCTTGGTTGCCACACCCCATCAAACGTCACCATGGGCAGGACGATAAGGGCTCAATTTGGGCAGAAATGCCGATGGAGCACAGAGAAGAGCTAGGGGGTGGGGGTTAAATAAAGGAGCAAGAGGGGGAAACAGGCATGTCAGCAGAAAGAACTGTCCAACTAATGCCCTGAACCAGAGCCCAAAATTACCTCCGACTCAATGATCCCATTCACAGCTTGGATGCAATTCCCACCCCAAGCCCTCCCTTGCCGTACAACACAAAAAAAAAAACCTGTAACCTCTCCATAGTCCGAGAGTGCCTCTCTATTGTCTGTACATCACGTGATACCTCTAACTCAGACAGACACAAATAGTTTTCCGGGGTAAAGGGGAAAGGGGGAAGACATTTCATCTGGGGGAACAGAATGTAGACTCTTCCGACTCCACAGAGGCAAAGAAGATGTACCAGAATCTCATCTTTATTGCCTGCCAACTGTACTTATTGGAAGCCAGCACACTGAACTTCCTCTAATGTGCTGTTAATGTGACAAGACTAAAACCTCTCATGTGAGTTTATCTCAGCATGCCATCATTTCTTTTGAGAAGTGAAGTCACTGACAGCTGAGAAATACCCAGTATAGGTGTTTCACTAGAAGCTGCCGATATACGCACACTAGTGCAAATACTCAGGTGTCAATCTCCTGACCTAGTCCTAGCAAATCGTTCTACACCCCTGGACTGAATGCATAATTCACAAATGAATTTGACCGGGGTTAGCAGAGCCAGCTTGAACCTGGCAGTGATACAACGCAATATGAAGTAAAGGCTCAAATTGAATGACATCCAAGCCAGCACCACTGTTTATACAATCCTGTTGAGCCCCAATGGAGCTTGCTCTGTGGTCTCAATTCAAACTGCTGTGATATGAAAATCAACGCTGGTTCAAAACTAGGAAGAACATGGCAAATTACTGTCAGCATTCTCTAGCTGTGCAGAGACTTTTAGTGCAAACCACAAAAAAATATCCCCAACAGCATATTCTGTAATCGGCCAATTATTGCATGAACTGCTAAACGCACAATGTACTAATGGAACACAAAGTAATATTGCTGCTTGCTATGCGTAATTGCTCATGCGTGTTTTTTTTTTGTTTTGTTACCATTGCGGTTTTTTTTGTTGCTTTTTTTTAAAGGCTATCATTATAAAAAGCATATTTCACAGCTGTAGGGCTTGTAAATAAGACCATTGTGTAACATAATTTGTCCTATTGCTCTTAATTGAAGACATTTTTCTAAAACTGCTTCAAGTGTGCTTTTTTTTTATTGCATTCCATCTGAAAAATAAAGGAGTGACTTATGTATGACAACCGAATATGTCTCGCTAAACAAAGACTCCAGGATGCAAAGATACGATGAACGTATAGTCCTATTTTCCATAAATAGCATATTCTTTAGAGACAGTGAACAGTTTGTAGCCCGAGCTTTAATCTGAGAATGATGATAGTTAATTTTGCCAGTCTAAACACTTGAAGGCAGGGCACTTCAAGCACATGCATTTATAGACCAACATACAATATGCAGGGGGGATTTGCATGAAAAAATATGTAGTATCTGTTCTTTGTGCAGTACCGCTACCAATTAAGAAAGCTAAAGAAGAATAACATCAGTGCTTAAAAATAAAACAAGCAGCTATCTCATTTCCCTAGCTTGGTTGTAGTGACCAATTTCCCCAGCACTTTGTTTCAGTCTTAAAGCTGCTAGATCTGTTGGAGAATTCTGGAAAGGCTCTCAAAAACATATTGACATTAGGCTGCTTATCACAAGACGCACATGATTATCAAACTGAGAAAGATAAGCACCATGATTAACAGTTTTATTCTTTTCTGTTTGGTCTGTACCCAATACAGATTTTGTATGCATTCATGGTATGGCAATCTGGGTCCAAGTAAAGACAAACATTCCTAATTTGCTTGACAGGAACAAAAGTATCAGTGTTCAAATGTTACTTGAAAAATGTCTAAGGGGTACAGTCACTTTATCCAGAAGCCTTCCTCGAGCAAAGATTCCTTGAATTTGCTACAAAAGATACATCTTTGCTCAGGCAACCTAAAATGATCTATCTTTTTCATTCCACCACTATAAACGTCCCATAAAAGGTTTTTCACAAATTCCTTTAATTGCTGTCGCAAAACAGGGATTGTTTAACAGAAAATGTGTCCCCCCCCCACTTTATTTAAATAAACAGTTTTTGTCATTTGAAAATTAGCAGCCTCTTTGGGTTTATAGTGCATATGAACAGCAGGGGGAAACAATTATTTAAGGACTTTGTTGAGTAAACAAAATGATTCTGTGTTTTCCATCATGCTGACAGTTGGGCATTGTGTGGATTAACGTGCCACTGGAGCCAAGAACTGATAAGGCTAAGCTACATCCTTCTGCAGTTATCAGTGCATAGCTACTAGGAATTTGTTCTGCGGGTTATTGAGACGAGCGACTTGATGCACAGGGTTTGGAGAAACATCATAATGATCGTACTTCCAAGATGTCAACCACCAAGCAACCACGATATTCATTTTACCTCTTAATATCAAATACATGTATACTGGAATGTATTTAAATTGTTGCCTGAATATATTAAATAGGTTAAAGTATACAATATAAAAATAAGACTTTGAAATAGGCTTATAATATAGGAATATACAGCATAATCAAACCTCACATAAATCTTCTAGGTTTTAAATTTTAATCAGTCTACATGAAATGGATGGTGCAAACGTGACTAAAACGTTAACAGCCAGAGATGATTTAGGATTAAAAACTAAAGCAAAACTAGAACAAACCAGGTTTATGTATACTAAATTAATACATTTAAATTGTTTCTGTACTAAAGGGGTAATCCCTGCTGACCATTTACTGTGATACTCAGGGTGGGATTTAGGAAGATGTGGGACCCCTGGGCTGGAGCCAGTTTCTGTGTCTTATGCCGTCTTTAACATCTTATAACTGTCAATGTAGCTAGCATCACTAGAACAGGAGTTTCTGCCTTCCTGTCATCTGGTAAAAGTGTCTCGTACTTGTCGTCTTCCGCTTATCCGGGACCTGGTCGCGGGGGCAGCAGACTCAGCAGAGACACGTAGACGTCCCTCTCCCCAGACACCTCCTCCAGCTCCTCCGGGGGGAGCCCAAGTCATTCCCAGGCCAGCCGAGATACATTGTCCCTCCAGCGTGTCCTAGGCTGTCCACTGGGCCTCCTCCCGGTGGGACGTGCCTGGAACACCTCCCGGGGAAGGCGTCCAGGAGGCATCCAGTATAGATGCCCGAGCCACCTCAGCTGGCTCATCTCGATGTGGAGGAGCAGCGGCTCTACTCCGAGCCCCTCCCAGATGGCCGAGCTCCTCACCCTAATCTCTAAGGGAGTGCCCGGCCACCCTACGGAGGAAGCTCATTTCAGCCGCTTGTATCCAGGATCCCGTTCTTTCGGTCATGACCCAAAGTTCAAGGCCATAGGTGAGTGTAGGAACGTAGACCGACCGGTAAATCCAGAACTTCGCTTTTCGGCTCAGTTCTTTCTTCACCACAACGGACCGGCACAGTGCCCCCATTACTGCGACAGCCGCACCGATCCGTCTGTCGATCTCCCGCTCCCTTCTTCCCTCACTCGTGAACAAGACCCCGAGATACTTGAACTCCTCCACTTGACGCAGGAACTCCCCTCCAACCTGAAGAGGACAAGACACCCTTTTCCAGTCAAGTATTATGGCCTCTGACTTGAAGGAGCTGATCTTCATCCCAGCAATGCGAACCAAACTCCTGCTCCACTTGTAAAGGGACCGGATGGCCCCTAATAAAGGGTCCCCGATTCCATACTCCTGGAGCACCCCCCACAGGGCACCACGAGGGACACAGTTGAATGCTTTCTCCAGGTACACAAAACACATATGGACCGGTTGGGCAAACTCCCATGAACCCTGAAGTACCCTGTAGAGGGTATAGAGCTGGTCCAGTGTTCCACGGCCGGGACGAAAACTCCACTGCTCCTCCTGAAGCTAAGGTTCGACTTTTGGCCGGACTCTCCTCTCCAATACCCTGGCATAGGCCTTACCAGGGAGGCTGAGGAGTGTGATCCCTATGTAGTTGGAACACACCCTCCGGTCACCCTTCTTATCAGAATCAGCTTTATTGCCAAGTTCGTACATACAAACAAGGAATTTGACTCCGGAACACTTTGCTCTTTGGTTTTGTTTTTGTATTACAGAATATACATATGTACAATGTACAATATACACATATATAATAAAAAGGTGCATTTGCAACATCTGTATGCTGTTGTTTTGTACTCTATTGAATGTTCAACAGAGAAACAGCCTGGGGGAAGAAACTGTCTCTGTGGTGGCTGGTTTTAGTGAACAGTGCTCTGTAATGGCGGCCTGAAGGTAAAGCTCTGAACAGTTTATGTGCAGGGTGTGTGGGGTCTGCAGAGATTTTAGCAGCTCTTTTCCTGACCCTAGACCTGTATAAATCCTGGATGGAGGGAACGTCAGCCCTGATTATTCTCTCTGCATTCCTGATTATTCGTTGCAGTCTGGACCTGTCCTGTTTTGTGGATGAGCCAAACCACACTGAGATGGATGAAGACAGGACAGACTGAATGATGGCAGTGTAGAAGATGACCAGCAGTTCCTGTGGAAGGTTAAACTACTTGAGTTGCCTCAGGAAGTACAGTCTCTGCTGGGCCTTCTTTCGAACAGTGTTTATGTGTGAAGACCATCTCAGGTCCTCAGAGATGGTGGTTCCTAAGAACCTGACGTGGTCCACGGCCGATACAGTGTTGTTGAGGATGGTGAGGGGGGTGTATGGGGGTGGTGTTCTCCGAATGTCCACCACCATTTCCACAGTCTTGAGTGGGTTCAGTTCAAGGTAGTTCTGACCGCACCAGTGTACCAGCCGATCCACCTGCTGTCTGTATGCAGACTCATCACCGTCCTGGATCAGTCCAATGACAGTGGTGTCGTCTGCAAACTTCAGGAGTTTCACAGACGAGTCCGATGAGGTGCAGTCATTTGTGTACAGGGAGAAGAGGAGTGGGGATAGAACACACCTCTGGGGGGCACCAGTACTTATTGATCTGGATCGAGAGAAGATGCTACCCAGTCTCACCTGCTGCTGTCGGTCCGTCAGGAAGCTGTTGATCCACTGACAGGTGGAGGCTGGGACGTTGAGCTGGGTAAGCTTCTGGTGGAGGATGTCTGGTATGATAGTGTTGAAGGCCGAGCTGAAGTCTACAAACAGGATCCTGGCGTACGTCCCTGGACGGTTGAGGTGTTGCAGGATAAAGTGTAGACCTAAGTTAACAGCATCATTTGCCGACCTGTTTGCTTGGTAAGCAAATTGCAGGGGGTCCAGCAGGGGGCCTGTAATGTCTTTCAGGTGCTTCAACATGAAGGGGGGAGGACCACCACCCCAGTCTGCCATTCCAGCGGCACTGTCCCCGACTGCCACGCAATGTTGAAGAGGCATGTCAACCATGACAGCCCCACAACATCCAGAGATTTTAGGCACTCGGGGTGGATCTCATCCACCCCCGAAGCCCTGCCACCGCGGAGCTTTTTAACCACCTTGGTGACTTCCGCCTGGGTGATGAAAGAGTCCAACCCCGTACCGTAAGGTCTGCGGTAAAAGTATCTCTGATTTCGGACTTTTTTATTTATTTATTTTTTTGGTGCCATGTTTAAATTTAGGGCTGCACGGTGGTGCAGTTGGTAGCACTGTTGCCTTGCAGCAAGAAGGTCCTGGTTCGACTCCCGGACAGGGATCTTTCTGCATGGAGTTTGCATGTTCTCCCCGTGCATGCGTGGGTTCTCACCGGGTACTCTGGCTTTCTCCCACCGTCCAAGACCATGACTGTTAAGTGGTCTCTCTAAATTGGCCTTAGGTGTGAATGAGTATGTGCATGGTGGTTTGTCCTGTATGTCTCTGTGTTGCCCTGTGATGGACTGACAACCTGTCCAGGGTGTACCCTGCCTCTCGCCCGTAGACTGGTGGAAATAGGCACCAGCTCCCCCGTGACCCACTGTGGAAAAGCGGTATAGAAGATGAATGATCAAATTTACAATCTCCACTTAATTTAGAATCAGCTTGATAACAGTTTATTTTTTTATATAATAGTAAATAAATTCAGGTGGTAAAGGTTTGAACACCTTTGAGTCTTCCTTCCTCAGTTAAAACTTCCACAAAAGAAAAAAATAAATAAATAAATAAAGAGTTTTGTTCATACTGTGATCCAGTGGCAATACAGTATGGTGTATTCACCAATTGAAAAAAAGATCAGATATTTTAGTTTGTGACCACTCATTTACCAGTCTGGGCCAATAAAGCTAAAAATACAGTTACCAGCCAATATGTTACATCTCCATTACACTTTTCCACTGCCTTGGTGATTTAAAAAAAATACTTAAAACCTATGTCCATTCGTCTTAAATGAGCTAAATTAGCTGGTTTTTTTTATATATGGATATGTAAAAGGATCAACTTCAACTTTAGCTTTTTTAGACCTTGTCTGCATGAAAATACACTTTTGCCAAAATGATCTACAAAAGCCATCATCCATACAAAGACAATGCATAAACATGACCCTAAACGTTAAAT
This sequence comes from Girardinichthys multiradiatus, assembly GCF_021462225.1. Lineage (NCBI taxonomy): Eukaryota > Metazoa > Chordata > Actinopteri > Cyprinodontiformes > Goodeidae > Girardinichthys > Girardinichthys multiradiatus. Next base: position 25,367,292 of record NC_061799.1, read on the forward strand.
TAACTATTTCAGGTCTGTATGAAGTGATGTTAGCCAGTCACAGAAATAAACCAAAAACAAATAAGCTGACATAGAGCATATTCTGAAAGCCTGTTAACACATCTGACCTAGTTGAAAATCCAGGGTTAAGTTATTGTTTACAAAAATAATGAAACAAATCTAAAACTCCAATTCTTCCTTGGAAACTTAGAAGTTTATAAAATAACTGAAAATACAGAGTGTGTAAGCGATCCATTCTTAGAAAAAGGCAAAAGAAAAAAACAAAAAACTGTTTTGGGGGTCCTAAAATCTCAGGGTCCTGAACTACTGCCCTAGTAAGCCATTGCTCAAGTCCAGCGCAGGCAATAATACTAATTTTAGAAGACGCTCCAGTGATCTGTACATCCATCACTGCAATGCCATAGGGTCGCTACAGTGCTACCTCAGGCATTTTCAGCAGGACAAAAAGTTAAACCTCATCCCCGAGGCTCTGATTGGAGGAAGATATAAACCATAAAACATCCAGGATACATAATTTTGCTTTAACCAAAACCTCAACCGCTTAGAGTAAAAATATTTTTCCTTTCAAATTATTCAGAATCCTGAAATTATTTGCAATAGAACAATCTGTTTCAATATGGTAATGTGTGGGAGACATTAAAAATGCTTTGCCTAAATTAGATGACAGAGCGGGTGATACATTCCTTGATCTTTTACTTGGAGGTTAATACTAAAAAGGCTAAAGAAAAGTCTTCAAGGAAAGCAGCCAAATAGTTTATTAACTTGTCACCATGAGCCCCCATGTCTGTGGTTTCAAGCTGAGCTGATGATTTCTGAAGAGGCTGCTCACGAGGGCCAGGCACCGAAAGTGCCTCAATGCAACCTGCAACGTGACATTATTGGGGTCTTTTGATCTCCAAATCATAGACTCAAAGCTATTTAGTGCCTCCCCTTGATCATTTGTGTATAAATACCATCACAAAAATCAAAGAGGCAGAAAAACAGCCGGTGACCAGGGATGAGATAACCTCTCCTGACATTTTCACCAGGTCTTGCATGACTTTTTAAATCGCAGCTGAAGAGGTGTTTCTTCTTTACTAAAAGGAACTGTAGAAATGGAATGCAGGTTTGTGTCTAGAACTGTACCAATTATTGTTTTCCAGGACAATAATCTAAGCGAATAAGTACCTGATGCAGCGTTAACGGCCTGCGAATAGACATCTCTTTCATAAATATATAATTATGCTCAAAACACAAAAAAGCAAGCATGTGGTCAGAATGTGGTGGGTGCAAGACAGATGTGTGTGTGAAAGCATTACAGGGTTTAGCTGAAGCTGGGAACATATTGTATCAATCAGATCCTGACCACTAACATATTGGTTGTGCATGCAGCAAAGAATTAACAAATGGCCTCATTTTGGGATCAGGCAGCATGAACAGCTGATAAATTATTCTACAGGAGTAGCATAAGAGAATGTGAAAAATCTGATACAACTGGTATATGTGAAGAAGAATACCAAGCTTTTGTAACTGCTTTTAAGGCTACTGAACAATATTTCTGTGGACGCAGTCTATTTTGTTTCTTCAGACAAAATCAGTCTGAACAGTTGGTCCACCTAAGACACAAAAAACGGCATAAATAAGACTTTGACATTGAATACAGTCACACTGCATTTTATCTCTGTATATGAACATAATAAATTAAAATACACTGAACACGCTCCAAGACAATTAACAGATAAACATGATCTTCACTGGGAGACAACAAACCACACACTTAATTAAAACTTTGATTTGCACTGGACAAAAGGTTCTGCAAATGAACGTTCAAGAAGACAAAGCCATTTCCCGGGAGATTGATCACAGAGGAACCTATTTGTATGTTATCAGTTTTGATAAGATTAGCACTGTTGTTTATTAGAATGTGATTAAATTCTGACAAATTGCCTAACCTCTTGTCTCAGTACTTGATGAGGAGTTCATTTAATGCTGAAAGGGAGCAGATTCAGCCAATGTGAGTAATGACCGTCATGCATGAGACACCCCCCCGTACTATGTATGCCCTCCCCCGACACCTTTACGCTTTCATTGCATTGTGGTCAATACCACAACACAAGTAACCCGCCAGAATAAACATGATGGTAACGACAGTCAAAATTAAATGAGGTGTAACAGGATGAGAATAATATTCAGATTTATATCCACCACTTCCCGCCGTCTCTTTAATAAGTTGTGTTCACACATTCACAGGTGAGTGGAAGTTGAGACGGCCTGCATAACTAGGAAAAAAATAAGAGCATAAATAAAACCTGCTACACATTTGGAAAATAGAAAAACAACTAGGCAGAAGAGGAAGGTGTGTTCTGTTTATATAGACAACACAAATGGCATCTTATTCCAAAGTCTCTGGGTTGTCATTTGACCAATTGCCACATTAGATTTTTTTTTATGTCGAGATGCAAGCTAGAATACCTAGGACACCAATGTTCTACATTGCTCAATCCCAATACACTTAAAATGTACCCGTAATCGTTTAAAGGGTGGTTTACACAAAAATCCAGCAGTCCCAAGTATATTCTCAGTAATAACAGGATTTGGGTCATGCTCTCTTTGTACTTGCTGTATTTAGCCAAGTTTTATAAATTAATTAAAAACAGATTTGGGTGCAGCAAAGTCTGCTTTTGAGTAAAAGCAAGTGGATAGATGCTGTATTATTCTGGATGTGGTTGTTGTCATTGCTTTTTTTTAATAGTTTCCACTTCCTTGAAGTTTTTTCTGAGTTCCTTTAGCTCTTCAGATGAAAGCAGTGCCATAACATGATAAACAACTCATAAGTGTGCCATCCATGCAACCAATTAGAAGTGTTTTACTTCAACTCAGCTTACAAGACATGTTGTACTTTGTTTACCTTGTCATAATATTAGGTATTGTTAATGTCATTTTTACCCATTAACTTGATTAATGTAGAGCAATTATTATTATTGCACTGGGTCTTGAAAGCAGTAGAACAATCTACTTGGTAGATAAGCTATGCTTACATAGCAATTTAGATCTCCCGTTTTTGGTTTTTTTTAAACCACATTACAGGCCAATTAACTCCATACATGCCGAACCACAGCCCCCATTTCATCATCATTTTGTACTTAACAATTAAATATCAGGGTTTTTTCTCAATTGTAGTCAAGTGTTTGTAAGTAATTATAGAGACAGAATATTTGCATAATTGTGTTTAATTGTATAATAGTTTTTGAAGGAGTTTACTACACCCCATTCCCATAGATTTGTCTAATGAAATTTTAAAATGCACAAAACAAAAAACAAAACACAACATTACAGGTGTTGTTTTACCACATTATTCTGGCCTTTATCTATTGAAGTGTTTGATGTTGCCATTTTAATTTGTGTAATACCTCATGTAGTATTTAGGAAGAGTATTTTAAGAAAAATCTAGGTTTCCATACTTCACTCATTCAACAGCTCAGATCTACTGCAAGCAAAAACTGACACTTGAGAGATGGACCCCAGGTGAATAAGATTAACATGTGCTTTTTCAAAATAAATTGTAATCATATTCCCCATCAGTGATGACTCAATACTAATGTACATGCAAGTGACTGCTAATGAAAAAAAAAGGCCTGATGTATATATTGCCTGCTTTAATACGTTTTGCATAGCTCTGGTGTCAATCAAGCACAAATGCAAATTACAAGCTCAGGTAAAGACTGACAGTTCACTGCTTCCAATCACAAACCTAACCATCCGTGCACGCACACCTTACTATTTTTGGTCATTTTTACTTATTTTCTTTGGAAATACATATGGGCTTGAACCCGTATCTTCATAATTCATACATGCAGTCAGTTAATGAACCACATTTTTACAGTTATAAAAGAAGGCCCATGGAATTCCTTCTCTGCCTTTTGCTTTAGAGAAGTCAGGGTATGAAAAGAAAACAGAGGAGGAATGTGAATCCTGCTTGGCCAGGAAACAAAAGCGGCAGACAAAGGAAGATGAGGCTGGCAGTCTCTGGAGGAGACTATAATGTAAGATCTATGCTGCCTTTGTGTCTCTCAAGCTAAAGAAAAAATGATTTGAGCTGCACACAACAAAGAAAACATACAGAATTCTGTTTCAGTTTTTTCTTACACCCAACTGTAAATTGTTAAAATGTATAACGATGTGCTAACTGGTTTACCTTCTAGATTTAAATGGCAGGAAATGAATCCATCTAGATGAGCTTTTTGGAGTAAACCAAATGAAATAACTCATGATCGTAACAACTGCTTAGCTTTATTTCCCTTTCATCCACATGCCCTACACCACTCATCACAAAACACATCAATCTCTCAGAGACACCTTTATAAGAGCAAATCAAACCACACCATGGATCGCTGGTTTACTGGAATAAAAAAAAAAAAAAAAAAAAGGCAAAAAAATAAAATCCATCTTCTGGACACTGATGACAAGAAGAAACTTTAAAGAGAAGGTTTGGGCCAGCTGCCAACATACATAGAATCTACATCTGCAATTCCACATTTGAATCAATATGTGCCAGATTCAGCTTAGAATGCAATTATCCAATACGTAAAGACAAAAATGGAAAAACCAACAGAAGGAAGATTAAAGACGAGTCCAATGTTCCACTGAGAAGCTTTAGCACGTGCATGGCTTTTCAGACACGCGACAGCTCGTTAATGTAGGAAGAAAGCAAGCAGAGAAGCTTGGAAGCTCTTTGTATGAATATACAAACACTTTGTTAATATGTCAAGTAAGCTTATATTTCTCCCTTCTTTGTTCTTGGTTGATTCTTGAAAAGCTAAATCCATAGCTTACATGCATCTGACCGCTAACTCACTTTGACCTGAGTGACCCTCCCCCCACATGTAGTTTGTGCTTAAATAGATAAGCTAAGTAGACTGAAAACAGGGTTTATTCTTTGACTGCAAGAGTAAAATCGATGTGTGCAAAGCAAATAATCTCTGTATCCCAAGGCTGGACATGAAACCACAAACGCAGCAGAAAAAAAACTTTCAGAATTTTACCCACAACCCTGGATGATTTAGAATAATTTTGTTTCAAACAACGTTTAAAAGGTCAATGTTTTTTTCATAAGCAATAGCTCCCCAACTACTTTACCACTGAACAGAGGAGCATTGGGGTTATTGTTAAGTAACTCATACTGAAACAGATGTGTTCTTTGCGGCCTGGGGTGTTTCATACTTCACTGCTGTAGAACTTGGGATTTATATAAAGGCTCTTCTCCGGATGCAAGTTATGTTACAGTAGTTTTTAACTCTCAGCAACAGCACACTTTTTCGATCTGCTTTCACTGTTCAACTAAGCCACCACAAGGGAGGAGAGTGGCTAAGCATCTGTGTGTCTGCAGCCCTGTTGTGCAATTTTGTGTGCCAACTCAGGAAGGTGAGAACAGCTCACTTAATATAGGTTTTGACATAAATGAAGATCCGTAAAAACGTTATTTTCCTAAGTAATTATTATATTGAAATGGATAATTTTAACAACCTTGGTAAAAATTTTATTCAAATAAAATTGCATTTTTACACAAGATTGTATCGTTAGAACATACTGGCCCTTACCTAACTGTACCGATATCTCACATTCATGATTTAGCTTAAGCAACATTAGAATCTAAAAAGAACTGGAAAAATATAGAGGCAAAACAAAATGTTTGAGCTTCAAAGATCTGCATCTGTAACAGATTATTTGTGCTGCAGTAGCACTTAACAGTTAAAAATGATAAAGAATGAGCTAGGTTTCTGAAATCTGTGCGCATAAAAACTGATATTTGCAGTCTTTGCATCATAACGCTTCTCAGTCTAAACAAAACATCAGATGGCGATGATTAATCTTGGCATCAGTCCAGCACGGGAATAGTCTGTCTCATATGCATGTTGGGTTGCTGAGCATTACCATGTGTGGAGTGAGGCTTTGCGAGTGGACTATGCGAGTTAAGAGCCCTTTTACTCCGATGTAATCAGCTGAACTGAATGGCTTTAGAGAGGGGATCTGTGCAGCTGTGCTTTATTCTAGACACAATGACTCCCAGATTAAGGAAACTGGAAGGAGGGAGGAAGGGCATCAACTATCACAGGGATGGAAGGAGTTGGTGGTGGTGGTGAGGGGAATCCAAGCACATCTGTCCTCAGTTTGTATGCACCTATAACACAAAACCACAAGTAGGCCCATGTACAAATCTGTCTCTGCTTGGAAAGGCCGCCTGCAGAAATGTTTCCAGACTGTGGCTTTTTAACACGAGGGCTCGTGGGAATACTCTGTCGCCTCTCAGTGATAGCACTGTTAGTCAGCGTCAGACCAACATTGACAGTACTGGCTCAAAGAAGCAGGTGGCGCAACATGTGAATCAAAAGGGGGCAGCTTTATAATGTTACCATGAGTCAGTTGCAGTGTTTTTAGGACAACAGAAATGTGTGCTGCCATCCAGGTTTTATAGCTTAGGATGTAAAAACTGCACTGTGGTCCATTAAAAAGCAAGGGTATTCTTGTCCAAGTCTGCAACTCTTTCTTTCAAATCTTTGTGTATTTGTTCTCGGCCTGTGAATTGGGTTTTCGAACTTTCTAAGTGCCAGTGATAATGTCGCATCCACTTGTAATGCTTCCCAACCAATTTAAAAGAGAACAGGAGACGATCGGGGGGGGGGGGGGGATATGGTTTCTTGGTGCCATCCCATCATTCTGCTTCAGTGGAACCTTTCAGGCAAACAAACAACATGCAGGTTCACAGAGTGTTATGCAAACAGACCGCTGATTCACCAGGAAGACACCCCACCAATGCTGGAACACATTCAAAAGGACTTTGCATTGCACAAAGAATAGTGAGTGCTTATACAGTGACCCAAACTGTATCACCCTAATCAAACCGCTAATTCTTTATGCACACATAGTGTAAGAAGTTTCTGACATGGTTTCTGATTCATGAGTGGCTTGACATGAGGAATATGACAGTAGGATTCGTCCCTGCGTAGTGTCTCTTGACGACCCAACTCCAGCTTCAGTCCACTCGTTGTGAAGCTCCCCGAATACTTGAATGGATTGTGCCTGACAATCCTCTTATGGCCCTAGTTCTACCAGTTCCTGGTACACCGTTTCCTACCACACCTTTTCCTTCTTCACAAACAAATTAATCTGGTTGGATTCAGCACTCTGAACAACCAGCTTCTTTAGCGATGACCTACTGTATCTTACCCTCCATCTGGAGGAGGTGCACGACTGTCTTCTGGACATCTGTCAGCAGTCTTTTATTAGTGTGTGGGTGATAATATGGCCATTACATTTATATGTTAGAACAGCCTTTTTTAAAGTTGTTATGCAATAACAAAATGTTTCTGGCACACTGCATTTTTCATTTTTGTCATCTGGAAATCATCAAATTTACAATAAATAAAGGCTTGAAATATTTCACTATACGTATGTGTCTAATAATATAGGAGTTTCACTGTCGGAAATTAGTGACCTAAGGGCTTTAGAAGCAATTTCCGCCTGAAGTTACATAAAAGACAAATCAAATATAGCTCCACAGTTATAAAAATGTCTACATGCAAGCTTTTGGTACCTGTGTAAAGGTAAGACATAAAAGAATATTTTTCCAAGTGTTTCCACTATTGCAACTGTTACTATGTGTGATTTAGTTTCATTTAAACCAAAACAAAAAGAATTCAAACACACCACACAGTCGGGCTGAACAGGTTAAACGATGTTCTGTTTCTTGAGATTCATCTTTAAAGAGAATGCTTCAGTAACAAAAATACAGTTGTGTTTGCAGCCATTATTCTCCTTTTATTAGACTTGATCGATAGCTAAAATGAACACCTCAGCATTAGGTACTTGAATTTTTCTTAATTTCCTCACGTTACAGACACAGACTCCAATATGCTTTACTGGGATTTTTTTTTAAAACAGGCAAACACAAAGAATCACATTAATGAAGCAAAAGGCACATGATACAAGGATTTTAAAATGTATTCAAATAAAGATCTGAAAAGCGTGGGATGCACATGTATTCAGTCCTCCTAGGTCACTTCTATGTAGAACCATCTTTCGCTGCACATATAGCTGCAAGGTTTTTGATGCATGCTCCTACCAGTTTCTGTAAATCTGGAGATTGAAATATTTGGAAAATAACTCAAACTCAGTCAAGCTAGATAGCATTTGTGAACACTCTCGATTAGATTTAAGTCTGGACTTGGAATGATGCTTTCTAACGTGAATATGATTTGATCTAAACAATTCCATTGCATCTCTAGTTTTATTTGTAGGGTCCCTAATCTGCTGGAAGGTGAACCTCTGCCCCAGTCTCAGGTTTCCAACATGTTTTATTGACACTCTATCCAGTTTCCCATCAATTTCCACACCTCTGCTGGAGAAAAGTATCACCACAGCGTTATGCTGCCACCACCATGTTTCACTGCAGAGGGCCTTCATGGTAAGTTTGTAGTTGTTCCATTCTCTTTCCATTTTTGAAGGCAGACTGGATGTAATGTAGGGGCATCAAAGTAAAGCAAGTTGAATGCAAATACATGCAAAACTATTTTGATTTTTTTTGTTTGATTTTAAAACTATGCGTCACTGTTTTTGCATTTCACAGGTATGGGGTACTTTGTGTTGGTCCATCACACAAAATCTTAATAGAATATATTAGATTTATTTTTGGAATGTGAAAAATGTCAAGGGAGTATGAATGTTTTTGCAAGGCACTCAACATAACACTGAAACAATTAAGTACTAGCTCTGTGTTTGAAACAGATTTAGGATTAAATTGTTCCAGGTGGGCTCCTGTTTTCTGTAAAAACTCCTCTGCTTGGCCTGCAGATACCAGAATAGCAATTCTCAAGACTTGAAATTGTTTTCCATTTTTTAAAGAGCATGAACAGAGCAAGAGGAGTGATGGTGCCTGCATATCCTGGTCTGCAGCTTGTTTTTGTTTTTATCACCTACACTGCTTCTGATCTCTCTTCACTTATTCACCTTCCTTTCGTTCACTGGAGTCAGCGCACAAATTAAGTTATCTTTCCAGTCCCTTCCTCATCAGCTTAACCTCATTACTTTCATTGGCTAAAAAAAATGCTGTACTGACAAGAAGGTTGTCATCTATTGTCTTGAAAGGAAAGGATATAGTGTGCAGCAGATGTGTGAGCATGCTCAGATGAATCTAGGAAATTAGACGATCTGACCAGGGGTGATAATATAAAACATTTATTTAATTATCTATTTCATATCTTCAGTGGTCAGGACACAGGTGCCTATGAGCTGACATTATCCACGCCTCAACTTCATTTTCTCTCAGACCAAAGAGGACTTATGCGGCAATATAAACAGACAATCAAGATGTATGACCCAATATCTCACATTATATGAATTCAATAACATGCGTCTATTGTGTTGCTTTGCTGTAGATGAGGGGAGTAAAACAAACTTTAATATCCCAGTGTGTTAAGGATGAGCAGTGTGGGCAGTTAAGGCTGTAACTCACTATGTCCAAATCACTGTGGTTGTGCGCTGTAATTCCCATGTTAACTTCACACGAGGGTCTAAAAACAGCTGACACAGCAACAATAAATAACGTTCAGTTGGCAGTTTTACAGCTATTCTCATTGCCACAATACCAGCAAAGAATTTGGAAATCTCCAATAGTTGCCACAATATTTTTTTTTTCTTTAAGCAAAGCTTGACTGCAACCAATTATGAAGGTAATTCGTCAGCAATAATAAATGTTAGAAGAGTTGAGGCTTCAACAAGGCTGATGAAAGCAACAAAACATGGCAAATACGTCATGCTATGAGATCACGGGCTCCTGGCCAGCTGAGTCCATTGATGTAGGGGGTGGGGGGTGAATTGCTCAAGTGTACTCGGCATATGGTTTGGATCAAGGCACATCTGAGACCTACTGAGTTTTGAAAACAAAAGTCTCATGTATTTGCCAATGCCTTATTAATTACAAAAGCAAAAGATACATCTTGAAAACTACTTTGAAATTTTGTGACTTTCCAGGGAAATTGTCAAAATTTTTCCATGTCAATTTATGGGATAACAAAATATAAAAAATTGTGAAACCATGCAACCATTTTGACTTTAAAATAAAAAACCATTTAATTATAAACTCCACTAGGTGAACAGTCATATGCATATTCAATTGGTTGCGCCATTGTGCAACATTACTCTTATGCATCATTCCAGTGGTTTAAAAATCTTTATGAGTTCTCAGAGAAAGTGTGGTAGTGACTGACATTTCCTCAGCTGTATGGCACATAATTAGGATAGCCCTGCCCTCATTGCTGCACACTGCCAATTTAGATGGCTGAAGAAAGGAAAAAAAAAAAAAAGTTGCTACACATCAAAAACGGGGGTCCATTTGACTAGCTTTTAGTCTCCCAATGCCCTATGGATTAATTCATTTTTCTACAAATTCACACCAATAAAACATTTTACTATCCTCAACTATCATTTTAAGAAGTAGCCAGTGGGATGGAAAACCTGTTTATTATACTCTGTTAATCATAATTAACAGGATGGCAAAAAAAGATAATATTCTGCTTGATAACTGTTACTACACTTTGCTGTATTCTGTACTTTTGCTCTAGTCATATCTAAATACAAGAATAAAAAATATACCTAAGCTTCTGTGGAGATTTCCTGATATAGGAGATCACAAGGGTGAAACATGTACATATGCCAAATAAACTACAACCACAGATTGCTTCAATTTGCATTCACAATTACTGTGTGCATAAATTTACAACACGAGCCAACAAGCTATAACATTAACCCAACAGCTGCCGATCATGCCGAAGTAAAAGCTTCATGTACTGAGCTTGAAGGCCATTCTTTCTTTGAAGAGCATTACTCTGTTTAAATGCTTTGCACGGAGCAAAAAACAACATGTGTGCAGGAGAGAGGTGTTGAAGAAATTACTCAAAAGTTGAAAGCCATTATGTTTAGCTGCCCTACCTCCATTACTGAAGTGTCACAGAGGGTTTTGTTGTGTTCATTAACACTGCACAAAAAAAAGACAGGTCAGCTGATTAAAGCAAATAAATCAAAAGGCTTAAAGTCTGCTCATTGGTCTTAGAAGAAAAAAAATCCTGTTCTTTTGTTTATTTATTTATTTTTTTAAACATTTACAAAAATAGAAGCTTTATTTTTTTTTATATATACAGGCCACGTTGGAAGGAGCTTTGAACTCCTTATTGCCATAAATACAACAAAGAGTATTTTTTTTAAACCTTAATATATAGAAGACACGTTGTGGATGTTTTTCTTTCCATTTCTCCAGTCGAGGTAAATCAGCTAGGGGGTTATTATAGAAATAATGTTAACCATCCCCTGTCCGAAACAATGAATGGCACTGCAGTTAGCAAATGACTATGTAATGTTCATGACACTGACAACCCTAAATAGTTGTCCAAATGAGACCACATACAATAAAGATGTTTGTATTTTTAAGGGGAAATATAAAATACACAAGGCCAGACATTGGTTCACCTAAATAGTCGCATAAAGTCTGGGAAAGGGTGTTGTCCATGAACCTCAGTGTGTTGCTTCATCTTACGATACACATCCCCCACCCTTTGTGCGTCCGGGACAATAAGAACATGGGAGGGGGGGGGGATCTGCATGCCTGATGGGATGGATCTAGTTACCTTCCCAACCTTTGCTTTAGCAACTTGTAGTTGCATGCAAACAGGTCAATTTTCTTACACTTGTCTCAGTTACATTGATGCCTTAACATACTGTTTGTTGAGATGCAAATAGAAAAACATGCAGTAAACTCAGACAAAGCTATATAGTCCATTTTAACATGGATATCTGGTTTGTAACAGAAATTCAAAAAGCAAAAACCAGCAGCCTTAGTGTGTAACAAACAAAGAAAAAAAAAAAACCATCTCTATTTTTGTGTGCTCATTTACATGATGTGGGCGTAAAGAGGTCAAAGATCATCCACATCACAAATCCTTTTGAGTTCAAGCTCACAATGGGCAGGAGCTGGATGCTTTTAGCCTAGCGGCAAAGGGGAGAGTGGTTCCTCCCTTGGTCCTGCGTTTCTCCATCCAAATTCCCCGCACCTCCACAACATCCTATTATTCACAGTGGTTACCATTTGCACTGTAACCTGAAGCGCTCTGCCGTATATCAGGTTTTCACCGCATAAAGAGAGATGTGGAGGAATCCAAAGAGATGGGGGGGAAACAATGTGAAAAAGACAAAGAAGAGGGGATAAAGCCGAGCTCTGTTTGTAGCCGTTTTTATTGTGTTCTGGTCCATGACGGAAACTGTGGGGCTCTTTTCAGGTGTAACACAGAAACTGATCATTCATTAAAAAAATATATAAAAGAAAGCTATGTGCTGTCCTTACAAAGTTGTAAAGAAGAGACATGTTGCTTTGAAATGTTTGGGTATTGGCCAGCACAACTCTTTAACCTTGGTAAGGTTAATAGTTGAAGGCTGAGTGTATGAACAGCATGGAAGTCTGAGGTCACAAAGTCCAGTTCTGCCTCAAAGTGGAAATTCCAATATGCTGGTATTCTGTTGCAACCAAGGATACTGCAAACACCTGTGGACAGTGTGGATTCAAAAAAAGAAAAAGAAATTTTAAACATGCTCACAGAGCCTTAGAAGAAAATAGAGTCCCTGGAGAGCAACTGCTCTACCATTTCTAACGAATTCAGCGTGCTACAGTCTGCTTGGAAATCTCAGTCAAACCAAATATCAATTGACCGTTAGAAATGTGCACTACCAAACACTACAGATACGACCTTCTGTGTGTGCCATTTGTTTTGTTACACTTCCTCAACAATTGTAAAAACAGCATCTCAGTGACCTTTGAACTCCAAAACAGACTTAAGAGTATAGCTAAAAAAAATTTTTTTTAAAAACTGGCAAGAAAAAAAAAAATCTCTCACCTGTGAATGATAATACATTCACCTCACAAGACAAGATTTTTGGGGAACCTAAAAATCCCAATTTATTTGTTTTGGTTCTTAAACAGTCTAAAGATTTCCCAAATCATAAATCATCAGGGTTTAAAAGAATCCAATCAGTGTAGAATTATTCAATCCAGGTTTAACTAGTCCATCTGAGGTTTTTAATGCTAGTTTAATTCTATGATCGTCCTAATGCTGAAATGTTTTCCCGTTTGTGTTTTTAGAAATGGAATAAAAGCTTTCTATATCTTAAACTGGTTTAAATGAAAATACAAATGTGCTCACTGTGAATGTATACACTATTTACCAATTTCTGTCTAGATTCATAATAAAAAAGATTCATAAAAAAAATAAAAAAATAAAAACTTTAATGCAGATCCCAACAGCATCTAACTTATCAGTAACAGCATTCTCAGTGCTTAAAAATCATTTGTATCTCTTTCTAGAGAGAAATCAAAATGTTGAGATTCAATTTAAAATCACTGGAGGCTTCTTCAGTGCTCTTGTAGCACAGTGTTGTTAGTCAGTCTCATAAACACCTTTACTAGCCAATTCCTTCAACACAACAATGTAACAGTTAAAGAAATACTTCCTTTTACAGTTCAAAATAGGAGTCTAAATTATAGATAGTGTGTGAAGCTTAAAGCACTTGCATTCACATCCGGGGCTACACTGCATTTGACGAAGACTAACAATCCTTAATTTCTACAGACAGATACCGACCCTGAAACATGGACGTCACTACCAACGTGCTGTACCTAACTGTGAGCTTGGGGAAAAGAACTAACAGTTTTTATTCATATTCAGCAATTTTGATGCATAATGCCAAGACAAAAAAAAAAAAATAACACGGACTCCGCTTTAACGGTTGAATATTTTATGTCGGGTGTTAAAGTGCTTTTTGTCGTAATTCTCTATATATCACCAAATTATGCTCATTTCTCCTGGTAAAGTGGCCAAGAGAGAGCTGAGTTTTTCACATCAATGTAACATATGGAAAAACACCAAACTGAGAAAAGGCAGCCCCAAGGTCTGGATTTAAAACAAGGACAGAAAGCTGGTCCTGTGAGGCACAAGAGGAGCAGACTCATATGGAATTCAATTCCTTTTTTATGGCAGCTGAATTGTGGACAAATTGTGGAGCTACTCTGGTAAGAACATTAAAGCTATTTTATGGCTCTGCTGGCAGAGAACGGGTCAGTTTAATGAGAGGCAATGTCCAGCCCGTGCTCCTCCTCATCTTTTACTGCATGCTGCCTTAAAGCACACATTGGACCCTTGGCCACATTAAGCACATCTGGCCCCTCCATCTACAAACACTGCCCTTGATGGGCAATTACAAAGTCCAGAGGCAAGGAATATGTTTGGATTTATGGTTCCAATGTATCAGAACCAGGAATCCTCTGTCTATCAAAGCCACATTAGGTCATATGAGACAGGAGGCCACTCAGACCTAATAAACCTTATCCTTTGCAGAGAATGGCCATTACACTTCCTTCTTCCATGGAAGCCTAGCCATCAGTTCCCAGCCTAGGAAATTAAACAAATGATTGTCATCTTCAGTATTACAATTAAATCATAGAACAACATGAATACTCAGAAGCTTGTTAAATCTCAACTGCAGGAGCAAAATAAAACGAAATTATAAATCATTTATAAATGCAGAGATCTAATGTGCGTTTCGTTTCACTCTTTCCACAACGACAGCCATACGTACTTGCTGACCAATGGTGTGAAGCAGCTTTCTTTGTTTCACAGGGTAATCTTAGTTGCCCTAGACAACCTAAAGCTTTTGCCGAGTTGAGCCCATTTTATTTCCCTCTTTTTTGTTTGCAGTTGGGGGGGGGTCTTGGTTTTTTTGGGGGGTTTTTTTAACTCCCCTCCCCGTTGGGTTTCCAACACAACCATGTTATCCATGTCAAATCCATTGGCAACAGCCTGAGGGAGTCAATATGGAGCCATTAGATCCCCTACTCTTCCGCAGAGTTCACAAGCGGAAATGGCTTCAACAATCAAAGAATGGAGGAAAAGAAAAAGGAGAAAGGCAATAAAGGGCAGATCATTAAGATAAAAATCAACTGTTTTCAGCTTAAAACTCCGGGTAATCATTTTTGTAGAGACGCTCCGATCTGGGATTTTTGGGTTCCGATCCCATCCGAATACTGGAACATGGATATCTCCGGCGAGTATTTTCTGATCCAGAACGTTTTAATCTTTGTGTTTTTGTCTAGGTGTTCAAAACAAATAAAATTAACAGACTTTACCTGTTAAAAGCCTAGTAATAAGTCAAAACTGCAGTAGTTCAGCTCACAATGTATAACAGTAATCCCACCCTTGCCTTTATTTGAACTCTTATTTACAAGAATGATAATTAGACAATAAGCCTCAGTGATTCCTTTATGCCTGTTAGGAATAACCTTTATTAATATGACTTGTAGCTGTTTTTCCCTTTTTTCCCATAGTGATATAAAGTATAAGTTCTAATGTTTCCCTTTTGTTAGAATAGGATAAGACTGCTCATCGACACACAGTACAAGGATAAATGGCCCAAGGATTGTCATAAATGACCTGAGGCACTGGGTTTGATAGTGAAGCAGCTGGTATAACTGGGTTGATTAGAAACCTACAACACACTTAGATTAAGGATGGACACCCGCTACTACACAATCTAACAGATAGACACCACAATGGTGACACATAGTCTACTGATAATCATTGAGGGAGTGCAGATACATTGCATTGGAGTGCCAGATATAAAACTACATGTGACTTTCTATCGAGGCTCTTCGTCATCCTCTAACAGACGGCGACAGTCCGAGACGGGAGCCTCAGCGCTGATCTCTGTAATCATTCCTCTGCCTTAATTTAGATTAAAAGAGCTAAAAGTTAGAAACTGTATGAGAGTCGTTCATTTAAGAGTCGGTGTTAGATAAAGTATGTGATTGCTTCTGGGGACCAAGTACCGGAGGAGCTCCGAGGCGTCTGACCGGCAACAGGCTGCGGTAGCTCGGACATGCCTTTATTAACATTTTGGTACAGAGCTGCTAAATCTGTATAGCGTGCGGAGACTAAGAAGAGAGAAGGGGGCATTATAGGCCTCTGACAGTATTTATTCACTACTGTTAGTTGCAGACACTAAAATGCGACTGCTACTACAAACACTATAGCTTTAGCAGTGGCTAATATTTGTGAATATACACAAAAGACTCAGGCAAATCTCACCAAACAGCTCAATAAGACAGGAGTGTCCAATTGCAGTAAGACAAAAATGCCAAAGACATACAAAAGTGATAGCAAGCAGCACACTTAGCACTATTAGTATTGTTCACTGTAACAGAAACTGCACCATATTATTACAAGATTAAAAAAAATAAAAAATATTCCAACCTTTTGTCAAAGCCTTCCAACAGGATGTCAATGTTTCAAAATTATTTTTGCTCCATGGCAGAAAGTTAAAAGTAGGGCTGCATGATATTAATATAACAGGAGATTGCGATTGTCAAATTTGACAAAGACAGTAACGACTAGCCCACATTTCCTCCCTGTTTTTTCTTTTCCACCTCACAATGGCTTAATCTTTATCAAGCGTAAGCCAAGTTAAAGTCCATCCAATTGGAAAAGACCTTGAAATGTTACAACCTACCACATATTGCATCCAAACCGTCCTTTGCAACTGGGATATTGAACAAACTTGTAATGACTGTTGTGATGTCGAAGCTGAACAGCAAAATGTAGCAGACTTTACTGAGGAGGCTTCTGTAACAGACTCCACCCATATTTTAAAACTTCAAGTAATCTACTAAATCTAAACAATACAAATACATCTAATGATATATTTGGGAGTATTTGTTTTATGATTTACAATTCATTAAATTTGATGTATAATGACGTGTGCAAAATAATTTTGGCTGACGGCTAAGACATTGTATAATAAAATCAAAATGACCTCCAGCGTTGCAAGCTCTTGTCTGGATCGGTGACCTAAACACAATATCCAATCCAAGGATGACAGTATCAGTTTGATACAAAAACTAGATCAGACCATTTCTAGATTTTTGTACAAATGCATTACTCTATGCTTCAACAAAAGAAGAAAGTTTAATGTAGAGAAAAAAACATGCTGCCAAGTACACACACACCTACCTCATCTCGCCTTTCTTTTCCAGTTTTTTTTATTACAGCAATTAACACTTGCCAACAGCCTTTCACTCCCCTGTTCTGAGCTGCAGGTGACCAATGTGTGACCTGATGAAAGACACACTGCCAGTGCACTGCCTAGCAGTCATTTACCCACACTGATAGGCAATTCTTTATTTAGAGTAGCCTTAGGAGGTATGATTAACCACCGTGCAATTAACACACACACACACACACACACACAGACCCCAAAAATAAACCAGACCACCAGCACAGTCCATTGGTCACACATTAACCACATAAAACCTGTCTTTCCCCACTTGAGTTGATGGCAAGTCTCCGAATCGAACGTGGAGAGGAAACAGGAGAGGAGTGTGGTGCATAGCATCACAAGTGAAAATATGAATCGCCACCTGAACGGCCACCATTTCTCCCACTCTTCCGCTTTTGCACCCAATGGCCTGGACTCCAGAAGTGACAGTGAATACTAACAATACGAGCTTGTGTCTCCTGGGCTCTGGATCTGCAGGCGCAGTGTGGAATCATAAATGAGCGACCCTGACAGAAAACACACAGGCTTATAAGGGAAAAACAAAAAGAGGGGTGAAGGATGAGTAGCAGAGTCGGCAATGAATTTAGAGGTTGGGGATTTTTGATATGACAGGGGGTAGTTATTTGCTGGCACCAGCAAGTCCTTTACCAACAAAGGGCCTTTCATATTTCCTGTGAACAGACACAGAGACTCCCATTAATCCCAGAGGGAGGCCTCATCTCAGGCTTCTCCCCACAAATAAATTACACTTCTTATGCCCTTACTACCATTACTGCACAGTGTTTACAGCATAAAGAGAGGGGCAAAAAATAGGAATTAGGCAAACAGCTTTAATGTGTTAGGGCAGCCATAAAACAGTTATGTCAACACTAACTCATAACACATGGGCCAACACTTGCTTTGCGCCACACCAGTTGGTGGCTACCCCAGTCTCTTTGTCACTCCTCCAACTGTTTCGCTATGTCTCATTTGAATGCGTCATCCTCATATAGGAGGAGTGGAAAAAGTATTACCCAGCTGTCACATTTTTGAGGAGATGAAAAGGGCACAGGACATGCCAATCCCCACTTATCCTGCACTGAGCGGAGTTATACAGTGGCACACAGCTGCCTGTGTACACATGCTTATACCCCCTTGGTGGTTTGGTTGGAGGCATAATAAGCAACTGAGAAAAGCATCACTGTGGCTACGAGGCATGTTGAAAATGGGATTGTGAAAAGTGGTTGGGAGAGAGAATGAGAGGTCGAAAGTAAACAAAAAAAGAAAAAGAGCGAAAATAAAAAACAAGTGGTGCTTATTCATGTGCCCCGAGTCTGAACCACCTTATTTCAAACAGACATGAATCAATGGTGGTGGAATTGCATTTTCCGAGCACACTGTGGACAGAACAATAAATAATAGTCAGAGATCACAGGATAAACTGAGGAGAGGATACACACTGCACTGTTTGTATAGGTTTTTGTTGTATAAACTTCTTTCCACAACCGTTAAAACTGAACACCTGCTGCTGTACAAGCATGTCCACACACACACATGTGTAAGGATGCACATAGAAACTGGTGACCGAAATCAGCAAATATTCAGCTGGTTTTTATCTGTTTAGGGAAAAAAAACATAGCCGAGTGTTACGTGTTTGGGCAAAACATTTTCTGATGTTAAGGTTGTTACTTTGAAGAATATTCAAACTTAAGCATTTTCAGTATCATTTAGATGTCAACTTCAAATCTCAATGCTAATTATTTTGGTTTAATTTACCAAAATTGATCTCACACACACACACACACACACACACACAGTTGCTGATACAAATAATGGCAACTCATGGTAGGAAAGCTAAAAAGAAATTTTGAGTTCTCAAAGCTTTAGATAAAAATTGGAAATGCACCAATCATAATTTTGTGGCCAGAGTCTAGTTGATAGGGGGCTCCAACTTTTCATTCTTTTAGCAATTAAAACATACAGCATTGACAACATTTCTGTGAGATGAAACTCTGTGAGATGAAATTTCTAAGAGGCACACAAATGTTGATGAATCACCCCCATAATGCACCAAATGTTTACTTTAGAACATAGTTGACTCTGGAAATTAATTTACATAATTGTATTCGATGGCTGCATAAGTCAATGCTATAAAAAATGAGTCCAAACAGCCAAACCATGAAAGTGTTGAATGCTAGTTTGGACTGTATGCATAATCAGAATACATCTTACAAAAAAAAAAATAAATAAAGTTTTCGTTGCTCTTCTGCTTGCATCATTAAATATCCTCTTCTAAAAAGCCATACACCTCTCCTACACATCAATATGCATCTGTGTGTGCTTCAAGGGTCTGCTCCACTTAGATTGCGCTTACGATGGGAAAAAAAAAATATATATATATATATATAAAAAAACTTCCAGATGCATAACTGCAATATATTCTAATTATGAGGATGTGTGTGACAGTCTTGGCAGTCAAAATTAAATAAAGCTAATACACAGCATGACAGCTCATGAATAAATGCTCTCCCTCAATCAAATCCCCAATCTTTCAACAGATGTGTAGCAGAACAACGGGTGCCAGTGTTGCCCCATTACAGTCGCTGTGCACAAAATAAAGCCTGGTAGAGGCGGAACAAAGAGGCATTTGTGTCTTTTGACCTCAGCTTTCTATGACAACACATTCCTCGTAGTACAGAGGAGAGACATTCAATCAGAATAACCTGCTTATTTCCATCTCTTTCCTCCCATTTATCAACCATCTACTTTAAAAAGACATGATGAATGTATGTGTGGCAGGACAGCTTGAACAAATGCTTAGGCCCCAACTTATACCATGATGTCAGACTGCTGATTTATAATTAATTCATGTTACCCTAACGTCTCTCTCTTTGTAAAGGAACGCATTAATTTCTTGGGTTAGAAAGATGAATTTTGCATAGACGGACTAAAACCTCTTCACTTTACTTAAATCCTGATGACTAATGAACTAAGGTGGCCGACCAGAGGGTTCACTGCACATTTGTGATTGTCAGTTGCTGATAGAACTGTCAGACATTTTAAATGAAATACTACATCATGCAGAGCATTTGGAGAGAGAACAGGTTAATGGAACAAATGTCTCAATCCATTATTTACACCCATAGCCACAGCACTGTTGAGGAAAATACAAATCTAAAAAAAAAAAAAAAGCTAGCAGCTGTATGAAATATTTTCTGTGCAAACAACCAAAATGTGAGTTTCTCAAAGTGACTTTCTGTACTTTTTTCACTTCTGACAAATGTAGGACCTTCAAGTGAAGTGCAGCATTTGATTTCAGATCACAAAATGACCCTGCTGTAAAGAGCACAAAAGGGGAAGTCAGTGCCTGGATTGAAAATGTACGACTTTTATTTTCACTGCTACCTTTTTGTCCAAAGTGCAAATAAACTGACAGAGGTGTGCACAGGTCCGTATGAGACCCTGGGGTATGACAACTTAGTAAAAATATGACACAATTTACACAATAATTGTGTAACAAATATATTTGCTATAATTCACCAATTATTATAACTGCTGCTACCATTTTGTAATTTGGATTTTGATAAATAGACTCAAGCAAAAATACAGAGTTTTTGCTGTTTTGCTTCTTATAGAGTAGAAAGTATAGCAAGCTGGCATTCACTAGTTAATTATTCAGACCATCTGCTCTGGTAGCCTACTTTAGTATCCATGTCATGATAATGTTTTTCTAGGGATGCACTTATATCAAAATTCAGGCCGATGGATTTCCAATATCAATATCGCTGTTGTGGCCGATAACAGATATTATGCATCATATCTCAATATCCTTTCAACACCGTGACAAAATGACCACACTGCTGACATTGCTTCTTTGCTTCAGTTAAAACACCCTACAGTCCTGCACTGCATCACCATCACTGTCACATGCCTAAACATGGCCAACCCCTCCCCTCCCTCTCCAGAAACACAAACAGCAACAAGATGGTAATAAATATTGGTCATTAATATCGGGCCAGTTTTACTTATTGGGCCGATACTTATATGTTAAAAAAATGACCAACATTGGCCGATACGGATCTCAATGTAGATATATCGTGCAGCCCTTGTATTTCCGTGCCTCAACATATTTCCAAACAGATGAGCATGTCTTTGTTGTAAGCAAAGGAAAAAGTATAGTAACCTGCTTTAAGAGACCTAAATGGCAGTGCCCAGCAACAAGTTGGGTATGGTGAGCGCCATTCTGCTGTGTTACATAGAGCTAGAGAAAACTTAAATGGCTCCTCAACTTTCTCTGGCATTAACAAGTTAAACTGTCTGAATGATATGATGGAAAATTCAAAGCAAATTTGAAACCAAATTTTTAAAACCTTGGTATTTGTTGATGTATATGCTTAGACACAGGGAATTAACCCATAGGAGTGGAGTGATTATTATTATGTTGCTGTTGTCTTAATACTCAAATTTACCTTCAAATGTCAAGCCCTGATTTTTAGAATTTCAAGGCAACAGTCTTTTGTCAGTTATCTTCTTTGAAATTCAGATTTGCAACCCAAGATGCACATTTATTAAACCCACATTCTGGCTTTTTATTTTATTTTTATTTTATTTTACAGCCTGAGAAATAAGCATTTCCAAAATGGGGCTTTTCAGGACCAAAATATGCACTCCTACTCATATCCAGCCTCATTACAACAGCAAACAGCCTCATATTTGTTTCTCATTTTGGTGCAGGGCTGTACATTTTAATAAGCAGCCCATTTGAGTGCACAAGTAAGTTAACCCTGACAAATAAATGAACTGCAGTAACAAACAGCGAGGCCAAGCATACAATTTTTCTAAATTAGTCCCCTTTATGTCATTATCTAGTTTTTCTTTCCACAAATAAACACGTCAAATGGTTCTAAAAGATCTTTTGAATTTTGACTTGGGTGGCTGAAGAGCTTTGTAATTCTTCCTCCTTTTGTGCTCTCCAAACCTAAATAAGCCTATTAAAAAAAAAAAACAATCTAGAGGTACATGTATTAAAAAGAAAGACAAAAATACAGTATTGATAATTACATTACAAGCATAATAGGAAAGTGGCAAACCTATACCATTTATGGTAGAAGATGTTTGTTATCATCCATTGCTTATTCCCCATTGTGACAGGAAAGTGATCCTGTGTACAAATGTAGAACCACTTTCCTTTCCCAGTACATCAGCCAGAGATACCCTTCTCCAGAGTCAATAAAAATGGTTTTAGTAGCAACCCAAAAGGGACCGGCTATGATTATGAAAACAAGAGACTGAGCATGAAAAAAATACCATCATAGTATGTTCATCAAATATAAATGTATGCCTCCCACCAGGATTTACAGGCTTGGAGCTCTGGGGGAGGACAGAGCTGAAATAACATGGTACTTCTTTCTATGGCTCCGTTTCTCCGCAGTCCACAACGCATTCTTCACATGCTTTATTTTATTCAAATACACCTCTGCTCATTAATATCCCTAGTTTCCTTGGTAAATGTACAAATACACCTCAAAAACCAACATTCATCTAAATATCTATAATTAAACCATTTATTTCAAAAGATTTACTATGTTTTTTTGAAAATGCCTAAAATGTTAATTTTACAGTCAAAGATCAAATGGATCTAGGCACTCCTTAATGGTTGACATGCTCAAGAAAGTTTTGGACCAACTATCATTACAGGCTCTTTTATGCAACTGTGACACCATAAGGAACACAAAAAACTGACAATCTCCTTGGAGGAAACGTTTTCCTTTCTTCACATTTGTACTACCAAAAGGGACTTTTGCATAACACGGTTACGGTTGCCATGTTACTTTTGCTGGCGAAATTCACCAAAAATAAATAAATAAATAAATAAAAATCACAACAGTTGCAAAAGCTGTAATTAAATTTGCCTGTAGTTTGTTGAGTGAAGTCACAGCAGAAGGCGAAGCAATGTTTACAGGATGTGCTTTCAAAGGCAAGAAAATGAATTGACAGACTAACACCTGCAACAGTATTTATACAACTGAGGCTAAGAAAAGAGCAGATCTTGGCCAACAAAGACAACTAATAATTACCTCCAACTTCAGTTAACTGTAGTTTTGTCTAAGAGGAAATACACAATGGGAAGTACAAGGTATTTCATTTAAATTGACCAAGACACTTACAGTTTATTTTCAGACATTGCTTTGTTAGTCATTTATTTGGTTTGAGAGAACAGATAATGATCAGTGGAAACTGATTTATGAGCAGTGCAGAAGAATTATGGACACAAACACTCTAAACCCTCAAAGATTTTTTAGTCAATCAGATAACATCTAAAGCAGCAGTTGGGCAATTTGGCTCTTGGGGACCAGAGTCCTCAAATGTTGTTAACAAGTTATATCATTTCAGAGGTTCATTTAGGCAGGGAAAGAGCAAGACTTAAATTAGGTAAAAAAACAAAAGGCTTTACTAAGCTCAGATAAAAGGTCATTTTTGAGCTTTCACCCTCTGTCATGGAACATGCTGGGTTTAGAAACAATGGCATCCTTTTAAAAATGTGACTTGAGGAGCAGTCTTGCATCTATATGCTTACATTCTTTATAACAGAACCAACCACATCTGAACATAAATATCATGAGTATTAGCTGCAACATAAGGGCTTAAAAAGGACTTTTATGAACTAAAGGTAACAACAGTTCATGTAATGTGAAAACAAATAGAGGATCTAACTTAGCTAACCTGCAGTTTGTATAGTAGAAAATATGATCTTTCATTTCCCTAACTAGCCATACTCCCTCTGGAGTTGGCTAGTCATTCCTGTTCTTCATTGTGAGTCTATTTTGTGCATTTTGCTTTATTTTCAGATAGTTTTAAAGCTGTTCAAGCTATAAACGTTCAGCCACTCATAGGCTTATTGCCTTTAAAGATGCTGGTACTAAAGCTGGATGTTCATGAATGTATGCCATCTGGATCAATAACATTAAAGTATTGCACAACTCCCCTTGTGCAGATGTTCCTTCTCAATACCTTGTGGCAGAAGAGAAAAAGTATTTCTACAAAGTTCAATAATATTTAGTTACTTCTAAGCAGAAAACAAAAGGATTTACCCCAACAAACACAGGAAGTATTTGAAAGTACTTGTTGACTGAAACACTTCCCCACACTTCCCTGAATGCATTTTGTCAGCACCCCAGCCAACTTTTGATCAGCTGTTATAAATCCTAAAGTCTTGTAGCTCCACGGTCACAAGCAAGTAGATGCTGACTGTACAGATTGACGATATGAATTTTCAGGTGTTGGATTATTCCTTGAAACATTAATGTGAGTGAAACATCTTAAAAAAAAAAAAAATCATCCTTCAGGCACCCTGCAAATTATACTCTGATCTCTCCCCAAAGCATGTATGATAAAATGCAACTCCATCTGTTCAGTTTGTGCTCCCAAAAAAGCTGGTCAAACACTGCTGAGAAGTAATTACTTAAATGAAGAAATGTTGAGTGTAAAGTTACTCACTGGGTTTGATTCAAAAAGTGTAGTTCCTTAACAAGCACAATTCATTTTCCTCCAGGGTCTGGCTCTCTCCATCAGCACTGACAGGCATGAAAGGTCAATAACCTTGGCTCAAAGCCCTCATATGGTTAGCAACGCCATGAATTACTGGTTGAGGCCGTTATTCCGAAGTCTTCAAGTCGGCTAAAGGAATCTTAACGTCTGCAAAAGGTCACAGTGCTTGGATCACTCAGTGCAAAAGTGAAGAGCTGACATAGGACACATACAAGATTGAAAGTTTTGTTATTGGGAGTAATCAGACACAATGTGTGTAATGTGTGTGTATGCGTGTAAGCAGCTACAAATTGTATATCATCTGATTTCACGATTCACAGTTTTATAACTACAGAGAACTGTAATACCTTGGCACTTCAATCAAATAAACATAATTTGACTAAGATAGATCATACTAAATCGCAGTAGTCAATTTGTGCAATGTCACAATTGCCATGGACTGGACTATTTGATAGATTATTATATTTCGAGGTTCATCCATCAACACAAGACATTGGAATAACGATTTTTAACTGTCCTTGATGTACAAACCTGAATACTTTCAACAAAATGTCTACAATGAATAAACAAGTAGAGAAGTGTGAATAACGTGGGTTGTGGTTTGAAACACAAAATGAAGGAATTGCAAGATTATCCCCATTAATTCAAAGAATGTCAATATTGGTTAATATTCCTTTGCACAGAAAATAGCAAACATTATCAGTTTTGATACAGTTAATGAACTGGAGAATAAAAAATAAATAAAAATCACCTAAAAACCTCAGCTCCCAATAATCAATCCAAGCTTGTCAAAGGAAAACTGGCCAATTCCCATGTTTGGCTGACTGACTGGTGCAGCTCTAACAAAGTTAGACAATAAAAAAATAAACAAAATCATGGAGTTTCCTTCTCTGAAAAATATCTATATTTTGTAATGTAAAGACAAATGGCAACAAAAAGAAAAAAAAAGACACCATTCTTCCGGTCCAAAACGTTGACTTGGACATAGTGTGGCTTTTAAAAATAAATAAATAAGATTTCATTGATTCGATAGCTTTGTCTTCGGTTGACAGGATGTCAAGAATTTAAACAAGTTTATAAATTTATCAAAAAGAACAAAGTCTTTATCAAGACTTAAGTTTAGGCTTACATAAATTTTTATTTATTATAGACATAACTTCCTTATCAAGGCTAATGTTTTCTAATCAATTAAAAGGTTTTTACTTAAGTTTTGGGGAAGAAATGATCATTCCATTTAGAGTCTAATTCAAAAGATCACTTTATATGTTTCCTCTTATTTTGTTAAAATGTAAAAACAGTTAATTGTTTAGATGTTTATTTATGAGAAACTCATGATGCCATAAGGAGTAAAGCATTAGTCAATTTAGTTTCAAAAAATCTTAGCCACTCGTCATTAGGAAATGGAATAATTTGATTACATCTGTAACCCTGTTCATTGTGATGAAAGCACAAGGCAGAATGCCGTTTACAAGAGAGACTTCAATCAAACGAACATGTCATCTGCCCTGTACTTATCCACTCTCTGATGTTCTGGTGCATAAAATAAGCATGTTTTGCAAATCAGTAGATCTTCAGTTTGCGGCAGCCAGGTAACCTTTCAGTTAGAATGCCTCCCCTTGAACCACTGTCCTGCTTTGGTAGTAGTGCTAAAGGAAATAGATTGGACACCCTTTAATGCACCAGTAAATATCGACAGAGGAAGAGATAATATAAACCCAGACAATGCTGAACACAAAGCGATATGTAGCTCACTCCCATAAAGTGAGGAGGAAAACGGAGACTAGAAATTGCTGCAGGTTAACCATAATATCTGGTGATGGCATAAAACAGTGTCAGCACAGCCTGGCAACCATAGCTCACTTGAGACAAGCACTCAGGAGGGCTACATAAGCTCATTTGATGAGGCATCAGTTTGAATGGAACACAAAAATCAATTTTCCCAGCCACCAATCGACATCAATGCTAAACTTAAAGATTGTTTTAATTAAATTCAAAAAAATATTTACCTACCTTTGTATCTTAAGAGTTTTCAAATATTACTATACAAAGAAAAAAAACTGTTATTTAATTTACAAATTTTTTGCTGCATTTGAGCCAATTGTAACATACTGACTGATAAACTGGAAAAGCAGTGGGATCATCAGTGCTAAACTGCTTCAGATATTACTTGGAAGACCAGGACTACTTTGTGTTCTTTGGCAATTATGACTTCAAAAGAACATAGATCAAATGTGGAGTACCTCAGGGCTCCATTCTCAGTCCACCTTTATTCAATAACAATATGCCTTCCCCTTGAACTATGGAGTATTACTTCTATTACCGTACATGTGCCGACAACAAACCTTACATGTTTTTCCTCATCACATAATCAGTTCCTTGTTGTCATACTGTGCTCATAATATCAATGAGTAGATGGGTGCAAAATAGACGAGCTGTTTTTCCACCAGAAATGCAAAGTTACAGATTATACAACTAGACTGAATAAGGCTAGAAAGAAGAGCGTACAAGAGCCCTTGGTAAAAATAAGGATTTAGACCCAGTTTTAAATTATAATAGACTCTGCTAGTGCTGGGCAATAAGACAATACATATTGTGGGAATGACAGAGAAGTGTCTATTGTGCTACTTCTCTTCTATCGTTTCTAACATAATTTTATCAATTATTCAAGCAAATATTTCATAAAGTAGGCTATGATGAATGTATTAGTGTTGTCACTTTGCATACACTCAGTTTATATGTGATAAACAAGAATAAAAAAATAGGTTTTTTGCAAAGAAGCTCCGTCTCGTGGTTTTGCGACATGACGCTGCTTTACATTATGTGACTCACACGCCGGTTCGCGACATGCTTTACATTATTTAACTCATGAGCGCTGAAAGATGGAGGCGCCAGAGGCTGAAGTCTCATACCCGGGGTTGCAACAAACAGAGACAGGTATGCAGACAGCCCAAGAAGAAGCTCTTTTACCAAAAATAGGGGGTATGTCTGTGATTTGGATACATTTTGGGTTCAAGAAGCTGCAACTGCAGCTCTACCTCTGCCTCATCTGTTGTAATTTGATACACATATATTGCTGCACTAATATGTATTTTTCTCATTTGTGATAGTTCAGTTAAATGTTACGGAGCCCGCGAGGGGACATGGGGGAATTTTCTTTCTTTTGCTTTTCCCACGCATTAATTTTGCGTTGGCTCGCAAAAGTCTTTGCGTTATCTCGCTATACTTTGTGGGAGAGTTTCCAAACTAGATAACTGCAAAAATGGAACAAACACTATACCCGTTTGAGATTTATTGAGTTTCATTTTGAAATCGGCCTTAAATAAAAAGGATCTTCAATCAGACTCGAAGACAGTTATTATCCACAAGCTGTCAAACTACTGAACCCTGGACAATAATACTGTACGAAACCACATCTCTGACACTTTATTTGCTTATTGCTGCTGCATGATGTGTACTTTTTTTTGCACGCTTTTTTGCAGTGCTTTTGTTTTTATCATGATTTGAATGGTTCTTCTTATCCTAAGCATTTAATCGCATTGACTGCGTGTGAACCTGCATATGACAAATAAACCATATCAATGCCATATCAATGAGATTTGTTTTGTGAGCGGTTTGTCATCTGTGCTGCTGTTCCAAAATGCACAGCCTTCTCAAGGTGATTAACAACTTTTGCGAGCGAACGCAAAAGTATTGCATGGGGACGCAAAAGAAAAAAAATCCCCCATGTCCCCTCGCAGGCTCCGTAAATTGTCACTTTAAAATAAAGTTGGAAAAAAGTAAGCATTATATTATTTTGTCATATTTTTCAGAGAATAACAGAAGAATTGGGGGTATATCGTGATATACAGGTCCTTCTCAAAATATTAGCATATTGTGATAAAGTTCATTATTTTCCATAATGTCATGATGAAAATTTAACATTCATATATTTTAGATTAATTGCACACTAACTGAAATATTTCAGGTCTTTTATTGTCTTAATACGGATGATTTTGGCATACAGCTCATGAAAACCCAAAATTCCTATCTCACAAAATTAGCATATTTCATCCGACCAATAAAAGAAAAGTTTTTTTAATACAAAAAACGTCAACCTTCAAATAATCATGTACAGTTATGCACTCAATACTTGGTCGGGAATCCTTTGGCAGAAATGACTGCTTCAATGCGGCGTGGCATGGAGGCAATCAGCCTGCGGCACTGCTGAGGTCTTATGGAGGCCCAGGATGCTTCGATAGCGGCCTTTAGCTCATCCAAAGTGTTGGGTCTTGAGTCTCTCAACGTTCTCTTCACAATATCCCACAGATTCTCTATGGGGTTCAGGTCAGGAGAGTTGGCAGGCCAATTGAGCACAGTGATACCATGGTCAGTAAACCATTTACCAGTGGTTTTGGCACTGTGAGCAGGTGCCAGGTTGTGCTGAAAAATGAAATCTTCATCTCCATAAAGCTTTTCAGCAGATGGAAGCATGAAGTGCTCCAATATCTCCTGATAGCTAGCTGCATTGACCCTGCCCTTGATAAAACACAGTGGACCAACACCAGCAGCTGACACGGCAACCAGACCATCACTGACTGTGGGTACTTGACACTGGACTTCTGGCATTTTGGCATTTCCTTCTCCCCAGTCTTCCTCCAGACTCTGGCACCTTGATTTCCGAATGACATGCAGAATTTGCTTTCATCCGAAAAAAGTACTTTGGACCACTGAGCAACAGTCCAGTGCTGCTTCTCTGTAGCCCAGGTCTGGGGAATGCGGCACCTGTAGCCCATTTCTTGCACACGCCTGTGCACGGTGGCTCTGAATGTTTCTACCCCAGACTCAGTCCACTGCTTCCGCAGGTCCCCCAAGGTCTGGAATCGGCCCTTCTCCACAATCTTCCTCAGGGTCCGGTCACCTCTTCTCGTTGTGCAGCGTTTTCTGCCACACTTTTTCCTTCCCACAGACTTCCCACTGAGGTGCCTTGATACAGCACTCTGGGAACAGCCTATTCGTACAGAAATTTCTTTCTGTGTCTTACCCTCTTGCTTGAGGGTGTCAATAGTGGCCTTTTGGACAGCAGTCAGGTCGGCAGTCTTACCCATGATTGGGTTTTTGAGTGATGAACCAGGCTGGGAGTTTTAAAGGCCTCAGGAATCTTTTGCAGGTGTTTAGAGTTAACTCATTGATTCAGATGATTAGGTTCATAGCTCGTTTAGAGACCCTTTTAATGATATGCTAATTTTGTGAGATAGAAATTTGGGGTTTTCATGAGCTGTATGCCAAAATCATCCGTATTAAGACAATAAAAGACCTGAAATATTTCAGTTAGTGTGCAATGAATCTAAAATATATGAATGTTAAATTTTCATCATGACATTATGGAAAATAATGAACTTTATCACAATATGCTAATATTTTGAGAAGGACCAGTATATCGTTATTGTGATATAAAATAGTTTATATCGTGATATATGGTTTCTTCTGCATATTAGCCATTACCATGTTAACTTGTTACAATCTTAAATAAATGAGTTTCTTGTCAAATCAGGACACAGAAAATATAATTTGAATATTGCAATGGCGTTTTCTATTCAGAAAATAAATAAATAAATCCTGCAAATGCAACTCAACAAAAAAATACCGTAGAGGTTCGCTGAAGAAGAGATTTAAAAATCTTGTTAATGTCTAAACCCAAAAGGTTATTAGAGCAGGGGTGGACGATAAAGACTTAAAATGTTAATAATGAGTGATGCTTCTTCAAGACCGCATTTACCTAAACAAATGTGTTTTTCTTTAATCACTAAACTGCATTTGATAGTATCTTCAAATGTATTGATAATTATTGATGTTCTCATTGAAAAGTGAAAAAAATAAAAAGACAATCCTGACAATCACCATTATCAGCATCGTTAATTGCAATTTATAGTTGTCACGATAGTCCAAATTCTTATCACAATTACAAATTCTTATCACAATTACATCAGAGACATTATCACTGAACGTTTCCAAGACTGAATCTAAACTAATGGGAAAGTATTTATTTTCTATACTTGCCAGATCTGGTTACAGCTTCCATAAAAGCTGTAACCAGCTTCCAGAAAACACAATAAGTTCACAAACTGTTGGCTTGTTTACATCCATTTAATGCAGCTTTCCAAAAACTTTTTTAATATTTTACCAATTATTTTATGTCTTAGCTATTTTAATGTTTTGAATTAACTTTTTATTTAAATAGTTATATTTTTCCCATTCTCATATTACTACGTTTTCTTTATCTTTGTTCTTTTCCAATAAAAACACACTGAATTGTGTTTGGATGCTAGTTTACAAATAAAACTTATCCCATCAAAAACCACAAGTTCTTCAAAACCTCAGGCAGCCATGCATCAAAATTATTACCCACACAAGTAAAACTGAACACGCATGACTGAAGCCATGAAGCAACCAAGGTCACTGCAGGAAACAAATTCAGTTGTGAAAAAAAGAAAGAGAAAATGCTACAGTATTGTCCTTGAATTACCCAATTACAGCACATCAATCTTTGTATAGAGCCAAGGGGGAGCACCCACCCCCCATCTGAAAGCCTACAAGAAAAAAGAGAAAGGGACAATAAGGAAATAAGTAGAGGAGGTGATGGAGGACTGCATCAAAGAGAAGACGGATCGAGAATGCCTAAAGATTAGTGACATCAGAAGCTACAGTCCAAAGGAAGAAAAAAATAAATAAAAACGCTGTAGCATTGAAATTGAACCCTGCGCTGGAACATAATAGTTGGCGTGGCCTGCAGGACGTAGACATCTCTTCCCAGGCAGGATATTGGCCTTTGTGAACATGGTTACAGTATCTGGGTCAATTAACATGTCCCTGCATCAAGTGTTTCTTTTATAGTCGAGAGAATAATGCCGTTCAAATTCATGCAGACTTTTGAACACAGCACAGCGTTTAAAAAAAAAAAAGTGACTGTCACTTGCACACAGAAAAAGGTTATATACACACACACACACAAGGCCAGTGCTGTCCCCATTCTCTCCATTGGCACAAAAACCCTCATTAATATGTTCATTGGAGTATTAGCTTGTCTGACACAGTACACAAAGACACTGTTGTCTGCCTGCTGGCTGTCGTTCACAGCAACGTGAAACAGGTACCGCTGTTGAATCTACATCTGTCGGGCTAAAAAATGCTTGCTTGTCTGTTTAAAAAGAAACTAAAGGCACTGCCATATGAACAAAACATGTAAATGTAAGAGAAAGCTGGTTAGGGGGAGAGGGGTGTCTCCCTTTTTAAAGTGGCTGCCAATTTAACACTTGAGGATATAGTTCTCTTCACACTTACGTGGCTTAACATAATGAGCAAAACAAGCACCACTAAGAGAGAAAACCGTGGGCAAAAATCGAACAGTGTTACTGCAACACCAAGCACAGCTTACTTAGTAGGAACAAAAATCTGTGAGAGAAGAGGAGCCGTTTGCTTTATATGCCAAAACAGGGCTCCCCCCACAGAACAAAACTGGCAATGAAATTCACAAATCAGTCCTGAAAAAAATAACAAAAGGGATAAAACTATTTAGTCCATAGTGCTGATGTTTTGTCTTCTAGGTGCAAGCTGGCATTTTCTTTTCCACATCGATTCTAGCATTTCACTTGCGTAAATTAACACTCTCCTAGTTGGACGCACATGTAGAAAGTTGGGTCAATGCAGCTATTTATATGCGACCTCATTATATAGTCGGGTCATGTTATGCACTGTGTTCTTCAAATTAAATAAAAGCAAGACAAAAATCAGTCACCAGGTATGACATTGGATGAGTCTTATTTAACCACCCACATGGAGAGATTGCGTTAAAAGAATAAATAGAAACCCAACAGGTTTTTTTTGTGTAAAAGCACACAATTCAGTTTTTAAAATGTTAACAGAAGCACATCAAAGATGAGGGAACCAAGGTGGGCAAAGGATATAAACAACTTATAAACCCCTTTACGAACAGAATAGCAATAAAAGATCTGCCATTTTAACTATATTCAGACCTTAGGGAAGGCATTTTGAGTCACAGCCACTGACGATGTGAAAGATAAACAACAACCTACAAGTCATCAGTCTGGTTGTAACCATACACCCAGGCCAGGAGATGAGATACCTGAAACGAGGTTCAAAGACTTCAGGAAAATTTTCCTAAAGGAAGAATACACACTGGTTCTATGTCTTTAGAGTAAAGATTCAACTAACTGTATTACAAAGAATCTATAATCTGTGTAAATTGTTGCTGTCAAAGTTTGACCAGTCCCTATATTAGGGTCTTTTAAGTTCGCCTAATTCAATAGCATTCTTAATGACACAATAAACACTGAAAATACTCCCTTTCTTCCTGCAAATAGAATTTGGCCCTGTCCCAATACCCACACTACACCCTACGCCCCTCTATGAAGTATATACTTTGTACAAGTGCATGTAAGGGTTGAAGTGCGCAGGTTACAAGCGTGCAAAATTGGAGAATTGGGACAGTAGGGGTTACGTCATCAACTTGCACCTCTGCACCGTAACTGCAACATCAAAAAGGGCGGGAACCAGCGCGGTTTTCACAGTCTTGCTGCTAAAAAAAAACTATTTAAAACTGCAACAAGCAATTGTTTTGAGGAGAAGAAAGTGCAGGAAGCGGACACGCCAGTGTTTGTTTGAAAGGTAACTTCAGTGTTATGACCTATTGACTGCCCAGACTCACTCTGAACCCAGTGGTATCTTACAATGTTGAGCCTGGAAAACCAGTAAAATAATATATTTGTCGGCTTGCCATCTAAAGTTTACGCAGTTCTTATTATTCTGATTTGATGGCTGGTTACGTTGACGGTTGTGATTGGTTTTTGCTCAGAATGTCATCTGCAGCAGTGAATTGTGGATAATATACTTCAGTGAAGTCCGCTTAGATTCGGGCTTCGCCGAAGGGCGGATTGATGGCACAAAGGGGGTGGGGCTAAGGACCACTCTGGAGAATTGGGACACACTACGCACTCAAACCCATCAACGGGAACCCGCAATTCAGGGACACAAGGGTGGAAGTACGAGTATTGGGACAGGGCCTTAGTGTTTCATAAATCCATCCGGTTTGCGTTTAGTGGGACCATCGTTTATTTTTCAACAGGACAATGACCCCAAACACACCTCCAGGCTGTGTAAGAGCTATTTGACCAAGAAGGAGAGTGATGGGGTGATGCGCCAGATGACCTGGACTCCACAGTCACCGGACCTGAACCCAATCGAGATGGTGTGGGATGAGCTGGACCACAGAGTGAAAGCCAAAGGGCCAACAAGTGCTAAGCATCTCTGGGAACTCCTTCAAATCTGTTGAAGCTCATCAACAGAATGCCATGAGTGTGAGGAGCAGTAATCTAAGCAAAAGGTGGCTACTTAGAAGAACCTAGAATATAAGACATATTTTCAGTTGTTTCACACTTTTTTGTTCAGTATATAATTCCACATGTCTTAATTCATAGTTTTGATGCCTTCAGTGTGAATATTGTATGTGAACTATGAATATTGTAATTCATAGTCATGAAAATAAAGAAAACTCTTTGAATGAGAAGGTGTGTCCAAACTTTAGGTCTGTACTGTAATTCGATATAACTTGGCAATAAACAAGATGGTACAAAATGGCGCTGAAAGATATCAGGAAATTGTGCAACTTTGACACCGTCACTAAATATTGCGATGACAGCATTTATCACAACTGACCCAAATTTTCCTGGCCCTTCTCTGTTCCTTCATCCCACTGTTGCCGTCATTCTGTGTAAGCTTAGCATCTCAACCACTAAAAATATACATAAAGTGTTGGCATAAAGGGCAGTGAGAATCTATCCAATTGGCAAAAATATCATTCACATGCAGAATTTGCATGCATGGCAATTAAAATCCAGCATCATTTGCCTTATACTGCATAAGCTTAATCTCAATACTTGAGGAGTTTTCCCCATGTCTTGTCAAATGGTATAATGCATGCCATTTTCATGCTTCAATGAGGACAATATTTAAAAAAAGACAACAATAGTTTCTTTCTGTATTGGTCAAAAGCAGCAGCTGGAAATCTGGATGTGTATTCTAGCCACAATGCATTGATTTTCTTTCAGTCTTGTTAAGCTGGAACAAAAAACACAACTGATCAACTGCTCCATACTGCTCCCACGAACAAGATCCCAAATGAGTAATCTTTAGTCGGCCCTCCTATGACTGGGTGGCTCAAGAACTACTTCCCTTCTTACTTCAAAATAAGAGTTTCAAAAAGATAAATGCTGCTGAGCGCACAAACACACCCCTTCTTATTTTATAATATCTTACGTTTCACCAGCTAAAGTCACATGCCAACAGGAACTGTCAAGACTTTGCATAACAGATTTTATTTTGACAAGAAACATTATGCGATTTTTATATTCGGAGTTCACTATACACCCGTCACCTAATGCATGGCATTGTATGACAAGTGATTTTCAGTTAATTCTAGCATTAACAGAGGCGCACGTTTGCAGAAAGTCTTTGTCGCCAAAATATTTGCCCACAGCATCAGTAACTCCTTGAGAGCAAGCTAATTATATGCCAAGGACAAATGCCCAACACACAACCTCTCAGCCACAAGAGAGGGACACCTAAACTACGGTGTCATGTCAGTGGCATCTGTTCAGGTGCCAGTGGCAAAGGCTGTGGCCTGTAGCTGATAAGAGTGATATGAACAAAAGTGATGACAAGCTGTGATGCAGATATCTGCCCTCAACAAAATACTTCATTGACAGTTGGGTATTCTGCCAACGCACTTTCTGCCTCCAAATATGGAGTGATAATTGCCAGACCAAGGAAAAGGCAGCCAAAAGGTTGGATAATTAAAGTATACTGTATGTTGCTAAACAAGTTTGGAAAGAATCAAAAGTTTAGCCAAAAAAAAAAAAAAACAGTGCATTTATTATGCAAACATTTGCATTTTTATATGGTTTTAAACAGTGCAAAGCAATGTAAAGGACTGAAGAAGACAACTTCAACCCCTGACACATCTCTGCTTTCTTGTTATACTGTAGTCCACAAGCAAAAGGTTACTTTCCGAATCAGCAGTGCCAAGATTCAATCTGTCATCGTAATATGTACTAGTTATCCAGGCCAATGTGCTCCAGATGAAAGAAAAAAGGGAGAGTGACAGTGAGATGAAATCAAATTTATGTAATCTGGTTAGAGTAAAATATAAAACAAATTCTACCCCACCATGACAGTGATGCCTTAGCTGGGAATTGGAGCACAGCCTTCATTACAACATATTGATCTGAGCAAACAAAGACCCTGGATTCATTGATCCCCTTTCAGGAAAAAAGAGGGGGGATGGGGGCTCTTTGAAACAAACTTGTGCTCAAGACTGCTGCCTAAGCTTAAAAAGCTATAAAAAAAAAGAAGAGCTTGAGTATGAAGTACCATAAAAACAAGGAAATAAGAATGACCACAGGGGTTGCTCATAATGTCCCATGGTGACCAGGGAAATACGAGACATGCAGCACCTGTGCGAGTCTCACAGTGACTCACAATGCTCTTAAATCTTTTTTCACGTGTGGCACCAGTGATCTGAAGTATCTCAAGGATATCTGCTAAAAAAGGAATTTAAACATTAGAAGGTCAGGTTTTACTTCAATTATTTAATACTGGTGCACAGCTTAAAACATACTTCATACAATTCAAAAACAATGTATTGACTCCATATCTTTTCTTTCTGGAAATTTCCTACAAAAAGTGCAAAACCTTATAGGAGTACAAATTTTAGTAGGCTTGATAAACCAGGTCTAAAATTTTTTTATACCCTTTTTTTCATTTTTTGGCTTCCATTTTTTCTGTTGGTGATATACTATCGAGCCTGTAGGTCACAATAACTTTAGGTAACATAAGGTCATGCTTATGTTACCTCCCTGTTGATGTGTCAGGACCTCTGTTACTGGTCTCTCACTCATCCATACTTCACCAGGAAATACTCCCACCAGCTTCAATGCTAAACTAAGATCTGGGGGTTGGTGACTTTGGTGCAGGGTACTTGTCCCAGTTTACAAGACCAGGTCAAGCAGGGTCATGGCTCACCAAATGCTGGTGCCTCTCTTAAAAAACAAAACAAAAACACATGTGAGTGGGCCCCAGGTTTGGTTAGAATCACAACATTCTTAACTGAGCAGTGAACTGGAAAAAAAAATAAAAAATTCTGTTCGGTTAGAAAACCTAAAGATTATTTACCTATGATTGTCATGCGAAAGGAGTGAAATGTAGATTGTTGGAAAGGTTTAGACAACCAAAACTCTTCCTAAAAAAGTGCAAATTGTTGTTTACATTTACAGATCTTCCTGGCTGATGTTCGCACTGCTGACGTTGACACTAATGGTTTTAATCACATTATTAAACTGGTCAACTGTAAATCTCCCCCAGGACCAACCCAAATCACACTGATTTGCAGAGCTACATAACTGGACCCTCTTGCCACTGTCACATTTAAAGAACCAAGGCCAATGCTGACTGGCCATGACAGAAGCATCCTTGTAGAGACTGCATAATTGTCAGAAAAATAAGTAAAAGCCAGGTTCTGAGGGGAGGAGAAAAGGAAAAAATGAAAGCAGAATAGAAGATTGGGGGTAGAGATGGCAGAACGGCGGAATAAGAGGGCGTATTAAGCTCAATTAAGCTTTCAGGCTTTTCATTAACCTAGATTTAGGGAGGGGGAAACCCCCGCTGAATAATGCACCGAATCTGACTTGCTCTGCTTTGTGAGCTTTATCAAGACCAAAAAAAAAAAAAGGCACAATGTGTGTCAGCTCTCCAAAGCCACAAAGAATTTCATTAGACACCCAGGGGCAAACCACCCGCAGCTACAGCATACCTTAAATTAAATGAAATTTAGTAAAATAAGTCACTTTGATCAAACAGCTAAACTTGATAAGAGGAACTACTGTGCTGATGTGTAAAATATTTTTGCTTTTTTCATGCTTAGAACTACAAATAATGTTTGCTTAGATCTCACTTATTAGGTGAGTGGGTGGACAATGAATTTTCTACAGCCAATCGAGAGGTGTTTACAGTTCATGAAGACGTAGAGAGCAAGACTTTCAGCAGAAAACAGAAAGGCTGTATGGAATACAGAAATGTTGCTTCGTTTTTTTCCCTTTTGAGCTTTCAGCCAGTCTGTCATAGAACTTGCAGTATTTGGAAAGGTTGACAGAGTTTTGGAAGTCTTTACAGACTACACATAGAAAGTACCATTCTTGTAACACTAGCTTTGCTAAGTGCTTACATAAGATGCTGATACCAGGTAGAAATGTCATTACCTTTATAAAAAGACATCAACGGCTCTCAGACAAGAGTATCGCATCGTCTCCACTTTCTATATAAACAATCAATGACTGGGTAGAAAATAATATTTTGTTGTTCTCATTTCTTGGTATATTATCAGCTCAAAATAAAAATAGAAAGTAGCTGAAGAAAAATGTACAAAAACCAGGGATCAGAAATAAACTGCTAAATTCTGATGGGTGAATCTCTGGTCATAAGGATGGTTGGCAGACGTCCCAAAATTGAAGTGCTTTTGCATCTCCAAACAATGATCTCAACCACTCTTTATTAGCTCATTAAAGAATTATTATAGCAGAATAAGTACTATTTGGGCTTTCCTTGTTCTAAAAACTTTCAACCTCCTGAATAAAACCAGTAGGACCACTATATAGCCAGCCAAAAGTAAAAGTTCAGCTTCCACCCACCAGAATGTGATTACCTCTGCTAACTGGCTGCCCACAATTACCATTATCTAATCTACAGGATGTCTTCAATTTAGCACATACAATGTCTGCTGTTTACATACCAACTGCAACCATTCTCAGGCCTTACAGGCCACAGGATGTGTATTCCCTTAATCACTTAGGAATATGACAGCTGCAATTAGATTGAGGAAAGATTTTTAACAGTTTACCCCCACCATGTCTACAGCATATCTGGGATCAAACGCAATATAATATGAGCTGGAATCATGTTACTGACATCTTACACAACCTTGTGATAGTATTACACAGACATGGAGGCGGATCCTATTTCAGAAAAGCCAACTGAACCAGCAGGCAATTGATGACTCCTCATCAATAACCCAAGAAGACATCTATGCATGCTGAAATTAGCTGAGTGTTATTTATAGCATGATAAACTTGCAGACATGTTTTATGTTCTAGCTGACTCATCATTCAATATTCAAGAAATGGCAAAGCTGATGAAAAGCTGACCAAATGCTGCTATGAATTGTTAAAGTAGTCCCATTTCTTAAAAAGCCTCCAGCGACTGGTCAACCCCCCCCCCCAAAAAAAAAAAAAAAAAAACAGCATGGTGGAAACAAAGTGGGGAAACTGACAATCCTCTGCACACTGTGGGGGCTCTGTCTTTTAAAACATGCCACAGGAGATCCTCGTTAGAGAATAGAGTTTCATTAACATCAACCCACGCTGCTGTGCCCTGCTGCATTACAATGAACAGGAGTGCCCCTCACTGTCAAGGAAATCTCCTTAGAGCAACAACTCGCTGGGGGAGGGGAAAGGAAGAGCAAGACAGAAGGGGGGGAACAAAGGAGAACCTGATTACCCCTGGTCACGGCTCATCCACAAGCCAACACAGGGAAATCCATCACCTGCAGGATCAAATGCAAACTTTTGCACTAGGTAGAGCTCAGTGAAAGCAGTATCCACCCATTCAAACCACTCTCTTCCCTCTCTCCTTTATTCTCTAGTCCCTGCCACATCCCCCTTGCCCCTCCTTCCACTGCTCTGACTCACAATGACAGCAGCGTGCAAGTTTTAGGCTCACACTGTGAAACCCAACACAAGTGGGAATGCTTTCTGGTCCAAATGACCTAAAGGCTCTAACCCCTCTAATGGCACACTGGTGATATATTCCAGTTTTTATTACCGTCTGCAGACCTGTGTAACATTTTTTGCAGCTGCATCCCTGTACGGCAAATATTACACTAAGAAGAAGTGGAAGGTCATAAGTTTCATTATATTGCATTTATCCAAATGTATATGCAGTTTTTCATTTTTATGTTTACAACAGAAGATTTTGTTGTTTTATTGCTACATACATTTTGAACACAATTTTACTATTAGTGTTATCAGTGTAAAATGCAGCTGGGCATGAATGAATCAAGCAGAACCTTTAGGTTAAAAAAAAACAAAAGTCAGCATTTGGAAGAAATAATCTCCTGCTTCATATTCAAATCTGAAGAGATGTTAAATTAGGACAGGAAAATTGCAAACCAATTGCATAACCTAATAAAAGTAAACCAGTCTGCAAGCACAAGGCATAAAATCTTTAATAATTAGATTATTTGCTTGATTCAAATTGCAGAAGCATTCAGATCTGTTGTGTAGTTCATTTTTATTCATTGCAAGTAGATGCAACTCCCCAAAGCAATCAGGAAAGTTTTTACCATTTAATCAAAGCCAGAGGCTAATACTCATCTGAAATTCTAACAATGGTGCAAAAAAGTGAGCAAAGAGCATAGTCTAACATTTAATCTACATTGGTTTCACCCCGCTGTGCAGAAAAAAAAAAAAAAAGGTAAGTAAGCGAAAAGGGTTGGAGCGTTGTGAAGTTGAACCACATTCGTGCTGTTTTACAAGGCAAACAACATGACTTGCAGTACCACACAACTGCAACAAGGCTAATTGTTTAAATATGTCAACCTTGTTCAGATCCTCCCCCTGAAATGTAACACATGGAGGCAGGCACCATTGACGTGGATGCCAA
Source organism: Girardinichthys multiradiatus (assembly GCF_021462225.1). Classification (NCBI taxonomy): domain Eukaryota; kingdom Metazoa; phylum Chordata; class Actinopteri; order Cyprinodontiformes; family Goodeidae; genus Girardinichthys; species Girardinichthys multiradiatus. The sequence goes on from NC_061799.1 coordinate 25,407,705, forward strand.
GACAAATACACGCTCAAACGCAGATGTAATAGGCATCCAGCGTGAAACAAAACTAGGAATATTTCACCACTCACCATTGAAAAGATGCCATCCTTCCTCTGTGATATCTGGCACCACAACCGTGTAAAGATCTTCTGAGAAGCCCGGCCTGCATGGTGGGGCACCCCTCGCCTCTGCTGCAATCTGCAATGTGAGAGAAGAAAGAGATAAAAGGGTTGGAAGAATGAGTTATAAAAACCAGCCTTCAAAAAATGCACTCTGTCTCCAAAACCTCCTGGTCACATTATGAACTCCTTGCGCTTGTACAAAAGCATCTGTTGTTTTTATAGCGGGGGCCGCAATTAGGATAATGAGGCCAAAAGGGTTAAGCGTTAGCCAAAGAGCATGGCTAGGCAAGAACAAGACCCATTTGTCCCAGAGTACAGGGGCCCAGGAACAGGGTAGCGGTCTGCCAGCCTCTGTGATCAACACACTACTTCTGGACAAACACTCTTTGCTTTGAAATACAGGAACGAAGGAATAAAAGCTAACGGTAGCAACACACAGAGTGGGGAATAAACATCTATGTGTGAATGTCTGAGCAAACACTAGAAAACCACTCAGTTTTTTATTTCAAAAAGACTGCTAGGTAATGAATGATCGATATACTCCTTTTTGTGTTTTTCCTTGATGCTTTCACTTTGTTTTTACCTCATTCTTACAAAATATGCAATAATGCTGTAGCTACAATTCAAAGAACAAAAAAAATAAATAAAATCGTCAAACCCAGTATTTTGTGAAAGAAGATTTCATCCCAAACTAAAGAACATACTTTGATGTTTTCATCACCTCAGCAATTGCATGACCTCAGCATTAGAGAAGCACTAATCAGACTTTTTTTGGCTGACACCCATTTGCGATTTTATTGCCGATACTGATTTTTTTTTTCAGCAGCTACAACACAAAATGAAAAAATGTGCTGTAGGACCCTTTTGTGAACTAAAGCAAATATCCCAAACATTTATCTGATTGTTATAAAACTCCAAAAACCGTGTAGAAGTACATTAGTACAAGTTAGTTGATATGTTTATAGACTTGAAATGCTGGAGGTACCTAATTTTGACACATGTAACAAATAGGGGGCAGAAGAAAAGAAAACTTGAAAAATTGGTCAACTCTCATCAATTGGCCACTGCATTTGCACTAAATCACATAGTAAAAGACGAATAAAACTAAATTATGCATTCGAAAACCAGTGTGTATTCACACAAACTAAATAAACCAGAGAGAGCACAATTTTTTTAATTATTTCCCCAATTAGAGCCAATCACGGGAATATTGGCCAATTCCAATCTCAGGCTGGATGATCGGTGCATCTAAACTCAATATTCATTCCAGGTCTTTGACAAACAGGCCCGGCGTTTTTCTCTCATTTTGAAATTTACTTTTTGAAGAATGTGAAATGAGACGCTTCTTGCTAGAAATAATAAATAAATAAAATGCTTTGTTCCATTCTCAACCAGGGGAATTTAAAAATGGACAAAGCTTTAAGCAAGGGTGGGGGAGCAGAGCTAGGCTACCAACCCAACAACCATGGCAGCAGGTTGCATATTTCTGGATTTAAATGTTAATACACAAGTCAAACCTTTGGGAGAAGGAAATTTAGGTTATATGGATGCCAGAAATTAACTAAATGCTTGCTGTTCTCTTTTTAATTCAAGCTACACTCTAGATTCCTTACTGTTTTAGACTCGAAAATTAGTCATTTAACAAAACATCACATTATTGTGGGTTCGTCAAGTTGACAGGCTGTACATCCACTGCATTGTTGTGCTTTACAATGTTAATTATTACGACCTCCACATCGACAACAACCTTACAATGTTTCAAACTACATAAGACACTAAAACCCGAACCGCATATAACCGACTGGTATCTAGGTTACTGTGGGCCTGTGTTGCCAACTTCCAAGACAACAAGATCCGACCACAGAAACTCCTAAATCGGGCAGTAAATTTGAAGCCGTTTAGCTGAAATAATTCATCCAAACGTACACCTCGTTTTGGCGTCTTGCGAGGATTCAGTGAAGCCGTTAGCGAGTAATTGCCGCCCAAGCGAAGCCAGACTCCGCCGACTTTATTGTCAATTTCTGTACCCGACCCCGCGATGCTTTCGAACTACACGCTACCTAAAGTGGCTTCTAGGGAGCCACAAACCCGTCCCGGTTCGTAACACTCAGGAAGCAGCATTGGAAAGGTACAGAGAGGGGAAGAAAAAAAGCGATCAAACTGTCCGGTGTATAACTCCGCTTTGCAATCACATTACCTGCAGTCCTGCTAAGAGCGAGAGCAGAAGCAACCCGCTACCCTCGTGTAAGGAGAACATTGGTACGCCCGTCGCTCCTTTTTTTATTTTATTTCCCCGGTTCGGAATCCGTAGAAAAGATGTGGATAATAAAAATAAAAAAAATAAAAAAATGAATATCCTCCTGGTTCAAGAGTGGCCTCGAAAACGCTCCCTGTAAGAGATAGGCAGCAGGAGGAGATACGATGTAGCAGCCTCCTCCTCTGACTGTCAACGCCGTCCGCACTGAGGGAAAGCACTGCCTGGTACTGAGTCTGCTGCTTCCTCCCTCCCTCCCATCCAGTCCGACCGACACAATAACAAAACGAGCCCCGGCCACTAGGTTTTAAGTCGTCCATCTCACTGTCCCTCCCTGCTGGTGACACAGCCAATTTCATTGCTGAGGCGGATTGAGAGGGCAGGTCTTCTCAACAATGATTTTTTTATTTTTTTATTTTTTTTATTTCTTAATTTAGCTTAGCTTTGTTGGCATTTTTTTTTTTTGGTAAATACTGACTATAAAGTCAGCTTGAAAACGCACGGAAGAGCAAAACTGCTGATAAGAATTTAGCAGCCTGATTACATCAATTGAAACCAATTATGATATTATCTTTGCAGTTGAAATTAAATGTCTGGAGCCGACCCGCACAGAGCATCACAGAATTAACAGCAATGTCTGTATATTAATGTCTATGCAGGTCTCTTTTTGCATATTTAATTTAGTTTTCATAACACGCATTATTTTTTAATGAGCACCAGGCTCATGTAGAGATACAAAGAGAAAACCAAAAAAACAAACAAAAAACAATAACAAATTTATAAAAAATAAAAAAAACTATATGTAATTTATTTACCTCTCTGGATATGGCCACATTTTTCATTGAATATTGTGAAATTATTATTTCCAATCGTGCAACATTTCACCCTATAATGTTTTTCATTAAAATTCCATCCATCAGCTCCAGGCTCCTCTGAGGAAAAATGTGTTTTGAATGTCACAAGCATCAGTAATTCAGGATTCTGTCAGTTGTCTGCCAACCTGCATAAATAGCAGCTCAGACTCTATTGATCATTAAGTATGAGATTCTGATCACAAGCTTCCTTAGGTAATTGCTGTTTACTGCACGTTTGATCTCAAGGATTATTAATTATCAATGATTTGGAGCTAAATCTTTTTTGTTCTACCCCTCCTTTTTTCCCTGTGACCTAGTACCTGCACAGTGCTCAGCTTAACAAGCTGTCTGTTTCAGAAACAAATCACTCACTTAGGAGTTTTAAAATTTGCATTGTATTAATTCCTGTTCACTTAAGCTGAGAATTTGTAAGTAAACCCTTCTTTTTCATGTTTAGCTGAAAGATGCAATGAATAATTCCCTAATATTATCTTTTCATGTGATACAGCTCGATGAAGGTTAAATTACCAGGCTTGTACTGTTGACTCTTAATTACCCATCATGAGATGGCTCTATGGAATATACTGCATTTGTGACATGCAAATACTTCTGTTAAGCAAATGAGACAAATTCCACATAATAACCAAATAACACACAAAATCTCACTTTTGCTTCACATCCTGAGTAAATCTATTGTTTTCAAATATTGGTGTTTTAAGGTGCAAACGTATGTGTAACGAGAACAATGTTCCCTCCCTCCTGCTACAAATCAAACATTACACACCTGAAATCCTCCTATAAACCTAAACACACTGTAAGGCATCCCTGGTAAATTTGCAGTAAGCACCCACATCCATATACACAGAGCCAACCTGAGATTTTGTGGGGCCCCTATGCAGAAATTAATTTGGGGGCCCACTTCCAGGTAACCCTGCCTGCCACCAAAGTGCTACTGACTGCTTTTGTTTTGTCTCTGTAATATATTTTATTTATTTATTTGCATTCTTGTACTGTGCACTGGGCATTTAACAGCCTAGGCAGAGTTTTGGAAGGGGAACCGAGTTTGATTTTGCGTTCACAAGCAACCATAGAAAGGAGGCTATTACTCACTGACCTATTAAAAACACAAGCAGCACTAATCTTTAAATGTGTTTAAGGCCATGTTTACATGATGTTTTTTGGTGAAAATGTAAACTTTTTGTTGCGTTTCTAAAGTTTATTAACTCAACAACAGTGCACATTTTCTCAACATTTTTTGCTATTTTAGAACTGGTTCCAAAGTGCAAGGCCCTGTTTAGATGACAACGATTCATTGAAAACAGGATTTTTGTTCTGTTTCTGTTAACAAATCCACATGACAACATTTTAGAAACATTCTCCTCACACCGCAACAGCAGAAAAGCAAATGATGTAATTCCACCGCCATACCACTAGTTGGCAGCTGCCAACCATTTAAAAATCCACAGAAGAGATATCAACCATGACAATGGCTGATTGTAGAGTACTTGTGCTACTGACCTTTTTGAATCTGACAAAGGTTCTCCAACTGCTTACTTTCTCCCCTGTTTTATATGCAGAAAGTTTTTGCGCATGTTGATTTTCAAAGAACATACCGCCAACTAGTTGTGAGAGTCTGCAAACAATGTACAAGTCTAGGACAATTGTGTTCAAACCATGGTTATATTGCCTTTGCCAATTAATTGCTGACTTTTGTTTGTTTTACAGATATACATTAAACTCAGATTCATGCTAAACAGTTACTTATTTCCCTTAATGAAAAAGAACCAAATTTGGGGATGTCCATTAAACGTCTCGTAGTCCGTGCAGTCTGTCTTGTAGCTTGTATGTTCAGTAACGCATTAGATGAAAATCTGTGTTGTTTTCATCTGCTAGTAGAGCACAAAAAACTGACTTCTTGTTTACCAGTATTCTCTCATGTTTTAGCTTTAAATGAAACACAAATCCAGAATCTGTTTCCACACATTGATACCGCAATATCATAACTAAGAACCAGATAAAACTAGTTTATTCATACTGAATCAAATGAGCCTGTCTTTAAGTTTTAGTTTGGAAATTCAGAAATGTATGCATGATTTACTGCTTTTTTTGGGCTCCTTATGGATTTGTTATTGTTTATGTTGGATATATACATTTATTTATAAGGGTTAAGCTACTGTGTCTAAAAGAGGTCTAAATTTGGGCAACTTAATTAGGTATAAGATTAATTCTAATGTCTAAACTTGGTCTGCATATAGCCTCGCTGGTAAAATCAGGTCTATTGTACAGGATGTTGTCCCTAAATGCTCGCAAAGTTTGATTCGGCACAGGCTGGCACTGCATACACACAAGGGATGATCCGAGTGAATCATTTTCAAATTCAGGTAGGAATTTTCCCCTCATTTTACATTTAAGGGTAACTAAGGTTTATGTGGAAATGAATGTAATTGAAAAAAGAAAGAACAATATACTTAAAACAAGACACAGTTTAAAGGGCGAATTTGTTTCCATTGCATTATGAAACCTTACAAGGTCCTGTTTTTGTTTTGTTTTTTGTCCTAAGGCAGTCATATTCAATGTGCACCTCTTTTGTTTGCTGAAGCACATTTGGGCAAGAGATTAAACTGACTGACCTGTTGATAATTGATATAGCATTTCGTACAAATTGTTAAATTCATGTAATCTAATCTAATTGAGAGTGGGATCAAAATGCTCCATCTCTTTGATTAATGCAGAGGCGGTTATCTTTCATCAGTTCTTATCTAGGCAGGGAGGGGTGGAGGCGTTTGTGGGAATCCAATTTGGACTGGCTGCATTCAATCAAACAATATCATTTTGCATGATTCATAATACGAATCAGAGACCCCCGGACAACCTTGTGTGAGACATATACCTTAATTTGGCATTGTGCAATCAGAGGTGGGAATTTTACCATCAAGGTTGCCATGCAGGCTGATATAATATATTCTCTGGGTTGTCTGTGCACAGACAGATAATGTTGTTCTGTAGGCGTGTGTGAGGCCACTGCATGATGCATGCCGCTCGGCGTGCTGACTCTGCACTTGACTCTCATAAGCACAGGTGTCCGGAAGCTTGTGGCCTGCACAGGAGCCCTCAATAGCCAACCTTTTAGTCTGCACAATTGGATGTGGTGTGAAGCGCTGCGGCACGGTGGCCTTGATGGCACTGGAAGAAAAATGGACGAGGTCAGCAGCACTTTCACATCTGCTGACTTCGTGTTGATACAGGAATATGACACAGTACACCCTTGGCTCCCACACACTTTTCCAAAGTAGTGCACTTCCTTTCAAAGCCAGACAAAATGCAGTGAAATTCTTGTGTACGCTTTCTTTCTTTTGAGTCCATTGAGACCTAGATGTAGCATTTTGAAATGCCACTCAAAATAGGCAGAAATTAGTTCCTTTTTTTATATAACTACACAGATGTTGACCCTCTTCGAAAGCTGGCTAATTACCTTGTCACAGGCAATCCCATGCAACTCAAAGGTTGCTTTGGAACAAATTAGTGCATGGAAAGGAGCAACCCAGTCTTCAAAGCCATTATCAATTTCAATCAAGCTTCATTGTTATGCATTCAATAAAAGATCTCAGAGGACCACTATGTTACTCTGATTATTCTCCTCTCAAGCCAAATTGGCTCATTCAGCCTTCTATGGCATCCAAACAATGAGGCCAAACAGAGTTGTGATGTGTATGAGGGAGCAGCTATGTGTAAATACATTGTATGTTTACTTTGTGCCTTTCCTAAGATTTTAAAAAGGTTACTACATGCTGTCTTGCAGATACCGAATGCAGTACGTGCCGTGCATACGGAGAAAACAAATGCATGATCGGTGGAAATTTCAGGGAATTTCTAATTTTATTGCATTGAATGTGAAGTGCCAGTAAAGGAAATGAGAAAACATTCCTGCTGAGTGTTTTGTCTGTAATTTCTTGCGAAAAGTCATGTCAGTAAAACAGCTTGGTCCCACCTCATTGTCGACAAACGAAGGCAAAATGCTGCTTCGCAAGCAGCTCTGGCATCGTCTACTGAGTCACGGGGCTTTAACATGTGTGTGTCTGCCCCAATTTGTTGGTTGTAGCTTTTGCTGGGGGCCACATCTGCCTGCTGTGCACTGGTGTGGCTCACAGATCTAATAGTGATTGATTGCCTGATTAAAGGAAATTGTGTTGAACTCCAGAGCAACTCAAGAAGAGAAGGAAATATATTTAATTATTGCCCCAATAAAAGTGTGGTCATTGATTTGTACTGATGCTCGTGTGCAAAAAGACAGTTGTCTCCATTATTTGTACATTACATTACGTGGAAATATTAGAGCAACATCTCAAGACATTATCCAGCGCTCAAATGTGCCTACCAAATGGGCAAAGATTCTTTGCATATAGTCAAATTAGTTAAAAAGTGCCTTACAGATAACAAAGTATATGTTTTTGAGTTACCATCGGAGAGCCTTTATCTCAGCCCTATGGAAAATTTACAGAGGTGTGTTGGGGCGAGTACTGTCAGGGGAAATAGAAACTTGTGGAAGGATACACAAAAGTCATAAGCAATTCTACCAAATACTGAGGAAATGTCAACTTTGGTATTTATGGAAAGATAACAAAAATCCCTAAAACTTTCTCTTACTCTATTCTTGCATTTAGTAAAAGACATATATAAAAAAAAAAAGAGCAGGCATTGAATTAAATGTTTTAAATCCTGTCAGATGTAACAGATATTTTTTGTAGGGGCCATGTCAATAGCCTGAACAATAACCAACCTGATGACACTATACATGGAGCCACTTTGAAGAAAGTATTTCCTATTTAGAGTCCTACCAGGTACCTTGCTCTGACTGGAAATACTTTACATATGAATTTGCACAGGGAAATGTACTAGGCTTCATGATCTTCCTTGCAATGATTAATGCTGACTTCTTGAATGGAAAGTACTGTTCAAGTGATTCCAGATGTTATAACTCTGGCTCAAGCATCAAGGGTTCTTCTACCATGCATTTTCCACCAATCCATACATGGTCTGAACCTTTTTATATGACCAAAAAGTGAAGCTAAACTCAATAGGACAAATTATTTTGTGCTGAAATAGCATGAAAAACTGCATAATTTCTACTCACTTCACTAAAAGCGGACCACACAATCAGTTTAGATACAGCTTTTTGAACAAATTTTAGCATCTAATACCCAGAAATGGTCTCCATCCTCACAGTCCACATGCGCCCCATGACTGGAGAATACTTTCTCCATCTGGCACAAGTTCTTCATGAGCAGACTAGGCTAAAAGGTTGGAAAGCACCACAGATAGAGGCTTATAAAATCATACTTGGCCAGAGCTGCTCAGAGTGCCCAGAGGCTCTCTGCATTCTTGGATTGTGCACTCTAGCAGAGAGACACACTCAGCTGTGTCTTAACTTTGCCAGAAAGCTGCTAAAGTCCAGCTTCAGTGTCTGGTTAACTCTCTCTCGGGGGAGTTCACAGGTCGTCAGACAAGTAACTAACTGCTCATGCAGAGATGCTGAAGTAAGAAATACAAGAGATCACAACCCCTGTTATTTATTATAGATTTGCAATGCAAGAGGCTAGTATTTTAGTTTTATGCTTTCACAATATTTTCCTTCCTTTTACAGCTACCAGACATAGTTTTCTCTAAAATCAAACATGCTCAGTTTAGATACAGGTTGCCACTTATAGAACAACATGGCTTGTGTTTCCGTTTGATTGTTCATCATGATTTCATCTGTATAAAAAATATAAAATCTACCTTCCCAAAAACAGGATTCCATATATGCATCTGGTGAAATCACATAAGTCATAAGTTTTTTTTTCTAAATATGCCCATTTGTATTTTTGTTTCATCTTATTGAAATGTTTTGAATAAAATTCTTCTTTCAGAGGTTGCTGCAAAACATCTAAGCCATATGTGAGAAAACTGCATGGCTTTTGCAAAAATGTAGTAACAATAAAATGCATGGAAGCCGTTCGTAAAATGGATCAGGACATAGTAAAAGATTTCATTGTTCTTGATCTTCAGCAATCATTTCACGGCAAGTTATAAAAGCTATCAGAAAATTCCCTATACATGGAAATTCACCAAAAGTGTTTGAGGCGGAGCTAATGCATCACCTGCTTCTTTAGTTTAAAATTATTTCAACCTCAACTGTTAACCCCACCATACATACACCTGTGGTACAACCTATAACATCACCATCATTCCAGGCAACACCGTGGGAAAGAGGTTGTACGGTAAGCTAGCATGAAGCCAGACTGCAAACAGTGGCACTGTACTGGCACATCACATCAACAAAATACATCATTTACTCATCCTTTGAATTATGCTTTGAAACCAATTAGATGGAGAAATTCAAATTAAAATATGAAATTATTTGTTCTAGTTAAATTTCTGAAGATGTTAGTTCTTATTGTCACCATCCATCATGATGTTAAGTTGTTGGAGTCTAACTGGCTCTGACAGGTAATTTTGAACCCCTTGTTACTCAAAATCAACTCGAATAATTCACAATCTATGTCCAGATCTGCCAAAAGGTAACTGTCCTCTGTAGCGTTCACCACTGCAGTTGTTATCCGTTTTGGGTTGTCACTGACCCTAGTACACAGGAAGCAAAATAAAAGTTTGTTTTTCATCAGTGCGCTTTTAAACTTATCTTGTGAAATCCTACAGTGCATTCATTGGCCATGTAAATTTGTTAATGATAAAAAATACACCACTGGATAGTACTGATGTTTTATTAGAGCATCAAAATAACTGAGTCTTTTCACATTTTTAAGTCATAAACTTAAATAAATCAGATTAGTTTGAAAAGGAAAACCCGATTTTTCTAAAATGTTTTCACAACTGTATAATTTTGCCATCTGAGTTTATATTGTAAAATTACAGAGGCTGTTTTAAAAAGATAGTGTTATTGTGTAGACATCACACTGTGACAGCCTTGAGGCAAAATGTGTTCCTTAATTATTCAGAGTGGCTTTTTTGTAAACAGTGACATGTTTTGTGTTAGCGTACACTTATATTCAACATAACAATAAGCAAGTACATGCATATAAGTGTGCATAGCAAAACACCTTAGTGACAACCTCATGTTGGGGGATCATACTGTTTTTCTTTGGCTCTTTCTTCTCACTGTTTTTTCCTGTTGTGAGAATATTTTACAGCACGTATCACACTAAACGCCCCAAATTCCAGTGTGAAGCATCCCTGCAGTTCACTGGAGGCTGTTTGAAATTTGAGGATCTCATTTGGAGTCCTCACTATTTTCACCTTATCATTAGCAATTTACAAAATAAAAAAAGAGATGGTCTATGATTTTGATAGCACAGCTTGTTGGATTTCAGAGCTGAAGGATCAACAGCCTCCTGTACACAAAAGCTTGGATGCGTATTTATGTGGGCTGATTTTGCTGACGGTCCAACTTAGGGTCTTCTAAATCACATCAGGCATTCTTATAAAAGGTTTAATTTTACAAGCAGACAGGGAATTCAGCACGGTTTGTAATCACAAGGGCAAGGAAGTTAGAGGTTACCTTAGCTTGTTAGGTGTTTTACTCATTATCTTATTGTTTTTAGTTGAGAGAATTTGGTTTTCACATTTGCCACATTGTTTTCATGCCAGTGGCAGAGAAGCCTGATTACAAAAATGTGTCAGTAATTGCTGTGGGCTTAAGAGGGTGGCAAAAGGCCTGCCCGGTCTCCAAGTATGCCAGACTGTTTAAAGAGGTACAGTGTGTTCATAAAAATGATTAAGATTATGATGAAAAGAATGATAATAAGAAAGCAACGACTGTAAAATGATCTAGAAATAAATGAAACATGGAATAATAGGATCCTTTTATAATTTAAAGTGCCCCTCATATGCAGGAAATGTGAAAATGATGATGACAAAAATTTAAATTTTAGCTCTGACATAAGATAAATTAGGGTCATTATGAATTTTACAGTTGATAGTATTACTGGTTAGACATGCATTACTATGTTTTAATGAGATGGAAAAAAAAGACAATTGTAATTTATGGAAATCAATAATACTTTATTCCACATTCTTGCCAGTGGATAGTATGATCTCTTTTATCCATGGTTGTGTGAGAGAGATTATTATTTGGTGTGTTATTTTGCCTCCACAGCTCATTAGCAGTTCGCAGGTTTTCAAAAGAGGTTGTTTTTCTTTTATTAACTCAGAAAACATTTTTTCATTAGAATCTGATAAAAGATAAAAAGTAAAAACACCCGAATACCAACTATACAGAGCCAACAGTGCTTTGTTGCTTCTGTCTGCACAGCACCAGTCTCTCCACTGCTGCCTTTATGCTCCATTACCAAGATCAAACCATTTGAAAATAAATGACAAAAATAATTTTAAAAGGTATTTTTGGAAAATAATATTTATTGCTCTTTAGTTTTCATGTATAATCGGACAGTGGTTCAAAGCAACAAGAAAAAAACGATGATATAAAAAGAGGCATTTGTGGCCAAAGCAGCAGATGTTAGTGGCAGGTTGCTCAGAGCAAGGAGTGCCTCCTTTGGCTCACTCAGGAGGTGATCATGAGACATATTGCCTTTATTCCTGCCCTCAACAGAGACACGTGACTGCTCTCTTTACCCTTATGGGACATGGACAAGGTTGTGTTGAGGGGCAGTGAGTTTGATGCTTTAGCATTCCCATGGCTCCTTCATGAAAAATGTACTGCTGGACGGTTTTCTTAGTCAGAGCAGAGGAATGATTCATTAGTGTGACTCACACTGTCAACACTTTTGCAACATAATCCCACATGTATAGGTGAAGTTTTTTTTCTATGCTTCTTTTTTTAATTGAGTTTTGTATCATTTAAACATAGAGTATGTTCAATAAATTAGAATATGCACACTGATGTGGCTCGTTTTTCAGATTAAAAGTACCCTTTTAAAATAGCAACATTTAAGCAGGTATTAAACATACTTTCCATGAAGCCCACATTTCTGTATTAAAATGTTTTTTTTATTAGTCTGATGTAATATTCTAATTCTAAATATCATATTGCTGTTTGCTGTCTGCTGAAAGTTATCATCACTAACAAAAATAAAGGCTTGGAAACATCACTCTGTGAGTAAATAATCTGTATAATGTGTTTCACCTAGTGAGTTACTGAAATAAATGCACTTTTTAACAACTACTTACATTTATTGAATATGACTGCATATATTAGAAGCAAATATACATGGTGCATTCTAAAAAGGCAAATTAAATCATATTTTTGAACCATTCAATCAATAAAAATTTAAATTATGAAACATAAATAAGTCCAAATTGGTCTTGTTTTTTATAAAGCAGATAAGTAATTTTAAAAACAGGATATGAGTAACTTGTATGGATGATGACACACGCACACATTCATAGAGTTTAACAGACCATTGTTGTTATTGTTAAAGTTTTTTCATATAAAATACAGTTTTTATGGGAGTTTTTTGAATGTCGCGACTTATTGTCAATGCAGAAAAAGAACAGCCAAACTAACGATGCAACCACAGTTGTTGTTTGTGAGCATAAAGTTCATCAGGTAAATTTTATGCTATCTCCAATGGCACTACAAAACATCTTGTTGTCTGGAGATAACCACTTTCACGTAGCAGTTGCAGTCTTATGGTACTGCAGTATTTTTACTTTTTTCTTTAACGCTTTTTTACATATTCTTTCATTTTGGTCATGGTAGTAATTATGACTATTTTGTGCTATAAACGTGCACAAAACTGAAAATAAAAAAAATACTGTACATATCATGTATGCACTTTCAGTGTCCTTATCAAAACCTTTTAATAATATCCTTTGTGTTATGTGGATTTTTTTTTTAGCTCCCCAGTTCCTCTTCCACATTCTATGGTGTCTAATTGGGTTTCATTGATTTACTTCCCAATGATGCTGGCTTGGCCATGTGTCTGCTGATCCTGCAGGAAAATATCAGCCACGCTGTCTAACAGGCGCTGTTCCGGCTACACATGCACACTCCCACACCCACACACACATAAACACACACAACCCACTCCACAAACACACACACACAGAACTCCAAATACAAGCAATGAATGATTATGTCAGTGAGCTGGGAATCAGTCAATCTGCCGCTGCTGTGGCCCTCACAGCAGAACCGTAGATTAGCGTCACACTGAAACAACATATGGCTGTGAAGGGGGTACAGGAGAGTGTTTGTACCCACTGCATAGGGACTCTAGTGCAATTGTAAAAAGGAAAAACTGTGATAGGATCCACTTCCAGTCGTCAAAGGTCCAGGGATGCAGGAGATCTTCTGTGCCTGAGCAGCCATGTGTCACCTTGGGCAGTCTGGAGGAGGTGTCCGGACACAAACCTGCTGGGCCAGATGGGGTGTGAAAAAGGAGGCAGGATGAAGGTTGAGAGGAAGCAGCTAGCCGTCCAGTTTTCTGTATGCGACATCTGGGACTGAAAAAGCAAAGCAATAATAAAGAGATTTTGAATGAAGAGGAAATGTTAAATAGAAGAACTGGCCTCCCCATTTCTGCATCCAGCAATAGAAGGCCTAGCAAGAAAAGGATATAATACAGCCAGAGCTTTGAAACCAACTATGTCCTCATTTCCTCCCTTGAAGTCCTGTCCTCTTTTTGCCATGCATTATAAACGGCTGATTATGACCATGACAGCTCCTCAGGTGTGCAGTATGCTAGATTTGTTATTCAGCTCACAGGCATTCCTGTCCCCCTCTCTCCTACCACCTGCACAGGCACACAAACACACACAAACACCCGAGCACAACGTATTGCTCACAGCTGCTGTGTCAGCGGGATTCTGGAACCAGAGATGGGGGATATTACATGAATCAGTCGCACACAACTTGTATCCACAATGCTATGATCCAAGCTCACAATTTGAACTGAGCTTGTATTGTTTACTTATTTTCAGAAAATCTCACAGCCTTGGTTTGAGCTTGGACTTCATTTTGGATGAGTTACTGGATACCGCCTACTATACATTAGGTGGAGATTTGTCCACTATATTTATACATGGGCTTAATTACAACATTACACAGAGAGAACACAAGAGAAATGAAATTTTAAAAATATCACAATGTTGTGTGTAAGTGATTTAGACTTTTGCATTCTCACATTCAGCTCCTCTATATGTATATCTAACCTAGATATGTTTGGTTAAATTGTGGAAGTGCAGAAATGAACTAAGAATAAAATGAAAGGTTTCCTTGTACATATGATGTTGGGACAGATGCTGGATTATAAATGTTGTACCAGTTTGTTGAGTTGGCAAAGAGAATACCAGCAGCCAGGTGGTGGTCCTTGGGTTGCTTTTGAACATCCTAACCAATTTCTTTTCATATAAAGCTAACAGTTTGGGTTAGGTGGTTGTCACTTGAGCACAATTGGGTGCTCCAAAAAGAAAATGATCCCTAGCACATAAAAAATGACGTTGGAATTAATAAACTTGGCTAACATAAAGTTTCTTATATGGCCTGGCCCCAACTCAATCAACAATGCATAGTCTAGGGAGGTCCCAATTAGTGTTTTTTGTCCTAGTATTGGCCTTAGCTGAAGAAAGTTAATAAAATGAATGTCATATCCAGTACATGCATGCAAACTGTCTAAGTTTACAGGCCAATAATACAGGAGACCACATGTCAACACTATTTCCACTCACCAATGATGTTAGGGACAATGCAGTCACTGCTATTCTCGTTCTAATTCTTTCTCTTTTTTTTTTAAGGTGACAGATACTATGTTGCAATGTGAGGTTCTGCTAATAGCCTTAGTTAAACGTGGGTTAGGAAAATCACAAATTCCTGGGCCCGTATTCACAAAGAATCCAAATACTAAAAATACAGTAACTTCTAGTGATGTCATATTATGAAGAATCTTCGAATTTCTCGAATTGATTTTTCTTCGAATTTTCCCTCAGAAAGATAAAAGTTATTCATGAAGCATCTTAGGCCTTAAGAGAGTTCCAAACATGAGGAAATGTTAAGAGTAGTAAGGAGGACTTTTAGTGAGCCCAAGAGTGTCTTAAGCGGAGAAGATGACGGAAAGACAGAGAGAATGGAGAGATATTCTCCATTCAATGAACAGTGAATAAACAAAATGCAACCAGCTCGATTGCGCAGCGAGCCAACTCCTTAATAGTCAAGTAAATGAGCACATAAACTTCTATAACAATCATACAATTATTAATATAGAGATAAGATAAACTTTATCATCACCCTAGGGCAAAATTAAATAGTTTCAGTGGCAGGAGAGATTAAGGGATGAAAAATAAACAATAGAATCAATAATAAATAACTATGAATAAAAGGTGAACAAAATTACAGACAATATAGTACGGAATTATTCAAATATTTACAGACTGTAAAATGCGTTCAAAAAATAAATTTGGAAAAATTGGAAAAAACAAAAAATACATAAATAGAAACTCCACACGAGATACAGTACAATAATCTAAGCACTATATACCTAGAAGGAAGATGTAAATGATGTGAATATGTATTTGCTGTATTTTACATGATAATGTCAGCAGCCTAAGCTTAAATGGTCATCTACAATGCTCAGAGAGGACTCTGAGGACTCTTTGTGAATACTGGCCCTGATTCATATATATATATATTTCCCGTTTTCCATGGGCTCTAATTTGGCTGGCTCCACTCCACTTAGTCCATTTTGTGACCATTTTCATTACTGGCTTTCCGGCCTAGTAATGGATTTTTTGGTACTACTAGGCAGCTGGTCCCATTTAGGCTGAGCCAGGCCGAAATATGACATGAAGAGACTGCTGATTGGCCATGGCGTGGTCAGTCAGCAAAAAAACAACCGCCATTTTCCAAACTACATTAGATGGAAGTCATGGAATCCTCACAAGCAACAAGCAAGTCTAACCCTTGGTGCAACAATGAGGTGCAGGCTTTTCTGTGCATCATAGTAGAGTGCAATATTCAGCAGCAGCTTGATGGTGTCTCAGAAAAATGACAACACACGTTTTGGTCACACGGTTATGAAGCACAAACGCTGATGGCTGGAGGTGGGGCTCCTAGCCCCATCTCCAGCTGTCAGTGAATCAATGGAAACACAACAGTTTTTGTGCTAAGTAGAGCAAAGTTGAGCAGAGTGGAGCCACGCATGGAAAAGAGGGATAACTTGCTACATTGAGCCATATTCATTAAACTCATGTCTTGGTCAAGCTGTTTTCCTGTGGCGTAATTGGCTTTCATACTAGACTAGTGTTAGCCCATTTGTTGGTGTGACTTGTTAAAAGTTTTGCTCATAACACATTTTAGTGTAAATCCAGTTGATCATGCATGGACAAAACCTAAAGAAAACTTGTTCTCCTGTTTCAGAAATTTAGCCCCATCATAATAATGTGTGTTAGAACATGTGTCAGAATATAGTTTGATCACCACATAAAGTAGGCTGTCCCAGACTATTTGAACATGTCCCAAAATTCCAATATAAGAGCACCATTGCTCTAATATGCCATATTATCTCCACATATGCACTATGGCTATATAATCAATGCAACTGTAACTCAAATGTCACAGCAATGATCCAATAATCTCTTAATCTCATTTAATCTAACACCACAATCTGCAGATGCTTTACGTGCATTAGACATACAATGGTTGCTACCCCAAAAGTAAAACTTAAGACATCCCACCTGTGTGATGTATTCAATGAATAAGTATATTAGACCTTCTGAGGGCACTGATGGAGCAATACAATTTTATTCCAGCAGAGGAAAGTTAATTGAAATGTAAGGTACCCAGTCGTAGCGCAACAGGACACTGTGAATTTTACTCCTTTGATCTTCAGTGTATATGAACTTTATTTAATGGGAGTACACCAAAAGTAACACACATGTGTCAAAGACTTCACAGGATTACCACAGAATAAAAATAAAATAAACACTCAACAGGTGTTTTTCGCAATGCCACCATACACAGCAAACAGTGTGACAATAGCTTTACTTTGAAAGTTGTAAAACGCAATTGACTAATGTTTCTCTCTCACCCTGAGCGCTATCTATGGCTATAACAGTAAAAACGATAGCAGGAGCAGCCTCTTTCCTACTGTGAAAATTAATGTATAGGGTGAAAAGGGACTTGAATTCTAAGTGGAAAACCTAGATTCAGTAAACAAAATAACCACTGAAAGGTGCCTCAACATTCCCCACAGAGCACTATTTTGAACAACACAATGACCTGATCAAACTTACTACACCTCCTCCGTATGGTAATTATGCTTATATGATATTATTAAAGTCACTGTGCTGCAGTCAGTGGGTTTTGTTAATGACTTTAATGCACACTAGATAATTACTTTGTGCAGTTAAGTCAACATAAACCTTTTTTCTGCTAAGGAATAATTGCAAGCTAATGCTAGATTTAATCAACATTCACACTTCCACCGAAAAATGAACATGAAGGAACATTTGTCTTTAAAACCAAACCCAGCACACTCTGTTGTGGTAAATCCACAGTCAGGACTGGATTAGCAAAGTCACCCAAATTGGGTTGTTCTGTCAACAGCTTGACAGAACTTTTTTTGGGGGGGGGTTTGCAGCATATTAACCCATGTCAAATCAAATAAAAAAAACTTTTTTCCTCTTAGCCACCCATTCCTGACTTCAGACTGCTATTGTACAATGCTTTTCTGGGTCTGTTGCTTGGTGATATATTACTGTTACAAAATGGCTCAGCCATAAACTATGTGAAGTGATGTCACCTTGACATTTTTTCCAGAGTTGCCAGTGGTGGAAATCTACAGCTGATAACGTCCTTCATTGAAAACATCAGCGCCCTATCCTTTTGTTATAAACACCTTCAGATCTTTAAGCTAGGACATGTTTTTTTAAAGCTTAAACTGCTTTGATGACCAAGTTATAATTGGCTGGCTGGTCATTTGACTGAAATTAAACTCTCTTGGGGTTCTAGAGAGCCATTCTAATAGACAGAAACAGAAATTAAATTTCTTTTTTCTTTTTACTTATTGACAGTTTTGAAAGTGGCAAAGAAAGCTCTGGACAATTCATCTAGCTATAGCAAAAAAGACCATCTCAACTATTATTTAGAAATCAAGCATTTATGTATCAAACATTGAAGTTTCCCTTGAAGTTGTTGGTGACAAATAGTGACCTGCTACTGTATTTAGTTAGGTTCATGACGGCGTGAACCCTTTCCTCAGTTTTTTGTACATAAAATTGAGTGCAAATGAACAAATCAAAGGAGAGAGGGCAACAGAAAGACACTAAGCAGAGTAAACAAGCAGAGCAATTTGAACACAAAACTGTCATTCCCAAAGCATTGATTTTCCACATGGTATTTTTTTTCAAAGTGCCTATTATTTCAGCATAGCTCATGGCTGAGCTAATTTGCTCCAACTTTGGTGTCACTCTAGCATGTAACTGCAATGACGTTGCTGACAAAGTATTTCTTTTGGCAGAGCTGCTTTCTGACTTTTATATAAAAGAAATACTAAATAAATATGTTGGGAAACTTTCTAAAAATAAAAAGATTCTAGCTTGCCTTGCTGTAAAAACTGGTAACTTACACAGGGGGATTTTTTGGGCTTCACCTTTTAAAGTCATATTGATTTCATTAAGGTGGTGTCCCCATACTTGTCCCAGATATAATTACTCTAATCGAAGTTGACAAGGTTAATTTAGCATGGCCCAAAGTACACTCACACAGAGTGCTGGCCTTTCAACATGCAGAGTTCCAGTCAACTTTAAATTAAGGCCCATGTTGGTTGTATTACTTTGCCTTAAAGTGCGGCTAGATTGCAAACAGTAGATATAGTAGTATTAAATGTGATGCAATCTGAGTAGGTTAATTTAGCATTACACCCCCCTAGATTAAGACTGATTGCCCCGTCTTGCACATGAAAAGGTTACATCAACCTTCAGCTTAAACCGTCTGGAATTTCTATTTTTTTTTTAAAATACAGTGAACAATTTGTGTAAATGTTTGCACAATGGCAGCAAGGTCACAAGCTGAACTGGTTATGTCATTGTACTTAATTTACATCGTCTTCTTAAGGGTCAGAAATTACTTCCCAGATACGCATCATTACGCCTGTTTTTCACTTCTGCCTTCAGGGCGAAACAGGACAGGCATCCTATTAAGTTTTGATTGCTGTTTCAAAGTTTTAATTTTAACATTTAGTTATAAATGACAGTTCAGTTATAAATACCAATTTAGCTTATGTTTTTTTTTTTTGTCTTTTTGTTGCTTATGATTACAATTAGTAGTGGAAACATAAAACTTCCAATGAAAATGTAAATGTTGTGGAAATAACAAGCTCCAAGACAGAGCAAGGAGTTTTGGCTTACATTGGCAATGAACCTTAGGGATACTATTTAAGCATCTGTTAGTGAGAATGCCAGGGCTCAGACCCCTTAAAGTAAGACTGAAATTGATACTGACAGAGAGGCTCTCATGAATGTCATGGGCCCCTGAATGTAGTGACAAATTGTATTGTGGGTAGAGTTTAGGATTCTGGTGACAAAGTGTCATCTTGCATTAGTTTGCTGAAGACTGGCGGATCAGGCTAAACAAGGTGGCAGTGAGGTGGAGAGAGGCAGTCAGCAGATGAGTCGCTTCACTCCTGACAAGCTTACGCTGCTCACGCTCTGGAAGAGCCTGTGGAGGTGAGATTTTTTTTTTCTTCTTCACCTCTCACTCTGAACTATAAGATTCTACAGTACCATTTTTAGTTATTTGCTCTCTTTTATTTTTGGAGACAGAAACATAGAGAAAGGTATATGGTTTTGGAAAGAAATAAAAAGTGAAATCAGAAATATGCTGTAGAGTGACAGTCAGATGAATGTTAAAAGCACTTGTACTTATCAAACCTCCAAATTGAAGTCAAAAAGTTCGAGGAAGTCAAACTTTTCATCTGTACATTGTATCTTGTTTAAATATTAAAACATGCTGCAAGAGTAAAAAAAGGTTTCCAGCTGAGATTTACCTTTACTTTGTTACATGAGCTCCATGGTTGGGAATTCTAGATCTGTCTTTTATGTCGGCCACCACACTGCGTGATCTAACCTATGTAGAGTTCACCTGCTGTATTGAACTTTATCACCTTTTATTAAACACAAATTTCATATTTATTGGGAGTTTTTCTCATGATCCTTAGGTGTTTGAGTTTCCTTCTTGTCTGTTTCTCTTCACTTCCCTGTTGTTTATGTTCTCTAGCTGCTGCTCTTTTTGTTCATTCATTGTAGATTAGGTTCTCAGTTCATGTTTATGTACATTTTGTATTATCTTTGCTAGAATTCTTCCATGTGTCTCTCTCTGTTCTGCTTCTGCTGACTTCTCCCTGTGTATATAAGCTCTCTGGTTGTTTTCATAGTTTGCTGGTTTCTATTGTTTACCTGCCTGTTCCATGTCTGCTACTCTGCTCGACCTGCCATATGCTCCATGTCCTGTTTTCCCTATAAGGTCCTTTAATTATGAAAGACTTTATCTACTTCTATACACCCTGCTTGTGGGTCCTTCCTCAACCTCGACATGACATTTTTTGTGACAGACCAACACAAAGTAATACATAATTCTCAAGGGTTAAAGAAAATAATACATTTTCAAAATGTTCATTATTTTCAAATAAAAATCTTAAAAGGTTGGCATGCATTTGTATTCAGTTCCTCAGATTTAATCATTCGTAGAACCATGTTTTGCTGCAAATACAGCTGCAAATCTTCTAGAGGCATATCTCTTCCAGCTTGGCACATCTATAGAAATATTTGGACATTCTTTTATGCAACATTGCTAAGGCTCAGTGAGACTGAATAGGGAGCATCTGTGAATATAGTTTTTTTTAGCCACGGCTACAATTAGAATTTGGTCTAGGCAGTTAGATATGTGAATATGCTTGGAATTAAACCATTAAATTTGATCTTGGATTGTAGGTTTAAGACCATGTTCCTGCTGGAAGGGAAATCTCCACCCCAGTCTCAAGTCTTTTGGTGTAACTAGGCATCTACCTATGCTTAAGAAAAGCATACCCACAGCACGATGATGCCACCACCATGTTAAATCAAGATGTTTGTTTGCCTCCACACATAGCTATTTGTAATGTAGGGCAAAAGGATTAATTTAGATCTCATCTTACATGAGCAATCTTCTCACACATGCTTCCTGTCTTCATTACTTAGTTAGTAGTGAAATGCAAACAGGACTTCATCTTGATTTCTTTAAGCAATTAAAGAACATGGCCAGTCTTCTATAAAGGCTAGGTTTGTGAAGTGCACAACTAATTGTTGTCCTGTCCAGTTTCTCTCACCTGAGTTGTCGATCTGTGAAGTTATTCCAGAATTACCATTGGCCTTTTAGCTGTAGCTCATCTAGAGTTATGTACCTCTTGGCGTCTTTGATCAATTGCTCTCCTTGCTGAGTTTGTAAGTTTAGATGGCAATTTCTTGGTAGGCTTACAGTAGTGCCATATCTTTTCTGTTTTTGGATGATGGATTAAAAAGTGCTCTGTCATAAGTTTGAAGATTGGAATATTGTTTTATAACCTAAACCTGCTTAAAATGTCTCCAAAACATCATGGATGAACTGTTTACCGTGTTCCTTGGTTTCTATGATGCTGTCTGTTCACTAATGTTCTCTAACAAACCTCTGAGGCCTTCACAGAACAGCCATACTTGGACTGAGATTTAATTACAAAGGCGACCTCTATTTACCAATTATGGACTTCTAAAGGCAGTTTTCTAAAGGCACTGGATTTTGTTTAGGGGTATCCAAGAAAGGGGGGCTGAATACATATCAGAGATTTGTAGCACATTTTCAACAGTCTATAGTCAGAAAACCACCCTGTTGCAACATGTACAACTACTGACAGGATTAGAAAAACAGATTTTAAGGAGTGTCATTTCTAAAGTTTAATCCCAGATCACAAAATCTGGGAGCTGTTTTTTTCCCCATTATGACTCAGATAATAATGGCACAGACCAGCAGAGAAACACACCTCATTGCCTCTCTCTCATCCTTAGAAAAACATTGAGCTAAAGAGCCAAAAATCTTTGTTGTCCTCTTCCAGCGTTTGCTGAAAAGGAAGAAAAAACTTCGCTAAATATGTTGTGAAAACCAGCTTTATTCCAAGTCACGCATCAACATCTCTTTTTCCTGTATCTCAAACACAAGAGACAACTGAGATGTGCTCGTCCTTGCTGCTGTTGCTGCTGCTGGTAGCAAATGCTATGAATGGCATGCTGAAAGTTGCCCTTGCAATATTATGATAATAATTTAATTTGTATTCACAATTTACAGTTTAAAAGGAAATGAGGCATCTTACTGAATGCCAAGTAGGAGGAAAAAGTGTTATCTTACAAGAGCTAATTAGATTTCTTATGTGAACACTGACATCCTAAACAGGCTTCCCCTACCAGTGTCCTTCATGGGACAAACTCATGTTTATGATTACCATTAATCCTGTCAGCAGAGTGGAAACAAGTTGGAGTCTGTGTATTGTAAAAGATCCTTCCATCACATACTGTAAAAATAATTTTATGTGTTAGCCTATTGATGCTGACTATATTTTGAGCAAGGGGAACTCATGCTTAAAAGTAACCTCCTAAATTGAGAAGATTATTAAAAAAAACATTCTGTGTGTGATCAAATGTCTGAAACTGTCAAATATCAAAAAGTTATTTATTTTAATTTATATTAAATGGAACATTACTTTTTCAGGAATTGCACTTTCCATTTTAGAATAAAGTACCTTAAAATAGAACGTTTTAGAGCAAGAAATCATAATATCGTGAAAGTATAAATCAAATGCATCATCACCATGTAACTTTGTGTTCCTCACTGCCTTGTGGTGGCTTTTTTTCCCATTACTCTTTCTTTGTAGAAATTTCTTGATTTTGGGCATGAAATGTATCTAACAACCAAGAGGTAGATGCATAAAAAAATTAAAATGTAATGTGAAAATCTTTTGAAAAAGTGATAGTATAACTATAAAATGCATAGATTAGAACACTGCCACAATTATTCCCACCTAAAATGGCTTAAATCTCACCCAGGCGTATTACATCAGGCACAACTAACATGACCATCACTCAGCACATTGAAAAGCATTTACCCTGTTTAAACCTTATAAATTGAATTTGGTGTGGTCCTAACCTTTGAACTGAGAGTGAACACAATGGTAAGAAAGAAGATTGTAGAAGCTTATGAGTCTGGTAAGTAACTTAAAGAGTCTCAAATAAATTTGATGTCAGCCATTCCACTGTATGTAAAACTAAATAAAATAAAATTACTACCAATATGCCCAGGTATTGATATCCAAGAAAGTTTCCACCCCAAACGCAGACAGCAAGATGTTAAAAGAAGTTTCCAAAAATCTAAAAATCTCATCACAGGATATATAACAGACTCTTACTAATGTTGATATGAAATTGCACACCTGCAAAACCAGCACGAGACATTAGAGGTTTAATTTCCATGGAAGGTGTGCAAGGAGGAGATCTTTGTTTTCTGAGAAAAAAACAAAGACCAGGTTGACGTTTGCCAGAGAGAGGAGCTTGAAAGACCTGGTTTTTGGACAGTCTTAAATTGAAGTATTTGAATAGCAAAACAGAAGACATGTTTGATGTAAACCATTTAAAGTATTGTAGGAAAAGACCCTGTAACACCATAATGACCTAAAACATCCACCAAGGACTTGCTGAGAATTATATTCTGGGTAGAGTCAAAGCCCAGATCTTGATCTCCTTGAAATGCTGTGGGGGGAATTGAAATTCGCTGTACACGCAAAAATTTCCAACATCTCACAGTTGAAAAGGGGAACAATCCTTCTTAAAACCGATGTCAGAAAATGGTTGATGGTTACAGAAAGCATGTGACTTATTTCAGTTAAAGAGGGTAACAACAGCTATTACAGAGTAGGGTGTCCTAACTTTTTTCACAGTTATGGAAGGCATTTGTGTTGAATTGATAAAAGAAGGTTAATTTTTGCTCTTAACCTGTGATTAAATAACTTTATTTAATAAATATAACAAATTTAGACATTAATATTTGAACATTTCTTAATAAATTACTAAATATTTAATAAGGTATTCCAACTTTATTCACATGACTATATATGCCCTTTAATATACTATATGTTAGGCCACGAAAATAGCGACTGGTTGTACAATAACAAGCAAAGCAATAAACTCACAACATCTACAGTGGCACATTGGTCACAGGATGATATAAGGATGAGAAGGATGAGAAGTTGAAAAATTAGCTGTCAGCAGTATTGATTTGTCAACAACTTTGAAGTCATCGACCCGTGCCCAACTCTGCGAGTACATTTCCTCTTAATTTACAACTTGAATCTTCTGAAGCAAGTTATAGTTAGACTAACAGGGCTTTCACCTTATAAACAATTAATTGTGTCTTTGTTAGCAGAAATGTAGCTGGTAAGCAGTCAACATCATATTGGCCCTTTGATGACTCCATCCATTTAAAGCATTTGATGGTTTGTTATTTATTTGATTATTTATTTGATTGATTTTATTTGTTATTTATTTGATTATTGATTATTAAGTGTTTATACTGCTCCTTGTTTATTTTTGTGGGGCCTTAATGCAAAGTGTTTTGCTGAATATTCATCCTGAACAACATCTAAAGCACAGCAGGCCTAATTTGCCTCAGTGAAGTCCGGTTTTCTTCATTTAGCAAAAAGAGACTTTGTAAAATGGCATCGATGGGAGTGGACAAAACCACTGCTGACCAAAGATAACATAAAAGCCCATCTCATGTTTGCTAGAAAACATCCTGATGATACCCAAGGTGTTTAGGAAAATATTCTGTGTGTCATGTTACATCTGATCTAGAAGTAACACAGCATTTCAGAAACAGATCATCATGCTGACAGTCAAACATATTGGTGGCAGCGTGAGGGTTTTGGGCTATTTTGCTTCCTCAAGACCTGGATGACTTGCCATAATTGATGAAATCATATGTTTTGCTCTCTACCAGAAACTCTTGCAGAGTGAGTCTAAATTCCTCAGTGGTGATGTTAAAGACTCATTGCCAGTTAATGCAAACCTTTCATGTCAGTTGTTGCTGCTATGGATGGCATAAGTTATTAGATTTAGGGGTTAATTACTTTTTCTCACAGGGCCAGTTTGGTTTGGATAACTTATTTCCTTTAATGAATGAAACCATCATTTGAAAATGTTTTTTTTTTTTTGTATTTACTTAGCTTATCTTTATACAATTGAAACATTTTTTTGATGATCAGAAACATTTGTGATAAAAAATATCAAAAACACAAAAAACTTGTAGGGGGGCAAAACGTTTTCACACCACTGTACATAAGTTGAGACAGCTTGGAGTTAATCAGTTATCAGAAGGTTAGCTAAAGTACAAACATCTATAGTTCTCTAGGAGTATCTGATCTCACTTGGGGGAAGATGGGCATGCTGAGCAGTTTCTATAATACTCTCAGTAGAATATATCACAGAGTAAGAAAAATGCTGGTCTTGTTTTAGCCCAAATGACTGCCCCAAGATAAAGCACTGCTATTAACTGCACACCCTCCAGGTTATTATTTCAGCGCTTTGGAATAATAACTGCTAGAGCCGGACTTGAGGCCGATTAAATCAAAGACTTCTACACAGGATCAATACTGTGTTTCTGCATTCAGTTTTATTTTCCTTAATGGAAAACCTCAACGATCATTGGCACTGCAATGGAGTAGGAGTAGAGGAATTGAGAACAGAAATTGTAAGCACATTCCTTAGCAGCAGAAAATGCAATTAAAATGTTAAGATCAGGCAATAATAAATGAAATAATAAATACAAAATAGATTTTTTAAATAATCTGTTCATTTAATAAGAGAAAAACAAAGCAACCTAGCCCTATGTGAAAAAGTAATTGCCCCCTAAACCTAATAACTAGTTACGCAACAACTGCCGTCAAGTGTTTGCAATAACTGGCGCCAGAGAATCACACTACACTCACCACATTTGACTGTTGGTAAAATAAATAAAAAGTTCCTCTTGTGCTTTCTCAGTCCTCAGAATATATTTCCAAATTCTTGGGGATCACCAAGATGTCTTTGGCAAGTGCGAGACAGGTCTTGTCTTCTAATTGGGACCGCTGTGGTTTTAGCCATAGGACTTTGGATGTTATTTGTGCCAGGTTCCTTTTCTATTGTTGAATGATGAACACCGAACTTAACTGATGCAAGTGAGGACTGCAGTGCTTTCATTGCTGCTCTAGTTTCCTTCATGGCCTGGTGGATTAGTAATTGATGCGCTCTTGGGGTTTTTTGGATATTTTGATTGGTCATCTCTAGGAAGGTTCATCACTGTCTCATGTTTTTGCTATCTGCGGATATTGCATCTCACTCTGGTTCATAGTAGTCTTAAAACCTTGGAAATGACTGATAGTTGTTAATGATTTTATTTCTCATCTTTTCTCTTATAAAATCTCTTATATTGACCTATTATGCTGTGCTTTTCCAGATCGTTTAGCCTACTTTAAATGGTCAGAAAGGTTCCAGCTAAGTGATTTTCTGATTCTACAAGTTTGATTGATCTAGGTGTGGCAAATGAAGTTAAACCCAAATAAATGGGGTTAATCAGTTACTTCATGATTTAACTGGGGGGACAATTATATTTCCACACAGAGCCAAGTTGGTTTGGATAGTTCTTGTTTCCTTTATCAGTGCCATCATAGTTGAAAACTACTTTTTGTATTTACTCAGTTTATATTTATCTGATTTTGAAGTTTGTTTAATGATCTGAAACCTATACATGTGAAAAAGATAGCAGAAACAGAAGAGTCAGTATGGTAGTATCAGTATATCATTTGTCACAGCACTGTATTTTTATTTAATAGTTTTGACAGCTGAACTGTTTCTTTTCCTTGCTTCAGTTTATCCAGGAAACATTAAGGTAATCAGACACATGTTGCACAACCAACAAGGTTGGTATAAATGCTTCGGTTTCACCCAGGGGTATCTCTTAAAGGCCTTCACTGAAACATTCTTCAGATATCTTTCCTGACAAAGTCCTCCTCCTGTTAACTATGTGTTATAGCTGGGAGTTATAGGTACAAAAAGGAGATTTGCAAGTGAACAGACCCAGATAACATTCTTCAAACCTGAGGGAGTTATGCTTTTTATTGGTGTTGTAATAAATGACCTATTCAAAGGAAGGCTTATTTGGTGTGGATAACTTTCTGAAACCAGGTTAAATGTTCTGTGATTAAAGTAAGGTCCCTTGCTCATCATTCTTTTTGGCCACCAACGCTCCGGTTAAACAAACACACACATATACATTCTCTTTCGCCCTCTCAACCTACCTGTACCTTTTTATATCATCTTACAAAATTATTTCATTTTGTTGCTCTATCATTGTAAAAAATCTTGCTTTAACTTAATACATGTTTCATAAAACAAATTTAAATTTAAGTTTTAATGTTAGAAAAATGTGCACCTCTACATCCATCTTTCTTTAAAAGAAAGCTGTATTAGGCAGGATGCTATGTGGGTCTTCTTGTCAGGTATGTCCAGATGTGTAGGCATCCAAATTAGGACTGCAAAACAAGACAGCACTGCAGTGCTGTATCTTTTTTGCACAGTTCTACTGCATGAAAAAACCTGGAGCGGGCAGCAATTTACACGGTTAGTTTTCTTTGTTTCTTTTGTTCCTGTTGTTGTCAGAAGAAACAAAGAATCACCTCTCTCCAAGAAACAACAGTGTGTCACAGCAACTTCACAACAGCACAACAAAGACAGTGTTCGTTAACAAGGTAGAGGTGTGTGGAGCACTGGCAGGCCTGCATCCTTCCAAGAACTGCCATTTTCAGCTAAAATTAAAGAAACAACGTGACATCCAATATTAACCAGAAGTCCCAGTTACTTTGTGGGATTTTTTGTAAGTTTGAGTGATTGATATTGGGCTGTGGACTGACTCGGGGATATTTTTGTAGACCTTTTAGTTTATGATGCTTTTTAATGTTAAGTCTTCTTTTATAAAAGTAATATTTTACAATTATTTTATTTATTAGTTTATAATACTAACAATTCTATTCTGACGCTTATATACACTAATCATGGGCATGGATGTCATATTAATTTGGGGTTTTAATAATTTTCTGACCTGTCTTATAATGAGTGGAATGTGACGGAAAAATACCATTGTAATGATTTAAAAAAATAGAATTTACACAGAATCAAAAATATACATACAAACTCAAACAATTTGCAGCATCCCTCATAGATAATTAAAGGTTTATGGTCAGACACAATGACCATAACTGACATAATGGTGATGGTGCTATCCTGCTGTGGGGGTGTTTTACTACCACAAGGGAAATGGAACAAGGCAGAAAGGGGACTACCTCCCAATTCTTTATTATCATTTTAAATAAATTGCTAGTTGGTTGAAACTTGGACAAAACTGGGTGTTGCAATAGGACAAAGATCCCAAGCACACATCTAAACTGGTTTTGGACTAAATAAAACATTAAGCCTTTAGAATGGTTTTCCCGAAGCCCCAACCTCACCAACAATTAATGGCCTATATTTAAAAGTGGGGTCTGTGCCAGGAAACACTAATTATGTTTAAATGCACAAATTTTCTTTATTGGATTCAAATATGTTTGTATTGAACAAAAAATAAATTAATCTGAATACACTGTTTAAATGGGCGCAAATCAAATAATCCAACCATGATGTGTGTTTACACGCACCAAGCTTTTTTCAGAATACGAGCACTTCGACATGAGCAGAGTTGTGAAATTTTCCTAAAACAACTGCAGAAGAAGAATTTGTATTTCCACCTGTGCTAAAAAACAACAACAACAAAGGTGGAAGTGTGTTGGTTCTGACTGTTTTGATCACCCAGATTGGACCCGCACCAACTTCTTTGAGCAGTTGAGGTGTTATTGCTTTCCATTATTAAATTACAGGCTCAGAAACACATTATGTTGCTTTTTCTGCATTACAGGATGAGAGAGCAGAAGGAAATTAACATCCCTCCAAGTTTTGGCACTGAAGGTAGATATGCGTCACACTGACATAGGACACAAATATACAGTCAGGTCAGTTTGTCCCGATCAGAAAAGACGATCAGAGCAAGTGTTCACATTGATGCGGCTCGGATTGTGGATTGGCATAAACCACCCCTCTCGTTTGAAATACAAATTCCTTCCTATTGACCTGAATCAGCTCAGAATATTACTATTTGCACATTACCTGATGCATTTTTATTCTTTTTTATAATCTGCCCTTTATTCCGAATACTTTTATCCATGTAAACATGCCAATAAAATGTGCATGAATATGACATTCACATTATGAGTCGATTTAAATTTTTGACCACAGCTGTCTCTAAAAGGTACACATTCCCAAGGCCTGGTAGAGCATTTTGTTCATATAAAAATCTAATGTGAAGAACATTTTATTTCTAAGAAACATGGCAAAAATAGATATTTTTTTCTGGCTCTTGGCTATAAATAATGATTTAATTTGTGATATTTTGATAAATAAAATCCCTCTTGCCAAATGAAAATGAATGAGGATTTTTATTTGTGAACTGCTTCACCATGTTTGCAGCAACTGTGTTAGCTGATGATACTTGTTCCTGTTCATTTAGAACTGTAAATTACAAAATGTTATTCCTATGCTGAAGAGCAGGAGAATCATAGAATGAATATTTATTCCTCTCAGTGTACATTTTTAATGAGAATATTATAAATAGGATGTCGTAATGCACATAGTATCATGTTACTGTGGTGTACCTAACAGGTCTGACCAGAGTTTAGCTCAGTGACTACAAGTCAAACCAAAGTAGCGAAGTGGAGGTGTAGTTGCCTGTTGCAAGAAGCTTTCTGAAACAGCTGCATACTTGTTTGTTGATGCAGCAACAACGTGGTGGGTCATGGCCTTCAGAAATTTAATGAACACTGTGGGGGGACTCTGATAGTTGTCATTCAAAAAGTAAACATTTGAATTCACAGCTTATGGGGTGCCTATATAGTAGTGTGTGGTTTCGTTGCCACACAGCATTAGTGACATTAATTTCCTGGTGTAAATCACTGCTTATGATTACAGGCTTTCTCTTATTAAACCTTAGGTATGTTTTGACTCCAGTGGGTAATTTACTTGCACACATATAGTGTTATTTGCATTGTAATTGTGACTTTTATGCATTTTAAAAAACCTGTAACACTGCATTTACATTGTGTTCTTGTGGAAGCTATTAATTTTCCACCATTACATTTGTGAGTGCTCTTCTTTGATGAATATGCTAACAAAGAAGATAAAACTAGCAGACAGTAGTTCTAGGCAGGTAAATGTCAGCGGATTTGTAATGGCCAGGCTTGCGCTGTCTTCACAGTCTTCCCATCTTCAGTGACTTTAACAAAAGCCTATATGCCATGACAGTGTCTTGTCATCATGTTACTCTGAGCCAAACTTGTTAACTCTGCTGTTTGTGCAATAAGGAAATGTGCTACCTTCTGCATCGAAAGAGAATAGACAATGCTTGAAAAGCATCGGTTGTGTATGTCACCCTAATGGGATTCAACATCACTTAAATAAACCTCTACATCTCATAAAAAGCTCAGACTCACTGTCAAATGTGAGGAAATGTAGTTTACTATATACTATAGACTATAAAGTTGAGTATTTTCAGTGCTGTCAGACTGAATTGCAGTAGTGCCACTTCACTCTCAGTAAAGGATATTAAAGGTTTGAGGGGATAAAAATCGAAATCAAAGATGTATGCTGACATATTTTCAGGTTCTGTTCTATCTTTACTTACACTAACATGTTGGGTTGATCTAAAAAGGCTGCATAACATTAATAAACAAAGTCTACCTAAGTTTAAAAAAGACTGCAAGTAGAAGTTACTGGTGTAGATTCTCAGTCATCCAGGCAGAGCCGGACCTGCCATTAAGCGCAGTAAACAGCTGCTTAGGGCCCTCACCACACTTAAACCACAAATCTTTGATTATGTCTTCATCTTCATCGTCTTCTGCTTCATCCGGGACCGGGTCGCAGGGGCAGCAGACTCAGTAGGGACACCCAGACGTCCCTCTCCCCAGACACCTCCTCCAGCTACTCCGGGGCGAGCCCAAGGCGTTCCCAGGCCAGCCGAGAGGAAGGTGTCCGGGAGGCGTCCGGTATAGATGCCCTAGCCACCTCAACTGGCTCCTGGAGTAGCAGCAGCTCTACTCTGAGCTGCTCCCAGATGGGCAAGCTCCTCACCCCATCTCTAAGGGAGTGTCCGGCCACCCTAAGGAGGAAGCTCATTTCAGCCGCTTGTATCCGGGATCTCGTTTTCAGTCATGACCCAAAGTTCATGGCCACAGGTGAGGGTAGGAACGTAGACTGACCAGTAAATTGAGAGCTTCGCTTTTCGATTCAGCTCTCTCTTCACCACAACGGACCAGCACAGTGTCCCCATTACTGCGGCAACCGCACCGGTCCGTCTGTCGATCTCCTGCTCCATTCTCCCCTTACTTGTGAACAAGACCCCGAGAGACTTGAACTCCTCCACTTGAGGCAAGAACTCCCCTCCAACCTGAAGAGGACAAGCCACATTTTCAATAATGTATTTTCCTTTATTTATTAAATCTCTTCTTTTTATTATTTTATTGAATTTAATGGCACTATGTCTAGCTATGTTGTTGCCCAGTAATTATTTTATTGAGTATTTTATTTATATCTGCATGGCAGGATTAGCCTCTGGTTCATAGTGACCTGATTTCGGATTAACTGTTAATTTTAGTGTTTTCACTGCAAATTTACCATGAACAGTGTAATCAAGCAGTCCACGCAAAACCAAATGCTGGCTGCATTTTTGCATGCCAATGAGAATGATGTAATATTCTATTCAGCTCTGAGCACTTGCTCTCTGTAGATGGACGTGTTGACACTTGAAGCTACACTTTGAACTTGAGCTTGAGAAAGATGTCAATGCTAATAAAGCTCTAATGTAAAAAAACTTTGCCAAATGAAATCTAAAAGAAATCTACTTACCATTAGATATTAACATGCAACGTGTGTACTTAAAATCCTCTGACATGTTTAGAAATTAGTTAATCTTGTTTTCTGCATTTCGAATAAGTTCAAGTGATTTATCTCTAATTACCACTGCAGCATCCGTCTGAACAAGACTTTTTGGTCTTTTTCAGAGCTGGGTCATTATGCTATCTGGTTTCACTGCTCCTTACACAGGTACAGTAAGTGGTAAATGATACAGACTTAGCCTCCTATACCAAGAGGAAAACCCTGAGTATAGCACTGAATTTGCTAAAAACCCAAGTGAGGTAATTATGTTATAGGTCTGGCTGCATTCATCTAAATCAATCAGCACAAGGCAGTAGTTTCTTATCACTGCTCTTGTTTCCTGTTATATTAAAAAAACAATACCTACCATATTATTCTGCCTAAATGTTAAACATCTACACTGCTTAACAATTTGTTGTCTTGTAGAGGTGGGGAACTTTTATTTTCAGCAAATGCATTGTTTGATTGAATCCACCTTAGAAAAATTAGGAAGTACATTTTGCATGTCAGGTAAGAAACAATATTCTTTTATTTTGTTACTTTTAACAGAGTCAAACTGTCAGTTGTGTGACAGAATCGGCATTTTAATTTAGCATTCTTGTGTTAGAACCTAATCACTGTTGTTCGGTGACAGTTTGACACCAAAAGAAGCTTTGTTTTTCTTATCAAAAAGTCCTTTCTGCAATCGGCCTGTTGTTTTTGTTTCCATTACTAGAACTGCTTTGATGATAATCTAGCTCTAATTTTAGGAATCCTTTTGAAAAGGACCACATACAGTATACTGCACAAAGCAATGAAAGTGTATCGTGTTGTTTATACCCAGTGAATGCACAACTGTTCATTGTGTGTATCAACGGTGTTCATCTGTATGCTGTCGTTTTGTTAACTTAAATGGATATTGTTTAGCAAGAAATATTAAAGTTAATCTTTACTCTGAGAAATATTGGATCTCATTATCTACCCGATATAAATGTGTGTTGGAGAAATGAAGCAAAACATTTTCCTCTACGCCAAAAATCCTTCCCGGTTTCCACATTTACTGTATATTGTAAGTAGAGTTCAAGAAGAACCTTTTTAACACATTTACATTCAATACTTAACACTTTTTTTATGCATGCTGTATGCTTAATCCCTTTTTCACCAGTGTATTGCAGTATGATTTATATATATGCTAATTATTTTTTAACAATTAATAAGGATATGTAGCAAAAGATGCATTATGTATAATATGAGCAGTTAATATCAGAATTTTCACTTGACCCGTTATTAATTCTATTAAATTACATTTACAAATGTACAAATAATATATTTTGAAGTTTGGGCCATGAATAATACCTTATTACCTGAAAATGCCTTGGCTATAAGTCTGGTTCTTTCTTCTCATTTAACGAATTAAAATCTATTGTGGCTGCTCATATCTAAGCTCAGCAGTAGATGACACCAGGCTCCATATCTTGATCGGCTCTAATATTTGGCTATTTTAACAACATATCTTTGGACCTGATATCTGATAGTGATTCTTTAAAGAAAAGGAAAGTAAATGAAAGGACAACCAAGTGCAACAGAATAGTCAGTTTCTTTCTGTCACTTTCAACAATGTTAGATTTGCATCACTTACCTTAAGGGCTTCCTTCACACTAGGTTAAGACCTGCCTATGGTCTCCCAGACTTGCTATAATGCTGTAAACTAGAAAAACCTCAATTAAATGTGGAGGATTTACCCTTTTTCACCAATCAGTTCTGTCATACCCATGAAAAGAAAAGAACCTTACTGAGCTGCTTGCAGCTGTATTTAGATCATCAATCAAGCTAATTATGTTCCTCACTCTTGAGCTTTCAGAAAAACACATTGGTCGCTTGTGATGCCTTCTCTTCTAATTTAATCATTGCCTCTACAAAAGAAACTACCCTAAGCTGAAGTCTATTGACCCGTTCTTTCTCTGTGCACTTTCACACAACCCATTCAATTTGCTTTAATGGCAAGGAATGATGTACATACACCACAGTGGACTTGGAGTCTAATTTAGCCTATTATTGCTACATCACAACATTCAACTACCTTTTACATAACTCTGTTAATATGGGGCTGTTATTAACGTGGTTGGCACCACAGAGGCGTAAAAGCACCATGTTGACTTCAAACCCTCCATGCCATCTTGCATCCTTTCAGAAAACTTAAAAGACCTCCAAGTCCTGGCATTATGTGTTTTCTGAAATTGGCTAATCTGTTAGTAGTTGCCAAATAGATTTCTCTTTGCTGATTTCATGTTTATCCTACCACAAGGCTATTGTCAGAAGTATCTACGGTACATAATTTCACCAGATATATGAAAGATTACTGCACCTCCAACATAACTTTCAACTATGCCATGGAGGCCTTAACTGAGTAATCCATTCTGCAATTTTCTTTTACCTGAGACAGTCCTTTGTGAGGATAACTTAGCAAGTTTAGTCAAAAGAAATTATGCAAACGTAAAATCTAAATCTGTTTACTATTGATAAATGTGGGCTAATCACTCAAAGACTGTGAGGTTTGAGGTACTCTGAAAGTATTGTATAATATAACAATAATATAAACCTTGTTATCATGCAATTTTCAAGTTCTTTCTTCTAAGTGGTTTTTACCTCTGATTGTTGACTTCCTTAGCTTTTCTTAACACTAAATATGAGGCCAGAAATTTCCCATGACAGGTATGTTTTACTTTGAAATTGTTGCCTGAAAAGTTAACAACTTCCTTCAGTCTCCCATCAACTAGGCTATGTGTAATTTGGAGGGCCTGCAGGTTTCCCCAGCTGAAGGCAAAATACTATATGTTTAAGGGGCCAGAGTATGGTACTGTATTTACTAGTGTGGAGATGGCGGATTGTTCATTCAAGCAGCTTGAGGTGAACCTTTTCATTGCAGCCAGAAGAAAGGTGGGATCCAGGGTATATAGCTGCCATGCAGATCATTATAATAAATTAGTTTGGAGTGCTGACAACCCAGTGTGGTATGATGAGGCAGTAGCCTAGGTTGAGCATTTAACAACTGTGCATGTCGGCATGGATGAGCTGCTACCGAGCTCCTCAATGCTGCACCCAGGACCAAGATTTTCTACCACTATGATCATAAACCACAACATTTTCTTTGGTGGGATTTGCCATGTACTGCATGACTGAGAATTTATACAAGCTTGCTGTTTTAAAAATTTTTCTTGAATTACATTGTGTCAAAATGAGGTGAGATATTTCCATGTATCCACACAGAAATAAATTAAACATTTACAATCAAATCAATAAAATATAAATCAGTAAATATTCACATTCTGAAGTCTGGGAGGCCCATTCTGAGTCATGCTATTTACTCTATTTTCTTTTGTAGAAGTGTGTCACTATGATTGAGAATAAAGAAATGACATATGGAGTTGAAACAAAAATTCAACATGGAAGACTCACCACCCCGTCTCGTCCAATCACTCCTCGCTGGCTGCTCCAATCAATGGCAGGTCCGCACTCCTCCTCGGCCAATCATCTCCCAGGGCATCACTTTTAAAGACCTTCTGCATGGAAGACACCGCTCTTCTGCTGTGCTTTGATTCCCAACTCCTTCCATACCAAGGCCCACGCCACCACCAGGATTGGATCCCAGGGGGGAAGACGTACCTAGTCATAATCATAAGATGTTTATTCAAACTCATTTTCATCCTCAGCGTTCACGTCTCCCTCAGGGGTCCAAGCACCAAAGAAATAATCTTTCATTAATAAACTCTTTAACCGTCTTTCTGTTGTTTCTCCATTATGTGAGTCTTTCCAGGTTGAAATGATTATATGAGAGATTAATCCTTAGAGCATCAAATGAATAATGATCATACTACATGGATAAGATGTCATGAAAAGAGAATGGAGAGATGATGATTTCTTTGAAAATCATGTTAAACATTGTTGTGATTATTAATATGAATATATTATTTAATATTAATATATAAATATTTTATTAAATAATAATTTGGTCTGTTAAGGGTTGTCCTATGAATACCAGCCCAATAAGGCGGTGGTATTAGGGCAAAATTGAAAGAGATGAGGCGAGCTCTGGCATTACTGAACAGCAAAACTCTGCACACACACAGAATGAATTCACACAATTTCTTAAAATACAAGAATTAATTAACAAAAATAAGTCAACTCAAAGTCAAACGTAATTCAATCAACAAACTCTACTATGCTAAAACAACCCATCTGAACTACCAAGCAAAGTGAAAGAATAAGAAAGACTAATAGGCTATGTACAATATAAACAAGTGAATCAAAGATGGTTGAAAACCATGACCGAAAGAGTGATGCAACATTACCATGCAATGTTATTTCTGTTTGAGAACCAAGGATTATCTTGAAGAATCTGGAAATGAAGTTAAGTCAGTCTTGGAACTAACTTAAGCAATAATTGGTATACCTTCAAACAACCATTCACAATGCAAGATCACATAAAACATTATTTTAATAAAATAACATTTTAAAGAATGATTTGCTGAATAAAACCAACCTTCTGGATGACTAATTCTCAATGGTGTTTAATTAGCTGCCTTTATTTAGTAAAATAATATTTAAGGAAATATTATTTTGAATAAGAACCAAACCTTTTGGATAAATGGGTCTTAATTGTGTTTCATTAGTTACCACGTTTAGTAAAATAAGAAAGATCGGATCTAACAACCTTTCCTGGGTAAATGATCTTCAGCTAACTCATAAAGTAGGCTTGTTCTTAGCCATTAGCGGCTTGAGCTAACAAAAGAAGCTTATGGCTTGTTATCATGAGTTGTCCTGGGCGTTGAGGAAATCATCCACGTGTGGGTGAACAAAGGGCTAGCATGCATCTAACCTTCATAGCTGTGGGGTGGGGTGGCTCGTTCTGCCGGGCCAAAGTGCACGCAGAGCAGCGTGTGGTGTCGTGGTACGTTTGTCCTTCCTTCAGAATGGGAAAACTCCACTCGGCGTTGTAGAGACAGGGTCTCTGCTGGGAACTCTCTGGAACACTGTTTGCTTCTGTAGACCTCAGAAAGAAAAGTCAAGCCACGTTTGTACCTTAATTACCCCCGTTCGTGAATGAATACTGGATAGACAACCAGCAATTCATTTCTACTTAATTGAATGCATATGATAACGTGATCGTACGACGCTCTCCAGTTTGAAGAGTTATGTCTGTTTGCCAGCAAGGAGATATTGGCGCATTGTGCCTCTCCTGTCCGGTTCGCGTGGGGATCCGCATGGAAAGAGATCTGTTTGTTGGAACGCAGGGTTTTTATTCAAACTGTGACATCATGGGAAGTCCACTGTTACCCCTCTTGTTCCTGTTCCTGGCTGAGCTAGAAGTAGGTTATTGCGATTTATTTTGAAAGTTCCAGAAAAGTTCTTATTGGACTTTAATGTTGTAACCCATAGCTAGGGTCCCAACAACATATATCAGTGTTTATGATTTTTACATCTGATTGATGAATAGAAATGCAAAAAGGTTTGACTTTCATAATAAGTGCTATTGGGCTTTGTTAATCAACTATATATGTGAGAGAAATACTGTTAATCAGTTGTTATATATGAATAGCAAAGATGAAGTTGAAGTGATGGTTTTAAACTTTAACTGAAGTAATTGCTATACCAAACGTTTTAGCAACATTGATATTGTAAGATTTAAAGTCACTGTTTAGGAGGAAGTGTAATGTTGAGTCAGAAAGGACTAGAGCAGATGTTTAGGAATTGGGGAAGTTAGAGCTGTAACTTACGGTACGAGGCTGATAACTGAGGTGCAGGTCAGAAGAGAAGTCAAAAGATGGCTCAAGACTGAGGTGATGATGGCTCATGTCTGATGTGAAGGACATGACTCTGGGTAACCCCAGGAAAAGATCAGCTAATGTGGCGAGTAACCAAGAAGACAAGCATGTCAACATAAACCAGCCAATAAGGTTAGAAACGCCTCAAAATAAGGGGCTGAATAAGAGGAACAGTTTCCTCACAGAAGTCCAGCAAGCAAGATCGAGAACGAGAAGGACACTGGGGATTGTTCAGAGGACCCGAGTCACAGACAAGGTGGGATTCTTCACCACAAAGAAGCTCAGCCCGTGAGCCTTAAAGGCCTGTGGCTTCAAATTGGGCATCTTCTATCTACCTGCAGCTGTTTTGTACCTGGCTAACTTAGTGGATTTGGTCAGTGGACTCAATGAGTCCGGTTGCTCCGAGTTCCAGGCTTCCAGACACCCTGAATGAAACCCTTTTACACCTTAAGGGTTCTTTCAACTCTCCAGACTGAGAAACCTTCTGATTAACGAGACTTAGGACATTAGAGTTTCTGAATATCAAGACTTAAGGCATCAATGTTTCTGACTAGTAAACAGGTTTGTGCAAAAACATATTGCACAAACAATAAACATGGTAACCCATTCCTTTGATGACCATTGTTTTTTTTTTAGATTACCTTGAGCTTATTTGTTAAACTTTTCAACCTTTTCTTTCTCTTCTTGGCTCCTGAGGGATATACCTGCTTTGACATTTTCTACATGAGTGCAAAAAGAAATTAAGGCAATACTAATATGGCAATATATCCAAATCTTTTAGTGTATTTATAACACGATTAAAAGAACATTGTAAAATAAAACTACATCATCTCTAGATGTCACTTGATTCATTTCTAATGTGGAAATTAAAAATGACACCCCTTGAATATTCTAATATAACCTATACTTACATTATAATTATCGGCTTAAAACGAAAATGTCTGCCAGAGACCATCTATATCACTAAAGACGCAGTCACATCTGCTGCCAAAATCTGAAGCCACCTGAATATTCCAATATCATATTTCTCAGCATACAAGGAATATTTTATCCAGAGGTATACCTGCAGGGTGCTCAGATTCCTGAGTTTGAGTTTTAGTAATACTTTTTTTTTCCTTTGCTTTTTTTTTTTTTTTTAAGAAACTCTCTGTACATGTACTCCGACTGATTCGAGTCCTATTTTGTACTTTCCCAGGGGCCAGGGCTGTATTGTTTCTTACAGACATCTTTATGAGGCTTTTAAAATCCCACATGAAATATAAATAAAACATATTACGTGGCATCTATAGAAATGGAATCAGGAAAGAAATTATCCTTGAGTGACAATTTACTTTAAAAACCACATTAATATGATGAACAATATTGGTCATATTTACCAGGCTTTATTTCTGAAAAATATATAGCTAAATATTTTCAAGTTTCAAGTTCGTCACTGAGTCATGCTTTTATTTTGAAAGCAGGTCCGTAAACATGAACGCTTTCTAGTTCTTGGGCAAACTGAAGTGTTCTCTTAGTTAGAGTCAGAGTGGTACAGTAAACTATCCTGACTAACAGTGTTATCTACCATTATTGCAGGCAGCCATAATGGTAGATAGCACTGTTATTCATAATGAGGCTTAGCACCTACTTCCCAGAGGTCTGAACTCAGCCAATAGGAGAGAAAACAAAGCGGTGATGCTGCCCCAAAGACTAACCCCCCTCCTGGAGGGGGAAAAGACAATACAGAAACCAAGGAATGTAAAAAAGTAAGATGGATATAAATGAACTCATAGAAATCCGTTGGGTAACAAAATACAAAAGAGATATACAGGTCCTTCTCAAAATATTAGCATATTGTGATAAAGTTCATTATTTTCCATAATGTCATGATGAAAATTTAACATTCATATATTTTAGATTCATTGCACACTAACTGAAATATTTCAGGTCTTTTATTGTCTTAATACGGATGATTTTGGCATACAGCTCATGAAAATCCAAAATTCCTATCTCACAAAATTAGCATATTTCATCCGACCAATAAAAGAAAAGTGTTTTTAATACAAAAAACGTCAACCTTCAAATAATCATGTACAGTTATGCACTCAATACTTGGTCGGGAATCCTTTGGCAGAAATGACTGCTTCAATGCGGCGTGGCATGGAGGCAATCAGCCTGTGGCACTGCTGAGGTCTTATGGAGGCCCAGGATGCTTCAATAGCGGCCTTCAGCTCATCCAGAGTGTTGGGTCTTGAGTCTCTCAACGTTCTCTTCACAATATCCCACAGATCCTCTATGGGGTTCAGGTCAGGAGAGTTGGCAGGCCAATTGAGCACAGTGATACCATGGTCAGTAAACCATTTACCAGTGGTGTTGGCACTGTGAGCAGGTGCCAGGTCGTGCTGAAAAATTAAATCTTCATCTCCATAAAACTTTTCAGCAGATGGAAGCATGAAGTGCTCCAAAATCTCCTGATAGCTAGCTGCATTGACCCTGCCCTTGATAAAACACAGTGGACCAACACCAGCAGCTGACACGGCCCCCCAGACCATCACTGACTGTGGGTACTTGACACTGGACTTCTGGCATTTTGGCATTTCCTTCTCCCCAGTCTTCCTCCAGACTCTGGCACCTTGATTTCCGAATGAAATGCAGAATTTGCTTTCATCTGAAAAAAGTACTTTGGACCACTGAGCAACAGTCTGGTGCTGCTTCTCTGTAGCCCAAGTCAGGCGCTTCTGCCGCTGTTTCTGGTTCAAAAGTGGCTTGACCTGGGGAATGCGGCACCTGTGGCCCATTTCCTGCACACGCCTGTGCACGGTGGCTCTGGATGTTTCTACTCCAGACTCAGTCCACTGCTTCTGCAGGTCCCCCAAGGTCTGGAATCGGCCCTTCTCCACAATCTTCCTCAGGGTCCGGTCACCTCTTCTCGTTGTGCAGCGTTTTCTGCCACACTTTTTCCTTCCCACAGACTTCCCACTGAGGTGCCTTGATACAGCACTCTGGGAACAGCCTATTCGTTCAGAAATTTCTTTCTTTGTCTTACCCTCTTGCGTGAGGGTGTCAATAGTGGCCTTCTGGACAGCAGTCAGGTCGGCAGTCTTACCCATGATTGGGGTTTTGAGTGATGAACCAGGCTGGGAGTTTTAAAGGCCTCAGGAATCTTTTGCAGGTGTTTAGAGTTAACTCGTTGATTCAGATGATTAGGTTCATAGCTCGTTTAGAAACCCTTTTAATGATATGCTAATTTTGTGAGATAGGAATTTTGGGTTTTCATGAGCTGTATGCTGAAATCATCCGTATTAAGACAATAAAAGACCTGAAATATTTCAGTTAGTGTGCAATGAATCTAAAATATATGAATGTTAAATTTTCATCATGACATTATGGAAAATAATGAACTTTATCACAATATGCTAATATTTTGAGAAGGACCTGTATTAGACCAGAAAACATATCAGTGTTTAAGAAATAAAAGCATAGGAAAGTAATTTGAAAAATAATATATTTTTGAGGAAAAGACATGTTTTAAAAATATTTGGGTGGTAATAAATATGAGAGAAATAAAAGGGCCAAACATGTATCTGTATTAAATAAACAATAGTGAAATATAGAGTTCAAGAAAAAAAGT
The DNA here is from genome assembly GCF_021462225.1 of Girardinichthys multiradiatus. Lineage (NCBI taxonomy): Eukaryota > Metazoa > Chordata > Actinopteri > Cyprinodontiformes > Goodeidae > Girardinichthys > Girardinichthys multiradiatus. The sequence goes on from NC_061799.1 coordinate 25,449,380, forward strand.
TTGATTGAAAATTTGTAGTTTAAATAAATAAACAAGTATAATAGTATCGAGATACATTACAATAGTTAAAGATTAAAATAGAAATATATATTTTTATCTGATCAATTGATTAGATATTGAATAAATTTCAAATAGTGTTTGTCCAAATTGTACCACCTTTTGTCACATGGTAATGTTTTGTATTTGCAAAGTCTTTGAATTCAGTCTTTATTCTCTCAATAATCTGTTCTCATTTCATTCACTGAGGGCAGATGTTTTAAGTCCAAGTTCTTTGATTTTGATTGCCATATGTATGGAAACAACAGATTCAATGAAGTGCTTGGAATTTTCAATTATTATTGTCCATGAATGACCAACCTTGAGCGTGCTACCAATTTCTGGATGCCTTTCAGTCATGTTGGATTTCTTCATGTTCTGAGCATACTTGGACACTTTTTACTTGATCACGCTCAGAAGTACTTGTTGCCAATCTCACTGTTTGTAAAACGATGGATACTTTGAAACAACATCAAATCTAAATGATTCAATCTTTTATCTTTAATTTTATTTATTATTATTATTATTATTGGAAGGGTTCCTTCTTTAAGGAGCTTTTTTTTCATGTCAAAAAAGAAACAAGCTGAATGGCTAGATTTGATCAAAAGTTTATTTATTTTTTTTACATTTGAGGCCTCTACATTATCAAAATGAATCTATGCTGTGCCTACACTGAAGGATAAAAGCCGAGCTGATATCATATTTTAAAGCCAGAAAACCAAAATAACGAAAGTATGAAAGATACATTACTCACAATCAGTCTTTTCATTGTTTTTCCAAAAGAAAAAGTATTGTCACAGAAGCTTCAGACACAAAAGGAGCCTTTGTGTAGAGTATGACGTAATGTTTGTCACTGCATCTTCTTGAAGCCTTGTCATTGTCTATGACTGAGAATGCATTGTTTTCTAAACTGTAAAGTAAATTTTTAATGGCAATCGGTCAAATGCCAGCTTATTGGCAAACCACAGAAAGGATGAAGTGAGCACTTTTTTTTTCAAAGCTTCATGGAGGTAAACACAGGTAGATATGGCAGATTTCTTCATTGCCACCAAAAACAGTCTCTGTTGTCTCTTCTCTCGCACTTTTCAAAATGAAACATTTGGAATCTTGGCCTCCAGGAAAATAAAAAAATCATTGTTCCGGAGTGCAGTTTATTCCACAGCTAGGGAAGACAGCCTACACAGTGAGTCAAAAACACGTGGGGGTAGTTCAGTGAAGTTTTTTTGAGTAAGAAAATGCTTTCTTTTTCACTAGTTGTTTTCTTTTTATGTGTAATCTGTTGATGTGAAACATCTGATATCTGCAGATTGCTTTGATAAAAAAAATAAATAAATCAATAACCAATCTCTCCAAATGACCCTTTCTGTCAGCAACAGTTTTTTCCTCTTTGTTTGAGCCAAATCAATTAGAGTGTTTGACTACAGCATCAGTCAAACCAGATATTGTGACAAAGCTACCTGTAGATTAAGGGTTTATGGACCTTGGGATGGTTCTGTGACCCCCTGACCACAGACCAAGAATGATACATATTTGGCCTACTAGAACAGGTTATTTAGGCAGATGGATACTTTAAAAAAATTTTTTTGTATTTTTACCAACACAAATATTCTTGAAATGGAAAATTTAAGGTACAACACAAAGTATTTTTCCTTTATTAACCACACTTTTTGCTTTCACTTTATTTTAATAGTAAAGAGGGCCAAAAGATTTTAAAAGCAGACTTGGGCACACATATCCATTAAACTTGGCTTAATACAGCAAGTGTTTTCAAAAAAAGACGGACCAATATCCAGTTCTTGTTGCATAGCCCCAAGATTAAATTTTTAGAAAAAATAGAAAAAGATCAACCTTAAAAATATAGGAAATTATATGTCTTTCTTTTAATAAGGCATTTGAGCAAAACCTGTTTTACTTGTTCTACATGTTTAGTTTATTGTAGGTAAAATAAACAAAATAATAATAATAAGGAAAACCTCCTGTGGCCCTATAGTAATTTGAACCTGACAATTTTGGTCGACATGGTAAAACGTTTGGACACCTCTGCTGGTCATGGAATAACACATTTTCAGTAGCCTGACAGACAGGACTCAAAATATGTGCTTTGATAGACACTTTACTGTAGTGTAGTTTTGTCCTCACAAATAAAACACAGACTGGATACTGCTAGAAAAGGTAGATTTGCAGAATTATTGCATCACTTGTCAATATAAGGTAGACCATTGGGAGAAAAAAGTCCATAAGTGAATGCACATCAGAGTCACAAAGCTGGTCAGAACAAGATAAGAAATTCTAACGTCTACCAAAATGCTGATAATATTTCTGCTTTTTATGTTACAGTTTTTGTCACAAGCAAAACCTACCGTGTGCTTTTGAATCTTTGGGTAGGGTGCCTATTTATTAGGTCTCCAAGTTACTGCTCTCAGAAAACATTTATCCTGACTTCCTCCTCCTTGGAAAATGTTTCCATATAAATCTTCATATTATGAATTAATTTTGGAGCTTGAGTCATTACTATCAATATTTTCCCCATGGGTGGCTATTTTTTTTGTGGCAGCAGTTTGAGGTTCCAAACATAATGCCATCAATCTTCATTAACTTTCAATTGTGGTTTTAGCTGCCTTGTGCTTGCTTTTTCTTCCATGCTGTTTTACACATTTCTTGATTTCAGAAAAGAGATTAATATAACTATCATAAGCCACACTTAAGAAGCAAAAAATCATAATAAATACAATTTAAAGGCAAACAGCAAAATGATGTGAAGAGCTGATCAAACAACTATAAACCACATCACAACGAAATGCTTTAGTAATATTCATCAACAAAATAAACCTTATGCTAAGCAGCTGTATGTTTTGCTTTGACAAGTTTTCAGAACCATGTATCACTTTCCTGAACATGAAAACCTGACCTTAATGTGACAAAATGTAAAAAAAGGTCAATCAATATTAACACTTTTGGAAAGCTCTATAAGTTTAGGTACTGTCTGTTAAAACATTGGACGCATAGTGAAGAAAAAATGAATAGAATAGAATAGAAAAACCCTGTATTTATCTTTCCATTGGGAAATTCAAGTGCATAAGCAGGATGTATGTATATATATATATATATATATATATATATACATATACATATACGGTATAACAAGGAAGTTTTTGAATCTTGTGCTATTAACATTTTAACAGCTTGCATTTTTTCTTCTTGTCTTAGGACTTTTTCCAGGTACTTCATCTTAACCCCCAGCTCCAAAAGATGAATGGGAGGTTGATGGTTATTCCAAATCATTATTAGACGGAATGTGTATGGTTGTGTGTCTCTGCATTAACCCTGTGATAAACTGGCTTTACCCTGCCTCTCGCAAGCAGAAAACTGGGATAGTAGCCAGCCATTCTGTGACCCTGAACAAGACAAAGCAGGTATAGAAAATAGATAGATTAGACATTTAAGACCACGAAGAAGAAAGGACACACATTTAACATGTCTTGTAGACTTCAAGTACATATTTCAATCCTTGTTCTCTTTAACTCCCTCAAATGATTTATTAACATAAAAAATAGTCTGAAGTAAAGTTTATATGATGAACAGTTTAGGATGAATTATAAAATCAGTGCTTATTGTGTAATGGTCTAACTTGTTGGTAAGCCTCGTGTACCAACAATTTTATACTATATCAGCTATCTTTGTTTCACACACATTGAAAAACTGGCAAATTAAAAATTATAGTATGGCACAAAGACTGCAATAAATGAGAAGTTTTGCAATGGCTATTTAAGCAAACATCAAATGGGACACTACTGCTTGAACTAGCACAGTAGCTGTGAGAGTTTTCTCATCTTGTGGTGTCTGACTCTTTACTTTTTCTTACTTTTTGCTGTTAAACCCTGCAGTTAGAGTGCAAAGGGCTGAACCAAACAGAGCAAGCAAATTTATAAAAGTTTGTGACCCGGTTACAGTCAAGTCAAGCTCCCAGCACCGCAGAGCATCTGTTCAGCCTGACTCTTCGGTCTGTCAGTCAAGTCCAAACCCTTGTGGTTGAATTCACTAACAACCAGCAACAGAACTGAGAGTATTGAAGCAGGGAAAAAAAAAAAGAGACATGCCACACAGCAATACGTTTTCAGCATCGTTTCTGTTGGCATATGATACAAAAGTAATTTTGACACAAGTTTGGGAAAAGTTCGCAGCTCTCAATTATCCATCTATGGTTTTTAGTTTATGTTATGTATGAGGATGTAAACCTTTATATTTACCAGAAGTCAATTATGGCTACATCTCAAATGTGTTACCATAGGGATATACGTTTTACTGACAAACAAATTTTGCAGGCAGGAAAGCTGCTGTACTTGGCAAAAGTAAATGTCAGTTTTGTTGCATGGAGCCATTAATAAAAGTGCTTACATTGCATGGAAGTACACATTTAACATTAACAAGCTGCAGGGAGAAAATTAGTTTACAGAACTTTGACTCTTTCTTTGCTTTGACAGATTTATACAAAAACCATACACAGGGCTAAGCATTTATATGTTCATAGAAGGTGAAAAGAGGGTTTCAAAGTATTCTGAATAATAAGGATAAAATACCTTGCAAAATAATTATTATCCTTTGAACCTTTCAAATTCTGTCCCATAACAACCATGGCATTTACACTACTTTATTAGGATTTTATGTGAGAGACCAACACAAAGAATAGTGCATAATTGTGAAGTGGAAGAAAAATGATGCATGCTTTTCAACAAATACAAACCTGAAAAATATGTTATGCATATGTATTTAGCACTCCAGGGTCTATGTTTTATGAAACCACATTTAGCTATGATTATAGATGGTAGTTTCTTGGGGTGTGTTCAAAAGGCCGTGCTGAAAAAAGCATCCCAACCATCACGTTTCATGGGGGGATTGTGTGTGTCAGAGTGCTAGTTGTTCATCACACATAGGGTTGTACATGTAGTGCAAAAAGTTTAATTTTAGTTTATTGGACCAGAGTAGCTTATTTTAACGTTTGCTGTGTCTCATACGTTGGTTGTGGTAAATTGTATGGCTTTGTCATAACTTTCTTTTAACAGTTTAACAGTAACAACTTTGCCACTCTCCAGTAAAGGCCACATTTATGGAGTACACTATTAACAGTTGTCAAATCAACAGATTCTCACACCTGAGAGTTGAATCTCTGTGACTCTTCCAGGGTTACTTTGGGCCTCTTTACAGCTTCTCTGATTAATGCTCTCCTTGCCCGGTCTGTCAGATTAGGCGGACGGTTAATACGCTGTAAAAACCGATCAAAAAATAAGTTAATATTTCTTAAGAATAAGTGCATTTACCAATAATTTGAGTAGGAAAATAAGATGAACTGCCAACGGAATGAGTATTTTTTCCCTTAAAATAAGATAATTAGATGTTATGCACTTGAAAATAGAGTTGTTTTTCTTCTTATTTTAAACATAAATCATCTCATTCCATTGGCATATTGTCTTACGTAGCTGCTCAAATCAAATTTCAAGAAAAAAGGACTGACTTATATTTACATTTTTGCAGTGTAAGTTGACAGTTGTGCCTTATGTTTTCCATTTTTTGATGATGAATTGAGATGTTCAAAGCTTTAGATTTAGTTAGATAACTTAACTCTGCTTTGTACTTCTCCACAACTTTATCCCTGACCTGCTTAATGATCTCCTTGGTCTTCATGATGCTGATTGTCCATTAATGTTCTCTAACAAACCTCTGAGACTTTCACAAAACAGCTGCTTTTATACTGAGGTTGAATTATACACAGGTAGTACATTTAATGATTAATCAAATTCTGAAGGCTGAGTTGCTCTGAAGTTTATTTAGAAATATCAGAATTACGGTGGGCAAGATACAAATGCGCAGCACACTTTTCGCCGCTTTCAGAACCATGTATCACTTTCCTGAACATGAAAACCTGACCTTAACGTGACAAAATGTAAAAAAGGTCAATCAATATTAACACTTTTGGAAAGCTCTATGCTAAAAAATCCATTGCATGTACTTTGTCAATGGTAGGAATACAAGTTTATATTTGCAGTTTAGTACATCAGAAAATAAATTTTAAGTCAGTCATTTATGGAATTAATCAAAATCAGCATAAAAACATTTGATTGGATGCAGAAAAGATTGTTTTTACTTCACCCCCCATGTCTTAAATGACCTCTCATTTCTCCTCCAAATTTCTGAAACAGATGTATTTTCTGTTAGACCATGTGACATCGCCGTTGTAGCTATTTGTTCATATTTTATTCCCCAAAATATCTGAAATCAGATCTGGGCTCAGCACTGTATGCTGAAATGTTTACTGTACAATCAAAGCCTGTGATGAAATTTTTATGCTGTGAGGAGAGCTCTGCCGGTACGTCGATGTTTTCAAGGACCACCGTTAAATGTTTGAAGCTTGCCATGCCATCAGCAGCTAGCTCACAGAAATTCAAATGTGGTGAAATGCAGTTATCTTTTCATGAGGATATAAATAGGGCTTTTTAGAGTTAGGGCTCTCCATTCATTTGTTTTGGCACCATTGCGCTGCTCGGCAATATTATTGAAGTGATGCTCTGTGACAGTCAAGCTATCTTTATCTCCTTTCTACATTGCATTAAGAAATTACGGCTGATGTACTATTGAAAAAAAAAAGCTGTGGATTTCAACCTAAGACTGAAGTGAACTTGATGTTGCTCATAACAGCATCTTGGTATTGAGTTTTGTTCCTCCGTGACCCGTAGATCAAAGTAATGGACTATTGGAGGCTCTGCACTCCGAACCAAAGAGGCCTAAGCTACTTAGAAGTTTAATGGTTTTCGGCAGGTTCTTAATTATGGCATAGTTTACCCAGAGCCGTTTTTCTCCTATGGTGCACTAGGGCAATTGTACATTTTCATCTGATCGATACAATGAGGATGTTTAATAAAAGCTACATGAAGAGCCCCAGTCAAATCAATTAGAACATCATTTTTCAAACCAGCAGCAAAGCACTGTGTCAGCCTACTATGACAGAGAGTTCCAATAACATATGGTTGCAGAAATTCTCTCCAGAGTTTTGCAGATTTGCATAATTCACCTCCATCATCAATATTACTGCCATCGCTTTTCAATATAACTGCCTTCTAATTCAATGACTTGATGGTGTTGACGAGAAAAGCTTTGTGTCCTTCACTAAGTGCAGACACTGTGCCTGCAACATGCCAACCTTGTTCTCTGCGCTGTTGAAGGAGTCGGATGAACTGATAATGGCCTGATGACTTTTTGTTCTAACAAGTTCAGCAGGTCAGACGTGCCATCCATTTTACTTTGGTCAGAGCTGGTATTGATCTCTCCTAAGTGTTGCTTCTTTTTCTCTCTTAGCGGGGCTTTCTGTGGCAGTGTGAGAAAATACTCCTCTCTTTATCATCCGCAGCACCCTCACCACACAGCTTTAAATCCGGAGAAGCCGCAAACACTGATGTAGTGCTGCAGAGTGATGGAAAGTTGATGCTCTGCAGGTAAATCCAAGGCACGCTAAAAAATGCCAACATTTGCAAGTAAAATGTTTGAAACTGGAAAATATAAGCAAGCACCTATTGTTACAAAGATAACTTGCAGTTTACAATGTGGACCATAATTTATGCATTATCTCAACTGTACAGGTGTGTAATCAGAATGCAAAAGGTAAAGTATGTTGCTTTTATAGCAAATACTTTCCGGTCAAAAAAGACAAGATATTGCTTTATAAAATGTCTCAAGAAAAAGTAGTTTTGCTCGATGAAGTAGTTTAGAAAGGGAATTTTGTGAACATGATATAGAGAAAAGAAGATGTTTAATGTTTATGAAATGCACTTTGTTGAACTAAGCTGACCTTGGAGAAATGCATTGAAAGGCCTTGACCTTTTAAAACCTTAACCATGTAGTGGTTGCAAATATGTTAAAATGTCAATGGAACATAGTGGCTCTGAAACATGTGCACTCTGTTAAAATGGCAGGTTTCTGTCAAGAAATTAGACTGGGGTAAATCATTTCAACATTTTTCCACATATAATGTACTCTTCAACTGAAAAACAAGCAATTATTGAAAAGGAAAAAAATAAATGTTGCAATAACCTGGTTGCATTGACTCATACTCTATACATACTCTATATAAATCTGTTAGCATCTGATTTGGCAATATTTACCCACTCAACCTTGCAAACATTCTCCAAATCTATTGGACTATGAGGATGTCTCTTGTCCCCACAGATTTTCTGTCAAATTTAGTTCTGGACTCTGGCGAGGCCATCCCAATAATTTAATTTTCCTGAGGTGAAGTCATTCTTTTCTTGATTTGGATAAAAGCTTATGATGCTGAAAAATGAAATCCCTCTTCATCTTCAGTATCCCAGCAAACAGCTAAATATTTTGGCCAAAAGCCGTTTAGTATTTGGATTTATTCATAACTTCATCCACTTTAACCTCAGTTTCAAGTAAGTAAAATAACCCCAAAGCATTAGCCTGCCATTACAATGTTTATGATGACCTTGAACAATTTTAAAGGACATTGTAGAGCAGTGTCAAGTATCAGTTGTCAAGAAATTATAATAGTAATTTCCTATGTATTAGAAAGAAAATAAAAAACTATGTTTCTATTGTCCTGATGAGTGTTACAGAGTACAGTCACCCAAACTGTGACAAACATCTCAATGAATTGGAGGCAGAAACATCTGGTTTAATTAATTTAGATGGAAAAGCTGACTATGTTTAAAGCGGCTGGCAACAGTGTTTATACACAATGAACATTTTCACATTTTGTCACAGTACCTCTGCAACCTTTAGTGTATTTATTTGGTATTTTAAAAAAGCAAAACGAAAATTACACATAGGGTTTTTACAAATGAAACGTTGAAAATGTTTGGCATGCATATGTTCTTGCATTGTGTCAGTACTTTAGAACCACCTTTAAATGCAATTACAGTTGCAAGTCTTTTCAGGTATATCTGTACTAGCTTTACCGGTCTACATAAAAAAATATTTTCCCAGGCTTCTTTACAAAATTGCTTAGCCTTAATCATGTTTTGTAACCTTAGCTTTTGTCTTTCAAATATTCTCAGTTAGATATAAAACTAGACTTTGTTTAGACCGTTCTAGCAAAGGAGCATGCTTTCATTCAAATTATTTTATTGTAGCTCTCTATGTATAGGGTTGTTGTTCTGATGGAAGGAGAACTGGTGTTCAGACCTCAAGTCTTTTGCAACCTCTCAGAAATGTTCTTTCAAAATTGCCTCACATTTAGCTCCATCCATCTTCCCATCAACTCTGACCAGCTTTCTCACCCCTGCGGAGGAATAAATCATCTCAGCATGATGCTTTCAGGTTTCTCCATGTTGATGGTGGTTTTAGAGTGATGTGCAATGTTAGTTTTCCTCCTTACATAGTATTTTGACTGTCATAACATGCTTATCCAGGAGGAGCGAATGCTGCAACTCAATCACTCAATGCAATCAGCTGGGTTTCCATAGAGAACCTTTTAAAAATATGTTTATAATTCAAAACCAATTAGAATTATAAACTGAATTTGACTTTGTTTGATAATTAGGATCAATGATGTATGTACTTGACTTTGTCGGGATCTGGGTGTGTGTTTGTGTTTTTGTGCTTGCTACATGTGCTCATTCTCAGGTGGTTCTGGAGCTCTCAGGTGTGCTGGATGACAGGTGCGACTTATTCCACTCATTGCCAGGAGGAGTACCGAAGCAGGATGCTGCCAGCACTTCACTGTGAGTGTTTTGCCACAGTTTTACAAACTCTAGTCATACTCCAAGTTATGCTTTATACTTCGACCTCGTTTAACTTTGTTTTTTGCTCCTCTGCAGATTTTGAAAGCCTAAGCTTTGGATCTATGTCACTGAGTTTTCTGGACTACATTTCTGAAAGTTACTCTGGAGGATCAAGTCTGTCTTCGTTCTGAGGATTCCTATCCTGTGATCTAACTTTGTTTGGATTTGCTTCAAGCTGCCAGCTTCCTGTCCTCTTCATCTCCTGAACCAAACCACAAGCGTACCCTGTCCACCTTCCAATGTAAGCCACCGCACATCGAACTTGTTTACTGTAACCTGAGCTCCACAGAACAGCACCAAGTGAACTCTCTACGGATATACCTGTTTAAGACCTGGATCCTGAATCTCATTCCCCCTGGCGACCTGACCATCATAACTCAGTAAGCCGATCTCAGTATCAAAATAACTATTTGCTCTTAGTTTCGTTTTTTTCCTCCGTTACCCGTACTCATCCATTCTCTTCACTTCTCTCCTTACAGTGAGATATTTCGTCTGTTCCGTTCCTGACTATATCTTCGATAAACAATCTTTATTTTACTTCCTCCTCCTGAGTGTTCTCTGTATGTGGGTCCGAGCTATTTCGAACATAATGACAGTCTTGGAATCAGTGTGAGCCAATTGGATTGATTGTCTTTTTTTTTTTTTTGCCTTAAGTCAATACGTGTTGTGAAGAGGTGCTAAATAAACTGATTTGAAAACTGAACTGAATGTAGGCCAAAATATTCAATGAAGGTCTCCTATGACCAGACCATCTTCTTAAACAGGTGTTCCCTAAATATTTAGTGGTAAAATACAAACAGGAGTTCCTATGGCTTTCTTTCAACACTGGGCTTCTTGTTGCCACTCTTTAATTTGCAGAGAGCACAACCAATAGTTGTAATGCCAACAGATTCTCCCACCTGAGCCGTGGATCTCTGTAGTTAATCCAGAGGTTTGCAGTTGTGCCATAATTTTTCCATTTTTAGATGGTGACATCTCTCTTATCCAGCAGTTTTCAGATTTTTTTCCAGGGAAAATTCATTAAAACCATTCCCTCCACTTAAAGATGATGAGGTACTTTGTGTTGGTCTATCACATTATATTCCAGTGACATACAGCAACCTTTGTTGTAATGTGACAAAGTATGAAAAAGCTGAAGGGACAAGAGCACCTCACCTGTATGCAAGTACCTTGGTTGTTGAGATTTGTCCTTTACCCAAACTGTTGTTTGTTTTGACCAGGATACTTTTTTTCCTGGTTAAATAAAGATTAAAATCAAAAGGAAAAAATTCGCAACTGCTTGATCGTGGAATCTAAATGCAAGTGGTGCTGTATGCAAGCCATGCATTGTTTTTAGCCGTTAGGCTTAAGGAGCAATTTCCTGTCAACTTTTCTCCCATTAGTCTATAGGAGAGTTGCAGTTGAGATTTCCTGGCCAATTGCTGGCCAATTCCTGTTTACGTAAAACAGAATCTTCTCAGCCAAAGTTTCAAGTTGGTGGAGTTTACCTAAACAGCTATATGGAATCACTGCAGAACATTGGATGGATAGGGAGAATACTAACCTGAGGGCATAAAAAACATCTCTGCAGCAGTGATGAGGCTCTAGACACAGTCATACTGTGTGCAAATCAGTGCAAACAGTTTACAGTATGTTAGGATTGGATGCTAAACATGAGATGCTCCCTCATTGCACAGGATGGCATAATAAAAAAGTTAAAACAGAAGGTGTATTTTTAAGGTTCTTTTTGTTTTTTTGTGTTGTGTTACTTAAAATAAACAAACATAACTACTGTTAAACAGACCTTTTCTCTTTCACAAAATACTTTAAGCTAGGAGACAGTCTAGCATCAACTGACTTATGTAAGGGCCAGCTAGACTTCCCTGCTCGAAGGTGATCTGTGCAACCAGCTGCATCCCTATATGCTTATTATTACTGGATATCAGGCCAAGAGCCTCCAAAACAGTATCCTTTTGTTCTGGTATAATTTTCAGTACCAAAAGAGCAGCTGAGGAACTTTTATCACGTTACGACCACCTGAAGCCTCTTGCTTGAATAATTTACAGACGTATTAAAAGTTTGTGTTTCTCTTATGTGTTTAGAAGTTTTGCAAAACCAGGTTTCAGTGCTAAGACACCCAAGACTTTTGCTGTAACCTTTAGTGACCCATGCAATACAATAAGGCATCAGAAAATATTTGACAGTTTCTTAGGTTTCCCCAAAACCTTTTCTGTTGATGAATAGGAAATACTAAAAATGATGAATACCCAGGCCATTGTCTTGAGACAACTGTCTAAGGATCCCTCTCAAACTGTGTCATAACCACCCTCCGCAAAAACATCTTTAAATTCCCTTTAAAAAAAACATCTTTAAATAAAATGTACAAAATTCCCTAGAACCTTCATTTTGTCCCAGTTTGGCCAATACCGGTAAACCTAAAATCAAGTTAAACACAAAGGTCTGTTTGTAGCCGCTCTAAAACAGTGGAGCAACCTTTAAAATTTAATATTTTTGTTGAGCATCTGTCAAAAACAATTAACTATTTATCTGTTCACATTAATCCCACAAGCTTGTTTGGTTTAGCTAATAAAAGCAAATCTTTGTCCTGCAGATTCTTTGCATGCAGCAAGTCATTGTGTTGGTGCCATGTGGGTTTGGATAAAATGTTCGAACAGTTAAACCCCTGATTAAAATCCTAATTATTAATACTAGGCATACAAAGGAATGTCATGGGTATTTATGTCTATTTAAGAAGGAACAATGCACAATAAATGACGTGGCTCATCGTGTAAATCTGTCAGATTGAATTAATTTGCACTGGTGTGGCAGTTTTTTAACAAACTAATCTTAAACCATCATGGACTGTGAGTGGAGAGCAATTTCTTTTTCCATTAGGCGTTCTGTAAAATTATGAAGACCATGTTTTGTGGCTTGTTTTAATGGCCAATCCTCCCTTTTACTTAGAGCAGACATTTGTTTTTAATAATTTAATGTGTAAGTGGGATTGCCCAAAAAAAAAACTTGAAAGAGCAAGCTTCTCTGTAGTGTTTGTGTGTACTGAACAGCCATGTTAGGACTGCTTCCTGTCAAGTCAGTGTGCTTAAAAGTCATTTTGCAAGAATTTCATCACTCCCAATGTTTCTTTGATGCACGTGACCAACAACAGTGAGTGATGTCGGCCTGATTTTACTGACAAGGTTCTTCTTTTTCATATTTTGGTAACGTGTTTTCATCCTGTCTTAGGGTGTTAAATGTGAGCTGACTTTCCTAAGATGATAAAGTGATGCAAGGCTAATGACGTGTCTTTCCTTGGATCAATTACCTTAACCAGTCAGTTTGATCAGGGACAATAAGTACTGACTATATCAATGTTTTCTTGGTAAATATATTTCAAATGGGGACATTTATATTATATTTTAACCAGATATTGATCACAACAAATTAGTTCATAAATTATGTTTTAAAAACTGGAATGAAACAGTGAATAAAGAATAAGGAACATTCCTCCTGAACTTTATTCAGTACTTAATAGAAAAGCCATGTTTGGCAATAACATATGTAACACCTTATGTTTGGAGAAAATGGTCACATGCATTGCTCAGGTGTGATTTCAACCTTCTTCTGTAAATCATGAAGGTTTTGGGAGCCTCTTCTATGAGCTCTGATCTTCACTTCACTTTGCTCTGGAGGAGATCCTTGAATTGCTGCTTCCACCGCCCGTCAATACCCCTGGCCTGCAGATCCCCAACACCCTCCCTCCCTCCAAAAAATAAAAAACACAACCCGTGCCTGTACCAACCTTCCCTTTCTAAGTTGTCAGATGGTTTTCCAGAACCTCTTCAATGCCAACTAAATTCTTTCTTGATAACCTCTCTCAACTCCTCCTACTCTAATAAACAGACCTTTGACTCACTAAAACATTTCTTTGTGGCACTTTAAGATTTGTATTTGAGTACCCCTGGCTTAGGACAACTCTTTCAGTTATAAATATTGCACGGAGCACCTGATGGTGGCTGGTTTCTATGTTCTATTTACTCATAGATTGTACATTTAGAAGTCTAGAAAAAGGTCTGTAAGCAATGCCATGAGTATGTTTTGTTCCAATAGGATTCTGAAGGTGTTGAGAGAGCTCAAGGCTTTTACCTATGATGAGATCCTTCTTGTGCAGTTATTAATGACAAGCCTTCTTACAGGCCATTAATTAGGACTAAACCAAGTGATATTAATTTGTACAAAAACAAGGCAGGATTGCTTTCTAAACCTCTAAACCTGTCTTCTAAACCTCTGGTGTACATTTTATATCAAGAGTCCTGTTAAAAATACATTTACTTAGAAAAATGATGTGTTAAATACATACGTTTTCCCCTTCTTTATAAAATGGCTTCTTATTTTTATGTCAAACATAAGCCTGAAACATTTTCAGCACCAAGCAGAGAAAAGATACACTTGTGTCCCCATACACAGGCAGTTGCAACAGTCAGCACCCCATATGACTTTGAGAGGTTTTACAAGACCTCATTCAGTCACACTCTTCGAGGCAGACAGAGATAGCATCCATCAGCCACTTCACCTGTGTCTAATGGCTCAGTGCAGACAAGCCATGTTTGCCTGTGTGTTTGATGTGCGCATACCACATGCCCACCTACTCTTTCTTATGTCAGAATATCAGCAAGCAGCACAGTGTCAGGCTCGCAAATGGATTTTCTAATCCAGTTGTTTGCTAGGAGTTCTTTCAAGCCTTGGTTTTGAAGCCCAAGCCAAAAATGTACTTAAACACAAGCATTCCCTTAGACTCCCCCCCCCAACGCCATAGCTGTCACTGTGCACTGGCTAAAATATTTCCGCGACTGAGAGACAGGCATACAGGGAAAGACATAAGTACAAAGAGTAAGGACATCACAAAAACTCAAATAATGAGATGTCAAACGGGGCAGACTGTAATTGTTCATTGCATTTATTCTGGGGCTTTTGGAATGCAGCCATGATGCTTTCAGAAATATAAAGTGGTGTCCTCAATATGTTGCAGGTTCAGCTTTTCAAAAAAGCCTGAGAGATCACTCTTGAGACTCAATAAGTAGTACCCAATTTCTATCTACAGACAGGCTGCACATAGCCGTCTAAATAAAAAGAAGACAGAAGGACAAAGCCTGAAGAGTAGAGTTCTATGAAACACTCTAGCTTTATAAAATTGTCTTTAAAGGTACTGTTTGTCTGACATACACTGATATGTTTCTTCATTAAAGAGGGGGCTGCATGCATTTCCAGGACGGGGTCTCAGCAGTTGACACACTGTACTCAACAAACGTGGGACTGTTTTATGTCAGCTCTAAAACACTCCCAGGATGTTTACTATGCAGCTCAACCTGATCGCGCTCCTCTTTAAATGACAGATAAGATGACCTTTTTCAACTCTTTACCTCCCCGTGAACCCTCGATGATGGCAGTTCTGGAATATCTTAAATGATTAAGAATGTGCCGGACAATTTGAAGTTTGTGGGGGAGTCCCGTCAGCTCTGTGCTTCTCTTATCCAAATAATAAGAATAAGCTTTCTTATCTGAAGCTGCTGCACGTCACTTTAATTCAGTCCAATAAAACACTGTCATTCATTTCCCTTTTATTTCACCCCAAACTAATTCCTACTCTGATAAAGTCACTGGACCGGGATATTTACAAATAAGGCTCTGCCTGGTTTCAGCTTTTCTTAATGGAAAACATTTTATTCTTGTGATATAAAAATACCTTCCCACCCCCAAACTATCTTCTGTCAAACACTGATAATTATTTTATGAAGAAAGGCTCAGTGTTGATTACCCTCTTATTGTTTTGCAATCAGCTGTTGATATTTTGGTTGTTTCCCAGCTTGCCCTAATTGAAAATATGAGGCTTTACAAATTTAACACACATCGCCCCTTTTTGTCCTTGGAAACTTTCTATCCTGCAGAGTCAACTTGAAAGATAAGATGGATGGAGTGAGTGAGTGACTAGAGCAAATATGGTGCGTGACATGAAAGAGTTTCGGGAGAGAAGCAGACTTTACCCCCTGGACTACAGTATAATTCATGAGAGCCTCTGTTTCCATGAGTTGAAATAATAAGGCTTCCTTGTTGCTGACACTTTTCTTTGAAATAAGAAACCATCATCAAGATTCTTTTTCTCCTCAACAGCCTAGCCCAAAGGTGGTGAAAAAATACCTTTCCTTCACTGTTTAGACTTCTTTGACATTTCTTTATTTCCTTCAGCTCTGCCTTCTCCTGGGTAAAGCACCAGTCAATATTCCACCCGCATCTCTTGCTATGCTGTTTGTTTTAATGGGTTTAGTTGACAGGTGGTTAGAACTGGCATTCTCATGTTTTAAAGAAGTCGTCCGATAGGTCTCTGGAGCTGAGCTTTGGTCATCATCAGAGGCAAAGCTACTCAAACAGAACTCTGTAAGCCCTCACATTCAACAGCAGACATTACCCTGAAGTAAAAGCCCTTTAGATTATAAGGCTTAACTGAGAAAGGAAAAAACTGACTCTATGAGGTATTGACAAACACAAATCCATCTTGATCCTCTGAAAATGCAGTTTTTTTCAGTAAGCATACTGACTAAAATATATAAATATTGCATCTTTATATTGGTATTTGCTGTGAAACAACTGTCAGGGTTTACGTTTGGACTTTAAAAACACAAACCTCCTCTAATATTAGGCACATGCATTCATATTTAGGCATGTAATTCTGAAAATCACATTTATAGAGGTCATATTGTGTTCAATTAAAAATTTACTATTTTTTATTTATTTAAGTAAAGAATAGTAAAAGGTTTAGAAACATCATAATAATTTTCCCCAAAGATTTATTCTAATTTAGCCTTTTTGGTCACATTTTAATATCAGACAAAGATGTCTTAAGTAAATAACGAAAATATTTTCAAATGATTATTTCTATTGTTAAGGGAGAAAAAGCTATACAAACCAAACTGGCCCTATGTGAAAAAGTAATAGCCCTATAAAGCAAATAATTGGTTGTGCCACTGTTGGGAGCAACAACCGCTATCAAGCTATTGCCATGACTGTCAATGAGTCTTTGACGTCGCTGTGGAGGCCAACTTCTCCTCTTGATTAGATTTAATTCCAGACTTTGAATATGCCCCTTTCATTTTTTGACTTCATTTGTTTCTTTTTTTGAGCCATCCCAAGGTGGACTCACTGGTGGGCTTTGGATTATGCTCACGTGGCCTAACACATTAGCTTAAGGTCACCCAATAATGGATGGATGTTTTCTCTCAGGATTTTCTGGCAGAAAGCAAAACACGTGCTTTAATCAATTACAGCAACTCCTCCAAGTCCTGAAGTAACAATGCAGCAACAGACCATCTCTCCACCGCTACCATATTTAACTGTCAGTATAATGTTTTTTTTTTTTTGTCTGAAATACTGTTAGGTTTATGTCAGATGTAACAGGCCAAAAACCTTCTGAGAACTTCCACTTTCCTCTAGTCATTTCTGTGTAGATTTTACATTTTACTTTTCCCCAAAGTCTAGGTGATCATCAGTAAGTTGTTTAGGTAATGTGAGCCAGGCCTTTGTATTCTTTTAATCAGTCTACATAATTTTGGTAGGCAGCCCACTCCTGGGAAGGTTTACCGCTGTCTCACATTTGCTTCTTTTATGGATAATATCTCTCACTGTAGTTTAGTGGAGTTCCAAACCCTGAGAAATGGCTTTACAGGCCTGTCCAGACTGATACATGTTAATGACTTTATTTCCCATCAATAACTTTCTTTTTTTCTTTATCAGGCCACGAGGTTTAGTTTTTTAGATCATTTTGCCTACTTCATGATATCATGAAGTTCTACTGCAGTCTGTGGTGCTTAAAATTTGTGCTATGTGGACCACCAACTTGAACATACTCTAAAATACTAAAATGTACCTTTTAATCATTGTAGATCCAAAAGATAACAAGAGTCTTACACATTTGCCTTATTGTCTGAGACGTTTAAAAGGCATATTCTGTTCTTTCTAAATTCCTAGCAAAAACAACAGGATGGGGGTCACTCTTTCTTCAAAAACACTTGCTGTTTATGTAACTTTCTTCAATTGTGGTTGGAGGGGTGCACAAAATTATTTTAAGGGCCGCGAATGGAACCCGGGCCACACTTTGGTATCGATTGCTATAGCTATTGATCCACAGCTGCCATGTGTGTTAAACAGATAGTTCAGATTCTTAGAAAACAGCATTCTGTAAAGGTTTTATCAGTAATAGTTCCCTTACCGGTTATAGACAGATGTCATATAGCTGTGAGTTTGTAGAACAGCTCGTCAAAGGGACCCCTGTTTATGCAGACTTTAGCATTTTACAACTCAAACTGAAAATGTTGATATCAATGAGACATAATGCTATATTAGTGGTTATTAAATGTCTACATTTTTACAAGAGACCATTGTTAAATTATTTGCTGGTGTTTCAGCCAAAGAGCTCTGACAACATAATTTTAGCACAGTAACACAGATATTGAGTAGCTTAGAAAACTGTGACAAACTTGACAAAGCTCTGTTGTGAAAGTGCAGACAGGTGATATCTGTTAATAATTTATTTAAAAATTTTAATTTTTTAAAAACTGTTAAGTTGTTCTAAATTGCAAAACTCTGCTAAAATAGGAGATCTTTCCAGGTATTAACTTACATCTGCTACAGAAATTAATTCCCTTTTCTGTAAACTCACAGCTTTATGACTACTTTTTTCCATCAACAAAGGAACAATTAATCATACTAACCTCACACAACTTTACATCAAAAATCTAAACTATCCCTTTAAAGACATCTTTTTTTCTAACTGTATATTTACAGGATGACTTTCTTTGTTGAAATAAAGCCATAGGCTGTTCTGATTGGTCAAATTTGGAAACTGACCACTGAACACTATGTATAATGTTGCATAGAAGATATTGGTAGTGATGAAATTGGAACATCAAACTAGGCCGGTTTTTATAACTGTAATATTAAAAAAGCAAAACAGAGTAACAAAATGGGGACAGAGTGCTGGCTCCTGCAGCCTTGGCAGACACAGGCATGACCCGAGGATAAGGGAACACAGACAGTTTAAGCAGTCTGTTATCGCACAGTTCTAGGAGCAGAGTAGATTTAGCCTAATTACAGTTATCTTTCACATAGCGTACCAGGGCATATAACATATCAGCATATTGCAAATGTGCTTACATCATTTCATAGAGCCACGTCATTTGCCTCTTACTCACTCAATGGCATATATGTTCTTTGTGATGTTGCCAAGTAAAGGCAGCCTGGAGTCCAAATGGTGAATTTCATGCAGCTTAGAAACAGTTTCGTCTGTACGAGAGAGCGGATCTCCATGTGCCCTGCAAACATATTACATTCACAACAAGAAATGTAACAGATGACAAAAAACAAACAATGTAGAGATAATTTTCTGCAACAAGGCATATTCACCTGAACATAAAACGTGCTGCATTGCTCTGTATACTTAGTTGATAAATATACAACTTTGCTTTTAGCATTTTCTAAATTACATTTTTTTTTATTTTTATAACATGAGAAAGGTATGCATCACTAAACCTGAATACCTGATTGTTCGATTTTCATGTTATAGCCAAAAAACTCAATGTCCTTCATTGGGTCTTTGGCTAATTTGCCAAAACAAAGTAGGGCATTACTGTCAAATGGAAGAAAAAGTATATATAATTTTCTCATTTATATGAAATTTTCCAACAAAAAATGTAAAAATAAGGGTACTTTTTTCAGTTTTCTTAGATGAGACAAAAATATAACTGGCAGTCTAGGTGCAAATGCTGTGTGAGATAAAATTAACACTGCACATCACAATGGATGTTCCATCTCCTTGGTGTTGGCAGCATCATGGTGTGGAGTGGAGAAAATAAATGGAGCTAAATACAAAGCAATGATAGAAGAAAACCTGATAGAGGCTGCAAAAGACTTCAGACTGGTAGAGAGATTTGCAGACTAGTGGAGCAAAAATCCTTAAGATATAGCTAAAGTTAGTAAAATTAGTAAAGTTGAGAATCTGTAGCAAGACTTGACAATAGTGGCTGCCATAGACTTTCCATTCAATCTAATTGATAACTGAGCCTCGCAAATGCATGGCTGATTCTCTAAATGCATTAGTAGTAGATGTGTTCATGCATGGTTGTTTGTTCGTTGTGTCTGCATGTTGCCCTGCGATGGACTGGTGACCTGTCCAGGGCGTACCCTTGCTTCTCGACAGTAGACTGCTGGAGATAGGCACCAGCTCCCATGCGAGCCTGTACGGACGAAGTGGGTATAGAAAATGGATGGATAGGTGGATAAATGGATGGATGGTTGGATTGAGCATTAAGCCTTGCAAAGATATGGGTGATTGGCTTCCCTAAATGCTTTAGCAGTGGATGTGTTGATGTATTGTTTGTCTATTGTGTCTGCATGTTGCCCTGAGATGCACTGGTGACCTGTCTAGTTTGTGTCCCAACTCTCGCCCCATGACCCCTGGAGATAGACAACAGCCGACCACCGCAATCATGACAAATAATGAACAGGTATAATGGATGGATGCGTGTGGATGTGTTGCAATGGATCCTAAAGAGCTTTGCTGTGAGTGTTCTACTAGAAGAATTCAGGAAGCATTTCAAGAATATCTAAACATGTTACACAAATGTGAGAGAAATTATTTTTCCTTGTATTTATATTTTAAATCCTTATTCAACAAGGTATTATGAGAACAGTTTTATATTCAGTTGTTTGAGGGAAATAAAACACACATTAAATCCATTTATTAGCCAGTCGATGGTGGCTATTGCAATTGTAAAATAAAATTTGATCTTACAAAAGCAGAACAGTGATCCTATAGCATAAATAATTTATGGGCTAAATAAAAAATTGCCTTGTGAGTTTACAGTCTCAATCACTGCTTTAAAGTTTTTAACACAATATGACATACATTTATTTGATTTATGGTCCTATAAAACACTAGCAGATGAATGGCGGGTGGGGCAGGTGTGGAGTTACTGCTCAATGTTGCTCTTTCTGATTTAGTTATGTTCAGCAGAATTCAATCTTAACCTAAAATTCTCAGAACACTTGTAACTGTGACAGGAATTTTCACTGTGGAAAGTTGTCAAATTAATTAATAAAGAAATGGAAAAATTTATAAAGCACTCAGAGAATTTTTAAAAACTTTCTTTTTTGCTTGGTCATAACACAGACACTTAATGTAGGACTAAAAACCTTATTTTGGTGGTTTGGCTGATTGCTGAGTCAAACATGCTGATCAAATAAAACAAAGATTGCTAGACTTAACTTACAGTTCACTGGACAAATAAAGTTTATGGTCCTTAAAATTTACAGTGGCTCTTGAAAGCCTAAACATCCACAGCATTTTAACAGGAGTGTACACCCCCCTGAAAAAAAAATGTTTGACAACATGTCAAATCTTCTCAAAACTTTTTTTTCCACTTTAATGTGACATATGCTCTGTACAGTTCAACATACAAATCTGTTAAAAATAAAGAAAAGTGGCGCAATAACCTGGTGGCATAAGTGTACACACCTTTGAATTAATATATGGTCGAAACACAATTTGATCAAATTTTGGCAATTCAGCAATTCCTTTGGTAGTATGAGTCTATTAGCATTCTACATCTTGACTTGGCAATATTTGCATACTCTACCTTTGAAAAGTCCTCTACATCTACCAAATTGTGAGGATGTCTCTTGGTCACAATGTCATCTGACAGATCTGTCTGATTTAGTTCTAGAGTCTGGTTGTGCCATTCAATAATTTTAATGCTCTTCACATGAAGTCATTCTTTTGTTCATTTGGATGTATGCTTGGACTCAATTGATGCTGAAAAATGTAATCTCTCTTCACCTTTCTAGCAGGCAGCAAGGGCTTTTGGAACAAAACTAGTAGTATTTGATACGATTCATCCAGCAAAATCCTATTTTCACACTAAGGAAAGTAACCCCAGAGCAGGTTGCTGCTGCTGTCATGGGCATGGAGTTCTTTTGGTCAGACACAGTGTTGTTTTTGTGGCAAACGTATATTCTGGAATTCTTTCCCAAAAGTTTAAGTTTAGTTTAATCAGAATACAGCACAGACCATAATACATTCAACCACGCGGTGCACCCCTGCTGCCTCATATTATTTCTAATTTTCACTGTGCAATGGTGTATATCTAATGTAGTGGAATTGTTTGTGGCTTCCAATAAATGGTACATTTGTACAATGAGATCATTTTAAACACTGAGATATTTTCGATGCCTTGTAACCTTTCTGGAACCTGTAGCTTTAGCTAAATTATGCAAATAAAAAAAAATCTTAGATTAGCAGAACTTTATATAAGTGTTATCAGATTATTAGGCTATAACTGACTGAATGCTGAAACAAAATCAAAAGGTGCTCCGACAAATCAGGAGTGTGCACATTTATGTAACCAGGATGTTTTGTAGCTTTCAGTCCACAAAAAAAATTTTTTACTTGAATTGTACAGTATATGTGCCTCATTTTGTTTGGAAAATGTTTTAAACATACTCAGCACAATCTCTCTCTTTATTTTGCATCACAACCTTTAATATGAACAGGGGGTGTGTACGCTTTTGAGTATAAGCAAGCTCCACACTAATTTATCAGGAGAAACACACAAACATCCTTTACTAATGAACAACCATCCGCTTTAATGATTAAATTATACTGAAGGACGTGAGAAATAACAAAAAAAAAGCGTGCAGTAACTCGTAACAAATGACCACTGCTCCATTACACCGAGAAATTACGCACCACAAATTCTATTTGACAATATGCGAATCTGATTACACATAAGGGCTTCTTAGCACAATTTTATTACTGTTAAAGGTCACTTCTAAATTAGGTTTGGCTCTTTTCAGCCTGTTGAACAGGAAATAATGAATTTATTTGATCTTCTTCTTAAATTCTTTTTAACATTTCTGAATTTCCTAATTAGCCACATCTAAGTTTGTTTGCACATTTTGTCCTCTCCCCTACCCTCAATGTCAGGGCATTACATATTTACACTGACTAATGACCTGGCCTAACAAGAGACAGATATACACGGAGAGTAATGATTTGCACTCAGAGGGTGCTCTGGTGAGGGCCGGACATCTCAGTCTGTGTCCTTTAATAGGGCTTGTCTCCAGTGATTAGGGATTGTTGACAGTGGATGTGTTAGTGCCAAGCGCCAGATGGAGCGTTCTGTCCCCCACCCCATTTATTACCACCACCCCAATCTGCACTTAATAGTAGCCCCGCTACACACATGTACAAATGAACACTTACACACACATTTTAACACACACATATACGCGGACATATTTTTTGCTCATTATGTCAAATATCAGAAAGTGAAAGAAACACTGTCACGTCATGGGGGGAGAACTTAGCTGTCTCTCCTCCCACGCCTTCTGCAAACTTCTGGGTCTCAGGGGCACACTGGCAATCACACTCCAGCTCTCTCATCATTACACCCTGGTTCACTGCACAGCATCAGTACATTCTCTCCAAGAACCAGGCTGCATTCAAACCAATTACGCTGTCATCTCCATTTTCTCATCTTTGAGCTTGCTGGCTTTTCGGAGAAGAGTTTTTTTTCATGTCACTTTTACAATGGCACATAGGCCGGAAATCATTTCTTTTTTTTAATTAATCAACAGGGCCTTCTTTTCTTTTTTTGTTGAAAAGAAAAAAAAAAGATCAGACCTTGAGCTGGTTGTAAAAGAAGAATAGTTGTTTGAGTCTCTCTTCCTTCCAAATGACAGAAAGTTTGAATTCTTTTGTTAGAATCATGACCCCAAACAGTTTCTACCTTTTTCTGTCTTCCTTGTCTCTCCAAAAATCTAAACCAAATACCTTCATGGCCTCTGATGCACAGCCTCTGCAGTCTTTAATTGACCCGCACCTACACAAACCTCACATTTATAATCTAGAAGGAAATGCATGCTGAATAGCCAAATCTCCCTCAGGGCACTGAAGGCAAAATTAATTCATATGAAAGTCAAGGATAACTAATGGACAGCATGGAAAGATAACATAATAAGAGCCCTTGTACTCCTCAGTAATTCAACCACACAGGGCCTATTTTATAATATATTTCTGTCAATGTGTACTCGTCCCCATATATGCAAAGAGGGGGGAACCTAATGGAAGCCTAATTCACAGTGGTAGCCGTTATGTAAGAGCTGTTTCAAGCTAAGCCACCATGAAAGCCAATCAAAGCATAGCCTTCAAAATTTCAGAGTGCATTTTTTCAGAACAATGTGTCCTCTTGAAATCAGCAATTAAGTGTGTGGAGTTAATTGCAAACGAACTGCACAAGACCTCTGCTGCGTTGCTCACACCCTTAAAAAAAGAGTGCTGCAGATGTACCACACAGGACGTTGTCAGATTAGCCCGCTCTTTCTTGATGCAACCAAAGCTGATATGTGATCCTTGAAGATAATTCCTGACCAATATCATTTTAAGAAACCCAGCATACATCAAAGGTGGATCTATATAAGTTACTTCAGCCACGCCCTGTTTCTCGAACGTTTTCTAAGATCTAGAAATTTGACCTAACTTTGTCTCTATCCATCATATGTGCTCATTAACCTGTGACACATAGCAGCCATGTACTGCTTGTCTTTTGTCATCAATCATTCTGTCGCCTGAAACAATGCTGCAAACCTCACAGTAAAATCCCACAGTAGATCAAGAAAGAAGAGGAAACATAGGAAATCAAAGCAGCAAAAGAGGACAACCAGCTGCTGCTCATCACATCAGCTGAATTGCCGTAATTCCAAGTGCACAAGTCTTTTGTGGTTCATACAAGCTGGCACATGTGCCCACACGCTTTGGCCTTAATTGGCTATGATTATAACTAATGGCTGTATTGATGTACATTTTTCGCCCAGCAGGACAGTGCAGCTAGGATCAAGGGAATTCAGTATCTCCTCGGGCAGTCTGCAAAGCCTCCTTCCCTGGCTGTGCTTTTAGGCAAGCAAATCTTTTGCGATGTTCAGAAGCCAGATTGTGTTTCATTTGAATTGTGTCTGACAATTTTTGGAGAACCAAAGTGCTAAAACATGCAAATCTGAATGCCTGTTTAGGGGTTGAGACTTTGATCTGGGGTGAGAGTGAGGATGAAGGTTAGGCAGTATGTTGTAAATGTTAAAACAGTCGCAAGAATGTCTTATGTCGATCACAAGTTTTGATAAATGTAAGAGGGTGTGTGGAGGTGTGGTACTGAAAGACAGAAAGAGACATCAGATAAGTAAAATGCTTCTACTTTACCTTTTTGCAAACAGAAAATGCCTTGCAAATGTGTTCACACACCTTAAATATAAATTTTATTGGGTTAGTATGTGATACACCAAAACAAGGTAGTGCATAATTGTGAAGTGGAAGGAAAATTACGGTTTGTTTTTAACATTTCTTTTGGAAATAAAACTTGAAAAGAGTGGGATGCATTTGTACTTGACCTCTTTACTCTGATGTCCCCCACAAAAAATCCATTGCAACCCACTTTGACACCAAAATTTACATTTTGACCTATAAGTGATGCACAGTGTTGTTAGAGCAGAACACCAACACTGTATATCATTTTGAAGACAGTAGCTCAATGGTACTTCATGGTACTGGCAGCATTATGCTGTGGGAATGTTTTTTGCAGCAGGGAAGGTGATTAGCATTGATAGGAGGATAGATAGAGCTAAACAATGAGCAACCATGAAAGGAAACCTTCCAGGTTCACCTTCAAGCAGGCCGATGACTCTTGTAGATAAAAATCAAATAAGAATCAATCTGCATCCATACTAAACATACAGCCAGAGCAACAACCCACATTGTTCAGCTCAAGGGATATTTGTGCATTAGAATGGTCTAGTCAAAATTCAGATCTAAATTGTAAGAATATGTGACAGGCGCTCGCTGGCTCAGTTGGTTGAGCAAGCAGGCATGTGCAGAGGCTATATTCCTTGACCCGGTTGTCCTGGGTTCAATTATCAATCTCAGGCCATTTGCCGCAGATTATTTCCTCCTCTCTTTACCCACTTTCCTTTCAAACCAAAGTTCAAAAAGGGCCACTAGGGCCAAAAAATAAACATATAAAAAGAATATGTGACAAGATTAGAAAATTGTTAATCACAGATGCTGTCCATCCAATCTGACTGAGCTTAAACTACTTTGAAAAAAAGAAAGAGCATAAAATCCAATCTGATGGAGAAATACAACACATACAACACATTTGTGACTGTAATTGCAGGAAAGTGATGACTCAGGTGAATGAATACAAAATGACAATTTTCAATTTTTTTATCGTAAAAAAAACATCAAAACCCATGTATCCATTTTGTTCCTCTTCACAATTATGCAATACTTGGGCAAGTGGTGTTGGTCAAGCATAAGATAATACACTGAAATTTGTGGTTAGCAAAATGTGGAAATGTTAAGGGAGAAAGGCAGCGCTTCTCAATCCTTAAATTGATTTGTAAAATACTAATAGCTTTGTGCCAAAAGCAAAACAAATACTGTTTCTGCCAGTATACAGGTCCTTCTCAAAATATTAGCATATTGTGATAAAGTTCATCATTTTCCATAATGTCATGATGAAAATTTAACATTCATATATTTTACATTCATTGCACACTAACTGAAATATTTCAGGTCTTTTATTGTCTTAATACAGATGATTTTGGCATACAGCTCATGAAAACTCAAAACTCCTATCTCACAAAATTAGCATATCATTAAAAGGGTCTCTAAACGAGCTATGAACCTAATCATCTGAATCAACGAGTTAACTCTAAACACCTGCAAAAGATTCCTGAGGCCTTTAAAACTCCCAGCCTGGTTCATCACTCAAAACCCCAATCATGGGTAAGACTGCCGACCTGACTGCTGTCCAGAAGGCCACTATTGACACCCTCAAGCAAGAGGGTAAGACACAGAAAGAAATTTCTGAACGAATAGGCTGTTCCCAGAGTGCTGTATCAAGGCACCTCAGTGGGAAGTCTGTGGGAAGGAAAAAGTGTGGCAGAAAACGCTGCACAACGAGAAGAGGTGACCGGACCCTGAGGAAGATTGTGGAGAAGGGCCGATTCCAGACCTTGGGGGACCTGCGGAAGCAGTGGACTGAGTCTGGAGTAGAAACATCCAGAGCCACCGTGCACCAGCCACCGCATTCCCCAGGTCAAGCCACTTTAGAACCAGAAACAGCGGCAGAAGCGCCAGACCTGGGCTACAGAGAAGCAGCACTGGACTGTTGCTCAGTGGTCCAAAGTACTTTTTTCGGATGAAAGCAAATTCTGCATGTCATTCGGAAATCAAGGAGCCAGAGTCTGGAGGAAGACTGGGGAGAAGGAAATGCCAAAATGCCAGAAGTCCAGTGTCAAGTACCCACAGTCAGTGATGGTCTGGGGTGCCGTGTCAGCTGCTGGTGTTGGTCCACTGTGTTTTATCAAGGGCAGGGTCAATGCAGCTAGCTATCAGGAGATTTTGGAGCACTTCATGCTTCCATCTGCTGAAAAGTTTTATGGAGATGAAGATTTCATTTTTCAGCACGACCTGGCACCTGCTCACAGTGCCAAAACCACTGGTAAATGGTTTACTAACCATGGTATCACTGTGCTCAATTGGCCTGCCAACTCTCCTGACCTGAACCCCATAGAGAATCTGTGGGATATTGTGAAGAGAACGTTGAGAGACACAAGACCCAACACTCTGGATGAGCTAAAGGCCGCTATCGAAGCATCCTGGGCCTCCATAAGACCTCAGCAGTGCCACAGGCTGATTGCCTCCATGCCACGCTGCATTGAAGCAGTCATTTCTGCCAAAGGATTCCCGACCAAGTATTGAGTGCATAACTGTACATGATTATTTGAAGGTTGACGTTTTTTGTATTAAAAACACTTTTTTCTTATTGGTCAGATGAAATATGCTAATTTTGTGAGATAGGAATTTTGGGTTTTCATGAGCTGTATGCCAAAATCATCCATATTAAGACAATAAAAGACCTGAAATATTTCAGTTAGTGTGCAATGAATCTAAAATATATGAATGTTAAATTTTCATCATGACATTATGGAAAATAATGAACTTTATCACAATATGCTAATATTTTGAGAAGGACCTGTATCATAGCACAGTAGCAAAGGTTCAGACAGTTGGGATCCTTCATGATTTAAAACGGCTTACAGTTACATAACATTTTTGAATGAAGTTCTTTAGATTTTGACTGAGAAAAAATAATAAATAACATTAAAAACTGCAAGACCTCTAAAGATGAGTTAATCACACTGAAACACTCAAGTTTGCCTCAACATACAGTAATATTACCTCATCTGTCTCTTCTCTCACTCTCCAGGGCATTCTGTGTTGAACTGATATGTTTTTCATGTTTTGTTTTTCAATGTCTTGAAATGTCCGTAAACATTTTGCACTCTCAAAGCCTGTGTCTATGAACTCTGATCATTAGAAATATATATGCAGACGTGTGCTTTAAAGATTTCAGCAGTTTTTTTGATCATGGTTGGTTGCATTATTCATCAGTCAAGACCTGCCTATGGCAAAATCCTCCACCCTGCAGTTTTCCAAAATGTTTTTGTTTGTTTACACAGTAGAAATAAAATCTCTATCATTTATGACCTTACCTTTTAGATGTCTATCTAGGCCAATTATGACGTGCATCATGCTCCAAGTATAGTTTCAATCAATTAGAATACTTTTTGTAAAGAGTGACATTGTTACCTTAACAAAAGGTTTAAGGGTTTGCATTCACCTGTAACTCATTCCTCGAGACATACATTCACAAAACCCATCCTCTTATGTACACATTCGCATATACACATTGTGCTCATCAAGTCAAGTCATGTCTCCATGGAAACTAGAGTAGAATAAAGAGACTGCCTTAATCACTTGATAAGTAGTTCAAACTCTGCTCTCATCTGGCCAAAGACATTCACTTTCCAAAATGATTTCAAACTCAACCCATGTGAAGTCTTTTCATTCTATTACCCAGAGTTAATCATGGTGACATCTGTGAGAGCTCTCCAGTATGGTTAATTAAAAAAAATTGTGGGCAAAGTCTGCATTTCTAATAAAGCTGAGAATAGGTCATTATTCATTCATGATAATTTTATGTTAAACCACAGGTAGAAAATACCATGTATACCGAACAATTATCCCTGAATCAGTGCTATGGGAGGCCATAGCTTTTACTAGTACATGTATAGCAAAGTAATTGAGCAAAATAACTTATTTTATTGATGCTGTTTCTTTGATTTAGCTTTATCCACATATTCCTTCTTTAAACAGGTTTTTATTTATTCATGACTACTGTAACTGAACTGACCTAGATAAATCTTAGTCTAAAAATGAGAAATAATGCCAAATAGGAATGTGTTAAAAATGCTAATAAAAAATTTACTAAATCCAAATGTGCATCACAAAGTAGAGTTCATGAGAGCCAGCAATGTTTAGGAGCTTACTTTATTTTTATCGGTCTATGAAATCGACTAAATATTTTCCATAAGGACAAAATAGGTTGTATGCAAGGTTAACTGGCCAGTCTGAAACATGCCGTGACGCTGTTTATCAGGCCATTTACATTAGTGTATATAAACACTTTTCACGAGAGTCTAAACATCAAAGCATTATTAACATTTTGTGAAACATATTGTGTCACATCTGTTGAGCATATGTCTTGCTTATGATGCACACCCTGTTTAGTTTAGTGTGCCTGTATTGGAAAGAAGGGTGTAAAATGTGACCTTATTGTCACTCTCTCTTTTTTTTTCTTCAATTTTTGTCATCACTTGACAATCTGAAGATGAACGTTTAATGTTCTATGTCATAGCTATGAGTGTCTCCAAGGGGTCAAATAATCATAAGCTGAATTAATTAAAAAAAATGGGTTGGGGAATCCTCCTATGGGATCCACTCCAAGCATTCAGCATAAATTCCTACTTCTATAAATTCCTTGTTGTATGTGCAGTTTTTTATGGCGTCTCATGCCACAGAATCTGTGGCAGCTTTGATAAGCTTGGTATGTTTGTGTCCATTCTCCTTAGCTCCTTTTCCATTGCTTGTAGAAAGCCCCAGGCTTTGGAAAGCCCGGGTCGCGTTTCGATTCAAATTTATCGGGGAAATTTTACTTTCCTGGGGCTTTACTTTCACAGGTAGCTGGTCCAACAATGGAGTAGGACTTTTCAGCTTTCCCAGGGATTTGTTTAAGGGATGGGATTGTATGCAGCAAGGCCTGGCACCAGCAGCAGCACTTATTATGCAAATTAATCATTTTATACCATTAATTTGTCACAAAAAGTAGTTTTAAGATGTTGTTAAATGAGAAAGTAGACCTCAAATTGTCACCTGTGCAGTCAGTCGGTCAAGAATGAGCCTACATTTAAATGTTTTTTCAGAGTTTTCGGAGCAGTGGAGCTCTGCTTACAGGCTTGTCTGGCTGCTTAGCTAAACCTACCGGGCAGCTGAACTGGGACTTTACCACTAATTGCTGCCTGATCTTGACCCGGCACTCTCGGATTTCCTGCTACGTGTTATCTGAAAGTGAATATAAAGTGTTTAGTTGGCATGTGATGAATAACCGCAAGTACCAGAAGATAAAACTGAATATTTTTTGCCAGAAATTTGTGACATTTTAAGTTATTGTTGGCATCAATTATTAACTATTTTGTCACAGTTCTGTAAGACAAATGTTTTAATGCAGTGCTGATTATCAGAGCACCTTAAATTTCCCATATACATAAAAAAATACACATTTCCATTTCCCTAAGACTATCTTTTAATGTAAGCCTAAACTATTGGAATATGAACTCTTTAATATTTTACATTTTTCAAAGTTTTATGCAGCCTGCTTGCAGGAGAGACAACAGTTCCAGGTTTGGATGTGGTTTCCCAGAAGCTCAGTGACTCTCTTCATCTCCTGCCATCATCTGCTCTACTTTCTATGCATCTTCTACTTTATATGAAAATTTGCCTATGATTAGACAGTCAGGGTATTGGCCGCAGCACTGGTGGTTTAGGGGGTTGAGTGCTTGACCCATATACGAAGGCCTTAGTCCTCAACGTGGCTGTCCGGGTTCGATTCCGGACCCCAGCGACATTTGTCCTCTCTCTCTGTCCCCATTTCCTGTCTATCTACTGTCAAAATAATGCTGAGAAAAATAAAGGCCACTAAGGCTGCAAAACAAAATCTTTAAAAAAAGGACTCAAGGTATCAATTCACTGGAAATTCTGGACTGATTTATCTGATATGAGTTTACCTGATGATAATAAAATACAAATAAGTGTGTTAATCAGTGTTGTGAAGCAACAACTCTGGTCTGATTCCGGTTGGTAAAACATTTAATGTAAAATTATGATGTAAACGTCTCCTGCTCATAGATGCAGTGCAACTTAAAGAGTTAATCAACTGTATAACTCCAAAGCTGCCTCTCATCTATTTTTAATCAGTTGACACAAATTATTTATTTGCTTTTCAATGGAGTAAAGGAGTAATGCTATCTACGGGAATGAAGGTGTATTGTAGTATTTTTCACCACTTCCCCATCATTTGGCTCATTTAAATAAATGGTCCGGGGCCTTTGGGCAATAGAACTCATTTCAGAAAGAGGTTCCAATTAATAATTGAGTTCACATTGTTATCATCTGACAGTGGTCATGACCATGGTCTTTGGTTCTGTTTTAATGAAAACTGGTTATGTCTGGCTCATTAAGGACCAAAATGCCCACGCCCAAATAGAAAACTGGTGGCCTTGAAGAATAAGTCTTGAAACCAGTTAATTATTATCTCAGTGGCTATGTTCATTTTGGGTACACAGTACCTTAAACAGTTGCCTTAAAAAAGCAATGTCTGGAAACAGAATCCAGAATGTGTTTATTGAATTTCTGCTTTTACGATAGAAGTGACAGCAGGATAAACAAAGATCAGATAAAAATCAGATTCTACTTAAATTATTTTTGGTTTAAGCTGATTTGTATTTATCACACAATTCAACCCAATACAGGTTATTTATTGAATCTGTTTTGTGGTGCTAAATCTTCAGTGATTGGACTGAGAAGTCTTAATGTATCTGAGAGATATTACAGTTATTCATCTCCATATTGAAGGAATTTTATCATTTGTATGCTGGTACATTTTTTTCTCTAGACCTGTTATGTGACAATTTGATTTACTGCTTTAAAGTGGCATTCTCAAAAAGAAAGAAAGAAGAAAAACGAGTGAAAAAAAAGCCATGATTGATGTGCCAGTTTCAGGTTCTCTCTAGCCGTTGCTGAAAGAACTACACAGGCTCTATCTGTATTACCCATCCACGTCCCCTGAGGCAGTGCTCTGATGTGGATGAAGTGAAGAATTATCACTGTGGGATAGGATGGGCACGAGCCTTCACTACCTGGTTTTCATTGTGTGTTATAGTGCTGGTTGGATTTATATGCACCAAAGGGAGCAAAAGAAGAAAAAGAGCAAACAAAGAGGGGATTAAAGCTCTTTTTTCCGCCTACATGAAGATTTTAAAGTCTTTTAAGAGATTGATAATGACGTTGTCGTGCAGCTAGAACCTATTTAGGACAAACGTGATTTCATTCATTTTCCAAACTGATTCTGTCCTGGTCAGGGCCACGGCAGCTTGGATCTATTCCAGCTGCCATCCCAGGTAAGAGGCTGGGTTCATATTGGATAGATTGCCAGTTTATCACAGGGCTGCCACACACACACACACACACACACACACACACACACACACACACACACACACACACACACACACAAACACACTTAAACTCAATCACTCCTACAATCAATTTCCATTCACCAATTATCCTAACATGCATATTGATGAACTAAGTGTAGCCACGCATGACAAACATGTACACTCCAAACAAAAAAAAGCCTTAAGAACCCTCTTCTTGCCCCAGTTAAATCTGCATATGGTGTTACTTTTTGATAAACCCAGTACATTCATAACTAGTACAGAAATCTGAACAATGCAGAGTTTCACTTTGCGTTTGCATAAACAATTGTGAATTATGAATTTTACTGCACGTTGTTCATAAACTATGACTTTCCTTTAAACTAATTTTTAGAGTTGATGGAGATTAAACCAGAACTGGTGGTAGATGAGAAAGAATGCTGATATTAATCGCTTAAGGAAAATGATGTGATTATGTCTTTCAAAAGCAGAAGAAAAATTCTGTTTTTTGCATAAACAATGTTAAACTGATTTATCTCTGTGGATTATGTTTCTACCATCAGAGCGAAGAAATCCCACTCTGGTAAAAGACACCAAATTTAAACTAAAATATGAGGATTAAAAATGAGGTAAATAACACTTTAGCAATGTCTTTCTACACATTTAACACTGTAGCATACATAAGTTCATAACCAGCTATGCCATGTCAAAACATTTCAAAGCATAAACACTGCAACTCTTACATGAAAACCACTGCTGCAGCATTTTATACATCTTCACCTCAAATAATGCAGCAATGGCCCAATAATATTACTATACTTGTTAATGATTGGTTAGCACTTTGAAATGTTTTAAATGTTAAGTGCACTACAAATAAAACATTTTATTACATTAATATTATTTAATCTTGAGCAAATTATTATTCTGAACTTATACATTTCACTTACCCTGAAATGCCAGATGCTTAAAACAAAATCAAAACTGATAGCATTACCTACTTTTTCATGAATTATACTAATAATCGTCTGAGCACTTGGAACACTCATGGACATCTGATGTCTCATTTATAAATGTGGCGTATGCACAAAACGGGACCTGAAACTGGCGTACATCACTTTCCACCTAAACGTTATGATCTATAAAAGACAAGCTTGACAGGAGAATGTATGGTCCCACACGCAAACTCTGACCCATACGTACGCTCGTTTTGGAGAAAAGGGAAACATAGACAGTGAGGTTGGGAATTGAGGCCACACTGCATCATGATTCCTCTCAGACATTCAATTTCACTCCATATCAAATTTTAATCATACATTGACTTTATCATAAGCATTGAAAAGTGCAGTGTTATTAATGATTGCAGTTGTGAACCATAACTATACATAAGGACCTTTCAAATAAATATAAAAGGACTATAATCCAACTTAAATTTTAAATCAATGTCCACACAACATCACCGTTTTCTCACCATCACACTCCTCTCCCCAGTGATCACCAGGGTAATGTGTACCACATATTAACACATAAATTGTGGCAAGGGGGGTCGGATCGACCCCGCGTGCGCTTCCTTTACTGCCAAGGGACCCCGGATGACCCTTGTTGTGTATTTTATTTTATCAGATTTATCAGAATTGTGTAACCATCGTTTTTCAATACACCAAGAAAAACACCATGGATCCTCCACAACTTTCTGATGAATTGCTGGCTGAATTCATGTCAGCAATCTCTTTCCAACACTTCTCCCCCCCCCCTCTGTCCTTACCCCCATGCTCTCACCTCTGCATAGCCCTGTTGACACTGTCACCCATGGATGGCAGCAATTCCCCGCTTCTGATGGGTCTCCCTCACCACCTGTCCTACAGAGGGAGTCTGTGTCATCTCCCCTTTTGGTGCATCCTTTATTCATTGATGAGTTTGAGATTCTCGAAGCCTGATCCCCGCCACACGTCTCTCGATCACCATATCAGTCAGACGTCTTGGAAGATGAGGTCCTCTCCTTGTATGTTTATGATACAGACCCTGGTTTTCTCTGACTTTTGGGACCATGGGCATAGATACAGTCTGATCTCAAGAAGGGGTGTCAAAATAGGGTGAGATCTCTCCATGTAATCCATGCAACAATTATCAAATGCACAGTTAAAGCAATACAAAGTAAAATAAGTATATTCTTACACTCTGGGACTAAAAGACTGGAGAGGCCTATATGGAGTCACATATGAACTGTCTTACCCTGTGCAGAAGTATAAGTACAAGTGTAACCAAAGAAATGATGTATGATGATTTTCTATTTTCAACAAGTATTAAATGAAATGAGTAATTTTTGTTTATCAAGTTAAAACACATATGATTAAAATATGATTGTGAACTGATGACTAAAGTAAAACACTAAGGTTTAGAATTTCTTAATCAGCTATATATATATATGAAAGAGATATAATGTTAATCAATTGCGTTGTATGAATAAAAAAGGATGAAGTTGAAGTAATGGTTTTAAACTGTAAATGAAGAAAAATCTGTAACTAAAAGTTTGAGCAGCAGTGATGTAAGAATTAAAGCCTCTGTTTAAGAGGAAGTGTAATGTTGAGTGAGACAGGAATAGAGCAGATGTTTAGAAATTGGGGAAGTGAAAGTTGTCTGATGGCTGAAGCGAGGGCGCAGGTCAGAGGAGAAGTCAGCAGACAGCTCAGGTTCTGAGGTCATGATATCACGTCTGATATGCAAACGACTCAGAACATTCCAGAAAAATTATCACATTATGTCACATTATATATATATATATATATATATATATATATATATATATATATATATATACTCGTACTCGTACTCGTACTCGTCGTCTCCCGCTTATCCGGGACCGGGTTGCGGGGGCAGCAGACTCAACAGAGACGCCCAGACGTCCCTCTCTCCAGACACCTCCTCCAGTTCCTCCAGGGGGAGCCCAAGGCGTTCCCAGGCCAGCCGAGAGACATAGTCCCTCCAGCGTGTCCTGGGCCGTCCCCTGGGCCTCCTCCCGGTGGGACGTGCCTGGAACACCTCCCGAGGAAGGCGTCCAGGAGGCATCCGTTATAGATGCCCGAGCCACCTCAATTGGCTCCTCTCGATGTGGAGGAGCAGCGGCTCTACTCTGAGCCCCTCCCGGATGGCTGAGCTCCTCACCCTATCTCTAAGGGAGTGCCCGGCCACTCTACGGAAGAAACTCATTTCAGCCGCTTGTATCCGGGATCACGTTCTTTCGGTCATGACCCAAAGTTCATGGCCATAGGTGAGGGTAGGAACGTAGACCGACCAGTAAATTGAGAGCTTTGCTTTTCGGCTCAGCTATCTCTTCACCACAACGGACCGGCACAGCGCCCCCATTACTGTGGCAGCCGCAACGATCCGTCTGTCGATCTCCCGCTCCATTCTTCCCTCACTCGTGAACAAGACCCCGAGATACTTAAACTCCTCCACTTGAGGCAGGAACTCCCCTCCAACCTGAAGAGGACAAGCCACCCTTTTCCGGTCGAGTACCATGGCCTCGGACTTGGAGGAGCTGATCCCCGTCCCAGCCGCTTGACACTCGGCTGCGAACCGCCACAGCGCATGCTGTAGGTCTTGGCTAGAGGGGGCCAGCAGGACCACGTCATCTGCAAAAAGAAGAGACGAAATCCACTGGTCCCCAAACCCGACCCCCTCCGGCCCTTGGCTGCACCTAGAAATCCTGTCCATAAAAGTTATGAACAGGACCGGTGACAAAGGGAAGCCCTGCCGGAGTCCAACATGCACTGGGAACAGGTCCAACTTATATATATAAAGGACCTTCACAAAATATTAGCATAAAAAATGTCAGCCTCTAGTTGCTTGTACTGACTTGAACCAACCATTTTTTCCGTCTTTCATGATGTTTCAGGATGCCATACATACGGTTCCCTTTCTCTGACCAATTGGTGCATCCAAATGCAACATACCCAACCATGTTAACCTGCTGAACCAACTAAGGAGGTGTGTTTGTGTGGGTGTGTATATGTACATCTATCTATCTGTCTATCGGTCTGTCTGCATACATGTGTATATATATACAAGTCCTTCTCAAAATATTAGCATATTGTGATAAAGTTCATTATTTTCCATAATGTAATGATGAAAATTTAACATTCATATATTTTAGATTCATTGCACACTAACTGAAATATTTCAGGTCTTTTATTGTCTTAATACGGATGATTTTGGCATACAGCTCATGAAAACCCAAAATTCCTATCTCACAAAATTAGCATATCATTAAAAGGGTCTCTAAACGAGCTATGAACCTAATCATCTGAATCAACGAGTTAACTCTAAACACCTGCAAAAGATTCCTGAGGCCTTTAAAACTCCCAGCCTGGTTCATCACTCAAAACCCCAATCATGGGTAAGACTGCCGACCTGACTGCTGTCCAGAAGGCCACTATTGACACCCTCAAGCAAGAGGGTAAGACACACAAAGAAATTTCTGAACGGATAGGCTGTTCCCAGAGTGCTGTATCAAGGCACCTCAGTGGGAAGTTTGTGGGAAGGAAAAAGTGTGGCAGAAAACGCTGCACAACGAGAAGAGGTGACCGGACCCTGAGGAAGATTGTGGAGAAGGGCCGATTCCAGACCTTGGGGGACCTGCAGAAGCAGTGGACTGAGTCTGGAGTAGAAACATCCAGAGCCACCGTGCACAGGCGTGCGCAGTAAATGGGCTACAGGTGCCGCATTCCCCAGGTCAAGCCACTTTTGAACCAGAAACAGCGGCAGAAGCGCCTGACCTGGGCTACAGAGAAGCAGCACTGGACTGTTGCTCAGTGGTCCAAAGTACTTTTTTCGGATGAAAGCAAATTCTGCATGTCATTCGGAAATCAAGGTGCCAGAGTCTGGAGGAAGACTGGGGAGAAGGAAATGCCAAAATGCCAGAAGTCCAGTGTCAAGTACCCACAGTCAGTGATGGTCTGGGGTGCCGTGTCAGCTGCTGGTGTTGGTCCACTGTGTTTTATCAAGGGCAGGGTCAATGCAGCTAGCTATCAGGAGATTTTGGAGCACTTCATGCTTCCATCTGCTTAAAAGCTTTATGGAGATGAAGATTTCATTTTTCAGCACGACCTGGCACCTGCTCACAGTGCCAAAACCACTGGTAAATGGTTTACTGACCATGGTATCACTGTGCTCAATTGGCCTGCCAACTCTCCTGACCTGAACCCCATAGAGAATCTGTGGGATATTGTGAAGAGAACGTTGAGAGACTCAAGACCCAACACTCTGGATGAGCTCAAGGCCGCTATCGAAGCATCCTGGGCCTCCATAAGACCTCAGCAGTGCCACAGGCTGATTGCCTCCATGCCACGCCGCATTGAAGCAGTCATTTCTGCCAAAGGATTCCCGACCAAGTATTGAGTGCATAACTGTACATGATTATTTGAAGGTTGACGTTTTGTTGTATTAAAAACACTTTTTTTTTATTGGTCGGATGAAATATGCTAATTTTGTGAGATAGGAATTTTGGGTTTTCATGAGCTGTATGCCAAAATCATCCGTATTAAGACAATAAAAGACCTGAAATATTTCAGTTAGTGTGCAATGAATCTAAAATATATGAATGTTAAATTTTCATCATTACATTATGGAAAATAATGAACTTTATCACAATATGCTAATATTTTGAGAAGGACTTGTATATATATATACACATGTATGCAGACAGACAGATAGACAGATAGATAGATGTACATATACACACCCACACAAACACACCTCCTTAGTTGGTTCAGCAGGTTAACATGGTTGGGTATGTTGCATTTGGATGCACCAATTGGTCAGAGAAAGGGAACCGTATGTATGGCTTCCTGAAACATCATGAAAGACGGAAAAAATGGTTGGTTCAAGTCAGTACAAGCAACTAGAGGCTGACATTTTTTCGGGAGTCCCACAGGTCACTGATGCTGTCTCCCATCCCGCGGGATTCCCACGGGAATCCCGCGGGATGGGAGACAGCATCAGTAAAGATCACGTGATTGGGACGGTACAGGATAAAAAATGAACGGGAGCAGACGGGAGCGGGAGCTAACCAATAGGAGGGAAAACAAACTAGGATCAATTGTCTTTGGAAATGTAAAACTGAGACTTTGTTATAAACTTTAAGAAAAAAAACTTGAATCGACGCCGCCATTGTGTAGTTTTTTTCCAAGAAGCCTATACTATAATGTGAGTCAAACGAACTACACGACCCACAAGCCAACAGTGCTTCTGATCGATGTTTTCCACCTGCGTTCAGAATGGAGGGAGCAAACGCAGGTGGAGAACTGGACGTGGTAAAATTGGATTTGTAACGTAAAGTCAGAAATAAGGACTTATCTATTAAACTCATAGAGTTGACAGGAAAGTCTCAAATATTACCGAACTTCAGGAGAGTTGAATGTAGCGGTGTTAACACGCAGTCTGCTGCTTGTAAAACGTGTTTAGTCGTAATCAAGTTCACCAGTGATTAAGGGACACTTGTAAAACAGATTCTGGATTAAATCATCCCTGCATCTCTTCATTCATCAAACCAAAAGTACCAACATGTGTTAAGTCTCATCTGACCAACAAAATTGCTGCATGTGCAGTAAAGATTTAAGAGGTAAGGTACGGAAGCCCGTGAGGGGACATGGGGAAATTAATTTTTTTTTGCGTCCCCACGCAATACTTTTGCGTTCGGCATTTTGGAACAGCAGCACAGATGACAAACTGCTCATAAAACAAACAACACTGATATGTCATTGATATGGTTTATTTGTCATATGCAGGTTAACACGCAGTAAACAATGCAATGAAATGCTTAGGATAAGAAGAACCGTTCAAATCACGATAAAAACAAAAACACTAATGGCGTACAAAACAAAGTACGCATCATGCAGCAGTAATAAGCAAACAAAGTGTCACAGATGTGGTTTTGTGCAGTTTTATTGTTCAGTAGTTTGTTTGACAGCTTGTGGATAAAAACTGTCTTTTAGTCTGATTTGAAGATAATTTTATTTAAGGCTGATTTCAAAATAAAACTCAAACAAATCTCAAAACGGGTGTAGTGTTTGTTTCATTTTTGCAGTTATCTGGTTTGGAAACTATCCCACAAAGTATTGCGAAATAACGCAAAGACTATTGCGTGGGAACGCAAAAGAGAAAACAATTCCCCCATGTCCCCTCGCGGACTCCGTAGAAAGGCTTCATCAAGGGAAGATATTAAATAAATATGTTGTGAAATAGAAAAAAATTGAATGTACCATTAAATGTACAATTTATTTAATACATCATTAAATATTAAGTGTACCACTAATTACGTCATGTCGTCTTTAAAATTATACAGTGGCACATTTAATTGCATAATAGTCCATTTCACGATATAATGTTACATTTATTGTTTCTAATGATGTATTAAATAAATAAATGGTACCTTTAATTTAATGGCACATTTAATGTTACATTTCTTTCATGTTACATTTACTTCACTTATGGGACATTCACAACATTTATTTATTTAATGATGATTTTATTGTATTAATTTTGTCCAGTTTGACCTTCCATTCTTGATGCCTGTATGGTCATGTCAGAATATGAATCAGGTGTTCTAGAGCAGACACACATCTAAAACTTGCAGGGAAGGGGTCCCTGAGGACCAGGGCTGTGAACCATTGAGGTACAGTTTCTAAATTGTGAAGGTAATGCCTTTTTGTCCTTTTGTTCAACAAGGACAGTTATCTTGCTAGGTTAATTTTTCTTTCGTTTCAGCAACTTGAAACATAAAAGTAATGTCATTGTTCAAAGGAAACAATCACTTAATAAATGAGTAAAATACAACTATGTACATTTTGTTTATTCAACTAAGATAGGCATGGTCTGTTTCCTTGTTTGATATTTTATTATTTCTTCATTATTATTCTTTTTACTTTAACTGGCCTTTACTACAACTAAAAACAGGGGCCTAACTGGTCCTTCAAACAAAGAAATTGCCAAAAGACTAAATGAAGAAAACAAAAATGGGAGTGGCACAGGAGTGGGAGTCGTTCTGAATGGGAGCGGGATGGGAGTGGGAATCAATTTACCAGGAGTGGGACGGGACAGGATTTTTTTCGTTATGCTGGCCTGGGATTGGGATGGGACAAGACATTTTTCTGTGGGAGCGGGATGGGACAGGAGAGAAAATCCACTCCCGTGTCACCCTCTACAAGCAACCTCACCATCACCAGAGGTCACAAAAACAGGAAACTATGTCCTGTAAGTTCAATCTGCACACTCAAACATTTTCCTTCTGGGATCACATGTTGCACTGGAAAATGCTCAAGAACCTAATGAAATGTGCAAGTCAGCACATAAATAAATAAATCACTTTACAGGCACATTTTGAAAAAGGGCAGTTTGTTAAGGCACAGTCAGGCCAAATGAGACTGAGGGCTGATGCCGTTCCAACCCTTTTTCTTCATCGCCCAGAACCAAAGACGAGGAAGGATTCTGCAATGAGAAGTCCAGCAGAACTTCCACTGCATGTTGATCCACTGACTAGTGATCACACATATAGTTCTAAAGTAAACTTTGGTACGAACCGTGTTACATAATACACTTCAAAGTTTTTACGTAATCTTCATGCTATCAGTGCCATTATAATTTCAGAGATGAAGGAAGGAAGAAACAGAAATGAGGCAAGTGAGATGGGGGAAAGTGAAGGGGAAAAAGAAGATGAAATTATAGCCTCTGAGGACAGGGACATGCCAGGAACTGATGACCCTGGGTCAACAGGGTGACGGGTATGCATCAACAGGCAACACAATCAGGAAATCGAGGTGAAAAAACTGAGGGAGGAATTAGAAAACCAATAAATTCACATAAGAACAATTGAAGGAGAACTTCACAGACACAAGAAAATTAATGCAGTCCTACGAAAGAAAAAATTAACAATGGGAAAGAAAGTGTGGAGCTGCACCTAGGAACAGGGAAGCTGTTTGGGAATGTGACGCTGCCTGGTCACACAAGAGCTGCAACACATGCATGTGTTTTATGTTGGCAGGAAGTACAACAAGATGGAGACACAGATACTCCTGACCTCACCAACAGCAAAACATGTATTCTGTACCATCTTACAGGATACATTGTAAATAAAGTCATCAAATATTCCAACATCTGTGATGGATGTTCAAGTTCAATTAAGCAAAATGATGACACTTTGGAAGGAGAGCACAGTGCCTTATTGATACTGAAGGAATTCAAACCAGGAGTGCTGTGTCGACCTTCACATGAAGCTTTCAGTCTGGTCAAGGAAGTTGAAAAACGTCTCAGAACAAGGTCCAGTCAGTCTGTCATGGAAGTTCTCCTTCATGGAGCTCTAGAGAGAGAAGCAAATCTATTAGAAAGCATGCTTCCTTCATGTCACGATGTGCAAAGAAAAATAACCACCAGAATCATCAGGCTGAGACCAAGAATATCAGCAAAACATATCTTTAATGAAAGAAAAAAATTTCTGGCCAATGCTGGACATTGGTGACTGTGACTCAGTAGAAAGAGTAGTTGTCTTGCAATCAGAAGGTTGTGGGTTTGATTCCAGCTTCCTCCTGCCATATGTCAATGTGCCCCTGGGCAAGGCACTTAACCTCAAGTTGCCTATTGATCTGTGTATTGGTGTAGGAATGTGTGAGCGTTAGTTAGTGCGATTGGGTGAATGTGGCTCTAGTGTAAAGTGCTTTGAGCATTCTGTATGACTGGAAAAGTGCTATATAAGTTCAGTCCATTTACCATTTACATCTCAGAAGTAAAAACCAGGTGAAAAACATGAAAGAAATGGTTTTCATTGTGTGTTATAGTGCTGGTTGGATTTATATGCACCAAAGGGAGCAAAAGAAGAAGAAGAGCAAACAAAGAGGGGATTAAAGCTCTTTTTTCTGTGTACATGAAGATTTTAAAGCCTTTTAAGAGATGGATAATGAGGCTGTCGTGCAGCTAGAACCTACTTAGGACAAACATGATTTCATTCATTTTCCAAACTGATTCTGTCCTGGTCAGGGCCACGGCAGCTTGGATCTATTCCAGCTGCCATCCCAGGTAAGAGGCTGGGTTCATATTGGATAGATTGTCAGTTTATCACAGGGCTGCCACACACACACACACACACACACACACACACACACACACACACACACACACACACACACACACACACACTTAAACTCAATCACTCCTACAATCAATTTTCAATTTCCATTCACCAATTATCCTAACATGCATATTGATGAACTAAGTGTAGCCACGCATGACAAACATGTACACTCCAAACAAAAAAAGCCTTCAGAACCCTCTTCTTGCCCCAGTTAAATCTGCATATAGTGTTACTTTTTGATAAACCCAGTACATTCATATGTCTTTCAAAAGCAGAAGAAAAATTCTGTTTTTTGCATAAACAATGTTAAACTGATTTATCTCTGTGGATTATGTTTCTACCATCAGAGCGAAGAAATCCTACTCTGGTAAAAGACACCAAATTTAAACTAAAATATGAGGATTAAAAATGAGGTAAATAACACTTTAGCAATGTCTTTCTACACATTTAACACTGTAGCATACATAAGTTCATAACCAGCTATGCCATGTCAAAACATTTCAAAGCATAAACACTGCAACTCTTACATGAAAACCACTGCTGCAGCATTTTATACATCTTCACCTCAAATAATGCAGCAATGGCCCAATAATATTACTGTACTTGTTAATGATTGGTTAGCACTTTGAAATGTTTTAAATGTTAAGTGCACTACAAATAAAACATTTTATTACATTAATATTATTTAATCTTGAGCAAATAATTATTCTGAACTTATACATTTCACTTACCCTGAAATGCCAGATGCTTAAAACAAAATCAAAACTGATTGCATTACCTACTTTTTCATGAATTATACTAATAATCGTCTGAGCACTTGGAGCACTCATGGACATCTGATGTCTCATTTATAAATGTGGCGTATGCACAAAACGGGACCTGAAACTGGCGTACATCACTTTCCACGTAAACGTTATGATCTATAAAAGACAAGCCTGACAGGAGAATGTATGGTCCCACACGCAAACTCTGACCCATACGTACGCTCGTTTTGGAGAAAAGGGAAACATAGACAGTGAGGTGGGGAATTGAGGCCACGCTGCATCATGATTCCTCTCAGACATTCAATTTCACTCCATATCAAACTTTAATCATACATCGACTTTATCATAAGCATTGAAAAGTGCAGTGTTATTAATGATTGCAGTTGTGAACCATAACTATACATAAGGACCTTTCAAATAAATATAAAAGGACTATAATCCAACTTAAATTTTAAATCAATGTCCACACAACATCACCGTTTTCTCACCATCACACTCCTCTCCCCAGTGATCACCAGGGTAATGTGGCAAAGGGGGTCGGATCGACCCCGCGTGCGCTTCCTTTACTCCGCGGCTTTCTTTACTGCCAAGGGATCCCGGATGACCCCTGTTGTGTATTTTTTTTAATCAGATTTATCAGAATTGTGTAACCATCGTTTT
Source organism: Girardinichthys multiradiatus (assembly GCF_021462225.1). Taxonomy (NCBI): domain Eukaryota; kingdom Metazoa; phylum Chordata; class Actinopteri; order Cyprinodontiformes; family Goodeidae; genus Girardinichthys; species Girardinichthys multiradiatus. The sequence continues at coordinate 25,493,434 of NC_061799.1, forward strand.
TCAATACACCAAGAAAAACACCATGGATCCTCCACAACTTTCTGATGAATTGCTGGCTGAATTCATGTCAGCAATCTCTTTCCAACACTTCTCCCCCCCCTCTGTCCTTACCCCCATGCTCTCACCTCTGCATAGCCCTGTTGACACTGTCACCCATGGATGGCAGCAATTCACCGCTTCTGATGGGTCTCCCTCACCACCTGTCCTACAGAGGGAGTCTGTGTCATCTCCCCTTTTGGTGCATCCTTTATTCATTGATGAGTTTGAGATTCTCGAAGCCTGATCCCCGCCACACGTCCCTCGATCACCATATTAGTCAGACGTCTTGGAAGATGAGGTCCTCTCCTTGTATGTTTATGATACAGACCCTGGTTTTCTCTGACTTTTGGGACCATGGGCATAGACACAGTCTGATCTCAAGAAGGGGTGTCAAAATAGGGTGAGATCTCTCCATGTAATCCATGCAACAATTATCAAATGCACAGTTAAAGCAATAAAAAGTAAAATAAGTATATTCTTACACTCTGGGACTAAAAGACTGGAGAGGCCTATATGGAGTCACATATGAACTGTCTTACCCTGTGCAGAAGTATAAGTACAAGTGTAACGAAAGAAATGATGTATGATGATTTTCTATTTTCAACAAGTATTAAATGAAATGAGTAATTTTTGTTTATCAAGTTAAAACACATATTATTAAAATATGATTGTGAACTGATGACTAAAGTAAAACACTAAGGTTTTAGAATTTCTTAATCAGCTATATATATATGAAAGAGATATAATGTTAATCAATTGCGTTGCATGAATAAAAAAGGATGAAGTTGAAGTAATGGTTTTAAACTGTAAATGAAGAAAAAGCTGTAACTAAAAGTTTGAGCAGCAGTGATGTAAGAATTAAAGCCTCTGTTTAAGAGGAAGTGTAATGTTGAGTGAGACAGGAATAGAGCAGATGTTTAGAAATTGGGGAAGTGAAAGTTGTACCTTACGGAACGAAGCTGATGGCTGAATCGAGGGCGCAGGTCAGAGGAGAGGTCAGCAGACAGCTCAGGTTCTGAGTTCATGATATCACGTCTGATATGCAAACGACTCAGAACATTCTGGAGAAAAGATCACATTATGTCACATATATATGTATGTATATATATATATATATATATATATATATATATATATATATATATATATATATATATATACATACAAGGGTTGGACAATGAAACTGAAACAGCTGCCATTTTAGTGTGGGAGGTTTTATGGCTAAATTGGACCAGCCTGGTAGCCAGTCTTCATTGATTGCACATTGCACCAGTAAGAGCAGAGTGTGAAGGTTCAATTAGCAGGGTAAGAGCACAGTTTTGCTCAAAATATTGAAATGCACACAACGTTATGGGTGACATACCAGAGTTTAAAAGAGGACAAATTGTTGGTGCACGTCTTGCTGGCGCATCTGTGACCAAGACAGCAAGTCTTTGTGATGTATCAAGAGCCACGGTATCCAGGGTAATGTCAGCATACCACCAAGAAGGACGAACCACATCCAACAGGATTAACTGTGGACGCAAGAGGAAGCTGTCTGAAAGGGATGTTCGGGTGCTAACCCGGATTGTATCCAAAAAACATAAAACCACAGCTGCCCAAATCACAGCAGAATTAAATGTGCACCTCAACCCAAAGAAGCGTACCACCCAGACTGTTGCATGCCCAGAGTGAAGCATGGGGGTGGATCAGTGATGGTTTGGGCTGCCATATCATGGCATTCCCTTGGCCCAATACTTGTGCTAGATGGGCGCGTCACTGCCAAGGACTACCGAACCATTCTTGAGGACCATGTGCATCCAATGGTTCAAACATTGTATCCTGAAGGATGTGCCGTGTATCAGGATGACAATGCACCAATACACACAGCAAAACTGGTGAAAGATTGGTTTGATGAACATGAAAGTGAAGTTGAACATCTACCATGGCCTGCACAGTCACCAGATCTAAATATTATTGAGTCACTTTGGGGTGTTTTGGAGGAGCGAGTCAGGAAACGTTTTCCTCCACCAGTATCACGTAGTGACCTGGCCACTATCCTGAATGGCTTAAAATCCTTCAGACCACTGTGCAGGACTTGTATATGTCATTCCCAAGACGAATTGACGCTGTATTGGCCGCAAAAGGAGGCCCTACACTATACTAATAAATTATTGTGGTCTAAAATCAGGTGTTTCAGTTTCATTGTCCAAACCCTGTATATATACATATATATATATATATATATATATATATATATATATATATATATATGTATATATACACATGTATGCAGACAGACAGACAGACAGACAGATAGATGTACATATACACACGCACACAAACACACCTCCTTAGTAGGTTCAGCAGGTTAACATGGTTGGGTATGTTGCATTTGGATGCACCAATTGGTCAGAGAAAGGGAACCGTATGTATGGCTTCCTGAAACATCATGAAAGACGGAAAGAATGGTTGGTTCAAGTCAGTACAAGCAACCTCACCATCACCAGAGGTCACAAAAACAGGAAACTATGTGCTGTAAGTTCAATCTGCACACTCAAACATTTTCCTTCTGGGATCACATGTTGTACTGGAAAATGCTCAAGAACCTAATGAAATGTGCAAGTCAGCACATAAATAAATAAATCACTTTACAGGCACATTTTGAAAAAGGGCAGTTTGTTAAGGCACAGTCAGGCCAAATGAGACTGAGGGCTGATGCCGTTCCAACCCTTTTTCTTCATCGCCCAGAACCAAAGACGAGGAAGGATTCTGCAATGAGAAGTCCAGCAGAACTTCCACTGCATGTTGATCCACTGACTAGTGATCACACATATAGTTCTAAAGTAAACTTGGGTACGAACCGTGTTACATAATACACTTCAAAGTTTTTACGTAATCTTCATGCTATCAGTGCCATTATAATTTCAGAGATGAAGGAAGGAAGAAACAGAAATGAGGCAAGTGAGATGGGGGAAAGTGAAGGGGAAAAAGAAGATGAAATTATAGCCTCTGAGGACAGGGACATGCCAGGAACTGATGACCCAGGGTCAACAGGGCGAGGGGTATGCATCAACAGGCAACACAATCAGGAAATCGAGGTGAAAAAACTGAGGGAGGAATTAGAAAACCAATAAATTCACATAAGAACAATTGAAGGAGAACTTCACAGACACAAGAAAATTAATGCAGTCCTACGAAAGAAAAAATTAACAATGGGAAAGAAAGTGTGGAGCTGCACCTAGGAACAGGGAAGCTGTTTGGGAATGTGACGCTGCCTGGTCACACAAGAGCTGCAACACATGCATGTGTTTTATGTTGGCAGGAAGTACAACAAGATGGAGACACAGATACTCCTGACCTCACCAACAGCAAAACATGTATTCTGTACCATCTTACAGGATACATTGTAAATAAAGTCATCAAATATTCCAACATCTGTGATGGATGTTCAAGTTCAATTAAGCAAAATGATGACACTTTGGAAGGAGAGCACAGTGCCTTATTGATACTGAAGGAATTCAAACCAGGAGTGCTGTGTCGACCTTCACATGAAGCTTTCAGTCTGGTCAAGGAAGTTGAAAAACGTCTCAGAACAAGGTCCAGTCAGTCTGTCATGGAGCTCTAGAGAGAGAAGCAAATCTATTAGAAAGCATGCTTCCTTCATGTTACGATGTGCAAAGAAAAATAACCACCAGATTCATCAGGCTGAGACTAAGAATAGCAGCAAAACATATCTTTAATGAAAGAAAAAAAAATTCTGGCCAATGCTGGACATCTCGGAAGTAAAAACCAGGCGAAAAACACGAAGAATAAACAATGTCAAACATCATCTTGCACCCCAACAAGCAAGCCCTCAGCAAACACCTTGACTGTTACCACGGAAGAACTTGGTCTGTCCTTTGCAAACACCTCCCCACCCAGGACAGCTTCAATACCTGTACATATGGATGGTATGTTTGGAGGGATTTTTTTTGTCACCTTACATTTAATTTCATCGATTCTGCATAGGTTATATCCATACATAGTCTTGGCATCTTTAGTAAATTTCAGGAAAAACAAAAAGTTTTTGTTACTGTTCTACTGTGTTTTGATGCTGATATGTTCCAGTAATAATTTGTAATTTCCTGTTCTGTCTTGAGATAGATTCTAATATCTACTTAAACTTCACCCATGACTAGCAAATGCAAAACTAATAACATAAAACAAATGTTAAGTAACAGTCCTGCTGTAAATACCAACTTTGTGAAGGTCTTAAAATCATTTTGTTCAAACATCTTGATTCAGCTCTTATTATTTTTAAGGACAGAACAATGAGATCTTGTTACCTTTGTGGTGCTTTGTATGCAACATGGTTCAGCAGTTCACTAAAGCCATTCTCGTGTGGTGTACCTGAAAAAGAATAATACAAAAATGACTCATCTTCACAATCACATTTAATGATAATGTCCCTATTTATGTGGCCATCGTTGACAAACAATCTATAACTGTAACTAAATTAACCATGCCAATATCACAGTATTTTTCCAGATGTGCTAGTTTAGTAGTTGGAATTACAATAAAAATGTGAAAATTATTAACATTAAGAATGTAAGCTGTAATGGACATTTTAAAATGCTGAATCAGACACAATGAGATAGACCCGTCTAAACTGCTAGCTGCAGTTAAAATACAACAAGCGTTAACATGCTTAATTAACTAAACCTGGCGATATAAAATATAATTGCTACACTGCGATACAGAACAGTCAACTAAAGCTTCACAATAGCAAAATAATGTTGTGTTTTCATCAACTTATCATAAACAATCCTTCCGAAACACTACGATTAGCTATTAGCAGCTCCATGACCCACATGACTTCCGCATTCCATTCTTTCTATAGAAGTCAATGGGAGTGTCGTAACTCTCTCTTTCTATGGCACTGAGAGGAACTAGTTGGTTGTTTCCTCGCAGAAGACCAGTGAACAAGATCGGACGGAGAAAGACGCTACAGATGAAGCAGAGGACCAGAGACACAGCCTAGCTGATCAACTGCATTAAAAAGGGGATCAACCTGTCTGCCCTGAACCGACTGTGTCTCGAAATTGAGAACCTGATTTCATCTATTGCCTTTTTACCCAGACAAATGAAGTGAACCTGATCGGTGAACAACTGATTGCTCTAAGTTTCAGGCTTCTGGAAGTCCTGAATCAACCTCTGTTATACCTCGGGAGCTTCCTTCAACTCTTCACACTCTGGAAGCTACTTTCTTCTGAGACATATGAGAACAAAGTTTCTGTTTGACCATCGAAACCTGGAGCATCAGTGCCTGTCCACTCAGAGGAAGAAAAGTTTTTGCACATGCCTTAACCTTAGCTAGATGCAACAAAACACTAGATATTTGTTTAAAACTGATGCATTCAGACACCGATTACAGTACACTTGCCTTCAGAGGAGTTAATCTACTCTTTATTATATCAAGCTAAATATCTTGTTATTAAGAATTTAAAAAAAAAATAAATAAACAAGTAGTTACAGTTCTCAATAAGTGCACAGCTCCAATTTCTACCTTAGCCATACCTTTTCAAGTCTGTCTCCAACCACTGTGAAAACTTTGTTATTTAACATTGTTCATTTTCTTTTGGTTTTTGTTTTATTTTATGGTGCATCACTCTTTATTATGTGTTTGTTACTTTAGAATAAAAAGATATCTATGTTTGCAGGATGCACACAGGAGACTCATTTTACTAAATTTAAAGGCACATGGATGATAAGTAAAGCATAATGATGGCTTCTTTGGGTGCGCTTTTTTTTAATCAATAATGAATATTCACAGTTCCCTGCTCTTCTTGTAACATGACAGCCAGTCAGACAGAATAAAGCAGCTTGAGTATCTCAAATGTACATTAAATGAATGAAAGAGTGGGATTTAGCCTCAAATTGACACACAGTAATGCTGTCTGTAGAGGGCATCTTGAGATGAAACATCAATGTCCGTATGCATATAGTAGCAGTTCACCACTGGAATCAGTGGAAGATCAAAGACATGTGGCCTAGTGTGAATAGGTCTGAAAACCTCTGATCCCTGTTGGTGGTTCATATCGGTGTTTAAAATGCCAACATTTGATTGTCTAATTATTTGTTGTCAATCAAAAGCTGTCATGTGCCAAGGGTCAGTTCAATGATGTCATCTCTTATAGAGAATTCATTTCCAAATGCTGACAAAAAGTGTAACTGGAGCAGATGATTTGATATGCATAGATATTGGCACAGACAGTGATCATTATGACACTGAATACTCGCTTTAGGTTTAAATATCTGGCTAACCCGTTAAGTTTGCTTTGTGGCACACATTTCTGAAGATAAGAATGAGTTCATGAATTTCAATTTCAACAGTTTAGACTTTAAATGTTCTTCAAAGGTCAAAAGGTTTTTAAAAGGGATCAAATAAACCTGACTTTAGTCTATGAGCTCTCCAGAATGAACTATGCAATCTACATGGATTTTTAATTCAGTTTTACAGCTGCTTGTCTTTCTTTTTTTTTTTTTTGTGTGATTGTTTTTTGGTCAGACATTTCAAAACATAACCCAGGGCAACAAAAGGTGGAATCGTTACACAAATGTTTTAATGGTTTAATAAATGTCCACACTCAAACTTAAAATACATATTTTTTTTAATATATTGTTTTTATACATCAGGAGAAGAAAATTCTCTTTACATATTCTCATCACAACTACTGACACCCAAAGCATAACTTGATATTTCTGTAACATAGTTTAACATGCCCTCTTAATTGTTGGGCATTTAAGCAGGTTTAGGTGTAGGTGTTTAGGTTTAGCTTTTCTTTTGGGTTTATCTTCAGCATCTCGCCTTATCCAGTTCTTTTCCGTGTGATTATTATTGTTTATGTTCTGCAGGTGGTGCTTTATTACTTTATTCCTCCAGGTTTAGTTTTTTTATTCTTGTATTCTGCTCGTTGTATATTTTAGATTATTTTCTACATCTGTAAGATTTTTTCCCTTTGGTTAGATAGTTCCCTTGCTTCCTGTTTAGCTCCAGCCATGCTGGTTTCCCACTCCCAGTCAGCTACTTAATAATCAGCTTATTCAACCAAAGCACTAGTAGCCATGATCTAAGAAGGCTGAAAGGGTATCGCACAATTACACAAAGAAAGACCACTCTACTTAGCATGCTTATATCATAGATCATTATCATTTTGTTGTTGAATCCAAAATTTAAAAAAACTTTAAACGTACAGAAAATGGAATTCATTTTAGCACTTTATTCTTCATTTGCAGTCACAATTTCTCTTTTTAAGGGTGGCAGCAGCAACCATCTATAAAAGTAGATTTACAACAGCTAAACATATCAGGAGACAATGGATAACTGTTCTCCTGCCCTCTAAGAGTTGAAGAACCAGAAAAATAGTGACTTGTTTCTTCCTTTTATGCAGTATCTTCTGTCACATCTCAAAGACCCCCAAAAGAGAAATGTTATTTCATATAACTAAATATAATCTTCTCTCAGGGGCTTCATTTGGTCTGGACGATTTTCGGAACGTTTTGCCTATTTTTATCTGTCTTAAAATACATGCAAATACAAACAACCGACTGATGCTTTCACTCACAAAACTAGCAAAACAGCTTCAGTGGGTCACAAAGCATAAGTCTTTTTCTTGTATATTTTAGACCCAATAAATTTTTCATTCTGCCAATCAAGTGTTTTCAAAGTGTTTTAAAATCTGTACACTTTTGTGTTCATTCAAACCCTCGTAGAGCTGCATTTGGATAAAAACAATGTGATATTTACAATCTGCCACATAGATGATGGCTGCAATATGCTATGAAAAAATGGCTGTTGCCAAAATAACAACGAAAATGCTGTTTTTTTATAACATTATAAGTTTCTTGGCAAAACTTTATTTTGTATTTGAATGAATTGTTTGAGTGTAGCGAATTCCATTGTTTGCTAATGCACCAAGTTAGGAATAGCAGGTTCTCAATTTAAAACAGTTGGGTTTGAGCTTGAATTTTAAGGTGCAGTTGTTTTTTTATTTATTTGTCACTCATTTTTATATGTGTCATTTTGTATTTTTTGATTCGAAAGCAAAGATCTGTTTTAAAATATACAGAAAATACATCTCTGTTGAACTCATTTTTACCAGTTGGCAGCGGCAAACATAATGAATACTATTACAGCTAAACATATTAGCATACAATAGATGCGTGTTCTGATTGCCTATAAGTGTGTATTCATCCCTGTACTCTCACTGCAGATAGTACACTTTGCCCCACTGTCTCGTGTTTAACCCTGTCTCTCTCCTGGACTAAGCCATTAAGGGAGCTACTGCTGCTAACTATATGTAGATTTTGCTACTGAGCTTATCAGTTAACATTCACCATGTTCCTGGTTGCTTCATTATTATCATCAGATCTTTGAATGTACCAAGAAAGAGTTTGTGTGGCTGAATCATGTAAACTTTTAATTATGTGTAACAAACAAAAAAGAAAGATGAAATTCTCCAAGCTAAGAAATCATATCTTTTTAAGTTTAAAAAGGTACAATCTACAGTTAAGTGCATTCAACTTTTTCTCAGATTGGCATAAAAACAGAATTTGACTGCAATATATTATACCTTGGATCGTTTTAGAAAGTATGGAATTGAATTTGTGAGTATAAATTGCCTTGAGATTACTTTTGCTGTGAATAAGTTTATAAATAAACTGACAAATGTGTATGGAATTTTCAGACAGCACCTTCTGTCACATTTCAAATATTGAGGAACATCTTTGCCTATTTTTATCCGTTTGAAAAGACATGCAAATTCAGTCAACAGACGGATGCTTTATCTTACAAAACTAGCAAAACAATTTCAACCTGTAGGTTACCAAGCATAAGTTTTATTGTGTGTTGTTTATTTTATACTTGTGAATTATTCATTATGCCAATCAAGCATTTTCAAAGTGTTTTAAAATCTGCACAGTTTTGTACTCAAAATCCCCCTTTGCTCACTATATGGATAACTACACTGTGACATCCACAATCTGCCACAGAGAAAATGGAATATAGAACAGCAGCATGAATATGGCTGCAGGTGAAATTATGTCTCCATATGGTCCAACAATAAATCCATCACATGTGTCATCAACCACAGTGCATAACAGGGACAACATATTTTTTTCTTGTCTGTTGCAAGTGTTTAGTTGAGCAAAATGCTTAGAAAACTTAAGTACTGAAATGTAAACGATGGAAATTATGCAAGCTTTAAGGCAACTAGACAGGCTTTCAACCCTTACTGGTTTTACCCCTAGATGTTCCTCTAACCACCATCTTAAGACAATTTTATGAAAGACATAAATTTTTTGTATTTATTTTACTGTGGTGCATGATATGTACAATATTAACATTAGATTCTTACGATGAATAAAGCCCTTTTCTGACATTTTCTTGATGGACTGTTATTCAGTTGCATTCAATAAATATCCTGCATTTTCTTGATGAACATATTAACTCCCCTTACAAATGGGATGTTCTAAACCTGGTTACGATTAACCTGCACTTGCTGGCAACTGTGTCTTAAAAGCTTTATATATTGGTAACTTTGTCAAATTGCATTTTTTAGCTGTCTTCAACACCACTCCAGATAATTGAGTTATCTCTTCAACAATTGGTTGTTTTGATTGGTATTAGGCCAACTCCGCCTTCGGACTCAAGGATATAAAAGAGAAGCACATATCATAATCCCACTTTGACAAGATTGTAAGTTGCTGAAGGTCCTAGTGACTCTTTAAACTTGCCATACATGCAGACACCTCAGCGAGATGCAGACCCTGCTGGGTCATGTAAGCGCTCACCACAGGGCCTTAAGAGCTTAAGCTTTGATGTGTGGTTAGATCCACAGACATAAAAGGAGGGAGTAATGCAGAGAGGGAGAGAACGAGTATTACGTTCAAGTCTATGTTAGTTTGATTTTATACTTTCAAGCTGTAGAACAATCGTTCAAGTAGAGCACAATGTTGGAAAAATACAAGTAACTGGAGATCTCACCAGGATTAAGATAAACATATCACACCAAAAGTCATTTTCATAAACCTTGATTATTGATGTTCAGCAACCACAGCCAACAAATAAAATGAAAAATGCCACAAGTTTTCATCTTATGCCTTGGCCATTATGGTGTCAAACAAAACACTACTTTAGCTTTTGTAATAAGAGTTATACTCTCCTTGGCCTGGTCTGATTAGCAACCACACCAATGCCTAGATCACATCTTATCCAACACTCCTTTCAATTTGGCTCCATAAATGTCAAGAGCAGAGACATGGCTTAAAAAGCCCACTGCTTTATTGTTTCAAACTCTACCTTAGTTTCAATTCAGGAAGCTGTGAGTGCTGCTTTTTATGTCATTGACATTATATTCTTGAAGTAATGGTTTTCAGATTCAGTTTATTTATTTATTTTATTTATTTATTTTTATTTTATTTTTTAGTACCAATTCACAACACATATCTCAAGGTCCTTTTCAAAAATACGTCAATTAAATCCCATCATGCAGATTCTAAGTCAAGTATATACATTCTAGTTGATCCTAGTTATTAAACCATGCAGTCAAATTCAGTTTATTATTCAAATTGGTTAAAAGGTTTTTTTCTAAGGAAACCCAGCAGGTTGCATCGAGTCAGTGACTTGCAGCATTCATTCCTACTGGATGAGCATGTAATGACAGTGGACAGGTTGCACTGACTTTGCAGCAATCCCTCATACTGAGCACACATGTAGAGACAGTGGAAAAAAAAAACTCCCTTTAATGGTGCAAATTTTGTGCCTCATTCGTGTCCTGTCGCTCACCTGACATTTCGCCAGCAAATATCAGGTGAGCGACAAATGTCAGCATTGTCGGCCTTGTCAATAGGAGGAGCTTCTATCTCCTGCTTGCCAGTTTCAATTCAACATGGAGTGAGTCACAATGGTTTATTTATGGAAAGAACAACGCTTCCGGCCTCGGCGTCCCTGGGTTCACCAGAGACGGAACCAATTTGGAGAGTTCCACCACCTACTCCAGGAGCAGCATCTGGATGACTGTTGCTTTTAGCGGTATCCAGGACCCAGTTTGAGGACCTGCTTCCTCATGTTGGGGGACAAATCTGTCTCCAGGACACAATCCACAGGCTGTATCCCCGCAGTATCCACGCCTGTTCATCTGTCTTCGGTGAGTAAATAAATCTCAGCTCAATAGAAAAACAAATAAATTGTACTGTTCATATCTTCTAAATATAATAAACATTTGTGTGCCTGAACATATAGACAAGGACCGCCAAAATACACCAGGCAAGAGCTGATATGACAACAGAATGTAGCATGGTAGCCATGGCAAACATAATGCAATTATTGGATAATTATGTAATAACATCTGATCGGCGACCTAGAAATCAGGCTTGCTGACATATGCATCTTAAAATTAAATACTTATGAATAAAATATAATTTCCTACATGTACATAGATGTACCCTGAGCAACTGCTGTGAGTTTCATACTTGTATGACGACGCTACGGAAATCAAAAGAAAAGTTAGATTTTTCAACTCTATTCGCCCTAATCACACAGTTTGCATCGCGCGCTTCGCATACATCGACAGTTTTGCTTCACTCTACTCGCACTAATCGCGGTGTTCGCATCCTTCGCGTTGCTTTGCTCGCTCCTGTCGCGTCATTCGCGTTCAGTCAGAACGCACCATAACAGGAAGAAACCTCCAGCAGACCCTTGGTTAGGGTGAGCAGCTATCTGCTATGACTGACTTGGGGTTTGAGAAGACACACAGAGGCACTGATCCACAATTACTTTCTATGTTGAAGAAAAGTAAAAGTTGATTGCAGTGGTAGCTCCTTTAGTGGTTTTATCTAGGAGAGAAACGCACATAAGCTCTGAGCCAGTTTTAAAATCTATAGGATGAAAGAGAGCACACATAGTGAGTTGCAGTAAAAGCTCAGCAATAGCTATGCCTAGGAGAGTGACATGATTAAACACTAAAAGACAGGGTCAAGTGCATCCTCTGTAGAAGGAGAACATGAAGTTGTTGGCAGCAGTAGTTGATGCAGAGAGACAACATAAAGTAAACAAAACAGCAAACTTAAAAAGTTATAGGAGAATGTAGAAAGGGTGTCTCCCTCACAGACTAAAACTGGGAGCTGGTTGTACAGGAGACGAGCCTGATAACAAAACGATCTGCCTCCCGTCCTACTTTTAGAGACTCTAGGACCCACAGCAAACCTGCAGTCGGAGAGCGAAGTGCTTTGTTAGGAACATGTGGCACAATCAGGTCTCTGAAGCCTGATTGTTAAGAGCTTTATATGTGAGAAGGAAAATTAAAAAATCTATTTTGGACTGAAAAGGTCACCAATAAGGGGAAGCTAAAATAGGAATAATATCTCTCTTTATTTTTATCAGCGTTTAGGATCAACTGAAGGCTTTTAACTGCATTTTGTGGACAATATACAAGAGGCGAAAGAAGCATATCCTAGAAATGTGTTTCATATGGGATTTAAATGACATGTCCTTGTCAAAAATAATACAAAGGTTCTTTACTTTATTCCATCTATATTAAATAATTGACTAAGCAGTTCCTTTTTCAAAGACTCTGATCCAAACACAACATCTACTTTGTCTGAAAGCAAAAAAAATAATGTCATCCACATTTTGATGTCTTTAACATATGCCTGTAGTCTACCTAACTAATTGGATTCATCAGAATTTACGGATAAATATAGCTGAGTATCATCAACATAACCTTCTTCTTATTTTTTAAGTTTTACGGCAGTTGGCGACCAACTTCATGGGGCATTACCACCACCCACTGTTCCAGAGTATGGGTCAGCCACTACCTAAACCCTCCAATATATCCCTGTATCTTTTAAAAAGGACACCAATACTTGAAATTGTGCTTTACTTCCCAAACCCAAACTACTTTTCAACGTGAATCCTTTTACTCCTAGTTCCTTAAATATTTCTCTCAAAATCTCCATATATACACTGTAACCTCTACACCTCAAAACCACATGTTCAACTATCTCTTCTTCCTGGCAACTTTTACATCTCCCTGTCCCATGTTTCCCTATTATGTACAGTGTACTATTTAGTCAACAATGTCCTATCCTTATTGTTGTAATAACAGATTCTTCTTTCCTATACCCTCCCTGCACTCTGGATTGCTATCCTGCTGTGAATGTTATACAGTCTTCCCTTCTTTCCATTGTCCCACTCTCTTTGCCACTCCTGATTTGTGTGTTTCCAAATCATACTCTTTACCTCAGATCTATTCAATTTAACCCTCATTTCCACTGTACTTTTTTTAGAGCTTCTTTGCCAGTTTGTCCACTTTTTCATTCCCATTGATCCCCACATGTGCTGGCACCCACAGAAACTGAACTAATCCCCCCACTGATGAATTCTGAGAATAACAACAAGTATATCATAGAGAATAACCTGTCTACTGTTTGAATGGAATGATCTAATACTTGAGAGGACAGAGGTTGAGTCCGAGCATATTAACACCTTGTTTAACTTTGCAAGCTCTACCCATCGTAATGCCACCAAGATTGCCACCAGCTCCACAGTATAAACCCCCAACCCATCTGGAGTGCGTCTATTAATTGCAATTCTCCTTGCTGGAACTGACACCCCAAATCCTGTCAATCCTGTCTCTGGATTCTTGGTTCCATCTGGGAAAATGTGAACATAATCAGAATATTTGCTTTCCACATAATGGTTAAAGAAGATGAAAAGATCTTCTTTTCTTTCCCTTTCTCTCTTTTTGTCTAAGAGGTACCAATCAACCAAAGGTTATATCATTAACCAGGGGGGCACATCTGGGTACGCCACTGCAGGACAAATCTGTAGACCATCTATTTCACATTCCTTAGCCAATCGGTTACCCCCCTTCCCAAAGTGATCCATCTGACACTTTCCATACTCCCAGCAGTTTTCAAGCAATTGTTTTGTGGGGTGAAATTTGCCATGACTGCTGAGATTAACCCAATAGTTTGTCATGATCTATTTTCTCCTTAACTTTAATGGCATTTCTCCATTCTCCACCTTCAAATCATTCACTGGGGAAGTTTTAAAAGCACCACAACACACTCTCAACGCCTGTGCTTGGATCACATCTAATTTTTTTAAGGGAGAAGAAGCTGCTGTTCCATATGCTATACACCCATAATCTAATACTGACTTAATCATAACTTGGTATATTCTTTTGTAGGGCTAAGCAACTTGCTCCCCACTCCCTTCCTGCCAAGCACCTCATGACATTAATTATTTTTTTGCATTTTCCCTCAATCCTGTCAATATAATCTCTCCATGTCAAGCGTGCATCAAATATCACACCCAAATATTTGAATGATCCAACATTCTCCACTTCCTCTCCATATAACTGTAGTTTGAAGTTTTCATTCAATTTCCTCCTTGTAAAGAAGACAGCTTTAGTTTTCTGCCTCACCTCGAATCTGTTCTCTGTTGTTTATGATCGCTCAGTACACACACACAGTTAGAAATTGCGAAAATTCAGCGATTTTGAAGAAAAAACAATCAAAATTGGTTAAGCTAAATGAAAAATAAATATTTTACAGTATAAACCACTGGGTGACTATAGCAATCTAAATGTATTTTATCAGGCTCTGCCTCACCTGCCTCCCCTGACCATACATCACTGGTGATAAGGATCATAAAACAGGTGACCAGCCCATCTTTGTAGGAGGGCTGATCAGCCCATTGCTGAGGTGGAGTATCTAGGTTTTCGACAACTTTAAGGGTTGCTGGAGGCACAGTTAATAGTCTGCTCTCCTGTCCACTCAATAACAAAGCCTGCGTGGCGGAAATTTTGTTTATCTGTACTCACCCTCTGAGGTCAACAGGGGTGTCTGTGGAAGTACACATGGAGTCCATATTTTTGTGTGCACCATAACTGGACACACAGACAGTGGCAATAATACTTCCAGTCAGAGGGTGGAGGCTAAAGGTAAGATCATGAGCAGAAGGTAAAAAACAGATATACAGCGAAGAGTGATCAGTTTTATTTTTTCTTTCTCAATCTCCGCTTCAGAGTAAATAGTGTAACTCCCTATAAGGCTCAATTGAAAGTAGTTATGCCCACGTCGGAATCGATCGAAAGCATGTCCTTGTCATTTCATGTTATAATGCAAAAAAACAAACCAAACATGGTGTGGGGATTTCAAATGGGATGCTTCATACACACACAGTAGTCAGCTTGGCATGAGGAATTTCTCTTCACAGTAAGAACGGCTACTGAGAGGATGATAGCTGGTCATTTCAGGTACTTCAAATGTCTGTAGAGCTATGCTTAATGTCTTTATTGTACTTATGGTGTGTATTTTTTTTTTATTCTATGTCTATGCAGTAAAAAAATGCAGGTACTGGATAAAGACCCAGCACTGGCAAATGGTTAATCTTAAATGTCTCAGACTGATATTAGGGGCAAAACATCTTAATCAGGACATCGCTAACTGCAAAATTCATACATAACTCAAAATAAACTCAATGTAGATTATGATTTCTTTAAGAATATTTGTTACAAAAAACATTATATGCTCTAGTTTAGTGCATTTTTATGCATTACCTTTGAATATAACTTTTCATCCTTGTCGACAGAAAAGAAAAATTTTACCATATTTCAAATTCTGTCACAGGTTACATAAACTAACTACATGGAATAGTGGAATCTTGGCATCCATAAAAAGGAATCAGTAACATTTGATGCCAAATGGCTTCTTGAAGATATGGCTTTTGTTTTTACAGTTGATTATTTTCACTACTATCGAATGTGACTTCAAAATAATGTTGCAAAGGGACACTTGCAGTAGTAATAACGCTGGGGATTTAGCTATGATGTAATACATGTTTCTGAGATGTTCTCTTCTTAAGGAGCACGATGCCACTTGGTACATCAGTCATTCCATGCAGATAAGACACAGCCTCACATTTAATTTAGGCTTGGTGTCTCTAAGATGGAGGCAGAAAAAAGCAGGGGTATAGGGAGTTTGGTTGAAAAAGGGTTAAAACCATATACAGTACGACTTTAAAAAGCCTAAAGATTAGTTTCTACTAAATTTCTCTTGATTCCTACTGTACATATACAGAGCAGTTTATAACACTACCTTAACCATTTACAATCTAATACAATCTCATTGTCTTTTATCTTCACATTTTTCATTGTAACCTTTGCAACTAACTATTTATAAAAACAATTTAATAATATGATTTATTAATAAAAGCGTTGTTGTCTCACTAAACTGTAATTTAATCTACAAACAATTTTAATTGGTGTCTATAATTTAACTGTTTTATTTTAGAGCATGATGTGCAACAACATATTGTGTGAAAATCAAAGAAAATATTGAAGATAATACATGAGCACAATAATCACAGAGCTCTCAGATTTGTCACTCAGATTTGTAGCAGTACATCAGGGTGAGTAGGACAGGTCTTGCCAAGCATTTTAGACAGGAAATATCAGAAGACTGATTTTGTTTAACAGCTCATTTAGCATTCATGTATAGTACCTTTAGCCCAGGTTCTTAATGGCCTGTATCCCGTGGGATTTGTCAGAAGATGTATAAAAATGCAAATTCATCAGCAGGATGTGATGAGAGATTTAATAGAATTACATTTAAAGCTTGGACTTCAATGCAAACCTTTAGGTGGTCTTAGCATTGAACTGTTAGTAGACTGCATTTGAACATTATGTAATATTGTAGAGAACATACTTGAAATGTAGATTTTGTTGTAGAAATCGTTGTGAAATTCTTGTAATGATTTAGTTGTGATGTTTTGGTTATTATCCTGATTTGTTTGATTGCTGGAAAAAAAATACTTCCATACAAGTAGCCTTATAACCGTGTAGAATAAACATCGACTGTGCTTTGGACATAATTATTAGGGAATATGTGTTGACGTGTCCATATAATCCTTGCTAATACTAAAATACATTTCTTGAAGGGATAGCTTGCTAATTTTATTGTACCCTTTGCCAATATTGGCACCCCAGATAAAGAGGTGTACAGACCCATAAAGTAATTAAAATGTTCCAATGTATTGGCATAAACCCACACTGAAATCTTCAGAAAAATCTAACCTACAAAAATTAACAGGGGAAATACATATCAAATTAAGTATTAATTATTTTTAATAAATAATCATTTTTACATTTTTTAGCAGAGTTAGTATTACTACAAAATAAATACTATTGAAACGTTTCTTAGTTTAGATTTTAATGTTTAAGTTGATTAGAGTGTCTTTTACTCTGGTAAAAATGAGACAAAGTCCGATTTCTCTTAGGCACTCTTTGAAATGAGAAAGACAAGGGGACATAGCATTCAGGTGGCTGATCTTCATACATCAGCACCAAGAAACTAGCTACTTGCCAAACGTTGTCTATATTTGCAATCAGTACATTTATTCAACCTTTTAAAACAACCGGAATTGTCACAAACAAGCACAGTGAAGAGGTTGTTAAGATTTTTTTTTTAAATCCACAAAGCTCAGTTTTTCAGGTTTGCAGCAACATTTAAAATGTGACATTTTGCTACTGCAACCAAACATTACTTTTTTTTTATTTTGAAGGATGTGGTATCTGTCTTATTTATCACATGTTATGCTTTTTGGCCGTTTACTACTACACATGATGAATAGTGTTTTGAAAAGAGAAGATAAGTGTTGCTTCATCCAAAAATATCTCTGGCCTCCAGCAGCTTCTCAATGGTCACTGAATTAGGAGGTGAAACTGTGAATAGCAATCTTTTGTCTGTGAATGAAGAGTATTGTATGCTTTTTAATTTCACAGAAAAGAAAACAACTAAATTCTAAAGACAAAAAATAATCATCACAGAATCTGTTAATGCCCCCCCCCCCCCCCCCCCCCTCCCCTCTTTGCACATATAAACACACAAAACCTCAGTTCACTGCTATGTATCACTGACTCAGCAACTGAGATATAGACATACTTTAATTTCCTGGAGCATTGTTGTAATTATACCAACTTGATGTCCAACCCGAATGTTAACATCTACAGATTACATAAGATAAATGAACATAAATAGACGATCTCAATATCCAAGATCTGTGTGAACCTCCCCATTTGCTTACTAGCGAACAATGTCAGATTAAAAAAGGCTACATTTGTGAATATGTCAGATGCATTCTCTAAAGATCTTACTTCCTTATTTGCTGTTTTCTTTGTCACCTCTTGGTTCTCAATCTGTAATATTTGAGTTTATGTGCATTCCTAAGATTACATCTATGCTAACGTGTACATCTGTTAGTATCTTGTTAGTGATGGTTTTGTGTTAAGTCAAGTCAAGTCAAGTTTATTTATATAGCGCTTTTCAGCAACTAGGCACTCAAGGCGCTGTACATACGGAAAAACATTACAGTGTTACAAAAAATCAAACAACAGAGGTAATTTAAAAAAATTAAAAATAAAATAAAGAGAATAGAATGATGGATAAGAAAATGAAAGGAAAATTGGACTGAAAATGTAACTAATAATGTTTAGATAGCACAGTCAAAGGCCACTCTAAACAAATAGGTTTTTAATCGTGATTTAAAGCAACTTAGGGGTTCGGCGCTTTTACAATTTTCTGGGAGTTTATTCCAGATTAGTGGGGCATAAGAACTAAAAGCTGCTTCTCCATGTTTGGTTCTTGTTCTGGGTGTGCAGAGTAGATTTGAAACAGAAGACCTGAGAGGTCTGGGTGGTTGATACACTGACAACAAGTCTGTAATGTATTTTGGTGCTAAGCCATTCAGTGATTTATAGACTAACAGAAGTATTTTAAACTCTATTCTCTGAGCTACAGGGAGCCAGTGTGTAGGGCCTTTAGAACCGGGCTGATGTGCTCCACTTTCTTAGTTCTAGTGAGGACGTGGCCCGCAGCGTTCTGGATCAACTGCAGCTGTCTGATCGACTTTTTAGGCAGACCTGTGAAGACACCGCTGCAGTAATCAATTCTACTAAAGATGAACGCATGAATTAGTTTTTCAAGGTCCTGCTGAGACATTAGTCCTTTAATCCTGGAGATGTTCTTTAGGTGATAGAAGGCCGATCTTGTTACTGTCTTTATGTGCCTCTGAAGATTCAAGTCTGAGTCCATCACTACACCCAGGTTTCGAGCCTGACTGGTGGTTTCTAGCTGTATGAACTGAAGCTGTGTGCTAACTTTTAAACACTCTTCCTTTGGTCCAAAGATTATTACTCTTTTTTTTTTTTGATTCAGCTGAAGAAAATTTTGGCCCATCCATGCATTGATTTCTTCTAAGCATTTACCCTGGTGACATCGTAACGTATAGCTGTGTATCATCTGCATAGTTATGATAACTTACGTTGTTGTTTATTAAAATCTGAGTTAGAGGGAGCATCTAGATATTGAATAGGAGGGGCCCTAAGATGGACTCTTGGGAATGCCATGTGTGATTTTGGTGGTCTCTGATGTAAAGTTACCTACTGACACAAAAAAGTCCCTGTCCTTCAAGTAGGATTTAAACCAATTGAATGCTGTACAAGAAAGGTCGACCCAGTTTTCCAGGCGCTCTAATAAAATGGAGTGATCAACAGTGTCGAAGGCTGCGCTAAGGTCCAATAATACCAGTACTGTGGTTCTTCCACAGTCTGCATTTATACAGATGTCATTGAACACCTTGACAAGAGCAGTCTCTGTACTGTGGTGAGCAGGAAGCCTGACTGGAAGACATCGAAGCAGTTGGTCGTTGTTAGGAAGTTGTTTAACTCTTGAAACGCAGCTTTTTCAATAATCCTGCTGATGAAGGGGAGGTTTGATATAGGCCTGTAGTTCTGTAGTAGCAGCTTGTCCAAGTTGCTCTTTTTCAATAGAGGTTTGATAATTGCTGTTTCCAGGGCCTGTGGGAAAACACCTGACAAAAGGGACGTGTTTATTATTTGTGTTAAATCAGATGTTATTATAGGCAAAGCTTTTTAAGGAAAGCTGTGGGTAAAATATCGAGACAGCAGGCAGAAGAGCATAGTTGCTGTACGATTTATTCTACGTTTTTGTAGTTTATTTGGTGAAATTGGGAAATTTTGTCAAAATCAGTTTTAGTTGGAGACAACTTTGGTACTGGATTGATGTGGATGTGCTGACTGCCCCTCTGATCTTTTGGGTTTTTTCAGTGAAGAAGTTAGCAAATTCATTGCAGGCCCTGGTAGAGTGGAGTTCAGATGCTACAGTTACAGGAGGGTTTGTTAACCTGTCGACCGTGGCAAATAATGCACGAGCATTGTTAATGTTTTTGCTGATGATCTCAGAAAAGAAAGATTCCCTTGCATTTTTCAGTTGTAGGTTATATCTGTATAGTCTCTCTTTATAGATAATATAGTGAACCTGGAGTCCAGTCTTTCGCCACCTGCGTTCAGCTTTTCGACACTCCTTTTTTTCACTTCTGACTGGTGGAGCACTTCTCCATGGAGACATTTTCTTCCCAGAAACGAGTTTCACTTTAATTGGAGCAATTGAATCAATGATGTCCGAGATTTTAGAATGAAAGTTTTCTACCAACTCATCTACAGTGTTACAAGGCAAAGCGGAGGTAGAAGAGTAAATCTGGTTAAAGGTTTCAGCTGCACCGTCTTTAAAGATGCGTTTTCTTATCATTTCTCTTTGGCAAACTGAGTCATTACAGATGATGCTTTCAAAAATAACAGAAAAGTGGTCAGATAGGGCAACATCAGTTACAGACACCTTGTTTAGACCCTTAGTGATGATCAAGTCCAGAATATGTCCCTGTTTGTGCGTTTGCTCTTTAACATGTTGAGTCAAACATGTTAAACAAAATTTCTAAGAGTGTCACATAGATCTATTGCACTTCTGTCTTCAGGATTGTCCATGTGAATGTTGAAGTCTCCCACAATAATTAAACATAATCAATACATATCACAGATAAAAGCTCATCAAATTCACTGAAAAAGTTTGTTTTTGACTTAGGAGGCCTGCAAATATCCAAGAACATGGTTTGGACCGGGCTCTTTACCTGGAGAGCCAAATATTCAAGAGAGTCAAATTTTCCCAGAAATACTTTTTGACACTCTAATAAATCTTTAAACAAAGTGGCCACCCCTCCGCCTTTTCTTTGCTGTCTGCTCTCACAAAGGTTTTCTCATTCAGGGTAAAATAACTCAAAACAAAAGTCTCAAAGATTATGATAGAATATTTATCAGAAGTCTGATTCATTTGATCAATCAAACTGATTACACATAATTAATGATTATGTTTCTAATATTTATATTCATAGTTCCTAATGATTTATTTAAATAAAAGTAGTAAACCCCCAATAAAACAATCATTATTTTTTAAGTGGGAAGAGTTTTTTGAATAAGAAATACACTTTCAAAGTATTATCCAAGCCAAAAAAAAGAAAAGGTTTAACTTTTATCCAAGGTTTTCTTGAGTTATCTTTCTGGAGGGTAAAGAAAGATTTTACAACGTTTTGAATTATATCTAATCAATTTGAGCGAAAAACTTTGGAAGAAGGAAAAATAAACAAAAATAAGAAGAGGAGGATTCAGAGATGAACACATCATTTTTCTCTTTGACCAGAACACTGCTTTAGCAGACGAAGCAGCATGCCTTACTTTAGTCTGGATTTTGCAATGTCACCTCCCAGTGAACAATACTCATCTCTAGTTCTTGCTGTCCTGTTTCTCAGCTTGGAATCCCACCACAGCAGATGTTGTTGGGGCCTGAAAGTCATTCAGGGACTGGGAGGTAGTTGCTGGCTTAGCAGATTGCTGTACATTGCTGTAGGTAAAGTTAAACAAAACTCTTTCAAAACCATATTCAAAAACTAAAGTGAGAAGCAAAAAATTTATGATGCACAAACACATTTAGCACATCTCAACTATCTCAAGTTGTCTTTGGCTAAGCTTTTCTTGAATCTGGTAGCATTATTCTGGTTGGTAATGGGTGTTGTTTGGACTTTCTTTTTTTAAGTTGATGAATTACAGGCAGGACTACCACAAACATAGAATATCAGCACAAATTTGATCCATCCGTCCATCCACCGGTCCATCGATCCGTCTGTCCGTCCGTCCGTCTGTCCTCAAACTGTACCAAATAAATAAATTATATGTGTTGTTACTCTACTTTCTATTGCAGCATTCTTTCTTTTCATAATATCCCTCTTGCAGGTTTTTGCTGTGTCTGAAAGATCTAAAGTTCACAACTAGCCTTTGGCTGCAGAGTCTTTACTGCACACATGGACGCACACACAGCAAAATGTCTTTCCTTTGGACAGCTTAAGCTGTGAGGGGAGGGCCAGGCTCCAGGGCTTTTATCAGGTGCTGTAAGGTGTCATCAGTGAGTGTTGCTGTGTTAATGTGTGGAAGTCCACTGTCAGCTCCAGTCTCCTTGTCAGCAGATGTCCACTGGATCACTGCCAAGCAGACCCGCACAAGTGATTTCTGTTTCTCTGCAACTTCTGCCATGCACAGCAGGAACAAAGATGCTGTCTGTTTTATAAAGAAAAAAAAAATCCTTATCTGACAGCCTGACCCGTATCATCCCATTATGAATCAGTTTATCCAATAAATTATTTCCCCCTGTAGATTCTTTTGATACACATAACATTACAGAATATAACCTATGCAGCTCTGTCTGAATTAAATGTAGAAAAAAATCATGACATTTTTCACAACCCTACAAAAATAAATGTCCTGGTGACATTTAATGTGCGGAATTGCAACCTGAAAAAATTATAGCTTGAAAATTAGTCTGAACTATTAATTGCAAGAGAATCCAGAGCAATCATTATTTTTTGCATCTGTGCAGATTCTAAGATATGGAAGGTTAGAGGCCAAAAATGGAATTTGTATGATGAGAACAGAATTAATGACGAATATCACGTGGTATATAAATTTACAAACTCAACATAATGTCAAGGATTTGCCAAAAAGTTTCATTTATTCTACCTTCATGTTTGAGTTTATTCTGTTAATGCAATCAATAGAAAGACAGTTGGTTAATGTGGAGTATTTTTAGCATTAACATTAGATATACCAATATACCGATTTCCATTTTTCTTTTAGGTCTGACCTGCCAATTCTGTGGACTATAACACATGAAAAAGGAAAAAGAGAAACACTGTTCTGCAGGCTTTTTGTGAACTAGAAAAAACTGCATCAAAGTACGTGTACTTAGATGATGTATTTGTAGACCGGAAATTGCGGGAGTTATTGCATTTAATGAGTAGGGGGAAAAAAATCTGATTTTTGTGTCCTATTTGACTTGCTGATCCCCATTCAGAGCCAATTAGGGCAACATTTGCCTATTCTGAGCTCTAGCTGATTGATTGGTGCATTTCTAATTATGATAATATTATTTTAATTAATATATTTGATGCCACAGTCACAGCTTGAATTGCATAAATATATTTGTTCGCATTCTTGATAATTTTATGTTATCAAGAATGAAATAAAGAAAAATGAAAAATGAAAAGCTATCTGTTGCCTACTGAGAAAACATGAAGATCTATAAAAAAGACTCAAGGCTAAATCCTGGCTGGTGTCAGAAACCTCATCTTGGTAAGATAAATCACTGAACGAGAAGCTAGTCTATGGCCATTACGTGTCATTTTATCAATTACATGACACCACAAGGTCATAGATTTTGAAGAAGTCATTTCCCATGTTATTGTGAAAGACTTGGTGGCTGCTTGGATAGCCAGTGTATTGATAATTACCAACTGACACAGCCAAAATATTATATGTAGCTCATGTCAGAAAGTTCATTAAGCTACATTAGCGCAGTAGGACTGGAGAGACCCTGGAAACAGCTCAATATTTTCCTGAATAGAAGAGGTTCCCACAGTTCTCAACAGCTGTCTAATAAATGAGAGCACACAGTGGGAGGTATATTAACTACTAAAGCTCAAAACCGAGACACAAAATCCTTACTCTGCCCACCTGGTTAGTTTTTATAGTATCAAGGTTGAATCTTTTGTAACACAAGGCCGAGTATTTCTATTTACAGTGCTCAAAGGATGAGTGTAGGCAACCGTGTGTCTCTGTGTGTGTGAAAAGTGTGAAAAGTTCAAGACTCAGCTTCAGGAGTTTGAACCTGTTCCTTCTTCTGCCGAAACGGGAAAATTCTCAGGTAAGATAAACACCGTCCTTCCCGACAGATACCACACACTTTGTATCACACCCACAGTTCCCAAAGTCAGAAGAGTGATGAGCAGTGTTATAACGTTTGACAGCTCATTAAGCATTCATATAAAGGGCAGTTTACGCTGCGGTTAACTGCTCCACAGGGTACACAATACACCCAACCACTGCAGGACATTTACTTGTATATTTAAAAGCGGTTCAGCTGGAGGTGAAGTTATGTTAGAACGATCTTAACATCACAATGCAAGAACTTATCTATGTTCATTTTACATAATTTCATCATTTGGTGTAAATTTCCTTACTAAAGTATTTATACCACCTTAACCTTTTATGTGATAGACCAACATGAAGGAGTGCATAATTGTGCAGGAAGATAATACATAGTTTTCCATTTTTTACCAAGGAAATACTTCATTTGCATTCATCTTGACTAAATACATTGTAAAACCATCTTTTGCTGCAATTACAAGTCATTTGAAGTATATCTCTACCAGTTTTGACATCAAGATAATAAAATGTTCACCCATTCCTAATTCCAGAATAGCTTCTGTGGACATACAGTTTAAGCTTTGACGGTTCTGACTTTGGCTGTACCACTTAAACATCAGTATATGCTTTAAGTGTAACCATCCCATTTTAGCTCTAGTTAGGGTTGTTCCCCTATTGAAAAGTGAACCTAAGCCCCAGTCTCAAGTCTTTTGCAGCCTCTAATGGGTTTTCCGGGTTTGCCTTTTATTTAGCCCCATTGAGATTAATCATTTGGGATGATCTGTTGCATGCAGGTCCAGAAACACCAGACAAGGCCATGTTCAGGCACATGTACGCTGGAACTGCACCTAAGAAAAGTATGCACCCAGCACCATGGGCAGGCAAGTATGTTTAATACCTGGTTTAAGGTTGTTTTTTAATCTTCTAAACAAGCCTCATCGGAGCTCAAATTCTAATTTATTCAATATGAATGTATATATCGAAGTTTGTGTTTGTAATATAGTAAATTACCATAAACACTTTTTCAAGTCAATAAAGTGCTCTCAGTTGTTTTTTATGATTAATAAAATGCTCAAAGCTATATGATTGTGTTTATTTTCAAATCTTTTTTTTCTAGTCATGTTATTGGTAAGGACCTTTACTTTTTTTCAATATCTGAACATGGCCTCTGAGGTAGAGCTTTGTTTTTCATTCTGCAGTCTGCCAATTTTCTTGACAATTGAAGCTGAATGCTGGCTGAGAGAATGAAAACTGGGTTACAGGATGATGCAAAAAGGATGACTGTCCATCTCTGGCCTTTATACCTGCCAAAGCTCACCCTTTAAATAGAACCTTCCACTCCTTTTTTCCTCCCCCTCCGGCCGTACCAGAACAGTTTTTATCATCCGTGATAAAGTACCCATGTTCTGGAAAGAATCAGCCCTGGATGGTTATTGCGTTAGGTCAGCATGCAGTTATAGAGAAACTCCAACAAACCTTGTCATTGCCACAGGACAACAGTGTAGCAGACATTAAACCACATTACCTTTTCTCCCCCTCACTTTGCTCAGGCACACTGGAAGAGTCACAGTCAATTAGAAATGTAATTAGAGTCCCCTGTATGTGCAATTTATTTCAATCTAAATAATTTGACAATAAATAAGCGGTTATATATTATGTCTCCTGCTCACTAACCCTGCTCTGTCAAATTCAATTTATTCTGCAGCATTAAAAAAATCAGGCCAAATTGTTTAATATGATTTTTCAGAGCAGCATATTGGGATACATCTGCATATATTTGCTTAGAACTTCCACACCAACACTCTGATGATGATTTTACTCTGACTTGTTCAGGTGTTGGAGAGAAATCAGCTGCCAACTCACCTGAGGCTCACAATTAGCACTGAGCAGCTGCTGAGATTTCTGTGCCATAACAGTTCACACTCTGTGGACACACACTGTCAACTATGCAAGATTAGCCACAAACAGCAATGCACCCATCCTTCCAGTTTCAGCTATTTCATTCTAGATTTGTTAGCACATGCGAAGAGACAAGGCAGCGTCTGCCTCGTTTCATGCTGAATACTAAGTACCAGTTTCCCTCCTGAAGCAAAGAGCACATTAAAGTGACTTTCATTCATTTTCATCAGCGCATCTTTGGATGGAAACAGTCCTTCAGCTTTAACTGCCACTTGATCCCCTGCAGAGAGAAGACAGGCAAAGGCCCATAGGTAACTTTGGACAGCGCAACATCAATAGCCATGGTGGCGCCATTAGTGGGAGACAGTATTGGCATGTGATGTGAATCATAGAGAGGGCTGGAGGGTTCCTGCTGTGCAAGGCGCACAGGGTTTTAATGAATATTAGGAAAGTTGGGGAAGGCCTGGACAGATGTTTCCTCTTGAGGCTTTCTCTGTTAGGAGCACCTGTCACATTTGAAAGAAGTTACCCTAAATTATCTGCCCTGCTGTATATGCAAAAAAAACATCATTAGAATGTGAACAGTTATGGATTTAAAGGTTTTCCACTTACACAAAAATGCAAAACATTAACACACAGATATAGTTTAGTAATGACACTTTCATGCTTATGTTTTTTTCTATGTATGTGGGTGCATGTGATATACTTTCACATTAAGTCACTTCCTTAGACTCTAGTTTGCCAATCCATACCCTGACACCTACAGGGTATGCTGTGTAAGTCCACATAAAAATGTCTTAATTGAGCTGACAACCAGTCGTTCTATAGTACAACACATTTAGATGTAAAAGAAATCTATATTTGAACACCGATTAACAGCTAAAAACTATTGTAATTGTTCACATTTTTAGGTACTGCTTGTATGCTGGGAGGGACAATGTAAATTATCAACTGAAAATAATTAATTCCAATAAGGGGACATCATGCATCATTGGCTAAATTTTACCTGATATTATGACACTTATGACCAGAGCTGCACAATTTATCAATTTACAGTCGTCATTGCAATATCAGTTTGTGCAATGCTGCAATCACAATAGACCGCTTGGACGCAATTATTTGGTACATGGCCCTTAATGTTCACACCTGATGTATGATTTTAGTGGCTAAAATATCACGATTAATATTGTCATTGCAAGTTTTAGCAATAGCACTGTAACCATATTGTTCATATTATAAAGCAACATTATCTGCTTCTTTAGTAGAAAATGTTTTTTTTCTTGTACAGTAAAATACACATTTTTGTTACCAAAACCATGTTTTCTTTAGATAAGTTCAGTTTTGTGAGTTAAAGTTAGTGCCTTATTGTTCTATAAGGCTGATATAAAGGCCTCCAAATTGGGTTCTAAAGCTAATATCAAAGTCAAATGACTGCAATGTTGGTGAAAGTACCTAAAATCTCCTAGAAAAGGAAGGATTGGGATATACTTGATATAATGGTGGTAGAGCTAGATTTTGCCACCTATAGGGAAGTCTAAGACAAAAGAAAGCAAAATATATTTGGAAGCTCAAAAGGAATATGAGCATAAGAGCCTTGTTTTTTATTTCTTAGTTGTACTGACAGAGTTTTACAAAGGTTTGTATGTCATTAAGTTCAATTATGTTTTTAATCCAGTATTATGAAGAATGTTTTGCTATTTTTGTCAAAATAAGACAGGAAAATGGAGAGAAGAATCCAAGAACTCAAATATTTCTTTAAATAAATACAACATATCAGAAAATTGAAAACTACATGCCCCCTTTATATGATTTAATCGCATTCACTCAGTATATTAAGTTCTTCATTTATTCGTCACTTTCATATTTATAAGTCTGCACAAATGCTGTCAACTTGAGATAGCATGTGAAAAACAGTTTGAGATGTACATGATTAAAGGGAATTTATTTGAATTTGATAAAAAAAAAAACTATTTGTATTTTCACATTTTGTATGCACTGTTCAGTCTCTCTAACAGTCTCCATGTATTCTTATTGCTGGCCTGTGGTCATTTTTGTCTAAGAGAAATGGTTTTGTTGTATATGTTCATTACGGTTGTTCATTCACACTCGCAAGGAATATTCTTTGTCTTAACAAAGTAACTATTGTGAAACATATTTGAAATGCTCTCATACTGTTCAACAGAGAAATATGTTGCAAATCACAATACCTCCCTATTTAAACACAAAAGCAATTATCTGTTTGGGCATTGCTAGCTGGTACGTCTTTGTAATTTCTGAAGTAAATACACAGTAGGCTACCACATCCACAGAGAGCAAGGGCATGAAATCCAACTATAACTTTAATTACCTGTCGCTATAAAGGTGATGTGCAGAACATTATGGATTCAAGCTGTAAATTAGCAATATGTGTGAACTACTATATTGCAAAACAATCACCAACATGAGCATTCACCTAAATGCATTTGGAGCGTGATTAATTGACTTTATATGCATCCTTGATATGCACTGGCTCACATTCTTGCACACACTGCTATGGCATCTAGCACGGTGGAATTATCAGAGCTCACTGAACATAAGCTGCTGCAGCATTTTGTTCTTGTGCTGCCAGATGTCAGTGCAGAAAGCAATGTTTACATAAATTGAACGTATGAAAAAAAGCCTTCAGAGTAGAGCAGATAAAGGAAAACCAAATATGCTGCATGCGTGCTGGATATGCAAGAGAAAAATCCTTCCTGGAAGCAAAATATGTACCTGCCTCAGAACCTTTCTTCTCCTTGCTCCGTGAGAGGTTGTTTTCCTTTCAAAGGAGTGAAGGTGCGTATCTGCTCAGAGAGGGAAACATGTTGCTACTGTACCAAAACAAACAGGATAAATCTCACCAGCAGAGGCAGTGGTGCAGAGACAAGCCTGACAACTGCCGCAGGGCCCAACAAATACTGCACTCTGCCTAATCAAGCAGCCTTTTGAAAACGCCGCCACTGTTATCCCAGCACAAAGAGGGATGTCAGCATGGGTTTCAGGTAATATCAAATCCAGGAGAAAGACAAAAGGAGTATAGGATTGTTTTGATTTATTATGCTGTGAGTAGCCACACTTTAAATGTTACTGTATGTCAAGATTGTGGAAAAGAAAGGAAGCAAGAAAGGAACCTGAAGCTGTGAGGTATAAGCTTTCTTTGAAAAAGTAAAGGATTCAAGGTGAACAATGACTTAGGGCCTTACTTTGATTTTTTTCCTTTATTATTGTGGCCTAACTTAGGTTAGGAAAACTTTATCATGTCTTTTAGCTGTGACTATGTAAGGGTCCTGAACCTGCCACAAAACATTGAGTAGGACAAGCAAATCTGGGTGGTCAAATGCCCAGTAAAACCTTTTATGTTTTTATACTCTCCAGACAATACCCTTTACATCAAAGCCAGACTCCCAGACATTCCTTTCTTTGAAATGTTCTCCCTGCTGATGTGAGAAGCTTTTGGGTTCTTTAGCCAGACAACATAATTACAGTACTACACTTTAACTTATGCAGGGATTAAATGGAAGCTTAGAACAAGCCATAACCTAGACCACTGAATATTTAAATGATTTTCAAGTTTAGTTTAGTTTTCCTTCAGAAATCTCATATTGACAATTGAAATTTGACAATTGAAATTCAATAGCAAAATTCATGGTCAATATACAGTATAATATAGGCAGGTTGACTTCAACCCTCCTTGCCTTAAGGTTTTTTTTAACAAACCACATGGAGCTCTAAAAGGAATGTTAACAGAGAGTGGGGATTAGGGATTGGTCTTCTGATGCCACACTTCGGCACGTTTCTCCATCAGTAGCTATGCTAGCTGCTACCACTGTGTTGGGCCTTACCAGATTCAGGCTCCAAAATCAGAGGACGTGTGAGCTTTATCTGTGCCGCGGAAAAGATTCCTGGATTAACCAAAAGACATTGTTAGTTAGATAACAGAGATGTAAAAGAAACACAGAATATTGCACATTTTCAAAATTATCTGAAGAGTTTGTTGACAGTTTTAATAAATTAAGTATTGACAAATGCTTAAATGTTAAGAATGTAGATGTCCATGTTGAACTGAATGTTCTGAAAAAAATAAGATTTCAAAAATGAACGTGTAAGTTAAAATAATGATATTAATTCCTAACATACAGAAGTTATTTGTTTGAAACAGATAGCATGTCATGCATTATATGTAAGAATGTTGTTTTAGCCATTTGGAAAGAGTCTTTAGTTAGACTTGAAAAAATGAACCAACGGGGTTCTAATTGGGTCAAAGACATAAAATTCACACAAGATGTTGGCAACAACCCAAGTGATCCACACATACACAGAGACCAAAACATATTAGTCCATAAATGAAGTTATGACTAAAACATTTGAAATGGCATAGGGAATAAAAACTGAAGATATGAAGCAAAAGATTTACAAAAACACATGGAAAACTAAGAAACCAGTTGTAAACTGTCAGTATTTAGAAAACAGTCTTGCTGCTCTGTGCAAATCAATATCAGCAGGTTTAATATTAACTGATGGCCTATACAAAGGCTTCTGACTTGAAGTTTTGCACAGAGTGGTATGATTGGTAAAAGCACAGACACCTTCACACAAAACTTTCACTGTTGAAAAACAGCAAGGAATCCTCCAACCCTCTCTGTGATTTACATCACTCGTCATTACTCTTTTCCATTAATTGCACCACCACAGCTATTGATGTTGGACTGATCTGTGGCAATGGTTACAGCTGTATTTTTAGGATTCTGAATGTTGTAGTGAGTGCCCTTGAAGCCATATTCCAGAAGTGGAAAGGAAATAATTTCACCATAAACCAGTTGGAACCTGGTCCCCTCATAAGATTTCTGACAAAAAAGTCAAAAGAATAATCAAAAGAGTCATCCAAGTGCCAGGCAGCATTCAAAGAGAGCTTCAAAAAGAGCTGGAAACAGCAGACACAGCTACTCCCATTAAAAAGTAATGCACTCAACTGCAATGGCCTCTATGCTCACTTACTGTGCGAGACTCCCCTGCTGAAGAAAAAGTATGTTATAACTTGTTTGATGTTTGGTGCAGAAGATTTGGACAATCCAGTGAAATACTGGGAGAATATAGTCTGGTAAGATGAGGCAGAAGCTGAACTTCTTGGATGACATTACACACACTGTTTTGGAAGAAGAATGGTTGTTCACATAAGTGTAGGATCTCAGCTCCTCTCCTCCTGGTTGGTTCTGGCAGCTCGTTATCAGCAGTTGCAACTCATCTCCTGATGAGCTCACGGGGCTTCTTAAGGCAGCTGCTGGTACAGGCCTTTGCTGGAACATAACCACTGTTATATGGACTGCCTGTCTGCCTACCTGCCCGGCTACCTACCTACCTGCCTGTCTACCTGTTGACCTGCCTATCTGCCTATCTGCCTACCTGCCTGCCTGCACCTGGTAATATTCCCTCCTAAGGACTGCACTGTAAATATACTCACCATCAGCACTCTCTCCTTGGATTCCTGGATTCTGGCCTCCTCTCCTGGTTCCTGGACTACTCCAACTTAGTTTCCTAGGCAAGCCTAGCCTAGAAATAAACCTCACTTACCTTCTATATCCTGTGTGTTGAGTCTGTTTTCATCCTCTGGTTTGTTCTACTTTGACTACCTAAGTGATTCATGATAATAAGCCCAAAAGCAACATGCCAAAAGTGAGCTTTGCAGGTGGAACCAACATAGTTTGTCCTGATTTACACCAGACGCTAATGGCAGACTTTATATAACTGAAGAACAGGTAGACAGACAAACAAATGGCTCAGTCAGTCACCTGACTCGTATCCAGTTGAAAATACATGGAAAGAATTGATGATTAGACTGTATAGAAAAGCTGAGATTTGAAGACAGTTTGTGTAGAAGAGGTCCAAATAATGTACTGTATACCTGTTTCCTGTCATCCCAATTTTCTACTTATGACTTCATTTATGGAGTAATTTGCTCGAATTTCTTTGTTTGTGTGGGTTACTTAGGTTGTTACTGACATGTAATGTGACTCTTGTGACTAATGTTACTGATCCAATCAGAAATATTTTTACTGAAAAAATGTTGACGTGTTTAATACTTAGTCACTTTATTTTCATTTTTCAATGGAGGTAGTGGCAGAAGGGGAACAAAAGTGAATGGCCCTCTAGTTCTATTCTTTTTCCTCTATCTGGTTAAAGGTCTCATAATTACTAGCTCTTACTGTCACAGCATTGCAGTGGTGCTCATTCAACTCAAAATAACTCCAGATTTAAGGTTAATAATTCATTCTAGGTAATGAAATTACCACCTTCACAGTAAAAATCGCTTCTGCTGATTAAAGAAGGGAGGGAATTTCCAGCAAACATTAGAAAACTCTTTGGCAGATTGTTCAGGATTTAATTAGAACAATACCAAATGCACAGAAGAAACTACCTTAACATAAAAATGTGTCAATGCATTTTCTATACCTGCCTTATCTTTGTATAGTCATGTGGGACTGCTGCTTATCTCCAGCAATTAATGGGTTAGTCTTGGTCCCCTGTGCATCACAAACTAACCCAGAGACACATAGGACAAACGATGATGTCTCCACAAATTGACTATTTAAAGTGGCCTGTTAATCTAACATGCTTCTTTTTTAAAGGTGGAAACAGCTCAGAAGAGTACCCAGAGAGAGTGCACAGGACGAACATGAAAACTCTACACACAATGGCCCCAGCAGGGATTTAAACCCAGAATTTTGTTTATATGTTTATCTAGTTATTTTGCTACAAGGCTACAAGGGCTTTCTTTTGTGATGCCGCAGGCAGGTTTTTGATTTTTAGAATATCTTGAGTCAAAATAATCCATTGGTGTTGATTTAAATGTTGTGGTGGGGCTTAGCCTTATTGGTTTTAATCCACATGATCAAAACAAAGTTTCCCTGGTAACTTTTCTTTATTTCACACTAAGTAAAAACATTTCTGCAATGTGACAGGAATAAAAAGGACAATCTTGTTAAAAAAAAATAATTTGTTTTACCTGGTTTCAGGTTGCTTGACCACTTTACCAATTTTTCCCTCTTCTTTGTACCCACGAAGTGCTATTTCTTCCCAGCCTCCTCCCATTTGGTACCTGTAAACAAACCATATTATACTTGTGGTCTTAATCATTGTATATCAGTTTATTTCTCCTGTTAATTAAGTAATTCCATGAACAGTGCAAATAAATAATCATATTAATTCCTAAATCTACTGAACAATTTGGTTGCATGTTATTTTTGAAAATTTTATAATACACTCTGTTTCCATTGTCTAATTCTCATTTTGGCCAGTTGGATATGAATAATATATATCTGACTTACATTCTCACATTCTTTTACAGTAAAATATGAAGAGGTCAAAGAGATGTACTTTCAATCACCGTTGGAATGTGAGTCACGGTGGGTACAAAACATCATCAAGAGGGTATAAATTGGCGAATAGTTAGTACGAAATCTGTTGTACCAGATGAACCAAAAATTTGAATATGAAACAACAAAAACTGAAAAGCACCAAATGGCAAAAGAGCAATATGACCAGCACCCATCTTATCTAAATTAGTTCATTCATTAACAAACTGAAAACTAGCTTCACCTGCTGAGTTTAGTTAAACACCATTAGAAAAAAGTAAGATTGAGGTAACAAGTTTAAACAACAAAATAATGCTGAAAGAGATCAGAAAATATTTGGGGAGTTTTATTAATTATATTTTCAGTTTCAGTCATTGTTTTTAAGCATAAAATTTACAGTTAAGCCCAAAATTATACCCATGGCAAATGTAGATTTAAAATGATTTTCCTTAAACCAAGAAACTAATGATACAAAAGGTAATGAAACATGGAAAAGGAGCATCAATTTTTTATTTACATTTTATCAAAATGGCTTGCTAAGCAATATTTATAACTTTTTTAGGATTGATTGAAAAAATCTGTTTTAGCTTTACATTAATAAACCCTTTCTATAATTGCTGCCCATATTTTGTGTGTTTCCACTGGTCTTTTGATGCTTTTTCTTTCGTGTGAGCCCAAAACTCTTCGAGGTTGGAAGGCCTCCTTGCCAGGGCCCTAATCATGAGTTCCCTCCTCAGATTCTCAATTAACCACCCCAAAATGTTAATATTACCTATAGTAGAAACATGATGGTAGAATCAAAAGACAATTTTTAAACCTAAGTCTGATAGAGGTATGAATAATTTTGGGTTTAACTATACCTGGATCTAGGAAATATAAATCATTTAACAAACCCAAAATAATTATTTTGTGTGTGATGTTTATATGATATGTCATTTTTACTTAAGTAAATCACCCTTTTTTTGTTTCTTTCTTCCTGCTTATGTGTTTTATATCAGTTCTTTGTATTTCGGTGAAGATAAAAAAATCAGGAGTAACCAGGATTTTCCTACTTACAGTAGTTGTGCCAATGTTTATGTCTGACAAAAAGGAAACTAAGGCGTATACCTTACCTCAAGCCAGATGTTCTTTCAGTTTAAATGCAATACTAGGAAAACTGAATTAGAATAATTTCCAACTTTAGAATAAAAATATTAAAACAGGTATCTAAAATGATGAATTTTACAAATTTCCCAGTTTTCTGTGCATGTGGTGTCCTTGTGTTCAGTCAAAGTAGAAGTACTTGATACAACTATTAGCCATCATCAGCAATAATCTAGTAAGTAATCCAAAGGAAACACTTCTGTTAGAATAACACACAGTCTGACATGTGTAGGCAAGTTTGCTTGAGCTGAGGACTTAATTGAGACAATGTTTACAGGTTTCTGCCTCTCTTCTCCATGATATCAATGTCTTCATCAGGCGAGGCAGGGAGGTTGGAAATCCTTTTCATAGAAAAGCCTTAAATCTCGACAGGCTTTGTAAAGGCAAATTAAACAATGTTCAAATTTAGCCCCTTCTTCCTCCAGCAGGGGAAAGTTTCTTCTTTTCTCATCCATGCATAATGTAAAGTAACAAACTTGGTATTTGAAGGAAAATAAGGTTTGCATGATGAGATGAAAGAAAAACTTTAGAACATCTGGTGAGCAGACGAAGGCAGGTTAAGGTAAACAGAGTGTCCTTATATGGTGGTGATCTGAGTCTCTTCAGAATCAGAGCTATGATGTGGAACACCTTCAAAGGAGCAAGGGGCCCGCACATCTTGTTTCAATTTAGCCTCTCACTGGCAGAACATGCTCTTTGGTCATAATAAACTCCCACAAAGATGATACTCAGCCCGTGCTCAGACAGTCATGGGCTGATTTTGAGCTATGTAAGGAAATTGGCACTTTAAAAGAGAAAAAAATTAACATTTTTATAAAATTCTGTCTTTTGACGGAGTCTATTAGTCAGATATTCACAAACATGCAAATTTTCTCTGTGACCTTCCGTGAAATCAGGGCGGGAGCAGATTAATTAGTTCACGGCCAGCACTGAAAACCATGCCAGACCTGCATGTAAGCCTGTACAACATCTGGCAGCAGGCATCTGGTGCCATACATCAAACTAGCTCCTCCACCATCCATGCCGCAGAACAGTGTTGGCCCGATCAAACTAACTTCTAAAACTAACATTTGCTTTACAGGGGTGGAATTGTGAAGCCTGCGAGGTTCCAGAGGCAGAACAAGTTCTTGTAGCTGCTTTTAAAAGGTCACTGCCAGTCCAAGAAGTATGGCTATGTGCTTATTTTTGGCTTGAGAGGAAATGTTAAAGATGACGGAAAGGGTGCATTTGCAGGAATGTTTGTTCAGCCATCCTTTTTTGAGTGTATGTGAAAGTGTATGTAGCCAATTCCAACCTTAGGCTCTATACCCCCTGCAGCTGCTTCACGCACCCCCTCCTTGCCAAAGCCTTTGATGTGACTTGCTGAAATGTCACGAACCTACAAGAGCTCCAACTGCTTAGAAAGCTCTAATGAACAGAATAAAAAACACAAGCCCTAAATCAGTGAGCAGGCAGCAGGAACCCTGTAGCTGTCACGCTGATATCAGAGCTGGTCTTCGCTCTATGGTGAAGCTTCAGAAAAACAAAAACAAAGCAGGCTTCCTCTGTGATAATAGGTAGCAGGCTTTAAGCTGTTAAATTGGATCACTTAGTGCTGCATGTATCAGTGAAGCTCTCATCACCTTTGTCCCCTTTCACTTCATTCTCACTACTCACCCTAGACCTTTTGTAAATGCTTTGCCCCTCCACCAGGAGTCTCCGTCCATGATAACACTAACTAAATTTTTGTCCTGTGCTACTAATACAAAAGAAAAATGGGGTCATGTGGTTGGAGTTAGGTAGTTTTACCCAAACATTGGGTCTGAACCAATTTGTTAAGTTAGAGACAAGACTAGAAGAATCACTCTTATCATAGTCTGCCATTTTGAACCACACAACAACCTGATTAGACTTCATTTGAGTCTTGCTGTCAGGGTCGCTAGGATAAGACAGGGTTGCCTTACAAGAGTGCAAGATTTAGAGAAAAATATGAGCAAGCAACATAAAAATTCCCAGAAAAGTGTCAAAGGAGAATTGTTTTGAATGACAGAATATTAACGAGTCATCATTATAATAAGTAAGTTGCATTTATTAAACATACAATGACTATCAATATTTGATTAACTTTGTGTCTACAGCTTAGATATCTGAAAGATCCAAAGCAGTAGCCAGTGAGAGGAACATTTTGTTAAACATGTTCCATCTACCCACTCATTTTCCATACCACCCCTTGCAGGGTTGCATTGTGGTGTGTTGGTTTCTACAGCATTAATTTAGTTCAATAATTCAGTTTATCATGCAGCAATAAAAACTACAAATACAATTATTATTTAGTTATACTCTTTATATGGCATTTATAAAATATTCTTTAAGGGAACAGTAAAAATAGCCTGTTTGATACATATATGAACTACATTAAAAAAATCTTTTTGAGGCTATTTAAGGTTTGTCAGTTTATCCTATTTTTCGTTTTATGCAAGTTGGACTCTTTTAGTCCACAGCTCCTGTTTAAATGTAGCATAAACAAAGGCTTTGAAAGTAAGGCTTGGTTAGTCGATTCAATTAAAGCCTACCACCTTTGAACCACATTTAGACATAGATGTTTTTTGCACCTTTTAGACTCTGGCTCCAACATCAGAATAATAAAATAAGAAATTTTAAAGCGTTTTGGATTTATACTGACAGGTAAAAACATTAATAAATGTTTTACACACTCTAAAACAATAAGTTGAAATGACTATCTACAAATTTCTCGTATGACATAATACAAATCTTTTCTCATAAATGTTTTCAATGATTCACATTATCATAATATATAGTTTAACTCAATTTGAACCCAATCTGTAGTAGCCTTAACATTAGATTGTAATCCTTCTAAATCATGGTTGGGGTTAAAATTCGCAGCCAGTTGCTAAGTCAAACTCATAACCCAGCCATTCGTGAGTTAATCAGCCCATGGCTGGATCGGTTTATATTTTGCCAAGGAGTGGGTTAGCAATACAAGAGAAATGGGGTCACATTTAGGTCAGCAGTTTATAGACTGCAAGTATGACAACCTCAGGTTAAATAGCGCATTGTCGGCCTGCCATCATTTCACTATTATAAACCAGCTATTAAGAGGAGTATCTGTCTGATAGCATGTGGTATTTCATTATCATCTTTTGATGAGCTCTGACTTTCTTATTAGGCTATGACAGAAAAAAAAGATTGTTACCTTTGCTGCATCTCCCTCTGTGCATGGTTCCAAACTCGTTGGTGGGGGATAATTGAATGATTTTGTGTCGGGATCAATGAGATTAAGGATTGTGTTTATTTTTCTGTCGCTCTGGATTAGAGATCCTTTTATATCTGCCATGAGGAATAGCATGTACGCACACAGTTTACATGAACATAGTCGAACACATTCTGAGGCTGATGTGCTACAGGATAGAAAGATGAGGGTTTAAAGCCTTAAATGTGTTTGAGAAATGACAAGTAAACATCACATTTAATGAAAACATCATATGCGAAAAGAATGGGAACCATAACAGAAAAAGGTGCACACATTTGTATCTACACAATCAGTCTGTTTACTTTGTTTGAACCTTTGCACACATGTTAGGTTTATAGCAGCTTCAGAGAAGGCTGTTCTGGAATCACCCCCCCAAAGACAGCGTTCTAAAAAGTCAGAGGAAAGGCTCAGACATTTCTAATGTAGGTGAAAGCCTGCAGGCGTGTCTATCAGCTGTTATGTGGGTAAGAGGAATTTTTGCTATTATTAACCTTCCAATGACTCCTGTTCTTCCACAATCCAGCCATAATCCTAATAATCCACCAAGCTTGCACTCCCATCCCTCTGTAATAAATGCCAGATGCTGATAGCCCAGATAAACCGTAAACCTGAGTTTTTAACCGAAGGAGAAGAAAAAATAAAGCACAGAGAGCTGCTGGAAACTTCATGCTGTGAGGATGGAATAGAAAAACAATGGTAAACATAAGCAGATAGAAACTCTCTTTGACAAATCATCTCATATGAACAGATTATTTTAAGTAGCACGTGATGATTTAGAAAATGTGAAGCCTTCAATTGATGTCTTTAACAGAGATAATGCCTTGCAAAAGTATTAGCCCTAACAAAGCCCCTTCAACTTTTTTCCATTTGGTCACATTACAACCAATAACTACAACGCATTTCATTGTTTTTTTATGTAAAAGAGCAACACAAGGTAATCTAAGGAAAGGATACATGGTTTATTTCTTTTTTTTTTTTACAAACAAAATGTGAAACCTGTGATGTGCCTTTGTGTTCAGACAACACTTTGTAGAGCCACCCATTGCGAAAAGCCAGAGAGCATCTGTGAATACCAGCAACAGATTATTACGTGGACGTAGGACTGGACTTTGACTGGGACATTCCAACACATGAATTTATTCATTGCATGTGTGTTTTCCTAGTGGATTGTAAATCACCCCACCAGTCTTAAATCTTGTACAGCTTCTAAAAGGTTTTCCCCTGGGATTGCCCTGTATTTAGCTTCATCTATCCTCTCATGAACTCTGATCAATTTCCACGTTCCTTCTAAAAAAAAGGTTTCCTACACCATAATGCTGCCACCATCATGTTTGGAATATTATGTGCAGTGTTAGATTTCTGTAACACATGGCATTTTAAATTTAGGCAATATGCCATGTGGCACCTTTTTCCACATCTTACGTTTGTTCCTTGCATGGTCTGTGGAAAATTGCAAACATTAGTTCTTATGACTTTCCTTCAGTGATAGCTCGCTTCTTGCCATTCTTCCATAGAGGCCAGATTTGCAGAGTGTCTGACAAATAGGAGTCCTGCAAACAGATTTTCTAACCTGAGCTTCGGATCTCTGTAGCTCCTCACTCCTCTTAGCTGATTCTCTAATTGATGTTCTCCTTACCAGACCTTACTCATACTCTTTTCCTCTCTGAATTATGGAATGAACTATATCTTGCTTAAAACTCTGTCATAGTTTTATCCCTGAAGCGTCTGGTGACTTAATTTGTCAGTTTATTCATTGATGTTCCCTAAATAGTTTATTTTCACCAGAACAGGTTTTACTAAGATGGTATCAGAATAGGTCTGAATACAAATGTATGGTGAGAAAAAGATGAGAAAAGATTCAAGGGGTAGTATTACTTTTTTAAGACTGTTTGTGTGAATATAATGTACAAGGAGATAGAAATATCACAAAAACTTCATGTTTTCAAATACAGTATATATTTTTGCCAAATCTGCTAATAATCTTACAACAGCATGTGCACGCTGATTCAGATGTGGCCTAAGGCTAAAAAGAGGCAAATTCACCAATGTACATTTAGTGTACATACTGACAGTTCAAAGGAATTGCTAAGGGGTTGTTGCAAAAGGAAAAAGTACTATCTATCTACACCCAAAGCTCTCGGCTCTTAGTGGGAGTGAGGGCCAGTGAGGCATTGTTCCGATTCATCTCCTTGGGCCTTTCCAGGCTGTGCAGATTGCTTTCAACATTCCTTGGAGGCAGGCCAGTGGTGATGTAGGCTCAGGGAAAGTATTGTCATGTGCAAAAGCGATGCAGCAAAATATATATATTTGATTTGTCCATCTGTTCGTATAAGCCACCAAGACATAGTGAAACATGGTGCAGAAAAAGAATATCTGACCATCAGTTCATGACCATAAGTTTAACAACACTAGATTTGTGCATCAGTACAATAATCATAAGCATACTATTCAGTCTAACTATGAAAGGCTTACAAAATTATCAAATTGAAGATCCTATACAAATCCCAGACTCTATCTGCCAAAGGTGGCACAACACATTATTAGACATAGTGTACAAGTACTTGTTTACATAAAGGGCCAGGATGATTTGGAAAGTTTATAGCACTTAAGTGTAGAACAATTGTAAGTTAGAAAAGAAGTGCAGATTTTCTTTTTTATTAAGATGACAGAGAAAAGGTAACAGAAGGAAAAAATTTGTGTAATTTTTAAAAAGAGACCTAAAACCAGGTGACACCATTTGGGTCAATTCGAGTGACAGAAATAATTTTCAAAATTTTCACTCAGATTGGGCCTCTCAATAGCTTGTATTATATTGTTTCTTTTTCTCACTCCTGGCAGTGATTCATGCTCAGTGACAGGAATAGTCTGACTGACCTAGTTCTCTGAATGCTTTGTTTCCCAGCTCCTTCCAGCTGATGAATGCTCTAGCCTTGGTTAATACAAAATCACACTATCTACTCTTTAGGGCTTTCATAGGGTCACTGCATGGGGATTATTTAGAGTTGCCATGTTATCTGTGAGACACACCAAACATATGTTGCATCTTTTATCTTTATGAATATTACAAAATAATACTATGAATAATACTGCAAAAAATGTATACATCCTCTTACAGATTTCTTCTGTTTTTGCTTTTTCCTAATACTGAAGAGTTTTAGATAACAAAACAAGTTTTTATATCAGACAAACATAACATAAGTAAATATGAAATACAGTTTTGAAAGGATGATTTTATTTATCAAGGGAAAAAAGCTGTCCAAAACCATCTAGTCCTTTATAAAAAAGTAAGTGCCCCCTTTAATCATAAATTAACTAATAGCATTTTTTGGGAAGTAAAATTTTACTAGCCTCATCCAGGTCTGATTACTGCCACACAAGACATGAAATGGGCTAAAACATAGAAAACAACATCATACCAACTTTACTGTTGGCGGCAGTGGTTTTGAGATGATTTGGGAGTGCTTTGCTTCTTCAGGTCCTGGATAACTTGCCATAATTCATGAAATTGAGAAAGAATATCTGGCCATCAATTCATGACCATAAGTTTAAGAACACTTGATTTGTCCATCAGGACAATAATCTCAAGCATACTATTCAGTCTAACTATGAAAGGCTTACAAAATTAACAAATTGAAGATCCTATACAAATCCCTGACTCAAACTATCTTAATATCTAATGTGGCCTCTTTTCTCATCTAGCAAGGGCAGCGCCTGTGAGTGGGCAGCAAAGCCTCGGTGACCCGTCCCCCCTTGTCTTGTGTCATGATGTATGTTTGGATGGGTTGTACTGGAATTCTAATTTCCCCTCGGGGATCAATAAAGTATCTTTGAATTGAATTGAATTGATCTGCCAAGGGTGGCACAACACGTAGACATAGAGTACAATTACTTGTTTACATAAAGGGCCAGAATGGTTTGGAAAGTTTATTCCATTGTATTTACTTACATTATCTTTGTCTAATGTTTGAAATTTGATGATATGAAACATTTCAGCGTGAAAAAGGCAAAACCAGAAGACATATGTAAGGGGACTAATGGGTTCTTTTCAAAGCACTGTAATGAGCTGTTCTTAAGTACAACTGTGAGTGGTTTTATGTTGAAGGCAGCGCAGAACAACATGGGGAGACTTCAATGACAGTAATTCACACTGTGCTGAAGACAACTTTGAATGTAATGATAAATAGGGTAATTATTGTACTCATGACAGCAGTGAAGCCTATAAAGATTAAACGCAGATGCCATAATGATCCCACTGCTGTCCTTATGGCAGTGCACCCTTTACACAATATAGTGCCAAACTCTCAG
Organism: Girardinichthys multiradiatus; assembly: GCF_021462225.1. NCBI lineage: Eukaryota > Metazoa > Chordata > Actinopteri > Cyprinodontiformes > Goodeidae > Girardinichthys > Girardinichthys multiradiatus. The sequence goes on from NC_061799.1 coordinate 25,535,568, forward strand.
ATGGCAATGTTTAAGAAACAACTGCGTCTTTGTTTACCACCTGCCAGCCGATCAGCACCCTTCCTCGGGAGACAGGAAAACAAGAGAACTGATACCAAGGACGAATCGATCATCGTAATGGTTTTTCCCGGCGGAGAATAAAGCTGGGGCAGGTGACATATTCACCCCTATCATACACGGCAGAGCACTCCATCGCCCATCAGCCTCCACCTCAGATTTCTTATACTATTCAATCTAGTGGTCCTTACCTTATCTCTGGAACGAATCCGCTTGCTCTTGATCCATCCCCTCAGCTGATTAAAATTCTGGAGCCTCACTTTAACCAGTCAGAGTCCTCTGCCCCTTTTATCATAGCAGCTGGTCAAATTAATTGCAGCTACCTGTAACATCAGAGGATCTGTGAGGCAAGCAGGACAAAGACACACTCTCTGCTGCTTAGCTTTGATAATCTTTTGCAAACTCATCAGATCACTTATGTTTTTGATATTTGAAGTGTCAAAACAAAAGAAAATATGTATCAGTCTTTTGGTCTCTGATGCACTTTGACTTTGGATCATGTTCTTCAGTGAAACACAGATTTGCAAAGACTTTAACTTATCCATGCAAACATGCAGACAGGAACCCCTTGTTTATATATACATACATATATATATATATATATATATATATATATATATATATATATATATATATATACATATATATATATATATATATATATATATATATATATATATGCATATATATATATATATATATATATATATATATATATATATATATACATATATATATATATATATATATTTATGTTAATTATGATTTTTTACTGACAGCTAATGAAAACACAACATTTAAGATGAGAATATTACAGCTGGCCAATACAAATAAATTATTGAAGAGTGAGCTTAATGCCCTGACACCCTCATTGGAATGCATATTCTAATTTATTATTATATATACGTATATAATTTAATCATTATATACAGCGCTGTAAAAACATATTACAAATTTTGTCTGTTCATGCCTTTTTGTCCCATTTACATATCATAAAACAAATATGAAGGACAGAAGTGTCCTACAATTTTCAGATGTTTCTCTGCTTCAACACACCTGAATCAAATAATAAGGTTATTAGTAGGAAGAACTTGATTACATGCTGAGGATGCAATTTAGCCACTTTATTCAGGTGTGTTGGACCAGGGACACGACTGAAAGCTGTAGGACCGATGCTCAAGGACAGCAGTTTACCACCCTAGTAAGCTCATGCAATACCATCTCAATAGGATTAAAGTATTGACTTTGATTAAACCCCTCCAAAACCTGTTTTCTTTCAGACATGGGCTTGCTGGTGTGCTTCCAATTATTGTCCTGCTTCATTCTCTCCATTTGTTTTGTAAAAATGGCTCTCACTGTGGTTCACTGGACTCCAGAAGTCTAAAAAATGGTTCTGTAACCTTTGTCAGACTGATAGACGTCAATGCGTTTGTTTCTCACCTGTTCTCTAATGATGGATTTGGTTTCACAGATCTTGTAGCCTTTGCCATGCTGTCAGACAGATTCTTAATAAGTGATTTTTTTTTTGTTTCTACAGGTCGGGCAGTAATCAGATCTGATGGTTGCTAGTAAAACTGAACCAGAAATGTGGTGGTGATCTGTCAGAACGCGATCTCCTTTGTTCGGTGAATGACCACTGGCAGGACTTGCTCCACACACAAAATCATTCCTTATCTCTCATCCCTGTTTTCATATGGGTTGATGGCGGCCCCCTAGTAGACAGACATGAGTAATTGCATGAGTCGCATATATATATATATATATATATATATATATATATATATATATATATATTTTATCTTTCTTTGTCAGACTGCATCACACTGCTGATTACAGAAAAGACCCATCTGCCTGCAAAGTCCCAACTTTTTTTGCTCTCCCTCTGTCTGTGCATGTGTGTGAGTGTAATTGTGTGCATATGCGTTCATTTCATGCCCATTTCTTATTTATTGATTTCTCTGTCTCATTATTTGTCTGTTTGTCTTCAGTCCATTACCGCATTATTGCCATGATTGCACTCGGAATAAATCATGCACAAATCTTATAAGCAGTCAAATCACACACTGTATGGTGAGGCATCTATCCATCCGATACATATTGACTAAATTGTGATGGTTTAATACCCCAATGAAGATAATTGTTGTCAGTAATTGACCGCAAAGATGCAGCTAAAACGGCTCAAATAGCCTTGCAGATCAGAGACTTATTTTTGCAAGCAGCAAATTCAAGGACTTTTTCAAATGAGCTCATTTGTACTTGAAAGCCTCTTTCCAATAACACAAATCACTAGAGTAAAAATAGCACATTATGCAGTTATGCCTTACAGAGATGTTAAAGAGTTGTATAAACATTTTTGAACTGCACACATATTTATAAAAGCCATTTTATGTTTGATTGCACATTTTATTAAAATTATTTTGTTAGAAATAGTGGGTATAAATAAAATGACCCTTTTGCATATAAGCATAAAACAAAATTCTGCTATGCAAACATGGATCAACATTCTACAGATGATGTTTTCTTTATAGTTTTTATACTTTTCAAAAAGTATATTTTTTATACTATTTATTCTTTTAATCTTTTTGATTTGCTCTCAAAATCACAAAAGAGCTTTGTACAGATTACAGTTCAGTTAACATTTTATCAACAGTTCTGATGGCTGGGAACACAACTAAAGCCAAATGGTTTCTTCTAGGGAATTTATCATACAATTCCTCACAAACGTTTCCAAACCCTTTTGAACTTTGTCACATTTTGTCCAGTTACAACCACAAACATTACCACAAACTCATGACATTTATAGGGGTTTTATATGATACACCAACACAAAGTAGCACATAATTTTAAAGAGGTTGAAAAAAAGGGTCAGAATCAAAATTTTTAGCAATAATATTTTTTTAATTATATTATAAAAAGTATTAAGTCACATTTTGCTAGAAGTTGTGTGGGGCATGTCCCTACCAGCCTTGCACATCCAGAGAATGTGGATATTTACCATATTTTGCAAGATGCTCGAAGTTCTATCAGAACAACAGTTTTCAAAATATGTCACAGCTTCTCAATTGAATTTAGGCCTGGACTTTGATTGTGCCAATCTATCACATGTGCTTTAATCCACAACCATTCACTGCAGCTTTGGATGTATGTTTACAACTGTTGTCCTGCTGGAAGGTGAAGCTCCGCCTCAGTCTCAAGTCTCTTTCATCCCTTAACACGTTTTCTTCCAGTTTTGCCCTATATTCAGCGCCCATCAACTTTTAGCAGTTTCCCCGTGCTCCTAAAGATAAGCATCCCTGCAGTATGATGCTGCCTACACCATGCTTCACTGTGGGAAAGGTGTTCATGGTGTTCTTATTGGAGTAAAGAGGGTGGAATACAAAAGAAAGCAAAAGCTTTCTGATTTCTGTTTATTAAAAAAGCCAAAAAGCTAAAATATGTTATGCATCATCTACATAAAATTCCAATAAAGTACAAGTACAAGTTTGTGGCTTTACTACGGCACAATGTAAATATGTTCAAGAGGTGTAATTATTTTATTACAGGCATTCTATGTAATATTTAAACAAACATACAAAAAACATAAATTTACCTTTTGTCATGCCTCAGGGAGAGAGAAAGTCACTCCACAAAAATATCCATTCAGATATATTAAATCAAAATACCTTCAGTATGTCATCCTTTAATAGGTATCTGTTGATGATTTAAAGTGGTGGCCACTTAGATTAATGACACTATTTTTAAAAAGTAAAGGATTTTACCCCCTGACACAAGAAATCACACGAGAGTGTTTCTGCCTAAGTTTTGCATCCACATTGGACATTCTGAGTGCTACAACTAATCATTACCTTCAACCAGTCAAATATGGAGGACCAGGAGAGTCACTGAAAAAGAAATACAGCCATTTCAAATTTAACATTTAAATGATACAATTAAAAATTAAAAAGCATTTTGTGATTGCACATTTTAAATTTAATTATTAAAGAGGAATTGTAAATTTTATTTATTCATCTTTTATTAAATACTGCAATTTGAAAATGTATTTTCAAATCCTTTTTGCAATTGCATTTTTTTTTACTTTACAATCTCCATTTAGCTTTTCCGTGACTCTTCTGGTCCATGAGCACACTGAAAACCAAATTAAACCAATCACAGTTGCTCATCAGATGTAACCGGCTCTCTCATTGGTTAGACAGCCAGACTTGGATCACAACACTGTTGGCTGTCTAACCAATGAGAGACACGGTTACATCTGAGGAGCAACTGTGATTGGTTTAATTTGGTTTTTAGTGTGGTCAGGGATCAGAAGGGTCACAGAAATACTAAATGGAGCGGGTAAAGTGAACAGAAAATGCAATTGCAAAAAGGATTTGAAAATGCAAGCTGAAAAAGAAAACGGAAATGGAAAAAGGAATTACCTTGATATGGAAAGATATTTATAATCAGATTTTTGAATTGTGTTTTTTAAATGTACATTTAGATATAGGATTTGAAAATACATTTTTAAATTACACTATTTAATAATAAATTAATAAATACAATTTACAATTCCTCTTTAGTAATTCAATTTAAAATGTGCAATTACAAAACTATTTTCAAAGAGGCTTTCTAATGATATCATTTAAAAGTTGAATTTGAAATGGTTGTATTTCTTTTTCAGTGACCCTCCTGGTTCTCCATAATCAAACACCACAGGGAAGACATGTTTAAAAGAAGTTTCATGAAATAGGGAAATGACAGACCCTCCGCTGAAATACGAATTTCTAAAAAAGGCTTTGGTCTGTTGCTGAATATAAATTGTTAATGGCACTCTATTATATTTCATTGTTTCTGGTCCCTTTTTTGGGGCATAATTAATATCTTAGGAGCCCTGACTCACTGTGCTGGGAATAAATCTCCCATGGCACATCTCCATCTGCAGGCTGCCGAATCAACCATCTCTCTCTCTGCATTGGGAAAGAAGTATAAAAAGTAGGGAGAAAACAATGATAAAGCCACATAATGGAGGTCCAGAAGTTGAGGATTAGCAATAAATCTTAATATTTGACATCAGTTTTTGTAGAGCTGATTTGAGTTTCATTTTCTCACAAACAGCTTTCTGCACTGATCTCTGATTGACAATAATAGCTTTTTTTTGTTTTATTGGCGCAGACAGTTATTAGCGTGGCGCCACCAAGACTGTAAATTTGGCTCTTTCGTGTAATGTTACTCGAGAGGGTTGTTAGGCTGAGAGCTTTTGATAACCTACTGCAGTCCATCGACACATCCCCTCTGGATGTCCAATACTAATGAGATCTGCAGTTTCTTGAAATGCAGAAACGAGGATAAAATGTGGCTACTTATTGCCCGTATGGCAAGCTTTATTAGTTAGATTTCTGTATTTGCAGCAGCAAAGAAAATACTTAAATCTTCTATTCCGATTTAATGTAGTCATTAATTTCATGTAAATGATGTTGTAGTGCAAATTTTAGAGCTTTTGGTTTTGATAGAAAGCAAACAGAAGGAAATTAGAAACGCTGTATGGCAACAGTCAGCTGAAGAGACCTATGGGTTCAAAACTCTCTCAGGCATTGGAATCAAAAACTGTCTTGCCAACTAAACAGCCCAGTATTTGGCTGCATCATATTCCAGGCGATTTAACAGGCCCAGGGCTCCTTACACGCGAGATATGGTTGATCCAATTTAGGCCATGCTCAATCAACTTAATTCTACAGGGGGACTGGGAGGCTGTGTTACTGCAGTGTGTGCAAGAATGAATTGCTCAACAAAGCAGCTTTTAAAGGTCATGTTTTGGTTGCAGCCATTCCTACAAGATCCTAATGGAGGGCACTGTTTGCAAACTGAGTATGTAAATCCATCACAAACCTCCAACTGAACAGTGATTTATGATGGCAAGGTATGGTAAGAGGTCTTGGTGTTCAGTTTGCGAGTGCACAATGTACAATTGCATCTCCAAGGCCCTGTTTGTGCTGTCTCTGCTCTGACAAGCCTCTACACCAACATTACAAGTATCTCAAAGTTTCTTTTCTCATTTATTGAACTCTCCAGACTCTTAATTTCATTGCATAAGCTTGCCTTATTTTTCCCGTACACACAAAGTAATTATTTGCTAGCTTGTCATGAAGGCATGCAAGTGCGCACAGCAAGAATTTTCCACTCCTTTCTCGATATGCTCTTCTCCTCATGGGATGCACGGTGTCATGCTTTCGCTTCTGCCATACAAGGAGCCAATTATATTATCAGCGTGGGAACTCTGCTTGACATCACGTGTCCTTGTGGTGTAATAAAATAAAAGAGGTTTCACACACATTTCTCCTACTGTGTCCTTGACGTTTGGAAATGTCTGCTTTGCAGTTTCTGTAATTTGGATGAGAGTTGGGTTTTCAAACATGCCACAGGGCTGAACGTTCTCCATGAGGAATTTGGAAGCCCCACCCTCTATTTAAAGGGGCAATTCTGTTTAGGGAAGAAGACTAGGCTCTTTTGGCAGGTATGGCAAAATGTGCCTTAAATTGTTAAATCTCCAGATGGTAGTTCTCACGTTGCATTAGTTTTGTTTTTTTATTAGTGCTCTGTTTTATTACAAAGACATAAATAATTTCATTACATGAATTCTTGCAGTGCTGTTCCCTGAGATAATTAAAGCATTAATGCAGGTTTTTCCTTTAATAGGTATCAAAGGTTTTTTGCTCATTAGCTCCATTGTTAATATAATCAATGAAATCCCCTGGAAATCATGGCATCTAGAAATATTCTATAAAATATGTTTGATCCACAGAAATGACAAAGAAAGACTACTTTGAATAAACTTTATGGTTCTTTAAAACATTAAACAGGAGGAGGATTGTAATCCTCCAATATAAATATTCACCATCACCCTGAAAGCAGCTTCTTGATTCGGCTCTGACCACCCATGCTGTTATATGTACATGCAAGGAGCAAACAGGGATTATTTTTTACAACATGCCACACGCATTTTAGCTAGCCTGTTTTATTTTAAGAGATGTCTCAGAACTTCCCCAACACTGCGAACAATGTTGGCATGTGTAGTTACAATAAATGTGTTTAATAAACCATAATTAATACCAGCTATTTGCAGCTTTGCAGTGTTTCAGGTTCATACCTCTACCTCACTTCTGCATACTGGTGACTGTACAGAACATATCCCAATTTTATATTTTGAATTACTTCACTCAAAGCTTGAAAAATGCTAGAACAGTATATCACTATGGTGTACTAACACTTTTACTGATATTTTAGCTACAGGGTATGCTGTATAAAATGTAAACATACAGAAATAGCAATAGATAGAAACATTTTCACAATGACTAACACCCTAACTAGGAAAAAACACATCACTAACCTTCCTTTGTTTATTTGTTTCCCAAACAAAATGTGTTAGTCTTTTCTTTGAGTCAAAGTTTAAAATTAGGTGCTTCTCTATTTTTATAGTTAGTATATACAATTCCTTAGCAGTGATTAGGATTTTACATTTTTTCAAAGATTTGATTTGATTGAGATCTGACAACTTAAGGCAAGAGGACAAAACTATCAACCAGATAACAATTACATTTATCAAACTCTCCAAATATTTGTGAAACAAACTCATGCCACTTTGATTGTGAATTATGCAGCCTTTGGAGAACATGAAACTGAATGAGATAGTGCCTAAAGTGTTAAGAGAAGAATTATTGAGCTCTATAAGAATCTGTTATTTACACTGCCTTGCAAACGTTTTCCCACTCCTGCTACATTTTGTTACTACAACCACAAACTTCAATGTAAACTTTTTTTTATGTAAAAGACAAAGTAGCTCATAATTGGGAAGAGAAAAGAAATATGATGAAATAATTTTCTCAAGCCACGGAGACACTGCAAAACTTGTGAACTACATTGTATTGATCTATGACATAAAATCTCTAAAGGTCCATTGGAGTTTGTCAAAAAGTTTGAAAAAAGTCAAAGAGGTATGAACACTTTAGTAAGACACTGTATTTGTCAATGAATTGTAGAATTCACCTTACTTGTGAAACCTTACTTTCAGGAGTTTCATACTCAAAAAGGCATCTGGCAGGTGAGAAAAGTGATGGTGAAGCAGTTAACGATGAAGCATTAGCTAAAGATCTAGAATGGGTTTGGACATGGTTTTTCATTTGCTAACACTAATAAAGATAGACTCAGGTTTGCTGATGATGGTGTGTTGGTAGGCTTTCTGTGTTGAGTTTCCATAACCTGAATTTGCATGCACAGGTTGTCTCCAAGCACTCAAGCTTTCAGACGCATATTAGAGGAGTGTATGATTTTAAACTGGCTATGGGTGTGAGTGTGCATGATCTAATGTGGTGATCCTGTGGTGAACTAGTAATGTGAAGCACAACCCACACCTAACTCTATATCATCAAGTTGACCTTTTGCCCATTCAAAATGATTTTCATCCTATTGCACTCCAGTATTTTGAGACATATAACATGAAACAAAGGTTGTAATGGAAACTGTTGACTTTCCGATGATGAGATCAGGTCTGACATGCAAACTTTCACAGCAGCCAGGAATGTTTGTTGTTAACGCTCAACACGCTGTGGTAAAATGTGTCAAGTGGCCCTTTAACAGGCATGCTTTAATGAGATCTCCCACAACCAAACAGATGTGGTAGGTCAGGATTCTGTCCAGCTAACATCTGTAGATAATTGGATGGTGTAGCTATTGTGGAATGCATGTTGCAGGCCCCTGTTCATCAGCAAGAAGCCATTATCAGTGTTTGGATTAATAGCTTTTCCAAAACGAAACTGAATGTGTGTCTTGGACTCAAAGAGGCTTTGCTATAGCTGGTTTCAATTTTATGGTCAATGGTGCAGTGCTACTAGGATCTTCAGAACTCTGGAATAGCAAATTAAACTTTACCCACCTTGTGTTTTGCCTTGTGATGGCTTTTAAAGCCACCTTAATCTTTACAAAAATGTTTTTTTGAATCCAGTAAATACTTTCTAAAAATGCAAATCAAATGTATAATGCTTTTTTATTATTCATCAAACTATATATATTAATTTGATAACACCATCTATGTTTTTGACGCCTGTAAAATATTGCACTGAATAATTTGAAATGACTAAAGATGCATCACACCACCCTTCTCATCACTCACTGCCCCCCAAAAAGTGTTTGTACCTGATTGCAGTTTGATCACATTTTGCTCTTGCATTCAGCATCACCACAGATTCAGAACATCATTTGTCCATTTCAGAAAATAAGCATATCCAAGGACAAGACATGAAATGCTATTCATCATGATGTCAGATTTAAAATTTGCCTGTCTGTGTGTGAGAGGGTAATTTGATGTCTCAAGTAATGAAAATGTCTCGAAATGATTTTCCCATTTGTCCAGTCAGGTCTTTATCGATACAGCTCAGATATAAGACAGGCAACAACTTGTAGACCTCCTTAAACTTCACTAATCTATCTGAGTAATGGATCTCCAGCTAGTTTTACAAATATGTCGTAAGCTTCATGAAGCTTGTCAAGTCTGTTAACATATTTCCAGTAACACGCGTGGATCTTTTTTTTCCATCATCAATTACAATTACAGGATATCATGTTCAGAGTGCTTCCAACATATGGGTGACCTTCACTAAATCCTAATAACATATCAGAGTGCCTTTGTGCAAGTGCAGATAGTGTACCAGTGCTGCTTTGCTGACTTATGGCTCAAAATATATAAACACTAATTTAAACCTATTATCTACACTTTGTGTGCAGCACATCAACACAATGCATATTCGAATGACTGAGTAATTTAGCGACGGAGGCTGTGATTCAAAGATCTGGGAACAAAACTGCATTATTTTCTTGGGTTGATATAACCTCTCTTTTATTTCTGTTCTTGTTGTACCTCTTTATTATTCTTTTCTAAATGTTTGTGCAGCAAAAACCCAAAGAAGTAGAACAACGGGAAATCATGACATCATTGTAAAAATACTTATCAGGTCCCAAAAATGAGATAAAATGTACCTCAAATGGAATGGTGTTATTCAGGAATATGTTTTTGCAATTATCTTGGAGGCAGATCAATCAGATTACTTTCATCATTTCTAATCTCTGACTTCATTTTCATGTTTTCTTAATCAGCGTTTGGTTTCAAAAGCATCAGTTCTTTCACCATTTCTTCCATTATAGTAAAAACCTCGTCCTCAGCGTCTTTTGGGTACTCTAAGGAGCACTTATCATGAAAATGGCTCAAGATCATTTACAGACTTTTCCAAAAAACAAAGTCCTCCAAGCAATCCACTCACTAAGTCATCTCCATAGTATAAAATGGGTTTTATCCCCTAGTGACCAAGCTCAAATTACCTCAAACTTCATGCACACGGTGTGCTTTCAGGTCCTTAGTGAGGTCAGCTGATGCTAATAGTTCCAATACTTTCCATTTGCTCAAACTGGGTTTTCAGCACTATTGCAGACTTTAAATTTTAAAGACAGACAAATATACCTACCTAAAAATGCAGCAGTAAGACAAAATTATTGCAAAGTTAGCATTTTTCTTGTATTAGAAATTAGCACAGTTAGTGGGTTAGCAGGGACATTGTAAGGAGGCTCTGCACCGGTAAACAGAGAAAGTTGTGAATTGCGAGTGGCCCTAAGAATTCAAAGTTCATGCTAAAACAATGAAATATTGGTACGGAATGTGTTTTTTTACAAGACGCAGACTTAATATTTGTTAACAGCAGTCAAAGTTAAAGGAAAACTGCTTAATTTGTAGAAAATTACAGGAATTATAACCTGAATTGGTTGAACTAAACGTAATAGGAAAAACCAGACCTTGCTAATTAACTTTAGACAATTGTTTTTGGAAACTATTTTGATTTAGAAGGGACATTTTTAGGTGCTTATTAGAAAACAAAGAGCTAAGAACCAAGAATGTTTATTCCAACATTGACAAGGATTACAAAAAAGGGCCTAGGGTTAGATTTAGAAAGCTGCTATTGAGAGCTCTTGAGTGCTTTTACCAGGCAAGCCAAAGACAGGAACTTTTCCATGAGCAAACAATTTATTCATCCAGGACACTTGATGTGTACTGATCAGTGCTTTATTGTTACTGTGGGTAAATTGTGGCTTTTTCTACAATTACGAATTAAACTCTGTTTCTCATGTGCCTGACATATTATCTGTCAATGCTGTGTCATTTTTGTGTTAATTAACAAACTTGGTCAGAGAGGTACTGCTGCTGAATCAGAGTCAAATCAGAATCAAAGTTCTATTTGGAAATAAATTATACAACTGACAGTTTTACTTTTATTAATACAAAGTGATATTTTTATCTGGTGGTATTGAGAAAACCTCCTGCATGGTTTGAATGTTTAGCAACACTTCAGATTAAAATGTGTGTTGCTTCCAGTGCAGTACAAATAACATATTGTTATAATTTCCTCAGATTTTATAACATTCATTAATAATATAACTGCAATATGACATTTGAAGGACAAAAATATATCTACTGCTTATTATATATCTACTTGAAAAAGTTGGGCTTAGTGGATGGTTTAACTCATGACAACATACACAGTTGTTTATGTGGACCTTGAGGAAAAATAATTGCCCACTCCTGCACAAGAGAATGCCAACATTTTAAATCCAGTATGTTCCTTGACAATTTAAATGCTAAAAAAGGATAAAACAAACAAACTTTGCTATGCACACTGTGATGTGCTCTCACAGCCTAAATTAACACAGACATGTCTAGAAAATGCAGTTTTGTTTTAATACTTTCCTACATCCCTGTGTTTACTCTGAATAATTTTTTTAACACATCACTGATTCTGAAAACAGCTAAGTTTGATTATTTTTCACTCAGTAACAGAGTCTGCATTAAAGAGTATTGTTGCACAGCATAGCCTGGAAGTGCTTAGATGTGTTGTCTCCAAGAAAAAGGTAGGATTATTCTTTTTTTGACTAGTCAGTCACCAGTCAGAGCTGGGTAGACTTGAAATCATCATTCACCAGCATCAGTATTTAATGCACAGATAATCTGAGATCCAAATCAAGTGAAGAACCTCAACTCTTATATACAACTACGATTTTAAAAATACCTTCACGTCTTGTCAAGAAAATTTGATTAGACATAAAAAATATTGATTAGTTCATGTCACCGGCAGGCTGAAATTAAGGTATTACCTTGTGGTTTTTGCCTGTTTTAAACAAATGTTCTAAACCCCAGTTACATCTTTGCATCTTGACTAAGGATAGTACTGAAGCTTGGCAGATTCAGCCACATTGTGAGAAAACAAATTGATCATGAATTAATAAGGTCACTTCACTAATCAAACAGTCCTATCCTTGTGTCAGACTGTGTTAGAGACATTTAGACGAAATCTGTTTAGATTCAGAGGAGTTAGTGAGGGTTGTGGCGGCGGACGTTTGGCCACCTGAGAAACGATTTTTCAGAAAGTCATAGTTTGAGAAGGAGAAAGACCAGACATGTTTTTTCTTTATTCTTGGCTGGATTCTACAAGGGTTTCAGAGTGAATATGTCAGCAGAAGTTACCTGTATACATTTTCACATACTATTAACTGAGTAAAGTCGGTGTTTAGCTGTAAGTTTATTGAAAATACTCAAGTATGTCTGCGTACTGGGAAGCATCACAAACGTTTTCATAACTTACATTACATTGCATAACGACTTTATTGAGATGAAAAAATGCATACAAAGTCCAGTACTAAATATAACAGGAAAGGGCATGGCACTGGTGGTGTAGGGGTTAAGCGTGCGACCCATGTAGAGAGGCTACAGTTCTCGAAGCAGCTGTCCTTTGTTCAAGTCCTGGACCTGGAGATCTTTGCCGAATGTCTTCCCCCTCTCTCTCACCCTATTTCCTGTCTGCCTACTGAAAAATAAAGACCTCTAGTGCTGCGAGAAAAAAAAAAAAAAAAAATATATATATATATATATATATATATATATATATAACAAGGAAGCCAAGTAACATAAATCAACTAAGATTGTTTTTTTTTTTTTTTAAAGAAGGAATGCTTGAAAGAGATTTTGAATGGAAAAAAATCACTGGAACCACTATTGTTGATGTTCTGCTTTAAAGCTAAAAAAGGTTTGCCTCACTCTTTTAGCTATATCAGAGCACAGACTGACTTAAACCTAAATCTATAAAGAGATATGTCTTCTGGGCTGGCTTGGTGTAAGAGTTTTTCCAGGCCCCTTGCATTAATTATGAGCAAAAATAAAATAAATTGATTCCTCTGAACACTGGAAGGTGCTTAAACTGTTCTATTCGCGAGCCAAAAATAATCAATTCATTCTCTGCTGCTTATAGTTTGATTTTGTTCCAAAGATTTTAATGGGGGCGAGTGCCATTAACTCAAGAGTTGTTTTAAATTTGCTTTGAATTACAAAATTGGACTTTGAAGTTCAAGATATGTATGCCTAACAAGTTAAAAGTAAGTAATCATACCCAAATATAAATAGTTTTTGTAATATATTGCAGGATAGTCTTGGTGTTCAAACACCTTCAGTAAAAAAGTATAGAAAAAGATATCAATTCAAGATTTACTTCCCATGTTTGGAAATAATTATGCTTCCTCATGATGAAAAGAACAAAGTTGTCACTAGTTTTAAACAAAAAAAGTGATCATCCTTTTAATCCTAACTGATGTTAATTGAAGTAGCTTAAGACGTTTGTTGTGCAGAGAATCAAGTGCTGTGGCATGCAATTATCTCTGACTCTCTTACTGTTTTATGCTGATAAGGAAAAAAATATGCTATGTCTTAAAAATGTTTATCTGGGTATAAGACAAGATAGGAGATGCGTGCAGACTGAAAATTAGTTTTCAAGCACCAATGTGATAAATAACTGCTTTGACTAAAATAAGAAGGGAACGAAAGGTTTCCTGAGGCTGTCTCCCTGCTTTTCTAACAAAATAGTTTTTGTTGCATTTATACTGAACCTTAAAGTGTTTAAAACAGTTCAAACTGCCTATGGACAGTGCAGTTGTTTTATATGAACAAGCTGTGATAAAGGCTATCAATGCAGCATCCAAGAAAATGTGCTGCTATCTGTGAATGCTTTTAAGCCATTGCCCAACAGTCCATTTGTATAGCCAAATGGAAGTGGATGGACATAAGATTTTGTTTTAGAATAAAGTTGTATTGTCAACGCTCAAGTCTTGGCAGTAGTTAGAGGTATAACTTGCATTGTTAGTTGGTAACTTTAAACTCCCCTTTACAGTGTTACATGTCTGTGTTCAGTAGTAATTTTTGACCACTGTGTCAGGGGGTCAAAAAATATATACACCTTTCATTTGTGTTGTTAAATATGTGACCCTGTGCTTTTACCAGTTCTCAAAGTTATTTGGAAATTATGCTGTTAAACTATCGATTAGCAGATTAGAGTAAAACGACAGGAGATATTCAGCTAAGATGACAGAACAGTCTCTTGTGAAAGTACTCGTACTTGTACTCGTACTTGTCGTATTCTGCTTTATTCCAGGGACCGGGTCGTGGGGGCAGCAGACTCAGCAGAGATACCCAGATGTCCCTCTCCCCAGACACCTACTCCAGCTCCTCCGGGGGGAGCCCAAGGATTCCCAGGCCAGCTGAGAGGCATAGTCCCGTCAGCGTGTCCTGGGCCATCCCCTGGGCCTCCTCCCGGTGGGACGTGCCTGGAACACCTACCAAGGAAGGCGTCCAGGAGGCATCCGGTATAGATGCCCCAGCCACCTCAACATGGTTCCTCTCGATGTGGAGGAGCAGCGGCTCTACTCCGAGGCCCTCTCGGATGGCCGAGCTCCTCACCCTATCTCTAAGGGAGTGCCCGGCCACCCTACAGAGGAAACTCATTTCAGCCGCTTGTATCCAGGATCTCGTTCTTTCGGTCATGACCCAAAGTCCATGGCCATATGTGCGGGTAGGAACGTAGACCGACCGGTAAATCGAGAGCTTCGCTTTTCGTCTCAGCTCTCTCTTCACCACAACGGACCGGCACAGCGCCCCCATTACTGTGGCAGCCGCACCAATCTATCTGTCAATCTCCCGCTCCATTCTTCCCTCACTCATGAACAAGACCTCGAGATACTTGAACTCCTCCACTTGAGGCAGGAACACCAATCTGAAGAGAACAAGCCACCCTTTTCCGGTCGAGAACCTTGGCCTCGAACTTGGAGGAGCTGATCTTCGTCCCAGCCACTTCACACTCGGCTGTGAACTGCCCCAGTGCATTGTTGTGGATTTTCTGATCAAAGTGGGACAGATGACAACTCATTAACAAGAGAAACACTGGACTTTGTCTTTATAAGTTTATTCAAAGGCATACAGCATTTGAAGACCCTGTCACTGAGCTAGTCAGTGGAGCAGAGCCCCGAACAGGATTTACAGACAGTACTTATACCAGTATGTGGGTGTTTTCTCAACTTAAAAGAGTTTGGAAATATAGCCCCTAGACCCTCCCTGGGTCAGAAGTAACAAAGTTATTTATGAGGGCACCCATTTACCATCCCTTGAGATACAACACTTCAGGGAATGTTAACCATAAACTCTCCTGATAATGAATTTAGAACCCATCTCCTCTAAGTAACCAAACACTGAGGTCATAGGTGAGAGGGGTGAAAAGAAGGTCAGAGCATTAAAAAGAATTTTCCACAACAGCATGCTGTAGGTCTTGGCTAGAGGGGCCAGCAGGACCACGTCATCTGCAAAAAGAAGAGAAGAAATCCACTGGTCCCCAAACCAGGCCCCCTCCAGCCCTTGGCTGTGCCTAGAAATCCTGTCCATAAAAGTTATGAACAGGACCGATGACAAAGGGCAGCCCTGCCGGAGTCCAACACCCACCAGGAACAGGTCCGACTTAGTGCTGGCAATGCCGACCAAACTCCTGCACCGCTTGTACCGAGACTGGACCCCGATTCCATACCCCTGGAGCAACCCCCACAGGGCACCACGAGGGACACAATCGAATGCCTGCGCCAGGTCCACAAAACACATGTGGACTGAAAGGGCAAACTCCCATGAACCCTCGAGTACCCTGCAGAGGGTATAGACCTGGTCCAGTGTTCCACACTGCTCCTCCTGGCCGAGGTTCAAGTATCGGCCGGACTCTCCTCTCCAATACCCTGGCGTAGGCCTTACCAAGGAGGCTGAGGAGTGTGATCCCCCTATAGTTGGAATACACCCTTCGGTCACCCTTCTTATGAAGGGGGACCACCACCCCAGTCTGCTAGTCCAGAGGCACTGTCCCCGACCACCACGCAATGTTGAAGAGGCGTGTCAACCATGACAGCCCCACAACATCAAGAGACTTGAGGTAATCAGGCTGGATCTCATCCACCCCTGAAGTCCTGCCACCGCGGAGCTTTTTAACGACCTTAGTGACTTCAGCCTGGGTGATGAAAGAGTCCAACCCCAAGTCCCCAGCCTCTGCTTCCACTAGGGAATGCGTGATGGCAGGATTGAGGAGATCCTCGAAGCATCGACAATAGATGCGGAGAACATGGTCCACTTGGACTCTATGTCTCCAACATTCCCCGGAATCCAGTCAAAGACATCCCGGAGGTGGGAGTTGAATACATCCCTGGCCTATGGTTCTGCCAGATGTTCTCAGCAGACCCTTACAATGCGCTTGGGCCTGCCAAGTCTGTCTGGCTTTCTTCTCTTCCAGCAGATCCAACTCACCACCGGGTGGTGATCAGTGGACAGCTCAGCCCCTCTCTTCACCTGAGTGTCCAAAACATGAGGCGAAGGTCTGACGACACGACAAGAAAGTCGATCATCGATCTCCTGCCTAGGGTGTCCTGGTGCCAAGTGCACTGATGAACACCCTTATGCTTGAACATGGTGTTCATTATGGACAATCCGTGACTAGCACAGAAGTCCAATAACAAAACACCACTCAGATTCAGATCTGGGAGGCCATTCCTCCCGATCATGCCTCTCCAGGTGTCACTGTCATTTCCCAAGTCCCCCAGCAGAATAATGGAGTCTGCTGATGGGGCACTATCCAGCACCCCCGACAGGGATGTGTTGTGGAATTTTCTTATCAAAGTGGAGAGAAGTTGACTCACAAGAAGAGACAAAATCCGGACTTTGTCTTAATAAGTTTTATTCAAAGGCATTCAGCGTTTGAATGACTCTGTCACCAAGCAAGTCAGTTGAACAGAGCCCCGATCAACATTTACACACAGTATTTATACCAGAACAAGACAATGTTATCTCAACTGCAAAGAGTCCATGTTCATGACCCCAACCCTTCGTCAGTTCAACAGTGACAAGGTTATCTAGGAACAAACCTAACTGTCCTTCCTGACATTGTCCTAAAGATGGGTCTGAACCATCAAACTTCTGATAATGGCTTTTACAGCTTCTTCCTCTAACACAGATGTTCTGAGGAGTAAAAAAGGTTATACACTGTGAAATGCTTACTGCAAGAATTTCCATTACACTCCCTTCTTCTGATTACAAGATAATCACAACTAAAGGAAAATTCTTCAAAACCATCACCCTTCTCAGCTAACAGATAATCCAAAGCCATTCTATTTGCAAACTCACCGTTCTAATAGCCTGCTGCTCCGTAGTTAGAACAGTGAAACCTTCCTCAGATAAAGCAGTAAGATTAAAAGTTAACACAAAAGGATCTGGAGCCAAAGATTCTGAAATAGTATAAGGATCAGTCCTGACAGGACAAGGTCTAGATGTATTAATGTGGGTCAAGGCACATGAAACTGGTATAATAGTTTCACAACCCTCCATCTTTCCAAGGAAATAATGTGTGCTTTCCTCCTGAGCAATACAAATATCTGGATCTTTAATCGGATTTCTATTACCCCAAAATCTATAAAGAGTTCCCGTAGACGCACACGTTAAATTAATCTCACTAGAAAATCTACAAGCATTTCTGCTTTCCCTTACACTATAATTCCTCACAGTTGTGATGCATCATTTGCCACCAAACATTATCAGTATGATCATAGTAGTCAGAAAAGTGATGAATCTCTCTTCGAATCCGCTGATGAGTATTATTAGTCAGATTAACCACACATTGTCTTTGCTGTACCTTTCCCAAAATGAACACAAGAGTTATAAAAATACTTGCAATACCAATCATTAGCATCAGAACAGACCACCTTCCATTTAACTGCATCGTGACCTTGAAGTGGAATGTCCTTTCTTCTGGTACTGAAAGCAAACAGTTTTTTCTCAAAGAAAACAAATTATAAACAACTTAACAAAAAACAAAAATCCTGCTGCCTCTCCTGAGTGGCTTCTGCGCTTCAAGCTGCCTGTCACCAGTCTGGTACAGGTGGGCGGTCATAGGAAGCTCCTCTAGAAATATATTTAGAAACAGGAACTCTAACCTGCTTGACGTTAGGCTTCCATAGTCCAACTAAGCAACGGTGGAAATGAACACATTCAAATTTGTAATAATACCATAATGATAAATATCAAGCAATAAACATAAAAGTTAGATAAAAGCATCCGAGACTTCCTCCTCAGAGTCAGTCTTGCTGTCAAAGTGGGAGGAAAGAATCTCTCACTGTGGTGTGTGTGTGCAGTGAGGCAAATGACCTTATGATTTCTAACTTTCAGGCAATGCGATGGCCTTAAGTAGATTCTGAAATAACGTTGCACTGCCCAAGGGATTGTTGTGCCCTTGTAAGAACAGTGTTCTTCAACCACCTCTTCAATCACTCGCCAGTGATCAGCTTAGTTCTTTGTCTTGTGGTGGTCCGCTGTCCTCACACCTTTCAGCTGTGGATGATCCAGTTAGAAGATGACTTGTGTCCTGGAAGCCAGATGAGCTTTCCTGCAGCTTTCCTGGGTGTCTAGTAGGATCTGATATGGGCCATTCCAGCGCCTGGACTTCCTGTGTTTTCTCCTAAATTCTCTGACCAGAATCCAGTCGCCAGGAATAAAGGACTGGAGGGTGGAAGTGGCTGTTTCTGGTAATGCAGCCTTCACCATCTGTGAAACTTGAGAAAACACAGTGGACAGGTTTTGACAGTAAAACAACATCCTATCTTCACACAAAGATGTGGAAGAAAATGTTCTTGGCAATATCCCCATGTCCAAATTAGGAGACCTGCCACACAACACTTCAAAAGGACTGAGATTTGCCTGTGTCCTTTGTCTCAATCTCATATAAGTGAGAACAATAGACAGGGCCTTCACAATGCTTGGCTAATTCTCAATTCAAAGTCCCATTCTCAAACCTAAGTGCTTAACTACATGAACTTCATCAAAACATCCAACAAAATCAAAAGAATTGATCTTCTGACTTCACCTGATATACTAGCAGTGACCATCAGCTAAATATTCTGAATATCAAAAATGTGACATGATGTTTGTGGAAGATCTGATTACAGGTCAATATTTCATAGTTTCAGAATACCCAAAAAGAATTTCAAAAATGGTCTAATCTGTGGAGATTTCACAAAAGAATCAACACCATAATTTCAGAGAGGTTTTCAGAATGTGGTCTCAGGGAGCTATGCACCATTTATATAAACAAAGTACAACGTCTCTCTCGCATTGTCACTAAGTCCTCACTGGAGGTATGAGCTACCCTTTTTCCCATGAGTGCTAAAACTTTTAGAACCCCATGTTACTTTATTCTGACATTCCCCTCTTCTGGCGCAGGGTCCAACCCATGCGACAATCCAGCAAAAAGTTTGTACAAAAATTTTCTAGTAACCAAGATCACATTACATAGAACCAAAGAAATGAATTCTGACATAACTATGTGTCACTATGAATTTAACGAAAGCAACATAAAGAAAATCCAGATGTTTTTACCTGCAATTCAGTTCCATTAACAACAAAACACAAACTTTAATTATTCAGTTCATCAACGTCTCACTTAGAAATTAGTCACATATCATCCTGATTTGTCTTGTACAAAGATGAATATTAGATTAATGGACATCTAATGTAATTCAGATGCATAAACCCTACAAATTTGAATTTAATAAATAATTCCCACCAAGTATAAAGTCATGACTTTGATTCTTTATCAAAAATATATATTCCTTACTTTTGCATATCTTGAACTGTCAGCTAGCTTAATGGTACCAGGGAAACTGTCAATCTAATAAATCACCAATGATTCTGCTTGCAAAACTAATTCTTCAAACTAGTTGAAACTATTTCATTAACCTTTTAATAGTAAAACACATAAATCTAAAAGTCATGCTACATCCTTAATTATTATACAAAAAACAAACAAACATGTTTTTAAGGCAACAATCACTACAAGCATTTTGATTCTATTGTCTCTTAAACAGTGTTAAAACTCAGGAAGGGAGGTGCTGAGCGTCACCATGACAACAAAGGCATGAACCAACCTGGTAGGTGGGCGGAGTCAGGAAGAACTAACCTCTGATTGGCAGCCTCAGAAACTCTCTTCTTAACTCTCCTGAAAACTCAAAGTTTTAATCAATCTGGGATTTAGAAACATTATTCTAAACATGGATTATTGTTTCATGCAACAAATAAACAAACATTAATTCCAACAAAACAAACACAAAACATCAAAGACAGACAAATGGCCAAATTTGAAGCTTCAAGAATTCAAAGACATTTTTAACAATCTCTTTTCAGAATATGTTTTCTCAGCCATATCTTTTAATGCTATAATTGATCAATTTTGTTATGACAATCGTCAGGATCCTTTTTAAAAATGAGTGCACATAGTCCAAAAAGATCTCAAAGTATTTAGAAGCACAGCAACAGTTTTCTCTTAAATGAATCCAAATTTACTGATGCTGAAACCTTTTGCCAATTCTTTGTACTGTAACTTTGTAATAATAACTACAATCCTGAGAGTTATTGTTATAATTCACTTTTTGTTTGGCTCAATTTGATCACAGCTGTATTGCAGATTTAAAATTATTAGTTCACAGCTCCTAATTTACCTCAGATCATATTTGCTTCTAACACAGTTCATAAGAAGCTTCAGACAAACATTATGCTAAAAAGCCAAAAACAAAACAAAAACCAGATCTGTTTTAAAATAAAGAAAAAGCATGCTTAAAAAAAACGTGTTACTGTGGTGGAAAATAACTCCACGGTTCTGAAGGCCTTTTCATGCTGAGTCTTTTAGGAAACATGAGATTAGTTTAATTTTTGTGTGGTACCACTGTCCAATCAGATTCTTTCTAAATAACCCAATTTTTCATACTCATTTTAAAGGTTTGTTTTACCAAGGGAAATGTGTTTAACAAAACCAATTACTCTCAAAAGTTTTAAAAGTTTTTAGCTGGTGATATCTTAGAAAACAAGAAGTGTTTTAATATTTCTATGCAACACAGAACTGATCAGGTGTCCTTTCCTTCTCCAAAGAGAGAAAAAAGAATCTGCAGAACCAAACCTTTCACAGTTTTTGTCAGGACTTGATATAAGGTACAGTGTAAATCAAAACGCTGCATGAATCAGAAGAGGGAAGAAAAAAACCTAATATAACCTCTTCCTAGCAGCTGCTGTGAAAAACAATGAATTTGTGCTTTCCATAAGCGTCAGTTAGCACTTGCGGACAAAAACTGCACCAAACTGTAAGTACTGCGTCAGAAACTGTATGAAGACCATCTGCAGTAGAACTAAGCCTGTTTTAATGAGGTCTCTACCCATTAGATTTATGGAATACAAAATCTGACAACAGAAAATTATACCTGAAGGAGAAACCCATCAGGTTTTACGCATGCGCTGGGTTTTAAAAATACTCCTTCGTGAGATCTGTCCTGAGAATAACATAGAAACACATGGTTACTGCTGAGTTTTGGAGATGTTGTAACTTCCTCTGCTTTTAATAACTTTTAATAACTAGAATAATTGACCCTGAATATTCCACGACAAAAGATAACTTGCTTCTCTAAAATAATTAACTGGAAAGTATCAAATGAGTTAAGTTATCACCCTTTTAAAGATACTTTTCTAACCCTAAAATAATATTTTAACCTGCTATATCTGTCCACGTCAAGCAAGCGTGTCACATGAGCAGCGGTTAATAAGCGTTCTTCATTGCAGAAAATAGGAAAAGATTTATGCAAATGTGTGTGTGTTTGTACGTTAGTTTCTTAATCACTCCAGAGACAGACTGTCATGGCACACAGTCCTCTATCAGTCCAAAAAAAAACAACCAGGCCCTTCCCCGGTCTGTTGGTGAGACATTCAATCATTCTTTGTCCATTTTAACTTCTCCAGGAGGGTGAAAGAAGAAACTTTGCTCCGGTTTCTCCTCTGCCCGCATAAGATGCTTTCAAAATAAATCCAATGTATCACTCTTCTGGCTCTTGCAAACAGCATGGATCGTTGTCCATCTCAGTGGGTCCAGACTTCTTCTGAGTTTCGTTTTTTTTTTTTTCCTGTAGAAAGTCACACTGCGATATTCAACATGCAGGAAGGCAGATCTCTCTCTTTCAGGCCGTGCTGGAGAAGCGTCTCTGGCGGAGTAGCCATGGAGAAGGGCAGGTTTCTAAAATCCAGACTCAAAAACGCAGATGTTGAACTCAAATCCCATATATGTGTGTATTTGTGTGTGAGAGAGGCAAAAGAAAAGTTTAGTATAGGTTCAGATTTTGCACAAAGAAATATTATCAGTCAGTCAGTCAGTTGTCCTCCTGAGAGAATTTAAGTACACCCTTTCATCAAACTTTTTGACAGGTGGGCGGGACTTCCGGTGAGGGCGGGACTTCCGGTGGGGGCCATGTGGGCGCCATGTGGTTGCCATGTGGGCAGGAGGTCACGTGGTCAAGCAGGGGGGGTGTGTCCAAGGGGGCGTAACCGTGGATGCTGATTGGTTGTCGTCATTAGGGGCAATACCTTAAATGAGTCAATTAAAACACAGGGGTGTGTTTGTTATAAATAGAACAAGACAAATATGGTATTATCGGAAACTGTTTGGCATCAGCACCAATGAAAAATAGAGGGGGTGTGTTTGTAAGCATCGTTAAACCTTGAATAACCCAATGAAAACAATAGGGCGTGCTTTAGTGTTTACTTTAAATACAGAGATAAAATTCTGCACTTTACATGCAGCATTCGTTGGAAAAAAGAACACCCGTTCAACAATGGCTAGAGTTAAGAGAGTTTATCGTCAAGCGGAGGAGAAACGCAACGCGTGCCAAGATGATGATGATGAACAAGCAACTGCATCATATACTTCCTCAACGGAGATACCTATTGATGATGAACAAGCAACTGCATCATATACTTCCTCAACGGAGATACCTATCGGAATTCCCGTCATGACATACTCTACCGATGATGAGGATCCAACATCAACTTCAACAACCATGGTTGAAAATCAGACCTCGGGTCGGCCAAGAGGTATGTCAGTTCTGTGCGAAACCCCAGTGACCGTCTACCAGTATTCATCCCGTGAATTGAATGCTCCTAAGAAATCAACATACTACATCTGCAGGGTACAAAGACCCCCGTTCGACACTCTGCAGGAAGAATGGTCTTTGGAGCCATATGGCCTGGTTGGCAGCTGGGGTTATATTTTCATGTATGAAATAGGAGAGCTTTGCCTGTATCAATTGGATCAAGATGAGGTATTTAATGGATCACTGGCTCTGTGTACACTCACCCATAGCGACTGGGTTGTGTTAAAGCTTGCAATCCCGCACCTTAATGATAGCCCTGAAACAGTCTCAAGGCAGGAGAGGGAGGAAGAAGAAGAAGAAAATGAACTGTCTCCTCGACCTGTAAAACGGGCGAGAATGTTTCATATACCATCCGATGTTGAAATAGCTGAGAGAGAACCTCTCTTTAGCGCAGTGTGGGGGTCAAAAACCACAGCAAATGGCCGCTGGTCTTTTCGGGCAAGCAGACGCAGGAACAACCGGACGAGTCCCTCAGATCTGTTTGTGTTGGAGGCTTTCAATCAAGACTGCGGCGTATTCAAGACAATGCTGGCTCGGCCGTTTGAAGCTTGGGCAGAGAAGATGAGTGAAATTGGACATCGTCTTTCCGACCTTTTCCAAAAGTCACGAAGTTGGATCGATGTCATGTCAGTGAAAAAAACGCTGATGTTTCCTGTTTTACGAACCCTCTTCTGAGGACACGCCCCTTCCTATGATATATATACGGGGGGGATAACTGCAAGCTCACAGACACTGAGAATCGTATCATGAGAATGAGTGGACCGACACCATACAGGGATCTCTACAACCACCGAGCAGAGATCCACTTCTCTCCTGAGCACGATGAAAGCTTCAACATTGGACCATATCATCCGCCTTCCCCTGACCTCTTCTCACCATCCACCTCAACATCCTCATTCTCAGAGAACCACTTCAGTCCTGCATCACCTACAGGATACAACATGAAATATCTACCGCTTTCTCCAGACCTCTGCTCACCATCACCGCTATTCATGGCTGAGTCTGTAGACGCAAATGTCCTGCCTGAAGACATGAAGGTGGTCGTGGAGGAGGAGGTAGCCACCGGCTACTCACCCTCTACCGAAGCCCCTACACAAACCCTGGGACCGATGGAGGACCCTCAGCCTTCAGCAGAGGATGAGAGTAACCAGGAGGACGAAATTGACGGTTGGTTCTCAACCACCCTCATCAATACGGTGAAAACAGCGATACTTCATTTATTCAACATAACCTCTTTGAACTATCTCAGAGAAACCTGCTATGGATGTATAACGAACCACCCGAGCCAGCGTCAACACCATTGCCTGGAGGTACTGGGGGAGGATTATTACCAAGTCAACTTTCAACGCATCATACGACGACTCGTAACCCCCAAACTCGTTCCTGCTATTCAGAATCTTCTGGTACTTCGAAGCATACAAGCGGATGACTTCAGAGTGAAGACGATTGCCAAGACGGTTTTATATGAACTGAAATCGGTACAAGGCATCCACAGTGCAATAGCGCACGTTTATGATCGCATGGTCGATGAGAAACATCTCAAACAACTTAACTCTGTTTCAGAGTGCTATGGACTGACAAACTGATCTCACATGTTTGATGACTTGTTGTATCATTTTTTTTTTTTAGTATTCCAGTACTTTAGTTAATCTGCATTATATGATTTTTCTTATTTTTTCTTTTTACTATTAAATACAATTAAAGTAGGAACATAGTAACCTTTCCCAAAAGTGTTGTTTAAAAGCTAGTAGTGTTTGAATTCATCTGCATTTTATCTGATTTTGTTTTCTGGTTGTTTTTTGTTTATATTAAATACAAAAAAAAAAAATAAAAATAAGGATAAATCTACCCTCCTGTGTGTTTTTTCTCATTATTTAACAAGTAATCGGCAGAGTGAGCATAAGGCAGAGATGGCAGGAAGACGGCTGATGAAGAAAGTATATTATAGCCCTTCAAATCCGGGAAGTTTTGGGGTTGTAGATAGGCTGAGGAGGGTTATGCAAGATGAAACGGGAAAGAAGGTTGCGGTTGAAAAAGTTAAAGATTTTTTATCAGGAGAAGATACCTATACTCTACATAAACCTGCAAGAATAAAGTTCCCGAGAAACAGAGTTTTTGTCACCAGACCATTGAGGCAGTTCCAGGCTGATCTCTGTGACATGCAAGCTCTGGCCATGGAAAATGATGGTTATAATTATTTATTAACAGTCATTGACATCTTTTCAAAAAGGGCGTATGTACGAGTTTTGAAGAGGAAAACAGCCGCTGAGGTGGTAAAGGCATTTGAATCAGTTTTTACAGAAAGTCAGATCCCCAAAAAACTTCAGACTGATGCCGGTAAAGAATTTTTTAACAAGAAATTTAAGGTTTTAATGGAGAAACACGGTATTGAACATTTTGCCACAGTGAGTGAAGCAAAAGCTTCAGTGGTCGAGAGATTTAACCGCACATTAAAAACAAGGATGTGGAGATATTTTACAGCTAACAATACCCGGCGGTACGTCGATGTACTGCAAAACCTAGCTAGAAGCTACAACCATTCCTACCACTCCAGCATTAAAATGAGCCCTATGGAAGTGACCCCAGAAAATGCCTTTCAAGTGTTTCAGAATCTGTATGATGTCAAGTCCAACAGATATTGCAAGGACTCAGTGACAACGTTTAAACAAGGGGATCTTGTCAGAATATCCAAGGTCCGTGGAGTGTTTGACTAAAAATACGAACAGAGTTTTACGGATGAAGTGTTTACAGTGTATGACCAGATACCCCGTTCTCCTCCTGTATACAAACTCAAAGATTTGGATGGAGAACCTATCGAGGGTTCCTTTTACGCTGAGGAACTTCAAAAAGTAAAAATATTTAACGACAAGATGTATCAAGTGGAAAAAATATTAAAACGACGTACGGTCAAGGGAGTCAAACAGGTTTTTGTAAGCTGGAAAAACTGGCCTGAGAAATTCAACAGTTGGATCAAGTTTGATGAACTTCGAAACGTATAAAAAAGGTTTGCACTAAACCTCACAGTTGACACAGCATCATGAACCGTCAGGTAGAGGATGATGGCTTTTACGTTACTCTTCCATCTAATGCTAGCATGGAAGTGTTTAAAAATAATACCAGTTCACGTTTCCGTGTAAATTTAGCTCAACATATTGATTTTGAAGGCCAATGGATGGTTGCATTAGCCGAGATTTCATATCCTCATACATGGCATAATTTACCGGATTATGATGCCTACTTTGAATGGAGGAAGGTTGGTGATGTGGAGATCAATACGCAAAGGATCAGAAGTGGCTACTATAACAGCGTTATTCAACTCGAGACAGAGATGGAAATGTTTTTCAAAAAATTGAAATCG
Source organism: Girardinichthys multiradiatus (assembly GCF_021462225.1). Lineage (NCBI taxonomy): Eukaryota > Metazoa > Chordata > Actinopteri > Cyprinodontiformes > Goodeidae > Girardinichthys > Girardinichthys multiradiatus. The sequence goes on from NC_061799.1 coordinate 25,562,350, forward strand.
GGTTTACGCATTAAATTCAGCAAAGTTCAAAAGAGATTTGCATTTCAAGCAAACAGTCCGTATGAAATACGCTTCTTCAACACTCTAGCTTATATGATGGGCGTGAAACCAGGGGAATGGATTCATGTTTCTGAACCAAAACTGGCTCCTTTTCCGGCGGATATAAAGGCTGGTTTCTATCACCTATACTGTTACAGCGACGTGGTCAGCCCTCAAATAGTAGGCGACACTTTTGCACCTTTACTGCGGACCGTCAAAGTACAAGGCACATTCAGTGATATGATTACTCAGACGTTTAACCCCGCCCACTACCTTCCAGTCTCCAGAAGACATATTGAAAATATCAATATAGAAATTAAATCGGACCAAAACGTTCCTGTAAATTTCGTCTATGGAAAGACCGTCATAAGACTACACTTCAGACCGGTGATATCACAACGTAGCCTGAGATAAATTTCATTTGTATAAACTATTCCAGAGATATGTATATAACCTCTAAGATTGATTGGTTATCATTCATATTACGCTGGTCATTCAACACTGCATCAAGCAGGCAAGAGAGAACATGGCACAGCTAAGTCTGAGATGTGATCCAAATCGCTTTGTAAATTACTATGTAAGTCAATCAGGCGGTAATCTGCCAGGGTTTATGGGGCCCCGGTTATGTACGGACGCGGAATTGGATCATTATTTTCAAAATTATTCCGCTTCGTATCCCCTCTGGTTAAAAAAGGATTTGCAATTGCAAAACCCCATCTTAAAACGGCTGCATCAAATATCGCTTCGGATGTCATCGGTAGAGCCGTGAGTAAAATGAGTGGTTCTACACACACCGACGGTCAAGAAGGTTCAGGAATTATGATTTTATCCAAAAGACCCAGAACAAGACCCCCTAGTGATCGTTTAAGGACGGTTAAAAAACAACGACAAATGCGAAAAAGGAGATCAGTCGCAGCTGACAAACGAAGAGGAAGGAAGTCATCCGCAAGTTTTGATATATTTAAATAATGGCTGTTTTACATAACAAATCATCAGAGTGCACGCTGGCAGAGTTGGACTTATTTTCTGCCCCGATGACACAGCTATCGATCGAAGATAAAATTTACACCGAGATCCAGCCTTTATCAGCAATCACTGATGGAGGGCCGATCGAGTTTTTCATTCCAGGAGACGGAGAAAAGTATCTGGATCTCAACGATACGCTGTTGCATCTCAGAGTGAAAATTACAAACGAGAATGGAACAAACCTGCCAGATAATGCACCTGTAGGGCTCATCAACTACCCGTTAAACACCATCTTCAGTCAGTGTGACGTCACTCTCGGAGATCGAATGATTTCACAATCCAGCGCTACACATCCATATAGAGCCATGATTGAGACATTGTTAAACTTTTCTGAGGATTCTTTAAAAACCCAGTTTAGCTCTGGTCTTTTTTATAAAGACACTGCAGGTGCTCTAAACTCTATTGTTACAACTAACGGCCCTAACCAAGGTCTTAACAGCAGAGCAGGCTTTACGACAAATTCCAGGGAGGTACATCTCCTAGGCCCCCTGCATGCAGACATATTTTTCTGCGAGAGACTTCTTTTAAACTCTGTTGACCTTAAAATTAAACTTACAAGAGCCAACGATGCCTTTTGTCTCATGGCAGCAAGTGACTCCACTTACAAACTCAGGATATTAGGAGCATCTCTTTTTATCAAAAAAGTTACTGTCTCTCCAGCTGTACGACTGGGGCACGCTTCAGCTTTAATGAAAGCAAATGCTCTGTATCCACTTTCACGTGTGAATGTAAAAACATATTCCATCCCTGAAAATTCAAGAGTATGCAACCAAGAGAATCTTTTCTTAGGCGTCTTTCCCAAGTATGTGGTGATTGCGTTACTGGATCATGACGCTTTTACAGGAACACGCAATCTCAATCCGTTTGACTTTAATCATTTTGATATGGAATATTTAGCTTTGTGTAAGGATGGCAGACAAATTCCTGCTAAAGCCTTCCAGCCCAATTTTAACCAAGGTCATTCAGTGAGAGAGTATTACAACTTGTTTACGGCTACAGGACGACATCTAAAAGATCTTCCACTGAGTATAACACATCAACGTTAATCAAGGATACTCTCTATTCACATTTAATCTTAACCCGGGCGAGGACACAGATGCTCTATCTCCAGTTTCCAGTGGGAATTTAAGATTGGAAATGCGCTTCAGAAACCCGTTGACTCATACCACCACGCTGATCATCTACGCTTGTTATGATTCTATTTTAGAGATTGATTCAAAGAGGCGTGTGCTGGTGGATTATTATTAATCTAATCAGGCATGAATAATCATGAAATTGAGAGCCTGATGCGTCATCTGCTGGGAGATTTGTTTTGCGGTGTATGGCCGTGCGACCAGCTGCCGCTGCTAGCTGACAAATTCCCAGGGCCGGCCTACTTTATTGTGAACACACATCCTTCACACATGCCGGGGGAACACTGGCTAGCTCTGACATTGGATGAGAATGGTCAATCCAGCTTTTTTGACTCTTATGGATTCTCTCCGGATTTCGAGTTCTACCCGTCAAGCATCGTAACATTTTTAGAAGACAGATCCTCAAAAATATTGTATCATAATAATCAGCTTCAAAACACTCTGTCCACTGTGTGCGGTCACCATTGCATTTTTTATCTATGTCATAGAGCGTGCGGATTATCAATGCAGCAAGTGTTGTTGAAATACACCGGAGATGTGATTAAGAATGATTTAATGGTATCTAACTTTGTGCAAAAATATCAGAAATGTGTCATTAATCAAAGTTGTACATTTTATACTCACGGAACATGCTCTTTGGAGATGTTTCTGGATTGTTATGGAATTTAAAATGTCTTTTTTTTTTTTTTTCATTGTTTGTTTTTTTTCTTCTTATGATTTAATATTTGTGTAATGATATCATATGTTAGTGTGTGAAGTAGAGAACGAAGTTAGACTTGAAAAATATAATCAATAAATATTTTATTGAATAAAAGAAATAGACTACATGTTTCATTTTCTTATAACGGTTTATGGTGAAAATGTAATCCATCGGGGTGGTAGTGTCGTCTTACAAAGAGACCTTTTTGATCTCCAATCAGCATTTTTTGGATCTTCCAGCTCAGATCTCGACCAGTAGGGAGAATGAGTTATCTGCCTTCTCCTTCTTTTTCTTCTCTGCTTAACGCTGGGGGGTGTACCCCCATTTTCAATTGATGTACCCTCTGTTTTGAAACGTCTATATTCTTCACGAGCATAAGGGTTAATGACTGAAGATATAGGTATGTTTACTTCTGACATGGAGTATAGAAAATCAGACCATCCTCGGGTTTGTGATGCTCCAGATTTTTTAAACGGAAGCATGAGATTTTTCAACAAATCAATCATGTGGGACCCTTTTATAACATTTCCGTTAAATACAAATTCACCACGCGAAGTCCAACTCTCACTTATTTCGGATAATTTCTTCAAAATGTACTCGGCATTTTTACGATTGTGTTTAGGAAGGCTTTTCAGTACTTCCGTAAGAACCTGATCCTTAGGGGCCTCGTCCTGCCCTGGGCCTTGTTTTTCTTGGGACCGCTCATGTTCAGGAACCTCTGTGTCACGCTGCAGCGTTAAACTGACCCGCTGTTTTTCTTCTTTGACACCTTGCTTAAGTAAAGTCAGATACCTCTGGAGAAGAGCATCGTATCTCTTGATTTTTTCATAAGAAGTCAAACCCGGCTCGTTTAATATCGCTCTCATTTCAGCATCCAAATTCTCCTCCGCCGTCTGTCTGATGGACGTGTCTGACTGGGTCAGACGCTTGAATTGATGGGGTGAAATGAGAAACATCTTCTGCGATGTTCTGAGAGACATTATCTCCTGATGATTCCACCCACTAGATCACCGATCAAGGGTGCAAGAGCCGTTAAGATGGGGAGAATAAAACCGCCTCGTTGCTTTTTGAGAGCCAACTGTTTAGTTTTTATCCCGGTTCTTTTATCACCCAACAATCTGATGATATTTCTTTGTTTCTTCAATTGTCGGTGTTGAGAGGGTGATAGTTTAATGTTACCTTTTAGGATATTCAGTGCAATCTCGCACAGAGCCTGAATAAAGTCGGGAGAGCAGTGTGCGAGAATATCTTTACGTTTCTGTGGACAGGCCTGGTACAAAGCTCTGAATAATAGTAAATTCCTTTTTATACGCGCAGACATGATGACTTACTTTGTTCTGGGTACGTACACAGCAGGCCACTGCTGAGGAAGTATCCCCGTTCTCAGTCTGAAATGTTCTGGGCAGGTAGGCGTAAAATCGATGATTAAATATCCATGAGCTTCTCTCGTTGCGTCTTCAAAACTCTCCAAGAAGAGACCCTTTTGAGATGGAAACATTTGGCGGGCCAGTATATTCAGCTGGAGTTTATCTCTCGGGTTCTTAAACAACACCATATAATTACAGTTCAAACTAATAGTGTGACTGAACTTTCCCTGATGAAAAACATTCTGAGTCAACATCATAACACTCATATTACGATGGTGACGAAACTGGGTAAAGACCTTCATCACGTTTTCATCATCTGAGGCTTGAGCAATAACATCGTCTAGAATAATCAGATGATTCTGATCAGGAGGAAACAGGTTTTCATCTTCAAAAGAATGAGGCAATCCTTCCACAAAGGTAATATTTTTATTCATCTTCTGCAATTCAGCATACATGGGTTGAAAAGATGTGTAAATCCATACAATATTTTCTGGAACAATATCCATGACATGATTACAGTTTTGTAAAATACTTTTTACAAAGAAAGTTTTCCCGCAGCCGCTGGGTCCAACTATCATACATGAGAAAGGTGCTCTAAATCTAGGATCAAAATCAATCTCCTGTAAATCCATGTGACTTTTTATTTTATTTCTTCTTCAACTCTAATAACCGAAAGGCAGAGTTGTCCCGTCAGAAAAAAGACGTCTCTTATCATACACCAGTCGAAACTTTTTAAGAAATGTCGCGTTTGTCAAACGGAATCTCTTTTTATCCCTCCTGATCGTGTGCTGAGGGATTTCAATGACACCCTCACTTGACCCCTGTAAGTAGCCCTCGACCAGCCCTTTGATGCTGTCAAAATTGACCCTCTCGCTGCATTCATGCGTCTGAGTGATGCCTTTAGCACGTATCACTACTTTTTTACGGTTTTTAGTTTAGTATGCATAACTCTTGGGTCCTGTCGATGCAAACTCCGAAATGCTGTCACCATCTAACTCGTCAGTAAGATCACCCAGATAATTCCCCAATTCCAGAGGAGTTTCACCACTTTTTGTCACATAAATCAAACTGTCCGTGTCAATATAAATCAATCTGTCCTGTAACTTCTCCATGCTGCTGAGAAGTTTTAAACGTGCATAAGCGGTGGTGAATGCTGCTATAAACACATTATTTGTCTTACTTGGTGGATATATGACACGTTTGGTGTAGTTCCACTGCACTACACACATTTCAGGGTTGAAAAAATTAAAATAGTTAACCCTGTATTTACTCGAGAACATGAAGCTGAAAAAGTCTTCAGGGTTAGTGATGACTGTGGTCTGAGACAGATCACTTCTTTGCGCAAATTCCCCCAAAAACTGTTTAAACACAATTTTGCAACCTGCCTTTTGGCAGGATTCATCTCGATTTTCTCAGGGTCTAATTGGATGCCCTGATGCTGTTTGTAGTCGCTTATATACTTTGACTTACTCTCCTGATCCACTGCTTCAGACGGATAGCCTGAAGCCTCCTGCTTACCCTTTAAAAAGCAATGAATGTAACCTTTAAAAATTGTATCACTTCTCTTTTCAAAATGCCACACCTCTGTGATTTTAGCAAGACGATAACTACACTCTAACGCTTTACAGAGTTCTACATTCGCCCAAACTCCCGTCAGAGCTCTGTCCTGATCATTATGCATGCAAGGACCTGACTGGTAATTTAATTCAGCGCATGTGCGGCAGAGAGTGAACACAAATTTACCTTGGGATGTTCTGTAAGGTAAAACAGGGAACAACAGGTTACGTGGTGGGTAGACCACAGCTTTGATTATACCGAAGTAGCTGCTGGGGTCATCAAAATCTTTGTAAATGATGGTGGGGTGTCCGAGGGGAAAAACGCAGTTGGCGTTTACATAAGGGTACAGAGATGTGTAATCCACATAGTGTACAGTTTCATCCGGTTCCGCTGTGTACCTCAACTTCATAGGACAGGTGCGTCCACCATACAGCGCATCCCGGGGGGTAGCGGTTTGGGTGCTTTAACTTTCTCAAGAAAGCTGATCACCCCTGGGTCTGATTTTTTCATTTCAATCCACTCATGCTCCCATATGACTTCGAGACGAAGGCCGTACACAGTTTGTAACACCTTGCTTCTCTCAACAGTGGCTGCGTAAAACTGTTCAAATGCGACCCCTCTCAACGGACACTTGTCATGAGGCATGTAACACTTTTTACAGCCGTGGAAAAAACAGCCGTAAAATTCAAACGCAACTTTGACACCGTTAATCTCTGCATACCCATCCACTGAATATGGCCCGATTTTCTTTTCACCCCTATTTAATGCATGCTTGATAAATATGGCTCTGCTGTCTGCAATCCAGCCGAGCCATTGAAAGGACGCGCTGGAGAACGTTTTACTGCTACGTCTGTAGTCCAGAGGTGATGGAATGGCTAAGGTTTGAGGAGGAAGGAAATTGGTTACAAAAACCTTCATGCAGGCTGATGCTATTGTGATACTTTTAAACGGATCCACACTTGTCTCCTTAAAGAACTCGTCTCTGAATTTTAAGCATCCTTGAAAAAGAATTTCAACGTCATTTTTACAATAACGAATAGCTTCTTTCTTAAAGTCAAAGACCTCTTTGCTTGCTTCTCTGTACCAGCTGTTAAACACCTGTTGTTCTTGAAGACTCATGCGTTCTACAGCGTAGCAGGATGGAGGAGGAAAAGCCCCCACATACTGGAGATGTTGTTCAGAGGAAAATAGGTGGGGAAAAAAACCCTTGCTTTGATCGGTAAAGCCTAACGCTTTCAGCATGGCACTAAGCTTCATGCACATGAAGGACAGGCTATCAATGTATTTTAACCTGTAATCAGGGTCGGTTAAACAGAGAAGTTTACTCCCTACCATGACGATATGAGGTTTAATCCCTAACTGCAGCATTGCTGTGAGAATCAGGTAACCATCATACCCCCGCGCATTGTGCGCTATTAAGGTGTAGCCTTTGTACATTGGCCTCCTGAAATGCAGGAGACATTTTTGGGTGCAATTCAGTCCATAAGCGTACCATTCATCACCTTTCAACGTTTTAGCACAGACCAGAAAGGGGGTATGCACGCTGCTCTCATTGACGAGGCATTCGAAATCATAAAAAATCAGTTTATCATCAAGCTGATTAATTGCACTGCAAGGCAGAATGTAACACTTATGATCATCGCATGTAATGTCTAGGCTGGGGGGTACATTTTCACCGCAAATACTGCATTTTACATTACACACGTGTGGTTTATTCGGTTTACTGATTGGAATAACGTATATCCGTTTGCATACTTTACACAGTTTTACCAACTCACAGTCACTCAAAGGTATGTCAGCACTATTTCTGATGCGCGGTTCCCTGTGTCTACTGAAACATGAGGAATTACGACAGATTCTTTGACAGCCTGCACAGCTTACAGGATTGCTAATCTCTTGCATACATTTATATGTTCGACACACTGGACAATAACCTTCACAATGGTGTGTATTTGCATTATCATAGCTGGTGTAACAGTAATTACAAATATATCTGCACCCCATAAAACCTTTGAGATTTTTTATCCCATAGTAATGACCTTGAAATAACAGCAAAAACAGAGGGTTTGAACGATCAGGGAAACTGGTCTCAAATTTACACAGAGCAGTAGAGCCTGTGGTTCTGTGAAACACTACAATTTTTCTCTTCAGAATGGTTTCAAATTTACCAATATCACTAAAAGTAACTGCTGTTTGCTCGTCGAGGCCTGCCTGATGCTGCCATCTCCTCCCCAGTTCTACAGTACGGTGATCCGTGAGCTCAGGATCAGAGACGTGTGCGAGGCTGATTGCAAAACATAACTGATTACCGGTATTGTTTATAATATACAAATGACGCATTTTCTTATTAAACAGTTCACAGTCTAACGTTCCTGCAGCTTTACGCTTAGAACCTCCTGCTGGGTCATTAACAACCTGAAGAACAAATTCCATGTTATTATCTACAGGTATATTTGCATTCGATTGTACTAAATCGTCGAGGAAGTTTTCGAAAGCAGGCAGGATCATATTTCCATCATCTGTAACAGTAAATGTGATGTGACGATTGAGATTTTCACCCACTAATTCCAGCTGCACAACGTCGTTACGTCTGGTTAACGATCTCGCAGCGTCGGCTAATTCAATGATAATACGCATGATGTCTGTATAGAATGCGGCTAAATCTGGAACGTTACTTGGACAGGGCGGCGGTATGGTAAAAGGTCTCCTTATTTCATGGTTATTAAAATGTTCACGTTCAACCACCGCTGGAGGATCTCGCTCTATTTGATCAGAACTAACTGCTACGTCCGTATTGAAATGACCCCGTGATGATCTGCGGCAGGTGACGTAGAAGGATTCTGATGAGTGTCGGGTGGATCATTTTGCTCAATACTGAGTGGACAAAATGCGCTATTTAAATCGTAAAGAGCCTGATTGATTACGTTTAAAACGTCACCGTGCTGATGTTCATTTATTACATTTTCACTGTTAGCAGGAGATGCATTTAAAACGATGTTATCTGCTACTTCTGCATTAATGCAACTCTATGCGTTACATTAACGCTCAGCTTGGACTCCTGCTTTACTTGCACAATGATCACCTGCACTGTTGTATTGCTCTTGCATCTTATACTGCTCTATATTTACTCTCACTCACTTAAAACTGTGTACATATATTTATATTATATTGTAGATATGTTTATACTGTTTAATTTGTACTGTATTGCACCGACTACGCCAAAACAAATTCCTTGTATGTCCAAAAACGTACTTGGCAATAAAGCTTTTCTGATTCTGATTCTGATTCTGATGGGAATTTTGTTAAGTTCATTAACTAAATTTCTTATTTCATCCAGGGCAAGTCTGATTCGGTTATCCATTTCTATGAACATAAGAAAAAAAAATAAAAATAAAACTAACCTACAGAAAAAACAAAAAAACAAAAACAAAACACAGTGATCAGTTCAGTTTAAAATCACCTTGATGTCACCAAAATGCTTCTTTAACAGAATCTGACATGCTGCCAGAAGCGTTAACGATGAGGCCTTATTACGAAGATCCCGTGAGGCTGTAGAGACTGTCTTCCTGCGCTGTCCGTTTCTGTAGCCAATCTGTCCTACCATCAACGTTACCTCTGTAAGGAGAATGAACAAAAAATAAATAAATAAATAAATATATATATATATATTGAAATAATCACATTAAAGCTGGAAAAAAAACAAAGGAATTCAAATTAATTCAGTATGTATGTATGAATTAAAACGTACCGTTCATTAATCCACTCACTAGCGTTGCTCTGCTTTGTAGCGCAGAGAGTCGCTGTCTTTTGGCCGGGGTTAAATATTCTGTAAAAACAGAAGACAATAAAAGTTATCTTACGCTGCGCAGCACAGCGTTCATAAATAAAACTAAAAATAGTTTTTAAAATACACAAGTTTTTTTTTTTTAATCTTACTCCGATTCTTTGCGGTAAAACCTCCAGATTTCACTTCTTGTTGAACTGAAACGGTGCCTCTCTGCTGAAAGCTGTCTTGATCTTTGAAAAGCGACCTTCTGGTGGGCGGATTCAATGTGGCATCTTTGGATGTATCTGTAAACAGGTTTATATGACATTTTATTGAACTATGCTTAAAATACATATATATTGTTTTTATTTAATTTTTATTTATTTTTTCTACCCTGCTGCTGCTGCTGTTGCTGCTCGACAGCTGTGTCTTCCACAGAGCTCTCAGTCGAATCTGTAAACAGTTTTTATCTGAGGTTTAAAATACATTCACTCTCAAAGAAAAATAGATAGTTCTTAGGACTTACTTACTTTCTGGTGGTGCTGGTAACTTATCCGGTGTGTCTTCAGGGGAAATGATGATAATTGACGGGGGAGTATTCAAAGAATCAGTTTTAATTTCAGTTGTTGTTGTTGTGGGTTTCTCTTGTTTGGAAATAATTCGCCTTCTCAATTTTGACTGTCGATTCCAGCCACTGAACCCTCCAACTTGATCATTCGGGTTTACCTCTCTCATCAAATCTATAAATTGAAACATTGTCAAGGGTTAACTATAATATATATATATTTATATATATATATATATATATTTTATTGCATTTAACATTTACTTACCATAATCTGATTGTGTCAAGATGAAATCATCAAGGTCATCAGCGGTGGGTTCTATGACAAAGAAACAAATATATATATATATATATATAAACAATATATATAAACAAAATTAGAGAACATTCACATGCATTTAATGATTTCTTAAAAATGAATACTTACTTACTTACTTACGTTTAAAGATGTCATTGTGCTTTTGTGAATTATCAGAAGAAGAAGCCACAATTTCCGGGTTTCCTGAAATATTTACCGACATTTTTTCTTGTCAGTACTGGTATTTTCAATGTAACAAGTGTTATGGTTCAAAGACATTCAGCATTTGAAGACCCTGACACTGAGGTTAACCAATGAAACAGCCCCCCGAACAACATTTTACTCACAGTATTTATACCAGAACATGACAGTGTTATCTCAACTGCAAAGACTATGTTTTTAAGACCAAAACCCTTCTTGAGTTCAAAGGTGATATGGTTATCTAATGAACAGACGTAACTGCCCCTTCCTGACATCGCCCCTAACAGTTGGATATGGTATAACTGTAACTCCCCTGAATAACCTTTTACTCTAAGATGAAAAAGTAAATGTTTTAGAAAAGCTACAGGTAACTAAAATTATCATTCCTTTTTCCTAAAATGGAGTCTCTCATGATTCAAAAACAAACACATCATTGCTAGAGTCAATTTGTAACTTGGAAACAGTATACTGAAGTTCTTTTTTTTTTCTGTTAATCTCATATTCGTCTTACCTCTTTCAGCTGCTTTTCCAGTATGTTGACGCAGAAGCTGAAGGTTTTTCTCGTTCCATCGATGTAGTGAAGCACAATTTTTTTATTTACTTTTTAGGTCTTTTCTATTTTGAACTGATTTAGACTGGCTCATATATTCAACAAAATAGGTCCTGCTGTAAAGCAAAATTAACTTACAATTCTGTCAGGTTACACAGTTCATTTATTAGGATTTCATGTGATAGGTCAACATTAAGTTGATTATACCTTTAAAATATAAAAGGATGCATGTCTTTTTTTTGTTTTTTAGATGTATTAACGCCTGAAAAAACATACAGATTATTAATAACACCCTTAAACACACCCTGTGTTTTAATTGACTCATTTAAGGTATCGCCCCTAATGACGACAACCAATCAGCATCCACTGTTACGCCCCCTTGGACACACCCCCCTGCTTGACCACGTGACCTCCTGCCCACATGGCAACCACATGGCGCCCACATGGCCCCCACCGGAAGTCCCGCCCTCACCGGAAGTCCCGCCCACCTGTCAAAAAGTTTGATGAAAGGGTGCACTTAAATTCTCTCTCCTGTCTGTCACTTCCTTCCACAACATGCACTATACTCCTTTCTAAAACAACTTTCTTTTCGCATCTCTAATGTCCCTTTTACCCTTTTACTTACCTTTTTTCTCTAATGTTCACTTTTACTTTCTTTCCTGACTGATCGCAATATTTAAGACAAACAAAACTTCCTTCAGGAAAGTTTTAACTCTTTAACCCCTTAATTGATGCACTCTGTGCTTTTTAATCTTTTCCTTATGTTTTTTTTTTTATTTTTCCATCAACTGTTTTACTTGAAACTATTTAAACTATTTAACTTATTTGCACTCAAACTTCCACGCTGTGAAAAACCAAACTTCTCTTCCAAATTAAAGCACATTTAACACAATCATCCCCACTTTTTCCTTTCATTATTTTATACATCAGAGTATGAAGAAGGAGACACCCCTGATGCCTCAAGGTTCCGGAACCATTTTTTTTTTTTACCTGTTCAGCGGCATGTCTGCCCACTGGCTTTTCTCCTTTATGAGGTGTAGAAAATTGCTAAAAACCACCCGCAAAACCGTGTGTTTTGCTTTATCCCATTGTTACCAATGAGAACCTCCCTGCCATTCCTTTTGCAGGGTAACTGGGCCCTCAGCTGATGTCCTCCCTCTCGCAACTCTGGAACCTAATTAATTAGTTAGGAGATGATGGTTAATGTGTAATAAAAAATAATAATATACATTATATCATAGGGAGCAACTTCTCACCCAGATATATTTGACGACAAATTGTTCAGATCTAATCAGCCAGAAGCCGCAGGCGGACACCCGGACTCCACTACCGTAATATGGAGGTGGACTGAGGACAACGTCTCCAGGCTGGCCAGGTGTCCGTGTCCCCCTCCTGCGGTCTCCTCTGGCACGTCAGATCCTGTTCGTGACACTAAAATTGTTGTGGAATTATCTTATCAAAGTGGAGAGAAGTTGACTCACAAGAAGAGACAAAATCCGGACTTTGTCTTAATAAGTTTTATTCAAAGGCATTCAGCGTTTGAATGACTCTGTCACCAAGCAAGTCAGTTGAACAGAGCCCCGATCAACATTTACACACAGTATTTATACCAGAACAAGACAATGTTATCTCAACTGCAAAGAGTCCATGTTCATGACCCCAACCCTTCGTCAGTTCAACAGTGACAAGGTTATCTAGGAACAAACCTAACTGCCCTTCCTGACATTGTCCTAAAGATGGGTCTGAACCATCAAACTTCTGATAATGGCTTTTACAGCTTCTTCCTCTAACACAGATGTTCTGAGGAGCAAAAAAGGTTATACACTGTGAAATGCTTACTGCAAGAATTTCCATTACAGATGCCAAGAAGGACAGGTACTCCGCACTACCACTCGGCCCATAATTTCAACAGTTTCTTAGATTATTTTTGTTTTAATGCAAGATAAGTCATTTTAATGTACAATAGTTCTTAAAGATGTTGGCTTTTCAGTATACCCTCATTTAGTTTACGCATTTGCAATGTTTCTATTCTTCCACCAACGATTGTGCTCACAAGTGTTTGTTACTGGGGAACTGCTTTAAACACGCCAGTTCTGAAGGTCCAGAAGTATATAATTGAAGTATGTATATATTTTTTCTTCATAATTGCTGTTCATCTCTGACTTGTGATAAATTGATCAAGGATCATGGGTCTTAAACTGTAGTACTGAAGTTGCCTTTAGTGGACCTCAAGTTTTGGTAACAACTGCTTACAAGATAAACACAAAGCTTAACTAAAAGGTATGTGAAGCTAATAAGAAAAAAACAGGTGAAAAGATAAGTTGCTCAAACACCTGCTGTGCTTCAAAATGTAAATCATCATGCCAGTGGAAACATGGAAAAAGCTGGTTACATAAAGGATTGATTGCAACAATTTCAGTAAAGACTTTTACACTGATTATTATGAAATGAGTAGTTTTAAAATTGCATTTTTAATTAAAATTGGAAAAAAAAACGTCAGTCAGTCAGTCACTTTCTACCGCTTATTCCATAGTGGGTCGCGGGGAAGCTGGTTTCTATCTCCAGCAGTCTATGGGCGGGAGGTGGGGTACATCCTGGACAGGTCACCAGTCCATTGCAGAGCAACACACAAACAACCAAGCACACACTCATTCATACACCTAAGTGCAATTTAGAGTGACCAATTAACCTAACGGGCATGTCCTTGGATTGTGGGAGGAAGCCGGAGTACCCGGTGAGAACCCACGCATGCATGGGGAGACCATGCAAACTCCATGCAGTCCCAGGACCTTCTTGCTGCAAGACAACAGTGCTACCAACTACGCCACCATGCAGCCCACTATGGGAGATGTCTTATTTCCAATCAGAAACAACCCTGTTAATTGAGTGAGAAATAATTTCAAATCTAAATCTGTCTATGAATAATTTAGGTTTTAACAACCTGTTAGCACCGTAGGAGTATGTTCACAAATATATGTTCAGCACGTTTTCAAAAGAGTTAATAAGAAATACAATCAGAAACAGAAGTTCAAATAAGTTTATTACAGCAGCTCTCACTACTACAGCCAAATGGTTGGGCTTTGGGCCTTGTAGTGTTAAGGCAAATTCCAGACCAGTGGTTCTTGTTTTCTTATAACAAGTAGACTGTAAAAGCCAAGACTTGGAGGATCCAGCTTACCGGCAAACATTTTTAAAACAGTAATACTTTGATGTTTTTTCCTAAACGAAAAGTTGCAGGTTGACCTGATCTCAAAATCCAACATGGCTGCTGCATTTTAAGTCAATAATCATTGACTTATGAGACAATGAGCTCCCTTAAGTAGGCAGCTAATATCCTAATGCATTCATTTTAAAGTCATCCTAGAATTAATCAGAGCAGAACAAAAAGCCAGTCTTTTATCTTTTCCTAAACCTTGCTGAAAATTGACTTTGAAAGCGCCTATCTAGAACAATTTCCTTTACTCACTTGCAGAGAAAACTTCATGAGTTTGTATGTTTTAAGCTTCCAGCTCCACACAAAACTACCAGTCCAAACTGAGCTGAGATTCTGATTCACACAGACTGTATTTAACTGACTCCGTTGTTATTTCCACATTTCTTTTTCTTCCAGCTTCACATTATAAACATCTTGTAGAAACCTGATTTAATAAGTGTGCAGACCCTCCGGTGTCTGTAATGCATTGCAATGAGTGAAGCCCAGACATACATGACAGTGAGTTTATTTCAACAATTAGGTAAGCAGAATGTGCAACATTTGCACCAATAAGAGCCTTTAATAAGACACAAAAATAAAAATAGCTTAATTCTTGGATGCATGTCCACACACAGGATGGAAATGTGTGCAAATGTGATCAATCATTTCCTTGTTTGAGGTGTTTACCGCCATCATTTGCTGGAAGTTTTTTTTTCTCCACACCTCTGTCAGAATTTTAATTAAATTGAGCCACCTATCAAGAAAAGTACAGAGTTAACGCCCATAGTCTGAGAACAGATAAGTAGAGCTGGTTCACCAACATGCCTGACATTACTGCAGGTTTGTGTGCATGTGGTGACACCACAGCCATGTCCTGCTGTGGGATATGACAACTAAACTACTGCAGGTTTAATATGTCTTATATTCTAGGTTCTTCCATGTAGCCACCTTTTGCTTTGATTACTGCTCCGCACACTCTTGGCATTCTGTTGATGAGCTTCAAGAGGTAGTCACCTGAAATGGTTTTCACTTCACAGGTGTGGCAGTCAGGTTTAATAAGTGGGATTTCAAGTCTTATAAATGGGGTTGGGACCATCAGTTGTGTTGTGCAGGAGGTGGATACAGTACACAGCTGATAGTCCTACTGAATAGACTGTTAGAATCTGTATTATGGCAAGAAAAAAGCAGCTAAGTAAAGAAAATCGAGTGGCCGTCATTACTTTAAGAAATGAAGGTCAGTCAGTCCGAACAATTGGGAAAACTTTCAAAGTGTCCCCAAGTGCAGTCGCAAAAACCATCAAGTGCTACAAAGAAACTGGCTCACATGAGGACCGCCCCAGGAAAGGAAGACCAAGAGTCACCTCTGCTGTGGATAAGTTCATCCGAGTCGCCAGCCTCAGAAATCGCAGGTTATCAGCAGCTCAGATTAGAGAACAGGTCAATGCCACACAGAGTTCTAGCAGCAGACACATCTCTAGAACAATTGTTAAGAGGAGACTGTGTGAATCAGGCCTTCATGGTAAAATAGCTACTAGGAAACCACTGCTGAGGGCAGGCAACAAGCAGAAGAGACTTGTTTGGGCAAGAAGTTTGAGATCTTTGGTTCCAACCACCGTGTCTTTGTGCGGCGCAGAAGAGGTGAACGGATGGACTCTACATGCCTGTTTCCCACCGTGAAGCATGGAGGAGGAGGTGTGATGGTGTGGGGTTGCTTTGCTGGTGAGACTGTTGGGGATTTATTCAAAACTGAAGGCATACTGAACCAGCATGGCTACCACAGCATCTTGCAGCGCCATCCTATTCCATCCGGTTTGCGTTTAGTTGGACCATCATTTATTTTTCAACATGTGTTAATTCATAGTTTTGATGCCTTCAGTGTGAAGCTACAATATTCATAGTCATGAAAATAAAGAAAACTCTTTGAATGAGAAAGTGTGTCCAAACCTTTGGCCTGTACTGTACATCTCCTAACTCATTTAGGTGAGTTCTGATCCGTTTATGCAGAACCTATTGTTTTGGTTTTGTTCCTGTTTTGCAGTTAATAACTGTTCTCCGCTTCTAAGTTGTGTTTTTGCTGATTTTATTTCAGTTACATTTTAATTCTTTCCAAATTTGATTCTTGTTTCATTTTTAATCAGGTTTTGTTTAACTTAGCAAGTTCTTTATTCTTTCAGCATTAATTTCCATCTTTAAGCACTTGCAAATTGTCACTATACCACTAGAAACTTGAGATTTTGTCATTTACCACTAGATATCCTCAGTTACCTCAATCTAAATCCAAACTGCAACTTTACCACATGTTGTCTGTTTCTCATTCTCTCATTCAATTGCCCCTCCCAGTGCATAAATACTTGAGTTTTTTGTTCTCAGTCAGATCTTAAGTTGATATCCAGTTGTAACTTGGATATCAACAGCATCTTGCAGCGCAAGATGCTTGTTTTCCCAGCTTTGGCTGGTGTAGCCTGTTTGGCTTGCCTGCTTGAGCTTTGTTAACAAAAAAGTTCCTTGTTTTTTTCTAACTGAACTGAATCCTCTTTTCTGTTATGATGTAAAAAACTAGATTTGCTTTACTTTTGTGAACAAATTAAATATTTATTTTTATTGTTATTGTAAATTTGTTGCCCTTTCGTTGTTTGGCATTACAATTTATAACTTCGTAAAGCACCTAGATCCACACTTGAAACTGACAGGAGCCCTCCTGTGTGTGTCCCCAGGCTTGAACGCAGTGATTTATTTCTGTACACTTGCACTGCTGATTTTCAAGGTGATTGTCCTATTGAGTAGGAGAACAAACCGTGCCTCAATGATGTCAAGCTCACCAGCTGGAGCTAAGACCAAAATACCATCAGCCCAAAGGGGAGGGAGAAAAGAAAATCTATGACAGCTGATGAAGGATCTCAGCTGCTTTACAAGTGGAAGAATGGCAGGTGGATTGGTGAATGATGAATTATAGACTGGTGACCTTTTAAAATACTGTAGTTTTGCTGATGTGTAGTCAATCTATACAATCTCGCCCACTCACCCCAATCTTCCTCTATTCTTCATCTTTCTTTTATTTGACTTAATGCTGATAAATGAGCCGATTCTCATCCATTTCTCATCTTGATCATCCCAGTTGGATTTAAATCATGGTATTTTTGCTCACCTTTGCTCTTCCTTAGTTATAGGATTAGTTTCAAGGACATTTAAAAAGATGCTTTTAGTGTAATTATGTTCAAGGGCATTCAGCAAATTACTTAATTTGGCAAGGTCAATTTTGTATAAGCACTTGAAGTTGCAAATATTACTTCCTCAGATCCAAATGAAAATAGAAATTTTGTAATGTTTTTCTCATTTCTCATTTTGTTCATGTAACTGTGTGCATACATATTTGGAAATGATAAAAAAGGAAAAACACTGAAACTGTTTTTGTGTTTTAAGCTGTTACTGCACTTGAGCTGCTAATTTTTTACCTCGGAGACTTAAAGTCCTTAAATCATTCCCAATGATGTAAAATAACATTATTTTTCTTTCGAGATTTTTCTATTACTGAAATTAATATAATTATTCACCTAAAAAGGGTAACAGCAGAGATATCTAGCTTGCCTCTCTGTCAAACAGACAGATAGACAGACACACAGACTTTAGGTGTATGTCTCTACCAGCTTTCCTCATTTTTACTCGTTCTTCTTTGCAAAACAGGCCAAGCTCTCTCAGACCTAATGAAGAGCATCTGTGAACAGCAGTTTAAATGTACTTCCACAGATTGTTAATTGAATTTAGGTTCACACTTTGACTGGGCCATCCTCAATCTACAGGTCCTTCTCAAAATATTAGCATATTGTGATAAAGTTCATTATTTTCCATAATGTCATGATGAAAATTTTACATTCATATATTTTAGATTCATTGCACACTAACTGAAATATTTCAGGTCTTTTATTGTCTTAATACGGATGATTTTGGCATACAGCTCATGAAAACCCAAAATTCCTATCTCACAAAATTAGCATATCATTAAAAGGGTCTCTAAATGAGCTATGAACATAATCATCTGAATCAACAAGTTAACTCTAAACACCTGCAAAAGATTCCTGAGGCTTTTAAAACTCCCAGCCTGGTTCATCACTCAAAACCCCAATCATGGGTAAGACTGCCGACCTGACTGCTGTCCAGAAGGCCACTATTGACGCCCTCAAGCAAGAGGGTAAGACACAGAAAGAAATTTCTGAACGAATAGGCTGTTCCCAGAGTGCTGTATCAAGGCACCTCAGTGGGAAGTCTGTGGGAAGGAAAAAGTGTGGCAGAAAACGCTGCACAACAAGAAGAGGTGACCGGACCCTGAGGAAGATTGTGGAGAAGGGCCGATTCCAGACCTTGGAGGACCTGCGGAAGCAGTGGACTGAGTCTGGAGTAGAAACATCCAGAGCCACCGTGCATGCATTCCCCAGGTCAAGCCACTTTTGAACCAGAAACAGCGGCAGAAGCGCCTGACCTGGGCTACAGAGAAGCTGCACTGGACTGTTGCTCAGTGGTCCAAAGTACTTTTTTCGGATGAAAGCAAATTCTGCATTCAAGGTGCCAGAGTCTGGAGGAAGACTGGGGAGAAGGAAATGCCAAAATGCCAGAGGTCCAGTGTCAAGTACCCACAGTCAGTGATGGTCTGGGGTGCCGTGTCAGCTGCTGGTGTTGGTCCACTGTGTTTTATCAAGGGCAGGGTCAATGCAGCTAGCTATCAGGAGATTTTGGAGCACTTCATGCTTCCATCTGCTGAAAAGCTTTATGAAGATGAAGATTTCATTTTTCAGCACGACCTGGCACCTGCTCACAGTGCCAAAACCACTGGTAAAGGGTTTACTGACCATGGTATCACTGTGCTCAATTGGCCTGCCAACTCTCCTGACCTGAACCCCATAGAGAATCTGTGGGATATTGTGAAGACAACGTTGAGAGACTCAAGACCCAACGCTCTGGATGAGCTAAAGGCCGCTATCGAAGCATCCTGGGCCTCCATAAGACCTCAGCAGTGCCACAGGCTGATTGCCTCCATGCCACGCCGCATTGAAGCAGTCATTTCTGCAAAAGGATTCCTGACCAAATATTGAGTGCATAACTGTACATGATTATTTGAAGGTTGACGTTTTTTGTATTAAAAACACTTTTCTTTTATTGGTCGGATGAAATATGCTAATTTTGTGAGATAGGAATTTTGGGTTTTCATGAGCTGTATGCCACAATCATCCGTATTAAGACAATAAAAGACCTGAAATATTTCAGTTAGTGTGCAATGAATCTAAAATATATGAATGTTAAATTTTCATCATGACATTATGGAAAATAATTAACTTTATCACAATATGCTAATATTTTGAGAAGGACCTGTAAACCATTTCATTCGAGCTTCAGCTGGATATGTAGGCTTGCCGCCCAATTTGACCAAACCAGTCTCAAGTCTTTTGCAACCTCTACAAGGTTTTTTTTCAGAGATTGCCTTTTGTTTAGTTCTATCCATCTTCTCATCCACTGTGATCAGCTTCCCCATCCCTGTTGACTCAAAGCATCCCCACAGCATAATGCTACTGCAACCATGTCCTAAATTTGGTATCATCTGACCAGAGTTCCTTCATCCACATGATTGCTATGAACATGGCTACATCTGCTACATTGCTTGTGCTTTAAATAGGACTTCTTTTGGTTCTTTCTCATCAGTGACTGTGTTCTTGCCACTCTTCCATAAAGGCCAAATTTGAGGGCATGACCAAATATTCTGCCAACATATTTTCCTAACAGAGCTGTAACAGAGAAAAATCAGCTTCTCTGAGTTACCATGGGCCTTTTGGCTGCTAATCTGGTAGTCTCCTTGCCTGTCCTATAATTTTAGGTGAACAGCCATGCCTTAATAAGTTTGACGTTTTATTCTATAACCCAATCCTGCTTTGAAAATCTCCACAGCCTTATTTCTGACCTGTCTGATGTGATCCTCAGTCTTCACTAATGTTCTCTAACAAACTTCTGAGGCCTTCGCAGAACAGTTGTATTTATATTGAGATTAAACCTCACACCTTATATCCACAGAGGTGTGTGCAAGTTAATATCTCTTCTAAGTTCTATGCTTGCTGGGGTGTTAGGCTAGGTTTGTACTGAACAGGGTACGATGGTGTGCACGCCAAGAGTGACGTAATTAACTTAATGCTGATAAATGAGCCGATTCTCATCCACACCTCCAAATTTTTGCAACCTGGCGTGGACCGGACATGCCTTGCTCCATTCAGAATGAACAAAGTTGAAGGTGGAAGTATTTCACACACAAATAATTAACTTCCTCATTAACAAAAGGAAGAGAGTAACAAAAAAAGAAAAATAACAAAGAAAAAAGGCAAGAGTAAAGTGAGTTACAAACTTAGATTGTATGCATTAACACATTTTTTATAGCTTTTTTATCGAGGCTGAAATTATATCTAGGTACAGCTTTAGAATCACTTTGATAAGAAATGTTTTCGGGCACACAGCCATTTCGAGTGTTACGTGAAGTGCTTCTTCTCTCTTTTACTACATTTACACTGGTTACCAACCATACTGCCCCCTGTGTTTTCGGAGAATACTGAAGCAACGTCTGTGTCAACTATAAATGCCTACAGCGCTTGTTCAGGCTCATGCGCCGTCATTGGAGTCTTGCGCACCACCTGGAAGCTTGACTATAACTTAGCCTATACTGTCAAGTGTGCTCCCTCAGCTGCAGATTGTCAAGACCAATCAGGGGGACAGTAAAGAGGAGCAGATCCCCTGAAGCAGAGGCCGATTGTTTTGCTATCATGCATGGTTATCAGGCCTACATTCTTTTGTGTCTCTTCCTTTCCCGAGTTCTGAGACTAATCCTTGCTGTCTTCCCTTTAAGGAACCTGTGCAGAAGAATATATTCGAACAACCATGACATCACATGGTTGGAGAGACTTCTACTGAATTTTATTTAGGGGTATCAGAGTAAAAGGGGCAGAATTCAAGTACAAACCACACATTTCAGACTTTTTTATATATATATATATATATATATATATACAGTAAACACCAAAAGTTTGGTTACACCTTCTTATTCAAAGAGTTGTCTTTATTTCCGTGACTATGAATATTGTAGCTTCACACTGAAGGCATCAAAACTATGAATTAACACATGTGGAATTATATACTGAACAAAAACGTGTGAAACAACTGAAAATACGTCTTATATTCTAGGTTCTTCAAAGTAGCCACCTTTTGCTTTGATTACTGCTCCGCACACTCTTTGTATTCTGTTGATGAGCTTCAAGAGGTAGTCACCTGAAATGGTTTTCACTTCACAGGTGTGCCCTGTCAGGTTTAATAAGTGGGATTTCAGGCCTTATAAATGGGGTTGGGACCATCAGTTGTGTTGTGCAGGAGGTGGATACAGTACATAGCTGATAGTCCTACTGGATAGACTGTTAGAATTTGTATTATGGCAAGAAAAAAGCAGCTAAGTAAAGCAAAACGAGTGGCCATCATTACTTTAAGAAATGAAGGTCAGTCAGTCCAAACAATTGGGAAAACTTTGAAAGTGTCCCCAAGTGCAGTCGCAAAAACCATCAAGCGCTACAAAGAAACTGGCTCACACGTGGACCGCCCCAGGAAAGGAAGACTAAGAGTCACTTCTGCTGCGGACGATAAGTTAATCCGAGTCACCAGCCTCAGAAATCACAGGTTAACAGCAGCTCAGATTAGAGAACAGGTCAATGTCACACAGAGTTCTAGCAGCAGACACATCTCTAGAACAACTGTTAAGAGGAGACTGTGTGAATCAGGCCTTCATGGTAAAATAGCTGCTGGGAAACCACTGCTGAGGACAGGCAACAAGCAGAAGAGACTTGCTTGGGCTAAAGAACACAAGGAATGGACATTAGACCAGTGGAAATTTGTGTTTTGGTCTGATGAGTCCAAGTTTGAGATATTTGGTTCCAACCACCGTGTCTCTGTGCGGCGCAGAAGAGGTGACTGTGTGAATCAGGCCTTCATGGTAAAATAGCTACTAGGAAACCACTGCTGAGGGCAGGCAACAAGCAGAAGAGACTTGTTTGGGCAAGAAGTTTGAGATCTTTGGTTCCAACCACCGTGTCTTTGTGCGGCGCAGAAGAGGTGAACGGATGGACTCTACATGCCTGTTTCCCACCGTGAAGCATGGAGGAGGAGGTGTGATGGTGTGGGGGTGCTTTGCTGGTGAGACTGTTGGGGATTTATTCAAAATTGAAGGCATACTGAACCAGCATGGCTACCACAGCATCTTGCAGCGGCATGGTATTCCATCCGGTTTGCGTTTAGTTGGACCATCATTTATTTTTCAACATGACAATGACCCCAAACACACCTCCAGGCTGTGTAAGGGCTATTTGACCAAGAAGGAGAGTGATGGGGTGCTGCGCCAGATGACCTGGCCTCCACAGTCACCGGACCTGAACCCAATTGAGATGGTTTGGGGTGACCTGGACCGCAGAGTGAAGGCAAAAGGGCCAACAAGTGCTAAGCATCTCTGGGAACTCCTTCAAGACTGTTGGAAAACCATTTCAGGTGACTACCTCTTGAAGCTCATCAACTGAATGCCAAGAGTATGCGGAGCAGTAATCAAAGCAAAATGTGGCTACTTTGAAGAACCTAGAATATAAGACATATTTCAGGTGTTTCACACTTTTTTGTCCAGTATATATATCCACATGTGTTAATTCATCGTTTTGATTCCTTCAGTGTGAAGCTACAATATTCATAGTCATGAAAATAAAGAAAACTTTTTGAATGAGAAGGTGTGTTCAACCTTTTGGTCTGTACTGTATATATATATATATATATAAAACATGGATTATTTTCCTTGCACGTCACCATTCGTCTCCCACACAAAATCTTAGTGAAATACTTTGAAGTTAATGATGAAATGTGAAAATGTTAGAGGGGTATGAATACTTCTCTAACTTGTATGTATTCATGTATTCTTTCACATTTCTCCATAAAGACTGTTGCTAAATGTTTTTTTTTTTTTTTTACATTTTCCAAACATCCTTGTCTTAAACACAATAAATGGTGGGGAAGGCGGACAAAAAGTACTGCGTGCTAGTATGAGAGATGTCATGCTTCACTGCTGTTGCTGGTTGCTACGTGTGACAATGGAAATGCCATATTTGGGTCATGCTTTACAGCCTGTTCAGGGCATTGAGCATCCCCACATGGGAGCTCTCTTTAAGAGGAAGAGATGGTAAGAAGAAGATAAATTTTAAAGGTGTCATGTACTGCAGGTGTGGCATGGGAGATAAAACATTTCCCAGCGAGACAACTGTGCACGGATTCAGTGGCGGGCCTTTAAGCTGAAGCCATTCACAGACCAGCTGGGGTTTCTCACAGCTACTGATGGCACCGAATTGCACTTGAAATCTCACCACTTCTCCCTACCTGTGACTATATATTTTTTTCCTGTCACTGACCTGCGGTGAAAAGTGATGGTAAGAGGCAGCAGTGTGCTCTGCTGACCCACTCTGCCAAGGCATGCCCTTGCGTTAGTCGGGACCTCTGGGGTGCAGCCTAGTTGACGTACATAGTTTAATCAAACTGGCAGGATGGCCTGTGCTGACGGGGTACGTTATTTGAGCACATCGCACTCTGCAGCTGCTACCCTACACTCTTTTTTTCCCCCTAAATGTGGATCAGCAATCAGAGCCACAGTGTCAGACCACATTGCTTGTTTTGCATCGCATCAGCAACCCCCCCTCACATAATCGAGAGCACACTTCAGAGGCGCTGTTGATTTTGAATTAATTGATTATCTGGTCATTACTTGACGATTTGTCCTCATTCATTATGTTTTGTTTTTTCAAAATTCCAGACATGCAGTTGATCATGTGCAGTAAAAATTCAAGAACAACTGTGTTGAGTTAACACCATTTTGTCTTGCAGCACTAAGTGGAAATATTTCTGTGGGCAATGACTTTCATTTAAAATGACATGATTCCTGCTGGCAGTGCCTATAGCGGCCTGAGCATTCAGACAGAAACATTTGACCATATTTACAAGTAGATGTCCTTGTTCTTCAGTGAGTACCAAAGCTGAGGGACACAGCGATAACCTCTTATGTGTTACAGCCTTCTGGCAAAGCTCATTGCTGGCAGGTGAAAGGATGCTTTTGGTAAAAGTGTGTCACCAGTGTAGAATGTGTTCATAACTCTGATTCTGTGCACCAACAACAGTAAAATACAATAATATGGTTATTTATCTGCTGTTATTTACTAGCAGATTCACAATAAAGTTACTAGCCCTGGTTCTTGTTCTTCAGTTAGAAATTTGTCACCTAGTAAATCAAGAAACAGCAACTTTGTCAGAAAGCAGCCCAAAATGTTAGAAACTATATGCTTCTTGTAATGAAGAGAATATTTGTGGAAATATTTTCAAGCTGGAGTCTTTTCTATGTTGCCATAATATTTCTTCAATGTTTAGAGACTGACATTTGTGGAACAAACTATTTTCAGCACTGAGGGTTGATCAGGGCCAAGCTTTTTTAATTTAGACAATTCTAAGCAAGTTTTCCTCTTTGGCAATAGGCCAGCTTTTCGAATTTCACCAGTCTTGCTGCGAAAAGTATTAATCAAGCTTAGAACTTGCTGTCTCTGACCTTTCAGACCAGTCAGTAGCAGAGCATTGTTTTGTCATTTGCATTTCTAGAATCCACAAGGTATTTATATTCTTACCCTTTCTTCAACAAAGCAAGCCAATTTCATTCCCACTTTTGCTCCTCTGCATGTCCAAACCATCTCACCTTTACCTCTCTACCTGTGCTGTCTCACCCTGACCTTTCTTTTTGATACACTTATTTCTAATCCTGTCTTTTTTGGTCCTACATAAAGAAAGTATGAACAAACTTTCAGCTCTGCCTCCTCCAACTGCACTTCTAGGTATTATGTGCCAATTGTGCTGCTGCCTCCATCGCATACAATATAGCAGTAGCAAACTGGTTCTTGGGGACAAAGGCCATCTGACACTGTCCACTCATATGTAATTAAATAAGACAACAGGAATTTGTAGCCTCTAAAAGGTCAAACAGTGAGGACAGTTGACATTTTGTAAATACTTTGCCCGTTATTCAAACCATCACACTCTGAAACTATTTGGTCTGATGCTTAATACCACTAATGGAACACACAAAACCAATGTCACAAAAACCAGAAGCCCTAATCTTCTGGAAAAAAAAAAATTTGAAATCATAACATACATTTAATAATTGTACAAACTTGTGAAAGTCTTGGCACTCTCTACCTTCTTTTTGTATTGTGCACTCTCCCACATACAGAAGAACATGCAACTTTAATATTTTAAGTTTTACTTTTTAAAAACTTTAAAATGAAGCTCCACTGGATAATCAGTGGAAATCCTGAGCAGTCCCAGCAAAGGGTTTAAATAGTTTTCTACCAATTATGTTCAAATGTTTACATTCTTTTATAAAAAAAAAGAAAAAAAAAAAAAAAAAGTACAAAAATATGCCATTAAGGGCTATGGTGTGTGTTTTTTAAAAAACTATTCTCCATTTTGTTCTTGGAATTTTACAGAATATGGAAAATGTGAAGGTGTGTAAACACGTTTTGGTGGCATTGCACATGCCAAAGCAAGTTACAACAGATTGCAAATACATATCCGTGCTTCTACAAATTAAACAGTTTTACTATGAAAAACAGTGACAGCCTGTGTGGATTATCCAGGGTGTTTTAGAAAATTGCAAATAGCAACATTTTACACCAATTATTTGTCTGGAATGAAATGGGTTGTTCACAGCTGTGACATATTTCCATGCTTGAAACACCTCCAGTCTTCAAGGCCTTCTGTCATTTTGTTCAAGATAGATCTGACCCACATACAGAAGAACACTCAGAAGCACAACTGAATTAGCGAAAGGTGTTTTATTTACAAAGTGATACTGGAATGTGAACGGTAGAATCACCAACTGCATGGAAAGAGGGGAGAGAACTGGTGAAAACAAGAACTATAATGTTGCAGAATTAATGAAAAGTAACTATGATAAACAGTTGAACGGCTTACTAAGAGAGCGTAGTCAGGTCGCCAGGGGTAGAGGGACCCAGGTGTGCAAGGTGGAGAAATCCAGATGGTTCTACTTGAGCTGTAGAGCAAGTTCTGGTGAGTTCAGGGGTTAATTCAATGCTCAGGTACTTGCGTTGGAGGGTGGACAGGGTACGCTTCTTGCTTGGTTCAGGAGACGGAGGATAACAGGAAGCTGCCAGCTTTGTACTTGGAACGAAATCCAAATGAGATCCACCAAACGTAGGTAATCCTGATTGTCCAGAAACTTCCAGAACTGAAGCCAAAGTTCAACAAAGAATGATCAGTAGGTTCTGGTTTCTGCCTGCAAAGGAACATAAACAATATCAGCCTAGAAGCAAAGAACAAAGCATCGCTTAGAGGTGGCTGAGTTTGTTACCACGTAAGGCAAACACTCTGGCAAAGAAGTGCAGGCAGCCTCCTGCTAAAATACTCCTCCAATGCAATCAGCAGATCAGTTGCACCTGTCACCCAGCACACTTGAGAAACTCCAGCACCATCTGCAAACTGAAAACAAAAGTCCAGACAAAACACAAACACATACACACAGAACCCAAAACCTCGACACCTTCCTTTTGGGGTTTCACTAGTATTTCCAGAATTCTAATGTGCCCTTCCTTAAATTTATGTTTTTAGCATTCACTTAATTTTTTGATAGATATCTTTGGTCAAATATCCAGTTTGCTTGTTTTAAGCTTTTTTTCTTTCCTATCAACATGGCAGAATAACTCATGAATGAACTCTCATACAGAGTCCAACACAATTGTTCCAATCAAAGTCAAGGCTTGTGGGCTGAGTACAAAGAAGAAAGTGGGTTTGCAACCACCTACCATGTTCACCCTGCCTGAATAGCCTCTGGATACTTGTAAATGGGTGTGAGTTCGGTCATCCCCATGGTGAGTCAGTTTAATAAGCTTTGAAAGTGCGAAGGCAGCCGTTGGGTTATCTTATCAGGGCTTGAAATATATGTATTTGAAATAAATATATATATCTATTTGCCTCCAGAATTCAACACTTCTATCAATGTGTCTTGATGGAAACACAGATTGTAAAGCGTCAGATGAAGACTGTTAGCGTCACCTGTGAGAGATTATTATGCCAGTCAATAAAAGCAGTCTGGAGGTGCAGAGTCACTTGTCTGGGGAAAAAGGTTAAAGCAATCATCAGGAGATTTTGTCTTGACTATAATTTTTAAAACGTGGTGAATCAATGGATCAAAACTGAGTCATTAAATGAAAACAGCCTTCTTACCGTAATCTTACCTCCTCATTTCCTTCAATCTCTCTGTCTCTGTCTCTCTCTCTTTGTCCTTTTTGTTCCCTACAGGTATAAAAATGCCTACATTCATACTTGCACATACCTCTTCTCAAGGACTAATTACTTTCAATGAAATAAATAAATAAATAAAGAGCTTTCCTTTTGGGAACTAATTTCATCCAGTGTCTGATGAGCAGAAATTACATGTTTAATGGAATGGAATACTTGTGCAGATTAAAGAAATGAAACACACTTTGTTATCTCGGTGCCACCTTAAATTAGATTTTCATTTGGACCAGGCATAATGGGGTGCAGTAAGCTTTCCTTGGCACCGCTCCTTATTGCCTGTGGCTTTCTTATTTTGGAAGTTTTATTCTCTTACAGATTATCAACTCCAGTGACTGCTATTTTAAGTGAGCTTTTTGTAAGGCATGAACAGGAACATTTTTTTTTTCCAAATAGAACAATGGTTGGAAAAAAAAGTAATGCTGCACAAAGAAAAATCTGCTGACCAAGTGTAGTTCCTGTGCTTGGAAGAAATATTTCTCAGTCAACTTGCCAACCAGGCAGAATCTCTCCAGCATGGTAGAAATATGCCCCTGCCCACACTATAGTGCTCTGCCAGCCAAAGTAACATCTTCTCAGCTCTGGCTACAATATCAGGTAACCCCACATTTCTACCCTCCCACCTCAATGAACAAATATTCCACTAGAAGTGCAACATTCCTGCCATGCGTGTTTAAGCATGGGCAAAACCTCTATGGTGGTCCACAGTCATTAACAAAAATTTAGCCTGCATAGAAGGGTAAAAACTTGTGGTCACTTGGATTTAGGCAATTTGCTCTATTTTCATGTTGCAGCCTTGCCATAATGCAGTAGACAGGCATCCTAAGGCTGTAGGTGTTACTGTAAGTGAGAATGTTGGCTTGTAGTCATTCTTAATAATGTATTGTCTGTTTACACAGTCTTAATCTCTCTGTGCTCTGCTGTTTGCTGGTCACAAGCAGAAAACAGTGACCCACACAAATCATTAGTAGTCTGCTGATTCACTTGTAAAGACCTGCACCTAACAGTACCACACAGACATAGGACAGTTAATTTTTTACTTTGGTTTTTGGGGGAGGAGATGGGTGAGCAAATGGGGAAAATGAGCACGGAGAGGAGTGTTTGCTTTGCTGCCTACATTTAAGCCCCTTCTGAAAACATGTCTGAGTTCAGAAGAATGTGAAAGAAAAGACAAGATTCATCTGTCAGAGTTAAAAATAAACAAAAACGGCACTTACAGGAAAGGAGCTGGCAAGTGCTCAGAGGCAACTCCAAGAGGCCGGCCTCATGGGCAAGAGGTCTCGTGTGTTTGAGCATGTGTGCATGCAGAAGACATGCGTGAGAGAGCTGGCTTAGAAAGTCTTTAAGAATTCTGCGAGGCATGAGCAAACTTTTCTGACAAAAGTTAAGCTGCATAAAATTATATTGATGATCATAAATAATCCGCCTTAAAATAGATCTGATGATTAAATGCTTTCTTTTCAATGAGGTATTTTTCATCACATACTAAAAGAGCAATCATTTCGCATTCCTCATGGTTTCAATTAAATTTAAAATCAATGCAAAGATTAAATGGTCGATTAACAATGTAAATACTGACCAGATGTACTGATCAGCAGTAAAAGAGATTTAAATTTATTATTAATAAGCCAATCAATGTCTTTTCAAAACCAACTAACTAAAATGAAAGACATAAAGCAAAACAAATGACCAGTAAACAATCAAACTACAATAATTAAAACTGACTAAAATTTTTTGTAAAAGTGTTTTTAAAACAAAGACAGAGGGAAGAAAGTGATTTTTTTGGCTTAATTCTAAATTCTAAACCTAATCAATCCCACCCCATCAGCTCTTTGTTTTAGTGGCATATGAAGACATTGTGCCATAGGAAAATGATGCTCACCTTACACATTTGACTCAGTATTAAATACAATGTGATCACCAGGAAGGCCTGGCTGCCACTGTGCTGTTGCTTTCATGTACCATGCATACCTCACATGGGCACCACTGCAACCGAATCAATGCTACTATGACTTAGTGTCACAGCAGTTACCCAATAAAAACATTACTTAATCTCATTACCACACTATGCAAACGCTTCAATCATGTCAGGATCAAGGTTGCCTGAAAACCGAACACAAAACTGGTGGCAGGACTTACTTTATGGTAAATTGCACAAATAATTATCTAATTCAAAGAGGACTGAAATGTCATCCCCCAGATAATCAGTTGATCCTCTAATGCAAAAATAAAATAAAAATACTGTAATTTTCATGACAGTGACAAAGATGACCTCAATACACATGCTCTAATCAAAATGGGAGTGCATCAAAATCAACACACATACTTCAAAGATATGACAGGACTTGAATGTTCCACTAGACAAAGACCTCAGTAGAGGTCTTTGGGTATTTTTTGAGGGATTATTTGGCAGAGGATTACCAAAAAATCTTCCTTTTGGCAATCCTCCAACTTCACCAGCACAAGAAAAAGACCTCAGCAGAACAAAGAACAAATAACTCAGGCTTTGGGTCTGAGTTCTGCTGTTTCTCCTCTAAAGAACTGATTAATTCTCAGAGGTTGTGCAATTCGGACACCTCTCAAATTTGATGACGTCTCGGCACAAACAGCTGTTTGAATCGACCTGGTGGTCACATCAGAAATCGAAGGTACTGTTCCGTCTGGCAGAGCTGTTGGAAGTCTGGGCGGTCCCAACTTGGGTCATCAGTGGAACCACTGCTAAAATGACTGGGAACACATTTTAAAATAATGGGCTGGGTTAAGATGAGTACGTCCTCATGGCGAGCATGAACTTTGCAAGAACTTTGCACAAGCTTTACAACAGACCAGTCAGGTAGGGGTTTTATCAACTAATCAGACACTAACTGTTGGAGGATTGTCAGGTTGATTAAAATGTATTCAATAATGACTAGGGCTAAACTATTTTCGTACTCACACTCGTACTCGCCGTCATTTGCTTATCCGGGACCGGGTCGCGAGGGCAGCAGACTCAGCAGAGACATCCAGACGTCCCTCTCCTCAGACACCTCCTCCAGTTCCTCCAGGGGGAGCCCAAGGCGTTCCCAGGCCAGCCGAGAGACATAGTCCCTCCAGCGTGTCCTGGGTCGTCCCCTGGGCCTCCTCCCGGTGGGACGTGCCTGGAACACCTCCCGAGGAAGGCGTTCAGGAGGCATCCGGTATAGATGCCCGAGCCACCTCAACTGGCTCCTCTCGATGTGGAGGAGCAGCGGCTCTACTCCGAGCCCCTACTGGATGGCCGAGCTCCTCACCCTATCTCTAAGGGAGTGCCCGGCCACCCTACGGAGGAAGCTCATTTCAGCCGCTTGTGTCCGGGATCTCGTTCATTCGGTCATGACCCAAAGTCCATGGCCATATCATCTTTAAAGATAATTTCACATTCACATGCAGTGTTAGACTTCCATAAAGAGCTTAATAATAAAAACACTGTCAAAGATTTATACAAATATTTAAATTTTTTAGCACCACTTAGGATAAAAACTTGCTTTGACTAAATTTACATGGCTATTTGGAGTAATATGGAGAAGGGTTGTTATATAGATTAAAGTTTACCAACCAAGTTTGTGCTTTGTTACTGATAAATTTAGACTTTTGTTAAGTCTCCACTGGTATGACCACACAAAAACTGAAACATACAAGTCTAACTCATATGTAATTTCAAAACATTTCTGTTTTTCTGAGAGTCCAAAAAGCACTGTCAACTGAATGACTCATTTATTCATTAATTTTATCTACTGCTCCCTGTAAAGGAGACCAGATTCAGCATTAAAAAAATTCAACCTCAATGATAAATGAGAATGTCTTTATCTCTTCTCATTAGGATTCTTTTTCAGCCATCCATGTCTTGATATGAAAACTGAAATGAAATAAAATAAATAAAAATGTCATATCATTCATGAGGGAGTTCTGGCAGCTGTCAAGCCACTCCCTGGGTAATGTAAGCCAGGCAAGCAGGGCAGATATGTTGAAAGACTTGCACTAACAATAGCAACTTATCAACAGCACCAGATCCCTGTTCTTTGTCTGCAGCATGCCTGAGTTACCATGCTCTCCACTGTACCACTTTCATTTTACGAAACGTCTATGGCCAGGTTGAACTATGAATAGTTGCATATCAGGTCTGGCTCTTCTGCTTGTCAATCTAAACTATGCTGTTAAAAGTTGGAATTGAGTTCTGAACTTTTAACTTCATTCCAACCATTCACAAGACATTTTGAGTAGTCTCGTTTTTATTCATTTCTTTTACTGCCAGAGTCAAGATTGGTTTCTTGCACCTTTGTTGGCTTTCTGCATTTTAATAGTAACAGCCCCAACAATTGTATCTGCCTTGTCTTTCAACGGCATTGAAATATACTTTGCCTCTGGTAAAAGCTGTTCCAGCATTGTGTTGATATGCATCTGTGACTGTAGCAAACACAATTTGGTCTTCAGCCAAGCAAGTTTGCTATCCTTGTCCGCAATATCTGCTAACTTGCTGTGTGCCACTCTGAAGGGCATGCAAAAGACAGTGATAGCCAGTCACTGATACTGGAGTGATTCCACAAAGGTTTTTGTCGCAGAATTATGTCTATGAGCTGCTGTAAAATGACAATCAGAGAAAAAGAGATGGGATAAAACATTTTATCATTTAATCATTTAATAGTCATCATCAAAAGTTAGGATGAGTATAGGGAAGAATTATTAAGACCAAGACAATCTGGTAGTTATATAATAGTACAGGTTGATTTAAATGGATCAGTTCTACATAAAGTCTTTAGCTGCTCATATAATTTTATATTAGGTTAGTCTCTATTACTATCATATTTCCTAAAGAAAGATTAGTTTCTTGGACAACACAATGCCGGTGCTTGGGCTAGACCTAGGTATAAGTCTACTATATCATACTTTGTACTATATATTATAAACTATGTCAATTTTATCATTTCAGGCAGGTGGGAAACATGTTGAACTTAGGCTTACAGTAGTGTAGCTTACTGATGAGCACTTACCAATATTTAAACAAAAAATAAATATTCTTACCTTGCTAATAGTAACAACAATAGTTTTTATTTGGATAGGGCATTGACAAATTTTTTACCTAACAAGACATTAACAGGTTGTATGATTCACAGACAATACCAAGTACTTTTACATGTTAATGAAGGAAATGTCCTAGACCCTAAACAGTCAGAAATCAGACTACATTTGCTTTTGGCACCTGAAATGGGTTTAGTCCATAGATTAAAAATTACATTTTCATTAAAAACCACCTTATCTTTCTTTAATAACTGTTTTTATTACTTGCTTTCTCCGATATATCTAGATGTATGGGCATGCTTACGTTCGTTGTTTGTTTTCCAAAATGGCACACTAGTTTGATGCCAGATGCAGTCTTGATTTAACCAAATTAATTATGTATCAAGGATATCATCTTGATATGTCCTTTATGTAGAGCAAAACTGCTCTTGCACATGTAGGCAAGCTGCTTCCTATACGATAAGTCTGAAATGTTGAAACAGGACACCTGGGTACTTTTTGTAGTAACGCACTATAGAACACACTGCTAAATAAAATACAAAAGACCTACTCAAATGTTGCAGCAATGGCCAAACAATAACATTACTTAATGTTGTGTGTGCAATGAAGATTTACTAACCTTCAGCTAATAATCATTTGGCCACTTGGGGGCACTCGTAGAGTTTTTAACTTTCATTTCCATATGCTCAATTGATCAAACATAGAATTAACAACAATAGAACAAGATAATAACACAGCTAAAGTAGAACAGTATGAAGACCTTTCATTCTGTGCTCTATACAAAACAGGGTTGCATCATAAGCAACACTCATCAGCATGACAGGACTTGACGTTACACAAACTAAGGTTCACTTCCTCATGTCTAGACCCATGTAACATAACTTTAATGACAAGCATACAAAAATGACTACAATGTTATAAATGTCTGGTCATCACTGTACAGATACTTTTACTGTCTCTACCTATTTAAAAATATATATAAACCTATTTGTATACACATGATTTGCACTTTTAAAGCTGAAAACATTACATATAAAGGCTTGCCACACTAAAGAAGAGTACTTTAACATTACCCTGGGCCGCTATTTCCTATGGCTTTATTACACTGTATTTGCCTATTAATAATTTTTTGTTTATTGCTCATATTGGTTGCTATTTTTTCTTATCTTTTTTTTCTTTTGCAATGTGTTAAGGAGGAGCTATATAATTTTTAAAGGCATTAACTGGAACCGCACATTCCTGAACAGAAGAAGAAGCATGGTGCCACACAAACAGATGGATTTCATGCCTCCTTATTGTCAGTGTTGAGGTGGGTGAAAAGAGTTACAGAGGTTTTGTTTATTTGTTTTATAAGTAGCACCTTTTAATACGGTTTGGACAGTGGGGGGTAAAATAACAAAAATATATGCTTCAGTTGCTGAAATGGAATTCTAGCTTTGCTTTCACATGAGAGCCTTATCTGTTGGTTTTGCAAAATTGTGTGTTTGGACAGTTGACCAACACCTCAGGACTCTTCTGATCTGTACAATCATCCTAGCACACTCAAAATACTGGAATAGTCCCACATATAATGCTTGCAGAGAGGAAGCAGATGTTTTTCGAAACTATTTTGTCAAAGGGAAAAAATGGATAATAAATGCATTGCATTAGGCAGTACAGCGTAAAGTGTACAAGGAGAATTACCTGCAATAAATGAAAGCACAGTTGGGAGAGGATGAGATAAAGTGAATGGGTAAAAATAGAGAAATGTGCTCACCATTTGCAGATTTGTTGTGTGAAATAGCTGGCCATTATCTAGGCAGCACAGAGAGATTTAGCACAGTGTGAAGAATGCGAAGGTGTGTCCTGGCGTGTAATTAACAGATAAACCTGTTGGTTCATTAAATGCATATGCAGTGTCATGCATTCAGTGTGCTAGTATTGATTGTCTGAACATCTCTGCGCACCTCCTTGCTCACCAGACTCCTGACACACTGCATCCATCACCCCACCTACCTCCACCATATTTATAGAATTTTAATTAGCTTTGAGCTCAAGCCAACATCATTAGTGTTTCTCTGTCCTGTTTTTTCCAGCAAACAGCCATGCATGGCAATAATGGAGACAGAAACCACAAGTACAAGGGCACAGAGTCGGAGAGCAAAGGACAAAAGGTTGACGGTTTAAAATGACAATGAAAAATGAAAGCAGTACGACAAAACAGCATAACGTGAACTGTAGACGTGAATGTCACCTTGGAACAATTTCATCATAATTAAATGAGTAGCTTCATCTGTTTTTCAGTGATGACAATGTTTGCATCCAGTCAGTACAACAACTCTAGCATTCCTTTAAAACAAGCAGCCTTCCAAACTAGCTAAAACCACATAAAGGAATTTTGGGGACAATATTTAATGAGAAGAATTGGCATTTTTACTGTTCATGACAAACCATAGAATGGTGGAGACAGTTGGAGATGGATAAGGTCAAATTCAGCCCTGGGAGCTTTGAACATCTCTACCTCCCTTCTTTCTTTGCCCGTTTCCTGTCTGTATACTGCAAAATAAAGGCCACTGGACCCACAAAATAAAAATAAAATAAATAAAAAAACTCATTTGGTTATTAAAGCAAACCAAGGAGTGTGTTTTCTAAACCTAAGCAATCAGCAGCTAAAACTATAAAAACTGCTTCATTTAATGCTTGGTATGCTTTTATAAAACTTAGAAGAGAAAGTATCTACCTAAATCTGAAGAAGCAGAAGAAAATACCGATACAAATTTAAAATGTTTGTTCTAATATTTGACATGAAGTTTTTCCTTATCCTAGCTACGCAGCTTTGGTCGATATACCAAAATAAAATAAAAAAAAACAATTGCTAGGGATGCTGAAAACTGCTTCATCAAGCAACTCAAGCGGAGAATCAAATATTAAGATTAGAGGTGGGCTATATAACTCACTAGATTCTTCTAAAGCTTTATTATTTAAAAGCAGAATCCATGCCTGCTACATCTAATGTCTCTACGTTTAACCTCACGAATGATGATTTCTCTTTTAATTGCCACACGAGAAAGATAATGTTTGACTGTGCTTTTAGGAGAGCTGGACATCCTGACCACATTTGAGACTACATTTAAATCTTTCCTATTTGATAAAGCTTATAATTAGAGTGGTTTAGGTTATCCTAAGCTGTCTCTGTAGTTATGCTGCTGTAGGGATTAGGCTGCTAAAAGACACATTTATCACTCTTCCTCACTCCACTGCTTTCTCAAACTACTCTCCATTTATGTATATTTTGCAAACCTTAGGCTCTCTCTCTGTTTTTTCTCTATTTAGAATCTACAAAGCTACACCTCAGTTACTGTTTATGTGTTTAACCATGTTCCATGCCTTGATGATGCTGTCACTTAAGCTATTTTTGCCAGTGACTTTAGGGTCTCTCTCCATTAATGATACTGTCTTTTTACATCCCTGTCTCTTTCCTGGACAAAGCCAATTGAAGGAGCTACTGTTGAGACAAACTGCAGTAATGTGAAAAAATGGGACATTATTTTGAAAGCCTGTTGATCATCAAACATTTTTTGACAGAAATGGAAAAATAACATACAGTACATTTTGACAGTTCTGTGAAATTCAATTCATTTATATACACTGCTCAAAAAAATAAAGGGAACACTTAAACAACACAATAAAACTCCAAGTAAATCAAACTTCTGTGAAATCAAATTGTCCACTTAGGAAGCAACACTGATTGACAATCAATTTCACATGTTGTTGTGTAAATGGAATAGACAACAGGGGGAAATCTTTGGCGATTAGCAAGTCACACTCAATAAAGGAGTGGTTCTGCAGGTGGGGACCACAGACCACTTCTCAGTACCTATGCTTTCTGGCTGATGTTTTGGTCACTTTTTAATGTTGGTGGTGCTTTCACACTCGTGGTAGCATGAGACGGACTCTACAACCCACACAAGTGGCTCAGGTAGTGCAACTCATCCAGGATGGCACATCAATGTGAGCTGTGGCAAGAAGGTTTGCTGTGTCTGTCAACGTAGTGTCCAGAGCCTGGAGGCGCTACCAGGAGACAGGCCAGAACACCAGGAGACATGGAGGAGGCCGTAGGAGGGCAACAACCCAGGAGCAGGACCGCTACCTCCGCCTTTGTGCAAGGAGGAACAGGAGGAGCACTGCCAGAGCCCTGCAAAATGACCTCCAGCAGGCCACAAATGTGCATGTGTCTGCACAAACGGTTAGAAACCGACTCCATGAGGATGGTATGAGGGCCTGACGTCCACAAATGGGGGTTGTGCTCACAACCCAACACCGTGCAGGATGCTTGGCATTTGCCAGAGAACACCAGGATTGGCAAATTCATCACTGGTGCCCTGTTGTCTTCACAGATGAAAGCAGGTTCACACTGAGCATATGTGACAGATGTGACAGAGTCTGGAGACACCGTGGAGAGCGATCTGCTGCCTGCAACATCCTTCAGCATGACCGGTTTGGCAGTGGGTCAGTAATGGTGTGGGGTGGCATTACTTTGGAGGGCCGCACGGCCCTCCATGTGCTCGCCAGAGGTAGCCTGACTGCCCTTAGGTACCGAGATGAGATCCTCAGACCCCTTGTGAGACCATATGCTGGTGCGGTTGGGCCTGGGTTCCTCCTAATGCAGGACAATGCTAGACCTCATGTGGCAGGAGTGTGTCAACAGTTCATGTCTCGCTCCATCCACCAACGTCATGTTGCACAATTTGGATCAGCCTGTAGTGTGTTTTTCCACTTTAATTTTGTGTGTGACTCCAAGTCCAGACCTCCATTGGTTAATAAATTTGATTTCCATTGATGATTTGTGTGTGATTTTGTTGTCAGCACATTCAACTTTGTACAGAACAAAGTATTCAATGAGAATATTTCATTCATTCAGATCTAGGATGTGTTATTTGAGTTTTCCCTTTATTTTTTTGAGCAGAGTATATATATATATATATATATATATATATATATATATATATATATATATAAAATCTGAGCAAAATACCAATTTACAGTTTATTTAAACTATAAAAAACTGCTCTGGTGAGGAATTAATTAGGATACCTCCACACTTAAGATGGCTAAAATTACACATAGGCGCATAACATAATATACACTTGATTAAAACATCATTACTCAGCATTTTTTTAAAAGCTTTGTTCTGCTTATTCCTCAGACATTTATGCTGCCAACTGTTGAAGTGAGAGTAAACACCATGGTAAGATTTTAAGTCTGTCTGAGGCCATCAGAAAGAAGACTGCAGCAGGCTATGAGTCTGGTAAGGGATTTAATTAAAGATGTCTCAAAAGTATTTGACATTAGCAATTCTGCTGTCCAGAAAGTTGTCAATGAGTGGAGTACATTTCAAACACCTGTCATCGTGCCAGGGTCTGGCTGTCCAAGCATGTTCACCTCTAGATCAGAAGGCAAGATGCTAAAATAAGTCTCCAATTTCCATAAACTAAACTAAACTAAACCTCTAACATTGCCATAAGTGCCTGACTAAATGCTACCAGAGAGAATGTTGAGAAAGACAAGGACTTCTAAAATAATGTTCTTTGGACAGACGAGTCGACAACATTTTTTTAACCAGAATGGAGGACATGTGTGGCATAAACCAAAGACAGCATTCCAGTAGAAAAAAACCTAACTACTACATAGAGCAGGACGTATCATGGTTTGGGGATGCTTTGCAGTAGCAGGACTTGCCCAGCTCACCATCATAGAGTCCACCATGAATTCTACAATGTATCAGAGGCTACTTGAGAACAATTCAATACCATCTGTAAACAAGTGAAGTAGAACTGGACCTTGCAACATGACAATGACCCACAACATACCAGTCATTCCACTAAAGACTGGCTGAGAACCGAGAAATGGAAAGTTGTGAGTCCAGTCAAAACCCAGATCTTGATCTCATTGAGATTCTGTGAAGTGACCTGAAATGGGCTGTACAAGCAAGGAACCAGTGACATGCAATGGGGTTTATGAGGCACTCCTCTGGAGTCGGATGTACAAATATGAACCCAAAACATTTAAATTTTTACTTTATTTGAATCATTTAATTGCTTTAAAAGCTTTTGATAATGCTTTAATCAATTCCATACTGGTCAACAATACGTTAGCAAGAAAAACAAAAGAATGTTTTTTGTATAAGGTTAAATTTCATTATTGCCTTTTAATATCCCCCGGTTCTTCCTCGCCATCGTATTGTGGATGTTAATGTTCATTCTGTGCTGCCCATTCAATACCAAGTCAAATCCGTGTACTACACACTGTTTTTGAGTGTAACACTCCAGTTGAAAAGAGCCCATTGCCTTTCTCCCACTTGTTTGAAGCAGATATTTAAGCTCTGGAGTTGGTCTTCCTCTCTCTAAAACCTCCTGTTTTCACAAAAAATCCAGTTTAGAAAAATCTTTTTTCAGTGTTGAGAAGTTGTCTTTCATTTTGTTGGACCAAATTTAAATTAGATTGCGATTACAGGACTTGCCTATGAAAACACCTCTGCCTCAGCGTAGCCAAAGAATGAGGTGATGTTAGCTGTCCATGTCTATGGGGCTTAGCCCTATCCATTGTCACTGCGCATTTATGGTTAATGACGGTAAATGGCCTGCACTTGTGAAGAGCTTTATCAAGTCCCAGGACCCCAATCAGTCGTCCACCCATTCATATTCACTTTCAGACACTTACAGCTACATAAGCTACATTGTAGCCACTGTTGCCCTGGGACAGACAGAAGTGTGGCTCCCATACAATCAGCGCCACCGAGCCCTCTGACCACCATCAGCAGGCAAGACGGGTAAAGTGTCTTGCCCAAGGACACAACTGAGACTGGCAGTGCATAGAATTGAACCAGCAACCCACCAGTTACAAGACGAACCACTACCACCGTCGCCACTGTTACCCCCGTCCATTCACGGCCGATTAGAAAGATTAAATATGTCACACACATTTCTAAAATATATTAGACAGACTATGGAGTGTCAGCATGTTTAGTACATGTATAATCCAACATGTATATAATGGCAATATAAAGAGAGACAGCAATGGCCTGCTTTAGTCAGTGTGTGTGACACAGCGCCATCGATGGTGGGGTACAGCCATTCACTGCCTCACATTGCTTTTCACCCATGTATTTGAATCGTCAATGCATAAATTCAGCAATTTTGACCATCAAAATGTTGAAATCATACAGAAAAAAAATTATAGAACAGTCAAATGGACAAATTGATTTTCTCTTATCATTGCTAGTATTTTACTTGTCATGATGGTAAGGCTGTGCCTCATCTGCCTACCCTGACAGAACATCTTTGCAAGGAACTCCTCAAATATCTTGCAGCTGCAAGTGATGAGTGGGGGAAATTTAATTAGGCTGATGTCAGGGACAGCCATCCTGTGCTCTCAACACCCACTTGAGAGGACACTGCTTGGAATAGAGGAGAATGCAATGGTAGGTTAAAAGCCTAAAAGTAAAGGGAAATAATCATGAAAAACAGCAACAAACACAGGAAAGAAACATATAAAAACACACTCTCTTAGGCTGAAGGTTTTGTGTTTTAGTCATACTAAAACCCTACTCATCACCTCTAAGCTGAATCCTGTCACTGTTTGAGCAAACTCATGCATTTCTGAAAACACAGGTCATCTTTGGTATCTGACCTGCTCTGCATGCAACTGAAAACACAACGGCAATAACTATGTGGTTTCAACAACATTCTCCTTTTTGCAAGTTGTACTGTATGTATCATATGTTTCTACTTTTTAAAGATTTTATCCATGTACCCTATCAATGTCTTGCTCGCACATAATTCCCTCACTTGTGATGAGAAGAAAATGGCCAACCACTGCCAAGTAATCTCTCCCTAAGCACCTAATGTAATTACCAGACTGTACGTACGACACACACTCATTTAATGAAAAAAAGAATTTTGTGTTTTAGCACACATTTGATTGCCAAAAAGAAGTTTTTCATGACAACACACTAATTGCATGCAAAACATAAACATATTGTACTAAATTAGCTGTCAGATGTGCTGTCAGAAGAGACACTATACAGTAGATTAATTTGGCTGTTGTGAGTCTTGATCTTCACCCTTTGGTCCGTGAGGAGAACAAATTCAGACAAACATAACATAAACATGCACATTATCTCACAGTACTCACTTACAGTAAGGGTGACCTAATTAAGCCTGAGGGTAGGTGTAATTACAAGCAACCTTCATTTGCCCTGTTCTATATTATTGTGGCTACTTGCAGGCTATGGATCGTCTCACCTCGTGTTGCCGCTGCTGTTCGCCTGAGATTCCAGTGAAACTGACGTATCATTTATACAAATTTATAAAGATATTTTCAGTCTAATTACATTGAAGACAAAGTTAAATTTAATGCTTTATGGTTTTGTATGAAAAGTTAAAATGTTATCATACTGAATTAAGAATTTGTTAACTAGTGGTGTCATATTTTTTAATTGATATGATTTGTTTACAGATGAGGCACTCTTCCAACTAAATACACTTCCACTTCATTTATTTACATGGCACTAATTTGAAACAAAGGTCATTACAAGGCTATATACTGATAAGTAAATAGGGTCAGTGGAAATCCAATTACATGCACTGCAACGGTTTGTAAAAATTTGGAGCAAGAATTTTTTGGAGACTTAAGCCAATCGTTGCCTTGGAAACGATTGGCTTAAATCTCCAGGGAATATTTTACCTTTCAACTGCGTGCAGCTTAGAATTCATGCCATGTTTTTCACTCACATGCTGATCCACAGTTTTAAAACTAAGTGTTTCACATGGAAGGATGTGTGGTTTCTGAGAGCGTGGTTGCCATGGAGGTGTTTTTCTTTGTCTTACTTCTCTACAACATTGTTTTGTGAGAGTAGCACATAACATTCAGATGAATTTCATCATATCAATATAATTTGTGGTAATCACAACATCCTGTCATTTATTTCACTTTTTTGTTTGGCACTTTAGCTATGTATAAGTAATTTAGTTCAGATGTAATTTGAACCAGATAAAGCATCGATTTTTCAGTCTTGCAAAAATACTTGTGACTTTAAATTTTTATTGAATAAATTAACATAAGTACTGAATGTTTTGCTGGAATTGTCCTACAATTTACATGCACATATAGGCTCCTTTTAGATTAATATGTTTTGTTAGTTTTAGCCTACTGTATAAATAATGGCAGCCTATCTCCATTTAGCTTTTCTCTGGAACAGCCAGCACAAACTTTAAGAAATGTATTTCAGTTATTTGCTTTTTCAGCAAAACTCAAATGCAATTACACTTAGCAGTCACTGACAAATACCAACTTGAGTAATTTTCTTTTACTGCTTAGTTTTTCCTGACACCATTTGTATTTCAGCAGCAAAGATGAGGCCAAACCTCTATTAAATTCTACAAGAATGTACCTGCTTCAGATTTTCTTACCCATATATGTGTTTTTATCTTAGATTAAGTTTTTTAATTCCCTCCTCCCGATAATTTGAGTTTGTGCATATAAAAAATGTTCTTGCTCTGACTGATCCTGCTTAACATGATAATACTCAGTGTTTGAAAGAGCTAAATGGCCGAATTCCTTTTCACTTGTTGTGGATGGCTGAAGGGGTTTCCTGGTCCTTTTTGTGATGTTGGGTAGGTGAAAGTGGCAGCACTATCTCTCTCTTTGAACTGAGATTTTTCTAGGGAGCCTGGAGACAATTTAGTACTGTACTAGTTCTGTGAGTTCTATTTTTTTTATTTTATTTCACCTTTATATATATGGGTACATCTCAATGAGACATATTTTAATCCTACCACATGTAAAAAAATATTATAGTTCTTACAATTCATATAACCAATGAACTTAAAAAATACAACTGAAACTAAAAGAAAAGAAAGTAGCAGTAAAACACTAAGAACATGAACAGCCATCCAATAATGCTTTCTCCATTGTCCTTAAAATATGTTTAAAACCCTTCAGTTCAATTAAACTGCACAACTTCAGGACCTGTTGTAATTTGTTCCAAACAAAATGAGCATTTTTGAGATGTTTTCGCAAAATACTTAAGAGTCCTTAAAAAAGTCCTAAATATGCCAGATTTTCTAAAATAGGTCTTGAAATACAGTCACTTCCTAAACTTGGGCTTTTGATCATGGGGATGATGTTGATGATCTGCTTCTTCTTCATGTTTTGACCTATTTATTGAAAAATGCAGTTGCTGTGTTTATTCATAGAACTTTTGGCTGAGAAATATGGTTGATATTTCATGCTGCACTTTGAAGACACTTCCCTGCAAAACCTGAAACTAGCTTTTGTAGGATTTTAGAGAATTAAATGAAAATGTTAGCCTACATATTACTCACTAATC
Organism: Girardinichthys multiradiatus; assembly: GCF_021462225.1. NCBI lineage: Eukaryota > Metazoa > Chordata > Actinopteri > Cyprinodontiformes > Goodeidae > Girardinichthys > Girardinichthys multiradiatus. The sequence goes on from NC_061799.1 coordinate 25,605,543, forward strand.
AATTTACCAAGGTAATTTACCTAAGTTCATAACTCATGTAGTTAATAAATTTAAATCATGAATATCTTAATGTAAGTTCTTAATTTAAGTATTTTGTTGTCAGTGTCAAGCATGCATTATGTTATAAAACATTTATATGTTTATGTGTATTTATTTTCATCTAATCTATGGAAATAGGTAAACATACATTTTATTGAAAAGAAATGTATTAAAGCCTCAATAAAGCAGTATGCTTATGACTACTGTAGGTTTGACAGCTGTTTGCAAGTCATATAAGGGATATTAACATGAGTCTGATTACATGGTAAAATAATTTGATGATAACTAATGGTTAAATGAAAGACTATCCCATTTTGCCATGGACTATTTTAAATACTGCCCTGTTAAATAAATTAGGTGCCAATAGACAGAGAGACTTGGGAGTTTGAACAGGCGTACATAGAAAACAAATTTAGATTTTACTCCTTTAATACCTGGACATCCAAACCATTATTTTTTATATGGTTTATTAGGTTTTTTTCATTGAGGATCAAACATTAAATGAATTTGAGATCAAACAATGACTAAATATGAAAGTAAAGTTTCAAGTGAATCTGACTGGGTAAAGTACAGGTTTGAGTAAGAGAAAAAGCATGTTGTTCCTGGATGCTTTTACCTGTTAAAGCTGAATCCTGAAACTCTGATAAACTGTATTTTTTATGTGTCGTTTTACAAAGTACTGAAAAAAACTGAATCAGTTTGCCAATTGGTAAACTTTGTACAAGCCATTCTTAACAACATATCATCATAGTTTATAATGACCCTATAGTTTTTCTCTGGAGCAGTTCAATGTCAAAGTCTTGCCATCTCTGATGCTGGATCTGTAAAGTCTCGGCATTCAAAACGATCTTGGAAATGTTTACAGATCTATTAGAGTTACACATTACACCTCTGAAAAAAATCTAAATCTAATATGTTTGCCCAAGCAAGCACATAATATAATGGGATAACATCTGGCCCTGCAACAGAGTAAGCACATGCGACCAGATTTTAAATTATTATCAAAGTGTGTTACCCGTAGTAATTTGATGATATTAGATTTATTTTATTGAATGAGGATTGAGGTAAAAAGAAGGGACCTTTGTCCTGCTAGTCTGATTTGTTACAATTTAAGGTATTAAAAAAAACCAAAATGCATAATTCTAGCTACTATGAGCATATTTCCAAATACGTACAGCTATGTGAGATACGTAGTTGCTAACTCTAAAGCATTTTCCCAGTAAAAAAGTAACAAAAAGGTGGGTCCAAGACTACACGGCACAATCTTTTGTTTGTTATGGAGGGGATCGTGAAGCTCAGTAAAAAACTATTTTACCACCAGCGCCGTCATCTTTAGAAGCAATTTGCTGTTGGCGATGTTAGTAATTAATCAAAGGCACCTGGTTATTGCATTTAATCCATAAAAGAAACATTAATCATACTGGACAGTGACCCTTCAAAGGTCAGTCTCCTCAGGAAGCCTGTATTCGCAGGATGCATGGTGAGCGTCCTCAGCCAGCACCAATTAGTTACTGAACACATATTAAAAAAAGTTCCTGCGTGGACAGAATTTAAAGGCCTTTCAAAATAGTTGGAGGTTTTCAGGCTATTTTTCCCAGAACAACTTACACATAAATGGGATAGTGTTGTCAGAATTACTGACAAGGCCTGTTATTATGCTTTTATACATGTCCAACCAAGTTGTTTTAATAAAAAGCCATTTTGTATTTGCAATAAATGTTTTATCCAAATATGCTTTTCTGGTAATAAGAAGGAAAAGGCTATCAGCAGAGGTCCTGTATATTCATGTGACACATGTTGCATTATTCAGTGAAATTGTTTAAACTAATTCCAGAGTGTTGCACTGAGTTGGAACTGCTGATGATGAGGCTTTGATTTGACCTCTTGGTAGGTTGGAGGAAAGGTTAACGGAAAGGACTGACTGCCAAGTGTACTTGCATTGATTTTTCCTCCTTCATTATTCCTTTAGCTGCTACTAACATTTGACAAGTTGTGTTTAGGGATGTTATTCAATGACAGATAAGGATGAGGTTGTTTTAGTGTGCGGGAGAAATTAAACTTTTAAGGAAAAGGCACGTGTATCCAAAAGCAGAACATGTGATTCTAGAAAAATAATTGGTCTAAAATGTCTATTTATTGGTTTGACAGTTTGACCTCAGTAATTTGACTGTGCTATTGTGATTTCAAGACACTTTTTTATTTTATTTTTCTGCGTGAACCATTTTTTGCGTGAATCATTTAACCTTTCTCTCTACCACCATGGCTGCCCTTGCTCTGTGGCTCCAAATTAACATCCACCACTATTGCTGTTTTGTGGTGTTTACACTGAAAGGCTGTGTTTGGTTTCCATTTCACTGGCACCTTGGCCTTTTTTGAGATTGTGCTGTCATGAATTTTAACATTTAACAGGCAATCAGATGTCTGTATAGTCTGAAGAACCGAAGCCAAAGGAAAATTGTTGGGAATCTTGTTAGTAGTAAGATTGGCAGTTGCTTTAAATGACCTACACTTGTCAACAAGGCTTCTTACAGTAAGATTAATGAAAACTAAACTACAAACTTAAAACAAAACAAAAAATACCTGAGTTCCTATTTTTCTAAATATTCTGTCACAGACTTGTTAGAAACTGCCAAACATATAAAAATACTAGAACATAGCTGCATTCAGCCAAAAAATTGTCCACATATGCAGTGCCTTGCCAAAGCACCCCTTGAACCATTTCACATTTTGTTACATGTAGCCATCAGAACTTTTTATGTATTTTATTGAAATTTCATGTGAGAGATGAACATGAAGCAGCACATAATTGTGGAGTGGAAGGATACATGGTTTTAAACTTTTTTTTTTACAAATAAAAATCTGAAAAGTGTATTGGGCATTTGCACTTTTTGGTACTCCAAAATAAAATCCAGTGCCTTCCATTGCTTCAGAAGTCGACTCATTTGTAAATACAGTTTGCCTTCGTGTAATTAAATTTCAAAAAATACAGCTGTTCTGTGAAGACCTCAGAGGTTTAGTAAAGAACATTAGTGAAAAAAAGTAAGATTAAGACTAGAAGACAAAATAACACTGGACAAATAGGGGATAAAGTTGGGGAGAAGTTCTAAGCAGTGATAGATTACAAAACAACATCCTAAGGTTTGAATTTTTACTGTGTACTGTACATTGGAAAACGGGAAGAGAATGATAGAACTGCCAAACTACCAAGACAGGATTAGCTGGGCAAGGAGAGCATAAATCAGAGAATCAGCAAAAAGACTCATAGTACCTCTGGAGGAGCTGCAGAGATCCACATCTCTTGGCACGACAACTATAAGTCTTGCCCTCTAGAGATCTATCTCTTCAAAGTGGTAAGAAAAAAGCCAAGAAAGAAATTGCATTTAAGGTTTACCACAACAATTGAGAAACAACAAAGATGTGGAAGAAACTTTTTGACGTGCATGTAAAACAATATCTGTTTCACAAAACTGAAACTGCACATCACCTTAAACATACTGTTGGGATTATGAATCTGAGAATATTATTTAATATTTTAATATTTTATCAAATAATATTTCGGTCTGTTAAGAGTTGTCCTGTGAATACCAGCCCAGTAAGGCAATGGTATTAGGACAAAATAGAAAGGTGTGAGACGAGCTCTGACATTATTGAACAGAAAAACTCTGCACACATACAGGTCCTTCTCAAAATATTAGCATATTATGATAAAGTTAATTATTTTCCATAATGTCATGATGAAAATTTAACATTCATATATTTTAGATTCATTGCACACTAACTGAAATATTTCAGGTCTTTTATTGTCTTAATACGGATGATTTTGGCATACAGCTCCTGAAAACCCAAAATTCCTATCTCACAAAATTAGCATATTTCATCTGACCAATAAAAGAAAAGTGTTTTTAATACAAACAACGTCAACCTTCAAATAATCATGTACAGTTATGCACTCAATACTTGGTCGGGAATCCTTTGGCAGAAATGACTGCTTCAATGTGGCGTGGCATGGAGGCAATCAGCCTTTGGCACTGCTGAGGTCTTATGGAGGCCCAGGATGCTTCGATAGCGGCCTTTAGCTCATCCAGAGTGTTGGGTCTTGAGTCTCTCAACGTTCTCTTCACAATATCCCACAGATTCTCTATGGGGTTCAGGTCAGGAGAGTTGGCAGGCCAATTGAGCACAGTGATACCATGGTCAGTAAACCATTTACCAGTGGTTTTGGCACTGTGAGCATGCACAGGTTGTGATGAAAAATGAAATCTTCATCTCCATAAAGCTTTTCAGCAGATGGAAGCATGAAGTGCTCCAAAATCTCCTGATAGCTAGCTGCATTGACCCTGCCCTTGATAAAACACAGTGGACCAACACCAGCAGCTGACACGGCACCCCAGACCATCACTGACTGTGGGTACTTGACACTGGACTTCTGGCATTTTGGCATTTCCTTCTCCCCAGTCTTCCTCCAGACTCTGGCACCTTGATTTCCGAATGACATGCAGAATTTGCTTTCATCCGAAAAAAGTACTTTGGACCACTGAGCAACAGTCCAGTGCTGCTTCTCTGTAGCCCAGGTCAGGCGCTTCTGCCGCTGTTTCTGGTTCAAAAGAGGCTTGACCTGGGGAATGCGGCACCTGTGGCCCATTTCCTGCACACGTCTGTGCACGGTGGCTCTGGATGTTTCTACTCCAGACTCAGTCCACTGCTTCCGCAGGTCCCCCAAGGTCTGGAATCGGCCCTTCTCCACAATCTTCCTCAGGGTCCGGTCACCTCTTCTCGTTGTGCAGCGTTTTCTGCCACACTTTTTCCTTCCCACAGACTTCCCACTGAGGTGCCTTGATACAGCACTCTGGGAACAGCCTATTTGTTCAGAAATTTCTTTCTGTGTCTTACCTTCTTGCTTGAGGGTGTCAATAGTGGCCTTCTGGACAGCAGTCAGGTCAGCAGTCTTACCCATGATTGGGGTTTTGAGTGATGAACCAGGCTGGGAGTTTTAAAAGCCTCAGGAATCTTTTGCAGGTGTTTAGAGTTAACTTGTTGATTCAGATGATTAGGTTCATAGCTCGTTTAGAGACCCTTTTAATGATATGCTAATTTTGTGAGATAGGAATTTTGGGTTTTCATGAGCTGTATGCCAAAATCATCCGTATTAAGACAATAAAAGACCTGAAATATTTCAGTTAGTGTGCAATGAATCTAAAATATATGAATGTTAAATTTTCATCATGACATTATGGAAAATAATGAACTTTATCACAATATGCTAATATTTTGAGAAGGACCTGTATGGAATGAATTCACACAATTTCTTAAAATACAAGAATTTATTAATAAAAATAAGTCAACTCAAAGTCAAACATATTTCAATCAACAAACTCTTTACTATGCTAAAACAATCCAACTAAACTACCAAGCAGAATTAAAGAATAACGATGACTAATAGGCTATATACAATATAAACATGTTGATTAAAGATGATTGAAAACCATGACCAAAAGAGTGATGCAACATTACCATGCAGTATTTATGTTTGAGAACCAAGGATTATCTTGAAGAATCTGGAAATGAAGTTAAGTTAGTTTTGGAACCAACTTAGGCAGTCATCAGCAAACCTTTAGACAACCATTCACAATGCAAGATCAGATGAAATATTATTTTAATAAAATAATGCTTTTAAAATGATCTGCTGAATAAAACCAACCTTCTGGATGACTAATTCTCAACGGTGTCTCATTAGCTGCCTTTATTTATTGAAATAATATTTAAAGAAATATTATTAAGGGAATATTTTGGAAAAGAGCCAAATCTTTCTGGAGAAATGGGGCTTAATGGTGTTTACTTAGTTATCAAATTTAGTAAAATGATGTTAGGGACGCATTATTTACTGGATTGAAAACTAAACCTTTCTGGGTAAATATTATTTGGCAGCAAGCACATGTCCTTAGCTGTTAGAAGTTAAGCTAACAAAGAAGCTGCTAGCTTAGCACCAGAATCAAACACACACCTTTAAAATTACCGTTGATAAAAGGGTTAAAATGCATAAGAGCGGACGGCGCGTTATGATCAATCTTCTGTTTAAAATCACCCTTTAAATAAAGTTTGTCTTAACTTTAAAACATACAAACAAAGAACACAAAACCAAACTTCATAAAGTGGAAAACGTTTAGATCATCTCAATCTAAATCACTTCTATATTATTCTGCCCAAACACTTAACCTCATGAACTGTGGTGAGGAACGTTGTCTAAGGCGGCGAAGTTTGAAGAAACGTCCACAGTCTTTAAACGGTTAGCTACAGCTAACCTCCTTAGGTGTGGGGAGTGGTGGCTGTTCTGTCGGCCGGCCAAACTGCACGTTACCGTAACCATGGTGATGCGGCTCCTGTTGTCCTTCTCTCAGACAGGGTAAACCGCTTCACTCGGCCTGTAGAGACAGCGTCTCTACTGGGGACTTCTCTGGGACAGTTTGCTTCTGCAGGCCTCAGAGAGAAAGTAAGCAATTCTTATACCTTAATTTACCCCTTTTTATGAATGAATACCGGATTCTTTCAACAGTAATTCATCAGTACTTAACTTAGCGCATATGATCGATGATCGTATGACACCCTTGGATCCAGTTTGAAGAGTTTATGTCATTTTGACAGCAAAGAGACATTAGTGCACTGTTCCTCTCCGGCCAGTCTCTCAGCGGAGTCCTGGGTGGTAGAGGTCAGACCATTGGAAAGTGGGTGCTTTTATGCAGCCAGTGGCATCATGGGAAGTCCGCTGCTACAGTTTGCTTGGTTGTGCCGGAAGTAGGTTAATGCAATTTATTTTGAAAGTTCCAGAAAAGTTTGTACCGGAGTTTAATGTTGAAATCCATGGCAGGTCCCAACAACACCATCCCCACAGTGAAACATGATGGCAGCATGATTCTTTGTGGATGCTTTTTTCTCAGCAGGGGCAGGACAGCAGCAGACTTAAGCCTGGGGCAGAGGTTCACCTTCCAGCATTACAATGACCCTAAACATACAGTCGCATCTACAATGGAACTGTTTAGATCAAACAATGTTGATGTATAAGAATGACCCAAAGTCCAGACCTAAACCCAGTTGAGAATTCATGCCAAGTCATGAAAACAAGTTACTTTGCAAAGAAGAATTAGCAGGAATTTCTTGAAGAATTTGTAAAGCTTGTAGTGACATATACCAAAATATTTGCATTAGCAGTTTTAATGAAAAGTGCTTCTACAAAGTATTAACTTAGTGGGGTATAATAAAAGAAAATAAATTTTTTTTTCTTTTTTTTAACATTAATATTTGCCATTGCGATATCAAAAATGTAAAAAGGTTTACACTGTATGAAAACTTTACAAGGTGCTGTAAAATAAAAAAGTTAAATATGCAATTATGTCATACAAAAATCATTAAGGCAAAAAAATGGTGCTTATCAACATGGTGTGCATTGAGCCTTAAACCACAAACTCTTGTACGCCCCCCCCCGCACCTCTCCCATATCTGCCCTGCTTCAGCTGATGTTGTTTTGTAAACTTGTTGCTTCTTTGTGCTGACGTTTTTTGCAATCTCAAACTGTATCCTGCTAAGGATAAAGTGTGAAATATGATTTTGTTCCCTCTACTGACCTGATGTGGCCTCTTTTCTCAAGGGCAACGCCTGTGAGTGGGCAGCAAAGCCTCAGTGACCCGTCCCCCACTTGTCTTGTGTCATGATGTATGTTTGGATGGGTTGTACTGGAATTCTAATTTCCCCTCGGGGATCAATAAAGTATCTTTGAATTGAATTGAATTGTGGTGGCACTTATTCAGAATAACCATACATACTGAGATCAAAAGCAAAAAATTCATTTAAAATGCTTTCACATTTCCATATTTAGCACGCCAACACAACATAACACATAATTTTGACGTGGAAGAAATGATACTTGTTTTAATTTTTTTTTTTTACATATAATACATATATAATGTATTTAGACACCCCAAGTCCACATTTTCAGAACAATCTCTTGCTGAAATTAAAGCCGCAAGTCTTTTTGCCTAATCTTTTTGCAAAATAGCTTAAGCTCAGTCACATCTGTAAACCTCCTTCTGTCTTCTGCAGCTTGGATCAGATTGTCCTGTGTTTAACTGCATCCAGATTGTCTTGTGTTTGGCTGCATCCAGATTGTCTTGTGTTTAGCTGCATCCATTTACTTTGAGCAGCTTCTCTGTCTCTGCTAAAGAAAAGTATCCCCACAGCCTGATGCTGCCACCATCATGTTTTCATTATGGGGGTGTTGTGTGCAAGGTGATAAACTTATTTAAGAATGGGTTCATAGAGGTGAAATTATCTACAACTCCTTTTGTTTGTAGCACAATTCATTGATTAAAAAAAAGAGGATTCTGAACTGTACAACTTATGCAGGGCCCTTTGTTACATTTCAAAAGCAAACTTCAGTGTGTTTTATTGGGATGTTATAGAGGGGTCATTACATCTTCTCTGAAATCCAGTCAAGTGAGTCTATTATAGGTGTTTTCCACGTCTTTTAAGTCAGAGCGACCAAACCACTTTCAGAGAATGCAAAAACCCTTGATCGAAGCTATTGTTATCCTGAGCCACAGACAGTACATTTTAATGACTGCTTTAAAAGCAGTCTTCCATTTGTTTTTACGACAAACTTGTAAATCTCCAGTGTGGGTTGCAGGTCCAGTTTTTACATTGGCCATATTAGCTCCATTTAACTAATTCTTTACCATGTGTGAAATCTTTATCACTGTTTCAAACTTTAAGATAAAACTAGAAATGGATAATTCGGTTTTACCTAACAGTGGTTAACCAATTTATTACAATGCCTTTTTAAAAGTATTTATGTAGTCCACCTGCTCCATGCCTATCAGTCTCCTTGTTTTCACATGTGCCATGCTCCATTTGTATGCTTCTGTTGTGTTTACTCCTTGCTGGAGTATACTGTTTGCCATTTCATGCCGCCCCAAGTGAAGTCAAGTCAATCCATAGCCATGTCCATAGTTTCCCTGAATTTGTTTTTCTTTGTTTTTGCTGCTGTTACAGCAGCAAGTCTTTTAAAATGTGTGTCTGTGTTAATCTAGAGATTAATTATTGTACCAATCCATTTTTGCAGAATATCTGAACTTCAATCAGACTGATCAGACTGGATGGAGGGCATCTGTGAAAGTGCTTTTTAACTTTTGCCACAAATCCTAAGTTAGATTTTTGTCTGGACTTTAACTTTGACTTTACCACATTAATATGCTCTGATATAAACCACTGCATTATAGCTCTCTTTGTATATTAAGGGTCATTCTCCTGCTGGAAGGTGACTTGCCTCCCCTGTCTGAAGTCTTTTGCAGCTCTAACAGGTTTTCCACCAGTATTTGGCTCCATTTATCATCCAGTCAGTTCTCATCAGCTTCACTCCCCATGCTGCAGAAAGGCAACCCAAAGCATTATGCTGCCAGAAAAGATGACTATGCCTTCAATCTAAACAACAGGTAAGTGGGGTTGAAAAGTAATAGATTAAAAGTACTTGTATTTACAATGTGTAATAACAATATCTAAAATGTAAATATCTAAAATGGGTTGTAAAGCTAGAAGGGTTCTCAGAGCTGAATCTGGACTATAAAAATGGATTGATCAAGTCTGGCGACAGGACAACAATGACTGTCAGCTTGAATAAACTATTTAAAAAACACCAGTGGACCTCCAGTGTTTGAAGAGGATGTTCTTAAAAAACACAAAAATTTCTGGTTGTACATCTTCGATCCACATTGCTCATGTTTTTAAGCTTTTTAAAGACCAAAATAATGCTTACCAACTGTTAACTAAATGAATATCTTGTTTTTTCAAAGCAGAACACCAGAAAGATAGGCGAGTTGTGCTCACTGGTGTGATTTAATATTTATTTCCATTGAATATCTGATTTACAAACCCAGTTGCATCAGATTTTTGTAGATCCATGTCACTTGGCTGCCAATTGAGAGAAGAAGGTGCCAAGTGAACTCAACAGAGCAGAGCAGATTTGTCAGATTCCCCTTAAACTGAGCCAGCTGCATGAGATATGTGGTCACCCCATGTGGTTTCCACTGCACACGGCATCATTTGCTGGGCCATCAGATGACTGTTTTGGTACGCACAGAGGCTTTTGATTGGATACAGTTGATCCAAGCCTGACAGCAAATCAATAAATTATACACCCTTAGCATCAGTGTTACCCAATATAAAAGGAATCTTTTGAACTCCAGCTTCAGAACATAAAAAATAATTGCCATGTATTGGTTTAGTTTTCATCCGCAGGCATTTGTGTAGAAACACAAATAAAGTGGTCACAGGGCTTAGTGGGACACTTTGTTTTGCTGTCCAGTATTGAATTTTCTGACAGTACTGGGGATACATTTACTCAACAATAATGAAGTTGTATTCCTTTATGTCCTCTTGTAACATGTGGTGTTTGCAGTTCTTGTATTTCTTGTTTTTTTGTTGTTGTTTTTTTTTACTGTAACTCACAAAAATGCAGAAAGTGAGCTCACACAAGAAAACACACAAAATGCAAAACTTTACATCCAGCTCATTCATCTTCTTCCTGTTTGAAATTCCTGTAGTTTCTCATGGCTTAAAAACTTTCAAATATCCTCCCCAACATGTACATTTTCTTGTTATGGACATTGAGCTAGAGGTTTAAGGGGGCTGAGATTTGGCTGAACAGCATATATCTCAAGCTTCAACCTTTACCTTGGGTTGTTTTGACACTGTAGGTGTCAAATCATTCCCTGAAGTAAAATGTGCAGTGGGCCAATTAAATTCCACACTATAACTGTGTGGTTATCAGGGCATAACCCCTGAGTGAGAATATGTTTGTAGTCAGCTGAAGTCCCATTCTGCACCCAGCCAAGAAACAGGCAACAAGGTGAAGGCAGCCGCTCACACAGATGGTGGTCTGATCAGTCTTATAGATCTTCACTGCAGGGGTTTTACGCTCAGAGTCGGCTTTGCCTCCATCTGTGTGCTGGCTTAACGCTTAACAGTCCCCCAAAATCAACTTTCAAACACCTACATGTGAACAGCCTCACATCTTTTCATCTTCATGTGAGGCAGTCTGTCTCTTTTCTTTATACTCCTAATCTACCTGTTTATACTCACCTCTTCAGTCTGCCTTACCATTTCTATCTTGTCTTTCAACTAAAGCAACTCACATTCAGCTGATCTCTGCATGTTCACTTACTAAATCCCTGTAGTTGTGCTGGTAAATTCTAGTAGTTAGAAAAACATGACAGTAAGGCTTTGCAGAGGGTTCACTTTGATCATAACATAGAGGAGAAAACATCTCTTAACGTACCCCTTTTTCTGTTTTTATTAAATAAATATACGCAGGCACATGTGCAGGCGATTGGTAACATCTCACAATTCTTTTTCTGTTTAGAGGGTATTTTTTACTCCTTTTGTTTGTAGCACAATTCATTGATTTAAAAAAAGAGGATTTTGAACTGTACAACTTATGCAGTGCCCTTTGTTACATTTCAAAAGCAAACTTCAGTGTGTTTTATTGGGATGTTATGTGATGGACCAACATAAAAAATTGTGTCTAAAACTGCAAAGCAGAAAGAAAATGACTCAAGGTTTTCAAATCTGAAAGGAGTGATTATTAGTGTTCAGCCCCTATTACTCTGTCACCCCTAAAGAAAATCCAGTGCAAACAGCTGCCTTCACATAATTAGCATTTAGAGTCAAGCTGTGTAATTTAATCTAATAGATACGTAGTGGTTAAGGATGGGGGTGGAGGGGTTCAGCTTTAGCTACAATGGAATGGCTTGGGTTAAAGCATATTTATGTATTAAAATGGTCCAGCCAATGTCCAGATCTAAATGCAACTGAGGATTTGGAAATGGCCTGAACTTATATTGCCCTTCTGTTGTCATACTGAATACTCAAAGTGCATTTACAGAAGAGCCACCTTCAATTAACTGACATTTATACAACAATACACAAAGCAACAGGCAATTTGGGCTTAAGCGCAAGGGCTACATCAAGATGTGTCAGGAAAGGAAGCTGGAATGAAACCTACAGCTTTCATATTGCTTGATGGTTACCCTTCCAGTGAGCCATTTGTGGCAAGACATGAAAATTGCTGCTCCCAGATGTAATCCATCCAATCACACTGAGCTTGAGCTATTTTGCAGAGAGCAATGGGTAGATATTTCAGTCTCTAGATGTGCAAAGCTGGTAGAGACATGCAGTTATAGTTGCAGGACTGAATAAAATGCATGCTGTACTTTTCTAAGTTTCATTTGTAAAAAAAAAAAACAACTTTGCAGACCATCAATCATTTTCCTTCCATTTCCAAATTAAGCACTACTTGTGTTGGACTACCACATAAAATCCCAATAAAACACATTTAGATTTTTGATTGTAACATGACAAAACGTAAAAAGGTTTAAGGGGTAATAATACTTTTGCAAGCTGCTGCACCTAAAAACTAGAAAACAAAGATTTTCTCCTAGCACTCAAATACAAGCTACCTAACCTATAGTCAGGAATGTAAGCCCCAGCTGGATGAAAAGAAACCTCAAATTTATATATATTTTTTCTATGTCCTGCCATTGCTCTCTGACCTCCAGTTTATTGCACTTCAGTACTTCTGTTCAATAAAGACAAACACAAACGGATATCTCTACCACACACCTTAACAGGCTTTTGATGTAGGTCAGAGGTACAACGGCGCAGCTGAATGGCATCAGGAGCAAGAACCCTCAGCCATTCATTTGACACAGTAATAAGTGTAAGGGGATGTCCTTCACCTGGCTGTTACTGTGGTGAACACTTGATGAGGAGACACGAGTGTGATGAATGCAGCAGCTTTTCAGTGGAATGTTTTCAAAGGAAAGAATAAGATGAAAATCATATATATTGTCATTTCTACATGTATTCTCTGCATGTTATGCCTTTAGTTTTTGCTCTGTGTGAAAGCATCACTTCACTGTGCCCAGTAATTTTGGCAAAATATTTGCCATAATAAAATGAACACCCACATCCTCTTCAATCAATTATAAGCATTAATGAAAAAAAAAACTTTGCACAGGGTTGGCAGTCATTGCAGCTTCACTTTCATGTTAAGTCTCTGCAGGCTTTGCACACCTGATATTTATTACAATTCATCCAATTATTTCTGGCAGGTCCTATCAAGTTTCATCAGATTATAAGTAAAGCATCTATGAAATGTCATCCTCAGGTTGCTCCTCAGATGCTATGTGGGATTTTAAATCTGAGCTTTTGGCAAAGCTGGGAGAATGTCTGTGATACTTTCCCAAACCAGTATAGTGTGCATGCTTTGGTTTACAATTATTGTGATAGATGAACCAATAATTCAGTCTCAGCTTACATTCAGTGTGGTGGGGGATATTTTGTAAAGACCTCACTATATATTTGACTGTCTCAGTTCCTTTTTAGGTGCTGCAGAATATTACTGTCCCTTTCTGCCATGCTGCTTCCCCATAGCATGATGCTACCTCCCTCACGCATTACTGTCAGAAAAGCATTAGCTTGATGTTAGCTGATTTACTCATGAAATTCAATTGCATGTGTTCCTTAAAGCTCCAAAAATCTATAATTAGCTTTTTCTCAGAGGAGCTTCCAAGTAGCAACACTCCTAAAAGGTGTAATTGCACTGGTTTGAAGCTCATCCTCTAAATGTAAAGGTTTGTTTGAACTGGTATTGTTGGTATTAGCAGACTCTGCACAAAGAAATATTTATTTGGAAAATCATAAAACTGTTTGGACCAAAGGATCTGGAGAATAGAATAGAATAGAATAGAATAGAATAGAATAGAAAAGAATAGAATGGCTCCAGTACCAAAATACACATACGTAAAACAGTTCTAAACTTAAAGATTTATGTCATTAATGACAACCCCATTTTACAAAAATTACATAGCAGTTGCTTTTGTACTCGTACTCGTACTCGTCGTCTTCCGCTTTATCCGGGACCGGGGCGCGGGGGCAGCAGACTCAACAGAGACGCCCAGACGTCCCCCTCTCCAGACACCTCCTCCAGTTCCTCCAGGGGGAGCCCAAGGCGTTCCCAGGCCAGCCGAGAGACATAGTCCCTCCAGCGTGTCCTGGGCCGTCCCCTGCTTTTGTATCAGACATAAATGTGTTTTTTTTTTCCATCATCAGATACTTATAGTCACCGACTATTGCTACGTCCAGTTACCGTCATTGTACAATGCGCACATTGTGCACACTTCCACAACCTCTAACAGGCTGCCAGTGTTGTATTGAACAGCAAGACTGATTTCATACCTCAGCTGCCTGTAATCATTGTGTGAAGCAGCTATTCGTGTGTGGCGGGGTTAAATCAAAGTCTTTCCTCAAGTCAGTAGAGTTGGTTGCAATGTTGGTCTGCCTAATATTTAAAGTTTTGGGTGGTTTCTCTGCTGATTATAGATAAGGAGACATTAGTTGCTGGTGTTTGACACTACTGGCTTGTTTCCAATGGTTATCTAAATTCTGATCATTTGCCTTTACATCAGACCTACAGTTGCGTGTTTAGATTAATATGTTTTATATCTAATTAGGGCATTAAATTCAGAGATATTTATTAATTTCCCTTGCTTAAATAAAAAACTGTTCTTATGTCTCATGCAGAATAGGAAAATCATATTTAGTTTATGAATGGGTATTTTGTGGGTAAGAGATATTAATTATACCACATTAATTATATAAATAAATACATTGTATGCAGTTTTTTGAGTTAGGGTGGGCAGATGTGCTTGAGGGTTTGTGCCTAGCACACTTTTCTTATTAAAATGCAAGCTGCCCATTTCTGAATGTGAAAACTAATCAGCAAACAGGTACGTTCCTGCTTTGCTAATTTGAGAAAAGTTTGAGAGAGCAAACATTTGGCCTAATCATTCTTCAGAAGTAAGAGTTATAAAAAGTGAAGCGTTAACTTATATTTTTTTATAAACTCACCATATACTGTTTCTTCTCTTACAGTCTTTCACCTAGATGATGGTTATTAACAGAATAATGGCCCTTAACGTGAAACGAAATTAACAAAAGTATACACTAAAAAGATGTCAGTGAAATTTTCAATGTAAAAAAGAAATGGTCAAAAAGGTCGAGACAAACGTGAGACAAAAAGAATTGATTAAAAGAGATGTATAACTGTGAACGTGAGAAACAAAATTACCCACAAGAACTTTTGCATAACAAACCACAGACCTGAAAAGATACAATATGACCCATAAAAACAACTAAAAAAAGACCAAAACTAAAATGATAAAATGACTGCAAACAGAAACTAAAACTATTAATTGTTATATACAGTATAAAACCACTATAAAAAGAACATTTCCTTAAGCTGATTACACAACAAAAATAACAATCAACATTTGTCCAAGAATAGTCTGCCTGAGACACACAAACATTTTTATCCACACAAAATGCTTCCACACTAGTTATTTTTCCTAATGTCTCCACAATTAATTTAGCCACAAATATCAATACCTTGTTCACAATAATGTCATTAGTCAGTGCTATTTCATTTAAATGACAAATGATTATTATTGTCCTCTCTGCACGTTTTGATTATCGTCATACAGAGTTGCCAACTCGCACTTTTTTTGAGTGTGACTTAAGCTTTCTCCCTATTTTTCACTCTTTCAAGTCATGTACATACATTCCAGTTGATCCTAGTTCTCAAACATGCAGTCAAGTTCATTTTAATAATCAAATAAATTAAATAGTTTTTTATCTAAGGAAACCCAGTAGATTGCATCAACTCAGTGACTTGCAGTATTTACTCCTCCTAGATGAACATGAAGTGACAGTGAACAGTTGTTTGGATCATGTCGTTGACTTTGCAGCAATCCCTCATACCGAGTATGCATGTTGCAACATTGGAAAGGAAAACTCATCTTTAACATGAAGAAACCTCCAGCAGAAACAGGCTCAGTGTGAGCGGCCATCGGCCACGGCCGACTGGGGCTTTGTGAAAAAAGAGCACTGACACAAAGAAAACACAGAAGCACTGATCCAGGAGTACTTTCTATGGGAAAGAAAGGTAAAACATTCATTCTTGTAGCTCCTTTAGTGGCTTCATCTAGGAGAGAAACACAGCTAAGCAGCTATTGGTAATCAAATGTTTAATTCAATTCAATTCAGAAATACTTTATTAATCCCAAAGGGAAATTAAATGATGTTGTAGTTCATTTTATGCGGGTTTCTTCAAAGAGGTGTTGTAAATGCTGATGGCTGTGGGCAGGAAGGATCTCCTGTAGAAGTCCGTCTTACTGCAGATCTGATGAAGCCTCTGACTGAAGACACTCTGTTGTTGTACAACAGTCTCATGAAGATGTTCAGGGTTCTTCATGATGTTCTTCATTTTATGAAGAATTCTTCTTTTGTACAATAAAAAATTTCAGAAAATTTCTCATATTTTTTTTTAATATTGAACAAGAGCAATGAAAAAAAGATTTTTAATACAGAAATGTAACCCTAACTAAAGTATTTCCAAGTACTGTATAGGTTATCCACACAACACTCAAAAAGGTGTCAATGGGTCAATCAACCAAAATCATACGGTTGTCAATAAACATGATATTGGTACTGACAGATTTGCCAGGTGACAAGTCCTACTGAAAAACAAAATTAGCGTCTTCACAACGCTCATTAGCAGAAGGAGCTACGAAGGGCTCAAAAGTTTCCTGATGGTTAACTGCACTGACTGAAATAAATTCTCTTTTCAATAATTCCTCTTCCCGTTTTTATTTTTTAAAGCAACCTCATCTGCACCCGCATCCCACTTGAAGCTTCACTGAAAAGTTCCAAATGAATTTGCTAAATATTTTAGCCATTCAGAATGTTTAAACCCAGATAATCCATTTTAAGCACTGCCCTGGAACACTATCAGAGTTGATGGCATTTCCTCCATCACCCCAGCTGTGATGACTTCCTAGGTTAACCTGGGAATGCAGTGGATGCAGTGGCTAGCCTGGTTAGTCACACAAGTAAACAATATTGAAGCAAACATTTAGCCTATGATAATCAGTTTGCATGTTCAACTTTAAAGCGTGTTGCAGTTTCCTGCTGCTGCACCTTGTCACATCCTCTCCCCTTAGATGTTCTGTTGTGATTTTCACACTTTAACTGAAGCTGTTTCAGGTGTTTGATTACACATGCGACAGACAGAAAAACATTCACTGAAGCCATCTACCCTCTAAAAATATTCCCCCCTGCCACTAACATTTTAAACACTCAGGTGAGAGGGTAAGAGTGACACCTAGTGGTTGTTGCAGTAATTGCAGCATTGCACCCAAGTAGAAGAAAAAGTTCAGATAAATCTTACATGTAGGAAGTACAAACTGTTTTGGTCTTTTTCTGAGGATCTTCGCAGTAATTTGAATAAGTCATCCAGCTTGGAATAACACTCACAGTAAGTGATTTAATTATTCACAAACCAGCCTAAATTCCATATATACGTGACCTGGTTTATTCTCTCCCTTGGCACACGTTGAGGAAATTACTTTGTCATGTGCATTGATAGAAACTAAAATATCTCCACACATGCCACTTAAAATGATAAATCTTGAAGCTAGAGTCATCAGGGGGTTGAGAAGTTTCTTTGCTCCATCGAGTTTTTTTTGTTGGCAACTAAAAGCAGCACTTCGTGTTGAACTCCCATGGAGCTGAGTGTCTTCAAACTCGATGGTGAAGACTGAACACACCCTATGCAGAGAGATTGTTTTCACAGTATGAAGAAAACTAATTACAAGCAATAAATTAATTTCACGCTCCTGCCTTAGAATTAATTGCATCTTTACAGAAGCGAGGGAAAATGATGGCTCAAGAAGCCCTGATAAGGATGGACATACAAGGCAGTATATTGAATTATGTGGCTTATCAGTGTTATTGCTTTACTGTATATGAAGTGGAAATGAGTTTCCATAATCCTCAAAGAAATCATAGTTCATGTATGTTTTCATTCTAATTGGTGAGGATTTGTTAAAGTTTAACTCCTAGTGTTTATGTTTTGTTATTGTTTGCATGTAAAAATAAATGAGATAGAACAAGTAACGTTTCTGATGGTGAGATCTGCCGCCGCTGTGCTTAACTTTTTCCACCCTCAGTTTGAACAAAAGTGAAAGATATCACTCAGTCAGCAGAAAGCAGCCAAGTGAATTGTGTCAAATGAATTTTCTGTTGAAATAGCTCTCGTTCTCATGTCTCAAGGCTGAATCATTCCATATGAGTCAAGAGTTAACTAACCAGAAGTGAATATCACTAAGAGTTTATCATTTTTCATTTCTGAGAAATTTAAAGATTTAAATTATTGTAGCCAACAAATTGAGTTATAATCAAAAATAAACGTCTGAATTTATTGGTAAAACCGAAATAATATTATGGGTATCTGTGTCAGAGGGGCTTTTTTCAGATATTTGGGTCAACTGCTCCTTTTTAACATTTTCTCATTAAGAGAGTTTCAAAGATTCTCCTAATTGCCCCCTGTGGGATGGTTAACAAAAAACCCTTCATGATCACATCTCTTTTACACCCTTACATAATTGAGAAAGTGTTATATTAATCTATGCATATATTAGTGCATTTAAACAAGGTTTTCAATATAAGAGAAGGTTTTATTGCAAGAACTAATGTCCCCCTTTCTTCTGCTTGTTCCTTACCAGTTTTGTCCATCTTTACACTATTATAAGTGCATTTGTCCAAGATTCTCCTATTTACCCCCGCATTTTTTTCTACTAACTGAGCCAAAAGCTTTTTTTTTTTTTTCGTTGTTCTTGTGACAATGACAATAAACAAAAATCTACTCTATTATATATGAGTGCTGGTCCTTTTATAAATTAGATTCTTAGTTACAGTTTCAATTTTGATTCTTTACACAGAAATGTTTTGCATGACATCAATTAAAGTTGTTTACATGAAGCATCGGTTAGTAACCTACAATCTTCCTCAGTGTAATAAGAAACAGTACTCGTGTGGCTCCTCCTACACCCTTATAAGATGGTTATACCGTGCTATGAAATTCCCATAAATCCTCTGCTTCTGAGTTACTGCTAGGAGCCCATCTGATATCAATAACCATGTCACATTGGAAACAATTAAATCCCCTCTCTTCCAAACCCTGATGCTCAGTTTGAACTTTAGCCAGTTGTCTTCACCATGTCAAGATGCATTGAGTTGCTGTCATGTGATAATCAGATTTTTTTCTCAACATGCAGTTAAACAGGTGTATTTGATATTGTTGCCAGTGAGAATATATAAGAATCCCCCATTTTTGGGTTTGCAAATAAAAGTTTTACAAATCAAAACCAGTTTGAAAAATCTGTAATAAGAATTATGTATTTATTCCAGAATTGCAGTAAAATGTCTTTAATTCAGTGCAATGAGAAGATACAAATCACAAAACAACTTGAGTGTTATTAGTTAGCAGCCATGTTTTCTTAAATGTGGTTACACTGTGGGACACCCACTCCCCATTGAGTGGATGTGCAAAACAGAAATGAAAAACTTGTAAAGGGCACAACAGACAAATGAAAGTATTTTTTTCCAAGATCTCATGATGCCCCCTCCCCATACCAAGCTGCTCTGGGTGATGAGCCCTATAATTCATATCAGAAAACATCAATGTTGAGAGTGTATTTTAATTCATTTTTTTTATTTGTGTTCATATGCAGAGTAATGAGAGTGTAAAGAGTATATTAGCATATGTCTGAATAATTTACTACATGGTTTTATTTATCTTTAAAATGACATGCATTACAGCAAAAGCTTCTGTTTAAAAAAGTGAATGAGATTATCTTACAAGCTACAAAAGAAATTAGTAATTGTTTCAGAAAATGTGTTGCAAATATTGTAATACTGAGAAGCTAGTGGCAAAAACACAGGGAAGTTTTAAAAATGTTTGTGAACCAACTTGTTTGGCAGGTATATTAGCTTGTTGCCATGGGACTTGGCTGTGTTGTTTAGTGCCACACCCAGTGAATCATTTACCAAAGCACACAGAACCTAAGTGACCTGAGCACCCGCTTCAACCTGGAGATTCTGTTCCACAAAACTCTCACACAGTCAGGAGAATTACAAGTTGGAAGATGAAGCATGAGGGTTTTTCTTGCTTCAGATTTTACTTGAATTTACTGTTCTTTTCAGCTCGTTCAAAACTCAATTTAACAAAACCAAAACATTTATCCTGTGGAATATTCCAAAAATGTATTATTAAATCAAATTACCTAACAATAAACATCTGATCCCTTGGTTAATGTTAATTTTTATGAAGTTTCTGACCTTGCATATGTCTGGACAGTCTTGCTTTCAGTCGACAGCATTCTCACACCCCACCACTCCTGTTCACGCCCTTGTGTTGGCTTTCGCAAGCTAGATGTCTCAGAATGTTGCAATAATCCCTCTGACACTCAGCAGAAACTACACCCAGTCAACTGTAAACACATGCCTTTTTGGCTGGAAAGCGCCTGCATACATAATTATTCCATGAAACAAAGAAATTGGAAAAGCTTGCAGAGGAAAATCACCAAAAGCAGAACAGAATCTGCATGTGTTAAGCATGGGTTAAAAAACTGGTTCATGTATTGAACACTGTGAAATGTCAGCAAATAAAATATATCTGAAACTATACAGAAAATGGTAAATACATAACTACAAAAATGCACCTTTACTATCAGAACATGAGATTAATAAAAGCTCTTCATAAAAATTCTTATGTGAACAAAACCAAGGCTATAGATGTAAATTCCACACAGGAATGCATAACGCAAATCAAGTAAAACTAACATCTGCTTTGTTTTCAGTGCAAAAGACTTCTACCAAGAAAGAAAAAAAAAATCTAATAATAAAAAAACAGCATAAAACAACAAAAAGAAACACAAACATGATCAACATCCATGGCCATACCACATCTTAATCTTATTCTAAATATTATACAATGAAAAGTAAACACTGCTTTATTGTCTTTGTTCATCTCTTCGTGGTGATTTCAGCGAGGGTTTTGAACTTTGGCCCGAGTGTGTCCAAAAAGTCAAGGTTCCCTTCGTCGTCGTTTTCGCTGCAGCATCCCACGGATCCTGCGACAGAGCCCAGCCCCTCGTAACCATAGGAGTGGATTAGGTCATTGGCGAAGCGTTCGTTCCCCTCGGTCCCCAGGTATTCAAGTTTCTGTACAAGGAAAGTAGTAGGGAGGGAGAGGTAGTATGTTATTACTGTGTGTGGACTAAGCCTGGATGATAAGAGGGAACACACTGCACAAAGTGATAAAACAAGGCAGCTCAGGATATGACTGGCAGTCTGATATTAAAACCAACAAGTCACCAGTGAGCTACAGAAACAATATTTCTCACAGAGAAATATTAAAGTTTACTGAGGAGGCTATCGCAGCATATAGAACAAGATTATATTACAAATGTGAGTTTCTTTTGCTCCTACAGCTAACAGAGAAGTTATTAAAGTTCACAGAATAAAAGCTTTCTGTTCTAATTGTCTCTTGTAAATGTTGGGTTAATTTACTCTCCTACACAAATTAAAAAATCAAAAACAAATTTTTTGTGCATGTCTACAACATTCTTACCTCTTCCAGATAAAGTCCATTTGTCAGCCAATTTCTAAACTGAGTTGACTCCTGGCCGAAGTGAGCACGATCCATGCTGTTGCCAAAAACCTGACTTTCAACATGCTGACCATACTGTCCAAACTGGCTAGAGGAGAGGGTGTGCTTATTCATTGTGTTAAGACCGGAGTTCTGTTGGAATCCATTGTCATGTACACTGTACCCTCCGATTGTGCTTGTGCTCTTGTTTCCGAGCCATCCGGCATTCACCATAGAGCCCTTGACTGAACCTTTTACTGCCTGCTCAAACCCAGTTTTGGAAAGAAACATAATATTGGAATCCTGAGGAGCAAAACAAGTCACGAGTTAATGAATCTGAGCAAAACAAATACATTTTCAAAATTAAATTGGCAGTGGGGTTTCTAATTTCTGACATGGTTTCATGATAAAAATGTTTACCACTTGGTCGCCGAGGGCCTCTGTGTTTGATGGAAGTAGGATTCCACTACTGTATCCCGTATCATCAAGTAGGATCTTCTCTGATTTTGAAGAGCAGTAAAAGAAAAGGAGCAAACCTGTAATATCAACAAAGATATATTAGAAATCAATGAACACGTGATTTTCTTTTTTTGCAACAAGCAGTACTCAGTATATGGCAAGTATGACACATGCAAGCAGCAAAAAAGGGATGGTTCAGATTTTCTAAATGTAGACTTGTTGAAGATATAAGTGACATTTCCTTCACCTGTACTAAAATGATGCCTTAAGTTGTAGAAAAAAAAATAAATCCTCAGAACACTGGAAAGCTAAGAGCTAGTCAGACACGCCTCCACTTTAGCTCATTTTAGCTAAAGCATCTAATTTAGAATGGTCCAACTTATCTCAACTTTTTACAGGATTAATAACTGAGGTGAATATTTCGGAGCTCTGCAGAGAAGCAACTAGAAATAAGCTTTAGCAGCAGCATGGGGCAAGCCGGGGCACAGAACATTGCTATTGCGATTGTATGCTTTTGGACTTTCGGACTTACAAAATGAGCTCGACCGGATAATTGTGGCAGTCTCTTGGAAGACTCAATTTACAAAATAACTGGAGAGGTTACTGTTACAGTTAGCGATGATAAAGGTGCTAGCAACTAAGAATGGTTGTTAAAATGTCACCCACCTTTGTTTTTAACTTTGTGCCATTAAAATAATAACATTTCCCTTTATTTAACTGTTTGGTACGATCCCTCCCAGTTTCTCGGATACATACACAGTGTCGGCTCAGCTCATGAATCATAGATCATAAATTCCATGTACTGAAGTACACTGTGCCACTTCTTGTCTCAGCAGTCTGAATACAAATTTAGCAGCTATGTATCTGACAATAATATTGATATCGGCATGAAAGGTTGATTCTGAGACTTTTTACATAAATATTAATCATATAAATATGAGTAAAATGAAAGGTATGTGCATAATAGGTATGAATAGCAGTATAGCTTATAGTGGCTGTCTGGTTTATTCGTATTCACTTCTACAGTAACAAGTAAAAACATTGTAGAACAAAACAATATCGGTATCTGCAGATATTTAAATTTAGATTTCAGGATATGATTAGAGTCCAAAACTCTGTGTCAGAGAATCTCTGTATTAGGAAGAATTAGCCATCTACACTCTACAAGAGGCTGTTGTAAGTTTGTTGCTCAGCCAACAAACTTACAACAACCAAACTACATCCATGGAACAATGCAAAAATTACATTAGTTAATGCAAAGGGTGTTTGATATTGGCATAAAAAATTATACCATGGTATCCTTTCCTACTTTTTAAAATATATTTCCATAACAAGGACATATTCTATCAGTCTGCTAGCTCGCTAGATATTAGCTTGTTAGTTAACAGAATGCAAAGTAATTCCAATGTTGTTTTGTAACAGAAACTTCAAAAAAGGTGAACTATCCCTTTAAATAATGTGCATTGGTATACTGATCCTCTCCAGTGCCCAAGAGATCATCCCTAAATTACAAGAAACCCATAACTACATCATCCTTTAGATTTTTATTTACTTGCTTACTTATCATAGTTTAATTATCGGCACAATGGAAGTCTGCACTGATAATGATAGTAATAATAATAAAAATAAATGATAATAAAGGTCTCACCGAGCAGGAGCAGGAGGAAGAGAGGTAACAGCAAGGCCAGAATACCCAGTGGCCCCAAAACCACAGAGCGAGCTTTGTCTATGCATGCTCCATTTAAGCAGTGGCAGATCCTCATTTTTGCCGTCTGTTTTCCACCAAATCCTTGCTGATCTTGGACAATGATGGAGACCTCGTAAATCCCTGTCGGAAGTTTTTTCTTCTGCCTCAACAACATGGCCGTATCTTAAAAGGGAACATGTATGAAGAAATTTTTATAAACTTTTGGATTGCAGTAAATAAAAAAGTATGTAGAGTTCATTCTAGGAAAATATCTATTTCCTTGTGGGCAAGGCCTAAAAACTTTGAAGGTGATGTGTAACTATTATTCTATTTTAACTTGTGTGCATAAAAGAAACTTATGGAACACTGCTTTTTTTTTTTTAAGCAGATGAAGATTTTTTCTACTATACTTTGAATGTTTACGAAATCTTAACTAATGTCCATATCAGTGTTATGATGATGCTGAATGAGCGCAAACACAACTTAAACATCTACTGTTCTAACTCTAATGAAATACATAAGGTATGTACCAACCATTATGTGGTTCTATATCCCAATTGCCATCATGGACAGGTGGCATGCTAAAGATGAAGGGTGCAGAAAATGGGCTGAAGTCATTGTCTTCAGCCACAACCACCAGGGAGCCCAGCCGGTCATCTGTTTGCTCACACATCCTCAGTTCTGCTGGAATCGATGGCTTGTTGTCATTTTCATCCTCAATTACAAGGATAACTGTTCCTATTCCTGATTTGGAGGCTGAAATTCAAAGGTAGTCCATTAGTTCTCAGGTGAAAAAGTGACATTAACATGTCTGCACAAAAACCCTTACATCATATAAGTTGTTTCCTTTTTTTCCAACTATGTGAGTTTTTGCTCCATGGAAACAGTTACAACTTTCTCCGGTAAAGAGGTACCAGTCAGAACAGACAAGATCATGTGAGTCATTGTCTGTAAACAGATACACTTTTTTTCAAACAAAACAAAGATGGTATGTTCAGACAGGTACAAAGGTGTGGCTTAAATTCTTAGTAGCATTTGGCTGATATGAAGCCGTCATCAGGAGGAGGAAGGAAGAACAACCTGTACTATGTGTTAGTGTAATAAGCCGCCTCCAAAACCACCAAATCGGTTTGCGTTTGGCAGACATCCATCATCTTGTTCCAGATTTCTTGCCCTTTTCTCTGTACATGCTTGTCCCTGTGCTCTGCTATTCAGCTCTTCATCTTGACTGTTAACCACCATTTGTCTATGGAGTAACATACAGGAGTCCAATACTGTACCATACAAAAATACAGGTTTTGAATAGCCTGTGTACACTATCCATGAAAGGGCTAAGAAGCACTGAAGGCTTTGATTACTTCATGACTCTAATGGTGGTGGTTTGGCTCAGATAAAAAACAAAAAAGTAATTGTCCTATTGCAACACGTGGTGCGTTATGGGACAACTTACTGGCATCAACAGCCCTCACGGTGATGTTGTATATTCCATCCTGGACAAGAGGGGACTCTCTGTCGATTGTGTTTGTAACTGTCAGCTCTCCTGTATTTTTGTTCACTCCAACCCATGATCCTGGGTCACTTATCTTGTAATACCTGGGAAGCAGTTAAGAAGATACATCACCAGTCAGCATATTTCAGGTCAAGTGTCAAAGCCTGCCCTATTTTGTTCAAGAAACCAAAGCTTGAGGGGGGGTCTTATAGATTTGCTACAGTTGTGACAACCCACTAAAAGGAAATTTTATTTTAAATAATAATTAAATGAGCAATTAACAAATAAAATTATTACATTATCCCGTTGTCGCTCTTGGTCTCCGGATCTACAGCTTTGTACGTTCCTATCAGTGTGCCGTTTGGTGTGTTCTCTTTGACATTGTAGCGAATGGTAGGAGGGAAGAATTGTGGGCCTTCATCGGTGTTGATAACAGTGACGTCCACCGGGATGGACATCCACTGGGCGGTGGTGCCGCTCAGGTTTGCTTGGTTTTGGCCGGAAATCTCAAGCATCACATTGCTAGTCTTCTCATAATCTAAGGGCTGGAGAAGGGATGGGTGTAAAAATACATTAAAACAAAGAAATATAAATTAATCTCCTGTAAGTATGTAGATTTTATATCAGGATTAAATAATTAATGAGTTTGACAGAAAACCCACCTTTGTAACATAGAGAAGCCCACCATTTGTTTCGGGATCAGTGTCAATCCTGAAATTTCCATTTTCATTTCCTTTCGTGATGACAAATTTGGAAATCCAGTTGGGTGTTTTAATTAAGTCTTTGTCTTCCATGGGAATTCTCAGGATAAATTTTTCACCCTCATTTTCTGAAATGGTGGCTTTATACTGCTAAACAAAAAGAGTCACACCATGTGGTTGCATTCGGGATGGGCTGGTTACCGATATCTACGTACACCAAGGTTTATAAAAAACATACACCTGCGTTCAACACCACTATTTTCTGTCATGCACACTGCCTGGCAGCTGGCAATAAAAGGGCTTGTGTAATTTCTCCTAGCTTACAAAAATGACATATTTGGCTGTTCAACAGGTGTTTATTTAATATTGTTGTCAGTAATTCTATATTCAGCTCTACACAACATTTTAACTGTAATAAACAATGTTTATATTATTCTAGCCAAACTATGGGTAATCGTTGTTTTTCTGTTTCAAATTAATGCAATAAAGTAACACATTTTTGTTTTTTAAGTTTATATATATATATATTATTTAGCATCTAAGCCTCTAAGCACTTACGGATGTTTGGGTGAAAGTTGGTGGGTTGTCGTTAATGTCAGCCAAGGTGATTGTTGCCGTAGCTGTGTTAAAAAGGCCATGTGGGGCACCCTTCAAATCCCTGATCTCCACAGTCACCCTATGCGTGTCTTTAGTCTTAAAATAAAACATGACAAAAAGGAAAAAACCACATGAAATATTAAAAGACACATAACCAGATTTACTACTTCAAATGAAATAGTACATGAATTTATACCAGCTTGTTACATTTAAAGAAACATAGTCAATCATCTGTAAAGAGATAGTAGGGCTCACCTCTCGGTCCAGTTTGTTGGAGACTGTGGTGATGACACCCGTATCTGGGTTTATGGCAAAATATTCCAACCCATCCTTGAGCGTGAATTTGATCTTCACATGGTCTGTGTTGGGATCATCTCTGTCTGTGGCATTCACTTTCCCCACTACCAAATCTGTGGTAGAAATCATATTTATTTAGAAGCTTTGTACCGAACAAGTTTTAATGCCATGACTGCTGGGGGTTTGCTGCTCCTTACCTTTGGTTTGCTCGGGCACAGTAAACTCAAGCTTGCCTTGAAACTCTGGCTTATTATCGTTTACATCATCCACTGCTACAATAATGTCCAAAGGTAAGTCTCTTGGCTCGTGGGTTTTGCTGTCCAAAGCATTGATCCTTAGCTGTGAACACATACATATTACTTTATTATCAAATATTAGTGACATTAATGTTCATCAGATACTACTAAAGAAAAATTGTAAAAAAAAAGAAAAAAAATCTCAATTAAAAATGACCCATTTTAGAAACAATGCAGTTCAGAGAAGGAATATAAAATTAAGTTATTAAAGATGGTTAAGACAAAATGAAAATGGTTGGTAATTTATTTTCTGAAAAACCTACTATAAATTGTGGATACTGTTCTCGATCCAATGTCTGGTGCACTGTCAGTACACCACTATCCTTGTTCAGACTGAAGATTTCAAATGGGAATTTGTTCACTCCAGGTCCTTCAATGGTGTAGTACACAATGTGATTAAGATTTGAATCTGACACAATCTATAAAAGAAAAAAAGATATTAGACATATTAAAGTAACAAACACTTCTCTAGAGCATTTAATACATCTAATGCATCTATCCTCTTGGAGCTTACAATGACTTAAGTCACAGGATTAAAAACTGGGATTGCATATAAGAGCCAGAGCAGCACGATTTTAGGAAAACACTGGATGGTTAAATATAATAAGAACTCTTTTGTGATTGACACAAGTTTTCCCGAATGGTCTACCTTTTCCACTGATACTGTGACTAGGGATGGGCAATTGTATTGTTTATAGTTACTGTGGGAAAAAATATTGTGATTAGAATCAGCCAATCATTGACAAATGTGAAAAATTAATCCGGGGTGTATGGAAAACACTGTTAATTTGTTTGGGAATTTTTTACTTTGGTGTTCGAACATTTTTTTCCACAGTTGGTTCGATAAGAGCTTAAATTAGTGCTGCATCTATGTTTCAAAATATGACCGAATGCCATAACTGTGTATGTTTAGCAGCACAGCTAAACTAGTGAATGTAGTGAAGAAGCCAGATAGATAGATAGATAGATAGATAGATAGATAGATAGATAGATAGATAGATAGATAGATAGATAGATAGATAGATAGATAGATAGATAGATAGATAGATAGATAGATAGATAGATAGATAGATAGATAGATAGATAGATAGATAGATAGATAGATAGATAGATAGATAGATAAACTTGGTTAAATATAGAAAGCATTTAAGAAGAAAGACAGGTTTTTATTCTGCTTTTGTTAAACCTTACATGCTTTTTTCTCAATAAGGCAAACAAGCGGGTCCCTTTTTATATATATTTAAAATCCATGATGCTTTATAGATCAGACTACTTTGTATCATTAAACATTGAGTGTTAATTTATTGCTGAGCATTTGAAAATGAAGAAAGGACTAACTTGCCAGCTGTGGCCTGAATGGCATAAGGCTTTCACACCTCTGCTGTGAGGCATTCTAGTGTGGTTTGAGCTTGGAAAACACTTTAAATACATGCATGTTCATTGACTGATCACAAATAGCTGCAAAAAATAATAACACCAGTTCTATGTGATAATAGGGTTTTCATCCAATCTTGAACAAAAACGAATTCTAGTCTACAGTAAGTATTTTTGTTTTGATGCCTTCAGTGGCCCATAAAGCACTCCCTTGGAAATTTAGGGACATAAAAATGTTGATATGTGTAAAAACAAAATTATACATTAAACATACGGTTTCGAGGTGTTTAGGAAAAGGACCTTTGTCATTCTCCAATATGTTGAGGGGTGGAGGACCCCAGCGTCTTTTGGTGCGCTTCAAAATGGCCTGGCCATTTTCCTGTAATGTAAGGAAATTATAATTATTTACTATCATTGTTATTTAAAAAAGGAAGAAAAAAAATGCAATATAAATATGCAGCGCTTTTACATTTGTCTCCTGCTTTGCACTGCAGACAAGGTGAACTTTCATCTCACTTCCCGGCCCACTATTGTCCTGAGCCGTCACAGAAAATGTCCGCCCTGTGGTTGCCACAGTGACTGGAATACGAGCTTCTATTAACCCATTGCTCTGGATTGTAAAACTAGGGTCCTCCACAGTTAAATGGAGTGTCTTGGAGTCACAGTCGACAGCTTCAACTAAACAAAAAAAAAAAAAAAAAAAGATACCAAAAGAAGAGAAAGTATTTTTTCCCCTAAACTAAGCCGTAATTAGTTAAATGTATAATACGTAGTAATTACAGAAAGGCTGTATAGACCTACCTTTTGTGATCTGGTATCCAGCTGGAATGGTTTGTGGCGAAAAGACGTAGAGAGAGTTAGGAATATAACATGACTCCACGCAGGAAAGGATCTGAGGAGGAAAGTCGATCTTACAGCATGAACAGGCTTATCGCTCTAAAGGGATCTCCACATTCATGCGTCGCTTTTCGGAAAACTGTATTGACAAGCACTGAAAATAAATAACGGCATTCATAAAGATCGTTAAAAACTCTTACCAGCAGCGAGAAGACAGGATAAATGAAACACTTTGTCATTTTAGAGGAAAGGTTGTCGGACTTTGTCCCGGACCGACTCGGAAAAAGTCCACTTGGAGTTGCTCTCTTGTTCAAATAATGACAAATGTTCTTGGATGTCGCTAATAGTCGATTTGTCACCTTTCGACGCTTCTTTTTTTTTTTTCTGTTATACGAGGGCGGGGCGGACTGTTTTACTCTGCTGTTTCAGCGTCTGATGGCCTATGGTCAAATACACAGTCACACCTAGGAGACACGCCCTGAACAAAACGATCTCAGAGGGAGAACCTTAGGGTAGTGGTTTGCTGAAGTCAGGTCAGGACATCACTGCGTTTGGCAACTCATTTAGCTTTGCATTTTTGATTTTATTTCTTGCCAGCAGGTGGGAACATTGCCCACGTTTTGCATCGATTGAACCCTCTTTCTGCAAGTAAAATTCTCAAGGAAATGATAATAAAGCTAAATAAATACAGGTGAACTTTAAATTCATACACGCACAGTGATGGATTTTTATATTTGACTAAGTAGATTAACTTTAAAAGGAGGGTATAAAAAAAAGCTGGTTTCCTCTTACAAACCGTAAAAATGTCAGTGGTTTGTTTGATTCTAAAATACCTCTCCCTGGTCTGTACATAGCTTGACCCCAGCTTGTTCCTCCTCCTCTGCAGCTTCACTCAAACTTTCTGGCAAGAGGGATCAGTGCTGGGCTCCTCACTTAACACCACAGGAATGTGAGCCTGAATGGAGCCGGTCATGGGGGAGGCTGTTTTCCCACCACAAAACGCTCACTATCTCTGTAAACTACAGATAAAACTAAGGGGCCAGTGTCATTAAGAGAAAACATTCCCAGTGAGTTCAGTGTACTAGGCTTGTCTAGAAATGCCTTGGATAGTCAAGCCTTGCAGGGTGGGCGGAGGGGGGTCTACAACAGGAAAGGTGAGAAAAATGTCAGGAAAACATTGCTGCCATGAGTCATGGGTGTGGACATAATGAAGGGAGTTGGAAGTCTGGTGATAATGCACAACAAACTGAGAAAAAATCATTTCTGTAATCTACCCCAGGCTAAAGCGAAAGTTTGTTTTCACTGCACTGAGATTTCCGCTTGTTCAGAGAGTAAACAATCTTCTGGTTATGTGTCATTTAATTTTTCTACTTGAACCACTCAAGTTTACAAAAGAAAGATTGGAGCACCTATTTTTTATTTTTATTTTGTAGATATCCCACACTTTGATGACTTTCCTGAGGATGACAGTTTGGAGCAAGGTAATGGTGAGTCATTTTTATAGGCAAACTCAAAACTATGCTTAATTACAGCTAATCTGTTTGCTGTTTCATGTCAACCCTGCATTACTGTTCTTGAACAGACGTTATAATGACATCAAAAGCTAGAAGGAAGTGTTCTAAATTCCCCTAAGTTACGAACACTGAATAATATGACACTGTTTCTGACAGTGACAATTGGCATGTTCAATCATCCTCGACGCGCCCAGAGAAGGACATCGCCTTCCCCTTTTTGTTCTGGATTTGGTGATGCAAGACTATCGTATCACATGTGAGCTGCAGTGCCTTGCACAATAATTCACACCCTTTAAACATTTCACATTTGATCACGTTGAAACTACAAACTTCCCGTTATGTTATTGAGATTTTATGAGATAGACTAACACAAAGTAGTGGATCGTTGTGACGTGAAAGGAATAGGATACCTGATTTTAAAATCTTTTTACATATACTCATAAAGAGTTTGAGTGATATGATCAGAAACTAGAGCCCACCTGCATGTAATATAATCTCATTGTAAATACAGATGTTCTATAAAGGCCTCAGAGGTTTGTTGGAGAACTTTGTGTAAACCAAGGACCACAGTGGACAGGTCAGTAGAGGAGTGGATAGGTTTAATGTAGGATTAGGTTATGAAACAATATACCAAGTACTATTCAGTCCATTGCCTAAAAATCGAAAGAATATGGCACAACTGTAAACATACAAAGATATGGCCATCCACCTGAACTGACAGGATAGGGAAGTAGCGTATAAATCAGAGAAGCAGCCAATGGGCTTATGGATCCACAGGTGAGAAAATCTTTTACAGTACAGCTATTGATCAAGCACTCTATAAATCTGGCCTTTATGGAAGAGCGGCAAGATGAAACCCTTTCTTGAAATAGTCATAGAAGTCAAAACTAAGGTTTCTGAGATACATGCAAAATGCTAACTGTGGAGAAAATGCTAGCAGTGAACATAACCCATATTACCTCCACAGTAAAACACGGTGGTGGTCGCATCCTGTAGTGTTGATGTTTTTCTTTATCCAGTTATTAGCAAGTTGGTTATAACTGATGTGAAGAATGGAGCTTATTATAGTGCAATACTGGAAGAAAACCTTTCAGCGGCTGTAAAAGCGAAAGAGGTTCCCTTTTCAACAGGCCAACAACCCTGAACATACAGCCAGTGCTACAATGGGGATGTAATCAAAGCAAACTCATATTTAGAATGGCCTTGTCAACACCTGAAAACACCTGAAGTTTACAGATGTGTTTAAACTGAGAGCAACATACCCCAAACTATTTAAATTGAACTGAATTGCATTCCATTATTGTCAACATACAGTGAAGCACCATGAAATTTAGATGCAAGTCTACATTATAACAAAAATGTCTTTAAAAAGTAAAAAAAAAAAATGTGCATAAACACTGCAATAAATACAGTGTGCAATAAAATAGCTAGCTAAATACACAAAGGCTAAAAAAGGCATTATGTACACGACACACACAATGTGAAAGGCTCAAGTGTTACGGCTTGCGAGATATAGGACCCCAGAATGCAGACTAGAAGGCAGCATGTCGGTAAGTAAAAAGGTTTAATAACAAAAACTCACTCACAGCAGGAGGCTGGAACAAAACAACAAACGGGCAGGTGAGACAGACTTGGCATGATCAAAAAACAAGACTTGGTTTGAAAAATGTTTCCGCGATGACTAACTGAACATGTGTGTATATATTGAGTGAAAACTAGGTGGAGCAAAGAGACAGATTAACTTTGAGCAGGTGAACCGAATAAACTTAATTGACAGACAGAACAAAACGTGGCTGCGGCAAAAACAGAGACTCTAATATACAAACAAAACCAAACTTGACAAAACATGAACAAGACTAAAACATGACCAGAAAAATAACAGAAGCATTATTCAAAATCTAAGAAGAAGAATAAAAATAAACAAAAGAACGAGTCAAAACCTTAACTGTGAAAAACATAAGAAAAAACCCGAAACCAAAAACCAAACAACCCCAAATCATAACATCAAGTGCAATCAGACATGCATAAAAAGTAGACATATGTAACAGACATAATATTAGACTGAGACTGAGTTAGAGTACACTGGCTGTATAATGATTTAGCACACACTTTGCAAGTAGGATGAATCTGGTTCTTAGTCTTGTGGTGCAAATTCTGCATCTGTAATTGCATCAAAAGTATTTTTCTTTACACTTCACAATTGTGTGCTACTTTGACTTGCTCTAATACATAAACTTCCAAGAACATAGATTAAAGTTCATGGTTGAAGAATACTAAGAATACTTTTGCTAGAAACTTTTGCATTTGAATCTTCAGCAACTGTTTTGGGACCACTTAAATAATGTTTCTTCAAAGCTTTTTGCATTCTCTGAAAGTGGTTTGGTCCCTCTGACTTAAAAAACTTGAAACACCCCACCCTATCGCTTAACCCATCCTAAGAGACACGCCTCATAACATAATAATACGTTTTACAGTTTTTTGCATCTTTGTCACGTATTATGGCTCCACCAAAACCATTCATTCATCTAGAGATTAACTTGATCAAGAAATACAATAACAAAAAAATCATTCTTAAAGTGACTAAAAGTGATTAATGTATGTGGATTATAATATATTTACTCAAGCTTCATGCCCAGTAAAAGGAGATGAAACTAATGTTGCATTTTCCTTCTCACACTATGGGAGGGTTTGTCAACAATCTGTGATGCTCAGATTAGGAATTTCATGGGCCCTGGTGAAGTTGAACAGACTGGTGAGAAAACGCTGGCCAGAATTGCTATGTTCTGGGTTTTGTTTTTTATTCTAACCTTAATCTCATACTGTAAAGAAAAAAATAGAAAATGGTAATTCCACTTTCATTTTTAAAAACTTGAATTTTACACCATGAGTTATTAGCTAAATTTTACCTAGGTACTCTCCTAAGAAGTTCCTTCTGTTTTCAATTGAATACAAAGCTCTTCTGTTTTAGCTATGAATCCCTCCTGATTGTAGGTGAGAACACAGATCATTTTCAAAGCAGTGCTGGTTAAATATTTTACACTACGAACAAGCTGGGTCATGCTGATATCAAAGGTGGATTCTCGGACTAGGCAAAAGTATAATGAGACTTTGCGGTTGCTTAGTGCCCCAGGAAAACCAATTTTCCAAATGTGCTAGTTGCATGAATACTAAGAAAACTGTCATAGTTTGAAAGTTATGTTAACTACCGTAAGTCAAAATTTAAAAATCATGATCTAGCGCTGCTCACATTTGCACAAATCGGTAATTAGATTAAGAAAGTATAACACAAGTTGTGTAAGTGAATTCTTTGAAAGGCTCAAGCATGGCCAATATAGAAAAGAGGTCTGTGAGGCTACAGTGATTGTTGGCGAAACTAGATGGCCAGAAGGAGGCAGTGGTCACCCCTATAAATATTTTGCCCCCTTCCTGGCCAGACAGTCTCATATACATATTTTTATGCAGACATATTTAAGAGAGAAAACAAAATGACGAGTTTATTTATGTATGCTCTTTTATATTGTCCTTCATAGCACACTTTTTTGAAAGCCCGCACTCATTCCTGGTCCAGGCCTCCAGGATCAAATATTTTCATTAAATATTGGAGTACAAAGATTTTTAAATCATTGACAATCAATGTTGGGGATGATTTTTGTTATCCATGTATTTGAAATCTGAACTTACAGAACATAAAATTAATCAATAACTTTTGTTTTCAGATTAAAATTTTAAGTTCTGCTGCAGCAACAAACTTTAACAAAAGTCATGAAAGGTTGTTATGGTGTTTAATTTTTTTTGTGACAACTCAAGGCATTTATCAGCCCCTATCTGGCCTGCTTTTATGAAACTCAATGAAGGTTGATTTCCATTCTACGTTTTACTGTAATGGCCAAGTTTAATGTTGTGTTCACAAGCAAGTATGGATAAATGGCTATTACTTGCTGATCTATTTACAGACAGTTATTGGACTTATTTCTCCGCTTTGACAATTTGTACTCCCATTCTGTACCTACACATCTGTTTCATCCTTTCCTCCTTGTAATTTTTATTTTTTTTTTGCAACCATATACTTAAATCATGGCATGTCATTTGATTTTTTTATTTTGGTGAGGTATTTTACGAATTGATGGAGATAAATAGTCATAATTAAAGTT
Source organism: Girardinichthys multiradiatus (assembly GCF_021462225.1). Taxonomy (NCBI): domain Eukaryota; kingdom Metazoa; phylum Chordata; class Actinopteri; order Cyprinodontiformes; family Goodeidae; genus Girardinichthys; species Girardinichthys multiradiatus. Next base: position 25,640,576 of record NC_061799.1, read on the forward strand.
CATTTAATTGCATAAATTTAGCAAAAACAACTTCATTTTACATTTTATTGGGGAAATCTTACCAATTGTGACGCCTACTTAATCAAAATTACTCTAAATGACACCCTGCTGGTAGATAATATTTACTGGAGGTATTTAATGTTTTCATACAATAAGGTTTTGACTGTTATAAATGTCAAAGTATAAAGTGTTTGTACAACTGGTACAGTTTTCAGCTTTTCCTGTCTGAGTACTTTCTCCTGAGGCTCTCAGGGGGCCCATAAGCAGGCGCAAAGTTTGCTTTTACCTCCGGCAGGCCCTAACTACGCCACTCAGTAAAAGATCCAGTTCAGTTTGACCCAGCTTTACCCTTATTAATACTGTTACTGGTCCAGGGACATTACTGGATTGATACCCGGAGTTCAAGAACAACATTCTGATAAGGCATTACAGAGATGGAGGTAGAATGAAGTACAGGCACAAATGTAACGTAGAACATGACGGCCTGTTTCTCAATCTCACCCTAGAGAAACGCCCCTGTCTCAAACATTAACTCCTTCCATCCACAGAGACAGACCAGTTGAGACTCATTTTGTTACCTCGCCTAAACTTGTTTCCTCTACTTTCCCCACCTGGATTTTTTTTTTTTATTACCGTAGAAAACAGACGTCATATGAAGCTTGACACAACATTCTGATATTATCCCTTATCGACATCATTTCTAACGGAGTAGAAGACACGCCCAGTACTAATATACAGTTCATTCCTCCTCCACTGGGTCAAAGTCCCCAGCAACTAACAAAAGGCTACACCGGATCTAAAGCTCGAGCGATTTCACTTCAAAGCGAGAAAAAAACTTTCTATTTCTTCAACTGATGGATATTCTGTTCAGATGCAGCCTTTTCGTCCTCCTGGCATACTTCTTCACTGTAAGTAATTTTTTTTTATATTTCTGTTTTATAATACAGCAATAGAAAGCCAATCTTTCAACAGGTGTGGCTCTTCTCACCCTGAAGGGTATCAGCATGTAAAGACAGCGGTACGTCCCAGTAAAACCATTATAACGCAAAGTGTCCGTTTTTAGTACAATCCTCACTCTTCTTTTTCCTTTTTATTTTTTTGGAAGGGGAACTAGTTTTCTCCAGTTTCTTTCTATTCCAGCCATATGTCATAAATACTGCATGTGGAAAACCTAGAGCTGCGCAAAGTTTAATTAGGTCCTGGGGTCATATTTCAAAACAAACAAACAACAGATTAGAGCTTATATTAAACAGCCATTGTTTTATTGAAGAAAAATACCACGAAATGTGATTTTTATAACACCATTGGAACATTGGGAGACATTTCCCATTATGAAATGCAGGGTAAAACAAAATATTTAAAAGCCATTTACTCTTACCTCTTGATTTATTTATTCACCTCTAGTTTCTGACCTTATTTTCATTTAGCTGTTTGAAAAATAACTGAGAGTGATGCTTTCTGTAAATAATCTAATTATTTATGTTCTCCTAGAAAGTCTAGGTTAATGTGACAGTATAGTATAGTAAATCAAATGAAACAAACAAAAAAAACTGTGTTAAATCTTGAATAAAGTCCATAAGAAAATATATCCTTTCAAGCCTTTATTTGCAGAAAATGACAAATGGAAAATGGTGTTTTCAGAGTTCAAATGAAGCACCAACAAAAAAAAAAAACTTAAATGCATTTTTATTTTTTTACCTTATGAAGAATTAATATTTGGTGGAATAATCCTGATTCTCAATCCCGATTTGTATGTATTTTGGCATGTTCTCCAACAGTTTTTCACAACACTGCTGTGTTAAAGCAACCACCCAATCAGAACATCTTAAAGCAGAATGATGTGTGCTTGTGTTGGAATTCGATAGACACTGGAATGGAATAGCTGTAAAAATGCTGATCTCAGAGAAATGTTACAGTGGTGTCATTTTTTTCAGAGCTGTGTCTTTACAATTGGATGTAGAACAGTAGCAGCAGTGGGCCTTTCCTTGACTTTGGGATTATTGCATGTCTATTGCTTATCATTATTTGGTGCTCTGTTGTTATTATGCTGTAATTTTGCTTCTCGTTCTCCTGAAGCTGGTTCCTGTGACGGTAGAAGGACACAGTGGAATGCGGAGAAGGCAGAAAAGAGAATGGATCCTCGCTCCCAGAAACCTTACGGAGGGACATGACTACACTACTTTCAACTTTATTGCTAAAGTGTGTACTAAAGCTAAATGTATATATATTTACATAATATATATATATAGTATGCTATGTTGTTCCTAAGGGGTATTCACATTGATTTCTATTAATTTACATGCTTGATCTATTATTTGCCAAATCAAACCCCAATTTTAACTTTTTACCATTATCAGTATGCCCATAGGTTGGGCCATCAATTTAAATATGTCTAGAGACCAAACAAGTAGTCTCTACACATATTTAAATTGAGATTGAACTGGGAATGTAGTTCTTAAACAGGTTCTAAATTTACAAATAATTTTCAAACAAAATAATTAAAGCCATCTTCAAAGAAGCTGCATTATGTTTAGGAAACATCATGCCTTATATGACAAATCCAAAGGTTACAGATTTTGAAAGATGGTGATCTTAGCTAAGATGCTACAAAAACATTGAAATTGTGCTATACCAAAGCCCAAAAATCTGAAGTGAAATTTAGTTTTTTTTTTTTTTTTTTACCGGTACATTATTTCTTGAACCTACAGATTTTAAGCAGAATAAAGGTTTCTTTTTTTTGTATTAAAATGCCCAGAATTTTGTCAAAATCCAGGATGCAATCTGTAAGTTTGAGTCTGGAAAAGTATGGATCTTTGTAATTATAAATATGTAGGATCCCTGTAGACAGCTGAGAGTTTGTTGAAAAGTTAAAAAATCCTCAAACCAATGGAAGCTAGTTCACATCCAAAGGATATGACATCATAATTTCAACAGCATTTCATAAAGTCCAAGTTTTCTGCACTCTAACGTAAAAAACCTCAACAAATGTAACTTTAGCAAAATACTTCAACCTTTTCAGGCTGAGAAAACAATAACAAACTTAACAATAGTCTTGTGAAAGGTCAGAGGTTTGATATCCGCTAATATAGTTTTTTAGTTATATGAACATTTTTAATTTAAGCTTTTTAAGTTGCTAAACTAGGCTAAAACAGGAGGTCTGTCAAACGACCTGTTAGCCTTTCACTACAAACACATGACGATATAACATCTGTTAAGTAGAGGCAAATAATATGTTCATAGAACTTAGAAACATCGCAACTATCCCTTTAAGTGTCATCGTCTTACAGGATTGCAAGGAAACATTTTATTTTGGTCTGTGTTCAGATTTACTAAAAAAAATATTCTGCAGTACTATGCATTTTATAGTAAGTTCGTACGTTCGTTCGTCGTCTTCCGCTTATCCAGGACCGGGTCGCGGGGGCAGCAGACTCAGCAGACTCAGCAGAGACGCCCAGACGTCCCTCTCTCCAGACACCTCCTCCAGCTCCTCCAGGGGGAGCCCAAGGCGTTCCCAGGCCAGCCGAGAGACATAGTCCCTTCAGCGTGTCCTGGGCCGTCCCCTGGGCCTCCTCCCGGTGGGACGTGCCTGGAACACCTCCCGAGGAAGGCGTCCAGGAGGCATCCGGTATAGATGCCCGAGCCACCTCAACTGGCTCCTCTCAATGTGGAGGAGCAGCGGGTCTACTCCGGCCACCCTGCGGAGGAAGCTCATTTCAGCCGCTTGTATCCGTGATCTCGTTCTTTCGGTCATGACCCAAAGTTCATGGCCATAGGTGAGGGTAGGAACGTAGACCGACCAGTAAATTGAGAGCTTTGCTTTTCGGCTCAGCTCTCTCTTCACCACAATGGACCGGCACAGCGCCCCCATTACTGTGGCAGCTGCACCGATCCGTCTGTCGATCTCCCACTCCATTCTTCCCTCACTCGTGAACAAGACCCCGAGATACTTAAACTCCTCCACTTGAGGCAGGAACTCCCCTCCAACCTGAAGAGGACAAGCCACCCTTTTCCGGTCGAGTACCATGGCCTCGGACTTGGAGGAGCTGATCCTCATCCCAGCCGCTTCACACTCGGCTGCGAACCGCCACAGCGCATGCTGTAGGTCTTGGCTAGAGGGGGCCAGCAGGACCACGTCATCCGCAAAAAGAAGAGACGAAATCCACTGGTCCCCAAACCAGACCCCCTCCGGCCCTTGGCTGCGTCTAGAAATCCTGTCCATAAAAGTTATGAACAGGACCGGCGACAAAGGGCAGCCCTGCCGGAGTCCAACATGCACTGGGAACAGGTCCGACTTAGTGCCGGCAATGCGGACCAAACTCCTGCTCCGCTCGTACAGGGACCGGATGGCCCCTAATAAAGGGCCCCCGATTCCATACTCCTGGAGCACCCCCCACAGGGCATCACGAGGGACACAGTCGAATGCCTTCTCCAGGTCCACAAAACACGTGTGAACCGGTTGGGCAAACTCCCATGAACCCTCGAGCACCCTGTAGAGGGTATAGAGCTGGTCCAGTGTTCCACGGCTGGGACGAAAACCACACTGTTCCTCCTGAAGCCGAGGTTCGACTATCGGTCGGACTCTCCTCTCCAATACCCTGGCGTAGGCCTTACCAGGGAGGCTGAGGAGTGTGATCCCCCTGTAGTTGGAACACACCCTCTGGTCCCCCTTCTTATAAAGGGGGACCACCACCCCAGTCTGCCAGTCCAGAGGCACTGTCCCCGACCGCCACGCAATGTTGAAGAGGCGTGTCAACCATGACAGCCCTACAACATCCAGACACTTGAGGTACTCAGGGCGGATCTCATCCACCCCCGAAGCCTTGCCACCGCGGAGCTTTTTAACCACCTCAGTGACTTCAGCCTGGGTGATGAAAGAGTCCAACCCCGAGTCCCCAGCCTCTGTTTCCACCACGGAATGCGTGATGGCAGGATTGAGGAGATCCTCGAAGTACTCCTTCCACCGCCCGATAATGTCCTCAGTCGAGGTCAGCAGTCTCCCGCCCCCACTATAAACAGTGTTGGCAAAGCACTGCTTCCCCCTCCTGAGGCGCCGGACGGTTTGCCAGAATCGCTTAGAGGCCAACCGGTAGTCCTTCTCCATGGCCTCACCGAACTCTTCCCAAGCCCGAGTTTTTGCCTCTGCCACAGCCCGGGCCGCAGCACGCTTGGCCTCACGGTACCCATCAGCCGCCTCAGGAGTCCCACAAGCCAACCACAGCCGATAGGACTCCTAAGTAACATTTTATAATGTTATGTGGGCTGTACAGTGGCACAGTTGGTCATATTGTTGCCTTACAGCAAGAAGGTCCTGGGTTCCACTGGTCCCAGCCAAGGGTCTTTCTACATGGAGTTTGCATGTTCTCCGCATGCATGTGTGGTTCTCTCCGGTTACTTGGGCATTTTCCCAGAGTCTAAAAGCATGGGTTAATTGGTCTCTCTAAATTGCCCTAAGGTATGAATGGGTGTGTGCATGGTTGATTGTGTGCCTCTATGTTGCCCTGTGATGGACTGGTGACCTGTCCAGGATGTACCCCGCCTCTTGCCCGTCGACCACTGGAGATAGGCACAAGCTCCCCTGAGACCTTGTACGGAAGAAGCGGGTTTAGAAAATGCATGGATGTTGTAAAAAATTAAGTTGAAGCACTTTTCAGACACTAGCATTTATATAAATCAGATATCCGTAATCCTGCCATTTAAAAAAGTTAAGTTTCCATGTGGTTTGCCTCTAAGTTCATACATCTGTATTTCAGATTCGCTCAGATAAGGAGACATCTCAGAAAATAATATACTCTTTAACTGGTCCTGGGGTTGATGAAGACCCAAAGGGCAGATTCGCTGTTGACCGGGATACTGGCTTTGTTAGGGTCTTTTCTATTCTGGACCGAGAGGAAATTGCACAGTATAAGGTAAGAGCACTTTAAAATCGTTCTGTTGTTGTTAGTGTGGTAAAAAATTGTGAGAAATAAATGAAATGGCTAAATATATTCCACTTTTCTTTTAAGCTTTTCGGGAAGGCACAATACCTCGATGGCCGCCTTGCTGAGAAAGATATTGCTCTCCTAATTAATGTTGTGGATATAAATGACTGCACTCCTGTCATTAAGGCGCAGCAAGTTGGACAAGTCAGCGAACACAGCAAACCGGGTATTAAAGATCTGCAAAACAATTGTGATCTAGGTTAGGAAAAAAAAAATTTGCTGCAATGGGCTAACCATATTATATTTATTTTTTCAGGTACCATTGTCATGAAAGTGATAGCTACAGATGGCGATGAAAAGAATTCTGAACACTCCCTGATCTCCTATAGCATAGATGCACGCAGCAACATTGGCAGGATGTTCGCCATCAACTCCCAAACAGGAGAGGTCACAGTTGTAAAGACCTCTCTAGATAGAGAAGTGAGTCACTGTGTGGTTTCTATAACTTCATATGGTTTACCTTACTAGTAAGCACTGATTCATATTTGATTTCAAACTCAAATTCATTATCTCCAACATTTTTTCTTTCAGACCAAAGACACATATAAGTTGACCATTTTTGCTTCTGACTTGGGAGGCAGACCAGGAGGAAACACAGGGACTGGTGAAATTGAGATTAATCTCACAGACATTAATGACAATATTCCAACTCTGTTAAAAGAAACGGTATATGTGACACAACAACCATAAAATCAATCTACAAAACAATATGTTGATAATGCCCCAAACTAAATGTTTTAATTTACTTTTTTTTTTTTTTTGCTAGTATGAGGGAAGTGTGGAGGAGAACACAGTTGGTGTTGAAGTTCTAAGGATACAAGCGGTTGACCTGGATCTGATCAATACAGAGAACTGGTTTGCTATGTACGAAATCGTTTCAGGAAATGAGGGAGGATATTTCACAATCACGACTGATAAAGCAACCAACGAGGGAATCATCATGACTACTAAGGTCTGTATAAACGAAAAAAAAAAAAAGTTTAAAACACATCAGAGTATGGGTGTTACATCCAGTTCACAATACGAGACAATATACGATTCCAGGTTCACAAGTACAAGAGAAAGATTTTCTAAGTATTTCTGAAAATACTAAGAATCTTCTTTTGTCTTGTATTGACATACTGAAAAACAACCAAACTGTGTTTTAATCTAATCAGTGTAGAATATTCTACTCCGAGCTTGACTAGTTCATATACTAGCCTAGTCTTATTCTAAAGTGGTTTTAATACCAAACATAAACGTAAAATGCGGGTTTATTTGTCTGTCACTAATAAACTTTGAAATCAGACCATCAATTGCAGTCCAGACTAATCAAAAACTATAAAATAACCCTTTGGTTTAGCACCAATAGGAAGCTAACTTCCAACAATTGTGGTTTTCTCAGATTGCTTACAAATTATTCAGATTTTATCTGTTACTCAAAATACTGCCACATTGACAATTTAGAAATGATAATGGCTTATTAAATATTTTGTAACTGACTGTTTTTGTTCACACTGAAGAAATGTCTTATTTGTCGACACTACGAACACAACAAGACAATTGAAGAAACTTTGAGAAATTAAATTGACCTCTTTTGCCAGAGGTGATGCCAGCAACTGGATACCACTCTGGAATCTTGCAGCGCAATGTCTCATAACACTCCTACCTTTGACTAAAACTGTGTTGAAAGCCAGTTTTTTCTGCTAATCATTTTGCTGATAATCTACAGGCACTGGACTATGAAGAAATACAGACGCTAAATTTGGCAGTGAAGGTTAAAAATGAAGCAGAGTATAACTTCGGGAGCAGCATGTCTATTACAGGAGCTTCCCAGTCAAAGTCGTATCCCATCAAAATAAATGTCATCAATCAGAAAGAGGGGGCCCGATTCCACCCCAGTGTCAAAGTGGTGACCGTCTCTGGGGATAAAACCTCCATCTCCTTGAATAAGACCATAGTAACGTACGCTGCTATCGACAGTGACACGCAGAAGACAGCCACCAATGTCTGGTAATGTCTCTCACATAGCATGTAATCCTGTTGTACTTTCATTCCACATCAAACCAAGCTGTTCATGCAGTAGCAACATTTAAATGTTATTTAGATTTTAAACTGTTTTCAAAAAAGTCAGCCTTTGGAGTTCTGTATTTTAGTGCTTATTCTGCCACAGTTAACTTATATTTGATTAGAGTGATTAGAGAGGGTAAATGAATAGAATAAATGTTACCAAAGCATTCATTTTACAACGGAAAACTTCTGAGGACTCTTAGGAGGGATGGTTAAGTTAATGTTTTACTCCATTTTTGAATGGATGTTTTCTAATGAGAGGTGGCAGTTAAAATTTGATATTATGGCGCCCGAAAAGCTAGAACTTTTTAAATCATATTTCATTCATTTATTTTATGATGCAAAGCATTTATTTATTTATTTAGGTTTCAAAGAAAACCTTAAATAAGCACTAGTTCTCCTGGCCTTAACAGATATTTCAGTGTTGCTAACAACAATCTCTGAAACACAGTAATAGGTCAAGTTTATTTGATTGGTATTTTTTGAGCTATACAAAAAATATTTATTTTAACTCATGTTTTTGACTCATTATGATTAAAAAAGGTTAAAAAAAAAACTGGTAAAACAGGATAGATCCCTATGTTATCTCATGCAAAATGCTGGACATACAACAATTTTAAGTCAGTGGTAAAACAATAACCGTTGCCTTTTACAAGAGATGGAATTTGTTTGAAATAGCTTTTCTGCCTGCCCCACCAAGTTGTGATATAAATTGTTGTGGCTGGGCATCCTTAGATGGATATGATCAATTGAATTTACCTGTATTGAATAATAATAGAAAATAACTTGTCTTTTAGTTATTGGATCTGAATCTAATAGCATACAGTGTTATTATAATGTATTGAATTTAATTTAGACCAATTTGGATTCTCTTTAAGTGGATATGATCTGGATCTGTTGGTCTTTTAAATTGCCTTGAGATGAATTTGAGCTATATAAATAAACTAAATTAAACAGAATGATTTGTTTGCTTTTTTACTTGCAGGTATGCAAAGTCGGGTGATAAAGACAACTGGTTGAGTATTGATAAAAAAACAGCCGAAATCCGGTTGAATAAATATCCCAACCGAGAGTCTACGTCTTTGGTCAATGGAACATACTATGTCAATATTTTGGCCATTAGCAATGGTAAGGTGTTAAGGATATGGCATTTATTCCTTTTGTACCCTTAATTGATGTGTTGCACAATAGAGCATGACTTATCTCTGTTTTAACTTCTTTTTTAGAGACTCCATCAAAAACTGCAACAGGGACCATTGCCATTCAGGTAGAGGACTTCAACGAACACTGTCCAACACTGACCTCAACAACTCAAACCATGTGCTTTGGTGATAATGTCATTTACGTCACTGCAGAGGATAGAGATATGTTCCCCAACTCAGCACCGTTTGACTTTACTATAGTTCAAAGCAACAGCAAAGAGAAGTGGATCATGGAGCCTTTTAATGGTAAGATTTTTTCATGGCAAATTTCTTTTAAATTGTCTCTTCAGTGTTTACACTATAAGGAATTCAGATCCAGGTTAGATTATTCTGAAAAATCTAGATAATATAAAACTCAAACTTACTTTTCTTACAGCTAATTTCACCTATACTGTTTTTGCAAGAATTCTAGTGAGATAATGCAGTTACAGGATTAAAATGGAAACAGTTATTCTTCAGAATAACTACACTTTGTTGTAGAAATAGAATGGAGCTTTATCAGTTTGGTCTTGCTAAACTAAGTCAGCATAAAACAAGCTTCCTTTCATATTCGGTTGCAAATCTTATGTTCAGGTGTCGTCTTTCTTTAGAAACCACAGTCCTTCTTCGAGACCAGGGAAACCTATGGCCAGGCACCTACAAGGTATCCCTGAATGTCAAGGACCAGCAAGGAAAGTCATGCGATGCTCCCCAGATAATGGAGGTAATGGTGTGCACATGCCATGAAACCACCAAGAGCTGCTTGTTGCGCAAAACAGGCAAAGCTGTTTTTGGAGCTGGAGGTATCTTGCTCATGCTGCTGGGACTGTTGCTTCTTCTATGTGAGTAAACACACCGTTTTATTAATGCTTTCAGGTTAGAAATTCTGATAAGAATCATTGACTTTCCATCACAAGATTGCTTGATAGAACAAGCTGTTGCATGAATAGAAAGATTATGACACAAAAGGTGGGTCTTAGCTGACTTTGGAAGAAATGCATGACGTCTGCATGGGTTACACAACTGTGACTCAATAATTTGCTGTATTTCTGATGAGTTAAATCCATTTGTTGAAGGAAGGAAGTATCTTAATCAAAGAAAACTGTTTACTAACCATAGCCTGTCTTTAAACAATGTTCTGGATTTATTTTGTAGTGGTTCCCCTTCTTCTGCTGGTCTGCCTCTGTGGAAGTGCAGCAAGAAATTTTAAGGCTATTCCCTTCGAGGCGAAAGAACATCTCATCTCATATAACACTGAGGGACAAGGAGAAGGCAAGGTGCAAAGAGATTTTACCGAATGGTAAAAGTTTTTGCCTTGTAGAAAAATGTTTTGTCACTGACAGAACTTTCTCTTTTTTCTATCTCACAGGACATCCCTCTTCTCCATGTCCCAGTCAATGTTGATGGTGGCACAATAAGTAAAAAGGACATCAACATCTCTGGGGGACGAGGCCTTGATAATTTGATTGTTAACCCAGGGGCTGCAGTGGGTGGAGGAAGAATCTTGACAGCAGAGGACATGCGTTTGTACAACAAATACAATTACTCCACAGTCCAAGATGGGTTTGATTTTAGGGGTGCAGGAACAATAAGGGGAGAAGACATGAGCATCTCCAAATACAGATTTTCAGCCTTTGATGGAATGGCTTTGCCAGACCATTATCTGGGACAATACTATTCAGGTGTAAGTTTATTTTCAGTGTTATCTGTCTAAGAGTTATAACTATAATTAAGTAGCAAAAGAGGTTTGGAACTCGAGTCTCTTTAACAATCTTTGTCTTCTGTAAAGCATAAGTAAAGTAAAGTAAAGTAAAGGCTGTTAGTGTAGATCATTTGAATAACCCAACGACATGTCATGGCAAGGTTATGTACGCTGTTTATGTTCTCAACAATATGTGGCAGGAAAAAAATGTAAAGGCAGTTACCAGGTTTCTCTTCTTTAATGTAATTGCTACCATTTAACTAGCATGTAAAATACGAGACCTTAAGACCACAGCTATTATATGGATGTATGTATTCTCTTGGTAAATGGTATGCTTATATCATTTGCCAGAGATGGTTTTAAAAAAAGTGGACTAATAATGGTTCATAACCATCTGTTTATGTTGGTGTGGAAACATCATAATAATAACACAGATATCTCTCAAGCTGAATTCTGTATTAATTGACTTGGGGTAATTTCAGAACAAAATTGACTAAATATCTCTTACACAACTTGACAACATGTCAGTTATGTTTATTCATCACTAGTTTTCCCTATAGAATGCTGCATTACACTCGGCTGTGTAAATGATCTAATTTATTCTTATTTGTTTGCAGAAATCAAGTCAAGGCTTACAGCAACATCAGGAGAAAGATGCTGAGTTGATCTACGATTACGAGGGCCGTGGCTCACTGGCGGGTTCTGTGGGTTGCTGCAGCCTCCTTGAAAATGATAACGATCTTGCCTTCCTTAATGACCTGGGGCCAAAATTCAAAACCCTGGCTGAAATCTGCCTGGGGACAACCCTGGAGAGCACTTCGGTGGATGCTGAGGTTTCTGATCTCCCAAACCAAATGGCGTCCCCAATCAGGCCCTCCACCTCGACCCACACACATATCCATACTCACACGGAAACAATTAGAGACAGAGACCACCTGAATCTCAACACCATTAATATCTCCAATAAAGCAGCTGGGTCTTCTACTATCATTCAAAAGGAACACATTACGGAGACCTCCCAAGGTTCAGCAACTCTTCCCAAAGTCCAGGAGACAGTTGTCATCCCTAACCAAACACTGCTCATACAGCAGCCTGCCATGTACTACGCCGCTACCCCCATGTATGTAGTTGAGACCAAGCCCCAAATGGTGCTTGTGTCAGGGGGAACTCAGCAGGTGGTTGGTCAGGTGGGTCAAGCTGGGCTCAGTCAAGGGTTAATACAAGTTGGAGGCCTCCAAGGTTCTCAGGGTGTAATGCTTGTTGAAGGGCAGGTGGAAATAAATGGAGCACCTGGGCAGGTAGCACAGGGCCTAATACAAGTTGGAGGCCTCCAAGGTTCTCAGGGTGTAATGCTTGTTGAAGAGCAGGTGGAAATAAATGGAGCACCTGGGCAGGTAGCACAGGGCCTCTCACAGGGAACAGTCTCTAAATCCACTGAAGTTTTTGTAGTTAAGAATGGGTCCGCGGGTGGAAAGCACAGTACACATTACACGCAGAGCTCTCGCGAAATACCGCAGAGGTCTTTAGTGGCAGGCTTGGAGATGGGAGGTAAAGGAGTTCACGTGAAGTCGTTTTCTGCGGGCTCACATGGTTCCGCAGGATCAAAGGAAGAATTTGCACTGAGTACCACACCCAGGTTCCAAGGCCAGAGGGTTGTTGTGGAGCAAAAAAAAGTCTTAGTGACTGAGAGAAATCTCGAGTCGAGCACATAAATTGCTCCCTTTTTTTGCTTATTTACTGAGGTCAAAGATCTAATGACTTGTACATATATTCTTGTTGATTTAAATACACTACAGCAGAAATAGATTTAAAGTATAATAAAACAGTAAGGATTTGAACTGCTTAGCTTTCGGCATTAATTAGACATTTGTTAGCAAAAGTTATGCTTTATGTGACCCACTTCATGATTTTCTTTCACTTTAGGAATGATTAATAGATGCCGAACGATAGCACTGAAAATCCTGGATTTCTGTAAGTAAAGAAAAAGCAAAATAAAACAATTCAATACTAAAATAGTTTACATTTGTGACTTCATTCCCATCCTAACTTCCAGTGTACTGAGTACAAGTTTATAAGGGAGAGTTGCACAGGATTATGTTTTCCCTGAAGATTACATTTTTCTGAAAAAAACAAATTTTACTACATTATTAAAGTGATGCACAAAACGATAAGTGCCAAATTTGTAATAACAGTTCATCACTGAGTTATGTTTTTTTTTCTAAGGTGTTGTGTTGTCATATCTTTTTCATAAATATAAGTATCGTACACATGTATTTTCACATTTATTTTTATTTAACTAAGCAATTTGCATTTTAGAGTAAAGATTTAACCAAGTAATTTGTATTTTTTAGAATAATCAAGGCTTACATTGCCAAATATTTGTCAATGGTGATATGGTTTCTTACTGCTGTTGCTGGTTGTTTTGTTTGTACTTGTTTGGCTGTTGGAGTGTTGCACTGTAGCTAAATCGGCTTGAAAATGAAGAAGTGTTTCTGTTTTATTTGCACCTGGTATCATTAAAATCACTAGAACTTGATAATTTCTTGAACCTATAATAAAATTCATATAAAGCATTTTGTCATATGACATGATCTACAGTTTTATATGTTATCTTTAAATTAAGAATTGTTATTTTATGCCTAAAGTTGGGATTTAATTTGAGAGTGGCGGATTCGGATCACATCCAATAGAATGCTGTTCTTTGTTTTTTAATAAAATATTTTCAATCAAGTTTTGTCATTGCCATTTTTATGAATATGATTTTGTTACAGTGTTTAGGTACAAAACATTTAAAGGAATTACCAGTTTAAAGAGAAAAATGCTAGTAGGCTTACATTCAAAACATTTTGTTCCATTTTTTCCTAAACCTTTTTTCATATTTCTACCTGACAACCTTTTTCATATTCAATTAAATTCAAAAAGGAAGTTTTGAAAGATTTGCTTATCTGTTCAGTTTTAGAGATATGTTTTAGTTGTCTTTTTTATGTCACAAATAGGCTCCAGGGTGGAACTGATTAAACCCTCTTCCATTAGAGCAAGGTTCATGTTTCACATTCATCCAAGCAGACAGTAGCATTCTTACGTAGAACAATGGGTGCCTTGTGAGAGAGCTCACTCAAAAGTTTCTCGGTGTAGGTTTCACATAAAAGAGGCCAAAGAAGCAAATAGTTTAGACAAAAGCCTCAAAACAGCTTGACTTGTTTTAAAATGTAAAAAAAAAAAAAACTACACCTTGGAAGGTGTAAAAGAAATACCAAAGAACATTTAGGGGTTGATTGGGAAATTCTTGAAAGAGTTTATAACATTATGATGATAGCATTAGCTCAAAACCTCATATCAAATATATGCAAAACAAAATCAAGATATATTTTAATACTGAGTAAGGCTAAACATGTTTTGGACCACAACTCACTCCTCCTCCTATAATTTTATTTTCAGTAGTTCTCAGAGAAAAGTATTGTACATTGAACATGTTTACATGGTACAATAAAATCATAAACAGCTAATTAGAGAAATAAATCACTGTTACTTTAAAAATAAAACAATTGTAGAAACCATTTCCCTAAGGTTTCCAATTGTGACAGGTCTGAGAAGAACACCAAACAAAAACAACAAAAGTATACGTAAAAACAGGTAGAATAAAATTAAAGTGTCAGCAGTTCAGAAATATCAATTAACAGTGAGAGTGATCTATCAGCACAAAATTCCCATCCTTCATCTTTAAAAACAAAATTATTTCTACGAGGTTTGTTATAATCTTGCCAGAATTCCTTTCACAAACAAAATTGTTTCACTTAATGATTAACAAAAGCTCTTATCTTTTCCATTTTATAAATGTCAAATGTTATATTCATCCATATATCCAGAGCATATATCGGTAAAATATTCATTACATATGTATGCCTTTTTGAAAAATCAATTTATACAACAAAAATAGTTTTACTGTCTATAGAAAAGTCTCTCTTAAAGATGTATTATAGAGCCTTTTTTCTTTTTCAAGTTATCTTGAATTACAGGATATTACCAAAATATATGACAATGAATAGCATTCTGATTTCCACATCTTCTCCAGGAGGTAGGAAGATTTCCATCATGTTGACATTTCTGAACTGGTGCAACAAAGAATCATTTCAAGTTTATACATCCAAATTCTTGCTATCTTAATGATTCACTACATGTTCATTGGTATCTCTATGTCACTGTCCAATCCCCCTCATTAATAACTATGCCACCTTCTTTTTCACCTTTTGCTTTACAATGAAGAGCTAAAACACACTCTTACAGGTGAGTGAAAGTGTTTTGCCCTCATTTTCTGAATTATATGTTTTTGTAAGTATTTCAATCAAATGTGAATTTTCTTCAAAAACTGACTTCATTTTTAGTTTTATAAAATGTCTTATTTGCTAGTACCGATGCAAATCAAATCTTGTTTGTCGAGGTATAATTTTATTTTGGGGGATTCAAAGTGAGGTAAAGTCCTTCCTTATGCTAATGTGCAAAAGGCATT
The DNA here is from genome assembly GCF_021462225.1 of Girardinichthys multiradiatus. Lineage (NCBI taxonomy): Eukaryota > Metazoa > Chordata > Actinopteri > Cyprinodontiformes > Goodeidae > Girardinichthys > Girardinichthys multiradiatus. The sequence continues at coordinate 25,655,993 of NC_061799.1, forward strand.
AATTTTTAAATATCTCCCTCCAATTTATTTTCTTTTATGATGGTTTTCCATCCTTTGAGCTGTTTTCATCCAAGTGTTATCAATATTATTTATGTAATTTAGTAGATTTTTATCAGCCAGGATTGCTTGGATAAGGATAGAAAGTACATTTGCATCAATATCTTTCCATTGGGTATTATATTCCGGGTTATGCCAGAGCACCACCGCCCTCATTTGGACTGCTAAATAAAAATAATTTTTGAGCAAAGGCAAGCCCCAGTCCCCTTTTTTCTTTTCTAATTTTAAAAACCAAGATGATTTGAAAACCAATTCTGAGACATTTTCACATTTCCATTTTCCCTAAAAACATAGTGAGAGATACAATGGAATAGCATAGTCATGTGACCTAAACACAAGTGAGAATTGGTGGCAACATTTGAAAATTTATGTTGACCCTCTCCATCTAATTGGACTAAGTTTGACATATCTTGCAAATAAGAACAGGTAAAAAAAATCTCTCTGGAAGTGCAAAGCTGGTTGAGACATAACCCCAAAAGAATTGCAGGTGGTTCTACAAAGTGATTGGCTTTCAATTTTTCTCTGTAAACGTATCATTGTTCTTCACAAATATGCACTTGTGTAGGTCTATCACAGAAATTCCTATAAGATACATTGAAGTTGGTAGTTTTTGTGTGACAAAATTTAAAAGAGTTCAAAGGGAATGCAAATGTTTGAAAGGCAACTTAGTGCCTTGCGAATGTATTCGGCCCCCTTGAAACTTTCAACCTCTTGCCACATTTCAGGCTTCAATCATAAAGACATAAAATTATATTTTTTTGTGAAGAAGCAACAACAAGTGGGACACAATTGTGAAGTGGAATTAAATTTATTTATTTATTTATTGTGTCAAACTTTTTTAACAAATAAAAAACTGAAAAGTGGGGCGTGCAATATTATTCGGCCCCTTTACTTTCAGTGCAGCAAACTCACTCCAGAAGTTCAGTGAGGATCTCTGAATGATCCAATGTTGTCCCAAATGACTGATGACGATAAATAGAATCCACCTGTGTGTAATCAAGTCTCCGTATAAATGCACCTGCTCTGTGATAGTCTCAGGGTTCTGTTCAAAGCGCAGAGAGCATCATGAAGACCAAGGAACACACCAGGCAGGTCCGAGATACTGTTGTGGAGAGGTTTAAAGCCAGATTTGGATACAAAAAGATTTCCCAAGCTTTAAACATCCCAAGGAGCACTGTGCAAGCAATCATATTGAAATGGAAAGAGTATCAGACCACTGCAAATCAACCAAGACCCAGCCTTCCAACTAAACTTTTATCTCGAACAAGGAGAAGACTGATCAGAGATGCAGCCAAGAGGCCCATGATCACTCTGGATGAACTGCAGAGATCTTCAGCTGAGGTGGGAGAGTCTGTCCATAGGACAACAATCAGTCGTACACTGCACAAATCTGGCCTTTATGGAAGAGTGGCAAGAAGAAAGCCATTTCTCAAAGATATCCAAAAAAGTCTCGTTTAAAGTTTGCCACAAGCCACCTGGGAGACACACCAAACATGTGGAAGAAGGTGCTCTGGTCAGATGAAACCAAAATCCAACTGTTTGGCCACAATGCAAAACGATATGTTTGGCGCAACACAGCTCATCACCCTGAACACACCATCCCCACTGTCAAACATGGTGGTGGCAGCATCATGGTTTGGGCCTGCTTTTCGTCAGCAGGGACAGAGAAGATGGTCAAAATTGGGAAGATGGATGGGTCCAAATACAGGACCATTCTGGAAGAAAACCTGTTGGAGTCTGCAAGAGACCTGAGACTGGGACGGAGATTTATCTTCCAACAAGACAATGATCCAAAACATGAAGCCAAATCTACAATGGAATGGTTCACAAATAAACGTATCCAGGTGTTGGAATGGCCAAGTCAAAGTCCAGACCTGAATCCAATTGAGAATCTGTGGAAAGAGCTGAAGACTGCTGTTCACGAACGCTCTCCATCCAACCTCACTGAGCTCGAGCTGTTTTGCAAGGAAGAATGGGCAAGAATTTCAGTCTCTCGATGTGCAAAACTGATAGAGACAAACCCCAAGCGACTTGCAGCTGTAATTGCAGCAAAGGGTGGCGCTACAAAGTATTAACACAAGGGGGCCGAATAATATTGCATGCACCACTTTTCAGTTTTTTATTTGTTAAAAAAGTTTGACACATCCAATAAATTTAATTCCACTTCACAATTGTGTCCCACTTGTTGTTGATTCTTCACAAAAAATTTGAATTTTATATCTTTATGTTTGAAGCCTGAAATGTGGCAAGAAGTTGAGGGCCTCTTGAATAAAAAGCAGTTACAGAGCCTGTTTTTTGTAACATTTCTGCATATACTTTCTCTCCTCTGGAGGCCAGCTTGATAATATCAGTTCTATTGTCTTGCTTTTGCAAACCGACACAAAAGTGTGATGTAATCATAATGTTTTAACGGTTTTTATGCGCAAAGACAGCATAATGTCAGAAAATAAAAAACCAGTCAGGTTTAACATAATGATCATATGACTAAGGTTTGGTTGGTCCCCCTTTTGCTGCCAGAACGGTCCTGATAAGTCAAGGCATGGACACCACTGGGGTCCTAAAGGTGTGCTGTGGGAGCAACAGATCCTTTAAATCCTGTAAGTTTTGAGGTAGGTCCTTTGAGGATGGAGCTTGTAACTCCAGCGCATCCCACAGATACTCAATTAAATTGTGACCTAGGGAATTTGGACACCAAGATAATTCCTCAGACCTGTCTTTCTTCTCCTCACCCATTATCAAACTATTTTTACTTTGTAGCAGGTACATAATCCTTCTGAAAGAGGTCACAGTTTTAGGGAATGCAGTTTCTATTATACAGTGGACATGATCTGAAACCACAATGAAGGTACAATTCACATGGATTGAAGGACACCAGGCTTGTCAGCATTGCCCAAAGCATCACACAACTTCCGTTAGCTTGGCTTCTTTCCTGATGAAGTCGTGATGACATGTGTACCCCAAGGAAACGACCAACACACACACACACACACACACACACACACACAACTTGCCCATGCGATATAAAACAAAAACGGGATTCAACTGAAAGCTTCACATTTCAGGTCTGGTGCTTACTGGTTTATTATTGGTTCACTCTGCATTCAACAGAAGCTAGCATGGGCACCCTGATTCAAATACACTTTGACCTGATATGCAACACTGTGCACTGTTTATTCTGGTATTTTAACAGAATACACAACCTTTACTTGTTCAGCAATTTTGGTCAAAGTAGCTTGTCTGTTGCATCATAAAACACAGGGCAGTCTTCGCTTCCCACATGCATCAATGACTCTTTCTTCATTAAGGCAAAAATTATTACAAACTGACCGACGTAAAACAGTGAACAATCTACAAGAGCTGCAGCTTTGAAGATGCTCTGGCCCAGTATAATATCCCTTGCAGTTCGAATCTTGTCAAACTCACTGAAGTCCTTACCTTTTCCAATTTTTTCTGCTTCTCAAACTTGGGTTTGGAAGACCTAGTGTTCACTTGCTGCCTAATACATCCCACCAACAAAACGGTGCCAAAATGAAGAGATAATTAAGTGTTATTCCCTTCTCCTCTCAGTGGTCATAATGTTACACCTGATGAGTTTACAACAAAATTAGCTTCAGCTCGGTTCCTAATGCTTTTGGCTTATAGTTTTCAAAAATATGTAGAATTCCTGGACTGAAAAAATTTTAAATCCAGAAGATGTATGGAATAAAAATCTTGGATAAAAAATATGCTGCTGCCTCTTTAAGAAAAACAAGAGTGGAACATTTTCTCAGCATTTCTCAGGAGACAACCACATCTTTAATAGGTCCACGTGTGAAACTTGAAAAACGTTGTCATCCAACAGTAACGAAATAGGCCCTAAAAAATACTCAAGGATCAGACTTCAAAGTAATAAAAATGTGCCTCAATTTATGTGTTCAACCTTCAAACTTCTGCACATTGCTACTGAAAAAGCACATTTTCTCACATTTTATCCACAGAGAAAGAAACATGACATGAAGCTTAGTTTGGATATTTTATTGGTCACTGTAGATCATGGATGCATGATGAAGTATTTGTTACAAAACTAAGTTAAGAACAAGTCTGTGCTTGTTCTGACATTGGCAAAGCATTATTATGGAAAAAATACATAATTCCCTAGTTTTATTAGGTCCTAACACCAATAATTACTTTTGACAATAGCAATGTTTTTTAGCAGCATTATTTAGACTAAGCAACAGATGTCATTATAATTTGCACTCTGCAATATCAAATTAAACATCTTTATCTCAAGCATATTTCATGAGTTCTAGAACTAGTTCAGTGTCATTGTGTAATCAGTGGCGGACATCATGCCGCACATCTTCCTCATCTTCTATTTCATCTTCCTCATATTCGCCTATTTCATCCGCAGTGGCATCCTGGTACTGCTGGTACTCTGACACCAGATCGTTCATGTTGCTCTCAGCCTCAGTGAACTCCATCTCATCCATTCCCTCTCCAGTATACCAGTGAAGGAAGGCCTTGCGACGGAACATGGCAGTGAACTGCTCTGAGATTCTCCTGAAGAGCTCTTGAATGGCTGTGCTGTTCCCGATGAAGGTGGCGGACATCTTTAGGCCACGAGGGGGAATGTCGCAAACAGCTGTCTTGACATTGTTGGGAATCCATTCTACAAAGTAGCTGCTGTTCTTGTTTTGGACACTCAGCATCTGTTCATCCACTTCCTTCATGGACATCCGCCCGCGGAAGATGGCTGCCACTGTGAGGTAGCGCCCATGGCGGGGGTCGCAAGCTGCCATCATGTTCTTGGCATCAAACATTTGCTGAGTGAGTTCCGGCACGGAAAGGGCCCGGTACTGCTGGCTGCCCCGGCTCGTGAGAGGTGCGAAGCCTGGCATGAAGAAATGCAAGCGAGGGAAAGGCACCATGTTGACGGCAAGCTTGCGGAGATCGGCATTGAGTTGGCCAGGGAAGCGAAGACAGGTGGTCACCCCACTCATGGTGGCTGACACTAGGTGATTTAGATCTCCGTAGGTTGGTGTGGTTAGCTTCAAGGTGCGGAAGCAAATATCATACAGGGCCTCGTTGTCAATGCTGAACGTCTCGTCTGTGTTTTCCACAAGCTGGTGGACAGAAAGGGTGGCATTGTAAGGCTCCACCACAGTGTCAGACACTTTCGGGGAAGGCATGACGCTGAATGTGTTCATGATTCTGTCAGGGTACTCCTCCCTGATCTTGCTAATAAGCAGTGTGCCCATCCCTGAACCTGTGCCTCCACCCAGGGAGTGTGTAAGCTGAAAGCCCTGAAGGCAGTCACAGTTTTCAGACTCCTTTCTCACCACGTCCAGCACAGAGTCCACCAGCTCAGCTCCCTCTGTGTAGTGACCTTTGGCCCAGTTATTTCCGGCTCCACTTTGACCTGGAAAGGTTAGAGAGAATTATTGTTCAAATAAGTTTAAACAACATACTAATTTTGGGCAAATGAGCATGATTCACTTAACATCGTTGCAATCAAATGGTTCGCTAACTCTCAATATACTCTTCTTTTTTATATTAGTTGGTGAGTGCACATAAATCCAAGCATGAAACTTTTTGTCAAATTACTAAGTGAGATGATCATCAAGCTTTTATATTTTATCTATTCTTTATTTATTGAAAAACAAAAGGAGCTGATGAAGCTTTTTAACGACTTACAAATAAATCATACCCGTTCACTTTTTCACATTATATTACATTACAACCACAAATTTCAACCTATTTTATTGTATTTCTATGTGATAGACCAACACAAAGTAGTGAAAAATTAGAAAGTGGGAGAAATGGTTTTCAGTGATTTTACAAATAACAATCCAACTTTAACTTGATACATCTAAATGAAACCCAGTGCAATCAATTTCCTTCAGAAGTCACCTAATTAGTACACAGAGTCTATCAGGCCCCAGAGATTGTTTGAGAACATTAGTGAACAAATAGCTTCATGAAGACTGTGGAACACTGCAGACAGTCCAGTAATAACTGTTTTATTGTGATCTTAAATTGGAAAGAGAATCGCACAATGATAAACCTACCATAACACATCTATCCACCTAAACTGACAGACTGTGCAAAGAGAGTATTAATCAAAAAAGCATTCAAAAGGCCAATGGTACCTCTGGAGGAGCAACAAAGATCCACAGCTCATGTGAAGCCATTGTTGAAAGCCACACAGTTCTGGTCAGATGAGACCAAAATGGAACTATGTGCAAAATGCTGTGTGTGGCAGAAAACTCACACTGCACAACACCCCAAACACATCTTCACCATGATGAAACATGGTGGAGGCAGAATCAGGCTCTTCTTCTGTAGGAACAGTGAAAATGGTAAGAGTTGACAGTAAGATGGGTGAGCTAAATACAGGGCAGTCCTGAAGGAAAACCTGTTTTGAGTCTGGAAAAGACGTGTGGCTCAGGTAGAGGTTCACAACAATCTTAAACATACAGGCAGAGCAACAATGGGATGGTTGGGATCAAAGTATATTTTGTTAGATTGGCTGTCAAAATCCAGACTCTGAATGTAGCTGAGAATCTGTGGCAGATGCTCTAGAGTCAGTCTCACTGAGCAAAAATGTAAATGTCTCTGGATGTGCAAAGCTGGTAGAGACCCCAAAAAACATGCAGCTTTAGTTGTAGGTAAAATGTAGCTCTACAAAGTATTTTCTCAGGGTGGCTTAATACAAATCAGTGCCACACTTCTCAGATTTTTGTGGTATAAAAATTTTAAAATCATGTATCCTTTCTCCCCTACTTTATTTTGCACTATTTGGTGTTAAAGTATAACATAGCATCTTAATGAAATAAAAATAGTTTGTGGTTGTAACATGACAAAATGTGGAAAGGTCAAAGGCATATGAGTACTTCTGTAAGACTCTGTTAATACTCCTCAAAACAAACAGCCATCTTATGATTTTAAAGCTCAAATTATTAGTAGAAAACACATCAAGAGTAGGGTACTGCAGCAAATAATTTTTAGATGTCTGAGACCATGATGTCAGACACCGTAGATGATAAAATTAAGACACAGGATTAAATGCAAAATGTACATTTCAACTTAAGACCTAACAAAACAGAAACACGTTTCTTCCATAAAAAGGCAAATAAAACTTGCCTTTCACTGTAAAAGGTATACACAAAGAGTTTGTGCTCTGTTCTGTTGTGCAGCTAGATCAAATCATTGAGAAACTCTTTTCTGCAATGTTGTGTTAATGGTTGCAGCAGAACAACAACTGTTTCAGACATCAGCACAATGGTTCCATCAGTTTCACCCATTAGTACAACATTTTTCTCACAACTTCAAAATAGGATAACGATCATGGGCATTCCTCACAATGGCTTACTTAAGCAACACCCGGTGGGGGATTTGTCAGGGCTTTACATACAATTAACATAAGCATCGCTAAACATCTGAGTCTGAGTTTTGCAACTAAAAAGGGCAAAAATCTTTCTGAACAAGAAGTGTTTGAAATAAAAAGTTTATAACAATCTGGAAGTAGGAAAGAACAGTCTTCAAGACTCTTAGTTGACAAAAGATTTACAAAATTAGGCCAAAATATTATTTAAGCATTTTAAACCTGTGAAAGTTGTAGTAGCAATAAAGTAGGTATGTCCCAGGTTCAAATCAACGCCTAAGATGTTTCTGCATAAAGTTTGCATGTTTTCCCCGTGCTTGTGTGGGTTCATTCTAGATACTGCGGTTTCCTCCACAGTCAAAAAACATGTCTGCCAAGTTAATTGGTCTTTCTAAATTGCCCTTAGGAGTGAGTGTGTTTGTGCATAGTTGTTTGCCCTGTGTGTCTCTGTTGCCCTGTGATGGACCGGTAACCTGTCCAGGGTGTATCCCACCGCTGGGCCAATGATTGCTGGACATAGGCATCTAGACGTGGTGAAGATGCCTTGCTGAAGTTCCAACAGGGAATCAGAACAGGATTAGAAGGGAATTAAAGTGACTTTAAAGATGGCATGTTGTTGGTGTCAGACAGGCTAGTTTTTAAGATGAGCTGAAGTGAGGATAACTGTATGAAAAAAACTTGCTTTGTCATTGGGAAGGCCAAGGCAACAGTTACAACCAAGATGTGGGCTATACCATCTCTGAACACACTTGTTGAACCTTGAAGCAAATGGCCTACAGCAGCAGAAAACCACAGCATTCCTATTAGGAAAGAACATAAAACCAAGTCTACAATTCACACAGGCTCAACAAAATTGGACAGAAAAAGATTGGAAAAACGTTGCCTGGCCTGATTAGTCTTGAGCTAATTCAGCTGATTCAGATTCAGCTGCCACATTAAGATGGGAGGGTCTGAATTTAAAATACACAAGATAAAAACATATAAATCCTGCCCTATGGTGGTTTGGTTTTTCCCCTTGTTACACTTTGGGCCACAGGTGAGCATTGCTCAATCGCTACAGCCTACCTGAATATTCTTTCTGACCATATCCTTCCATTTATGACTGAAATTTACCCATCATTTCCAGTTGCCTTCCATGTCTGAAGGCAAAACTTGGCTGCTTGTTATATATAGTGGATGAGTGTCAGAAGATCTCTTATTAAATCTGATAATGTTTGGTAACTCAGTTAACTTTAAGACTGAAGTGGTTTAACGTCCTCCTTTTCAAATGAATAAGTTCCAAACACAATAATTCCAACAGTACAATTATGCTGTGACTAATAAGCATCCTCCATCTATCTTTTGTTGACTATTAGTAATGAAATTCTATTTCCAAGGAAGGGGAAATGAAAAGCCCATCTTGGATGCGTTATTTCAGCTCCTGTGGCCTCATTTGTATTCAGGACAGCACATCCCGGTTTTTGCTAAGTCACCAGAACAGATGTCTGACTCTGACACTGCAGCGCCTAACCAATGTTTTTCACACTACACAAAAAGGCTGCAGAAATATTGTGCTTGTGGTACGGTTATATTAACACAACTGTGCGGTGCACTCTGGTGAAATTCAGCACCGATTTTACAGAATACGACAGCAATTACTGGCACGATGCTTTATGTCTAGTTTGCTCAGACTGAACAGTGACAATTGGATTCAATGTCCACTCACCAAAGACAAAGTTGTCAGGTCTAAAGAGCTGTCCAAACGGGCCAGAGCGAACAGAATCCATGGTTCCAGGCTCCAGGTCCACCAAGATGGCTCGGGGAACAAATTTGCTGCCTTGGAACACAAGGGAAGGGAAGGATAAGGGGAAAGAATAGGACGAAGGGTAGAGTAAGATTTCAACAATCCCAGTCTGCAAACAAAGGTTAAAGATATGCAATACTGTATTTAAGCGCCTTAAAGATTTTCTGTTTTTTGTCACTCCTAAGTTTTTTAAGGTGCTTTTTTGTCCAGCCCCTCCTTGTATGGGACACTTCTAGAAAGCAACATGCAGCAGCATGCTGTACAGCTTACCAAAAGGGCTTTCAGTATGCTGAGTTCTGCAGAGTTGATTCAGAGAAAGATTCTGCAACGGTCTTAAAATGTTTGTTTTTTTCTTCTTTTCCTCATTGCTCAAGTTCTAATGTTGTTTGACTTTTAATAAGCCGCAATAATTTTGTTATTCTGATGTCTTGTCCAAATGCAGTGGTCGACGATGCTGCTGACAGCATGCTACACTGAAACAAAGGGATCAAAAATGTCACACTAATAGGATATGGAATAGCAGTTGCTCGTGCTTTTTATAGCTATATCAGATGAGACCACAGTTTAATATAAATACACCTAAATACACAAAGACATGCTCACTAAATGGTCCCGTACTGAAACCCACATCTAAATGTAAATGTACTGCTAAACAGCCTGAGGCATGCAGAGAGCAAGCAGACAGGGTGTGACTGGGGTGAAGTTCAACATGCCACAACAGATACTTCATAAATCTGCAACAAGGCAAGTGTGCTCAAAGTCTGCTATACAGAGACTGCAGGTACCTGTTTTCCCTGCAGAGAAAAGAGAGGGAGGATGGGTGGGAGAGAGGGAGGGAGGGACACAGTGCACCCATAGTGCAACCTATTTTCCCCTGCAGTTAAATTAGTGACATGGACATGGTGTTTATAGCATTCAGATGAGATCTGTGCAGCATGAGGCCATGCAATGATGATAAGAAACACAAACATAGCTTTATGTGGTGGTAAATTCAACTGAATTTCATTTACAGCAAACATTTGTTTATTACCTGAGGCCTCATTGTAGTAGACATTTATCCGCTCCAGCTGCAGGTCACTGTCACCTTGGTAACTACCGGTAGCGTCGATGCCGTGCTCATCACTAATCACCTCCCAGAACTAATGAAGACAAATTATTTTCCATTAGTGATTGCGAGAGCCAACATACCGCGAAGCCGACGTTAAAGCGTGAGTCAGGCCTTGTTTTAGCGCTGCGCATCTGCAGTCTGGCGAAATGACAGTGACACTTGAACCCCACCCAAAATCCCAATGTCATATTAGGAATTGTTATTTTAAACTTCAAGTATCTTTATATCCGACATCCGATAGAGATGGCGTTTAAATTACTTGGTTAAATAATAAATAAAATCCCAATGTCCTATTAGGAATTATTATTTTAAACTTCAAGTATCTTTATATCCGACATCCGATAGAGATGGCGTTTAAATTACTTGGTTAAATAATAAATAAATATATATCTTGGTGACACACGTGGCGTTTCTGTTACAAAAGTTTTATAAAGTCCTAGCAGTCGCAAATAAATGGCGTTTATACCTTTGCCCCAATCTGATTTCCACATTGTCCAGCCTGGATGTGAACGATTTCCCTCATGGTGAGCTGCGGATGCGGGCGGTGAGCTTAATTTCTCGACTCAAGCTTCGTCCACTGTTCTATCTGACGTCTTTCTCAAAATCAGCCTTGTCTCTGTCCTGTGCGTCGATCCGGCGAGATAAATGGACACGTTGCTGTTAGGATGACGTTAAGCACGGCGCACCATCCCTCTCAGCCAATAGGAGCGCCCCAGTTTGATGCAGTGCACCGAGGGATGCTGCGGCATCACCCATTCTAATCCCCCCCTCCCGACATCACCCTGTTCCGTGCATGGAGAAAAATGCTTCTTTTTGCTAATTTTTGGCTCATTTGGGCTGTTCTGTGCAGCTCATTTGGTTGATAGTTCCTCTCAGGTGGAATTATCATGGGGCTTTCTCTGGCTGGTATTAATGATTGTGTATGCAAGTGTTGTTTCTGATGAGCTGGAGAAAGCTTGCTGTCAAAAAAATAACAAGCATTATTAAATGATTTATCTCACCATGCTACTTCCATGGTCCTGTCTGCGTCCAGCTCCTACCACACAGATCATGACAGTTACTTTAGAATCTGAATATTTCTATTAAGAGAATTAAAATAATTGAACAAAGACCAAACCTTTTTATAAACCAGGCCTTAAATATATACTATGCTTGTATTATATAATAATGTAAGTATAAAATATTATTCTTTACCTTTTTCTAACAATATATTCCAAAGCTTCACCATGGAAAACAACTTCACAATTCTGATGCCTTTTTTTTATGTTTAAAAATGTCCAACACTATATTGTTTCTATGTACTATACATGACATACAGGTCATGCTGCAATATGCTTCTGTAGAACAACACTTTCAGGTTTTGCTGCAAAAAATGCACAAAAAAAGAGTTATGAAGGAGGGGCTCCAGCTGAAGGTATCGTGCAAAGGCTAATTTGGGAAAATATTATCTCCGATTGTTAAAGGAAAAAACATCAATTAACAATGTTTTTTAAAAGCCCAAGTTTTCCATAATGTTTTGTTTAGCAGAAATAGTAACCGGACAAAGTTAATGGGAACACTAATAGCTAAACAGTGGGCAATCCTGGAACAAAACCTGTTTAAGGCTAACAAAATACAAAACACTATCCCTATTTAGTTTTTTTATTTAGTATCAATGATCTTGTTTGCAGTGTTTATTCAACAAATTAGTAAGTGCTTGTTTATTATGTCCAATCTTTTCAATCACATCAAGAGAAAAGGCTGTCTGTCAACTCGCTCAGTTTTTGTCATTATGGTTCATGTGAGTTTGCTTTCATATTTCATAGCAAGCATAAAGCCCTTGGGCTGCTGAGGTGAGTTATTGTCTCAGTTTGAAAGAGGACAAACATGCAACAGACTGGTTATTCATGTTTTGTCATCAGGGTTTTTTCAGTGATTTTAGATACGGGTGTCGGTCAGTGCAGTGCAGCCTAACAGACCTTCCATTTTATAGGAAAAACTGCTTTCTGGGATTTTTGAGTGTTTATCACAATGGAGACATAGGCTTTTCTCGACTGCAGGCTAGAAAATACTGTTACCGTACACAGCAGGATTCATGTTGCTCTCAAGCTGTTACTATCGAAATGTGATTTTGTTTTTTTTTCTATATGATGCATGGATGCTCTTTAACCCCACTGTATTTATTTCCATTACAGCCGAAACCCCTCATTTTAAGTCTTCAGTCATCGTTATGAAGGTATGGAACACACAAAAAAAGGAACCAATTGACTCTTTGCTAAAATGTCTGTTCTTTGTTGAAACACTGCTGCTTTATCCCTATTATGTTATGCCTGAATGACTCACAGATCAGAGTTTGGTGGCTGAACAAAAAAAGAAAAGAAAAAAAATTGTCAGGAACAAGAATAGAAAATTTATCAAACATGAAGCTGATCTCCAAGAAAAAACCCAAAAGACCCTCAGAACGTCTGGATATTTTTTGATATGTGCAGAGTTTATAGATTAAACCTTACATATATGAAAATGCATCGTAAAAGAGATTTAGCTATCCAGTGCTTGAAGCTTTCTCTTAAGTCAATAGATCCATTCTTAAGTCTAAGGCAGGTTAAAGTTCATGTTTAGTTAGAAAAGGTGAATATGATAAGATAAAGGTTCAAATAATATTCTTTACTACAACATCTGAAATTTGTCACAGGTCTTCTCAGATGGTACCAAGCCCTGTTGAGGCATATTTAAACCGATACCTTCTAATTATCAAGGGCAAAGTAAGTCTAAGGAAATCTTACTGAATATTTTCCTCCTGAAAGATTTGGATGGAGTGTAAGATCTTAAGTTCCTACTTGTTCTTTTGACTTGACATCCATGGGAACACAGTGTTTCTATTTGAGCCCTGAGGATATTTGCATCCAAAATAAAGTTGTCAAACATACTGTACAGGTGACTTTAATAAAGACATACGGCAAGGATTTAACATCTGCACTCAAAAAAGGAAAGAAAAAAAAAGAGATTTAACATCTGGAGGCTTCCTCCTGAGATGGATTAAAAGCAACTATCATCAAATATAAACATCCTAAAAACAGCTGAAAAATTAACGCTACAGTGCTTTATGATTACCAGGACTTTTCAGTGATGAACTGATGCAATTTTAGATTGCTGTGATTTTTCTGCTGCTTCTTTTTGTATTTTTTTCAAGGCATTTTGATTGCTAATAAGAGTTTGGCACTTTTGGTTTTGGAAAAAAAAAAGTGTTTTTACTGAATACATGTCTTGGTATAAGAGGGTATGTTAGTCAGCAAAAATGTCAATAATTGTGTTTTTGTTAAACCTCTTTTAATTCAGTTTCAGTCTTCTTAAGTTTACACATCTCAATACAGGTCCTTCTCAAAATATTAGCATATTGTGATAAAGTTCATTATTTTCCATAATGTCATGATGAAAATTTAACATTCATACATTTTAGATTCATTGCACACTAACTGAAATATTTTAGGTCTTTTATTGTCTTAATACGGATGATTTTGTCATACAGCTCATAAAAACCCAAAATTCCTATCTCACAAAATTAGCATATCATTAAAAGGGTCTCTAAATGAGCTATGAACCTAATCATCTGAATCAACGAGTTAACTCTAAACACCTGCAAAAGATTCCTGACGCCTTTAAAACTCCCAGCCTGGTTCATCACTCAAAACCCCAATCATGGGTAAGACTGCAGACCTGACTGCTGTCCAGAAGGCCACTATTGACACCCTCAAGCAAGAGGGTAAGACACAGAAAGAAATTTCTGAACAAATAGGCTGTTCCCAGAGTGCTGTATCAAGGCACCTCAGTGGGAAGTCTGTGGGAAGGAAAAAGTGTGGCAGAAAACGCTGCACAACGAGAAGAGGTGACCGGACTCTGAGGAAGATTGTGGAGAAGGGCCGATTCCAGACCTTGGGGGACCTGCGGGAGCAGTGGACTGAGTCTGGAGTAGAAACATCCAGAGCCACCGTGCACAGGCGTGTGCAGGAAATGGGCTACAGGTGCCGCATTCCCCAGTCCTGGGCTACAGAGAAGCAGCATTGGACTGTTGCTCAGTGGTCCAAAGTACTTTTTTCGGATGAAAGCAAATTCTGCATGTCATTCGGAAATCAAGGTGCCAGAGTCTGGAGGAAGACTGGGGAGAAGGAAATGCCAAAATGCCAGAAGTCCAGTGTCAAGTACCCACAGTCAGTGATGGTCTGGGTTGCCGTGTCAGCTGCTGGTGTTGGTCCACTGTGTTTTATCAAGGTCAGGGTCAATGCAGCTAGCTATCAGGAGATTTTGGAGCACTTCATGCTTCCATCTGCTGAAAAGCTTTATGGAGATGAAGATTTCATTTTTCAGCACGACCTGGCACCTGCTCACAGTGCCAAAACCACTGGTAAATGGTTTACTGACCATGGTATCACTGTGCTCAATTGGCCTGCCAACTCTCCTGACCTGAACCCCATAGAGAATCTGTGGGATATTGTGAAGAGAACGTTGAGAGACTCAAGAACCAACACTCTGGATGAGCTAAAGGCCGCTATTGAAGCATCCTGGGCCTCCATAAGACCTCAGCAGTGCCACAGGCTGATTGCCTCCATGCCACGCCGCATGGAAGCAATCATTTCTGCCAAAGGATTCCCGACCAAGTATTGAGTGCATAACTGTACATGATTATTTGAAGGTTGACGTTTTTTGTATTAAAAACATTTTTCTTTTATTGATCGGATGAAATATGCTAATTTTGTGAGATAGGAATTTTGGGTTTTCATGAGCTGTATGCCAAAATCATCCGTATTAAGACAATAAAAGACTTGAAATATTTCAGTTAGTGTGCAATGAATCTAAAATATATGAATGTTAAATTTTCATCATGACATTATGGAAAATAAAGAACTTTATCACGATATGCTAATTTTTTGAGAAGGACCTGTAGAAGAATCAATCTGCTGAACTGGAGATGTAGTTGCTGACCTTGCAGAAATCTCTTGACATTTGCATCATTTAGCTAAAACCATGTTTTTGAGACAGCTCACAACCAAAAGGATTATATCAGTTTTTTTGGGTACCAAAAAAAATCCACAGCCTTATATATTCACACAACGGTAGTGAAGAAAGCAAACACCATTTTCATCAGAAGATGAAGCAGGATTTATTTTTCAGCTTCACAGTGAGTGCAAAAATGCATCCAAATCAACAGAATGTCTTACTTCATGGGGGTCAAATTAAAGTTTTGGAATGAGATAGCCAGAGTCCAGAAGATAATCTAAAAGAGAGATTACCCAGTTGCACACATATGATATTGGGTAATCACTTTTATTTTTTTGTCATTTTAGATTTTTTAGTTGAATTGTATGAGATAAATGTCACGTTTAAAAATGATTCATTATAGTCTCATTTTTTCTAAAATCCTGGCATTTTGTCAGGTGTGTACGCTTTTGATAGTTATTTTTTGTAGGCATTTCTCTAATTATGGAGATCAACACATCTCTGCTTTACCTGGATGTCTTTCCCATTTTGATGAGTGGTTAAGAGAAATGGGTCATGTCATGTTGATGGTTCCGGGAAAACAAGAAGGCATGGATTACTAACCTACAAAAACATAGACCCTGTGATTATTTAAACAAAAATTAAGATATATAAGATGGAATTAACAAGAAACTGGTACTCCAATTTCATCAATAAATAGTGATTTATTTCAACAACATGTATGGCTTATGTACAAGTGCATTATGTTTGTTAAAAGAACAACAAAATTAAATCAGACAAGTGATACTTATAAATTTACAATCCAAGGTTGTTTTTTTTTTTTTTTTGTTTTTTTGTTTTGTTATTTTTTTTACATTCATTCAAATCTCCCAACAAAGAGATTTTGAGTTGGTCAACTGAGAGAAGCAGAACCTGAAATGTGTGCACCGGGTACTTCATGTCTCTGGATTCAAAACTACTTCACCACTCCTTTGATTTATGATTCTTCATCTTATCTTTCCAACAATAAATGTCAGCCCTATACTATAATCGCTGGTGCTGTCGTTGCTCTGCATTGCTTTCATTTAACTTGAAGTTACACGTAAACCAAAAAAAATAAAATAAAACTAAAAAGGTCGGATTAAGTGCATAAACGAAAAAAAGAGATGATTTTCCCAGCACTGAAATAGCTGCATGGTAGAATATTAAGTAACACATGTCAGTGGAGACAGTACCAGTGTTGTGCTGTGTTGCTGATTTTATTTTCTTTACTCTGGATTTGCATTTGGGTTTCAAGTATATGACGTTTAATTTGGATGCACACCAAGATACATACTAACAGATACACTGAAGACTCAGAGGCAACTGAGGCGTCAACCCACTCACAAACAGAAATCTACTGTAAAGGTTAATGTCTGACTAGTATCTCCTACATTGACTTCCAAATCTATATTCCCTTTTACTTTAAGTGTAAATATGCCAATCTAATTCTCAAACGATTCCTTGTGCTTTGACGTGTAGCAGCATTGAACATGGCGTACACAATTTGTATCAGACATGAAACAACCACTTGAACATCTCAATAATGAAACAATCTGATAAAAGACCACCACTAGTCAATCAACAAGTGAGCTTTTTTTTTTTTCTCATATCAAACGTACATTTCAGAAACATTTGAGGTTTGCTCAATCACTCAAACACCCAAAGATATGTAGCATTTTCAACAGTGAGCAAAGTGTCTGTAAGGTTCTTCACAGGTCTCTCATATGATAACAGAATTTTATAGGTCTGATAAAGGATTTGAATCCTAAATAACACCTTAACAGATCACCTTTACACATCCATGGATGCATAATCTACTGAGATTTATCACATTTCGGATCACAAGACATCGTCTGTCTTTAAAGTTATACAGTACGGCACAGTTATTGTTATTATTACTAATCATTATTGTGAGGCTTATTGTAAACAGTAGTACATCCACAGTCACACATCCTCCTGTACACAAGTATTACAACCTCATATGCAAGAAGAACTACAACTGTCAAGTTTCACATATATTTAAGTCAAGTAGGCTGCGGTCCTGAAGGTGGACATGGGCTTTGGAAGGAAAACTTTTTCCATGAGAAAAAGCCTTTCATTTTGTCAAAATCAATAGGTTAATTTGAAAAGTATTATTTTCTGTAGTGTATTGCATTTATTTAGGAGTAGGTTGTGCATGTGTATGTGCAACTATGTATATAAGAAAACAATAACATACTATGTTAATGCCAGAACATGATTTGGAAAACACACACACACTATAGGTTAACATTGCAGCAACGATTGGCAATCGCATCAAACATTTTGGACAACTCATCTTTTTTTATTCTTTTTTTTTAAGATTTAACAGTTTTGTTGACACATTCACAAGAAATGTCATGCTTTGTCCCCACTGCACAAGAATAAAGTGCCACCACATAAAGGTGCCACGAATACTGTAATAAGGATGTCAAGTTCTGTACACCAGGGAGTTTTGAAACGAATACTTTAGAGTTTAAAAACAAAGAGGAGTCAATCTCAAGAACTAATTCACCTACATGATCATATCTAGAAAAAAAGAGCAGTTGCATAATATTTTCACTGGCTGAAACAACTCTAAAACAATAGCTGCTCCTTATCCACTAAATTTCTAAACCACGTGCTAAAAAAACAGTTTAGCTTATTTTTCTCTCACTTCTAGGAAATCAAATTGCAACACATATTGAAGTTTTCCTCTGTACTCATTACAGAAACTGAGAAAAATTTGGAAACAAAGATTGTGAAGTTACGCCACAATTGAATTTGCATGTTGGGATGGGAGCGGCATCTTTTGTTAAGCGTGTCTTTCTCTGATTGCTTTAGCTAAGAGGTTGGTAAAACCTATTAAATGTTGGAGAAGGGGGAGAGAGATTTCTTTCTTACAGAAAAATGTATTTAATTGCACTGCCAAATAAAAATCAAGATCAAGCATCAGCAACAGCAATACAATGAAACCCAATGAATCTGCATTCTGGAAATCTCAGAAGAGATGCAGCAACAAAGAGCCCAGTGTTGTTCTGAAACCCGAGCCTCTTCAAAATCCAATCCCTTTGCTTGATTCGGTGAACAAAGTACATCCACCGGAGCTGTTTCAATGAAGTATAGTTGTCTGTTGATTTTGTGGTGTAGAAAAGTGGATAGGCATATTTATCACTTTCTATGCTGAGATGAAGAGTGCTGAGACATAATTTTAGGGTAAAGACCCTCATTAAGGCCATAAAATTATGAAGCTGAATAGAGACATGTCAGGTTTCCGCTTAGAAATCAGCCTTAGAGTTGAGAACTCTTAGGAAATTAGCACATAAATAAACCCAGCCACCCAAAATTCAACATGGCGTCGTATCAACTTCACATTCTCTTTAGCAGTCCAGTGTTTTTCCTGTCTGGAGGAGATCTAAAGGGTCTAAGCTGTAGATTTCACCAGACAGAAAAACACTGGACTGCTATGTATGATTTGGCACTACATCTATAGTCATTTTTGGTTAGGGCAGCTTTTGGCATATGTATTTGGTGAAAAAAAGAAAAAAAAAGGTTCCAATTTCAATAATTTACATTTACAGCAACAAAAATACTTTGTAACATTCCAATTTCATTGTCCATATGTAAGGCCGATTTTTTTGTCTATATGGATAAAAGCCTTTCATTTAAGCAAAAGTACTAGTGGTATCTGTTTTTGTTGTTGGTTTTTCTTTTCTTCACCAGAGCTGATGATGTCTCTGTAATTATGGGCATTCAAAAGGACAGTGGCTTCCCCCCTTTCTCTCACCCCAAGTTGTCCTTTTTTTGAAAAAGCAAGTACTTTATATGCTGGTGATTTCCAGTCATGTTCCTGAAGAGCCATTGCATTGTCACATGACATTGCCATTATATTATTACAAACCAGCCAGTGGTGCACTCTCACTTTTGTGCTCTCATTTATTGGTGAAACTCACAATGGCGTCAGGAAGGTTGGAGAAGCACTGAGGGACATGAAGCAGCTCACGTAAGATAAGCCCACTCCAATCCACGTTGGAACAGTCTTCATGAAGTACCTGTAGTTTGAGCTTGGCGGTTCGTGTCCCATATCCCCCACCCCCCAGCTACATGCTGTTTTATGGATTTAGGTGGTTGCCTCCTGGTGTAAGACATAAAGCTTCCCTTTTTTTGGCTGCGACACTGAATCATGTCGACGCTGTGCTGCTAACAGTGTTGTTTTCTATATTGGTAGTCTCCATGTCCATTATAGGTAGGACACCAGAGTCTATGGGGGAGGACACGGTGCTGTCCATTAGACAGAGGGGAGCTGCTTCAGCAGGGTGTAAATCCATGGTGGACCTTGAATGTACAGAATCTAAGTCTAGAGAACTGGCAGAATCTTGTACAATGTTTGTGGTTGATTCTGAAGTTGAAGTATTCACAATGTCTGTGACAGGGAGGACAGCTGGACTTCTTGTCGTGGTGTTTACAGAGGAAAGGTCTGTTAAGGGTATTTGATCTGAGTCAGTAGGAGGTGAATATGTGTGTCTTGATGACGCAGCAACTGAACTGGGAGGTGTAAAGGAATGAGAAGATAAATCTTTACTGCTGGAGGAGGCTAGATCTAAATTAGGTAGCTGTGAGTTTCTAATGCAAGGAGTACATGCAGATTCATCTACTGTTTCTAACTTAAGGGGAATATCAGAGTCTGGGATAGTGGAGGGTGGAGGTTGGGCAGGAGGGTCCAAGTCTGGAACAGGTGAGGGAACAGGGGGTGGAGGGAGGCTGTCACACATAGATGGTGAAGGGAAGTCTTTTAAACTACCAGGAGCATCCTCAAATACCGGTAGTTCAGAGGTCGTGATGATCTCATTGAAGTCATTATCCAGTGGGTTTGGAGACTCTAGTGTGGAGCTAGGACGGGGCTCGATGACGGGAGTTGTGCAAATCAACGAGGAGGCGGGCACTGTTTGGGGGAGGATGGGAGGTGAAGATTGATGGGAAGCAGCAGTGCCAGAGCCATCCTCATTTTTAGGAGAAGGAGCAGTGTCATTTATTTCAAGATGGATACTATCTGTTTGTAGATTCACAGATTCCTGAACTGCCAGAACTTCTGCATCAGCTAAAAGTGGATCCGTGATGCATGGCGCCTTGTGTAAAGGACTGGAAGATAGCAGGCGCTCTTTGTTAGCTTGTAAGATACCATCTTTACCTTGGGCCATTGCAGAGGCTGGCGGTGCAAATGGAGAGGAGTGACCACTAGGGTCTTGTGGCTCAGGCTGGTCGGGTTTTTCCTTCAAATTAATGGGAATGGACGAATCTCCAGCTGCAAGAGCAGTCAAATCAATAGCTGAAGAGGCAGTGGAATCCATGGTTGACAATGCAGCGTTGGCCGCCTCGTGGAGTGGTGTGTCTTGCACTTTTGAGTAGTCCCTGTTGCTCTCTGGTTGACGAAGCAAGAGCAGCTGCTCTCCCGGTTTCCTCGGGAGGAGCAGCCGCTGACGAGTGTAGTTCTCACCATCAGCGATGGTCTCAGGGAGCGGCTGATAACGGGTCTCAGGCAAAAGAAGAATGCAAATAATGCAAATGAGAGTACAACAGGCAAAAATGATGTGGTGAAGGAAGTAGCCTTTTTGATTGTGTAGGTCCATGATTGGTCCTGTGAGCATGCCAAAGCCAGCACTGGCCAGTACAAGGCCCACACCACCACCCCTACAACGAAGACATGAAGAAATGTTATCTTAAAGAATGTCACATACATGCATTCAAATCTGCTACAAATACTGTAATTTAACAAAAATAAGCATAAGTTCTACCCTGGACACATTTCCCCATATTGTTGCTATTTGTATCTGTTTTATATCCAAACAGCAGCAGAAAGAGCTACAGCACCACTAGACACCCTACTCTGAGCATTACTCAAATGTAGCACCAGATGGTGCTCTTGAGGCATTTTAATTTGAGCACCACCTAAATGACCCCACACAATAGAGATTAGCAGTAGCATCAAATAATTGTTCTAAAAGGTAAAGGATGTTATGGATGTATGCATAAAACAAGTATAACATTTAAAACTGTAAAGGAATGATACTGACAACAGTTTAATCCTGTAATACAATGAGGTAGAGCTAGTAATTTAACCGTGACTAGAAATCAACAGCAAACAGTGTTAGCATGCAAATAAATAAATGAGACAATAATAAAATAAAAAATTAAATTAAATGAAATTACATAACATGGTAAGCCTTTATACTTTTGCACATGGGATTTCAAGATTCTGATGGATGTTGGCATTGGTGTGAATTTACCTTATCACAGTGGGAGTGATCTCGGCGCAGAAGAAGATGCTCAAGTTGCTGACTGCGTGGGAGGAGAACATACCGATGATGGAGAAGGCGAATGAGAAGTTCCTATTCAGCGTATCTGAATTGTCTGCTGAAGAAGCAGGAGACACACATGAAGCAATTCAACTCAGCACCTTATGTCATTGGTGAAGGGCTAATAGTGCTGTGTGTGTAACTGTTTCAATGCTTTTTTTAAGCAGGAATTGTATTTTCATTTGTAATAAGTGTAATACTGCCAAAGAACTGAGAGACAAAAAATAGGGACTGACAACTCAAAGTGTAAGTGCAAAGCCATAAACTGAAGTTATATAAAACATTATTTCGTATACATCTCAAGTAACACATTTTACTCAGGAAAGTGTGGCAGTGATAGATCTTACGTGAAAAAAAACATTTTACAATTTGAATGAAAAAAGAAGAATATTATGTGTACAAAGTCTGCAACTATTTAACTGAACTTATCTCTAAGGATGCCGCAACCATGATAACTGTAGGCATATAACTTGATGGTTCAGGTGGTTTAGCATAGCCATAATGTGGACAGCTTAAATCCAATAAATGCAGCATATTACTCAAGTACAAGCGAATCTAAGGTTTTAGAGGCTGGAATTGAAGGCCATAATGCAGTTTCTTTTATGACATTTTATATTGTACAATTTAGCAAAAAAAGAAATCACATACACTTAGAAGCTGCAGAATTAAACACCCTTTAGGTAAACATTAATCTGGCTACATGCAGGGTGTTGTAAAGAGTAATTGCAGATGGCGTAGGTGGAATGGAGTTAGATAAAACAGCTGTTTGACCTTTTTGTTTCCCACTGAGAAAATTGGAAAAAAAAAAAAAAAAAGCAAAAAAGCACAAATCATCTAGACACAAAAAGAATAAATAAGCAATAAGATGACCATAATTACATCTAAACCTTTATTATGACCTCCCTTCTGCAGCACTAAGGTCTAAAAAAATGAACACAAAACCTTGTTCAGAAGATTCATGAACCTATATGATCCTTTTCATTCAAGCAGATGTAGTCATTTAGTGATAAACATAAGCAAAAACAAAAAGTAAAAATACAAGACATAAACAGATGGACATACCTATATTTAGGTGTTCGCTGTACTTCCAAAGCACTGGAAAGACATAAAGAGATGGATAGACATGAATTAGTAAGAAAGTTGGAAAAATCATCACAAGCACTCAAACAAGACATTAAAAATAGGTCACATATACACATGTTGAGCTAAGTTTGTCAATCGTTTAACAACCCACACAGCTCCAAGTGGAACATGGGAATAACCTTGATGTGTTGACTCAAGTTAAACATTAGGTGCAGTTTGTTTGTTACTGAATAAACAGTACTGTGCAGTTTGGATCATCTGGAAGACATTAGACACAAAGGGACTAAGAGCATGTAATTATGTTGGGTTATTCTGCTGAGAACAGCTAAATGTAACCGGTGCCATATCTTTAGTGTTTTCACACAGAATAAAGGTTTCATGAATCCTAAAAGCTGTATAACTGAGTGTTCAGTGTACGGACAATCCAATTTAGGTCTGAGCTGCCTAAGTGGAACTTAGGTTTTCAAAGGGTGTGATGTTTCACATTCGACTGCAGCCAGTGTATCTGCACTTGTGATAGCAGAACATATTCTAAATATTTCTAAAGCACGTGTTTCTAATGACATAATCAATATTCTCATCAAAGCGATTTAGTCCGTAATAACAGTGTGACGGAAAGAAACTATGACTAGTTAAGTTGCTACAATTTCTGAGCTAGAAAAATCACATCAAACTAATTATTTGATTATAGTTGCATCATACTTTACACTAAGCATGTATGATTTTAACTAAACGTTGGATTTATATAAAGGATATGTTTACCAAATTATATAGATTTCTTAATTTATCTGAGTCAATATATGGACATAAAAATGAAACACACAGCATTACAGTTCATTCATTCTTGTTTATCAGAGCCAGACTTGCTTTTCTTCCCAATTAATGCTCATTCCAAGGTTAGCTAATCCTCCACATGTTCCAGCATTTTTCTATTACAGACATCTGAAATGATACATTTTAAAAAGAAAGCAAAACATTGTTGCTAACAGCCTTTCTAAATAATTCCTTTCATCTAGCAAAAAATACCACCCTCCACATGTACTGAAAATGCAAAAAAAAAATCCAACCTGCCACCTTCTTATCACACCATAGTGATAGCTCTCTCTCTCCTTGTCTGGTCTGTTTAGGTTGCAGTTGTGCCATTCTCTTTCCATTTTCAAGAAGTATTAATACTTTTGCCTAAACCTGCCCATATCTACAGTCAAAGCAATGACTAAAAGGTTTAAAACAAATAGATATGTGACAAACAAATTTGAATGAGGACTTAAGTTTATCCTACCACCGTGCATAGTATAGGAAACGATGAATTAAAACAACTCTCCAGAAATCCCTGTTAGATAACTGCAGCAACATTTGTCAGAGTGAGAATGTGCAGTAGCATTGAAAGATACATTTATTTGAAGGCTTTCTAGGCATCCTTACTAGGGGTGCCAATAACTGTGGAGGAAACTGTATTGTTACAAAGAGCTTTTTTATCTATGGTCAAATTCAGTAAACGACATGAGAACAATAACATGTTCCAAGATATTAAGGAATTTCCTTTTTTTAAGAACTACTCACAGTTCAGCAAGCCCAGCTGCAGCAGGGATGCCAGTGCGGTGATGATCATGAAAATCAGAAGTCCACCACGCCGACCCATCAGGTCCACTGCCGGGCACAGCGCAATGCAAGATGCCACCGCTATACCCGCCATGGTGTAATAGTTTATATAGAAATTATGGAGCATGGTGGTTTCCATCATGCTCCTGGCAAAACAGTGGTGGATCCCATAGCCTGTTAGCCTGAGCAAAGAGAAGACCGGGCTGTTAGGAAAATGCACTGGGAAATAACACAATATCATCCTGCTGACTCTCTTCTCAGTTTATATACAACAAAGAGAATACCCCACAAATGTAAACATTGGCTTATTGACACAAAAGAGCAAAGCTCATAGGCACACACATTAAAACCAAACATCCCCATCCTCCCCTCTGGCTGTCTAATGTTTCCTACAGACAGAACTTATGTAAAAATGTATGCCAACTGAGGGAGTCAGGGACACTGCACACTGAAGTACGGATAAAGATTCAGATGAGATCTCAGATGGAGAGATGAGCAGAGGGGAAATCCCATCAGGGATAAACACGGAGAAGCAGCAATACAGAAGACGGAGATAAATATCAATGCTGTATTGAACTTGCAGGTCTATACTGGCATTTTGAGTGCACCAAATGGCGGCTCTGACAGGCATTACCCCCCTTCACATTTATTTACGTGAGCACCAGCTTCTTCTCCTGTCATTGTTTTCAGATCCTCACATGTAGATACTTTAGAACCCTAAAGCATCAATGTCTCTTGAAGCATCTTGCATGGAAATAACACTTACGAGTTGACGCACAGGACAACGATGTTCTTCCACAGGTTTCTTGTACCGGCCATTTTTACAATGCACGTCTTTTTGGGTTTCTTTTGAAGAGCATTTTGTAGTTCTGGGAATAAACAAATCAGGCAATAAATCAAACAAACAAACATGCTTTAGCATTTTATGGTAATAAAATAGCCTGCACTTGTAAAGCGCTTTATCAAGCCTGAGGACCCCAAAGCACTTTACACTACAATCAGTCCACCCATTCATACACATATTCACATGCTGACATTGTTAGGCTACATTGTACCCACAGCTACCATGGGGCAAACTGACAGAAGTCTGCCCCATATAATTGGCGCCACCTTCCCTCTGACCATCAACAGGCAAAGCGGGTGAAGTGTCTTGCCCAAGGAGATGGCTGAGATGGACGGAGCGGGGGTTCGAACTGGCAACCCAGCTTTTGAGGGTTAAAAGCGCTCAAATAACTCTGGAGCGACAGTGGCAAGGACTGTATGTGTTCGTCCTGTACCATTTACCATTTTAAGGTTTTCAAATCATACCACTTGATTATATAGGGGTATACACAGTGGTGCTTGTAGAAGTGTCTGGCTTAATTGTTGGTGGCATTTAATGCCTCAGACTAATATAAATGCTTGACAATTCAATTCAAATCAAAAATATTTTATTAATCCCAAAGGGAAATTAAATGTTGTTGTAGCTCATTATGAAGGTTTCCTCAAAGAGCCGTTGTAGATGCTGATGGCTGTGGGCAGGAAGGATCTCCTGTAGCGGTCTGTCTTACAGCAGATCTGAAGAAGCCTCTGACTGAAGACACTCTGTTGTTGTAGGATAGTCTCATAAAGAGGATGCTCAGGGTTCTCAATAATGTTCTTCATTTTATGAAGAATCCTTTTTTTGCACAATGATCTCCAGAGGTTCTAGAGGAACAGAACAGAGCCAGCCTTCTTTATTAGCTTGTTGAGCTTTTTTAAGTCCCTGGCTCTGATGCTGCTTCCCCAGCAGAACAACAACAGAATGGAAATAATGTCTACTGTTCAAAGTTTGTGTTTATTGCAACCTTTGTTGCAATAAACACAAACAATTTTTGTGTATGCAGAGAAGCCAATGGTTGCAGCATGCAGCAGTACTTGCACACGACTGAGCGGGCCGTGTATATCGGTAATGTTGAGTTCTGGTCTGTGTGGTCTGAGCTACAGTTTCAAAACATGTCTGTTCTGCTGTCAAATGAGCCGGGCCATAAAAGTTATATTAAATACGCTCTGTGAGGTTTTGTTGCAAACCACAGCAGGTCAAACAGCATTCATGATGAGCAATTGAAAAGATGTCACCCATGGGCTACTGATGAGCCGACAGTAATGACAAAATCACCGTAGGATTTTTTTTTGCTGCTAAATGCACTCCATGAAGTTCGACATGCCGTCTGTCTGCTCCGTTAAATGGTTAAAAAGTTTAGATTCTGAACGTTTTCATAGAGTTTAGAGTCTAATTGTTACAGTCGCCATTATAACATTTTAGGTAATGGGTTTAATCAAAAAAAAATTTTATTATTTATTTATTTTTCCTTTGGAGTTCCACTTATAAATGAACAGAGGTCTACTTATGTTTATTTCCTGTTCAGTCTCATCATATTTGACATACTGAATATTCAGGGTTTTATATATCAGTGATTCTTGAAATGAGGACAGAACATATCTGCTGGATAAAGTTTAGAACTGGAATGAAATATACACAAAATATAATTTCTTCAAATAACTGAAAAACTAACCTGGGCAATGTCAGCATATCAGTGTATGCTTTCATGGTGTTTGATGAATATTTTTGATTTTATACTATGTAGTATGTGGATGGTGTCTGTAAAAGCTCTTGTCCTGGAGCAGAACTCAATATATTACAATAGTTTAAAACTATTTAAACAATTCTAAAATAAAATGTCAAAACTACTAAATATAAATATTTAATAATTTCAAAAGTATCAGTAAATGCAATAAAAAATAATTTTTATGTATTTTCCAACTTCATTGAACTTGTGTCCTAAGCTTCTGGCAACACTGTTAGACATATAAAGAATGTAAAAAAAGAATCTGGCATTTTTAGGGGGCATCAAAAACTCTGAGGACCCCGTGACCCTTCTTTTTTCTTCATTTTGCTGGCAGGGCTAGCCAGCTCTGGTAAGCTTATGTTATTCTTTTGTTTTTTCTTCCTTTTTATTCCTAAGTCGTATGTCACAACCATATTGTGTCAACACCTTAACTGACAATTTACTTAATTTAGATCAAATTTGATAAAATAAATGCTTAATTTTAATATCTTGTAAAGTTTTTGAGAAACTGATGATCTACAAAATGGCCTCCTTCAGAATGACATCATATAAATGGAGGTAGTATGGCTTTCTGTCAACTCCATAAGACGTCAACACCATCATGATTTTTAACTGACGGTGTTGACTCAGTGACGCTGCTGACAAATCTCACTTAAGTGTGCAATTGACTCCTTTTCATGTATTTTAAATAAATGGCATTACTTCACATGCATCAAGTATTTCTTATATTTTTCTGTTTATTTTCAGCAACTTCTTGTATAACTTTATGGTTCAGCCTGAACTGAAAGAAGAGTTTATAACAATGAAAAGAGGAAAATTGAGAAAGAGAGAGGAGGTAAAATAAAAAAAAATATCAGTGATCTGGGAGAAAGAGATAAGAGGCATATGAGAAGACTTCTCTTGAATGACTTCTCTTCTAACTGCCAAGTTCGTCACCACAGTCAGTTCTGTGTCAACTCCGTCAGATGGACTTTTTGTTAGTATTTGTTTTAAATATTATTTGTTCTGTTTCTTGAGAAGCATTTGTCTGTAAAACTGTTGAATTTCTCAAGTTGGTGCATATGTTTCTTCACTTCTAAATTCCACTGTTTATTGTGGTGATTAAATGCAAAATGGGTTATTTTGTATCAACTGAAGAAAAATAATAAAATACCGCCTAAATACATTTTTAATAGGTGGTATGATTTATTTAAAACATGTATATAATAAAAAAAAAAACTAAGAAATCACAGAGAGTAAAAATATCAATAAGAGGTTCATTCAAAAATAATTCTATAGTACTTTATTTTTGCCTGATGGTGTTGACAAAGTTCCATTTCAGGTCCAGTAAAATAGAAATTTTCAAAAAAATGTTGCAACATGTTTACATTTCCAAAACATTAATTGTCATATTTAAAAATGTTAATTTTAGAAATAATTCCATTATTATTTGGGAACAAATGAACCCACTCTGTCCTTTATCTCAAGAATCACTGATATAAATAATTAAGTAAAACGAGTTTATGTGTGGATGAATGGCCAAAAAGCATAAAAAGTTATTCGTTTTCCCAGATATCCGCCTACATGTGGACAAGGCCTCAGCTTTGCAGTAAACGCACTGTGCTTTTTTTTCTGTTAAGTTTAAAGTTATCCCACATTTTTGAGACTTTCAGTCGTTTTCTTTGTGCTTCTGTTTGCCCCTAGCTGCCTAGCTCCATAGCTGATAGCCGCATTTGGCATCATTGTATCAACAGCGTAGGCCATCATTAGCGGATGTGAGTGTTGTGCAACAGAAATAACCTAAATATTGGTTATTTTGTGGTGCTTTGCTTTTGTTTGTGGTTTCTACCTGATTAGCTAATGCGAATAGGCCTCTAAGCCTTGAGACTAGTCTATTTCTTCGTTGTTATTTGGATTAATGGTATTTTAAGCACATGTGAAACTACATGGGTTGCTAAATAAGCAGATTTTCCATTGTTAGCTAAAACCGCTTACTGCTAATGCTAAGAAAGTCAAATATTTACATCTGGCTATTGTGAGAGTCCATAGACATTCCTCTCCGAAATTTTAGCAGTCCATTATTCCATATGAAGGCTATTTAAAAGAACATTAAGAATCAATTGTCCAAAGAGGTTACTGATTTCTAATTGGGAAAAAAATATTTCCTTAATATTAATTTACTAAAATAATGGTGCTGTTTTATTACAGCATTAAGAATCAGTTGTCCAAAAAGGTTATTATTGTCTAATTTGGCAAATCATTCCTGAAAAATATTATTTTATTAAAATAATGTTTTCCTTACCCTTCTGATTGTGACTGGTTGTTTATAACACATACCAGTTGTTACCCTTAATTCGTTTTAAAACTAATATGACCTTATTTACTCATACTCGCCATCTTCCGCTTTATCCGGGACCGGGTCGCGGGGCAGCAGACCAAGAGACATAGTCCCTCCAGTTGTCCTGGGCTGTCCCCTGGTCCTCCTCCCGGTGGGACGTGTCTGGAACACCTCCCAAGGAAGGCGTCCAGGAGGCATCCTAACCAGATGCCCGAGCCACCTAAACCGGCTCCTCTCGAAGTGGAGGAGCAGCGGCTCTACTCCGAGCCCCTCCCGGATGGCCGAGCTCCTCACCCCAACTCTATTTCCAATCTCTTGACCTTATTTACAAATTCCTTAAAACAAACCTTGTTTCTTAAACATAAATATCCACACTGAACTGTGATGTCTTTCCATTGGTCCCCTGTTCCCTTTTATTTGTACTATATAGTTTCATTATTTCTTTATTCGTTCATTTTCTTGGTAGTTTTAGTTGAATAGGTCTAGCCTAGTAAAGAGTTTGTTAATTGAAATATTTTAAGTTGGAGTTTAATTGTTTTTTGTTAATAAATTCTTATATGTTGAAGAGAAGTTGTGATTTTACCACGTATGTGGTAAATGCCAGTGCTCGAATTACTCTTTCCTATTCACAGGAAATTACTTGACAGACTGAAAGGTATTTAATAAAGTACTAAACATCTTAAACCTATTATTGCACAACAGAGTAAATTTTACAACAAAACATTTTTTTCTTCGGAAAGAGACAAAAACAGTTTTCTAATTAAATAAAATTTGACAATGGTCTATCAATAAAGCCACAAGTTATTTAACATGTGCAGGTTTCATGTGAAACTGACAAAACTCCTGAGTAAAATATGTTTCTTAGAAAGTAAAATTTCCTGTACAGCCGGTTATGCGCGACACCGCTAACAGTGGATGTTTTGGTATCAGATCAGAAGTTGCCACAGAAACACACCTCTGATATGTGACACTGTACTTTCCTGTCGACTCAGAAATGTATTCCACACCGCCCCCTGAAACTCATCTTTGACCAGAGCCCCTAGGGCTTTCTGGTGTTTCCCTGAGTAAGATTATTCCTGCTCTAATCATTGAGTGGATTTTCCAAAGATGACCTAATTAGCACCAATGCACGCACTGCATGTGACTTTGTGCTGGAATTCTGCTTCTGTTAAGACAGCCTGTTACAGTGAGACGGGGATCATTTAATCAGATGGTAACGTATTTTTTTGCCTAACTGCTGCATCAGCTCAAATCTAATGCGTTTAAAGAAATAAAAGTACTATTTTCACATTTAGTGGTTCCTCATTTGGATCTTTTCCGGGAATGGGTCTATTTATGTTTCAAAATCTCTTGATTTTTTTACACAACCTTTCACAATACAAAAACTACAAAAAGACAGCATGTTATGCAGTATTCCAGTTTTCTAGCTTGACACAAATGCAATGAGCCATGAAATCAGCACAGTTCAATCTGCTTTGGTTTTGACTGGTCCCGTGAGAACAGACAATCTACACAGGGATCAAAGTGCCTGACCCGCCCCCGTCTGTCATCTGACCATGCTCACTTGTACAGGCTAAAATAAAATTAATAAACACTTGAGTGTGTCATAATGTAATGATCAGCACCCACTGCCATCTCTTTAGTGGCATGTTACTATGGTAACAAGACAAGAAATCCATGTAACCTTGTCAGTTTTTCTAATTTAAGACCACAGCTGGAGAAATTGGTGTCTTTCAGATTACGTGAACAGATAGGCAGATGACAATGAATAAAATGTATTGGCCAAATGTTTAGTTGAAAACCTGGATTTTGTTATATACATGTACATGTCAATATATTAGAATAGCATTGAAATTAATCTATTTCGAGTATTTCAAAAAATGAAACTCCTATGTCAAATATTACACACTGAGTAATACACTATTATTTATTTTTATTTCTTTTATTACAGTTTACATCTAACGAAAAGCCAAACTTAAGTTCTGAAAATCAAAGCCAAACATATAGAGATTTCATGGCCTACCCAATCATGAGGAAGACTTCTGATTTGACAATTATCCAGGAGACCATCATTCACATTCTCCAAATGGGTGGTATGGCACAAAATGTTATTGCTAACAAAAGCTGGCAGTTTACAGAGTGCTGTACCCAAGAATATTAATGGAAAGTTAAGTGGAGGGAAAATGTATAGTAGAAAATGGGCACAAGCAACATGGAAAACTGCAGCCTTGAGCTGATTGTAAAGCAAAGCCCATTTATAAGTTTGAAGGGTATTTTTAAGGGATTCAAGTGAGACTGGAGTGGCTGCTTCAAGAGCCACAACATGCAGACATGGGTAATAAAGGTGATTTTGCTTGTTTTGAGTTATTCCAGACCCATAGACAACTTTAGAAGCATTTTGCCTTGGCTAAGGAAGAAATTACAGCACCATGGTAGAACTGTGCCTGATTGGCCAGCAAAATTACCTGACCATAACCCTATAGAGAGAGTATGAGGCATTATTGGAGGGAAGATGATAAATACTAGAACTAACACTGCAGCTTTTAAAACAACCTGGACTACCTTAACACCTAAAAAGAGTCACAGGCCGATCACCATGCCACAATGCATTACCGCATTAATTCATACAAAGAGCTACAAACAAATATTGAGTGCATATACTGTAGAGAACATTGACATTTTCATACATTTTCATAAGGCCAACATTTGTATATTAAACAAAACCAATTTTTTTTCCTTCCCCTTAATTTTCCAATAATATGCTTTGACACAGCCCTCTGTGATAAGTCATCCTCTTTACCAATGATCTTTTGTGACATATTTTAACTGAAGTGTTGGTTTTCATTAGCTGTAAGCTTTAGTCATCAAAATTAACAGAAATAAACGCTGGGTATATATCACTGTCATAAATCTATATATGAGATGCGCTTTTGAATTGAAATACTGAAATAAACTAGCTTTTCAATCATATTCTGAATTATTGAAGTGAACATGTTAATTTGCACAAATGTACTCTTGTATCATTGAATTAACAAAGTGTTTGATTTATTACCTGTGAGGATGTTATCTACATCAAGTTCCATGTTCACTTTATTCTTCTTTGCTATGTGTCCCATGATCCATTTGGACTTGCAGTACTGCTGCGTTGCCAGCAGCCAACGCAGTGACTCAGGGAAAATCCTGTAAAATAGGCGGAGAATGTTCTTGTTATTACAGAACACAAAAAGGGTCAATGGAATTAAAAAGTCCTTGTGTTGAAAGACGGGTTGAAATGTCACTCTGTCAACTACTGTGCCATTTAAACACAACCAGGTTTCTTCCAACGAGACAGTATTATATGCCTGCAGCTAGTCCTGTCTCACAGACGTTACAGCTGCAGCTGTTGTGATTTTATATCCTCCGTTAATTGATTTTTATAATACCATATGTTGCACTAATACATGTGAGAAGTTGGTTAGATTAGTAGATTGATTGAACCTTGACATAAAAACAGCTAGTTGATTTAGCACAATGCCTTAAGCCTAATGGGACCCCTTTCAGAACTTTGTAAAATGCTTATGAGGTGGTGCATGACTTCTTGTTTTGCTCATGTCCCATCTTTTACCTGTGTTTCAAAAAATCTGGTTTGCAAACGATCACTTACATTTACACAGCTCCAACCATAGCAGAGGAACAAAGCTTTGCAACTTTTATTTCTGAATTTCCATTGTCTACACTTGTAAGCAACAACTTTAATCTTTTTGTTCTGGTTTGATTAACTGTTTGCACAAATACAGCTTTCAAATGTTTAGCTCAGTCAGCTGCACTGATCAATTTGCAGAGCTGGCAACACGCAATAAAAAACCTTTCTTCCAAACTAAAGGTTGACCTGTTCAAAATGATCATTTTGACCTATTTTTAAAAGTTTACTACATTTTGTTATGAAAGCCTGGATGCATCTTTCTATGTTTAATTGATCTTATTTTACTGGGCTGCTTTTGATAATTTCTCATCCTTAATTCTAGTCTCACAACCTGTTTTGCGTATTCACATTTTGCAGTCTTCCAACAATCAAGCGACTGTCAACGCCATTAGCTAAAAGAAGTTAAGGAGACTCTTCTTTTAGCAATTTATCAGTCTCTAACACCGGAGGAAAGTGTGCCACACTCCTCACTTTCAACCAACCCTAACCCCTGCATGTACAACCTGTGTTTAAATCAACCCACACCATCATCAAAGAGATCAAGATCTGGGCTTTGACTTAGCCATTTCATGGCTTTCTACTTCTGTCTGTTTTAGGTTATTTAAAGCATCCTCAAACCATTATACTTCAAGGTATATGATTCACACATGCTACGTGATTATGATCCTGGTATGCTGTATTTGGTTTAAGCCAGACATGTTCTTTGTTCTGGTGTCAAAATAATATATTAGTAGGCCCAACATAACTGCAGAAGTCCAGGGACGTCATGTACGAAAGAGTGCGCAACTTTCATACTAGACGTTTGCGGTAGGGAGAAATTCTGAAAATTGTGGCGCACAAAACAATTCTGATGTACGAAACCGTGCGTAGACATGTCACCGCACGCGTTGCCTTCATACAGCCAAACTTGTGCTAAATTATGTGCAGCTGCAAGTGGTGCTTGGACCGCCCGGTCTCCACCCATAAATACACAAGCAACGTAATATAAATAACCGGAAGACACCCATCACGTACCCAAAAAACCAAGGCAATAATGATTTGACATTCCAAGAACAGAACCAGCTCCTTTCGGTGGATAAATGCTAAGAGAGACTGTGTCTACACACCATGAGGGATGTTTGCTGTCAGTTACAGCAAACCAACAACTACTTGAATGACATCAGCAACTCAAATCTGACTGAAAATAAAACGCTTGTCGGCTCAAACCCGTTCTCTTCTACAATGTCTGCATCAAGTCCACACAGTGCTGTCCAGCTGCTGCACTAAGCTCAATCATAGTTCAATGCTGATCACTGTAATGAGGTGAATATGCCTCCCATATTTCTATTAGGAAGACTGTCACTACATACACTATGTGAAGTACTTTAAATCTACAATCATTCAGGGCGTCACATAAAAAACAGAAAAATACCTAGAAGCCACCATCGCGCTTCTTGAGGTTTGTTCCGAACACAACTATTATAATTAGAGTAATCATAATTGATTATGTCCACAGTCCATAGTTGTGATTACATTTAGAGATCGGATCCTCACTGCAATTGAGAGCCACAGTCTAGTGGAACTTTATATATCTGAGCAACATACGGATGAGGGTGTTCCATATGGCCGGCATGGCCCAGCTAATGGATGACTGTTATTTACCAGACCTGTCAGCCAGCTCCCTCTGTAAAGCTCCGGTTGAAACGACCTCAGCATAATGAGAACTTTAACTGGCACCTGCGACACACGGTTTCTCCTGTTCTCCCTCTGTAACACTGGGGCCAGCTTCGTGCAGAGCTCCAAAATAATTACCCTGGGCAATCTAAACCGGCTGATAAGCCGGTTTATCATGTGTCAGTAGGTCAATAGTTAGTAATAATTAGTTAATAGTCAATAGTTCCCTCCAACTTCTTCCACCTGGGATGTCCTCCAGCTGTGCTAAAGCTGTCATCGTTCCACAATTACACACAACTTTACGCAGCTCTTTATGGACATGTGTGATTGTCTCCAACTTGTCGACCTTAGGAATAATCACACCTGACTTGTTTGGAGTTAATCTGCTGATCCAAAACTTCTTTTTCAGTGAGAATGAAAGTGTCCCTTAGATGATTCACATGCACTTTGTGCTCCTCAGCGCACAGACCGATGTGCATTTACATCTACTGGTGACAAAAAAAGAGGAGGTTTTACAGTGTACATGCGACTGAGATGGTTTCCATCATTTGTTGAGGTGTGTTACGTTATTGTATGAGGCTAAATGTGGTTCAGTTTCATCGCTCAGGTTTAAACCATAAAAACTCAAACTTATGAAAAAACATCAAGTTTGATGCTCCATGAATTAAAGAAAAGTGAATGGAGTCATATTTCAGTGTATTTAGGTGAGTTTTAGCTCTCTGTAGTTTATTATTGTCAATTGAAAAATTGTTTGGGTGGTATTTTAGTACATGCCGAGTTGTGCGTAAAAGATTGCGCCACAAGGTTTTTGTGCTTGAGTAGCTTTGTACATGAGGCCCTGGGTCTTTGTTCTCTCAGGTAAACCTTAGTCAGAGCCTAATTTTATTATTATTATCATCACAATTTTTTTTTAGAGAGCAAGGGTTTCCTCCTTGTACATCTCCCATTCAAGTTAAACTTGAGAGCTTTGTTTCTGACTGCATTGCTTTGCACCTTTTTGTCTGCTTTCAAGGTGAACTTGGTTAGACCTGGGCATGTTGTAATGTTGGCTGTAGGTTTGATTGTCCTCCAACTGTAGACTATTTTATTACCATTACAGTGGAATGGGTGAGCTCAAAATTTATCTATTTTAAGACCTCTTCAAATCCTTCAATCATAATTGTGAAGGCCTCAAACAGCTCTTTATTCTCACCATAGTGTTCAGTCTCACTTCAGCAGTCAGAAACATAAACTAAATGTATGAGATTTAAACAGAGCAAATCTCCTTCAAAATGCTAAGTAGCAAAGTTTTAATCATGTCCAGCTGATGGATGAGAATAAATGTGGGGGTGTTTAAAAAACAGTTTACAAAACTCTTTAGTTTTACAATATTGTTCAACTATTGGTATTATATCAAATAGTCAAATAACCTAAAACATACTTTCATAATTATTTTTTCCATGACTAAGTCATACAGGTGCTGGTATATTTTAACTGTCGATTCCACATGAGAATTGAAAACATTTAAGAGCAATGCTGTGGCTATGGTTGTCTATGTCTAAAGTTTCACTTCTCTACAGGAAATCCCTGTAACATCTGCTCCCTCCCTTAGAGTGATGGAAATGTCTTGTATAACAATTACTGATAAGTGTTTAGGTATGTAATTTGACTATGCTCCTCATAACTTAAGGCCTGCCTGGGAAAATGAAAGGGAACCACAGTGCCCATGTAGCATTTTTACTAAATTAAAGAAAACATCGTGTGATGTAGCCTATAGCAAAAAGTAAATGAATAAATAAACTACACTGAATAAAATCAGCAAACATTTCTTATTTAGCCTCTTTTAAATACATACACATGGTGCAAAATCTCAGCAAAAATCAGATCCTGCTGAGGGCATGAAAATATTTGCCCCATAATTTCGTTCATAATTTTTCTTTCCATTCTGCCCTTTTATTGCTGAATGAATCCATTTGTTTGCCTGGTCTAACCATGTGGTAAAACTGTTTACTTTAAAACTTAAACAATACAAAAACAGAGAAAGTTGTACTATTCCAGAGCATATTGTTATGTTTTCTTTGTTTCTTACCATGTGTAGGACAGCATAAGCAGCAGGGGACAGATGATGACAGCTTGTAGTACTTGCCAATCGCGACAGAGGTACGCCACTCCAGGCATGAGGAGCTGACCACCCAAAGCCATAAAGCTGGCCACCATGGTCATGGAAAACCGCCATTCTGGCAGGCACAGTTCAATCCCTGAGAGACAGAACAGAGAAGTAAGGTAAGAAACTCTTATTTCAATTTGATGGTGGTTTGTTGATAGTATTATTTTTGCATGCAGTTTCTACTAAATAGCTAACTTTTTAGCTAATTAACGTGATCAACTGGATGTGATTGTGTCCTCTTATCCTTTAACCCCTGTCACACTGTTGCGTATCTGCCTTTTGTTTCCTAAGGATTTGACAACTTGCATACTATCATAACACTCCTACAGTTTAACATCCTCTTTTCTTTTTTAAATGGCAGAGAAAGAACTGGAGTGATAAGAGTTCTTCATGGGTGCATGGAGCGTAAAGTCACACCAGCCTGTTGGTGCACACTGCCAGTCAGAAGCCTGAAAGAAAGCTCCTAGATTTAGCTCTATAGAAATATTTACAATCGCCAAAATCAACAGTCATAGTCTGGAAACTAAAGAAACCCTACTTATCTTTCTTATTAAAGGTAATGTTTTAGAACTATGAGTGAAAAGCTAAGAGACCGACAAAAATGATTATTTTCTGCTCAATAATTATACTTTATTGAAAACACAAAATCTATTTAATTCTACAAGTATTTTTGTAGCACCAGGAATAATTACAAACATGATAACAACTGCTTTTTAATTTGAAGTAAAAGCAATTAGATCATTTTATACACTCAACTCTGATTTAGAAAAGCTCAGGTTAGTTTAATCAGCGGATTCCTGTTCCAATGCTGTCAGGGCATTAAAGAAACACAGGACAGCAACAGTGCCTTATTATCCACAATGCAGACAGAAACAGACCAAACTTGATTAA
The DNA here is from genome assembly GCF_021462225.1 of Girardinichthys multiradiatus. Taxonomy (NCBI): domain Eukaryota; kingdom Metazoa; phylum Chordata; class Actinopteri; order Cyprinodontiformes; family Goodeidae; genus Girardinichthys; species Girardinichthys multiradiatus. The sequence goes on from NC_061799.1 coordinate 25,693,605, forward strand.
TCAACCAACAAGACATAACACATCTGACTAGGTGAGGCTGACAGGCCAGAACAAGATGCTTGACAGTAATGCACAAAGATGGTTTTATAATTTTTCATGCAACATAGGCTTCATATATTGGGATGACTACAGAAGCCCATATCAGCTCACTTAAACAGTGAAATCCACAGCAACATATTTCTACAAATACTAATTATGGTGTGGTTCAGTGATGAAGGAAGAAAAATTGAGGCTATAGACATTTGGTTTCTTGTCCACCTTTTACAAAATTTTAATATCACAAAACCATCACCTAATCAACACAAACAATTCTTGATGTCCTAAACAAATGAGTATGTTGAGTTGCTGATCTGAAGCTGCAGACAAATAAAAACAGAAAACTTTTGTGAGGGTGCAGTAAAAAGAAAGGAGTTACTTGTATTCACTTCTCCACTACAAGAATGCCACTGATTCATTCACCTAGTCATTAGCATGCACACCACACTGACAGCCAGCAACCCAAGACAGTCTAGACCGTTATTTACTGCAGTACAGAAGACAGGTTCACATTAAACTAATGAAAATGAGCACAACTGTAATGCTGCAATTCTCACTAAATCTTCTCCTGCTTCATTTCTCCGATACTTGCCTGACACATGGCTTTTTTGTCTAATGGGTTTCCTGTGCTGCCAAGAAACACTCCTCAGATGGGACTTTCAAGGTGACAGGGCCAGGATAATACAGTTGGTGTTGTCAGGCCCAGCTTCATTCCAGTGGGAAAGGCTGGAATTTTAATTAGGATTTGCCCCCCTCTGAGGACATGAATAATGCTCTCTGTTCACAGACATGATCGCAGCTGGAATGACAAAGCCAATGAGTGGAGGGCAGGGCAATGGTGCAAGACCCGCTGAGTGTGAACCAAGTAACCTCAAGGCTCCCAGTTAGTGGGGTGCTGCAAGGAACATCCCAGTTCACTGGTTATTTGACTGAATTCTTTGTATCAGAAGTTAACTGTGCTTAAAAGCCCGCTGATTGGTAAGAAGTTCATCTTGTTCCAAACTGGGAAAATGTTCTGCTGTCCCAGATGAGCTGAACAACTCACTGTGAACCATTATTCGTGATTTTCCTCTTTAATTTGTCACCTACTGATATGACTGAGCTAGAATGAATTGGTAAACGATGACCAGAGCTTGTAAAAATGAGCCCAGAGCTCCTTACTCTTGGTGACCCTAATCTTCTAGCAAATAACTAGCTCAGCATTCCCTAACACGCAGCTCCTGCTTACCCAATGACATAAATCTACTGATAAGTAATCCGGAGCTACAGATAATAATGGTCCAAAGTTGCAAACCAGGAGCACAATGAGACACAAAACAAGTTAGATGTTCAATTTGAAAAAAAAATAATAATAAATTATATATTTGTAGGGAAGTTGAAAACTGTGGATGTAGAACTGACATCTTCAACAATCAGGCCAATAGCCAATTAGTAACAATAATAATCCCCAAAGAAGCTTTGGCTGGTTTGCTGACTTGGGCAATACAAGAATATGAGTTATACTCTCAGAAGAAACCATCTAGTCTTCTGTCAAACATGGCATAATCAAGGAAGTCCATTATTTGACATGTGAAAGAGGTTGGTTTACCACTAACGGTACTCAGAGCAGTCACTCTTTGCACCCACAGACTTATGAGGCCTTTTTCTGGTCACATGAAGTTTGCACAGCCCCACGCAATGGTTTCTCTAAATCATCAAGCCATTGATTTTTGTAAATTGCTTACCGATTATTATAAAGAGATGGTCCTCTGAATGAATTTTTAAGGTACATTTAGAATTTATGACTTGTAACAATTACATCGACTTTATAGAAACCAACCACTCTAGTTGCACCTTTCCACAGAGATAGGCATGACTTTAAACCATAACTGCTGTGAAGCAATATTATATTAATGTAGTATATTTCAGATTTCATTGTTTTTTAATACCATTCTGGATTCTGTTCTTGTGGTGGGCAGAAATCTATATCCTGAGATCATGGAAACTGAAGCAGCAACCTGCTTGCAGGACTGACTCTCCCTGCATTAGTGAACAGGCAAATGCTCACAACTGAAGGAAAGGAATAAGTTTAGGAAATTAATACCTGGCTGTTGAGTGTGGCGTCGGGGTGGTGAGAAAATAACAGTAAATTCAACATTTTGATGGGAAACAAAATTCCTCTTCTTACATTATACTTTGACATTTGACTTCAGAGGGAAATAAAATGCAGCATAAATTACATACATTCAAACATTAATAAAAAACAATTAGTCAAGGACAAAGATATTAACTTGTGTTTTTTTGAGTAGACACAGCTGTACATCTGATAGACTGTGTGGAAAAAGTCACCTGTTCTAATGACAAAGACAAAACATCACTTGCAACTGATTAGTCACCAGGAGAACAAATGAAAATATCAATGCAATTCATGCACAAATCAGTCATCATGAACACATAATGCAAGACTGTGCCATTGGGACCTCATAATACTCAGGGTACCATTGACTACAATCAATCTTTATATAATTTCTTAACTGACTTGGATTACAAGGACATCTGTGGGCAGAGAGTTTATAATCTGTCCAAATTGGGTTCCTCTGGAGGTGGAAAGGGCACTTGCAAAGTGCGGTGATAAATCCATTAATATAGTGATTCCAGTGCAAGTTGACATGTAACTTTCGATAGTTCTATTCATAGCATTTGTGGTCTTGTTTTAGATTAAAAAAGAGAAGGTTATAAAGCTAGTTGGATAATACATCATAAAGTACTTATTGGGTTGTTCCTGCCATTCTGAATTGTTGTACGCACTGGTCACAATGAGATTTAAGTGACCCAAGATGCCTGGTCTGGCCCGTTGGAAGGTCAAAGCACGTGAGTCACATTATTCAAACCAGGGAACGATAGTGTACTGTATGACAATTGATTTTTTTAAAATATTACACTCTCATTGGCTCAAACTGTGCCAATGACCAAATTCTTAGACAACAACCCTATTGAAATAGCCTTCTGAACTTAACACTGTTTAAGTGCACAGGCCCTGGTAACTTAATTTGGTGATTATACCAGTCTTCTCTGGATCTTATCCAGAACTAAACATATTCTTAAAATTATAAAGCATTCACACTAAGTTCATATGTGTATTAAAGTCTTTTCCCTAAATGGCAGACCTGTAATCACTGTCAGTAAACAGTGTTTACCTGTTAAGGGTCTAATGAACTTTGGCCTTAGCCTGATGAGTCTTTCAAGTGATGACAAACAGAAACCCCTGAGCAGCCTTTTAGCTACACAGAAGATGAACTCCAGCAGTATCAGGGTGACTGCACAGCACAGTTTATGCCATGGTTAGTCATGAATGTCTGAAAATACAGGGCACATTGCTTTTAATGTTACCCTTCCATTTCCAGTAGAACATAAGCACCTGAGGGGTCCTGGCATAAAGCCAGTACACTGGTGGAGCATGAAAGTCTGACAAGGTTAAAGGTCTTTGTCAGATCACTGAAGTCAAGGGTAACAGCATTTGTTTTAGGGTTGTGTAGTTAAGGGGATTGTAGCAATTGTAGAAAGCTGATATTCTGGTCACAAATTATATGACAAACTGATTTAAATACAGTTACGCTGGCAAATATTGTTTCTACTTAATATCTAATAAAATAACCACATTATACTGGACAGTGTTGTTTTATGACTGATTGTGTGTGCAAATTCCTGTAAATTTCAATATTAACACACTTACAGGTATGTCCCTGAGAAGCTACAGCACTTGTTTCACTATTCACGGCACCTATACCCTTAAAGGTCTTGTCCCATCACAAAACAAATATAAATGAAGAGGAACAAATAAAATAAAATGAGTTGAGTTATGGTTTCAACAACTTTATGTTAAACATGTAACCAAATTGAAAATGATTGGTTCTGCAATTGGTTGGTCAGTTTCAGTCTGTTACCAACTGATGAGAAATCATGACAAATTCAGCTAAAAATTCCAAATGTAAAGCTACCATTGAAAATGTTTGCTCCTTTTACTTTGTCAACAATACCCTCATGGAGAAGGATCCTTACCCCTCTAGCAACGACTAGATTCTGAATTGAATGATCAGCTTCTCAAGATGATTAACAGCACTTCTTAGAAAATATGAAAGTATGATTTTAGATTCCAGAAATAACTAATGTCCTTTAATGGTCGGTAATAATTTATCAGTGCATGATATTCCAGTCTGTACATTCTTAACTGCATTCTCAACTAACAACAGAGAATTAGCCCTATAGTCAAATCTACAATTAATCTGTTCTCAGCAGATGTAGAAGCATAGAAAATAACAGATCAATATTAAATTAAATTAAATTATATTTTTACCTTCAAAAAGGTTGCGGGTGCATGGGCGGTCCTGCAACACAGGGCTGCTTTTCTTCTGTCAATAACAACAAAACTCATGTCCAAGGATATGTGCTTTTAATACGAAGCTGCACCTATAATTATGTTATTAAGTTTAAAGTGTAAAAGTTGAGGTTTCAATGGATTTTTATCCATGTTTGCTATGTAAAAGAATGTTTACATGCAGGAATTCTGGTCCAAAAGTCATGGGTTATATGAATAAGATGGATAGGCTGAAGTGTTATTATACACATCCTGAGTAATTTTCCATTCTACTTTCAGTCAGACATAAAAGGACTGTGAACAAGGCCATACTTATTGATTAGTCTTATCTACAATTTTCACAGAATTTCAACTACCTCAGCAAAGTTCAAGTGGTTCGTTTCTTTTTTGCAGCATTGGTACCAATCAGTCTAGTACAAGTGTTAATATTATTATTATGTCCCAGAATGTGTTTGTATGGCCAAATATAAATCTGGAATTTCCATGCTTCCACACAGAGACATATCAGCACAAACCTATTAATTGTCAGAAGGTTTCCATCTGGGAATTGGGTAACTGAAAACTATTAACATCCAGACTCGGGAAACGGAACATGTTTCACATCCTGTCTACTAAGGAATTGAGAGATCACATATTTTTTTTAAACTAATGTGAAGAAAGCAGAAACATGTCTATGGTGATTTAACCAATTACAGGTCCTTAATAAGGCATTTGCCAGGACAGATTTATCATTTTTGCGCAGATAATTATGCATTTTACTGGCGCAGAGACACTTAATTCATAATAAGTTCACCTTTAAAACAAATCTTTTGGAATATCAAAGTAAAAAAACTAAAGTATGTAAAATGTTTTAGAAAATTAAATTTGCTGAGCAACATAAAATGCAAGCATTGCAAGAAAAAGAACTTTAACCCAGCCAGATGTAAAAAAAGACTCACTGTGCACTTTAACCTATTTATCAGCAGACAGTTGGAGCAATGAGGAGGAAGTGTGCTTCAACAATAGAAACTGCTTTACTTTGGGTGAAGACATTTGCGCCTTGCACATAGTTTGCACTGCACATGCCTTGGCTCATTGGATAATGCATCACACCTCCTATCTTTTAAAATAATTGTTAACAAAATGGGTAAATCTCCAGTCATATAATGACAGACTGAACTAAGGTTGGAGCAAATTTACAATAACCATCAGCATCATACACACAAGCAGTCTTAGCAGTCATTTGGATTGTTAAAGAGGAATTTGACATTTAGAAGTTAACCAAATGGAGGTTAGAATTTTTCACAATACCCTTGGAGCCTTACCTGTGTGTAGATAGAATATTGACTGAAGTAAGTGTACAGCGTTCTTGAGAGAAAGCATCTCATTATGCTCAATAAAGAGAAAGATGAAACCAAACTACCCTCCCAATGCCGAAAAGACAAAAGACAGCACTGCAGCAGGATATCTACATAAATGACCAAGCTAGCCTAAGGAGATAACTTTTACTCTGAACTGGTGCTACGTAAAAAAATAAAATCAGTAGAGAATTTGACTGAAAAAAAACCCAGCCTTGTTCCACAGTGAAAACAAATTGTGCTCTTAAAATAGCCTTGACAAGCACATAGCCGCTCTGTGCTCTAATGCAATTTGCCCACATTTAACTAAGGCATTCTTCATGTGTTTAGGGTATAGATCAGACAAATTTATGAGTATTAATTGAAATCAGGAAACATGGAATTAATCATCTCTTCAAGTGAGGTGTGTCTGATCAGGCCAGCTGACAGCAGTGCTGCGGTCCAGGTCAGCACAGTCTGTAAAACTCCATGTGCCTCTCACAGTCTCCAACGAGGTGGGATGGAGGGCGGGGAGTTGGCGATGCAGCTAAACAAACCTGTAAGCCTGTCTGTGTCTCCTCCGTCCACGACAGGCAGCTGGTCCCACATCGCTTTTGTCTGCATTCAGACTGCAGACTGGGCCCTGTCCCCTATCCTGGGCCCAGGACAACTTGCCCGGTTGTTATGCAAATCTGAAGAGGTTACATGACCAGCACCCTTATGGACTTTTTACAAACAGCGTTGAGCATCTGTGCCAAATTAAGCAAGTGGCATGCTGCAAAAAAGACAGAAGCAAACCTGCTATATATTGCCCTTTTTTGTGTGTGTGCTAAATAATTTACTACCTCTTTCTTCCACATTTGCTTTTAGACATTTTTCTTCTATACCTACTCTTTCTTCCTTGGCATTTTGTATTTAAATATACATAGTTCATTTTATTGCTTTACTTAAATTCCATAAATCCAGGCTAAATGCTGTGTCTCCCATGACTAGAAAACACTTCCAAAATGAAAAGCCATATAAATAAATAAAAAATTATTAACCATTAAAAATGTTGCATAAAATCTCATTCTATCCATGGACATGTCTTGCAGAGCGCTATATTGCTATTTATCTAACCTTATGTACTTCCTTTCTCCCGAGTCTAATGAAACACACATTTGCACTTGAGTAAATAACTGCGTTGCTCATAAAGTACATATACAAAAGGAGTGACAGCAAATAATATCTGCTTCACATAAAACCCTAAGCCCTGTCAAAAACAATTCAGATTTCCAAACAAATGGGTTATTCCCCACCTTCCTCAATAAACACACCATCTCACCTGGAATCTTCTAACATCTCTATAACTTTCATTTTAAGCTCCTCGACCCAGTTTCTCTCTCAGACAAGGTATGATACTTTAATGCAATTGAATATTTGGAACAATAGGAAATAAAAAGACGAGATTTAACACAAAACCATTTTATATAATTTTGTTGGAAATTAAAGTTCTCCTCAGCTCCAAACGGCTTTATATTATATGATATCATTGGAAATTCTCAAATTTGTTTTTCTTTAAAGTTTGTTAATTATTATATAATGGATATTTTGTTCAGCATACCAACAGGTAAAGTTTTTCAAATGTGTTTGAAGATGAAGCTGATACTGAAAGGTTTCGACTATGCTTGACTTAGTCAGTTTATCCCTCACCTACAATTAGATCCAAAAAATCTGAATATCATGAAAAGGTTAAATATATTGTGTAAATAAAGTGAAACTCACACCTTATATGGATTTACTACAGAGATTGAAACATCTAAGCCTTTATTTTCTGTAATTTAGAATATTATGTCTAACAGATAATGAAAATCCAAAATTCAATGTGTCATAATATTAGAATTCTGTGAAAAATGTAAAATATTGGAAACTTATGGTGTTTCAGCTAATTAACTGAAACACCTACAAAGGTTTCCTGAGCCTCTAAATGGTCTCTTAATCTGGGTCAGTAAACTGGTATTTTTATTGGAGGGCTGGGGGTAACCTGAAATGTGTGATAAAGAAGGAAAGCCTTACAGATACTGTATGTAACTTCAATGTGTACGAAGATACAGTAGAATGCACTTCATTGTCATTGCAGTGTGCAAACGTACAGCACAACAAAATGTGTTTCACTCTTGAGTTAAGACATAATAAGCAAATAAAAAATAGGACAAAAGACACTATAAAAAACATAAAATTCAAACAGTTGAGCAGAACTAATGTGGATCGGTGAGGGGCAGGCCTGTGAAGAATTAATGTTAAATAATGCACAAACGGTGATCCAGGTTGATAATATTTACAGTTTATACAGTGCCAACAGAATACAGCTTAATAATATGATGGAAGGCAGAGTGTGCAAAGTATGACCGAGTTGATTGTTACAGTTTATCTGTGTATATTTCTAGAAAAGTCACAGCTCTGTGTGTGCGCAGGGTTTTGTCCCTCATGTTGGACGGCACCAGTTTAAATAGGTGGTGGCACAGATGTGTGGGGCCTTTGCAGATGTTGGCTGCTTTCCTGAGGCAATGTGTGTTATATGTGTCCTCTAGCTAAGATGGAGTAAGAGCAAACATAAACTATCAAATATTTATTTTTCTCATTAGGTAACATTTCATGTTGTGTTCACACCCGTTGCCCTAGGCGATGTAATCATACAGCTGTCTCTAGCTCATTTGTTAACACCTGGTATCAAAATACGTCAATGGACACGAACATCATACATCAGAGGAAACTTAAAAGTTATTGTAGGGCACATGATGTTGTTTAAAAACTCCCTTCTGACTTGTTATATATCAAAAGGAAAAGAATCTTTACTGGTCATAATGCCAGTTTTACAGAAATTTGGAGTAATCTCGGGTTATAAAACTAATTTTTAAGTAAGGGCACAGCTCCATAACATTGCAGTTTTCTTAACACCTATCCTTTTACAATTTCAAGTGAACTAAAAAAAATTTAGGAATTACAATTAGACAAGAATTTTCCGGCCTTTTAAAACACAATTTATTAAGCCTGTTCACAAATGGGTGAATCTCCCAGACTCTCTTGCAGACACATTAATATGTTAAGGATGAGTAAATTACCTGTTTCTGTTTGTCAATCATAGTATCCCCCAGTTCAATATCAAAGCTTTTTTTTCAAAAAGTTAGATGGTTTGATTTCTCAATTTATTTGGGACAAAAAGACCCCTAGGATTAAGAAATCTCTCCTGCAGAGACCAAAGGCGATTGGTGGTATGGGATTGCCTCGCTTTCAATTCTACTACTGGTCGTAAGTCTTTATCTTTCGGGTGTGGTGCACAGGGGGCTGGCTGGGTTGAGATGGAAAATTGGAGTTGCTATCCAACCCCGGTACAAGCAATAATCTACTCCTCTATGAAGACTCCTGTTCCTCAGTTAAAAAATTTTATGGCATCAAATTAGAAAACCTTTTAAATGGCAGGATAGTTTAGTAGTAGCTCCATTAGAATATAATCATGAGTTTACTCCATCACTCTTAGGAATCTCAAATAATCAATGGAAACTTAAAGGGATACACGGTTTTCAAAATGTATCTATACAAAGAACATTCGCTACTTTTGACCAAATGCGAGATAAGTACAATATGGACAAAAGAGACTTTCAAACTCTTATAAGTCCGTAGTCTTGTAAAAAAAAAAAAAAAAAAAGACCTGCTAAAAAAAAAGCTTGATTTCTGACATAAGAAAAATACACTTTTAAATGCAAAAGGAAATCTAAGTACAAGTTAAAACCTTAAAGGTACCTGTGCTGCAATTGAATAGAAATATTTTAAACATTTTAAATGGCTGATTAATGAACGGGAATAAAAAAATGCATATAATAAAACAGGAACATTTTAAACAAAGCAAAATTATAAGACATAATATATAAAGGGGAAAATCTCAGCCTGAGATATAACGCATGCCTGCGACAACTGTACCACTGCTGAAGTTCCTCATGGATTAAATGAACAACAACAACAAAAAACACTAAGCAAAACTTCGGGCTCAATTGTTCGGGCTTCACAGCTGTGTTGTTAATGCTGTCACAGTTGCTAGGCGACAGAAGTTACACTGGGGTAAGATCGGGAACTGCTGGTGAAGGCCAATTTCACAGCCACTCACTTCCTGACTTTATGGTTTTCGTGGCCTCAGAAGGACCCTGCCACGTAGACTGGGTCCTTCGATGCAGCAATTTCCAATTTGGACACAGCCAATGTCATGCAACCCTTCATTTGATCTGATCCAACGCAGACTATAACTTTTAACTGCTTTATTGTTACTTATTAACGGTAAAAATACAGCCACATTCTGATGCAACATAACAATACAGCAATACAATGCTAGGAAATATTAGACTTTGCATCCCTATTTCTTTCCTCTTATTTTCAAATGTTCTAATCCTCATCTCTATTCACACACTTCTTACCTGATCTCACATTAACACACACAGACACTCTGCCCAACCTTTAATATTGCCATCTTATATACTGGGAACAACTTTTTCCCCCAAATCATACATATTTGGAATATTTTATGTAATCTCCACATGATAATTTTCAAAGTCATTCTTTTTTATTATCACATCAGCTTACTCACCTTGTCTGGAGACTGAATGGAGCCCTGCTGTGAAAGCCAATCTCTGGCTCATTGGTCCAGCTAACAGCAGTGAAGTGGTTAACTGCTCAAAGCATTTGCACACATAACTTTCTCCTCAAGACTAGATAATCACAAATAGAACACTGGAGATGATTCATTTAAAATATTCTAGATAGAATAGCTGTAAAACTCCTCAAAAACAGACCTGAGTCATGTCTCAGCCAATAAACTGGTTGCCGTATCTTATATTTACCAGGTTTCTGTCAAACCCACACACACCCATGACATGCAGAAGCATGTAGTCAGTAAGCACTCCTCCCCGAGAGGTCTTGAAAACATTATTTTTAACCAGAGTTAAAGAGAAGCAAACACCCCACCTTCTCAACAGAATTTGCAGTTTAAACTAAGGCATTAAATATATGAAACATTAAGCCAATAATAAAAATGTCTATTTGATCTAAAATCCTTTCAGAAAAAAGGATTTAAAGGTCTGAATGTGCCGTGAGATGGCTGCATAAAACTGCTGCTTCTGGTATGTTATCTAAAAGGCCCTTAAATTGTACTTGTTTGTAAGCATAGCTGTTATAATATGTCAAATAAGAACAGGCAATGGTGAAAGACAACCACAAAAAGTTGAAAACAAGGAAAAAAAACAAAGGTATTAATGAAGAAACCAAAGCTAACAAAGATGGCACATTGACTAATGCTAACACTGCTAAAGTTAGCATTGTCGAAGAAATGGAGGGCGGCAAAAATAACATCAACCCGCAGGCGATCTACAAAGAGCTCAAAGATTTTAGAAAGGACAATACACAACAACCTAAAGACATAAAAAACAGATAATAAGGATTGAGGAAGTGGAAAGCCAGACTTTGGATACAGAAGAGCAAGAGCAGACAGTTGAAGAGGTTTTAACTGAACAAAAAAACTCCAGGCTAAACTTAGCTTGCACCTTGATGACCAAGAAGGCCACTCAGAATGATAATGCAATAAGATAATGTGAGAATTTGTGGCGTGACTGAGGGTGAGGAGAAAGACACCCCATTAATGATAGACATTGTCAAACTGCTACTAATGACAAATAAAGGTAATTATTATTATTAAAGAAAAACCTCTAGCTTCCCTCAACAACTTCCCAATTGTACGGTCACAGCGCGATCTAGCCGCTATCCCATCAGATAATATCCCATAAAATACGCTGAAGCCATGAGCATTGAAAGAAAACAGTACATGCTTCCAGAAACCATTCCCAGGGAAGCTGAAGTATTTTACCAAGATGAGACGTGGCTGTATAACACCGTGAAAAAAGTGACAAAAGAGATGTCAGAGAAGGGCCTTCACATTACTGTTATCAAACCACCGGAGACATTGATGGAACAAATAAAGAGGCTAATGGGGATCACAGCTGAGGGAAACCAGAGAACAGTGCAGAGGCACTCACAAGAGTAGGACCATCTGCCAAAAATAAACTCTAGCAATACCAGAGAGAGCTCTCTTGAAAAATACTAAAAACAGTGGGTTTCTGTTTAAAGTTTGTTTCCTTGCTCTGATCCTTTTATTTAAATGGACAATTTATTTTGCCTGGATTGACAAGTCTGTACAAGACTACTGCTTGGTTTTGATCTAGAGGCTGGGAAAAGTGTTTAATCATACATCAAGAGTGAGCATATCATGCAAGGACATTATATTTGAGGGCTCACTACTGACAGGGGGAGTTTCCCATTTAAAGATTGTATCATATCAGGTCTTACTAGGTTTATTTTGTGAAACCCCCACTGACTGGAGTAAAGATTAATATTTTTGTTTGCTTTAAGTTTTAATTGCATTGTTGAGTTTTTTTTTTTCCATTAGCTGTTGTTCATTGCAGCTTTAAGATTGTTACTAGGACAGGTGACAGGACTAAAACTATAACTCCTCACCTTGACGGAAGCTAATCAGAATGTTAAAATACTCTTCTATAGTCTGAATAGTATTGTAAACCCACAAGAGATCAAAAATCTTGACAAAATTGAAAAAAGAAAGGGCTCTCGTAGCCATCCTATAAAAGACACATTTGTCAAATTAAGAGCACAAAAACTTAAAAAGGGTTCCTATAAGCATATTTTTGCATCATCATATTGCGAGTTGCAACACCAAAGAAGGTTTGCAATTTTAACATCAAAGCATGTACGCTATTAGCACTTATCAGATAGAAAACACAAAGAGGACAGGTACATAGTGATTAAGGAAATGAATTTTGTTTGTGTGACTGTCTTTAACATATATGCACTTCCTGAGAGTGATTGGAGTCCCTATAAACAGTTTTTTGAGCTAATGTCATCTGAAACCAAAGGAATGTTAAGGTGGGGATGACAAGGATATTAGATTATCTAAACTTGATACTTCATGGTAAGATTTACAAAAGCAGCTAATTACAAAGAAGATAAATTATGTCATGAATGAAACAGGAATTATTAGTTTAAGGAGAGATTTCTACCCTTCCGGAGGAGACCACACACATTTCTCTCCCCCCCACTCAACATACTCCTGAATAGATCATTTTTTCACATTCAGTAAGAACAGACGTAGAATTCAAATGCGTGACACTGGCACAAATGGTTTATCAGATCACTCTCTAGTATATTTATCCGTGTATATCAACAATACACCTAAATCCACAACTTGGAGGCTTATTTCAAACATCTTAAATGATCCTAAAATTAGGGAACAATTCAAAACAGAAATTTGTTTATTTTTCAAGAATATGACAATGGGGAGGTGGGGCCATCCATGCTCTGGAATTAATAAAAATAGGTTATTTGGGGTAAAGTTATTATCTGCAGTTCATTGTTAAAAAGCAGAAGAAAAAGAAACTTGAAAAACTGCTCACGTTTTCCAAATGCAACACAAAAATACTTTGGAACTTTGGACAATAACAAGAAGCAATGTTGATTGGATTACATGGAGGGAAAGCATTTGACTCAGTAAGATGGTCATTTTAAGTCTTAAATAAGTTTGGATTTCCTGATACTATTTTTAAAGCAATTATATTAATCTATGATAAGGAGACAGCTAAAATAAAAATAAATGGCAACTTGTCAAGATCATTCACATTGAAAAGATTCTGTCGCCAGGGCTACCAGCTTACCCCAGCTCTTTTACCTCAGCTAATATCCACACTAGAATAATTCAGTTTGGACAGCATTTGAATGGAAAAACGTAATAATATTACTCCAGCACAAAAACCCCACCAAAATATAGGGACAAGACTATTGCCCCTTTTCTATTTGTACCTACTCAGCACAGTTTGTCTTCAGTCAGTTCTACTCTATACAGTTTGGTTTGTTTTTCATTCAAATTTAGTACCACCTCAGTGTGTGCATGATCATCAATAGCAAGGCGGCCCCACAGTACGAAAAAGTAATATGTATGTGCTGTTTGGCCTATAGCTTTTGTCAGACTGAGACTGAAAGAAGAACCAGAGAAGGCTGTGGTGGCAAGACAAAGCAGTCTGTATCAGAACAGGAGAGAGAGGGAAGCAATAGAGAGAACAGGCTAAAGGACATGTGAGGGTAAGCTATCGCTACCTATTGCTAAAGTGATCATACACATAATAAGCCCAGCGGACAACAATTTAACAGTTCAAGATGTATACTGTGATAGTGACATCGGCCCCTACCCAATAATAATAATAATCATCTTTATTGGTCATTGCACATGCACATTACAACGAAATTTGTCCTCTGCATTTAACCCATCCCTTATAGGGAGCAGTGGGATGCCATTGTGCGGCACCCAGGGAGCATTCTGGGGCTAAGGGTCTTGCTCAGGGAGCCAGAGTGGCAATCTGTGGGATACAAACCTGGCCCCTTGTGTCCCCTCTGGAACGCAAACCTCCTGTTCTAATCACTAGGCCACCACTCCACCAGTAATCAACAGTCTTCTAACATGTTTTCAGCATGACTCAGCACACCTGGAACATCAAGCAAGCATGTATTAAAATAGTAATGGTTTCACGTATCCGTTACTAATGGCAAAGCCTAAAAAGTGAGTAGATCTATATCGAACTGTGCTTAGTATGGACTAGTGTAAAAAGGGGCATATATAGTGACACAGAGGCTAACCAATACCATATATGTTGGGCTTGTCCAAAATTCCTACCTTTTTGGAAAGAGATATTTTTTAAAGAATTGTACCTTTTGATTTCACACACAGATTACAGATTTCACTAAAGTATCTGACAGATATCCTGATAGAATCCTTCTATTGTCAGCCAGGAAACTCTGTCAAGGAAATGCCTGTAAAGGGGATGCCCCAGATATTGAGGATTGACTGGGGATGTTTGTTTGTTTTAGGATTCTGTATGATGAAAATATGATGCAATAATATGTGTACACCTATTGAAATCAGCTTCCTGTGAATATTGTACTGCCACCATTGTACATTATATTGCCAAAAGTATTGGGTCACACCACCAAACGAATGAATTCCAGTGTTACAATCACTTCCATGGCTGCAGCTGTATGAAGTTTGGTGTGGGGAAACTTGACTGGCCTGCACAGAATATTGTCCTCAACCTTCTTGAACACCTTTGGGATGAATTAGAGCGGAGGCTGCAATTCTGGTTTCTCGTCTCACTATGAACACACTTTTAAATCTTGTGGAAGCTGTTAACAGAATTGTTAAAGTTGCTATAGCTGGCAGCGGTGGGTCCATCAACAAACTGAACTTTATAGGTTAAAAATAGGATGACATGTACAGGAAGTTCATGTACAAGTAAAAGTAGACATACAAATTCTTTTGGCAATATAGTGTATGCACCTTGTTCAAAAGTTAATAACATTAAAATAAAAAATAAAAAAAAGGGGATCTGGAAGCCCGGCATGAAGCACAATCACTGTGTCTCCAGCTGAACACAAACCTTCTCACACAAACACCCTAAGCAGCCAGATAGCATGACTCAGCTCACTAAAGTGTACGTAGTGTGTTTATGTGGGTGGGTGGGGGTTTCACCATAAAACATAAAGGTGGACTGCACCATGATACTGACTTACAGGCACTCAGCTTTGTGTTGTGATGATAAAAAAGGTTAACTCAAACTGATGGGGGGCTGTTGTGTAAATATAATGCTGCTTAGCTATTGTATTGTACAACTCAGATGTAAACACAATGCATGTCTATCATATGCAGTATGTTGTTCTGGGGACTGGCTTGATTTATATATGAAATGGCTAGCTGTTATCATTTAGCTTATGTTTATGCTCCTATTGGTTTGCAGCAGCCACTTCATTGTTTACATCAAAAGTAGTTTAAGACTTTGTATTTAGTTTTTTTTTTTTTTTTTTTCATTTGGTTATTTTATATACAAGTATACACCGTAAAGTTCTCATTTCCATTTGCAAGTAGTAGCATGTTCATAACAGACTTGTGTCTAATAACATTGAATAGATTTTTTATATAGTTTTGTTCACCACTAAGAGTCTGATATTCAAAAATTCCAAATTAGGGGAGCAAATTACTTGTACAAAAAAAAAATAGCACGTGCAATAAGTGGGTGTGTTACGTGCGATTTTCAAAGATTGTGGATGCAATGGATAACAGGTGCAAAAGTAATGCAGACCACCTTATTTCAATGAGGTAATTACGTGTGGTACTGGCTGGCTGCTACTGCCCATGTGGAACTAGAGGAAAAGCAAACAGATCCAGCTGCTGATTTTTTTTCTTCTGTTCCGTTCTGCTCCTGCTTTTCTGGACTGTTACCGTTTGTTAACCTTTGTCGTCATTATTCACAGCAGCAGGTTTGTCATCGCAGCCTCTGCCCAGATGAGATTATTTTCCCTCTGTTCATTTGCGCAAGGCGCTTCTGAGTGCGTAATTGTGCATGCAGAAGCCCGAGTTTCAATTTGTTCTGTGAGCAGATGCTTTATGTTTGGGGCTCAGACACACCCAGTGAGGCAACGTTTATATATGTAAATTATTTTCCAATGATTTGACTGAATTTGTTTTGTTTGCTTTGCCAATATTTTAACGAGATACCTTGTGTTTAATTGTTTAAATTGTTCTTTGGCGACACAAAATAATTTCTTGCTGTATAAACAAAAGCAACCGCTGGCATATGTTCACATTTAAACAACGTAATCAAACTGATCCAGCTCCAACTGCTCTGCAATGACATAATGTTACTGTCAATAATGCAATGTGTTTTGTTTAGTGACATGGTTAAAGCATTTACAGCTGACAGGCAGTACGCAATTTGCAATGATCAGGTTTGTGCGCATTCAGCAGCAGATAATCTCTCTGACAGCAATGGTGCACTGAAATGATCCAGACACAAGAAGAAAAGTGTTGCAAAGAGTTTTATCATAGGAGATGTGTCATGGCTTTTGTTTATGATTGGCTCCAAATCAAGTGAAAACGCTAAAAAGTTTGCACCCGCTTTTCCACTGACTTTACACATGCAATCCGATTAGCTCTTCGTTTGTAGATCAGCTCTGCAAACGGAAACAGGTTTGCATGTGGTTTTATACAGTAGACCTTTTGAAGATTAGGCCTGAGAGCTATAAATTTTAAGCCATATTCACCCATACATTTACGCACAGAACATTCCAATTTATCTATCGAATGCAAACGCACAATGCGGCAATAAAGGCCAAGTGGAGTCAAGCCTCAGGTATACCTTCATACAGAGATGTCAGGAGAAAATTCAGACATTAAGAATGTCCATTTGACTTTTGGGTTATGCTGCAGAAAACCTGCTTATAAGCAGAAAAAGAGCCTTTAGAGGAAGTACATTCCTACTACAACTCATACTTGTCGGGTTCAGCTTATCCAAGACCGGGTCGCAGGGGCAGCAGTCTCAGCAGAGACACCCAGACTTCCCTCTCCCCAGACACCTCTTCCAGCATCTCTGAGTGAAGCCTGAGGCGTTCCCAGGCCAGCTGGGAGATATAGTCACTCCAGTGTGTCTTGGGTTGTCCCCTGGGCCTCCTCCTAGTGGGACATGCCTGGAACACCTCTCGAGGCAGGCGTCCAGGGGGCATCTGGAACAGATTCCCGAGCCACCTCAGCTGACTTCTTTTCCCAATGTGGAGGAGCAGCGGTTCTCCCTAAGCTCCTACTGGATGGCCGAGCTCCTCACCCTAGTTCTAAGAGAGTGTCCGACCAGCCTGCGGAGGAAGCTCATTTAAGCTGCTTATATCTGGTATCTCGTTCTGTCATTCATGACCCATAGTCCAACAACGAAAGACCACTCAGGGTTGAGAACATGGAGGCCATTCCTCCCTAATACACCTCTCTAGGTGTCGCTGACATTTCCATGTGGGCATTCTCTCGTTCAGAGACCACTGGAAAGGTTTAGGAAACATTTTACCATAGTTATTCCGTCTGTGTTTATATTCAACAATGTCTATGGTTGTAAAAATGAACATGGTTGCAGATTCTACCTAGCTGGTTTTCCTGTTTGGCAAGTGCCATGTGCACTGCGTGCAGATTGTTGCAAAAAGGAGAATGTGTACAACTGTTTGAATAAAAAAAAATGCCATGTACAGACAATGGATGCACTTCTGTTGTGATGCCTTTTGTGAGGACAGAAACAGCAGAAATACAGTGACCCTGGTAATACAGCGCCAGGGAAACGTTCACATGCACTCATCGTGGACATAAAAATCATAGACACACTAAAAGCCTTTTTTCCTTTTGAAATAATCATTGACAAGCTACTTAAACGGATTTCAAAAACAAGAACTGTATTATGAAGCTTGAAATCCATTGTGGATTTTCTCTAATCCACACAGTCAAAATTATGCATGCATGATCAAATACATACATAAATAAATCCTCACTAAGTCTCTGTTCATTTAACAAAAACCAAGTGTGTGCTTTCTGCAGAGAAACTACACACCTTTTGTCGGCTGTCAATATTTGTACTGTTTTTCTGTGGGTCAGTTACAATCAGGACCTGTAGAGATGTCAAACCAGATCAGTTATTTGAGCTTAGCTGTGAGATTTGTCTGTGACCGACCATCCTGGTGGAACAGATGGCAATTGGGCACAAATCGCTCTGGAGTTTAACAGCGGCTCACCTATAACCCCACAGTGTCCTTAATGAACTGTTGTTTCAATATAGTTGTAAAATTTGAATAAAAGTCAATGTAAAGATTCCCATATTGCTAATCAATTGGTTAGTGTGGCATACAATGGCACCCTGTCTTCAAGGTTCATAACGTAAGATTTACTGAATATGGATTGCAAAGAAAGAGAGGGATTACAGTAATGTCTCCAGTGCAACAACAGTTGAAGCAGGGATTTGGCTCTAGCGTTCCTTCGTAAGCACAGGCAAACACAAAGCAGAGCAAAAAAAGAGGGCCATGTTTTTAACATTCAGGGGAATGCATAAATACAGACTTTTCTAAATCTTTCATGTGGCCAATTTCTATGCAAATGTAAAAGTGACTGTTTCTAGTGAGATCCTATTAGACCACTCTGCTCCGGTTTTCTTGGAGCAGTTCAAGTGTAGTTTTGTCAATACACAGAGCCTACAGGGAAAACATCATGTGACGAAGGCAGAGGTCACACGTGATTGAAAATAAAGGTGACAGCATGCCAGCATCAAACTCCTAACAAGCAGCAAGCAGCAAAGGTTTGCTTGATCCAGGAGTATTCAAAAGTGGGATAAGATACAATATAGGAAAACACAGAGTCAAGATTTAATGAAGTTATATTGCTAGAAATCCCGTAACAACAGCAAGAAAGAACTATGTTATAACTTGTTTTAAGTTTGGAATGGGGAGCTAGTACTCTGATAGTAACAATCACTGCCTACAGCAAGTGATAGTAAGACAAAATAACCAGGGGAACAGTTGCATTGATGAGCTACATGAGGTGAGGTGCTGAACAAAAACAAATTTAGGCAAGAAAAACTTATTTAGATAAATAAACTGACAAATGTAGTACTGAGAAAAGACCATAAAATTATAACTATTTTCCTTAACCCAATTTGTTGTATCTTTTTGAGTAAAAAGACGAATTGTTGAAAAGTATTGAAAGCTGATTCCTTTAGTGTAGTCATGTAAACCAACTTATTTATTCAACCATAAACTGCAGTTTAATGTGAAAACAATAGATACAGATGTTAGCATCAATTTGTTGAAACATTACACTTTATAGTTTTTCTCCCTCCATCTGTCTCCACCACCTCTTCTTTGTCCTGAGAGCAGGCCGCACAGTTGGTCTATTTTGGGTGACCATGAAAGCTTTTCAAGGTATACAGTGAGGAGTAAATTAGAATGACAGGGACTCTGGGGGCCCCTTGCTTCATCATTTCGTCCTTGTTGAACAACCCACCCCCCTCTGCACTTTTTCCAACCTCTCTCTGCAAAGGACATTTACTGAGGCCAAAGAGGCTTTTAAGGATCCATTGGCGAGACTAGAATGTTCATCAAATGCAACAGCAATTATAAGGTTGCTATCAACAAGTCTCTTCCCCATCCCTTCTGTGTCATAGAACAAATCATCTAGGCCTTTTCTGTCCCGAGTGAAGGTCACATAAACAGAGCGAGTTAATCTGAATCAACATTACTGTTGGCTCATGCATTGAGAGGTGGCACTCTGGTTACCACTTCATGCCCATTCTGTCATTATTAGATTACTGATTAGTAGTAACAAGGAATAAATGGCAGCATGAGACACGCTAGTGCACTAAAATGAAAATAAAAGTTTAATTCGAGGGTAAACCGAATGGCAGCATCTCAGTGATGAAAATACCACAAGCATCACAAAAACAAAATTGGCTGTTTGTGTTACTTGATACTGCAGAATTGCTTTTGATTATGCATGAAGAGTTGACAAGAAAACAACAGCCATGTAGGCATGTAAGGTAGGAACAGGATGGAAAAAATTATTAATGCATGTCTGCATCATACTCCGCTGCCATGCATTTATCTCAACTAAATTGTCATCCTATTTGAAATCCTTCTCGGAATATTGTGACATAATATGATGAGAGTAGCTCGTGATTGCTACAAATGCTGCCAAGTCACACACAAAACCAGTTTGACAAACTGGAAATAACAAGCACGGGTAAGCAATATTCACTTCCGTTTCAGTATTTTGGCTTTTTATCTGCAGCCATTTCTTAACTGCAAATAATTTACATAGTCTGTACAAAATGAGTCATTCAGGATTGTTTTTCCAGATACTAAAACTAAAGCAGCAACTTCTTTGATAAAGGAAGGACATTTTAATTCAACCAAAAATGAAGCAACTACTTGTCATTATCACTATATATACAGTATATATATATGCATTAAAGTATATGTCGCTAACCTTTATAAGAAATTATATACATACATAAATATATACATACATAAATATATATACACATAAATATATATATATATACATACACACACACATAACTTATCTAGACTAGGACCCAAATATTTTTATTCCTTCAATATAGTCCTGTTGTTCTTTATAGGACCAATCTGGGAACATCTGGGAACAATCCAATCATATCATTAAATAAGGATAGCCATCTTTTTACCCCTTCTAGTCCACTGTTATGCTCCATGTTGCAATGCAATTTGCAAGGCAGCAGCAGTGAGATGCAGCAGTCTGCAGGCTCTAAAGACGGACATTGTACATACGATTGCTTTCAGGCATCTGTCTGAACACAAGTTAAGTGCTGAAGACAAGCCTGAAGACATGAATGGAAATGTACATCAAGGCGAATAAGGTCTGAAAGCGGAAAGATGAAACTGGGGCAGAGTCAGCGGTGTCTGTTCAACAGCTGCCTTTTAGTAATGGTGAAGGAAAGTATTTGATGCTTTTAGCCCACCTACCTTCCATTAGCTATTCAAGATACACATATTACAGGAAGTAAAGGGAAACAGTCACTTTATTGAATTATAGTCAAGCTAGTTAATTTTTAATGTAATTCCGGTTTATATTTGTTGTGTTTGATCTTTGACTGATATATTTATGTGACAGAACATTTAGTTAAAAATAGCCACAATCACTCATAGTTTGAATATTTTTATGACTTTGTAATTGGCTGGGGCCTCATAGACAGCATACCACATTGCATGTTATTTCAATAAGAGCATAACCTGCATTATCCAATGTGCTCTTCTATCATCAATACATGGAGACAACAAGGACCATATGAGCGCAGTAATGTTTAGACCCCTAATGTTGAAACCAACGCACTCATACGTTACATCACTGAGTCATTAATGCACGGTGTAAATAAGGATAATGACAGATGCATTTAAACATTTATGATAAACACTAGGAATTGTGAATGTCTGGGACTCTCTCTAATTCTAATTCATGGAAATAAGAGCAGCTGCTCTAATGTCTGCTACAAATGCCAGCATCCCCATCTAATCTCTACAATAACCGAGAGTGACATTCAAAGCTTTATAAAGGTGTGCAAATTTAGAGACTCTCCCAGTGATGCTTCAAAATACCCAAAAAGCATTTTTTGTTGGCCCGGCATCGAGATATTTACTTTTGAAGATTTTAAGTGGAAATGCGGGTACAATTATCTACAGCACCCACCAAGTTAATAAGAATTCCTGCCAAAGATGTGTAAAAAGCTAATAATCTTTCATCGCAGCAGCATGATCTCCCACTGAAAAAAACAAAAAAACAATTACACCAGATCCCTAACAGTGAGCTTTGTCAATTTTCTTTCCTCCCCTGACATCTGTCTCACTTTGTCTAATGGCAGCTTAAACATGAGTCCTCATTTTCCATTGTTGGTCAACATTTCAGTTGTTTTTAACTTTTTAATTATTGATCTGACCACAGTTACCATAATGGCAATTTTCACTGACTTATGAAGATCAACACATATGCTAAATTACAGTGTTCTCATTTCTCTGATATTTTGAAGAGTGGCAAGCAGAAATGAACTCTTTGCCACAGAAAAGAGTGCAGAAATCCGGTATAAGAGAGCTGGTGAATTCGGGGAAGCAGGTGAGCTAGCACTCTTTCTAGGGGTAAATTAGCAAAAGCAGAGTGTATCCAGGGCAGCTTACCAGTCCAACACATACAAGATTTAAAAAAAAAAAAACAATTCACTCACTCACTCACATACACACACAATTCTAAATCATGCATGTGTTTGGACCATGAGAGGAAACCGGAGTAAAGCCATGTATGCACAGGGAGATGAAAACTGAAACATAAAACTCCACACATAAAGGCCTTGAATATTAATCTATGACCTTCTTGCTGCGGACAAACAACACTAACCTCTCTACCCCAGCAAAAGATCCACTCAGGTATTAGGTTAAGATCTGTTAAGTCACTTACTCAGGACAAAGAGAGAAAGAGTAATCCCTGCAAGGCAGAAGCCCTCAAAGAAACGCAAGGTGCTGAACATGGGGACATTGACAGAGAAAGCCACCGTCAGCCCAAACACCAGCATAAACAGTACCGATGTGATCAGCACTGTGTGTCGGCCAAACCTAAAGAAAAAGACATAAAAAAAAACGGTTTAATGTAAACATTGCTTCAGTTGCAGAGATTGGTCATTTAGAAAAATGCAAATATCTTACCAGTCAGCCACTATCCCAAAAACAAGATATCCAAAGATTGATCCCACTAACAAAGAGAACTTTGCGATATGGACTTTCCACACTGACTTACACACCAGACTCCACTGGAGAAGAAAAAGCAGAAACACTACAATCACAAAACAATTAAGGAGTTAACATGGTTACTGGCATTTTAAATGTAAGGCAACAAGGACAACCATGTCATACAAAAAAAGTTAAAAAATATAGTGATAAAAATAAAGTGTTAAAAATACTTTTCTTTCCAAATTAATAAATCAATACTTATTATTGTTTATTTAGGCTCCTCTAAAAGATATTGATTATTCAGACATTGACTATTCTCATTTTCACACAATAAAAAAATATACAGTGATTCCTAGAAGGACACTAAAGTAGGTTTGTGTTTTACACTCCTAAAATTCCTCCCCCCCAAAAAAACACTGGCATTAACAAGGGACTGATGCTCTCCAAACATACAGCCATGTAAGACTGTGACTTTGTATTCCTCGTAAGAGAAAATGAAACAGCTGAAACGTTTTGCCATTACTTGCAACTATGACGAGCAGTGGCATCTAGGTAAACAAGATAACAATCAGCCCACATTCTAATTCATTGACTATGACTCATATTCAATAAACTAGAACATTATTAAAAAGTTTGTTTATTTCAGTAACTCAGTTTCACTAAGTGAAACACATCAAATAGATTAATTAAACAGACTGATGTCCAGTCATGATTTCAGATAATGAAAAGACAATATTTAAGATTACAATATTACATCACAATAATTAACAAAAAACATTTTAATACAAAAATCTGTTTTAAGTCAAAGGTATGTTTAATACAAGCTTGAAGGTTATTTTCAAAGAGCTATTTTGATTTTAACAAACGGATTTATTGAATATATATAAACCAATCTATCCAACATATTTGTTTTTGAGTTGAATTGCATAACTGAAACGGATGGACATTTAAATGATATTCCAATTTATTGAGATGCACCTGCAGGTTGTTTGGAGGGGAAAAAACAACAATCAACTAACATCAGAAAGGATCCATAATGATGCTTTCATGATAACATATGCTTCCCAGATGTCTGTGCTGTAAAAACAAGGGCGTGGCCACTAGAACAGGTGTATTGTGTGTGCGGCTAACGAACACTGCCTTACAACCACATCCTCTAACAATAAAGAAACATTATAAACAGATTTGGTGTTCCATGAACATTTGTAGATGCTTTGCAGAACAACTCTACCACAAGCAGACATACAAAGTGTGGTCTGTTTTCTTGTTTCTCTCAGAAACAACTTCCCACCACCTCCAAACACGCAGTGACACATACAGAGCGGAACGCTCCAGGTTTCTCCAGAGCCAAAGCAGCACTCACATGACCCAGGCATGCTACTCATTGATGGTTTCAGTATCGATGTCAGCAGAGAAAAAGGCAGACGCATGGAAAACATGTTCCTATTGCGCACTCACAGGACAACCACGCATGCCTAAAAGAAAGAGGAGCTTCCCACCTCCGAGACTGTAACAGATCTTACATACACATATGAAACACTGAGTGTGAGTACACAAGGAGTGTAGGCCTGAATGTTTGGTGACTGTGCAAATCAGACATGTACTGCAGACCACAGCAGTCCTCAATCACGAAACATTAAAAGCAGCAGCGTTTCACTCCCCCATAAGTGTTAAGAGATCTTGAAATGTGTCACTGGATTAGCAGAGTATGGCAGGATTTTATTGCAGAGCTTCATTAACTTGAGAGTAACTTAAGCATCAGCCAATTACCATGCACCATCAAAAATGTTTCTCTGTGAACCCACACTCCAAACACAAACTGGGGGAAAAAATATCTAACCAATTTAGAAAGCCATGGATCCATAAGACATGAATCCTTACATCTTATCCGTCACTTGTTGTTTCTATTGTCTTGTTCATCTGGGAATAAATTAATAGAAGTGACAGTCTTTAGCGGGGTTAGATGCATATAAATCTATACCCTTAAGAAAATAAAGGACAGCAAAGGAGCCAGAGTTAATCAGTTCTCCGGAGTCTTTTTGACCCGTCTCAAATGGCTGACCATCAATGTGATGATCAGTCTACGGCAGCAGTACTTGGACAGAAGACGCTCTTAAGCCACAGCTGCACATTTCTGCACTCGTTGAACTACACATTGGTGGGTGGAGGTTTCAAGGGAGGGAGAGAGAGAACAGGCCTGGAGGGAGGGTAGAAGAAAAGAGGCAAGGACAAAAAGGAGAACAAAAAGGGCCAAACAAAAGCATGAGTACAAAACTGTAAAGAATGATGCAAAGACTTCAGAAATTTGCAAAAGAAAGAATACGGCAATAAGAGACCCTTAAAACTAGTTGTGAGGAAAAGGCAAGAAATACAAGGAGGAGACTGCTGCATAGTTACTGCCTAGCAACAGAGGTTATCCAACTCCATCTGCTTCCAAGTGTAAGTCTTGGCACAGCTGCCCATGGGCTGGAATCCTATAATGTGGTGGCAGCATATGTGCAATGTAGTTATAAAAAAGTATTCATACCTTTGACCTCATCTACATTTTGTCGCATTAAACCACAAACTTTAATGTCTTATTAGGAATATCATGATAGACCAACACAAAGTAGGACATTATTTTGAAATGGAAGGAAAAGATACATGGTTTTATTATTTTAACAAAGCGTGGTGAAATAACTAGTGTCCATTTGTATTTAGCCTCTCCAAGTCAGCACTTAATAAAACCATATTTGTTTTGGCATATCGCTCAACCAACTTTTACGATTACCCATTATGCTTTTAAAAATAGCTGAAGATCAGTCACATTTTTTTATTCATAACTGCATCAATGACTTTGACTTCCGTCATTCAAACCACCTAACCATCTGAACCAATTCATTGCAACTCTAGCTGCATGTTTAAAGTAACTGTCTTGTTGGACAGTGAACCTCTACCCTAGTCTCAAGTCTTTTGCAGCCTCTGAAAGGGTTTCCTCTAGTGTGTTCCTGTTTTTAGCATCATTCAACATCCCTGTCCCATTCTAAAGAAAATCTGCCTATACAATGAATAACCATAGGGATGGCTTGGTTTTGTTTTTAAGATGATACAAAGTG
Source organism: Girardinichthys multiradiatus (assembly GCF_021462225.1). NCBI lineage: Eukaryota > Metazoa > Chordata > Actinopteri > Cyprinodontiformes > Goodeidae > Girardinichthys > Girardinichthys multiradiatus. The sequence continues at coordinate 25,719,590 of NC_061799.1, forward strand.
TTTATTTTATGGCGCACGTAAGAGTTTGGAATGTAGGTCAGAGAGTTCAGGACTTATCTGACCAGAGCACCTTCTACCACATATGTGCTGTGCCCCCTACATGGCTTGCAGAAAATGTTCAACTGCATTTCTAATGGATGTTTTTTTTTTTTTTTTAAATGCCAGATTTGACTGCATCAAATGTGCAAATAGTTAATAGACTGTATTTATTCTGAGATTATAGTTCACTCAGGTGGTCTATTTACTAAATTGGTGACTTCTGAAGATGTTTGGTTGTACTGTATTTACTTAGGAGTAACAGAGTAAGAGGGGTTGAGTACAAATGCATTGCAGACTTTCAGTTTTATGATTTTATTTATTAAAAAATTCTAACTATGCTAGTTCCTTGAGACAACATGTGTTGTAAATTGACACTATACAAATAAACTAAAAAGAATATCCGTTTTCCTTTCATTTCAAAACTATAGGCACCAATTTTAATTGGTAACAGAGGGGTGCATAATCACACCAAGTCACAATAAAATAAACTAAAATTTGTAGTTGTTCGACAATGTAGAAAAGTTAAAGGGGTATTACTACTTTTGCAAGGCACTGTAAGACTGTGAGATGATCACATTTTCATATTAAGTGAGGAAGAATAATAAATCATTCTCATTCATATTCCAGAGTACTACCTTTTGAGACAACAAGAAGTCAGATTGATACAAAACACAAGCATCTGATGAGGCAAGTGTTTTAAAAAAGGTTGTCTGATGGCAGTTAGACATTCTAGCTATCAGCTGTGACAGATCAGAATCAGAATCAGCTTTATTGCCAAGTTCGTACATACAAACAAGGAATTTGACTCTGGTACACTTTGCTCTCTGGTTTTTGTTTTTTGCATTAAAGAATATCCATATATACAATATACAAATATACACATATATAAATAAAAAGGTGCATTTCAAAATCTGTATGCTGTTGTTTGGTACTCTATTAAATGTCCAACAGAGAAACAGCCTGGGGGAAGAAACTGTCTCTGTGGCGGCTGGTTTTAGTAAACAGTGCTCTGTAGCGACGGCCTGAAGGTAAAACAGTTTATGTGCAGGGTGTGTGGGGTAAAATAAAAAACTTTTCTCTGTTATTTCAGTAGTTATACCTATCTGTTGATGACTGTTAGCATAACAGATCTTTGTTACTAAAAAGACTTTCTGTGCATGAGCAACTCACAAACATGATCTAAATTCTATTGCACAATCCTTAAAAACAAACTTAAACCATGGCCAAGGGTCAGACCCCACAATGTTCATGCCTGTTTGTTACAAAACAGCACTTATCAGAAACAGGCCTGGAGCACACGCTCTTGTCACACACACTTACAGTGCCTCAACAGGAGTTTTATCTTTTGGTCACACAACCCCAACCCCCGCTTCAGCTGATGAGGTGAGAGGCTGCCATTGTATGATGGCTGGGTCATCGCCTTTCCACAGCTGAGGCCTTTTCAAAAAGAGTCCCTCACTGATCCAGGGTCAGTTGAAGGAGTCAACCAGCTGAGTAAACAGCACTAGGGATACAGAGTGGAGAGGCCTGTAAGGGTGTTAACATACAGTATCATCTTTCAGATCCATGGGTGTGCAATCTACTGTACATTGATACTGAGGCCAGTTGTACCCACCAGTGTGCTCTCACAGCTTATCTGTCCTATCCACTAGATGCAATTCATTTGGAGAAACAAGAACATGTATTCATAGGTTGACACTCGCCATGTCATTTTTTAGTAACTGAATGCTTGTATTCAAAATTCAAGAGAGGAACTGGTTGAGATTCTGTATGCTGTATGCTTGATTTTTGAACTAGAGCAATTAGACTAAAATATTAGGGAATTATAGAGGTGCACCAATCAGACTTTTGTGGCCAATTTCTGATCTTCAGTTTTTGTAAAGCTTTGATATTCCAATACCAACTTTGGCCAGCCAGTTACACTTTCTTTTTAAAGAACTATAGCATAAGAGGGTGATTAAACACAGAGTTTTGGTCTTCCTGGTGAAAAAATATTTGTATTACTTCTTAAAACTGTCTTTTGCATTTAATGTTAGCAATTAGCATAGCTAGCACTATTAAAACAGCAGTCTCTGTGTCTACTTCCTAGTGAAGTGGTTCTCAAACCGTTAGTAACAAATACCAGCTCTGTAAATATCAGGTTTTCCAAATGCCACCATTCTATCAACATTGTAAAACAGAATTACTACAGAACATATACTTTTCAGTTTGTTGAAAGGTCCCTAGAAGGTAGACTACTGCTTGGAAAAGTTGGAGGGTTTTTTGTTTTTTTACATCTGACAACCTCTATCTCTTTAAATATTTCACACACTCAGCACAAACTCCTTGACTTAACTACTTGCTACAGTGTTCGAATGTAAAAAATGAACAAAAATGCACTATAATTAGATGATATTGCTAATATTAACTACCCAGGTTATACAGAATGTCAACTAGGAAGTCCCAATGAAGTTCAAACTTGAAAAGGTACCACAATTAAACTGGTTTGATGTTCTCTGGCCCAAGTTCCAAGTTTAATGGTAAGCAGCCATCTGTACCTGGTTTACGGTCATCTGAGAAGGAGTTCTTAAAATTTTCTCTGCTAAATCTTTCTTTTGAAAGGTTTCTAATGAAACCAAGATCAATGGTCTTGAGTAAGTCATATTTTTGTCTGCTGGCGCTTGCTAGCCCTTCATCATATTTAATTTTGTTTGAACAACGCTTTCAAATACTTAACACAAACATTTATTTTAAGTATCACTAAAGGCAGCATAAGTACCACCAGTGGTACTTGATTTGAGAAACAAAGTCCAAAAGAATGTTGACTTTCACCTTTACCCTGAGAATTCCAAAAGCTATAGTTATAAATCTAGCATGTTTAATGATAGATATAAGTTGAAAACTTAAACAGATGAAAGAGATAATTTTTACTGTACTCCCTTCAATCTTCCTGCTATGTGCTATAAACCTCACTCTATCTTGCTCTCTTTTAAACTGAATGAACCTCGAACATTTATCAACATGTTTCAGAAAAGGCATTTTGCTTTTATAAAAAAGCTTTCTAGATCACTATACTTTCTCTGAGTTTGAAAACACCTCACCAATACTGAAAACAAGGCAACTGTGGGTCTTCCTTTGCTCTAGCTAATTATTACCCTATTTCAAACATTTCCACTTTATGCCTTTTTACTTCCATTTAAGACTTGTAAACAAACCATTTCATGTCTATGTACTTGAACCATTACATTAGCTAATTATGCTTTGTAGTTATGTATTTTTTATACATTATGGAGTTAAGGAGCTAAGAAATGCTGAAATTCTCTGTGTTCAATTGTATTTTACTTTCTCAAAACTTTATGTCACACTCTACTTCCATTTATTTTGGATCATATCACTTGTTTGGGCTAATTAATGCTTATAAATGATAGATTATGACCTCTGAATAAAGAAAAACATCTATCTTGCTGACAGGTATAATTCATTATTATACAGTACAGACCAAATGTTTGGACATACCTTCTCAAAGATAAGTTCAAAGAGTTTTCTTTATTTTCATGACTATGAATATTGTAGCTTCACACTGAAGGCATCAAAACTATGAATTAACACATGTGGAATTATATACTGAACAAAAAAATGTGAAACAACTGAAAATATGTCTTATATTCTAGGTTCTTCAAAGTATCCACCTTTTGCTTTGATTACTGCTCTGCACACTCTTGGTATTCTGTTGATGAGCTTCAAGAGGTAGTCACCTGAAATGGTTTTCCAACAATCTTGAAGGAGTTCCCAGAGATGCTTAGCACTTGTTGGCCCTTTTGCCTTCACTCTGCGGTCCAGCTCATCCCAAACCATCTCGATTGGGTTCAGGTCCGGTGACTGTGGAGACCAGGTCATCCGGCGCAGCACCCCATCACTCTCCTTCTTGGTCAAATAGCCCTTACACAGCCTGGAGGTGTGTTTGGGGTCATTGTCCTGTTGAAAAATAAATGATGGTCCAACTAAATGCAAACCGGATGGAATAGCATGCCGCTGCAAGATGCTGTGGTAGCCATGCTAGTTCAGTATGCCTTCAATTTTGAATAAATCCCCAACAGTGTCACCAGCAAAGCACCCCCACACCATCACACCTCCTCCTCCGTGCTTCACGATGGGAACCAGGCATGTAGAGTCCATCCGTTCACCTCTTCTGTGCCGCACAAAGACACGATGGTTGGAACCAAAGATCTCAAACTTGAACTCATCAGACCAAAGCACAGATTTCCACTGGTCTAATGTCCTTGCCTTGTGTTCTTTAGCCCAAACAAGTCTCTTCTGTTTGTTGCCTGTCCTCAGCAGTGGTTTCCTAGCAGCTATTTTACCATGACGGCCTGATTCACACAGTCTCCTCTTAACAGTTGTTCTAGAGATGTGTCTGCTGCTAGACCTCTGTGTGGCATTGACCTGTTCTCTAATCTGAGCTGCTGTTAACCTGCGATTTCTGAGGCTGGTGACTCGGATGAACTTATCGTCCGCAGCAGAGGTGACTCTTGGTCTTCCTTTCCTGGGGCGGTCCTCGTGTGAGCCAGTTTCTTTGTAGCGCTTGATGGTTTTTGCGACTGCACTTGGGGACACTTTCAAAGTTTTCCCAATTGTTCGGACTGACTGTGTACTGTATCCACCTCCTGCACAACACAACTGATGGTCCCAATCCCATTTATAAGGCTTGAAATCCCACTTATTAAACCTGACAGGGCACACCTGTGAAGTGAAAACCATTTCAGGTGACTACCTCTTGAAGCTCATCAACAGAATACCAAGAGTGTGCAGAGCAGTAATCAAAGCAAAAGGTGGCTACTTTGAAGAACCTAGAATATAAGACATATTTTCAGTTGTGTCATACTTTTTTGTTCAGTATATAATTCCACATGTGTTAATTCAGAGTTTTGATGCTTTCAGTGTGAAGCTACAATATTCATAGTCATGAAAATAAAGAAAACTCTTTGAATGAGGAGTTGTGTCCAAACTTTTGGTGTGTGTACTGTAGATTTTCTGAAACTATGAGAAAAAAAAAATATGTTACATCCTCTGTCGGCAAAGAATTACAAGTAGAAAAAGATCAAATATGCAAAGATACAAAAGTTAGGAAATTACCACCATTCATCCCCTTCCCTTAGTTACAACATTCACACTGAAGAGTGCTGTTAGCACAACTTTGTAAGGCATACACATGGTTCATTGCTCAACAGAGTTCTCCTTAAATATTTAGGGAAAGTCTAGTATCTTCAAAATGTTTTACATGCAGAAAAAAATAACCAGAAAATAAAGTTTAATATAGTTAACCTGAAAACTCATGAAGTTCATCAGTTTTTATTACTTAAATATTTATTCCTCAACTCACTGTCAAGTTCAGCTAAGCAACTGGTAAAAATTTAAAACAAATTAAAGTTAACAGATGTGGTTAATCATAACAGAACCGTCCCCTAATTTTAACAATGGATTCTGTTTGATGTAATTCTGATGCTTTCATTTTAAAAATTATTTTATTTTACAGCCTAAGCAATAACTTTTCTCCTCTACATCAATTTTTGACAAACAGTAACTGTGCACCATTCTTTTAAAACAACTTAATACTTGCATAATCAAAAGCATAAACAGCAGAAAAGCAACAAGTACATCAGATCATCAGACAAAAGCTAAATTTTTGGAAGGTCAACATGTGCTTCCAAGAGGTTCTCAGGTCACTATTTCAGGAAAGCTGCTACCCATCTGAATGGGCTCTCAGCACCTGGGCTGAACAGAGACTGCCTCTTGGTAATGATGAATTCTCATTTCTTAGGTGCAGCTCAATTAAGAGGGACTCCTAGGAGAGCTCTGACTCAATTAGGATGGGTTTCCACATTAACCACATTGGATCCTTCCAAACCAGTTCTACCTCTACTACTTCCATGCAAGGCTAATTTCTGCGTCATCCTTAGACCAAAAAAAAGCAAAAAGATGTTTTAGAGTGGGATTAACAGATCACTGTGAGGTTAAATGTGTTGGTACACTTTCACAGAGACACTGACACATTTAATCAGTGATGGAACGCCGTTCTGCTTTTCAGGGATTGAGTGTCAGGGAGAGCTGAGGTCACTCATGTGCAGTTATGCCAATGCAATATAAACAGAGGGGAAAATGCCAGGTCATCACTTCCTGCTGTAGTGTCACATCCTAGTTCCTGTGCTGTGGTGGGAAAAAAGGAAATCTTGGAAGACAGCAGAAGCAGGGCAGGTTGTCAAAACAGACAAGGCCAGTGACATTTGTGCCAGTCAGCTCTGCTTTTATGCTGGTCCTGTTTTGGATTTTGCCTGCATGTCATTTGATTCCATTTCTCACAAGGCTGAGCCCTTTCAGGATGGGGGGGCTGCAGGTCACATAACACCAGTAGAACCAGATGATTTAATAAACCGTTCAGCCCTTTCACCTATCTGCAGTGTTGGTAGTGTCAACATGACATTATTAATATGTGTGCAAAGGCAACACAGATGTCGGTACCTACAAGTTACAGAGCCAGCACTACAATTATGTTTCCATACCTCAGTCTTCATAGTGGAGTCTTGTTTTTAGTAGATAATAAACAAAATGTCTGCTAGCGATACAGATCCACTCAATCAATTTACCTCACCAAAGCCTCATTATGAATGCCAGCTCAAAAGAACAAAACCCTGTAAAAACTTTATCACACCTGCCAGTAATACATCTCTATCCAGCAAATGTCACCTGGGGATGGTAAATAAAATCAACTAATAAACTATGCCAGTGCCTACAGGTAAATTAAAATGTCAAAGCTGCATTTGATATGCTTTATTATAACAAGGACCTCAAATATATCAGATATAGTCAGAAGGACCTTAAGGGCCTTAAGCTTAATGCAGGTCAAATACAGAAAAATAAAAATCTTATTTGTTTTCTCCTCTCGATTGCATTCATAACAAAAACTCCCATTACTTTTTAATTTATAAATCCTTCAACCATCAGTTTGTTAAACAGACATCAGATAAGGATTAGGGATATTATTATCTTTTATTTTGGCTTAATTCCCCACTGTGACGAAACAGATTTGATAGAGGTAGTAGTTTTAAACGCAGCAGAAAATTAAAGTATTAAAGATCCTCACAATTTATAGATCAACGTATATATCCTAAACTTTATATGATCTTTTATCAAGCCTGCCCATCACCAATCAGCACAGATCAAGGCAAAAGTAAACATTCTGATCTCTGGTCAATTGATTGGTACACCTCTCATCAAACTTGGTACTGGCCAAGAAAGCCTGATCGTTGCATCTCTAATAATTTATTTTCAAACTATTGTCAATCTTGACAATTCTGATTTAAATATTGCATTGATATTACAATTATCTTGCTGTAGATACCAGCTGAAGCTGTCCCCTATAAACGTCAAAACGTGTCACTGGTCCTAATCCCACGCATATCTAAGGAACTAGGCCTTTCAACCCTTAAACAGATAGGGATATCTAATTGCTGTTTGGTTAGGGTAGCGGCAGGGCTGGTGATGTTTGGCTTGGGATGGGACTCCATTATTCTAAAGAGAACACTCACGACCTTTGCCCCAAATCAAAGACTCTGTCTGTTATTTCCATTACAACAATCACCAGGTTCAGTCAGCCCTATGCAGTTTTGCCCAAACAGTGGTGGCGTATCTGTGCCTCAGGTCATCCATTGAGTCAGCAAGATGCATACTCTGGACCTCTGTGAATACCATCACGTGAAATGACCGATCCTACACGCTGCAATATGGAAGCATGGCCACAAGCACCACATTGAAACTGTCAAAGGCGGCTATGCTGCAACTTGACGGTAAAAATGCATATTTATGTCTGGCGTTAATAGGCGCAAGGATGTCGCTCCCTCATCTTACAGTGTAAATCGATCCCAAAGAGGGCAGGATATCAGTGATGCATGGCATAATAACATCACAGAGAGAATCCCCATCTTCAAGATGAACATCTTACCTTAGTAACCACGTTGTGGACAAGTCCTGTGTGCAGCTCGAATGTCCACTCTTCACACCTACAATGCATGCTGTCATTGTGGTCGGCATAAGAAGCTGGTCGATCTCCTATGTTTATCGGACTGTTCAGCAGGGATGGATGATCCGCAGTGTCCCGAGTTGCGTTCGCCAGGGGCTGGATGCATGTGCTGTTTGGCTGCGCGAGAAGGAAATTGTCAGAGAAGTGGCTGAATCCAATAAATAACGCCGGGATCCACGTCAGTATGATCAGATGCTTCTGGTATTTCCCAAATCCCCCGAGAAACGGCAGGACAGACGCGTCGACGCGAGTCAGCAGCTCCGGAGAGGCGGTTTCGGGGGTCACGAAGCCGTTCTCCGGCTGGCGGTCCCCGGTTTCGAGCTGCACCACGGCCATCGTGGTGGTTATACCGATAGACTCCTCCGCTGTGTGGCGAAGCCGGGGGTTTGCAGTGCTCGCCCCCCTCCCTGTTGTCGACTCCACAATGCGTCAATGCCCGCAGCTCTTGGTGGTTGAAGCCGTGCGCAGTCAATCACTGGAATGGAAATAAGACGCACCTCCTCATTATCAGGAAGCACTTCCCTTCGTCTGTCCGTCTGCCACCCAAAAAAAGGGAACGCCGTGCGGGAACCGTCAGCAGACCTACAGGCTCTCGAATATAAAGCGGATTACAATGTATTAAGTAATGACAAAGGAAACTGTTTCACGGTCTTTTTCCATCGTTCCCCCCATTGTTTTCCTACTGATCAGCTACAGCAGGCTGAGTGATCGGAAGTGCGTCCTCGGGAAGGGAGTCACACGCAACACCTGACCGTAAAGGTAGAGCCCTACTGACTTAACATGGCCACCTGTGAGAACAGAAAGACATGTTTGTGTAAACAGAAACTAAAAATTAAAGATCACTATCTTATCTCAGAAACATTCCTTTTTATTGTTCTGTGTATGATCACATTCAAATATGAATTTTCACATTTAGTTTGTTTATGCTTGACCAAAAGTATTTTTCCTAGTAATGCCTAATTACAAACTGAAATTTCACAAACAATGGCAAAATATTTATAAAATATCAATGAATACATTAAAATGAAAAATGTCAACAACGGATATGCGAAAGACAAGGAGGGTCTATTGTGATGACTCCGCCCATTTATCCAGCTGGCAAAAATAGTGCCATCCCAGCAACAGTGGATGACAGAACTATTTGAGGAAAAAACAAGTCTAAATAATTTGCCGATCATTTATTATATAACTCAAACTTGTAAATATTCAGATCAACAACAATTGTGTTTACAGTGAGAGAAATAGGCTGGACCATCATTCTCTTTTCCAATTTGTCTTGTACTGCTACGACTCTTCATAAAGCCTTTTTATAGTTAATTCTAGTCATTCAAACATTTACTTTGCCTTTATTAAGGATCTGTGTTAGGTTTCTGAACAATGAACGTGTAGACTGCAAGTTTCTTGGAACACGTCACCATGTAACGTCACCACATGATCGCAGGCGGGCGGCTCAGGTGAAGCTCTGCAGTTGGTGGAGAGCAGCTGATCCGTCCGACGCGACTCTCCTTTATTGGCTAGAGGCTTTAATGGCATGCATATATACGATATCGTCACATCGATTATCTCTCATACTTTTTAACAGTGATTAAAGTGATTTATAAGAATTGTGACTGCTTATAGTTTAATACCCTAGTTCATGTGTTAGGATATGTGTGTTGCCACATCTTACTAGCAAGCCCTATACTGAAAGCCTAACATTTAAAATGTCGGTTGACATAACTCTCCAAATCTCATATCTGAAATAATCCTGAAAAAAGAAATGCTTCTGTGGTTTTTGAAGAGGAGCATTGTCTCTCTTGTGCAGAAAACCTTTAACCTAAAAAAAACTCAATGACAACATACAGGTACATCTCCTGGAGTAGCAGTAACTTTAAATAGGAAGCTTTATTGTAATTGTACAGAAAGTACAACGACATTTAGTTTGGCTACATTTCTTTAGCTGTATTTTTATTGTTAAAAATGAACATTACAACAACACTCAGCCACCAACTTAAAAGCCAACTCCAAAAGTTGGGTTTCCCGCTTTTCACAACAAAAGTGCAAATGTTAGCAGAACTTTCACCTGTTGCAATGACCTACAATGTAAGAAATATAAGTAAAGACAACTTTCTAAATAATGTTAAAGATTACAACTACCTTGGTTTACTGGGCTGACTTAAGATATTGTCACACATAGTTGTTCAGGTTTTCAAGTGAAAATAGTTTTTTTATCCCAAAAAAAAGGACGTTGGGTTTTTTACTGTGTGCCTTTGATTGTTTTTTCTACTTACTTAGATCGTATCTTTTTGCAATTTTTGCACGCCTAAAGATTGTAGACATTTTTAATGATCCTTAGAAACAATGTACTTCCCTAAATGTGTTGAAAGGGACAGACTTTTATAGAATTCTGTTATTTGAATTAAAAAGTCAGATTTCATTGTAATTCTATTAATAGGACAAGCCTGACAAATTTGTTCTTGAAGTGGAATATGAGGTTCATTTTTTTTTTTTGACAAATTAACATTTTTCTATTTTTCACCTAAAATAATTTGCAGATTCGAATGTTATTCTTCCTTGTTTTTTTTACGCGAAGGTGTTTACTTTCATTTATACAATCATATTTAATAAATTAGAATATGCATTCTGATGAGGATCATTTGTCAGATAAAAGTGCCATTTGAAAAAGACAAGTGTTAATCAGGTATCAAACAAATTCTGTATTATAAAGTTATTTTTTAGTTTTTGTTATTTCTGTGATATAATATTCTAATCTTAAATGTCATCTTTTCATTGACGTAAGTAGGAAATCATCATAATTAACAAATAGAAGGTTTAAAACATCAGTCTGTGTGTAATTCATTTAATGTCCGTCACTTAGTGCATTGAGTTAATTAAATAAATTAACTTTCAATAATATTCTAATTTATTGAATGAGTCTGTACTTTCAAATAAAAAAAAGGTAGTTACAGTGATCTGTTTTGGCACCCTTGGTAAAGATGAACAAAATTCCCTAAAATAATGTTTAATTACATCTGCATAAATTCACACTGAAGAATAATCTTTAAAAACAAATCCAAAAATGTAATTTATTCAGAAGGGAAAATATTCAAGGTTAAATACATTATTCGCTTAAAGTCATGTTTATCACAATGATTAGCTCTCCTTCTTTAAAAACTCTGTGCAACCTCCCTTTGCTAACTGAACAACAGTTGGTCCTCTCTTTTTACATTTCATTAGGTTGGAGCATACAGAGGAATTGATCTTTGACCATTTCTCTTTGCACAATCTCCATGGCTCCCCCAGATTCCTGAGCTCTCTCTGATGTCGTCTTCTTATCAGCTCATTACACAGGTTTTCTACAGGACTTAGGTCTGTTGACTGAGAAGAGAATGGAGTAAGGACCTTCTTTATTGTCTGGTGAACTGTTGTTCGTTGTTTTGGACTCTTAGATTAGTAAAAGACCCAGTGATTTAATTTATGATAGAGGGGACCAAAGTTTTATTTCAAATGTCCTGGTATTTCAGAGAATTAATGGTAAGTCCTGAAATAAGGTTCTCAGGGCCTTTGTAAGATGAACAGGCGCAAAGCTTAATAGATTGTCCACCATACTTAGCATTGGGAAATGAGGTGTATTCCAAACGTTCATGCTTTTACTGACACATCTAGAAATGTTTTCATCAAAAACATTAACCCAGGTCTTATCTCACCAAAGGACACAATTTTAGTCAGGTCCAGGTAACGTTTACTAATAATGACTTGGAAAGGAGTGGGATGAAGAAAAACTTATTTACTCTCACACCTCCATTCCCATTCCTTAATAAATTTTATAATCGCTGCGTTTAACAGCTTAGTAACTAAATTTTCACAGTCACATCAACATAGCATATTACATCAACAACAATATACATAAAGAAAAGAAACAACATATGAAATATTGAGTTATTATAACCACAATATACAAATATACATTACAGGCCAAGCCAGACCCCCTGCCAAAAACCATGTATTGTGACCAAACTATTTCTTTATATCTTGATTTAAATTGATGAATATTCGGACAATGCTTGAGCTACGATCCAAATCATTTCCAAAGTTAAACACCATACTCAGACACACACACACACACACACACACACACACACACACACACACAAACTTCTCCTAGTGGTTCTCATTGCTTGGATCTTAAAGTTACCACAACCCCTCATATTATAACCCCCCTCTCTCTGTGTAAAGAGCTTTTGGATATTAGTAGGTAATACATTTTACTGGCTATATAAAGAAGTTGTAGAGAATAAAAATTTACTAAATCAAAAATGCTTAACAATTTTGTGACACATCACAAAATCCTACTTTCTATATAACTCTCACAGCATGTGTTTGGAGTATAAAAAGTATAAAGGGGTTACATTTAGAGTAATTTGCTTGCTTATGTTTGTGGTGGTAGGATAGAAAGTACTTTTTTCTGGCATGCCACCAAAATAACCACACGCCCTGTACAGGGGTTGGACAATGAAACTGAAACACCTGTCATTTTAGTGTGGGAGGTTTCATCGCTAAATTGGACCAGCCTGGTAGCCAGTCTTCATTGATTGCACATTGCACCAGTAAGAGCAGAGTGTGAAGGTTCAATTAGCAGGGTAAGAGCACAGTTTTGCTCAAAATATTGAAATGCACACAACATTATGGGTGACATACCAGAGTTCAAAAGAGGACACATTGTTGGTGCACGTCTTGCTGGCGCATCTGTGACCAAGACAGCAAGTCTTTGTGATGTATCAAGAGCCACGGTATCCAGGGTAATGTCAGCATACCACCAAGAAGGACGAACCACATCCAACAGGATTAACTGTGGACGCAAGAGGAAGCTGTCTGAAAGGGATGTTCGGGTGCTAACCCGGATTGTATCCAAAAAACATAAAACCACGGCTGCCCAAATCACGGCAGAATTAAATGTGCACCTCAACTCTCCTGTTTCCACCAGAACTGTCCGTCGGGAGCTCCACAGGGTCAATATACACGGCTGCTAAAGCCAAACCTTTGGTCACTCATGCCAATGCCAAACGTCGGTTTCAATGGTGCAAGGAGCGCAAATCTTGGGCTGTGGACAATGTGAAACATGTATTGTTCTCTGATGAGTCCACCTTTACTGTTTTCCCCACATCCGGGAGAGTTACGGTGTGGAGAAGCCTCAAAGAAGCGTACCACCCAGACTGTTGCAGGCCCAGAGTGAAGCATGGGGGTGGATCAGTGATGGTTTGGGCTGCCATATCATGGCATTCCCTTGGCCCAATACTTGTGCTAGATGGGCGCGTCACTGCCAAGGACTACCGAACCATTCTTGAGGACCATGTGCATCCAATTGTTCAAACATTGTCCTGAAGGCGGTGCTGTGTATCAGGATGACAATGCACCAATACACACAGCAAGACTGGTGAAAGATTGGTTTGATGAGCATGAAAGTGAAGTTGAACATCTCCCATGGCCTGCACAGTCACCAGATCTACATATTATTGAGCCACTTTGGGGTATTTTGGAGGAGCGAGTCAGGAAACGTTTTCCTCCACCAGTATCACGTAGTGACCTGGCCACTATCCTGCAAGAAGAATGGCTTAAAATCCCTCTGACCATTGTGCAGGTCTTGTATATGTCATTCCCAAGACGAATTGACGCTGTATTGACTGCAAAAGGAGGCCCTACACCATACTAATAAATTATTGTGGTCTAAAACCAGGTGTTTCAGTTTCATTGTCCAACCCCTGTAGATAGGATATAATCGTTGCTATGGACACTTGGTGACCCCAAGATGCCACTCTGGGATGCGGTTCTTTATTAGTGACATTTGGAGATCTTTTTCACCATCTTCACTGCTTTATCACTTGGCCCTCAGTCAGCCTCATTTGCTGCAGTTCCAGCTGTTTTAAACTTTTTTTTTCAGCACTAGTGGCCTTTATTTTTTTTATTTTTTGACAGTAGGCAGACAGGAGAGAGGGGTAGAGAGAAGGGGAGACATTCGGCAAATGTCGCTGGGTCCGGGAATCGAACTTGGGACGGCCGCTTTGAGGACTTTAGCGTGGTTGCACGCTTAACCCTTACACCATCAGCACTGCGCCCCTGTTTTAAACTTTTTAGTCATTATTCTGATGCTAATTAGAGGGAAGCATAAGCAGGTCGTTTACTCATATCCATGTTCAGACATTTAAAGATGAACACTCGTCTGACTTACTTGAGGGGCGCGTTCTCTTCTTTTTCCCATTTTGAAGCGTGGGAAAGAAAAAATAGGCCTTGTGACTCCTATCACATCATATTAATACCCAGGAAAACCAGAAGTCGTGAATTGCTAAATAAAAGTTCCTTCACACTGTTCAAGACTGTAAAGTATACATTAAAAATTATTCAACTGCCTTCGTTAGAGGCGTGTGGTTTGGATGATTTTGATTAATATATGTCAATTTTGATGCACCCCAGATGCACCCCAGCTCTGAAATCAGCTGCCACAATGGTATATATCCACAATATTGACTCCCTTGCTCAATTTAAAATCCGCCTCAAAACTTACCTTTTTAAATCTGCATACTCCCTGTTGTCTAATTTATGTTAAGTTGCTGGTGTTTTGTTAGTTTTTTGTGCTTTGTTTGCTGTTTCTAACTTGTCTTGTATAGTGTCCTTGAGTGTTATGAAATGTGCTTTTAAATAAAATATATTATCATTATTATTATTGTTATTAAGATTGCTTAATGCAAGTTTAGAGTTATCAACAATGTAAATGATTTTTTTGGGGAATTCTACATAAATGCTCAATTTACAACTGCATCACTGGACCAATGAATAACTTATTACTACTAAGCATGCTTTGAATTTGATAGATAAATGGGTCAAAATGAAAACAAGGAGATCAATATTGGCCCTGCTTGACTGAAACCTCAGTAAACTTTATCTGAACATGTGGAAGCAGATTTGAACACAATTGGAACCATTAATGATTTTAGTAATGCTTCACCCTTCTGGACGTTGAGTGTAATTACAGGGTTATATGCACTTTTCTTTTAATAAATGTCGAAATAGATCAAGTTAAGACCTTTTGAGTTATTCTCTTCATTTTGCATGACAGTGATAAAAAATGCCATCCATGTACTTATAAATAATAAACCTTAATTTGATTGCCATCTAAATTGTGTATTTTAAAAATACTATAATTTAATGTTTCTGGAATTACAATTATTCTGACCTGGAGTCCACAAAATGCCACAGCAAATGCTTACAAAACGTTACAGCATTTACACAGATCCAAATCACTGAATTTAGGTGTTTCTATCACTTCCATGGCCACAGATGCACAAAATCCTTCAAATTAGTTAAAAGAACATATGCAGAGAGATTCACTGAATAGGCTTCCATGGCTGAGCAGCTGCATCCAAGACTTTCATCACTAAATCCAATGCCATGTGTCAGGTACAGTGGTGTAAAGCACTGGCATGTTCACGTGAGGGACTGAATCTTGCCTTTTTGTCTGTCGCTCCCATGAACTAAACTGGGTTTGGCATTTGCCAGGAGAACAGCACTTGCCTGACTGCATTGTGTCACATGTAAACGTTGGTGCAGAGGGAATTATGGTGTGTGCATTTTCTTCAGGAGATGGGCTCAACTTCTTAGTTCCATTCAAAGAATCTCTTAATGCTTCAGCAGACAAAAACATTTTGGAGAACGTAATCCTCTCAAATTCGTGGGAACGCTTTGGATATTGCCCCTTTCTGTCCCAAACAGACATGGATGAGTGAGTTTGGTGTGGAAGAACATGACTGGTCTGCAAAGATTACTGACCTCAACCTGATAGGACATATTTGGGATGGAGCAGAATGAGACCATGAGCCATTTAGTCCAGCATCAATGCCTGACCTCACAAATGTTGTCCTGGAAAATTGTTAAGATATTCCAATAAAGACACATCTAAACTTTGTAGACAGCCTTCCTGGAAAAGCAGGTGTTCTTGTAGCTGCAAAGGGTAGGTCAATCACATATTAAAGCCTTTGTATTAAAACTGGGATATAATTAAAATGAATATGTGTGTAAAGGCAAATCATCCAATATCTTTGGCAATACAGTGTATGTCTTGTCGTTTTTGTTGCACACCGATGACCCCTGTTGGCTGCTATAAATGGTACTTTGTATTTTGTGTGCCTCAGGATTTTGTTCTATGGTGTGCAGGTTTGTCTTTTCATGTTTTATTATTCTGGCACTTTATTATCATGATAAAGTCATATTGTTGAAATCTCTTACCATTTTTGTTTTTCTTTGTTGCTTACAAATGTAGGGTTCTTACAAAAAAATGATTAGCTATTTCTGCAAAATGAAATCTAATTCTTTGAAATGCTGCTTGTTATATAATACTTGTGTGGTGTAACACCTTTTTTATTGTCAAAGAATATTGCATGGTTGCAAAAACCCGCCGACCGTTGGACAGTCACATTAACACATTGTATTGTTTATCATCATCCAGACTTTCTAATTGCACTGCCTAGCAACTCATACAGGTGTGTTGAGGATCCGCCCATTAACAATGGTATGAGTCAACTCGCTGTGTGTAGCTGGCACAGGCATGAACATGTTACTATCTGTCTGTTTTGGTTTCGTAACCTGGCTGGTTACACACGAGTTTTAAAAGACAACAAAACTTCAGCCCTTTCACCCATGCAGTGAGTTATCCACAACTAAATATTTCTGAGAATTAAAAAAAAAATTCTTAAAGAAATAAATTGTAAGTCAGAATCAGCACATCCCTTAGTTATGAGAAACAATAGTCTAATCATAGTAAAATAATATGAATTCATTTTGTGTAACCATAGAAACCAATGGAATCTTGTCACTGAAAAACAAGGTGATCATATAGTGCACTTGAGTTACAAAGTCCACTAGAGAGTAAGATTCATGATTTATTACTATGGTGACGCTATCAGCTTTGATAGACAAAGGAAAACAAACTCATGGGCGGTGCCCTTGTTTGGAGAACTAAACACAAAGAAATACAAAATGAACTATGCAAAAAGAGCCTTCAGTATCTTCTTTTCGCAGATAATATTGTAAGAATGAGGGATTGTTTTCAAAATGCTCCAATGATAGAAGTAAAGAAGCCCTTAATTGTTTATCCCTGTCAAGGCCTTAAAGATGCAAAGGTCACAAAGGTTCTCTTTTGTGCAATGTTGAGAATTTTTGGGTGATTGATGTGTTAATCTCAGTTTTCTCTAAATTGTTTTTTAGCTTCTAGCATTCCTTCTGGGGCCTGTTAAAATTTCTCCAACTTTTTTCAGGAGATTGGCCTCTTCTCAGCTACAAAATGGGTGCATTGCCCTGAAGAGGAATTCACATCTTGCATTGACAATTATTTCTCACTAATAGGCTTCCTGCACATTTTCCCAAAACATTTTTTAATGTCTTTTTAATCCAACTTCCTTTTACTTCACTTGGAAGGCCTAAGCAATTGAAGAAACGTCACCTTTCCACCACTGTGATGCACAACAGTGCAAAAACAAACTAAAAAACTGCAGTACGGGTATTACATTAATAAACAAGATGATGTGAAGTGCCTGCAGTGTGTCTACTAAACCAGCTGTCAAGATGCCCCCTCCCCCACCAACCCTGTTTACTCAGTGAATGATGTCAGTACCAGTGTCTGGTAATGATTTCATATGTATCACCAGCTCCAAGAGATGCTGATAGTCTGGATACAACCAGCTTGCTCGTGTTAACCTGTTAGTGGGCTTGCACTGTTGCAGATTTAATATTCTGTACTTTAAGTAACATTGAGTTGTGGAGCCCCTTATTTATTTTATTTTTTATTTTTCACATCAAGTTGTTGCAAGTGTGTTAACAGCAGTGTAATCTTCACAACAAAGCTGCTTACTATGATTAAGGAATGTAGCAGGAACTTCAGAGGATTCTAGCAAAGGCAACAATAAGTTAAATATTCACAGGACTACAGAGACATTCGTCAAAGCTTTTACCTTCCCTTCAAAACATACCAGACATATCTGAAGTTATAAGGAACATAACATTTGAGACAATGAAAGTTTTAATTTGTTTTGGCTTTAATATAATAAGGACCAAAATTATAGATTTTCTTTCCTTTTCAGTTAAGAAAGATAGGCTTACACCTCCCTCCCTTGCTTGGTTTCAGCTAAATTTCTGTTATTAAGGATGGTAAGTTGCACATGTTTGCACATGCAGCCTTTTTGTTGACAGAAAGCTTGTTAAACAGCAAGATAAAGAACAACCTCTAAGGCAAGTTGGGTGTGTCTCAGTCTGAGCCTGTGACTGTCTTTGCAAGAAACATTTGTCACTGTATTAAGTTATCTAGCTAATGAGACACTCAATGTAAGTAAAGTTGTTAATGCAATTGTACAGTTATAATCTTAAAATCTGCAAAATATAAGACCTGTAGATGCTTAAGTGTTTTAAATATTACAGATCTGGGCATGTCTCCCTCTCCCAACTTCATCTTGTCGACTCTGCTCTCACACTTATGTGTGATTTTCGAGGCCTGTCTGTGCAAACACTGCATATACAGTTCTTAGATAAAAGTATTCACATCCCTTGAACATATTCACACTGTGTCATGCTATAATTACAAACTTTTAATTTACAAACAGGTGGGCTCTTTTTGTTAAAAAGGTGACAATAGAAGGCAATTAGTTGCAAAATATTTTATTTTGGGCTATCCAAGTATAGGGGGCTGAGTAAAAAAATGCACACCAAAATATGATTTGAACTTGCAAAACATTTTTCATGAAATGCATGATTTTCCTTCCACTTCAGAATTGTCCACTACATTGTGTTGATGTATCACAAAAAAATCCCAATAAAATGCACAGAAGTTGGTTTCCATTTTTACTCCTTGTCATCAAACACATCTTTTTACTTTCCCAACATCGGCCAACCAGATAAAATCATTCTCTGAGTAGCGATTAAGCCCTAAAAATTCTTATTAGCATTTAAAAAAAAGTTTCCTCATGCTGACTCTATAGGCGTATGCATTATGACACACCCTTTACTGTCTCTTGGTGTTTCTCACACCCTTTCACTTTTCAGACTGTTTAAACACTCCTACTTGTACTTATCTGCAAACGTCTTGTAACCTCAAGAATGCTGAACTTTGGGGGACAGATTTTTTTTGGTTGAACTACTCTTGCCTCTCACTCTACTGTGAATAAAGGTTGCCAAAAGCTTCAGTCATTAATTATCATTAAGCAGATTCTTTCCATGGATGAAATATGCATAAACATAAATAATCAGTAGATGTATAAAAGGACAGGGGAGCAAGTTAAGGCAAAAGAGGGTGCTCTTTAGAGTCAAAAATTACACCATCAATTTGGAGTAATCCAGTAAAATCAACATACTTACTTTGGTTGCAGCAGAAGTAAAAGTGTGTGTATACTCTCTGGTTCCCTTTCTCGTTTTTCTCACTCTAAAAAACTATTTTGTTGTTATGTATCTGTATTGTTTAATTTATTTGTTTGTGTTTTCAATCATGTTTTTTTTTTTTCCAGCTCTATCATTGTGAAGCACTTTGTGATTTTAATCACTGAAATGTGCAAAAGTGAAATGTACTATGAGATTATCATATCATTTTATAAGTTTTTCTTGTGCATAAATCATCAGAAAATCTCTGGTTATGAACTTGAATGTGGTCTGTGTTCAATCCATGTGAAAGATGCACTAAGCGCAGATTCAGAACTCTCATTTTCTAGGAAAATTGTGAGTTATTGTCCTGTTTTCCACCATCTTTTGCTCATTCTCCCCTCCCTCGTTTTGGAGTCCTTTTCCAGTAATAAGAGGAGCATTAACACCTGTTACTTGCTCTCTATAGATGGTTGGAGTGATATCCCTGTCGGGCTTTTATGACACACTTCTGCTGCAGCAGCACATTGTACAGTTTATCATCTTCCATACCACAGTTTGACAGAAGTTACTAATAAGATTTAATAATGTAGTTATCTGACAGTGTGGCATGTTCAAATACTGTTCGATTTTCAAAACCACACAATTGTGTTCTTGGCTTTGGGTTGCTTCATCGATAATACCCTTGTTATTTCTTTATTTTCTTTTTGATTAAAAATTAGGACATTTATCAAAGAACTTACACCACATATTGCTCTTTTGATAAAATCAAAATTGAACAAATGAAAACAAAACTGCGGCCAGGAAAGGTCTGATTGGTCCTCATCTCCTCATTTTGAATGTCAAATTTTCCTTTCCCCAACACTGCATGGCAACCAGACCCACCATTGTGCTTGCCTTAGCTGTCAGGAGAGGGGAAGCTAGAAAAGAGTAATGTTATACAGGAATTTCCAAAACCATGACAAGAAGATTTTATGGTAAAATAAATTATGGTGGAGTTTTTTTTTTTTTCTTTCTTTTATGTTGCATATTTCAAAATTCGCAGGGATAAACATCACTTTAACATAATACAAATTACAGAAGAAGGGAAAGGGCACTATAATACCTATCTTATTCGACCAATTACAATAAACAGTGAAATTGACAATGTAAAGCTTCTTATTTCTCACGCAGTTTTTGTCATTTAAAATATATTTGTATTTTCTGATAATTAGGCCGGGCAGACGTTGATACATAAAACAATTTAGCCTTACGAAGTGCCAAGACAAACCTTCCCACACATGCCATAGTGTTTCGTAAACTCAGCAAGGTGTGGTTTCAGTCCAAAAAAAACCTCTCCGCTTCCGTCTATTCACAGAACACCATTATCTGCGCAACAGGACACGGGCCGGAGAAAAAACTCCCCGGACAGCAACAGCAAAAACAACTTGGGAAATAAACAACAACAAAAAAGCAGCTTATTAAAACAGAAAAACAACAACTCGGAACAACATGAGTTTTTACGGCTCCAACTCTAAACTCAACTCTTTAGGGCCGAGGAGTAACTCTCGACAGGACTTGGCTTACAGAAACGAGTTCGGTGGAAACGGCTACCACTCAGAGTTCCATCAAATGGAGCCTGCATACAACTACCAAACCACCTCCTTCGCCAGGTCCTCCATGCACGGCGGTGGCGGCGGCATGAAGAAGCAGACTACCGTCGCTGGCGGGGGAGGTGGTGGGCAAAGGTAAGGGCTCTAAAAGCACCTGTTGTATGACTCTGGGTAAAAAGAAAAAATGTTTGAAAATAGTATGACAACGTCCTAATCTTTACATATTTCCTAATGTTTTGGACTTTTAAAAAAATCGTTGTTTACACAGAACAGTCCTTATTTACAGAAGTTCTGAAGCCAAAGTATAATCAAGCCCTAGTTTTCCAATTAATACAATAAACTCCAATAAATACAAGCCTTTATGTTTAGATTATTATCGTAGTTCTAATTGTTTATGTAGCTAATCGGCTTCTTATGAGAGCATATCTTAGTTTTATCAGTCTTGATCTGTAGCTAATAAGAAAACAAAAGTAATACTTAAACACACCCACTTTGAATGTCCTTTCAATGGCGTCATTAAGAATGGTGTCAGCTTACTTACTGGAAAGAGAATGTTTTCCAGATAAACTTAATATTTATTTAACAGTTGTTTTTTTTTTTTTTACAGTTACAGACAATAAAATACTGCTTTTTACATTATTTGTGACCCTTTGGCGACCTTTGTGTGTGAAGTGAATGCTAATTTGTCAAAACAGTACAGAAACTACTCTATTACAGTTATTATAGAAACTTTGACCAGATGTGTTTGCTATGTTTCAATCTTAAAAAATAAAGTTTTGTAACTTATCAACTATATTAACAGAGTATGCCTTCTATCAATTAGTTTTTTGTTTTTCATGTAGTTTCTGTGGTTCTTTGGCAACTTTATGCAAGTTTGTCAAAGCAGAACAGAATCTCCTCTACTATAACTTTGTTGTTCTGCCTTACTTTGAAAAACCTTCACCAGGTACTTTATTTGATTCAAGCTTTTAAACTCATGATGTCTATTTTTGTTCTTTCTCTGTTCAGTGTACAACAGTTCAATCAAGCAATTTCTATCCTGGTAAATGAATGTCATCAATACCTGGACAAGGCAAATGTGATGATAAATACTGTAAGTATAATAAATATCCCTCCCTATACAATTAAAATAATGTAAAGCTCTAGTTGTCAAAGCTCTTCTTTTAACAAGATATAAATAGAGGATGGCTGTTTTACATCACAAATGTAATTATCTTGCAGAGCAATAGACTGTGCGATTTTCTTTCAGGGAGGCCCGATGGGTGACGCAGAGATGTATCTGTCAATGGCTGCAGAAACCCTTGACAAGCTGAATATGTATGGCCGAGAAATGCGGATCCCCAATGATGCTTTCAAACAGTGAGCTCAAACAGGCTTTTGTGTTTTTTCAACCCTGAACTTCTATGATTTCTTTATCCTTATCTGATTACATGTTACATCTCGACAGAGCTGAATTCTTGGAACAAAAGTTTGGAGCCATCAACCAGAAATTTGCCAGCTATGGGACTATGAAAATGACCAGAAGCAGTGTGCCCATTGATGACTACCGATTCCTCAATGACGCCTTTGGCTGGATAACCCAGCAAAAAGTGAGTTATTTTAAGAGTATAAAAATACAATTTAATTTATTTACACATATGCATTTCTAAAGTAAACAACAATACATTGGTATTTTTTGTATTTATTGACAAAGTCACCACTAAATGTAGTCTAAATCTTGGTCTAGCAATGATTAACTTCTATATCCTAGAAGACTACAAGTACTCATCCAGGACAAACTAGTGAACTAGTTTGTACAGTTTTCTCTGCAGTGGAAGCCAGAGGAATGGATGAATTTCTCCCATCACTTTTCCTACCCTACTGTAACTGAAACCACCTGAACTCGCTGCCAAAACCTGATCCATTAGTGAAAGAGGCTAAGAGAGTTGCCAGAGGATTGAAACAAAGGAGCAGACAGAGAAAAAAAGAAAAAGAGTTTTGCTTCTGCAGGAAGCTCAAAAAATAGGTTTTTAAAAAAGTGAAAATAAAGTAGCCATGGAAGCAGAAGAGAAAGGGGGAGTGAAGAAGTGTGATATGTTACACTCCCCTCTGAGTCAGTTTGTAAAAAACAAGGCAGCCCATTTGACCTGTAGTATGTTCATGGGAAAGCGCCTTTCTGTTCCTCTACTCAACGCTCCACCTTCCCACAAACACACCCTGTCATACTGTCACCACTTACAGCCTCACCCCTCTGAATCTCACCACGCACATTCCAGCCAGTACCACACATCTAACATATCTTTTTTTAAAATTCCTTAAGTCCTTAAGCAGATAAATAACTTTTCATTGACACTGTTGGTTGTTAGTGTTGACATTACCAAAGGTAACTTTACTGATTTTTCACAGTCTCATGTCACCTTTGTTGCTGAAAGTTAGGCTTGTCCTGTGTAGCTTCAGGCAAGTATTTACAAGGGGAACAAGGAGTGGTGAGCGAACAAAAGCCCTGACACAGAAGGGTGAAAAAAATGCACATTACGAAACAGGGACGGGCCAAGGTTGTTTGCTGGATGAGCTCCTATCAAAGTTGAGGGCTGCACACAAGCAGGGGCATAGTTGGAATAGTTTCCTGCTTAACAAAAGTCTAATGATTATTTACTGACACCTAGAGGGCAAAAAAGACAAAGCATTTAGGGTTTAGGGAAACTCCAATCTAAAACATTCTAGCAGTTTTGGCTAATGTTATTTTATAACCCTTTAAACCATAATCATGTTTGCATCGGCCGCTTATTTTCCAAAGACGTTAATGATTATTTACACAGAGAATGTTGTATTTAAACAATTCCTGTTAAAAGAAAGCAAAAAAAAATGTTTGTAGTTCAAATACATTATAGTTTATTGTTTTTACTCTGCCTTACTTTTCTACCATGCAGTTCCTCTGAGTGGAATTGCTTTACATGTTTTATTCTCAGCGCCTGTTTTAAATAGAGTACATCCAATTTACTGCATAAATAATTATAGGGTTCTGTGTAAAACGGCCCATTGCAGTTTAAAGGTTCATATTAAGGCATTTGCATGACCCACTGTGACATTTTTGAGTTATCTACTGCAGATTAGTGTCATGTGTTGAGTACCCAAATGCAGACAGGAGGGAGGCAAGATCATTTTGTAGTAAAATTTAATAAAATAACCAAAGGAAAACAGACTTTCAAGCTGTGGATGACACAGAGAAAAAAACTGCGAGGAAAAATGTATATCAGGAGGGTACAGAAGAATCCAACAATTGACTGAAATAACCAGACACGTCAAAACCAAGAATCTACTAAAAATGTAAACCTTGCATCATAACACAAACTCAAAGTCCAATGGATTTAAAAGCTTATAACCTTTTAAAAGAAAATGATTTCAGAAATAGCTGAATTACCCATTTTTAAAGAAGGAATTATCCTGTATCTACTAATAACCTGAAACATTCAATTAGGTGATTTGTATTCATTTAAAAATACCCAAACCCAAATGACAAAAGCCCTAATGACAGCTCTATCTTTTTCAATTTGATAGCGCATCATTGAGTTAACTCCATTCGGAGACGACGCCAACACCATAGAAAACCAAATTATAAACCACAAGAAATTCCACAGCTCCATCCAAACAGCCCCAATAGAAGTACTGCGTGCCAGAGAAGAACTGGTAAGTTATATTTCTTTACTTCTATTCACTATTTTGATGACTTTACTATACAGACTCTTTTAGCCAAAATGTTTCTCTTAATTAGGCATGGGTTGGTATTAGATTTTCCCAGTATCATACCCTTGAGTAAAAATTCCTTGGTTTTATGGTATCATTTTTTTGTTTTTATTTAAAATAAAATCTTAACAATTATTGCTTCTGTTGCTAAAATAAGGCAATATGTTAAGTATCACAGTTATAATGCTGTAATGTGTTAGATTTATTTAATTATCCTGGTGTTGATACCTGGAGTTAAGCAAAAACATTGCATAAATGTAATACATGTTGTAGTTTTTGTTGTTTTTTGGTAGAATTGTTTTTCCTTTAACGGATCTGCTTTTTTTTTAGAGGAAATAAAAAGAGCTGATATTAGCTGGTTAATTAGTGACTTAGTCTGCTCCAGAAGACCCTGGAGTTGGCTGCTTAACAAACAAGAGCAATATGTGGCAATCCTTTTGTTTTCACATGATGACTGGCTAGTGGTTGGAAATACAATTATTCTAACAGTTGAATATGCCTGTCTTACTAGGGAGGGAAAAGATATTAACCATCTTTCAGCCATTTAACCAGCAAATGACGTAGGGGCAGCACTGTATTATTTTTGTGTTATTCAGGCATACAGCTGGACAAAAACTCCCTCACTCCAGTATTCCAGTATCTTTGACAAATTATTAAAATGGTTTTAAATCGATTGAATAAAAAACCTAAGCTGTCTTAAAACCATCACTTTTTTAAACCTCGGTATATCTAGATCCAACCCATGGCTAGCATAGAGTATGTTCCTCTGTGACGTTTGCGGCGAATACCTGAGCAAAAATCTTAACTACTTTCTAGAATGCATCGGGCGATAAGTACCACCAAACCCTCCTGGAACAAGAAATGGATGGCCTGCAGGTAGAGCAAAACCCTGTTTAGCACAAGTAGCGTCTTGTAAAATGTAGCGTTTTTTTTCTTTATTTTTTCTTTTTTTATCCTGTCCATAAAATTGCCTTGTGTTTGTCATAGAAATTGTCCCACAATCGCTTGAGTCAACTTCATGAGCTTCAGGGCATCATCGAGGAGGTCTCTCGAGCCATCATGTGGGTGAATGAAAGAGAGGAGGAGGAGCTAATGTTTGACTGGGGAGACAAAAACATCGACAATTATATCCCCAAGAAGCAGGAGAGCTACTCTGTGAGAATACCAGACAGAGGCCTTTTTTTATTGATATTTGTTGTAAATTTGTTGTCAGCATTTGCTCTATAATTGACTCTTTCTTTTCGTTTATCTATCAGAAGCTGATGAGTGACTTGGAGGAGAAGGAGAAGGAGTTAAACAAGCTGAAGCTGAAATCGGGTGCCCTCAAGAACAATAACCATCCTGCCTCAGATAAGATCGAGGTAACCTTTGTTGGTGTTTGTACTGTATCTCAAACAACAGATTTGTTTTGTTTTTTTGTATGAATGACTATATGCACCCTGCAGGCTTACATGGACACCCTACAGACTCAGTGGAGCTGGCTTCTTCAGATCACAAACTGCATCCAGTTTCATCTAAAGGAGAATGCTGCCTACAGCCAAGTATGACTTCAGATTTTCTTTTTTTCTGGTGAAAATATTGCCTTGTATGTTTTCATGTAAACAAACCTTTCATGTGAATCTTCAGTTTTTCAAGGAGGCCAATGAAACATATGCAAAGCTTCAGAAGCAGCATGAGATCATCCGGAACAAATTCAAATGCGACAAGAATACTCCTCTGGAAAACCTTACTGAACTTCTGAAAAATCTGGAGGTATCTTTGTACTCCATTACTTGTAATTTCCCTGCACACTAGACAAAGCAAACAATTTGCATTCCTGTTGACGTTTTTAGAACAGCTTTTAATGTAATCCTATGGCCCTTTCAGTCTGGCAGCATGTATCTGATGGAGTTTTGAGCCTCTTCTGATTTCATTAAGTTTCTGTATAAAGTGCCTCACTTAAAAAAGTCTACTTTTCAATGCAGAAAGAGAAAGGGCGAATCATAGAGAATAAGAGGCAGGTCAGCAGTTTGGTCAGCAAATCAAAGTCAATTATCAGGCTGAAGCCTCGAAACCCTGAGGAGAAGAGCACCAGCACCATCATGGTTCAGGCCGTATGTGACTTTAAGCAGGACCAGGTGGGACATGTAAATTCTCTGTCTCTATCACTCACATAACCATACACACAGTGTTATAAAGGCAAAATATGTTAAACAAACCTCTTTGTTTTATTTTATGTTTTCAGAAAGGTATAATGAAAGGGAACGAGGGCATCCTGAAAGACAACTCTCAGCGCAGCAAGTGGCTTGTGACTGGACCTGGAGGTCTCGACATGTGGATTCCCTCCGTGTGCCTGCTCATCCCACCTCCAAATCCACTCAGCATCGGACTTGCTACCAAGTAAGAAACTGTGCACTGATAGGGAAGAGCGAAAATCAGAAACGATTTAAAATTGTATTAGTTAGGTCTGGTAAAATATGTGCTGTATTATGGACACAGCTCTTTTTCCCAGTCTTGTTTCATGAGAGCCCATCCCCCTTCATTGACTGAAAACCTATGGACTCCTCTCCACTTTTGAGGTCACATGCACAATCATACGCGTGCATAAGTGCCTGCATGACAACCTAAAAAAGACTCTCCAATTGATTATTTCTTTGTCAGTGAAACAGTCAATTTTTCCAATTTTATTTTTCTAAAAATCTAACTGCCACCTTGATCTTTCATACTTCTGTCCAGGGATCAGATGTCAAAATTAGCTGTGGTTCCAGGCTGGCTTTTACAGTGACAATAAGCTGAACTCTCTGACATGTAGTAACTCCTAAAGGAGAGATTAATCTGAAATTGGTCTGTCTGAGCTCAGACCAAAACATTTTTGTTCCGTTATCCCACTACAAGTTTTTATCTCACTCCTCCAGATTTCAGATCCTCCTTTCAATCTGTGATCCACACATTATACATGTGTTGCAGTCAGCTGAAAGGGATTGTTAAAGAAGTTTGATGTAATAATACAGAGCAAGCACCAAAATGTGCACACCATTTTATTGTGCATGAAACCCTTCTCATGTGACACTTTTCAAACTTTTTACTCCGGTTCATAAAAAATGTTTGATTTACAATACTAATTTTGTTTAATGGTCTTAGTGTAAATAGTGGTTTATGTCTGTGAAGAATGTCGTCTTAGCTACAAAGAGTAATTACAATGTAGTTATATTTATATTTTATATACTTTAGGTCAAAGAACCCACTTGGAATGTGTCATTGATGTGTGTAAAAGCAGACTTTCAAGCACTTAGGGTTTGATACAGTCATTTGATCACTATCTGGAAAGTTATTTTACTAGGGTTTGTGGCAATACAGCACACCCTATCTCAAGCTCTCTTGTGCCCCCCGGTGGGGAATTTGTGGCATATGGTTTAGTACATATTACATATAGTAAACAACTGTGTGTCCTGTTAACAGAAATGAGCAGTATTATGAAGCCATCATGGGCATTTGGAATCAACTCTTCGTCAACATCAAGACCCTCATCTCCTGGCAGTACTGCCTCAAAGACGTCAACTTCATCAACTCCCTCACCCTCACCATGGTAAGACGTCAAGAATGAAACTCAGAACACTAAAATGGTGAAACACCTGGTGAAACTGAATTTAAACTTGTTTTCATCACTTTTGATTTACTTGCATCACTCTAATATACCACATCCAACCTAAACCACCTCTCTGTCTTTTAGCTGTCGAAGATGCGCCCTGAGGAGTACCGCACCATCATCAAAAGACTGGAGACTAATTACCAGGAGTTCCTCCGTAGCAGCCATGGTTCTGATATGTTTGGGGAAGAGGAAAAGAAAACCATGCAGGGCCAGTTTGAGAAGGCCCAACAGCTCTATGATGCACTGATTGTCCAGCTGCCCAGTTACAGTAAGCATGCATTCATTTTATCTTGCTTTGAACAGTCACAGAACTTTTCAGAACTTTGTGTTATTATGAGACTTCTTCTGTAAGTCCTTAAAACGAAGCAATTCATAAAAACTCTAGAAGCAAAAATTCTTTAGCATGATAGAATGGTTGGCATTGAATGTTTTGGTTTACCTATAAATATAGTTGTATTTTATATTTGTTGGGCTTGTTTTAAAGGACAAGCTCAAAAGAGATTCTACTGCAAATAATGATCTCTATCTGCATAAAATGATTTTTTTCATATTCTTTCATAGATTTCACATTAACAATCAGTTGAGTTGTCACTGCCCCTGCATGAATAATGGTGGATTATGAGACACTGTCTTCACTCTTTTAAATAAAATATGTTTAAAAAGAAAAGTATTTTAGACACTTTATCTGTATTTTTATCTGTCTCTGCTTTTCCAATATAATAACCAAAATAAGCTTGAGACACAAACTTAAACACATTTTTGTTTTGTTGTACTTCTAGTTAATTACTTATAATGAAAATTATAATAACGGTTTTTCTATTATTAATTTGCATTTCGTAATCTTTGCGCTAAAGGGGGAGAAGGGGTGAAGACTGAAGAGCCAAAACAAGAAGGCCAAGTCCCCGTTAAACAACCAGTCAAAACCAATACTGTCATCAGCCTTTCATTGCTCAGCACTATGCAAGAAATCCGCTACAGACTGGAAAAGGCTGAATCTGACCTCACCGACCATCTCCATATTCCCCTGGGGGAAAACAATGTGCACGAGTGTTTAGTGCACATTCAGAAGCTTCAGGTTTGCTGTGTTTTATTTATTTACAAATCGCTTAGATGGACATTTATAGAACTGACCAGAAGAAATTAGAAAAGTTTGTTTTATAAATAAAAAAGATTGTTGTAAATACTAATATAAGTAAATGTTTTCTTGTGCTGATTTAAAGGGTACACACCAAAATCTAGAGTCAATTGACGACAGGTATATGAACCTAAGAGAAATTATTACAAAGCAGCTAAAGGGGGTCCCTGCAGACTCGGAGCAGGCCAAGTTCCTCCGCTCTGAACTGGAAATTATCAACCAAAAAATCCGAGGCCTGCAGCATCTTTACTCAGTCTACGTTCAGAGGTGTGTTATTTTTCACTAACTGTTTTTATTTAAACATGAAAAAAAGATGAGCTGATCTAAGATAAAAATTAGGTTGATCTCCTTACCTGTTTTTTTATGTACTGTGTCTCCAACAGATTGACTGCACTCAAGGCCTTGCTCCAAAGCCTTCTCCTGGCTGAGGATAGTATTAAAGTTCACGAGGCCCGACTGACAGAGAAGGAGACCAGTTCTACGGACATTCAAGAACTGGAAAACCATCGGAGTGCACTAAGGGTATGAGACATCTACACCATTTAATATATTTTTTCCTTGGAAGTTTTAAGGCTTTTTTTCAGATATATTTGGTATTCTGATGGGATAGAGTTTTTTTTTATTCTTTTGAAACTCGGCTCAACAACTACTTAAGGACACTGAATAAAAAAAACATTGTTCCTGCACTCGTATTTTATTATTTCGTGTTTTTTGATATTTTTACTTTGTATATTTCAGATGAATATCTTTAGAAGTCTATGATTTAGTTTTCCCAATTTGTAGCTTAAGAAAAACGTCCTTTTACCTACTTCTAAAACACAAATGTTTGTACTTTTATTTTTGCGTTGTAAAACCCAAGGATATAAATGACCTTACTGTGTGAATCTTTATCAAAGAACATGAAGAGCGAACTGGAACAAAGACGGGACCTGCTGACTTCGATGGAGTCTGACCTGGCCGGAGCAGTGCACTGTAACAGTCAGATTTCAGAGTCTTTCCACAAATGTGATGTGGATTTGTCCAAGTACTCTGAAATGGTGAACCAGTTGTCTGACCGCTGGCGCCGCATCCAAAAGCAGATAGATAGCAGGTATTGTAAGGTGGTCTGGTCCCATTGACACATTTGTTATTGCCAGTAACAGCACTACTAAGGCATCCTTCCATCTCTTCCTCTTCCTGCCTCAGAATGTTGGACCTGGACAAACAAAAGGAGCAGTTAACACAATATCAGCAGGGTAGACATTCCATAGAGCAGTGGATAGACAATACCAGGAAACGCCAAGACACCCTTCAGATGGGCAAGCTCACTGATATCCAGACTTTAATGGACCACCTCAACCAACAAAAGGCATGCTTTTCCATATTTACACAAGGATGTTATTATCATAACAAACATTTCAATCAAAATTGTTTTCCATTCGTGAGAGCGTATGTGGGCTCAGTCTAAAGTCAGCAAGATTTACTTTATACTACGTAGCTGTAAATCCAGCTGGTTATTTAATTTGATAAAACAGTATGCATAAATTCAAGTGTGCATATGTGTGCTAATTTTGCATGTCCTACTCAAACTGATTGAATTGTGACAACTACAGCACAAACAGAAATATCCAGTCAAAAGACAGGTTGCTACTGGTCCTGTGTATTTAAAAGGAAGTAAGACCTGGAAAGCTTAATTAGATTAAGTGCAAAGTGTAGGATCCTTGGTAGATTCTCAGGAGAATATCAGTATTAAACCAAGGTGGAGTACAGTAAAAATAATGAGAATGAAAAATTCCCTTTATCTATTATTTTGAAACTGCTGAATTCATCTCTCTTGTAAACAAGAGAAAAGTGTAGGTGCCTTCTCCAAACCAGCTGACCACCAGTGTGCAGCGACACAGGGGGGAGGGCAGTGCTTTGTTAATCTATGCTCCACAGACCCAGATTAAAAACTTACTTACTTTCGCAATTCAGTAACAGAAAGTTAAATCATAAGGCTGTGATGGAGAATTTTAGGGTATCTGAAACTGTTTCAAGTTCAAAATCTTGTTGAATGCAATCAATTTGACATGCAAATAGCTGTGAGCAGGCTTATGCTTTATGGTGCAGCAAATGTAGAACGTGCTTGACAACTCTAAAGCTTTTAGTGAAAAATTGTCCAAAAGCACCATATTATTGCACAATTATAAAAAAAAGCATCACAAACCACAAACACAGAAATTAGATGGAATGTTTTTCCTTTTTCTTGTTGTTCTGAATAGGCTCTTCACAATGAAATCAAAGTCAAGAAGGAGAAAGTAGAGGATGTGCAAATAAATGCTGACACCTGTGCTAACTCCATAAAGGTAGTTGGTTTGCTCCATCTTGAAATGTATCTCGCTGAAAAGTCACAGACAAGTATTGTGCAAATAACATTGCCTTTGGTTATTTCAGGACTATGAGCTGCAGCTTGCTTCTTACAGTTCAGGACTGGAAACTCTGCTTAATTTCCCAATCAAGAGAACTTTGCTCCAGTCCCCTGCTTCTTTTGTCAGGAAAGAGGTAAGCACCAACATTCCCTTAAATTAATCTTTACATTTTGTTTTTATGTTTATTTTGTGATCACTTCCAAGGAATATATCCAGATTGTAGTTGTGATATTTAACAAAGTGTGTACTAAAGGTTTATTATCCATTTAAAAATGCAGTTCAGAACTAATTTAGGAAAATAATGATTGTTTGGCACTGAACAGTAGTATTTATAATCTAATTACTGTTCCCAGGCTGGTGAAGTTCAGGCACATTATATCGAGTTGCTTACCCGCTCCAGGGATTATATTAAGTTCCTGGGTGACTTGCTGAAGAACATGGAAGAGCTGAAGGTTGTCTTCGAATTTTTTTTTTCGTACAGCAATTATATATTTTTTCTATATATTGAATATCTTTGTAAAAGTTAGTTGCCAGAGAAGCAACATTTGCCTGATCAAATAGGTTTGAAAAGATCTGACTGAGTTCTTCCTGCTTAATCTGTTCTCAGTTAAGGAACACCAGGATTGAGTTGCTAGAGGAGGAACTGAGGCGTCTAAAGGATGAACTTCAAGATCAAAAACAAAAGAATAAGTCCCTGGAGGATAACTTGTCCAGCTACAAGTCGGAGCTCACTCAGTATAAAGATGAGCTAATTAAAGTGCAAGAAGTGAAGAGAACTACAGCAATTCAAGTTAATGCTGCTAAAGAGAGCCTTGATAGCACACAAGGCCAGATTCAACATCTTTCTGAGGAACTCACCCGTGTTAAATATCAGCTTGAGGAGGAAAAGAGGAAAAGAAGAGTTGCGGAAGAGCGCTACACGAACCAGCAGGAAGAGTATGAAGCGGCAGTTCGCCGCAGGCAGAAAGAACTGGAGGAGGTCAACTGGATAAAGATAGATCTAGAGAAGTCGGTGAAGGACAAAGAACGTGAAATTGAGAGGCTGAAGATGCAGCTAGAGGAGGAAGCGACACGTCGCCGAAATGCCGAGTCAGATATATCAAAGGTAAGAACACAGTGCACGCAGGAGATAAGTCAACTCAAACAGACATATGAGACAGAGATCCACATCAGCAAGACCTCCATTCTGAAAGTGTCCCATCAGAAAGATGAGGATGCAGCACAGTTGAGGCTGCAAGTTGACCAACTCACTGGCGAGAAGAGAGAACTGGAAGAAGAGCTCAGAAGACAGAAGCACTCCATTGCTCTCATTGAAATGCAGAAAAGCAAGGCAGAGCAGGAGGTCAGCCAGCAGATGGCCTCAGTGACACAAGAGACAAGGGTGCGTACTGAGCTGGAGCTGCTGTTAAGAACACTCAAGCAGCAGAGAGGTGAAGATGAGTTAAAATTGAAGGAATCCACCAAAAACAACCAGGAAAAGTCCAGGCAAATCAGTACGCTAACATTTAACCTGGAGGAAGAGGGTAAAAAGAGTAGAGCTCTAGAACTGGAAATCGGTCGCCTGAGACAAGCTGAAGCAGAACTGAGATCAAAGAACAGCTCTTACTTAGAGGAAATTAACAAACTTAAAGTGACTGAACAAGAGATCCACATCACCCGAGTGGAGTTGGAAAAGCAGAGCAGTGAGAAAACAAAGGCCGAGCAGAGTTCTGCCAGGCTCCAGAGCCGTATCAGGGAACTTCAGTGCTCTCTGGATGGGGTGGAAGCTGAGCTGGAAAAGCAAAAACAGACAACACAAGAGGAGTTTACCCATAGAAAGCGAATGGAGGCAGAGTTGGAGAGGATGACGCATACGTGCAGAGAGCATACCACTACAATCAACTCGCTGAAATCAGTTCAGATAGAGGTCACAAACACTGGGAGAAAGTATGAGCAGGATATCAAGGCTCTTAAGGAGGAACTGGACAAGAGCTTAAGGGATCATAAAGTCACCAAGGAAGAACTGGTAGCAGTGACAAATGAACTCAAAACACTAAAACAAAAACTCCAACAGGACCAGGTGCGAGTTCATGAGCTCAACCAGCGTAATGAAAGCCTGTATAAGACCATTGAGGAGAAGAGTCGCCAGCTCAACGAGTACACCACAGAGATTGAAAAGCTGAAGACTCTGACACAGAACCTGACCAAAGAGAGACTGAGGTTGGATGAAGAGCTGAGGTCTGCACGGCAAGAAAGAGATGAAGTGAAAATGAGCAAAGATACTATTGATGCAGAAAGCGCCACTCAGATCTCAGCCTTGCATGTACAGCTTCAAACTAGCTCCAAGAGGGCATCCGAACTCCAGTTTCTCATCAGTGACCTGACCAACGAGAGAGAAAAGCTTAAAATGGAAATAGAAAAATTCCAAAAGCAGTCAATTGAGGTATTTTCGAACACATTGAAGGATCATATACTCATAAATCAAATAATTATTTCTCTGCTTGCATGTTTTGATCTTTGTGCTTTAGGACTGATTGTGATTTTAAAGTACCCTGAAAGTACAGTACAGACCAAACGTTTGGACACACCTTCTCATTCAAAGAGTTTTCTTTATTTTCATGACTATGAATATTGTAGCTTCACACTGTAGGCATCAGTGGGGGTCATTGTCCTGTTGAAAAATAAATGATGGTCCAACTAAACGCAAACCGGATGGAATAGCATGCCGCTGCAAGATACTGTGTTAGCCATGCTGGTTCAGTATGCCTTCAGTTTTGAATAAATCCCCAACAGTGTCACCAGCAAAGCACCCCCACACCATCACACCTCCTCCTCCATGCTTCACGGTGGAAACCAGGCATGTAGAGTCCATCCGTTCACCTCGTCTGCGCCGCACAAAGACACGGTGGTTGGAACCAAAGATCTCAAACTTGGACTCATCAGACCAAAGCACAGATTTCCACTGGTCTAATGTCCATTCCTTGTGTTCTTTAGCCCAAACAAGTATCTTCTGCTTGTTGCCTGTCCTCAGCAGTGGTTTCCTAGCAGCTATTTTACCATGAAGGCCTGATTCACACAGTCTCCTCTTAACAGTTGTTCTAGAGATGTGTCTGCTGCTAGAACTCTGTGTGGCATTGACCTGTTCTCTAATCTGAGCTGCTGTTAACCTGCGATTTCTGAGGCTGGTGACTCGGATGAACTTATCGTCCGCAGTAGAGGTGACTCTTAGTCTTCCTTTCCTGGGGCGGTCCTCATGTGAGCCAGTTTCTTTGTAGCGCTTGATGGTTTTTGCGACTGCACTTGGGGACACTTTCAAAGTTTTCCCAATTGTTCGGACTGACTGACCTTCATTTCTTAAAGTAATGATGGCCACTCGTTTTTCTTTAGTTAGCTGCTTTTTTCTTGCCATAATACAAATTCTAACAGTCTATTCAGTAGGACTATCAGCTGTGTACTGTATCCACCTCCTGCACAACACAACTGATGGTCCCAACCCCATTTATAAGGCTTGAAATCTCACTTATTAATCCTGACAGGGCACACCTGTGAAGTGAAAACCATTTCAGGTGACTACCCCTTGAAGCTCATCAACAGAATACAAAGAGTGTGAGGAGCAGTAATCAAAGCAAAAGGTGGCTACTTTGAAGAACCTAGAATATAAGACATATTTTCAGTTGTTTCACACTTTTTTGTTCAGTATATAATTCCACATGTGTTAATTCATAGCTTTGATGCCTTCAGTGTGAAGCTACAATATTCATAGAGAAGGTGTGTCCAAACCTTTGGTCTGTACTGTATATGTCACTAAATGGTGACCTAGTTTCAAATAATTGAGCACAATTTCTTCTTACTTAAAGATGCTTCTTCTTGTATGTGCATATAAATGAGCTTTTCAATAATTTCACAAAAACCTCACAATTACTCATGCCCTTGCATGTGTAGAAATATGTGCAATGTTTTCTAACATTCTTACTACACAGAACTGAACTCAATATTTATACATTGTCTTTTCAATTTCATATGTGTTATTTAAATATATTATAAAACTCTATTTTCTTATCTTTTTACAGACCTCCAAGTTGGTGCATGAGTCCCACAGCAAGCACAGTGATCTAGTGCTGGAGAGAGATAGCTTGCTCTCCAAGCTTAAACTGCTGGAGCAGGACAAGAACCGTAATCAGAGATTAGAAGAAGAGCTTGCGCGGCTCAAGCTCTCTCTAGAAACCGAGATTCGCAGCAAACAGCGTTTGCAGGATGAAAAGAATTCTGTTTTTAAAGAGTTCACCTCTTTAAAGAGCCAGTATGAG
This sequence comes from Girardinichthys multiradiatus, assembly GCF_021462225.1. Taxonomy (NCBI): domain Eukaryota; kingdom Metazoa; phylum Chordata; class Actinopteri; order Cyprinodontiformes; family Goodeidae; genus Girardinichthys; species Girardinichthys multiradiatus. The sequence goes on from NC_061799.1 coordinate 25,755,803, forward strand.
TTTAAAGAAAGCCAGATTAGACTGTGTGAGTCAGACAGAGACAAGGCAGACCGAGATAGGGTGTCCCTTAAAAACGAGATTGAGAGGCTGATGAGGGAACTGAACAGTGTGGAGGATAGGTACAAGAGTCGTCTTTTGATCTCAGAAAAGGAGACATCTGAATTGGCTCTGAAGAGAAATGCCCTGGAAACAGAGATTCTTAGACTGAAGCAGAGACCAAATACATTAAACATTCAGACCCAGACAGATGAGAAGGTCATGACGATTGATCCATCAAAGCTTGTATTTGATGGGGTGCGCCGCAAAGTCACTGCCCACCAACTTTGTAACTGTGGTATAATCAATAAAACTACCCTGGAGATGCTGCTTAAGGGCCAAAAGACAGTGGAGGAAGTAGCTGTGGACATCCAACCTAGTCTAAAGGGCTCCAGCATTATTGCTGGGATGAAAACAGGTTCTCAGGGGAAAATGCCATTCACTGAAGCCAAAAACAAGAATCTTCTCAGCCCAGAAAGTGCTGTCATGCTCTTGGAAGCTCAAGCAGCAACAGGCTACATTGTGGACCCTGCATTTAATGAGAATATGACTGTAGATACTGCCTGTTCAAGAGGGATTGTAGACACAGATGATAGAGATATCTTGTTAAAAGCTGAAGCCGCTAGCACGGGGTTCAAAGATCCACACACCGGCAAGGTGCTGTCTGTGGGACAGGCTTTTAAAAAAGGTCACATTGACAAAGAAACTGCCATCCGGTTGCTTCAGGCTCAGGAGTCTGTTGGGGGCATTTTAGACCCCATTCTGAGTGTGTTCCTTCCAAAAGATATGGCCTTGGATCGCAATCTTATAGACGATGATCTCTATAGGGCTTTGAATAAAAAGCCTACCGCCTACCTAGACCCAGCAACAGGAGAGAAGATCACATATACTGACCTTAGAAGGAAGTGTACAGCTGAGCCGGTGTCCGGTTTGCTCCTGCTTCGCGGTCCAGAAAAGCAAATGACAGTGAAGGGTATCCGTGGTAATGTCAGTGTCACAGACCTAGTTAAGTCTGAGCTGCTGGATGAAACTGACCTACAAAGGCTTACGCCAAAAGAAATTGAAGAAAAGCTAAAGTCCTACCTCTTTGGCTCCACCTGTATTGCAGGTATCTATGATGAGGCCAATGACAGAATAATCCCCATCTATCAAGCAATGAAGGAAGGACTGTTAATGAGAGGAACCACTCTAGAGCTTCTTGAAGCACAAGCTTCATCAGGCTTTATAGTTGATCCAGTTAACAATGTTTTCCTGACTGTAGAAGAAGCTACCAAAAGAGGAATTGTAGGGAAGGAGTTCAAGAATAAGCTCATGTCTGCCGAAAAGGCAGTAACTGGATATAAAGACCCAGCTACAGGAAAGACAATCTCCCTCTTCCAGGCTATTGAGAAAGATATTATTGAGAGAGGTCATGGAATCCGGCTGCTTGAGGCCCAAATTGCCAGTGGTGGAATTATTGACCCAGTTGAGAGTCACCGTATTGATGTCTCTGTTGCCTATAAAAGAGGATATTTTGATGAAGAGATGAATGAGATCTTAACCTATGAAGGAGATGACACGAAAGGGTTCTTTGATCCTAATACCAAGGAGAACCTGACTTATCTTCAACTAAAGCAGAGATGCATCACAGACCCAAAAACTGGGCTAATACTCCTGGCCCTCAGAGACAAGAAAAAGGCTCAACAATCAAAGGAAAGTCGCACCAATGTGCTTCGTAAAAGACGTGTGGTAATTGTTGACCCTGACACAGGGCTTGAGATGTCAGTCAGGGAGGCCTATCACAAGGAGCTAATTGACTATGAAACATTCCTGGACTTGTCGGAGCAGGAATGTGAGTGGGAGGAAATCACTATCACAGGATCAGATGGCTCTGCACATTTGGTCATTGTGGATAGAAAAACTGGAACCCAGTATGACATTCAGGACTGCATAGACCGTGCCGTCATTGACCAAAGGACATTAGATCAGTACCGTGCTGGAACGCTAACCTTGACAGAGTTTGCTGACCAAATTACCAGCAGAACCAGCAGCACTGAGATGACTATTGCAGCCAGCAGTGTTGATGACATGTTCACATGCAGCAGCCCCACCCAAGCCACACCATCTTCCCCTACTGTTCGTAAACGCTTAAACAGCATCTCAATTACAGTCTCTCCCCCAGGAATGTTCGATGACCAAAGCCCAGTAGCAGCCTTATTTGACACAGAGACCCTGGAGAAAATAACTGTTTCCGAAGGGCTCAAAAGAGGCATTGTTGACACTATAACAGCACAAAGGTTGTTGGAGGCTCAGGCTTGCACGGGGGGTATCATCAACCCTGCAACCGGTGACCGTCTGTCACTTGAAGATGCCGTTCATCAGAGTATTATTGATGAGAGCATGGCCGCTAAACTGAAAGCTGCCCAGAAAGCCTACATCGGTTTTGAGGATGTGAAAACAAAACGAAAGCTCTCTGCAGCTCAGGCAGTAAAAGAGAGCTGGCTGCCTTATGAGGCAGGCCAAAGGTTTCTGGAGTATCAGTATTTGACAGGAGGCCTAATAGAACCACAAACAGGGCACCTCATTGGCATTGAAGAGGCCATCCGCAAAGGCTGGCTGGATGGTAAAGCAGCCCAAAAGCTGCAGGAAACCCGGAACCATTCAAAGAATTTGACCTGTCCCAAGACTAAGCTGAAGATCACCTACAAAGAAGCCATGGATAGCTGCATGGTGGAGGAAAGCAATGGAATGAAGCTACTGCAGGCCTCTTCTGTGTCCACCAAAGGTATAAGCAGCCCTTACAATGTCTCCAACCCAGGATCACGCTCTGGTTCCAGGGCTGGTTCTCGCACTGGCTCAAGGAGTGGATCGCGTAGAGGCAGTGTTGATTATTCCTCTAGTTATTCCTACAGTTTCTCCTCCAACAGTGCAGTCTACAGCTCAAACCAGACCAAATAAACAAACTGCTTTGTAATTTTACTTTTAACTCTTATTGTGTTTTTAGCTAAAATGTATTTGAGTTTCATTGTTCAAAGATTTGATCAGACTTTGAATTTGTATATGATTTAACTGTTTGCAATTTTTGAATGCTGATTATTATTGACATTTACCATAGCTTTTTTATATATATATATATATATATATATATATATATATATATATAAATACTATAGGGGGTATTCCAATTATCCAATTAACCTTACCCTCCCAGTGAACCTATAATTGATTGGTAATAATCTTTGTTCTTAACAGATACTGATGTTTTGTTTAAATTACAAAATAACACTAAACCTTTGCAATTCAAATAAAGTAGTCATAGAAGGTTCTAATGCATATTTACTCATCTGTTGACACCAGTCATATTCCTTATAAACGATGAGATTACTCTTTAAGGAGAAGATCATGTCTACTATTACTAGCTTATTTTAACATAAAAATGTACGTTTAATTTATTTTTCTGTGTGTTTCTTTATACTACAATTAACCTTACCCATCCCTTGGACCTATAATTAATTGATTTGTTTTCTTTTTGTGATCAGAATTTATTACATCCTCATTCATGCATTTTATTTACACAGTGCTTTTTTGTTGTCTACAAATACTGATATACTGAAATATTTGGACAAACAATTATATACATTGTCATATTTTGTCATAATTTCAAATAAAATTGTCATAGAAAGTTCTAATGTATCTCTTTGCATCAGTTCAAATTCAAAGATACTTTATTGATCTCTGAGGAGAAATTACCACCATATACAGTACATACAGGTCCTTCTGAAAATATTAGCATATTGTGATAAAGTTCATTATTTTCCATAATGTCGTGATGAAAATTTAACATTCATATATTTTAGATTCATTGCACACTAACTGAAATATTTCAGGTCTTTTATTGTCTTAATACGGATGATTTTGGCATACAACTCATGAAAACCCAAAATTCCTATCTCACAAAATTAGCATATCATTAAAAGGGTCTCTAAACGAGCTATGAACCTAATCATTTGAATCAACGAGTTAACTCTAAACACCTGCAAAAGATTCCTGAAGCCTTTAAGACTCCCAGCCTGGTTCATCACTCAAAACCCCAATCCATGGGTAAGACTGCCGACCTGACTGCTGTCCAGAAGGCCATTATTGACACCCTCAAGCAAGAGGGTAAGACACAGAAAGAAATTTCAGAACGAATAGGCTGTTCCCAGAGTGCTGTATCAAGGCACCTCAGTGGGAAGTCCGTGGGAAGGAAAAAGTGTGGCAGAAAACGCTGCACAACGAGAAGAGGTGACCGGACCCTGAGGAAGATTGTGGAGAAGGGCCGATTCCAGACCTTGGGGGACCTGCGGAAGCAGTGGACTGAGTCTGGAGTAGAAACATCCAGAGCCCCTGCGCACAGGCGTGTGCAGGAAATGGGCTACAGGTGCCGCATTCCCCAGGTCAAGCCACTTTTGAACCAGAAACAGCAGCAGAAGCGCCTGACCTGGGCTACAGAGAAGCAGCACTGGACTGTTGCTCAGTGGTCCAAAGTACTTTTTTCGGATGAAAGCAAATTCTGCATGTCATTCGGAAATCAAAGTGCCAGAGTCTGGAGGAAAACTGGGGAGAAGGAAATGCCAAAATGCCAGAAGTCCAGTGTCAAGTACCCACAATCAGTGATGGTCTGGGCTGCCGTGTCAGCTGCTGGTGTTGGTCCACTGTGTTTTATCAAGGGCAGGGTCAATGCAGCTAGCTATCAGGAGATTTTGGAGCACTTCATGCTTCCATCTGCTGAAAAGCTTTATGGAGATTAAGATTTCATTTTTCAGCATGACCTGGCACCTGCTCACAGTGCCAAAACCACTGGTAAATGGTTTACTGACCATGGTATCACTGTGCTCAATTGGCCTGCCAACTCTCCTGACGTGAACCCCATAGAGAATCTGTGGGATATTGTGAAGAGAACGTTGAGAGACTCAAGACCCAACACTCTGGATGAGCTAAAGGCCGCTATCGAAGCATCCTGAGCCTCCATAAGACCTCACCAGTGCCACAGGCTGATTGCCTCCATGCCACGCCGCATTGAAGCAGTCATTTCTGCAAAAGGATTCCCGACCAAGTATTGAGTGCATAACTGTACATGATTATTTGAAGGTTGACGTTTTTTGTATTAAAAACACTTTTCTTTTATTGGTCGGATGAAATATGCTAATTTTGTGAGATAGGAATTTTGGGTTTTCATGAGCTGTATGCCACAATCATCTGTATTAAGATAATAAAAGACCTGAAATATTTCAGTTAGTGTGCAATGAATCTAAAATATATGAATGTTAAATTTTCATCATGACATTATGGAAAATAATGAACTTTATCACAATATGCTAATATTTTGAGAAGGACCTGTACAGACCAAAGGTTTGGACACACCTTCTCATTCAAAGAGTTTTCTTTATTTTCATGACTATGAAAATTGTAGCTTCACACTGAAGGCATCAAAACTATGAATTAACACATGTGGAATTATATACTGAACAAAAAAGTGTGAAACAACTGAAAATATGTCTTATATTCTAGATTCTTCAAAGTAGCCACCTTTTGCTTTGATTACTGCTCCACACACTCTTGGCATTCTGTTGATGAGCTTCAAGAGGTAGTCACCTGAAATGGTTTTCCAACAGTCTTGAAGGAGTTCCCAGAGATGCTTAGCACTGACTGTATACTGTATCCACCTCCTGCACAACACAACTGATGGTCCCAACCCCATTTATAAGGCTTGAAATCCCACTTATTAAACCTGACAGGGCACACTTGTGAAGTGAAAACCATTTCAGGTGACTACTTCTTGAAGCTCATCAACAGAATACCATGAGTGTGAGGAGCAGTAATCAAAGCAAAAGGTGGCTACTTTGAAGAACCTAGAATATAAGACATATTTTCAGTTGTTTCATACTTTTTTGTTCAGTATATAATTCCACATGTGTTAATTCAGAGTTTTGATGCTTTCAGTGTGAAGCTACAATATTCATAGTCATGAAAATAAAGACAACTCTTTGAATGAGAAGGTGTGTCCAAACTTTTGGTCTGTACTATATATATATATATATATATATATATATATATATATATATATATATATATATATATATATATGAACTGTATGTATTTGTTGATTTTTTTGCAGTCGCACCTATACTGTCTTGCCATTTATTGTCATTTCAAAAATATTTTACATTCCTGCTACATTTACAATTCCTAGTTTTTCCAAATTTAAAGCATTTACTGTCTCAGGTCTACTTATAGACAATAGGCCTACTTATTGATTCTATTTTAGTGCATAAGCAGAATAGAAATAATGCATAAAAAGAATCTCTGATGCATTTAGTTTTTATGTTATCACGAAAATAGCAATGTTTTTACTTAAAACATAAACATAGAAATAAAAATTATGGTTATTTTACTAGAAACATATTTTATTGCAGGTATGACGCATTGAATAAGAGACTATCTTAAAATGTAACATACCTTAATTGATTAAAAAAAGTTTTTATGGTTACAGTTTTTAGGGTGTCCTGTGGGGGGTATCTGCTGTGAGAGAAGTGATGGTAAGAACAAATGGAGGGAGGGTGTGGAGGGAAAACGGGGCGGGAGCAAGAGAGCCTCGGCGGCGATGTGGGAGGACTATCCTTTAGCCAGAACTTGTGGTGGCTTCCTGGACAGAAGGAAGTGAGCTCAACAGAACCAGCAGGACCAGAGCTTTGGGAGCAGAGCAAGGTCTTCCATTTTATCACCAAGACAAAAAGGAAAAAGCCGAGGAGAGAACCGGATTCGTTTGGTAGAAAGTAAACCCGCTGAAGCGCCTTTGATCACACTAAGATCACATTCCTGCAGAGGGAAATGAGCCTCTCACCCCGCACTAAGCCTATATGACGGGCTGAGGACTCTTTGGACTTCAGCGCACTCTGTCAGTAGCTTTGGCTGTCTGAAAGAATCCAAACCTTAAGAAGGTTTACGCTTTTCCTGAAAAGGTAAGTCACGTTTTAGGCAATTTCCCAATGCTGGTAGGGATTTAAAGTCGGGCAGGTCAGTAATTAAAGTAAGAATACTTCTTGACTCGTAAGTAGTTTATTTTCAACTTTTTTATCCATCTGTTCAACCTTTTGCCCAGTCACATAGGATAAACGGTGGTATGTCTGCGAGCAGACAACAGGGCACAACTTTAAACTTTTATTTTGGCTCACACCAGAAATGTGTGTGGGTAAGTGGATTGTAAGGTCAGAGAATGAAATCACTAAAACTAATCAGAAACTGATCTTTTATTTTTATTTTTTTCATTTAGAAGTTTTTTTACTTAATGTGAAATAGTGTCACTGAAAGCATTTGGACTGGATTCCTTTCAGCCTGGCTGGACCTTATGTATTTATGTCTTCTGCAGTGAACTGTATTTCTTGCACTGGCTGTAATTTGGGGTTTCTTGCTGTATTGGGTTATGGTGCACCAAAACCTTTTCTTTATTTATATATATATATATATATATATATATATATATATATATATATATATATATATATATAATGTGAAACAAATGGGATCACGATTATGAACGACTTGAACCCTGAAGTGTATTTGGCTCAGACAAAAACAAAAGGCAATACATCCCCCTTTGTTGTTTGGAGCTTTCTGCCAGTGGATAAATAATGGAGACAAACAGATTGTCTTTTTTTTTTGGCTTGAGCTACAGCTGCTTTGCGGTATTCGTGTCCTGAGGGCTCTGCTTCTCAGTCAGCCATTGTTGATGACATGTACAAGTGTGCTTACATCACAGCAGCTACAGCCTTTCTCACCTGGAAATCAGACACATCAGCATCCACACCCTCATATCCTTCAACCAACAGAAACCATTCGTTATTCTAAACATTTCACAGATGAAGCTCTTTTAGGATTACCCTTAATAAAAGAAGTAGAGATTCAGGGAAATATTTTTGAACTTGCAGGTGTGTCTTTTGCTTTGTGTTTTATTTTACAAATACCATCCAGTTGTGTATTATTTTTCCAGTGCATATTTTTACAAATATAAACACATTTTTACAAATATGCACTGAGGAAAGAAACACAGTCAGTTAATGAAATATGGATTTCCACTGCAGTTTCACAAAATACACAGTTTTAAAATGTGCATTGAAGAAAAACTAATTGTATTAAATGTATTTTATTGCATATCTCAAAAACAACCTAGGATGACCAAAGTCCTTTAAGTCAAATAAAAAAAATATATATATATAATAGCACAGGATGTACTGCAGGTAGTCAGGTGGGACTAACTTTAGCCTCGATCATATAGTTTTTATCAAGACTTTGCTCGGAAAGATTGCCAAAGGTCTTTGATAGTGAAATTTGGTCCTTCTAGTTTTTCCAGATTGACCTTTACAAACAACTTCTATTGAAAATGTATTCGCCCCTTGGCATTTTTCTTGTTTTGTTGCCTCACAACCTGGAATCAAAATAGATTGTTTGCGAGTTTCCACTATTTCATTTACAGAACATGCCTACAACTTTGAAGATGTATTTTTTTTATTGTGAAGCCAACCACAAACAAGACAAAAAAAAAAAAAAAAACAGAAAGTTTCAGCATGCATAACTGTATACCTCCCCCGAAGGCCAGTACTTTTGAGAGCCACCTTTTGTGTCGATTGCTCCTGCAAGTCACTTTGGAGAAGTCTCTATGAACGTTCCACATCTTGCCACTCAGAGTTTTGCCCATTCCTCAAGGCAAAAACTGCTCAGCTCCTTCATGTTGGATGCTTTTCTCTTGTGAACAGTGATCTTCCAGTCTAACCACATATTCTCAATTTGATTGAGGTCTGGAGTTTGAGCAGCCCATTCCAAAACATTTAAATGTTTCCTTTTAAAGCACTCAAGTGCTGCTTTAGCAGTATGCTTTGCATCATTGTCCTGCTGGACGGTGAACCTCCGCCACAGTCTCAAATCGCAGGGTGAATGACATGTGATTTGCTGAAGAATATCTCTATATTTAGCACCATCCATCTTACCCTCGACTCTGACCATTTTCCCTGTCCTTGCTGCTGAAAAGCCTCCCCACAGCATGATGCTGCCACAACGATGTTTCACTGTGTGGAAGGTGTTTTTGGGGTGATGGAATGTGTTGGGCTTGTGCAAGACATAGCGTTGGTGGCCGTAAAGTAAAATTTTAGTCTCGTGTTGCGACTCTAACACCTTCATCCATACATTTGGGGAGTTGCCCACATGGCTTTTGGCAAACTCAAAACGTGCCTTCTTATTGTGAACACTAAGTAATGACTTTTTTTCTGGCCACTCTTCCATGAAGCCCAACTCCATAGAGTGTACAGCTTATGGTGGTCCTATGGACAGATATTCCAGTCTCTGCTCTGAAACTCTGCAAGTCTTTCAGGGTTGCCTTTGGTCTCTGTGCCTTATGCCTTATGTGATGTCACCAGAGGTCCAGAGGTGTAGTATGTTGGAGTGGAAGCTTGTTTGTAGGAGGGTAGATTTATCCTATTTCAATAATATTGTAACAACGATTTGAATAAAAGTCTGGCTTTCTAAGGTGGTAATCGCAGAGAGAGCACCAGTTAGATGCTTATATGACCCCCAGTTCAATAACCATTCCAGATGATGCCTTTCTGGTTTCTTTAATGAGCAGATTTATGTGGGTTGCATACATAGGTGTGGTTCTACAAACAAATAGACAAATAACACAAATTACAAATCAATAATTACCATTTTGCATATCAGTAGGTTACATAATATAACACAGCCACATGCTGTCTTGTAAGCCTAACTGATAGGCCTGAAAGCCTCAACTGGTAGCCTAAACAATATTTAGTGACAAAAATAAAATATGCTGGTTTAGCATCCATCCAGTTTTGTGTTTTAATCACTGATAATGTGAAGATTGAGTACAGGGAAAGGAACTGAATGTCGTACTCGTCGTCTTCCACTTTATCCGGGACCGGGTCGTGGGGTCAGCAGATTCAGCAGAGACATCCAGACGTCCCTCTCCCTAGACACCTCATCTAGCTCCTCCGGGGGGAGCCCAAGGCGTTCCCAGGCCAGCCGAGAGACATAGTCCCTCTGGCGTGTCCTGGGCCGTCTCCCGGTGGGACGTGCCTGGAACACCTCCCGAGGAAGGCGTCCAGGAGGCATCCGGTATAGATGCCCGAGCCACCTCAACTGGCTCCTCTCAATGTGGAGGAGCAGCGGCTCTACTCCGAGCCTCTCCCGGATGGCCGAGCTCCTCACTTTATCTCTACGGGAGTGCCCGGCCACCCTACGGAGGAAGCTCATTTCAGAAATGTCCAAGACAACTAATCTACTAAACTAATTATCCTTACTGAGCAGTATAAAACTCACCAGTCTCATGGACGCACGATCTCAACAAAACAGCACGTAAACCGCTTCAAAACTTAGCTTATGAGATTTCTCAGTGCTTACAGAAACACCAGTTTTAACTTTTCTGAACATTACTTACTAAAAACGGCCGTGCGCCCAGGTGGCGAGTCCAGGAACTACACCACAGTCCTGCCTTCAGAACAAATGTTAACAACTAAATAGCAAATAAAATGGGAAAACTTTACCATGACGTGTTTTCTACAATTGACAAACTAAATCTAAAGTGAGTTTGATTGATTTTACAGAAGCGTTTGGCCAGTAGCTTTAAGTTAAATGAGCAGTGTGCTGCCCTGCTCATGAAAAGAAAGAAGGGTGTCTGTTTTACTGATTCCACATAGCAAATCATAAATAAAAGCTATAGCTAAATGAGTTATTCTAATTGTGTGGGCTGAAGAAAGGGTTGGCTTTGTGTACTGTCAACATTACACTGTGATTGCAGAATGGGACGGAGAACCAAGACATTGCATTTGTCACTGTATTGCTGCTGTAGGCACTTTGGTTGACATGTGTAAGTCATTAGACAGAGTGGAGATTGTAGAGAAGAAAGAGGAATGAAAGCAATAAAGGGGTAAGAATGGTAAGGAATATGGAAACAAGAATGGCGAAGTGAGAGTGGGAGCGTAATCCATTTTGGAACGCATTCCACCATGACCTTGGGACAGAAAATGGTAATTAGGGAGTACTTGGGGAGGCTCAGAGAATGCACATATATGCTCAGAGTTTGGGCTGTCGTTTTTATTCAAAATATCTTGTGAAAAAGTGAGACAACTACAGTCTAGAGTTACAGGGTTGCAGAAAAAATGTACTAAAAATACCCTGCACCCACTTCTGTGACTTTTTTTCAATCGCTCTCATGGCTTGTTTATTTCAGTTCTTCAAGCATGAATGGGTGTCAAAGCCACAGCATAAACATACAGAGGCCCTGACAGGAAAAGGCCTGAACAAACTGTGGCCTTGTCCTTTTCTCTGCTCTTACACCAGTCTGCCAGTGGACATGGTATCCTGCAAAATTAGAAAAACTCTTTCTAAAGTATGACCACAAATCAAGTTAGAAAAATAAAACTGAACGTATTCATCATATGGTATGGCTTAAGGACAAAAGCAAAATAACAAATTTATTATTCATTAAAAACTTCCGCCATTTGATGGAATTCTGGTCTCATTTGACCAGAACAAACACAGAGAAAATTCATCCGCATTTTTAGAAACAGTTAAAAACAGAATAACACACCATCCAGCAACCAGCCTGGAGGCAACTGGACTTCTTGAGGCATTTATGACTGTGTTACTCAGATTTTTAAGCAAATAATTCAGGAGGTTATTATTCTCCCCAGACAGCAATGTTCTAAACTATATGCACCCCTGCCTGTTCTCAATCTGCAAAGCAGATGCAATATTCACCATCTCTGACTGAAGTTTCACTGTAGCACAGATGAAAGCTGATTGTGAAATACAAACATGCTGTATTATTTCACATTAGACAAAGAACTTTAGTTTAATAGACCTATAAAATTTTCATGTTCTCTAAAAATGGGGGATTAGTTGGGCCAATGTTTCAATCGCAAAACAGATGTTTGAGCCCACAGAAGCAAATCAGTGATTTTTGCTGTTTTAATGGGGGAGGGGCATCTTGATTGCTTTCATATGTTTCCATGCCTTATGTTTATCAGCAATATACTTTTCCATACCTAATATCATTCTGGTTTGCACTTACATTCACTTGATCATGGATTAATAGTTTCACTAGAGCCTTTATTTCTGATTTACTCTCGTTTTAGAGTGATCTCTATTATGGCTATATTTGTGTCCCTTCACTGAATAACCTTTGGCAAAATCTGAGGACTGGTTATCATAACAATTTGACTTGCAGACTTGTAGCAATCCAAAGATTATGTTTATGCAGTTACTTGATATGTTTTAGCAAGTTTTTGTCAGTTGTTATCTCTTAAGGTGGCATGACATGTGAACATGAATTAGACCCCTTTTGCCTCCAGAACTGCCTGAATTCTCCACTGGATAGAGTCATCAAAATGCCAGAAACATTCCATAGAGATTCTTGTCTATGTTGACATATCATCACACAGTTGCATATCTCTGATGCAAATCTCTCATTCCACCACAACAAAAAGGTGCTCTGTTGGACTGAGGTCTGGTGACTGTAGAGGCCATTGGATTACATTGAACTCATTGTGATGTTCAAGAAACCAGTTTGAGATAATTTATTATTTGTTTGATTGTACATTATCATGTAGCCATCCATACCCTGTGGTCATAAAGGGATGGGCATTATGAGCAACACTACTCAGGCAGGCTGTGGCATTTAAACAATGCTTAGTGCCAAGAAAATATCCCTCAGACTGTTATAGCACCAACAAAAGCCTAAATTGTTGAAAAAAGGCAGGAGAAATCCCTGCTTTTAAGAGGTTTAGGCCATATTCTTTGGTTGTAGCAAGTTGCTCTTGGAACTGTTGTTACCTTGCTATGATCTTGAAGCGGACTTTCCATTCTCTCGTGAGCTGGCTTAGTTGCTACTTTTGCTGATAAGCAATTGAACATTTGAATGTAATAAAGTGGCTAGATAGTGTTTACAGCCATCCTAAAAAAAACAACATGCACAAGTCACTAATGTCACTTCTTTCCTTCACCTCTTCTAACCCCCTTGGCATCCCTATATCACACGCTACTGATCTGCTTACCATTTTGTACCAATGTATGCGATAATAATATTGGAAGTGGCCCAGATCTGCTTTTCATCATTTTAAATATTTATGGACCATTAACGGATCACGGTAATATAGATTGATCTGATAAAATGATTAATAAGCAAAACAAATTTACCAATTTTATCATTTCATTTTCCATGATCAGCATGTCCATTGTTCCCTCAGTAAACTAATAATATATATTATAGCAGATTACTTGTAAAGCCTCAGCTGTTTTAGGGGGTACAAAGAGACCCCAAGGTGGGTACAATAAGACCCATAGAGGGGGTTATGACAGTTGGCTTCTTTTCAGTTAAATGAAAGTCAAAGTACTAAGGGACTAAAACTGCAAAAGTACACAGACAAGGTACAAAGTAACCAGCACCCAACTGATGTTGGAATTATCTGTTCTTCCTTTGTGCAATTTATGTCTAACCCTATAATCCTCGCTATTTTATCTGCTAGTTTACTGGCTTAAATAAAATGGAAGAGTGTATTCAGGGTTGGCCATGTAAAAAGTGTGGCATCTCAAATGGAGTGTTTAACACAATGCACTCCAAACATTGTTGGCACGAATCCACAATGTCTGCATGCATTTAACATGAAAATGGAATGTTTCAAATTTAATTTCGGTGCTATTCAGGATAACTGAAAGAAAGGCATTTAGAACAACTTCCAAGTACTGGTCATGCATGTGTAAACGTGGCTGACATTACCAGCACAGCCTAGTCAAGCACTTACCTGCAGGGTGGTTGAAGCACGGGGAGCCAGACACACCCTAATCCCCAACATCCTGACCTTTGGAAACCTGTTTCAGCTTGCTCACCATAGCCCTGGCAACCTGTCTCTAGAATCCTGCTTGCTCGGCTGACAGACTGTTTTTGCCAGCCTAGTTCTCAGTGCCATGGGTGGGCTCTGGATTTGAGAACGTTGCCACAGCTTACTCTGAGCCTTTGTGAGCTGCTGCTGTGCTTCAGGCAAGAAACAATGCCGTCAGGGCAAATTAAAGACCAATTATCTCTTAGTCGTGCTGAGGCAAGTTTTTCTGAGTGATGAGTAAGAGAAGTGGGAGGGTGCAGTAGATAAATTAGGTTGGTTGCAGCATAATACTGCATCATGTGAAATTTAAATTCAGGGATTAACTTTGTAATTTAATGTTGAGTAGAGTTTTGCACCTGTATGGAAATAATTTGGACTGGGTAAAACTATTTATGGAAATCTTGGCATCAACATGGCCAAGTCAGTCCTCAGTAATATTTTACTATAAAGTTGAGGACAACAAATTAATTATTTACATAGAAGGATATTGACCATTACATATAATATTCAAATGTTCTGCAGCTTAACCACTTGTGCTTCTTACAGATGCCCTTTTAATGTAATCCATTGTGGTCTGGGACACTCCCTACCTTACATAAACTTCTATATACATTAACCTCTTGGCAGAAGTATCTTTAGAAATAATTAAATGTTGGTGGATTTAAAGTAAAGTTTTCCTTGACCATACTCAGGCGCGTAGTTAGACAAGCCCCGGATTTTTTCTGAATAGCCCCAGACTACTTGATAGAAGAAATGTAGAAGTATTAAAAAGATGCATCCACAAAATGATATTGGACTTTTAAAAACAATCAGATTTTTTCAAGTGTGTTCCATATAATCACCTCCCGCTCCACCTAATCTGACAATGAGTTAAAAGGAGAAGACAAAAAATAGTTATTTGTGCACTCGCAGCACCACAAATGCGCAACTACACGCACAACCAGAGATGGACTCTATTCTGGAGAACTCCAGAACAGCAGTTTACCCCCGTCGACCTGCTTCCTTCATTACCTGAAAAGTTACAGTGAGCGGCTCGAACAGGGCTCATTTCAGAGCAACCGCGGAGCCAACCGGAGAGAGGGAGCCTGGTGCGTGTGTGTGTTCAGGAACAGGTGGAAGCAGAGCGGTATAACCCAGGCTGAAGATAGCGGTAAAACCTGAACGCTGACTCAGAACGGGCTAAATGTAAGTTACAGCTAATCACTGATTCACCCAGCAAGACATGAGGTGGAGGTTCACTCTAATGAGCATCTTCAGGATCATGATGAGGAATAGAGAGCAGAGGGACTTTCACCTGAGCTACAGGTGAAGTTAAATGATCTGTGATAGAAAACAATAGCAATCTTCTCTGTGAGCTTCTAGCGGGATTTCCATCATAATGTGAAAATATCTGGTCCTTTACTTCAGTCAAAATAAAAGCATTTAATCCTAACGTAGCTGAACACAATAAAAGGTCCTTCAGATCAACACATTGCATCTCATTGCTGCAGCTGTTCTTATAGTCTAGTTCTACATGTAGATAGAAAAATTGTTCCTCAATAAACCAGGAAAATATCTCCTGGTTCCAGTAAGATGTAGTAGAAAGAGCAAAAGTAAGCCTCCCTCTTCTCTTTCATATCTTCTGTGCTGATTCTAAACATGCAGCTCTGGCTTTAAAGATGCAGTATAATTAAGAAATAAATCATAGCATTTAATCACAGGTGGATCATTGATTAGTTAACTATTTTATTTTTCTGAATTACACATGTAATATTAAATAAACTAATTAAACAAGGATACAGTTTTACTGAAGGTGAGACATACATACCAGATGTATACAGTTATTAATAACTGTAATATTAGTACTGATAAGGTCCAGGATGAGGCTCTATGCTATATTTTAAACACCACAACTTAACAACCTTTCCTCTCAAAGTGTTTAATAGTAAGAACTGCATTAATGTCTCACATGATCCGTGCAGAACAAAAGACTGTTGTAAAATGTTTCTTTTATTATTATTGGCAGGCCAAATTTCTCCAGAAGTGGAATGAAGGGCTGAAAAGATGGCGATAAAAGAAAACAGGTTCATAAAAGAAGGAACAATTTTAATTAAATGTTTCAAAAGCTCTTGGCAATAAAATGTGTTTTAGGATTTTACCATTTGACTAAGATTTAGGAAAATCAACTTTATACTACTTTCCTTTTTTGAAATATAAGAATAAAGACAATGGAGCCTTAGGAGAAGAACACTTTGATGAGAATGCAACGTTTAAAAAAGGTAATTTATGTAGATGAGAAAAGAAGCACATTTATCTGGCCCATAGTAAACTTCTCTAAGTTTAAGAAAAAGTTTTGTCATCAAAAATTCAGATTAAGTTCTTTTCTAAATACCTCAAAATGTGTCATTATTTGCTTCAGCAAAATGGTTTTTCATCAGGACTAAACTCTGTTTCTCATTATCCTTCATTCAGCTTCTAACAAAAATAAAAAGTAAAATTATTGCAAACCTTTTTTGTTTGATTCACAATAATTTACATTGTCTAAAACCAGCTGAGACAGAGAACTCATACAATATGTCCTATATTATTTTAACTTTACATTACCTATAAATTGTCTTATAGAAATCTAAATATTTTGGATTTGGGCTAAAGCCCCCAATGTTATGAGACCCTAAAAACGCCCCTGATCATACTGATACATCGCGTGAATTCTATTTACATCTTCCAGTATGGCATTTTTACAAAGAGCAAAGACGGATAAAAAGCATGTGAAAACATCCAAACATTTACGTCTTAAACAGGATAATATTGTTATACCAGTCCTTTCATCTTTCAAAGAAGGAGGTGAAGAAATTGATTCTGATTATGAATACAAGCATTTTTATCTGCCTTGCCAACTTTATTGCTATGGACAACAATGGAGGTAAATGTAATATATATTTTAATTCAGTATTGATTTGGGATTTTCTATCCATTTTAAATTACTCAGAATGCACTAGTTGGGTATTTAACTATTTTAAAGTGGTAACTTTCTGTTTGTTAAGAATGCCGTCAGTGAGGGAAAGACTGGGATGTAAAAAACCTTGTTCCATATTGAGATCATAGCATTAATCACTTAATGCAGATTTGTTGGCTGCAACTATGTCTTTCCACCACATCCCAAAGGGGCTTTATAAAATTGTGATAAGCTGACATGAGTAGGCATCAAAAGGCAGGTACACTGTGGTCAGAAATAAATTAAAATCAGGACTTAGGAAAGATGTTCTTTGGTTTAATATCTGTTATTGTCCAAATTTTTTGAGCCTGTGCAAATTGTAGATATACATAGTTTACTCTTAGCAAACAGCTGGTGTGGTCATCGGCTGCTGTAGCCCATCTGCTTCAAGAGTCAACATGGTGTGTGTCCTGAGGCATTTCTTATACCTTGGTTGTAACAAATAGTCCTTTCAGCTACTTTTTCCTTTTGCCCATTCTCCTCTGATATCAACAACACATTTAGTTAATGTTTTTCCAGACCATCTTTTTGTGAACTCCAGAGATGGTGGTGCGTAAAAATCCCAGCAGTTTGTGATTTTCTTAGACCAGCCCATCTGGCTCCAACAAACATGCCCCATTTAAAATCACATAAATATTTTTACTTCCCCATTCTGATCCTTGGTTTGGACTTCAGAAATGTCTTTACCACTTCGAGTTGCTGCCATGTGATTGTGATTGGATGACTTGATAGTTGCATTAACAAGCAGTTTAAGCTAACTCTAACAAAGTAGCTGGTGAGTATATGTTGCCATAATTGTTAGTAGGCAGAGGTGAAACTAGCAATGCAATGCATTGCTACAATACATTGCTGGTCATTCATGCCTAGCAGCTTCCTTGCATATCTGGGCTAAGCATCCATTGACAGTAATGTTTGCTTAATTTTTTGGTATATAGATAAGGGGTGTTACAAAACTTCCTCGAGCAAAATGGATCATTATTAATACCTTCCAAAATGTCTCCCCAATTAGAAATGTTTTAAATCACTGGTCATGGTATTACCAGATTAACACACTGTCATCTTATAACACTTTCATGTCATAAATAAGACATTTTTATAAGATACAATTCCTGGCTGTTATTGGACATACCATGATCCCTAAATCCTGGTCGGCATGTTCAATAACGTCTTATTAGTTGACTGTTTCTCCTTTAGAATCACATGTGAAATGGTCTAAATCAGCCATTTGTTCCAACAACCCCTGAGGACCACCTTTCGACAAAGAAGACCTCGACCAACACACGCTGGAAAAACATAGCCCAGTTTCCCTGAGAGATGACCTCTTCACACGGCCTATTTCATTCCGCTCCGAGGGTTGGTTTAAGCCATGACTACGCTGTCCACCATTTATTACTCCCTCCATGTGCCTGTTCAGATGGATAGACTGTAGCCTGGAGTCGTCTTACACATAATTGATGGACACATTCTTGACTGTGGATCATTTTCTCACAGCAAACAATCAGGGTCATTCCAGGAACATGATAATGTTTTTTGACTGCCTATGAAATGTAAATATAAGTGTGTGTTTCAATAAAATATGAACTTATCTGGTGCTATTATATAGATAACCTTTAAAAATGCTGTCCAAAACATTTTATTATTTATGTGGTTAAGATGAATTTGTAAAGTTTGTAAAGAAAATGTAATTTTTGTACTTTTTGAAAAGATTTTGGAATGCGGGATGTCAGTAAATCTTTTTTTCAAATTATACTAGGTCATAGTGGTTTATTGACACATGAAGAACGTTCAAATGCTGTAAAACATTCCAAAAATTAAAATAAATAAGTTGATAAAAACAAAAATAAACAAAAAAACTTGAATTTAAGACTTTTATTTATTTATAAAGGGCTTTACAAACCAAAAGGCAACCAAGGTTCTATACAGGTGAATCAAAAATAGAAAGATAAAAATAAGATAAAAGCAAAAAAACAATAAAATACAAGTTTAACAATACAAGCGATAAAATCAGCAGTAAAATGTATTGGTGAAACACGGACTGGCCTAATGGCTGTGCTC
This sequence comes from Girardinichthys multiradiatus, assembly GCF_021462225.1. Taxonomy (NCBI): domain Eukaryota; kingdom Metazoa; phylum Chordata; class Actinopteri; order Cyprinodontiformes; family Goodeidae; genus Girardinichthys; species Girardinichthys multiradiatus. The sequence continues at coordinate 25,774,772 of NC_061799.1, forward strand.
ACTAAAATTAAAAGCCAATTTAAAAAAAGGAGCTTTTAAAATAATTTAAAGACTTAACAGAAAGAGGGTGATTTGTTTCAGATCCTTGGAGCTGCAGCTGAAAAAGCTGGTCATGAGCCGAGTCCTAGGAACAACTAAGAGCTTCTGGTCTTGAGATCTACAGGGGACTGTGGGCTATTGTTGAAGTGGTGTGTCTGTGTGGTTGCGGGGTCGTTGTGGTGGAGGCTGGCCCCGAGCGCGTTCCTGCTGTCGGGACCTCTTGCCGGCTGAGTTTGTCTTATCTTGGTATGGGGTCGGAGGTTCCGTTGTGGGAGCGGTGCATGGCGCATTTGCCATCGCTCAGGTTCAGGCACGAGCCCGTGCTAGCCCGGACCAGGTTCAGGTGCTGCGGCGGTCTGCCTGGCTCCACCCCCGGAGGGAAGGGGACCACCTCCTGGGTCCGGGGGCTGGTTGTCCCTATGTGGTATCGGCATCTGGACCTGGGAGTATAGAGTATGTATGGGGAAGGTGAGTGAGTGTATGACATCCATTGAGTGTTTTTATGTGTACGAATGAGGGTGGGAATGTTTGATTGTGACTGTGTGCCTGTTTTTTGTGTCAGGTTGGGTCTTGGGCTGCTCCCTCTCCTGGATCAGTTTAGGCCCCCCATCAAATGTGGGGCCTATTTCCTCCCCGCCACACTACCTGCCGGTGGTTGGTGTCTCTGCCCGCCGATGTACCTGTGGTTCTCGGTGTCCGGGGCTGGGTGCTTTGGTGTGTCCTGGCTCACTCCCAGTGGCTGCTTGCTGGGACCTGGCTCCTCACACTCGCTATTCCATGTTTTTATGGAGAAACATTGTATACACAAGTGTGCTCACACTCAGACCCACAGGTGTTTGGATTCAGGGGTTAACAGATACACAATCGTTCTATATTGAGCCGCAGTTACCACTAAATACATCTTGCATTCATAAGTACCGTGCACTTTTTGGTAAAAAAGCTGTGAATATGAATGTTTCTGGAGGTGTAGAAGCAAGCAGAGTGTTATTTTGTATTCTCTTCATACTTCTTTCTCTCCTCCATTCCTTTCTCCTTCTCTCCCATTTTCCTTTTTGTCCCACCTCTCTCTCTTTTGTGCTTCTTATTTTTTTCATTTTAATTTCTATCTCCATGTCCGTAATAATTGAAATAATCCGAAAGCAGTTTCTAATAAAGTTTCTGTAATAAATATCCAGCTGAGCTTTAAAGCGTTGGCTGTGATGCTGTGAAAGTAAATCTATTGGGCTTTTTCTTGGCACTCAGACAACAATTCTGAGTGCTACTCTGCCGGACAGGACACGGTAAAAAAAAACAAAAAAAGAGATCTACTGGGGATGTGTGGATGTAAAAGCTATTTAAGGTAAGAAGGTGTCAGACCATTTAGACATTGAAAAACCAAAAGCAAAATCCTAAAATTTATTCTAAAAGAAACGGGCTGTCATTGGAGGGAATCAGGGTGATATGTTCATGTCGTCTAGTCCTCGTTAGCAGACAGGCAGCGGAGGTTTGAACCAGCCGATGCACAGGATTAATTATCCTTTACTGTCCTCAGTGTGGAAATTCATGTATACTGGCAGAAACCTGACAATCAAAGGGGGAAATGCAGAGACACCCTAAAATAAGCAACAGTGATAAAAATGAGAAAGAGACTGCACAGTAAGGACCATAACAACTTATAAAAAAACTTTACAGTTATGGTTCTAAGAAAGTTAAAAGTGTAATAAATAAGTAAATAGAAAAACTAGACTGTTGTGCAAACTATTTACAGAAAATAAGGACATGCATCTTTGAATTGATTAAATAAAATTTAGTACTTTTTGTTTGTCTTTAAAGCACAATAACTGACTCTCATACCCAAATGAGGAGCTGGTTACAAAAGAGAGAAGCCTGATAACTAAAGACTCCAAAAGGGACCTGTAGATCCTGGTAACACAGAGTAAGCTTTTGTAATGGGACCGTAGAGAGCAAAATTGTTAACAGAGAGTGAACTGAACTTTGATGTTCATGGGTATAAAGGATTTTTTAATGTTATGAACAGGATTTTGTAATTAAAAATTTTACATGTAGATGTAGAGAAATCCCCCCTTTTACCCATATAGAATGGCATAACGATAAACCTCTCTAGATGACACAAAGGCATCACACGGGAAAAATTAGTTTGTATTTTTGCAACATAATGGAGCTGTAGATGGGTGGGTTAAACTTGGTTAAAACTTAAAAGTTCCTGATCATAATGGGCCAAAAGTTCTGCAGGGAGCCACAGTAATGCCATCCAGAATAACAGACAGAGTTAGATGTGAACTGTGAAAGAGTTAGATGGCACTATCACTCCATCCCAATAACAAATTGAGCACTGCAAAACATAAAGGTTGGAGCAAAGGGAGAATTGGAATTGGACTAGGGAAACACCCTATGAATTGTATATAGGTGAACATTTCCAGTGGAAATTGCTCTAATCTGCTGGGGCATGAACTTCAGACATCATGGGGTACCCTGTGGTTTCTGGCAAAGTGCTTAGAGTCCTGTGTGTTGAGGAATGGGGCCTCCCGGGATAGGGCTTGTTTTGGCACATCCCAGAAATGCTCAGTTGGATTGAAATCTGGAGTGTTTAAGAGCTGCATCAGAGCCCTGGGCTTGTTGCTGTGTTCATCTGCCATTCAGGGAATTAATTAACATGTAGAAGTATGCTTAATCTTCATTAATAATTTACAGTTTCTAAAAAGGTTGTAAATGTGCCATCACATGAATGCCAGATCCCAATTGGTCTGTTGCAGCAAACTTAGAAAACCTGAGCAAGTTGTCCTCTTCAGCTTTAAGCTGACTGGTTAGTTTTATGATCAAATCTTCTACATTTACATCTTTTATGGTGTTTTCAATAGTCAGTTTATGTTATAATTTCTATTCTGTTGGAACTATGAAACAGCTTGCTATTCTGTAGCAAACAGCATGGCTGCATATTGATGACTAGATTAGAATGTAAAACATCTGTCTGTGAGGTTTGGAAGGATTGCAAATGGTGACTGGGCCTCAACCACCGCAACAGGAAGTTCATGTCCATGAGGTAAAATTGACATATGGCCACAGAGGGATTTAAAACTGGTTTCAGCTGGAACTCTTTTTTGGTAGTTTTTTGTTTTTTACTTTGTCACTGTTGCTGTGACTTAACTCAGCTTGCTTTGGTCAAGTGATTTAATACTATTGTTGTGATACTTCTTTCCCACTGCAGATAAGTGATAATTGTCTGTTCTGTGCTGAAAAGGCCTTGCTTGGTACAGTACTTGTGACACATTCTGTTGACCGTTGCTGTGTAAACAAAGCATCCTCTATCTTACAATGTTGAGCTGATGTCATTCTCCAGAGATATCTGCAGAAAACATGGATACAATGACTATAGCTGGGGACTTTGACCATCAAATATTGACTCAAGTAAAATCACCTGCTTAATATGGGAATGGTGTGAGAGAACTGAAGCGCATTGTCCTTCTGTATAACCAGTTTGTTATGTATGTTTCCTAAAAGGATTAACAAGAAAGATTCATGATGGAGGAGGGATACGAGCTCGACCTCACCTATATCACTGAACGGATCATTGCCGTCTCCTTCCCTCGGGCATGCTCCGACGAGATCTACTCGCACAACCTAAAGGATGTCACGCGGATGCTCAAGTCCAAGCATGCAGATAATTACCTGGTCAGTGCTGATTCTCTGTCTTACCTTGAAAATGAAAAGTCCAGCGCGGCGCCGGTGGTGTAGGTGTTAAGCGCGCGACCATGTGCAGAGGCTATAGTCCTCGATGCACCTGTCCCTGGTTCAAGTCACGGACCCGGCGACCTTTGCCGAATGTCTCCCCCTCTATTTGCCCTCTTTCCTGTCTACCTACTGTTAGAAAAATGAAAAAAATATAGGCCTCTAGTGCCGCAAAAAAAAAAAAAAAAAAAAGAGAAGCCAAATGTTACAGCGCACACAGTATCGATTCAAACTAGTACTGATGGGTTCTTATTGGATATTAATTTGAATGTATTGATATCAGATTGTCTCTTTCATTCATGCTAAGAGTTAGAATTAAAGCAGAAATCAGAAGACATGTTTTTAGTAATCGGTTTGTTGTTTTCTTTAGATTATTAATCTGTCAGAGAGAAGGCATGACCTCACTAAGATGAACCCTAAGGTAAGGGTATACTGTATATCTTTTCTCTTCATGTTATTTCATCAGCATATTGAGTGGAAAACCAAAATAAGCAGAGAACGAACGGTATCATGAACTGTGATGTTTTGTAGACTTTGGACACAGGTTGGCCAGACCTACATGCTCCTCCGCTGGATAAGATCTGCACCATCTGTAAGGCCATGGAGAGCTGGCTCAATGCTGACCCTTTACATGTGGTCGTTATACACTGCAGGGTGAGCGTCAACTGAATATGTAGGGTCACCTGTATTTTTCAGTTGCTGATTGTACAGTTAAAATACTCCAGATCTAACCCAATCAAAAATTTCAAGTTGTTATAAAATTACTCAATTAGTGTCCGTTTTATTGTACCCTTAAATGTTCTTAAGAAAATAAGAACAGCAAGATTAACAAAATTATTAATTTACTAATATTTTTTTTAAATGTAACACATAAACCTGAATCAGGGTTCTGAGACCATCTTAAAAATGTTTGGAAAACTGAAGAAGTATGAAAAGAAAAAAAACTTAAGTTTGAAAGAATGTGTATTTCTAGACTCTTGATGATGGATTACTCAGAATCACAAAATCAAGCTTGAATTATTAATATTCTGATGTAATGAGACAGAAATTGAAATTTTCAAAGCTGAAAGCATTGATTTCTTAAGCTGATAAGATATTGAGACTGTTATCACTACAAACAAGCTTGAGATCTTTGTATCCCGATATAAAAACTAAGTCTTGAAAACTCATAACCAACATTTCTTCAGGATAGTGAGAAAAAAATAATCTATCCTGACAAAACAAGCTTAAGATTGGTGTATCACAATATAACAACATAGTAAGTCTTGTAACCATAAAATCTGAATTGCAAGAGATAAGATGTTGAAATGTTTACTACAACAAAACAAGCTCAGAATCTTTGTTGCTTGACAGAACAGCACAGTACTTTTTTAGAGTTCAAAATGTTAATTCCTCAAGACAATAAAGGACATGAATTCATATCGGGACAAAACAAGCTTGATTTCTCAGTTAATCAAAACAATAAAAAACTGAAATCCTGGTGTTAGGATGCAATAAATCTTGAAAACTCAAAATCTTGATAGGTCGAGACAAAAGGGATTTTTTTTTTTTAAACAAGCTCAAGATTGTCGTATCTTGACATAACAACGTAGGAAATCTTAAAATGAAGTTTCTTTATTTCTCAAGAGGGTAAGATAATGAAACTGTCATCATGGCAAAACAAGCTCGAGATATACCTTAGCTATGTCTTTTCATTCTTGGAGGCTACAGACAAAAAAGCCCAATAAAAGTTACATAAAAATAGCTAGACGTTACTTTGGCCTTAGTTTGTATCTCGATGCCAGAAGTGATCCGAAAACTGATTTAAAGTGATGGTAATAGTAATAACAATGGTCATGAGGCTGATTCTTTGTCAGATCAGTCTTTTTTGTATAAAGGTGCATAAAGAAGAATCTGTGAAATCACATCAACACATTTTTAAGTCCTTTCACTGTGGATTTAATCTGTAACCCAAATTCTGTTTTAGAATTGACTGATTCACAAGGAATTGTTACAGTTTAACCCTACTGGTACTGGTCTGTATGTATTTATTTGGTGTTTAATCTATTATAAATTAATGCACAGTGACTTTATAGCAATTAACTCTATATTGTTAGAGTATCTTTTAATTCATTGGACTGATCTTGAATATAAAGTATTTGATAAAACCTTACCCTTTGTACTACTTCGATTAAAAAAAAAAATAAAACAGTCAGATTATTGACTGAACAAAGTCCTGTTTACTTGCCCTAAAAACCTTAGTTGACAAAGTAAATTCTTAGTTTTGTGTTCTCGTAAGCACTGTTTTTCCATGATCATGATTATTACACCTGATTATACACCTGGATATTGGAAAACGCTGTTTTATTTGATTGCAGTTGTAGTTTGAATGACAACAGGGGATTTGTGAGAGTCTAGCACAAATCTTAAGAAGTTAGGACCCTAAACATAAATGTTTTGTGTTTTTTGATGTAACTCTGGTTTAGTTGAGTCACTTCACAAACATCATAAAATTGTACTTCTAAATACTATCCAAATACTGCAAACAATTTCTTTGTTGTTAAATGTTACTTAAAACCAAAAACATTTTAAAAAGATGGAAAATTTTGAGAAAAGTAAACAAATGCTGAAAACTAAGTAACAAATGAAATATGTTTTTGTGTATTTGAAGCCATTTTAAATCAGACTAAAACCACGTGTGTTGAATCATCCTATGTCCTGTTTTTTTGTAGGGTGGCAAGGGTCGAATTGGTGTTGTCATTTCCTCCTTTGTGCATTTCACTGACGTATCCGCCAGGTAACCACAACCCATATTGTGATTGATGTCATGTTACTATAACGATCCTCTTTTCCTCCACATGATGTCAAGATTTATCATAACATATGCGGATTCACTCTTTGTTGTCATTGGACAGCAAACCACAATAATTCATGCAGACTCATTTTGTTTAGACCATAACCAATGTCATTGCCCAACCACACTTGATTCATCTGCCTTCTTTAATTTTGGCTTAAGGTGACTTGGAAAAGTGACTCAAACAAAAGTTTATCCTCCAGAATCAAAAGAAAACCGCATGATTTCAGCCATGAATCACCCTGGATTGAATGACATAAATCGGCTCAGAAGCATGTGTTTACCCTGTGATGTCCTCCGGCCAGAGTGTCGGGTTAAAAAATCGGATTTCTCAAGAACAAAACCCATTTTATTTTCTTCCAAGCATTGCCAGTAAGGGATCATTTCAAAAGGGCTGATGCTACAGGGACCCAATGGTTTGAAAAAAAAAAAAAAATCCAGGTTTCTGCAATGTGAAAAAAAGGACCAGGATAAATCTTTCCAGAACCTAAATGTGATCTGTAACCTGTAAAATCAACTAAAACACACACAGAAAAGTAATAAAAAAAAAAAAGTTGCGTAAGTGTCCACACCCTACAACATATACTTAGTTTTTTATTTTATAACAGCACTGGATCTATCAGCATAGCAGAGCAAGGCATTATTTACCCTCTCCTCTTTGCAAAAATGCTATAAATCTGTGTGATTGTGAGTGCATTTGCTGTTCACAGCCCTCTTCAGATCATCTCCAGATATTGGATTCAGGTTGGGTTTGCCTGGGTTATTCCAACACTTCAAGATGTCTTCAATTGAAGCATTCACTTGCTGACTTGGATGAATGCTTTGGGTCTATGTTGTGCTGAAAGATGAAGAATGATGATAGGTATTGGAAATTTTCCATAATCCCCCCCCCCCACCCCACCCCACCCCAAGCATAATGCTGCCACCACCATGCTTCACTGTAGATATAGTGCTCTTTTGTACAGAGTTTTATTTAATTTCTTTTGCCAAACAAACCTTTTGGAATTATGACCAAAAGGTTCAACCTTGGTTTAATCAGAACATACTGAATTCTCCTATATGCTTCTGGGAAACCTGTAAAAAAGCACTTCTGTCTTTTTGACTTAGTCCCATAACTCTGCTATAAAAAGAATTGGGGAGGTTGTTATCACATGGAAAACACAGTCAGTATTTGCCTGAAATTCAGTAGCTCCTTCTATCTTCTCTTGTCATGAATTTTAGAGAAACTTGTAGTTCTCGCTGATGTCACTCTTGTGCCGTATTTTCTCCACTTGATGACAGTCTTTACCGTGCTCCATGGTATATCAAATGCTTTGGACATTCTGTGGCACTGTTCTTACTGATATCATTTGACAATGAGATACCTCTAATGCTTTGGAAGCTCTTTATAGCCTTTGGTATGAGATGCGAGTAAGAAAATGTCAGGAAAAGCCTACTATAATATCTGAACTTAATTTAGGGACAGTCAGAGGCACTTTATATGATGGGAGGAGTTTACTGACTGCTATTTTATTGGTTTGAATTTGGCCACTAATTTTGAAAATAGTTATAAACGGGTGTGTGCACCTATGCTAAATTATTCTAGTCTTTCATTTGTTTTCCACTTTTTAAATATTTGTTTTTTCAATTGGGTTATATAATTTATAGGTCACATCAAAGGAGGAAAAGGTGCCACAATGATTTATATGATTTATCTTGCTCTTATTTTGTACACCACAAAAACCTGGTATATTAACAGGGGTGCTTTAACTTTTTCAAATCCACTGTAGCTCTTTCCTGCACGTGGAAAGACCCTGTTCCATGATCACAGTTCAGCATTTGATTAAACCGGTTTCTAATTTACGTTTGTGTCCAACTGAGATAGAGCAGCTCACTGGACTGAATGTAAATGGCTGAGCAGCAAGAGGAGCAAAGGAAGAGAAGGGAAAACAATTAGCCAGATTTGGAAAAGGAACAAAAATACAAGGGAGCAGAGGGAGAGAAGCAGAGGTCCGGTGAAAACGCGACAGGGTCTGTTGGTTTTAGGTCTCTCTGAATAAGCCAAGCTGTGCACACACACGGGCCTCTCTCTGTCCCTCTGTGTTTACCTAAGGTTGACATTCTCTCCCTCTATGCTGGAATCCTCTGTCTCTCAACTTACTTTCCCTCTTTTCTGATGCGTGAAAAGAGGGAAAAAGTGTGTGTGTGTGTGTGTATCTGCTTTGGTCAATCCTAAGTGAGTTAGGGTTAACACTATCATAGTCCAGAGTGTGATCTCTCACTTGAGTCATAATTACCTAAAGTGTTTAGTGCGTCTTTCTGTCTCCATCAAAGTGCTGATCAGGCGTTGGACCGCTTTGCAATGAGGAAATACTACGATGATAAGGTCTCAGCTCTGATGACACCTTCCCAGAAACGGTAAGACCCATAACACAACCATACCCTTCCATTCAGAGGCATACTTTACATCTGTGCTGTTTGACTCAGCACACTTCTCCTGCTCACACTAACATAATACTAAACATTTTTCTAGGTTTGAGAGCAGAAAAAAATGTTTGTTTTGAAATAATGTGGGGAAAAATACAAACAATTATTAGGAGCATTTCATGTAAACGTTATTGCCAAAGGTTTTATTAATTGGTAGAGTTTGATGTTTGCGTGTCCCTAGTTCATTCAGTGCAAATGGCTAAATCATTGCTGAAGTAAATGCTTATTCTGCACTGCCAACCTACTGGTTTTGTGATAGAAGTAATATTATTCTCAGGTTGCACTGACTTAAAGTCTATAACTGGGTGCTCTATAAAATTATTTTAGTTGGTAAAGATTCACCAGAGATCTAACTCATCTAATATTCCCTTAATTAGCTCTGATCAGTGATCAACCAATACAGAAAAATCTGAAAAAAATGTTTTTATGAAATAGAGCAAAACTAAGAATTCACAGCATTTCTATAAAAGCATCAACCAACAGCATGTAGTTTAATTAACCTTTTATGAGTAAGACAAAAATTTGAATAAGGGTGTAAATCCTTAGTTTTGACAGACAGACAGACACATGATTTCTGTTGTAGAAATCCTTTAGTCTTTCCAAATGTTAATTTCCACACCTTTGCATTCCATTCCCTTCAGGTACGTTTGGATCCTCAACAGTTTGTTAAGTGGATCCATGAAGATCAACGCATCGCCCATGTTCTTACACTGCATCATCCTCCATGGGATCCCAAACTTTGACGCCGCCAGCAGAGGTTAAACTCGTAATGTTTACCAAAATACCCAGCTACCAGAGTTAGGGAAATGAAAGGGTTAAAACTCAACCACATCAGAGCCTTATTTGAACTTTATGCCTGTCTCTTTTTTTCCCAACACACTTGAATGCTCAGGCACATGGAGGTTGTGTAAAAAAAAAAAATAAATAAAAATCCTAAATTCCCAGTTTGCAGCAGAGCACTGGGACTTCTTGCGTTTCGAGGTACTTTTCGGGGAAATTACTGTTTTCATTCATTTCGTTGAATCAACAAGAAGCCGTCACCACATCTCGGAGTTAAAATCCCTCTCTCACAACAACAGCTTAACATGTTTCAACTATCAGCAAAATACGCTAATGTTATCTGAGCACCTGGAAAAAAAACATTCATTTCATTTCTTTTTGTTTAGTGTGTCACCCATACATCAAGGTCTACCAAGGAATGCAAGCGGTCTACTCCTCTGGAGTCTAGTAAGTATCGTACACATGGGGCTCGTAGCAAAGTGAATATTGTGAACTTCAATGCATGTTTTAATACTGCTGTAAAAATTTATTTGATGCTAATTTTAATGCAGTTTAAGTAGCAGCTTCCTCAATACAGCTCAATTTGACTGTATCCTCTTTGTTTTCAAGTCACATTGGTTCAGGTCACAGGGACCGTGTGTGCATCAATCTGGAGCCCGCTCAGCTCCTGAAAGGGGACATCATGGTAAGATTTAAAAAACAAGGCATCTTCCCAAAGATGGCAGCTTTGATACCGACTGCACTGACTGCTGTGACCATGCTGATTCCCTGTTTTCTTTTTGTAGATTAAATGCTATCATAAAAGCGACGTAACCTCAGAGCGCGAGGTGATTTTCCGCCTACAGTTCCACACGGGAGCAGTACAGGGTTACAACCTAATGTTTGAAAAGGAGGACATGGAGAACGCCAACAAGGGTACACCTGAAAAAGCTCTAAGAGCAGGGCTCAACTTGCACCTCCTAGTGAACAGCAGCTCCCCTGCTTCTTAACCCTAACCCTACTAAGCTCAGACTGGACACAATTTAGACTTTCAGCCCACTAATCTATTTTCCTTAGCTATTTTTTGTGTACTGAAAGAATCAAAGTAGCAGAATGAAGATTTATTTTCTGGTTCTGAATGCCTGATATTTACAGCATTCCTGTGTGTGCTGTCATAGATCTCAGATTTCCAGACTACGGCAAAGTTGAGCTTGTCTTTTCCGAGGGACCAGAAAGAATCCCAGGTAAGTTTTCATTCCTTCAGCTTAAAAAAATAAATACAAGATAGACTATTCAGAAAGGAAGATAGAGTGCTCTGTTAATTTTCCCTTCCGTGCTTCTCACTCTTCTCCCCCGGTGAGATGGGATGTGGAATGCCACAGAGGGGAAATGTAGTGTGAAGTGTGTGTTGACAGAGGGGTAAAGAAACACAGCATGTGTTGCCCCAGAACCCCACAGGAGTGGACCTATGTGGGTCTGTATCATTAACTATGTGTTATGTGCGCATCTGTGCCTATTTTGTTAATATGATTATCCCCCACATTTTGGGAATGCATGTAAAAATATTTTTAATGGTCTTCTCCACTGGATTTAGTCTGGAAAATAAAGGCTTATTCCGATGACTAATTTAGCTATTTTGTGAAGTGAAAGTGTTATAAGAATGCCTATTTCAGCAATGCAATGAAATTTTACTCTAACTTACTGTTTTCACTGTTTGCACTAAAGCAAATTTATGTTGCCTGAAGGCTCAGTTATGCTGCCTTTGTTTCCCTTGGAACACTAAACCTGTTCTAGTTGGAAGTCGAAACACCATTTTTTGTCTTGTGGCGCCTACTACCATTTATAATACACACTTAAAATATATATTTCTCCATTCTATACATTTAAACACAATGCTTTGTAGAAGTATTGATACCCCAGGTTTTTCAAAAATGAGCTCAGATGAGACCATGGTTTAACGTCTTAGTCTACATTGAGAATGCTATGCGTGGCAAAAAAAAACTCACTGCATGTCACCCTGACCTCACCACACGTCATCCCCACTTTGAAACTTGATGGCTGCATCGTGCTGCAGGGAAGCTTTTGTTCAGCAAAGACAGGGAAACTGGTTAGAGTTTTCAACCGAAAACCTGGAACTTCCACCTTTCAGAATTTGGCATGCAGGAAAAAAGCTCCTGTCTTCTCATTCCAAAGTTTTGAGTTTTACTTTAAAATTCACTGACCTCAGTTTTCTGCATAGATGTAATGTGTGTTTATAGTGAATCCTTCATGGCTTTTTAGGTTTTTCAAGAATGTGAATTTCTCTTTTAGGTGCTGAAAGGTGGCAAAATGGGCCCAACGTTATTGTGGACTACAACACAGCAGATCCTCTGACCCGCTGGGATTCGTACAACAACATCTGTGATGGTGAAGGTACAGGAGCTCTGCTGTTTTAGTTGTAACCTGACACAGAAGACATTGTTGTTTCATATCCAAGGTCTATACACTGAGCACAATCATTCCTGGACGTTTCAAGAATCGAGACAGAATTACAGGTGTTATTTAAAAGTAGTCTCCCCTTTTTTATAAACAAGCACACACACTAACCCTCTTTTTCCCACAAGGGACTAAAACAGCATCTCAGGTCCGGTGGCCCATGCTATTTAGGAACAGCAGAGTGATTCTATTAACATTCACAGCAGTAACACTAACTTGATTTATGTTGCATCTGATACTTCATTTATTCATGGAACCTAACTCCTCTGCATCCAGGCAGGCTAGTTTTTTAAAGTAGTGAGAAAAGAAAGTACAGGTCAAAATGTTACTTTGGCGTGCAGTATGATGAGAATGGCAAGGAGTGTTGGTCTAAAGAAAGCAGTGTTCTTTGACTTTGGGAATGTTGAGTTCAGAGGAAGACTAGATAGTTCTCAAGAGGCTTCCTCTTTGTTGACTCTTCAAGTAATAAGGCATTCCACACACATACAAACTGTCATCCCTCACACTCACATACATATATCTGTATATATATATATATATGCTTGAAGAGCCACCCTGTCGGAGCATCTTGTCCTTGCTGTGGTTGTCGCTCTCCATGGAACCACAGCATTCACAGCAGCCTCTCAGAATAGAGCTACGTGGTAGCACCATTACAACCCAAATCCACCCTTTCCCAGTGTTCATTGAGTGTTTTTATAAGCCAAACTCAACTTGATGAAAACAATCTGCCTATTTTTTAAGGTTTTAATTTTGAACAGCCGAACACGTCCGCACACAGTTTTAATGCCAGCTTCTGGGATTGCAATGAAAACAAAACCACACAAATGAAAAAATTCATCAAAGCAAAGCAGAGGCATCAAGATGAGAGCTTTTCATTATCCCAACTGCCTTGATTCCAGAGCATTCATGTGGCATATTTACTGCTTTGTTTTCACATGTAAACTCTAACAAATGAGAGGAAGGGCAGAGAACTGTGCCGAAATTTGGCATCTACTTACCAGAAGTGCTCACGCTGAACCATTTTGCTTCACAGACACTGTCACCCAGTGACTTCTCTAGAGGAAGAAGCCTAAAGGCTGTTTGACACCTTAGTGATAAGGTTGTGAAAAGAAAATGTTACCTCAGCGGTTCTATTTTAATTGCCAGTGTGTTTACTGCAAAGTGAGAATTAAGGCGAAGGTTATTTGGTTTATTTTTGTATTGTACTGCTGTCTTTGCATAGCATCACTCTGGAGCCTAATATGTAATATATATGTCTTACCATACAAATTAACAGACAACATAAGTTATATATTATATAGAGAAGGAAGTTGTCTCAGAAGGAACAACTAAAAAGGTAAGAAGTTAAAAGGCGTATTGTTTGGAAATTGCACATGTTGCCGTTAATGGAAAGTTGCTCTTGTCAAAACTGCTTTAAAAAAAGAAGTGATCACATTTGCTGCTTTTGTAAAATCCCTTAGGTTTGCATTTTGATTACATTCCTAAAACTGACTACATGGTCAGATTATAATGAAACAGATACTCAAATAAATCAGTCTTTAACTATTCTGAGACTATTCTCTCTAGTTTTGCTCAACTTTTTAAAATTTTTTATGTAATTCACACACAAAAGTACGGAGCCCGGCAAGTGTTGGCGAGTAAAAAAAAAAAAACAAACCCGGTGGAAATCCGTGTGCACGAAATACTAAACTGTGCTCTCAGTTTCTGCAATCTGACTGCACAGTTCCATTTTGCAATCTGTGCACGCAGATCACTGAGTGACATCTGTCACGGGTTCGGACGCATGGCTCAAACCTGCGAGGTAAGTTCATTGCCATATATATAATTGTCATATATAAACTTAAAGCACTGCCATGTTTTAATTAGCACACTTCACAGCTTGTAATATGACTTTATTTTTGTTACTCTTAATAATCTCGACAGATGTCACTGAGTAATCTGCGCGCATGGATTGCATAACAGAGCGCACAGTTTATCAAACCGTGCTGACGGATTGCAGAAACTGAGAGCACAGTCTTGTAATCTGTGCGAACAGATTGCAAAACTGAGTACACAGTTCATTAAGTGTGAGCACAAATTTCCACCGGCTTTGTTTTTTTGTTTTTTTTTTTACCTGCTGACTCTTGGCGGGCTCCGTACAAAAGGTACATGTAGAGTGCCTTCTAAAAGTGTTTAGTTTAGCAAACCAATGTGTTTAGTTGGGATTATATGATATTCCATCTCAGAACTGTGCATAATTGTAAAGTGGAAGGAAAGAGACAATATTAAGGGGAAGATTTGACAGGAAGATGGATGAAGCTATATGCAATGGAATCCAGGAAGATAACCTGCCAGGGGCTGCAAAAGACTTGAGAAAGTCCAGACCTCAATCCAACTGAGCGTCTTTGGCAAGACTTGGAAAAATTGCTGTTCACAGACCCTGTCCATTCAGTCTGACTAAGCTTGAGCTGTTTTGCAAAGAAGAAGAAGATGAAAAATATCTCACTTGATTAGAGCTGCATGATAATGGAAAAATATGAGATTGCAATGTTTTTTAATTTAAAAATATTGCAATGACAATATTGATTTACATCTTTTTTCCCTCTTAAAACAATGGCCCCATTATTCTTTTTGAGCTTATGCTTCTTGGTTACTGAAATCTGTTTCTGGCCTAATATATTTATTAGAAAGCAGACTTTGAATGCAATATCAGACACTTTAAGTGCAATAGCGATTTGATGTATTTCTCTACTCTACTCTACATGTACATAGCTGGTAGGTGGTTCTACAAAATATTGACTCAGGTGGGGCTGAATAAAAATGCAAAACACACTTTTAAGGTTTTTATTTGTAAAAAAAAAAGTTATCTTTTTACTCTCACTTCACAATCTTGCCATACTTTGTGTTTGCCTAGAACATCAAATTCTTATTCAAAACACTGAAGTTTCTGGTTAAGGTTTGTAACGTTACAAATATAAAAAAAACGTTTAATTAATATGAATATGAAAAGCGCTGTCGAAGTTTGGATTATTTAGAAGATTACCATTAAGTTGTCTCCGTTATGTTTTTGACGCCCACTTTTAGAGACATTTGGAAAAGGCAGACTGGTTATAAACGAGACAGAACAGAGAGGGTTGGGTAATTGCATAGTTGTACACAACCAGACCTCCTAATGCTTGAGTGACTTAAGAAACAGTTGTGGTTTTTCTTCTTTCTGCACTGTAATCGTGGATTTTGTTAAAGGACTGACTGTGCCATAACAGCAAATATAATAAATACTGGATAGAAATGATCTGAGTAATTTTTCTCAAGTTCACAAGCTGAAAACATACTGAGGAATCTATGCCTGGATCTCCAGCATAAGCAAGTTGACTTAAAGGATTTTTTTGTTGAAACATCTGTTTTTATCCAGTTTTGTGCATCAAGTCAAAAAACGTTTATTCCCCTGACACGCGGCATTGAGAGAAAAACAACTTGCCTGCAATTTTTCATGGAAATAGCTTTGGGCTCCCGGCAGAAGCTATTCTGCCTTTAATTACAAAGTATCTTTTTACAGAGGGGCGATGTCTTGAGGTCCAGGAATGTTGTTTTCATCTACTGTCTTCTCTGCCCCCCCCCCCCCCCCCCCCCTTCAGCCTGCCTCCGATTCCTCCTTTCCCCAGTGGGGTAGTCCTGTAAAACAGGGGCAAGAGGTCAGATTACTGGTTTCCTCCAACCTTTGTCTTCTCAATAGCCCCGCCTCAATTGTTTACATTCCTTTGCCCTTATATGGAAATTTCAAACTCCCCCCACCCCACCACCTACAGCACCTCTCTTCTATAGAGTGCAAACGCTCTCACCTTCTTAGCAGAGAAAGAAAACTGGCCAACTTATTGAAACTTTTATGATTGGCCTTCCACTATTATCCGCTTTTTTAAAGCCATGTTTGCTCTTATGCATCTGCATAGCTTGTTCTCCTTTGCATGTTTGGCTTTACCTGAGACTTTGTTTTTTTCAAATTCTTACCATTCGAGGACAGTGAAGGTAAGAGATTTTACTCTTGAAGTAGATGGGTGGCCATGAAGGAGTTTATGGGTGGGGTGGTGTGGGGGGCAGGGTTGGATGTCAGGGTTGAAGGTGGAAATAAATGGAAAGAATTGAGGTGAAGAGGTTAAATGCTGGTTTGCACCTTGCTAAATGGAATGTCATGACAAGGATTTGTTGGAAAACTCCCGGCAGAGCAGGCCTTCGTTGAGCTTTAAACTGAAGCTGCTCAAAATGGGATGCAGATTTGTGTGGGGCCCAAGCTATACATAAAAGGAGCCTTTGCAGAAGAAGGGATAGAATGGGTGAAAGGTTTTATCATGCATGTCCGGTATTCAGACGTTCTAGTCATAGTTTTACTGAAAGCCAGGCACTTAAAGTGATAGCTTGAGAGAGAAGCACAGGAGTCAAGTTCTAACTCTCCTTTTTAAGGCAAAGTGAGTGTGGAACAGCATATTTCTTTATTCTGTATTAGCAGTTTTCCTTTTTTTCTGTTACATGTGAGGATTAAGAAGGTTGTTTGGACATATGCCGAGGGTCAAGGGGCAAGTGAAAGTGAGTCTTGTGGTTCAGTCACAGCAGTGTGAGGAATGCAGGTCCTTAGCCATCTAAATCTTGTAGCAGCATGCCGATGATTTGACATGGTATCCTTAACCTGTACATGAAGAGCAATATTGGCCATCACATATGTTATTTTGGTACTTGGAAGCTTGACATTTGACCTGGTGGAATGATAATAGTGGAGGTTTAAGTAATTTGTCTCAATATGGTGAAATGATTAATTAGTTTTTCCCCTTGTGTCTTAAAGGGAGAGTTTGGGAATTTTGAAGAAAGAGGTCCTGTTAAAAGGTTATAAGTTGTTAATATTCTTTCTGTAGTAGATAAACGTTGTGAAATGAGTAAGGTATGTGAAACTATTCCAATGGTATAAACCAATCACTCTTGCAATCTTTAAAAATCTGTCAGCCTCATAATCTCCAATATTGGTCTGAAGGATAAAGGTTTCTCCTGTGCATTCAGAGCTCTGAGGAGAAACGATTTGTTTTTGAAAGGGATGGGTGTTAAAGAGAAACGCACAAAAAATGTAGATGCCTAAAATAAAATAGCACAAATAGCACGGCTAGCATAAAAGTAAAATCAAAGGTTCTAAAGTGAGCGTAGATAACCAAATGTGAATGCCTACCAGCTTCATCAGCAGTTATTTCCAGCCATTGGAATGCTTCTTTCCATGCTGGGTCGATGCCAGACCTCCGTTTCTTCTGCTCCGACAGGAGAAATAACGTCCTTGTTTATGTCAAAGTTGGTCAAAGTTGAACTATCTTGAACTTTGATGCTTCCTTCTGTGGCTCTGGCCTCTGGCCCCTGGCGCCTGGCCAGGGTCAGAACCACAGAAGGAGGTGCCCCAGCATGCTGGCCACCCACACTCCTGCATGGTACACCTTGCCGCACTGAGCATGCCGGCCGGCCAGCCAGCCCCCAAGGTGAAGCAACACCCCAATCAACACTGCCCAGCCATGCCCCTGTTGTCTCCCCCCCCCCCCCAACAGACAGACCGGGCACTGAAGCCAGGGACCGACATGCAAGGAAATCCAAGCGAGCACCTGCAATGACAATGACCACCCGCCACTTTAGGAGACCCCTTAGCCCACCGATGCACCGAAGGCTCCCGGGGCAGGGCCGGATGCACTGGCCCAAAACTCCTGCAACATACCCGCCAGGACCCAAGCCCCCCAGCCTGGGGGAAACACGCCCCAGGAACCCAGACCCCCAAGCCCACCTCTAACACGCCCAGGAGTAGCACGGCCTCCAGGCCAGTAACCTATGTCCGACGGCACAGGCTCCACAAAAGCTACGCACGCAGCCACCAGATGCCATCCCCGAGAGCCACCTAAGCCCACCCTGGTTGGGGCCACAGCCCCCAGTGCCAGACCCCCCAGTGACCCCAGCCCAGGGACACCCCAAATGCCCCAAACCCAGACCCCACCCCCCTGGGTGGTCTGGGTTTGGTGCATTTAGGGGGGCGGGGCAGTATGGGTTTGGGGCATTAGTTCTCAGAGCCCAGAGAGATTGATCTGATGTGGAGGCAGAGGCAGAGGCTGTCTCAAGACTTATATAATCCAACAAAATTGGTTTCTCTACAGGTTATTATTAAGAAGGTTTTTATTTTTACAATTCATGAAGATAGTTTTCTTAGCAATATATAAGGCAGCAAAAACCATGTGAACTGAATTTGTCTCTATGGTGACAAGTTGCCCAACAAGCAAACTGAGGGGGAAGGTGAAATATTACATCTTAGACACTTTGATAAGTCTTCACATATCAGGCACCAGAACCTCTGAACAGGTATACATAACCATAGTGCGTGGATGTAATTGTCAGCTATATTGCCTGTGCAGTGTAAGCAAGTGTTAGATGGTGCAAAACCCATCCTGAACATCTGTTGACCTGTTTAGTATACTCTATGAAGGATTTTATATTATAATAATTGTAAACTGGGGTTACTGGTCATTTTAAAAGTTCTGAAATATATCTGAGACCAGAATGTTTGGTCAAAGTTAACTGATAAGTCCCCTCCCATTTCGTAATAGGAAGGGAAATTGATTCATCTATACTGGACAGTGTCCTGCATATTTTAGACATTAATTTTGGGGGTTGAGTTTTAAGAACTCTAGTACACTTGATGGCATTTGTAACCCAACGTTTTTAAGCCTAAATTTATTTTTTATTATAGATTTTATTTGTTGATATTCTAAAAATTAATTCTTGTCCATCCCGTATTGTATAATTAATCTGTTAAATGGGATGAACTGAATTCCTTCAAATATATGTTCCAGGTATTCAATTCTTTTACTCCTCCAATCTGGAAAGTTTATCATATTATTTTTTTGTAGGATGTCAGGGTTGTTCCAGATGGGTGTATGTCTGCATGGGATTAGTGAAGTCCCGGTCATTTTTAGATATTCCCACCATGCTGTCAGAGAGGTCCTGTTGAGGCTTTTAACGCATACATGTCTGTTTATATTTGAGCTAATAAACAATAGATCATTTATTAGCAGGGTTCATGTAGAGGACTGAGTTTAAACCATTTTGAGATGTATTGTAGCTTGTTAGAAGTAATGATGAAAGTTATGCAGATCTAGTCCTCCTTTATCTTTGGTCTTTTGTAGTGTTTTTAAGCTAATACATGGGGGTTTATCTTTCCAAAAAAATTTTGTGATGGAGGAGTCTAGAGATCTAAACCAATCAGATGACGGTTTATTTGGGATCATCAAGAAAAAGTAATTAATTTTTGGCAAGACCATCATTTTTATTGAAGCAGCCCTGACCATGAGTGATATGGGTAGAGATTTCCATGTAGCTAGATCATCTTCCACTTTTTTTAAAAGCGGGATGAACTTGGTCAGAAACATTGATACTCAAATATGTATATTCCCTGACTGTAGTTGTGTATTAAGGGAATTGTGGAAACAACAATTAATTAGAAGAACTGTCAATTTTAACCGGTTCATAGAATAATCCGAAATTCTTGAGAAAGAATTTATCAATCCAATTACCTGAGAGACAGAGGTTTGCGAATGCTGGAGAAAAAGTAGTAAATCATCTGCATAAAGACTGATTTTACGTTCAATATTCATGCATTTTATGTCTTTAATATCTTTAGTTTGCCTGATTGCTGCCACTAGTGGTTCAAAAAAAAAAAAAGCAAATAATGAGGGGGAACGTGGGCATCTCTGCCTGGTGCCCCTCTGGAGATAGAAGTTTGGTTATTTTGTTTGGTTATTTGTCCTGATACATGCTGCTGGGGAACTGTATACAATTTTTAACCAGTTTATGAAAGAGTTTCCAAAACCAAATTTAGTCAAGGTTGCAAGCAAAAATTTCCAGTTAACTCTATCAAATGCTTTTTTTCCTGCATCTAAAGACAATATGTTGGTCTCAATATTTTTACTATAGGAATAGTCTATTAAATTAAGTAATCTGCGTGAATTAGTGGATGAGTGCCTCCCTTTTATAAAACCAGTTTGGTTAGGATGTATTATAAGAGGAGTTACCATTCACAGATTATTTTGAGATCAACGATAATAAGGGATATGGGGCGGTAGCTGGTAGGAAGTAATGGATATTTTCCTGGTTTTACCAGGAGAGTAGGGAATCAGTCGGGGCCTGGAGCCTTTTTATTGGGCATGCTAGTGAGAGCTTCTTGGATTTCAGCTGAAGTCAGTGGTACATCTAGGGCCATCACTTGATTATCTGATAATTTAGGAAGTGTTACTTTATCCAGAAATTGATCAATGTCGTTATCTGACGGATCTATCTGTGTTGAGTATAAACCTTTGTAGAAATCTCTGAAAGTGCTGTTTATTCTTTCTGGATCATAAACTGTATTCCCTGTCTAGTCTTTAACAGCAAATACAATGGTATTTTCTTTATTATTTTTAGCTGGTTAGATAAAAAACTACCTGATTTATTGTCATGTTCAAAGTTTTCTATTTGAAGTCTTTGCACAAAAAATTGGGTCTTTTTTGTCAATAATTTCATTCAATTGTAGTTTGACTTTATGTAGTTTGCTCAGCATTTCCTCTTCCTGGGAACCTTCTAACAGTTTAATGTACTCGTACTCGTACTCGTCGTCTTCCGCTTATCCGGGACCGGGTCGCGGGGGCAGCAGACCTAACAGAGACGCCCAGACGTCCCTCTCTCCAGACACCTCCTCCAGTTCCCCAAGGCGTTCCCAGGCCAGCCGAGAGACATAGTCCCTCCAGCGTGTCCTGGGCCGTCCCCTGGGCCTCCTCCCGGTGGGACGTGCCTGGAACACCTCCCGAGGAAGGCGTCCAGGAGGCATCCGGTATAGATGCCCGAGCCACCTCAACTGGCTCCTCTCAATGTGGAGGAGCAGCAGCGGCTCTACTCCGAGCCCCTCCCGGATGGCCGAGCTCCTCACCCTATCTCTAAGGGAGTGCCCAGCCTTCCTACGGAGGAAGCTCATTTCAGCCGCTTGTATCTGGGATCTCGTTCTTTCGGTCATGACCCAAAGTTCATGGCCATAGGTGAGGGTAGGAACGTAGACCGACCAGTAAATTGAGAGCTTTGCTTTTCGGCTCAGCTCTCTCTTCACCACAACGGACCGGCACAGCGCCCCCATTACTGTGGCAGCCGCACCGATCCGTCTGTCGATCTCCCGCTCCATTCTACCCTCACTCGTGAACAAGACCCCGAGATACTTAAACTCCTCCACTTGAGGCAGGAACTCCCCTCCAACCTGAAGAGGACAAGCCACCCTTTTCCGGTCGAGTACCATGGCCTCGGACTTGGAGGAGCTGATCCTCATCCCAGCCGCTTCACACTCGGCTGCGAACCGCCACAGCGCATGCTGTAGGTCTTGGCTAGAGGGGGCCAGCAGGACCACGTCATCTGCAAAAAGAAGAGACGAAATCCACTGGTCCCCAAACCCGACCCCCTCCGGCCCTTGGCTGCGTCTAGAAATCCTGTCCATAAAAGTTATGAACAGGACCGGTGACAAAGGGCAGCCCTGCCGGAGTCCAACATGCACTGGGAACAGGTCCGACTTAGTGCCGGCAATGCGGACCAAACTCCTGCTCCACTCGTACAGGGACCGGATGGCCCCTAGTAAAGGGCCCCCGATTCCATACTCCTGGAGCACCCCCCACAGGGCATCACGAGGGACACAGTCGAATGCCTTCTCCAGGTCCACAAAACACATGTGAACCGATTGGGCAAACTCCCACGAACCCTCGAGCACCCTGTAGAGGGTATAGAGCTGGTCCAGTGTTCCACGGCCGGGACAAAAACCACAGTTTAATGGTTTCTTCTAATTACTGAATACGTTTGTTTTATTTTTTCTTCTTATGTGATGTGAATGAGATTATTTTACCTCTCATCACTGCTTTCCCTGCCTCCCAGAGAACAGATGTTGATGTCCCCAGGAGGTCATTAAACTCCAAATATGAAGTCCACTCTTCTTTAAAATATCTGATAAATTCTTCATCCTTAAGCAATGATGTATTAAACCTTCAGTTTTTGCTTTGTGGATTTTCTTTCTTATTTACTAGAGTTAAGGAGACTGGTGCACGATTGTTAACAGCTATAGGGTGTATCTGAATGTCTGAAATGTCAGTCAACAACAAGCTGCTGACTAAGAAATAATCCAGACGAGAGTAAGAGTGATGGACATGTGAGAAAAAAGTATATTCTGTGATTAGGGTGAAGAGATCAGCATGCACTGCAAAGTCCCTACTCTATGGGGTAAGAACGCTGTCAAAAACAATGTGTATGTAAAGACAGAAATGTGTGCATATTAGTCAATAGTTGTGCATAAGTAAAATCCAAAAGAGGTATTGTATATTTTCTCTATAAGAATACAAAATAAAATGTTACAGCTTCAAGAAATTACAAACACAAAGTGCCCCAAAGAAGAAGTGAGAAACCCAAATGTTTAGACAGTGCAGAAAAAAATAATGGAAGAATGGGAGGTCATCAACATTTGGGGCATATATACTGACAATACATTTCTTTTGGTTATGTATAAGATACTTTTTTTATTATAAATCTACCCTCTGGATCTGTAACTGTG
Organism: Girardinichthys multiradiatus; assembly: GCF_021462225.1. Classification (NCBI taxonomy): domain Eukaryota; kingdom Metazoa; phylum Chordata; class Actinopteri; order Cyprinodontiformes; family Goodeidae; genus Girardinichthys; species Girardinichthys multiradiatus. Next base: position 25,797,664 of record NC_061799.1, read on the forward strand.
TCTAATACTGTAAAGTTAACATTTTTGTGAATTAAGATTGCTACTCCCCTTTGCCTTGAATTATAGCAGGCAGAAAACAAATTAGGAGACTCAGGTGATTTAAGATCATTTGCAGCTGTGGCAGATTTATGAATCCCTTGTAATAAGACATCTCCCTGTAGTCTTTTAAGCTGATTCAATTTTTTTTTACTTTTTCTCTGATGCTGGCTCCATGCACATTCCATGTGACAAACCTTGGTGTACCCATAGTTGTGTGTGTCGCAAAAATAGTTGGACAGCACATGTCACCACAGAAACAGATAGGCCAAAGTGAAATCATAGTTACTGCTTGGGGTGCCTGATATGAAGTCCAGAAGCTAAGATATAGCAGAGAAAAGGACTGAAAATTAAGAAGGTGCTGGGGGTAAGAGGGGTTGAGAGACATAAGGTTATGTTAAGAAATACACTCACCGGCCACTTTATTGGGTACACCTTGCTAGTACTGGGTTGGACCCCTTTTTGCCTTCAGAACTGTCTTAATCCTTCGTGGCATAGATCAACAAGGTACTGGAAACATTCCTCAGAGAGTTTGGTCCATATTGACATGATAGCATCACACAGATGCTGCAGATGTGTCGGCTGCACATCCATGATGCGAATCTCCCCGTTCCACCACATCCCAAAGGTGCTCTATTGGATTGAGACTCTATTGGACTGGTTACTGTGGAGGCCATTTGAGTACAGCGAACTCATTGTCATGTTCAAGAAACCAGTTTGTGATGATTCATGCTTTATGACATGGCGCGTTATCCTGCTGGAAGTAACCAAGATGGGTACACTGTGGTCATAAAGGGATGGACATGGTCAGCAACAATACTCAGGTAGTCTGTGGCGTTGACAGGATGCTCAATCGGTACTAAGGGGCCCAAAATGTCTCAAGAAAATATCCCCCACACCATTACACCACCAGCCTAAAGCGTTGATATAAGGCAGGATGGATCCATGCTTTCATGTTGACGCCAAATTCTGACCCTACCATCCGAATGTCGCAGAAGAATTGTGAGTCATCACACCTGGCAACGTTTTTCCAATCTTCTATTGTCCAATTTTGTTTAGCCTGTGTGAATTATAGCCTCAGTTTCCTGTTCTTAGCTGACAGGAGTCACACCCGATGTGGTCTTCTGCTGCTGTAGCCCATCCGCCTCAAGATTCAACGTGTTGTGCATTCAGAGATGCTCTTCTGAATGCCTTGGTTGTAACGAGTGGTTATTTGAGTTACTGTTGCCTTTCTATCAGCTCAAACCAGTCTGGCCATTCTCCTCTGACCTCTGGCTTCAACAAGGCATTTGCGGCAACAGAACTGCAGCTCACTGGATATTTTCTCTTTTTCTGACCATTCTATGTAAACCCTAGAGATGGTAGTGCATGAAAATCCCAGTAGATCGGCAGTTTCTGAAATACTCAGACTAGCCCGTCTGGCACCAACAACCATGCCACATTCAAAGTCACTTCAATCACCTTTCTTCCCTAGTCTGATGCTCAGTTTGAACTGCGGCAGATCGTCTTGATCATGTCTACATGCCTAAATGTATTGAGTTGCTGCCATGTGATTGGCTGATTAGAAATTTGCGTTAACGAGCAGTTGGACAGGTGTACCTAATAAAGTGGTCGGTGAGTGTATTTGTGTGTGTGTGTGAGTGTGCATGTTTGTGTGTGACAGAAAGAAAAACGAGTGACAGAGAGGTGTGGTGACGAGAGTAAATGAGAGGTAGATTAAAGAAGACAAAAAGGAGCAGATACCCAAAAGCCCAGCCTTGGCCCCGCCCACATCAAAGAATGTAAACATCAGGCTGAGCTGTGCTTTACATTAGATTACATTTGACAGTCAACTAACCTCTTATCTAACCAGTGTTACACGTTAACCTGCTGTTACACCTAGTAAAGCCACGGAGTGATCTCCCGGTCCCTGAACAACTGACCATTGACAAAGTTTATTGACAGCCACTGTTACGCCCCGATTTTATCGGTTGCATGTAACATGTGTGGCCTGGTATTACTCTAGCTGGGGGTTGAGCATAGATCGAGCTCATAAAATCTTGCAGGACCAGACCCGGGCCGGCAGCTATAAAAGCCCGACCCAATCCCGACTAACACACCCTAATATAATCCGATGCGAATAAATAATTAATTTATTTTATTTGCGCTGTCACTGCAAACATATATACATTAGTGATTTTATATATATATTGTTGTAAAACCCGTTGTTTTAAAAATCAAGGCGTGAGAGCGCAGCTTACTGAACTAGGTCACAGCGCTGAGTGCTGGGTGGCAGTGCTGAGTGCTGCCCGGCTCAGAATCAACTGATCAGCTTGGCGGACTACTTTCCGGAATATTATTACAATAAATGTAGGTGAGCAGTATTTATTTACCTCTCACAAAATGTGCACTGCACACTCGTGCGTGATTGAGACTTAAGCCTTCCAATCCACCCTGGATATCTGATTCAGCCACAGTAGTCGACGTTGTGTATTCAGTGTTTTTGTTTTCTCACAATGATTTTCTATCACAGCTGGCAGACTGTGGAATTAATGTTGGTCCTGACCACCACGTGCAGCACAATCCACAATTAAGCAAGTTTTCACCATAGTTATGGTAGAATGGTCCGGAGTTTTGCTTCACTGATGACGCCAAAACAAAGAAAGGCTGCAGCTGCCACCCAAGGTGGCAATCTCAGGGTGTGGTCACTTGAGCACGATGTCATGTGAAAACCCCCCATTGAAAATAATGGGTTTTAGAGCGAAGCGGCATGCACAGCGCGTCCTGTTAGGGTGAAAGGAAGCAGGAACAGAGTTTGAGCATGCGCAATAGCCGAAAACCACACAAAAAAAAAACACACGGAGAGGGAGCCCAGATGTCAAAGGGCCGATATGCCCATAAAAATGAGCGTATTGGTCTAACTTCAGGGTAGCAGTGACAACTTTCAGTGTAGCGGCCCGCTACGCTAAAATGTGCTGCCAAGAACCCTGCTTCAACTGAGGGTTATAGGAAAAACTGGTAATCAAGAATTACTGTAATCAAACTAAAATCTATTTAATGATTTAATTAAGGGAGCAGAATTACACAAACAAACACAAGTAAGAAACAAGGGTACTAAATTTACTAATAAACTAGTTCTTTCAGGTAAAACTAGAAGTTACTTGGGAATTAAATGTTTAAAATACTAGCTAATTAAAGTCAATGAATTATCAATAGTTTATCAGTCTCTCAAGAGCCTAAGGAAATATACTTGTGGCCTAATTTTGATCCAGTCTCTACTACTGAGATAGGGCTAAAAAAAGAGCATAAATTCAAAGAATTGGAACCAGATTCCAACAACAGACCTATCAGAGATGGAACTGGAAAGTGTTACTTTCTGTTTACTTTCTCTGAACCAACTTGAGGTTGTGCTCTGGCGGTTCCGTCCGCAAAGTGTATGATGCAAATGAAAGCATTTATGGAAACCTGATCTGACTGGTTGATCAATGCTCCTGGGATAGCAGGGGCATACTACTTTCTTTCTGATTTAGAATCTGAACCAAGCTACATGTCACAAGGGGCTGATGAGCCAGTCAGATGCTGTTTTAGGGTAACATGAGACCTATTCCACTTCAGATAGCCAATAAAAAATATACATTTATTACTTTCCTAAACCACAGTCTTTGGACTCATAAGACAATAACAATTTCAACAAATTATCAGTTCAGACAAAACACTATCTAGTGACTGGACATCCACAGTTTCAAACATGTAATCTTTCTATTGAATAGGAAGACAGCCGACTTTCAAGGTTGGATGTATAAATGATCAATATTTATAGAACGTTTTACATATAGTGGGAGGCATTTAAAATCAAGTTTGAGCATCACATCAAGATCATGCATATTTTGCATAGTTTTTATGTGTTTATGTGCGCAACACGCTCTTGGTGTCAAACCTATCTAATCCAGATTAACACTAAATCAAGATGCTAAAGGAATTATCCACCTTCAGTAAGATATTAACTGTTTATTATATTGTAACAGATCCTCACTTTAGAGATCCTGAACTGTCCCCTTAATGACTTGGTTATTTGTTTTGTCTTGAATTTTGGTTTTATGATTTGAGGTGTTATTCCATTGTGTCCCCGTCAATCACAGAATGACATGACTGAACACATTTGGCTGGGTCTCGTCTTTGTGAGTCTTTGTGAGTCCCCTGTTTGTGTTGTATCTGCGTGTTACCATACCAGCTGACTGTATGAAGCTGCACCATCTCTTCTTTTTTGCAGCGCCACGCTCTCAGGGCCTAAACCAGGACAAAGCAGCTAGCAAGAGGAGCGTTGTCGGTGGAGAGGCCACACTGGGCAGAGGGGCTCGCACGACTTCTACCACCTCCAGTCCTGACCATAGCGACCATGCCCTCTCTGTGAGCAGTGACTCAGGCCTGTCCAGCACATCTCTGTGGACCGAAAGACCCACACCGGTCACCACCAGCAGCAGCACCACTGTGAGGGCTAACCAGGGACCCAGTCAACAGGAGAAGGTCCAGCTCAAACAGCTCCTAAGTGGTTTTGGTCTCGAGGATCCTTCCTTGGATGAGATGGATGATCCAGACCCTAAGGTGGCCTTGCAACAGACACTTCCAACACAGTTGCACTTTAATGGAGACTCCCAACCCAGAGAGAGAGAGACGGACATCCTTGATGATGAAGTCAATATGGGTCATGATCTTCAAAGTGTGGGCAGCCTAGGAACCCTGTCATCCTCGTGTCACAAGAGCAGCCAAAACTCCCTGCTGTCGGACGGCTTTGGGGGTCCTGGATCAGAGGAACATCACAACCAGCACCACCTGCATTACACTGCACCTCAACATGTGGACGATTTCGAGAGATCCTTTGCAGAGGCAAGAAGAGCCTTTTTGAGCTCCAGAAGCAACTCTGTGGCTTCCTCTAACCCCAGCAGTGCTCCTACACCAAAGCAGCATGTGTACAGACAGGGGAGCTACTCCACACAGTCCTGGGTTCGGCAGCAACAGATGGTCGCTGCACAGCAATTCAACTACAGGCCAGAGGATGGGAATTACACAGAAAGGTTTACTGGGATCAAATCTGGGAGCAGTTCACCCAAAGAAGGCCTACCAAACCAAAAACAGAACACCATCAGGGACACAAAATTGAACACTGTCAAAAACACAGCACCTTACAAAGAACAGCCAACCACCACCACCACCAACAATAATGACAAGCACGATGATGAGATAAAATCCCTAACAATGGATATTGATAACTCCATTGATCAGCTAAATCAGCTGATCATGGACCTGGATCCTACATTTGTGCCTAGATCAGGCCTCAGCAAGTCCGCCAAGAAGGACGGTGGGGTGCAGTTCAACGGCTCAGTCGGAAAATGTTCAAACAGCAACGATGTCAGATTCAATGATTGTAACACGGCAACTCTAAAAAACACGCAACAGACAGGTAAGACAGTCAGCCTTGGTGTTCTTGAGTCTTGTCATTGAAAAAAAATGTCCTGAAAGCAGAGAAGTCAGTTACCGGGGTTTAAATACTGTGAGGTAGAAATGTGTGTGAAGGGTTCCTATCCAGTGTGGAAAATTCTGGAATTTGGTTGATTTGGTAAAGAAAGGGAAGAATGAAAAAATGGTTGACTTTTGTTTTTGTATGCATTGTCCGTTAGCCGTCTGCCTATTTGTTGTTCACAATTCTTCATTCTGTCTATCTCCTAGACATGCATCCACTATCATCTATCCATCCTCTTGCCCATCCCTCAATCTGTTCGCTATGCATTTTCCACCCGTTGTTTCTTTTATCCCTCCATCTGTTCATTAGAAATTCAAATGTCCTTTATTCCGTCTATTTACCTACTATTCAGTCAATCTATTTATCATTCATCCAATCTTATGGTCTTTGATCCATTCATTATCTTTTTTTCCGTCAACCCTTCCCTACCCACCCAGATTGGGTTTGTGCAGATTCCATATTTAAAGCCAAACCACTAAAAATTAATTGCCAGGTTTTGTACTTTAATTTTAAAAATGGTCTGAAGGGCATTGTAACTTTGAAATCTGAGTATTTAAAATGTCATTTTCAAGAGAAAAGGGTGCAAGAACTGTGAGTATAAGACAGAAAAATGTTTTGGGCAATAAAAGAATGCTTACACCTTAGTTCCTTGATGAGCTCCACTAAGAGTTAAAGTAACACGTTCTCTTCTCTCTCCCTTCCTGCATGTTTTCATGGCAGAAATGGCAGGGTTCCTGCCAGGATTTCAGATGTTGTTTTCTAAAGAAAGAGTGTTTTGTCCAAACTTGTATGTGTAGCTATCTGAGTGCAGGATCAGTAACATGCATGAAGAAAGAGAGCGCAGCTTTTTATCTGGCTTTATGAGCAGCTCTGCTTCTTGAATTTGAATAGTAGAGACTAAATATTGAATTTAGTAGTATATGACCAACTAGATCATATTTTCATCAGCCTGTATTCTTCTAGGTGCTATAAAGTTAATATTACATTCAAATTATCTTTGGTTATGCATTATAAGCACTCTTATGTCTAAAGTAGATACCTACCTGTTGTTTCACCTGTTAGTGAAGGATAAAATATATCATCTTAAATCCCATCTATCTGATACCATTGGTGATGTGGAAAAAGATGTACAAAAAAACCCAATAAAATCTGATTTTTTTTCCTTAATGACCGCACTAAATATCAGACAAATTTTAGGTAACATTTGATCATTTCATTAAATGAAGTTTATATCTCTTCGTGCTGCACAGAATATACTTTTTTCTCGATCAGATTAAACTCAGATTTTAATGTTACGTGTTGTTGAATAAAGAAGGTGCAGTCAAAGTGAAACCAAGCCATGCAGAGAAAACATGGAAAGCTGTGTAGTTTCATGAATTGTAGCTTGCAGTTGCAGAGGAAGGGGGAGGAGGACCAAGCAATGTAGAGGTCTTAGGAATTTCCAAAGAAGGAACAAGTGAGCCCGCAGGCACACTTTTTTCCATTTTATTCCAAATACTTACCTGTCAGTGCATATCAACACAGACGCTTCATTTGCAAGAAAAGCTACAGGAAGATAACTGGTAGCTTTTATTGTTGTTTTCTTTTAGAAATTTAACCCATGACAAGTGTTGGGGCTAAAACACTTTTTATCCTTCTGCTCATTTTTTTTCTGCTAAAACAAGAAGTTGAATTTAACCATTTAAAGTTAAAATTTCTTAACAAAAAAAGTTACCTAGTTTTTTGGTTTTTTACTGTTAAGATTTAAGAATTTTGGTAAGTTTGTTCAGCCTTTAAACCAAAAATTTACAGGGAGAAGTATAAACTTTTTAAATTGGGTATTGCTCTGCTTATGGGTGTGAGTTCACAGTATGCTCTGTAGTGTTTTGGCAAAGCTGCTGATTATCTTGCAGGTCGATTAGAATACAGCGTGTTTTGTCTGTTCACGTGTGTCTGGCTCTGTGCAAACGCCTCACCAATATCGCTTATCTGTAGCTGGGCACAGTTTATGTGTGGAGTAGTTTTATTGTTCAGATCTAGTGCCAGAGGCTAAAAAAGGTTTTTGTTAGTATTTTCTCTGTAGCAATGTATGCACTGCAGTATTCTGTTGATTAACGTTGGTATTCATTAAACCATGTTCTAAATGACAGAGTTTGCATTAGTTTAACATATGAGCTACTGTTTAAACTCCCCTTTATAAGTTCTAGATGAAAACAGATACTGTATTTACATAAAGAGTAAAAAATTGTAAACTAGTTGATACAAGACGTTTGACATATTGTGTCAAACTATGTCTATTTGTGACATTATGTCACAAATACATGGATGTGATGTTGCATAAGAATGTGCCAGAGGTTGTCTCAATATTTCTTTGGTCTTAAACGCTTATTCAGGATGGGGTAATAAGATACATGCTATTGTTTTATTCAGAGACTTTAACTGCGTTAAGGTCAAACATTTGGAGTTTACTGAAGTCGAACACAGGACTCCTTTTAATAAGTGAACAACCCTAAGAGATTAGTTATATTTTCCCTTCAGAAACTTGGTTCTTTATGAAAAAAGGGCATAGTCACAGTCCACTTTATTATGAACAACATTTTGCTTGTTATTGTTAACAAATAGTAAATCTGCCAATCAGATGTAAACCACTCTAGCTGTGGTGAAGACAACTTACTGTAGTTAAAAATAAACTTCAGATTGTGAAAATACAGGATTTTAGGTGATTCTAACATGGCATGGCTGTAGGTGCCAGATGGGAAAGTGAATATTTCTAAAACTGCTAATCCGCCGTGCTGCCATTCTCCTTATAAAGGTCCAAAAAAGAGAACATACCCAGTGAGTGGTAGTTGAATGGAACAAAGATGTCTTCTTGGTGCAGATGTTAGTGAAAAATAGGCAGACTGGTTCACTGGTACTGAAGCAGAATACCACCCTGGGTGAGAACAGGAAGCAGAGGCTATAATTCACACAGGGTCATCAACATTGGACAATAACAGATTGGAAATCGTTGCTTGGTCAAGTGACTCTTGATTTCAGCAGCAGCATTCAGATGGTAGGGTCAACGTTTTCCATTAACAACAGTTCAGGCTGGTGGTGCAAGTGTAAGGCTATTGGGCACATTTCCTTGACACACTGATAAATGTTTAAACACCACAACCCACTTAAGTATTATTGCCGACCATGTCTGTCCCTTTATAAGCAGAGTTTACCCATCTTCTTATGGCTACTTCTAGAGGGATAATGCACACTGTTGCAAAGCTGAAATGATCTTAAACGTCTTTCTTAAACATGACAAAGTACTCCAGTGGCATCCACAGGCATCAGATCAGATTGGACCAAAACATCTGAGGAATATTTAGATAGCTTGTACAATCTTTGCCACAAAGAATTAAGGAAGCCTTGAAGGCAAAAGGGGGTCCAACCTTGAGTTTCATGGTGTACTTATGGTCCATGACAAGCTTACAGCAGTTGCTGTTGCAATAGTTGGCCAAGAAGAGTAATAAAACTGGTGTTTGAAAGAATGTTTGTATATTTTCCAACAATATATTGGCTTGCTGTAAATGTTATTCAACTTGATGTTAAGTATTTCTGGTCTTTGTACCATTTAAGCACTTGCAATTATCATTGAAAAAATGTAAATACCCATCACAATCAACAAAAGCTAAACACATAAAAAACCTATTGCAAAATGTTGAGGAAAGTATTTGGTAAACCAACAAGGAAACTCATTTCCGTTCAAAGGGCACACATACTCAGTTATGCATCTCTACCAGAAACTGTTAAAGCCTTTCCCTCCAATGTTTTTTAAGTCAATTTACCCAGTGATATGTTAAATATAGAACACATTGAAAGGAAAAACATGGCAAAATTAAACAAAATGTTGAAATTATTAGAGATGTGTTGTATGCCAACAACTAATGATAACACATTATAACTAGTTACTCTGTGAAATACATTGAGAAAATCCTTTAAAAACTAAACCTTTGGTTATCATGAACCAGCTTTAGTTAGCTTCAAACACTGTCATTTAGAGGAAGAGATTCTCTGGCTGAATTCAAAAGGTGAACCATGGTTTCCCAGCTGGGATCTAACCCAATGATGCCACTCTGCTTGGCTTTGCCAGCACTGCAGTACACAGACAAAAGCTGCTCTACTATATACAGACTGGTGTCCTCCACCAGTGGTGCAGTTAAATTTGGGTAAATCTGTCCCAGGTGAATGATTCTGAGAACAGTATCTGAGCCTGCAGCCCCACATATAAAGGTGTAGGTAAAAAAAAAAATTGTATCTCCATTTTATGTCACCAAGCATTTCCTTGATTTTATTGGAACTGGACAATTGGTTTATTTCTTCACTATTGTTTTTTTGGGCGACACAATTATTATTATTTTTTTTTTCAAAATCTACTTTAAAACATGTTTTATCTTGGACATTTTCTCAAAGCCGCAATACTTTGTTACACAAATTATATTTATGATTCTATCATGCAGCTGTTAAAAGCAAAATCACTGAAAAGCATGCATGTAAAACACTCCTATGTGTGTCATCCGGGCTTGTACCAGACAAAATAAATAACCGCCCATGGCATTAGTGCTTCTTCATCACTAGCATTCTTTAGTGCTCAGAGGTCAGAGCTCACTGGAAGGGCTCAAATTAACACTGGTGATGAGTGGCAACACTTCTCACAGGAGTCCCACTACACACACACACACACACACACACACACACATCCGTGTTTTACTATCTTTATGAGGACTTTTCGGTTACTTCCATTGACTTCCATTCATTTTCCTTGATTTTTAGTGCCTAACCCTGACCCTAACCCTAACCCTAACCAGTTAATACCTAACCCTAACCCTAACAATAACTCAATTCATACCCTGATCCTAAACCTAACCCCTGTCCCAAGAACGGAATTTGAAAAAGTGAAGACCAGAAAAATGTCCTCACTTTGTCAAAATGTCCTCAGTTTGTGATAAAAATGCGAAAAATGGTTCTCACTCAGCAGCAAGTACAAGAACACACACACACACACACACACACGCAAAGTCAGACTCAAACTCCATGCCCTCCATTAGCCCACTGTTGGACTCATTTGAAATGATTACAGGATGTTTACCTTGTAATTAGTAGTCGTCACTTTTAAATTAAAATAAATTTGTTTGTGTCAATTTATACGACAGTTTTGGCTTGGGAAATATACATTTGAATCGCAATGTTTACATGCATACTATAAATGAACACATAACCATTTTGTTCTTGCTATTAGAAATTAGATAAGACTAAACAGTTCCTGTTTCAGGTCAGGTAGGATTAGCAAATTTATTTTATTATGCTAAATGCAATAATGATGAGCAAGATTTTTAAGAATTTTATTCAAATTCAGAAGTTTACAAACATTTGGTTTTGGTGAAACGTTCTGCGTATCTTTTTACAAGTTTTTCACATTAGCTTCCTGGAGTTTTGGCCCAATTCTGTGGGACTGAGATCTCCTCCTTCTTGTCATTGCCCATTTGGAAGGACAACATTCCTCCTTCCTCTAATATTTTAAGATGTTGCTTCAATCTTTTTACAAGACCTTTTTTTTTCTCATGAGACATCTTTATTAATCTTTTTTTGAAGCACAACAATCCCTCCTATAGCAAAGCTGCTCCAAAACAGAACGCTATCACTCCTGTACTTCAAGCTTTGGATTATGTTATAAATGGCAATGCACATTTCTGGCATCAAGTAAGCATTAAAAATACTTCCCAATGCCCCTATTCTATCAAGCAACCCACAATGGCTACGTCCGGTGGGCGGACGTCGCTCCCAGGCATAGCGCTCAGCATTCCTTTTCGAATCTGTTCTATCAGAAGCATTGCTGCTTCTGATAGAACGATCTCTGGCTGGGGTTCAGTAATCTGTTCTGTAACAGAGCACTTCAGCCTGACGCGACTGATGTGTGTTGATGGAGACAACACCTTCACAGGGTCTTGTACATTTATTCTTGGACTGATCTGAACCAAAACATATTCATCTCTGTTACACAGAACTTGTCTCCCTCCTGAGTGGTGTGATGGCTGGAATGGCTCATTGTGGTTAAACTTGCCTAATAACTGTTTCAAAAGATGAACGTAACACATTCCGGCATCTTGAAAGGATGAATGAGACTTTTTTTTCATAGTTTTCTTCCTGGTATCTTGGTTGATTTGATTTTTCAATGATATCTCTTCAGGAAGCAGTGTCTTTGACATGTTACCTTAAAAAAACATCCAAAGGTTAGTCTGTAATTACCCCAAACGGTTGCCTATCAAGCCATGACATCCTCTTCCGGGTTTTCCCAAATTGTTTAAAGGCATAGTAATCTTATTGTATGTAAAATTCTGACTTTGACAATAACTAAAAAAATGCTCATATTTCCTCATTACCTCCCAATAAAAGAGTTTAGTCTGATTATAAAAACATTTATAAAAGTTTTAAAAAGTTTATAAAAAAGTTTAGTCTGATTTAATGTCAGATCATGTTTTTGTATTTTTGTGCACACTTACGTCCTTGAAGTTTGCTGTGCTCATAAAGCTGTATTAACATTTATTTAATCAATTTATTGCTGCTGTCTGCTTGTGTGTATGCAGCTGCCCAGTCCAACAATGAGCAAGGTGCCATCTTGCAGAGTCTGAGTTACCAAGGAAAGGATGTAATGGATCATCCAGGCTTTTTTAATTCACGGTGGGGTGACCCAGAGGAGTACAAAGGCCAGCAGACATATCCTTCATGTGTCTCTCAGTTTCAAGTAAGCTTCTTCCAAAATCATGTTTTTGTGCTTTATCTATCTTTCTGTCGTAAGATATGTTTCGTGTATCATCTGTTGCAGCATTCCACATTGTGTAGAAGTGACAGTACCAGTTATAGAGCCCAGGGCACAGACAACACCAGTGTAATTGAGGTGGGAACTGAAATTGCGCCACCCACTCCCGCGTTCCCCATCTCACCTCCAACACCTTATGGTAAGTAACTTACATGTTCTCTGAAATTAATGAGGCTTCTCATTCTGTATAAATGCTATCACACCCTCATCTTCTTTGTGTTTCCAGTGAAAACTATGTCAGAGTTCACTGAATTCAGGCAAACTCCATCTCCCAACATGCAGTCATATGGGGGCTTCAAAACAAATCAAGGTAGGTCCAGATGTCTACAAAGGGGTTCTGTTTAAAAGAGATAATTTAGAAATTTTCCAATGAGGTTTTGTTGAATGGCTGTAAGCAGATGATGACTCTCTTGGGGTCTTCATTTAGCATAAATGCAGATTACTTGGACCCAAGAGGTAGCTAATTGCAAGTCTGAAAGGAGCCATGGCCAAAGTGGACGCCTGCCTTCTTAAAACAACTACAACCTTGAAAACGTCATAGTGGTTTAGGTTTAGGTAAAGGCAACTTATTTTTTAACTGCTGTTATGTTTGCATTTTGCTTTCATTTACAAAGAAACCTATTATTATTTGCATGGGGGATGGAGATAGAAAGTGGTGCACAACTTTCTATCCTGTGTGGAATACGCACTGACAACGGATTATATAAAGCATTTCAGAGTAACTGTCAGATATATGTAAAAGACGAGAAGAAAAATATTGCGCTTTAAGTGAACAATATTTTATGAATTTTTACACTGCTCTACATTTGTTTTAAGCTGTTACTCTGACAGGAAAATGTATGAAACATCCGTCCTCAGGTATATTTCACACCTGGAAGGTTATTGGTGATGCACAGCCTCCTACTTCGCTTTCCCATGTCAATAATCATTAGCTTTTGTTTAAATAAGGGCCAAATACAAACGAGACAAGAGGTTAAAGGTCTATAAAATTGTGCTAGCATAAACTGCTATGTCATTTTTGGGAATGGTCTTATTTTAGGACAGTTAATGCCCACACTTTGTCAGTCTAATACTAGCCATTAACTTTAGCCTCAGGGATCAACTAAACTGGATTTATGCTAAAAGGAGCTAACACCTATCGATTGCAGGTAAGATGACAACTGCTTAACTCTTTTAAAAGAACCTCTGCTATCCTTCAAGAATGGAAAACACGAAGTAAAAGCTGTCACTTGTAAGTGAAGACTTTGTAAAGAGAGTTGCTGTTATTAATTTATTTGACCATTTGACCAAGAAAAAAATTTGTTTTGTTAGTTTTGTTTTAGTTGCTTGTGATCCACCTTGTGATTTTCTTCGGTGCAGCTAACAAGTCTTCTTTCACGTCTGAACTGTGACTGTTATTATAGCAGGGCTATTTGGGTTCACCTTTGATTTCCTAAATAATGCTGACATTGTTGTTGGTGAATACTTCATAGTTTTTTTTTTTTTCTCATCAGTGAGAGGGACAAAAGACGTTTGTACAACAGACAGATGGAGATCCCCCCCCCCCCCCCCCCCCCCAATCTGCCCTTAGAGGAATGTGTGTGTGGTTTTGTTTTGTAGAAAAGGACACGTTTATAAATATCTGCATTGTTTTTTGAGTCGTGGTCTTTATCTGAGATGGGGCACACCCTGTGATTATATGTATATTGCTGGGCTTTGGGTTTTTACATTGTTGTCTCGTGTTGAGAACATGTTCTCCGGGAAAGCAGCTTACTTTTACTTTCATTTTTGCACCTGGTTATCCTTTTTTTCACTTCATCCACTAGTATCTACAGTATATCTAAAGGTTGTGGGGTTTGGTTGCAGATCTGTGTCCCTGCTGTGCCCCAGACAACACTACATTCAGTTCAGCTGCATCTCCATGGTTACCAAACTAGAAGGCATGGCATAGAAAAACTTTTCTTCCACCATAAAACGTCTGTGTGTATGTGTGTGTACACACAGGGGAAACAGGGACATGGAGAAAACGGAAACCCTTTCAGCTTTGGATCTTTAAAAGCTACAGAGAGAGAGAGAGACTCAGTTGGAATATAATATTTTCAGTATATTTCAGCAGCCCAGATTATGGTTTATTTAAATAAGGCTTTTAGATAATTATAGTAGGAGGTTTTTCAATTTTGAGCTTCAGTTTGGCTTAATTTGTTGGGTTGTGGCAGAAGTAATCAGTGATTGGTTTATGTATATATAGACAAGTTAATTTTGGTGTCTGTGGACAGTTTAACTCCTGTTTACTCCAATTATTTTCTTTACATGCAGTTAAAACTGAGCCTTTTCCCTCATAAATGTTTTTCAAATGTAATTTCTTGGCTTTTTTCTTACAGTGGATATTTTTGATTGCTAAAAACATTTTGCAGCTTTTCTCTCATTTAATCATTTACATGTGTTAACATTTATTTACATTTTTCAATAATTGTATAAAGCATTCTCAAGTTAATGAGTTCTTCACTTTGGTTCCTTCTGGTTTTTTTGTTTGTTTTTGTTTTTTATCTTATATCTTATTTTCTTCTATCTTGGTACCCTCACAGAACCTCGTGGATATTCTAAGGTCAGTCATGTTGGCTTTGAGACTTTGCCAGATTCCTCCATCAGCTGCCACAGGATGTTAAATTCAACATACTCTAACTCCATTGTTGGAAATCATCAGCAGACAGAAAGGTAGTAACCTGATTACAAGCAACATTTTTTTTTTAAACATACAGTGCCTTTAAGAAGTATTTACCTTGAACATTTTCATTTGTTTCCAAGTTGGCTGTATGTTTAGAATTGAACTTCCACCCCAGTGTCAAGTCCGTTGATGCCTCTAGCATTTTGTTTTCCAGGATTGTGCTAGAATTGTCCTGCATTTAGTTCCATCCATTTTCCCCATCAACTTTGACTAGTTTCCATGTTCCTGCTAAAGAAATCTGTGCAGCATGATGCTGCCACCACCCTTGGTGTTTTCAGGGTGATGTGTAGTGTTAGTTTTTTGCCACAATATTTCCTCCAAATTTTTTCTGTGCCTCCAATATGGCTTGTGATAAACCAAATTTGAGGAAAGCACAACTAACAGCCAACAGACGCATTCCCTCACTTGAACTGTAGATCTTTGCAACTGTTCCAGATTTACCATGGTCATCTTAGCTGCTTCTCGTTATTGCTCTCCTTGGGTTAATTTAGGTTAAATAAGGCCACATAGGTAGGTTTGCAGTTTTACTATACTCATTCCATGTTCAGATGATAGATTGTACAGTGCTCGGTGAGATGATGAAAGCTCTGGAATTTGTTTTGTAACTTAAAAGTGTTTAAACCTCTCCAAAACGTTCTCCCTGATGTGTCTGCTGCGTTCCTTGTTCTTCACGGTACTGTTTGTTCTTTAATTTTCAACGAGAAACCTCTGATTCCTTCGCTGCACAGCTGCATTTATACTGAGGTGGACAGGTGGACTTTATTTACTACTTGGGTGATTTCTAGAAGACATTAGTTCCACTGGGTTTTATTTAGGGGTATCAGAGTAAAATGAGGTCAATACAGATGCATGCCACACTTGTTAGATTTATTTTGTAAAACTTGTTGGAACATGCATGTTTTCCTTTCAGTTCACAATTGTGGATTACTTTGTGTTGGGATATCACATAAAATCTTGATAAGGTTTCTGGTTATAATAATTATGATTAAATATGGAAAACGAGAAATAATATTTTTTGTGAGGTACTATAAGCTGTTATAATCATCTAATTACAGGCTTTCAGTGGTATTAACCATTTTCTTACATTTTTATTTATCCAGCTCATCCATGAATCAGTCCTGGCCTGAGCATCATGTTCTGACCCGCCACTCCTCCCTGAGTAACTACCCCTCTGCCCGACCGCCACCCCCACACTCATTGTCTCTGGATTATGGCCATCACTCTCCTCCCTTGCACCACCCTCATGCCCATCCTGCCCCCAACGCACACAGCTCTCCAAGAGGCAGCCAGCGAAGCCGTATGGCTTGCTATGCCCTCAGCCGTAGTCCTCAAAGCTTTGACGAGCAAGACGGCTCAGTCAATGGCTATGGCAAAGACTGTCCGGACATAGGTATTGACAGGGATATTTTAACCTCGATGGAAGGCCAGCATCACTCACAGATTCCCCAGACACAGTCCCCTCTGCTGCCTGAAAAAAAGAGGGCATCAGATGGTGAACATTCACTGGGAACTGCATCTCCAGCCCTCAGTGGGTTCTCGAGTCCTCATAGTGGGAGCTCCTTAAGTATTCCTTTCCCTAATGTGCTTCCCGACTTGTCCGCTCAGACACCACATGCTGCCTCACCTCTGCCAGGTTGGCAAAATTTCACCTTTGGCTTTGTGTGCGTGTCCTTTAACACGGTTATAATAAACTGTTAAATATGATTTGTTTTCCAGATGTACTAGTCAACAAGCAGGTGACGGTAAAGTTTGTTCAGGACACATCAAAATTCTGGTACAAATCGGATATTTCCAGAGATCAAGGTAGGTCTGCTTTATTTTGAATTTGTTTTGGCCTATTTCACTTAATTAAAAAAATGTTCAGGCTCACACACTGTATTTTTGTATTTTTATTATTTTAGCTATTTTAGTTTTGAAGGACAAGGAGCCTGGGTGCTTCATAGTGAGGGACAGCCACTCCTTCAAAGGGGCATATGGTCTGGCTATGAAGGTGGCTACACCCCCTCCCTCAGTCATCCAACAGAGCAGAAAAGGTGTGTTACATGTGGTTTATTTTCAGTGCATTAAAAACTATGAATATGACTTTACATTTTCTTCAAAAAAATCTGAAATTTGTGGCCTCCAGATGGATTCAGCAAACTTTATTGTTGTACACAAAATAAAACCCATTGCAAACAATTGGTTTTAAAAGTCAAGTAATTACTAGTCCACCTGTGTGTGTAGCGTATATAGAGCTTTGTAGAGAACATGAGAGAACAGACTGCATCATGGAGACCAAAGAGCACACCAGACAGGTCATGGCCTGCTTGCATAATGTCGTGTGTAGCAGAAAAGTAAGACTGCACATCACCCTGAGAACACCAGCCCATCTGTGTAACATGGTGGTGGCAGCATCATTCTGTCGGAATGCTGTTCTCCACCAGGGACATTGAAGTTAGTTATAGTGGACTGAATGTGAATTGAGTTAAATACGAACAAGCATTCTAGCAAGTGTTGAAAATTGAAGTTCGCAGATTGCCTCCATCTAAACTGACTATTTCAGAGTTACTTTGCAAAGAAGAATGGACAGAATTTCAGTTTCTGGATGTGCAATGCTAGTAGAGACAACCTTGTAAAAGACTTGCCGCTGCAACTGCAGCAAAGGTATGTTCTACAAGATATTGTCTCAGGGGAGCTGAATATAAATGTACAATACACTTCTCAGAGTTTGTAAAAAAAAAATCAAAACAATGTATAATTTTTCTTTGATTTCATAATTGTGTTCTATTGTTTATTGGTCTAACTCCTAAAAGTCTAAAAGCATACACAGAAGTTCATGGTTTCAATGTGACAAAATGTAAAAAACGTCAGGTGTTGTTAACCTAATGCTTCCTCCCTGATTAAACTAAACTTATTGTTATGTTCAGATAATAGGTTTACCTAAGCAAAGCTAGCTTCATTTAAGAAAACTAACACAATAAATGACCAAAACCAGATACTTGTTTAGTTTTGTGTAAAAAAAACAAAACAAAAAAAAAACACCCAAACTGTGTTTAGTTACAACCCCTGTATTCATCTTCATGTTGGAACCTGAGAGTCCCTCTGTTTGTTTTTCTACAAGATCTGATCACTGTGTGTTTCACTCCTGGGCATCATCATTGTGAAACAGAACTCTATTGCTAGATCATCATAGATGTACAGCTAAAGTTTCACCCCTTAACAAAAGATATGCTGGCTCTATGAGCCTGGTCCCAGGGCATTCTGGAGGAAAGCTTCTTGCCCCCACATACAGTATGTGGGGGTATAGATTTACAGTATAGCTTTATGTAAAAGCTATTTGAAGATTATCTGTGTGTTTGTTAGTGAAAAGGTTTGTTTAGTTTTGCATACTTGGGGAATGGCCTTTTTTTGAGAGATGAAAACAAAGTTGGGCAAGAAATCTTGCCAGAAATTCTTTGGCAATGATTGAACAACCAGACAAAGACCGATGGTGATGATGGAGGTGACAGAGGAAATTTGTTCCCACAAAATGAAAAACAAAAACAAGTTTAATTACTTTAGGTGTATTTTCTGAATCTAAAGACACCAAGGATTCTTTTATATGTACTGCCAACGCAGGGGATTTGCAGTGTTTTAACATCTTTAATCTGAGTGACAAATGATTAATTATCCAAAGCTTTTCGGTTCTGTTAAAGAAAACAAATATGTAAATGTCTCCCTTTCAACCTGCCAAAGTCCAAGAGATGGGAAAAAATAACATTGTGTTCTGTTGGGTTAACAAATGTAACTTATGTTACTTAATGTTACAATAAATTAATGTTTTGTCAACAAAACAGATTTGACAAGAGAAAAACTGCATTTGGCGTATTAAACCAGACTTTTCAAAAATCAACTTAATGACTTAATTCCTCCAGCAGACAGTTGTAGATTTGTCTTTTTTTCTTGATTTCATGGCACACCAAAATAATTCCATAATTCATTCTTCAAGCTAACTAAAAGAGTTATGGACCTGATCCCATTTAGCAAAACTGCGTTAAAGTAAAGGTGCTGCTAAGCTCAGGTTCACTGTGAAGTCATAGGAAACAAAGCTCTCTGCTCACAGGTTATACAGCCCTTTTTATTTTGAGTATAACTTTTCAGTATTTATCCTGATACTTCTGAACCTTTACACCAACAAAAGTTCACCAATAGCTTATTTTAAGGAGACAAACAATTGCAAATGTAAAATCAGCCTATCCAGGTTTAATTTAAGACATTTTAGCCTAGTTTGAGTAATTGTGGTATTTGTTTTACCTGGAGGCAGTGGGGACTACTGCTCCTTTTGAAAGCAAAAATAATAAGTTTTGTTTTAGTTTTTAGTTGACTTTTATTAAGATTGTTTATTCCTTTTTAATTCTCAGTTATTTACAAAATTTATCACTGGGCAACGTTTGATGGAAGAAATTCTTGTTTGTACTTTCAGCAGTCTGATTAAAAGGCAAATTAAAGATATTAGACACTGAATTACATGAAAGTTAATTTACAATATTTAGAAAAGTCAACTCATAAAGTTTTTAAAGGGAAAAAGTCTACGCTGGATTTTCATTTAATGGAAACTCTTAGACCAGATTAAACCTTTGCTTAGTCGTTCCATTTGTTTCTCTGCTGCTTATACGTTTCCTTTTGTTTGCCGTCACATCATGGCAGAGTCCCCTTTGATCTGGGAGCATCGTAACTTCTCAAAAATTTGATATCCAATCTGCTCTAAGAAGCAAGCTTTTCTCCAAGCCTTTGTGTTCCCATCACTTGCAAAGACACCTCACATTCCATAAGAGATGCTTTTGATTAATAATATTTCAATAATCTCTGGTCAGACCAAATTCTTGCACAGACCAAAAGTCAGTATCTTGGACAGATAACCAAACAGATTATTTAAACTAACTACTTGCCTGGGTTGGGACCATTGTTCTTACAGGAGGTGATCTATCCAATGAATTGGTGCGCCACTTCCTGATTGAGTGCACTCAGAAAGGGGTGCGCCTGAAGGGCTGTCCCAATGAGCCCTACTTTGGTGAGTGCCTACACTGTTGAACCATGGAGCTCACACCAGTCTGTTTAACCATCTGTTTGGCTGTGAAATAGCAAACATTCTTGAACAACACTGTCCTCTACTGGTGCATAGTACACGGTGCATGTGGTTTAGCTGTGATCTAAATAGCATCAGTGACTTCTATCCATGGTATTTTTAAAAGGGAGGCCCAAAGTGCCATAAACTAACAAATAATGTTTTAGAACTGCCATTCTATTAAAAAATTAATACTTTTTGCTTACTCTGTATCTTATTTCCTAGCTTTCGCTGAATTGATTTTAATGAGTAATATTATCCAGCTGGCAGTATAACTTTACTGCAGATCTTAATTTTGATTTTCCACTCTGTTGTTTTACAGGAAGTTTAACTGCATTGGTTTACCAACATTCGATCACTCCATTGGCTCTGCCCTGTAAACTTATTATACCTGACAGAGGTAAACATTCACACACAGACTCACTTGACATTTTTTTATGCAGTGGTTGAGATTATGGACACAATAGAAAGTTAACAATGTTGTTGTTTACAATCACTTCATAATCAAGCATATTAATTAAAACTGCATGTTTCTTATGTTCTATTTTGTTGTTCATAAGATCCTCTTGAAGATGTTGTAGAGAGCATTTCACAGTCAATCACTAACTCGGCTGCTGAGCTGCTGAAGCAGGGGGCAGGTAATCAGACTTGTGGCAAACACAAGAAATCAAGTCCATGATTAAACAATTGAACAACCATTGTGTTTCTGTCCATTTTCTTTGTTAAAGAAGTCATTTTTGTCCTGTTACTGTTGAACAGAGAGCACTTACTCTGCTGTTTTTTGCTCTTTGCAATACTGCTGGAATTTGACTGTTTCTTGTCGCTGCAGCCTGTAATGTATGGTACCTCGGCTCTGTGGAGATGGAGTCCCTCACAGGGGTCCAAGCAGTGCAGAAAGCCACCAGTATGACCCTAGATGCCGACCCTCCACCAATCCCCACCGTTGTCCATTTCAAAGTTTCCTCCCAGGGAATTACTTTAACGGACAACCAGAGGAAGTAAGCATTCAGCACACACATTTACACTGTTGATACACACATACGGCCACATTTCTTCATCAGAAATGTGTCTCTTTCCAGGCTCTTTTTCAGGAGGCATTACAATGTCAACACTGTGATATTTTGTGCATTGGACTCTCAAGATAGAACGTAACTATTGTTCATTGGATTTTAAAATAAATGCAAATTTTAGGTTACCACAGTTCTATTTAATGCTTACTGATGTCATATTATTACTGTTTATAGGTGGAAGAAAGATGGCTGCCCATCAGCAAAGTAAGTCAATAATAATTATGTTCTCCTGAGCTGCAGCCAAAATCATGTTCCTCCAGCTATTTTTAAAAACAATCGGTTTGCGGTAGATGACACTGCTGCTAGTAACTACTGTCCTCTGCCTTTGCAGAATCTTTGGCTTTGTGGCGAGGAAAACAGGCACCTCCATGGACAATGTGTGCCACCTGTTTGCAGAACATGACCCCGAACAGCCAGCGAGCGCCATTGTAAACTTTGTGTCTAAAGTGATGATCGGCTCACAAAGGAGTAAGTAGGATGGAACTGATCACCTGGAGAGACGTTTTCTGAGGGGAAACACAGCAACCAAAAGACTGAGAATGCAGATAATCTAAAGACTAGAGCTCCTTATCATAAATTGGACTTTGACTCTGGATATTTACTGGATGTTGCAGAAATACTCGCTGATTACTATTAGCAGAAATACAGTGAGATTTCTAAAAAAGAAAAAACATGAACCTCTTTCTCTTCTTTTCTAAATGAAATTTAGGCCAGTTCAGAAAAAACTCAGAGTATTGTTTTTTTTTTTCTTTATTTCTTTATGTTGACATTCTTGTGTTCCTGCACTGTTATAAGTTATTATTATATAATCTGCATCCTTCACATTTGTGAACACAAGTGGTAAAGAGGTATAAAAAGCCTTAAGCTTTTATTGCAGCTGGATAATCTAAAACTGTTAAAAAAAAAAAAAAAGGTTGGAATTTTTACAAAGATTTGTACATTTATTTAACTTGGAGAAAGAAAATCCCATGTTAAAACATAAGTTTTTTTTTTTTTTTATAAAAAACTACCTGTAACACAGAGAAATTCCTTGAACATATGTGTAGCTAAAAAGGTTATTTAAGGATCCCTTTACTTTTCAATGTTGATCAGAGTCTTTAGAATCTTCAGTTAGTAATCTAGAACTTCCTGTTTTCCTCTGGTACAAACAGTGCTTGACACAGGGTCATTTCTGTTAGAAACTCTTCAAACTTAGAAAGACAGGAGAACATGCCATTTAAGGGAGGCAGATGTGTGTTGATGTGGTGGGAGCTACATGCATTTTTTATTTTTTCTCTTTATTTTTAATCCATACAGCCTTAACCCCAACCAATAACAAACTGTGCTTTGTACTGAACATTCAAGCATCTTTTTACTACATCTGAGTGACTCAGTTTGGACAAAACATGGGCAAAATATATATAATTTGCTCTCTGGAACCGCCACTGTTTATTTTGTAAACAGGTTTGTTGTGTTTTATCTAAGCATTTTTATTTTTTTAGAGTATGGTACGATACGCAGGAGTTGTATGGAAATGACTTTGTTTAAGCGTAAAGATTTTTCTCATCTTAAGATGTATTTGAACATGACCGCTTTGAAAGTCTAGAATTGTTGAGTATTTTGTAAGAAATTTAGAGGCATTGTATGAAACGGTTTCAATTGAAATGTAAAATACTATATATATATATATATATATATATATATATATATATACATACACACACACATAATTACAAATACAGGAAACTGGATAAAAAGATAATATTGTAAGAGATGATTGCATATCAAAATCAGCTACGAAGATTTTCAGCTTTAGTTTTTCTCTTTTGCTGGAATATTACAACAGTCTTGTAGTTTAGTTGAGGTTTTTCTGATTTATAAGGGGTCAGGCTGCTGAATTTGAGAGATTAAAAATGTTAACCTATTAAAATCTATTGCGAAATAAATAGCTCAGTGTTGGAAGTGTACAGCTACAATGTATTTGCCTTACTCATTTAGTCATCCGTCAATGACATACACCTGCTCTTGGGGGCAAAAAAATATCCAAGCTTATTGTATTTGAGACGATGACTGTAGTTATCTACTTTTTTGCTTTGGACAATAATTTGATCCAGATAGGGACCTACAGTCACAATAATGTTGGTGTAGCTGCATATTGGTTACAGTTGAAACCAGGTACTGTCTTACCCTGTAGAAACCAGTGTTATTCTCACTATCTGACATTAAATCAGACTAAAGTTTTCCTATTTTAGTTCAGTTTGAATAACCTAAATTATGTCTGTTTGCTTAATACCAGAATAATACAGAATATATTTTTTTAGATACATTTTATTGCTTTATTCCAATTAAGAAGGTAAATACACTAAGACTACCATGCTTTTAAACAGTTTGGGGAAGCCAAGATGACGATGATGTCCCAGTTCTGATTGGTTAATCCACAACCTTTGTGTAAAATAAAGACACAGAGTCCTGGAGTGGCCATGTTAACTATTCAAACAATGATATGTCAGACTTAAAACCATGAAAATGTCCAGCCATCACACTGAATAGGAAGGACACCATGCTTTGGTGATTGAAAAGTACAGATCAACCCCAGAAGAAAAAGCATAAGACCTTGTGAAGATGCTGGCTAAAGCTGGTGAGGTATTACTATCCACAGTTTTATGCATCTTGTACCTACAAGTGGTGAAAGGGCGCACAGCGCAGAAGAAGCCATTAATTTAAAAAAAATCAACAAGCTAAAAAAGCTAGATTACAGTTTGTAAATGCACTCAGAAACAGAGACGTACATTTTTGGAGACATATCCTATGGTCTGACAAAATAAAAATAAAGTGTTTGTCCATAATAACCATCGCTTTATTTGAAGCAAAAAGGAGGAAGATTGCAAGGCTTCATGTACCATTAGGTAGGGAGGTGGCAACATCATGTTGTGTAATTTTTTGCTGCTGAAAGGACTTGTGCGTTTCACAAAATAGATGGCATCATGTAGAAAGTACAGTATATGCAAACATTGAGGCAACATTTGAGGACATCAGCAGGGAAGATAAAAGCTTGAGCACAAATCGATCTTCTAAAAGGACAAGCCATACTGCCAAAGTAGTTTCAAAGGGGCAAAAAAGGTTCATGGCCGGAGCTGATGGTTTGTGTGAGCAAGGTGTGCTACAAACCTTACTCAAACTCAAGTCATAAAGTTTAAATGACAATGTTACCACATATTAGGAAAATGTATGTAAACATCTGAATTTGAACAAAGTAAAAAAATAGATTTATTTTTTTTCTAGTATTTTTGCTTTGGACAATAATTTGATCCAGATAAGGACCTACAGTCACAATAATGTTGTTGGTGTAGCTGCATATTGGTTACAGTTGAAACCAGGTACTTTCTAGTATTTTTTTTCTAATATTCTAGTGTTTAGCAAATATAAATAATATGGTAAAAGTTTCCTCATGTAATGTCAGTGAGAAAAAAATGGGTTCTTGAACCCAAACATTTACATATATATGTACCATATATAGATATAAAGATATATATTATGTAACTCACGTTTATTTCCTATATAATGCCTCAGTTTATAACATGTTACATGTGAACAGCTTCTTGTTATATTAATGTCATGTTTGATGTGTTTTGTAAATAAATTGAAAACATTGTTTACTGTTTTAAGAAGGCAGTTTTTTACTTTACCAAACCCAGTTGCAAAGTACAGAGAGAAGACCCCTGTTCAAGGCCTTAGGTAGCGTTACAAGACAGTCGGTGGATGAGAGAACAAGATTTGAAGAAACGGTTACGATTTGTTTCAATAATCTAGTTCGTTTACCTGGCTTTCTGCACTGCTAGAGTTTTCGTATAAGCAAAGGGATACAAGTAAAGCAACTCAGGAGTTAATTTTTCTAGTTTGATTGCACAAATGCAATTTTGTGAGAGAGAGAGAAAATAAAGGAAGCGTAAAGGAAACCCAAAATTCAGGTTCTCAGAAAATTTGAATATCACATTAGACCAATCAAAAAAGAATGTTTTAAGTACAAATCTCAGTCATCTGATAATTATGCTCATTTCTATGCACTCAATACTTGGTTGGGCCTCCTCTTGCATCAATGCGCCGTGTCATAGAGGCGATCAGCCTGTGGCACTGCATAGGTGTGTTGGAAGCCCAGATTGCTTTGATAGCTGCTTTCAGGTCATCTGCCTTGTTGAGTCTGGTGTCTCTCATCTTCCTCTTGACAACAGCCCATAGATTTTCAGGTCAGGGGAGTTTGCTGGCCATTCAAGAACATGAACATCGTGGTCATTGAACCAGCTTTGGCAGTGTGGGCAGGTGAAAAGTCCTGCTGAAAAATAAAATCACAGCTTGTCAGCAGAGGGAAGCATGAAGTGCTCTAGAATTCCCTGGTAGGGGCAAACACAGTGGATCAACACCAGCAGATGACATGGCACCCAAAACCATCACTGACTATAGAAACTTCACACTATACCTCAAGAAACATGGATTCTGTGCCTCTCCACTCTTCCTCCAGACTCTGTGACTTTGATTTCCAAATGAAATGCAGAATTTACTTTCATCTGAAAACAGAACAACTGAGCAACACTCCAGTTCCTTCTCTTCTTAGCCCAGGCAAGTTGCTACTGATATTGTCTGGGGTTCAGGAGTAGCTTGACACAAGGAATGCAACATTTGTAGCTCATGTCTTGTATTCGTCTGTGTGTGAGTCAGAGGCTGTTTAAAGGCTCAGGAACCCTTTGCAGGTATTTTGAATTAATTAGCTGATTAAGGTGTGACTCCATAAGTGTCCAATAATGAACTTTTTCACAGTATTCTAATTTTCTGAGACACTGGATTTTGGATTTTCTTTACCTGTAAGCCATAATCATCAAAATTACGAGAAACAAAGGCTAGGAGTATTTCACTCAATGTGTAATGATTCTATATGAGTATTACTTTCTCCAATGACTGGCAAAAATATTGCACTTTTACGCAAAATATATATATATATATATTGGTATGATCTGTATAAGGAGGGTTTGATTGCTTTAATCCCAATTAAGAAATTAGATTTTTCCATTGATTATAGATAATGATAAATCAGTTTTTCCTAATCCCAAATCCTCAATGCCCACTGTCCTGCATGTTCTAGGTGTTTCCCTGCTGTCATACACCTGACTTAAATGATGGGTGATAACAAGCATCTACAGCATTTGATAGGATGCTGACACATCTAAGACATGGAGGACAGTGGGCCGTTGGTAACAGGTACTCAGAATCACTAGTATAAATGCTTTATTATTGCTATTCAAAAAACATCTTTTTAATTGATACCCAATTTACATTGCTATTAGCTTTTTAGAGAGGCAAACTCCTTTGTAAAAAAAACCAAAAAAACTATTTTAAGTCGACCAGGGTATGCATAATGTTTGGCGTAATTGTGTAATTGCTAAACATAATGTAAGGAAATGACCAAAACAAGTCAAATGTAAAGTGATGTTAGGCACAGAAACTCCACACTGACCTCAATCAGAGATAGAAGGTTAACAAATGGAATATTCTCTAACTTTGAGATCTTCTATTTCACAGCCTTTCCTGCTGTGGCAAGCCCTATTATCTGCTGTAAAGAGGTTTTATAGCCAGATGGTAACTGATTAGCTACCTCTTAATATTGAAATCAGCTTTTGATTATTACATACCAACATGAAGCATCGCATATTTAATGAGGCTTACACATTTACATTTGTGCTAAATTATAGGACATGAAATGCCTCCTTTATCCCAAACTTCTATCAGAACTGCAGTGAAATATGGATCCTACCTTTTCACAAGCCTGTACAGGTTGTTTTGAAATAAATGCTATTGGGCGAATTAAATTGCAGAGTCTGGCTTTAAGAGAGAAAAAGCTCTAACAGGGTGGACTTTCCTGTCTCCAACCTCTCTCACTAAAGCCTCTGCAGGTTGTGAAAGAATTCCTGGGGAGGGCTAGGTGTGGTGTTGTGACTGCAGAAAACTCATAGCCCATCGTCCTCTGTTATTTAGAGTGAAGTGGTCCTGAAATAAAAGAAGGTGGGGAAAGTCCATAATGACAAATAACACAATTTGAGTAAAGAAAAACATGTCAGGAGGAACAGTATTTCACTCTGAGAAAACCAGTGAGTGAAAGCTGTAAGAGATACTGTGACTTGCACAAGTATTAATACCCCTTGAAGATTTTCACATTTTTTCATATTAAAACAACAAATTATGAGAATGTGCTTTTTGTTGGTATGTGTTGTGATAGACCAACACACAGTGGTGCATAATTATGAAGAGAAATGACCTGATTTTCAAACTTTTTTTCACAAATATCTGAAAAGTGTGGACTGCATATAAACGTATTCAGCCCCTTTCACTGAATACTTTATAGAACCACCATTGGTATCTGTCTGCACCAGCTTTATAGATCTGCAAACTGAAAATGTTTGCTCATTTTTCTTTGCAAAGTAACTAAAGGTCAGTTAGATTAGATGGAGAACATCAATTTACAAGTCTTGCCACAGCTTATTCATTGGATTTATGGCTGGACTTTAAGCAGGCCATTCTAACACACAAATATACTTTGATCTTAACTATTCCATTATAGCTATGATTGCTTGTTTAGAGCTATTGCCCTGCTAGAAGTTGATAATTCAGTATGAAGTCTTTTTCAGGTTTTAGAGGATTGAGCTCCATCCAACTTCTCATCAACTCTGACCAATGTTTATGCCCCTGCTGAAAAAGGGATTGACATGGTCCCCAACATGTTTCACAGTGGGGATGTTGAGTTCAAGGAGACGTGCAGCATGTTGCATATAGGATAAAAAAAATTTTGCTTGGGCTTTTCTGATTAAAGCATCTTCCTCATATTTTTAGTGTCCCTACATGGCTTGTGGCAAACTGCAAACTGGAATTCTTGTGACTTTATTTTTAACAATGGCTCTCTTTTTGACACACTTCCCTAAAGACAAGATTGGTAATGTACACAAGTAATACTCATCCTGTTTACTAATTCTACTAATTCTATTTGAAATCACAGCTCCACACACCTGAGATGCGCGCCAGCCACTTGACCAAGAGCGGCCACCACGCAACTGACTGGCCCTATTGGACATCCTCCTGTTCATCAGAACAGTTCTTATGTCTGGACTGAGAACATTTTCTTTGTTGTTTTCTTTGTTGTTAAACTAAGTCGCTGAATCTAGATGTGACATCGTCATGCCTGCTAAACTATGAGTCCATTTTTGTTTTTCGCCACCATCTTGATTGTCCATTGCTCCATTTAATCAGCCACTCTGATGTTTGGTTTTAAAACATTATTCTATTAAAATAGTGTGTTATTTACACTTCTGCATTGCACTGAAAGGGCTGTTTGAACATTCCAAACCTTATTCTTAATTACTTTTAAAGCTAATTTGACCTTAATCACAATTCCTCCAAACTAACCTTGGTTCTCAAACATACTGTATGACTGCAGGGCATGCTATTTGAAAACACTAGTTTGTATATTTACTCCTTCATCTTTTGTTTTATATCACACCTCAACAGGCAGGTATTCAGAAAACAATAACCGACGGAGACTGAGAGCTGTCATTTCCTGATAATCAGGTGGTGCCCCGACTTGGTAATTTTGATTAAAAGTACTAACTTTATTAAAACTTGCCTTTGGCACTTATTACTTATTCAAAGCCAAACCAAACCTATTGTTGCACAATAATTAAGACTGTCACATACAGTATGCTTGTCTCAGCAACTTTATAATTAACTTCCCAGCTTTTCAACAATCTGTCCAAGTTTTATTTTGGCACCAATGTGGAGGTTGGAGGTCTTGTTTATCAGGCTGAGAGCACTCATTGTCATTCCTCAAGCATTGAGCTATGCAGCACTTTTTGGGGCACTTAATTAGAGGGGCAGGGCTCATCGTTCCCATTTGAGGCAGAACAAAGGTTGGTTGACAAAAATAGAAGGTTCACTCTGGAGCAGCAGTGGGAAATGAGGCCACTGCTTGGTTTTGTGCAGAGAAACAAAAAAAAAACAAGAAAAGACACAATGATACAAGATGACACAGAGACTACCCATCATGATCATCATGCATAAAAATGTGACCCATTAAACAGAGAATATGGAATTACATAGTTCACGGATCCCCAGTGTTTCCCACCGTGGCTGTGTCTTAGTGGGGACATGGTCTGATAGTCATAACCCTTTCTGATGTACAATTATGTACATTAATGGAAACGGTGTTAACTTACTGAGGATGACTAAGTTTCTGCAGTACAGTCAGATAAGCGCAAGAATTCCTAAATGTTTAACAGATCACTGGACATGAGCCTATTGTTTTCATGTTGAAAGGCAACAGTTAAATGCTCTGTGGATTACTTATTTCTTAAAGCAACTACAAAACCTTTGTGACTTACTGCACTGTAGTCGTACATTGGAATCCTATATGGGAGTCCTATTTTGTGTTTCAGCAACAAACTACAGATGATTATCACTTATAAAATACATGAAGCACTGCAAGGCCTGCATCTGTAAAACACTTGCATGTGAAGAATGGGCATCACTTTTTGTGGGGAAAAATTATACATGACTGTGCAAAAGTGCAGGACAGTCTCAAAGATTTCATTTTAAATTTTCACTTCTGCTGTGCTTGAAGAAATTCAAATGATAAATCAAACATTAATTAAGTTACACATTGTGTTAAATCAGTAACAGCAGTTTTGACTGAATGCTTTTTTTTTCTCAGCATAATGGTGACAGTTGTACAGACTAGCAACAAAGTGGAAATGTGTAAATGCCTGAAAATGTTAGAACTACAGTAATTTGGTTGAATGGAGGCAGGACACAAAGCCCAAAAAGAATGCTGCCACTTTCAGCCCGACCTGCTGGATGCTGGGAGTTCCTCTAACTTCACACTCCCCTCGACTTGGGTCCAGTTACAACTTAGGAGTTCCTCGGGGGGCCAAGCCTCCAGAAATGGGGATCATGGCACTTTTACAACCAGACTGCTCCAAAAATGATTACCCAACCTTGGAATAGGATGAACGGTGACCTCTGGTCTTTAAAAATCAGACAATCAGGGCCGTGCACAGACAACTAAAGGGGCAGGTGCTCTAAGTAAAATAAGGCCACATATAACCAGATTCTAGTATGGAATATTAGCAAGAATCTCACACAGCCTTTTCAGTTCAATGTGCTATGATATACATTGAGATATACATTTGAAACAAAGCTAGGCAAAACTATAAAATATAACAAAACACCATGCATATGTGTATTGAATATTTTATTGTGATTAGAATTTCAGTCTGCAAGACTGTATAGTATACTGTAATAATAAAGGCCCTTATAATAAATAAAGCTGCCTGGATGTTCTGCACTTAAAGTGGAGGTGAAGATGGTCCATTCAGAACAGTACAGCTGCATCAAACTTTAACATGGAACTGCAGACAATAAAATGAAGATGAGTTGTTGACATGTTACCTTAGTGTTACAAGTTGCCGTGAGAAAATATAAAGCCTATTGAAATTGCTAACTGACCAGCAAACTTTAGGTTAAACCGTTTCTATGTGTGTGTGTTTGTGTTTTGTGATTATTTATATATTTTTTCTTCTTTTTCTTTTCTTTTTTCTCTTTTTCCTCTTCTCATCCTTCCTGTGTTGACTGTAGCTAGGTGTCTCTTGTTATTTCTCTCTCTGTCTCATCTGATCTATCACTCTTCCTTCTAGAGGCAATAAATTAGCTATCAGTTAATCTACATTTAACTGCAAAACATCTTAATATCATTAATAACTCATAAACTGGTTGCTTGTAAGGTGTACTACCTAACAGCTATATGTTGACTATATAACATCTTAGTATTTTTGTTCTTACCTATTGTACCCAGTTGGTTAACAATTTATGACCTTTGGCTGATTCACACACCTCCTTCATTGTTTGTTTCAGACATCTTTCTTTAAAAGGCACCTTTGAACTTAAAAAAGAACCTGCTATGAATAATCTAAAAAGATATTTTAAAATGCACTACCAATTGTTTCATTCTTGTATTTAAACAAAAATAATTATTCAAGCAATACCACAGAATAACAGAAGTCATTGGAGAGAAAATTAGACATTGAGAGCCTCTGCAGCCTGTATTATAAGGATTTTTGTTTTATAGACTGGGTTGTCTTTACTTTTTTTACTAGTTACATGTTTCCACGAGAGAGGAGCACTTTGAATGGTCATGGACATTATCTATCCACAACTATAATCTTTCAGGAATAATTTGAGAGAGCTAATGTTTTATTTCAAAATCCACAGCTTATTTACAACTATTTGTGTTTTCCATTCTAAATAATTAAAAGCCAACTCCAATGAGAGCAATTTTTGCTTTCATACTTTCTTGTGTATTTATGAGTCAGTGTGTGCTCCATCAGCCTCCATGTGATAGACGGTGATAGAGGGTCAGCACATCATTCAAACTTATATTCTATTTTCACTGTTTCTCCAAATCGGGTTGTGCAGCTTTAATATACAAACATTTTCAGAGACACAAACATGTTATTTATTCAATGTACAGACAAGACAAGAAGTTTAAAATTCAGCTGCTATTATTTAATCAAGTTCCTAAAAATTACTCAATTACACATCTCCTCAAAGTTGCCATTTTACCAATGTTTTTGTAATACTGGTGAGTGACAGCTACTGCATGCATGTCAAGTACGCATTTTTTAATAATTTTTTTTAATCTTACCGGTTGATTGAACAACTGTCCTGGAATTTGGACCAAAAGCGACATATTACCAGGCTCCACAGTCTGCTTTTCTATCTCACTGCAGTTATTGCGCACGTCTCTTATGAAATAACATAACAAATAACATTATTAATACACTTTTTTGGGAGGTCTCAGAGAAGAGCTTTTGGTTAGGTCTAAAAAAAAAAGTTAGACCCCCTGCCCCCCTCCTATGCACGTGCCTGCAGACAATTGTTAAAGTTCTGTATTGCTGCCAGTCAGAGTAGAAACAAAAAGAGAATATTATTTTATTAATCACAATGCAGACCTATGCTTTCTTCCAATTCATCTAATGAGAGTGTCCCAAAAAGGCCCTCAGACAGGAACAATTCTATGAGACAGAGTCATGGGACTGTAGAGGGGGAGTGTAGGAAATAACAGCAAATGAACCATGCATTGTCATGTGATACAGTTGTTGGCCTGTAATCCTTTCTTACTTAAATACACCTCCATACACTGTGTAACCGCACACCCTCAACAGGCAGACACACTTGACTTCCACAGTCATCCCTAGTTCTAAGAATTGGAAATGGTTTAGTTTGTATTAAAATGTATGCACACACAGACACAACATACACCCAAGTTCTCCTGGTTTTAAAATAGAGATGTTTCTTGGACCTCTGACTTATTGAAATATGTATTTTCGTCTTTAAGCTTTTCTGCTGCTGATCTGGATTCCCAATTTGTCATAACAGTACATTTTTTCCTAGATAGACCTTGTGTGTTGCAATGGAATTATTTAGGTAATTCTGACCAAGGTAAATTTAGTTATTTTTTACTACAGAGAAAATATCTGATTTTCATTACAGATAAATTTGAAGCAAATTTAAAAAAATAGAAAACCATACAATTTCTGTTGATAAAAAGTAAAAAAATACAAGAAATTTTAATGCAAAAACTATAATGAAAGCATTATGAAGAACATAACTTCTCACAGCTATAGGTTTGTGTTGGAATATTTGTACAAGAATTATCATTGCTTAGTTTAAAAAGATTCTTTATCTTTATGATTTACCATTAAAAGACATTTTTATTTATTTAATTTAATTCAGTTCAGTTTTATTTATATAGCACCAATTCACAACACATGCCATCTCAAGGCACTTCACAAAGTGTTTGGAATGGTATAGGGTTGTTGGGGAGGTAAGAATAAACTACTGAGTGTTAAGAGTTTGGCCATTTTGGAATGGACTATGTGTAGGGGTACTAAGTAAAATAATAAACTGATAAAGTTTGTCCATTTAGGTGTCCATTGTTATACTAAAAACCACAAGGATTGAAGGTACCTGTCTCTGTCAGACTGATTATAACCATTGGAAAAGAGAAGGGGTCATACAGGTAGCAGAAATGGAGGGTGTGTTTGCAACTCAACCATAACTGAGCGGTTTTGGCTAAACCTGACTCCACCTTACTCCATCCAACAGGGAGGGAGGAAGGCAGAGGTAAAAATAATTGGAGAGTGTTGTTTCCTGTTGCATTGTGTGAGAGGTGGGTAACTTTAAAATGGGCTAAGTCAATTCAATCGAATCATCTAGATTTCAAGTCAGCCACATACATTCCACTTAATCCTAACCATTGAACAGTGCATTTAGTTGGGTGAATTTTGATAGAAGTGGTTTGAATACTTTTTACATTTATCTTTGAAGTACTTTTATGAACTATTAACAGAATTGTCATCATGTTTTAGAGTTGCATTTGGGTGGTGGCTATGCAGACTGAGCCGGAACTTGTGTGTGTGGAGGAGTTTGGGAAGCAGGCTGTTCGCACCCCAGCCAATCTTTGTCTCCTTGGATGCCAGATGTGGATGTGTGTCCTGTATCAGTATCTGGCCAGAACCAGTTTTATTCAGTAGGACTTGTATTTGTGAAACTGTGTGAAGCCACACCCACAATGCTGTACCAAGAGTGTTTTTTTTTTCTTTCTTTAATAAAAGGCTGTGACACAGGGCAGCTCCTCTGAGAGAATGGGCTGTGTCTCCCTGGCCAGCCAAAGATAACTTTGACTTGCTTGTGTCTTCATTGCATACCTTCTCTGAGTTTATCAGTGTGTCTAACTCTGACAGTTTGACTGATATAAAATTAAACTACAATCATATGAGACTTTCAGATTAAACTATAGCAGGGTAAATAAGTATTGAACATGCCAACATTTTTCTCAGTAAATGTATTTCCAGTTAAGCTACTGACATTAAATTCCCACCAGATGTCAGTCACAATCAAAGTAATCCACACATAAAAAATCTAAAGTCATTTCCAGCCAATCTAATCTATCTATCTATCTATCATCTATCTATCTATCTATCTATCTATCTATCTATCTATCTATCTATCTATCTATCTATCTATCTATCTATCTATCTATCTATCTATCTATCTATCTATCTATCTATCTATCTATCTATCTATCTATCTATCTATCTATCTATCTATCTATCTATCTATCTATCATCTATCTATCTATCTATCTATCTATCTATCTATCTATCTATCTATCTATCTATCTATCTATCTATCTATCTATCTATCTATCTATCTATCTATCTATCTATCTATCTATCTATCTATCTATCTATCTATCTATCTATCTATCTATCTATCTATCTATCTATCTATCTATCTATCTATCCATCCATCCATCCATCCATCCATCCATCCATCCATCCATCATCAGGTTATTTGGTGACAGGCAGGGTACACATTGGACAGAAGCATTGTACATGATTACTGAATTGTTTTTAGGTATTTACTATAAAAGTGTTTGTTGGTAATGACAACTTAAAGATGTCTTCATAAACTGTCTTCAAATTTAGAAAGTTCTGGTGACATTTTCTATAGCACCCTGATGTGCTATTAGTCCCACTGATTTTAGAGTAGATTGCAGTTGGGTGATTGACTAGACCAGTCTAGTAATTTTCTTTTCTTTTTCCAAAACCAGGTGATAATTTCCAAGGCTATGATTTTGGCAGTTTTATCTTTCTGACAAATCTACTTTTATTTTATTTTCAGATTCTTACCAAAAATTTACATTTCTTTCTTCATCCAGATTTCAGTTATACGAAGTCTGGCAATACCATATACTGTAAAACAGCCCCACATCATAATGATTTTACCACTAAACTTCACTGTTTGTATTATGTTTTAGGGTGATGTGTAGTGCTATTTTTCTTTTCCAAAAATGGTCTGTATAATGACGTTCTTGGAATTCAAGTTTGGTCTCATCTGACCAGACTACCAGTACTTTTCTGACTGGTCCAAATGTTGTGCAGCATACTTTAGCTGGAACAGGCTTTTTCTTCAGCAGTGGAGTGTTGTGCAGTTAGTTTGCATAAAGGCCATTTTGATTGAGTGAATTACTTACTGTGTGTGGAAAAACTGTACATGCTAATTTTAGGTTCTTCTGAAGCTTTATGTGAGTGGTCCTTTGCTCTTTCAAAAATCCTCTGATTATTCTTTTGACTCCTCTGTTTGACAACCAGTTGCTTGCCAGAAGCACCTGGTTGTGGCTGGGTTATGGTGAAATTATGTTATTTTCAACTCTGGATTGTGACCCCTACCATACTAACCCAAACATTTAGATGTTAAGAAGTGCATCTACCATCATTGTGCTTTGTGAAAATAAGGTTGTCAAGGTTTTGAGAGAGTTCTTTTCTTTCTGCAATTGGAGGTGCTTCTTGTACAACACCTTGAAATTAAAAACCCCTTTTTATAGGCCTTTAGTAAGGTCTAAACTTGCTGATGTTTAGAATGGCACTAATAGTGGTCAGGATTGGTTTGTAAATACAGACAGATTATAGCTATTTGCTTTTTAAGCCTTTTAGCAGCTTATTTTTTCATATTGTCAGAACAATGTCCCTCCTCTTTTATTCCAGTTCAAACCACATGATCCTAATTTATTTGTTTTAATTTCTTTGTATGTCACTTGTGGCGTGAATTTCATGTCAGTAGCCTAATTAGAAATACATTTGCTGGAAAAAATAAAAATATTGACTTGGTTGATACTTATTGTCCCTGTTGTATTAAATACCAAGTTTGTATTTAGCAAAGTGCCTCAATACAATAGTTAAGTGCACTGCTGTCTTGCTGCTGCAGCCAATACAGCACATTCACAGAGCTCCAAGCATGTATATCTGATTTACCCAAATCATCTTAAACCAGTGGAAAATTACACTGGATTAAGATTCGACAAGCTATTGCAGTTGGCCGGTGCAGCTTTTGATAGCAGGTTATGTTAAACACATGTACAGTAATATCCTGTGTCCGCAAAAGCACATTCTTCACACTTTCTTTTTATTCAGTGGGTGCTCTGCAGGATGACATTCCTCCACTACATTACTCTTGCTCTCCTTTGCTATGCCGAAAATGCACTGGTGGCTGAGAGAGCTGTTTCTGAAGTACTAAGAATGCAGGAAAGGGAGGAAAATCAGCAATATTTTTTTTAGCATATGAAACAAATGTTTGGGATTCCATAAGCACTGCTCTGCTGTAGACCTGTCTGTTAACAGATGACAATACGCCAGTGCTTGTTGGCAACATATTTGACTTTGACTTCCAAGAAATTTTTAAATCAAAAAGTAATGGTGCACCTCAACTCATTGCTGCTTTTCTATTGAAGTTTTTGGGACATTTTTTGCAGGGTTATTGTTAGTCATCTGTGAAAGTTTATTAGAGGCCCTAAACAATCCCACGGATGTACCCTGGAATTTTCACACTTACATGTGCAGTATGTGCCTTTATTTTAAGGTATACTATTTTGCTCAGACAAATGAGCAGAGCTAAGCTAACTATATCACATATCTTAACAGGTTCTGAGATGAATGTGTGAATAGCAAATACGTGAGGTGTGTTTTTTTTACATCATAAAGAAACATGATACCAAAGAATGGAATGTTCTACCTTGAATCATGCCTGATTTCCTCTGTGGTGTTGAATTAATACATGTTTTCTTTTCTCTAGTGAAGAACTAAAATGTCTATTCTATTTATGAAACTCAGTCATGCAAAATATGCCAAGCACAAAAAATGTTGATTTTTAACTATGGTTAAACAATTGAGTACATTATGTTATTAACTTTTAAATGGCAACATTTTAAATGTTTTTATTGATTGGGTTTATTCATTTTTTGTGCATGTGTTTACTCTCTTACTCATGAGCCATGCTGTTGTCACATATGTAGAATTTGTTTCAGTACTGTCTTGATAAAAAAAATTAAACACTTTCACAGAAAAATGGAGTCATCACACAGCAGCACAAATCCTGAAATCCTGAAACTTTAAGAGTTTTAATTGCCTAAATACAACTGAATAACTTACTTATGATGATCCCTCTTTAGTACTTTACTCTTTCTATCCGTAATTGCCAGTTGAATTCTTATATTTTATTACCCTGATGCTGAGATGATTCCACAAGACAATTTGTCCTTTACTTCAGTCCATTTCAAAAAAGCTGATTTTCAGTTGAATCTTTTTACTGTACACTTAGCACAAAAAGTAAAAAGATTTTTGTTTTGTCAATTTACAAGTTCTTGGGTCATTTTCTTTTTGGACAATGCTTTTTGGCATTGAATCGTGCGCAGTTGAAAAACCTGTTAATCTCCCCTTAAATGGCCCCAACTTTGTAAGGAAAATGTATTTGTGAGTTAAGCAGCACAGCTACCGTAAGTGTCCTGCGCCCAAGAGAAGCTTGCAAAATCCTTTCTGCCAATGCCAGACAGCTATTGGCAGAGGTAGTGTGCTGGTATGGCGTGGCATCTGCCTCTCTGAACAAACAAGACTTGTCATTATTGGAGGCAATCTCAATGCGCAGATCAGGGTTTATCATTGGCTAAAACCAGAATTTGGGAATGGAAAGGATAGCATGTTCTGCCCACGTCCTGACCTCAGCCCCCTTAAATGTTTCTGTATTTGCTGTTTATGCCACATTGACCAAAGCAACCACCCTGGCTGACTTTGGTAAATGTTGATTAAAGAATGGAATCCCATCTCACAGCAGTGTGGGACCAAGCTGCTGACCAGCGTTAGGAGTTGCCAGCAGGAAGCACAACTACAAATCTACTAAGACATGTCTTAAGTGAAGAGAAGAAGAAGGGCATCAGAAAAGCGGCCAAGAGCTTCATGGTTACTCTGGAGGAGCTGTGGAGGTCCATGACTCAGGTAGAAGATTCTGTTTAAAAAACGATTCTGAACAAATGTTAATTCTACCTCAAAATATGATCTTCTGGAAATAGAAGCACAGTGGAAAAACCTTCTATCTATCTATCTATCTATCTATCTATCTATCTATCTATCTATCTATCTATCTATCTATCTATCTATCTATCTATCTATCTATCTATCTATCTATCTATCTATCTATCTATCTATCTATCTATCTATCTATCTATCTATCTATCTATCTATCTATCTATCTATCTATCTATCTATCTATCTATCTATCTATCTATCTATCTATCTATCTATCTATCTATCTATCTATCTATCTATATTCTTTTTTACTTCCAACATTCTTCTGTTCTTCTGACCAGCCAGAATTCCTGACATACTTTTTTTTAAATGAGCAAAGCATGTCAGGAATTCCTGCCAAGTAATATTTGTGTACATAACAGTCTCCTGTCCTTCCAAGATGAACAAAGGAGTAGGGCTCAGCACCCAGAGGGGCAATTGATGATGTGGGATAATGATCGCTTCCTACTACAGATGACCGAATGCTGAAACTGAATCAAAAGGTGTTTCATGGAATGCTACTATGCACTTACATAACTGAGTTTATGCCACTTTTACACATATACATATATATATATATATATTACAGGTTATAACAGTGTCAAGTTCAAAACGTTACATAATTTCTGGCACATGGCACATTAGCGCCCCCTAGTCATGAATTGGAGTATGGTTGTGCATGTGGAAACTCCTGAAATGTTTTATTTAATTATCCATTTGTGTACCTATTTACGAAAAAAAAAAAAAAAAATGACCTCCGTTATATTTATTGGAGGTGGCTGACTTAGTATTCATCTATGGCTGTTATAATATATTCCTTTAACTGCAATCGAATGTTAAAAAGACAGGTTGTAAAAGAAATTCCTATTATATATAGTAATAGCAGGCTAAAACACAATCAAACTCGCACGCTGTGTAGAATAAGGGGAGATGAAGTAATTTAGCAGTGCGCCACAAGTCTTTCGGGGGTGTGACTACAGTCATTGGGGTCTATATATTGAGATGTTTTGTCCGCTGGCTGGATGTAAATGAGGGAAGCTGACCAGTGGAAACTCGCCGCAGTGGGACTGTGCGCCTCCTCTCTGCAGCTCACATTCTCTCTTTCTCTCACATCACTATGGATTTTTATTTTGTAGCACTTTTTATGACTTTTCTAGTGGCATCGCTCACCCGCAGGTCAGGTGCGAGCGGGCCGGTCATCAGATGCGAACCTTGCGACATCAGAGCGCGGCTTTTGTGCAAGCCATTACCCAAGGAATGCGCCGAAAGAGTCCGCGAACCGGGTTGCGGCTGCTGCATGACTTGCGCCCTGAGCTTCGGCCAGCTTTGCGGAGTGTACACCGGGAGATGCAGCTACGGGCTGACCTGTCAGCATCAACCAGGTGAAACGAAACCCCTGCAGGCTCTGCTGGAGGGTCGAGGTGTTTGCGTAAACGCGACGAACAGGCGGCCGTCGGTCAGACCTACAACCACATCTCCGGTCAATGAAGTGCCAGGTGATAATTCCGCTTCAGTACTTTAAATCTGCATGGAGCTCCCTCGCAGTCCGTGAAGAGATAATCATATTTTTGCAGGATTGCCAACTTTTGTGTAAAGCTTGGAGTGAGATGAGATGGGAGACCGGGTGGGTCAGTGTTAAAAATGATCACATTTATGCCAGAGAAGTCACAGAAAAAAATAAAATGACAAACAGCACCAAATTTGTCTAAATAAAATTTAAGTTCAAATAGTATGCATAGAATGCATAGTATTTATATTACATGTGGAGTTCCTCAAGATTATTTTCCATGAAGTTATTTTGTTTTTATTTGTTCTTCCTGTGGGTCTGAGAATTCAGCCACTCAAAATTAGGTCATACTGCTCATTTAAACTCTCTGAGGTCCATTATTTGTCTTGCTTAAATAATGGCTTGACAAGCATTAATCAGTGGTTGGACAAAAATCATCTACAGCTAAACTAAGACAAAAGTAAAACATTACCCACAGCACTGGACATTGCCAGCTCTGTCATTAAACAGCAACTGTGTGACTGAGTATTCTTGCAGAGGCCAGGTGTCGGTAATTTAGGTTTAATTTTTGACAAGGCTTTGTCCCTGGAACATTGCTTAAAATAAAAATAAAAAATTTCCATGAATGTCTTATAACACAGGTCGATGTTGTTCATGAGTGAACTTGAGATTATAATAAACACTTTTGTCTTTACACAATAAACTTCTTCAATTGTCTTCCCACTTGTCTCAATAAGAAGGTAATTTTAAAAGTTTGGTCATATACAGTCTCCTTTCTATAGTGCTGACTTGATTCAGCCATACACTTCCACTTGCAATTGTAGGTGATTTAATCAGAACTTTTAATTGGTTCTTGAAACTTGTTTGTGTTTTATGTATTGTACATCACTGTGTATTTATCAGGTTTACTTTTCGGTGAAGCACTTCATGGGATTTGCTTGTGAAAAACATGTTAACAAACTTGTAATCACGTTACTTACTTGAATGAATGAAACTATTTCCTGTTTGATGCCCAAACCTTGAAGAATCATCTTGCTCCTTAGATGAGGTAGAATCAAATAAGTGCAAATAATAAGCTCTAATCAGTCTAAAACATGTGCCAAAAAAAATAGAGGCAGTATAATCTCAGATGTCTGGAGTTGTTAACAAACAAACCTTGTACTTTGGTAATGTAAAAGCAGTGTCAATCCTATTGACTTATCAAAAACAAAACAGAACAAAAACAATTTAAAACGTGAATTGCCACTGCTTAGAACGACCATTACAAATACCAGAATGGAAAAAGTGTTTTGCTTTAAGAGGAGGTACTTTCCCTTTTTTGAGTGGGATTTGTCCAGGCAGAGTGATAAACCGAAGAAAAGCTTCCTCCCGAAAACTGAGAGTTGCCTGCTCTGTAATTTATATTGTACAAACTGGTTTGCACAGACATTGCGTTAAAAGAAGCAGAAACCTTTTACAAGGTTTGATTTGGCATTGGAAAGCAAAAGAAATGAAAATAAATCTCAAATTATAACATAATTATGGCAATATCTGCATTTGTGCAAAGTGCAAGGAATATGGCTCTCCAGCTCAAGGTTTAGTTCCCTACCTACTCAGACTTTCCTATAATCATTTTCATTGTCAAAGCGGATTTTCACGTTACAAGTTTCATTTCTGTTTTTTCTTTATGTTTTTCTTTTACCACATGAACAATCTAAAACCGTGCTATAAAAAACTAAGAACAGCTTCAAACAAAGTTTTGTTATTTCTTAAAGAAACGTGAAAACCATTCCACCCTACATTGCATCTCTTTATGTTCTGTCTTTCAAATAAACACACTGTTCTAAAGCTATGGCAGACAACAAAGAGGCTAAACATAATGAGGGGAATCCATCCACTGCACCTTCCAGGCCTTCGCTTCACCCCTACGTATCCTCTGCAAAGTTAAATGCCATCAGATGGGAGCAACAGAAGGCAACCCAGATCTTTAAGACAGAGGACCTCCCAGGACCAGTCATCACAGACCAACTAAACATCTCTCTAGAGACCAAACAGGAGCCTGAGTATGTAAGTACCGCAAACATTTTTCTGACTTCTGAACACACTGGAGGAATGTTTTTCTCCTCTGCTCTGTGTTTTGGTGTTTTCTCTCCCTGCTGCGGGTGATGAAATGTTTTGGATAGCAATGCCGATGGTTGGCAGGGATCTGGTGCAGCGGAGTGACATGGCAACAAGCGTGTACCACGGCCCTGTGGCTGACCTGGGTCAGGCGGTTGTTTGGCCACAAGGCGTCCGCGTGCCGGGCGCTCCGAGAGCCAGCAAATGATGGATTGGCTGATGTGAGGGCCTGTTGGGAAGCCCTGCTGCTATTTTGATCTTTCTTTGGCTGGAGAAGTGAGCACACTCATGTAATGGGCTTTCACTGGCTTCTCTGATTAGTGACTGAAGAACCTGGACCTGAGAACAATCCTTTTGGCTCAATCTTTGAGCTGTTTGAATTCAATTTATACCCTATCCTTTGTGTTACATGTAAGAGTCCTAAGCAGCTTTGCAAACTGTTAAGCCTCTTCAAGTCAGATGAATTCAATTTTTAGCCGCTGCCTCTTTTATATTGCCGCCACCATTGTTAAGGTATTACAGCTGAGCAGGGTGTACAGCAAGTGAGTTAGATTTTGTTTATTCACAAAGCCATCAATGTTAAAATTGCACAAAATAAAATTGAATGTGCTGAAAGCGAATTACATGCATATTTTGTAAAGCTGCGGCAGTTTTTTTGTGTGTAATAAAACAAACTGAACCATTTTCCCATTTTGTAGGGTCCCTGTAGAAGAGAGATCGAGCGCATTCTCAGCACCATGAAAATTAACAACATCCTCAACCCCAGAGGTTTCCGCATCCCAAACTGTGACAAGAAGGGCTTCTATAAGAAAAAGCAGGTACAGATTTCAAATTTGCCTAGATTCTGGATTGTTAATCAGATCCTACATTACATTGTTTACTACTCTGCTTGCTTAACGTCTGTGCAGCTTTAAAAGACTACTCAGTAAAAAATTAGCATTTGCTTTAGTTTTTTTTTTTTTACAAGCTGAGTTAATAGAGATTTAAACGCTTAACTCTACGGACTCAAACTTTAGGTTTTCTACCTCCCAATTACAGCCTCTCTGTTCTTGTTTTACATCAGTAGTCATTAGAGCTTCGTCACTGCACCGCATCAGTGAGGCAGACCATAGCCATGGGCTCTGGAAACACAAACCACAGGGGCCAAAACCCCAGCAGAGCTGATGGCTGGGACCACGGCTGTCTTACCACCCCTACCAGGGAGACAGACGTCAAGGTGGCCGCTGGCACCCCATGTGCTCGCCCCATAATTGCTGGACTTTTGAGAGGCAGACACGGAAATAGAGTTGCAGCCGTCCCCACCTCAATTGGTTCACCCACGATCAGGCTGTAATAAATGATCAGTTATGACGCATTTTTGGAGACGTTTGGGGTCTCCAACTCTGCTGCATCATCACAACAGATTATCTTTTTGCACATCAACCTCTTTTCCCTCTCCTCGGCCTGCAGTCATCTTATAAGCAATTCTACAACAATGGGCTGGGCTCATGTGTCACACATCACAACTGGGAGACATTTCAGTTTGTGTACTTTAGTTCTGACACTTTTAAATAAAATTAACTCTTGTTAAAGCTGGAGTATGAGAGTCTCATAGTAACTTGAGTAAAAATACAACAATTTCACAGCGTTTTTGCAAAACATTTTTACCGAAAATCTATAAGATGATCTTCTTAAAATTTTAATAATAGTAAAGCAACTATTATTCCTGCTGATGTTAAAGTGATATGACATGTTAATAATTACAGTTAGTGATAGTAATCAGGATTTTTGTCCCGATTCTGATTTTAGTAACTTGCAGACATAGGCCAACACTGAATCCTAGTCTTATTTTACATTAA
The DNA here is from genome assembly GCF_021462225.1 of Girardinichthys multiradiatus. Taxonomy (NCBI): domain Eukaryota; kingdom Metazoa; phylum Chordata; class Actinopteri; order Cyprinodontiformes; family Goodeidae; genus Girardinichthys; species Girardinichthys multiradiatus. The sequence goes on from NC_061799.1 coordinate 25,841,292, forward strand.
AGTTAACAAAGTCTTTACCATGTTTATGCTTGAAAACTCTTTATCTCCCCATATTCCTGTAAGATAACTACAATTCATTAGAACTACCACTCACTCACCAATGTCATCCTGTACACTGTGGTCTCTCCTATTCTTCCTGACACCAGCAGTACAACTATAATATGTTACTCCAACATGGGTTGACTCAGCTGAGAAAACCACTGTAATGTTCTAAGTATGGGTCACCTAAAACACACACAGCTTTATCATTTCTTTGTAAAGAAATATCTCACTTAACACATACAGGTTCTGTCTTCAATCATCTTGCTTCTTAGAGTTGAAAAGCTTCCTTTGGCGCTAGGCTACATTAGCATGCTTACTTTCCGTTTTGATATATGACTTGTTGATAAGTTCACTGCAAATGACACAGACAGATGGGGAACTACTGCAGTTTCTCTCTCACCGTGAAAGTCAGTGTAAAGGCTGGAAAAGGCTTAAATTCTAAGTATAAACCCAGATTCACTCAAAAATCATTTGTATTAACTATAACTCAGTTTTGCAAGCACTAGTTGTTACGTGCAAGTATTGGGCATTTAGTTTATTCAGACTGCTGCCACGTCCTTAGTTACAATGTATTACATTTTTTTTTTATTTTGTTGTATAAACTCAAAAAAAATAAACAGTAGTATATTTCAAGTGCTATACAGAATTCTATACTGATGTATATGCTCAGGTACCCTGTCTGGAGTCGGTTGCTCAAAAGATGTGCCACTTTTAACTCCTCAACTGTGCTTCTGTAATAGTGTTTTAAAACATATCAAAACCTTTTAATGCATATTGCCTTAAGAGTGTTGGTGGTGCTTCTTTAGTTCTCAGTCAATGAAAGTGCATGTTTTTATGAGCAGAAGTATGCCAAAATATCAAATTTGCCTTTGTTAAAAATATGAAAAAAGTATAATAGCTTTCTTCCAGCCAGCTGAGTGGAAGTGCACAGCAACAGTTTGGTGCTATGCCATTTCGTGCTCAATAAATCCAGGGAAAACACCAGTCCTTTTGTTTGGCATCACATTAAACTGTCAGTAGGAATGGTATGACAGAAAAACATATTGCACATTTTTAAAGCCACAACTGTTTGAAAGGGTTGATAAGGGTAACCGACCAATGTTTATTACAGTGTAAAGGATTGTTAGAAATTTATGTTATAAACAAACAAATTTTCCATCAGTACATTATACAAGTTTTTAGTTTTTTTCTTAATATGCAGCTTTAAAGATGTATTCTTGCATATTCCTTTAACAGTATTAAAAAATGCCTTTTAGAAACTGATCATATCCGTGAGATGTTTTCTGAAATATTGAGCTGAAAAAGGACATCTCCCCTCCTGATCAGCCTTAACTAGTCGGTGGAGCCATGGCACAGTTGCTTTAGCCCTTGAAATGAATGGCTGCATATTTTACTAGAGTGGAGGTTGACCTTTAGTAAAATTGGCAGTAAAATAACAGCCCTTGGGTAGTTCCACAGACTCTGTAAGTCATTTGTAGTACCCATAATTTGGAGCTGTGGGGTATAATCAGCAACAGATGATTCGTTCTGGCCACCAGCTTCTGAAAATAGATTTTGGTTCACAGTTGTTCACAAATGGGACTAAGTAAATATTTTACCATGGTTCTATTTACCTTAAAGGTCTCCATACATGTCTGTAACAGGAGGTAGACCATAAAAAAGCAGCTCAAAATACCACAGCATGTTGGATGGCCAAGGTTGCATTGGCTCAGCACAGTCTAAGCATTAATGCCACTTAACTATGCTTTTTTGCTTCTTTGGCAGGAGTGACTATGAATACTCCACATTTTTTTGCGTTTAGATTGGCAAGGCATCCTGCATCTGTCTTGTCTCCCTTCAACTTGTCCCTTTGCATAATTTCAGTGCCGTCCATCCAAAGGCAGAAAGCGAGGCTTCTGTTGGTGTGTGGACAAATATGGCCAGCCTCTGTCAGGGTTTGATGGGAAGGAGAGAGGAGCCCAGCGCTACAACCCCAAGAGCCAATAGGAGTGAAGCAGGCTGGAGAGGGAGGGAGAGTGGGAGTGTACAAAAAGAACTGTAAACAAACAGAGACACTAAGGATATTGGAGGAGAGGTCAAGAGATGGCTCGGCTGATATGTGGATGTTTGCTGTTTCTATCTGTTGCCTGTGGGATCCGTTCTTCACTGAGGCAGAACAAAGGGAGCAGAGAAAGTGTATCAGGTGGAAAGTCCTGGAATTTATGCTACAAACAGACGATAAGCTCTTTTATTTCTTACTACCACCTAGACAGCTAATGGAAAAATTATATGCTTTAGAATTCATTTTGAATGCCTTAAACTGATTAGGAAACACACACAAACACAAAACTAAACACGACACAGATGGCGATAAGTTATCTCTTCGATTTACGCACAATTATGGCATTACATATGTGTACATACGTTTTGTTGTGTAGTCATTATTTGTATGCTGGTAGTTTGGTGGATATGATGACCATGAAATGTATATATGTATGAATTTGCTGTTCAGTGTAATCATGCAGTGCCTTACGATAAATGCCTGTTTGTATGAATTTCATTGTTTCCCGTGGAGTATGACAGGATTGTGCAGCTCAAACACTACCATGCATTTAAAGGGTATCTATGCTGGATCTGTTATCTTTGATTTTTCATAAAGCCAGAGATTTTGTTCTGTGCGTTCCTTAGCTGAAGTGTTTGTATGTAAAGTCTAGCAATCAAATTTCTATTTTTACTTAATAAAGGCAATGAAAAAAATGGACAAGTTCTTTTTTTTGTCTCTCTGATGATAAAAGTAAACCATAAAAGAAGATTTTAACTTGATGAAATTTTAATTATATATCTCTACATAAGTGCTATGTACAATGCTTTATTAAATAACACATTAACAGCATAGCAGCATTTTGCAAATAATCCTGTCAACTGCATGTCTTTTTTTTTTTTTTTTTTTTTTTACATCAAACTCATATGCATAAACAAATAAATACAAGAACAGATGCAACCATAAAGGCAAACAAGTAACCTGCAGAGGCAAGCGGAGGTAGACAAATGATGAGCAGTTCATACTAAAACGTCCCGTGTTATGGATAGTCCTCATATATTTGTGCTCAGCAATCATGAGTCACTTTAAGAACTGTCTTTGAATAAATTAACAGATTCAGAAAATGTCAACAGTTTAAAATGAATTACCTTTTTTTGAGTTATAACAAAGCAAAAGTCATTTGGTGGAGTTGCAGACCTGTTGTTTTGAGCAATGGAGTTGTTTAGTCAGCCAGAGATTGCAAACATAAGACCTTAAAAACAAAATAATGGCTGCAAGAATATGCAGGTAAATAATAAATAATGTTATACATAATGTTTATAAAATAGGCAGACATTTTGCCTTATGATTTTACATTTTTAGTTCATTAGGTTAGTTTTAAATATTTACCTAAAGTTACTCAATAAAGTTGCATATGTTTATGTCAGTGAATTCATGTGTTAGAGAGCGAGTTCTTGATGGCACAGCGTATCGGCAGGAAAGTCACTGGAACCTGGCAGCTTCTTCCCATTCCAAGAAGAAACACACCAGCAGCGAACAGGCGGCCCAACCAGAGACGACTCACACTGAAACAGAAATCAATCACCTGTCACAAATGACCCAGTAACTTAAAATAAACACCTTCCAAGGTGGTGGAATGAGACGTAAAAGACAAACTCTCACCTGTTTGGCTTTGTAGTAGCCACGTTTGTCACAATTCGGGAGGTAAAAAGTTGTGAACTTGTCACCCAGTTGCTGCTGAGAGCTGGCTATCATATCTAGTGCTGCATGCAGTTCAACATGACAGGGACCCTTAAAAAAAACAAAAAAAAACATAAACAACATAGTTCTAAAATTATCTTTAGATTTATGCCCTTCCTCTTGTGTGTTAAGCAGCTCTTCCTCAATCAGATTGATGCATAGTCTCACCTGCTGTACCAGTTTGTTGCAAATGGCATCAACTCTGGCTTTTAAGCTCTCATGGCCCTCATCAGTGTCTTGGTGGTCAGAGGGAAGGTTAAGTCCCAACAGGTAGTGCTCCGAGCCATGTTCTTGGACTTCATCACCTGCCTCTATGGGGAGTTTGGAAAACCCACTGCATCATAAATAAGCCCTCAATAGTTTGTCTTCTAAAGCTATGAAAAATTATTACATTTTTCAACATACATTACAAAGAGAAACCCCTAAGCCTACCTTGTCCCTTGTCTTCAGTGCACACTCCCTGTCCTCTGGTAAGAGCAAGGAGTGGTCTAGTCTCGCCCAGCCTAGGAGTGCAGCGGAGACCCTCACCGCAGTGGGCTGTGTGAACTCCACAGGAAACACCTTTCTCCAGAGCACATGCCATGCAGCAACCACAGCCAGGCTCCCTAACAACTTGCTTGCAGTCAGCAGGGACTGCAGGACAGTCGTTTAGTTTCTGATGCGTACATGGAGCGCAGCGGATGGGCTCAGGCCCCAGCACTGGGGACGAACCCCCCAAAGTCACAACGGCAAGAGCCACTGCCGCAACAAATGTCAGCTTCTCAGAAAATTCAAGCATTGTTTTTTTAGGGATGCTTCTTAACAGTACACTAAACAGCTCCAAGCTTTTCTTATGAGATTTCTGTGAAGCACTCTTATTTGTATGGAGATCTCATGTGGGGTTAATCATTGACACATTGTCAAAATTTTTATATATGTGGTCAAAGATAAACAGTGGGTGGCCCTGCTTGACTTGCACATATCCATGCACACAAGGTCAGCAGTAAATATTGACACTGGAACACAACGAGATTATACATAAAAACAACTCTGTTCAAGCTTTTCTTTTACATTTGATGCCCTGAAAGCCATTTTACAAGAGCTACTTCTTGGCTAGAGCTAAATAAAGTGGTAAATAAATAACCTCAACATCAAAAGTGTTATTCAACATTTACAATAATCTTTAAGTGGGAAAACATGGTTACGGCCACTATCTTTTGAAGTAACGCTGACCGATTGCTCAGTGACATTGTTTTGGCAAGAAAAACCTATTTTCCCCTTTGGGGTTGCTGGTGAAGGTTCATCCCATCATGCAGACAGATAATCAGGATCACTCCTCTCAGGGGTTGCATAAGCCTAACATTATGGATTTGTCTGCAAGGATCACAACATGTTTGTCTACAGAAAGAGGACCATAATTGGATGTTTTCCATTGTAACATTTGCCAAAACAATCTATGACAAATGCCAGATGTGTGGCGTACAAGCCCACACTTTTTTCCTGCTACGCATCCAAATTGACCCCAAGCAATTCTTTGTGTAAGATTTGATTTAAAACAACCCACTAATTTGAAAGACGTAGTGATTTTATTACAGAAGTTTCTGCGTAGAAGTTTAAATCTATGCATTTTGGTACAGTGTTGACAGACAGCCTAGTATGCTCTGCAAAAGAACTCCTTGAACCTTTTTGTTTTTTCCCTGATTACAACCAGAAACTCTGATGTATTCTGTTTGATGATGCATTCTATTCTGTGATAAATCAAAACAAAATAGAACATACTTGTTATGTGGATGTTTAGGGTAATTATTCTGCTAGAAGGTGAACCTCTGCCACAGTCTCAAATCTTTTTCAGCTTTTAACAGGTTTTCTTTCAGGATTAAACTGTATTTAGCTCCATTCATCTTCCGATTTACTCGTACCATTAGCTCCACTGTCTCTGTTTTGGAAACGCATAATGCTGCTGCCACTATGCTTCACTGTGTGGATTATTTGTTCAGGGTGATGTGCAGTGTTCATTTTCTGCTACCATAGCATTTTGCATTCCAGAAAATTTGCAGACCAAAAGGTTCAGTTTTGATTTAATTTAATCATGTAAAGTCCCTTCTTCCACATGTTTGTTGGGTTCCATGGGTGGCTTGTTGCAAAATGCAAATGTGACTTCTGATGACTTTCAACAATGGCATACTTTGTCAGTCATCTATTGAGTCCAAATTTGTAGAGTGCACGACTGTTGGTTATTAACAGGTATTTCTTCCTGAGCTCTGTTTTCTGAGGCTCTTCGAGAGTCAACATGTCCCCCTGGACTTTTTCTCTGAATAATGCCTCCTTGTCTGGCTCTGGCTTGTCGGTTCAGGTGGATGATCATGTTTTGGTTGGCTTGCCATACGCTTTTTATTTTCAGATGATACATGAATCGTAATAAAAAAAACACGAGTAGTCTTTCTTCCCCTTCAGATTTATGTGCTACTTTTTGTTGGTTTCTCACCACATAAATGCCAAAGAACTACACTTACGTTTATCATTTTAATGTGACAAAATTTAAGAAAAAAAAAAGTTCAAGGGGTATGAATACTTTTCTAAGCCACTAAATACTTGCATAGGTATCACTCTAATCTTCAGAAGCCAGATTCACTCAAATCACAAAATGATGGAGGCCATTGTTTGTGTGACAAGATCAGGAATCACAAAGGGTGGAAGTCTATCTCTGCTTGCTAGCGTTCACAGAGGGCGATTCCAGAACAAAATAACATCCAGCATTCCTTCCAAAGATAAGTTTCCAACTTTGTGCTCTAAATCAAAGTTTGGGCTTGAATTCGTTTCTCCTCAAAACGTTTTTTATGTCCTGGCAGGCAGTTTAGGACACCCTCATTCACAACTTAGATGCCCATCAAATCCACTTCAGCCAAGCCTACTCAGTCTCCTGCAGTATGCAAGTCCACAGTAGAACCTCAAGACCAAGCTACCAGTGGGTCTTTGATAAGTCGTTGATTAAGCAAACTATTAGGAAACTAGTTGGTAATGCTTTAATGTGTCTGATGGTGCCAAATAAAAATCTCATTTGAAAGGGCTTACATTTTGTAAAATGAATTTAAAGTCAAGCAGCAGCCATCTTAACATAGGAAATAAGCTGCGAAATTGTACTCTGCAATCAGCACTCATAGTCCTCACATGGTTTATGTAAGCCTAGTGAGATAAATATTACTCAACCACTAGTTGATGAGTTGTTGCCTCTTCAATGTTGACCATCAGGTTTACTAGCCAATGTGGAAAAGGCTCATGCTATCAAAAAAAGTCAAAAGATAAAGATCATCACAAAAAAATAAAAACTGTGTCAAAATCCTGACAAGATATTAAAATTATTGGCCACTACCTCCATGCATCTCAACCTCTTTTTCTTCTTTGGTTGGTGTAGTCCTATTTGTTTTTGCCCCTTAATCTTAGAGACCTTAAAAGAAGAAGAGGAAAAATAAACTTTATGATCAGATGTCAAACATCAGAAATATAAAAAGGTTAGTTATTATTGCCTTTATTCTCCTCTTCCCACTACTTGACCTCCTCTCATTCTCAAATATTTGCAGTGGTGCAGCTTCTTCGCATACATCAGTAGCATGAGTGCTTGCATCTAACACCAAAGAGTTTTCAGTTTCATTCTTCTGTTTGTTGAGTTGAATTTGAATTAAACTCTCCCGTCTTAGAGAACCAGAACGCCGTCCCGGCCTCAGAAGCCTCAGTAGAACATCTTCTTCCCTTTCATCTTCTGCCAGTACCTCCTCTGCTTCTACACCCACTTGAAGTGCTGACTTGTCTTCTTTTGCCTCCTCCTCTTCTTTTTCTTCTTGTCTCCTTTCAATAGTTTCATCTTCCTGCTCTGACTCTTCTTGAATAGGCTCCAGAAGTTGCACCTTTTCCATCTTCTCCAATCATGTTATATTAAAAACACAGAACAACAAGCAACTAGATCTGCAAATGCTACTTATGAAAACATAAAACTTACATTTTGCTAGTAGAACGTTCATTTAGCTGGTTGATCTAACATGAGAAGTGAGGGAGTTGGTGTTTGTTAGCTAATTATGACAAGCAGGTGTGGGAAGTTAACGAGATTATTTGCCACAGCAGTGAGATTCTGGGATGTCTCTGCAGTAAATACAGAGAAAACTATCCCAAAAAAAAAAAAAATCCAACACAAGCAGTTTCTGAAATACTCTGACCAACCCATCTGGCACTCTTGCAATGTTCAAAGTCACCTAAATCCTCTTTCATCCACATTTTGATGATCTGTTTGAACCTCAGAAAGTTATCTTTATCATGTCAAGATGCTTAAATGCATGAAATAGCTGCTATGTGATACACGTATTTGCTATTTGTGACACATGTCCTAATAAACTGGCCAGTGAGTGTAGTAAATATAGTTGAAAGGAAATTTAAAGAAATAGTTGGATTTTTCTGAAGTAGTGTTCTGCGGAGCCATCAGCATCATACTTGCAGTGTACCAAAAAAACTCACTTGGCCTTGTCTCAGTTTACAGAAACTTACATGAAATCTTACCTGATGGGTAGACCAATAGTTATTCAAAATGAGACCCAGGCCAAAGCAGGTTCCTGTTGTTTTAACTACTACTTGAATCTCCAAACTTTCACAGAGGCTCATTTTAGCACTCTTTTTTACTCTGCCATAAGGTTTAGGTTAGACCAGAGGTATAAAAAAAAGTAGTCAGTCAGTCAAAAAAGTAGTATTACTGCAAAAAATGAAATGCACCCCAATTACCCTGTTAATGAGTGAAATTTTAATATCCAGTATCAAAAGTATCAAATATATATATATAAATGAAAAAAAAGTTTTAGGTAGGCGTGAAAAAATGCTGTAAAAAAAAAATGCTTTCAGAGATATACAGTATATGATGCTTATTTTTTTTTATCAATTAACAAAATGGTAAGTGAGTAAACCCAAACATACAGCCAAAGTCATTAAGAACTATCTTCAGCATAGAGAAGAATAAGACTTACTGGAAGTGATGGTATGGCCCCCACAGAGCCCTGATCTCAACATCATTAAGTGTGTTTGGGATTACATGAAGAGACAGAAGGATGTGAGAAAGCCTACATCCACAGAAGATCTGTGGTTAGTTCTCCAGCCGCACCGATCAATCTTCTGCTCCATTCTTCCCTCACTCGTGAACAAGAGCTCAAGATACTTGAACTCCTCCACTTGAAGCAGGAGCTCCCCTCCAACCTGAAGAGGGCAAGCCACCCTTTTATGGTCAAGAACCATGGTCTCGGACTTGGTGGAGCTGATCCTCATCCCAGCTGCTTCACACTCGGCTGTGAACTGCCCCAGTGCATGCTGTAGGTTTTGGCAAGAGAGCACCAGCAGAACCATGTCATCTGCAAAAAGAAGAAATCCACTGGTGCCCAAACCAGACCCCCTCCAGCCATTGGCTGCACCTAGAAATCCTTTTCATGAAAGTTATGAACTGGACTCTAATTGTATTAATATTAATAATTAGTGACTGTCACCTATGGTTTGGCGCAGAAAACCTAACCTAGCCCTGTTTTGTTCTACAATTATATACCTGGTATAGTCTGTAACATATTAAAAGACACTAATTAAATTGTTTATCTTGAAATGTCTTTATTTCATATTCTTAAAATCTAATCATAATGCACTCATGAAAAATGACAAATGCCTTGACTTATTTAACCAATGTTGACCTTTTTTTTTTTGCACATCAGAGAGATTAGTATTTGTTAACCTTCATTCACTTTGTTTTCTCCAGAATATTCAAGATGAGTTTTAACTGCTGCAGTTTTTAGCTGCTTCCTGTTAAGCAGGACCTCTGTCAAGAAGCATCAGCCCCAGAGTTGACTGCAGGTCATTAACAACTGACCAGAATTTGTTAAATTCCTCTGCAAAGCAATAACAACTCCCATGTTGTACTATCTGTCAAAAGATTACATAAGATAGGTATTTGTTGACTTATCTGTTACAGAGTGAACTCTACACTAACTCTGCATCTGTGCGGGGAAAACAATTTTTGGCCGCTGCTCACAGTTTAAGACGTGATGATATTCATCTGGCTGCGAGCTTGCCGAGGTGCTCTCACAAAACATTTATTGTCTTGCGCAGTTGGCTGGGTAAGGAGAAAAACAGTTATTTTAAGACCAGTTACGTGAAGTGAATAGAATAAAAATCCATTGAGTGGAACTAACAAGGAGAGAACCACACACAAATCTATGTTTGTTAGCTGCATGGTGCTGGGTTGCCATGCAGGGGGCAGTGAGTAAATATTGCGTTTTAGCACGGACATTCCATTGGGTAATACTGAAAATTGCCCTTAAAAAGTAAAAAAGGTCATTATTTACACTGCTACTTATAACATTTGCATTTGATCCAGTTAGACAAAAATTATTTTCATGAGATGACAATAATTAATTAATTAATTAATTAAGCACACTGATATTTTATACACCAATATTGTCTTTATTACAAAATATTCAATAACTTAACTTTACACTGTACAAGATACAACATAGTTTACAGCTTTTGGCTATTTACAAAAAAGATTATGATCTGCATATCAAAGTGAATAAATCTAAAAAGGCAAGTTGCACTCACTGTAAGCTTATTGAGTAAGGCAAAAGACTTAAACGTTATGTATTCACACTTTTCCATATCAAGTGAAAATGTCTATGCACTTAAAGATACAGGCTCTAAAGATATCTGACATGCCTCGTATTTATGAAACTGCATCTGAGAGAAATCCGCTTAATGTTATTCACAAACTCTAGCAATATTATATTGAAAAGCTGTAGTACAGTAATGTATAAGCCTTAAAAAAACAATAGCAACTATAGACACGGCACCAAAGTTTCTGCAGCCTCAAGAAAATAAGTGAATGTACACAGACTGAGCATTTAAAACACTTAAAGGTCATGCATTTATGGAAGTGGTGTGCTTATTACCATGTAAGTGCTCCCTTCTATATGGATGAATGCCATCCTTACCCCATTAGTCTACATTGCCTTGCAAAAGTAGCCATACACGTTGGATTTTCACATTTAGTCATGTGGAATGCCTCAGAGGTTGGAGAGCATTAGTCGGTAAACAGCAACATGGAGACCAAGTAACCCAGCAATAGCAATAAAGTAGGAGAGAGGTTTAAAGAAGGGTTAGATAATAAAAAATATATTCCAAGCTTTGAACATCTGCTGGTGCAAATGGAAAGAGTATAACAGCCAAACCTGCCAAGATATTGCCACCCATATGAACTTAACTTAGCTGTGCAAGAAGACAATTACTCACAGAAGAAGCCAAGCGGCCCATGGTAAGTCTTGATGAACTGCAGAGGTCCACAGCTTAGTTAGATACAGTTGACTCTATTGAGAGTAGTAAAAAGAAAGCCACTGTTGAAAGTAGGCCATAGGAAGTCCCAATTGGTTGAAGAAAGTGCTCTGACAAGATGATACCACAAATGAACTATTGGCCTCCATACAAAAACCTCTGTGAAACACAAAACTAACACACCATCCTGATCATGCCTTAACGAAGGTGAATCATGGTGGTTCCAGCATCATGCTGTGAGATGGTTCTCTTCAGCAGGAACTAGAGAATTGGTTAGACAGAAAAGAGGGATGGAGCTAAATACAGGGCAACACTGGAGGAAAACCTCTTAGAGGCTACAAAAGACTTGAGACAAGGATGGAGGTTCACCTTCCATCAGGAAAATAACCCTAATCATACACACAGAGCAGATATGACTCGAATAAAAGCATATTCATGTGTTAAAAGGGCCCAATCAAAGTTCAGATCTAAATAAAATTTGTGGCAAGACAATTTCTGTTTATAAATGTTCTGCATCCATTCTGACTGAGTATTTTTAGAAGAACAATGGGTAAACATTTCAGTCTATGTAAAGCTGGTGGAGACATACCAAAAAGGTGGTGCTACAAAGTTCTCACTCAGGGCGCTAAATATAAATGCACCCCACACTTTTCTGATTTTAATTTTAAACAAATAGGAAACCATGTGTCATGTTCCCTCCACATCACAATTATGCTCTACTATGAGGTGGTCTATATCATTAAATCCCAATCTACACCTGCATTTCTAATAAATTTGGGACGTTGTGTAAAATGTAAAACAGACTATATTGATTTGCAAATGCTGTTCAATCTATATGCAATTGGTACAATACAAAGAAAAGATACTTCGTGTTCGAACTGATAAAATGTATGTTTTTTTTCTGCAAATATTTACTCATTTTGAATTTGATGCTTGCAACATGTTCCAAAAATGCTGGGACAGGGACATCAAAAGACTGGGAAAGATGAGGAATGCTCAAAACACCTGTTTGGAAAATTCCACAGGTGGACAGGTTAACTGGAAAGAGGTGAGTGCAATGATTGCGCATAAAAGGAGCAACCCCCAAAGATGGGTGTCATTCACAAACAAGGAAGGTGTAAGGTTCACCACTTTGTGACCTTGTGACCTTCGACTGCTCATGTATTACCACGTGGACTCAGGAACACAACCATTGTCAGTTAACACAGTTTGTTGCTACATCTACAGATCCATTCAAATTTCTAATTTAGTTTTGTTGGAAATCATGGATGTCGTGTCTTCTGGGTCAAAGAGGAAATGGACTATCCGGATCATTATCAGGGCAAAGTTAAAAAGCCAACATCTGTGTTTGTATTGGGGTGTGTTAGTGCCCACGGCATGGGTAACTTGCACATTTATGAAGGCACCATTAATGCTGAAAGGTACGTACAGGTTTTGGAGCAACAGGTGCTGCCAATGTGTTTTTGAGGGACATTCCTGCTTATTTCAGCAAGACAATGCCAACCCACATTCTGCACTTATTACAACAGCGTGGCCTCATAGTAAAAGTGTGCGGGTACTAGACTGGCTTGCCTGCAGTCCAGACCTGTCTCCCATTGAAAATGTGTGGCGCTTACTGAGTGTTAAAAGAAAACGTGACGGACACAGTGGTAAACGTGGCCCTGTTTGCAAAAAACTGTTCATCAGTTAAACATCTTAGTTTTGTATGGTATTTAATTGCATATAGATTGAACAGGATTTGCAAGTCATTGTATTCTGTTTTTATTTACATTTTACACAACGTCCCAACTTCATTGGAATTGGGATTGTATTAAAGTTTGAGATTGTAATGTGACAAAATGTAGAAATGTTCAAGGGGTATGAATACATTTTCATAGTCATGTATGTTTATGTGTGCCTTAAATGCAGAACTTACTGGTGTTCTGTGTGGTGCTTTTTTTTTTGTGAACCTTCTCATTTTGGCATGAACCAGTTTCTGTAGTTGCACTGATTCAACATTCAACCAACTTCTTCTGTTCTTTCTACCACTTTTAGTTCATATTCACCATCAAAACAGCCACTATATGAGTATACTGTTTGCATATACATAACTCTCTATAGACTCTGTGAACCAGTGTGATATCAAGACATTAAACTTTTTAAATTGGTTAATAATGAATCAAAGTAGCAAGTGCAAGATCCCATTTTTGCAAAATTTGTAAAACTCAAAATCATTACTTTGGTTTTTCTGTGAAGCAGAATATCATTACTTATGGCTCTCAACTTTTAAAAAGTCATGCACTAAGACAAACTGTTTGCCATATTTCATAAAAAGCCAGCTTCATCCGGTGAGAGTTGAATATAAAAAGGATTTTGTGCTGTTTTGTTATAATTCAAAACTGAACACACATGCATACACACATTTATAATTATAAACATGCATGCCTTCACACACCAAAATATAAATAAACATTTTTGTCTGAAAATAATGCAATTTATCCTTGGCATAATCAGAAATACAGTGCAGAAGCAAATGCATGATCAGTCTTTTTTCTGGGTATAAATGTACATATTCCTTGTACATGGAAATATGCACTTCATATAAAACAAGGTTGCACATATTACCTGGATATACCTGCACAGGAACCCGATAATACTACAAATCTAATCATCTGTTATAGCGATGTTCAGAGAGAATTGAGAAGTTGGGTTCATTTTTCTTCTCTTCACATCTCAACTCTGAATAGAGGCAAACAGTTAACAAAATCTCTGAAAGCAAGTGTAATTGTCAGTTTTAGCTTTGAATGCCTCAGGAAGTTTGTATCCTGATTGAAAACATCCTGGATTGTGCCAGTATCTGAGGATTTATGAGAAATTCCTGGACAGCCCTGACTTCTCCAGGTTTTCCTGCGGCTGTGAAAGTGTCTTGTTGTTACTCCTACACTGCTACATCTGCGATAGCTACCACGGCCTCGATTTGAATCTTTGTCACCTCTACATCGTCCTCTCCTTCTAGTTCACCCAGCGCAGGCACGCAGGGTGAGAGGAGGCATGTTGCTTGGTTGTTGCTGATGTTGGCAGTGTCCATTTGAAAGTTGCCGCCCATGCCGGCTTGAGGAGCCAGGCTGGCAGCAGAGGAGACGCTGTCCAGATGGGTCGGCACGCTCGCCTTGCCACAGGAATGGATACGGCGTGCCAGGCTGGTGGAACGCATTACTGATGAGGTGGTTGCAGTGCCAATGCCCTGCACTTTCCCTTCCAGAAAGTATGTAAGCATCTCACCTTTACCTTTTACACTTACTTTGCCACGGCAGACTAAGTCATAGTTGGTATTCAGCATACGATAAACCTCCTCAGTTACCTGAAAAAAAAAAAACATTGCATATGACTTAATGACATGTTATAACTAAAAGGTTTGCATACAATGTAGAATTTGTGTGCGATATTTTGTATGTGGTTTATTATGCAACGGTACATCCGAAAACTATCCTCAAAAATTTCAATCAGTTGTAACTGTTAATGTTTCACCCACCTGAATTTTTCCTGGTACACCAGTGCTGTCCATCCGACTGGCCACATTCACTGTATTACCCCAGATGTCATACTGCGGCCGCCGTGCTCCAATCACCCCCGCAACTACCGGACCAACGTTGATACCTGTCCAAAGGAACAAAGAATGACACCATAATACCTTAGTTTAGATTAATGATTCCCACTCACATTTTGATTTAATTCTGCAGGCCCACTTACCCACTCTGAGGACAAATTCATTGTATGATTGGTAGTTGATTTCATCCAAAACATCAAACATTTCTATCGCATAGTCTGCGATTGTGCTCAGATGGTCATAAACCGATTTTTTGGCCTGTAGAACAAAGACGTGGTCAGGATCCACACACAAAGGTGTCCCCAATATTCTCCTTTAAACTGAGGTTCCATGAAGTTATTTTGTTGGTAACAGATCCATTACTTGAAGTAGAAAGATGTCATATAGTGATAATAGCTAATCAGTTGGAATCTTGTTTCATTTGATTTTACAAATAAAGTAAATCCGACTCATTAGCTCACAATCTGACCTGAGTTTGCCAAGAGCAAAGTAAACTTTTGGTTTTTGTGTCAGGGTGTCATTTGTGCAACAACATCAAAATTGGTATGTCCCTGATCTTTTCCAAGTCTTAAAATGATCCCTCCGAATAAGGTTAACCACAGCAGCATTTGCCAGTGTTATTTTGTGTAGTAACACAGATGCTGTTTAGCTGGAAAACTAACTTCAAATGGCAACAACAGTCTTTTGAGGAAGTGTATTCAGTTAATATTTTCTCAGTTAAAATTGCTTCCTATGGATCTAACCATTTTCAGTTTGAGCTTTTCCATTTCAGCTAAAATCGGCTGTGATTCTTTGCAAAATATACTGCTATATGATATACTGCATTATGACCTACTTCCACTATAGCTAAAGTAAATAATAGTTATAATGTCCCCACAGACGTTTTGTTTTAAAAGCCTGAACAACTAAGAAAAATAGATAAAGAGCCACCTTGGTGCCAATGGTGGGGACAAGCCCCACAGCTGCCATGTATGTACTGCCAATAGTTTTGATTTTCTCTATGTCTTTGTAGCACTCTTTGTCCATGAGCTGCAAAACACACAGTTCAAAAATAAATATTAAAATGCAAACTTGTAAGCTACAAAAATTCAAGTAAAACATTAGATGAGAAACAGACCTCATCAAAGTCAGCAATGATTTCATTTAGCAGCCTCAGGCACTCCACCCCCATGTTGTTCCCATCCAGTTCAATGTAGAAATCATTGAAGTTTGGAATAGAGGCGAATAGGACACCGACTTGGGCGTAGGACTGATAGTACAGATCCTAAGAAAAAACACACAACACCGTGAAAGAAAAAAAAAAAAAAGATGTTCCTTTGCGTCTTCCTAATTTGTCTTGTTTCCTCCCTTTTGATCTACCTGCTGGTCAGTCTGCCTGCATGCCTGTTTATTAGCATGGCTCACCATGTTTCTGGGGTTTGACATTAAGAAGTGCTGAGCCACGTGGGCAGGCAGTAGATTAAAGAGGATCCTCCTGTTGTCCAGCTTTACTTTCTCCATTCCATCTCGTTCCTCCTCTGCCTGGCAGCACACAAGGATACAGTGAATGAGTCTGTTTCACATTTTCACCACATGGGGTCAGTAAAAAGCCTTCTCAGACCAGACCTGACTACTTTAAATTTGGTACTTGGGTGATTCAAAATTATATGACAGTAAGATCAATGGTCAAAAACAGTTCACATTTAAGATTTAACACTTTTCTAACTTAATGACACAGTATGCAATACATATAGCTCCAAGTATTAGTCAATTCAAGTGAAATATAGGGCCAATCCAGTGTTCCTGTTTTTGCCAAAGAACCGACTGGATCAGCCTGTTGCCTCCCTATACAAAAATATAATACATCTGAAATGACAGAAATCCTGCACTTATGTTTAGACTTTTAATAAAATTCAAAGATGTTTGTCTCACAACATCCACAGCCTTTCACACTTGTACAGACACCACACTATTCCAGACCTGCACAGCCCAAAGGAAGTCCAAGCGCAGCTTGAGGTCAAGTTGCCTAGAGTGGAGGGCCAGGGCACTGACAAAAAGCAAAAGAGACAGGATGGGCTCGTAGCCCCGGATGTGGAAGGACCCCCCACTGTGGAAGAGACCAACACAGAAGTCAGCAATAGACCAGACCACAAAGAAAACAACACAGGAGGGTTGACTGGACCCACCACAGTGCTAAGACAGAGATCATAAGTCAAGATTAATTGTATTTACTCATAATAGTACTCAAAAGTATTTGTCAACCAGATAACATTTGTGTTGGTAATTGATACATATCAACAATATGGATTATTCTAAAAATTCTCTTAAAGCAGAATTTTCCAAAGCAAGTTTCAGATCTGAGCTCCAATAATACTGTTCAAGCCCCTCTGCTCTGAGCTAACGTGGTCCCATCATCCAACCCACGTTGTCCTTTCAGGCTTCTGATTTGGAACTAATAAGCATGTGTGCTGCTTCAAAGGGTGGAAAATGAAAGAGTGTGTGGGCTGAAGACAAGCAACAACTCCTCTACACGCATACATCACAGCGCACAGACTGTAAATGCTCCCGCAACGCTTGTTTATCTGTTCACTTCCTGGATTGAACAAACAAAAAAAATACCACTTAGCATTTACAGCAACGTGAAGATGGAATGACCCACACAACTCACGGCACATTATTTCTGCATTAAGCCTTACATGAATTGTTGCAGTGATGTTCATAAGTCATTTATCTGAAGTCCATGTCAAGCCTCTAGTGTTTTGCTGCAAGTCAAGTTTCATTTTCTCATTAAATGCATGCTATCCATTTTGACTATAAGACTGTAAAGCTGTAGCCTAATAATTTAAACCCTAGTGTCATTCCTTTAACACATGTAAATTTTAAAATTAAGTTTCAGTCTTTTACCATTTAGTAGTTTAACATTTAATTCAGCATGTAAAACAGATTTACACTACTTTAAATAAATTTTAGGACTGATAAAGCGTAATATTTGCCGTGTTAGACATATTTATACAGATTCAGGATCAAACAAGAATAATGGAATGAGGTTAAGGCCTGTTGATAGATACTTCTAAATGTCCAGTTTAGTTTGTTTTTTTAATGATGTTTTCAACACGTCTTAATGCCCGTGTTCATATTGTCCTTTTATTCATTACATAGTGCTCTATATAGGGTTTGGAGGGATTTTGTATTTTCTCAATCTAAGTTGGGAAATTTGTAAGATTACTTGGAAACCTTGTTCTAAATCTACACTTAAAACATTCACTGCCACGTCAAAATAATAAACATGTTCCAATGTACGCTATAAATTACAACATAATAAGGAAGCGCAGTGAGTAAATGAGCAGAAATGACAAATTTCTATAAGAAAAGAACAGGACATGCTTTTTTATTTTTATGAGTCTTTGTAAGGTAAAGTAAGGTAAGGTAAGTTTAGTTATATAGCGCTTTTCAGCAACGAGACACTCAAAGCGCTGGTAATGATACAACTAGCATACAAGGGATACATTATTTGGTTTGGGGTAAATTTAGTTTATTTTGTTCAACCCCAAGTCATTTAATAGAGCCTTCAGGCCACTACTAGGCCATGGTTAACAAACATCACTTGCTAATAAATCAAGTGCACACTTTCACATCAAAATGTGTCCCAGCAGCGCATCATCTGTCAGAGCAACTGTGTGTATGCTCACACACCAGCATGCTCTCACATCTGGTTACACAAGATTGTTAATGAAACTCAAGTCTCAGAACATGAGCCTAAAACAGAAAAAGCCCAAAAGCTTGGATGTAAGTTAAGGTTAAGTTTTGAGACTTAAATACAACTTGAGTGCAAGTCTGGAACTCAAGTCACCTTTTCTGTCAAGTAACTATAGTTAATAATTAAAAAAAATAAAATGTTCATGTCTGTTGGGTGTATGACATACTTTGAACCTTACCCTGCAGTCTTGTGAAAGCCACTGAGCTCCAGCACAGTGATGTACAGCACCCCCAAAAGGAGCATCAGCGCCATCTTTGGCAACCAAGAGACACGCAAGAAAAGCGCCAAGGTGAGGGTGCCCACTACACAAGAAAGAAAGGCATAGCGGGCCCCGTCACAGGGCAGCTCTGCCATGGTGCGGTTTTCTCCACTGTCCACATCAATGATGACAATGGAACTGTTTGTATTGGCACTTCCCCACATCCAGGGCATACACCCCACCTGTCAAAGGAATAGGAACACTTAAGTGTACAAATATCTACAAGATAAACTGCATTCAATGTCAATACTGTCTGTACTTTACTCTTTACAATATCTAATGATCAGCAACATAAATCTAAAAATGTAAGTTGTTTAACTATTAAAAAAAATAAAAATCTGGTTTGGCCATATCCTGCTGAAGCACACAAAACATTCACTGAAAGAGACAGTGAAGAGCTGCTTATGTTTCCCTAAAACCTAAAAATGATATTCAGAGTGAATAGCAGCTGGAGTAGAAAATGAAGAATAAAGCTAAAATCTAACATTACATTTTAAATGTTGCTTTTGGAACTTACAACACAGGCCTGGGCCACAGCGTAGATTAAAAGTACTATAAGAATACAGAGAGCAGTTCGAATCTGAATGGTCAGGCACCCTGGAAAACACTGAATGACAAAAAGAAGATAAAGAACTTTAGTCATTACCAGAGACACTAGGATGTTTACATTTTTAGGCTGATTTAAATATTCATGAAGAAAAGACTGATGGTAATAAAACATATTCTAGAACAGTTAGAAAATGTAAAAAAAAACAACTATAAATTGATCAATAACAGGAAATGAGTGGGTAACTATCAACGTTATAAAGGACGAAGGACTTGGGAAAAAATTGTAAGTTAATACAGCATAAGATATTAAATGTTGTTTTGCAACAGTAGTTATACCCCTTGTATTTTCTTTTTTTATGGTTTATCATGTTAGACCCGCAAACTTAATTTTACAAACTCTATTTTGTTGGAACTTTATGTGACAGACCACCAAGAAACATTTATTTTTCAAAACCTTTTAAGAAAAAATAATGTTTCTACTTGCTTTGTGGATCTGCACACTGAAATTTTAGCCCCTTATTTGTTGCAAAATAGTTCAGGCTCAGTCATATTGGGTGTAGATCATCTTTAACATCAAGTTTTTTTAGGTGTTGTCGCAAATTTTAAACTGGATTTAAGTCTTGTCTATGACTGGTCCATTTTAACAAATGAATATGTTAAATCTGAACTATTTCATCATAGTTTTAATGTTATATTTAGCATATATATTGTGATATAGTGTTTAGGGGATGTGTTCAGTGTTTTGAATGTATGCTCAAATGTTAAATGTTATACTAATCTAACCAGAGCACCTTCCTTCACATGCTTGCTATGTCCACTACATAGCAACCTTTAAATGGTGCTTTCCTTCAACAATGTTTTTTTCTTGCCACTGTTCCTTAAAGGCCACATTTGTAGAACGCATGACCGGCAGTTTCCTGTAACATATTCCACCAACAAAGGTGTGGATCTCTGCAGCCACTCCAGAGTTACAATGGTCCTCCTGGCAATTTGCTGATTAAGACTCATACTATCATTATTCATTCGGCCAGCTTATCAGTTATGGTTGACGACCATATCTTAGTGGGTTTGCATTTGTGCCTTAGACTTTTGCTTTTTGGATGATGGATTGAACAATGCTTAGTGAGATGTTTTAAACTTTAGATAATTTTTTTTTCTAACCTAATGCTGCTCAAGACATCTACAGAACATCGGTGATCTGTCTAGAGTGTTTCTTTATCCTCATGATGCTGTTTGTTCACCAGTGTTCTCCAACAAATCTCTAAGGCTTTCATAAAGCAACAATATTTTTAATAATTTAAGATTAAATTACACAGAAGAGGTTTCTATTAGTTAAGTTACTTCTGAAGGCAATTCTTTGCATTAGATTTGATTTCAGGATATCAAATTAAAGGTTGCTGAATACATGTGTAAGCTAAACTATTTCTTTTTTTGCTGCTTTGGAAAAGCATGCATCGTTTTCCTTCCATTTGAAGATTATTGTTTACTTTGTGTTGGTCTATAACACAAAATCCTGATAAAATGCACTGATGTTTAAGGCTGTAAAATGACAACATGTAAAAAGATTGACAACTTCTTATAACAGAGGACAATCGTTATATTAGTAAGAAGAGAACAAAATATATTTCCGGTGATAATAAAGTCTAAAACAGGATCTGTGTTTACCTGTACTCTAGTGATATGCAGGTACATAATACAAGCTACAAGGAAACAGATGCAGAAGACGAGAAGGACAAGTACAACTGTGCCCCTGAATTCAACAAAAAAAGAAACACACAGATAAACAACAGAAGTTAATGACACTAAAAAGTTCAGGAAATCTCATAAAAAGATGGAATATTATCAGATGTACATACTGCGGTATGATGAGAAGATAAACAATTCCAAACAAGGCCGCTAGGATCAGAGAGACAACCACCGCGCTGGTAAAGTACTCATCAGGAACCTGGTGGTACTAATGTGAAAGACAGAACAGGATTCATAACACAAGATTCAAAATACAATTATTTGCCTATAAAATTAGTTTATCTTTAAATTTCTTTCTAGCAAAAACAACTGTTGCTAGATTCTACTAAAGAAACCAGAACACATTTTGCTTAAAGGAAGCAGAAGTGTGCCTAAACATACAGATAAGTTCTTTGAAGAGGTTTACATGCATTTATTATCCTCGAATGATCAATAGGTCAAAACGTTTTCTGTTAAAAATGTCAAATAGCAGGACTAAAAATTAAGTAGCCCAGAGAAAAACTTATTTTCAGATACTTTCTGAAGGCCTGGAGAAGTAAAGTCAACTTTTGATCATGACAAGAAAATCGTTCTTATTGGAATCAAAACATAAAGACATAAATGTAGGCTCTAGATTCTAGAAACAGTCTCAGTATAGCATCTTGCCTCACCCTCTGTTCGCGCTCAGCGCACTTATACATGAGAGTAAGGAAGTTGAGGTCTGCTGTGTCGGACTCTGTCTGGCGGGCCTCAATCAGCCGGCCAATGTAGCGGTTGACCCTGGTTCGGGGGCTGCTTTGGATCATGTTAGCTTGATTAGCATTGGAGCGGTTCCTCAGCTTCTGTGGAGCCGTTCGCATGGCCCTCCGCTGGAGTGCAACAAAAAAATATATATTTTATTTATAACTGCACTGACAAATGCTCTGCTGCACTCTCTAATGGTAAATAAGAGCAGCTAATTATACCTTAAAATTAGAACATTGCCTTCATACTTTAGTTTATCATTAAATGCACAGCGTTAGCTCTAGGTTTCTTCAGCAGCCAGAGAATGTAAGAAAGCATTGGGTAGTGTACTAAAGCCACTAAAGGGAGGATGTGGGGATTTGAGCTGCACCTTTACTCAGATGATGTTAAACCTGTGGTGGATCATTTTTACGATTGGTAGATTATTTTCCATTGGTCAACAAACCCACAAGGAATCAAGACAAATGTGGCTAAAGAATACAAATATAAAGCAACCCTTAAAAGTCCTGCTAATGTGCTCGTTTTACTTGAAAACTAAAGCCCGGGAAGAATGAAAATCCTTATCCCCACTTCTAGGTCGACTACCAAAAAACGAGTCTGCTTCTGAAAAAGATTAAAAAGATGCTGAGAGCACAAGAGGTGTGATTATAGGTATAGTTAACATAGATGCAGGGACAGGTAAAATTACATTATCCTGTTTCAGTTTTAAAAGTTAATGATCTAACATGTTTCTTACCTATATTTACTCTGGAAGAGACTTGTTTATGTGTAAAATGCCAGACCAGAAGTTAACAAAATAATTCATGCAAGGTATCACATGATTAAGGAACAAGGTGGATAGCCAGTTAAATCACAAGATTTTTGTATGCTTAAATTCCCTGCTATGTTTATATAATCTTTCACATTGTATTGTATTTGTGTGCAATTTATAATGTACATCAGCAGCCAACAGAAAGGAAATACTTCATGATACGAAATGATTCACGAGTGTCATTAAAAGTAGGCAAGCTTGGTGCGTTGCAGATGGTGTAGGGGTTAAGTGCACAACCATATATGGAGACTACAGTCCTCAAAGCAGCTGTCCCAGGTTTGAGTCCCGGATCCAGCGACATTTGTCAAATGTCTACCCTGTCTGCCTACTGTCAAAAAATAAAGGCCACTAGTGCTGAAAAAATATCTTTAACAAAGCAGGCAAGATTTTATTGTAAGGATCGCTGAACTAAAACAATGTACAAGTTTTAGTGAAATAAATCCTGATGAATACCACAAGTTGGAGATAGGAAATGTCTCTTGCTTGTCTTTATGTCTTTATAATGATGTTGGTAACATAATATAATCACAACAAATATAGCTTGCAGATTTAGTAGCAAGTGACGATGTCAAGTTGACTGAAATAAAACTTCATCATGTGATGCAAGAACACATGGATTGAAATAAAATAATACAAATTTGCTTTTGAAGGAAATTCTGCCCATCTCATCATAGTACAAGCAAGCAGAGAAAAGTAAGCCCAAGCCAGTACCTTATCGCCATCCTCGCAGTTCATGACATTGGAGAAAGGAATCTCAGCTTTGAACATTTTCCTGCAGTGCATGAGCTGCACCAGTAAGTAGCAAACAGTTTTGAACTTCATCTTTTTGGCAGGCTTTATATCCGAAAGAATCAATCCTGGGAATATCTGTCAACACAATGAGAACAAGGATTAAGTCACAAATCCCTGCAGTAAAACTTTTAGTATGTGAGTCTATAACTTTAAAACTCACGGACAATCACTGAGCATATATAAACACATATGCAATCTTTATCACAGAGCTTAGGAATTCAACTCAAAAGTGGTTAAACTAAGGCAGATTAATCTGACAGGACCTTTGTGTTTTAGGACTGCTGACCTCAAACCTGTTTTAGAAAATGTGAAAAAGATTAAGTGTACATTAAAGGGTTTGAGGTAGCACTAGTGTCATTTAGTGCTACTCCACACCTCAGGAATCTGCGCAGGGAAAAGGAAGAAGCTCACAGCAGTGGTGATTTGGTGCGGTACAGGCAGGCCAGGAACAGACTTACAAAAGAGATCAAAGCAGCTAAGATCAAAGCAGCTAAGAGAAGCTACAGCGAGAAGCTTAAGAACAACCTTTCTACTGGTGACACTTCAGCTGTATGGACTAGTCTGAGAAACCTGACTGCCTACAAGAGCCCCTCCACCCATCCTGAACAGAGTTGTCTCCTGGCCAACCGTCTGAATGGCTTCTACTGCAGACATGACAAGAAGCCATTCACACCTCAAATCATCCCCCTCTACATCCCATTCAGCAACAAATTCCTCTCATAAAGCAACCAACCCCCCACCATCAGATCCTCTGCCTCCACTAAAGATCTCCAAGGAAGAGGTAAACAGGCTGGAGGACCTGATAACGTCTCCCCATCATGTCTGAAAGCCTGCGCACATCAACTTGCTCCGATCTTCACAAGGATCTTCAACAAGTCACTGGAGAAATGTGAGGTCCCCACCTGCTTCAAACGACCCACCATCATCCCGGTTCTCAAGAAACCCACCATCGTAGGATTAAATGACTACAGGCCTGTAGCCCTGACGTCTGTGGTCATGAAATCCTTTGAGCGGCTGGTGTTGAAGCACCTGAAAGACATCACAGGCCTCCTGCTGGACCCCCTGCAGTTTGCTTACCGAGCAAACAGGTCGGCAGATGATGCTGTTAACTTAGGTCTACACTTCATCCTGCAACACCTCGACCGTCCAGGGACGTACGCCAGGATCCTGTTTGTAGACTTCAACTCGGCCTTCAACACCATCATACCAGACATGCTCCACCAGAAGCTCACCCAGCTCAACGTCCCAGCCTCCACCTGTCAGTGGATCAACAGCTTCCTGACAGACCGACAGCAGCAGGTGAGACTGGGGAGCATCTTCTCCTGATCCAGATCAATAAGTACTGGTGCCTCCCAGGCGTGTGTTCTATCCCCACTCCTCTTCTCTCTGTACACAAATGACTGCACCTCATCGGACTCGTCCGTGAAACTCCTTAAGTTTGCAGACGACACCACTGTCATCGGACTGATCCAGGACGGTGATGAGTCTGCATACAGACAGCAGGTGGATCGGCTGGTACATTGGTGCGGTCAGAACTACCTTGAACTGAACCCACTCAAGACTGTGGAAATGGTGGTGGACTTTCGGAGAACACCACCCCCATACACTCCCTCACCATCCTCAACAACACTGTATCGGCCGTGGACCACTTCAGGTTCTTAGGAACCACCATCTCTGAGGACCTGAGATGGTCTTCACACATAGACACTGTTCGAAAGAAGGCCCAGCAGAGACTGTACTTCCTGAGGCAACTCAAGAAGTTCAACCTTCCACAGGAGCTGCTGGTCATCTTCTACACTGCCATCATTCAGTCTGTCCTGTCTTCATCCATCTCAGTGTGGTTTGGCTCATCCACAAAACAGGACAGGTCCAGACTGCAACAAATAATCAGGACTGCAGAGAGAATAATCAGGGCTGACCTTCCCTCCATCCAGGACTTATACAGGTCTAGGGTCAGGAAAAGAGCTGCTAAAATCTCTGCAGACCCCACACACCCGGCACATAAACTGTTTAGAGTTTTACCTTCAGGCCGCCGCTACAGGGCACTGTTTACTAAAACCAGCCGCCACAAAGACAGTTTCTTCCCCCAGGCTGTTTCTCTGTTGAACATTCAATAGAGTACAGAACAACAGCATACAGATGTTGCAAATGCACCTTTTCTATTAGATATGTGTATATTGTAAATTGTAAATTTGTATATTCTGTAATGCAAAAACAGAACAAAAGAGCAAAGTGTACCGGAGTCAAATTCCTTGTTTGTATGTACGAACTTGGCAATAAAGCGGATTCTGATTCTGATTCTGAGTTACAACAGAATCTATATGATCTGTGTGAGATCTGTCCCTGCAGGAGCAGCAGTCCATTGAACAGCAGTTAGATCATATATTTGCCTGAGCCATTACTTTGATGAAGCTAAACCATCAGTTGCATTAACAGGATTAGTGAAGTCTCTTATATAGCAAAGAGAAAAAATTACTAGGATGTTAAAGTGTGAACCTGCACACAAGCCATATCTTTCATAAAATAAAATTAGCTGCCAGAAATACTGAAAAAAGTAGACTGATGAAGTCAAAAGGAGTGGAGAGGTGAACAGAGAAATAAAATTATTTCCCCAGCTGCTTGTGGCACATCTGCTGGAGTTATGTGTGTTTCTCTTTACGTTTGTCCAACTGTGCAAAATTGAGATGATAGATGCCACTGGGTGTGTTTCTTTGTCTTTATAATCTAGCACAACACATTACACCAAGTGAAACTAACAAATATACTGCATAATTTATAGTTCAACTTGAAGGGCATGTAGATCTTGGCACAAAAATAATGTCAGCTATTTAAACTTAATCTATTCTCACTTTATTAATGTACTCTAATGCGCCGATGCTTTTCTAAGTTTTACTAGAGGCTCTTAATGTTTAAAACTGAAAACAGCACTTCCTTAATAAAGTCATATCAAGACAAAACATGCATTATATAAATTCAATCATTCATTCTGAACAGGAAATACCTTTCGTCTGTGAGATGGCACAATAAAGAAAGTTTCTATTTCATGCTTTTGGAGAAAGGCGTTTCTTTCATGACCATTCCCAGGCTCCACCTCATAGTCTCCATTTAGGCACTCAAGTGTTGATCTGGTGATGTGAACTTTCCTGCGATGCAAACAAGGCAAGCTCAACATAAATGTGGCAAATCTCAAAATATGAAATTAACAGCAGAAAGAAATTATTAAAACAATCTTAAATTAAGCTGCTGCTGGCTTTTTCTCAACATGAAAAAGTTGCCAATTTTTAAATCTCTCTGAATATGCTCATATATCTCCCATCATGCTTTCAGATTGCTGCAACATCTCTTGTGACTTTCTATCTTAAATACTCAGTTTTACTTTACTGCTTTTTAAGTCTTTCCTTCTGAGAAACAGGGTCAGTTAATTGGCAAATAATAGTAGACTGCAACAAGGCCGTCCATTCTCTGTTTGAGGCATCCCAAGCTGACCACTTGTTGGTATTATGCAAATATGTTACACAATGTATGTAGTCATCAAATAAAGAGAGAAAAGATGGTATTTTATGAGATTTAATCTTCTGAGGAACAGTTTATATGTGGGACCAATAAGCAGGGTTGCAAGGATTACCATGCACAAAGATATACACTACTGGTCAAAAGTTTTAGAATGCCTTTCTCATTTAATAGTTTTGAATGTTTATGAGTATTTACATCATATGTAAATTCTCACTGAAGGGATCAAAACAGTGAATGAACACATATGGAATTATGTAGCAAACAAAACATTGTTTGCTAAATAGAACTTTAAATATCTTTTGTATTTTAGATTCCTTAAAGTAGCCGCCCTTTGCTGTGATGAGTGAAATATTAACATTTGGCCGTCTCTCAGTGAACCTCTGGGAAGTTCTTTCTAGACTCTTCGGAAAACCATTTCAGGTGACCGCCTCACGAAACTCATAGAGAGAGAGCAAACCAGTAATCAGAGCAAAGGGTGATATATTGAAGAATCTAAAATCTAAATATGTTCAGCCTTATTTCACACTTTTTGTCTATAGTCTTTACTACATCATTCCATGTGTGTTCATTTATAGTTTGTTGCCTTTGGTGAGAATCTACAATGTAAATAGTCATGAAATTAAAGAGACCCCTTAGGTAAGAAAGTGTATCTAAAACGTTTGACTGGTAGTGTATATTTCAACATGCTACAGAAATGATATACAGAACATTTCTTCTATATAAATGACCAGCAACAGCACCAGCCAGCACCACCAACAATTGGGAAGGGCCAGTTACCAGCATTAAGGTTTAAAAAAGGTACTGTAGTGACTCTGTATTAAGTTGGTTTTTGTAAATCTTTACCTGGGAGAACCCAGTACATGTCTATAGATCATTACAACTCCAGGTTTAGAAATAAAGACAGGTGTTCCACAAAGGTTAACCCTGGGACCACTTCTGTTCTAGAGAGTCTAGGGATAGATTTAGATCCTCATTCATTTTCATGTAGTTTTAAATTAAAAGTTAAAACTTTAGTTAGTGTTATTATTTTACTTAAGTGTTTGTATAACAATCAATATAATGTCCATTATATAAAGTTGTTTTATTTAGCATCAGTATGAATAATGGCTGTGACTTTATTTTTTAAAAAGCAGTAAAATCATGATGTGCATTTTGATTAAAAAGCTTGTGTTAATACCATGACCCATGAAACTGTACAATGACTAAAGGCTATCACACCATTACAATCACTTCAGATTGCTTTACATGATAAAAAAAACATAAAGAAAAAAATTAAATAAAAAAGATCATTGCAGTGGCATAATAAAGAAGGTAAATGAACTGAACTTATATTGCAACTTTCCAGTCATCCCAACGACTTGAAACGCTTTACACTAGAGCCACATTCACCCAATCCCATTGATTAATGAACACACATTCGTACACAGATCGGTATGCAACTTGAGGTTTAGTGCCTTGCCCCTCAGCACATCGACATGTGACAGGAGGAAGCTGGATTCAAACCTACAACTTTTGGATTGCAAGACAACTACTCTGGATGGAAGAATACTCTTAGACAGACCTGTGAAGACACTGTTGTAGTTATAAATTTGACTAAGATGACTTGGATGGATGAGTTTTTAGTCTTTTAATCCAGGAAATGTCATTCAGGTGAAAGAAGGCCGACTTAGTGATTGTCTTTAAGTACCTCTAAAGGTTCAGTTCGGAGTTCATCATAACAACCACATTTCGGACCTGATCTGTGGTTTCTAGCTGTAGTAAATGAAGCTGTGTGTTGACACTTGATCGCTCCTCCTTTGGTCCAAACATAATTACTTCAGTTTTGTTTTTATTTAACTGAAGAAAATTATGACACATCCACACATTGATTTGTTCTATGTATCTACCCAGTGCTTGAATAGGTTCATAGTCATCTGATGACATTGTTGTTTGTTGTGATCTGAGCTAGGGGGAGCATGTAGATATTAAATAGGAGGGACCCAAAGATGGAGCCTTGGGGAACCCTGCATGTGATTTTTATCAGCAAGTGGAGCTTATCTGATATACAGTTTCTTCTAAGCTTTTGCTGGTAATTTGGTGAAATTGTGTGATTTTGTCCAAATGTGTTTTGATTAAACACAACATTAGTACTGGGCTTGATATCAGTGTACAAACTACCGTTCTCATTTTCTGAATTTTCTCAGTAAAGTAGTTATCAAATTAATGCATGAAGATATGCCACAGTTCATCTGGAATCCAGTCATTCGCCACATCCATTCAGCTTTTCAAAACTCCATTTTTTCACTTCTTACCAGTGGAGCATTTTTCTTCTTACCAGAGACAACCTTGACTTTAATGGGAGAAATGGAATCAATGATATTTGACGTTTCTGAATAGAAGTTATCTACCAGCTCATTTACTGAGTTACAGGACAAAGTGGAGGTGAAGACATAAATGTGGTTAAAGGTTTCAGTTGAATCGTCCTTAGATTTTTAGTCCAAAATATGTCCCCATTTGTGTGTTGGCTGTTTAACATGTTGAGTCAAAACAAGGTTTTTAGGTGTATCACATAGCTCTTTCGCTCCTTTGTCTTGGGGGTTGCCAACATGAATGCTGAAATCTCCCACAAGGAATAAACTGTTGTAATCAACACATATCACAGCTAGAGTCATAGAGTCAATAGTCATTGAAATTATGAAAAATGTTTCTATTGGGTTTCCGAGGCCAGGGATCTTCCTGTTAGCCATCTTCCCACATCTGAAGGAAGGGATTTATCCTTTGGCTTTGCGCCGAGAGAGGTCCAGGGAGGACTGTTGATCAGTTTACTCTCAATTTACATCAGTATTCTGTTTCTTGTTGGTGCTAGTTAGCTGTCTGTTAATCCTTTCACTGTTTTGAATCATCAACAGGGTCGGTACACTTCCATATACAGCATTTGCTTCCACAATTACTTCATTACCATCACTGATATTTTCTGGAGATGTTTGTAGTGGTAGTCATCTGTGAAAAAGGGAGGCATCTTGTACTGATTAGCTTGTGTTGTCATGATAAGTGCAACTTCAGTCATCTGGTCATCCTCTCAAAAGCGATTAAAATAAAAATAAAAAGTTTGTTGCTGAGCGATAAGAAGTTAAAAGTAAAATGTAAGCAAACACATAGCAAGTGGTGAAAGTGTCTGAGCAAGCAGAGAAGCAGAAGCAATATCATATGACTAATCAACAATGCAACTGACTGAAAAATACCAGAACAACTGAAATCTAAAACAAAAAATGTTACCCAGGACACAATAAGATGTTTATACACTACTAAAAATATTTGGTCTGTATCTATTGTTCTACAAATTGGCTTTTTGCTGCACTAAAGTAAATCATTGCCAGTTTAACAACTAAAGTAGCAATTAACCAGATGCTGAATTATCCTTTTAAGGCCTTGCCATGAAAAAAAAAAAAATATATATATATATTTATACCTATAATAATACTGACCCTGGTAGTCCTCCAGTTTCCATCACATTGGCCAGCGTCACGTCGTTTGACCAGACATCATACTGCCATTTCCTGAGGCCCAGCACTCCGCATAGCACTCGACCAGTGTGCAGACCCACACGCATGTTAAGATTGACTTCTGTTGCCTCTGCCACTGACCTGCGGGACCATGCATGGGACAATTTGGGTGAATTTGTCCAGGGAATGTTAATTTATTACCAATATCTATCTGTCTATCTTTATACTTGATGCAAAAAGAGCCCATTTTTGTAACAACACTGGAGCTGCACCCTCCTCCCAAAATGTTAAACCTGTGCAAACATGAAAAATAATAATTCGACAATATCCATTTAATGATTTGTAAAATAATATTGACATATTTTTCTTTTCAAGAAAAACTAAAAACTGAATTGAGGGCCCAAGAAATTATGTCAGGATGTTTGTAGCAGTTTGTTACAAGTTTTTGTTTTTATTGTGACAAGATGCTAAAGATGTGAAGAAAAAAAAAAACTTCAGGGAATAACTTAAAACTTCAACAGCTTTCATCACCATTCTCCTGAAAATGTTCTATCCATATGAGACAGCTTGAAAAATTGTGTAATAATCACAGCGGATGTCTCTTATGACAAAAAGTAAATGTGTGGCATTTTCTCCCAAAGCATATTGTAGGTTCTTGCATAAAGATGCAGGCACAAACCCATATGACATTTTTCCAACTCAGTATTCCAGTTTGCATATACTAATATTTGAGTTGTGTCTGTAACAAGTGCTGTTTTAAATAACAGTGCCTCTGTCTTTAGATCAAACAAAAGTTGTTTTATTTGATTAAGAGTTCAGCTGGATTTTTTTTTTTTCCATGACAGTTGTAAATGGCAGTTCTGTGCAGCGCAGTAGAGATTAAACAAAAAAGTATTTTGTTATTGTTCTGTACATATGCAAAACATGTTATGAGCACACGCTTCATTCAAACCATCACATTAAAACAATAAATATAATCTTAATTTAAGAAAGCACCACCAAGTGATGATCGATTTTTTATAAAAAAATATATTACCACTACTCAAGAAGGGTAAACACGTAACAGTCAGAAATATTGTTTGCTCTCAGACACAAAATTAAAAGAACATCAAAAAGAACTCTGAGTTTTTTATGCCTCGGCTTGTATCTGTCATTTGGTTTCTAATTTATCTTCCGAACTATTCAGTTAATGACAAAAGTAACAGCTTAAAAGTAACAGCTAATTTCCTTTCTCCAAGAAAGCATTTTCCTCTCAAATGACAGCAACTGATACTTCAAAATTTACATTCAACTATGAAACACAGCTTGACTGTTTTTTTTCCACACCTAGTGCCTAAACAGATGAAATCAGACACTACTTAAGAGAAAAACTCACGTTATTGTGTCGATCATGTCCAAACCCATTTCGACACAGCAGTGAGCATGGTCAGTCTTGGGTTGAGTCAGTCCTGACACGCAGTAGTAACAATCCCCCAGGATCTTAATCCTGCGACAGTGGTTCTCCTGGTAATCAAAAAGAAAGATTGAATAGAGAAGTTGTTATCCCATACTGAAAAAGGATGAGTCCATATGTGTTTCGAGGACAGATTATATTTTTAAGCATTTCTGTTTCTTTCTAGTTTTATCAGTTTACCCAGAGTTGTTCAAGACTGCCATATTCCTTTAAAAAGAGGTTGTTCAACTCTGGCCGCCATATGTTTAGCATTGTTACAAAGAACATAACTGTTCCTTTTTATACTTTTAGGTCATGGTAAATAGGATATATTCCTTACTGGCATTTACTGTAAGCAATTTGTTACAAGGTTTGTTGAAGATAGTGTCAGGTCAACATCGTGAGAAGCCCTTGTCCTGCCTCTGTGCATTTGATGTGTGCTTGGATGTTTACAGCAGACTAAAAGTTTTAACGTATATCCATTTAAAGATGCATACTTTACTGACACTGTATTTTAATGTTGTAGGAAATTTAGCCTGAATGTTGAAAAATCCAAGAAATTAGTAACCAACAAAAAGTCCATCCATCCATTTTCAAAGGTTGCCAGTCCATCGCAGGGCAACACACAGGACAAAAAACCATGTACACACCCATTCACACCTAAGGGCAATTGAGAGAGACCAATTAACCTAACAGTCATGTTTTTGGACTGTGGGAGGAAGCCGGAGTACCAGGAGAGAACAAACGCATGCACGGGAAGAACATGCAAACTCCATGCAGAAAGACTGCCAGCCAGGAGTCGAACCCAGGACCTTCTTGATGCATGGCAACCATGCTATTAACTGCGCAACTGTGCAGCCCTCCAACAAAAAGTGATTGTTGTAAATCTCGATGAACTGGAGCCTGACAAGCAACATGGTCACCAGTTTGCAGTCTGCAAGAGTTGACCAGTTAGTTCTGCATATCCTCTATGTTAGCTAGAGCAAAATCAGGTTATAAAACAAAAAAACCCAAGCTTTGAAAGTCTGAAGAACAACGGTTCAATCTATCATCAAAAACAGAAAAAGTATGGCACAGCTTCAAACCTACTAAACTGGTAGGCAAGGAGAGTATTAATCAGAGAAGAAGCCAAGATGCACGTAGTTACTCTGGAGGAGCT
Source organism: Girardinichthys multiradiatus (assembly GCF_021462225.1). Lineage (NCBI taxonomy): Eukaryota > Metazoa > Chordata > Actinopteri > Cyprinodontiformes > Goodeidae > Girardinichthys > Girardinichthys multiradiatus. The sequence goes on from NC_061799.1 coordinate 25,874,199, forward strand.
GCATTAGCTGAGAGAATATCAAAGTTAAAGTCAAAGTTTGCTTTATTGTTAGTTCAACTACATGTACAAGAGATACGGACTTTTGAAATTGGGATGCTGTAAGACCGACAGTGCAATGATGTAACATTAACAATATTTATAATAAAAATAATTAAATAATAATAGTGCAATGAGAACAGTCAATTGCTGAATGAAGTGGCTAGTGCAACCTCTGATTTCAGTGTGTGTTTGAGTCAGTCAACGGTTATGGTGAATACCAGTGTTTTGTTGTTGAGGGGCGAAATGGGAGATGAATAACAAGGTGAAGACCAAAGTTCACGTACTTCATAGTTGAATATATTGACAGAACAACTATTAATTGTGCACTCCAAAAACCTGGGGATTTCACACAGTATTGACTTTACAAATAAACTCTAAATACAAATGTTTTCCACTCTTTTCAAATTTGTGTTTGTAATTCTTTGTGTTAAATAAAATCACAATAAAACAAAAACTGAGATAAATGTAGAAAAGTACCAGATGTGAGTAACTTTGGCACTGTATCAATGATCAGATCTTTAACAGCTTCTAACATTTTTTCAGTCATACCTTAAATATAGAAAGTCATTCAACAAACAAATTCTAAACCAAAAACTATAGATATGAACAAAGTTTGTCAAGGTAAGGAATTTAAAGGGGTTGTCCTTTCTTTCTACTGTGATAGTATGCAAACATGAAACACAATTCTCACCTCTGTCTTCCCTAAGAGGGTATCTATGCATTCCATTTTATTCAGTATTTTTGAAGGATTAGCTATTGAGAGAAACTGCCCCACACTCAAAAATGGATCGAATATGTAATCTGTCAATCTGTAATGTTGTTAAACAGTTTCTCTTGGGCCGACGTGTCCATTTCCTGATCTATTACCTCATAAACATTTTTTTAGGCCTTTAAATTACACCAGCACTATACAGCTCCCACGATGCGATGGATCGCTCTCACTTCAGGGAATAAGGTGAGTCACTCACTCTTTGGAACTTTTCAGAACCAGAACCAAACATGGAGAAGCAGCTTTTAGTTCTTGTGCTCCACTAATCTGGAATAACCTCCCAGAAAACTGTAAAGTGCCGAAACCCTAAGTTGCTTTAAATTATGTTAAAAACGTATTTGTTTAGAGTGGCCTTTGAATGTGTTATCTAAACATTAGTTAAGTTTTCAGTCCAATTTGCCTTTCGTTTTCTTATCCATCATTCTATTCTCTTAATTTTTTTAATTACCCCTGTTGTTTGATTTTCTGTATCATTGTGTTGGGACCCACAGCCATGGATCACAACATCCGGTACGAACTTTTCTGGAACTTTCAAAATAAATCACATTAACCTACTTCCTGCACAGCCAGGAAAAGGGTTATGGTGGACTCCCCATGATGTCACTGTTTTGAATAAAATTCCCGCCTTTCCAATGAATCGATCTCTTCCACACCGGTGATGACCGGGACAGGAGGGACACAGCGCGCTAATGTCTCTTTGCAGGCAAACAGACATAACTCTTCAAACTGGATCCAAGAGTGTAATACAATCAGGTGATCATATGCACTAAGTTAAGTACGAATGAATTGCTGTTTGTGTATCCGGTATTCATTCATGAACGGGGGTAATTAAGGTACAAGCGTTGCTTAACTTTCTCTCTGAGATCTGCAGAATCGAACTGTTTCCAGAGAGTTTCCAGCAAGCCGAGTGAAGCAGTTTCCCAAAGGAAGGACAACGGGATGCATTACCGTGGTTACGGCAGTAACTGTGCAGTTTGGTTGGCGGACAGAGTGAGCCACCCCACCCAACAGCTACGAAGATAGGCTGAAGCTAATCTTATGTTTACAGAGCTTTCTTCAAACTTCGTCGTCGCCCAGATAACTTTTCCTCAGCACAGTTCATACGAGGTTAGGTTTGGGCAGAGTGATAGAAGTAATTTAGGATGAAATAATCTAAACGTATTTCATTTTATGAAGTTTGGTTTTGTGTGTGTTGAACTCAGCTATCTTAGTGCTAGCAGGCCATCTGCAGCACACATGCTCAGTTTTGTGCTCTGTGTTTTTGTGTTTTTAAAGCTAAGACAAACTTTATTTCAAGGGTGATTTTAAACAGAAGATTGATCCTAATGCGCCGTTCGCGCTTATGCATGTTAACCCTTTCATTAACGGTATTGTAAAGGTGTGTGTTTGATTCTGATGATAAGCCATTAGTTTATTTTGTTAGCTTTAACTGCTAACAGCTAACACGTGTGCTTACTGCACATCTAATCTGCTAAGATCATTTACCCAAAAAGGTTGCTAGTTTTCAATCCAGTAAAATATTTCCCTAAACATTGTTTTGCTAAACTTGAAAACTAGGTAAACACCATTAAGCCCCATTTCTCCAGAAGGATTTGGTTATTTTTCAAAATATTTCCTTAAATATTTTACTATTTCCTAAATAATATTTCTTTAAATATTATTTTAATAAATAAAGGCAGTTAATTAGACACCGTTGAGAAATGGTCAACCAGAAGGTTGGTTTTATTCAGCAGATCATTATTTAAAACATTATTTTATAAAAATAATATTTTATCTGATCTTGAATTGTGAAGGGTTCTCTAAACGTTTGCTGATTATTGCCTAAGTTGGTTCCAAGATTAACTTAATTTCATTTCCAGATTCTTCAAGATAATCCTTGGTTCTCAAACATAAACATTGCATGGTAATGTTGCATCACTCTTTTGGTCATAGTTTTCAATCATCTTTAATCAACGTGTTAATATTGTACATAGCCCATTAGTCTTCGTTATTCTTTAATTCTGCTTGGTAGGTTAGTTGGATTGTTTTAGCATAGTAAAGAGTTTGTTGATTGAAATATGTTTGACTTTGAGTTGACTTATTTTTGTTAATAAATTCTTGTATTTTAAGAAATTGTGTGAATTCATTCCATATATGTGCAGAGTTTTGCTGTTCAATAATGTCAGAGCTTGGCTCACCCTTTGATTTTGTCCTATTACCACTGCCTTACTGGGCTGGTATTCACAGGACAACACTTAACAGACCAAAATATTATTTGATAAAATATTTAAATATTAATATTAAATATATTCATATTCATAATCACAACAATTGTAATGTTTTTCCTAACGTACAGTGCCTTGAGTGCCTTGTTGGTGAAAAGCGCTATATAAATAAACTTGACTTGATATATTTTACCAGAGAGACCAGGTTACCGTCGGCGCCTCCTCATAACCCTTCATTGTTTCCATTAAGGTAATGGGATTGCTGCCCGTGCATGTGTAGAGCCCAAAGACTCATAATTACGCACACTGGGGGGTATGAGACAGGACAGATGCTCTATTTTAAACATGGAAACTGTGAGTTTTGTTAGAGCTGAATAGTTACAGTATTAGAGGTTGTTTCTTGCCTTGTAAAGATGTACCTGCTGTGAAGAGAAGGCATGAGGACTTTATTCTTAGACACAAACCCTACACATGCAGCCCATGTACATCATGAAATGTTCTTTAGCTGTCTTTGTTGAAAGATGGATAGTCATTGCTAAATTTAAATCAGACTCTTGTGTGGAATGAAGATCCAAATTATCTAAACACATAGATAGGGATATCATCACACAGACTGATATTCAAACCTGGGGATTTTTGTGGTCAAATTAGATGGATCTTGAAGAGATGTACAAGTGAAATTGAAACAATTTTTAGCAGTGTGGGGATTAAAAAAAAAAGATAACTTTCTCACAGTTTTTAAAATTTGACTTGAACTTGTAAGGAGTTAGGCACATTTATAGCTTAAACGCTGACTATGTATACAGGTCCTTCTCAAAATATTAGCATATTGTGATAAAGTTCATTATTTTCCATAATGTAATGATGAAAATTGAACATTCATATATTTTAGATTCATTGCACACTAACTGAAATATTTCAGGTCTTTTATTGTCTTAATACGGATGATTTTGGCATACAGCTCATGAAAACCCAAAATTCCTATCTCACAAAATTAGCATATTTCATCCGACCAATAAAAGAAAAGTGTTTTTAATACAAAAAACGTCAACCTTCAAATAATCATGTACAGTTATGCACTCAATACTTGGTCGGGAATCCTTTTGCAGAAATGACTGCTTCAATGCGGCGTGGCATGGAGGCAATCAGCCTGTGGCACTGCTGAGGTCTTATGGAGGCCCAGGATGCTTCGATAGCGGCCTTTAGCTCATCCAGAGTGTTGGGTCTTGAGTCTCTCAACGTTCTCTTCACAATATCCCACAGATTCTCTATGGGGTTCAGGTCAGGAGAGTTGGCAGGCCAATTGAGCACAGTGATACCATGGTCAGTAAACCATTTACCAGTGGTTTTGGCACTGTGAGCAGGTGCCAGGTCGTGCTGAAAAATGAAATCTTCATCTCCATAAAGCTTTTCAGCAGATGGAAGCATGAAGTGCTCCAAAATCTCCTGATAGCTAGCTGCATTGACCCTGCCCTTGATAAAACACAGTGGACCAACACCAGCAGCTGACACGGCACCCCAGACCATCACTGACTGTGGGTACTTGACACTGGACTTCTGGCATTTTGGCATTTCCTTCTCCCCAGTCTTCCTCCAGACTCTGGCACCTTGATTTCCGAATGACATGCAGAATTTGCTTTCATCCGAAAAAAGTACTTTGGACCACTGAGCAACAGTCCAGTGCTGCTTCTCTGTAGCCCAGGTCAGGCGCTTCTGCTGCTGTTTCTGGTTCAAAAGTGGCTTGACCTGGGGAATGCGGCACCTGTAGCCCATTTCCTGCACACGCCTGTGCACGGTGGCTCTGGATGTTTCTACTCCAGACTCAGTCCACTGCTTCCGCCGGTCCACCAAGGTCTGGAATCGGCCCTTCTCCACAATCTTCCTCAGGGTCCGGTCGCCTCTTCTCGTTGTGCAGCGTTTTCTGCCACACTTTTTCCTTCCCACAGACTTCCCACTGAGGTGCCTTGATACAGCACTCTGGGAACAGCCTATTCGTTCAGAAATGTATTTCTGTGTCTTACCCTCTTGCTTGAGGGTGTCAATAGTGGCCTTCTGGACAGCAGTCAGGTCGGCAGTCTTACCCATGATTGGGGTTTTGAGTGATGAACCAGGCTGGGAGTTTTAAAGGCCTCAGGAATCTTTTGCAGGTGTTTAGAGTTAACTTGTTGATTCAGATGATTAGGTTCATAGCTCGTTTAGAGACCGTTTTAATGATATGCTATTTTTGTGAGATAGGAATTTTGGGTTTTCATGAGCTGTATGCCAAAATCATCCGTATTAAGACAATAAAAGACCTGAAATATTTCAGTTAGTGTGCAATGAATCTAAAATATATGAATGTTAAATTTTCATCATAACATTATGGAAAATAATGAACTTTATCACAATATGCTAATATTTTGAGAAGGACCTGTAGTCTATGTATCATATACTGTGCTTCACTTAGTGAATTGATTCACCTAATATAGATTAACTTTTCAATAACATTCTGATTTGTTCAATATGATTATATATTCAGCTCTGATACCCCAAAATGAAATCCTTTGCAACCACTTTACTGTTTAATCCATCATCCCAAACTAGAAGTATAGCACCAATGCTAAGCCACCAAGCATTAATCAAAATAGCCCACAGTGAATCTAAAGACGCTGCAGAGATACACAGTTCAGGTGGGAGAATCTGTTGACAACTGTATGTGTTCCTAATGGCGCTTTTAGCCTACATAAAAAATACCAAGGGTAGGCAAAAAAACACTAACACTGGACATTACCCAGAACACACTATCTCCACAGTGAACCGTGGTGGTAGCATCATGCTGTGTGGTTGGTTTTCTTCAGCAGGGAGAAAGAAGCTGGCCAGAGTTGATGGGAAAATTGATAAAGAAAAATACAGACTTGAGGTGGAGATTCAACTTCAATATAAACAATATATAAACAATGGAAGGGTTTATATCTGCACACTTTTTATGTGCTATAATGGCATAAAGACTTGAAAATTGAAGTCTATGCTGTTCGTCCAATATGACTGAGCCCGACCTATTTTGCGAAGAACAGGCAAAAATGTAGCTTTCAATTTAGAAAGCTGGTTGAGGCATTTACCCAAAAGACTTAAGCTGAATATGTTTAAAAGTTGTTTGTAAGTTTAAAACCTTTAGAATAATTTAAATTTTAATCTAAACTTTTCTTAGAGTTTTAGTACCACTTGTTTGAAACTATACAAATACAAACATCACAGATTTCTGACATATACAGAGTTTTCAAGATGTGTGCTTGGAAGGCCGCCACCAAAAAATTGTTACCAGAGTTTTAAAATTGCACAGCATTTGGAATAGCAAAATCTTTGGTAAATCAGTCTTAAAGTGCAATGTTAAAACTACACTACATCAAAACTTTTATTTCACTATAATTTTTATCATTTACAGAATCATAATGTTCATTATTATCACTCCCTATAAATACATTGGCTGTTTTGAATTTGGTTTAAGACACCTCTGGCATATGGTTACTTCTCCAAAACATCTTTTCAACCCAATGCAAGAATTTAACTACCAAACAAATAGATTGTTTTTCTTTTTAAATAGTCTTTTTCTTTAACAAGGTTTGCTTGTTTTTTGTTCGAAAATCAAAACTATGGCTTTATTAGAGAGCAGCCTTTTTCCCCTTGGGGTAACTTGCGGTCGGGGTTGTGCAAAAACAGATGGTGTGTTGGTGAGGCATGGCGACTCAACAGGAAGCAGGGAAAGCCTTTGCACTTAAAGAGTCTCCTACACTGTACTTTTTCATTTGCTAATCTGCTGTGTGTGAGGCATTAGAAGCTGATTCAGACTCAAGCAGGATTACCACTGTCATGTGACTGCAGCTCTGTGAGCAGTCTGGGTGGTCAAAGGCACACACACATAGAAAGAAAACCTCAGCGATGTAACCATTATTCACAGTTTCATTTGAAAAGGAAAGACTAGAAAAGAAAAACTAAATTTTTACGTTCAGAGTATTTTGTAAGCACCATCTGTTAGAAAGTGGTGGGGTTATAATAATATTCTTAAAATGCTAACTGGGAAACAATGTGGAGAAAATAAGGCATGGGGCAGTTATCAATTATTTTGACATTGGATGTCAGTGGATATCTTCTAAAGGCTGTTTCAGGCCAGCTAGTCCTTGTCTTTACTTTGTCTGCTGAAATACACTGCCTGGCCAAAAAAATGTCGCCACCTGGATTTAACTAAGCAAATGGGTACGAGCCTCTCATTGGATAATTACGGGCGATTATGTTTCAGCTGGCAACAAGTTATTTAACCCCAACTGGTGCAATGAGTTGCTTCTCATCTCTTAAATAACCATGTTGAAAGACACATCCCGTGGTCGTGGAAAAGATGTCAGTCTGTTTCAGAAGGGTCAAATCATTGGCATGCATCAAGCAGAGAAAACATCTAAGGAGAAACTAATAAAATTGGGTTAAGAACTGTCCAACGCATTATTAAAAACTGGAAGGATAGTGGGGGACCCATCGTCTTTGAGGAAGAAATGTGCCCGGAACAAAATTCTGAATGATCGTGATCAGTGATCGTTTAAACGTTTGGTGAAATCAAAGAAGAAAAACAACAGTAGAACTCCAGTAGAACTCCAGGCTCTGTTCAATAATGAAAGTACGAGCATTTCCACACGCACATCGCAAAGGGAACTCAAGGGGTTGGGACTGAACAGCTATGTAGCCTTAAGAAAACTATTAATCAGTGAGGCTAACCGGAAAAAAATGGCTTCAATTTGCCAGGGAGCATAAAGATTGGACTCTGGAGCAATGGAAGAAGGTCATATGGTCTGATGAGTCCAGATTTACCCAGAGTGATGGGCAAATCAGGGTAAGAAGAGAGGCAGATGAAGTGATGCACCCATCATGCCTAGTGCCTACTGTACAAGCCTGTGGGGGCAGTGCTATGATCTGGGGTTGCTGCAGTTGGTCAAGTCTTGGTTCAGCAACAGTATGTATTCGAAGAATGAGGTCAACTGACTACCTCAATATACTGAATGACCAGGTTATTCCATCAATGGATTTTTTTCTTCCCTGATGACATGGGCATATTCTAAGATGACCATGCAAGGATTCATCGGGCTCCAATTGTAGCAAAAGCTAAAGGTGGTCCAACGAAATATTAGAGTGTGTGAACATTTTTTTTTTTTTTGGTGGCGACTTTGTTTTTGGTCAGGCAGTGTATAAAGTTGAGCTTGAGTCATCCGTTAGATCAACTCTAACAACTTTTAATAACAACAATATATCTTTATATCTATATCTATAAAGTGTTGTCTGCTTTCTTTTTCTCTGTCTTTTCAACCTAAATGTCCTCTAAAGAAAGAGCCTAATTCATAGGTCTAAGCTAATGGAACGACACCCTTTGCTTATAGTAGGGCTGTGTATCTTATAATGAATAAATGTTTTAGAAATGAATGTACCATAACAATCAATATGTTTTATCATTTTAGCAACAACAGGACTGTTTTTTTGCCTGCTGGAGATAAAATAAATGAGGTCATGTTGAAAATATTTATTTAAATTTTTGTGTTAATACTGTGATACCATGAAACAGTGATAATATTTACTCAAGGTTATAATGCAAGGTTATGAAACCTCATACACGGCCCCTTTCTTGTGCACACATAAAACCAGCAAGGGACAAACAAGGCAAATACCAAGGCATAAATGCAGGGAGGAGGAACATTCAATAATGATAATGAAGAAAAATATGAGCCAGCTGAGGGTAGCAGTTCATTTCCTCTAAGTTCCCAAAGGGAAGAGCGGAACACACTGTGCTTTGCTTTTGATACAGCAGTAGAGATAACTGCTGTGCTGATAGTGCTGGAGATAAGGACTTCCTCTGCAGTAACTTGGAAGAAATGCCTGCTATCTGTCTGTAAATGTATGCTGTGTTTATTAACAGTAGCAGTAGCCACACACTTTACAAAAAACACACCAACCATTTTAAAATATAAGTAATTTTTTCATTTCTTACTTTTTCATGCCATTTAAGAACCTACATTTTTTATTAAACTGGTTTCTTCTTTGTTCTTTGCTTCATTTTAACATTCTTTGATAATTCAGCATTTTTTTTTCTTTTTGCAAAAATGAAAGTTGGGAATGTAGAATAGGTTTGTAAATAATAAAAAATGCATTTCTTTTAATCCTCTTTCCATCTCCAGTAAAAAAAATAAATCTCTCCAGCTATTTTATAGCAAATAAAAAATCTATCAACACTTCCTTCTCTCACTCCACTGTAGTGGGTTGGAGCGAGTGGGTGAGATATGTGAAGGAAACCTTGATATATTAACAGATATGGCAAATAACAAATGCTCAGTGTGCCAAAACTGTTTAATTTCTAAGGATGGCACTGGCTTCATGAACAGCTGATAAGAACACTGTTTTCTTGGACTGATATATAGAAAAATTGTGATATATTTTTGGGATGTTGGTAATATATTCCTAGACACTAAGATACCCTACAGTATTGTGTGAATTTGCCAATAATAATTCAATTTGGATGTAAAGGCTGTCTTGCTAAGGAGTTGGAAAGCTGTACAAAATATAAATCACGACAAAATATTGTCGTTTGCAAATCATTTAACCTATAGAAAGAGATTAAATGATGGTGAAGGTATTATTTCACAGTTTTTTTTATATATTTACAAATGCAACCAGAAATCTACATACATGATTCAAGAAGGCAGATTGTCTTTTTTCTTACTGTCTGAAATTCGATCAGACCAAATGTTTCCTGTTTCAGCTCACTGGAGATTTTCAGAACAATATCCCAAATATCAGAATGTCAGAATAACATGTAACTGTCTATAAATTCCAAGGTTTGTGTTCACTAAGATTTCTTTGCCTTTAAACAGCTTAGGAAAGCCCAGATGATGACACTGTGGACATATTTTAAGACAGCACATCAAACACATTGTTTCCATGCATGACGTCATGGGAAAATCAATACAAATCAGTATCAAGAAGAGAATTGAGGACCTCCTTAAGTCTTGTTTATCTTTGGACATAATTTTCAAAACGCCTGAACATTCATCTGATTAAAAAGTATAAAAACCACAGGAATGTTCCGCTATTATACAGTTCAAGGAAAAGACGGGTCCTGTGTCCCTAACACAAACGTGTTTTAGTGCCTAACATCCAAACAAGCTGGTATGGGAATATCATTTTGCACAGTGAAACAAGTCCTGTACCAACACAGGCTGAAGGATTACTTAGAAAGGTAATCCTAACTGGCCTAGAACAGAAAATCTTAGTTTGATCAAAACTCAAGCATTAAGAATTAAATGGTCCTTTTGTACAATGTATGTAAAATATGCCTCTTGTAACAGATTTGATGTTTAATTTAAAAAAAATCTTGACAGGTGAGTTCTTGCAACTGTGTTACATCAGTGTTTCTTCTAGCTCCTCTTCTGACAATGTTTTGTGAGCATCTGGGCTGCAGGGAAGCAATTCTTGTTTTGAAAGTGAGATGTCCTCCTTACCCTTGTTAAACATATCTCAACTATAGGTCCACCTTTGTTCTTTTATTCTTGTTTCTTTTTTAAATGATATAAACACATTATCCACCCAATCTTTTAAAGAAGACAAACCCAATTTTATATATGAAAACCCTATGAAACCTATGAATACCAGTCAACCCTGTTGTTTTTTTAAAGCTATTTTAAGTATTTTTCCTATTTTCCTCAACTGTTCTTAAACAAAGCTCATCTTAATTTCCAAGAAACATAAATAAATCTGTTTTAAGATGTTATATTTGAATAATTTTAACCAAACACATTATTTGTACATGCTTAAATATTATTATTAGTATTATATTCTTAATCATTCACTATATAGTATATAAATAAATATAGTCCTTTGTATTTGTAAGTGTTCACACCTCTCCATATTTTTGGAGGTTACAACAAAACTTAAAAAAAGGGAAAATGATACATGCTTTACAAAGAGAAGACTATAAAGTGTGGCATAAGGTTGTAATTATGGAGCCACTTGCTGTCAGAAGCCATATATTTGGTTGGGGTCCACCATTTAATCCAAGTACAAATATATGAAGACCAAGGATCAAGGAATAATATAACTTGAAAACCAGAACCAGATTGGCATCAGCAAGAGCAGGCCGGGGAGAACAGGGCACTTGACAATGGAGTAAGTGAACAAATGAGTATTTATACTGAGGAGTTTGATTACTGAATGCTATACAGGTGAGAAAATGCACAGATGAAGAAGAGACTAGGAAGCTGCGGGACTGAATGGACTATTACATGTGCACTCTACAAATCTAGCCTTTATGGAGAGTCGTAAGAAGAAAACCATGTAAATAAAAATCATAAGAAGTACAGTTTTCAGTTTGCAACAAGCCACACACACAACAAAATAACAGTTTGTGGCACAAAACAGTACGGCACATCCCCTTAAATAGTGAAATAAGGGGAGGCAGTAGTGTTCTATGGGGATGCTTTTGTTCAGCAGGCACAGGGAAGATGATCAGAATTGATGAAAAGATGGACGGAGCTTTGGTTGCAAAAATGTGTATCATTTTGCTTCCTTTTCACAAGAAAGTGCTGCTTTGTGTTGTTCCATCACATATTATCCAAGTAAAATACATAAAGCTTTGTGGTTGAAAAAATTCAAGGAGTATGAATACAGTCAACTTTGTCTTTAAACTTCACCCGAGGAAAGGTTTCTTAAACTTTATTCATGAAACTGACAACCTTTTGACAAATGGATGCTTAGATTTTATAATATGATGTTTTTCAAAGCAAACGTTTAAGCTTGGATTCCACATGTTTCACACTTTAGATGAGATTTGAGCACATACAGCTTCCTATTGTGTTGAGGAAAAGCCTTGATCAAATCTGATAAAAAATCCTGGTGCCTCAAATACTTGCCTCCATACATGCCTGCTGGAGAACATTTTGAAAACTTTCACTGATTACTTTTCAATGTTTGACAATTTGACAAATGATAACAGAGATCTTGTTGTTTTTCAACTTCACCAATGAAAAAAACAATAAGAAAAATCTCAATCTCCTTTATTTTACTGTAGTTTTGAATATGTTAGAACATTAAGGTTATTTTCAATGTGTTTTTTAAACGGTGGAAATGGTCTCCAATGAAGTTCACTCTCAGAGATGTCACATGTTTTTTTTTGTCTCTGTTAATTCATGACATAAACTCACTTTTGAAAATAACTGAATGGTAATTTACCCAAGGATGCTACAGTGGTGCGTCAGTTGCTCCAAGCTTTAATGGAAAAGCACAGCTGGTTCAGGTCATATTGGGCTAAAGGGTTAATGTGAGCTCAGATCGCCTTACGTTACAATTACTGCAACAGAAACCTTCGTCAAGGTGTGTTTTCTTAGAGGCATTTATCCTACTTACCCTGCTGTCAAGGATCCAAGCTGGCTTATTTATTTTGGGTTTTGCTTCAGTCTACAGTTTTAGGTACACAGACATCTGAGGGGAAACAGCAGGATTGGTGAATAATCTTTGCATCTGCTCATGAGACGAACCAGGACTGGATTATTTGGCTTGCGAAAAATCCCAGGTTTTGTTTTCTAGAAGGCAGCTGTCACCATGTGGACAGTGAATACTTCCTGTTCTTAAATTAAGGGTAATAAAAGTACAGTTGAAACCAGATATTTACATACGCTGCCACTAACATGAAATTTAGACTCAAACTTTCCTTTTTTAGGTTAGTTTGAAATAGCAAAATTATTTTTGCTAGTTAAATGCCAAAGTAATCAGAGAATGTTTTAGAGACTTTTTTAGTACCTTTTTCAAAGTCAGAAGTTTAATGGTAAATGGTCTGTACTTGTATGGGACTTTATCAAGTCCCCAGAGACCCCAAAGCGCTTCACACTACATTCAGTCATCCACCCATTCATACACACATTCACACACTGACAGTGGTGAGCTATAATGTAGCCACAGCTGCCCTGGGGCAGACTGACAGAAGTGACAGAAGTTTACATGCATTATGATTACTATGCCTTTAAACAAAGGAAGCATGATTTTTGGTAAATTCATGACATTTGACTTGATTGGAGTTACAGCTGTGTCAACACCTCAAATATACTGCTTCCTTGTATTACATTATGGAAAAAAATAAATCAGCTAAGATATTAGGAGATGCCTGACGGTGCCACGTTCAAACAATTATATGCAGCATGGAAACGTCCAGCCATCACACCATTCAGAAAGCAGACAGGTTCTTTTTCCCAGACAATAATGTGTTTTTTTGCAAAATGTTTGTATCAACTTCAGAACAAAAGCAAAAGGCCTTGTAAAATTTATAGCTGGAAGGATAGTGTTACTACTCCCAGTGAAATTAATCCTGTACTCACGGACTGTACTTTCGGTCAGAAGTCAAGAAGCCTTTACTCAAAAAGTAAAATAAATAAAAAAGAATCCAGTGTACAAATGCACTGAGCGACAAAGATTTAAATTATATATTTAAAATATATGACTAGGTATGACTAAATTATATACTTTAAATGCAATGCCACAAAATACTAAGGCAATATATGTAAAGTTCTGAATTCGAAAAAAGAAAAACAAATTCTCATTAACCTGGTATTAATAATTTTGGCAATCCTAACTAACCTAAAACAGGAAATATTTAGTCTGTTTTCAGGTAAAATCATGAGATTTCAACTCTGCATTTGTTACATTATCCTAGCAGACTTGTAGTCTTCATATAAAAGTTCTCACCTTTTAGTTGCTTTGGTTTAATTAATGAAAAATGATCTGGACTTCTATGATGCTTTATCAAGTCCGAGGACTCCAAAGTTAATGAAATTAATGAAATCATAACCAAAACACAATTTTTTGCCCTGATATTCTTACATCAAAAAATTCTTCCAATTTATTATATACATACATCAATGTTCTTATTAGAATAATTCTTTCCTTGACTTTTTTTCATTTTTTAAGGAAACCTTGTTTTATTTCAGATCCTTAAGAATTATCTAAGGTGCAGATACCTGTTGGAGAATATTCAGTGAGCTTTCACCATTATATATGAGGGTACTAAAACAAATCTCTCACTTGCGAAGAAAGTGAGAGACAGTAGATAAATCTATCATTGAGCCATTCTAAAAATGGAAACATGAAAAGCAAAGAGAGTGCAGAGAACCATGGGGCTTAAAAGACACAGTCGAAGGAAGTAGGCTGCTACATGTCAATCAAAAAGCTGAGAAACAAGGAGCGGAGGAGTCTGAAAGCTGTGATGCAGGGAGGTGTTGCAAGAGGAGAGAAAAGAGGGACAAGAATAAAACACTTTATGAAACTCCGCCAGGGAAACAGCAATGGTATACCATGTGCACGAACACACGAACGCTCATCTAATACAAAGCTATTAATGTTACACAGCACAATAACAACCATAAATTGATGATAATCCTCTCACAGCTTAAGTTTTGGAAACTGGACAGACTGTTGGAAACAGAACCAGTTTGAAATGTTTATAGAAGGGGGGGTGTTTAAATTACATTTATACTTTTGAAATTTTTCACATCCATTTTAATAGAAAGGAGTGGATTTCTATAAAAGTGTTCCACTGAGAAAGGTCCAAGAAAAGTAAACATTATTACTGTTTTTATGTTAATACTGCTGCAACAGATTTCCTTCTCCTGCAATGTACAGTATGTTGGAGTATCTTATACATGCTTTAAGTGAATTAAAACGTGAACAAATGTAGTTCTGTGGTGTATATGAACTGTGGTGTATATGATCTGCATCATCTGTATCCCTGATGCATCTAAATAAATCAAAATATTAATAAAAGGTCCCAGGGGATGGCCCAGGACACCCTGGAGGGACTATGTCTCTCGGCTGGCCTGGGAACGCCTTGGGCTCCCCCTGGAGGAGCTGGAGGAGGTGTCTGGGGAGAGGGACGTCTGGGCGTCTCCGCTGAGTCTGCTGCCCCGCGACCCGGTCCCGGATAAGCGGAAGACGACGAGTACGAGTACGAGTACGAGGGTTCATTTATTCATCAGTTCAATTAAAAAAGTGAAATATTTCTATAAAATTATTCCACACAGCGTGTTATAGTTCAAGTGTTTATATTCGTTGAAATTTAAAATGACTTTCACAGGAAATAAGAATATTATATAAGACCAGTTACAAAAGCATTTTTTTATAGAGAAGTGTTCGCTTACTACAAAGTATGTCCATGTACAGTAAATGCACTCAATAAATGGTTAGGACTCCTTTTGTCTTAAGTTACTGCATCAATACGGTGTGGCATGGAGGCAATCATGCTGAGATGTTGAGGAAGCCTAGGTTGCTCCTATAGAGGCATTTACCTCAGCTGCATTGTTGGGTCTGTTGTTTTTCTTCGTGTTCCTTACGACAATAGCCCAAGTCTCTTTCAATGGGATTTAGGGTAGGTGAGTCTGTTTGGCGGTAAAAGCTACCATGACCATTGAACAAGGCATTAGTACTTTTATTCATTGTGGGCAAGTGCCAGGTCCAGTTGGGAAATAAAATCATAATTTCAATAAAACATAGGGATTCATGAAAAGCTAAAAAAAAATGTGCCTTGTAGAGGGCTGCACTGACCTTGGACTTAATAAAACACAGTTAATGAAGACCAGCAGATGACATGTTCTCCTGAATTATTACTGACAATGGAAACTTCACGCTGGACCTCAAGCATTGTGGAACCTGTGACTCTCTGCTCTTACTTTTGATTCGGGGATCTCGATTTCCAGATGAAATGCAAGATTTAATTGCATGTGAAAGGAGGACTTTGTACCACAAAGTAAAAATACAGTCGTATGTTTTATGAGCCCAGGTTAGATGCTTCTGTTTTCGGTTGAGAGGTGGCTTAAATCAATGAATGTGACAGCTGCAGCCCATGTCATGCGTGTGGTGGTTCTTGAACACTCCAGCTGCACTTCACTCCTTGTTAATCTTTCCCCTTGACTTTGCTTAACAACTGTCCCAACTCTGTCCTTTCCCTCAACATTTCGTTAAATGCATGGATACAGCTTTTTGTGAGCAGCCAGTTTCTTTAACAACAACCTTTTGAGATTTATGATCCTAGAAAAACTGCTGGATTCTTTCACATGATTGTGTAGGCCACTATGTAACCTTCCTGTATTAAAAATGATTTTTACTGGTCATATTTAACATGCAATTGTTTCAAAGAAACTGCATTTTCGGTTCTCATTAGCTGTAAGCCAGAAATTTTATTTACCTGAATATGGTGTGTATATTGGGATGAACACTATACATGTTACAGTGTGTGTTTTACAATGACAGAGTAAGTTACTTATGCTAGCTAGTTTATTAGTGCTACCTGAATAGTCAAAAAATGATTAACTGAGTTAATAAAAAATAAAGCCATGCCAGCATGGCTTTATTTTGCAAGGTCAAGCATTCAGCATGAATCAGTTCTGACAGAGCAACTGCACAGCACAGTGCGAGATTAACTGACATTATAGATTTTTCAACATGTCCCAAAAATCCATTGCAGTTTTATGAGAGCACATTATGCAAATGTCATATGTTATGGTATTAGTTGTATGGAAAGGTAACTCTAGATCATTATTTACTTAAACTCGTGTATAACAGTAATTTGAATACAAGGTAGAAACGCAACAGGGGGTAAAATATTAATGCATCTGTCTAAAAAGCTAAACAAAAGAACACCTCCAGAGCAATGCAAGCATAAAATATTTTCTTGATGGAACTCCTCCTTCAATGCTATTTCCATACAGACAATGTCAAAAGTTGGTTTTGATTTTAGAGGGCAGAATACAAATAATGTCACATGTTTTGAAAAATGTTTTTATGTAAAATTCATAAATCCGTGCTACTTTATTTTAATCTATCTCATAAAAAAATCACACTGAGATACACAAAGCAAAAGGTAAACAAGTTCAGAGCATCTCTCCAATGCAGT
This sequence comes from Girardinichthys multiradiatus, assembly GCF_021462225.1. Lineage (NCBI taxonomy): Eukaryota > Metazoa > Chordata > Actinopteri > Cyprinodontiformes > Goodeidae > Girardinichthys > Girardinichthys multiradiatus. The sequence continues at coordinate 25,891,150 of NC_061799.1, forward strand.
GTAAATCTATTAATATCCACTGTGTCCAAAACCATGAAGATAACACATTCAAAATAAGATAAAACTGAATAATTAAAAAAAAAGAAAATATTTCCCAAAATGCTAGTTTTAAACTGACAAGAAAGTGGACACTGAATAGCTTTTTAAAACAAGTGAGGTGCATGGAAATGCCACACTTGGACTGAAAGGGAAATTAACACGTGGTACATTCAGTCTTAATTAGTTACGAGATGGCAGAGTCAACATCAGGGCCTGAAAAGGTGTCAATAATGAACCTGCACTCTCTGGTGCAGGAAAACAGGTCTAAATACAAGCTAATGAAACCTTGTGTGTCACTTTTCTAACATGCAAATGTGCCTTTGGAAGGAAATAGAATTATTGTTTAGAAAACAGGTTTTGTATTTTCTTCCATATGCTAGAAAGGTAAGAAGAAGGTGGATGATTTCTGTTAAGTCTTTTAAAAATCACAAAAATATTTATCAATAAATATAAAATTATATGGAGATTGTGTCAGTTTTAGAAAGTAAATAGAAATTTACTGGCCAAGGGAAGTGATGCTGCAGTTGGTCTCATGGCAAGCTTTTGGATAAACCCTAGCTTAGATTCATTCATGTAAAATAATTTAGAGAGAGTGGAGAAGAAGAGACTTGGTTTGCTACATCAACAGCACTACAGGAGGACACTGTGTTCCTGGCCCGCTTCCCATGCAGCTTGACAAGTCCAAAGAGTGGACAGGTGGTGTGGGGTTGGTGCTGGAATGGTACGATGAGATGATGCCCACTGGCCATGTGGCATCGCCCGCTCTTCGTATGGAACGAAAGGGAGCCTGCATGCCCAAAGTGACCACAGCTATGAGTCACTGGCATTGCCACTTCCTGCCAAAGTGGATAAGAGTGAGTGTGGCTTTAGGTCAGGGCACATTTAATAGCTGGGGACATGCCTTTGAGGGTACTAGGAGGCTCTCAACTAGCCGCCATGTCCAGAAAAAAAAATTCCATTCAGTTGTGGAGCTCATAGTATCAAAACAGCTTGGAAATCCCGTTCTAAAGATGCAACTGCTTATTTTGAGTTCTAAGAAAAATGTGACTTTAAAGCTAAAAACCCCAACATACAGAAACCAAAATAGAGGTAGATCAAGTTGTTTTCATGAAACCACAAGCAACAGCAAATAGCAACAATCATATAACAACTTTTACACAATTGTTAAAAAAGGCGGTGACAACCACAACTGACAACAAAACACCTGTCTTTTTTTAGCTAGTCCTAAATTTGTGGCTGTAAACAAACAAGTTAAAAATAGAAGCTCCCGACAGAGCCAAAGTCAACCCTTCTGTAAAAGCACAAAAAAAGGTTTGTTGCAATCCTGAAGATTAGTGGATTTGACTAGCCCATGGATACTGCAGGAAACATATCGATGCTGTCTCTGCCAAATCCACATCTTAAAAAATAGAGAAAAATAAAATTATGAAAATCTCTGTTCTTTTTCTGTTTAAAGTGCTACAGTGGAAAACAAATTGATAAAAGTATTACAAGTTTAAAGAAAAGGTCAAGTGAGTTCTAAACCCTGACCCATAACCCGCAGAGTAAAATATTAACAGATGGGAGACATTAAATCTTTTTCACATTCATACCAAGAGCAACTGGAGATGAATATAAATCATCTTCCCTGCAATTTCCTCCATTCAGTCCATTCACACAAGAGAGGAGGCGAGGTTTAGCTGTGGCTAAATCTGGCTGAGATTAAAGCGGTCTGTCAACTCTTTCCTGAAATGAAGCACTGGATAATCATATTAAGCATCATATGGGCTTCCAATATTCACTGTGACATCAAGCTAAGCTACAGGAGTGAGCCAATAGCCTGTGGCCAAAATGAGCTACAAGCACACCAACATACACACACTACTGTATCAGAGTTTGGGCAAGGCACTCTTTGCACAGAGTGTGTTGCTTTGAGTGCCAGCAGTGGCTATAATTGAGGAAATATGGCTTCAAGGAAAAGAGATGGACTCACCGTGGCAAGCTCATCAAACTTTCCAAACAGCTCATTTAGGAGTTTAACCAGTTCCTGGGCTGTGCACTGAGACGCGAGGCTGGTGAAACCAACTATATCTGCAAACAGGATGCTGCAACAGAAAAACAGAAGAACAAATTAAGTCCTTGCTAATTAATTATTATACCATGTTACAGTTTACTGAAGAAATCAACCTCTGTTTATTTTTTCTGAAACGTCAAAAGTTGGTGTCATTTCAAGAAAAAATTACACTCTCATCCAAATGTATACCCTTTGAAAACATGGAACATGGAACAGCAGCAGGAGCATCTCATAGGGATCTGAGACACGGCCTGTTAGGAGTTGCAGAGGAGTCATTCTAAGACATCGTGCAACAGTAAAGGGGCTGTCACTGTTTTCAAGGGAATTTTATTTTCATTGGTAGCAGGCTGCATATAGGATGAAGCTACCTCAGCAAATAGCTACATAAAAAAGAGATCGTTTTAAGGTATTTGGAATTTCATCCCAATGTCCACGATCAAAAATGCTTGTTCTATCACATTACACGAGTGAACTGATCAGTCAAGTGCCTGAGCAAAAAAAACACATTGCACTGTCAAGTGCACAGCGTCACTGCCAGGTTAGTCAGAATCCTGCAAAGACAACATGTGGCACAAAGTTAGAAGATATCTTTAGTATCCTTTGTGCCACTGAATGTTTTTGGGATCATTTTGAAATTTGTGCAAATTGAATTGAACCACTCTGCAATATGTGTTTCTTGTGCTGGCAAGCAACACATCCTTTTGGCTCATCTGCGAACACCTACTAGATATTGACAGTGCACCGACGAGAGGAGGTTAGGTGGGAAATAACAATTTCTCCATCCCATAGCTTTTGAAAATCCTGTCAATGAAAAGTCAGACAGGACAGAATCCATAAAGCGCTAGGATGTTTTAGAGATAAACGCCTGCCTTCTGCTGTTGTAAATGAAATGTGATAGTATCCTTCCAAGTCTTTTTGCATCTCACCCACAAAACAATGGTGGAAGAGCTTTGGTGACCTTCAGTTTCATGCACAATTACTTGTGCATTCACGTAACACTTAACTTGTAAATCCATTACAAGAAGGGGTAGATTTACAAAATTCACAGAATCAGCAACCAAAAAATCATTTTCTTTTCCTTCTTATAACTTCTGTCTTTTTTTTTTTCTTTAATTTCTGAAGAAAATCTCAAGACCCCACAATTTGATGAGTTGAGACCCCACTGGTGCAAGTTATTTTTTCTAGTGACACAATGAGGAATTGAAGAGTTGTCCTATTGTTTCAACACACTTTTAGTGGTCATGTACTTTAAAATATTTACTAAAAAATAGAGTACACTTTGTAAAGTTTGCTAAAATACAGTTTTGTGTTCTGAGCAAGAACTTAAGGTCAACACTTCTAAAACCTTTTGCCTGATAACTGTAAAAACATTTTGATATCAACAGTGTCTACACATTTACAAAAATCAACAACAATGACTTGTATGACTGTGCTTGCTTTAATGTTTAAATGGAAGTGTGCACAGCAGGGGAATTAAAGTGTAGGAGGAGCAGTAGAGGGGGAAGAAAACAGTCCCAGCAATGCAGGGCAAACGCTGACCTGAGACAGAGCATGGACCTGTGTGTTTTTAGCAAATCTGGACTGCATTTGATCATCTCTTCATAAAAATCCAAACTATTTAGACATAAAAAGAAAGTTTGTGATCAGTAAAGTTTGTGAGGTTTTGGCACTTTAGATTGGAACCTGCATGGGAACTGCAGTTCTTGGAGAATTACAGATAAGCATATTTAGTTATTACAAGAATTTTTTTAACTGCCAACATTCTGACTGGAAGTAATATTAAACTTGTGGAGTGGCTCAGCCAGAGTCCTGACGCGAACTGATAGAGAATCTGTTGGGGGAGCTAAAGATTAAGGTGATGGCATTGAGCCCTCCCAAAATAAAGAACTTGGAGATGATCATAAAAGATAACTGGTGAAAATAGAGGAAAAATGCAAAAAGGAGAATGGTTTGATGGCTGTAATGCCAATAAATATTGTTCTATTAATTATTGATCATCTTGTACTCGTATTCGTCGTCTTCCGCTTATCCGGGACCGGGTCGCGGGGGCAGGAAATTCAGCAGAGACACCCAAACGTCCCTCTCCTCAGACACCTCTTCCAGCTCCTCCGGGTGGAGCCCAAGGCGTTCCCAGGCCATCCGAGAGACATAGTCCCTCCAGTGTGTCTTGGGCCGTCCCCTGGGCCTCCTCCGGGTGGGACGTGCCTGGAACACCTCCCGAGGAAGACGTCCAGGAGGCATCTGGTATAGATGCCCAAGCCACCTCAACTGGCTCCTCTCAATGTGGAGGAGCAGCGGCTGTACTCTGAGCCCCTCCCGGATGGCCGAGCTCCTCACCCTATCTCTAAGGGAGTGCCCGGTCACCCTACGGAGGAAGCTCATTGCAGCCGCTTGTATCTGGGATCTCGTTCTTTCGGTCATGACCCTAAGTTCGTGGCCATAGATGAGGGTAGGAATGTAGACCGACCGGTAAATCGAGAGCTTCGCTTTTCGGCTCAGCTCTCTCTTCACCACAACAGACCAGCACAGTGCCCCCATTACTGCGGCAGCCGCACCGATCCGTCTGTCAATCTCCCGCTCCATTCTTCCTTCACTTGTGAACAAGACCCCGAGATACTTAAACTCCTCCACTTGAGGCAGGAACTCCCCTCCAACCTGAAGAGGACAAGCCACCCTTTTCCGGTCGAGTACCATGGCCTCTGACTTGGAGGAGCTGATCTTCATCCCAGTCGCTTCACACTCGGCTGCGAACCGCCACAGCGCATGCTGTAGGTCTTGGCTAGAGAGGGGCCAGCAGGACCACGTCATCTGCAAAAAAAAGAGACGAAATCCACTGGTCCCCAAATCAGACCCCCTCTGGCCCTTGGCTGCACCTAGAAATCCTGTCCATAAAAGTTATGAACAGGACCGGTGACAAAGGGCAGCCCTGCCGGAGTCCAACATGCACCGGGAACAGGTCCAACTTAGTGCCGGCAATGCGGACCAAACTCCTGCTTCGCTCATACAGGGACCGGATGGCCCCTAATAAAGGGCCCCCGATTCCATACTCCTGGAGCACCCTCCACAGGGCATCACAAGGGACACAGTCGAATGCCTTCTCCAGGTCCACAAAACACATGTGGACCGGTTGGGCAAACTCCCATGAACCCTCGAGTACCCTGTAGAGGGTATAGAGCTGGTCCAGTGTTCCACGGCCGGGACGAAAACCACGCGGCTCCTCCTGAAGCCGAAGTTCGACTATCGGCTGGACTCTCCTCTCCAATACCCTGGCATAGGCCAGGGAGGCTGAGGAGTGTGATCCCCCTGTAGTTGGAACACACCCTCCGATCCCCCTTCTTATGAAGGGGGACCACCACCCCAGTCTGCCAGTCCAGAGGCACTGTCCCCGACCACCTGTCAACCATGACAGCCCCACAACATCCAGAGATTTGAGGTACTCAGGGTGGATCTCATCCACCCCTGAAGCCTTGCCACCGCTGAGATTTTTAACCACCTCGGTGACTTCAGCCTGGGTGATGAAGGAGTCCAACCCCAAGTCCCCAGCCTCTGTTTCCACCAGGGAATGCATGATGGCAGGATTGATGAGATCCTCGAAGTACTCCTTCCACCACCCGATAATGTCCTCAGTTGAGGTCAGCAGCCTCCCACCCCCACTGTAAACAGTGTTGGCGAAGCACTGCTTCCTCCTCCTGAGGCGCGGGACGGTTTGCCAGAATCGCTTCGAGGCCAACCGGTAGTCCTTCTCCATGGCCTCACTGAACTCCTCCCAGGCCCGAGTTTTTGCCTCTGCCACAGCCCCGGCCTTTACTGCGGGTGTCCACCACCGGGTTCTGGGATTGCCGCCGCGACAGGCACCGCAGACCTTACGGCCGCAGCTACGGGCAGCAGCATCGACAATAGATGCGGAGAACATGGTCCACTCAGACTCTATGTCTCCAACATCCCCCGGGATCAGGTCAAAACTCTCCCGGAGGTGGTAGTTGAATACATCCCTGGCCGAGGGGTCCGCCAGACGTTCCCAGCAGACCCTCACTATGCGCTCGGGCCTGCCAAGTCTGTCCGGCTTTCTCGACAACAAAGTCGATCATTGACCTCCTGCCTAGGGTGTCCTGGTGCCAAGTGCACTGATGGACACCCTTATGTTTGAACATGGTGTTCATTATGGACAATCCGTGACTAGCACAGAAGTCCAATAACAAAACACTGCTCGGATTCAGATTGAGGAGGCCATTCCTCCCGATCACGCCTCTCCAGGTGTCACTGTCGTTTCCCACGTGGGTGTTGAAGTCCCCCAGCAGAATAATGGAGTCCCCGGGAGGGGCACTATCCAGCACCCCCGACAAGGACACCAAGAAGGTCGGGTACTCCGCACTACCACTTGGCCTGTATTATTGACCATTCTTTTTTTTAAAGTTGATACTACATATAAATTGTTTTATCATCTTTTGAGAGACACCTGTCTCCTTTCCAGTCAGAAACAAACTTTTTGGTTTAATGAAAAGATTGTTAAATCTAAATATTCCAGGAGAATGAATGCTTTTCGGCTTAACTGCACTGACTGAATTATTTTCCACTGATTGCAGATTTTTCATAACACAGTTTGTGAAAGCTTTATACTATTCCTAAAAATAAAAAAGTGGATTCTTAGTTTTCTTAAAAATACATTTGAAATCCTGTTTCATTTCTCCTGACCCAAGTATTGTCAATTCCCTCAACTTTAAGATGAACGTATTGTTACATCCTTATTTAAAGTTCACTCAAATCCATATAATCATTAATGGTACAGTAAATCACCTCTTTTGACTCTTGACTAACCCATTTAGCCTCAGAGGTAAGTTGAAGCACTAAACCTGTCCACTCTAGTATGACAAATTTTAGATTGTATTCTCTTTAATGACACATTTCATTGAAATAAATGTCAGAGAAACTCTACACAAATGCATAAAGAGGTAAAAGTCGAGCTGCTTTCAACATATGATAGATCATCTTTACTTCTGAGCAACATAACAAGCTGATATTAAGCTCTGTAACAGTTTGACATCCAATTTGTTCCTTGGCCCAAAAACTGTGGTGTCCTCATTTATTCCTTGTGTTTTTTAACAAGGAGAAAGTTTCTGAAGGATTGGGCCTGAGTGCTGTGTGCTAGTTGATGGTGTGAAGGGGATTAGTCATAAAACTGTCCCAAACAACTTACACGTCTGCAGTTCTTGCACTGATTGCCGACTGTTACCTTCATGTGGGCTTGAGATTTCACAGCATGACAGAGTGCTGGATCTGTGAGAGAGAGCTTCTAAATGTCACTTTGTTGTCTCACAGATGTCGCCATAATGAGGGGCGGTGGATTCAGTTTGTGTTAAATAGTGTATCCAACAACCATCTGTGGCTGGTAAAAATGTGAGTATTAAATGCTATGTTTCTGTAAACACTTCACTGAATATCACTGAAACTCAGCAATGAGGTTATGGTGTAGCGAAAACAGTATTTGTCCCCATGCAGATTTCTTCTGTTTTTGCTTTTTGTCACACCTAAATGTTCATTCAGCAAAATGTTATATGTCAAACAAGAATAACCTGATTAAATAGAAGCAGTTTTCAAATGGCTATTTAATTGATTAAGTTGAAAAACTATGAAAACCAACTTGTCTCTATGTAAAGTAATAATTGTCCCTAAACCTAATAACTGGTTTTGTCACCTTTGCAGAATTGTTATAATTCAGGCAAATTTGAAGTGAGTTTTCAAGAATGACCTGCTTATTTAATAACATGAGCCTACAGCTTAATCAGATTTAAGTCCACATCATATGACCAATATAAAACATTTTTTTTTTAACCATAAACAGTGGGACTTGCTGATGTGCTTTGGATCATTGTCCTGCTGCATAACATAATAGTGTCCTTGAGGTTTAGGTCACAAACTGATGGCAAGACATTTGTCTTTAGGATTATCTGCTAGGGAGCATTACTTACTGCAAAATGTCCATGTCCTGCAGCATAAAAGCAGCCCCAGACCACCACACTAATACCACAATACAGTATTTGATTGTCTGTCAGTGCCATTTGCGATGGGACCCACACCTTTTAAAAAGTATCATTGCATCTCACTAGTCCACAGTATATTTTCTATAAATTCTTGGGAATCATAGAGATCTTATTTTGCAAATCTGGGATAGACCTTTGTGTTCTTTTGGTCAGCAGTGGTTTTATTCTCTCATGGATGTCATTTTTGTCGAGTCTTTTTCTTATTTTTAAATCAAGAAAACCGACATTAACTGAGGTAAGTGAGTGATGTTGTTCTGGGTTCTTTTGTGACTTCCTGGTCAACTTGTTAATGCAATCTTGGAGTAATTTTTAGTAGACACCCACTCCTTGAAGGCTTTATCACTGTCTAATCTATTTTCCAATTGTGGATAATGGCTCTCACTGTGGTTTCCTGGCATCCTCAAACCTTAGAAATGATTTTGTAATCATTTCCAAATTGATATATGTCAATAACTTTGTGTATTAGCTGTTCTTGAATTTCTTTTGATCGAGGCATGATCTCTTAGCCAACTTTATGTTGTCAGAGAGGTTGTATTTTAGTTATTTCTAAAAGTAATCAGGGCTGGCTGTGACAGATGAAACTTAGCTAAAAATATGTTCTGTTGATTCACAATTAAACAAAGAGAGCAATTATATTTTCACTTGGAGCCAGGCTGGTTGGGATATCCTTAACCCTAAATGAACTAAAATTCTCATTTGAAAATACCTTTTTGCATTTATTCAGGTTATCTTTGTCTAATGTTGTGTGATCTGAAACATTCAAGTGTACAGAAAGAGCAATCACAAAAGAAATTAGCAATACTTTTCATGACATTGATCAAAGCAGGTTAAAGAGCACATGATTTACATTTTCAATAATGCTATTTTACTGTATTCTTAAAGAGAATTACATGTACTAGTAATAGTAACTGCAAATTCATGTAGCACGAGAAAAACGTTCACTCAAAATATACATCAAAAACAACAAAACAATGACTTGATGACAGAAGAATGAACCAAAATCTGATAGGAAATCTCCGGGGGTCCTTTGAGGAATGGCTGTGGACAAGAGATCTCTTCACTGTCAAATATACAGTATTTGGATATATTTTGCAAAGGTAGATTGAGAAAATATCAGCAATTTAGTAAAACCAACACAGTTATAAAATGTCCATGGTTACCTAAGGGTTTACAACATGCTAGTAAGAAGATAAATACTTTTTAGACAATTCATCAGATTAAAGAACGAAGAATCTGAACATAGATATATAAATATATAAAAACAAATTAACTGATATTATAAGAATTAGTAAGAAATTATATTGCACCGATCTTTTAAATAATAAGAATAACACTAAGAGGGTCTGAGAAATACTAAATACTGTTATTAAAGGGAATACAAAAAATAATACATATCCAGACTACTTTAGTGATAAGAACTGTGATAACTATAATATGAATACAATTGTAGATATTTTCAATACGTTTTGTGTAAATGTTGGGCCAGACTTGGCAGATAAAATCCCTAAGTGTATAATCAAGTAATTAGATAATTCATCCATAGAAATAAATTCAAAGACGATTTTTCTGTCTAGAGTAACTGAGGTAGAAAATAATAGATATTGTTAATAAGTGTAAGAACAAATAATCTACTGATTGTTATGATATAGATATGACATTAGTAAAAAGAATTAAACATAGTATCTCTAAACCATCAACGTATATATGTAATATATCATTTCAAACAGGAACTTTTCCAAATAACATGAAATGCAAGAATGCAAACAGACACATTTTCACTAACTATAGTCCTGTCTCTCTGCTCCCTTAGTTTTCTAAAATCTTAGAAAAACTCTTCAATAATAGATTAGAGAAATGTATAGAAAAACATAATTTGATCAATGAATGTCAGTATGGGTTTAGGTCAGCTATGTCAACATCAATGGCCATAATCGATGCTGTGGAAGAGATTACAAATAGTTTAGAGAGGAGGAAATATGCAGTGGGAATATTTATTGACCTAAAAAAAGCCTTTGATACTCTGAAGCATAAAATATTACTCAGAAAACTGGAAAGATATGGCATTAGGGTAGCGGCTTGGAGTTAGATTCAAAGTTATTTAATGAAGAGACAACATTAATGTAGGATGGGTGAGTTTAAGTCAGGGTATTTGGGCATTGCTTGTGGGGTCCCACAGGGATCTGTATTGGGTCCAATGTTGTTTAATTTCTATAATAATGATATATCTAATGTATCTAAGTTATTACACTTAATTCTACTTACGGATGACACCAATATGTTTTACTCAATTGATAGTTATAGTGATTTAGTATACAATATAAATAATGAATTACTTAAACTAAAATCATGGATGGATATCAATAAATTATCTCTAAATTTAAATAAAGCTAAAGTAATGTTTTTTGGAAATTACAAGGAAAATTTTAACTCAGTAATAAATATAGATGGTATTGATACCATGTCAGAAATAAAATTTTGGGAATAATTATTGACAGCAAATTGAGCTACAAACCACACATCAGACACATACAAAGTAAAATTTCTAAAAGTGTCTCAATTATTTACAAGGTTAAATACTTCTTGGAATATAATGCATTGTGATTATTGTATTGCACATTAGTATTTAATCTACTGTATAGAAATCTGGGGCAATAACTATAGAAGTTTACTACATCCCCTCTTTATACTCCAAAAACATGCTGTGAGAGTTATAAATAAAATAGGATTTTGTGATCACACTAATACTTTATTCTGGCAGTCTAAATTGTTAAACATTTTTTGATTTAGGAGATTTTTATACTGCACAGTTTCTATATAAACCCAGTAAAAATGTATTACCTACTAACATCCAAAAGCTCTTTACACAGAGAGAAGGGGGTTATTATCTGAGGGGCTGTGGTAACTTTAAGATCCAAGCAGTGAGAACTACTAGGAAAAGTTTGTGTGTGTCTGTGTGTGGTGTTAAACCTTGGAACCGATTGGGATCGCAGCTCAAGCAATGTCCAAATATTCATCAATTTAAATTAAGATATCAAGAAACAGTTTGGTCACAATACATGGTTATTGGCAGGGGGGTCTGACTGGACCTGTAATGTATATTTGTATATTGTGGTTATAATAACTATATATTGAATATGTTGATTCTTTATGTATATTGTTATTGATGTAATATGCTATGTTGATGTGACAGTGAAAATTTAGTTACTAAACTGTAAATGGCAGCAATCATGTAATTTCTAAAGGAATGGGAAAGGGGGGTGTGACTAAATAAGTTTTTCTTCATCCCACTCCTTTCCAAGTCATTCTTAGTATTATTATTCCTATTATTGTTGTTATTACTATTTTTGTATTCTGTAGTACACTATACTTATTTTATTTTTGTATTATATGCATTTTCTTACTGGCTTGGAATAAACCTTTAAAATAAAATAAATAAATGAAATAAAATAAAATAAAATAAGTCAAGATGTGGGATGCTGACAGACAGCTACCAAAGAACACTGACTGCTGAAACTGAGTCAAAAGGTAAAGGTAAAATTAATATTAGTTTAAAGGTGGGCTTACATTGTTGTCTTTCTAACAGAATTGTTTATTTTCCAGTTAAATAGTTAAGGACAAATCATCATTTGTAGAAAAAATGAGGTCTATCTTTTAACATTAGAAAGACATGACATTTTAAGAGGGGTGTAAACACTTTTGAGAGCTTGTATATTGTAGTAATGTAGGGTCAGAGTGCCATTTGAAATTCTGAAGAAATAGATACTCCAGTCACAGAGATACCTTTTCCCAGAAGGTTCATAGCTATTTCAGCAGGACAGTGCCAGGGCTCATTCAGTACAACTTCCAGCAGTGCTGTTTAATAGATGCACAGTGTGTTTGCCTGGCTGCTCCTCCTGCAGTCTAGAGTTTTTTGCTACAGAAAATGTAAGGCGAATATTATGGACGCGGCTCAGACGATATGAATGAACTGTGGGCAGTTGAAATTTTATATGCAACACAACTAAAAAAGGATTTAACTCTCAAAAGTACACCAGTATGTGTCATCATGATTTGAATGGTTTACAGTTTGTTCAAATTTACCAAAGACCTCAGATATCTGGATCATCACAGTAAGCGGAATTATTTTTATCCACAGTGGTGATGAATTTTAACTGAATGAGCCACAAATTACAAAGAGCAATAATCCTGTGATGATTAGAACGTTATACCTGACATCAAGTGTGTGTGGTTGTGGTGCCAACAACACAACCACACACACGCTTTGACACACACCCACATTCATTGATCATTTCCTCTCCTGTGGCACTTATTTGAAGAGTTATTTGCCCAATTATGCAAATATTTTCTTTCCCGCTCCGGGAGGCATTGCTGTAGCCGCTTTGGCAGATGTGATGTCAATTTAATCACACACTCGAAGATACGAGCATGGAGCCGGCTTCGGGGTTAGCGCTGGATGGACCCCTGTGGAGATACAGTGTGGGCAGCGGATGTGCTGACGGCAAGTCAATAAAAGCGCAATATGCTTACAACAAAATGTGACTATATAATATGTTCTTTCTTTGAGTGGAATTTTATGATTAATGAACAGGCTATCAGTCACTCTGGTAGTTTATGTCTAATTGTTTTGATGTTATTTCAAACTAAACCCACTCAGAGCAGTACATTTTTCTTACAAAGTTCGGTTTAAAAACTATTTTATACAAAATTATGAAGTCAATGTTATGTTTTTGTCATCTCAAATCTGAATGTTAATATGACTGTTTATGCATTAAGCGATATTAAGATTTTATTTGGCTATTTTACTGCTCTAAACATGACAAAAAATGCTGAGTAGATGTAAAATTATTCACTGTAAGACAAAGAGTGGTGAAAATTATTTTAGGTGATGCTGAACAAAGATAACAAATATTGCTTCACTTAATAGACACTTAAAACACTTTTTTGATGCCGCTTTAACCATTTTGTTTAACAGAGAAATTAGGAAACTGTTGTATATTTCTTTTTTAAAGAAAATGTAATTGCCATCTTAAAACATTTTTTCATCTATATTCATATACAGCAAACTTTCAGACATTTGTACCACAAAAGTGAATTTATTTTAAAATAAAAGATCACCCCAAGTCAAGTCCTGCCTTTTCTAGATCACCCCTAAAAGCTGGCTTCAAAGGAGTTCAAGACACAAAGCAATCAGCAGAGTTGAGGTCTGTCTGTATTTAACCAGCATGCGCATCCACACACACACACACACACACACACACACACACACACACACAGAGTTACGCAACAAGAATCTAGTCTCCATTGCACTTAATCCCCTGTAGCAACTTAATCCCAGGGTTAAGCAAACTCTCCTCCTCAAGCCTCCCTGCTGCTGCTCTCAGAGCACAGAAGGAAGGAAGGGAAAAGAGCTGAAGATAAGACAAGACAAAACAAAGAAATGCTGGAGCTGAAATGGCAGATTTGACAATGAAGCCAGAGAAGCAGAGAGAAAAAGTGGAAGGAGGATAGTGGACGTGCATCTTCTTGCAATGAGCTGACTTTTTTCTCCCTTGAACATATTGGTTAACTCTTTATCTGATGTAGGGTTAAAAAACTAGTAGGGGATTACAGCAAAACCTTGCATTGGATAGATATTTTGAAATTATTTTATTTTATGTGAACATTTTTATTTTATGTGAGCAATTAGTTTAGAGGCAAAAGATGAGGCAAATATACTAAGTGGCATTGCTAATTTGTAGATTTAAGATGAATAAAAATCAAGACATTAAGATTATACTGGGTGTGTGCTAGAATCAATTACCCTGCAGTGTTGATGTTTCTGGAGAATAACATTGTTTTATGATGCATTAAAGTGGTGTTTGCATCCATCAGTCAGACAGCCACAATATAGCAATAACACTAAAGGAAATGATTAAAATGGGCTTTTATCTGTCACATGACTGGTTAGATCATTTTGCAAATAGAACCACCATTTAAGGAGCTTTTCAAAGTGGGAGTCTTACTAATGAAAAACAGTATTATTTAATATTTGATTGCTGATTGATTCATTAATTTTTTTCAAATATCAATACCCTTAAAACATCCCAAAAGTAACACACATACTTAAATTTTGAGTTTATCTAAAAAGGGACAATCTGCAACTTAAACATAGAACATAACCATTTGATGTGTTGTATCAAATTATATGGTTAAGGTAATTCACATCTGCAGTCCCTTGACATGTAAATATAAGAAAAGAAAGCATAAGAACAGTTAAGAATTGACATCAGAATAGTCAATAACATAAACAAAACAGCTACATTCCAGCAACATCATGTATTCATGGCTTGTCTTGCCCAATTGTAAACCCACGACGCCACACATTATTTTCAAAGCGTCCTTTTCACTGATAGCAGCTCTGAGTGGTCTTTGACAAACTCTTTTAGTTGAATTGAAAGGATCTAGTTCTTCATATCTTCTGGCAGCATATTCCACTGATTTGTTGCTTTTCCATAGAAAGCCGATTGCCCTAAAACAGTACGGTGGAATGGTGTGGTACAATCTTGCGTGGATATTCTGGGAGATCTAATCAAATTCAGTGAGTTTGAATAAAGTGATGTTAAAGTAACAACACCAGCCTAACCCCTGCTAGTGACACAGTAAGACATATAAGGCAAGATCGTAGCATGTATTGTAGCGAATATCTTAGCACTATCAAGAGTTACACAGTTCATAATATGTCTAAAATATTTTAAATAATGTTTTAATGGTTTAGTGCACTTTTTTACTTGTTTCTCAAATTCAAATTTGGATCCAGAATTCGCCCATGTTTTTTTTTATATGCAGTCTCTGCATAAATCTGTTTGTCTTTAAGAATATCAACAATAGCAGTTTGTGCGATGGTACTGGAAAAAACATGCACTTAGTCATATTTACATTCAAGTTCATGCATGGCTGATCAATCAACTCTTCCTGTACTTTCAAGTTTAGGTTCTCCTACAGAGCTTCCCCTTGTAAGGTTGTCTGTATTTTCCCAAATCAGTTTATTTTTTCCCTTTAAACATATCTTTCACCTTAGTCATAGTAAACATTTTGTGGCAGTAACCAGCACTTCTCTTGTAAAATACTTCTTGCTTTTTTCTTGAATTTACACAGATCCTCAATGAGGATGCAATATAATGTACTGACAGTGTTTCCGCTATTTATGAAGAAAAGTTTCCCTTGAGGAGAAAATACTCTCTCCAAATTGAAATCACTAAAAGTGGCAACACTTGAGTTGACTCAAAGAGAAGACGAGTTTTCTTTTCGCCTGAATAGGTGCACAGCTGTGCTGTACAGCAGTGATGCAGTGTGATCAGGTCCTACCTGACATTGTCATGGCGCTGGATGTAGATTTTGTGAAAGATCCTTTCAGGGGGCTTCAGGAAATCCTCTTTCATCTCCATAGCTACGTTCCTGGGCAACAGACTCATTAGCAGGCGCTCCTGAGTGCATGTGTGTTTAAAAAAAAGAGGGAGAGAGGGGAGAATATAAAGCACTTTTCATTTATATAGTGCAATACAGAAACATTATTACGGTGATAGAATGTGTTGCCAGGGATAAGAAAAGTTCTGGATACAAATCACAGAAATATGGGATATATATCAAACACATGCATTTGATTTGAGCCTTGGTTTTAATCAGAGCACAGGTGCCTTTACCTGTTTCTCGTTCTCATCCTCCATTCGGAGTCGTTCCTCAATGCAGTTGCGAGCCTGCAGGAAGGCTTTTCTCTGGGCTCGCTCCGTCAGGATGCGAACAAACAGCCCTGACAGGTTGACACTGGTGAACAGCACAGTGTTTGCAACCAGCTGCGAAAGAGGGAAAAAATGTACTTAATAAATAATTGGTAAAGCAGAGCAATCCAAGTTGAAAAACAGGTTAAGAAAATCGATCTCATCAGAAATGTCCTAAAAATATCGAAATTGTATATTTGTATTTATATTGGAAACTACTAAGTTATGCACAGTTTGCTATTTTGCATGTTCAGGTTCTTGGGAGTTTACCTTTTTCAAAAACAGCTTGAAGGTATTAGCAATTTTACCGATTTCCTCCGTTTTTTATTTTATTTTATCTTTTGTCATGATTAAATGTGTCAGATTATTAAACAAATTCTAATATCAGACAAAGACAACCATATTTTTCAGAAAGCTGAGTTGGCTTTCACCAGCCACAACCAGGTCTCAATAAGTAATTTAAATAGAAGTTGTCTAACAATATGAACAGGTAGTATTCATCGATCTTACCTTCCCACCAACTAACTAACTACCTACCTACCTACCTACCTACCTATCTACCTACCTACCTTTCACACAACTATTAGCTTTACACAGCAAAATACTTTTTCACATAGGGCTCAGTTGGTTTGAATAGTTTTTTGCCTTAACACATAAAGTTATCATTTCAGAATTAATTTGATAGTCTGAAACATTTTAGTGTGAAACAACATTGCTTTTATTTTCAGATTTAAATTTACAGTAGCTGAACCTGTACTACAAACAGGTCAAAAATATAAGTAGCCTATTTCTTCATTTTATGTATTTGTGGCACTTAGTCATTGGTGACCCCATGCTCTGATCATCCATCACCACAGAGGCAGCAGCTGTGCGACTTCTTTTAACGTTGTACAGGAGACAACTAATTTTACCTGAATAGGGCTAGCTGGTGCTTACTTTGTGGACAAAATACACTCCTCTAAAGCGTGTACGAGCATGTTTTCACTGTTGACAGTAATTAAGTAACCAGGGAAATAAATTAAATAATTTATTCATGTATTTTTTCTTCCCTGTTGTGTTCTGCCTATTTGTTGTCTTAATTTGGCTATAACTGACATTCTTGCGGCACATACTTCTATACACATCCTTATACTATATCCAATAATATTGGATGTAGTATGCTGACTTTATCTTTCATTTCTTATGCTTTGCAGTGATAAAACAAATATCAGAAACAATGTAGTGTATATTAACCATGTCGGAAAAAGCTATATATATATATATATATACCAAAAGTTGATCAGAATAAAAACTAGTTCAAGTCCTTACTCGTTTCAGTACTAAGATATTGAATGCAGACTGAACTGTGCTGACAGAAGGAAGCATAGAGCATAAGCTGAATACCTGAGACTTATAGTGGGTCCAAACCTGGGACATGCAGGGTCATGCCACACAGCTCATCTCTGAGCTTAATGGATTAGCTAAGTGTGGTTGCACAGCTATCACTGTCCTTCACAGCACTACACAGGTATATCATAGGTACCGTACAGAAAAAAACTATTTGCTCTGCAAGTATGCCCTTATGGTCTGATGGTGGGAAGAGCTGATTGAATCTCAGTTCTTAGCTGATCTAAGAACAGTACGATCCTTGTGTCATAAGTAGAATGTAAGCTAAAATATTCCATTAACCCTGGAGGTTGTGACTGATGGAGCCTAATCTTCTTGAAGACACCTAATGAAAGTCAAAAATTCAAATGTATACAGAGAAATACCCAGACGCACAGAGAATGACTGAGATGACTTTGCCCTACTTTCCACAACTGATACATATGGTCAAAGTGGTTCATGTCTGTGACCCCTAAGCTGCCCTACTTCTGGTTTTGGAATGGTGTCACTTAGTTCTAAGTTTCAAGCAAATTCCCTTTGGGGCAGAAACCTATACGAAGCAATGTTGTCAGTGGTTTACATACTGGTTTAGTCATGACATAAAGCACAGCTAACAGCTTATACGTCCTTTCATTTCTTCATTTATAGAGCACATTAAAAAACATCCTGAGATGCATCAAAGTGCTGTACATGGAAATATGAAGAAATGCAGCAATAAAAGAAAACTGTGTAAAATCCAATACGTAGATAAAGAGGGAATAAAAAAATTTAAAAAGCCAATGTATCATACTGAACCAGGGCAAAAAGTATGCCTACAATAGTGTGCTTTAAGATTTTTTAATAGTTTGCAGTCCTAATTGGGTAATTTTTTTAATCATATTGTGCATGTGTATTTAATAACTTATTAAACATTTTTGGCCTTTGGGGACAATCAAAGTTGAGTTAAAATGATAAAAGCGTGTTTTGTTGTGGCCTGTTTTGGTCAGATTTAAACAAAGCCTATCAAGTCTCCTAACTGGGAGCTGTCCTTGGTGCTAAACATCCAAAGTGTGCCTGCGACCGAGTTTGAGTGTTGAATACTATGGATGTTGCTATTAGTATGAATTATACATACAATAAAAAGAGTATACGCACATTAATCAGTGCGTAAATTTACTCACTGTTCTCCATAGTTTCTGCGTTTTCACCGTAACAGACGTGGCAGTCACAATCAGATGGCAGATGGACACCATCACTCCAAACACAACAGCCAGGAGGGTCCTCACAGGTAGAAGCTCGTAGGTGACGAAGGTGACCAGGATGAGCTGCCACATGCCCTGCTCCGGGGACGTCGGAGGCTCCAATCCCATCGCGCCCAGGGAGAAGGGGCAGCAAAGGAATGAAAACGTGAAGCTGAAGAGTAGTGTCAGGTTGACGATCTGCTGCAGTTGAGTCACTTGCAGGTACTTGACGTTAGTTACTATGAAAAGGGAGAGAAAGATGACACCGTGGACCGGATGGGACCCCTTGGAGATGGTGAGGCTCGGGCCGGACAGCAGCTCCACCACGGCCAGCGTCGCGGACATAAAAATGAGGACCGCCAGGGCTTTGAGTGTGGATGTCTGCTCCAGTTTCAGGTTGTAGTTTTGGAAGAGGGACTCCAGCTCCTTGCAGTCGAACTCGTCCTCGCAGGCGATGGTGGTCAGGGGGACACCCGATGGACAGTGACTTCTCCTCCGCCTGGTTTTGACTTTCTGAAACGGTATTTCCTCCATGTTAGTGCCATTCATAAACTAAATATCTGCACAAGGCTCCGCTCGAACAGCAGATCCCACACCGAGTCGCCAACGGTGGAATAAAAGACGCGTGCAGCAAGCTTTAGGAAAAGCAGAGCGTCCCAGATAGCGCAGGCTGGACAGACGCGCTCTGCACTATCCACAGGTTGGACTGTGTCTTACAGAAGGTTTGACGGGAAAGGTAACCTTCATTCCCCTACCGTCTCTTAAGTCAAACAGCAAAATGGATGTTTCAGCTTTCGTTTGGGCGCCACTTGAAGAACAACGCACACGACGTGTAGTTCTGGATGGTTACAGCTTTTTTTGCGGGGCTCTGATAGGATCACGCCTGCGCATTATGAACTGAAGACAAGACACGTCTGAGTTATTCAGCGCACAGAGTCAAGACGGATTGACTGGAGACAGGGTCAAACAGAATGAGAAGGGCATCATCATCGTCTTTCATAATGAAGGTGTCCATATCTCTGTTCCACCTCCATGACATGTTTCCATCATTAAACCCCTGGAAATCTAATATTTGCTAAATCTAGTTAAGCTCTTCCTTCCTTGTGAATCAGCACACAAGAAAGTGGTCAATGTATTTGCTTGGCATAGACATTACATTAAAAAAATGCATCCCAATTCACAATAAGACCTCCCTTACCAACCAGCACCGTTTTTGGCATTCCGAGGGAGGTGTCTCGCTCATTGCCACCAGAAGATTAGTCATCCGTCACTGGCTGCCATCGCCGCGACCCCATCAGTGCCACAGAGAGGGTGGAAGAAAGTGACAGATGGACGGCCGGTGCCAAAGTCCAGTACTCGACCATCCTACCGCGACTCCCGTTCGCCTTCTGTCCCTCTCCCCGCCCTCCTCCCGACAGCTCTCCTTGTCTGTGTCTCTTCGGCTCAGCTTTCTGTGTCCCAGCTTTCACTGATCCAGCACAGAAATGGAGTGAGTTTATAGAGTGTGGCAGATAAACAGAGAGAGAGAGAGTGAGAGGGGGAAATGGATGGGATGAAAAAAAAGAAACGAAGAGGTTTAGGGCTGCCTGCCAAATCGTGAGACAAAAAAAGGAAAAAGAAAAATGCTTCACCAAGAGAATTGTGACACGCTGTGAGATTTTCGACACTTATTTTAAGTATAATTTATTGTTTTAGTTGCTCACACTGTATTTTTTTGCTGTTGTTTTCATCCTTCCTCTTTGTGGCTAGTTTTGATATGATGATGATGATACGATCTTTATCATTGTTACGTTTGGAAAATGTATGTTTCGTCGTGCTACATGACCTGTTGTGTGTGTGTGTGTGTGTGTGTTGGGGGGGGGGGGGGGGGGGGGGGGGGGGGGGGGGGTCTGTGAGATAAAGAGAGAAAGAGAAATTTGGATTTTTTGTTAGTTGTCTTGTGTTTCTATCAAAAATTGTTTTATTTTGCATCTCATCTCCATCATGCTCATCATTTTGTCCATGTGCCTCATTTTACATGAGGTCTGGCATATCAAACATATAGATAGATAGATAGATAGATAGATAGATAGATAGATAGATAGATAGATAGATAGATAGATAGATAGATAGATAGATAGATAGATAGATAGAGATGAAAATACTACATGACAATTTTGAAGTGGGCTGCATGGTGGCGCAGTTGGTAACACTGTTGCCTTGCAGCAAGAAGGTCCTGGGTTCAATTCCCAGCCTGGGGTCTTTCTGCATGGAGTTTGCATGTTCTCCCCGTGCATGCGTGGGCTCTGGCTTCCTCCCACAGTCCAAAGACATGCCTGTTAGGTTAATTGGTAACTCTAAATTGCCCTTAGGTGTATGAATGAGTGTGTGTGTGGTTGTTTCCTTGTGTGTTGCCCTGCGATGGACTGGCAACCTGTCCAGGGTGTACCCTGCCTCTTGCCCATAGACTGCTGGAGATAGGCACCAGCTCCCCTGCAACCCACTATGGAATAAGTGGTAGAAAATGAATGACTCACAATTTTGAAGAGTTAGAATCCAGTTAGAAATGTGAAATTGAAATATCTCATCTCAGAGCAGTAATCATGAGAATAGACAGATTATTTTGTCAGATACCCAGGATATTTTAGACCGGTCTTATGTTAGTTTCAGTTTCTTCACCCACTGATTAAGGATAGTCAGTCAGTCATTTTCTACTGCTTACTCCATAGTGGGTCGCGGGGGAGCTGTTGCCTATCTCCAGCAGTCTATGGGCGAGAGGTGGGGTACACCCTGGACAGGTCGCCAGTCCATCACAGGGCAACACACAAACAACCATGCACACACTCATTCATACACCTAAGGGCAATTTAGAGTGACCAATTAACCTAACAAGCATATCTT
Organism: Girardinichthys multiradiatus; assembly: GCF_021462225.1. Lineage (NCBI taxonomy): Eukaryota > Metazoa > Chordata > Actinopteri > Cyprinodontiformes > Goodeidae > Girardinichthys > Girardinichthys multiradiatus. The sequence goes on from NC_061799.1 coordinate 25,912,499, forward strand.
TGGACTGTGGGAGGAAGCCGGAGTACCTGGTGAGAACCCACGCATGCACGGGGAGAACATGCAAACTCCATGCAGAAAGACCCCTGGCTGGGAATCGAACCCAGGACCTTCTTGCTGCAAGGCAACAGTGCTACCAACTGTTCCACCATGCAGCCCTGATGAAGGATAATGTTATAAATAAAAATCATTTACAACCCCAGTTGAACTTCAAAATCAGCTTGCTTTCTGTCAAACAAAACAATTGATATTTAAATGTTTTGTTTCACCTTTTCCTCCTTTCTGCCTTCCCTGTCTGTATTCTCAGACTCTCCTCCTCTGACAGCGAGAGAGACTGAGATGTGGGACACATGATATAGGACACCTTGCCTTCACACTGATATTCTGTCTTATCTACAAAGATGTTCCCTCCCCTGGACTTAATAGGCTGACACATAAACATGACAATCATACTGTATGTCGCCTGTCAGCGGGGGCTTCACACCAAGGTGATATGCAAATAAAACAGCACGCTCTCATCATTTGTAGTCTGTCAGCTGGGGTGTAATTAATCCGGGACTGATTTTCTGTCACTACCTATGTCAATAATTCAACATTTCTATTATTGTACCTTCTAAATAAATCCCAAATAAAAAGCTGCTATTTCTTAATATATCGTATATCATGTTATATCTTATATTAATTCCAATAGCAGTCTAACCAATGTATTGGAAGGATCTGTTTTCATGTAACTGGCTTGCATTTTCTTGATTGTGCACAGTATTGATGGAGGTCCTCTTGGTCTGCTTTTGGCTAAGCAGGAACAAAGCAGAGTCATTGTTTAGTGTCTACATGTTATTCCCTACGCTTTTGGTGACTTCAGGTGTAAGTGGACAGTCACACTCTGTCAGGCCTCATCTTCTGAGAACAAAGAGAGGTCTTATGGGAGTTCACAACACGAAGCTGAACTCCAAGGGCACCAGACAAAAGGGACAGAGAGGGAGCCAGCTTCCTGCTGCATGCATGCCTTGCTTCTAAAACTTATTCTCTCCCTCACTCTTCCTGCATTTCTATTTGTGTCTTTGACTTTTTCATCACGCAAAAAGCTTTTTAAAGTAAATGCAAAGGATAGAAAAGAAAACATCCATGCAGCTAATGTGAAGTGGACATATTTCCATATGTCTCTGATATATTTTCAACAAAACAAATTTAAATATCAGCTTCAGCTCTTAAAATTCCTTTTTTTTATATAAGATGTAAAGATTTTTGTGGAACATCTACAGTGCTTTGCAAAGGTATTTACATCCCAACCTCTCATGTTGCCACCACAAACCTCAAAGTTATTTATTGGGATTTTATGTGACAATTAAATACCAAGCAGCACAGTATTGTTAAATAGAAGGAAAGCATAGATGTTTTTTCAAAAATATTTACAAGTAAAAATCTGAAAAGTGTAAGCACCCTTAGATACAATCCTGTGTAACCAACTGCCTTTCGAAATCACCTAAATGGTAAATGGAGTGCACTTACTGTAGGTGTAAGAAGTTAGTCAGCATTGATTGATAGATAGGTGGATCTAAATAGAGGGCAGTGCTGGAAGAAAACGTATTAGAAGATGGAAAAGATGGGGTGCTGCTTTGATGCAAATATCTTGGGTTTGACTCTTGGCCTTGACCATTTTAGTTAGTTTCTTTCCCTTCTCTCTCTGCCCCCTTTCTTTTCTAAATAACTGTCAAAAAAAGGCAAATAAATGCACCAAAAAAACACTGAGCAAAGCTGATTGAGATATGCCACAAAAAAAGTCTTACAGCTGTTATTTCAGCAAAATGTGCTGTTAAAAAGTACTGACTCTGGGGGGCTGAATACCAATGCTCACTAAACATTTCTGAATATTTGTAAAAAATGTTTTGAGAAAAATGCTTCCTTTTTTTCACTTTTCACTTATGCACTACATTGTGCGGGTCTAATCACATAAAAATTCCAATATAATGCATTGATGTTTGTAGTTGGAACATGACAATAAAGTTTGTGGGTTATTAATACTTTTGCCATGGATAGTATCTGATGAATGTTGAAAACAAAATGTAAATATAATCTAAATAGGGTAAAGCCTTTGTAGGTTTCCATCTCCAGGCAGAAGAAGTTTTCAGAATCTGGAATCAGCTCACACATTATTTGATCCAGAAAAGGGTAATAAAAAATGTGCAAACAAATGCAGAGCACATATCAGCTAGAACATTTAAATGTGCTTTACACTTGCTGTCATCAGATGATGGTTTGTAATGATAGCTGAGAACGAGCAATCCCCAGCAGTTCACACTGGCTGTTTCATCTGCTGGCTCAACAGCAGCAAATGAAACAGCCAAGACATACCCAGGAGGGACTAGCAGCACAGGCTGTAAATTAGCTAATGTCAGCTATAATAATAATGTGCTAAGCCAAAACAAAGTAAACTTTTTTTTTCCTTCAGTGTCACTTTAGAGTGTTGACTGCAGAGAAATGGCAAAAACACTGCGACTCATTTGTATGTTTTATACATTTGCTTTTTGACTCGATGATAAATCAATTTCTCTTTTATTAATTATGAATAAGTGCTATATAAATGAAGATAGTCTGGCTAGTTTTCACAGAAATCTGAAAGAAATTACTCCAAATTTGGCCTTGAGCAGAAACTTGCCAAAGACCATTAGTCAGGGCTGAGAAAATCCATTCATAATTATTAAATCAAAACTTGAGTCAGCAGTAAAGGTTCTGCAGAATATTCTTCATTCAGCACACTAAATCATTTGTCTCTTACGCAGAACATGTTCACAGTCACAATGGATCAATAAGTAATATTACCCCTGATGCAACACAATACAGCCTGTTGGTATGCTTCTTTGTTTAACATCATGGTTGCAATCTAACAAAATTCAGATGATAGAAATTAATCTACTGAGATACATTTTCTTAATCTCATTATATTGGTTACTGTTCTGCTCTTAGAGTCAAGCCCAGCATCTGGCAATTCTATCATAATGGGAAAACCATACAATGTATTGCGATTAAAATCTAATATTACAAAGAAAAAAGCAAGGGGAAATATCTACATTGGTTGCATATAAGTATCAAGCACAGTCAAGTTTTTTTTTTTTTTTCAGTACATATATTTCAAATATATACAGTACAGACCAAAGGTTTGGACACACCGTCTCATTCAAAGAGTTTTCTTTATTTTCATAACTATGAATATTGTAGCTTCACACTGAAGGCATCAAAACAATGAATTAACACGTGTGGAATTATATATTGAACAAAAAAGTGTGAAACAACTGAAAATATGTCTTATATTCTAGGTTCTTCAAAGTAGCCACCTTTTGCTTTGATTACTGCTCCGCACACTCTTGGCATTCTGTTGATGAGGTTCAAGAGGTAGTCACCTGAAATGGTTTTCCAACAGTCTTGAAGGAGTTCCCAGAGATGCTTAGCACTTGTTGGCCCTTTTGCCTTCACTCTGCGGTCCAGCTCACCCCAAACCATCTCGATTTGGTTCAGGTCCGGTGACTGTGGAGACCAGGTCATCTGGCGCAGCACCCCATCACTCTCCTTCTTGGTCAAATAGCCCTTACACAGCCTAGAGGTGTGTTTGGGGTCATTGTCCTGTTGAAAAATAAATGATGGTCCAACTAAACGCAAACCGGATGGAATAGCATGCTGCTGCAAGATGCTGTGGTAGCCATGCTGGTTCAATATGCCTTCAATTTTGAATAAATTCCCAACAGTGTCACCAGCAAAGCACCCCCACACCATCACGGTGGTTGGAACCAAAGATCTCAAACTTGGACTCATCAGACCAAAACACAGATTTCCACTGGTCTAATGTCCATTCCTTGTGTTCTTTAGCCCAAACAAGTCTCTTCTGCTTGTTGCCTGTCGTCAGCAGTGGTTTCCTAGCAGCTATTTTACCATGAAGGCCTGATTCACACAGTCTCCTCTTAACAGTTGTTCTAGAGATGTGTCTGCTGCTAGAACTCTGTGTGGCATTGACCTGTTCTCTAATCTGAGCTGCTGTTAACCTGCGATTTCTGAGGCTGGTGACTCGGATGAACTTATCGTCTGCAGCAGAGGTGACTTTTGGTCTTCCGTTCCTGGGGCGGTCCTCGTGTGAGCCAGTTTCTTTGTAGGGCTTGATGGTTTTTGCGACTGCACTTGGGGACCCTTTCAAAGTTTTCCCAATTGTTCGGACTGACTGACCTTCATTTCTTAAAGTAATGATGGCCACTCGTTTTGCTTTACTTAGCTGCTTTTTTCTTGCCATAATACAAATTCTAACAGTCTATTCAGTAGGACTATCAGCTGTGTACTGTATCCACCTCCTGCACAACACAACTGATGGTCCCTATCCCATTTATAAGACTTGAAATCCCACTTATTAAACCTGGCAGGGCACTCCTGTGAAGTGAAAACCATTTCAGGTGACTACCTCTTGAAGCTCATCAACAGAATACCAAGAGTGTGCGGAGCAGTAATCAAAGCAAAAGGTGGCTACTTTGAAGAACCTAGAATATAAGACATATTTTCAGTTGTTTCACACTTTCTGTTTAGTATATAATTCCACATGTGTTAATTCATAGTTTTGATGCCTTCAGTGTGAAGCTACAATTTTCATAGTTATGAAAATAAAGACAACTCTTTGAACGAAGAGGTGTGTCCAAACCTTTGATATATATATATATATATATATATATATGTTATGTAGGGGCAGGGTGTTGCAGGGTGGTGTTGATTAAGTCCCTTGGACAGGACTGATAAACAACAGCTTGTAGTCAGCAAGCTGTCAATTGAGAAAACATTGAAATATAGAATATTTACCTAGGTGGTTAATGAAGGGACATAATTCAGGTGGGCAAGCATTTCTGCAAACACTGACTGTCAGGATTTCTGATATAACTTATACACACACTGGTAAATATGTGCATGTGCATGTATATAGCTCAATGCTACTGGAGGACAACATTAGACACCTAAGAAAGAAGAACTAGGAAGCTTGTTAATGATTGCAAGAAGTACCCGCACTTGTTGCACACGATTCTGTTTGCAAGCTTAGAGTGGATCAATAGCCATCAGGCACATAAGATTCAAGTGCAACACCCACTTTTCAGAAATCCTCTTAAAGCTTTAGATAACTCAGATAATCTGAGTGTGTACAGGAGTGTTTGCGCATGTGTCTTTGTGTCCAGTTTAAGTGCCCTCGATCGTACCTGAGGTTGTCTTCTGAAACATCACGCGCCACGTTAAATTCAGGCACCTAGAGTTTGCTGCGCAAGATACGTGACAACGTAATACACTGAGAGACAGACACAGAGAGACAGACCAACAGACAAATACAATGACAGATGCAGAACAATAACATTAGCAATTAAATTAGCTCTTTTGGAAAATCTGATACAAATCTGAGGGCGGCCTAAATAAACTTTTTTCCATTTAATTTCAATATCTTACACCTACTCACTGGCAAAATGTATTATCATTAACTGATAACTTGGCAAATACCCTAAACTCACTTTTTGACAGGTTTTTTTTACACTACTTTCAACTTCAAACAAGATGGTGGAGAGATAAGAGTATGATAAGAAACAATCATTTTTTTCCAGTTTCTTTCCAGATTCAAAAGAGTATGATGTTTTGAAAAGTTACTGTTGTTTCATCCACAGTACAAACAAAAATACTTGCAGTAAGTTTTTGTGTCTCTTTCTTCTAACCAGACAAATCCAATGGGCATTCAAAAAGCTATCTCCACTGACTTTTGATATATTTTTTATGGTTACAATGTTGTTTACGTTTTTTGGCAGAAACCTTTATGTAGCATCATTATGTTGTATTAATTGAATGCTCTCCTTTTCAATTATTACAACTTTTGTATGTATTCTATTGTTTTGGGGTGGGCTCAATTTCTGACTGGTGTCATACTCAAACGTATGTGCTTAATTGCTGAATCGGTCACAGCTGCAAACACATAGATTCAGAGACTGGGACTGGGTTTTACTTTAAACTCCCTGTCAATTAGGAAAATTATTGTTCCAAAAATTATAAATGGTCAACAATACACTGTGTTGTTACCTATATGTTTCTCTCAAACCTGTTTACTACAGTGAATCTGTTTATTTTGCTATAAAAACGCACACCTTAAAGCATGTTAGGGAAAATATTTGCCAGATTGGTGAACATGAGTTTTCAATGAAGACTTTTTCGTTTGTCTTTAAATGTTGTTTTTTTTTTGCAGCAATAGTGGCCTTTATTATCTAAATTTTTTTTACGACAGTAAGCAGATAAGAAAGAGGTGGAGAGTGCGGGGGAAGGCATGCAGCAATGCTCGCCTGGCCAGGAGTCGAACCCGTGACGGCTGCCTCCTGCATTGAGGACTAAAGCTTCTGAATATCGGTCACGCATTTGACTCCTGTGCCACCGTCGCACCCAAATGAACACCTTTTAAGATTTTAAATATATAAAAAATGTTGGGAAATAAAACGTTTTTTCTTTCAAATATGTACATATACATTGTTTTTACATTAGAGGAAGACAAGGTCAAATTAGTGTAAATATGCATAGTATTGACATGTGCACACTGACTTATTATATGCTGACTTATTATAGTAAAGGATCCAAAAACAAATATAAAGTGGTTTCATAAAACCCCAATTTAAGGCCCAACACATCCAGTCACTTTAGTCTCCCACCTGTAGGAACCTAATAGTAAAAAGACTAAAGTATGCTAAAGCCATAAAGTTCAACTATTTCTGAATTTAAAATATTCATTTGTAAGGCATGTTTATTTGTATAGCACCGTTCATACAAAAGGTAATTCAAAGCACTTACAGGTCCTTCTCAAAAAATTTGCATATTGTGATAAAGTTCATTATTTTCCATAATGTAATGATGAAAATTTAACATTCATATATTTTAGATTCATTGCACACTAACTGAAATATTTCAAGTCTTTTATTGTCTTAATACGGATGATTTTGGCATACAGCTCATGAAAACCCAAAATTCCTATCTCACAAAATTAGCATATCATTAAAAGGGTCTCTAAACGAGCTATGAACCTAATCATCTGAATCAACGAGTTAACTCTAAACACCTGCAAAAGATTCCTGAGGCCTTTAAAACTCCCAGCCTGGTTCATCACTCAAAACCCCAATCATGGGTAAGACTGCCGACCTGACTGCTGTCCAGAAGGCCACTATTGACACCCTCAAGCAAGAGGGTAAGACACAGAAAGAAATTTCTGAACGAATAGGCTGTTCCCAGAGTGCTGTATCAAGGCACCTCAGTGGGAAGTCTGTGGGAAGGAAAAAGTGTGGCAGAAAACACTGCACAACGAGAAGAGGTGACCGGACCCTGAGGAAGATTGTGGAGAAGGGCCGATTCCAGACCTTGGGGGACCTGCGGAAGCAGTGGACTGAGTCTGGAGTAGAAACATCCAGAGCCACCGTGCACAGGCGTGTGCAGGAAATGGGCTACAGGTGCCGCATTCCCCAGACCTGGGCTACAGAGAAGCAGCACTGGACTGTTGCTCAGTGGTCCAAAGTACTTTTTTCGGATGAAAGCAAATTCTGCATGTCATTCGGAAATCAATGTGCCAGAGTCTGGAGGAAGACTGGGGAGAAGGAAATGCCAAAATGCCAGAAGTCCAGTGTCAAGTACCCACAGTCAGTGATGGTCTGGGGTGCCGTGTCAGCTGCTGGTGTTGGTCCACTGTGTTTTATCAAGGGCAGGGTCAATGCAGCTAGCTATCAGGAGATTTTGGAGCACTTCATGCTTCCATCTGTTGAAAAGCTTTATGGAGATGAAGATTTCGTTTTTCAGCACGACCTGGCACCTGCTCACAGTGCCAAAACCACTGGTAAATGGTTTACTGACCATGGTATCACTGTGCTCAATTGGCCTGCCAATTCTCCTGACCTGAACCCCCATAGAGAATCTGTGGGATATTGTGAAGAGAACGTTGAGAGACTCAAGACCCAACACTCTGGATGAGCTAAAGGCCGCTATCGAAGCATCCTGGGCCTCCATAAGACCTCAGCAGTGCCACAGGCTGATTGCCTCCATGCCACGCCGCATTGAAGCAGTCATTTCTGCAAAAGGATTCCCAACCAAGTATTGAGTGCATAACTGTACATGATTATTTGAAGGTTGACGTTGTTTGTATTAAAAACACTTTTCTTTTATTGGTCGGATGAAATATGCTAATTTTGTGAGATAGGAATTTTGGGTTTTCATGAGCTGTATGCCACAATCATCCTTATTAAGACAATAAAAGACCTGAAATATTTCAGTTAGTGTGCAATGAATCTAAAATATATGAATGTTAAATTTTCATCATGACATTATAGAAAATAATAAACTTTATCACAATATGCTAATTTTTTGAGAAGGACCTGTATTAGGAAAGAAAAGAGAATCAGATTAAGAATGAAATACATTGGTAATAAATGTTAAATAGATGTTATGGGTGGACTAATTGACTGTTAATTTAGTTGTATTTACCACTCTACCACCAGTGGCACATGTAACAGTTTGAGAACCATGAATGTAAACAAGTGAAGTATTGTTTTTGCAGAGACAGAAAGAGTGATAGGAGAAGCGGGTAATGACAGACAAAGATAGTCAGAGCTACTTTTTTTTTTTTTTTTTAAAGTGGTCAACATCTACTTGTACAATGAATATTGAGTAGGTCACATCAAAACAGAGCGTGCTGATAGAAGGTCTAAAGTATTAACCAGTGATCAATAACTGGGAAAAGTGGCTGCTATCCTTGATCCTAATTAGTGCAGGGTTAGAACAGATTAGTGTGCACCTGAGCCCCTTTCTCAGCTTTTCTCCAACAACAACTCCCTTTCAGTTAGGCTTCCTAGAAACACCATAATTCACCAATAAAACAAAGGTCAGTGTAATACACATCAATATGTATACAAAAATTGACATTGTATGCTCTTTGCTGATAGTATTTCTTAAGGAATGTCAAACAGATCTATAAAGTAGTAAATATGCACTGTTGGTGAGGCTTACGAATGAGATTATATGAGAAGTGTCAATGCCATTTTGAAAATTAGCATAGCACTAGTCTCTAGTGCCAAGAGTAGAGATTAATTGTAAACATTTGTTGCTGCAACCAGGATTGAGTTCAGGTAGGTAAAGGTCAGGAGGGGACCATCAGGAGAGTAGTGTGTGTTTCTAGTCCTGAAAGTGTGTGTGTTGGTGAGTGAGCATGCATTAGTTTGCATAAAGTGAACCAAACACCATTCTCCATTCAGAAGTTGTGAGATGACAGCTGCTATAAATAGTACCGACTTGGGTTTTCATAGCTCTCAGTGGTATTTGATATGTGTTTAAAACAAATAAAACATCCAATAAAAATCTTCTCAATTTGCACAAAAATACCACCTCTAGACATGTTAAAGCCTAATAATATTATTATTTGAGGGTATCAAATACAATATTTTAGACATGGATGAGAGCCTTCAAATCTCAGAATGTTATATTCTAAGGAACCTTAAGTGCAACAACGCTAAAATACCTCACTATCAGGGTGCGTGGAGGTGTGCACCCCATGTACAGAGGATATTAGTCCTCAATGCAGCCGTCCGAGGTTCGATTCCCGACCTTGAAACCTGTACAGCAACTCTTGCCCCTTCTCTCTCTCTGCCCATTTCCTGTCTGAGTGATGCAAATAATGGCCACTATCCACAGAGGAGAGCTGTAATAAATGATTGCCAGATTATTTAGACGTTTAGGGGGGGGGGGGGAAACACCTTCACAGCATCCAGCTAAGTGAGGAATGCTAGCCAGGAGGTTAGCATAACAATGTCCCTGTCATAATTTGTTTTGTTTTTTTGATGGACCAATATGCGGAGAAGAACGGGGAACGGGGAAGAGTTCAGGCAGCCGGCCCGGCGGCCTTCCCCGGCAGACCCAGAGTTCAGGCGGCCGGCCCAGAGGCCGTCCCTGGCACATCTGGCGATCAGCAGGCCGGCGACGTAGGGGCAGGTGACGTAGGAGCCGATGATCTGACGGCCGGCGGCGGGACCAGGAGAACCCACGGTGGAGCTCAGAGGCGCGGTGTGGAAATCGCTGGAACCCAGGCGATCGGTGCAGAGACCACTGGGACCTTTGGCGAGGCCTTGGAGATCTGCGGCGGTGCCGCCAAGCCCCAGCATGCAGAGAGGGTGCGTCCTCGTACTCCTCAGGGACAGGGACAGGAACAGGAAGTGGAGACAGGTCCTCCACGAACTCCTCCGGAACGGGAACCAGGGATGGAGGCAGTTTGTCCTCGGAGCCCTTCAGGACAGGAACAGGAGCAGGAAGTGGAGGCAGTCCATCTATGAACTCCTCATGGACAGGAACAGAGTGTGAGGGCGGCTCGGCTTGGGACCCCCCCGGAACAGAACCCGGAACAGGATCGGGGTGTTGAGGCGGTTCATCCATGAAACCCTCCGGAACTGGACCAGGAACAGGATTAGGAGTCGGAAGCTGATCAGGAGCTAAACCATGAGCCGGAAAGCCGTGTCGAGCTTCGGTGGAGAGGCGGGTGGAGGAGGGAGCAGGAGATCTCCTCATAGAAATCGACGATTTCTCCCAGGGCCCTTTGTCGCTCGGCCTCAATGATGTGGTGAATCAGAGGATCAGGGAAAAAAAATCCCTCAATACCTCGAGCCAGTCTTGAAGGCTGCCAGCTATTTCCAGCCTCCTCCATGGTGAGCTGGGAGAGGTCACCAGGTGAAAAAATAATTTGGCCAGAATCTCACCCCTTGAATTCCCTCACCATTCCTCCCGCTTGGTCCCGTTGGCTGGTTGCTTCTGTCATAAAGTGGGTTTTTTGATGGACCAAAATGTGGGGAAGAACTCCCGAAGCTCCAGGTTTGAAGGTACGAGTCTTTATTTTCCATGGCAGGACACAGACAGGGTAGCAAGCACGCAGCAGGAAACACACATACACATAAGGAACCAGCAGGGGACAAAGGAAACAAACGGGCTTAAATACAAAAACTGAACAGTAGGGGGAACCAATGACAAACGTGACAAAACAATCAGAGGAAAACACAGAACAGGTGTGGGCTTGGGGTGCAGGGAGACAAAAAACAAAAGACTAGATAAGGTAACTTAACAAAAACACAACCAGGTATGACAGTCCCTTTCTGATGAGAGGATAGATATGCAAATACAGAAGGCTCACCCTAAAGAGCCAACAATCATAGTCTTCAATATATAAAAGCCACTCAGACTTAACTAAAAGGTACATTATTATGGTCAGAACAGAGCTATTTATGTGAGATGTCATAGGGTAGCCATTCTATTCTGTTTTGTTTTCTGTGTTCTAAAAAATTTTATGTCACTTAATGTTGTGACTCTGTCAAGCAATACGTGATACGAAAGCACAGACTCTGAAATAAAAGATGTACTGCATTGCTGAAAGTGCAGAGTGAACAGTGTCTCCCTAAAGAGATGTTGAGGTGCTGTGTAACTGCATGGCTTCAGTATGGAATTGTGTAAGATTTATGGAGACTCAGCCAGCCTTACCTGCTTTGTTCCGACATTTCTGCCAGTGTGCATACAAAACAAAAAGTCACACATGCAAGACGAACACACACACTGATTCTGGCATATTTTTCTCCTGATGCAGGTTTATTCCTCCAGGTTGACACCACATGCCATTATAGGCCTCCCAATGAAACGTGGCCAACAGATTAAATCAGCAGCTCATTCGCAGATAATGGTCTCGTATTAAAGCCATCAAGCATTTGCAGGGCAACTCATTAATACAAGAAGGCGTGTATAAATATGTGAACTTTATATCTGTATAAATGTGGTTTACACAGTTTCTCTGAGCAGAGGGGAAGTAGATTGGAAAAAACCTGAGACTTGGGTGACGATTAATTGCACCAACAGCTGCTTCTTTAAAATCATCGCTGGTGTCTCTCTTCTTGTGGGATGTTGTACCTGACATCTTGTGGTGGTTTCAGTTATTTCAAAGTGCACTGCAGCACAGGAATTACAAAACAAAAAACACATTTAAATATTTATATATTTAATTATCTGCACATTTAAATGTTTATCAAGTTCAGTTTTTTATGTAATAATATATTTATTTTACTTAAACACATATACAAAAACTAGTTTAACATTTATTTTTATTATTAATACCCTGCCAAACAAGTTATTGTAATGAGTGATGGTCTTAAAACCTTGTCCGGACACTAAACCCATTGATGCCTGATCATCCTGTCAGTGTAAATAGTTTAATCTAATTTTAAGTTTAAAATCATGTCTGAATGGTTGATTACTGATTAGGGGACCAGTGTTTTCCTAGGTAATGGATTTGTCATTTGTGGGGGAGAGATCCTAGATTTAGGCCCCAGAAAATGTTTTCCAGCTCCATGATTATGTCCATTTTTACTTATGAATATGTCCCGTTTAAGTCAAACTTCTTAGAAGGTGTGAACGCTCTGATCTGACCAATATCTGTTTTTTAAGACAGATTTGAGCCATTTCCATATGTGGTCCTGAATCTGACTCGTATCTAATTTTTTTGAATACAAATCCAGTGATTTGATTCTGATGTCGGAAAGTGAAAGCAGTTAGCTAGATGGACGTAGAGCTGCAACGGTACTGCACAGTGGAGATGTTAGACCTCATTAATATATGGAGCTCTAGTCACCTCTAGTCAAGCCAAATTGAAATTTGGATTGTCCCCTCATCCAAACAGACCTCTGTGATGAATTGGCAGCAAAAGCTGCCAGAATAGTTTCCTCTTCAGCACCTGCTGACACACAGCTTCCGTTGGAAAAACACTTTACAAAAGCAATAACATTTATTTCTTCCATGTTTGCTGGACCACAGCGTGCTGTATGTGACATCATCATTATTGTTCTTTTGCACACCCAGGTCAGTTTGGAACTGCAAACGGTTCACACTGTGGCGGAAGTTGAGTTTTTAGGTCAAACCTGTTACAAAAATGACAGCTGAGTTTTCCTCTAAGTGGCTCTCCCTGCACCTTTCTCCTGATAATAAGGAGCAGGTGGCGTTACCTCTGCTTCCAGGAAGGCCCCACTCATAGAAAAGCAGATGAGGAAAATCTGATCAAGATAATGATGGTGACACAATAAGATACTTTACTGCTGACAAAAGCATTTGATTTTGGAGGTGTAAGAAAGGAAAACAAAAACAGCAGCAGCAAATAATGCTACTCGCCAAAGTAGCCTGCGATAAGTTTGTGTGGTGTTGCTGTGCTTTGTGAACTAAAAAATGTACAATGAGAAAGCTAAAGCTGAAACTACAGTGGCCATTTAACCAAACAGAAAAGACTCTCCTGAGATAAAAATCATGCTTATATTTGCACACATATTTTCCCTTTCAGGCACAGACATTAATGGCTCTCTAATGAACATAACCTTCCACGGCCAATCTAAGTTACCTCTAACCATGTGTCTCATTCATTTTTATTCAATAACCCATTAGCCTAAGTCATACGAGAGGGTTTCAGATATGTACCCTGAGGGGACCAGTGTTTTCTCAGCTCAGGTGCAGACCATGACAAGCATTTAAAAATCTGAGGTATGGAAACATTTTAAATAAAGCAAAGAGGACATACACGTTTAATAAGGACACTAAATCAACCATAAAAATGTTTTAAAAAAATAAAATTAAGGACACATCCAGTTGCAATATTTCTACTCAATACTGAGTGTTTAGAAGTGCTTCCCTAACTACTTTCTATTTTAAATTGGTTCTTAAATGTAACAGGAGTGCAAGTATAGTGTTTGGTTGATGCAAATACATCAACCAAACTCAGTAACTCAATCCGAACATAACCATGTGAATGTGTCGTCTGTGGAAGCATTTTATATTGCAGGTCGAGGAAGCCTACCTCAAATGCAGCTCTTTTATTGGATGTAAACTGGCAAGAGTAGGGGTTTGATTGCTTGATCATATGTAGAAATTCAAAGTGATTAAGAGGATGAAATGACCTTTGAATTGTAAATGTGTATACATGTTTGCCTTATATTTCATTACTGATTAATAATTGATGAAGTTGTGATTATTAACGTGAAAGTTAATCGTCTGTTTTTCTTTTCTCTCTCTGGAAGAATGATGTCATAGGCCAATTTTAATTGTGGACTGCTGGACATGGCAGATAGAGATGGATGGGTTGCCATTTTGGAAGCTGGTGCTTTCGGTTGTGATAGAAGACACTAAACAGACTTCTTTAGCTGTTCAGTGAAGTCAGTGATATCTCTCCTTTTCCACACTCCACCTCTCTGTGTGACACTGAGCTTTAGCACATTTTTCCCTAGCCATCATTTTGTGACCTTAAACTCAAGCGGACTTGGGTTGGGTGGCAGCACAACCCAAAGTGCACCAGTGAGTGGACCCCTGAATGGCTCAAAAAAAAAAAAAAAAAAAAAAGGTTTTGGTTTGACCTAATCTGTCTGCACTTAAATTCAACTGAGATGCTGTGGTGTGACCTTAAACAGACAGTTCATTGATAGAAAATAGGGACCCAAAATTCCTCCACACTGAAGTAAAATACTCATTGCCCATTATTGCGAATGCTTTATTGCAACTGTTGCTGCAAAAAAAAAAAAGAAAATCATGTTTTTATATTATTGCTTCTCGTTCTAGAAAGACTTGTGGCCACATTATGACGGATACGATTCAGAAAACAGACACAGAAACATCTAAAAATGCATCTAATGTCTCCTGAATACTTTAGACATGTAACCAAATGACTTCAGCCATCATATCAACACTGTCAAACACAATGAGAAGTAAATTATTCTGCTTTCCCCTCTACCCTTTTCAGTAAGCTCAACACTTGACTAAATCTGTGACATTTGTTGATTTGCACTTGAGGTTTACAGCAAACATTTGGTCAGAGATGGCTAAGCAGTTTGGAAAGGCACAAGAGTATCTCTGCACTTCTGTTCATTGGATAGCAAAGGAACAGAGGAATGCTATCCATTAGCATAAGACAGAATACAGGTCCTTCTCAAAATATTAGCATATTGTGATAAAGTTCATTATTTTCCATAATGTCATGATGAAAATTTAACATTCATATAATTTAGATTCATTGCACACTAACTGAAATATTTCAGGTCTTTTATTGTCTTAATACGGATGATTTTGGCATACAGCTCATGAAAACCCAAAATTCCTATCTCACAAAATTAGCATATCATTAAAAGGGTCTCTAAACGAGCTATGAACCTAATCATCTGAATCAACGAGTTAACTCTAAACACCTGCAAAAGATTCCTGAGGCCTTTAAAACTCCCAGCCTGGTTCATCACTCAAAACCCCAATCATGGGTAAGACTGCTGACCTGACTGCTGTCCAGAAGGCCACTATTGACACCCTCAAGCAAGAGGGTAAGACACAGAAAGACATTTCTGAACGAATAGGCTGTTCCCAGAGTGCTGTATCAAGGCACCTCAGTGGGAAGTCTGTGGGAAGGAAAAAGTGTGGCAGAAAACGCTGCACAACGAGAAGAGGTGACCAGACCCTGAGGAAGATTGTGGAGAAGGGCCGATTCCAGACCTTGGGGGACCTGCGGAAGCAGTGGACTGAGTCTGGAGTAGAAACATCCAGAGCCACCGTGCACAGGCGTGTGCAGGAAATGGGCTACAGGTGCCGCATTCCCCAGGTCAAGCCACTTTTGAACCAGAAACAGCGGCAGAAGCGCCTGACCTGGGCTACAGAGAAGCAGCACTGGACTGTTGCTCAGTGGTCCAAAGTACTTTTTTCGGATGAAAGCAAATTCTGCATGTCATTCGGAAATCAAGGTGCCAGAGTCTGGAGGAAGACTGGGGAGAAGGAAATGCCAAAATGCCAGAAGTCCAGTGTCAAGTACCCACAGTCAGTGATGGTCTGGGGTGCCGTGTCAGCTGCTGGTGTTGGTCCACTGTGTTTTATCAAGGGCAGGGTCAATGCAGCTAGCTATCAGGAGATTTTGGAGAACTTCATGCTTCCATCTGCTGAAAAGCTTTATGGAGATGAAGATTTCATTTTTCAGCACGACCTGGCACCTGCTCACAGTGCCAAAACCACTGGTAAATGGTTTACTGACCATGGTATCACTGTGCTCAATTGGCCTGCCAACTCTCCTGACCTGAACCCCATAGAGAATCTGTGGGATATTGTGAAGAGAACATTGAGAGACTCAAGACCCAACACTCTGGATGAGCTAAAGGCCGCTATCGAAGTATCCTGGGCCTCCATAAGACCTCAGCAGTGCCACAGGCTGATTGCCTCCATGCCACGCCGCATTGAAGCAGTCATTTCTGCAAAAGGATTCCCGACCAAGTATTGAGTGCATAACTGTACATGATTATTTGAAGGTTGACGTTTTTTGTATTAAAAACACTTTTATTTTATTGGTCGGATGAAATATGCTAATTTTGTGAGATAGGAATTTTGGGTTTTCATGAGCTGTATGCCAAAATCATCCGTATTAAGACAATAAAAGACCTGAAATATTTCAGTTAGTGTGCAATGAATCTAAAATATATGAATGTTAAATTTTCATCATTACATTATGGAAAATAATTAACTTTATCACAATATGCTAATATTTTGAGAAGGACCAGTATGTTGTTTTCTCCTACAGCATCATTGTAGTTTCTGAAACAGAAAAACCTCCTTTAAACATCTAATCTGAAGAAGGAAGATCAGATTCCTATGGTAAGTCGATGCAGATTCCCTTTCATAATGAAGTTATATTTTCCCTGCTTTATCCTAAGCAAGGAATGTTAATTTAAAAAAAGTTCAACAGTGTTTTGATTCCAGTTAGAGAGCAGGATCTTCAAGCATTTAGAAATTTGTTTTATTTTTAAAAAGAATGTTTTTTGGACAGTTTGCAATTTAATAAACTGTGAGGAAATCCAGCAGCTTTGTATGAGAATGTAGAAGACACCACCGACTTTTATCTAAGAAATTAGACCAATGGTTTTTACAACTCCTCTGACTCATGCGGTGCCAGAGCTGGAGGCAGCGTGGTTCCACATGGACCCTGGAAATGGTACCTGTGTCCCATCAAACATAAAAAGAAAAGAAAAAACACAAGATTAGAAAGTGGAGGATTAGTGATGCTATTTCTGCATATATTAGGCCCCTTTTAAACTTAACTACATTATAAATCCAGACAGAACATATGTTTTTAAAATAAGAGATTAGTTACTTCAGAAACTTACATGAAATATTCAGTTTTGGGTGTTGTATTCATGTTAAACTCTGCCACTGGAACACCTCTGGATGCAACCCGTGGACCAAACATGGCTGCTGGGTAAACAATGGATGACGTCCCCACCTGTGTGTAAACAACAGAGCAATAACCCAAGTGTCAGTTTTACTCTGGACAATATCGCAATCCAGGTCAAGTCCTTGACACACACTGGAAAAAATAAGGTAGAGCATAAAACTGTCACACAGGAGGAGTGTGTGTCATCGCACCTAAATAAAGGACAACTCACCACCAGGCAGAGATCACAGATTTCTATTTCCTTTTCAACCTTCGTCAGGATGTGAGAGTCCAGAGTCTCTCCAAAGAAGACCACATTGGGCCTCAGAAGACCATGGCAGTCTCTCTCCTCGCATCTTTATAGGACAGCAACAAGAAGTTTAGATTTATTGAGCTCCTCTACGTTTACCGAATACAAGAAAAACTGGTCACAATGTAAAAAAATAATTATGTAACTCGCCATCTTCATCAGCAAACTAAGAACGCAGCCAGGTGAGAAACGTGTTTTTAAAGACCAAGCCAATAGCAAAAATAGGGTAATTATCTAAATTTCACTGAAACATGAACACATAACTCTTTAGTCATATTTTAGGTGAACTTGTTAACCAAAGGGAAGTTGAACCCCTCAAAGCACGCCACTGCCCTCTAGTGGAGGAGTTCACTTCCCTGCGTTATCTCTCAGTTTAAAAGGTCATGTGGAGTTTCCAGAGGCCAAACTCATTGTTTTACACTTGTCTCAAGTCTGTTTAGTGAGCTTTTATTTAAACCAAAGTCTGCTTCACACAACTGACATGAAATAAAAATAGGATAAAAAGGGACAGCTTAATAAGATGTGCCATTAAACAAATGCTTTAATACAAGCCTGTGTTTGGAGACAGTTCTTTCAATAATTTCTCTCATTGTTCTTCTGCATCCTCTAATGAAAAATCATCCATA
Source organism: Girardinichthys multiradiatus (assembly GCF_021462225.1). Lineage (NCBI taxonomy): Eukaryota > Metazoa > Chordata > Actinopteri > Cyprinodontiformes > Goodeidae > Girardinichthys > Girardinichthys multiradiatus. Next base: position 25,930,689 of record NC_061799.1, read on the forward strand.
CAGAGTCATGGTGCAATAACGTTGGAGCATAACTGGGCACAAACAAAGTAAAGCAAAGCTACGAACTGAAATCAGAACAGGGGACTGTTCGGGAATAACGTTTGTTTACCAGCAAGCTGTCACATGCTTTTTACTTTATTGTGTTTGCGCATACATGTACCATGCACATGCATTTGATCCCATGTTTACTTTAACTACAACACAAAGTGGCATTCAGTCTAAATACAAACTGGGACCAGTTGAGAATAATCACTGAATGTTTGAGTTTGCTTATTTTGGTGCATTTGTTGCTACTTCCTAGGCCTTTTAGGGTGAGTAGGAGGAGATATGGTAGGTTTTTATTTTGTTTTTGTGTGGTATTTTGTTATTAAAATCTACGAGGAAGAATATAATACATATAGCATATTAAAAAAGACAAAATAGACCTTTTTAGTCACATTAAAAGAGTAAATGAAGGAAATACTAATATCTAATACACAAAGTCTCTACCGTGCATTTTTAACCAACTTAAAGACAAGGAAATTAAAGGGTTGTCTGTTAAAATATTTCAGATCTTAGACATTAGGAATACTCCTGATCTACCCTGATCTTTCTGAAAAGGATAACAAAGATCCAAAAAGCTTAGGAAATCTGTTTGTCTGTGTTATTGATGATGTGTACCGTAGATACAGGGGTTGGACAATGAAACTGAAACACCTGGTTTTAGACCACAATAATTTATTAGTATGGTGTAGGGCCCCCTTTTGCGGCCAATACAGCGTCAATTCATCTTGGGAAAGTCCTGCACAGTGGTCCGAGGGATTTTAAGCCATTCTTCTTGCAGGATAGTGACCAGGTCACTACGTGATACTGGTGGAGGAAAACGTTTCCTGACTCGCTCCTCCAAAACACCCCAAAGTGGCTCAATAATATTTAGATCTGGTGACTGTGCAGGCCATGGGAGATGTTCAACTTCACTTTCATGTTCATCAAACCAATCTTTCACCAGTCTTGCTGTGTGTATTGGTGCATTGTCATCCTGATACACGGCACCGCCTTCAGGACAATGTTTGAACAATTGGATGCACATGGTCCTCAAGAATGGTTCGGTAGTCCTTGGCAGTGACGCACCCATCTAGCACAAGTATTGGGCCAAGAGAATGCCATGATATGGCAGCCCAAACCATCACTGATCCACCCCCATGCTTCATTCTGGGCATGCAACAGTCTGGGTGGTACGCTTCTTTGGGGCTTCTCCACACCGTAACTCTCCCGGATGTGGGGAAAACAGTAAAGGTGGACTCATCAGAGAACAATACATGTTTCACATTGTCCACAGCCCAAGATTTGCGCTCCTTGCACCATTGAAACTGACGTTTGGCATTGGCATGAGTGACCAAAAGTTCGGCTATAGCAGCCTGGCCGTGTATATTGACCCTGTGGAGCTCCCGACGGACAGTCCTGGTGGACAGAGGAGAGTTGAGGTGCACATTTAATTCTGCCGTGATTTGGGCAGCTGTGGTTTTATGTTTTTTCGATACAATCCGGGTTAGCACCCGAACATCCCTTTCAGACAGCTTCCTCTTGCGTCCACAGTTAATCCTGTTGGATGTGGTTCGTCCTTCTTGGTGGTATGCTGACATTACCCTGGATACTGTGGCTCTTGATACATCACAAAGACTCGCTGTCTTGGTCATAGATGCACCAGCAAGACGTGCACCAACAATTTGTCCTCTTTTGAACTCTGGTATGTCACCCATAATGTTGTGTACATTTCAATATTTTGAGCAAGACTGTGCTCTTACCCTGTTAATTGAACCTTCACACTCTGCTCTTACTGGTGCAATGTGCAATCAATGAAGACTGGCTACCAGGCTGGTCCAATTTAGCCATGAAACCTTCCACACTAAAATGACAGGTGTTTCAGTTTCATTGTCCAACCCCTGTATTCCCACCTTGGCAGTTTATCCACAGGAATCTGTGCATCCGGAACATCTCCGCCAGGTGCTCTGAAAATAAACAAAATCTTCAAAGTCAAACAGAGGGGATCAGGCTACAAGTTCTGAATATTTATTAGCGTGTATATATTCATCAAGTGCTGCCTACCCTTTGCCCTTTAAGGCGGCACATATGGGACTTTGCTTGTTCACAGTCAGTTGTCCACAACTCATACAGCGTGTTTCCAGCAGACTGCCTGAGGTTACACACACACACACACACACACACATACACATCTGTGTTTTACTATCTTTATGAGGACTTTTCGGTTACTTCCATTGACTTCCATTCATTTTCCTTGATTTTTAGTGCCTAACCCTGACCCTAACACTAACCCTAACCCTAACCAGTTAATACCTAACCCTAACAATAACTCAATTCATACCCCAGTCCTAAACCTAACCCCTGTCCCAAGAATGGAATTTGAAAAAGTGAGGACCAGAAAAATGTCCTCACTTTGTCAAAATTTCCTCACGTTGCAATAAAAATACGAAAAATGGTTCTCACTCAGCAACAAGTACAAGAGCACACACACACACACACACACACACACACACACAGTGCAAAAAAACAAAAAAACAACTAAAATAACTATCAGTTTACAATGCAATGCTGCCTAGGATCCTGAAAAAATTATAAACATTCAGTCCTGACTTTAGGAAGGTTTCTCTTCAAAACCTTAATCTTTTTGCAAATACAAGATACACTAAATTGTCAAAAGTATTCACTCCCTCATCCTAATCATTGAATGCAGGTGTTCCAATCACTTCCATGGCCACAGGTGTATAAAATCCAGACCCTAGGCATGCCGACTGCTTTCATTTCTGAAGAATGGGTCGCTCTCAGAAACTCAGTGAATTCCAGTAATGTGCAGCAATACGATGTCACCTGTGCAATAAATTCAGTTGGGAAGTTTCCTCACTTGCCTGACTGCATTGTGTCAAATGGGGATTATGGTGTGGAGCTGTTTCTCGGAAGCTGAGCTCATCCCTTTAGCTCCAGTGAAAGGAACTCCGAATGCTTAATCATATCAAGACATTTTGGACAATTTCATGCTCCGGACTCTGTGGAAAAAGTTTAATGGTGACCCCTTATTCCCAACATGACTGCACAAAGCAGGATTCATAAAGACATGGATAAGGGAGTTGGGTGTGGATGAACTCGACTGGTCCGCAAAGAGCCCTAACCCTAACCTGATGGGACACTTTTAGGATGAGTTAGAGCAGAGAATGCGAGCCGGGCCTTCTCTTCCAACATGTCTGACCTCAAAAATGCGCTTCAAGATCCCGTGGAAAGTCATCCCAGAAGACTTAAAACTGTTATAATGTAAAGGGTGATCTGATGTTATAGTAAACCCTATCAATTAAGAATGGGATGTCACTCAAATTTATTTGTGAGTGAAGGCAAAATGAGTAAATACTATACTATACAGAGTATTACATTGCTTCTTGTTTTTTGTGAGGATTTCTTTGAGTGTCTAAAGTCCCCATCATATCAAAAACTCAAACATAGCACAACCATGTCTTTTTGTCTCTACTCTGCAAGGGCTGATTCAGCTTCCAGCAGAATAATTCAAAGCCATATTTTGGCTTGCTTATACAAAATGTGCAGAAATAATCTTGAGAATTGCTCGCCATGTTCTTACAAATTTCATCACTAAAGAATTCCCACTAATACTCACCGTGTATCCTGAGCACATGTTTTGACCCAGCCTGTCGGTGCAAATCGTCTTGGCACTGGGTGATAACTACCACAGAGCGTCCCTGCTTCTTCAGACGAGCTTCGCACTCTGCTATGGCAAAATGGACGGCGCTGGGCTTCTTGTCCAACACGAGCTGCCTCCTGTAATGGTAAAACTCCCAGACCCGAGACGGGTTACGGTTGAAGGCTTCTGGAGAAGCAAGGTCCTGGCAAATAAATCCACATGGGCACGTTTAAAGGACAGAGCTCTGGGGCAAGAAGACTGCAATTACACATGTACACGGGCACATGTGTGAACAGCTTCTTTTATAAATTTACCTGAGAATGCCACTTCCTCCACTTCTCATGTTCTCCCCTGAAAGTTGGTACTCCACTCTCTGCGCTCACGCCCGCTCCGGTGATGATTGCTATGTTCTTGGCTTTAGTGAAGGCCTTTCGGAATTCAGACATGTCTGAAAGTCAGAGAAAACCTGATCAATACCTAATCAGCTGTTGTTTTAATTTAAATGATTTCAATGATAAGAAATTAGGTAAAAGGATGGTTTAACAATTCAAAAAAAGTAAAAATCCTTGCCAATTTTTTTAAACTACAACTTTATTACAATCTAACAATTGTTGTTTTTTTCCATAAGGTTAGGAGGCAATTTATATTATACAAATAACTTTTTTCATTTACACAAATCACAAAAAATCTTGGTGAAATGCGTAAGAGTAATACTTGTTTATATTGCTATATTAATATTTGTTATAATAATACTTGTTGAATATTGTTAATACTGAACAAAATAACATTTGTAAGCATTTCACAATTTTCCAATTGATATTGCCTGACAAAAAGAAGAAGTCTTTGTGGTTCTAAATTGCCCCCCCAAAAAAAAAAACCAGCAAAGTTCTTGCTTTACCTGAACTGGGTCTTCCTGATTCAATCACTGTCGTCGGCCCTGTCATCACATGTGTGGCGCACATGCGAAGACCAGGTGAAAAGACAGCTCGGGTTTTGAGAAGCATTGTCACTACAAGATCAGAAGAAACAAGAAAAAGGTCAGTTTAGTATTTTATTTAATTTTCCACACAGAGTTTTAGACTTCTTTAGGGTTTATATTATTACGTATTAGTTTAAATACCATCCCTTTTGCCAAAACTAAATCTATTTTGTTCCAGAATCAACTATTTATATGAATATTGTGAAATCAAGTTAGCATTTATAAATGTTACAAAACCAAAACCCTTAACTATAAACAGTTTTCCAGGCCTGTGGCTGCTTTTGTTGCAGGGTTGCATGATATCAGGCATATAAACATTTTGAGATTATTGACTGCAATGAACCCACATTCGTTACACTGCTCTCAGCTACTGCGCTATAGCCTTGGTGTGTACAAAAAGAACACGGAAAGTCCATCCAACTGGCCAGAAATATTGCGGGCAAGCAGAGTTTAAATGCATAGCACATAGAAAATAATTTATTTCAATTTACATATGTTTGAATTTAAATGTATTCAATCAAAACCTCTTTTCCAGGAGAGTCCTGGCCAAGATAGCATCACATAAACTCCAGCTGATAAAGACACCCAATTAAAAAACACCAAGGAAGGCTGGCAACTTTTGGCCAATATAAAGTTTTGCTGTTGCAGTGTTTTGTAGCTCCTTATACCAACATATTGTCTAGATGACTATCAGATAAGGTGCAAAAGAGGGACCGCTGTGCAGTTCAAGCTGTATTTTCACTGCAGCCAGAAGCTGCGACAACACAGAGGCAGTCTGGGTTTCTTTACACTGATAAGGCAAGGAATGTGCACACAGAGGAGGCTTCAAGAATGTGTTTGCTTTTCTTAATACTCAACTATAGACACAGTGGAGAAAATAAAGTCAAACTGACAGGCCTGTCGACCCGAACCAAGTCAGATACGTTGAACAGGACCACAAACCGTCCATACAAAACAAGGATTACACCTCCTTTAATCTCTGTATGTATTCTGAATGCTTATTTAAACCATTATACAGCATCCTTTTCTAACGTCAATTGCAATATGACAGCAATTCTTTCAAAAGTAGGAGCTTAATGCCGATTTGTTTCAGAAAACTCCAGACGGATTGTGCCTGACAGTCGTGAAGTACGTGACTGCCTCGCAAACAGCCCGTCAGAGCAAAGAAAACCGTGCGAACTTAGCTTGCATCGACCGGAAACATGGTGAATAAGAGCATGTTTTAAACGAGCTATATTGCACCGACCTGGACAAGAAAAGGTCCCTTTTGTCTGACCAGAAAGAGACGCTGGGATTGTTTACCTATGCGTCCGCAATAGCCAGGAGGAGCCGCAAAGGAACAGCAGTGTCGTAAAGCCAATGATTGAGGAAGATGTGTTATTGAATGGCGCCCTCTAGCGGTAGATATTCGTAACTGTCGCTCAAGCAGGTCTAAGAACTCTAAAACAGTTTTGCTTCTAATAATAATAATATTATTGTTATTAATAATAATAATGATAATAAAATAAATTCAATTAAAAAATACTTTATTAATCCCAAAGGGAAATTCAATGAAAACAACATTATTTCATTTGTATTAATATAATGTTTCTGTATTTCAATATTCTACTCTACTACATTTTAGAGGAACCTTACAGCCAAACGTACAAACCTTACAGCAACTTTGACTTGCGTTAAAAACATGCGTTTATGAAGAAGTTTTCAATGCGCAATCAAAACCAAATATACGCTATATACCTATTAGGCATAATCACAAAAATGTTCTAAATGGTGTCAGTGTTTCCAGCTATTGATATATGTTGTTCTTTTTGAACTATTTCTAAAAATGTTTAAGGGGTAAGTTGTATAATATCCTAAGAATTCTATATTGAATTAGGTTTAGGCTTTTCTTTCCAGATCTTTGCTTTATGTTTAATGGTTTGTAAATTGGGCTAATATATTTCAATGTTTTATTCAATTTAAAGCAGCCGATTCTCAATGACTGAACAAGCTTAATTATTACTTTCATGAACATTTTATTTATTTATACACACATATATATATATATATATATATATATATAGACTGCTGGAGATAGGCACCAGCTCCCCCGCGACCCACTATGGAATAAGCGGTAGAAAATGACTGACTGACTGATATATATATAATTTATTATTAAATTTTTTTTTTCATCATTTCCCACCAACACCTCTCCTTCCCGCTCCCTCTCTCTCTCTTGCCCTCTCCCATGTGTATGTGTACGAACTCCCTCCTCCTCTTCATCGATCGCTGCCTCCCATGGTGTGAGTGGCCGTGCGGCTCTGCTTCTGTCCCAGTCGGACACTGGCTGAAATTGATGGCGACCACCCCGGCCAGCAGCACAGACCGAAGACCGCTCAGGAGGCTCCGCTCCACGAGCGACATCCCATATCTGGTTGAAGCCAGAAGATCCTTCAATCTGCGGACAGGTAGGAGCGCATGCACGCACTGGACTCTTCTCGTCAGTGTTAGATTTGCACGCCAGATGTCGCGGTCTCTGGTCTGGGGTTGTTGTTATGGTGTAAAATACGCCCCTGTTTTAACGCGAGGAAAAACGACAGCATGTTGTTTCCTTGTGGACTGCTGTCACAGCTCTGCTGTGAGGTTTGTTTCTCCAGAAATTATCAATGGACAGTTAATCAGAGAGGTAGTGTGACTGAAATGTTATGCAACTTTAAGGACTGACGCTGGGGGTCTTTTAGCGCAAAATACACAAGTTCAGAAATGATCCAATTATCCATGTTTCTAATCGCTTGAACAACGTTTTTGTATGGGTTTTGATAATACCATCACCATCGTTTAACGTCATTACATAATACGAAGAAGCGCTCCAACGTGGCCTGCAATAGCTCAGACTGTGCATAAATCTATGGACAAGCGGCCTATTAATATTTTTGTTTTAGTAATTAATCATAACTGTCAACATAAAAAAATAATAATTTCAGTTTTCAACCTGTAACAAGGATATGATGACGAATAGTTGTCTTTATCATCCATGTGTGTTGCATCCTCTGTTACCATGGTGACTTGGCATTTTATGCTGACTGAGTCCACAGGATTCAGATATTTTGCACTACAGTGTAATTAGGACACATGATGCATCCAGCAATCTGTTTCAGATCTCATAACAGTCTTTCCTTCGATTTACTCTAGAGGACTTGTGATTTTTTTGACACATTTTAAAATCGCTTTTCTCTTATCCACATCACTCTGTGATGATCAGTATGCTTACCTATCTGTTAATGAAAAATGACATCTTAAATCATATGATTTTTTTTTTCTTTATAAATGTCTTAAGTATGGTGTACATATTCTTTAAGCACAAGTGTCATGACATGCTGTGTCTGTATATGCAGCAGTACTATAGAAAAATATTTATAATCCTTGAGCTTTTTCACACTTACATTACAGCTACAGACTGTTGTTTGGACTGGAATTTTATGTGACTGAACAACAAGAAGAATTGATCAGTCACAATAATCTTAAAATCTGAAAACTGTGGGGCACATTTGCATTCAACTCCTCTGGATTCAATACTATGCGGCACCATCTTTCACTGCAATTAAAGCTAAACGTCCATTGAGGTATGTCTCTGCTGCCATTGCACATTTAGAGACTGAAATTTTGCCCACTCTTCTTTGCAAAATAGCCCAAGTTCAATCAGACTGAATGGAGAGCATGTGTGATGATCAGTTTTTAAAGTCTTGCCACAGATTCTCTTGGTCTGGAATTTGACTGAGCCATTGTAACACATAAAAATGCTTGCACCTAATCCATTTCATTGTAGCTTTCGTTGTATGGTTAGGGCTGTTGTCCTTCTGGAAAGTGAACCTCCTTTACAGTCTCAAGTGTTTGTTACCTCTGAAAGGTTCTCTGTTGGGATTACCCTGTATTCAGCTCCATCCATTTTCCCATCAACTCTGACCAGCTTCTATTGCCCCTTTTCCACTGGCTTTATTTAGCCTGGTCCCACTCCACTCGGCCCACTTTGCAAGTGTTTTCATTACTGTTTTTTCCGTACTGGTACCTGCTTTTTTGGTCACTGGTCCAGGGCTGGTACAAGTTGGGACTACATGTAACATGAACAGAGTGCTGTTCACTGATTGTTCACAGGACCAGGAGAAATGAGAAGGTTTTCGCTGAGGTAGTGCAGGGAAAATTTTATGAAACTCAAACATGACTACAATATAGCGGGTCAAACCAAAATATAATTTTACTATTTAAAAATCATAAACCATGCCTGAAGGCTGAAAGAAATGAAAAAGGACACATCAGCTTTCTGAATTAAACATAGGCGGGGAGCGCTGTATTTATTAACATCAGCTGATCACACATAAAACCAGCTGTTCAGATGCACAAACGTTTCCGCCAAAACACACAAAACAATACCACCATGTTTGGTCTGGAAATTTATTGACGGTCCTTAAGCGAACCACTGTCAGCAGGAGCTGGGAGCAGGCAGAGAGCAGCTGCCCATAATCAGCCTGCCTATATCAAGTCAAACAGAAGGAAGATCCTGCTAAATCTGCAGAATAGAGGACAAATATCCAATATCCAACCTAAAACTATCCTCACGGCGGTCAAAGTCTGTGGTTTGGTCTTTAAAGTCCCTGTCCTCGTTATTGCCCTGACTGAGACTAAAACTTTCTCATAAAGCCCAAATTTGTTACTTCTTCGGGCAAACTTTGGAGCATTCCCAGTCCAGATGGCGGTGTCTGCTTCTCCTGCCAATCCCCTGTGTCTTCTTTATGTTCTGGGCTGTGGTCCAGATAATTATCCCAGTGGATTATTTTATACATGAAAAAAACATATATGACATTCGTGCATATACAATAATACAAACATTATTTGTATTTTGTTTATGTTTTTAATTTCCATTTATTTATTTATTTTTTTTTTTTATTGTTTCTGACCAGAACAGAACAAGGAACAAGGAAACTAAATTATTAGGAAATGATTTCTTGTTAGATTTCTGTATTCTCTTGTCCCAGTAGAAGATAAGTAACCACAATTTATATGAACTTGTGGTTCCAGTGCAGTTTTTCATTTGCCAACAATTTTGGCAGCTGTTTTCAAAGCTTCTGTGGCTGATCCATGAACCTAGGCATCAGTGGAAAAGATTTGTGCATTCTTGATCAATGAATGAAAGGATGCTTCGAGGCTTACTGTGCTTATGCCAGGGAGTGTTTTGCCTGTGGAGAAACGCTGCTGTCGATTACGACAGACTGCCATTTGTCTCTGTGCTCCTGTTTTGTTCCAGTTTTCTCTATGCTCCACAAGTAGCTCATGCAAAAGGATGGTACGGGGGCGATTTGTACAACAGCTCAGTTGACTCACTTCCACCTAAAGAAGTGTAGCAGGATTTAGCTTGCTTATTGCCAAGGAAACCAAAAGTCAAGTGGTTTTGTGGCAAGGTACTTAACAATGATAAATAACCTGGGCTGACTGGTATGCAAAACAAGAACCAAGCAATTACTTATCATAACAAGGCAGTTGCTTCTCTTCCTGTTGCTTTTTTTCTTTCTTTAATAATGCTCTTAAACCAAATAGTTGTCTGCATAAATGACAAAAATGATGGCCTTTGTAAAGTGTGTAAAAGGTGAATCCCATCTGTTACTGTCCAGTTTGATATTATATTATTAAATTAATGTTTCTAGTCAGGATAGCATTTTTATAAAGAGTATAACATGAACTTTTAATACCTCACCAGCTGATATGTGATCACATTTATATGATTTATATTCAGCCCGTATGTTGATCAGTCAACCCCGTAGGGGGCTCGATCCTTGTGACAACACTGTTTTACAAATGACAGATACCCTATGGCTTCTAATGAAATAAGAGAGCATGGATTTATTGGAGCGGTCTGTTTAGAGTCAGCGCTAAACTAATTTGTTCAACAGTTAACCAGCTCTGCACACAAGCACAATACAGCGTAATGGAATCATTCAGTGCTCAGCGTTCAACGATTGTCATCTGCCATAAAACACGAAAGGCCGAAGGTGAGGATGGATGGATGACCTATTTAACATCGTTTCATTACATTTGGCAAGGCTTATTACAAAGCTTTATGTCATTAGAGATCCCACACACACAAACAAACAAAACCAGAGCAGCTGAGAACCTACACTCTTTGTAGAGCTTACCTGATATTGTATTTTTGTTTTGCCAAAATTAGGAGAAGTAGGCACATGAAATAAAGTCTATATGCACTTCGCTGAGCACAAAGTAAATGTTCTTAAATTTTAATTTCCTGTTAGTGACTTGTCTGAGTGATTGTATGTTTTTACTCAAGATATTTTTATGATCATATATATACATATTTTAAACAAAGCACACATAATTATCACAAGGTGGGCTTTAAAAGCCAGTAAGACAAGTGACAGAAATTATACAAAATATTATACATAAAGAAGGCATGTAACTCACACTCACCCAGACAAAAAAAATCCTGTCACATTACAACTAAAGTAAAACAAGCAACTTATGGTAGAGAGAGACCTCCGTAAGGCTACATCTGATACACAGTGCACTAGCAGCAGGGCAGATAGAAGACATTTTAGCCTTGGAAATATGGGCCCGATATTCCACCATAAATTAAATTAACTGGTGTTGAGCACAAAGTGAAAATAAGTTGATTGGGTTGAGGCCCAGGTGTCATCAGATATAGAGAAGCCTATATCTGCTTCCCAAGCCATTTTAAATGTATCCACCAAGGGGTTTTTAAGTTCCTGCATGATGATATACAGTTTAGAGATTATTTATTTAGATAAGACCTGTCTTTGATGGATTTAGTAACACTAAATACATTGATAAGTACCGTGCACTTTTTGGTAAAAAAGCTGGTAATATGAACGTTTCTGCAGGTGTAGAAGCAGGTGTTGTCTTGTATTCTCTTCATTCTTGTTTCTTTTCTCCTTCTCTCCCCTTTGCCTTTTTGCCCCACCTTCTCTCTTTCATGCTTCTTTTTTTTTTCCTTTTTATTTCTGTCTCCGTGTCTGTAACAACTGAAATAATCCCAAAGGAGTTTCTAATAAAGTTTCTTTTTGTAAATATAAAGCAGAACTTTAAAGCGTTAGCCGTAATGCTCCACTTGTGAAAGTAAATCTGTTGGGCTTTTTCTTGGCACTCAACAACAACAATTCTGAGAGCTACTCTGCCAGACAGGACACGGTTAAAAAAAAAAAAAGTAACATTATTTTGTCGACTGCTTCTGTCTCTACGGTAGTACCTCCTTGCCTTGCAACAATGAGGTCCTCGGTTCGACTCCCGGCCGTTGGTCTTTCTGCATGGAGTTTGCATGTTCTCCCCGTGCATGCGTTGGCTCAGTCACTGCGATGGACTGGCGACTTGTCCAGGGTGTACCACGCCTCCCACCCGTAGACTGCTGGAGATAGGCACCAGCTTCCCCACAACCCACTATGGAAGAAGCGGTAAAGAAAATGGCTGACTGTCTGACTGACCAAATACCATTGATTTTGGTCATTTTAAGTGACCTTAACAGGAAAGGTTTAGCCGCATTTAATCTCAGACTGTAAAAAAAGGTTTTGCGTCTTTTTATCCAGTGTGTGTAAACTTCTGGTTTAAACTGTATAACAATTGTATTGCCAAGTAGCATCCTATTCAATTTGTAGCTCTCTCCTTCTGGCTAAATACAGTGTTTTAATGTTTCGTTTAATGTAGATGAAATACAAAATGAAAATAATATAATGTCAAACTGTCTGTAAATAGAACAAGAAGCAAAGTAAAATGATCTATTGGAAGATTAGGTTTTATTCACATCGATTTTAATTTTTTAGGCAAGAGCTCTATTTTTTCAGGGTGTGTCAGGGTTTGGACTTTGTTTGTGTTTAGTTACTTTTTTATCTAAGATGTTTATATTTAGTATTTTCCTAGTCATGGTTGTTTTTGTTACTTCCTCTGTGTTTGTTTCTTTTATAGCTGTAGTCCCTTTTTTAGCATGGTTCTTTAGTTTCTATAGTTCTAGTTTTCCCTCCTGTTTGGTCGGCTTTAGTTAGTGTTTACATTTTGTTTGTATTTATTCTAGTCCTCATGTTCTCAGCTTGTTTCCATCAGTGTGGTTTTAGGTTTGTTTACTTTTGTAATCTGGGTCTCTTTATGGGTTCTTTGTTTATACTTAGGTTGCTAGGTCTTAGGTTGTTGTTATTCTTCTGTTTCCTTTAGTTTATGGTTATTCTAGTATGCTTCATTTGATTATTTATCTTTGTCTATAGGTTTGCTTGGTCTCAGTTTCTCTTTATTGTTAATTAGTCCTTTCGCTATGTGTTAGTCTATGCATTAGTTCCACCTATTCCTTCAGCCTTCCTGCCTCCTTATCACACCTGTTCTTAGTTCCTTTGATTACTTGCCTTTGTCTCCCTCAGTATATTAGTTGGTTTCGTCTCATTGTGTGTCGCTGGTTCCTCCGTTTCACAATCGCTGATTAAGTTCAGTTTTTGCTAGGTTCCTGCAGTGAGTACTCAAGTAAGTTTTGGACTGTCTCATGCTTGTACCTGCAGTGATACTTGCTACGTTTTTGCTATGTTCATAACCTTTTGAATAAAGCTGAAGACCGTTTCAAAATGCTGCTGCCAAGCTCTTGTCTGCGCTTTGGTCCACCCCAAAACCCCATCGTGACAGTGTGAGGATAAAATGAGTGCATAAAGAATAACATTCAACGGCCTTGAGCATACTAGCAGGTTTGATAAATGAATATCTGTAGCATGGTCTGTTATATAATACAACAAATTGAGATATGTAGTTCATGGCATTTCACAACAAAAATATTACAAAAACATGATGAAACAGCACCACAGCATACTTTACAAAGCACATTTAACAAAGCAGCATTTTACAAAATACAAATAATAACAGATGCATAACACCGTAATTTTAACAACTTTGTACTGACCAACCATATACTGTAAACAGAAAAAAACAGTATTTTACAAATTACCTCTGAAAATATGACTAGGCTTTTTCAAAACCTTCTGTTTTCTGTACTCATTTAAATAATTAAAAGGACCACATTTGGTGTCTGTTTGTTTTTGTGCCAGGTGTGCAAAACATCTGGCACATAAGGGCGTATATGCCAGACGTTGGAGCTCCCTCTTTTATAATATGCTAATATGATGAACTGCATACAATGAAGCAAAGTTGGAGCCCAGACTTGGCTGCCCAAAGAAAATAACATGGTGCATTGCACACATGTATTTGCATACATGTACTCTACATGTATGTATTGTATTCCAAGTTACCATTGTAGCTCTCTGTTACATGTGTTATATTGTATTATATTATACAGCCACAACAAGTAGGAAAAAAAAGATAAACTTTAAACGCTTTACCCTCACACAGGGGAATATTTTAGCTGATGCACATAAAATTCCAAATGCTAGTTTAGGAATACAAAATGCAGTTGCAAGTGTCTGTAAGGATACAAACAGTCTGCAATCATCAGTTCAAGTGGTTGGATGTTTTTTTCTCAAACAGAAAGAAAATTTCTGATTAGGTAGCTGGGCTGGTGCCAGATGAATTTGTAATGTTTTTAGGTTTTTGTAGCAACACTGAATGCTATTTGCAAATCTGGTAAACAAAGTGGCAATAATTAGAAGCAAGAGATATATATCAGTTCTCAGTTTCTGTTTCAAATCCCTCCTCCCACAAAGCACCTGACTTAAAGAAGACTATCTTATAAGAGACCGAAAGCACAGAAACCAAGCATCCAGCATCCGTACTTCCTGCAGATAGACCTTGTACTGAAGCATCCTGAGTTTGAATAAAACATGAGTGGGAAAATCAGAGTAAAAAATAGCAGCATTACATCAAGGAGCCTTGCTGCTCACAATCAACACTCAGTGCCACCTGGCCTGAACATTTACCAACCTCTGTAGAAAGATAATTTAAGCTGAGAGGCTGTTTAATGCAAGTTAGCAAAGGTATTTGGCTGTGATGCGCTTTCCACATGGAGGAAGATAAATAAGTGGCTGTTTCTGAATGCATCCAAAAGCTGAAGAAAGCAGCATGATGGGTCATATTTATAGAAGCGACGAATGCATGCTGAGCAGAAAGAATAAAGAATTCCAACAGAAATGGTGCAGCGAGAGCATTTCGTTTTACTTTCAAATGCTGCTTTCATAGAATTTAAAGCAACATGCATTTTATTTACTACAGTGAAAAAACTAAAATGTCTAATGGATGGGAATGGTGTTACTGATATCTTTAGTGAGGGCAAAATGTATATTCTGTTTGCACAAGAATTTCGAGCATCTGGCCAAGATAATAAATGTTTAAAGACAGGCATTAGTTGCAGGTGTCACCAGTGCAGTCCCCATGGTACAGCTGCTCTTTAGGACCATTCTGCTGAGTAAGTGCCTTGACAGAGTCAGACTCCCCTCAATGCTGCTGCAAACCTGAGACGAGTTCAATCGAAGCTGCACTGCACCATTCAGCACTCCCTCCAAACTGTACCATAAATCTCAGGATACATTTTACAACCAGAGTAATGTTTATGTGCATTTGGACATAAATGACCTGACAACATTTAGGTACTAGACAAGCATAGAATGGATTGGTCCTCAAAAATGTATTTATTAATTTCACCAGTAAAAAATCATGGAAAATAAAAATCTGTTGTACAGCTCTACCCTGGTCAAATTATGAATGAAACCAGTTTTTATGTGTGTTCATACATTGAAAGTCAGATGTTTACATGCACATATCACACTTATCGGGATGTTTGCAAAATTAGTTTTGCTTTTAATGATGCATTTAAAAAACTTTTCTCAAGGAGGTGGGATTATATATACATATATATATATATATATATATATATATATATATATATATATATATATATATATATATATATATATGTGAGAGTTATATATATTCCTCCCACAGTCCAAAGACATGCCAATTGACAGGTTAATTGGTCACTCTAAATTGCCCTTAGGTGTATGAATGAGTGTGTGCATGGTTGTTTGTGTGTTGCCCTGCGATGGACTGTCCAGCATGTACCCTGCCTCCCACCCATAGACTGCTGGAGATAGGCACTAGCTCCCCCGCGACCCACTATGGAATAAGTGGTAGGAAATGACTGACTATATATATACAGTACAGTGCAAAGGTTTTAGGCAGGTGTCAAAAAATGCTGTAAACAAAGAATGCCTTCAAAAAGGGAAGTGTTAACCATTTTGTCAGAATCTGCGGTTTCTGCCTCTCCTGCTTACCTTCTTCCACCACCAGGTGCTGCTGAGGGCTGCGTCTCTGGGTGCGACAGGTGTTCCTCATTTTGACGATCATCTGGAGGAGTATATAGGGGACGGATCGCCAGCACTTCTTTGCCTGAGTGTTTTGCCTACAGCGGTACCATCACCTGGCCAGATTTTGTATTTTGAAAATCTTGTGTCTCTTTGATTAAGAGAATTACTCACCGTTTCTGTCTCACTCCTTCCTGGTTCCATATTCAGTCTTTTGACTCAGTCTGATGGTTTATCGCACCCTGCTTCAGAAGAACCCGGATCAAGTTCCAGCTGGCTTTCCATTCTCCGGTACTCTTTCCTCGTCTGCACGCACCCAGTCCACCCTCCAACAATCCGCTTACTTGGACCACGGAAGTTCCTGGTGGATTCCCAGAAGAAGCCACCCTGGATCTCCAGAGTCATTTGCCATCTCCCTGGCGTATCTAGTCCTCCCTGCACACCGTAAGCCTTCAGAAACAGAGACTGTTAGCTGTCACTCACCAAGTACTTACCTGACCTGTTTCCCTCTTTTTCACAGTTCTCCGGTTCCTGTCTGCGTGGCTAACCCTGATCATTATCTGTTCCAGAATTCTAGCAATAAACTTCCAAAACTGTTTACTGTTCTCTGAGTGTTCTTCCGCATGTGGGTTAAGTCGGCCGTTAAAACGATGACAGAACACTCAGGCCAGCCGAACCCAGCGGAGGAACTTCAGAGAACAGTATCTGAGCATAGTCATCAGATTCATACCCTTAGATCACTTTTAGAGCAGCGGCAGGAGACAAATCAGCAGTTGGGACAACTAGCGGCAATGCTTCAGCAGAGGTTGGGTAATGTGACCGCCCGGCCTTCAGGCAGCACCGAAGGGCCTCCCGCTTCTCACCAGCTTCCGCATAGCAGAGAGGTTACCTCCCCCAATCCCGAGAAGTTCTCGGGTGAGGTCGGGAGTTGTTGTGGTTTTCTGTTACAGTGTGGTTTGGTGTTTAACCATTTCCCACAGAGTTTTCCCCATCCTGATTGTGAGATCTCCTACATTGTCGGATTACTTACCGGCAAGGCGCTACGTTGGGCTGAGGCTAGGTTTATCAGCCCTAATCAGTTTGGATATACATACGAGGAGTTCATAAAGGAGTTTAGACTAACTTTTGATTTAGATTCAGGTCCCTCCGGTGTGGCTCGCCGCCTATGGGCATTAAGACCGCGAGGCCAGCCTTTAAATGATTTCTCCATTGAATTCCGTACCTTAGCTGTGGTTTCTGGCTGGAATTCGAGCGCTCTGAAGTCCATATTTTTCCAGTGTTTAGATGAGGCTGTAAAGGATGATTTATCGCTACTAGACGAGCCAGAGGGATTAGATGAGTACATCAACCTGACTATCAAGCTTGATACACACATGAGAGAGAGAAAAGGCGAGTTTGTTCTGAGCGATTTATGCCCTGATTTCAGTCCGTTTCCTCGCCCCAGTCTCAGCCACAGTCTATGTCGGTTCCCAGCCCAGGCGACCCTGAGCTTATGCAGCTGGGTAGAGCGCGACTTTTGTCTAATGAGAAACAGTGGCGTAGGGAGACGAACAACTGCTTCTGATCATCAAATTTCCGCCTGTCCAGTCCGGCCAAAAGGGCAGGTCTGTAGAGGGGCAGCCGGCGGACCCGAATTCAGATTCTAAGTCCCCGCCACTAGTTTTGTCTGCCACTGTTTTAATTCTCCAGCGAGCTGTCGGTCTTAAAGCCCTCGTAGATTCCAGCTATGAACTCAACTTAATAGACCCTGCTTTAGTGGAGCAGGAGCATATTAGAACTGAGCCACTGACCACCCCACGTCAGGGGTTGGCACTGGATGGTCAGCCTCTCCGCCAGATAACTCACAGAACTGAGCCACTTGAGTTAGTGATATCAGGAAATCACAGGGAACTGATTTCTTTCTTTATTTTTCCCATGTCCCAGAACCCAGTAGCCTTGGGGTTTCCATGGTTGTGGACCCACAATCCACATTTAGATTGGGCCAAGCTAAGAATAGAGGCCTGGTCCACACAGTGTATGCTCACCTGCCTGCAATCTGCTGTCTCCCCTAGATCTCCGGTACAGGAGGAGGTGGAGGTCGAGCCGTTGGACATTCACCTTGTTCCCCCAGATCATCATGATCTTAAGGCAGTCTTTCGTAAGTCACTAGCCCTTTCCCTACCAGCCCACCATCCATACGATTGTGCAATAGATCTGTTACCCGGAGCCCCGTGGCCCTCCAGCCGACTTTATAAACTCTTACAGCCTGAGAGACAGGCTATGGAGAAATATATTACTGAGTTGCTAGCTGCCGGTATAATACGGCCCTCATCGTCACCACTCGGGGCTGGGTTTTTTTTTTTGTTGAGAAGAAGGACAGGTCTCTTCGGCCTTGCATTGATTATAGGGCTTTAAATGCAATCACAGTTAAAAATAAGTATCCGTTACCACTTCTTTCCTCAGCTTTTGAACCAGTCCACGGTGCTACGGTTTTCACTAAGTTAGATCTCCGCAATGCATATCTTTTAGTCCGGATCCGCCTGGGAGATGAGTGGAAGACAGCATTCAAGACACCGCTTGGACATTTTGAATATTTGGTCATGCCCTTTGGATTATGCAATGCTCCTGCAGTTTTTCAGACTCTGGTTAACGACATCCTGAGAGACTTTCTTAATTTGTTTGTGTTCGTCTATCTAGATGATATTCTGATTTATTCCAGAACTCTTTGGAGGAGTGGCAGCACTGGCTGGAGGGCGCTGAACATCCTGTGCTGGTATGGACAGACCACAAAAATTTGGCTTACTTTCAGTCTGCTAAACGCCTAAATTCCCGTCAGTCATGCTGGTCTTTGTTCTTTTCAAGGTTTAATCTGTCCATCTCTTATAGACCCGGTTCCAGAAATGTTAAGCCTGATGCACTGTCCCATCAGTTTGCTCCAGATGACTCAGAGAAACAAGCAGCCACCATTCTATCACCTAGCTGTACTGTAGGTTCCTTGACCTGGGAGATCGAGGACAGTGTGCGGCAGGCTCTCCTTACTGAGCCGGGGCCTGGTACTGGACCAGCCAACCACACCTATGTGCCTTCTACGGTCCGTTCTCGGCTCATCAAGTGGTTTCACGCTTCAAGGTTCACCGTCCACCCTGGTGTCAGTCAAACCATCGTAGCGGTCACCAGAAAGTTCTGGTGGCCGACACTTCCTAAAGACATCAGAGACTTTGTAAACGCCTGTCCCACTTGTGCAAGGAGCAAGTCTTTGAACCGTCCACCCGCCGGCCTTCTTCAGCCGCTCGAGGTTCCTAGGCGATGTCATATCGACATATCGATTTCGTCACCGGGCTGCCTAACTCCCAAGGCATGACTACTATCCTGACCATAATTGACCGCTTTTCTAAGGCCTGTCATTTGGTTCCCCTCAAGAAGTTGCCTTCAGCCATTCAGACTGCTAAGCTTCTTGTTAAGCATGTTTTTTGCCGTCATGGAATTCCCCAGGACATCCTCTCCGACCGGGGCCCCCAGTTTGCCTCCAGGGTCTGGAGGGAGTTTTGAACAGTGCTGGGAGCTAAGGTGACTCTGACCTCGGGTTACCACCCGCAGTCTAATGGCCAGGTTGAACGGATGAACCAGGAGTTGGAGGCAGCCCTCCGCTGTGTAACATCAGCCGAACCGACCGAATGGAGCAGCCACCTGCCGTGGATAGAGTACTCTCATAACTCCCATATATCTGCAGCTACTGGCCTCACTCCGTCTCTCTTGGTTACCAGCCTCCGTTGTTTCCGTCAGATGATAAGGAGGCAGCCTCAGTGTCTGTGCAGCATCATGTTCGGAGATGTCGGCGGGTTTGGGATTTGACTGTCCGGGCTCTTGATAGGACATCGGAACAGAACAGACGTTATGCGGATAGGCGCTGCATTCCAGCTCCTGAGTACCACCCCGGTCAGAGGGTTTGGCTATATATATATATACATACAGTACAGACCAAACGTTTGGACACACCTTCTCATTCTCAGTGTCACCAGCAAAGCACCCCCACACCATCACACCTCCTCCTCCATGCTTCACGGTGGGAAACAGGCATGTAGAGTCCATCCGTTCACCTCGTCTGCGCCGCACAAAGACACAGTGGTTGGAACCAAAGATCTCAAGCTTGTACTCATCAGACCAAAGCACAGATTTCCACTGGTCTAATGTCCATTCTCCATTCCTTGTGTTCGTTAGCCCAAGCAAGTCTCTTCTGCTTGTTGCCTGTACTCAGCAGTGGTTTCCTAGCAGCTATTTTACCATGAAGGCCTGATTCACACAGTCTCCTCTTAACAGTTGTTCTAGAGATGTGTCTGCTGGTAGAACTCTGTGTGGCATTGACCTGTTCCCTAATCTGAGCTGCTGTTAACCTGCGATTTCTTAGGCTGGTGACTCGGACGAACTTATAGTCCGCAGCAGAGGTGACTCTTGGTCTTCCTTTCCTGGGCCTGTCCTCATGTGAGTCAGTTTCTTTGTAGCGCTTGATGGTTTTTGCGACTGCACTTGGGGACACTTTCAAAGTTTTCCCAATTGTTCGGACTGACTGACCTTCATTTCTTAAAGTAATGATGGCCACTCGTTTTTCTTTACTTCTAACAGTCTATTCAGTAGGACTATCAGTTGTGTACTGTATCCACCTCCTGCACAACACAACTGATGGTCCCAACCCCATTTATAAGGCTTGAAATCCCACTTATTTAACCTGACAGGGGACACCTGTGAAGTGAAAACCATTTCAGGTGACTACCTCTTGAAGCTCATCAACAGAATGCCAAGAGTGTGTAGAGCAGTAATCAAAGCAAAAGGTGGCTACTTTGAAGAACCTTGAATATAAGACATATTTTCAGTTGTTTCACACTTTTCTGTTCAGTATATAATTCCACATGTGTTAATTCATAGTTTTGATGCTTTCAGTGTGAAGCTACAATATTCATAGTTATGAAAATAAAGACAACTCTTTGAATGAAGAGGTGTGTCCAAACATTTGGTCTGTACTGTATGTATATATATATATATATATATATATATATATATATATATATATATATATATATATATATATATAGATAAGGAGGATGAATGAAAAAAAAGGAATAAACTTGGACAGATTAAATTAGTGTGGGTTACCAGGCAAAGTAATAGTCCCAAACACACACCGAAAGGCACTCTTGACTGCACAGAAAATACATAAAACTGCTGGAATAGAATAGAATAGTCTTTATTGTCATTGTACGGAGGGTACAGCGAAGTTGAGGAATGATCCAGTCTATCATTTGACTTGCATACAATTGGAAATCTAATAAAAGAACTCAAGATTATAAAGCATAGAAAGGACCCCCAGATCCTTGGAGATTGTAAGACAGTTTGTGTAGAAGAATGAGGCAAAGTGATACCTGATCGATTCAGTTGACTAATTTCTCCATACAGTAGACCCAATGAAGTTATTTTTATCAAAATCTTTTGCTGACATCTGATGTTATTTTCATGTCAATAGAAACATATTTAATGAGAAAGACCTTGACATGTTCAATATTTATTTTACACGCTGTAATAGGAGCAGAGGCAACTTCACACCGTCTGTTTGAGAGAGCAGACGCTGTAGTACAAGCTGTTAAAGGGCTTTTGTATTGGGCAAGGTACTCAACCCCAAGTTGCGTCTCTCTATCAGTGTATGAATGTACACATTGAGAGTGCAGCTAGGTGAATGTGGATAGGTAAAAGACTGGAAAATAGACCATTATTTGAGTCCATTTACCAGAGAAAACATGCAGTAATGGTGAAGGAGAGGCCAGTCAACTGAAATTACTCGATAAGTACATCGACAATTCAACCAGGAGGTCCCAAAGCGACCATGGCAAAGGTAGCAGGGGTTTGTCTTGTAACCGGTGGGTTACCGGTTTGAGCCCCTGCTATGTCTGTCTCAGTCATTGTTGCCTTGGGCAAGACACTTCACCTGCCTTGCCTATTGATGGTGGTCAGAGGGCTCGGTGGCACCTGTGTATGGCAGCTGTAGCTTACCACTGTCAGTGTGGTAAGCGCTTTGGGGTCTCTTGGGGCTCCAGGCGATACAAGCCATTTACCAAAATAACATCTACAGGTCTGCAGACCTCACTTGCCTGAGTTAAAGTCAGTGTTCAAGATTTAACAATAGGAAAGAGACTGGGCAAAATGGCATCCATAAAAAAGTTCCAAAGTTCCAGAACGACTGAAGACATAGGCCACATTTGCCAAAAACTTTTCACATGTCCCAAAGACTTTTGGGAAAATATTATGTGGACTGACCAGACAAAAGTGGAACTTTTTGGAGTTTTTTTGTTAATGTTTCTGACCTAAAACTAACCACCAACTGGGCTAAATGAAAACATTTCTGCAAAGGAGTGTGGACCAAAATTCCTCAGTGGTGATGTTAAAGACTCATTGCCAATTATGTCAGTTGTTGCGGCTTAGGGTGGGACAAGTAGTTATTAGATTTATGGGGCAATTACTTTTTCACACAAGGCCTGGTTGGTTTGGATAGCTTATTTCCCTTTAATGAAATCATAATTTCAAAGCTGTCATGATCTACAGTTGTTTGGGGTTTTGAATTTCTATTGTGTGTAATTTTGACAATTTCTTTGCTGTTATTAGGTTCTTAGATTTTGTATTCCTCAGTTCAGTTTTGTGTGACTATTGTTATGTGTCTTTTCAGTTTATTATTTTATGCTTTATCTCCTGATTTACTTTAGTATTCATATACATTTTTGTAATAATATTCTGCTAGATTTCCTCCTTGTGTGAACTGAGACAATTATGTGTGACAAGAAATAACAGAATAAATCTGTATGGGGCAAACACTTAAAAAAAACAAAAACACTGTACTAAAAATATCATAGAGACTATTTAATTGCTCAAATTAGTGCAAAATGACACAATTTTACTTATTTCCCTCATTTATTACAAAATAAAACAGCAACAATAGAAATCTGTACATTTCAGAAGCGAGGCTTCAGAATATTAATAATTTTAGGATTTGGGCATCAGGTTGGGAGCTCCTTAATAAGATATGGAAGGATGTTATTGCAATATAAATTATTATCTAGTAATAACTGAAAATATGAAGATATATTGTGGGAGCTACAGAGCATTATGTAATTAGAGGGGGTAAATAGATCATGCAATGTTACCTGCACCTGAAACACAGATTAACTTTAACATCAGCAGAACAAAATGAGGTCAAAGGAGACCTGAGCTCCACTAAGTTCAGGTCTCCGGGAACAAAAACTGTTTTTGTTCCTCCTAATAGTATGTTGCTTCTTGAGCAAAATAAACTCAAGCTTCTGTTAGAGAAACAGAAGAATCTATGCAGAGTGAAACAGCAAGACCCTCTCAGAGGAATAGTGCAGTTCTGCCTGTCAGTATAAGTATGTGGCTGAGCTTGCAGGAGGTTGCCTTCATTTTGTGCAATTTCCTGGCTTTTGATTTTCACTTGCCTGCTGTCAGGTAGTGTGATTGCATCGAGATTTGCTTGGCTGGACGCAGCCTGTTCGGAAGGCTTTATTGGAAGAGGAATGAGAAAGCGAGCAGGATTCTCTTTCTACTTCACTGCACCTTTCTTTATAAGGCATCAACACCAACTGTGCTCTCGTAAGAGATGTTAATTTTCTCCCCTGGAAGACAAGCTGCTGCCTGTGACTCTTAACTCAAATGATAGGTAATGGATATAATAGAGTTCTGACTCTGGATAGTGAAATTTATGCAAACCTTGGTGCATCACTGCTCTCTAGTGGAGGTTTTTTTCACTTTCTCTGCAATTCTTTTGTTATTCATTAAGACTAACTATGAATAACATTTTTGGACGGACCTGCACTTTTTTTTTCTTTTGTTAAACTAACCAGCACAACTTTACCTTTTTTTCTTCTTTTCTTCCGAACAACGAACAAGTCACATGAATTGGAATATTAGCTTTACATGACAGAAATTCCTAGCAAATTATTCTCCCACATGTTGAGATTTATTCACTCAGCCATCTGCATAGTGTTAAAAAGCTGCAATTTTGCTTTCTCTTTCATGCAGAACTTCTCTCACCATAACTCATTGGCTTTTCAGCAATCTGGACATTCCACACATTTACTACACAAAAAGTGTCTTGATTTCAACACACTCGCTAAACCTTGGCCACATTCATGATATACACTGCCTCACAAAAGTATTCATTCCTGTAAAATTTTTGTAACATTAAAGCATAAAACTTGAGTGTTGGTTCTCGGTCATTTACACACGTGGACAAAATTGTTGGTAATAAATAAAAATTCTATGAAAATGAACAAATGAAAGTCAGACATTGCTTTTCAAACATGCTTCAACAGAATTATTTTAAACAATAAACTCAGGAAACAGGCCTGGACAAAAATGATGGTACCCCTAAATTAAGATTTTGTTGCACAACATTTTGAGGCAATCACTGCAATCAAACGATTCCTATAACTGTCAATGAGACTTCTGCACGACTCAGCAGGTATTCTGGCCCACTCCTCATGAGCAAACTGCTCCAGTTGTCTTAGGTTTAAAGGATACCTTTTCCAGACAACATGTTTCAGCTCCTTCCAAAGATGCTCAATAGGATTTAGGTCAGGCCACTTCAGAATAGTCCAATGTTTTCCTCTTAGCCGTTCTTGGGTGTTGTTAGCTGTGTGTTTTGGGTCATTATCCTGAGACAAAGCTTTCTGACACTGGACAGCACATTTCTCTCTAGAATCCCTTGATAGTCTTGAGATTTCATTATACCCTGTACAGATTGAAGACACCCTGTGCCAGATGCAGCAAAACAGTCCCAGAACATAACAGAGCCTCCTCCATGTTTCCCAGTAGGGACAGTGTTCTTTTCTTCATATGCTAAAAAGTTACATTTTTGCCTCATCTGTCCATAGGATATTCTCCCAGAAGCTTTGTGGCTCGTCAACATGTAGTTTGGCAAATTCCAGTCTGTTTTTTTTATGATTTGTTTTCAACAATGGTGTTCTCTTTGGTCGTCTCCCATTAAGTCCACTTTGCCTCAAACAACATCAGATGTTGCAATCTGACACTGATGTTCCTTGAGCTTGAAGTTAATCTTTAATCTCTTTAGACGTTTTTCTGGGCTCTTTTATTACCGTTCATATAATCTGTCTCTTTGTTTTGTCATCAATTTTCCTCCTGGGGCTACATTCAGGGAGGTTGGCTACAGTCTCATGGATCTTAAATTTCTGAATATGTGCAACTGTAGTCACAGGAACATGAAGCTGCTTGTAGATGGTCTTATAACCTTTACCTTTAACATGCTTGTCTATAATTTTCTTTGTGAACTCCTGAGACAACTCTTTCCTTCACTTCCTCTGGTCCATGTTGAGTGTGGTACACACCATGTCACCAGACAGCACAGTGACTACCTGTAGCCCTATATATAGGCCCACTGACTGATTACAAGAATGTAGACACCTGTGATGCTAATTAATGGACACACCTTGATTTAACATGTCCCTTTGGTCACATTATTTTCAAGGATACCATAATTTTTGTCCAGGCCTGTTTCATGAGTTTATTGTTTAAAATAATTCTCTTGAAGCATGTTTGAAAAGCAATGTCTGACTTTCATTTGTTCATTTTCATAGAATTTTTATTCATTATTACCTTTGTCAGATTCAAGTTATTTCTGTGACCATTGTGGGTTTTTCTTTCACTAACCGAGGGATACCAACAACTTTGTCCACGTGTGTATGTGATAGGTGAACACGGTGCATAAAAGGGAAGTGGAAGGAAAAAAGATATCTGGTTTTCAAGGTTTTTTTTTACAAAATAGAAATTTGAACTGTGGCATGCATTTTTATTTAGCACCTCAGTTTTATGATTTGGTAAAACCACCATTTGCTGCAATTACAGATGCAGACCGTTTTGGGGATGTCTCTATGATATAACTTCATGTTGATGGATGCAGTTGGAAGCATTTAATTTAATTTGATGTCATAGTTTAAGAATAAGGGGGGCTGAATTTAAATGCTAGACACACTTTTCAGATTTTTATTTGCAGAGAGTTTGGAAAACCATGAGGTCTATCATTTTCCTTCCGTATCACAACTATGCCCTACTGTGTGTTGGGCTATCACATAAAATCCCAATAAAATACACAATACTGAGACAGCTGGAACACATGACACAACTGTATACTGCAGTTTGCTTTTTCGTTATGTGAAAAAAGTTGCTCTGAGAATTTATTCTTTGCCTGCAGATATTGGTTTGAAACTTGGCATTTACCTTTCTTGTGTGGCGCATGCACCTTTGAAGGTATCAAAGTCTTCCCTGGTAGAAACACATTTAAGGGCTGCACTTAGTTTTGGTTCTGTTTTGGGTTTTTTAAGACATCAGAGTAAAATATATTCCCTACAAGAGGAGCAGGCACTGATGTTTCTTATAAACCACACAAGACTTTAGTCTCCTCAAAGCCACATTTGAAGGTGTGGTTTCAGTTGAAAGACTCTTGTCATGAAAGATCAGTCAAGCTTGAAGTACCACCTTGGGCCTTGTTGTGTCTGTGGTTTAATATCGACTGTGTCAATTCTTTGCGCAGGTAAACACCCTGTCCACCAACAAAAAACCTTAACATTTCAGAGAAAAGCTAGATTTTGTGGTTGTGTGAGTAAAACCCAACTACGCTGTTTGTTTGCTTATTCTAAGTGCAAAGCTTTAGTTTAGGTTGCAGTTTAATCTTGTCCCCATTTAGTTTTCATCAGGCAAGAAGCCTGCTTTTTAATACCATGACCAATCATTTCCCTTTTTTATGTAATGTAGTGATATGGACTTTCAGGAATCTGACCTTTTTGTTGGCATTTCGCACTCTGACCAAGACATTTGAAGGTTATTTATCGTGACATTAAATTGAGCTCAGGTGTAGGGTTTGAAAAAATAGTAGATTTTGTTTTGGCCTTCACTGTGTAATGCGTCATGAACAACTGCTTTTGTGATCAGTGCCTGATGCCAACATGATTGGTCGACTTCTGTGAGCTAGCTTATACAGATTGAGAGTCAGAGGGCAATGGACTGACAAGACTGAGAAACCCACAGAAACAAAAAGAAGCCCAATCAGATTTATGAATGGTAAATGCCCTGCACTTGTATAGCACTTTATCAAGTCCAAGGACTCCAAAGCGCTTCACACTAATATCAGTCATGCAAAAGTAAATGGCTCCTCAAAAATGGCATAATAAGATTTTGATACATAAATATAGCTTGCCTATTGCTACAGTAGCAGCTACAACCAATAGTGTCTGGGTTTAAAGGTCCTGTTTCAAGCTTTCATAAGACAGCTAGGGATACAGCTATTATACTTTGGATTTAATACATTAACAATACATGCTTTGGCATGCCTCTCAATTGATTTATAAGTAAATATAATCCTTTAATAATTATTGTTTCATTTACTTACTCATTTTAGGTTGGAAAAAGACTCTTTAAAGCTTGTATGACCAACTACTTACCATGAGGCCACCAAGAACAAATATGATAGTGTAGAAACAAGCACAAGGAAGTTTGTGGTTGATGATTTTCTATTTGATTTTTAGTCTCTGGAGGACAAAATGTAAAAAGATCACAAAAACTTCAAATTGCTCATACAGAGTTAAAAAATATCCTCTTTGTGTCAAGTTTTTTTTAGAAATGATTTATTTAGATATGGCTGCAGTATCTTAGCTACATGATATCAATTCTCCAGACCTGGAAGCCTTCATCATAAACTGTAAGCCTTTCTATTCCCCCCGTGAGTTCGCTTCGTTCATCCTGGTCGGTGTTTACATCCCGCCGCAAGCTAACGTGCAGGTCGCACAGCGCATGCTCGCCGACCAGATACTGAGTGTGGAGCGGACCAACCCGGACTCCTTAGTAATCGTCGTTGGCGACTTTAACAAAGGTAATCTCACCCACGAACTCCCCAAATATAGACAGTTTATAAAATGTCCGACCAGAGAGGACAACATTTTGGATCACTGTTACACCACCATCAGAGACGCTTATCACGCCGTCCCACGTGCTGCACTGGGCCAATCCGATCACATCATGGTCCACCTGATTCCTGCATACAGGCAGAAACTAAAGCTCTGCAAACCTGTTGTGAGGACGACAAGGAAGTGGAGCAGTGAGGCTGTGGAGAATCTCCAGGCGTGTTTAGGCTGTACAGACTGGGATGTGTTCAGGACTACTACCAACAGTCTGGACGAGTACACAGAGGCTGTGACTTCCTACATCAGCTTCTGTGAGGACAGCTGTGTACCATCATACACCAGGGTGAGTTACAACAACGACAAACCCTGGTTCACAGCTAAACTCAGAAGGTTAAGACTGGATAAGGAAGAGGCCTTCAGGAGTGGGGACAAAGACATATACAGAGAGGCAAAGTACAAGTTTGGCAAGGCAGTGAAAGAGGCCAAACGACTGTACTCTGAGAAGCTCCAAAACCAGTTCTCAGCCAACGACTCTGCGTCTGTCTGGAAAGGGCTCAAGCAAATCACCAACTACAAGCCGAAAGCCCCCCACTCCATCAACGACCGACGCCTCGCCAACGACCTGAACGAGTTCTACTGCCGCTTTGAAAGACAAAGGGACAGTCCTGCAACCATCTCCCACGACGCCCCCCAACAGCTGCAGCCACAATCCACCACCCCCATCTCTCCAACCTCAAGAGGGGCCCTGGCACCTCCAACCCCCCCCCTGAAGTTCCCCCCCACCAGCCCCCTACCCACGCCGAGGACGGCTCTTTCCATCCAGGAGAGGGACGTCAACAAACTCTTCAGGAGACAGAACCCCCGGAAAGCTGCTGGTCCGGATTCTGTCTCACCAGCCAGCCTGAAGCACTGCGCTGATCAGCTGTCTCCAGTCTTCACAGACATTTTTAACACCTCACTGGAGACATGTCATGTGCCAGCCTGCTTCAAGTCCTCCACCATCGTCCCTGTTCCCAAGAAGCCAAGGACCACAGGGCTTAATGACTTCAGACCCGTCGCCCTGACCTCTGTGGTGATGAAGTCCTTTGAGCGCCTTGTGCTCTCACACCTAAAAGACATCACCGACCCCCTCCTGGACCCCCTGCAGTTTGCCTACAGAGCCAACAGGTCTGTAGATGATGCAGTCAACTTAGCCCTTCACTTCATCCTCCGGCACCTGGACTCCACAGGAACCTACGCCAGGATCCTGTTTGTGGATTTCAGCTCTGCCTTCAACACCATCGTCCCAGTTCTGCTACAGGAGAAGCTCTCCCAGCTGAGTGTGCCCGACTCCACCTGCAGGTGGATCACTGACTTCCTGTCTGACAGGAAGCAGCGCGTGAGGCTGGGGAAGCACGTCTCTGACTCCCTGACCATCAGCACCGGTTCCCCCCAAGGCTGTGTTCTCTCTCCTCTGCTCTTCTCCCTGTACACCAACAGCTGCACCTCCAGTCACCAGTCTGTCAAGCTTCTGAAGTTTGCGGACGACACCACCCTGATCGGACTCATCTCTGATGGTGACGAGTCCGCGTACAGATGGGAGGTGGACCATCTGTTGGACTGGTGCAGCCAGAACAACCTTGAGCTCAACGCTCTAAAGACAGTGGAGATGGTTGTGAACTTCAGGCAGAACCCAGCCCCACCTGCCCCCATCACCCTCTGTGACTCCACAATTGACACTGTGGAATCTTTCCGCTTCCTGGGAACCATCATCTCCCAGGATCTCAAGTGGGAGCCAAACATCAGCTCCCTCATCAAGAAAGCCCAGCAGAGGATGTTCTTCCTGCGGCAGCTGAAGAAATTCAACCTGCCAAAGACTATGATGGTGCACTTCTACACAGCCATCATTGAGTCCATCCTCACCTCCTCCATCACCATCTGGTACGCCGCTGCTACAGCCAAGGATAAGGGCAGGCTGCAGCGTGTCATTCGGTCTGCTGAGAAGGTGATTGGCTGCAGTCTACTGTCGCTCCAGGAACTGTACACCTCCAGGACCCTGAAGCGGGCAGGGAAGATTCTGGCTGATCCCTCCCACCCCGGTCACAGACTCTTTGAGACTCTCCCCTCTGGCAGGAGGCTGCGGTCCATCCGGACCAAAACCTCACGCCACAAGAACAGTTTTTTCCCATCTGCCACCAGCCTGGTTAACAAAGCCCGGAAACCACCCTGACACTGTCCCTTTCCCCCACACCCCCCCTTTTTTTGCTGACAGGACACCTGTAACTCTATGAGTTACATTAACGCTCAGCTTGGACTCCTGCTTTACTTGCACTGCTTTACTTGCACAATGATCACCTGCACTGTTGTATTGCTCTTGCATCTTATACTGCTCTATATTTACTCTCACTCACTTAAAACTGTGCACATATATTTATATTATATTGTAGATATGTTTATACTGTTTAATTTGTATTGTATTGCACCGACTACGCCAAAACAAATTCCTTGTATGTCCAAAAACGTACTTGGCAATAAAGCTTTTCTGATTCTGATCTGATTCTGATTCTGATTATAAGAAAAAACCTTGAGGATATTTTCAGATATTCCTATTTATGTGAATTAGCAGTGACATGCAAAACTGTGATTGTATATAATGAACTACATGTCATTTGGTTTTATGTTCACATTTGTAAACATAGTAACAAGAGAATAATCTGTAAGAAATGTGAAGTTTGATTTACTGTAAGAAAGTTGGTCTATTAGATTGTCTGTCATTTATTGTCAGAAATGTTGAGGCTAATTTTAAAGTTTTTTCTTCCTGAGTATAATTTTGTTTCCCGAGTTTTCATTTTGATATACTTTAAAACCTAAATTATTTTCAATTTTATTTTCCCAAATTTTTTTTTCCCAGATTTTATTTTTCCTTTCTTATCTTTTCTTCTTAATTTGTTGAATTCCACTGAACAAGAATTTCTGTGAGTAAAGAACGATACTCAGGGCTCAGCTTAGTGATAAACATTTACAAGGGTCTGTTAAAACCAAACTTCTTTAGGGCTTTGTGGGCATGGTGGTTTACTTTAGCCAGAAACAGAGGGGCTGGTGTCATACACTTTAAACTGACAAAACTGATTAAAAGTTTTCCAACAGATAATGCTTGTTTATTATCTAGAAAGCACAAAAGCTTTTCAAATTACGATTTTTGACATTTTAAAATCTACCTTAATTGCTGTAAGCTGATTTACAAGGGTTAGCAGTGGTTTTTGCTACAAAGTTATCAATCATAGCCACTAGAGGGCGGCATTGTAACAGTCAGAGCATCGATGATGCAGAGCAGCCCTGCAGTGAGGAGGCCTCAGTGCATCATTTTTTGACTCTATTTGTAGCAGTGTAACTGTAGCACAGAATGTTACTGAGCTAATTATTATCTAGTCTAGTTTGTCAATATTGAAAAAATGTTTTTTTTCAGTTTATCCTCAAAATTAAGAATACACAGGTATTTACACTATTTATACATTTATACACTAGGTATTTAAGACAACCACTTTTAACAATCTTTTAATGGATTATATAAACTTACAATTGACCTATACACAAAAGAAAACATAATACAAAAGTGGAAAAGTTGCTATGTGAAAATTTAAAAATCCGGATTCATGTTTGGTCAGACTAAAGCAGAAAGACATGAGTGAATAATAACATTAAAGGAAAATCAACAGTCTTCTGTATATAGCTTTGGGGAAGTGTAGTCGCGCACAGCTTAGCACAGTCCCTAACAGTTAGTGTCAGTAGTTTTATTTTTCTGTTGGTGTCAGTAGTGGTGCTGAATAATATTCATGGTGACTAATAATGTCAAGAGAGAATGATGTGAACATAAAAAAACAGCTACCTTTCTATCTCCCAGTTGTTTGTAATTTCCCCTCAACTTGCTCTGTTTAGCTTCTCATCTGAACAAAAACATCTAGATTTTACAAGCTTTTCCATCTGTAGCTTCATGTAATATTAGTCTACTGTCTGTCAAACAGCAGATGAGATGGTGGAGACATAATCATGATCAAAAGGCTAGGAAAATAGTCATTTACAGAAATGAAATCTATGTTCAGTCTTATTTAATTTTATCTAGACCTTGTCATAGAAATTTGGAACCTTCTTACATTTAGTTAGACGGACAATAACGCAGCGAGCAAATGACAGATGGGAAGAGACAGACAGTTAAAATAGCAAATGAGTACAGCAGATTTGTAGCGACAGGCTGGTCTGTCGGAAGATGTAAGATTGTTTCACCCTGAATCTGCACCACAGCCGTAGAAACCAGTTAAATCCAGAATCCTCAAAAATGAGAAAACCTTCCTTCAAGTAAATTTAAATACATTTTGATAAGGGTCTACAGAGGTTTTTTAAATCTAGTCTTTTGGTAAAGGTGGAAATACTAACAAAGAGAAGTGTTCCAAAGAATACATAGAAAACAACTCCGACATTAGTAAATTGTTATGTACGCCAGGCAGGATCAACTTCTTATAGGCTTTGAGTCAGCTTCCTATAAAAGTTTATTGCAACATTTAAAGTATTTGGCTGTTATGAACCGTGGCAGCCTCGTGGAATCAG
Source organism: Girardinichthys multiradiatus (assembly GCF_021462225.1). NCBI lineage: Eukaryota > Metazoa > Chordata > Actinopteri > Cyprinodontiformes > Goodeidae > Girardinichthys > Girardinichthys multiradiatus. The sequence continues at coordinate 25,963,155 of NC_061799.1, forward strand.
AGAGTCCAATGGTATGGTAAACTTGCAATGATTTAATGAGGCTTTTTAGAATAAGGTGCTTGGCATTACACCACAAAACAAAGCCATGGCCCATCTTGGAGGACAAGCAATATGCGTTACCAGTTCCCTTCAGGGAATTAACAATACCAACAGCTTTAGGGATAAAAGACTTTCTGATCACCCTTTTAATCAAAGGAGCTCTAGGTATGTCTTTAGCTTTGAATCTCCCAAACTCCAAAAACAAACTGGTTAAATGGAGGATATACATTTCCCTTAGGTATGAGGGTATGAATTATTGTTTGTGGCTCTGTGATAGTCTGGCTACCTATCAATGGTGTACCTACCTTTCACCTGTTCCCTGCTAAGCCTTACGTTCAAGCTTGATGGATGGATGGATGGATGGATGGATGCTTTCTATGTGTATTTGTAAAGTAGCACTTGAAAGGACATACATGCTATGCCTTACTCTGCTACAAGTTCAACTTTTTCTTGAAGACCTCGCCATGACATAGATTTGCACACTGCCTACTAGAGATGCCAGCTGCCTGAACCTTAGAGATTTTAAAGCTATGCTTTAGGTTTTGTTCTCTCTTGATCTCTCAAAGCCTTCAGGAACAACAGAGATTAATTTAAATGTTACAGAAAATACCGTTTTGTTCCTAGAGGGTTAAAATACAGTTAAGCTAAAAATTATTCATACACCTGTCAGATTCAGATTTTACATTATTTTCATTCAATCAAGAAGTTTGTTTCTGATAGGAAAAGCTAAAAAATAAAGCATTGTGAAAAGAAACATCAATTTTGGAGAATAAAACAATGTTTTTGTTTTGTTTTGTACATTTTATTAGAAATGGGATGTCAAAATGTATTTACACCCTTCTCTATAATCAATGTAAAAATCTATAGTAGCATTACACCAATCAAACCTCTCTATATAAGTTTTTTGCATGTTTCCACTGGTATTTTAGCCGTATTCATTTGGTGATGAACTCCAAGACGTTGAGGCTGGAACGCTTTTTTTTGCCATTACCCTAATCTTTAGCTCTGTATCAGATTCACTTCGAGACTCTGGTGGGGTCCACTCCAAAACGCAACCTGGTGTAACCTTACCGTAACCCTGTTTCGGGTCAGAAGAAACATGGTGGTCAAATTAAAAGATCAGTTTAGTATAAAGCAGGTTTCATCTTCACAAAGGACATCAGCTGAGAACAGCTGATTAAATCTGACTGATGTGCTGGAGCAGTGGTTACGGCTGGCTGACACAGTGGTGACATAAGGACGCTGCTGCATGCTTTCATTACTCTTTTTAGCTAACAGATATGTTTTTTTTTTGACGATTTATCTGATAAAAAAGAAAGAAAAAAAAAAACACTAGCTACACTGCATGAAGAGATGGTATAATGCATGACAAGAAGTGCAAGTCAGTAACTCCTGGCAAAAATAATGCAAATACTTTTGCTTCAGAATTAGTGGGGTCAATTTAAAAGGAGTAACAAACGTAAGTAGCATATTACATTTTTAGGATTATAAGAAGTACAAAAAAGACAATAAATATGAAAAAGACGTCATATGACTATGTTATCACACAATTTTGCAACGTATTAGTCAATTTGAAGGCTCTATGGTTGTGCAATTGGTAGCACGGCAGCCTTGCAGCAAGAAAGTCCTGGGTTCAAATCCCACCGTGGGGTCTGCATGGAGCCATGAAGTTTGCATGTTCTCCCCTTACATGCCATGGTTCTCTACTGATACTCTGGTTTCCTCCCACAGCCCAAAAAAAATGACTGTTTTCAAAGTCTGCTTTCCAATAGTATATTTGGCTACTTGGGTGTACTTAAAGGGTCCTTTATGTGCACAAGTGATTAAGATATTACTAACCAAAATCAAAAAGCTCAAGGAGAATGGTGGAGACATTATGATGATAGACAAGAAAGAGTGAAGAGAAAAACATGTGGATTAATTATAATCGATGCTGTCATAACAATATTTAACAATACATTGTCATGTGATATTTTCCTAATGCTGTGCAGCCCCACTACCAAGAACTACAATATGATACAAAACGGTTGAGTACATAGATGCAAAGGGAAGGAGATTAAGGCAAATGTGTGGTTACAAAATTGGGGTGGGAAAGGGTCAACTGACCTTTGAACTGTCACAATACTTTGGACAATTTATTTATTTATTATGAAGGGCAAATGCAACAAACTAATTTATAACCACCTACAAAGTAAGAAAAATAAGGTTTTACAGTGCGTATAAAACATAAATGTACGCAGAGATTTTAGGTCATTCTTCCTCTTAAAATAATTATTCATTGCAATGTTGCTTTTCTGCATTTGTTTCAGTTTTCATTGGTAAATCAGTGAGTGTCAGAAGTCTGTCTCTTATACTAAGAATATTTTACCTGGTTGCTGAACTTCTTGGCTTACTGCTGTTATTTTTATTTTTTTGGCAGGCAATAATCTTTATGCAATTTAATAGAATAAAAATATTCACATTATGTAGAATAGTGCAGGTTGGCGTCCTGTACAGTAGATGGAGAACAAGCAACTTTTACTCCATTCACACAGGAGCCCGCTGCGCAGCCAATCAGCTGCAGCCAATGCTCAGCTCCTTTAATCGTAGATTAGGCACAACCGACTGCAGTCCACGGCACAAGGAGGGAGAGACAGTCACTGCCATTTACTAATCTGCCTTTTCTTTTATTATTAGCTCCCTTGGATCTGGCAGCAGCTGTGACTTTGCGCAACCGAATCTACCCCATAGCGCAAAACGGTCCTCAGGTAAAAAAAAAAAAAAAAAAAAGGGTTTGGTACAGAAGAAGAGGGATCGATTCGGGATCCACGGAGTAGGTCAGGTAGGACTCAAAAGATGTCCCTTTAAATTGAAACCTCGCGTCGTAGGAACATCGCTCCGATCGTTTTTTCTTCGCGTCCATATGTTCAAGACGGCCAATTATCCAGCGGTGGATCCCGCGCCCACCATCATGCACGGCGCCTGGCTTTCTACGGGGTGCCGAGGAAACACGCCCGTGGCGGTGGAGAAGCCCAAGAAAAAGGCGTTCAATCTGGTCAAAATAATGTCTTTGAGTAACAAGAAGGACCACGGCCAGAATCCGCTGCAGCAGCAGCAGCAGCACAATAACAACATGCCGTTCACCATCCACTGTCAGATCGGGAGGGAAATCAAGCACATCTGCAGCAACTGCAGCCGCGGGAACGACACGCAGGACGGTGAGTAGGCTTGTGCAGCTTCGCCCTTAGCACGCCGTGCAGGGAGGCTGTGCCTCAATGCTCTGTAGGGGCTTTTGATGGCAAATCAGTCATTGTGCAGGGCTGTCAAACGATTTGTGGCATCATTTAGAGTGGCTCGATTTCTGCTCTTGGTATTAAAATTATTTGCAAACTGTCTGTAACTAGATGATAACTTCATAGCTGCGTTCCTTAATTTACACCAAAAGTAAAAACGTCCAGAAGAACTAACCCTAATTTGAAATATTTTCCTATGTTTTTTTTTGTTATTCCTGTTTCACCCCATAAATGCAATTAGTGTGGCATGCAGCTTTTACAGCGTGTTTGCTTCCAACCTTTCCTAATTCAGAGTCAATACATCACCACTCAGCCATCTTGGTAGGCAAACAAGAGTTTATAATTAAAAGTAGACCCATTGTAAGACTACAAGAAGGGAAGAATGTAGGTTGCAGCATGATGAAGATAAAGTGGGAGAAAATGCTGGGGTCAGCGATTAATGCACCTCTTTAACCACTCTTACTAAGAAGTAAATCATGTTTTTTTTCTTTCTTTGCTTTCATTTTGCATAGTGAGTCTCTATCTCATCTGCCAGGATTTTGAACAGATTTTAGAACATTGCACCATCACAGTAACTGCTTAATGTGTGCACACGTGTTTCCTGCTTGAAAATGTCCCAGTTTGTTTATTTGAGGAGCTCTTGGGTGGAGAATTAACAGAATGTTAATCTTAATCTCTTTGAACCAATTTCAAAACTACTCTTGTACTCAAGGTGTTATACATATTGAAGCGATGAAGGTGTTTGATATGCAAAGCCATCATTCAGTCTTTAGTAAAGTTCCTAAAAGTATGGGACAACGTCACTCTAATGTTGGAAGTTACTTTGTTTCGAGAGGTTTTCTGTCTTTGTATTGCCTTTAGCCTTCGAATGATGGAAATTTAAAAATCAGCACTGATTGTGAAGTTATTTATAGACCGGCAGACAGGCAAGATTGGATTCAAGTACCAATATGTTGGACAAATGTGCAATACTGTCACATTATTCATCCAGCCGCCCCTTTTCTTCAGGGAAAAGGCTGCCTTGTAAAGTGATGTCTGTGTTGGCAAATATGGTGAATGGAGTTTATTATTTTATGTTGGGATTAACTGAAAGGATGTCATAAGATTAAATCTTATCCTGCTAGAATTCATCTTTTATATACAGAGCCTTGACTTTTAACCATTGTGTTCCTAGCCTTTTAGGACATTGTGTTTTGAATGCATCTAAAACTCATACATCAAACTAAAGCGGAGTTAGTTAATCAACCTATTTAGCAACCAAATTCTCTTACAGAATAAAAATGAATGAATAAGAGTGTATGACTTTAAGTTAAAGGTAATACTGTACAGTAAGAAATACAAAAAAATGATTAAATATTTTAATTTCTAAGTGTTCTATTTTTGAAAGATTCAGTCGAGCTGTTCAAATATTCTGATCTATCAGTTTTTAGGTTCCCAAAAATCAAGGAATTAAAAAAAAAAAGTATGCCTTAAATGTTATTTACTTTGCACATATTACTTTTAAAATTTTCCACACTTTTAGTTTACAAATAATTTTGTTAAAAAAAGAACAAAACAACAGAACCGTGCACCAGGGAGATTATACTTAAATATGAAAGTGCTTTATTTGGTTGAGTTTGAGTTGATTTGAGATACCGTGCAAAAGAAAATGTCAAATTACAACTACATATGTTTTGAGGGATTTCATGAGATAGGCCAAGACAAATTAGTGTTTTTCTTACACAGAAAATAAGTAGAAGTGTGGCATGCATTTCTATCCCATCCCCTTTACTCTGATATAGGTAACATGGTAAAATTGGAAGAACCTATTCTGTTCAGTCAAGACCTGAACTAAACCTTGTGGCATGCAAAGTTGTGTGGTGAAAAAGGTATGCTACCCTCCAGCCTATACACACCATCCCCACAGGGAAACATAGTGGTGGCAGCATCATGCTGTGGGGATGCTTTTGTCCACCAGGGACGGGGACGCTGGTCAGAGCTGATGAAGAAGATTAAGTTAAATGTGGGTGCTGCAAAAGACTTGAGACCGGGGTGAAAGTTCACCTTCTAGCGGGACAATGAGCCTAAACCAGAGTTGAAATAAAATAGTTGAAACAAACAAACAAATTCTTCCTATAATGACCCATTCCAGATCTAAATACAACTGAGAAACTGTGGCAAGCGTTGAAAATGGCTGTTGAGATGCTTGCCACTCTGTCAGACAGAGCTTGATCTCATCTGCAAGGAAGAGTGGGCAACCATATCAGCCTCTAGATGTGCAAAGCTGGTAGAGACTTGCTTCAAAAGACTTGCAGCAGGTACTGCAGCAAATGGTAGTTCTGCAAAGCGTTGACTTGGAACTATTAATTGCAAATGCACATCCAAGTTCCCAGATATCTATGTGCATGAAAAATGTAAAAACCATGGATCATCAGGTTGTAATGTGACAAAATGTGAAGATTACTTTTACAGGGCGCTGTATGAAATCATGTACCTCTCATATTTTTAGCGTTTTGTGCCTTGCCAGATTTCTTTAAAGTCTTATTAGTGTAGTGGTTTTTTGCTCTTTGCAGTTGCATCACTTTCTCTGTGTAATAGCTTGCGTTGTGACAAAATGCTGTACATTCTTTGCTTTTGATGTCAGAAAGTATTTTAAAATCAAAAGACTGGGCTTTGTGAATATTTCATGAAGAGCTGAAAAATTCACTCTATAATGGGGTGCTTGTCAGTCTGTTTGGTTTGCTTTTTCTTTTTTTTCGGGGGGGGGGGAGCATCAATTGCTCGGAATGGGGCGCAGCCTCAAACTGTTTATACCCAGAGCGCGTTCTGCATAATGATATCTGACATGCAGGTTTGTTTATGCTCTTGGTTCAGTCTCATTATGTTACTACAGATTTCAGGAGGCCACTTGGCGCACATTTCTCACTGCTGGAATCTTTTAAAATAGTGAAACTGTCTGTCTGTTTATTTCAATTTGTGGTTCTGTGTGCACAACTCTTAACCAGAATATTAGCCTTTTATTTATTTATTTACCTGTTTAATTATTTATTAACAGCTGAGGAAGTAGAGAGGCTGTCTGCCATGCGCTCCGAGTCCCTGGTCTCTGGCACACACACTCCACCCATCCGTCACCGGAGCAAATTTGCGACTCTCGGAAGACTCCTCAAGCCTTGGAAATGGAGAAAGAAGAAGAGTGAAAAGTTCAAGCAGGCATCTGCGGGTAAAGTTTTATTGTCTTTCTCATTTTATCCAATGTGCTTATTGCAGGAAGAAGTTATCTCATTGCATTCTTTTTTTATTATGAGATCTTCTTTAAACTTTTCTGGGATATTTACAGCTTAGTGATGTCCAGGCATTGCAATCAAAGGACACAATGGCCTCAGTTGGGGCTATGTTTATTTTCATTGCCAGACACATCCTGAATGCTTCTTTCATTGTGCTTGAACTGGGGGAGGCAGTTTTTCAGACTGTACTTCCCAGACACAGGATTCTTTCCTTTGCCTTTGCAGAGGCTGAGCAATTGTTCTAATTCCAGGCTGAACAGGACAAGCTGTTCCAATTCCATGATACGAAATTTACGATTCCCCAGAGTGAGTTTACTGAATGATTCAGCCTCAATCTAATTTGATCGTGTTCTCTGTGATAACAGCTTTAATTTTGATTCACTTTAGTTTTCAGCTGAGATTTGGCTCTAGTTTATAACTTAACCCCAAAAAAGACCCCCATCCATCGGCCAACCATTGCATTAAATTGTTGTGCATTCAACTCAATACAAAAGAGCTGATCAAATACATTCTGCAGCTTCAGATGCTTGACTATTTGATGTTTTTATGTATTACACCAGAGAGTCTGCTTGATAGAACAATGATGGAGTTGCTGTAAATCCTCATTGGTACATTTTATGCATGCCCTGTAATAACAGCATCTCCCTTTTGTGGTGAAGGACAATAATCAAAAACCAAGCAACAAAAGATGCTTTTTATTCCTGGTGTTAATACACAGTAGAGCATAGAGAAATGGCTCTTTTCAAGCTTTTGTCATCCACTTGTTTTGTTTGCATAATGCTGCAGCCACCAAATAATTTTGGTACCTCTATTGTTTCGCCCTGAATCCTCTTTCAAAGCCAGTGATAATCTGCCACGTCTAACTGCCTCAAAGTAAAGTTTCTGTGATGTCTGCAGTGATAAGTGGTCTCCCAAGTAGCTCCCAAAGCTAAGGCAGCTGCTTCAGCTGCTGCAATGTTGTTGTGTTTCAGAAGGGACAATACCCTGTCACTTCCATTTTAGACTGAAGCATGAAACTAAACTCCTAAAACCCCCAATAAATGGGATGTGACTCTTTTACCTCCAACAAGAAGCAGAGCCAGTAAAGCTTCATGCACCTGTAGAATAATTCCTAGAATCTCACAAAATTTGCGAGAGATTTTCCAGGAACTTACTGGATAGTGTCTAAAACCTACCATGTTCTTTCCTGGAGCCTTCTGGGTACTGTCTGGAGACTTTCATGGAAATTGCTAATTATTTTTTCTCTAAAAAAAAATGGGCTACTTTCTCTGAACCTACTAGTTCTGAATGTACCATATTATCGGTCACCTGATAAAACAGCCTGGTACTTGAAATTACCCACTAAGATCTGAGAAAGTATGTTCCCAGAAAGTGTTGGCTTTATTATAAGTGAGAGGAAACAGAAAGATGAACATGGAAAACCGCTAAGAGATTCTCACAGTAGGATGACCTTTTGTTAAAAAAAAAAAAAATTTGGATAAATGTTTAATATGGTATAATAATTATTCCTACTGCTGGTTAAATGACATAACATCCAATCAGGATTCAATTTAATTGTTTTTTGACCCAGTTAAAGATCAGAGAATATACATGGGCCAATACCGATCCCAGTCCACTAGTTAGTGCACTGAATGACAGGCATATGCTTAAAAACCTGGAAGTTTTACATTGCAGTAGAAAACACTAGCTGGGTTCCTTAACAGTGACCCAGCTCGTCCCAACCAGAGTTTCTGCAGGACAGCCAGGTTCACTTGGTTAAGAAAATTACTAAAATGTTCTGACAATATGTTACCTAAAACAACTTAATCCATCATAGTAGACACACACAGCAACAGTCTTCAATAAACCCGTCCTTCTTCTGCTGACAGTGTTCAGAATCAGTGCAGCCTGCAGCAGTATTAGGCTAATCGTGTGCATACAAAATGTATAGAAGAAATTAGTCTTCTAATTCAGAAACTTAGGGCTTTGTTTTTAAAGTCATGAAATTTGAGGACTAGTGTTTAAGCTGTGCTGATCACAGCTGCCTTATGGCACAGACACAGAAAAAACCTCTGGAGCTTCTCTTTTTCACTCACACCACTGTTTCCAACTTAACGACTTCACTGTCACTATATTTAGCCACTTTTCAGACCCCTCTAGTGACTTTAAATAAGTGACAGGGAGTTGATCTGGTCTTATTAGACTCGTTAAAACACATATTGTTCTTGCGCTTCTCAAGGAGTAGTGGGTGTTGCTGTGGGCCCTTCCCTATCCCAAATCACACACACAAGACCAAGTCCCTGGGCAGCAGTCCCTCCCAGCTGCAGTCAGAGCTTTGAGACTTCTAATAAATCACGTGAAGCTGACAATGGCTTACTGAGGAGTTGGCAAAAGTGTCTCAAACACTGAATACTTTAGTAATGGTTGAAAAAGGCTGTCAAGCTGGACTTGACCAACAAAATAATGTTTTTTAACTGATTTGCTCACCATGCACAAAATAATCTGCTGTTATTGCTTAAAACTGGCCATGCAAAATGAGCAGCACTTGTAACTAAGGGTACAGTTGACAAAAATCACAGAAAGTGGACTAGCAGTCGGTACTGGGAGCTTAATACCATTTAAAAATCGCTGTGATTGAGACTCTAATCAAATCTCAGATTTTGGTTAATGGTCATTTTCCTGTTGTTTTCCAATTGGGGCGACTGTTTTTCAGTAGGAAGAGTAATTGTCTTGCGATCCAGAAGTTGAGGGTTCGATTTCAGCTTCTTTTTGTAAGTGTGATTGGGTAAATGTGGCTCTAGTGTAAAGTGCTTTAAGTGGTCTGCTTGACTGGAAAGGTGCAACCGTATATAAATTCAGTCCATTTACAATTTTGATATATAAACATGAGCAAAAACGTAGAATGAACACATGCTAAATTAAATAAATTTTAATGGGTGATGCTCCAACAGTTACTATGTCTTAAGTTCCTGTATTTTTTGTGACTGAACATATTTCTGAATATCTTTCTTGTGAGGGAAGAGTGATGCGTCGGACCTTTCATGTACTGCTACAGTTCTGCTGAAAGAGTTCACACAGCATTCTGATTAGGTAGACTTGTGACCTTAATTCCCTTACCTTGTATTGATGGTAGTTTTTTAGTCTGTGCTTGCATTTTACATTAAACTCACACTAAATTGTTTTTCTTCATTATTTGAACCTCAATACATGTTGCCTTTGTCCTCATGTTTTCCCTCCAAACATAACTGTTGTTTATTATCCCTTCTTCAGCGGGGAGCAACCCAGCCGCTGCCTATGCAGATGCTATTATGGATAATTAAATGCTGAGCTCTGAAGAGGATTATAGATGTGATATGATATTAAGTAGATGAATTCCAGCACAGTGACTGCAGTCTTCACCTCAAGAAAAATGGAGGAAGTGCCTGACTGTTGCGTTTATTATCATGTCACCTTGCAGTGCTTAGTACAGTAAGCTTGTATCATGAATAGATCTAAGCAGTCAGAGAACAGGCATCTGGTTTCTGTGATGTTATCTTGGTGTCTTATTTTTAATCTCATTAGCAGATGAACTGCAACTATCCAAGGGCCATGTTTTGCTGGCTTAAATAATGCATTTGAATATAAATTACATATTTTTATATGTACAAGTTAATAGTGTACTCTATATATATATATCGAGAGAGAGAGAGATCTAGATAGATCTATATAGATATCTAGATAGATCTCAAAGACCTGGCAGGTCTTCAGTAGGTGCAGAGGTGTTGTTTAGACGAAACGTCTCACGTTTAGCACTTGTTTAGCTCCCTGTTGATAAAATTCTCCATAAAAGTTTCAATGCAGTGTTTGTAACGCTCACTTTCAGCTACTGAGCCTTAGGGTTGGTAGAATATGTTCTGACTATTTGGGTCACTTCACAGTGAAATATCCCTGCCTTTTTTATCTTTATTCTAAAAATCCAAGAGCAGCACTCAAATCAATAGAGAAAGAGGTTGGATATTGCAGCTGCATTTATTATGCTCTCAGCAGAGTCTCCCCAGTAAGGATATTTACAGCTCAAATGTGGTCTGTTTCTTTTTTTCTATGTTTTTCTGCACATTGGTTGTGCATTAAATCAACTTTGCACACACCACAGTATTATTGCAAACTTACATTGTGACTTACTGTTGTGGTGATCTAGTAAATTCCAAAACGGTACGAGATTTACCTTTTAAACCATTTGGGAAAGTCCAAATGGTGATGTCATGGCTTTGAGTTTAACGGATGCACACCTGTGGGTGTATTTTAGAGAAACAACTTAAACACACTGCCTTCTTGTGTGACATTATTAAAAGCCAAATGAAGTCAGACATATAAAGAAGAGATTTGTGAACCTTAGTGAGCCTTCACCATTGGGTACAAAATGATACAGTTCAGATGCCCTAATGTGCTACCTTCTCCTGTTCATACAGTTATTTGCAAGTACAAACACTACGGGACTGTCCAGCCTCCATATCTGTTCAGGAAGGTGATGGGTTCTGTGTCCCAGAGATGAATATAATTTGGTGTTTTATATGCATATCAACCCCAGAATAAAACCTTGTGAAGATGCTTGCTAAAGCTGGCAGATGTCATTATCCTCAATGATATGAGGTCTGTACTGACTTGGCTTGAAACTGCACTCAGCACGGAAGAAGCCATTACACCAATAGCTACATAAAAAGCCAGGTCACCATTTGCAAATGCACTTATGTCCTGTGGTCTGATAAACCCAAAAATGGAGTGTGTGGCCATATTCATCATCGTTACATTTGGGGGGAAAAAAGGGGAAGCCTGCAAGATGTAAAGCACCAAGTAGGGAGGTGGCAGTGTTATGATGTTTGGGTGTTTTACTGCAGGAGGGAGATTGATGGCATTGTGAGGAAAAAAACATTGTGTGGGAATAACGATTGGGCTCAAATGGGTCTTCCAAATGGACAATGACCCAACGCATACGGCCACATTAGTTATAAAGTGGTTGAAGGACAAAAAGTAAAAGCTATGATCTCAACCTGCAGGCGGAGCTGAACAGGTGTGTGTGTGTGTGTGTGTGTGTGTGTGTGTGTGTGTGTGTGTGTGTGTGTGTGTGAGAGAGCAAGATGGCCTACAAATCTGACTCGGAAACACCAGTTCTAGTGGGTGGAATAGGCCAAAATTCCAATAAACTATTATGAGAAGCTTTAGTAAAGGATACCCAAAATGATTACAGACGTCATACAGCTTTAAAAGATGATTCTCTCTGGTACTAAAAAAAAATGTATGAAAGCTTTGGATTTAATATTACATTTAGCAAATAGAAATAGTTTTAGTATCTAACTTGCCTAAAACATGTTTTAATATCAGTAAGGAAAATAAGTGTCATTTTATCCAGTATTTGTAAATATGTGGTTTAAACTTCATCCTTATGATGCACACAGCATGAATCAGTCTACATTTAGTACGATTGTGAAATTTAAGTAGAATGTTCACTACAAGACCATCCTGATGATATTAAAATAAAAATCCACCATTTCCCTTCTTATAATAAATGCGTTTTATGTAAAACGTTCTGAGGGGATGATGGAAGTTATTTTGTCTTTGTGCTCAAGTGGTATTAGACGTGTCCACTTCAATTTTACCGATTGCCTCTTTTATTTCCTTATTTCCTCTTTGAGTTAATGGTATTGCATAAGTGTGCACATCCATTACCCATGACGGTTGCGTCATAAGACCTTGAATAATTGTTTTTCATTTAGAATGAAAAAGAAGATTAATCATTGAATGCATCATTACACTTCCTTTTTAATAGTGATAATTTGCCCTGGGTTTCCCTCCATTTAGTGGCTTACTGACAAAGTTTTGTAGGTTTCTCAATTAGATGGCAATCAGGCAGATCAGGGAAGTAAAATTTTCACTAGGGAATTTCTTTCGTACAATTCTGGTGCCAAATTGTATTCTTCCACTCCCTTATTTCAGTGTGAGATTGAATCTGGGAAGAAAATAGTAATTAAGTAGAATAAGTTTACAAAAATCCCCTTTACTGTCACTGGTGTTCTTTTGCTTCTCAGTAAATTAGATTAGTACATCGTCAATAGTTTTGTTTTTGTAAGTCAAATCAAAAAGGGAATCTCATAAATTGATTACATTATACTGATTCATACTGGAAATCTTGTAAGCCCCTTAAGAGTATTTTAAGAGCTGTGTAATGTATGTCTCATGTCGCAGTAAAATATAAAGTATATTAAGTATCGATTGGTGAGATATATTTTATGAAAATATCAGTCGTTTAATCATCTTCATGATACACTCGTGATTAAAGATTAAAATTAAAGGGTGCTGCACTGGTGGTGTAGGGATTAAGCATGAGACCATGTGCAGAGGCTATAGCCCTCGATGCGGCTGTCCCGGGTTCGAACCTTTGCGAATGTCTCCCCCTCTCTTTGCCCCTCTTTCCTGTCTACCTACTGTCAAAAAATGAAAAACGAAAGCCTCTAGTGCTGCTAAAAAAAAAAAGATTAAAATTAAAGACAATTCCAAAATTTACAGTTTAGGTATCACCAAACCTGTTTAAGGTCACACAACAGCATCTGTACTTCTGGTCTTTGTCCAACTGCACTTGAGCTTAAGCTTACAAATGGATAGCAGGGCATTCTCCGTCTGGATTTTCTGGTAGAGAGCAGAATTCAAATACCGTAGGTTGTCCAGCTCCTGAAGCAGCAAAGCTGGCCCCTGACTATCCCAATACCGTTGGACTGTATTATGTTGTTTTCCTGAAATGCTGTACTAGCTTTGTGCCAGATTTAATGGGATGTTCACATTCAAAAATGTTCTACTTGTGTTTAGCCAGTCCACAGAATATATTCACCAAAAATATGATGGGTCTTTATGTTTTATTTGATCAGCAGTGGTTTTTCCCATGGAGCACCCTTATGAATGCTCTTTTTTCCCAGTTTTTATCTTATTCATGTATCATGAACACTGACTTTAACTGAACCATGTTGTTTTGGGTTCACTATTTGTCCATGTTTTGCTGGAACAACAGTTGCTGGCATCACAATGCCTTTTAGAAATGGCTTTTAAACCTTTCCATACTAAAAGATGACAGTGACATTGTTGCTCACCTGTCCTTTAACTCTTGTAATTTGGGGCATCTTGGATTGCTTTTTGAGAGCTTCTTACCGACTTCATGCTGTGGGACAAGTTCCATTCAGGGTTTTTATTGTATAGGTCTGGCACCTGTGTGGCAGATGAGCCTGAACTCAACTTTCCAAAAGACTTTGTTAGTCAAAGGTTATTCATTTAATGTGGGAACACCTACTGTTTGGTTTGGTTAGCTTTTTTCCCCTAACAAATGAAATCATCATTTGGAAACTGCATTTTGTATATATTCACATTATTTTTGTTTGATATTGGAATTAGTCAATATGAAACATTTAAGTGTGACAAAAAAAGCAAAAACAGAAGGAATGTTTAAAGGGGGGAAATACGTTTTTTATAAATACTTCACTTTATTGAGGCTATGAACATTAAAAATAATTATATACAAAGAATTAAAGTCATTGTAATTATCTTCCGCCCCCTAATTTTTTACTAAACTGTTGCCGTCATTATTTCATATGCGGTACGCTTCTCAATATTCGTTGGTTTTTGTTGAATTGTAGGTTGAAAGTACGGATCTGTTACATTTATGATGCCTTTCTACATGCAGTTCCTGCAGTGCTGCAGGAAAGTGAAGTCTGGTGAAGTTACTGCTTGCACAGTCAGTCTAAAAATTGTGCTGTGTTGATTCTGGGTCAACTCTTTGATAGCTCTGTTTACTATCCCCTCGATATGCATGACCTAATGTTAAATGTGCTCCTCCATGCGGGGCATAATCAATTTTTAATGTGTCTGCTTGCCGGAAAATCCCAAAATAGCATCTGGAAAAGGCACAATTTATGTGAATTTCAAAGTCTTTAATTAATCACATTACAGTGTTCCAGAGGTGGTGTTTATTTCTATAACGTACTGGTGATATTCTGATAATCATCCTTTGGAAAATGGGGAAAGATTAGACAGTTATGTAATAACTAATTTCAGGATTAAATCCGATCTCAGACTGACTTACTTTTGGAACCTTTTAATAATGTACACAGTGATGTTTGACATATTTTTATCTAAGAGTAAAATCTAGCACAGCGTATTGTTTAGTAGTAATATTGTAGTCCATGAATTCTTTGGTTGTTTAAATCTTGCCATCAGTTCTTTTCAGCTTTTGCCTTTTAAGTCTTCCGTGCAATGACAAAAAAGGAGGAGGTCGGGATGCCATTATTGCCACAAATCGGCTCAATACTGCGACTGACCATTGAATACATTGTCGCTGCCATAAAATAGCAGGCAGAGTTGGAACTCTTGGATCCAAAAGCACAGATGGCAGAAGCTGTGATCCTTCTCATAAGCAGAAGCCAAAGTACAGAGGCCTGGTGGGAGTCCTCGGTACACACTGCTGTTACACATCCCCATTCTTACCTGGTTCCTATGCAGGGATAGATTTGAAAATAATTACCTTAGGTAGCCGAGAGGAAAATTGAAGCAAACCAGAGATTCACCAATCAGAATATTATGGCCCATTTCCAATTATTCTGCTTTGACCTACTAGTATAATTTTTGTCTGTTTGAGAACTGTAAGAAGATATGAGAACAGCATTTTCTGTTACCTTTTAGTTAGCCTTCCTGCCATGAGTAGTCATTAATTATTCATATTAGCAGAATTAACATCACCACATGTTGTCTAGAGATGAGTCACTGTAAAACTGTTTTTTTACTAATATTTTAAACGAAAGACAACACAATTGTGGAGTCGATATTTGAAGCTGCCTTTAGCATCTGATATTACTGGTTAGCATAGCTGAAACGGCTGTCTTAGTGTGCATTCCCCAGGTAATGTAGATCCTAACCTGAAATCTTGAGATTTCTAAAAATAAACTGCCAACATCTGGCATGTCCCAAACCAGAGGTTGAAAGCTCAAAAGGATAAAGGAGAGCAACTCTGCTGAACTTTTTATAGCCTTCTTTAGGGCTGCACAATACAAGGAAATCATTGTGATAATATTGCAAAATATTGCAATGAAGATATAATTTATACATTTTAAATGTTGTAAAGAGATTATAGTTGTGTTTGTAATTTGCACATTTTAAATCAAGTACACGATAACAGAAAACAAATAAGCAGATTTAATAAAACTGTGGGTAGAATCAAACAAAGCTGGTACATTTTGTTCAGGTAAACTCTTTTGGCAACGAACCAAAAGATCTGTTGGCCATGAAAGTCTGAGGAATATGACTCAAACACAGCCTAAAGATCACCTAAGCCTGCCATAATCAGTTATGGAAATTCACTAAAAGCGATGCTAGATGATAGAGGAACTATTTGACTGCTCTGATTGAGACAAAAAAATTTTTTTTTTCTTTTGCCTGTACAAATATTTCCTCATCAGTTTCTATGACTTTTTTGTTTGTGCTGGTTGTTTTTCTTGGGTTTTAGATTTGACTGTCTGTGATGGCATGCTTGGATGTCACACACTTATATTTTATATTGATTTTGATTCAAAGAGATTTTCTTAGCCAAGTTCCAAAAAAAAAAAGAGATGCTATTTCAGATCTAAACCTTGAAAGATGAAAGCAGCCTGCAGGAACTGCAACTGTGGTTTTAGTTTTCCAAGTCCTTTTTGTAATAGGCTTCATTAATTTCTGTATGTGAAGTTTGAAACCCCAAATGTATCATGTTTTTATAACCTTGATTGATACAAAATATGTTCTAAAAAAATACCACATTTTGTGAGCTCTTGGCCTAATAAATACGAATTAGTAAGTATTTTAGCTGTGCTGGTCAGCCCAGCTTCACTGAATCCATTGGTGAGGTAAATCATAATTTCACTGACCTCTGCAGGCCAGGTCAAATATACACTGCTCAAAAAAATAAAGGGAACACTTAAACAACACAATATAACTTCAAGTGAATCAAACTTCTATAAAATCAAACTGTCCACTTAGGAAGCAACACTGATTGACAATTAATTTCACATGTTGTTGTGCAAATAGAATAGACAACAGGGGGAAATCGTTGGAGATTAGCAAGACACACTCAATAAAGGAGTGGTTCTGCAGGTGGGGACCACAGACCACTTCTCAGTACTTATGCTTTCTGGCTGATGTTTTGGTCACGTTTCAATGTTGGTGGTACTTTCACACTCGTGGTAGCATGAGACGGACTCTACAACCCACACAAGTGGCTCAGGTAGTGCAACTCATCCAGGATGGCACATCAATGCGAGCTGTGGCAAGAAGGTTTGCTGTGTCTGTCAGCATAGTGTCCAGAGCCTGGAGGCGCTACCAGGAGACAGGCTAGAACACCGGGAGATGTGGAGGAGGCCGTAGGAGGGTAACGACCCAGCAGCAGGACCACTACCTCCACCTTTGTGCAAGGAGGAACAGGAGGAGCACTGCCAGAGCCCTGCAAAATGACCTCCAGCAGGCCACAAATGTGCATGTGTCTGCACAAACGGTTAGGAACCGACTCCATGAGGATGGTATGAGGGCCCAACGTCCACAAATGGGGGTTGTGCTCACAGCCCAACGCCGTGCGGGACGCTTGGCATTCCCCAGAGAACACCAGGATTGGCAAATTCGCCACTAGCGCCCCGTGCTCTTCACAGATGAAAGCAGGTTCACATTGAGCACATGTGACAGACGTGACAGAGTCTGGAGACACCGTGGAGAGCGATCTGCTGCCTGCAACATCCTTCAGCATGACAATTTGGCAGTGGGTCAGTAATGGTGTGGGGTGACATTTCTTTGGAGGGCCGCATTGCCCTCCATGTGCTCACCAGAGGTAGTCTGACTGCCATTAGGTACCGAGATGAGATCCTCAGACCCCTTGTGAGACCATATGCTGGTGCAGTTGGCCCTGGGTTCCTCCTAATGCAGGACAATGCTAAACCTCATGTGGCTGGAGTGTGTCAGCAGTTCCTGCAAGATGAAGACATTGAAGCTATGGACTGGCCCGCCCGTTCCCCAGACCTGAATCTGATTGAGCACATCTGGGACATCATGTCTCGGTTCATCCACCAACGTCACGTTGCACCACAGACTGTCCAGGAGTTGGCGGATGCCTTAGTCCAGGTCTGAGAGGAGATCCCTCAGGAGACCATCCACCGTCTCATCAGGAGCATCTCCAGGCGTTGTAGGGAGGTCATACAGGAACGTGGAGGCCACACACAATACTGAGCCTCATTTTGACTTGTTTTAAGGACATTACATCAAAGTTGGATCAGCCTGTAGCGTGTTTTTCCTCTTTAATTTTGTGTGTGACTCCAAATCCAGGCCTCCATTGGTTAATAAATTTGATTTCCATTGATGATTTTTGTGTGATTTTGTTGTCAGAACATTCAACTTTGTACAGAACAAAGTGTTCAATGAGAATATTTCATTCATTCAGATCTAGGATGTGTTATTTGAGTGTTCCCTTTATTTTTTTGAGCAGTGTATTTTTCTGCCTGCTAAGCTCCTTAAAAGCACTGTAAAGAATACTGTGTTACCATGACGACCACTAACAATGACCTGCAGCTCTAGCGTCTCTCTGCACACGTCCATTACAGTGATGTTTTATATTTTGAAAGCGCTCATATTTTGCTCAACAGTTGTTCGCAAACCATTGAAAACCTCACACTGAGTTTTTCCACATCGAGTTTTTATTTTTCCCGAAAGAAAATGACATTAATAGAAACCTAATATTTGATATTGTGGTTTTTCTGTCTCTGCTTAATGATATAAATGTAAAACATGTTGTATTTGCAAAATATCTTGTTTCTGCCCATAATGGGCTCCAAGTAGAGCCTGATTTGGTGACTGGATTTCTTAAAGTGAATAACTGAACACAGTCGGCTGGCCTTCATTAGGTAAGATTTTGGAGAGCATGTAATGATCCAATTGAACTGCATGTAAGTGAATCTGTCTATTGGATCCGATTGAATTGGTTCCCATGCTTTCTGATGGTGAATAGGTGCTATGTAAATAAACCAAGCTGAATTGAATTTATCAACACATAAAAAGTATTAATGTGTTTATAGATGGTGGAGTACGCAAACACATTTAACAAACTTGTCCTTTACTCTACCAGCTTTGGAGAGGAAGATGTCCCTGCGACAGAGCAGAGATGAACTCATCAAGAGAGGGGTTCTGAAGGAGATCTTTGAAAAAGGTGAGCCGAGTGCTGAACTACCAGATCTCAAATAATTTACCGTGTTATAAGTCCGTATTCTCTGATCTTCCTTTTCAAACATTTGACATGGAGCATCCAGAGATATAATCTTTCATTATTGAAATTTTGTAGGATTTCTGTAGCCTCTATTAAAAAAATTCTATATCTGAGTTGAACAAAGTCTGTGCCTTAGGACTTTAAAAGAAAGTTGGCGAGGCTTTGCAAGTCCGCTTGCTCCTGCCAAAATGTGGAGAGAGAAGATAAGAAAACTTGTTATTTTTTTAATATGTAATAAGAGTTAGAAATTAATTCAAATTTCATGCTGCAGACAGTGGAGAGTCATCTCAGCGAGACTAAAGAGGATGTATAACCAGATTCTTTCTCAAGAACATGCCTTAAAATGCTTATGACAGGTTATTGCAAGAACTTCATAAATGAATTACTTTAAATCCTACAGTTAGAAATTAAAGAATAATAATACAATATTAATTTAACTGCTTGCCTGCCACAGTTTTTTCATCTGTTGTGTACATGGTTAAAAAGATTTGAGGACTGGTTAAGCTCTGGCCAGTTGCATCTCAATAAATTAGAATTAGTCATATAAATTTCATTTTTTTCAGGTGTTTATTTTATTTAAATGATCGTAGCTTGCATCTCATGAAAACCCAAAATTCAGTTTTTGAGACCAACAATAGATTTTTAGCACAAAAAGATCAGCCTATTAAAATTTCAATGTTCTGTACAGTATGTGCATGCAATACTTGGTCAAGGCTGCTTTGGTGTAAATTACTGCATCGGTGCAGCATGATATGGAGGCAATCAGCCTGTTGCTTTGCTGAGCTATTAAGGAAGCCCAATGCCTTAATAGCGACCTTCAGCTTGTCTGCATTGTTAGGTCTGGTGTCTCTCATTTTCTTCTTGACAATACTTCCCAGTAGAGCCCTGCGTATGACTATTTGTTTTTTAAATCCTGCTCCCGCTGTCTGTCTCAGTCACTCCCGCCCACTCCCGCAATATTTGGGTCCAATGCCTTTCACCCCCACCAACAGTTTAATTGATAAACTGTATGACAGAATAATTAAATATCCACTGAATGTTTTATTGCAGTAGAAGACCAGAAAAAATTAAATATATCCAACAAAAATCTCTCTGCTTTGAATCTCAAATTCTCACGTAAACTGATGCTAAAAATGCCACGTCTAAAAACAAATATATAAATAATAAAATCTACACATGAAACCTCCAAGAAATATTTGAAAAAGAAATGGGGTACATTTGGAATTGCTGAACATTTATATAAAACAATAGTTCAGAACACTTAATATATAATATTATATATTAATAATAAAAAAATAATAAAAAAA
The DNA here is from genome assembly GCF_021462225.1 of Girardinichthys multiradiatus. Taxonomy (NCBI): domain Eukaryota; kingdom Metazoa; phylum Chordata; class Actinopteri; order Cyprinodontiformes; family Goodeidae; genus Girardinichthys; species Girardinichthys multiradiatus. The sequence goes on from NC_061799.1 coordinate 25,983,304, forward strand.
AATGCGAAAGCTTAATATCACTGGGACAGCTGTTTTACTTCCGATTGCTGTACACAGAGTATATTGCTGAGAGACTGCCCTCAGGCTACGGTCTGTTTTTTGTTTGTTCCTGGAAGACAGCTGTGGTGACCTTGGTCTTGAAGAACTGAGTGGTTGACGCCACAAATCTTCACTGACTGTGGAAGCTTCACATTAGGCAACAACAAACCTAGATTCTGCGCCTCTTAGCTCTTTCTCGAGACTCTGGCACATTGATTTCCAAATGAAATGCAAAATGTACCGTAATCTAAAAAGAGGACTGTGGACTAAACAAGACTTAATTCGTTTCTCTTATTCCGACGCCCTTTCTGGGTCGGTAGAACCCTTAAACAAGGAATGTGACAGTATTGGCCCATGTTCATATGTATAGTGGTTTTCAGCCATAGTCCACACCATGCCAGTGTCTATCAAATTCTCGCGAGGTCTTTGCTTCACAATCATCCCAAACTGTGGAGAGGATTGCAACCTTTTTCTATCCCATTTTCCTTGCACTCTACTTCCCATTAATATGCTTGCATATGGCACTCACTAAAAAAACATTTTTTTAGCGAAGACCTTTGTGTCTTATCCTCCTTTCAGAGGATGTCAATGACTGTCTGCTTGACAGCTGGCAAGTCGGCAGCCTTCTTCTTGAGCTGCACAATATATCAATTTACAATTCTATAGCGATATTGAATTTTGTCACCCAGATCCTAAAGCTCAAAGAGCACGCTTATCATAATGATTGAAAAGAAAAAGTAGACTGAGGAAAAGGTGGAGTAACAACAATTCATATTGCTGTATTTAACTATATTATTCTAGTTATTTTGATAGGTAATATTGTGCAGTGCTGCTTGTATTAAAAGTCTTTTTTGTTGGTCTAATGTTGTTTCTGAGGAAAACTGAATTTTAGGCTTTTACCAGCTGCAAGCTATAATTATTCAAATTAACATAAAAAAATAGTCAGTGCATTCATGTAATAAATCTATATCATAATAGTTTCACACAAATTAACTTGTCAGTGATATTCTTATTTATTGAGATGCATCTGTATTTGTTTGAAAAACACAATGAATTTAGCTAAACAAACATTGGGTGTGATGTATCCTTTTACAATAATGCATGTTTTTGGTGCTAATGCATGTTGTTTTTTTTGTTGTTGTTTCCCTTTTCTCTTTTAGCTACTGTTGAATTCCGATCCTCTATGGACGGCGGTATTTGCCCTCAGGAACACTCTATTAAGACATCTATGGTCCTGCCCACCAAGAAATCTGTATCTTTTCCAAGTGACCATCAGGAGACCCCAGCCAAGCCCCCACTTTACCACAAGCAGCCTCCTGCCCTGCCTCCAAAGCCGTTTTCTAGGATCCCAAACCATAGCACAGGTCAGTCGCAGGTTTCTCTGGGATTTGCTGCTTTAACAATAAGCTTTCCTTATCATTTCAGCCTGCCAAACAGTTCATGAGCTGTGACTGCTCGTACCTAGCCCTGTACCTGCACTGCCACACATGCTCATAGGATTATAGTAGTCTCATTAAAGTCCCCTGTTGTTAGCTCAGCTGGGCTCTCATTGTCATTACCAATCTGTTGATACAGGGAACAGGCATTATTCTGGCCTAATTCCCACCCCTCTGCACTGACGTTGGTAGCCATGTGGGATCATTAATAACCTTTATCCATCTCTGTTGGCAAATGTTAGGAGATGTGATGCAACCACATTCTAAATTTTATGTATTCCTTACTTTTCTTCTTGTTTTTTTCTCCTCAAGATTCTTGCCAGCCAATGAAATTGCCCTTCATGCCCGGTGCAAAGCACTCCCCCCCCTTGCCTCCTAAGAAAGTGATGATCTGCATGCCTCCAGGTGGGCTGGACTCTTCGCCATCTCCTTCCCCCAACCCTCTCAACACGTTCCCGCCAAAGTGCGCGCCCCTCCAGGGCTTACCATTTCACCACGGCACGTTGCTGCCCTCCCAGCTCGCCGGGCTGACCGGGCTCCACCAGAGCCATGGCCACCCGCTCCAGCTCCAGTATGGCGGGCTGCACGCCCCCAGCCGCATCATAGAGGAGCTCAATAAAACCCTGGCACTATCCCTGCAGCGATTTGAAAGGTTAGCTTCTGCCTTGTTAAATCTGTTGGGGGGGCAAGGACAGATTAGGAGTTGACGTCTGTCTGCTATCTAGTGCATAACCTGTTATATCCTGGTTGGATTCAAGAGTCAAGATTCTTTGTTGTCATTATGTCACCATACTGAAATTTAGCTGAGACCCAGCTCAAAAGATACACATGTAGATTATAGACACTTACAAAATTTACAAAATGTAAAAACACTTATAGAAAAAAAGAACATATGTACATGGAATGTGGCAAGTAGTATATATATAAAGTGCAGCTTTTGCTGAAACAGTCTGAGATGGGCTGTTTAGGGATGCTTAGTGTCTGCCTGCAGGGGGACAATTGCCTTCACTGCTTTGGGAAAGAAAATTTGACTGAACTTATGTGTTAAATGTAACAGATAATTTAAAACAAAAGGTCAAAGAGTCTGTGGTCATTTTACCAGCATTCATCTACTGTAAAAATACCACATAAAATGTTTTAACCACAAGAAAAACAGTTTTTGTGTAATGGTGTCTGTTTGTTAGCTCTGATTTAAGTGTATACTCTGTTTTCATTGAGGTCGCATCCTGTCAGCTCTGTTGCACTGTTGTACAGGTCTAAATCAGCACACTGCCTCTCAGGGCAGCCTGCCCTGGTTTTTTCAGTGAAATGTCTGTGTGGGCACAAACGCATGGAGTAGGCGTCCCTCCAGCAGTTTGGCCTGACATAACATGACCAGCTGCTCTTGACGACAGCCGAGCTTCTTCATGTTTGGAGAAGAGGGACACGGTAGTAGATTGGACATTATGTAACCTCTTGCATTAGGATCTCTTTTTCACCAGAGCTGTTTGGGCAGGGATAAGGAAGTAATGCTCCTGACAGAGCTCACAATTAGTCTGAAAGCTCGGAGTGGTTGCATAAGAGTGGCTCATCATAAGAAGCTTCAACCAGACTGTTTATTAATCATTCTGTCAAATATGCAGCTGGTTAACCTGCGATGCCCTCGGAACCTGAAGCTTATTCTTTACGCTTTGTTTTGAACTACATATGCAGCTTGTTTTTCTTCTTCTGTTACAGTTACATCAGATTTGACATTATATATTGTTTGCTTTGTTATTAGGCTGTTTGTCTCTTGGAGCTCAGGGTTCCTGAAATATGGAAAAGTATGGGAGTGTTTTCTAGGCCTGAATTAGTAGTGAAAAAGAAACAGAGTATAGAAACTGCTGGTTTATTCACTAAATTACTGTCTAATTGATCTGTCTATCCAGTTCTTTGCTCATTTGTCTTTCTATTCATAGGTCCATCTGTTTGTCTGTCTGTCTGTACAAGCCTTGCATTTTCTGTCCTTCCCTTTTTTTGTAAGTCCAACAGTTGATTTGTCCTTCTATTCATCCATTTCTCTGTCTGCCTGTTTGTCTCTGTCCATCTTTCCCTCTTTTTGTCCTTCACCTGTCATGTTGTTTGTCCATTCGTCTATCCATCGGTCCATTTGTCTGCTTGTCTATTTTTCACTCCGTCTTCCCATCTGTCCATTTGTCTGTCAATTTGATTGGACCATCTGCCAGCAATATTCAAGCCTGACCACTAGAGACATATCTGCAGTATATCATAGAGGGTTAGTGGTGGTAGTAGTGTGAAAGTTTAGCAGTCAGCTTGTTGTATTTCAGTGTGCTTTGAGATTGTTTCCTCGGGCTATTCGACCAATATGTTGGTTTCAAAAATGAATAAATAAAAGCAAAACATACAGTTTACCAAAAAAGTGCCATTATATGTTCATTTAACCTATTACTGGGTACTAAAACACTGTACTTTAACAAGACCTGATGGTTAAATATCTTAAAGAGAAGAAGTCATAACAAATTTTCCTTTTTTTCCATCCATAGTTATGCTTTACTGGGCAGTGTTCAGTGTGCTCCCCTGGACAGGAGAGAAGTGCCATCGGTAATAATTGACTATGAGGACGACAAGGAGAACATGCCCAATGAGTCGGACTACGAAGACCTGCCCAGCATGTACAAGGATGAGGAGGATGATGAAGACGACGATGAGGAGGACGACGAAGATGACGACTCTATATTTACAAGTGAGCAAAGTTGGAGTTCATACTGGATCGTGAAAGAAATCAAGCATTTAAAGGTCTTATGTTACATCAAGGGCATTTGTGTTTCATTTTAATAAGCTATAACTAGGATATTTTAATACATTTCCAAATTTTTATTTGTTGCTGCCTTCCTTCTACTGTCTAGTTGAACAGAATGAGCACTTTTGAGGTGCTGTGTAAAAATAGAAAACATATCTGTATAAACTTCCAACTGAGTTTCAAAGTTAAAGGATTTTAAATTGTTAATATGGCCTCTTTATTGTTAAAGGTACACTGGCTAAGAAGGTCCTACGAAAAGATTCTCTGGCCATCAAGCTGAGCAACCGTCCATCCAAGCGAGAGCTGGAAGAGAAAAACATCCTGCCCATGCAGACAGATGAGGAGAGGCTGGAATCAAGGCAGCAGATAGGCACCAAACTCACGAGGTGAGATGTGCTTTACCTTAATACAAATAAGCTACACCAATTATAACTTTTTAATATGAATTCAATTGATGAGCCACTGCAATGGCTCATTTTAGCTGAAGCAAGCATTTTGTGTTACTTTGAGCTGACAGAATGGCGACTCAATCCAAAACGGATGTCTCTCACATTGTGTACGAATTCTATTTTTATCTTTTGCTTTTATTTCTTCCCTTCTGAACATTTGATAGGGATACATGCTTTATCTCGTTAAGAAGTCTCTGAAAATGGAGCTGACCTAATTTCAGTGATGCATCCTCCCTCCCTTTTCTTTCTCCTTCTCTTGTCTTCTCTCCAGTGTGCTCTCACTATCTCATTCGTCTTTCTTCCTCCTGGCTGACTTCCTCCCTCGCTCACTGAATCACCACGGTGATGCATGTGCTAAACTAGCTCCACTCCATTTTTTCACAACAGTGCCATGAAAACCATTTTTTCACCATACCAGCAATTTCACACTCTCACATGATGCTGGAGCTGGATCTAAAAATCATTATAATGTTGAGCTCATAAATTGGAATGGTATTAAATGTTACAATGCAGAACACAATCACACCATATTGATCCTATTTCTCTGTATTTGTTATTATTCAGTTTGGGCCTTTACCACTGCATACTTACTGTGCCATTTTAGCCACTCAACCTTCACAATATTGTGCTCATTCTGGACATTTTGGCTACGTCTTCACCTATGTGTGTGTGTGTATATATATATATATATATATATATATATATACCTAGAGAGAAATACACTGCTCAAAAAAATAAAGGGAACGTCTCATGCTACCACGAGTGTGAAAGCACCACCAACATTCAAAAGTGACCATACATCAGCCAGAAAGCATAGGTACTGAGAAGTGGTCTGTGGTCCCCACCTGCAGAACCACTCCTTTATTGAGTGTATCTTGCTAATCACCAAAGATTTCCCCCTGTTGTCTATTCTATTTGCACAACAGCATGTGAAATTGATCGTCAATCAGTGTTGCTTCCTAAGTGGACAGTTTGATTTCACAGAAGTTTGATTTACTTGGAGTTATATTGTGTTGTTTAAGTGTTCCCTTTATTTTTGTGAGCAGTGTATATGTGTATGTATACACATACATACATAAGGTTTTCAAGGTATATTTTGTGATAAATAGCAGAAGATGCAGCCGAAATGTCGAGAATGAGTATATGTATGTATGTATGGATATGGCAAATAATTTTTCTTACACAAATTTTACTCCTATATTTAACCGTAGGGATTCCTGTTTACTTTCACTTTGTTCTTAGAGCTTGACAAAATGTCTTGTGATTATGTACTTTAAGTTTAAATGAACATCATTCTTGTGGATAGGGGTTAAAAAAAAGATGAGAAGAATGGTTAAAGGTAAAGAGTGTAACTCATCACATTTAGAGATTGCCAAATATTTTCCCATTGACACTGAAACACACAGCATGTTCCCAAAAATCTTTGTGACACTGTCCTGAAGAAAGTGTCATCTGAGGCAGGCTTTCCATTTTTATCACTTTTTTACTTTCTACCACGATACTGTGTCCTGTAAAGTGGTTGCTTGTGCCAGGCTAATCAGAATTGATTGTGATAACGACTCTCCAGGTCATGCTGACCTTAGCTCATTTCTGCAGAGAAAACTATGGAAAGGGAAGAAACGCGTTCCAGCTTTGACCCTTGAAAAACCAAGGATTATATCTCACAAAGATATGCATGCAGCTGTTGTGTCGCTGTTGCAACCGAAAGATGTATGAACTGAATGGAGAATACAACACATAAACTCACATGGCTGCTTTGCCATTTTACCAATTCAAACCAGTATTTTATTTCTTTTGTTTTTGATCATATTCCTGGTTTTCTTTATCTGCTGTGTTTGGCATCACTCCTTACATGGAAGATTTATTTTGCTCTCTACACACACAGTAACATAATCATAAACTTCCCAGCTCCACAAAGGACATCTGAGGAGAGTCTTACTGGCAGGTACCAATATAGCCAAAGAAATTTATATCAAAAACAGGTTTCAAGGTAGAACGAAGAGTAGAACAGACGTGACGGTATGAATTTGCTAATTAGACACTAATCTAGGGATAGGTCTGCTTCTATCATCTCCTCCTGGCACATTTTTATGTACAATTACCAACCACTGAATTACATATACCGGTACAATTGCTTTTAACACAAATAGTGACTCAGTCTTTCAAATGGCACCAACTTAAGGCATTTAGGCCTCTAGACGTGGTGAAGGCAACTTGCTGAAGTTTAAACAGAGCATCAGAATGGGATGAAAAGGGGATTTAAGTGGCTGTAAATGTGACATGATTGTTGGTGCCTGACAGGCTAGGCCGACTATTTTAGAAACCACCGATCTACTGGGAGTTTCACGGACAACCATGTTTCAGGATTAGAGAAGGTTCTGAAGGAGAGGAAATTTCCAGTGAGCATCAGCTCTATGGAAAGAAATGCATTGTTGATGTCAGAGTGGGAGGACAGAGTGGTTTAAGATCATAGAGAAGCAACAGTAGCACAAGTAACCAGTTGTTGTCACCAAGGTAAGCAAAATATAATCTCTGAATGAACACATCAAACTTTGAAGGAGATGAGCTAAAGCAACAGAAGACCACACCAGGTGCCTTTTGCAGCTGTGACATTCAGATGATAGGGTCAGAATTGGGTGTTAACAACATGAAAGCATGGATCCATCCTGCATTTTATCAACGGTTCAAGCCCATGATGGTGGTGTAACAGTGTTGGGGATATATTGGTACATTTTGACCCTCTTAGTACCAGTTGAGCATGATCCTGTGAGGTTAATATGGACTAAAATCTCTGAGGACTATTTTCAACACCTTGTTTATTCAATGCCACAAAGAATTAAAGCAGTTCTGAAGGCAAAATGGGGTGCAACGTTGGTGCACCAAGAAGGTATACCAAAGACGGTTGTTCTAGAAGGCATCTTATGGAAGATTATCCTGGTATCTTTTTCCACATGACTTCGTCTGCTTGTGTTTAAAATTTCTGATAAAGCCTTTCTGTTGGTTTTTAAAGGTGTTATAATCTTATCTGCCCTATGCTGGATCAAAGCAAGAGTACTTTGTGGCTCTTGCTGATTTTAATTACTACAATGTATTGATGGATTATCATAGATTCATTTGGACATTAGTGAGTTGGGTTCATAGCTAAGTGAGGATTTGAGGTGTGCATCTGTCAAGCTTTCATTAGGTGTAGCATTTAATCTTTTAATGGGGTCATAAAAGAACTCCGTTGCGTAGAAAACATTTCATTCTAAATCTCATTGTCAGTTGTAGAAGAACTCACTCTGTGAATGCCAACTATTTAACTTTCCAGGGACATTCTGTCAAAAAGCTGGGATAAATAATAAGAAAGAGGAAAGAAAGTAGCTAGGTTTTCCTGAACTGCACTTGACACACTCATACTACGGAGGGAACTCCATTATCTTTATTGGATCTACGATTTGTTGGATTCTGGCTTGATTTTGCATGATTTTATCATTTCAGCAGAGCTGTCAAAGTTGTTTTTTGTGGATATCACTTTGCACATTATCCAAAGGTGTTTAACGTATGTTAGACCTGATGACTACTGAAATATATTTATTTGTTTTTATGAAACCAGAGAGAGTTCATATTTTCACTCTGAAATAGGACATTATTGTGTTAGATTTACATTTTGAAAATAGTCACCTAAATCAGCTCAAAAGTGGAAAAACAACAATCATGTAGCCATTAGTCACTTAAATCATGTTACATGATTTAAGTGACTAATGGCTACATGATTGTTTATAAACAACAACTACGTACCCATTAGAGAATGTGTTAATATGTTTCCAAAAAGGAATGCAGAAATATGATAAACATAGTCATGATCAGCAAATTTTCACAGTGGCTTATAGCACCCAATCAGTGATTGGCTGGTATAGTGTCTGCCAAGAAAACATCCGCTGCACCATTTCACCAGTAGCAGCAGCATCCTTAGGTCGATGGATTTGTGCTGTTGACACCAACTTCTAACTATACCGTTGGCAGGCTCAGCGGAAAAATTTTATCGAATGTGGACTAAAGTGCATATTTTCAGACTTCAGCTATTCGTTTTTTTTGGTTTTTTTTGGAAAGCCTGGGCAGCAATAAAAATGGATGTGCTCTTCCGCCATTGTAGCCCATTCTACTCAAGTGCTGGACGTGTGCATTTCAAAAATCTGAACTGCTCAGTTGTCAAAACCTGTAATCTGAGGATTAGCAGACATTGTGTGCGCTTGAACTAGTCCTGGCTATTCTGTTCTGATACTTTTTAGAGGGGTCTTTTTCCCCTCCAGAACTTTGTTTCATATTGTTTTGTTTGTGTCTTTATTATGAGAGAAATAATAATAAAAGTAGTGCAAGAAAATCAAGATGTTGGCAGTTGCAAACCCGCCTCAGATCAAGTTTTTCTATGTACTCTGGTGTGTAAGAACCTTTTAACACTAGAACTCCCAGGGCCGTCAATTTGACGGTTTTGAAAGTTTGACATGCCATAACTCTAGTTTATTAAAACTCTTATCTTTCTGGCATCCTGACTTTTTCCTAAACCTGTGTCTTGTGTGTTCCTATGTCTCTATTTAAAAAAAAAAAACAAAGTAAATAAAAGATCTAAGTATTTCTACCTCTAACTACCACAGCCGCTATTTTGACGGCCCTATTATTTACATTGATATTTTTCTCCCGCGGCTGAGTATACGCGCGATCGTTGCATAGCAACCGCCAGTCTAGAACGCAGTCTGAGAAGGAGATTGTTGGCATCCTACAAATGGCTTCTAGAAGGATATTTTCTGCTCAAGAGGCATTGGAAATGCTTCAAAAATTAGATGATAGTGATTCTGAGGTTGAGAGGGATTCTGACGGGTCTTAGTCAGCATTCAGTTCCAGTGACAGCGGGTCAGAGAGTGAGCCTCCCCCGGCTAAAAAACACGAGTCGTCCCATTAGCAGGAGGTTGTGGCGCATTATTTCAAGGAAATAAAAGCCTAGTCTATGTAACGATTTTATTATTTTAGACTATAGTTTATAGATTAGTAAACTAATAATCAATAAACTATAGCAACAGTGCCAAAATCAGCACAGGTTCAGAGACAGGGAGATGAGCCAGGTGCCCAGTGCCCAGCTATAAACCCAGCAAACCAGCTCTCTGGCAGGAGAGAAACTAAAAAACAAGGTACTGATAATGGAAAAAGAAATAAACAATAAGTTAATAAGTTAGGTCATAGATATAGTAGCCCAGTAACAACAATCTATTCTGCGTTTACAGCGTTTTCATCGCAAGACGAGCGCACACCTGGGAAGGAGGAGGCGCTGTAAGGACAGGGGTAGGAGAGAAAGGGGAGAAAAGCTTTTTTTTAAAATGTACCGACTACTCTGTATTATGTTTCAGTACTATTTATAAATAACAATAAAACTTAATAGATTTTGATCAAATACTATTATTAATTCTTGTCAAAACCATAATTTTATAATGTGCAAGAAAACCTTTAGCATTCTGACCAATGTAATGCAATGACATCATCACCGCCTCGCATCCAGAATGCTCACCGTCAAATTGACGGGCTTGGGAGTTCTAGCAGTGTTAGAATTCTGGGAGTTCTAGTGTTAATGAGGTTGTAAACCCACCTGTAACCGGTGATCCCCTACTACTTTCTCACGTTTTGTAAGGTTCCACCCACAAAATTTTAGGTGTTTTTTATTTGGTTTTTATATGATGGACCAAAATAAAGTAGCAGATAAAATGATGCACGCAAATCTTAAGTCAACATTTTTTCTTCCATTTCTTTGTGTAATAGCTCAAACTTAGTCAGGTGGGATGGATCTGTGAAGAAAAGAGTGGAAGTCTCGTCACAGATTCTCAATTGGATTTTAGAGTGGACTTTGACTGGACAGTTGTAGCACATGAGTACAATTTGATCTGAGCATAGTTTGGGTTGTTGTACTGGTGCCTCCAACCCCAGCCTCTAGCCTTTGACATGTTCCAGGATGTCCCTGTTTTCCTATGAGCCATTACCAGCCTTCCGGCCCCTGCTGAAGAAAAGGCATCCCCACACCATGATGCTGCCACCACTGTGTTTCATCGTTAAGTTGGTGTGTTTACAGCAGGCTGTTGTGCAGTGGTAGCCAGACATATCGTTTTCCATGTATGCCAAACGTTCACTATTGATCTCCATGTATCTGTTTTGTCCCCTGCATGGCTTGTGGAAAACTTAAACAGTACTTCCTATAGGTTCGCTTCAACAATAGTTTCTTCTTGCCTCTCACAAGTGATGGTCACAAGTAACAGTTACCGTGTTGACAGATTCTCCCACCTGAGCTGTGAATTTCTGTAGCTCCTCCAGTTACCAGGGCGCTTGACTGCTTCTGTGGTTAATGTTCTCCTTGAGTGGCCTGTAGGTTTAGGTGGACGGCCATGTTTCTGTAGATTTTTCTATTTTACACCTTTCATTTTCAGATGATGAACATGATGGTGCTCCCTGAGATGTTCAGAGCAGAGGATATTGTTTTACAACCTAACCCATTTTTAAACATATCCATAACTTTGTCTGTGAACTGTCTGTTGTCTTCCTTGGTTTTCATGATGCTATTAATTCACTAATGCTCTCTAATAAACCCTTGAGGACTTTAAAGAGCAGCTGTATTTTTACTGACATTAAAGTACTAACAGGTGAACTCTATTTATTACCTTGGTGGCACCTGAAGGCAATTGGTTGCACCTGATTTTATTTATGGTGATTAGAGTACAAATGTTCACCTCCATTTTCTGATTTTTATTCGTGCCAAATTTTGAAAACTGCAATATTTTTGTTCCGCTTCACCAATATGTGAGGTTTGTGTTGGCGTATCACAAAAAAATTCCAATGCAACATATTGAAGCTTGTGGTTATGACATGAAAAAATGTAGGACAAAATGGCTTTGCAGGACACTTTATATTGAATATGTTTCACTGCCACTGGAATGTTTTTTATAATGTTTTCTATATATGAATCATAGATTCACCCAAATGGTTGCTTCTTATTTTCAAAATGTAATGATTACATGACATTGCAAAGCAGATTAAACAAACCTTTTTTTTTTATTTTGCTCGCTGTGGTTTGACTGACCTTTTGCATTGGCTGTAGTTCTGACAGTGTATGTGTTTCTCATCAGGCGCTTGAGCCAGAGACCTACAGCAGAGGAACTGGAACAAAGGAACATCCTCAAACGTAAGTGTGTTAGAATTTTCTTCCAGCTGCAAAGTAATCTCAGAAATGTTATAGCTTAAAATAGGATGCAGCTGTTGGTGCATCTTATTTTTTTGCACAGTGGAGCAGTTTGACATAGTTATGACTGACATACATTCGTCACTCTGCTCCTCCTTGGTCAGTCGTTTTCCTGTGAAGCAGGCATGTAGCAGGTCTCCCTGAGAGACCATGTCTACAGAGACTTGTGTCTTAGCTCAGGCACACACAGTATCAGAGAGAAGCAGCTCTGTTGCCTGGGACCTTGCAGCTCTCACATCAAAGACTGGCTTACCAGCCGTTCCTGCTTTCCCAGAGGCTCCTGCATGATAGGCAGCAAACAGAAGAAAAGCACAAATGAGTGATAAATCCATCACTTCTGCAAACACCAACACCAAGGTTCTAGTAAGGAGCCATCTAGAATACCAAACTAGAAGCAGCAACAGCAGTGCAAACATGTTGAGCACCAGTACATGTATGTTTGACTGGAGAAACATTTGCAAAATGGGGTTCCCGGATAATTCCTGTTGACAATTGTTTCTTTACTGCTTCCTTTGTTTGATGTTTTTGTGCTTGTGATGTGGTGAAAATCTACAATTTAACACATAAGAAATGGGTCAGCCACTTAATTATAAACACGGCCCCAAATGCCTCGAGAGAATTTGCAAGGAACAAAGCGAACGGCAATAAGCAGTCGATAATTGAAGCTATTTGAAGCATTGAGAAACCTTTTGCAGTTTAGTTTAAATCTAATGAGCCACATTATGCAAATAGTGTTTGTATCCCTTCAACAATTTATGAAAATTCCACAAAAAGGCTATGATTTGCACATCCCTGCGCTCAAAGTAAAACAGTTAATTTTCTCATTCTCTGCAGCTCGCAATGAGCAGGAGGAAATGGAGGAAAAGAGGGAAATAAAACGGAGGCTGACACGAAAGGTGAGTCCAAAATAGCTCCAAAGGTGCAAAATCACACTTGCTGTTCAAACCACTGAAGGGGGCAAATTAAAGGCCAGGGTAAACAAACATTGGAACAGTGAAAAATCTAGTCTTTTACAGGGCTGGCATTGTGTGGTTTTTCTTTTTTTTTTTTTTTAGGTGTTTAACAGGAGACCCTGATGTCCTTGTTGCCCTTGCTCATTTAGCATTTTGGTTTCCAAATCATCTGACCCCCATCGGGAGGTGTTTTTCCCTTCAGTGTCAATAAAACAGTAACACTTTCTGCTCACCAGCAGACACACTGCTTGTGAGAAAAATCTCACATCTGTTGTTGAACTGAACTGTGTGGAATAGATGAAAACAAATAAAGATAGGTTAATCAATAAGCATTTTCAAGCACTAAAATGTGTCTGCAAACATGACATCCAATAAATTAGAGGTCTACTTTGTTTAAAGAAAGTATTTAAATAAAGTCTATATAATATTAAATTGGAATGCAATTATACTTTTAAGTTAATATAGTATAGTACAGTAAAGAAGAATTAAGTGAAGAAACCAAACATTTGAAGTTTGCAAACAAAAGTTGGGAAGAAAGGCGTTTTTAAATTATGGTGTGAACACTCTGCTCCTTCTGTACCAGATAAATGAAGGAAAAGTAAGAGTGTAAAAGTACATTTCCCCATTGAACTTGACCAAAATTAAACCTTTAGGCAGACGTGCAAAATTCTTTTTTTTGGAGGAAAACGCTGTCTGCAGTGAAACATGGTGGTGGTGGAAGTCAACAGCTTGTCTGAAACAGTACAAAAATATTGTTATTTTTGTGCCATTTAGAATTTAATTTATGCTAAATTTGTTGGTTTATGATGAAGCATTGTCTGTATTGGCTGAAGTAGCATACTCTTTTAATAATAGAATATTATTTCTTAAATACTTAAGCGTTTGTTCAACTTATTTATTAAGGTCGTAAGAGATTCTTTTTAAATTTGTGATTTTAGCTGTAAAAGAGTGAAGGTGTACCTAGTATTGCTTGCTAAAATAGATACTTTTTAAAAGATGATTCACAGGATCCGAAATATAAAGCTTTTGTGCAGATGCCCTGTCGTCCAGAACATTATGATCCAAAACGGTCCTCCAATATACTTGCATGGATAACACCTAATGTGCGAGCCTTCTTTTGTGTGCTTGATTATATAAACATTCTTGAGGTCCATCTAATCCAGCAGCTTCAAATAGATTTACTAGTTTTTCTGTTTCATAATCTTTTCTTTTCTTTCTGTTCCAGTTGAGCCAGAGGCCCACTGTAGAGGAGCTGAGACAAGCCAAAATTCTTATCAGATTCAGTGACTATGTAGAGGTGTCTGATGCGCAGGACTATGACCGGCGAGCAGACAAGCCCTGGACCCGACTCACAGCAGCTGATAAGGTTAGTATTACTTTGACTATTTTAATTATACTGAAATAATCTTTTAATTTTGTCATAATTTCTCTTTGTCTCTTTAAATTTAAGATAAGCTCCCTCATTGCTGCTTCATATGACGTAACCCCTAACACAGGCGAACCATGACTCAGTAGGATTTAATGTTTCTCCTGTCTTGTAGTGTCATGTTCCACTTCAGCTGTTTTGCTTCTGTTTGTGAGTAAACATCCTGAAGCGGTCCGGCTGCTGACTGTCCACTGATCTACACTGCTGACTTTTAATGAGAGCCAGGCTTGTGCTGAGCTCATCTTCTGCCTTTTTTCCTTTGATGACTCGTGGCTCAGAGCACCCTTAGGCCACACCTGAGGAACTCTTGAGAACACAATAGGGAAGCAACATTTTTACTATGCAACGAAGTCCCTTACATAAGAGAATAATTGGATATACCACGCCTCAGGACCCCTAATGACGTTGCCGTTCTGCTGACGTTTTCCTCTCCATTATCTTTCAGTGGGTAAAGAATGTATTTTGTTCTGCTGTCCTCAGTACTTGCTCCCTGAGGCTGGAGATGTCCCCTTGAGTCACGTTAGATAGTGAAAGCAATAACATCACCTTGCTGCATTGCCGTCACACATAACATTTTAAATTGGATGTAAAGTCCCCCTGGCGGACCGATTTACGTCCTCAACCTTTCCGCTGCTGAGGACTTATCACTTAAAGGCAGTGATTCGCCAGACATGGACATGTGATGTAGTAATATGGTGCACTGCATGTGAGCTAGGCTTAAAAGTCCTCACAGAGGATGGATTATTGGAGTGAGGGTGAAGTGACTTGCATGATTAACAACAGTGTCCCCCACTGAAACCATCAGATCAATCCAAGCTTTATTATTACTTTCATGCCATGTCTTAAGAACCACACTTCCTAAGCATACTTTTTTTTTTTCTGAAACTGACTTCAGAGTCATCAAAGTAGAGTAAAATACTTTCTTTTATGAACTTGAATAAAGAGGTAAAGCCACATACAGTTTGAGTGATTGAATTAATACGTTCAGCTGTTCTGTTGAAAAAAGGTCAGCTTTTGGCTGATTTGCTGCTCCACTGATTTGACAAATCATGTATAAGAGGTGAACTAATTGATGTCTTTTGGCAGTTAACTGTTTTTTGTCCCTGAAAAAGTCAGGTACGAAACAACCAAACCTGCAAAAGCACAGAATGGCAAAAGAGCAAAATGCTCCGCACAAAGAAAAACCTAGCCCTTTGTTTTTGCTGAATAAACTTCTGATCTGCTTTGTAAAAAAATCATTTCTGTTTAAATAGCTTTTGTGCTTTTTCAGAAATAGTTTTTAAACACCTCACTGAAAAAAGCTGAACATTTAATACTTTGAGTCTCCTTTCAGTAATATTCAACATCCTTGTTGAATATTGTGGTTAGCGCAATGTGGTTGGATCAAAACAATATATACATTTTTGACATTCTGACGAGCCAGTTACCAAGGGCCAGTCAAGCTTACTATCGGCAGATTGTGGTCGCAACTTGATTTCTCGGTCCATCCCAAATAGATATGGTACACAGATAAGTTCAAACAATGTGAACTGTAAAAAAAACAGAATATCGGTGAACCTGGTAAATCTTTGCAAAACTGAAATTGCATTCTGGGATTTGAATATTTAGTTTTTTTATCATTGACTTCAACATGCCTAAAAAACACAAGCATAATTAGACCAGAAGAGGGCTGCTTATCATATTAGGGCTCCTGATTGTCTCAGGAGAGAACATGTGCGCGTCTTGTGATGTAAAAAGAGAACTCAGCGGAATTGTTCACAGCCTTGAGCAAAGTATAAATAATGCATGAAGTGTACGAAAAAGTGTTGGAGTACAGGGCTTAGAGACTTCACGTTTTTTCTCTGGTAACTCATTGCTGTTTCTCCAAATCTTCTAATTTCTTGTCTGCAGGCAGCAATCAGGAAAGAACTCAACGACTTTAAGAGCAATGAGATGGAAGTACATGAGTCAAGTCGTCATTTAACCAGGTAATGAGAATTAGTTTGCAGCTGACCATGCATGGCTTAATTGTACCCCTCATCCCTATTGCTATAGTAACTTGCAGAAGTATTTGTTTGCCTTGAACTTTTTCACATTTTTTCACATTATAACTTTAATACATTTTAATGGGAGGGACGGACACAAAGTTGTGCTTAATAGCGAAGTACAAAGAAAAGTATACACTGCGGTCAAAATTCTTTTCAAATACAAATCTGAAAAATATGGTGTGCATTTGTATTCAGCCATTATACTCTGAAAGCCCTAAATAAGATCTAGTGCAGCCAGTTTCTTTCAGCAGTCACCCAGTTGGTAAATAGTCCACCTGTGTGTGATTTATCCTCAGTATAAATCCAGCTATTCTGTGAAGGTTTGTTAAGGAAAATTAGAGCGTAAATGGCATCATGAAAACCAAAGAACAAATCAGACAGGTCAGAAATAACGTTGTGGAGAGGTTTGATGCTGGATTTGGTTGCAAAACCATCTCCATAGCTCTGGACATTCTTACGGAGCAATGTTTGTTTTCTATAATCCGTCCAAATAAACCTACTGCCTTGGCAAGAAGAGCATTAATCAGAGAAGCAACCATGGGGTTAAGGTGACTCTGAAGGGGCTTCAGAGATCCACATCTCAGATGGGAAAATCTGTTGACAGAACTATTGGTTGTGAAATTCACAAAGCTGTCCTTTTTGGAAGAGGGGCAAGAAGAAAGCTGCTGTTAAAGGAAAGCCATAAGAAGTCCCATGTGCAGCTTACCAGAAGCCATGCAGGGGACACGGCAAACATGCGGGAGAAGGTGTTTTTTTTTATAGATGAGACCAACCAGGTTTGAACCAGTATATGGGGATGCTTTTCTTCAGCAGGGTCAGAAAAGCTAAACAGAGTTGATTGGAAGACAGCTGAAGAACAATACACGGCAGTCCTGGGAGAAAACGCTTTTGGCAGTGGTCTTTAGTTGCCTCTAACAGAAGGCCAGAGCTACAGTGAAATGGATTAGAACAATGCACATTCATATTATAGAGGCCCAGTCAAAGTCCAGCCCTAAATCCAATAATCCCAGGCAACATTTGCTGTTAAATGATGCTCTTCATCCAATCTGACTGAGCTTGAGCTAGACTATACTGCCAAAAGTATTTGTTTGTCCACTTTTATATGTACATGAACTTTGATGACCTCCTATTCTTAATCTATAAGGTCCAATTTGATGATGGACCCACCATTGCCAGCAATAGCAACTTTAACTTTTCTGTAAACTTCTTCCACAAGGTTTAATAGGATGGTCGTAGTTAGATGAGAAAACCAGAATTGCAGCCTCCACTCTTGTTCATCCCAAAGGTGTTCAGGAAGGTTGAGGTCAGGACTCTGTGCAGCCCAGTCAAGTTTCTTCACGTCAAACGTTATTCACCTGCAGCCATGGAAGTAATTGTAACACTGTCATTCATTGATTTGGTGGTGAGACCCAAAACTTTTGGCAATATAGTGTATATTGCAAATGAAAATATACATAAATATTTGTTTCAAAATGTGGAAAGCTGTTAGAGACATACTCAAAAAAACTTGAAGCTGAAGGAGGTTCTACAAAGTATTGAGTGACGATGGCTGGATACAAATGCATGCCCCAGTTTTCACATTATAATTTGTTTGAGAAACAAATTTGAAAACTGCCTAATTTTATTTCCACTATACATTTCAAATCCACCTAAAATACATTGAAGTTTGTAGTTTTGGTTCATGAAGTCAAGCCAAGTTTAATGAAATACCTAAATATATATATATATTTTTTTTTTTTTAAGGTTTCACAGACCATAGCAGACCACAACTGTCTCGAGCAATCCAGTCTGCTTCTCTGGAGGACCTCAAGTGCTGGACAGTAAAACAGTGCCGTCTCTTCAATAAGGCCATGTATTCTGAAATGCCTTTTCAGGATTTCCACATCTGAGTCAGCACTGCTCACCAAGATGCTGACAACCACTGTTCAGTCCCTTATAGTAGCACAAAACAACTCTAGGTAATGCACAACGCCCCTGTAAGGGGCTCATTCAACTGTCTCTTAAACCTCTCTGCTGAGCTCTCAGGCTGGTGCTCAGTGGCGTGGAAACTGGACAGCGGAAGAGTTCTTGTTTGCAGTTGATTGACACTTGTGGCAAACCTACTTGGGTTCATCAATAACACCAGTGGACCTGTCTCAGTGGACTTGTTTTTAATCCCTTTTTCTCTATTAGGCTGTCAGTAAGAACTCATTCAGCTCAACCCTGCTTAAGGATGGAAAGTTGATTCTTCTGATCTGATTTAAATCAGAAGAAGCTCCATCTTTACTGTACCTGCGGGGATTTTAGAAAGAAATATGAAGGAGGGAGAGCCTCCAGCATTAGAATCATGTGCATTTGTTTTTCTTTCTGCTTTTCTCAGACTACAGCGCCCTCTGGAGTTGTGTGAATCATATGTAGTCCTGATCCTGCTCCTCCATATGTGCAATTCTAAGTGTAACCAGCAATGCTGACATCTAATTTGCTAACTGTGAATTTGAGAGTCTGGAGAATTCCCGGACTTTCTTCAGATGTACATTTTGTTGATACTGAAGAAAGGTTTAATTTAAGGAAAAAAAATATTCATGCTTAAACATTTATTAATGTCTTATGCATTTAAAATGAAATTTGCAGCTCACCGAAGGTTTTTGCTTTTAGTGTGCAACAATCTTGTTTTTTTTATTTATCAGTTTTTATGGTTTTAGTAGAGGCACTTCGGCCATAAACACCTAATTTAAATGTTTTTATGCATTCCAGCGCTTTGAAGAAAGTATTAAGTGATTGCTTGCCACATTTCTGTTTTTTATAATTGTTATTTTTATGTGTACTGTTACTAATGTATGTTTACTCTTGGCTCAAGATGTGCACTGTATTATACACTTTAATTTTATACTCATGTCCCTCAAGCTTTTAATTGAGCAATGTGTTTTTTGGGAGAAAAGGTTCTGGTGAATCCCCCCACCCCCCTTTTTGGTTTTTCTTTTTTTTTCTGTGCACATACTCGGTGCCTGTTTTTTGAGGTCTAACAGCTTGTTTTATATTGCCTCAGAGAGTTTGTGCAGCATTTTATTTCCTTTAAAGAGCCACCAAAAACTCTGCCTCGATAGCTTTACCAACACATTCGGACAAGGTGCGATGAAA
The DNA here is from genome assembly GCF_021462225.1 of Girardinichthys multiradiatus. Taxonomy (NCBI): domain Eukaryota; kingdom Metazoa; phylum Chordata; class Actinopteri; order Cyprinodontiformes; family Goodeidae; genus Girardinichthys; species Girardinichthys multiradiatus. Next base: position 26,002,785 of record NC_061799.1, read on the forward strand.
TTGTCATTGCTTATGATGCAACCTGAATTCAGCGTGACAGACACTGATTTTAGTGTGTTATCTAAGAGACCATTTTGAACATCTTTTACTGCTTAGGTAATTTGTACTGTTAAGGGTTTGGTTTATTTTTTTTCAGATGTGGCAAGTTAGTTTTGTTTTTCTGATAACTGATCCCCAAACCAGTATTCTACCACTCATACTTTATGTGCTCCTGTTTTTTTCTTTCTTAATATTTTGTGCTCTATTACTTTGGAAGTTACCAATGAAATTTCTTTGAGATGAAGAAATGCAGCAAAGATTTGAAGCTGATTCATCTGTCTGCAAAGGAACATGGGTTCTGTAGTATTTTAAAGATCTAAGTAGTGTTAGATGACCTGATGAAATATGGGGATGAAAAACATGACATTTCTTTGCACTGCATGTTTCTAATATGCCAGAAAAGGGGTGATCACAATCTAGATCAGTCATCACATTCTTCTAGCGTTACCCCTTAGTGGAAAGTACTCCGGATTTGATTAGGCCATCAAATCACAGACATTTAAGAGACATATGCAGTATTTTGTGTTAAACACACTTTCTGAAGAACTCTAGCTTGGTTCCGTTTTAAAAATAAAATACTCACAGGATCAGAACAATGGAGCATTATAGTAATGAACTTACACTATTTTCAACTTATATCATAACCTGAGCCAGTGAATTGAGCATGAGGTTTGGCATTTTGCTGGAATCAAGGAACATGATATCAGCAATAATCGGTTTCCTTTAACAAGTTGGCCGAGCGAATGAAAGTAGTCCTTTTATTTCTGAAATGCAGAATACCATGTAAGGAACACATCATGCCAATTAAATTATATTTCTGAATGCATTTAAATTGTGCGACTCATTATTTCTAAGATCTTTAAAAACCTTCACTTTATGTCCTTAAAAGGCTCTATAATCCATCATCCCAAATACCAATTGTGTGCAATATTTTATATACACCAATACTAATATTTGCAGGTAACATAAACCTATTGACCTAGATCAGATATTTACCTCAACATACAAATGCTGGCCTTTATGTGAAGCAATGTTTCCAATTTGAAAATTAAGAATGGACTCTTTTAAATCCAAAACGTGTGTCTACTATGGCTTTTGGCAATTGTGAACACTTGTCTGGCAGAATACCGTAGAATGTTTGGGCTATGAATAAAATAACACCTTACATTAAAAGAGATGAATTTAGATATTAAGAAGCATTGGTACATGTAACCAACTAAGCAGAATATTGACACATTAAACATTTTTTGCATCACAAATATTTACAATTCTTTACTGATTTAAACATGAGGCACACCAGAAATGTGGTACAGTTACAATCACAATACATCAGGTGTCAATGGCTTAAAACTAGGCTTTGGCCTTGCTACAGTTTTTACTCCTAGTTCAATGGAATGAATGTAAGGTTATTTGCTCTGGATACACTGCCTTGCAAATACTGTACATTCATACCACTTGAACTTTTTCATATTTTGCATGTTACAACCACGAACTTCAAGGCATTTTAGATAGATTTTTTGTGAATGAACAACACCATGTATTGCATAATTGTAAAGGAAAATGTGGAATATTTTTGTTTGTTTTTGTTTTTATTTTTATAAAAATGTGAAAAGTGTGACACACAAGTATTTAGCCCCTTTTACTCTTCTACTCCTAAACAAAATCCAATGCAACCAATTGTCATCAAAAGTCACATAATTAGTGAATTATGTGATATTTATTCCCAGTATAAAAGCAGCTGTTATGTGAATGCCTCATAGGTTTCCTAGAGAACATCAGTTCATAACCAGCATCATGGAAAACAAGGAACATGCCATACAAATCAGGAATAAAGTTGTGGAGACGTTTAATGCAGGGTTTGGTTTTAAAACCACATACAAGGCTCTGATCCTTTCATACAACACGGTTACATCTCGTTGTCGTCTTCTGCTTTATCGCGGGGGCAGCAGACTCAGCAGAGACGCCCAAACGTCCCTCTCCCCAGACACCTCCTCCAGCTCCTCCGGGGGGAGCCCAAGGCGTTCCCAGGCCATCCGAGAGACATAGTCCCTCCAGCGTGTCCTGGGCCGTCCCCTGGGCCTCCTCCCGGTGGGACGTGCCTGGAACACCTCCCGAGGAAGGCCTCCAGGAAGCATCCGGTATAGACGCCCCAGCCCACCTCTACTGGCTCCTCTCGAGGTGGAGGAGCAGCGGCTCTACTCCGAGCCCCTCCCGGATGGCCGAGCTCCTCACCCTATCTCTAAGGGAGTGCCCGGCCACCCAACAGAGGAAGCTCATTTCAGCCGCTTGTATCCAAGATCTCGTTCATAACTTTTATGGACAGGATTTCTAGGTGCAGCCAAGGGCCGGAGGGGGTCTGGTTTGGGGACCAGAGGATTTTGTCTCTTCTTTTTGCAGATGATGGGGTCCTGCTGGCCCCCTCTAGCCAAGACCTACAGCATGCACTGGGCTGGTTCGCAGCCGAATGTGAAGCGGCTGGGATAAAGATCAGCTCCTCCAAGTCTGAGGCCATGGTTCTCGACTGGAAAAGGGTGGCTTGTCCTCTTCAGGTTGGAGGGGAGTTCCTGCCTCAAGTGGAGGAGTTCAAGTATCTCGGGGTCTTGTTCACGAGTGAAGGAAGAATGGAGCGGGAGATTGACAGACGGATCGGTGCGGCTGCCACAGTAATGGGGGTGCTGTGCTGGTCCGTTGTGGTGAAGAGAGAGCTGAGCCGAAAAGCGAAGCTCTCGATTTACCGGTCGGTCTACATTCCTACCCTCACCTATGGCCATGAACTTTGGGTCATGACCGAAAGAACGAGATCCCGGATACAAGCGGCAAACTCCCATGAACCCTACGGGGTACTCAAGGGTTCATGGGAGTTTGCCCAACCGGTCCACATGTGTTTTGTGGACCTGGAGAAGGCATTCAACTGTGTCCCTCGTGATGCCCTGTGTGGGGGGTGCTCCAGGAGTATGGAATCGGAGGCCCTTTACTAGGGGCCATCCGGTCCCTGTACGAGCAGGAGTTTGGTTCGCATTGCCGGCACTAAGTCGGACCTGTTCCCGGTGCATGTTGGACTCCGACAGGGCTACCCTTTGTCACGGTTACATCTATTATCTGAAAATGGAAACAATAACGTGTAACTGCATACTGACTAAGAAATTCTTGTCCACCTAAACTGACTTGCTGGACATGGAGAGAATTACTCAGAGAAGCAGCCAATAAGCCCGTACTAACCCTTGAGAAGTTGCCATGGTCCGCAGCAGGAATATGTTAATATGATGATTATTGGTTTTGTACTCCACAAATCTAGCCTTTATAGAAAAACGGTCTCTGTTAAAATAAAGTGTTAAGAAGTCATGTAGTCATGGGTGATGTGCTGTGTCTAGAAAACACCCTCTGCATGGTGAAACATGTTGGTGGCAACATTATGCTGGTGAGAGTTTATGGGAAAGATGAAAGGAGCAAAATACAGGCTATTATTAAAGAAGCCCTTTTAGAGGGGGGTCTGAATGAAAACCATGAATTATTTTCCTTCCACTTAATAAGGTCACAGAAAATTAAACAAAAATTCAAGAGGAATATATTTGCAACACACAGTACAAGAACAACCTTTCATAATTGCTTCTCTCCTTCTCTCCATAAGCTAGGAAAACATAACCGGTCAAAAATGATATGTTGCAATTATGCAGAAACCTTTCTTTAGCCTTCCTGAACAGGTGAACTCACCACAGTGAGAATACAGGGGTTGGACAATGAAACTGAAACACCTGGTTTTAGACCACAATAATTTATTAGTATGGTGTATGGCCTCCTTTTACAGTCAATACAGCATCAATTCGTCTTGGGAATGACATATACAAGTCCTGCACAGTGGTCAGAGGGATTTTAAGCCATTCTTCTTGCAGGATAGTGGCCCGGTCACTACGTGATACTGGTGGAGGAAAATGTTTCCTGACTCGCTCCTCCAAAACACCCCAAAGTGGCTCAATAATATTTAGATCTGGTGACTGTGCAGGCCATGGGAGATGTTCAACTTCACTTTCATGTTCATCAAACCAATCTTTCACCAGTCTTGCTGTGTGTATTGGTGCATTGTCATCCTGATACACAGCACCTCCTTCAGGATACAATGTTTGAACCATTGGATGCACATGGTCCTCAAGAATGGTTCAGTAGTCCTTGGCAGTGACGTGCCCATCTAGCACAAGTATTGGACCAAGGGAATGCCCCCCAAGCGTCACTCTGGGCATGCAACAGTCTGGGTGGTATGCTTCTTTGGGGCTTCTCCACACCGTAACTCTCCCGGATGTGGGGAAAACAGTAAAGGTGGACTCATCAGAGAACAATACATGTTTCACATTGTCCACAGCCCAAGATTTGCGCTCCTTGCACCATTGAAACCGACGTTGGCATTGGCATGAGTGACCAAAGGTTTGGCTATAGCAGCCCGGCCGTGTATATTGACCCTGTGGAGCTCCAGACGGACAGTTCTGGTGGAAACAGGAGAGTTGAGGTGCACATTTAATTCTGCCGTGATTTGGGCAGCCGTGGTTTTATGTTTTTTGGGTACAATCCGGGTTAGCACCCAAACATCCCTTTCAGACAGCTTCCTCTTGCGTCCACAGTTAATCCTGTTGGATGTGGGTCGTCCTTCTTGGTGGTATGATGACATTACCCTGGATACCGTGGCTCTTAATACATCACAAAGACTTGCTGTCTTAGTCACAGATGCGCCAGCAAGACGTGCACCAACAATTTGTCCTCTTTTGAACTCTGGTATGTCACCCATAATGTTGTGTGCATTTCAATATTTTGAGCAAAACTGTGCTCTTACCCTGCTAATTGAACCTTCACACTCTGCTCTTACTGGTGCAATGTGCAATCAATGAAGACTGGCTACCAGGCTGGTCCAATTTAGCCATGAAACCTCCCACACTAACATGACAGGTGTTTCAGTTTCATTGTCCAACCCCTGTATTTCTCTATCTCTAGATATATTTCTGGTCAATTAAATAGAACACTGAAACAATGAAAGGTTACCAAGGTAATAATCTCTTTGAAAATGTTTTTTCAAACTTTCCCAGAAATATCTACTTTAAAATAATCTAATATGGTGACACACGAAGCGACTTGAAAATATTGGGGTTTTTTTTGTTTGTTTTTAGCAAGATAAACAAATCGACCAATGGAAACCATAGTAAAAAAAACCATTTCTGATATTTTCAAAACTTTTTTTTTTTTAGCGAATTTTAGAGAAAAAATACGATCCTCCACTAGATGGCAACAAATACAACAAAATGAGAGCGAGTACTTTGAGCCGTAGCGGCCTTGTGAAATGGCGTCCTGATGAGATGGTGCCGAAGTAGTTTCCCTCGCCACCACTAGTCGCAAGTAACCACACACAACCAAGTTTATTTAAGCCATCGACTCGAAGGTAATTTAGTTGTAATACAAAGAACTGAACAGGCTGTTTTAGTTAGTTGAGAGTTCGTTTTTTTTCATACGTTCAACAGTTTAATATAAAGCTACTCATTTTCGGCATTCTAGTATTTTTAATTTCATTACAACCAGATCACATTAAACAAGTACAGAAAACCATAGCATACAGATTCCCGTGGTTAACGAGAAACATTTATAGGAGCTATGTTTACGCCTCTCGACAGTTCACCGCCCTGTTCAATTGAAACAGAACTAATGGATTGTGGGAAATGTATTTCTTGCGTCTTTTCTCCCAAGTAGAACCATAGAATACTCCTTGGGGCGAACACATTTCCCAGAATTCCCTGCGTTGTTGCTAGCGACCCCATCTTGTGCCTTCCTCATGAATATATATCAGCCAGTATTTGCGTAGGAGGTCTGCCGACGTTCATTTCATATTCTAGCACTGTATTATGGTACAGTCACGTCTCCGCCCCGATCTACCACCCTTAGCGCCCTGCCTCTTCCCAGCGGATTTAATCGGGTGAAATGTTTTTTTTTTTTGGAAGCCGCGGAGAACACTTCGACGAGAAAAAGAAGGCGAGAAGTGAATGACAACTAAGGGCATAACTCGGCAACGCCACCTAGTTGGCGGACGTTTATCAGTTGGGAACATTTTAAGGCTTTTAAATGTAGGGTGTTTCAGCAATAACCTACTGCGCAGCGCTATTTATTAAGTGCGGGGGTACTTTTCTCTGGCAGAGATGGAAAGTGTGCAGGATGTCGCCGAGGATGCACCGTCAGATGGAGGCGCGACCAAGTTAATGAAGAAGCCCAGCGGACCTTCTGTCGCCCGGGGGATTCCAGCGGATGATAGTGGTGGACGGTCGGCACCCTCCCGCGCTGAGACGAAGAACGGCAATAGCCTATCTCATTCCGCCTCCATGCCGGCGTCTAGTGCGTCAAACCGAGCCGTGGCGTCTAATGGCCGGGGCTCGGCCAGCAACTCCAGCTCCCTCCTGTTGAGACGGCGGCGCTTGAAGAGGAACCTCTCCACCGTAGCTGCAGGAACGACTACCGCCGCCACCTCAGCTGTCACTGCGAAGATGAGCTCGGCCCTGTCCTCCGCGTCCCTTCACACCCGAAGTCTGGACAGGAAGACTCTGCTGAAGCACCGGCTGAACCTGCAGCTGCAGCCAGCGGATTGCGAGTGGGTGAGAGCGGATCTGCACCGGGGCTGCATTCACGTACACGACAGGCTGTCGTCCTCATATCCCAGGCCAGTCCTTTGCACTATGGACAACACAGCCGGCGAGGTGGCGCTCCGTTTGAGTAAACTCTGCAGCCAGTCGAGCTCCGTCATACGCATTTTTTGTAAAGATAGCTCCAAGACTGACCAAAATGGCAACTGCAATGTCAAGTGCGAATTTAATGACGATCCCCGCCAAACGAAAGACGGTTCACTTATAAAGTGCGACCAGCAGACTTCCTTGGAATCCACAGACCTGAGTGGGCATCCCGGTGACAGATTGAGGCTGCTACTTATGGAGAATGCAGATAACAGGCAAAAGCAACAGGAAGTTGATGGGAAACTTTTCACCCCAGAATCAGAGTCACAAGATAACATAACCTGCTCGCTGTCAGACCTAAACTCCAATATGGGCATCCCTAATGATGACGATTCGGAGCACAGGAATGGCGTAGACAGCTACGGATTAAACTCGGGCTCAGATGTGGAGAGCAGTGCGTTTGATGACCTGAGCTCAGGGGCCCGGCTCAGTGAGCACAGAGACTCTCTGAGTGATGACATGATCCTGGGAACAGAAGCATCCATCCTCAGCCCCTCATTTGACAGTGCCACAGAGGGCCATGACTTGTATGGAAGTTCCTCAGATGAGCTGGAGCTCGATTGTCCTGTGTCTGGCTTAGGCATGGACCACAACAATGGCATCTCAGCTGTCACTGCAAGCTACAAGCAGCTCAGCATGGGGCATTTAAATGACATGACAAAAAACATGGGCCCCGATAGCAGACTCAACCCACACAGTTTGGGCAGCCTGCCACCCAGCATTAGTGCCGGCTCATTGTCCAGACTCTGCTCCACAGATATTACACCTGACATCCAAGACTATGGGCAAGGTGCTGTAAAACAGGAGCCAACGGCACTCCAAAATGGAGATTCTAGTGATTCCAGCCCCACACTGTACGTTCAGCTGCATGGTGAGGCTGTGAGGAGGCTAAGTCCAGATGAGAGGCCTCTACAGATCCAGAATGAATTTCTGTTTAAGCTTGGATTTAAGGACCCTTGGAGAGTTCAAGAAGAAGGGCTCAACACAGAAATTGGCTCCTTGTTACGCTTTTATGCAGGTAAATTTCCACACATCATGTTTCTGCTTGACCTCAAGCCTGTTGAGGATGTATGTTTTTCATGGCACTTAAAGTTGCAGTGTTTATAACTTATTGTTAACATGTATAAGACTGAGACAGGGGCACATTACGGTAATGATTTCTCAGGGGGCCTGAGGTGGCCCTACAAAGTGACAAGAGTCATGCTACAACATTGCTTTAAATTAGAGGTGCACAAATCACGCTTTTGCTGGCTAATGCCAATTTCTATTCTTTTTTTGTTGCTGTTGTTGTCGAGATCTGACCTGCTGATTCAGATTTTGACGGATTCAGAATTTTAAAAATATTCTAAAGACTACAAAAGTAAAAGAGAATGTGCGGCAGATTGCTTTATAGAGACAGGAGTTTTGTATCCAAAAAAAAATGTAAGAATTACAAGATTATCTCTATTAATATATCAAAGCATATGTACATGACTTTTATCTGATTTGTATTAAACCCGAGCGTGCATTGAAGTATACGGTCTTGTTTGATGGTGGGAGATCGGTGCATTTAATAAATACAAAGTAAAGAAAAAAATATAACTTTTCAGTACTTGACCTGATGATTACTGATCAGAGAATGGGTAATATTGGCCAATTCCAACCTCTGGCTGACCTATCGGTGCTTCACTACTTAAGATGGACATTATTAATACTTCTTAGGCTGACCTTGCTTGCTTTTTATGTCACAAGTGAGATTGTGACGCAAGGTTTTTAGCACTTGTCCAAATCTATCTTGCCCCAGGGACATCCTTTCATTAATCCACTTATTTATTTTATGTTTCTTCCGGCTTTAACTGTCTTTGTTGGACTGCAGCAGCCCACTTTGCTCCCATGGACATGCATGACACTGCCACAAAAGCATTCAGCAGAACTTATGGTGTGCAGACATAAGGGGCCCTTTCCGGCTTTTGGCCCATTATCATCCAAATGAAAGGCTGGATGCCTTTGTGGTTGGATGGAGAATAGCGGTGGGAGTGGTATGGCCTGGGAGGACCATAAACCCCCTCTGTGGACTCTGTGAGTTTAAGTCATTGAGATGCTGCGCCGTGCCTGTCCTATTGGCATCCAGTACGGCTACTGTCACACTTACTGCCTGCCAAGCTGAATTAACGTCCTGCTCCTCCGAAGCTTAGGAAGCCCCCTTTCTTCACCGGTATTACTATGGTTGTGGGCAGAGGAGCTGGGGGTGGCAGAAATGTGACTTTGGTAAAGATTTCGATGAGCATCTGTTGGCACTAAAGTTTGACATATTGAGAGCGGTAATTTAAAAATTGTCTCATGCTTTTGAGTTTACAATTGCACAGTTTACGACCTGTGGTGGTCCTCAAGCTTGCTTGCTGGTATGCAGGAATGACTTAATTAAGATGGCATCATACATGGGCTAAGTGAGCATCCATAGCTGGACTTATGCAGATGGTTGGGCATAAAAAAAAGACTAAAATGAACCTTACACAAGCCTCTGTAGCAAGATCAAACAATGCAGCAGGCAAAAGAAGCCTCGACGTTCATTTGAAGGCGACAGCTCTACATCCCATGTGAGACAGCTTAACAACGGTCACCTGAGCTAGCCCCCAGCTCTGCCTCACCCGAGAGCACCGCTCCAAACCCAGGCTGTTGTCTCTGTAATCGACCTAACTCCCCAGCACATGTGTGAAAGGACAATGAAAGTACTCTCAGGCACACAAGGGCTTGTCCTGTAAAGAGAAAGACGGGGCCAATGCCCATGTGTCACGTCCGTGTGCTGCTCTAGCATTTCTTTAAGCAGCTGAAACATGTGAGGAATGTACGCTGGCTTCTCTAGAATGCTAGGCACATCTGCTGAGCAGGAAGTGGAGGAAGGGGATTTTGGAGGCAGGGGTGCATGAGGGGGATAGTGTGCGGACACATGTTGAGCTTGTTTTGAATGGTTGGTCTGCACAGATAGGGAAGATAGGACCGGCCTCAGCTGACAGCACAGCTGCCCCAACTGTTGGTCCCCTGCCACTCTAAAGGCCTTTTTGTCAGCATGCCTGTGTATGTAGAGTGACCCTTGACATGGGAAGTCCAATATACAAACCATTCATTATTGCTTAGTTCCTTAACAACTGTACTATGCTAATTGTAGTGGTACATAGATACATTTTTTTAACAAGGCAGTATGCTGAGTTATGTTGCTAATATGAGTAACTGATAAGGTACTGCTTATGATTAGACGAGCAAAAAAATGATTTGAAGAGCCGGTTAATTCGAGCAGTTGCCAAGGTACATTATGCCAGATCGTCTGGACTATGCAAAGACCAGTTTGACTTAGAAGAGGTTAGGGCATGCTTCGAGTGAACCGATTCTGCAGAGGCCAGATGAAAAAGCACACTTTGCCCCTCACACACACTCGCACACACACACGTGTACAGAAGGTTGGCCAGATCAAAGGTGCCGCTGTCCTCTTTGGCAGGCCGATGAGGGATCCTTTCAGAATAGCCCACACAGGAGTCTCTTGTAATGCCTGGCCAGCTTTATTAAAGAAGAAAGAAGAAGAAAAATCTGTCAGTAAGACGGGATTAATAAAAAAGAAACAAATATTTAATTAGTTCACGCACATTGTGTTCCAGACAGGTGCAACAACAGTATGAAGTCAGGTTCTTCTGGAGATTTCATGTGTCTCTTTTTGTCAGTTATGGTTTAATTACCTATAGATGTAAAAACCTGCAGTAGATTCTGAGTTCACCAAGCAATGAAGGTACGTCCTGCTTGAATGGGTGTTTTCACTTACCCTGAGGGAGTTTTGTGAAAAAAAAAAGAACCAGATACTTTTTAAAATTTGTTTTAAAAGCTGTGCTTTTCCAATGTTATTTATTGCTGGATTACGTAAAAGTTTCTGCCAGCAGAACTCTTTGTTAAATAAGATTTGTTTTTATTATCATCAAACCTATACGAAACGCAAACCTGAAGATTAAATAGTGATCCTATAGTTTCAGAAATGATCTCCAGTTTTCACATTGCCATCCATCCATCCATCCATCCATCCATCCATCCATCCATCCATCCATCCATCCATCCATCATACACATTCCTCTGTTCCTACAAGGTCACCTGCCCCCGCGACCAAACGATCATGTTTTTTGTTTGTGAGAGGGAGCTGGCTTTGTTACAACCCAGTTCAAATAAAACTTTATGTAGAAGGCAAATGCAGAAGGTATTTGATCTCACATAAAGACTTACTTCCATAGTATTTAACATATAAAACAAATAAACATACATCAAATTTTTGTAAAGCTTTGACCTACTTGTGATTTTAGCATACTCCAATGTTTCTTTAAAAGTTATAATACAAGAAAATACAAGAAAAATAGCTTTATGCTATTGAGACAAAATAATTATAGAGTAGACACTTTAATTTGGCTTTAGCATCTTTTATTAGTGAATAGTGACACAGCAGTCTTTGTGTGTCAGTTTTAGAGACTGTAGACCCTTACCAGAAATCTGTTATTTTCAAAAGGTTGCTAATTTAGAAAGTTAAAGCATGCTCCATGGTAGTCAAAAATTGAAACCTCAATAGTATAAAACACCTTGTTTTTGTCATACCTTTTGCAACCTTCCTGTTATCTCTTGTTCTTACTCGCCTTCGCTTCCTAATAGCCTGAATCAACTGCCAACACGCCTCAGTGTCATAGAAAATGCATTATCTTCCTATGTTTATGTGCTTTTATGATTTTTAAACACTGATATGGAAATTCGAAACAGGTCTGAGTTTTTGGCATGACCTGGTTAATTGGGGTCAGGGGTAATCAGTCTGAAATTGCGTGACTTCATTCACCCGGCAACATTTTTCTACATTGTTACAAATTTGGCACAGATTGTTTTTCCAAGGGCCTTTGACAGAAAGCGCTCAACCCTACATCACGACTGTACATACAATTGTTTTTCGTATGCAAATAACTGAATTATTGTTAGTTTTTTTCAGTTTTTTGTGTGGAGTAAATGTTTTAATTTAACATCAATACTGTAGTTTAAATATATTATTATTTTATGTTATTATTATTATTATTTTTTTAAGGACATAGACTTTGTGAGTAGGATAGTTTCACTAGGAATAGCGCATGTTTTACATTTGTAATACTTTAAATTTAATGACTAATGGCATAGAATGACCTAGAAATGTATTAGGTAGCCTTTACTTTTTTTTTTTTTTTTTTATCAACGTTGATTCTAATTTTGTCATGTGTCACCTAATTTTCAGATAATTCCCAAGTTACTTTCACAGTTTACAAACTATGACTCTTCTTGTACGAGAAATGGATACGCTTTCTACCTGCTAAGACCTATTTATAGCGCTGAACCATGGTAGCAAAAATTACAGCTGTTAATAATTTTGAAGATTGGTTTTGTTCAAAATAACATTTATAGGGCATTATTTTTATTACATAAAAAATCTTTGCAAATGTTCTTGTCTTGAAATAAATACTTTAATGCTAGTTGGCTCACTGTTATTGAGCCTCTCACTCACCAAATCCCGACAATAACTCGAGTTTATTGCTTTGAGCTCAAGCCAAACTCTGCAACAAACATTTCCTGGAGCATCTGGGTTAACTCCAAATGCATTTTTGAATTACAAGAGTGTGATGTTTTACGAATCCAAACAGTATTTCTATCAAGTTTTTCACTCAAGGAACCAAGGAGAAGAGATGAGTAGTAAGTCAAGTCAAGTTTATTTATATAGCGCTTTTCAGCAACAAGGCACTCAAGGCGCTGTACATAAGGAAAAACATTACAATGATACAGAAAATCAAACAACAGAGGTAATAAAAAAAATAAATAAATAAAGAGAATAGAATGATGGATAAGAAAATGAAAGGAAAATTGGACTGAAAACGTAACTAATAATGTTTAGATAGCACAGTCAAAGGCCACTCTAAACAAATACGTTTTTAATCTTGATTTAGAGCAACTTAGGGTTTTGGCGCATTTACCGTTTTCTGGGAGTTTATTCCAGATTAGTGGAGCATAAGAACTAAAAGCTGCTTCTCCATGTTTGGTTCTGGTTCTGGTTCTGGGTGTGCAGAGTAGATTTGAGCCAGAAGACCTGAGAGGTCTGGGTGTTAGATACACTGACAACAATTCTGTGATGTATTTTGGTGCTAAGCCATTCAGTGATTTATAGACAGAAGTGTTTAAAAGTCTATTCTCTGAGCTACAGGGAGCCAGTGTGTAGGGACTTTAGAACCGGGCTGATGTGCTCCACTTTCTTAGTTCTAGTGAGGACGTGGGCCGCAGCGTTCTGGATCAACTGCGGCTGTCTGATCGACTTTTTAGGCAGACCTGTGAAGACACCGCTGCAGTAATTCTGATTCTGATTCTGATTCTGATCTAATCAATTCTACTAAAGAGGAACGCATGAATTAGTTTTTCAAGGTCCTGCTGAGACATTAGTCCTTTAATCCTGGAGATGTTCTTTAGGTGATAGAAGGCCGATCTTGTTACTGTCTTTATGTGCCTCTGAAGATTCAAGTCTGAGTCCATCACTACACCCAGGTTTCGAGCCTGACTGGTGGTTTCTAGATGTATTAACTGAAGCTGTGTGCTAACTTTTAAACGCTCTTCCTTTGGTCCAAAGATTATTACTTCAGTTTTGTTTTGATTCAGCTGAAGAAAATTTTGGCCCATCCATGCATTGATTTCTTCTAAGCATTTACCCTGGTGACATCGTAACGTATAGCTGTGTATCATCTGCATAGTTATGATAACTTACGTTGTTGTTTATTAAAATCTGAGTTAGGGGGAGCATGTAGATATTGAATAGGAGGGGCCCTAAGATGGACTCTTGGGGAACGTCACATGTGATTTTTGTGGTTTCTGATCTAAAGTTACCTACTGACACAAAAAAGTCCCTGTCCTTCAAGTAGGATTTAAACCAGTTGAGTGCTGTACCAGAAAGGCCGACCCAGTTTTCCAGGCGCTCTAATAAAATGGAGTGATCAACAGTGTCGAATGCTGCACTAAGGTCCAATAATATCAGCACTGTGGTTCTTCCACAGTCTGCATTTATACGGATGTCATTGAACACCTTGACAAGAGCAGTCTCTGTACTGTGGTGAGCAGGAAGCCTGACTGGAAGACATCGAAGCAGTTGGTCGTTGTTAGGAAGTTGTTTAACTCTTGAAACGCAGCTTTTTCAATAATCCTGCTGATGAAGGGGATGTTTGATATAGGCCTGTAGTTCTGTAGTAGCAGCTTGTCCAAGTTGATAATTGCTGTTTTTAGGGCCTGGGGGAAAACACCTGACAAAAGGGACAGGTTTATTCATTTTCAACATTTAACTTCTTTTGTCTTTATCACTAGAAACACCTGTTTTAGTTTATATATTTTAAGGGGAGCTAAAATCTAATTGCTCTAATACATGTACAATACCAAGATGATACATGAATTCTTTTATATATGGATTTGTAGCTTAAAATACTAATTCAAAGGAGAGACATATTTCATAAAATGCAGAAGAGTTGTCGAAGTAAATGTCAGCGTAACTGTTACAGACAAAGCCTGCTATATAAATATTAGTGTTCCATTCCTTAGCATATTTATTATTTTCAAAAACGGCAGTCATGAGACTTACTTGCGCTCATCTTTGTAAAACATCATTTCAGAACGCCATATTTCCCTTCTCACCCCTGGGACAGCCTGAGGAGGCAGCGACCAGTGGCGTGATGACTTAAAACGTCTCTTCGGGGTTTAAAGGCTTAATGAAGCTCCCAGCTTTCTCCAACAGGCTCTGTGGCAGCTATTAAGTGAAGTACCACTCACTGTGTCTTGTCTGTGCCACGTCGCTGCTTTTGTACAGTCAGCGTGCCAGATTGCTCCCACACTCACATGTTTTGCATTTCTACGAAAATAATTTTCAAATTCCAAATAACAGGCTTTAGAGTCTTTTTTTGTGTTGTTTGTTTTCATTTACTTCTTCAAGGGCTGCCATCCATTCTATTTAAATCCCCTCATTTTGTTTCATTTGTTTGAATTTTGGTATGTGGTAATTATTTATTGTAACTTCATAAAGTCTAATGTCTAGGTGTCACTTTTGCTTAGATTTATTACATTTGAATAATCATAGCATCCTTACTTATGTGAAGAACTGTGCAAAGATCTTTTGCAAATTGAGGCTGCCTCATCCATAGCTGTATCAAATGGCCTTTTTCAGTCATTATGTAATTTTGTAAGGAGATTTCACACTTTTCAGAGCTTAAGTCCAATATTTGATACTTATGTCACAATGCCTTGCTGAGAGGTTTTCTCACAGGCAAAGCAGCCAAAGAAAGCAATTTTTTTTTTCCTTTATTTCAAGACTTCTTATGTCCAAGTTGGCCAAATACAGGTCCTTCTAAAAATATTAGCATATTGTGATAAAGTTCATTATTTTCCATAATGTCATGATGAAAATTTAACATTCATATATTTTAGATTCATTGCACACTGACTGAAATATTTCAGGTCTTTTATTGTCTTAATATGGATGATATTGGCATACAGCTCATGAAAACCCAAAATTCCTATCTCAAACAATTAGCATATCATTAAAAGGGTCTCTAAACGAGCTATGAACCTAATCATCTGAATCAACGAGTTAACTCTAAACACCTGCAAAAGATTCCTGAGGCCTTTAAAACTCCCAGCCTGGTTCATCACTCAAAACCCCAATCATGGGTAAGACTGCCGACCTGACTGCTGTCCAGAAGGCCACTATTGACACCCTCAAGCAAGAGGGTAAGACACAGAAAGAAATTTCTGAACGAATAGGCTGTTCCCAGAGTGCTGTATCAAGGCACCTCAGTGGGAAGTCTGTGGGAAGGAAAAAGTGTGGCAGAAAACGCTGCACAACAAGAAGAGGTGACCGGACCCTGAGGAAGATTGTGGAGAAGGGCCGATTCCAGACTTTGGGGGACCTGCGGAAGCAGTGGACTGAGTCTGGAGTAGAAACATCCAGAGCCACCGTGCACAGGCGTGTGCAGGAAATGGGCTACAGGTGCCGCATTCCCCAGGTCAAGCCACTTTTGAACCGGAAACAGCGGCAGAAGCGCCTGACCTGGGCTACAGAGAAGCAGCACTTGACTGTTGCTCAGTCGTCCATAGTACTTTTTTCGGATGAAAGCAAATTCTGCATGTCATTCGGAAATCAAGGTGCCAGAGTCTGGAGGAAGACTGGGGAGAAGGAAATGCCAAAATGCCAGAAGTCCAGTGTCAAGTACCCACAGTCAGTGATGGTCTGGGGTGCCATGTCAGCTGCTGGTGTTGGTCCACTGTGTTTTATCAAGGGCAGGGTCAATGCAGCTTGCTATCAGGAGATTTTGGAGCACTTCATGCTTCCATCTGCTGAAAAGCTTTATGGAGATGAAGATTTCATTTTTTCAGCACGACCTGGCACCTGCTCACAGTGCCAAAACCACTGGTAAATGGTTTACTGACCATGGTATCACTGTGCTCAATTGGCCTGCCAACTCTCCTGACCTGAACCCCATAGAGAATCTGTGGGATATTGTGAAGAGAACGTTGAGAGACTCAAGACCCAACACTCTGGATGAGCTAAAGGCCACTATCGAAGCATCCTGGGCCTCCATAAGATCTCAGCAGTGCCACAGGCTTATTGCCTCCATGCCACGCCGCATTGAAGCAGTCATTTCTGCCAAAGGATTCCCGACCAAGTATTGAGTGCATAACTGTACATGATTATTTGAAGGTTGACGTTTTTTGTATTAAAAACACTTTTCTTTTATTGGTTGGATGAAATATGCTAATTTTGTGAGATAGGAATTTTGGGTTTTCATGAGCTGTATGCCACAATCATCCGTATTAAGACAATAAAAGACCTGAAATATTTCAGTTAGTGTGCAATGAATCTAAAATATATGAATGTTAAATTTTTATCATGACATTATGGAAAATAATGAACTTTATCACAATATGCTAATATTTTGAGAAGGACCTGTAGACCTCAGCCTTCAGCTGCACCTGTGTGTCTACTGAGTCAGACTTTGAGAGGATAGCGTTGTCAGCTTCTAGGTGTTGAAGCTAAGAGAACTCTTTATTGTCTAATATAGATTGCCTTTATTTCCGATGTCCCGTCCCTTCTCTCCTCTCTGACCAAATCTTCCTCCCTCTCTCAATTTCTCTCATGATCGATCCACCTCCCTCTCCCCTCGCTATCTTTTCTCTCATCTCCTCCTCCCTCACACTATCTGACAGATTGAATTTATCTTCCCATATCTCAAACCTTTCCTCTAGCCTATTGCTTTCCATTCCAAGATCTGCTGGTCGTCCTCATAAATGTCTTTAAAAACATTCATAAAGGTACAATTAAAAATAAGGCTTCAATACGAGCACAGTGGAGAGTGTCCGTTAGGTATGGGATGGAATGAGTAAAGTACCAGGGTTTTATAGTATTTACACAAAAAACTCTAAAATGATCTAATTGCATATATTAAGATCAGAAAAGCTATAATAATTCCTTCTGGTGCTAAAATGATATACCATTGATTCATGGATTTCCAATTATGTTATCTTTAATATTATATTTATTTTGATTTACATACATAGAATTCAGCAAAAAATACAATACGCACTTGCTAAGTTTAGCAGTAGTTCTCAAGTATTTATTACACTGAATATTATGCCTTCTTGTCGTTATGCTCTTTATACACATGTATAACATATTGATAGTAGCTGATTAATGTTTCAGTCTATTTGCTCAGGTAGCTAGCCTGTAGCCTGTTGCTTTACAGCCACCTTTAGTTTTAAATCAGCATTAACTTAAGATATAGTTCACCTTCTATGAAATAATTTCACATTCAATTTTTTCAGTTTATTTGGCTATTATACTGGATATTTTAACAAACCAACTTCAAACTTTAATTAAAAAAATAGCATGTCAAATTATTTCTACCTTTCTCATTAATCATTGGAGAAATCTTTATTGGCATTACAGCAACCAAAACCTTCTTATAATTGCCTACCAGCTTTTCACATGTCTCTCCTGGTATTTTTAAAGACTCATTTTTGGTGATGAGTTCCAAGTCTTTGCGGTTGGAAGGCCTCTTTGCCGTCACCCTAATCTTTCACTCTGCCAAACAGATTCTCTGTTGGACTCAAGTCAGAACTGTAGTCGGGCCACAAAATGTTAATATCGAAAGAAGAAACATGTTGGTGAAATTAATATACTACTTTACAGCAAACGTTTAGTAGGAGCATGCACATTTTTAGCCATAACTAAGTACCAAGGACCTGCACATTTGCCACATTGGTGTACATTGTTCATTACAACTAAAGTGTCTTGTACCAAGTAAATGACTAATTATTTAGAAAGTAGCCTCTGATTTAGTAATGCACAAATCACAAAATTAAGTCTCTGCACTTTGCAGAGTACATAATATTAATGTTATATTTGCAATATCAGCAGAATATCGTGTTTATGAGCCGCAAACATGTATGGAAAAAAATAAAGTGAGAACATTTAAAAAGGAATTTAACTAGATTCATGGCGATCTATGTTCTCAAGATGACTGCAGGGACTTTAGTCAATATATAAGGCAGCAAGCTTTTAAAAGACTTTTTGCTTTTGTGAAGTCCTGCGTTGTAATTCTAATTTTTGTTTTTTACGAGTTTGTACAGCTGTTAATGAGAAAATGCCCCTCTGGCTATTTACATCAATAAGAATGATGAGTGGCAGTCTTTTAGTTTTTTCAAGCTATGACTGTCTGGTTTTTTTTTTTTTGGTTTTTTGCAACATTTTCCCAAACAGCCGACTTTGTCTTTCTTGTAAGCAAGGAATAAGTGTAGTAACTTTCCTTCAGTCAGCTGACCAGCAGTGCGCATCAACAGGTGGGGGAAAAGCAGCCCCACATTACTATATGATCCAAAAAGCTAGATAGCATTAAATTGACTTTAAACTGCGGAAATGGGATGATGGAAATTTTAGGCTGTTTTGAAACCATAACTTTTTCAAATCCTGGTAAATCTTGATACCAGTTATTGACCAACAGCTAGTCCCCATATTTGCTGCTTTCCTTTTCAGGAGAAGTACTTGCATTAACATATAGCGGTGTGTGGAGCAGGGAAGTGAGTTAAATCATTTCCAATTTTTGGTTTTGCTAAAGATCTCCTTGCTTTGTGCTAAATAATTCTAGGCTAAACAAAATCATGCCAAGTAGGCACCTCTTAGACATGGAGCTAGGGAAGTTAGCTGGGAGGGGAAGTTATCTTGTGGGAGAATCCTGACCTCTCAGCTGTCTGTCAAGCTGCACTTGCCAACTGCTCCCCAAAACCCTCACATGATGGAACTTGTTGTTGCCCATCAGCAAAGGCGTTCTCCACGGTGAAAATCGACTGTCCTCGAGCTGAGCTCCAGCCACAGTTCTGACTGCATGCATGAGGGAGGATTAGAGGCAGGCCAGCGGGGGCTCACTATCCGCCGCTTTGATCAGCAGCAGCACAGCCTAATACCAGACAACATCTGCAACTCTCAGCATTAAAGGGGCCCAAAAATTCCGATTAGGGAACATGAGGCCTGCATGCCTGCTAGTGTACAGGACAGAAGTGTGTCAGTTCCTGGATGGGAGGTTTTTAAATACCACCACTCTACTGGTGCTTACGCTGATTTGTTTTACAAAGCCGGCATCTCTAGAGAGGGTCTTTGCGCTTTTGCTTCTTAGCGTTTCATTTTATTTAACATTCTCTGAGCAGCAGCAAAAAAAAAAAAAACCTGTATTTTCAATGTTTTGGACAGCTGTATTAAATATTTAGTCATCAGAGCCAAAAAGAAAAAAAAAGGTCTTGTCTTCTGTCAGACACAAAAGACGAGTTATTTGGTTGAGCAAACATGATTGTTAGTGAAGTGTGAGGAGACTGACGGTAACTCTTTGTTTGCATCATCCGGATAAAGCAAGATGAACTGTGTTTGGGTGGAGCCTGGGTTGTGTTCCTCATAAAAGGGGACATAGTCGTTAGTATTTACTGACCTAGTTTAAAGTTCATTTATATAGACTAATGATTCCTCATTGGCAAGTGAATGCAAGATAAAAGGGTTCAAATTAGCTGGCTTGGCCAATCTACGTAATCTACGTACTCTATAGCTGCAAAGAACTTTATTACACTTTGTATCCTTTAATTTCATAAATAAATCTTTATCATATAATTTGTTTTTCCATCTCTGATGTCTAATGATTAACTCTTAATAGAGATGTTGTTAAGATCCTCTAAAAGGTGAGGGAAGGCCGAGTTGAAGCCAGGAAATGCTCTACATTTGAAAGCAGTTTATATACAACAACAGCCTGCACTGCAAGATCTTAAAACAGTTGCTTAACCATGTGAGTGATATGCTTGTGGTTTCATTATCAACACAGACTCAACAAGTACATCATTTTCTAGTGCCCTTTTTGGTGCTACCATCGAATAAATATTTTTGGCAACCCTGTTCTTCAGATGGTTACACAAAAGGTATCAACTTGCCAGGGTCTGGTTAATGGTTTCACAAACTGTTTTCAGAATGAATGCAAGTCAGGTTCTCTACTCAGGTTGCAAGTCTACTGGCCGGTGCTTAAAAGACACTCGTATCTTGACAACGGTAGTTTAAAAATAGCATTGACTTAAAAAGAGCACACCATACACTGTAGCTGTCTTTGTTTTGTTTTTCGTGACAGCAAATGTTTCCAAATAGCTGAACGCCTTTCTTGTAATCAAGAGAGTGCAGCCTTCTTTCAGGCAGCTTTCAGGCAGCGTGCAGCAACATGATGGTGAAAGCCTTAGGTTACTTGCTGCTGGAGAAAAACAAGGTCGCTCCTACACTTTATCAGGCATTTTATTAAAAGGACTTTAAACCATAGACAAGGACATCATGTTTTTTTTAGATTAGATTTGGATTAAAATATGATTATTATTCCCCCATTTTTGGTCACTTTTGAGAGAATCAAAAAGTCCTCTGCAATACAACTCTTAAAGCTCTTATAAATTACATTTTGAGGACATGAAATCTGCAAAAATAAAGTGAGATCACACTTGGAGTCATCTGGTGGCTTTAAGCGGAGCATAACACATAATTAGCAGGTCACGGCAAGCAAAATATTTTTTGTCAGCTTATTATTGCTGTGAGAAAACGGTCACCCTTACATTTTTTACATAAAAGTATCCTTTTCCTAAAACCCTGTAAGTTACTCCCTAATTTTAAAGAGTTTTAAAACACTAAATGTATTCAAACAGCGTAAGAATGTAAGCAAGGCTGTTACGTCCTATTAAATGGGCACAGGGCTGCTCAATAGGTTGGTGTCAGCTTCAGAAAACACTCCTGGTGGTCACAATTATTAACATGGAAATTTGCTTGTTTCCTGCTGCAGCAGTTTGATAATTACCCAAGTTCTGGAAACAAAACTGTGACAGGCACCTGTTGTACCAGGAAGTATCCTGTCACTTTCCCTCACCATGTGCTTCTGCTTGCATAAGCTAGATCTTGTATGGCCCAGTTTCAGTTGTTTTATAAATACTGTATGTTTTCCCTCTTTTTTTATTACTTTGGGCCACTCACTGGTCCCTCTTGTTGAAAGATTTCTCTCTTTAGTTTTTCTCATTGCCACTCCCTTTTTTTTTTTTTACTTTTGCACCCCACCACCACCACCACCGACCCTCCTCCCACTTTTCCCTCAGTGCCACTTTGTTCACATGGCCCTTACATGTGACACAAAGCTGTGCCAGAACACCCCGGATGCCCGTCTCAGCTCTCCGAGGTTCCGGTCCTTGTTAAATTTTAAACAAAACAAAAGGAAAGAGAAGAAGGGAGAAAGGAAAGGAGGGGAAATGTGAGCACGTGGGGCCGGGGGAATGTGCAGAAACATCGCAACCTCATTCATTCATTTGCTCTGTCCCCCATGCATCATCAGGCAAGCATGGCACTTTGATTCGTGTGCTCTCTAGCAGCTCTCTCTCTCTTTGCTCTGCGAAAGTCCTGCTCTAGCTTCTGGTTGCTTCTGATTGTGGCCTTAACCACAGATACGCGTTTAATCAGACAGATGGGGTCTGATTAACTTGTGGGTTGTTCTCTGGTGCTATTTAAGAATAACTGCTTCTGTAGCTTATTTATGCATTGGCAGCTTTCTTTAAACCAGATGCACAAATACAAATATATCATTTCAGACAAATATAAAAGAAGTTTACTAATGTTTTTAAATACTAGGTATTCTCGTATCTTCTTTTTCTCACTAAACATTTTTACGGTCTTTAGCACGCTGAATGTCTGCACCATCTCTTTTGGTTAGTTGAAGCTACAGTCACAGGGTAAAGGAAAACACACAGAAACAAAAGTGAAGAAGGAGTGTATGTGAAGCCTAAAGTAGAGGTCCTGATTTACCAGCTGGTAGCACCACCTCAATCCGCAATACCCTGAAGTTGTCGTTTTCTCTATAAATGTATCATTCACTCGCATGACTTGTGGAGGAAGTTTGGCCCACTTTTCCTTTCAACACTGCTGTTCATTGAGGTT
Source organism: Girardinichthys multiradiatus (assembly GCF_021462225.1). Classification (NCBI taxonomy): domain Eukaryota; kingdom Metazoa; phylum Chordata; class Actinopteri; order Cyprinodontiformes; family Goodeidae; genus Girardinichthys; species Girardinichthys multiradiatus. The sequence continues at coordinate 26,025,099 of NC_061799.1, forward strand.
TGTGGGCATTTGTTTCCACGCAGCTCCTTTAAGGTTCTGTCTTGACTTTGACTAGGACACCGCAACACCTAGATTTCTTTCTTTTCAGCCACGTTGACAGTTATTGACCAGTTGGTATGAGGTGTTTGTGCTGACATGCTGTGTTTGGTTTTCGACTGACTCCAGAAGACACTGGTCCAGAAATTCTTTGGTTTATTCAAATGCATTTTTGCAAACTTAAGTCATGCTGCCATAATCCTTTGAGAGAAGAAGGCTTCTCCTGGCATCCATTCCGAACACCACTTTTTTCCAACTGTACTGTGATGAACTTTAAGATTTAACATGCTAACTGAGGTCTACAGAGTCTGTAATGAAGCTTGTGGATTTTTGGAAATGTTTTAATGCATTATGCAGCCAGATCTTTGGGTTAAGTTGCTGGGAACGTTCTCACCTAAGAAGAAAAGCAACTTTTCTAAGCTAATGTTTGTCAATGTAAAATTGTTACTTTGTCAAATTTGCTTTTATCATCCTTCCTAGATTGTTTGTCAATAATGACAGCTACTCTAAGCTCCTTGCTTATGTCTTTCCACTTTTGCATAATGTTGGTGGTCCCAGGTGCTATAGAACAGATCTGCCTCTGTTATACAAATAGAGGAGAATGGGTGTACTCAGTTTTTCAAATAAAGCTTCTCGATTTTTGCCTTCATGGTTTTTATTAAACTAATACAGTGTGGAATATGTTCTGTATCATTCCAGGCTTAAATAATTTTGGAGCCTGGTGAAAACCACGTGTTATAATGTAATACATAAATGTACCAAGGTTTTATTAATCTTTTTTTTTGTTTGTTTATGATATTGATCAGCAATAGATATAAAGGTTACCAAATGATGTACTTAAATGTGTCTAAAGGTCCTATCATTGTTGCTACACTGTTCTGATTCAAAGAAACCGTCCTGGTACTATGAATTATGCATTATATTTACAAACACGATTTGGTGGCAAGCTTCTAACAGCAGCTTTTATTGTCAGAGTTGTTTTGAATAGGATTGCTTCTCACCAGCTGGTCTGTAACTGACATTTTGTTTTATTAGTCAAAACTAAAACTGGAATTTCAAGACCTACTGTCTAAACGTTTTATAGCAGTTAGTTGAGTCGATGAAAATTACTTTTTGTCCTCCTTTAAGTTTGTTTAGCGAAAAACACAAATCAAATAGCCTGGGATCAAAATGGACAAATTTTCATTTGATTGGCAGGTTAAGGACTATAAACAATCTTGGGGAGTTCTGATATCAAATGGCACCAATGTTTCATACCCATATTCTCAAATCTGAGCAAAACAAGTTTAGACAGTGGCCTGAAGCAGGCTGCAGCATTTTGTTTATCCCACCAGTCACACACACACACACACACACACACACACACACAAACCTACTTCTGATTTTACAGTACAGTAGTCTCTTGCTCATCCCAGTGCTATTGTAGTTCTACTTCTATGGAAATGTTGCTGCTTCCTACTTAAATCGGTCTCCCCTGTGCTAAGGAAACTGCTCTGACTTGTGGCACATGCTCAGTGCACACTGAAGACATAAAATCACATTTGTTCATGGTGATCACCTCACAAAATTCTGTTATTTTCTCTGCAAGAATGCTTCTCTACATTATTAGGTGCAAATAAAATTTGTGCTTATTGCATATCATGCAAGAGCAAATATTAACTGAAACAGAAAATGAATGAAAGTCTCTCATTTTGATGGCTAATCTCACGTTGCTTTTACCTTTGATCTACTTGTGACCCCATTCCTTCTATTTATTTATCTATCAAAGCCCCAGTCTCTGAGTTATTGTTGCATTAGGTTGGCTGGCAGATGTGCACATGCTTAGGCCCAGTTGTGATCACAAAAAAGAGTGAGGAGACAGGACCTTTGTGGGAGAGCAGCAGTTAAATAAGCGTAGGTGTGACTGCTGACATTGTTTGTGTCTCAGGGTGTCGGCTCTGATGCAGCCATAATTAGGATTTTTTTCAATGGATGTCAGTAATTTTTGCCTGAATTCCTTTTAGTTTTAGGTTTTAGATTAGGAGCCCTATTCAGAGATGAACAAATGTGTCATTTTCTCCCATCAGAAAAACAAAATGTAATTGTCACATTTGTCTGTGTGATACAACTCTCACAATTAGATTATGTGTCTATGTTTTGCTCATTTTTTACCTTTTTAAATAATCACCTAATTTCCATTCACATCGTCCTTTAGGCAACTTGTTCATTAGGTTATTTAATTAGCAATATTCAGAAAGACCTAATGGAGGTTCCTGCTGTAATCGAAAGGAAAATTAAGATAATCACTTTTACTTTCAAGGTAGCTTCATTTTTCTCCTTAACAGAATTTATTTTCATAACCAGTTCACCACAAGAGGAGAGACTTTGGCCCTCCAATCGCCTTAATGTTAGGATAATGAGCAGTTATAGAGGAAAAAAATAAAAAAAATAAAAAAGTTATGTAATGTTCCACCTTTATTTGTATCAGCAGGATGCATTTTATATGGAGGACCAAACCGGTCATAAGTGAAAATAAATACAAAAACAAGTAAATGGCTCAGTTACTATGCCTTTAAAATTGAACAGAATAATAAAAACGATAAGTTTAAATAATTTGTGGTGCATTAAATATCACATGAATTACAATTAAAGTTTCACTTTTTGCTATAATTTACCTTGGTGTTAATATGTCTATGTATAAATTTGGCCTTTTTTTTAAAATCATTTGTCCATCTGTTGTTTGCACCTGCTTATCCTTATCCATGCAAAGTCGTGGAAGACTGGTGCCTAATTGCAGACGTCATTGGGTAGAGGTTTGGGTACACTTTGGCCAGGTCACCAGTCCATCACAGTGCAACACACACACTCACTCTTAAATAGGGTTGGGCATTGTTAGAACTTGAACGATTCCGATTCCTCATTTCGATTTTTAAAAGGCAGGGTCAAAAAAGTTTACATGGTTTAAAGGAGCTAGCTAGAATTCTTTCTGGATTAAATAGTCTAAATTTCTCTGAGTTTTAATTCTATTAACCTTTTACTTTTTATGAACTTTACTATGAATTTCTCACAGCAATTTCAGGTCATTTGTTTATGAAAAAATACATGGGCTAATATTAGCTGGGTGTTTGCATTTGAGTTGACCCATCGTTTTAAGTTGAGCAAAACTTGTTAGCTGCCTCAGTGTTGGTATAAGACGTAATTTATTGTTTTACTTACCAGATTCTAACAGCAGTGCGGTGCTAGGTTGAGTGTCAGAGCCGGAGGAAGATGCAGCGGAGGAAGGCTGATGCAGCTCATCAACGACGGGGCACTCTGTTACTTCTACACTATGAATATGGAGGTGTTTAATCATGTTGGTTGTGCACCTTTGCATAATATAATCCTTTTGCAAGGGTTGCACTGGGCCGACTGGTCATTTCTTTGATCAAAGTTATGCCAAACTTTGGATCGCTGACAGACACTGTTAGAGTATTCAGAGACATGGAAACTCCATGCAAAAAGACCCCAGGCTAGGATTCGGACCCAGAGCCTGCTTGCTTCAAGGCAAGAAACGGTGCTGACAACTGTGTCACTGTGCATGTCCTAGTGTGCCGATTTTTATTTAACCAACTAAAAAAATGCATTGAAGAGCGTACTATTGGGTTTCTGAGTTTATAGGCTAATAATGGTAAAAGTTGTTACACTGATTGGTTGGTTCTCATTCTCGAAAAACAGCAGTGGCATTTGATAGTACTTACATAAAAAAACATGGTACACAGATGTCACAACATTTTTATTTTATTGATACTTTATTTATTATATGGGTAATTTGTTTTAGTCCCTCCCCTCCTTTTTCTGTTTTATTTTTTCTAAAATGAATATTTTTTTAAGAGCGGCACCAATCAATCAGAATAGGCCAGTTTTCACCTTATCTTCTCTGATCAGTGAGTAGCGGGTCATATACTGATAAATCTGATTCTGTAAATGCTTAAAAACTAAAAACGCCCAACCAATATATAAAGGTTAGAGACGTATCCTTTTAATGTTTAAAGTGTTTTAAGGAAAAATCTTGTAGTTGCTTCAATTAATGTGGGCCTCAAGACTACTATATCTTTGAAAGAACTTCCTTTATGTGTTGATGTCTGTTATTTATTTATATATATATATATAAATGAAAAAAAAATCACCAGGCAAAATGGTAGATTCTAAGATCCCATTTAACTGAAAGTCTGTTTACATTTTTTTAATGCTGTTGTGTTAATAAACAGGGAATCCCAGGATAGTAAACATCTTGGGATCCCTGTATGCTAGCTATTCACTACAATAAAACTTAACCAGAAGTGTGCACATCCATGTGTTGTTGGCCACAAAGAGCAGTAACCTTTTGCACTACAGCAAAACTGCTCTGGCTCACCAATTAGCAATCTCATCTCACCTCTTTAGGCTCGGTATCAGGGGGAGGTGTTGTCAGCCTGCTTCTTATCGCTGCTCTCCCATCACCCCTGCTTTCATGTTACATCCACCCCTGATGTGCTTCCCAGGGGGAGTTGAACGGGAGGTGGCTTAGCCTAAACCTTTAACAGTATTGTGTAGTCCTTCAGATGACAATACCCTATTCCGATTTTATTGTCCGTGTCTTTAAGCCCTGCTGTATAGTATAAGGCACTGTGTTTGAATAAAGATGTGTACTGATGGCTGCAGACAGACTGCTGCTGAATACAGGCTATTAGCAACTTCTGAGTGACAGAATGCGGAGGCTGAAGTGACACAGTGATGCTGCTGATGAGCAACCAGTGTCCTGAGTGAAAAGATAATATGCGAGTCTGGGGAAGCTCTTACATAAATCCAAGAAGTCTTAAGAAAAGGTCTGCTGCATTAACCTTATTGTGATCGACACCAAAAGATGGTCTTTAAAATTGTGAAATATTACTGTTGGAAATTTGAAACCTCAATTTAATTAGAGATGTACGGAGAAATCACTGGTGACTGAAGTCGGGAGATTTTCAGCCTGATCAGCCCTGACTGGTGACCAGGTGGCCAGAAACCTAAAGATTAGATCTTCTACTGATCAGTGAGTGCACCATAAATGAGTGTTGCTCGATCGTAGAAACGACAACTAAGAGCTTGTCACGGAAGTGCAGTGACTAAGTAAAGAAGATGCTGAAGGCTATTTTCAGCACCAGTGAATGTCAAAGGAAGCCCAGAGATGTAAGAAGCAGTTTCAAAAGGAACATTCTCAACATGTCAAAACATGTCTGTGGAACATTCACGCTGTGAGAGAGCGTGGGACTTTCATTAGATAACAGGAAGGCTAAAAAACCTTTAGTTTATTTCCCTTCTTATATATTCTATTTAAAATGTCTTCAATGAGAGCACAAGGGAACCTAAGTAAAATTCCTTGTTTGTGTACACAAACTTGGCGAATAAAGCCGATTCTGATTCGAAGTAAGCAAAGTAGATCGGTTGTAAGCTTTCAACCACTTAGTTAAAGATCTTTATGCTCTAGGGAAGTGGCTCCCAAATTGGGGGTGGTACCCCACTGGGGGTTGCCAATCAAAAAGCATTGGGTCTTAAGATCCTCTTCAAAAATTAAACTAAATAGCATGAAAGAGAATTACCAAGCATATTTGCACTATCAAAGTTAGAGATAATAAATAGCACTTACAAATAGAAAAAAAACAATACATTGTTTGTATTGTTTATATTTTGTTGTTATTGTCCATTGTCGTAGTAAAAATGCTTGCATACTCAAACAATAGCGTCAAGATTATTTTACTGTTATTCAGTTTAAAATCTGATTTCCATTATCATTTTGACTAAAATCCTGTTTAGCAGCGGTTGTCTCTGCTCCTAATATAAATGATAACACAAATTATTATTGACCGCTTAGGACAGAAAGGCTAGAAAAATAATTTGACCTTCCTATATCTTCTTATGTTATAGTTCTTAACGAGAAATAAAAATGGGAATCAGGAGGTCAGAGCTTTACCAAAACTGGAAATTGGCCACAAAACACTGATCGGTGCGTCTCTAAATGTAATTTCCTCATATAGACATTTTTATTTTGTTTTAATTTCTCAGCAACCTAACAACAGATCTATCCATCTGTCTATTCAAGCACTACATACCAAAGATGTGTAAATAGTTTTGAATATTGGAAAAACCAAAACCTGGATGTTTCATGCTTTCTGATTTCTCTAAAGGCATACAACAGTTAATTTGTATACTAAGCTTTGAGAAAAGCAGAACTCTTGTAAATGTAGTTGAAGAAAGCTTTTTGTCTCTTTTTGGCGAAACAAATTTTTATAATGTGAGGAGAAAAGAACCGGAATTAAAAGGAAACATGCCCATCTGAAAAATAATCCATGCATGTTCTTTTATAAGCAACTTAATATCTGTGCTGGTACTTTTTTGTGTATAGTTTAAACATTGTTTCTGCGGTTAGCAAAAACTTCCTTTAATCACTCAATGTGGATTGAGTTGCTGATTACTCTGGAATCGTGTGAAACGATAGAAACTAGGTGTGCAGAATGCTCTTTGTAATTTGTATTTTCCATCTGCTCTCCTTATGGTCTGACCCCATATGGTATGCTGCAGCGACACAACTTCATCAACGTAAAGTGTAAACATTGCAGATGTGTGCCACAGATCATAATTTGTTTAGAGTCTCCCCCCAGGCAGAGACTCACAGCACTGACATATTCCATTTGCTGTCTTTTGGATTCACTACGGACTCATCTGCGTGGCACGCCACATCCTGCCTTTGCTTTAGTGTCATTGCGAATGCCTGCCTGTTTGTAAGCTTGATTATGTGTCCTTATGGGTTAGTGAGAGGGCTGTTAAAATAAGGGCGAGCGCTGCATCATTCATGAGTGTGCCACCCTGTGCCTGGACTGCAGTGACCCGTAGCTGTCAGCGGCGTATCCTTGAGCACAATGGCACAGGCTGTGCTGAGGACACACAGCAGAGCCTGCTGGAGTGTGGAGGCCGTGGGAGGGGCCAGGGGCTGGGTGGGCCCATCTGGGGCAAAAAAGAAACCCTGTGAATATAAAGACGCCATTGCATTGCATGACATTAATGTTCTGTTTTCAAGAAAATTATCTTGTTGCTTCTTTTGCCATTTTTTCTGTGGAGATTGGATCATTTTTTTTTAAGACATTGCTTGTGCTTATACATTTCAGTAGAGGGCTACAGCTTAGGGAGATTGTGTGGTAAAACTTAAAAAAGACAAAACTATTACTACTTCCTAGGATTTAAATTCCAAGACGCAGAAAAGGGAGCTGAAAATAGAACATGAAGTACGCCTAAATATGTTATAGTCTCAAGCTATATAATCCAGGAAGTAGTTATGGAAAAGATCAAGTTAATCAGAAATTTAACACTGCTGAGACCTTTTTCCCCCTAAAATATTGAAACATGAACACGCAGACAGTTAAAACCTTAGCTGCTACTTGTGTGTTTTGGAGAAAGATAGAGAGCGAGGGAACAAGGAAGTAAAACAGACACATTACATAACTGGACTGTGAGTCTCCTGCCAGTTTAGTAGTGCACAACAGTAACTCTGTTCACACGTGTGCAGACTTAGTTAAACTTGTGTGCGAATGTGCAATTTCCAGTTTTTCTCCTGTTCATGACCTTCTAATTTTTTATTTCCCTTCATATAGTAGCTTTTATCTTTTGCTCCTTTGAACAAGCCTTATTGTCCATTTTAGGATTTGGCATATGGATGAGACAGTTGGGTGAAAAAATCATCCTGGTCTTTACTCTGTGGCTGGATATGCAGGCACTAACCGCAAGTGACAGTGTCTTCAAAGGCTTTTCTGAACTGATTAAAAATCAAAGAAAAAATACATTACTGCTGAATAAGCTTCACCCGGTTGCTGCTTTTTTCATAAACAATAAACCAAGTGTTTTTTTATTACCATTATGTAGTTTATTTTAGTTTAGGGTTTGATGGATGTTAACAAAATCAGGTTTGTCCTGATAGGAGTCTCATTTTGATAAGAGTATCTTATCCGTCACCGAAGAAAACCACCACACACTCCAGAAGATGCATTCCATTCTGATGGGACTGACCTCCGTTCACTGACGTAGGAGAGGTTAAGTGGTAGGTGTTGTGCTTTTAGATGTATGTCAACTTTGTTTACACTTTTATCAGTAGAGGTTACTTGAATAAGTAAATTATTTGAAATACAGGTCCTTCTCAAAATATTGGCATATTGTGATAAAGTTCATTATTTTCCATAATGTCATGATGAAAATTTAACATTCATATATTTTAGATTCATTGCACACTAACTGAAATATTTCAGGTCTTTTATTGTCTTAATACGGATGATTTTGGCATACAGCTCATGAAAACCCAAAATTCCTATCTCACAAAATTAGCAAATTTCATCCGACCAATAAAAGAAAAGTGTTTTTAATACAAAAAACGTCAACCTTCAAATAATCATGTACAGTTATGCACTCAATACTTGGTCGGGAATCCTTTGGCAGAAATGACTGCTTCAATGCGGCGTGGCATGGAGGCAATCAGCCTGTGGCACTGCTGAGGTCTTATGGAGGCCCAGGATGCTTCGATAGCGGCCTTTAGCTCATCCAGAGTGTTGGGTCTTGAGTCTCTCAACGTTCTCTTCACAATATCCCACAGATTTTCTATGGGGTTCAGGTCAGGAGAGTTGGCAGGCCAATTGAGCACAGTGATACCATGGTCAGTAAACCATTTACCAGTGGTTTTGGCACTGTGAGCCGGTGCCAGGTCGTGCTGAAAAATGAAATCTTCATCTCCATAAAGCTTTTCAGCAGATGGAAGCATGAAGTGCTCCAAAATCTCCTGATAGCTAGCTGCATTGACCCTGCCCTTGATAAAACACAGTGGACCAACAACAGCAGCTGACACGGCACCCCAGACCATCACGGACTGTGGGTACTTGACACTGGACTTCTGGCATTTTGGCATTTCCTTCTCCCCAGTCTTCCTCCAGACTCTGGCACCTTGATTTCCGAATGACATGCAGAATTTGCTTTCATCCGAAAAAAGTACTTTGGACCACTGAGCAACAGTCCAGTGCTGCTTCTCTGTAGCCCAGGTCAGGTGCTTCTGCTGCTGTTTCTGGTTCAAAAGTGGCTTGACCTGGGAAATGCGGCACCTGTAGCCCATTTCCTGCACACGCCTGTGCACGGTGGCTCTGGATGTTTCTACTCCAGACTCAGTCCACTGCTTCCGCAGGTCCCCCAAGGTCTGGAATCGGCCCTTTTCCACAATCTTCCTCAGGGTCCGGTCACCTCTTCTCATTGTGCAGCGTTTTCTGCCACACTTTTTCCTTCCCACAGACTTCCCACTGAGGTGCCTTGATACAGCACTCTGGGAACAGCCTATTCGTTCAGAAATTTCTTTCTGTGTCTTACCCTCTTGCTTGAGGGTGTCAATAGTGGCCTTCTGGACAGCAGTCAGGTCGGCAGTCTTACCCATGATTGGGGTTTTGAGTGATGAACCAGGCTGGGAGTTTTAAAGGCCTCAGGAATCTTTTGCAGGTGTTTAGAGTTAACTCGTTGATTCAGATGATTAGGTTCATAGCTCGTTTAGAGACCCTTTTAATGATATGCTAATTTTGTGAGATAGGAATTTTGGGTTTTCATGAGCTGTATGCCAAAATCATCCATATTAAGACAATAAAAGACCTGAAATATTTCAGTTAGTGTGCAATGAATCTAAAATATATGAATGTTAAATTTTCATCATTACATTATGGAAAATAATTAACTTTATCACAATATGCTAATATTTTGAGAAGGACCTGTATATGCTTTGAATTTTGTCACTGTGTCCAGCTTGCATCTTGTGTAAAGGAGGAGTCTTACAGGCAAAAAAAAAAGCGTAGTGTGGAACTAAAGCCCAGATTTTTACATTTTCATGTAAACTTGTTTAATTCTGCAATATTAGTCCTAAAACTGTCTTAGTGCTGCCCTCTTTGGGTTGAACGGTGGCTCCTGCAGCTGAATTTTCCTATTGGTTCAAATGGTACAGCTTGGTACATGTCTACGCCACATGTTGAACCTCTAACCTTTATATGGCTGAACCCGTGTTAGCAATGATGCTGCTAACATCACTTTACCACTCAGAAACTGGATCATGAAAAATCATACACCTCAAAAGATCTATCCGTGGCAAAACTACCAGTGTCTCTCTGCTCACTCGCCACATGTCAAATTAAGCTAGCTGCCACTTTCCTTCGTCCTCCTAACCACACCAGTGTTGCCAGATCTTGCGAGAGAAACAAGCAACCAGATCAACAAGCCCACCTGGCAACACACCACACTGTGTAAAACGGAGGCCGTTTGTAGCCAGGATACATGTATACAATTATTATGGCATTATACATAAGCAACAGCAAAATTATTCTAAACACTTTAACCATAAAAAATTTGAAAAACTTAAATTATTTGAATAACTTGTACTTTTAAAATGGCCAGCTACTTACATTAAGGTATACCAAGGTTTTAAAACCATAACAGTTCATCTCACAGTAACTAAGGTTTTTAGTCTTCTTCCTGAGAAGCTAGAGAAAGTGAGACTGGATTTTTCTCCAGCTGTATGGAGCCTAGAGTAAGGCGGTGATGCCACTCTTCCACTTGTTGCTGCACATTGCTGGTCAGCACATGCAGTTGCAAAAGACACAGAAACTGATGGTGTTAAAACCAAGGAACCACTAACTGTCCTGCAGGATTTTATAACTACAGTTACAAGTTATAAACAGCATGCCTGTTAAGCAGTCCACTACAAACTGGCCACCGGAGCAGATAGCCTAAGTAACTAGCTAAGATTCACTCGTTATAATTGTTATACTTTATAGACAAAGTTAGTCTATAAAGAGCAGGAGGAAAAAGAGGTTTAATCTGTACTGTGATGGTCAATATTTAGGGCTGAAACTGAATGAGTTTTACTTACATACTTTTATTATACATCTACCGAGGCGATATGCCTTTAGCTATCTTGTTTTATCTTATCTACGTATTATTATTTCCCTTTTGTTCACTTCAGACATTTTATGGCTTGACCATACATTTTTATTCATATATTGCAAACAGAATAAGTTGTGTATAACAACATGCAGAACTCTGTGTGTATACTGTCGATGCAACTTGCTGCCATGGACACAATTTCTTTCTGTATCTTATTTATTTTATTTATTTACTTTGTGAAGTGCCTTGAGATGACATGTGTTGTGAATTGGAGCTATATAAATAAACTGAATTGAATTGAATAATTGTTGCTCTTTTCAGCAGACATTCTTGTTAATTCACTTGAGACCACTTTGTAGTTTATCAGCCCCTGCAATCTTAATCATATTTTCACTATGCATTCAATTAATCTGTAAACAGACTGTATGAAGCATTTGCATTCTCTCTTTCTCTGCACACATGCACACACATGCGCGCGCACACACACAAAGCTGTAAAACAATCCCCAGAGCCCTGTGCCTTGTCTGTGTGAGCTCTGAGGTAGCTGATCAGTAGGCCTGTGTTTTCCTGTGCAGAGCTTCATAACAGCACACTCATTACATAACAGCAGCAAGAGTGGAGATGGGCAGAGAAGACAGGACAGGGGGAACACGCATCCATGTACGTCAGTGGACAGGCGATCTTATGGGAAATCTTCCTATTTTCGCACATCTGTGCCAGATCCTGTGCTTTCCTTTTAAAGCATCAATAGTTCTCTCCTCTGCATGCAGTTTCAGAGTTGTTGTTTTTTTTTTTTTTTTGTGCATTTCGTTTCATCCACTTGGTGATGAATAATTTTTGTATTGTAGCTGTTTCTATGCTGCTGCAAGAGAATCCAGTCATTTGTTTTTGTTTAACAAAGAAATTCATAGCTGAAAACTGATGCACCAGCCTGTTGTGGATAGTTCCTCATTTATGCTGTCAGGCATATGAGTTCTGGCTGCACGCTTTACGTCGTTTGCATTTGCTTCAGCTGATGAACAAAGATTTGCATCAGGTTAACATGAGCAGGTATATAAAGGTGGAGTTTTTTCTCTCTGGTGCAAAATGTATGTCCTTTTATCTGTTTGTTCATCCTTTCATTCTTACCTCCCTGCCCTTGTCTTGTTTCCTCCATTTTTTAGGGTTGTTTTTTATTACACAAAGCTTGGTGACTGTTGAAATGTTGTTCATAAATCCCATTTGGACTTTTTTTTTTATTTGTACTTAGATATATGCTAAAAGTCACTTAGGATCCCAGAAATTTGAAAGTGAAAAGTAAGTCAATTTGACATGTAGCAGCCCTGGTTTTATAGCCTTAGAGACAACATCCTTTCTCCTGCCCTTATCCTCCCCACACTGCCTCCTCTGCTTGGAAGTGGTCCTGTGATGACCTGAAAAATAAAACCGCACAATGCCTTTAATGGCAGAGAGCTGTGTACTTCCTTCTCCCCCTGGGGCAGAGGGTAATAATGGTGTGATAGGGAAGATGCTACTGGCTGTGACCTCATTTGGATTCAGGATTTGTTTCACTGGACAGAGGATTTCTTTTGTACATCTACGTCCCTGTGTGCATTTGTTTCTGTGTAATGCCGTCCTTCGCAGTGACAGGACTGAAAGAGATGAGCTATCTGAATTTAATCATCCATCCAGCTATTAATTGCACGCCTCATCCTCTCTCAAGGGGAAAAGATGGATGTCTCAAAGACTCACGGTCACAGGCAAACACATAAATTTACTTAGTCTCTTGTCTCATTGGCCACAATCATTAATGTTTGAGACTGGGGTGGTGGTGTGGGGGGTATCCCTGTGGCTGTGCTGTTAAAGCTGAAGGATATTCGGTGTCTCACAGTCGACATCCCCATAAAGAGGACTGAGTGTCGCTCAGTCATTCCTTCAGGGACTCAAAGGACTCCTCAGTGCACTCTTGATAAATAAGTACTCGGACAAAGACACACTGTCACTTCTTCATTAATTTCATTTTGTTAAATATGTATTTAACACATAATGTACGCACACTACATCACTAATAAGTGTGTAACTCGCATGTTCATCAATCAAGCAGTTTAAAGCTGTTTAGGGTTGTTTTTGTTTTTACATCTTTGGTAAAATTCCTGTTTTGTCTTCCAAGACAGATTGTCTGTCCTGTGGAGTCTCGTGGAAGCTTTACTACATCTGCATGTGATGCAATTTGTGTATAAATGCTCTCAAGATACACTACTGGTTTACTAGCTTCCTTCATTTTCGGTCTCTAAATGCATCAACAGCATGTACTTTCATTCATGTTTATGAGTTTGTTACACAAAAAATCTCTCAAAATTGCGTTTTGGTGTGAGCGTGTGTGTGCAGGGTTGTTGACCAAACATGTTGGGACCTTAACATGCTTAGCTAACCATTCATTAACAAAACACATTTCCAGAAATGTGTGTGAACATGCATGTGCTGTTGGCCGCAAAGAGCAGTAACTTCCTCCTGCAAAGCCCACAACACTTTTTTTGTTTTTTTATTTTTGTTGGTTTTTTTTTTTTGATGGTGTGTAGTCATTTTGAAGAAAAAAAAAAAAGAAATCAATCAAAACCTGAATTGGCAGGTCAGACCTACAAGAAAACTGAAAATCAGTCTTGGCTAGAAAAAACCTAAAACTGTGCTGAAAAATATCAACACAATAAAAAAATATTGAAAAGAAAAATCTGTAGGAAACCTCTGCATATTGTTCAGTCAATCATTGATATTCGAGATGGATCACACCTAGAGAGAATGATACTGCAGAATTACTTAAGCACTGATTAAGCAGTAAAAACAGCTGCCTAGCTCTCTCTGTTTGTACACATGCAGGTATCCATGCGTTTGTGTTATGCAGCCGTACTTTCAGTACCCGTTTCAAGCTAAACTGCTAGAATCTAAAGTGTCTGAGGCAGAAAAAGACAAGAGGACCTACAGCAGTTTACTGCTTTATAACGCATGACATGAAAGCATGGAAATCTGTTTTAGCAGACACTGAAACAAAGTAGCTGGGCTTATAATTTAGCATAATGTGTTCTTGTGATGTGGTTCACTGTTTCAGCATGTTAACATTTCCATTTATCACCCAACACAACATCAACCTAAAGCTGAGCTAAAATATCATTGTCATAAAACTGGGCTGAAACAGTTCACTCTCACTGACATGATGTAAGAAAGATGGCTTTTTCTTTTCCTCAACCGTTTTTTAACATGACATGAAGTTACCCAAACACACTTCAGTGTGTCCTCGAACAGTGTTTTGACTACTGAACATTTGTTTAATTCTACCTCCCTGGCAGTCAAAATATTAAAACTTCATCCTCGTATTTTTCAAACGTGAAGGCAACACATTTCACAACAAAGCAGCTGAGCGTGTTTATGCCGAGCACAACGCGATGCACGAGCACACCGAAACGCAGGATGGGGTTGTGGAAATGTGGCGTCGCGCTGCGATAATGTAGGGACATTTCACTAATTTCCGATGCAAATGTTCCTCATCTTCTTATCACTTTTAGGCATAGTACAGCTTCATACATTTCACACACCAGCACATCCTCAAGTCCCGGAGGGGGAATCAGCCCCCTCTTGCCGTGTTGCCCTGTTTTTGTGAGAACATCTGTGTATTTTTTAAAGAGGACTCGTAGGATTAGGCGCCCTCTGATTAGGGATCTCAAATTTCAGAAAGTTGTTATTTTTAAACAGGGTTTCTGAAAAGGTACATTCTATTTGTTTCAGTGCTTCACATTTTCAGTTGAAGGCATGCTTCTCCCTTAAAGTTGCAGAGAGGTAAAATGTAATGTGAGGGAAGAAATGTGGAGCACTTTAGCTGAGTGCAGTGAGCGGCCTGTCACCCTTGATGGCCTTTGCCACCTTCTTGCAAGGCTCGTCAACCCCTGCCAGGCAGCTGGCCTTGCACGGTCTGTCACATGGAATCTGTGTAATCACCTCAAACCAACCATAGTCCAGGGGGAGCAATGAAGAAGTAAATAAAGAAATAGCCTAGTCCAGGAAGCACGTTCTTTTCTTGCCTAAAAAAACCCGTCTTTAAAGCAAATGCAGTTTGATGAACCATGAGCATGTCTGTACGTCCTGTGAACCAGAAAGATAAGGCTGTACTGTCCCAGAGTTAACCGTTGCTCTCTGAGTTTAACATTATTCTCTCTTCCTTCAATCCAAGGCTGCACTTTATGCGCTAATCTCATTTATTTACCTCCAACAGCACCACACCTATTATTAGATAAGATAGATTGTCCTTTAAGCTTTGTTATCATCAAAGGGATGCTGAAGGTAATAAGGGTTTCTATCTTGCATGTCGCAGTTGTGTACATATGAAGGTTCATGCTCTGTTGTGACTTATGTGGGTCATAGATGCCCTGCGGTATGGCATGGCCAGTCCTGAAAAGGAGGTGTGCTATTGTCAGGTTGCATTTAGCAGGGCTTTGTGATTAACCAGGGGTGTGTTCTTCTGCTTGCATGTAAGCTCCAGAGGAGTGAAGTGTTGATTTGTTAAATGAAAGATAAAGGAAGCAGTCTTGGGTGTTATTTTAAACATCTCACATGGGAAAACAAGAGACATAATCAGTTCAGACTGTTATGTATTGTGCACTGATAATATGCTACATGTTACTCTGATAGTAAACAACCAGAAGTTTTTGTTTTCATCTTTTTTTTTTTTCTTTGTGAAGATACGCAGATTAGCAGCTGTTACACGGGTGCATGCTCACATTTTGTCTTGTAAATCCACGAGTCGCTGTGCCATTGCCACAATCAATATCCAATATCAAAATTATACAAATCACTTGAAATTTGACACATTTTGTCATGTTTCAACTACAGACCTTAGTGTGATGTATTTAATAGATTATTACAATGAAGCGCATGACTGAGAAGTGGAAGGAAATTTTCCAATAGAACATTCCTATAAAAAAAATATTAATCCCTTCCTCATTCCTTATGTATCTTTGTCTGTGTATTTATATCTAACAGTTTTTCTCCATCTTTCTGTCTGAAGTTGGGACGTTGTGTAAAACAGAAATGAAAACAAAATACAATGATTTGCAAATCCTGTTCATCCCATATGCAATTGAATACACTATGAAGACAAGATATTTAATTTTCAAACTGATAAACTTTATTGTTTTTCTGCAGATATTCACAAATTTGGAATTTGATGCTTGCCGCATGTTCCAGAAAAGCTGGTACAGGAGCATTTATACCACTGTGTTCCATCACCTTTACTTTTAACACTCACTAAGCGTTTGGGAACTGAGGACACAAATTGTTGAAGCTTTGCTGGTGGAAATCTGTCCCATTCTTGCTTCATGAACAGCTTCAGTTGCTCAACAGTCTGGGGTCTATGTTGTCGTATTTTGTGCTTCATAATGCACCACACATTTTCAGTGGGAGACAGGTCTGGACTGCTGGCAAGCCAGTCTAGTACCCGCACTCTTTTACTATGAGGCCACACTGTTGTAACAAGGACAAAATGTGGCTTGGCATTGTCTTGCTGAAATAAGCAGGGACGCACCTGAAAAAGACCTTGCTTGGATGGCAGCACATGTTGCTCCAAAACCTGTAAGTACCTTTCAGCATTAATGGTGCCTTCATAGGTGTGTAAGTTACCCACGCCATGGGCACTAACACACCCCCATACCATCACAGATGCTGGCTTTTGAACTTTACGCTGATAACAATTCGGACCGTTGTTTTCCTCTTTGGCCTGGAGGACACGACTATGAAATAATTTGAAACGTGGACTCATCAGACCACAGCACACTTGTCCACTTTGCGTCAGTCCATCTCAGATGAGCTCAAGCCCAGAGAAGCCGGTGGCATTTCTGGGTGTTGTTGAATATGGCTTTTGCTTGGCATGGTAGACTTTTAACTTGCACTTGTAGATGTAGTGACAAACTGTGTTAACTGACATCGGTTTTCTGAAGTGTTGCTAAGCCCACGTGGTAAAATCCATTACAGAATGATGTCAGTTTTAAATGCAGTGCCTCCTGAGGAACAGAAGGTCACCGGCATTTAATAATGGTTTTCGGCCTTGCCGCTTATATGCAGAAATTTCTCCAGATTCTCTGAATCTTGTGATGAGATTATAGACTGTAGACGATGAAATCCCTAAATTCATATCAAGTATTACTGACAGTAGTGAACCTTGTCTCATCCTTGCTTGTAAATGACTGAGTCTTTTGTGGATGCTTCTTTTACACCCAGTCATGACACTTGTCACCTGTTTCCAGTTAACCTGCTCACCTGTGGAATGCTCCAGACAGGTGTTTTTGGAGCGTTCTTCAACTTTCCCAGTGTGTTGTTGCCCTTGTCCCTGCTTTTTTGGAACGTGTTGCACACACATATTGTTCATATCTCAACATCAGGGGGAACTCTGCTGTAATGAAATAAATGAAATGGTGTTCTAAAAATAACATAAACAAGCTAATTGTTTGTTTCGTAAAAGGACAATGTATGAAGCAGTTGAGAGGTCATCTTAAATTACTTCTGTTGTTCACTACATTATTTAGAAAATAAATTTGATAGGGGTGCCCCTCCAAACACTGCATTGTTCTTATTAATATAGCTCAATCTCAGGACTTTGACTGACTCTAAATGAATAAATGAATGATTTAAATAAGGTTTTTTAAAGGTTTTACACTGCAGTCGCAAGGGCTGATATCCTAAAGGTTTTGGTCGTGTATCTGGTTCAACACACATGAATCAAATAATCCTAGGCATGGCTCTGTAGAACTTGACTGTGTGCTGGAGGAGACAGTGCAGACATTTGATTCAGGTAGGTTGGACCAGAGACACATCTAAAAGTTGCAGGACACTGGTCCTCCGGGACCAGAGATTGACACCTGATCTAAATCACTCCACTGTAGCTCTGGCTGTAGGTTTACATTTCGTTGTACTGCTAGAAGGTGAACCTCAACCCCCAGAGTTAACTTCAGCCCTTTGGTTGCTCCTCTTCACTTTAAGTGAATGGCTGTTTCTTAACGGGTTTGCAGTTACTCATTCTGTTTTTGGAATGATTGATTAGACGCAAATAAAACATTTTCTTCCCCTTAATAGTTATACGCTACTATACACTACTGTGACAATCCATTGAAGTGTGTGGTTGTATTGAAACAATGTGGACAACACTGAAGGGGTTTGAATATTTTTGCAAGCTGTATGTCATTGGAGGACAAACTTCCATGTTGAAAACCATAAATGGCACCAGTGCTCAGAGTAATGCTAGTATTTGCATGTGGTATGTACAGGGGTTGGACAATGAAACTGAAACACCTGGTTTTAGATCACAATAATTTATTAGTATGGTGTAGGGCCTCCTTTTGCGGCCAATGCAGCATCAATTTTAAGCCATTCTTCTTGCAGGATAGTGACCAGGTCACTACGTGATACTGGAGGAGGAAAACGTTTCCTGACTCGCTCCTCCAAAACACCCCAAAGTGGCTCAATAATATTTAGATCTGGTGACTGTGCAGGTCATGGGAGATGTTCCACTTCACTTTCATGTTCATCAAACCAATCTTTCACCAGTCTTGCTGTGTGTATTGGTGCATTGTCATCCTGATACACTGCACCGCCTTCAGGATACAATGTTTGAACCATTGGATGAACCTGGGCCTCAAGAATGGTTCGGTAGTCCTTGGCAGTGACGCGCCCATCTAGCACAAGTATTGGGCCAAGGGAATGCCATGATATGGCAGCCCAAACCATCATTGATCCACCCCCATGCTTCACTCTGGGCATGCAACAGTCTAGGTGGTACGCTTCTTTGGGGCTTCTCCACACCGTAACTCTCCCAGATGTGGGGAAAACAGTAAAGGTGGACTCATCAGAGAACAATACATGTTTCACATTGTCCACAGCCCAAGATTTGCACTCCTTGCACCATTGAAACCGACGTTTGGCATTGGCATGATTGACCAAAGATTTTGCTTTAGCAGCCCGGCTGTGTATATTGACCCTGGGGAGCTCCCGACGGACAGTTCTGGTGGAAACAGGAGAGTTGAGGTACACATTTAATTCTGCTGTGATTTGGGCAGCTGTGGTTTTATGTTTTTTGGATACAATCCGGGTTAGCAACGAACATCCCTTTCAGACAGCTTCCTCTTGCGTCCACAGTTAATCCTGTTGGATGTGGTTCGTCCTTCTTGGTGGTATGCTGACATTACCCTGGATACCGTGGCTCTTGATACATCA
The DNA here is from genome assembly GCF_021462225.1 of Girardinichthys multiradiatus. Classification (NCBI taxonomy): domain Eukaryota; kingdom Metazoa; phylum Chordata; class Actinopteri; order Cyprinodontiformes; family Goodeidae; genus Girardinichthys; species Girardinichthys multiradiatus. The sequence goes on from NC_061799.1 coordinate 26,044,287, forward strand.
CAAAGACTCGCTGTCTTGGTCACAGATGCGCCAGCAAGACGTGCACCAACAATTTGTCCTCTTTTGAACTCTGGTATGTCACCCATAATGTTGTGTGCATTTCAATATTTTTAGCAAAACTGTGCTCTTACCCTGCTAATTGAACCTTCACACTCTGCTCTTACTGGTGCAATGTGCAATCAATGAAGACTGGCTACCAGGCTGGTCCAATTTAGCCATGAAACCTCCCAAACTAAAATGACAGGTGTTTCAGTTTCATTGTCCAACCCCTGTACATAACTAGGTAATCTGATTGCAACCATTTCACAATTAGTTAATTTGCCAGTCAAATGTCAAAGTCACATATTTGATCACTTTTATCACTCGTGTTATGTTGAAATGACAAATGTTTTGTGGCACTTGCACTGTAAACATTGAGCTGTACAATTCATATGTACAGTATTTAATTATTAAACATGTAAATTAAATCTAAAATAAGAAATATTGCCATAGCAACAGTAAAATTTTCTTTAATGTGTAATGAATTTATGTTTTTTTTTAATGCTGGGTTGTGAGAACTCTTAATGTTTAAAATGAATAGGATGTTTGTGCTGCACAACAGATTCAAAGGCTTCAAGGACATTCCATCAAGCAAATAAAACTTTTAGTAAGTATTCTTCAATAACAGTACTTTAAGTTTCTGAGCCCATTGAGTTAAAAGAAAGCAATTCACAGGATAAAAAACGTCAATTTAATGATTTAAAATTTAGTCTTATGTATGGCAAGATATTCCATTATCTGTCTGAAATTACATGAAGTAACATCTTAAATTTGCATTTTCGTTCATTCATCGCTTCTTTTTTGAAGTTGTTTTATTTATTTGAGATAGGACCTGGTGTCCTGCATTCGTTCCATCCGTTGCATTCCCAACTGAAGAATCTGGGTATTCTCTTGCATTGCAAGGTCCAGAAATTCAACATTTTTGTGGAAATTCCTGAAACAAATTCTGCTTCACCAAAAGAGCTTTCAATACTTTGATTGAAGATTCTCAAGTCCTCATGATGTTGTCTTATTATGTTGCATATTCTCTAATATTTAAATAGTATTAAGTGGTAAATTAGGCAACAATTTATACATCCTATTAAACTCAACAAATAAAACATACCCTCATATCTGCTTACTAGGACTGAAAACCAAAGCCTAGAAGTAATTCCAAACTAAAGGACTAATATTATGTCAAACCAGTCGCCCTTATTGTAACCTGCTTTCTTCCTCATGAGATAAACTATACTAATTCTAATATGTTTGAAGTTGTAGATACCGCTTCCCATTTTTATACATCTGCACTTTTAATCGCTGACAGAAATCCAGATTAGTAATGAGGAGCTTTTATTTCATTGGTCCCATGAATATCTGTGTGTGTGGTTTTTGTTTGTGTTGAATCAGCAGGGGTGAACACACCTAGTTATTGGATCCCAGTGTGGAAGGGAAACCGTCACTTCCTCTGACTGGGGGAAAGGAAGGAAACTATCTTTAGTTCCCTACACACACTCTCACACACACACTGTACTCCTGATCCTTCATAGTATAAGTCTAGGAATAGATTGGCTTCTGCATATGAACACACCCACATTGCAGGCCATGACTATTTTTACATCATCTTCTTATTCCTTCCCCATAGATTATGAGATGACCGACCATCATGACTAACATCATTGGCTCTCAAAATATTTCCAGCGTAGGTGGGCCTGTAGTTCATGCATTTGGAATATGGCAAATGTCTCTTGTTGTAATTTTCTTTCCCCCACATGGCAGGGTCATCCCGCCGTTCTCCTGCTCTCCCTCTGCGCACAGGATGCTCACGTGGGATTTCCACCTATCCCGTTGTTTCCTCCAGGCTGCGTTCCCATGGTCTGACTGTTAAAGTGTATCCTCCACCATCCCACATCCATGTCAGAAAGTTGTAAGCTCCAAATGTAGCGGTGTCAGAATGTGTGGTCACATGCAGAGGTGTTTGAAGAGGCGTAAGGGATGGGTATCTGTCTTTGTGTATACGCTTTCATGGCAGTGAGCATGCTCCAACAAAAGCCTAAAAATAGTAGGAGTATGCCCATGTGACATGCTGAGGCTAAAAGCGTGTGAATAATTTGCCTAATGCAACACATTCTCTCTTCCTAAGATCAGTCATGCAAATATGCTCCCGCTGGTAACCTCGGCCAGCCGGAAAGTTGGAAGGGGGGTAACCAGTCTGTTCTGTTAACCCAGTTGGGTTGTGTCTCGGTTCTAAAGACGACATCACATAGATTTATTTTTGTAGATGCCCCTTGTCATTGACCGAATCGATTAAAAGCTTAACAGTTGTATTTCATGTGCCTTAATCAAGAAGACATCAGTTTTTTTCTACACAAAGTTGTTTTTTTGTTTTTCAAAGGTTGCAGGTTATTATGCTCCTTCGTCCGTTGTTTTGTTGTAAACTTCTTTTGATACAAAATAAAGCCTTCCACTGGACATTTTGTACGAGCCATGTATCAATCCAGAACCACAGTCAATAGAAATAGTGGTTTACAAAGTATTTAATAATTGATACTCAAGTAAATTATTCATGAGTTTGTAGCATTTTTACAGCATGTATTTTCGGTATAGTTGGTGGGAAACACTTGGAAAGAAAAATAAAAAGAAACACAATAGTTAATTAATGGGTAGAATGGAGAAATGAAAAAACAAAACAGTTGGTAAAAAATTAAGGAGTATGAATTGAAGAAGGAGAATTGCTTGGAGAATATCCCAAGTCATCGATGCCTTTTTTTTTTTTTTTTTTCCCAAAACAAAAACGTGACAGAAACGTATAAAGCAAAAAATGCATATAGATAGTGCTGATAACTAAAATGAAAAAGGACTTTTTTGTTTGCAAATAAAAAAATAAATAAATTATTGGATAAAGATTACAATTATTCTTGTGGAAACTTGGTGGATTCGAAAGAGTAGGCAATGAGACTTAATCCAAAACTTTTTTTTTCTAATAATAAAAGTAAATCTGTGTGTCTGCATATTGTAAACAGCACTTTAATTCCATTCTAGTATCAATATTTAACATTGGGATAAAGAGATGATTTGCCTTACAAGATTTAAGTGGCTCTAAAATTAAAATAAATTCCTTAAGGACTTCATGTTTTATTCTAATAAGTGCAGTAAAGTTGGTGACTAAAACGTGGCATGATTTTGCCGACTAAAAAAAAGACCACCCATGTGCTGTCAAAGTTAACATTGATATCTACATTTTTTAAAGTTAACTTCCTCAAAAACTCTTCATTTTTTCAACTTATCTTGCTTATCTAATCAACCTATTAGAGATTGAAATGTAAGTTTGCACGTTATATTTGTCTTTTACTTTATACAGCTGTTTGTGTAGGTCTTTGAACTTTTTTTGAAAATTAGATGGCTTGTTAAAAAAACCCAACTGGCTAGCAGACGCCTCTACCTTTATGTACACATCATATAGCAACGCAAACAGCCAGGTGTTTTTACAGCTTTTACTTGGAGTGGGTGGTGATAATAAAGTCCTCTCGTAGAGAGATAAAAACCTGCAGTTTCATTCTCTGCCTTCACACTCCACTGAGATTAGAAGTGCAGTTAAATGAATTTGGAAGGGAACCGGGACACAAACAAATTGTGTTTAATGCAGCTATTGAAGGGAAATGGCTAATATTGGGGCATTAGAAATAAAGATCTTGTTTACATCATTATGTCTTGTACATATTCATTAACCTTTACTCCCACATTATTAATGCTGGCTTTCCGTTGCAGCAAATAAAGTTTAGTCTTGGTGCCAAGGCATGGAACATTATCCCATATAGGTGTGCTTTATTATGTTGTTATTAACAATGACACTGCCGAACAACAGATTTGTTGCTGTGTTTTCCACTAACCCTAAATGGAAGGGTTGTGTGCTAATTAATGCAAACATCTGATGTGTTTGTACATTGTTACTGTAGAATCTGCAGCCTGTCGGTGAGATAGTTTGCACTAGTTTTCTGTATGTTGAGCTATTCTATACGCCCTCAGTATTTACGTTTAAGCGCCTCAAAAAAGAGCTGACACTTGCAGTTAAGCACATATATTTGCTGAAAGGCTTTTATATCACATGGTCAGCATTTGTCGAATATCATATTCAAAATTACAGTGTGAACAAGATATTCATTTGTACAACTAAAAATAGATCTGTGCTTACTTGCTGTCTGTTAATTAGGATTTTAGGAAAGATGTCAGGTCATCTTAAAATTCCAGGTTTAACTATAAATCAGCTCATATTGGCCCACCTCATTATGCAATACCCTACTACAGTGCATTAGCCCTAGAGTTGGCATGTGAAAGACCTGAATTATTTACAGCAACAAGAGTATGTGCAAGTTCACACTTGCTTACTGTACGGACTCTTGCTTCACAAACGCGCACCAGTGCTTTGCCCTGTTTAGAGTCAACGGAAATGTGTGCCAGGGATGATCTAGTCTACTGTAAAATGGACCAAAATCATTTGTTATGGTCATCTGTGGAGAGCATCTTGGAGCTGAACTTCATAAACACTGAGATCAAACACTTGGCTGAATACAAAAATAATATGATTGAAGATGCAGCAAGAACAAAACTCTAAGCCTATAGATTGAATAGTGAAACTGATAGCCAGGCAAGGGGGGACAGATAGAGGGAAAAAAATATTGCGCGGGAGGAGGACAGTGCATGCCAACCTTAGGAAGTTTTTGCGGAGGTGGAGGATACAGAAAGATATCCTGTCTAAACATCACAGCCCCATCTGACAGAACGCCTGATAAGCACCCTGACTGTCAGGTTTGGCAGGGTTGCGGTGGCAAGCCTGAACTGGGTAAAAAACAAAAGACACACTCAAATGGAGGAAAATAGAGAAAAAGGAAGCTCAGAATTTCCAAGAGCCTGATTAAGAAGAAGTAGCTGAAATTTTATCTGAGACTATAATAACATAAGTTGCACCACACTGATTGTATATCGGCACAATTCTCTGAGAAAGAAGGCCATCCAGGCCAAATGTAATGTGTCTTTAGCTGTTCTACTGTTGTGATCGTCTGTTTGTTTGTGGAGCAATAAAGCTTTTCGTCTCTTGGCTTTCGGTAGACTGTATTTAAAATACTATACAAAAAATGAACAGTACTTTGCAAAACATTGTTGGAGTTATTCTTATTACAGTTTGGGAACTTATCAGTCATAGTCAGAGAACATCTGTGTTCTCTGTGGGCAAAAGGCTTGGCTTTTGTTATTGACATCTAATGCCCAAATGACAGATACCAGATATCTGGACCAAGATTTACAATTCCATGCACTGGTCGTTTGTGTAAAAAAGTTAATAGCAGGTGAGAACATAGCCGAAAGTTACGAAAGAGTGACAAAGTTATGTTTGAGATGCTGAACTTGGGCTTCAGAGCATAGCGCAGACCAAAGCAGCGATACCAAGCCTCCAACTTGAGTTCAAAAAGTAAGGATTTAAATGGTAATCTATTCAGTGAGGAGGAGAAAGCAAGGGGAAATGTTGTCAGAGAGCAGAAGCTTGGAAACCTAACAAACCAGCCCCCAATGGAAGGATTTCAAAGTGTTCTGTTCTGAACCCAGGTGACCTTTTGTTCACTACTGTAGCAAATAACTGCTTGTGACAAAAATTGCATTTCAAAGCATAAAAATTCTGGCAGCATTCAGATATGTGTAACTTCTGCTCCAACTCTGACCAGCCTTGTGGCTCCAATGTTCATTTGCATGTGCCCGCCCCTTCATTCCAACTAAAGGCTCCTTCAAGTGTCATACTTCGTTGCTGCGGGGAATACACAGTGTGGACAAGTCTCCATTTTCTCCACATAATCAGTCAGTGTTTTACTTGAAAGGGTTTAACTGGACTACAGTAATGGAGCTGACGAGGTCAGCATCTATCATGCCACTCAGACTCCTGCTGCAGTTGCCAATATATGTTCTTGTTTTTTACAGGGAAGCCCCAAAGTATCGAGAGCTCAGAGCGGGTGCAGCTCTCGGGGGCCTACAACGTCCGAAAAGGGAAGCTCCAGCTGCCGGTCAACCGCTGGACCAGACGGCAGGTCATCCTGTGCGGCACCTGCCTCATCGTCTCCTCCGTCAAGGAGAGCCAGATAGGGAAGATGCACATCCTGCCGCTCATCGGGGGGAAGGTATATAGACAGCACAGGGCAACAGAAACATGACACACATCACACAGCATTTTGTTTCACACATTAATCTTTTGTGCAATAGTGCTTAATAAAATGACCTTTATCCATTTATTGCTTTATATGCCTACCTGCAAAATAAGCTCCAAGGGTTTTCAGGAGAATCATTATGCCTGACAAAAAGAGCACTCCAAACCCCCACCACGCCCTGTTTCTAAACATTTCACACACAGCACGTGACTCTGCACTTGTCTGTTATCTTCTGAGTTGGTGTGCATGTGTGCTAGTGTTCTATTCAAGCTCCGTAACCGATCAGCCTTTTATTCACAGGGGATATCATATATTCAAGTGAGACTGTGCATTTTTAAAAAGCCTTTTTACCACATACATTTGTTGTCGCCTGCGTCACGCACATGTGTTTATCAGAGGAACGCGAGCCACGCGTCTTTTTATAACTATACTCGTGGTGACTGAATTTATTTACCCTGTAGACGTTAAGTGTTTTTCTGCTTCAGCAGAAGTCATTTCATATTAGTCTCCCCTGTCCTTCCCTTGTTTTGTTTTTTTCCACATCTGTATACATTTTCCAAGTTTTATTTTGTGCGGTCAGAGTGCTTTTAAAGTTTGATGTCACGCTTATGTTTACCTCGTCTACAGGTGGAAGAGGTGAAGAAGCACAACCACTGTTTGGCCTTCAGCTCGGCAGGACCTCAAAGTCAAACCTACTATGTCAGTTTTGACAGCTTCACAGAGCACCTGCGCTGGCACAGACATGCTGCCAAGGTACGGAGTGTGAGAGGGTTGGAGGAGGAAAGAGGAACAAAAGTTGGTGTTTCTTCTGCACTACATAAATGTCAGGTCCATTCTGTATCAGTGCATGTTCAGTTGACACGAACCGAAATCCCACTTTCAGACAGCCAGGTGGACATTAAACCTGCAGACAAGTTTGCAGGCAAATAATTTTGAAACCTATCCCCTGAGATTTCTGTGTTTTTGCTGATTAAATCTGATCCTCAACTGAAGAGGGATAAAATGCACCGTCTTTCCAAAAAAAGTTACTACCTGAAATTTACAACACAAATAAGTGAGAAACTCCTATTGGATAAGTACTGCGTGGATGATTATGTTCCAGTTTTCCAGTTTGCACAAGTTATTCAACTTAACTGATGCTTTGAGTAGCTTCTTATTTGTTAAACAAGCTTGCCGGAAGACACATCATTTGGTCATAGATAAGATGTTTACCTGTTTCAGAAGAATCACATTATTGGCATTTATTCAAAGAAAACATCTAATGAAATTGCTGAAATTACTAAGTTTGGGTTAAGAACTGTCTGACGCATTATTAAACATTATTGATGGACGATCTTCGCAGAGGATATGCGGTCGGAACAAAATCTTGAATGATCAGGTAACATTTGGTGAAACCAAATTGTAGAAAAACAATAACAGAACTCAGTTGTTCCTGTTTGGACTATCTTCATATATTTATCATGTTTTTACTTTAACAATAAGTAATAATTCATGATGTAGCTTAAAAAAAAGTGGGCCATTACATGCGTTATCATATTTTCCAGAAACTGCTGGAGTCAGGGTTCCCTCTGAAGGATGGAAATGCACAAAATGTAGAAAAGACAAAAAATCCCTATTTGGTCAGTTTTCACAACCGAGATGCAAATAAAGTAAAACAAAAAAAAAGAAAAGTCTGCAGAAAGAATCCTGATCATCCACATGTTTATCAGTTTTAGGCAAGGACATAGTCATATCAACGTTTCAAAAAAGGTTTGATGTTAAATCCTTGTGATGAGGAAAATTTTCTCTGGGTGTATAAAGCAAGCAAGCTGCCCCCTTCCCATATGTTGCTGCGGACTGCCAGCCAGCTGGCTAAAGGAAGACTATCCCACTTTAGCATAGCTCAAGAAAGAAATTTGGATGTTATAAACTGTAGGCAGCCTGGCATGGAATCTAAGGAAGCATGACTCTTATTAGGGTTATAATATTGTAAAACTACAGTTGTTAATCTGTGTGAATGTGCATGTCTATTAAACAACTGATTGCAGTAACTACCTAACTAAATAGTTAGACTTTTTATCCAGCTATTATCAGCTTGAATTCATACAGTCATTACTGTATGAATTCCTGGCTGACTAAAAAAGGTATGATATTCTGTTCAGTAAGCACTTGAAAACTAGTAAATTAAGATGGTCTTTATGTTATATCTTTGCTTAAATAGTCAGTTAAGGGCAAAATTATTATACCCCTGGCAGATTTAGATTTAAGTTTATTTTTATTCAACAAGAAAGTGTGTTTCTGATTGGATATGACGCAGGCTCATCCCATAAGATAGTAAAGCCATGTATTTGATACCCATGTTTCTCACTATTTAACAAGATAGCATGTTGAAAATTATTTATACTCTTCTCAGTATTCAATGGCATTATAGCAATCAAACCCTTGTTATAATTTCTGACCAGCCTGTTGCACGTTTCCACTAGTACTTTGACAGTTTATCTTTGGCAATGAGCTCCAAGTCTTTGAAGTTGGAAGGCCGCCTTGCCGTCACCCTCATCTTGAGCTCCCTCTGCAGATTCTGTATCGGGTTCAAGTTGGGGCTCTGACTGGGTCACTACAAAACAGTGTTATTGCTTCAAGTCGGAGGAAATATATTGGTAAAATTAGGAGTTTTCTTAGATGATGCTCACCGCAAAACACACACAGGAATATCCATTGTTTTGGAATGGCCTCAACCCAGCTGCGATATTATATTATGACCTAAGAAGGTCAAATGTGGGTCATTTTCTTTAGCTGCACTTTAGCTCACTTAATCAGAATTTAATTTAATTAACAGTTTGAAAGTGTTTACTGGCACTGTCCTATCTGAATTGTATAAACCATTTGTGTCTTGGTGTCTCACACAAAATTGCAAGTTTTCTCTCCTGTCTCTCAATTGGGCTCAAGTAGGACATAGCCAGAAAACCTCTTTTCTAAATATTAACAGGGACATGCATGTCACCGGCACCCAGAGGGCCACTCAGAATAGATGCTTGGATGGAGATGGCACGTGCTTCAGTGATGACTACAGAGCTGCAGGCTAACTCCGCTCTTAAGGATTCGAGTTCAGAGATTGTTTATTCTGGCCTTTTAAATGTAGTTTGCTGTTTAGATGTTTCTGTTAATATGGCAAACAAATGGACCCTGCTATTAGTACTCTACTACTTTAAGGAACTACATTTAGCTGTATTACACAATATAAAGTGCTGATAATGTTAGATCAATGTCTTCTTGGATTTTTCTCTACTTCTCTAATCCTAAAATTGACACTGAATTATATTTGACCCCTGACATCAGCATATACACATGCTGTGCAAGATTAATAAAGTCTTGTGTGGTGGAGACAATACTGTTCAGCTTTGTGTTTTTGTTTCTCCCTCTCTTTTTCACAAAGTCATTCTTCTCCTCCCTACTTGCTTTTAGATGGTGTCCCAGAGGATCAACTCGGTGGATTTGTCCTGCTGCAGTCTGGAACGTCTTCCCCCCAACCTGTTTTATAGCCACGACCTCACCCACCTCAACCTTAAACACAACTTCCTGCCTGCAGACCGTCGCCTTCAGCAGCTGCAAAGGTATAATGCCATGACAAACATGAAAAACACCTGCAGCTATACATCAAAGGGGTGATTTATGCAAAATCAAAGGGTTGTTGCCTCTTTTTTTTTTTCTTGTGTATAGTTTTGAAAAACAAAAGCTGCTTCATGCATGTTAAACATGTTTCTGAGGTTTAATATTCATTCCAAGGGCTCTTAAATCAGCCAAACTATGGACAGATTTCCAACTTTGTAAACAGTTTTCCTTTAATGTAGCTGGAACACGAGTGTCTGAGATAGGAAGAAGGTTATGGATAGACTTAACATTTTGTTGATGATTTGAGGGAGCTGATAATTGCTTTTTGACTCTATTGCCTTATGCTTCCATGTAGACTGCCCTTCAAATGTATTAATACCACTTTTCCACATTTTGTGGAGACACTTCTGTTTAATGAAGCCCTCAGAGGTTTGTTAGAGACCTTTAGTGAACAAACGGCATCATGAAGACCAAAAAAGGTTTCAACTAGGGTTAGGTTATGAAACAGAATCCATTCTTATGAAGTATTGTTCACTACATCTTCTGAAACTGGAAAGAGTGTGGCCCATCTGCAGATCTATGGGTTAGCTTTAGGTATCCACAAAGCTAAAGTAACAGACTGGAATAAGGAGAGCATTAATCAGAGAAGCAGCCAAGAGGCCCACCGAAACTCCAGAGGTGCTGCAGAGATCCACAGCAAGATTTCTCTCTAGATGTACAAAGGTTGTTGAGACATACCTCCAAAGATTTGCAGCTGTATAGTTTGATATATTTTGCAAAACCAAGGCTTCATATGATCTATTTATAACTGAATCTATTTATAACTGTGAATCAAGAGGGCTAAATACATGGCACTCTAAGGTAGGATTTAAAAACTGATGGGAAAACCGAGTCATATTTGGTCATATAGGTTTTGAATGGAGTGTTTTGGAGCTTAGTTTCGAGATGAACATTGTGGCAAAATAAGCTTTATGAGCGCTAAGCATAACTTACGTGCAACAGGAAAGGTGTCATATTAAAAGCTGAGAGACGAGGCACTGTAACAGTAAGGCTGCACTGAAAACAGCAGGACATGGCTGGCTGATTTGGACAGAGCTGAGTTTCGCCGGCGTACTTGCAAGCCATCGACCTGAGCAGACTAGGACAAGAGCCATTGGCACACGATGACCAAAGAAGCTAGCCAGCATTGTGCAAGGGTAGGCCAAAAGAGTCCAGACCTACAAGGATAGATGCAGGGAAGCTTTTAATGTGCCTTGTCTGTCTTACTTTTTCTCTCTGCGTGCACCATCTGCTGCATGCTTATCATGGTCCCAGATTAAAGACCACAGGCAAAATACTGGGGTGTTTGTGTTTGTGTGTGTGTGTGTGTGTGTGTGTGTGTGTGTGTGTGTGTGTGTGTGTGTGTGTGTGTGTGTGTGTGTGTGTGTGTGTGTGTGTGTGTGTGTGTGTGTGTGTGTGTGTGTGTGTGTGTGTGTGTGTGTGTGTGTGTGTGAGAGAGAAACCATATGTAATATACTGATGCACTTTTATGTTTGTCACTGTAATTCTGTGATGCATGTGTGTGTGTGTGTGTGTGCGCAAAACCGAGGGAGTATGTTAGAGCAAGAGTCGTTTGCCTGTCATTTTGGCTGCAAGCTGCAGATTTGGGGTCAGTGTATGCAAAGTCATGATACAGCATGACATTTATATTTTTTAAATATATTTTTAGCTGCACTACATAACTCCAGTTTGCATGGCATTACATGTATAATCTGACATGCTTTTATGTCTTTCTATGAGTCCCTGCCATAGTAATATTAATTTGACTCTTCTTTATTTTCTTTAATCTCCAGGGTAATGACTGATGTTAAGGGAGGATGACATTGGAGGGAAAATAACTAGTTTTTAACCCAGAGTATGGGACCCACAGCTCCCCTGCTGGTCAAGGGAGATAGCATCTAGTTTGCTTTGCCAAATCTAAGTAGGCTCATCCGCATTTGACCCAGTATGAATGAAAATGAGGTCAGTAATGAGAAAGAGATGAATAGTTTAGCTGAAAAAAGAGGGATTTTGACAGAAACATGCAGCATAGTTAGTTGAGTACCCATATTTCCCTTGAGAGGCTTGTATGAAGTAGCTGAAGTTGAGAAGAGTACTACTTTGATGTGGGCTGTTGTGTCAGACGGTTCTTTTCACTTTTGTTGCCACTCAGAAATCTAACTAGCTGATCATCTGCCATTAATAATTGGATACATATAATAAACTATCTGGGATTCTAGTTCTTATGACTGCTTTTCTAATGTGCAAATCTTTTTGAGACAGATGTCACCACTTGCTGAGTAGAGAAGTTTTGCATACAGTTGAACCTTGCCCTCTTTATTTACATATGGATGATGGTTTAGAAACTTTATGAACAGCACACATGAAAGAAAGTCAGAGTTTAGAGAGCCTAAGGCTGATTGAAATGATTTAAGTTGCATTAACTGATTCCTTTTCATTTTAGGGGGGCCAGATGAAAAAGTGCAGTGTTAATATAATTGTCAGTGTATCAAATACTATACATTGATGATCATAGTAATAATTGTCAACAGCCAGCTGCTTATTTGCTAAAGATTAAAAAAAAATCGAACAAGGAGTCACCAGACTGAAACTTTGCTTATTTCAGTTGTTTAAAAACAACGTTAGAGGGGTTTAAGAAGCTTTTAAAATGGAAGCTATTTTTTAAATGTCTGCGGTTCATTCAGGCAGCAAGAGAGCAAGAATTTATGCAGATAACAGAAAGGCTGAGCGGAGTACATCAAAGTTGCTCTGTTTTATTCTTTTGAGTTTTCAGCCTATGTCTGTTATGAAAAATGATGGATTTAGAAATGTTGCCAGCCTCTCAGTAGAAGTAAAGTAAAGATCTACATGTTTGGGGGGTAAAGTGCTTAACCCTGAATAAAATGTTAAGTTCTTAATTATTATGTTTTGCTTAAATAAAAGGTAAAACCCTGTTTTACAAAAAGTCCTCTTTTACACAATGAGGTTACATCTTCTCTACTTTTAATAGAAATAATTAAGACCACTTATGGCAGAAATGTTAGAAAAACATTTTAAATGCTCTTATATTATAGTTCTTTTAGAGGAATCCAAATCAGTTTATATCAGTATCAGTAAGTTAAAGCTTTTCAAAAACAGAACTGCTGATAAATTCATCTGTATTCTTTGAACATTAAATGTACACAAAGCAACAAATGTAAAACTGTACCTTGGCTCACCTAATAAATATTTCCTCTCCATCTTATGTTTGTTCTTTATCAGCAGATTTCTGAATTTTCAACTGTTAAATGCTCCACAGCGTTAACCAGCTAGATGCCCTCTTTGTCTTTTTGCCATTTTGTAGCTTGGCAGCCCGTACCAGGGGTTTGTCAGAGATTTCCCCAAAATACAGACGCTGCTTGATGGCATTTATCAGCTTTTTGTAGGCCTTTTTTATTTTCAGGCCAGCTTAATAATGTAATAGTACTCCCTCCCTTTTGGTTTTATTTGGCCTCCCGACAGGATACATCTGGGTACTACTTGCCAAATACATCCAGATTTTATTACAATCTGTTTTGGCAGAGAGCATTGATTTGTTTAGTTGAAAGGGTAAAAAACAGCACTTCAAATTATCAAGTGAGATTTGTGTGATAGATCTAAGAAACATTAGGTGCCTTTTTGTATTTTCCCAGCCGGATATTTCCAATATATGTGAAGCTCTGACCAGTTGATGCCAGTTGTTTCTGACTCCAGTTTTTCGATATCCAAAGCCATGACATACTCAGCAAGAACAGAAAAAAACATTCTCACTCTGTCTTTGCAGCCCAGGTTTGGGAGTTGTCACAGCTTGTTCTTGACACATCATCCGAATAGAACATTTTTTGTTGTGTGACGTCTGAATATCATTACATGCAAATACTGCAGCATGAGGAACCTATTAGGACCTCCTAAAAGTTTTGCACTTATATTCTTATGCTGTATAAAATACACAGCCAGAAAGAACTTTGTTCTTCTTGCCACCTTAAGAACAAATTACTCTGTTCTTGCGGAGAATCTATAAAATCACTCGTGTAATTGACTATATTTAAGTGGTAACTTTCTGTTGTAGGTTCAGAATGTGGTCGGGATGTCATGCAAAGATCGTGAATGGATGTTGCTTCTCAAATCAAAAATTATACCTGATCTGCTCTCAGCAGCACTGCTAACCCCTTTCAGAAGCCAACATTTGCTCTTTGATGGTCTTTTAAAGCCAAAGCGTAGGTGGGGTAAAGTTTTTCATCCTCCTTGGGCTTTAGTTTGCAAGTAGAAAGGGCACAGTTGCAGGGCTTCTTCAGCCACAGTTGTGATTACTTGTCTGTTAAAAACCAATAGCAGGACACATCTGCTGAAATACTCTGCTCAAAAAAATAAAGGGAAGACTCAAATAACACATCCTAGATCTGAATGAATGAAATATTCTCAATGAATACTTTGTTCTGTACAAAGTTGAATGTGCTGACAACAAAATCAAAACTGCTGACACACTCCAGCCACATGAGGTCTAACATTGTCCTGCATTAGGAGGAACCCAGGGCCAACTGCACCAGCATATGGTCTCACAAGGGGTCTGAGGATCTCATCTCAGTACCTCTTCTCAGTGGACTGTGAGCACAAAGCCCATTTGTGGATGTTGGGCCCTCATACCATCCTCATGGAGTTTGTGCAGACACATGCACATTTGTGGCCTGCTGGAGGTCATTTTGCAGGGCTCTGGCAGTGCTCCTCCTGTTCCTCCTTACACAAAGACGGAGATAGTGGTCCTGCTGCTGGGTGGTTGTCCTCCTACGGCCTCCTCCACGTCTCCTGGTGTACTGGCCTGTCTCCTGGTAGCGCCTCCAGGCTCTGGACACTACGCTGACAGACACAACAAACCTTCTTGCCACAGCTCACATTGATGTGCCATCCTGGATGAGCTGCACTACCTGAGCCACTTGTGTGGGTTGTAGAGTCTGTCTCATGCTACCACGAGTGTGAAAGCACCACCAACATTCAAAAGTGACCAAAACATTAGCCAGAAAGCATAGGTCCCCACCTGCAGAACCACTCCTTTATTGAGTGTGTCTTGCTAATCACCAAAGATTTCCCCCTGTTGTCTGTTCTATTTGCACAACAACATGTGAATTTGATTGTTAATCAGTGTTGCTTCCTAAGTGGACTGTTTGATTTCACAGAAGTTTGATTTACTTGGAGTTATATTGTGTTGTTTAAGTGTTCCCTTTATTTTATTGAGCAGTGTATATTTAAATGGTGCAGCTGCAAACAGCACAATAAGTTGGCATGTTCAAACATGTCTTTTTGAAAGGACGTCTTTGTAGGTGTGTCATTATCATTACAGACAGAAAAAGAAGGAAGTCTGCTAAGCAATTACTTAAAAAAACACAGTTCACTACAACCTAAAACAAACAGATATCCTGCAGCTACCGCTATCATACCAGAAGTGGCTCACATTATCCGTCCTCTAGCAGCACAGCAAGGAGCAAGGTGGATAAATTAAAACGTTGAAGGAATTTTGTCTCGTTGAACAGGGATGAATTATTTAAATGTGGAGCAGAGGTGACATTACGCTGTGTGTGAAAGAGCAGTCCCTGTAAATGGAAGAAATGAAGGAGCAAGCATCTCTGATCACATATGTCAGAAAGACGTAACATGATATAATGGAGATGACACAAAGAGAGTCTGAGGAGAGGGCATGAGCCTTACTCAGCACTTTGCAGAGACTGACTTAGTGATCAAGAGACATTTCCTGACATAATCTCCCCCAACTTCAAGCTGGAGCCACTTTCAGCTGAAATTACTTAGCCACCATAATCAATAGCTCTGCCATCTTTTGTATCTTTATCTCCATTGACCTAACCTACTGTGTGAATGTGTGTTTAACTTGTGTTTATACAAAGTGTAAAACTGTCAAATGTCTGGTTATGTGTTTGTGTGATAAATAAAGACAGGATCATTTTGCAAGATTCACTTTGGGGTTTGGTCTTCTTTCCCTCTAAGGGCCCAGCTCTTGTGAAGGTTAGTATGCCATAGGAGGACCCACTGAATGCCACTGGCCTCTGATGGTTAAATAAAAAACACACACACTCCCGCTTCGCTTGTTTGCTCAACAGTTTAATATGACGCTTTAGAACCACTCTGTCTTTGGGTGTGTTAAATTTTATTGTGTTTTCTTTTTTTTATTTGGCAAAGCCGAATATATGCGAGCTACACCTTACTCCAGTCCCCATGAATATATTCATGAATATGCTATAACCGTTGCAATATTAATCTTCTACAAGATATAACCCTCCCTATCTCCGTTCTCTGCTTCTCCAGGTTTTCTCGTCTTCGCAGCCTCAACCTCTCCAACAACCACCTTGGTCAGTTCCCGCCGGCCATTTGTGACATCCCCACCCTGACAGAGGTCAACCTCAGCTGTAACTACTTGGACTCCGTCCCCAGCTCTGTGGGTGCCATGAACAAGTAAGCAAAAACAGCAACTTACACTGAAGCAGTAGGAATAACATCTTACTTTTCTTTTTTTTTTTTTTTTGCACCAGTTTCAGAAAGCAAAAGTAATATATATTGCAAGATCTAAATCTTTGGTAAAGTCAAGGGCTTAATATAGTTCACACTTTAATATACTTAATTGTTTGTTTTCTTTTGGTGGATATTTTTCTATCACTTTTCTCTTTGCCTCAATGTCAAATGTTTACATAGCCAAATGTGTGAGTTCTAAAAGAGAAAACCATGCGCTTTGTGTTTTCAAGTGAAAGGTGACCTTACTCATGAAGTGCTTCTGGTTTGCCTTTATTTTGTCTACACAAAGTTTGTTTTGGTGTTGTTTGTATGGATCTCACCTAAATTGACCTGATCAGTGGATGAGAACATAGTATTGTCTGTCTACTCTTTGTTTTTTTTTTATCAATTATAAGTTGGGTCTGCACACTTGCTGATAGATGTTATTAGTCTCCTTGAGCTACTAAAAATCAGTTTTATTACAGGATTCTGACTAAAACTGTAACTGCACTTATATGCTTTGTTATATCACATAAACATGCCAATTATTGCCAGCACTTTGTGGTGTGTTTACTGCAGTTTATTTTATTGTGTAGGACACTAAACTGTTTTGTAGCTAAGCCAGTGCTGGCAATAGACTATATAACGCCTAAAGTAAGGAATCACAGCCCTGGAACTTGTTAAGTAATCAAAAACGTCTGTGTATTTTATTTGTAAGTAGAGTAATTAGAGTCTAGTTCTGTGTAGTTTAGTCTCAGTATAAATACAACCGTGCTGTGAAGGCCTGTTGAGGAGGTTTGTTAGAACATTAGTGGACAAACAGCATTTTAAGACCAAGAACTGGGGTAAAGTTGGGGAGAGGTTTAAAGCAGGGTTAGTTTAGAAACATTTAACATTTGAACATTGGTTGGACTATGGCACAACTGAAAATCCGCCAAGACATAGCTGTCCACCTAAATTAACACTTCGAGCAATGAGATTATTATTCAGAGAAGAAGCAATGAGAGCCATGGTAACTCTAGATTAACTGCAAAGATCCACAGCTCAGGTGGGAAGATTTTTTTTTTTTTAAGGGACAACTATAATTTCTTAACTCCACAAATATGGTCCTGACTGAAGTCATGTAAAGGCCGCACCAAACATGATGAAGTAGGGGCTGTGGTCAGATGAGACCAAAACTGAACTAAAAATGTTAGAGAACATTGTGTATTCATGTATTAAAATGGCCCAGTCAAAGTCCAGACCTACATGCGCTTTAAAATCTGTGACAACATTTGAAAGTTGCTGTTCATTGACACTCTCCATCTGCCCTAATTAAGAATGAACTAGTTTGCAAACTTTTTTCTCCAAATGTGCAAAACTGGTAGAGTCGTCCCAAAAGACTTACAACTGTAATGGCAGCAAAAGGGGTTCCACAGGGTCTTAACTCAGGGAAGCTTAAAACAAATGCACGCTACACTTTGTTGATTTTAGTTGAAAGCCATCAATCATTTTCCTTTCATCCCCTACACAATTTTACACAACTTGATGTTGTTCTCGCTCTTTCACATAAAATCCCATTAAAGTACAGTAAAGTTTGTGGTTGTAACAATACAAAATGTGAAAAGGTTCTGGGGTTACTTTTTAAGACACTCCTTTAAACTCAGACCTCATTTGAAGCGAAACATTCTGTAATGCAGAGTATGGGCTGGTAAAGATGAGAATGTAATCTGCAGGACAGATCTGGTATGATCTGGTGTGCATGTAAATTCCTAAATGGCTAAAGTGCCTATTCTGCTACCGCCATCTACTGGACATTACGTTAACTGATTATTGATGCATACCATGTAGTGTGTTGATCCGATGTTGCATGGTAAATCCAGAGGGAACAAGTATCCTTATTAAAATACATGATCGCTTCTTTCAGTTTGCAGACGTTCCTGCTTGATGGAAACAGTTTACGTGACCTGCCCACCGAGCTGGGGTCCCTGCAAAGGCTGAGCTACTTGGGCCTTTCCTTCAACCAGTTCAGCCACATGCCCCAGGTGCTCGAGCGGCTGGCCTCCATGGAGAAGCTTTGCATGGCTGGAAACAACCAGGAAACACTCACCTTGCAAAATTTCCGACTGCTCCGTGTCAAACACATTGATTTAAGGTACACCAGCCCAGGCAGATCATTCTAGATATAGTCAAAGTACAATTAGAAGGGATTTCATGAATGAACTTGGTGAACTATGTCCAGAACATGCATTACTTTGATTTGCAGGTCATACTTGTCCTGACTGTAGTACTCATTGACATGTCTTAATCCCACTAATTATAGAAATAAAAACATTTAGTGCATACCGTCACAGACACTAGACGGTTAAAGAGCACGAAATCAAGAAATCATTTGCCCACAGTGGCCCCATCAGGTCCCTTCTCATTGTCATTGTGTAGGAAAGCACAGAGCTGGAGTGACTTGCACTATTTTACAGTTAATACTTCACTAAAAGTTTGTCAAAGTAATTTTGAAATGTGTTGCAGTTATTACTTTTCTTTAGCTTTTGTGCCGTTTGTAAAAAAGCAACCTTTAAAGTCATTGTCCCTTTAAAAAAGATACTTGGACGAGTTATTTGATACCAGACAACTTAAAATAGATTTTCATTCCCGTACTGGTTGTTGTTTGGGCTGCACGCTGGTGCATTTGGTAGCACTGTTGCCTTGCATTAAGAGGGTCCTGAGATTGAATCCCCTGGGATCTCCTGCATCCGTTGCACATCGGTCCTCTCCTGGTAGTCTTGCTTCCTCCCATAGTCCAGAAACATAACTATTAGGTCAGTTGGTTACTGCCGTCCGTTATAAGTGTGTGCAAGCATGATTGTTTCTAATGTCTCTCAGTTTTGCCCTGTGACGAAAACCCCCCAAAGAATGTTGGCGACAGTCTGATCCAGCTGAGGATGAACCCTTTTCTCCTCTGTTAGATTGAATAAGATCTCGATCGTGGTGCCAGATGAGCCTGACCTACTGAGGCATGTGACCCAGCTGGATGTGAGGGATAACGGGCTGACAGAACTGGATGCCTCCCTGTTTCCCAGGCTGGAGGTGCTTCACTGCGAGAGGAACCACATAACGTGTCTTAAAGTTAAAGGTTCCCTTCTTAAAGGGATCTATGCCTCAAACAACGGTGGGTGTAGCTCTGCATTATTAGGTAGCTTATTCTTTAAACCACAGCCTTGCTTGTTTGCCAACTATGCCTAAACCTCTCCTCTATAAGTGTGTTACAAACGGTAGATGTGCCCTCTGAAATGTTCCTCTCATGTTCATCTGTTCTTATGCCTCAGATTTTCTCATCAATACAACCGTCTAATTGTCCCTCTCCATCATTCCATTTCTCTCGTCGTCACCACTACCCTCCTTCCCCAGTCGTCGTTTCCATTTCGCAACTACCTGCTTTTTTATTAGACCGTCCTTGCTGTAGGTTAATGTGTTTGGATTTCTCCCCACAGAATTACGACAGTTGGATGTCAGTCCTGTGCCCTCCAATCTCAGTTACATGGATATATCGAGGTGAGGAAATAAAGTATTTGTGTATTACAAAAATGTTTGCATGAACTGTAAAAATATAGCTTGATTGCGCAGCTAATAGATTGAAGTACATACATATTCATAACTACCGGACATTTCCAAAAGTAAGTGGAAGGAAAGAAGGTAATCATGAATAAAAATGATTAAATCTCCTATTTATCAATTGCTTCTGCCTTAAGACATGCTGTACTCAATCTGTTACACAGTTATACACCACCTCCCTAATGGTGTGTTGGTACCGCCAAAACAGCTCTGATCCATCAACGCCCAGACTCCTCTAGACCCCTGAAGATGCGTTGTGGTATCTACCACCTATATGTTAGCTGCAGATCCTTTAAGTCCTGTGAGGTGGAGCTTCCATGGATCAGACTTGATTGGATTGAGATCCCTTTTTGCTTTGTGGCTCAGGGCATTAACCAGCTGAAAGAGCCAACATCCATCAGACAAAACAGTTTTCACCATGACGTCTTTCTCTCTGAAACAGCACTGACTTCTTGAGCATTTTGAGCAACAGTAGCTTGTCTGTTAGATCTGACCACATGGGCCAGTCTTCACTCCCCAGTGAAACCTTGACCCCGCTGCCAGCTCCACACTGTGAACTATTTTCAATTAACAGTTACAACTTCAGACCAGGACCATCATGCAAGGCTTTGTTTTTGGAGATGCTTTCTCATAGGATAGCAGTTTCAATTTGACCATTGTCAGACTCTTTATGTTTGGCCATTTATTTTGCTTTCAACACATTAAATGTCAGGACACAATGCTCATTGTGATATCTTAGATATCCACTTGCCAAGACATGCCATGATGAAGAGATAATCAGCGTTATTCACTTGCCTGATGATCAGTGTGTTTGCTTAATGATGCTTTAAGATCGTATGGCTGCATGGGAAAATAGATTATTAAAGAAGAATGTAGATGGATTGAGAAAAATTACCAACAAAAATGGCCAATATTAAACTGTTGCTCTTTTCTTTGACAGAACCTTTTTATTAAGAGATGGGCATAGGCTAGAGATTTAATAGTTGGTAGAAAAACATAATATTGGGTCTGCGTTTGATTTTTAAAAGCCTAATTTATTTTAAACCTTGACAAAACCAAGTGGCCTTGAGAGTCGCATAATGAAGATGGGTTTTGAGGAAGTGTAAATCAGTATTTCCACTTTTTCAATGTAAGACAGCACTGCCAGGACTCCATTTAACTGAATCTGTAATGTTACATAATGAAGAAAAAGGACATTTATCTCCACTAAATTATATTCCATTTTAAGTAACACAATTTGAAAACTGCACATAATTCATCATCATCACCCCTTCTCCCCTCCAGGAACCACATGGAGTCCTTGCCAGACTGGCTGTGTGAAGCGAAGAAACTGGAAGTTCTGGACGTGAGCCACAACCTCATCACCGAGCTCCCAGCAAGGTGAGTCTCCCTCCCGCAGCAAACATCCCTGTAAATTTGGAGCAATGCTGCATTATTCTCTCTGCCCTTTGTCAAGTGATGTATCTATCTCCCATAGAGCCTCATAAATCACACTGATAGTCGGTAACCTCTAGATCCTTTTTGAACTGTCTGCTTCTCTTTATGTAGCATTTTTAGAAGGTTAGTGCAGATGCACCTTTTACTCTTTGCCATGTCTTGCATCAACCTTGCGCTCTTGGCTTCTCTCCTGTTCTCTCTCACTACCTCTACCGCTACCTCTGGTCTCCGTATTGTCTGGACATTTATTTTTTACCCAGTAAGTGTCAAGATGATAAATTTCAGTTACATGGTCCACTAGAGGCGCTGCTACTCTCAGATTTTCCTCTTTTCCCATCTGCACATTCAGCTTTCTCCTTCACCTTCCCTGTTTTCCTCCCTCTACAGTAACTGCAGACTATCTTTCTTTATATCGGTCTGCTTGTCTGCCTGCCTTAAAACATCTTAGCAATCAATCCATCTTAATCATATGTCTGTCTGTTTAAATTGCTTATCAATCATATTCTAGTGCTGACCCAGCTGTATATTTCTCATTCTGCAGGTTGTTCTGCAGCAACAGTCTGAGGAAGCTGAGTGCAGGACATAACCAGTTGCAGAAGCTGCCTGACAGAGTGGAGCGCCCTCTGCTGGAGGTTTTAGATGTCCAGCATAATCAACTGGTGGAACTTCCCTGCAACCTGTTCCTCAAATCCAACAGGTAGCTTTAAGCATTGACTGGTTTTCTTAAGTTTTTTTGTTACAATCATGCATCTTTAATTTAACCAGAAGACTGAGAGAAGGCAAACTTCATGTGTACGAAGATAAAGGGCAAAAATAACTAAAGAAAAAATACATAAGCGAGATGCTGGAAGGCAGATTAAATCTATAGACAGAAGGAAAATTGTATTTTAATGAAACAATTCAGTGGTGTATTTTCTATTTTAAACAATAAATGTACACTGAGAGTAAAAACACAACGTGGGTTATAAAGGAGGGAGTTACACTGAAGGTGTTCACGAATACAAAGTTTTTAAAAACCAAACGTTCCTGCAGTCCATGAAGTTTGCTCCCATACAGCTCAGACGTTTTACTGTAGCTGTACAGAGTACAGGTAAACATCTTTGAATAAGGAATTTGAGCAAAAACATGCGAGAAAAGAACAAAACAAATCACAAGAAGAAAACACAAATGGTCGCTTTCAAAAGTACTACACACGTTTTTGGGAGGATGTCTTTTATCTTGATTGATTGTAAGATTATATTAAAATAGCAGGAAAAAAGAAAAATTGACTTTCAAATGTTGTTTTTCTGGTAATAAAATACATCTGGACCAGATCTGATTAATTTTACAGCTAGTAGCATGAAAGTTGGCATTACATAAGAGTAAATTCATGCTGTGTTTTCCAATTTAGTGATTCATCTTCATTTTCATATTCCTTAAACACCACAACAATGACTCAGTTCATCCCATTTTTTTTTTGGATTCAGTTTACGATGCGTAAATGCATCAGCCAACAAGCTGGAGCACCTGCCACCATCCAGTCTGTCAGAGGAAAGCCACAGCATCCTGCAGGAACTCTACCTGACCAACAACTGGCTGACAGACAAGTGTGTGCCAATGCTCACCGGCCACACACACCTACGAGTTTTGCACATGGCTTACAACCACCTCCAGAGCTTCCCAGCCAGGTAAAAAAGACTCCTTAACAGAGACATAACCCCTCCAGGAATGATTGTGATGTTTAAATATTTATTTTCTGTCTTATACATTACCGTTTTGTGTAGGATGTCAGCAAACAGTAAAAATTTATATAGTTTTTCAAGACATTTACAGAGCAAATCTGGACATGTTGTATAAAAAAACACTGCAAATGTTCTGCATTTATTTTTTTCATGAATGAAAAATGAATTGTTCTAGCTAACAGGGATCCTATGATGTCTTGAAAATTTTGGTATATGATTTTTGCATCTTCCAAGTCTGGAAAAGTATTGAAAAATGAAAATTAAGTACGGAAAGGATGGAGTTTCCTTAATTTGTCAAAAATTCTGATATTCTGATAACAAGTGAAGGGCTTTTACATTGATTATATTTAGATGATTATCTCTATTTTTAGTTTTGCGCAACTCATTAATCATTTACTCTCATTCAAAAGGATCAAAGTCTACCTTACAGTTTCTGAGTTTTAAAAAACTTCAGCACTGTGAAAAACAGACATGTTTTGTTCTCAGATATCCATATGGCAAAAATAAAAAAAGCAGATAGGAATGTTAAATCTAAAAAATTAAAGCATTTTTAAATGGAAATTTTGTAGGGACATTTCACACATATTCAACACATTTGTGTTATAATGTTACTGATACATTTGTTAAATCAGGTAAAGTTTGCCTAATTGATTTAGTTAACATTAACTTTCCATAATTCTCTAACACAACAGAGAAAAATGATATATAATTTGCAAAGATTACAAGGTGACCAAAAGGCAATTCATTTGAGTATGGAAAACCATGTGAGCTGAAACTTATGGGTAGAGTTGAAACTTCTAAGTTCCTGTCAACATTTAAACTTAACACAAAGAGTGATGAATCATAGCTAATAATGACGAATGGTTGGACATTGTTAGCTGAAAGGCTATGTTTTTTCATTATTATTACTTTTGCTTGCTGATTAAATCATGGAGGCTGGAAAATCATTTTGAATACATGGGCAAAGTGTGGACCCATGACACCCAAAAAGATAACAAATTGGCTTTAAATCAGATGGTTAGCACTGCAACGTTCCTAGATGTGCCTGTAGAAGTATTTACTTCCAAAGTCTGAAATATATTAATTAGTACTCTGTGATTGAAGATAAACTCTAATTCCATGAAAGTAAAGTGTTTCATTGCCAAATCAGTAGATCTAGCCAGATTGAAGCTTTGTTTGTGATTTATGTATTTTCCCACATGTTCCATGATTTCCTGGTTTTGTGCATCCCTACAAAATACTAAAAATCCCGCATAAAGATACTTCAGTGACCATCCCAATAAACAGGTGTGAATATTTATTCAGTTTTGTGGACCGTTTGTATTTGTAGGACAGTCAGCAGACAAATGCAAAGAAAATATCACATGACAGCTGACCTGAGCTGTGAACCTTTCCGTCCTGTAAACAGCTAGTTCTTTAGTTCATGCTTTAGCTCACCTAGTTTCATCTTATCCTTCAGTAAAATGGCCAAGCTGGAAGAGCTGGAGGAGGTGGATCTGAGTGGAAACATGCTGAAGACTGTTCCCACCACCATCATGAACTGTAGACGAATGCACACACTCATTGCCCACTCCAACTCCATCGAGGTCTTTCCAGAGGTCATGCAACTGATGGAGATAAAGGTGAGCTAGCACCAGCAGCAGCACGTCTCTACAAAGCCTCTCCGGTGGTGCCGCCCTGAATATACATCTGTTACGTTCTGTCTTTCAGTGTGTGGATCTGAGCTGTAACGAGCTAAGTGAGATCACTCTTCCTGAGAATCTGCCTCCAAAACTTCAGGAGCTGGATCTCACTGGCAACCCTCGTCTGAACCTGGACCACAAGACCCTCGAGCAGCTTAAGTATGCCAATTTCATCTGGCACGGTCTTTTTATGTCACAGAGACATCTCTTTAAATTAGCTTGTTGTTTTCTCACAATATTTGATTAAGGTTTCCTGCTCATTATTTGTCTGCTGTTTGTTTAAAAGAAATGATTGCTTCAAGATGAGGGAGTGATTTTGATCTGTTCCATGTCTGTTGTCTTCCAGTAACATTCGCTGTTTCCGTATTGATCCACCACCAACCTTTTCATCGAATGAGGCATCTGGGGGGCCCGCTGTGTGGAGTCATGGTTACACAGAGGCCTCAGGCGTAAAGAACAAGTGAGCTAAATTCAGTCAACACTAAAAAGAACAACCTCTATTGCGTTTGTGCATTAAAGCATGCAAATATAACCCTTTTTGAAAATTAAATTAACATGAAAGAAATATGGAAGCAGTGCTCATCTAAAGCATGAACTAGGCATGCTTTACCTCTTTGTAGGTGAAACTACCAAGAAATATTTATGAGCTAACCCAATATTTTTTCATTTTTGTTCTTTATGAACAAATTCCTTTTGGTGATAAACAGTCTGGAAAAGTCTGGAAAAGTCTGGAATTTGGTTTTAATAGTTTTTATTGAAACGTAGCCTACCCCATTGTATAAATGTTGTGTTCTTTCCTCCTTCATATACTTCCTTGTGTCCTTCCTTTCTTTCCTCCAATTTTTCTTTATTCTGTCCTTGTTTCCTTCTTCCTTTCCTTTCCTTTCCTTTCCCCTTTTCTTCTTTCCTTGTGTCCTTCCTTCTTGTGTTTGCCCATGAATTGTATCTTTGGTGTGGCAAAGTTGGCCATCTGGAAGACCAGGAAGAATAAGATGTGTGGTCATGGCTGGACTGATGTGCTTCAGTGTTTTAAAGGTTCACTGATGGCTAGACTAAAAGTTGAGCACGCGTTTTTTACTCTTACACAGAATCTGAGCTCCTTTGAAGCCCGTTGGGGTATTGAAAAGGTTTTATGCTCACTTGATGATGTTGCTTCCTTGATCTTGAATTTTTGAGCCTTTAATATTTTTAATTTTCATTTGTACATGGTTTTAGTTATGGGTTGATTTTGCATATCAATAATATGTCTTAATGTAATATGGATAAAAGTTGTTAGAAGTCAAGTTTTTCTTTCTTTCCTTGTTTCCTTCCTCTTCCTAGCCTTTGTGACCTGTCCTTCCGTTCCATTTCTTGTATTTTCGTCTTCCACCTTTAAACTCTGCCCACTGTAGAAACATCAGCCATTAATACATTTTGAAAATTTGTATCCTTTATGTTCAAATTAACATAAAGGACTGAAAACTCTGAAAGGTCGAACACTTGCAGATGTTTAGATATTAAGTCAAATGAATCATAACAGACATGAATGTAGTTATTTTGTCCTTCAAGCTCTCGTTGTTCCTTCACAGTGCTTACCTGTTCCTTTTCAGACTCTGCGTCGCCGCCCTTTCTGTGAACAGTTTCTGTGGGAGTCGGGAAGCTCTATACGGTGTGTTCGACGGAGACAGGAACGTGGAAGTGCCCTACCTGCTGCAGTGCACGATGAATGACATCCTGGCCGAGGAAATCCACAAGACAAAAAGCGAAGAGGATTACATGACCAACACTTTCCTTGTCATGCAGAGGTACATGATCTGTGATGTGCTCCATTTCTTTAAACAACTGGAAGGTATATTACATGCCAGTTGTTTATTTGGGCGGAGGGAGAGAGGCTTGGTGCTGTATGTGAATTTCAGTTAGTTGTGGACTCATGTAAAAAACGGTTATGTTTCATCTTTAACAATGTTTACCAGTCGGTGCTGCTTGGGTATATTTGCATTCAGTTTTGTTTCTGATTTTTATTCATGAAGATTCTGTGTGGATTTCCTCCACCTCTTTGAAGTGAGTTTTTTCAACAGAGAACTGAATGCGGCACTGTTAAAGTATTTATACCACTTGAACTTTTTCACATTTTGTCACTTTACAATCACAAACCTCGGTGTATTTTATTGGGATTTTTCTTATCTATTAATCTTGAATTATCTGCATGTATGAAGATTTTCTTCTCTGTGTATCTATCCAGCCCCCTCTTTATTGCTAATGTTCAAATTAAAAATGCCTGTCAGAGCTTCTGGACTGCAACATAATTACGCTCTGTAAATTGAAAATCTATTCAATAAACTGTCATCCTCCCCTGTTTCTTCATTCTTTTTCCTCCTGAAGGAAACTTGGAACTGCCGGACAAAAACTCGGTGGCTCTGCAGCTCTGTGTCACATTCGCCATGACCCCACAGACCCCGGCGGCTGCTTCATCCTCACAGCCGCTAATGTGGGAAAGTGCCAGGCCATCTTGTGCCGGGACGGGAAGCCCATGTCCCTGTCGCTGCTTCACAATGTGGGCCTTGAGGAGGAATACCGTAGGATCAGGCAGCACAGAGCCATCGTCACTGAGGTAGAGATTCCACTAAGAAACTAAAGCATGTCTATATTTAAATATTCCCTGCATTGATTTATAAACTCCTTTCTCCCAGGACAACAAGGTGAATGGGGTGACTGACTCAACAAGAATTATGGGCTACTCCTTCCTTTACCCCTCAGTCATTCCTTGCCCCTATGTGCAGATAGTCACTCTCACCTCTCAAGATGAGTTCTTCATTCTAGGAAGCCGGGGGCTGTGGGATGCTGTGTCTCCCGCAGAAGCAGTGGAGGCAGTTCGGAACGTCCCCGACGGCCTTGCTGCTGCTAAGAAGCTTTGCACTCTGGCACAAGGGTATGGCTGTACTGACAGCCTGAGTGCAGTCGTGGTGCAGCTCAGCGTGAGTGAAGACTGCTGCTCTTGCTGCTGTTCTGAGCCCCCCCAGCCTCCCCCCAGTCCCGGCCTGGGCTCCTACCCTCCGTCTTCCTCTGTCATTAAGGATCGTCCCTCGGACGGCTCCCTGCCCGTTCCCCCTTCTTCCTGCAGCGAAATCAGCAGCGAGATCAGCACCAGCGAGATGAGCAGCGAGGTGGGCTCTACAGCCTCGTCAGACGAGCCTCCGCAGAGCTCCTTCGTGCTGCTGCAGGATCAGCCCCACCACCCTCAACTCCACCTGCACCATCAGGTCAATCTGCTATCCCTTCAGCACCAGCAGTCCCACACAGCTAACCAGTCCTGCCAGTATCTCCTGCCAGGTTCAGAACTGCCTTCCGCTCGCAGCTGCTGCGTGCTCCACCCAGCCTGCCTGACCAGCTCCTTTCAGAGGCAGCTGTCCAGCGCCACCTTTTCCAGCGCCTTGTCCGACAATGGGTTGGACAGCGAGGATGAAGAGCCTATTGCAGGCGTCTTCTCGAACGGGAGCAGGGTGGAAGTAGAGGCAGATGTCCACTGCCTCAAAGCTGAGCTGTCACAGTTATCACCACCTCAAACCCTAATACCCTCATCTACCAACCAGGAATGCACCCTGCTCACTCTTTCACCGCCACCTCCACCACCGTGCACCCCTGAGCCACTAGAGGAAGGGGTCGACCTGAACCAGGCAGAGGTCGAGAATGGGCTAGAGAGAGACGAGTCATGGCAAGGTGTGGCAGCGGGAGCTGGGGATGGGGGAAAGTTTCCAGGAAAGAGGAGGGTTAACGGTTCAGTAGCGCGTCAGGAAAAGAGTCATAACCTCATCGAGGTGGCAGCTGACGCCCCCTCCAAGAAATCAGGAGGTTACTTCACAGCTCCAGCCCAGCCCGACCCAGACGACCAGTTCATCATCCCTCCGGAGCTGGAGGAGGAGGTGAAGGAGATCATGAAGCAGCATCAGCAGAAACAGCAGAAGCCAGCTGGGCTGGAGCAGCCTAGCGATTACTACGACACCCCTCTCTAAGCGGACACACTGTCTGGCTAAAGATTTATCTCCTCTACAGAAACCCAGGATTCTTCCATTTGTGCACACAGATAAGTGGGTTTCACCAGGCTGTAAGATGCAGATGAAAACGTTTCTGGAACGTTACTGGAACATCTACTGCTGCAGAGTGAAACAAGCAAATGAGCCCTTTAATGATCCTCAACCTTCTGGAGTCGCCTGAGGACACAGATCCCAGAGTCTGCGCCCTTCTTGCAGACCAAATTATTTTTGTTTTTTTGTTTTTCCAGTACATAATCAACACTAGTCTATTTTCAATAGCATTAGCTTTCACAATACTTAATATGGATAAAAAAATCCATGGTTGATTTTGTTTTGTAAGAACTTAAATTATCTTTCAATGTGAACACAGCGAAGTTGCTAAAATGGAACCTTTTGAAAAGCAGACTCATTATCTTTTTATCATCAATCGACCTTTGGTGAACCATACGCCATTAATTCCACACCTAACAGTTGTAGATAGGGCACTTAAAATACTGTATTTCTTCAGTAAATCACAGCTCTTGGCCTGTAAAATGATATAGAGATTTTTTTGTAGAAAATTTTCAATACTAACTCCTAGGAGTTGCATACTCTTTATAGTGACTCGGTCACTTTTTTACTAATCTTCTCTGAGAGAAATGGTGATTCTTTTTTCAATGATTGTAAATAAGAGAAATGTTGTATGCTGATGCTTTTAAAGGAACTGCCTAGCTTTATGTCGGGGAAGGTTTTTAGCTGTAGGGAGGGTATATTGTTTGCTGTTATGGAGGTGAGCCCCAATTTATCTTACAGTGTAAACCCACAAATACAACCTAAAATTCACAACAGACACACACACACACACACGTAAACGTGCAATCGCAGGATGGAAACTAACATTTCAGTACAATATTTATACACTAAGTTGCAATGGTTTGCTCCACTTTGTTTAATTGTGATGTCTTGAAGTCGTCACTGTATCTACTGAACACTAATAGATCTTCTGCATGCACACACAAACAAACACATGCACATAAATAGACATTCACACACATGGATACTCACAGGTAATTAGTCCCACCTCCCTCCTACAGTAACGTATCACCGGCATGAGTGTGTCTAGTTCAGTAACATCTACAAGTATAGCCACATGGAAAAGAGACACTACAAATGTTCCTGTCTTTGGTATAATAAATTTTAAATTTGTGAATATAAGCACTGTTGTCTGAGACTTTATTTTTTGACATCCTAACAGTTTTTACCTAAACATCTCAACATTAATAAAAGCTTCATTTTATATTTTCATTTACACATCCATTCCAGGTTTTGACGTCCATTGACCAACAGGTGGCAATCTAATGCAACATTAGATTCAGTTCAGATCTCACAATGTAGCTGTAACGTTTTCACTGAAAAAGTCCAACTTGTTATTAGAGGTTATTATTGGCATTAACATTTTCCAAGACTAAGCCAGTATTTTTAGCACGTTTCTTGTACTTCTTCTTCACACAGAGAACGCTGACTACTGTAATCACCAACATTGCTCCCAGCACAGACAGGGATGAGGCCAGTGCAAGAGTGGTTTTATCCTGTGTGGAGCCTTTGTACTGACAGCTATCCCCGTAGTACCACCAGTCATCGCCCACCGCACATCTGCAGAGCAGAAGGAATGAGAGGAAAATACGAATAAGATTCAACGAATAAATTCATTCAACCTGCTACCTCATCACCCTTCGGCATCCTTCGGCCACTTTCATATCAGTGTTATTGGTTACTTTACCAGAACCTTTCAGAATCATGATGTACTGCAAGAAATACATAATACATTGTACAGGGGTGCATATGGTAAGCTCTGATCTTTAAATCATCAGCATAAGTGGAAAAGTCAACTGTTATTTTAGGGGACATATTTATGGATTTGCTGTTTAAATCATACATTCTAGTGCTTTTTTTAAAGCATGTCCATGTCTGAGCTGCTTATTACAAGTACATTGATACATTTTACACTTTTAGCTGAAGACCTGTGGGTAGGACCGGTTTTGTCACATTTAATTAAATATTAGTACTCTACAGACATCCAGTGGCGTTTACTGACTTGGGTGCACCCATTTATGAAAGATTGCTAAATAAAGAAGACAAACATAAAAAACCCAAAACATTTAGGACATTGTATGGTTGCTTTTTTGGGGTTTTTAAATAATTTAAACCTCAAGACCCTATTTATGTTTTGGATCATCAATGATTTATAAATCTCTTTCCTACAGAAGTCAGGCTACTTTTCTTGTAACATTAAGCTATTGTGTTTATTGTTGGAAGTTTTAATAATTTTAATGAATAAAAATACTAATCAAACATTTATGACCCCCCAGGCATTTTGAGCTAAACATTTTTGGTCCCCATTGCAAAAGATTTGGACACCACTGTCCAATACCTCAATACCTGGCGTATATTTATCATAACCTTTTGTAAGTGGATAAAATGGATGAAGGACTGAAAGTTCAGTGGTGTTGAGGCTCAAAAAATACATAGATTCGAAATGAAAAACTTGTCGGTCCCCTGTGTTATTGTCTTGTTTATTGTAGACAGCTATTGAAATAACCTAGTTTTATAAGGTATAAATATAGAACATTACTAGAATAAAGAAGACTTCTTATTTTTTTAAAAGAAAAATTTAAAAGGCATAAAGTTTAATGTTTGGTATGCTTAGTACCTAAAGTTCATTCTCACATCACAGCTGGTCAAGACACTTTTTTGCCATCTCGGCGTCTCACTTCCTCTTTGATGGATTTAAGGACCTTTTTTTTTTTTCTATAACAGTCAGAGCACAGCACTTTTGAAAGTTGGTAACATATTTTAAAATGTAACCGATGAAGCTGGATCTTATTCTAGAAGCTATGCTGTTTTGCCTCCAAATGTAGCTGGCTCCAACTCAAACCAAAATCATGATCGATCAGGCTTGATTTAGTGAGATGCTCTTATAAAAATGTTTTCAAAAATGTTTTACTGACTAGTTTTTTTACATAAGGCTTAATCTCATCTACCCACTTGATTTGTTTCCAATAAAAAATATCAAAAACGTTTAGATAACTTTGAGGAGTATACATATTTTTTTAACTGAGTTACAGTGGATATAAAAAGTCTACACAACCATGTTCAAATGCCAGGTTTTCATGATGTAAAAAAGTCACATCCAGATAAATAATTTCACAAATGTTTCCACCTGTAATGTGACCTATAACCTGTACAACGCGATTGAAAAACAAAAAGAAATCTTTCAGGGGGGTGAAATAAAAATAAAAACTGAGATAATGTGGTTGCATAAGTGCGCACACCCTTTTTTAACTGGGGATGTGGCTGTGTTCAGATTTAACCAATTAAATTTAAACTCATGTTAAATTGGAGTCAGCACACACCTGTCCACAATTAAAGTGCCTCTGATCAACCCAAAATAAAGTACAGCTGTTCTAGTAGGCTTTTCCTGACTTTTGTGTAGCCACATCTTCCAGCACAAGCCATAGTCCGCAGAAAGCTTCCAAAGCATCAGATGGGTCTCATTATTCAAATATATCAGTCAGGTGAAGGCTACAAAAGAATTTCCTAGGAATTAAAATACTATGGAACACAGTGAAGACCGTCATCATCAAGTGGAGAAAATATGGCACAACAGTGATATTACCAAGAACAGGATGTCTGTCCAAAATTGATAAGATGAGAAGAAAACTGGTCAGGAAGGCTAAGAGGCCGACAGCAACACTGAAAGAGCTGCAGGAATTATAGGCTGTGTTCTACATGTGAAAACAATCTCCCGTCTTCATATGTCTGGGTTATGGGGTAGGGTGGCAAGACGGAAACCTTGTCTTACAAAGAAAAACATCCAAGCCCTGCCTAATTTTGCAAAAAGACATCTGAAATCTCATGTGGGAAAATGTGTTATGGTCGGATGAAACCAAGGTTGAACTTTTTGGACATAATTCCAAAAGGTATGTTTGGCGCAAAAACAACACTGCACATCACCCAAAGAACACCATACCTACAGTGAAGCATGGTGGTGGCAGCATCATGCTTTGGGGCTGTTTTTCTTCAGCTGGAACTGGGGCCTCAGTCAGGGTGGAGGGAATTATGAACAGTTCCAAATACCAGTCAGTTTTGGCACAAAACCTTTGGCCTTCCGTTAGAAAGCTGAATATGAAGAGGAACTTCATCTTTCATGACAATGACCCATTTAAATCAAAAAAAGAATGGCTTCACCGGAGTAAGATTGAGGCTTTGGAATGGCCCTGTGGGGTGATCTGAAGAGGACTGTGTACAGGTGATGCCCTCGCAATCTGTCAGATTTGGAGCAGTTTTGCAAAGAAGTGTGGGCAAATATAGCCACATCAAGATGTGCCACGCTGATAGGCTCCTACCCAAAAAGACTGAGTGCTGTAATAAAAGCCAAATGTGCTGCAACAAAATATTAGTTTAAGGGTGTGCATATTTATGCAACCAGGTTGTTTAAATTTTTTAATTTTATATTTGTCCCCTGCTGGGTTTCCTTAGATAGAAAAACTTTTTATCCAATTTGAATAAAAAACTAACTCCGACTGCAGTGTTCAATGGTTAGTATTAATTGGAATGTATGTACCTGATTGTTGTGAAGTGCCTTGAGACAACATGTGTTGTGAATTGGCACTATTTAAATAAAACTGAATTGAATTGAATTTTGTTTTTTAATTGCATTTTACAGGTTATAGGTCACATTAAAGGTGGAAAAAATTGGGAAATTATTTGTCTTGCTGTCATTTTTTAACATCATGAAAACCTGGCATTTGAACAGGGGTGTGTAGACGTTTTATATCCACTGTATATGTTGAGCAGCTTTTGCAGCACCAAGTCACACTCCTACTGCACAATCTGACATATCTAGGAATCTGCTTTTGGCTTCTGACAGTAATTCTAAGTTCTTTGTTCAAGTTGTTTTGGTCTTCCTGGCCTTAACTTGGATCTCCCTAATTTCTTCTGAAATATCTAAATAAAACTGCCTTCTAACAGACATCTTAATATTGATATTTATTGTTTTTAACTGTCAGATCAGGCAGCTGCGATGAATTATACCTTGGTAGTGGTCACCAGCATTAGAATATTTGTAAACCTTTCAATGTAACAGATACAATCTTGTTAAAAATATAAAGTTTTTCTTCAACTTTATGAAAATTAGTTATTTTCCTCTATTTTCAGATAGGTAGAAATTTTGATTAGAGCCATCAAACCTTTGTACACCCCTGCAAATCTGGAGAAAATCCAATTTCCTTTCCCTCTTTTTTTATTATTGGTTAGTTACTTTTTTCTACATTTAGTTAGGCTGCGATTCACTTATTTGTAGACAAGATTTTATTTGTGCTGTAACCTAAGACACCAGCGTTCCTAAATTATTCTGAATTGTAGGTTTGAGGATTAACAATAAAACAGGTTTCAACATGTCAATCTTAGTGCATGCAGATCGCTCACCTGCAAGAAGGCTTCCCTTGATCCACGACACAGACTCCACCATTCTGACACAGCACATTTAGGCAAATATCTGAGGTATTAGTGGTTGCAGGTTTTAAGGTTGTGGAAGTCACAGGCTGGGATATGGTCAGATGGGACACATCTATATACAAAGAGAAGACAAACGAGCAATCAAATCTCAACAAACACGAGGTTGTTTGATGATGTCAAACATTTAAGGGAAATCTGTAAGGGTGTAAATTCTTTTCTTTTTTTTTTTTTACAACATTGTAAACCTAATGGCTCCTGTGTTGTTCAAAATGTAGTGGTGATGTTTGTGTAATTAGCGAGGGTTGGTAAGAGTGGATGCATTTTCAGAGGTGTTGACATTGAGTTTATACAGAAATCTGTTGCCTTTACCTTCCATTGTGAGAAGAAAGATGGCATCTCCTCCCTTAATAAAGTCTCTGCTCCTAGCTCTAAGGTGGGTTAGATACACTGTTGTACCAGCACCCGGCCCGCGGAAATACTTGGACCCATCTGTATCCGTGACCTCAGCACCAACCTTCCGAGGATCATCCCAGAAAAAAAGTTCAGAATCTGGAACAATGTTGAAAGTTTGCATAAACATAATTTAAACCATAAATAGCAGCTTCCTGTATGTATTTGAATCTTCTTCACTGTGAAAGCCTCACTTGTTGCCTTCATGTTTGGGTCAGTTGTGATGCTGCGCTGATTGGACATGCGCTTTTGAATGTGTGGGTGCTGATCCATCAGCATCATGGTTATCTGTTTCCAGGGGCATGGCCATGTTTGTCCGGTGTCCCCCTCCCGGGCTACCAGATGAGCATAGGCAGACAACTCCTTGGAGTGTTCGTCCTTACCTTTGGGGTAAAGCGCCATCTGGAAGGTGTAACCCTCTTTGGAGGTGAAGGAGGGGCTAAAGATAGCAGTGTTGGTTGGGGTGTTATCCATGACATGGCTAAAGTTTTTCACGCGCCATACAAACTCGGGGCAGGTGGTCTCAGAAAGGTTGATGTCATCCAATGAGAGTCCTCCAGCTGCAGGCCCCGAGCCCTCCTTTTTCCCTTGAAAGACAACTCTGAACTTTTTTTTCACATCTAGATTCACATGGTGTAGCTGCCATAAATCTTGAGGAGATCCTATGACAAAATGAGAGAAAAGATGACTGAATTTTGAAGGTACATGATGGTTACATTTCTCCAGCAGAACTCAAACAGCAGTGTGTCTTCATAGCAGTAACCATCTACTGTCGTGATGAAGCGCAGAATTCCACTGGGGCTGCCTTCATCGTACTCCCTGACGTAGATCTTCAGTGTGTCGCTGGAACCAGCACTGTTGTAGTAGAAAAACTGCACACACTGGTAACTTCTTTTGGGATAAACAAGCCTGCTCTCCAGCACAGCTGTGTCTCCAGTGTTGGCTGTACCAGTGCTAAAGTGCATGAAGTATCCTGATCCTGAATAAAGAAAGGGCATAAAGGATAAATGTCAGTAATGATGTTTTCTTTGCATCGTGGATGCTACAGTAGCAGCCACGTTTTAGCATCTTGGGTGAAGCTGTGCAAAAACCTTTTAATGCAATATCTTTTTAAAGATGGTAAATAGTAAAAAACAGCTTTTTATTGGATGTGTTTTTCCAAACTCTGGACTGGGTGGACATTTTGTAAATGTGTTGAACAGCAGTTCAAAAATGATTTCTTATATGGATGCCTGGTCCACACTTTTAAAAGTATTTACAATCATAGATAACTGTAAAATAAAAGTAGAAGAAAAAACTAAATTAAAAAGGGATTTAAAAAAAAATTACATTATTTTTCTTTTTCTTAACAATGCAATTAAAGAATTATAAGTAAAAGATTGTGAAAAATGCTTTGAATGCACAGATACTGTGTTTATTTCAACGATGTCTAGTATCTCTCAAAGATCCATTTCACCTGTGCATCTGCCCATGTTGGAATAGTCCGTCTCGGGCCCTCCAGCAGCATTAGTGACCCTCACCCAGTCGGCCTGGTCCCCATGCCCCTGGACCATCCCACAGATGTTCTCACGTTCAAAGTCGCATGAATCCAAGAAGGTGGAGCCTTGAGCTAGAAAACAATGTAACAAACACATGTAGGAGTACTTTGAACAGCAAAAAACAGAGCATAAAGTCATTCTGTTTGTCCACATACTTCAATGTGGAACAACTAAAAACAATCATCTCATCTTTAGCTGAATTTATGAATTAATGTTCTCTTTACTAAGAGAAAAAGCCCTGTATGGTGGTCACTCTTACTACACTTGTAGAGGCGGTTCAACTTCAACAGGTCGCTGTCACTGAACTCCATTCGCTGGCCGATGACATCACTGAAAGCAGGGATCTTGGTGACAATGGTGGGCTCAGAGCCGTTCTGGAAAGCGTTTTTACTGTAGTGCATCATGGAGTTGTAGTCGTAGGATACACCCAAAGAGCTAGAGATGGTGTCATCATACATGTTGAAGTTGTGCTTTTTACCTGCAGAAAATAACTGCCTTTTAAGAGGAGTTTCAGAAACTTTTTTATTTGGTTATTATAAGTTTGTTTATCCATAGGTGTATAAAGATGTTCCAGGAATTGCTGATTTCCCGTTGCTTATTCCGTCTTCTCATCAACTCTCGCCAGCTTCCCTGTCCCTGCTGAAGAAAGCAACCCCACAGCCTGATGCTCCCACCATCAGAGATATTCAAGGTGATATGCAACAACAGTTTTCTTTTACACAGTGTTTTGTATGCTTACCAAATGTTAAAATTTAGGTTTTATCTGGCCTAAATATCTTCTTCCACATGTTTTGCTGTGTCCTCAAAATGGCTTGTAGCAAATTAGAAAATGAATTCCTTTGACTTTCTTTCAACATTGTTTTTCTTGTTGCCACTCTAAAGATCAGATGTGTGGACTGTGAGAATAAAAATTATCCCTGTCAACAGATTATCTAACCTGAGCTCCCCTCACAGCTCCTGCAGTTACCTTCTGCCATTGCTTTTCCTTTTGATCAATTCGAACAGTACTCTTAGATATTCGAGACTTGGGATATTGTTTCTAACCACGACCTGCTTTAAACATCTCCACGAGTTTACCACAGGCTCTGATGTTCTATAACAAACCTCTAGAGCCTTCACAAAGCACATTTGATATTTAATTATACACATGTGAATCGTATTTGCTAATAAGGTGACTTGTGAAGGTAATTTGTTGCTCTGGAATGTATTTAAGGGTATCAGAGTACAAGGGGATGAATACATATGTTCGCCACATATTCAAATATTTTTGAATATATTTGAAAACCATGTGTACTTTTACCTCCATTTGGGGATTTATAGACAATTTTATATATCTGTCAGATAAAATACACTGAAGTTTGCAGTTGTAACCTGTGAAAAAGTTTAGGAAGTAAGAAAAGTTTTGCAAAATGCTGCATATGAAATCATACTCATAGTTTTACAAAAAAGTACCTAATAAAAAGACAAATATTTAATTGTCAATACCTTCTGAGATGCGGTCCCACATGATCTGCACATAGTCATCTCGGTCTGATCTGGACTGCTCATGCCAGAAGCCCAGAGCATGAAGGAACTCATGCTCTATAGTTGCAATGCGGTCACAGTTCGTTCCTATTGACAACCTCTGCTTCCTGACTTTCCGGTTACCAACAGAGGAGAAACAGCTTTGGGAAGGGGAAAACAAGGCTTTTATGAACATCAAATAAAATCAGCAGTCTTATCTCAAAGACTGTTTCTCAAGTTCTGAATTAATAATGCTTCAATCTCTAAGAAGTTACACCTTGTCTAACCATCAAAAAGGGGTATAAAATAATAGGTTCTTCTTGTTTACCCGTTTCCTTTGAAGATGGAAATGTAGTTTTCTTCTCCGCTCCATGGCTTGAAGTCAATGCAGGTCTTGAGGCGATACTGCTCAAAGGCCTTAAGAATCACACCTTTTGCATTGATCTCTTCAGGAGAGACGATACAAGTAAATTAGATCTTTTAAAGTTTCAGTATTTTTCATATTCTCGTTTGTGAAAGCACAAGTTCATAAATTGTCTCAGGGTAAATATTAAGGCCTAACTCCATTTAAGATTATGTCTCAGGGTCTGTTGTCAGTTCCAGGACTTCATACTTGTAATGTTGTATGTTTCCGGTTCTGTTTACTGTAGTTCTAAACCAAGGCTAAATAAATCATTTTGTGATAATTCAATGTGAATTTTGAATTGTAATTGAAATAGTATGTTTTTCGTTTGTGCCTACTTCTAAAAATCTATAGGTGAGAGGCATGGTTCAAACCTAACACTACATCAAATCCATAACTTTCTTGCTGCAAGGCAACATTGCTTAAAAGGGCTCCATCATGCAGCCCAACAAATTGACAATTTCTTTAATTTAAACACTTTGATGCCTGAAAGTTAAATTAAAAGAAATAAAAACAGCATAAATGCAGTATTCATTGGGCCATTGCAGCCATACATCATAGATCATAGATGGAATACGATCAGTGTTGATTCATCTGTTCTGACAGTTTGATCCCTGTATCAATTAAAATAATCTCAAAAAGAGCCAATTCTTTTGAAAAACCAAAAGGGTTCCATTGTAGCGATCAGGCATAATTTTATGACCACATGCCTAGTGGTCCCGTCATGGGTCCACAAGACCCCTGAAGGTATGCTTCAGTATCCAGCACCAAGATGTTACCCTGATGCCAACAAACACATTGTTAGTGCTTTCAACTGTGGACAGGATCAAACATAGGCACGATGACTGGTCTCCAACTATGCAGCACACACCTTTCTTTTAACAGCCCTACCTTCATCAGCAGTTTAA
Source organism: Girardinichthys multiradiatus (assembly GCF_021462225.1). Classification (NCBI taxonomy): domain Eukaryota; kingdom Metazoa; phylum Chordata; class Actinopteri; order Cyprinodontiformes; family Goodeidae; genus Girardinichthys; species Girardinichthys multiradiatus. Next base: position 26,083,345 of record NC_061799.1, read on the forward strand.
GGTACAGTAGCTCGACTGTTGAATCAGACCACAAAGGCCAGCCCTTATTTCCCCTGTGCATTAATGAGCCGTGACCCTGCTGCCTTTTAACCACTGTTCCTTCCTAGGACCACTTTTGATAGACACTGCAGACTGGGAACATCCCAGAGGAGCAGCAGGTTTGAAAATCCTCTGACTAAGTGTTCTAGCCATTGCACATTGACCCTTAATAAACTCAAATCCCTATGCTTGCCCATATTTCCTGCTTCACTTCAGCTTTAAGAACAAATTGCTCACTTGCTGCCTTAAACATCCTACCCCCTTGGTATGATCAAAAAGTAATCAGTGTTATGTACTTCACCTGTCATGTATTAATATATTCAATAAAAGATAAAAAAGGAGGTTGTAGAAATTCACAGGAGTACTGTTTTTCTCTGTGTTTCAGTATCTGACAATTTTTTTTTATTGAAAACATTGCTGTGGTTTTTCTCAAAATCACATAGATCCCATGCAGAATTATCAAGAACACCTTTCAGTTAAACAAGCAATTGTCAGCATGCTTATGCCATGCTATAATGATTATTGATTGACTGACAACAATCTTGGATCTTTATCAGTTTTAAAGCTTGGGCAATAAAAAGATGGCACAACATGTTACGTTTATAGTTTTGTGTAGTTTCATCAATAGGATCTCAAATTATTTTGTATTAAATAAAACTAACAAAGTAAAACTTGTTGATAAAATGTTACTAAACAAAATAAGAAATTCCAAATATGTAGGACCAGTAAAAACAAGGGCACTCCTGACAGTACTCAATGAAACTGAGAGCAAATATTGAGAAATCTGTTCATCATATTAAGTTATTTTCAGACTATATTTTTGGCATTGATGGCATGCAAATTTTCCAACAGGCATTCTTACCTAAATCATCTTCCATGTAGTAAGGAACAGTTTGTGGCCACTTGTACTCATCTCCTATGATGGAATTCCGAGTTTCTGACTGTAGTGGTGAGAAAAGAAAATCCCAATAGAATGAGCAAGTGTGAAACCCTTTCTTACATATTTTAGTTGTGCTGATTATGAACAGAATTACTCAATCTACCTCATTAAACACAATGTCCCCCTCTACCAGATTCAGCCCTGCCTCTGTGGGGACAAAGAGCACCAAGAAAATGGGTTTAAAAGGTAACCAAGTGCAAACCCAGAGAAACGAGGAAGAAATCCACCCAAACTGTGTTAATTCCACACACCTTCATTGATGTCAAAAATGTCGAGGTCCCGTCCACCGTCTACATCAAAGTCTGTGAATAGCATAAATAAAATATGTGGAAGATATTTGAGTTAAAAGTTAGGAAAGAGCTAAGAAAAGTCCATGGGTTTCTTAAGAAGACACTTACCTAATATCCTTGCAGTTGGCTAAATGATGGAAAATAAAATGGTAGATAGCATTGATTAACAAAGTAATTGAAACCTATTTTCCAATTGTCAAAAACCATACTGTAATAAAACAAATCAATTTCTTACCAAACAAAGGTTGGTACCACACAGAAGGCAAAGAATGTGAAGAACTAGAACACCTACTGGTTCTCTTGCTACCATGTTGTACTTCCTGTGTTGACAAGTGAACAGATGGCAGTTACTTTGTACGGACAGATGCTAAGGAGTCACAAATTACAAAGGTGTATGTTGATGAGAAAGCACGCATGTGCACGAGTCAATAACTGACAGAGCCATTAAGGGTAAAGTTACACAACAACTTTGCTCCCCTCTGCTTTTATGCCAATAACTTTTTACACCTAGGCAAAGTGCCTCAGAATGGCCAGCAGAATATATTTCATACCTTTACAGTGCTATGAAAGGTATTCACACCACTTAACTATTTTTATATTTTGTAATGTTGTAACCAAAAACTTGGATTTTAACTGAACATGATAAATTAATGCATATTTGTGAAGTAAAAGGAAAGGAAAGGAATGAATTTTCAAAAAATTAACAAATAAAAATTCTAAATGTGTGGCGTACATATGTTCTCAGCCCCCTTTATTCACACACCTCAAGACAAGGCTGTCCACCTAAACTGATAAGGCGAGGATGGAGAACATTAACCAAGAGAGCAGCCAACAGGCCGGTTGTAACTCTGGAGGAGCTGGTGAAATCCACTGCTCAGGTGGGTTGAATTTGTTGACAGGACAACCTGTGCACTCCACAAATCTGCCCTTTATGGTTGAGGGACAAGAACAAAACAGCTGGTTGAATGAAAACCAGAGAACACACTATCACAATAGTGGACAGTGGTGGTAGCAGCAAAATTTTTGGTAATCCTGGAAGAAAACCTGTTGGGGTCAAAATACTTCAGAATGGGCAGGAGTGTCAAACTCCACGCTTCGAGGGCCAGTGTCCTGCAGCTTTTTGATGTGTCCCAAGTCCAACACTAATACCAGTGTATGAGTATGAGTAACAATGAATACTGACTCATGGATATTTGTCTTTGTCATTACAATTAAAGAAATAAATGGGATGTGAAGAGGTCTGTTATTTTCAGGAAACAGTCAAACAACCCAAACATCCACCCAAACTATACTGAAAGCCTGTTTTACCTGATTTTTTCATAGAGTCAGTTCATGACTCATCTCTTTTCTCTGCAACAATTCCAGTCTTTTAGTCCAAGGTTATGATGTCTTTACTTTTTATGGCTTATGCATAACTCCTACAGCTTTATGTTTCAGCCTCTTTGAGCTGCTTAAATTGCTGAACAGTAATGCAAAGATAATAGAAAGGCAAAGGCTTTACCTTAAAGAAAAGTGTGGTCCACATATCAAGAGTTGCAGCTGTTGGGTAAGGGTTAGGTTACCTTTTATTTCTTTTTCTATCCTTGCCAGGTTTAGGCTAGCTGTGCATTGGACAGACACAATTAAACATATGTTTCCTCAAAGGTCACAGCTGCACCCAATACATCTTTAAGCACGCTATGTGCATTGTATGGATCCACTGATACTTTAACAACATGAAAGGGCTGAGGGATTAAGTTATTCACCGTTTGTTAAAGGTCAATTTAACTAATTACCATTATTCTGTATAACAGCAATGTTGCATTATACTATTTGCTAAACAGTTTTTACTGTTCACATCCAAGTAGATGAACAATTCCAGTATACATTTCTTTAAAGACTGAGAGCAATTTACAGTATCACAACTGATCCTGCATCCTTAGGACATGATGAATTAGTCCTCAGGAAAATCTGTAATGTTTTTTAACATCATAATTTGTGCAGCATCTAAATATGATCTGTAATTATTTTATTCACTGTGAGCTATAACACATACAGTGCCTTGCAAAAGTATTTATACCTTTTGAAGGTTTTCATATTTTGTTACATTACAAACAGAGATTTCAGAAGGTAAAGGATACATGGATTTGAAACTTTCTATTATTAAAAATATCAAAGTGTGGCATTCATTTGTATTCAGCCTCTGAAAAACAAAATATTTTGATGAATCACCTTTTTCTGCAATTACAGCTGCAAGTCTTTTGAACTATCCGTCAGCTCTGTACATAAGATAGGATTCCTTCATTGTCATTGCATAGACAGAGCAACAGGATTCAGGTGCGCTCCACAAAAGGTGCCTAGGTAAGAAAAACAAGACAACATCAAAGTACAGCTTCATAATCTAAGGGAATTTAACCATATTGCAGAGCCCTGAAAAAACCCTGACTCCAAATGCGCAGACAGCACTCATACACGTACTCAAATAACAGTGTTAAATTATAGTTTTTACCAGAGCAGCAAAACCTTTTGCGGAAATTTACTTTTTTAACCATTCGCCTGTCTGCTTCTTTTTTATCACTATGGTTACCAGGTCTTTGTCTTTCAAACCAGCTGCAGCGTGTTGTGAATAAAATGCTTTGCCGTCAGAGCCCCCAGCGCTGGAATGTCTCCATACACACAGTTTTTAGACTAACAAATAGAGGCACAACAGAAATAGGCTGCACAGTGGCGCAGTTGGTAGTACTGTTGCCTTGCAACAAGAAGGTCCTGGGTTTGACTTCCTGTGCATGTGGGGGTTCTCAGCGTGGTACTCCAGTTTCATCCCACAGTCTAAAAACATGACTGCTTGGAGAGACCAGTTAACCTAACATTCATGTTAGGTTGTTTGTCCTGTACATGTCCTTCTCAAAATATTAGCATTTTGTGATAAAGTTCATTATTTTCCATAATGTCATGATGAAAATTTAACATTCATATATTTTAGATTCATTGCACACTAACTGAAATATTTCAGGTCTTTTATTGTCTTAATACGGATGATTTTGGCATACAGCTCATGAAAACCCAAAATTCCTATCTCACAAAATTAGCATATCATTAAAAGGGTCTCTAAACGAGCTATGAACCTAATCATCTGAATCAACGAGCTAACTCTAAACACCTGCAAAAGATTCCTGAGGCCTTTAAAACTCCCAGCCTGGTTCATCACTCAAAACCCCAATCATGGGTAAGACTGCCGACCTGACTGCTGTCCAGAAGGCCACTATTGACACCCTCAAGCAAGAGGGTAAGACACAGAAAAAAATTTCTGAACGAATAGGCTGTTCCCAGAGTGCTGTATCAAGGCACCTCAGTGGGAAGTCTGTGGGAAGGAAAAAGTGTGGCAGAAAACGCTGCACAACGAGAAGAGGTGACCGGACCCTGAGGAAGATTGTGGAGAAGGGCCGATTCCAGACCTTGGGGGACCTGCGGAAGCAGTGGACTGAGTCTGGAGTAGAAACATTCAGAGCCACCGTGCACAGGCGTGTGCAGGAAATGGGCTACAGGTGCCGCATTCCCCAGGTCAAGCCACTTTTGAACCAGAAACAGCGGCAGAAGCGCCTGACCTGGGCTACAGAGAAGCAGCACTGGACTGTTGCTCAGTGGTCCAAAGTACTTTTTTCGGATGAAAGCAAATTCTGCATGTCATTCGGAAATCAAGGTGCCAGAGTCTGGAGGAAGACTGGGGAGAAGGAAATGCCAAAATGCCAGAAGTCCAGTGTCAAGTACCCACAGTCAGTGATGGTCTGGGGTGCCGTGTCAGCTGCTGGTGTTGGTCCACTGTGTTTTATCACAATGCAGCTAGCTATCAGGAGATTTTGGAGCACTTCATGCTTCCATCCGCTGAAAAGCTTTATGGAGATGAAGATATCATTTTTCAGCACGACCTAGCACCTGCTCACAGTGCCAAAACCACTGGTAAATGGTTTACTGACCATGGTATCACTGTGCTCAATTGGCCTTCCAACTCTCCTGACCTGAACCCCATAGAGAATCTGTGGGATATTGTGAAGAGAACGTTTAGAGACTCAAGACCCAACACTCTGGATGAGCTAAAGGCCGCTATCGAAGCATCCTGGGCCTCCATAAGACCTCAGCAGTGCCACAGGCTGATTGCCTCCATGCCACGCCGCATTGAAGCAGTCATTTCTGCAAAAGGATTCCCGACCAGGTATTGAGTGCATAACTGTACATGACTTTTTGAAGGTTGACGTTTTTTGTATTAAAAACACTTTTCTTTTATTGGTTGGATGAAATATGCTAATTTTGTGAGATAGGAATTTTGGGTTTTCATGAGCTGTATGCCAAAATCATCCGTATTAAGACAATAAAAAACCTGAAATATTTCAGTTAGTGTGCAATGAATCTAAAATATATGAATGTTAAATTTTCATCATGACATTATGGAAAATAATGAACTTTATCACAATATGCTAATATTTTGAGAAGGACCTGTATGTCTCTGTGTTGCCCTGTGATGGATTGGCGGCCTGTCCTGGGTGTACCTAGCCTCTCGCCTGTAGACTGCTGGAGATAGGCACCAGCTTCCCCGTGACCCACTATGGAATAATTGGTATAGAAGATGAATGAACAGTAATAGCCTGCAGTGTTTGAAATGTTTTTTAGGGGCTTTGCACCACTGAAGGTGGCAGCAGATTGAGGTGGCTCTGTTACTTTTCATTCTAATTGTTCTTTTTAAGAACTCAAATACCTCTTGTGGTGGTTAAAATAGATTTTTTCGAACAATTATTCTCTGTGGCATTGGATGCTGTGCAGCTGGAAGGAGTTTTGCTGATACGTTTTTACATTTGGACATTTGTTGTGATGCGTCATCATGGCAATGGGGCTGTTTTTTTGTTTGTTTGTTTACAACCACTAGCAGCTGATTAATATCTCAAAATCTCAAATAATACTTCAACTACAACCCCAAATCCCTAATGAGTTGAAAAGAAGGCACCGTGGATGCAGAGCAGAAGCAAATCCCATCTCTTCCATTAATTATGATGGGCAAAGTGAGATCGTTGGGAAACAAGTTGGATGAAGGCCGACCCAGTCAGAGTATCGGGAATGTAGTATTATATGTTTTACTGAGACATGGCTGCAGAATCATATCCCTGAATCCAGTATCTCCGCCAGGTTTTCTGACCATACGAGCAGACAGAGATTTAAAGAGGAGCAGGAAACATAAAGGAGATGGACTGGCAATACTTGTGAACAACAGATGGTGTAGTCCAGGACATGTTACTGTGAAGTGTCATCTCTGCAGTCCATATATTGAACAGTTAGTAAGTTTTCGTCCATATTTATCAGTGTTATTTTGGCAACAGTACATGTTCCACCTTTAGCTGTTGCCGACACTGCATGCGATGCCATCAGCTCAGTTGTTGCTAAGCTAAAGACACACAACACCCTAATGCATTGTGGCAATATCTGGTGATTTTAACCATGCTCTCTGCTACACTTCCAACTTTTCAAGTTACTCAGCTGTACTACCATAGAAAACAAAACATTGGATTTATTTTATGCAAATGTCAAGGACTCATACATCTCTAAAGCAAGACCTGTCATATCATATCAGAACCAGACAACTCTAATGCAGGCACAATCACAGAGACAGGAATAAAGTTTGAGGAAGTTTATTGAAAGCATAGGTTGACTCAGGATCCAGCAGGTGTCTGGTCTCAGCGGGTTAGCGCACTGGGAAGGAGATGACAGTAAGTAATGGAAAGTATTATAGATTGTTACTGATAGAATTGAACTCTTACTCGGAAGTGGAGAAGAGATTTCCGGGAGCAGATGAACAAGCCATGGAGACTGAGATTGACAGGTCGTTGTGCTGTGTGAGCGGTTCCTCCAGATGGTGAATGGTGTAGGAGGGTGGACAGGCAGGATGTGGAAACGAACAGCAACACTACCAGTAAATCCAGGAGATCCAGGGAGGTCATATAATTGAGGTAAATTCATCTAAGCATTCACCACAAGACAAGAGGCAGAACAACGACAGGTAATTCAGGACTGGTCCTTTCTGACAGCAACCTTGAGGAAGAGGAACACAGTCAGATTAGACCAGATTTTTCTGAGCACAGGCTAGAATTGAGCAAGGTCTGTTGAACTGATTACCACTCTAGGCGAGGAAACAATCTGACGCCTCCTCCAAGGTTGCGACAGCATATGAAGCTCTCCCTTGATTGCTTCTGATGAGGAACAGCTGTACAGCTGCTTCTGCCTGTCACACCCTGTGGAGAGAATGAAAACTGCAGTCAACACAACAACAAACCTGTGCTCAGCTCCGTTGCCTGACAATACCTCTTTTAGGCAAATCAGATCACAATCTTGTTTTACCCTGCTCGAATTATAAGCCCCTTGTCCAGAGTCAACCTGTAATAAAGAGAACTGTGAGAAGATGGTCACAAGAAGCTGAAGAAGCCATGGGAGGTTGCTTTGAGGCTAGAGGCTGGGACGCACTGTGCCAGCCACATGGAGAGGACATCAATGCCATGACTGAGTGTGTGTCTGATTAAATAAACGTCTGTGTGGATAACACCATTCCCACCAGAACGGTGAGATGCTTCCCCAACAACAAATCCTGGATCACCGGTGACCTGAAAGATGCCTAACAAGAAAAAAAGAGCCTTCAGAGAGGGAGACAAGGAATTATTGAGGAGTAAACAGAAGCAACTTAAAGTCAGGATAAGAGACAGCAAAGAGGTGTACAAGAAGAAGCTGGAGAGACGTGTGGTCAGGGATGAAGAAGGTCACAGGTTTCAAGCAGAAAGAAGATCGGACCGATGAATGTCTGGACAGAGCCAATGAACTAAACACATTCTTCAATAGGTTCATTTAGGAAACAAACAGACACCCTCCTTTGACCCACAGCTTTTCTGTCACACCTCAAATGTTTTATCTTCCACCTCAGCCATGGACCCTTCTTCTTCTACATGTTTGCCTTCAACCAAATCCGAAGATGCTGCTGCTCCCTTTGCCTCCACCTTTCACTGGTGTGTCTCAAGAAGTTAGGTGAAGAGACAACTGGGAAGACTGAACTGGAATAAGGCTGCAGGCCCATATTATGTCAGCCCTAGAGTCCTGAAGGCCTGTGCAGAGCAGCTCTGTGGGATTCTGCAGCACCTCTTCAACCTTAGCCTGAGCCAGGAGAAGGTTCCAGTGTTGTGGAAGACCTCCTGCCTAGCTCCAGTACCAAAGAAAACTCACCCATCGGTCCTAGGTGACTATAGACCTGTTGCCGTGACATCCCAGATCATAAAGGTCCTAGAGAGACTCCTGTTGGCCCACCTCAGTAAGCAAACAATGAACCATCAGGAGCCCCTTCAGTTTGCTTATTGCTGTGGAGATGGGGTTGAAGATGCCATCATACATCTGCTTCAACAAACCCACTGTCATCTGGACAAAGCCAGCACCACAGTGGACTGTACTCTCACCATTCCTCTTCACTCTGTACACCTCAGACTTCCAGTACAAGACAGACTCCTGTCATCTGCAGAAATACTCTGATGATTCTGCAGTTGTGGGGTGGATCAGAGATGGACAAGAAGCTGAGTACAGGGAGCTGGTTGACCGCTTTGTGGTTTGGCATGGTGTAGAAACAATCATCTCATCTTGAAAGTGAATAAAACAAAGTAGATGATTGTTGACTTTGATAGAAACAGGAATAGGTCAAATACTATTTCTATCATGGGAAAAGAATTGGAGGAGGTGAAGGAGTATAAATACTTTGATGTTCACCTGGACAACAGACTAAAGTGGAGACTCAACTGTGAAGCCGTCTACAATTCAATTCAGTTTTTAATTCAATTCAATTCAGTTTTATTTATATAGCGCCAATTCACAACACATGTTGTCTCAAGGCACTTCACAACAGTCAGGTACATACATTCCAATTAATCCTAACCATGGAACAGTGCAGTCAGAGTTAGTTATTTATTGAAATTGGATAAAAAGTTTTTCTGTCTAAGGAAACCCAGCAGATTGCATCCATTCAGTGACTTGCAGCATTCACTCCTCCCGGATGAGCATGTAGAGACTGTGGACAGTCACTGGCATTGACTTTGCAGCAATCCCTCATACTGAGAAAGAAACCTCCAGCAGAACCAGGCTCAGTGTGAGCAGCCATCTGCCACGACCGACTGGGGGTTTGAGAGAACAGAGCAGAGACACAACGAGAACAAAGAAGCACTGATCCAGGAGTACGTTCTATGGGAAGGAAAAGTAAATGTTAATGGATATAGTTCCTTTAGTCGTTTCACCTAGAAAGAAAGAACAGATAAACTATGAGCCAGTTTTCAAGGTTAGAGTTTGAAAGAGAGCACATATAATTAGTTACAGTTAAGCTCAGTCAATCGCCGTGTCTAGGAGAGAGAAAGGGTTAAACACTAAAAGACAGGGCCATGTGGATCATCGGTAGAGGGTGAGTATTAAGTTGTTGCCAGCAGAAGCTCAGACAATTCCCCTCTCCAGAAAGGTTTCACAGGTAGACACAGAGCCAGGCCAGGTGTAGCTTCTAGGAAGAGAAAAGAGAGAACAAAGTTAAAAGCTGAAATAACAGCAAATAATGCAAAATTGGAGAGTAGAGTGAGAATGTAGCGAAGAGGGTGAAAGTGGTCGTTATGTCCTCCAGCAGCCTAAGCCTATAGCAACATAACTACACAGAAAGTTTCAGTTCAGATTATTTAGTTAAACTGCGCTTATTTACAACAATGTCATCTCAAGACACCCCACAAAGGGTCCCACTGATGGTCATTGTTATACTAAAAACCACAAGGATTGGGATATCTCTCTCTGTCAGACTGATTATAACCATTGGAAAAAAGAAGGGGTCATACAGGTAGCAGAAATGGAGGGTGTGTTTGCACCTCAACCATAACTGAGCCGGTTTAGGCTAAACCTGACTCCCCCTTACTCCAACCAACAGGGAGGGAGGAAGGCTCCCTCCCTGATAACCTAAGCCACTCTAACTATAAGCTTTATCAAAAAGGAGAGTTTTAAGCCTAGCCTTAAAAGTAGACAGGGTGTCTGCCTCACGGACTAAAAATGGGAGCTGGTTCCACAGGAGAGGAGCCTCATAACTAAAGGATCTGCCTCCCATTCTACTTCTAGAGACTCTAGGAACCACCAGTAAACCTGCAGACAGACAAAGAAGTGCTCTGTTAGGAACATATGGAACAATCAGATCTCTGATGTATGATGGAGCTAGATCATTAAGGGCTTTATATGTGAAGAGGAGAATTTTAAATTCTATTCTGGATTTAACAGGGAGCCAATGAAGGGAAGTTAAAATAGGAGAAATATGATCTCTCTTTTTAATTTTCATCAGAACTCTTGCTGCAGCATTTTGAATCAGCTGAAGGCTTTTAACTGCATTTTGTGGACATCCTGATAGTAACGAATTACAATAGTCCAGCCATGAAATAACAAATGCATGGACTAGTTTTTCAGCGTCACTCCTGGATAAGATATTTCTAATTTTGGCAATGTTCCGGAGGTGAAAGAAGGAAATCCTAGAAACCTGTTTAATATGGGATTTAAATGACATGTCCTGGTCAAAAGCAACACCAAGGTTTTTTACTTTATTACCGGAGGTCAATTTAATGCTATCCAGGTTAAGTGATTGACTAAGCAGTTTCTGTTTTAGAGACTCCAGTCCAAAGACGACAACTTCTGTCTTGTCTGAATTTAGAAGCAAAAAATTTAAAGTCATCCAAGTTTTTATATCTTCAAGACATGCTTGTAGTCTATCTAACTGGTTGGGCTCATCAGGATTTATGGATAAGTAAAGCTGAGTATCATCAGCAAAACAGTGGAAATTTATCCTATGCTGCCTGATAATTTGACCTATTGGAAGCATATATATAGTAAAGAGAATAGGCCCACGTATTGAACCCTGTGGTACTCTACAATTAACCCTGGATTTTAAAGATGATTTCTCATTTACATGAATAAACTGGAATCTGTCGGAAAGATGAGATTTAAACCCCTGATCCCTACAGCATATTCCAGCCTTTTAAGAGAATATTATGGTCGACTGTATCAAATGCAGCACTGAGATCTAACAGAACCAGTACAGACACAAGTCCATTATCTGAGGCCATAAGAATATCATTAGTGACTTTCAGTAGAGCTGTTTCAGTGCTATGATGAGCTCTGAAGCCTGACTGAATCTCTTCAAACAGTTCATTGCTGTGTAAATGCTCACACATTTGATTAGCAACTATTTTCTCAAGAATGTTCTACAAGAAGGGACAGAGCAGACTGTACTTCTTGAGGAAGATTAGGACTTTCGATGTTTGCAGCAAGATGATTCATATCTTCTATAAGTCTGTTGTGGAGAGTGTGATCTCTTCTTCCATCAGAGCCAGGGACTTAAAGCTCAACAAGCTAATAAAGAAGACTGGCTCTGTTCTGGAGACACCTCTGGAACCTCTGGAAATCATTGTGAAAAGAAGGATTTTTCATAAAATGAAGAACATTATGGGGAACCCTGAGCATTCTCTTCATGAGACTCTCAACAACAACAGTGTCTTCAGTCAGAGGCTTCATCAGATCTGCTGCAAGACAGACCTTCCTGCCCACAGCCATCAGCATCTACAATGACTCTTTGAAGAAACCTGTATGATATGAGCTACAACAACATTTAATTTTGTTTTGGGATGAATAAAGTATTTTTGATTTTAATTGAACTGAATATAAGTGTGGTGATGTTCATGTACAAACATCCTGTGATTTGACTTGTTTTAATTTTTCATCTGTTACTGTAGCATTTTGTTGACTGTCTGCAGGTGGCATTAGTGATAATATTAGAAGGTTGACTTTCATGTGTAGATGGCATATCAACATCATGAATCAGAAAATGACCCATCCATCCATCCATCCATCCATCCATCCATCCATCCATCCATCCATCCATTAATTTTCAATACCCGCTTCTTCCATATAGGGTCACAGGGGAGCTGGTGCCTATCTCCAGTGGGTGAGATGCTGGGTTTATTGTGTAAGACCAATTAAAAAGCAATCTTAATAAATAAAAGGTTGTGTTATGGCCAACACAATCATTAAAAAGACACCTGACCTGTTTGTTGTCCAGCAGATAGTCATTAATACCCTTCACTAGGAGGATAAGAAGCAAAATATTACTGCAAAAGAAGCTGGCTGTTCAAAAAAGGGTGCATTTTCCAAGTATGCCTTTGGAAAATTGAGTGGAAGGACAGTGTAATTAAAAAAGGTGCACCAGAACAACTGGAGCCTTGAGAGGGTTGTGAAGCAAAGCCAATATAATGTAAGAGGTTTGAGGAGAATTCACAAAGTGTGAACAGTGTGAGTCAGAGCTTCAAGAGCCACCCCACACAGACAAATCCAGGACATCACACATGGGGTACCACTAATGCATTCCTCTTGTTAAGCTACTTCTGATTCAAAAATGATGTCCGAAACGTCTTAACTTGGCTAAAGTGAAAAAGGACCTGACTGTTGCTATGTGATCCAAAGTCCTCTTATGAGACAAAAGTAAGCTTTGCATATTATTTGGAAACCAAGTCTGGAGGAAGAATGGAGAGGCAAAAAATTCAAGCAGCTTGAGGTTCAGTGTGAAGTTTTGACAGTGATGACATGTGTTGGTTCATTGTATTCCCAATTCCAAAGTCAGCTCAGCCATCTGTCAGGAAAATTTAGAGCTGACAAGATTTTTGGAGACATTGATTTAATTTTCCAGAAAGATTTGGCACATTGCCAGAAGTTGCTTTTTTAACCCCAGTATCACTGTGCGTGCTTGGGCTCTACACCTTCCAGCTGGTCTGGAAGATGGACAGGTCCAGAACCTCACCAGGTTTAAGACATTGTCTCTTTTGGGAGAGTTTTGAATCATCTAAGCTGAAACCGTTAACACTTATACAGGTCCTTCTCAAAATATTAGCATATTTTGATTAAGTTCATTATTTTCCATAATGTCATGATGAAAATTTAACATTCATATATTTTAGATTCATTGTACAATAACTGAAATTTTTCAGGTCTTTTATTGTCTTAATACGGATGATTTTGGCATACAGCTCATGAAAACCCAAAATTCCTATCTCACAAAATTAGCATATCATTAAAAGGGTCTCTAAACGAGCTATGAACCTAATCATCTGAATCAACGAGTTAACTCTAAACACCTGCAAAAGTTTCCTGAGGCCTTTAAAACTTCCAGCCTTGTTCATCACTCAAAACCCCAATCATGGGTAAGACTGCCGACCTGACTGCTGTCCAGAAGGTCACTATTGACACCCTCAAGCAAGAGGGTAAGACACAGAAAGAAATTTCTGAACGAATAGGCTGTTCCCAGAGTGCTGTATCAAGGCACCTCAGTGGGAAGTCTGTGGGAAGGAAAAAGTGTGGCAGAAAACGCTGCACAACGAGAAAAGGTGACCAGACCCTGAGGAAGATTGTGGAGAAGGGCCGATTCCAGACCTTGGGGGACCTGCGGCAGCAGTGGACTGAGTCTGGAGTAGAAACATCCAGAGCCACCGTGCACAGGCGTGTGCCGGAAATGGGCATTCCCCTGGTCAAGCCACTTTTGAACCAGAAACAGCTGCAGAAACGCCTGACCTGGGCTACAGAGAAGCAGCACTGGACTGTTGCTCAGTGGTCCAAAGTACTTTTTTCGGATGAAAGCAAATTCTGCATGTCATTCAAAAATCAAGGTGGCAGTCTGGAAGAAGACTGGGGAGAAGGAAATGCCAAAATGCCAGAAGTCCAGTGTCAAGTACCCACAGTCAGTGATGGTCTGGGGTGCCGTGTCAGCTGCTGGTGTTGGTCCACTGTGTTTTATCAAGGGCAGGGTCAATGCAGCTAGCTATCAGGAGATTTTGGAGCACTTCATGCTTCCATCTGCTGAAAAGCTTTATGGAGATGAAGATTTCATTTTTCAGCACGACCTGGCACCTGCTCGCAGTGCCAAAACCACTGGTAAATGGTTTACTGACCATGGTATCACTGTGCTCAATTGGCCTGCCAACTCTCCTGACCTGAACCCCATAGAGAATCTGTGGGATATTGTGAAGAGAACGTTGAGAGACTCAAGACCCAACACTCTGGATGAGCTAAAGGCCGCTATCGAAGCATCCTGGGCCTCCATAAGACCTCAGCAGTGCCACAGGCTGATTGCCTCCATGCCACGCCGCATTGAAGCAGTCATTTCTGCAAAAGGATTCCCGACCAAGTATTGAGTGCATAACTGTACATGATTATTTGAAGGTTGACGTTTTTTGTATTAAAAACACTTTTCTTTTATTGGTTGGATGAAATATGCTAATTTTGTGAGATAGGAATTTTGGGTTTTCATGAGCTGTATGCCAAAATTATCTGTATTAAGACAATAAAAGACCTGAAATATTTCAGTTAGTGTGCAATGAATCTAAAATATATGAATGTTGAATTTTCATCATGACATTATGGAAAATAATAAACTTTATCACAATATGCTAATATTTTGAGAAGGACCTGTATGTTCCATACTTGTGATTTTCTTCCTTGTTTATGATCAATCAAATATATAAAATCACAAAAATTACACATTATACTTATTGCATGTTGAAATATTTGTTTCTTTCTGTAAAGATGCTCTTGTTGTGTCTGTGATTATGGTGAAAATAGGACAAGCAAAGAGGACACAATTACACAGCTATTTCACAGAGACTACTTTGTATGGTTTGGTTTAAGTGATTACTTATTGATGTTTTCTCACCTCTGCTTTATATTCCTTACAAAATGGGTTTATATGATAGATGAAGCCAATGGAGCAGAACTGATGCATCCAGGTCACTGGCAATATTTTCCTTGGGCTTACTTTAAACTACAGGATTTATTTTTTTAACCAAAGATTATAGTAGCAATATTGACCTTTGGAAATCAGACATTTGATCATTTCACTCCTCTGACAAAAACCTTTGCAGAAGGCCTTCATCATGACTTGATATTGAGTAAAAATTACTTTTAATTCCACAGATGATTGTTCAGCCTAACAGATGGAGTCAGGGGCCCTCCTTTCTCTTGCAAAGTCCATACACGTGGCCAGAGGACCCTTCACTGAATCATGCACAAGATGCAGCAGAACTGCGCAAGTCAATATTCTGTGGGGTCACTGCAGTTGTTGCAAGTCAAGCTGCTTCAGAGCTGAGACAGTACAACTCCTGGAGGGAGCTGCTGGAGGCGACAGCAGGGTCGTTGCATGGGGCGCCCAACTCTGATGGACATCCTACTGCTGAAGACTATCGCCAAGCTGAGCGATTGATCCTTCAGAGAGCTCAGAAGGATAGCTTCGCACAGGAGCACAGCTTACTGAAGGCAAGGAAACCAGTCCCTAGGAGCAGCCGACTTCTCAATCTGTCCCCTGAATTGGACGAGAAGGGAGACCTCATCCTTGTTGGAGGACGACTCTGTCGATCAAAATACCTAGAGGCGACCGCTCTTCATCCAGTCATCCTAAATCCATACCATCCAACGACCAAGCTTCTGATTCAAGACTTTGACAGTCGACTTCACCACCCAGGCCCAGAGCGGGTGTTTGCCGAACTTCGGCGTTCTTTCTGGATTCTGCGAGGGCGCGAGGCTGTTCGGCGACACCAGTACAGATGTGTAGACTGCCGGCGATGGAAAGCTAAACCGGTTGTACCAAAGATGGCAGATCTTCCAGCAGCTTGCTTGCGCCTATTCAAGCCAGTTTTTTATTCCACGGGGATGGACTGCTTTGGGCCTTTTAATGTTAAAGTGGGCCGGTGACAGGAGAAGAAATGGGGAATCCTCTTCAAGTGCCTCACCACCAGGGCCGTGCATCTGGATCTCCTAACCTCCATTGATACCGATGCCTTTCTAATGGCCCTTCGTCGGTTTATTGCCCACCGAGGAACACCTGCTGAGTTGTTCTCTGATCAAGGGACTAACTTCAAGGGGGGAGAAAGGGAACTCCAAGAGTCCTTTACCAAGATATCCCCAGCGTTACAGAAGCTTCTTGCACCACAGAAGATCGCCTTTCACTTCAACCCCCCAGCAGCACCGCATTTTGGAGGGGTTTGGGAGAGGGAGATCTGTTCTGTCAAGACTGCACTCTATGCCACGGTAGGAGTCCAACCTGTCCCAGAGGAAGTGCTCCACACCGTGCTCATTGAGGTGGATGGAATCCTCAACAGCGAGCCCCTGGGTTATGTGTCTTCAGATGCAAGTGACCCGAATCCAGTGATCCCAAATGTTCTTCTGATGGGGCGGCCTGACGGGTCACTCCCTGAAGTTGTCTATCCGGAGGAGGAGCTTATCAGCCGCCGCAGATGGAAGCCCTCCCAGGTCCTGGCTGACCATTTTTGGACCCATTTCATCCGGCTCTATGTGCCAAGTCTTCAAATTTGCCAGAAATGGCAGGCTTCACCTGCCAACATTGCCCAAGACTGTGTAGTAATGATTGCTGATCCACAATTCCCAAGAGCTTCATGGCCTATTGGAAGGGTGCTCAAGACTCACCCTAGCCCTGATGGCCACATCCGATTCACGGATGTGCAGGTGATGGGAAGAGTTTACACTCGGCCGGTTTCCAGACTGGTTGTCCTCCCTGCTCTTCCATCTGGGGAAGAAGAGGACAATTCCACTCCTACCACTTCCTCCCAACCATAGACTTTGTTGCCTTTATTGATGAGTAAATGTGTTGCATACATTTAGGGGTGGCTGTAGAAAAGGCCCCAAAGTCACGAGTTATATGAACAAATGACACAATACATTAAAATAATACTAACATAAACTGTTAGAAATCACTTGTGTTTAACGTTCACTGTGATGACTGGCAGCAGGAGCTCAGTGCCAATAGTCCGGTCAGATCTCTACCGGGCTAACTCGCAGGCCACCGGTAGAGCTGACGAGGCAAGCCGGCAGTTACGCAGTTACTACGGTGGGAGCGGAAATCTCCGAACACATCGGAGCACATTTGAAATTAAGCGATGTCTTGATGAATCAAGCAGATTTTTCACGTCTACACAGTTATATTCCCGCACTAAAAACATTGTAAAAGTTAATTTGTGTCACAGAAAGTGTAATTTTTCACAGTTTACTCACAGCTTTTGCCACTGTGGTCCGCCATGGCTGCCCCTCTTTGACCAAACCGCTTCGACCCGCAATGAATCATGGGAAAAGATGGACCGCGAAGGATACTCACAACGCATCCTTCAAATCGGGCAAAAGGACACATTTGTCGGCAGCATCTGACAGACCTTACGCGCCGGGCTGTGATGTAATCAGCCCACAAGTACGCACTTGGAAGGATCCAGCCCCTGAATTGGGACACACCCTCGGCCTGCACATGGATCCTCCTCCTTCCTGTATATTGACCAATAGGAGAGGAGCTGGAGAGAAGAAGGCAGCCCTCCTCATTTGGATAATGAAGCAGAAATGCATACGGTAAAGGAAAAAGAGAGACAAGGAAATGTAAAAAGAACAAAGGCATGTGTAAGGAAAAGGAAAAAGAAAACATTTACATTTCTTGATGAAAACGCATGTGTAAGGAAAAGGAAAAACAAAATATATATATTTCTGCTTTTATTTTTTATGTTGTCAGGATCGGTCCTCCATATAGGTCACTGTACAAATGAATGCAGTCTTGAAGAGGTGGGTTCTAAGTCTGGATGTGACAGAGGAAGAGTGTCCGTGTTACAGATGTCTAGTGGTAGAGAGTTACAGAGTTTGGGAGCAAAGCGGGAGAAAGCTTTTCTCCCCATGGTGCTGAGGCAAACAGAGGAAGCAGTGATGTATAGAGGAAAAGGTGGCGACATGAAGTAGTTCAGATAAGTAAGAGCTTGGGGATGGTGGGGGGTTTGGTTGTGGATGACCATGAACAGAAAGATTTTGAAATTAATTCTGAATTTGACCGGGAGCCCTTGGAGCTGCTGTAGAGCTGGGGTGGTGTGGTGAAACGAAGAAGTTCCAGTGACGATACAAGCAGCAAGGTTCTGGACCATTAAGAGCTTATGGAGGGAGTTTTGAGGGAAACCAAAAGGAAGAGTCCATAGATGCCCAGTCACATTGTTATTAATGAATCTTCAACACTTGACATTAACTGATATGAGTGAGAGCTGCTGTGCTTGAGAGGTTGCACTGGGTTCTTTTATAACCTCCTGGATGAGTCTTCCCTTGGAGTAATTTTGGCAGGCCAGCCCCTCCTGGGAAGGTCATTCAGTGTTCCATATTTTACCCACTTTTGAATAATTGGCTCTCATCGCGGTTTGTTGGATTCTCAAAGCATATTGTGACTCTTAGGATTTTGGTGGAAAAACATTCTTATCTCAATAAATACATACTGTATATTCATATAGAGACCATAGTGTTTATATTATTCAGTTTAATTGTGTTGAGCAAATAATTTTTTTTTGTGACTCTGGAGCATGAAAGTGCTGTCATTATTCAACGTTTGTCTGCCTCTTTCACCCCTCATTAGCAGTGTCCAGTGGTCCAGTCTGTTAAAGCCGTCCCACCAGCAGGTCGTTTCAGGTAGAAATGCCGCTGAAAAAACCTCCTTGCACTGCCTCATTGACTGTAGTAGATGCATTATTCCCTGCAAACTCCCGAGTTGAATTCTCCTCCTGACTGATTGGGGTGTAAGTCTTAGTTAATTTATAATGAGGCATCATTACTATTCAACCATGAGCAGTTCATCCAATCCAATTCAAATGGAACTTCTGATGATTTTTTTTCCCCTATCAGTGAAAAAGTTTATGAAAATTTGATTTTTTGTCTATGTGATAAATAGTTTTGATATCTTTTTTAGCCTCTATCTGAATTTTACATTGCATTGTCGTACCTCAAAAGATCCTTAAGGACTTTAACGCAATTTTTATCTCCTTTTTTATTAATACAGTCCCGAGAATTTAGAAGAGGAACAAAACAATAATTATAAAATAAGAATTAGTAGTCGGGAAAATAAATAAACATAGTCAGAGCAAACAGAAAACAGAAAACTTAACAAAGGTTATATCAGATAATAAAGTTTGAAACACACAAACTGATTATATCACAAAGCTTTGATAAAATAAACAGTAAACTAGCTGAAAGAGGGCAAACAATATCAGAGAAAGAAAATATTGCAACACAGCGAATGGTTATAGGGATTAATTATTTTTTATTAAAGTAAAGATAAGAATCTAAAGCTTCTAGATGTACAGTAATGAGTATCAACAAATAAATACAGAAATAAATGGTCTCTTTAATGAGGGTTAAATTGAGGGGGCAGACATTATTCCCCCTCAGTAATGCCTCGAATGGGCAACTTAGTACATGATTTACTTGGCTAAATGACACCATGGCTGCCAGGACTGTTTCACAACTTTACATGCTGAGGTCCAATGGCTCTACAAGCCTAAAATAAAAACCAGGCATGTAAAAGCTAGTGTGATTCTCATTCACATAATTAATGTAGGGCTTCGGTTTTGTTCACAGCTAATTCTCCCTCCATTTGTTTCCAATTCACAGGCACTAAATTAATTTTTCTCCTTGGTGCAGTTTGCAAAATTCTTAATTAGTCCTGGGGCTGACATTTTGTGCTGGCTGCACCTTTATTAAATAGGTTGCTGCACCATGAGGTTTAGGAGCATGCAAACCTTTCACAGCTTATTTACAACAATAATATATCTTTAAAAGTCACAGTTATGCAATTTTCTGTACAAAATGACAGTAATAACAGTTGGTAACAGGTTGGTAAAAATGTGCTGAACATAACCAAACAATAATTTTACAAAGAGTGGAAAACATGATGATGATGATCATTGTCAAGTTCATGTCAAGCCTATAAAATTGTAACAACCTCTCTAAGACCTGGAGAGGAAGGAAGCATTTTAAGTCAACTTCCTTTTCAAGTTTTTCTTTGATACTTTTAAAAGGGATTCAGAAGCACTATTAAAAGTCTTGCTTTAGGGGTTTGAGACTGAAACATTAAAGGAAGACCGAAACAGTATTCGAGAAACTAACTCAGTTTTGTATTTCAGGCTAAAAACATGCTTTAAACTTTTGGTTTCTGTTACAAGCTCAAACTGTCAAATTAACACAATCCTTCCTACTCTGCTTGACCTCGATTGATAAAAACCACTTATGCAATGTGAATAATGTTCAGCATAACTACACCACTTCAAACTAACTCATACTCAATAGAGTTTATATAGTATATTATTACCACAGTAACCTCAGACAAAGATGGACCAAAGACTTCTTTGGCACATTTTGTGGAACCATGTTCTCTACATTAATTTAAGTAATCTCTCGTCCACGCTGACATGGATCCATCTGCTGCTGAGGGATAGCAGATGGGTCTACACATAATTATCACACTGGCTTTTTATTAACCACTTATAAAACACATTTGGTAAAACACATTTGGATTGTTTCTCATCATAAAATATGGCTCCAAGTCTTGGTTTATCTTTATTTATTTAAAAGGTACAATGCGCAAGTAGTATAAGTAGTCAATCTTATAAACATGGCTGATATACAGATGATCTAAAACAAGTTCAAAACAGTAAATCAACTGACAAATTACAAGACAATGAAGGAAACTAGAGAAATCCACGAGCTGTTTTATAGATTAAAGACCTGTCAGTTAGATGTCATATTGCTTTTGTCATGATTCTCCTCTGTTAGGCCTTTGTGTTTTTTGGTTTATTTTCTGTTTCTCTGCACTTCTCTGTTTAGTTGCTGTTATTCTAGTTATTCTTGTTAGATTAGGTTAATGGTTATTCTTGTGTTTAGATATTTATGTTGCTTCCCAGGACTTCTCTGCATTCCCACTCATTTGTCATAATTATCCTCCCTCCTTCAGCTGCTCTGCATTCTGTCTGCCACCAACTGCTCCACATTTCGCCTGATTATCCCCTCTAGTTCACTGGTTGTTTCCCACTCCACTTCTGTATTTATACTCTGGTTTTCATTGCTCGCCACTGGATCCTCCTGTTTGCTTACTTGCCTTATGTCCGTTGTTGCTCCTCATAGTCCGTGGGGTTTTGCTCCCCGTGTTTCTATTCCACTGGTTCTCTGCTCGTATTTTAAGTTTTGTTCCTCAGTTTGTGTATGTTTTCTTATTTTCCTTATAAAAGGAACCTCATTTTCCCTCCACATTTTGCATTTGGGTCTTGCTTCATCCTCGTTATGACAACTTTATTCCATGGGTTCAAGTGTGAATTGCAATATGAATGGCAATTTTAGTAGGAGTTGCAGGTTGCACCTGAAATAAATTGAAAAATGTGTTTCCATGAAAACCGTTGCACAAAAGGAATTCAAAGTTAGTTCATTTATCTTTAGTCATAACTACATCAGGAGCTTGTTGCTTTTTCCTACCAGTTGAAATCCTCCTAAATGCTCATTCTGCAAACCTACCAGACCACTTTGATGTCCATGTTGTGTTGTATCTTATCGTGTACATTAATTTCTCAATGTGTGAACATGACTATTAATTCGTTGACAACACCATTACACCTTGAATGGAGCTTTCATCTCAAATGTATCCTCAATCAGTTCCGGCTTCATCTGTCTTTTGGTTATGTGAACACGAGGGTGAATTCATGATTAGGAAGAAGGGAAGAGGGGAGAAGTGGCACAGGAGGCAATATTTTCACAGAGCATTATTCTTTTGATGATAATTCCTACCTGCTTTCAAGGTGTGACAGAGTGGATTGTTTCTCATTCTGCATTTTATGGAACACACAAAATCAATTTTGAAGTTGCCACCACATGTGCCTTGGACCCTGTTTGATGGTAGAAATCTTTGTGTGGGGGGACCCTTGGTATTGAGTTCTAATTAAAAGAGCCACATCCCTGCTACAGTTGGTAACTAATAATTTTGAAAGACACAATTACTGCACAATGTTTCTTTTACAAGGAATTTTAATGGAAATTCCAGGTGATATTGCTAAACTAAAAGTACATTATCACAATTGTGGGGGAGTGCAATGCAGATGTTTTAAATAGCTCCTATATTTTTTGCCATATAGGCTCTGTCCTCCAGGACTTGGAATGTGATAAAAATCTAGACTAGCACTAAAGGTTCTTGTTTAAGCCTTGTTTTGTGAAAAGTTACCTGTCAGTGGCCCACTGGAGGTCACTTTGTAGGGCTCAGGCAGTACTCATCCTGTTCCTCCCTGCACAAGGGAGCAGATGCCAGTCTTGCCTGTCTCCTGGAATCTCCTCCATACTCTTAAGACTGTGCCGGGAGACACAGCTTAAGGCAGTGGTATGTACAGGGGTTGGACAATGAAACTGAAACACCTGTCAATTTAGTGTGGGAAGTTTCATGGCTGGATTGGACCAGCCTGGTAGCCAGTCTTCATTGATTGCACATTGCACCAGTAAGAGCAGTGTGAAGGTTCAATTAGCAGGGTAAGAGCACAGTTTTGCTCAAAATATTGAAATGCACACAACATTATGGGTGACATACCAGAGTTCAAAAGAGGACAAATTGTTGGTGCACGTCTTGCTGGCGCATCTGTGACCAAGACAGCAAGTCTTTGTGATGTATCAAGAGCCACGGTATCCAGGGTAATGTCAGCATACCACCAAGAAGGACGAACCACATCAAACAAGATTAACTGTGGACGCAAGAGGAAACTGTCTGAAAGGGATGTTTGGGTGCTAACCCGGATTGTATCCAAAAAACATAAAACCACGGCTGCCCAAATCACGGCAGAATTAAATGTGCACCTCAACTCTCCTGTTTCCACCAAAACTGTCCATCGGGAGCTCCACAGGGTCAATATACACGGCTGGGCTGCTATAGCCAAACCTTTGGTCACTCATGCTAATGCCAAACGTCAGTTTCAATGGTGCAAGGAGCGCACATTTTGGGCTGTGGACAATATGAAACATGTATTGTTCTCTGATGAGTCCACCTTTACTGTTTTCCCCACATCCAGGAGAGTTACGGTGTGGAGAAGCCCCAAAGAAGCATACCACCCAGACTGTTGCATGCCCAGAGTGAAGCATGGGGGATCAGTGATGGTTTGGGCTGCCATATCATGGCATTCCCTTGGCCCAATACTTGTGCTAGATGGGCGCGTCACTGCCAAGGACTACCGAACCATTCTTGAGGACCATGTGCATCCAGTGCTTCAAACAATGTATCCTGAAGGTGGTGCCATGTATCAGGATGACAATGCACCAATACACACAGCAAGACTGGTGAAAGATTGGTTTGATGAACATGAAAGTGAAGTTGAACATCTCCCATGGCCTGCACAGTCATCAGATCTAAATATTATTGAGCCACTTTGGGGTGTTTTGGAGGAGCGAGTCAGGAAACGTTTTCCTCCACCAGTATCACGTAGTGACCTGGCCACTATCCTGCAAGAAGAATGGCTTAAAATCCCTCTGACCACTCTGCAGGACTTGTATATGTCATTCCCAAGACGAATTGACGCTGTATTGGCTGCAAAAGGAGGCCCTACACCATACTAATAAATTATTGTGGTCTAAAACCAGGTGTTTCAGTTTCATTGTCCAACCCCTGTATTGATGTGCCTTCCTGGTGGAGGTGGACTGCCTATGAAACCTCTTTAGGGTGCAGGTATTGCCTATTGCTACTAGTACTGACATTGACCCTGGTCAAATGCAAAACTACTGAAAAGCAATACGAAGAAGGGAAAATGTGTTTAAATAACCACTGATTAATAAACTGATTAAAAAGTGTTCTTTTAAGTTTTTTTGAGCAGTGTATTTTCATGTGCCCTGCACTGTGTGATACTTTACTAAAATTAGCAAACAGAATGGTATTAATATAAATGCTAAATGGGCCAGCAACTAGTACAGCTTTGCATTGTTGTGATCCTTTGGGTGTTTGGTTTTCATTTGTGTTTTGATCACTTCTGAGTTCTTTATTATTGTTTAAAAGGTATTGTCGTATCCAGTTCGGTTCAGTTCAGTTTGTTTCAGCTCTGTATTCATTGTTGCTTAAACGATTATGCCATATTAGTTCATTCCCTTGTGTTTAGTTTCTTACTTCATTCTTGTTTTCTGTTCTTTGTGCATTTGGATTTTGTCCCTTAGATCATATTAGTCTTTCAGTGTCATTCTCCACTCTTGTTCAGTATATAAGCTTACTGATTTTCATTGTTATTTGCTGGTTCCTCCAGTTACTCTGTTTTGCTCCATGTTCTATTTTTCTTATTCAAGCCCTGTTTTTCTGTTTTTCTTCATTAATATCTTCAACATGCTAGTTCCAACTTCATGTCTAAGTGTTGGTCCAACTCTCACCAAAACACCACATGCAGTGGCGGTTTATCATTTAATATATTAAGGGGGCCACAAAGGCAGTTGCGACTCCGAAGCTACAGGTTTCAGACCCCTGATCTAGCAGATGAAATCTGTGACCCTATTTCAATACGGCTGAAGCTAAAAGTGCAACACCTTAATGTTGAATTCATTGTTTAAGTAAAACTGTAAAGGTAAAAAATAAAATTGGTCCAAGCGACCAATCAGTTACAGTTTTTGTGCCAGTGAAATTGATTTAATATTATGTCTTCAATACAAGGGCCATGGGACGGGCCAGGACCAGTTCTACAGGTGCACTGGTCCCTACTGGCCCCTGTCTAAAAGGGCCCATGACCACATGCATGTGGCATATCCACACACTTAGTGTAATATTCAGTTTGATTGGAATATCTTTTGGAAACTCATTACCATAGTCAAATCAGCTTATGTACTGGGGAAATTGATAATTTGAGATTTTGTGATATATAATGAGATATGATGTTCATTAGCAGTGAGGGATAATACGCTCAGCTTGCTAGCTGTCAAACAAGCTAGTATTTGGCATTGTTACTTAACTAGCTAAAACTAGATATAAAGTTAAATTCTTGTCCAAAAGAGAAACTTCTGCAACCACAAGTCGTATTGGCAGTTATTAACTTTTACTAAGTTTGCATTCAGTCGTAATGCAACCCAAAAAACATACTACCCTAACAGTCTCTGCTGGAGACCACACATGATGAATAAAAACAGCTGACGGTTCACAGAACCAACATCTTCATTTAAATTCTTATAAAACTATTAATGTGGGATTTGTTACTAGAATGAGGTAGCCTAATTCATGTCAGAATCATATTGAACATTGTTTGGCATTTCATTTACAAACTAATATGCATGATTCACATTTATATTATTTTAATTGTTAACAAGTAATACTCTCCACAGTTCAATTTAATAGTAATAACACCAGTCGCTAATAGTGCATTATGTTCCACCAGATGCAAAAATTTGCACCATGTGTTAATTGTAATAGTAATAATGTCATTTAAAAAGGTCATCCAAAGTTTATATACTTGTGCATTATCACTAAATCTCTGAATCACCCCCAACATAAACACAAAAATAGATTTGATCTAAAGTTATTTTTGTCTCATTTCTTTTATTCTATAGATGTGTTATGCATAGCATGGCTTAAAATGACCCCTATTTTTAAGATGAACCGAATCCAGAATGTTTAATGCATTAAAGCTAGCGATTCTTTAAGATCCGTCTGGAGCAGTTTGTTTGACAAGAAATGTTAATTAGGGAGTCGTGTTTTTATAAAATCTCCCACCAAAAATACATTTAAAAAAATGCTTATATAAACAGTGTTTACAAAAAATCTAGTAATTAACACATTCCTAAGTCACAATGCCTTTTCACATACCCACATCCCACTGACGAGGAGGCGGTTGCTGTTTGTCCCTTTTTCATCAAAATTAATTTCGGTGGAAATCGTATGATGCTTAATGGAGCGGTGCACAGTCGGGTTCTGTACCCTCTGTGGACAAGAACCTGCCCACGTGCACTTCAGCGGTTATTGACGTCATTAATTGATAAGCGCAGATCGCACGTTTTGGGGCATCTGGATCCTCAGCTGTCCAGTGAAGCCCGCACACAGACGCACAATCACGTCCAGACTGCTGCTGCTGCTGCTGCTGCTGCTTTGGGGGGAGTGGACTCACACTTTATTTAGCGTTAGTGTTGTTGGAGGGTAAAAAAAAAAAAAAAAAAAAATTACTGTGGGAGTTTCATTAATGCATCTGTGGACGCGGACTCAGAAAAATAATTATTTAAGGTAAGTTTTATTAGTACGTAGACTAAGCAGCGATATTCTTATTTAATGAGTGTAAAATATAGATCTATGAAAAGGTTTAAAACTAGTTTGCAATGTAGCACCTAACATCTGTTTATATTTCCATAGGTGACAGTTTGTAACCATGAAAAAAAAAACACTTTAATTTTCTTATATGACAAATTCGGTTTTGTTTTTTGTTTTTTCGAAGAAAGCTGATAAAGTGGAACAGTGTAGGTCTACTTTTAATTGTTCTCATAAAGAATTCAGTATGTTTATTCTTGAGTACGTAAAAATGATTTGGTTAGAACTCACAAGCGCACCGGAAAGTGACAACAAGCGCATCAAGTGTTGCGTCTTTGCACGGGGAGGAACATATCTGCGCTCAGTTTTTCTTCGTCAGGTTGTCTATTAACAGCTGGATCTTCCACGGCGGATTTGTTCATTGTTGCCAGTGTACATTTGGGATGCTTTTCTTGAGGTAACATGGCAATCAGATTATTAAGTACGTGTCTTTTAATGTGTTAAGGAATCAACGAGGAGATCGACGAGATGTTAATAAACCCCAATTAACCTTAAGGCAGATGTGCACCTGCAATCGGTGTGAATTTATTTTTTGGTCAATTGTAATGAACTGATTTATTAGAGTGAATCCAGTTTATTAAATTAATGTGAGATTAGTGTAATATATATTTGCAAATCTCTTTCAAATGCATTTTTACACATGTAGCCTACACATTCCCTGAATGGAGCTTTTTTATATGTATGTTTTAAGTATAGACATGGATTTATTTGGCCGAATCAAATGTCATACAATAAACCTCAGTACCTTAGTCAAAAATTAACATTCTTACAATGGATAAGAAAGTGATTAATGGACAGTTATTTACTGTGCCTAGATGTAATTGATGGGACCAAGACAGATGGCACCCTGAGGTTTAATAGAATTTTGACTTAGAAATAAACCAAAAAGAGCTGGGAACCCTAGCCAAAATACACAAAAGCTTAAGAAGCCTTGGACAATCCAAGCAGTTGATCGTCACATCCAGGCCCCTGTCATAATCAGCACCTGTTTGTGTTTCGGTTAATTTTACCTACCTGTTTTTCATGTAGTTCTTTTCAATCTAGTTGTATTTAGGTTTCTATTTTTGTCCCATTGTTGTCATCACTATTGTTTTTGCTATCTCCTTAGTTCCTATGTTTTCTTCATGTCCTGTAAGTGAATTATTTCACATTAAAAGATATCCATCCACTATGCGCCTGTCAATGTCCTGTTGCTGATTTGGTCCTCCTCAAACCCAAAATATGACAGAATAACTTGACCAGATAATGGAACAAGCAGACAGGAGGGCTGCAGAAGAAGCTCTGCGGTGGATCCATCAGCAGCTGGAGGAGGCAAGGGACTTATATGGAACTAATTTAAACCTTGACTTGACACCTCACACATTCTCCGCCAGTGTCAGCAGGGTTCCACATCACAACAACCTTGTCTCTCTCTAGCCTCTGAAGGACTGACCGGCATGTCGGCATGCACTTGTGCACCAGTTCGGTGTGGTCCATCGGTGTCCAGGTGGACCTACCTCGTGTTTCTATTTCTAGGCTCCTTTCTGTTCCTGTTCCTGAGCTCATCTTTGGGTCCCAGGCATCAGAGCTCCTCCATGGGTCTCTGGCTTCAGAGCCCCTCAGCAGGGCCTCCAAGGTTCCTGCATTACCGCTGCCAGCCTCCTGGCAAGGTTGTCAGTGGGTTTCTTCATGCACTGCTGCCAGTCTCCAAGGTTCTTGCATCGCCACTGTCGGCCTCCTGGCAAAGCTTTCTGTGGGTCTTCCATGTACCGCTGCTGGCTGCCTGAACTCTGTGCTTTCTTGTGATGACCTCCTCACCTGAACTCTGTGTTTTTTTTTGTTGTTGTTTTTTTTTGTTTTGTCTTTCCTTGCTCCCTTTCTGGCCTCCTCCATCCACCCTGCTTGGGTTGTTTTTTGTTTTGTTCTTCGTTGTTGCAGTCTCCCTGGTTGCTGTTTCTTTTGTGTCCTGTAAGTTCATCATCTTCCTTTAAAATATATCCTTCCACCATGTGCCTGCCGATGTCCTGTTGATACTTTGGTCCTGCTCAAACTCAAACCATCACAGCCCCTTCCATATCCCCTCCATGTCTACCCAAATATTAAAAAACAAAAACTGGAAAACAGGACACCCTGTAACTGCCAACTCAACCGATATATTGTATAAGACAACAAAAGATGGGTTCAAATGAACAGTCCGGTTTATGGCAGACTGGCTGTTGTAAGAAGGAAGAGGTCATCCCTCTGAGCTTTTATTTTCTGAACAGCCCATCAGCTCTGAAAGGACAAATATGGTACTGTACAGAATAATTACTAATTAATTGTGTCTTTTGAATTTTTACTTTCTACCAGTCTAAAAGAAGTTATGTAAAAACAGAAATAAAGAACTAAAACTGACATGAGCTGTAATATCTGGTCTTAACAAAATGAAACTATTTATTTTTAGATGGGGCTGTTGGCTGAAGACTTGGTATTCCACTCCAGCATACCTGTGCCTCTGGATATAACTGTGGCTGTGGTCTACTCTGTTCTTGGTGAGTTAAGTTTTCAGAATTTCAAAGCAGATTTTTTCTGTTTTTCAATTATTCTTCAACAGAACAGTTTATAATGTTGCAAATGAGTTTTCTGTGAGTTCGGCTCAAGCGGGAATGAATCACAGCATGGAGAAAATACAGCCCAGCGTGAAGCCTCGCAAGTTCACTTCTGCTATTAGGTGTTATATATTCCATTCTTGTTTTAACATAATACCATACTCTATCCACTTAACTGTCTACTTTATTTAAACTGTGCAGTGTATATATATTTATTTGTCTCCTGTGATTTTATTTATTTCTTGCTCCAGGGTTAGAGTCACTATATTCAATACGGCAGGTGTTCATGTAATAATATTGGACACAACACCATAAGGCCCCTGCAAACCAATTCTTTGCATCACACTTACAAAAAAGGTTGACTTTCATCTCAGGCTTTGATCTTGGTTGTATTTCTTCACTCCATGTGACAACAGTTTGCATAGCTGAACACAAATGCACCATGCTTTATACTGAAATTTAATACCACCTGCTGTTACCTGCAAGGCCCTTGTAAAGGAATGTTCTTAAATGTCTTGTTCAATGTATAAAAACAAACATCACATATGAAGTTATGATCCATCATGTCATCTGTTTTACATATAGGCTACCCAGTTTTACTCGATACACCTGTTTTTCCAAGGGGTTTTGAATCCAACTATGTAAGTCAGGTTTTTCCAAAAGGTAAAACATTTGTGACTAAATTATTTAATTAAATATAAATGGTGTAATGCTATTGGGGCGCAGAAAATGTATCCTGAGTCATTTACCACAGTACAATGGGACTGGCATGGATCTATGGAAACTTATTTTATGTTCTTTGTCATGTACATGAAGAGGGTGGTGGCCCTCTTAAGGATGGCCACCACCATTAGGGGTAGTTATAGTTCTAAAATGATCTGCACATGGATGCCATAACTCTAGATTTCCATGCATAATGCAACCTTGTGATGAGGCCTTTTCCACACTGTTAAAGGAAAGAGTACACAGTATTGAGGAAACCTCCAGCTACAGTTATTTCAGGAGAACATTTAGACTACCAGTGTTGATTTAGCTATGCTCAGGGTCTTCACCTTTAGAATTTCAGTGGCGCTAATGTTAATGTTATTGCCATCTGCTTCTGCACTTTTGATTGGAATCCTAAACACCTAAATATCCCTTTAAAAAATATCCAGGGTATTGTAACTGGGGCCTGAGATGTCTGAGTTTAGACAATTATGTGGCTATGGGATTATTTATTTAATTATGGCTTTCAGGTGTAGGACATTAATCAAAACATGAGAACTAAACCGAAACTAAACTAAACTGAAATGCAGGGAAAAAAAATACTTGTATTATAATAGACAGAAATCCTAGCATGCTTCAGTTTTGCTAGCTTTAGACTGAGGTAGGCTAGTTGTTTGCAGAAAACATGAAATTGTTATTTTGTTGTTTTGCAGGAATATGTTCAATATTTGGAAATAGCACTCTGCTGTATATTTCCTACAAGAACAAGCACCTCCTGAAGCCTGCGGAGTATTTCATCATCAATCTCGCTGTCAGTGACCTGGGCCTCACCTTGTCACTTTACCCCATGGCCATCACCTCAAGTTTCTACCACAGGTAATGAACTTGGCATGTGATGAAGTTTTACAATTAATGATAAAAAAATCAAAGACACAATATTTTTCATCATAACTGTAGGATTTAGATGCATTTGGCTTTATCAATAGATTCTCTTAAATATTTTATGGTTATTTAATGAACGATTAAACAACCCTATGATTGTTAGCGGGTTTACAGATATAGAGCACTCTGTTAAACCTACTCTTTTCTTTGTCTTTCCTCACCTTCTCCCTCATTGATCTTTTCTATGGTCTGTGCTTTGCACTATCCTCTTTTTCACACCCCATGCCAGGTGGCTGTATGGGAAAGCGTTTTGCTCTTTATACGCGTTCTGTGGCATGTTCTTTGGCCTCTGCAGTCTGACCACTTTAACCCTGCTAAGCATGGTGTGCTTTGTGAAAGTATGCTACCCGCTCTATGGTAAGTCTTTCAAGGAAGCAATGCTTGTAACCTGGCATGATAAACACCATCAAATCCCTGTAAGAGAAGAGCCCAGTAGTTGATTTATTGATGGAAATAACAGAATAATCCCTCAGTGGAAGACACATTAGCCTTTCTTTGTGGCTGTCAAGTGAAGAGGCTGCAGTCAATATGAATTACTTGTGATGCTGGTTGATGCTGTGGGGTGGTTCTTTAATCTGGCATGAAAAAAGTGTTATCCATTTAACCTCCATAAAAGAGTTTGTATATACCTGCAGTTTGGCGAACAAGTATTAGCCACCTTACAGATTTTTTTCATTTTTGTCAAACAAATGTTTCAAATCACCAAACTAATTTTAGTATCCATATAAATATTTCAATTTATTATTTAATTTATTAAGGGGAAAAAAAGATGGCAAGATGTAGCCTCATGAAGCTGCCACTTTCCATCCTATTGCTCGACTCGTGAGTCGAAGCATCATGCTTTATTTGCTCTACTGTGCCATTAAGTTGACAATAAATGTAAAACAGGCAGAGTGACTATATTGACATGTCCTTGCCATGTGAAGCTTTAAATTGAATAAATAAAGGTATTGTGTTTGCGATGCCAATAAATACATTCTGAATATAGTCTCAATATGATCTTAATCTTTCCTTAGAATACAATGGCTGGATCAAAACTGAAAGTGGAAACAAATAGAGGAGAGGGCTGTGATGTGAATGTGATTGTGTTATTGTGGTTATAATAATGACCTTTGTTTAACCAGGTAAAGCCTCAATGAGATTAAAAACCTCATTTCCAAGATAGACCTGGAAAGCTGTGTTCCCTAACCAGGAATTGAACCCAGGCTGAGGGAGTAGAGTGCCAAATCCTAACCATTAGACCACCACAGATCACTTTTCCAATATAATTTTAACTGCTTTATAAAATACCTATTCACAGGGCACAGATGAGGCTGGGGAGCCAAAAAAGCAACACCAAGTTTATAAAGTTCGGATAAAATTTTTTTGTCCGTTCTAATACTCTCCTCTTTCTTGCTGGATTCAGAGCAAAAATAGGCGCTAAAATAGATTGCTAACGCACATGTAATTCAATCTAAAAACAATAAAATGTAACGGTAGAATCAGCAGCATTTTGCTGCCCCTTTTATTTAAAATCCCGCTCAAACTGGCAACCCAGTTCCTGAATTAGTCACGTGGTAAGGCCGACTCACGAGGCCTTGAATGTTACCACATGCGCACTTCACAAAAATCTTCCTGGATTACTCGACACATGCTTGGAAGCCTCAACACAGATGGACATATCACTAAAAACTGATAATAAATGAAGGTTTAGGAGTGGTCTTGTCAAAGTCTACACTTTAATTCGATCGATTTGTTATGGCCATGGGCGGTTCTAGAAAGGGGCCGACAGGGGCCAGTGCCCGTGTAGACAGGTCTTGTCCCCTGTTATTACCCCTGTACTGGAGACATAATACTAAATCAATTTCTTATGATGATATGCGCAGGGACAGAAACAGTAACTGATTGGTCCCTTGGACCAATTTTATTTTTTACTTTACAGTTTTACTTTAACAATGAACTAAAAATTGAGGTTCTACCCTTTTAGTTTCAGCCGTATTGAGATAGGATCACAGTTTTCATCTGCTAGATCAGGGGTCTGCAACCTGCAACTCCAAAGCCACAAGTGGTTCTGTGTCATGATCTGCACTTTTGTTGTGTTTCCTGTTAATTGCACCCACCTGTTTTTCATGTAGTTCTATTAATCCTCTGTTGTATTTAAGTCTGTGTTTTCTGTTTTCTCATTGTCAAGTTGTCTGTCAGCTGCGTTGCTGTTACTCCTGCTTTCCTCTTACTCCTGGTTCTGGAGTTTTCCTTCATGTCCTGTAAGTCTGTTCATTAAAATGTATCCATCCTCCATGCGCCAGCCGATGTCCTGCTGCCACTTTGGTTCTTCGCCACCTTCAATCATGACCCTCTGGGGCTAACTTAAAATATTAAACAATGAAATGTTGCCCTGTTTTTTTTCATTCATTCTCCTGGAAAATTTGGTCTAGAACCACCACTGGCCATGTATGCTCAAAAACCCTCTAATGTGGTTTAATTATTAAAACTCTGCAAAGAGGAGTGGTCCAACATTTCTCCACAGTTTAAATCACTCATTGCCAGTTATCACAAACACTTTTTGACAGGTGTTGGTGCCAAACTAAGTACAACTAGTAAAGGGACATGTAATAAATTATATCTGAATTTCAACACTGTGGGACAATAAAATAAATTTCTGTTATATTCCACATTGGACCAGATTGGTTTGATTAACTATTTTACCCTTATAAATGAAATCATCACAACAAAACTACATTTTGTATTTACTCTGGTAATCTTTGTCTGATATTAAAATTTCTTTGAATATGATGCCCAGACGTCCCTCTCCCCATACACCTTCTCCAGCTCCTCTGGGGGGAGACCAAAGCGTTCCCAGGCCAGCCGAGAGACCCAAAGATCATGCCCATAGGTGAGGGTAGGATCGTAGACTGAATAGCAAATCGAGAGCTTTGCTTTCGACTCAGCTCTCTCTTCACCACAATGGATTGGCACAGCGTCCTCATTACTGCAGCAGCCGCACCGATCCGTCTATAAATCTCATGCTCCATTCTCCCCTCACTCGTGAACAAGACCCCGACATACTTGAACTCCTGTACTTGAGGCAGGAGCTACCCTCCAACCTGAAGAGGACAAGCCACCCTTTTCCTGTTGAGAACCATGGCCTCAAAATTGGAGGAGCCGATTCTCGTCCCAGCCACGTCCTTTATAAAAAGAATACGAATAAATAATTCACGTGGTGTGTGCACACAATCTAGACATAAATCTTCAAAAAGATTTAACTATCTAACCCTAGGTCTTCTCTGCTTTTTTCTAGTGAACCTGGTAATTGATGTGCTGCTGTAATGAATATCCCTGCTGCTGCCAATGTTGCTGTACATTTAGTGTAAATCCGCACCATTCTTTTTCATAGCAGGCAATGTGAGCAAGCAAAAAAGATACAACTTAATCTCTCTGTGGAACACTATTAAACCATAGTGGATGGTCTTTTGGTAACCCACATCATTTCGTATTTTGGTCAAAGTTAACTGAAATTAAAAGAGAATATATTTTCTTTTTAATGCAATTTGGAGGGAGCAACTGCTTGCATATGAGAAATATTCAATGTGTATTTTCTTTCCTCTATGAAGTATGGCTCTGTAACAATTTACCATCCCATTCTGCTCAAACCAAAGAAAAAATGCTATTTGGATTTTATATCTTTACACATTAGTTCCTGTTCTTTTGAATTTGCTAATTAATTTGTCCTTCAATTTATCAGCCAAAGCATAGCCATGTTGCAATGTTGGCTCATTTTCAAAAACCCTCTCCTCAAACTGAGAACATATAAACTGCTGTCATTTATGTTATAAAATTAACTACAATACATTGCAAAAGTAATCGTCAACTTCTTATATATATATTTTCCCATTTTATCACATTACAACCATAAACTTCAGTGCAGCATATATTCAAGGTCAGGACATACTGTTCAGATGCTTTTCTTTGGCAGGGACAGGAAGACAGGCAGAGGTTCATCTTCAGCATCTATGTGCAAAGCAGGAAGAGACACATTCCAAAAACTGCTGAGAAGCTGTAACTACTGCAAAACGTGTTTCTACAGGGTTAGTATTTGGGGGACTGAATATAAATTGCTACACTTTTTAGATTTTTATTTGTAAAAATATAAGGAAAATGTCATCAATAGCTATTACTTCACAGTTCTACACAACTTTGTGTTGGTCTATCCCATAAAATCTCAATGAAATACATTGAAGTTCCAGGTTGAAAAATAGCAAAATGTGAAAAAGTAATAGGGTTATGAGTACTTTTGCAGTACACAGAATACGCAGGTCAAACACCCACAGGTGACCACCCACTTTTACCCAGAGCCGAGTAATTTAGGGAGCAAATTGTTTCATCTGAAGTTATTGATTATGTGTCACCTGTAAGGAACTGCACATGACAAACTTTAAACACAGCTCTCTATGTATCTACTGCAATATATGTTCAAATACATAATAGATGATGGAATCTAAATTACACCAACTGAGCAAGTTTCTTTCTTTAATTTTCTTTCCTGGAAAAATGTCATTTTCTGGTCTGAAAAGTTTGGCTATTGTGAGTCCATCAGTTACACAACCCTGTCATACATGCAGTGACGCACATAAATTCTTTGAGAGGGAAACATTCCCCGATGTGTGCCAGACGTAGGAAATTGTTCAGCTAGTTAAAATTTTTTGACCCATTACATTTCTGTGCAGTTTTCTGTTTTTCTTTTCCATACCTTGGTTGATCAAGATCAAGTCAGAGCTGAGTTCTGATCTGACCTTAAACAAATATCATACACAGAACAAAAGGTTAAATCATAGATGACAGACATAAAGAGCTGGTGTAAAACCAATACTGCCTTTTTGATCTGGGGTAAGACAACAAAAACATTATGAGTTTGCCCTAAAATTCACTTTTTTGGTCTGAATGCAAGCAGTTATTTAAATAATTGACAAATGTGCATAATGACTGGTGGTCAGAAGCTCTGCATTATTACTTCTTAAGTGATCTGCTTATTACGTACTTTTTGTTTACTGTCTCTTTTGAGAAGCAAACACTCATCATCTAATAGTACTATAAATGAGCAAGACTGTATTGTTAGACCCTCCAAAAAGACTAAGAAATATTTCCTAACCAGGAGGCTACTCACTCGTACTAAAATGACTGGGGTCCTCCATTGGCCAAAGTATTTTAATCGTTTAATATGGCGAAATGAGCAATTTGTGGAATGTTTATTAAATACTTGTCTTAAAATAATGTATTCTAAACAATAAATTCAAATCCTTGTCTGTTTTGACAGGAAACAGTTTTAAGCCTCTTCATGGCCAGCTGCTCATTGCCTGTGCTTGGATCTATGCACTGCTGTTTGCCTGCCCTCCACTGGCCCATTGGGGAGAGTACGGACCAGAACCATATGGCACCGCCTGCTGCATTGACTGGCGATTGTCCAATAAGCTTGGCACAGCCCGCTCATACACTGTGGCGCTCTTTGTTTTCTGCTACATCCTTCCATGCTGCATAATTGTTGCATCCTACACAGGCATCCTGGTCACTGTGCAAGCATCCAGAAAGACCATGGAGCAGCATGCTTCAAGGAGGACCAACATGAGCAGCATTCAAACAATTATTATCAAGGTAAGGCGAGAGACTAAGAAATTATTAATGAAGCACATTTTAGTTTATGTGGAGACTGATCTAATACATGATCCTAAAATGCTTAAACAGTAATCTTTCTAACTAATAATGTTTGTTGCAACAAGAAAACAATTACAGAAAGAAAACCTGCATTATATTGTATGAAGCTTATTGGGGTTCGTAGGAAAGAATAAATCAGAATTTTAAACGAGATAAAAAATGGTCCAAAATTACAGTGCCCTCCATAAGTACTGGCGCTCTTGGTAAAATGGTGTAAAAAGTCTCAAAATAAATTCAGATTTTACAGCAGTAGCATCATATCATACTGAAAATTAAAGGCTGAAATCCAGCCTTCAATTTCACACAAGGGAACCAAATCAAGCAAAATTGCAGATGAAAAAATTAGTTTTGGCATCCTGCCTGTTAATATTTTAAACAACACCCCTTTGATGATAGAACAGCACTTAGTCTTCTCCTTTAAGATTTTACAAAGTTGGAGCATACAGAGAGAAGGATGTTTGACCTTGACTCTTTGCTCAATCTCGCTAGGATGTTCAGAGTCATGGGTCTTCACCTATGTTCAGATTTAGGTCTAGGGACTGAGATGGCCATAAAAAAAAGCTTGATTTTGTAACCATATCTTTAATAATTTGGCAATAGGTTTTGTATTATTGTCATGCTAAAAGATCCGATGACATCACATTTGCGGGCTTCTCTCAAAAGGCATTGGAACGGCGAAATAGCATCACAGATCCTCCACTGTACTTAAGAGTGGACCTGAGGAGGAAATCTACATATTCAACCTTTTATTTTATCCAAAATTCACAAAGGTTAAATCACAACATGTATAAACAAACTCCATACAATTACATTTGTGATAGCAGGACAGAAAAGGATTCTTCCCAACAACAGGTTGGCATGAAGATAGCAACTAATTGTTGTAATGGAAACTAGGTGAAACCCAAGATGCCACTCTGTGGTTTTCCATTGCTGAGCTTCCTAGAATTATTTGCCTTACTTACCATTCTCCTCAGAGTGTGACACTCTGATCAAATTAAATAATAAAATCATAAATTACAAAGACGATTTAGTTTTTTTTTTCTATAGGAATAAGAGTGGAAATCACTGTGACTTTGGAGAAGTTGTTAACAAACAATTATTTGTTGATTTGTATTTCCCCCCACAGAATCAACATGCAAAAGTTAAAACTTCTATTTATTTTGTACGATAATGCTTATTGTAATAACAGGTGATTTTATTTTATGGCTTTTTACACATTTTTAAAATTTGTGACATTAAATGTGTGGGGCACTGTATATATAACTTTGTTTTCAGGTTTTAGTGTCACTAGTGGCCTTAAGTCACAATAATTAGACAGGATATGCAGGCAATAGAATGGACAAGGCATGCCCAGGATAGTTGCATTGTGGATGAATAGCCTCTGTATGTAAGGCGCACAGGGTGCCCGCTTTACCAGAAGGCCACGTGCTGCCCCATATTGTACATTTTTAAACGTGCAACAAAAACCCACTCCGCCTCTAGCCCTTGAGAAGTAATGCAGAATAACCTCCTTTAATTTTACTATTCTTGAAATTTCACTTTTATTATAAAGCTGTAGTTTTGTATTCGTTTTCTTCTGTGTTTGTTTCTTTCTTTAAGCTAAGTGTTGCTGTCTGCATTGGTTTCTTTGCGGCATGGAGTCCGTACGCTATAGTTTCCATGTGGGCAGCCTTTGGAGATTTTGAAGACATCCCTCCGCTTGCATTTGCAATGCCTGCTATGTTTGCCAAGTCGTCAACTATCTACAACCCAATCATTTACCTAATGGTAAGGCCTAATTTCCGCGGAATCATGTGCAAGGAACTAGGTACACTATTCCAAACATGTCTGAAGGGATGCCTCGTCTTCAAGGGCCAAGCAAAGTGCTGCTCAAAGCCGAACATCATGCTCAGACGTCGCACAGCCCACAGACAGACCAACCAGTTCCCCTTATCCATCTCTTCTACTCAACCACCTATAGTAACTCGAATGAATCTCAGGTGTCAGAAGTGCATGGACAGTTTTGAATGCTTCAGACATTATCCTAAAATGTGTGGGATTGCTAATCCAACCTCCAACACGGACGCATCAAAAGATCGAGAAGCTCCAGTTTTGCAAACATTACACCAGATGTGTGAGAGTGGGCATCCAAAGAAATCCCTGATGGCCACCATAATGACTTCAGATACCAACTATGTCAATATTAGCTTAGAGATGGCTCCAAGGTACGCAAAGGAGGCTTGGCCCCCTTAATATTTCTAATATTTGTGGCAGGTTTAAAAGTTCTGGAAATATCCGTCCATCCACCCACCCACCCATGCATCCACCCACCCATCCACCCATGCATCCATCCATCTAAACTTGCTTAATCCTGTTGATGGTTGTTGGTGCTGGAGCTTCTCCAGCCTCCCCGCTGTTCTGGGGTTTTTATTTTAGTCAACCAGTCAAGGTGAGAGGATACACTCTTTGCAGGTTGGTAGTTCATCACACGGTCAACACAGAAATGGACAAACAAGGAGGCAATTTAAGGGCAATTTAGATCCTGAAAATACCCTGAAATGCATGTTTTTTGGAATGTGGGAAAAAACCGGGACAGAAACTGTACAGGGAAAAAAAGACAAAGCTTAGCATTGTTTGACACTTGATCCATTTGCGAAATCCTATTTTTGATTGTATTGAGAATTGTTAAGGTTAGGATCAATACTGTTTCAGGGCAAGCCAGTTTAGGATGGAAAGGTTTTGGCAAGTCTTCCACCAACTAGGACAAAATTCCTATCAAAATTAATGTTGCCAAGCAAAAAGGAAATATGGGTCTCCATAAGAAAATATAAAACAGGTTTAAAGGTTCAAACATCTGATCTTTAATATATTTTATTAAATATTTAGAGCAAAGGGTGGCTTGTCCTCTTCAGGTTGGAGGATAGTTCCTGCCTCAAGTGGAGGAGTTTAAGTATCTCGGGTTCTTGTTCACGAGTGAGGGAAGAATGGAGCGGGAGATCAACAGACGGATCGGTGGGGCTGCCGCAGTAATGGGGGCACTGTGCCGGTCCGTTGTGGTGAAGAGAGAGCTGAGCCGAAAAGCAAAGCTCTCAATTTACCGGTCGGTCTACGTTCCTACCCTTACCTATGGCCATGAACTTTGGGTCATGACCGAAAGAACGAGATCCCTGATACAAGCAGCTGAAATGAGCTTCCTCCGTAGGGTGGCCAGGCTCTCCCTTAGAGATAGGGTGAGGAGCTTGGCCATCCAGGAGGGGCTCGGAGTAGAGCCGCTGCTCCTCCACATCGAGAGGAGCCAGTTGAGGTGGCTCGGGCATCTATACCGGATGCCTCCTGGAGGCCTTCCTCGGGAGGTGTTCCAGGCACGTCCCACCGGGAGGAGGCCCAGGGGACGGCCCAGGACACGCTGGAGGGACTATGTCTCTCGGCTGGCCTGGGAACGCCTTGGACTCCAACCGGAGGAGCTGGAAGAAGTGTCTGGGGAGAGGAACGTCTGGGCGTCTCTGCTGAGTCTGCTGCCCCCGCAACCCAGTCCCGGATAAGCGGAAGACGACGAGTACGAGTAGAGCAATTGTATTTTGCGGCAGTAAGGTATAACAACATGTATACCACTACCAATCGATATTAGGCACTTATTTTCAATAAAACAGAAACATCTTATGTACTGTTCTAATGTTGTCCAAGTTTTCTGATCATCATATAACATCAAATGCATGAAATTATTGCTTGATTAAATTCAGTTTGTCTTTTGCTTCATTAAGTTAGTTTTTTTTTTTTTTTTTGTGGCATTAGTGGCCTTTATTTTGTAAGTTGACTAACAGGAAATGGGGTGGAAAGAGCCGAAGACATGGAGCGAAGGTCAACTGGCCAGATAGAAGCATCAAGCACTGTAGCTTCCGTATTTGGGTCGTGCGCTTGCGGCACTGTTGCGCCCCTCTTTTGCCTTATTATCACAGCAACATACTTGCTATACATCAGAAATAAGAACACTTTTATCCAAATGTTTTTTAAGCTGTTCTTTTTGCCTTCACTTATTTACATGAGCCAACTGTAGGCATAAAGGTGATGGTGCTTGACTACTTACTGAACAGAAGACAATGCAGTTGTATAATACTAACACAGAAACAGCATTTAGACTGTCCAAGTAATCATTTAGTTACTTGGAAATCAAATTCTTACTTGACTGCCAAAAAGAAATCAAACCAATCTGCTTGGGTTAGCAATGTAGATGCATTAATTCTCTGGTCAGTTACCATGTTTGTGTCTGGTAAATATAATGAACCATTTAGATATGACTGAATTGAGCCTATTTATAATGTTCCATTGATTTAGTTGTTTGCAGTCTTTCAAGCTTTCGTGTTTTGTCATAATAAAATATTTTTTATTTCAAAAGATGACAAGTATTCAAATTGATCATGTTTTGCATCTGAATAACATGTTTTATACATGTACTTCTTCTTCATAGTTACAATACTACTCTTTCTTTTTCATTGTACTAATTTTTTATTTGTATTGTTGTATAAATGATCAGATAAAAATATATAAATGTGGCATTTTGTTCCTGAAACTTCGTTAATCCATCATGAATTAAAGGATTTGTTTTTCCAGATTAGATCATTATCTGCAATGTGAATAGTCTAATGTATCACAACACACTATTATCAATGCATTAATATCTTAAGTTACAGAAAAACACTCTTTCAAACAGTCTTTTTAATTATGATAGAAAAGTAAAGGACTTATTTTCTAACTGGAAATTGTCATTGTCTTAAAAGTGATGTTTACGAGCTACTTGAGAGGAAAGTATGTTGTTCAGTGACAGTGATAACATGACTGAGTATGAGGAGGATTAACACGTTTCCTGGGGTCATCCCTAGCCTCACCTTTCTCTACCCATTGGAACTTGATTCAAGAAAGGGTTGAACATTACTGAGAAATGGGACGCACTTTTAGGAAGCTGATACTTCATCTGTTTTTGATTTCTTGTGTAAAACCAATGTGACCTAATAATAGTTTAATAATGTCATGTAAACTGTTCAATGTGCCATATTCATAATTTTTCTATGCTTATTAGGGAAGAAAAACATAAAACTGAATAAAACACAGCACATCCAAATACACGATTACGGTTGTGTTGGGTTTCTTTTTTATAAGGGCTTTTGGATTGGCAAAATATTTTAAATTGAGAAATATTCCGCCTTTGTAATGTTTTCCAAAGGTTTTGCGGATGACCAAAATGTTTGTTTGGAAAATGTGACATAGGCCTTTGTTATCTTTATGGTAAATTTTGCTCAGTCTTTTTCTTATTGTTGAATCATGAACTCTGTCCTTAACTAAGAAAAGTGAGACTCGCTGTGCTTTAGGTGTTCTGGGGTTTTTTGTAACCTCCTGGATGAGTCGTCGATGCTGGGTTGGGAGTAATTTTAGTCATCTGGTCACTCCTGGGAAGGTTCCCCACTGTTGCATGTTTTCTCCATTTGTAGGTAACTCTCACTGCGGTTTGTTAGAGTCCCAAAGCCTCTGAAATAGGCTTTTAACTCATTAACCCAGGAAACTAGAAACACTATTTTGAGAAAGAAAACGGAATACATATAGATATTTAGACAATATTTATTGTAATATCTTTCCAGCACAACTCTATAAGGGTTTCGAACTTGTAGGAAGGTATTGCTGATTGAATTAACTTTTTAGACTTGTACAAAGAGAATTCAAAGCAGACCCGAATACATCTCCAGGAAAATCATGTTCTCAGAAAATGAGAAAAAACAGTCCATTATCTACAATGATTGATAAAACAGCTAATCAAAATGAAAATAACGTGAAATCATTACAATAAGTCCTGCGATGAACCATCAAACTGAAAGATGAGAAGTAATTCATGCTTACTTTGATTTCCATCATTCGGGTAAAATTACATTCTTGTAGCACAAAATGAACAAAAAAAGCCTCACATTTACAGAAAGGTTTTTACTTTCTCATGACACATACATGCGGATACATGTATTACAGGACTATTGCACTGCAAGGTTTTTATGCTTTTGTATAATCTACACACCACTGTCTACTGTAAATGCTGACTGACTCTACTGGTGTCATTTTGTTTGCACTGGACCGGAATAAATCAGCTCTAAATATTTGCTGACTGTTCAATTTAAAGATATTGGCCACACATCATGGATGTTTTTATTATTACGCCACCACATAACGATAAAAACCCCCCCACAAAGTTCCTATTAAGAATATCAGTTTGGCTCACACCACACCTGTAAAGTGAGCTACAAAGAGAACACTGGAGTAACATGATACAAAAACATTTAAATTGTATTTGATTTATCAAAACAGGTCCAGCAGAAAATAAGAAAATGACGTTTTTAGCTAGTTTCTGTCACAATCAAAGGCAATATGATTTTTCTTTCCTTTTTTCTAAAACGCAACCCAGAAAAGGTGCACGCTTATCACAAATGCTTACCGTAATAATTACTTAAAAACAGGCTATTAGTACAAAATTTAAAACCTCAACAATATACATACCTCACTGCAAGACCGATATCATATTGCTACATCTTATCCTATGATACCAAAAGTCACCTCGCCGCAGAGCCTTAGAAACATTTCAATATAAAATATGACCACTATTTAATGCAAAGAGAGAAAACTACTCAGCAGAATCGCACAAGTCCAATATTTTCTGGATGACATCTACTTTTATGTATTTTTGAAGAGCTTGATAGAGCCTCCCAATAGTGCAACCCATGGATCCCTGCTTCATTCTCCAGTGCTCCAGCATCTGGTGTACAATCTCCGGCAAGCCGTCGCGGCCGTAGTCGTGTTCTATGGTTTCTATCTCCACCTCTGTCAGACCCAGGCCTCGCGCACAGCGTTTCCATTTCACCCCGATGTTCTCCCTTAGCACATCCAGTTGTGCCTCTTTCACCACATAGTCCTCTAAATGAAACAGAAGGCAGGAGAGAATAAATTACAGGTTCTGAAATAGACAGAAAATGCTTTAAGTAGAATTTGTTGAAGACGTTAAGCTGCAGTAAATTCCTGGACCAACATTTCTTGAAGAGAGGTTCTGTTTAAAGGTTATAGGCAGTCTTCTGTCAACTAATTTTTTGATTCATCGTGTGGTCTACAAGGTTAATTTTCTTCCAAAAAAAATAGCCATTTTATTAATTTATTTTGTTCACATTTATTGCATACAATGAAATACATTGCAAATAAAGTTTTGTACTTTAGAAAGTCTAAAATATATATATATATATAGTCCCACCTCCAGCATAACAAATAAAAGTAAGCCCTTACTTTTTATGCACTTAAAAATACAAAAGTCTAAGTATTCAAAATGTCAAATGTGAAATTGAGATGGAAAAGAAGGAGCAAAAGTAATCTTCGATCTTTAAAGTTGTGAAGTTAAACTTCATCTCTGTCCTTGCCTACAGAGTTGATCCTGTAAGCAATGCTCAATTTTGATTCAAAAGTCAAGTCAAGTTTACTGATATAGCACTTTTCAGCAACAAGGCACTCAAAGCGATGTACATGAGGAAAAACATCACAATGACACAAAAACATCACACACAGAAAAACAAATCAAATGACACTAATAATCCTTGGGAGTAATAATAATGAATAATCCTTCCGGGTTTACTGGTAGATAATGGTTCCAAGCCACTCTTGATAATAAAACATCTTATGCTAAAAGAAGATGATAATATTGATAGTCTCATCATTCCACTGAATTCTAAATAGGGAAGCTGAGTCGCTGGTACAAAACAGCTTTAATCCACATTTTCAGGTGCTAATAATATATTGCTTTTACTGGTACTAAAGTTGAACTAAGTAATAACAGTCCATTGTAGTCTAACTACAAAAGCTGGATCATTGGTGTAAGAGCAGCTATAGTCCAAATTTGCTATTACTAATAATGTTTGGTTTTTGCTGGTATTCTTCTGATAAAACTAAAAATTTATGAAAAAGTAATGAAATCACGCAATTAGGTGCAGGGCGAAGCA
Source organism: Girardinichthys multiradiatus (assembly GCF_021462225.1). Classification (NCBI taxonomy): domain Eukaryota; kingdom Metazoa; phylum Chordata; class Actinopteri; order Cyprinodontiformes; family Goodeidae; genus Girardinichthys; species Girardinichthys multiradiatus. Next base: position 26,127,690 of record NC_061799.1, read on the forward strand.
ACACACAAGAAGAAAAGATTTTGCAAGAGTGCGGTGGAATCCTGGAGGTGTGAATAAATAACTGTGAGTGTGTGTACAAGAATTAGACTGTCAACACAGATAGAGCGACATTGTCCTTGAGGAGAGAGATGGAAGTTTTCTCAATCGGCTGCAAAGTCTTATCTGGGTCACAGCTGTTCGGGGGTGCTGGGAAAGAGCGCCATGTTTACACAACATCCAGGAGATATTTTGTCGACAGCCACTTAGCAGAAGTTGCCAAAGCCAAGTTGGGGCACCAGATTTAGAAAAACAATAAATGTTGTGGTTCCAGTAGTTGTGTGGATTTCCAACTACTTTAGGAGTTTTTACTGTTATATCTCAATTGCAAATCCAAATATCCAAATTTCTGGGACTTTCCTGCAGTTCTCGAGCGAACAACCTTCTCCAAGATTAAATCCTTTCACCTCTGAGTCCAAAAGCCGCTTCCAGGCTACGATTCTGTTCAAGGACCGTATCCAGCTTGCAGCTTAGCTTAGCTCTCTTAACAATTCAGTCTGAGGATTGATCGCTCTGCAGATTCCATCCAGCATCGCAGGCAGCTTTGGGATGCTTTGAACAGCTGCCCACGTTTTGCTACTCACTCGATAAGTCAGGTAACCGCCGGCTCCAAAAAGCAGAAATCCTGTTCATCAATCAAAAATCCAAATATATAAACATCTTCTGGGTCCTCAACCAACATTGTAGTCAAGCACACAATCTTCCACTGTTGCCAGGAATCCATTGTGTATCCAGAGAAGAATGTACTGGCTGGGCGAGAGGGTTCTCCTTCACCCTGTCTTCCGGTGGAAAAAATGTGATCAATTGCGTTGAGAGACCTGCTGACCAAATCCATAATTTGCAAGTTTGGAAGATATGTAAAGTGAGGCTCTGAGAAAAACACAGACAAAAGCAGATGCAGAAGCAGGCAAGGGGGGGGGGGGGGGGGGACGCGTGCGTCCTCCACTGAGAGCAGAGCAAGAATTTTTCCCAGAGTTCTTTGCTTGCGACTACAATTGCTAGTTCCAAGGTCAACAATGTTCTCTGAATTGAAGATTTTGTCACCCCTATTCTACGTCAATAACTTGTCAAAACAAATCACTTCTCTTTCTTAATTTCAGGCCATATAGAACCCAGTCCAGGAAACACCTAATAGACATTTCAACATGTACACTGATGTAGGCAGCATGGGTTTTTACACTTCCCAGGGAAGTCTAGACTTTCCTCATCAAACAGGTTTTATGATCTCTAAATCTTCATTTGTCGGCTCCTCTTTGAGCATGTAGGTTAACTAAATTAGGCTACCCGACTGGATTAAAAACCACAAAACATACATTTTCTTTTAAGATTAAAAACAGAAGCAAACAACAAAAAATACCTTAAACCAGTAAGCAGGACACTTGTTAACAGTGAAAAGCTTTTAAAGAACCTAACTCATGTTTGTCAGAGAAAAATAACAGTGACAGCAAAAATAAAACGAGCAATGCACAGATAAAAACTCACCATTTAATGCCTGTTTTATCACAACAAATAAAAACAAACGGAATAATCAACCTCAACCCGGAGGGAAAAAAACATAATAATACATCTGTTGTTTGTAATGATTTACCATATTTTGAAATGCCTTCTTGGATCGGAGAGGCATTGTTACCATCAGCAGACACACATGAACCAAGTGGGTCACAACCTCTGATGCTCAATGTATTGTTGTTTCCGATCTGGATCCCACTGGCATTCTGAATGTAGAGAGATCCTGGAACACACGAGATAAACACACAATGGAAAAGTCAACCCACAGTATAAATTAAGTGGCAGTAAGGAAACTGCTAATAGGAGACTCGGGTCTACATGTACCAGAGTCCTGAAGCGATCCACTCTTTGAAGTGGTCAAAAGATGGGCAGCAGTTTGGTTGTCGGAAACTGGGTAAACTGGGCAGGACTGCTGGCGATCCAGGTGGGAGTGTGGATGTTGCTGGTTAAACTGCGGCAGAGAAGGCGTGCTGAGAGATGTGTGCAAATGCGATGCATTAGACGAGCAGGAGTTTCTGGAGTCACAGAGCCCCGTTGTGGGCCGGTAAAAAACCTCGGCCTGGCTGGTGGGCTGCACAGGCTCCGATTTTGTCCAAGAATGGACCGAGGATTTTTCTTGGGCTGGATGTCTAAGGGCATTATCAGAAAGTCTAATCGGGTTTTGTAAAAAAGGATTTGAGGCATTTTTATGAAAGCCCTTGGCAGACTCGGGTTGGTTATAACAAGCATAGCTGCCATGCTTGTGGTAGAGAAACTCCCGATCCAGTTTCTCCTCCAGCTCTGAGGGGCTCTTCAGTACCCTTGCATCGGTCTCAACATTATCTCCAGATGGTTGATCATGAATGTTATGTAGGTCCTCAATGCTGGCTTCAACTGGCATTGATAAATCTCTGTGTGAAGTCAAAGGAGCTGGGCCATCTAAAAAATTCAGAGAAATTAAATCAAAAAAGCTTCCTTAAAATTTCTGAGAACTTTAAATGCAGAACAGCATAAAAAGTGAACCTCATACAGAGCAGAATAAAAGAGCACATTACAGACCTTGATCAGGAGCTAAAACAGATTCATGGGTCATTGATAATGATTCCATCTTCTCAACAAGATCATCTGGACCTTTATATAGTTCCTGAAAAAATATAAATCCAGCAAGTAAAATAGTTATTGATAACATAAAAGTTTTTTCTTTGCTAATTGAGCGACACACAAGAAATTCATACCATCTGTTGGGACAAAGGAAACAAACCCAATAAATATATCAATTAATTTAGATGTAACAAAGAAGAATAGAAAATGTAATGAACATATAAAGAAAAAGTTGCAAATAGGAACAGAAAGATGAAAAAAATCATGAAACATTTGAATATTTAGCAATCCGGCTCTCTTTCAACAAAATGAATATCACCTGGTTTAGTCATAACCAGGTTTCTCATTTCAAATGTACCGTGCAAGAATTATCACAAAAAACTCTTTGCAACCCTGCAGTTCCTAACATAATGATGGCTTCGGTTACAGATTTCTAAACCTCGAAATGTTCTGGTAAGCACCTTTCGGGCCATAATTTACAAGTGGAAAGAACATCATATCACCCTAAACCAGCCATGCCCAGTTGCCCCTTCCCCAGTTTCTGACAGAGGAGTCAGAAAAATAACAAGAAGAGCCAGCGAGATCCCACAGAGTGCTTCAGAAATACATGGAATTAGCAGACATAGTTTTCCCAAAACACAGCAAGTAATTTACACAATGGCCTCTAGGCATGCTCAATGCACAATACTCCACTATTGAAGAAAAAGCATGTTGAAGCTTCTGAAGATTTGGATGGACCAATTAAATAAGAGGAGAATATGGTCTGGTCAGATGAGACTGCTGAACTGTTTGGATGTCATTACCCATACCACATCTGGAGAAGAAATAGCACTGCCCAAGCTCCCCAAAAACATCAAATGTGAAGTCTGTAGGTGGGAGCATCAAGGTGTGAGGCAGTTTTTTAACATTTAGTAATGGCAAACTTTATATAATTAAAGAAAGGATGAATGGGGAAATTATGTGTTACATTCTAAATAAGAGTCTGAGGACAAAATAAGGATGGATTCTTCAGCAAAACAATGACCCTAAACACACAGCAAAGGAAACAGAAAAAGCTGCTAGCATGGCCCAGTCAGTCATTCAGCTTGAATCTGATTAAGCTTCTTTGGCACAAACTGAAGATTAGAGTGCATAGAAGAGGCCCAAATTCATGCCACTGACATGAACGGTTGTTGAGATATATGGTCATAAGTTTCACTAAAAAGGCATTTCCAGACTACTCCTTCGCGATTTTGTTGCACTCTTTTATGACGTCAGAGGGAAATCCCCGCACGTAAATTGACTGCTGCTACAAAGGCAGCAACACAGACTGTAGCAAAATTCGATGTTTCTTTCAGTCACTATCACAGAGAGATGCAGTAGAGTCAGGAGAAGAAAGTCAGCTGTGGAGATGGGAGAACACATATGTTGCGACGTAGAGACGGCCATCTAATTCGACCAGAGTCTATTTTTGGCGGATTCTAGAGCACAGCCGGAGTCAATATGCAGGAATCATACCGCACCCCTAGGAAACAGAACGAGCACAACATCCGGATTTTCCAAAAATAATTCACTAAACACAGACTAGATTTGCTATATCAATAAATACACACATATTTATATATGCACGTGTATGTATTAGCAGTTGTTTACATGAGATCAATTAGATCAGTTTCTAAACCAAGCAATTAAAAATTATATGCACCAAATTAAGCAACAAATATAGCTTTGCTGCACTCAGTGTACACACCCGTTGTAGAACAAAACACATGAAAATATCTGGATGCATAAAACAAAAAATGAAGCTGGTTTAACTTCCACAGAATAAGTTGTTTTGGACTTGCTACCGCATTTATCACCGGGTTTTATTGCACAATCTACATATAGTTCTTGGAGGTCCCCGGGCTTCGCAGTGGACCGGACCAGAGCAGATCCAGTGTAAATCCAGGGTTACAGTAAATACAGCACTGAGTGAAACAACCAGAGGTCAAGTGAGCAGCAACAAGGAAGTGTTCTCACCTGCTGAGCTTTGATCCATTTAGCAACAGCAGCAACAACCTTTTCACAATCTTTTCCCATCAGATGCACTGAACAGCGTGGCTATAGCATCTGCTGCGACATTCTCCTTCGTCTGTAAGTTATCCCGACCTCTGACATAATTTCCCTCTGAATTCAGAGGTTTGCGAATTCAGAGGTTTCTTGTTCGATGGAGTTTACTGAGTAGTCCTCCGATCACAAGTGGCTGTGCTCAGTGGGACCAGCCCATCTGTCTCTCATCAGTTTTCCAGCTCTGATCCTCTTCACTTTAGAAAAGTACTGCAGACTAACGGCTGCTGTCGTAGTACTGCTGCAACCACCAGAAATGCACCGTTTCCCCATATTAATGCTGTTTTTAAACACAACTTGGCTTCTACCTGAACAGTTTTCTTATTGACGCTCACACAATGAATGAAAGGAGACTCCCCTCTGACATCACTTCCTGGCGACCTTGGACTTGCAAAAGTTAACAACGAAATATGCCCATTTTGTCACACAATTGTGTTTTTTCATGTCTTTCATGCTAATATGGTGTCAATTCCTGCCCAATTTGTTAAATATTAAGATATTTCCTTTCAATATCTGAATGTGAGTGAATAGCATGTCACTGGCACTTTAAGATCTTTTATTAGCAACATACTCACCTGCAAAAGGCATAAATCTTTCTCTACAAGCGGCTCAAACTTTTTCTTGTAGAAAGGAAGAAAGTTTTCATAGGCCTCTGCCAGAAAGAGTAGATAGTGTTAGAACATGTTTTTGTAGCTCTTTGTTAAGAACAAGAAAACAGTGTACTTGTTAAATTAAAAACTGAAGTTAATCATCCTTTTATATACTTTTTATATATCTTTTATGGTTTTTAATTTAACAAGTTATATAAAGAGCAGAACTAAAACGGCTAAATCAAGCTACCAGGATATGATAAAGTTTATTTCTTTCACTTTTGCACTCATCAGCACCTTCTTTATTTGTATTGTTCATGCTGTGAAACCCAAGCAGAGGGTGTTAGGCTGCTTGCAAAAAAAGGATACCTTTAAATGTTGGTCTTTGCACAGGATTGTGAACCCAGCAGCTCGTCATAAGATCAATTATCTCTGCAGGCGTGTCTTCTGGGATAGATTCCATTGAAGGTCGGTCACCATGGCGAACGCACTGGCTAATATGGTCATCACTCCTCGCATCTGCAAATGGGGATGTTTGGTCACTGTTTGATAAAAACAATGAGGTATATCCTGCTTGAGACCTTGTAGTAGACTTAGATTACCAATCCCAGCTCACTTTCATATGGTTCTTTCGCCGTCAGAATGACCCAAATCACAATGGCGAAGCTGTACACATCAGACTTCACAGTAGAAGGTGTGTGGATGCTCTCCAGGTGCTCCGGGGCCATGTAGCTTAATGTGCCAGCACCTCTGTCCCCAGCTGTTGCCCCCCTGTTACTTTTCCTACGAGACTCCTGTTTTGTAAGCTTGCTCCATGCCTGGCAGGTGGCCAGGCCGAGGTCAGCAATCTAAACACAGCAGAGGTTTTCTTTTCTTTTCTTACAGAAACAGCAAATGTAATAAATGCCTAGTAAAGACTTAATATATCAAATACCTTGATGTGAAAATCCTTATCCACCAAAATATTTTCTGGTTTTATGTCCTTGTGAATGACCTGCCGCTCTGTCAGATACACCATCCCTTCCAAAATCTCTAGGATGATTCTTCCCTTAATGGACATTGGCACACTGACCTAAGAACAACTATATGTCAGCATATTCATCCTCCAGTTTCAAATTGACCATTTTCAGACATGTAAAACATACATAATTAACATATTTCTTCATAACTGTCCTAGACTGACCTTCTCCAGCATGACCAGCAGGTTGCCTCTGGGGAGAAGCTCCATAACAAGAGAGCAATCTTTGTCTTCCATGATCACACCAAGCAACTTGACCACACGTTTGTGGTCAAGGCTTGCCATGATGCTCCCCTCCTCCAGCAATGACTTTTTACTCTCTCTGGAGGGTAAAGTGAAGACAGAAAGCCAGATTATAAATGAAGGCACTGTAGGAACATGAATGGTTTCTATCACAGAGGAGCATAGAATAAAAAGCACTGCACTGGAAAATGTTGTTTCTTTTTTTTACAGGGAAGAATATGGCACAACTGCAAACCTATCGAGACATGATTTCCCTTCTAAACTGACATGCCAGGCAAGGAGAATATCATTCAGAGAAACCACCAAGAGCTCTACTGTAACAGAAGGAGCTGTAGAGATTCAAAGCTCAGGAGGGAGAATCTCTAGATAGGACGACTCTTAGTTGTGCACTCCACAAATCTAAAAGGTGGCATGAAGAAAGGAGCTTCGCTCAGATGAGACCTTACTCGAATGCAAACTTCTGTGTGACAGAACACTAACACTGCACAATACCCTGAAGATACCAGTTCCACTGTTCAACATGGTGGTGGCAACATCATGGCGTGGGGATGCCTCTTTTCAGCAGGGAATGGGAAACTGTTCCAAACTGATGGAAAAATTGTTGGAGCTGAATACAGGTGGCTGCTGGAAGACAACCTTCAGGTTCAGTTCTTTATTGTCCCACATGGGGAAATGTGGAGCACGGCAGCAGTCAATGACAGTCAAAGCATAATCTACACAATTTGAAAATTTAACATTAACCAAACATTTCAACAAGGATTTACATAAACAATAAAACCGTTAAATATTCTAAAATGTGCCAGGCCTGGAAAAAGTTGATTAAGAGCTTCAACTGACAACAGAGCGGGTTCGAGCTGGCAACTCGCCGGTAACAGAACAAACCCCCACCATCATTCTGTAACCGGCGGGTTGCCGGTTCGAACCCCCCGCTCTGTCCGTCTAAGTCATCGTGTCCTTGACACTTCACCCACCTTGCATGCTGATGGTGGTCAGAGAGCTCGGTTGTATGGCAGCCCCACTTCTGTCAGTCTGCCCTAGGGCAGCTGTGGTTACAATGTAGCTTACCGCTGTAAGTGTGTGAATGTGTGGATGACCGATTTTAGTGTAAAGAGCTTTGGAGTCCTCGGACTTCAAGGACTATACAGGTGCAGGCCATTTACCATTACTTATGGTATAAATGCTGCAGAGGGATTTTAGGTGGAGAATGTTGTCAAAACAATGTCATCATAGTACCCTTGATTAACGAGGGCATAATTTTCTTCTCTTACCTACACTTTCTATTTGCATTTCTGGGCATTGCTGCACATGAAATCATGCAAAGTTGCAAAAGGAAATAAATATACTGCCCAAGACAGCCTCTGACTTAAATCAAATTTGCTAATGTGCGACTTTTATTTAAGGTTAGTAATAATAATCTATCCATAACAATAATAACAAGAATCTATCCATCTTTATAACTGTAAGTATCAATAAATACATGCAATGTCACATTGCTATTATAGGAATTCTAACAAGAACGGCTTTAAATGGAGGTGTTGCATCTGAAAAACGGATGTCCGCATTTTTGACGGACCTGCATCTCTATCGGCATGAAAAGGAAGTGATCAAAAAAAGAAATCTGAGCATTCCTTTTCACAGAAAAATTACACTTAGTGATATTTACCCCGCTTCTTTACACACTGAGAACTATAGCACTATCCAGTTGCTATTTTCGTTTTTCGGGGGCACTCGGAGATAACAGGCTGTACTCGTGATACAAGTTAGAGGGCTGGGGGGAAACCCAGCGTGGATGGTGAGCACAGTGAGAACTTACTCGCTGCGAAGTGGACCTGTGTACACGGTCTTCAACACCACATGGCCGAGGGTAGCATGGTAGCACAAATAGACCTCTCCAAATCCTCCATAGTCCAGAGGTTCCGTTTTGATGAGATCTGTTGATTTCATATGAAGAGGCGCGGTAGCCATCACCGCTGCCAATAACAAGAAACCATCGGAGTTACGAAAAGAAAAAAAAGAAAAATACAGCTCTAAATATAAAACATAGTTGTTAACACTTTAATTGGAGGTTGATCACATATAAAACTAAGCAAATGCCACAAACTACATGACTGGCCCGATGCATTACTCACACGTAACTATCCAAACACTGACAGCCTCAGGAAGAAAGCTAGCACCTGGCAAAGTTTTCGTAACAAATACACCTTAGCTTTCCCTGTAAAATGTTTAACTAGAACACGTCATTGATCCAAGTGTCTTATGACATCAATACTCAAACACAAATGTAATAAAAAAAATATAAGCTGCCTCAGAATCCACGTAAAGTTGCTCTATCTTTGTATTTCCGGCCGGCGAAAGACTCAACGATGAAGTTAAAATCGAAACAAATGCTAAAGACTACAAACAGACTTTACAGGTCGGGGACAGAAATATACACCAGGATGACTAGTAGATTTAAGGATGTGATGCGTTCAAATGACTCAAGAGTACATATAAATACATTATGTACCGACTTCGCCTGTCCGTCATGTTTTTTGTTTATGCCGAATTTTTCTGAGCTATAGTTGCACCTTGGCGTAATGATGATTCTTTCCACAGTCGAAATCATACGTGAACGCGTCCGCCATATTGTGAGTGGCAAGTTCGCCTTGAAAGCCATTACAAATATGTTTGGAAACAGTTTTTTGTTTTTTTTCGAAAAAAAACCCACAAAGGATTTGGTTTACCTAATTTTAATGATTTTTTTTTAAATCCACACAATAGTAAGTTACTTTTAAATCTGATAAGACTGATCACTGTGACAAAAATAGAAATGATCAAATACCAAAGAGCAGTCCATAAGAAACGCAGTATTTTTAAAATGCACTTAAGTTTACCTTACTTTAGCTCTAAAAATATCTGATTCAACATTCAAAACATTCCAGACCGCTGAATTTAATCTCGTTTCAGTTAGCCGATACGTATAGTTGTGAAAACCATTGATTACACATAACAGTTGGGAGTACACCTTGTCCTGCACCTCGACCACTGTACTCCAGGATCCTGTTTGTGGACTTCAGCTGCGCCTGTCTACCTGTCACCTTCTACCTGTCAAGGGATCACTAGCTTCCTGAACGACCAGCAGCAGCAGGTGAGGCTCCCACACAAGAACCATCAGCCTCGACGGCCCCCCAAGGGTGTTCTCTCCCCACTCCTCTTCTCTTTGTGTGACACCACGTCAACGAATCAGTCTATTAAACTCCTGAAGTCTGCAGATGACACCACTGTCATTGGTCTGATCCAGGACAGTGATGAGTCTGTATATAGAAAGGAGGAGCATCGTCTGGTAAATTGGTGCAGTCGTTGCCAGCTGAAGCTTAACCCGCTCAAGACTGCGGAGATGACGGTGCACTTCAGCAGAACTGCCCCCACACTTCCTCCGCTCACCATTCCCAACAACACTGTGTCTACTGTGGATCACTCCAATTTCCTAGAAACCACCCTTTCTTGGCCCTTGAAGTTTCCTCACACATAGACACATTTTGAAAGAAGGCCTAGGAGGATAGATTGTTCTTCCTGCGGCAATTCAGAGTACTACCTTCCACAGGCGCTGGTGGCCATCTTCTACACTGCCATTATAAAGTCTGTCCTCTTCACATTCATCACTGTGGTTTCTGTAGAGAGATTCATCGGGGCGGACCTTTCCTCCACTCAGGAACCTGTACAGGTCAAGGGTCAGAAAAAGGGCCGCTAACATCTATGCAGACGCCACTCGTTCTTATAACAATCTGTTAGTCTTTTGCCTTCAGGTTGGCGCTACAAAGAGCTATTCGCAGATACTAGCTGTTACAGAGTTTCTATTAACCAAGATAACTGCTGTAAAACAACAAAATAAGCATGTTTGCACAATCACAACCTGCCTTTCTTGTTTCTTTATATACAAAATGGCTGTACATACATATACATGTACATACTAGTCAAGTCAAGTTTTTTTAAATAGCGCTTTTCAGCAGGGCACTGAAGGCGCTGTACATAAGGAAAAACATTACAATGATACAGAAAATTAAACAACAGAGGTAATAAAAAAAAAAAAAGAATAGAATGATGGATAAGAAAATGAAAGGAACGTTGGACTGAAAACTTAACTAATAATGTTTAGATAACACATTCAAAGGCCACTCTAAACAAATAAGTTTTTAATCTTGATTTAAAGCAACTTAGGGTTTCAGCGGTTTTACAATTTTCTGGGAGTTTATTCCAGATTAGTGGAGCATAAGAACTAAAAGCTGCTACAACTCCTTTATCCTTATTTTTAATTTCGCCTAAAATTTATATATTTATAGATAATGTCGGTACAATCTGAGTGCAGGAAACCAAAGTCAAATCCCTTGTTTGTGCACTCAAACTTTAATAAAGATGATTCAGATTCTGAAATTATCTTTCATTCTGGGCTGCATGGTGGTACATTTGGTGGCTGGGTTCAAATCCCAGTCTGTGCTCCCTCCACATAAAGATTGCATGTTCAATTCAATTCAATTCAGTTTATTTATATAGCGGCAATTTTCAACCCATGCCGTCTCAAGGCACTTCACAAAAGTCTGGTACATACATTTCAATTAGTCCTAACCATTGAACAGTGCAGTCAGATTTAGTTATTTATTCAAATTGGATAAAAAGTTTTTCTTTCTAAGGAAACCCAGCAGATTGCATCCAGTCAGTGACTTGCAGCATTCACTCCTCCCAGTTGAGCATGTAGAGACAGTGGACAGTCACTGGCGTTGACTTTGCAGCAATCCCTCATACTGAGCATGCATGTAGTGACAGTGGAGAGAAAAAACTCCCTTTTAACAGGAAGAAACTTCCAGCAGAACCAGGCTCATTGTGAACGGCCATCTGCCACGACCGACTGGTGGTTTGAGAGAACAGAGCAGAGACACAAAAAGAACACAGAAGCACTGATCTAGGAGTACTTTCTATGGGAAGGAAAAGTAAATGTTAGTGGATGTAGCTCCTTTAGTTGTTTCATCTAGAAAGAAAGAACAGATAAACTTTGAGACAGTTTTCAAGGATAGAGTCTGAAAGAGAGCATATATAATTAGTTACAGTAAAAGCTCAGTCAATTGCTATATCTAGGAGAGAGAAAGGGTTAAACACTGAAAGACAGGGCCATGTGGATCATCTGTAGAAGGTGAGCATTAAGTTGTTACCAGCAGAAGCTTCGACGATGCCCCTCTCGAGAAAGGTGGCACAGGTAGACACAGAGTCAGGCCAGGTGTAGCTTCTAGGAAGAGAAAAGAGAGAGAACATAAAGTTAAAAACTGAAATAACAGCAAATAATGCAAAATTGGAGAGTAGTGTGAGAATGTAGCGAACAGGGTGAAAGTGGTCATTATCTCCTCCTGTTCTACTCATTGCCTGGTTTCTCTCTACATATTCCTTCTTCCCTCAGTCCAAACATGACTGTTAGGTTAACTGGTCTTTTTAAATGGTCCTTAGTTTTGAGTGTGCATGCCTGGTTGTTTGTCCTGTGTGTCTCTGTGTTGCCTTGTGATGGACTGGCGACTTGTCCAGGATGTATTCTGCCTCTCGCCCAGTGGCTGTTGGAGATAGGCACGAGCCCCCCACGCTCCTGCAAAGATTAGCAGTTATAGACCGAACATAGATGGATAGATATTTCATTTTTTAAAATTAATTTACTACCGAATGTGTAATAGAAAAGTCTTGTGCTGAATCTTTGAAACACATGTTTGCAAACGGTTTTGAATTTGCCTCAGCTACAACGTCACTCATAACATGGCGATGAGATTGTGTTTAACGGGAGAATGGAGCATAATTTTATTCTGTATACCCTAACTGCATTCCCAATTATGTAGAACGGTATTAAACAAGCTAGACCAGTGGTTCTCAACTATTTAAAACAAATACCCCCTCAGTAATTACTGTTCATGTACCACTATACTGACAGACATTTTAAGACAATAGAACAGTATGAGTAAGTTTGTATTATAAAAAACAGTAGAACAAAAAACTTCTTATCCATACAAAATTATTTAAAAGATGCAGGATGATTCTCTCTTTTTAGAAATAGAAATTTCCCAGTTTCATGTTGGAAAAATAACAGAAATGTCCTGTGAAATTAGAATTCCAAGTGCTGAATATAAAGGTTTTTTCACCAGCCCTGATCACAAAATCCATTATGGTTGACTCATATATAATATTTAGTGTTTAAAATAAACAAACAGACAACAACAAAACTTTGGAAAGTTGTGTCTCATCAAACCTTTTACTCACACAAGGATATAAATAATCTGACACATGCAGCTGAAATTGAACCTCTTCACACCAGGCAAAGCTTTCCAAGTCTGTTATTGTCCAATTTTGGTGATTACTAATGTTGCCTTTGTATTATTTTAAACAACTACTCTGACCTTTGACATCAACAAGGTATTATTTTCCCACACAACTGACACTCACCTCATACTTTCCTCTTTTCATGCATTCTCTGTAAACCTAACGGATGGTTGCAGGTGAAAATCCTAGAAAATCAACAGTGTTTAATTCTAAGACCAGGCCATGTGGGACCAACAACCAATCAGTATTTACAGTCACTTAAATTCTGATAATCTATTCAAATTTCAGCAAGTGGTCATCACCATGTCTTGATGCATTAATGCATTGAGTTACTTCCATGTGAGTGGTTGATTCTCTATTTTCTTAACAAGCTTTTGAACAGGTGTAAACTACCTAAAGATGTGGTCGGCCAGTGTAGTTTGCACAATTATTGAAGAACGCTCTGACAAAGTTTTCGTATGACTTTGTTGCCACCTAGTGGTAAAATAATTAATTTAACATTTTACAACTCGAATTTGTTTTTTCAGCAGAGCTGGACAACATACAGTATTATTAAGCGTTGTCAGTAATACAAATGTACTATCATAACTATCTTGTCAAACTATGTTTAAAATCTAAATAATGATGCTAACTTAAGACTTTTATATGCGGGAGCCACAACAAATGAAAAAAAAAAAAATCAAGTTCATTGATAAAACAAGCATTTATGTGAAACTAGAGTGGGAAACCACCTGCCTTGTAGCCATCGGCAGTGTGGGTGAAGTTTGACATGCAGGCCTACATTTTGGGCTGCCTATCTGCGAACACCCACACTATAAATTCCTCCTTTTTGCACACACTAAAGCCACAACAAAGCAGTATCATATTTACCTGTCTTGTGTTGTGTCAGTTTAGTGGCTTATGTGTTTTTCTGTTACTTTTTTTTGTTATTCACATTTATTGCTGGTAATGTGTAGGCTATTGAGAAACCTTCCCCCCTCTGTTATACGCAACGAGTTACTGAGCTCTGTTACTGACAATTACATCAGCAAAATGGTAACCTGATTGCATTAATGGAATCTAATCCATGCTTCTAAATAATTGCAGAATAATTTAGATCAGTAAGATCATAAGGTCAGATGTAAGTTTTTCCTGTGAGCTTCCATGAAGTTTTTGCAAACCTTTTGTTGTTCCTTAGAAGTAAATTTTATTTTCTTGTTTATTAAACATATCTATCAGCCATACACACAGACATATAAGTCAAACACAGTGTGAGTTGAATTCTAAAAAATACTTTGTTATCCCTGCAAAACTATAATATAAACTAGGCACTGAGTAGGGACTGGTATGATTGACTAAAACTAGTTCTACTCTGCACACGTGGTTTCTCTCACTTCATGTCTGCCACAGACACCTCTTGCCATTCAAGCTTAAGTCTATCCAGCTCACCGCATCCGATTATCAGGAAGTTTGAACAACCGGGGTCTAAATTGTACATGTGATGTTAATGTGGGGCACTGGGTAGCAGCACTTCCTGTTGATGTTTTTTACAAATGATGATAATAATCAGAACAGTATAGCCAGGAGCCACATTTTCTCTGTAAAAGCCACACAGTTGTTGCTTAGGTTTGTGACTGGCTTCTTGGTGTCTGTCCGAGTGGTTCACTGCTAATAAAGAAGGAGGTTGGTCTTGCCAGTAAATTGGTGTGGGAAAATGCAAAAGCAGGTAAAATATTCTGTTAAAGCTGACAGATTATGCAGAACAGTTTAAAAGCGTTTGATCCTAACAAGTCTCTTCAGTTTCAGTTTTTTTTTTGTGTCACATGTAAATGTTACAGATCAGCAAACCAATTTTAATATAAGACAAAAAACCTGAGTAAATACAAAAAGCACTTTTCAAATGATTTCCTTTACTAAAAAAGCTACCCAAACCAACCTGGCTTTAAATAAAAAGGTAATTGCATCTTAAATTGAAAACGTGGTTGTGCCAACCCTGGCGGCAACATCTGTCACAAATTGTTGAGTCTTTTACAGCACTATGGAGACATTTTCTTTGCCGAATTGTTCTAATTCAGCCATATTTGAGGGTTTTTTAGCATTAATGGCCTGTTAAAGGTCACAACATCTCAATCATGTTTAAGTCCAGACTTTGACTATAATATTTGAGAACCTTTTTTTTTTACATTTCAAACATTACATTTCAAAACTTGCTGTTTTGTTTTGGCTCATTGATCTCTAACCAAAGTTAGCTTAAGGTCATAAACTGATGGCTGGATATTGTTCTTTAGGCTATTCTGGTAGAGACCAGACTTCATGGTTCTATCAATGACAGCTAGTTGTCCAGGTACTGAAGAAGCAAACCAGCTCCAGACTACCACTATCTTTAACTGTAGAAATGTTTCTTTTTCTGAAATACCTTTTCACAATTACTTGATTTTAATTAATTTTTATCTGAGTTTTCTGTTGGTGTAACCTACACACTCCGCTCTGCTGCTGAACCTAAAAGTGTGTTTACATTAGAAATTAGGAACCATTTAAAGGGGAAACAAAAAGGCTGCTTAGTACTGTGAATACTTAAGATGGTTATTTTGATGCTGTAAATAGAATTTAGTAACGGTACTAGGAATTAATCACAGTAATGGATTTGTGCAGAAACCCGATGACATCCAGTTAACCGTATCAATGTAAATTTTATAAAATCCTCTTGCAGAATATGTTTGGTCATTATTTTTCAACATCTAATCAAATGAAAAGCATAGGGTTTGTAGTCTAACATTTTATCAGTACACTGTCAAAAATTGCGTTTATTAGTTTTCATTTAGCAGGTCATTTCTTCCTACAGTACTGTCCCAAAGGATTTGTGACCTGTTTTCTCTAGTCGGAGTAAATACAGGTCCTTCTCAAAAAATTAGCATATTGTGATTAAGTTCATTATTTTCTATAATGTAATGATGAAAATTTAACATTCATATATTTTAGATTCATTGCACACTAACTGAAATATTTCAGGTCTTTTATTGTCTTAATACGGATGATTTTGGCATACAGCTCATGAAAACCCAAAATTCCTATCTCACAAAATTAGCATATTTTATCCGACCAATAAAAGAAAAGTGTTTTTAATACAAAAAACGTCAACCTTCAAATAATCATGTACAGTTATGCACTCAATACGTGGTTGGGAATCCTTTTGCAGAAATGACTGCTTCAATGCGGCGTGGCATGGAGGCAATCAGCCTGTGGCACTGAGGTCTTATGGAGGCCCAGGATGCTTCGATAGCGGCCTTTAGCTCATCCAGAGTGTTAGGTCTTGAGTCTCTCAACGTTCTCTTCACAATATCCCACAGATTCTCTATGGGGTTCAGGTCAGGAGAGTTGGCAGGCCAATTGAGCACAGTGATACCATGGTCAGTAAACCATTTACCAGTGGTTTTGGCACTGTGAGCAGGTGCCAGGTCGTGCTGAAAAATGAAATCTTCATCTCCATAAAGCTTTTCAGCGGATGGAAGCATGAAGTGCTCCAAAATCTCCTGATAGCTAGCTGCATTGTGATAAAACACAGTGGACCAACACCAGCAGCTGACACAGCACCCCTGACCATCACTGACTGTGGGTACTTGACACTGGACTTCTGGCATTTTGGCATTTCCTTCTCCCCAGTCTTCCTCCAGACTCTGGCACCTTGATTTCCAAATGACATGCAGAATTTGCTTTCATCCGAAAAAAGTACTTTGGACCACTGAGCAACAGTCCAGTGCTGTTTCTGGTTCAAAAGTGGCTTGACCTGGGGAATGCGGCGCCTGTAGCCCATTTCCTGCACACGCCTGTGCACGGTGGCTCTGGATGTTTCTACTCCAGACTCAGTCCACTGCTTCCGCAGGTCCCCCAAGGTCTGGAATCGGCCCTTCTCCACAATCTTCCTCAGGGTCCGGTCACCTCTTCTCGTTGTGCAGCGTTTTCTGCCACACTTTTTCCTTCCCACAGACTTCCCACTGAGGTGCCTTGATACAGCACTCTGGGAACAGGCTATTCGTTCAGAAATTTCTTTCTGTGTCTTACCCTCTTGCTTGAGGGTGTCAATAGTGGCCTTCTGGACAGCAGTCAGGTCGGCAGTCTTACCCATGATTGGGGTTTTGAGTGATGAACCAGGCTGGGAGTTTTAAAAGCCTCAGGAATCTTTTGCAGGTGTTTAGAGTTAACTCGTTGATTCAGATTATTAGGTTCATAGCTCGTTTAGAGACCCTTTTAATGATATGCTAATTTTGTGAGATAGGAATTTTGGGTTTTCATGAGCTGTATGCCAAAATCATCAGTATTAAGACAATGAAAGACCTGAAATATTTCAGTTAGTGTGCAATGAATCTAAAATATATGAATGTTAAATTTTCATCATGACATTATGGAAAATAATGAACTTTATCACAATATGCTAATTTTTTGAGAAGGACCTGTATTGTTTTCATAAAGTCGTCGGTTCAGATCCGTTTCACATGTGTAAACCACATTTCCCAAGATACCTTGCGGGAAGAAGCTTGGGCAACGGATTTTGATCGCCTGACTCATACTCAGGCTGGTGCCTGTTCTCTCACTGAACGCTGGGTTTTGAAAGCGATTGAAAGGCGAGATAAACATCTTTAACTAACAGGGATACAGTGTGCGTTATTTGTTTGTAGTGTTGGTGTTCAGACTCGGAGTTACAGCATGGTGAACGGCATTAATAAGGTACGAGTTTAGCTGATAGAGAACGCGTGTGAGTTTTTCATATTTAGTGGTGTTTTCTAATACTACTGCTTATCTGACTAATGTTTAGTTTCATTTGTTAAAAGTTTTTTGTTCTAACACCGCGTGTGTATACATTGAGAACGAGGTTATCTCAGAGTCATATTTAAAGGCCAGATAATGCATTTTCAATTATCACTTTCTCTTTAAAAATGTGTTTGAAATTTTGTATCTGTTTTCTGTTTTCTCTTTCTTTATAGGTTCTCCCAGATTTGTACTTAGGGACGTTTAACGGTGTGTACAAGCTTTATTTTTCCCTTTTCTTTGCTTATGTATTTCGATAGTGTTTATCGTGTTCCTGTCTGCTTTCCTCAGATACAAAAGATACAGATCAGTTAGCCAAGAGCAACATTAAATACATCCTGTCTATTCATGAGGAAGCTCCTCCTCGCATAACGGTGAGATGCTCCCTGTTTTCCACTGATACCCTCCCAGCCTTCAGCTGGTTCCACAAAACTCTGCACCTTAAGTTAGCCATGGGTCATCTGGCACAGTGGGGAAATAAATGTAGCTGTAGAGACCAACTGGTTGACTCCAGTCACAGACAGACCAGTCTGACCAGAAGTGCTCCAACGATCACTGTAGATCCTCCTCCTGAGCAAAACACTGCTACTGTTGATTCTCAGAGTATCCTGAAAAGTGCCAATCATCCGCAGTCGATGTAGTCATGGTGTTGTGCTGAGCTGTCAGCTTGTGTGGGTGTCAGAGTAGATAGTTGTTCTTGTTGCAGCCAGTATCCACTGTGTAGAGTCCTTTTGTGGAACACCAACAATACTCCTAAACTGCTATTAAATATCTAAGAAGTGAGCATCATTTTAGGTTTTGGCATTCTGAAATGCATCCAGTTTTTTGCACCCATGATGAAGATGTGTAAAATACTCACAAGAACATTTGTGGAGTTATTATAATCACACATCAGATGTTTTTTTTTTAAACCCAACCTTTAAACTGAGATATATGGGGTTCCAAATATGCCAAAAATGTTTGCCTATATTCATACATGCATGAGTAAACATTTAAATTTGTCTGTTAGGAGTGCTTCTGCATGTTCAAAACTACTAAATCTTTCATGCAAATAACTAACCTGACAAAGCACTTAACATTGTTAGTTCTATTTTAGTCAATACCATTTTAGTTTTGTTGTGTTGTCTTCCTGTGATGTTTGACTTGATTCAATTTTAGCTTATGTGATGTTTTTCCTCATGTTGTTGGACTATGTTCTCTTCATTTCTAAATCATTTCTTGTTCTTCTGAGCTGGTGTGCGAGGTAGAGAGGTTCCAGCTAGAAATAGTCAGACTTACCTCGACACACGGCTCTGGCTCTGGAACCAGTCTCCTTGAGAGGGGTTGGACACTCTTCCACTCTGGAGTTGCCCTTGGTAAGAGGCGCCAAGCTGGGGTGGGCATACCTGTTGGCCCCCATCTTGTCGCCTGTACGTTGGGGTTCACCCCGGTGAACAAGAGGGTAGCCTCCGTCCGCTTATGGGTGGAGGGATGGGTTCTGACTGTTGTTTCCGCTTATGCACCAAACGGCAGTTCAGACTACCCACCCGTTTTGGAGTCCTTGGAGGGGGTGTTGGAGAGTGCCCCTCTGGGGGACACCCTTGTTCTGCTGGGGGACCTCAACGCTTACATTGCCAATGACAATGAGACCTGGAGGGGTGCGGTTGGGAAGAATGGCCCTCCCGTTCTGAACCGAGTGGTGTTTTGTTGTTGGACTTCTGTGCTCATCATGGATTGTCTATAACTAACACCATGTTCAAGCATAAGGGTATTCATATGTGCTCTTGGCACCAGGACTCCCTAGGCCGCAGTTCGATGATCGACTTTGTTGTCGTGTCATCTGGTCTGCAGCCGCATGTCTTGGACACTCTGGTAAGTGGGGAGCGGAGCTTTCCAATGACCACTACCTGGTGGTGAGCTGGCTTCGATGGTGATGAAGGATGCCGGTCAGACTTGGCAGACCCAAATGAATCTCGAGCGTCTGCTGGGAACGCCTGGTGGAGTCTCCTGTGAGACGGAGCTTCAACTCCCACCTCCGGGAGAGCTTCAAACACGTTCCGGGGAGGTGAGGGACATTGAGTCCGAGTGGGCCATGTTCCGCACCTTCATTGCTGAGGCGGCTTACCGGAGCTGTGGTCGCAAGGTTGTTGGGGCCTGTCGTGGCGGCAATCCTCGAACCCGCTGGTGGACACCGGCGGTGAGGGATGCTGTCAGGCTGAAGGAGGAGTCCTATTGGGTCTTTTTGGCCTGTAGAACTCCGGAAGCAGCTGATGGGCACTGGCATGCGGCTCGGGTGGGCAAAACCTTGGGCATGGGAGGAGTTCGGAGAGGCCATAGAAAACGACTTCCGTACAGCTTCAAAGCGATTCTGATTCACCATCTGGCATCTCAGGGGGGGTAAGAGGTATACCACCAACACTGTTTACAGTGGAGAGGGTGTGCTGCTGACCTCAACTCTGGACGTTGTGGGTCGGTGGGCGGAGTACTTCGAAGACCTCCTCAATCCCACCGGCACGTCTTCCACTGAGGAAGCAGAGCCTGGGGACCCTGGGGCGGGCTCTCCAATCTCTGGTGCTGAAGTCACTGAGGTGATTAAAAAGCTCCTTGGTGGTGAGGCCCCGGGGGTGGATGAGATTCGCCCAGAGTACCTTCTGGCTCTGGATGTTGTAGGGTTGTGTTGGTCAACGTGACTGTTTCTCGGCTGGCCTGGGAACGCTTTGGGATTCCCCCAAACGAGCTGGCCCAAGTGACAGTGGAGAGGAAAGTCTAGGTCTCTCTGCTTAGGCTGCTGCTCCGCGACCCAACCCCGGATAAACGGAAGACAATGGATGGATGGGAGAAAACATCACAAGAGGTTGGTCTTATCCATGTCAAGTGAATCGGTATGCTCAAACAGCAAATCAGGACGACTTAATATGACTACAGCAGTATAAAATAAATTAGAACTGGCCCTTTTACATGTTTTTTTTAGGTTAGTAATTCACATGGATGGTTAAGCAGTCCAAAGTAGTTTTCTAACTGCAGAAGCACTGTTGAAAGTGATACAGACGTACACAAATGTTAACTCACATTTTCAGTGGCCATGCACATTGCATTATGAACACAGGCAAATATTTTGGCAATATTGTGGTATTTCGAAATGTTACAAATGCAATGCACTCCAACAAGGTTCCAATGGCCTTTGGAATAAACAGAGAACCACAGCATCACAGATCCTGTGCCGTACGTAACATTGAGCATGAGGATTTTTTCCTTTATTTTATCAGAACCAACTGAAAGTATTTTTGGTTTGAAATAGCTCAACCTCAGTGTCATGTGACAGATGCACACGATACCTGTTAAAGTCCCAGAAGAGTTTAGCAACTTTGGCACATTTTACATATATGATGGTAGGACATGCCTCCCAAACAACCAATTGGGAAGTAAATAGCATTTAATGGTTCTGATAGGGACTTGTTGACCCCAGGATGTCACACTTTGCTGTAGGTCTATAACAATGAAGTTTGGAGGAAACCCATCAGATTGCACCAAGTCATTGGCTTGCAGCATTCACTCTTCCTGGATGAGCATGTAGCGACAGTAGACGATCATTTGCATTGTGTCGCTGACTTTGCAGCAATCCCTCATACTGAGCTTGGATGTAGCAACAGTGGTAAGAAAAACTCTCCTTTAGCCGGAAGAAACATCCAGCAGAACCTGATTCAGTGTGAACAGCCATCTGCCATGACTGACTGGAGATCTGAGAAGACAGAACATACACACAAAAATAAGACAGAAGCACTAATCTAAGATTACTTTATATGTGAAAGAAAAGTAAAAAGTTAATGGCAATAGTAGTTCTTTTAGTGGCTTCATCTAGGAGAGAATCACGGTTAAGCAGATAAGCTCTAAACCAGTTTTTGGGTCTAGAGTATGAAAGAGTGGGCATACAGTTAGTCACAGTAAAGCCAATAGCTACATCTAGGAGAGAGACAGGCTTAAACATTTTTTAAAGCCAGGGTCAAGTTTATAATCTATAGAAGAATGTTAAATTGTTGGCAGTAGTAGCTCAGCAGATGCCTCCCTAGACTTAGCCATAGACTTTAGAATAAGAGTTTACACTTAGACTTTTAGACTTTATTGTCATTCAACTGCACATGTACATTTGAGCGAGATTTTGTTGCAAGGCTCCAAATAAAAACAAAAAAAAAACAAGTAAAAGCAAGACAGTATAAATATAAGTATATGCAATATAAAAAAAGAACAAAAAAAATATATAAAAGAATAGAAGAACAGTAAGGAATGTGGCAAATAAATAAATTGATTAAAAAATCATATAGAGAAAAAAAAGTATATGTAAGACAATATGAATGCTGCTGTGCTCTCGTCACAAGAGCAGAGGTGTGATCTGCACCACCAGGTATTTGATGCTACTGATCCGTTCCACTGCAGCGTCAGTAATGAGGTGGGGGGGGGGGGGGGGTGTGTGTGTGTGACTTGGCAGATTTTTCCTGAAGTCAACAATACCTTTTGTTTTGTTGACATTCGTTAGATTGTTTCACACCAGTCAACCAGGTGTTTCACCTCCTCTCTGTACCAGTTCGTTGTTATTTCTAATAAGACCCACCGTGCCGTGCCAAGTTCTTACTGAACCTGGCATGGCAGTCCTGCTTCATCAGGGTGAAGACCAGTGGGCTTAGTACGCAGCCCTTGGGGGAGCCAGTGCTGAGGGAGATGACGCTGAAGGTGTTTTTGCCGACCCGTACAGACTGGGGTCTGTCTGCGAGGAAATCCGGCAGCCAGTTACACAGGGCGGTGTTGAGTCCAAGGGGGACCAGTTCACTCACCAAGTTCTGTGGGATGATCGTATCAAATGCTTAGCTGAAGTCCAGAAACAGCATTCGCATGTAGCTATTATTCTTCTCCAGATGTTCCAGACTCAGGTGGAGTGTGGAGGAAACAACATCCTGTGTGGAGTGGTTGGAGCGGTAAACAAATGGATCAAAAGAGGGAGGGGGGTGATTTGGAGATGATGTGGTCCTTCACCAGCCCCTCGAACCACTTCACCATGACGGGAGTGAGTGCCTCAGGGCGGTAATTGTTGTAGTGAGGAAATTGTGGCTGTTTTGGGCACTGGTATGATGATAACAGGATGGGACAAAAGCATAGGTCAGTGACGTGTTAAATATATCAATTAGGACATGAGCCAGGAAGATGGCACAGCTAAACAAAACCACCAGGCCAGATGTAGCTACTATGAAGAGAAAAAACTGAGAGGAAACATAAAGCAAATAAAGCAGATTATTTAGTGAGTAGTAGGATAATGTAGTAGAGAGAGTGAAAGTGGTCATTATGTCCTTCAGCAGCCAAAGCCTTTAGCAGCATAATTACAGAGATAGTTCAGGATATCCTAAGCCACTCTAACTATAAGCTTTATAAAAAACGAACGTTTTCAGCCTAGTCTTAAAAATAAACAGGGTGTCTGCTAAAACTGGGAGCTTGGATGTCTGGGAGTTTGATTATTAAAGGCTTTATAACTGAAAAGGAGAATTTTAAATTATATTCTGGATTTAACAGGGAGCCAATGAAGGAAGGCTAAAATAGGAGAAATATGATCTCTATTTTTAATTTTCATCAGAACATTTGCTGCAGCATTTTGGATCAGCTGAAGGCTTTTAAATGCATTTTGTGGACATCCTAATATGGGTACTTGAATGGGGTCTCTGTTATACCCCAAGAAAAACAGAAATTTCTGGATTCTTAATTAAGTTACTAGAAACAATTAAAACAAGTGAAGTATAAATAAAAGTGCTTCATTTATACTTGTTTTAATGTGATTGTTCGGGGTACCAATAATTGTGCCACGACTACTTTTGCTCAAAACAATTATTTCTAAACATAGGATTTTTCCCCCACCAAATAAATATGTCCAAATTAAAGGTTAGACTTTTCTAAAATCATAAGTATTAGACTCCACTGCAATCAGTAATGAATTTATATAAAGGCTAACACATCTTTTCCAAGATTTCCAATAAATGTTGTCAGCACTGTTTATAGAAAATGTGGCCCCTAATTTACTTATATTTCTACCTAATCCAGTTGCAAGAATGATGGTTTTATTGCAAGAGTGATGGTATTATTGTGAAACCATTAATGTGTCAATTTGGAAGAACATTTGTTCCAAATACTTCAGTGCAGGTCATGGGTAACCAGTATGTTTGTCCACCAGGGGATGACCCATCTCCACCTTTCAGTACCGGACACATCCACATATAAAATGTAAGTACCAATCATAGAGCACAGCACTTTAACTCGTTGTCTTCTGCTTTATCCGAGACCTGGTTGCGGGGGCAGCAGGCTTGACAGAGACGCCCAGACATCCCTCTCGCCAGACACTTCCTCCTGCTCCTCCCGGGGGGGCCTTGGTGTTTCCGGGTCATTCGTGAGACGTTGTCCCTCCAGCGTGTCCTGGGCTCTCCCCTAAGTCTCTTCGCGGTGGGACATGCCTGGAACACCTCTCTGGACTCCCCTCGATGTGGAGGAGCAGCGGCTCTACTCCGAGCTCCTCCCAGATGGCGGAGCTCCTGACTCTATCTCTAAGGGAGTGCCCAGCCAACCTGCGGAGGAAGCTCATTTCAGCCGCTTGTATCCGGGATCTCGTTCTTTTGGTCATGACTCAAAGTTTATGCCCATAAGGAGGGGTAGGAACGTAGTCCAACCGGTAAATCGAGAGCTTCGCTTGTCGACTCAGCTCTCTCTTCACCACAACGGACCGGCACAGCATCCTTATTACTGCGGCGGCCGCACTGATTAGTCTGTCGATCTCCCGCTCCTTTCTCCCCTCACTCGTGAACAAGACCCCGAGATACTTGAACTCCTCCAATTGAGGCAGAAACTCCCCCCCAACCAGAAGAAGGCAAGCCTTTTCCAATGGAGAACATGGCCTCGGACTTGGAGGGGCAGACTCCCAACCGCCTTACACTTGGCTGTGAACTGCCCCAGTGCATGCTGTTGGTCTTGGATAGAGGGGGCCAGCAGGACCGCATCATCTTCAAATTCTAATTTCTGGAGTCCTGCTCCGCTTGTACAGAGACCGGATGACCTCTAATAAAGGCCCCCGACTCTATACCTCTGAAACAACAGTCAGAGACCTCTCCCCAACCTGAAGGCACAGAGATGCGACCCCCTCATCCACCGGGGTAAACCCCTACACGAGACGGTTGAGCTGAGGGGTGACAAGCACACCCACCCCAGCCTGCCGCCTTTCACCTTGGGGCAATCCAGAGTGGAAGAGAGTCCAGCCTCTCTTGAGAAGCTGCGTTCCAGAACCCATGCTGTGCGTGGACATGAGTCTTACTATTTCTGGCCGATATCTCTCGACCGCCTGCACAAGCTCAGGTGACGTTCCGCGTCCCTAGAACCAGTTTAAGCGTCCGGAGATTGGGTCGTCTAGATCTCCACCTTCGTCCGCTGCCTGATCCTCTTTGCACCGGTCCGTCATGGTTCCCCCTGCAGGTGGTGGGCCCACTGAGGGATGGCCTCGCGTCTCTCATTTGGGCTTGGCCTGGCCGGGTTCCGCAAGGAGTAACCCGGCCACAGCACAGCATTTAACAATATAAAGCAGAGACAAACAGAAAGAGGAGGGCATTCACATGGAGCTGTTCTCTGTGATTGTCTGAGGTTCATTTTCTGCTGGTTAACATGTACAGTGCCTTGTGAAAGTATTCAGCCCCCTTGAACTTTTCAACCTCTTGCCACATTTCAGGCTTCAAACATAAAGATATAAAATTCTAATTTTTTGTGAAGAATCAACAACAAGTGGGACACAATCATGAAGTGGAATGAAATGTATTGGATGTGTCAAACTTTAACAAATAAAAAACTGAAAAGTGGGGTGTGCAATATTATTCGGCCCCCTTGCGTTAGTACTTTGTAGCGCCACCCTTTGCTGCAATTACAGCTGCAAGTCACTTGGGGTTTGTCTCTATCAGTTTTGCACATCGAGAGACTGAAATTCTTGCCCATTCTTCCTTGCAAAACAGCTGGAGCTCAGTGAGGTTGGATGGAGAGCGTTCGTGAACAGCAGTCTTCATCTCTTTCCACAGATTCTTGATTGGATTCAGGTCTGGACTTTGACTTGGCCATTCCAACACCTGGATACGTTTCTTTGTGAACCATTCCATTGTAGATTTGGCTTCATGTTTTGGATCATTGTCTTGTTGGAAGATAAATCTCCGTCCCAGTCTCAGGTCTCTTGCAGACTCCAACAGGTTTTCTCCCAGAATGGTCCTGTATTTGGCCCCATCCATCTTCCATCAATTTTGACCATCTTCCCTGTCCCTGGTGATGAAAAGCAGGCCCAAACCATGATGCTGCCGCCACCATGTTTGAGAGTGGGGATGGTGTGTTCAGGGTGATGAGCTGTGTTACGTCAAACATATCATTTTGCATTGTGGCCAAACAGTTTGATTTTGGTTTCATCTGACCAGAGTACCTTCTTCCACATGTTTGGTGTGTCTCCCAGGTGGCTTGTGGCAAACTTTAAACGAGACTTTTTATGGATATCTTTGAGAAATGGCTTTCTTCTTGCCACTCTTCCATAAAGGCCAGATTTGTGCAGTGTACGACTGATTGTTGTCCTATGGACAGACTCTCCCACCTCAGCTGTAGATCTCTGCAGTTCATCCAGAGTGATCATGGGCCTCTTGGCTGCATCTCTGATCAGTCTTCTCCTTGTTCGAGATGAAAGTTTAGAGGGACGGCCGGGTCTTGGTAGATTTGCAGTGGTCTGATCCTCCTTCCATTTCAATATGATTGCTTGCACAGTGCTCCTTGGGATGTTTAAAGCTTGGTAAATCTTTTTGTATCCAAATCCAGCTTTAAACTTCTCCACAACAGTATCTCGGACCTGCCTGGTGTGTTCCTTGGTCTTCATGATGCTCTCTGCGCTTTGAACAGAACCCTGAGACTATCACAGAGCAGGTGAATTTATACGGAGACTTGATTACACACAGGTGGATTCTATTTATCATCATCAGTCATTTGGGACAACATTGGATCATTCAGAGATCCTCACTGAACTTCTGGAGTGAGTTTGGTGCACTGAAAGTAAAGGGGCCGAATAATATTGCACGCCCCACTTTTCAGTTTTTTATTTGTTAAAAAAGTTTGACACATCCAATAAATTTCATTCCACTTCATGATTGTGTCCCACTTGTTGTTGATTCTTCACAAAAAATGTTAATTTTATATCTTTATGTTTGAAACCTGAAATATGCAAAAAAACGTTGAAAAGTTAAATTGGGCCGAATACTTTCGCAAGGCACTGTAAATGATATGGTTTAACAAGCTCAACATTTCACTGCGTTCTCATTATCTCAGACGGACCAGAGTAACACAACTGCATTGAGTTGTTGGTGAGCAACCGTTCCTTTGGCATAAATGAGTTATATGTAAAGGGTTGCGCTTGTATGGTGTTTTTTCTCATTTAAATTATAATATTAAGTATCTGAAGAACCACTTGCAAATAGATTAAGTTCGAACCAGAATAAGATTACTCTTTGAGCAGAATTGGCTGAGAGGATACAAAGAAGCTCATGGGAACCTAGGAGTAACAAAAGATCTATCTTTGACGTGAACTGATGTTTCTCAAACAGCAAAGGTTGGAAGGAGTAAAAAGCCACAGATTTCTGAAGAGGAGATTGTTTCCTTTTCACAGTTTACTGAGATTATGTGGACAAGCCAGAAAAAGTTCTAAAAATTATTTGTAAGCAGGATAAATAAAAATATTGAGTCAAAATATAACTTAATTCTAGTTCCATGGCTGTATCTAGCCAAACTATTCGTTTTGATATATTTTTTTTATTTTTGCTTTTTAAATTATCAAGAAATTCAGGCAGTGAGTGAAAGCTACCGCCCATTTTTCAATGCCAACAAATGACTGACATACCAGTTTAAAGAGCAAAACATGCGGGTAATGAGAGGGTTAAGTTTGACTAGGATGATTTGCAATTGCAATTTTCTTACAGACATGAAAAATTCTATCATTTATCAAACCTTATATATTTGTGTCAGTTATTTGAATATGTATTTCAGCTTGAAAGACTTATTGGAGCTTCTCACTGAGCTACAAGTCTGTTGGTATTCTTTTATTTGTGCCGGATCTTTAAAAAAAACACCCCTGCCAACTGTGTTCTAATGTGTAAGGAATAATTAACTGTATTGTTTGCATGTGGGTAGTTTTCACAGTACAAACAATTGTTTAGTTTTTTTGTTTTTGCCCCTTAGAACTCAGCACTTTAAACAGAGTATAATGTTCATGCACGAGTCTCGGCTGGAAGGAGCAGGCTGCCTCGTTCACTGGTGAGTGCAAAATCACTTTTTATCTCTCCATGGAAGCCAGAATTAAGGTTATATGACACCAGGACAAGAACTGAGTTTGGGTATTACTTGAGTAAACAATTATAATTATTTTTTTTTGCGATGCATTCACAAATGTTTCTGTGTATTTAGTTTTTCTTTACATATCTGATTAATGTTCACAAGTGAAGCCATGTGTAACTGCTGCACTGGCAAGATTAATAAGAAAAAGGAAGGCCTATTCTTGAACTTCCCAAAACAGACTACAGTAACAAGTCCTACCACATTGTGTTTGTGTGGTATGATAGATCACTTAAGTGTTCACAGGGTAGAGCTAAATTTGGTTGGACAGAGGGTCTTCTCAGAAATCCATTTGGCTATTTATACAGGCCTCTTCAGTCAAACGTTTCTCGACATAATTTCATGTCAAATAAATGCTTCTAAAGGTCAGTGATTCAAAGCAGGTTTAGTTTTAATGTGTGTATTTAATCAACGTTTCTATCTCACTTCCACTATTTAAGCCAGTAGTTCATGTGTTTCATTTTTCTGTCACTCGCTACAGTATAATCTGATAAGTATCACATTTGATAAATGCTTATTTTTATATTTTAGTCTGTATTTAAGTCTTTAAGTCATAAAATGTCTTCAACTTCAGTTAAGGTTTTAACAAGAAACTTAAAATATTTTCAGCTCTGCTAAATTTACTTTCCGTTCTAGTCTCTTTCCAATAGAAAGTTGGCAGAAAATGAAGCATTCTCTGTCAATTTAAGCTTATCTGAGCTAACAGTCCATCATCAGAATCAGAATCAGAATCAGAAAAGCTTTATTGCCAAGTACGTTTTTGGACATACAAGGAATTTGTTTTGGCGTAGTCGGTGCAATACAGTACAAATTAAACAGTATAAACATATCTACAATATAATATAAATATAAGTGCACAGTTTTAAGTGCGAGTGAGAGTATGCAAATTCAGTGATGACCGACAGCAGTTACCGATTGGATGTGGCATCTGCGTCTCACGCTGTAATTCAGGAGGGTGTCGACACGTGCAGAAAATAACTGCTGCTAACTGAGATGGCCATATTGATGTCGGCTTATAGGTGTTTATTAGCTGCAAACAAGCATTGATTGGTAGTGCTTGGTCTAGCCTTTAAAACTTCTCAGAAGGTCGGCTATAGTAGGGTGTATCAATAAATAAGCAGGTTTTACCATGCCAACTGTTCTGACTCAGAGAAACACGGTTACTCAGAAAAGCTTAAACACTGATGACGGGTTACTTTCATTTTTGTTTTATACATTGAATTTGATTTACATTTAAAGGTTTAACATAAAAAAAAAAACAATATTTTTACATTCTTAGAGTGAAGTAAAGTAGTGTATAATTATGAAGTAAAAGGAAAATGATACATGGTTTTTAAAATGTTCTCAAATAAAATTCTGAAAAGTGTGGTTTGCATTTGTCTGCTTTTCCCTGATACCCCTAAATAAAATCTAGTACAGCCAGTTGCCTTCGGAAGCCAATCAGTAAACAAAACCTATCTGTGTATAATTTAATCTCAGCATTATAGCTGTTCTGGAAAGTTCTCCAAGGTTGTTTTTAGAGAATATTACTGAACAAAATATTGACCACCATTAAAGTTCTTGTAATTAGTAATACTGGTTTAAAATGAGATTACCATTGATACTGTATGTGATAATTACTATGTTTAAAAGTTAAAAGATTTTGAAAGTAGTGTCTTAGATGCTCAGTGAAATGGTAATATTTAAACCACCAATAAGCACAGTGCTAAATGTAGCTGTATTTTGGACTTAATAACTGCACAAAGAAGGCTTTTCTGGTGTTTTTTGTTGTCACTATATGTAGAAGAAGAAAGCATCTTTAGTAGTCCTGTGCTTATCATCTGTACCGCCTCTTCCATAGTGGGTAGTATTATATTATATTATATTATATTATATTATATTACAAGAAATCATTTTCAGCACATTTTAACCAAACCATGAGATTGATAATTGTGATGTATTTGCTTACAATAATCAAAATCTTCATATCATTGCATGCCTAGAACACACACAGTTGCTAACCTTGACATGCCTGTCCACATACACTGACAGGCTGGAATAGGTGACTGTTACTCAGAGATGTAGCCAAGAGGTCCGTGGTAACTATGAAGGAGCTGCAGAGTTACCATCAACACATTCCCCCAGGCTCAGGTGGGAGATTCTGCCAACAGAACATCTATCAGTTTTCCACTCCACAGATCTGGCATTTACATAAGAGTGACAAGAACAGAGCCGTTGTTGAAAGAAAGTCATAAGATGTCCCATCTCACATTTGCCAGAAGTCATGTAGGGAGCAAAACAAACATGTGGAAAAAGCTACACTGGTCAGATAAGACCAACATTTAACTTTTTGGCATGCATGCAACACCCTTAAAACATGAGTGTGATTAATTATGGTGGTGGAAGCCCCATGCTGTGGGGTTGCTTTTACTAGCCAAAGAACTGGAAGCTGGTCAAAGATGATGGGAAGATGTGTCGAACTTAATACAGACTGAGGCGTAGCTTCACCATCCAAAAGGACAAAAAACCGAAACATATATTGCCAGTGCTACAGTAGCGTAGTTTAGATCAAATCATAGTCATGTGTTAGAATGGCCCAGTCAAAGTCCAGGCCTAACGTGAACTGGGGCAATACCTGAACTTTGCTGTTAACAGACTCTTTATCCAATCTGACAGGATTTGAGATATTTTGTCAAGCTGAAGAATTTGCAAACATTTGAGTCACAAAATTATAAAAGCAATGATAAAAGATATTTCGCTGCTTGTCTCAAATGACATGCAGCAAAATGTGGTCATACAAAACATTTATTCTGGGTGGCTGAATACAAATGCAAGCCACATTTTATAGAGCTTAATTTGTAAAAAAGCAACAAAAAAAACCTAATTGAGACCATGTATCATTTTATTTCCATTTCACATTCATGCACTACTTGAAATAAGTCTGTATCTGTAAGGACTTTGATCTTTCAGGGCTTCATCTTTTCTGCTTTCAACCAAGTTCCTGTTGAAGTCTCACTTCATGGTGTCTCGCTGCTCGCCTCTTATTTCCTCACATCTCTGCCCAAAAACAGGTCACCTCTGCTGACATGCAGTTAAAATTCTTTTCAGATTTCTTTGTAAAACTTTTTTGTCTTATTTGCTGTTAATATTCAGAAATACATGTTCAAAAACATGTGTCCATTTGAAACTGAGCTTATTTACATAGGTTTCTAAATTCAATTGAACTCTATTATTAGCATTTGAAAAGACTGCTGCAGATAAATAATTTTATACGGGTGGTGGATAAGAAACAACAGAAGTCGAATGGATTTCAAAGATGTGGTTATTGGAAGAATTTTGCGATAAAACAATAAAAATGTTTCATAATATCCTCACAGTGTGATGAGTTTGTGTGACTTCTGTTTTACCCAATTTCAACTTCTAATTTATAAAATGTAGTATTTTACCAAAATGCGGGAGTGTGTTGAATATTGTGAAATTCATGTAACCTGGTCTTCCCTCAGTTTGGGAGGAAAGTCTCGCAGTGTCACCCTGGTGGTAGCTTACATCATGACAGTGATGGGCCTGGGTTGGAAGGACGCCCTCGATGCTGTCAAAGTGGTGCGGCCGGGTGCCAACCCCAATTTGGGATTTCAGACGCAGCTGCAGACGTTTGAGGATACTCAAGTTGAAGGGGTGAGTTTTTTGTACAGACTGTTACACATAAAAGAGAAAAACAATCTGCGTATCGCTAACCTTATTTATTTGCACCTATGTGCCTGCTGTTATTTGACGGGTTTATAGATCGAAAAGGGTGGGACTTCTTAGTTTTGATAAAACTAATGACTTGAAAAGATTTTTTATACCTGCAGATGACTGGTCTGATACAATCAATAGAAAGATTCCAACGAAAGATGATCTGTGCATTTCTCCATGTGATTTGTAGTTCTTGTTCACATTGCCACAAACTAAATGTTTTTTTTTTTTTTTTGTCCCCCGTAAGTTCAGGGAATGGTTTCGAAATGAATATGAGGACAACCCCTTCAATGATGAGGCTGATACACCTAAACTACTGGCCAGGGAAAGTCAATGAAGAGGAGTTGGAAAAGCATGCATCTACTTTGTATGAAGATATTTGAACAGGGCTGATGACACCCTGAAGACTTTTGCACCTGAGTGGAAGTCGAACAAGCTCTGAAATGCTTTATTCTGTGAATCTTTCTCACACATTCAATGACCATGGACATTTATTATGGGAAATATACTTCTTACATGCCTTGCATCTACCTTTTTAGCATTTATTGAATAAAATGTGTCTAAGATGTTTTCTTTCTTTACTTGCAAACATTTTTTTTCATTGTGACTGTATGATCTTAATTTGATAAATAAAAGATGTAAAGCCAA
Organism: Girardinichthys multiradiatus; assembly: GCF_021462225.1. Classification (NCBI taxonomy): domain Eukaryota; kingdom Metazoa; phylum Chordata; class Actinopteri; order Cyprinodontiformes; family Goodeidae; genus Girardinichthys; species Girardinichthys multiradiatus. The sequence goes on from NC_061799.1 coordinate 26,160,120, forward strand.
GCGCATGGGTAGAGGTTGTCGGTCGATGGTCTGTCATGTTGAAGGTGATAAGACAGACTATGCTTTTGCTACTCCGTTTCCTGGTTCTCTTCCTGTTTGTCTCATGTGCAAGGAAGGTCATGCATGGTGGCATCATAAACACCAAGATCACACCCTGTTATCAGCCTTGGCTCAGTTGTCTCCATAAACTCAAGAAAAGCATAACAAATTATCTTTTACTGTTAGAATTTACCATAAAAATTATACATTCTGTATTATGACATACGCAACCACTGGGGGGCAGTATTGGAGACTAAGTTGGCCAATATGGTGTTTTTTTATTTCCAAGTACGTGCTTTTTTACATATATTTTGCTGATGTCATTCATGAATTTACATTATGTTAGCATTTAATGCGTTATAAGTATTTCCACAAAGCGTAGCTTGCGGTGGAAAATAGCTTGGACCTGTGGTTTTGTAAAATAAAAACGGGGGATATTTTTGTGACTGTACAGGTATTGATTGTTCCATTTCGTCCTGGTCTGGGCGCAGGGTGCCACTAAAGGGATTCCCCACCTCGGAGCTGCGTGGGTTGAGCTGAGTTTTACAGAAATGAAGGCGCGTTTGCTCCCCATCTTCTTTAGAACCTTTGACAGACTCCTCCCTGTAAGAGGAAAAAAAAAAAAAAAAAAAAAAAGAAAAGACGCAATAACGTTTATAGGACCCCGAAAGTTGCATTACAGATTTCCGCGGTGGACCCTACATCTCTAAAGGTAGGCTGCAGCAGTCCGTTTAATACTAGTTCTCTTTTAAAACCACAAGGCAAAGTTTTACTGCATCAACTCAAGGTTTCTGTCAGGAGAGCATTTCTGCACCCGGTTAAAAAAAAAAAAAAAAAAAGTCAACTTTCATCAAGTATTTCTGTTGTTGGATGGTTTCTGGTATAATGTTTAGACACCACTAAAATATCTTTAGAACTCCATCTTTCATTTGTTGTGTTTAAACTTTTTATAGCTTGGTGATTAACGTTATTATTCATGCATTTGTCTTAAATGAGTCAGATTAATTTTCTCCACCAAACGTGATGAGGGAAATCAATCATTTCAGCATCCATGCGTGCATACTTTAAACTAAATGTGCATGCACACATATGTTAGACAAGGATTTAGAAAGTGTCAGTAACACGTTATCAAAGTGATGTGATGTACTGTAAAGAGGAGAGATTACGCGGTGGTCAAGAAACCAATTAGCAATTATTACTAAATGAAATACATTGTTGGGTACTCCTACAGCGCAATACTGCACGCTATTAACTGGAAAGTCTTGTTATAACTGGTTTAAACTAAATCTGGCGTCTTAACATCTGCATTTATCCTATTTGTCTTTCAAAACTTTTCAGGAAGCATCAATTGTAACAGTAAAAATCTTAATGTGGCCACATTTCTGGTTTGACTAATGTTAACTCATTTGGATAGATGAACCCGGATGAAGACAATGGTCTGTCGGGCAGCTGCGGCAACGGCAAGCTGAGGCAGTGGCTGATAGAGCAGATTGACAGCAGTAGATATCCTGGTCTGGTTTGGGAAAACGATGAGAAAACCATCTTTAGGATTCCGTGGAAACACGCAGGAAAACAGGACTACAACAGAGACGAGGACGCGGCACTCTTTAAGGTTGGGCAACCCCATCTACACTTGTTGCCAAGCAAATCTAATTCTGCACATTTGTATAAAATAGTAATAAACTTTAAGGATTTCCTTTAAAAATAATATTTTTTCTTTGAGTAACAGTCTCAAGTTAGTTTGTCCCCAACAAAGAGGAAGTTCAAAATAAATCTATTCAGTTCTTGATTTTTTTGATGTTGCTGTTAACAGGCATGGGCAATGTTCAAGGGAAAATTTAAGGAAGGAGTTGACAAACCAGATCCCCCCACATGGAAAACCAGACTACGCTGTGCCCTTAATAAGAGCAACGACTTTGATGAAATTGTGGAAAGAAGCCAACTGGACATCTCAGACCCATACAAAGTTTACAGAATCATTCCAGAGGGAGCCAAAAAAGGTGAGTGTTAAAAGGATCCAAATTGAGAGAAAGTGGTAAGAGTAAAATGATTCATGGTTAGATTTTGAGAGAACACCATAAAGTCTGCTACAAGCACATGCAGTTGCAAAAACGTGCACAATACGTGTGCATTTCACACACCAACTTGCACTGTTTATTCTCTGCTGGTGATTTTTCACATACATTTTTGCACCACTGCTGATTCTGGTGAGGCAGGAAGCACAGGAAGCAAACGCATGAACCAAAAAGGCCATAGTGCTTTTTTTAGAGGGCTTCGGTTACTAAGCGCAGAGTGCACAAAACACAACAAGACAACCTCAGCCTTGCATAACTAAGTTTCTACCATCATACAACAGCCATTGTTACACATGAGCCGTTTTGGCTGCATGGACTTTATGTTAATTGTCAACATGAGCTCGATGCACTCTGTGGTCCATTGCACTCTCTCTGCAAGACATATGTTCAATAAAAAGAGCAATTGTATATGTGCATGAAACATGTTCACACTGAATCCAACATAGCTCAAAATATATTATTGCAAATCACATATCAATTTTACTGATTGTTGTTAATCTGTTAAATGAAATAATCCCTAAAAGTTTTTATAATATTTGAGGGCAAAAGATTTGACATAATTGTATCTGTTTTTGACCATTTGCAGGTATAAAAATGAGCCGCATGGAGGAGACACCATCCCAGCCACTTGGATATATTCCGCCGTATACGTCACTTCACAACCAGGTCAGTAGATTTTGCAACAATCCTAAAAGCAATGCGCCACAAACAATCAGCCTAAAAATCATTAGTTTTTCTGAGTGACAACCCCTGCCTTCCCCCCTTAGGTACCCAGCTTTGTGGTGTCTCCAGAAAGAAGGGACTGGAGAGATTATCATGCACCGCCAGAACAACATTCTCTTTCTAACGCAAATCACCATGGACAACATGCAGACCTGCAGTACGGTCAATGCCACTACCAGTCACCGATCAGCCGAGTTTGGCCTGGTTCGCACACAGAAAATGGTAAGCATGTAAGCAATTGAAATTAATTGGATTGCATGTAATGTAATTTAAATTAAGTGTGTTTGCTTTTTTTGTATGCTGCACGGAGATTATTTTTATTTTGAACGTTTAGGTAAATAAAGTTAAAGCCATTGAGATCCATGATGTTGTCTATTCAAAGTAGAAAGAAATGTAAAAATAAAGAAATGAAAGCTAAATCTCAAATAAAATGCTAATTAAGAGCTTCATAGTTATTTTATTTAATAGATTTCTACATATTAGCTTGGTCTACTAGTATGTGTAAAAATAAAATGTTATCTATAAAGCATATATCTTGACAAAATTAATTCTTTAGATTTTTTGGGTGGTACACATATTTCTGCAAATGTGTTGTTTTACAGTCTTGAATATTTTTGCATGTTCTCATTCAGTTCATTATCAGTTCATTTACCTGCTTTATTTTTCATTTCCAGGTTTTCAGCTCTCATTCCACACGTACTTTTCAGAGTCTCAGCCACCAATGTATACAATGGACCACAACAATGCCATATCAGGTGAAACCTGTACAATTACAAGTAGACAGAAACAGTCAATTCTTGTTTTCATGCATTTTGTGCACTATTTTCACTCAATTTCCATTTTGTGATAAGGAACTACAAACACCCCTAGTTTCAGCCATCTCATATGGTTAATTTAGGAGAGCAAAAAAGATTCCTAAAATGACAAGAGTAAATAGAGAAATTACTATCATTTGTCTTCTGGTGCCTTCATTAAATACTTGTCTCTCCCTCCTCCTGACAGATGTCAGCCTGCATGTGTCCCTTTACTACAGAGAAACACTGGTGAAAGAAGTCACTGTCACCAGTCCAGAAGGTTGTCGGATCACCTCCGCCTCCCCATCCTCTTCCTCCTCCTCTTCTCCATGCCCAGAGGACAAGTTTCACAACAGCGCGGAAATCGTTCTTTTTCCTTCCCCCTACCCCGAGTCTCAGAGGCAAGGAGCCGAGATGCTTCCCAACATCCTGGAGAAAGGGGTGCTCCTATGGATGACGGCTGATGGGCTCTACGCCAAGCGCCTGTGTCAGGGACGGGTGTACTGGGAAGGACCTCTGGCTCCATATGTGGATAAACCCAACAAGTTGGAGAAGGAGCACCCATGCAAACTGTTTGACACCCATCAGTTTCTTATTGGTAAGCAGATGATCGCAACTTTGCATCAACTAGAATATGACACATCTCTGAGGTCCTGTGTCAGATCATTGCAATTTCTTTTTCTGATTCTCAGCCTGTTCATATACTGTTAATCTGCTAGTATTTTAGGCCTGCCACTTCTTCTTTTATCCTCTGTAAGCTCAGTTTCCTCAAATTATTTCAGTACATCAAGCACACCATGCTAAGATATGAAAATTCCTTGTCTAATAGCTCTTTGGGAGTAATCTTGGTGTAAATATGTTATTTTGTACTTGCCCAAATGTGCTGTCCTAAGAGATGCAACTAAAGAATCAATAACTAAATTGGACACATTTGTAGAAACGTCAAATAGCCTAGAAGTAGCTTTTTTGTCAACATAATACTAGTTCATCCTTTGAGTATCTTGCATTTGTTTGTTCTAAATGTTTCACAAATCAGTGTAAGGTGAAGTAATAGAAAAATAGATAAAGAAAATTCCTTGTTAAAATGATCAAATATTGGATCTGGACTGAAAATAACTATAGAAATAATAACATATAGAAATGTAAGTAATCCTCCACAACTGTTGTTCAAGGCCACTCATAAAACAAAAGTGTAAGTCGGGCTCCTTTGAAGTAAATATTACTTAGTTTTTTACATTTTAAAACTGTTCTGAAGATTTTTACATTTATTTATGTCATAGGTCTGTACATGTCAGTAGATGCAGTTTATCAATAAATGGAATGGAGAGCCGTTCCAATAGTACTGGAAAAGAAAAACTTCCCCCACCTTGTAAATACAGATTTCCCTCCCTTTAAGTAGATCAGATACGTTATTTTTAAGAAAACAATTTTCAATCCTTCTGTTCATCAAAAACTAGCTCCACCAGTCATTCACAAATGATGGTTACGGTTACTTGGAATAGTTATGCCTGTGATGACAATGATGAAAGAGATGCTGTCGGTGCTTGAGCTGGGTAAGTCCCTCTCTCACTGTTGAAGTAGAACAAAAAAGTGGTTCATCTTCTCAGCAGGGGGCCAAAGTGTGTGGAGTCCCCACCCACATGTGGTCCACACCACCTTAGAGACCGTTTTCTGTGCCATTTCGCTTTGAATTTCCATCAAACTCTCTAGTAGTTACCAGAAAAGTCATTCTGACTGAGGATATGTCATACAGTAAAAAAGGGGTTCTGAGTGTTCTTTAAATGTTTAATGTGACACGCTGGAGTCTTTGGGTGGCCAAATGTTAGGTAAGCACTTATGTATCTGTTTCTTCTTCTAATCTTCTTTCAGATCTACAAGATTTTGCCCATAATGGTCGTCACCTTCCAAGACACCAGGTGGTACTTTGCTTTGGAGATGAATATCCTGATCCGCAACGTCCCAGGAAGCTCATCACAGCACAAGTAAGCATAAGCCATAAAATCTTTGCCTTGTTAACTAAAACAGTTTTTAAAAGTAGAAAAAATGATAAAAATATTATATGATTAATAAAGCTGAATTTACAGTAAATTGATGTGTAAATAAAGATATTTTCCAAGCCAACTAGGGATCATGCAGCATCGTAATTACATAATTCAGTAAATGGCCACTACTGATTTGCTTCCAAAGCAGGCAGCGTTTGTTATAATAATGAATGACTGAACAGATATTTATTAATTCCTGTTCCCTGAGGTGGTCTTGTTTTAGTGCCGATAGAAAAAACACCTATACACAGACTATAAATAGACAAATGTATTTACTTTCTTAGCGTGTATGGATATTTTTAGACAGTTTGTAGTACTGTACTTGCAAAATGCTGAAGTGAGACTTCTTTATCAAGCCTTGTGATGAGTGACAGTTGTTAAAATCTACTGATAAATTTAATTGATTTTCCCGTTTCATTAAACCTACATCTACCTTATGATCTCAACTGTTTGTTAGTCACATAGTTATTTTTATCTGGGATGCACCAATATGAAATTTCAGGCCGATACCAATATTTGAGTCCTGCACTGCATCACCATCACTGTCACATGCCCAAACAAATACCACCTGGCCAAACCCCTCCCTCTCCTGAAACACAAACAGCAACAAGATGGTAATAAATATTGCTTATCAAAATCGGCCCAGTTTTATTTATCGGACCAATACCAATATGCTAAAAAATGACTAACATCGGCCGACACCGATGTCAATGCCGATATATTGTGCATCCTTAATTTTTATAAATTGTAGTTGTCATGGATTTAAACATCTTAATTATTAGAACAGATGTAAGTAATTCGATGACAGCTGCCTTAGAGGAGACAAACAACAGAGAAACATTCAACATCTAATAAGCTTAGCAGCTCAAGCCCTCATTTTTATTTAAAAAAATCAAATAAATAAGTAAATTTGAATATTTGCTTTTGGCTTCTTTTTAAGATGAATCTTTCCTACTTTGGATGCTACATCAGGATACCATGATCTTTGTTTCTTGTGTTTTCTTTCTTTTCAGGTGGAGCCAATGTTTGCCAAGAAGCTGGTCTACTATTACCAGCAGAACGCTGGGCATTACCTGCGAGCCTACGATCACATTCAAGAACAGAACACCTCTCCAACAATTGACTATCCTTCTCAGAGACCCATACAGCATATTCAGGAGTGAAAGGCATGCCAACATAGCCACCACACCACACAAGCACATAAGCAAGAAGGATATTAATGTGAATGTAAAGCTGTGAATGTGTATCATGCCTTAAAACTGCAATACCCATGTGTACTGTAAATGACTGGTTTAGGCAGTGAGGGGCTGAGATGGGGAAGACCCTGTACGTTTTTACACGCTTGTTGTATCAGGGACTGGGGAGTAAGATGTTATTTTTTTCTTCTTCAGCAAATATTATTGTGACAGTGTGAAGGATGCGGTTTGAGGGTGGGGGAGATGAGCGGAGAGGAGGGCAAGCTGAGACAGGAAGTACTAGCACAGGTGCACAGGAAGAATGGCCCCTAAGACAAACACTGATATGTCTGCGACATAAGCCAGTCTGAATGAATGGTTATTATTCACAGGTAACAGTAGTTCTTTCATTTCGTTTACTGGCGCTGCATTCTCAATGCAGCTCATTTACTTTATAATCTACAACACTTGGCATGCAAGATTAACAAAGTAGACACGAGACATATGCTTATGAAAAAACGCAGCACAACAGTGAATTTATTCTACGGCAAGTTTTTGAAGCTCCCCAACTTGTGATTTTTTTTCTTTCATGTGTGATTGACACGTCTTGTTTATTCTGGCCTTTTGTTTGACTTTTCGGTTTCTTGTGAAATACTGTATAGTTTAACTTCTTCAAGCCTGGGAATAAATATTTTTAAAAAACAGTCTGATTTGAAGGCCCATTTTTATTTAAGCTTGTAGACTGTATCTACGTCTTTCTTTGTGGTATTTGCCCACAGAACAGAAGTGGACAAGTGGTGCACAGCAAACTATCAGAGAACAATCTGTGGTTCAAGCACTCTCAGTGGATGTGGGCCACGTTGACTGGAAAATAACAATCATCCCGTAACTTACAGGGAAACGATACCTGTTCCTCTTGACCTGAAACTAGTGGCCTCACAAGTGGGAAGGAAAACTACCTTGATGGTCGGTGTGTAGATTGTACACAAGGAGCTGTGGTTCCCCTGCAGGGCGTCCTTCCTTTAGCGCAGGGGTCTTCAGTTAACTCAAATCTAAAATCATTTTCATCAACCAAATTTAATTTTAGACAAAGGTAACCTGAGGTAACACAAAATGCAGTTTTCAAATGATTATTTATTTTATTAAAGTAAAACAACTAACCAAACCAACCTGATCCTATGGCCTAAAGCTAATACCAGATTGTGCAGCCCTTGGGGGCAATAATAGTCATAAATGTTTGCCAGGACAATGAATGAGAATTTTACTGTGCTGTGGATGAGATTTGGCCCACATTTCTTTGCTGATTTTTTTTTATTCATTTACATTGTTCATTTACTGGTGGACTTGCTGGTGCCCTTTGCATCATAGTCCTGCTGCATAACTCCGTTGAGCTTGAGTTTAATGTAAAGAACTGATGGTCAGACAATCTTATTTGGGATTTTCCGGTAGAGAACAGAATTCATGGTAATTATGACAAGTAGTGAAGGATCTGGATGTTTTATGCCAGATATAATGGTACACACTATCAAAAAAAGTTACAATTACAGTTGAGATTTGAGTATTTTATGACAATGTCTCTCCATAATTCATGAAAATACTCAGTTACAAAGAAAAATAAATGAATATGCCATGTGTATATGGGTACAAAATGGAAGAAGGAGGGGGTGACATGGATCTACAAATTGACAAAAGAGAAAATTGACCTACAGTTAACTTTAACATTGCAGGGTTAAATTCAAATTGCTGTTTCTGCACATACAGGTCCTTCTCAAAATATTAGCATATTGTGATAAAGTTCATTATTTTCCATAATGTCATGATGAAAATTTAACATTCATATATTTTAGATTCATTGCACACTAACTGAAATATTTCAGGTCTTTTATTGTCTTAATATGGATGATTTTGGCATACAGCTCATGAAAACCCAAAATTCCTATCTCACAAAATTAGCATATTTCATCCGACCAATAAGAGAAAAGTGTTTTTAATACAAAAAACGTCAACCTTCAAATAATCATGAACAGTTATGCACTCAATACTTGGTCGGGAATCCTTTGGCAGAAATGACTGCTTCAATGGGGCGTGGCATGGAGGCAATCAGCCTGTGGCACTGCTGAGGTCTTATGGAGGCCCAGGATGCTTCGATAGCGGCCTTTAGCTCATCCAGAGTGTTGGGTCTTGAGTCTCTCAATGTTCTCTTCACAATATCCCACAGATTCTCTATGGGGTTCAGGTCAGGAGAGTTGGCAGGCCAATTGAGCACAGTGATACCATGGTCAGTAAACCATTTACCAGTGGTTTTGGCACTGTGAGCAGGTGCCAGGTCGTGCTGAAAAATGAAATCTTCATCTCCATAAAGCTTTTCAGCAGATGGAAGCATGAAGTGCTCCAAAATCTCCTGATAGCTAGCTGCATTGACCCTGCCCTTGATAAAACACAGTGGACCAACACCAGCAGCTGACACAGCACCACAGACCATCACTGACTGTGGGTACTAGACACTGGACTTCTGGCATTTTGGCATTTCCTTCTCCCCAGTCTTCCTCCAGACTCTGGCACCTTGATTTCTGAATGACATGCAGAATTTGCTTTCATCTGAAAAAAGTACTTTGGACCACTGAGCAACAGTCCAGTGCTGCTTCTCTGTAGCCCAGGTCTGGGGAATGTGGCACCTGTAGCCCATTTCCTGCACACACCTGTGCACGGTGGCTCTGGATGTTTCTACTCCAGACTCAGTCCACTGCTTCCGCAGGTCCCCCAAGGTCTGGAATCGGCCCTTCTCCACAATCTTCCTCAGGGTCCGGTCACCTCTTCTCGTTGTGCAGCGTTTTCTGCCACACTTTTTCCTTCCCACAGACTTCCCACTGAGGTGCCTTGATACAGCACTTTGGGAACAGCCTATTCGTTCAGAAATTTCTTTCTGTGTCTTACCCTCTTGCTTGAGGGTGTCAATAGTGGCCTTCTGGACAGCAGTCAGGTCGGCAGTCTTACCCATGATTGGGGTTATGAGTGATGAACCAGGCTGGGAGTTTTAAAGGCCTCAGGAATCTTTTGCAGGTGTTTAGAGTTAACTCGTTGATTCAGATGATTAGGTTCATAGCTCATTTAGAGACCCTTTTAATGATATGCTAATTTTGTGAGATAGGAATTTTGGGTTTTCATGAGCTGTATGCCAAAATCATCCGTATTAAGACAATAAAAGACCTGAAATATTTCAGTTAGTGTGCAATAAATCTAAAATATATGAATGTTAAATTTTCATCATGACATTATGGAAAATAATGAACTTTATCACAATATGCTAATATTTTGAGAAGGACCTGTAAGAGGCAAAATGGTGTCCATCCAGTGTGAATTAAAGCAAATCTCTTCTCTCTCAGCTCTCAGAGACAGGAAGGATAAGTTTCTTCTTTAACCTTTAGTATTTTTCTCTGGCTTATTTATCTTTACCGCTTTTTGACGTCTCTTTGGAGAAACTGAAAGTCCGAGGCTCATGCCATATTACCGGAAAGTAAAGGCTAGGAAAGCCAGGCACATTACAATTAATTACCGTAAAGGCAGTAAAAGATCCACTGTGAAAAAATATTTATTTCCATCGATCAGGATCTTGATAAGACCTCTGTTGGGTGCAAAACCAGACCGCTATTCCACCATTTGGGCACCTTTGATGCAGATGCTCACAGTGTGAATATAACACAAAAGCAATGACCAAACTGTGTTGCACACTACGCCATAAACAAGGGATGCAAAAATTAGGATAGCAGAATTCCTTCTGCTGATATCTTAATTGTCAAAACGCAAAGTAGAGGAGATCGAAGCATTGTGATGTTTTTCTTCTGTGGTCCTGAGTTTCAATCTCTGCGTTTACTTCCCTCACACTTAAACCACATCCCTTTCACAAACTTTGACCAAAATCACAGTCTGGAATGCTTTCTTTTTTCATCAACCGTAAATCATTTTTCCTCAAATGTCTTGTCAGTGAGCCCACAGATTGTCTGATTGTCTGTTTTGATATTACAGCCAAGAAATCAAACGGATTCAGACAAAGAAGTCGCTATGATTGCTGTTAATACTGCACGTGTGTGTGTGTGCGCGTGTGTGCGAGCGCGTAAGTATGCATATGTATAGTAAAGGACCAGATGTCGTTGTGTGCGTGGGTACACAGTTGTGGTATTACTGTTATCAGGAATTGACATTTATGGAGTTAGGATAAAACATGTGACTCCCCCACCTACAGCGTTGGTGACTCAAAAGCCTATCTCACATCACATTTTATGCTTAACAGTAAGAGCAAATTAGAAGAAATCATAAAAAAATCATGACTAAATGAATGATTTCCAAAGAACATTTATGTAAGAAGTGCTTCAAATAAGCTTTCCTGATACCACCCAGACATGTTTTATCCTTTGCTGTCAACATTTGCAGACACTGAGAGCAAGAATGAGAGTGATATTTGGTTAAAAAAGACCAAAAAAGGAAAAAAAAAAAAAAAAACATACATTCAAACATTTGTCATGGTGTTTCCCCCTTTGCAGGAAGCCACATCATTCATATTTAATCTTTTAGGTTTTCTGTATGTACAAGCCATTACTTGTTTCTTGAAGTTTGGAGCTGACAATTTAGTCTGGGGATGCTTGTATACCATGTCATAAAAAGAGTTTATAGTGAAAATGAAACCCCTAATATCATATACACTTTCTAAAAAACTGATTTTGTTGGACCAGTCTCTATAGAATGAGCTTGATGAATTTTACTAGCTATTGTCATATTGTAGCAACATACATTATGGTTTTCCTTCCTAAGAATTGTGACATTCTGTGTCATTGATCTTACTTGAACATTTTATTTTTATTTTTGATTAAACATTTTCAGGCAAAAACAATAAAGTAAACACTAAGAAGATTTTATCAAGCATCTAAATTGTTCTAATGTCTTTCACACTGGAGCCAAGGCCCTCAAACTGTGGTACAAGTACCACTGATGGTGCTTGGGCTGCCTTTAGTGGTACTCTCTTAAAATCCTGAAAAATTTGGGTTTAAACTATTTACAAAGTAAAAGCAAGGCAATTTAACCACTGTAAGCTGAACTGTAATGTAGAGCTTGCAAACTGTCAAAGAGATGAGAAGTTCAAGCACAATATGCGTCAGTCAAAATGTACTCAAAAGAGTGGTATATTCCAGAATATTTTAAGAACCTCCTGTAATAATTACAGTGAATGATGCCTCTGAAGTCAGAACATGGATCTAGAAGTGCAAATTATGCTCAGTTACCAAGCATAAATAATATCAGCAATGGAAGAGGCTGTTCCAAGACATAAGTGAACTCAGCAGCTTCTTAGGACCCACCCCAAACCAACAAGGATTTCTCAGGTGCACTATTTTCACGTAAATCTGGTTTACAAATGAAAAACAATTTTTATGAGTGATATACTAACTGGCCAATTTCTTAGGTACAGCTAGCTTGTGCCAGGTTGGACCTCCTTTTCCTTCAGAACTGCCTTTCATGGCATAGATTCAACAGGGTGTCTGAAATATTCCTCAGAGATTTTGGTCCATATAGATATGATAATATTATTTGGTTGTTGCAGATTTGTCGACTGCGCAGTCGTGATGCGACTTTCTCGTTCCAACATATCCCAAAGTCTCCTGAATTTAGATCTTGTGACCAGCTCATAGTGTTGGGATCGAAATTCATTTGGGGGTTGGGACTATTTTATTCTGTGGTGGCTCTGGTTGGTGGGCTGGTTTGGACCATGTAGACCCCTCTTTTAAACATGGCCCCCTCTCCGGATGAGGATGGGAGTTGTTGGGGAATGGGGTCGGGGCGGGGGGTTGGGGTCGTGCCTGAACCTGAGCGACCCTGGCCAGCCCGGACCAGGTTCAGGTGCTGGGGCAGTCTGCCTGTCTCCACCCCCAGAGGGATGGGGACCACATCCTGGGTCCGGTTATCCCTATGGGGTATCGGCACCTGGACCTGGGAGTATAGAGTATGTATGGGGAGTGTGAGTGAGTGTATGATGTCCATTGTTGTTTGTCTTTACGTTGGGTGCGTGGGTGTGAGTGTTTTTATGTGTACGCATGAGGGTGGGAATGTGTGATTGTGAATGTATGTGCCTGTGTTTTGTGTCAGATTGAGTCTTGGGCTGCTCCCTCTCCTGGATCAGTTTAGACCTCCCATCAAATGTGGGGCCTATTCCCTCCCCACCACACTACCTGCCGGTGGTTGGTGTCTCGGCGTTGCGGGGGTTGCGGTAGTCCCAGCGGTGGTTCTCCTGGGTTTCCTGTGCTCTGGGGGGCCTTTGGATGTATGTGGCTCCTCCGTATCAGTCCCGGGTCCAGGGGGGCAGGTCTGTGGCTCCTCACACTCACTATTGCATATTTTTATGGACAAACCTTATATACACAAGCACGCTTACACTCAGACCTACAGGTGTTTAGATTCAGGTGTTAACAGATACACAAATATTCTATATTGAGCCACATTTACCACTAAACACATTGATAAGTACCGTGCATTTTCGGTAAAAAAGCTGATAATATGAACGTTTCTGCAGGTGTAGAAGCAAGCAAGGTGTTATCTTGTATTCTTTTCATCCTTCTTTCTTTCCTCTATTCTATTCTATTCTCCTTCTCTCCCCTTTTCCTTTTTGCAAAATATCTTGTGACTAGGGAGGCCATTGGAGTACAGAAAACACATTGTCAAGTTAAAGAAATCATTTGAGGTGATTGGAGCTTTTTGATGTTGTGCATTATCCAGCTGTAAATATTTATCAGACGTTAAGTAGACTGGAGACATGGTCAGCAAAAATACTCAGGTAGGCTGTGACACTTAAATGATGCTCAGTCAGTACTTAAAGGCCCAAAGTGAGACAAGAAAATATTCCCCTGACCATCACACCACCACTGCCAGCCTGACCTGTTTATGCAAGGTAGTACATCTGCCTTAAGGTTTGACATGTTGTGCATTCAGAGAAGGTATTTTACATACTTTATGTTGCCTTTCTGGTATCTCATGTCAATAATTCTATTTCCTTCTAACTTCTGACATCAACAAAGTATTTTCAGCAACAAACAGAGCTGGACTGGCCATCGGGCATACCGGGCACTTGCCCGGTGGGCCGATGGTCATTTTGGGCCGGGCTTAGAATAAGGAGAAGGGTTTTAGGGGCTCATGATTAACAGGGGCCCAGAGCGGCCCCTAATAATATTATAATACTGACAAAATAATATGACACACAGTAATAAACTTACAATCACACATATATTTTATTTACATTGTATTGGTAAAACTACGTTTTTTGTGCTGGATACATTTCTCAATGCCCATAACCCCCTCTCTATATACGTAAAATGGTTCAGTTCACCACCTGCTCCGTCAAAATGCAGCAACTTTTCATAGACAGCAAGCGGAGGCGGAGAGGGCAATATGCCGCATAAGTCAGGGAGCCAAAAAAGGAAAGAGAAAAATCCCAGACAAGAGAAAGATGCAAAGGGTAGACAGTGTGTCACCCAATTCTTTCACAGGCAAGGTGGGTCTGTTAGTGGTTCACGTAATAGAAAGTTCTGGAACATTAACCTGTTGTCTATTCCTAACTTTGTCCATAGTTTACAAGTAAGCTCACTTTTTCCCAATATTAGCTCATATTTCTGAAGAAAACTATGGACCAAGTTAATTAATCAATGCAGGCAAGTTTAGCAAGGTGCTCTGCTTAAAAAAATGACGCATGTTCCGAACAGACACGTCAAGAGAAGCAGCAGCAGCCGTCTGTCGGTTCCCCCCAAGCCCAAGTACCGTCTAAGGAAGGAGGTGAGCAGCTGTGTGTTTAGTTAATCGATTATGACAGAGAAACTGCATTAAAGAATAAAAAATCATTCTGAAATAACAAAAGCCTGTAGTCTATTTATTTCAGAGCAATTTTAATGGTTTAAAAACCACCAGCTATCACTGAAATATAATGTTAGGTCAGTAGTTTGGGACTCTTATCCCCCTGCTTTGCAGTAGGAACAGAGAACATTTCTAGTGTGTGCAGACTGAGTGACTGCTCTCAATCCAATCAGAGAAATGTTTACATTTTCTGGAAATCAGAAGATTATAGCAACAACCACATAGCCTCATAAATGTATTTTTCCACCACAAATCTAACGCCATCACCTGTGAGTCTACAGTGTTAGAGATAAATTAGACCTGCATGTGGGGCTACAAGAGGGAGACAGTAAGTAGTGGAGTATTGGTAAAAAACCACGTTTCCCTTTGTTGTTTTTGGTGAAATCACTAAAAACACCTTTAAGTAAAACAAAATGATGAGAGGCCATTTGCTGTAAGATTTCTTTTCATGCGGCCCAAAACCTCTGGCGGTGCCCCTGACTGTGGTACTGTTTTACTCAGTAACAATTAAAGTGACTTGGTATTGATGTGATGAGTACATAGTCTGTGAAAATATCAGTCAATCACAATCTGTCATTTCTACATTTTAATATTCAAAAATGATCATGCCTCACCTCTATTCCTCTTTGTCCAAATTTCAGGATATGATTATACGTTGTATGTACATTGTTCAGGAGGTTAACTAGACCAAGCAGCCTTTTGGTTTCTGTCCTTTATAGAATAACGGGAGGATAATAGGAGGATGGTGTAGGTTTAAGCTTATTAGACAAGTACATATACACCAACAAGACAGTGTACAAGCATTGTCACAAGAAAGTGTTTTTCCATTAATAGGTTTCATTGTCTTTCAATCAATACCTGGCGGGCCAGTCTCTGCTCAAAATGCTCGGGCCAATTTTTTGTCCCAGTCCAACCCTGTCCGCAAAACTGACACCAGATTTTTTTTTTTCTTTTTCTAACATCCTCTGTAATCACAAAAGATCCCAGTGGATCTGAAATACTCAGACCAGTCCATGTGGCACCAACAACCATCCTATATTAAAAATAATTTATATGCCTTTTCTTCCCCATTCTGATGCTTAGCTTGATTGTCAGCAAGTCGTCCTTATGCCTAAATGCATTGAGTTGCTGTCAAGTTATTGGCTGATTCACCAACTACAAATTGTATATAAAGCAGTGGAGTCCAACTGTAAAGATGTAAAATGTTTTGTTGATGAACAAATTAGTATTTTAGATTCAGCCCAGCTGTTTTACACTCATACTTTTTAGACAGTAATCATCTAAACAGCAGAAATTGTCATCGTTTTTTAAGGCTGATCTGACCCACATGCAGAGAACACTCAAACAGAGAAACATTCAAGGAATTTATTTACAATAAATGAAATGTACAAGGAGCGACGTTTCCAGGAGAGACGTCTGACTGGAAAGGGAAAACAACAAGGTGAGTTCAGATTGGGAAACCAAACTTGCTAATTCTGTGGTCAGGCTTATTCTTAGGGTGGGGCGATCCACCAGGGGGGAAAACGGTGTGAGTCTGAGATAGAGAGGTTGCGCTGATTCTGTTGAGGCTGCTTGATGATCCAGGAGGAACCGTAGGAGAGTGGACAGGGTTCACTTAACCAGACAGAGAGATCTCCAGGGCGGCCTGCTGCCAGGAATGATTCCAGAGTCCAGACTGTGATCAAAGGGTTTCTTGAGATTTCCAACAAGGAGCAAGGCTGAGGTGCCTAAGACAAGGTAAACAGACGGTTAGTCAAAATCCTCATGACAATCACAAGATACAAAGTAGAATGGCCAGGTAGTACTACCACGAAGGCCAAAAACACTCAGGCGTAGAAGTGCAAGTGAGCCGCCCTCATATAGTCCTCTGAACTGATGATTCAATGAAGAACACCTGTCACACCTTCGGTCCTCCAGCTCCAAGGCCCCTAGAGGTGGAAGGACGAAGCAGCAGGCACGGAGACAACCAGACTCTGACAGCACCTCCCCCTCAACGGCCGCCACCCGGCGGCCCTGATGGACCGGCCTGGGAAGCCCAGAAGTCCTGGATGAGAGTGAGGTCCAGGATGAATGAACCAGGAACCCAGGAGCGCTCCTCCGGGCCGTAACCCGCCCAGTCGATAAGATACTGCCATCCCCTGCCTCTCCGACGGGAGGCCACGATCCAGCGAACCGAATTAGAGCATGCTAGATCTGACGGGTTTAATCTGAGAGACATGAAAAACAGGATGGATACGGAGACCGGCAGGCAAACAAAGGCGAACAGAGGCAGGGTTGATGAGAGACTGAATAGTGTATGGGCTGATGAACCTGGGAGAAAGTTTCTTGGATAGGGACTTGAGTGGAATATCCCGTGTGGACAACCAAACCTGCTGACCCAGGAGGTAGGCTGGAGCGGGGATGCGTCGCCTGTCCGCATACCGTTTGTTCTGGGCTGCGGTCTGATGGAGAGCCCTGGAGGCAGCGGACCAGATGCCCTTGCTTCTCTGGATGTGCTGCTGAACTGATGTCACTGCGGTCTCCTTCTCATCGGATGGGAAAAGGGGCGGCTGATATCCCAGCGAGACCTCGAACGGAGAGAAACCAGTAGCAGCCGACACGTGAGAGTTGTTTGAGTATTCGACCCAAGGGAGGTAGATACTCCATTCAGTGGGACTGGATGAGGTCACACAGCGGAGTGCAGCCTCTAGCTCCTGGTTGAGCCTCTCAACCTGACCGTTGGTCTGTGGGTGGTGACCGGACGTCAGTGAAACCGTAGCTCCCGGGGCGGTGCAGAACTCCATCCAGACCCGGGCGGTGAATTGGGGCCCACGGTTGGACAGAACATCTTGAGGGATACCATGGAGCCAGAACACATGCTTAACCAGGAGCTTGGCAGTCTGAAAAGCTGAGGGCAGCTTCCTGAGAGGAACAAGATGACATGCTTTAGAAAATCTATCAATAACAGTCATAATTGTGGTCATACCCTGAGAGGTAGGGAGCCCGGTGACGAAATCCACCGCAATGTGGGACCAAGGTCGGGGAGGTATGTTGAGTGGTTGTAGGAGACCTGCAGGCGGACGATTAGAAGTCTTATTTTGGGCATAGACTGAACGAGCTGAAACGTAATCCTTAACATCCTTGTGCAGCGTGGGCCGTCTGGTAATCGAGGCAATGGTCCGACTGGTGCCTGGATGGACAGCAAACTTTGAAGTGTGGAACCAGGTTATCAGCCGGGACCGTACTGCGGCAAGGACAAACATACGGTTAGGTGGCCCCGTTCCAGGACCCGGGTCAGCGAGGAGAGCCTGTCGCACACAGTCCTCAATCTCCGAGGTCACGCCCCCTATGGTGCAGCAGGGTGGCAGTAAGGGCCCAAATAGCTTCTCTGAATCATCTGGATTGAATTGTCGGGACAGGGCATCAGGCTTGGTATTTTTGGTTCCAGGTCTATAAGAGATCAAAAAATTAAAGCGGGAAAAGAAAAGTGACCAACGTGACTGACGAGGATTTAAGCGCAAAGCAGCTTGAATGTATGACAGGTTCTTGTGATCTGTCCAAACTAGCACCGACTGCTTGGCGCCCTCCAGCCAGTGCTGCCATTCCTCCAAAGCCAGCTTGATGGCCAACAACTCCCTGTCTCCACCCTAGAGGTGGAAGGAAGTAGCAGCAGGCACGGAGACAACCAGACTGATAGAAATCAAGATAAACAATTCAAAACTATGCTGACATCAGAAAAATCATTGGCTGTCAAGTTAAAATTTTTTTGAAAGGCCAAGATGACATTGAATATCGATCCTCAATTTTTATAATTAACCAGAAAATTTAAACACATTTAACACACATATTTTAACTCATCCTAGGTTCTATTAGTATGTAACAAGCAACATATATTTGGTTGTTCCGGGGCTATTAGTTTCGGTTGTAATCTATAATTAGGGATATGTCATGTGTATAATAAATCAACATTTGAACATGGATGAAGGGAAAATATAACCTTGGACCAGCTCTGGGTACTTTGAATGCTTTAATTGCATTTAAACACATAGTAGCCTTATTGCACTGAGAGGTTTGGGTTGGTGACAAATATCCACCTTTGCTAGTTGGCAAACCTCGTTGTTCATGTTGTGATTAAAAACCTACACTACCGGTCAAACATTTTAGAGACACCTTCTCACTTAATGAGTCTCTATTTTCATGACTATTCAAACTGTAGTTTCTCACTAAAGGCAACAAAACAATGAATGAACACACATGGAATTATGTAGTAAACAAAAAGTGTGAAATAACAATGTAAATAGTCATAAACATAAACAAAACCATTAAACGAAAAAGGGTGTTCTAAAACCTTTGACCGGTAATGTACCTTGGATCTTGTTCCTCTTACAGTCGTTTTGCGGTACTGGTTCAATTGGACTGATCATCCATCTGTCTGGTTGCCGAGAAGTTTTGGCAGTTGTGGCGGATGGGTTCAGCTGTTTTCCAGGTCATATCAAGATATATATTTGGTCTTTGAAAATAAAATCAGTTCATTCCAGTCTACTTTTGTTCTCTTTTTGGATAGCCATACAGAATACAAGTAAATCCACTGAAAAAATGTGACTTCAAACCAAAAAGTTCATACTTTGATTGCAAGACATTTTAAAAACACTGCAGTAATTTCATTTTAAAATTGCACCAGTCCAGTAATATTTTCACTTGCTTTAATTATTAAAATTGCAAAACATTTGTCAAAACATTTAAAAGAGAATATGTGATTTGCATTTTCGTATCTGTGAAAACACAGGAAGATTCTCATGCAAGAAAATGAAGAGATCCTGTCAAAGAACACTCTGCTCTGCTTTACTGACATCTGCTGGTTTAATCTGGATTAGTCCCTTCTTGTAGATACTGATGTAATGTACAATACACAGAATACAATGAATATAATCTACAATACAATAATTTAGGTACAATATAAGTTCATATTTAGTGTATAGCATAATATATTTATATATATAAGACTGTTTGAAATCCATTTCAGGTGACTACTTCATGAAGTTCATCGAGAGAACGCCAAGAGAGCAAAGCGGTAATCAAAGCAAAAGGGGGGCTATTTTGAAGAATATAAAAAATAAAAGATGTTTTGAGTTATTTCACATAGATTTTCAACATAGTTCTATATACTTTTGCTTCAAAGTTTTGATGTCTTCACTATTTTTCTATAATGTAGAAAGTAACAAAAATAAGGAATGGATAGATGGAGGGACAAATGGACAGATATATATATACTGTATATATATATATGTATCTATAGATATAGATATATATTTCTATAGATTGATACACTGTCGATTTTGCAGGTTTTCCCACTTGCAAAGCATTTAGAAGTCTTTAATTTTTATCATAGGTATTGTTCAACTGTGAGTGATGGAAACTGAAACAAAAATCCAGAAAATCACATTGTGTGATTTTTAAGTAATTCATTTTGATTTTTAGGGCTGCATGGTGGCGCAGTTGGTAGCACTGTTGCCTTGTAGCAAGAAGGTCCTGGGTTTGATTCCTGGCTGGGGGTCTTTCTGCATGGAGTTTGCATGTTCTCCCCGTGCATGCGTGGGTTCTCACCGGGTACTCCGGCTTCCTCCCACAATCCAAAGACATGCCTGTTAGGTTAATTGGTCACTCTAAATTGCCCTTAGGTGTATGAATGAGTGTGTGCATGGTTGTTTGTGTGTTGCCCTGTGATGGACTGACGACCTGTCCAGGGTGTACCCTGCCTCTCGCCCATAGACTTCTGGAGATAGGCACCAGCTTCCCCATGACCCACTATGGAATAAGTGGTAGAAAATGACTGACTAATTTTGATTTTATTGCACAACATAAGTATTTGATACACCAGAAAAACAAAACTTAATATTTGGTACAGAAACCTTTGTTTGCAATTACAGATATCAGACGTTTCCTGTAGTTCTCGATGAGGTTTGCACACACGGCAGCAGGGAGATTGACTGTCATCTTCAACTTCTTCCATTTTCCTAAAATTGCACCAACAGTTGTTGCCTTCTCACCAAGCTGCTTGGCTATTTTCCTGTAGCCCATTCCAGCCTTGTGCAGGTCTACTATTTTATCCCTGATGTCCTTACAAAGCTCTCTGGTCTTGGCCATTGTGGAGAGAATGGAGTTTGTTTGAATGAGTGTGTGGACAGGTGTCTTTTATACAGATAACGAGTTCAAACAAGTGCAGTTAATAAAGGTAATGAGTGGCGAACAGGAGGGCTTCTTATAGAAGAACTAATAGGCCTGTGAGAGCCGGGATTCTTACTGGTTGTTAGGTGATCAAATACTTACGTTAAATTTATTGCTTAAAAATCACCCAACGTGATTTTCTGGATTTTTGTTTTAAATTCCTTCACTCACTGTTGTACCTATGACAAAAATTAAAGACTTCTACATGCTTTGCAAGTGGGAAAACCTGCAAAATCAGCAGGGTATCAAATACTTGTGTTCCCCACTGTATATACACTGCTCAAAAAAATAAAGGGAACACAAATAAATGCCAAGCGTCCTGCACGGCGTTGGGCTGTGAGCACAACCCCCATTTGTGGACGTCGGGCCCTCATACCATCCTCATGGAGTCGGTTTCTAACCGTTTGTGCAGACACATGCACATTTGTGGCCTGCTGGAGGTCATTTTGCAGGCCTCTGGCAGTGCTCCTCCTGTTCCTCCTTGCACAAAGGCGATCCTGCTGCTGGGTTGTTGCCCTCCTACGGCCTCCTCCATGTCTCCCGGTGTTCTAGCCTGTCTCCTGGTAGCGCCTCCAGGCTCTGGACACTACGCTGACAGACACAGCAAACCTTCTTGCCACAGCTCGCATTGATGTGCCATCCTGGATGAGCTGCACTATCTGAGCCACTTGTGTGGGTTGTAGAGTCAGTCTCATTCTACCACGAGTGTGAAAGCACCACCAACATTCAAAAGTGACCAAAACATCAGCCAGAAAGCATAGGTACTGAGAAGTGGGCTGTGGTCCCCACCTGCAGACACACTCCTTTATTGACTGTGTCTTGCTAATCTCCAAAGATTTCTCCCTGTTGTCTATTTCATTTGCACAACATTATGTGAAATTGATCGTCAATCAGTGTTGCTTCCTAAGTGGACAGTTTGATTTCAAAGAAGTTTGATTTATTTGGAGTTATATTGTGTTGTTTAAGTGTTCCCTTTATTTTTTTGAGCAGTGTATACAGTCAGTCAGTCAGTCATTTTCTACCGCTTATTCCATAGTGGGTTGCGGGGAAGCTGATGCCTATCTCCAGCAGTCTATGGGCGAGAGGCGGGGTACACCCTGGATAGGTCGCCAGTCCATCGCAGGGCAACACACAGACAACCATGCACACACCTAAGGGCAATTTAGAGAGACCAATTTACCTAATAGTCATGTTTTTGGACTGTGGGAGGAAGCCAGAGTACCCGGTGAGAACCCACGCATGCACGGAGAGAACATGCAAACTCCATGCAGAAAGACCCCCGGACGGGAATCGAACCAAGGACTTTCCTGCTGCAACAGACACATAGATATACACTAGCGGTAAAAAGATTTAGAACCACATTTTTGTTTAATGGTTTTCTTTATGTTTATGACTATTAACATTATGTAGATTTTCACTGAAGGCATCAAAACTGTGAATGAACACGTATGGAATTACGCAGCAAACAAAAAATTGTAAAAGACCTTCAAATGTTTTATATTTTAGATTCCTTAAAGTAGCCGCCCTTTGCTGTGATGACTGAAATATTACCTTTGGCCGTCTCTTAATGAACCTCTGGGAAGTTCTTTCTAGACTCTTTGGAAAACCATTTCAGGTGACCACCTCATGAAGCTCATGGAGAGAATGCTAAGAGATCAAAGCAGTAATCAAAGAAAAGGGTGCAGTGTTTTTCAAATGTCTTGTAATCAAAGTATGACCTTTTTGGTTTGAAGTCACATTTTTTCAGTGGGTTTACTTGTATTCTGATGGCTATAGAAAAAGAGGACAAAGGTGGACTAGAATGAACTGATTTTATTTTCAAAAACCAAATAAGAATCTTGATATGACCTGAACAACAGCTGGACCCTCCGCCACAACTGCTAAAACTTCTCGGCAACCACACAGACGGATGATCAGTCCAATTGAACCAGTTACCCCAACATGACTGTAAGAGGAACATGATCCAAGGTACACTACTTGTCAAAAGTTTTAGAACACCCTTTTTCATATAATGCTTTTCTTTTTGTTAATGACTATTCTCATTGTTATTTCATACTTTTTGTTTACTAATTCCATGTGTGTTCATTCACAGTTTTGTTGCCTTTGGTAAGAATCTACAAATAGTCATGTAAATCAAGAGAACCGTCAAGTAAGAAAGTGTATCTAAAATCTTTTGATAGTGTAATGTGTATATATATATATATATATATATATATATATATATATATATATATATATATATATATATATATATATATATATATGTGTGTGTTTGGGATTGGGTGTGCTAGTGCGTGTGTGTACGTGTGTGTGCGTAGATGTGTGTCTGTGTGTGTAAACAAAATGTCTACATACCTGAACTGGTATGACTGAATCAACAGATACTCCTTTGGAGTTGGACCCTGTGTTGAATGTGGTGTACCTTGCTCAACTCCACTGGAATAAAATAAAAGAACATCACTGGAAGCAGTTTGCAAATAGCAGTATAACTAGGTTTGTAAGTTAATTTCTGACATTGACCTTGAAAACCCTCCAGCCATTTCTCTTCCATCCACTCCGGGAAATATGCCTTCATAAACCGATCGCTTATCTTAACAAGACAGTCATAAAATATTGAGAGAATAAAATAAACATTCCTCATAACAAAGTAGGCAACTGCCTGTAAACTGACCTGTAAGCTGAGTACCTTTAATTTACCCACTGTTACCCATGCAGTTTATATTTTATTGTGTCATTAAAATGTTTATAGTCTCCTATTGTAGAGAGAATAATTATCTGCATTTGACCCACAGGAATCATGATAATTGCTCAATTTCCAAAAACATAAAGTTTTTATCAGCACAAATGATCAGAGAGACATCTCTGTTTATACAAGTGTCTTCCGACAACAATGCTCCTGACTCAATACATTATGATGCCAGGAAAGCCATAACAGTTATCGGATGAGGAGAAACAACGTAATGGAAAACACATGACTGTAAACAGATAAAGGCTGATAAGCAAAACAATGTGGTGGATTACCTGGCACTGATGCATCGGGCTACAATGTCTGTTTAATTTAGCTGGGAATTTGCATGACCTTTGATGATAAGGGATGCTGCACAGAAGTCTCAGTTGATGGAGTAGGAAATTCCTGGATTTATAGCAATCTATATTTTCTTTTAAAATAAAGAACAAACAGAAAAAGTCAATATTTTAAAGCCTGAACAAAGCCAAGCGCGAGAATAAAAGTGGAGTAAGGAAAATGGCCAGCAGGGAGCGGTATATCGTTAAATATCTGAAAAAATTGAATTAAGAACCATTTTTATTGCAAGGATCCACTGTTGACCCCTTTAGCTGTTGTTATTGTGCATGAAATGAGAAAATATTAGCACAACTAAGGCAAAGTTTAATTTCAATATGACGACCACATCAATACATATACCAACAGTATTTCTTTAGTTAAAAGTCTTCCATAAACATAATCACATTGGACTTTCATAATCCCCTGTAAATGTTTTTTTTTAGGTATCTTGTTTTATGAATCAAGCGACACAGATTCAGATAAACAGAAGTGGTCAGAATAGTAGTTCTGAGGCATTTCTGAGTGCGAGTGGATTGGGCTGTTCTCATACTCTGTGTGGTCTGGGTGTGTGGTCTCCAGCAGATGGGTAGGGAGGACGTCCGAGCCCTGTGAGTACATATATTTATGTGTGTGTGTGTGTGTGTGTGTGTGTGTGTGTGTGTGTGCGTGTATTCAAAGTTTTGTCTAGTAACTCTGTAGCCATGCCTTTCCGAGAAAGATGTCTCTTCAGTTACTTAGCTAATCATACACAAACACATGAGGTAACCAGACTGACTTCTCAAGGTAGTTTTGACCGCTTATGTTTACGGCACCTGAGAGACCTGTCAGCCAGAAGACCTCATAATAACATGCACATGTCTTGATTTAGCTTTTTCACATTTTGTCACATTACAACCACAAACTTCTCTTTTGGGGTTTGTTTCTTGCATTTCTAAAGACTGACATTTTTTGCTAACTCTACTTTGCAGAATAGATCAAGCTAAGTCAGAGTGGATGGAGAGCATCAGTGAACATTAGTTTTTTAAGTCTTGCCACAGATTCTTGACTAGATTCTTGTCTGAACTAAAACTATGTCTTCCTAACACATTAGTATGCTTTTTATCTAAACCAGTTAATCTCAACTGGTGGGTTGGGTCCAAAAAGTCATTCCTGGATATGATTTTAGTGGGTCCTGAATCCTTGCCTGTGCAACAAAATAAGCTAAGAAAAATAAATAAATACACAAAAAATTCAATAGTGTCTATTTATACTAATTAACAGTAGGTGGCAATAATGTTCTGTAATCTATCTTCAGTGAGCGGGTCCTAAGAAAATAATAAGGAATAAGATCTAAGAAACATTCATAGAACATCTGGATTCAAACTAAAATGAATTACACAATAATGATATGGACTCTTTTTACTAAATAGTTGACATCTGAAGGTGATTGGTTACATCAAATATATTTAAGGCTATAAAAGCAACAGTGGCTAAATATAAATTAATGCAGCACTTTTTAGACTTTCATTTTATAAAACATTTTAAAAACAATGCATACATTTTAATAGTGATACTTTTGCAAAGCACTGTTATCTGTAGATGGAGGCAGGTAAACAATAAAAGCAATGGAGACATGACATGTTGGACATTATTTTCATTGCATTATAAGCTACCAATCAAAATCAAACTCAACTTCTATGATTTTTCCTACACACGCATACCAGATGCACAGACACATTAAGCCATGGTAGTGCTTCACAGCTCTATGCTCCTCTTCAACTCCCATTGCATTCTCTTGGGAAGGCTTTGTAATGCAGTACTGCTGAGAACGCGCTATGAAAATATAAATACAACCTCACCACATTTCGACCATGTAAATAAACAAGCCCACCCAAATTTTCAATTACAGCCTGTGTTGTAGGCAGGAAATGGAGTAGCTAAGAGGAAACTACACCTTCTTCTCAACCCTCCCAAAAAGGAGTCCAGGTCCAGGTCAGAGACAAGACAGTGCTCCTGCGCTCAGATTATGACTGGTTTTTACACATTCCCTTCCAACTTCATTCCTCTTTTGTTACCCATCTGATGAACTGAACTCGAAAGGTTTTTCCAAACCACACATATGGCTTATATCCATAAAAATATATTTGATGCATTTTTGGTGATGCACAGTAATAAACATTTAATTCACGCACTCTGAAGAAGTCTGATTTTACAACTCACATCCTCGTGTGATAGTCCGATCTGACTAAAATTAGGCATTCCCACCTTATTTCACATTGTCCTTGGAACAGCAAGGCATCAGTATTAGGCAGCTAAAGCCCGGAGACCACCCAGGAGATTCAGTCTGCTTACAAAAGGCAGACTAAGTTCTTAAAATGATAAGGAGACCAAGCAGAGATGGGGCTTTAACAGTGCTCCAAGATCAGCCTGTTATCTGCCTATCAAAATCTGATATTGAGTTGTCCACATCAGGCTAATGTCTCTGTGGGTTGCAACTTTGGTTGTGGTCAACAGCAAACATCACAGGGTCTATTAGTTGACATAAACACAGCTTTGTGTAATTACCCTAGAGGGTAAAAAAGCTGTGTCATGAAAGTCACTTTCACTCCAAGATACACTTGTAAGGAAAAACCACGATGTTTCTTAATGACTATAATTCAACCGGAAAGGGCTGAACTCATTCAGATAACGTTTAAGGGAAGCAAGCCGGGGTAATGATTTATCTTGAACATGTGTTTATGCAGAGCAGCTAACAACCCTTGCTGCACCATACTCAGCTGTCCTCAGATGGCACCAGTGAGATTAGCCCAGCAGAAAAACATTTACCCTTGGAGCAAATGCTCTTTCTTCTGTTATTTAGTGTTTATGTTTGATTGGTTTCCCGATGCAGTGTTTCTACTCGCACCGGCTACCAAACAGCAACAGAGGAAACATAGAGCATAAACACAGGGATAAGCAGATCCTTGCTTGCTTCGACTCACAAGCTGCAGAGGCCTTGTGTAAACACTATAGTAATATAATATAATGTTCTAGCAATGCGTCCCATGAAATGTGCAGAGCTTTATCATCTGCTTCCAAAGACATGACCCAACACATGTAGCAACAGCTTTTGGTGAACTCACATATTGCTTCTGATAGTGTTTTCATCTGGATTACTTTGCTTTGCCATGCTCTGCTTTGAAATGACATACAGAAAAAGGTATTCTCCTGCTTTATAAATTTGACACATTGATTGGAACATCATTTAATGTAATCTTTAGTTGTTTCAGCTGCTATCTGCACAAAGCTCTCTCCTACACTGAAAACTGTCTGGGTATATGTGAGAACAGTGCAGGGCAGGTCACAGACTTTGAGCTGCGGCTGCCTCGTGTTTTATTATCATAGAACGAATAGGAAAAAAAGGAAGTCCTAGATTTGTTAGATCAACATAAACAGCATTCATAGTATATCATATATTATTTTGCAAGCTATGCACACAAAAATGGGTGTTATTTTAAGACTTTTTCTGTGCAGAGTCAGGGACATCAATACTGATTATTTAAAAAAACTTTGATCGGGATGGTGGTCCGATACCTGGGACTCTCACAATATGTCCGTTAGTCAGTCATTATCTACCGCTTCTTCCATAGTGGGTCGCGGAGGAGCTGGTGCCTATCTCCAGAAGTCTATGGGCGGGAGGTGGGGTACACACTGGGCAGGTTGCCAGGCCATCGCAGGGCAACACAGACACACACAGGACAACCAACCACACACACACTCATTTGCGCCTAAGGGCAATTTAGAGAAAACAATTAACCTAACAGTCATGTGGGGGAGGAAGCCTAAGTAACCAGAGAGAACCCACGCATGCACAGGGTTCGGCTCCTGGCCGACTCCCCGGACCTTCTTGCTGCAAGGCAACAGTGCTACCAGAAGAAAAAGAAGCTAACATTTTCTCATTTACTGCAGTGTATAAAACTGTATAAACCCATAAACTGCACAAAGTAAGCAACTGGGTAAATATTTAAGTATTATAAGAGAAGTCTGAGATATATTCCACCAAGCCTTTCTCTCATGTTCAACACTTTAAGATCAAACGTGCCTTGGTGGATTGAGAAAATAGACAAACTACCTCATGTAAAATTATAATGAAGTGCCAGACTGCAGGTAAATTCTTCAAGGCGCAGAAATGAAAAGGACACATTGAAAACCTCAAAACAATATTGACCTTCCATTAAAATGAGACTTAAAGCCTTCTGTCCTGCTTTAACATTAAGAGCTCTGAAGACCCCCCAGGGGTTGTATTCTTAACAGCAGCAAGACTGTTCAAACAACTCAGGTTAGAACAACATGCTGCAGATCAGTACGTTAGAAAGAACAACCTGCTGAACATCAATAGGAAAAACATCAAGGTACACTTAGCTAGAGAATATCTACAGGTTGTATAATAATAAAGATTAGTGATGATCTGATCTGTCAGTACACTATTAAATGTAGCTCTTGTGTGGTAAGATTGATTTTTTTAAAGTTGTCTGATTTAGTCTTGTTGAAATTTTGAGCAAGGCCACTTGAAGCTCGAAAGTGATCAGTAATTAATTCAGTCACAGAAAGCTATGTCCGTCTTCATGTTGCCTAAATAAACGAAAATGATTTAGTGACTTTTACACACAGTTAAGAATTAATTCATTTTTTTAAAAACAAAACATCCAAAATAAAAGTAGAGTGAGGTTTTTTTTTTGAAAGATTTCTAATTTGTCCCAAAGAACAAGTATAGTCAACAAATTCTCTATTGTTTAATAAAATAACTTCATAAATATAATAATAATAATTTTTTTTTTATGTTGCTGCTTGCCACTGGCCGGGGACCTCATGGCGAGTTAGTTTGTCCTGTCTTAGTGTGGGGTCAGGGTCTGCCTGTCTCCACTCCCGGAGGGAAGGGAACCACCTCCTGGGTCCAGGGGCTGCGAGTATAAAGTATGTATGAGGAGTGTGAGTGAGGGTACGATGTCTATTGTATGTCTTTACGTTGGGTCCGTGAGTGTGAGTGTTTCTATGTGTACGCAAGAGGGTGGGAATGTGTAATTGTGACTGTGTGTACCTATTTTTGTGTTAGGTTAGGTCTTGGGTTGCTCCCTCTCCTGGATTAGTTTAGGCCCCCCCTCAAATGTGGGGCCTATTTCCTCCCCGCCACACTACCTGCTGGTGGTTGGTGTCTCTGCCCGCTGGTGTACTAGTGGTTCTCTGTGTCCGGGACTGGGTGCTTTGGTGTGTGCCGGCTCACTCGTGGTGGCTGCTTGCTGCGTCTTGGGGGCCTGGGTGGACCTTTGCTTGGGGAGCGATATGCCCCGGGGTCTCGGGTCTCGGGCCTTTGGATGTCTGTGGCTCGGATCACCTCCGTATCTGTCCCGGGTCCAGGGGAGCAGGTCTGTGGCTCCTCACACTCACTATTGCATATTTTTATGGCGAAACCTTGTATACACAAGGGAGCTCACACTCAGACCCACATGTGTTTAGATTCGTGTATTAATAGATGCACAAATATTCTATATTGACCTGCTAGTTACCAGTGAATACATCTTGCATTCATAAGTACCGTGCACTTTTTGGTAACAATGCTGTTATTATATATGTTTCTGCAGGTGTAGAAGCAAGCAGGGTGTCTTGTAATCTCTTCATCCTTCTTTTTCTCCTCCATTTTCTCCTTCTCTCCCTTGTTCCTTTTTGCCCAACCTGTCTCTCTTTCATGCTTCTTATCCTTTTCGTTTCTGTCTCAGTGTCCGTAACATTTAAAATAATCCCTAAGCAGATCCTAATAAAGTTTATTTTATAAATATCAAGCAGATATTTATAAAATACTTTGTGAAAGTAAATCTGTTAGGCTTCTCCTTGGCACAGACAACAATTCTGAGCGCTACTCTGCCAGTCAGGTCACGGTAAAAAAAAAAATATATATATATATAATTCCTGATAAAAATGAATTGAAGTGAGCATTTAAAAGTAATAAAAACATATTCATTGCAATGTGCAATACTCTTTTATCCAATAAAAGGATTATTTTAATGTTTCACTCTAACATGTTACAAATCCAGTGGGATTTTATAAGCAGAATAAAACAGATTGTTCCATAAAAGAACAAAGTGGAAATAATGGGCTCTGATCTGAAATTGAAGCACATAAAGGAAATCTAGAAAATTAAATATATGAATGTAATATTTGGCATAAAAGAGTGACTATAGTGGTAGTGCATGCTTATATGGTACGTGTGTGTTTGTGTGTGTGTGGGTGAGTGTGTGTGTGAGAGAGAGAGAGAGCTGTGTCATTTCAGAGTGGATTCATAGAGACCTTTGATCTTGATTATTGTGTGCCAGCCTAGCCTTTTCTGGCCCAAACAAAGCATACCTACTCACCGCTATACCCACCCTCTTTGTTTTTCCTCTTTAGATTCAGATAAACCACTACACCACATTTGGTCCTGCAAGCTCATTGGAACTGCCTCCCCATGCCTCCTCTAACAGAGGCATTCATCTTAAGTTTCATCCTTTTCATCCTTTCAATCCTCTTTCAACCCTGCTTGCACTAAAGAGGTTTTGCACACACACACACACACACACACACACACACACACACACACACACACACACACACACACACACACAGGCACACGCAAACCCCCCCCCCTTCATCAAAAATAAACAGTACAGTCACAGATTTAAATAGAAATGTATTATTTCTATAGCCATAAATGCATTCAAATACCCTTGATCTTTTTGATATTATGTCAATTTCCACCTCAGTTTTTAATATATTTTATCTTGACTTTATGTGATAAACCAAAAAAGCAGCATATAACTGTGAAAAGACCTTGAATTTCCAATTGTTAAAAAAATTAAAATTGCAGAGTAAATGTGTAATCCTTTACTTTACTTTGCAACCCCAAAATAAAATCCAGTGCAACTTGATGAGTTGGTAACTCTGGAGGAGCTGCAGAAATTCACAGTTCAGGTGGGATCATCTATCTTAAATATTTTGCATTGCAGAGCTGGAATCAAAAAACAAATGCACCTTAAAAATAGTTATTCCACCTGTCTGTGACTTACCTAAGAGCCTATTACCTGCAAAAGTTGTAAAAAAAAATGTCAAATGAAAGCCAACAAAAATATAATTTTAGGCTAAACAGTTTTGGACCTATCATCAAGCTTTGTTAAATCCAAGACCTTTGACCATCATAAGCTATCAAATAAGTTTTTTTTATTTACAAACAATATTAGGCTCCTGTAGTTAGCACTGTTGGGACCCACAGCCATGGATTACAACATGAAAGTCCAGTACGAACTTTTCTGGAGCTTTCAAAATAAATTGCATTAACCTATTTCCAGCCAGACAGTGGACTTCCCGTGATGTCACTGTCCGTATATAAACCCCCCCTTTTCAACAAACTGATCTCTTCCACGCTGATCTTGAGAGGATTTGGATAGGAGAGACAGTGCGCTAATGTCTCTTAGCATGAAAACAGACATAACTCTTCAAACTGGATCCAAGAGTGTCATACGATCATATGCACTAAGTTAAGTACGAATGAATTGCTGTTTGTGTATCCGGTATTCATTCATGAACGGGGGTAATTAAGGTACAAGCGTTGCTTGACTTTCTCTCTGAGGTCTACAAAAGCAAACTGTGCTCTAGAGAGTTCCCCAGCAGAGACCCTGTCTTTACGACGCCGAGTGGAGCAGTTTTCGCAATCTGAAGGAGGGACAACGGGGCTGCGGCACCGTGGTTGCTGCTGGAGCGTGCAGTTCGGCCGGCCGACAGAGCGGCCGAACTGCTACGGAGCTACGGAGGTTAGCTGGAAGCTAACCTTTTAGTTTGTAGGGAAATTCTCTGGTACAGTTTGCTTCTGCAGGCCTCACAGAGAGAAAGTCAAGCCAGGCGTATACCTTAATTCCCATTTTTATAAATGAATACTGGGTACACAAACAGTTATTCACTCATACTTAACTTGTGCATATGATCGTGTGATCTTCTGACACTCTTGGATCCAGTTGAAGAGTTATGTCTTTTTGCCAGCAAAGAGACATCAGCCTCTCCGATCCTGGTCCCACAAAGAGGAACATTGGAAGAGGTCGGCTTGTTGGAGAGGGGTGCTCTTATTCAGACAGTGGCATCATGGGACAATTGCTGAAAGTCAGTTAAATGCTCTTTATTTTGAAAGTTCAGGAAAGTCTACACCGGAGTTTAATGTTGAAATCCATGGCTGGATCCCAACATTTTAAACACAGAAGATCAGCCATAACGTGCCGACCATGCTTATGCATTTTAACCCTTTTATTAGTGGTATTTTAAAGGTATGTGTTTGATTCTGATGATAAGCTACATGCTTCTTTTGTTAGCTTTAACTGCTAACAGCTAAGAACACGTGCTTGCCTGCTAAGATCATTTACCCAAAAAGGTTGTTGGTTTTCAATCTAGTAAAATATTTCCCTAAACATTATTTTACTAAACTTTATAACTAAGTAAACACCATTAAGCCCCATTCTCCAGAAAGATTTGGTTCATTTTCAAAATAATATTTCCTTAAATATTATTTTGCTACTTCCTTAATAATATTTATTTAAATATTATTTTAATAAATAAAGGCAGCTAATTAAACTGTTGAGAATTGATCATCCAGAAGGTTGGTTTTATTCAGCAAATGATTCTTAAAATATTATTTTAATAAAATAATATTTTTATCTGATCTTGCATTGTGAATGGTTGTTTAAAAGTGCCAATTATTGCCTAAGTTAGTTCCAAGATTAACTTCACTTCACTTCCAGGTTCTTGAAGATAATCCTTGGTTCTCAAACATAAATTACATTACATGGTAATGTTGCATCACTCTTTTGGTCATGATTTTCAACCATCTTTAATCAACTTGTTTATATTGTACATAGCCCATTAGTCTTTCTTACTCTTTAATTCTGCTTGGTAGTTTAGTTGGATTGTTTTAGCATAGTAAAGAGTTTGTTGATTGAAATATGTCTGACTTTGAGTTTACTTATTTATGTTAATAAATTCTTGTATTTTAAGAAATTGTGTGAATTCATTCCATATGTGTGCAGAGTTTTGAGTTCAATAATGTCAGAGCTTGGCTCACACCTTTCTATTTTGTCTTAATACCACCGCCTTATTGGGCTGGTATTCACAGGACAACCCTTAACAGACCGAAATATTGTTTAATAAATATTAAAATATAAATATTAAATAATATATTCATATTCATAATTACAACAGCACATTAATTTGAGTATTCAGCAGAGGACCCAACACAGTGTGGCCCAGAGTTTAGAAGTTATAGTCTGCTGGTAGAGCAAGATGTTGGGCGGTGGTTCAAATAGCAGTGCAGGGAAAAGTTAATTATCCCAGCTGTGGTTGATTTCCAGCTAGTGGTAGTATGAAGCCAAGCAAGAGCAGCAGCAAGCTGTGACATGGACAAACCATGTCACATACTTTACTAGTGACTTGCTCTGTGAAGGATACAGAAAACAATGGGTAAGGTTGGTGGTCTAATAAGTATTTAATAGAAAAATTATAAAAATAGAGAAACTCGGTAATCTTAGGTAAATATTAGGCACAATCCTAACTCAAACATGAACCTAACAATAACAGTTTAATGGAAATGGGAAACAGGAGAGAATGTGAAAAAAATGCTTGTCAAATGGGACGTTTTTGGCCTAAATGCACAATTGCAGGTGTTATGAAACAGAGTTCTTTCAGAAATGTACTCAAACAACCTCTTCATGTCTCTCTGAACACACCATAACCACCATGAGACGTGGTGATGACAGGACCGTACTGTGTGGAACAGAGAAAGAGAAATTGGTCAGAGTTAATGAGGAGATATTTGGAGGTAAATACAGGTCAGTCCTAAAAGAAAACCTGTTAAAGGCAGTAAAAGACTTGAGACTGGTTAAGGTTCACCTTCTAGCAGATAATGACCCTAAATATACAGCGAGAGCAACAACTAAATTATTTAGATCAAACCAAATAATTTAATTAAATATTAAATAACTTGAGCATATTATTGCACAACATTATTATTATTAAATCTTCTTCTCACCATGCAGCTCATGAGTTCCTGTCTGCACTTTGTTCCAGCTCTAACCTCCACAGTTATGACCAGAATCGCCCAGGAAAGATCCAGGTCAAGAATCTATAGCAAGACTTGAAAGTTGATGTTCAAAGGCACTCTCCATCCATCTGACACTGCTTGAGAAGATCACATAAATTTGATCTTCATAGGTCAACCTCTTCTTGATCAACAAATTAAAATATGTGTCTATATAAGCATTTTATAAGAGTGAGGTGATTCTATTTAGAAACAATATAACACATTTCTTAGGATTTATTTCTATCAAAATTTCTATCTTATTTAGAAAGATTTTAAATTTAGAGTATTTTCCTTTTAACAGGAAACAAATACATGTAAATAGAGGTGACTCAATGGCCATTTAAAAAAAACACTGTGCGTAAAGGTCACTTAAGGTAATGCTACAGTTTATTTTGACTGCTGGAAACAATTCCCTGCTGTTCTCAGAAGTGAATAGCAACCTCAACCCCCCCCCACTGACACACACACACACACACACAAACACACACACGCACGAACGCCTGCACGCACGCGTTCTTGTTATATATCAGGTAACTTTTATGGCCTCATAAATAGCTTCTTACTAAACTATAAAACTTTATCAGTGTTCCTTGGTAATTGTCACTTACACTGATATTACTACCAGTAAAGGTAATGAGTTAATTATTCTGCTTTACATCTAGGCCTTGTAACCATTTGCCACAGCACCCACTGTAAATGGTGACAAGGTCAGAAGCGGACACCAGAAAAAAAATAAATAAACATTTTAGTTGCGTAAACCTAACTTTTATTGTAAACTACAAATTGTTCCTTTTTGTTCATCAATGCTCTGTTGGCCTGTTTCATAAATCATGTTCAAGCTAATAAAATTACACACTAACTCTATAAATATATACAGTGTACATCTGTTCCTGCATATATGCACTCAATTTATAAGGTACACTTTGTGAAAACTTTATTGGACCCACTTTTGTATTCAGCACTGCATAGATTCATCATTTTCGGAAAAAGTCCTTGAAGATTTCTGTTCATATCAATGTCATAGCAAAATACAGTTGCAGATTTGTTGGCTGTGCATCAGTGATGCCAATTTCCTTTTCCACAACATCCCAAAGGTGATCTGCTGAATTAATATTAGTATGCACAGTGAAATCATTGCTATATTTAAACAAATATTTTGAGAAAACTTTGTGACATGGTGCATTATCCTGCTGGAAGTAGCCATCAATAGATGCTAGATTGTGATCATAAAGCGAGAGCATTAAAATGATGCTCAATTGGGGTCCAAAGTATGCCATCAAAATACTCCCACATCATTTCACAACCACCACCACACCACTATGATGATACGTGGCGGGATGGATTCATGCTTTCATGTTGCTTACACCAAAGTCTGACTGTACCATCTGAATGCTGCAGCTGAAATTGAGACTCAACAGACATTGCAACATTTTTCAGATCTGTTATTCTATTTTTGTAACCTCAGTTTTTTTTTATTTTCAGTGAATAGGAAGTACCATAGCAGATCTTCTACTGTTGTAGCCCATCTGCATCAAGATTAAACTTGCTGTGCATTCAGAGATGATACTCATACCTTGGTTGTAACAAGAGGTTATTCAGGCAACTGTGAGGCGACTGTGGCTCAGTGAGAAGAGTAGTCGTCTTGCAAGCTGAACGTTTTCGGTACGATTCCAGCTTCCTCCTGCCACATGTCGATTTGCCCCTGGGCAAGGCACTTAACCTCAAATTGCCTACTAATCTGCATATCGGTGTTTGAATGTGTGCACGTTAGTGAGTGCGTCTGGGTGAATGTGGCTCTAGTGTAAAGCGCTTTGATTGGTCAGTATGACTGGAAAGGTGCTATATAAGTTCAGTCCATTTAAGTTATTTAGTTTTCTATCATGTTGAATCAGTCTGCCCATTCTTTTATGGCCTCTGACATCTAAAGGGCATTTTTCTCCACACAAAGGCTGCTCACTTTTTAGATCATTCTCCGTGAACCTGGGAGGTGGTGGTGCAATGCTTGTGTAAAATCCCAGTATATCTGCAGTTTCTTCAGTACTCAGAGAAGCCCATCTGGAACCAACAACCATACCGCATTCAAAATCACTTAAATCCCCTTTCTTCCTCATTCTTATGCTCAGTTTGGACTTCATCAAGGTATCTTCACCACGTATAAATGCCTTAATTTACAGACTTGCTGTCAAGAGATTCCTGATTTGCAAAACAAATCAGCAATAGCATTTTCTCTGTCCATCTCTTTTCTGCCTCTTTTGATTTTGGTATGTTTTTGTTAAATGCAAAATAAAACACTGAGTATTATTTGATATGAAATACACACAAGGGTATATTTGGATTGACAAAGTCTGAGATGGGACACATGCAAACCTGTCTCTCTGTGAACCTGTGGAAACATTCCTGAAAGAGGGAGTTTGGGCATGCGAGTGTCGGGCGGAGCCAGACACAGGTTTGTTTATGTCCTTAATCCCACATCGCGTGCCAGATAGCAGTCACCCATGTCAACACCAGTCCCAAAGCATAACATTCCCTTGCATGGAGACATTAGTCATAACTGTTTACTATTTGCAACAATTGTCATTATTTTGTGGCTTGGTCATCAGTTAGCTTATTAAATATGCTGTAAAATCCCCAGGAGAATAACATTGAGGAAGTTCACTGCTGCTTGTATGGATGTGGACCTTGTTGCTTCTCATCCGATTGTTTGGATTTGGGCCTCACCCCAACTGACAGCCCCCGCAGAAAAAACTCTGCTACTATTGTGTTAGTGTTTCTCTGTTACTACAGAGAGCATGTATTCATTCAGGTGCTAAACAGGTTTCATTATATCAATTGGCATGCAGAGTTTGTTCCCCTCTCATGTAAATACATAAGATATCATTAAATAAATATTCTGGTTTATTACAGTTTTTAACTAAAAATGAAACAAATCGTTATGGCACACCAAAAATACAATACCAAGAATACAATAAGTACAGTCAGGCTGTAAAGTATTTTACATGGTCACTGTACATGGCACAATTAGATAAAAAGTTTACGAGACAATAAATATGTGCAGTTATAGAATCTAAAACTTCATTCGGCTAGATGAAAGGCTTATAACCATGTTTGTCACATTCAGTGTTCTACTCTTTCAGAAGCTCAAAAGTCGAGTGCAGTAATATTATAAATATAATTGATAGGGAGAGAGCTGAAAAGAAATGCAAGCAAACCAAGTTTAAACTTTTTCAATTGTTTTCTTTTTTTTTACCAAAGTAAACAATTAGCCAAGTTGGTATACACCTTACCTCTAACTAATCTAAGAAATTATCATTTTTTCCCCTATAAGGAGAGCTCCTGGGTGCATTCTGCAGGAATCCCTTGTGTGTGTGTGCTTGGGTGTGTCTGTGCATGCTTGGGTACACGCTGCATATGTCAGACAAATTTTGAGCCGCTCAACTTTGTTCAAACTCTTCAAAATCATCATATTAGATAAAATTCCTGCTTCACTGACGAATTAGGGAAGGTCTCAAAGTTTTGTAAAGTTTTCACAGACTTGAGGGTTCAAAAAATTGGGAGTACTTAGAATAAGGTGAAAATAAACAGAGGGTTTGGATGCTTTTTAGGTCGATTGTTTTGTACAAAAACACGGTGATGCATGAGCGTGAGATGCTAATGCTAGGCTGACATAAAGTGAAAATCACTGTATGTTTAAGAGGCTTAATGCGCTGTTTGACTTTTAAAAAACATTCTTTTGAAACATTTAGACTAGAATCTGGGCCCATGTTTGATTGATTTGACTGGCTCTTAATCCAACTTGATGTACTAGCAGGCTGGCAGCTAACACCCTTCTTTCCAGATGCTGAGGTGCATATCTCAATTATAAAAACCCAAATCCATAACGGAAAATCATGGGGAAAACCACCACCCATTGCAAAGTAAAACATGTAGGTACCATACAGTACAAAAACTGCTGGACAGACATTGCTGACCACGAAGTATCACCGTTTTTTGGCAAGTACTCCTGTAGCTTTGGTGTCAAGAGATGTGATGGATGCTAGTGCATTTAAGTGCTGTTTGCTTCCCTATATCTGAAAGAAGATACTACTTTATTGATACTGCACAGGAGAAACACAATTTCGTTTATTTTATGTTGTTTAACACACATTAAAGGAGAATTTACTCTGACATAAACCCTTTTGGAATATGTAAAAATATTCAAAAGCGCAAGACCCCTAAGAGCGCAAAACTGTCTTAAATGCATCTTTAGTATCACCATCCTATATCATGCCAGTGGGGTATAAAGTCATGCTAATTTAACAGTTTAGACATATTTTAAGCATTGCCATTGAAAGTAAAGATGTCACACTGAAATTAATATGAACACACAGACAGCGCTATTTGTTCTCACATGAAAGTTACCAAAAACAGCTTTCATTCAAAAGCTTTTCAATACTCATATTGTTTTGTTCTTTTAATGTCTTCAAACAACACCCTTCTGTATGATGTCTAAATGCTGTGTTTACCAAAGGAAGCCACAGAAAACTGTTTTTGTAAAGTTGAATCAATGTGTCATCCTGAGTCACACAGTGTTTATGCTTTTCTAAAAAGAGTTCATCACCTCCTACAATAAGGGAGTGTTCTCTGGTTTTTCAGCTGTAAGCATTCATTAGTAGATTTTTGTTATTCTGGACTCACCTTTTCGGAGCTGAATTCACATTTATGCTGCATATTCATAGTAACTGAGCCAGAGAGGTTATAGCTAAACAAAGATACATCAATACATCTTCAGTTTCAAGGGTGGTAAAAGGAATACATTCCTTTAGCCTGAGAAATATTGCATTCACTCAAGCTGTAACTAACATACTGTAGCTGACATCTGAGATATGAGAAATTTCAACTATTCTATTTCTGCTCTCTCTGTTGTAACTTGATAGCCTGTTAATTGGCTTTTTGAGTGTGTAAGAGAAAAACATTTTTAGTGCTTCAGAGAACATTTCATTCTTTAAATTCTTGTCAGAAACAAACACCTGTTTGCTCTATACTTACAACTTCCAATTTCTAAATTTCCAAAACTGAATAAACTTGAGTAAATTAATTATTACCTAATATGAAACACTTGCTTTGACTTGAAAAGAAAAAAAGTCTGGTATTCAGTTTCGCATTTACAGTTACTAAGGCCCTATTTCCCAACAATGTATATCCTTTTACTGTTTTGTGTTCTGCTGGTACTGGCTGTTTAATGCTGAAAAGTGATCAAGTTACAAATGCTTTGTTTCGGTCTACCAAACTCACAAGCTGGGAAAGACCAAGTTAAGTGTTCGTAAACGCTTTTTTCAAACCTGACTCTGGCCCCGCATTGTTTACGTATGTCTCATTTTTAGATTTCCCAGATCATCGAAGGATTAAAAAAAAACGGAGTCATCATGAGCAGCATATTGTTTTGTTACGGCTCAGTGCCTCGCAAACATTTACACACCCCGTTGGACTTCAATATATTTTATTGGAATTTTGTGTAATAAAACAACACAAAGTGCTGCAGACATGCAAAATGGAAGGCAAGGGGGGGGGTGAGCTGGAGCTTGTACGGGAGGTCGAGAGACTAGAAATAGTCGGGCTCACCTACATGCACAGCATGGGCTCTGGAATTCAGCTCCTTGAGAAGGTTGGACGGTCTCTTACTCCAAAGTGGCCTGCAGGAAGAGACGGCGGGCTGGAGTAGGTTTGCTTGTCGACCTCCAGCTCAGCTGTCTATTGTTGGGGTTTACCACTGTGGATAAGAGGGTCCCATCCCTGAGTTCTCTGTTGTTTTGGCCTACAGGGCTGAGCAGTGTGGCTGAGTACCCGGCATTCTCGGTGGCCCTGTTGGATGTGCTAGAATGTGCCTCTCGGGGACTCTGTCATTCTGCTGTGGGACTTCAACACCCACTTGGGAAACGAAAATGACACCTGGAAGGGTGTGATAGGGAGGAATGGCCTCCCTGATCTGAAGCCCAAAGGTTTTTCATTATTGGACTTCTGTGCCAGTCACAGTTTGTCCATAATGAGCACCATGTTCAAGCATAAGGTTGTTCATCAGTGCACTTGGCACCAGTGTATAGAGACGGTGGTCAGGGCAGCGAGATAGTCATTGGGATTGCGCTTCTTTCCAACTATGACACTGCTCGCAGGGCTTGGATAACTACAAAAGACTCCTCCCACCCACACCATGGACTTTTCTCCCTGCTGCCCTCTGGCAAAACAACCAGATTCCACAACAGTTTCATCCTCCACATCATAAGACTGATACATTTCCAATGATCCTCCCTTCCCATACAGACATTAGTCACTTCACATGGTCACTGTGAACTCTGTTACAATACATCCTGGTGCTACAGATAATTGCACTATTCATGTTGTCTTACACATACTTTTTGTTTAACATAATTTTAAATGTACTTATTTAGTTGAAACATTCCTTCCTGTTGTTCTGTTCTTTTATATATTTTTACTATTTTTTTTATTGCATATACATACATTTATACTGTTCTGTTTTCTGTTTTTATTTGGAGCCTTGCAATGAAATCTTGCTCAAATGTACAGTACATTGTGAATGTGCAGTTGAATGCCAATAAAGTCTAAGTCTCAAGTCTAATCTAAAGTCTAAAGGACACCCTAGACAGGAGGTCGATGATCAAATTTTGTAGTCGTGTCTTCGGACCGGGAGGGGCTCGTAGTAGAGCCGCTGCTCCTTCACATCGAGAGGAGCCAGTTAAGGTGGCTCGGGCATCTATACTGTATTCCTCCTGGACGCCTTCCTCGGGAGGTGTTCCAGGCATGTCCCACTGGGAGGAGGCCCAGGGGACAGCCCAGGACACGCTGGAGGGACTATGTCTCTCGGCTGTCCTGGGAACTCCTTGAATCTGCTGCCCACGCGACCTGGTCCCACATAAAGCGGAAGACGACGAGTATGACGAGTACGAGTGTCTTCGGACCTTTGGACGCATGTCTTGGCTGAAGAGAGGGATGAGTTGTCCACCAATCATTACCTGGTGGTGACTAGGATCCGTTGAAAGAGGAGGAAGCCGGACAGATTGGACAAGCCCAACCATATAGTGAGGGTCTGCTGGGAACAGCTGGCGGAGCCCTCGGCCAGGGATGTATTTAACTCCCACCTCCAGGAGAGCTTTGACCAGATTCCGGGGGAGATTGGTAGACTGTATGTCTGCATTGGCACTGGCACTGGATGTCAGGCTGAAGAAGGAGTCCTATCGTCTCTTAGGACTCCTGAGGTAGCTGACGGGTACCGTGAGGCCAAGCATGCCAGGGCCCAGATGGTAGCAGAGGCAAAATTCTGGCCTTGGACGAGTTCAGTGAGGCCATGTAGAAGAACTACAGGTCAGCCTTGAAGCAATTCTGGCAAACGTCCGGAACCTCAGATGAGGGAAGCATTCCTTCGGCAACACTGTTTACGTGTGTGGGGGGGTCTGGGACCGTGCCTCTGGATTGCCAGACCAGGGTGGTTGTCACCTTTCTTGTGGAGGGCAGGCACAGTTATCAGTTATAGTGGAGCTAAAATCAAAACATCTATGGGGTGCTACATTCCTCACTTTTGTATATATTTTTCAACCTTTATTTAGCTGCAGTCATTGTAGAAGGGAAGGATATAATCTCTAGATCTCCTGGTTTGGTGAATTTTGTACATATCTGGGGTTTCTGGGTGCAGAAAATGTTTTACAATGGTTTTTGTTTTTTTACATGTATGAAATAATAGCATTTTAAAGTCAGATTTAAACTATTTGACATTGTAAAGTCAGATTAATCTATTTATTAACCTAGTAAAAGATCATTTATACTGTATTTCAAAAGCATAGGGCTGAAAGACGGTTTTGTTATACCAGTAGGAACTACTTGTCACTTAATGTTTAATGTAATTTTATTATTTCTACAAGTAAGTTTTATCTGTTTATAGTGCCCTCAAAATCTCTTTCTGATTATTTGCGTCAAAGGCAATAAGATGTTGGATCACTTTCTTTACAGCTGTAGGTGTTTGCAGTTTCTATGGCGTTCTGTGTTTTACATAAGAAAAACACTATATTTTAGTCGTGGTTGGAGTGCATACCCTTGCTTGCCATTAGAGGACTTTCTAAATGCATCTAACTTTTGTCATTGGATATTTGTGAAATCCAGGAGGTGCTTTTGAAACAAACTTCCTGGTTTGTATGTAGATCTGTGTTTTTGATCATGTGTGTGTGTTTCAAAGATCTATTACTGTTTTATCTACCAGCCTGTTATCATGATCAGTGGAAGCCAGCTACTGCCTGAGAAGGGCTTTCTCTTTCTCTGTACCCGCTTCAAATAATGTGATTGTGTTTTTTGTCCTTTATACAGCTCTTAACTTCTTTTTTAATGTCATCAAACTAAACAGGTAAACCACTATCAGTTTAGTCAAACTGTATTTTGTGACACATTGATTTAATTGTTTTTTTTTATTATTTGTGCCGACACTTTAGAATATAGCTTCAGAGCTTTCATGACCCAATTTTGACCAATGTATCACTGCTGGAGAGACAACCTCATATTTGATTCTGGATTGCCTTGATATGCAGAAAAGTTCATGTTCAACTCAGGGACTGCGTGGTGTCCAGGTCCTATTGCTGCAAAACAAGCCCAAATCATGGTCCCTTGAAAGTTGCTGATGTGCTGTGTTTTGGCAACATTGGCATTGTGCGTTAATCAAGGACTTCTTTACTTTGGTCCCATTTGTCCTAAATATATTGTCTTGTGATTTTTTCAGATACAACCTTGCAAACCAAAGTCGTGCTCCCATCTTCTTTTTAGAGGCTTTTTCTATTTCCTATTTCTATTTACACAAGTTAATTTCCAGTTCTGCAAAAACCTGGGTGCAGTTTAGATGATTCTATCTTTACGTTCGAGCCTTGTCCTCATGATCCATGAACAGACCTTGCTTTTTTCAAGCACTCAAATCCACACCACTACAGATCCTTCTCAAAATATTAGCATATTGTGATAAAGTTCTTTATTTTCCATAATGTCATGATGAAAATTTAACATTCATATATTTTAGATTCATTGCACACTAACTGAAATATTTCAGGTCTTTTATTGTCTTAATACGGATGATTTTGGCATTCAGCTCATGAAAACCCAAAATTCCTATCTCACAAAATTAGCATATTTCATTCGACCAATAAAAGAAAAGTGTTTTTAATACAAAAAACGTCAACCTTCAAATAATCATGTACAGTTATGCACTCAATCCTTTTGCAGAAGTGACTGCTTCAATGCGGCGTGGCATGGAGGCAATCAACCTGTGGCACTGCTGAGGTCTTATAGAGGCCCAGGATGCTTCGATAGCGGCCTTTAGCTCATCCAGAGTGTTGGGTCTTGAGTCTCTCAACGTTCTCTTCACAATATCCCACAGATTCTCTATGGGGTTCAGGTCAGGAGAGTTGGCAGGCCAATTGAGCACAGTGATACCATGGTCAGTAAACCATTTACCAGTGGTTTTGGCACTGTGAGCAGGTGCCAGGTCGTGCTGAAAAATGAAATCTTCATCTCCATAAAGTTTTTCAGCAGATGGAAGCATGAAGTGCTCCAAAATCTCCTGATAGCTAGCTGCATTGACCCTGCCCTTGATAAAACACAATGGACCAACACCAGCAGCTGACACGGCACCCCAGACCATCACTGACTGTGGGTACTTGACACTGGACTTCTGGCATTTCCTTCTCCGCAGTCTTCCCCCAGACTCTGGCACCTTGATTTCCGAATGACATGCAG
Organism: Girardinichthys multiradiatus; assembly: GCF_021462225.1. NCBI lineage: Eukaryota > Metazoa > Chordata > Actinopteri > Cyprinodontiformes > Goodeidae > Girardinichthys > Girardinichthys multiradiatus. Next base: position 26,203,987 of record NC_061799.1, read on the forward strand.
AATTTGCTTTCATCCGAAAAAAGTACTTTGGACCACTGAGCAACAGTCCAGTGCTGCTTCTCTGTAGCCAAGGTCAGGCGCTTCTGCCGCTGTTTCTGGTTCAAAAGTGGCTTGACCTGGGGAATGCGGCACCTGTAGCCCATTTCCTGCACACGCCTGTGCACGGTGGCTCTGGATGTTTCTACTCCAGACTCAGTCCACTGCTTCCGCAGGTCCCCCAAGGTCTGGAATCGGCCCTTCTCCACAATCTTCCTCAGGGTCCGGTCACCTCTTCTCGTTGTGCAGCGTTTTCTGCCACACATTTTCCTTCCCACAGACTTCCCACTGAGGTGCCTTGATACAGCACACTGGGAACAGCCTATTCGTTCAGAAATTTCTTTCTGTGTCTTACCCTCTTGCTTGAGGGTGTCAATAGTGGCCTTCTGGACAGCAGTCAGGTCGGCAGTCTTACCCATGATTGGGGTTTTGAATGATGAACCAGGCTGGGAGTCTTAAAGGCCTCAGGAATATTTTGCAGGTGTTTAGAGTTAACTCGTTGATTCAGATGATTAGGTTCATAGCTCGTTTAGAGACCCTTTTAATGATATGCTAATTTTGTGAGATAGGAATTTTGGGTTTTCATGAGCTGTATGCCAAAATCATCCGTATTAAGACAATAAAAGACCTGAAATATTTCAGTTAGTGTGCAATGAATCTAAAATATATGAATGTTAAATTTTCATCATTACATTATGGAAAATAATGAACTTTATCACAATATGCTAATATTTTGAGAAGGACCTGTAGTCATAATCAGGAATGTTTATATGAAGAACCGAATCATTTTGCTTTACCTGATGTTACTGATCAGTTAGATGAGGAATCATTCATAACATAGGGGTGGAAGTTGGCCTGTCACACACCTTCACCAACTGGCATTGGTTGCTTGGTGGATGATTGGACAAAATTTTATTTGAAAGATTATCAGGTCTTGCTGCAAAAACGTCTTCCTGGCATGACTTGAGTTGGTGCAAGGTGTGGTCTTAGTCTCTTGGAAAACTTGTTTAAGATTGCTTTACAGCAAAGATTTAATTCTCGTTATTAAAGACCTATCAGTTAAAGATAGAAATCTAGAATGATTAGTGTGAGACAGATATTTATTTAGAAAATAATTTTGAAGAAACAGTTTAACTGCTTGTCTTGAAGAATGTTTTTCTTATTATTTAATAAACCTCCATAAAATCAACAAGTTTTATGCTCATGTATTAAGGTATTGTTGGATAGAGTTGAAGAAATGCAATCCCCCAACTTGGTGTGAGAATGCTACATGGAAAGGGTAATTCCGAATTTATGCAAAGGTTTTTTTATTTATCTGATCCCATGACTTTATGAAAGATAAATCTTTCACAAAAAAATATTTCTGTTTGTGCTGTAGTTATCTGATATGAATTAAGGCTCAGATACTAAAAGAAAAATAAGTGCGTTAATCAGTTTTTAGTAATTATTATAATTGAATCATGCAGTTGTACAGCAACAACTCTAGCTAGATGCAGGTTGGTAAAAAAATACAAGTAAAATAATGATTTAAACTTTTCCTGCTTGTGGATCCAGTGCAACGTAAGGAATAATGGAAGGAAATAATCAACTATATAACTCTAAAGCTGGTCATTATTTATCAGTTGAAATAAAACAAAATATAAATTAGCTAATGAACTAAGTAAAGGAGTAATGCTATTCACTGGACTGAAGGTTTATTGCAGTTTATTTCACAACTTCCCCCTATGTCATTAGGCTAATTTACATAAATGATCTGTGGCCTTTGTGAGCAATGGAAACAGAAGGCACCCAAATCCTCAGGATTCCTTTTACCTGGGTAAAACAAATCCCGGGGCTTTCGGTGGAAAATGGGCTTAATAATGTCTGAGTCTGTAATCCGGTTTGATCCGCTAATTATCCTGGTAGTTAACATCCTTTAGTGCACTAAGGTGGTCTTTCTTTCATCTGTGGCAGCTGTCAGTTGCTGGTTGATTTTAAAAGTTACAAAGGTGGTTTAGAGATTTAGAATTCATATTCATTTTTAAAACTTTTGTCTTAGATAATATTTTTTTTTGTCAGAATTCAGAATTAGGGTTTTTAGATATTTAAAAAACAATAAGCTCTTGGTAATTTTAGTTTAATCAGTTTTCATTAGTGTAGTTTTGAGTGTTTTGTTTTCTGACATTTAGTTGTTTCTTTAGTGTCAGGATTACAAAAAGTGCTGTTGTTGTTTTTATTTGTTATTTATGTTTCTTTACTTTTAGTTAATTAGTAGTAAGTAGACATTGGTTGATTAATTGTTAATTTAGTTAGATATTGATTCCCAGTTCTCATCTATTTATGTTTTTAATTGTAGTAGTAATTATTAGTTGATTTGAAATGATTCTGAATCCTGTGAAGTAGACAGAGGTTGACTTGTTCCTCGTTTTGAACATTACTCAATGAAAAGGAAAGTGTTCACTCCACAGATTGATCTAAGAGAATGTGAGCATCAAGGTCAAGATAATCTTTATTTACACATTTAAAACAACAATGTTGTGCCCAAGTGCTTTACGAGTGATTCACATGACTATTAGCAAGATGCCGCAGTAAAACAAAAATAATCTTTAAAAGTAGAAATTGTAAGACTGATTGATTTAGGAACAATCATACACTATTATGTTATCATATTAATGTATATTAATAAGAGAAAAATATGTTTAAAAATATGTTCTAATTCACTTCCTATTTCTGAAAACGGTGTGACATTCAGTCGCTATGCATTTAATATTATATATTACAGAAAATTAGATTCTTTAATGGCCAACACTGTTTATGATCTCAGAAACATAAAAGTAATGACGGTAGTAGACTTTGTCTCTTTTTCTTATTTTTAGTTGCCTTTCGAAAAAATTTAAATCTTTTACTTTTAGTTGTCACAATTGGGAAGAACAAACAGGCTGCCCACAGGCTGTATAGTTGGGTGCATTGCTACAATGTTTGATGCATACTGTAAAATGCAACGTGATGCATGATCAGCTTGTTCTATTCTACTTAACTATGCACTACACCTAGCAAATCTTGGTTTTACAAGTTGCAAATGGAGCATGGTTAGGTTAGATCAGGTTAGGTGGTACATAATTTCCAGCGCAGAGCGTTGACCTTAGAAAAAACTGAATGCAGCTTTAAAAATCAAGATCATAAAATGCAGTAAGATAATATTGCCTCTTTAAACTTTGCACAGTTTTCCTGTGCCAAATTCATTGCAAGTGACATGTTATGACAGTAACATGCATCCATTAAAATGGCTGAATGTTTACAGTATTTATCCTGCCGATGGGTGAACTGAAAATCCAATCTTAAAAACCGTCATTTTGGTACTCTATAATAGGTTTCCTTTCCATGCTTAAGAAAAGCATCCTCATTACAAAGATGGTGCTGGCAGCAACATGCGTTTTCAGCGTGAAGTATAGTGTTAGATTTTATAAATTGTTTTTAGATAGAGACCAAAGGAGATTAATTATTATTTGTTGTAGATTCTCCTATTTGAACTGTGGGTCTCTGCTGCTCCTCCAGGTTTAATGTGGGCTGCTTATCTGATTAATGCTCTACTTGCCTGATGGATGGTCATGTCTTTATAGATTTCCCTTTGTTGGATTTTAGTTTAAAAAGTACTCCGTGAGTTGTTCGAAGCTTGGAATATCATGTTGTGACCTAACCTTGCTTTCCCTTTATCCATGACTTGTCTGCTGTGTTCCTTGGTCTTCATGATGATGTTTGTTCATCAGTTCCACTGAAGCCTTTTCAAAGCAGCTAAATTTATATTTGTATTAAGATAAAAGTGCATAAGGTAGACTATTTGCTAACTAACATCTGAAATTCTAAAATAATTTGATGCACTACTTTATTTAGGGGTAGCTTAGTAAAGAGGCTGAACACAAATACTCACCCTTCAGTTTTATTCATAAAAACATTTAAAAACCACATATCCTTCTCTTTTCACGTATTAATTGTGCGTTTTGATCTAGCATTGAGTACTAATTTGAAACAGCTCTGTGGAGGCCCAAAGTGAGGCAGCAATATGTGTAATACAGCTGAGATGTTTAATTTTCACAACATGGCAGGTAGGTGAAGGCTTTTACCATCAGGATAGTTTGTTTATTTAAATCACCAAAAATGATCCATTACTGCTTTCAGCATGTGTGTAAAAACACTAAGAGTCAGTAAACACACCACACAATGCCCACATGTTCACATGTAGTTGGAACCATGCTGTAAACAGTCACTATTCACAGACATTACACATAAACTCACACAATAGTTTAAGTATTTAACTTAGCTGAGGTCTGGTCAAAAGAAAGGATCCAGAACAGATCTGGAAATGAGTTGCTAAGAAATAAATATCATTAAACTTTGCTGTCAGATTGCATTTGGCTCTGCGGAGTGTGGTGCCAGGAGTTTGGCTGTCCTCCAGTGAAGGTGCTGGTTTCTCTATTTCATCCCTATTTTAACATAAACATTCTGCACCATTACAGAAATAGTAACAATCTTACTTTACGCACACACACACACCTTCATGCACCCAGTAACTACCAGTGAGATGTTTTGTTAACTGAATTGACGGAAACAATATAACATTCGGTTTACTTCTATTTGCATATTGTCTCTGTCATATCTACTGAAAATCCTGTTTATCATTGGAGAATAAGGACTCAACAAACTAAGCGAAATACCAAATGCTGCTTTGGAACTTATGCAGGTTAGTATTTTAAACTTTGCCTTCTGGTGTTTTATAGAAACAAAGTAATTAAACTCGGTCGACATCCCTGGCAACAGCAACAACAAATACATAATACAGCCAACAAACACTAAAAATAAAGTTGGATCATTAAGATTATGACCACCCTGAATCCATACAGCCCTAAATCATTCTGACAAGATGGTGTTTGGCCTCTAAATGACTCCTTTTGGAGTAGGTGTGAATAAGGTGTGTGTTGGTAGATCAGTGTCGGTTTCGTGCAAAGGGAACAATTTACAGGCACTCACCTGAAGGGAGTTCCTCCTCTCATTGGCACGCAGGGCTCTTTGTTGTATACACACCGAGCCTTTATTTTTCTCATGTCTTCTTTTTTTTTCTTGTTTGAAAGTTACCCAAACAAAGACCTGCAGACTTAGTAACTTTGATATTATCTAAGCATGCTTCATTTGAAGGGAATCCCAGTGTACAGTTTTTTTTTTGTTTCTTTTTACCTGCTTTTATAAATAGGACTGGAGTGCCTGGAGGCAGACAAAACAGGTTGAGCACAGTTGGAACAGGTTAAATCCTGTTAACAACTTTCAGATTTTTCTTTTCTCTTTCAACAGGTTGCTGTGATTTCACATTTTAAATACACACAATAACTTTTTTTTAGGCTGCAATAAATAATTTGGCACCTCCAATCTTCAACAAATTTAACCTAACTTTTGTCTCACTAATTGTTGACATGTTTTGTCTGCAGTGCTAAACTTGACAAACTAAGGACTTGATTGAGTAAATGCCTAGATTATTCATAGTATCAACCATTTCTATCGTGATCCCGACTTCTAAAAGCTGACTAAAACTGTTTAGGTAGAGGCCAACCGATCATGGCCTCACACAACTCTTGCCCTTTCAGATTAATGTTGTAAATATCTGGTTTAAGGTGATACAGGTGTAACATGTTAACAAGCAAAAAACACAAGCACAGTTGCACAGTTCAACATATTGTCAAGCTAATTTGGATGTAATGTTAATTCTTATCCCACATATACACTCACACTTTTTTTCCATTTGGTCCAGGACAAAATGGAAACGTTTGTATTTCAACTCCTCTGATTTCAGTCCTTAAACTAAATTTCTTCATATCAAACTAAATTGCTTATGCAACAGCATCCATAAACCTGTAAAATGTTCACATTTTGTTATGCCACATCTGCAAATTACAACATATTTTATTGGGATTTTATGTCATAGTGCAAAGTTGCACATGATTGTAAAGTGGAAGAATTGTATTTGTTATTTTTTGCAAACAAATATCCACAAGTGTGGAACACACTGCTTGTTGAAGAGTAAGAACACACTGAACAAGTCAAGGGTGGATTTATGGAGAAGTTTAAAGCAGGGATGGGTTAAAAAACCAAAGGCATCCTAGGACTTGAACATGTAGCAAAGGACTGTCAAATCCATCATCTGAAAATGGAAAGAGAACGGCACAATCATAACCTACTAATTCATGATTGTCTGTCTAAATTGAATTGACATCCTAGAGCAGTAATAAGAGAGGCAGGCAAGAAGACAATGGTAAACTTGGAGGAGATGCAGAGATCCACAGCTCAGGTTGGAGAATTTGCTCATATAATAACTATTAGTCATGCACTTCACAAACCTTCAAAACTCAATAATTCAGTTTTATGATTTAGTTATCTTACTGCTTCGCCTTAATAATCCTAATTGGAAAATACCTTGGCTTCCTTGCTGAGCATTTGTATGTTGTGTTTATGAATTACAGTAACTTTGCCAGGGTTTGTGATAACATGCATTACAGACAAATGACAGAAGATGCCTAATCAAATAGTAAATAGAAGATGCCTAAACCAATACTTCAATTTCAATGAAGCCAAGTTCTAAAGCTTTTTAAGCACAAAAACAGAAGACAATAGAAAAAATAAGTATGAAAAATATCACTGGTCAGAGTGATTATAAAAATCACTGATATGTGATTACAATTGTCTGTATAATCAACGGGGATCATAGAATGCAACAAGACGTCATTTTCAGAAAACAGCAAAATAGCTTGTAGTGATTAAATCTAAGCTCTAATCCTATCTCTGTTCATATTTCCTTTTATGAGTCTCTGTGGGAAACTGTCTGCAAACTGTGAGATCAGAGGAGATGATAAAATTAAAGAGCTGCTTTGTCAGTATGTGTGCTAAAGGTTTAAACAGCATATATATAGGGATGCCAAGGAAATGTAACATGGTAATCAAAACTGTTATTAGACTTAATTATTTAATAGCTGTAGAAAATCTATGCAACTATTTCTATCTAAATTGTCCTAACCTAAACGGTCTTGTAGTGCTGAAGCTGAGGCACTTTCTTTGCTCCCACACTGCCTGCCTTACACAGACAGAAATGTTTAGCTGGCATCCAGTGATGCTGGCAGCAGTTTTAGAGCTCTGTTGCTTGTCAGTAACAGCTTATGAATCTTTGTCTGAACATAGACAGATTCAGCACAGACATCACTACAAACAGAAACCTTGAGATAAACAGAGAAAGACTTGGCCTTTTGATGCTTTTTGTATCATCACTAGGGCTGTTATGATGTTATTCCCTCATCCATAGTGTGAATTGTTTTCTACAACCATGCCCCACTCTATCTTTTTGGCTGAGTTACCTTCATTTTGCCTTTTATCTTTAAACAATGGTGAGTTTGAATTGGTTTATATAAGAAAATTGGAGAAATGCAGCCTACTCTACAACAAGGCTTGGAAAATTTTCAAAAGTCGTTCTTTCAGTGAGTTCCTGCACCCAGGGCCTCTGTGCTAACCACAAAGCCATGTTCTGGGACTTGTGTATGCCTGACCTTAAATAACCTCTAATGAACATTTTAAAGATGGTTTACAATAAAAAATCAAAAGTTTGGCATAATTTGCTTTCGGTCCCCTTTACCCAGATACCCCTAAATAAAATGCAGTGCAACCAAGTGCCTTCAGAAGTTACCTTATCAGTTACTTTATTAGTTTAAACAAGGTAACTGTTTAAAAGTGCAAATAAAATTTCTTCAAAATCCTCAGGGTTTGGGCCAGTGCTCAATATATATATATATATATATATATATGTATATGTATATATATATATGTATATGTATACATATATATGGAATGCAACTTTAAAGGTGTATTTTCAGTGTGCTGTACAACAGCCTAAATACATAGTATGAAGAAAACCCTGAGGATTTAGATAACATTTCAATTGCACTTTTAAACAGTGGGTGGGACCACAACTGCCTTTCAGACTTTGACTTTTGGCAGTTTTAATCTTGTGCGAAATATCTACATTTCTGGAATTATCCACAGTTTTGCACGCAGAGACTTTTTATTTGTATTTTAGGCTTACAGATGGAGTAGCTGACATCTTCATAGGGTTAATTTTCTGCAGCGGTTTACGTTACTCAGATGCTGATCAATGTTTAAATAGTTTGCTAGTGACTTCTAAACGCACTGGTGGTTTAGAAAAAGAAATTGTGAAGATGACAATTCTCGACATTGTCACCATGACACAACTAAATATTTTGTTGTCTTGCTCTTACTGTGCTGTTTTTAGCGACAGCTCACATCTATACACCTGCAGTCATCTGAGACTGTTTATTCTTCCTCGTGCCTTTAAACAGGTGACTAGAAACATCTAGACAGAGGGAGCTTACTTGACTTGTTGCTGTGTTTCTTTAAACAACGTTTAACTACCACAATTATGCAGCAGTTTTTCTCTTTATTTTTCAAGAAGGGAAAGGAATTTATGAGCCAATTTATAGGCTAGAGTACCCTAATAGGTTATGTGCAGTTGTCTACAAGAAAATATTAGTACTGTGACAACCATATCTTTTAGTTTCCAATGCAGAAAATGATACATTTGCATGTTTTGCATTCATGTTCAGTGTGGGAGTGAGATATTTTAAACAAGAACATCATGTCTTCTCAAAGACAGGATGATAAAGCAGAATCACATTGTCACAAATAGGAATTCCTTCTTTCTAAAACACAAACAAGCTGGCCATGTTCTGCGCGTATGGTTTCAAAAATAGGCCAGCAGTGCAGAACCAATTAAGGTGTGCTGTGGAACTCAGGTGGGTCCTTGTAGAGTGCCACACATAAATAGTGGGATGGACATCTCCGATTCTAAAGTGTTAAACATATTGGAGGCATATGTCACCTTATCAATTTTGTTCTATTTTTAATGATCACAAATACTAAAGAAACTAACAATGGCTGAAGTCCACTGGTCTGTTAAGTCTCTGTGCACTCTCTGTGCGCATCAATGAATGTTCTTGGGGAAAAGTAATGTGCATGACGCACCGTCAAGGGTGCTGGTGTGTTTAAATCTACTGATCAAATGTACAGTTAAGTGCAAAAAGATTCATATCTCTGCCAGATTAAGGTTTTATTATCATTTAACCAAGAAGTTTGTCTCGGCTGCGAAATTAGACAGGTATCATTCAAAAGATAATAAAACAATCTATCATACCCAGCCAGTGATTGAGTTTTGTGTTTGTGTTTTTGCTGTATTGTATTTAAGTATTTTGTTGTATTTGTATTTAAGCTCCTTAGTTGCCAGTCTTCCCCTGCTGGTTCCTTGTTGTTTGAGATCATGTGTAATGTTACTCCTGGTTTCTGGTGTCCTGGTCTGATTCTGTTTTCCCTACCGGGTTCTGTGTGTGAGGAAATATAAAACTCGACTTACCTTCATTCCGCTGGCTCCTAGCATCCTTCTCTGCACTTTGGTCCTACCACAAACTGCACAACATCACACAATCTGAATGGGCGTTCAATTCTGAAAGCACAGATTTATGTTTTTATTAACATTTTGTTGAAAATGTCAAAACCAATTTATACCTCTTTCAGTAACCAAAAAAAAAAAACATCTTTATTGCAATTAAACACAATTTCTGATCAGCTTTTCGCATGTTTTCACTTGTATTTCTAAGATTTGTCTTTGTTAATGACCTGCAATACTGATTTTCAAAGGCCACTTTTCCATCACCAGAATTTTTAGCTACCTCTACAGATTTTCTATCGAATTCAAGTCGAGACTCTGGCTGGCCAACTCTGAAATGTTATTACTTCCAACCAGAAAAAATATGTGGCTAAAAGATTATAAAGATTAATCCTAAATGTTCCAGGGTGTGAATAATTTTGGGGGTAATTGTACATACCATCCGTCTCTGTTACCTCACACCCAGTTAACTCTTCAAAAAAAAGTCAGCAATGGCACAATGCACACACAGTGCTTGGTGTGTCAGTGGCATAACAGGGGCGTGTTGATTTTATCTCCCCATTGCCCCCAAAATACTTTAAAAAGTCAGTGCACCTAAATCTATTGTTAGGGCTCTCTCATGGAAAAGGTTGACATTATTATCTTGAGATTGAAAGCAATTATGACAATCCAAGGTGAAGGAGTTAGATATTTTGCTTCTTGTTGATGAATGGCAATTAAAAGAACCAAGAGATAAACCACTGATGATACCTAAAAACACCAAATTAAGATTTTGCAACTTTATTCAAAATGTCACATATGCATTTCTAGAGTTTAAAGTTAACTGTATTAATTCCTATTCAGTTTATAGTGACCTCAAATCTCCTAGAAGAGAGAAAAAAATCAAGATTTTTAATTAATGAATCTGTGTGGACTGTAAACTGGAGTAGAGAGACAACAGCATTGAGCTTTATTAAAACATTTAAAATAACACAAAAAAATACGAGTCAAGTTAATAAAGAGACTAATTTATAGTTAATGTTATCTTAAGAACTAAGTTTGTTTTTTTCTCACTGATTTAATCATGGAGCCTAGACAGTCACATTTAAACCCAAAAATTATTGCAGACTGGCTTTTAATTCAGTTGGGTAGCACTGCAGTATTGCGTGGTGCATTAGACAATGCAGCCCCCTTGAAAAAGAAGGTAATTATTCATAGGAGGCTAGCTCCCTGGTTTAATTCAGAGCTGCATACTTTAAAGCACAATGTTGGAAAATTGGAGAAAAAATGGCGCTCTACACACCTAGAGGATTCCTACTTAATCTGGAAAAATAGCCTACTGTTGTATAAAAAGACACTTCACCAAGCCAGAACAGCTTATTTCTCATCATTAATAGAAGAGAACAAGAATAATCCTATGTTTCTCTTTAGTACAGTTGCTAAACCTACACAGTCATAGCTCTGTTGAGTCATCCATTCCCTTAGCTCTTAGCAGTCATGACTTTATGGGATTCTTCCAAAATAAAATTGATTCTATTAAAAAGAAAATCTTTGACATACTCCCAAAGATGATTACTTCATCCTCAGCAAGTGAGACAACATTGGAAGTAACTGTAGAACCTGATCTGTGTTTGGACTACTTTGATCCTGTGAAGCTTCCTTAGTTATCAGAAATATTAGCTTCATCTAAACCTTCAACTTGTATGTTAGACCCAATCCCAACCAAATTATTTAAGTAAGTGTTCCCTCTGATTGCCAGCCCCATTTTAGGTATGATTAACCTATCCTTAGTAAATGGATATGTACCACAGGCTTTTAAGGTAGCTGTAATTAAACCTTTACTTAAGAAACCTTCGCTTGATTGAGATGACTTGAAAAATTACAGACCTATATCCAATCTTCCATTCCTATCTAAAATTCTTGAGAAAATAGTTGCTAATCAAATGTGTGAGCATTTACACAGCAATGACCTGTCTGAAGAGTTTCAGTCAGGCTTCAGAAGCTTCACTGTTTCAGGCTTCACTGAAACAGCTTGGCTGAAAGTCACTAATGATATTCTTATGGCCTGAGATAATGGACTTGTGTCTGTACTGGTTCTGTTAAGATCTCAGTGCTGCATTTGATACAGTTGATCACAATATTCTCTTAGAAAGGCTGGAATATGCTGTAGGGATCAGGGGAACAGCGCTAGGCTGGTTTCAATCTTATTTGTCTGACAGACTCCAGTTTATTAATGTAAATGATAAATCGTCTTTAAACTGCAAGGTTAATTGTGGAGTACCACAGGGTTCAGTACTTGGGCCAATTGTCTTTACTATATACAGGGGTTGGACAATGAAACTGAAACACCTGGTTTTAGACCACAATAATTTATTAGTATGGTGTAGGCCCTCCTTTCGCGGCCAATACAGCGTCAATTCGTCTTGGGAATGACATATACAAGTCCTGCACAGTGGTCAGAGGGATTTTAAGCCATTCTTCTTGCGGATTGTGGCCAGGTCACTACCTGGTACTGGTGGAGGAAAATGTTTCCTGACTAGATCTGGCATGCAACAGTCCGGGTGGTACGCTTATTTGGGGGCTTCTCCACCCCGTAACTCTCCCGGATGTGGGGAAAACAGTAAAGGTGGACTCATCAGAGAACAATACATGTTTCACATTGTCCACAGCCCAAGATCTGCGCTCCTTGCACCATTGAAACCGACGTTTGGCATTGGCATGAGTGACCAAAGGTTTGGCTATAGAAGCCCGGCCTTGTATATTGACCCTGTGGAGCTCCCGACTGACAGTTCTGGTGGAAACAGGAGAGTTGAGGTGCACATTTATTTCTGCCGTGATTTGGGCAGCCGTGGTTTTATGTTTTTTGGATACAATCCGGGTTAGCACCCGAACATCCCTTTCAGGCAACTTCCTCTTGCGTCCACAGTTAATCCTGTTGGATGTGGTTCGTCCTTCTTGGTGGTATGCTGACATTACTCTGGAGACCGTGGCTCTTGATACATCACAAAGACTTGCTGTCTTGGTCACATATGCGCCAGCAAGACGTGCACCAACAATTTGTCCTCTTTTGAACTCTGGTATGTCACCCATAATATTGTGTGCATTTCAATATTTTGAGCAAAACTGTGCTCTTACCCTGCTAATTGAACCTTCACACTCTGCTCTTACTGGTGCAATGTGCAATTGATGAAGACTGGCTACCAGGCTGGTCCAATTTAGCCATGAAACCTCCCACACTAAAATGACAGGTGTTTCAGTTTTATTGTCCAGCCCCTGTATATGCTTCCAATAGGTAAAATTATCAGGCAGCATAGAATAAATTTTCACTGTTACGCTGATGACACTCAACTTTACTTATCCAATCCTGATGAGCCCAACCAATTAGATAGACTACAAGCATGTATTGAAGAAGTAAAAACTTGGATGACTTTAAATTTTCTGCTTCTAAATTCAGACAAGACAGAAGTTGTCATCTTTGGACCGGAGTCTTTAAAAAAGAAACTGCTTAGTCAGTCACTTGACCTGGATGGCATTAAATTGACCTCCGATAATAAAATAAAAATCCTTGGAGTTATTTTTGACCAGGACATGTCATACACCCTGTAGACACCCTGTCTACTTTTAAGGCTAGGCTTAAAACTTTCCTTTTTGATAAAGCTTATAGTTAGAGTGGCTTAGGTTATCCTGAGCTATCTCTGTAGTTATGCTGGTATAGGCTTAGGCTGCTGGAGGACATAATGACCACTTTCACCCTCTTCGCTGCATTCTCACACTACTCTCTAATTCTGCATTATTTGCTGTTATTTCAGCTTTTAACTTTATGTTCTCCCTCTTTTCTCTTCCTAGAAGCTACACCTGGCCTGACTCTGTGTCTACCTGTGACACCTTTCTGGAGAGGGGCATTGTCCAAGCTTCTGCTGGCAACAACTTAATGCTCACCTTCTACAGATGATCCACATGGCACTGTCTTTCAGTGTTTAACCCTTTCTCTCTCCTAGACATGGCAATTGACTGAGCTTTTAATGTGACTAATTATATGTGCTCTCTTTCAGACTCTAACCTTGAAAACTGGCTCAGAGTTTATCTGTTCTTTCTTTATAGGTGAAATGACTAAAGGAGCTACATCCATTAACATTTACTTTTCCTTCCCATAGAAAGTACTCCTGGATCAGTGGTTCTTTGTTATCTTTGTGTCTCTGCTCTGTTCTCTCAAACCCCCAGTTGGTCGTGGCAGATGGCCGCTCACACTGAGCCTGGTTCTGCTGGAGGTTTCTTCCTGTTAAAAGGGAGTTTTTCTTCTCCGCTGTCGCTACATGCATGCTCAGTATGAGGGATTGCTGCAAAGTCAACGCCAGTGACTGTCCACTGTCTCTACATGCTCATCCAGGAGGAGTGAATGCTGCAAGTTACTGACTGGATGCAATCTGCTGGGTTTCCTTAGATAGAAAAACTTTTCATCCGATTTAAATAAATAACTGAATCTGACTGCACTGTTCAATGATTAGGATTAATTGGAATGTATGTACCTGACTGTTGTGAAGTGCCTTGAGACGACATGTGTTGTGAATTGGCGCTATATAAATAAACTGAATTGAATTGAATTACTTCGGAAACCGCCTGGGATTCCCATGCTTTTGAATCAAATGGTCATGTGTACCAATGCCTTTTGGTGCAATGCGTGGGAGTGTTATGCACTGAACTCTGATTTTCTACGTCATCAATTTCCTCATTCCGAGATTTGGAGCAGACTTTTTCCAAAACTACTATCTGAAATCTCATAATCGCTTGGCCTGTGGCGTGTAGAATAATGCTTTTATTGCCATTGTACAGTGGGTGATGTTGAAAGAAAACAATAGCTGCCATTATTGCAGCTCAGATAAAAACATTTTTCATACTAGGGAGGTTTTCACCATAATACTTGGCAATGTGTACGCCTGAAAGCAATGAGGCCATGAAAGGGGAAGATGTTATCTGATCTTGTGTTTGCACTAAAGGCATTTGAATCAGTTGTTCAGTTTTTCTATGTAATAGTTTTTATGTAATATTTGAAGAGACAGTCAGAATAGCAAAGCAATTGCAACAAACTTCTAATTAAACTACACTGTATTGAATTTCTTTAGGTGTCAAGAATCTGTTCATACAGGCATTTTAAACTAGGCTACATGTGCACGTAGATAAGACAAAAGCTTCCTAAAATGAAAGCATAGAACATATACAAAGCTTGAAATAAGCTTTTCTCTTTATGAAAAACAAATGTTTTTTTTAAATGTAGGAACTTTAAACTCTAGTTAATGGCAGAATATGTTTAGAATACCATAGGATATAAGAAACATACTTTACATTAAAACCTCAATTGATCTTAATTTAGCAACATAGTCTTTAAAACACATCCATATTTCTAACTTTGTACACTTTATTTAAACTGTGCATTCATACTTGAAATTCCACCTATGACGCCATAACAGACAGCTTAAGCTCTCCTTCAGCAAATCACAATGCACACAAGAAAACACAGAGGTGCAGCTTGTGGCCTTGCAAGTTCCTACTTGCAGTGAAGCAAACAAATACTTGCTGTTTGGGCTCTTGTCATTGTGTGGTTGGCTTAAAGGAATCTCCACTTGACATGCTACCATTAAAAATAGTGACCTTACCAAAGCTTCAGGTGTCACACTTTATACAAACAGATTACTACATTGCCAATCCAAACATCCACACCAGTGCAAACATGTGTAAGCAACAGTTTTGCACACTCGTCTATGGAAGCAGTTAGTGACAATATGTCAGTGGCGTGACCATGATGTCAGCTTTCGTCTGCAGGTGTGTCTGAAAGGTATTGTTTTTCAGGTAACCTTTCGCTGCCGAAGCAAAACTGAAGAAAAACAGTGTTATTGTATGTTTGTAAAGAGCAAGACTGACGGTTGAACAAATAGAGGTGGTTTAGTTGTACAAAACTCCCAGGGAAATATAGAACTGTGATCATAATTTGTAGAAATAGGAGGAAGCCATAAACATTAGCTTTTAGGACCTTAAAATGGAGTTCAGACTCCAACTGGTTTGTTTTCCACTTAGTCTTGTAGCCTCGACTCAACTCGTCTGAAACCTAAGGCTTTTCATTTAGAAAGAACATAAATCACTGTAAGTAATTTGTCATTAATCATCGTCTTGGCACTGAGCAACAAAAAACAGGACTCAGTATTTGTTTGAGCACAGAAACACTGGTTTCTTGTCTGGTTGTGAAAGCTATTACCCACAGCTGACAGTTTGGATGTGACAAATCTTGGGTGCATTCAAATGTCTCAGTATGGATTGCACAAGCAGCATTTCTGTTGAGCTGTTTAAATGTCACGTTCTAGTTCGGTAACTTTCAAACACAATTTAAACTGCAAGAACCTTTAGAGTGCCTTGTAAAAGTATTCACATTTTGTCCCATTACAATCACAAATGTCAAAATATTGTATTAACATATTGTGTGAAAGTAACATACAGTATATTAATAAAATGGAGGGAAGTTGATAATAGTTTTCATTTTTTAAAGCAAAAAATCAGAACATTGTGGTGAGCCCCTTTTACTCTGATAACTCTAACTCCTAAATAAATTACACTACAACCAATTGCTTTCAGAAGTTATGTCATTTGTTATTAACATCAACATATTTTCAGTATAAATCCAACTACTCTATCAAGGCCTCAGAGGTTGTTTAGATAACATCAGTGAACAAACAGCATCATGAAGACCAAGAAACACACCAAACAGGTAAGAGGTAAAGTTTTCGAGTCCTTTAAAATAGGGTTAAGTTATAATTATATCTTAAGCTGTGGAAATCTCATAAAGCACTGTTCAATCCATTATCTGAAAATGGAAAGGGTATAACACAACTACAAACCAACCAAGGATATGGATTTCCCAGGTAAACTGACAGGCCTGGCAAGGAGAGCACTAATAAAGATAAGCATCCAGAGGCCCATCATAACTAGAAGAAGCTATTGAGATCCACAGCTCAGATAAGAGAATGTATAGATATGACAGTGTTATTTGTGCACTCCTTTATGACAGAAACAAGAAGATAGTCATTGCTGAATAAAAATCCTGAATAAAAAGTAGTCCCATTTGCAGTTTTTCACCAGCCATACAGGATACAGCAAACATGTGGAAGGAGGTGCTCTGGTTAAGACGAGACTAAAACTAAACTACATGAAAATGCTATGTAATAAAGCATTGTGGTGGCAGCATCATGCTTTGGGAAGGCTTTTCTTTTAGCAGGGACAGGGAAGCTGATCAGAGTTAATGGGAAGAGGTGTAGAAATAAATACAGGGCAATCCTGGAAGAAAATTTGTTTGTGGTTGCAAACTACTTGAGACTGGGACAAAGGTTCGCCAACAGAACCCTAACGTTTAAAGCACTTTCGTGTGTTAGAATGGCCCAGTCAAAGTGCAGATCTAAATCAAATTGTGGCAAAACTTTAAAATTACTTTTAACAGACACACTCCATCCTGTCTGACTAAGCTTGAATTATTTGCAAAGAATAATGGAAAGATTGTTCAGTCTATAGATAGGCAAAGAGACACATTCCGAAAAACTGGACTGAAAGGATCTTCTACAGTGTATCAATTGCTGGACGCTGAATACAAATGCACATTTCAGAAAACCAAGCATGTTTTCCGCCCACTTCATAGTTATATGCTTTGTGTTGGACCATTACATAGTTGTTGTGTGACAAAAAAAGTGCAAAATTTAAAGGGATAGGAGTACTTCTGCCGGCACTGTGACTCATGTGACTCGATGTTTATACTGGCTCTTAAAATTAACACCAAGCACCTTTCTTACCGTAGAGAGTTACGCCCCCTGGTTGTTACAGGTGAAATAGCTTTAAAGTGGCTGAACGAATACCTTCCGCAGGTAAGGAATAGTGTAAACTATTTTTGTGAGACGTTTTCTCTTTACATTGGTTAGATACTATGTTATCATGCAGTCTTCTTTTCTGTTGATATGCAAATATTTTGGAAATCACATAGCCCCGCCTTTTTTGGGTTGGGTTGGTCTTTAGGTGAGTCTAATATAAACAACAGCTCAAGTACAGTAAAGGTGAGATGGGCTCTAGTGATCTGGCAAGTATGACTGGAAAGACATTCGTCCTGAGAGACTCCCCAAAGCACCGCGGGTCTTGACTCACATAACGGCTTTTCTGCGCTTTACACTGGATCTTGAAACTCAGCACCTCTCGCAGCATGAAGTTAGAAGTGCTGTGTGGAAACCATGATATGAAGCACTTTAAGACGCACTGTAAAGGAGAGGGGAATGAGCAATCTCCTCTCTCTTCAGGGGAGGAGCTGGGGTCCGATGGAGACTGCGTGGCCAACAGCCCTCCACTCGTTACTCCAGGTGAGAGTAGCAAATCCAAACCATACACACGGAGACCCAAGCCCCCGCTTTCCTACATCGCTCTGATCGCCATGGCTATCCGGGACTCTCTCACCGGACGTCTGACTTTGGCGGAGATAAACGACTACCTGATGAAGAAGTTCCCCTTCTTCAGGGGCAGCTACACCGGCTGGAGGAACTCTGTGCGACACAACCTGTCTCTGAATGACTGCTTTCTGAAAGTGCTCAGGGACCCGTCCAGGCCCTGGGGAAAAGACAATTATTGGATGCTCAACCCTAAGAGCGAATACACGTTCGCTGATGGGGTGTTCCGACGCAGGAGAAAGCGCATCAACAAGCCGTTCAGCCGGAAGCCGGAGGTGTCGGAGCGCGCAGAGGAGCCTCGGGTTACCGACAAACCTAACCCAAGCACCAAGACTGAGCCCTGTCCCAAGTTTACAAGCTCATTTGCTATTGAGAGCATCCTCAGCAAGCCCTTTAAAGAGGACTTAACAAGGCCGCCTTTTTACCCTGCATGTATCTGGTCATACTCTGAACTTATGATGCATCACTCAGACTCATCCGCTTTCCCCCCATACGTTTATTAGGCGGGCTGCTTTTTGGACTTAAACGCCTGGTGCTGGGATGCTTTCATGAACAGAAAACAAAACTGACTCATTTGTTGTTTTCTATCTCTTGTTTGATGATTAAAATCATCAGTAAATGTAGATACTTTAATTTATTACCTTATTGTTGGTGGCATGTTTTTTTTTTTTTTTTATACTTTGCATCCTCACTTGTTCTTTGTTTAATATTTTGTTAGCAACAATGAATTGTACACTTTTACCTTTATTTGTTTGACTCTCAAAAAGCACTTTGTTTATCTGTGTCAAAAACTTCATAATAAAAATTACAAAAAAGAACAACAAAAAAATGTGTTGATTCATGTGTTATTGCTTGACTTATAATGCAGAAACAATAAAAAGGTGCTAGATGCCAAAGCAGTAATATTTATGTATTTTCTTTTACCTAACAACTATATTTATGAAATTTTGGAGGTGCCCATTTCGATTCCATATTATAATTATTATCACTGCATAAAATTGCAACATTTAGGGCAATAGAACAGTAACTTTGCTGCCACGCACAACCACATATAACCCATCCTTTAAGGACAGTACAAAATACAGGTCCTCCAGCAATATTTATTTATTATGTATTTTCGTTTTTCTATCATGGTCACCTGACACAAGGTCACCCCCCCACGGCACACCTTCGTAAAAATCTTTTTTGATGCGCCCCTTGCATTTTCTAGGCGTTCTTGGACAGGTTTGCTTAAAAATGTCTTTGTCAAGGGAGGCAGTCCAAGCTCTGAGAGGTAAAACAGCACATGGGCTCTGTGTGTGGGAACCCCATATGCTGCACGCTTTGATAAACTAAAAATAAAAAAGGGCAAAATGCCAGAACGCTAATCTTTTAAATAGTACACAAAATCTACTCAGACGCTTTCTAATACTAAGCAATTGACATCCTCACCAAAATGTACATATGATCAAAGAGATTTTTCATTGTTTTATTTAAATATGTCCTGTAGCGCGAAATATTGGGCTGTCAATTGTGGACAGAAGTGTCTTGGACCGTGAGTCGTGGGTGGGAATTTGTCTTGCTCTAATGCGCTGTGTTAGGCTTCCTGTCTGGATCTCGGCCAGTTGGGCAGGGAATATTTCCCGCTGATTTCTTCCAGGGATCTTGGGGGAAACACAGGGGCGTGATAGGGGCTGAGGACACAAGATGGATTTGAAAATTGATACGTCGTTAAGTTATTTTTGGCCGGATAGCTTATGCGCAAGTGAAGTGGAAGATCTTTATTCCTCCTCTGTGTTAAGTCAGCATGGCCAGTGAGACGACTGACGGCGGGTGAAAGCTGGTTAGAAACCTTGCAAAGCGTCGTTAAGGAACTTCTTAAAATGCTGCATCAGGAAAACGAAGTTAACTACGTTACATAGAGATTCAGAAGTGCATGCATGCAAGCAGAAGCGCAAACATGACAACTGAGATGGCTCAGCAGCAACAGCTGGATCCCTGTGGGTCTGTGCGCTCCTGCGCCGCGGTGCTCAGTCCGCAGCCAGACCTGGAAGACGGTCAGGGCGCAGTTAAGGGAAAAAAAGCCAACTCAGGCTTAAGACGCCCAGAAAAGCCCCCTTACTCGTATATCGCACTTATAGTGATGGCAATCCAAAGTTCACCCAGCAAAAGAGTAACTCTGAGCGAGATTTATCAGTTCCTGCAAGCCAGATTTCCCTTTTTCAGAGGACAATATCAGGGATGGAAGAATTCCGTCAGACACAACTTGTCTCTGAACGAATGCTTCATCAAACTACCCAAAGGTTTGGCAAGACCTGGCAAGGGTCACTACTGGACCATAGACCCAGGCAGCGAGTTCATGTTCGAGGAGGGGTCCTTTCGTCGCAGACCGAGGGGATTCCGGAGGAAATGCCAAGCTCTGAAACCAGTGCCCAGGATGATGAATGGCATCGGGTTTGACGCGTCAATGCTGGCGCAGAACTTTGATTTCCAATCTCCTCAAGTCTCATTATCATACCATAATAACTACAACATAGATTTAGTGAGTAGTACAGTTCAAGGTGGGTTTGAAGGACTCAGCGTAGGCCACCACGTCCCACGTATTTCTTCCTCCTCCCTGACATCCTACATGACGGCATGTAAGACAGCTTCTATCACAAATTATTACCCAGACAGCAGCAGCAGTAGTCCCATACAGTCCTCACCAGCGATAAGAGGCACACTGGACTGCAGCACATGTACTTACGCGAACGCGGCTTCGCACTGGACCGCACCTGGGGTGTCCTCACACAGAAAACAGCAGGTTCTGGCATCAAGCTGCGCCAACTCCTCTGCGGCTTCACCTTCTTCATTGGAGCAGAGCTATTTGCATCATCACACACGAGATTCATCTGAGGTGGCAGGTAGACCCTCACTGAGAGAAAACCTTTCTAATATTTGTTGCTTATGTCATCTGCTTTGCAGTTTTTTTTTTCTCTAATTTAGTGTTGGCCTGTGTTAAACAGATCCTGGACATTTTTTTTGTTTTTGTTTTTGTTTTTGTTCAAAGAAGGATTTCATAGACTAACATGCATTGGAAATGTGATTGTATAACAATAAAAAAATATGGTGTAGCTTCACTTAAATTGCTTAAACATACACGTCTAAAAAAGGAGACTAATGCTCATTTTTTTATCACCATCTCTATATGCATGATGGTTCAATTGCAGCGTCTGTTCAATTCATATACAAGCACACATATTCCTGCTTATTAAGGTACTGATCAGGGGATCACCTAAAACCAACGCCAATATGAAAGACCTTTCAAAACCAAATAAATCAGTATGGTGTTCCTTGAAAAAGGATAACCTTCTTTGTGTAATTTGAGATCTGAAAACTTGAATACAATATTATGCAACTGTCTACCTTGAGCCAAGTTAGAAGATCCCTCTGATAAAGTCTATTGTTGTTTAATTTGTTTTTGCAACGCACCACTGAGATATGTCTAGTGTGCTATAATTACCTAGCACTGCTTGTGTAAATAGTTTACTTCTTTGTCGCATCTTCATGTGTATCTTTCAAAGTCATGGTTATTGTTTGTTAAAGAAAAATATAAGTGGAATTTAAAAGTTGCACAAATTGTCTATAATTCAACAATTCAACGTCCTAATTCAACTGCTTAGGGTCAGGCATAGTCTTTTTTGGAAGACTTTCACCAATATTATGTCTTCTATTCTGAACTTATATATATATATATATATATATATATATATATATATATATATATATAATCTAAAGTAAAAATTAAACAAATAGTGGACAACAGATCCAAACTCGTTATAATGGATATTGCAAAGCATCTGTATCACAGATGAAAAACTATTGTATTTATTTTAAATAAACAAATCAATACATACGAAGAGTCTTCTAAAAACATTATTGACTTCAAATAAAATGCAGCTTCAGCACCACTTAACAGCTGATCCTGACTTTGGTTCTGTTTGTTTCCAGTGGGATTGCCTCGATATTCCAGCCCCTCAACTGTCCCAATGCCGGAAAGGAAGGAATTCGTTTTAAACTTAAATGGAATCTCTTCCCTCCATCCAAGTGGATCCTATTATCCTCAGCTTCACCACCACGACAGCGACTGCCAGGACGTGAAACCATGTGTGATGTGACAACGAGGTTTTTAGTCTAAATTTAAGGTCCACTAAAGTTTTGTCTCGTGAACCCGTTTTCAATTTGGACATTTAAAAAACACAAAAAGGGTTTCAAGATATTATTTGCAAACATTGTGAAACACTCATAGCCTCAATGACAATACGACACTCCATATATTTAGGTAGTATTTGAAACAAATATCCATGTACGACCCTTATTTAACTTATATACAAACTTTTGTATTCTGGTGTCTGGTTTATTGCCTCCTATTAAATAATTACCCTTTAAAGAATGACAGTTTTTTGTCTTCTGCTCTTTCTTTTCCTTTCGTTCAAAGTTAACCTTGAACAACAATTGTTATGTTTGCTTCAGCTTTCTCGTATCTTTCCTATTTTCTTTACCTAAAAAAATATTAAAAGTTTAGAATTTGTTCATTTATCTGTCTCTAATAAAAAAGAGTTAGAATACCCTGTTTTTCAAGCTTCCTCAGCTGATTGTAAATATTTCCTTTTTATCCTTTCAGCGTCAAAAGCTGCAAAAGCTCGAATTGATCGTTTTAGCTCTGTCCCATTGACTTGTTCTGCATTGCCATCTCGTGGTGACTGAAACGAAATGCAGGTTTTCAATGCAATGAACAGCAGACGTGTTGACATAAAATTTCTGCTGTCAAAGAGGCACATTCCACTAAAAGAAGACGCAGAAGTGCCAGTGCAGCAATCGTTATTACACGTTTGTCTTTCTGTTTAAAATTGATTTTCTGCTGTGAAATACCTATCAGAGGAGAGCTGACAATATAATGACAGGTATTCTTTTTGCGTTTTATCTAAATATGGAATACATGTCTTCTGTCATGTTTCTCAGATGTGGACAGATTTGTTGGCGCGCCTGATAGAGATGGCTATCATGTCTCAAAATAGATGTATCCTTTATTGCAGTAGCATAATTTCTATTCTTTCATTTCAAAACTTGAATCCATCAATTGTCCACGGCCGCTTGCATAGTGGCGGTGGGGCTAGTGTATCTGCAGCGGTCATTGGGCGAGAGGCGCGGTGCACCCACGTCGCCAGTTCATCACAGGGCAACACACGTAAGGCCAATTTTAGAGAAACCATTTAACCTCATATTTTTGGACAGTGAGAAGAAGAAGGAGTACTGGTAGATAATCTACATGCAAACTCAATGCGGAAAGACCTGAGGGACCCGGGATCTGAACCGAGGACCTACTTCCTGCAAGGCAACAATACCAACTGCGATACTGTGGAGCCTCTACATTGAACAGGGAAAAAAAGCCCACTTTAAGATTTTTGTTTGTTTGTTTGTTTTTTTTTTTTTTTTGCTGTCACTAGTGGCACAATTGCTGCCCCTGCCAATAATTCGGCCGATCCCGTTTAGCCGTTTTTTCCTTCTATGTTTGCTTCAGGCTTTTATCTATACAGTATTGTCAGGCTACCCTCAATGTAATGATTCACAGAGCTTAAAGCCAGTAGTTATTAATTTAGAAACTGTTGTCTTAATTATACATTTCCTTGAAAAAGTGACTCTGTCGAAAGGGCAAAATGTCACAGTGAAAAATATAATGCAGTTGACATATATCAGTGATCCAGTAACGCCCTTTGGAGTACAGATTTCCAGCAAACCTAATAGTTCCTGTTGATTTCTGCACCAAATACAAAGTCAAATTGGCCAATTATATCTCATATAACCAGGGGATAAACATTTCAGATAAACATTAAAATAGTTCTTTATTATTTTGTATAATCAGGAATACAAATATGAAGAAACTTGTTCTTTAGGGCTGTAAATGATCACACGCCTTGTATGAACAAAAGCTCCGATTCAGATCGATCTATCTATCTATCTATCTATCTATCTATCTATCTATCTATCTATCTATCTATCTATCTATCTATCTATCTATCTATCTATCTATCTATCTATCTATCTATCTATCTATCTATCTATCTATCTATATATCTATCTATCTATCTATCTATCTATCTATCTATCTATCTATCTATCTATCTATCTATCTATCTATCTATCTATCTATCTATCTATCTATCTATATGCATTCTTTATGTGTGGGATGAGAAGCGGGTTACACTCTGGGTACGTCGCTAGTGTCATTCTGAATTTGATTCTCAATATCTTCTTTTTCTTTAGTCGGTGACTTTTTATTGTGTCGTCTGAGTGCAGGGATGTAATACTAAAGTGGATCGGGAGGTGGCGGCACCCTACCAGAAACCTCTTGCAACTTTCTGGTCCGTCTCTGCTGAGATTATGTCCACTACGAAAAAAAGTTTTAGAAAACGAAAAGAATGAATTAAAAAAAATAAGATTTGTTTGTTGGTTGTATATTGGGTTCTTTTTTGCTTGTTTGTTTTACTGGTTTGTCTCCAACCTTCTCTTTAGAGTTGAGTGACCATTACATAAACGACCTAATTATGGGTAGGAGCAAATTTTAAGTTGAAATCCAATTAAGGTCTAAAAATGACTTTGATTTTCATACTCCGTACTATTGTTCCCTTTCTGGCCGCGAGAGGGAACCAAGTTCTTAATTTTGACTTGAAACCTGAAACTAAAATTTGAACAAAGTTACAGGAGAGTGAAAGTAACACGATTATAAATTAGCTGTTATTTAAAGTTTTGTTTTTTTTGTCCTGCTTATTAGTCACCTTTTAATTCTGTTAGATCGTCTTCATTAACCCAATTAAAGGCTACGCAACAGGACTTTTGTTATTAATAATTCTAGTCAAATTTCAAACTGAACCTGGTATTTGTTTAGACCGGTACTCTAAATCTAATGTAAGTATTATAATTGTATAAAAACTTCTTTCTGTTTATTTTTTGTGATCTTAGCCAATTGTTTTTGGTGTAATGACTGTAAAATAAATTCAGTATCTAAAATAATTGCAAAACTATAGTAAACTGAATTTCATTCAAAATAAATTGTACACCAAAATATGTTTAAGTGTGTAAATTGATACCACGCAGAAGGTATTTTTTTTTTTTTTGCATAGGTTGGCCTAAAGTAAAAGAAATGTACGTGATCATTGTTTCTTCATTTTTGTGAAATAAGTTGACACTGTGTTATGCCTGTCACGGTGCCCCAGTCGTGAATAGTTTCAATTAACAGGAGTTTAAGGGGGACTGGGTGGGCAGAGCGTTGCATTAAGTAAAAGGCCCGTCGTGAACTGTGTAAACAGCCCAGGGCGGTGGAAAAAGTTCATGCACGGATCCATGTAAGGAGAAACCAGTGAAGCGCTCCAGGCCACCGCACGAACATTTAATTAAGACGATCTGAGGAGGATTTCAGCAACGCTCGGACTGTTAGGTGTGTCACGGTGTTCGGTGCCGATTTTAATGCGCTACTGCCCCGACAGTCGGACGGTACGGATGTAGAGGCCTCAGGTGTCAGCTTTTGGTCATTTTTCTATTATTTATTTAGTCTGTTTTAGGCTACAAGATTAAAGTGTCAGCGTCAGTTCATGTAACAATCGTGTAATAATGGATTTTTAAGTTTAAATTACAAAAAAATAAAAAATAAAAAATAAAAAAAAGCTTAAACATGTTTGTCTGGCCTACAACATATTAAAACAACAAATCATTTCCACGTTTTTCAGCGCCTTGCTTGGTCTTATTGAGTTCCCTGCATGTATTTCTCAAGTGCAAACTCTCACACCTGCAATCTGGTGGTTTTCAGAACAAACTGTTTTTAATTCTGGACTGAATGAGATTTCATCTAATTGCTGACTCAAAGGGGCGTTTTCTGCTTTGGTCTCCCACTGATCCACAGTTGGTGCTCTTTTGTCAACACCTTAAAAACGTTTGCATGCTTGTTAAGGCATGCCTTTTGCTCAACTGGTTTTATTTAAATTAGGTGTCATTAATGAAAAAAATAAAATTAATAATAATTCAAAAATTCGTATGCTTTTATTTTAATATTGTGAAACATGTTTAGTACAATGCAAAAAAAAAAAATAAAAACAAACTTGAAAACTAGATTAAAACATGTTGCAACCAGAAATAAAAAATCCCTGAAATATTAAAGCCTCACACCATGTTTCTTCCTTTCACCTTAAACACCGAAGCCTTGAATGAAAGAGGATGCGCCCTGCATGAACATGCATCCATGTTATGTCCGTGTGTGCATTTCAGTTGCTCTGTCACGTCTGAAGCTTTTCGGCAGGAGCGCGCTGGGAGTTACTGATACCTCCTGAAGCTTTCCCTGAGAGCTGCGAGTGTGGCCAGGCAGCAGCGCTCGTCTACTCCAAGAGTGCACGGCCTGACTTCTCATTGGACGGGTCGTACACTTTGGAAAAGGGGGCGGAGATTCCCTTGCAGCAAAAAAAGGAGGAAAGAATTTAACTGCGCAAAAAGTCCTGTGTGGTGACGGATGTCTCAAAGTTCAGAACTTTTTCCAAATAGTCCCAAGGATGGGGACGGCTTGAAGACTTTTCTCTTTTATGCTTACTCTTGTTATTATTTTTTTTTAAGTAAAGCAGCAAGGAGCTGTGATTTCAAGAATCATCGGAGGGAGAAGTGGAGCTCACTCCTTGCAGATTCTGGATCAAAGTGAAGACATGCAGGCTCGCTACTCCGTCTCCAGCCCCAACTCTCTGGGCGTCGTGCCGTACATCAGCAGCGACCCCAGCTACTACAGGGCCGCTGCAGGTGGGGGCTACACGGGGATGGCAGCGCCCATGAACATGTACTCTCATGCGGCTCATGACCAGTACCCCGCCAGCATGGCTCGGGCATACGGACCATACACTCCACAGCCTCAGCCCAAGGATATGGTGAAACCCCCCTACAGTTACATCGCGCTCATCACCATGGCGATCCAAAACTCGCCCGACAAGAAGGTGACCCTGAATGGGATTTACCAGTTCATCATGGAGAGGTTTCCGTTCTACCGAGACAATAAGCAGGGCTGGCAGAACAGCATCAGGCACAATCTATCCCTGAATGAGTGTTTTGTCAAGGTGCCCCGCGATGATAAGAAGCCCGGCAAAGGTAGCTACTGGACCTTAGACCCGGACTCCTACAACATGTTCGAGAACGGGAGCTTCCTGAGGAGGAGGCGGCGGTTCAAAAAGAAGGACGCGCTGAAGGAGAAGGAGGAGCGGTTGCAGAAGGACCTGCCGCCGAGGCAGCAGGGCCGGGAGCAGGAGCAGACCGTGCAGGGCTCCCAGCCCGTCAGGATCCAGGATATTAAGACTGAGAACGGGGCCGTCACGCCACCGCAGGCCGATTCCCCCTCTTTGAACGCAGTGCCCAAAATCGAGAGCCCGGACAGTAGCAGCAGCATGTCCAGCGGGAGCCCCCACAGCATCCCCTCCAGCAGGTCCATAGGTATGGACAGCTCCGAGCACCAGCAGCAGCAGCACCACGGCCAGACCTCAACGCAGGGCTTCAGCGTTGACAACATCATGACTTCCCTCCGGGGGTCTCCACAAGGGGTCACCGAGCTCCCCTCCAGCCTGGTCGTCTCCAATAGGACAGGTATAACGCCATCTTTGTCCCTAAACTATTCTCCAAGTCAGGCATCTGTCTATAGCTCGCCATGTAGCCAGAACTCCATCTCCACTACCTCCAACGCTACCTATCATTGTAACATGAGCCTTTACGCCGGGGACAGATCGAGTCACTTGGCACCGAGCACCGTGGACGAAACGTTGCCAGATTACTCAGTCACGACCACCTCATCCTCCCTGACCCATGCTAATCTGAACTCCGGGCAGGAGGGGCCCCATACCCACCAAGGGAGGCTAGCCTCATGGTACCTGAACCAGGCCGGAGACCTGGGCCATCTGGGCGCAACGTACCCGGCGCAGCAGCAGAACTTCCACTCAGTCCGTGAGATGTTCGAATCCCAGAGGATTGGCTTGAATAACTCACCGGTGAATGGGAATAACAGCTGTCAGATGTCGTTCCCACCGAGTCAGTCCATCTATCGCACTTCGGGAGCTTTTGTGTATGACTGCAGCAAATTCTGACCAAAAACAAAAGAAAAGAGAAAAGAAAGAAGGAAGGAAAGGCTCAGTACTTTTTGTTTTTAACCACACGGTGTTTGATCTCTGTCATTAAAACTCATCCTTTTACCTCTGTTTCCTGCCCCATGATAATATGGACTAATGTGAGACAAAAAAGACAGAAAAGACTTGATCTTGGTTTTTTCTAAAGAACAGTGTTACTGCAAATAACACGTAAGTTTCTCCTTTTTTTTTTTTTTTTTTTTTTTTTTTGCTTTTGTGGCTTTGTGTGATATAAAATAGAGATGTGTCACTTGTCTTGGACGTGTACAATTGAATATATAGTAATTTATTTCTAAAACTGTCGCCAAATATCATGGACCAAACACCACAAAAGTGTTTCTAAATTGAATTGCCTTAACTGTCCAAAACGTTATGCTCCATTCTAAAATTACAGAGGAAGAAAAGGAACGTGTATATCGCCGTACTATTTTAATTAAATGTTGAAAAGTATTCTGAAGGATTTCTTTGTTTGTTTAATAAATTGTCATTTTATGTGAGTTAGAGCTGCGCCTCATTTCTTACAGACAAGAATTTAGGGTAGAACCATTTTACATTCAGTCTCGTCCAGGTTATTTTGTGCGTTATATCTTATTACCAATCTGCTTTTACCACTGTAGTATTAATTTGTTAAAGACTTGAGTTTAAAGTAATAGAAAAAAAAAAACAATATTTGCTGCACCAATTTAGGCCTTATTTTAAAATGCTTTGACTTTTTATTTTAGAATTAAAATGCACTTGGTGTGGGTTTTTCTAAAATACAGCACACATAAAGAGTGTGCTTACGGTTTCTAATTTTTATTTTATTTAGATGATATTCTGAAGATTTATAATAGAATAAATGAAATGAAGCTGAGTGAGCAGCCATGAAGCATGAAGATGAGCCGTACACACATCACAGCTTTGTTTTGGACTGTGTCGTATGTTTACTGGCGCATACTGGTGCTTATTTAATATCATAACCAAACATACCAAAAATATTCCCGTTGTCTCTTCAGTTTTGATGCTTCAGTTCCCACCAGTCTGACAGGTTGCTGAACCGAAAGAAGGAGAAAGAGAAAACGTGACCTGCACGTTTTATTATATAGAACTCAGAGTTAAGACAAGCGGACTGGAAATCCTAGAGTATCAGTGTTTGTGTGTTTTATCAGTACAGGTATCAACTAATGATTTGTTGATTATCCTTTATCAAGTAGATCAGAAATGTTTTTTTTTTTTCTGTATAATTAAAATTCAAATTTGTAATTTTTCAGAGGCTAAATAATTTATTAGGCTATGTGCTATTTTGTTTGGAACTTTTGTATGAATATTGTTTTCCATTAATCATCCAAATGCACATTTAAAAGCCATGTTACTATTCGCAAGTATATTTAAATAGACTTGCGCAAACTAGGTGCGTAAAAACACACAAAGCATACTATCATGTTTTTGATAAATAAATAAGTAAATACTACCTCTACTCCTAATAATAATAATAATAATAATAATAATAATAATAATTACAGTCAAAAAACATACATTTGGCATAATAAGATTTGTAAATAAAATTAATGTTATGGAAAAACCTTTTATAAGTTAGAATTGCGACTTTTTTTACTTTTAAAAATTTAAACCATTCATAATTTGCGCATAATAATTCCAAAACTTCCTATTAGTTTTCAGACTAACCTTTTGATTTTGTCCCGCTGACTTTGAAAACCAATTCAAGACAGGACTGTTAGTCTGTAATCTTACGTTAAGTAACAGCGGTGACCAAAATAATTTTATTTATTTGCAGAAAAACATTTAGATCAACAAGGCAGAATTGGAATTAGAAGGGATGTCCTGACTTAATGTAGAACATGTCAATACTTCTGACTTTGACCACATTTAACTCGTGGTTTACATCCAAACTCACATCTGGGGAATTTAATCTTTCTATGATTTAATTATTCGATACTATCGCCAAGACCCCTAATGTGCACTGCCTCTCCAATTGCAGCTCAATCAGACTCCTCTAGAAGTAATAAGATTCCTTCTCTATGGGCCCAATAAACAAACGGCGTGTTAGCCAAAAGATTGATGGCGCTCTCAGAGAACGGACCAGGTCAGGAAGGAATAAAATTCAATCAGAGTGCTGGAATCGTTTTTCATGAGACGGAAAAGGCAGAGAGGTAGACGGAGGTCAATGAGGAGGATGTCGGCCGTAAGAGCGCCATCATCAACAATACAACAGGACGAGGCTCACACAAAGGAGCATGGCAGTGGAGTTTATATGCTGTGATTGTATTTACCTTTTCCTCGCATGATTTGTTTTTATTATTCGGAACCTGTGCATGAAGAAGGGACATAACCCGGTTCTTTTGGCACAGTTTCATCCTGTCTGTTGTTTCTCCCAGTGGGTCATTCTGCTCGTACTGAGCCACAGCAAAATAAAGCACAAATTTAATTTTACTTTCATTTCCTTTTTTCGGAGGTGGTAGTAAGATGCAATTGAACCCAGCTTGATGTTTGTACCCCACCTAGCAGATATGGTAAAGATACAGCGATCAGATGTAGATCGGGAGCTATTCTTCGTTAAAAGGGGGCGCACGTCTTTCTGGAGCTCGCAAACACACACAAAAGTGAAGGCCACATTGTGAGTCTGTCTCCAGACTTTACACCCTGCTTCTTCCTGAAGCGTTTCGCTACATTCCTGAAAATGCACAACTTCCCTCAGTGCTTCGGGTCAAATGGCGGAGACAAAAGCCGCACTGTCGGGCCTGCCTTTCATAATAATCCAGAATCGGGATTATTTCTTTGATTTGAAATTGGAGCATATTTTTTCCAAGTAGATCAATTTTATTTTAAAGACCCACCTCATCGAATTCACAATGAAACAAGATTTCATCGTGTCAAGCATGAATATTACGGAAAAATCTAAATAATCCAACAATTATATCGTATTAGCTTGTTTACATGAGTTGATGCGGCTGATGCACCATGCTGCGGGTCAGTTAAAGTTCCAAAAATGCACAGGAGACTTGACAATTTTATTTCATGAATAATTTAAAATCTAGTCTCGCTTTTACTGAATGATCTGCGCCTCTAAACTAAATCCATTATCTCTATGGTATTTCCTGCATTTTATCACAGATAATTACCAACAAAGAGGACAGGTAAATATTCACCTGGTCAGGTTCGACTTTGAGGTCTTTTCTCGTCTCAAATTAGACGAATTTTGAAGGGAATTATTTGTACATTTTACGTCATTCTTTTGTCTTGCTTTTTACCATTGATACTGGCAAAACATTAGAGCAGACAATAGTTTAATTACGGTATACATTAAATGAGGAGGGAGCTGGGTATTGTTGGTGATGTTTGCCAACCTGGAATCTATTCATTTTTTTTTCCCTATTTTATATTTTCTTGCAGTGCATTTTCTCTGAAAGTTAAATCTGTGCCAGCATAACCGTTACTATTGCTAATAACCCCACAAATAGTGTTTTACACTAACTTCGTTTTGTTAAGGTTTCCACAAGGAAACTATGAGAATTTAAATGGACTTAAGGCCAGTCGGTGAGTCCCTGCAGACTGTGTGCACCTGTATGGCTGAGTGACCGCAGCTCAGGATGGAAAATGCCTTGTTTTAGCTCTCGATTACTCCAAGCGCCCATCTGTTTCTAATTAAGAGCTCACAGACGCAAATTCTGTCTGCCTTGCTGTACGGCCAGCCGAGGGAAAGGTTGAAGGTCCAACACTTGTCTCTCAGAAGGAAATATAACCACCGCACGCAGCCCCCTATGTTGCAAGTTTCATTTTTTTTAAGCAAGAGATAAATATTTTTTTAAGTGAATAATCCACTCGATGTTTTTCAGTGTAGGAAAAACGATTAAGCCTAAATAAGGCTAACCAATTATACTGAGATCGTATAGTATCTTCATATTAAACAAAACTAACTCCTTATGGGGGGATAATGGAGTAGTGTGAATTCAGACCAGGAGGAAACTGCCGTCCTGCGAATAACCCGGCAGGCTGAGAAAGAAACAGAGTTGCCTTCAAGACCGTCACACAAAACCTGCTTTTCTGCAGGTCGGCCCCTTGGTTCCAAACTATGGCAAATTTCACGCCAGCACCGAGCAAATGAATGTTTCAGTCATAGCACAGCAAGACAATAATTTATTGCCAACCGTTGCTATTTTTAAATATGAAACGTATGCAATCAAATCAAAGCAGCATAATGAAGTTTTAATGGGTTGTTTATTTAAGTAACGCCACATAAACAAATCCGAAAATTCTTCTGATAATTTATTGTAACACTTTGTGTGTACGCTTTTAAAAGACTATTAGAAAGTCTGTTTAAGAATGAAGAATGATGCACAGTGCTGTTGTGCGGATGAGGCTGCATTGTGGGGCCAGTTATATAAAAGTTCAGAGCATTTAGGAAAGGTTGCAGATAGGAAGTCATGAGTTGGTCAAAAATGTAAATTTCAGGAATATGGATTCACAAAAAAATCTTTTGGTACTGAAGAAAACCTGAAGGCAGAGACTTTGGGATGGCAAATTAAGCAGGAAGCCAGGTACCTAAAATGTACGTTTCTTGGTCTTTTGATTATTCCAATTTCGTGTACAGTCTATTTGTGCTGGAAACACATTAATAACAAAGCCGGACTACACGAGTCGATGTTTGTAATAAAAATGTTGAAAAAAAGCAAATATAAATAGAGAAAAAAAATATGTATTTGGGTCTGAACATATTTATATTCACCTCATATGCCCCAATACTGCTTTAGCTGCGCCCCTGGTATGTGTTTTTCATATTAAATAAAGTCAATTTCATCAAACGACACAAGCATGTGCTTTGGATTGTTAAAAAAAATCCTACATCAGCTTCAGTATATAACTTCTATTTTATATGTATAGGTACCCTGGGCAAGTCCATGGGAGGAGAAAATTCACCTTCAGAGCGGGGTAAAAAGAACCAACATGAACTCTGCGTCACTTCAAAGCCCTTCGGCTCCTGCTATCTGAGCCACAGTAGCAGTTGTCTGTGTCTTTTTAAGGGTCCCATCTCATTTTATAGCGCAAGCCGACCACTGGGCCGTGTAAACGTGAACAGCAGACCACTACTAAACTGTGAGGCCGCGATAAGCCTTGCCTGTGTTTGATTCGTGCAGTGCACTGACAAAACAACACCTAAACAATAAAACTGGTTTAACAAGTTCTAATTTCTAATTCTACTCAATCAACAACAGCTGAAGATAATAAATTCTAGCCAGTTTTTACTTACTCCACTCATTATGAACAGTGTGCTCATCTACTTCGCCTTCCATGTCAAAACAAACAAAAAAGGTATAGGTTTGTAATTAAGGCATGAAACATATGTAGTAATAGAGGTTTTTAGTCTATTCCAAAAAGGTGTCATTTAAACGTTTTCCCTGACAAGCACAGTAAAGATCTTGGCAACAACTGCCCGGGATTAAGAAGCTCAGGCTGGCTAGCAACTTTCATTTAATAATTATGAGTGTTGCTAAACTGGCTAAAACCTGATAAAAACTCATTAAATCTATTTTAAAAAAAATTCTTCACAATCACAGCTAAGATGTGCAATCGTTTGAGGTAAATGGCCTCAAGGTTTAGTTTGCTAGCAAGTCATATGTTCATTGGTCTGCTACAATGTTCCCCTGAGTGTCACACAAACCAGAGGCAGAAGCAAGAATAAAATTTCCCTGAAATGTAGGGAGTGTGAAGGGGAGGTTAGAAACCAATTGGAAAACAAACTTGAAATTTGATTATAATAGGGTATGTGCGCATTTGTTTGTGTGTGTATGAAGAGGCCAAATTCTCAAAAGATCATTTCTGCAGCTGATTATTGGCACATCCATCAAATGTGTTGCCTCAAATTTAAGAATAACGTTTTTAAGACTATTAGAGAGCTCCTGTTGAATTATTTTGCAGTAGCTTCATAAAAACTTCCTTGATGAAAATGTAGACAATATTAGGGACAGCGTTGTGCTCTCTGGGATTAAGGGATTTTCTTGTATTATGCAGAAAAACAGATACTCGGGCAGATCAGCCAAGAGATTAATATATCAGATAACATTTTAACTGTGGATTTTACACAGCGGTCATCTGGTCATGAAGTTATCAGATCCAGAGCTACTAGACTTAATTTCAGAATCATTAATAACCCATACAGTGGGGAAACACACAACTCTTTCCTCCATCTTGGCCTTAGTGTGTCCTATTTTTACAGTGCTGCTGACAGACCGGGTATGAGATATTCAGTGTCACCTAGTATAAAGTATTTCTGAATCTTTCACAAATGTACTTTACTCTGTAAGTTTATAAAAACCTGGTGCAGAAAGACTGATGTGTAATAAAGTATGCTTGTGTAAATGCATATGCATTCCAGTTTTTTCACCCACAGTCACTGGAACTAGATTACCTGCAGTACCTGCCAAACAAAAACCACACCCCTCACCTCCCGTAACACCTTTCAGCACATCTCATATAATGAGATGAATTACCTTGCAGAAGGAAAAGTGTGAGTTGGAAGACAGGTGGGGAAAAACACATTTGTTATAAAACAACTCTGACTTAAGCCTCAACTGGTTCACTTTTTCACTGTTTCTGATGACTTTCGGTTTAGTTAAAACGTAGGCATCACCAGGGCCATTAAACTGTAGTATTGTTTCCTCGGTAGGAGATATATTTTATGCTCCAATAAAATTCCCAATTAATGCATTCATGGGAGGAAAATATGAAGGAAACACTAAATAATTATGAACAATAGCCTCCTGTGTGTGCAGTTGAAATAAAATAGGATTGTAAAGCCACTTTTGTTTAAAAATGCACTCTAAAAGTTCAGAACATTTCAAAATATGTGGCATATAGATGTCCAAACTTAGAAGCTACCTATTTTTTTTCCAACAATATAAATGTGAATATGGTTTCACAAATCCATTATGCTGTACTGAAAAAAATGGGACCAGGTATTTCAATTGTATGTATATTTGTAAGGCAGGTCATAAAGCTTTTATAAATATACATATGTAACTGAAAACTATCATTGTACATAATCCTGAACACATGAGCTCCATGGTGAAAAATGGTGGTGGTAGCATCATGCTGGGGGATGTTGATCTTTAACAGGAATAGGATAGCTGGTCAATGTTTATTAGAGGACGGCTGGGGCTAAATACAGATAAAAACCTGTTGTAAAATTAATTTTTAGAAGAAAGTTGAAATTGTGCTGTGCTTATTTTATATGCCCCAATAGGGCTCTATAACTAGCAAAGCCCCTTTTTCAAACCAAACCATATAGATGGAGCAACAAATAAACAAACACTACTGCTACTACTAATGGCAGCATTAATCTTGACTGAACATATTTCCTGAGACTTGAAACAATAATGGCACTCAATAAAAGACTGAAAAATTATTGTCTATAAAACATTCTGTATATAGAGAGCTCATCAGAGGTCAACACAGAAACGTCCGCTGTTTGAGCGTTTGTCAATGGACAAACTGCCTGCTGATCTCTGAGTAAAAACCCTTCCTCCTGGCGGCCTTTTTCCGTGGCAGTTGTCTATTCTTCAGCCTCAACTCATTTTCTTTAAGTTACAATTTCCCTGTTTTCTTGCTTGGTTTCTTTTTTAAAGAGAACTGGTGGAGAAAGGTAGAGGAATAAAAGGTAATAAATAACACGAAAAGGAAAAGTATATGTGTGGAAACAAAGAAAGAGGTTGTTGTCAAAAATCAACTAAGCCCAAACTCTACAGATAAGAAAAGCAGCTTATCTTCAGTTGAGATTAATCTGCACATTAGCTGTGGTTCTTCATGAGTTTCTGAGGAGGTGTGCAGGTGTGAGGTTGTTTCCGTGAGTCGTGAAACAGCCAGATGGCATTTGTGTGTGATGGCGACCAGCAGCTATTCACAGCAGTGGTTCCTTTCACAGATCAGCACTCATATCTCTGTTCCATCTCCAGGCTCTCTGCTCATATAAACATCCCCGGTCCATGGGCCTCTGATGTTTCTGCCTTTGTGTTTACAGTGAGAAGTCAAGCAAATATGTGAACTTTGGGACAAAGAGAAAAGGGATGAACAATAGAAAGGAGAAGCTTACCGCTTGAATGGGTTCCAGAGAAACATTATACTTTTTATGATGCAGCATTTATGTCTTCATAAAAAGAATACCACAGCATTTTTTAACAAACAAAGAAGACTGACTGATATGCATTGCTACTGAACATCTTTGTTATTGTGTATTAAATATCACCTTGCAAGCAAACATCTTCAAACATTCATTTAAGTAAAAACTTTATAAACACATATTTTTGCCACTGGGTCTGCACACTAGCAGAGCAGTATGGAACATGTTCAATTACACTGATTTAGCATAGCCATGGGTTGACCCAGAAAAAAAAGTTCCTCTTCAACACTCAAAGCCTGCAGCAACCCAAATGAACAGTTGAGGAATAAAAAAAAAAGAAGGGAAATGCACACATGCACGCACATGTTTACATACTGTTTTACCAGAAGGGTAGATTTTATTTGCAGTGAAGCAAATGAGATGTAGCATTCACTTGTGAAGACAACGCTTTGTCTGAAAATAATCTGGGTAAAAAATAATCACGCACATTTCCAATCAAACCCGAATCCCGTGCAGTGTGCTGTGACTTCAAACTTCAAAGCGGCTCAGAGCAATTGTCTACCCCTTTGCCCCTTTTAAACTGCCTTTTTTAGCTTTCGAAAGAAGAAAAATCCCCTGTACATCAAAGAGGGAGACAGAGAAAGTCATTTAGCCTTATCTTAATTGAGCTGCAATTTTAATAATGATCTTACACATTGGGACCGAGGAGGAGCTGCTGGAGGAGAGGCCAGTTTACTCGTGCTCCACTGTTCCACTCTGGCTGTCTAATCTCAGTTCCAGACATGTCATTGGCCCATGATTTATGATGACCAAATGTTTTGTTTACTTCATGTTCATAACAGGCGAGCGAATTGCATGGGGCATGCAGTATATGGAAACATGAAAGCGCTGCGGCAGCTTTGCTGAACTGCAATCCCCAGCAGTTCACAGAAATAAACAGATCTGTGCTGCAGCAACCTGGCAAAGCACCTCCTTCAAACTGAGGGCCAGGGCTTCCAGCCACTCAGAAGTTTATAAAATTCCCAGGTTGCGTGTTTTAATTGGTTGGCACGGTGTTGTGGGAGGTTGCGCTCTTAAATTAACCTCTTAAAAACACACTGAGCCACTCTGTTCATGCATTGTGTCAATAAATGACTTGCTTCTGCCATGAGTGAGAACAAATGAATGGGGTCTGACAACTGCTTGACAGTAAGGTCAAGAGTCCAGTAAGCCAGTTCACTTGAATTGAGCTTCTGTTAGTGGTGCTCTGGCATTTAGCAAAGCAGTTGAAAGGGATTCAAACAGCACACGCTTCATGGAGGAAGTGTTGTTCCTGCCAGGGAAAATGCACACAATGGAAGCTTTATGTAAGTGACTTATGTGATATGATAATGTGAATGGGTCATAATAATTCATTTTATTCACAAGAGGTATGCTGCCATTACAGAATTTCCTTATGTCTATGTAAACTTATGCTTGTGTTTCTTCCACAAGCCTCATCCTGCATATCTGAAAAAGGCAACTCCAGTTCCTTTTCTCAGAAAGAAAAAACAACACTTGTGTGTGTTGAGGTGTATGACATGTTGGCTTACAGGCTTACAATAAGGCCAGAGAGACAGGAGCCATATCTGATTCTGCTTCAAGGATATGCACTGGTTTCACCTTTCTGATACGGGCTGTTTACAAAATGATGGTTTCTTGTGTTTTTCTTTCAGCATCGGCATTGGTGATGTGACACTGTAAATTCAAAGACAAACGTTTATGTATAGCACATTTAAAAACAATTGAGGGTAACCAAAGTAATTTACAGCCAAAGAAGCAAAGAAATTGAAATGTATAAAAAAAGAATTGCTATCACATGATATATGTTAGAGAATAAAATCACAATATGCTACATAAATATTCAAGTCTAATGTTCAACCCGTAATAAAAAAATAAAGAAAAAAGATCCGTACAGTCTGTGTTGCGTGTATATGACAATGTAAGCTATTGCAAAGATTGGGGGCAGCAACTTGAAAAGACCAATCCCTATTATGTATATATTTCAGTTAAATTGAATTCAATTCAGTTTTTTTATAAAGCAGCAATTCACAAAACATTTCGTCTCAAAGGCACTTAAAAAAAAAAGTAAATTCAATAGTATCATACAGATTTGAAGTCAAGTACATACATTCCAAATTGATCTTAGTTATCAAACATTGCGTTAAGTTCAATTTATTATTCAAATTGGTTCAAATGTTTTCTATTTACCTGCATGGTGATGCAATTGGTGGCACTGTTGCCTTGCAGCGAGAAAGTCCTTGGTTCAAATCCGGCCTGGGGTCTTTCCGCATGGAGTTTGCATGTTCTCCCTGTGCATACATGGGTTCTCTCCGGGTACTCCAGCTTCCTCCCATAGTCCAAAAACGTAACTGTTAGGTTAATTGAGGGAAATTGAATGGATGGTTTCTATTTAAGGAAACCCTGCAGTCGAGTCACGGTCTTGCATTCATTCTCCTGGATGAGCGTGTAGTGACGGGAGACATTTGTTTGCATTGTTTCATTGAATTTGCAGCAATCCCTCATACTGAGCATGCATGTGGTGACAGTGAAAGAAAACTCCCCTTTAATTGGAAGAAACCTCCAGCAAAACCTGGCTCAGTTTGAGCAGCCATCTGCCATGACCAACTGGGGGTTTGAGAAGACAGAGCATTCACACAAAAATAACACACAGGTGCACTGATCCCAGAGTACTTTCTATGTAAAAGAAAAGTAAAAAGGTAATGGCAGTATAGTTCCTTTTCCAGCTAAGC
Source organism: Girardinichthys multiradiatus (assembly GCF_021462225.1). Taxonomy (NCBI): domain Eukaryota; kingdom Metazoa; phylum Chordata; class Actinopteri; order Cyprinodontiformes; family Goodeidae; genus Girardinichthys; species Girardinichthys multiradiatus. Next base: position 26,242,971 of record NC_061799.1, read on the forward strand.
AGATAAGCTCTGAGCCAGTTTTCAAGTCCAGAGTATTAAAGAGAGCATATACAGTCGGTCACAGTGAAAGCTCAGCCAGTAGCTATGTCCAGGAGAGAGACAGGCTTAAACACTAAAAGACAGCGCCAAGTGTATCATCTTTCGAAGGAGAACTTTAAGTTGCTGGAAGCAGTAGCACTCCGACGATTCTCTCTAGGAAGATGTCACAGCAAAACAGAACACCAGGCCAAATATAGCTTGCATGAAGAGAAAAAACAGATAGATAACATACAGGGGTTGGACAATGAAACTGAAACACTTGTCATTTTAGTGTGGGAGGTTTCATCACTAAATTGGACCAGCCTGGTAGCCAGTCTTCATTGATTGCACATTGCACCAGTAAGAGCAGAGTGTGAAGGTTCAATTAGCAGGGTAAGAGCACAGTTTTGCTCAAATTATTGAAATGCACACAACATTATGGGTGACATACCAGAGTTCAAAAGAGGACAAATTGTTGGTGCACGTCTTGCTGGCGCATCTGTGACCAAGACAGCAAGTCTTTGTGATGTATCAAGAGCCACGGTATCCAGGGTATTGTCATCATACCACCAAGAAGGATGAACCACATCCAACAGGATTAACTGTGGACGTAAGAGGAAGCTGTCTGAAAGGGATGTTTGGGTGCTAACCCGGATTGTATCCAAAAAACATAAAACCACGGCTGCCCAAATCACGGCAGAATTAAATGTGCACCTCAACTCTCCTGTTTCCACCAGAACTGTCCGTCGGGAGCTCCACAGGGTCAATATACATGGCCGGGCTGCTATAGCCAAACCTTTGGTCACTCATGCCAATGCCAAACGTCGATTTCAATGGTGCAAGGAGCGCAAATCTTGGGCTGTGGACAATGTGAATCATGTATTGTTCTCTGATGAGTCCACCTTTACTGTTTTCCACACATCCGGGAGAGTTACGGTGTGGAGAAGCCCCAAAGAAGCGTACCACTCAGACTGTTGCATGCCCAGAGTGAAGCATGGGGGTGGATCAGTGATGGTTTGGGTTGCCATATCATGGCATTCCCTTGGCCCAATACTTGTGCTAGATGGGCGCGACACTGCCAAGGACTACCGAACCATTTTTGAGGACCATGTGCATCCAATGGTTCAAACATTGTATCCCAAAGGTGGTGCCATGTATCAGGATGACAATGCACCAATACACACAGCAAGACTGGTGAAAGATTGGTTTGATGAACATGAAATTGAAGTTGAAAATCTCCCATGGCCTGCACAGTCATCAGATCTAAATATAATTGAGCCACTTTGGGGTGTTTTGGAGGAGCGAGTCAGGAAACATTTTCCTCCACCAGTATCACGTAGTGACCTGGCCACTATCCTGCAAGAAGAATGGCTTAAAATCCCTCTGACCACTGTGCAGGACTTGTATATGTCATTCCCAAGACAAATTGATGCTGCATTGGCTGCAAAAGGAGGCCATACACCAAACTAATAAATTATTGTGGTCTAAAACCAGGTGTTTCAGTTTCATTGTTCAACCCCTGTAAGTTGGCATGATGCTGTGGGAGGTTGTGTTAAGTAAAAGTTTAAATAACTGTAAATATTGCAAAATTGGAGAATTGCAGGAGAATGTAGCACAGTGAGGGAAGTGATCATCTTGTCCTCCAGCAGCCTAAGCCTTTAGCAGCATAACTACAGAGATAGCTCAGGAGAACCTAAGCTACTCTGAGTATAAACCTTACCAAATAGGAAAGTTTTAAGCCTAGTCTTACAAGTAGACAGGGTGTCTGTCTCACTGACTAAAACTGGGAGTTGGTTCCACAGGAGAGGAACCTGCAGCTAAATGATCTGCCTCTCATTCTACTTTTAGAGACTCTAGGAACCACAAGTAAACCTGCAGTCTGAGAACAAAGTGCTCTGTTAGGAATATATGGAACAATCAGATCTCTGATGTATAATAATGAAGCTCTATCATACATCAGATCATAAAGCTTCATTATTAAGAGTTTATACACTACCGGTCAAAAGTTTTAGAACAACTTTTTCATTTAATGGTTTTCTTTATGTTTATAAGTATTAACATTGTATGCAGATTCTCAGTCTAGGCATCAAAACTATGAAAGAACACATGTGCAATTATGTAGCAAATGAAAATTTGTAAAATAACTTTAAATATGTTTTATATTTTAGATTCCTTAAAGTAGTCACTCTTTGCTGGGTTAACTGAAATATTAACCTTTGGCCGGGGAGGGAATACTAAGAGAGAATACTCAGAGAGCAAAGCAGTAATCAGAGCAAAGGGTGGCTATTTTTAAGAATATAAAATATAAAAATGTTTAGAGGTATTTCACACTTTTTGTTTACTATATAATTCCATGTATGTTCATTTACAATTTAAAAAAGTGTTTACTTCAAGATTTAACTATTCCACAATTCTTATTAAAAAATATACTAAACGAGATATTTTAATACTTTTCAATTAGAAGACATCTATATGAAATAAACATAAATCCCTTCATTTTGAATAGACTGGCATCACAATCAGAATTGCAAGGAAACATGTTTAGTCAAGCCAGCTTGCTTTAGCGGTGTTAAAGCAATTATCCCTAATTACAATAGTTGTCCCAATTTCAACATCTACGGTATTATTGTAGTTGAACAAAACTTGACAAAGCACAGACAACACTTTATCCTAGCAACTGGTCTTTCACAAAATTGCACTATGTGCAGAATGCAAAAGTACTCGTACTTTTACTCATCGTCTTCCGCTTATCCGGGACCGGGTCGCGGGGCAGCAGACTCAGCAGAGACACCCAGACGTCCCTCTCCCAATAAACCTCCTCCAGCTCCTCCAGGGGGATCCCAAGGCATTCCCAGGCCAGCCGAGAGACATAGTCCCTCCAGCGTGTCCTGGGCCGTCCCCTGGGCCTCCTCCCGGTGGGACGTGCCTGGAACACCTCCCAAGAAAGGCGTCCAGGAGGCATCTGGTATAGATTAGATGCCCGAGCCACCCCAACTGGCTCCTCTCAATGTGGAGGAGAAGCGCCTCTACTCCGAGCCCCTCCCGGATGGCTGAGCTCCTCACCCTATTTCTAAGGGAGTGCCCGGCCACCCTACAGAGGAAGCTCATTTCAGCCCCTTCCGGGATCTTGTTCTTTCGGTCATGACCCAAAGTTCATGGCCATAGGTGAGGGTAGGAACGTAGACTGACCAGTAAATCGAGAGCTTCGCTTTTCGGCACAGCTCTCTCTTCACCACAACGGACCGGCACAGCGCCCCCATTACTGCGGCAGCCGCACCGATCCGTCTGTCGATCTCCCGCTCCATTCTTCCCTCACTCGTGAACAAGACCCCGAGATACTTGAACTCCTCCACTTGAGGCAGGAACTCCCCTCCAATCTGAAGAGGACAAGCCACCCTTTTCTGATCGAGTACCATGGCCTCGGACTTGGAGGAGCTGATCTTCATCCCAGCCGCTTCACACTCGGCTGCGAACCGCCCCAGCGCATGCTGTAGGTCTTGGCTAGAGAGGTCCAGCAGGAGCACGTCATCTGCAAAAAGAAGAGACGAAATCCTCTGGTCCCCAAACCAGATCCCTCCGGCCCTTGGCTGCGTCTAGAAATCCTGTCCATAAAAGTTATGAACAGGACCGGTGACAAAGGGCAGCCCTGCCGGAGTCAAACATGCACCAGGAACAGGTCAGACTTAGTGTCGGCAATGCGGACCAAACTCCTGCTCCGCTTGTACAGAGACCGGATGGCCCCTAATAAAGGGCCACCGATTCCATACTCCTGGAGCACCCCCCACAGGGCATCACGAGGGACACAGTCGAATGCTTTCTCTAGGTCCACAAAACACATGTGAACCGGTTAGGCAAACTCCCATGAACCCTCGAATACCCTGTAGAGGGTATAGAGCTGGTCCAGTGTTCTAAAGTGCAATTACATTTTGCCACCTTACAAGCACAAACTTTATGTATTTTATTGGTAAGTTTTGCGATAGACCAACACAAAGAAGTGCATAACAGAGAAAATTGGGATAGAGGTTCACCTTCCAGCAGGATAATGACACCTAAACATACAGTTTAGGGTCCTTATACAATTCTGTTTCTAGATATGAAGAACTACTTTGTCTTGTTGGTCTATCGCATAAAAGCTCAAAAAATACATTGAAGTTTGTACTTGTGAATTACATGATGTGAATACATTTTCAAGGCACTGTAGATCGTAATGATGTAATACTAACTCAGCAGCATGAACCCAACGCAGGACGTTATGTTCACTTAATCTTGTGGAAACTCAAGAAATCATTTTGAAAAAAAATTATTTCAAATCGTTAACACAAATATAACGGTGGAAATTTTATTATACAAGGAAAGTACCTTTTTCGATGTTTTTGAGTCAAGAGTGTACCAAAGTGTCACCAAATGTCAGAAAAACTTGCAAAACCTCCCAGTTCAATTGCATGCATTTCAGTTGTTTATAATGGAACCAATAGGCCATGCGTACGACTTAGAGGGATGGACATGTCACTTGTGTAAATATTTTCCTTCTTCCAGTCTGACCATCTAGAATTCAATTTGAAAACCCCATCAGATAGGAATTTCCTCCTTCTGCACCAGCAACCAGAGCTGACGGCTGCAACATTCTTATCTTATCAGCAGCAGCAATCTGACATTGCATCGTACCGAAACTGGGAGAAACAGAATCTTAATAAAAGTGGTACTCCAGCTTTGAAGTCCTCCACAAAGCTGTACACATTAATAATGAGACTAATATGCACCTCGTATGATATTTAATCCTGGTCAAATATTTACTCTGCCCAGCAAAAGATTAAAATAAAAGTTATAATAATAGAAAAACATATCTTGCTCCTTCAGGTTTCACTCCTTTTCTTCTGTCTTTTGGCATGGTGATATGTGCTATAAGGACAGAGAAACAAGCTACAAGCTCTGTCAAGGTCTGCACAGGAAGTGCAGACAAATCAGTGGTGGTGTCCGTTAACGACAGCCCTGCTGCCGTCATAGTCTAGAACAATGGTCACAGAGTCCCTCTGGTACTGGGAAAAACTTACTCAGTGCGTAATCTCACTGGCAGGACAAGAGAAGATAAAGTTAACAGGAAAATAAAAGAAAGTAATCAGGGAAATTGGCTTTACAGAGGCACATGTGGTCATATCGTATCCAGATTAAAAAAAATAAAAAAATCAGAGCCGGCCCAAGGCTATATGGGGCCCAAAGCAGATTTGGAATTGTAGGCTCATTTGTCACCAATCCCCCACCAGTAACTTCTCACATCTTTTATTAATTGTGCAAGCTTGATCATTTATGCTTGTTGCATTAGGTGCTTAGCGACAAGACAATAAATTCATTAAGCATGATGCAATGTCACTTTGCAAGTCTTAAATAGCAATTTGGAGAAAGGGTGGCAGATGTAAATTAAACTGTGGAGAAAAGGCTATTTCCTTATCTTACTTATTTGGCCTGGCAGTTGTGTCTCAATACTTAAATACAAATTTGAAAGAGTTACGAAGGAAAGTATAAAAGGTTGTGCATACAAGAAACCTTGGAATATGCAGCAAAAATGATTTAACTACAACTGTTGATATACATAAAAATGTATTTTCCCCATTACAGAGTTCTTCGGTGTTCTTCAGTTTTTACACTCATATGTTTCAGGGAACTAACTTTATTACTAGATAATTTGAACAAAATGAAAATTCAGTTTTTAAATTATCATGTTATTTGTTAAAGAGAAAAGCCATCCAAACCAATTTGGTTCAATGTTAAAAACTAATTGTCATGGATCTGCTGTTGTGCTTTGGGTAATTGTCCTGCTGCATAAACTGGTGGTGAGACATAATAGCACAGAGCAGAATTCATGGCTCCATCGATTACAGCAAATCGTCCTGGTCCTGAAGTAGCAAAGACAGATCAAGACAATCAAACTACCGTCACAAAATGTTAGCATTATGTTTTATACAAATGTGAGGGGATGCACAAATAAAAGTGTTCCACTATTTTTTACTCATCCGTCCACAGGATATTTATCTATAAGTCTTGTGGGTCATCAAGAGAGTTTTTGTCAAATGTGAGACAGGTCTTTGTGTTCGGTTTGGTCAGCATGTATTTTGTATTGTGTTTTAATGAGATCTTGGACAAATTTTGCTAGGTGAGCTACCCGTAGAAAGGTTTTATATATTTGTGAATAATAGCTCTCACTGGGTTCCCAAATGTCTGAAATTGCCTTGTAACCCTTTAAAGGTTGATTGATTTGAATCATTTGTTTTCCACTGTTCTTGAATTGTTTAGATTAGTTTATGATATATTTATAAAATGTTTTAGCACATTTTAAAATAGTTTCTTTCCTGTTAAATTCGATTACAGATATGAAGTTTCTGTTGAAGAATTTAAGATTTCTTGATGGCCTCCTGTTGTTCTGGGGTTTTCTAAATAAGTATACTTGTGCCTCAGGCCGGCCCTGATTAAAACAGTATACACATTACAGGTGGTACTAGTTTGAATGAATGGCAAAGTACATATGTACAGAATACCCAGTGTTTTGCTTTTGTAACTTAAAAAACCTTGCGATTTTTTTGCACAGCAAACCTTTTGGAGTAAAAAGTGTTTACATTTAGTCCTGCTGAAATCCATTCTCAAATCTTTGCCACTCTCCTCTCCTGTGCAACCAGTCAAATGAACACATTGCTGTCATTGGTTTCTTTGCACAGCAGGAAACCTAACCCTCGGTCACCCAAATGCAAAGTAAAGGCTGGATACCCAAGAAAAACAAACAAAAGTCAGAGACTTGTTAATGTAATGCTATGACATAAATTATTCTGGAGGAAGCATTCTTGGCTGCCAACATAAACACATTCCAATTTCACACTGGGAATTAAAAGCAATCAATAAAGTTGTATCTAGTGTAAATAATGCCCCCTAGTGCAGATGTAATGACGAAAGATCCAATTGCTTCTGTACAGAAATGTGCTCAGGCTTTCTGGCACTGCAAAAACAGTGGGTTGTGTGGCTTGGAAAAGACTAGAATCTCCCAAAATACATTTTATAGTGGTGGAAAATATGGAAACATAAAGCTGTTCATGCCACACTGACACAAACAGATATTAGCCATGTGTCCTGGACAGGACGCAGCCAGTGCACTCTTCGGCCCCCTCTCACTCACTGAAGGGGAAGAAGGTCCTTGACTATGACATCAGCTCAGCAGAAGGGACACCATTTATCACTGACCACTGCACATGGAGACATTCATAACATCCTGACAGGAAAATCTTGTGGAAAATAATCACTTGGTCTCTGATAACAACTACGCTACTTCTTCTGGTCGTAATTTGGAAATTGTTCTGAATCCATTCCCTATTTGTGGCTTTTACTTAGCTACAGAGCACCAAATGTGCTACTGTATTTATCTTTTTTTTTCATTTATATCTGTATGATATTAAATTAAAAAAATACATTCTAAAATATTTTGAAGTAAAATTTGACTAATTGGTTTGATTAAATAAAATGCATGTGCTTTAATAAACAGAAGTCACATATCTTCACCCAAAGAGACCATGTGATCACTGTGATGCACAGATAGATTTTCTTCCTCCAGAACCTCCTTATTTGGGTCAGTTAGTTAGCCTTTTTCTGCCCAAGCAAGGCAGAAAGTCTCCAGCCACCATTTGTAAAGAACCAGCTCTTACCTAATGTCCCTTTTGTACTAAGGTGAGAGGTGAGCTTTTGTCATATGTCAGAACAGCATGGACTGCAGCCAGTCCTGTTTGTGGCTCTTCCTATTTTGACACCCTGAAGCACCTGCCCTCACTCAAGCATGGCAGGGAGCATAGAAAGAACAATAGAGAAAGGGCCTTTTTCGAGCCACTCCTCAATGACCGATCCAACTCTGACTGCCTGTCACTCGAACCCATTAAAGGTCAGTGTAGCTTACTACCCTCATAGCCTCCCAGGAGGACATGTCCTAATGGACCCTGCCAGTTTGACGTTTACTTTCCCCTCACCACCATCTCTCCTTTTAGTATCATGGGTCATAATGGGGGGATATCCCAGAAGGAAATGCCTGAGGTCTGAAGGAGGTGTCTGCACTTTGTGTCTTCCCCTCATTGCATTTGGCATTGTCCTGGGTGTTATCACTTTTATGTAATGGAGTGCTGGGTGCTGAAAACAGGATGTCAGAAGAAATTACACTGACTCCCCCTCCCTCATAATAACACAATTACCTCAATATTTCTTTTGGTGACAAAGTTTAGAGCTGATTATCTCACATGGTGAGTTTTTGACCAAAATATTTTATCATCTGTAATTGTAAGTAAAGGAAAAAAGACACTGAGTACATTTATCATTTATTACTGAAGGTTAATCTAAGAGGACTCTTTGTTTTGAATCAGTGTACGTAAGCCAAGTATGACCTTAGAAATGTGTCATTTTCAAAAATAAACTTGAACTTTAAGTCATGTGAAAAGTCATAATGTGACTCTTTCATTGTTTGGTTGTTAATTTAAGGTGGTAGTTAATAACTGACAATAACTTTTTTCTCAATGATTCACTTGAGGACATTACCAGAAATAATATCAAATGATGAAGAATTTAAATTTTGCGGACTGTTACACTTTGAACACTAATTATAAAAAAAAAACATTTTTGAAATCTTTCTAAATACCGTCACAAACAATGCTTTGCTTTTCCACATTTTGTTACATTACAACCCCAAAAATCTACGTATTTTATTGGGATTTTTTGTGATGGAAAAAGAACGAAAATGATAGGTGAAAAAGATACACAATTTTTAATTTTATTTTCTAAAGAAAAATCTAGTATGTATTGCATTCATTTGCAGGCCACCTGAGCCAACACTTTGTTGATCCACTAATTGCAGCAATTACAGCTGTAAGTCTTTTATGTTTTTGTCTCTACCAGCTTTGCACATTTAGAGAAAATAGCTCAACCTCAAGAATAATACATGGATAATGTCCATTAATATCAATTTTCAAGTCTGGCTAAAGATTTTCTAATGGTTTTAGACCTAAACTTTGGCTGCACCATTCTAACACATGAATATGCTTTAACCAAAACACTTCAATTGCAGCTCTGGTTGTATGTTTAGGGTGAATGTCCTTGTGGAAAGTCAGATTGTGCTCCAGTCTCAAGTCTTTTATTTATCATTTATTTTTTTAAACCTTTATTTAACCAGGAAAGTCACATTGAAATTATTAACCCCTTTCCAAGGGAGTCCTGGCCAAGAGTTGTCCTGTCAAAAGATTCTCCCACCTGAACTGTGAATCTCTACAGCTCTTCCAGAGTTACCTCACCTGCTTCTCAATAATACTCTCCTAGCGTAGTCTTTCAGTTAAGGTTTACTGCTATGTCATGATAGGCTTGCAGTTGTGCCATAGTTTGCTCACTAATACTCCCTAACAAACCTCTAAGTTCTTCACAGAACATCTGTATGTAAACTGAGATTAAATGACTCTATTTACTGAGTCAGTTACTTTTTAAAGCAATTGGTCTTGAGGATATTAAAGTAAAGGAGGATGATCACATATCCATGCCACACTTCCATAGTTTAATATTTTAAAAGTTAGCAACATTGTGCACATAACTGATCGTATATGAGTCATTGTGTCTCTGTATGCATATGTTCATTATTATGTTTTCAGAAAGAGTAAGAAATTAAAGTGTCTCTCTCTATAACTCAAGTAAAATGTGATGGAAAAGTGAGGGAAAATTGAGGCACCTGAAGCACTGACACTAAGTGGAGAGGTTGTTGTAGAGACATTTCTGTAGCACCTCGTTTGTCTCCTATGCTGTGAAGACAGATAAATCTCTTTTTTATGCCAATTCCATCATCAGGTCCAGGAGATAGAGGGCCAATGCTGACTTACCCCTATCATTCAAGTATATGGGAGTTATGTCTGACTGCCTGCCCACCTTATCCATCAAAACCAGATTTGAAAAGCCTTTATTGTAGCATTCTTTCAGCTGAAATGGGGTGTTACCCTGTGGGCAGCTGATGACATATGTGAAACATGTTCAACGAACACTTTCTGCATACATTTTGCCCAAGATTGTTGTATGGTAAAAAGGCAATGTACAATAAAAGTGTGGCTTCAATCCAATGAAAAATGTAGGAAAAACTCAAAGAAGAATTGATGATAGTAAATTACCCAGAATTTAAAACCAAACAGACTTCATATTAAACAAAGGCAGATCTTTTTTGTTGCAAATATATACAATAAATAGGATTGTACAATACTGGGTTTATAAGAGTGTGATGAGAATATTGCTGTTCAAGTTTTATCAGGCAGACTGTGCTTTAGAGAATCTCTAGTCTGTACCCATCTAGAATATTCCAGTTTCGCCAGTCTAGGTGTTATAGATTTTAAACTGGAGCAAATCAAATACAATCTGGAACAGTGAAATAAACATTTAATCTGGTTTCAACTTCAGTATCACTTTGTCATTTATGTGCATATAATGTGTCTATATTGATTAACATGATGTACAGTGTTTTATATATATCTACATTCCTGTATTTCCTTTGTAAAAAAATTTATTCCTTTTGCACAAAGTAAGTTTGACAGAAGGCCAAACGCTTCTTTTTTGTTTGATTTTAGCTTCCATAGAAATATTCCAGCTTTTTTATTGCAACTGTTCGATCTTTTCTTGAAATGCACTACTTTCCCCAAGGAATTCATATACTTTTCATAATCTTTATGTTTCACTAAAACAATCTCACCTCTCGAATTTTGATATTTTCTCTATATATGTTTTTCTTTTAGTTTTAATGTATAATTTTAACTATTTGGAAATCTTAGCAGTTTTTATGTAATTATTTACACTGTTGCCTTGCAGCAAGAAGGTCCTGGGTTCGATTCCCAGCCTGGGGTCTTTCTGCATGGAGTTTGCATGTTCTCCCCGTGCATGCGTGGGTTCTCACCGGGTACTCCGGCTTCCTCCCACAGTCCAAAGACATGCCTGTTCGGTTAATTGGTCTCTCTAAATTGCCCTTAGGTGTGTGAATGAGTGTGTGCATGGTTGTTTGTGTGTTGCCCTGCGATGGACTGGCGACCTGTCCAGGGTGACCCCGCCTCTCGGCCATAGACTGCTGGAGATAGGCACCAGCTCCCCCGCGACCCACTATGGAATAAGCAGTAGAAAATGACTGACTGACTGACTGACTATTTAATTTTGACACTTCCCATTTTGAAAACGTTGCAGATACTCAGTATCAGAAGCTTTTCTTTATTTGTACCTATCTTGTTTGAGAAGTTAAGAGCAACTCAGCCATATTGTGGTTCTCTAAAACGTTTGAGCAGAGTTGTAAACCATAAACGAAGGAGATGAGAGCAGGTCGCCTGCCTCAACTATGGCGGCTGTCAGCCTTGGCTCGTGGTTCCTTTTGTTGGGTCAGGGGTCATCCAGCTGTGACTCCCCTCCTTGCCCTCCTTCTGAAATAGCAGATGTGGTTGGACCACCATGGCGAGAGCCTGACCACATCTGGCTCTGATTACAGCCAGACAATCCAGCTTTATCAACTCCATCCACTTTGCTGAGCTCTGCTATGCTCATTCTCACAGAGGTGATGTGTGACACATTCTCAACTCGCCAATACCAGCTTTACGGGGTGATTTATAGGAATTTAAATCCCCAAAAGAAGGCTACTTGCTGCTGAGGTTACACACGACCGTAAGGCAACAGCTAGCAAGTTTTCTGTTTCTCTTATTTGGTAAATCTTCTCTTGACCTCATTTACCCCATAACTCTTCAAAAAGAAATGTGATAAATCCCTGGATTCCAAACACAACTATTGACTAATGACGTAATGATATACCACTGTCTATGAGGACCCCTGATGAAGTACCATCATTTAGTAACCAAGAGTTTGCCTGCAGTTGAACATGTCTGGTTTATCGACAAATCATTACTTTTATAAATTCCAGATTTATTTGGATGAATGGTCATATGTTTGGGGTCAGAAATATGTCACACTTACAGATGAAATCCCAACATACATAAACAGGGGAGTTTGAGAAAGGATTGTGTTGCATACAGGGATAACTTGCTGTAGTTTATTTTCCCAGGCTGCCTTACTCATTATCCCCACCCATTTGCCAGTGCAATCTCCACAGCTCTTGGTTGCTGTGGTTAGATTGGGATATCTTGAATCACTTCAAACAAACAGCTGACATCGGAGATGGATCTCCAAAGAAATGAAGGTATGAACTTTAAGCTCAGGAAAAGTTTGAAACTTGTGAATTTCAAGTGACGTAATAAAGTTTCATGCCTATGTTAACAATTTTTAAAGTGGACACTGTAACAGCGCTGTGTCATATTTCCTACATTAAAAGTGTTTTCTAATTCTATATCCAACCAAGTGAGTTTTTAATGGTAGTTCTAGAAACCCATCATGCTGCTGCTGTCCTCTTCGCATTCAAGGCTAATGAGAGAAATCATCAGAGTGGTTACCACAAGGTTGTAAACCTTTTGTAACTCATCTATCCTTGCTGCCATCATCACCCACTTCAACCCCACTCAACCCTAACAGCAGGCCAGAGATGAGGCACTCTTTGCAGGCGAACACATGTCAGAGGTCCATATACGGTCCAGGCACAGGGACAGAGATATGTGCTCTAAAGCTGTCACCGCCTTCATCGTGTGACAGCGCTGGGGGTTATCTTTCCTGTAGAAGCCCTTTATGTCACCAAAACTTGTGGATAAATGTGGATTGCTTATGGATTTCCTCAGATTGAGATGTCCAAACATATTCGTACACATTAAGCTTATTTAGCATGGCAAATAAACTTTTGTATATCCAACAAAGCATCTTTAGTTTGGTCAAGTTTATCCTTTAATGTTATGCCTCCAACTTGGCAACAGAAGCCTTAAGTTCTTTTGCAAACATCACCTTACAGTATACTGTAATAGTGTTCCTTTTTTCACATGGACGTTATACCAAAATACATGGAGTAATGGTGGCCATCAAAGTTTATCCTCTGGCTATATGCCTCTTTGGCCAGCAACATATATTTAAATAGTTGTACTGGCAAAACTGCTTTCACTCCACTGGTTTGTAATAATGGTTTATTGTACTTAAGCCCACACCAACATTGCACTGAGTTGCATCTGTTCTATTTTTGTGAATTGCCATAGGGAAACAGCAGCAGCTTAGCTGGGATAACATTTTTGCAAGGTTGAGTAAAAATGGTTTCAGTTTAAAACAATGAGTTGCTTCATGTTGGCTCTCTTTTATCCACATATTTATTTGTCCCCTAGGACATTTTTATTCTGGGGCCAGAGGTGCATAAGCTCTGAATCTTGCCCCATTGTACTTCTGTTCCTTTATAACAAAACTTCAAGTTACAGCAAAGAGCCAATAATTCCACACTGATTGGGCAGTTAAAAAAAAAAAGTTATTTGTATCATGATCGCCGGATGGATTTCTTTAGTTTTTACTTTGTCTCTTTCTTTTTTCCAGCTTCCACTCACTTCCTTGTCCTTGTGGTGAAGCCACTAATCTTCTGGGGACAAAGTCATTCTAACACAATACAATCAAGTATTTTGCAATTCATCTGCCTAGCAAGGTCAGTACTGCACTGATTGAAAAGATAAAAAGCATGAAGAAGAAAGTCCACCTCATCTGGGATTTGTTGCTACTATGGTGTTCAAATGTAGTTGTACGCCTGCACCGCTCCACTGCTCCAAGTAGCCCCACAAGACATTTTCAAACTCTTTTATCTTCTGATTTGCGCTCTTACTACACTGCTCAAAAAAATAAAGGGAACACTTAAACAACACAATATAACTTCAAGTGAATCAAACTTCTGTGAAATCAAACTGTCCACTTAGGAAGCAACACTGATTGACGATCAATTTCGCATCCTGTTGTCCAAATAGAACAGACAACAGGGGGAAATCTTTGGCGATTAGCAAGACACACTCAATAAAGGAGTGGTTCTGCAGGTGGGGACCACAGACCATTTCTCAGTACCTATGCTTTCTGGCTGATGTTTTGGTCACTTTTGAAGTTGTTGATGCTTTCACACTCGTGGTAGCATGAGACGGACTCTACAACCCACACAAGTGGCTCAGGTAGTGCAGCTCATCCAGGATGGCACATCAATGCAAGCTGTGGTAAGAAGGTTTGCTGTGTCTGTCAGCGTAGTGTCCAGAGCCTGGAGGCGCTACCAGGAGACAGGCCAGTACACCAGGAGACGTGGAGGAGGCCGTAGGAGGGCAACAACCCAGCAGCAGGACCGCTACCTCCGCCTTTGTGCAAGGAGGAACTGGAGGATTACTGACAGAACCCTGCAAAATGACCTCCAGCAGGCCACAAATGTGCATGTGTCTGCACAAACGGTTAGAAACCGATTCCATGAGGATGGTATGAGGGCCCGACGTCCACAAATGGGGGTTGTGCTCACAGCCCAACACCGTGCAGGACGCTTGGCATTTGCCAGAGAACACCAGGATTGGAAAATTTGCCACTGGCGCCCTGTGCTCTTCACAGATGAAAGCAGGTTCACACTGAGCACATGTGACAGACGTGACAGAGTCTGGAGACACCGCGGAGAGCGATCTGCTGCCTGCAACATCCTTCAGCATGACTGGTTTGGCAGTGGGTCAGTAATGGTGTGGGGTGGCATTTCTTTGGAGGGCCACATGGCCCTCTATGTCTTCGCCAGAGGTAGCCTGACTGCCATTAGGTACCGAGATGAGATCCTCAGACCCCTTGTGAGACCATATGCTGGTGTGGTTGGCCCTGGGTTCCTCCAAATGCAGGACAATGCTAGACCTCATGTGGCTGGAGTGTGTCAGCAGTTCCTGCAAGATGAAGACATTGAAGCTATGGACTGACCTGCCTGTTCCCCAGACCAGAATCCAATTGAGCACATCTGGGACATCATGTCTCGCTCCATCCACCAATGTCACGTTGCACCACAGACTGTCCAGGAGTTGGCGGATGCTTTAGTCCAGGTCTGGGAGGAGATCCCTCAGGAGACCATCCACCGTCTCATCAGGAGCATGTCCAGGCATTGTAGGGAGGTCATAGAGGCACGTGGAGGCCACACACAATACTGAGCCTCATTTTGACTTGTTTTAAGGACATTACATCAAAGTTGGATCAGCCCGTAGTGTGTTTTTCCACTTTAAGTTTGTGTGTGACTCCAAATCCAAGCCTCCATTGGTTAATAAATTTGATTTCCAATGATGATTTTTGTTTGATTTTGTTGTCAGAACATTCAACTTTGTACAGAACAAAGCATTCAATGAGAATATTTCATTCATTCAGATCTAGGATGTGTTGCTTGAGTGTTCACTTTATTTTTTTGAGCAGTGTATGTTTTTTTCAGTCTTCTTCTACAGAAATGCGCTGCTCTTAAATTACATTGTATGGTATGCCGGAAATGGCATGCATTCAAACTGCAAGCGAAGTGTTCCAGGGTCTGGATAAATCGTCCTGAAACCAACAGTTGTACCCGTTTCAGGGTACGGTTCTACTGTCCGTTTCACAGTCCGAGATGAGTTCACGCTGGCTTGATCTACTCCATAAACCGGACTCTGGTATGGTAAAAAGCATTCCAAAGGTTTGATGTAACAACATTGTCTTTAAGTAGACCAAAATGAAACACAGTTCTCTGCCAGATTGCCTCTCACTTGTTGCAGTAAAGAGGTTCATGCTGCTCTTTTTTTTCTGGATGATTCAATTTGCTTACGTTCCTGCATCCCTGTGTATCACAAACCATTGCAGATTTTCCAATATGTCTCCAGTGAGTGGGTCCTTGTCCTCCTGGCTTCCTCCCACTCACTGTGCTTTGTGTAACAACTTCTGGCTATCGAAACTTCATGAAATACAACACCACCCTTGCCAGCCGGTTGCCCTAGGATCCCTACAGTACAACTCCTCATGACTCTTACCTGCCAGTGCATTTGACTGCCAAGCATGTGTGACATAAATTTAGTCATCTGTAAATTCCAGCTATGTCCGTCTGGACTCTTCGCAGATGTCCGTGAGCAGCGAAGATTTTTTGGGTTATTAAACCAGTGGATTATCACCCTTAAGACTGTAGTGAAAACTGTATATATCTGTTAGTAGAATGCTTTTGTTCAACTAAGTAAAACAATGTTAGAAATAAGAGTGCAGTGTTTGTTGTCCAGGTCTAAGAGTTATGCAACCGAATTCATGGAAAAGTATTTCCAGACCTTAATATAGAGATGTCCTGAAGCAGGCCTTGGGTTTCGCCTCACAGGAACACTTGCACTTTTCTGACAAAAAAATCACCTTCCTTACTAAACTAACCTCTCTTTCAAAAGACAGGGTACCCAAGCAATTCACTAAGGTCCAGATGTCTTATTTTTCAATTTTGATCATTCAGAATTTATTTGCTAATATATGCTTTAAGTTTATAACTATTCATAATTGGGAACTGGGAATGACATCCCACCCAATGTTATCATGTTTAGTTGCAATTCCAAAGGGAATTAATAATTAAAATTATTTTCTGCTCAGTGACTAGGTTAAGACCATTTGCAACACAAATAAACACACTGTTTGTATTTTATCCATTAAGCCCTAAAGCAACATATTCATGAATAGGTGTTGTAAAGTACTTTAAATACAACTGATAAAAAATAGATACAATATGTTAAAAGTATATTTTTGCATTTTATTACTGCATCTTCTACTGTTATGTGCACTGCACCCATACTGGATTTTGAAACTGGAAGGAATCCAGAATTTCAAAGAGAGACATGATGGGATATTGGAGTTTAAGATTACACTACAGATGTTAATCTCTTTATAGAACCAATTAACAAGCAACATGAAGAAACTGCTGTGGTGTGTCAAAGAACAAATAAACAAAATGCTAATTTAGATAATTTTAATTGTTAATGGCTTCCCGCATTGATGAGGATGACTCTGCATCAAGAAACGGGCTTGGCTTTTTATTACTGCCAATGTTATAAGATTTCAACAACTCTTTCAATTCAGGTGAAACAGCTTGCATTTAAGTGCCTTTAATAATTATTTTGCTAAATTAGAAATCAGGTGGATGAAAATTGAAGACCATCTGTCACAATAACTGAAATATGAATGATTACTCTTAAAAAGTAAAACTGTTATAAAAAGTAAACTATTTAACTAATAAAAACTGCTGTTGGCTGACTAAAGTGTGAGTTGACTTCCTCTGCAACAGCATTAAATGTGTGCATTTCTCTAATTCTGAAAAAAAAAGGTCCATGAAGGTATTTCTTTTAAACTCTTGCTTTACTTCATGTTCACTGGCAAAATGTCAACCCCCACAGACTAAAAATCTGAATGTCATTCATTCACCAAGGGCAGTTTGAAATCTAACTTGCACCAAATGTCAAATTTGTCAAAAGTTTTCTTTGTCTTGCAGGCGAACAATCAAACCAGACATGCTGCCAACTGGCTGATGAGTTAGAAAGTTTTTAGGTGTCATTAAAGTCACCCAGTTGGTTAAACCTCCAACATGTGTGTGAGTGTTTTCTTTTAGGGGGTGGAATGGATTTCTTGGGGACTGCAGGGAGCTAATTAGAAGCTATTCTCTAACTCAGGGCCAAATGGAGCAATTATCTGGCCGAGTGAGTAGATAATTCCCTCCCATTCATCTCCCACTGTCAGCATCCCTCAACCCACCAACCCGGGCTAAAGATGCTGGACCTTGTTGACACCTAGGTTTTGGCTTTTTTTCTCTCCTTTGAGTCCCCACATCTGTCCTTTGTAGGCAACTCCATTAATTTTGAATGACTGAGCTGATAATTTCTCCCATGGATGTTTCATACTATAGTCTGCCCCCCTGAGAAGGATTTATGACTTCCACAACTCGGGTTAAGCCTGAACTATAGCCTTACTGAATGCTGGAGGGAGAGCAGGCATAAAGACCACGAATAATGCAACTCTCCTCACATGTCTCTTTCTAAAGAAGAATCAAATAAGATTACTCAAGAAAAAAAAACGAAAACCTTAGAAACACTTTATTTTAAACTTTTTTGCATTGCATTTTACATTACATGGTGCAGAAGATTTTGTCCTCACACCTGAGAAGTTAATGCGATTAGTTCAAAGTTTGGTATAAATGTTGAAGGTTCGCAGGAAAGTTAATGCTGCTGACACTAGATGTTGTTTCTTATAATGAGTATCTCACCTCTAACCAGTACAGACAGTGTCCTTTCAGCACATTTCCTGCACTAAAAAGATGTGTAGAGAATGCAGGACCAAAAGACCTCAATCGTGCAGAATAATCAATCTCAAGCATTTAAGCATATATGTATTGTAGTTATAATGTCCTATTCTTTAAAGTTTTGTTTTCTTGGTGAGATGTGGAGGCAAATTATTGTAAATTCATTAAAAAAAATAACTTTTGGGTACGGATGCAACAGGAAAAATAAAGAAAGTCAAACTAAAATCTGGTTCAGCTTCAAGTTTGAATTAATAACATGCATGCTTTACACAAATTGGCTGTGCACAGTGCTATGCACATTGGTGGAAACTATACACACTGAAAAAAAAATGTATTGTAAATTTTCCTTATACATAAAAAAGGCAAAAAAAAAAGCTAAGACAATTTGATAGGCCACTGTTTCTTCCGGAGAATTAGATGAATAGCGGCCACATCTCTTTCTGCCATTACCAGAGGTCACCAAGGGAGAGGAGGAGGGAAATTTTAGGAATGTCTGGTCCAGGTCTGGGCGCCACTGATGAAATATTTAATCACTGAAGATGGAAAGAGGCCAGAGGACAGCACTGGGCCTCCCCTGTCCTCCCACCTCCAGATATACGTGCCCCGTCACACCTTAATAATCTGGGCTTTCTTTGCAGCCAATGATCTGTGTGGCAGAGAAACGTTTGAAAGCCTTGAATTCCCTGTCCCCTTCTGCCATTCCGTCCTACATCCTCCTCTCTGAGATAAGCAGACAGGGTGAGAGGAAAAGAGGGAAGGCATGCACATGACCTTGGAATTAGTAGAACTCCTGGGACACAGCTTGCTGGGTGGGACAGCAAGGGCAGCTGCTGACGTTTTCCCTCCTGAGTTGACAAGATTAATGCATGGGCTGGGGGTTAAGAAGAACATAGGCAGTAAGGAGTTATAGGGGGACATGAATTTGGAGAAAGAATGGTTAAAGATATGTCTAAAGATTCCAAAACGACTAGTGAAATGTAGTGACAGGGAAAACAACAAAATGTATTTTTATTAAAAATGTAAGTTTTTTAATTTTCTAAAAGATCAATACATTTTTCCATCGAAAAATTTTTTTGTGTGATGTTATTGCTTTGTTATATATTCATTGCTAATGTACAGCAGGAGAGACCTCAAGTGCTCCAAAGACTTTAGTGTTTAAAAAGGCTAAATGGTGCAGGGTTTCTGAAGTGAGGTCCTGTGAAAAGGTTTTAAGTAGTTAACATCTTACCTGCAGTTGACAACTTACTCCATGTTGTCATTTATTTAACATCCAGATTAGTTTAACTTAGGCTGAATCTAATGAATAGTTAAAGGGGGCCGACACCAAAGTGGACTTTCACAGTACTATCTCAAAACAACTTGTTTGAATAACACTATAGTAGTTAATGCCATCACTATTGAATGATCTGGTTGTGTGAAAAATACTGAAAACAAAACATATAAATTATTTCCATTATGAATAGCTATCAAACGTGAAAGTAAAGCTTACTTTTGTATTAGATCGTAACTATGACAATGTTTCAAAGCTTAATGAAATAGCGGTTGTAGAAATTGCTTTTTGAGGATAGAGCATTTTTAAAACGGAATACGTCTACTTAAAACTTGGACCCTCCTGAACTAGCTCTTAGCTTCAGCCTTCAGAACCAACCAAGCAGGACACCAAGGAGTTATTTACTGCAGTTAAGTTATTAACCGCTAATTTAGTGAACATTTCATATAAAACTATGTCTGAACAATGCCTATGTAGCCCATAGATATCTAGGCTAAAATTGGGACATATTTTGTCTAAAAGTCAAAGTTTAGAAAACGTCTAAATCCAATTTACTTTATACATTTATCATAAGTCTGGAGGTAGAACGGCGGTAGTCAAAATTAAGAAGACTTAGATAACAGCAAAAATGAGCGGGGTTAAAACTCAAAACTTTTTAATTACCAGTACCAGATGAGCTTCACAACTGCATGTTTAAAAGTGAGTAAATATCTGGAGAATTGATACCTCACAAATACAAAACAATCTCTGTTTCTCATCTGCCTTGGAGACACTATTATACCAGTCAAAGGTTTGGACACACCTTTGTCATTCTATGGATTTTCCTTATTTTTATTACTTTCTACATTGTAGATACATAGTGAAGACATCAAGACTGTGAAGCAAAAGAATATAAAATTAAGTAGCAAAATGTAAAATAACTCAAAACAACTTTTATATTTTAGATTACCCAAAATACCCTCCCCCTTCGCTTTGATTACTGCTTTGCACACTTTTGGCATTCTCTCAGTGGTTTTCCAGCAGCCTTAAAAGATTTCCCAGAGGTAGGGAAATGACAAACCACTGAATGAGAAGGTGTGTACAAAGTTTTGACTGATAATGTAATTAAAATATAATTGAAAAGTAAATAAAAAAGATTTATTTGGAGCTAAATTTAACTTGAAGTGCTGCATCAAATCTTAGATAGCTCACTTCAAAAGCTCAGAGATGCAGCCACTGTATGAGAGTGTAGTTATGATTGGAAATTATGGTTTATGCTGAACACTGGTAACCAGAACTTAAGTTGTGTTTGTTTTCATAAAAACACAACTTAAGTTCTGGTGATATACAGAAAGCATCTTCTTGTCAGTGCACAGCCTATACAGCTTGTCGTTACAATGACACTTTAGAATAAAATTAATGTTGGGTACGATTATGGATATAAATCACAACCATAATAGACATCTTGCAGATCCATGATTAATAAAAATAATGACGTGTGAAAGCACCCCTACGGATGGTTTTTGTGGTCATTACAAATTTTTGATATGTCTAAGCTCAGGCCACTAGTACACCAAGCAGTTTAGGGTTGGCCTACTGGAGAAGCCTTAGCACTGAAATCAGGCCTATTTCACAATGGGAATCTTTTAATAGAACCTCACTTGAAAAATCCTGAATTATCTCTTCATCGCTATCTATATTGGTTGTAATAGTGAAAGAGTCGATAAAAATAAAACAAGAACAAGGAAAAATGCAATTTCCCTTAAACCCACAAGCCTTAAGATTTGTTGACTTTTGCTTTTTGTATTTCTTTCTCTCTCAAATCCCTTTTTAATTTGTTTAAAATCTTAAAGCCTGCATAGTAAGGGAAAACATGTCCAGGACTCAAAAGACTGGATTTACTCTTACAGCAAGTATTTCATTTAGTTGGTTATATACAATCACACGTTTTTTGTTGGCATGATTGTTCTAAATCTACTCTGCCAAATTTCAAGAAACTAGAACATGTATTTGAAGCAAACAATGCACCTGCCATAGTATCTAGATCTCTAGTGTTACTTGATTCCATCTGTAACACATGTTTGCTGGCCACTTTCTCATAGTTCAACACCCCAGGAGCCAGTAGCACTTCCAATGCAACCTCCAGACCTCAGCTGCTTTGGCAATCAGTGTTGTCTTTTTGTAATTGGTGAAACCTGAGCTGTGTAGACACGTGTGTTTGTTTGTACTCTGGGAGTTTGTGTAGCTTGTGGTGTGTGAACATGCTTAGCATCATGCATTTATCATATTTGTGTGACATAAATCCATTGGCTTCAGGCTTAAGGTGTCACCACCATAGAAAAAATAAATACCGGCCAATAAAGAGCCACTGACATGTCATCAGCTGTTTGACTTCTGTATGTGTACTCAGGCCACATATATCTATTTAACCAAATGTATTTTGATTAGGTGAACAAATGTAGGAAGATAAATGCAAAAACGATTGAGTCCGTAGCTTGAGATGTATATTTATCTTGGCATCGTGAAGTACTTGAGAAGACTGATTCTGCAGGAGTTTTCATGTCTAACCAATATTTGGGATTATGTAAAACATTTAAGGATTATAGAAGGGTACAATTAGTCACCAAAGTTGCTGGCTGTGTAAACTGCAAGGACAAAGTGCACTCTGGCTGTACTCAGCAAACCATTTCATCTGGTATTAATTGAAATATTTCATTTAACTTTCTTTCTTCTCAAGTGTATGTTTGTCTGTTTTTCTGACAGGTGTTGAAACAAGACTCCACATTTGGTTCCCTTGTGCTGCAAGCCTAATCGGTGATTTACTTTTTTTTTTGTTTATTTGTTTTACAGGTTCTACCTTAATTTAAATTCCCACTGACCTCATGATGTAGTGTGGAGTGGAGGCATTAATGAGAGCTTATAGGCGCGTTTTGTTCCAGGCTCTCATGTTGGGAGTGCTTCCAAAGGTGCCCAAGCGGACCAAATCCTAGCTTCATTTCTCCATATGAACTCATTTCCTTGTGGTAGTTCTCGGGTTCATGGTAATGTAACCTGAGGAGAACACGGACTGAGAGCCTACAGGGGATGAAAGCATCCAAAAGCCTGAGAATTAACCCTTGGGTCAACTGCATTATCCACCTCTATTTATAGTTAAGCTTTAATTTTTACTGGGTGAAAAAAGAACAACAACAAAAAAACAGGATTACTGGGGTCACAGCCAGAGATTTGCAGATAATTAAATCATTCATATAGAGACGAAATCTGAAATTCTTTAACTCTCAATATTCTGACCAATTTTTGACAACCTAATTCGATCATAGATGCAGATTGCAATTAGATGTTGTTTGTGTGTTATAAAGATGACTCTTAAACCAAAAATGCAAACAAAGTAACCCTGCCAAATAGTTTTTTATTTGTTTGTTTTTTGTTTTGGTTAGAGTAGCACAGAATTTAGATTTAGTTTTTTTTGCTTTTCTTGGAAATGTGGATCCTATGGTGTTTTACACGGAAAGAAGATTTTAAAATTTATACTGAGTTTTTTCACAGATATTTACAGTTTCTTCAGTGAATTTTAACTAATAAATGCTATATAATATGTTACAACAATTCTATGAAACAATTATGCCGTGAACAATTGGCACTCACGTGCATATGAGTGATACGAATGTGTACGGACAGCCCAATACTCTGGTGTGATTGCACTCAGAACACATTCAGAACAATTTTGTGTAAACAACATTTATAAGTGTCCTGGGACACTTGTGCCCGCATTAATGTAGAAGTCTGTATGCAAGCCTTTCTCTGTAACATTGATAGACCACCCACTGATATGACATGACTCCAGTAAAGTAGCAGAGTTACCTGGATGGCTCCATAAGAAAAAATAAATCTGTAAATATTACCAGTGCTCCGCAAAGCTAATCTTAAGTGTTCAAATCGCTACCCGGAAAATTGTTAATGTAGAACATCTTTTGGATGACAGTTTTATGTGTTGGAATTTTCCAAAATAAAAAAAGCTAATCCACCTATAGTTTAGATTTGATTGTTTTTAGAGCTGACTGAATGTGCTGCTGTCACAACATTTTAAAATGACTCATGCAAAGCACAATATCTCTCTTTATGTGGAATGTCAGGTCACTTTTACACAGCAATATGTGCTGACTAAAACAGGTGAGCAAGCGATTGTTTTATTGTGATGCAGTTTTAAAATCTGAGCTCTTTAAAGTCCCAAAACTATTCTCCTTCTTTATTTAGTCTGTGCTGTGCTCGTCCATCTCTGTGTGGTTTGGCTCATTCACAAAACAGGACAGGTGTAGACTGCAAAGAACAATTAGGTCTGCAGAGAGAATCATCAGGCCTGACCTTCCCTACTTGTACAGAGCTAGGGTCAGGAAAATTCCAGCTAACATCACTCCATACCCTACACATCTTGGACACAAACTATTTAGACTTTTACCTTCAGGTTGACCCTGTAGACAGCTATTTGCAAAAACCACAGAGACATTTTCTTTCAGCAGAATGTCACTCTGATGAACACTTAACAGTCAATATCCAGATTGATGCCAGGCATATTTGGATTAATTCAGCCTTGTCTTCCTTTGGTAAAAACACTGTATATATACCTATTTACAAGCAAGAAAAAATAAATATTTTCCCCTTTTTATATATTTATATTTTAAATGCCTTCATTTAGAGCAAAGTGGAACCAAGTCTAATTCCTTATCTGTGTGCAAAAATTGGCAAATGAATGCCTCTCTTCCACTGGCTTGTTTTTGCCGGCGTGGCTCTGCACCACTCGGTTTCGCTCTACTTGGTACAGTATCAGTTGTGTTTCCACTGACCCCCCTCCAGCCATAAGTGTAGTAAAGTAATCTGCTGAAATGATAAAAAATAAATAGAAAATAAAAACATGAATAAACTAAATTACGTTTGTGATAATATATATATACAGTACAGACCAAAGGTTTGGACAAACCTTCTCATTCAAAGAGTTGCCTTTATTTTCATGACTATTAATATTGTAGCTTCCCACTGAAGGCATCAAAACTATGAATTAACACATGTGGAATTATATACTGAACAAAAAAGTGTGAAACAACTGAAAATATGTCTTATATTCTAGGTTCTTCAAAGTAGCCACCTTTTGCTTTGATTACTGCTCCGCACACTCTTGGCATTCTGTTGATGAGCTTCAAGAGGTAGTCACATGAAATGGTTTTCACTTCACAGGTGTACCCTGTCAGGTTTAATAAGTGGGATTTCAAGCCTTATAAATGAGGTTTGGACCATCAGTTGTGTTGTGCAGGAGGTGGATACAGTACACAGCTGATAGTCCTACTGAATAGGCTGTTAGAATTTGTATTATGGCAAGAAAAAAGTATCTAAGTAAAGAAAAACGAGTGGCCATCATTACATTAAGAAATGAAGGTCAGTCAGTCTGAACAATTGGGAAAACTTTGAAAGTGTCCCCAAGTGCAGTCGCAAAAACCATCAAGTGCTGCAAAGAAACTGGCTCACATGAGGACCGCCCCAGGAAAGGAAGACCAAGAGTCACCTCTGCTGCAGACGATAAATTCATCCGAGTCACCAGCCTCAGAAATCGCAGGTTAACAACAGCTCAGATTAGAGAACAGGTCAATGCCACAGAGTTCTAGCAGCAGAAACATCTCTAGAACAATTGTTATGAGGAGACTGTGTGAATCAGGCCTTCATGGTAAAATAGCTCCTAGGAAACCACTGCTGAGGACAGGCAACAAGCAGAAGAGACTTGTTTGGGCTAAAGAACACAGGAATACAGGAATGGACAATAGACCAGTGGAAATCTGTGCTTTGGTCTGATGAGTCCAAGTTTGAGATCTTTGGTTCCAACCACCGTGTCTTTGTGCGGCACAGAAGAGGTGAACGGATGGACTCTACATGCCTGGTTCCCACCGTGAAGCATGGAGGAGGAGGTGTGATGGTGTGGGGGTGCTTCGCTGGTGACACTGTTGGGGATTTATTCAAAATGGAAGAACCTAGAATATAACACACTGGACCTGAACTCAGTCGAGATGGTTTGGGGTGAGCTGTACCGCAGAGTGAAGGCAAAAGGGCCAACATAACTATGAATTAACACATGTGGAACTATATAATGAACAAAAAAGTGTGAAACAACTGAAAATATGTCTTATATTCTAGGTTCTTCAAATTCTTCCGGTTTTGTTCAGTGTATAGTTCCACATGTGTTAATTCATAGTTATGTTTTTATGTCTAAAATGATCTACTATGATAATTATCTGGATCACAGTCCAGCCAGAACTTAAAAAATAAGGCGTAGGGGTTCTGATGTGAGGGGAGGGTGGAAGGAGAAGTGGTGAAGCTCCAAAGTTTGCCTGCAGAAGTTACAATTTTGGGCTTTATGAGGAAGTTTTTGTCTTATCCATGACAATGATGAGGACAAGGACTTAAAAGCGTAAACCCGCAGACTTATGACCTTTGAAGTTAGTTTTAAATTGGATATTACACATCTGTGCGCCACAGATTCATCCTTCCGTTTTTCCGTTGCATTTTTTGTGTGATCAGTTGATTTAGGATGTTATTAAAAGCAGAACTCTGCCTGCCTAATTCTGAAAGCCGATTTGTCCTTTTTCTTTTCTGTCAGCCTTCAGTCATGGTTTATGATCTGTAAATGGTAAAATTACATGTATGACCTGCTCCGGCCACTGTGGTTCTTAATATTATTGTAGTTGCTCTTGGGTTTTATTAACTTTTCCCTGCACTGTCTCAAAGAAAACCTTCTCATTTCTCCCCGTCCCACGGCCAATCAGTGAACAGCAGTCTGTTCACGTCACATGTAGTCCCTACTCAGTCCCGGTCATACCTACTCAGGAGAAGGGACCAAAAAAGTAGGTACCGGTATGGAAAAAACAGTAATGGAAACGCTTGCAAAGCGAACCGAGTGGAGTCGAGTAGGGCCAAATCGAGCCAGTGGAAAAGGGGCTTAAGGCTGATTCCAACTCTTGTTGTGATTTTGAATCTGAGAATATTATTTAATATATAATATTAATATTTTATCAAATAATATTTCGGTCTGTCAAGGGTTGTCCTGTTAATACCAGCCCAGTAAGGCAATGGTATTAGGACAAAATGGAAAGGTGTGAGCCAAGCTCTGACATTATTGAACAGCCAAACTCTGCACACACATGGAATGAATTCACACAATTTCTTAAAATACAAGAATTTATTAACAATAATAATAATAATAATAATAATAATAATACAAAGTCAAAGATATTTCAATCAACAAACTCTTTACTATGCTAAAACAATCCAACTAAACTACCAAGCAGAATTAAAGCATAAGGAAGACTACTGAGTTATGTACAATATAAACAAATTATGATTAAAGGCTTTGTGTTTATTTGCATGTAAATTAGTTAAATGTGATCCAATCACTCCGGGCAGGTTGTATGCCAGGTGTCAAGTGAAGTTGTTCGCAGTTGGCTCGTTCACTTGATCCCTGAACTACCTTGGCAATCCACTAAGGGAAACTAGCTTTAGCATATTGTTTAAAACATCTAGTCTTCATATTTTGTTGTTCTGATGACCAACGCAAACCCCTGGTATTTTTTTAACCCCCACCTAGTAGAAATGGTGCATGATACAACCAGTGGGATCACTGTCAAAAACAATCATCTTCACTTTCACAAACCAAAATACTATGAACAAAAAAATGAATAATAAAATTGCACTTTTTCAACTACTTTCATATAATCTAAACGTTAAAATAAAAACTGTTTTCAGCATCTCAGCTAGATATGATGGTTAAGGTTGTGTTTGACAAAGCCCCCAGTATATGTCTTATTATATGAGTTAGTTAGGTTTTATCTAATCAGGAATCTTGTTTTGATCTTAATCCTTTGTGTATTTTGTATGCCTGAGATATGGTGATCGAAAATATCCATTGAAATATCCATTAAATGGGAAATACATGAAAAAACATCTAAATCAACAGACATCATCACAATAATTAAAGTGGACCTTTCTTGTTTGTTGCAGTTTCTTTGCAATCAGATAAAGTAGGTTTAAGTT
This sequence comes from Girardinichthys multiradiatus, assembly GCF_021462225.1. Classification (NCBI taxonomy): domain Eukaryota; kingdom Metazoa; phylum Chordata; class Actinopteri; order Cyprinodontiformes; family Goodeidae; genus Girardinichthys; species Girardinichthys multiradiatus. The sequence continues at coordinate 26,270,507 of NC_061799.1, forward strand.
AAGGTTTAGAGCTCTTATCTTGTCAGATTATACATGGTGACAAGATGGATGACAGACTGGTTGAGCTTGGTAATGACCAACTGGTAATTGTTCCATGAGTTTCTTCACTTCTTTGTGCTATCCTGCTATTTTCCCCTGACACTTTTAACTGCATTTTGCAATTGCCCTCCCTCCCATGGAGCAAAGCTAACCTTTGGCCACAGCACAAAGGGAGCCTGTGTGAGGTGTTAAACCAACCCAACCACCCAACTCCCCTGCTCCCACTCAGCCAGACTCTCTCCCCCAGTGAGGCTGATGTGCTCCATTTGCTAAATGATACACAGAGGGGGACAAGGCAAAAGTTCACACACCCTTCCTGTTCACATGGTTGGGACTCTAGTTTGACCCCGTATCCAATGTGTCATTGCTGGCTGCTGTCCCTCCTCCTTACCTACAATTTCTCCCTTAATTTGAGGCCAGCCATGCCTCAAATGTTATTGCAATACCTCCTCTCAATTTTATATATATATATATATATATATATATATATATATAATATATATATAGAACTCAGGACTATCTCTCTCTCACTCTGTATATATATATATATGTGCATTATATGCATAAATAGTTTTCTCCTTGATCTTTTTTCTAAAATTTAGAAATGCAATAGCCTCCGCCCATGGTATAGTTTATCATCATCAATAATATATATTAAAAACAAGACATTACCATATTGAATTAACCTGCACTCAGCATATCAGTGTAAAAGGCTAGATCAAGTGAAACAAATGGTAGAGCCACCATCGTATCTTCTTTTCCCATCTCTCAGCTGTCTGTGAAAATAATCAGCTAGTGACTGAGCACAATTTGGCATCCCCTGCACCCCCACCTCGTCACCAGCAGCAGTACCCACCCCCTGACCACACATTACCATTGCTCACCACCCCCCACCCCCTAGTGAACACACTTTACTTCAAGCCCAGAGGAATTCATTTTCTAATTTTCCTTGACTGAGAAAACAATACACATGCCTTAACAATGTTGACATCTCTAATGCCTTAAAAAGCAGTAGTAATGGACATTTGATTGGTAGTAAGTGGATATATGCACATTACAAACACACACACACACACACACACACACACACACACACACACACACACACACACACGCACACACACAGAGAATGCATTCTCTGTACTGGACAGAACAACTATTTTAGAAATAAAAAAAGATAACCCAAAATAATTTATATATTAAAAATGCAGCTTAGGAATAACCCTTCACTAAAATAGGTAGTTTGGAAATTCAAAGAAAGATTCAAGAAAAACAAGCCAGGATTCTCTGTAAAGACATACTGCAATCAGAAATCCCTAAATCAGTACCAGTGTTGATATCTGCAAAGATTCAAAATGCCAAAACAGACCAGATGACAATATAAATAGTATATCTGTGTGGTTAAGCACACAGTGAATATTTACATATAACACACTGAAAGGTAATATGTAACTTATTTCTACAGCAATAAAACAGGACTGGCACACAGAACTGCTGACAGTCATTGTTTTCACTTTTAAACATTGAGAATAAAAGTCTCAGAACACAAATTGCAGTTGCAGTTACATCTTTGAAAAATGTTTTAGCACCTCTATAATGTTTTACTCCTCCTGTTAATAAAGCCAAAAAAAACAAAAAACACTAATTTGTTTGGGATGTGCAGAACAGCACATCCCAAACAGCTTAAAAGCTTGAAATTTCTCCCTCACTAGCTTCAAATTGAGAGAGCCCTTTGGATGAAGAGTGAAATGCCTCATACTATAAGAACTGAAGCCCAGTTCTTATTTCAAGGACCCTCTGCCACACTCAAATCCGATCTACAGTTAGTCACAGTTTAACTGGTATTGCCTTATTTGGCTGGTTTTACTGCCACTCTGGGGGAGTTGTACATTAAATTGCATTATTTTGTTCAGCACCTGCAAATGTTTGTGTGGTTTTGTTAGGCCCACCAGTCTTGAAGGTTTGTGGTTTTAGTTTGTAAGGTGTTTCAGTTGACTCACTTGTTTCATCTGTTATAAACACCCACAAAAGTGTCCACATGTCAGTTACTTTGGCAAAGAAAACAAATCAACAGAAGAAAGAAAAAAATGGCTGCTTCATTCATAGTTTGTCACTAGCTTACTGTGGTGCCACCACAAAACGAAGCAGTAAAGTAGAAAACCCAAAAGTTATGAGAAGCGATCACAGTTCATTACTGAATTAAAAAATCTTTTTATATTGAAACCATTTTGTAAATGTTTACTTAAAAGGGAGTTGCTTGTTTCTTATAAATTGCACAGTTTAAATTAAGTTAGCCTTTATATTAATTTTGACAGGCACAAAACACATTTTCCACTGTAAATAGATAGCTAATACATAAACAGCTACCATATGTCCAAATCTTACGACATGCAACATCAAAAAACTTGCAGTTTATCGCCCAGGGTTGTCATTTTATCCCTGGCAAGTCTGCGTATATAAAACGTGACACAGATAATGAAATGGAATACAGCCTTTGAATGCCAATTGCATGCTTCAAAACATTTCAGTTTCAATCCAACTAATATGTAATTTGTCTCCCAATTCAAAAACTGTTCCCAAGTCATTTTAATACTCAGTTTACCGCAATAAATACTGGCAGTCATTGGTTAAAGCAAATTCATAAAAGATTTTGGACTTTACTGACTATGACCTCAACATATTTATTTACGTTAGGTTTCAGGTTTTGCTGTTTAGTATGTCTTAGTATGGTTGCTTTTGGCAGCAATGAGCTAGAACGTTTTAGCAAGTTGAAAAATCAAAATGCATGAAACTGAACATTTCTAAACTCATGCAGAAAGCCTACACTGCATCCACCCTTTTTAATCACTGCATCATTCCAGACTTAAATGTATATAGACTGAAAAACTCAATACAAGTTTCAGAAAAACATTCCACTCCTTAAGGTTACATTCAAGAGGCCTGACAAGTCCCTGTCTGAGTGCACTCATTAACCAGTTTGTTTCCCTTGAACACCTCTCCCTGTTATTCAAGCTAATTTTTAGCTATACTAAGAGAAGCATCTGTTTTCTCAGTTCAGCGATCACATTTTTTTTCCTCTGTGAAAATTCAGGATAATTTGTGAAACACAAACTGGTTAAATGCATTCTTTGCCATCGGCGTTCTTTTTGAATATTTAAGCATTCCGATTTTAGCACAATTTAAAATGTCCAAAACAGTCAGGAGTATTTTAAATCCTTAAGTTATAACAGCTAAATCTTAATTTTTACTAAAAATATGTAATGATTCTGCAGTTTATCTACAAAAATGCACGATTATGTATCTCCAATAGAATACATGTCTTGTAGGTGGATATGTAATCTTTAGCAAACCCTGCCATAGGTCATTTTCTGATTAGGCAAAATGGTAAACCCCTTTGATTGTTCCAGATATACCTGTCCTTCAGTTAAAACTTGTTCCTAAATGTTTCTTTTAAATATTCAAGCCGTCATTTCAAGCAAGGGATATTTAAAGGACCCTTGCAGCATGGCTACTATTCCATTATCATCCCATCCAGTTTAATAGAAAAAAAAAAAAGTTTCTCACCTTGACACGACCTACCTATTGTTACAGATCTTCAGATGTATCCTTTCACTGTCAGCTATTTGAAGGAATTTTGTTCTTGTTGAGACCACAGCCATGGTTACAACGTGAAAGGCCAGTACAAACTTTCCTGGAACTTTCAAAATAAATTGCATTAACCTACTTCCGGCACAGCCAGGAAACAGGGTAACTGCAGACTTCCTGTGACATCACTGGCCAAATAAAAGCACCGCTCTTGCTACATCCTGCCTCTACCATCCGGACTCTGTGCGAGGCAGCGCGCTAATGTCTCTTTGCTGGCAAACAGACATAAACTCTTCAAACTGGATCCAAGGGTGTCATACGATCATCGGTCATATGCACTAAGATAAGTATAAATGAATCACTGTCTGTGTATCCGGTAGATTCATTCATGAACGGGAATTAAGGTACACGCCTGGCTTGACTTTCTCTCTGAGGCCTGCAGAAGCAAACGTTGCCCCAGAGAAATTCCTGCAGAGATGCTGTCTCCCAGTCTGGAAGGAAGACAGCAGAGACCGCATCACCGTGGTAACGTGCAGTTTGGTCGGCCCGACTGAGCGGCCACCCAGTCACTGTTCCGGAGGTTAGCTGGAAGCTAACCCTTTGTCCACAGTGGACCTTTCTTCAAACGTCGTCGTCGCCCGGACAACTCCTCAACACGTTCATACGAGGTTTGGTGTTTGGGCAGAGTAATAGAAAAATATTTAGATTGAAATTATCTAAACGTTTTTCATTTTATGAAGTTTGGTTTTGTTTTTGTGTTTTTAAAGTTAAGACAAACTTTATTTAAAGGGTGATTTTAAACACAGAAGATCAGCCATAACACGCCGTCCGCACTCATGCATTTTACCCTTTTATTAACGATATTTTAAAGGTGTGTGTTTGATTCTTGTGCTAAGCTATCAGCTTCCTTTGTTAGCTTTCACTGCTAACAAGATAAGAACACGTGCTTGCCTGCTAGGGAATATTTAACAGAAAGGTTGTTAGTTTTCAAGCTAGTAAATAATAGTCCCTAAACATTATTTTACTAAATCTGATAACTAAGTAAACATTATTTTATTAAAATAATATTTTTTCTGATCTTGCATTGTGAATGGTTGTCTAAACATCTGCTGATTATTGCCTAAGTTAGTTCCAAGACGAACTTAACTTCACTTCCAGATTCTTCAAGATAATCCTTGGTTCTCAAACATAAATAACATTGCATGGTAATGTTGCATCACTCTTTTGGTCATGTTTTCAATCATCTTTAATTAACTTGTTTATATTGTACATAGCCAATTATTCTTCGTTATTCTTTAATTCTGCTTGGTAGTTAGTTGGATTGTTTTAGCATAGTAAAGAGCTTGTTGATTGAAATATGTTTGACTTTGAGTTGACTTATTTTTGTTAATAAATTCTTGTATTTTAAGAAATTGTGTGAATTCATTCCTTGTGTGCAGAGTTTTTGCTGTTCAACAATGTCAGAGCCCGTCTCACACCTTTCTATTTTGTCCTAATACCATCGCCTTACTGTGCTGGTATTCACAGGACAACCCTTAACAGACCAAAATATTATTTGATAAAATATTAATATTAAATATTAAATAATATTCTCAGATTCATAATCACAACATTCTTTTCTTTCTTCCTTGGAAGAGGTGGCTGACTTGGTGTTTGGTTGCAGTCTGCATCTTAGCCACTAGAGGTCAATAAATCTTACATACTGGTAATTCATGACTTGGTGATTTTCAAACATCTGTGCAACCACGTTAGAAACTATTCAAATACTCTCTTGCCCAGTGATATAAGGCTGTGTCTGAACAAGATATGACATCTCCCTTGAGTCAAGGGTTCTCTGACCTTACTGTGTACATAGCCATTTATGTTACCATAAAATCATCTGTTTCTAGCAAACCAGTCGTTGAGTGAATTATGCCTGGCTGGCGGCCACAAGAAGCAGGGAAGGCAGTCTAATCTCGGAATGGACTAGTTCTAGGTTGCAGGCCCACACACACAAAAATACCTCTTCAATCATTCCCATGGTTCTTATTCCGGGCAACAAGCGTGGCGTCTACAGTTTCCCAGGCACCTCCTAAATAAATGACACATTCTCAGACCAGATGCTTTGGTCAGCTTGTACAGAGCTGTGATTATTAGCAGGCCTTTTTTTGTTCAAAACAGTAAAGCTAATTTTAACCATCACTTAAAGTTTGAATATGCCTTCAGCCCTTGTGCATACCAACAGCCAATGCCAGAAACTCATGGGTTCCTGGAGAGAAAAACTGACATGGCATGGTGTCATTACAGGCAATGAAACATTTACTTACATTATCTTCTTACAATCCAGAGCTGAAAGCCAAATAGAGCTATCAGGGTATGAGAATGCTGTAAAGTTGGTCTGGAGCTTTCTAAAGATGTTTAATTGCCTTCTGGTTCTATGCTTGTTGGCAGAAATTGTGAGTGGCATTCCAAGCTATATTTCCCATACATTCCTAATTGAGTGAAGGGGGTACCATACTTGGGTCTGTCAAGAGAAAAAGTACAAACTGAGAATTTGAAGCAGAATGAGGGCTGAAAGATGTCAAAAGAATGTCTGCTCCACAGAACATCCCGGGAATCCCTGTTGTTGGTGCTTCTTCACTCAGAACTGAGAAATGGTTAAGAAACCAAAACAATGTTTTCATGTGATTTTTTAACATTTTCCCCGACCAACATGTCAGTTTACAGCTACTTGTTGTCATAAAAAGAAATTATGTTGCAAACCTGTTCTGTTCAATTTCTTTCCCTGATTTTAAATTACTGATCACACCCACCGCAAACTTAGATTTTAATTTCTTCAAGTACTGGGAGCTGTAGAAGTGGGACAAAGTCCCATACACTGAAATTTGCAAAAGAAATACAACTCATTTCAACAATTTCATCTAATGTAAAACAAACTGCAAATTGTCAGGATCTGTGTTTGTGTGTCTGTTGGTGCTTTTACTGCGATCTGGTGGCCAACACCACCAGATAGCTACTCACGATTCTTCTCTCCGTTCTCTTTTACTCTCACTCACTTAAAACTGTGCACATATATTTATATTATATTGTAGATATGTTTATACTGTTTAATTTGTACTGTATTGCACCGACTACGCCAAAACAAATTCCTTGTATGTCCAAAAACGTACTTGGCAATAAAGCTTTTCTGATTCTGATTCTGATTTTTGAACAACAGAAACAGATCAATCAGCAGATCGAACAACTCGCTTCCTTGTTTCAGCACACCTTGAGCAATTTCACCACCCCAGCAATATAGGGCGCTGTTGCCTCTCCAGTTTCTCAGAAACGTCCGCACTCACGTGAGGTCACTTCCGCGAATCCAGAAAAATTCTCCAGTGAGAAGGGAGATTGTAAGAGTTTCCTTCTCCAATGCACTTTAGTATTTAATCGCTCCCCACAATCTTTTCCTTATGATGCAGTAAAGATTTATTTTGTATGTGGGCTGCTAACAGGAATAGCCCTGAGGTGGGCAGAGGCCCGTTTTTCGAAATGTTTAGATTTTGGCTGCACATTTTCTGAGTTTGAGGAGGAGTTTCCTCAGGTTTTCTCCTGTGAGAAAGATTTATCCGCCAATGCTCGTAGCTTATGGTCTATTAAACAGAGAAATCAGTCAGTTGCTGAATTTTCCATAGATTTTGGCACCCTCGCTGCTGCTTCTGGATGGAATGACTGCGCTCTTAGAGCCGCTTTCTTCCAGTCATTAAATTATCCTTTAAAGGATGAATTAGCTTTAGTCGACGAGCCTAAGACTTTGAATGTGTTAATCAAGTTAGCCGTTAGACTAGATTACCGAATGAGGGAGAGAAAAAGATCCATATTAGAACAGAGTGCAGTTAGGGCCCATCTCTCTAGCCCTACTCCCGAAACTGGTCGCCCCACGCCTGCTTCACACAATTCAGGTATTGAACCCATGCAGATCGGGCGTACCCAGCTTTCCCCTGAGGTAATCAGTGTTTTTACTGTGGCTCACTGGAACACCCTCTTGCTAACTGCCCTATTCGTCCTTCGGGGCCAAAAGGGCAGGTCCGCCAGTAAGTGAGGGGAGACTGACAGACCGTTTCCTTACCCCCAGACTTAGTTTACCTGCCACATTAATTTCCCACCGTCCTTTTCAAAACGTCTCTGCTCTTATTGACTCGGGTAGCGACCAGAACCTCATTGATCCGAGGTTAGTTAAAGAAGCTCAGATTGAGACTGAGCCACTTCTCACGCCTCAAGCTGTTTCTTCATTAGATGGCAAAAAATTACCTCGGATCGCTCATAAAACCAAACCTTTGACTTTAATCCTGTCAGGTAATCAGAGGGAGGAGATCTAATTTTTTGTGTTTCCTATCGCTTTGAACTCAATCGTTTTAGGTTTTCCCTGACTCAAGAAGCACAACCCCCACGTGAACTGGACTGAAAGCAGAGTTGAATCTTGGTCCACCAACTGTCTTTCTTCCTGTTTGCAGTCAGCCATTGCTTCACAACCTTCCGAGTTAGCTCCTACTGGAGATGAGATTTCTGACCTCAGTAACGTTCCTCCAGAATACCATGATCTCAGTTTGGTTTTCAGTAAATCTAAAGCCCTATCATCGCCCCCACATAGGCCCTATGATTGTGCCATAGATTTGCTTCCTGGTGCCCCCCTGCCAACCAATAGACTCTACAACATTTCTGGACCTGAAAGAAAGGTTATGGAAGATTACATAAATGAGTCATTAGTAGCCGGGCTAATTCGTCCCTCTTCATTTCCACTCAGAGCAGGGTTTTTCTTTGTGGGTAAGAAGGTTCATTCCGCCATTGTATTGATTATAGGGGATTAAACCAAATTACTGTTAAAAACAAGTACCCTCTTCTACTCCTTTCCTCAGCCTTTGAACCAGTCCACGGTTCCACTATATTCTCCAAGCTAGATCTCCATAATGCATATCATTTAGTTAGGATCCGCCAGGGAGACGAGTGGAAGACCGCCTTCAAGACCCCTTTAGGTACCTTTGAGTACCTAGTCATGCCTTTTGGACAAAGTAACACACCAGCAGTATTCCAGTCACTTATCAATGACATACTAAGGGACTTCTTGAATGTTTTTGTTTTTGTTTACCTTGATGACATCTTGATTTATTCAAAGGACTTTGAAGAACACACCCGTTACGTCCGCCTGGTGCTACAAAGACTTTTGGAGAACAGACTGTTTGTTAAAGCTGAAAAATGTGAATTTCACAAGATATCTGTCACATTCTTAGGATACATCCTGGAAGGTGGACAGGTTCGCTCGGACCCGGAGAAGATCAAGGCGGTTCTGGAGTGGCCTGTCCCGGACTCCCGCAAGCAGCTACAACAGTTCCTTGGATTTGCAAACTTCTATTGTCGATTCATCAAAAACTTTAGCCTAATAGCCGCACCACTCACAGCCCTGACCTCCACAAACATTGTGTTTTCCTGGACACCTGAAGCCAACAAACCCTTCCAGACATTAAAGGAGAAGGTTTCTCAGACACCCATATTGGTTCATCCTGATTCCTCCAGACAGTTCATTTTGGAGGTTGACGCCCGGATACAGGAGTTGGAGCGGTGCTTTCTCAGCAGTCTACCACCGATGAAAAACTCCACCCATGTGCCTTTTTCTCTCGTCTCACAAGCACAGAACAGAACTACGATGTGGGGGACAGAGAGCTCTTAGCTATAAAGTTAGCTCTTGAAGAGTGGAGACATTGGCTGGAGGGTGCTAAGCATCCCATTTTAATATGGACCGATCATAGGAATCTGGCCTACTTACGATCAGCCAAGAGACTGAACCCATGCCAATCACGTTGGTCACTGTTTTTCTCTCGTTTTTCTCTTTCTATTTCTTACAGCCTGGCTCCAAGAGCGGCAAGCCGGACACTCTTTCCCGACTTTACTCGTCAGACTCGACTGAGAAGGAGGCAGAACCCATTGTGCCGTCCCATTGGACTTTTGGGGCCCTAGTTTGGGAGGTGAAGAACCTTGTAAATAATGCCCTACGAAACGAACCGGACCCAACAAGAAGTATATTCCCACTTCCGTGAGGTTCAGGCTCATCCGCTGGTTTCACACAGCTAAATTTTCAGGTCACCCAGGGGTCAGTAGAACCATATCACTCATCTCTAGAAGAGTTTGGTGGCCGTCCCTCCACAAGGACGTCACTGAGTATGTTCAGGCTTGTTCGGTTTGTGCCAGACAAAAGTCGAGCAATCAGCCTCCCTATGGGTTACTCCAGCCGCTCAGTGCGCCTAAACGCCCTTGGTCTCATATCGCTCTGGACTTTGTAACAGGTTTACCTATATCCAAAGGGAATACAGTCATCCTCACTATAATGTCTGAAACCGTTTTTCTAAGTCCTGTCATCTTGTGCAACTAAAACGACTCCCTTCTGCTTTTCAGACTGCCCAGCTGTTGGTTCAACCTGTGTTTCGCCTTCATGGCATTCCCCAGGACATCTTGTCAGATCGCGGTCCCCAATTTATCTCTCGTGTTTGGAAACAGTTTTGTTTGGCTCTTGGAGCCAAAGCCTCCTTGACTTCTGGCTACCATCCCCAATCTAATGGACAAACTGAACGTATGAACCAACAGATGGAGTCCATCCTCAGATGCATGACCGCAACCGAACCTCTCGACTGGAGTGTTTATCTCCCCTGGGTTGAGTATGCTATCAATTCACAAACCTCATCTGCTACTGGCCTCTCACCATTTTGAGATTTACCTCGGTTTTCAACCTCCTTTGTTTTCAGCTGACGAGAAGGACATAGGTGTAGCATCCTTGTGGCACCACATACGCCGTTGTAAACGGATCGGGGCAAATGCTACCAGAGCTCTCCTTTGAACAGCTGACCAGAACAAGAAGCACGCTGACCGCAAACGGCAGCCAGCTCCTACGTACCAGCCTGGCCAAAAGGTTTGGTTGTCCTCTCGAGACATACCCTTGAAGGCTATGTCTAAAAAACTGTCTCCTCGTTTCATTGGCCCCACACCATTGACTCTGTCCATCGGCTCTTCGCCTACGCCTGCCTTCCAGTCTACGCATCCACCCTGTATTTCATGTCTCTCAAGTCAGGGGTGGGGGGAGGGGGGTTGGTGGTGGTGGTTGATGTCAGGATCTGTGCTTTGTGTGTCTGTTGGTGCTTTTACTGTGCTCAGCCCGTTGATGGCGTGAAATCTGGAGGAGAGGTGACAGGTGTTCGCCATTCCCCTGATTCTTCTGCAGAGGACTATTTAAGGAGGAGGCTGCCAGCAACTCACTGAGTGTTGCCCTTAGTGGTTTCCTGAACCTGATTTTGCCTTGCATTGAATCCTGCCTGGATAAACCATCTTCTGGAAGGAAGCAATCCAGTTCCATGAACAAAGACTCAAGTCTCTCATGACTTCATTGGATCACGCCGGCTGGCTGCCTCCTGATTCCTGCGTACCTTGGACTTCCATCTGCGAACCCTGTCCACCCTCCTCCCTCCATCGCACCTCGTGGATTACAAACTCCCCTGGCTTACCATATCCACCAACTTCAGTCTCACCGGCAAACAACCACTTGGTTTCTCCACTCCCCCTCTGGCGGATCCCTCCACCATTCTTTGTAAGACAGATTTATTTTCATGAGTTCAGCCCCAGAGTTATCCCTGCTTACCTTCTTGTTTATTTCTACAGTTTGCATCCTGGTTCCAGTTCCCTGCATTATTCTCCCAGTTGTAAATAAACACTTTACCGAACAACACCGTCTCCTGAATTGCTTTCTGCATGTGGGTCAAATCCTTTAAACACAATATGACACAAATAAAGCAGGCAAAAAAGAAAAAAAAAAATAGCCAATGCAAAAAGCATAAGAACAAAAAATTGCATACACATTTGTAAAAGGTTACAATAAATAATAGTACAAAATGACTGCCACAATATAATAGCCAACATGAGTGAAATTTAAATTTTCTGTTTCTCAATGTACATATTTTTGTGTAACTAAATATTCTGATTGGGTCCAATAATATAAATCGAACTGTGGTCTTCATTTTCTTCTTTGCAGTATCAGCATGAAGGCCTGCTCCTCCATCTAGGCTTTGGGCATGATGTCGCTTTGTCTGTTCATTTACACCAGCGTCTGGACCTCCAGCGACAGCATAAAGATCCCTTTTGATAGCATTGGTAAGTTAACTGATCTGTTGTCTTTATGCTTGCGCAGAAGGAATTATTCTTGAAATTCTTGCCATGCATTGTTTATTTGTGTTTGCTTCTTAAATTTAAAAGAATTGCCATTTCCTTTGTGGTTGCTCAGGAAGCACGCTTGCAGGCCTTCTTATACCCATTGCTGTGGGGATTTTTGTAAAAAGCAAGTGGCCTCATATAGCAAAAAAGATCCTCAAGGTAGAAATTCTTTAAAACATTTTTACAATCTGATGACCAATAAAACTCTTGGACAGAGTGTAAGTGAAGTATTTTGCACCAGTTTTCCACAGGTGGGTTCTATCGGTGGCTTTGCTCTCATTATCATCATAGCTGTGGTTGGAGGGGTCCTCTACCAATCGTCTCGGGTCATTTCTTCCTCCTTATGGATAATTGGAACTGTCTATCCCTTTACTGGGTTTAGCCTGGGTTTCCTTTTGGCTTGGTTAAACATAAAGCAACTTTCCAAAAAGAAACATAGTTTTGCTATTATACATACCCGTTGTTCTATTTTTCATAAGCTTTTATGATGGCTGAAAATAAAGGAAGATTCTCTCCTAAAATGGCAAAAATGTGGTAATTTCTCATCAGTTGGATTTTATCTGTATCATGAAAAGGAGATTCAGACATATCCTCTCATGGCAGTAGTGTAAAGCTGTTTTTGTTTTGAGAAAATATGGATTATTTGAAAGACTATTCACTAAGTTAGGAATGTGAAGCTGTAATTTGTGTGCGAACAAGACTTTGCACACACTTCTTTTAGGATCCTTTAGGATTATCCAGCTACTGTGATTTGAGTGGTTTACACTTGCCAGATAAAGGGTTTGTGACCACTGATAAAATCACACAACCAAAGACAAAAAAATATATGAAAATCTATATAAATATTTTGTAGCATTTGGTCTGTTTTTGTTTGTACTGTCTTGCCATTTTTACTACTTCTTTCTATGCTGCAGCCATCTTATGTATAAGTCCCCACCTGTTGACAATACTATACTATTGTTGCTGTTTTCTTAAACATTGAGACCAATTTTTAAGAAACTTAACCCTAACTCTAACCCTAATTCATGTAGCCAAACGTTAAGAATAAGCAGGAAAATTTTCAAATTTCATTTTTAGGTGCGAAAAACTCAAGTGTATTGTCACTTTTAGAAGCTCATGCCTCCTCAAGTACAATATTAGCTGAGTGAGCATCTAAACAAAGTTGATGAATAATGCAATCAGTTGATGTATAATGTGACTGGTGTCCTACATTCAAGGTTTTCAGCGGAAGCTTATGGCCGCCAACATATTCAGCTGTGTGCTCATTTTAATTTAAACAGTTTAGGACAGGCACGGATTATGTAAACTGCTTTTGCATGTGCATGTAAGTGATGAACCTGATATTGTTAGAAAAACGGCTCACTGCCAAACACCTTGTGAGAATTTGTCTTGCTCCTCAGACTTCTACAGGCGCCAGGGACCAGTGAGCTGGAAATGACTGATCAAAATGAAGGCAAGAAAAGGAGAGGAGTGGGACTATTTTGGGGACTTAACTAAAATATTTCATAAAAAACAATAAGAATGGGAGTACAATGGTCAGTGTCAGTTTGTATGTCAATGAAAATGCATAAGAATGTATAAAGGTTGAAAAATATGTAGGATGCATTTAAAAATGTGCACCTCTGTCTTTTTATGCTTCGCATAAGAAGACAAATGGAAAGAGCATGCAAAGTTGTGTCATTCTTTTTCTGTCCTAGGCTTTCTGTCTCCTTGTTCAGGCAGCTTTCCCTTCATCTCTACATCTCTCTAGGGAAAGAAGGTCTCAGAGTTTCTCAGGAATGCTGACTTCTATGTGCTTCGGTCCCTTGGGGAACGTTGGTAGGGGTCTTGACCCTTATCCTCCTGTATCCCTGGAGCCTATCAGCTAACTAAGTTAGCATGAGATAACTCTCTCCTCCTGGCCCCATATTGCAGCCTCCTGCCTCTCCTTCCCTTGTTGTTTCCTTTACCCAGGGCTAATACAAGGCAGGAGCTTCATTAGAAGAAGTGGAAAATCCATTGCACTGCCATTTAATCTTGTCCTGAGGCAAAGGTTGTCTTTCAGTCCCTGTCCTCCTTACTTATAATTGTCCGGACACTGAAAGGAATCTCCTTTGCTAATCGGTTTGTCAGCAGTGGTGCATTCCTATAGATAAACAGAAATCTGTCCTTCCTACATCTATTCCATGCAACATCCACAAAATGTCATCAAATATTTAAAGTATTAGTAAATACTTGCATTGGTGCTTTGAAATAAAAATACCTTACAACTCATTTCCTTCCTCTTCAATTATCGAGGGAGTGTCTTGATTTGTCCGTGCAGAATTTGAATTGTGTACATTTGGGTGGGCCTGCCATTTTGGGTCAGGTGGGGCTTATTGGCGGCCTCGATGTTGGTGTGGGATGTGTTTTGTTGCCACGTTTGTCTGGTCGTGGCTGTGGTGCGGTGCTGGGCATCGGGGACTCGGCACTCTGTTGACTCTGCCCCGTGGGTTTGGGAGTGGTTTGGCATGTTGGGCACTCTTGGTCGTGCTGCGCGTGCTTCCGTCTGGCTCCTTTTTGCTGGGAGTCCGTGGCTTCTTCGGGCTGGGACTGAGTGTTGGGGATGGGGATCGGGTTTGAGGGTTTGGGCGGTAACGGGGGTGGGCTGGGGGTGTTGGTCCTGGTTTCGGTTGGTACTCAGGGCCCGGTGCCTATACTTAGGCTTTGGCCCGGTGGATGTGCCTATGCCTCTCTCCTTTGTTGGAAATTGGTGAACGGGGGTGCCTATTGGGGTCAGCTCTCCCAGGGGTCGGCTCCCAGAGAGAGTATTTTGCCCCCCAGTCCTTCCCTCCCCAAACCTGGACACCTCCCACTGCCCACTCATCACACTACCACTCATGTAGGGCCTTGCGGTGGGGTTGCGTCATTGGAGTGCCTCAAGGGTTTTCCATCTCTGCGGTCCCATGGCAGCCTGTGCCCCAATTTCAGACCGTCTTTCCCATCTGTTTTTCTTTTTAAATACACGCTACAACAAAACACATCAACACCACATTTGAGCGGACAGAGGTATGCTTGGGGTCTTTTTACACCCCCATTTGCTGTTTGCCGTCTGGGGTCAGAGGCCGGGAGATGGAACTGGCCATCTGGTCGGGATCTGGGCTGGGGTGGGGTTCGGGTCTTGGGGGTTGCCTGGTGCTGGCTTTTTGGCTCTCTTGAGATCATTTGGATTTCCTTGGACCTCGGTCCCTGGCTTCGGTGCCTGGTCCGTCGGTTGGGGGGGTTCCGGCGAGGGTGTCTTGGCCGGGCAGTGTGCGGTGTTTATTTGGGATGTGGCTTCGCTTTGGTGGAGGGGCTAGCCGGCCAGCCTGCTTGGTGCGGCGGGGTGTACCATGTGGCAGTGTGGGTGGCCGGCACGCTGGGGGACCTCAGCGGCGGTGATGTGGTGAGTTTTTGTGGTTGCGGGGGGTGTGGTGGGGGACGCCGGCCCCAGGTGCTTGCCGCTGGCCAGGAACCTCTTGCCGGGTGAGTTTATCCCATCTTGGGTTGGGGTCAGGGATTCCGTTGTGGGCGCGGTGCTCGGTGGTGTCTGGCCTGTTGAGCCTGTGGGCAGGGGCTGAGGTAGCGTTGCACGCGCCCTTGCCTCGCCGTGGCAGCGTGCTGTGTGGTGGGAGACCCCATCAGACCCCATCAAATGTGGGGCCTATTTCCTCCCCGCCGTTCTCGGTGTCTGGGGCAGGGTGCTTTTGTGAGCTCACTCCCGGTGGCTGCTTGCTGGGGGCTGGACCCCTGTGCTCTGTCGGGCCTCTGCTTGGGAAGTGATATGTAAATGGACTACAAGTTTTGAGGACAAATATCTATTTTCTTTACATTTTATTAAAAATGGCATGTAAACAATCCTTATTAGCCAGGTATGTGAGCAAATATGGAGAAGGGAGCAACCTCTGGGCCAGAGGCTAGGTATTGCATTGACTAATTCTTACTATATACACCCAACTCCCGCTGCTATAAAAATATACACATCTGTATGGACAGCTGATTAAGAAATAGGGGAGCAATGTGGGAAAATACTTAAAAGGCCATTTCAGATTCTTTTACTGTACCTCCGATGGCTGTCTGACTGGACAGACCACACCAAGATGAAGCGGTTTGTATTTCCAAACTAATGAGTTGGACTGAATCAACTCAGAGGTGAAGGAGGATGGGAGTAAAATTTAGCAAATATATAACTTATTTTTACTGAGCTAGTAAATGTGAACTGGACCTAAATAAGCACACTCGCAAACAACAGAGGAAGCATTCAGAGCCAATCAGTCAGGCCACGTTTAGAGAAGGCCTAGGATGCATGTTCAATATTTGTTTTTCTGTGTGAAGACAAATTCATGCAGGGCTATACTAAAGGATCATCAGCTGACTTTATTTCATTTACCACTATGGTATACTATTGCTCTGTTTGTCTCAGAGAAAAAATAAAATCATCATAAAGCATGTTTAGTATGTGGGTCAGTTTACTGATATTTTAAAAACAATGAAACAGCAAATTAAGTAATAGACTAAACTGAATGTTTGAAACCTGTATTAGTCACGACTGGTCAGTGGATTATCAGGATAAGTCATAGGAAAGTTAAGTATTTGTTTGTTTGGGTTTTTGTTAGACTTGACTGTACCCTTCAATCATTTCACAAGAAATCTGAGCTTTTCAGCAGACGTACTTAGACACAATGACAGTGTAGATGGTGAGAATGTGCAGAAAACAATTGCGATTAAGCTATTAAGCTTTGCCTAATTTCTTGGCAGATGATTGGTCATTCTTAACCCTGTCTTAACCCTGTTCACATAATTCCAAAACTATGTATTTAGCTAACTAGCACAGACTGATCTTTGTATTTTTTTTTAAACAAAAAGATTATTAGAAGATATTTTGCACCTTATAACTATGAACTATTTTCATGATAACATTATCAATGCCATGGTCTTTTCTTTCAAACTAAAGCAGAAAACAGCCGCTGGCCTCTAAAGCTGAACGATTGACCCATGATGTGCCCTTTCTCTGTCATGCAGACAATTTTTATCAGGACCATGACTTGAGGACGATTGTGATCTGCCTCTTGTTTGTTGTGTATTTTCTCAAGACTTCCTTATATCCCTGTGAGGTCAGTCACCCTGCAATTTTCTCCCACACTGGTTAGTATTGCCTGGCTCTAACTCTGGTCCACCTCATGTTTTACTCGCAAGTTCACATTGCCTGGGGTACAGCTTGAACTTAGGGACACACTTTGTCCCTCAGCGGGGGAACTTGGAACCAGGAGGAAATGGACTCTTTCCCAAGGTTAGGACAGCCACTACTGGAATAAACATGAGGACTGCCTTAAAAAAAGGAAACAGGGAGATTAGGGGCAATGAGAGGAGAAGAGGCCAAATGCAGTTTAAAATGTGTCACTACCGAGGAGCTGCTAAAAATTTGTGTTTTAATTGCTTAGGAGAACACTTGGTCAATTAGAAAGTCAAAGCTAGAAAGCATAGCTTTAACATTTTGGTGTGTATGAACTTTTAACACAAAATCTGGATTTGGTTACACGTTGCATGTTTTTTTCTTAGGGAAAGGGGTGTTCATGTTCAATGTCAAACCACAAAATAATGGCTATTTTGTTATTATTTACGATTTCCATTCAGGCACATGAAAACAAAGAAACGAATAAGTGTGTACCGTATTAAAACTTGACTGCAGAACCCCTCAATCCCCCTCCTGAGCCATTTATTGCTCGTCTCTTAAATGAACTAGGTGCCTGCAGACAACATAACTCATAACTCCAGTTGCTGCCAAGTTTTGGTATGAGGGCCATTAAAGTTCGCCATTCATATTTGTTCTGGATTGCCGTTCTCTATTTTAAATATCCCCTAGACTTTTTTTTTATGAAATACTACATCAGGAATTTTATGAAAGATCTCTGCATTTTGGTGTGCAGTCCAACATCACCAGGCATCATTCAGCACCTTACATGTTATATAGCCACCTTAAGTTTTATTGCTAACATAACCTACTTTTCAAACTTTTGAAAGAGTTAAAGCGGTGATTTTTGCAAAGTTGAAGCTAGGCCAGTCAGAAAAATGAACCCATCAAATCCTGCAAAACGTGAAAAGATCTGTGCCCAATTGTTAGAGAGAAAGTAGGGTTTCAATTAATTATTTCTAATGTACCTGTGTTTAATTGTGAAATAAAACATACAGGCATGGGCTGACTGCTGGTGTGTAGGTATTTCAAAACCTCCAGAATTTTCTGTTAAAATCATCTCAGTGAGATGCCAGAGAAATCACGAGAGTTTGCTTCAACTCTATCAAGCATAAACACAAGGCTACCCCTCTTCTATCAGTTGCTGCACATTACAGGCTTAAAAAAGGCTGCTATTCCCTGACTAACCAGAAAGATATTTTTTAAGTTGTTGGAGCCAGGCTCTGGGGTTAGCTTGCCAGCGAGTGACTGTTTTTTGACTCCGAAAAGTGAACAGGATGCCACTTCCATGTGGGATGACCACCTGTGTAGAAAGGAGTCAATTGTTTAGGTGATGGGGGTGGCAGGTGAAGGCAGGGACCTGTGCATACTGATTCCGGTGAGAGGCCCCATCCTCCAAGGTGGATGTCAGTGCACATACATATTGAAAGCGTAAGTTGAGGTGCTTTGGGCATCTGATCAAGGCGCCTCCTGATCACCATTCTTTACAGGTTTTCAGAGCACGTTAAACTGGGAGGAGACCTCAGAGCAGATCCAGACCTTGGCAGTATTTCACTTCCAATGACTACATTACAGGCAGTACCTCCCTGCAAAGAAAACTATTTTTGAACTGCATCATTTTGGAAGAACCTTTAGAACCGTCTTGATTAGATTAACATTCAGACTGTGTGTGTGGTAATGTGCCAGAGTGTGTTTGTGACCAGATGAGCTGTACCTGATCACATACTTGAATGTCAGCTAATAGACTGTTTTTAAACGTTGTTTCATTTCCCTTGGTGAAATCCAACTCTAACCTTCTTTCATGGCATTACTTTTTTAATAACATTATATTTTGAAAATATTTTTATTCTAATTTTGGTTAGATCTAAAATATTTGGATGCAATTTTAAGGCAATAAATCACAGTCAAAATGTTAAAATGTTGAATGGAATGTTAAAGAGGGATAGCGTCTTTTCTCTGAAGCACAGAATTTGGTGTGTTACTTACAAGCTGTTTCAAAACAGCTAAATGCTGTTCATTACTCCTTACGACTGCCAAAATGGGCTTTTTCTTTGCTGTCAAAATAAAAACTCAAAATTTATTTCTCAACACCAAAACAAGAAGAAAAAGCTAAAGAAGAAAAAAAATTTGTGAATAAACAAATTTAATGTAATTTTGTGTCGTTATAAATTGAGTTTCTAAATAATCATTATTCTGGTACTTTTTCAAGATGTCAGTTTTCTGTTACTTAAAACAGTTCATTGTGTGGAAAGACAAAACGTTTTTCTGGACCAAAGGCCTGTTCATGTCGATGAGCTCTTAAGAACATAAGGCTGCGAGTTTTTACTCTAATCACTTCACCAGGTGACTGCACTCAACCATCCCCCATTTTGAATCTTATTGCTGCCTTTACTAATCAAAATCGTAAGCACAAGATGTTCATATTCAGTAGCATTAACATGTTTTAGAGAACAACACTTTAGGGAGATTTCACCTTTCAGTATTTGGAACCCTGCTAACTGACCTGACTTGTGCAAATGGGCTCATCTGTGTTTCTGAAAGTAGGCTCCATGAGTCTGCTTTATCCTCAAGGCTCATCCAAGTGACTTGAGTTACACTGGACCCCTGTGGCTTTATAGTCACAAGACTAAATGCTAAAGTAGCTATGTGGATGAGTGCTTGCTAAGATTAATGGGCTGCTGATTGAGATAAATTATTTTCCAAAACACAGAAGGGATGTAAACTGATACTAAATACATTTAAGGGAGCAAGAATTGAACAAAGGAAAGTCTTAAGTACCAGTTAGTCCAAAATGTTTAGAGTCAGTCACTGGACATTTGCACTTAGATGTCTGAAGGCTTTCAAAAGAGAAACAGGAATGCACACGTATACATATTTGAATTAATTACAGAAGAAATTGGAACAAGCAATAATTCTGCTATGATTGCTGTGATTTTGAATTAAATATAATTTTACACATTATTTGAAAAATCTTAATGTTTATATAGAGATACTCTGTAGAGCTACATTTCATTACAATTACAGCTGCAAGTCTTCATACTTCTGGTGACTGAAATTTTGCAAAATAATTTTTGCTACAAGTTCTCATTTGATGTAGACTGGATTTAGGTCTAGACTTTGACTGGGCCATTAAAAACAAACAAAAAAGAGGGTGTAGAAAGAAGGGGAAGACATGCAGCAAATGATCTGAGATTGGGAATCGAACCCAAGACAACCATGTCAAGTACTATAGCCTCTGCACCTGCACCTGTTCTACCAACTGAGCCACTCATGGCCCCACGCATGAATACTGTTGATCTAAATCATTTCATTGTAGCTTTGACAATATGTTTAATGCTGTTTTCCTGCTAGAAGGTGAACCAAGTTGTTAGTGACCATTTTGCGACCAAGGATTGTTTTCAGCCACCCAAATAGTTTTTGATGTTAGACAAAAAGTTAAGTTTTGGTCTCATCAAACCAGTGCAACTTCATCCATGTTTGCTGTGTCCCCTACACTGCCTGTGGAAACTCCAAAGAGGACTTCTCCTGAGTACTTCAGGCCACTCTTCAATAAAGCTCAGATTTTCTAGAGTGCACAACTGATGGTTTTTCCTGTCGACAGAATTTCCAACTGAGCTGTGTAACTCTGCATCTCCTCCAGAGTTACCATTGGCCTCTTGGTGGAGGCGCTTATTACTACTCTCCTTACCAGGCCTGCGTATTTAGGTGGACAGACATGTCCTAGTTGGTTTGCAGTAGTGACACACTCTTTCCATTTTCTAATGATGAACTGAACAGTTCCCTGTGAGATGTTAAAAGCCTGGGATGTAAAACGTCTCCATAACTTTATGCCTGACCTGTTTGGCTTGTCCCATGGTCTTCATGATTTAGCCTACATATTATAATACATATGCATGCATTATTGGAAGCAAAACAATTATTTGTTTCTGTAATTGTGTGTAGTGGGTATTTTTAGATGTTAAATGCTTTTTGTTTTGCACCATTTCTACTGCAGTGTTGTTCTGTTAATGCATGTGATATGTCTACACTTTCTGGTAGTGGTGGTTACATTTCTTCATTTTTAAAAATGACATTTTTTGGATGATTAAATAATTTATGTTTAATTAATAATTTACCAGAAAAGGTTTTGAATGATAGATTTGGAAAAGCAGCATTTTAACAAGCAATTTTTTTCTCAACAAAGAGCAAAGGCTCAAGCTACCATAAATAAAACCTTATGGTAATCACACACGGAAGGAGAATGCAGTATTTCCTCTTTACTCAACATCTTTGGCCAGCAGTGTTAAGTGCGACTGTGGTTTCAGCTACACGCGCCTGTCACTCAGGGATTTTGGCTTTAATTACTAACGCAGGCTTGCTCCATAAGGCACAGAGTGTTCTCACATGGTGGTAGTGGTTCTCTTGAGGGAACCTCTGGTAAAGTGAACTATGTGAAAGAAACAGTGCTCTTTGTTCTGCACAAAGTAAGAAGAATGTAAAGGTCGAGATATTCTCTGCGGATGTTTAAGCAGCTATTTTCATTCATTCTTATAACTAAGAGCCAATAAGGTTGCTAAGCAAATAAGAGCTTTATAATTATGTTAACCTTGGTTTGGTATTTAATTGCACACACATCTTTGTAAACGGCACTTTCTTGTCAAAGACAGGCAGACCCAAACAGAAGACCCAGTCATCTAAAACATACCACTCTGGATTTGGCATGTACAGACTATTGTGTCTGGGACGTTAGCCACATCCTCAAATGTGTGCTATTTATCGTCATTACACCCTTACTACAGAGAGACAAGCAATGACTGGCTTCAATCTAAATAAAGTTAAAAAAGAGAGGAATTGACCTTGATTAGGACTAATGTCTGGCAGGAAAAGAAGCAGTAGCAGTTACTGAGGCGAATTTTGCCTGGGTGGGATGTTGTTGATGGGTCTTAAGTAGGGAAGGCAAAGCAAGGCGGGCATACTGATATTTAGGGCCTTTGATGTAAACAAGATGAATATCTTGTGTGTTTATGCTCAAATTTGGTGCCCAATTGTAAGAAGATTGGTTTAGAAATTGAAAAATGAAGGTCAGGTGCGGAGTCTGGTAGTAATATTCACCTCTACCGGTGGAAACTCCAAATTTAGATGCTTACAGTATGTACACACACACACACACACACACACACGCCTGCAGGCACAGAAAC
The DNA here is from genome assembly GCF_021462225.1 of Girardinichthys multiradiatus. Taxonomy (NCBI): domain Eukaryota; kingdom Metazoa; phylum Chordata; class Actinopteri; order Cyprinodontiformes; family Goodeidae; genus Girardinichthys; species Girardinichthys multiradiatus. Next base: position 26,292,704 of record NC_061799.1, read on the forward strand.
TCCTTTTTCCATGTTTTATTCAACAGGCCATCTTGGTCCATCAGAGGTCCACAAACTCAGATGCCACTTCCCCAACTTCTTTCAGAGAGAATAAAATGTTTATGTGTGTGCCCACATTCTCTTCATTACATTTTTTTTTTCAATTGCATAATTAAGAATGTTATAAGACTTAAGGGCGACGAAAAGAGAGTGACTCATGTCTGAAGTTACACTGCTGCTACCATCTGTGTTAAGAGAATAGAAACATCTTGTTTTCATTATTTAAGGGTCAGATGGGAGGAAGGCAGAGGAAGAAGGAGAAGGAATGAATTGCAGCAGTTGTGAATGTTTTATCTGATTGTGTGTACATGTGAGCAAACATACCGTATATACTGTATGTAATCATAAACAGAGATACATTAGTAGTGTGAAGATATCATCCAGTATATGATTTAAAAAAGGCAGAAAAATGCAGGTAACAAATGCCATCCTTTAGGTAAAACCATCTGTCACCAGAGAGTTCTGGTTAGCCTAATTTGAACCAGGATGTCTTGTTTCTCTTGTGACAGTTAACTGTTTTGAGTATTTGCATAACAGCATTTTGCATGATCCCTGTGGTAGTGGTGTCAATCAGGATGATGTGTTGAGTCAATCTACAGAGAGATGAAAGTTTTGATGCATAAAGAGCCAATTTGTTTGAAATATAACTTCCTGTTCTCACCACTGTTCTATACTCGGAATATCTGCGTAATGCGCAAAAAGTGTCATATATATATATATATATATAAGAATGTGTGTTTGATGGTGTAAAAACCTAGGGAAGTTGAGGGGGATAAGGACACTTACAAATCCAGAGTAATGTTTTGCCACAAATTAAATAATCTAATGATAAACAGACTCAGAACAGTTTCCTATGTGAATGTCATAAGGATGTTCTCATTTAGAGCAATGGCAACTAGATGATTCCATTAGTGATCAAGATGGGTACAAAACAGAGAAATATAATAAAATACCTATGCTAGAAGAAACTATAAGACTACTCAGGCGGAGCATTCACAATTTTCCATAGATAATGAATATGGATATTTTTTTTACTTATTTTTTCATTTTTCTTCTTTAGAAATGACTATGATTTGTTTATGAGTAAAATCACATGATCAGCTAGCAGGAAATGTGTCTATCAGAACATGAAGGTTTTTAAAAAGTAAGATCCTAAAAAAACATTATACACAAACAACTATCACATCCTACCCGAGATTACCTACTGTTACCATAAACAAAAGAAATCACAGTCTTTCCTCCCCATTCTATGGGTTTGGCTTTATCACTACACATGGTTGTTTATAAATTATACTATCTTTCCATACAGCAGGAGTTATGACAAAAGAAAAAGTGCAGCCTTCCTGAAAGTGTTTTGATCTGACCTTATCTCCCCCATCCTTTGTCACCATCACAATATTCCACAAAAAAATCTGTGCGACCATAACACTTTGTTGTGCCACCAGAAACCAATTGTTTTCAGGACTTTCTTCACTTAAAAATGCCTAATTTAAATGTCTATATTCATTTTTTTTATGCACAAAAGTACAGGTCCTTCTCAAAATATTAGCATATTGTGATAAAGTTCATTATTTTCCATAATGTAATGATGAAAATTTAACATTCATATATTTTAGATTCATTGCACACTAACTGAAATATTTCAGGTCTTTTATTGTCTTAATACGGATGATTTTGGCATACAGCTCATGAAAACCCAAAATTCCTATCTCACAAAATTAGCATATCATTAAAACGGTCTCTAAACGAGCTATGTACCTAATCATCTGAATCAACGAGTTAACTCTAAACACCTGCAAAAGATTCCTGGGGCCTTTAAAACTCCCAGCCTGGTTCATCACTCAAAACCCCAATCATGGGTAAGACTGCCGACCTGACTGCTGTCCAGAAGGCCACTATTGACACCCTCAAGCAAGAGGGTAAGACACAGAAAGAAATTTCTGAACGAATAGGCTGTTCCCAGAGTGCTGTATCAAGACACCTCAGTGAGAAGTCTGTGGGAAGGAAAAAGTGTGGCAGAAAACGCTGCACAACGAGAAGAGTTGACCGGACCCTGAGGAAGATTGTGGAGAAGGGCCGATTCCAGACCTGGGGGGACCTGCGGAAGCAGTGGACTGAGTCTGGAGTAGAAACATCCAGAGCCACCGTGCACAGGCGTGTGCAGGAAATGGGCTACAGATGCCACATTCCCCAGTCCTGGGCTACAGAGAAGCAGCACTGGACTGTTGCTCAGTGGTCCAAAGTACTTTTTTTGGATGAAAACAAATTCTGCATGTCATTCGGAAATCAAGGTGCCAGAGTCTGGAGGAAGACTGGGGAGAAGGAAATGCCAAAATGCCAGAAGTCCAGTGTCAAGTACCCACAGTCAGTGATGGTCTGGGGTGCCGTGTCAGCTGCTGGTGTTGGTCCACTGTGTTTTATCAAGGGCAGGGTCAATGCAGCTAGCTATCAGGAGATTTTGGAGCACTTCATGCTTCCATCTGCTGAAAAGCTTTATGGAGATGAATATTTCATTTTTCAGCACGACCTGGCACCTGCTCACAGTGCCAAAACCACTGGTAAATGGTTTACTGACCATGATATCACTGTGCTCAATTGGCCTGCCAACTCTCCTGACCTGAACCCCATTGAGAATCTGTGGGATATTGTGAAGAGAACGTTGAGAGACTCAAGACCCAACACTCTGGATGAGCTAAAGGCCGCTATCGAAGCATCCTGGGCCTCCATAAGACCTCAGCAGTGCCACAGGCTGATTGCCTCCATGCCACGCCGCATTGAAGCAGTCATTTCTGCAAAAGGATTCCCAACCAAGTATTGAGTGCATAACTGTACATGATTATTTGAAGGTTGACGTTTTTTGTATTAAAAACACTTTTCTTTTATTGGTCAAATGAAATATGCTAATTTTGTGAGATAGGAATTTTGGGTTTTCATGAGCTGTATGCCAAAATCATCCGTATTAAGACAATAAAAGACCTGAAATATTTCAGTTAGTGTGCAATGAATCTAAAATATATGAATGTTAAATTTTCCTCATTACATTATAGAAAATAATGAACTTTATCACAATATGCTAATTTTTTGAGAAGGACCTGTAGTTAGAGTATAATGATTATATGACAAAGTCCTTAAAAATCTGAGCTAGAATAAAGGTACGTTGTCTTTGTACTCTGAAGTCAAATTTTTAGGGTTCCCAGTCTAAAAACAAGAATGTCCTCTGAAGTCAGAATTAGCTTCCCAAGTTCAGTATCCAGAATATTTGCGCACACATAAAAAGTAGTGAACATTTCTGGCATAAACTATAAACTAAGCATAATTTCTGTCTTATTAAACCAGTGGTACACATAGCATTGTAAAATATCAACTTATGAACATGTTCCTTTTGTTCCAGTGTTCCACAATCTTATTAGCTTGAATTCCTGAGAGTAGTTGGCAAACAAACAGAAAATCTAAATGTTTTCTGACTTGCAATGAAAATGCTCTCAACTCAAATGTGACAGCATCCACAGCTCTGAGCTCTGGCTTCTGGGACAACTCAAATATAGCATAATTACACCACAAAATACATAATTTATGTTCACTTGCACATACCTCACTTTCAAATTAATCTTGGTTTAATATAGATATCCTCTTGGTCAGAAAGTATGTACAATTTGATGCATTTATCATTAACACTGGACCGGAAAATTCATCGAGTTATAATCTCAGAGTGTTACAGAAAGTCTTACAAAGATTTTTCTGGTTGCATATGACATACTTAAGGATTTAAAAAAAAAAGATTTGTTTTTATTTGTTTAAAGTTATTTATTAGTTTGTTGAGACTCTCAGAAATTTACTGGCTAAGGTTCCACTTTACATTTTGAACATTATCTTATCTTAGTACACTGTTGAATGGGAACCTTTTGCTAATAGTTAATTTCAGTCTTCACAATTAGAGAATAAGCAATAACTTGTATAATTAAAATTCATTATACACAAAAGCTACAAAACCACTTTAAGTTTTTTGGCAGAATCATTTGGAGATTTTTCATTCTTTCATTAATGATGGACTTAACCACCGTGCTCATGAAGAAGTAGCAAAAAATGTGCTATGTTCCATTGGCAGCTGTAAGTTATAGATAAGACATTCTATTTAGTTATGCTTTTTGACATTGCACAATCATGAGAGTAAAGCCAGCCGACGTGTTAATTTACAAATAGCTTATGCGGCTAAATAAACAATTCATTCTCTCCACAGCAAAAAGTATATGTACATATACGTAGCACAGGTTTAGGGTAGAAGTCCACTCACTTCCAAATTGCACAGAGGCTGGGTTTTGAGACACAGAAGCAAGTAGTTAGTTTTTCAGGCCATGATTCAAATGTTAAGTGTTTTTTAATATACATAAGCTTTAGCATCATATTTAACAATGACAAGGGAAGACAACAAAGCATGTGCAGTGGCTCCAGGGGTTCCAATCTAATTCTACAGGTGCCAAAGAATATCCGAACATCAGTTTTCAGAAATGTGACGTGATCCACAGATTTAGGTTTTTATTTTTTTCTTGACTCCTTTTGACTTCACTAGTTCAGAGAAAGAACTAGCTGTTCTAGGTTAGATTTTGGCGCAAAATGACAAAATCCCCTTGCCTGTATCCTGTCTTTCTGTTTAAAACCTGATTAATATACTAATGATGTTTCATTTTTACACACCAAGGTTGTAACTGATGGTGGGATTGCAGAAACTTCCCTTATTGTATAATTACATATTGAAGATTATTTGGAAATAGTCTTGTGCAGATATACTGTCATATTCAATAAAATAGAATATTTTTGAAAAGTTCATTTATTTCAGTAACTCAATTAACTAAATGGAATACATTATATAGATTAATTACATACATACGGATGTTTTCAAGCCCTAATTTCTGTTAATTTGGATAATTGTCTGCTCACAGCTAATGAAAACATGACATTTAAGATTTACATATTAAATCAGACCAATAAAAATATTTTATTTCTGAAACGGTATAAAAATGACTGTATTACACTTGGAAAGAGGAATGTGTCATGATTTTAAGTAAAGCACCAGGAAAACTGTATGTGCCAAGAACTAAAAGGGCGGCAGGGTTTCTCTTCACACAGAAATGGGCTTTTCCAAACTTGTCGCAATCTAGTAATGTTTACATGGTCTTGATGGTTCTAGAGATCATAGGCTGGTCTTAATCCAGTGTGAAGAGGGGCCTTACCTTGATACAATCATGTTCACATTTAGCTAAGTTTCTGTTGCTAAACTGAGAATGATATTCCCATTTGTGTGGCTGTTTTCCATGTTACACAATCCTTAACGGTCCTAGCCTAAGCACTCATATGGATATTTAAATTGTTTGCTAAATTTTCTCATCTGTCCATAGCAGCGGCCTTCCAGCATGGATCTCCTGTCAAAGGTCTCCCTCCTCGGAAGACGTCAAGGCTGAGGGTGTCACGCCAATATTCCACAGGGACATGCAGAGGCCAGAACTGTTGACGTGCCTGACCTTCACCCAAATGATGTTGGCACAGTAAACATAAATCACTTCTTATGGTGTGTTAATTAGCTCTGACAAAGTATCTCACCTCCAAATCAAGATATCATTTTTTATTATCAAAGTGACAACTGTTTAAAATAGGAGGCCTGGAATGACTTATATGCCTGTTAATCTGACACGTGAGCAGAGAAAATAAAGGGAACAACTTGCCTATTATGTTTGGACAAGTATTTCAATAATATCAGATCATGACTAAAATGATTTTAAAAGCAGGTATTTGGGCATGTTACTATAGAAATTAACACATTGATATGACTAAATTGAATTGCACTAAATATCTTTAGAGTAGACATCTCACTTTCTACATATTGTGCAAATACTCAGTCATTAAAATACCTTATGTAACTATCACAATGAAAAACATGAAAAAAGTTATCCATGTGCTTCATTTACTTTTACCATACTTGATAATCTATAACTCAACTGTAGAGTACATCAACTCTTTGTCTTGCTGATCTGAACACATCTCACCAGGATTACCACAATTAACTTCCTGTAGACCTGAAAGCTTTGCCTCTGTTGCTGTCAGACTAAGCTGTGTGAAGTTAGAGCATGCAGGCCAGATGTGAGCCAAGGTGTCCGCCCTCTCAGACTAATCAGATTGATTACGGGCAGTAATCTGGTGCTCTGGCACTCGCCTTTGTGCTCCATGAGGCTGAGTAGTGAGAACTCACAAGATGGCTGGATGTTACACAGTCCAGAACAGCTTACACTAGCCTGTATGTCCAGGGCACTGACATGAGAATGGTTTGGTAGAGCAGGGTTATGACTACAGCATTGTGCATCTGTTTTAAATTAAAACCGCAGACTCAAAGAGACCTAGTAGCATGGGTGTATGGGGCTTTTACAGACCAGTTTTCAGCATACTTCTATCCAGTGTTTTGATGTAATATTGAGCCTTTTCAACTTGACTTCCTTCCATCGGATGAAACTGCCCAAAAACCTAAAATCAAAGCCGTCAGTATATAAGAGTGGAGCCGAGCTTATAAACAGGCGAAGCAACAGGAGGTCTTATTCAGCTCCGGTCAGAATTTCAGAGTTTGAATCCAACCCATTGAAATTATTTCAGAAGCGATGTGGGAATTGAGATACTTGTGCTGACAAGCTCACCCAATGATCAGAAAAGGAAATGCTGCTCTCAATGACCTTACTGTTACCCTTACAAATGCTGCATAAATCTCCCCTATTTCTAATACCGTTCTGAGTCTTAAACTTCCAATTCAGGAACTTGTCTTCTACTCATTTCCTGTCTGTGCAACAGCCGTCTCCTGTTCAAATTATGCCTCCCCATACACATAGTTATATTTACATGTTTTCTTCGCTCTTTGTCTCGCTTTTTCTAAAGAGTTATGCTTACATGGAATGAAAATATGCAAACAAATGAGACCAATATTATGTGCCCTTCTCAGTTAAAAGTTCAGCTGAAAATTCATATGTGTGGAAAATATAGATTTAATATTATTTTCATTCAACCAAGAAGATTTCACTGAAAGAAAGTGATGAGGGTTTCTCTCGTAACATCAAAAAACGTTAAAAGCAAAAATATCTGTTTTCATTTACATATTGTTTTTAAATGCTAAGATGAAAATTATTTATAGCCTTCTTAATAAGTAATTCAAAAAATGTTTATTGGCATTACAGCAATTAAACACTTCTTCTGATTGAACACATGTTGTCATCAGTATTTTGATGATTTTTTATTGGTGATGATCTCCAAGTCTTTGATACTGTAAGGCCTTCTTGTCATCACTCTAATGTTTAGCTACTTCCACAAATTGTCTGTCAAATTGAACTTGGAACTTTATTCCTAAATATAAATCTGCAAGGGGTGTTCAACCAGCTCTTGCTTTGGAGTAATAATACGACAATTCTTTCAGCATAAATGATCAAAGGTTTTGCCCTGACAATTGCAGAGTAAATCTTTTGTTCATTTGAGTAGAATGAGCTATACACCTTCAAGCAAACTGTTACAAAGCAACTAATGAGAGAATCCAGCAATAAACAGTAAAAACCAGGAGCTTAAATTCTGAGGCAGGGGTGGAAAATAACAAATGAACCACAAGAGCTAATCAGTGGAGATGTGCAAAAGCTGTGGCAGAATGAATGCAGGGAAGCTGAGAGACGGAGGGAGACTATTTAACACATAGGGAGGCGAACTAAGACACAATTAAACTACCAATCAAGGGGAAAAGAGAATAAACTAGAGTACACAGAGAACAGAACACAAGAAATATATGAAACTAAACCTAAAGGAATGAACTAACACGGCAAGACCTTTCTGACACTAATGAACTCAAAGAAATAAACTAAAGACCATATAGAACATAAACAACAAAGAAATGACACAAACGCAGACCAAAACATAAACACTCATAGACCGTGACATTGCTAGAACTTATACTGGTTGCAGGGTTAAACCATTTCCAAAAAGACTTTCTTTTTGAGACCAAGTATGCTTATATATAGTGTGTGGAATTATCTGTTTCTTTAGAGCACAAGAAAGGGCCACGGTGAGTCCAGATCTTTTCTTGTGTGGGCATGTTAGTCTAGTTTTCCCCTCTTATCAATCAGTGCTCTACAGTGTTTTAAAATCACCGCTGACTGAAGAAAGCCACCTTGCCTTATGCCTGACTGCCATTCTTACTAGCCCTGAATAAAAATGCTGTTTTAAATTTAGGTTAAATTATAGCTTGATTCATACGTCCCAATCCTCACCTCTGTCTGACCCGCTGCTGCTAGCCTTCCCCTAAGAGCCAATTAAAATGTTATTACTACAGGCTTCTGCACAGCCATTGTCATCATCTTGCACAGAACATACCCAGGAGATAAACAACACCATAAAAAATAGAACCATATGAAAAATATTCAACCATGTAACGAAAGAAAAAATGCAATTTTGGTAAGTGTGAAAAGACAGTGCTGAAAACCCAACAAATGCACGACCTTCTCTCTTTAAACCACAGCTTTTCTATTGTCAAAGTTTCACTGCAAATATGCTAAAACCTCACTGAGATGGACATTGTTGCTTTAACAAGCCAGGATGCAGCATTTTATGAAGTTTCCACGCTTTGTGACTGAATTCCAGTTTGGCAATTAAAATTAAATTAAATTTTGCTCATTTTACTGTGTATTGCTGAGGAATTATGAAAAGCTATGTGTACATGTTTCTACTACCCTGAAAATAAATAAAAGTAAAGAACTATGTTTATCTCCTTTTTTATAATGGTTTTGTTCTGTGTCTTTCACATTGGGGCATGGTTCTACACCTCAGCAGGAATCCCACACATGTTAACATATAGACATGTTCCGCTGGATAACAACTATTTTAGTCTCAAGACTACAGAGCCTCTTCTGACTATCTAAACCGTGTACAAGTATCATAATTTATAGAACAAACAATAAGAGGTTTCTGTCTTAATGTCATGATATTTTGTCTAATAGGTATATTCACTGTAGCTTTATGTGTGCTTGTGTATATATGCGTGACTCTACGTGTCTTACAGACTCAATGCAAGTGAATATGAAGTTTAAGATGAATGATGATGTGTGGGAATCTTATGTAAGACAACCGTAAAAATTAACCAAAATATGAGTCAGGCAAAAAGACAGACAATGTTCCCTCAATAATATTTGTCAGGGACCCACCCTGATAAAGCCAAAGATTGTTCATTCTGTTCCATAAACCACCCTACTGGCTTTGAATGACTCACTGGTTAGACAGGCAACAAAGTCATCCATTTCCAGTAATATTAGCATTGTCACATAAGGCTTTGAGTTTGGGGATCACTGTGAACTTCAGGTTAAGGTCTTGATCCAAGATATTGTGTGAAATGTTTTTTGTTGTACTACAGAATACAGCTCATGCTTTCCTGGAACTTCCTGAAACTTAGAGACTGCCTCCCCAAACTTTGAAATACAGTAAATTCTATAATTTAACAGGGACTTTCTAGAACTTACAAGACAGTGTCCTGGAAATTTATTGGAACTTTCTGGTCACTTTCTTGGAACTTCCCAGGTACTTTCCTGGAATCTTTTTGGAACATAGTCATCGCTTTCCTGAAACTTACTAGGGACCTTTACATAATTTACCAGGTACTTTTCAGAATTTAGAGATTCTTTTCTGGAACCTAACAGGTACATTGGTGAAACATTCATAATGCTAGTTACTTTCCTGGAAGCTACCAGAAACTTCCACGGAACTTACCTGGTGCTTTCCTTGATCTTAATTGGTCTTTCTTGAAACTTTCATGAAACTTACTGGTTGTTTTCTGGGAACTACCAGGATCTTTGACAGAACCTACCAGGTGCTTTTCAGGACTTAAATATTACTTTTGAGAACTTCACAGGTACTTTCCTAAAACTTCCATGGAACTTACTAGATATGTTCCTGGAACCTATCAGTTCTTTTCTGGAACTTTCATAGAACATACCTGGCTGTTTTCCTGGAACTTAAAAGGAACGTTTCCTGCACTAACACATACTTCCCAGAACTTCCAGAAAAGTAACCTGAAGGTTCTATGAAGTTCTTGCAAAGTACCAAGTGAGTTAAATGACATACTTGGTGGGTTCTAGGAAATAAGTTCAGAATTCTGACGAGCACAAACTATGTTATGTAGTGGTACCAAATGTTTAAAAATGCCTTTTAACTAACTTGCTACAAAGTGGATGTGATGATATATAGATATTAACTCACCAAGGGAACAATGGAAAAAAGCTGTAATAGAAAAGTTAGTTGAACGCGTGTGATTCTTTGTGTACTTCAGTTTCTCAAATAATACCATGTCTATCAGCTACAATCATCTAAACAATGAAATAATTATTCTGTTCTGCCCTTTAATTTGTTGTGAGATAGGTGTTTAATGTTAATTTAGTCTCAGTCTATCCAGTCTTTTATTTTGAAGGTGAGCTTGGGCATGAAACAGGAAGTGAGAAACCTTTAGGTTAAGGATTTAACCCCGGTTCTCTGAAACATGAGTGAGGTATCTCACTAAGGGACACGCCTCCAGCGCCTGTCCCCCAGAAGCTCTATTACATTACGCCAGTCTTGACTGGCAGGCAAAAGTGACGTCCGCTCCCATGGGAGGGACTTCCTCCCTGTATAGAAGCCGACATCTCGTAGGTGATCTTCAGTTTAGTAAGCACACCTCTTCCTCGCTCCCTGCAAGGAGGGTGATCAGGTGAGATACCTCACCCATGTTTCAGAGAACCGGGGTTAAATCCTTAACCTAAAGTTATCTTTCAACATTCATTTTGGTATCTCACTATGGGATATTTCTGCTCCCGTATTGCCAGATAAGCTCACTCGAAGACCAACAGATGCATCCTGCATTTATGGCAATGTGGAACCCACACCCAGAACCATGTGAGCCAGTGTGGGCCTGGTGACATCCAGTTTATAGAACCTAGTGAATTTGTGAGGGGTCGTCCAGCTGGCAGCCTCACATATTTCCTCCACAAGTATACCCTGGAAAAATGCCCAGGATGAGGCCACACCATGAGTGGAATGAGCCCGCAGACCTGCAGGGGTGCAAGGCCTCTGCTCTCATAAGCCATAATAATAGCCCCCACTACCCAATGCGAAAGACGTTGCTTTGTGAGAGGCTTTCCTTTACGTGATGAAGCCCACGACACAAACAGCTGCTCTGATTTGCGAAAATCTGCTGTTTTTTCCACATATAACGCAGAGCTCGTACTGGGCAGAGTGTATGCAGTCGTTCATGCTCCTGAGAGGAGAATGGTGGTGGGTAGAAAGCCATTAATTCAAGGGCATGGCATGGCAGAGCCATAGCAACCTTAGGTATAAAGGCAGGATTAGGTTTCACTACAACCTTTGACTCACCCAGAAACTGCATGCAGGACGGGTTAACTGAAAGCGCTTGAATGTCACTCATACGCTTAGCAGAAACCAGAGCAATCAATAAGGTTGTTTCAAAGGAAAGCACTTTGAGCTCAACCTGCTGCAACGGTTCGAACGGTGCACGTGACAACGCATCGAGTACCATAGGTAAATCCCATGAAGGAGTGAGGCTCCTCGACACTGGATGGAGCCGTCGTGTACCTTTCATGAATTGACACACCAGGGGATGCTGCCCCACTGTTTTGTCACCAAAGCCAACGTGACAGGCTGAAATAGCAGCCAGGTACACCTTCACAGTGGAAAAAGCCGAGCCTTTATCCAACAGTGCCTGCAGAAAAGTTAAAACGTCCGACACAGGGCTTTGCATTACGTTCACCATAGGTTTTGCGCACCAACCCACGAATGCCTGCCATTTACCCTCATACACGTTACGCGTGGAAACGGCCCTTGCATTTTGAATTGTGTCAATAATGTTCTGGGGAAGCCCACTGGCAGCCAGATTTAACCCCTCACAGGCCAGGCCCATAGGGCCATGCGCTCCGGATGCGGATGAAATATTTCTCCGCGTGCCAGCGTCAGGAGATCTCTGCGGAGTGGAGCCACCATGGCTCGCCGTGTAGCATCTGAAAAATCTCCACTAGCCAGTGTTTCCCTGGCCAGCGGGGAGCTATCAGAATGAGTGAGTGTTTTCCCTCTCGCACCCTGGTGAGAGTAGGAATGATCAGTTCCAACGGGGGAAAGGCGTACAGTAGTACCGGCAGCCGTTTGTGCGCTAGCGCATCCAGTCCAAGCGGAGCCTGTCGCTCTGTCAGTGAGAAAAACATCGGACACTGAGCGTTTTCCCTTGATGCAAAGAGGTTGACCTCCGCTCGGCCGTACCTTCTCCATATCTGGGACATCACCTCGCTGTGGAGTTTCCACTCTTTGTAGCGGGGATTGCCCCTTGACAGCAGAACTGCGCCTCTGTTCATTACCCCTGGCACGTGAGTCGCTCTCAGCGACAGCAGGTGTGAGCTGGTCCAGATTATCAGACTGTATGCCAGCTCGTGTAAATGACGTGAGCACAGACCCCCCTGTCTGTTGATGTAAGCAACCACTGTTGTGTTGTCCATTCTGACAAAAACATGGTGCCGTTTGAGAAAGGGCAGAAAGTGTCTCAGTGCCAGCATCAGGGCCAGGAGTTCCAGACAATTTATGTGAGCTGTCTGTGTTTGTTGCCAGACACATCCCCCTTTCCCTCAGAGGCGCGATGGCTGCCTCGGTGCATTTCACGAACACACGAGGACTCAGTGAGAGGCCAAAAGGAAGTACCAGATACTCGTATATCTTTCCCTGAAACGCAAATCTGAGGTATTTTCTGTGAGCGGGGTATATAGGGATATGGAAATATGCATCTTTCAAGTCTATGGAGACAAACCAGTCTCCTTGACGCACAAACTTTATCAGAGCTGCGTGTGTTAGCATCCTGAATGAATACCGTCTCAGATATGTGTTCAGAGCCCGCAGATCCAATATCGGTCACAGACCCCCGCCCCTTTTCGGCAAAGAGAAAGTATCTGGAGTAAAACCAGTCTCTGCTTTGCTCCTGCGGTACCAGCCGGACAGCTCTTTTGTGCTGCAGGGAAATTATTTCCTCTTGGGAGGCAGATGTGAAAAACCGCCGGCCTCCATGCCCGTCCAGTTCAGCGCTGACCCTCCCAGGGTGGGGTTCTTGGCGGTGAGAGGATTGCTCCAGGACCGGGTTGCTTCCTTGAGGCACTCGGGAAAGACCGGCAACAGCTGTCTGCTGGAAGATTTGGCTCTCGGAAGCCGCTTCCCCTCATATCAAGATGTGGTAGTTTCGGTGAGGGTTTCCAGCCACTCGATGCCCAGCTTCTATGCTGCCCTTCTGCAGACATCGTGCAGGTCCATTGCAGTCAGGTTTGGGGAACCGCAGTGACTGGTGTCATCCGTCACCAAGGGTTTTACAGCCAACGGGATGGCATAAGGCCCGCAGTCCAGCTCGTCATCGTCAGACCTGAGACTGATGGCCTCCACTTCAGATTCGGACTCAGCAAGAGTGCTGAAAACTGGAATTGCGGCCTTGTCTTCCTCTGGGTCAGTCAGTGGCGCGACAGCGTCGAGCTGATCACCCCAACTGGCTCCAGCCAAATTGGGCTCTCTCTCATCAGTACCAGGATGCTCCGGTGGTGGGGGATTGGCTACCCCCATCATAGGATCAACATCCGACAGGCTAGCTTGGCGTGCTAGCCTGCACCGACGAGATTTAAGGGAGAGCCGTGCACAGCGCTCGCAGCTTGCCGGTGACGCTAACGCGTCCTGGGCATGTTGCAGCCCCAGACACGAAGCGCAGACAGAGTGGGTATCTGCCCCAGCTATGAGATTGCCACATGTGCAGGTTCTAGATGGTGGTTTGACTCTGTTCATGGTGAGAACGAGTGCAAGGTACACAACTTCGTAAGCTCCGTTAAGATTGCAGCTAGTTTGATGACCAGTTGCAGCGCTGCTGTTTGGCGACAGACCAGCATTGAAAAGGATTCAGAACGGTTGAGCACAGTTATTGAGAAGCGCTCGGCGACCGAGTTGTTAGCTCGCTCTGTGAACAGTTAAGCTAACTCAAGTTACTGTAATGACCGTCTGAGAGGTGCTTCTGGGAGCGAGAAGAGGTGTTAGACTGAAGATCACCTACGTGACGTCGGCTTCTATACTGGGAAGAAGTCCCTCCCATGGGAGCGGACGTCACTTCTGCCTGCCAGTCAAGACTGGCGTAATGTAATAGAGCTTCTGGGGGACAGGCATGTCCCTTAGTGAGATACCGAAACGAATGTTGAAAGAGAACTTTAGTTTTCAGTTAACCACATGTGAGGAGGTTCATCCACTGCAATCTGCTTTCTGTTTAGGCCATCGACACCACCATCTGTACGTATTGATTTAGTATCCAGGAGTAGAGTTTATTTAAGTCTTTTTTGTTGAGAATGTTTACAGTAAATGTGAGGTTTGATTACTATATGATGCCTATGGGTTGATGTTAGTTTATTTTAAAGCAAACATAGTATTCTGATTTTCTATTTAACTTTTTCTAATGATGCTAAGCTAAAAGTAGCTATTTTATTTCTGTCTTACAGTTTTACTCCACGGGGGGGGCTGGTGCCTATCTCCAGCAGTCTACGGGCGAGAGGCAGGGTACACCCTGGACAGGTCGCCAGTCCATCGCAGGGCAACACACAAACAACCATGCACACACTCATTCATACACCTACGGTCAATTTAGAGAGACCAATTAACCTAACAGGCATGTCTTTGGACTGTGGGAGGAAGCCGGAGTACCCGGTGAGAACCCACGCATGCACGGGGAGAACATGCAAACTCCATGCAGAAAGACCCCAGGCCGGGAATTGAACCCAGGACCTTCTTGCTGCAAGGCAACAGTTAAAACGTGTACGTGGTTCAGCAAAATAAAGTGGAGCTAAGGAAGCTACATCCTAACTCACGTATTCATTCGACTGGAGTTAGGCTTACTGCTAAATTGTGTTAGACACACATAAGGAGAACAGAGTATCTTCTTAACCTTATCACTGTTGACATTCAATATACCTAGTTTCCTACCACAAGTCACTGTAGTGTGCATTACAAAATTAACAAAAAGTATTTTCAGTAAATATCCCTCTTAAAATGTGTTTTAACGACAATTTTCTTAACATTTGAAAGCAAAGCCAAGTAACAATAGTGAATACCTAGTGGTGTAAGTCCTTCGGTGTAGAGCTTCTCTGTTCTATCAGCTTCTCTGCAGGTTTTCTCCGATGTCACCTCCTCACACATCTCGTGTGGCCCTTGTGCTGTACCTCATACTCAGTGGGTGCTATGATAGAATCTGAAGAAGTGGACATACAACACAGGGGTTGGATGACAGACTACTACTGAGCACAACAGTAAAGTTTTCTGTGCTCATTTCATGTCTGAAACTAAGTCTCTGTGAATATTCTCAGTGAATATTAATATATCACTTTAGCAGTGTTTTTAATTAGTATGTAACTGGAAGATAATTTAACGTTTACATAAATGTTTGAACTCTTTTGTGCAGCAAAAAAAAAACTGCTGGACTGCATATAATTTGTTTTAGAATATAATAAAATTATGAATAATTACATTTTGCTTGTAAAATGTAGTTTAGATTTTAAGATATTACAATATCATTACCAACACTAAAAAGTAGCCCCAGTATAATATTCTGCAACGTAGATGGAATAATATTCTGCAACACAGTGGTTAAATGACAGCACCAGGGGGCTAGGTCTGTATATTGTTGTCTCTGCAAATAGGTTGGAATTTCATTTGCCAAACCCTAGCATATTATTACACTGTTTCGCAGCAGCACACATGTACAAAGCCTTATAGATGGGGAATGCTGGTCTTCCTATGACATAGAGCCAGCAGACTGACATGGTGGCCAATAAAATCAAAAGTACAACATCCCCTATTGAGTTTCATGGTCAAATTTGACATCAATCACTGATGTACGGGGTCAGCGTTGCGATTCTATCCACAGGACTCCTCAGATCACTCCCTCACACTCCTCAGCAAAGCAGGCCTCTACATCACTTCTTCACTGGGAGGGCACTTACTGGACAGGAGACTGTTATTGCCAGGAGTTGAACAAACCCCACAGAGGTCTCTTTAACACTGTTCTTCAGTCTATGAGCAGGAAAAGGACAAAACCTCCAAGTGAGCCGTTTTTTCTCAAGAAGGAGAGAAAATTGTGTTGACTTTGGAGTCTCCTTTGTTTCCCTTCATCCCAGGAGTGAGGGGTCCAGTGATTTTTATAGGCCATACGGCTGACATTTTGATTTCAGCAGTGTTCTTTTGACTTTGATGTCAACTCCTGTGATTTTCTTTGCAAGAGACATTTTGAGATGTCAGGGTGGTATGTGCAATATTTACTGTAATTACCTCATGTACTTCACTCTTTGTCCTGAGAGACCACTTCAGAGTGAAAGATGAAAGCAGAAATTATCAATCAATGTAACTCCACTTTCATGCATTATATAATGTTTTCACACTCTAACTTGCCTTCCACTCCCCTCCTTGATCTTGTAGTTCTGTGGTTTTTGAGCACAAGTCAGAATCCTTTCTCCTGTGTAAGACACACGAGGCTTCTTTACTTTCTAGCTTTGTTATTGTGCCAAACAATAAACATGGGAAATAGTCACAATGCATCATGCAAGCACAGCAGGACAAAACATGTCTCCAAATCAAGACGTATACATTTTTATGTTGGAAATTAAATTTGTGAGTCAGATGGCAAAATATGCAGTTGTATACACAGTTAAAATACTTAATTCCTAGTGTATATTTTCATAAAAGCAGCTACAGGTTTTCATTTCAGTGTAAGATTAATTCAGATTTGACATTTCATGCTCTAGAGCCAAACATCTGAGACCAGATTGTGCCATGCTTTTGTTTTTTTCATCTTGCACATGTGAAAGACCATGTGGAAGCAATTTTTCTTTGTTAATATGAGTATTATTATAATTGTCGTAATTACAGGTTAAACTGCTCGACCACTCGCAAGGTGCTCAGCAGCCTTTGACAAATGGATAACTTGACTTCTTTCCCTCCTGTTCATTTCACCTCTCTGTACTTTTCCTAGAGTTACACCCAGATTCAAAATAAGAACAGTATCTCAAATACAAAACTCTTGAATCTCTACTCATGAATGATGCAAATTAAACCTTTATACACCATTCTATTTGAAAAAATCCACAGCCATATAAACTGGCAGTTTGTCTTAAAAACAAATAAAGAACCTTAGGTAATACTGTAGTTAGACATGTAATTGTACATATCATCTAAACAATAGAGACCTTCAAAACTCCAAGTATTGTTTTGAAAAAGTATAATTTAGGACCAATTCCTGAATAATGTAGAAATGTGTATTTGCTTCGAAAGAAACTCATTTCAATTCAGTTTATCTATATGGTTCCAATTCACAACACATCGTCTCAAGGCACTGCGATACATTTCTTCATTGGATTACATGTCAGTGTCTTTTGGAAAATATGAATTTGGTAAATTTCTTTGGGCAAAATCTATGATTTTTTTTTTGTTTTGTTTTAGTTGAATTTCAAAAGAAATGACAAAGTCTGACAAAACTTGTACTGTAACAAAACAGGATGATGGGCAAAAAGGAAACAGAATAACAAGAGAATTTAACATCTTAGAAAGAACACCCAGCACAGACTGTACTCAAGAAGTACAACTTTCCACAGGAGCTGCTGGTCTTCTTCTACATTGCCATTATTCAATCTATCTTGTGCACATCAATCGCTGTTTTATGATCACTGTAATATTCACAAAAGCCAGCCGCCACAGAGACAGTTTCTTCCCCCAGGTGTGTCTCTGTTAAACACAATGAACACCTTAAAGCCAGGGTGATCAGTAACTCTGCTGTGCAACAAAATAAGCATATTTGGACAACCTGCCTTTGGTATTTCTTTACAGGTTAAAAAGTGACTGTACATAAACATACAAAGTTTATATATTTATAATTAATGTCGGAACAAAAAACAAAAAAACAAACAATTGTGCTCACAAAGCTGGCCAATAACGATGATTGTGGTTCTGATTAATTAAGCATATGTGTCATATAAACATTTGTAAGGCCTGCAACAGAAGTCAACAACAATTCTGTTCTTAAAAAAAAATAAAATAATAATACATACATATATATAAATATATACTATACCAGTGGAAATGTGCAAACAGTTTAAAAATTGTATCTCCATATTTTGCACAAGGGTAGATAGATAGATAAATAGATAGATAGATAGATAGATAGATAGATAGATAGATAGATAGATAGATAGATAGATAGATAGATAGATAGATAGATAGATAGATAGATAGATAGATAGATAGATAGATAGATAGATAGATAGATAGATAGATAGATAGATAGATAGATAGATAGATAGATAGATAGATAGATAGATAGATAGATAGATAGATAGATAGATAGATAGATAGATAGATAGATAGATAGATAGATAGATAGATAGATAGATAGATAGATAGATAGATAGATAGATAGATAGATAGATAGATAGATAGATAGATAGATAGATAGATAGATAGATAGATAGATAGATAGATAGATAGATAGATATGCTTTAAATATGGGGTCTTAAATGTGGTTATTATATATATATATATATATTATTGCACCTTATTATCTAATTTTAGAGGTTTAAAAGCAGAGCCCCTTTGCTCTCCTCCTCCAGAGGAACAAGTGGGAGCCCTTACAAATGATGACTAAATGGTGATGGTAGGGGTTTACTTAGTGTCTAGTGAAATTTAACTTTAGGCAGACCTTAGAAGGAGGCAGTAATATTGTTGTTTTTATCTTATTTCCCTTACACACAGCCCCAAAAAAACTCCTTCCTGTAAAAGACCATCCTGGTAAAGGGAAACATAATAAAATTGTCAGTCTTCTTTGTTTGTCCTAGCTACCAGGGAACTGCTCAAAGTGGGAAGTAGACTCTTTATCTATCTGAACTGACCCCAGAGGCTCATAAGACCATTTTAAGCAGGATTTTTAGGAAAATAGTTTATATAAACTGTATTAGGATTTTTTGTGAGAAAGTGAAAGTGGTAATTGTTCTCATTCCAACATTTGCAATACATAAGCTATGGGGACCATCAGCCATGAACAACCCAGCTGTTAGCAATTTGTGTAGTAGATAATAATCAGGCTACATGCAAAGCAGGGTTCCTGTGTCCTGTGGCATTAAGACTGTGGTCCACGCTGTAAGGGATTTTAGACATTTATAGGAACGGTTGGTTTAGTTTAAATAACCTTGCACAAGACGAAAAAGTAGACCTCCTCTGGCCACATTTACAATGTCACTTCTAGAGCAATCCAGATCATTCATCAAAATGAACCAAGGCATGGATCCACTCAAATTGTAGTCTACACAAAGAACACATGTGGATACTCAAGCAAACTCCCATGTCACATTTTACCTCTATTGCACAGTCCATTTTCAAAGGCAAAGAGGTGAACATTAATCATAGCTTGAACTGTTAGAAATAAGCAGGCTTGTTAAAAGCCTTTTTAGAACTACATCTTGTCAGCTCTAATTTAACTCGCATTATGTTGGGTCACTTTTAAAAAACAGTAGTGTTTATGGGCAGAACATAATTTATCAGAGACAGACACATTACAGACGTGAGTGTAAACAAAATAATAACACCAACACTTCTAAAGAAAAGTTCTCTATAGCAGCTATGGCAAAAATCTGAATGTCTTCACCACAGCATGATGCAAACAGCAACTGTAGTGGCCTTCCTGGTGATTTATGTCCCTGCTCACCATCTTCTCAGCATATGATCACCTCTTGAACAGCTGGGCATCAGTCCGACCGCTTAGACTGTATAATGTGTTCTGTACTCACATGAATTATCTCGTATCATTTGTATCAAATGGAACCCAAAGTAATTATTTTACAGCAAGTCTGCAGCAAATTCATTTTAAGATTGTCACAGAAATATCCATTAAATACCAAAATGTAAGGTTAGTAGAGTAGCATTTAGAACGAAACAGTTCTGGACTTAAATACTGTCCCTATATTTTAAAGATTTAAAGTAAATATGAAGTCTTGAGTTAACTGATGTAAATAAAACTTTTTTAAGGCCATAATTCATCTTGTCTTTACCACCAAAAGAGGCCGCCAAGCCGTCGGCAGCTGATAACGCAGGGATTCTGTAAAAATCTTCAAACATCTAGCAACTGATTTGGACATTTCCCTTTAGTGCCGTGATGACCCAACAGGTGCTGACGCAGTTGGAGAGATTAGATTGTCAGTGTCCTCAGATTCCATCGTCTTTGGAATGTCCCACATGCGGAGAAAGACAGGCCTCTTTTGACTTCCTAAATTGTGGGTAGGAAGGATGGGAGGTTGTATATGTGGCTGAAAGGGATTTCTTAGGGTGCAACACACATCTATGAAGATATACTATAATGGTAAAGTCAATTATGCACATTATTGCAATAACATTTCTTTGTTATTTTACCAACAATATATTGCTTCTTAAATTCTAGTAAAAATCTAGCAGTTTGTAGATTTGTTTTAGTTTTCTTTGACTTATGTCATAAAACTGAAGAGGGCCTTTTAATGTTTTGCACACTGATAGATAATTTAAAGTCTCCTACAATATGAATGTGAAAGTGCGTTTTGAGAAACTGGAACACTTATTGTCCCAGTATACTGTGGATATGTTAAAAGAAAAGCTTGTTTTCCATGTGATCCTAATGTCCTAATCATATTTATGTATTTACTTACTTAACATGTGAGGGAATTTAGTGCTTTGCAAAGTATTAATACTGTAACAACTGAACTTTTTTACATTCTGTCACATTACCACCACAGACCCAAATGTTTTTTTTGTGGACTTTAAAGTAATTACAAAGAAGTTAATAACTGTAAAGTAGGGAAAGAATACAATGTTTACAATGTTTCTAACAAATGAAAACCTGAAAATGTAGTGTGATTTGGGTTTAGCACCCCAGAGTAGATACTTTTTGAAACCTCTTTCCATTACAACTACAGATACACATAATTGGGGTATTTCATTATAAACGTTGTGCATGAAGAGACTGAACCTTTCGCTTATTCTTTCCAAAGTAACTCAGGTTCTGTCAGATTGGAGTTAGATTGGAGAAGTTTTATTTCTTGCCACAGATTCCTTATTGGGTTTAGGTCTGGACTTTTACTGGGCCATTCTAAAGGCTCAGTTATAGTCGTGCTACAGGGTGTCACACAGGACTGTACTGATGGCGAGCGAGCCTGAACAAGGTGTTTATACTTGACGCTGACATTGCTGCAGTATTCTCCAAAAACACAAGAATGCAGTATGCTAGATAACCAGTGGAAATGTTGTAAAAGATAGAAGAAATGCTTCATGTGACACCATAAATGGCTGTGTGCGCTATTGAAAACATTTCTTATCGACGTGATTCTGTTTCTTGCAAAGTTTCAGATTAATAACAGCAAAACAATGAACAGGAAACTGCTTTTCGACCTCTTTGTAAAGGATCTAAAACTGTACCTAGATACAATTTTGGACTCTTAACAACAACAAAAAAAAGCTATAAAACTTTAACACTGTTAATGCATACAATCTAACTGTCTAACTCACACTTCTCTTACCTATTTTGTTTGTTGTTTTTTCTGTTCTGATACTCTCTTCCTTCTGAAGTAGTGATTTATTTCTGCGTGAAATCCTTGCACCTTCAACTTCGTTCATTGTGAATGGAGCACAGCGCGTGTGATCCGCACCAAGTTACTTAGATTCGGAGGTGCGTGACCAGGCGCCACGACAGTGAGTGGGGTCCTTGCGCAGGGCCGGGGACATCGTGATTGTGTCAGTGTTGGTGTGCGCACCCTCTCACCCTGTTTAATACATCAAGTATAAACCTAGCTTTAGACATTGATATCCATTGACCTAAATTATTCTATATTAGCTCTGGCTGCACAGGTTTTCTTCAATTGTTGCTCTGTATTTAGCTTCATCTATTGTCCCTTCAACTATGACCATTTCTCCCATCTCTGCTGGAAAAAAAATAGCATTTTTATCCCATGGTGCTGTTGTTTTACTCTGGGGACCATGTCTTCAGGGCCATAAGAAGTTACCAAAATTACCAAAATGAAATTACACACAGGTGGACTTGATATGCTATTTAGAGGCTTTTGAAGACCATTGGCTGAACTACTGCCACAAGTGGAGGAGTTTAAGTATCTCCAGATATTTCTCCAAGTGAGGGGAGATTGGAGCGAGGGATCGATGGATGGAGTGGTGCGACTGCCATCCGGAAGGGGCTCGGAGTACAGCCACTGCTCCTCAGAGGTGGCTCTGGCATTTGTTTCACATGCCCCCTGGACGGCTCCCTTAGGAGGTGTTTCAGGCATGTCCCACCAGGAGGAGGGGACGGCCCAGGACATGCTGGAGGGACTATGTCTCCCGGCTGGCCTGGCTCTCCCCAGAAAAGCTGAAATGATGAGTACGATTATGAGTATGAGTGTTGAATGTTGAAAAATCACATCTTATTTTGTTTTCATATCAATAATGTGTGCAACTTTGTCCATCACATACACACTCTGAATTAAATTCAGTAAAGTTTGCTTTTGAAAAGCGACAAAATGTAGAAAAGGCTACACTTGTTCTGGGGCTGAACAGTTGTGGTGGATGCGCAATGCAACCAGAAGAGAACAAATTGAGTTTTATAGTAGAAATAAATAAACTTTCTTGATGCAGCCAAGCTCATTTTCATTCATCAGTAATCAGTAGAACAGAAACCTACATCAAATATCCATAAATTCAAAGTATAACATAGATAAAACCAGTAAAATCTGCCTGTCAGTGAGACTAAGCACAAAGTCAGTGATGATACGGCAGGCATCCCATGTATATGAGGTTGCAGACTGGGTAAATGGAGGTCACATGTGCTTTGTGGCCCCTAGGGAGTTGTTCAAGGAAAGACGAGCGGTGCCTGCATTTGAGGTGCAGCTCATGGGCGCCACACAGATGAGCTCATGAAACGCTATGCTGTCCGCTTAACCGGGGGTGGAGCATGGAGGGTGATAGGAGAGGGCACACTTGCCATCAATCACGCAGGGCGAAGCTGGGACCTGCTGCTCATGGATGAGTCGGACAGACTGATGGAACATGGGCCAAGGCCAAATTAAAGGCATTAGGTATCACCCCTCAGCATAAGAAGTTGGGGATGGAGTCAGAGCAGAAAGTCTGAGAGGATAACAACCAGGTGGTGTCATGCCACGTTACCAGAGAGGTGTAGCTGAGCATGGATACAAAATAAGGAGTCAAGACTGGGGCAGGGGAGGGACAGATCAGATAAAAAGTGAGCTATGCAACTTGAAGAGGACAGTAAGAGAATTTGTCAGCACAACCAGGACATTTCTGAAAGTTCAGTTTATGAACTTGTCACTTTCGGTCACATGTTGCATCACTTGAAAATGAATGTACTTTATTCCTTACATGTGTCCATGCTTACTTGTAGCAAGGAATTAATCAGAACTGACTGTCAGGTTGCTGCCGTGTCTAGTAGTATGATGCAACCCTGTGTGCTGGCAGCCGCTTCAGACTCTGGGTGAAACAGTCTGCCGGCACACTGGCTAATGCTCAGGGTATCTGGTGTTGACAGAAATACCAGGTACCAGTCAAAGCCCATCAGCAGGCAGTTCTGGAAATTATTTTGAATTCACATAATCATCATCTAGTTGAACTGTTACTATATTAGTGTTCTGAAAACATTTAGCTAAGAACAAACAAAAAACAGTCTTCCATTTGTATAAATAAAAATTCTGCCCCAGGAGGTAAATTTGAGGAGTGAAAATGCTTTGAGAGTTTCTCCTTAAACCACTTTGTGTAATATCTAAACCATAAAAAAAACTCACTAAAATATTACATAGATTGAAGAACAAAGAAAAGGCCTGAAATATTCATACAACAATAATTTTTTTTTTTTTTTACTTTGTCTATCTGTGATATATATATATAATAGAACATGCTGCAGTTCCCTACCATCCTCCTCACTGTGGGTGGTTTCCTTGGGTCCTCATACAACCTTACATATGGGTATTTTTAGGTGGGCAATTATTTCCCACACCTTCTGATTGATAAAAATCAACACACATGCTCTCTTGTCTTTTTTGTTTTGAAGAGTGGTAAAGAGAAATAGGCCCCTGTGTTACGTCATTTATGTCCCAGGTAAAAAAGGAATCACTTATTTCTAATATGAAGTTATGATCAAGGTAAAAAGATTCAGACATTTATTTTAGGAATTTATAAATGGTCCACTAATTCTGCAACCTGCTAGTGTAATGAAATCAATAATTTCTTAAAGTTTCTTAGTTTTTTTCCCCCTGAATAAATTGGCTTACTTAAAATGTGAATTTTTCTAAAATTATCAAAGCGAGATTGTACTATTGCAATACATTTAATTTAAGTATTTTTATTTATTTACAGAGTGCCAATACTTGTGATAGGCACTCTCCACTAGCCTTTTCTTTTTTTTTTCAAAATCCACAAGTCATGGGTACATTTTGTGCCCATACTATCATAAACATATCAAAACTTTTTAAACCAAAGTTAGCCACACTTTTGTGCCCGTCATTTCCATACTTCTATAATGGTTAACTATTGTACATCTTTTAAAGTAACTGCCAGACCAGTGTGTTACCTTTTAATAAGCGTCACCAAGCGGAGTAGGGCGGGGGAGAGAAAAGAATGGCTACTGTATGGGCTTGTAACAAGAACCAGCTGTTGATGGCCATGTGGGCTGTGTGTCGGGTGGGCAATGTGTTGGTGGGAAGATTTGTGCCAAAGAGAAGCTGGGAGATGGATCATAAATCTAAATTTTTGGGTAGAGTTGGTTTGGCGAGATCAAGAACCTGTCATAGTTTTTAAAATATTTGCCCACACCAATATTAATTTGCAATCCTACAAGTTTACAGATTTATGGACAAGTTGTTTTCTTTAATGTCATTCTTCTTGTTTTGCATGTCAGGTATTAAATATAACATTTTCCAGATTTGGCTTATTGGTATTACGCGTGTCCCAAAGTTCTACAAATGGAAAAACTGTAGCCCTCAGAATGAACCTGCTCTGCCTGAAATATACCTGCTTGGAAGCACTTGGTGTTCTGATTCAACAAGTTGCTGGATTTGCTTCATAAAACCACAGGTCAGGATCATGGCCACTGTAATAATGCTGGAAGGTTGGGTGGCATTTTACAATGCTGAAGCTGCTCTGGAGGAATTTGTCTGTGTCGTCTGCTTAAATAATTATACCAGAAGGAGTCTAACATAAAGCATGTGGGACCACATTTCCTTCTTTTTTCCCCCTTCAACGCCTACATGCAAACATGTGATACTGTGTGTAAGTATGAAACAGAGACGTAAAAAAAGAAACATTTCTGTCTTAGCAATGAATGTAAGCACTACATCATGTTTATTAACAGTACTAAATCAGTGTCTGCTAGGGAGGGGAGCTGCAGTTCTCCTGAAGAGGCTGCAGACCGATTCTCCCTGGGTGAGGACACCATTGCACATTTGGTAATAAGAGAAATGGGAGGTTTTTGGAACATCTCCTGCTAGCTTTTGATTTTTATTGTCTTTTATCACAGAAGGATTTTTTTATGACTTTCCTCTAAAGCTTAAAATAGCCTTGGCTTTTATTTAGCTTATTCTGTCATATTGTTGTGTGTTTGTGTGTATAATATTGAAGCCAGTACAGCAAATAGAGGTCCAAATCTTATATTATCTTACAATAAATGACACATTAGACCAGGGGTGTCCAAAGTCGGTCCTCGAGGGCCGATGTCCTGCATGTTTTGGATGTTTCCTTGCTTCAGCACACCTGATTTCCAATGACGGGTGATTAAAAGGCTTTTGCTGAACTGCAATCACCTGAATCAGGTGTGTTAAAGCAGGGAAACATCCAAACATGCAGGACACCAGCCCTCGAGGACCAACTTTGGGCACCCCTGCATTAGACGCTTTGAAACAAGATTGAAGACATATTGAAGGTCTTAACAAATGTCAGTGAAGCTCATCGGTGTTTCATTGTGCTAGAAATATTTTACTAACATATGGGTATGTTTTATTCATGCTTCTTTGACTTTGATAATGACAGCACAATATCCTAAAATCCCTACTGACCGGTCACCAAGCTGCTACTCATTCCTTTTAAAGACAAATGGATAAAGGTGATGGTTGTGCACCTGATGCTTTGTACTCAGAAGTCAGATTGAAACTACAACAA
Organism: Girardinichthys multiradiatus; assembly: GCF_021462225.1. NCBI lineage: Eukaryota > Metazoa > Chordata > Actinopteri > Cyprinodontiformes > Goodeidae > Girardinichthys > Girardinichthys multiradiatus. The sequence goes on from NC_061799.1 coordinate 26,319,005, forward strand.
AAACGCTTCCTGAACTCAATGCTCTAAATGGGAAAGACAGAGATTGCCCAGCAACCTTGGGTTCATTATTGTTACCTTCGCTGACCTCTAGGGGCTCTCTTTCTTTGTTTCAGGTTAGCCTTATTTCCACAACTGAGATGTGTTGCAGCCCATCAGCCACTGCGTAAAGAGTGAGATCTCAAAGTGTCGTGCCCCTGTTTCCTGGGCCTTGATCTGCAGTGATCTTGTTTGTAACTGTTGTACACTTGAGCAGCCTAGTGTGATTTCTGTGTGAATAAATGAGTAAATCTAAAAGGCAAGTGTTTTCATTCACAGTGGAAGCTGGTAGGGGTTCTCTGCCATTTTTGTTCTAGCTCTTTTTCTCCTGCTTTGTGGCTAGACCGGGAACTCAGCCATTGTACGTTTTTTGTTTTCTTATAGATATAACTGTCTTTTATTTCATAATTAGAAGGTGGTGTTTTTTTTTTTTTGGTTTTGGCCTTTGAGACCCTAAAGCTTACATGTGTTTGTTCTTTTTGTCCCGTAATTAGCTGGTTTGCCTTTAATTGTAAAATAAATTATTGTTTTCTACTGGCATTAACCATTCATTGGTTAATAGTTTATTTGTGTGTGTTAACAATTATCCAGTATGGCTGTACCGTTATTGTACAGCCTCTGTCATTTTTGTAGCAAAAATAAAAATGTGTGAACTTGTTAAACCAACCCCATATCTTTCAGAGACCTGTACAGAATGTAGTGTTAAACTAAGGAATCTTAAATTTAAAAATCTAAATATCTTCATTGTTATTAATGGGTCAACTAATTTTGTGTTCCTATCTTGGAAAGGCACCCACAGTGCATCTGACTTGGTCACTCACTAATCTGAAGCATGCAGTAGCATTTGCAGGGGAAGAAGAGGGGCATAAAAGGTGCAAGGGAGCCTGAGTGAGGTGAGGGTCGGCTTGTAAGGCCTCGAGGGCTGAGGCTGAGGGATGCTGTATACTCCTCACCCGGGCAAGGGTTCAGTCCGATCATCTGGGCCAATCTGTTCCAGACGTGGTAAATGACACATTATTGGATCCAGACCCAACAAGGGCTTTGTGTATATTACATTACCAGACACCAGGCTCACTTAAGCTTCATTACCTTCATCCCTCCTCCCCACCAAGAAAGAGAAAAGGGAGAGTGAGTGAGGGGAAGAGAAAGGGCAACTTAGATCTTACCCCAAGCTATGCACAGAGGGTGCGTTTTTCCCCTCCGGTCAAGCTTATACTCTCCACTCAGCTGCAAATCACGCAGCTCTCTTTTTCACTCTCTCATCCTATTCTTCATGGTTTCTGTGCTGCAGAGTCATCAAGTACAACAGCACTAAAGTCCACCCTGGAACACCCAAGATGATCCTGCCCACAGGGATTTTTAGGGGGATATTAGAAACACCAAGGAGGTCGCCATACCCTCAATTCTTCCCACAGTGATGGAACAAACAGAATGCGCCGACTTGAGAGCCACAAACTAATATGGAAGATGCTTTAAGCAGGGTTTGCTTTTGTTGGAGTTAAAACGTTCAGTTTAAGCAATTTGGAGGACAAAGGCTTTGTATTTGCCCTAAAATTAAAGTTTCACCATATCAACCATATCAAAAGCCATATCAAAGCCCTCAAGACTTTGCACAGCATCTTGGCAATATGGTGTACTGGCCAGATGTTTCCTGAGACTTAGAAGTGTTCAGGTAGGATATGTGCCATAAGCATCTGGTGGATTTGTCTAAACCATTTTTTTGGATGACACTCCTTGTAACACATGAGCAACCAGATCCTCTCACGTTTTAAATGCAGCGACCCTGATGGCACAACTAACAGATCTATTTTCTGTACCACAAAAATTCAAATACATTGCCATACCTGAGCTGCATCATCTGCCAGTGTACAAGGACGGACTATGCTGCAAGAAAAACCAGTCTAAAGATAAGCGGCTCCATGAATGATAACTGAAATGTGTGCTCACAAGGGTCAGTGAAGATATATGTGCCACAAGGATTATGGTTACAGTAAGAGGCCCACAGCTGTAGCTTCTTCAGTAGCCAGAACGAGGTTGAGAAACCACATTTTGCACAGTTGGCCATATGCAAGATAAAATAACAGCTGCACAGTGAAGAACCATGCAAAGGATGATGGTTTTATTACTTCTGTGTGCACTTGCAGTACGTTTGTTCATATCACATTTGAGGGGGTTATTTGGGTATTTGGAAAAAAATAGTAGTTAAAGAATAGAAAGCCAAGAGAATATGATGGTTCTTTATTTATTTCTTGTCCATCAATATAATACAGTAAGCTTCTTAAAGAATTTACATTGGCAGCATGTGAAAACCTATGAACATTATATAAAAAAACTGCAATATTGCAAATAATAGTGTGCTGTATTTTTAGTCCTTAGTGCAACCAACTCTACATAGGACATTTACATATGTTTCCTTTTAATCTTATATTAATTTATGCATTTGCAGTTACCTTATCTGGTGTTTCTGTCATCTTTATTCATGTATGTATGACTGTGCACCTAAGACGGATCTCTGTAATTTCATTGTAGTATGTATAATGAAAAAACTTTTCAATCCCTTTATTTTCCTGGAGCAAAATTTTAAGAACCCGAAAATATCCTTGCTGCATATTTATTGACATCTATCTTGTCATTCGTCACTTTTTGCATGACTTCACCTATTTCTATTTTGCTCCTTTTCTCATTCATCGTTCTGCTTTTGTGTTTATTTAAACTTTGTTACTAACAGCTCAGTGGTTGCAAGGGTCGTTTAAATGGCAAGAAGAGCTAGAACAGTATGCATTTTTTTTTACATTTTCATATAAACAAAATGCACAAAAAATGTCTTCTTTCTTTAACTCAGCAATGCAAGGTATTGTAGTTTTAATACTACAAAATGTAACTTTTAGTTAAAATGAATTAATATATATATATATTACCATTATGTGTATAAAATAATAAAATAATAATCGTGGTATTTTATAAATGTTATATATTATAGTTAATATATTAATGATAGTTTAAAAAGATTAACATCTTTCAATGGAAAAGCAATTCTAACATTTCAAACACAAAATCTTTTTCTGCCCTTCACACTTGTTTCCCGTGTCTAACATTATATATGTGTTTGCATATATGTGCATGTGTGAGGTTAGATGGTCATGGAAGGCAGTTCGAGCAACTCTGTTCCAGCTCATTAGCTGTGATTAATCGGTATGTGAGCTTTCCCATGGTCCCCTTCGCCTGCTGGAGACAGAGCTCACCTTGGAGGGCACGGGGAGTCCTCGTCGCTACACTGCCGCTGTTAACACACTGCCCTGTGGAAGAAGGACTTGTATACATTTAACTTCTCTCTTATTTGGCATTATTTTGGATTAGCCTAGGAAGGAGTGATTTTAAACATGTTGCTGAAATATGAGAACACACCCTCAACTTTCAAAAGTTTTTTTATTTTGATTTACAAAATGTGTTTATTGTATTACAGGACATCAAATTGAATAATTACTTAATTAAAGCCACAGCTTTCAGAAAGTTGTTCTTTGCTGTAAACTTACAAAGTGAAAAATTAGGAATGTATTAAGAAAAACATACAAAAAAACAAACATAATAATAAAAAGAGAAATTAAAAATATATAAAACAAAGAAAAAAAGGCAAAAAGGAAATAAACATTTTTTTTTAAACTACATATATTCATTCAAAATAAAAAATAAGAAAACAGTCCAGTATTTGTTTATTTAAAGTATGCAGTAGATAATTTATTATTATTATTATTATTATTATTAGTAGTAGTAGTAGTAGTAGTAGTAGTAGTAGTAGTAGTAGCTGTAGTTGTAATACTAGCACTTCTGGTATTAGTAGTAGTGGTAGTATTAGTATTATTATTAGTAGTAATAGTAGTAGGTACCAGATTTGCTTTCTACCTTAGAAAATTTGGCTCCTGTAAGAAAAAGAAACAGGTTTGTTCACATATAAATATACACCGATGTAGGTCTCTTCAATTAAGACATAATAAATTTAGTAAAGCCTTTGTTTTTTCCACTTATTGAGGAAATGTGCTCTCTAATCCACTGATACAAGAACCATCTGTGTAAATTTATGCCCACAGAGGATAGAAGCTCTATGGTTGCAGAAGTACATTGTATCTGTTGTGAACACTGGTGAGATGATTGTGGTGCTCTGGATATGATTGGCCTAAAACATTCAAAATAGGGGATCTCTCTTATCATCATTCTTCATCTAGTATTCCTCCCAAAAGTAAATAAGTTTTGTTTCTGTTGGGTCTCCTGTTGCCCACACACGCTTTCGCTGACATAACAGGGTTATTCTCATATGTGGTCAAGGAGGGAGTTAGATGTTTAATCCTAACCGTTCACTTATAGCTGTCCGTCATGCACACAATTACAGAAACTATTTTATTACACATAAAAAAACAATGGTTTCAGTTGTGCCACACTGGTATTTAAATTCATGGTTTTGGACAAACATTACATTTGTTGACGTATCCCCCAAAAAACAGAAAATATATCCATGTGAAACTGAAATATGAATATCTCATGTTTGGAAAGTCACTGAGCATCATTTAAATCTGAAGCTTTACCCCAAATAAGGCTCTGAAATTAACTGGAAGTTACTACTGGACTTACTACTGGACTCAGAGTGAGCCCAAACTGAACCTTGTTTCACTTTTGTTTAAATCCTGTGTTCCAAGATAATTCAGACACAAATATGCTTAAAGCTGCGGAGGTTTCTTAATTTCCTGTACGGGCCACACACCACCACACAGATCCCTCTGAATACAGATTCTGCTCAGAGTCTGTGGTACACAGTCTGCTCTACTAGTTTACTGTAAAAATAGATTTGGGTCAGGGGCTGTGTCTTCCACCAATGAAAGGTTAACTAAATAATTAAGTCATAACTTGATCCTTTGCAGTAGGAATTTTTCTGGTGTACATATATTTTTATTCTATCTCAGACGGGAAAACCAAAAACCATGTTTTTACATACATAAACAAAACTTATATGAAAATGAATACACTTATATGATGTGACAGCCAGAATCCAGGATACGTCTTTATTTACATTTGTTCTCCAGTGCATCTCAGTCAAGAGAATCTGATGAGTGATCTTCCTGCCATACTTGAGCATTAAAGCAGGGAGACATGCCAGTGCAGCTTTCTTTATTTCTATTCTCTCATCCAGAGTTTTTTATTTATTTATTTATTTTATTTATGGAGAACATATTAAAAGAAAAAACACCCCATAGGTCACCCCTAACACAGTAACAGAATATTGCTGTACACTATTGTTGACAACTGATTTGCACCTTATGATTCTGCTAAATAAAAGGGTTATTCAGTTGTTAGAGATCTATGAAATATTTATTCTGTAGGGACACAAAGACAGCATTTTCAGCATCTATGTTGCTTTTTATAATGAATGAGCGAATGAGTTATTATTACCACAATGTCAGAAAACAGTCACGGACAGCCCAAAGGAGACCTACCCCGCTTTGCCATTAAAAGGAGCTGCAGAGCTGGGAAACACAAAGCAGCAGTAGACAGCCTAAGATCCTGATCCAAACCAACAGATTCATATACAGTCAAACAGAGCGCTCATTGTCTGTGGTGTACACGTCTTAGTCCAGCTCTTTGTCGCCCCCACCAAACTCAACTTACTGTCTTTACCTACAGCCAGATTAGTACATATAAATAACATATACTTCCTTAAGCAAATGCAGCTTAAATACAATGTCTGCAAAAGGTAGTAAAAAATGATACCACTCCTTGTCTAAACAGAGCTGTCTTAATTTAAATACTTCTCAGCACTAACTCACATACATTGGACATAGACTCAATGACACATCTTCACGCACTGTAGGAAACACACATTCATACACAGGATCAAGCACCAGTGACTGTTGAATTATTCAGAAGTGGAAACATATGATTGATGTGGCTTGATTCATTTCCACACCTTTTAAAAGCTCCATTTTACCCCCTCAACCAACTAGGCTGAGTGGTCTCTGCAGTTCAAAGCCTGGCATGGCTCTGGCCTTCCCAGTCAGACCTCTCTGGGACAACAGTGTCTTTATTCTGCATTGGGAGCACTGGTGCTGGTGGGGATTCCACACCTGTGTTTGCTTCTTCCCTCGTAATTGGGAACTGTGTGCTATTTTGAGCCTGGAGTACAAAGTGGCTCACTCATGAGGTACTCAGGGTGAAGAATCTTGGCTCCCCGTTTGTTGTGGGCGGAAAATCTGAAGGCATGTGGATTAGCCCTGCAGGGTGCAAATACACCCGAGACCATATGAGAATCACAGACAGGAAGATTGGAAAAGGAGAATCTATTGCATATTGAGCTGAAAGCTCCTCAAAACTGACAAAACTATAGTTACCCCTTTCTAATAAGCAAGTTTGCTTAATTAAAGCTTTTGTTGTGTAATTGAAACTAAATATATTTTTATTTTTCCTATTGCTGTTAAATTCTCATTCCATTTTAATATATTTCCCTGCTTTAAATAAATGTTGGCATACAAGACAGTTTAAACATAATAAAAGTTTACATAAATACACTGCCTAGCAGGGGTTTTGATACCTCTTAAGATTTTTCACATTTTTTTCACAAAACAAAAACACACTTCACTTTATTTTATGACAATTGTTTATGACTTTCTAACACAAAGTTACGACGGAGTATTAAGAGATTTTTTTATATTTTTTAACAGCGATATAAAGTCGTTACATTATGAGAATAAAGTCTCTCAGGCATTATTTATGTATTTTCATGGTAATTCCAGCTGCTGTACTTTTGGTTTGAGTCAAAACAGCTTTTCCTCTTGCTTATTTGGATTTAGATTTAGGTCTGGACTTTGACTGGGCCATTTTAACGTATGACTATGTTTTGAGCTTAACCATTCCATTGTAGCTTTGGCTGTGTGTTTAAGGTTGTTGTCTTATCATTAGGTGAATATTTAGTATTTTGTAACTGCTAAAAGGTTTTCTTCAAGGATTACTCTGTATTTAGCTCCATTCACATTCCATAGACTCTGACCTGTGTCCCTGTCCCTGCTGAAAACAAAGCTTCCCTAAAGCATGATGCTGCCACCACCAAGTTGCAGCACAGTCATGGTGTGTTCAGGAAATGCTATGAACACATGTCATTTTCAGAGTTCAGTTTTGTTCTCATATGACCAGAGCACCTGTGTTCTACATGTTTAGTTTTGTCTCCTATAACTTGTGGCAAAGTGAAAACTGGACTTTCTATGGCTTTGATTTAAAAAAGGTTTTTTTTAAATAGCAAATTAGTTATTGATGTCCTTCAATTCTGCAGATCCTCCAAAATTACCATGGGCCTCTTGCATGCAACTCTAATTAATGCTTTTGTTGCCAGGTCAGTCAGCTCAGCTGCCATGTTTAGGTAGGTTTGCACTTGTGACATACTGTTTCTGTTTTCAGATGATGGATTGAACACTGCTCCATTAGTTGTTCAAAGCTACAATATTCTTTTGTATTCCAACCCTGCTTTAAACTTAACAACTTTATCATTGACCCAACTGCTGTATTCCTTGGTTTTCATGATGCTGTTTGTTAACTAATGTTCTCTCACAAACCTAACAGGCCTTCACAGGACAGTATCAGAATCAGAATCAGAATCAGTATTTATACTAATACTACATTACACAATTGTAGACTCAATATACTGACTATGTGACTTTTAAAGGCACTTGTTTGCCCTGGACGTTATTGAGAGATATCAAATTTAAAGGGGCTAAATACATGCCACACTTTTCAGATTTTTATTTACAAAAACTTCAGAGAACTGTATTCTATTCCTTCCACTTTCCACTAATTTGTGTTTGTCTATGAGTTTGGAAAGAGATTTCTGTGGTCGTAGATGACAAAACATGAAACAGTTCAAAGGGTGTCAACACTTTTAAAATGTTTGAATCCCTTTTTGAATTTCTGAGACTTGTTACTTCCCAAAATCTATTCCAATTGTTGCGAAGAACAAAAACACGATTTTTCCCAATATCACAGTTAAAAAGTGTAAAAATAAAAAAATTGTTTATCATCACTGGGATTTGGTATTGTGCTGGTCCACCACCTGGAGCAGCTGATGGAAGACTGTGGTGAGGTGCCTGATTTTAGCCAGTTTAAAGTTTAGCTCAAAACTAGAAAGAGAAGAAAAGCTTCTTACAGAGATAATCAGGATGAGATGGATATGGAATATTAAGAGGAAAAATATGCTCTTTCTGGGTTTCCATAATTTCCTGCTGCTGATTCTCCATGTATTAGAAACAGTGATTTATAAATGACTGTAATATATTTATGAAATGTCTTGAATTTTTCTTTTCATTTTTGATTTTTTTTCTTGCCTGATATACATTTTTGTAAAATATGCATTAATGAGTGATTATTGCGCCAATCTGTCATAATCATGGAAGTTTTTTATTTACGCTCTTACAACCGCATGCAAACTTACTTAAGAAGAACAGAAGTATTCGACCATAAAGGTTAAAGTTGCAAAACTTAGTGATTACAAAACAATCTATTTACGTGGACATAATGTATTAGCATCACATTTAAACATTTATTTCTTTTATTTTCATTTTAGGAAACTTACTTTGGTAAAGATTTTTTAAATAGAATTTGCCAAGCAAATAAACTAAAGGACTGCAAAGGTTTAATGAGCATAATAAAAAGGGAAAAACAAAATGAAAACGTTCAGTTATTGAGAGCCAATGTGCCATGACAGCTTAGTGTTGGGTCAATCTGAGAGCAAGGAGAACTCTCTCTTTGGCTTCTGATGGGACAGTGTGCTCACTTTTTCCCTTACTTTTCCAGAACAGCTTAACTTGCTGTCATTCCAACCAGGTGGTCATAATCAGTAATGTAATTATTTTTTGTGAAAATGTTTTCATATGACAGGTGAAAGCAATGAAATTTAAAACCTACATTAAGAAAAGGACAATTATATATTTAAACTTTTACTTAATTTATCGTGACATTCCTTGTGAAGGATGAAAACGTAAAAATCCTCTTCTGCTTTCAAGAAAACTCCCCCCTCATTCACCTTCAAAACAGAGCCCTGTTACTAACCAAGAGAATCCAAATTTTAACCAGCCAAGCTGGCTGGGTAATTTATTACCAAGACATGAATTTTTACAAATCATTCAGCTCTGCAAACTCGGCTGTGGCAAAGTTCAGCAATTAGACTCCTATGTAAAGAAGTTCTCCTCCTACGCATCCAAGGGTGCTAGATTTATGTGCACTCTCAAGCTAGGGGGCAGGTTCAAGCCCCTGCTTAGGGGAGCCGGGTCTTGACACATGAGAGATTTTCACAAATATGCTGGAACACACACATTTTGAAGTAAATCTGACCAGAGAACACTGTTCTGGGGGGAAAGAAGGTGGTCAGTGAGGGCAGCGAGCTGTGGTGTTGAGGGAAATAATCAACTTAGGTTGGGGGTCAGATTCTTTGAAGACATCTATCTTGGTAAGTGCTAAAAAGCACAGGTAAGCTAAAAAAAAAATTTTTATTGTAGTCTGATTGGAAACTAACAAACTTTCTATAAAACCTCTAAATGTTTAAAAACGTTCTTAAAAGTACAAATCCCAGATGCAACTCAAACATGTTAAATTTTGACTTTCAGTCAGCAAGCCTAAACCCTCTGTCAATATTTAGCTTTCTTCTAATGGGGTGATTTTATGTCACTGTCTGAATGTGATGGCTCAGTGTACCTAAGAAGATATAAGTTAAGAAGTTCATGGACGTAAAGAAGGAGGATATGCAGATGCAGTTGATTCACTGTGGTGACCCCTAAAGGGAGCAGTCAAAGGAAGGAAAAAGAGTGCAGTATAACACCTGGCAAAAAGGGATCATGTAAACATACAATGAAATATTCCTAAGACCCACGTCTTTTTTTAATGGTCTTAACTGCACACACACACAGACTCACAATCACATCTTGGTCACCATTGTAAATGTATGACTTCAGAATGATGTCACATGCCTTTGACACTCTCTATCTGTGGGTATTTGGGACACACGTTTAGGTCTTATTAATCAATGGGCAAATCATGATACAACATCAACCTTCATTTAGTTGTCAGAGGTGAAAAAAATAGATGAAAAATGAAATGCTGAGACTTGCCTGACCTTGCATATGATTGCTGTTGAAATAGCTGAGGTTGAAACGGGGTGTTTTGCAACCTGGCAACTGCCCAAAATGCAATTTGTCCGAGAGTGTATGACAGCATGGAGCATGGCAAGTCAAATACCACTTTGCTGGGAAATCTCATATCCCACATGGTATAGAATCATGGGTAAGAAAATACAGAGTCCATCATAAAATTACACCAGAAGAGCAGTGATTAATCATGCTTAATGGCACACTGAATGGCACTGTGTTTATTTATGTGATGTTTAGCTTTGATTTCTTTACCTTTATTTTTCTTGATCTGAAAGAATTTCCACCACAAAACCCCTCCATGTAGACCGGCCACTTGATTTCTGTCTCTGAGGCACAAATACAGGACAATTCTATTCTATTCTATTCTATTCTATTCTAAACCTCATTCAGCTGAAGGACATACTGGGTTATGTTCAGTTGCCGTGGGAAATGTACAGCCCACTTTTTCAATTAAGGTATATGACATGCTTCTTTATATAAAAACTCCTTTTCCTTTTAATGCAATTTAAAATAAATTAGTGTCCACCAAAGTTATAGGTGCCCTTGTATACATGACAACATATATCTGTTTTGCAATCTTAAAAGTTAATAAATGTACTCTAAAGTTTGGATTTTTCTTTGGAAGAAAGGCTCAAGGCTTTTACACATCATTCCAGTTATGCTAATAATGGTGAAGGACAGTACAAATATAGATATCTAAAAAAAAAAACAAATCAACAAGCAAAGCAGCATTTTAAATTGAAGATTGTGCTTTATAAAGTGAGACCAGATTGGTCTTTATTGGAATTTTAAAGAATTTCATATAATTTACATTTGCATGCAAACAGATAAGCTTTAAATCATTCATACCCTTGGTAGATTTTGATTTATTTTTTTTCATTCAACCAAGAAGTTTGTTTCTGATGGGCACCTCTCAAACAATAATAAAACAATGTAAATTTAAATCACATAAAAATCTATTTTTATTTAAATTTAGTTGAAAATTAAAAATAGCATGTCAAATTTTGCCCTTCATGACAATCAATGTACAGTGCCTTGCGAAAGTATTCGGCCCCCTTGAACTGGTCAACCTCTTGCCACATTTCAGGCTTCAAACATAAAGATATAAAATTCAAATTTTTTGTGAAGAATCAACAACAAGTGGGACACAATCATGAAGTGGAATGAAATTTATTGGATGTGTCAAACTTGTTTAACAAATGAAAAACTGAAAAGTGGGGCGTGCAATATTATTCAGCCCCCTTGTGTTAATACTTTGTAGCGCCATCCTTTGCTGCAATTACAGCTGCAAGTCGCTTGGGGTATGTCTCTATCAGTTTTGCACATCGAGACACTAAAATTCTTGCCTCAGTGAGGTTGGATGGAGAGCGTTTGTGAACAGCAGTCTTCAGCTCTTTCCACAGATTCTCGATTGGATTCAGGTCTGGACTTTGACTTGGCCATTCCAACACCTGGATACGTTTATTTGTGAACCATTCCATTGTAGATTTGGCTTTATGTTTTGGATCATTGTCTTGTTGGAAGATAAATTTCCGTCCCAGTCTCAGGTCTCTTGCAGACTCCAACAGGTTTTCTTCCAGAATGGTCCTGTATTTGACCCCATCCATCTTCCCATCAATTTGGACCATCTTTCCTGTCCCTGCTGATGAAAAGCAGGCCCAAACCATGATGCTGCCACCACCATGTTTGACAGTGGGGATGGTGTGTTCAGGGTGATGAGCTGTGTTGCTTTTACGCCAAACATATCGTTTTGCATTGTGGCCAAACAGTTCGATTTTGGTTTCATCTGACCAGAGCACCTTCTTCCACATGTTTGGTGTGTCTCCCAGGTGGCTTGTGGCAAACTTTAAACGAGACGTTTTCTGGATATCTTTGAGAAATGGCTTTCTTCTTGCCACTCTTCAATAAAGGCCAGATTTGTGCAGTGTACGACTGATTGTTGTCCTATGGACAGACTCTCCCACTTCAGCTGTAGATCTCTGCAGTTCATCCAGAGTGATCATGGGCCTCTTGGCTGCATCTCTGATCAGTCTTCTTCTTGTTCAAGATGAAAGTTTAGAGGGACGGCCGGGTCTTGGTAGATTTGCAGTGGTCTGATCCTCCTTCCATTTCAATATGATTGCTTGCACAGTGCTCCTTGGGACGTTTAAAGCTTTTTGTATCCAAATCCAGCTTTAAACTTCTCCACAACAGTATCTCGGACCTGCCTGGTGTGTTCCTTGGTCTTCATGGTGCTCTCTGCGCTTTGAACAGAACCCTGAAACTATCACAGAGCAGGTGAATTTATACGGAGACTTGATTACACACAGGTGGATTCTATTTATCATCATCAGTCATTTGGGACAACATTGGATTATTCAGAGATCCTCACTGAACTTCTGGAGTGAGTTTGCTGCACTGAAAGTAAAGGGGCCGAAAAGTTTGACACATCCAATAAATTTCATTCCACTTCATGATTGTGTCCCACTTGTTGTTGATTCTTCACAAAAAAATTGAATTTTATATCTTTATGTTTGAAGCCTGAAATGTGGCAAAAGGTTGAAAAGTTCAAGGGGGCCGAATACTTTCGCAAGGCACTGTAAAAATCTTTATTTGCGTTACAACAATCCAGCCCTTCTTATAATCAGTGACGTGCTTTTTGCATGTTTGCACTCGTATGGCAAAGAGGTTGCCATCACTCTAATCTTTAGCTCCATCCACAGATTCTCAGATACAAGTCAGCCCTCTGGCTGGACCACTCCAAAACGTCCGTATTACTCCCTGTCAGAGGAAACACGTTGATCCAATTTAAAGATTACTTTAGGGGTATAAATAAATATGGACTTAATTCTACATGCATACACATGTTATACATGAACGTCTTTGACAATCACACTGACAATAGAGATACGATGAGACAAAATATATGGAGGCAGTATTAAGGTTGTTTTGTGCAACCGATGTTAGTATGTGTTTCAGCAGAAAGGCATAAAGGAAACAGCCAGAGTAACAACACAGTTGTTGGTTATCTTGATGTAATGCGCATACACAATCTCCATCTTCACGCATAGATGACACTACAGCTCTGTAACGTCATGTGCTGGTGGGTCAGAGATGTGTGGGTTGTGTCCTCTATTCTTTCTATGTGATTTGACAAATTAAAATCCATCCACAAGTTCAATAAACTAATGGAGTCAAATAGTTTTAACTTATTTACTTTTGAACAAAATAAACGCACAAATACTTACAAGGTGGTAAATTCCTTCAAAGCAATTGTAACTACATTTTTCAGTTATAATTTTGTAGGTGGACAGGTTTGCTATTAAATTTAATTTTACCTAGTATAGCCAAGTCCTATAAAGATGTACTCAGTACCACACTTTTCTGAAACACAGGGATCCTAAGGAAAGCAGGCTGTATGTGGTTGTTAATTCAGTCATTGTGTTAGTTTGGAGGTTTTATCCAGAGGTGCACCTCAGCATCTGTTTGTGAATAATGGGCTTTAGAGTCTGAGCAGGGATCACTCATGATGGAATCCAATCCCATGCAGTCTCTGTGAGAACGCTGGAACTAATCGATCAGTAGGGAGTAGCTGTGAAAGAGATGTTCTGAGGCGTACCATCAACTGTGCTGGAGCCAGAAGGGCTACTGTCTGATGCCCCAATTCTGGCATTACACAGCAGATTTACCACCTAATACACCAGTCAAGCAGCCCTTTGACCCAAAATATGTAGAGATGTATAATGGTAGAGCCAGCACATTTTTGTCTTGACTGCTAATTTTGCTATCTCTGCTGAATCAAGGAGCTATTGCTTATACTTTATATATTAAATCCTATGTCCATGTCTTTCTCTGTGCTTCACTCAGTTATGTATTTTCAGTCACTTTCTGCGTTAAGTCCTTCCCCTCTGAACTCAATCCCCAGTCTGGCCCTCTGCTTTAGCCCCTCAGCTGCTGGTCTGCTCTCACACTAACCCTGTTGTTTATATCGGGGATGCAATTAAGTCGAAGCCAAGTAGAGGAGTCCCAGAGAGAGAGGCAAGAGTGCAAGCTTGTGAGTCAAATTTCAAATTCTCTACCCTCACACACTCCTCCCTCCCTTTCCCCATTTCACTCATTTTCTCTTTTTCTCTCTCTCCCTTTCTGTGGCGCTTACTTTAAACAGGCAAAGAAGCCATTCTTCTTCTGCTCAAAAAAAAGTGCTTTTTAATTAATATGCAGTGTAGCCTGTTCTTGGTAGATTTATGTCATATAACTGAAAATGGCTCACATGGGAAAAAATATGCAGCTGGAGATAACCTGATATGCAGTCGAAAACTGCTAAAACAAGACATTACCTCATTGGTATGTGTTACCATGACAAATACCAAAAGTGAGTTTGTGCATCCAAAATCTTTGCAGAATTGCGCTCATATTTCTGTGAAAAATCACCCATTTCAAAATATACGGCTTTTTACAATTTCTTCTTGTTTTGTCATTAGGGAACTAGTTTGTCTTCTACGTTCACATTCTCTACATGTGTGGTCCGTCAGCCCAAGGGACTCATCCCAGAATCCCAGACACACGTGTGCAGGCAGAAGCAGTAGTGCAATGCAGAGTAGATAAACAGTTCTTTTGCTGGCCACTGGGCACACTCCATGCCATAACAATGCTAAAGTAAGCTTTTTACAAAGAACATAGTCCTGTGTAAAAGTTTTAAACCAGCTCTTATTTAATTATTTAATTGTGCAAACAAGACTTTTCCTGACCTTGACAGATAAAGATGTGTTGTAGCAACAGAAGAAGAAGGCATCTAGAATGCAGCCCCTTGGTCAAAAATCAAGTCCTTCACTCTGTTTATAAACTTAGCTGAGTACATATATTACGTTGGATTTGTAAATTTTATGTATTACTGTTATGCTGGTCTGTTACACAACTGGTTGAGAAGAAACCAGCAGGTTTTGATGTTTACAAGTGGCAATTATGCAGGAGATCAATAAAATGAACAAATTCAAACAGAAAAAAAAGGGATTAGTACCATTTAAATTCTGAGGATGATTATTATCCACATCACTGTGTGCTTCACCTTCAACATCCATGGTAGCATCCATCATGTTTTGTAGTTTGTCAGAGCCAAATTCTGGCTCTAACATATAAGGCTTAATTTATACCCAGTCTGTTCTTTAAGACTCTCCTCCAAGATTCATCCCGGAGTTTTGTGACCAATCTAACTGTGTCCTAGCAGGGACAATAACTAAGTGGACCTCTTTGGTTCAACTGACACAAAACTGAATATTGCTCATGCTCACCAGTATGTAGAGGTACTGTATGTTTATGCTTGAGGTTGAACCCTTTGCAGCTATAACACTGCCTATCTGATATTTATCATTTTCTACTCCATCTGAGTTGAATTCCTCAGGAAAAAGAAAGTAATAACAGATTAAATGTATCTCAATACAGTATTATATTTTTAAGCAAACAAACCACATTGAAACTCACATCTTAGTGTCAATTCCAGCTATTTATTGATATCTTATCTGATATCTGCCTTTAGCAAATTTACATGACCCCTCTAAAATCAGAAAAATGAATGTCGACTGAACAAAAATATGTTTTAAACACATATTTTAAAATCTTTGTATTTCTATAAATTCCTGCATTGGAAATCCCCATTTTTTATACCACTGTGTTTTTCATATAATTGCACAGTTGTTGAACAGGAAATGCACTCTGGGTATTTATTTTATTATTTCTTCAAATTAGTATCAAGCATCTTTTGTCCTGCTTAAGGACATTCCAGACTGGCAGTGCAAGTGTGCCTCACTTTCACGGGGGAGATGCAAATGAAACTCCAGGGATGTATGCAGCGTTGATGGACAGGGAGATAAACAGAGGGACTGTCCCTGACCTCCCAACACTAGTCTAGAGGAAGACGAATAGCCCCCCAATGGGCCCTGAGCAGATAAAATACACCCTACCGTCTTCAACGCCAGGTGTGACAGCCATCAGGGGTGGCCTATCAGCAGGAGGCACGGGGCAGGGGAGGTAAGGTTGAGGGGGCACATTAGGAACATATCAGCAATTACTCTCTGGGTTTATTTTTCTTCCTGCTCTAACACCTGGATACCAAGTTACATTCATCAGGAGGGTTGATTGTATCTTAATGTCTAAGTGAGAACCCTACATTAAGTCATTTGTCGATTATCTGATAAAAAACTGAAACAGGCTAATGTTAAAGTGACTATTAAAAGGACATATTGCTTGTTTATTTGTCAGAAAGGATTTCTTAAGTGAATTCAATGAGTTTGGTATTTCAGGTTTAAATGTTTATCTTCCATCTTTGCAGTTAGCAAAACGCAAGTTGCAAATCAAACTCTTTATGTAATGGAATTCACAGGGTCCAGGACATGTTTACCTCTTTTTCCAGGCCCATTAGGCACCAAGCGGCTATATCATATCTGACACAAGAAAATGGTCTCAATCTGTTTAAGCTATGATCCCTAACTGCACAGGCCCCAGATCCTAAGACTGGCCCCTGCACACAGAGGTAAGAAGATAGTCATTTATATGTGCTGAACTTTAGACAACAAATGTGTTATGGGTGCAGACATCTCATAACTGAGACAAATAGATTAGCTCTGTTTTAGGAGATGATGAGTGGGGCAAAGCTTTTGCAAGAACTCATGTGAATCATGCTCAAAATAACTCAGCCGCATTAAAGTCTGAGTCTATTTTGTGAAGTTTTGAACTTTGTGAAGTGTAAAGCTCAGTTGTAAAAAAGGGGAGGGGAGCTGTGTGCAAAAAGAGCCCGTGTGAAAAAAGGAAGCCCAAACCTCTAATTTCCTGAGTGAGCTTTTGTTGTAGAAGGCCAGACTGCTCTGCGGCTATCGGGAATCAGCCCAATAGTCCCCGAAGCCACCCCTGCCCTTGTGATACCCTTTCTAACCCCCGCCTCCCATCCCTTCCTCTAAACTCAGGCCCCAGGGTCGCTATGGGTTAACCTTGCTCAGCCATGACTAGAAAACAGAGTGAAATCTTACTCATCTAATCCCCCATTCAGTCATCATGCAATAAGGTATGCCTTGCAACCCCTGACCTTACGAGCCAAAACAAACCCCCCATCCAGCAACACAGCCCTGTAAACTCCCACCAGGGGACAGATATATAAAAAAAGTGAGAAGAGACGAAATGACATTTGACGGCATTAAGAGCCATTATCAAAGCCAAGGTGAAATTTAAAGCTATGGCAAAAAGTTTCTTTATCGTAACAAACTGTTCATATGATTGTCTGTCCACAGTCATGACAATAAAAGTTCTGAAAATAATTGGGTCATTGGCATGCAGAAATTGTAAGTAAGCTTTATTGAAATGACTGTAATATCACATTACTTAATTTTATTTTATCCAAAGGTTTCTTAATATGAAAGCCCTTAAAACCTTCAATATGAGGACTCACCACATAAAAGACAGCTGGTTCATTATTACTACAAATACAGTCAGTCATTTTCTACCACTTATTCCATAGTGGGTCACAGGGGAGCTGGTGCCTAT
Source organism: Girardinichthys multiradiatus (assembly GCF_021462225.1). Classification (NCBI taxonomy): domain Eukaryota; kingdom Metazoa; phylum Chordata; class Actinopteri; order Cyprinodontiformes; family Goodeidae; genus Girardinichthys; species Girardinichthys multiradiatus. The sequence goes on from NC_061799.1 coordinate 26,336,722, forward strand.
CTCCAGCAGTCTATGGGCAAGAGGGGGGGTACACCCTGGACAGGTCGCCAGTGCATTGCAGGGCAACACACAAACAACCATGCACACACTCATTCATACACCTAAGGTCAATTTAGAGTGACCAATTAACCTAACAGGCATGTCTTTGGACTGTGGGAGGAAGCCGGAGTACCTGGTGAGAACCCACGCATGCACAGGGAGAACATGCAAACTCCATGCAGAAAGACCCCAGGCTGGGAATTGAACCCAGGACCTTCTTGCTGCAAGGCAACAGTGCTACCAACTGCGCCACCGTGCAGCCCTCTACATGGGCTGGGCTGCACTACAAATACAATTCAAAGCAAATTCATACACTGTATAAAAAGACATTGTTAGGCATAAACTCATTCAGCGCCGCTGATGGTGTAGGGGTTAAGTGCGCAACCATGTACAGAGGCTACAGTCCTCAAGGCAGCTGTCCCGGGTTCAAGTCCCAGACCCAGCGACATTTATCAAATGTCTCCCCCACTCTCTACCCCCCTTCCTGCCTACCTACTGTCAAAAATAAAGGCCACTAGTGCCGAAAAAATATCTTAAAAAAAAATAAAATTTGGGAAATAAAACAAAAAAATATGCATGTTTTTATAAAATGTAATTTATACAGTGTAATTAAAAAAATCTATTGTATTTTTTATTTGTATACTCTTTTAGGTATTTACTTTATGCATTGGATAAATGCATAGAACCTTTTAGTTTGTCCCTATGTTAAGCTCTGCATCATCGCTGAGACTTTCCTGCAATAGGACACCACAAGGATAAAGGGGAAGGTTAAACACAATATATTGAAATTACAAGACATGTTGAGACTCTTGTTGGCCTTTAAGTGTGCATAGGAGGTGTGCCGTGAAATATTCACACAAGTTCTCTTAAGTTACCTCGTGTGAGCACATCTTGAGCACACTTCAAGTGTATTTGCTAGTGTGTGTGTGTGTGTGTGTGTGTGTGTGTGTGTGTGTTTGTGTGTGTGCAAAAAGAGCCCAAAGCCATTCAAATGGGTTCAGGGCTCCCTTGCTCCAGCACATCTGGGCTTTATATCAGGCCTTTAATTAATCCTGAGTGAAGGCCAGGCAGTGACAGGCTGACTGGGCAGGCTCCAGTCCAGGACAGGGTCTGATTTATTACAACTGAGCTCCGACCAGCATTGATTTATTTCAGACTGAGGGAAGGGGAGAGTCCAGGGGGTGTGTTTTAGGGGACAGGGGGAGTGGACACAGTGCAAGAAGGCAAGACAAGTTGAGTTCAAGAATGAATGAGAAAGTTCAACAACACACTGACAGGACAAGACTAAAGACAGGGGTGTGGTTTTGTGATGATACATTTTTGTGAAGACATTTTTTGTGGATGGTGAGAACTTTATTACTTTGTGTTGTTGGTAAGCAGTTGAGAACAGAACAGGAAAGAGAGAGTGCGAAGGAGGAATGATGAATGTGATGAAACTAGTGGGAGAGATTATGAACGCTGCAAATGTCTCTCCATCAGCTGTATTATGTTCCTTCCCAAGCCTTTGCTGTCAGTCACGGTGACTTCTCTTGCCTTATCTCCCCACATCAGGGGACCGTAAATCCTCCTCTGCTCATTTGAATTAATCACGTCGGTTATCTGAACTCAGAATAACACAGCGAAGCAAACTCCTTCTCCTCCTTATTTCCCACAAGACTCCTTTGCAGAACAGTAGGAGTGCAAAAGGATGTTGTTTTTATTATTTTACACATGCATCACATGGCCCTAAATGAGAAGCAATGTTGTCAGATGAAACTGTGATGTGTTTATCCCTGTGCTTGTGTGCAAGTAAAGTTACATTATACATTAAAGTGATTAATAAAAAAAATATCGCTAGCTTTGTGGGAAGCTAGCGACATATGCCATAAATATGGCAGTGTCTTCCTTTATCTATGTCACAGCAAGTAATTTTGTTCTGATGAACTTCACAATCAACAGTAGAGAAGGTTAGCAAACTTATAACATCCAGAGAAAATTCCTGATCTATTTCTTATGGCGTTATCTGATTGAGAGTTTACCTTTTAAAAACAGTTTAATCTTTATTATGGTGATTTTTTTTGTATTAGTAATTTCTAAAACTCCACCATGCAATGGTTTGCTGTGACAAAAGGTAAGCCCACAGCTGTCCATTTACTCTCCACAATTTAATTTGCGTGTCTTTGTATTGTGCTGGTGACTGTCTTTAAATCCAGAAGTCTATTGTTTAAGCACTATTCTTATATATCCATTACTAAAGTTCATTGAGGCATGACAACATATTGTTCTAGGGCTATAAGCCCCCATCCCTTTGTTAATTTTAGCATTTGAATTTTTCCCATTGTTTCTGTTGCACTAGTAATTATTAGTTCCGGTTTAGATATAACCAGCTAAAGAGCATTTATCACCCACAAAGTAAAATGCTAATACATGAACTGAAGACATTCAGACTTACCTTGCACTGATTCATAAGCCTACAGGTGTACAGGTCCTTCTCAAAATATTAGCATATTGTGATAAAGTTCATTATTTTCCATAATGTAATGATGAAAATTTAACATTCATATATTTTAGATTCATTGCACACTAACTGAAATATTTCAGGTCTTTTATTGTCTTAATATGGATGATTTTGGCATACAGCTCATGAAAACCCAAAATTCCTATCTCACAAAATTAGCATATCATTAAAAGGGTCTCTAAACGAGCTATGAACCTAATCATCTGAATCAACGAGTTAACTCTAAACACCTGCAAAAGATTCCTGAGGCCTTTAAAACTCCCAGCCTGGTTCATCACTCAAAACCCCAATCATGGGTAAGACTGCCAACCTGACTGCTGTCCAGATGGCCACTATTGACACCCTCAAGCAAGAGGGTAAGACACAGAAAGAAATTTCTGAACGAATAGGCTGTTCCCAGAGTGCTGTATCAAGGCACCTCAGTTTGAAGTCTGTGGGAAGGAAAAAGTGTGGCAGAAAACGCTGCACAACGAGAAGAGGTGACCGGACCCTGAGGAAGATTGTGGAGAAGGGCTGATTCCAGACCTTGGGGGACCTGCGGAAGCAGTGGACTGAGTCTGGAGTAGAAACATCCAGAGCCACCGTGCACAGGCGTGTGCAGGAAATGGGCTACAGGTGCCGCATTCCCCAGGTCAAGCCACTTTTGAACCAGAAACAGCGGCAGAAGCGCCTGACCTGGGCTACAGAGAAGCAGCACTGGACTGTTGCTCAGTGGTCCAAAGTACTTTTTTCGGATGAAAGCAAATTCTGCATGTCATTCGGAAATCAAGGTGCCAGAGTCTGGAGGAAGACTGGGGAGAAGGAAATGCCAAAATGCCAGAAGTCCAGTGTCAAGTACCCACAGTCAGTGATGGTCTGGGGTGCCGTGTCAGCTGCTGGTGTTGGTCCACTGTGTTTTATCAAGGGCAGGGTCAATGCAGCTAGCTATCAGGAGATTTTGGAGCACTTCATGCTTCCATCTGCTGAAAAGTTTTATGGAGATGAAGATTTCATTTTTCAGCACAACCTGGCACCTGCTCACAGTGCCAAAACCACTGGTAAATGGTTTACTGACCATGGTATCACTGTGCTCAATTGGCCTGCCAACTCTCCTGACCTGAACCCCATAGAGAATCTGTGGGATATTGTGAAGAGAACGTTGAGAGACTCAAGACCCAACACTCTGGATGAGCTAAAGGCCGCTATCGAAGCATCCTGGGCCTCCATAAGACCTCAGCAGTGCCACAGGCTGATTGCCTCCATGCCACGCCGCATTGAAGCAGTCATTTCTGCAAAAGGATTCCCGACCAAGTATTGAGTGCATAACTGTACATGATTATTTGAAGGTTGACGTTTTTTGTATTAAAAACACTTTTCTTTTATTGGTTGGATGAAATATGCTAATTTTGTGAGATAGGAATTTTGGGTTTTCATGAGCTGTATGCCAAAATCATCCGTATTAAGACAATAAAAGACCTGAAATATTTCAGTTAGTGTGCAATGAATCTAAAATATATGAATGTTAAATTTTCATCATTACATTATGGAAAATAATGAACTTTATCACAATATGCTAATATTTTGAGAAGGACCTGTATATACTAAAGTCAGCAAACTCCAAAGTCAGTGTCCTTCTTCATACCAAGTCCAAAAATGGATAACTACATTTGGCTCTGCTTCCTCCCACAATCCACAGACATGACTATTAGGTTAATTGGTCTCTCTAAATTGCCTTTATGTATGTGTGGGCAATTGTTGCTTGTCTGTGTGTGTCTCTGCATTGCCCTGAGATGGACTGGTGACCTGTCCTGTACCCTGCCTCGTGCCCAATGACTCCTGAAGGTAAACACCAACAACACCCCAACACTGCTACCCTGCACGAATATGTGGGTATAGACAATTGGATGCATGTTTCATCCGTTAAAAATCACTTGTCTTTTTGGAGACTGACTTAAATACTCAATGGAAACAGGAACTACCCTTACTGCACAATACAGGTATGTTACTTCCAACATCATTCAGTTTTGGCAGCAGCACAACAAGCTGATAACTAGTTGCGAATACAACCTTCAGTGATAAAATATGAGTAAGTTATAAGTGAAAGAAGTATAATCCAACCTTTTCATCACCTTTTAAATTTCTGCATTATAAATGTTGCCTGGTCGCCAGCAAGGTTCATGTTTGTTCTCAATCTTTATACCAGCACTTCTCAGTCAACAGAGTGGAAACTGAGCAACACAGTTTAAGTTCTTGCCAAGAGTGGAATGAGCCCTGGCTGTTTGTAAAGTTGAGACTGGGGCTCCTGTGTAATACAGACTCATATCTCCCTTCCTATCCCCCCTCCCCCATACAGGGCAAGAGACAGCCACATTCAGTGCACCCATGGGGAATGGGGAATTCACCCAGGCACCCCTTTTGGAACATATTTTTAACCAAGACCTCTTTTCATAGTCGTATAGTCTTTAATATTGCATGGAATGTCCTTTTTTTAAATAGAGGACGAGGAGTCTCTTTTTTTAAGGTTAATCTTTCCACGGATATTCTAGTTTAGATTGTGGTGCTTTGTGATATGTAAACTGGAGCACCAATTTTGGCAGAAAGCTGAGACTTGAGAAATCCTTGGGGACAGTTAAAGGGAGCCATTAAAAAGACATTCAATAAAACGCACTTTTGACACCCCAACTGTGTTCCTACAAATACACTGAAAGCAACTGCTCTCTCTTTAAATTTCAAAATCAATTTTTTAGTAACGTCCCCCTTTTAAACTGTGGTTTTGTAATTATAATAAGCACATACAATTGAGCAAACGAAGCTCATTAGGATTTCATTACTTGCTCATAAATGTTTGGGTGTGTGCCACTGAAGTGTTTATACTGTGTTAGTTTTGTTTAGGATGTCCAGGACAGGATTTTTCTGTTCCACAAACTGATTCGAGTCATTTAAGAATAGATCTCCCCGAGACCATTCCTAAGTCTGAAATTGCATTGAGATTATTCTAATAAATGATATGAATATGCTTAAAAACTTTGCAACTTTAAAGTTCAGTAAAACAATACCCTACATTTCATCAATATTACACTTAAGCCACTTGCCAATGTCATTCTGGACCCCTTGCAAATTTGTTCTGACTTGGTTAAATGTTTGAACAGGTTCAGAGTTTTAACTTGCAGGTGTGCATAGGAACAGTGTCCTGCTGTTTAATCCAAGTGTGCTTAAGCTTAAGGTCACAAACGGATGGCTGGATATTCTCTTTCAGGATTTCTGGTAGAGGGGAGAATTTATGGATCCAGCAATTCTGGTAAGTCGACCAGGTCCTGAAACAAATACTTGTAGTTTTACACCAGATGTAAAACATTTTTGGCACATTTCTGACCTTTGTGTTAATTTTGCTCCACACCTGTTTTTGAAAAGGAAATCTCCAAAGCTGTGACTCACTTCCTGTGACTTAAGAACGAGTCAGACTCGAATCACAAATTACTTTAGACTCACCTTGATGAAATTATAAAGACATTGGACTTGACTTTGATTTGGACCTGACCCCTTTGAACTGAAAAGACCCGATATCTTGGATCATACAATAACTGCAAAGACTCTGACGGAGGTTGAGAGGTCCTGTCATCCAGCACTATGAAAGAGGTGTGTGCAAAGTTGTAGCTGTGCGATGCATCACCCAAACAATGGGTAGGCTACTATGCAGCATAACCCTGCATAATATTCCGGCACTTTCAGTAAGATTTTAAATCCAGACATAAATAAGTTCCTCAGTCCACCCGATGAGTTGTGTGTGGTGTGTTTGATTTATTTATTTTTGTTTAATCACAAATAGTCAGACATAACAGTTGCAATAGTGCTTTCATTTGAAAAATATAATTTTATGTCTTACCTTTATACAGGTACCAAAAGTTTGCATGTAGACCTTATAACTATGGAGCTATACTTGATTTGTTTCAGGTATGTAATTTCAGGCGGAAATCGCTTCTAAAACCCTTAGGGCTTAACAGGTTAACTGCAAGCATGAATGGTGACGCACTGATAGCGGCTGTATCAACAGTAGTGCGAGTTGCAAGATCTGCCATAAATGTGTGGCCAATGTGTTGGCTGACGGACACTCAGTGCAAAATGCTCTAAGGTAGAGAGCAAATGTAAAGTCTTTCAATGTGTACATCATAAGTATCTGTGCTTTCAGCCTGAACCACAAACAAAACACATGGCAGCACTATAATCCTGACTTAAAAAATAAAATTGATCACAAAATTCATTTTTATACAGTTGTATGAATCATTCCAGTTGTTATTTTATTAATCTGAAGTTACTCATAATATTGTCAAAGCAGGGTTGTACTGTTGCAGTGGGCTAACATGGAAAATTTTTTGATTTTGTGTATACATTCTGTAATTTTTCCTTAGTAATTTTCTGGATGTGTTTTGTTGTTTGGTTAATGTTTAGTCCGAAAAGCAGTATCAGTACTGATTTTTAGATTATTTTAAGGTTCACTTTGTCTTGCTGGTAGTTCTGAAAAACAAAAACACCTTTTAAAATTATTAAAACATTAAAATTTCGTTGAGGCCATGGAGAAGGACTACCAGTTGGCCTCGAAGCGATTCTGGCAAACCGTCCGGAGCCTCTGGAGGGGGACGTAGTGCTTCGCCAACACTGTTTACAGTGGAGGTGGGGAGCTGCTCACCTTGACTAGGGACATTATCGGGTGGTGAAAGGAGTACTTTGAGGATCTCCTCAATCCTGCCAAAAATGTACAGATGCCTGAAGGTTCCATATTCTTTTAAACACTTAGAACTTATGCATATAACTGCATAGGTGGTGGGTTTCTTTGTCTCAAATATGAAGCAAAAGACCCAAAAAAAAAAAGCAAAAGACTTTGTGAAGATGTTGGCTAAAGGTGCTAAGAATGTTTCATTATTCACAGAGAAGTGAATCCTGCATTGACATGGGCATGTGATATGAGATGTGCCCTATGGTCTAATGAAACGAAAGTTCAGGTATTTGGCATATTGATCATTTTTCATCAGTCCATCCATACATTTTCTATACCTGCTTATTCTGTACAGGGATGCGGGGAAGCTGGAGCCTATCTCCAGCGGTCCACGGGCAAGGGACACCTTGGACAGGTTGTCAGTCCATCGTAGGGCAATGCAGAGACACACAGGACAAACAACCATGCACACATTAGAGCTACCAATTAACCAATTAATCTAACAGTCATTGTTTTTGGACTGTGGGAGGAAGCCGGCGTACCTGGAGAGAACCCACACATGTACAGGGAGAACATGCAAACTCCATGCAGAAAGACCCCCGGCCCGGGCAAACCCAGGACCTTCTTGCTGCAAGGCAATAGTTCACCATGAAGCCATGACCATTTTTGATTTGAAGGAAAATGATAAAAGCTGCAAACCATGCCTGCTGTCAATTACAAGGGTGGTATATTTATGTTGTGCCGGACATTTGGCTGCAGGGGGGACAAGTCAATTTAATAAAAAAGAGCTTATCATATGGTAAGAACATTATGTGGAAATACTGAAGCAATATCTTAAGATTCTGAATCCAGTGCAGCAATCTGAAAGTACAAGTTTCATAAACTAAAATGATCAAATTAGTCCATATTATCGATGTCGGACTTAAACCTATCTACAAAAATTGAATGTCCAGGGAACTAAATAGGGCTTACTTTAAAATGTAAATTCATACTGTTTGGATCAAAGTTAAATGCTGTTTTTGTTGTTTCCAATGGATACTTTTCAATGCAACAACACAGATGTGAATTGTGACCAATAGAGTTGATTTTCACAAGAAAGATGAATAAAAAATGCAGGTATGAGTTTTTGCCATCAGCAACATTGCCATCAGACCAGTTGTTTCCTCAACAAAAAATGTAAATTGAAAACATTAGGCCTACCATTTTTATGCAGTTACCATGTTGCTGCTATATATTTCAGATTAAAGTTAGCTACCTCCCTACCAGGGCAGTTTTCTGTGTTAGATTTCTACAATGATGATATGTTTTGGCCCAGGTTCCTGCAGCAGAATCAACAGGTGTAAAAAAAAAAAAGGTGTCCAAAGGAACTAGGTTCCTGGAAAAGGTTATTGCACAGGAAACGTACCTTCAGTGAACCAATGTTTATGTTGTGAAAAAAATGTTTGTCATAGTTTTCATCCACAATACAAGAAATTGTTACAAAAAATTACATTTGTATTAAATATCTGAACACTGGCTTGTTTAGAATGGTTGACGATCCAAGACAAGCAGCCATTGTCCAAAGAAAATCAAAAAAATGTCTGGTAAACTATTATACATGAAATTTAGATTATATGATGGTCTGAAACAAAGTGAAAATGATGGCCATTACTGGTTATGGCTATTTTTCACCAGAATATAGGCAGACAGATTAGAAACAATTCCTAGAATAAACTACTATAGGAGGTAATGCATCAGTGTCTTAGGGAAGTTATAAATGAATGGTTGTAGAACTATTCATTCATTTATAACATCTTTTTTTTGTCTTTATAATTATCACTTCCATTGTCAATTGTATCATGGTATCTGGTATTTGTTAGGTAACAGACGACACAACTACATGGTCTGCTCCCTACAACATTAAAAGGATAGATTATATTTCTGTTTAGGTCATTTTTACATGCCTGAGGAATTGTGTAAATCACATTTAAAAAGCATGTATACCTTATTGTGCCACTAAACCTTCAATCCAGCAAAGTGCACTGGAGAATATTCAAGCCTCATTTATGGTGTAAACATGTACTTACTTATCCAGATTAACTCTGCGGATCATATTACCCCTTCTTCCCTGGCATCCCTCAACAGTGTAGTTAAGGAAACCAACCCCTGCGTCCCAAAGCAACTAGTGGCCCTACAATATTTTTTCTTAATTAGATGTGTTTTAACTTGTTGCATTCTATTTCTTTCTGTGCTCATGTTACATTAGTTAAGCATTTTCTTGAGTATTTACAGTGAAGTGGTTTTGGCCCACTTGCTTGAGGTCTAGTGAAGCCCAAGGCCACAAGCAGCGAGACCTGTCCATCAATGACAATTATTGGAGGGAGACCACCAGTGAACCAGGGTCATTTGGCGAGTCTAATAACTACATAAATGGGAGAACTGAGGAACAGGAAGTACAGCGAGACAGGTCGGTGCTGAGAAAAGTTCCTTTCAGATGTGGAGGCCCCTTGGAAAAAAACAATGGCAAGCCTTATTTAAGTCAAGAACTTTTACGGCTGACCTCCTGATGACAAAAGGTCGCTAACTGTGTTTGCAAAGAAAATAACTTTTCTTTGCAAAACAAAGAAAAAGATAATTATTTTTTAAAATTTTAATCCTATGCAACCAAAAAAAACAACAGCCATGTGACTTTATCGATTTAACTAACTCATAACCCAAATCTTTTGGTTGCAACCAAAGCCATCTGACAGTAAAGATTTGAGACCCCACGTGTTTCACTGAACATCCACATGGGAGGCTTTTGCTTTACAGCACAGAATTTATTAGATGACAGCTTAAATGCAGCTCAGGTTTCACCTGTGAATCTTTCACTGTTGCACCATCGTTTACAGACTAAAATGTTCGCAACATACATAGATTAAAGCGATATTGTGTCCTAGACTCTGTGGACTTAGAGCACCTTTTGGGAATTTTGGAAAAACAGTGAAGTTTTAACATTTTTCGTTTAAAGGTTTAGGAAATCCAAGCCGCCCTGTCGACAGGGGCGGATAAAAAGATCTGTGTCCCAGGCCTAGAGCGGGGATGGGGGCCCAGGATTGGCTGAGGGGGACCCAGTCTTGAGTCAGAAAGCCAGAAAGGAGCAGAGTAAAGCTGGTCTGACATCATTCCCGCAAGTGCCCCCACACCAAGTTAGAGAATTCGAGAACAGCGTCAGTTCGCATAGTCCCAGAACCCAGCAAAGCTGTCAGCAGCCCTGATGCAAGCTTATTTTTATACTTCTATTTATACACAACCTAATTTGAAGTGCTTTAACAATGAAATAATCTAACAAAGGTAAACTAAATTACATTAAAGACAAGAAGTATATTAAAATACTGATCTACATATTTAAAAACAACAACAAAAACAAATCAGTTACAAACACATGATAAAAATAAATTTTGAAATTAATCTTTGACCCTTTTGGAAAAGCTGGAGTCAACATTTAAAGGAGCCAACAGTTTCTGCACACCTGATCTGATGGATTTCTATTTTTATTTTTTCACAGATTGGTAAAGACACCACTAAAACAATATAAGTTAGTGAAGTAAAGACACGCACCAATTTTTCTGTGGCCTGTTTTGACAGTAAAACATTTATTCAGGCAATTGTTTTTTAGAAATTAAAAATCAGGTCAACTCCATTTATGCACCTAACTTACTGACATTCTTCGTGGCTTTTAGTCCCATTAAATATAGTTAGGTGGTGACATTTGATTATGGACTAACCTACTTAGTGACTGTAAGGACCTGTGGTCCTGTTGTAACAGAAAAACATAAAGTTGTGTCTGATCAGCATAATGTAAGGATTATGATTATTGATTAATTAATATTTATCAAGAATTATCATTTAAAATCATAATTTGAGAAAAAAAGAATTAATTTCTTAACCAAAAATCATTACTTCTGAAGAGAAATCAGAGATGTCCTCTGGTGTTGTGATTATGAGCTCAAAGCTCTTTAATAATTACAAATCATTAACCAAAACCACCAAATGTCACTGTTTATTCAACCACTTCACCGAAAGTGGAGGATCTTCGACCTTGTTTTGACAGATAAATCACTCTTGCATGAAATAAATACAAATGCTTCTCTTAATTATATATATATATGAAGATTTATTGAAGCCAAATAATCCTGATATATCATTATTCTGGTCCAAAAACCTTCACATAAGTAACAAGCACTATTCTACACAAAGGGAATAAAAAGGACTTCCTAACAATAACAATAAAAGAAAAATATATTTAGTGTCTATGAAGATCAAACCAGTAGTTTTATGGATGAAATGTGTAATTTGGGTTAAATGGAAAGAAGTCCTCCTGGTGTTCTGATGTCTCGATTGCAGCGATCAGCTGATAAAACGGTGGAGCCACGCCCCTTTAGCCAAAACCAGATCTTGAACAAAAAGTCATAAAACTCTGAAGCGGGAACTCAGTGGAAAATCTCCAGCAATAAAACTGGAACAAAGAGTGGCTGGGCAAGGCCCAACCTCTTAAAAAAAACTCTTAAAAGTCCAACTTCTAACTCTTGGCTGATTTGGGAGCAGCCGGACAAAACATGAACCACAGACGATTCAGTAGCGCTTGTGCACCAAATCAAAACACCACTCAGCATAAAACACTTCAATCAGTATTGCATGCAACAAATTAATACCTTGGATTAACTACTGGTGATTCTAAATCACCTTCACTATGCCTTACCCTGCCCAGACCTCTAAATGCACCTATCCAGTTTAATATGAAAAAATGAAATTACTTTGATGTTGATTTCTTCTCTCCACCAGTTGGGGATGGATCAGGTCTGACGAAAAAGGAGGGGGGGGACGGACCACGTGTCCGTGATTAGATTAAGAAAAAAACAAAGAACGATAACTTCTCATCCGTCCAGGAGGGGAAAAGATGAAGAACCATTAGTCGACTGCATACACAAGGAGGAAAAACTCATCTCCTCGGAAATAGAATCTCTGTAGGTTTTCACCTGCACCGGGTGTCGGGGCGGTCTTCGATCGGCGAATAAATCCTCTGATCTTCTCATATCAGACAGATTTCCAGCTTTCAAGCTCTTCCTAGAAAGGCCTTGTGGAGCAAAAATTTGCCTGCGAGCTTTTGTCTCTCCAGATATGCGCCTCTGTTGCATCATCCTGTGAGACAGGCGGAAAATGGCCACGAAACTCTCCATCTCAGCCGGTTTATGCTCCCAGTGACGTCAGAGCTGCGACGTCTGTTAAGCTGCGCAGGTCAAAATGTGCGACCAAAATGGTCGACCCCAACAATATGTACAGCAAGAGATGTTCGAATATTCAAAATTAGAGCTAAGTGGAGAGTGTAGATATAAAATGGAAGTTGCTCAACAATAAAGTCTTGGGGAATTCCACATGTGACTTTTGTTTGCTCAGTTTTAGAATTGCCATTTGACACAAAGTAGTACTGGTCTGGTAAGTCTGAAACATTTAAAGGAACTTTGCACTTGTTCATTTTTTCATTTGGTATATTAAGATCAATTATGTCAAATAGCAATGATATTTCACCCTAAAACCATAAATGGATGAGAAATTCAAGCAGTGTCCAACTATTTGGGCAATGTTTGCTAAGTACATACAGCTTTAAACACATTTGACACATAATGAAATCGTTGCAAAACAGTCAAAAACATCAAAAGTAAAAAAGAAAAAATAATGAGACTGACTCCATAGAATTAAATGTTTCATTGTATTGGGTTACATAAATAGAGTTTTTTGCATCTTGCAAAAACTTAAAATTCAATTTTGAAGATCTAACATTCTCAGCCTATCCGAGGCTATAATTGTTTTTATTTTGCAGGGATGTTTACCAGTTTAGTTTTGATGACACCCACCTGAGCATACTGCAAGCCAGCAAAGTCGTTAATGGCTCTGATATTAAACTTGTGTGATGTTTGAAATAACTCCTTATCTGATTAAATGGAGCAAGGCAAGCACAGATTTACAGTTCAACATTGAAACAGTCTTGAAAAATGAGACTTTATACAACTGTTTTTCAGAAACTCTGAGCAGTGTAATTGGACAGAAGGGAAAAGGCAGCAATACGATACCCTGAACTACTGAGGGACACACAGTTTAGAAATTCCCAAGTTGTCATGTTGAACAAAGCTGTATTCATGTGCAACATTACATACTCTACATTTATTGATTGTAAATATGAAATAATGGCAAGGAATTTCCATTACAAAAGACAATAAAAGGTCTGCATTTCAAATGATCGTATTTTCTTATACTTAGTCACCAAGAAACAGCTCTGGTTTGAGGGTAATGCTTAAACTGTTTTTGATATCTGTGGAGCTCATTGGCTTGATGTCAAGAAACTGAGGAAAAATTAAATGAAATGATGCTTGACCAGACAAAGATCTCAATCTGCAGCCAGGATGCTGACCACCATGATCATCCACAATGAAAACTTTACTTTATTTACCATGAAACCTATGAGACAGAGATGCAGCAGATAGCAACAGCATGGACATTCATTGGATTTAATATTCTTTTTTATTTTTATTAACTACAGAACTACTATTTGCTGTTTTAACATTTGGAACAATGATATGTTTTATGATACACTCTGTGCAGTCTGAGCCAACACTGTGTGACTTTGTTTTATTTCATTTATATCAGCCTTGAGTTCATCTTTTCAACTGACAGTGACTGTCTACATTTATTAGCTGTATCTCTTTCAAGAAGAGGGGGTCTCAAACTTTATGTTCAAAGGCTAAAATCTGGTTTCTATATCAGGTTGAAGAAAAACTAGTGATCACCAAATCTTTATTTAAATTTGGTTACAACTTACAAGCAAACAAAATGGCACTTTATGCCCACAGTTGATAGTTTTTTACTCAAATTTGAAAAGCAAATATGTAAACTAATTTTATAAGACTTCTTAAATAAAGCTGGATTTTACCTAATTGTAACCCACATTCATTGGTATTAGTTTACCGTAAATTCCGGATTATAAGCCACTACTTTTTTCACACACTTTGAACACTGCGGCCTATACAACGGTGCGGCTAATGCATGTTTTTTTGTCATGCCACCAAAAACATTTTGCCTGGTAAGAGTAGACCAATCACATTGATGAGTGGTTCAAAGAGGTCCAATGAACTTGTGCGATAAATCAAGAGCACTTTCACAATTTAATTACCGGTATTGTAAATCAGACATTTATATTTACCCTCATCAACATGGAAAATCACCAACAGGTTTCGAAGGGCTGGACTGCTGCGTGATTAAGGGGACCAGGTGCGCTCAAGTGAGAGCGTCAATGAAGAGGCTGAAGTGAGTGACGAGATCCTGAGGCTGTTCAATTCAGACACTGAAGAACAGGACTTTGATGGTCTCAGTGCGCAGGAAGAAGATGAAGAAGCTGATCAATGACTTTTGACCTGGTAGGCTGCAGTGTACATCAGTTAGGAGATATTAGAATGTTGTTCGTGCACTGTTCAGTAAAAAAGCATTAGCAACAAAATTTATTTACTGATAACGTGCGTATATTTAAAGGTAGCCGTGTTAGCCACTGTTCGAAAAAAAAGCATTTGCAATATGCATTTGTTTATATTACCATACAGATTAAGTTAAAAGTAAAATATTCTTCTAATATCTTTCTGTGTAAATCATATTACAATGTGGGACACCCGCGGCTTAACATCCGGTGCCGCCTGTACAAGTACAAAATTGGTTTTCTTTCTAACATTAGAGCATGCGGCTTTTAATCAGGTGCACTCTGTAGTCCAGAATTTACGGTAAATGATTTTACAAAGCTTTTATCTTCTTTGCAATTTTTTTTAAACAAAGATTTTTTTTGCTCTGACGTTTCTAGAATCACTGGGTTTACTGGGCTTAATAAAGCTGCTTCAATGTTCTAGCTTATTACTTCCACCTGTAACACATACAGGTCCTTCTCAAAATATTAGCATATTGTGATAAAGTTCATTATTTTCCATAATGTCATGATGAAAATTTAACATTCATATATTTTAGATTCATTGCACACTAACTGAAATATTTCAGGTCTTTTATTGTCTTAATACGGATAATTTTGGCATACAGCTCATGAAAACCCAAAATTCCTATCTCACAAAATTAGCATATCATTAAAAGGGTCTCTAAACGAGCTATGAACCTAATCATCTGAATCAACGAGTTAACTCTAAACACCTGCAAAAGATTCCTGAGGCCTTTAAAACTCCCAGCCTGGTTCATCACTCAAAACCCCAATCATGGGTAAGACTGCCAACCTGACTGCTGTCCAGATGGCCACTATTGACACCCTCAAGCAAGAGGGTAAGACACAGAAAGAAATTTCTGAACGAATAGGCTGTTCCCAGAGTGCTGTATCAAGGCACCTCAGTGGGAAGTCTGTGGGAAGGAAAAAGTGTGGCAGAAAACGCTGCACAACGAGAAAAGGTGACCAGACTCTGAGGAAGATTGTGGAGAAGGGCTGATTCCAGACCTTGGGGGACCTGCGGAAGCAGTGGACTGAGTCTGGAGTAGAAACATCCAGAGCCACCGTGCACAGGCGTGTGCAGGAAATGGGCTACAGGTGCCACATTCCCCAGGTCAAGCCACTTTTGAACCAGAAACAGCGGCAGAAGCGCCTCACCTGGGCTACAGAGAAGCAGCACTGGACTGTTGCTCAGTGGTCCAAAGTACTTTTTTCGGATGAAATCAAATTCTGCATGTCATTCGGAAATCAAGGTGCCAGAGTCTGGAGGAAGACTGGGGAGAAGGAAATGCCAAAATGCCAGACGTCCAGTGTCAAGTACCCACAGTCAGTGATGGTCTGGGGTGCCGTGTCAGTTGCTGGTGTTGGTCCACTGTGTTTTATCAAGGGCAGGGTCAATGCAGCTAGCTATCAGGAGATTTTGGAGCACTTCATGCTTCCATCTGCTGAAAAGCTTTATGGAGATGAAGATTTCATTTTTCAGCACGACCTGGCACCTGCTCACCGTGCCAAAACCACTGGTAAATGGTTTACTGACCATGGTATCACTGTGCTCAATTGGCCTGCCAACTCTCCTGACCTGAACCCCATAGAGAATCTGTGGGATATTGTGAAGAGAACGTTGAGAGACTCAAGACCCAACACTCTGGATGAGCTAAAGGCCGCTATCGAAGCATCCTGAGCCTCCATAAGACCTCAGCAGTGCCACAGGCTGATTGCCTCCATGCCACGCCGCATTGAAGCAGTCATTTCTGCAAAAGGATTCCCGACCAAGTATTGAGTGCATAACTGTACATGATTATTTGAAGGTTGACGTTTTTTGTATTAAAAACACTTTTCTTTTATTGGTCGGATTAAATATGCTAATTTTGTGAGATAGGAATTTTGGGTTTTCATGAGCTGTATGCCAAAATCATCCGTATTAAGACAATAAAAGACCTGAAATATTTCAGTTAGTGTGCAATGAATCTAAAATATATGAATGTTAAATTTTCATCATTACATTATGGAAAATAATGAACTTTATCACAATATGCTAATATTTTGAGAAGGACCTGTATTTCTAAAGAACTGACTGTGCATACAACAACAAAACGTCTAGTTAACACCTATCTCACTGCTGAATGTTTTTGCTCAGGTAAGATGTTTGCAACGATACAAGGCTAAAGTTAGCTTGCTTCCTCAATGTTTCTATATGGCTTTTTAATAATTTATCTCATTACATGTTTTTGTTGTAGTTCCAATTGGAAAGAATTATTTTGTGTCAAAAATTATTATTATTTATGACTAGTCGTATAGCAGAGTGCCATCCATAGGTTTTTCTGTCTTTTCTCAGTGTGTTATGGTGCAGAAGGATACTGGCAGCATTCCGAAGGTGAAAAACAACAGAGGAAAAAACCCAGGAAGAGGCAATGAGGTAAACAGGATAGTCCAGCAAGGAGTGGTTGAAAACAGGGAGCTTCAGTGCTGGGTGGATGATTCCTGGAGTGGGAAGAGGTGAGACTGATTAACTGAATGTGGAACAGCTGTGGGTGAGGATAAACTCAGGGAGCTAAGGGATCAGAGAAATAATAACTAAACTGAACCTGACAATACAGCAAATAAATACAAGGTCAAATAAAACAGATCAACTCAACCAAAGGTCTTACAGTTAAAAAACAGGAAGTAAAGAAAATACAATACACAAGAGCGACTAGATTACTATAATACACCAGAACTTACTACTCAAAACAAACCCGAACCAACTAATGAAAAACCCTGAAGTACAGCACAAAACCACAAACCAAAAACAAAGTCTTTTAATTCATGGCCTCCAACTCCCACAGCTTTTTGAAGGACCTTTAGCTTAGATGAGGTGTTTACTGGGTCTGGACTAACCTGCCTTTTGATCCAGATCTGGATCGAAGTCGAGACCTTGAGAATTGCAGCTACAGATGAAAAAATATATATTTTTTATAGAAATCTGGTAAAACGTTCACCTCTTCCTCTGTTTTAGTCTCAATTACCTAACGTATTGAGTGCTTGTGCGCCTAAGACTGAAAACACGCTATCCATGCTAAGAATGTGTTTAAAAATATTTAGAAACATACTATTCCTTTTTTCCAGAAGAAAGAGCATGTGAATGGCACAGTCATTACTTACCAGAAATAGCTTTTTAGCAAAAAAACTCTTTGGTTAAATGTTAACTATAAAATGATAAAAGTAATAGAAAAAGATATAATTCTAAAACAACTGTAAGCAATATTTATCAACCTACAAAGTAAAATGATTTCATTCCCTGAGACATTTTCTAAAAGAATCATCTTTTTGTTGAAATGTAAGTTATTTTTTTTTCTGCCGAACACTACTGTCTGGAACAAAAGTGGGTGTTTTTGGCCCTGCTGAATTCTGGGAATTTTTATGTTGTTGTCTGAGGGTCTCAGCAGTTCTGAACTCCCTCTTGGCAGGACTTCATAAGAGGACTCATGCAGCTCAAATATTTCGACTTCGAATGATCTAGAAAAACACATCCCCACTGGGTGGTTAGACATAGGCGTGTATAGTGTTTGAGTGTACTTGTAAAAGATGTGGGTGTGTGTTAGTGTTTATGAGCTGTTCTGTGTAAGACTTTATTTTTCTATAACTTGTGATGTCTAAGTAAGGCTAAGAACCCGCCAATTTCAGCATTCGCTCCAAAGGATTTATCTCTTACACTGTGATTATTATCCAGATTAAATGAACCCAAACACTGTGTTACTCAGATGAAAATGAAAATATATCTCGTATGGAGTTTAATCCAGGGCAAAAAGATTAAAAATTCAATGCAGCCATAAAAAAAACTCCTCCTTGGGCTTTCTGAGAGAAAGTCCAGAAGCCTCATCATGAACAGACCATGTTTTTTTCATAATTTCCATCCAAAAACAGCACACATTCTAAGATTTTAAAGTTTTAATCAGCATTTGTGCTTATGAGCAAAGGAAATCTAACTTATTTTTAAGTTTATCTGCATAATGTACAAAGTTACACAAATGGTGAGTTGTGTTTAGCTGGTGGTTAGTTAGTAAGCCAAGCAGTATTGCTGTAGGTCTGTTAAGACCATGGTAGCAAAACACCAAATCTCTGAATGATGAATAAAAACTTCTCTCAATGAAAATAAATGTATAAATATTTTTACTAAGTTATTTTTCTATTTTAAACGTATGTGTTTTAGTATAAGTAACACCTTAAAACCATCAAATCTTCCACCCTAAACATTTTTAGTTTACTTTTTGACCGTAAACAAATTTAAAACACTATTAGAAAAGAATTGGTGGATATACATCCCACATGCATCATACAGTAGCTCTCAGTGACCTTCACAAGTTTTCTGTTGTATTTTGTTCTGGACTCTGAATAGATCATTTTAAATGATAAAGTCACTATTTTATTCATTTGGATGCACAGAATGTTTGGACTCAGTGAGGTGCTAAAAAATAAAATCCCTCTTCATCTTTGGCTTTCTTGCAAATGCCTGAAAGGTTTGGGACAAAACTGACTGGGGTTTAACTTCCTCATCCTCAACCACCTTAACAAAACCTCAGTTTGAATTGAAGAAAAGCAACTCCAGAACATGATGCTGCCACCACCATGTTTCACAGTGAATGCAGTGTACTCTGTATGGTGTTCTACGACAATGTCTGGTAGTCTGGTTCCATTTGTGTACTGTGTTCAATTTATTTCATGTTTTCCTGTTACTCCTGTTTGCAGGTTCTTTGTCACATTTGGTTTGGTATTGTGAGTCAGTTTCCTGTTGGGCTTTGATGTTTTCTACAATAAAGCCCTACAAATCTACAGTACTGCAACTATATACATGTTTCACCTCATTCATGTCTCTTCTTTCTATGTATATAGTGTACAGATTTAGATATACAATTTACCTTGTATATTTAGCCTTTACATTTTTGTTCCTTTGCTTGGCATATTTGCACTATTTGTTTTTATTAATCATTTTCTTTAAATTATCTTCCTAGATGTGTATCTTCTACTCTGTCTTGCTGCTGTGACAATCTAAATTTTACCATTGGGGATGAATGAAGTCTAATATTTTGTTTGTACACATTTCTGGTTTCTGTGCTTCTCTGTGTTAGTTCTGGTTAGCCATTCTCCCATTTCCTAAATTTAACTGTTGGACCACATGTTGTGCTGAATATTGGACCATTTGCACGTTGCTAGATGCTACCAGGCCTTTTGGCGTCATCGGCCATTTTGTATCCCAGGATAGTCCGCTACTACGAATCTCAGCGGACACTGCAGCTGATATGATGGGGCGTCCCAAGTCTGACGTCACAAGACACCATATAGGAAGGTGGCCTCTTTAAGGAGGTGCTTTTCACGCTGGAAACCGGACCAGCAACTGAAGCGTATCATTCTGGAGAAGAGGTCCCACGTGGATTTCATTCATTCTCATGGCCAACGAAAAAGAAAAATTCATGAAAGAGGTTTCTGGAATAAGAAGGCCAGAAATTTCACTTTGCCGATCGAAGACGTGAGTTTAACACATAACAGAAGAAAAACCCTCAAAGAGGTTTCAAGGAGACGGATTGCCACCTTGTTTTGTTCCAGTCGACTGCTGACGGTCAGATCATATTTTCCCCTTTCGCCAAAGGAGGCCAGAGGACGGAGATTGACCACTCTTCTTGGAGTTTAACTGCGGACGCGCAGTAACTCCCTCCCCCTTTTCCTCACTCGCTGCCCAAGAAGGAAGATTCCACCAAGTAACTCCGTTCTGTTTATTATTTTATTTCTAGTAAAGTAGTCTGGGCAGGGTAGAGATACGATTTTAGTGCAATTAGATTCGCCACTTATACTGGACAAAGCCAGCAGCACTGTGAGGATCATGTTCTTTGATTTCTCCAGTACATTTAATACAATCTAACCTGATTTTCTTTGTCAGAAACTCCAGAAGACTCAGGTGGCAGCCTCAACAATCTCCTGGATCAAAGACTACCTGACAAATAGACCACAGTTTGTGAGACTGAAGGGTTGTGTGTCTAACCAGGTAGTCAGCAGCACAGGAGCACCACAGGGGACTGTACTCTCACCATTCCTCTTCACTCTGTACATCTCAGACTTCCAGTACAAGACAGACTCCTGTCATCTGCAGAAATACTCAGATGATTCTGCAGTTGTGGGGTGGATCAGAGATGGACAAGAAGCTGAGTACAGGAAGGTGATGGACCGCTTTGTGGCATGGTGTGGAAACAATCATCTCATTTTGAACGTGACTAAAACAAAGGAGATGATTGCAGATTTTAAGAGAAACAGGAATAAGTCAAAAACTATTTCTATCATGGGAGAAGAAGTGGAGGTGGTGGAGGAGTATAAATACCTCGGTGTTCACCTGGACAACAGACTAGAGTGGTGATGCAACTTTGAAGCCGTCTACAAGAAGAGACAGATCAGACTGTACTTTTTGAGGAAGCTTAGGTCCTTTGGTGTTTGCAGCAAGATGCTGCATATCGTCTATAAGTCTGTTGTGGAGAGTGTGATCTCTTCTACCATCATCTGCTGGGAAAGCAGCATCAGAGCCAGGGACTTAAAAAAGCTCAACAAGCTGATAAAAAAGGCTGGTTCTGTTCTGGGGACTCCTCTGGAACCTCTGGAGATCATTGTGGATTCTTCATAAAATGAAGAACATTATGGAGAACCTTGAGCATCCTCTTCATCAGACTGTCCTACAACAACAGTGTCTTCAGTCAGAGGCTTCTTCAGATCTGCTGTAAGATGGAGCGCTACAGGAGATCCTTCCTGCCCACAACCATCAGCATCTACAACGGCTCTTTGAGGAAACCCTCATAATGAGCTACAACAACATTTAATTTCCCTTTGGGATTAATAAAGAATTTTTGAATTGTTTTGAATTATAGTCTGATGTATTCTGAATTGTATGTGCATGCCATTGTTTTGAAACTTGCTGTTGGACTCTGAAGCCGCCCCTTCTCAAGTTGTGTTTTTACCGTGCGAACACCTGAGCGTAGGTGCGCCGTATGACTGACTGCTATAATAACCTGATGGTGAAATTCACCATTTTCTTTGTCTCCAACTTCGGGTTTTATGAGTTGCTGCCAAAAGTTTTATAACCCTTTGTGTTCTCGAACATCCCTAGCGGTGGGGGAAGTTTTATGACTCATTGTACCTAAGCTACACGTTGGGGGGCTACGCTCCCAAAACTCCGTTCAACGCCGTATTCCTTTGTCAGATTATCACTTTTGCCATAACTGCTAGTTGATTCCATACACACCCACTGCTGTTTTGTTTTATTTTGTTTAGTTAGATATTTTACCCTTCTGTGTAGAACTTTGCATGTTTGATTAGGTGAAGATTATTGAAGCAGAATAGCGAGGTGTATCGGGCTGTTGATTTAATAAATATTCACATAGATAAAGAGAAGTCGTTTATGTTTATTTTGTGCAAGAGTGATTTGTCAGTCAAAATAAGGTCAAAGTTCCCCACGTTTTGGAAGAAACGGTTGATTAAACAGTGACATCTAGTGATAGTTATCAATTATTACTGAGTATTTAACGGTTGTAATTATCAAGGGCTTTAGGCTACAATTACAACACCAGAGGACATATTTGGCTTCGATTCATAAATAAGGATTTTTGGTTAAGAAATTTATTTTTTCAAATTATGATTTTAAATTCTAATTCTTGATAAATATTAATTAATCAATATTCATAATCCTAACCTCACTTAAACTCGCTAGCTTCTCCCACAGCTGTGGCCAGTTACCAATCAACACCCTGCCTCTTATTCACTAATCACTACCCCAGCTTACGCACAACTCACCTCAGTCAGTTGTTTGTCAATTCCTCCTGTAGTTTACCTGTTATGTTCATTGCCTGGTCCCATGTTAATATGTTTATCACTGGTTTGTGGCCATTTCCGTTTTTATCTTCTTTTCCTGTAAGTTTGTTTATCCTTCAATAAATCTGAAAAACTTTAACCCACTTGCCTGCATTTCTGTGCTCCACAGCCAAGTTGTATGACAGTTTCCCATCTAATTTAAGATCATACAACATAAATAAGGTTTGATATTATTCTAACTAGTATCATTATGCAAATGTGTGCAAACTGTGTTACTCAGCGACCCAAAAAATAATGATGGTGAATGTCATATCATCATTGTTGAAGGGTGATGGAATAGAACATTGGCCCATGGAGAGTGATTATATTGAATGTATAAAGTATCTTATTTAAGTGTATGTGTCCAAAACTACAGAGATGGCCGATGATTTTAGGAAGAATCAATCATACTTCTCCCCAGAAGGGACCAATGATGAGATTATAGAAATAGTAGATTACTCAGCTTTGAGTACCAGCTGAACTCAACTGTTAGGAAGTCCCATCAAAAAAGCCATTTGCAATTGAAACAGTTTTTTTAAGGTTTACTCTGCATTAAACATTTAAGAAATGGTTGACAATCATCCCTGAATTTTTCTTTGAGTTGGTTTGGATTTGTCACCTTAAAGACACAGACAAAAACTACATAGCCGTATCAAAACATGCAACACAATAGTGGGGACAAAGCTGAAAGACCTGAGAAGCTTGCACAGAAGTACAGTAGGTCTTTAAAAATGTTGGAGAAAATTCAGCAGGATCTGAGTCATGGCCTATTTTGAGACTCATCTGGCAGTACGTATAGCATGCCAAGATGCAGAACAAAATAGAAACTTTTATTTCAGCTATTATTTCCTCCTGAATTACAGGTAGCATGTCTTTATTTGTTATTATTTTAATACT
The DNA here is from genome assembly GCF_021462225.1 of Girardinichthys multiradiatus. NCBI lineage: Eukaryota > Metazoa > Chordata > Actinopteri > Cyprinodontiformes > Goodeidae > Girardinichthys > Girardinichthys multiradiatus. The sequence continues at coordinate 26,360,194 of NC_061799.1, forward strand.
ACCAATTTTAGAATTCTTATCTAAATAAAAAAAACTGATTGAAAGAGAACATGTAACAATAGACCTGGCAGCAGAATTGAAATCACACCTTTGTCTTTATGTAAACAACCAGGATATTTGTAATTCATTTCAAAGTAACTGAGTTCATTTTTGACCACAAACTGCAATTCAACTTTGACCATAAATGTGTATTTGTGCTATATTTATTTGCTTGAAGCTTCTCTGTGTCATTTTGGTATGCTATATGTGTAGATCAGTGTTTCCCAGCATGCCAAAAGATCATCGGACACATTTGTCAGTTGCATTTAGAGGAGCCTTTGAATTTGGACAGCCTTCGTTGCATAGCAGTAATTGACCTTGGTAGGATAAAGTCCCTGAATTTGGACACATCTACAGATGGTGATGGGTCACAGATTTTAGTGCAACACTGGTACCGTCACTTCCTCGGCAGATTATGTCCACTTCAGACAGTTCAGTTGTGACTTATGTATTTGTGTTCTGGCTTTTTTATCTCTGATTTGACCTTGATATTTGTGTTGTGATTGTTGTATTTGGCCTGAGACCTCTGGGCCACCGTAATAATCAAAAGGAGGTGAAATAAATGTTGATTGTAACTGCTTTACAGTTCCTATAGCAACCAGATTTTGTGTAAAACTACAAGTGAAAAGACCTGAGGGAGCTCAGAAAGTTCCCAAAAAACATCCTTTAATTAAGTCTAACGTCTAAGGTGTGACTGAATGTGCCAATCTCACACTGACCAGCTCCCACAGGTGAACCTGGTAAACAAGCTATGTGTAAAACTGAGAAGATGAGGTAATTTCCCACTCAAGTGGCCTATAAAGGCTGACAAGTGTGTAGTAAGGTACCTCCACCACATTTCTGGAGACAGTGATGTCATAGCTGTTACCTCAACCCCACAGGCTAAGTGTTGTAAAGCCCCTATGTGGACAAGCGCAGGTGACTGTTAGCATCATTGGTGGGGCCAGGTGGGCTGTAATAATCTCCTGACTTTTCACAAATACTTTCCCTCAAGACCTATATTACACAGATTACGAGAATTATGTGCTTTAAGTTAATACTGTGGTGTATGTGTTCTCAATAATGTTTTAAAGATTTAGTTTGTCAGTACATGTTTTACTTATTTGTCAGGATTGTGTTACTGCAGCTAATTGCACATAGTATAAAATATGTGAAAGAGATGGACATTAGAAGGGAAGATTTTTATGTCTATCTTAGACATAAAAACATAACATTTTACATGTATGTCTTTAAGTCAGTTGTTAGTGTATCCTCCAAAAAGCCTTTTACCATTACCAATTTTTGCATGTGTAGGAGCAAGTGTGAGTACAATAATTTTACAAGTCTAAAAGTAGAAGTGATATTGAAATTTCTTGAACTAAACCACCATAAACCATGCATTTTCAAGTCACTAAAACTACATCTAAAAGAAATTTGAGATTGTGAACAATGTTATTGTTTAATATTCACCTTGAGTTACCTGTGCTTCATGCAGGCTGTCCAAAACTTGAAGGCATATTTCCAGATATTTTTATTTATCAGTGTGAATTCAACCTGGAAAGACTCACAAATGAGAGAAACACAGAGATGGCAATTACAGGGGTTTATTAGCTGATGTTTGATTTCTTTTGGCGCTTGGACCACGGTGGAAGACATGGATGCTGATAATGACATGAGCTTGAATAAACATCTTAGGATTAGAATTAGAGAAGTCTTCCCCACAGGATCCTGATACTGGTGGTGGAGTGGAGGCCTGAGAAGATAAGGGAGTCGGAAGGAGCTTAAAGCCTGATGGTGGAGATGGGTTGGAGGAGGGTCGAAGCTCATTGGTTGGAGCGGAGAACGTGGTGGAGTAATTAGACGGAGCTGGAAGTGGAGGTGAGTTTTCCAAGTTGAATTTTCATCAAAACTCCATTTAAAAAAAAATAAAAAATTTAGAGCCATAAGTGCTAAACAGAGAAACATTTTACAAAAGAGTTTTAATCTTTGCCATATGTCCCAGAAGGGATGCTTTTTTTTCTTAGAGTTGACACCAACCAGTCTTAAACTTCCAGTTCTCCCAGATTGTTTATTCTTTGGTGACTACAAAGGTTGTGACCTATTATTTTGGATGACCGATGCAATATTTGCAACTCGGTTGCCAGCTAAACAAATGTAATAGTTTCATGTATTACCTTACTGTGCAAACAAACTATGCTGTTCTGTTTCTCAACGTTTTATATCATTATAAATAGTGGCCTGAGTGACACATTTGTGTTGCTGCCAAAGGAAACATTGCTGGTTACAAGTTGTAAGTCCTATAAGACCATGAAAATGTTTCTATGACTGAAAAAGTTAGCTACCTTATATTATTTATCTATTTACATCTCTCCTGCCTTGCTATTCAATAGATGTGATTATCAGTCAAAATATGCATTCTCATTTGGTTGTTATGTAGGCATAAAAACTCAAGAAACAAACATTTCAGCTTGTAGTCTCTTGTAAATTAAATGTTGTACTTGGAATGTTTTAAAATTGATGTAGACTTATAAATTTCATTTGCGCTTTTATTGTAAGCCACATTTGCTTGTATAAGTTACAAATCACATGTGCAACTTATCATATGTGCAGCTTATATCACCATTATAGCTCCATAGCCTTACAGTCAAAACTGCAACAAAAATGACCCAGGTAGTGCTGAGTATAAATTATTTTGAAAGACATGCATTAAAAAAAGAATGCTTGCGCTGGAGTAACTCCTTTCAAAATCCTTTCATAATCCTTCACTGAATTAAGTCATCAGACTGGGCTGATGCACCCCGGTCTGTTATCGCCATCATTTAAAATGGCACGACTCTGCTTGAAGGGTGCAAAGAGCTTCTAATAAACGGTTTAAGGTTTGTCCTCCTCACTGTTTGCCAGCCACTTTACAGAGCAGCAGCAGAGTAAACGGTAGAGCTCAACATTTCCTGATGAAACAGCTACATATAGGTAGTTGTAGTTGTGTTTTATTGTAGTTTTACATTAAAAAAATAACACAAATACATGTTGCCCATACAGATTGTCATAGCTATTATAGCGTTTTAATCCAGTGCACCAACACAGCTGTTGCGCTTTTTTATGTAATACTTGTTATTAAACAAAGGGATAACATTTCACAGATTAAAAGATGTACACACCATAATAATTTTCCATAGCTAACATGATGAGTGAGAAGAGCCAGGCTCTTGTTAGACTGTCCCTGATCACCTCCTCCCACAGATGGCCAAAAAGAGATACCACAGCAGGGAGGTTGTTATTTCAGTAGTTCATCAACAGATTCTTATCATGCCTATTCTCTCGTCCTTAGCTCTAGTTGAGTGTAACAAATGCCCAAAACTCCCTAAAGTTGTTCATTTGTCATCAGTAGGGCCAGGTCAGATTTATTTAGTAAGCCTAGATGCATATTAAGAAACTGAGAGTGTGAACTCTGTGAACTCCAGCAGGCCTTTTAAACGTTCTGTTGTATGTGTGTCAGACTCTATCCATATTGATGAATTAAGCTATCCCAAAACATGTTTATTAAATGGGATCCTGTGAACTTATGACGTTGCTAAAAAAGGTCCTATTTTGTTCCCACCTCATATGCTGCTATTTGTTTACTACTTGTTGGTCCCACAAATTAATGAAGGGAGAAGTATAAACCAGTTTCCACTGTGCAAGACTGGCTATAAAGTGAGAGGCTATAAAGTGGCTCACTGATTCAGTTTCACCAATCTAAGGAATATTGAACCCCTGTATTAGATGATACATTATCAAGTATCTAATTGTGCTAAAAATGTCTTGTAGAACTTAAAAAAGAGCCATTAAACTTGAACCCCTTTTATTAAGGTAGTGAATATTTTGCTGGATATTAACGCTAAGTCTTATTCATCTCTTATTATTATTCTTCTGATGTATCTTTCCATCTGAAGTAAATTCTTTCTCTCCTCATGTTCTGTCCTGGATCTTTAAGACTATTACTAATTTGCGTCTAGATTTACCCTCAAAAAATGTCACTGGTATGTTGTTGATATTAATGTGACAGCGATGTCACTGTTAATCAGATCTGATCCGAGGACTGTGCTCGGATTTATTTTATGGATTGTAAGATAATATTTTTGGATGTTTACCAATGATTGGGATGTGTTTGGTCTGATTTGGAGTCAAGAGATGCTGAACTGACAACACTTACAATAGAGGTCTCTCTGTGACAAATAAGCTCTTTGACAGAAGATTGTTATGAAAACGAAAAAAAAAAAAGAAAATATTTTACAGTTAAGCCCCAAACATTCATATCTCTGGCAGATTTAGGTTTATCAACATGTTTTTTTCTGACTCTTGACTCAGTCTCGGGTTAGGCGGTATTGACTACAACACCAGCCAGTGAGATATTTTCCGATGGCATCATGTCTTACTGCACCAATGAAACAAAGTGCAGATATGCAATAGTTTCATGGGTACTGAGTATTCACTAAGTATTGTCTCATTTGGTGATTGCTATCAAACAAATGCTTTTTATGATGGCAAAGAGTAACTACTATTCACCATCAACAGACATGATGCTCACTGTAAGATCACGTTGCACATGCAGAAATGGTATCCAGGGTGAACTAACTTCCAACAACACAAGATAGATGTAATGTCAGAAATAGTGAAGCTCATGGCATTACCCGAGGCACTTGGTGAAGCATTTTCACCAACATTAAGGCAAAGACGACAGGTAATTTTTTTACCAAGTCATACACCAGGTCATTCACCAAGTCTTCTGCAGCCAGAAGAAGAATGATGAGGGGCATGAAGTTCAATTCATGCATACTGAAATTCAGTATTAAGAGTGTACAGTTTAGATTACACATCTTATTAAATGCTTTGAGCAAAATCGTTTTTACAGATCATTGCAAAGACTAAATTTATGCAATCAGAAGTTGCAACATATATCTATATACAAAACATAAAAAACAAAGCACAACTAGCTTTAAGCATTTACCTTTAATTTATCATTAAGCATACAATGTAATAATGACACAAAATGGAAGATTTGCTAGCAGTTACTTTCATATAGACAAACGTGGTAGTTCCCGTCGATAACTGTTGTATTCAGTTGCTCAGTATGTCGGCAACGGGCCTTTATCCATCTGTTACAGTTTTCAAGACTTCTTTTGGGTTTTGGAAATGGAATAAACTGCATTCCACCCTCTTAATTTGGGTAACTTATCTTCCCCTCTGACAACGTTTAATAATTTTTTTCGATAATTTTAGAGGAAGTCACTATGAGCGCAATGCGCTCTTAATTCAAAATATCGACAATGAAGAAAAGTGTTCACTGATTGGTCAGTTGCTGAAAGGCCTAAACGATTGAGTCACACATTGCAGACGTTAACAGGCCTTGGGCATGACAGCATAAAAGAAGATGGCTTCATTTCATAGTTTAACATGTCAAGAAACAGTAGGAACCCCCTTTACGGATCACTTTGTCATTCACATCATAAAAGCTGATCCGGCAAAATCATGGGGCATGCTTTCAGAAGTTGCGGCCGTGATCACAGAATAAAATACGTTTGGAGCCTAACTCAGCAATGTGTCAACATTAAAAGTGTTTATGCCGTTTCCCCTATTGTTGATACGTGGCTGAGCTCTGTGCGTGAAAGTCATTAAGATGGTTGTTCAATTCATTCAAGCCTTCAAATATAAGCAGCAGGCTGTACTGATTTTTTTTTTTTTCAGATTTGATGGACACTGAAGAATCATAATTTGTGCTCTTCTTGTAGCATATCCAGACTGTGCTGCTGCTGCTGCTGCTGCTATCTTTGCTTTTTATCATATCACTACATAACATTCATTCTGCAATCCTGTGTTAATCCAATGCTCATTTACAGCTTTATGACCACATCCTGAGGGGGATTAGAGCCACGATGGGTGCGCCACTCCCCCACCACACGGTGTTGACACCTTTCGGCTGATCGTGGATCATAGCAAACATGTGAAGATTATTGATAAAGATCACAGATAAAGTTGGATCTGAAAAAAGAGATTCTAGAACAATAGGCACCACCTATCAAAATACCTTGTGTAGTTTTGAGAAAATTCAAAATCATTTCAAACTTGTGCACTCAATTTTTATTTATGTATCATAACCATGAAGAATAAATGTAAACATTTGACTACAACTGTACATAAAAAGTAAGAGGATTGACAGAGTAATAAAAAATGTTTTGCTGTATCCTGAGCAAATTAGCAGCAGCATAACTAAACCAAAATTGCAGTTTTTCTTCATTTGTTTTGCACTGTGTGTAATCTGACTGCAATCATGTAGCAAGCTGTTGGTGACGAAAACACCTTTGGCAACCTTCTATAAATCATTTCTGAAATCCTACCTCTCTGTAAGATGAGTCACTACAAAAGCTGCTTCTCGTGAATCATGAGCTGTTCGGTGAAGCTTTATTGCCACAGGCATGTGAGCATGTTAACCATTCACAAATCAAATGGTAGATAATTCATACACTGCAATGGGCATGGGGAGCCTGGGTTCAGCTACAACTTATGATTGGGATGATGTGTTCCGTCAGATTTACAGTCAGTAAAAGAGATGCACTTTATATACTGTGGCAAATAAAGTACATGGGGATTTAATGGAAAATATATATATAAAACTTACCATTAAGCCATTGTTTCAAACTCAAATTTATATATGTGAATCCATGTACTGTGTTACTTATTGTTTTTTACATGGATTCCTGAAGAGGATTTTTCCCTTATATTGATCAGTCATTTAAGAATAGGCATGTAAACCTGATAAGCTCTTGGTATACACATAAAAAAGATTAAAAGGTTTTACAGTGCAGTAAAATAACACACTACATTTCATTGATATTGGACTTACTCTCGTTCTTTACGTTGTATTCTTTCCAAACAATGTTTCAAGAAAGCAACAAATACTTCATCGCAACCAGAGTTTCTGCAGGATAGCCATTGTAAGCTTATCCAACACCGGTTAACTTATTTAAGAAAGCCACCATAATGTTCTTTTAGACACATCAACCAAAACGCTTATAACTGTATCGTTTGTTTCTGAACTTAATGTATATCTATGTTGACACGTACAACTACAGTCTGCAATAAACACACTTCTTACCCCTGCTGACAGTGTTTATACCTGGAGCACTTCACCGAAGTGCTCGGGTAGAGAGTCTCTGTTTTGATGGCTCTCTGAAAATTTAGCAAGTGCCATACTTTAATGTTTTTTGCTAATAGTGACAAAACTGATCAAAAGAGTTATACCCCTACTATAGAAATAAATCTTTTTTTTTTTTTAAGTCATAGCTCCTTGTCAACACTGACTGAATCTGTGTATACCTGAGCAGAGCAGGCAGAGCAAGTACCCTTAGGACAGACACAAGGAGTCTTTTGCCACTTTTTGCTGTCTTAGCTATGTGTTAACAATCCTATTTAAAGAGTTTATATCTGGATTTAGTTTGAAAATAGTCAGTGGGATAATGTTTCTACGACTGAGAGGAGGACTTAATTCAAATAGGGAACTGGAGGACACCTCTGTGTGTTTGGATGTCACTGTTGGTATAAATATACAAAGTCTTTTATTGTATTTTAATCTGAATTATGGTTAGAAGAAAATATGTAGCACTGTTACAGCTCTTAAGAAACCGATTCAGATTCTGTTCATTTTATTTTTCCTGCCATTGACTGCAAACTGCCTAAATGAAGAGCTCTCATTGAGATGAAACAACTTTTATTTCCAAATCAGGCTGTGTGGCGTAGGTTCAAATTTTCACTTGCTAGTTTAAAAAGAAACATAAGAATCACCAGAAATGTTTTGATTTGTCTGACTGCAGAGCAGGCGCGTAGTTAGACCTGGGCTTCCGGGGCGGAAGTCCCGGATGTTTTCTGAATAACCCCGGACGTCTTGATAGAATAAATTTAGAAGTATTAAAAAGATGCAGCCACAAAATGGTATTGGACTTCACCTTTTTATTTAAAAACAATCAGATTGTTTCAATTGTGTTCCAAATAATCACGTCCCGCTCCACCTAACCTGACAATGAGTTAAAAGGAGAAGACAAAAAATAGTTATTTGCGCACTCGCGGCACCACGAAAGCGCAACTATGCGCACAGCCAGAACAGCAGTTTACTCCCGTCGACTTGCTTCCTTCATTACCTGAAAAGTTACAGAGAGCGGCTCGAACAGGGCTCATTTCAGAGCAACCGCGGAGCCAACCGGAGAGAGGGAGCCTGGTGGGTGGGTGTGTTCAGGAACAGGTGGACGCCGAGCGGTATAAACCAGACGAAGATAGCGGTAAAACCCGAATGCTGACTCGGAAAGAGCTAATTGTAAGTTACAGCTAATCACCGATTCACCCAGCAAGACATGAGGTGTAGGTTCACTCTGAGCATCTTCAGGGTCATGATGAGGAACTTTCACCTGAGCTACAGGTGAAGTTAAATGATCTGTGATAGAAAACAGTAGCAATCTTCTCTGTGAGCTTCTAGCGGGATTTCCATCATAATGTGAAACTATCTGGTCCTTTACTTCAGTCAAAATAAAAGCATTTAATCCTAACGTAGCTGAACACAATAAAAGGTCCTTCAGATCATCACATTGCATCTCATTGCTGCAGCTGTTCTTATAGTCTAGTTCTACATGTAGATAGAAAAAATTGTTCCTCAATAAACCAGGAAAATATCTCCTGGTTCCAGTAAGATGTAGTAGAAAGAGCAAAAGTAAGCCTCCCTCTTCTCTTTCATATCTTCTGTGCTGATTCTAAACATGCAGCTCTGGCTTTAAAGATGCAGTATAATTAAGAAATAAATCATAGCATTTAATCACAGGTGGATCATTGATTAGTTAACTATTTTATTTTTCTGAATTACACATGTAATATTATATAAACTAAACTAATTAAACAAGGACACAATTTTACTGAAGGTGAGACATACATACCAGATGTATACAGTTATTAATAACTGTAATATTAGTACTGAAAAGGTCCAGGATGAGGCTCTATGCTATATTTTAAATACCACAACTTAACAACCTTTCCTCTCAAAGTGTTTAATAGTAAGAACTGCATTAATGTCTCACATGATCAGTGCAGAACAAAAAACTGTGTTGAAAAATGTTTCATTTATTATTTTTGGCACGTCAAATTTATCCAGAAGTGGAATGAAGGACTGAAAAGATGGCGATAAAAGAGAACAGGTTCATAAAAGAAGGAACAATTTTAATTAAATGTTTCAAAAGCTCTTGGCATAATAAAATAAATGTGTTTTAGGATTTTACCATTTGACTAAGATTTAGGAAAATCAACTTTATACCACTTTCCTTTTTTGAAATATAAGAATAAAGACAATGGAGCCTCAGGAGAGGAACAGTTTGATGAGAATGTAACGTTTAAAAAAGGTAATTTATGACAAAAGAAGCTCATTTATCTGGCCCATAGTAAACATCTCTGAGTTTAAGAAAAAGTTTTGTCATCAAAAATTCAGATTAAGCTCTTTTCTAAATACCTCAAAATGTGTCATTATTTGCTTCAGCAAAATGGTTTTTCATCAGGACTAAACTCTGTTTCTCCTTATCCTTCATTCAACTTCTAACAAAAATAAAAAGTTAAATTATTGCAAACCTTTTTTGTTTGATTCACAATAATTTACATTCAGTCTAAAACTAGCCGAGACAGCGAACTGGTACAATATGTCCTATAATATTTTAATTTTAAATGACCTATAAATTGTCTTATTGAAATCTAAATATTTCGGATTTGGGCTAAAGCCCCCAATGTTTTGACACCTAAAAACGCCCCTGCCGCAGAGAGTGATCATATTGTTAGAGGTGTTAAAAACGTAAGAATTGTAAAAACTGAGTTAGCAGTTGTTCCACTGCCTTGGTTCAGGCACCTATATTGGCAACTCATCTTGTGTGCTTACTTTTTTAAAATTAACATACAAATAGGACAAATACAATTTTTACAAGACCATATGTCTCTAAAATACATGTTTAATGTTGACAGACCTTTCTCAAACACTACAAAACCATAAATAAATACCAAAGTAATTTAGCCAGCTCATTTCTTCATCTTCCACCGCTCTGCCCTTACAGGAATGCTTAGATTTGATTGATAAAGGAGGAGGTAAGATGGGTATGTCAAGGAGGAGAACCTAAACTGCTCTGGGTAATAAGCAAAGTTGTAAACCCGTGTCAGAATAGCGTTGCCTCCTCGTTCTTCTTCTCTCCCCTCCTTTTTATTTTTTATGGGTCTGTAACTGCATTTGTTACTTGTTTGATGGGCTGGGGGAGCTGTCCGGAACCTGGAGAACAAGATATTATTCTTCATTCGCTCCCTCTTCCCTTAGTCCTCCCAAAATAACAGCGTCCTGCCTACTGTTTAAAGTCTCTCAACAAAGGCAGCGAGGGGGAGGTGAGGAGCAGAAAGAGGCCGAAAGATGTCTCCATAGCTCTCCTCTGAGGAGATCAAAGTGGACCAGTCCCTCAACCCCATGGCACCATAATGGTTTCATGGAGTCAGAGTGAGAGCCCTCGTTGCTCAAGATGTTGTAACATGGATGATTAGTGACAGTGTAATACTTTGAACATTCTCTTTACAAAGGGAGAACCCAGCTGAGTGCGAAGCTTTAAACTTTCTCTGGGGGGCAAGAGAAAAACATGGGAGTTTCTCGGCCACCAGAGAGCATTAAGGACTGAGATATAAAAATACATCATGTTGATTTTTTTCCCCCCATTTTTATAAGCATCATGGGAATAAAAAACAAGAAATAGAGTGTGGGAGGCAGCACAGATGCCTTTCATATTTCCCTTATTAGAAAAGGAAAGTGTGGTACATGTTTTTCAGCGTCTCGCTGACAAATTGGTTTAGGGAGGTGAAGTTATTTAAAGCATATGAGAAATACTGGGATTTTATGTCAAAATAAAAGGTTTTTACTAAAATTTATATCTTTGATAGTGACCTGGGTAGGAATTTCACTTACATATACTTTTTATTGTTTTAAGTAATTTTCTTTGAGAAGGGAAATAAATGTTTAGCTAAAAAAAATGCTGATATCTGATGATTATACTGTGAAAAAACGAAATACTTTGCTGGTTTTGCATTTGCCAATGCTCGTTTTAGAGAGAACATTATACATGACCTGGGGTGAAAGTTTTTTGTTTGCTTTTTCTACTATATGTTTTTTTTTTATGTGTAGAAAAACAAACTGATAGTCAAAAGTGTCCTCCGCCCCACTATAGGTCATTTATTTTACTAATATAGAAAAGGTTCCAAGTTAGAACAATTCTGGGAAATGTTAGATTTCTTCAAATTGAACAATTAGGGATTTTTGGAGTGACTGGAAGAAAATTTTAGTACGATAAATAAATACATTGCCTGTTTCTTGAAGTTTTTTTTGCATCAAGGCATATAATTCAGCAGTTTACATTAGTTTTCCATTTGTTAGATCTCCTAATGAACGTGACTTAAATAAAATATTTACACAACCTACCATTTTCTTCCCAAAGAAATAAAAGTTAGGCTAGATCTAACAACCAACCAAATTAAAAAACAGTATTACACAATAACATTTTTATTCAACATAATATAACACATTTTAGTAAAATAGCTTTAATACACTTTTAAGGCTGCCTTAATATTTGAAATTGAAACAATGTGTTAGATTTTACAGCCCATTTGCGATTCATAGAGATTGTTTTGAAGGGGAAAAAAAGCCAATATCCAAAAGGCATGAGTTTGTCACTTATTTCTCACTACGTGTTTACAAGTGAGAAACATAAAATACTTCCACACACATTTGTAAGCCCTTAGAGTAAAAGCCATGCTAAGTAAAGGAACTGTGTAGGCTTAAGAAATTCTGTTCTTAAACCAAATCCTCATCTTTTCCTAATTTTAACACTCCAATATAACCATTGCTGTAAAGAAGAACTTGCATTGCTGAAAAGTTTTCCTGTCAAGTAAAATAAGATTAGGTTTGTAAGTTCTCTCATCTGTCAGTCCAAGTGGTCCTGACTTGTGACTTAGTGCAAATTCCCAAGCTGTGAGTAAGATAACATTCTCTCTGAATGATTACTCTCTGAGAACCATATACAGCTAAAACATTGCACTCTTAATACTTTATGAAGCACTTGTATTCCCTATATGAAATGGTGTAGACCTTTTGATTACCAATACAGTTTAAGGCAACTAAACCTTTGAGTTCAACTAGTTTTCAGTCTTAATGTGGAAACTTTCAGATGTCAGTGGCTGAAGTCTGAGAAAACAACATGATATCAGTGTCAAACCTCAGTTATGTTTGTTCTTTCAAATAATATTTTTCAGAGGTGATTGTTTATATTCCCTCATTACATGCTTCACTCAAGAAACTCACAAACGTCATTCCTGCAGCCATCAGATCATCCAAGAAAGCAAATGTACAATGTTACACAGATTTTTTACATTCCAAAGAAATAGTAAAACGGCATTGAAAGTGATTATTCTGGACAGAGAGTTTAAAAAGGTCAAGCTGTCCCAAAAACAAACTTTTCTGCTTTCCCATCTCACCCAGTCCTTTTGCTTTCAGTTCTATTATGCGAGCAAAACTTTGTTTTTTATCCGAGCTGATATAGCTCACACAGTGTTTATAGATAACAATGTAAGAGACTGACGTCTATGTGAACGTTACTTCTGCAAAACTTACAGAAACCAAAATTAAGCAGATTAATATTGACTCTAAAACCTATAAAAATGGAAAGCCAGTGTTCTAGTTTTATACCTAAATAGTCTCTTTATTATTATTTTTTTATTCTGATAACAATATTTATCTGGGTTCGATAGTCATTTTCTAAGGTCCTATGTTTGAAGAACCAAAAAATGTTGTGTTTGTGTATGAAGAGTGTTCTTCAAATACAACTTAATGCTTTGTAAAACACAATCTGATGACAGTATTAATAACCTACTTAGCCTATCTGTGCTGCAGACCTACACAGTTACTGCAAATCTTTGTAATCAACTTTTCTTAAGGGCTTTGTCTCTCTCACCTGCTTTCTTTTTAAGAGGAAGAGGAAGGAGATAGATGCTTAAACATTCACCTGGCCTCTTGACAAACTGAACCACACAACTCTATCTGTTATCACCTGTTGTCACTTCACAGTTGAAGGTGTTTTCATGATCGCAAAGCACAATGTCGGATGTTGTGATATCACCTCACATCATGGCACACAATGTATAAATGTGTGATGCTGCTTGAAACATCTGTTGCCGCTGAAGGCAGCTCCTGCGTTTGAAGTTTGCACTTTTCATTTAGCCTAAAAATATTCTAAATATTCCGGTCAGAAATAAACAGGTTTAAAATAAAACAAAAAATGGAGCCTTTTATGGCTCAGAATAGACTTTTCTTTCCGCGTGTCTTTCATGTCAGAGGAAGTGCAAAACAATCATATTGTTACATTGTTACATTTCCTTTTGTCGCTTTGAAAGCCTCACATTGATCTTTATGAGGACACAGACACTCTTTTTTGGCTCCCTGTAGATTCTATTTAAACAAAATTTAAAAATAGGCACTTTACACAATTTAACCATATTTTGAGGCACACATATAACAGAAAAAAATTACATAAAAGATAAAATTAGAATCCAATGTTAATAGGTAAATGTACAACGAAACAGCATCCCCTAATGTTAGGTTAAAACAAAGGAAACCCCAAACAAAAACAGTAAAACATCTGCAGAATGAAGATCAAGTTTGGCTAGCCATTAATGAACAACATTGTGCAACAAAGCTGTCAACTCAGCTAGTCCCTCAAAATAATTAGCATTCTGCAGATATTCTTAAAAACTAGAACTCGTTCGCTGGTGCCCTGATGCTTCTAGATGTATTAAATATCCAATACATCTGAATCAAATGGCTAACTTACACTTCTAGCATGCTGCAAATATGTATAGAGTTCAGCTTATACCTTAATTATTTGATTGAGGTATGTTGAAACAGATACACATATAAAAGCTGTAGGACATCTTTCCCTATCCCAGAGGACTGGATTTTGAAACCCCTTTTCTGTGGTTTTGTTCTTTTTATATAAAAGTCATCTTTAACCCCCTCCTTGAACCTCCACCTTAACGTGGTGGAGGGGTTTGAGTGCTCGAATGATATAGAGGCTATGTTGTCTGGGGCTTAAATGCCCCTGGTAGGGTCTCCCATGGCAAACAGGCTCTAGGTGACGCGTCAGACAAAGAGCGGTTCGAGAATCCCTCATGACGACTACAGAATCGAGGCACGTGACGTCGCCCGGTACGGCGGAGCCGGGGTCCCACCCTGGAGCCAGGCCTGGGGTCGGGACTGGTCGGAGAGCGCCTGGTGGCCGGGTTGCTCCTCGCGGGACCCGGCCGGGCCAAGCCCGTACGAGAGACGCGAGACCATCCCCCAGTGGGCCCACCATCTGCAGGAGGAACCGTGAGGGACCGGTGCAAAGAGGATTGGGCGGCAGACGAAGGTGGAGCTGGTGCAGGAGGTCGAGAGATATCGACTAGAAATAGTCAGGCTCGCCTCCACGCACAGCGTGGGCTCTGGAACCCATCTCCTCGAGAGGGGCTGGACTCTCTTCTATTCTTGAGTAGCCCGCGGGGAGAGGCGGCGGGCTGGGGTGGGTTTGCTTGTTGCCCCCCAGCTCAGCCATCTCGTGTTGGGGTTTACCCCAGTGGATGAGAGGGTCGCATCCCTGCGCCTTCGGGTTGGGGAGAGGTCTCTGACTATCATTTCGGCCTACGGGCCGAGTGGTAGTGTGGAGTACCCGGCCTTCTTGGCGTCCCTGTCGGGGGTACTGGGGACTCCATTATTCTGCTGGGGGACTTCAACGCCCAAGTGGGAAACGACAGTGACACCTGGAGAGGCGTGATTGGGAGGAATGGCCTCCCCAATCTGAATCCAAGCGGTGTTTTGTTATTGGACTTCTGTGCTAGTCACGGATTGTCCATAATGAACACCGTGTTCAAACATAAGGGTGTCCATCAGTGCTCTTGGCACCAGGATACCCTAGGCAGGAGGTCAATGATCGACTTTGTTGTCGTATCATCAGACCTTCGGCCACATGTTTTGGACACTCGGGTGAAGAGAGGGGCTGAGCTGTCCACTGATCACCACCTGGTGGTGAGTTGGATCCGCTGGAGGAGGAGAAAGCTGGACAGACTTGGCAGGCCCAAGTGCATAGTGAGGGTCTGCTGGGAGCGTCTGGCGGACCCCTTGGCCAGGGATGTATTCAACTCTCACCTCCGGGAGAGCTTTGACCAGATTCCGAGGGATGTTGGAGACATAGAGTCCGAATGGACCATGTTCTCCACATCTATTGTCGATGCTGCTGCCCGTAGCTGCGGCCGTAAGGTCTGCGGTGCCTGTCGCGGCGGTAATCCCCGAACCCGGTGGTGGACACCAGCAGTAAGGGACGCTGTCAAGCTGAAGAAGGAGTCCTATCGGCTGTGGTTGACTTGTGGGACTCCTGAGGCAGCTGACGGGTACCGTGGGGCCAACCGTGGCCCGGGCTGTGGCAGAGGCAAAAACTCAGACCTGGGAGGAGTTGGGTGAGGCCATGGAGAAGGACTACCGGTTGGCCCCGAAGCGATTCTGGCAAACCGTCCGGCGCCTCAGGATGGGGAAGCAGTGCTTCGCCAACACTGTTTACAGTGGGGGTGGGGAGCTGCTGACCTCGTCTGGGGACATTATCGGCCAGTGGAAGGAGTACTTCGAGGAGCTCCTCAATCCTGCCATCACGCATTCCCTGGTGGAAACAGAGGGTGGGGACTCGGGTTTTGGACTCTTTCACCACCCAGGCTGAAGTCACCGAGGTGGTTAAACAGCTCCGCGGTGGCAAGGCTTCGGGGTTGGATGAGATCAGCCCTGAGTATCTCAAGTCTTTGGATGTTGTGGGGCTGTCATGGTTGACACGCCTCTTCAACATTGCGTGGCGGATGGGAACAGTGCCTTTGGATTGGCAGACTGGGGTGGTGGTCCCCCTACATAAGAAGGGCGACCAGAGGGTGTGTTCCAACTACAGGGGGATCACACTCCTCAGCCTCCCTGGTAAGGAC
The DNA here is from genome assembly GCF_021462225.1 of Girardinichthys multiradiatus. Lineage (NCBI taxonomy): Eukaryota > Metazoa > Chordata > Actinopteri > Cyprinodontiformes > Goodeidae > Girardinichthys > Girardinichthys multiradiatus. The sequence goes on from NC_061799.1 coordinate 26,376,286, forward strand.
TACGCCAGGGTATTGGAGAGGAGAGTCCGGCCGATAGTCGAACCCCGGCTTCAGGAGGAGCAGTGTGGTTTTCGTGCCGGCTGTGGGACACTGGACCAGCTCTATACCCTCTACAGGGTACTCGAGGGTTCATGGGAGTTTGCCCAACCGGTCCACATGTGTTTTGTGGACCTGGAGAAAGCATTCGACTGTGTCCCTCGTGATGCCCTGTGGGGGGTGCTCCAGGAGTATGGAATCGGTGGCTCTTTACTAGGGGCCATCCGGTCTCTGTACAAGCGGAGTAGGAATTTGGTTCGCATTGCCGGCACTAAGTCGGACCTGTTCCCGGTGCATGTTGGACTCCGGCAGGGCTGCCCTTTGTCACCGGTCCTGTTCATAACTTTTATGGACAGGATTTCTAGGCGCAGCCAAGGGCTGGAGGGGGTCTGGTTTTGGGGACCAGAGGATTTCGTCTCTTCTTTTTGCAGATGACGTGGTCCTGCTGGCCCCATCTAGCCAAGACCTACAGCATGCACTGGGGCAGTTCGCAGCCGAGTGTGAAGCGGCTGGGATGAAGATCAGCTCTTCCAAGTCCGAGGCCATGGTTCTCGACCGGAAAAGGGTGGCTTGTCATCTTCAGGTTGGAGGGGAGTTCCTGCCTCAAGTGGAGGAGTTTAAGTATCCCGGGGTCTTGTTCACGAGTGAGGGAAGAATGGAGCGGGAGATCGACAGACGGATCGGTGCGGCTGCCACAGTAATGGGGGCGCTGTGCTGGTCCGTTGTGGTGAAGAGAGAGCTGAGCCAAAAAGCGAAGCTCTCGATTTACCGGTCGGTCTACGTTCCTACCCTCAACTATGGCCATGAACTTTGGGTCATGACCAAAAGAACAAGATCCCGGATACAAGCAGCTGAAATGAGCTTCCTCCGTAGGGTGGCCGGGCACTCCCTTAGAGATAGGGTGAGGAGCTCGGCCATCCGGGAGGGGCTCGGAGTAGAGCCGCTGCTCCTCCACATCGAGAGGAGCCAGTTGAGGTGGCTTGGGCATCTATACCGGATGCCTCCTCGGGAGGTGTTCCAGGCAGGTCCCACTGGGAGGAGGCCCAGGGGATGGCCCAGGACACGCTGGAGGGACTATGTCTCTCGGCTGCCCTGGGAATGCCTTGGGCTCCCCCCGGAGGAGCTGGAAGAGGTGTCTGGGGAGAGGGACGTCTGGGCGTCTCTGCTGAGTCTGCTGCAACCCGGTCCCAGATAAAGCGGAAGACGACGAGTACGAGTACGAGTCATCTTTAACCACTTTGGACTGTTATGTATGGTCAAAATAAGAGCATGTGATGTTAGTTCATTTGATTAAAAAACTTAAAAACCATAATTAATGATATTAAGGATCGATACTTAATGTTTATGTCAAAATTCCATAGGTAAAATAATTTTTAGTAAGTACAATCATTACATGTGTTAAAATACCTTGAATTTGTTATAAAACTGATTAGTAGACAATTAGTTTTGGTTAAAAGGAGAAGTAAATTTGATAAGGTTTGACCTCTAAAATTCTCAGGCACCAGAGAGACAAAAAAGTCTTTTAAATAGTCAATCCTGTTCTTGCTTTGGCTCGTTTGCTGTGCCCTAACTCTCATGCTACCTAAAAGTAGCCCTCTGAGTGGCAGCCCCACGAGTTTGTTTTGAATATGAATTCAAACCAGAAAACAAAGCTTTCATCCAAGCAAGAAACCTGACTCAACCGAGTCACCAGGACCTGGCCAGTTTTTAGTGACAAGATAATCCCTGTTATTTAATTTGCTTATATTGGTACTTTATGCCTACATTTGTTTGGTTGTGACCTCCTCATTTCTAATGATAAAACATAAACACTAAAAAATAAAACTCAAACTGAATAACTTATATATGTTTCATATTTCTACAAATAAAGGTTAAATTGTGTGGTTTATGTGGTAAAGTGAACCTAAAGCTCAACCTGAAAGCAACTAATGTAAGTTAACCAGATGCAGTTAATTAACACCAACATAATGTGAAAAACGACACTTTTTATTTTCAGTGAATTGCTGAAACTTAGTCATATTAAATTTTTTTTTTCCAAATCCATTTTTTTTAATATAAATTCCATGATTTGTTCATTTCCGTATCTTGATCAAAAAATATCTAATCATATATTTAATATATTTCATTTCGACAATTCAGTAGAAAATAACCTTTATTTATTGAAACGTTTTTGATGTTTTTGTAAAGCGCTTCAAAATCTACATGTCAGTTTTAAATAATTTTGTAAAATCAAAATTTCGGGTAAAATTCACTCTATATTGCATCGGTTTTTCATGGCCTACAATAACATTGTTATGGTGTTCTACCAAAATGATTCTCCAGAACAATGATGTTTTGGAAGAAGTATTTCTTTCATTTGGAGAGCGACTGATATTTTGTCCTCAGGGAGTTTCTAGACAGTCTTCCTTGCTGCAACACATGGTAAACCAGGTTACAGGAAGCTGTTGTAATTTTCCTATGAAATAAAAAAATTAAATGCCTGTTCAGGATGCACTGCACATATAAACACACAATGCTCCTTTCTAGGTCCCACAGGAGTCCAGTGCTCTGCCAGCCCAGAAACCTGCCCACCAAGCCACAGTGGAGCCAGGTCTCCGGAAGTTAACACAAACAGTTCCCATTGCTGTGTCTGGACCTCGTCTACTTTATTCTCTTGCAACCAGAAATTAATGGTCAGTGGGGTGGATGATAAAATTGTTTCAGAACCAAAATAATTGTTCTTTAACCTTTTTCCAAAAATGTGGTTGATTAGTTATTTCATGATTTAACAAGAGGGGAAACTACTTTTTCCACATAGGGAAAGGTGGTCTTGAATAGCTTTCTTATCTGTAATATAGGAAACCATCACATGTAAACTGGATTTTATATATTCTGATTAGCATATCTGACATTAAAATGTGTTTTATCTTCTGAAACATTTAAACTGTAAGGGGGCAAATGTAAGTGCCTTTAATTTGTATTTGTAAATACAAACAAAAAATCTCATGTATTCTCCAAATGTTCCAGGTTATTGGAAACTGCACTCATAGCTTTTGGAATAAGACAACTAGTTATCTTTTTTTTTCATTGGTGACAATATTCTCATCCACTAGTGCAATGCAGTTCTCAATCGGGTGACTGAAAACCCATGAGAGCAATTGAACAGAATGTGTTTTCACCTTTTTATTGTCTTGTAAAAACCATTGGCCTTTTAAACTGCTGTGCTGAAAGACTGTGTAAAAGACATCTGAAGACCTGAGGGAGTTAAAACTGACAAGAGTAAGAGAGACAGAGATAAAGATTAGAGAGGGACACAGAGAAAGATACATACTTCATCACAGATATCATAATGTTGAGTCATGTACTTAAAATTGGCAGCATGAGGTGAGTGATGTGCTCAGTTTAGACAGGGTAGGTCAGAGAAAAAAAATCTGAGATTGTCTGTTAATGGTCACAGGCTCACTCTCAATGTCAGGATCAATCATCCAGGGCGAAAAATCTGTATTCCTCAACTGGGGCTGGGATGAAGGAACTGACAAATGTTGCTACAGGGACTTGGTCTGCCATCTCTGGTCTGCTTTTGATATCTCCAAATCTTTACAAAACCCTTCTATATAAATGACTTTATCATCCTTTAATCCTTTCCAGGGTGTCTTCAAATGATGACCTTCCACCTCCTTCCCCCACTCTGCTGTAAGGTCCTGCTGCCTTTGCTGACTCATTTGGTGGTAATCAGGTACAGACCTGAAGGCACACATCCTCTCCTTGATTAACAATTCTCAGATTGAGGCACAAGTCTTTAATCCTTCTCCTTTTGAATACTCAACCATAGCCCCCAGATCTGCTCACCCTCTGAGGGATGAATAAGCCAGTTGTTGACATGGAAAATCGCTCCGTCTTTGCGACTAGCAAGAGACTCTGCTGTGCCTTTGATAGGTTTCCATGCTATATTTGTTTGTTTTACCAAGCCAAGAGGTAGAAATGTTCTCTTTTTTTGTAATCAGCTGAGTTTCTGAAAGGTTCCTGGCCTCAGGTTCTCAACCTGTGATGGAGTCTGGTACAGCATATGCTTCATTAACAGGACCGTTAGGCTGAACAAAGTCAAAGTACAACACACAAATTAATCTCTGGCTGCTTTTTACAGGACATGTGGTGCAGACCTGTTTGTCTGGTAAGAATAGTTTGAAAATCAAAAATGGGGTAGTCCCATAAACTAGTCAATGTACACACAGCTTTTATTTTTATTTGATCTGAAAGCAAATGAACTGGAATCTTCAATGAGGTAATTTTCAAACAATTCTTCTAAACACTCATTCTTCTACACTTTTACTTATTGTTTCTATACTCGGTATTAAGGATTTAATGTTACTCAACATAAATTCACATTAAGGACATGCAAACCAGAGTTTGTGCATCTATTTGATTCACAAAATCCACACAAAGAAAGATCGGCTCCTCAAATTGTGCTGCCAAGCTTATAGTCCAGATTTAAATAGGAGGAGGAAAACGTGGCTGTAGGAAAAACCTTTAAACATTTATGTATTTATGAACATGCCAATCAGAGCAAAGTGCTTCTTATTGTTGAAGACCATTGCTGTTTGCAACACTCTGATTGGGTAAAAAATATAAATAAATATATTTGCTAAAAGCAGATAATTTTTTTGTTCAGAACAAGAAAAAGATGAAAAAAAAACTTGGTGCAGTACTTACTAGTAGAAATATCACATAAGTTATAATTAATGTCTTCTCCAAATGTGTGAACCATATTAACAAAAAAGGGAATTCATAAAGACATGCATTCACATTCTTCTGTTGCTTTATTCAGAATACCATCCTTATCCTTGTTATAGAACATTCCAAAAGATGTTTGCTCACATGTAGAAGTTAACAAACAAACTTGAAAAAAAAATGTAAACAAGCCTTAGACAAAAAAAATTGAAATTTCACAATGGATAATAGGCGGTCACTCTGACTGGCTGTTAGCCTTACGCCTCTCTGAGGATTCCTTTACTTTCCTATGAACTCACCACAATATGACATTTCTGGAAATAAAATCACACGATAGTTAATGCATGGGAGGAAAACAGTTGTAAAGCCAATAAGGTGTTAAGCTAAATACAAACCTGAGCCAAATGGCTTTCAAATAAATTATGTTATTTGGTAAATGTTTGCCAAGAATTTAACTGGCTGCCAAACTGGCCCTAGACATAACTGACAAGCTGTTGGAGTCATAGTGTATTATAAAAGGTTCCTATGTCTGGGCATTAGGTGTACTTATCATGTTGGACTTTAAAAGCAGATTGGATAATACAGTGACAGTCCTTTTTTGTCCTCATATTCTCCATCACTTGTTGGTTGGTTGGTTGGTTGGTTTTGTAGCCTAATTAGGCTGATTAGACTTTTGTATACTTATGTATCGTCATCTAGAATTCTTTAAAAACTTTTGTGTTTGTGTTTTAGACTATAATTTATCAAACGAAATATCTGGAGTTTTTTATTTGCTTAAGTGTACATGTTTGTGAATTTCATCATGTTTTAAGGTGTAAAAGTTATAAAAACAACAAATTGCAATCACGTGGAAACATAATTAAATAAAGTATTTAATCCAAAACACAGAGTTCTTAAGTGTAATAGGAAAGCATTACCACATTGTGACTCACATATTGGATATATCCATCAGTGCTTCTGTCTGGATGTGTTTGCATTCTTTTCTTAGTGTGATGCAGCCCACAGAAACTGGGCTTGTGTTTAAATAATCAGAGACCACAGGGGTCTTTTCCCTCCTCTACTCAGGCTGTGAAGTTTACAACCCTTCCATCCTCCTTTTATTTATCAGTTATGTTCTTTTGATACATTGAAAATACCTGACCACGTTTCCCTCCGGTGACATGCCTCTGTTAATTCCTTCCCAAACATGGTCTTTTGTGGCAAGGCACCCCGCTGCCAAATCGACTTAGGAGTGTCTTTGAGGTTTTTCCCCTCTTTCTTTGCTTTATTAACCCTGGATCAAGGGTGATGACATTTTAACCCTCTAGCTGTCTCAAAAACTTCCAAAGCTACTGACTAAAATCATCTTTGTAGGTGACTAACTGGGACAATGGGTACCCTTCTATCCTGTTCAGTCCTAATATTGTGGTACTTTCATGCAGCGCTTTGCAAAGTAGTCATACTTTTTGAACCTTTTCACAAATTGTCGTGTAATAACCACAAACTTTAATGTGTTTTGAAAACCATGTAATAGTCCTATACAAAGTGCAAAAGTATGAAATGAAAGTTAAATTATCCATGCATCTATGTGCAATTTAATCTCAGTATAAGAACTGATGTTCTATGAAGGCCTCAGAGGTCTTTTAGAGAAAGACCAAGGAACAAGCTATAGGACTTCGTGCTTGCGGTTTGCCACAAGCCATGTAGGCGGCACAGCTTACGTGTGGAAAATGTGCACTGACCTGATGAGACCAAAATGAAACTTTTGCCAACTAATCCTACATGCAAAATGTTATCCTATGATAGACTGGAGCCTTTCTAAGGTGTACCCTGGCTCGCCCAAAAAGTCAGCTGGAGATAGGCACCAGCCCCCCCAGGTATACACTGTGGGAGGACAGACAAAAATGATAGGTTTGGTGGAAGACTAATACTGGACATGACCCTGAACATATTAACCTCTGTGTGAAACAGTGTTCTTCAGTAGGAACGTAGATGCTGCTCAGATTTGATTGGAAGACAGATGGGGCTAAAGAAGGGGTAATTAAGGAAGAAAACCTGTTACAGGCAACACAAGATTTGAAATTGTGGAGAGGTTCATTGAGATCAGGAAATGAGATGTTCTTGCAACAGCAGCAGTGATGAAATTTTAGATCAAAGTGTAGCAGAAGGGTCTAAGTACATACCTAAATCATATTGGAAAACTGAAGCAGTACTTGAAAGTTGATGTTCACAGATATTCTCAATTCAATCTGACTAAGCAAATAAAAATGGGCAAAAAGTTCAGTCAATGCTGTGCAAAACTGGTAGAAAGATGCACCAAAAGACTGAAAATTATAGACTGCATTGAGTCAGTTTATCACATAAAATCACAAAATGGTTTGAGGTGATTTTAGAGTATTTTTTCTGAGATGGGAGATATAATTCTAGTAAATAAAGGAAAAACCATCAATTGTGCATTGGAGGGGCATTTGTGGCGGATTGTAGATTTACATAGAAGTAACAGCATCTAGGACAGGTTACTTTCCAGTTCTGAAAGTGAGTTGGAACAAATGAGCTCTCCTGAGATTTAGTAATGCCTCATTTTGGAGTTCAACTCTCAAACTCCACTCTTTATCCAAGTCTTCTTTTGCAGCAGTTCCTATCTTTTAAATCCCCCTATGGTTGATTCTACAAATTAAAAAAGAACTCTATGTTGACAAACATGTGAGTGTAGAAGTCACTAACTTGGTGTAAAAAAAGAGTTCGGCTAATATTTGTCCGGTGTGGTAGAAGATTAAGCCTGCAAGCATCTTGCAGAGCTGCAAACATTTCCTGATCCTCTTCATCATGTTAGTTCATGACATTCTTGTCAAAGCCTGGGATTAGGAGTCAACTCAGCACGGTTTTCTAAAGCTTGGTAGATCTGCAGAGATCTAGCCTTAACAGATATGTATAGTATAACAATCCGATTGGGTATTAGTGTAAGGATGGTCTGTGGTAATTAATGTTTATCTTGTTTGAAAGGTTATGACGTTGTGCAATGAATTTGGCTCGCAAACAGTTTAATTTATTGAATGGCATCATATGTTGATTTTTCAGGTTGTTCCTAAAGCTCTTTCCCTAACTTGTCCTTTGAGAGACAAAAAAAAAGTAATTAGAAGTGATTTGAAAACAGGGGGTCTTTCTTTCTGTAAAGTAAGCCACAGAGAAGCACAGAACAAGAGAAAGAGAAGCTGATTTTTTTACACTTTCTGCACAATTTCCTCTCTATTTCCTCCCCGAAGACCCATGTCTGTAGAATGTGCAGAGTATGCTTTCCATGGACAGGCTTTGAAACCTGCCAGAGAAGGAAAGAAAAAAAAAATCACTGTTCCTCTATGCTGCAGTGTAAGGCAAAAAGATAGAGGTATTATCCAGAAAACCCCACTGCCATAATTTTTTTCACTTTTTATCCCAGAGTTCCTGGAACACTGAGTTTACTGTTTTAACCAGAATACTTGGACCACACTCAAGTTAGCCACCCTGACACTAGGAAAGAAAAAAAAAAGTATGCTCCTTGCTTCAAAGTGAATCTGCCTTTATTTCTGTGCTGAATCGTGCCCAAATTGTGTTCATAGGAGACAGCCAGTGGCAGAAAATATGAGTAGGAACATTTAAATAGTGTGGAAAATCTTCTTTTCTCACAAAATGTACAGTAACGTCCAGTGGCACAATGAGATGACTGCACATTGCTAATATATGTTGAATATTTAACTTTAACTCTGAAACAACCCATGCCCTCAGCCAGATGAGCAATTTTTGTTTTGTTTATTTTTTTGCTCCTGGAACTATGTCTCATATATGCATCAGTTCATTCATATTGTGTATCCACTTAATCTTGTGAAGGGGCCAGGGAGTGGCTGGGAGATATTCAAGCAGTCAATGGCAAAAGGTTGAATACAGTCTGGACAGGTCGTAAGCCCATCACACATTGTTGTTTTTGATATGGCTTTTCACTCAGGGCATCACAGCTTTGGGGGCAACGTGGAAAAAAAAAAAAAAAAATGAGCAGCCTGTTCAACCCTTAAAAGTTTGTGTTGCTTATTAACACCTCTAGTCAATTGGAATAAGCACCGCCTTGTGATCTTCACAGGAACTGTGAAAAATATTGCCGACTAATTCTGCTGAAGGTGGGGTCTGATTTACTACTTATTCTTCAATGCCAAAATAATGGAGTGTTTCATTGTTTTTAAGGAGTCGGACTGCATTCCAGCATTTCCAGCATCTGTAGTTCCAAATCTTTAATGTTGAGATGGGTCCAACCTGACTTGAATAATTCTGCACAGAACTCAGATTATTTAAAACAGAATTTGAGATCAGTTACATTTTTATTAAGCATAGACTGCTAAAACTGAATTATTCTACAGGAATAAAAGTTTAAAATCCATCCATCCATCCATCCATCTTTATGTGTTATTATCAGATAACTAATTTTATAGTTTAGAATGTTTCTGAGTGAGTGTGTGTTTGATTATGAATGGGGTGGCAGATGGATAAGTACACATAAGGTGCCATTCATGCAAAAGATGGCCAAAACAGAACCAAAACCATTCACTCATGATCTCACAACTAAAGGCAATTTAGAGTTACCAATTACCAATCAGGCCTACAAGTATGATTTTCATGCAAGAGGGGAACTTGCAAACAAGTTGAAAAGCAGGTGACCTAGCTGTGAAGGAAAAAAGCTAACCATTAGCTCTACTGTACAGCATGTCTCTTGCAAACATTTTAAAAAATGTTTCAATTTGTACACATAATTGTGGCATGGATTAAAATAATTGTATCCCTCCACAACAATTGTCATATTCTATGGAACGTTTGTAGCTTAAAAAGTCTGAAAATGTGAAAGGAAATGTAAAACTACTGATGTGTGTTTTAGGTAAAGTAAAACTAACAAAATGGACTATAAAACAAGTAGATTGCACAAACATATTCTTAGAAGTTATGACACTAAAAGCTCACAAACAAGGTGTGCTTTGAATTTATTGCTACTAATACTGTTATGATTTGGGGTTGTTTGATTTTTGGTTTCTGGTTTTTTCTTATGTTTTTCACAGTTAAGGTTTTGACTCGTTCTTTTGTTATTATTCTTCTTAGATTTTGAATCATGCTTCTGTTATTTTTCTGGTCATGTTTTAGTCTTGTTCATGTTTTGTCAAGTTTGGTTTTGTTTGTATATTAGAGTCTGTTTTTGCCGCAGCCACGTTTTGTTCTGTCTGTCAATTAAGTTTATTCGGTTCACCTGCTCAAAGTTAATCTGTCTCTTTGCTCCACCTGGTTTTCACTCCATATATACACACCTGTTCAGTTAGTCATTGCGGAAACATTTCTCATGCTCATGTCTTGTTTTCATGCTCAAGTCTTGTTTTTGATCATGCCATGCCTGTCTTGCCTGCCTGTTTGTTTTGTTCCTGCCTCCGTTAGTGAGTGAGTTTTTGTTATTAAATCTTTTGCACTTACCGTCATGCTGCCTTCTGGTCAGCATTCTGGGGTCCTATATCTCACAAACCTTAACAAATACCTAAAACAACACTTTCCCAGTCTATACCTAATGGTTATGAGGGAAATTTAACTGGCTCCTCTTCGGCCACATGAAAGTCACAATTATGTGATTTCCACACAAGTCACCTCCCAACCAACCATAAAATATTTGCAATCACTAAAAGCAACATTTAATAGCCTTGCTCCTCTACCAGTAACACAACGTTCATCTTGCTACATTTAGAGGAAGAGGACTAAACATCAACAAACATTTCCAACAAGGCAACATTTTTCCAACCCTGCCTTTAAAGCCATGGTCACTGACATCTATCACCTCAGTGCTAACCCTGGAACTCAAGCCAGCTGGTGAGGACAACCAATGTTATTTACCATTTGTCCACATATTAAACTGCAAAGGACACAGCAAGCACCTACTTATATACATTTAGGGAGCCTGTGTAGCAACAATGGGTGTTAGAGGAGAGGAAGCTGCAGCCAGAAAAAGGAAGGATGGTCCTTAAAGACCAGGAAATGAGACTTCAGGATGCCAGTTGCTCACCAGCAGGTCCTGTTCATTTGTTTAAAGGTTTGTTTAACCTTCTGTCATAAGAACACACTTAATTTAAAGATGAGTTAGATACAGTTGCAAAACAAATGTATTAATGAAAAAGCCATATTCTTAGAGGCAGCATTATTTCTTGTTTCTATTCACATCACAGGGTGGTTCAAGGTATTTTTTATTTATTTATTATTTTGTTTCGCAGGGAGATACAATTTCTCATGAGTAATCACCCAATGCTGAAAGAAGCTGTCAGTGAAAATAACTCTCATGCTCTTCAGTCACACATCACTGCAAATTGTAAAACGACTCAGTACTTCCATCTGGTTTTCCACACACACACAAATGCTCACATTTAACAGTAAAAACCAGCCCTAGATGTTCAAACGGTGGGAGGATGGAGGAGCAAGGCCAAGGGCTGGAAAACGGGACGGGAAGGAAAAGGGAGATGGATAGATAGACAGACTCATTAAGATAGCTGGGTGACAATGTCATTCATCAAGCCTGATAAGGCCATGGCCCTCTGCCAAAGATCAAGGTGTGGCACTTTCCCTAACCAATCACTGTGAATAGATGCATCCCTCACATGAAGGTTGTTGTTCTTACACTTTCAAGTAATATGTTTCATCAAAGATGTAAATTTAACATGTGATGAGGAGTCCTTAAACTTCTTGATGAACTGACTGCACAGATAAAGTTTAGAGTCTACTTTCTCGCTTAAAAGCATCTACAACTTTTATTATTCTTGGTATAAAAATGGTAGAAAATTAATGGTATAAAAACCCTAGATTTGTACACTCACCTCGCCATTACTGCTGCTGGTGGTGCAATGCTTTGCTGCACACATCCTGCCCCCTTTAACAATCCTGGGTAAATCTGGAAAGCGCTACCTCAGAGAAGGACCTTTTACCAGTGAAAGTAAGACACCTGAAAAGTGAAATTACCTGGGTATTTGTATTGAAACATGCCTTGGGCTTTTCAAGCCTGGGTCTTTCTACAGGCAATGAAAAGGGGCTACTGTGATTGTGAGAAGAAATATGTTTTCAGAATATACTCCCCTCATATCTTTCATACAACTTAGGCTCCCTGACTAAGAAAAGTCTGATGGACAAAATGTTTTGGATTTTAAAGATTTGGGACAGATAAAAATATTTTATTTGATGAGACTGATATAATTTGTATTATGTAATGATGCTACCCATGCATTGTGTGTAAGCTTTAATAGTGAGACATTTATCCAACAATCTTCATTTGACTATACTTGCAAGGCTGACAACATCACACCAACTGTGAAGTACAGGATTGGTAGCAGTGTTCCTGCTGGAGGGACTGATGAAACTCACAAAATAGATTGTGTCATGTGGAAAAAACACCATGTGGACAATGACTTTAAGCCTATTGGCAAATTAGTTACAAAGTGGCCTTGAAATAACAAAGTCAATGATTTGGAATGGCCAACACAAAACCATGATCTACATCCCATAGAGAATTTGTGGGCAGGGGTTATGAACCTGACTCAGTAACACCCCATTATGGCAAGAGGAATGGGAAAAAATTACAGCAAGCCTATGGGAGAGGCCTGTGGCAGAATGCCCTAAACATACAGTTTAAAGGCACTTCCACAAAATAAAGAAATGTATGTTAATTTTAAAATACATGCAAAGTTATAAAATCACCCTCTTGTTGGTCTTGCATTTAGGAAATGGAAATAGTTTTGGAAATTCTGACCTAAAATAGGAATGGTTTATTTTTCTACAGTGTATTTAAATATCTGATTTCAATTCAAAGTACCCAAAATATCCAGGAAGAGCAAATAAAAAAGCTTTACCAAAACATAACACAAGATACATAAAAAGCCAAATATACAAATGTTTTTTGTTTTTTTTTCCCCCAGTTTGTACGAATTGTTTCAATTTGTTGTTGGAATCATATGTATGCATATCAGTTGATAAAATAACACATTTATCAATTCTAAAAGTGTGAGCACACAAATTATTTTCTTCGCTTGTCACATAAAATCTAAGGTGGAGATCTGACATTTAAACAAAAGTAGAAGTAGTGGCAGAGAAAAGAATACTGCAAAAAAAAAATCTAAGTCCTAAGCCAAACCCCCCAAAAATAAACATATTAGCAAAACTCTTCATCTTCAAAGCTCTTCATCTAAATGGACATAACTTGAGCTGAGGGGAAGGCTTAGCAACCAAGTGTTTTCTCCTTAAATTACCCAGATAATGATGCGCATCGCTGTGAGAACTGTCTGCCCAGCCAATGATGGATGGTTTCATCGGCTGTGTTGTCTCCTGATGTGGTGGCTGTCTCCAAACTTCCAGTTGACTTAGCTGATTAGTGTTCTGCACTGTTCATCTGTCTTTCACCTTATTCATCCATTACAATCTATTTCATTAGCTTGTTCCACCTTCCAGCGCTTCAAGTGCACTGCTTCCTGAGTGACCTGCCTCCCAACACACCCTGCACAGTGGAAAGTCACACAAATGTTCATTCATACATTTTTAACACTAAAATCTACCAGCATTAGGGAAAACACAGCCAGTCCTGTTCTGCACTGAAATGTTGCTTGTGAGCAAAAGTTAAGGTGCTAAACCAGCAATCCTTTGGGCTGAGATTCTTTATGAAGATTTTTATCTGTGTGGCACATTAGAAATGTAATCGCCGATGGATTGATAAAAAGTTTTATGCAAAGAGAGGAAAGATAAAAGAAAAGTGAAAGAGTGTTGGGAGGTGTTAAGAACTTTCTGAAATAGTTTTCCTGTAAGGAACAGCAGGAAAAAGGATGTATCTTCTTATTAACGTACAGAGAGAAAAAGGGAACCAGACACTGAAGCACCAAAGCCATATAGCTTTTCTGTTCATCAGGAGTGACATGTTTCTGAGCCCGGGCTTACACATATTTGTTTGCTGACAGCCTGCTGCTTCTTCGCTCCTCTGAGGTGTAGAGCAGAGGAGTGAAGAGCTTCAACCCACATGTCTTTCCCCTCAGGCTGATAAAGTGCTTAGATAAGCTGGGAGGTGCTGGTGAAAAGTGGCTGGCCCTCAAACCCCCCCAGCTACAATATGAAAGAGTGGCTTGTCTGGAGCAAAACAGAACAGAGGAGGTGATGAGGCTTGAAAAAAAAGAAAGTATGGAGAACTTTAGAAGAAATGAGAAGGAATAATGATGAAGTAGTCTGAGAGCAGGATGTGTGTCTGTATGAGCTTCTGCAGGTATGCGTGGGTGTCTGTGTGTGTGTTTGTGTGAGTGGGAACTTACTTTCGCCACCAGCTGTGGGCAGAGGAGGGGACTGTCAGGGTGTGTAGAAACGGGGGAGCACTGCCATGTGTTTATGTTGACTAATGAGCTAATTACCCAGCCCCTAATCTACCTCAACTTGTGTCATTTCACAGGAATGCTGCAGCAGTCAAACGCTTGCAGATTATGGGTCATTTCCTGACAGTTAAATGCAACCTACTACACCAGTAATTCTTAAAGACCAAAGGCTGCAGCCTCTCCATTTGCTTTTTTACTAATTCAATGTCAGAAAATGTGACTTCGACAACAGAAGTTAATTTCATCAGTTTGATGAAACGGGAGATTTTGCTTTATGAACATTTATAGTTTGGCATTATTATTTTTTTACGTTTTGTGAAAGAACAACGCAAAGTGAAAGGGAAGTTATATATTGTTTTCGTTTACAAATTAAAATCTGGTGTATATTAGAATGCAGCCCTCTATACTCTGGTGCCCCTAAATCAAATCCATTGCAACCAGTTGCCCTTTGAAGTCAGATGATTAGTAACAGTCTTTCTGCCACCAACTTTAACAAGGACTTACATAATTGGTGAGTAATCTACTAAGCACAACGAGTCCATCAGTCTTGTTTTCTTTCATCTAAGAATTATTACAAAAAAGCATGACTAAAATAGCTACAGCTAAGGCCCACAACAAGTGAGTCTTTCTTATAGATTATAAGTGCCGTAAGGGAACATATATTTTATCCAACATTTTCAATGAAAGTAAAATATTTGAAGGAAAACACTCAAAAGTTGAAAGTCCTTCTGAGGGCGAATCAGTGTAATTTCTAAGTCAGACAGCATGGGAGGTCTCCATCCCTTCCACCCACGGTGAGAGGTGTGAGTTTAAATTTTGTGAACTCTCCCTTGCCTATACCCCCCTCTGTTTTCCTCCCCTGCTTGTTCATCATCCCCCTCCCCTGGGATGTAAGCAGGCCGCTCTGCTCCCCCCTCAACAGGCTCCCATCCATCACTCCTAAGATTTCACTTTAATAGGTGGTCCTCTTCCTCCTCTTGCACACACACCCTTGTGGGAAATTTAGGCAAAAAGAGAACGAAAGGAGCAAAGTGTAAAGTGCAGGATGTAGCGGTGATTGAAAAGTTTGTGTTTTGTTATGTCTTAAGAAACAGCTGGTTTCCGATTACATTTGTTCATCTTTTTGTAACACTGTGAAAATGTTCCTCTTTATTTGCAAGAAATTTATATGTACACAATGTGTAAGGAATAATTAACATTAGCTGCATTTTGCATACTGTAATTTCTTGTTTTTTAAACTACAGCTCTGCAGGATTCTATGTTGAACATTAGAACATAAATAGTAATGACGATTTGACCTTTACATGTGTAATGCTTAATAAGCTCTGGATGAGTTACTCTTGAATGTTATGTTACTTTTAAGCAGGGTAGTCTAGAATAATAATAGTGAAATTGGACATTGTCAGGTTACCGTTGTCAAAGCAAACCAAAGTTTTAGAAAGTTAATGCCTCAAAACCACAAAACGTTTCTATCACATTGTTCAAATCGTTTATTGTCCTTTAAAAGGACACCAGAGAAAGTGCCGGAGTGCCCGCAGTTTTATCTGTTTCAGCATAGATATGCTTTCACCATTGTCATTTTTGTTATTTAGGATTTAATAAAAATGATCTCAATACCCCACTCTTTTTCATTCTCAACCCCAACTTGATAACCATTGGTATAAACCATAGAGTAACACAGTGCTACCCTTCTCCCAACCTTTGCTGCACACCGCCATTGTTTTTCCTACCCTTTTTGTCTATGTCCATGGGCTTATTGGGGCTGCTGCCATACTTGGTAAGGCCCCCTTCTTCCCCTCTATGGCTTCTCCAGCAATTTAACTACACACAACCTATTTCTCCACTTCGGTGAACACTTGCATACATACACAACTACATGCACACACAAGAGGCTTACAGCATCAAAGAAATTGAATGTTACATTTGCTACTGGTATGGCTGCAAGTGCAGCATAGTTCTTTATGTTTTGTAAAATTATTATTATTATTATTATTGGGTTTTTTTTTTTTTTTTTTGGTCTGTTGTGTTTATAACTGAATGTCTCTCCCTGAAATTATTGTGTCTTTATAATTGTCTTGGCCTGTCCAGTTGGCATCCTGAATCAGATTTGGTCTGTCATGCCAATCAACATATAAGGTCCACTGTACAATGAGGGAATATTATATTTTTCCTCTTTCATAGAGCAATGCTGTCATTGCCTGAAACAATGGTTGCCAAACAGTATAGACAAACAGACAGTCATTTTGTGGAAACTAAATAAGCTCCACCCATCACTGATATAAGAGTAATGCTTTAAAACTACAGTTGGCAAGCTAAGAATGGCATTTCTGTTAAGCAGCTGGCTGCAGGCTAGCTACCCAAACAGAAAATTCTTATTTATTACCCAGCTTATAATGGCTTGTTCAACTTGTGTTACGCTATTAAAAACAAAACAGGACAATATTCTGCATGATGAACACTTCAAAACTAAAATTATTGAGTGCTTAGTCTATGTATAAAAATTAAGAAATGCTTGTTGATAACATTATTCTAACAGTAATAATATTTTATATAATAATATTTTAGATGTTTTAGGAGCAGTAGATTAGCTAGTTAACCAGAGAAATTAGATCACCTCATATACGTTGTGTTAAAATCCTAACACTGTGAGTTTGTGGTATTTTAAATGAAGGCTTTCATATTGTCAGAATCTAATACTGTCAGTGGCTAATAAAAAATAAATTAATCAAAAAGGTTACCTAAGCATTGGTCTTTACTTCCCTTGATCAGTATATTGGATTTGTATTACTTTGTTCTGTTTAAGACCAAAACTATTACAGAGTTTACTGTATTATGTTATTTTAGATCATATTTAAAAAAATATCAATTGCCGTGCTTACTTTTCTTGTAATATCTTATGTTGTTTGTCTCATCAACATCTGCACACTGGATGTGTTCAGACAAAGCTGTGCAGCAGCCCCCTCAGTTCACACAGAAGGTCCGTTGGTTGATATTTAAATGGTCTCTGTTTGTTTTTCTTTTGCTCCCGTGTGTGTATGTGAGCCCAGTATAAAGGACTGGGTCCTTTTGAAGGGGACAGCACCAGGAAAGTAAGGGGGAAGGAAATGCTTCTTTGGTGTTTTATATATTAACGGAATGACTTCCCTCAAATAAAGACGTGCTCCATTCTGCTGCCCGGTCTGGAACAAGCTGCATGTTTCCTGTCCTGAAAAACCTTCGGTTCACTAAAACAATGCACTGGGCCAGAGTAAAGGAGATGTCACGTCTTCAAAATCTGGCATGTTGCTTTTGTGTGGCTGCAAGTTAAAGCGGAGTCATATGTTTACGGTATTTGTAACAAGTGAATCAACCTGCCCGACTGCGACATTTGAATTTCTGTAAATGGTGGAACAATACATCGTCTGAAACAACAGGCAAAGATAAAAGTGTTTTCTCCAAGGCTGTAAAGTCTGTAAATCCACTTCTTCAACTTAATCAGTTTGCATGACATAAGTCATAGATTTGTTCTCTAATGAATGAATCACAAATTGATAAGTTTGCTTTAAATGTTCACATCTCTGCAAGCTGCCATGTCAGCACAATGAACAAAAGCTTATCTTTGCTCTGTCCATTGGGAGCCTGCCATCCAGTGTTTCTCACTCGCACAGCGGCCTCATCAAATTACACCTCTGCTCCCTCCTGTCATGTTGGCAAACAAAGGTCTTAAAGCGCACTCCGAGTGTGATTGCCTCTAATCTCAGACATAATGTGGTCTTTCATGTCAACTGGTTGAACAAAAAAGAGCAGTTGTTCTCTCTGTCTTTTTTTTCCCATCACAACATGTGCTCTCCAACTTGTGGCTTTAGAAGAGATGTCCAAAACAATAGATTTTCTTCTACTTTTGTGTGTGTGAGCGTTAATTGTGACACAATTAACATATTCTTGATTGCCTTATTATCTTTTTTATCTTTTTCACATTTTGTCACATTACAACTAAAAACTTCAGTGTATTAGGATATTGTGTAAATAAGGAAAATTAAGCAGTTAATTTTTTTTTTTTTTACAAATAAAAATCTAAAAGCATAAGGTGCATATGTATTCAGTCATTTCTCTGTTATTCCTGCATAAAATCCAGTAGAGTCCAGCTGTATATAAGTTTCTGTTCCATGCAGGCCTGAAGGTTTGTAAGCAAACTGTAAACAAATATCACAGAGACCAAAGCAAAACACCAGACTAGTCAAGGATAAAGTTGGAGAGAAATTTAAAGTGGGGTTAGATTATAAAACAGTGTGCTAATTTTGAACATCTCACAAAGCATAACATCATCTAAAATCAGACAGGTTATGGTTCTTCTGCAAGCCTAAGACATGTCTAAACTGAACTTCAAGCAAGGTGAGGATTGATAAAATGTTCAGCCAAGAGAAACATGGCCGCTCTGCAGAGATCTGCAGTTTGAAAAACAGTTTATAAGACATCTACTAGTTACACCATAGAGCAGTCCTTGTGAAGTAGTGAGAAGAAGACAGCCATTGTTTGAAAACTAACACTGTACATAGCCCATTAACATACCATACCTAAGGTGGAATGTGCTGTGTTTTTTTGTTGTTTTTCTTTTTTTTTTTTTTGGCTGGGCAGTAACAGGAAATTCTGTCCAATCAGATTTTTATTAGTAAAAGAAAATCATTGAAAAATCACATATTATTTTCCTTCTAGTTTCCTTAAAGTTTGTAGTTATAACACAACAAAATGTGGAAATGTTTTTAAGGTTTATAAATACACTTTGCAAGGCAATGTCAAACAGACTCAAACCCAGAGAAATGTAAATGATAGTGCAGTAGCGCCTGGTGAATTCCTCCACCTTTGGCCTGAATTCTCTCCACAGTGAGCATCAGGCAGTCTGCAGCTGGAAGAGTTTCTGCGGTTTGGCCAGGTGTCTCTCTGTGCTGCCCAGGACAAGGCCTCAGCGGGGCCTGGGGTTGGAGTCTTTTGAGCAGGGTGGAGGCACAGAGCAATCCGCTAGCCTCTCAGCAATCTGAAATCTCCCGCAGACCCACCTGGCTGGCGGTCAGCTGTAATTGATACAACACGATAGCAGTGCTGCGGGAGGGAAAAGAGAGAAAATTAAGACGTGTGTGAGCGAAGTTGGGAAGAGAAGGGTAAACGTGGAGCTGTGGAGAAAAAAAACCTGACAGTAGGAAATCAAAGACAAGATGGAAATTTTGGAAAAAAATGTTCAACAGAATAGGTCTGTTGGTTAAGAATATGGGACACATACTTTAATATGGTTTCCAGCGGCTTTGGCAGGCAAAAACGAACATAAAGACAAAAAAACAATATTTGATATCTACAGTGTTCTGAGTGTTCTCAGTGGAGAGTGAGTGCATGGTAAGAGGAGCTGGAGTGTTTCTAAAACCATTCAGCTGGGCTTTTTTAAGGGACCCAGCTGTGTGCCCTGGAGGTCCTGAGCTATAACTGGGGCAAAATCACCTCGGTGTGGCCAAGTTGCAGTCTGAGAGAAAGGGTTAGCCATGACCTGATGTTTCACGAGCCTTGGTGAATTGATGAGCCCCAGGAGACCTGTCACAAGGGCCAACGAACAATCACCTATTCATCCCAGCAGCTACAGTGAGAGGGCAAACGCTCTGCAGACCCACAAATCTTGCAAAAAGACTTTTTAATTTAAATCGAATATGTCTTTCTGATACATAAAAAAGTTGCAATATTTCTTATTTTTACATGCAACACAGTTGACAAGATAATTCATTTTAAGTGCAGAAAAGTACTCATCTTGTCAAGGCCTGAATATTTTTGGACTAGCTGACCTGCTCAGAGACAGTTGTGCTTTATCAAATGCAAAACTGCATAATTTCTTCACTAAGGACAGCTGAACCAGTTTAGATATCTAGACCAGTCCTTATGTAGAGAAAATAGGTTTGTTCACTGGATTCTTTTGCCCAAATTCATTTACCATGACTGAGCCAGCCAACCTTTCTCAAGCCTAGGTTTCGTCTTTTGCCCCCCAAGACAAGGGATTTGGCGGTTAGCAGAATATCAGTTAAATTTTTTTGTGACTTACACTAGTTGATTATTTATAGAGCAAGAGCAAATATACAACAGAGAAGAGACTAGCAGTTTGGGCAGGAGGCAGGTTAAACTAAGGAACATCTGTCCTTTCAAAGGCATCTCCTGCTTGGTATGCTCAGTATCCACTCCTTGGGTGTCATAAAGTTGGCATGCTAATCAAAACAAAGCTGAAAAGAGGGAAGTGAAAATATTCATCCAGGCCAAGTCTTCCATGTCACCGAGTACAATGCGTGTTCCCAGAAAAGTCACTTGATTCCAGAAAGAGCTGGGTTGGTTGCATGGAGGAGCCAGGGACCTGGTAGCAATGACAGGGAAAAATATCTCACTTAGAAAGTTCAAGTGGAGAGGTCTTGCTTGAATTGTATTGCTCAGCTAAAGCCATAGACGACAGAGGTTTAAACAAAAAATCCACATACATATATATATATATATATATATATATATATATATATATACATACATACATAATACATACAACATATAGAAACAATGCTCCCATGAAACCAAACTTTAAATTTGAGTCACAACTCCAAAACTCCATAATCTATATTTCGCACAAAACCAACCAAAACACCATAGCCACAGTGAACTATGTTGGTGGCAGCATCATGATATGAGGTTACTTTCATTCAAATGGAACCTTCACAGGTTCTTCTCAAGTTGGATTTAATTTTTCTTCATCACAGTGAGTCCAAGTGTGCATTCAAAACAATAAAACAGTGACTTCACTGGAAGTAAATTATAGTTTTGGAATGATCCAGCCAGAATCCAGAATTATTCTGTGGTTTCATCTGAAATTCTGATATTGAACACATTTAAGGAAGTTTTGAAAGGATTCCTCACAGTCTAATCTTTTAACATCACAAAAACCTGGAAATTTAACAGAGATGTGTACACCTCTACAATCTGCGTACCACTGTAACTAACTTAGCCTGTTTCTCTTTTTTTCTTATAATAATCAAGAATGCAGCAACTCCTCTGAGTTAAAGGCTATAGCCTATTCAAAAACAGATTTCAGGGTGCGCTTGTATTGTTTCCTTTCTGTAAATGTACATAATGTCTTTTATAGGCCAGAGCAAGGAAGAGGACACGTGTGAGGTGTGTGGTAGTGTAAGTCCAATGCGGTTTCTATTTAGTCTGCCAATGTTGTAGATGCTTTGTTACGCAGTTGTAAATCCAACCCCGCTGACACAGCCTGTCTAACCCCTCACTCCTCATTTCTCTAATACTTTCTGACACACGTGAAAACCAACACACACACCAACCACATGCAAAATTAATTTATGCACAAGAATGTGTCAGCACCTCACAGAGGTCACATTTTCACTCAAATACTGTTGTTTTTTTTGTCTAATTTAAACAAGTTTTAAGCAAGTGGTGAAGAATTTCTGGATGACATTTTGTATCATTGTATGCTTCAAATTTCCTTATAAATAGTGTTATTGAGATTAAAATCTGTTTCAAGAGGTAAAAGACATAACCACATAAAGTACAAAAGAAATAAACCTGATATGCATGCAAGTGAATGGCCAGACAATAATGAGGAATGCACAATTCAGACAGAAATATTTCTTAAATGAATTAATTTAAAAGCAAGAAATATCCTTATTCAAAACTATCTCTGCTAGTTTCTTCACGTTATTTATGACACACATTTAAATTTCAGTATTTGATATTGCTCTTAAAGTTTAAATCAGGTTCTACATATACTAAAATGTTCAGTAATGCTGTTTCTCTTTTCTTTACTATTTTAATTGTTTGCAGAAAGTATAGCTCATATAACAGGCATTGCAAGATCTATTTTACTGGGGCATGTGCTCAAAATATATCTTTGGTGTACCGGCCAAATTCCCAATGAAATTTCAACAAAAAGTGGCAACAAAGCTGGACCAAAAAGTGCCTAAAAATCCACTTTATATGATTATTAGAAGGTCTGACTGAAAGAAAAATGTAAAGGAATGAGCAAAGGCTAAAGAATTATGGACAGTGTTGTTTGGACAGGTGAAATTGCATTGTGGTATTCTGTTATATGTTAGAAATGCACCATAAAAGTTCAGAAATATGCATATTCATACTCAAACCTGGAAGCAATAAGTTAGCCAAAGTAAATGTTAGCCCTTAATGGAGTTGTGTCGTACAGAAGATGGCTTTAAGTAAGTGATTTACAGCAAAGGATTATGAGGAAAGCAGGTAAGGTTTTTATCTTTTTCTTTTCCTTTATATATCCTCTTTTTTCAGGCACTGTCTAGTTTTTATATGTTTGAAGCACATTGATTAAAACAACTAAAGACTAAAAGAGCAAATGTTTTTATTTAAATGAATATTTGAAAATATATATAAATAGATTTTTAAAATTGTTAATTTGCCACAGTTTGCATTATTTCTCACAACACCCCTGACTTATATTATTGTACTTTATTTGTTGCCTAAATTGCATATTTTTGTTCTTTAATTTAACAGCTAACTTATAAGTCAACTGTAAAAAATATAGGTTGCTTTTCCTCTTCGATCTTAAGTACCTTCAACAATGCCCTGCAAAACCTGAAGAAAGGCTTTAAGGATCTTGCAGACTGCTAAACCTACTAAAAGCATGAATATTACATACTTCAAATGTATTTTTTCCTTTCTGTTGGCACAATGAATTTATAGTCTTACATGTTAGAGCACAATTTTCATATATATTAGATTTGCATAAAAACAATCAAGTAACTCCTAAGACGTTAAGGTCAAAACATCACTGTACAACATAAAATGCTTAAATATGTATTTAGCTTTCTTTTTTTTTACCTTAGTATGGTTTTTCTTTATATTTCAAACAGTCCCCCTAAATCAAAATAGTTAATAAAATTGTTCTTGATCAATCATTTAAAAGCATCCAGTATTTTAAGATAATTATTTTATTCAATACACATATAGTTCTTTAAATATTTACAAAGAATTAAAGCACATATAAAAAAGTTTCAGCAATCACAATATATATTAAAAGAAAGTTAAAATGAAACGTACAAGTTGAAAACTATATTCAGTCTATGTATATTTAGGCATTTCTGGTTTGTTTTCTATAGAGAACCAATTTATTTTAGTTATTCAAACAAGATCTGCTTTTCTTTGAACCAAAAACAAAACATGCTACAGACCTATAATCCCAAACCTTTGTAACACAGCTCTCCTCACAGTGTTTTTAAATGAGCAGTGCAGCGCTAACAAGGCGCGCTCCTCTCACACAAGCTCCTGTACACTCAAAGCAATCTCAGGTGCTTCCTGAGGCCATGTCAAGTTCTACCTCTTGTTTCTGGTTTTTGTAAAAATTCAAGCCAACATCAGGAGAAGATTACACTCAAACATCTCACGTGGAAAGAAATCCTGTTACTGCGCTGGATCAGCGTCCTACCGGAAATAAAACACTGAGGTCTAAATTTTCTGCTTATCCCAACAAAACATACAGCTTCCAGGTGGTCTCAACAAGAATATTATAAACATTTCACATATTTTGATGTGTTGACTTAAACAATCAGATTGTGATCAGACAAAAGAGAATTGTCTGATGAGAAAAAAAGACTTGCTTGTACTGATATTGCACATTAAATAGAGTTCTGCTTATCCTAAACTTTCAAAA
Source organism: Girardinichthys multiradiatus (assembly GCF_021462225.1). NCBI lineage: Eukaryota > Metazoa > Chordata > Actinopteri > Cyprinodontiformes > Goodeidae > Girardinichthys > Girardinichthys multiradiatus. The sequence goes on from NC_061799.1 coordinate 26,400,070, forward strand.
TGTATTAAAAAGAGAAAAAAACAATTGAGCAGATGAATTCACATACAACAGATGAGATTAATTCAACATAATCTGTCCAGAAGAGGAGTTCCCTGTTATTTTATTTATTACGTTTAAAGCATTGGAAGCTGTAGGCCTGGCTTCCTAAAAACAAATAAAAGTCCCATCGGAGCCAGAAAGGCCCTCACACTGTAAAAAGGGATTTTTCATGGCTGTGAGCACAAAAATCTTGGGTCAGTATCAGAGTCAGTGAAAATAATTAGATCATGCTCTTCAAAGCTGATTTATGAAATGGTGGTTAATTATTAAGGCAGCAAAGAATGCAGCATACTGTCACTCTGATGTTTCTTTATTCATACTCAAATTTGAAAACAAGAATGAAACAGTCAATAAAATATGTGAACATTTTAGCATAAAAAAGTCAAGAAGCTGTATGTTAGCATTTGTTATGTAGCTTTCCACAACTTAATTAGACATATCTAAGAAAGGCAGTTACTCTTTGAAATAGCTAAATAACAGTATATATGCGAGGTAATGCACTGTTCTCAGGAAGATCTGTGGGACTGTCATTTGTGAAATGTCACATCAAACAGATGTCCTGAGATTTCTGTTATTCATTTGCCCAAGCAAATATGATAAGCATCTAAGCACCTATTCCGCTGTCATTATCAAGGAATTACAGTGTCAGTGTTTTTTTTTTTTTTTTGTTCAAGACTGGTTTGGCTATTAAAATAAACATGGACCAACAATTAAAATACGTTTTAGGTAGAACTACTTATTTTAACTTAAAAATCCTTTTTAAAAGTTTAATTTCTTATTCTTTTTTTATTTTTGTTTTGATATTGCACTTTTTTTGTTGTTGGTTTTTTTCAAAGCTAAATATAACAATCCATTGCTTGTCACACTCATGCAGGAGCTCAGCAATTTAGGCTGAACTTTGCAACCTTTAGGTCAACCTCAACACTGTCTCAAGGTTCCAGACTGAGGGCGAGCAGTGACACAATAAAGTATGTTTGCAACACTGGGTCTGCTCAATAAACTGCCAGTAACAGAGGTTATGACCTCAGTTATTTTTCATCGGCTAATTTTATCTTTTTAACTGCTGTTTTAACTGTAAAGATGGCACTAAGCAATTCTGCCAAATTTGAAAGAAAAAACATTAACCTATGATCTCGAGCCGGTGGTTTCTACCGTACCGCGCTCCAAATATTTAGAGTATTACCTGGTTACTGTGTAATAACTGACAATACAAGCTGTCAGGCTCTGCCCTGCAGCTAATTAAACTCTCTCATCTTTTATTTGTTTGCATACACTCTGAGAGCAAACTGGAACAGCCAGGCGTGGGGGGCATGATGAGCATGCCATGCCTTTTTCAATCACTCCCCTGAGCCTAAACGCTGACACCACTCCAAGACTACCCATAACACAGCGTTTGCAGGCAAGATCACAATCATGCATAATAGAGTTAATGAATCAGTTTAAAAGAATGTTACAATTTCTTCAGTCCTATTAGTCATATATGGATTTGAGATACAAGCAATTTCCCTCAGATAGCACAATGTAAAACATAATTACTTACAGTATCATCCAGGAGCTTGCCTGTCCATCTCTTTTCCTCACTGTTTTTCTTTGTCTTTATGTGTCACTTCTGTGGCTGTCCTGACACCAATGACACCAAGACAGAGCTGGCATGGAATAAAAGACATTTTAATTCTGAAGTAGTGGACCCTGCGGCATCAGCTGCTTTGGCCTCAAAGCTCTCTGCTGCCACCTATCTGTATAGCAAGCTGCATCAGGAGGAGCTGCATCAGGAGGAGCTGCTAAAGCCTGCAGATTGTGCTGACTAATACCAAGGGATCAAATGTCAAAGAGATGTCAATGTTTGTTAACTGTCAGGCTGTTTGTTCTACTATCAACTATAAGATTTTGACATTTTCACAACAGTAACGGACATCATTTAAAGATTATCTTTGTAGCTTACATTTTGCATTACTTTTATCTTTCATCTACTAGAAAACTGAGATGTTTTTGCGATGGTAACACTCATATCGTGAAGAGAGCTACATTTACAAACCAGAGAGCTGTTTTTGCCCTCGGTTCTGCTAAATATAATAAAACATGTCTACAGCTGAAAGAAACTACATTACCAAATGAAAACAGCTTATTGACTAATATGAATAAAGACTCGGTAGGACATTTTTTTGTTTTCTGCTCAAATTAGCAAATTTCTTTTATATTTCTGTTTTTAGGTTTTAAGGAAAAAAAAACATAAAATTTTTACCAAAAGAAAAATAAAGAAATTTTCTTGAAGTCCATATTTATAAAAACAAATTAAATAAATAAGAAAAAAACATGTAGATTGTGAGCAGATGACAAGAAAAAGAATTTCTTGGAGTATTGGTGTCATTCTACTATGGAAATTCTATGCAGATTCTATTACATATAAAAAACACATAGAACAACTGCTTAAACTGGTATTTTCAATTATCTTTATATATATAAACACTGCTCAGTTTTTAATCGCTCATGGCCTCTTTTTAAGACCAAATGTCCAGGAAGAGTCATCTGTGGCTACAAAGGCACGGTTTGCAAACCCCAGACTTAGATGAGCTTGCTCTATACATGGAGATTAAATTCACTTTACAAAAACTCAGATAAACTGAATTTATGCAAACCCCCTTTTACCAACTTTTGCATGATTTGGTGGCTTACTAAGGAGCAGTTGAAACATACATGTAAGTGGTAATCTAACCCTGCAAAACAATTATTTTTTGAAAAAATCAAACAATGTTTAAGTGCATTACTTTTCTTTAAGAGCAAATCAAATAATCTCTTTAGACAGATTTCTTCTAGTCTTCAGCTTGTGGCAAAATTAAAACCATTTCACAAGATTTTGGTTCACTTTACAATGCAATCAATCTTATATCTGTCTTGTTTAAGCAAAAATTCTTCTGGGTAATTTATTTTTTTAAAGTCACTAGTCAAGCTCCTTTTGATCTCTCTTGACAGAATTTTTTGCACTCTTTGCTGAGCAGATTATATTCAATAGCTGATTGTTTCTTGTTCATCACCACATGATTAGATTTTAAATACCGCTTTATCCACAGACCTTCTTTACAGACCTTGAAAGAGAGTCTGTGGGCCTCATTTGTCCTTTTTACCCACTCACATAGCCGGGATCCAGCCTACACTCAGAGCCCCATCTCGTCGTACAGATTGATTTATTTCCATTGTGGAGGAATTGACGTTGTCATGTCCCTATACACAGGGGAGAAGAAGGGCTATCTTTCTTTGATAAAACCTCACTCCTGTCAAAAGAATGTTGCCCTGCACATGTCTCATGGTTTGTGCTAACAACGACTGATACAGTAGCAGCTAAAAATGTCTGAGCATGTGACAAAATCTTCCAGACCCCCAAAAATATTAAAAACAGACCGATGAGGCAACATATTGCATTAATTTACTCATTTGGCAAATAGCTTCGGAATGACTGTCCTCATCCAGCCATTGGTAAGCCACTGCCATATAAGTAGTTGATTGAAGGATACACGGTTTCTTATTTAGGAAGAGGAAACGAGCGAATGACAGGAGACTAACTCAAACCACATTGAGATGATTGTAGAAACCACAATGACAAATGTTTTAGGGATGAGGACTGTATTTGTCTTGTCGTAGTAAATCATTGTTGTGGTCATCCCATTCCCAGGATTTCTGGGGCTTTGGCAGCTCAATGGCAGTGTATATTTACTTGTTTAAAGTAGACATTCTTTATGAATCAGCATATGTTGCTTATTGTTATTATTATTTTGTAGTTTTCTCATTCTTGTTTTCTTAACTTTTATCATTAGTGTCATTCATGTAGAGATCTTTGTTTGTATTTTTTCCCCCATATTTAGGAATTGCCTGACTATCTGTGGATCGAAGTTCAATGCTCCATGAATGCCTCAAGTGGTCAAATAATTATAGCCGAATTAATCAGAAAAGTGGTCAGATGGCTGTCAATTGGAGTCTTCCAAGTTGTTGGCATTCGGAGGTAAGTGAGTCTTCAGTGCAAACAGGGGCTCTGCTTAAATTTCACTTGGACTTGCTTAAAATTCCTTTACAGTGTCACTTATCTATCTAAATGGTGTCTTATAACTGCAATGCTCACGGCACAAAATTTTTCCACATGTCCAAAAAAAAAATCTGTGGCAGCAGAGCTTAACTTGTGATCAACTGCATATGGTAGAGGGTAGAAATGCACAGGGAAACAGAAGGAATTGGCTGATTTTCAGTTTTAATGGCCCTGACCAGTGGCTAGGCAATTAAAGAACTGAAAATTTCAATCCTTTTCCATTCATTGAATCCACTATAGCTAAGCTCTACCAATGAGGCGTTGAAAAAGGAAGCCAGATGAAGTATGGACTTATAAGAAGCTATTTAAATGGAACCTATGTTTTTTGACAGGGATCCTCAACCTTTTATGCCTCACAGACAAGGGAGGATACTCGTGTATTACAAATGAGCCTGGGGTCAGGGTTTGGGAGTTGTAACAAAGACAATAACCACTGTGCTGGGTGACATGCTCTCCATTTCAACTCACACTAAACAGCCCACAGACCCGCGCTAGTCCACAGCCGGGCAGTTGGGGACCTTTTCTCTATGATATCTGCAATTCATTCAAGCTGTGACAGAGAGAAAGTTGCTCTGTTTTGTCTTTCTGAGCTTTCAACCTCCGTCTGTCAAAGAAAGTGGTTGATTTAGAAAAGGTGGCAGCTTCTTGTAATTCAAAGAGTTAAAGGTGTGCATTCTCAAGCATTTACGCTCGGAGACTGCTGTTTTAGTAATACAATGCTAACTGTCCTAATTGCTAATATAGCACACAAAACTATGTGATCAATTTGTCTTTCCTTTAAAAAAATAATTGCTGTTTTTTTTAATTATTATTTATAATTTATAGTTCTTAAAGAGAAATTGGCCAAAATCAGTGTCGGCAGGTCAAAAGGTTACAAAAAACTGAAGATAGGAAATCAGCCACAGAATTGCTTTCGGTGCATCTCTATTAGGAAGGTGATGCTGCAGTGTTATTTACCTAATGCAGCATATGTCTTTGAAACATAATGCACACACGCAAGAGTGTGATGAGGTATTATGATAATACTATTGACTGATGAGAAGCCAAGCTTATGATCTAAATTATTTGAACATAGACTTGTGTCTGCCAAACTTGTTTGTAAAAAGTAAAATATACATTTTTTAAAGCACTTTTACTAAGCTAGCTTACGTTGTCAGTTTAATTTGTGAAATAAACAGATTTTCAAATGACCAATTGTAGATGTGTCATAATGTGCATAGGAAAAAAACATTTTAAATGGCTTTTCTCTGCATCCGGTTAATAAAACCAAATCCAGTGTGAAGCATCATGCTTTGCAGAGTACCTTGATTTCCTTAAACCCTTGCAAACTCAAAAGCTGAGCTGCTTATTACAAAAACGGTGCAGTTGAGAAAGCAGATTAGCTGTTATGGCCACATCTGCAGGCAGCACATGCAGCCAAGGGAGAAAACACGATCCTGGTTAACTGCAGCAGATAATGGAAGGGCTATGTTTATATCTGTTATTGGCAAGGGACAACCTCAGCTAATTTTTTTTTTTTTTGTCTAAACGGGACCAGTATGAGTCTTGAGACTTGGTGTCAGAGTGAAGTGAAACAGAAGAGCTTGAAAATACTAAAGGGGTCAATGATGTCAAGAGTTTATGATTACAGAGAGGAGGGGGTTGAGCACCACAGCATGTCAATGAGGCAAGGCAATAATGTGGTTGACCAAAAAAAAAAAGTGCATAAAAAAACGAAGACAATAGAAAGTGTTTCCTTATGTGAGTCACACTCTGATTACTCCATTTATTATAACACATAATGCCATGTTTCTGCCAATCAGCCCACTGTTTATGCTTGACTCTGTAAAGTGTGCAGGGTAAAGTTGTATGACATTAAGTTTAGATTTAGATGAAACAGATTTGTTTGCACGTTTGATGAAATTGTGAAATATTTTCCTACTAGAGGAGACAGCTAAAGCAATGCTTGAATGTTGCCAAATATTCTATTCTGGAGATGGACCACCACGTACAGGAGGAGTTTAAGGGGTTTACAAAAGCAGGAAGAGGATGCTATCGGATATCCTCAGAGCCTAAACAAAACAACACTGTTTTTTTCTGACATAAATTAAAGAGCATGTTTTTTTTTTTTTTTATTGAATATGGAAATTGCGACTACCTGAAGGAAAAACTCACTATATACAGTGCTTTGCCCAAGTATTTACACCAATTTATTCTTTTCATGTTTTCTCATAGTACATCCACAAACTTCAATGTATTTTGTTGCATTTTTATGAAATAAAACAAGACAAAGCAGTGCATAATTGGTAATTGGAAGAAAAATTATATATTTTTTTCGTTCGTTCGTTCGTCGTCTTCCGCTTATCCAGGACCGGGTCGCGGGGGCAGCAGACTCAGCAGAGACGCCCAGACGTCCCTCTCTCCAGACACCTCCTCCAGTTCCTCCAGGGGGAGCCCAAGGCGTTCCCAGGCCAGCCGAGAGACATAGTCCCTCCAGCGTGTCCTGGGCCGTCCCCTGGGCCTCCTCCCGGTGGGACGTGCCTGGAACACCTCCCGAGGAAGGCGTCCAGGAGGCATCCGGTATAGATGCCCGAGCCACCTCAACTGGCTCCTCTCGATGTGGAGGAGCAGCGGCTCTACTCCGAGCCCCTCCCGGATGGCCGAGCTCCTCACCCTATCTCTAAGGGAGTGCCCGGCCACCCTACGGAGGAAGCTCATTTCAGCCGCTTGTATCCGTGATCTCGTTCTTTCGGTCATGACCCAAAGTTCATGGCCATAGGTGAGGGTAGGAACGTAGACCGACCAGTAAATTGAGAGCTTTGCTTTTCGGCTCAGCTCTCTCTTCACCACAATGGACCGGCACAGCGCCCCCATTACTGTGGCAGCTGCACCGATCCGTCTGTCGATCTCCCGCTCCATTCTTCCCTCACTCGTGAACAAGACCCCGAGATACTTAAACTCCTCCACTTGAGTTTTTAAATACAAAACTACATTTGTACCCAATCCTCGTTAGTCTGATCCCTAAAATTTACTTGTCTACTTGTATGTAATCTAATCTCAGCATAAATACAGCTGATCTTTGAACGTCTCAGGAAAAACCAAGAAACACACAAGACAGAGCAGGAAAAAGTTGTGGAGACATTTAAAGCAGCATTGGATTGTAAAACAATATCTCAAGCTTATGAAAGAGTATGTGAAAACTGCAAACCTGACAAGACATGGCTGTCCACCTAAGCTGACTGGCAAGGTCAGCATTAATCAGAGAAGCAGCCATGATGACCCATGGTACCTCTGGAGCAACTGCAGACATCCAAAGCTCAGGTGGCACAATCTGTAGACACTACACAAATCTGACCTTTATTTTGCAGTTTGGCACTAGCAATGTAAGGGATAGCACAACCAACTGGAAAGTTTTCTGGTCAATTGAGAATAGGATGGCCTATTCGCAAAATCCATTGTGTGGGAGAAGATTCACCTGGAATAGTTGATCCTTACAGTAAAACATGGTAGTGGCAGCATCATGCTCTGGAGATGCTTTTCTTTAGCAAGGATAAGGAAATATGTCAGGGTTAATGACAAGATGGATGGTGCTAAGTATAGGAGAGTCCTGGAAGAAAATCTGTTAGAAGGTGGAAAAGACTTAAATATACAATCAGAGCTACAGGGAAATTATTCAGATCAAAGCATGTTAATGTGCTAAAAAAGCCCAGATCTAAATCCTGTTGAGACTATGTGGCAAGACTTTAATGTTAATTTAAAATTAATGTTCAGAGACCCCCCATTTAATCTCACTGAGTTTGAGCTATTGTGCGAAGAGCCTGGGCAAAAATATGTCTCTAGATGTGCAAAGCAGCTAGACATACCCCACAAAATGTAACGCTATAGCTGCAGCGATGCTGTAACTTTTTTTATTTTTTTTTATGGGAAAACTATACATTATTTCCTTCCACTTCACAATTATCCACTAGTTTGTATTGGCCTGTCACATTCCCAGTTAAATACATCGAAATTTGGGGTTGTAATGTGACAAAATGTTCAAAATTTAAGGGGCAGGAATACTTTTGTAAGGTACTGTATACACGAAACATTGTATTAACTGCTTGTGGTTTTATGTTGCCTTTATGGTCATTAGGCTTAGAGTTTTTCCGTTTCTTTGTTAAAATTTGTTTTCATTCAAATTTGGCAAAAAGTGGCTATTATATAAAAACATATAACGTAAAGATCTGTATGTAACTTTAAAATATCTGCAGCTTTACCAGATGTATCCATTATTCCCAGTTTGCACTGCTGATAAAAGTTGTCTCCACCCTTCCAGGCCTTCTGTTTGACGCCACAGGGCCACAATCCCAACTCCACAGACCTTTTTTTTTAAAAACTCGGTGACCCTGAGGCCCCAGACAGTGGGCCGGCTAGTGTACTGGACCACTATCCCTTTATAGTGGCTTTCACAATCCATCACTAAACGCACTGTGCCAAAAAATATGACCACTGTTACAAGAGGCAGCAGGTCAAAAAGGAAAGGTCAAAAAGATGTAAAAACGCAGGGAGTGAACAAGAAGCAAGGTGTCAGACAAAGAGATAGGGAGAGCAGCAGAGTGAAAAATATGTTATCGCCAGGCCTGTTCATCACACACTCAGGTCAGAGGGGTGTGAGACGTGAGTTGGCAGAGCTAAAAGCAGGGTCTAGCTGGAATACGTGTGGGGCCATAGGAAGTGCTGTGCAGAGCAGATAACAGAGAGCGAGTGTGAGGCAGCAAGGGTGGGTGCGGCCGAGGGGATAGAAAGTGTAACAGTGTCCTCAGCCCCGCCTTGCTTTTCCTCTATTCACTACCAGCATCCTGTCTGCGCTCGGCTCCTTAATGGCTTTTAATGAGCCACCGGTGGATCCTGTGCCTTCCTGCTTTCGCACAACATGCCAGGCGAGAATGAGTGAAAGGAAGAGAAGAAGAGTTGATGCATCAAATAATTCTGGCAAAGCTCAGATTGAAGTAACTTATTCTCTTCTTCAGTTTGCCAAAGGAGCACAGGGATCCTTTAGATTACAATTAGGTTTACACTGATGTGGCCAAGTCACGCTGTGAGCAAATAAAGGAAGGCTTTGAGAGTAACTCAAGCCATGAATGTTTCCATAATCACATAAAGCTTTGTAGAGATAAATCAAATAAAGCCTTTTGTGTAATGAAAATATTTGCCACAGGTCTTTCTCAGAGGCAGGTTTTAACTGAAGCAGTGATGTCATATCTGAGAGAGGACATCACTCTTCTGCTGCAATCTGCATGCCCCTTCAAGAAAAATGTGCTCATCTGGATGTTTTACTTTGTTTCACAATTTGAGAGGCATAATTTTAGGCACAGCTAGGTCAGAGGTTCTCACAATATGGTAGTTGAGTATAAATACCACAATACCACAGTATTTACACAACAATGTAAATAAGACAAAAAAAACCTTTATTTCCACTGCTGTTAAAATAGTATAAGGTACTGATAACCACATCTGGAGTAATGCTAATTATAAAATTAATTGTTGTTCTACATAGATCAAACACGAATTCTCATGCATTTTTGTCAGTCAGTCAGTCATTTTCTACCGCTTATTCCATAGTGGGTCGCGGGGGAGCTGGTGCCTATCTCCAGCAGTCTATGGGCGGGAGGCTCATTTTTGTCATTTTGCTATTTATGCAGCAGGCCAAGTGTCGCAAGCTGGACGTGGCACGCAGTCGAGGTTGAGGTAGATAATGCGCATTATATACAGAGGCTATGAGTCCCTGACGCAGCCATGGGGTTCGATTTCCAACCCTGGGACCTTTGCTGCATTTTGCTCAATTTTGTTTTTTTTTTCTCTCTAAGCGAGAGAAAAGTGCATTACCCTTATTTCAACCAACTGACCAGCAGTGCACGACAGCTGGTGTGGATATCACTTGAGCACGCATCTCATTAGAAAAACTTTAAATCATAGGAATAATTGAAGCTCATACCCTAACTCTATATTTGAAAACCTAACTTTTTAGAACCCAAGCATACGTAGTAAATCTTGATCACAATGTTGTTTCTTTAATTGTAAAACATTTGTCTGACTTCATAGCCAATGCCACACACATTTACAACACATGTATGTTTTAACAATTGATAAATAATGATTTTCAGATTTCAACCATTATTTAGTTTTTTTTATTATTATTATTATTACTTTTTAGGTGCTAACAGCCTGTTATTTTTCAAACAGTTTGTTTGACAGTCATGTGACAGTAAATGGTGTGGAAAGAGCGGGGTGAGGGAGTGTAGAAAGCAGCAACAGGCTGGTATTTGATCCCACAACAGTATGCTTCAAGGACTAGGGCCTGGGTACGTGGGTTGCACGCTTAAGCCCCTGCACCATTGATTTAAAGTAATGTTTAATCTTCTATTCGCTTTACTCATCTTAAATTAGACGTTTGTGTTATAAAAAAATGAACAACAATAAAAGCATACAAATGGGCAAGCAAACATGTAATACGTCCAACAAACCATGTCAGACATGATTCCTTTCTAATGTGCAAAGACATGAAGCATTACTTTATGCTATCTCTAGTGTCTCCGTCCCTCATTTGCTGTCTCCCGCCTGTCTGCTTTCCAATTGCGTCTGGCAGGATTTCATTTCTCAGAGTTGTGTCCTGCCGCTGTGAGAGATGACAGGTGAGAGAGTCACTCTGATCCCTCTTGACACTTTGTAATCGAGTTAAGAATGCTGGATTAGAATCTCCTTTTGAAAGGGGCTGAGGTCAGCTCTCTATTCTGTTTGATGCATAGCTTCAGAGTAAGAAAAGGGCTGACATTCACTGCAGGAATGTGTGTTCATGTGTGTGAGAGGGAGGGAAGAAGAACATTCACCGTTAGAGGAGATTGTTTGGAGCCTTGAAGGTGATCTTACTGTAAGGACTCAATCAAAGTTGCTTCTTTTTTTGTTACTGGTTCTTGACCTGTCTGAACTTCCAACATAGCCCATCAAAACAGTTACTGGGTTTATTGAATCCAGTTTCTCAAAAAATAGATCTTAGATTGTATTAAATTTTGTTCATTAAACTTACATATCATATGTAATGTTATATAAATTTAACCTGCACATTCACTGGTGGGCATTACTTTTGTCTCCCCCTTCTGGCACAGACAATGGTTGCATACATACAATTGGCAGAGCCACTTATTTTCCTCACTGTTTTGCTATATACTGTACACACTTACATAGATAGTATAGACATTTTTGAACAATTTTGAATTTCATAAGGGGTTTTGTATCTAACAAACAATCTGCCTATTGTTTTATTTCACATTTATTAATTATTTATCATCTGGATCAACTGATACAAATGCAACAAAAGTGAATATTAGAAATTGTACGCTCTACATATGATGATGCCACATTAATCAGTACAGCAAATATGGTAACTAAACTAAGGTAAGGTTAAGTTATGTTATTATCAAAAATAAAATATGTGATCATTATATTATGTACATGATAAACAGAGAAGATGTGGCATTACTTGAGCTGGAAATTAAGTTAAAACCTAGATCTAGATGGATCAATGATCTCCAGAGGTTCCAGAGGAGTCCCTAGAACAGAGCCATCCTTCCTTATCAGCTTGTTGAGCTTTTTAAGTCCCTGGCTCTGATGCTGCTACCCCAGCAGATGATGGTAGAAGAGATCACACTCTCCACAACAGACTTATGCAGATATGCAGCATCTTGCTGCAAGCACAGAAGGACCGACGCTTTCTCAACAGTCTGCTCTGTTCCTTCTTGTAGATGGCTTCACAGTTGCATCTCCTGATGCAAGCTGCAAATATCTCCTGAGTTACAAGGTGCAAATAAAACAATTAATTTTAGCAGCAATTACACATTTAGCAGCCATATTGGATTTTGAGTCCAGAATTAGTTTGAAAATCTAACTTCAGGGGGTTTCAGCTTGTATGTGTCAGAAAAACATTTACAGGGTCCAGCTGAAGTACATGCCAATAAATATGTATAATGTTCAAAGCCATGCCTAAGTTGCCTAAGAGATGGAGACAAATTTTTTCAGAGGTTTTGTCAAAACACAAACTGGGACCACACTGAAACACAGTATATAACAAACAACTTAGCTCACTGTAGCCACATCCAAATACTAAATATGTTAGTATTAGCTTAACACTTTACCAAACTGCTACATATTAAGATATCACCAGGAGCAAGAGGTCAGTTCATTGAAGCCGAATACTGCAGCATCTAGAACATCACTCATCGGATAATAATACTGCTAAAATGTAGTGTTATTTTACAACACTTTATAGTTCAAGGCTTGAATATACATTACATTGATTTTATTGAAGGGACTCTATCCATCCATCCATCTTTAACTTACCTGTAAATAGGTCATTCAGGTAACTGGCTCATTGTGGCTCTCTAGCTCATTCTAGGGATCCCAAGGAACTCCCAGTTCCTCCAGCCGGTTCTGGGTTTTCCCTGGGCCTTCTCCCACTGGGACGTGCCAAAAAACATTTTTAGGGACGTGCTGAGGAAACATCTTTTTCAGATGCCCAAACCACCTCAACAAACGTCTTTAGATGTTGAGTTGTAGCAGCACTACTGCAAGCTTCCCCCAAATGATGGAGCCCCTCGCTGTATCTCTCAAGCCACTCAATGAAAGTAGCTCACTTCATCCACATGTTTCTTGGTATCCTTCTTTCAATCGTGATATATACTGTATCTCATAATCATAAGTTAGGGTCTAATGTTGAAAGATCAGTAAATTGAGGGCTTTGCTTTTATATTCAGCTCTCTCTTCTCCACAACAAACCAGAGCAGCGCATACATTGCTGTAGAAGAGGTCCCAATCCATCTATCCATCTTCCAAGCCATCCTGCAATCACTTGTAAACAAAACACCAGGGTACCTAAACCGTTCACCCTTCTGCCACCTTTTCTCCAGCTGAGAATGATGTTCTTGGACTTGGAGAAGCTGACGCTCATTCCAGTCTCTTCAAACTTGGCTGCAAGTAGCTGCAGCTCACAGTGACGGTCATGGCTGATGATGCCAACAGAACCACATGATCTGCAAAAAAACAAAGTTGAGACCTTGAGTTTCCTTAACGAAACACCCTCCTTTCCACAACTATGTCTTGAGATCCTGTTCATGAACACCACAAACAGGATTGGGAACTGGTGGAGTTCAACCGGCACTGGAAACAAGCTCAACTATGTGCCAAGGGTGCTGACATAGCTGAAGGCACTAAATCGGCTAATTGTTCAATCACTTTGATGGGACATCCCTGTTTTTTTACAACTTTTCATGGTTTGCTGGTACAATAATTAACAGATAATTAACAGGTTGAGGAAAAAATGAGTGCACTAGTAACACTGGTTTAACCTGCTTTTGAATAAAAGAGCTGAGGTTACAAAGTCTGTCCTTTCTGTGTCAGATACAACAAGGAGGACACCAAAAAAGGAAGATAAAGTTTACCGCTCAGGCTTAGAAACCAACACACAGATCCAGAAAAATCGGATGAAGCTGTGTGACTCAACCCTAAGACCTATACTATTGAGCACTTATAATAATTACAATGTAAAATCAAAACTGTAAAATTGGTAAGAAAATCTAGTTCACTTTCATTTTCCATTTTATCTCCAGATATTCTTAAGGAACTTGAAACCCAATAAACTAACATTTGCAGCTGTGGTGAGAGTATTTGACAAATGGTTATTAGGTAAATAATTGTTGTAACCACCGCAATGATGGTGCTTATGATCATGATAGAACTAACAGGAGGTGAAGTCCACACCTGCACGTGAAGATATAGGGTTGAGGAAATGTGTATCTGTGTGTTTGTCCATACAAACACCTGCATGTCTTGGCAACCCTCCGAGGAAGAGTCTTGGTCATCGGACATCCCTGCTGCAAGGCCAACTCCCTGAAGCGCACCAGCTAATCAGCGGGAACAAAGGAGCAAGGGTGTGTAACAGCTCCAAAATAGCATGAGGAGGAGGAGGAAAGGGATGTGAAGAATCTGATGCAACACTTCTTTATACACGTTTTAAAAAAAGTTCCCCCAAGAAAAAGAGGATTTAATTGATACCTGTTATGCAAATGTCTTATTTTCAGGAAGGGGTTTACGGAGTGAGAAAAACAAAAAACAACACAATGATTCATTGATTTTTTTTAATAGTGTGCGTTTAATTTTGTAAATGTGGTTTTGTGTTTTTATACATGATGCATGGTCACACTGCACTTGCTTTAAAAGCAAAGCCATGATGTGTAAATAAGTCTACATGGCTAAAGTACTTGGACTGAAGCCTGTGTAAGAGCTAGGGTCAGTAAGAAATTATAGGGTGTTTAAAACATTGCAATATACAAATCAAAGTAAGTACAATCTTCTCTGAAAGAATGGAAAAAAGGTCACTGTTTGGACAAGAAACTGTGTTTTTGTGTGTTTGTGTACTTCCTTAGCTGTTAACTATAAAGCGACAGCCTGACAAACCGTGGTTTTCATGGTAGCATTGACTTCCTGACCTCACAAGCCACAATGTTTTCCCTGATTAACTTTACCTTGACACCATACAGAATGGGAGAAGTGTGTACAGCATAAATTAGTGTTACCTGTTACCTGTGTTATTTTCCATTGTGTGCATTTTACAAGTTTCTCCATCTATCCCGTTTGATGATGTGAGAGATAACTTGTAATTCACTTTAAGCAGAATTATGTTTCATGATAAGTATCTATCGTTCATTCATTCATTCATTCATTCATTCATTCATTCATTCATCTTCTATACCACTTATTCCATAGGGGGTCACTGGGGAGCTGGTGCCTATCTCCAGTAGAGAGGCAGGGTACACCCTGGACAGATCACCAGTCCATTGCAGGGCAACACAGAGACACACAGGACAAACAACCATGCACACACTCAATCACACCTAAGGGTAATTTTGAGAGACCAATTAACCTAACAGTCATGGTTTTGGACTTTTCATGATAAGTACTTGTCTATATATGGAGAAAAGCCCATCTAAAGCAGAAGGTGATAAAGTGGACAATAAGCCGGGGCCAACAGGTCCCTCTCCTCTGGGGGCCACAGATTAGGCCTTATGCACTTCCTTTGGAAAATAGGCACCAGACCCAGAGGAAGCTCCTGTCATCTGCGCTCCCTCACCCCTCTGGTCTCTTTTGGTCCAATCTCTGACTCTCCTGCTCCACCACTGTCTATTAGTTCCCTGTCTTGCTCTCTCCTATTCTATCTCAGAGATGAAATGCAGGCCTCCCCATACACAACTTGTCACCTCACTCCACCCGGATACCAGGGGCCAACCCTCATCACGCTACTGTAGGATGTCACATTGAAATTTTTTTTCTCACCCGCAGAGCAATCACCGAATTTAAATGTTTCTTTTCATAAACAGCTTACATCACTGTTTGTGGAAATTGTGTAGACTATCTACAGCTACTGAATGCCAAAGGTCAAGTTAGGTGGTCTGCTATGATGAGAGACGGACAATACCCCTACATACACGTTTCTGTTTCCTGCTTTGACTGTAAATCTTGTGACAGTAAGCTCAAATTATCAGCAGAATTTGCAACGTTTAAATGTTTTCCTATCTTTATCTCACTACCCCTATGAATTTATGATTGCTCTTAAGAACAAGGCAGTTTGACATTAGGCCTGTCAATGTGACAGTTTTGTACAGTGTGTCTGACAATTCATCATTTTCTCTATTTATAAATTTTGAGCTAAGATGTTTTGACACTGAATAGTATGCTGTAGCTTATGTACTTGAGGCATTTAAATTTCCGTTTTTCACCACAACAGTTTTAGATGTAAAACATCCCAGTGCTTCAGTTCTAATTTCTGCTCCCTCTGTTTTTTTAATGATATGATTAAATGTTGTTAAGAGTTTATGCTATTTTTATACCTAAATCTCCTTCTTGCTCTGTCAATCAATAACTTCAGCGTCCAACCTAGTGGACATGTTGCCACCCACAACCATAAGTAACATGCGTCAAACAACACACACATGCACAGGTTTATCAATTTAAAGTGCTCAATGGCAACATTAAAAAAAGCATGGAAAAAACTATAAGTTGTAAATAACTTGTCTTGTCATGCTGCAGAGAGACCAATACAATACCATGTGTGCTCTGTGTAAAGTTGCAATGAGAATCTGTTGCTAGGTAGAAAAACACTCACTGGCCACATTATGTCAAACCCGTTGTTAGTAACAAGTTGGACCCCATTTTGGCTCCAGAACTGTCTAAATGATTTGTTTCATGAAGTCACATAGTTATGCAATGCTCAGTTGGTACTAAGGGGCCCAACCTGTGCCTTGAAAGATCCCCCACACCATGACACCATCACCACCAGCCTGAGTCTTTGATACAAGACAAGACTGAAAAACATTGTAAGCAGAATGTTTTTGATTACAGGGAATATTCGAACCAATAAAAGAACCACTGTGACTCAATGAACTAACATTTATTCTAACCCTTGAAAATGGTAGTACATTCATTAAAGATCCTTTTGTGAATGTTTGCAGCAATATCTGAAAAGGTTCTTTGAAATAAGTTTTTTTTTTGTGATTTGGGGGTCATGGGAAATTATAATCAAATAATCCTTACCTGGAATATGAGAAAAAAAAGTGCAGATTGTTTAGTCAATATCAAAATCCCTAGGTTTGAAAATTTGTGAAAAGCCCATTCTGATACTGGTGTGCCCCTTCTTTTCTGACCTCTGAAATCAACAATGCATTTTATTTCACAACCGCATTAACTGTATATTTTCTCTTTTTCAAAGTATTCTCTGTAAACATTGTAAGCATAATATGCTTACAATGTTACTTATTGTATATGACCCTGTTTTAAAATGTTTCTGTAATATCCAGCATAACTCAGTAATTTGACTTGCTTCATCTTTGGCCCACTAGTGTGTGGCATAACCACAGATGCTTTTTTTTTTTTTTTTTTTGCAATGAAAATATTGTTGTGTGGTTTTTGGCATTGCCACCTAACAGTAAAGATGAAACATGTATCTTAGATGTGAAGACCTTTCAGTGCATTTCTTTTAGGATACACAGGTTTTTCTGTTAGTATTAAAGTGAACTCCACCTCTCACTAGAGAACAGCTGCTGTAATAGGCTCCAGTGTGCCACAACCCTGAGTAGGTTTGGGACTGGATAAATATAAATATATTTTTTGTCTTCCAGTCTTAAAAATCACTTTGAAAATCTAGCTAGACTACATTTTTCAAATTTATGCTTCAATCTGTTTCCTGAAGTTCCCTGGTAAATATTTGATCTACATTATCTCTTTGGGAAATACAATTTTACTACAAACAGAACAGAAAGTTCACTCTCTTGTTCATTCATTCATTCATTCATTCATGAATGAATATTCTCTTGTTATTATGTACAATTGTAACAAATGTTATATCTTTGAATTTCAATGCTCTGCATATAAAATATTTTTGAATTATTAATTATAAACTAAGAATTCAGAGTTTCACCTATATGACAGAACTGATGTCAAAGTCACACACCTTAAAGACCATCATATCTTTTGTCACATTAGGTACCTATTAACGTGTCCTGAGGCTGCATTCTGGTCTTTAAAGACACAGCAGGCATATCAGAACACACTAGGACTCTCAACTCTATTTGCAGTGAAATGGTCACTGGCAATTTGAATCTCCTGTTGCCAAAATCATGTGCCCAGTGTAGGCAAACATGGAATGCTCAAACAGGTAACTCTCAGGCCTAAATGTAAAATCAGTGACCATTGAAGGTTGGCAATCAGTACCCTCTTCGCCACAAACACTACCACAGGTAATGTTTTCCTTAATCCAATCCAGGGTTTAAGAATTTCCATGCATTGAAGTAAAAAAAAAAAAAAACCACCCAGGCTTTACTCATGAAACACAAACAGCCTTTTCAGCCACGACTAGTGCTAATGTAGTCTGGCTTCACAGGCAGACAGACTAAAGCTCTCCTGTCCTGGAAGCAAAGCAGTGAGAGGATTAGGGTTTGCCACAACATTTAACGAAACAGAACCTTGTTTCATTCAATCAATGATGGTAAAAAGCAGGCACAGACAATTCTGACTTAAACCTACTATTTCTGACCCTGCCACACAATGCATAAGTGTGCTTAGGTATATGGGTCCCTGCAACACATCCATGTTTTGTCTTGTATAGAAGCCTGTAGAATGAGAGAAATGTGCCTTTTACTGAACCATTTGATACAACAGTTTGATCCTGAAGCCTTTTCATTGAAGTTTTCCTTGGCAAATGTTGCAAATTTGCAAGGCATGCTATCTTTAGTGGGACATGCACTTTCCATGAGATTAAAGGTGAGACACTTTTTCCATTTAGAAATGCACCAGACGGGGAAATAGCCATGTTTTTCAAAACATTACACCAAACAGGGAAATGTTAATTAGGCCCCCAAGAATTTAGTTTCATACCATTTTAAGACATAGGATAATAAATCAAATGTACTATAGAAAACCTATAGTAACATACTTTGATAACATTAGCTAAATTGTGTTCTATTATCATTGTCTCCATTAGATGTTAGTCAAAAGCCAGACCTTAGCTAGACACCAGTGCACCTTGTTCATCTGGAGACTGGTTCAGTGATTTTACGGTGTCTGGGACTCAGTCTGGTCTGACCAGAATGGAGTGACTCAAAGAGCAACAACTGTGATAAATGGGTCTTATCTGGAGGTGGTGGGGTTGGGAAGCTGACTCTGTTTCCCTGCGATTACTTTAGCAGGCAGGAAAATGGGACTCAACGTGAATGGCTGGAATTCCATCGAATGACAGGCAGACATTTGTGTTCACATGTTTGTTGTATGATAAAGACACAAGACAAAGAAAGGGAGTACAGTGATTATGACTACATTTCACTAAACCTCAATATATACTAGCAAATTTGTTAGGGCAAAATTAAATAAATTTACCTCAAATACATTTTTTTTTTCTTAGAATAATTGGGAGTGTGCTTTATCTGCTGCTATCTCCTGACCTTTTCCCTGGACAAACAGTAAAGAGTCAATATCCTGATGCCTTTACAGGTCCATACTGAGTGATTTATAGCAAGGGACACCACTTAAACATACTTGGCCAGATTGTTTCCCCTCATGGACTTCCACACGGGTAAATGATTTGGTTTAAAATGGGATTCATGAAGTGATGTAACAAGAACATCCTACCAGGAGAGTGAAAGTGATCAGAATTGTGCAACATAGATGCATCTTTAAACAACATTTATGTATCTATCTTTAAACAATAATGCATTAATTGGCAGGGATCTGAAAGTAATCAGTTGATTGTGCTGAGGTAATATCATGCAGTAGAAACTCGTTTTATCCTAAGCTGTTTTTTCCTGGTTTCCTGAACTTACACGTTATTATTATTTTTTTTATTAACGTGTCCTGTCCGGCACAGTAACACTCAAAATGGTTGTCTAAGTGCCTAGAAGAAGCCCAACAGATTTACTTTCACAAGTGGAGCAGTACGCCTTTCACTGTAATTCTCTGCTTGACACATATACTGGTTCTCGCCGTCTTCCACTTTATCCGGGACCAGGTCGCAGGGGCAGCAGACTTAGTAGAGACGCCCTGACTTCCAAGGCGTTCCCAGGCCAACCGAGAGACATAGTCCCTCCAGCGTGTCCTGGGCCGTCCCCTGGGCCTCCTCCTGTTGGGACCTGCCTGGAACACCCAGAGGCGTCCAGGAGGCCTTCATGAGGCATCCAATTCAGATACCCGAGCCACCTCAACTGACTCCTCTCAATGTGGAGAAGCAGCAGCTATACTCCGAACTCCTCCCAGATGGCAAAGTTCCTCACCCTATCTCTAAGGAAGTGCCTGGCCACCCTGCGAAGGAGCTAATTTCAGCCGCTTGTATCCGGGATCTTGTTTTTTGGGTCATGACCAAACGTTCATGCCCATAGATGAGGATAGGAACATAGACTGACTGGTAAATCGAGAGCTTCGCTTTTCGGCTCAGCTCTCTCTTCACCACAGCTGCACTGATCCGTCTGTCGATCTCCAGCTACATTCTTCCCTCATAGATAGATAGATAGATAGATAGATAGATAGATAGATAGATAGATAGATAGATAGATAGATAGATAGATAGATAGATAGATAGATAGATAGATAGATAGATAGATAGATAGATAGATAGATAGATAGATAGATAGATAGATAGATAGATAGATAGATAGATAGATAGATAGATAGATAGATAGATAGATAGATAGATAGATAGATAGATAGATAGATAGATAGATAGATAGATAGATAGATAGATAGATAGATAGATAGATAGATAGATAGATAGATAGATAGATAGATAGATAGATAGATAGATAGATAGATAGATAGATAGATAGATAGATAGATAGATAGATAGATAGATAGATAGATAGATAGATAGATAGATAGATAGATAGATAGATAGATAGATAGATAGATAGATAGATAGATAGATAGATAGATAGATAGATAGATAGATAGATAGATAGATAGATAGATAGATAGATAGATAGATAGATAGATAGATAGATAGATAGATAGATAGTTTTGGGATTATTTCAAATGCAATGGACATGGTGACAGAACGAAAGGGGAAAAAAAGAAAGAAAGGGAGAGAGTTGGAAGGGAAAGAAGGGAATAAAGTACATAATGTCATGGTATGACATCCTTGGACTTGGTTTGTGTTAACTGTGCTTAGGTTTATGTTTTCCTTTATTGTTAATTAGTTCCACCTGTCCCTTATGCCTCCATGTCTCCTTGCCACACCTGTTCTTAGTTCCTGTGATTACTTGCTTTTGTTTACTCCCCGTATATTAATTGGTCTGTGTTATTTGTTCTCCGCTGGTTCCTCCATCACTTTTCCTCGTTCACTACCCCTGTTACAACTGTGTACACATGTAAATTTTTGGCTTGACTCATGTTTATACAAGCTATGATTATGTTACGTTTTGGAGACCTTTAATTAAAGAGAAGCCTTCCTCTCATCATGTGGCTGCCAAGCTCTTATCTGCACTTTGGTCTGATCCAAACCCAGAATGTGATACATAAGAAAAGAGAATACAGAGTACATCTTTATATCTTTGTATCTGTTAACACCTGAATCCAAATACCTTTGTGTGTATGTGTGAGCGTTTTTGTGTATATAAGATTTCTCCATAAAATATTTCATAACGAGTGTGAGGAGCCACAGACCTGCCCCCTAGAACCTGAGGCAGACATGGAGATCTTAAGTATACTACCTCAACGTGAATTAGATATTGGAAATATAGTTTCTGTGTCCAGTGGTCATTTGCCACTGTGCCAAATTACAGGTGGTCAGGCAACATAATAAGGATATTATGAGCTACCCCGCGACCCACTATGGAATAAGCGGTAGAAAATGACTGACCGACTGAGCTACAAGTCTGAAAAAAATGTAAAGGAACAGTTGAAAAAATGGTGGCATACACCCTTTAAAAAAATCATCTATTTTTCAAATCGGGTAGAATACCATATGTAAGTGCTTCCAGGTCTCCATAAGAATAACAATTTTGCATGTAGAAGTGAAGAAGAGTCCACCTTAGTAAATTTCAAGATACATTGTTGTTTAAAAATGAAGCACCAAAAAATGTGGGACGTTACAGTATTTAACCTTCCTCTATCGTTTTTAACCATAATTGATTTCTACTTAAAATCTATAATTAACATTACATTTTGTCATTCTTCCCGCTATGAGCCGCTGTTAAATGTTTATGTTTATATTAGAACAGAAGTAATTTCACCATGTGTTAAAAAGAGAATGCTCTGTAATATGTGTCTTAACTCGTCTTTTAAAACAAACAAAACTCATTACAAAGCTGACTTTCTCATCTGTCTTTAGCATCTTATATAAGTGATTATGGTGGTTAGGCCAGTCAGAAATATTAAATTATATACATAAACTATGGTAAACAGTAGTCTCTCTTTACAGGGAAGGAAAGTGTAGGGGAGAAGTGTAGACCCAATATTACCGCGAGATTTTCAGGATGTTGCCAACATTTCTAAATCAAACATATCGCATGACAAATGGAGGTCAAAAGATCAGAACGATAAAACAGAACAACTTTGCCATACTCCATTTCACCTTTCTGTTATTTACTGAAACTGTTGCTCTCCATTTATTTGCCATTATGAACAATCAATATGTCACTATAGAAAATAAAGTTTCCTTTTAATATATGTCTTTGGTTTTGGAGAGCAAATACAGAGCAAATATTTTTACTTTTGTAGCAAAATGAAAACAATATGTACTAATGTTATACTCTTTTCTCTGAAGCAGCAATGTTTGAGGAATTTTGTTTTCAGGAAATATTGACATTTGATATGGTTTTGAAGGAGAAAAAGGAAGAGACTCAGTTGTAATAAGAAGTAGGCTGCAGCCCAGACAAACGTGGCGTTGCCCTTCCTTATTGACATCCTGAGCAGGAAACTCCTTAGCTTTGGCCTCTGTGTCACAAACTTTCTGAGACGAGCACCTCAGAGAGCACTTATTAACACTTTACCTTCTGCTTTCCCTTTCTTAATTTTTATCCTATTCATTCAAATTTATTTTGCCATCTACATTTTCTGAGCTTGCCTTTTCTGCTTCTACTATTGAATCTTTTGTCAGAATTCCAACTTTACATCACTGCCTTCTTTTCCATGCACTCCATGACTTATTTTCCACACCTGCCTGTCATGGTTCCATATGTAAATCATACACCAAATACTTGCAGGTATCCACCAGACATGCGGGAGATTGAGCAGAGGGGAAATCCCACCCCTGCTTCTATAAATCACCATTCAGCTGGTTGCTGCTCATATAGCTCCTAACGAAGCTCTAATTGAATAAGGTGGCTGGTGTATTTAAGCAGCAGTAGGTTGGAAATCTGCAATAGATATTTTAGGGAGAGAGCATGTGTGCTGGTACCAGACACACTGTGGTGAGCAGCTCAGTTTAGCATTACAGTGGTGGCTCCCTGTGGGCTTTTCCCTCGCTGTAGCAGCAACTTGAGGAATTGCAGGCTCTCGAAGAAAACACTCGAAAAAGACGAGTGAGACCAGAAGAGAAACAGGCTGTGCCACTAAAATATGTACATCGCAAACAACTGAGAGTAACTTACATGCAAATGTGGGATGTTTTTGCTCTAAAATTATACATTTTCTATGGATTATCTGTTTATAATAATATATCAGTCTTTACATCTTCTGTTGTGTTACTGTTTTTACATCCATGCTATTAATCGAGATTTGGCCATCAAACATTATAAGAAGGCAGGAATAGATAAATTGCCATAAATTGTTACTTTGCTTTTTCTCACATCTATTCATCCTCTGCCATCGTTATCTCTCCTCTGCATGCCTGTTTAGCACAGCAGGACTCCTCTGGGAGAACAAACTCTCACCGGAGGGTATGGCACAGTCCCACAGTCCCCTCTCCTTCCCCCACTTTGTCTGCCCACTCCTGTCCCACTGCATTCCTGCCTCTGTGTGCCCCGTCAGTCTGCCATATGACCTGGTGGCTGATAAGACCAGAGGCCCCCGCAGTGCCCACTGCCTGGTGCCAGCACTTCCTGCGCACACAGAGTCAGTTATGTTGTTTCACAGATGGGGAAGGTGATCAAAAACAGCTGCCTTGCTTAAAAACAAAAAGCAAAAACTGAGACAATAGACTTTGCTGGCAGCATTGACCCTTGTAGCTCTCTTACCATGAGATTTCTTTTTGATATACAAAGTAAAGCCAGATTTATGCTAAACTTGGCAACAAAATAAGAATACCTCCACACTATTAAAATAATGCTTGACAACAAGGTAAC
This sequence comes from Girardinichthys multiradiatus, assembly GCF_021462225.1. Lineage (NCBI taxonomy): Eukaryota > Metazoa > Chordata > Actinopteri > Cyprinodontiformes > Goodeidae > Girardinichthys > Girardinichthys multiradiatus. The sequence goes on from NC_061799.1 coordinate 26,424,013, forward strand.
ATTTACACTATGATTTTTTTGTAAAATTAGGAATTAGTAAAATAAACATCAGATAAATGTTCTCAAATCAAATCATCTGAGGTGCATTTCATTTTTTTTTTTTTATTAATGTCCAAGAATGTGAATATCAAAAACTTAAAATAAAAATTTCCAAACTTGGTAAAACAAAAGAATTAAAAAAACTATACAGAAAAAATATAAACTAAATGTGGAAAAGGCTAGGTTCATACCAAAACTGCTGTGACTCTCTTTTGAGATTGTAAAACTACAGTGGGTAAAAAATTTATTTATTTGGAAACAACAACTTATCTGTGGGCTGCACAACTGTGCATTTGCTAGCACTCCTCCATTGCAACAAGAAGTCCCAGCCTGGACTTTTTCTGCATGTTCTTGCCTCTGGCCAACTCATCTCAAAATTAAAAGGAAACATCTTAATTGGCATTGCAGCTTTCAAACCCTTCTTATAAATGCTGACTAGCTTTTTACATGTTTCCATGGTATTTTAACGGTTTATTGTTGGTGATGAGCTTATTGAGTCTTTGAGGTTGTAAAGTCCTTTTTGCCATCACCCAAATCTTTAGCTTCCTCCACAGATTCTCTTTCCGATATAAGTCGGGACTCAGGTTGGGCCACTCCAAAACTTTAATACTTCTATCAGTCAAAAGAAGCTTGTTGGTTAAGTAACAATATTTCTTTAAACTTAAATCTGCCAGAAGTATGAATAATATTTGACTCAACCGTATGTCTACATGATAAAATTTAAACACACATTATACTCTTGACCATAATTTCACTGAATAGACATAGAAAAGACTATATTGCATTCTATCAGCCACAACGTAAACATGTGACAAGCATGAAAGGGGAAGAGATGTCCTAATTGGGGTTGAAATGTTTGTTTAGTGTTGTTTAAATGGGGTTAACAAACCTGACTTTCATCGTCTTTGAGAAGGCTAAATATTGGTTATAAAAGTGATATTTTTATGCATTTTTAGGGCTAAACAAAGATACGGTCAGCATTAGCTGTGAAAAAAAAATAAATGGACATCCAGTGTTAGAAGTAATTTAGGCATAAATCTCCACAAACAATCCTTCCTATATTTGGGCCCATTACCTCAACTGTGGGACAGAATTTGCACCAATTCAGACATATTTTTGCAATGGATGACAAAAATATCAGTAATTTATCACATATTTCCATCACAAACGTGTTTACAAACGGCTTCTCTTTTATTCATCTGATGATTAACTCAAACATCACCCCTGTCAATGGAGTGTGTGTGCTGTCTGGCACAGCTGAGAATATTCCTTGTTACCATTTGTCTGGACAAATATAACAAGGTACATCAATCTTCTTTAGGGACTGCTCGCTTTGGATTAAAAACAGCTGGGCTTTGCCAGGCTGACTCATGGGGTGGAAACATGCTCTGGTGCTGTCAGAAAAGTTACATGTGGCCAATCCAACACAACTTCATGGAGACAGAAGATGGAGACACAGTCAGGTTCATCCTGAGGGGCTCTACTGGGATGCCTGAAATAATTAGAATATGAGACCACTGCTGTGACATCAAGATTAAGCAATTGGGTTTAGCATATGAACCTGCTCCTGTCAACCCATGATAAAATTTTGAGGAAGTCATTAGATCTTTACCACTTTATGGTATTTAACATTTATTGTGAGCCAGTAGTATATGAATGCTGAGTAGATAATAAACTCATGACTTACTCTTCAATCCATCTCATATGGGGCAAATACTGAAGAAAAACATTAAGAAGTCTCAGCAACAAGAAGCATATTCCTTATTTAGTATACTTTCCTTAGCTGTTCTCGGCTCTGGAAAATGATTAGGTCAGCTACCATAACAAGAAAAGGTGAGAGCTAAGTTGGACATAAAAGTGTGCCCATAGTGAAAGGTTGGTCCACTAGGATGGGGGAACAGGGATTCTGAGAGTGTTTCATAAACACATTCTTGGGCAAATTCGAAGAAATGAAGCCAGTGAATTTAAGGCAGTTCCAACAAAGAAAGGTAATGGATAATGTGTTCATCTGAGTGTAAGGGATAATTACAAGTCTGCGTTCCTGAAATTATATGTGTGTTTGTATGTGGCTAAAAGACGTCCTCTGACCCTGGTCAAGTCACTTGACTTCTCGACACCTCTGCCTCCCCCAGCTGTATCAACACATCCCCCTCTCTAGCTGCACAGGCAGGCAGTGGGCCAGCAGTGCGTAAGGAGCCAGGCTTCAGTCCATCTCACAGAAATTGACTGGGTGTTTGTGTGGGTTTTAGGTGGAGGGGATAGAGGGTAGCTGCACCCTTCACCACAGCTCCACTCTGCGGAATTCAGATTATTTCTCTCCACCCTGCTGCCCCCCGCTGGTAACTGTGCCCTGAGTAAACAAACAGCTGGGGTCAGGGCCAAAGCAATCAGCACCATTGGGTTGCTCCTAATGGATAGATCTGTTTGCTGACAGGTGGTTTATTTGCACCTAGAAATTGACGTGGAATCAGCAGAACGTCTTTTTATGAATTCCAGCGTTGTAGCTGATTTACCCACGATTTCCTTTGATGTAAGTTATGTGGTTTATTCAAAGTGTCACACAAGTAAGAAGGGTAATCAGCAAATTGTATTTATAGTTCTCTGGATTTAACCAGAAGATAAAGGCAGGGCATTAACATTGTAAATAAGAAATTATTCTTAATGTTTTGCCTGGTGAAATCAAGGTTTAAAAGGAGCACATAAGCTAAACAACGTTTTGCACTGACCATTTGCCAACTCATATGCCCATTTTAAGTGATGCTATTGTCATCCCTTCCTACTTCCATTTTGTACCAGCAAACAAACCATTGTAACCCCATCTACAATCATTACGCATCAGTTTAAGTTTCTTAGTAGTTAATAATTTTAAAATATGAAAATAAATTATCACATAAATGCACAAATGTCACATACAATTTCATTTAATTGCACAATAATCATTCAAGATTTTATTTTACAGACTAACCCTAACTGATTGTGGTTCTAATTCCCACTTGGATCAGTGGAGAGGCCAGAAAAACCTTTATATATGGTAGTTTTTGTTTTTGTTTGTTTCAGGTACATATTTTCTTTTCAGTTTGTATTGATCTCCAGAAGACGACAAAAGAAAAGTATGGTTTTGCTAAATATGCTCAGCTTTTCTATTAAATCAGCCAATATACTGTATACTGTCCTAAAGGTGTAACTACCCAGTTCGCAAGATTAGACACAACTCTGGGTTCACAAGAGCAAGACAAGACAAGATAAGATCTTAATAATTTTGAAGGAAAACTTTGAATCCATTTGATTGTTCGCTTTGAGTTTTACAATGCAGTAAAGGTTTTATGGATTACAAATTGTGTTTTAAATAGTATGTAATTATCCATCTAAAAACCCAGACATCTTTCTGCCCAGCAACAATGCAAAGCTCATTCTCATGGATCCCAAGGCGTTTCCAGGCAGAAGGAATATATAGTCCCTCCATTAAGTTGTGGATCTTCCCCAAGGCTCCTCAAAGTAGAACGTGCCTGGAAAATCTCCAAAAGAGAGGCACCCAGGAGGGATCCTGATCAGAAATGTAATCTGTAAGAATAATTCAGTCCAGGTTTTCAGTCAACTTTTTTTCCATTTCTTAAAATTTGGATTAGGAGTGTATCTACCGACACGTTACTAGAGATATTAAGGTATGATTAGGGGTTGTAATCGCACAGAATTAATTTGAGTCAACTGGACCAAACAGGGATGAAAACAAAACCAAACAAAAGCTGAAAATACACATTTCACTTAATTTCTACATGAGATGTGAGCATTTTTATGAGTATTTATCCCAATAAAATATGAAAAAAAAATAAGATCAAAGTAAGAAGAGACAAAATGGAAACATGAGCCCTTTTTGCAAGAAAGACTTCACTTTGAAGAGAAATATTGTGGCATTCCATTACTGCAACATCTTGTGCCATAAGATCTCAACTACTATCATGTATTAATAACCCAAGAAAAACCACAGTTGTACATTGTTCCAGCTGACCATATGTATTGAAAGTGGACGCATGTAACCTATGATGATTAATGAGTTTACCGAAGCTGGACAGCAAGATGACTGGCTAAAACAAGCTGCAAGACATTGGCTCAGTATATTTTATGCATGTATTAATTATTACTCTCGCATTACTCTACTCATCTGTGACCTCAGGGGCAGAGCAAGGGTGAATCTGGTAATGTGGCGAACAAGAAGGCATTTTACACTTATAACCTTAATTCCCATATCAGAATAAAAGCAACAAACAACAACTGGGATGTCTTTTGGAAAACAAATGAAAGTCCTCCTTGACTCCATCAAATGTCTGCAGCGTTTAGTTGTCTATTGTACTTTTTTCCTGGCTTACCATGGAGCAAAGCCGGAATAGGATGTGGGTGGAGAGGGATAGCGTGGAAAAAGTGCAGCCTGAAAGATGTGGTTGTCTACACTCTAGACACAACGCAGAGATGGACATATCAGTTTTCGATTGCAATATGAAAACATATTGAATCATTACAAGATGAAAAACTTGAAAAAATATATCGATATTGCATTTCCTTTTCTTTTTCCTTCACTCACTACTGTAATTGTAAATGTCTAAGGGTAATAAAGATGAGGAGCACTATTTACACTTTTGTGTTTGACACAACAGGAATACATTTTCGCATGGCTCTTCTTTAGCAGTTGTTAAACATATGCTGCATGCTTCATTTCTTTTTGCTGGGGGATATTTTGAATGGATTTAAGGGTGCTAGATGCCCTTTGCTGTGACATTAAAAAGAAAAAGCTACTTTGTTAATCCTCACTGAATCTCTAATATCATTACAGCAGTAAATATATCTTGGAAAAGGAAGAATGAATGGGCCCCTTTGTTTCATTGTTATTATTTCTGGCACAGGGATATACGCGTCTGTGCTGCACTGACCAAAGGTCTATACCCAGATGGTAATAGTGCTACAACTTAATGTACAACAAACGCATCTTTCAGGCTTTCTAGTCTGTAACGGCCTCAATGTGCCCTGGGATTTGGGCCAAACAATGCATTACCTCTCACCGCATAACTTCTACTGCTTCCATCCCTTCTTATTTAGCCCTCATCTGAACGGGAGCATCCGTATGCCTGGGCTGATTTACTGTCTGGGGAACACTTTGAGCGTATTGCCACGGGGTACACAGAAGTGACACTGTGATGCAGCACAGACAGATGTTTGTTATCAAGCTGGTATGTATTACAAAGAAAAGCCAAAAGCTTCTTAAATATTATGTGCTTGCAATTATAAGATAAGTTTTTAAAGTTGAAAGCTTAGGGGCCCCTAACTGGCTTGGTTGTGTGGTGCTGTACAGTTTGTGTTCTGACAGCTGGCAGAGGGAAAAAAAATAACCTGGCAGAGGTCTGCTCTCCACAAAAAAAGCAGTCAATAACAGGAACTCAATCAAACTGCACTGGTTTCCGGTAAGCTATGCACTCTGGACTGCCTGGTCTGACAGACTCTGGCTTGCTGAAATACTTTTGGCAGCAGCTAGCCCCCCACCACAGCACGGAGAACCTTCAATTGGCTCTGTTGTGCCACACTCATTTGTACCTCATCTGATTGTGGTTTTCTTGTTATATTCAGCTGGGTTAAAAAATTTGCCTACTGCGATGATTTCTACTAAGGCCAACACTCAAGACAGGTAAAAGGAGCCTTAAGATTGCCCAAGATTTACACAGTTATGCTTGGGCATAATAGTTGTATTAATTTCCTTATTTTAAATATGTGAAAAATCATGTTAAAAAAAAAAGTCAAACACAAGGCAGCCCAGAATGCAGCTAACATTTGCCAAACAGGAGTGACATTGTGCTTGGAATACAGAATTCAGGCCTCAATGCATAACATAATGTACACTAAAGACAAATGTAGTGATTGTAAAGTCTTCCAGTTGAATTTAAACTTAGACTAAAGCTTTATATGGAAATTGATCCAGCAAAAGAAGGAGAAAGCTGGGTTAGGCCTAATAAATGGAATTATACTGTACTGGTTGTGCTTCCAGCATGTTTCCGTAGCGTCTAATAACAATGGCCCTTGTTGTCTTTTCAACTTCGCTTTACCACATTTATGTCCTCCAGGAATAAAATGTGTAACAGTAGTTACTCTGTACAAAGTTAGTAATTCATATGTTACACAGGCTGCACTCAATTTTTTCAGTGATCATGGCAGACAGAATATTGGACTGTTGTGTTTTGTTAATCTGATACACTAATGTACCACAGTTTCACATTAGTGTGTGAAAAATGTAAAAATCAAAAATCGGCAAAAACATTCTTCCACGGGATTTTACCACTTTATGGTACACTGCATCATAAAGGATTTCCGGAACAGATCTTGATTTTATTAAGATACTTTTTAAAGAATATCTGATGCTATTTTCCTACAGTTACAAAATCAGAAATGTATCTCCAATATATCTTATCCTATGAGTTACACCTCAAACATTTCTGCTGCACTAAAGAGTCCTTAAGGTGTAAAAAAGCAATATGATGGCAATATTTAGCAGAGGAGTGCAAATAAATATATTTTTTCTCTTTCTGGTGGCAAAACACTGAGTTTGTACATGGTGAAACCTCATCTTGCATGGCGTTCCGTTACATGAAAATGGGCAGTTAGACAAGAGTTAGAAAAGCTGCATTTTGAAGTGCCCATGGCAACTAATGTCACAGTCAATAAACCTCCAGTGTGACAAGCAATGTTAGTTTTCCATGCTTGGATTCCAAAAAGTTGTCATCATCTCCACTTTGTTTAGTCTACATGTCACTGTCTATCAGTTCACTGTACCACCTAACTATCCATCTGTTGCCACACATGCCATTTAAGAAACTATGTTGCAACACACACTCATAAAGGCAATTTAGGGTCATTAGTTGACCGTAAACATTATATGTACACACGTAAAAACTTTTATTTTTGCCATTTAGATTTAAAATGTATTTACTGAGCGCAAAGTGGAACCGAGGTAAAACGTTTTGTTTATGTGCACAAATTTGGCAAATAAAGCTGATTCTGATGTAAGATGACACTGGAAGTTTTTCCTATGATACGAAAACCATGGGTTAGATTCATGTCACTAAATGGATGTAGACTATAAAAACAGATTTTGCAAGATAATAAATGTTAAACCATTAAACTTATTTACAACCCCAATTCCAATGAAGTTGGAACGTTGTGTAAAATGAAAATAAAAACATAATACAGTTTTTATTGTTTTGCAAATGCTGTTCAACCTATATGCTTTTGAATACACTAACGTTCAAACTGTTAAATTATTGACGTTTTTTTTTTTTGTGTGCAAATTTTCACACATTTTGAATTTAATGCTTGCAACATGTTCTAAAAAATCTGGGACAGGGGCAACAAAACGCTGAAAAAGTTGAGGAATGTTCCAAAAACACCTGCTGGAAACATTCCACAGGTGAACAGGTCAATTGGAAACAGGTGAGTTCCATGATTGGGTACAAAAGGAGCATCCCCAAAAGGCTCAAAAGGCTCATTCATAAGCAAGGATGGGGTGAGGTTCATCACTTTTTGAACAACTGTATGAACAATGGTCCAACCGTTTAAGAACTACGTTTGCAAGACAGACCTACAATTGTAAGTAATTTAGGAATCACATCATCAACAGTCCATAATTTCATAAAACAATTCAGAGAGTCTGGAAATCTCTGCAAGTAAGGACCTTCCATCCCTCATGAGGCATTGCATTAGGAAGTGATATCATTCTGTAACATATATTTCCAAGTGGGCTCAGGAACACTTCGGAAAACCACTGTCAGTTAACACAGTACGTCGCTACATCTACAAATCCATCCAAATTCTTAATTGTTTTTGGAAATCACGGACGTGTCCTCATGGTCAAAGAAGAAAAGATCCAGATCGTTATCAGGGCAAAGTTTAAAAGCCAGCATCTGTGATGGTATCGGGGTGTGTTAGTGCCCATGGCATGGGTAACTTGTACGTCTGTGAAGGCACCATTAATGCTGAAAGGTACGTACAGGTTTTGACGCAATAGATATTGACAACCAAACAGTCTCTTTTTCAGGGTCATCCTTGCTTATTTCAGCAACACAATGCCAAGCCACATTCTGTATGTTATAACAGCATGGCTTCGTAGTAAAAGAGTGTGGGAACTAGAATGACCAGCCTGCAGTCTAAACTTGTTTCCCATAGAAAATGTTTGGAGCCTTATAAAGTGCAAAATATGACCACGGAGACTCTAGATTGTTGAGCAACTGAAGTTGTACATCAAGCAACAATGGGAAAGAATTCCACCTACAAATCTTCAACAATATACCACAATAACCCACTTACCAATCCCCTCCCTATCTCATCTTCTGTGGACATACTCACCTTCACCTGGAACACCACCTCCTCTTCTGCCAGTAAGAAACCTTCTTTTCTACTTCGTTACAAAATCAGTCTCAATAATCTCGGAACTTAGATATTATCCTCTTGCTTCTCGTCCTAGTGTTGACCTGGATCGCTGCCAATTTCCTGGAAGAATCATCTTGCTGTACACTTTTACCAACAAACTTCTCAAACTATTTCTTTGTGTTGCCTGCGGAGTGTCACTCTTAACAAACATGATGTGTTTCCTTTTAACATTGCAGGACAATCCAAACTAGTTAGAATTTCACTGATTCTAATGAACAAATGAATACCTTTTGGGAAATGATCTCTCTTTGCCGGGGAAACGATCGCGACAATGGTAGAGGTTCGTCCTGTAACCAGTGGGTTGCTGGTTTGAAACCCTCCTTTGTCTGTCTCTGTCGTTGAGAAACAGACTTCACCCTCCTTTCCTGCTGATGGTGGTCAGAGGGCTCGGTGGTGCCAATTGTATGGCACCCTCACTTCTGTCAGCCTGCCCCAGGGCAGCTTTGGCTACATTGTAGCCTACCACTGTGAATGTGTGAATGTATGGGTGAATGACTGATTGTAGTCATTCACACTTTTTTACATTTTTATTTAATTATTCATTCATTCATTTTGTTAGTCAGTCATTTGATACGCCCTTGTTTTTTGACCTCGACATAACAAGAAGGCAAAAAAATTCTTTAAATCTAAAAGCTCTTTTATAAATGTGTCCTGTCTGAGATAAGCAGATGCTTAGATTAACAGAAGTAGCACTAATGTATACAAACACCATACAGAAATCATACATGTAAACATCAGATAAACATCATCACATTTAACTTTCAAAGCATTTTTAAGGTTTGCAATTTCTTGTTCTGCACAATTTCTGCAGGTTGAACGTCATCTGAAAGGTTAATCAAAACATTTAGAATCAGATATACAGGATTCACTCAATTTTACATCTGACTTCAGCATCGAGCAGCATTTAAAAGCCAATTTTTCCATTTCAGGATATGTATTTCTGCTGATGTTCCCATTAAATCTGTAAATATATTTGTGATTTTAAAACATGAGTTGTACATTGTACCATTACGGTTTTAAATATATTTGCAAATATGTTCATGTGTTGGAGTTAATTAATTCGGTAACTCAATTCAAGTGAAACACATTGTATATAATAATTACACACAGACTGATGTTTTCAAGCCTTTATTTCTGTTAAATATGAAGATTTTTTTTTAAACCCGGCATTTAATTTTCTTGGAAAATTAGAGTGTTATATTAGACTAAACAAAAAACCTTTCAATACAGAAATGTGGGCTTAATGAAAAGTATATTTTATACCTGCTTAAAGGTTGGTATATATGTATATATGTATAATGTATATATATATATATATATATATATATATATATATACCAAATATATATAGATAAGTTTACAAGCAGAGTTCTCATTGTCCAAAATCTGAATTTTTCTAACTTTTTTCAAATTGACACATTAATAGTAATTCTGGAATCTACACAGCCCTTCAGTTCTGAGTAATGTAATCAGGGCTTCAAGCACGTCCTCTGGCATCTGTTAACAAGTTGCAGAATATTATTTACATTCACTTATGAGATGCTATGTTGTCGCCACCCTCTGGCAGAAGAACTAATCTGCATTTAACAACAGCAATATCACCAAATATTTTCCAGCTACTTTCATGCTGTTGCACTCTGATTCCCACTTCTTCCTTCCAACACGATAAAAGAAACATAATCAGAGGCGACCGGAGGAGATGAAGTTGGAATGAAGCTTTCCCAACTGCTCCGCCGCATCACCTCCAACATACACAGACAAGAGGACCACCACCCTCTCTGTGTACACTTTCTCACACTCTTTCTCGCCCTACCATGTTTACAGCCTTGGCTTCAGACTAATTGAACAAGCAGCGACCCAGTGGACGGCCTCTCTGAGGGATTAGGACATGATCTCAACAGAGCGTTTCCTCTGAGGCCAAACACAGCCAATCTAGAGCCATTTCATGCTCTGTGCTTCAGCACACAAATGGCCAACACACACACACATACACACAAACAAAGAGAGAGAGAGAGCAACAGAGAAAAGTAATTCATGTATTCTTTAAATTCTGGTCTGTCTTTTATGAAACACAGCTGTTTAGCTTCAAAGTCTTTCCTTTGCCTCCCAAAAATGCTCCATAATACTAATAGATACTAAAGTATGCAAGACACCCAGATTCAACAAATGATACCAATTACATTCTAAATATTTTTAATTAGCAATTTTCTATCAAATATTTATTTGTAATGATTCATTGTATTGGACAGTTTAGAGCAATTGCAGAGTTTTAAACATATTCACCTAAATGAATGCAAACACCCTAAAATGAATTTGTTTATAACTAAAGTGTTAAAAATGAATTCTAAAGTATTTGCCCATTAATATTTTTTTATCGTAGGATATGCGTTGTGTATAAAAGTCTGTTGTAACTGAATAAACATTATTTGTTAATTTGAGTGTCCTCTTTAAACTGAACTTTATCTTTGCTCACTCTTATTATGACTCCATATATCTTATCTTAGTGTATTTTTGTGACTTTGTTGTTGCTCTAAAGCACCTTTGGTTTTATATCTTCAGGGGCACTATATAAAATAAAATTAATAACCTTCTCTTTGCCTTCTGCAACCAGTCCGGTAGCTTATATCTGCCTTTCTTGTTTCTAGCTGCCTGTTAGGGTTGTGGCTTCCCATGCAGTGGTGAAGTCCTCCCCCCTGGCAGGGGGAGAAGCATGCCATTAGTCCACCAGAACTACAGTTGCTGTCAAAATGTGAGAAGGGAGTACATCTAATAGATATATATATTTCCTGGAGGACCTGACTTAATCTCTGCTTTCTGTTTGGGCACATTAAAATGAGACAAAACCCAGATGACTGGTTCTGAATCTAAGAAACGAGGGCTAAGTACACTTGATGTGAATTCTATAAGAAAATAATGAAAAAGCCACTGGTGGAAAGAATTGCTTCTTAAGGGACAATTCAATTGAAAAGACTTGCTGTTATGGTTGGCTATAACAGCAGTTTATTTTTTCATTTATTTTGACGGCTGATTTTATTTGTTTCATAATGCTTTTTTTTTTTCTTTGTTTGAACAGTTACTCCAATGAGTGATATTTGTTTGGAAACTTTCAGATTCTTTTCCCTGTAAACAAAATACATTTGTGTGAGTCAGGTACCAAATCTTCATCTTACTTCACCTCATTTCTCTTTATAATGAGTGTTGGTTGGAAGTTCTTTAGCAGAGGGTTTTCTGCTCCCCACCGAAAGGCCTGTCTGATTCTTTTAGTAGCAGAGAGAACGGTGCAGGAAAGATTTGTAATAAAAGCCTACTCAGGTAAATCACTTCTCAACCTGTCATCACCCACAGGGGTAATATTATTGGAAACAGGTGCTGTGTATAACATGTGGATATTGGCTGCTCATTTCACAGTCCCCGAAGACTCGCACACTGATGAATTCCACACTTCTTTGTGAATCATATTCCAACTTCCCTTTGGCTGACAGCTTGATGTTTTCTTCAGTTTTATTTATTTGATAGCTCAACTTTTTATGTTAGAAATGCTATTTAAAATATGTTATTTGTCAGAGATATTTTTTAAGGTATTTCAGCAAAATGATCAATGCTTTACTGGTAAATCTTTCAAACAGATTTATATTGAAAATGTTTTATGAACCTAATTTGGAGTATTTAATAAAATGTAGGTATTGTAACTTCTTGAGTTCCCATGGATGTACAGTGCTGTGGAAAAGTATTCACCGGATTTGCTTTTTTGTCAGACTTTTGTTTTACATCATTGTAATATCAGAGAAAGACAACTCGAGTAAATACAAAATACAGTTTTCAAATTATAATTTTATTTATCAAGGGAAGAATGCTTTCTAAAAACATGGCCCTGGGTGAAAAGTAAGTGCCCATCAGATTATTCCCAGACATATGCAGGGGTTGGACAATGAAACTGAAACACCTGTCATTTTAGTGTGGGAGGTTTCATGGCTAAATTGGACCAGCCTGGTAACCAGTTTTCATTGATTGCACATTGCACCAGTAAGAGCAGAGTGTGAAGGTTCAATTAGCAGGGTAAGAGCACAGTTTTGCTCAAAATATTGAAATGCACACAACATTATGGGTGACATACCAGAGTTCAAAAGAGGACAAATTGTTGGTGCACGTCTTGCTGGCGCATCTGTGACCAAGACAGCAAGTCTTTGTGATGTATCAAGAGCCACGGTATCCAGGGTAATGTCAGCATACAACCAAGAAGGACGAACCACATCCAACAGGATTAACTGTGGACGCAAGAGGAAGCTGTCTGAAATGGATGTTCAGGTGCTAACCCGGATTGTATCCAAAAAACATAAAACCACGGCTGCCCAAATCACGGCAGAATTAAATGTGCACCTCAACTCTCCTGTTTCCACCAGAACTGTCCGTCTGGAGCTCCACAGGGTCAATATACACGACCGGGCTGCTATAGCCAAACCTTTGGTCACTCATGCCAATGCCAAACGTCGGTTTCAATGGTGCAAGGAGCACAAATCTTGGGTTGTGGACAATGTGAAACATGTATTGTTCTCTGATGAGTCCACCTTTACTGTTTTCCCCACATCCGGGAGAGTTACGGTGTGGAGAAGCCCCAAAGAAGCGTACCACCCAGACTGTTGCATGCCCAGAGTGAAGCATGGGGGTGAAGCATCAGTGATGGTTTGGGCTGCCATATCATGGCATTCCCTTGGCCCAATACTTGTGCTAGATGGGCGCGTCACTGCCAAGGACTACCGAATCATTCTTGAGGACCATGTGCATCCAATGGTTCAAACATTGTATCCTGAAGGCGGTGCCGTGTATCAGGATGACAATGCACCAATACACACAGCAAGACTGGTGAAAGATTGGTTTGATGAACATGAAAGTAAAGTTGAACATCTCCCATGGCCTGCACAGTCACCAGATCTAAATATTATTGAGCCACTTTGGGGTGTTTTGGAGGAGCGAGTCAGGAAATGTTTTCCTCCACCAGTATCACGTAGTGACCTGGCCACTATCCTGCAAGAAGAATGGCTTAACATCCCTCTGACCACTGTGCAGGACTTGTATATGTCATTCCCAAGACGAATTGACACAAGTAGGTTAAAGTATTTTCGAAAGAAACATATCACGATCTAAAAAAAGTCAAGAAAAATGAGAAACAAAGTCAATGACATCTATCAGTCTGGAAAGAGTTACAAGGGCATTTCTGGGGCTTTAAACCTCTGGTGAACCACCAGGAGTGAGTGGTCGACCAAAATTACTTCAAGAGTGCATTGACTCATCCAGGAGGTTATAAAAGAACCCAAAACAACATATAAAGCACTGCAGGCCTCATTTGACTTAGTTATAGTAACTGTTCTTTTTTCCACAATAGACAGAAATAGAGCAAAAATGACATCCGCATGGGAGTTACAAGGTGAAAAGTACTGCTGATGCAAAAGAACCCAATAGCCCATCTGACACTGACAAAAAAAAAAAACACCATGACATTTGGAAAATTATTCTGTGAATTGACAAGACCACAGTGAAACTTTATAAAAAGGAACTCTGTGGAAAATTTCAAGATTTGTCATCCCTTGTTACCACTGTCACCAAGCATTATTTCCACAACCAGTCAATAGGTTTAGGGGAAAATTACTTTTGCACATATTGGCAGGTTGGTTTAGGTAGCTTTTTTCCTTCAATAATATCAGCGTTTTAAGCCTGCATTTTACATTTACTAAGTTTATTTTTGTTTGATATTAAAATTTGTTTAATGATCTGAAAGATTTTAAGCAGAAGACATCTTTAAAGTGGGAAATATTTTCCACAGCACTACAGGTCCTTCTCAAAATATTAGCATATTGTGATAAAGTTAATTATTTTCCACAATGTCATGATGAATATTTAACATTCATATATTTTAGATTCATTGCACACTAACTGAAATATTTCAGGTCTTTTATTGTCTTAATACGGATAATTGTGGCATACAGCTCATGAAAACCCAAAATTCCTATCTCACAAAATTAGCATATTTCATCCGACCAAAAAAAGAAAATGTTTTTTATACAAAACGTCAACCTTCAAATAATCATGTACAGTTATGCACTCAATACTTGGTCGGGAATCATTTTGCAGAAATGACTGCTTCAATGCGGCGTGGCATGGAGGCAATCAGCCTGTGGCACTGCTGAGGTCTTATGGAGGCCCAGGATGCTTCGATAGCGGCCTTTAGCTCATCCAGAGTGTTGGGTCTTGAGTCTCTCAACGTTCTCTTCACAATATCCCACAGATTCTCTATGGGGTTCAGGTCAGGAGAGTTGGCAGGCCAATTGAGCACAGTGATACCATGGTCAGTAAACCATTTACCAGTGGTTTTGGCACTGTGAGCAGGTGCCAGGTCGTGCTGAAAAATGAAATCTTCATCTCCATAAAGCTTTTCAGCAGATGTAAGCATGAAGTGCTCCAAAATCTCCTGATAGCTAGCTGCATTGACCCTGCCCTTGATAAAACACAGTGGACCAACACCAGCAGCTGACACGGCACCCCAGACCATCACTGACTGTGGGTACTTGACACTGGACTTCTGGCATTTTGGCATTTCCTTCTCCCCAGTCTTCCTCCAGACTCTGGCACCTTGATTTCAGAATGACATGCAGAATTTGCTTTCATCCGAAAAAAGTACTTTGGACCACTGAGCAACAGTCCAGTGCTGCTTCTCTGTAGCCCAGGTCAGGCGTTTCTGCCGCTGTTTCTGGTTCAAAAGTGGCTTGACCTGGGGAATGCGGCACCTGTAGCCCATTTCCTGCACACGCCTGTGCACCGTGGCTCTGGATGTTTCTACTCCAGACTCAGTCCACTGCTTCCGCAGGTCCCCCAAGGTCTGGAATCAGCCCTTCTCCACAATCTTCCTCAGGGTCCGGTTACCTCTTCCCATTGTGCAGCGTTTTCTGCCACACTTTTTCCTTCCCACAAACTTCCCACTGAGGTGCCTTGATACACTCTGGGAACAGCCTATTCGTTCAGAAATTTCTTTCTGTGTCTTACCCTCTTGCTTGAGGGCGTCAATAGTGGCCTTCTGGACAGCAGTCAGGTCGGCAGTCTTACCCATGATTGGGGTTTTGAGTGATGAACCAGGCTGGGAGTTTTAAAGGCCTCAGGAATCTTTTGCAGGTGTTTAGAGTTAACTCGTTGATTCAGATGATTAGGTTCATAGCTCGTTTAGAGACCCTTTTAATGATATGCTAATTTTGTGAGATAGGAATTTTGGGTTTTCATGAGCTGTATGCCAAAATCATCTGTATTAAGACAATAAAAGACCTGAAATATTTCAGTTAGTGTGCAATGAATCTAAAATATATGAATGTTAAATTTTCATCATGACATTATGGAAAATAATGAACTTTATCACAATATGCTAATATTTTGAGAAGGACTTGTATATCAGTTGTTTAAAGATTTATAAAGATCCATAAAACTACCACATTATCACAGTGGAGCTACTTTACACAGTTTATAAACTGCTATGAGTGTTAGTTGCACATGGAGTACTTTCCACAATTATTGACTCCATGAAATCCATTTAAATTAAAGACAGGACTTTTTAATTTTATTTTGAAAAAAAAAAAGAAAGATGCATTTGTTTGTTTAGTTAAACCCCAGATTATTCATACTCCTGATATGTTTCTTTTTCTGATTGGAAGTAATATTAACTTTTTGGAGTGGCCTAGCCACAGTCCTGACATTTGTGAAAGGAGCTAAACATTAGGGTGATAGCAAGGATCCTTCAAAGCTAAAAGACTTAGAGCTAATCACCAAAGATTAATCATCTAAATAGCAGTGGAAACATGCAAAAAGCTAGTCAGAGCTTATATTATTGATTACTGTAATGCCAATAAACAATTTCACCTGATTTAGAAGGATATACATACTTTTCAAAATGCTATTTTTGTTTCCAAACTAATACTCCCTTTACATTGTGTGTTTGTTATTTGAGAATGCTTGTCTCATTTATTAATTGAAGAAAAATAATATTAGATCTAAATCTGCCAAGGGTATGAATAATTTGGGGCTTTACTGTATGTAGGTAACCAATTTACACTGTAGAACTATTATGTTAATTGTCATGATTTGAGGGTGTTTTGAGTTTTTGTTTTGGATTTTGTCTCTGCTTCTATTATGTTCTCCAAGTTGTGTTTTCGATCTTGCTTCTGTTTATTGTTTTCCAGGTGGTGCTGTAGTTCTTTCCTTAGGTTTAGTTTCTTATGATCCTTGTATTCTTTTCATAGTGCATTTTAGTTTATGTTCTGGTATATCAGTAAGTTTTTTCTTAGGTTTGATTGTCTCCTTATATTCCTGTTTAGTACCAGCTATATTTTGTTTTCACTCTTACCACAGCTTGCAATCTGCTCCATTCACACATTCCACCTTCTCCTTGTAATCAGTCTCACTGCTTTCACCTTTGCCATGGTCTATATATACTCTTCAGTTTTGTCTTTTCCTTGCTGGTTTTAACTTCTGTTCATGCCTTCTTAAGTCAGACTTTTTCTGCTCTGTTTATGCCAAGCCTGACCATGTTTGTTCCTGCATCTTCTACCACATGCCTTTCTGTAAGTTTTCCTTTTCGATTTTATTTTATTACTGTAAATCTTTCTTGACTCACCACGCCATCGGCTCCTGACTGTCTGTACTTGGGTCCTATTCTAAGAACCATCACCCTGACATTAATAGTAAGGGTTATACTTTCAAAAATGCTTCTTCAAACTTGCAATCTCTTCTTATCTTGTAATCTCTTCATTCTATTTTCTCTCCTTCATTTTCCTCCTTCTCTCCCTTTTTCCTTTTTGCTTCTCTCTCTTTCTTGCTTCTTATTTTTTTCTTTTCCTTTCCATCGTCATGTCCATAACAATTGAAATAGTTTCTAATAAAGTTTCTAATAAAGTTTCTTTATAAATATCAGACAGAGCATTACAGCTTTAGTAATGCTCCACTTGTGAAAGTAAATCTGTTGGGCTTCTGCTTGGCACTCAGACAACAATTTTGAGTGCAACTGTGCCGGACAGGACACGTTAATAACAAAAATAATAATAACGTGTAAAAAAAAAAAAAAAAAGAAAAGAAAATGCTGCTTGAATAAATCAATAACCAATGAACTTCCCACTTGTTAAGTAGGAGGAATATTATTGATGTGAATCAATGTTTTGGTTTTTTCCCCTGCACTAGTCAAATGGAGACTGCTTATAAAATGTTTCATTTCTAACTTATATAATCACACAATCATATAACTCAGTTGTTTGGTTTATTTAAGAAATCCTAGTAAGGAATAGTATCAATGCAGACTCAAAAACAATTCTCTATTAAGCTGCTGATATAGTTGCCACTGTTTCAGCCATTTCATAAAGAGAAATAAAATCACTTTCTATGTTCCATTTTTTAATCTCTAAACGAATAATAATATTTTCAATTTCCAAATGCTTCTGAACAAAACTCCACCCTCTATAGCATTAGCATCCGCTCCCCCCAGGGATGTGTTCTCTCCTCTTCTCCCTCTACACAAATGACTGCATCTCAGCAAACCCATCTGTGAAACTCCTGAAGTTATGGTCTAATCCAGGACAGTGATAAGTCCGCATACAGACAGGAGGTGGATCAGCTGGTACACTGGTGTGGTTAGAACCACCTGGAACTTAATCCACTCAAAATTGTGGAGATAATGGTGGACTTTCAGAGAACACCACCCCCACACACCCTCCTCACCATCCTCAACAACACTTTCGTACCACTTCCGGTTCCTAGGAACCATCATTTCTCGAGACCTGAGGTGGTCCTCACACATAGACAATGTTTGGAAGAAGGCCCAGCAGAGACTGTACTTCCTAGGGCAACCAAGAAGTACAACCTTCAACAGGAACCTTTGGTCATCTTCTACACTGCCATAATTCCGTCTGTCTTGTCTACATCCATCTTAGTGTGGTTTAGCTCATCCAGAAAACAGGACAGGTCCAGACTGCAACGAACAGTCAAGTTTGCAGAGAGAATCGTCAGGGCTGACCTTCCCTCTATCCACGACTTATACAGGTCCAGGGTCAGGAAAAGGGCAACTAAAATCTCTGCAAACCCCACACACCCTGCACATAAACCGTTTAGACTTTTACCTTCAGGTCATTGCTAGAGAGCGCTGTCTGCTAAAACCAGCCGCCAGAGAGACAGTTTCCCTTCCCCCAGGCTCTTTCTCTGAGTTCCAGAACAACACTATGCATACTTGAACTGATCTGACATTATATTGAATAGTAAAGTCAATTGTGTATATATCTACAATAAAAAGGATAGTTTTTTTATTTCCATTATTATTTAAATAAATAAATAAATTCAAGTGTACTGGAGTCAAATCTCTTGTTGGTCTGTACACACTTGGCAATAAAGCTGATTCTGATTCTGATGAGCAAAGCTTTTAAATACAAAATGTATCTTTGAGATACAGGAGAGGAAGCATCATTAAGCACATCTAGAGTAGATTTCAATGAAATAACTTAATTTTATAATATGATTAAACATCTACCTACCGTACCTCTATAGGAAATTTACTTTGTTATGAAGGTGCTCAAAGAAGGGTCTGGGGAAAAGTGAATAAAGAGTGAACACATTTTGTCTTTCAAATTAATGAAAAACTCGGCTTCCATTGAAAAACCACAAGTTTGTAGCTTCAATGATATTAATTCAGAAGATATTTGAGTAATTCCTCTGTCTGGCCAAATGCCTTACCCACTAAGCTACCTCTCTGGGCAGTCTATTGTTTGTGTGAGCTCTGTATCTGGAGGCTTTACCGGCTTTCCTTTTTCCCTAGGCAGGGTGGAGAGGCTGCTGACTCCACATTCTCATCCCTCAATCCCTTTTCCTCCATCCCCCTGTGTCCTGTTTACTCTCTGCAGGCTTGCAGCCATACCACCTTAGAGACACTCCAGACCACCAAGGTCCTGGTGGCTGCCTTGGATTGGTCACTGATGGTCCTGCCATGTTAACAGGGAGAGGTGCTGCACTGGGTGGGGGAGAAGTGCTCTAGGTGCCTTTGTGGTGATATTTGTTACAGATATAATTAAATAAAAACATTGCTTGATATAACATGTATGTCTTTCCATTTTGAAGAAAAGTGGCCTCTTATGGTTCTTTAGTGCTGCCCTGGAATTTGGGATTTCAAGCTTTATGGTGGCTGATAACCATCTCAGAACCATGAAACCATTATGAGAAAAAAATGGGACTTTACAGGGATGTTTGAGAATCTAAAGAAGATGTTTCTCCCTCCAGTCACACAGGCATTAGATATAAAAAATTGTCTACTGTAACATTTAGTCTTAGCTCTCATTGGCAGGAGGTTTTCGTACCATCCTTCTTAAATTTCCCTTATACCCATGAAAGTAATGGAAAATATTATTTATATTATTATCATTATTGACACTGAGAAAGCTGGAGGGAGAGTTCATGTTGGCCCTGAAATATGCCAGGAGTTTATCAAAAGCATGGGTCGCCCTCTGCTGGTCATGACCGCTGTTCCCTTTTTTTACTGTCAGCAATGATGTGGTCAGTTTGCACCACAAAAGCAAGCATGGCAAGCGCCATCATGGCACTTATTTTGCATGGGTGGTCCCCCTTTACATCAGTAACAGCAAGCTTTTTTTAAAAGGGCAAAGAAAGCACTGGTCCATATTTGGGCAATTAAATGATTTTTGCTCGGTTTAGTCTGTCTGTGACCCATTAAAGCAAACAGCACTGGCCAAGCAGCACAGGCTGTTTGTGCTGTGAGGGTTTTCTTAAAAAGAGCTTTGGCAGGAGATTATTTTCCCTCCAAAAAGTTGCTATTGTGGAGGGCTGTGGGATATGTTATGGCCTTGTTGGGCTCTTCTAAGGAATCTGACTGACTCTGAGAATATTAAATTCCTGGAAAACAAGGCAAGGAATACAGGTATGTATGTTTTAGCCACAAAGATAGAAACTGCTTGACTAATTTTCTCCTGAGTTTTGCAAAACGAGATCCTGTTTAAGGCAGTCAGCAGGGTATTTTTCCAATCCAGGATTGTGCTGATGTGGCCTCCAGCTTTCTCTTTCCGACTGTAAGAAGGATTTCTTGCTGAGAAATTATAAAAAAGAAAAGTGTACAGCATAGATTTAAAGGGATACTTTGGGATTTATTTTGTGTGATTCTGTTAAAACATTATAAGCTGTTATTATCTTTGCTGCTGTAGACAACTGTCTTTGCATCTTTATCAGAAGCAACTAATGAATCCAAATAGGTTCCCCGAATTCGGCCTTTGTACAGGTTGATTTGTAAATTTCCAACCTATGACATAATGGTTTGTTTTACTTTTGATTGTTTGCTTTTTTGTACACTTTTCTGACAAATGGATGTGATTGGGCAGACACTTGGCACCACTTCCTATTTAATAGTTTTGAATAATTGGGAAAAGTTCGCCTGATGGTCTGTCATAGAAATGTTGCATAATACAGTGTCGGACAGTTTTGTCTTTTGAATTCTCCTATCTTAAAATCTCTTTTTTGTCTGTATAAGTTTGATAAAGTAGCACTGGTGTGTCACTGTTGAGACTCGATTTGTTTTAACACTGTAGATGTCGACGTTGGACTTATGGTTTGCTACAGCCACCAGGATTTTTATCAAATGAAGACGCCAAGAAAGGTATCTGCTGCAGGTAAAATTTTAACTGCTCATGAGCTTTTAACAGAACCATCCCTTTAATTTATTTGCTTGTATTTCATAGAAGAACAACCTTCCTAACATAGAGCTTCCTAATTGTTTAGCATTAAATCAATCTCTGGTTTAGATATCTCAAATTAATCTAAAATCTAAAATTATAATCTAAAATTGCCTTCCAAGAAACAGGTTCAAAGTCTATTTATGGTTAAGATATTGCGACCCCATCAGAAGAAATCACAAAGTAAAAACCCAGTTGAAATATAGCAGAGTTTTGCTTTCAAGTCTCAACAAAAAAAAGGCCTATTTTAACTGAAACAAAACCCGGAATAGTGAGGCCGAAAAGGGTGGAATTGTGGCTCCTGACTTTAAAGTGTCAGTGTGGAGTCTTCAAGAGTTTGACAGGCACAGGATATGTATGGGCCATTGTTAGGTACTTCAAGTGCTACCTCAGTTACAGCAACGACCACCCCCAACCCCTTTCCACAGACGCACACATGCATATTCCCCTGTCAGACTAACAAATCAGGAGAGATACCAAGACCAAAGCTTTTTGAATATAGTTTATTTTAATGGTGACTTCAGGTTTTGGTTTTTTTTTAATTGCTTGCAAGATCCAAGATGTGGTCAATTTATAATATTTTTATTGTTTTGTTTTCTGAAAGTGTTACCAAATAGATAAACACAAACACAAAATATCAGTCAAAAAAGTAAAATAAATGCTTGAAAGTTTGTTATGGCTGAAATGAGCTTCCTCCGTAGGGTGGCCGGGCATTCCCTAAGAGATAGGGTGAGGAGCTCAGCCATCCGGGAGGAGCTCGGAATAGAGCCGCTGCTCCTCCACATCGAGAGCAGCCAGTTGAGGTGGCTCGGGAATCTATACCGGATGCCTCCTGGACGCCTTCCTTGGGAGGTCTTCCAGTGTTCAAGGCACATCCCATCGGGAGGAGGTCCAGGGGACAGCCCAGGACATGCTGGAGGGACTATGTCTCTCGGATGGCCTGGGAACGCCTTGGGCTCCCCCTGGAAGAGCTGAAGGAGGTGTCTGGGGAGAGGGACGTCTGAGTGTCTCCACTGAGTCTGCTGCCCTCACAACCCGTTCCCACATAATGCAGAAGACGACCATTACGAGTACGAGTATGAGTACGAGAACAGCAATTAAAATTTTACAGAAGGTTGGCAAAAACACATTTTTGAAAGGAAGTCCATTTTACAGTGTGTCACATGCTAAATACACCCAAAAGGAACATTTGCCTTAAGAATTTGTTTTCTTGTCTGTTGGTTTCACATCATTGAATTATGCCACTGAAAAGCAAAAAGGATAATGTGATCTAACTTTAGATACTTATATTAAACTTACCACATCGTCACCGATACAACTGATTGCAGTTACATCAGACAGACTGATATACAAACTCAGCTAGCTTGATTACTTGTGTTTTTGGAGTTGAAAACTACATAATTTCTTCAACAAAGAAATTAAATTTGTATGTAAAATATTTTTTTTATTTTCTAGCTATAACAAATTATGTTCTCCAAACTTGTATTCTTTAATCCAACTTGAATTTTGTTGTTATGTTATGTTAATTAGAATTTGTCAGCTGGTTCCAGCTCCTGACCTGGGCAGGGTGTATAACCGTTGTGTTGGTCTATCACATCCAAGCCCAGTTAAATATATACAAGTCTGTGGTTGTAACATAATAAAATTGTGAACAAAGTTTAAGGGAATTAATCTTTTTGCAAGGAACTGCATATCTTTCTACAAACGAAAAGACTGCATTGTTTGTTAAATTATATTAGCATGATATCATTATCATAAATATAGGTTTATTGCATATTTAACATGTTTATTTATGGTATTTCTCATTCCAAAACAATCTTTTAAAAGCATATACCGGTAAGAGTGTGAATCATGGTCAAAAATTCCCCTAAATAGACACAGGCACCATAAATCTCCTTTTTTTTGCTTGCACCGCCTGCCACACCAGACCTAAAATGTCTGCCTGAAAATGGGCTCTTTGTGTGGTCAAGTGAATATGGCCTGTAGAATGAACCGCAGCACTATGACTCTTTTCCTGTTTCCTCCCATCTAAAACCAGACTGGTCGTAAACGAAGACAGGCTCAGAAATGCCAAAACCAAAAGCAAACCGTGAAAGGAATTTTTAGCGTTGGTCAGGTATCAGTTATCTCAAAAAGCAACTTACAAATTGATGCTTTCCTTTAAATAAAGCAGCTAGACAGTGATATAAAGGCAAATACCTTGTAGTTCCTTATAATACCTTATGTTTTTTGTCAGTGTTTCAACAAAATACATTAATCTAATCATTGAATCTTTAACCTCATCTCGGAGACACTTGTCTCTTAATTTTCAGAGTTTTGTCTTTTATCTGCTCCCGTTTAAAACTCCACCGTGGGAAACATTTCACACTACAAAAGCAGCAGCCTTACGGGTTGCCATTTTGGTGCCTTGTTCTGTGTTTTTGTTGGCCAGACTTGCTGTTTTTGGGAGTCAGGCAGAGACCAGATCAAGGGTCTTTTATCCCCCTCAGTACAGTCCACACTGCAGAGAGACAGCAGCACTTCCCATCGATCACCAGGCAGAAGGAGGGAGGGCAAACTGTGGGTGGGATAGGAGAACCTAACTGAGACATGTACTAGATATGCATGTAAGAACCCTACGAATGACTAGACTGTCGCATAATATATATATATATGTGTGTGTGTGTGTGTGTGTGTGTGTGTGTTTGATGTGTGGATGCTGTCTTCAACACGGTTGTTGAGGCAAGACACAGTTGAGCCAATGAAACAAGACAGGAGCAGAATAAGTAGATGTTTGCATGGGTGAAATGTCAAGAGGGAGTTCTTCTGTCTGGCTGAGATTTAAACCGATAAGTACACAGGCAGCATGTTCTTACACTCATTCTGACACATGAGCTTCATATTCACAGAAGGCACACATTTATTTTGTTTGAACAAGACGCTTGGCTCCATTTAGTGCCTTCAGCAAAGACTTCTCAGTATGAGGTATTGCATAAAAGAGTAAAGCTCATACATACACAAAGAGTTGAGGCATCGTGTCTCTTCGGACAACAGTGGGGCTGGCAGAATGAACAGAGACCTCATGCAGGCCGAGGGATGAGCCAGAGGTATGAATAAACACAAATGTGTGATGGAAATGGCCCCATTGTAGGACCGCCTGTCCAGTAGTAGGGCCAACCCGGAGGTGATATGGAGCCGAGTATATGACCCAACAGTGGGGGACCTCTGAGATCATTAACGGCTTCAAAGATGGCCATTTGATCAGAGTGGAAACCACTGAATGAAAACATTGGATAAAGCAAGCTGCTGTGTTTCCCCTCGTAGTCTGGGAATCAATCTACAGGTGGGTGGGAGCTTTTTTCATTTTGAAAGTCAAGCTTCACTGTTATTGGGTAATAATACAAACCCCATAGTGGCAGTATGAAACTGTACTAAACTTGATCAGGCATTTTGTCTCATAAAGCTGAAATATAACACAGGTTCAGCCATTTCGCTCAGATAAATATTTTGTCACGAGGAAACCTCATTGCATGCAAAATCAAAAAACGACTATTCACGTAGCAGGTAAAAATTTGATTGCACATGATAAGGATGTGAAAAATTAGAAGACAAACACAAAAGCATAAAGATAGTCAACTTGTCAAAGTTTTAGAATCACCAGTTAACCACACAGATCCAGGCACTGTATCTGTGTGGATCTGTTTATTCTTACAAACACACTTTTGCCAACAGAACTTAACGTTCTTCTGAGATTTCATAAGGTAGGAGCAGTGAGAGGGAAGTGTTTGTTGCAGTAAAAGTAGTCTGACCACAGCATACGGTTGCATTTAAAATCCTATAAAAATTAGCGAACTCCACATGTTTAAATTTGTAATAGTAAGACATCTCTGCCAAAAAATGGGTTGGTATGTAAATAGCACGTAATAGTTGTTACGGAGACTTAATGACTTTGAAATGTCACTAAAATGGTAACATTTGGAAATAAAAAAAAATGTAATAAATATATTCCTTGTTCTGCCAATTGTACTAGCCAAGAGAAATGGGCATTTGTGTCACATCATATTTATACCCCAGCGAAACAGAAAGTCATAGATTTCTAATTCAAAATTCCTAAAAACCCTGATCAACTTAAAATAAAAACTGAAATAAGCGTCGGTTACATTTATTTTAAAACCATCTATATATTGGTACCAACAACTATTTCAAACAAGAATATCATAACATGGGATATTTTGATCAACAAAATAAATACAAAACTTAAACATCGGAATTTTCTACATTTTTCAGTGTAACATTATGCTGCAATCAGAGATCAATTTGATTTAAGGCTTTTAAAACATTTTTGCAGGGGTTGTGTGTTACTATAGTAACGGTCTAAAGGTTTAAGCCCTTAAAGTTTTTAAAGGCAAAATATTGAAGAAGTAATCTTTATTTTGGGCACTTGTCCTGAGGTTAATCTTTCTATGAGTAAAGGAAATTATTCATCTATGTGGAAATCAAGTTGCACATCAAATTTCGTTATCATTGTTCCCAGTCATTCCCTGTGCCCTGCTGGACAAAAAAAAACAAATACATTATAAAAAGCTTGCAGATATCTATTTGCTTGACAGTGTTACCTGAGTTTAGTGTTTTTGCTCTCTAGATGGTACAAACCATATCTACATATTTTACAACATTGAAGTAAGTTACTGTTATCTAAAAGAAAATTGAAAAAAACAGCTATTTTTTTTCTTTACATCTGCTTGTCGTAACCAATCAACCACACAAACCAAGCAGCAGCAACCTTAAACTGTCTATGATTATTGATATTATTATCAATGATAGCCAGGTGTGAATTCTCTCGGGAAAGCTATGAGAGGATAATTGGACGTTTTTATTGGCGGCAGGTCTCAGCGGTGTAAAGAACAGATCAGTCACTCAGCATGTTTCCACCACTGGACGTGACGACACGTGTAGTGCTATTAACTGAACATAAACGTGGTCTGGTCCTTACCCCACCCTCCCTTCTCCTGTACAAATCAGAACCACCTGCCCAGGGCCCTGAGAACTGCCTGGTCCTCTCTGCGGAGCTTCTGTGAGAGAGAGCACCGCTTGTTTGGACAAATGTCAGGGCCAGCTCCAGGGGCTCTCACATGAAACGAATAGAACAGAAAGGGAATCTCACCCTTCACGTAGCCTCTTTCAACCCTGAGCCTCATTTCTCCCCTTTTGAGCTGGACCCAATATTTTTTAATTATATCCAGGAAACTCCTGTTACAAAGGACACTTTCTTAGCTCGTCTTATGGGAGGATGTGTGGAGTTCTGGGGGTCACCCTCTGCTTTTTTCTGAGTTTGTGTGGGTGGTAGGTGTATCAGCTAACAAAATGAGGAGTTCTCCACCTGGAGATCCTGAAAACCTTCTTTCCCAAACCCAGGATGGCACCAGCTGTCGAAAGGCACAGAAAAAATCAACAGTGCAAAAACATTTTAGGCGCGACTCCATATTTATTTTATCCGCACTCTGTTCTAATACATGTCAAAATATATTGTCTTATAGAGATAAGACAATATATTGAAGAAACACTTCCAAGCTTTTTGTTCTCTTCCATGTTCTTTGCTCTGGTGGTCTCTAACTGACAGGAACTCAGGCACTATTTGTTATCTTTTGGTCCAATAAGTCCATCTGGTTTTGATTTAGCTTCTTAGGATCGCCCCCGGAGATGTGGATGGAGGGGAACTTACGAGTGAGCCAGGGTGGTGGAGGGGCAGCTTTTTTTCTCTCTTCCTAAATTGGATTTCTCACCATTTCAATGTGGGCCTTGAACCAGAGGATGGAGCAATAGCTCGCAGTTAACTTTGAGCCCTCGGGCTCTGGAGAAAGAAAGAAATGGGAACAAAAAAGGGGAGGAAAAATTCCTTGGGAGAAATTGGTATCACCTGTTTTGCTCCACAATTGGCATGTTCTGAGTCAGGTACTCTCTGCTTTTATTTGTATAAACAGGAAGGTGTGAACTCCCGTTGAACCATCCCAAACATGAAACCTTTGATGTCTGATTAATCAAATGATGTGTGAAACAGATGAATCCTAGACTAAATAAACAGTTACAGGTTGGATATATTTGCGGAAACATTTTTAAATTCCTACTTCTTGTGTTATATTTAACATTTTGCCTAAACTCTTTATTTATAATACCCATACACAACAGCAAGAGTCAGCAGATCAGTATTCACAAAGGGAAAATACACTGTATAAGTGTTTATAGTAATTTCTTCTTATTATGTATAATAGTGTTAAATCTGTTTGTAAAAGTGTAAAACTAGTAATATTTTAATTTGACACAAACCACCAAACAACTTTGAAGCATGATAACACTTCTGGAAACTCTTACAATACTTTACTTCTTACAGCTTTAATACAAAATAACAACCGAGAAGCAGGAACTCAAAAGATTCCTATTAAAGCAAGAAAATACTTTGTTCCAGAACAAATACTTCCAACACACAAGGTGGTTGGTAACCTCTGTTTCTCCTAGATCCATGCCATTTGAAGAGAATGTAGCTGCCGAAGGCCTCCAGGTCAAGTCAGTGAAAACAAAGGTTTCTCTGGGTACAATACAAAAACAACGTATGGACTTTGTGTCTGAAACTTTGGGAATATATTTTGTTTGATTAAACACCACCAGGAAGCTCTAGGAGTTAGTGTCATAAAATGTCATAAAACTAAACAGAGTGATATTGGACAAATATATTGGCTTTTTCTGGTTTTCAGATGGGAAAGAAGACCATCTGAATGATCTGTCTACCAGTGGTAAATTATGAAAGTGGTGTCATGCTGTGGTTTATCATACCAGAATTCATTAAAGCTTAATTACAGGAACTTTCCAGCAAAACAACCAAAACTCTTGGTTACAGACAATGCAAGAGACTAACATCAAAAACAAGAACATGGGCCATCTTGCTTGTAGCTAATTTGCAGGTTTAGTCCCTAAATGAGCTTTAAAAATCAAAAACTCTACAAACACTACCCTAACCTTAACAAACAACAAAGCTGAAATACAAATGCTATATGATTTCATTGACCAAAAACTAAATTGTGTTTAAAAATACTTACTCCTACATTGAAAAAGAGTATATACATATACAAATTAAAAACACTGTTTTAAAACTTGACATAAGTACCTGATTGTTGCCCAGTTACCAAAATTCTAACAGTTTTTAAAAAATGATCAAGTCTGCACTGGATTTTAAATGAGGAGGTGTTGTGTCTCTGTGCGTTACTTAGAATTGGACTGTTAACATTACGACTTTAGCAGCTCTGGTAAATCTGTTTCACTTTGGCATTTGTTTACAGTGTTAGTGTAAGTTTATTTTTCTTTTTTAGTTTCTCATAATTTAGCCTCACATTATAAGAAACTACAATGAGTCAATCTCAAAATTTTATATTTACATAAAAAGTGTTTATGATGTCATACTTGCTTTTAAAATGTAATTGTTTAATTTTAAATAGAATCTACAGACTTGACTGTAGACAGTTTGTTCTGTCAGAGCCTCTTATCATATCAACACAGATTAATTTGGTTATTTTTTTTATCATTTTAGAAACCATTTTAACTTTAACTAGTAATATTTTTATTTTTTCCCTTATCTTTGTCTTTATCTTAAATAACCTCACTGTTAATTTTAACAGTAAAATATTCTAAAGCAGATGCATGAGAATGGATGTAATGTATTTTAAAATATTTGAAGACGAGCAAAATATATAAAGTAAAAGCAATACTTTCTGTACAAGCAACCATGTCATCAGAGTATGGAGATATTTCTGAAGTGTGTCTCAGGATTATCTGAAAGATACAAACTATGTGGCCTAAGATGGCTCCTTTCAGAATCCCTGCTTCAATTTTATGAAGAAAATTAAATGATTATTTACATCCTTTTAACTTGATCAACACTTAATTCTTTGTTAAGTGTTGAGCATTGTCAGGGATGCTCTTGACTTGATTAAAAGAAACAACTAATTTTAAACAAAATACTTGTGACATGCAAATCCATATATTTCATCAAGAAAAGCAAGCAAATATCAACCCCACCAATATCCAAGACCACGTCTTGCATTTTAAAAATAGAATACACCTTATTGTCCAAATGAGACTAGTAGGTGCTCAAATATGAAATGATTGTATTTATAGCATCATCTTAATAAAGAGTGGGAAATGGCGTTAACAAACGTGGAATGTTTTTCGTTAAAACCTTGCAATCCTAAATCAGTTTTGAATTAAACTGTTAGGTATAATAAACTTTTTTAACCTTTATACGTTTACAGCCATAACCATCTTAACATATGCGGATATAAAAGTGTTTAACTTTGCTTTTGAGTTTTCTTTTGTGGTATTTCTGTCCATTTCTGTCCACGTTTCTTATATTAGTCACCATAAAGTCTGCACCTATCCCCAACTAATTCAGTTGCCGTTTCAGCCTTACAGTCATTTGAAGAACAGACCATCCTGAAAGGTAAGAATTTATTTTTTTAGGAAGCATTCTCCTTACATATATAAATTAACCTTATATCTTCCATATATCTGTTTCCCCAACATAACACTATCCCACACATTCTATTTCTTTCAAGTTACTGTTGTCAAGTCACACAGATATTGACTCCTTTATATCACTGTTATTATGCTTTAGCAATCAATTATTCTCCAATACAATGAGAGATCAGGAGGTGTCTGTAATCGCTGAGAAAACCAGTAACCAGTGTTCAGTATAGCATGTTAAAAACTTTAGGTCAGGGGCAAGACGTTGGCAAATTTGGAATTATGATATATTGTCTAAATATGTAATACAGACTAAGTTCGTTTTGAAAGGATACCTTTTGCCAAGTAATATTATTCTTCAGAAAAAAGAAAAAGGAAAAGCAAACAGTTGAAAATGGTTTGTTTAATAGGAGTGTGCACACTTTACAATTGCATGCTGTATTTATTAAAACTCAGTAAAGACAACTTTTTTTACAAGCACATGGAGTTCTGACAGTTAACAAGACATTCATCATTAACGTAAACTAAAATTACATAAATGTTTTCTGGGTAGGTGATGGATTAGTTTTAGTATGTGAACCTTCACAGAAGGCATTCCAAATGTTTTATTTTGTCCAGAAAAATAATCTACAAAAGCATCTGTGCAACTAGAAAGACTTAAGACACATGACAACTTCATACTACAGAACTGTTAAAAAAAAGTTAAAGTAAAAAAAGTACAACTGTGTGGGTCACATTTAAGCTTTAAAAGTGGGCTAAACACAAAGCTAGTCTTGCAACAAAAACTAAACAAATATATGGGGTTGGTAAGACATAAACTGTATTATTCTAAAGTTAAATGTATGTTCAGAAAAGTGATGCAGAAGACATGAAGATACTTGACCATCTGTCCACCAAACTATATTGGTGAATTGTCTTTATTTAAATAAATAGCAATTTAAAGTGCAGTAAATATGCATTCCCACAGCAGACATACAAATTTCAACTTCTCCACATACACAACATAAATAGTACATCAATTTGTGCGCTGCGTTTTGTTTTAACCTAAATCATTAGACTTAAAGGAATATGTATGAATTAGATAAGGTCATTTCTGCTGGTTCCTTTTACACACAGTACACTCCGCATTTATTAATAAGATTTGTGAAAAACCTTGAAGCAAAACTAATTTTCTAATGCTGTAGCATATTTACAGAGAAAACTATTTGGGCTTTTCTTTTGCCATATCCGGACTTATGAAGATCATAACACATCGGCTTTACTTCATTGGAATGCTCACGTGTCTTGTCCATTTTGAATAGTGGCTCAGAAAAAAAGGGGAAACAGGAAGTCAAGAATTAATAATTTCATTCATTCATTCATTCATTCATTCATCCATCTTCTATACCACTTATTCCTTAGTGGGTCATGGGGGGCTGGTGCCTATCTACAGCAGTCTATGGACGAAAGGCAGGGTACACCCTGGAGAGGTCGCCAATCCATCGCAGGGCAACACAGAGACATACAGGACAAACAACCATGCACACACTCATTAAACACCTAGGGGCAATTAAGAAAGGCCAATTAACCCAACAGTAATGGTTTTGGACTGTGGGAGGAAGCCGGAGTACCCGGAGAGAACCCACACATGCACGGGGAGAACATGCAAACTCCATGCAGAAAGACCCCCGGCCCAGACCCAGGACCTTCTTGCTGCAAGGCAACAGTGCTACCAACTGCGCCACCGTGCAGCTCATTATTAATTTCAAACATTCCTTAACAGTCTTCTACCACTCATTTGGAAAAGGTAAGGTAGAAATATAAGAAATGCTTTAGTTACCTTTAATTTCTTTGAAACGTTGGAGGTGCCAATAAATATGGCACCAGTTATTGTAATGAAACCATTTTGTTAATGAAAAACTTTTCTCTGACTGAACAAATTTGCTCATACTAAAGGTTGGATTATTCTAAATTGCTTAATGTGATGAACTCACATCTGCTTTACTTTAATGGTATGTTCTTGTGTCCTTCCCATTGGGATGAGTAGCTACAAGAAATGGCCCTCACTGTGTCACATCATACGCATACCACAGAAAACAGGATGCTTTGGATTACTAATTAATTTGCACTCTGATCGACCTAAAAAATTTAGAAATATAAGTGTAACTGAAGTGTATGGTATACATTTACACTTTAGTTACATACACTGCCTGGCCAAAAAAGAAAGTTGCCAACAATAAAAAAAAAGGTCACACACTCTAATATTTCGTTGGACCACCTTTAGCTTTGATTACGGCACACATTCACTGTGGCATTGTTTCGATAAGCTTCTGCAATATCACAAGATTTATTTCTGCCCAGTGTTGCATTAATTTTTTACCAAGATCTTGCATTGATGATGGTAGAGTCTGACCTTTGAATCCTGGCATTGTCGTCTTGGACTATGCCCGTGCCATCAGGGAAGAAAAAATCCATTGATAGAATAACCTGGTCATTCAGTATATTCAGGTAGTCAGCTGACCTCATTCTTTGAACTCATACTGTTGCTGAACCAAGACCTGACCACCTGCAGCAAACCCCAGATCATAGCACTGCCCCCACAGGCTTGTACAGTAGGCACTAGGCATGATGGGTGCATCACTTCACCTGCCTCTCTTCTTACCCTGATGTGCCCATCACTCTGGAACAGGATAAATCTGGACTCATCAGACCATATGACCTTCTTTCATTGCTCCAGAGTCCAATCTTTATGCTCCCTAGCAAACCGAAGCCTTTTTTTCCGGTTAGCGTCACTGATTAGTGGTTTTCTTAAGGCTACACAGCTGTTCAGTCCCAATCCCTTGAATTCCCTTCGCATTGTGCGTCTAGAAATGCTCTTACTTTCACTATTAAACATACTGTAGTTCTACATAGTTCTACTGTTGTTGTTCTTCGATTTGATTTCACCAAACATTTAAGTGCTTGCCGAATACGTTCATTTTGTATTTTTTCCGGGTCCACATTTATTCCTCGAAGACGATGGGTCCCCACTATCCTTCCAGTTTTTAATAATGCGTTGGACAGTTCTTAACCCAATCTCCTTAGATGTTGTCTCTGCTTGATGCATGCCAATGATTTGACCCTTCTAAAACAGACTGACATCTTTTCCACGACCACGGGATGTGTCTTTCAACATGGTTATTTAAGAAATGAAAAGCAACTCATTGCACCATTTGGAGTTAAATAACTTGTTGCCAGCTGAAACATAATTGACCATTCAGTAGTTATCCAATGGGAGGGTCGTACCTATTTGCTTAGTTAAATCCAATTGGTGACTTTTTCTTTTGGCCCGGCAGTGTATATTTCACATGACTTGTTAGTCTGACCTGTAATCTTGTCTTGTGAATTTGATTAAAACAACAATTTCTTAATGTGGGTTGTTGTGTCCAGAGAATTAATGTTCTTTAATTAAAGACTGGATTTTCCAAACATTTGCAATGTGAGATTATACTACAGCAATCAAATATAACTTTTTTTTTAGATGTTTTTTTCGTTGTTACCAAGAAATAGCAGAAGGCCTTATCTTAGCATGTCTAAGTCTTTTGCAAGGAACAAAGAAAGCTGCTCAACACGTACTTTTTAGTTAGATATAAACCCAAATAAGTACTATTTTAAAGTGAAACCTAATGCCACACAGGCACTTCTAATGAAAGTCAAAGATGTCACACAAATCAGCATCAAGTATATAATGCATAATGATTTGTCAGATACTCATAGCATCGTCTTTTTAAATACTAAATACTCAGAGACAGAAAATAGTAAAACTAAGAAAGTACCACTGTACAGAAGATTCAGAACATAACGTTTCAGAAGTAAATGAAAATTGTGAACTATGAAGTGAACGAATGGAGAGTTTCCAAAAATATGTATTTAAAAAACAACTGATAGCAAATTTGAATAAACTAAAATAGGCGAGAGTATTATTCACATTCTTAAAACATGGGGATCACATGTCAGGAGAACATTTGTGGAGTAACCAGAATATCAGCCCACGTCTCAAGAGCTTAAATTGGATTTCGAGGAGTCTGGGAGATTTTCATTGACAAAGAGGGTTGGTCCAAGTTGTCACAGCAGGAGCCATCTCCTCTGGGTCTAAAAACAGGCATTGAGAAGGATCATTTCAGGAGGTCTATAGATAGCTTTTCTCAGAATAAAATCTGAGAAATGCTTCCCCCTTGTGGATGGATGGATGGATGGATGGATGGATGGATGGATGGATGGATGGATGGATGGATGGATGGATGGATGGATGGATGGATGGATGGATGGATGGATGGATGGATGGATGGATGGATGGATGGAACATCCTCATGGTTACCTTAAATATCAATCCTTGGTACACATGATGACCGCCGTGATCTGCACATAGTTTTCTGTCAAATAATACAGAAAATGTTTCTTTTAATATTTTATAAATATATATATAAGTGGCATCAAATCAAAATTTAATTTTCTTTTTACTACTTTCTTAATACTGCTTTTTTTTTATAAATAATACAATTATGAGAAAATGTAATAACCAGACTATCAATTAAAAAGAAAATTAAAGATAAATCATATGACTTCTATAGAATTCTGAAGAATTAAGAATAATTCATAATTAGAAACCCGAAGTTGTTTTTCAGTTACATTGCTCTACCTTTGTATAAAGGCGATGATGAAGAACAGGGTCTGACAGCCAAGGATGCCTTAATGCCTCACAGGCCCCCATCCTCCAGCTGA
This sequence comes from Girardinichthys multiradiatus, assembly GCF_021462225.1. Lineage (NCBI taxonomy): Eukaryota > Metazoa > Chordata > Actinopteri > Cyprinodontiformes > Goodeidae > Girardinichthys > Girardinichthys multiradiatus. Next base: position 26,458,494 of record NC_061799.1, read on the forward strand.
TGAGAAACATAACACAAAAATAGATTTAAAATGTCAAATCCTCACTAGATAATAAAAAAGCTCAGATCATACAGTGACAGAAGGCTCTTACGTTTTATTTATAATAAGGAGTCTAGTGATAAAGTCTTTGGCTTCCTCAGACATATCTGCAAACTCTTGTTCCTCAAAGTTCCACTGACAAGCCAAAATGTTGTTCAGAGTCTGGTTGTCGTCATCGCCAAGGAAGGGACACAGACCGCTCAGGCTAGCATGTATAAAGAGAAGGAATTTTTAGCAGTGATTTAAGCACAGTTGTGCATGAATGTGTGAGTTTACCTACAGCATGTAAGTGATGACACCGAGGCTCCACATGTCTGTGTTGAACGACACAAAATCATAGTTGATGACCTCAGGGGCCAGAAACTCTGGAGTTCCAAAATTCACCTTTAACTTCTCCCGTGGTTTATATCTGAAACAGGACATGATTGTTGTTCCAGCTGGGGACATTTTATGTTTCCAAAATAAAGGCGAAATGATTGATAGTAGAACTTACATCCTTGCGAGGCCGAAATCAATTATCTTAATCTTATTGGTCACTCTGCTCACACATAAAATGTTTTCTGGCTGGAGAGATCAGAAACATCCAACAAGACTTTTCAATTACTCACAGCAAATGAAATGATGAAGATTGTGGAAAATATTTCTCAACAAATATATTAATGTTTATTGTTATTGGAGGAAAATAATTTTAAATTACATCTGAATTAAAAGTAAATACATTTTATACATATTTTCTACATTCAAATGAAGTGCCTAAGTGTATATTGGAAAAAATAAATAAATACAATTGGCATTACAGTAATAAATGAACAAATAAACCCCACTGGGAACAAGTGTTGCCACAATTAACTCACAAAACTCTGACAACCCAGGGTTCAGACCAGGAAGCAGGGTCGTAGTTTAACACTCCTCTCTGCAGCTTCTGTATTGCTACCCACCCATTACCCTATTAAGACAGTGTCTCGCCCATGGCCAAAATTGAATAGGTTAAAAAATAATCTAAAAGGAGGAAATCAGGAAAATCTCATAAAAATAAACACAACTCAGACCGAAAAGAAAAATAAACCAATTAAATGTGGCTTACTGAACATAAGATCTCTCCCTTCAAAGACATTGCTAGTTAGTGACCTGATTTGTGACAATCAGATTGATTTATTTTGCCTCACAGAAACCTGGCTGCAGCAAGAGGATTATGTTACTATAAATGAGACAACTACTACTAATTAATTTTCACATTCCTCGAATTACTGGGCGAGGAGGAGGAGTAGCAACCATCTTTCAGTCGGATTTATTGATTAGTCCCAGACCAATCAATAGCTACAACTCTTTTGAATATTTAATCCTTAGTTTTCCTCATCCAAGTTGCAAAACACTAAAACCTCTTCTGTTTGTTGTTTTGTACTGTCCACCAGGCCCTTACTCTCAATTTTTAGATCAGTTTTCAGACTTTTTATCTGATTTAGTGTTAAATACAGATAAAGTTATTATAATGGGTGATTTTAACATTCATGTTGACGCTGAAAGTGATAGCCTAAATATAGCGTTTAATGCTATCTTAGACTCAATTGGCTTTGCTCAAAACATTAACAAACCTACTCACCTTTGTCTTCATTCTCTGGACCTTGTGCTGACATATGGCATTGAGTGTAAAGACATAACAATATTCTCTCATAATCCTGTCCTGTCTGACCATTTTTTAATAACCTTTGAGTTTAATTTAACCGAGTACTCCACACCTGAAAGAAAATTTCATTATAGTAGATCATTATCAGGCGATGCTGTAACAACCTTTAAAGAATCTGTTCCACTTTTAATTTCCTCATTATCACTGAAAAGCACAATGGAGGGCAATAATTCTGTTTCTGCCCCTTCACAAATTGATTCTTTTGTTCATAGTGTTTCTTCATCGTTGCGTGATGCATTAGACAATGCAGCCCCCTTGAAAAAGAAGGTAATCATTAATAGGAGGCTAGCTCCTTGGTTTAATTCAGAGCTGCGTACTTTAAAGCACAATGTTAGAAAATTGGAGAGAAAATGGCGCTCTACATACCTAGAGGATTCCTGCTTAATCTGGAAAAGTAGCCTACTGTTGTATAAAAAGACACTTCGTCAAGCTAGAACAGCTTATTTCTCATCATTAATAGAAAAGAACAAGAATAATCCTAGGTTTCTCTTTAGTACAGTTGCTAAACTTACACAGAGTCATAGCTCTGTTGAGCCATCCATTCCCTTAGCTCTCAGCAGTCATGACTTTATGGGTTTCTTCTTAAATAAAATTGATTCTATTAAAAAGAAAATCTTTGACATACTCCCGAAGATGATTACTTCATCCTCAGCAAGTGAGACAACATTAGAAATAACTGCAGAACCTGATTTGTGTTTGGACTGTTTTGATCCTGTGAAGCTTCCTTAGTTATCAGAAATATTAGCTTCATCTGAACCTTCAACTTGAATGTTAGACCCAATCCCAACCAAATTATTTAAGGAAGTGTTCCCTCTGATTACCAGCCCCATTTTAGATATGATTAATCTATCTTTAGTAAATGGATATGTACCACAGGCTTTTAAGGTAGCTGTAATTAAACCTTTACTTAAGAAACCTTCGCTTGATCGAGATGACTTGAAAAATTACAGACCTATATCCAATCTTCCATTCTTATCTAAAATTCTTGAGAAAATAGTTGGTAATCAAATGTGTGAGCATTTACACAGCAATGACCTGTCTGAAGAGTTTCAGTCAGGTTTCAGAGCTCATTATAGCACTGAAACAGCTCTGATGAAAGTCACTAATGATATTCTTATGGCCTCAGATAATGGACTTGTGTCTGTTCTGGTTCTGTTAGATCTCAGTGCTGCATTTGATACAGTTGACCATAATATTCTCTTAAAAAGGCTGGAATATGTTGTAGGGTTCAGGGGAACAGCGCTAGGCTGGTTTAAATCTTATCTGTGACAGATTCCAGTTTGTTCATGTAAATGATAAATCATTTTTAAACTCCAGGGTTAATTGTGGAGTACCACAGGGTGCAGTACTTGGGCCAATTCTCTTTACTATATATATGCTTCCAATAGGTCAAATTATCAGGCAGCATGGGATAAATTTTCACTGTTACGCTGATGATACTCAGCTTTACTTATCCATAAATCCTGATGAGCCCAACCAGTTAGATAGACTACAAGCATGTCTTGAAGATATAAAAACTTGGATGACTTTAAATGTTTTGCTTCTAAATTCAGACAAGACAGAAGTTGTCGTCTTTGGACCGGAGTCTTTAAAAAAGAAACTGCTTAGTCAATCACTTAACCTGGATGGCATTAAATTGACCTCCAGTAATAAAGTAAAAAACCTTGGTGTTATTTTTGACCAGGACATGTCATTTAAATCCTATATTAAACAGGTTTCTAGGATTTTCTTCTTTCACCTCCGGAACATTGCCAAAATTAGAAATATCCTATCCAGGAGTGACGCTGAAAAACTAGTCCATGCATTTGTTACTTCAAGGCTGGACTATTGTAATTCGTTACTATCAGGATGTCCACAAAATGCAGTTAAAAGCCTTCAGCTGATTCAAAATGCTGCAGCAAGAGTTCTGATGAAAATTAAAAAGAGAGATCATATTTCTCCTATTTTAGCTTCCCTTCATTGGCTCCCTGTTAAATCCAGAATATAATTTAAAATTCTCCTCCTCACATATAAAGCCCTTAATGATCTAGCTCCATCATACATCAGAGATTTGATTGTTCCATATGTTCCTAACAGAGCACTTCGTTCTCAGACTGCAGGTTTACTGGTGGTTCCTAGAGTCTCTAGAAGTAGAATGGGAGGCAGATCCTTTAGTTATCAGGCTCCTCTCCTGTGGAACCAGCTCCCAGCTTTAGTCTGTGAGGCAGACACCCTGTCTACTTTTAAGGCTAGGCTTAAAACTTTCCTTTTTGATAAAGCTTATAGTTAGAGTGGCTTAGTTTATCAGGGAGGGAGCCTTCCTCCCTCCCTGTTGGTTCGAGTAAGGGGGAGTTAGGTTTAGCCTAAACCGGCTCAGTTATGGTTGAGGTGCAAACACACCCTCCATTTCTGTTACCTGTGTGACCCCTTCTCTTTTCCGATGGTTGTGATCAGTCTGACAGAGACTGATCACAATCCTTGTGGTTTTTAGTATAACAATGACCATCACTGGGACCCTTTGTGAGGTGTCTTGAGACGACATTGTTGTAAATAAGCGCCGTTTAACTAAATAATCTGAACTGAAACTATCAGTGTAGTTATGCTGCTATAGGCTTAGGCTGCTGGAGGACATAATGACCACTTTCACCCTCTTTGCTACATTCTCACACTACTCTCCAATTTTGCATTATTTGCTGTTATTTCAGCTTTTAACTTTGTTATCTCTTTTCTCTTCCTTGAAGCTACACCTGGCCTGACTCTGTGTCTACCTGTGACACCTTTCTGGAAAGGGGAATCGTCCGAGCTTCTGCTGGCAACAACTTAATGCTCACCCTCTACCAATGATCCACATAGCCCTGTCTTTTAGTGTTTAACCCTTTCTCTCTCCTAGACATGGCGATTGACTGAGCTTAACTGTAACAAACTCTATGTGCTCTCTTTCAGACTCTAACCTTGAAAACTGGCTCAGAGTTTATCTGTTCTTTCTTTCTAGGTGAAACGACTAAAGGAGCTACATCCGTTAACATTTACTTCCTTCCCATAGAAAGTACTCCTGGATCAGTGCTTCTGTGTTCTTTTTGTGTCTCTGCTCTGTTTTCTCAAACCCCCAGTCGGTCGTGGCAGATGGCTGCTTATACTGAGCCTGGCTCTGATGGAGGTTTCTTCCTGTTAAAAAGGAGTTTTTCCTCTCCGCTGTCGCTACATGCATGCTCAGTATGAGGGATTGCTGCAAAGTCAACGCCAGTGACTGTCCACTGTCTCTACATGCTCATCCGGGAGGAGGGAATGCTGCAAGTCACTGACTGGATGCAATCTGCTGGGTTTCCTTAGATAGAAAAACTTTTTATCCAATTTGAATAAAAAGCTAACTCTGACTGCACTGTTCAATTGTTAGGATTTATTGGAATGTATGTACCTGACTGTTGTGAAGTGCCTTGAGACAACATGTGTTGTGAATTGGCGCTATATAAATAAACTGAATTGAATTGAAACTGAATTATTCATTATTTGGTTGCATACTGCTCTAGTTTTTGAGAGTGCAACTTTCAGGTGCATCCCTTCTCCAACACTTCAGAATCAAATGGCTGAACTCCCCCTTCAGCAGTCATTTAGCTCTGCATAGGCCTGGTAACGAGCCATTTATTTTATGCAGGTGGGTTGGAGAAGGCATGCATCCAAACGTTGCAGGATAGTAGCTCTCAAGCTACTATTTACTTGTGGTTTCTACCCACTCTCAGCTCATCTGAAGCTCTTTAAACTGTATAATTTATATGAGATGTACCCATCAACAAAGCTTGCAAGGTGTATCTGTATTAAAGTAGATGTCTGATTTCTCTAAAACCTTTCTGATGTGTTTATAAGGATTTATTGCTGACAAATTAACAACTTCCTTTTTGGTTTCCTAATTGATTTCCTTTTCTTTCTTACACTGTAAACGATAAACTGCATTTCCATAGGTCTTTACTTTTGTCACCTTTCACTGTTATTTGATTGTAGAACCTTTCCATTAAAATGAAAGTGGGATTTTTGAACGTATTCACCGGAACATAATGAAACTCTTCAATCTGCATTGAAGTGCCAAGAAAGTTTGCAAGAATGATCTTTTCTAATGTGGATATAAGGTTTCTTCAAAACCTCTCAATAGTATTTATGAAGACTTGTCACTGACTAGTTAAAACAATATTTATATTGTATATTTTTGCATACAATAATTGAGATCAAAACATAAAGTCGGAATGATACAATTTCCACAACATTTTGGTAAGATGTTCTATTCATTATTGGTTTCTTTGTTTCTTGTACTGCAAATTATATACTTCATACCCAAACTCCCTGACTTTGTTGCGGAGTACATTATGACAGAAAGAAAGTGACTTACAGAATAAACATGAAAGAGAAATAAATTTTTCAGTTTTTGTGCTTGTCTTTCATTTGTGGTGTTCTTCTTCCCCAGTGAGGCCTAATGAGTTCTGTGGGAAGCATATACAATAGTCATATTCAATAATTTAGCATACGCATTCTGATGAGGCTAACTTGTCAAATTATAAGTACCTTTTAAAAATAACAACCTTTAAGGAGGTATAACATAATTTTCATTAAATTATTTTTTTTGTAATAGAAGTGGGCTTTTTTATTGGTCTGATGTAATTTTCTAATCTTAGAGGTTGTGATTTCATTAGCTGTAAACTGAAAATCATAATTAACAGAAATAATCTGTGTGGAATTAATCTGTATGATGTGTTTTGTTTCGTGAACCAAGTTACTGAAATAAATTGACTTTTCATTAATAATTTATGGAATATGACTCCCATACAAGGTGTCCAGCATGAATAATATGAATTGATACTTTTATTTTATTAATAAAGGCATGTCGCTGTCTAATTTAAAAACATTAATATTGTATTTTAGGGCTGTAGGTCCCCTGAATGCTAGTCTGACTCTTGTCAACAAACCAACATTGGAATAATCTGAATTCATTGTTTTGCATTTATATATAAAAATGTTTTAAATATAACTTACAACTTCTTTATGTATTTAAAATGTAAATTATACACTACATTCCAAAGACCTCTACTTTAGTGAAATCCTTTAAGGGAATCCAAATTTTCTTAATTATGTGGTATATTTTTGCATAATGTACAATCTCCTTTACAGCTGTGCATGACAATTTGTTTGTGAGCACTATATCAAGTGTGTTGACAATTTTACAAATGTGACAGTTGTCAAAAAATTGCAGATGCCATTAATTTTATTCATCACCTTTATTGTTGTCTTCTAGACTAAGAGTGTATATTTGTAGAATATTCTACATTTTGGTATCAAAGTTCAAACAGACCAGTAATATGACTGGATGTTACCTTTAAGTCCAGGTGCAGTATGGACATTTTGTGCATATACTGAAGGCCCTCACAGATCTGTCTGATGAACACCACAGCATCCAGCTCCATTAAAGTGTAGTTTTCATCAATAATCCTGTCAAATAGCTCCCCTCCACCAACACTGATGATAAAGACATATGGATAAAAGAATTAAATATTCAACAAAATGTAAGCATTTTTTTTTTTCAAGGAACACCCATGCTGCAGTAAATTAAGTTATTAATGTATGAAGAATTAAAAATATTAAGCTAGTTTATGTTCTGAATTTATACATACTACACACATGTACTGGAAATCTTAAAAGGGTCATACTATTCAAGTACAAGGATGAGGTCATTCCTTGACTCATAAGCTGCATAGAGCTGGATCAGGTTGGCATGGTCCAGATTATTCATGACCTGGATCTCATTCTTCACCACGTCCTACCAAAAACACAGGCACAGAAAGACAGGAAGGCACCCGAACACAGGACACAGACAGATACACACACACAAAATGAGAGGTGTCAGCTGTTCTCTGCAGTAAGAGACCATGCATCTCCTGGTCTAGGTCAATTATTTCTCACCTTGGTGAGAAGTATTCCCTTTGCCTCTATTCCAGGAGTGGCCTAACAACATTCTAGTAAGCACTAAAAACTCTAACAGGTCCCCGTTTTTTTATATCACATGTTGCTTATGGTAGGACTAAAAACAGACTAATTCGGCATCATAGCAACGTGTCTCCGATGTCATACCTTCTCTTTCTGGCTTCGTGCTTTAATGACCTTTGCTGCCAAAGTGAGACCTGAAGAGTTCTCAACACATTTGTGCACCTGACCGAAACGTCCCCTGTGGGAGAGAGAACAATTGATTTCATGTTGCTGCACAGACAGTCAGTGGCTCTAGCCAAGCAAATTATGCATCACAGCAGAGAAGAATCAGTCAATGATACGACAGAGACAGCATAGTGCATCTTTCCCGTGAGAAAGAAGAGGTGAGCTTTCCTTCTAGAAACTGTTTCAGCTGATCAGTTATTTTATTCACTCTGAGCCAGCCTGCATCTCTTTTTTGAAGACCCAGATTAACACTTGGTGATTAGCTACCAGCTGGCACTGAAGATCCAATTTCACATACCAGTCAGTCTTTGTGTAAAAATAACTGCCATGACTCTAAAGTTATGAACCATTGAGAAGAGGAAAAGAAAAGGGGGGAGTGGGGGAAAATTACACAATCAGGTTTTAATGAGGAATTGAGGAATATTTTTTATGGTTTTTAATTAGCATGGACGCAAGATTTTCCTTTTATTTTTCAATAAATAGGAAAGAGGAGAAGCACTCACCCCCCCAGGACCTCTTGCCAGTTGATCGTGTAAAAGTTTCTGATCTGGTTTGGCTTGGCAGACACAATGCGATGATTAAAAGGAGCTGCAGGAGGAGGAGTGGTGTCTAAAGAAGAATGGGGAGACAACAGAAAAGAAACCATCTGTTTTTTATAAGTTAAAAAAAAGCTTTTAACATACATGTCTTGCTAATAATCAGTCGCCTTTGGCCTTTTAAACGGTGCTTTGGCATACCATGTACCAGCATGTTGTAATAAATATCAATTACAGATACAGTTGTGTGTGTATTAAAGAGGAGTGGGTCAGTGGACAGTTCAGTTGGTCGTTTTGGCGGTCCGTGCCTAAAGGCCAGGGGTCATGAAAGCAGCCAGCTTGAGTTCAAGTCTCAAGTTCAAGACTCTTCTCTTCTTTGAACTTCATTTTGTTGAGCTCCAATTGTAGAATCCTGATAAGGCAAGCTGGGATTCTCAGTCAAGATACATTTCTGCATGAACACACTCTGAATTTAAACATAATAATAAATAATTACCACATTCTCAAGAAGAAAACTGTTATATTATTATATTATGTATTACATAGAGTATGAAGGACACACATGCATGTCTATATATCTTTGTGTGGAAATTTGTTTCTCTTATTTTGTTTCAATTTATTCCTATTCTGTTCCTATAGAGCTAATAACATTGACTCACCAATTAAGAAGCGCTCAGCTTGATCATCATCATCAATCCTATTTCCATCAGCATTTTCCTGTCTTTGCTTCTCCAGCTTTTCTTTAATGTTTATCTGGATTTCAACTCCATCTGCCTTGAAGATAGCCAAATCTCCATACTGTGACCTTTGCTCTTCCTCTTCATCCTCTTTCTGCTGTTCTCCTTCCTCCTCATTGTCCTCTTGTGACACCGTCATCTGGTCCTGCTCAGTCATTTCAGACAGTTCCTCCTCTTTATGGTCGTCACTGTGGATTTAAGTTGATGGGTTTTATGTGTTTGTTCTAAAATTTTGACAACTTAAACAAAAAAGCACAACAAACTAAGATGACCCAGCATGGCCTATACAGCATGAATTGGAATGAAGATTGGAAATAAACTAGATATCTGTACAGTTTATAAGGTAGGTTAAAGAGAAGGAAAACATTTCTTTTTGTTTGCATCCATGACAAGAAAATCTTAATAAGTATTTTTGGAAGCAACAAGGTAGGAAGCGATATTTCTTTAAACCAACTTGAATTCTTGCAAAGTACAAAAAATGGTAAAGATAACCATAAAGTGATAATTGTCCTGTTTTTCCAGGAGAATTTTGAAATAATTAAATGTAAAGTTACTGATTGTCACAGGAGTAGTTAGATTTAAACATAATCATACCTGGGAGCAATCTCTTCTTTTTTATCTTCATAGGAAGCTGGCCCCTCTGGGACTTCTATTCCTCCTTCAGCAGCAGAAATATCTTCTTTCTGTAGATCCTTGGGAACTGCAGGCTTTACTTCTTCTACTGCTTCCTTTTGCCCTGCATTGTCAATGGCGTTCTCTGTTAATGCAGCTTTTTCCTCAAGCTCTTCATCCTGTATCTGCTTCACAGTAACATCTATAACATCGAGTTTCTCAGCCACAGCAGCTAGGAACTCTTCATGCACATAGTCCACCAGGTTGCAAGTGGGGGCCTCTGGTTGCTCGTCTTTAAGTGCCACCCCAGCCTCCAGATCCAGCGGTGGGAACAGATGACCCGACTTTTCTGCATTCTCTCTGTTTAGTTTCTGCACTTCTTCAAGAAGCAAAGCCTGCTTCTTTGGTGAGATATTATCTACAAGAAATCCATACAGGATTTAAATTAAGTCTCTGGCTGGCTAAATATAATTTACACCTTTCCTATATATAAAGAAGCCAGAAACAATTTTTAATTAGAGTTGCGCCGATCCAAATTATGTGGTCAGTTTCCAATCGGTTTCATTGTCATGCTTTGACTTTACTTTAGGAACCACAATACATTGATATAATATATCAGAATATTTTTTCCAACCTTCATATGGTAGGCAGTCATTATTCATATTTGGAGCAGAGACTAAGTAACGCTGTGTGTGAGAGAGAAGAGCTCCTATAAAACAGAATTTTACTATTTTGACACAAGGACAAAATGATTGTGGAGTTAACATTTGAAACTGTCTTTCACATCTTCTATTAGCAATTAACACAATAAGTATACCCCTACGTCTCTGAGTTATGGCAGCAGGACAATGATCCAAAGCACTCCAGCACCACCCCTGAGATTCCCAAAAGACTGGCAACATTTCTAAATCCAGCATGTCCCATGTCAGACAGAGGCTGGATGCTCAAAAGAATAAACAGACCAACTCTGCTGTCCTCTGTTCAGTCTTCCTGCTATTTGTTAAAAGCATTGCTCTGTCTTGCAGCCTGAGAGAATCCCATACATGTCTCAACATGTACAAAATACAGCTTCCTTTTAAATTACTTATAAAACAGCTCCCCCTGTGCTGATCTCTCTACCCTTACCCCTCATTTGAAGTCTGTTGTCACCAACTTAGGTGTTAAAATAGATGCTGCCCTTAGGTTTTAAATCCACATTAATGCTGTGGTAAAATCCTAATTTTTACATCTTAGACGTCTTTCTGACATTAAACATCTCCTTTCTAGGCGTGAGTTGGAATCAGTGATCCAAGCATTTATACCTGCCCGTTTGGATTACCGCATCTCTCTTTTAACAGGACACTCCTGCAACTAGTCCAAAATGCGGCAGCACGATACAAAGAAATGAGAGAGAGAATCTCACTTGAAAAGACACTTTTACTCTTTGGCTTTTGATACAATGTGTGTCTGACATTATTTGTATTGTTTAGTCTGATTTTTGGGATTTTAGTTGTTTTATCTGTTACTTGTGTTTTACATAAATAAACATGGTATGGAGTGGTATGGTATGGTGTAGTTTGGTATGCTCATCTGTGTTAATTAGTCTCTCATCCTAAGTTGCTCTGGCTTCTCTTTGCCACAGCTGGTCCACATCTCCTCTAATTGCTCTCCTGGTTTGCTTCTAATTTTTCCAACCCTGCCTCAGTATTTAATCTCCTGATTTCTATTTGTTCCTCTGTGGTTTCTTTTGATTTCTGCATTTTCTACAGTGCTCCACATCCTGACGCTTTTCTTTACAACGGTTCCATGCTCTGTTTCCTTTAGATCATCATTGTAAGTTATTTTCAATTTATTAATAAAATAATCTTCACTTCATCCCTCTGCCTCTGGATCTGCATTTGGGTCTTTCCTAAAACCTAACATGACAACTAGGTTTTTTCAGTATTTTGCTAGTTTTTAAAACCATTAAGCTATTTTAGATTTTCAATAAAGTGAATATCATTGTCTATAAAGATAATTGCCTAGAAAGAAGCCACCACAGTAAGTAAAAAATATTCTGGTTATCTCAGCACCTGCTGCATCTGGAGGCTTCATCTTCTTTTGAGCTTTCAGGCCCTTCTGGCTCAAACGTGGCTTGTCTGCCCCATCTTTGCCTTTGAGATCTTTCACCTGTAAAATAAAAAATGAAAATGTTAAGTCCTGTAACCTGGACATGATAATGTTTGTCACTATAAGGTTTCGTTTTGTATGTTTGGAGTATTTCTGTCCAGATCAAACATTTAGCCAAGTCTTTCCTAAAATGTTTGTTTCTCAAAGATTTTTAATTATATTTCTGTAAAACATCAAAACAATAATATGCATATATTTTAGTTACAAGCCTCATAAGGTGAAGAACGAGGCACCAGCCAACATATAGCCACAAATGCAAAGCACATAGACTAAAATAAAAATTTTAAAAAGCTTTAGTATATGTACGGTTTTAAGCACAAATAACCTACAAAGTTTCCACATTTACGGGATGTGAGGAAAAGCTTTGGTCCGTGGAGCTTTATCTTGTGATAGGGCTGCAGAGAACTGGGATGACATGCAGGAGTTATCTCTTGTTTCCCTTTATTGGCTTTGTTAAAGGTGGTTTTCTAGTAAAAAGACAAGATGGAAATGTTTGGTAGGGTTATAGCAATGTACACAGAGGGAGGGGCAATTATTTTTTATATGGCTGGAAATAGAAAAGGCCAATTTAAATGAAACTACTGTGCTGTAACAAAGTGGTTGTCCCCACGGATACCTTCTGTTTTATAATTAGATGTTTTAAATCATTAAACAAATTTTAAAAACCAACAATGATAGCCTGGAACCTTTAGCATGTAGAAATCACCTAAATAGAACCCACCATCCCTAAGGATTGGGGACTCCAGCAAACCAAAGTGAGAGCCATTATCGTCAAATAGACTAAATATGGAACTGTGGTGAACCTTCTCAACCGTAATCGGCTTGCCATAATTACTCCAAGAGCAAACTGAGGACTCATCCAGGAGGTCACAGAAGAACCCAGAAATACTTTCTAAAGCAGTACAAGCCATACTTGCCTCAGTTATTGGTCAAACAATAAGAAACAGACTGGGCAAAAATGATATCCACAAGAGAGCTTTTATTTGCTAAACCTAAAACATTTTCATAATCCCTAAGACATTTGGGGAAATATTCCATGGACTGATAAGACAAAAGTGGAACTTCTTGGAAGATGTGTGTCTTGTTACATCTGGCGTAAAATTAATAGCATTTCAGATGAAGAGCACCATAGCAAATGTCATGGTGGCAATGGTAGTGTGATGGTATGGGCTGCTTTACTGTTTTGGCCACTTTACAAATGCATGACGCCACGAATTCTGCTTACTGCCAGAATATCCTGAAGGACAATGCTTTCGCCATCCGCTTGTGACTGTAAACTTGAGCATGCTTTAGTTATGGCAGCAAGACAATGATCCAAAGCGCTCCAGCACCACCTATGAATAACTAAAAAAATGAAGGCTTAGGAGTGGTCTAGTCTTAAACAGGTCAGTAATGCTAAAAATCCTCCAATGTGGGTGAATTAAAACAATTCTGCAAAGAAGAGTGGGCCAAAATTCCTCCACACTTAAAATACTTATTCTAGTTATCAGAAACTAAGTTACCAGTTATTCAGTTTAGAGAGGCATTGCTTTGTCACATAGGCTCAGGATAGTTTGAATCGGGGGGGTTTTTTCACTTAAAAAAATTTATTTTAAATCACTTGAAACTGCAATTTGTATTTACTCAGGCTATCATTGTTTTATATCTAAATTTCTTTGATGATCTGAAATGTGTGACAAAAAAGCAGAAATAAATCTTTTTCACAGGACTGTAGAATGCAATAAAATACAGATAACTGTATAGGTAAACAACAAAAACTAACAGATTTGTCAATATAGTAAATGAAAGTTCACAAAAGGGCTGAAGTTCACAGAAACATGAAGTCACACTTCAATAAATGACATATATGGAAATGCAAAGGACAAATCCTGACTAGCGGCCACAGTAACTGGACGTCAGCATGCACATTCTGGCTTATATAATGGCAAGCTGATGGATAGGTAGCAGCAGGACAGTGAATTTATAGCTTATCACTTGTCGCACTCAGCAATGGAATGTGATGCTGACCCTGTGTGGAAAATATTGCAAGGGACTGCAGGTTGTTCTCCAAATCTCCCAGCTGAATTGAGGATACTAAACACTCTGAGATCAGGTTAGGATGGAAAAACTCATCTTAAACTTGAGGTGTCCCGCGTTTGTTTTTCAATGTTGTGAGGTAAACAGAGATACTTCTAGCATTAGTGTTTACCTAGAGACAGTTGTTGGGTAAAGAAATGTGATTGGAAGATAAGGGAGTGTGTGTGGAGACCAAAGTAATGTGAAATAAATGTTAAATATTTCACACCTCTGGAGGTAAGAGACGATATAGCGCTCTGACGACAACGGAAATTCCTTGAAACACGAGCCTCGATTCATTCAGATTAGCTGGTGGTCATAAATGTTTAGCTAAAAACATTGACAAGAAAAATTATTTTTACTTCTGTGACATAACGTTTCTTGCTGCCAGTGTGGTCAGTTTTTTGCCTTCTCATCTGTCTTACTTGAAAGAAAAACAAAACCTCTGCAGCTATGTTAGCGATAGCAGTGTGCAAATGTCCAAGTCCCTGTTGCTGCCAGGTAGCACTTAGTGACCTTTTAATAGAGTTATCACAGTCTGCCTACTTATAGATAATAAAGACAGAAACCTCAGGTCAGCTCTGGATGTGACTTCAGTTCCAGGAGAAGATGTTTTAGTCTAAAAGCCAAAGCTTTTTTATTGAACTTTTTGTAATGCTTATGTATCTGCCTTTTAACTTCCTGAACCTTAAGTACCTTTAATTAAATGCAATGCAGATTACAATGAATCTCTGGGCAAAGACGCCAGATGCTGTGTCTTTGCGGGTCCTGACGTCAAAATGTTTCTGTGGAGACTTTAAGAATTTGACAGGTACTGGATATGTATGAAGCACTGTGCTGTACTTTAGTGCAACCTGGTACAGCACAGACCACCACTTTTTACAATTTCTATCTGCAAGGTTTTGATAGATTCTTTGCAAAATAATAGAGTTCCAGTCAAATTGGATCTGTGAACATAGATTTTCAAGATTTGCCTCAGAATATTTAGTTTTAGGTCTTCACTTTGACTGGGCCATTTTAACTGATGCTTTGATCTAAACAAGTCCATTGTTGCTCTGGCAGTATGTTTAGGGCTGCTGGCCTGCTGGAAGGTAAACCTCAGACAACCCAGTGTTGTCTTTTGCAACTTCTAACAGTTTTCCTTCCAGTATTGCCCAGTATTTAGCTCCATACTCCAATCAGCTCCGATCAGCTTCCCTGTACTCTATGGCATTATGCTGCCACCACTATGTTTTACCATGGTGATTGTTTTCAGGGGAGCATTGTTTTTCCACAACACAAAAAATATATATATTTTGGTTTTATCTCACCAGAGCACCTTCTTTCAATTCAATTCAATTCAGTTTTATTTATATAGCGCCAATTCACAACACATGTTGTCTCAAGGCACTTCACAACAGTCAGGTACATACATTCCTATTAATCCTAACAATTGAACAGTGCAGTCGGAGTTAGATTTTTATTCAAATTGGATAAAAAGTTTTTCTATCTAAGGAAACCCAGCAGATTGCATATGTTGGACTTCTTATGGTTTTCTTTCAACTATGGCATTCTTCTTGCTACCATTCTATGAAGGCTGGAGGGCATGACTTATAATTGTCAAGTCAGCAGATTAATAGTATGCCAGGCACTATTATAACTATTTCATAACTGAGTTCTAACTATTTTGTGTAAAAATGACAATATTCTACCTGGGACACTATGGAGGACTATGACTAGTAGTGCAAGAACAACATGTACAAAAATAAATCTGAGTGAGTGAGAGAAACGAAAACCAAACGAGAGAAGGTGAGAAATTTGACTCATCATGAATTGTTGACGCAGGGTAATGTGGGGGAGTGTGGGGGGTATGGAAGGATGGTAAGAAAAACGCCGCAGTTCCAATAAATAAATTGCAAACCGGGCCACTCGTATTTCAATCTAGCTCTCATACTGCCCTTGCTCTTGTGCTGCCAGGTTGTGGCCCTCCGTGCCTCATGCAAGGGAGGCCACATGGCAGCAATAAACGTGAGTTAAATGGGGACTTTATGTAGGTATCATATTTATTGTACAGAAGCAAAGTTTTTTTAATTTCTATCTTTATTTGCTTACTCATTAAATTCATCTAGCCAAAGCCCATAAGTGACCTGTTTACCTAAACGTATCATAGAGCAAAAAAAAAAAAAAAGAAACAAACACAAAAGCCAAACCATTAATGAGCGACAACACTACTAGTCAGCTTTGGTGGTGATATCATTTACACTTGTTCTGCCAAGAAAAAACAGACATTACCGAGACATGACTTCAAAGGAAACTTTAAATTCATGTTCGGCATGCAGAATCCTAACAAATTCAAACTCAAAATCACTAATGGGCAGGTGGCACCCTTTCAAACATCAAAATATTATAGGGTTACTTAAGAATATAATCTATAAAATCCAAAATCAAAAGTAATTAGCTACATTAAGCAATTTTAAGCTTCTCCCACCTTGTCTGGCTTCTTTGTTACTGTTTCTGTGGATGCTTTCCTTTTAGTTGCTTGCTTCCCTTTACTGTCTTTGTGCCTGGAGGCCTTCCGAGTTGCTGGACCTTTGAACATCATCTCCATCACCTTTGAGCATTTTACTGTCTCGCCGATGAAGCTGATCACCTGCTGCATGCTAAGGACCAGTTTCTCCATGCCCTCCAGCTTCTGAGCCTGCTGCTCAGACCGCTGGTTCACTACCGACATGATGGTGCTCATCTCCTGGCAGATCTCCTGCACCTCCCTCCCCATCACCTGGGTCTGGTTCATCACCTTCGGGGTCAGATGGATCTCCTCCTTATCTACCTTGATTTGCTCCATATCCTGTTCAATGTCATCAATTTCTTGAGACATCCCGTCCAGTCGACTGAGGACCTTTTCTTGAATGTTGATGAGTTTGTCCATCTTTCCGCTCAAGGATTCAATGCGGTTTTGGATAATGTCGAAGCCAGCATTGCTGGAGTCTCCGACTGCTTTTATGACAAAGGAACTCATGGCTTCTTGTGATACAACAGTCACCTCAAGACACCAACTTGGTACAAATATTGTTCAAGTAATGTCAATGAAACAGGCAAAAATACTTGCACTAAAACTGCTGCCAGTTCTACAGAAAAGAAAGGAAAAGAAGAAGGATTCTAGAAAAATGTTCAGGTACAAATCAACAGATAACCAAATAGAACAAAAATAGATTTTAGATCTCTAAAACTAAAAGACATCTCAGGCAATAAGAATTATCATGAAGTCAACCCTCTGGTCTTCTCTTCATGATATGGTATTAATAATAGAGTGAATCGGAGAGGCATAAATGTAAATGGTCGGCCTACGTCAGCAGGCTTTAAGTGTTTAGGGAGGGGTCTTGGCAGTGGTTGGGTTATAAGACATTTGAGAGGCTTTAAGTGCTAAGCCCACCTCCGTGCACTGGCTTGGTAGGTGTCAAAATGATCACTGTACACAGTACTTGTTGTGCTGAACAAGTAGGAAAATGCTTAGTGATTAGCCTCCACTTAGATGAACTGCAGATTCACCTAAACAGGAAGACTTTCTGCAAAGACAGAAATTCTGTTATGTTAGACCTGAAACGCTGGGACATATTTGTTGTAGTGACACCAAGAGTGTGAGCAATGCTGCAATGTATATTCCCTCCTTGTCTCTAGATTGCCTGTAACATCAACTCACTGTTAAGGGGTAATGAGAATAAGCCTGACCTACAGTGGGACATGTAGCCTTCAGCCTGAAAGAAGAGATGGGTGACACAGATGATTTATGCTGTGCTCGCTCTCTGACAAAAACATCCTCTGATAACTTCCCTTAGGAGAGTAGGGGATCAATTTTAACTGACCTTGTGTAACATAATTATAATCCATGTGGCATATAGATCAAAATAGGTCATCAATGATTTATCCATGTCATTGGTACAAACAGATATAGCCATTTGTTACTTAAAAAAATCCCCTTTCTCCTTATATCCCCACAAACTCATGGAAAACAGAATGAAACATGTGCTTCATAAGATCGTCATGGTACTGACAACACGAGCATAGACTGTAAACTGGGGCAAGATGATCCAAGCCAAACTCAGCTCATGCCAGTTACTCACACCGAGTCTTGGCTCGGGCAGTACAAGAAATGAAGAAGGGTAAGGGTGAGAAGGAAATGAAGACGAGATTCAGATTTGCCACAAGGTGGCACTGTCATCTTTTCCCTGTGTTGACAAAAGGAACATTTGGGTGTCCAAACAATTAAAAATCACCACACACCAGGGTTTCCTGTTTGTTTTAAACATGCTCTCTCTAGGAAGATGCATACATGAGAGAGAACGAGTTCCTATGACAAGGCAGAAACAGATGGGACAGAAACCAGTCATCAATCACCCGGGGAGAGACATGCTCACACCTGTCTTTGGATGCCAGCAGATGACAGACAGCATAGGTCATTTACAGTGTGCTGGAGTAGGGGACATGGTATGTGTGTCTGAAACATACCATTTTTAACAAAACCAGAAAGAAAGCTTCAAAGCATTTAAAAATACAGGTCCTTCTCAAAATATTAGCATATTGTGATAAAGTTCATTATTTTTCACAATGTCATGATGAAAATGTAACATTCATATATTTTAGATTCATTGCACACTAACTGAAATATTTCAGGTCTTTTATTGTCTTAATATGGATGATTGTGGCATACAGCTCATGAAAACCCAAAATTCCTATCTCACAAAATTAGCATATTTCATCCGACCAATAAAAGAAAAGTGTTTTTAATACAAACAACGTCAACCTTCTAATAATCATGTACAGTTATGCACTCAATACTTGGTCAGGAATCCTTTTGCAGAAATGACTGCTTCAATGCGGCGTGGCATGGAGGCAATCAGCCTGTGGCACTGCTGAGGTCTTATGGAGGCCCAGGATGCTTCGATAGCGGCCTTTAGCTCATCCAGAGTGTTGGGTCTTGAGTCTCTCAACGTTCTCTTCACAATATCCCACAGATTCTCTATGGGGTTCAGGTCAGGAGAGTTGGCAGGCCAATTGAGCACAGTGATACCATGGTCAGTAAACCATTTACCAGTGGTTTTGGCACTGTGAGCAGGTGCCAGGTCGTGCTGAAAAATGAAATCTTCATCTCCATAAAGCTTTTCAGCAGATGGAAGCATGAAGTGCTCCAAAATCTCCTGATAGCTAGCTGCATTGACCCTGCCCTTGATAAAACACAGTGGACCAACACCAGCAGCTGACACGGCACCCCAGACCATCACTGACTGTGGGTACTTGACACTGGACTTCTGGCATTTTGGCATTTCCTTCTCCCCAGTCTTCCTCCAGACTCTGGCACCTTGATTTCTGAATGACATGCAGAATTTGCTTTCATCCGAAAAAAGTACTTTGGACCACTGAGCAACAGTCCAGTGCTGCTTCTCTGTAGCCCAGGTCAGGCGCTTCTGCTGCTGTTTCTGGTTCAAAAGTGGCTTGACCTGGGGAATGCGGCACCTGTAGCCCATTTCCTGCACACGCCTGTGCACAGTGGCTCTGGATGTTTCTACTCCAGACTCAGTCCACTGCTTCCGCAGGTCCCCCAAGGTCTGGAATCGGCCCTTCTCCACAATCTTCCTCAGTGTCCGGTCACCTTTTCTCGTTGTGCAGCGTTTTCTGCCACACTTTTTCCTTCCCACTGAGGTGCCTTGATACAGCACTCTGGGAACAGCCTATTCGTTCAGAAATTTCTTTCTGTGTCTTACCCTCTTGCTTGAGGGTGTCAATAGTGGCCATCTGGACAGCAGTCAGGTCGGCAGTCTTACCCATGATTGGGGTTTTGAGTGATGAACCAGGCTGGGAGTTTTAAAGGCCTCAGGAATCTTTTGCAGGTGTTTAGAGTTAACTCGTTGATTCAGATGATTAGGTTCATAGCTCGTTTAGAGACCCTTTTAATGATATGCTAATTTTGTGAGATAGGAATTTTGGGTTTTCATGAGCTGTATGCCACAATCATCCGTATTAAGACAATAAAAGACCTGAAATATTTCAGTTAGTGTGCAATGAATCTAAAATATATGAATGTTGAATTTTCATCATTACATTATGGAAAATAATGAACTTTATCACAATATGCTAATATTTTGAGAAGGACCTGTAGTATTTTAAAAAGATAAACTTCAATGAACCAATGCATCACATTATCGGTAAGGGTTGACATTAAAAACTTTAATGGCAGTATGCATTTAATAGATCAATGCAAGAATGTCGAAACCTGCAGGCAACATAAACAGAACTTTAAATCTCTGAAGCTCATGAGAAAGCAAACATCACGTTTAAATCATTACAATGAAAGTGAAGCCAAAGCATCATCACTGCTGGCTGAAGGCTTGCATCACACAAAAGTGAGAGCTGAAATATCTTTTTGGTTTAGGTGTGCTGCATATGCTACCATAAAAACATATTTTGAATGTAGTAAAATAAAAACGCGAATAAAAGAAAACATTTTAATTTGATATACAACCCAAAGGAAAAAATTGTAAAATTATTGCCAACCTAAGGGAAGCACATTTGTGGGCCAGATGACTGGAAAATCTTACTTTATTTCATTTGACTTTTGTTATCTTTATTTCTCTTATGGTTTAGGGTTTAGATCTGTTTTCGATGTTTCCTCAATAAAAATACAATTGGTTTAGGATTTACATTTTCTATGGCATTTTGTTCTAGATGTCCCATACTTATTCTTATTTGATTTACTTAATTTAGCATTTTCTTGTGTAATTATTCATTTGTATGCTTTTTCATTTGTTTTTATCTCTGTACAGCCATTTTCTACATTTAACTGTATAAAAACTGCTTTATACATAAAAACTGATTAACTAATTAAGACTTCGACACATAAAATGAAGAATAGCATACACACCCATATATAAAAATGTATTTGTGAAATTGGTGAAAAACACCTAACCAGTATTTCTGGAATTCCAAATAATACAAAACATTTTTATAATTGTGGTGCTGACTGATAAATCATTCCCAGTATGATTAGGTAGGTGCACTGATATAATTTTTTTCTATTCTATTAACAATACTAATATAATAATACACAATAAATTAAGCCCATTGAAACATTTGTGTACAGAAAGACCTATTTAAACCCTCACTGAATAAAAACAGTAATGGATGTTATGCAGAGGCTTCACTTGAAAACAGACATGTTTTATTTTTATTCATCTTTCTAATACTGAGTCTTACATGACCCATGTCAGGGCATTTGTTTGGCAACGACACAAGGCCAGCTGTTAAAAATGGAGCACCACCTCCCTGGCTGAGAACACAATGTCCCGGGAAGGGCAGGTGGGACATGTGCGGTCTGGTTACTGTCCAGCAACCTCTGCTTATGTCTTCACTCACACTTCTCCCTGCTCTTCAGATCTAGATACACTTTCCCTTGGAAACTTCAGGGGCTGAAATGTTTGTGCAGCAGTTATGAAACTCAGCCGCTCTGGCCTGAAGTCTGAGAAGAGTCCCATGAAGTTCTTTCCCTTTCATCTCGGGTTCTCTCTTGGCCTCTGAACACAGCGTTGTAGTTCAACTATGACAGGTTATTTGCTTTTTGTTTTGATAATTCAATAAAGCCATGTCAGATAAAGTTGTTCATAAACTTTTGTCTAGTTTTTTTTAAGAATTACTTAAACAAAGGCAACCTGAGGCATCCAAACAGGGTCACATAAGTGTATTCAGTGACTCATGTTGAAATGTGCCAAGCTTATTAATTTGTTGGTTTTTCTGCTAAATCTAAAATTGACAATTGTTTTTAATTTACTCTAATTCTGATGCGAGATTAAGCCAAATCAACCTCACAACCTATTTGTACATGCAATAAAATCCATAACTATATATTGATGCTATCAAAGAGTCTAAGCATATATTTTTTTGTCTTAGTTAAAAAAGTGTTCATTTAAATGGTTACTGTCAATTAGCTGCAGATTAGGTAATACAGCTCTGGAAGTTATAGTCCATCCAAAATTGTATTCATTCTTTCATTCTTAAAATCCCTATAGAAACATGTCATGTCTATTGAGACATATGCTTTCTCCTCACAAAAAACTTATCAGAAGACTAAAGGAAAAGCAGAATCTAACAATGAAGTTCACAAAAACTGAAAAAATGTACATTTCTACAATAATTTAACTTAAAAGGATTTTTTTCCCGAAAATGTTGCATAAGTATTTAAACAATCATAGGGAAGACTGCTGCTTTTACAGCCATCTATCTGACAGTCACTGACACTCTCCACAAGGATAACACACAAAAGTTAATTAAACGTTGAGTGGAAGGAAAAAGCACAGTAGGCAAAAGGTGCAGATGTAAATGCAGTGTTGAAAGGATTGTGAAGCAAATCCCAATTAAGAGTTTATTACCCCATAGGACTCCAGTTGGAGTCAGAGCTTTAAGAACCACCACACACAGATATATTGAAATAAATTGAGTTTTCAATAGTGAGATGCGCTTGTAGATTCAGATATAAAATCATTTTTGGTGCATCGCAGAAGGACACGTTTTTTATTAAACACGTGAAAAAAAGGTTAGACCTAAATGTACATGTTCAGTTTGCAAATGGTTTACAAAAGTACGATCTTAAGGTCTTTACTAATCTGCATCTGCATTACCATGGGTCATTCTAAGATCATATGTATGTTTTCTGACAATTAGTCAGAATAGTTAAAAAACAGTTGTTAAAAAACAGAGATGTCACAAAACTTAGGTTTCATATTTACTGACGTCTAATTCGTGCACAGCTTCTGAGTAACATTTTTGCTTGATTCACTGTTACAGCCAGTAGGTGAAATGCAGGAGTTACCATATGCTGAAGATGCCACAAAAGGCAAAGAAAGCTTAGTTACATGCTTGTGGATCTCCCACAGTAAATATCATGGGTATATCTTCTCAATGCCAAGAGAGGAATGGAAATAAGAGAGGGTGAGAGGGCTTTATTCAGCCTAGGAGGTAAATCATCGCAGTTTCTGACTAACTGCACAGCATGTGTATTTATAAGAAGCCTTGGATACATATCAGTGGATATTTATTTACTCCCAGGAAGACTTCTCTGATTTATTGTTGTTTTAAACAGTATGATGGTCACATCTAATAGTATTAATAAAAATCAACAGTTACAAATATAATATGTAAATATTAAACAGTATTTAATATCAGGAGCTTCTGACTTCAACAGGCAGAACAGCCTATGTGCTTTGTGCTTTAAAGAGTTTCCTGTCTGTTCATAATTGTGATTTAAAAAACATTAAACCTCAACACCCACTAGATGGCAGCAAAACCAGTCTCACTCGTGCGTACAAAGACCCACCGCTAGAGGTTGCTGGGAACTCACAGAACTACCGGGAGACTGATTACTCCCATGCCCACTGCTGGCATTGTTTTACTCCTATTAACACCACCAATTATGATATGTTTTATCTGATCTGCTTAAATCCCTAACATAGCATAAGCACACAAACCCTTACGCCCCCAAGCACATCTTTCATAAAGAACAATAACTGCTGAGACAATAATCCATCATGTGTTGACTTAACAAATTCAATTAAATGTTATATTTAGATGTGTTGCAAAAGAAGATGGTGTGCAAATGGATGGGCCTGGCTGGAGAACACATTGCAATGGGTAGAAAAATGTGCAGAGATGTTTTATTATTTTTTTATTTTTTTACAAATCATCTGTAATATTTTACACATACAGTGAGTACACACACTGCTGTTAAAATGCCAAGGTTTTGGGATGTAAATAATAATACTGTAATAAATCATTCCCAAACTTATAATGTGACATATATTCTGTACAATCCAACTGACAAACAAACAAATCTGTTAGATATTAAAAAAGGTGCAATTATCTGGTTGCATACGTCTACACACTTGGACTTAGTGTGATACTGAAAAATAGCATCAATCTTGGTCTTTCAATGAGACACCTAAAGGTTTTAGTGCCAGACTTTCTTCATTGTCCAGAACTATGCAGAACACAGTAGAATGTTGTCACATGCAGAACCCAGCCAGTATTTGTTGGGAGTTCCTGTAGCTTCCTGTAGAGCTGGAGGCCACTCAGCAGCCTCCCTGTCTAATTTCAGTCTTGCCTTTTTATCAGCTTTGTGGAAATAGGCAGTTTTTTCTATTTTCCCTGTTGTTGCATATTTTCTCCAATTTTTGGTGACTGCCTTCACTGTGCCTTAGTGAATACAAGTTAAATTAAGTAAGTTAGAATTTGCGGTCAGAAGACTGAAAAAAAAAACTTTAAACTGGTATTAAACATTCTTTTCATTAAAACTACATTTCTGTTTGTTTTTTTTATTGGCCTGATGTAATATTTTAATCTAATGTCGGATTTCATTAGCTGTAAGTGTAAAGTCATCATAATTAACAGAAAGAAAGTCTTGGAAACATTAGTCTGTGTATAATTAATCTATATAACATACTGAAGTAAGTGTGTTCACTTACTGAATTGAGTGGCCGAAATAAATTACATTTTCAAGAATATTCTTGTTTATTGAATCGGGAGTTTTTTTGTATCCTTCTGACTGACAACCTTGTACTATTAGATCTGTGTGATTATTTGTGGTCTCTCTCCAAACTATGGCTTTAGCTAAGAAATGAAAATGAGCAAATGCCAGGAAAACTCTTCTAGGACAGTTAAGTTTTATTCCAGAATGATTAGATTCATTATATTGCATGGCAGATGTAAATTGAAGAAGATTGAAGGCTGAAATTGAATCAAGAGGTGTTTCAGCAAATAAGTAGTTTTTCGGTTGTGCACGTTTATGCGACGCAGTTATGGTAAATGGTAAATGGCCTGCACTTGAACAGCACTTAATCAAGTCCCCAGAGACCCCAAAGAGCTTTACACTACATTCAGTCATCCACCTATTCACACCCTGACAATGGTGAGCTACATTTTAGCCACAGCTGCCCTGGGGCAGACTGACAGAAGTGAGACTCCCATAACAACCGAGCCCTCTGACCACCATTAGCTAGAGCAACAATTTATTTCTTATATGCTTTGCCTCAAATAAAGTGGTTTGTTTTTCACTTGAATTGCGCTGGAAATCTGATCTGCCACAATACATGTAAAAAATGCTTCAAAATGATCTAAATAAAATTTTAGTCTTTACATCATACAAACCTGGCATTTTAACAGGTGTGTTTAGACCTGAGAGTCACTGTCTTGTTCAGCTCTGAACGGTGCAGTCAGGATAGGATTAACTGTGTGTTCTATTAATTAACAATCATGAAAGATTTGCATGTATTCAGGCTGAAAGGAAAATGTTCTACAAATTAATTCAAGCCTTTTGATAGGAATTTATATTCTTAGCTTACAATTTTGTTTAAACCATGAAAAAAAGAGAACACATCTATGAGTAAAAATTCTGTGTTTTTCTCTGTAGCTCTATAATACTAATATCTAGCCTTCATGAAATTACTGATGCAAATAGTAGTATGAGACTTATTAAGGGACAAATTTGCCACAATCTAATAAATAAATAATAGGTTAAATATTTATGAGTGTAGAATTTAATATAATATTATAGTAAACACATCAAATAAATGTGATTCACTTAATGACTAATGGATGTAATGAACTGGGGAGCTTTTGGCCTTCGGTAGAGACACACATTTGCTCTAATTAGTTTTGCAGCAATATTGTTTTGCATCAAAAGACACCCGAGGCTGGTCTTTTTAGATCAAATGACGTCAACATTAAGCCTTTTTGTTTTATCAGTTCTCTTCAAGACAACAAATCCTGAGGATATTCAGCACAGCGGTTATGAACACAAAACTATTGTCTTCAAAGGATTAACACGTCTTACATTTATGAGAGTTAATCGAACTAATGTGCAGTACAAGACCATAAACACATCTGATAAGAAATGTAAATTTCCAGAGAATAAATTGTAAAATGTTTTCAATACATGTTTGGTTAATATCCTACTTACATTTGATTTTAAAAAAAAATTGTTATATTTGCTATTTAGTGTTTGGTATTGTTCCATGAGTCAAAGAAGGCTGTAAGTACCTGGTTGGCAAAAGTCCTGTGCCCCCTCCTGTTGCAGAGTAAATCACGCAGCCTGCCCCAGAGGTAGGAAACGACCAGACACATGCTGTTGACCAGCCAAATGTTTCCCACTGAGATCAAGTCCTCCATGGCTTTCACTCTATCTCTCATCCTCTCTCTAAAGAGGAGCCTCAAGAGCAGCGGATGTCGGTACTTCCTCACAGTAAGAAACAGCCAAACATAAGGACTAGATTATCCTCTTCAACCTCTGTTAATTCAGTCAACCAGCCACTTCAATTGACACTTTGCAGCCAAAGGACGGTCAGCGTGTCCTTGTTACAAAAGAGTGACAGGTGCCAACAAAGAGTGTCAGAGCTACAAGCTGTTTCTCTCACCGTCCTCATTCGCTTCATGTTTGCCTGTAAATGTTGTGCTCTATCTGCTCTCAGAAGCTGTGTGACCTGAAATCCTGAAGTAATTTCGCACTGCATTTAAAAATTAAAAGAATTCCAGTTTTTTTATTCCTGCTTGGCAATACAGACATTTGGAAATCCCCTAAATAATTAGCTTGCACTATTTCAACACTGCTGCAAAGGTCAAACTGGCCATCACATGGCCATCCACACTTTAACAGTAACGGTCTGAATACCTTTTATTTTTTGCAGAACAGTGTATTCGAGTAATGGATGACTATGAAATACAAATACAATAAATTCCTTGGTCAAATTTGAAAGTATTTCTTAAGACTTGACAGCATAACACACAACAAAGGCTGTTTTCAGGAAGGTTTTGGATCACTGAGTGGCAGTGACAGATTGTATGGAAACTTTACTGATAAATAAAAGTTCACGTCACACTTGCTCAAAAATTAATTTACAGTTAAAAGCAGATATTTATATAGAGTAAAAAGACACATAAAGAATGTTCTCATAGTCTGACAATAAACCAGATTAAACATTTCCTGCTATAGGACAGTCTGGATTATATTTGCTAAATGTCAAAATAAAGAGAGAGAATTTGTGTATTAAGACATTTTTTTCACTACAACTTTTTATTACTTTTATTACACTGAAATTTACAAAAGATTAGTGTGCCTGTACACAATATGGGATAGCCTAGATGTGAATGGCATTGCTTTGTAAGCATTCCATTGGTTAATTTACAACATTTGAGTTAAATGGAGGCATGACTGTGGATGTATTTTAAAGCACAAACATAAGCGCACGATCATGTGCAGAGGCTATAGTCCTTGATGCGGCTGTCCCGGATTCGAGTCCCGGACCCGGTGACCTTTGCCAATGTCTACCCCTCTCTTTGCCCTCTTTCCTGTCTATCTACTGTCGGAAAAGTGAAAAATTAAAGGCCTCTAGTGCCGCAAAAAACATATTTTAAAAAAAGAAGGTATTACTCTAAAAGTGACATAAAATGGAAGGTAACAGTTTGCAAATGCACTCAGAGACTTAATTGTTGGAAACATATCTTGTCTGATAAAGCTAAAATCAGTGTTTGACCATAATGATCACATTTGGAGGAAAAAGGGGGTAGTTTGCAAACTTCAAAAGTGTTTTGAATGTTATATAGTTTTTTTTTTTAATTGCTGCATAAACATAATAGTTACTAGTATAGTCCAATGCATTACAAAAAATTTAAACATTCGCCATATTCAGGTATGGCATAGGTACTATAACATTTAAGGTCTTTTTTTGAGTGACATTTTTAGAATTCATGCCATATGTTTGAGGATTCTTTTTAGATAGGACAAATACAAAAGATCCATCCATCCATCCATTGTCCATAGCCGTTTATCTGTGCAGGGTCACATGGGAGCTGGTGCCTATCTCCAGCATTTATTGGAGGCAGGGTTTAATGCAAAGATAATTTATGGAAAACTCTGTGAAT
This sequence comes from Girardinichthys multiradiatus, assembly GCF_021462225.1. NCBI lineage: Eukaryota > Metazoa > Chordata > Actinopteri > Cyprinodontiformes > Goodeidae > Girardinichthys > Girardinichthys multiradiatus. The sequence goes on from NC_061799.1 coordinate 26,486,411, forward strand.
TGTACTTTGTATGCATATAAAACACATAAGTGGGGCACCAAAAGTGGCTCTAATCCACAGGCCTACATCCTTCTGCTCCTGCATAGTACACAACTGTATTACAGTACAGTCACCAAGTCACCAGTCTCTTCAATGTTCTCGAATTTAATTCCATTCAAAAATACTTCTTTAATCCCAAAGGGAAAGTAAATGTTGTAACTCATATTCTAAAAGTTTCTTCAAAGACTTGTTACAGATGGCTGTAGGCAGGAAGGATCTCCTCTAGCTGTCAATTTTACAGCAGAGCTGAAGACGCCCCTGATTAGAAACACTTTGTTGCTGTATGACAATATCATAAAAAGGATGCTCAAGGTTGTCTGTAATGTTCTTCACTTTATAAAGAATCCTTCATTGCACAATCATCTCCAGAGCTTCCAGAGCAGTCCCCGGAACAGAGCCAGCCTTTGTATCAGCTTCTTGAGCTTTTTAAGTCACTGGCTTTTACGCTGCAACCCCAAGATGGCAGAGAATATTGCACTTTTCACAACAAACCTATAGAAAATTTGTTTTTTACTCAGATCCTCTAATTAACTCAAGAGCTATAAGGTTTTGATTCATATTTGAAAGATTACAGCATGGACACATTTTCTGACATTTTTTCAGCCCAGAACCTTAGCAGCGCCCTCTGGAGTCACAAAATCGGATGCTCAAAGAACATAGCAACACCTGGGCCCAACTCAATATTTTACCCTGTGTAAATGTTTATGGTATGAGATTTTCCTCTAGGGCCGCGAAAATCTGATGGTTACAAAACATGTTACATCTTAGTCCCCTGAGGTTATTTGTTATGAGATCAACGCAGTTCTTCTGTAGCCGGCTGACTTTAACCCCTTCAGACTCCATGTCCACTGGAATGGACATGACATATTTCTGGGTCTACACCAATAAAGAAAATAGGAATTTGGTCATTTAAATGATTCTTGGTAAAGATTAGTTTCCTATTATCCAATGATATTGACCTATTGACTCCTGACTTGATATGCGTGACCTTCAGGCATTAGACACAACAAGCATGGCTCTGAAACTAGAGAAGGAAAGGAGTAAGCATCTATTTTCCATCAAAAATCTAAATTTTTGTTTATGGTAGTTGAATAAAAATGTACTTACAGTGATAGCATTTGAAGTTATTTTGAAAATTTTTCTCATCATTGAATTGTAGAATTTTTTTCAAAGTTAAATGTCTGTCCCAATGGACATTTGGAGTTGGGATATATTAGGTAACGTCCAATGCTACCGTGCAAAGAAAAAAAGTACCTGTACACATTTTACTTAGATTTTTTAATTATGTTTTTTTAGAGTATAAAATCGTACTTTCTTAAACTTCTTATAAATGGAGAGTTATCTGATCTTGATTGCTCGGAGTCAGGAAATGAGGCAGATGTGAATAGGAATAAGATAGATGCTAGGTTGAGTAACGAGAAAGTAAGGCCTCTGTCTCAAGTTTAGTATGACACGGCTGATCACATGTCAAACTATGATGATGAGGTAGAAGCCACCAGATGCAAGACGCCATACTGCCCAGGAAAAACACGTGTCTTTTGTGATGGTCACAACATCCACCTGAGTGCCACCTGTATGCCACCTTTGTGCCACACTGAAAGTGCTTCAAGGATGTAAATCAAAAATAAGAGATTAAATGAAAATACCCAGCAAGCTGATGCTTTACCAACTGTTTGGTAATTGTATATTCAGTATGTTTAGCTGACTATATTAAAAAGCATGATAATGCATTTGAAAGTTCAACAATACATTACTGAAGGCGAAAGGGATTTTACCTCCATTTTCAAATGTTAAGGTAATGCCTAATTAGGTATTACATGAAATGTATGTGAAAAGTATGTCCTTTTGTACTTTGATTTTCAATTCAATTCAATTCAAAAATACTTTATTACTCCCAAAGGGAAATTAAATAAATTAATTTAAATTTATAAAAAAATAAATATTATTAATATTTGAAATTAATTTTCATGACTTTGTACGCTCATTTTGTCGTGGCGTCCATTTAAATGGATATCAAAAATGTTACCAAATATATATATATATATATATTTTTTTTTTTTTTTTTTTTGCAGTAGAAAAAGAATCAGGTCTGAAGGGGTTAAGGAATAAATCCGCCTACTGTTTGGTCACGTGATTCAGGGTCAAACTAACAGTAACCAACATGGCGGACCTGACATCTACAGTTTCGGACTCAGTCCAATGTCCTGTTTGCTTTAAAGACTTCACACCTGAGACAATAAACGGACACCTGGACGCGTGTCTGCTGAGCGGCGCTGCTGACAGCAGTCCGTCCAACGCTGCGGAGAGCGGCCCTCCCGTGAAGAAACCGCGCATTTCCGAGCCTGTCAACGACTCCGTGTCCTCCTCTTCCTCCATGGCTGGCACGCAGTCTTCTTCGGCGCTGTTCGCTGTGTTTCAAAACAAGGGGAAACTTGACGTTGGCCCTGACAGAAGTGTTGTGCATAACAGTAAACGAAGTCCCGTCAGTACTCTCAGTAAGGGGACTAAACGTGTACTGGCGGAGGCTGGGTCGGGATCAGCAGCGATGGAGACTCCATCTGGGTCAAACGGCGAGACTGAAATGACCAGTAATCGCCTATCGGCGCGGACCCTGTTTTCATTAAACAAACCTCTGGCGGAGGTTCTGAGACCGAACACGCTGGAGGATTACTTTGGCCAGAACAAAGTTGTAGGCCAGAAAACTCTCATCCGGTCGCTTCTGGAATCTCAGGAGATCCCTTCTCTTATCCTCTGGGGTCCACCTGGATGTGGAAAGGTGTGCAGGTGACAGCTTAGAGGATGCATGCAAACTGGTGCTCCACTCAGTATCTCATGCATGTGATTTAATCCTGCACTTTAATGCTTTATAACGTAAGTCACTGCCTTAGGAAAATGCTGTCACTAACCCGTGTGGCGGTTATTGAAGCTTGACAACATCTTTTATCTCCTGACAGGGAATATTATTTGATCACTAGATAATTTATAAATCAAACCAATTTGTCATTTTATTGCATAACCAATATATCAATCTACGAAAGCTCAATTGCACAAGGCTACTTGGATGCAGTTCTTGGTATACTACTAATAATGAAGTGCCACACATTCATGAGCTGCAACGATGTTTAATTAATATGCAACCATCTCATCAAAATCCAAAATTGTCTTAATATGGTGCCGCTCTTACAAATATGGGATCATTCAACAGATTAGTGTGAAATTTTAATAGTTAGAAAAAATTAGTGCTTATAATATATATTCCCTCATCCCAAGTGCAGTTCAGCATTTTAACAGCTTAAGGCTGAAAGCTGTGTAGCAGCCCGGTGGTTCTACTCCTGCTTGCCTGATGTCAGCAGTTATAAAATTCAAAGAGTGGATGTGAGTAGTCTGTAGCGATGTTCAGTAGCCTGAAGCTGGATTGGCCCTGAAACAGTTCCTGGACAGAAGGTAGGGACATGCCTTCTCAGCTCCCCTCACTATCCTCTGCAGGGCTCCTCACTCATACTCAATATGCAGCATGGCTGCAGAAATAATGTGTGGGATTAATGAGGTTCTAATTGTCCAACAAGTACAAAACAACCATTGTCCTCTCCAGAAAAAGACCTTGCTTCTCTGCATGAAAATATAAATTATTTCAATTTTTTCCATTCTACTCAATAAGATAAGAACATTTTTACCCCAAACAGACGTGACAGAAGCTTAACAAATTTAATTTAAATACTCAATTTTGTAGGTTTGCAAATTACTTCCAAATCAATTATCTTAATATGAAATAAGTGTCTGTTATTTTATAAAAATATAATGAAGTATATAGATTTTACAATAAAAATTGTAAATTAAATGCCCGCCTGCTAAAAGTTTCTTAATTTCTTTTGATGTTTGCAAAGTGTTTCTCTCCTTTGTTTTGTTTTAACTTGCTTTACTTAATGTATTCTTTTCTTCAGACTACCCTCGCCCACATCATTGCCAGCACGAGTAAAAAGAAAGGATCGGCTCGTTTCGTCACACTGTCGGCCACCAGTGCGTCCACCAACGAAGTCCGAGAGGTGATCAAGCAGGCGCAGAATGAGCTCAGGCTGTGCAAGAGGAAGACAATCCTGTTTATTGATGAAATTCACCGCTTCAACAAATCTCAACAGGTAGAGTAGTAGGGCAGAAAAAGATTGGCTTTTTCTGCACAGTTTAGTTGTCTTTTACTAATTACAGTTCACAGATACACTACCGGTCAAACGTTTTAGGCACACTTTCTCATTTAATGGTTTTCTTTACGTTTATGACTGTTTAAATAGTACGTAGATTCCCACTGAAGGCATCAAAACGTTATCTGTGTATTTGTTTGTACAGAGCAGTAACCAAGTCTTGTGGCCTGGTTTCTGCTGCCTTTCTATTGATCATGTGATGTAAAGCTTTGTTTAGGGTTAGAAGCTTTAAACAGTTAAATATAGTAATCAAGTCACTTCATTTTCAGTTGATAAAGACTTGTAAATTAGGTGTTAGGATAGTTCAGGATCAGTGTTTTCATCTCTGTTAACTTGTTCTTCCTCCCTTTCTGTTTGCATCGCCAGGACACCTTCTTGCCCCATGTTGAGTGTGGTACCGTCACTCTGATTGGAGCAACCACTGAGAACCCATCCTTCCAGGTGAATGCTGCTTTGCTGAGCAGGTGCCGGGTGCTGGTACTGGAGAAGCTGTCAGTCGAGGCAATGGGCTCGATTTTGAACAGGGCTGTAGCAGCACTCGGGATCCGAGTTTGGGGACAAGGTCCAACAAATTCCTCCTACCGAGACCAGACCAATGGCAATGAGTAAGTGCTCTCTTATGCTCACTACTTGTAGTGTTACATGTCTTTTAAATCTCTGGTTAAGAGGATTCATTAGTCTTTTTTTCTTGATTTTCTCCATATTAATACAATTTATATTCTATATTATATGAAACATTCCCCAATATTTCAGAAAACAAACAAGCTGACATAGGGTGTCCTGGAAAATTGATGGATGAAGTCTCTCCTAACAACCTTTGCTTTGTGAACATATTGGACTGCACTAACTTTGGACATTTTTGTTGAATCTGTAAAATTTTGTTGAATCTATCACTGTAAAAGTGGACTTTAACCCACATTTTCTTCACTCTTTATTCCCTTTTCAATCTTCAGGATGTTCATATCCCTCTTGGTGAGCTTTAGCATATTTGTCACTAAAATCTATATCAGGTGTGGGCATAAAAGCCAATGAAATCCGTCCAACTGGCCCTATCGGCATGCGAAGCCTGACAGCTTGGCAAGTGAAATATACTGGTCTACCAAATATTGCATTCCAGGCGGTTCTTTGCGACTCTGATATTGTAAAATTGAGCAGCTCTACCTTCTGTACGGTTTTTGCCAAGTCTCACATCTATTATAAACGCACAAATAAACAGGATTTTTTTTTTTTTTTTGTAAAGTAAATTTTTTTTTTCTTTTTTTTTTTTAGGGATGACATGTTATAGGTGCTGTTTAGGAAACATTGCTTCTTCATCATTAATTAGCCTCTTCAAGACATGAGCTGATTATTAAAAATCAGGCAGCACCTGAACGCATCAGTTATCCAACAGCAGTTTTATTAACTCAGACCTACAGTAGTAAGACAGTACAGTTGAAGTTTTATTGAGAAACTGTCTCCAGATCAGCTTTGGATGAATCAGACTGAGTGTAAAAACTAGCACTGTTTGTGCTCATACTTCGCTCAATCTTTTAATAGTTAGAAGTTATCTTAGTCCAATAAACACAATGAAACCACTGTGTTTGTACATTGTGTGCTTTAAGTTGCTTGTATAGCAGCTGAGACCTCTCCTTTCCACACAAGTGACCTGTGTCTACATGCAGCTTTCAACGATCTTTCAATTGATCTCTCATGTCTGTAAAGGGCAATACATTATGAAATTGTTTAGAGTTTAAAACAAATGTCATTGTAGCATGTAAATATGTAGTAAAAGATTAAATATTTTAAGACCATCATATCCTGACCCTTTATATACACTGCTCAAAAAAATAAAGGGAAGACTCAAATAACACATCCTAGATCTGAATGAATGAAATATTCTCATTGAACACTTTGTTCTGTACAAAGTTGAATGTGCTGACAACAAAATCACACAAAAATCATCAATGGAAATCAAATTTATTAACCAATGGAGGCCTGGATTTGGAGTCACACACAAACTTAAAGTGGAAAAACACACTACAGGCTGATCCAACTTTGATGTAATGTCCTTAAAACAAGTCAAAATGAGGCTCAGTATTGTGTGTGGCCTCCACGTGCCTCTATGACCTCCCTACAACGCCTGGAGATGCTCCTGATGAGACGGTGGATGGTCTCCTGAGGGATCTCCTCCCAGACCTGGACTAAAGCATCCGCCAACTCCTGGACAGTCTGTGGTGCAACGTGACGTTGGTGGATGGAGCGAGACATGATGTCCCAGATGTGCTCAATCAGATTCAGGTCTGGGGAACGGGCGGGCCAGTCCATAGCTTCAATGTCTTCATCTTGCAGGAACTGTTGACACACTCCAGCCACATGAGGTCTAGCATTGTCCTGCATTAAGAGGAACCCAGGTCCAACCGCACCAGCATATGGTCTCACAAGGGATCTGAGGATCTCATCTCGGTACCTAATGGCAGTCAGGCTACCTCTGTTGAGCACATGGAGGGCCTGCGACCTTCCAAAGAAATGCCACCCCACACCATTACTGACCCACTGCCAAACCGTCATGATGAAGGATGTTGCAGGCAGCAGATCGCTCTCCACGGTGTCTCCAGACTCTGTCACGTCTGTCACATGTGCTCAGTGTGAACCTGCTTTCATCTGTGAAGAGCACAGGGCGCCAGTGGCGAATTTGCCAATCCTGGTGTTCTCTGGCAAATGCCAAGCGTCCTGCACGGCGTTGGGCTGTGAGCACAACCCCCATTTGTGGACGTTGGGCCCTCATACCATCCTCATGGAGTCGGTTTCTAACCGTTTGTGCAGACACATGCACATTTGTGGCCTGCTGGAGGTCATTTTGCAGGGCTCTGGCAGTGCTCCTCCTGTTCCGCCTTGCATAAAGGGGGAGGTAGGGGTCCTGCTGCTGGGTTGTTGCCCTCCTATGGCCTCCTCCACGTCTCCTGGTTTACTGGCCTGTCTCCTGGTAGCGCCTCCAGGTTCTGGACACTACGCTGACAGACACAGCAAACCTTCTTGCCACAGCTCGCATTGATGTGCCATCCTGGATGAGCTGCACTACCTGAGCCACTTGTGTGGGTTGTAGAATCTCATGCTACCACGAGTGTGAAAGCACCACCAACATTCAAAAGTGACCAAAACATCAGCCAGAAAGCATAGGTACTGAGAAGTAGTCTGTGGTCCCCACCTGCAGAACCACTCCTTTATTGAGTGTGTCTTGCTAATCTCCAAAGATTTCCCCCTGTTGTCTGTTCTATTTGAACAACAGCTGTGAAATTAATTGTCAATCAGTGTTGCTTCCTAAGTGGACAGTTTGATTTCACAGAAGTTTGATTTACTTGGAGTTATATTGTGTTGTTTAAGTGTTCCCTTTATTTTTTTAAGCAGTGTATTTGCGTTTTAGACCAAATATTTACATCGAACAGAAAGCTTTGGACACCATCTCCTACCTCTGTGATGGTGACGCAAGAACCGGACTCAATGGTCTCCAGCTGGCTGTTCAAGCTCAGATGAAATCCCCACCACTGAACCAGTCAACACAAGATGGATTTCCTCAAGAGATCTTGGTGACGGAGGAGAACATCAAGGAGGGTCTCCAGAGGTCCCATATCCTCTACGATAAAGCTGGTGAGCTCCTACTTGCTTGCTTTCTCAGTGGGAAATTTCTTTATTTTATTTTATTTTGTGACAGAAATATGATATTATATTATATCAACCATAAATTACAGAATTATTAAAATTTTATTTTGGCTTTTACTAAATGTGAAACTTTGTTTTAGGTTACAATTTAAGATGTAGAAATTAAATAATTAATAATAAATGACCAAAAATGTAAGAATTTTAAATGGCAGTGAAGTAAATTCCATTAAAATTCAAGTCAGAGCTTAAAAAAAGAAATTATAATTGGTCAAAATAAAAAAAAATGATGGGTCTTTAATACTGATGCAAGTAACAATACATTTTTTAAGCCAAAGAGTCCCATCATGTTACATCCTATGAGTCCAAAATAGTTCATACTTCTGGCAGATTTAGGTTTAAAGTAACCTTTTCATTTTACTAACAAGTTTCCTGTGATTGAAAGTAGTATCGTTTTGGAAGAGCCTAGCCGGAGTCCAAACTTGATTCTGACAGAGAATCTGTGGAGGGAGCTAAAGATTAGGGTGATGGCAAGTAGGTCTTCCAACCTCAAAGAAAAACCATCTAAATAACAGTGGGAACATGCACAAAGTTTGTCAGCAATCAAAAGAAGGCTTTGATTTCAGTAAAACTAATAGAGATCATTCCATTGAATATTCACAATGGTATAAATAAATTCTAAATGCCATTTTTAAATACACTACAAGTAAATACAGATCAATTATTTTTGTCAATATCAACGCTTTAAAGATGCTTATGTCATTTCATATCAGAAGCTAACCTCTTGGCTGAATAAAATTAGTTGTAAATCTAAATCTGCCAGACTTGCTGCAAGTCCAAAGATATGCCTGTTAGGTTAATTGTTCTCTCTAAATTGCCCTTAGGTGTATGAATGAGTGTGTGCGTGGTTGTTTGTGTGTTGCCCTGCGATGGACTGGCGACCTGTCCAGGGTCTACCCTGCCTCTCACCCATAGACTGCTGGAGATATGCACCAGCTCCCCCGCGACCCACTATGGAATAAGCGATAGAAAATGACTGACTGACTCTAAATCTAAATCTGCCAGCGGTATGAATAATTTTGTGCAGAGTTGCAGAAGGTAAAGCACTCGACTAGGCATGAATTTGTTGCTCTGCATTTTGTTGTCATTCTTTTGGACCTAATGCTTTTATGAGCACCTCTCTGCACTTTACAAATCTAATTATATAACAGTTACTGAGTCCAGATATTGCCGTGCTATGCTGTGTAATCTGGTGCCTTCGTAGCTGCGGCAGCTAACTAATGCAGAGATTAGTTGGTCCCCCTGTCCTCTTAATCACCATAACTTCTATCGCACCGTTTATTTATAGATGAGGTTTTAAAAATCCACAGAATGTAGATGTTGCCACTCCAATCATTCACATGCCTCCTCTCACCACTCCTTTGTCCTCTGTGTTGACCTTTTATGTTCAGCTGTCTGAAAGACTTGCTGTTCCCTGCTTCAAAGGGGGGAGAAAACTTGTGTTAATGTGTTAATATGTGCGTGTGTGTTATATTCAAAGGTGAGGAGCATTACAACTGTATCTCAGCGTTGCATAAGTCCATGAGAGGCTCCCATGAGAATGCCTCCCTTTACTGGCTGGGCCGCATGCTGGAGGGCGGTGAGGACCCGCTCTACGTGGCCCGCAGGCTGGTCCGCTTCGCCAGTGAGGACGTAGGTAGGTCAAGTTTGATTATAGTATTATCTTCGCTGTTGTTGTCTGTTTTCTTATGTTTCCTACTGCAATCATCACTCATGATTGCTTGAAAAGTCATGATTTAATTTATGGCTGTTTCCATGGTAACATAATTTGTGTTGCTTCACATATTAAGGCTAGACTTTTGTTGTCTGGGCAGAAACTTTTAGCTTGATCAAAAGCCAGGGTTATATTAAAGGTTTTCAGCCTGTCACGGCATTTATTTTATTTGATGAAGAGCTCCTTTTTTAACCGCACTCCTTGATAAAGAAAGAATAAGTCCTAGCTCTTCTTGATTTGTTTTATTTATGCTATAAAGTGTTTTATTTCTTGAGTAGACTTAATAAACCAAACCTGGACACTTCTTTACTCAGGAGCTCCTGACTGTTACATCTGTGATGCAGCTTTTAGTTTTAAAAACCCCCTGCAGGACTGAAATCCACAGTGTTTATAACTAATGCAGCACATTTAAACGGTCTAGAGAAAGATGGATTTTTGATTTAGTTATTTTTCTGGTTTGAAGAAGTGTTGGAAAAAGAAAATATGGAGTATGGAAGAACATTTGTTTTTCCAGACTATATTTCCCACCCCGTTGCTTGAAAGGTGTATCTATCCATCCAGTCATATGTTTGTCCTTCAACCATCTTTTCATTTGGTTTTTATTTTTCCATCCATTCAGTTATTTATCTGTTTGCCCATCTTCCATTCATTGATTTGTCCAAACATCCAACTGTCTATCCTTCTTTTCCCTCATCCATCCATCAATCTATCTGGCCCTTTGGCCTGTCCATCCTTCATCCTTCCTTCTTTCCATGGATCCATTTCTTCATCTGTGTGTCCATTGTCTATCCATCCATTTGTCCACTATCTTTCCATCCATCCATCCTTTCTTTTATCATCATCCATCTGTCCGACCGCTTTTCCGTGGATTTTGCTGATTTGGTATTTGAGTTCTGACGTCTTTAGAACTAGTCGTCATAAATTCACCATAAAGTTTTCTTTTTATACAAAATGGCTAAAAAAAGCGAGATCTCTGAAAATATGTCTAGAAAAGCATGTAGGAATACCTTCAGGTATTTTTTTCCACAGTCCCTCATTCCCAGTGCTTGATTCATTAATCTCTTTTGATTCCTAATTGTCTTATTATCAGTATTATTTGTTTTGTCTTTCTGTTTAATTAGTTTGACCATATTAATGTGTGTTCTCTAATGGTTTCATGCCTGTTTCTAAACTCTGTAAAGCACTTTGTCTTACGCTTGGTATGTAAATAAAATTTTATTAACCGATTTATTGATCTGCCTGCTTTTTATCCTCCAGGTCTGGCCGACCCCTCCGCCCTCCCTCAGGCTGTGTCCGCCTTCCAAGCCTGTCACTTCATCGGGATGCCTGAATGTGAGGTAGGCACACCTGACCAATCAGAGGTTGTTTTGTAATTTTCTACCATTCTTACAAAGATTTTGTTTATTTATTTTTTTCTTTCAGGTAATCCTGGCACAGTGTGCCATCTACCTTTCACGAGCGCCGAAGTCTGTGGAGATCTATCAAGCCTATGCCAATGTGAAAACCTGTCTAAGAAACCACAAAGGCCCCCTTCCTCCTGTCCCCTTGCACCTCCGAAATGCACCCACCAGGCTGATGAAACAGCTGGGCTATGCTAAAGGCTACAAATACAACCCAGCGTTTAAGGGCCCCGTGGAACAGGATTACCTGCCCGAGGAGCTGCGGGACGTTGACTTCTTCACCTGGACACCGTCAGACCCTTGAGTGTTTCATTTGCTCTGCACGTTTTGGAGCTAAAAACCAAATCTACTTAAAGAAAACAGGCTTTTGTACTCAAAGAGCGTATTTGCGGCTACTAATTTTAATAGTCTGATTATTTAAAAGAAATGTTAATCAGTCAGACAGAATATTCTTGAATTAACCCACAGTTTCTTATAATTACTCCACTTCTTTACACTCAAGAGCTACTTTTATTTCACTTTAATTACCGCTCTTAAAGGGTTTGCAAATTTACCCTCCATGTTTTCTTTTCTAGTTTTTCACCGTTATTTGAAATAATACAAATGTTAATACTGTTATTTATTAGATATTGTATATCTTTAATAAAATGTCTGATCTTTCAATGACAAACACAATGAAATATGAAAAGTTCATCAAACTGTTTATTGCATCTTACCACATCATTTTTGAAGGTTTCCTCAGTTTTGGGTGATTGTCTGTAAGACAATGCAACATGATTAAGAACGTTATTGTGAAAGTGAATGATGTATTTGCCACCATATATATTTCATTTTTTAGGAAAAAAAAAAAAAAAAACCAACTTGATCCTATGTGAAAATATAATTGTGCTCTTCTTAACTTATGAATGAACCAAATTTCTTTGGTTTTAATTTCCGTTGCCACCCAGGACTTGCCATAATTGATTACACCACAAATTTTTCTCCCAAGCCTTAAATTCAATCACACTTGGCTTATGCAGCAGGATGATGATTCAAAGAACACCAAGAAGCCGTTCATGCTCGAAACTGTCCAATGTGGTCTCCTTGCCAGTTATCTCAAACACTTTGAAGGCTGTCAACCCATATAGCTTTGGTACAACCAGTTATTACTGTTTAGAGGGCCAGAGATTACTGAGTGGAAATATTGAAGCAACATCTCGAGACATCAGCCAGGATGTAAAACGTTAGACATAAACCAATCATCCAAATGGAAAACGACTTTAAGCATATAACCAAATAAGTTTAAAAGTGACCTTAGGAGAACAAGGTCAGTGTTTTGGAGTGACCATCAAAAAGCCCTGATCTCAGTTCTATAGGAATTTGTGGTCAGAGCTGAAAAGATGTGTGAAAGTAAAGTGGCCCACAAACCTGACTCATACCAAAGTTCTGTCAGGAGGAACTGGCTAACATTCCAGCAAACTATATCAGAACCATTGAAAAGCACATGAAAAGACACCAAAAAGGTTTGACCCAAGTCATACAATTTAAAAGGTAATTTTATTGAATAGCCTTCTAAGGAAATGTAAGCAAACATCGAGTCATTGGAGGCAGGACCAGAATGCTGAACATGGCGAGGAGGCCGGATGGTGAGTAGATGAAGTTTTAATGTTGAAGATGCACAACAGACTTACAGGCAGGCAGGCAGAGTACTGAGCACAGGCTGGTAATCCAACAAGAACAGGTTCAGGAGGCAAAACAGAAAACAAACCACTAGGAAGAACTCAGGACGATAACAGGGTAATTGACAGGAGGAACCAATGGGGAACAATGAAAACTAGAGAGCTTAAATGCAAACAGAGAATACAGAGAGAACCAGTGAACAGAGGGACAGAGTAATCATGGGGAACAAGGAACAGGTTTGCAGAGAGACTGAGGGAAATGTGACTAATTACAACTAATGAGACCTGACAGCAGAGGAAAACAGACATGAGGAACTGAGCAAAAAGAGACAAGACTAAATAGCAAAACTCAGGAAAAACAGATCTTAAGGGAAATATAAACAAACACATGAAACCAGGGATCTAGGAAGAAACAAGAAAAGTAAACTAAAGACCTGGACGAACACAAAACACCTGACTAAGCAAAAGTAAACAAATACAAAACACTAAATGGCAGATCGTGACAGGATTTTAAAGAATGCTAAAACAAATCATACTTGTCATCATTCTGCCACTTGGCAAATAAAACAAACTATGGTGACCCTAACTGACTTAAAACTGCTACGGTTTAGTGTGATTCAATGCTGGGCAGTGAAAAAACTGTAAAAAAAAACTGTAAACAACTGTCTTTCTACTTTATTATCTAAAGACCCAGATCCTAAACTAGGGTGCAACCTAAATTGCCCTTAGGTGGGAATGGTTGTTGGTCCTGTGATCGAATGGTGACTTGTCCAGGGTGTACCCCGAAAAACATATTATTGATTCTTAATCATTTCCCTGAGGTTCTTAGAAAACAAAGTGTCCCTCCGAATATTATATTGCTGAACACACCCACAAGACACACAGTTATTGTTCCATTTGGGATGGATAAACATTTTTGCCACCATAAGAGACTGTTCAGGTCCCTCTTCTTTGTCCATATCGTGTTCAGCAATAACCACTCTGTACGTGTGGAATCTGGATTGGAAACAAAAACATGGTTTATTCTTGTCAAAGTTTGAATTTAGAAAAGCACCGAGTTTTATTCTAAGCATTTAGGGAGAAAATCAAACAATGCATGCTTTTAGTTAAATTGCTGAGGCCTTTAAGTACACCTTTATTAACCATGATGATGCACACAACAATAGCTCTAATAAAACCTAAAGAATGTCTGAACAGAGGGTGGAACAGAGAATGGATCTATAATTATTAAGTACTAAAATCATGATTAGAAAAATAAACCATTTTTCTACATTACTTTTGCATATGCTGTGATGTTTTTCCTCTGCAATGACTTACCTGCCATGGCCAGCTGTGTGGACGAGCCTCTGCCCCATTTACCACTTGACTGGTGTCGGACCAGTAACTGGGCACACCACACCCAGACACTCAAACACAGTGAAAGACAAAATAAATCAAAGAAGTATAAAATGATACCCTAAATGAAGGTTAAATCAATTTTTGACAGGTTCAAAGCTAAGAGCTAGCTTTACACAGATGTTTGGAATTTAATTTATAACATTTTAGCTTCGAACTTACCAGATGTGACAAGCACCAGGAAAATAAAGTCCCAGTTCCAAGTGTGTTTTTTCCTAAAAAGAAAAATGACCTATCAAGCAGCGTTATTTATGGGAATGAGTCCAGACAAGACTAGACAAAGCCTGGGATTTTTTCCCGCATTCTGCAGGTGGCTGGAATTCCCATCAAACCGTATAAACTATGTGCAGCTCGACAGACAATTTTTCATAGTTTACATGTCACAACCAGTTTGGTTTTCCCAGTTTTACACTACAGTGTTGTTTTAGTGACTGACCTTCGAGAAGTTTCCAAGATCCTGTAATAAAAATACGAATCAAGCAGCTGTTTTTAATAGTTGTTTGATTCAGCAACAAATATCCCCAATTTGCAAAATAAGTAAAGCAACGCCATGTACCTACCTACAACCTCTTTACCACCATCTTCCAGGGCATCTTCAGAGATGTGTCAAGACAATTTTTGTAAATAAAATGAGAGATTGGCAATAGCTCTAAATGATAAAAAGTTCCAAATGGTTGAAATTGGCAGAAAAATTCATGTTAACTGATTTCAGAAAACTATCACATAGATGCACAAAACAATATTAATGCTATGCTAGAGAAAAACTACAAACATGTATTTAAGTACAAAGAAATGTAAAAAAAAACAAAAAACACTTTAAAAAGACAATATGAACACCTTTAAGACGCACTACTATATATAGTACCATGACAACAAAAAGACTCAAAACTTAATAAATATCTCAAACAATATTCAACAAAACTGGAATACATTACAAAAAAAGGCAAAGTCAAAAATAGATCCAAAGTGATTAAAAAGCACCAGAAAATGAAAATAGCTGGATATATAAACTGCTTTTAATCTTAAAAGCAAAACTTGAAAGTAAACATGTTAATTTGTTAATTCTTGTTACTATCTGTATGCTGTTTGTTAGACATCCCATTATCTGTTTGTCACTGTTTTAATTAATCATTTTCAACCATTTATGTTCGCAGATTGACTTTTCTGTTTTTTAATTCTCATTTTCTTAAGTTTGACAAAACGAAACAATTAACTTTTCACCCAGCCAGAGGAGGGCGCCATCAAACAGTTTTCTCTTTGAAGCCATTCCAAAGAAACAGAAGAAGAAGTTATTGTTTAAAGATGGCGCTACCCGGTGCTTTACTCGTGAGGCTAAGAGGGCTTTGCAAACTGGCCAAATGTGTTCATGCTGGAGGGAAAACAACATCTAACTGGGCCGGAGAAATGCGGTGGTATGGGACAAAAGATCAAAGGCTTTACGAGCGCAGCGTGTCATGTTTCCACAGTAAACGAGGTGAGTGAAAAATACCGGCTAGCTAATGTTAGCTAACAGGTGACAGTTCGTAGCAGCGTAGAACCTCAAGGACATCCATCATTTAAGAAAACGGGGTACAAATCATTCCAGTACACGTTTTGGGGATCATATTTCAATGTGTATTGGGCTGGTCAGAGTGCCGAGAAACCGTGGTAACTTTAAACTGCGTCTGGCCATTGTTTTTAATTTTCAGGTGAAGGTGAAGGTAATCCGAACCTTCTGAAGGAGTTTCCAGATCCCAAAAGCCTCCTAAACAACACCATTTCCCGGTCACTAGGAGTGAATGACCTGTCCCAGCTCATCCAGTACAGCTGCATGGAACGTGATGGTGTCAAGGTCAGCTCAGTCCTCTTGACAGGACTTTCCTGCACTTCTCATAAGCCTCCTAATAATATGTAGCGCTTTTGTGTTTGAAATTGTGTTTTGTATTTGTGCTCCTGCAGAAGGCCACTGTCACGCTGCTATGGCCCTGCAAGATTGAAGAAGAGGGTTATGCATCCAAGAAAATTGACGCAGAGCGGTTTGCTGCTGCGGCAGCCTGCCTCAGGCTCAGGGTAAGCTGTTGTAACAGAATCAAATGGACCCACACACTGGTTGCTAAAGTATTCACGTCACTTGAATGTTTTCGTATCTACTCACTTTAAAACTCCAAAACTGAATGTGTTTTATTGGGGATTTGTGTGATAGATTAACACGCTGTAAGTAGAGCATAGTTGTGGAGTGCAATTAATGTTATACAGGGTTTTAAAGAAGGTTTTGCACATAATAATCAGAAATATGCGGTGTTATGTTTTCAGATCTCCTGAGTCGGTACTATTTTAGAACGTTTTGCCGCACTTGGAGCTGTATGTCTCTGCCAGCTTTGTAAATATAGACGCAAATTGTTTTGCCCATTCCTCTTTGTAAAATGGCTAAAATTATGTCTGGTTGGCTGAAGACCATCTGTTCACAACAATCATCAAATGTTGTGACAAAACACCAATGGGATTTAGATCAGAACTTTGACTAGGCCATTCCAAGAAATGACAGCATAATGCTGTGGTGTTGTTTTATCCTCAAGGACAGAAAAGATTATCCAAGTGAATGTGGAAAACGGAGGGAGCTGAATTAGGGCAGAAACAGTTTATCGAATAAATCATCATTAATTGATTATTGAAACTAATTTAGTGATTGAATAATCATTAACTAGACTCTAATGCAGACTCTAAAACATGCCGTTTGCTGAAAGAACAGCCCACTCAGAGCAGTAACTAAGCCAAAACTCTACACAAAATACATCCATTTTGCATTTAAGTTGAAAGACCTTCTTTGTCTGTAAATATGCTCTATCTAGGAGCTCTCTGCAATTAGACTCCGATAAGACTGAGGTGCTGGTGATTGCTCCTGATGATTTCATTCCAGGAATCAACCAGTATTTGGATGACTTGAGCTCGTCTGCTAAATCAAGCCTAAGAAATCTGGGTGTGATTTTTGATAGAGAGATGTCACTTGAGCATCATTTAAAGCAGCTCACTAGGAACTATTTTGTCCAGCTCAGGATTATTTCAAAACTTAAAAGATTTGTTTCCAAAGATGATCTAGAGTTGATCATTCAACTCATTGTAACAGTCTTTTTTTTCTTGTCTTAACAAAAAGGAGCTCTCTTGTCTACACCAGGTCCAAAATGCAGCGGCTAGGGTGCTGACCCGAACCAATAGAAGGACTCATATTACCTCAATTTTAAAATCTCTCCGTTGGCCCCCAGTGGTTTTTCGCTTTAATATTAAAATTCTGGTTCTGTCTTTTAAAGCTCTCCATGGTCAGGCTCCCTTATACATTAGAGCCCTGTTGTGTCCGTATGTTCCTTCTCGAAGGCTGAGGTCATTGGATCAGAATCTTCTCAAGGTCCCTCACACCTGTTTTTAAGACTAGAGATCCCTCCTTCTAGGCCGTTGCGCCAAGGCTTTGGAATGATCTCTCGTTAGGTTCTCTTGATTCTGTGGATGTTTTTAAGAGCATACTTACACTCATCTTTTTCTCGTGTGTCGGCTGTTCTTTTGTGACTGTTATATTTAACTCTACCCCTGTAGTGATGGTTTTTATTACATTTAATTTTTTTTCCTCTGATCTTTCTATTATTGTATAATTGTGCACTTTTGTAAAGCACGTCACGACCCTCAATGTCTGTGAAAGGTTCTATATAAGTAAACTTTTACTTACTTTCTAAAACTTTGCCACTTGAGGAGTTCTAAGTTTCACCTGGTTCAAATTGTGTAAAAAATCTCCTATTAAGCCCCTTTTGCTATGCAATTATCAATCAGGGAAAAATAGTCAACAGGTTCATCGATTAGCAAAATAGTTGTTGGTTGCAGGCCTAAGCTAAATACAGGGCAACACAGGAAAAAACTAAAAGGCTCCAAAAGACTTAACCATACCTTTCAGCTGGACTAGAGGACTAAACCGTGTTTTACATGGAGGCCAAAACTTTTAATGTTGCTGTCTTCTGACCACAGCGATCTTGGTTGACTCTCTGATTAATGCTGTCCTGCCCAGTGTGCAGCTTAGGAAGACAGACAAGCCTTGGCAGATTTTCGGTTGTGTTGTGCTCTTTACATTTTCACAAGATGGACTGAAGAGTGCTCTTCGAGATTTTTAAAGCTTTGGGTATTGTTTCATAAATTAACCGGACCTTAAACCACCATAATAATAGCTGTATTAAAAATAAGATTGGATTACACACAGGTTGGCTCTATTTTAATTGGGTGTCATCTGAAAGCAATTGGTTGCACTTGATTTTATTCACGGTTATCAGGGTAAAAGGGGCTGAATAAAAATGCAAACAGATTTTCCATAGTAATATTTTTTTTCTAAATGGGTCTTGTATTCTTTTATTACACTTTACAACAAGTAGCTACTTTGTGTTTATCACATAAAATCCTCACAGAAAATGAACACACCATTAAAGTTTGTGGTTATAATATGGGGGGAGTGAAGAAGTTCTGTGGATTTAAATACTCTGAGAGGCACCGTACTCAAGTGGACACAAATCTTGACTCCTCCCTCATTTCTTCATACTATGCCTCTTAAAGGGGCAGACTTTGGAACTTTTTTGTACCTAAGCACATGCTAAACAATAAATGCTTTGTCAGGCATGAAACAGGACAGAAAAATGGGTAAAAAGCAACCTAAGAAAACATTTTATTAGCCCTTTTATAAAGTTCAGACGGCAAACACAAGGAAGTCTGGCACCTTAAAGGTACATTGTATATGAAATTGGGGTGTATTAAAACTTTTGCACAGTTCTGTATTCGCATTTTATCCTGCCATTTTGGTAACACTTTAGGTTTCTATTCCTGTCCAAAGGAATTGGGAGTCATTGGTCCAAACAATCAGCTCCCTAAGAGGAGAGCTGGCCGGGTGAGAGGGGGGCTACATTCCCATCTTTATGAGAATGAAGAGAACCGTTGGACAAATAATGTTCCCACCTCCAGAGCAAATGAATTGTCCTCTCCTGAGGAAGATGCCTCCAATGTCTCTGAAGCCCTTTCCCTCTTTCCACAACCTAAATCTCTTCTGACCAGGGTGATCCAGGTGGCCACTTCAACCAGCGGAATCAGGGTTGGTAGACGTCTCTACTTTTGTACATTTGCAGCTTATCACTTATTTCTTATTCACATCCGAAGATGTGGTTTTCACAGGACTTGATGCATTTCAGAACAGTAGGTGGAAAACTCAAAAAGTGCGAGTTGACTCTGCTTTGGCCGGAGGAGATGACGTTCAGCGCAACAGCGAGCAGCCGGGTGATGGCAGAGAAAAAAGCTGCAGCACTTGCATGCATGATGCTGAAGGTGTGAGGAGCTCTGGTGAACTGACGTGCCTTTACCTGCAAGCCGCAACCATGTTTAAATATTTCTCCTGCTTTTTGCTGCAGGAGCTTGAGCTTCTGGATCGAGACAATAACCCATTTACTCATGCAAAGTACCATCGAGAGAAAGTAAAGGAGGCGGGTGAGAGGGAGAGGCGTCCATTCCCACTAGAGATTCCAGAATATCTGGAGCAGCACATGAGGGACTACCTAACACAGGTTGCTTCTTTTTCCATATGTCTGCTTGTTTAGATGTATGCATTATTTATACTAACTGTGTGGGCTGATGTGTTTTGAAAGTTTCATAGTTTTATGCACATACCTTTTAGTCCTTTATTGAAGTAAATCATAATACTGCACAGTATCTGAGATTAATGCTGCCTCATCTTCCTCACAGTATCCGGTTGCAACAGAAGTGCAGAAACTATTGGAGGAAGAGGAGGCAAGAGGACAACAGATGGTTAACAAGGAGGAGGAGGAAGAGGACCACATAGTGGACGCCATTACCGGCAGGCCTTACAAGCCTGTGTCTGTACATCAGGCTCAGTGGCTCAGCCGCCATCTGCAGGAGGAATGGGAAAGGGCAAACCCTGGACTTGGCGTGGAGCTGCCTGTCGACTCCCATCGACAGCGTGTGATCTCGGCCGTACGCTCCTCCAGGGTAGTCGTGATCGCCGGCGAGACGGGATGTGGCAAGACGACACGGATCCCACGCTTCCTGCTGGAGGAACAAGTGAAAGGTGGGGAGGGAGCAGAGTGCAACGTCCTCGTGACACAGCCTCGTCGGATCAGTGCCGTGTCAGTGGCTCATCGAGTCGCTCATGAGATGGGTCCCCGCCTGAAACACCATGTCGGATATCAGGTACTGTTGTATTTACACTCGTTCAGAGGAGAAATTATTTCTGTCATTTTTAATGTTTATTTTATTTATTTGTTTTCTTTTTAGATTTAGATATTGAAAATCATTTACAGAAAAAGTTCAAATGATGAATTCAGGAAGAAAATAAATGTCAAAATTATTTTAGATTTTTATGAAGACAGCTGTTAATTGTGTGCTACAAATGTTTTCCTAATTAAGCAGACTCTTGACCCAGTAACGGTAATAATTCCCCCATTGTGGTGCCTTGCGATCGATTTCTTTGCTTTTCACACTTCTCCTTCCTCTTCATAATTAAGCATTTTGTTTTGAGCTTTCATAAAAGAGAGAAAAAACTACATTTTGGAGTTGAAACATTATATAATGTGAATAAAGTTCATAGGGTATAAATGACAGGTATAAAATGCTGTGGGCAGAGAAACAAATTAGAAGTACATGTGTAAAGCTGATGCAATAATTCACAGGTGAGACTTGAGAGCCGACCTCCTGAGAACAGCGGAGGGTCCATGCTCTTCCTCACTGTGGGCGTCCTGCTAAAGAAGCTGCAGTCGAACCCGACCCTGAAAGGAATCAGCCACGTCGTGGTGGACGAGGTCCACGAGAGAGACGTAAACACAGACCTGCTGCTGGCGTTGCTGCGCACAAGCTTGGAAAAGAACCCTGACTTGCGAGTTGTACTTATGAGCGCCACCGGGGACAACCAAAGGCTGGCAGAGTACTTTGGAGGCTACCCTATCGTAAAGGTGCCGGGATTCATGCACCCTGTGAAGGACAGATACCTGGAGGATTTGATGAGGGAGATGGGACGCTCGGCTCAATTCCAAAAGAAAGTGGATATAAACAAGGTGAAGCTCACCTAAATTTTCACCTTTTTTTTTGTTTTCTTGCTTTAGTATGTTACCAGCAGTTTATTCTTTTTTTTTTTTTTTTTTTTTTTAAATATGTCTGATCTTGTTTGAGGAGAGGTTGGACGAGGCGGCGCCAGATCTAGACTTGGTAGCGGATGTTATTGAGCACATTGACAGACATGGGGAGCCAGGTAACTCATTTATACTCTCATGCAATAATTCTTTGTGTGCTTTTTGTTTAAGTTTTGCTATTCTATTATATTTCTTAATATTGTTTCCCTTCATTCTGCAGGTGCGGTGCTGTGTTTCCTTCCTGGGTGGCAGGATATCAAAGCAGTTCAACAAAAACTGGAGGACAAAGCACACTTTTCATCAGATGCACATATGATCGTGCCGTGTAAGACACAACACATTTATAGACACATTTGGTTTTGTTTTTTTCTCCAGCTTTAAGACGGCTTTTCTCATTCCTTTTGTTTTTGTTCTAGTGCACTCAAGCTTATCAGTAGCTGACCAGCAGGTGGTGTTCCAGCGTCCCCAAGCTGGCCAGAGGAAGATTGTTCTCACCACCAACATAGCTGAGACCTCCATTACAATAGACGATATAGTTCATGTGGTGGATACAGGAACTCATAAGGAACAGAATTACGACCAACGAACAAAGGTGTTTCTTGAATTTAACTTATGTTTCATGTCAGATTCTGGGAGACCTGAAAAATATTTTTCTTGATTTAAAAAGTAATCCATTTGTTTAAATTTTTTCAGGTCTCCTGTCTGGAAACAGTTTGGATATCTCGTTCTAATGTTACACAAAGAAGAGGGAGAGCTGGACGTTGTCAGCCAGGACAGTCGTACCACCTGTTCCCAAGGAAACAGCTGGAAACCATGACGCTCTTCCCTGTTCCTGAAATCCTGCGTACACCACTGGAGAGTTTGGTATTGCAGGCTAAAATCCACAGTCCAAACTGCAAGGTACTTTAGACGTGGAACTATTTTTTTGGGTTTTTGCAACTTTTTTTTACCATTTTGTTTGTTGTTTATTTTTAAAAACATGTGTGTAACACAGGCGGTAGACTTCCTGTCTCAAGTGTTAGACAGTCCAGAGCCACAAGCTGTGAGAGATGCTGTCCAAAACCTCCAGGATATCGGTGAGGGACTCGGATCCACCTTAAAATCTAATGTGAAGTCTCCATTTAAATTCATTTCTAAACTTCTTAGTTACATTCCATTTGCATCATCTTTTTTTGACAGGGGTCCTGGATAAGACAGAGGCTCTGACACCTTTAGGAGAGCGTGTAGCCTGTATGTCATGTGACCCACGGCTGGGCAAAGTCCTCGTCCTGAGCGCCATGTTCAGGTGTGTTCTGCCCATGTTATCTGTAGCTGCCTGTCTCACCAGAGACCCTTTCCATAACAGCTTGCAGAACAGAGCAGTTGTAAATAAGGTAAGATGGCAGCAGGTCTATTTATTTATGAGATGTGTTAAACTTTATTAAAATAAACCTTATTAATCTCACTCACTCACTATGTATGTATATACACTACCGGTCAAAGGTTTCCCACTTAATGGGTCTCTTTATTTTCATGACTATTTACATTGTAGATTCTCACCAAAGGCAGCAAAACTATGAATGAACACACATGGAGTTATACAGGTCCTTCTCAAAATATTAGCATATCGTGATAAAGTTCATTATTTTCCATAATATCATGATGAAAATTTAACATTCATATATTTTAGATTCATTGCACACTAACTGAAATATTTCAGGTCTTTTATTGTCTTAATACGGATGATTTTGGCATACAGCTCATGAAAACCCAAAATTCCTATCTCACAAAATTAGCATATCATTAAAAGGGTCTCTAAACGAGCTATGAACCTAATCATCTGAATCAACAAGTTAACTCTAAACACCTGCAAAAGATTCCTGAGGCCTTTAAAACTCCCAGCCTGGTTCATCACTCAAAACCCCAATCATGGGTAAGACTGCCGACCTGACTGCTGTCCAGAAGGCCACTATTGACACCCTCAAGCAAGAGAGTAAGACACAGAAAGAAATTTCTGAACGAATGGGATGTTCCCAGAGTGCTGTATCAAGGCACCTCAGTGGGAAGTCTGTGGGGAGGAAAAAGTGTGGCAGAAAACGCTGCACAACGAGAAGAGGTGACCGGACCCTGAGGAAGATTGTGGAGAAGGGCCGATTCCAGACCTTGGGGGACCTGCGGAAGCAGTGGACTGAGTCTGGAGTAGAAACAACCAGAGCCACCGTGCACAGGCGTGTGCAGGAAATGGGCCACAGGTGCCACATTCCCCAGACCTGGGCTACAGAGAAGCAGCACTGGACTGTTGCTCAGTGGTCCAAAGTACTTTTTTCGGATGAAAGCAAATTCTGCATGTCATTCTGAAATCAAGGTGCCAGAGTCTGGAGGAAGATTGGGGAGAAGGAAATGCCAGAAGTCCAGTGTCAAGTACCCACAGTCAGTGATGGTCTGTGGTGCCGTGTCAGCTGCTGGTGTTGGTCCACTGTGTTTTATCAAGGGCAGGGTCAATGCAGCTAGCTATCAGGAGATTTTGGAGCACTTCATGCTTCCATCTGCTGAAAAGCTTTATGGAGATGAAGATTTCATTTTTCAGCACGACCTGGCGCCTGCTCACAGTGCCAAAACCACTGGTAAATGGTTTACTGACCATGGTATCACTGTGCTCAATTGGCCTGCCAACTCTCCTGACCTGAACCCCATAGAGAATCTGTGGGATATTGTGAAGAGAACGTTGAGAGACTCAAGACCCAACACTCTGGATGAGCTAAAGGCCGCTATCGAAGCATCCTGGGCCTCCATAAGACCTCAGTGCCACAGGCTGATTGCCTCCATGCCACGCCGCATTGAAGCAGTCATTTCTGCCAAAGGATTCCCGACCAAGTATTGAGTGCATAACTGTACATGATTATTTGAAGGTTGATGTTTTTTGTATTAAAAACACTTTTCTTTTATTGGTCGGATGAAATATGCTAATTTTGTGAGATAGGAATTTTGGGTTTTCATGAGCTGTATGCCAAAATCATCCGTATTAAGACAATAAAAGACCTGAAATATTTCAGTTAGTGTGCAATGAATCTAAAATATATGAATGTTACATTTTCATCATTACATTATGGAAAATAATGAACTTTATCACAATATGCTAATATTTTGAGAAGGACCTGTAGTGGTCAACTGTATTGAGGGCTGCACTTAGGTCTAATAATGCCAGGATTGTTGGTTTGAGACACTAATGCTGCATCTGCATGTTTCAAGTCTGGTGATATTCAGAAATTGATTTGGATGAATGTAAAACGAGGTTCTCAGAAACTTTGCTTAAAATGTTCAGCAAAGCCTTTTCAAAAAAGCCAGAGAGAACTTGATACAGGTACTGGATTTAAAGGCAGTTTGTCACTTTTAATTGTCTCATAGCTTATTGCATATTCTTTGTCTAGGCCAAAGAGGAGCTGACCGGCTCCAGCTACAGTGACTATCTGGTGTTCAGTCGAGCGGTTCTGGGCTGGAGGAAAGTCCAACACGAGGGGGACAGAGACGACAGAGATGAATATTTGGACAAATACACTCTGTCTAAAGGCAGTCTCCGATTTATAAATGGTTTGTCTATACCAAACACATTCAGATTGGGTATTTTTCCTGCATTTTGGAATAAAGTGCCATTTGCTCACACTTTGACACAAATCCTGGTCTTGTTTCATCCCATGGCAGGTCTTATCTCCCAGTTCAGTGAGAACCTGCAGGAAGCAGCGCTAGTTTCTTGTGCCAGTGAGTGCCAGCGTCAAACATCTCTCTACAATCAGCACAGCAACCAGGATGAGCTGCTTAAGGCTGTACTGCTGGCTGGATTATATCCCAACCTAATTCAGGTACTCCGCTTTGCAGACTGGCCTTGTGTTTTAGTCTGTGTGTGCAGCTGTTTCAGCAGGAAGACTAGTCATCCTGCAATTGGAAACATTTTGGGTGGCACAAACCACTTAACACCAGGTTCCCCAACGATCTGTGTGTGTGAAACTTTAAACTTTTAGTGTAAGAGCAATTTGAATGGTTGGTGTGATTAGAAAAGCACCATGCAAGTTTAGTCCATTTACCATCTTTCATACTGTGTTTGCCCAAATATTTCCAAGTAAAAGGCATTTAAAGGATATAGGACATTCTGCTAAGTGTTAGTTGTTTACCTAAACTGGCTTGAAGACTGAGATTTCACTCCAGTTTAACATAATTTCACCTGCTGTGTTTTTTTTTTTTTTTTTTTTTAGGTAAAGAAAGGGGTTGTTACCAAAGGGGGGCGCTTTCGTCCCAATAATATAGCTTTCCGCACAGTCAGTGGCCCAGTGCTGCTTCATCGCTCCTCAGTGAACAGGTTAGATCATGTTCAGACCTTTCACCGACAACATGACACTGACTTGGATAATGTCCATGTTCACTTTCTCTCTCCTTCTCTGTTGCAGAGGAAAAGAGGATCTCCCCAGTCGTTGGCTGACCTTTTTCAGTGCGGTCAAGTCTAACGGGAATGTT
Organism: Girardinichthys multiradiatus; assembly: GCF_021462225.1. Taxonomy (NCBI): domain Eukaryota; kingdom Metazoa; phylum Chordata; class Actinopteri; order Cyprinodontiformes; family Goodeidae; genus Girardinichthys; species Girardinichthys multiradiatus. The sequence goes on from NC_061799.1 coordinate 26,512,127, forward strand.
TTCATCAGGGACTCGTCTTTGGTTCACCCCCTTGCCCTGCTGCTGCTCACAGACTGTGACATTTCAGAGACAGGTACTGTGTTTACAGCAGCCCACGCAGGGATAGAAGCATCAGTAGCTGACTGTCTGCAGTAGCTTTTTCTCTTATTCCTTTTCAGACTTGTCTAAAATTGTGGATTCTTTTCTCTCAAAAGGAGTGCGTTTCGATTGAATCAACTTTTTGTAGCATTCGGAACATGAAACCCACATGTGTGCTCCTTAAAGACTTGTCCAACAGTGGCAAAACTGCATTAAAGGTTGACTGTAGAAGCAACTGTTTGGGATGTGACCCAAGGCCTTCTTTCCCAAGGGAAGGTTCCATTGTAACAGTTTTTAAAAATCACTCTTGGCAAGTTAAGATATTACTGATTGTCATGGCAACACAACTAACCTTACAGAACTTGAAAGATTAAAATTTCTTGACTTTTTTTTTTTCTTCCAAAAGTTTTGCTCTTCTAAAAATGTGCTTAACTCATCAAGTTTAAGTTTGCTTTATACACCAAATGCAGTTTTTCTGGTTGCATTTTAATGTTGGCTGACATCCACTGATTAAAATGTTTTAGTATTTCTCACCTTTTTCAATTGGCCAGAAGCTTTCAACAATTTTGTTTGCAAGTGGCACATAGAGGTTGTATTTCAGTACATCAAAATATCATTTAAAAAGTACATTTATTTCAGTAACTCGATTCACTAAGTAAAACACGTTCTATAGATTAATTAAACACATGTTTTTAAGCGTTTTATTTTTATTCATAATGATGATGTTCTTCTTGCAGCTAATGAAAACACAATTATGATTAGAATATTACATCAAAGAATTAAAAACACATTTATACATAAATGTGGGGTTCTGGAAAAGTGTTTAATACCAGTTCAAAGGTTATTTTCAAAAGGTACTTTTATTCTGATAACTGGGCCTAATCAGAACACGTATTCCAATTTACGGAGATGTACCTGTGATGTTTGCCTTTTGTGCAAACCTGGTTTTGTTTCAGGAATTAGTTTTAACACAAAATGTTTCTCCTTCAGACTGTTTAGAGAAAATTGGTAACTGCAAGTGAATTTATGCATGTCAGGATCATGTATTAAAAGCATAAAAAATTTGAGGTGCTTTTTCTCAAGTATCATAAAAGGTCATCTTCTTGTTGCATCCGTAAACTAAAGTTTTTTTTTTTGTTGTCTTTTGTTTCAGTAAATGACGACAAGGTGGAGGTATCATTCCCTGGCCGCTCTCTGGTGCGCTGCGAGGTGTCAGCGGAGACGTGGGAGCTGCTCTGGGAGCTACGCACTTCCATTCAGACCATGCTCTACCGAAACCTCAACAATCCTGGCAATGCTAACATTTCCCAAGATGGAAACCTCATATCCTTACTTGTAGAACTGCTTAAAAATACAGAGTCAACCCCTTTTGTTAAGCAGGAAAGTGAGGTAGATTGAAAAATATTTTATGCTTGAGAGCTTTGGCTCGCCATCGGACTTGCATATTTTATTTTTAGAAGCATTTCTGATTTAGTGAAATCAGAAATGTTCACAATTCGAAATCCTCCGTGGAGTTGGTGTGCTGCTTTTTCTGTGGAAAAAATTAACTGCATCACTAGATAGTTTGGAAAATCCAGCATATGGTTTTTTTTGGGTTTTTGTTTTGTTATTGCAAATGTTTCATTGCTTTCTGAAAAGCAGATTTGGGTTTTACTCTGAGTAAAGACAGAGGTCATTGAAATAAATTGTAAATATTTATTGAAACATTAAAGAAGACTTGCCAATATTAGGTCATGAGTTTTGTCGTTTTGTACAGTCTGCAAAACCAGAAGAGCGCTTTTCCTGTTTGATTTTATGAAAACTCCTTCATAAACCTTTTGTGAAAGATGCTCAAACGTCTGAGTAGTTCTTCCATGATTTCTAAAGAGGTCATGATGCAAAATCTGCAAAGACAAGTGGAAGTGTTTAGTACCTCTGCTGTGTAAAGTTACCTTCTTATATTCATTTAAAACATACTAAAAAGCTAATTTAGTTCAAACTTTAAACAATTTAGTACAGTTTGAGTCTCACCTGATGTGGTAGGTGCCCTCCTTTTGTCCATAGTCAGTACCTGGACTCAGCAAAACCCCAGCCTCCTCCAATAGTCTCAAACAGTAAAAAGTGTCAGGTTGCATTCCAGCCTCCTGAAATACCCAAACACATCTGCTCTTAGACCAAAGTGACTGGCTTTATATTATGAATTTCATTGTACTGTTCAACGTGTGCTTTAATTTATTCTGAAACCTCGGCTCTCTTGGTGGCTTTGGGTGGAAGAAACAGTCTGGGGAATGCAAACGCCCCTCCTTCCACTTGTTGGCAGCTGAAGCCTGGCAAGCTGTTGATGACTTCATCCACCCTCTTCACATTTTCAGCTACTGAGGTCCTGATGTGCTGTGTCTCCTGCACAATGAGGAACATGTGGAGAGCTTATATTTTATGTAACACTAGGCGTTATGGTGAATAAAAATGTCATACCTTCACGTAAAGATGGTATGAGGGGTCTCCTGGTTGCGGAGGATTCATCATCACATCCAGGGCAATCTGTCCCAACACTGGTGCGCAGGCATTGGTGGAGAATAGACTGTTGATGTGTTTCATTACAGTAGGGTCGAGATTAACCAGCTCAACGTACCCACCACGCAGACCACACCTAATCCAAGACATTTCTATGAAATGCCATAAACACCACAGTGCAATCAATCTGTACCATTTTTAAAAAACTGCGGCGGGGTTATATGATCTTCTGCAAAATGTGTGGTTGTTTTCCGTTTGGTATCTCCAAGAACTATGGGTGCATGTAATTCTTAGTGTGAACAGATGTGAGTTGGGTAAGGACTTAGCCACTAATTGTGACTGTTCTTGTTTATGCATCACTAAAAAGTCTCCCTATTCCTCCTCACAACAGTTTATATTAGCATGAATTAGTTCTGGACTCCAGATTAATGATAAACTAAGGCTGCCAACATTTGATGTGAGATGGGGGTCTGGATGGGAGCAGTATAAATACAAAAGTAAATAAACTACAGGATTGTCAGACTGATATTAAAGGACTAGAAAGCATCACTAAAACAATAAATGCGTTTTTTGTTGTCTGCATGCCAGGTAGGGTCATTGTATCAACATTCAGGAGTTGTTTTTGTTCAGAGTAATGTCTGTAAACTCAGATTGTTGCTTGCTTTGCTGTCAGGTGTTAAAAAGCTTCTAATTTAAGAAAACTTTATTCGCATAGTTTGTATTTACATGGTTATTACGTAAGCTAAATGTCCCTGTAACAGATACGCAAACTCCACAAACAACTAAGGATGTACAGGGGTTGGACAATGAAACTGAAACACCTGGTTTTAGACCACAATAATTTATTAGTATGGTGTAGGGCCTCCTTTTGCGTTCAATACAGCGTCAATTTGTCTTGGGAATGACATATACAAGTCCTGCACAGTGGTCAGAGGGATTTTAAGCCATTCTTCTTGCAGGATAGTGACCAGGTCACTACGTGATACTGGTGGAGGAAAACATTTCCTGACTCGCTCCTCCAAAACACCCCAAAGTGGCTCAATAATATTTAGATCTGGTGACTGTGCAGGCCATGGGAGATGTTCAACTTCACTTTCATGTATATCAAGCCAATCTTTCACCAGTCTTGCTGTGTGTATTGGTGCATTGTCATCCTGATACACAGCACCTCCTTCAGGATACAATGTTTGAACCATTGGATGCACATGGTCCTCAAGAATGGTTCGGTAGTCCTTGGCAGTGACATGCCCATCTAGCACAAGTATTGGGCCAAGGGAATGCCATGATATGGCAGCCCAAACCATCACTGATCCACCCCCATGCTTCACTCTGGGCATGCAACAGTCTGGGTGGTACGCTTCTTTGGGGCTTCTCCACACCGTAACTCTCCCGGATGTGGGGAAAACAGTAAAGGTGGACTCATTAGAGAACAATACATGTTTCACATTGTCCACAGCCCAAGATTTGCGCTCCTTGCACCATTGAAACCAACGTTTGGCATTGGCATGAGTGACCAAAGGTTTGGCTATAGCAGCCCAGCCGTGTATATTGACCCTGTGGAGCTCCCAACGGACAGTTCTGGTGGAAACAGGAGAGTTGAGGTGCACATTTAATTCTGCCGTGATTTGGGCAGCCGTGGTTTTATGTTTTTTTTATACAATCCGGGTTAGCACCCAAACATCCCTTTCAGACAGCTTCCTCTTGCGTCCACAGTTAATCCTGTTGGATGTGGTTCGTCCTTCTTGGTGGTATGCTGACATTACCCTGGATACCGTGGCTCTTGATACATCACAAAGACTCGCTGTCTTGGTCACAGATGCGCCAGCAAGACGTGCACCAACAATATGTCCTCTTTTGAACTCTGGTATGTCACCCATAATGTTGTGTGCATTTCAATATTTTGAGCAAAACTGTGCTCTTACCCTGCTAATTGAACCTTCACACTCTGCTCTTACTGGTGCAATGTGCAATCAATGAAGACTGGCTACCAGGCTGGTCCAATTTAGCCATGAAACCTCCCACACTAAAATGACAGGTGTTTCAGTTTCATTGTCCAACCCCTGTAAGTATAGTGTTGTTGGAGCTACCTTGAGAACATTTCTAGCTCTTGGCTTTTTAAATGATTAATAAATAACTGTTTGATGTCCAAACCTTAAAGAATCCTCTTGCTCCTAAGACAATGTAGATTGGATCAGATGACAGCAAATAATATTTGATCAATCTAAAACAAGTGCTATCACAGGCTAGTAGTTGCATAATTTTCGCTGGGCTTAATGTGGTTCCAGGTCATTTTGATGTACCCAAATCAAATCAAATCTACACACCTGTTGACCATTTTGTCTTAAATTACCTTAACTATGGCGTGCCAGTTAATGTTTCGGTTGTAGTTACCTATTTTTTATGAATTATGGAGATAAATGGGGGGGAAAGACTAATCTGTGTAATTCAATAAACTTTTATAATTTCTCAAATATTTGTGTTATGAAACAACACAAATTGCAAAGATGTGAAAAATGAAGGGATGGAAAGACCAGCACCCCCCGGTGTGTCTAGTGAATATGCAAACCTTGGTCTACATATGGTACTTTAAAAGCAACACATTCCTGGATGCCTATCCAAAAAAAATCCTTAGTGTGTAATAGTGATTTATACCTTATTCAATATACACCACCAGTCAAAAAGTTGGACAAACCTTTATCATTTATTACTTTCTACATTGCAGATACATAGTAAAGACATCAAAACTATGAATCAAAAGTACATAGAATTATATAGCAAACAAAACATTGTGAAATAACTCAAGAAATCTTTTATGTTTTAGATTATTTTAAGCAGCACCCGTTTGCTTTGATTACTGCTGAGCACACTTTAGGCATTCTCTGGATGAGCTTCATGAGGTGGTCACCTAAAATGGTTTTGCAACAGTCTGGAAGGAGTTCCCAGAAGTAGGAATAAAAATAAAGACAATCCATTGAATGAGAAAGCGCATCCAAATTTTTGACTGGTAATGTGTATCACAAGGATAAGGTTTACTTATGCATTAGTTCATGAGTAACTTCTTTGCATATAACTGATTTATACCATTTTCCAAGTCTCCCTGAATACTGTTATGTTAAGGACATTGCTAAAACGTATTATTTAGTATTTTCCTGGAAACTGCTTAAGATCAGGCATTACAGTGTGATAAGAATAGACTTTCACAAATGGCAGCATAGGGAGAAACAGAGGTTCGGCTTTGAGTGCAGGCACCTTCCTTATTTGGAGTGAGATTTATCTGGGCAGTGTGAGAAACTGAAGAAAAACTTGTATTTCACTCCAGAAGAGAGAAAGTTTGTAACTCTGTCCTTAAAAGATGAATTACAATTTAAGTTAGAAAGTTTCAAATTTCTTCATAATCTTTCTCACTCACTAGTACTTATATTTTCCAGGTCTCTCTTTTTCAAGAGAGTCAAGCTTGGTTTGTGCTGAATGAAAAGATACACACCTTTTAGAAAGCACAGGTGTTAGAATACTCACTCTCCCATGAGGCTTTTAGAGGCCGTGTGGAAGGATGCCAGTTCCACTCTGTCTGACAGAGGACGTCCCATCTCAGCCAGAGCTCTTTTATAGGAGACAAACTCAGTTTTCTCCCCATAAACACACTCCTGATATACCTGAGGAGGAAAAAGTTGCTTTACATTCTGTAAGTCCAGTGTCTGAATAACTGGTGAAACTCCTGGTTCACTCACCTCATCAGCCAGAAGAAACAGCCTCTTCTCTGCAGCAAACCGGATCACCTCTTGCACAGATTTTCTACTTTGAACATAACCTGGAGGCATGAAAAAATGATAATGTCTATTTCAAATACAAAGACAGGAAACAAATGACGTTCATACTGCCTGCCTTGCTACCTGCTGGGTTTCCGGGGTTGATGACATACAGAGCAAGTGGGTTGCAAACTCCCTTTGCAGAGTCCAAAGCCCGCTGTAGCTCCTCCACCTCCAGTGCCCAGCCACTCTCCTCCCTGAGATAGTAGGGAACCACCACCGCTCCCAGCGCTGTTAGGGATAAAACAGTGGTGGAGTGGCATGGCACTGGGGTCAGCACTCCTGTTCTGGGTGAGGCCTTGGGATTCACCAAGACTGTTAAAATGTTCTGAAGAGCCCAGTAAATGAAATGTGTGTTAATCAGGTAACCGACAGGAGGAAGAAACTGTATGAATTGTGCCAGTGGCGTTACCGTGAGTGCCCACTGTGAGCCGGGGCAGATGTAGATGTTTTCAGGGTGAGATGGAACCCCACCATCCCGTCTCATAATGAATTCAGAGACTCTCTGAACTATTTCTGGTATTCCTGCTGTGGCAGAGTATGAACCTGGAGACATAAAAAAGATTCTTTGAAATCCATAGAAAACAGACATAAAAACAATATTTTGTAGATTGTTTTAGTGACATTATGGTAGCATACATCTTTTGTATTACGTTTCTGTTATAAGTTTGCCTAATATTTGTACATATACAATGCCCCCACCTTCATTTATATTATTGGCACTTTTGCCCACATATATTGTCACCTAAATAAATCGGGTGTACTAAAATTTACCTTTTCCTTCATTCCTTTTGTATTCAAGCACGGTGAATCCCATACTGGACGTATGTATGAGTCTTACCTACACTGCCTCCTGTACATGCTTTCAGCAGCCTCTGAGCCCTCTGCCTGACATCCACCAACAGTTTGTCTCCATCCATAAGCTGAGGGTAGAGACACGCTGCAAGAACCTATAAGAAAGAGTACAGCTAACAGTTATTTGGACAAAACAAAGTAAATAATGGTGTTTTATATTACCTGTCTCACAAATGAAAGAGGTTTCACGCCTGCCTTGTGTGGATCACCCCAGGAGACATCGATCACCTCCTTGTAGGATTTTCTTACTCCCTGTGAATTGGAACGTAAAGAAACATTTAAAAACAGAAAGATAATATATATTTTTTAAATCCATGCATGACAGATGTATAACAGTAATGTCTCTTTCCACCTGTCTCAGCTCCTCCTTGATCTGGGTGGTCCGCCTGGCCAAGACTGAATTCTCCAGCTGCTTCATGTTTCTCACATTTGAGCCGATTTCTTGCAGGACAGACATGTCTGTGATTTTTCTTCCCTTATTGCTGACCAGACGCAGACCGACACAGTCTGAGCAGGGCGATCTCTGAAAATGAATCCTCTACTTGAACATATACAAGAAGAAATGTAGCAATAGGTGCCACATTAACAAATTGACCTGTTTTTTGCCATGGCTTTTTTACTTATTTCTTTAAATTATCTACAAAAACATCAGCCGATGTGAGAAACATTGTTCTTCTTGGTTATTTGTTAACTTTGGGTTCTGATGTTGCATGACATGACTAATCAGAAATGTCTTTTACAGAAACATGTATAGCTTTGGATCTGTTCTGATCTTTCAATATTTCTTAAAAGAATTTTGGAAGACCACATGTCGAAACTGTAAGAACTGAATATGTATGCGTTGAGTTTCTGCAGCCACTTTATTGCCTGATCTTAAGGGGTTTCTAGAAAAGTACAGTTCTGTCAATCAGTTATATCATTGACATAAACATAACAGAATTCAAGAAGACTTGGAAAAAGTTTATAAATCAGTTATAAAAACAAGTTACTCCTAAACTAATGCATGAGTAAAACGTGTATGCATCTGCGTAAGTATAATTGCGAAACGTATTATATAAGATGGTGTGTTGTAAATCAGTGATTAATGAATCAGGATTTATGAGTATTTACTATTAATTAAATAATGAATTAATTCATTTCCTCTCTGATATCATAGTCAGTAGGTTCCGTCAATCATATATACCGCATAGGTAGAAAAGAATATAAATGGCATGTATCTTTTAACATTTATACATTTGTACGTGTATATGTTGATTATATGGCACCAGCTCAAGAAATTCAAACATCACTAAAAAATTTGATGATTTCAGTAATTCAGTGAAACTCATTTCATATATAGATTCAATATGTTTAATGTATTCCAAGCACCTGTTCCTGTTCAATTTGTTTAAATTAAATTCAAAAATGCTTTATTGATCCCAAAGGGAAATTAAATGTTGTAATTCTTACTATCCAAATTTCCTTAGAGTCATTACATATGATGATGGCTTCAGGCAGGAAGGCTCTCCTGTAGTGGATGTGAAGACTGATTACACTCTGTTGTTGTCTCGTGAAGACGAGGTTCAAGGTTCTCTATTAAATATTTTTTATTTTATTAAGAACCCTTATTTACACAATCATGAGGCTCCAGAGCAGTTCCCAGAACAAAGCCAGTCTTCCTTATCAGCTTGTTGAGCTTTTTAAGTCACTGGCTCTGATTACTTTACCTCTACAGAGGATGACAGAAGAGATGTCACTCTCCACAACAGACTTTTTGAAGATCTGCAGCATCCTGCTGCAAACACAGAAGAACTGAAGCTTCCTCAGGAAGTACAGTCAGTCCTGTCCCTTGTTCTACTAGACATCTGTAAAGTCAGTATTCCCTCACATGATTGTGAAGGTCACAACATGTCTCTATAAAAATCTTATGAAAGACTGACATTTCCAAAGAAACTGAATTTTGGGATTTCATTATCTGTAAGCCATATTCACTAGAATGAACAGAAATAAACTTGTGAAATGTATCTCCTATGTGTGATGAATCCATGTGAAACATGACTTTCACTTTTCTAACTGAATAATGAATTAAGTAGATCATTTAATTTGATGAAATTTTGATACATAAAAATGCATTTTTTTTTTCCTTTGAAGCAGCTAGACCTAGTAATTTTTACAAAGTGATCTTAACTGAGAGTTGTCAAGGCTTTGTGAATGTTTAAGTTTTTTTGTTTTTGTTTGTTTGTTTTTCCCATTTTTACCTGAACAAGACAAACTATTAAAACAGTACTAGCTACATAACATTTCTTCACCTTGGTAAGTGTAATTTTCAAGCACACACATTAACGTTTTGGTCTATATATACATATATATATATACACACAATGCTCAAAAAAATAAAGGGAAGACTCAAATAACACATCCTAGATCTGAATGAATGAAATATTCTCATTGAATTCTTTGTTCTGTACAAAGTTGAATGTGCTGACAACAAAATCACACAAAAATCATCAATGGAAATCAAATTTATTAACCAATGGAGGCCTGGATTTGGCGTCACACACAAAATTTAAGTGGAAAAACACGCTACAGGCTGATCCAACTTTGATGTAATGTCCTTAAAACAAGTCAAAATGAGGCTCAGTATTGTGTGTGGCCTCCACGTGTCTGTATGACCTCCCTACAACGCCTGGGCATGCTCCTGATGAGACGGTGGATGGTCTCCTGAGGGATCTCCTCCCAGACCTGGACTAAAGCATCCGCCAACTCCTGGACAGTCTGTGGTGCAATGTGACGTTGGTGGATGGAGTGAGACATGATGTCCCAGATGTGATCAATCGGATTCAGGTCTGGGGAACGGGCGGGCCAGTCCATAGCTTCAATGTCTTCATCTTGCAGGAACTGCTGACACACTCCAGCCACATGAGGTCTAGCATTGTCCTGCATTAGGAGGAACCCAGGGCCAACCGCACCAGCATATGGTCTCACAAGGGGTCTGAGGATCTCATCTCAGTACCTAAGGGCAGTCAGGCTACCTCTGGCGAGCACATGGAGGGCCATGCGGCCCTCCAAAGAAATGTCACCCCACACCATTACTGACCCACTGCCAAATTGTCATGCTGAAGGATGTTGCAGGCAGCAGATCGCTCTCCACGGTGTCTCCAAACTCTGTCACGTCTGTCACATGTGTTCAGTATGAACCTGCTTTCATCTGTGAAGAGCACAGGGTGCTAGTGGCAAATTTGCCAATCCTGGTGTCCTGCAAGTGTTGGGCTGAGCACAAACACCATTTGTGGACGTCGGGCCCTCATACCATCCTCATGGAGTCGGTTACAGCAAACCTTCTTGCCACAGCTCGCATTGATGTGCCATCCTGGATGAGCTGCACTACCTGAGCCACTTGTGTGGGTTGTAGAGTCCGTCTCATGCTACCACGAGTGTGAAAGCACCACCAACATTGAAAAGTGACCAAAACATCAGCCAGAAAGCATAGGTACTGAGAAGTGGTCTGTGGTCCCCACCTGCAGAACCACTCCTTTATTGAGTGTCTTGCTAATCGCCAAATATTTCCCCCTGTTGTCTATTCTATTTGCACAACAGCTGTGAAATTGATTGTCAGTCAGTGTTGCTTCCTAAGTGGACAGTTTGATTTCACAGAAGTTTGATTTACTTGGAGTTATATTGTGTTGTTCAAGTGTTCCCTTTATTCATTTATTTATTTATTCTTTGAGCAGTGTATATACTTTTGCTCGAGAGTCTCGGATTAGTGGCTCAGTTTCCCCCCGGACGTAAATAACAGACGTGCTGTTCTTCTTCCTGTTTTCTTTCGCCCGCATCTGCTCGGTTCGACAGAAATGGAAGAATCTGCGAGGCAAAAACACAACCACAGTCTACCCACGAACATACCACGTCTTTTTAAGCAGGGCCGAACCGTGTAGACCCGACGGCAGAAGCGGGCAGAAGTAACGACCCTTCCTCCGGCCCCGGTGTCCGAAACATGGCACTCAGCTCGGGTAGCTGGGCTCTTCCAGCCCCAGTGCCTGCCTCGTCCCAGCAGCCTGCGTGCAGCGGCCGTGGCCCCGTCCCGGCAGCATGCTGCAGCACTGTCCTGATGTCAGTCCGCGTCTCGGTGTCCCACTCCGGGATCAGACCCCTTTGCCTACCTGGGGCGGGTAGCGACTCTCTGCGGCTGCAGCTCAGCATGGACCCGAACCTGGCCGGAGAGTTCCGCCTGGCACTACGAGATACGAGCGGAAACCGCAGTGTGGTGAGGTTTCCTCTGCATACTTGTTTACCTGCAGAGCTGTTGGTAAACGCTCAGATGTGAGGAAGCACCGTGTTGTTCCTGCCCATTTACATCTCAGAGGAATGTTGGCCCGGACAGTGTAGGCCATTTTAAGCATTTCCGACGCGCTTTATGTTTTATATATGACCGGCTTGTATGGCTACAAACTGCGACACCTTAGCTCAGAATCTTGAAATCAGGGAAATAAAATCCTCAAAATTTTAGTTTCTCTTTCATTTCAGCTTTTGAGGCAGGGAGAAGCACATATGATGGATTCAGACTCCCCATATGCTGAAATTCACCCTTTCATTAACATACATACATACATACATAAAAGACATGTATTTTGCCATGTATAAACGCTGCTGCATACTATTGCTAACAAACACACCTTATCTATTTATCTTTTTACCCAGTGATTTAGGTAGGGGAACTTAAATCGAAGCTGCTCAGTCCAACCAGATATTATTGAGTTTAAAAGAACCGGAATCTGAGATTTGAATGCTTCCAGTTGGGGTAAATTAAAGTGACAATCACCTGAGAGCTTTGTATTTTACTTTTTTATTTCAGCAGAGTTGCTGCTGAAATAATATTTAGCTTTTGATACATAGACCTAAGAAATATAATTGTTTAAAATATAAGACCTTTTTGCTGTTCTGCCATTTACAAAGTAACACCAGGTTGACAAGCTGAAATTAGCTGGGTAGTTGGGCTATCTGCTCAGGTGCAGTCTTCTTCTTGCCAGCTTTTGGTTTTAAATCAGCGCTGACTCAAATTAGAGAGATGGATAGCCCCCACACCATGACTGTCTATGCTTTGGTGATTTCAAATATTTTCAGTCAGACATTTTTGTTCTTATAAGCAAAAGTAGGCTTAATTTCAGCCAGATGATTGGCTGTGCGCTGCAAAATGGTGGGGAGGCGGAGCGCAGCGCCGCATTACTGCTTGCTCCATACTTCCAGAGAAAATTCTGATCACTCCAGCACTTTCTCCTGCGTCTCATTAAAATGACTTTAAACCATAGAAACAGTAAAAGTTAACTTTTTTTTAAAGATTGATACCGGTCACAGAAACATGCCTAAGGCTGAGCATCTTAATATATGATTAAAGAGTTAAATAAATCCTTAGAGCAAAGAATTTGGAGCACACTGGAGAAATATTAAGAGTCAGAATCTTTGAGCCTTCCCACCGTTGAAGGTCATGGAGAACTTGGTTCATTACAAGCTGTGAAAGAGGAAGGAGAAAGCTGCTCTTCTTCTTCCTTCTTCCTCCCTCTTCGATTTCACCTGCCACTTCAGGGATTTAATCACCCACTTTCTGGCCATATTGTTTACATTTGTCTTTGAATTATATCCATTTGAGGTGGGTTGCACCATTGATCTGACAGCAGAAACGAACCAAAAAAAAAAGGTTTATTTATTTTTTTATAGATCTGTAGCAGCCTAATTTCCGATTTGAAAAAAAAAACTATAAATGAGCCCCACATTGCAGTTTGCTCTCTTTTTCTGCTTTTCTTAGATGTCAACGTAACGGAATTTAAAAATACTTTTAAGCATAAGAAATCATGTTAAGGTTTTCACCCAGACTTCACTTGGCTCACTGTATCCAAACTCAACTGCCACATTTGTCCCGTGTTTGCCAAGTTCGCTACACGACGTCCTCTTAAAACCTCGCAAGCTCCAAATCTGCTTTTCATCTCTGAATTCCCCACTGACAATTGAGACGCTTTCCGATTTGCATGGCTATGCCTTGATCTGTTGATGAAAAGTTCGGTGCCTTGGATAACAGCCCTCGTCATAACCTGATAGTCTGCATGACCTAAAATGGTAATCACCCCCTCTTCCTGTCACTTCAATTCAATTCAAAAATACTTTATTAATCCCAAAGGGAAATTAAATGTTGTTGTAGCTCATATTATGAAGGTTTCTTCAAAGAGCCGTTGTAGATGCTGATGGCTGTGGGCAGGAAGGATCTCCTGTAGCGCTCCGTCTTACAGCAGATCTGAAGAAGCCTCTGACTGAAGACACTCTGTTGTAGGACAGTCTCATGAAGAGGATGCTCAGGGTTCTCCATAATGTTCTTCTTTTTATCAAGAATCCGTCTTTCCACAATGACCTCCAGAGGTTCCAGAGGAGCCCCCAGAACAGAGGCAGCTTAATCTATGGCCTAACTTATAATCAGGGCCCAGAGCAATGGATCTACAGAAGGCTCTGAATGACCCAGGAAGGGTTCCTGGGATGAAGAGTCTCAGATAAGCACGCCACTGTATCAGGGCTTCAGTTTCAAGCATTATTATCTTGAACCTGTCGTTGTGTACATTTGTGTACATTTCCATCAGCAGGTTGAACTTTAAGTTTTTTCAAGTTTATGTTAACTTGTGTTCAAAAGTGATTATGAGCTATAAGAAAGGTTGTTGGAAATGTTGAACAATGCACATTCAGCTGTAGATTCCCAGGCAGATTTTATTCAACTATTTTATCTTTGCTAAGTTGCTCAGAGGTGAAATCATTTCTTCGATCATTCACCTAGCATTCATAAAAAAAAAAAATCTGATCAATCAAGACAGGTGTTCTGTTTAGGTTTATGTTTAACTTACATGAACTCATTTGTAAAGCAGTGTTGTCACACCATGTGTTCTTACCCCCAGTTCATTGCAGAGTTTGACCTGCGCTCGGTGCAGTACGAGGTCAAATCCTCTCGCTGCCACGAGATGCGCCTTGCCGCTTCGCCTCATGACTGCCTCCGCTTCAACTTCCGCTGCGACCGCGAGGCCGAGGCCTGGTCCACCGTGGTGATATCGTCACTGAGGGAGGCGCACAGAGGTCAGCTTCAGAAAACTCCAACTTTTATAGTCTGTTCATTTTGTTTAAAGACTTTGCAAATTTATTCAAACCCATTGAAGTTTTAGCACATTATGTTACGACTCAGGCAGCTTAGTAACTAAATTAGAATGTCATCAAAAAAGAAATTTATTGGATCGGTGGGTTGGAGAGTAATCTTCCTGCTTGGATTGTGGACTTGAGAGGACCTTTCTATTAATTGTTCTTGTTTTGAATGTGGAAATTTGCTCTTTTGAGAGAAAGTGGAGCACATCATCAAAATATATAATCTAACCAAACATGTGGTGCTAAACAAGAACTTTATTTTATTTTGATTTTTGGGACAAAACACAAGAAAGTGAAAAGTCCACACCCTGAATGTCACTCAGTGTGGTGGTACTTAAAGCACTATGTGCATACTGTGGTAGTACTTGCTTTTTTGAGTTTGCATGTTTATAAACGTGTTAAGATTATAGAAACTCTGGATTAAATTCAAATGTAAACAATTTTTTTTTATTCATTGCAGTTGTATACTGTATCATCATTCAACCCTGGAAATGGAAAGGTTAAAATGCATCATTAAAAGCCCAAATACATGCTGATGATTGTCTGTAAACCTCAGCATCACTGCAGGCACAAACGCTTCAACAATCTGCTGTCTAATGTTGTACTGATGATGTTCATCACTTATTTAAACACACAATAAAAAAATAAAAAAAAGTAATACTTTCATTTTACCAACATGTTCCTTCTGACTGGAAGTAATATTAACATTTTCAATTGGTCCAGCTAGAATCCCGCCTGGGTTCTGATAGAATTAGGGTGATGGTATGGAGGTCATCCACACTGAAAGACTTGGAGCTCATCACCAAAGATGAGATGGAAATAGCAAAAGCTGGTCAGCAATTATAAGAAGGAATTGATTACCAATAATTATCAATAATTTTTCATTGATTATTGAGTGGTATAACTCTAATAATAATAATTATTTAATTCAGTCTTTTTATATAGCAATATAAAGTCAATTGATTTAAATCAAAGATGGATGCTAAATCAATACATACATTCCAATTAATCCTAGTTATCAAACAGTGCAGTCAAATTCAGTTTATTATTCAAATTGTTTAAAAAGTTTTTCTATCTAAGGAAACCCAGCAGATTGCATTGAGTCAGAGACTTGCAGCATTCACTCCTCCTGGATGAGCATGTAGAGACAGTGGACAGTCACTGGCGTTGACTTTGCAGCAATCCCTCATACTGAGCATGCATGTAGCGACAGTGGAGAGGAAAAACTCCCTTCTAACAGAAAGAAACCTCCAGCAGAACCAGGCTCAGTGTGAGCGGCCATCTGCCACGACCGACTGGGGGTTTGAGAGAACTGAGCAGAGACACAAAGAGAACAAAGAAGCACTGATCCAGGAGTACTTTCTATGCTCAAGAAAAGTAAAAAGATAACTGAAGTAGTAGCTCCTTTAGTAGCTTCATCAAATAATAATAATTATAATAATAAAAATATTTTATAAAATGTCATAATTTTAATCAAATGTAAGTAAAAATGGAAAAAAAATCAAAATTGATACTTATCTTTTGATAGACGCCTACTTGACTTCCTATCAGAAACAAACATTTTGGTTGAATGAAAATAAATCAGAATCTTTCGGGGTCTATGGATAATTGTGGGCTATTGACAAGTCACATAGTAACTCTTCTCATTGGTTTATCTCTGACAGTGGCAAACATAAGTGCCTGTGAATCAGATGGCAAACACAACTCTGAAGTAGCCGTGGATCAGAGGAGCTCGACCTCCCTACCACTCTGTGGTGAGTATATGTCGCTATGCACGCTCTGCATCTGCGCTCACAGCTTGCTCTGAAAACGTGACTTTTCGCCCGTTTACCAGAGGAGCTGTGCTCAGAGCTCTCCAGGGCGATCGAAGCAGGCGACGTTCAGGCTGCGTCCCAGCAGGCGTCCGCACTGGCTCGACAGAAAGCGGTGCTGACGATACAGCCGTCCCAGAAAAACTACACAGACGGAGAAATTAGGTCTGAATTAAAGTGGCTAGATTATTGACATGAAGTCACTTTGACCGATAGTCGACTTATGTTGTGGCGCATGTGTGTTTCAGTTTATCTGTGGTGGTGGAGGATGCCTCTTCTTCTTGTTGTGTCACAGTTATAGTTTTTCCCTACATGTCTGTGGCCACGCTCAAACAGCAGGTGAGAAAACTCTGAATCGGTTAAAAAAAGCAAAGCTTTTGGTTGCTTTCATCTGCTAACCTTCAAATCTGTCCTCTTCCAGGTCTTTCTCGAGTATGGTTTCCATCCTCGCGTGCAGCGCTGGGTGATCGGTCAGTGCCTGTGCTCAGATCCTAGGTCATTAGCCTCATACGGAGTTCAGAAGGACGGCGACACGGCATACCTTTACCTGATCTCTGCCAGACAAGCTCGTGTCACACGGCAGCTGTTCCAGCAGGATCTGGACAACTCCCTGATGGCTTCGCCACTGACTCCAGGAAGCAGCCTCACCTCCCAGGTCTGGAGGGGTTACAGCACTCTGCCGTCAAAGCTTCCCCACAACAACCAGGGTGAGTACAATAAAGATCTGGCTCTGCTTTTGACCCGCTGGAGGCAAGCTACCTGTCTTGTTTGTGTTAAGCCCTGTGGTATTATGGCTGCTGCTATCACAGAGGTTGTTGGGTATATTTCATACATTTAGTTAGCTACCTTCCTCTCTAATGTCAATTTTAAGCCAATGTAAATTGCTACAGCTTCACAGTGAACAAGCCAAGGGACCAAAATTAGTGTTTGCCTGTAAAATGCTATGGGTGGCAAAATCACCCTGAATGCCGATATCTAAATCTAATTGAGAATCAGTGACAAGGCTTCAGAAATTCTTTTTAGACACTCTCCGCCCAATCTGACTGACCTCGAGGTATTTTACAGAGAAGAATGGGGAAAAATGTATGTGATTTTATTGACTCAGGGCAGCTGAATAAAAAATTAAAACACCTTTTCAGATTTGTATTTGTAAAGAAAAAGTTCCACTTCACTTCTTTTTATGCTTCACGTTTAATCCCAATAAAATAAAATGAAGTTTATGGCTTGAGCATAACAAAATGTAAGAAGATTTATTATGAGCAAAGGTATGAATACTTTTGCAAGGCTCAATAAGTCATTCTTTGCATTTGCAGAGGATCAAATATTCATATTATAATTACAGTTAGTTCCAATAGATGGTTGTAATATAAACACAGCCACAATTTTCTATTCCAGTCTTCTGTTGTCTTTCACCATTACCTTGTTGCAAATACTTTTAAGCTGAATTGAGTCATTAGACTGGATATTTTTCAGATTATTTTTTTTTGTAACATATAAAAACAATATGTAAATGAGATACAAAGAACCACTATTGCCATTATTACCCTCTAAAAAATATTCTGAGCTGCATTGAAC
Organism: Girardinichthys multiradiatus; assembly: GCF_021462225.1. Taxonomy (NCBI): domain Eukaryota; kingdom Metazoa; phylum Chordata; class Actinopteri; order Cyprinodontiformes; family Goodeidae; genus Girardinichthys; species Girardinichthys multiradiatus. The sequence continues at coordinate 26,529,891 of NC_061799.1, forward strand.
AACAGTTTTAACAAGATATATTTATCTATCTTGCTCATGAAGAGCTTGGGGAGGTTTTTTTTTACGAGGTTTGCGTATTCCTGTGGCGTCCTTGTCATATCACGTTTTTAATCAGAGCATCCTGAGGAATTTCTTCAGATAGCCGTCTTTCATCTTTTCAGGTTTTCAAGAGTAGAACAGGTTGTTATTTCACCTTCTTTAATCTATTTTGAACAGAAACCGGAGGAGGGAATAATAAAGCAGGTGACATCAAAGACGTCCTTGATTTTGAGAAGCTGCAGGTGAACGATCACACCAGCAAAGCCAGTAAGACGCAGGTATCTGAGCCGTTCGCTGTATAAATGGGTGCAGACGGAGCAAACTAAAGCATCTGGTTTTGTGCTAGAAGAATCTAACAGATTTAACTGGTTTTCAATCTCGCAGCAGACGGAGTGGGCTTGCCCCTCGTGCACTTTCATCAACAAGCCCTCTCGCCCGGGCTGCGAGATCTGCGCCACTGCCAGACCCGACGTGAAGAGCTACATCCAGCAGGTACTCCCAGACATCTAAGTCCAGTTGAATCAGTCCTCTGAACACCCGCCCTCACCTCTTTTTCCATGTCTCACAAAGGAGAAAGGAAGGAGGGAGGATCGCAGCCAGTCTGGTTTAAGCAGCAGCTGACTGCCCGTCATCGCCGCTTGGATTTTGTTTCTCGCTTTCTCCCCCACACACACACTTAAACACACAGAGAGTGAGAAGTTTAGATCTGAAAAACACACACTGGCAAAATACTCACAGAGAGACAGTAAAGTTCACTGATCTCGCCTGAAGCGCTGAAGCGAAGCCGTGCTGCTCGAACCGCTGACAGAGAGCTCCGTCTGTTTTTTATATGGACATCATGACATGACATGACCCTGACGTACATCTCATTTGGTTAGACCTCTTTGCTATTTATTTTAGAGTGGGTGGGTGTGTGTGTGTGTGTGTGGCGCAAACAGCCTGATATTTATTTTAGTGGAGAAAGGGACTGAGGTAATTTCTCACTCGCAGCGTCTGCCAACTGTGAAGAGGGGTGATGCCTTGTGCTATAGCCTGTTCTGTCTGTTCATTGGTCATCTGCAGCGGTGGCGCCAAAACATTGTTACAAATGAGAGAAAAAAGCATGGATCGTGTACATGGCTGTATTTAGTGTAATATTTTTATCAAGATGCATTAAATATATGATGTAAATTTCAAATAGTAGTTTAATTGTGCTTGATTTCCTCTGAGCTGTGAAAGCGAGGAAAGATTCACTTTCACTGCATAACCTATATATATAAAGGAAGGAATCTGCCTGTGTGTCTGTCTGTTCTTTGCTTTTTCCAAGCTTCTTTGACAAATGTCATTTAAGATCCAAGCTTTTTGCCTTGTGGTTTTAAGTTCTCCATGAACAAAACTAGGTTTAAGTTTCAGTCAAATGCATTCGGTGCTTACTGCATAACCAGATTGCATTGAATTGTTAATTGCTGTGGCTCTCTCTCCCAGCCTAAATATATAAAAAGGGGGGTGAACCAAAAACATCCCAAACAGTAGGAAAGTTAAAACAAATATTAGTATCTTGAATAAGAATAAACTAAGACAACCATACAAGCATGTAAAGACTAACCTTAAAATAAAATGGAATTTAAAGTCCGCAGTATTTTACATTCATTTTCCGCCACTCAGAAGCTTGTAGCTTGTTGCTATGAGTTGGTTCCATCTTGTCCAATCTTTAAAGATTTATACTGCATGGGTGCATTTCATGGAAAAGTTAGCTAAGTTTCTGTTTTATGGCTTCCCTGACATTAGACTTGATAAAACAAATTGGACCAACGGCAGCAGATGTGGTTCTCGAGGCTTTGTCTCCAGCCACAGTCCACACCTGGTGAATCTCTCCCAAATTCTTGGGTTGCCTTTGCACCACAATCTTCACAAGACTGTGGTTGTCCCTGTTGGTTGTTCCCCTTTTTTCTACCAAACCTTTTTCCTTCCAATTAACTTTTAGTTGATATGCATGGACGTAGCACTCCTAACAGTCTTTGTGGAGTGCTATCAGCTGTGCCAAGCTGTCAGCTGACATTTCTGCATTAAACTGCTATGTTTTCCTTAGCTGTTAGCTATTATCAAAAATACAGAAAAATCTATATAAATATCGCTCTCCAACTATTTTGTATGAGTTTTGCTTTGAGAAAGAGCATTTATCAAGATTCTTCTGAAGGTCATGGCAGGAAAAAGACATGAACGGGGATGTCTAACACGTCTAGACTACAGGCATGGTTTGTTACAACACTTTTTTACTATTAAAAACAGGCTGTTTTAATGTTTAGTGTGTTATATGTTTCAAACAAGAATGACCTCAAAATAAATAAATCTAGATGGCATCAGGAAAATATCTTGCAGCTTTGTTGCTTTTACAGATATGTTACTCCCCACAATAAAAGCACTCCACTAGTATCATAGACGACGGTCTTTGAACTGTCTGCTGATAGGTTGGATGTTTCATTTTTTTTGTATCCTGTAGGACAGCTGGTATTCCTAAAATAGGGTTTGAATTTAGGTTCATCAGAGCTCAGGACAGATTTTTGCTTCACCTCTGTCCCATAGAAGAAGGCAGTGCTGTTGGACTTTGTGAAGTTAAATCTTCTATTTGTTGAGGAATGAGGTGCATTTACTACTTTTCCTGAACCCTGTTTTCTGAAAAAAAATTACTATTTTAGGACTTTATTATTAAATAATTTTCTAACAAGGTCTGTTTTTTTACAGTTTGAGATTTTTTGAGCTTTGTTATATGGTGCACTATCCTGCTGGAAGCTGCCATCAGAAGATTGATGCATGATGGACATATAAGGAGGGATATGGTCAGAAGCAATACTAGTATAAATTAAATATTTATCAGTTGATGCCAAGAATCAAAAGGTGAACCAATAAACATCTCACCACCAGCCTCAACCAAGGTAGTAAAGCTCCTTGCTTTTGTGAAACTTACACTAAATTCTGACCCTACCATCTGAATATCACAGCAGTTTTGTAGTTTCCCTTTTAAGACCATTGTAAGCCAGAGAAATGGTTATTTGTGACAATCCCTGCAACATTTCAGCAGTTTTTGAAACTCTGACCAACTCGTTCGGGGACAATGTGCCACGTTCCGAGTCACTTCAGTTCTTTGTTACTCATTCTGATTCTCGGTTTGGACTTCAGCAAAATGCAATAGGTTGCTGCTCTGTGTTTGGCTTATTTGTGTTAAGCATTTAGGTTTACCTAATAAATTGGCTGGTAGGTGTATATCATGAATAGTTGGCCATGCACAACATATCAAAAACCCAGCTTAAATGCAGTATTTGGTTGGCTACTATATTTATAATGTGCATTCATTCAATGCATGCTAATGATACAATTGGGCAACAACTTCAGTCAGGTGTTGAACCTCAAAAGAAAACTAAACATTAAGACTTAAGAGACTTTTGCCCGATCGGGACAAATTGTAAATTTTTATAATTCATTTTAACGCTATACAGTGGGGCACTTTTTAATATTTATATAGCTAATTTATGCAGGTGGGATCAGTCTGAAGAGTTCATTTTGTTCATGCTAATGATTGGCTTGGCTCCCTTAAAGAGCCGCTTCACTTCTTCCAGACATGCATACATTTGTCTGAGTACCTTGCCTGTACCACAACACTTGCTGCCATTCCTCCTTCTTTCAAAGAATATTTTGCAAAATAAATTATTTCCCCTTGCCTGAATGGATGAATTTTCGGCAGAGCTGAGCAGGAGCAGCTGAAGGTTGTTTCTTCTCATTTAGTACAAAGACTTTACTCTTAAATGGATTGAGGCTTTGTCTGCAGCCTGCTCTGATGTAATGAAGAAACCGCTGTGTCAAAAAGCAAAGCTCTTGATGTACAGGTCCTTCTCAAAAAATTAGCATATTGTGATAAAGTTCATTATTTTCCATAATGTCATGATGAAAATTTAACATTCATATATTTTAGATTCATTGCACACTAACTGAAATATTTCAGGTCTTTTATTGTCTTAATACGGATGATTTTGGCATACAGCTCATGAAAACCCAAAATTCCTATCTCACAAAATTAGCATATCATTAAAAGGGTCTCTAAACGAGCTATGAACCTAATCATCTGAATCAACGAGTTAACTCTAAACACCTGCAAAAGATTCGTGAGGCCTTTAAAACTCCCAGCCTGGTTCATCACTCAAAACCCCAATCATGGGTAAGACTGCCAACCTGACTGCTGTCCAGAAGGCCACTATTGACACCCTCAAGCAAGAGGGTAAGACACAGAAAGACATTTCTGAACGAATAGGCTGTTCCCAGAGTGCTGTTTCAAGGCACCTCAGTGGGAAGTCTGTGGGAAGGAAAAAGTGTGGCAGAAAACGCTGCACAACGAGAAGAGGTGACCGGACCCTGAGGATGATTGTGGAGAAGGGCTGATTCCAGACCTTGGGGGACCTGCAGAAGCAGTGGACTGAGTCTGGAGTAGAAACATCCAGAGCCACCGTGCACAGGCGTGTGCAGGAAATGGGCTACAGGTGCCGCATTCCCCAGACCTGGGCTACAGAGAAGCAGCACTGGACTGTTGCTCAGTGGTCCAAAGTACTTTTTTCAGATGAAAGCAAATTCTGCATGTCATTCGGAAATCAATGTGCCAGAGTCTGGAGGAAGACTGGGGAGAAGGAAATGCCAAAATGCCAGAAGTCCAGTGTCAAGTACCCACAGTCAGTGATGGTCTGGGGTGCCGTGTCAGCAGCTGGTGTTGGTCCACTGTGTTTTATCAAGGGCAGGGTCAATGCAGCTAGCTATCAGGAGATTTTGGAGCACTTCATGCTTCCATCTGCTGAAAAGCTTTATGGAGATGAAGATTTCATTTTTCAGCACGACCTGGCACCTGCTCACAGTGCCAAAACCACTGGTAAATGGTTTACTGACCATGGTATCACTGTGCTCAATTGGCCTGCCAACTCTCCTGACCTGAACCCCATAGAGAATCTGTGGGATATTGTGAAGAGAACGTTGAGAGACTCAAGACCCAACACTCTGGATGAGCTAAAGGCCGCTATCGAAGCATCCTGGGCCTCCATAAGACCTCAGCAGCGCCACAGGCTGATTGCCTCCATGCCACGCCGCATTGAAGCAGTCATTTCTGCCAAAGGATTCCCGACCAAGTATTGAGTGCATAACTGTACATGATTATTTGAAGGTTGACGTTTTTTGTATTAAATACACTTTTCTTTTATTGGTCGGATGAAATATGCTAATTTTGTGAGATAGGAATTTTGGGTTTTCATGAGCTGTATGCCAAAATCATCCGTATTAAGACAATAAAAGACCTGAAATATTTCAGTTAGTGTGCAATGAATCTAAAATATATGAATGTTAAATTTTCATCATGACATTATGGAAAATAATGAACTTTATCACAATATGCTAATATTTTGAGAAGGACCTGTATTTACATTCAGATGGTCATGACCGAAAGAATGAGATCCCAGACATGAGCAGCTGAAATGCTGGTTTTGCTGGGCTCGGACAATATATCTCTTATAACCTGGAAATGTCTTCAGATTCATCTGAATGAGATGGAGAGGGTCATTTTGGAGAGGAATGTCTAGCATTGTCAACATGACTACTGCTTTATAGTTTCAAAAGCTTCAAAGTCCTAAATTGAAAGCAGTAATATACACAACACTGGTTCAGTTTAAACATCTTTAAGGTTGTGTGTTATAAATATGAAATAAACATGTTTCACAAACAAAATTACCAAAAACAAGTATAAAAATAGTTGATGTAGAGTAAGATCCACTTACAGAGTCGTCCTTAAAAGAAGCAGGCTATTAACCGCCATCTTTAATGACCATCCTGTCCCTTTAACAGTTTTTAAAAACAACAGTGCAGTGTTTTTTCTTTACATACCACAAACCAAACTGCTTAGCAAGAAATTTCTGTCCTCACAGAAGGAACATTGCTTATATGTCCACTTTTACATTTTCCCCCCTGCCTTACAACCGTTCGTAAATCTTAAAAGTTATGTGAAGTACAAACCGCTTCATTTATGTGCCGTTTAACATGTTTTAGCTGGCCACAAAATGGCTGCAATCTTGAAAAGATGAAATACATACTTGGAAGTAAAAATTCCAAACCAACAAAAAGCACACAAAGGCAGTTATTTATTTCTCACGGGATAAATGTTCTTATTTAACTCTCCAGTGGATCTGAGCATTTGTTCTTCACCTTCGCCAAAAACAAGTAAACCTGAGATCATCTCAAAGTGTGAAGCCTTCAAGCAGACCTGCAGGCTACTTCCAGAAGAGGATGTTCCAGAAAAGCAGCCAACATGGATAAACCATCAAGGCAATGAGTGGGTAAACCAGAGAACCGTACAAGTAGTGGTCCAGCATTCCCTGCGAAATAACCGACAGGTACAACAACCAACCGTCTTGGAAGCTGACAGGCATTTCCTGCAGCTCTTGGAAGAAAAACACAGAGAAGAGGAGCGTGCAGGCTGGGCTGAGGACCACCAAGATGACGGCTGACAAAGTTCTGAGGAGGAAAAAAAGGATCACCGTTAAGTTTTATTTCAGCACGAGTAAAATGTTGATCAAAAAATCTCTGTTGTTGGAAGTACTTGGGTACGTGGGGTGTAACAAAAGCTGCCACAGGCACCAGGGTGAGAGCCAGGATGAAGCCAAGGGAGAAGTTAATGAGGGCAATGCAACCCAGCAGAACAGCCAGGTAGAGAACGGCAACGAGCTTCAGCACCCTCCAGCCCTGCTCTGTCCCCTCGCCTGACAACAGCCTGCAAAACAAAACAAAAACCGTTTATTGGCTGCAAAAAAAGTTATCAAAAGCTTTGATTGGAGTCTTAGAAAAAGTGTGCTATATCTTAATGTTCGGTATACAAGAGACATCGCTATAACTGCTGTAAACATATTGGTAAAAGGTCAGATCTAAATATCATAATTAACCCAACGTCTGAAGGCCAAAACTGCAGCACAGGCAAATCTAATTATTTCTCAGGTCATATTGTTTGACTAGTTCTGCTGTTGTTTGAATGAGATCATATCAGAGGCAGGCGGCAAATAACTGGGAAAATCCGTCCAAAGGAAAATTTATACTCGTACTCGTCGTCTTCAGCTTCAACCGGGACCGGGTCGCGGGGGCAGCAGACTCAGTAGAGACATCCAGATGTCCCTCTCCCCAGACACCTCCTCCAGTGGGAGCCCAAGGCATTCCCAGGCCAGCCGAGAGACATAGTCCCTCCAGCGTGTCCTGGGCCGTCCCCTGGGCCTCCTCCCGGTGGATATTTCCATCCGGTATAGGTGCCCGAGCCACCTCAACTGGCTCCTCTCGATGTGGAGGAGCAGCGGCTCTACTCCAAGCTCTTCCCGGATGGCCGAGCTCCTATCTCTAAGGGAGTACCCGGCCACACTACGCAGGAACTCCCCTCCAACCTGAAGAGGACAAGCCACCTTTTTCTGGTCGAGAACCATGGCCTCGGACTTGGAGGAGCTGACCCTCATCCCAGCCGCTTCACACTCGGCTGCGAACCGCCCCAGCGCATGCTGTAGGTCTCGGCTAGAGGGGGCCAGCAGGACCACGTCATCTGCAAAAAGAAAATCCACTGGTCCCCAAACCAGACCCCCCTCTGGCCCTTGGCTGTGTCTAGAAATACTGTCCATAAAAGTTATGAACAGGACCGATGACCTGCCACTGGTGCCACCGGTCATTTGTGCATTAAGGAAAATTAATTCACGAATTAATGGATTGGCAAATGGATGAGAGCTAATCTAATTCTAGACTTTTCCAGTCTTCTTTTCAGGTTTTCTCCAAAGTGTTGCGCCGCATACCCCTCTGATAGAACCCATAACGACTTAACACATCACTTGCTCTGGATTTGACTCTGTCCCTTCCTTAGTTTGGGGAGTGAAACAAGGACAGAAATCCTATTTGCATGTCCAGGGAGATTGAAATGAAGATATCTCTGCCGAAAACTAATTGTATTTACATTTCAAATTATCTACAAGGTCGGTTTGAATCAAGGTTATATGAATAGGAGTTTGTTTTTTGGTGCTATTTTGACTTTGTGAAGACAAACAAGCTGTTCCAAAATCAGACATGGGTTGGTAAACCTGAACAAAGTTTTAAAAAGACTGAATGAGAATAACAGGTATCAAAACAAAAAAGGTAACTGTCATAAATCAGAAGTTGTGTCAGTAGGTACCTGTGTGTGTTATGAGGCAAAGCCAGGCCTGCTGTGTATACAGCAATGGCTGTGAGGACGACGGCTTCAGTCTCAGAAACCGGGAAGTGTTCGACGGCGGTCTCCTGGAAACGGGTTGGCAGGAAGTACAAAGCTGCTCCAGTCAGGTGGCTGATCACCAGAGGAGTCAACACTGACAGAACCCCTGGGCTGGACTGCTGCAGGTAAGAAGGTTTTTAGAGACGAATAAAAAAAAATGTTAGGTAAAAAATGTTTTCATCTCTCATCAGTTTATCAGTGATCATGTCTAACCCGCTCAATATCAGCAACTCCATCCGCTGTTACGGCAGGTGGATTCGCAAACTGCACCCACAGATCCAAGGCCTGAATTTAAAGTCAAGGAGGAAAAATACAAAGATTGTAGGGCTAAAATACAAATATGCATACCAGATTCTTTAACTGAATTCATGCAAGTGAAATTATGCTGTGAGGATACACGAAGCAGCAGGATGACCGCAAGGAGGCCAAAGGCTGGCATATAATATCCAATGGAGACAAAGTGGGAGAGCGATGGCATGAGGTAGAAGAAGTAGGATTGGTGAAGGCGTTCCAGAAGATTATTCAGCTTCCGAAATATTCCTTCCAGCAGTCTAAAAGTTAAAGGAAAAAGAAATCACAGAAATGCGAATATTTCAAGGTGCATCTAGATACATTTAAATTTCATGGAAACGTTTCAGAATATTACATTTAACCACAAATAAAAAGGGATTTTAATACAGAAAACCCTGTAACTAATCATGTTGGTGATAGTTACCCTTCATTGGGAGGGGAAGCAACAAATGATTCACTGCTACAAAAGGAGGCTGTTCAGTGTTGTATCCAAGCATAATAATAGAAGATTAAGTGGAAGGAAAAAAGTGCGGAAGAACAGGATTATTAAAATATAGTTTATTGTGGATTTTTTATATTTTGAATTTATTGATAAGTGTAAAAGGAATAAGAAGCATATTGCTAGCCTCATAGCATAATTAACTAAGTCATATTTGCTGTCATACGACTTAGACAATTATGCTATGAGGCTAACAGGATGGAACATCAAAGAAACCTATGATGCAAAATAAAAATTGCAAAGTAATGTAAATTAAACTGATTTTATTCCAGACAGTCTGAACCCAATATTTATTTGGATTTGTAAAAAACTCCTGCTGCACTACACTGCAAACAACCTTTTATCAGTAACTAATAAAGAGTATTTATTACCAAACAATTCAATGTGTCTTTATTAAAGACAAATGTACAAGGAATTACTTGGTGAACTCTAAACATAGCTCAACAAATAAAGAAGAAAATCTAAATAGAAAATTTTTGTCCATATGTTCAAAAGTCAGGAAGTAGAAGGATAACGGGATATTGGACTGGCCTACCTGTAATATCACATTTTCCTTGATAGTTGAACATCTAGTGATTTTTTTTTTAATCATATTTTGAGCAGCAATGCAAAACTATTGCACAGTTTAAGAAATGTTCGCAGAAAGATTTGAAGAAATAACACTCAAAATGCTTTGTTGCTGTGTATCATTAATGTCTGAACATCTGATAAAACTCAATCTATAAAAATACGATTTGGTTTTGATTTAAAAAACAAAAAACAAAGCAGAGCAGAGCAGTACTCAGAGGTTCTGACCTGCCGACGGTGGTGACATCTGTCTTGTACTGGCGGAAGCTGTTGATGCCCTTGACGGTGGCCGCCTCTATGTGGTATCGCAGGAACAGCCCGTGGTCTCCCCAGGGCCGCCCGCTGGCCTGCTTCATTACCATCAGCATCATGGTCTGCACTGCATGGCTGTAGCCCGACACGCTGTCCCAGTCGTTCCTCTGCAGCTACAGAACAGTCCACAAATAAAAAAGTTTAAATTATAACTCTACAGCTCCCTGCTGTATGTGTTTAAACACTGCATGTGTTTAAAGGCCTTTTACCTTGCCCTGGATGGTGCAGAGGACCCCTATCTTCTGGCAGAAGGCATAAAAGAGGTTTGCTAAATCCAGGTTAGGTAACTGTCCATTGAGGCCTTCCAAAACTATGTCAAAACTGGTGATGACGTCACTGCTGAGCTCCAAGGACAGGGCTGCCTGGATTGAGCCACCGCGGCCTTGTAATGGTGACCAATCCATTCCTAGAAGAAAAAGCACACTTAGAAGTACTCTGTTTTTTGTTTTACTTATTTCTTCCACTCAGGGATAAGATCAGATGATCACCTGTAGTGTTAGTGTGGTGATAGCTCTCCAACCAGGCCTGCATACCAATCAGATCATGCTCATTCACGAGAAAAATGATGTCCTTAGCCCAGAAAATCTGACCTGGTAACCACAAAATTACTTGAATCATTGGCACTGAATTGAAGAATTTCAAGGTTTTCTGATTGTGGCGGGAATTGTCAGAAAGTGCGATACCCACTGCGGAAGTAATGAGCCAAGCCAAGCAGCAGCCCCACAGCCTGGTTGTTGTTGTCTCCTGGGCTGCAAGGAGCACTGAGCACCAGGGCTTCAGTTCGTGGAGCTCGAGGGGCGCGAAGGATCCCGTAGACATTTGTACCTTTCACAATCTATCCGAAAAGGTAAAGTCTGTCACAATTTGAGAGACAAAAAGAGAGGAGAGTGCAAACGTAGGAAAATAATTTCTGTCATAAACATACATATCTCTCTTTATTTTCATCTGGGAAGGGTAGTGTGCGAGAGAAGCTCTGGGTGAACACCTCCAGCCCTCGAGCCTGCATCGTTTTCACTAGCCAATCCACTGGCATGCCACTGCATATAAATCAAGTGGAATATTATTAAGCTTATGTTGAGATTTCTGACATAAATCAACAAACAAGATAAAGTATCAAAAAAAAAAAACATACCCGACTTTTTTCTTGTGAGCCGCAAACTCTCTGCCTGTGGCCAAAGCTCTTTCTCCTGATGGGAAGCGCTCCTCCACCATGGTGGATCCCATGGCATTCTCAGACATATATGTCCGCAATGTGAATGGCTCAAATGCTAACCCCATAAACCAGCATACACCGGCAAAATAGCACAGTACACTGGGATGCAGACACAGATGAGAAATCGTCTACAAAACTGTGCAAAAGTTTTAAACTGGCATCAGTTTTAAACAGTTAGAAGTGACCTCAAGTTACCGTGTTAAGAAACAGCAGACGTATTTCTAATTTCAAATTTAAGTCAAACTTAAAGAGAAGCTTATTTCTAATAAATGAAACTAAATGAATAGCATCCCTCGAAACTTTCAGCTAGGGAGCCAACCTTAACCCAAAGACAGCCTTACTTAGCATTGTTCGTAACCTCAGGTGTAACATGGATCTGAACAAAGCATCTGTATGCCAGTTGCTCTATAATATATGTTGATAAGATATGTTGATTGCTTATACTTTACATGAACCTCAATATAAAATACTTTTAGACCACTTTAAACGTTTACAAGAAAGTCTGGATCCTATAAAAATGAAGAATGGTGAAAGACTTTTGCTTTACACAGCCTGTTCATAAAATGGTGAAACACTGAACAAAACTGCGTGTGATCCTGCTGTGACTGACACTCACCAGATTGGAGCATTGAGGCGGGTCAACAGGCTGATCAAAGCCCGTCTCCTGTTGGGATCGGACAGCAGTCCCATCTCTGACGTTTCCTAGATGCCTGCATTCACCGGTGGGTCCTGCAGGAAGTGTACATTCACATCGACCGAGATATTTACCTTAATAATCTTAATGGTACGAAGTTATAATGCGGAATAGAATCTGGTTTGTCCCTATCAGGAGCTCCCACACCGCCATACATATCAATGTCCGGGTTTTCATTCAATTCGAACACTGTTCTGCCCTCTGTTGTCTTACAGCAGCTTTCATGACAGCCGTGTTGAGCTTAGCTTGATGCTAGCTAGTTACCAGGCAGGTTTTCTCACTTTGTAAATTCGCCGAACCCGTATTCGTCCTCATGAACAACCTGTTTCCACGGTTATAAACGTACGTTTTTTTGTTTTTTTTTTCATACTTCAAAACATACGAAAACGTACCTCAGTCTACTGGCTTCATCCACCTGCAGAGGTGCGGTTTCATCAGAGCAGCGACTGCCTAAAACACGTTGCAATTTCCTTGTTTTTGGGGGAACGTATTTACAGCGGACTGATTTCCGCTCGGAAAGAATTGCATTGAAATAAATTGAAAAATTAACTAAAATAAAAATGGTGAATTATTTTTTTTAAATAAATACGTAAATAAAAGAGAAAAAACAAAAAGAAATAAAATGTAACTAGATGAACGGATTTCCTTCAGTTCAAATAATGGTAGAAACCTCAGCTGTTTTACTCCCATCCATCCATCCATCCATCCATCCATCCATCCATCCATCCCTTGTGTGCTGCTTATTCTAGATCAGGATTCAGAAAATCTAATTGGGGGATCCCAATGTGTTGGTGGCCAGGAGGGATAGTAGAGTCCCCTGTGAGTTCTGGGACTGCCCAGGGTCTCCTCCCAATGGGAGGTGCAGGAAATCATTAAATGATTAAAAGATAAAACAGCACTTGGGAGGGGAATAACACCTGTCATGTCTCCAAAAAGCAGTGGAACTCGTCTAATAAGTCAGTGCAATTCTTGGATCCGCAATCTCCACCCACCAGCCTGTGTTCAGTCTTCAAGGTAACATTAAACCAACCATTGTAGTGGGATTTGACTAATAAGTCAGGGCAGTTCTTGGGTCAGCAATCTCCACTCACCAGCTTGTGTTCAGTCTCCATGGTAACATCTAACCAACCATTCTCCTGGGCAACAAGTGGGAATGCTTTGATTAGATATTTACCACAGCATCAACACATTGGTTTCATAACAAACCTACTGTTTTGTCATCTCAAAACCAGTCAGAACAATATTCTATCATACATTTATATTATTTTTAAGCTTAGAAGACAGGATATAAACATTATATATACAAAATAGGGAGACACATGTCTGATTGTATCCTTTATTCAGAGAATTATGTGTTGAAGGATATTGAAAAATCCTTATATTTATCGTGTTTCTAAGCCATGCAGCATTCATCTGTCGGTTCACATACAGCTTAGAGGTTTCAAGTTTTAACTGATCGTATTTGAAAGATGCTACACCTGTTTAAAGTTCTTTGCTTTGATCTAATTTTGGACATACAGCCTATGTAAAAAAAAGAAAATTGTATATTCAGACGTGATATGTACACTTGACTCAAACCACAAGGCAACAAATGTATTCATTTTGTTACTGCAACTTCATAAACAGCACAATACAATTAAAAACAGCCTCTTAGTAACACAGAAACAAAATGATACTTAAAATGATAATTAAGATAAGAGCAACTCCTTGCCTCCGTAAATTGGAAAAGAAATGGGGAGGTTGCTTATGATGAATATAAAATAATAAACTTTCAGAAAATATTGTGACTAATAGACACATTGCTGTAGATAGCTTTCATTTACAGTTTGGCTTATCAATGTACAAAAGTTATAAAAGAAACTTGTTACTCTCTGGAGAGCACCGACGCTTCTTGGAGATGCTGCCTCACCACCTCGTCCAGCACCTTGCTCACACCTTTACAAGCAGTCATTGCAGCTTCGATCAGGGTTTCGAGGTGGTCCTGATGAAGTCGGGCATCCATCTGAACAAGAGCGATCTGTCCTCCCCGGGGCAGCAACGCCAAAGCCAGAGAGCTCACTCCTCCACTCTCCTCGGCGTAGCAAAGGTCAGCAAGCGGAGTCTCGTCGACAAAGCCTACAGTGCAGGCACAGACATAGTCTCTCATGGGGATGCCTGCATCAATGACCGCCAGGGTGGCTGCATTCACACACACGCTGTAGTTCCCTCCATCTGATTGTAGAATCTGGAAGGACACAATTTTTTTTTAATAAAAGAAGTGTCGGGCCTTAGCAAACCTTCAGTTTTAGATATACCTTCACATAGATGTCTATCTGAGAGCGCGGGAAGAGCTGTGTCATCACAGCAGCTTCAAATGTCTGCTTCAGGTGGAGACTCATCTCGGTGGATTTGCGATCTCCGTGCGGTCTCCTCTTCCTCTCAGCTGTGCTGAACGTGGCCATGCTGTACTGGCAGTTGATAACAGCTCGATCGTGAAGAGCCCGACTTCTGGATCCCCGCATCTGAAGCGGACAGAGACAGTAACATGGAAGAATTAAAGCTACCACAAATCTAACTAGGGATGGGCAACGTATGTCTTGATATGAAACAATTTGGTTACAATATTCAGGAACAACCAAAGAAACAACAAGGCAGCTCATAAACGCAAAGATGCTGGAACACCATTTTATCTGTCCACCAAGTGAAGTAAGTTTTACATCATCATAAACCGAGGGCGTGGCAACCAAGACAGAAGCAATATTTTCAAGCTTGACTCAAATTTGCTTTCCTTCTAAAGAAAAGGGATCATGTTTGGAGGAGTCAAGGTAAGGCTTCAAATCTAAAACCCCTGTACCAATTGTCAAGCATGGTGGAGTCAGCATCATGATGACGTTCAGCTTCAAAATGTAGAGAAATACTGAAAATGGAGGACTACCTCAAAATGATTAATATTCATCTCAAATCAGCAGCTAGGTTTTTGAAACATTTGTTGTTCCAACAGGACAATGATCCCAAACACAAAAACTGGTTTTGGAACATGCTAACAGCAAGCTTCTGGAATGGCCCCATTCGCATTTAGTAACAGCTGGGTTCAAACACCGGCCAGTTTAAGTAAACTCTGCCATTTATGACAATGAAACATCAAGCCACAATTAACCCTGGATTGTCCTGATGCCTAGAAAAGTGTGTGGTTTCTCTGCAGCTTGTAAACAAATAAATATTAAAATTTATTTTATCATTAGTGGGTGGTTGGTTGGTTGGTTGTATAGTTTTAATACAATCTGGTGAAAAAAAACCCTGATAAAATTGTCCAAAAAATATTTTTTTTCTTAAAATGACTATGACATAAATGCTGATGATGAGCGTATGCAAACTTCTGACAGTAGCAGCGTCATTCTCAACATTTTTATCCTGGAAAGTTAAGACTTGTTGAACATATGGTTAGGATACAGGTTTTGATCCTATTTTTGATACTTTATTAGGATTAAATACTATTAATCATGGGTGGTTCTAGACACGGGCCAACAGGGGCCCCTGTACAACTGGTCCCTGTTATGGCCCCTGTACTGAAAACATAATACCAAAATAATTTCTTATGATGACATGGCACAGAAACTGTAACTGATTGGTCCACTGGACCAATTTTATTTCTTACCTTTACTTTAACAATGAATCAGCTCCAGAGCTGCAGGTGGTTTTGTGGCTCTCTTAATATATGTCAGTCAGTCATTTTCTACCGCTTATTCCATAGTGGGTCACAGGGAGCTGGTGCCTATCTCCAGCAGTCTATGGGTGAGAGGCAGGGTACACCCTGGACAGGTTGCCAGTCCATCGCAGGGCAACACACATACAACCATGCACACACTCATTCATACACCTAAGGGCAATTTAGAGAGACCAATTAACCTAACAGGCATGTCTTTGGACTGTGGGAGGAAACTGGAGTACCCGGTGAGAACCCACGCATGCACAGGGAGAACATGCAAACTCCATGCAGAAAGATCCCAGGCTGGGAATTGAACCCAGGACCTTCTTGCTACAAGGCAACAGTGCTACCAACTGTGCCACCATGCAGCCCACTTAATATATGAAAAGATGAAATATTGCCATTTTTTGTTTTATTGTTTTGTTCTGTGCCCCAATTTAAAAAACACTGCCCCCCCGTCCGGTAAATTTGGTCTAAAACCACCACTGTATTTAAAACTAATTTAATAAAATCATATTTTTATACATTAAAACCCCGATAGCCTATTCTTACATTGTCTACACTGTTTTACAGTTTACAGAAAATATTGCTCTTATTAAAAGCCAGTTTCTTAGACTCATTAATGATGCAAAATAAAAAATACAAGACACTAAATAACGAGAGGGAACCTGCCTATAGTCAAACATAACTGTAATGAGCAGCAGAATAGAATTAAGAATAGAAAATCCTAATATCTTTTATTACCAACATAAAATATGGTTGGACTCGAAATCTATGCATGAAACTTTTCTTAACCTTTTGCTGAACAAATATACCCTAGTAACACCACGATATTTCTTTAAAATAACAGGAATTTGTTTAATTATTCTGCACTGATCTAGACCTGTGCCCTACTTACTTCGTGCGGACCGTAGACCACAGCCAGAGCCTTGGTGTTTCCTTGCTCTAAATAAGCAGATCCGTCGGCCTGGGCAAACACTCCCATGCGGGCCTGAACTTTCCGCAGTTCGGTGGCTTTTCTTCCGTCCAGGCGGTATCCTTGATCAGTGAGCAGCTCCAAGCCCGCCATGTTTCAGTAAACTTCACAGCAACGCGACTTCCCACGTGTTTTTTTCCTCAACACTACATTACCCATCGAGCACTTGGGAGAACACATACGGCAAGACCAAAAAGTCAAAATTCTACAGACGCAAGGTTTATTTTAGGATGTACTTTATTTTAACGTGAATTTGTTTTTCCGTCATTTTGGTGGAACTCATTTAATAAAAGACGAAAAATAGAGTATTTTCTATCGATATGAGATACAATTACAATTTTAAATAATAAAAAAAAAAGGTTTAGACACAAATGTTGCAAGCAGTTCAGTGACGATAACACCATTGCACAGGGCTCCTAGATACTTTTGACAATTTGGGACTTTTCCAGGTCTGGAAAAGAATGGAAAAAAAAAAAAAACCATTTTAAATTTCCAGACTTTTTCTGAACTTTCATTAATTTCTTTCTAATTCTGTCCCCCAAAAAACTGCAGTGAGAAGTTCGTCTTTTTAGGTGCGACTTTAATAACAGCTGTGACGCAATTGTGACTTTATAAACAATAGTGCTTTTAGTGATTAGTGTCTGTAGATTTTGTGATAGTTTTGTCTGCTTGAAGATTGATGTTTACATGGCTGTCTGTTTTCTTTTAGCATGGACTAAGTTTGTCTGAGATAAAGCTAAATAATTAAAATGTATTAAATACTGAAGGTATTCCCAAAATAGGCAAATGTGCTAAACTATTTTATGTGAAAAATATAATAAAAATGTATTTAACCTATTTCGTTTTTTTTTTATATATTTAAGTATTTGTGATTTATTTCATATTGGCATGTCTGAGTTTCATTTTATAAGAAAGTCTAATTATAAATCTATCCATTAATTTAACATTTAAATGTATTCTCTCTCAATTAGTCTTTAAAGGTGCCTCTCCAGAAAATATATATTGATAACTTCATCTGTCATCAAACATTTTATAATCATTTTTGCTTTATGTATGGGCAAAGTAACAAAATGATTGAATATATACATTAAAATAAGATGATCTAACAATACAACCAATTCTATACAGTAAACAAAAGTATTCCTTTGATTTTTCTGACCTTGTAATAAAAAGAAAAAACAAAACAAAAAAAACACCCCCTTTCTCCTGACATCCAGGATAATCTGTGAAGAACATCTGGAACTCACGGAGCCTCCGTCTTCCAAAAACTTTGATCAGGACCCTCGATGACCAAAGTTGAAATAAGATGGTTGCCCAACTTCCAACACTTTTAAAAATAAAATTTATTAGCATCTCTAATGTGTATAAATAAAAACTTATGAAACAATGCATATACGTATGATGTTATGAGCTAAACAGGAACAGGGTTACAATGTGACACAAAGGAGCGGTCTTCAGTTTAGCCAGTGTTCTGTGAGAAACTTCGAAATCAAGCTTTCAAACACGCATACCTAGAAGTCGCAAACCTACATTCTGTCACAAGAATAAAACAAATTTATTTGGGGTGATGTATAATAAATATGTATATTTCCCTTTCCGTCTCTTAAAACCTCTTCAACACATGAATTTGCATTTTTTTCCCACAGACTTGTGACAAAAGGTCCCGAGGAGACCCAAAACCCAAGGGACAATGACTAATAATTTTAAACACAAGGACAAAAAAAAATTAACAAAAACAATAAGATGGCAGAGAATAACTTTAAAAAGTACCTATCAGACCCAAACGGATCAAGCAAACAAGTGGACTTGCATTTTATCTAATGCATTTGTCATTTTCTGCAATGGCC
The DNA here is from genome assembly GCF_021462225.1 of Girardinichthys multiradiatus. Lineage (NCBI taxonomy): Eukaryota > Metazoa > Chordata > Actinopteri > Cyprinodontiformes > Goodeidae > Girardinichthys > Girardinichthys multiradiatus. The sequence continues at coordinate 26,548,289 of NC_061799.1, forward strand.
TGATGTGTCTAGGTCAGAATACCAAAATAAAAAATAAAAGATTGAGTTCTGGTGAGGTGAGGGACTTGGCTTTCTAAGGCAAAAAGCAAAGAAAGGAAAGGACTTCTCTTCTTGTGTCAGCCAGATATTTTCTATTTGGCCATGCTTTAAACACTCATTGTGTTTCTTCATCCTGAAAAACTCAGATATGCAAATAGGACCAAATGTGGCTGGCTCAACTTAATCTGATGCGGACTTCAATTTTACACCGCTGATGAAGAAAGAGAATGAAAATGACCCACTCTACTGTGTGCCAAATGGCCACAGAGAAGTCACAGTGTGGACTGTTACACCCCACAGTCTGTTTGTCCACACACTTCAGTTGGGAATAAAAACATTCAAAACTAACTGCCTTCAAAGTGACAAAAAAGAAAAGTAAAAAGAAAAAGTGACGTGTCTTCTTTAATACGCAGGTGTTTTGACGGTGAGCGGGTATCGACACTCAAGGATCACGGCGACCTCCTTCAACCTTGTGGTATGAAGGGACTACGTAGATCTGAAAAAACAAAAAGATGGTCCTCGTTCCATCCAGAGTCTTTTAATAGAGTGCAAAGGTCCCCTTTATATTTCCCTGATATATCCATGTTCTTGTTTCTTAAAACTCCGCAAACTCCTTTGCACATTTTTCCGTTACAGAAACACGGATCTCCTCCTCTTCGTAATCGTCGAAGTTGCTGGTGTCCCCGGGGCCTCTGCATTTTGGTATGAATGGAGCTTCAACCTAAAAGAGCAAAAGCAGGAGTTTTAAAAAGGCAGGATTAGATTCCTATCCACACCGTCTGTAAGGACACTGTAACTGGGAAGTATTCAAATACAAAGGCTCTGTCATAACGTAAAAACCAGCTAAATATTTTTAATAATATACTTGTCAGATTGTCAGGACCGGAAACCTCCAAATACAATCCCATCTGATAACATTTCAAGCAGGAAATCTGGTTGACTCTGCTGCACGATTTCAATCAGTTTCATGTCCACAGCTTTCTTGAAATTGCATAATCCTCCTAAATATGTATTACAACTTGACTAACAGCAGAGCCTTCACTTGGTTGTTAGCACACTTGTATTGATGAGGAAAACATTCACGCAACTAACTGTAGTCATTGTGAGCCTGAGGTTTAAAATGACCTGAAGGAGGGATATTTCTGGCTTGATTTAAAAAAAATTTTTTTTTTTACTTCAGACACAGTTTAGAAAAATACATACAGACTCTAATATATACACACACTCCCACAAACATTTGGTAAAGCATCCCTTAGCAAGTTGCAAAGAAACCACAAGTTCCCGGCATAATTCTGGCTGAATGTTGACCTATTTTCTGTTCAGAAGGGTCAGAAACTAGTCTATTTAAATTGGTTGTCTACCAGGCACACACCCAGTTTTTAAACCTAGTCCATAAATGTTTAATCAGTCTGAGCAATTTCTAATGTCAGACGAAACAAAAACTGAGTTATTTGGCAATAATGACAAACAGGTTATGTGAAGGAGCGAGGTAAATAGTAACACTCATTGGGAGCACCGTGGTGCATCACTCTAATTAAGGTACATCAGTTGTAGCCTTTAACAGACACAAGATGCAGAGTGCAGATAGTGCTGAAGCGGTGCTGGGGCAGGACAGGTTACTGGACCCCAGTCTTGGATAGACTGATCCGAAACTTTGATGCTTCTGAACTGAACAGATATGAAAAAAAAAAAAGAAAAAAAAAAAAAGCTGGACGCCACATTGTGGACCATCGTCCAGCAACCAGAAGCCTTTGATAGAGAATGAAAGGGGCAAACTTTTTGAAGTGAGTGTGATGTCATCAATTTTCTGCCCATAAAGCTTTCAAACCTGAGAACACTGTTAAACAGGGTGGTGGCAGCATCATGCAGAGGGCCTGTTTTGCTACCATTGGCACTGGTGCATTGACACAAATGGGGTGAAACAGTGAAGGAGGAACTGGGAGCCAACAGGACAATGATCCCCAACAAACATAAAACTGGTTTTGGAATGAATAAAGCAGGGTAAATCTGAGCTTTAGGAATGGACCAGACATCAAATAAAATAACATTTTACAGATCTATCAAAAAAATAAATAAGTAAAGCAGTCCCGTGCCAGGAAACCAAATACTAGTAGGGATGTAATATAGCATAACTTAATTAGTGGACAGGGTTTGATTTCTTTACATGTGTGGACTGGATGGCTTGTTTAAGACATCTGATAGGAATTTCATGACAATTGCACCTTTACTGATGATATATTTACTTAGAAAACCTCTGATGTGTTCAATACTTATTTTACCCGTATGTATAAATCTGTCCCCATTTGAATAAACAAAAATAAAATATCCATACCTGACTACCAAATAATAATTAAAGTTCATTGAAGTTGTGTGTTACATAGTTAATACACCTCAAAAAGAAGACAGCTTTAAATGCATAATTAAAACATGACATTAATGCTGATAAGCGTGTTAACTTCTGACTAGCACTGTCCATAATAGCTGAGCTGAGCCTCCTGTGTCGGCAGCACATTTGCCTGTCCCTTTTAGACATTTTATATAGGACCACAAGAAAAATAACACAAGCCCAAATCTCCCTAAAAACCCCAATAATTAATGTCTTCTGGGGGATTATCTCCTATTAGGAGGCATCAAACTTACACTGTTTATTTCCCCAAGTGAACGACTAGTCTGCTGTGCTTGACTCACTGTACAAACACTTATCTCCCGCGTTCAAATTAACCAAAACGCTTAAGAGTATTAACAGAAATGTTCCAACAAATTAATCAAGCCGTAGAAACAAATCTTGTCTCATGCTCAGGCAATAATATTTCATGCGCACCATGTGGTAAAGTAATGCCTCCAAAACCATTACATGCGTTTTTAGTTTGTTTTTTGTTTTTTTCCCCAAGCAAGCGTTTGCACGCATGTGGTGATGTTACATTAATGTGAAAAAAAAAAAAAACAAATCAGCCAAAAACTCTCTTACACTGAAAACGAGAAAAAGTCTCAGCACTCATTGTATTCCTACTGCTCTACTTCATGATTTTCTTGAATGTATCCTCAAACGCTCTTCTGCTTCAATTTAAACAAGGTTTAATGCAGCTTGAACCTTCGGTGAACAAGCACCAGCAGAAATGTCAAGTTCACGTTTCTTGCAGCAAATTGAAACACACGTGTGCAATCTTTAAGAGACTTGTTCATACACCTCTATCAGCTTTATATTTACTAAATATGAAGTGCACAGAAACATATGTGTGTGTGCAAACAAAGAAACTGTTAAAGAGAACCATGGCTGGGATTGTGGATTTGCAAATGATTAAATGATACCTGAGTAACTTAATACTTTCATCCCCGTCTTCAGTGGAGATAAAGAGTTGAAACGGACCAGTTAAAAGCCAGGATTTTATAATGTAAAACAGTAAGATCAAAATAAATCATTTCAGGCCCTTTTCCACCTTTAATGTCACAAATATCCTGCATTATAGTGAAAATGTCAAAAATGAAAAAAAGATGGGATATCATGGATGCATAGTTGTGCACACCCTTAAACTAAACCTTTGTTGAATCAACGTTTCCTTTAGTTTCAGCAGTAAAGTTGAGCTGTCCTCATAGGATTTGTCATCCTCTTGTACATCCTTTAGATAAAGCCACAGCTTGGTTACAAAGGATCAAAAATACCTCATTATGCATAGTTATTAGTCGGGAGAATGGTGCAAAAACATCGACAATCTAATATATGCTCTTAGAACTGTAAAAACACTTAATCAGAAAATATGGAACAGTGGCATTACTAAAACTGGATTCTTCTCCCCAATTGAATATAACAGGGTGGAAAATGATGAGGAAGGCTGCTAAGAGCTTTACAACACTGAAGAAGCTGCAGGGGTTTCTGATCATCACTGGTTGTTCTACATGTGACAACAGTCTCCTGTATTCTCCATATGTCTGGACTAAGAAGAGAGGATGCAAAATACAGTGCCTTGCGAAAGTATTCGGCCCCCTTGAACTTTTCAACATTTTGCCACATTTCAGGCTTCAAACATAAAGATATAAAATTAACATTTTTTGTGAAGAATCAACAACAAGTGGGACACAATCATGAAGTGGAATGAAATTTATTGGATGTGTCAAACGTTTTTAACAAATAAAAAACTGAAAAGTGGGGCGTGCAATATTATTCAGCCCCTTTACTTTCAGTGCAGCAAACTCACTCCAGAAGTTCACTGAGGATCTCTGAATGATTCAATGTTGTCCCAAATGACTGATGATGATAAATAGAATCCACCTGTGTGTAATCAAGTCTCCGTATAAATTCACCTGCTCTGTGATAGTCTCAGGGTTCTGTTCAAAGCACAGAGAGCATCATGAAGACCAAGGAACACAAGGAAGCACTCATATTGAAATGGAAGGAGTATCAGACCACTGCAAATCTACCAAGACCCGGCCGTCCATCTAAACTTTCATCTTGAACAAGAAGAAGACTGATCAGAGATGCAGCCAAGAAGCCCATGATCACTCTGGATGAACTGCAGAGATCTACAGCTGAGGTGGGAGAGTCTGTCCATAGGACAACAATCAGTTGTACACTGCACAAATCTGGCCTTTATGGAAGAGTGGCAAGAAGAAAGCCATTTCTCAAATATATCCATAAAAAGTCTCGTTTAAAGTTTGCCACAAGCCACCTGGGAGACACACCAAACACGTGGAAGAAGGTGCTCTGGTCAGATGAAACCAAAATCAAACTGTTTGGCCACAATGCAAAACGATATGTTTGGCGTAACACAGCTCATCACCCTGAACACACCATCCCCACTGTCAAACATGGTGGTGGCAGCATCATGGTTTGGGCCTGCTTTTCATCAGCAGGGACAGGGAAGATGGTCAAAATTGATGGGAAGATGGATGGGGCCAAATACAGGACCATTCTGGAAGAAAACCTGTTGGAGTCTGCAAGAGACCTGAGACTAGGAGGAGATTTATCTTCCAACAAGACAATGATCCAAAACATGAAGCCAAATCTACAATGGAATGGTTCACAAAGAAACGTATCCAGGTGTTGGAATGGCCAAGTCAAAGTCCAGACCTGAAGGCTGATGTTCATGAACGCTCTCCATCCAACCTCACTGAGCTCCAGCTGTTTTATAAGGAAGAATGGGCAAGAATTTCAGTCTCTCGATGTGCAAAACTGATAGAGACAAACCCCAAGTGACTTGCAGCTGTAATTGCAGCAAAGGGTGGCGCTACAAAGTATTAACACAAGGGTGCCGAATAATATTGCATACCCCACTTTTCAGTTTTTTATTTGTTAAACAAGTTTGACGCATCCAATAAATTTCATTCCACTTCATGATTGTGTCCCACTTGTTGATTCTTCACAAAAAATTAAAATTTGATATCTTTATGTTTGAAGCCTGAAATGTGGCAAGAGGTTGAAAAGTTCAAGGGGGCCGAAAACCTTCACAAGGCACTGTAGAAGCCCTTTCTCCCAAAGAAAACACCCAGGTCTGGCTATAAAAGCTCCTAGAACCTTGTGGAAGAATGCGTCATGGTCTGGTGAAACCAAAGTTCAGCTTTTTGGACACAATTTCAAAAGGTTCTTCTGGCGCAAAAGCACGCAGCATCACAAGAACAGCATGGCAACAGTGAAATAAGCTGCTGGCAGCGTTCTGCTGTGGGGTTATTTTTCTTCAGATTTAACCAGACAGTTTGTCAAGGTGGATGAAATCATGACTTCTACATACAAAACCTCAAAGTATGACAAAAAAAAAACAAAAACCCAACAACAATGACTTCAGAATAAAACAAATTGAAATAAAAGTAGTTTGAGGAACATTGGCAAGGCAGATAAAGCCGAGACAATATGTGGCAGGTTGATCGAATCAACCAAGGAAAACTGAATGCGTAAAACATTTATGAACGTGGATTATTAGTTTAATTGTGTGCAAACTTAGGCGATTGCAGATGTTTTTTTGTTGTTTTTTTTAAATTGTGAAGCATAAACACCACATTTTATTGCGGTATTGTTTTTATGTCACAAAATCCTGGTATAACATTGCTTTTCTGTTCTATGTCTTCTATTTTATTCATTTATTGTTTTAATTGATTGAGAGAGAAAACAAAAGTCATCATCAAATCTTCTGGAACACCATAAACGTTATTGGTATAACTGACAGTTCATGATGCAAAACTATGAGTATTTGAAAAAGATGCTAATGTTTATTATTGCTATAAAATGTGCCGTCTTGCCTTTCGCTCGTAGATTGCGATCCAGTCTGTTGTGGCGAACCACTTGTGGCCTTTGATGTCATTGACTCCATTCTTCAGGTTTCCGTAGCGTTTGGTCAGGTCTACCTGCAGCAGGTTTCTTAACAGGTCCTTTAAATCAGAGCTAAAGTGGGACGGAAATCGTACCTGGTGGGATAAAGAGAAACGTTTAAGTAGGTAAAACTGTGAGCCTTTTTATTTCCTGTTCCAGACTCAACTCAGCAATTTTTTACATGGTTTTCTTTGTTTGTTTCAGAACAAATAATTAATGTAATTTAGAATTCTTGAATCCTGGTTGGACTTCCATTTTTTGACTATATTCAGACATAAATAAAAAATAACCCAACTGTAACAAAAAAAAAATAAATCAAACAAACAAAACAAAGACATTCAGATTGTTGTCCTTTACAAATGAAATAGGGAAGATAATCTGGAAACCAAAATGTCATTCTATGCTCCGTTTTCTTTTTTCCATACTTATCCAGACCTGAAACATACTAAAACCAGACTCCACACTTGAACTGATCTCAAAAAAACCTCCTCCTTACCTTTCCAGACACGATCTTTTCATAGATCTGAATCGGCTGATCTGCAAAGAACGGAGGGTAACCAGCTGCCATTTCATAGATGAGAACTCCGAGAGCCCACCAGTCCACAGCTTTGTTATAGCCCTAAAAGACACCAGATAGATTTAAAAAAAAAACACTCCCCAAAGTAATGATCCTTTTGACATTATACAATTGTTAATGTTCAGGCCCTTTTTTACTTGCTATTTTTAAATAGGTCTTATTTCCCAAACAGAACTTTATAAACACACAAATGTTTACAAAGTTCTGCAGATCTTTCTCATTTAATGGGGAAGTCTACATTTTCCAGTTAGATTTTAAATCATAAAAACTCAAGTGTTAAATGGCCCATGTGGGAAAAAGAACTAAAGCTTGACCTGCAAACAAAGAGGTGATACAGATCATACTAATGAACAGACATGGCACCAGCAACCATCCTGGGCGATCCGGTTGTGTCCAAATAGCTTTGAATACAAGTGTGAACCAACTCGAAACATTCTGAGGAGAGTTTCACTCAGACCACTTTTTAGGGGTGTGTATTTCACTACGGCAACATCACTAGCAAGTTTAAAGCAATGCTTCAAAAGGTTAACATAAAAACACTAGCTTAATGCCAACATTTATGGAAAATCCCATTTATTGCCAACGATAAGCAATTATAATGGATTTAACAAGCACAATTAATATGTACGAGCTTCAAATAAAAATCAACAATGCACTTAGATGCTCACAGGCATGTATTTCATGTGCTCTGAGGGAAGAAATAGCTGCTTTTCATTGTAGCTGCTGCTTAATAACTCAGTTACACATTTAAGTCAAAACAGTTCCACAACCACCAGTTGTCTGGAGTTTAAACTGGCCGTGAACACATGGGGAGGAAGCAGTCTCAAGTGCAAAAAAGTACTATCAAATTACAATAAAAGGGCAGACTCTGCACGTTTTGGGGAGGGCTCTGCTTAGCTATCTTAGGGTGTATTCACACTTGCCACTTTTGGTCCGGACCAAACAAGCGGAACAAAGGACTATCCTGGTGTGAATACACCCTTAGATTTCTTATAAGACCAGAAATCTGATAGTATTGGTTTAACTGATCCAAAACATTTGTAAAATATGATAAATAATAAATGGCCTGCACTTGTACAGGGCTTTATCAAGTCTCAGGACTCCATAGCACACTTCACACTACAATCGGTCATCCACCCATTCACACACTGACAGTGGTAGACTACATCGTAGCCACAGCTGCCCTGGGGCAGACTGACAGAGGCGAGGCTGCCATACAATTGGCACCACCAGACCCTCTGACCACCATCAGTAGGCAAGGTGGATGAAGTGTCTTGTCCAAGGAGACAACAACTGAAACGGACTGAGCAGACCCCTACCACCTGAGCCACCCACGCCCCAGGTGGTAGGGGTAGGCCGTTTAGCAAATACTGGGTGGAGATAAGATTGATAAGAATACTGGGTAAAATAAGATTGTTTAGGACTGAAAACAGTTTCTCCAGGGGAACCTGCTGGTTATGTCTGTCACCCTGGCAGAACAAAGTCTTTCCATGCTTAAACTTTTAACTTTGGTCTGTTTTCACTATTTTATGCTTGTATTTTGTGTTTTTTGCGAAAGGGTTCTTGAATGTTTTTGTTATGCAAAAGATTTCAATGCTAGAGGTAAAGTGTTGGGCTTAGCAAGGTCTACATTTATCTAAATCAGCCAAAACGGATGTTAATACCAGGTGTGAACAGGCCCCATTGTTGAGCTGTTTAAACATTGATGGGAGGGGCTGGAGGGGAATATGGCTTCACAACATAATTCCCAAGTCAACACATAAAAGCCTTCTTTACTCTCGGCAGCAAACACCAAAGCAAATGGGAATTCGGGGTGTTTGCAATTGCACAGTGATAAAATTTTATTGACAATGCATATATCAGTCTGAAAACCATTTATATCGAGTGTGTGTGGGTGTGTGTGTGTGTATGAAGATGTAAAAGTGACAGAGGAAGGAATTACTGGTATCATACAGGGGAAGAACTACAAAGTGCAATTAAAAAGCAAGGCAAAATGAAGTTTTAGGTCCTTCAGCAGAAAAACCATATCGTAATCTGTTTACTTGAAACAATTCAAAATCCGTACTTTGCTTAGAATGATTTCTGGCGCCAGGTACTCCGGTGTTCCACACAACGTCCAGGTTCTGCCTTTTACTCGCTTGGCAAATCCAAAGTCGGTCACCTAAAAAACGTGAGGAAATACTGCAATACTGGCCTCACCAATTGTAAAACGAAACACTCTACCATTATACAGTAAATACATGTTCTGTATTGTAGCTCACCTGAATGTAGCCGTGGTGGTCAATGAGAAGGTTCTCAGGTTTTAGATCTCTGTAAATGAGGTCTAACGAATGTAGGTACTCAAACGTCAGCACTATCTGGGCAGCGTAAAATCGCGCGTGTGGTTCACTGGAAGTTAAAAGGGGGAAAAACCCAAATATGTGAAAGAGAATGTAGAAAGACTTCATAAGATACAACACAGGAAGTAAATAAAAATAAACCAAGACACCACTGCACAGCAACACCTTGCATAATCTGTGTTTTAATTCCTGCTAAATACTCACCTGAATCTTCCAATTCGTCTTAAGTGAGAGAACATCTCTCCTCCTGGAACGTACTCCATAACCATGTACAAATTGGAGTTGTCCTATAAATGAAACAAATTCCTAAATGTTCCAGATGACCAAATTAAAAGATTTTTTTAATTTCTACATTTTAAGATAAGCACAGCATACCTTAAATGCGTACTCAAGTTTGACGAGAAAAGGAAAGCTCACGGCTTGTAATATCCGCTTTTCATTTAATGTGTGTTCTATTTGCTTGAGTTTCACCACCTGACAGATCCAGAGAAAAGATCATCAGTGAATCCCTCCAACAGCATCAGAGGGAGAGGAACTCAGGAAGCCGAGACAGCTTTTACCTATTAATTATCAAATTTTACTCGTGTCCCCTGAGAAGCCCTGTAATTCATATTGTTTTAAGTGGCACAAAGTTTTACTGACCCTGAACATTCTCTCTGCACATATCAACATTATTTGTTGGAGTCTTAATAAAGTTGCCACCAACCTTCTGCTTGTCCAGGATTTTCATGGCAAAGTATTGCTCTGTCCCTTTGTGTTTGACCAGCATGACTCTTCCAAATGAGCCGGTACCCAGAGTCTTTATCCGGTCAAAGTCATCTAGGCACGTTGTGCACTGTGGAAACAACCTCGGGTTATTACTGTATGTTCAAAGATGGCAAAGGTTAGGTTAAACAAACAAATCAGACTGACCTGTGGTGGGCATTCCCATTTCCGTAAGAAATCTTCTTTGGCTTTGGCTAGAAACTCTTTCACTGGAAAGAAAACAAACAAGCGCCACAGACACAGTGAGCTGGCATACATTCAGCTTGTTGATAAACTATTTTGCATACAGGTTCAAAATACATGTGGGGTTTAACTGGATTTAGCAAACAGACCAAGGAGAAGAGGAGAAGGGGGAAAAAACTAAATTGCAAGTCAAGGTAGAGAAACACAAGCTGAGTTAACTCTCATCTGGAAATGAAAGAAAGGAAAGACAAACACAAGACAACGACATTGGTGGCAGGACAGGCAGATGAGTGATGCATGCCAAGAAACTCAGTATCATTTCTGTTATTTGGTAGTCTTAGTCAAAAGGAGAAAAAAAAAAGAAAAACATCCATTTAGAAACCGCAGGATAAGTTTCTCTGGGCATCACTTCTGGTGAAACAGTATTAAGGAGAGTGCTGGTCATTTCGCCCCTTCGCCATTTCATACTTTGCAGTTTTGGTTGTTTTGTACCCGGACTTTTTCAGGCATGAAAGTGAGCCGTTTGCCGCTAAAGTTTATGCCAACCATGCATCAATTCATAGACGAGTTGGGAATCTTTGACAACCAGTGCTTTGAGTATTGGGTTATTTTCTATTTTCGACTTGTAAGCTGTAAGTAAATGTGGTTACATGACTCAAAAATAACATCTACCAGCAGGAGATCCCTTATTATTAATTTGATTAGAGTCCACGATATAAAGAAAACAAGTAATTTAGATTTCATTGCTAAATATTGCAACGATTATGTTAACTGTAATTAACCCACATTTCTCTTAGTTTTTCACCATGATTATCCAACCTCTCTCCTAAAGTTTCAGTGCTTTGTTGACTAGGATCTTAATCAGGTGAGGGCATAAAAAGCAGTGAAAGTCCATCCACCGGGCCAAATATATGACTAACAGGCAGATTGTAAATGCATGGCACCTAAAATGTATTAATCTACCAAATACTACATTCAAGCAGCACTTTGCAATTGCGATATTACACATATCAAAATTGTGATGATGATTACAACAGATATATTATGCGGCTGTATTTTTGGTTTGCTCAGGGTCCTAATCTGTCATATTTCATAAGAGCTATTTGGCCCAAACGGGGGATCAAAACCACAATCAGTGGAAACAGGTTGTAAGATTAAGAGATGTACCTATAAGGCTTTTCCTTGCCGCTACCGATTTCCGCTTTTCTTTCAGGTCTGACATCCAAATTTAGATGACTTTTCTCAAGGACTATAACACATAACAGAGAAAACAAATGTGCTGCATGTTCTTGAACAGAGCCAGTGCTTTTGAATCCAATAAAAAAAAAGACAAAATTACAAGATTAGCCATTTTTATGAATCAACTTTATCTTAAGGGAAATAAAATTAAAAACCAGGGGAATTAAATTGATAGCGAATAGTGAGCCCATAGCTACAATTACTTGTGAGAAGTGGAAGTATGTTGGAACGAGATGGTGACAGCTGGGTACGAAATGTATCGGCAAGGGGGAGAACAGACCCGGAGCCTTTTTAGGAATCCTATTAAACAAGCTTAAAAGTAGAGCAAAAACAAACCAATGTATAGGAAACACAGCAGACCGTAGATATCCAGATTGAGAGTGCAAATGACAACAAAAAATAAATAAAAAAACTTATTATCAAATCACATCAAAAGCAAGCACATCTAGCAGTTTTCCACAATGAACCCTTTGCTGCTCTGCTATTCTGATCCTTTTGTTGTTTGTTGAGCATACCAAAAGTCTCTACAGATCGCCATGGATTTGCAGGAACAATCACCCACATGGATGGGATGATACGGAAGAGAAGACAGAGAGAAACACAGAGTTCAAATACACAAGTATAGGACAACGTCTACAAATGGGAAGCATATGTTGTGAAGGGAAAAAAGGAATGAGAACAAAGTTGAAAACCACTTCAGGAATTTCAACAGACTGTCTACCGCCGCAGTAGAAGAACAGGTGTACCAAAATGGCATGTAGCAGAAAAATCAGTCATGCACATTAGGTCAGATTAAAAGGATAACACTCAGAAAAAAATGTTGCGCTTCAAAGCATTTGACTTTGGAAAACAATTGTTCAAATATAATACGGTTTTTTGCATGCAACAACTTCGCTGTAAGACTTTTTAGAAGAAATGTAATCACGATTAAGCCCACAGTTGGACAACCATCTCTAAAGCCAGCGCCTAAACCAAGCCGAGCATACCATGGTTGAGTTATGCCCGCCTATCCTGTTACACTTCAGTGTGAACATTGTACATGGAAGTACTGTGGAGCAAAATACGTGTCACAAAAGCAAGTGTTTAATCCCGCTGTGTGAGTGCCAGTGACATCTCTATATACAGTAAACATTTGGCGCTGTAGGTAACCAGGTCGCCCCACTGAGAACGGCCACTGCAGAAAGACCTGCAGCTCAGAGCAGTGCGTCGGCGTAAACAGGTTTAAGAGTTAGGGATCGTAGCTAAAATCAAAAGGAGTGGCTGCAAGTTTAGATACTCTCCCTGATCTGATCATCTTCTTTGTGTGCTTTCACCGCCACTGGTTGGCAGCATTTACCATGCCCGCCTGGTGTCTCTCAACAGGCCAATAAATCTCAAACAAACACACTCACGGCATCATAAAGTGACTTTACTTTAAAACAGACCCGGGCCATAACTCCACACAGATGGTTTGTGGGTTTTTTAAGGTCTCAAAAATAGAAAACTTTCCATGAACTGCAAATCAAAACAGGAAACACCCACTACAAGGTTTTGTGTTTGCAACCAGGTCTATGATTTACAACGTAAGCTCTACGGCAATGATCAGCTGCACACATCAGGGTATAGGAGCGTAAAGCAACATCAACCTAGGCCGAGTTACGTCAAACCGTTCAAAGCTTGTAATACCCCTTATCCTCTGACGAAGGTCCGATGACAAGCTGCTCCAAGTCAATGACAAGCGGAGTGTGAGAAGTGAACCCTGATGGACTTTTACCACAGCAAGATTAGAGAAAAGGGGGCTTTGAGCAAACACAAGTGGCATGATTCAGAGGTGTGCATGCCTGTGCTGGACAGACAGTAGCAAGATCCCGGTTTTATGAATGGAAAGAGAGAATTTGTCATTTCTTCACCATATTTGGGCATGTTGCTGTACAGAGGGAGAAAGCTTTGTTTATGAAGCTAAGAATAAAAAGGAGACAGCAGAGCCCTGGAAAGGGGGCAGAAACAGCCCCACACCGCCTTCAGATAAGATTTAATGCCTATTTAGAGCAATTATTCACGGCTCAGAGGTTTGCTGCTGCAGATTGAAGATCATCAGTGCAAAGTTTCTGCCTGACACAACTGGCTGTGTTAAAAAGTAGCCTGAGGGGTGTTGAGGCAATGATGGGTTATGGAATTTTTGTTTGTTTGTTTTTGCCTATTTCCAAGGATTTTTGACAGGAAGCGGCTGCACTGTATGGCTGCAACTGTAGAAGGCCTTTACTGCTAACACCACTATCAGGAGGGACTGAGGGGCCTTCAGAGGGCTAATCCCCCCACCCCCTCCATAAAAGCTAAAGTTAGCGGGCTAGCTATGTTCGAGTGAGGACAAAAACACATCTTCTAAATTAGCTAAATTTGAAAATTCATCAATAAATACTCCTTAAAACAGCTCCCTCATACGTTTTATCAGCCTGTTCACAATGTGATTATTAATACTGGATGCCAAGATATGGAAGGAAAGCAGTCTGGGCTACATTTAAATGCAAAGATTTATTTAGTAATTTGGTCATTTCTGCTGGATAATGTGGGAATATGCGACGAGTGACATTTAAAACGGCGTGCCAGTTTAAATTTTAAATAAAATTTGAAATTACTACTGTGCAGGGTTGAGACGGTGAAGCAGGACTTTAAAACCCCACCGAGGCCAACCGATAGCTAGGACTCACCGCTCTCCAGCTCGTTGCCCTTCTTGGCCGTTGCAGCGTTCCCCATGGTGTGGAAGACACGGCGGTCGCTCCGACTAATAGGAGGAGGAGAAGGTGGCGGCGGCTAGCTAACCTTCTTGCCGATGTGTGTGTGTGTGTGTGTTTAGCTCGTTAAAACAGCTGAAACCGAATCAACGTAAACATTTACTCTAGTCGGATCAAATAATGTCCCGTATCCCTTCTTCTTGCCCGTCCCCTCGCTCTTCTTCCTTCTGCCTCCCCCCCTCCTTCCCGCTGGAAGATTTCCGCTGCTGCTACTTCAGTGATGTCTGCGCGGCTGATATGAGGCTAGCGGTCACTTGTATATCAGGCTATAAGCTGCTGCTCCTCCAGCTTTCTCCGGCTGCTCAGCCGCATTCTGGGCGCCGAGCTCTGGGCTCGGATTGGCCTGAGATGTCGGTGACAAGATACCGGTCCGTGTTGGCTTCCGCGTTTTTTGGAGTATTTGTGTCCACAGATAAGGGGTGACATGTCAGTTCTTTGAATTTTAGGTGCGCTTCTCTCTGTGTGTGTGTTTCACGAGTTCGATGTGTTCAAATGAAATAAATAAACAGTGATACTAATAGTTTTAGTCAGTAAAGTAGGAAGAGATGACATTTTTAAAAAGCTGGATAAGGAATTTGTTCATAATATTCACCGCTTTTGAGACGTTCTAGAGCCAAAATAATGTTTACGTCATTGTCTTAAAAATTAAGAAACGTTAGAATTAAAATCCATACTGCTAAATAAGCTGATGGTTCACATACTGCTGTGCATGGTAATGTAAAGTTAAGTGGAAGGAAAATGTATGATGAAATAAATGCTGCCCAAACAACAGGAATATATCCAGAGGACTGTGAAGAATATCCAATTCAAGAGTTTTATGTGACACATCCACAAAGTGTGGACAGTGACTGGAGTCAGTGCTTCAAGAGTCACCACACTGACCCACAGCATATCCGCTACAACTCTAGCATTGCTTGTCTTAAACCCCTCAGAAACCAGAGGAAGCATCAGCAGTGTCTTACCTGGGCTTTGGCGTAAAGAAGTGGACTGCTCCGTGGTCTAATTCTTTGTTCAACTTTTTGTCACAGGGCCATTGTCTATCTCCAGTGGGAATCCTCTTTCCAGATGAAAGTAAATGTAGCATTACATTTGTAAATCAACAGCTCAGAGTTAAGAAGATGAGAGCAGGGCCACAGAATTAAAGTTGCTTGACGTCCAATGTGAAGTATTTAGTGTCAGTGCTGATTTTGGGAGACATACCATCAAAGGAGTGTTGTGAAGTGGAAAGAAAAAGACACATGGTTAAAAATGTTTTACAATGAAAAATCTGAGAAGCGTTGCATGCTTGGATCCAGCCCTGCTGATTTAGTACTTTGTTGAACCACATTTTGCTGAAAGTTCAGCTGCAAGTCTTTTGAGTCATGTCTCTTCCAGCTTTACAGATATTTAGTCTGAATTTTTTTTACAAATCTTTCTTTGCAAGATAGATAGAATTGGGCCAGAATGAAGGAGAGCACATCTGAACATCACTTTGTATTTCTTGCCACTGATTCTCAATTGGATTTAAGGCTTGATTTTGACTGGAATGCTGAAACAGATGAAACGCTTTAATCTATATCACTCCATTGTAGCTATGGCTGTGTGTTTAGGGTGGTTGTCCTGCTGAAAGGTGAGCATCTTCCTGATTCTCAAGTCTTTTGTGGTGTCTGTAGGTTTCCTTGCAGGATTGCTATGAATATACAGGTCCTTCTCAAAATATTAGCATATTGTGATAAAGTTCATTATTTTCCATAATGTCATGATGAAAATTTTACATTCATATATTTTAGATTCATTGCACACTAACTGAAATATTTCAGGTCTTTTATTGTCTTAATACAGATAATTTTGGCATACAGCTCCTGAAAACCCAAAATTCCTATCTCACAAAATTAGCATATTTCATCCGACCAATAAAAGAAAAGTGTTTTTAATACAAAAAACGTCAACCTTCAAATAATCATGTACAGTTATGCACTCAATACTTGGTCAGAAATCCTTTTGCAGAAATGACTGCTTCAATGCGGCGTGGCATGGAGGCAATCAGCCTGTGGCACTGCTGAGGTCTTATGGAGGCCCAGGATGCTTCGATAGCATCCTTTAGCTCATCCAGAGTGTTGGGTCTTGAGTCTCTCAACGTTCTCTTCACAATATCCTACAGATTCTCTATGGGGTTCAGGTCAGGAGAGTTGGCAGGCCAATTGAGCACATTGATACCATGGTCAGTAAACCATTTACCAGTGGTTTTGGCACTGTGAGCAGGCGCCAGGTTGTGCTGAAAAATGAAATCTTCATCTCCATAAAGCTTTTCAGCAGATGGAAGCATGAAGTGCTCCAAAATCTCCTGATAGCTAGCTGCATTGACCCTGCCCTTGATAAAACACAGTGGACCAACACCAGCAGCTGACACGGCACCCCAGACCATCACTGACTGTGGGTACTTGACACTGGACTTCTGGCATTTTGGCATTTCCTTCTCCCCAGTCTTCCTCCAGACTCTGGCACCTTGATTTCCGAATGACATGCAGAATTTGCTTTCATCCAAAAAAAGTACTTTGGACCACTGAGCAACAGTCCAGTGCTGCTTCTCTGTAGCCCAGGTCAGGCGCTTATGCCGCTGTTTCTGGTTTCAAAAGTGGCTTGACCTGGGGAGTGCGGCACCTGTAGCCCATTTCCTGCACACGTCTGTGCACGGTGGCTTTGGATGTTTCTACTCCAGACTCAGTCCACTGCTTCCGCAGGTCCCCCAAGGTCTAGAATCGGCCCTTCTCCACAATCTTCCTCAGGGTCCGGTCACCTCTTCTCGTTGTGCAGCGTTTTCTGCCACACTTTTTCCTTCCCACAGACTTCCCACTGAGGTGCCTTGATACAGCACTCTGGGAACAGCCTATTCGTTCAGAAATTTATTTCTGTGTCTTACCCTCTTGCTTGAGGGTGTCAATAGTGGCCTTCTGGACAGCAGTCAGGTCGGCAGTCTTACCCATGATTGGGGTTTTGAGTGATGAACCAGGCTGGGAGTTTTAAAGGCCTCAGGAATCTTTTGCAGGTGTTTAGAGTTAACTCGTTGATTCAGATGATTAGGTTCATAGCTCGTTTAGAGACCCTTTTAATGATATGCTAATTTTGTGAGATAGGAATTTTGGGTTTTCATGAGCTGTATGCCAAAATCATCCGTATTAAGACAATAAAAGACCTGCAATATTTCAGTTAGTGTGCAATGAATCTAAAATATATGAATGTTAAATTTTCATCATGATATTATGGAAAATAATGAACTTTATCACAATATGCTAATATTTTGAGAAGGACCTGTAGTTGTGAAAACTCAAGTAAGAGCATTTTTGATGACAGAATAAAAACTGAAATAAAAAAGCACAATATCTAGACTAGTCAAACCTGGACAGAAATTGATAAAAGAAATTGACAAATTGATAAAAGATGCTTTAAAAGACAGTTTGCAACCTTTTTTTGTTACAAAATGAGGGACAGATAGATAACTTGTTTTTTATGTGTTGAAATCTATAAATCTATATCTTTATACATTCTTTTTCTATCTGTCTTATAATTTGTCTTTTTTTTCTTTTTGTGCAGAAAATGTCTTGTTGAGGAGGGTGATTGCTGGCTTGTATGTGGCGCCATTCATGCAAAATGCTACTGAGATCAGCAGATTAGCGCTTAAAGAAGGCAGCTTTTGGCAAACCAAGCTCAAAAACAAGTATTTCTCTTCTAGGAAATTGGCATGGCAGCTAGCAATAAAGTTGAATTTACAATTGCTAATACACATGCAAGATAAAACAATTTTGTTAAGTCTATGTCCCATATGATATCCTAAGCGTTTCAGTTCAGACTTAACCTGTCGCATGTTGCACTTGTGAACAACAAATCTTGGGATTCAGAAAGGGTTGGGTATCTGCACTATTTTGGAAACTGGCTTCCAAAATCTTTTAAATATTCCTTTTAGTATGTAGACACCTCAGGTTTAGGCTTTCACACTGTACCTCTTCCAAAGGAAAATTATGATTTTTTTAACCTTTGAAGTTTCAGAGCAACTAAGGCCTTGGTAAAAAAAACATCCACAAGCATTAGTTCACCTCAACATGAGGCCCCAGAGGCTATAACAATGGGGAGCATGACCTGGATTGCATGCTATGAATCAGTCTGCTGCTGCTGCTGCTGCTGTTGTTGAAAAGCTAGCCTTTTGTCTAACATAGCCATGGCTTTCTAAGAGCTTATGGCATGTTTGCCCAGTATTAGAGACTCCCTTTCTGCCCACAATCAGAGCTCAGTTCAAGTGAGTTTCAGGATATTGCTGCTACTGGCACTATGACTTACACATGTTTATGAAACTCGGATCTATATGGTTTGTGATGTTGTTACCTTGGTTACATTTAACAAATATTACATTTTTACAAGTCTTTACTTATTTTTTAGATAAAAGTGTTATTTTGGACTGTCATGATCTAAAAGGGCTACATAAATATATATATTTTTCCAATTGCCACATCACTCGAACACCCTACATAGAATCAGCCAATCCCCTTCTGCAGATTTCACACATGCCCAATGTATTATTCATAACAATCAGACATAGATTAAACTTAGCTTCACCTTTAAAGTACAAACATATTCGCTGTCCTTCCTTGTCCATGGCTCCTTGAATTTTTACAATATGCATGAGGACAGCTCATAATAAATGTGCCCTTGGGGTGGAAAAAGCCTCCCACTTGAACTACTGACTTATTTGTGCTCTTTAAGTCTGGGAAATATAGGAGAAAACGCCTCTGGCTTTTGTCAGTGCACCAGACATACCTGTGATTTAAGAGCGATCTTCTTTTTACTCAGCACAACAGACCGTTTTCATCGGATGAAGCTGACTTTTGATTTAATGGCAACTCTAACCAAAGTCTGTTACTCATTTTGACTCAAGCAGACACTTAGCATTAAGACAGCAGCCAGCTCTTTGGGTAACAGAGGCTGCTCGCTCAAGTAGTACAAATGATATTAAGTTTACCTCACACTCTCAATATATAACTTCATCATAATGCCAAGTGATGTTGCTTTGTTTGAAGATTAGAGTTATTTTAAGTATTGCTGTGCTGTTCTTTCAAAATAAAACAGGGTTGATGTGACTGAAAATCAACAAAAATTACAAACAAATATATTGTAAGAACCATATTCTAGTTTTATCATAGTGGTAATATCATTCTTTGTTGATAAACATTTAAAACATATAGTTTGGACCAGAATATGCCTCAAACATGCAGCATAGGATGCAGACCCACAACAAACTTGTGTCAGGACAGACCTCTTAGTGTGTGGTCACTTCTGGGTTGGTGGTCCCCCTTGGTTGTTCTGGGTCAAGAGTTTTGCAAACTTTCAACTGATAAAGGACACAAGCTTACTGTAGTTCCAGAAAGCTCAGAAAGAGCTGCATCTTTATCACTGTGGCAGACTTAAATAATACAAACAAATCTTGGCCCCAAAACGTATTTGCTTCTTGGTGTCAACAACTCTATAAAGTGTCAAAAATGGAACAAAGAGGTGAGTGAGCTTTAGATAAGAAAGGAACAAGTACCCACCCTGAAGCATAGTGGTGGCAGCATCATGCTGTGGGGCTGCTATTTTTAGCAGGGGTGGAGTTTAGGGATAGGGTAGACAGTCAAAGTTGGAGTTAAGATAAATGGAGCTATATACAAGGAAATTAATGTGTTAGATGCAGCAAAAGACTTACAATTCAGGCAGAGATTCACATTTTAACAGGACCAACAAAGTCCAGGTAAAACTAGATGAAAGTATGAGGCAAGACTTAAAAATTGTACTTCACAGACATTGTTTATCTAAGCTGACTGGACTTGAGCTATTCTGCCCAGGATAGGCAAACATTTCCGGATCTATCCATATCTAACCATATCTTGAAAAACTTAATGGCAGCAAAAGGGGGTTCTATAAAGTATTGACTCAAAGGGGGCTGAATACAAATACATGCCTCACTTTTCAGATTTTTAATTTGTAAATAAAAATAACATTGAAAAACCAAGTAACCTTTTCTGATAATTTCACAATTGTACATTTGTTTGTGTAGGTCTGGCCCATAAATACCAGTAAAATTCTTTGAAGTGTATGAGGTTATTAATACTATATTTCCGAGGGTTGTTTTCTGCACTGTTTAAGTTGTTCAATTCCATAGTATCACATAGTATTCTTGATCATTAAGAACAATAATATTAAATATGACCACCACATACAAGCTCCACACACAGATGAGTTGGTTGAGACAGAAGACTTCACTGCTCAGCTCGGTGCACGCATTATGAGACTAATTATCATCAGCATGTGGGATGGGAGGCCCCTCTTCACTGACAGACTCAGCCAGCTGTCATATTATGATAAGATGACTTTTTGATTGAGTTTTAAATAATAAATAATGGCAACTGAAATAGTAAGGTTCTCAGAAAATATTGATTGTTTTAATGTCCAATAATTAAATGACTATGGAAATTTGGGATATTATTTGACTTCCCGGCTTCAGTTTTGACATATACATTATTAATACGGTCTATAAATTAGAGTGGCTCAGTGGTCACTTATCGTAAGAAGTCCATACCAGTGGCAACGGTTGAACTTAGGTTAAATGAAAATGATTTTCACAAAAATACCAGAGTGAGAAGGGTGTCTTGTCCAAAATAAAAAAAAGGATGAAGAAGTCTTGGACCAGCAGAGCCTAAACAAATGCTGAAAACCAAAAAACTGAACAAAACAAGGACTGTCGGTAACTTCCAACTCAAACAGAAATGAAAGACAAGAAAAGTTTGGCACACAGAGCAGCTTGGGGCATGTGGCAGGCTGCCTGTTATAAGAATAAGGGGCTAGGGCTTGGGTCATTGCTTCAGGCTTTTATTTCCTGGCCAGCCAATCAGCTCTGAAAGGACACATGGGGGAGGTTACAAATATTGATAACCTGTCATGTTTTGTTAGCTTGTGGCCTCATAGGATAAAGCTATACCAATTGTTATCTCTACTCAGGTGTTTCTTTGTAAAACCTGACTTATAATTATCATAGACAACAGTTCCTGCTTTCCCGAAGTATAAAAGTAATTTATATGATCTTATTTTATAGGATGGCATTTTGCAGTGCTTAACAAAAAGGAAACAAAACCTTTTTGCTTTCGATGTAAAAATTCAGTATTTTTCTGCATTATTGAACAAGCTTTCTGTGATACATTTTACTAAAGCGCTGACATCAATACAAAGCCAGCAGACACATCCCTTACAGTTATATGAATTTAATTTAGACCACATTTTTAGACTAAGAGAAATCTAGTTTCTCTGTACTGCTTCAGTTTTAATGGTGGCAATTTGCATTATATTTAGGTTGCAATAAAAAATTATCAGATTAAATATTCCCAAAGACCTTATTTGCACTTTATCCCTGCCCCTAAATAAGTCTACCACCCTTATTTCAATGATCCTACAGTTAGCTCAGGGGAAAATGTTAACAAAGACAATTTAGCTTATATCACTGTTATTTCAATTAAATCAGATGAACAAAATGGTTGCTTTAAAAGGGAGTGGTGCTTAAAACTCTTCTTTTGTCAACTATAGTCCAAGGAAAAACTGTATCACAGGCAAGGATGTTCCTGCTAGTAACATTGCACGAACGTCAAGTAGAGGGGCTTAATTATTCTGAACAAAGTCTCAGAGTGTCCACTGATGTCCAGCAAGTGCCTGGGCTATCTCCCAAAGAGGGTTCAACCAAGGGATCTGGATGCCACCTATGCAGAGCTTGCTCGGGAATGCAACAGGTACGTGTTAGTGTTTCTACGTGCACACTGAGGTGGAGACTTTTCAACGGTGGGGTTGTGTGAAGAAGGGCTGCTAAGAAGCCATGTCACTCCTAGAACAACCTCAAGGACAGACTAATGTAGGAGAACTGAACTGCAGAGGGATAGGTAAAAACCGTTTTCAGTGAAGCCCCCTTCAGACTGTTCTGTCGTCAGGAAATAGTACTGTCCGGATAAAAAAAAGGTCCATGCTACCAGGAGTTAGCATAGGGTTGTAAATAAAGAAGGCTAGTTCTGTTCTAGACTCCTCTGGAACCTCTGAAGATCATTGTGCAAAGAAGGATTCTTCAAAAAAATGAAGCACATTATGGTGAACCCTGAGCATCCTCTTCATGAGACTGTTGTACATCAACAGTGTCTTCAGTCAGAAGCTTCTTCAGATCTGCTGGAAGACGAACCGCTACAGGAGATTCTTCCTGCCCACAGCCATCAGCATCTTCAATGGCTCTTTGAAGAAACCTACGTAATATGAGCTCCAACAACATTTAATTTTCCTTTTGGATTAATACAGTATTTTTGAACAGAATTGAATTGAACTGAATTGAATTAAATTGAATTAAAATAAGACAATAGTCACTAGAGTAACTAACCTGCAAATGATGACTGAGAATCATGACAGTGCACTGTGGCTGGAAGTCAGCATGGCAAGTTCATCTTTGCAACAACCGTAATGATTGAAACAATACCTTTATTGTCATTGTATACAGTACATTGAAATTAGGAGTGCTGCTTCTAAATTATGCCATGAAAAGGCGGATGAGTACACCTTTAAATAAAACTATAAATAAGTACATCCATGCCTTGTAAATCCCTTTAAAGTTTGGTAGAAATTAAGTATTATTATTAATAAATAAAATTCTGGGTGTCTGTTTGAACACAAAAAGAAGGATTAATTAACACACCCTGAACATACCTCTTTAGAAATTAATTTAACTCCAGTAAATGTGCATGGGTGCAGGGTTAAAGTTTAATTGAGTTTATTAATTTGGATTATTGTATTACAAAACTGTTAAATGTTCGTTCGTTTGTCGTCTTCCGCTTATCCAGGACCGGGTCGCAGGGGCAGCAGACTCAGCAGAGACGCCCAGACGTCCCTCTCCCCAGACACCTCCTCCAGTTCCTCCGGGGGGAGCCCAAGGCGTTCCCAGGCCAGCCGAGAGACATAGTCCCTCCAGCGTGTCCTGGGCCGTCCCCTGGGCCTCCTCCCGGTGGGACGTGCCTGGAACACCTCCCGAGGAAGGCGTCCAGGAGGCATCCGGTATAGATGACCGAGCCACCTCAACTGGCTCCTCTCGATGGGGAGGAGCAGCGGCTCTACTCCGAGCCCCTCCCGGATGACCGAGCTCCTCACCCTATCTCTAAGGGAGTGCCCGGCCACCCTACGGAGGAAGCTCATTTCAGCCGCTTGTATCCGTGATCTCGTTCTTTCGGTCATGACCCAAAGTTCATGGCCATAGGTGAGGGTAGGAATGTAGACCGACCAGTAAATTGAGAGCTTTGCTTTTCGGCTCAGCTCTCTCTTCACCACAATGGACCGGCACAGCGCCCCCATTACTGTGGCAGCCGCACCGATCCGTCTGTCGATCTCCCGCTCCATTCTTCCCTCACTCGTGAACAAGACCCCGAGATACTTAAACTCCTCCACTTGAGGCAGGAACTCCCCTCCAACCTGAAGAGGACAAGCCACCCTTTTCCGGTCGAGTACCATGGCCTCGGACTTGGAGGAGCTGATCCTCATCCCAGCCGCTTCACACTCGGCTGCGAAACTGTTAAATGGCAATCCAACAATACACTGCCAGAAGTTAATATGTCATACAGATGATAACTGGGGTTAAAAGGGTCTTTATGATTGTATTAGCTCTGGAGACAATGTGACCATTTGCAATGTGGTAAAGGAATAGAAGAGGACATGCAAGTATTTTTTGACACACCTTACTACTTTTTGGAAAGCCTTCTTGTCAGACACTGAGCACCTGGCCTACCACACAGCAATGCTGTACGTCAGGATGTTTTCCATTGTGGTTCTGAAAAAGGACATCAGCAACACAGATTGTTCTTCTTGAGCATCCTCAGCAAATACAATCACTGCTGACCCTTTGCAATAGCTGTGGTGGTGTTTGTAGACCAGGAGATACTGTGAGTGATGTATACCAACAAATATGAATGACTGTAACCTTTCCCCACACCGACCTTAGATGAGAAGTGGATGACTATTTGTTTCCTGAAGTCTATAATGTCTTCAGTGTCAGGTTGTTTTTTGGAAAATCGATTAGATAGACTGAGATACTTTACTTTCTACCTGAAAATTGACTCATCTGTCTCACCTAGGTTGCCTGAGATAGGTTCCACCAATGCGGTATTGCCTGTGAAATTAAGGAGGTGGTTGAAAAAGGCAAAAACCAAAATCATCCATTGGAGGTGTTTTGCTTATGAGGCAGATAAGCCCTTATGTAAGCTGGTAACTACAAAACAAAAAATGATTAATGTCCTTCTCAACTATCAATGGAAAATCTTTATTGGCATTAAAACAACAACACCCTACTTATAATTTCTGACCCGCTTTTCGCATGTTTCCACTGTGCGTTTGTTGTGATGCATTACCTCTGGTTATGAGCTCCAAGTCTCTGAGGTTGGAAGGCCTTCTTGCTATCACCCTAATCTTTAGTTCCCTCTACAGATTCTCTATCTATCAATCTATTCAAGTCAGGACTCTGGCTGGGTCACTCCTAAAGGTTAATATTAATAATAGACATGGGAAATATGTTGGTATTACCTTAAAACTTAAATCTGCCAGGGGTATGAATAAGTTTAGTCATAACTGTAAATCCAACAGTCATTACATATAATAACACTTCTAGCTAATAGTACCTTCTCAATTTCGTGGCATATGTTATTCTTGTTTTGTTTTGTTTTTATCTAAATGGCTGTTGACTTACCTAATACTCATTGAATTTGCTCTAATTAGGATATTAATAGAACCTATTGATGTTTTGCTTAAATTGTATGTTACTTTTTTAATACGTTTTACTGGTAAATAACAGTACAGAGGTTTCTGGTTTAC
Organism: Girardinichthys multiradiatus; assembly: GCF_021462225.1. NCBI lineage: Eukaryota > Metazoa > Chordata > Actinopteri > Cyprinodontiformes > Goodeidae > Girardinichthys > Girardinichthys multiradiatus. Next base: position 26,573,381 of record NC_061799.1, read on the forward strand.
TTTTCAACCATTTGGATAAAGAGCCCATTTTGTTTATTTCTTGGTTCTCTGGGGTTTTTAAATTATTTTTTTTACCGCACACAGATAACATTAATTATAAGTGTGTTTGGAGCCTAAATGCGATTTTGTGCTCTCCGTATATTTTATTAATTCAGACAGATGAAATTTGTTTAAACTTGCTCACAGCAGGCACTGAAAGCCCACTTCCACATCCTGTCTCACCTAGGTTGCTCTGTAATGCATGGTGTGACATGAAATACCTTTAATTTAGTCTCGACGTTGCACCCAGCCTGCAGTTACGCTTTTCTCCACAAGAGTGCAGCAGACCTCTGTGGCATATTTTACAACCATAATCCAGGCAAATTCTGTGGTGCACTCATGTTTTCCCTCAACCATCCTTTCAAGGAGTTGATTTAATTTCTTGATTTAAGTTCACTGCGGTCGCTTCAGTGAAGTCTGCTCACTGGTTCTGTTTATATTGGATTTGGCTGATGTAAGTCCTGCTGGTTGTCTACTGAGTAAATTTAGAAGCTCAAGAGTTTCTCTTTAAAGTAATTGCACTTTTTTGTAGCAAACAGGGGGACCGCGTGTCTAGTTAGACTGGTGGCATGTCTGGTGGTTAAAAACAGCACTCTGTGGATTGACAGCTACCCAAGAGTTATTTTCCTTTTTACCCTTCTGAAGGCATACATCATTTCATTTTGTTTTGCATGTAAAACCTTTAAACCTGTAATGAAATATTTGCTTCTCATCGAATTGGATTGTCATCTGGTTTCATTCTTTTATGCTTATGTGTCCAGCTTTTTTTTTTTTTTCTTCCCATCAAAGAACAGGTCATGTTCATCCTCATCCCCACTGACCAGCTGCCCTCCATATTGGCTTTCTTATGTTTATTGCAAACAGGCTCTGATCTGCTTCAAAGGGAATGATTCATGCCCTTAAATGAGTGAATGAAAGTCCTCATCCATCTTGTTTTCTGATTTGCTCCGTTTAGAGCTAGAGCTTCTCAAATACTCCAGCATTAATAATTCGTCTAGGTTTAATCACAGCAATGATAATTATGACATCTTTTGCTGCCATAGCAACAGACGTGTTCACGTGATATAATAAATGTGAAATGTGATAGATTCGAAAGCAGTTTTGAGCATTTCTTTTGTCCCAGCAATTGAAATACTGGTCTCTGTGGCTGTATTCCAGACACGCCCTGCTTCACATTCACACAGGAGCTGCCTTGTACAACCACAGATTTCCTCTGTTGGCTGCAGACCAGCTCTACTCTAGTGGTTAGGGCTTGAGTGGCTTCCTCCACAGCACATCAGCTGAATTTATAGGGAACAGGGTGTGTTATATATTTGCAGTTCTCCTGCCTTTGGTTGTCACACACTCCCTAAATTTCCTTCCACTTTCTGCTGGCATTCAAATGAACACGACTGCAAACGACGAGCTCACTGCAATCATTTTGGGATTACCAAGACCTGGGAGTACAATTATTGGACTCATTTTCCTCGGAGCTTGTATTTATATGAGCAGGTGGCATGAATTATTACCTTGGCAGCAGCTGCGAAGAGGTTTATTTATTTTTTGTCTATCAAAAACTAAATAAATTCCTTATAAAAAAGAAAAAAACTGAAAGCGAGATGAGTTTGTGTTGTTTAACATGTTAATTTCTAATACTGTGAGTCTGTCAAACAGAGAAACAAAAGACAGTTAAGGTTGGTTATCTCCTTCTTATCATTCACCAGCTCCTATTAGGAGGTTGCATGTGGTTCCAGGACATTACCCATTTCCTCTCCTGTATATCAAAGCTTCCAGGCCCCCCTCCCTTCTGCCCTTTAATTCACTCCAGATGAGCACGACGGGACGTTTGATTTAGTGTGCAAAGACACATGTATACAGCTGTGTCAGCTTGCCTCAAACAGCTGGCCCAGATCTCCAACACAACTTTTAATCATGCATTTGTTTATGTAATTAAGCTTTTTTTTTTTTTTAAAACCCAAAAAAAACAACACAGAGGTCTCTGTTGCAATGTCCTCAGCTGCAGTCTGATCAGATATCTCAGTGTGATGTAGGTCCTGTCTTTGTTATGGTTCATATTGCCTGCAAATGCTCATGGTTTAATGACATACAGGTGATACAAATCATGCGCACACTGTTGAAGGCCTTCCAAGTGAAGCCCTCCCCATGAAAATATTTTGGCTGAATATATGTTCTGGACCTCAGACTAGAAGCTCAAATGACCCGTTACAAAGAACCATAGTCTGATTTTGTAAGTATATACTTGATATTTTTGTCAGTCCTTTATGAAGATGTGAAAAACTTGGCAGAAAACAAATACAATTGGAGCGAAAATCAGCAAAAGCATCCAGAACAATGTTTTTGTCCTCAATTTCCATTTTTTCCTTTCATATTCTGCAGGTATCAAGGTTTGTTTTGTTTTTTGTTTTTTTGCAGCTTGCCACCCATCTTCCTTTGCAAGCACTGAGCATGAAGAGCTGCTGCATATTTACAGCACATCCGCCCAGGAAGGGTTAGGGTTAGGCGATCTTACAACCATAAGGGCTTGTCACAGTTCAGTCGCTGCTCACGGTTACAGGTTCTCTCTGTGTATTCACTTGGGATGAATCCAGGTTTCTTCTCCTTTTGTGGTCTCAATGGTACTGCTTAAGATGACCGTCTGTAATTTAATTTCACATGTTAATATATTCTCACCAACAGTCTGTGTGATCACTGAAAATGATCAGACTGATGCTCAGGCAGCTAATTTGGGGTTGAAACACAATGTCCTTTAAAGTTCTGCTTTAGCACGAAGACAAAAAAAATCACGCCTCAGACAACAGCACACAACAGCTTCTATACAGGGCACAGAGCTCAGTTATATACTGAGAAAAAATATGATGCATTTGAACAGGTAAAAAGTTGATTCATCAAAAAAGAGAGTTATGCATATGAAAGAGCAAAGTATAAGAAGAAAGTAGTCTAGGTGCCTTTGTGTTTTCATATGCTCAATTATTTCATTACTAATGGGTTAGCTATCTTTTTAAGCTATTCCAAGCAATTTATTAACAAATTAAATCCCTATTTCAGGCATATTTTCCAGCCTGGTTTAAACCACACCTCTTAACTGAACCCGGTTTTAAATTATTTACATTTTAACAAAGTTGCATCTAAAATGCTTGCTGCATCTAAGTGCTGTGTATGTTTTTTGTTTGTTTTTCAAGACAGTTGAGTATAACATACTGACTGGTAAACTAGAAAACTGGACAATATTGTCTAGTATTTTGCAAGATTGCTTCAGATCCTATCATGATTCAGGCAGTTTTAATGTGAGCAAACAAAGATCACAAGTGGGGTTCCTCAAGGTTCCTTTCTTGGGCCACTTTTCTCAATATCTCCACCTAGCTCAGATTTGAGAGTTTTACAACATCTCCTACCATGTGTATACTGATGCTGTTCAAACTGTTAATTTTTTGCAACCTAAAACTGTCATTTTAACATTTCTTTTTAAAAAGCAGTTTCTAAATTTTACTATGTTTTAATGAAAGTATTTCTACTTCTTAAATAGTGCCTTGTCTTCTGAGTTGCTCCTGGTTTTATGTGTAGAGTATAGGCACATTTTTTGATTTCAGTAAGTGAGAGACAAAGCAGCAGTCATTGTTCTTTTTTTCACCGCATCACAAAAGAGTTTCAGGGATGGCTATGATTATGACAGAATATGCCTACACAACGTGGAAGCCCCAAAACCAGATCAAAGCACAAACAATCAAAGCCAGACTGAAAGCTACAGCAATAAGCTCTTTTTAATGTTGATGCCCCTCCCTGCTCAAATTAGAGTGTTAGGATTAACTGTTTCTATCCATAGACTTCTCTTTTTTTTAGGCCTGGTTTAAGCAATGAAAACTGGACAGAGAGTGATATTACCCTCAGCCTTTCAGCTGCAAATCATGTTTTGCCACCACTGACAAGGCATAACACTGTCGTAATCATTTATGGTGTGGATTAGGTTTTATATTGTCATTGGAAATTATGCATGGTTTAACATAAAACCTAATGCTTGTGCACTGTACTGTCATAGTAAAATACTTAGAACAGTGCCTCTTTTAATTGAACATACTGTATAACCTGCAACTTGGTAAACTCTTTAGAATAAACACACAACAACATGGCATCACTCTTTCACACATTTGAGAAAAACATTGAAGGGCGCGGCGCTGGTGCCGTAGGGGGTTAAGCGTGCGACCCATGTACGGAGGACTCTGTCCTTGACGCAGGCTGTCGCGGGATCAAATCCCGCCCCGTTGATGCTTTCTGCATTCCCTTACCCCGCTCTTTCCACACCATTTCCTGTCTGACTACTGTCAAAAAAATACTTCAAAAAGATAATAAAGGCCACTAGAGCCCAAATATAAGTTAAAGAAAACTTAGCAGAGGTTCAATGTATGGACTAACATAGCAAAAAATGTTAAAGTGGAAGGAAAAAGATATATTTATTTTACAAACAAACATCTTAACAGTGTGGCATGCATTTGTATTCAGACCCCTTTACTTTGATAGAGTGGCGGTTTTTGATCTTGGTTATATAGGCAGTTGACTAGGGCAGCATAATAAGGGCGTAAGGTTATTTTTGGTGTCCCTATCTTTGTTCTCTAGTTGCGGTTATTTCGATTTATTTATGTTAAATTAGGTTTTTGGTTTATTCTTGTGTTTAGATATTTGTTACTTTCCTGGACTTCTCTGTTTTCCCACTCATCTGCGATAATTAGCTTCCTCTTGCTCTGCATTCTCTCTGACACCAACTGCTCCAAATTTCACCTGATTATCTTTTCCTGCTCTGGTCTTTTTTCCACCCCGCCTCTGTATTTATACTTTCTGTTTTTCTTTACTCACCACTGTTTGTTTACCTGCTCCAGGTCACGGTTGACGCCTACTCCATGTCTGTAACCCTGCCCGTGTTCCGTGTCCTGCCTCCTTCAGTAAGTTTACCAGTTATGTCAATAAATGTTTCCACTTATCTTGCAGCTCCCGAATTTCTGTCTGCACGTTGTTCCAGCAAAAACCCAGCAAAACATTACATGTGCATGTTAACGGGGCGTTGGCACCCCTTACTTGTTGCGGAGAATAGGGAGACTATTTTATGTGCTTTGAGGACCAAAATGGCCCCTTTTTGCTTTGCTGGTGTTGTCAGGTCGATTGGGTCATATAAACCAGCTACTTGACTCAACAGCTCACGCCGTGTCAATGGGTGTGGTGTTTTTATCCGTACCACTTCCAGCAGCAAATTTTGGCCAAGTCTCATCTTTTTCTTTCGCTTGGAGAAGTTGATTCTCACCATGACGTGTAACGTGTCTTAATTTGCAATGTAATCGAGGCCAAGTGCCTTATTGATTTCCTCCCTCATTTGATTCGGCAGGACAATCATCTGTGATGATGTCTCTAGTTTCTCTTCCTTATTTTGGTTTTAGCAGCAGGGCAAAAGAACAATCTTGACTTGTCTCTATGTGGACATGTTTAGTCCAGCCAACAAACTCTTAATATCCCTCCAGTCTTTAGACTGCGGGGATATTAAGAGGTCACTATGGTGACCATCATACAAAATAAAGATGGATCAGCTAAACTGAAGGCTCTTTGAGTGAAATCCAGTTAAGTTTCATAGTGGAGAGTATCCCTTTCAAGTGGGGAATCGCACAGTAAATCAAACCTGACAAAACTTGACAGACAGAAAAGCTGGTTCATAAGAGGAAGGATGGGGCTAAATACTGATCAATACTAAAAGAAAACTTGATAGAGGCTACAAAAGACTTGAGACTGGGTCGGATGCTACCTTCCCGCAGGACAACTTTTCTAAACTTGCATACCTTCTCTGAGTTTATCAGTGTGTCTAACTCTGACACCAAGTTGAAGTCCGGACCTAAATCTAACCGAGAATCTGTGGCAATACTTGAAAATTGATGTTCACAGATGCTTTCCATTCAATCTGACTGAGCCTGACGTATTCTGCAAAGAAAATCTCAAGAGCAAAATAGAAGAGACATACAAAAAAACTTGAAGCTATAATTGTAGTGACAGAGTGCTCTACAAAGTAGCAATTTAGTAATCTGAACAGAGTAGCATGTCGCACTTTGGATCTTTGTATCGTGTATCATTATTGTTCCACTTTACAAATATGTAATTTATTATGTTGGTCAAATATCACATAAATGCTATTAAAATCCATTGAAACTTGTTGTATGATTTGATTGAATTAACTTTGTAAAGTGCCTTGAGGCGACATGTGTTGTGAATTGGCGCTATATAAATAAAACTGAATTGAATTGAATTCAAAGGTAAATATATGTCACCAGGTTCGGAGGATGTCAATATTTTTCCACATAATTATAAGTACTAGACATACAAGAAGTGCGGCTCTTTTTAAGTAATGCATATGTTCAAAAAAGGCCCTGGTGTTTTCAACAGACGTCAGCACAGTGAGGTGTTTAAGGATCATTAAAGATTCACAATAGATGCTTATGAAACTATATTATGCTTTTGACTGAGGGAAATTTTACTTTTAGATGGATGGGATTATATGTATTGATATAGATGAAAGCATATAAAAGCATAGGTCTACCATATGATCTTAAACAAAGGTAAACCCAAGAACAATATGTGTAACATTCTGTATATTTACAGAACAGAACTGTTGTAACTGACAATCGGGTCGACCTTATTTGGCCACCTTCTCTTCTCCCTGCAGGATTTTAGATGGATGCAGACTGTTTTTCTTCACAAGCAATTACCAGTCTACGTTTATTTGAGTAGGGTGTTATTATCATTATTATCCCTTGAAGAGACTTTTTTGGCAAGGCTAAATCTAGCTAATTAGAAAGTTATCTTTATTCTTACCAGTATTACATTGATGCAAACTTAATTCCTTACCTAATTTACAGGTCATGTAAAAAACTGTAACATTTCTCATAAGAAACACTCTTTATGAGGGAAATTAACATTAAGAACATAAATTTGAATTGTGTTTTTCTCCTGTTAGAATAAATATGTCATATAACTTCAACAAATTTCAAAAACAAGGTCTAATTGAACAAGTTTTGATTTATTGCAGATTTTACTTAGATACATGTCAATTAGCAAATTGCAGATAAACTACACGTGTTTTTTAGCCATCAAGAAACTTCTGGTATAATTCTGACCCTTTTGTCTTATCAGAGCAAAAATTAAACACATTTAAGTTATTAGTTAGTTTCCTAGCACACGCCCAGCTCTCAACCATGATCCACAAACTTCATTGACAAATATCCATTCCAAAACCAATTTTCATCTGTTTTTGGCTCGTTGTGCTGCTGGAACACCAAGTTGTATTCAAGTTTCTGCCATCTAGCTCTTCATTTGAATGGATGTTAAAGAATTTGGAAGTAAAATTCCTTCTTCCAACAATTTTGCGGGAATGTACCGGTACAACTTGCACCCAAACAGACCCTCAGCATGATGCTGTCACCTCCATGCTTGACCATTGGCTGGATATGTTTCAAGTCACGTTCCAAGATGTCAGTTTTAGGGCAGGGGTTTCTTTACTAGGTAGCACCCTCTCTGTCAAGCTGATGTTGAATTCCAAAACAGGCACATTCGTTTACTCAACGATGTTCTGAGTAGGTGATCAGCTGAACCTCACAGCAATGAAGAAAACTGGTGGAGAGCATGCCCGAGATAAAACCCAGTTATTACACCTAATTTCTGAACTCTTCCTAAACTAAAAGATTAGTAAAATGTCATTTAAGAATGAATATGAAGTGGTTTTCCTTTCAATATTAGGGTCCATTGCATGAACACCGCATTTTGGTTTTTTGTTTATTTGCTGCCAATGCATGCTTTAAATGTATTTTAATCTTGGAATTGAAAGAAATGTTGTCAGTGGAGTAAAACAAAAATATTTATTTTCTTCAAACATATTCCTATAAATAGTCATATCAGAGAAACTCATAATTTTGTAATGTTGTCTTACTTTAAGGGCTGAATGCTGTTGAGGCTGTATTTATGTTTTTTAACCATTTATGAATTAGAAACAAATTTAACTGAAAACTTTCTTTTAAAGATCTTTAAAGTTTTGGTATTTTGTATGATCATTCCAACCTGGGAATGATCATACAAAATAAACCCATCATTAAGGCCTAAAATTTATATAATATTCATGATGATGATGAGGGAATGTATATCTGCAGCAAACTTTAAATACATGTAAGTTCATCCTTAAATTGGAACATCTTAAAACAGTAAAATGTGCCTTCGTATAAAGAATACACAACACTTTGATCAGTCTAAAAAGCTGCTCTGTTCTTGGGGAAATACTTGGCTGTTGCATTAAAAATACAAGCTGCATAGAAAATGTGCAAACCCTGGTATGTACATGCAGAAATGTTTGTGCACTCTGCAGCTGATTCTGCAGATGAAAATGTTTGATTTAACCTCAGGGGCATAGGCAAAAGGTTACACTGGGCACCGGGGAAAAAGGTCTACCTCTGGGATCACAGATCAAATCTGCAGCAACAGGGGGACAAACAGGTATAAGTTAGGAGCAAAGCAATAATCATGACTGAGATCAAACACCTGACCTGGCTCTGCTTGTCAATTCCACCGACAACATCTTCTGGAGCGTCTGTAATGTCTGTGAGAGCAGCAGAGATGAGCACACTGAGGGGGGATTTCTCATTTTGATGATGTTTCATCAATCTGTTTGAAGTTCTCTCCCCCCCCCCCCCCTTTTTGAGCTGCTCTACTCTTGTTTGGTTTGCTAAAGCTTTTGGTCTTCATGTTAATAATCTGCTGTCCTGTGTGCCCTTGAACATTTCTGACAGATGTAGATAAATGTTAATAAAGGCTAGATGAAAGCTTTTCAGAGCGTTACGTGGAACTTAATGTGTTAGAGTAAAGTTTAATTGGGCCATGCCGCTGGTTAAGTGGTTTATTGACTGATTTGTGTTAAAGATCAAAGCGAAAGGTCAAATAGAGCAGACTATATAGATGATATTAATCTGATCAGGCATATCTTGGGCATTTTATTGACTTGACCTTAAGTCTGTATTTTTCTCTGAGTTGCCCCGTCACTCAGATGCAACTTCCTTATCTCCAGCATAGCCTTGTATTATTTTTACTATCATTCTTATCAACAGAGCTGCGATTGTGCCAGTTCAGTTAATAACTCCTGCATTGTTCTATTTTCTCACTGCTTAGCTTTGCGAGTGCTGAATAAATTACTCTTTGGCAATAGCACAACATGCTGTAGCTGCGACTTTCCAGCCAATAAAATGTCAACCGCCTCTGCTCTAAATATTTACCCATTGCAAACATGCACTCCATGCATTGTGTCTGCTTTAATAGGATGTGACTCTTTCTGGATTTAAGCTCGATTCACATTAGTGCTGTTTTCAAATAGCCCCAAATTTTTCCTTGGACATGGGGAGACAGTTTTGGCCGAAGGCATCGGCGTTCAGCCGGGAATTGGTTCTTAAATAGCTCCAAACTCCACACATACACACACACACACACACGCATGCAGGCACGCACGCACACACACACACAGCTCGAGACATAGCTGATTCCAGGAGGGCTTTGTGATCATTTGGTATTCAATTTGACTCCAACTTTCCCTTTATAAATCAGAAATTGTGGGAGTGGTATTCTTAGCTCATCTCAGTCTTTTTAGCTCTGTTGATTGCTGTGCCTTTTGTGTTCGAGGTCTTTTTCTCCAGCCCAGGTCTGCTTGCTGCACCGCTGCAATTAAGGGTTGAGAATTATCAAAACAGAATAAAATTAAAGGCGTATAAAAGCACCGCCAATTTCAGATGTATGTCAGGGGCGAGATTAGTTACAGATTTAATTCATGTTTCCTTTGTTCCTCTCTCCTGCCTCACAAAGGGCTTGAGGTAGCTGAAAGACTGGTGACTCTACTGACAATGTGACAGGTATTAAATAGAACATTTCCAGTTTGTATGGTTACTAAAAGCTTCAAAGAGCTGACAGGTCACTACAAAGCTAAGCCAGGACAAGTCAAATCAAAGTGCAATTTTATGATGTAGATGTTTAACGCACCGTCAACTGAGATTCCTACACAATTTCATTTTCTTTTGATGATTTTGTAAAAATATTCATACCCCTCAATATCCTCCACATTTTCTCATGTAACAACCACAAACGTCTGTATATTTTATTGGGGATTTTGGTGATAAACCAACACAGACCAGTCCATAATTGGGAAGTGATAGGGAAGGGATACAAATGTTTCCGAATTAAATCTGAAAAACATGGTGTTCAATTACACTGAGATACTTTAATTAGTAAACAGGGTTTACTTGTGTGCAATTTAATATCATTTAAAATATATTAATGCTGATATATGAATGGTTCAGAGGTTTGTTAGTGAACACTCTTGAACAGATAGGATTGAGAAGACCAAGGAACACACCAGACATGTAGGGAATACGGTTGTGGAGAAAGAAAGATGGAAAAAGAAAATTGAAAGAAATGGAAAATTGTATGGCACAAGTGCAAGTCTATCAAGACATGGCCATCTAACTAGACTGAAAGGTTAGGGAGAGAGAGAGGCTTGATCAGAAAAGTAGTCAAGGGACATATTTTATCTTTGGAGGAGCTGCAGAGCTCCACAGCCCTAATGGGAGAAACTGTTGACAATACCTTTTAAAGTAGTGTACTCCACAAATCTAGCCTTTATCAAACAGTGATAGGATTGTTGAATTGTTGAAAGTAAGCAACAAGAAGTTTTCTATACAGTTTGCTGCCAGTCATCTTGGGGTCACAGCAAATATGTGAAAATGGGTGCTCCAGCCAAATGAAACCAACACAAAGCCTTTGGCCAACATGCAAAATTATATTCTTACTATTGGGATGTCATGTTTCTTTTATGAAACAGGATGGTGGCACCATGATACAGTTGGGATGTTTTCGTCCAGAAGGGCCAGGGAAGCTATGGATCTACAATGGAATAGTTAGATGAAAGCATATTCACAGGTTACAATGGCCTAGACCTTGAGAATATGTGGCATTACTTGAAAAGTACTGGTTGCAGACTTTCTTCATCCAGTCTGGCAGCAGCAAAACAGAATGGGCAAATATTTCAATCTCTAGTTGAATATCTGTAGCTGTAACTGCAGCAAAACATGATTCTATGAGGTATTGACTCAGGGGTTTAAAAACAAATGACACTACACTTTTCAGATTTTATTTGTAAAGAAAATTGAAAATAAAGTAAAAACCACATATCCAATTCTTTCCAATTCACAAGTATGGTCTACCTTGTCTCTCGAGTTCCTCAGGATGAACTTGATTTGGTGATTGCTGCATTTTCTCCCTCTGCTTTCCTTTTATGTAGTCGAAATCCACAAACAGGCTATTTTAGGTCTGTTTCTGTCAACATGGCTGGAATCATACTAACACTGAAAGTCAAACCATTTTGTTTGTAAAGCCTGCTTTATATTCCGGTCATTCCCCAACTGAACCATCTGGTGGCGATCTTCGCACTCTCTCCATGGAGCATTACTCTTAGTAATTTTTTTGCCCTATCACTTGCTACCTCATTAAAATAAGTGATGATAATAAATCCCAGAAGTCACGTGAAATGAAATCATATTGATCTGCAAATGCTCATGTTTTCCTCTCGTCTGTGCATACATATGAGTCTGACAAACAGGCTCCCATGCAGAAACAGCTCAGACCAGAGCACTATTAAAATATTTCATTTGAAAATCCCTTTTTCCACAGTTCAGCACCTTTGCAGGTGCTCCATATTGAAACACTATAGCGGGATGGGTGAAGGCTTGCTTTTGGGAACACAGACCAGAGAGGAATATATAAACAGCCAAGGTCACTATGTGTTTCCATGCACGGCTGTTGACGGAGGTTCTGGGAGAAGAGAGGGAAAGTTTCTCATCTGTATTCTCTTCAGATGGCTTGCAATAGTCGGATCATGCAGATATGGGACTTTTCCCGCAGAATTAAAACCCAGATGTTATGCTAACAGACACACACACACACACACACACACACACACACACACACACACACACCCCTTTCAGCGCAGTAAAATATTATTTGTGGCTCCGCAGCCAGCATAGCTAATGCTCATACTCAGCAATCACTCACTTTGAACAATGTAAAAACAGTCTTTTTTGGGTTTGAACTTTCTGGCGATAATCCAGTGGATTTCTGTGCCCTCCTAACTCTGATCAGACACACTTACTCTTAAATGGTAAACAATAAAAATGGTTCCACAAAAAAACATCAGTTCTTTCTGGATGTAAGTGCGAATGTCAAAAAAAAAAAGGAAAAAAAAAAACAAATGCAGAGATTTTTACTGCATGCTGTCAGGCTGCTTCTTCAACAAAAGCTTTAAAGATCATATAAGCCACTTTTGTGATGTTGAATGAATGGAGAGCACTCTGCCTTTTTGCATTTGAATAAGTGATATGTAGTGTACGATAAAGTATGAATAATAACTGGTGTCAATCAATAATTTCACATTGCAGTGATAAAAAAATCTTGAATCAATATTATATGTGCTGCCTTTTCAATGTACAGTAAGACGCACACTCATAATCTTTTCTTACAAATATAATTTTAATGAATTTCCTTGTTGTTTAATGTAATATTATTATAAATTCATGTTTGCACAGCACCACTGTGTTTGCACATTTATTTAACAATGCAATGTGTTTCTCAATTTCATTGTGTGGCAAGAAATTTCACATTAATACTTAAGTGGCAAATGACTGAGCTGCAGATATGTAACTGTCAAGAACTTTCTATTGTTTTGCATAAAAGTCAGAGGCTTTTCCTATGGATTGTGCTGCCAAAACTGTGTTCTCGGTGGAGATGATGGTGGCACATCAGGGGTGCTATCAATTTCAAAAAGTGACAACAGTGTTTAAGCATGCTTATGCACCAGACAAATGAGTCAGGGCTCTATTATAGGCAATAAAGATTATGTTAATACATCTGCTCTTTACCTTTGAGATTATCTACAAGCCAGAGTGCACACTGTTTGTGTTCACTTCTTTTGCTTTGACAGAATCAATGAAAACTACACTTTTATCTTGTAATTTAAGTATATTTTAAATCCACTGCAGGATCATAAAACAAGCTTGAGTGTGTTCATTCTGCCTTTTCTGCCTTACAAAGAAAAAGAGAAACACTGAAGTTAAGAAAAAGGCTTTAGTCATACATATATTTTAATAAGCTGATAATAATTTCCTTTCAACCTTCAAAATGCAAAAAAAAACCCAAACCTAAATAAGATACTGCATTCTAGATTTGGCCGTTGCTAATGAACAGCCACTTTCTTTAGAAATAGAAAATATATCTTATTGAGAAGCTGAATTAGGTGTGGTTTGATTCCAGCTTCCCTCATCACATGCTGAAGTGCGTTTGAGAAAGAAGCTGAAACCCGTCCCAGTATGTGAACTTATGTGGAAGCCTGTGAATGGATGAATATGATTTACCGTGTTAAAGCTCTTCGAGTGGTCTGTAAGACTAACAAAACATACTGCCAGTTTAGTTTGGTTAGTCACAAGTAACTCATTCATTAATTTGTCATATTTAAAGAGATGTTTTTTTTCTTTTGTGTCATTGATCAAGTAGCGTCTTTCACCGTCTTCCATCCAATCATTAGATGAAAAAACTCTTGGCAGGCAAGCCGCAGCTTTCAGATTCCTTTAGAGTCACACAGAGGGGGACATGCACTGAAAAATCTATGCAACTTCTTAGTCAGCAATGTCTGTCCACTAGCCTGCCTTCTGTTTCCATGGTAATCTACTGTTATACTCTTAAGTACTCTTAAGTACTGTTTTAAATGGGTGATTTGGCTCTTTGCCCAGGGAGCCACCGTACCAGGATGTGCACATGCTTAAAATAAAGTCCTTTTTCTGTTGAGCCTTGAATAAGTTTACCTGTTGTTTATTTGCATACCCGGTCAATGTGGAAATGGTGCCATCCTTTGTGTGATGTACCATAAGGAAATTCTGTTGTAGACAAGACATAGCTAGCTAATGATGCTAAAGGTGTCCTATTCAATAATAAATCAAAGGGCTATTTACCTGCTTTTTAAAGACTCTGTATTTGATTTGCTCCAGTTCAAAATCTAAAATACCTACACTAGTCAAACTTTATTGAGTTATTCAACACTTATTAAACATTCTTTAAAATACAATAAAATAGTTACTATATTTATCAAAACATAAGCACAAAAAAAAAACAGTATTTTTGATTTTGGCATTGAGAAAACCTAACACCAATAATATAGACTAATACTACTATGGGTCTCCCTCTTTCCAAAACTGGGTTTTAATTCATATTTGCCCCACAGCTTCAGGATATAGGTTTAACAGAGCTGTTGTACATAAGTTTGAGTTACATTGGAAACAGGTAAAAATCATACAGAATTTTTAGTTTTAACTTGTTTTTATTTTATGCTTTGGAAGCAATTTCCCAGCTTCTTTGATTTTTTAGACTGAATTACGTGAAATTTTGTAGACTGAAAACAGTCTACAAACTCTCATATTTTGGACCTAACTGAATTATCAGTAATCTTTTAATGAACGTTTTCCTTTGGGAGCAGTGCTGAACCATTCTAACTTTTTGGACTAGTGCACATACCTTTTTGTGGATTTGGTGAATAAAACCTTTCTGAGTCTGAGCCCCCATTCTTGCATCATGTCTGTAATTCTACACAGTGAAAAAGCACTGTGGACCAGTGGCAGCCATAGAAAGCATCAAATGGAGACATATCTGAAGTGACACAGAGTTGGCAGTTCGAAAATAGTTTCCAGATAGCTAATTAACCTCAGCAACTAGTGCAGCCGTCTAGCGTGGCTGGTCAGTTGCAGCCTGTGCATGGATGAATACAACCAGTCATGTTGTCATGTCAGAGTTCATAAATGTCATTTATGTATCAACAGCCTTTACACTCTGTTTAGGCCTGAGTTCAGCAGGTATTTTCATCAAGGAGGGAAGAATGTACAGAGACATGATGTTATGAAAACATATCAGGAGTCTGTCTCTCTGTAATTAACAAAGGTAGTTTGTAAAATAGTGTTTGTATAAATTACTGACAGAAGCCATTTTTGTATAATTTTAGAAATGGTTATCTTAAAAAAAAAGTCTAATTAGCATCAGTAAAGGAGGAAGATCAATAACTAATGTTTTATCTGCAATGAGTAAGCACAAAGCAGTCAACTGACTGAGCATGTTAAAGTGGTTTCTGGTAAAAACATTCATAATCAGGGGCCACTTTTGTGAGGTCAGAAAACTGCACAGATCCTCAAGTACAGGCAGGGCACACTCATTTCATCGGTGACCAATGCAACTGACCAGGAGTGGTGTAAATTTGGTCACAGTCTTACACTGTCTGGAGCATGTTCTTTATAACAGGCAGAAATAGCTGTGATTCTCAGCTACAGTGCAGAAAACAACCATGATTACCATATGTTTTGAACTACCACGTTTTGATCAAATAAATTCATGGACTAAATTTATACAGAGCATTTTAGTCACATAGACCACTCAAAGCTATATCCACACACACACACACACGTGTTTTACTATCTTTATGAGGAGTTTCAGTTACTTCCATTCATTTTCCTTGATTTGTACGGCCCAACCCTTACCCTTAACCTAACCCTAACCATTACTCAATTCATACCCTAGTCCTAAACCTAACCCCAGTCCCAAGAACGGAATTTGGAAAAGTGAGGACCAGAAAAATGTCCTCACTTTGCAATAAAAATCCAAAAAAGGTTCTTGCTCAGCAGCAAGTACAAGAACACACACACACACACAGATAAGAAGATTGGTAGAAAACTTGGGGTTAAGCGTGTTGCCCTGCGGCATGTCAACATGTGCCTGGAGGAAGCTGGAATCAAACCCAAAACATTCTGACTGCAAGACGACCTACTAAGCTACAGTCTTACCTGGTCTTCTGTAGTGATTCTCTACATTCAGATAAATGTCATGAAGATAACAGTTTGTGTTAATACAAACAGGGTAGGAAGAACCACCAAGACTTGGCAGCAAAATAAAGAAAACAAATGTAAAAATTTCTGTCTCTAAGGTAGATTTAAGCAGTTTTTATCCCCACATATATGAAGGTGAAGGTGTCTTTATTTGTACCCATCGGTAAATTAGGCTGCAGTACAAGAGAGACATCAACACAAACATTCAACTGTATATTTGCAGTTCTGCTCAGAGGTTTGGGTCCATTCATTATCTGCATGGATGTCAAACCGGTGTTTGTATTTTAATTATGTATTTGAAACCGGTATCCAGTTTCCAGGGAGGAATGGTTATGGGAAGAAACTTGTGCCATCAGAAACTGAATTTGAATTGATCTGACTGAATCTGTATTTGTGTAATTTGAAATTAAATGCATTGGTTTGAAAATGAATTTCACTAACTTGAAACTGAATGTAATGGTTTAAAACTGAACTTGTTTGCTTTGAAAATTGCTTTGCTTTGTATTGAAAATTCAGTTTGATTACTTTTACTTTCAGGTCTTAAATTCAATTTCAGTTCCAAAATTCAGTTTTTTGTGTCACACATCCGGGTTCTTGAAGCCACAGATTAATCATACACAGATTTAATGATTCACGGATGTCATTCACTATTGCTGTGTCCAAATTAAGGTCTGCATTCTTTTGAAAGATGCATTTGTAGGCCGATAACGTCCTGAATGAGGCAACAAATGCTGTCCAATCTCCAAGGTTCCAATAAATGCGTCCTTCTCATCACCAGATTTGAAGGATGGGTCCGGTGTATCCTCCGTGTCCCACACTATCCCATGATTCATTGCGGGTTGAAGTAGATTGTTCAAATGGACGTAACAAAGGCCAGAGGAGAGAGAAAAGTTGTGAATAAAATTATATTGCTCATTCTGTGAAACAGCTGAACATTAACAATGTTTTTAGACGACAATGTAATTATGTAAACCTAAAATATCTGATCAGTTTATCAAGATATCCCTTAATTGCACAAATGCGCCGATTTGTTCATCCGCTGCCCCAGCAGCCGACTCGCCACGCCAGCTGTCAGCTGACCAGGTGGTTGAGGTGCGCTAAACCCAGAGAGAACAACTGAATCCCGGCACATTGTTTTCAAACTGGGTTTCCCCAATGGGTGGAAGTTAAACAGATATAATTCAGTCAGATGATATCTAATATTAATGTTTGCTTTATTTATAATAATAATAAATATTATTATTATGCTCTGCAAATAAACTGATTTAAACATCGTTTCTAAAGTTAATATGTTAGTGTTTAAGTTGTTGAAAGCTATACAAATAAATTAAACAAATGGTGTTTGTCATCAATGTATTTTATCTAGTGTTAGATTTTTATATCTATGAACATAAAACATATTTTCAACATTTTAAATGGCTGCATAATGAACAAATCATAAAACAATAACATTTCAAAACAAAACAGCATTACAAGCCATCAGCAATATGTAAAAGGGTAAATAAAAACCGTGTAGTTATTTACAGTAGACAAAGTGCAATTAAATATTTGTTTGGCTTCACAGCTCTGCGCTTCACGCTAACATGGTTGCTAGGCAACAGAAGTTACGCTCAGTTAAGGGCAAGAGAAACCGACCGAGAAACAGACCGACGTAACACCGGTGGCACACTATGCTAATCTGGCATGTTTAGCTAATAGCTTGTTGTGATTATGAATCTGAGAATATTATTTAATATTAATATTTTATCAAATAATGTTTCGGTCTGTTAAGGGATGTCCTGTGAAAACCAGCCAAGTAAGGCGATGGTATTAGGACAAAATAGAAAGGTGTGAGACGAGCTCTGACATTATTGAACATCATAAACTCTGCACATATATGGAATGAATTCACACAATTTCTTAAAATACAAGAATTTATTAACAAAAATAAATCAACTCAAAGTCAAACATATTTCAATCAACAAACTCTTTACTATGCTAAAACAATCCAACTAAACTACCAAGCAGAATTAAAGAATAATGAAGACTAATGGGATATGTACAATATAAACAAGTTGATCAATGAAGGTTGAAAACCATGACCAAAAGAGTGATGCAATATTACCATGCAATGTTTATGTTTGAGAACCAAGGATTATCTTGAAGAATCTGGAAATGAAGTTAAGTTAATCTTGGAACCAACTTAGGCAATAATCAGCAAGCGTTTACACAACCCTTCACAATTCAAGATCAGATAAAATATTATTTTAATAAAATAATGTTTTAAATAATGATCTGCTGAATAAAACCAACCTTCTGGATGACCATTTCTCAATGGTGTCTAATTAGCTGCCTTTAGTTATTGAAATAATATTCGAAGAAATATTATTAAGGGAGTATTTTGGAAAAGAGCCAAATCTTTCTGGAGAAATGGGGCTTAATGGTGTTTGCTTAGTTATCAAATTTAGTAAATGATGTTTTGGGAACTATTATTCACTAGCTTGAAAACCAACAACCTTTCTGTTGAATACTCTTTAGTAGCAAGCACGTGTTCTTACCGGTTAGCAGTTAAGCTAACAAAGAAGCGGATAGCTTAGCACCAGAATCAACACATCCCTTTAAAATACCAGGGTTAATAAAAGGGTTAAAATGCATAAGCGTGGACGGCGCGTTATGAGCAATGTTCTGTTTAAAATCACCCTTTAAATAAATTTTATCTTAACCTTAAAACATACAAAGAACACAAACCGGCACGTGTGCTACAGATAGCCTGCTAGCACTAAGATAGCCGAGTTTCACACAAACTTCACAAAATGAAAAACGTTTGGATCATTTCATCCTAAATCTGTCTCTGCCCAAAACACCTAACCTCATGAACCATGGTGAGGAAATGTTGTCCAAGGGGCAAAGCTTGAAGAAACGTCCACAGTCAACAAGCGGTTAGCTTTCAGCTAACCTCGGGGGTTGAAGGTGCGTTCGCTCTGTGAACAAAAGGGTTAGCTCCGAAGCTGTAGCTGGGCGGCTTGTCCTGTCCGCTGCGGTCTCTGCTGTCTTCCTTCCAGGCTGGGAGACCGCGTCTTTGCAGGGGCTTCTCTCGAACACTGTTTGCGTTTATCTTTGCATATGATCGATGATCGTATGGCTTACTTGGATCCAGCTGAAGAGTTTATGTCTTTTTGCCAGCAAAAGACATCAGCGCGCTGGGCCTCCCCTGACCGGTCCTTTTCGAAGGCCGTATGGAAAGAGGGCGGATGTAGCAACAGCTGTGCTTTTATTTGGGTAGTGGCATCACACGAAGTCCGCTGTTATCCCGTTTCCTGGCTGTGCTGGAAGAAGGTTAATGCACTTTATTTTGAAAGTTCCAGAAATGTCCGTACCGGAGTTTAATGTTGAAATCCATGGCTGTGGGTCCCAACAAGCTTACAGGTAGCATAGGTGTTACTGTTTCACCATCATTTGTTTACATGACGCTTCTTATAGATGCTCATTTGACTTGGTGATTGACATCCGCCAAGCTCATATATGCTGCTGCTCCAGCTCAACATGCCATAAAAGAAGTTTAACCTGATGTGAAACGTAAATCGATAAATCTGTGTTTGATTAATTTGTGGTTATCCTCAAGGACCCAGATGTGTGACACAAAAAACTGAATTTTGTAACTGAAATTGAATTACAGACCTGTAAGTGAAAGTAATCAAACTTAATTTTTAATACAACAAAATAAATTTTAAAAGCAAATGAATTCAGTTTCAAACTATAAAATTCAGTTTCAGTTTAGTGAAATTCCTTTTCAAACCAATGCATTTAATTTCAAATTACACAAATACAAATTCAGTCAGAGCAATTCAAATTCAGTTTCTGATGGCACAAGTTTCTTTCCATATACATGCACCTTTACAATAATTTGATCAAGTTTACTCCAGTAAAGTTGCTGAGAAACTAGAGGAATTTGTAGGCATCAACAAGCTTCCAGCATAATTCTGATTGGATATTTACCAACAGCTCTTTTTACCCGTGTTAAGGCTGAATTAAATCAGTTGATTTCCTTGCACAAATCTATCTTTTAAGCATTATCTAATAATTTTCAACAGGGTTGGGTCATTAACATTCCAGGAGATTAACATTAGCCTGCTTGATGTGTGTATGGGATCACTGTTGTGTTGCAACATCCAAGTATGTCCAGTTTTCTACCACCTGACCCAAACCTTCTCCTCACATGTTCAGGAAAACCCCAACTGCTACCAGGGCTCAAGGCTTTAAAAAGCTGGAACATACTGGAACACCAGTGCCACTGTGAATAGTGTGGAAAGTTCAACATCCAAGTAGACTGAGAGGGTAAAGATGAAGAAGAAATTGCTTACTTTGAAACTGGCACATTTAAGTTTCAGTGAAAATTGTGTTTTCCAATATGTACATATATGTTAAATTCCTTACTCTTCTAAGATTCTGCTTTTTGACCACAACAAGATCAATGTTTGGAGATCTCAAGAGAATGGCTTCAAGCATGAAGGTGACTGTAAACCCGGATAAGTTGATTGTACTCAAACCATTTGTGTCAAGTGATTGTTTAACTTATTGAGTGTAGAGAAAAATAATTTGTTCAAGTATAGTCAACTTAAATATACAATAGTCAACTTAAATATAATATACAAACTTGAAACAGTTAAGTGTGTTTCAAGTTAAACACACTTAACATGTTTTAAGTAATCAACAATAGTAACAAATTGTTGATTCTACATAAAAGTAAAATATTCAAAACCTAAGATTGTAATATTAATACAGTTAAAATACACACAAAAATGTATAGCAAATAAGGAAAATATTGAAAATATTAGATTCCATTAAATTCTTCTTTTGTCAATGACCACACAATGCAGTACACTTTAAATATTTTACTGAAACTCACAGCAAAACATCAAATATTTCTTAACAATGATGCTCTAACATCAAAACAATAAATTTTTTGTTTTTATTAAATAACCAATCCATCCATCCTTCGATTTTCTACATCCACTTCTTCCATACCGGGTTGCGGGGGAGCTGCTGACTATCTCCAGCGGTCAATGGGCAAGAGGTGGAGTACACCCTGGACATGTTGCCAGTCCATCACAGGGCAACTCAGAGACTGTCAGTTGCTGTCAGTTGTACTGGAGTAATGGTGAAAGGTTGATAAAAGAATGAAGACAGACTACCGTCAAAAACAAGTTAGTTGAAACTTGATCACAGCTGGGTGTCCACTCGGTGACACAAAACAGACACCAAAGCCAGTTTTGAAATGGATAGAGCTGACAAACATAACCTTTTGGAATGGTCAACCCATTGAAATTTTGTGGATTATGCATAAAAGCTAAATCCATGCCAGGAAGCCAACTAATTTAAATGAGCTCTATCATTTCTGATAAGAAGGGTGATCAAATATCAAGCCAGATCATACCAGCTTGTTATTGGCTACAAAGGGTGTGTGATTTCTCTACATCATGCTGAGTGACATTCACACTGTATTTTCATTCTGATTGTTTGGATTAGAGAAAATCCTAAATAAATTCAACGTTGCACACCCAGCTCTTTTATAAAATTCATCAAAGTTATCATTCCACACTGTGAAACAGGAATGACTCAAATACACCATTAAAAGCCCAAATTCATGTCGATGATGAGTGTAGCAAAATTTCTAATTGCCACTTTAAATTAAAAGAAAAAGGCTGTGCATCAGAGTGTCTCTGCCATTTCCTGGAAAAAAAACTAGAGAGAATTAATGAAATGTTTGGTGCAGTAATTATTCCATTACTTTGCTCTGGTGGAGGTTCCAGGTTGTCTTTTCTTCTGTAAATTTAAAGTAAACATGCTGCAAACATGGCAGTCATTCTAATCCCTTTTTTTTTGACATTCCAAACAGGTTCACACAAATGAAAAACTGAATCAATCAAACAATTTCTCTTCCTGCCAGCAGCACCTAGTGTTTTTGTTGCATCAACTCAAAGGCATGCCAGATTCTGAAGTTAAGTCGTGCTTTTTGTAATGGTGAATACATTTTTAAAAATATAGTCATTGAACAGGGAGAGCACATCCTCTTTCAGTTCTAACGTTGAACACACCAAAGAAAGGTTTGACCCTCCTAGGTTTTAAAATGATCATAAACAAGGTGAATAAATATGCATGACACATCATGCTGCTACACTATTAATTGAAACAAAAGTGTCAAACTTAAGTGAAAGCCTGGCACAAAAACCCTCCATTTTCATTGGTATCCCTGGTAAAGATGCATTAAAGAAAAGTAAAATCTGAATCAGCTGTTTATTAAGTTTCAAATACTTTGACTTCAGTTCCACTTTGTTCTTAAGTGGAGTTTTTAAATATATAAATCTGGTGGAAAATATAAAAGATTTATTTGGAGGAGAGAAATTTTACATAACATAAATATTATTTTTACAAAAGAAGACAAGGTTGAGTTTGTGCAAAAATGTGTATTGTTGATTCCCAGCAGAGTAGCATTCTGTTGTCTGACTGTTAAGTGTCTTTTTAAATGTTACAGATGTTACTTTATTGCATCAGTTTGATGTCAGTAAAACTTACAAAAATCCAATCTTCTGCATGTAGCTTTTGACCAAAGTTATTCAACGGGTAAAATGATGCTCAGAAATAATTGTATTATTTAATTTGTAAGTTGATTGGAACGACACAAAACCTTTAATTACTTATCTATGGCTTCTGCTTTCCTATACATATGATGTAACAAAGAGGTCTAATTCTCTTAGCCAGTCTTTAAAATGGGGAAAACAGGAGACATGCCATTCAAACATGTCAGGTGAATTGAATGTGATATGCATCTTACCACCATACACAGTGAGAAGAATTTTAAAAGAGCTGAAAAATTTCCAAAGCTCACTGTTGAAGAACAGCTGCAATTCGTTGTGTGCCATCATGGTATTTCAGTGAAAGAAAACCTTATTTTAAGGCTTTTTATGCATCTCTACCAGTTTTCACTAAGGTGCATGCCATCTTTAGCAGCAATAATTTTACATAAACAGCTTTTGCTTAATTTTGTTTCTGTTTACTGAGGTTTCTGGGGATTTGTTTCTGCACAGCTTAAATAAAGTTCTGAAGCAGCGTTTTAACTGGGTTGATTTTATTCTTTTTCAGCCTTGACTGGACTATCACAGCATCTTTATTCTTCTCCTTTTTAACGCTCCTGTTTTAGATTAGTTGTATGACTTTTTTCAGCTTAGCTTCAGACAAATGCTCCATTGACTTTGAAACACTTTGTTATACAGAAGACTACAGACTTGATGGCTGCAAGGTGCCCATGTTTTGTGGCTGCAAAACAAGCCCATGTCATCATCCCTCGACCACCGGGTTTGATTGCTGAAATGCTGTGTTTGCCAGTGCCTTTATGGTCAAACATCTTCACTTTGATCTCATCCGTTCAGTGGACGCCGTTGCAGCTGTCTTGTGGTTTATTTTGATCCAGCTTTGCAAACCAAAGTCATGCATTTTTAGAGAGAAGAAGCTTCCACCTGGCTTCCCTCCAAACAAACCATAGTTCATCTTTTTCTAGTTTTACTGAGATGCTCTTTGACATTTAACATTAAACCTATTGCATGGGAGTTGTTCTCTTGTGCTTTTTTGTATTTCCCTCAAGGATTGCACACTCTGACCTTGCTGTGATTTCCATGCCTGGTAAGACTTGGAACTGTCTTCACTCTTTTCCATTTGGAAACAGTAAAAACAGGACATGGATTGGGGGTGTTGGCAATTTTCCTAAACAGATTGTTTTTAAGCACAGGTGGTATGGGACACAAAGATATTGTTCCAGTAAATCCAAAGACTAAATATTAGTTCTCCTAACACAAGTCAAATTAGCAAAGTCTTCCAGCACCAGTAAAACAGGCAACATTTACACACAGGCATAGTGACCAACAACTGAGCACAAGTAAATGAAAAAGTAAGCCTACAAAACAAAATTTAGTAGTTTTGTGGATGTTTGCCATTCTTACAAGACCATAGCAGGGTGACATTGCTTTCAAGACATGCAGTAAACTACACATTTATTAATTCCCCTTCCAACCAGAAATATCACTCTATATTTGATTATATTTTATTATTTAATGTGATAGACCAACTCAAGGTAGTGCATAATTGTGAAGCAGACAAAAATGAAATAATATTGGCATGCAATTGTATTTAGCCTCCCCGAGTAAATTATTATACCTGCAAGACTTTTGCAGTATGTGTCTACCAGCTTTGTACATCCAGAGATGGAAATTTTTGCCCATTCTTCTTTGCAAAATAGCTCAACCTCTGTCTGATTGGGTAGAGAGTGTCCGTGAGCACTACCTTTCAAGTCTTGCCAAAGATTCTCAATTGAATTTAGGCATGGACTTTGACTGGACCATTCTATTAAATACATATACTTTAATTTGAACCATGGTCATTGTCCTCCTGGAAGGTGAACATAATCTCAGTTCTTACAAGCTTCCCTCTCCCTGTTGAAGAAATGTGTTCCCACAGCATGAGGCTGCCACCACCGTGTTTCACCATGGGAATTGTGTATTGAGACTGATGTGCAGTATTTTCTCCACCCGTAGCAGTTTGCATGTAGACCAAAAAGTTCAGTTTTGGTCTCATCTGACCAGAGACATATGTTTGCTACATGTGGTAATCTGCAACCTGGATTTCTTTCAACAATTTGCATTCCTATATTTTGCCACTGTTTCATAAAGGCAAGATGTGTGGAGTGAGCAACAAATAGTTGTCCTGTCAAAGGATTCTTCCAGCTGAGCTGTGGAACACTGTGACTCCTCCAGAGTTGCCAAAGGCCTTCTGGCTGCTTCTCTGATTAATGCTCTCTTTGCACAATCTATCAGTTTAAGAGGATGGCCATGTTTTTGTAGGTTTGCAGTTGTGCCATCCTGTTTCCATTTTCAGATCATGGATTAAGCAGCACTCTGTGAGATGTTAAAAGCTTGAGATTTTTTACAACTGAACCCTGCTTTAAACACAAGTGGACTCTATTTACTAATTAGATGTCTTCTGATGGCAACTGGTTACACTGAACTTTATCTAGAAGTAACAAAGTAGACTTAATAAAAAAGTGTCACTTTCATTTTACAAGTGTTTAATATATATGACTGTCTGTCATAAAATAAAATCCCCGACGCAATACTTTGAAGTCTGTGGTTGAAAAGTGACGAAATGTGGAAAAGTTCAAGAGGTATGAAGGAAATTTTTTGCAATGTTCTGTAGGCATGTCCTAAATAATTTGCAGTGTGCACACATTCTTCCATTTTTCTTGCTCAACGTTTATGAGTAAATGGCTTAAAATGTCGCTTTGCTGTGATTTTATAGGGGGAAAATTTCAGGCTAGGAGGTGGCATCCCAATGTAACGATTAACATTTATTGGAGACCTCGTTCAGATTTGAACACTTCCATATGGTATTTCTTACCACCGTTGCTCCAAGATACTTACTACATTTCAGATGAGTCTTTGAAAGGCTTTCATTCTAATCAAAACATCTCTGAAAGAAGTGCGCATAAAACATCTGGTCCATAACACCTTGCAGCTTCTGGAACAAGAAAAAAGTCTTTACGTTTTTTGAAAGCAATTGCATCTGTCAGGAAAATTGACATAAAGTTGGTGGAATGAACCTCAAACTGAAATGGGGGAATAATGACACATGCATGGCTGTGATTACGCATAAGAATGGAAAACATGTGAATTCGGCATGCACCCACTTGGGATTGTCTTTTGGGTTTCAGGCGTTTTCTCAGCAATCTTTGTGTAAGGAGGATCTTCCTGATTCTCATTTGCTTTCTTGGCCTCAGAGCTTCCATATAGGCTGCCCAAAAGATAACATTTTCACATGTCAGACTTATTATCTTAGTTCAAATGCTGAGTTTTGGGACCTTTCTACGGAGACTCTGAGCACGGGCGCTTATGTGAGAGGAAAATTCAGCTCCTTATTCAAATCCAGTAAGTTTATATCAATGCAGAATATTACCTTAATTGATTTGCATAACAGCCCGTATTTTTTCATTGAATAAAATCTCCACATATGTCATACCCATACATCTATCCCCAGATGTGTCAAATTGTACCCTGATATTATGTTTTAACAGAGCTTAGGTGATTTAAGAAACCCTAACAGAAGAAGACATGCGGTTTGGATTCTCATGGCTGTCTCAGCTTAAATGTCTCCATGTTGTTTATGGAATGAATTGTAAGGGGTGATTTGCTGACTTTTTTTTTACATGGAGAAAGCTTTGCAACCTCCCATTTGGCAAGAACATCAGGATTTTGGAATTTTTTGGCAGTGATCTACATCTGGATTTCTACACTAGAGGGTGCCCCACCCCCTGACTGCCTCCTCACAGAGCTACAAGCCAGATTTCTCTCTCATTTACTCCAATTCAGACTACAGGTCATGCAATTTTGAATGCAACCTGTCAGTGCTGTCTTTCACACCTATGACACTCTAGTAGTGTCCTCAAGCAACACATCCCGACTGTATTTTTGCTGCTAATGCGGAAAAAAAAAGTCAGAAGAGCCAAACAACATCCTTTGGGTTTCTATTCTCAGTTCTGTGCAAGGAACAGCATGTGGAGCTTGTCTGATTTTTATCCTCAGGCCCATACTGGCTGAAACAGGACTGAGTGTGATGCAGGCCCTGTGACTTTTAACTTACTCTGCCGATTCTGTGTTTCACAGCCAGTCCAGCCAGTCTTCAGCTCAGTAAGTCCCTTGATGTGCGGACCAAAGCAGCTTTGAATTGAATCAGAAGCCATACGCTCCCTCATAACCATGCATCTACAATGAGCAGAAGGAGCATTGAACCCACCCACATTTTCCTCTGTAAATGTGTTTCTAATGAGGCTATTGACATGAAATTCACACCAGATGTGGGTAACAACCCAAGTAATCCATGTATACAAAGAAACCAATATAAATTAGTCTGTAAATTATGTTAGGTGTAATAAAGTGTAATGAAGATAAGAAGCTCCAAACAGTGTACAAAAAGAAAAACAGCTGAAATCTGTCAGTATTTACAAAGCAACCCGGCCCCCTCTCAGTACTAATTGATATTGGCTGGTTTGGTCCTAATTGTTGCCTATAAAAAGACCTCTCATTATCCAAGTATTGCACAGGAACCTTATCATGCTGGGTTAACACAAAGAGGTCTCTCAAGGTCTTCTCAACCTTGCTGCAAAACATACTAATGACACTGATTAAAGACATATTTCTATGTAATACAAGGGTAGGAAGAACATAATTTTCACATAACTAGCCATGATCAAGTTCTTCTTGCAAAAATCCTGATGGAGGAGGAAAAAAAAAACTAAGGACCACTCACAGAGAGCTTGTGAAATACCTTGATTTTGCAGGTAAATCTTTTCTATGAAGACAATAAGTAATCCAGTCAACCACAATGGCTTTGATGGACACCCGCTGCGCAAGATTCCACTGCTGAGGATAACACATGTTTTAAGTTTACTGCAGAATGTTTGTACAAGCTAACAAAATTCTTGGAGAATAATGTCTTGTTGGATGTGACCAAAACTGAACTTTTTGGATGTTACTGCGCATACAATATTCGGTGGAGGAATAATAATGCGCTTCACCGCAAAAACACCATACCAAAAATTACATTTGGAGATGGTAACATTATGGTGTTCTGCTGTTTTTAATCATATGCTATGGGCAGACTTAATTTTATTGAAGAAAGGATAAACGGAGAAGTTGAGACATTGTTAAAAACAACCTGAAGAGGAAATAAGGGTGGATTTTTTTCAGAACAACCTTAAAAACTCTCAACTGGATTTAGAGAAAAAAATAAAACGGTTAGAATTGCCCAATCCATCATCGACTTAAATCCAGTTGAAAAGCTATGGTAAGAACTGAAGGTCAGAGTTTATAGAACAGGGCCCCAGAACCTTAAAGACAGGCAGACAGTTTGTGTGGAGCAAAGGGTCAAATTGCTGCTGAGCCATGGATGCGACTTGCTTGGAATACATTTTAGCATGCATGTTTAGTACCTACATGTGTCATTCGTTATTATACATACCTTAATTTACAGACAAATTTGTTTTGATGTCTTTGTATGTGTAGATTACAAGGTTTGTTTCTGACGTCTGGTATGAATTTCATTTTAGAACCTCTTTAGATATATATTTACTGAGAAAAACATTGACTTATTCAATCCTTATTTTCTCTGTTGAGTTTTTTTTATCACAAAAACGCAGGGGAATTGGGTTTATACAACCCAATATGGAAAAGACAGATTTATTTTTGTTGTGAATTTCATCTCCTGTAATAGTTTAGCAAAACGTTTCAGCAGTTAATCAGTGAACTCTCCGGTGTTTCCCTATGTGTAAAGCATTTTAAAAAATCTCATTGTTTTGTCAGTTGAATAATAATTTTAATATACAGTCAGATGTAGCGGTGAGGGCTTTTCCCAGTGTGTGCAATCAAATCTATATTTGTCTTTGTTACTTCCAGTCTGTTATTGAAGCATGGCTTTTCATGAGAGAACAAAAATGGACACTTTAATTAAAGAAAGCTGGAGGAATGAGAGAATGTCAGCCTTTTGAAAGCCCAGTTGTTCATTTGTCAAACTTTAAACCACCGCTCTTCAGACTTCAGTGTCTCCGCAGTGGGTTTTGAATGATTTTACTTGTTGTAGCCACCGCACAAACAAAGGCACCCCAGTAGATTTATGCCTCATCCCTCTCTCTCATATTGGACTCTGAGGGCTTTAAGGCTGTAATTAAATTCCAATCCCCACTCTCACTTCTCCACTGACTGTGCCCGTCTCTGTGGGAGGCTGAGAAGCTGGGTTTTACCGCCTGTTGTGGTTTGTTTGAAAGATCCAGAGATCTCTGGAAACCCCAGCCACTGCGATAGAATTCACACATGTGGTGCCGACAGAGCGAGAGAACGAGCTTGTGCAAAGATGGAAGAACTGGTTTGACGTCCACTCTTACCCAATGGTTGAAACATTGCAACATGTATGCATGTTTTTACCCAGGCAGGATATGCACATTCTCACATCAAAGTCAGGAGTTTCATGCATGATGTTTAATGGATATCATAGTGCTTTTGAGGTATAAAGATGAACACATGAATAACTCCATCATCGTACCTCTCAAAGCTTTTTTCCCCTACTAGACGACCTCCCACTGCCAGAGCACAGATTGCTGGCATTAGCCCATAGCACGGCCAACAAACTGGAATCAGCTGTAGCAGCAGGCTGTCAGTTGGGACTCCTGACAGCAATATGAGGGGCTATAGACCGAGTGGGTCCAGTCCGGAGGGGACCAGCGGGAGAGGAAAGATGAGTTCTGCACCAGTGATCCAGAGTGACAGTGATGGACAGGTTCAGAGAGGAGAGTTGATGGCCAAGGTTTCTCTCCTGTCTGGACAGTGTTTGAAAAGATGGACATGACGGTCGCGAGGCTCCGAAGTCCAACAGGGCCTGATTCTGTGTGTGTGTGCGTGTGTGTGCGCGTGTGTGTGTGTGTGTGTGTGTGTGTGTGTGTGTGTGTCAGGCGTGCATTTGCATGAGTGCCCCCTTCCTGGGTATCGATGTGGATGCACTTGTGTGTCAAACTGTCAAGCAGAGCAGTAAATGTGAAAGTGACACTGAGATCCTGGATCAAAAATTTGCTGATGTGCAACTTTAGTTTAATTTCAGAGTGTGAGGCTGAGATACAGCACGACTTGCTTTCATCTTGTTATGTTTTTGGATTTTGTAATGATTATTTTGATTGTTGTATTTTTTAACTTTACTAATTATAATTAAAGTTTTTACAATTTTTTGTGTTGTTGTCAATTTATATTTCCAGTCTTTTTCAAATAATCGACACGATTGTATTTCCTTTAATTCCTTATGCTCTTTAAGTTCTGTACAGGTTATTTTGTCTTTATTTCATCTTACTTAGACTAATCAGTTCTGTGTAGCTTGATTGACTGATCACTGTTAGTTATGATATGAAAGGTCAGAATGTAGGTCAGAAGAGTAAATATGAATCTAAAAAATAAAACATTTAACAACCAGTCAAAAAAAGCATTTTATTCAAAGACAAAAGAACTTGATTATTCTGTTAAAAATACATATTTATAAAATGATGAAGCAGCCAATATATCGTATTTTTCTTCTTCAAATATTTGTTACAAATGTGTTTATTTATAGCTGACATAGGTCAATCATTTAAAGCGTGTTTTAATTTTTTATCTGTTTTTAATGTCTGTAAAAGACTTCGTATGCTTGTTTGCACAAAAAGTGACCAACAAAAAAAACCTTGACTGATTGTTGGATCAAATTCTTATTTGAGATTAAAATATTCACAATAAAGCATAATGCTTTCTCTGAGATTTATAATACTTTATAATACGTTAGACTCTAAAAACAAAGCAATTCACCATCCAATTAAAAAAATATATTTAAAAAGTTTTAATTGTTTTTGAAAATTAAGTAATAAACTGTAACCATTTTATTTCTTAGAAAAATGCTATTTGGATAAAAAAATATTTCTAAAGACGTTTTACTCTTGCAACAAGAAAGAGATGATATTTACAATGCAAACGCATCATTCAAATTCTGAAACACTTTAAATATATTTTAATCATAAGATGAAGGAATAGAAATAATTGAATTTTATTTATGAAAAATAAAATTAAAATAATAGGAAAAAAGTATAGAACACATATACTATAAATCAAATGGAAGAAATAATAATGAATTAAAATTGCAGTAGAACAAAATAAATTAACTTAAAACTATCTTAAAATTTGATAAACTGATACAAATACATTTTTAGCTGGAAAACATCAACACGGTCACTCACTCTCAGCTGCCCACAGATCCTCAGGAAGGCTGTTCCGGAATAAGAACAAGACTCCTGACCATGAGTTTCAGTTTTTACTTTAGATGCAAATAAAAGACCCTTCTCAGAAAACCCCAGTGCCTTCCCAGCCACAAGTATAAGAAACAATGCCACTGATTCGGGCCCTGGTTCGGGTCCCCAAGAAAGCATTTTGACAATTGTTCTAGTTGTGCCTACATGAAGCAAAACAGTCATTATTCAAAACTAATTTAATCTGTTCTGCTGCTTGACTCTGTGCAGTGAAAAGATTTTAAACACACTGTAACGGCCATTATTCTTATGGTAAGCTCTGGGTTGGTGATAGGCAGACCAAAAACTGAAAGATCTGATTTGTTTGTTCCTTTTCATTGAATGCATCAAAACAAAGGACTCACATTATTTTCAGTTTAGAAATGCCTTATCCAAGAGCATATTTGAGGTTAGAGCATTACATGGTTTCTCTTTTAAGCCGTAGTCCTTAGGATGCAAAAAAAATCTGTATTTGCAGGTCAGACCTCACAAAAAACTGAAAATCAGTATTGGACAGAAAAAGGCTGATCGGTAAATTTCTACAATTTCCTTGGAAAACGAGGAGCTTAAGCAATATCCTACTTATTGATATTCATACCAAGCTCTTTAGAGATTCAATATTTTTAAATAAATTACAATTAAGTTTTTAAAGGAACACTTTATCACAAGTGTTCTTTATGTGATAGATATTGTTAATTCACAGATGTAATATTTAGCATTTTTAGGTCTTTTAGCCTACTTCATGTTATTAGAAGGGTTCTATGTTAGTAATTCTTGATTCTACAGATCTGACACTAATTCAGCCTGGATGTGGCTGGTGAAATTGAACTGTAAATATGAAAATGCAGTTAATCAGAGTTAATTTGTGATTTACTTTTTCACACAAATCCAGGCTGAGCTGGATAGTTTTTTAACCCTTAGAAAATGAAGGTATCATTGGAAAACAGCATTTTGTAGTTAATGAAGCATTCCTCTGTCTAATATTAAAATAGTTTTGATGATCTGGAATATGTTACTGTGATAAAAAAAAAAATCCGTAAAGGGGCAGCACTGTAAAAGGGTTATGGTGGCCATTAGGCCTAATTGGTAATGGGCCCCAAAATTCAATTCTCGTTAAAAACCTGAATTATTTGTCATCAAACATGCTGCGAAGCTGCTCGTGTTTCATCAGGAGTCAGCGCTGTCTCTGACAAGCCATTGCTTCAAGAACCCTCCCAAAGGCAGCAATTAAAACTGAACTTATAACATAGAATGATGCCCCAGGACCCTGGATCTAATATCAACGGTGGCACCTCTTGTAGTGCATTCGCCCAAGTGTGTATGCATGACTCATGCATACACACTTCCTCTCATTAAGTTGTGCGTGCATGTTTCATGCACTCATAAACTATTTCCTCTTTGTCCACAGTTCTCTGAGCTGATATGCGCTCTATCATACCCAAGGACAACTAATAGAAATCATCTTTTTCCCCAAAGTACACAGATTATTTTAGCACACACAACGGTATACTTGAAAAATGCAGCTGGGCTATATGTTCTTGTTATGATGAAATGAATCTTCCTCAGCTCGGACTTCCCCTCAAGATGTGCAGTTTGTTGTGAAAATATATGCTCGGTACATCCAGGACAAGTCTCCCCCTCTCGAATAAACTGCAACACAGGCCCTGTCCTCCCTGTTTCTCTGGGATGACTTCAAGGTCTTCACTATATCTCATTCGAACCACCTCCAAACTTAAATTATGTTTGTAAAAAAATACATCCTTGGCCGCAGGATGTTTTTAAAATTAATATTTAATAGGCTCTCTGAGAGAAACTAAAGTGAAGTGTCTACTGGCTTTGTACAACGTGGAAGATTGACATGCAGCTTTTTGGAGTCTGGGGGGGTTTAAAGGAGTGCTCCCTCTTTTTGCTGGAGGTGCTCAGAAACAGCTCTCAGGGTTTAGGCTTTAGGGCTTTGTGGGGTTGTTAAAAAATTGTTCCTGTTCACTTTTCCAGCTGCAGCCTTTTAACGATGCATTAACGACAGTTAGCCCCCCCCCCCCACTAGAAACCCACCAGGGAAAGCCAAAAAATGTTTTCTGAAAATCAAGGGAGGGGGGAAAAAATAATCCTCTGGCACTATGATGTGCCCTGAGAACAAAACAGATACACTTTTAAGGCCACTTTAGATATTAAAAAAATCAAAAAAAGATTATTGTGACCCCAAAAGTAATATAAAACCCCACCTGAAAGCCAAAATCACTTACCCTTTAGGACATGGGGAATATCTTTAGGTAATGTTTGCTGTTTATCAGCAGATATAATCTTTATGAGGACAGATTTTATAGATTCACACATGCACTTCATTGGTATTAATTGTAAACACGATGAGATTTTGTTAAACACATACACTGTAAAACTGATTACTTTTTAATTACAGTTTGGATCTTTTCTCATTTTTATTGAGAATTATTGCTAATGACTAGGTACATTCCATTCACTAATTTTATATTTACTTTTAAACCTCTATGCTCATTTATTGTTGCATTGTGAAAGTTTCTTTTAGTGGTTTTGCTTCACAGTAAAGACACAGGAGCATGTGGTCAACATAGAGCAACATCAATATTTAAGTTTAATGTCTTAGTAAATGTTGGGCTCTTATGTAAAACAAAAATACATTACTATTTGGATTACAATCCGAACAAAAGTAACTAGGAAATAAATGAAGACTAAAAGTTCATATTTCATCTTTAAGGATATAAGAGTCCTCCTTTTCTCGCTTCAGCTGTATATCAAACACGGGACAAAAAATGTTAGTTTTTAAAGTCGGTTAAAATAAATGGTGAAAAAGACAAAAGAACATTAAAAGTGAACACAACAGAGCACAGGCTTGGGGGCTGAAACCACAAAGTGCAGCCAATTCTTCAAATTAAAAAAAACTTTCATAGACAATGAAATAACTCTAAGCATGGCTGAAATAATTACTTGTAATGTAGTCATATACCGTGATTTATGACTACATTACATTATACCTTTCACCCAGTTCAAAACTGCATGATTGTACGTGCAAAGTTTTTGTTTATTTATTTATTTTTTTACAATATACTAATCTAGATCAAGCAGCAGAAAAATTACCATTATTCAAACCATCTACCTAATACAAACAGCTCTTTCTTAGCTTTCATGTAGGGGTTGTTTGCATCCATATCTGGTTTGTTGACTTTTAATTTTTTGTTTATTATAATAGAAATGATTTGTAAATACAAGCTTAAAATAATTTCATGTGCTCTTGTGTTATTTCAATTACTGTAGGTTGAAGCCAATAATGAAAATGCCTAAATGACTTCAACCAATTAGCTAATTAGACTTAGATATCTGGGAGAGTTTGAAAAAACGTTATGGTAAAACATTTTGTTTATGTAATTTAGTCTCTAAAGGTTAATGCAAAAAAACAAAAACATCAAAAAGCGATTTCAGCTGACTGAAACATACCATTTTGACATCAAGTTATTTAGTAAATCTCTTGGTAGTGTTGAAGCGTGGAAGAGGAAAACGTTCCTATTCCAATGTTTTAGTTCATTTGGTGTGATGATCATGCTATGGACAAAGTCCGTCAGTCATTTTCTACTACTTATTCCGTAGTGGGTCGCAGGGAAGCTGGAGGCTATCTCCAGCAGTCTATGGGCGAGAGGCGGGGTACACCCTGGACAGGTATGGACAAAGTTAGAATTGAAAAAACATAAAGTGAAATATGGCAGTGCTTGTTTACCAGGTATTATCTTAACATTGCTTCATTTAAGGTTTTGTGTTTTTCAGTAATAAATGTGTTTTTTAGAATGAAGAAAAAACGTCCAGGTCTCAGTGGGGAATATTCTCCCTCTCAGGGGTCTTGAGTTGGGACGTTTCTCTGGTTTAAACAACTAAGTGGTATGAAAAAGGACCAGTAGAGGTCACACAAAGAGCAAGAGTCTAGTAAATGTTTTTTTTTTTTTTTTCTTGTCGTGTTTGTTCTGCTGAAATAAATGTGAGTTCTTGAATTGCAATAATTTAAAATGCACCTCCTCAATAAAATTTATATTGGGCTTAAAAGAGTGATGTAACTGAGGAAGGAGCTGGTATAGTGTTATGCTCTCTCCATGGAGATGCTGAAAACATTTGGAAATATCAGTTCAGAAGTTAAAAATATTTATTAGACATCTTTGATTTATGCTGTAAAATGTGTGCCAGGTCTTAAAACCTCTTCAATAATAAGAAAGAGTGGCACATGTACTCTGATGAGATGGTGATCCTTCCAGCAGGCAGTGATTCTGTCATGATCCTGGTTTTGGTATGTTTTTTTGGTGTTATGATTTTCATGCATTATGTTTTTTGTATTATTCTCAGTTTACCTTGCCTCCTAGTTCCTTCATATCTAGGTTCAGCTTATG
The DNA here is from genome assembly GCF_021462225.1 of Girardinichthys multiradiatus. Taxonomy (NCBI): domain Eukaryota; kingdom Metazoa; phylum Chordata; class Actinopteri; order Cyprinodontiformes; family Goodeidae; genus Girardinichthys; species Girardinichthys multiradiatus. Next base: position 26,608,660 of record NC_061799.1, read on the forward strand.
AACTGATTGCAGATTGCTTGTGTTATTAGCTTCCTCAGTTAACGAAAACCCTTCCAATTTCAGTTTTTCTGTCAGGTTCACAATGTATATTGTACTCACTTCTGCTGTGAAGTAAATGTTTGTTTTCCCCATCATTGCTTCACATTTGCAATAATAGTTCAGGACTTTGCAGCTGCAGTGCCTTCTGTTGTTCACTAAATGAATGTTTGGAAAATTGTATTGAGATAAAATATGTTTACTGAGTGCAGTTCCTTGGACAACTGCTGGGAAGTGAACAATAATAATCTCCGCAGGCTGGGAGAGAAGAAATAAGAGCTCTTCTACAGGCTGAAAATATCTCATAGCAAGTAATTGTTTTTGTGTTTTTAATAATCTAACATGTTTAATGTTTACTTTTTAATTAAACAAAACAGTTTTCTGTTGCTGTTCTTAAGAATTGCTTTAAAAGGTGAAAATGACAACCCACAATAATAACATTCTGTTATGAATGATGTGACCCGATATCCTGTCTTGTCTTGTTTTTGAAACGTTTTCACCCATTCATAATAGATTTTAGGTTATTCTGATTTGTCTTTCAGAACTATATTATAAGAAAATCTAAGAACAAACTTCAACACTTTCTTTTAGTCTTCCTGTCTGAGCAGTCATTAATTATTTCTATTAGAGGCAGGCCAGGTTTTAGACAGAGCAGCTACTGTATACGGAGTTTTACTAATAGAAAACAAAAAATATTATTACGGACTTGACATTTTTTGAACTTACTTATGTCTCTTGTATGGGCGATTAGCATGATTAGCGCAATTAATTCTTCTAGTTAAAAACAGCACTCTCTGTGTATATTTGAGGCTTGTAAGAAGTTTTTTTTAAATTTCCAAATTCAGCATTACCTGTGACAGACAGAGGGGGGAAGCTCAAAAGGATAACAGAGAGCAACTTTGCTGAACTGGATTCAGAATTCCTATTATCTTGTGAATGTCTGGCTCTCTCTTGACTTCTCATACAGGTTGAATGAACTGCAACATAGCCTGACATGTTGTAGAAAATACTGTTTTCTGTTGACTTTTTAATGTCTCTGTACTTCCTTTGACTTCATTTTATACACTTCACTGATGATGAAAAATCCAGAGGTTGAGTCTTCTTCACACAGTTGCAGTGTCTACACTGAAGAGTGTTGCTATCACCACCACACAGTTAAGCTTGTGTAGTCTGAGCTCACTGACTATAAAACGATTGTATTTCAGTTTTTAACCAACTAATCAATAATCAGGACCATTCAGGCTGAAAATCAGATGACTCTAGTCACCCGGTGATTTCTTGGTGTGTCTCTAATATATAGGTATGGAGTCTAAGCTAGCAGATGAAGCCATAGTCATATCTTGCCTTTCAGGTGCTACAATTGATTAAATTTCCTTTCATTATCATGCCAGGATTTTTCAGTCTAACTTCTAACACTATATATAGGAAATGTACTCTCTGTTACATCACATTTGGTGAAAGTGAGGCCAACTTTTATGTTGTTTGTCAAGTTTGGTTAAATAACCTCGACTTGGAAAATACGAAGTAAAGATTTTACACATGTAACAATTAAATTATGGTGGTGTCATTTTTTTTTATACGCTTTAAAAGTTATGTTTAGTTCATTTCTCGTTTTGCACTCTACTAAGTAGAGGTAACCTAATTTCGAACTGCTCATTTATTGTAGCTTCTATTTTCAATATTCATTCAATTTATATAAAGGAACTTTCAATGCCCTCTGGGATAAAATTGAAGCTCTAAACTCTATTGTCATTTGATTTTGTGCCTCTTTACATTAAGGACAATGTATAAACATTGGTTCAAAATGTTACTGTGAAATATATGTATTCTATTATCCACAAGACACACCTGAACATTACAGTTTGTCTGTAAATATTTTGATCCATCTTTCAGCTTTTTGTTAGAAGATACTGCCTCGCATACTGGGAAATAACTGTGTCTAATCAATGGTTAGTAGTAGGAGCATGACTTCCATATTTTGTAGCAGAAAAGAAAGAAATTCTGTGCACATATCTGGACCCACTGTGGGATTTCCTGACATGAGATACACAGTTAAACCTTGCTTCAGGGCATACTTAATTGTTAACTGAATTACCAAAAGGCCTTTCCACTGAAATCTGTAAAAGATAGTTAAAGTTTTTTTTTTTTCACTCTTCTCTCTTCACTCTGTCATAGAGTTTACATCTTCAAAAAGAAATGTCATCCTTTCAGTTTTATATACACTATAATAGTTTCCTTTTATTTAGAAATATTTAACAATGTCTTGGCTTTGTCTGTCTTTAGTCCCGAACTAAATATTTTGTTGAAATATAAACCATGTTGATGTATATATAATACTTAGTAAAGGTCACTTTAGTTTCTTAAAAGAAAGCTTTAATAAAGCATTTCATAGCTGCACACTCCATTAGATTTTAGCAGTTCCAAAGCAGAAGCTGAACATAAACCCCCCACCCACCTTCTGAACCCGTCACTTTGATTTTCAAACCAATGGCTCAAGAAAACATTGCTTTGGGCTTCTTTTGACTGCAACTTCAAGCATGACATTGATTATCTTGGCTTCTTAATTATCTCCACATGTTACTGTACCACTGTGTTTCACATTCAGAGGAGGCAGACTACATCCTCGCTGGATGATTATACCAAACTGTAAGTAAATTAGCTGTGAATAACAGCCTTTTAAATAAGGGCACCCTGCAGTTTAATACTACAAATTGTCTCGGTTATCCAACAGTGAAGTTGGGGGCAACAAGAGCGCTGCGCCACTGTCTGAAAATGATTAATGCATAACTTTTGCTTCTAACTCTCTATTTAGTTTCACAGAAACAAACCAGGAGCACCTTATTTCAATATTTGTCTCGTATTGAAGTATTTAGGTGATAATTGTTAATGTAAACACAGCCATATGTATATATATATATATATATATATATATATATATATATATATATATATATATATATATATATATATATATATGGTAGATATGTATAACTTGCATAGTAGTTTCTCCACACAAAGACAAAAAGTTAAGTTTTGTCATTTGACCAGATCACATTCATCTACATGTTTGCTGTGTCACCTACATAGCTCAGGGCAAACTGCAAACAGGACTTTTTTATTGCTTTCCTTTAGCAGTGGCTTCCCTCTTGCTGTTCTCTTCGGTTCTCTGTCAGTTTAAGTCAGGGGTCAGCATCCTTTACAATCCAAACACCCTTGTTTTTCCTTGGTCCAGCTAAACATAATTTGTTCAGAGACATAAAAGCTATATGAACTTTGCAAAAAAGATAGCTTATCAAAATATAGAAAATGTGATGTTTTCCAGATATCTATTTGTAAAATGTTAACAATTGTCTTTTATTTAACTACTTTGCGTTGCTCTATCACAGAAAATCTCAACAAGATGCGTTGATGTTTTTAGGTGTAATGTGACAAAATGTTGGAAAGGTTGCAGAGGTGTTAATACTTTTGGAAAGCACATTGTATGTCAAAAATAAAAGGCTCTTTGAGGTTACGAAAATGATCATATTCTTGTTTCACATGTTCTTCTCACACGTGAAATGCATTTTTTTTCCCCTTGAGTCGCACAGTTTAAAAAATTACAATCATTACGTTTTTGTCTCAAACGGCCTAAAAACGGTGGGAGCAATTGCTTAAATATGGAAAAATTCCTCTGTAAAGTGTTTGACTAATAGCAGCCGTATGTTATGTTTGTGTCTCCCGGGAATGTATTGCTATTATTTTAACAGAGACAACCCAGCAAAAACAAGGGCCTCTGCGGAGTGTTTACGGTGTAATGGGTGGGACAGGCTACCTTAGCCCAGCTCTGAGGTCAGCGCTGGTGTTTCCTACGAGGTATGACAGTTTTACAGCTGCTGGGCTCAGAATCGGATCGTTTCTGACATGTTAGGCTGCTGCTCACCGTCTGTCTCACAACGTACCCCCGCACCCGTCTTCATCTCTTGCTTTCTCCCCTTCTGCCTTTCTGGGCCTCTGTGAGAAACAATCACTTTCTTTTATTCCTCACAAACACAAGCCGGTAAGAAATTATATCAACCTCTCCCACACTGACTCAAAAAGGGCTACTGAGCATATTTTAGCCTGACGTCTAAATTTCTCATAATACCCTTCATTCTGAAAGATGAACCGAGTCCATATTTCTTTTGAAACAGCTCTCGGTGGAATGTGGTTACAAATGTTTCTAGTTTTCAATCAACAAAAGTAGTTGTCAGGAGGAAATGTACGACATAATTAAATACATTATATAATGATAGTACAAAAGGACTGTTTTATGGAAAAATTTGGCGGTTGCAACACTGTGTGAAACCTTTGTTTAGCAAATAGCACTTTAAAGATTACGATGCCTTTCAAAATCATGCTTGCACCTTTTCACATTTTTCACATTACTACCACAAACTTCACTAAATTGTTTTAGGATTTTATGGGGTAAACCAACACAGAACGGGATGATGTGTGGTAAGAAAATAAATGATGCAAGCCTTCTTACAATATATATATATAGATATATAAATAATCTGGACCATTCTAACACTTGAATATGACTTGATTTAAACCATTCCATTGTATGGTTGTATGACTAGGTTAGTATTCCTCCAGGGAGGTGAACCTCCACCTCACAGGTAGCCTCTAACAGAGTTTTTTCAAGATTTTCCTGAGTTATCTCCATCCAGCCTCCTAATAACATACGACCAGCTTCGCTGTACCTACTGAAGCATTTCCAAAGCATAAAGCTGCCACCACTATGTTTTATCACTGGAAGAGTGTGTTCATGATAATGCACAGTTTTAGTTTTACACCATATGCAGGTCTTCTATCTTGTGTGTCATGTAAGTTAAGTTTTGATCTCATTTGACCAGAGCATGTCCCCTATATGGCTTGTGGCAAGCTGCAAATGGGACATCTTTTGGCTGTCTTCTTGCTGCAGGTTTGCAGAGTGCACAACTAAGTTATCTTGTTAATAGACATTCGCAGTTGAGATGTACATCTCTGCATCTCCTCAAAAGCTACTATGGGCACTCGGCTGAGTCACATATAAGTGCACAGCACAGTCTTCAGATTTTTTTTTGTTAACAATTAGCAAAATGCTGAATCCCTTTGTCCTCTGCTTTTTAATGATTTCCTACTTTCTGTTGGTCCATTACATAAAATCCAAGTAGAATACAGTGCAGTTTTTGAAAATATTAAAACGTTTGAAGAATGTGGATACTTGTTTAGTGGAAATACACTGTACTTGTTGTTTCTCTTGCAAGTACAAGTCTTGGGCCATTCCTGGAAATTGAAATGTGCATGGCGCTCGTGTGAGCCTTCTTAATGCTCTGCTGTTTGGTGAGATGACGGCAACAGTGCAGGAGTGATTCAGATGTTCTTTATCTTCATGCTGCAGAAAGAAAGGTAGAGGAATGTAAGCTGAGGCCCTCGGGATATATAATACTCCTCCTGCATTATGGTTTTGATAATGTAATTATGCATAGGTCCGGTACAAGCTGAAGAAAAGATCACTATCCAAGAAAGTAAACATTTTCTGCAAGGCTGCCTCGTAGTTTTAATAATACTGTGATGTTTTCCAAAGCAAGAACTTGCCAAAGCAGGTTTAAAAAAAAATGATTCTGTAAACACAATAATTATTTCAGTAAGTTCAGGAGATTCCATGAGGAAAAAATCTGTTTGGGTAAATTTCAGAGCTCTAAGAGTGCATACACACTACAGAGCCCCTACATGCAGACACAAATAAAGCACATTCTGGTCCATCCTGTGATCTGATTTTGAATGAAGCATCTTGTTTGATGTCTTTTTGATGATGGACATGAAATAATGTCCAAAATCACCAGGGGCTGGAGCTGGAACATCAAACGGCTCCAAATGAAAACACTGTAATGTTTTCTCGGACCAAGTCTTATTTATTGCGTCGTCATTTGCCCGGTGCCCCATGAACGCCGGTCTTTGACTGCACCCAGATAAAAGATGAGTTGATAAATAAAACACTTTCATCTCCAGCAAACTTTTGCAACTTTTTTTTTCTTCATTTGCACTGCAAGCACTGCATGGCTAATATGGTGCATCATAATATCATCAGATAAGGACAAATTGTAATGTCAGCGACGCCGTGAAAAGTCAAAGGTGTAAGGAGTATCTTTGAAGAGGATGAATAGCTGAAAACCGTCACGTGGGATAAGGAGAGCCTGAGAAATGCTGATCTTTGTGTCTGGAGCCCCCCCCCCCCCCCCCCCCCCCCCCCCCTTCCCCCTCCTCTCCTCACCACACTCCATCCATAGCTTTATTTGAAGAAAAGTATGGGATCATCTATATATTGTTCAATCTCAGAATCCATTGTTCTTTAAAATAATAATGCGGTGAGAAAGCTAATACAAAGCACAGGTGACTTAGTGATAATGAACCAATATATATGCATCATGCAAAACTGATCCTTACACTAGGAAAAAGGAAGCTCAGCACATTAATTTATCAAAATTTTGTCTTTTATAACACAGACAGGAGGAAACTCATCATGCACGCTCGAGGAAAACGTCCTCGCTGTGACATCACACACGCCCTGATGCGTTTGTCTCACGGTGGGGCCTGTTTATGATAAGGAAGCTTTCACCGATGATGCCCGTCCATTCTTCGGTGAACTGCGAGTAAGTCATAAAGCTCTGCGTTTAATTTAATTTATAACTGAAGAGAAGCCAGAAGTCTGTATGAAATACAGATGGGGTTGTTGTCTCTGGAGGCTGTTTGGAGGGCTCTGCGTAAACCGAGCATTTGATATTCAGAAAAGAATGCTGAGAGCCATACTGGATCCAGACCTTTGCTTTGGCCTCCACGTCAGCTTCCTGACAGCAAACTGGCAACCAGCTTCCACTTAATAAACTGCACCACAAAGATCCTGCAGCGACTGCTTTGGCTTTGTGTCTGATGATTGTGTGTTTGGCCAACTAGGCTGGAAAACTCCTTGAAACATACAGATAGATGAAAGACATTTCTAGTTTTTGCAAAATCTTAGAAATTTCTCATGGGAGTTTTCCTTGATGATCCACAATAAACAGCATTCAGTGTCTCACAAAAACTTTTAATTCCTTACATTAACTTAACATTTTGTCTCATTACAACAACACACTTTAAGACAATTAACTGATATGGTAATGCTTTGTAGAGCCACCTTTTGCTGCATTTACAGCTGGAAGTTTTTTGTATGTCTCTACCAGCTTTGGACATGCAGAGACTGAAAACCTTTGCCCGTTCCTCTTTGCAAAAAAGCCTATGCTTGTTCAGATTGGATGGAGTGTAATGTGAACATCATTTTTCAAGTCTTGTTTAAGATTCTCAATTTGATTTAGATCTGAAATTTGACTAGGCCATTCTAGCACATGAATCTGCTTTGATCTAAACCTTTCCAGTGTTGCCCTGGCTGTATGTTTAGAGTTACAGTGCCTTGCAAAAGTACTTGGCCCCCTTAAACTGGTCAACCTCTTGCCACATTTCAGGCTTCAAACATAAATATATAAAATTCCAATTTTTTGTGAAGAATCAACAACAAGTGGGACACAATCGTGAAGTAGAATGAAATGTATTGGATGTGTCAAACTTTTTTAACAAATAAAAAACTGAAAAGTGGGGCCCCTTTACTTTCAGTGCAGCAAACTCACTCCAGAAGTTCAGTGAGGATCTCTGAATGATCCAATGTTGTCCCAAATGACTGATGATGATAAATAGAATCCACCTGTGTGTAATCAAGTCTCCGTATAAATTCACCTGCTCTGTGATAGTCTCAGGATTCTGTTCAAAGCGCAGAGAGCATCATGAAGACCAAGGAACACACCAGGCAGGTCCGAGATACTGTTGTGGAGAAGTTTAAAGCCGGATTTGGATACAAAAAGATTTCCCAAGCTTTAAACATCCCAAGGGGAACTGTGCAAACAATCATATTGAAATGGAAGGAGTATCAGACCACTGAAAATCTACCAAGACCCGGCCGTCCCTCTAAACTTTCATCTTGAACAAGGAGAAGACTGATCAGAGATGCAGCCAAGAGGCCCATGATCACTCTGGATGAACTGCAGAGATCTACAGCTGAGGTGGGAGAGTCTGTCCATAGGACAACAATCAGTCGTACACTGCACAAATCTGGCCTTTATAGAAGAATGGCAAGAAGAAAGCCATTTCTCAAAGATATCCAAAAAAAGTCTTGTTTAAAGTTTGCCACAAGCCACCTGGGAGACACACCAAACATGTAGAAGAAGGTGCTCTGGTCAGATGAAACCAAAATCAAACTGTTTGGCCACAATGCAAAACGATATGTTTGGCATAAAAGCAACACAGCTCATCACCCTGAACACACCATCCCCAATGTCAAACATGGTGGTGGCAGCATCATGGTTTGGGCCTGCTTTTCATCAGCAGGGACAGGGAAGATGGTCAAAATTGAAGGGAAGATGGATGGGGCCAAATACAGGACCATTCTGGAAGAAAACCTGTTGGAGTCTGCAAGAGACCTGAGACTAGGAGGAGATTTATCTTCCAACAAGACAATGATCCAAAACATAAAGCCAAATCTACAATGGAATGGTTCACAAATAAATGTATCCAGGTGTTGGAATGGCCAAGTCAAAGTCCAGACCTGAATCCAATCGAGAATTTGTGGAAAGAGCTGAAGACTGCTGTTCATGAATGCTCTCCATCCAACCTCACTGAGCTCCAGCTGTTTTGCAAGGAAAAATGGGCAAGAATTTCAGTCTCTTGATGTGCAAAACTGATAGAGACATACCCCAAGCAACTTGCAGCTGTAATTGCAGCAAAGGGTGGCGCTACAAAGTATTAATGCAAGGGGGCTGAATAATATTGCACGACCCACTTTTCAGTTTTTTATTTGTTAAACAAGTTTGACACATCCAATAAATTTCATTCCACTTCACCATTGTGACCCACTTGTTGTTGATTCTTCACAAAAATTAGAATTTTATATTTTATGTTTGAAGCCTGAAATCTGGCAAGAGGTTGAAAAGTTCAAGGGGGCCGAATACTTTCGCAAGGCACTGTATTTTCTTGCTGGAGGTGAACCTCTGCTACAGTTTGAAATATTTTGCAACCTCTAACAGGTTTTTTTAGAGGATTGTCCCTGCTGAAAACAAACCTCTCCACATCATGATACTGCCACTACTATGTTTTTCATTAATTTGTGTTCAGGGTTATGAGCTGTGTCAGTGTTTGGCATGCAGACAAAATAAATATTTTTGCTTTCATTTGACCAATGCATGTTTTTTTCACTTGTTTGCTGTGTCCCTTTCACACCTTGTGTCAAACTGATTTATGGATCTCTTCAGCTCCTCCAGAGTTACCATGTGCCCCTGGCTGCATCTCTGATAAATGTTTTCCTTTCCCTTTCTGCCATCATAGATGGATCGCCATGTTTTGTCGGTTTACACTTATTCCATCCTCTTTCCGTTTTCAGATGATGGATTGAGTATTATGTATAATGTCCAATACTTGGGAAATTGTTTTAGAAACTAAACTTGATTTAAACATCTCTACAACTTTATTCCTGACCTATCTGCTACAGTCCTTGGTCTTCACATTACTATTTGTTCACTAATGTTCTCTAACAAACCTCTTAAGCCTTCACAGAACAGTTGGATTAAAATTGAGATTAGATTACACAGGTGGACTACTAATTAACCATCAGTATACTAGATTGTATTTAGAGGTATCAGAATAAAGGGGGGCGAATATCAATGCATACCATACTTATTTCACATTTTATGTATCATTTCAGTGTATTTCATTTAATAGTTATGTACTAACTAGTGTTAGTCTATCACCTAAAATACCAATGGAATTAATTAGTTTGTGGCTCTGAGTATGAAAAGGTTTGAGGCATCTGAATTCTTTTGCAAGGCAGAGTGAGGTTTTACAGTCAAACACTAATTCAAATTTTGCTTCCTTAACACATCAATGAACAATCAGCTGATCCTATAACAATCTATTAAGTCAGACTAAGAAGATTAAACAGCTTAATTTACTCATTTGCATGGACCACCATCAGTGCCAGAAAACTATTCAAGGCTTCTCTCCATGGCTTTGGCGTGATCGCCAAATGAGAATTGCATGTGTGAATGAATCACTATGGAACCTACAGTTCATTTTCTCACCACACTTCACCCCGAATATACAAATATCCCAGTGATGGCTTGCGAAATGGTATCTGTATGTCATTACGGATTATACTCCTCCGTAATGATAGGTCCATATACATCCGCAGCAGTATTTGTGATGCGAAAATGCTCACATGCAACCTATTTGAGCCAAATGCCACCACTTTCAGACACAAAATGTTGGCTTTTTATCCTGGTCTGTGGGGCAAAATTAATCCAAACACATACTAGATGGTTTTGTTGGACAACGGGTGTACAGTTTGTGCCAGTAAATACTTTGGAGCGATGAAGCCTATATAATAAGGCAGGAAAATATGGGAATTTAAACAGGGTTCACAGTCAGATAGTTACCAAAGTATATGTAGGGCTTGTTGAACAACAGTATGGAAAGTACCTTTTTATCTGGGTTGGACATTCAGGATATGAGCAGCAGTTAGATAATCAAAAACCAGTAAAATCTGTTTAACTTTACTACATATGCCCTTTATTAGCTTGCGTGTCTCAGTCAGATGTGAACATTTTGAAATGATTGGTTTTGCCAGTCAAATTTCGGGTGGGGTTAGGGTTGGATGTGCTTTACTGCCTTAATGCTTTAATACTTTACTGTTCAAACTAAGAAAGTCTTTTTTAAAGTATGTAACGAATACCTAGAGGATATGCAAACCAAAAATGATGTCATCACTTATAATAGGTCCATTACTCCCATCATCATAGTATCATGTGAGGTGTTATGGCAGATGGGACAAAATATCAGTCGAAATGAGCACTCTTCCATCTCAAGAATAAAATCTAGCTTCAAAGAGCAGTAGTTTAAGCAGCAGACAGCAGACCTCAAGGTCCACAATAGTAAAAATGATACTAATCAAGTCCCAATGATATGGCCAGGAGTGCCACATTGTTTCTATACTGCCAGTATTTTTGTACCCAACCCCTCTCCTGTGACAGTTTAGAAATACTTAGGTTCTTGCAACTGTTAGCTGCAAAAAGCTGAAATAAAAAATTCAATTCAATTCAGTTTATTTATATAGCGCCAATTCACAACACATGTCGTCTCAAGGCACTTCACAACAGTCAGGTACATACATTCCAATTAATCCTAATCATTGAACAGTGCAGTCAGATTCAGTTATTTATTCAAATTGGATAAAAAGCTTTTCTATCTAAGGAAACCCAGCAGATTGCATCCAGTCAGTGACTTGCAGCATTCCCTCCTCCCAGATGAGCATGTAGAGACAGTGGACAGTCACTGCCGTTGACTTTGCAGCAATCCCTCATACTGAGCATGCATGTAGCGACAGTGGGGAGGAAAAACTCCCTTTTAACAGGAAGAAACCTCCAGCAGAACCAGGCTCAGTGTGAGCGGCCATCTGCCACGACCGACTGGGGGTTTGAGAGAACAGAGCAGAGACACAAAGATAACAAAGAAGCACTGATCCAGGAGTACTTTCTATGGGAAGGAAAAGTAAATGTTAATGGATATCGCTCCTTTAGTCGTTTCACCTAGAAGAAAGAACAGATAAACTCTGAGCCAGTTTTCAAGGTTAGAGTCTGAAAGAGAGCACATAGAGTTAGTCACAGTAGAAGCTCAGTCAGTAGCTATGTCTAGGAGAGAGAAAGGGTTAAACACTGAAAGACAGGGCTATGTGGATCATCGGTAGAGGGTGAGCATTAAATTGTTGCCTGATAGAGATTTGCATGCTTGGTAATAAAAATCCAGGTGCTCCAAAAGTGCATCTCCTTCCAATATTTTAGGTGTTCTTCAATGTAACGGTGTCAGCAAGCACCACCAAGCACCACAATTCATCTCACTGGATGCACAGTTAGGCCCATAAAATAACAAATTTTTAACTACATGAAGTGTCATTTTATGTTTGTTTCTCATGTACAAAAGGACGAGTATTTGAAATATTTGGATTGGAGGGCAAGGGGCTAAAATAAAGTATTATTCTGAAAGGTTTTATTCTGCAGTGCCTTTCAACATTATTTGCATCTCATAAACCTGCAAATTGAGTTATGTTACAAATACAAACATGAAGGTATTATGGAAAATGTGTGGTAAAAATTTCACGTCAGCCTTAACCAAACTGTAAAACATGGTTGTGGCAGCATCAGGTAATTGGAATATGGATGAAGCTAAATGCAAGGCAAGCAATTAAGCCTGTTACAGGATGCAAAAGACTTGAGACTGGGGCAGATAGTCACCTTCTACCAAGACAAAACCAAACATACAGCCAGAGCTACGTGGGATTGGTTAGATGATTGCATATTTATATCAGAATGACCGCATCAAACACCAGATCTTAGTCCAATTGAGAATCTGTGGGAAGACTTGAAAACTGATGGGAATGATAAACAAATTGCAGTGTCTTAATGTGCAAAGCTGGTAGAGAGATAGTCCAGAAGACTTGCAGCAGTAATTGCACCAAAAGGTGGTTCTAAGTAATAATTCTGGGAGGTTCTGAATACCTACATGACACACTTTTCAGATTTTCCTAGTGAAATATGTAAGAAACCTATGCACTACTTCGTATTGGTACGTCATATAAAACCCCTATAAAATACGTTATAGGTTGTTTGCCACATGAATTAAATTAACAAAAAGTTAAAGGGATCTGTATATTTTTGCAAGGCACTGTATACTCTGTTTTGTATAAATTATCCTGTGAAATACACATACTAAATTTAAAATGTGAACTTTTCTGACATTCTTACAAAATGGCAGAAAATGGTTTTGCAGGATTGGAAACAAATGGATTTGCAATCTGATGTAAAAAAACAAAACAAAAAAATAAGACAGTGCTTTGGAAGTCAAACATCAATTATGTGAAATCTTGCAGAAGTATACCAGTCCAGAACTGCCCAGGAACAGATTTTATTTAAAATCATTCCATTATGATTCAAAAAGGGAGACTCATAATATATAGACTCAAACAGAATAATAAATATAATGCCGAATTTCAGCAAATCTTTGATTATTACGGCTTTCAGCCAATGAAATTTGGTAGAAAATTAGAATATTACATAGAGATTAATAAATATCGATAAAATAATTTTAATACAAAAATGTCAACTGAAATGATACCTAATGAAAAATATTTCCTGGGTACAGTGCAGTTTATCCCTGTTGACTTGTGAACTATTTTCTACCTACCTCTTTCCAACTTTCCATTAGTATGGAACGTTGAGTGGAAGGAATAGCAGTCTCTGTACAACAAGCTTCTTCAACAATGTCTTTTTGTGGCTTAACGTTCATGTAGAAGGTGTAAATGACCGTCAACTCTGAAGTCTTCCTCATGATTGTATAGGCTATAACATTGCAGCAACATGAAATTTCAGTTTCAAAAATGGTCTTGGTCTTGTATAAATACATTTTTTAAGAACCAGAATTTTTGCATTTTCATTAGCTCTAAGCCAAAAATAATCACAATTAACAGAAATAAATGCTTGAAATATACAACTGTATATATCTATGAGTTTCACTATTTGAACTGAATTAATGAAAAAAAGTAACTTTTCAATTTATGCAAATGCACCTGTACATTATTCAAACCTTGACACACAAAACACAATTTTCTCAATTTTTCAGAGACTCTGAAAAAGCACAGCATAAATGAGCCCATATTTTCCTGTGCCATGTGTGTCCTTCATATCCACTCTATCAGTTCAGCATTATAAAAAACGTGGTATCTGTTAACTCTTAAATATTGCACAGTTTATCGCATGCTGTAAAACACAATCAAGATCCCATGTGCAACTCTTCAGCTGCCATTTCTAAAAAAACCCATTTCCACCACAGGGGGGAGGACACAAAGGCACCGCTGTTACTGGACATAAAACGGACAGACTTTACAGACGGGCAACAGATGTCTCATACAGAAGAGAGGGAAAAAGAGCAGACAGAATGGGAACAGGGACAAACTGTTGCCGTGAGAACGTCAGGGGATCTTTTTTGTTTGTGTGTTGCATTGAAAGGTCAAATTCAGATGAAATGTTGTCCCCTGATAGAGGGTAATATTTACAAAGCCAAATACATGTGGAGTTAATGCAAATGTTAGTCTATAGAAACTTATTGTATATTTGCATGAAGATAATAAAGAGCATGTTTTCTTTTTTTCACCACAGAAATAAATGAAACAAAAGTAAGAATGAGCAGGCAGATGTCTGCGAACGAGAAAAAGTTTCACATTTATTTGATATCAAACAGGAGTTGAATTAAATACCAGTCGATGATGGGTTCTTACAAAAGGAAAAAAATGAAGCTAATCAGTGCGGCAATGTCTTTTCACACTTCCCAACAATGATCTTTTTTTTTTTTTACATTTTTTTATTACTTAATAAATTAATTAGTGTCAAAGGATGAAACGTGTTTACGAAAAAGAAACAAAAAATTGCAAAGGCATGAACGGAAAGGAGTCAAAGCTGAGTGTTTCTTTTAAGTAAAATAAATTACATGGGGATCCAATTCGTTCTAATGTTAAGTCTGTGGATGGTATTAACAAATATACTACTGGCAAAAAAACTTGTCATTCATAAAAGCAAAAACACTTCACAAGCAGAGATGTGAGCATGATTTCTTATGGACTCATGTCTCTCAAAGCGTCTTTTTTTTCTCCTTTTTTTAATATTCAAACATTCTACCACAAGTCAAGTGTGAGAGGAAAAAAAGCACATTTCCAACAGTTTGATTAACCTTGTCTGAAGAATTTTAACATTGAAATGGCATAACTACTGAATTCTTGCCGTTTCTTCTTGCTTTTTTTTTTCATTTTGTCTTTGTTTTACTTTTTACACTAGTGGTACAGCAAAATATATTTTTTCAGCTGTCTCATGTACAACAGTTAATTGTGCAATAGAGAAAAATATAAGGCCTGAGTCTGAATTAGTGGTTTCTTAACTTTACAGTCCTGACGATGTAAGTGGAGCCTCACTAGTTCTTGTTCTGCACTTCTTGACTTTAAAGGACCCTGGTTCTGCAAAGTCCCTCAGGAATATGCCAAGAGCTTCATGGTTCTTTGCTTGGAGGTTTAGATTTTTTTAAATCCCTTACTCTTCAATTTGTCTTTCAGTACCACAGAAATGGCAGACTTATCTTTGAAACTGCGGCCTCTATGTTATCCTCTGCACCTCACTAGTCCAGCAGCAGAGATGTCGCAGCACCACATTTGTCTGACCTCAGTTGGGTGTGTCTTGTGTGTAAAATGAGATCTCTGTGCAAAAAAGGTCATTCATTCTATTCCCAAACCAACAACTTTTCACTTCCTGTCCGAATAGGAAGGGCATGTGCGGAGCCGGGCTCACCAGGCTAACTTGACATCACCAGAAAGCACCCAACTGTTCAAACCTGTGCAAACAGAGGTGCCCCACCCCACACCCCATCTCAGAGGCTGGTAATCAGCTGCATTTGTCCATCACTTGGGGTTTCCCCATCCGCCTCGCAGTCCTCAGTGCTGGGCGAGACGATGCACCCATCGCTGGTGCCTCGGTTTATGTGGTAGTAGGACAGAGGCTGCGGAGCGTCGCCAAGCTCAGGCAGGCTCTTGTGATACGCATCCTCGTCTTCACTGTGAGGTGAGGGAGAGAGCTCCTCCTCTTCCTCCCCCTCCTCTGGCGGGTATGGAGAAGTTGAGGGTGAGGGAGAGTCTCTCAGATTTGGCATGCTGGTATACAGAGAGTCTCTGTTGTTGTTGGGTGACTGGGAGCCCATTTCCTCCACTGTGGTAACAGTTTCCGAGCCATGGCCGCTCTGGGCCTCCAGACGCCTGGGGGCCTTCTGGGCACTGTAGAGCAAAGAGTGAGTCCTTTGGGGCAGGAGGGGAGCCTCCAGCACCTCCTTGTGGTTTGGGCGCAGGAGCAGCTCTAGGGTGGTGTGGCCTCCTCTTCCACCTCCTCTCTGCAGGGATGATGCCTCCGTGTGATCTGCCACGATGGCATCATCCTCGCTCCCGCTCCCACCCCCAACTTGGTCCACAGTCACGCGGGTGTGGGGAGGCGGGACCCTGTCCCTCTCTCTGGGGGTGCTGCAAACTTTGGGGGCCCCGCGGGGCCTAAGGTTGTTATGGACAATCTCGGATATGATCATTTTCTCAAATGTGGCATCATCCAGGTTGAGGCCACCCAGGTCACCAGGCGCTCGGACAACCACAGCTTCATAGTCATCGTCGCGCAGAGAGTAGCTGTTGTTGAAATTGCCGTTGAGGGGTAGGGTGTCCATGGTGCTGATGTCCCTGCTGTTGCTGAGAGAGGGCTGTCCTAGAACGGAAGGCGGAAAACCAGGTAAGATATAATTTCACTTATGTCATGAAAGAACACCACATCATCATCCACATATGCAGGGTCTTGCAAAAGTATTCATAGCCCTTGAAATTGTTTGCATGTTGTCATGTACAACCACAATTTTTTTTTTTTTTTTTGGTATTTTATATGATAGACCAACACAATGTAGAGAATATTTGTCAAATGGAAGGAAAGTAAATGTGGTTCTTAAATATTTTTACAAATAAAAGTTTGTAAAAATTTGTGCATTTGTGTAATAATTTGCAGAACCATTTTTCGCTGCAACTACAGCTGCAAAAGTATGTCTCTACTAGCTTTGCAAATCTAGATGGAAACGTTTGACCATTCTTTGTGCAACATAACTCAAGCTCAGCCAGAAACCCCATTCCCAAGTCTTGTGACTGGTTCCTGGTTGAATTTGTATGTGGACTTTATTGCATAAATATGTTTTGATCTAAACATTCCACTGTAACTCTGGTTTGTAAGGCCGCTGTCCAACTGAAAGGTAAACCTCTGTCCAACTCTCAAGTCTTTTGCAGCCTCTAATAGGATTTTTCAGTACTTAGCTCCATCCTTTTTTTCATCAACTCTTTTTTGCATTAGCAAAGTTCAATTCTGGTCTCATTTGACCAAAGCACCATTTTCTGTATGTTTGCTATGGCAACTGCAACCCAGTTTTCTAAGGTAATGGCCTTTCTCTTGCCAATTTCCCATAGAAGTCGGGTTTGCAGGTAGCATAAATAATACTTTTCTGTTCACAGATTTTCCACCAGAGCTGTTAATTGCTCCAGCTTCTCCACGGTTACCACTGATTAATGCTCTCCTTGTTCTACCTGTCAGTTTAGGTGGATGGCCATGTCTAGGTATGTTTTCAGATAATGGATTAAACAGTGCTCCGTGAGATATCCACAGCTTGAGATATTGTTTTATAACCAAACCCTGCTTTAAACTTCCCCACAACTTAATCAGTGACCTTTCTAATGTGTTCCTTGCTCTTCATGATGGTGTTTGTTCACTATCATTCTCTAACAAATCTCTGATGTAGTTATAGTTCAGTTATAAGCAATTGTTTGCACTAGAATTTACTGAGCAATTAGTAAAGGGGTAATAAAAATGCTTTACACATTTTTTATTTAGTTAAAAAAAGAGAAATATGTTTTATTTTCTGCAGCTCCACAGTTATCAGCTACTTTGTGTTGGTCTACTACAAAAGCCCAACAAATACATAAATATTTAGAGTTAAAACTTGAAAGGAATGTGAAAAAGTTCAACGGGTGTTAATACTTTTGCAAGGCACTTCAATTGATACTGCTCAGGACACTTTAAACCTTTGCTTTTTGATCTGAGGTTTGATTTTAATTTCATGTAAGTGCAACAACATAAAATTCAAAGAAGAACCCAATTAGTTTCCCACCATGCCCGTCCTCATTATCGCAGATGCTCTTAGGGCCAATATAAGATATTATCCTGAACAATATTGGAAGAATGAGACCAAAGGATGATTTGAAACTTAAAAATATAAACAACAACAACACACATCAAAGTAGCTCATGACCAGGTAGCAACACAGCAACAAAAACGGCAAGAGGTGATGAGCATTACCCAAGTAGATGAAAATGAGCGGATGAGAAAATGTGTCATCCACAATGAATAAAACATTCCACCTGGTAAAAGAAGGCAAGACTAAAGTGTAATGTCAAACACAGATGGCCAGCCACCTCTTTGCACAGAGAACAGCAGCAGGCCCCCCCACACACAAAGAAACACAGGCACTGTGCAATGACTCACTTTGCCACCACTCACATCAAGTGTGTCTGCTCAGGCTATCTGGCCTAAGAACAGCTGATTTGCAAACAAAAAAAGGAACACAGATGCTTTTTCAATTGCAGCAGAAATAACAAAATTAGTGAAATAAGACAAAAGTGGAAGCTTGTAACATTCAGCCTGGATTCAGCTGTGTCCTTTGAATTAACCAGAAATTATGTTTCTTCAAAGTGTTTAAGTTGAAAGGAATATAAATAGTTTTGTTTACCAGATTAAGAACCTATAGCCAAATAAAAACAACTGAATCCAGGAGTTTGCAGGTGAAAGGATCCAGCAGCAAGCATCTACAGTCACTGTCAGAAACTTACATACACTGATCACTGGCATGGATCATTTTATATTCATTTTGGGGCTTTTATTGATGCAATTGAAACTGAAAATGAATATAGAAGAAACAACTTCAAGGAATTGTGAAAACAAGACTTGGGGGTACACGTTTATTTATTCTGGACTATATGTGATTCACACAGGCTCACAATTGCATATGCAGGCTCAAAAACTTACATACACCCCCACTAATAGTTGCACTACTGTCTCTGAGGAAGATGTAGAGAAACCACACACTATTTATAGCCACCAGCAAGTTTATGGCATAATTCTGATTACATGTCTGACAACTGTTATTAGCAGAGTTGGTAGAGTTGTTTTAAATTAGTTAGTTTCTTGACACAGAGCAGGCTTTTAAGCATAAGCCCATACATTTTCAAAAGGGTTGTGTTTGAGACCATTTCATAAGCTTAAAATGAGACAATTGTATCCATTCCAACACCAGTGTTGATGTATGTTTGGGGTCATTGTCCTGATGGAGGACACAACTGTGACCAAGTTTCCATCTGACCCATACTGTTATCTCTCTAATGAAAGGAATGTGGTGTTCCAGAACAACCCAGGAATCACCTAAACCTGTTAGACTGGAAGCTGCTGCACCACCAGTATCACTGTCCACTGTGAGGGGAGTTTCATATGAGCGTGGGCATAGACTGTGCTGACCAGGAAAGAAGAACCTGATCTAAAATCAACATCTTCAAGCTAAACATCGTCTTAAGACAATGTTTGTGGTCAGAGATAAAGACTGATGTATTTGGCCTAAGTGAGAAAAAGGATATCTGTAGGAGGCAAGGTAAGGCTTTCTAGTCTAAGAGCCCTGAACCAGCTGTCAAGCATAGTGGTGGTAGCATCATACTAAGATACTTGCCTTGACAGCATTGACAAAACTGAGTGTTTAACCAGAAAGATTATCCCAAACAAACAGAAGTATTTTTGGAACCCAACAGAAAAATCTGTGTACTACTATAGGTCTAAAAGCTGGTTCAAGAAAGCGGAAAGAAAACTAACCAATTTAAATTAACAGCCAGTAAAATATTCAAGCTAAAGTTATGCCACAAGCTTGCTGAAGACACCAAAGGTGGACTTTTAACTGAATTTTGGTAGATGTATATAGTGATATATTTAAGTATGTATGCATATTTGTGATCCTGAGTGGATTAGAAAAAGACAATAAATTCATATTGTTTTCAAACCTCACTGAAGTTATTTAATGTATAAACAATACACCTTAGGAAAAGAATGGTTCAGATGCATTACCAAGAGCCCAAAATGAATATTCAAGCTGATGATGAGTGTATGTAAACCTCCAATGGGTCCTGTACTGAAAATAATATCAAAATAACTTTCTAGATGAAGCCAAGTTTGTTCCTCATTTATAGGAACAATATAGCAAACTTACAAATGTCCAACAAATTACTCTGGTTTTGCACAGCTTACACCCCAAATGCAGTATAATTGTTTAAAGAACTTAGTGGAAGGGCCTATTTTGGTTTTAGGATGATTTAGTTTGATTGCAAAGCCGGGTTTCTATGGATGCAGGCGAACAAAAGGAGAAAGTGTCAGTGCGGGGTGTCAAATTAGCTCATCAGAAAATGGATAAAAACAACTGAAAATAGGTCAAAAAACTGAAAACAAAACGTTTCATAGAAAGTATAAAAAAAGGAGAGAGAGAAAAGAGCAACGGGACTGTGGACTAGCCCTCATTGACATTAATGGGGGCTTGTTCGGGATCAAATTATACCCATTGCTTTCAGGTTAAACTACTCTAATTTGAGGTTGTGGTTTGAGGGGGGACCTGCAAATTTTATGTGCTGTCCATTGTACGTTGCACAGTTTAACGTCCCTCTCAAGATTGTCAGCAACAACATAGGTCGCTGCCCAGAGCAGCATTAGAAGGGGTCATATGATAAGGGAGGAGGGCCGGTGCCAAGAACTTGTTGCTGTAAAGATTCTGGTAGGTTGCTGGCCATTTCTCTTATTTCACATCCAAAGCAGTTCATTAAAAAGGAAGTGAAGGACCTTGTTAGAAAAGTGAATTAAATGTATTTTGTAAATAGTTTGGTCTTCAGGATAGTTCATTGCGAGTGCAATTTTTTTGTTGCTGGCAAGCAAAAGAACAAGCTGTAAGTGCTGTGTTTAAATTAGCATGCCAAAAAAACGATGAAATAAACAGAAAACAGGTTAAAAAAACATATTTCTAGAAAAAGTAGAAAAGAACATGTGCAGAGAGCAAAATGCAATTCAAGCTAGTGGTGCTGGTGGAGGAATTATCAAAAGTGTGACTGGATAGGTTTTGCTTCAAAAATGTGCATTTATTTATGTATGCAGGCTGCATTTTTTTATTTATTCATTTTTTACTGCAGACAGCTATTGTCTACCGGGAAAGGGGGGGGATGATGTGAACAGAATTCAACTGGACATGGCGACAGCTGCACTTTGGGAAATGTTCCAGCAGAGATCCATTCAATATGCTCCCTCTTTCCAGTTTTTACTGCATCTGCAGAATATTACACTGTATTAATACACTTATAATAGAGGACAGACTCATCCTTTTCCAGAAGCTAAGTGTAATGACTATAGCGGGCAAACTTAGAATATGCCTGTGTTGAGCTTGACAGTTTTTTTCTACGTGTATTTCATTTTTGGCTGGTGATCTTGACACCAGGTTTTGACATTTGTGTGTCACGCTCCTGCAGCGCCCTTAAAATTATTTTCCATGTGTAAAATCCCAGACTTTCTTTTTTTTTTTTTAAAGTATGTGAACTATTTCTTCTGCTGTGCCTGTGTTTGATCACAACTAACAACAGTAGTTAGCCTCAGGAGGAGCGGTAAAAAAAGTGTGTGAAGCAAGGAATTATGCTCACATTCAGAATTACCTGGTAATTAAATATCCCCTCTTTTTATCTTTCTTCTGTGTGCCGGTATTAAAATGCAGTTATTCTACACTGATTAGGCAGGTAAACATTTTAGGTATAATAAACAGCAGCTAAGTTATGCACCTGAGCTGCTTGGCTGCAGAGGAACTCACCTCAATAAAAACTAAATGAATCAGTTTTGAAAAAATCTAATCAAAAATGCATCTGGTTTTCAATAGTTCAGCAGTTGTTTGTTCCAAGCCCTGCTTCATTAGTTCTGAGTGTGAATGCTAGCATTGTGCTTCAAGCCAACCGACACTGGAGCAGGTTAATCGACACAGCCGCTCCATACACACTTTTGCCATTCTGCCATCTGTTTTCCCTTTTATCATCAAGTGCTTGTGAAATAACAGAGGCCTGTAACTCTGCCCGCATTGTGTCATGAGTTTCTGTTTTTTTTCTCCTTTGATTAGGCTTCTTTCACTTTGTAAGAGAGGATCTAGGTCACAATAAGCAGCGCTGTTCCAAATCAGGCTTATCTTCAGTAAATGTAGATATTTTGATACGTTTTCTCTGCATGCTGATACTCCAGGTTCCATTATTAAAATGTCCACACTTCTTCCAGAAGTGTAAACACAAATGTTCACAGTGACTTTATTACTGATATTTCTATAGTGGTCAGGCCTTGGATTTGGAAGCTGTAACAAGGATGCATGGATAGATGATGGACAAATCAATGGATGGATGATTCATTCAGCTGGATAAATGGAGGACAACAGACAGATGGCAACAAATGGATAAGGGATGGATGGATGGATGGATGGATGGATGGATGGATGGATGGATGGATGGATGGATGGATGGACAGGAAGACAGAATGATGAATAGACAAACTGATGACTGGATGGATGGACACAAATGGATGAATGGATAAACAAGCTAATGGATGGATCAATCCATCGATGGACGGACGGCTGGATGGATGGATGGTCCTATATACAGCGGGATGGGCAGACTGACACATGGATGGATGGATGCTGAATGGTGGGCAAACAAATCTACTCTAATCTCATCATATCCTTTCCCAGGCTGCCTAGAACTCTTGGATATTTCTTTTAGGGTAATAACAAAATAGATAACCTGGACCAATATGCTGCAGCTCTATTTACCAGAAAGGAATTCCCACAGATAAAAAGAAAACCCTGATGTTTATCTCCATTGTAAAAAAAGGAAAAACTGGATAATAGCAAACAAAACACTTAGAACATGTGAGACATGAAGGACAAAAGGTAAAGTCTGTATAATTAGTCTGAACATTTTCAGTTACACCATGACCCAGTCTCCAGAGCTTTCACTTAAAAAATAAAGCACTGGCTGTAGATTCAACAGACATGAAAATGGTTGCAATCTGTCTCTTTTTTCCAAAAAGGCGAACACTTCTCATAATGCTCTCATATCCATTTGTTGCAATCTGTCTGTTGCCCTTCATTTATCCAGCTGAATGAATCATCCATCCATTGATTTGTCCATCATCTATCCATGCATCCTCGTTACAACTTCCAAATCCAAGGCCTGACCACTGTAGAAATATCAGTAATAAAGTCACTGTGGACATTTGTGTTTAGCAAATGTGTGCTTTAAAACAATCACAAATCTGTGCAAGACAAAGAAGGAGAAAAGGTGGGGTGGCAGGGGTGGTGGATGTGCACCTGGGGAGTGAAAGGCCGGTGGAGAGGGGGTGTTGCACACCACCGTTTCAGCCAGGAGGTTGTTATAGGGGTTAGTGTCGTGGGTTCGGAGGAGGGGGTTAGTTAGGAGGTAGTTGCCAGCCATCCCTGCAGTAACAGGAAGAAGAGACAGAAAAAGGGGAAAAATTAGGAGATGAAAAACAGAAGAGGAAGTGAGCTCAAGGTTGACTGTTCTGTGGATTTTGCAGCAATGCATCGGGTAGCTTTCCACATAAACAAACATTCATATTCACTGTCCAGAATCTCGCATAGATGATTTACCACCTCTGCTCCATCCGCCTTCTGCATGTGGACAAAGCAGCTGCGGAAACGCTGGTCAAAGCGTGCCATTACTCAAACAGCCCGTTGATGTAACTGACAAACAACATTATAGCAACAAGTGTTGACCAAAGCCTGGCAACACAATCAGCTGCAGTGTTTATATGAGACAGATTCATCCAAACAAACTCATCCAGTCGAGACAGCAGACAAAACATATCTGTTCGGCCTGCCACAAATAACACAGTATCTTCATCAACCCTCATGCGCTTGTGTAAGCTCTTGAGAATGTAACAACACATCCGAAGTTATTTGGATGGATCGCTGAGAAACTCTGCATTGGCAGGGATTTCTTTTTTTTTTTTGTGCTGAACTAAAGCCAAATCTGTATTGGCAGCATCCAGACCCTGGGTGTCACGATGTTGGGATAGTTCCCAAAACCTGCTCTGACCTCCAGCCGACTTTGCTCCTCCCCGTTCTCTTCTTCTACCTTGCACAATCAATCTTGGATGCCAGTTTCTTTAGTCCTGATACGTCACATATTAAACTACACAGGTATGTAAAAGCTTTACTTACTTTTTTTTTTTACATTTGATTCTGTTGCAAACACAAAGTTTATTGGAATTCTATGTGATAGACCAAAATACAACAATCATGAATTGATTTTTTAAATAAAAATCTGAAGTGTAGCATCTGAATTTGGGCCCCTGAGTCAATACACAGCTGTAGTTACAGCTAAGTCTTTGTGGGGTATGTCTCAACTAGCTTTGCATTTTCAGAGACTGAATGAGCTTCATCCAGCGTCCTATCAACTCCAACCACCCAGCCTATGTCTGCTAAGAAAGTATCTCCACGGTATGATGCTGCCATTACAGTGTTTCACCCTGGGGGAGGTGTGCTAGGGGGGGATGATCAGTGTTAGTCTTCTACCACACACAGGCCAGAAACTTAAAACTTTGGACTCATCTTACCAGAGGACCTTTTATCACACATTGGCTGTGGCCTTTTGTCTTGCTACTCTTCTGGTTTAAACAACTAATACCAGTCCTGTTCACCAGTTCTCCCACCTGAGGAGTGGATCACTGCAGCTTTTCCAGAGATACCATGGGGCTTTTGACTGCTCTCTGATTAAATTCCTCCTTACACTAAGTGTGCAGTTCTGCCATATTTTTCCCATTTTATGATTATGGACTTACAGGGGTTGGACAATGAAACTGAAACACCTGTCATTTTAGTGTGGGAGGTTTCATGGCTAAATTGGACCAGCCTGGTAACCAGTCTTCATTGATTGCACATTGCACCAGTAAGAGCAGAGTGTGAAGGTTCAATTAGCAGGGTAAGAGCACAGTTTTGCTCAAAATATTGAAATGCACACAACATTATGGGTGACATACCAGAGTTCAAAAGAGGACAAATTGTTGGTGCACGTCTTGCTGGCGCATCTGTGACCAAGACAGCAAGTCTTTGTGACGTATCAAGAGCCACGGTATCCAGGGTAATGTCAGCATACCACCAAGAAGGACGAACCACATCCAACAGGATTAACTGTGGATGCAAGAGGAAGCTGTCTGAAAGGGATGTTCGGGTGCTAACCCGGATTGAGGTCCATGTGCATCCAATGGTTCAAACATTGTATCTTGAAGGTGGTGCAGTGTATCAGGATGACAATGCACCAATACACACAGCAAGACTGGTGAAAGATTGGTTTGATA